>NW_026521954.1:2065000-7762500 GCF_021234435.1 Artibeus jamaicensis
GGGCCCAACCCCAACCCCACTCCCAGCTGCGGCGCAAGCGGCGGCGGCGGCGGGCCCAGCCCCGCAGGAGCCCCCGGGGCGCCGGGGCCCGGGGGCCCGGGCGGCGAGCCGGGCAAGGGCGGCGCGGCGGCAGCGGCGGCGGCGGCGGCAGCAGCGGCAGCGGCCGCAGCGGCGGCTGGAGGCCTGGCGGCGGCGGGCGGCCTGGGCGCGGCCGCGGGCCCGGGACAAGGCTGGGCTCCTGGCCCCGGCCCCATCACCTCCATCCCGGATTCACTCGGGGGTCCCTTCGCCAGCGTCCTATCTTCGCTCCAAAGACCCAACGGTGCCAAAGCCGCCTTAGTGAAGAGCAGCATGTTCTGATCGGGGACTGGGCGGCGGCGGCGGCGGCCGGGGCCCGGGCGGGCGAGGGGTGCGCGGGCGAGCGGGTTGGCCCGAGGCGACGGCCGTCGCTGCTGCCGCGGCTTTTTCCTGGAGACCCTAAAGTAATCGTGATGAGAATAAAGAGAAAGCGGCGTCGCCCCCATGTCAACCCCACTGCCATCCCCATCCTGAACCCCCAAACAAAACGAAAACTTCCCCGGCTTCGCACCTGCCCCAGGGCCGCGCAGACGCGGGGCGCGGCCCGGACTCGGGGGCACTCTCAGGGGGCTGTGTCTGCGTGTCGTGTCTGTCCGTCTCTGGGAATGTGTGTCTGGGGCCCGAGCAGGTGACAGGTGGAGATGGTGGGGGGCACAACCAACTCAGTGTCTTGCTTAGAGAAAGAGAAAAAAAAATAAACAAAAGATCCCCCGTAATTAAAAAAAAAAAAATCAGGAAGGCAGTAATCATTTTTCTAAGTGGTTTTAAAATCGAGGGGGGACAGCGGGGAGGCTGCAGCTGGGACTGTCTGCGGGCTCCGTCTCGTGAACCCCTGAGCCGGCGCCCTGCTCACAGCACAGACTCCCCGCGAACTTCTCCTCGGGGGAGACTTCGGGAGCCGTCCAGTCTCTCCTCCCCTCCTGTCCGGGGGCTCGGGCTGCTGCGGCGAAGGCTCCAGCACAGTGTCGCCGCGGCCGAGACGACTTCCGCGCGCCCGCTTGCCTGTCCCACCTCGCCGAATACCACCCCGCCATTAGCGCTTCCGAACCCCAGCACCGTGGCGACTCCCAAACCCCGAACCTCTGCAGCCACTGGGCCCCGAGAGATGTCCTATCCATGGGAGGCCTTTCATCTGCGAACTGCAAACCGTGTCTCATACTTCGGAACTCTTCCCTTTTTTTCTCTCCCGCCACCCCCACCGGCATTCTCTTCTTCCACCAGCTTTCACCGAACTTTTTGGCACTGCTTTGGATTGGAGTCGATCGCAGTCCATGCAACTGTCTGCAGAGAAACCGACGGAGCAAAGGAAAGGTGCGCACACAAGTTTGCAGAAGTGTCTGGGTTTGCGCTTCTGTTCGATCCGAAATGGACTCACATCCTGTATGGTGGATGGACTGTATATTGATGATTCCATTCTTCCCGCAGTTTAGACACCTCTGTTGAGATTTTTTTGTTTGGTTTCTTATTTTAAAAGGCACAAACTATAGATATTAGTTGAATGTTGAGGCTTTAACTTTTTGGGTGTCTTTCTACAACTGTGTTCTGTGACTCAATTGTATCGTGTTAATATCAGTACAGACCGTCTCTTCTACGTGACCGTACAATGTTTCTCCTCTTCTTGTAGTCTCTATGGCGTGTCTTTATGGAGTACCAAGGTTCTCACGGGCTCCATTCCTTTGTGTTTAGAGAGACCGCGGTCCAGACAACAGTATATATTTTTGTTATCAGGTGCATGTCTGTCTGATTTCTTTTTTTCTTCCTGTTGGACTTTGTTTGTGAACATAAGCGTCCTAAGTTATGTTTCAGATTTTCAAATTTATTTATATGTGTTATAATGAATGCTTCTATTTAAAAGGGAAATATTTCTACATGTGCATATAGTTTTCCAAGAGTGTACCATTAACTTGATTGTTGATAATAAAAACAAAAAGCGAGTCTAGAGATTGAACTCCTCTGAATTTTTCTTGTTTTGTTTTTGTTTTTCGGTTTAATTTAAAAAACGATAAGGGGGAGCAGAGGAAATTGTATAAAATAGCTAAAAGCCACAGCAGCTCTGAAAATCCAAGCTGGTTGGGGAGTCAAAATGTATGCAGCCAAATTCAGCCAGTATAAAGTTTAGTGCTTGCGACAACAGACAGGAGTCTTCTGGTTTGGCTTGTTTTGTGGTCACGGTGCAAAGAACAATGCCAGGGAGTTGATCAACATGTCCAGGTCAGGCCTAGGCTGAGGCCTCCTGGATTTCTGGCAGGAAAGGCAGGATTTGAGTACTGGACTTTGAGAAGGACTCATCTGTGGTGTCTTCGGGAATCATAGGTCTCCATGGTCCAGGCTCCTTGACACCTAAGGCCACCTGAACCCTGGGACACCGAGGGTCTTTGCATCGGCAGGTGGATCAGAAAGGCACTGGGTAGATACCAGTGCTGTAACATTGGTGCATTTTGAGAAATAGCACTTGCATGTACCAAATCATGTTTTTTGTGCATTGTCCCATGTGCCCTTGAAAACATCATGAAGCAAATGTCATTCTTATCCTCATGTTCTTTGATTTCAGATGAGGAAGCTGAGGCAACTGTGAGGTTAACTTGTTCGAGAGCCCTGGGCGTGAGTGATGGGGCAAGCCTTTGAACCCAGGGAATCTGATTGGTTAGCTGCACTAATGGTTTTGAAGTGCTGTCCCAGGACCAGCCACATCAGCTCATCTGGGAACTTGTTAGATGCAGGAATTCTTAGGCCTTATCCTAGACCTACAGAATCAGAAACTCTGAGAGCGAGGCTCAACAATCGGTGTTTTTTAATGAGCTCTATAGGGGATATGAGAACTACTGAACTGCACTATAAAAAAACCCAGAGGGGAAGGTTCCAGAATTGGGACTACATTGGGAACAGGTGTGTGCGGGGTGGATTGTGAAGGGTTTCTGGCAGCTTCAATGACCCCCTTTTGGAAGGAAGGAGTTGTCAGTACAGCTCCAAAATGAAATCCAGCCTTTTATCTTGGACTGTTGGGCTGGGCCACCTTCTTTAGGAGAAGCCTGTGTGGACTTCTGGTATTTAACTTGGAACCTCTGTGGTTGGGCCTTATAAATAAACAAGTCAGTTCCCCTCATCTGAAGCCACGTGCTACTTTGTCTGGTCTGAGGATTCACAGCTGATCTGGCTTGAATTTATCAGGGCTCCTGACTTAAGCATAGAAATATGGTTTGCAGCAGATCATGCACGCTTCATTTAGAAATTTGAAACCTTTGACTCTAACTTTTAATAGTTTTTCTAAAGGGATTTTCCCCTGTTTTTTAAAAAATATAATCTTTATTATATATTTTTCCGTCAACATTTAGTCCCTTTATATTCCACTCCCCTCAGCAATCGCCTCACTGTTGGGTCTTTTAAAAAACCTGTCTAAATGCCTCTCAGTAAACCCTCCGAGACAACATTCTATAAACAAGGGCATCAGTGGTGCTGGTCTGAAATGCCAGCAATCATAGATCCCTTAGACCCACCTGTCACTGTAAATATAACTTAGAAAATTCTAGGAGGAACAGAAAAAAAAGGGTGCAGGAATTTATTGATGAAAAGAGCATTTAAAGCCCAGGTGACCCAGTCCTGGGCTTGGCTAGAAGAAAAGGCACCTCTGAGAGCTGATGGGCTCTGCAGAGGGCAAGACCAGGAGGAAGGAAAAAAACAAGAAGCAGAGAGAGGAAGAAAGAAGGAAGCAGAGAAAGAAGAAAAACAAGTAGCCAAAGAAGAGTTTTTGGCAACCCCAGTGAAAGCCTTAGAAATCCTTTCAGATACGAACAATCTAGATGAGGATTCCCAGGTTTCCTTCTGGCCTTCACCTGCTTTGAACAATCCATCTCTAGGACAAGAAGAACTCTCAAAACTCGGGATTGGTGAGGAAAATATGTTCCCCACCCTCACCTGCTCCAGCTTTCCAGAGGATGGCATTTAAAATGTCAGGAGCCACCCCACTTTCGTATTTCAAATATCAACTTCTTTTTAATTTGGTTCACCTCTGCCTCTCTTACTGGTCAAAGAAGCAAAACTGTCTGGTGGGAGGCAAGTTTATTATCAAGTGTAAAATAATGCCCCTGTAATATGGTGGAGCCTAGGGGCAGGACACCGTGTCTCCCAAGTTGTGTCATTTCCTTGGAGTCATGCACAGTGTGAACAAGCTCACTTTCACTTTTCCTCTCCTAAGGAATTTGCATTTTGGCTCATCAAGGCATCCTTTTTCCTGGCAACTCCGGGACCACATGTGACTTCACAAAAGCAGCATGAGCTGATGCCAGATGGCCACTTCTAAGCCAAGTCTCCTTCAAGATGGCCAAGTACAGGAACCCTGAGTGGTT
Organism: Artibeus jamaicensis; assembly: GCF_021234435.1. Taxonomy (NCBI): domain Eukaryota; kingdom Metazoa; phylum Chordata; class Mammalia; order Chiroptera; family Phyllostomidae; genus Artibeus; species Artibeus jamaicensis. The sequence continues at coordinate 2,069,422 of NW_026521954.1, forward strand.
TCAGAGGGGAACAAATAACCCAGCAAAGAGCAGATGCCTATAACTCACCCTGGACGCTCCTCTTAGGAAGACAGCTAGATAGAGATGCCCTTAATTCATTGAAAGGGTCTGTGTGATCTTGGCTGGCAAATAACCCTCCCTGATTAAGCTGGATTCATCAACCATAAATGTGAATAATAATACAGACTTGGGGGGTTGTTGGGTGCATTAAAGAAGATATAAAATAAGTATCTGGTATATCAGGAAGCTTTCAGCAAATGTCAGCTATTATTTTTAAAAGATTTTATTTATTTATTTTTAGACAGAGGGGAAGGGAGGGAGAAAGAGAAGGAGAGAAACATCAGCGTGTGGTTGCCTCTCACACACTCCCAACTGGGGACCTCGCCTGCAACCCAGTCATGTGCCCTGACTGGGAATTGAACTGGCGACCTTTTGGTTCGTAGGCCAGCGCTCAATTCACTGAGTCACACCAGACAGGGCAAATGTCAGCTAGTATCAATAATATTATATAACTTCTAGATTTTATATCTCTCTAGATCAGGTCTCATAAGATTAAAAAGAGCCCTCAGTTGTCACTTAAGTCAATGGCCCAGGAATACAGAATGTGAGGGCACACACAAAGGCTGGAATTGGAGAACTTTGCTGACGGTGACAATAAGAGCCTGGAATCAGCCATGGGCCAACAGGAAATAACTACTAATATTTATTGAGTGCTCATTACATGGCAGGTATTTTTAAGCTTATAATCATTAAAGCATTTAGTTGTTATAACTACCCTATGGGAAAAGTGCTACTCCCATAGAGGGGTGAGGTCACACACCAGGGCCACACAGCTATTACTGTTGCAGTACGAATCAACTCCGCTTTGTCTCCGCAGCCCACACTCTTTAACCACTGTTCTTCCGAATCCCCACAAGGTGAAGAATTCCTTTTAGCCCATGAGATCATACACTACCAACCTGGGAGAAGTTATCATCTTCCTAAAAAAGATGCAGAAATCTAGGTATAGGTTGGAAAGGACAATTAGAGGAATGGTATGCAGATGAGAGTCCTGGCCAGGTTCAGAACAAAGTCCAAGGGCCAAAAGGTAGTTGCTCTGAGATCCCCAGGAAGAGGGAGAATGTTTTCTGCACGGCAATGTAGTTACAGCTCACTGTCTCTTTCTGGTAAATGAACAAGACAAGAAGTAGCCAGGGGCATGGAACATGGAAGGAAGAAGAAGAATTACATTTATGAGGTGCGGTACATCAGTTGGTGGACAAGAGTGGATGTCAGGAGAAAGATGTCAACCTCTAGGCTCATCTTTCACCACCATGACAGATGCGTGGTGCAAATGGCAAAAACCCACCTGAATCCTTAATTCTCCAGCCCTTACTCCAGAGGGAGTAACCACAAATCTGCATGGATAAATAGAGTGAAGGCCTTCACCCAATATGGAAAGCAAAGCGTAATGCAAAGACCCGAAGCCTCCTTAGGCCAATAGTAGGGTTATCCTAGAACAGTCTATGACAAGTCATCATCATCACAGTAGAATTTTGGACTGTGTTAGTCTTGGCTTGACTTAGGAGTTCTTAACCTTGAGTTCGTGGATATAATTCCAGGAAGACAGAAAAAAATACATATATAGTTTTACTAATCTCTACCTGAAATTTAGCTCTTTCTTTAATGACAAATGTAGGCAACAAAGCCACAGTATTATTAGTACCTGTAACATTGTCACCAGTGGAAATCACAGATATTTCCTTTTACAATTATAGGTGACTTTCAATATTATATTAGTTTCAGGTGTACTAATCACAAATATTTTTACTTTACATTCAAGTTCTTCAGCTATATCAATATATCGTTTATATTCACCATCAATTTGAGATGATGATGATGATAGTCTAGCCCACCAGGTCTTGTTATTTAATACACTAATAAAGAAGCACATTTGCGACTATATTACAAATTTGTTTGAAGACAGTTTTGATAACTCTATTTTAACTGACTTCTTTTATAATACGATGCATTTTATTTTTGCATTTAAAAATGTTATCTTGAGAGAGTTTCTGGGCATCAGCAGCTGCCCAGGGGCCCATGGCACAATGAAGAGCTCCTGCTGACGGAGGAGGGCAGGGTGTCCCTCTATCCGCGAAGCTCTGGCTTCTGGAACTTCTCCTTAGGACCAGAGCGTGCGATCATTGTATCCTACAGGTGGAAGAAATCTTAGAGAAGCTTTAACCTGTCATACGTTCCTTCAAAGGATAAAACAGAATAAAACAAGACCCTGAAGCTGAACTAAGAAAGTTCCAGGATTTTAAAGACAATGAGAGCAGGAGACTGGAAGGGATTCAAAGGCTTCAACAAGACTTGGACATCCTCACACCATTCACTGAGTATCTACATTGAGTGGGGCACCGTGCTGAGCACACCACAGAACAGCGCTCTCTGACAGAGGTGGTGATTTCATTCTTTTACATTATGGAAACCCCATGCTATTGGGTCACTTGTCCATGTCACACCACTTACAATGGCAAAGCCAGAACTCAACCAAAAGCCCAGCCTCTTACCCAGTATGCTCAAAAAATTGAAAAAAAAAAAAAAAAGAAACAAGAAAAGAATTCTTTTTTTAATATATATTTTTATTTTATTGATTATGCCATTACAGTTGTTCTATTCCCCCCTTCATTCCCCTTCACCCTACCCCCCATCCCCACAATTACCCCCCTTTAGTTTATGACCATGTGCCTCAAGTTCTTTAAATTCTATATTTCCCACACTATTCTTGCCCTCCCATCAATTTTCTATCTACTGTCTATGCTACTTATTTTCTGTACCTTCTTTCCCCTTCTCCTCCTCCCACTCCCCTATTGCTAACCCTTCTTGAGATCTTCATTTCTATGTTTCCACTCCTGATCTAGCTGTCCTTTTAGTTTGCTTTTGTTTTAGGTGTGGTTCTTAATAACTGTGAGTTTGCTGTCCTTTCACTCTTCATGTTTTTTTAACTTCTTTTTCTTAGATAAGTCCCTTTAACATTTCACATCATAAGGGCTTGGTGATGATGAACTTCTTGAATTTGATCTTATCTGAGAAGCACTTTATCTGTCCTTCCATTCTAAATGAAAGCTTTGCTGGATAGATCAATCTTGGTTGTAGGTCTTTGGATTTCATGACTTTGAATACCTCTTTCCAGCCCCTTCTTGCCTGTAAGGTCTCTTTTGAGAAATCCACTGACAGTCTGATGGGAACTCCTTTGTAGGTGACTGTCCCCTTATCTCTTGCTGCTTCTAGAATTCTCTCCTTCATTTTAATCTTGGCTAATGTAATTATGATGTGCCTTGGTGTGTTCCTTCTTGAGTCCAACTTCTTTGGGACTCTCTGAGCTTCCTGGACTTCCTGGAAGTCTATTTCCTTTGCCAGAATGGGGAAGTTCTCTTTTATTATTTGTTAAAATAATGTTTCCACTCATAACTGTTCCTCTTCCCCTTCTGGTACCCCTATAATTTGGATGTTGGAGTGTTTAAAGATGTCCTGGAGGTTCCTAAGCCTCTCCTCATTTTTTTTGAATTCTTATTTCTTCATATTTTCTGTTTGGTCATTTTTTTCTTCCTTCTGATCTGCTCCCTTGATTTGAGTTCCAGTTTCCTTTCCATTGCTATTGATTTCCTGTGCATTTCCCTTCAATTTCAATTAGTTTAGCCTTCATATGTTCCTCTAATTTGTGACTAAAATCAACCAGTTCTGTGAGCATCCTGATCACCAGTGTTTTGAACTGTGCATCTGAAAATTTGGCTATTTCGTCGTCACTTAGATTTATTGGTTCTGGGGCTCTGAGTTGTTCTTGAGCCATGTTTTGATCTGTCCGTGCTTGTTACATATGAGGAGAGGCATCTTAGGTGTTCACCAGGGTAGGGCTACCCAGGTTGCTGGTTTGTGACGCTGTTTGTGGGGGTGGGTCAGAGAGGGAGCAATGGCTGTCCTCTCTGCTCACTCAGTCCACCTCACCACTCACCCCCGCCTGCTTATCTGAGCGTAAATGTGTGAGCTGGCCACCCTGCGCCAGCTGCAGGGGCCTGCGCAGCAATCTGTGTCAATGCTTGCCTCCTCACTGGTTTATCTGCATGTAAACATGCGACTGACTAACTGAATACAGACAGCCAGCCGCGCCTCTTCCCTGGTTCCGCCCATAGCTAGCCCGCACCTGGGATCTGCGCCCTCGGCTGCATGTGCACCGCCCCGGTCAGGGGATCTTTTTTGCCCGACCGGCTCCGCTGCTGGCTTCACCCCTCTCATAGGTTTCACTGAGCAGTTTGTTGTTTTTTGACTCCGTATTCGATTTTCTGTGTGGTTTGGTTGTGTTTATTGTTGTTAAAACTTTATTATTTTTAGATTTGGTTGTATGAGGATGCAAAGTGTTCCCACCTATGCCTCCATCTTGGTGGAAGTCAAGAATTCTTTATTTGCCTAGCTGTCACTCACTTATATTTTGTCTGAATTTGGTTTGTTTTGCAGCTATTTTGCAGCTATTTGGTTTGTTCAAATACCCCAAGGCCCAGAGACTGAGCAATGGTGTTATTTTAGCCATGTGTTTGATGTCAAAGAACTTCCTCTGGGGAAAAGCAGACATCGAGGAGGAAATGAAGGCTTCTTACCTGGACATAAAGTCATTAGGGATCCAAGTGGATGACTGTTTGCTCCTTGCTATCCAATGATTTAAGTGGTAATTTCCAGAACAGGAAGAAAGCCTGGGTGTAAAACTTAATTTCTTGAAGCTCCAGTGTATGGCCACCTCAGGGAAGAGTGGAATGTAAACCTGGTTTGTCTGTGGCGTAGGATATTGTGCTTTTGGTGTGCTTACTATGTGTAGGTAGTCTGCTAGCTGTTTTGCATGTGTTGTGTATTATATATAGTCTTTCAAGTCTCCGTAGGGAGATATTATTGTCCTCATTTTAACTGGTGAAAATAATCCCAAGTAATAGAAAGACCGAGTGACTTACTTAAGGTCCAAGAGCTGGTAATGGCCAGAGTTAAGCCCCAAACTCACATATTCATGATTGCAAAGCCCCATTCTCCAGGAGGTCCCAGAGTCTAGAAGAGTCCCTGAGATGATGCAGCACTGACTGAGCCCACCTGCTCACACCCTAAGGCAGTGGTAGAAAAGGTGGTGAGGGTATGAAGTGTTCTGGAATTGCACAGTGGTTATGGCTACACACTTCTGTATGAACCTCATTGAAGAGTACTCTTTAAATGGGTGAATTTTATGGAACGTGAGTCATATCTCAGTTTTTTAAAGCAGAGACTAATGTGGGGGACCCAGCAGCCTTTGTCTCCCTGTATGATGTCCTTGACTTCTTGCAGGCATGATAACATACACCTTCATCTTAGTCTTGAGTCAGAGTGACATAAATGAACAGAAAGGAAGAGAGTGGAAAATATTACTGTTAGGCTAGTGAATGTATGTTCTCCAATGTTGATTTTAAAACCAAGTGAGCAAAAAATTGTTTCAGTGAAGCTTTTGTTTCACATTTAATAATTTTTCCAACCTAATCACCGAAAGGCCGGAGAGCTGTTAAAATAGTCAGGCATTTGAACTGTTTCTACGCCTGACCATATACTGGAACAACCACTCATTGAGACTCCCCTCTGGGGCCTTTCTTGCCTTCTATTGAAGGAAAAAGAAGTTAGATTTAAAGAATATTTTTAAATGTCTGAGTTCATCCACTTATGCTGAGATTTTCTTTTTTTGTTGTTTTATTTTAGAATTTTTATGAATTTGAGTCAAACTGAAGACATATATCAGAGAACAAGATCTCAAATGCTCCTCTTTTTTTAAACTGAATTTATTGGGGTGACATTTGTTAACGGAGCCACACAGGCTTCAAGAATAGCATTGAATAAAAATCACCTGCGTGCTGCATCGTGCTGCACCCACGGCCCAAAGTCAAGTCCCTTTTTGTCCCCATTTATCCCTCTGTGTCTCCTTCCACCTCCCCCCGCCCTGTTTTCCTTCTGGCTATCACCATACTGTTGTCTGTGTCTATATATAAATATAATGCTGAGATTTTCTTGAAGTCCGTTGAAACATTGATAAGTCATTTCTTTGAAAATTCTCAGATGACTATATTTTCAGCATATATTTTTTAGCAGAAACTGGGGTTGCTCACATAAGTTTTTCTTGTTTTGTTGCAAGCTTCTTTGAGTAGTATAGCTGATGCTGGGGTATGAGTTTGCAAGAAGACACAAGTTGCATTTTGAGGAGTTGATTTTCTGGTTTTAAGACAATTGTGTCTTTTTGCTAACCAAGGATTCTCCTGCTGAGAAAGATTCTATAGCTGTCCCCCCCCCTTTATCCATTGTTTCAATTCCTTCAATTTCAGTTAACCACAATCAACCACAGTCTGGAAATATTAAGTGGAAATTCTTGAAATACACAGTTCATAAAGTTTACATCGTACCATCCTGAGTAGCATGGTGAAATCTTGCACCATCCCCTGCATGCAGCCCAGGAAGTGACTCAGCTGTTTGTTCAGGATGTTCAGGCTACACAGGCTCCCCAGCTTAGTCACTCAGTAGCCTGCTGGATATCAGATCCAATGTCACGGTATCACAGTGCTTGTGTTCAAGTGACCATTATCTTGCTCAATAATGGCCCCAAAGTGCAAGAGTAGTGATGCTAGAAATTCAGATGTGCCAAAGAGAAAACATAAAGTGCTCTCTTGAAGTGAAAAGGTATGAACATTTAGGAGAAACACAGGTTGTACTGAGGTTTGTCCATAAAGTATCCAGCCATGGATTATGAAAAAGAGACATTTGTTAAAAGAGACATTTGTTAAAAGAGACATTTGTTAAAAGAAAATACAAAATAAAAGAAACATTGTACATAGAACAGTGACACCTCAGTCCCCTACAAAATAGGCAGCTTGGGACCTCACACAGTTCTCCCAATCACCATCAGCTGTCCTGTCATATTTTTCTGTTCTCATAGATGGTCTGAAATCTCTTCCCTTTGAAAAGTGATTTTAGTTTTGGGAAAAGCCAGAAGTTGCTGGGCGCCAAATCGGGGCTGTGGGGGGACAGAGTCATCTGGGTGATTTAATGTTTTGCCAAAAAACTCTGAACGAGATGGGATGATGAGCAGGTATGTTGTCGTGATGAAGACTGCAATCACCAGTTGCCCATAGTTTCAGTGGTGTTTGTCATATTGCATCTCTCAACTGATGAAGAATGTTGAGGTAGTACTGCTTATTAACTGTTCAACCTGGAGGGGTGCACACACGATGGACAACACCTTCCCAATCTAAAAGCACAGTTAACATGGTCTTGATCTTGCTGTGACTTTATTACCCTTTCTTCTTGACCATCTTTCAAGTCACACTTTTCTTTGTGCTGCACTCATTGCATCATCGCCAAAAGCCTTCGGAATCATCTGAATATTTTCCATGGAGGAATGTTCATGTTCAAGCTTAATGCACAATTTGATGCAGATTCATTGCCCTACTTGCTCAGTCATTTCGAACGCCATCGACAAAGAGTACATATGCTCACTCAGTGGCATCTACTGTCCCCATTGACTAGTACAGTGAAGTCATCATTGTTCATGCATGCTCATTCCAGTCCACTCTCAACTCCACAGGTCAGAACTGGGGTGTGAGAATGGCATTCTGGGCTGCTGTGTGGACAAGGTTGGAGAAACTTAAGCATTTTTTAAAAGAGCCAGTAAGTGGCAGATAGATTAGAAAATTCAGGTCCGTTGTCATCCAAGTCTATAATCATTTCACAGCACCATTAATATGATGCTCATTTGAGGTATTTATCCCCCTGAAAAGTGTTGGTGGACTTGGATATTACTGCACAAATTGCTTAATTTATTTGTGATTCACTGTGAAATCGCAGAACAGATTTTCTTCACTACAGTGATGTGACAACCAGTTCAAACCAATCCTAGTGCTAACAGTGCCAAAGGACAGTCCCATCAGAGAAAAGTAACTAGGAGGCTATCATCTCTCCTTTACATAGAAACTTTCTGAGCAGAAGAATACTGCGTTAACAAAAGGTCAGAATTGTCTTCAGGACCCCCCACCCAAAATCAATCTCTCAAAATTCAACTTGTGTCTTCTTGCAAAAACTCATATGCTGGTATCATCTATGCTTCTCAAAATACCTTACAATGAAACATGGAGCAATTTTCAAGGACTGGATTAGGGAGATTAAATGCCCAGTAAATAATCTCCTTGGAACAGGTCTACCAACATGCTTTGCCTACATGAGAAAGGAAACCCACTACTAACAGCCAACAATAATAATAATAAACTTCTATTCAGGGTTTATCATGTGGCAGAAACTGTGCTAAGCATTTTATATACATTATCTCATTTAACCTTAGCAGTAATAGCCTTTTGAGATGAGTACTATGATAATCCACATTTTAGAGAGTAGGAAACCAGGTCTCAAAGGTATTAAACAGTTTGCTCAAGTTCCCACAGCTGGTAAAGAGTAAAGGTCTTACTTGTGCATAGGGCAGTGTTTGTGCACAGTCTGGTGTGTGATTAAATAAACAATCAAGAGCCTTTTTACTGCTGCATGTGTCTACAGAGCCCAAATCACATCCTTCCACCAGCCAATGACTCCTGAGTGTTTACCTGCACCAGGTGCCTGGTGGCCCCAAGCAGAAGGAGCAGAAAAAATTCCACAGTCCTCTGAGAGGGGTGAGGTTCCTATGGGGGCCACTTTGCACGCTCCTCTCCTTGCCCATCACCTCTCTTTCAGGCAGCCTTCCTCAGAGCCCAGTTCACAGTAGGATAGCCAGAGCAGCCAAATGGGATTGAGAGTAGAAGGTTGGCCTCAAATGGCAGGGAGCACTGGACCCTTCCTTTTTGTGAACTAAGACTTTCCTAGGAGCAGAGGGTCAGGATCTCTTCCCCAGTGCAGTGTCCAAGTTGCCATCCCATATTGGTTTTGTATTGCAGTAGGCTGATTCAGGGAGGCTCACAATTTCCAGTCTGAGCCTGGGGACATCCGTTGCCGGTGATAAATGGATTGTGCTTAACTGAAGCCCCATGATGCCCCAAGAAACATATTTAGAAGTCCAGGACCTGCTGTGTGCCCCAGTCTGAGTTATTTCATTTTGTCCTCACAGCAACCTTATAAGTATGTGTGATTATTCCCACTTTCTGGATATATAAAAAGATTGGGGGGGATAATTTGAATGAGATTGCTCCGTATGTTTGCGGTGGAAACTTGGATTCAAAACCCCACACACTTTGTTCAGTGGTTCTGTTGTCTCCACTGAGCCTGTGTTTGGAATGGGAAAAGTCATAGAAATGACTTAATTATTCTGGGAACATATGACATTCTTTGCCCCTTCCCCTTTGGCTCTTTTGCACAAGGAAAATACCCATGAAAATATCCACAGCCTCCAGCCCCAACTACTACTGAGAGCAGAACCAGAGTCTGAGATCACTGGTTGTTATTGAATAACGAGAAGTCTGCTGGGGTGGTTAAGCATTGGCTCTGAGGCTGTTCAGACCTGGAGGAGCCAGGCCAGACCCAAGAGTGTCGGAAGGATCCGGCCTTTTCCCTGCAGCAGGATCATTTCCAGCCGCAGCCAGCGAGGCAGAGGCATTAGTGAGCCTGCAACATCAAAACGGCCAGATCAATTCGCAGAAGCACTTCGAAGGGAAACAAATCAATACGTTCCTTTCCCTACAGATTGATAACATCATCAGGAAGCAACAGATGCATTTTAGGGCACAGTGCATGGTGCAGGGGAGGTGAGCTCCCTGGGCTACATTTCTCTCAGGAAAAGCAACTGTAAATTAGTGGCTGAACATTGGGACTTGTGGCACCTGTCACAACAATAAATGCTAACATTCCCAATGCACTTGGCAGGTTTCGAGGTTCTATCACATACCCTGTTTCTTCTGATCAAGATCCTACAAGGTGGATGTTACCATCTCCATTTCACAGGTGAATTTCAGCATCACTAACCTGCCCAGTGTGCTTAAGACCATGATTATTTATGAGTAAGGTAGGACTTGAATCTTCTGACTTGGAATCCCATGTTCTATTTGTCTACTGTCCCCAAACTGCATTCATTCTCTTACCAGCTGCACAATTTTTTGACACATCAGTGACTCTCCTATGTAATTTATTATTTTTTTTCTTATAAGCTCATTTGACCCAAATTTCCAGTGATATTCAAATTTGGTCTTTATTCTCAGAATTTATACCTTTGCAAATTTTCAGATTCTAATTACAAATGTGCTTAATTAAAATTCATTCATTTATTTATTTTTAGAGAGAAGGGAAGGGAGAGAGAAAGACAGAGAGAGAAAGAAACATGGATTGGTTACATCCTACATGCCCCCAACTGGAGACCTGGTCTGCAACCCAGACATGAGCCGCAATCAGGGACCAAACTGGCGACATTTTGATTTGCATGCTGGCGCTCAGTCCACTGAACCACACCAGCCAGGCCTGTGCTTAATTTTTTAAAGAAAAAGATGAGAGAAACTGAATTTGCCACTGCTTTATTACTTTAATTTGTTGATATTTAAAATGGAAACTAATACAATTATATATCTTTAGATAATTTCTATTTTACTTTTTAAAAAATCACAGTAATTCCTGAACACTAGCCAAATCAGTAAAGTTTGACTCTGGAACTTAAAATTTTTGGTTTAAATATATCACCAACAAAATGAATCCATTAAACAAAAACTGTTTCTTTGATTCAAAAAGGCAGTGTTCTATTCAGGAACTGCTTTGTTACTCCTTATAAAGAGTACACAATCATCAAAAGTCAGCTAACATAGGTACTTTTCACAGCAACAACGAGAAGGACCAGAATCTAGGCTTCCTTGGTTGTTTGGGGCCCTGTCCCATGGAAGAAGCACAAACTTCCCCAGGGAGAATCTAGATATTAGCCATAATCTAGTCTCATTGAGGTCTCCATCGTCCCAGAAGAGCAGGGTTCCATCAGCCCGTCTCAGCTGCACACTGGGCACAAGTCCAGCTGACACTCTCACACTGCCTGACTGTCTCCTCGAAACAAGCCTTTCTGCCCACAATTCTAAGTCTGCCTGGAATGAGAAGCTGTAGCAAGACAAGGGGCATTAATAAAATACACAGCAGAATAAATTATAGAGATGTTAAATTCTAGCATACTCTTCCTATTGTGTAAGATTCAGAATAGAGGGAGAATTTCTTTTTCTCTCTCCCTTGCACTTTTAATCCAACCAGTTCCATCCTGGAGGCTACTGTTGCTCAGAGTGGAGAACTTTGTTTTTGACTACCTGTCTTGGAAGACACCCTGGAGTGAACCTTCAAGAGGGGGCAAGGGAAGGTTGATAGATAGAGAAGAGATTGATTTCCTAGAGTGGTGAAGGCCCAGAGTCTTATGCTGAGTAGAAGCACTGAACTCTAATGCTGGCACCAACAAGGATGTGATGAGGGCTGCATACCAGACCCCAAGGAGGAGTCAGCTCTGAGGGTCTCTTATGTCTCCACCACTCAGCATAGAGGATCCATAACTACCCATCCACCTGTGACGCTTGGACAAGGAGGGTTTTATTTTTCTTAATTAGAATTTTTATTGTATTTAGTTATTTATTTTTAGAGAGGGAAAAGGAGGGAGAAAGAGAAGGAGAGAAACATCAATGTGCAATTGGTTGCCCCTCGCACATGCCCAACAGGAGACCTGGCCCACAACCTGGGCATGTGCCCTGGCTGGGAATCAGACTGGTGACCTTTCAGCGTGTAGGCCGGCACTCAGTCTACTGAGCCACCCAGCAGGGCAGGAGGATTTTCACTGTGATTTAAAAAATGCCTATTTCCTAATGTCCTTAACTGTAGAATCAGCCCCCTCCATGCATTTGACCCTCAGGAAGGGGAAGGAGTTCCCCCTAACCTAACTGAGAATGGAAGATAAAACTCCCAACCTGATTTAATTTTATTTAAATGAGGAAATTTGACATTTCTTTGATACTACCTGCAAACAAATAATAAAAATAAAATAATGATTCTGCTCCATGTCCTTCTGATACCATCCAAAAATAAAAAAGAAATTTCTTAACACTAATATAAATAAAAACAGCTTGATATATTATAAATAGAAAAAAATAATAAATTGCATAATCTTTAAAAAGGAAAAAACCACGCCTATCTATGTGTTTCTAGTTCCACCGGTGGGACACAGACTATACTCTGTGGACATTGAATGACACCATAGGCCTTTATGAAGGGTTAGCATGTAATGATTTTAAGTTTGGAGATCCCCAAACATGAGCTCTACTTAAGTAAACTGTGTTGTTCTTGTCAAAATGAATAAAATAAGGTATATATTTTTATCTCTGTGATAAAGGATTTAAGGTTTCAGAGCAAAAGAAGTTGGCTTATTCTCCTTTCTTGCTTCCAGAGGCCCTGGCCCTCCCCCAGGTGAACGAAGGTGTCTTGGAAGGATAAGCAGATTTCTGGAGACCTGAAGAATAGAGATGAAAATAAATTCCAAATAATACTGTTATTTAAATAAATGAAAATCAGACCAGTGTTCAGGGCATACAAGACAGAAATTAACTAACATTTTAGTTAAAATGCCAGGAGAAGCAAGGATTGAACAGGAAAGTATCTATCATCCCTGAGGCTAACCTAGCATTTAGATTAGTTTAAGACCAATTGAAGTCGTATTGTCAGCCCTGACTCTCAAGTGCTCTGTCCTGCCCCCTGGGGTAGTTATTGATCCACTCTCCACACATTCCCCGGACCCTCCTTTAATCAGCATCTCCACTGACATGGTCTGAGCTCAGCCCCCTGCACTGATTACTTGGCTACCTTGATGGCCTCCTCTTTGGCTCCTTCTTCCCAGGCTCATCCCCTCTACTTCAGCCCCCACAAGTGGCTGGCACCACTTTTCCAAAGCACATATGTCCAGCATCCCACACATACCACCAAACGCATTTAGAAACTCCTCACTGCTGTGGGAGGTAGTCTACATTCTGTAATACAGTTCCAAAGGCTCTTCATGAGGCAACAGTCACCTACCTCTCTTTTATCCAATCTTTGAAATTTTATTTCCCCCAAAACATCTAATTTAAAGGGATGTGTTGTATTTTTAACATTAGAACTTAACCCTTGGTAACATCCCTTCCATTTCTCTAATGGTTTCTTACCATCACCTTGAACTTCTCTGACAGAGTCTGCTGAGAGAAAAGGCTCACTACTTGTTGATGGATCTGCAGAGAGGAGGGGAGTTGCACACCTCTGGGCCCGGTGTTTTATGTGAGCAATGCTTCAGAAATTGAAAAATCATTTGCCAATTCATGAATTATGCACGGATTTCTACTCCCCAAAGGTAACTCTTTAAAAACAAAGTTTATTCATTGGTTACTTCCTTTTAGTAAATGGAAATGTTGACTGAAACTCAGTTCTTGGTGTGAAACCTAAGATTTTAGAAATTCAAATATACGCTTAGAAAAGCATACATTTTCATTCATTTGCTGACAATGACTGAGGCACAAGGCTCTTCTTAAAGCAATTACTGGTTGAAGGAGAAGTGTAAACTCGAGCAAAATCATGAGCAAGCTCTTTTTCTTTCTTCACATATTTGTCTGGGTTTGCTATGAAGTCGGCTACACATACCTTAAATATACCCTACTTATGCTGTCTTTGCCTTACAAAGTCAGTAGATTCATCACAGACACACTCTTCTATTCAACAAATACTCAGGGAGTACCTGCTCAGGGCCAGGCATATTCTGAAGGATGGGATCATCTGATGAAATGATTGGTTTGTCCAATACTACAGAGGTTGGCTTTAATCCAGTGGCAAACTGTGTAGATGGGATTGCAAGATATGCTATAGAAACTATGAAGATATGCAAGGGAAATTGTGCAAACCTCCATTTGCTCCTGTTGACAACTCCTCTACATCTGTATCCTGATTCACACTGAAAATCTCACCATGCAAGACAGCCAGCCTGATACCTGCCTTCCTTGTTGAAAAACTGAGACATGTATTAAGTGACCTGGTTGTGGTCCCACTAAAGATTCCTCTGCATGTGTGTGCGTGTGTGGGTGTGTGATGGGTAAAAAGAGGACAAGAGAGGAAAGTAAAAGCAAACAAACAGAAAAAGCACTGACTTACTTTTATTGAGTGCCTCCTACATGCCAAGTACCCAGCATACCTGGTTCATTCATGTTCCATAGCACTTTGAAGTAAATATTATTATCCCTGATTTTACAGGTATGGAGACTAGTGTATAGATTATAATTAGGGAACCAGCTACAAACCTTTTCTTTCCACTCTTCCAAGCTAATACTCAGGCCTTGTGACCCCAAATTCAGTGTTCTTTCTATCCATCACACCACACTGACCCAGCTGAGAGAAGGATTCAGTGGTCTAAGAATGCCCTTGGGTGGGCAGTCAAATTAATTTGTCTTTCCCACGTTTCGAATTCTTAAAATCTTGTCTGCGTTGTTATAGACACATTGCCTGGGTCTCTTACTCATGAGCTGAGCTTTCCTTTCCTCTAGCAAAATAAACATTGCCCACAGGGGTCATGTTTGCTGATGTTATGGGTCATGGAAATCTGACTCAATTTCATGTTTTCTGAATCTAAAGCAAGATTTGAAATGGAATATAAGGATGAGGTTCAGTAACCTCTGTCTACTGTACTTCTGTCTTTATTTTGGAGTAGATTCAGGAGCTGAGGAAGGTTCCTGAATGTTAGGCTTCTGGCCAGGGGTGATATTCAAACCATCCCCAATCAGTACTGACCAATCACATGGAGCCCTGTTGGGAGGGTTCTGATCTCCAGGGCCTCTCTGTGCCAGACACTAATCCTTTAGCCGCTGGGTGGTGGAAGAAGTCTGAGGTCCTAGGAAAGGAGCTGAGATGGCCAAGGTATCAGACAGGCATTCGGGAGAACTTAGAGGAGTGATTCTTTTTTATTTTTACTATTTTTTTAAAAGATTTTTATTTATTTATTTCTAGAGAGGGGAATGGGGGGAGAAGAAGAGGGAGAGAAACATCAATGAGAAAGAGAAACATCAATTGATTGCCTCTTGCATGTACATCAAATGGGCATTGAACCTGCAACCCATGAATGTGTCCTCACTGGGAATTGAACTGGTGAGCTTTCAGTTTTCAGGATGACACTCAACCAACTGAGCCACAACAGCCAGAGCTAGAGGGGTGATTCTTAACCACATGGGACAGCTATTCATTTAAACAACTATTGCAGCCATATTGGTGCTTATTGATTGGATACTGTGCCTACTTTTTGACCCTCTTCCCTACCTTAGAGCTCCTGATCCCACTTTCCCCAGCAGGCGACTTCCCTATACTGGGATGATGTTGCTTCTGAAGAGGGGGAGGGAAGGGCTTACAGGTAATGTTGAGGTGTTGTTCAGTCTTTCTTTGGCCTTCTAGCTCTTCTGAAAGCCCCGGGGAATCATGCTCTATGGCAGTGATTACGCCATTCACCAATATCCATTCTTTTCTTTCTATGATAACTCAACTGGAGTTGAGCACATGGCCACCCTGCTAGACACTATACTTTCCACCCTTCCTTGAACCTCAGGGTGATCACTTGTGTGTTCTAGCCAATGGAATTATAGTGCTTCCAAACTGTAACTTTAAAAAAATGAGTTCACTTGCTCCTTTATTCTTTGTGGTGACTAGGATGCATGCAAAGATAAACTAGCCATTTTGGACCAGAAGGTTGCTGCGTGCTGAAGATGGCAGATCTGCTTTGTTACCTTGTACTCCTTCGCTCTGGACCATTACAAAGGAGAGAACTGTTAAGCCCTTCCTGTTTAAGCTACAGGATATTACAGATCTTTGTTACAGCAGCTTAGACTGTACCCTAACAAATACAGCTCATTGATGGTCATTAGTTGGTTGGGTTTCTATAACTCACTACTTTTGAAAATAAGAGGGAGATACTGGGTCTGTACAAAAGGTATAGCGCATACAAAGATTGTAAGGTACACACACACACACACACACACACACACACACACACAAAATGAAAAATCAAAAAGTTCCTTAAGAGAACTGAAAGAGATCCTCAATGAACAAAGTATGAATTGTATGGGGGAATTGTCAAGAGAAGGGCTTGCAGAGACCAATCTTAGTGGCTATGTTCAGTGACCCCATTCTGAGTCCAGGAAGATTCAAACTGCAGAGGTTTGAGGAGGAGGATAACAGGATCCAATTTTTATGTTAGAGAGATTGTCCTGGAGTGTGATGAACAAAATGGGGGGAGGGCAAAGTTAGAGACTAGAACACCAGGCACAAGGCTGCAGTCATAGTCAACTGGGTGAAAAATGATGGTGGCCTAAACTAAACTGGAGAAGACTAGGCACAAGGAGAGATGTTAGGAGGTGGAGGTGGGGTCCTCGAGACTGGAGATAAATAGCGGGGCATGTTGGTGAGGGAGAGAAGAAGTTTAGTATGATACCCAGGTTTCTGGTTTGTGTGGTGGTTTGTGTTCAGAAGAGGGCGTCTTGGGAAGATACAGAGTTAACGAAGCTAGTGCAGCAGCTTCCCACCATGCTTGGGGGAGCCTCTTCCTGTTCCCCTCACACCCGTTCTCCTTTACTGAATTCTCCCCCACCGCCCGCCCTGTGAACCTCATTTATTCTGCTCCTCTCCAGAACTGCCTTTCACCAGGGGCTTTCCAAATGTCCCACTGAGGACTCCTGGGAGTCAATTCCACATGAATTCCATATTTTGAGACTTTTTTTCCCTAGAAAAAGAATGTATCTATTACTTGTGTCCACCACTTTTAACCCATTTCCAAGGCCAACTGTAAACCAGAGGCCATCATTCTTCACTTCAGAAACCACAACTATCAGATGAGGGTTCCTGTATTGCCCACCCACTTCAAAGATTCCTTGGAATTGCTTAAAAGTCCATCAGAGCCTTTGATTCACAATAACATTATAACGGTTGATAGTATTCAGGAGAAAAAGGGGAGATGGAATGACATTTTAAATGGCCTGAGCCAGTGGAGTGTGTGGAATTCTGCTAAGTTGTTTGAAATACTGAGTCCTGGAGAAGGTGTTCAATACTTTCTTTCTTACTCCCGGGGCTACAGGGATGGGCACTGAACTATCACAGTGCTCCTTCCTCCTGATGCCGGTGGTGATGGGTATGTAACCCTTTGGGCCACTCATGGTCTTCCCTGGGATTGATATAAATGCCAGATAAAAGAAGGGATTCTTTCGCTAAGCTAGGATGACAAGCCCAGATCTGTCTGTATTAATCTTCCTCGACTGCATGGAGAAAGTTCATCTTCAGTAATAGAATATTATAGCAACACCAAACAGAAATAGAATTTCGAGATGGGTGGAGAGCGTTCTGGTGGTGTCTGAATTGCTGGTTTTAGACCAAGTGGCCTTATTCTTGAAGGTCTTCCCTTAATGGCTCTATGAACCAATGAATTTCTTATTTGTTTAAGCTTGGTTTGAATCAGACTTTTGTCACGTGCAAGGTTCAGATAAAACTGGGTTAGTTTCCAAAGCTTACCTGTAACGTAATTACTAATAAATGCCCAAGTGCTCACGGATTCACATGAATTAGTCTGTTCCTTATCTTGTTTAACATGTGCATTTTACTAAGGGCTTTCTACAGCTACTGCTTTGATGCAAAGGAGTCTTTCAGTGGAGGGGACAAGTATTGGGCAGTTGAGTCAGCTGAAAGGAGAGAGATTTTCTGTGGCACCTGGCCTTTCTGCAGCCTCTCAAGTCACCTGGGGCCATGAAGCCAAGCCCTTCACCTGCAACTTCTCCTCCATATCTAGATCCCCTCTGTGGGAGTGAGGGATAGGGGTTGGAGCTAACGGGTATCAGGGATTGATGTTAATGATCTCTCTTTCAGACCTAGGACCTTCCACACTGGTCCTCTCTCCACTCCACTGCAGCACGACGTAAGTAGGTCCATTAGTAGAGAATACACCACTAAAAAGCAATTGCTACCAATACCACCACACTTCAGGGGAGGACAGTTTGCAACTAATTACGTCTCATGAAAACACCCAAACATAATTTTGTTCATTATTAAAATTTTCCAATAATAGATTTATCTTCCCCATTAAGTAATACATTATTCTCCTACCAAACACACAGTGAACTAGAATTACTAGGCACTGCTTATATTAAATTGTTGTTTAATAAATTAAAACTCCTATGGTTATGAATAAACTAGGTCATCTGCACATTTTGTAAATTAGTAGTTTCTTGTAGTTATTCTCTCCTGGTCAAAGCCTAAAAGAGGGGGGAGAGGAAAAATGATTATCATTATTATTTTATTGTTTTCCAGCAAACTACTGCACTCTGCACTGTAGTTTAAAATAAACCACTCAGTCTAATACAGTAGAATCAATATTGTTGAGTATCAATCAATAAGAATGAATTTTAAAGACTATGGTTTGTAGAAACTGTATCTACTGGATATATAAAACCTGATAAATAACCAACCTCAGTCTTTGAAGATTCTTGATGCAACAAGCATTGTCCAAAGTGATTTTAAACATTGATCACAATGTTTCACAGCTTTTGGGTGGGTTGAGAGTCTTTTATTTCTGATTTTAGGATGTCAACTTCTCTTTCATCTTTTCAGTTTGAGGTGATTAATAGAGATTTTTTTACAGTCATATTCAAAATGGTTGATGCTATTAAAGAATCAATTACAAGGACTCCTCAATTACAAAATCCTTACTTACAGAATTGTATAATGCAAATGGATTGCTGTACTCTCTTTTTTTTAATTTCTCTACCCACTCAAAGGAGGAAGGACAGCAACCAACCAAGCTACGCTAAGACAGTTGCCCCGCCTACCGGCAAAACAATGGAATTATTTGAACTCATGTATCTACACTTCTTCCCTTGAAGAGTGAACATACTGGGTCTACCCAACTGCCTCACCTTTCTTTTTAGACAGCTACAGCTCCATTATTTTGTTTGACCTAATTCCCCTCCCCCACATCTACACAGATATTCTTTAAGCACATTCCTCTTTGTTGTTTCTTGTAAAATATTGTCCAGTACCTCAGACATCTTTTTCTTTCCTGAGTGATGTCCCTTCTTTTGTAACTTCTCCACCTTCCAACTCTTTTTTTCTCTCTGTGGCAAAGAGCCCCTTCATCTCGTCCACTATATGTAAGAATGGTGCTGGTAGCAAAGAGGAGAACAAAAGGCAGACGCAGGAGCTGCAGACCACACAACATCACGTGGGGCCTGTGTCGTCAAGCCCTTTGCCGCGTTCACACTTAGCAGTTTCCTCCAGAATCACTACGAAAACCCTACACTTATCTACTTCCAATTAAGCCATTTAAGGTTATATGTATTTTATGTTCAACATTTTTTCTGTTATATTGTTAATGTTAAAGTGAATAACTTCTCTTTAACTTCCTATTTAGTCCCAAATTTATGGTAGTTCAACTTTATTAAATAGGTTCACATTATTTCTATGTGTGCTGTGTGTTATAAAGAATTAAATTTTTAGTCACAATATTCTGGACGTTAGACATTCTGTATTGAAACTTAGTTTGTCTTTTTATTTATTTAGAGACACAGTTGACATACAACACTGTGTAAGTGGAAGGTGTTCAATTTGCTGATTTGATACATTATATATTACTATACAATTATCAAAAAGTGTTAGCTAATGCATTTATCATATCACATAGCTGTCATTTCTTTTTTTTTGGTAGAAACAATGAAGATCCAGTCTCTAAACAACTTTGAATTTTATAATACAGAGTTGTTGTCTGTAATCACTATGCTGGACATTTGATCTACAGGAGTTATGTGGCTTCTGGTTGGAAGTTTAGTTTGTCTTTTATTTATTAAGTTTAAAGATTTTTTTGATAGATGGGAGGGAAGGCAGGGAGAAAGAAAGGGAGAGAAACATCAATGTGTGGTTGCCTCTTGTGTGCCCCCAACTGGGGACCTGGCCTGCAACCCAAGCGTGTGCCCTGATTGGGAATTGAACTGGCGACCCTCTGGTTTACAGGCTGCTGTTCAATCCACTGAACCACACCAGGCAGGGCTAGTTTGTCTTTTAGAGATGCTTTCTCACAATTCTTCTGCCCCAACTACCACGGTTAAGTATCTTTATTTTAAAAAATTAAATGCTTAAGCAATTACCAAAGTAGCAATTATTTGCAGGGGAAAAATGAAACAATAGTAAAATGGATATAATAAAAAGTAAAAATCCCACCTCTTACACTATTTATTTATTTATTTTATTGGGGGGTACATCCTTCTTCATCTGTCATCAGAAATAGTCAAGAGTTTGAAATAGTCCCTTTAGGATTTCTTTTTTAATCTAGTTACAAGCATGTCTCTCCTTTTTTTAGAAAGGGAGGAAATTCATGAATCTCTTTATCCATCTATACACCTAGTAACCTTAAAAAAACTCATTATACTGCCCTGGCTGGTGTGGCTCAGTGGATTGAGTGCTGGCCTGTGAACCAAAGGGTCACCGGTTCAATTCCCAGTCAGGGCACATGCCTGGGTTGATGGCCATGTCCTCAGTGGGGGCACATGAGAGACAACCACACATTGATGTTTCTCTCTCCCTCTTTCTCCCTCTCTCTAAAAATAAATAAATAAAAGTATTTTTTAGAAAAGGAAAAAGATTTTTGAAAACTCATTATAGGCATCTTTTGGTGTATAGACATAAAGAAAGAAATTAATTTCCTGGCTTTTAAATACTTATTTCTGCTAAAAAAAAAAGAGTAAGAGATACATATGACACCAGTACACCTGAGATCAGAAAGTGGGTGGACAGAATAAAACTTTGCTCACCTCTGCAGGTGAGAGTTCACTTGTCTAGAGCACAGGAAAGAAACCAAGACAATAATTTTTCATGGATGATTCAGAGAACCATGGTTCAAACTATGTAGGTTTACCAAACTTTAAAGGAATATCTTCTTTTTTAAAGTACTTTTTAATTTTTATTAATTTATTTCTTTTATTGATTTTAGAGAGAGGGAGAGGGAGGGAGGAAGAGAGGGAGAGAAACATCTATTGGCTGCCTCCCGCACACACTGGGGACCAAACCTGTAACCCAGGCATGTGCCCTGATCAAGAATCAAACCCACAATGTTTGGTTTGCAGGACAACGCACAGCCAACTGAGCCACACTGGCCAGGGCTAAAGTTCCTATTTTAAAGAACTTTCTTATTTTAAAGAACACAGTTGACTATGATAATAAAATAGGTAATAAGTACACATTTTCATGTGTACTGTGGCCCATCCTTCTGAATCTTCAAGATACATTTTTGCGTTTTGCAAATCCACACACCTTTACCTCTATGAAAGAAAAACCAAACTGGAAGCCAGAGTTTGAGTACACCTTTAATGTAACCACTCCTAGCTATTAATCAAAACTGTCCTGATTTCCCCAAAATGCTGACTCTGACCTTAAAATGTAAGCTTTCTCCGTGTCAGTGCGATCTTGCGGATTTTCGTCCAATCAGCTCTAAATAAGTTTATGCAGTGCTACTCACCGACCCTGGAGGAATCAACGTTTCCAGTAACCCACCAAAACAGGAAAAACGTGCTTCCTCCTCATGCTTTATAATCTGAGCTGTAATTGCTGAGAGCCAGCATCTGACCACTTTCAGCTTTGAAGTTTCCTCCTGCAGTTTGTTTCTCACTCCGTAAAATATGCATATCAAGTAACGCTCGCTAAATGTTATTTTAACACCTCTTTATATTAAATGCTGTATCAGTCATCAGGTCTACAAACAATTGAGACTACAGACAACTAAGAGTAGCCATATGTCTTTTTTAATGCATAAATGACCAAAGTCAAATGCATTTGGTTTTTTTCTCCTTTAGAGCTCATTGGAATTCAAGCAAATATGCCGTTAAACTACACAGCCACGACTGAGTCCATTCTCCTTGACTGACAGATGGAGGTGAGTTACAGCCTGTCTTCTTTGTCATGTTCCTAGCAATCTACCTCATCACAGAAACCAGCCATGCAAGCGTGATTTTGTTAATCAGAAGGGACTCAAGACTGCAGCGTGCCTCTTCCTCGACCACCTCACCTTTGTAGATCTCTGAGATGCTGCCACTGCCATTCCTCAGATGCTGGTTCAGTTCTCACCCAAGAGAAAATCCATTTCCTTCATGGGCTGGTCCTCACAATTCCACCTTCTCATCGTCCTGGCTATCACAGATTATAGTATGCTCATAAGGATGGTTTGTGACCCCTACGGGGCCATCCACAAGCCCTTGTTATACGCTAACCAAATGTCCAGATGTGCCTGCCTCTCTCTGGTTGCTGCTCCTCCTACATACTGCTTTGCAACGGTCTGCACAGGCCATCCAGCTGCCCTGTCCTTCTGTGGACCCAGTGAGAGCAACCACTTGGACTGTGTGAACTCACCTCTCTTAGTTCTCGCCTAAGCCACAATGTCAAAGAAATGGCCAGGTTTGTGGAGCCACACTGTCTTTTGAAACCTGAAATATTTTGGAATCGTAGGCTTTTAGCTCAACTTCCTCCCTCTGAGATGTGCAATAAAGGAAGCAGAAGGCGTTATGTCATCAGTGGCCACTGTGAAGAATTTGTCCTATAAAAAAGTTTCTTTGTATTGTGTGTGTGCTTCTATGACTTGGGCATTATTATTTTTCTAACTTAGATCGATTTTTTGCCAGAGGGAGAACAGGACTGTAATTTGGATGCATCTTTTACTCTCCGCATTAATGTTTTTAAAATAATTGATTCTTTCCCGTCATTAGGGGAAATGGTGCCTACAAGACAACATGATGTTTACCCACCACCCTAAAACACTTCCTTGATTTTGTCCAGGCTTCTTTCCTTTTCATTTCCTGAAGACTGAAATTCTTGTTCCCCGGTGAAGGGAGTGGTCTCACCCTCTAATTGGTACTGATGGATGATTTCTTCTTGTTGGAAGCAGAATATTCTTTCTTGCTCATCATTATCTCATCCTTTTTTAGTTTTATATATATATTTTTTGTTAATTGAGACATAAAGAGGAGAGCTGGTCTGAAAAGGAGGTTTTTTTTTTTTTGACAGTGACATTCCAGTATTCTCAGGATTACACTCGGAAAACCCCACAAAGTGGGATTTTCATGTAATCTTTAGTCCTTCCCACTTAGCCTATTCTTGTGACTGATCTTGACCCTGAAAGGTAGAAAATTGCCCCTCAATGGTCACTTTCTCCAGTAATTAGTATATTTTTAGTAATACCACAGTCTTGCAGTGCCAAGCAGCCAGTGAATGTTAAAGGGAAATAATCATCTTGTAATTCAGACTGGTAGGAAACAGTCATTTCTAATTACTTTCATAAGAGAAGACAATGCAATTAAAGTTTCTGGCTTAGACTAGAGCCTCCATGCAAGCTGCTGTCTCCATTGACTCATATTTTTGACTGTCTGAAAAGGCAAAGTCAGCCAGATTGACCATGCGCTCATCCAAATTGGCTTTTATCATGATGGAAGACACCTTACAGATGTTTCTTTTTTGATGGGTGTTACTATATAGACTTGGAGAGCTGGCTATTAAAAGCCAAGGCCCTTAGGTCTAGAAGAGTTATTAAAGATTATTTCAGAATGGAATTTAGACATACTTAAACATACGGTAGGTGCTTAAGGATCTCAATAAACATCTTTTTTTGAGGGCCCATTGTGGTGAGATGTTTAGGATACAAAGATAATTTTGTTACTCCATCCAAAACACACTTTTTGGCTCTCACCCTATTTGATCTTTGTGGTAAAGGCAATAGCATGAATTCATTAAGTTCTATTTTATTTTCCTCTTCCTGGATGTACTGGAGGAATGCATTTACCTTTGTTCATTTGAAACCTGCTTCTGGCCAAAACCTCTACAGGAAAGTGATGCATGCGACTTCTGTGCTGAAGCATGTATCAGCACTGTGACCCCTCCATGCTTTCTCTCGCCCTGCTATGGCTGTTCAGGCCTTTGCCTGAGTGGCAGAGGATGGAACCAGCTTGGACCCTTGGGTTCCGGGTCAGTTTCCTCCGAGTCCTGCAGCAGACTGAGTGTGAGGGGGAAATAAACACGTAGAAGCCACTGTGACTTGGGGGTTATTTTGTTACTGCAGCATCACTTAGCTTTTTCTGATTTACAGCCTCCTGGCGGGTGTCTGACTCTGCCAAACTTCCTTGGATTATGTGACTCAAAGCTCTCCTGATTTTCCTTTTACTTCTTTAACTTCATCTTCTCAGTCAGCCCTTAAAGTTCCTTTCCCTGTCCCAGTCTTTAAATATTGCGGTTTCTTAGTTTTCTGACCTGGGCTCTCTTCCCCTCTCATTCTATTCGGTCTCCCTATATGAATTACCATATGATGAGGACTATCGAATCTACGCCATTAGCCCACTCTTCTGTCCTAAATTACAGCTCCCTATGCATATCAACCTACCTACTGGATGTCTCATGTGCTTCTCAGACTTAAGCTATTCAAAATTTAACTTAGCTCTCCTTCCCTCACACCTGTTCCTCTTCCAGTTTTTCTGTCCTCAGTAAAGGGTATCACCATATGTTTTACCTGTTCTCTAAAGATGACCCCAGTGAACCTTCTCTTCATTCATTTTCCTCCTATTCATACTTCTGTTTAGACCCTCCCACATTGAATCCGCCTGGTGCCATGACCCACTTTAACCAATGAATGTGGCAGAAGTGAGACATGGCACTGGCACCTTCCACCTTTGCACTTGTGGGAGCCTGGAACTGCCACCTAAGATGTCCAGCTATTCTTCCTGAGAGTCTCTATAGAGACAGAGGCACTGAGTCTACATGGAAAGAAGGGAGAGGCCCAACTCTCCCAACATCCCAGCTGCGCAGTCTCCCAGCCATCTGTACCAGGGTCCAGACATGTGATTGAAGCCATCTTGGCTGTTCAAGCCCAAGCTGCCAATCTGACTGCAAACACACGAGACAAAACAAGAGAGACCAGCAGGAGAACCATCCAGCTGAGCACCAACCACTGACAGAATCATGAGAAATAATAAAATAATTTTTTATTTAGTCAATATCTATTGAGTGGTTTGTTATACAGAAATATAAATAACTAAACAGCATATCCCCAGAAACTTGGGTATCTTCTTTCCATTTCTCTTCTCCATTTTCCACATCTAGTTCTCAGCCTCTGTGATTATATAGCCTAAATATTTCTTGAATAGTCTTCTTTTTTCTATATGCTATTGCCTGGTGCAGATTTACTATTACGCTCCTTGTCTAGTACTGAAATCTCTCTTGTAGCAAGAAGACTGGTCTAAAGTGCAAATACAATTATGGTCTTCAAAGGCCACCTAAAACCCTATTATGGATTTCTATTGTTTTTAGGATAAAATTCAATCTCCTTAATTTTTTTTCAAATCTGTGCAGCCTCTGGTCCTTGCCTATCTTCCAGCCTTATCTTATGTGACTCTACATTCCAATCATCCTCAATTTGTACCAACTTCTTCAGGGTGTCTCCTTGACTCCTTGATCTTTTATGAGTTGTTCTTTCCACCTAAAGTACTTTCTCTCCTGGTTATCCCTTCCTTTTGTCTTTTGTCAAATTCCTACTCATCCTGGAAGCCTTCCCTGATCCTCCACACCTGGGTTAGCTATCCCTGCCCGGTGCTCCTATGTCATTTACCAGCCTTCATTTATCACATTTATATTAAGCTTATCCTATGAGTCATACGCTGTGTTCTCCTTCTCCTGCAATAACGCTCATCATTCCCTGTAATTATTTCTTTGTCTAGTTCTGCCACTGCTTTGTAGGCTCTTCAAGGAAAGAAACATGTTTATCTCATTCTACTTTGTACCCCCATTTTTAACATGTCATAGATACTCAGTGCATAAGTAATGAAAACATGAAACTTGATGGATGGTATAACTAGTGGAAGGAGATTATTATTCAATAGGTATTCAGTTCTGGTAAAGATACCACATAATATTTTAGTAACTATCTGACAAGAGAAGAAAGTTCATGGTTTATTTGAGGCAAAGTACAATTTTCAGTGACAAATTAAGTTAAAAAGTCAAGTCCAATTTGGTTTTCTGAAATTACAGTTATCCATGGAGGTATGGAGTGGGGACCATTCAGCACTAAGCCAGCAGCTTTGATTCTGGGCCACTGCAAACAACATTCTCGATAGGAAACCAACCCCCACCATCACTGCATCATTTATTTCACAGCAAGACCTAGTAGGGTCTAAGTACGCTGGAAACACCTTGAATATATTTGCTACAAAGAGATATGGTGGTAGG
Source organism: Artibeus jamaicensis (assembly GCF_021234435.1). Classification (NCBI taxonomy): domain Eukaryota; kingdom Metazoa; phylum Chordata; class Mammalia; order Chiroptera; family Phyllostomidae; genus Artibeus; species Artibeus jamaicensis. The sequence goes on from NW_026521954.1 coordinate 2,095,663, forward strand.
AATATCTTCATCCATTCTGGAAGACCAAATATGCCTTAAAGATGAGTGGTTTCCAGGGTGCTCAGATAGGGTAACTGTGGCGACCCCAGCAATGACCCTGCCTTGGTTGACTGCCATTAGGTAGCCTGGAAAATGCTAGGTTAACCAGTTTTCTTTCTTTTTTTTTAAAATCATTTAAAGCTTTTTTAAAAAATATTTTATTCATCCATCTTTAAAGGGGAAGAAAAAGAGAGAGGGAGAGAAACATCAATGTATGGTTGCCTCTCATGTGCCCCCCCCAGGACCTGGCCTGAAACCTAGGCATGTGCCCTGACTGGGAATCGAACTGTGATTCCCTGGTTTGCAGGCCTGCACTCAATCCACTGAGCTACACCAGCCAGGGCCTAAGCTTTTATTTTTTTTTAATTTATTTTAATTGTTGTTCAAGTACAGTTTTCTGTCTTTTACTTCCATCCTAGACCACCCCCCAGTGCTCCCCACCTCCCTCCCATTTCCACCCCCCTTAGTTTTTGTCCATGTGTCTTTTATACTTGGTCCTGTAAACCCTTCCCCTTTTCCCCTGAAATTCCCTTCCCTCCCCCCTCTGGTCACTGTTATAGACCAGTTTTCTTACAGAGCTTACCGTCTTCAAAGGTCTTCAAATAACTGTTTCTGGTTATTAGCCCTGTTTCAGAGAAATTTCTGCAAGAAACCTGGAGTAGCAACCAAAGGCCATAGGGGCAGACAAACAAGCAAAGCCCCTGCCACCATGAAATATCTAGTAGTGGCCATCTGCAGCCATTCTTGTTGGCATCACCCTTTCTGGTCAAAGAGATCCTTGTATTCATTATTTCAGTAGTCCTTTGAAAGTAGGCATTTATGGGAAGCCACCTCAAGTCCTTTTTGAAAGTATGTTGGATGCAAATAAACATTTCATTTAACAGCCATTCATTAAAGTAAGATGAAGGCTATATTCCAAAGAATGGTTTCTCTGCATCATATACTTGAAGAAGAGAATACCCAGAGGTGATATGATTTATCTGATCTCTGATGAGAAATGCAAACACTAGCCACAAGTAAGGTTTTGTTCAACTTTTTCAATTAAATGTTAATGACAGCTCATATCCTCAAAAATAGGGGAAAACTTGGACTTTCTGGCCATACTGTCTTATATGTTCCTGCTCATCCAAAACACGAAAAAGTGGCTCATCACTGATCATAAATGTGTCTGACACCTGTATTTAAATTTTGAGTATTCATGGTTCTGTTGGAGCATGTGAATAAAGAGCTTTCATTATCATATTAGTTTGCTAAGGCTGCTGTGGCAAAGTACCGCAAACTGCATGGCTCAAAAAAAAAAAAAAGAGAGAGAGAAATTTATTGTCTCACAGTTTGGGGGGCTAGAAGTCTGAGATCAAGCTGATGGCAGGAGTGGTTACTTCTCTTGTCTATGAAAGAAGTCCATTTCATGCTTTTCCCCTAGCTTCTGGTGGTTTGCTGGGAACTTTTGGTGTTCATGGCCTTTCAGAGCAGCACCCATCTCTGCCTTCATCTTCCATTCTATCTGTGAGCATATGTCTGTGTATAAAGTTCCCCTTTTTTATAAGAACACCAGTCATTTTGGATTAGGGGTCCAGCCAACTGCAATATGACCCCATCTTAACTACCAGTACATCTGCAACCACTCTGTTTCCAAAGTCAGATTCTTAGGTACTTGGCTTGAGGACTTCAACATATGAGTTTCGGGGTTGCAGGGTGGGGGGGACACACATAATTCAACCCATAAGAGTTAATATCACAGAAAAGGAATATCATGGTGTAAATAGATTGGCAAAACTTAGTACTTGTTCTATTTTGAGGGATGAGGTCTGGAAGAAGATAGATATGAGGGGTTTGCCTGAAATTTGTACTAGGTTCCCAGGATGCCCAAGATTAGTTCTTTCTAGAGCATATCCAAGCCCTATGTCTGTTCATGGCCATCTGGAAAGTTGGTGGCTGCCAGGCTCAAGTCTGGGCAACACTGTTAGGGCCCTTCTGGTGGAGAGCTATGTATCTGACCCCTCCGGCCTATAGAAGGTGGGTAGTTACCACTAGGCATACTATTTTTTTATACTACAGTGATGAATAGACTTTTACTTTTACAATTGGGCAGGTCTATTGCATTGAGAAATTTAAAAAGTAAATTGACTATTCAGGGCCAAAGTTAGAAAAAAGCCTCAAAACTCCAAACAGCAAAATTTGATAATCTTCCCCCTGCCCAAGCCCTCTTATTTCTGGAGAATGAGTCAAACTTCAAGACTGTGGCTTTGAAACTACTCAGAATAAAGAAAAATGAGCTACAGAGTTTAACCCCCAAGTTATCTAAAAGCACAAAGCTTTGAAAGTGAATGAATAATGGTGCACCAGAATTTGCTGAAATTACCTATTTTTCTTGATCGCTGTATTCATTACTCTTATTTTATAGACAAATAGCAGCTACCTGCACTCAGCATTGGAGACATGTTCTGCCTGTAAAAAGATGCACCAGTGAGACTTGAAAAATACTGAAGTTTTAAATGCTTGAGTGAATGCCTTTGAAATACTGAGATACAATCTTCCTGGCTGATTCAACATTATGCAGTGAAGAGTTCTTCCTCAGACTGGTAGGCTTGTGCTCTAGCGTAGAACCAGCTTGGAGAAAACAGTGATTCCAGGCACCAACCGAGAATCTGAGACATCACATCATGCTTTATGTAAGAGAATTATCAGAAAGTCATCTCAGTGGGCCCTCAAAAGAGGAAACTAAGCAGACAGCCTTGTTAATTTAGCATATAGATTTGGAATACAGTACATCTCTCATCTCATCAAAATTCAATTAAACCATGGATTACTGGCCAAAGAAAAGGAGCCAATTTTCTCCCCCTCTCTCTTTTGGGAAGAGTTATTGGAACCTCACTAAGTCCTTAATGGTTCTTTAATTGTGGGAGCCAATTTGCAAGGGTAGTTTGAATATATGAATGACCCCTTATGTTAAAAATTAGAACTTGGGCAGTTCTATAATTACTATGAATTTAAAGCATGCTGGCGCTAGCAATGGTGGGCAGATAAGGTTATTTTTAATGTTTTCTTCTTTTTAGGTACTTTTGATCTTATTCTAAAACTCTTTGAATCCTGCAGAGTCTTCTCTTATATGACAGAGATTGTATAGCAGTGATTATCCACTTGGCCCAGATCTATTCCATGCTTTTAAGAAGCTGTTATTTGCTAACACATACCAGACTTCACACAGGCAAAAGGTAAGCCCACAGGTCCAGTAACAAGATTTGCTGTGTTAAATGCAATTGGGTCTCAAATTTTAAGCAGTTAAATGTCTTAATTTGTTCTTTTCTCCCTACTATAATATAATGAGGATAAACTTTGACATGGAGCAGCTCTGCAAAGAGAAGATTTCTCCTTGTTCATTGTTTCTCAAACCAATCTTCTCTCCTGAAATTTGATTTCTGAAGTGCCTTACAGTCCTTAAGCCAGGTGGTTGCAATGAGTCCACTTGGAACATTCATAATCATCCGAAATAAAAGCACATTCTAGAAGCCAGACACACTTAAGACAATCAAATGGGGTGAGTCACCAAGTAGAAATAACTCTTTTAACCTCTCGCTAACTCTGCCCTTTAGCCGCTGCACAGGTTGCTAAAGGCAATCACCTTGGTTATGAAATAAATGGAATGAATCTCCCTGGGTTAAGTACTTCTGTGTCTTCTTATACACACAATTCTGGTGTTTTACCTTGTGACTTAAAGAAGAACTATAGTGTGCTTTTTAAAAAAGAATAAAGATTTTATTTATTTATTTTAGAGAGATGGGGAAGGGAGGGAGAAAAAGAAGGAGTGAAACATCAATGTGTGGTTGCCTCTAGCACACCCCATACTGGGAATATGGCCTGCAACCCAGGCATGTGCCCTGACTGGGAATCAAACTAGCAATGCTTTGGTTTGCAGGCCTGTGCTCAATCCACTGAACTACACCAGCCAGGGCTATAGTGTGCTTTTTAAAGGGCCACAGGAAACCTGTCTATAGAGGCCCTTTAATACAGGCTTCAGTATTTGAATATTAAACATTATGATCTTTTTACATATCAGTTAGCCTTTCATCTCCAGGAAAGATCAATGGAGGAAGTGATAGGGTTTTTAGAAAATGAAAGAAACACAATGCTAGATTTGTAGTGGTGGTGGGTGGGGGACCATGGCTTTGAAACTGACCACAACTAGCTATCTTTTTTTGTTTGTTTTTTAACACATTTCCCATGACTAGATTAGCCTGAGGAATAGCTGGACTTCATTGTTTATGGAGGCCCCTTGTCAACAGGAGCCTCCTGTTGACAGGCCCCTTTGAACAGTGCTATGTCCTGCGAAAGCCACCTTTCTACAATGTCTATGAAGTAGAAGTGTAAATGTGTTGACTTAAAAAGAGATATCAGGCCCTGGCTGGTGTAGCTCAGTGGATTGAGCACAGGCCTGCGAACCAGACAATCGAGGTTTGATTCCTAGTCAGGGCACATGCCTGGGTTACAGGCCAGTTCCCTGCAGGGGACACACAAAAGGCAACCATACATTGATGTTTCTCTCCCTCTCTCCTTCCCTTCCCCTCTAAAGATAAATAAATAAAATATTTTTTAAAAAAAGAGATATCAAACTTTTTCCTTTTATTGTTATTTCCCCTGAATGGGAACATCAGGAAGAGTTTGGTGTTGAGGAAGAATAAATAAAAAGAAAGGTGGACCAATGATATTAAAGGCAGGGGAGGTATTACTAAGGAAACACTATGGGGCCTTCTAAATTGTGACCTTAAAATAAGCACAATAACGTTGTCTTAAAGAAACCCTAGAACTTCTGGCCAAGGTGGAGGCATAGGTAGATACACTGTACCTCCTCGCACAACCAAAAAAAGAGGCAACAACAAATTTAAAAACAAAAACAACCAGAACTACCAGAAAATTGAACAGCATGGAAGTCCAACAACCAAGAAGTTAAGGAAGAAACATTCATTCAGACCTGTAGAAGGGGTGGAGATGGGTAGCTGGGGTGGAGAGGACTTGCAGCAAGTTGGCGGCTGGTGGAGTGGGTGGTCCTACATTTGCATGCAGATAAACCGGGAGGAACAACTGGGGGGTGAGACAAACCATGGAACCCAGGGTCCCAGTGCGAGGAAATAAAGGCTCAAAACCTCTGACTGAAAACACCTGTGGAGGGTGCAGCAGTGGGAGGAACTCCAAGCCTCACAGGAGAGTTTGTTGGAGAGACCCACAGGGTCCTAGAATGTACACAAACCCACTCACCCAGGAATCATCAGCAGAAAGGCCTATTTTGCTTGTGGGTAGCAGAGGAAGTGTTTGAAAGCTGGCCAAGAGCTGAGCAAGTAGCACTGTTCCATCTCAGACCCCTCTTCCACCTCAGACCCCTCCTCCACATACAGTATTATAACACAGAGACATGGGTTGCCACACCCTGGCAAATGCCTAAGGCTCCCCTCCTCACTAGGTAACAGGCACACTGAGACAAAAAAAAATGGCCCAAATGAAAGAACAAATAAAAGCTCCAGAAAAAATACAACTAAGTGATGAAGAGCTAGCCAACCTATCAGATGCACAGTTCAAAACACTGATAATTAGGATGCTCACAGAAATGATTGACTGTGGATGCAAAATAGAGGAAAAAGTGAAGGTTCTGAAAAGTTAAATAAAGGAAAATGCACAGGGAACCAACAGTGATGGGAAGCAAACCGGGACTTGAATCAACCATTTGAACCTGAAGGAAGAAATGAACTTTCAAACAGAAAAGAATGAAGAGAAAAGAATTACAAAAAAAATGAGGAGAGGCTTAGTAACCTCCGGGACAACTTTAAACGTTCCAACATCCGAACCATAGGGGTGCCAAAAGGAGAAGAAGAGCAAAAAATTGAAAACTTACTTGAAAAAATAATGGAGAATGTCTCCAATCCAGCAAAGGAAATAGACTTCCAGGAAGTCCAGGAAGCTCAGAGAGTCCTAAAGACAGACATTGGACCAAGGAAGCACACACCAAGGCACATTATAATTACATTACCCAGGATGAAAGACAAGGAAAGAATCTGAAAAGCAGCAAGAGAAAAGGAGACAGTAGCCTAAAAAGGATTAGACTATCAGCTGATTGCTCAAAAGAAACCTTGCAGGAAAGAAGGGGCTGGAAAGAAGTATTCAAAGCCATGAAAGGCAAGGACCTACATCCAAGATGACTCTATCCAGCAAAGCTATCATTTAGAATGGAAGGGCAGATAAGAAGCTTCTCAGATAAGGTCAGGTTGAAGGGGTTCATCATTACCAAGCTCTTTTTATATGAAATGTTAAAGGGACTTATCTAAGGAAAAGAAGATAAATCAAAACTATGAACAGTAAAATGACAACAAACTCACAACTATCAATAACTGAACCTCAAACAAAAACAAAAACAAACTAAGCAAACAAATAAAACAGGAACACAAGCCCTGGCTGGTATAGCTCATGATAGATCCAAAAAAAGGAAAACACCCAACAACAAGAAAAAAAACAGGAACACAGTCACAGAAATGGAGATCATATGGAGGGTTATCAGTAGGGAGGGGGAAGAATAGGGAAAAGGTACAGGAATAAGAAGCATGAATGGTAGATACAAAATAGACAGGGGGAGGTTAAGAGTATAGAAAATGTAGAAGCCAAAGAACTTATATGTATTACTCATGGACACGAACTAAGGCAAGGGGGTGGGAAATGAGGGTGGGAGGTGAGGTGCAAGGTGGAGGGGAATAAAGGGGGGGAAATAGGACAAATGTAATAGCATAATAAGTAAGATATATCTAAAAAATAAAATAAAACATATTAAGACATAGGAAAAAATCCCTAGAACTACCAGGTGTAGAATTGTAAGTATCTATGTTCATTTTAATGTGATTTTATGGCTGTGCCATAGCTTAATATTTCTACTTCAATTAGGAAACTTTCTATTCCAACAGAAAAAAGAAACTCACATAGGATTAAATACTAATTTAATTGATAGTTTTCATGGAACGGCAGTGGTGTGAGTTCCAGAACTGGCCAATCTGTAGCTCAGTGATGTCACTGTAGGCTCTTTTCCTCCATCTTTTCATCTACCTCTGCATTTACAAAGCGAGCTTTACCCTAAGGCCAGGCCCCTGGAGGTTATAGGATATCTGTTAGTACAATTAGGCCCCCCACACTTCCTCTTTCTTATCCAGAGAAAAATAGGCTGCTTTCCTCAAATATCTAACTAACGTTTTGAGATTCCTGCTTATGGTGTTAGGTCGGAGTCACTCAAGAAACGTGAAGGACATAGTGAGCTAAGGAGAACAGGGTTTACTAGTGAGGAATAACAGGGAAAGTGGAACCAACCAAGGGAGAAGAATAAGAGGAAGGTGGGGCCAACCAAGGGAGGTTGGGGCTTGCTCGGTTGTTCTTAGATCAGGGATTTCAAACACAAAAACCTGTGGTTGGGGTATTAGAGTCTGATTGGCTAGAGCTGGATGCTGGGTGAAAGCTGTATCCTGTTGTACCAGATAAACTGACCCCAGACCCTAATCTTCATCTGTTTTTCCTGGGTAGGGTCTGCAGCTTCCCATGGTGTCATTAACTCACCTGGTGATTTTCATTCCTCCTAGGCCTGCCTAGACCTAACAGATGGGACCATTAATTGGCTTAAACCTAGGTCACCTGAAACAGTATCTATAGCAAGTAGGTGAAATTATCCTGATGGTTTATGGCAATCAGAACCCAGCCCTGTGGCTGATGGAGGGGTTAATCCCCCCTAAACTACATGACCATTGTAGAATCAATGTTGGGAAGGAAGCAGACTTTCCACTGTGGGTACTCTGGGAGACAGTGAATTCAAGAATCCCTGTCCTAGGGTTGTGTTTTATGATACACAGTAAAGGGTAAAATAGTAACTTAAATTAGCTATTAGAAATCCCGGCGGTTTTAGTGAGGCTCCTTTCTGAGAGATACTAGAGAACGTGGGATCGTAAGGTTATTCTACAGATCTCATTCTCTACCCTATTCTGCAGTTACTCATACTTTTCTTCTATGAATCACATAAATGTATCCTGATCCACACACTAGTTCAATTCAGAGTCAGAAATAATCCTTAAATTCTATACTAGAGGAGGGAGATCAATAACACTAAGGATGGGAATTAACACCAATGTTCTACCAAAAAATACCAAAGTGACTTATTAAAAGAAAAGGTGTTACCCTACTTCACATTTTTAAGAAACCTTTTTACAAAGACAGACTAAGTAAAGTTAAACAAGGGCAAGTCATTCCATTCAAAAGATTCTTTTTTTTTTTTGATTTTTTTTTATTGATTATGCCATTACATTTGCTCTATTCCTCCCTCCCTTCCCCTCCACCCTGCATACCCCTCCCCCACCATTTCCCCCTTTAGTTCATGAACATGTGTCTCAAATTCTTTAGATTCTGTATTTCCCCTACTATTCTTACCCTCCCCCCATCTATTTTCTATCTACTGTCTATACTACTTATTTTCTGTACCTTCTCCCCCCCTTCCCCTCCTCCCACTCCCCTGTTGCTAACCCTCCATGAGATCTTCATTTCTATGGTTCTGCTCCTGATCTAGCTATCCTCTTAGTTTGCTTTTGTTTTAGGTGTGGTTGTTAATAACTGTGAGTTTGCTGTCCTTTCACTGTTCATCTTTTTTTATCTTCTTTTTCTTAGGTAAGTCCCTTTAACATTTCATATAGTAAGGGCTTGGTGATGATGAACTCCTTGAATTTGGTCTTATCTGAGAAGCACTTTATCTGTCCTTCTATTCTAAATGAAAGTTTTGCTGGGTAGAGCAATCTTGGTTGTAGATCTTTGGTTTTCATGACTTGGAATACCTCTGTCCAGCCCCTTCTTGCCTGTAAGGTCTCTTTTGAGAAATCAGCTGACAGTCTGATGGGGACTCCTTTGTAGGTGACTGTCCCCTTAGCTCTTGCTGCTTCTAGGATTCTCTCCTTCATTTTAATCTTGGCTAATGTAATGATGATGTGCCTTGGTGTGTTCCTTCTTGGGTCCAACTTCTTTGGGACTCTCTGAGCTTCCTGGATTTCTCGGAAGTCTATTTCCTTTGCCATCTTGGGGAAATTCTCCTTTATTATTTGTTCAAATAATTTTTCAACTGGTGGTTGTGCCTTTCCCCCTTCTGGTACCCCTATAATTCGGATGTTGGAACGTTTAAAGATGTCCTGGAGGTTCCTAAGCTTCTCCTCATTTTTCTGAATTCTTATTTCTTCATTCCTTTCTGTTTGATCATTTTTTTCTTCTGTCTGGTCCTCTCCCTTGATTTGAATCCCAATTTTCTTTCCATTACTATTGGTATCTTTTGTATCAGCATTCATTTCAATTAATTTAGCTTCCATATGTTTCTCTAATTTGTGACTAAAATCCACCAGTTCTGTAAGGATCTTTATAACCAGTGTTTTGAACTGTGCATCTGAAAGACTGGCTATTTCTTCATCACTTAGGTCTATCGGTTCTGGGGCTCTAAGTTGTCCTAGAGCCATTTTTTGGTCTATTCGTGCTGTTAAGTGAGCGGAGCGAAGCCTTAGTTGTTTACCAGTACGGGGCGACCCAGGTCGCTGGTTTGTGACGCTGTGTGTGGGGGCGGGGTCAGAGAGGGAGTAATGGCGTTCCTCTCCCCTAGCCCAGTGCATCCAGTCACTCAAATGCCTCAGGCTTGCTTATCCGATCCTAATTTTGCGAGCCTGCTGCACCGCGCGGGTTTCCCTTCTCACTGGTTTCTCCGCACGTAAATGCGCACGACCGACCGACCCACCGCGCCTCTTCCCTGTGCGCTCCGGCAGCCAGCTCGCTGGCGATCAGCCCTTGGTTGCCTGCGCGCCGCCCCGGGAATTTTTTCTTGCTAACCTGCTCCGCTGCTGGCCTCGCTCCTCCTACCGGTCCAGCTGAGTTTCTAGTTGTCCTTTGGACTTCGTATTGTCGATTTTCCGTGTGGCTTGGTTGTGACTGCTGTTAAAAATAGTTGTTCTTAGATTTGGTTGTGCACAGAGGTGAGGTGGAACCTCCACCTACTTCTCCATCTTGGCGGAAGTCCCAAAAGATTCTTCAAATAGAAGAAACAATGGCATATATTAAATACTCTTTTGAAATACCAAGCAAGATAATTCTTGGGTCCAGAACAGAATTTGGCTAGGCTGGTCAAATTGAGAACCGATAAAAGAATTTACGAGAGTCGTTTTCATCAGCTTTCTAAAAGCAGTACATCCTTTACTTTGCCTCTCAGAATAGATTGTCTGGTAACACTTCTTTCAATACTAACTTATGCCAGTTGCCTGTTTTAAATTCAGCTGAAGGTGGTTATATATTTTCTTTCTTTTTAAAAAAGAATTTAGTTATTTACTCTTAGAGTGGAAGGGAGGGAGAAAGAGAGGAAGAGAAACATGATGTGTGAGAGAAACATCAGTTGCCTCATATAAACCCCAAAGGAGGACCTGGCCTGCAACGCAGGCATGTGCCCGGACAGGGGATGAAACCAGTGACCTTTTGCTTCACAGGATGATGCCCAATGCACTGAGACACCCTGGACACCCTGAAGGTGGTTCTACAGCGTTGAAGACGGGTGGAGGTCCATGGGCCCTCTGGAAATCTTTACCCATGGCCTAATGCCTGAAATCTTTAGATACCAGTGTAAGAACTTTCTTTCCTGAGTGCTGGGGAAGGGTGGGAGAGAGAAAGATAGGTTAGATATGTAAATTACTCTTTCCTTTAATAATCAGTCTCTTGACATGCCACAAAAATTTTATTTGGGGATATTATTCCTGCACTGAGATTCCATATTCTTGGATGTGTGGGGCGCTGGAGCAGGGTGGATCTTCCTAATGAAAGCACTACTTTGCACTGGAAATTCCTTGAATAGAGTGCTGATAAATTTCAGCCATTCCCACGGCCACCCTGGCCCTTACCACACACGTGCCTCTACTCCTACTTTCACAGCTCTAGATGTAAGGATCCTAGTTGATTTATTTTTTCTTTTTTAAAAAAATATATTTTATTGATTATGCCATTACGGTCGTTCTATTTCCCCCCTTCATTCCTCTCCACCCTGCACACCCCCTCCCCCACCATTCCCCCCCTTAGTTTATGACCACGTGTCTCAAGTTGTTTAGATTCTATATTTCCCATACTATTTTTGCCTTCCCCCATCCATTTTCTACCTACCATCTATGCTACTTATTTTCTGTACCTTCTCCCCCCTTCTTCTCCCACTCCCCTGTTGCTAACACTCCATGTGATCTTCATTTCTATGGTTCACTCCTGATCTAGCTGCCCTCTTAGTTTGCTTTTGTTTTAGGTGTGGTTCTTAATAACTGTGAGTTTGCTGTCCTTTCACTGTTCATCTTTTTTATCTTCTTTTTCTTAGATAAATCCCTTTAACATTTCATATCATAAGGGCTTGGTGATGATGAACTCCTTGAATTTGGTCTTATCTGAGAAGCACTTTATCTGTCCTTCCATTCTAAATGAAAGCTTTGCTGGATAGATCAATCTTGGATGTAGGTTTTTGGATTTCATGACTTGGAATACTTCTTTCCAGCCCCTTCTTGCCTGTAAGGTCTCTTTTGAGAAATCAGCTGACACTCTGATGGGACCTCCTTTGTAGGTCACTGTCCCCTTATCTCTTGCTGCTTCTAGGATTCTCTCCTTCATTTCAGTCTTGGCTAATATAATGATGTGCCTTGGTGTGTTCCTTCTTGAGTTCAACTTCTTTGTGACTCTCTGAGCTTCCTGGATTTCCTAGAAGTCTATTTCCTTTGCCAGATTGGGGAAGTTCTCTTTTATTATTTGTTCAAATAAGGTTTCCACTCGCAGCTGTTCCTCTTCTCCTTCTGGTACCCCTATAATTTGGATGTTGGAAGGTTTAAAGATGTCCTGGAGGTTCCTAAGCCTCTCCTCGTTTTTTTGAATTCTTGTTTCTTCATCCTTTTCTGTTTGGTCATTTTTTTCCTCCTTCTGGTCCACTCCTTTGATTTGAGTTTTAGTTTCCTTTCCATCACTATTGGTTTCCTGTGTATTTCCATTCATTTCAATTAGTTTAGCCTTCATATGTTCCTCTAATTTGTGACTAAAATCAACCAGTTCTGTGAGCATCCTGATCACCAGTGTTTTGAACTGTGCCTCTGAAAGTTTGGCTATTTCTTCGTTGCGTAGATTTATCAGCTCTGGGGCTCTGAGTTGTTCTTGAGCCATGTTTTGATCTGTTTGTGCCTATTAGGTATGAGGAGCAGAGCCTTAGGTGTTCACCAGGGCAGGGCCACCCAGGTCTCTGGTTTGTGACGTTGTATGTAGGGGTGGGGTCAGAGAGGGACAATAGCGGTCCCCTCTGCCACTTCCCGCTGCTGGGGCCTGCGCTGGGGCCTACTCGGTCTTTTTCACTGCTCGCTCCTTCACCGGTTTATCTGTGTGCAAATGTATGACTGTGGTCAGCCCTCAGTGGGTCCGCCCGCTACTCCACACCTGGGTCAAGTGCCCGGTCCAGAGGATCTTTCCTGCCAGACCTCGCTCTGCTGCAGGCTCTGCCCCTCTTACCGGTTTGGCTGAAGGGTTTGTTGTTGTCAGACTTCTATATAGTTAAATTTTCTGTGGTTTGGCTGTGTTTTTGTTGCTAAACAAAATTTTGTTATTTTTAAACTTGGTTGTGCAAGAAGGCACAGTGTGTCTACCTACGCCTCCAATCTGGTGGAAGTCCCCTGATTTTATTTTCTAGTGGTTTGGCAGTGAGAATGAAAAAATGGTCTAAGAATATAAAAAAAAAATGTCTGCATATTATCAAGGTACTTCTGTGATTTCACAAATGTATATTAATTTCATCGGTGTTTCAATCAATGTTTCTCAAAGTCTGTTCTGTGGAACCCAAGTGACAGATGATGTTGAGAAGAGTCTGCAATAGAGTTTCTCAATGAAGTATATTTAGGAAAATGTGGGTTTAACATATTGAAATGGACTACTGCAAAACAGCTCGGGCCTTTAACATGCATTCTACATCTCCAAGAAAAAAGATACGCAGTGCTTTCCACATGTATCTGACCATGGAGTCATCTTCTTGCCAAGCATTTTGAATAACATGTCTGAGGAATACACTTTGGGTAAATCCCCATCCACATCAAAGTACCATGTTTTCTGGGAGTCTGTTATCTGCCTGCCCTTTGTCGACCTTTGTTCTTGGGTGTTCTTAGGACTCTAGTCCATGACAAAATCCAGTAAGGAAAGCTTTGTTATTTTTTTCAGGGAGAGGGAGGATGGAAAAAGACTCAAAAGCTATGTCCTCAAGGACAGCAGATGGGATTCAAAATCAGAAGCCTCTACTACACCTTGTTAACCATTGTTTTTCTGAAGGCAGAAGACTTTTGCCATAGCCTCTTACTGGCTGCCTTTTCCCATCATAAAGTACATCCTGCGGTGTAAATATGAGGTCATGATAAACTTGCAAAGTGATAACAGTGTGGTTTTAGACCACTGACACAAGTTTTAGGAAAGCATTCTTTGTAACCCACTTTTAAGGCAGGGGTGAAGTCTGCACACACAGGCAGCAAACGGAGATGAGCATCTGGTGTCAGCTACGAGTTCATGTTAAGATCCGCATCTGGCCCATGGGAACAGAACTCTAAATTATCTTCAGGGGCTCCGGCTGAAAAGCTCACAGACCACTCACAGAGCAGCAACATGCCACAGGGAGGCAGGGCTCTGCTAGATGAATTCTTTCTTTATTCGAGCCTAGACTACATTTCACTGTGGAATTTTGGTAATTGAATAAATTCTAATAAACTGTTTTATCTGGTATAGATATAGAAGGCGGCTTTTCATACTTTGTGATCTTATTTTTTCATATTATAAAGGCAATAAATGGTGTTGGCAAAATGCATGAAAGCATGCAAATCAAATAAAAATCATCCATAACCCCACTAATTAGAAATAACTGCTATTGATATTTTGGTTTATCTATTAAAATATTTTCTTTCTTTTCAAGATGGTACATACTTATTTTGCAGGATGCTTCAAGAAGATTTCTGAACTCTTTGTGGTGCTAATGCTATAGGCTAGAATTTATTTTGGGGGCAGACTCTCTCTTCCCACGAGAACTACAATGGTGAGCCTGTCTGGCCATAGAAATACGAGTTCACCAAGAGTGTTTTCATACTGTAGCCATGAATGTCAGCGAGGTAATTCTACTACTACAACTTGTACTACGTTACCACTAACACATGGTAATTGCAACGCTAATAGGACTGCTAGCATTTTCAATATGCTGGAATACATCCTGTTTTAAATTCACTACCCTGATTAACCCTCACAGTACCGCTATGTGGTAGAATAACCACACTACATGGTGTGTTCTATTATTACCCTCATTACGTAGGTGAGGAACACAAGGCAAAGAGAGGATAAACAACTTGTCCAAGGTCCTAAATAGTAAGTGGTAAAGCTGGGATTTGAACCTGGATGTTCCAACTCCAGTCTGTATTCCTTCTTTAGGCTAAGATATTAATCAAGATGTTTGGTAAGGTAAAGGTTGCCTTCACTGTGTGCTGAGTATAGCAGTAAGCAGTCACTAGATTATTAGTGAGCTTGATTCTGATTCCTCCAGCATGTTGGGATACAAGGGTACACTCCAAGGGGCAGGGGTGAGGAATGGGTGGGAGGGGGGCGGGTGGAGAGAGAGAATGAAAGAGAAACTCTGGCTGAGGGGAGTGTGTCCCTCAATGCAGCAGCAGGCCAGGGGCTCAGGGTTAAGGAGGAAGGACGCACATGCCCCCTGGGAACTGGCATGGCCAATAATTTTAAGAACAGTGACACAGGAATTCCAAATTGATGTTTTTCTTTCTTGCCTTGTAATTTGGCTATGCTGTCCTCAAGCCATATTTAAGTTTATTAAACCACACAGTTCTTTATTAGCTGATGTCTGAAGAATAAAGGGGTGTTGGGGTGTGCCCATGGTTGAGGGTTAGAAATAAATAAATTTGATGGAAGAAGTCTGGGTCAGCAGTCAAGCATGGAAAGTGGAAAACAAAAACCAGAACATGCTGAAGATTTTCAAAAATAACTGCTGAGAGCACTGGACTTCCCATAGCCCTGGAGGGTGGGGCAGAACAATGAAAGAGAAAATGTCTGGATATCATGAGCAGCTCGGTCTCGTGTTGAAAACTGGGGTCGCTCGAGTTGCACATATAGCACAACACAGGAAGTGAGACATCTAGGTCGTTTTTCATTTCTTTTTGGCGATCAGATAACAATGTGCAACCAGGATGCCCATTGACTTAACAACTGAACAACACAATGAGAAATGAAAATATGAAGACATAACTGGAAAGAGATAGAATCTTTTTGTAGATGACATTTGGCTATATAAAAAACCCAAGAGAAGTAATAAGCAATGTATTAGAACTAATAAGAGTCCAGCATCATTTCTGAGCCCAAGATTAACATAAAAATATTAATGGCATTTTATATACTAATAATGGCAATTAGAAAATTATGGTGTATACATTCAATTTTGATCAAAGTCCCAAGAGGCATTTTAGAGAAACTGGACAGCTTATACCAAAAATCTTGTGGAAGAGTAAAGGTCCAAAAATGGCCAAGACAAGTTGTGTTGTTTTTTAGTCACTTAGAGAAAGGAAGAAAACTCTTTTCTTAAGTTATTGTTCAAGCACAACTGTCTCCACTTTCCCCCTCCCCCGCCCTACTCACCCCCCACCTCCCACCCTCAATCCTACCCACCTTTGGCTTTGTCCTGTGGGTCCTTTATACACGTTCCTAGAGGATCCTTCTTCCCCTCCTTTCCCCTGTTATCCCCTCCCCCAACCCACTTACCTCTGGTTACTGGCAGTTTGTTCTTTATTTCAATGTTTCTGGTTACAAAAAAGAAGGAAACTCTTAAGGGGAAGGGCACACCCATGTGAGTGCTTCTAAACTAGCTATCTTTGATGGCAACACACAAATGATGCTACCTAAAAGCATTAATGAATTTTAGTTTCTCTCTCTTCGTGACCAAGACACCTGGAAAGCAAATATTTTGTGTGGCCATTTCTCGATACATTTGTCCAATGGAAGGGCGCACAGCAGACAGAGTTATTAGTAGCTGGGAGAAAAGCGAGGAGAAGATTAAGCTATAGGTTGCACACTGGTGGCCTGAGAATACAATATGACCTGCAGGTATATTTTGTGGAGTCTCACAGTTTTGATTGTGTCAGAAAATGTTCTAAATTGTTGTCAACATTAAAAAGCTAGAGATTCCTTATGAAGACCATGGGTGGGAGCCAGATTGCTGTTTTCTTCTTTGAGAGAACCGTTCTTTTTTGCTTGCTATTGTGCACACTGCTCTTAATCTCTCCTGTGGCTCTCATTTTCACCACCTGACTGGCCCCTCCAGTCATTTGAATTTGTAACCCCCTTCCATTTAGATAACGCCAGCAGATGAGGGGACACCCTTCTGTGGTGCAGATGTGGGACTCTTAGGTCTTGAAGAAAGTTTATGGAAAGAAAGCTAATTCAACATATCTAAAGTCAAATGTTTTTCTTTTCATCAAGAAATTCTTTGTAGATCACATGCTAGAATAGCAATCTTCTACTTTGTTTTGAAATGCAGTGTGGTTAAATGGATTTTCATTTAAATAACAATGGATGTATTAAACTATGCTGGAAGCTACTAAAACTCCTTCCTGAAGAACAGAGAATTCACTTTTCTGTGGAAGCAATAGCAACTACTCACTGCCTACCAAACTTTGTGATAAGAAGGACCACCTACAAATTTGGGACAGAGTGCCAGGAAAGATACAAGTGTATTTTGGAAAGCTAACAGCGTCACAGGATGCCCCCGTTTCACATTTATTTCCTGGGTCAAGGAGGGAAAGACCCTCAGCAAAACAAACTGTAGGTGCACAATGACATGGAGCCTCTGGGCAGCGCCAGCGGGGGAGGCGGATACGGCCACTTTAAAAGGTTTGATTTGGTTTTCTCTAGCCAGTGTCAGAAGCTGACCATCATTTGGTTGTTTCAAATAATTTCCACTGGCGCTTGCCTGGTCCTGGTTATTGTGTGTCTCATCTCAAGGTGTCTGAATCCTTCAGGGGAAGGCAATTACTTCCTTTGTGGCTCCTTGCCCTCACCTGACTGTGTAACCCTTTAGTCTTTTGTAGGCTAAAAGCTACAAAAGAGTGAGCTCCATTCTCTTCCCCAAGTCAGAAAACCCCTTTCCCAGTGCCCCCAAAATCAATAGAATACACAGTTGATTTGAGTATTTTATTTATAAATGTACATTTGCTATAAAAGCTGTTGCATTTTAGGCAACTTTTTATTTTCTTACTATTTCTCAGAGGCATTTTAGAATAAATATTTTAAATGAAGGTTAGTGTGACTGATACAGAACACCGGCCCACTGGACAGCTTTCGGACGAACTCACGCAGGAGGTGGGTCACTCCAGTTCATTAGGTCTTTGCTGTGTGTCAATAACTATCATAGGTATTGCATTAATAACACTACATAGAAAGAATGAGAAAACGTCACGAAAAGTTGCTAGTGAAAAACAGAGTTCCCCATTTACTTGTAAGAAAGAGAAGGAACTAGCTTTTGGAGTATGAGAAAAAAATCAGATATACTTCCTCAGGAACAATAAATCATTCACTTGCTTCATCTTTTTTTTTTTTTTTTTAAGCAAACACATTTACATTGTAGCTCAACAGAGCAGAGCATTTTTTTTTTCCTGGGATCTCAAAGATTATTTGAAAAGAAATAGATCATACTCATTATGCTGCATCGGAAAAAACAAGATCTAGTCTGCCATGTACCAGACTCCAAATGAAATATAAATCAAACATAAATAGAAACAGTTGGCAATTAGAATTTAGAAAATGTTAGAGATTATTCTGTGCTGGTGACTATAGTTCATTATGGGTAAGCATTTCGCGGCTGGAGACTGCGCTTTATTTTTCTTGACTCAATTCTAGCTTCAATACATGTACAATGAGTTTCACTAAGAAATAGGTATAAATGGGTTTGTGAAACCAGAAGAGAATGTGCAATATTCATATGATTCCTACATAACAGATGGAGTTCCACGTGTAAAAAGTATTCTATAAAAATCGGTTATGAATGATCATATGGTACATGTTTTGTGCATTATTTCTGGTAAAGTACTCTGCTAATATCATGCAAAGTGTAAACATCACATTATCAAAATATTTAATAAAACATGCAGGTGGTTAACCAAAATATTGAACTTAATCTGTACATTTTCAAAACTTTTTCTTTTTAATTTTTTCCATTTTTTTTGATTCCTCCCCCCCTGTGAAACAGGGGACACCTCCGTGAGAAGTCTCAGGGACTTGGAGGTGACTGCATCTCTCTTCCATGTACTGCATCCATAATTCATCACTGTGCAACAGCTTTGCATTTTCTAAGGCACAATTTTTAACGAAGTGATGTGTCAATTTCAGTCTAACAACAGCTCATCCGAATGACAAAATTGTCAAAACACCTCCAGTGGCTGAGGAAATTTCTGCACTTACATGGAACCCGCATGCAGAGAACCGTCTAGCATGTAAATAAATAATCGCTAGCCATACCCAATAAGACGCAGAAAAAAATTATTGCTTACATAACAGAAAAACATCTACTTGATCTCCTTTTCTGACTACATTAACCTATTAGGAGGATAGCCATAGTCTACATTCACAAAGTGTCATCTTCACTTATTTGCCATCATTTTAAGGCAGAATAAATAGTTCTCCTTTCCCCAGCTTTAAAGAAACAGCCTGGAGATTTAAAATGGGATGCTTTTTAGTCACTTGATTTCTTTCTTGGCTAGCTGAAACTCACCACGCAGGGCAAGAAATGACCAGTTCTTCACAAGAGTTCCTCTCTCAAAATCTCCATGAGCAAGGTCCAAAATTTGACAGGAAAGAGAGTCGGTGATGGGGGAGAAGGAGGACGAGCAGATATCCATCAGAGTGGGCAGTGCACATATGACCTGTAGGTTCTTGCTGGTCATGCCCCAGTGGCTTATCACATCATCTGTCATTTGGATTCTCTTAGGATGAACTTAATGTTTTTGTTTAGACACCTGTGCTTCAGGCCCTGCCGGAGAACTTGCAGGCCAGGGTGAGCCGAGGTTCCACTTAATGGAGGACTGATCTCGACGAGAGAGCTTCCTTCCATGTGTCTTATGCTGAGTCTTTTACTGAATGTGGAGTCTGAAGAGAAGCACGCAACAAAGTTCTCATGGCCAGCAATGGCCCACCACTCTTTTGAAGACCAAACTTTCTTCTATATTTTGGTGATAACTTTAGAAATGATGATTAAAATATTTTCCTCTGTTTTTTTCCCTACCCTTGGGCAATGTCCAGAGCGTAAGTCTAACAGATATTGCAAGGGTTCTCTTTGTTTGATGGGCCAGACTCTATCAATGGCATAACCTTCAAAGTATACAAAACCTCACACTGATGGGGCAATAATTTATTGGTATGAATTCTACCTCAACAGGTAAGTAACACACGTTTCAGGATTACAGTATATATTATCAGGTTAGTGTCTTTGCATTAAAAACAAGTTATAGCTCGGAGCTATATAATGTGGTTTTTAGTTTCTGAAATGCAGTAATTGTATGCTCTTGTCTTAAAAGACCGCGTGTCTCAAATTGGCATGTCTTGCACTTTCTGCAGCTCAATTTTGTAAACACAAAGTATTTAATTCCTAGAAATACTAAAACAAAACAGGTTTATTGAATCATTTATCTCATGAAGTCCCAAAAGAAGAGAATAACACATTTTAAACTGGAAGTCTGCCTGACCACACTAACCCCTTCTTCTGAGCTAGTCAGAACCATTCCAATTCAAGATTCTTTTGTATGTACTGTGCAAATGCAAAAAAGAAAGAAAGAAAAACAGGAGAAACACAAACAATGTGCTATAAAAGAACAGATACCATTTTTTAGAACAGCCTTTCAGAAATTAGATGAACGCTGAGAAGCCCCTGAACTTGGAACTCTGTTAAACGATCGCCAGGAGACACTCTCTAGAAAGACATGGTGGATGATCTGGAAGCCAGAAAAGCCATGTCACAATGTTGTGGGCTGGCCAGCACCTGTGATGAAGAAATCAGAGTGACATTTGGTTGAAGTAGTCACTGCTTCTCAGTTCAGATGTTGACAAATTTCCCAAATTAGCTATGACCGCTGTCTCTTCCCTCAAGGGAGGGAAACTTGTCCCGCCCTACAACTCAAAGCGTGCCAGGAGAGGCGGTATTGGTACCAACTGGAACTTGTTAGAAATATGGACTCCGGAGCCCCACCCCAGGACTCAGCAAGGAGCCCAAGTGATGCCCAGGCCCCATAAAACTTGGTTGAAATCCTCGGGACTTCACCCTACACCAAATGATCTCCATCAAGTTTTCTACATTGTCTTTTTGGCAAATAAAAAGAGAATATCCTCTCTCCTCTCAGTCTCTTTAGGTTTTGGATTCTCTGAGAAGAAATGCATTGCAATAGGAGGAATTAGACATACGATCTATAAACAGAATTGCCAGGTTTAGAAATTTCAAATGCAGAACACCCAATAAAATCTGATTTTCAGAGAAACAATGAAAACAATTTCTAGCATAAGTACCTATCCCATATGATAGTTGGGATATAATAGTGCTAAATTCTAAACATGCAATATTTGAAACACAGGCATACGAAAGAAATTCATTGTTTATCTGACATTCGAACTTAACAGGGCAGAAAAGCACTGAACTGGGCATCTCGCCTTTATCTGGCAACCCTTCTGAGGAAGGATGGTTCGAGTTCTGTATCTCCTGCTGACACCTTCACCATGTTTCTTGTTTTAGGCACCAGAGCTCTAATGAGGCAGCAGCAACAGTGGGAAGGACCCGGGGGATTTTGCGTTAAGTGCATTTCATGCAAGCGCATGACGGAGCAGACACAGAGACACCGCCAGCCCGCACCCAGGCACAAATGGCACAAGTGGAACATGTGACGGCCTGATTCGTGACAGGCAATTTGTTTTGCACTTCCATTGCCATTTACATATGAACTTAAAAACTGTTTATACTGCTTTTAGGAATTGCATTTTAATATGCTGTTATGCTATTTTTCCTCTGCAAGAGAAAATTTTCATTTAAATGTGACTAGTTACTTGGGGAAAATAGGATTATATATTCAGGTTTTATTATTCCACAAAATGAAATTATTTTGTTTCACTTAGAATGCCTATGATGTAAACCACCCCTCATATCCATCCATCTCCCCTCTTCTCAACTCAGATCAAAATCAAATAAAAAAAAAGAAAAATGAGTTTTTGCTATTTCTTCCCATTCTGACTCTTTTATTGCATCTGGGGTATAGTCTACCAATTCCAGTGTATTTATACTTCTCTAAGTGAGTATTATCTCTTCTGCTTATTCATCCCTAACAAATTTTTTTTCTGACGACACTAAGAATAAAAATGAACAGTACTTTCAGATGTGCTGCTCATTCTCCTTGTCATGTCATTTTTTAAAGTTTAGCCTAAAATGACGTTAACATTTACCTAGAAAACTAAATGTGAGAGAAGAGTTAGGACAATGTGAAAAAAATAATTGGAGTGAAGGTGGTCATTATTACTCAATTTTAAAACATATTATGAAGCTATAATAATTAAAACTGTTAGACATTAGCATAAACAAGTTAATAACACATAAAATATCCAGAAATAGTGCCCAGTATATATACTTAGTTTATGAGAAAGCTGGCATTTCAAATTAGTGAGGAAAAAAGATTATTCATTAAGTTTTAGTCACACAATTGGCTAATGGGGGGGAGTGAGACATCTATCTAATTTCTTACACCAAAATATATTCCTTATGTCACAAATGTACATGTGAAAAAGGACACAGAAACAATTCTAGAATAAATCTCAGCTAAACATATGACCTTGGAGTACTGAGGGTTTTTCTAAGTATCCAAAAAAAGAAATTAAAAAAATATGTTTAATTACTTAAATGAAAATCTTTTTTATAGAAAAAAATCACAACATAGAAAGATGAATGACAACTACAGCAAGCAGCAAATACAAAATGAAAGGAAAATTTCTTTCATTTATGAGAGACTCATATAAACCAAGTGCCAGTAGAACCATCGGCAAAGGATAAAGAAGTACAATTTTAATAGAAAAAGAAATATAAATGGTGCATGAACATAAAAAGATGTTCAAACTCACTTGTAATTAAAGACATATAGATCAAAGCAATGGATTCCCTGCCCGCCACCACCACCTAGCGGAAAAGTAAAAACCTTGATGCTGCCCAGAGCTCACCCAGGTGTGGAGGGAAAGAGGCTCTTATGCACTTTGCAGGGAGAGTACACTTTTCTGGAAGATACTTAGGCAAGTTGTCTGAAAATTCAGAAAGCATGTGCCTTTTAACTCAGCAGTCTTGGGGCTCACCAGCTACCCTGTGGAAATGCTTTCAAATTTCATCAGGGCACAAGGACAGCACGTTCGCTGGAGCATTTAAAAAACAGTATTAGAAAGCTGGAAACACCTGAGGTGCCCATTCATGGAGTTTTAGTTTTAAAGTCCATACAGTGGGATTATATTCAGCTATTACAAAAAACATTGACACCCTGGCTGGTGTGGCTCAGTGGATTGAGTGCTGGCCTGCGAACAAGCCAAAGGGTCACTGGTTTGATTCCCAGTCAGGGCACATGGCTGGGTTGCAGGCCAGGTCCCCAGTATGGGGTGTGCCAGAAGCACACACACATCAACACATTGATGATATTTTTCTCCCTCCCTTTCTCCTTCCCCTCCCCTCCCCTCTGTCTAAAAGTAAATAAATAAAATATTTTTAAAAACATTGACAAGAATGAGGAGAAAGAACATGTCAGAAGGAAAAATTGCCAAGATATATGTTTAAGTTAAAGGCAACAGCAACAAAGTCTAGGTGCAGAAAACTGACCATGTGGTTAACTGTGTGAAATAAAAACCAGCGCATGCATCTGTGTGTGCGTGTGTGCGCATCTGCACGCACAGGCATCCCGTAGCTCTCCCCAAGCAAGGATTGGTCAGTGGCTGCAGTGCACACCTTTGGAAAGCTGTTTTTTTTTTTTAAACTTTTAATTTGGTATCTTTCTGGACATCCAACTTTTCTAACCTTATATTGCATGACTTTACTTATTTATTCTTTTGAATGTCTATAGAGGTTATCTCAGCAGAGAGAGAAGACTTTTTGCCTTCTTCTTAGGATCTTAGTATTCTAAAAAAAATCCTGGTAAAATACTGCATTAAAATATAAGTTAAAGAAAATAATGCCATCTTTAGTCTACCTCCAAATCACTTTCTTATTTTTCACCTTATGAGGCCATTGCTGAAACTCCATGGTTCTTGTCTTCAGATTTGGAACTAAAAGCAGGAAGTGCCCCTTATGTTCTTACATATAGAAAAAAAAATTTCTGGCCTAGATCTGAAAAGCTCATTTCCAACAGAAATGACAATGAGTCATTCAACTTCTCAATGAAAATAAAAATCTGGATGAACACAGGTTACTGTCCCCCAGGGGTGGGTTCACGTTCGTTCTCTGCTGGCATCCTTGAAGCACTTTAAATTATGAGATTCAGATTTACAGCGCTCCTGAAATCTGGGCCAACAGTCCTGCAACCTAACAGCGCCCTCTTCTGGTTCCGAGATTCACATTCAGTTGGACTGAGAAAAACTACACTTTATAGACAATTATAGAAAAAAAGTCACTTTAAAAACTGGGGGGGGAGAAGGGTTTAGTTCTCACTTCTAATGTATAAAGACAAAACAAACAAAAATTTAGGTAAAATGTAATTATTGTATATTATACACGTATATATGTATTTGTTTATGCATGGTATATATATGGTATTCTATTTATACCACATTTAATATATTTAATACATAGTATAAAATCATCTTATACACTTATACCATATGTAATATACACATGGTATAAACATGTTTATAGCATGTGTTTGTATATTATATACTATATAAATATATAATATATAACATTATATGTTATATGTGTATATTATATATAATAGCTACTATAAATATATAAATATAAATAATATAACAATATAGCATATAATATAAGTAGTCCAGTTTGATGGTACCAGCTCTAAGTTGGAACTGTTCTGACCTCAAGTCAAGTGTTTATCATATATCAGAATCACCTGGGCTTGATTAAATTTTATTTCACATAATTTTATTAAAAATGCATATATTTATCAGAATATACTAAATCTATATCTATAAAAGAACTTAATTCCATTTTTTTACTCTTAAAATCTTAAATCTTGCAGATTTAGAGATTCATGTTAAAACAGCTGTGAAAATATCACTGCATTTACTTGGAGAAGAAATAAAACTCTTGAATTTGAAATACCACCTCTTCATTCCTTCTCTCCCCCCATTTTTTAAAGAAAGTCTCTGACTGAGGAATTTTCATAGAAGAGTCTCTTGCCTAGGCCAACTACCAGAAGGACTCCATTTATGCTGGAAAGTGAGGCAGAATGCAGATTCCTTAGCCTCTTTACACATCTTCTAAACAGAGGCTGGGCAACAGCACCCCCTGGTGCCGCCAAAACCAAAATGAACCTTCTGTGGCAGGAAAGCCAGATACAAGGTCCAATGCGCTCAAGGGAGCTTCCAGGCAGCAGGTGTTTTTAAAGCTCTGATTATTGGTATTTTGGACAGGGGCAGGGATTCACAAAGCAGAATCCATCATTTAGACTCTCGAGGAACTTTCAGTTAAGTTGGGAGTAAAGACGTACAATGTCATGAGACTCCTGCATGCTGAGGATGAAGATACGGAGGAGCTGGTGCCCGATTTGATGAGGAGTGGAGAGCCATTCTTTAGGCTTAACTCCCCCACCCGCCAAATGGTTCCGTTCTTCTAAAGATTTACCTCTGCCAGTGACTACTTGTGTTTTATAGAGCTTCTATCTGCCCCCTGTCTCACCCAAACCTCTATGGTGAGCTCAGGCGATGCCTCAAACTGGTGTGTGAATGAACTTCTAGATGAAAAAAAGTTGGCCACACCCAAGCAGTAACTTCCAATAACAAACAAGTGGTAAATAAAGAGTTATTTCATTATCACATCCTCATGGAGATGCTAATAAATCTTTCCCTCGGGGTAGGAGTGTCAACTGCTGGGCAGAAATAAGCGAATTCCTCCAATGAGTCCTATGAAAGGCATGAGTTCACACACACTCATCTCTGGCCCAGTACTCACTTCTGGATCGCAGGTAGCAATCATTACAGTTTAGGAGACCGTTGCGAATCCTGACATCAGTCCCACTCACTGCGTCTCCAAGCTGTCCTTTACAAACGCCACACTAAAGGGGAGAAAGAACAGAAGTTATGAGGTGCATAAGGAATTTCTCTATAATGTGTAGTTACTGTTTCCGTGAATAGCACAATCATCACTTAGACAACCTCTACATTAGAGCATCTACCGCGTGTTAGATGCTGCCTGAAAAACTGAATTACAGCGACAACATACTTTTAGCATTTTATGGCGACTCCTTGCATTTTTCAGAGAAAGACTGTTTCAGAGAGGTTAGCTGAGTTGCCCAAGGTTGTAAAACTGGTGAGTGATGTTGGGTTAATCCCAAAGCCTGTGCTGTTAACCTCTATCACAAGCCGTTTCTGTCAATATGGAAAAACATTTTATTTTTATTTTTATTTTTATTTTAAGGTTTTATTTATTTATCTTTAGAGGGGAAGGGTTAGGGAGAGAAATATCAGTGTATGGTGGCCTTTTGTGCTTCCCCTGATGGGAACTGGCCTGCAATCCAGGCATGTGCCCTGACTGGGAATTGAACAGTGATTCTTCGGTTTGCAGGCTTGTGTTTTTTATTCTTATTTTTAATGACATTTATTGGGGTGACCTTGGTTAATAAAATTACATAAGTTTCAATGTACTATCATACATCACCTATAAATTGCATTGTGTGTTTACCACCCAAAGTCAAATCTCCTTCTGTCACCATATATTTGAAACCTAAGTACCATTTTAAGCAGTTAAATGCTAGTGGTTTTAAATAAACACTTAGCTGACAGATTATCAATTAAAACTTGCCCGTGACTAATCATTAAATTCTTTCCAGCATTTCTAAGCAGCTCAGCGTTGCCAAGTTCAGGTCAGAATTCCTAGGCAATAAATAGCTAGCTGTCCACCTTATCTTTCCCCATTAAAGGCAGAGGCACCCAGAGTAACAAATCCGCTGAGAACAGAACTCCTTTCAGCCAAGTCAGCTTGCGTGCGGGACACTATGGGACATACTGTGCTGGGGGTGCCAGAGAAAGAGACAGTGGGGTTGGTTCTGATGCCAGCCTCTTGCCGGGAGATCAGGGCTCAGTTCAGGAGTAGAGGGCGGCCTCATATTCATGCTTTCAGGTCACCTGGGACAGAGGGAGGCTTCCTCCCAACTATGTTACAAGCTGTATCTACATCGCAAAGATAGGGGATAAACCTAGGAGGTGACACATCTTAAAGCATCAGGACAGTTCCAGGAAGTGGATGATTAGCGAGAACCCAGGCCTTGGCAGCTTAGAAAGCAAGTCTTCTATCCCTCGAGAATCAGCAAGGATTCTTTGCCACCTCGATTATTTTGAACTCTGGTAAAGTTTTGGAGAACAAACTATGCTGTTGGAACATATTATCTTGGCATAATCATGAGATTTTAAAAGTACATTCCTTAAGCCTCAGAATACTCCTAGATGATTTAAGACATGCATTATCTTCACTAACTTTCCAATGAGAACATTGATAAATTGAATTTCATTAAGTCTTCACACTATGTTTTGTCCATGATAAGCTTTGCTTCCCAGTGATTGCTGATACTATTAAATGAATACTTTGGGGAACACTTCACTTACTTTCCCTTAGTTTATAGGTAAACTGGGAGTTATTTTGAACCTATGCAAGTGTACTTTATAGCTGAGGAGACTGCCAACAAGAAAGAGAACAAAATTCAAGGAGGACTTTTGAAAGAAAGAAATGACTCTTACTCAGAGCTAGAGAGTTTAGTTTCAAAAATTATACATTAATTTGAAACATGTCCATGAGCCAAAAAAAAAGTTGGGAAATACTGAAAGAGGCTAACTTATAAACTTTATAATAAATCAGTTATGACTGGTTAGCTTACCTATGTATGGGCAGGAAATCTGGGACTAGAATCTAGGCCTCCTCACTTCAGTTTATTCATTCATTCACCTAAAAATATTTATGGATACCATCTGCCAGGTGTGGAAGAAATTGTGGGGAGCCAGACAGACATGGCTCCTGCCCTTATGGAGTGGATAGTTTATATGAGAGGAGTTGATAATCATAATGAAACAGTTCAATAGTGAGTGACATAGACCATGAAAGGTTCTAAGAGGACCTGTCACAAAGGCAAGTGGCTTGGTCTGGGTGAATAGGGCAGCTTCTCAGAGGAAGTGCTATTCAGTTTGGGACCACAGACACTCATTCGGAGACCTGCAGCTTTGCAACGAGCTCTAACCACACTTAAGTGACAGAAAAATCTTCAACATTAAGTCACAAGAGTTTGAGGCACAGCAAAGATATTACATGCCAAATAAATCCACATAACCCTAAAGAAGTCTCATTGTCTTCCCAGGGTAGCATTCTGTTTCCTGCTACCATCGACACTCTGCTTTAGCAACAAAACCTGGTTTGTGGAGGTACATTGCACAAACCTGTTTTGCTTCTTCCTAACCTGACATCCCAGAGGGATGTGTGATCACAGAGTTTCATCATGAAGGATGAATTCCACACACACTTCTGTAGGGGGACCTCACGAACAAAGGCCATTGTGATTTCCAGGAGGTATTTCCCAGCGTAGAACGATGCCAAACGACATTAGGACACTGTACTTAGAAGAGAGATGAATACATACCCTAAAGCACTGGATGTGAAAATAGAGATTGAGGGTCTCGATGATCATCGCAGCTCCTTTCCCCAAAGGAAGCCCACAGGAAGAGCACAGCTTCTTCCCGCTTATAGACCTGCGTTTAAAGCCATAGATAATAACAAAGCATTTAGAATAGCTGGTTAAATACATAAGCATGTAATCTTATGCAAAAAAGATGAAAACATGGATTTTAAAAATGTTTGTATCATGAGTGGAATGTCAGCTACTGAACTGACGAGCAGAAATGAAGCATTAGACATAATTTGCAAACAAGTGTTAGACTAAATGCAATAGGCCTCCGCTGCGGTATAGAATTTGGCATGCATGCGTACGTGTGTTTGTGTTATTTGTTATAAGAGTTTGTGTTGTGGTTTATTCAGCCACAGTGATCAAATGCAGTGAAATGATGCAATGTATTTATACATTCATATGTTTATAGAAGCCCTAAAAGATAATGAAGTTTAGCTTTACTGAGGTTTCCAAATTGCTTTACAATTTTCTATAATTGATTCACTGGCCCACTGGGGAGTTTCTTTTACCTATTTAGAAAAAGAATCTTTTCTGTTTAAAAATAGAAGGGCAATTATGATACGGTCCAACAGGTTCCGGGTGGATATGGGATCTAATCCCTGCTTTGTCACCAAGCTCTGTGATGCGGTGTAAAGAACTCACTTTGGGTTTCCCTTCCACCTTCAGAACAAGAGGATTGAACTAGACAATCTCTACTGCCTCTCCCAGGGTGGACACTCTGCACTCTGTAATCTAGAGTCACACCCGACATCCTCTGTGAGTTGTAAGCCCTTGCGGACACGGGCTGCACGTATCCCCTCTCTGTTCTCCGGTGGCCCCTGGCACGGTGCCCACCGAGGGACTAGCACCGGACCCAGCAGACGGCCACAGCACAGGAGGGCTGCCTGCGAAGGCAGCTTTCCCACAACTCGGATCAGACTGCACTGCTGCCTGTTGTCTCTTGGAAAATTACTCAAGAAACGGGAAAATATGCAATGTATTCAGAAGTCAATGGGGTAGAGAGGGACAGTGGAAACAGAAAGGAAGACAAAAGGAAAGAGGAAGAGTTGCCCTGAGCAAACCCTACGTACTGGGATTTCCCTCTTATCCAGTAGTTAAATGAAATTTCTAAATCAAAGAAAACCTTGGAGTACTCAGTAATTGGTCTCTCCAGTGAATGGGAATTTGGGCAGCTTTTAGGAATATCATGGGGCCCAATTAATGTCCAGAAGCAATTCTCAGAGAGCTTGAGCAGGGGAAGGGAAGGAGGAGGTTTTGTTGCTCAGCCCCCGCCTAGTTCTCTGTTAAGAGCCATCAGCCTGGAAGGACCGAGCCATCTTGGAAGGAAAGGCGCCAACTGAGGAACCCAGCAATTGTCTGGTGGATTTTATTATTAGATTGCAGATTCCACACAATATAATTAAAGGCCTAGGCCCGCATCCGTGCCAACGTCACACACTTGGCTGGTACGCTGCAGACAGATGGGAAATGTGTTCTTTCCTCCTGCCTGTGTGTATGTTGAAAGAGACATGATGGACAAGCCCCTCAAAATCATGTGGCAAGCACTAATCCAGTTAAAATTATGCTTGGCAGGCTCTCTTCAGAACAGAGCCACCCCAGAAAGGCCTGCTGACCTCTTGTACCTGTTTGGTGACTGGCCAGGAGGGGTGGGAGGACAGGGGGACAAATGTCCTGCCTGGAAGTTCTCTCGAGGGCTTTTCCTGTAACATGGTAAAGGAGCCAGAAATTATGACAAGGAAAGAGAAGCCCAATCCTACAAGAAAAGACATTTTAGATAAGAAAATAAAAATTTCCTTGATAAACAAATATAAGACCAGAGAGCATCCTAGAGGGAATTTTTCTATAAAGGACAAAAACCGATAATTCCACCCAGCCAAGACTGTACATGCATTGTCTGCACAAGATCAAAACCAGGCTGGCACCATTGAACAGAAAAGACAGAAGATTTTTCTCATTTTCATTTTGGCCAGGTTCTTGGCTGATTCAAAATTGCATGCTGAGTTAGATATAAAAATTATAGACTGGGTAGGGGGGGTAGGGAAGATGAGTAGAGATACAGGGAAAAGCTTGTACAGAGAGCCCAGAGATAAAGGATGGAACTAAAGGAGGTATTTTTCAGTGAAGTGGCTTCCACCCCATCGATAAACTCATTCTGAGAACATGTGATCTGGGGGGTGGGGGTTGCGCACCTCCAAAGCACAGAGGTCCCAGCCAGAAGCTACTGGGGTGGTTTACAGGGGCTGTTGGTTGCATAAGCCCTGCCTGTGGTCAAGCTGTCAGGTCCAGGATCTTACTTATCAAAGTCAGTTTCATTTGTAAACAAAGGGACAGAACTCAGGGAAAGAAGCAAGGGTAAGAGGAAGGCCAACACAGGGGTGAACGGAGCGTCTGTCTTGTGACTGCTTTCAGAATAACTCCCTGAGCCCCTGCCCACCCAAACTCCCCCCTCGGGCAGAGCTTGTTTTCTCCAAAATGTCACATATTCATGTAATATGCTAAAATATAAATAACATTGCAAAAAAAAAAAAGGTCGAAAATCACTTCCATGTGAGTTCAGCTTTATTGATTCTGCGTGTCATCTGGGCAAGTAGAAACCAAGCTGGGTAGACAGAAGAGAAAAGGGGGAAATGGGTCTAAGACTGCATTTAAAAAATGTGACAGGGTAAAAAGATGAACTTATAAAACAAGCCATTATCATCATCATCACCATCATTGTCATTGTCACTACCATCACCTGTACTACACGGTTCTTACTATTTCCCAGGTACTAAACCTCATAGGTAGGTATTATTACTATTTCCACTTTATACCCATGGAAACTGAAGCAGAGAAAGATTAATTAACTTGCTCAAAGCCCCGTGCAGGCAAGTGGCTGAATCAAAACTTGAATCCAGGTGGCCTGGCTCCAGGTGGAACTACTGATGAATAATGAATGCTATGTTTTTAAAACGGATTACAAGGAACGTCTAGTTCAAATATGATCTTATTGTGGAACTGTGGGTTCACTTTGAATTCCTCCACCACTTAACCAGTCAAGTACTCTGAATAAGTTATTTAATTTCCCTGAGCCTCAATTTGCTCACCTGAAAAATGAGAACGGTAACCCAGTTGAAGTTATTGGGAGGTTTAATGAATTAATTTACAAAAAGAAGAGAAGAGATATGTAAATCCCTCAACACAGTGCCTGTTCTATTGAAATGTTTTAAAATGTTAGGAACTATTATTATTATAAGAAGATACAAGTCTTATAAAATTAGAATGCAGCCTGGGGTAGTTACTTAGAGAATGATAATGAGAGAAAACCATTTTTCCTTGAAAAAACATTTGTCAATAGATTCTGAGACATTGTAATTCACTTAAATAAATAAATTGCTAATACAGCATGCCTTCGAATTCTTCCCAATGTTTAATTTATGGGCTAACAACATTGCTTTGCCTCTCTCAAATTGATAATTCAGAGTATATAATTACTTGCCTGGAGACTGTCCTAAATTTCCATAAGTATTTCTTACCTTGTCAATGAGATTCAATGGAGAGAAGGCACGAAATGCTGCTAACATCTTGCCATCACATGCTTTTTCATTTTCCCCCTTCTTAGCCAATACATTTTAAAAAGATTTTGTTTATTTATTTAATTTTAGAGAGAGGTGAAGGGAGGAATTAAGAGAGGCACAGAAACATTAATGTAAGAGAAAAACATCAATTGATTGCCTCTTGTCCACACCCCGACCAGGGACGGAACCTACAATCTGGGCATGTGCCCTGACCAGGAATCAAACTGGCCGCCTTTTTCTTTGCAGGATGATGCTCCAACCAACTGAGCCACACTGGTCAGGACAGTGAATACATTAAAAAAAAAAAAGAAAGAAATTCCATGTCCATCTTTGGTTACTCACTTCCGCCTTTCATTCGGTGACTCAATCTGATGGTTAATGCTTTTATCCAATGGGAGGGTTTTTGGCTTCACATCTTCTAAAGTGTTCATTGGTGGGTTTGATACCTGCTGATTCCGGGATGGATCTGAGGCCAGATAAGGAACATAAATTCAGCGCCCAGTAGCATCGCCTTTGCTTAACAAGATACCCTTCTGTAAAGTGCTAATGGCCTGCTGAGGTCTCAAGGTGATTCCCTGGGGGGTCTGGGCACTTGGTGGTAGGAATGGATTCCTGGTGCTATTTCACATAAGCTAGAAGAGAAGCTTGCAGCCAATGGAAATCATATGTGTCTGGACAGTAAGAGGGGCCGTCTTACAAGAATTTGGACATCAGGGTTCATCTTTTCCATCCTTACCCTGAGCTAGCTGTGGGTTCACCCCACAGTGTGGGGCCCCAGCTTCTGTAACGAACTGGTCGTCCTGATGGGTTCCTTTCGATACAGGGTTCTCCGAATCAGTCAAGGCCCCCTGAGTAAGGCTGTTAAAATAAATAAATAAATAAACTTCAGAACAGATGAAAGCAACTGAACTGACAGTATTGATCCTGTTCCTTAGGGTATAGAAGTACCAATTTCAATATGAAAAAAAAATAAATGGGCCAACTACATGCTTATTTATCCTTTTTATTTTAAACTAGGTTTAAGTACTCTGAACTGCTACTCATTTTTACTATCCGACAGTTTAACAAGCTTGACAAACCATCATTTCTGATGTCCTTCACACCTCCCTGTCCACACAGCAATTCATTCTAATAATTTCAAGGGATGCCCAAGCTAACTGCTGTCCTCTTCCAGATTTTCATGAGAGGACTTCCTGAGGAAATCATCTGGGCCACATGGGACTTTGGCAGCCCGTGGAAATCTACTAGCCTTTCAGTAGCTTCTGTGTGCCAAGCTACAGAAGTGCAAGAGATTTTTTTTAAGTTTCTGGCGACAACAGGGAATGTCTGGAGAGCTGGCAAAAATGCACGTGAAATGCTTATCAGTGGTACTCAAACATTCCTGATGGGTGGCTTTCATTTCATAAAACTGGGGAGTCCCTTTAAACAGTGTTCACTGAAAGCAGGTATGCTCTTCCGAGGGCTCTGAAGACTCTGGAAGTGGCCCCAAGCCCCCATACTCTATGACTCAACCGGTCTTCTAGCTGTTGAGCAGAGGAGGATTCACAGAGCAAATCCCACCAGAAGAGCTCAGCTCTCGGCCAACCCTTCACTCGACCAATCTTCGAAAATCAGGTCCTTCTGAGGATAGCTTGT
Organism: Artibeus jamaicensis; assembly: GCF_021234435.1. Classification (NCBI taxonomy): domain Eukaryota; kingdom Metazoa; phylum Chordata; class Mammalia; order Chiroptera; family Phyllostomidae; genus Artibeus; species Artibeus jamaicensis. The sequence continues at coordinate 2,128,856 of NW_026521954.1, forward strand.
GTGTTGTATAAGCACGCACATTTGTCAATATCTACCTGGAATCTCAGAGTCCCAGAGGCAAATATCTGTCTGATAAAGAAGGTGCTGGTGGCAGAGCCTCCTGGGTTTCTGTGAGTCCCTTCTAGGTTAAGTGTGGGGTGGCTGTGATAAACCCTCGAGAGCCCCTAGCTACAACCATATTCTATCCTGTCTGAGCTAGCTCTGAATGTGGCAGGGACTTCTGGGGGCCCTGTTCTGACATGCACATCCCATGGGACAGACTAGACCCCATGGGTAGAGTGGTTGCCCACAGCCAATCAATTTGTTGGTTATTCTTTATATTATCACACAAGAGTAAACGTGGCTTTTCATGGCTCAGAGGATACTGATGAAGTTCGGGCCCACAGTAGAACCACTGGAGATGGGACCCCAGCGCATCATTCCAACCTCTGTTCCTCTGACTCATTAACCTCTTCAGGTGAGTGGTGTTTAGGTTTGGGGCTTTGAATTGATCCCGTGCTCCTTTTCTGACCTCTACTGTCTCCCCTGATTTAAAAGAGGTTTTGCCTATTTAAAAATAAGGCTATTTATATTCAACAGCACAGAGACACTGACTTCAGAGTTATTAGAATGCATTCGGGCAATATGTAATGTATTACTGGAATGATCACTTCAAGGCCGAATGTGCTCTGCATCAGCAATGAGGACTCCTGCCGGGAGAGGACAGGCAGAGCCCGGTTCTGCACATCGAGACAGACAGCCTGGTGGGGCTCATACCTGCCCTTTGCCTCCAGTGGCTCGCTTTCGCTAGTCTTCCGCAATAAGTCATGGATGTCCCCCTGGAATGGTTTCTTCTGTCTTGAGTCTTGTTCTCTTTCCCGACAGTTTTCCTGGTCCATCTTATTCTAATGGGGCAAACAAGGATACTCTTAAATATAATTTTTATACCCCCTGGACAACAATTATCTCTGGCTATGGGATAATTGAAGCTTTTTTTTTCAATCACATTGTCTACAATTTAAAGAACAGTTGTTCAAATTAACTGAATAGTAACTGAGTTCTCATGATTTAAAATAAACATGTAATAGGGATTTCTCTCAAAAGTTATCACACAAGGGAGTTGGTTAGAAAACCCACCTTTCAAAATTGCATAGTCATAGAACTGCTCATTTCAGGACAAATGGCTTTCTAGTGCCCACTGGTTGTCTTTTTTAAAAAAATATTTTATTTATTTATTTATTTTTAGAGCGGGGGGAAGGGAAGGAGAAAGAGTGGGAGAGAAACATCAATATGTGGTTGCTTCTTATGTATCCCCTACTGGGGACCTGGCCTGCAACCCAGGCATGTGCCCTGGCTGAGAATCGAACCAGCAACCCTTTGCTTCACAGGCCCATGCTCAATCCACTGCGCTACGCCAGCCAGGGCTGGTTGTCTATTTTTAATGCAGATTATGGGCTATCCAGGGTTTGGTATGACTTCTGTCCACCACCTTCGTGATCACATTTGGTGGATATGGCAGTAGACCGGCCTTTCTGGGCTCCCTACAGCCATGGAAGAAACATGTAAACCTCGTGGGGAATTTTAATGGTGGGTTAGAAGCAACTGGAATGGAGGCTGGTGGAGAGCCTACTGTTGGCATCCTGCTGCTGCCACCCAGCGCAAAGGGACGTGCGTCATGGCAGAGAGGAATGATTGCCTGCTAAACGAATGAATGATGAGCAGTAAGAAGCATATTCCAGCACGTGGCTCACAAATCAGGACCTTGCCAGCCATTGCAGAGAGGCTTGGTTGCTAGCCTGTGGGGGCAGATCTGGCCTCAGTAATGACTGTTCTGCTCCTTGAGAAGTGACTCTAGGATTTGGCCGTGGCAGTGACAATACCAAGGGGTACAATGGCCATGTGGTAGCTGATGTGATTCTAGGGAAATAGCCAGTCCTGGATTTAAACTTGTGGAAAACTTGGCCCTGTGGGTTGGTACTTCTCTCTGCCAAAGTGCTTTGAATCGATGGCCTTACCACTGTTCCGCTGCCTTCCGTCACGGAGGAGGACGTGGAGAGCTGGTCTGCAGAGGTTGAAGAAATGGTAAACGGGACCACAGTGTCTTCAATTATTTTGCGCTCCTAAGAGAAAGAATGGGAATTAATGAAAGGGATAAAAATCAAATATCACATCTGTCAAGAGAAAGATTTCATTAAGGAACTGTAGAAAAAAAGACATCGGGGTAACATACAAACAAGCAGGGCATTAAAAAAAGGTCTTATTTTCTAAATGCATGTAAATCAGATAACACTCTCTATGGATAATGATTTAGAAATTAGCATTTGATTTAGTACAAAAACAAAGTCTTCACAAATTAATTAGTCAGTGAGATTCAAGAAGCCTTATTAGAAATGCTACAGGGATTAGATTATGTACAAAAATTATTGTTGAAGATAAAATTCACAATAATATTCATCATAAATAAATTTTAGATAATATACATAAAATTTAGCTCCCCTCAAATTCTCTAGTGTGGTCTGGTTTGTTCATCTAAAAAAATGAAACATACAAAACCAAATATTCCTCCCCACCGTTCCTTATCACTGTACTCACTATACGGCACTAACTCTCTTTACTTAATCTTTTTAGTAGCATATAGTGATTTCAGTGGTATGGATTCATTTGGCCTTGATGTCACAATTATCTTCATAAAATTAGTTCATTACCACACGTGCTTTCTCAAACACACTGCAAATAAAGTGATACTTCCATGTCATCTCTCTAAGATAAATTAAGAATCTGACTCTCTGACTAGAGATCAAATATAATTATATTGTCTCTTGACTGTAGGGGACCGGTTTGTTTGGTTTGGCAAATGTGACTCAGCTCTGTATGGAAAACCTACAGAAGTGAGGTGGTGGGCAGGAGCCAGACCTCCAAACCGAGTTTTCCCATGGGAATCAGGCCTAGAAAGTGCATACAGATTGTTATGGCTTGTTCTTGCTAAAACTCCACCGCCCTGGTCTAAAACAACAAATGTGTATTGTCTATCTTCAAGGTAATATCCAGAGCCTGTATGAGTTCTCCCAAGGACAGAGCTAATCAGCTCATTGCCTTTCCCTTCTGTGTGTTATTTAATTTCCTTGATTGTACCTAAAATGTAGACAATAATATTCTATGTAATAGATAATAAATCCTTCTTTGATGTAAGACCTGAGAAAAATAATAAAAGCCTGTCTAGGCAAGGGTCGGGGCACTCCCCTCTTGTGAGAGTGGTCAAGACACTCAGAGGCACTTTCTTTCCCAAGAGAGTAGCCGCACTGTCCCCTTTTGCTCCACAGGATTGCTGTTGCCTGTGCATTTATTCTCGTTGTCAGTCACAACAGGCGGACACTGCTGGCTGGAGTCAGCCACCCTTGACCATGACATAAAACACCCTTATCACAAACTAAACTGGGGAGACTTGTGGTCTTTTAGTACCTACTGGATATGACCCCTTCAAAGAGGCTGATGGGCGCTGATGTGAGTAAGGAGAATTAGATACAGCTGCAGGCACACACATACCAAAGACACGAAAATTATGGATTGACTTTGAGGAAACAGGACCACAAGATCAAATTGCTTCTTGGAAACTTCCTACCTCCTCGTAGTATCTGCGTTCTTCTTCTTCCACTTCCTTTTGGGCCTTTTCCCACTCTTCTTTCAGCTTGTCCTGCTCCTTCTGGTATCTCTCCTGTTAGAATTTCCAGAGACTGTGCTCAACTGACCATGGCATGCCTCACTGGGGCTTTCACCAGCTCTAAACCACATCTATCACATGTTGTGAGACTATCCCCTTGTTGTAACATTCTGAATCTAATCTCTTCACGCAGCACAAGGGAAGTACTAATTTATGGTGCTCGAACATGTTAGGGACCTAAAAATCCGAAGAACAGTGCACAGTGGGGCCAAAAAAGCGTAGGTTTATAGTTGTTCATGTGAAAAATAATGCCATAATTAATAAATAATAGAAGAATAAACTGTTTTGCATATACACAACTCTATGCCTACTTTTGCTTCACCCTGTCTTTTCTGCTATTGTTTTATAGGGTTGTTGTTCAGATATACAAGTAGGCAGTGCTTACAGAAGGAGGAAAAGAGTGAAAGATTCTAAAATCTTCCTTCACGTGGGTTTTGTCCCTAGGAGATAGACTAAACCAATAGTTTGCTTTTTACTGGGCCTTTCAGAGATGAGTTTTGCCGTTCTGTTAATAGAAATATGTTTGCTGCTGGGAGCATTTACGAAAAGATTTTTAAAAACCCCAAGCTTGCAGAAAGGTCCAAAGTGGACAAGATGATAATTAGCTGAGTAGCTGAATTACTCTTTGCTTGTAGTCATTCTACCAAAATGGAATCTCCCCAGCTTTAAGTAACTTCTGAATTAAGAGTAGCCTTTTAAACAGTCCATTAGAAGGCTTCAATACCAGAAGTGCCATTACTGTTTCCAGAAATAATACAACACTAGTCACCACTTCAGGGAGAAAAGAATAAAATACTCTGAATAAGAACAGCTTTCAAAATGTGACTGGAGTTCCTGACAGCTGACTAGAAGAAATGAATAAATGGAGATTAAAATTTATGCCTAAAATGAGAACTGACACCCCTGGATGCCTTGGGAACCGCATCCCTGACGTGACAGAGACAGAGGGGTCACCGAAGTGCATGACACACAGTCAGCTATTTTAGGCTGATTATTGTCAACCCTCCCACTGAGGCTAAAACAGGTCTGTGCTGTTTTATTTTTTTAACCTTCCTGGGCAGCACTGAGGTCTCCTCCAGGTCTTGCCTGTTATGTGCAAAATAACATTTCAGGAGCAAAAGGGCTTTCTTGGGATTGTTGAGAGCCTGCTTTCTCATGAATGTTCTGGCAAAACCATGGCTGTTCAACCTACCCCAGGCTCTTCATTCCAGGTGAGAATTTTGTTATCATAACCTAGTATTGCAGAGAGGGACTTCAGGGGCTTTTCAAGTGGAGAAAATGAACCTCAAAACTTCACAAAAGCTTAAAACCAGGCACAGCATTTTAGGTTTATTGGTTCGAGAAGCTCGTGTCACGTGCTCCGGTCAGCAAGAAGATGGGCTGAGAAAGGTTAACGTGGGGAGTGAAAGATGAGCGTCTGCACCCCTCCCTTCTTCCCCACAAACACCTCTCCCACACTGGGCAACGGTTCGGTGGAACAGGAACAAGACACATGCATTGGTAACCGTGGCCACCTTTCCGAGTGTAACAGACAGAGTGCCATCACGGAAAGCACACTGGCTGATGTCTGTACTCTGTGGCACTTCAGACACCTGGCTGTTCACCACGTAGTCGGAAAATGGGCGTCTGGTCTTCAGACCAGCAGATGGCCAGGGCTGGTCTGGGGTCTCCCAAAGGACATAAAATCCCAACAGCTCCCGGATTTTGTTGAATCTGGTCCTTACTAATGTTTTGATATTGACGATTTCCCTCTATGCAATTTTGAAGTGTCAAATTTAACTGGCAGACCTAAAGCCACGCTACATATGCTTAGCTGTCTAAACTGACCCCTGCAACCCGCCCCTGGGAATTAAGCCAAAGGATTAGAACAAAAAGATTTTTTTTAAGTAAAATAAAGTTACAGTAAGCACTGCTTTCTGTACAGCAGCAGAAAGCCATCAAAATTAATGAGATTTAAACTTCTTATTTATGATTATTTTGGTAAAATCAGTACTATTGGGGGTATAGCAGCAAGAACCTGAGGTGGGTTTTTTTTAAAGACTTTATTTATTTACTTTTAGAGAGAGGAGAAGGGAGGGAGAAAGAGAGGAAGAGAAACATCAACATGAGAAGAAACACCAATTGGTTGCCTCTTGCACATGCCCTGACCAGAGGGACCCGGACTACAACACAGGCGTGTGCCCTGACCAGCAGCGGAACCGGTGACCTCTCGCCTTGCAGGATGACGCCCAACCAGCTGAGCCATGCCTGTCAGGGCATGGAAAGAACGTGAGTTTTAAAGTCATCCAGTCTTAGATTTGAAGCCAGGCTCAACCCTTGTTAGCGGTGTGACTTTTGGCCAATTAATTTAACTTCTTTGAGCTTTAGCTTCTTCAGGTGCAAAGTAGGGCTAATAAGACATGCTTTGAGGAGTTTTATGAGAATGAAATTAGATAAAATATGTCCAACACCGCCGCAGTTCCTGGCACACCGCAAGTATCCAGTTTCTCAAGGTTACTTTTTAAAGTCCTGTTACTCCACAAAAGAGGCCTGAAGTGACAAGGAACATGACACATTTCCTCCCAGAATTTTTCTAGAATTGAAAATTAGCAGCTTTTCTCAGAGGGAGCAAACATTTCTCCTCAAGGAGCAAGAAAGCCAGGCCACATTTTATTTCACACGTATGCTTTCAAAAAGCTTTTTGACGATTCATTCCCACTGCTCCTGCGACCAGATGTCACTGGCGGCTGAGGAGGTGGTGAGTGCCTGACTCGGCCCTTCATCGATACCCAGAGGTTGGAAAGTTTTTTTTAAAGTGAAACGCTTTTTCCTTGTGTTCGTGTCATTGCAACCTCTGGCAGGAGGAGTTAGACATGGGCATTATGTCCCATGGACACAAAATGCACTAGCAGCTTCCCTGACTTCTGAGAAGAATTTGATTTCATGTGCTTCCTGTGCTAAAAGTCTATTTACTACAACAGGAACTAGAAGAGCATCATCTGGGGAAAAAAAAAGGCAGCACACCCAGCCGTCCTACCTGGAGCAAACGTTCCTGCTCCTGTTGCCATTTTTCCTGTCGCCTGCGCTCCTCTTCTGGGTCCCATGCCCAGAACTTAAACTGCTTAGAAAATAAAAACATGGTCAGAATCGAGCCATGTCCTCAAGGCCTGGCCAGGGAAAGGGACACAGTTAGCCTACGGGCTGGCACTTGTATGGACACACAGAAGCAGAAGCCTTCACGCATCTTCATATATCTGTGTTTGCAGCCACCATTTTTTAATCTTAGTCCCTCTTTGGTTTACTTCCGAGAGGCTGATAGGATTCTTTGAACCTTTCTGGAGCTAATGAAAACATGAAGTAATTAGCCCCTGGCATGGGCAGGCTTTTGCTTCATTTCTTTTAGAAGTGATTTCTTAAATGTATTCACGCTCTGGTGCATGAGATACTCATTCTGCATATTGATCCTGGGTCCAAGCAGATGGGGATGCTTATTTCAGCAGAACTGCATTTTGTAAGAAGCGATGCTTGCCCCACTGTAGAACTATGTCATCTTTTATACTGCTCTTGCGTTCCATACTGGCCTTCTCTGAAGTGGGTTATTTAACTCACCACCACCCACCAGCGTCGCCTGATGTCTGGGCAATGGGGAGTCCCTGCTCTGGGACCCACACACGTAACAAACATTCAAATCCTAGGCCTTTTTTTTTTGTCTTTTAAGAAAGATTTTTGTCAGGGGAGGGAGGTGGGGATGGCTGGGGTAGGGGGTGGGAGTGGTAGAGGGGAAATGCAGACAACTGTACTTGAACAACAATAAAATAATTTCAAAAAAAGAAAGAAAGGTTTTGTGAGTTTGGGAACCAAGTCAGTATATGAAAACACGGGGATAAAAATGTGAGTCCCAGTGGGCCCCCAGGCCACAGGATGTATGACTGAGAGGGTCTGGGGGGAAAGAAATCCCAGTGGGTCCCTGGGAAACCAGCAAAAGGAGGGCTGCTGGGTTTGAAGTTGGCCTCCCCTATCACCAGGAGTAGGTACCAAAGCAAAGCAGGTTCCCCAATAACTGTAGCTCCTACTTCCCCCGATGGGATAATTTTGAGAGACACTTAGAACTGCTTGGGAACCTTGAAAAAAAAAGTAAGGTGAGAGCCTGGGGTGAGGTGAGGTCAGGCAGAAATACCTACCCTGGCTGCCTGGGTAGCTCCACAGAAGCAGCCTGGGCCAAGGTTTAATGGGTCCAGTTACTGCCCAAAGATACCTGGGTGATCCCACCTTCCACACAGCACTGCCCCCCACAGACCCTCACGACACTCAGGTGTGTGACCCCGAGGCTGGCATCTCCAGGATGAGAATGCAGGCTGGGCCACAGGTGTTGCTTGATCTATAACTTTATAAATATTTATAACTTTAGTATATTTAGACATATGATTGGAACTCTTGCTGTGGTTCCTGCAAATGTTGGGATGGCCACGAAACATTACGGATAGGAGGGCAGATGAGGTGGGGAAATGTACTTCCTCTCTGCCCCTGTTGGGGTTCACGCTGCACATCAGCAGACGACCGTTCCCACAAGTTGTACAGGGCAAAAACCATTAACTGGATATAACCCAAAGTTTCCCAAATTGCCTTGGATGACCAGAAAATATCATCCAGATGTGAATGCCAGATGAGACATTCTGATGGACTAATAATGTTGAACATTGGCTCTACTGGGCATTTTCCAAACACTTTCAAGCAGTTGAAATGTTCAGAACCTCAGGAGCACAGCCTTTCTTTGTGTTTTGAGGAAAAAGGGTGTGGTTGTGTGAATAAAGCCATTGGGAGCCCATTGGGGAAAAGTCTATTAGGAAAATAAAAGACACAATCAGGATTTATTTCATTTTCAGATGTCTGGAGGTAGTAGTCATTGCAGGAGCCAGTCAAGTAAGGAGGAAGCAGATCAAAGGAGGAGGTGTAGGGCAGGGGATTTAGGCTCAGAAGATCATTTGTTAATGAGCGAGAGAGAAAACCAATAAGCATTTTCAGAGGAAGATACCAGTGTGATAAACATGAGGGATGGAACGATGACCATGTTCCTTGGCAATTATTTGCTGAGCACTTAATATGGGCCAGGCGGGGATACCAGCTGGCAAAGTCTCAGAAGCGTGGAGCTTACAATGAACTGAGTGTGAGTGTGAGTGTGGTATGAGAGGGGTGGGGCTGTATGACCAAATACATAAACGATCATCAGAAGACAATGGGAAAACCATCTTAAAGGAGATATAGGAGGTGCTAGAGAAAGTTGGAATAGAGAGCATTTAGCCCGCCATGTGCCATTTATAATTTACCTTTTTACAGATCAGTGTCTGCCTTTGTGTTAGGGGTTACTCAAGGGCAGGGAGGACCCTTTATCCCTCTAAGTATCGCAAGACCTGCCTTCTATAAATATTTGCTGAATAAATGAATGGACTCCATGATGGGTGATGCATCTCCTCTTCTCTTTCTTTCATAGACCTTGACCCTGTAGCTTAAGGCCACTCCAAGTCTGACCAAAAATGGCTGAGTCTGCTGAGGTCAGCATAATCAAACACATACTTTCTCTTTTCTTTTTCCTTCCTTCCTTCCTTCCTTCCTTCCTTCCTTCCTTCCTTCCTTCCTTCCTTCCTTCCTTCCTTCCTTCTTTCCTTCCTCCCTTCTTTTTTGAAAATTCTTTTACTTTTCTATTCTACAAAAAACTATTTACCACCAAAAGAATTTCAAATTTGGCTAGGTATTTCTGGAGAATTCACTTATAATAGGTCAGTAACCTATCTTTTTCTTGTTCTATTTTCCATAAACAGAAATAAGAATGTTTCTTTTTAGGGTGCCCTCCCTCTCCACCCCTAATTAGGGGGTAGAAGAACAATGTGACATTGCTGTTCCCACGTAATTTTAAAGGAGAACTGGTCAGTACCATGAATGCCAGCTGGGGGTCCTCCTGGGGGTCCTGGGATTCCAGGTCCCTATGGCAGTACCTAGCTTCCCAGGAAGCTCAAGATCCCCAGTATTAGCTGAGACGCAGCCTCCGCAAATGCTGCTACTTCTGGAATGTGCCTGGAGATATCGAGGGTTATGTGACACCCGGGCCCCTTCTCCATTCTGCGCAGGCCCTTAGGAATTCCCAAAGTGAGGCAATTTACTTATACGTAAGAACTGGTATTGGCCATGGCAGGCCTCTTGGACGAGCCACTGGGGAGGATTTGTTCACGTACTGGGTACTGTGCTAGGGACTTCTGAGTAAGTACTTCAGTTATTAAGGCCCACAACACCCCGAAAGAAAGGTATTATCATCTCATTGTATAGTCAAGGAGGTTGAGGTTCAGAGAAGATATGTAAACCTCCAGAGTCCTACTGTTAGTCAGTCTGGAATCAGAAGCACAACAGTGGTTAGGCGGCTGCACCCAACCGGCTCTGCGCTGCAGCTGACGGTCCCGCAGAGGAATTCTGCAGATCCGCCGGGAATGTCAGAGGGTGGAGAAGCGCGACCAGCTCGGCGCTGCGCATGCGCAGTTTAGAGACGAGCCAGGTCCACTGACCGTGTGTTCAGACAGAATTGAGCAGCGTGGAATTGGACAGCATCACGTGCTTTGACATTTTAATTAGTAAATGCTTCACTGAAATCAAAAAGTTGAAAGCTAAATGTATGGTTCCTATTACTCAAAGTACCGACTGTGACGAGAGGCGGGGCAAAGACGTCTTGGGTCTCCTAGAAAGAGCGCAGGCGGGGCCCCGCTGCCAACATGCACTGCGCTGAAGTATCGTTCTCATTTAGAAAATGGCTTTGAGACCTTACAGCAGGAGCACATTTTAATACTAATTCCTATCGTCACATGCATTTTAATTGCTACTTTCACATTTTACTTTCCTGACTCCCCGTTTTGTTTCCAGATCACGACGCCACATAATGATAACCCACATCTTCATAATTCACCTGGTGAATTATGCGTGACTTCCAGTTATTCTTGTACAGTCAATTGTTTGAAGCCCATTTTTGACTGAACCCTCTTTCAGTGAACCCAATACTCTGTAATTAAAATCACACTAAACGTATGACCTTATTCCTTAAAATGAGTTACTTACAGGTGTAGTTGCAGGTGATTTTTCACTGCTTGGAGAATCCACTGTACAGAAAGAAAGGAAAAAAAGGATCACAATGTGAGTAGCTTCCTACTGTGTTTCTCTTCCATCGCCTCAGTGGAGTGTGGTTCCGTGTCAGCTTCAGACCATTTTTTGTAAGCCAAGGGCATCAGAAAATTATCAGAAAGCAGACCCCTGAAGCAGCTGGTACCCATCACCAAAAGTATTCACAACCAGTGTAATATGGTTGAACACATCAATTAGCACCAAGTACTAGACTAGAGGAAGGAAGCAAAGTCTATTCCTACAAGTGCTGATTTTTAATGCATCTTGTATTCTGGCTTGATTGACAGTTCCCTCCCTGTCTGACATGGAGAAGTATCATACAGAGAGAGGCCAGATGTCACCCAGGAAGTAAAGAGAGTGACACAGTTAACAAGAGAACCATGTTCCTGGTAAACACTTCTAATCTCTGTGTTTTTTTTTAAAAAAGAGGACAATAATAAAGAATATTATTATTTCTTTAGATTTTCAAAATCAAAGTAAACTTCTGGGAATTTCCCCCCAATTTTAGTATAACTGGTACTGGTATCAAAGAACCAGCTCTTTGCTAACTGTGTGCCAGAAACAAGCATTTTTTTTTTCTGAAATCAGAAGTGAAGAAAAACCCCAAACATTATTGGTTGCCGGCAACATGGATTTTTGCACAAAAGGAAGACAGCTAGCCAGTACGCATTTTACCTGACTGGGAGAAAAACTGGGAGCGTCGCCAAGAGTTCTGAACTCTAAGCGGAACACTGGCAGTGCCAGGAGACTCTAGATCAGGTGGCAGAACAGAACAAACAGAAAAATCATGAAAATGAGGCTGCGTTACATAGAACCACGCTCCCATGTCCCGGGTCTGGCTATTCAAGAACTGAGAGTGGAAGAATCTAGAGTGTAAAGTATCTCAACAAAACTCATCTGAAACCTGAAGACATGGACGAAAGTCAACAGAAATGAGACAGTTTATGCTGTTGTCTGTCTTCGTTGGTATTAGGTGAAATTTGATAGGCTCACATCTAATGGTGATATGGTTAAAATGTTGCATCTCAAAATAATAAGATGATACACCGTGAAACAGCAAAATACACAGTTTTTGAAGAACTGTGCATTGCTTTTGAAGAACACTACAAAAATCTACGGCAGCTGAGATGAGTTCAGTTGTTACTTTGTACGCTTTACAAAGGTCAAGTACGAAAGTCTGTGGCAGAAGTTAGATGTGTGGAACCAAAGAGTGTGCATGTGTATGTGTCATGTGACGGAATCAAGCAGACACAGGAGCTCCTTCGAATCCTTAAACCAGTGCCTTGCCCATCTGCCTTCATTCTCAGTGCAAATAAAGACATCAGGCATTGAGATGTGCACATATTTCCCTGAAGCACCAATTTGAGATGTCTTTGTACTGTCGGGAGACAGCTGAGAAAAGGAAATCTGTGAGCTTCAAGTGTATATTATGCAGGTGTTCAGAGTATTTAAAGACTGTGCTGTGCGTGCGTGTATGTTTAAGGGAAGTCGTGGGACACCGACAGGGCCCAGCAGCAGACATTCAGTGGCTGCAGGACCCATCTACAAACAGACGGCCCTATGGCACTGGGGAAGGAGGAAGGAGTCTAGAGGAAGGAGTATTGGGTACGGCTCCAGGATTCCCTGTCCTAACCCTACAGATCCTCTGGGCTTGATGTGTAACCTCAGACTAGTCACTTAAAGGTACACTGGCTTTTTATATCTGAGCAAAGTCCTAAACTTTCTCTGTCCCTCCAATTAAAGACAAATCATATCTTTTAAGGTTACATTTATCAGTGGCCTTTTGTTTCTTGAAAGATAGGAATTTATACATTGCAAATGAGTATTATTGTTTTTTTTATATCTATCTGTGATGTCTTTGCAGCACAATTTAAACCTAAAAGGTGTATTTCAAGTCAGTGTTTACCTGAATGTGGTCCCTGGATATGTGGATCACATCCCCACTTCTCAGCATCCCACTGGAAAACTGTTGGAAATGTAAATACTGTAGCCCCACCCCAGACAAACTCAGTGAGATGGTGGGGGTGAGGACTGGGGTAGGTGTGGGGGGGGGGAGCCATCTGTGCTTTAACCCATCCCACCTGGGTCACTGGTATATACTCATGTTTGAAAATTATTGCTTAAAGCCCCAGCTCCACAACATAAACACTTTCATTGTAAGGAAAACATTTAGAATAGTTCACTTCTGCCTGGCATTTTGCTCTATACTTCTCTTGCCGCTATTCTATAACTGCTCGATTATTATTGGTGCTTATTCTGATGCAGGGGTTGAGCTAAACCTTATATTGTTCTTTATCTCATTTAATCCTTCCAATGCCCTTATTGGACTGGTGCTATTGTTATTTCCAGTTTACAGGTGACAAATAGAGATTAGGGAGAGTTTGGTGGGTAAGAACTAGATGAGTAAGAATTAGAGCCCAGGTGTTCTGTCTCCAGAGCCTCAACTGTAATTGCAGCTTCCAGGAACCAGAGTACAGCACAGGGTGTGTATGTCAAATATAATGTTATCCTGAAAAATAACTTTTGAAATGCTCTACTGCTACCAAATTTTATTTTTCCATCACTCAATTTAGATGCTGCATGAAGTCCCTGTTCAATAGCACATTTTACAATCAAAATGCCTTACAACAGACAATGGGATGTAAACATAAATAGAAGACCACAAAGCTAATTAATATGGCTTAACATATATCTATTTCCTGTCTACATTACTTATCTACACAATTACAAAGTGCTAGAAATAGGGCAGAATTTAAATTTGTCTGAATGTGACTGGTTGCTGGCCCCATTGGAAGACTATTTTTGTCAATTTCCTTCAGAGCTGCAGGGCTGAAAATTCTAAAACAAATGTTTTGAAGAGAGTATTGAACTTGCTTCCTCATTAAGAAACTAATGCTCCTTGGTGCATGTACCAACTGAATTCCCTTCCAAGTATTCCCTGGTATGTAGAAAAAGCCCAACTTATCTCGTAGACATCAACAAAGGGTAATGGAAGCCAACTCAGATTCTGCCTTGGAGAGCTAGCTGACCATCCTTTAAAGAAAAGTAAAAATTAATCTCCAGCCACAATGTACCTGTACTGTCCTCTCTTTGCTAAAGCTGATGAGTCTGTTAAATGTCCCAGGGAAAGTACATTAAAAAAAGGAAAACAAGAAACTTGACAGTTTTGGCCTCCTAAGCTCTGACTGATTTCCTATCTAGAGAGAGAGCTCACACTGGTGAACCCAGTGGCCTGTTTTGAAGAACCGCCTCTACAGGTCATGGTCTTCTCGGGACTTGCCCCGCATCGTCCACATCCCTAAGGCTCTTTTTGGTGTGGTTGTGGGATAGAACGAGAAACCTTGGTTTCTCGAAGGATAAAAGGATTCACGTTGGGGTCTTAAAGAGTACAGAGGTAAAGTCACAACCTATACATGGGCCTAAAACATACTCGGGAATCTGCAGTGGGTAGTGCCCTAAACACCTGTATTTCTAGAGGCCGCCCTTCCACATATTACATAGAACATAAGAAACATATTAAAATATATCCTCAGCATATATATATGTATATATCTGCATGTATATATGTATATACATATACCTATTCTTGTTACAAAGCTTTTTGGAAAGATTGAAGTTTTTGGTTATGAGCAATACATTTAATCTACGGGTGGGAAAGATTCCTCAGTGCACACCCAGTCATCACTCTGAAGAAAGAAGGTCTGACTTTCTTCTAAAATCACCGTCAAGTGCATCTTTTATAAAGACTGGATAATTAGCAATTAACGAGTTGATAATGATATTAAGATTATAAACCTTTTGTTAAAGTTATTAATTTTATATTTTGTATATTTCTAAAAGCATTTTGGAGCCAATAAAATTATTATAAGGTATCAAACACTTGTGTAGGCCTTATCATGCCCATAGTGCCCGGATGACAAAATGGCCTTGGCAGCTGGGGTGCCTGGCTGGGCCAAATAGAGGATGAGGCCCCAGAAGTCTATTCTGCAAGTTAGTAATTCAGCCATCAAGGACTCTGGCCATCACCATGGCTAAAGGGACTTCAACATGAAGGAGATAATCTTCCTTCAAATTAGAGAATATTTTACTACAGGCCCAGGAAAACATGCAGAGCTAAAAATAAAACATTTCTATCTCTTTACCTTGAGAATTGAGATTTGGCAACTGTAACTGGCTGGTTTCAGGCATTTTGTCCAGAAATGGAAATGTCAGGGTTGCTTCTGGTTCTGGAGATTTTGGCTTTACCACCTGGATCATGAGCAACAGACATAAACACAGCATTATCTATTAATAAACACACAGGTGAAATCAAACTAAAGAGTTGATGGATATTGCATACGTCAATAAGCTCCCACATTTAACTTTTAAATGGAGAATTTCCCCCATGGTCCTATCCCTCTTTGTATTCTTCTCCTGTAACGTAGAGGTCAATTTTTCAGAGAAACCAAAGGAGAGCATAAAGGTTTGATGACCACTTTTCTCTAAACCTGAAAGACAGAATTCCGTCTTCAGAATTATATACCACTCTGTCCCATTTTCTCATTGATCAGTCACATATTCTCTTCCTGATACTACATTATACTGAATTTATAATGTCAGGGTGTGAGATGTTCCATGTAGATTTAAAATATTTTACTATGCATGTATTAAATACTAAAGTAATATTACATTCTAGTGGACACTATTTTTGAGATACTACACATCTCTCCCAACGAATTTATGCAAAGTACATTAAAGATAATATACTTTGCCTGTTGACATAAAAGCATTATTTATCATAAATAGCCATTACCAAACAGCACCATAGCAATGGTGTCCTTTGGGGATTTTTGAGGCATGTTAGATTACTCGTCCTGTGGTAAATAGTTCACAAATTACAGGCTTTGCAAATTCTTATGCTTGCTTCGTAAAAATAGAATTTTCTTGTTACTGCTATTTAATTATGTTTTGATTTTCCTTAATCTTAATGGCCTTTGGTAGAACCAACTTCTATCTCATTTGTTGTTTCTCATCAACTGATTGCTGAAAGACCGGATTACCAAACTAATGTCTAAAATGAAAATCAGTGGACTCCGAGCACAGATCTGAATGAGGAGCAGGGCTGTATCAGTTCACGTCCTTCAGCTGCCTACGGGACCTCCTCTCATTCACTCTGACTGGCGCTGTGTTCCCCACAAATTAATCTGATAGTCAGTAAGGCAAATGAGGTTACAGAAAGAGCACTTGTCTCATCATAAGCGGATCTGCGATTTGGTCCTCAGGATGATTTAATGTCTAGAATTTCTTCTTGGTAGGATTTTATTTTTCCTGAAGAAAATACAGTCACTCACTTCATTCTGCATTATAGAGGTCAACCAGATGTCCCAATGAACTTCAGTACTAATTAAACATGCAGCAATGTGACAACCCTCCCCTCTGGACCTCATACCATTTCCTTTATACTCGAGTCTGATAAAAACATGTTTCAGATAAGGCCCAGTTGTAAAAGAAACAGTTCACAGTCAGCAGAAATGCTCAAAATGACCACTGTATCGATCTGTGTGCACGGGCACTTTGCAACACCCTCAAGTGAAGTAAGAAAAGAAAAGCTGTTGAGACCACAGTGATCACCTACAGTGGGGAAAGGAGAGAAGGCAGAAATTCTGAACCTGGAGTCCACAGGACAGAATTCAGGGGCTGTATGTACTTAGTACCACTTGATACCAAAGAAAATTCTGTGTATTTTATGCTTTAAAAATATTCTGAGAACAAGGTTTACCAGATGGCCAAAGGTCCAAGGCCATTTTGCATGAGCCCACATACAAGCACGCACACAGTTAAGAGGCCCTGAAAACATTTCCCCATAGAGTAGATGTGACACTGGATCCAAAGGTGGATCACAGACGAGGTTTACGATGAGGTATGCAGATGAGGCATGCAGATGAGGTATGCAGATGAGGTATGCAGATGAACACATTTTAGTGATGGCATTCATTCTGTGGGACTGAAAAAAGTTCTAAGAGTTTTCCTTTCAGTTTAGATTTAAATGGAACAAAAAGTCAATTTGGAAGAATGATAAACAATGGTTACAAGTGTAACACAGATAAGGCAAAACCTGCAAAGACAGGGAAGCCTGCCTGCCCCCAGTGTTTCTTCTACAGCCTCGTTCCTCTCCTCGGACCTCCAGAGCACTCTTTCCTTCTCTGTGTATGAAAACAGGCAGCAGCTAGAGTCTGACGTTCCCAAAAGGCAGAAGGCAACAGGCCTTTGAGATTCCACAAAGACACAGCACTCTCACCTCCCAAAGGCCGCGGCTGTGTCTTGTTCACTGGTGAATATCCAGTGTCAAATACAGTGCCCAGCACAGAGTAGGTGCACAGCCACCATTTATTGACCAAACGAGGCGTGAATCGGATGTAGAAGTGGTAAATTTTTTATTCTAAAGTCCAATCCAAATTTAGAGCTAATTTTTAAAGTTGAAATATCACCACCTGTAGAGTAACCCACAGGCAGCCAGTGGTTCTCTCCATTGGTGACATGCTGGAACCACATGGGGAGCTGTTAAAAATACAAATGACTAGGCCCTGCCCTCTGAAATTCTGATTTATTTGAGCTGGACTGTGCTTGGTGTACTTTTAAGTTCTAAGAGGTAGCCAAGATTGAGAACAATTGGTATAAAACATGAAGACTTTTGGACTCTGTGCCTGAAAACAAACCAAATTATTATGGAAAGGATGAGACTCCAAACAAGGAAGAAATTAAATCAAAGCAAGATGTTAAACTCATTATATCAGCACAATAAGTTTCTAGTTTCCTTGTTGCTAAAATCTAGAGGCATCAGAAATATGCTGCTATAAATAGTTAACTGTGGTAAAGAGAATCGTTGGTAAGCTGAAAATAAGCAAGCTCATACTCATATACAACAGACCATAACCTAACCTAATGCAATATTCATATAAGCTCTATAACTTATATGAATATTGCATTAAAAATATATACAAGTATTTATAATTAAAAATTATTTCAAATAAAATATAAAGTATGTGGAAAATATATATATACATATGATTATTACTAATAGAAAGGTAGGTTTCAATGACTTTTTCTCACTCTTGCTCTGTTTGCTTATTTATATATCATTTAGAAATGTACATATATTACTTGATAAATTTGTTACATATGTATACATTACTATAAATATAAATTTAAAAGTATATAGCTATAGACTGAATGTTTGTGACCACACCCAAATTCCTATGTTGAAATCCTAAACCCCAAGGTGATGGTGTTATAAGGGCGGGGTGATTAGGTCACGAGGGCAGAACCCTCAGGAGTGGGATTAGTGTCCTTACAAAAGAGACTCCAGAGAGCTCCTTCGGTTAATCGAGGACACAGTGAGAAGATGTCCGTCTGTGAACGAGGAAGGGGGTTCCCACCAGAACCCAAAGCTGCCTTGACCCTGGACCTCCCAGCCTCCAGCACTGTGAGAGATGAAAGTTGGTCACTTGTAAGCCCCCCAGTCTATGGCATTCTGTTACAGCAGCCCCAGTGGACGAATGCATCTTCCCATATGTATTTAAGTTATTTATAATGAACATGGAGTACATTTGTATTTGGGAAAACAACACAGGTTAAGAATAGAAAAAGACAGGAAGGGAAGACAGATCTGCGTTAGGGACAAGTGCCACAGCAGCAGCCAGCTGACACAGGAGGCCACGCTAATTTAAATTTAACTGCTTTAACCCACTTCGCAATTCACCTTTTGTGACAGCACCAACTCCACCTTCCCACTCATTTCATTCTCTGGTGTCTTCGGCGACTTCGGGTCTTCTTCCTCCAGCACATCGTTCTTTGGCTTGGGGCTGGAGGACAGCTCCACCAAGGCCACGGTCGGGCTGGATCGGGTCACTGTCGTTGTAAAATGCGGTGGCTCTGAAATGGAGTCACACCCAGAAACATAAAGAAGTGGGATCATTGTGTGATGAGATGTATAAAAGAGCCCAAGATGCCAGAATTCTCTAGGCATTTTCATATTATGTTTAAAAATTAAGCACACCACCATCAAAAACTTAAGTTCCTAACAAGACTCAGAGCTGGCGTGTGAGTAATGCTACAGGAAACAAAATGCTGACAGGAAACGCTGTGATTGGCGGGTTGGCTGGACGGACACCTCCATGTGATTTCCATCCGGAGACTGAGTGGCAGCCTGACTCTTCTTCCTCTTGTGTCTGCGTCCTTTTTCATCATCACGTCTCCATAACTGAATGTGGTAAGGATGGCATGGCACACAGAACGCAAGGGAAACCAAGTGCTCTTTGATACGCAGAGGAAGAACTGGGTACCCTCTAGAGTGGGGGGAAGTCACCACCTGGGGGCGCATGCTGAGATGAGGAGGGGTAATCCAGTTTGAAATTTTTAGTCATGGCATTTAATTTGTTGTAACAGGTCATTTAAAAATACCTTGGAATTGGGAGAGGGTGAGAGACTTTTATGCTTATCAAGAGAGAAAATATGTTATAAATATTGATAAACATTAATTCAGGAAACAGTAGGTCTCTTCATGCTCACTGTCCATATTATTCTTTCAAATTATTCAACAGCTATATTATTTCAGTGTCTATTTTATGATATATTTCTTATCTATAATCTATATTGTTTGTTACTATATGTTAAAATATGACCCTCAGTTATTATCATTATTTATTCGGGGCAATATAATCTTATTTATGATTATGGAGATTTAAAAAATCGAAACAAAGCCAGGGAAACCAATCAGAATTTCCCTAGAAGCCTCTAGGTGGCGGTACAACCCCACCAGTTTTAGAATCTCCTTTCCTTTGTGTTGCTCAGGAGCAATTCTTGAGTCCATTTCCATTCTATCAATATCTGAAGAATGATCATGATTTACAGAACCTTAAAACTAGCCTGTTAGGAAACAAACCTGAGGAGGCAAGTTCCATATTCCCTTTGTGTGGTTTTCCGCCATCAATCTTATCTTCTTGACTGTTCGGGTCAATATCCTCAGTGGTTGCCTGAAAAAAAGATTTTTATGTCCTCTTGAATAAATAATGCCTTTGAAGGTTCTATAAAGTAAAGGATTTCCTTCTTTCTTTTTTTCAAATAGTACTATTTAGGCCAACAAGGTGAGCTGGCTATAGGAATTCACTCTTTTGAATTTGTTAGGCAGGTTTACCGTGAAGGGCGGCTTTGCTAGAAGCAGACGTCCTGTGCAGGAGCAAAGAGATGCTGAAGCAGCAGCACCGCCACACCCACCAGCCATCTGCCCACGCCCCTCTGGCTGCCTCAGAGGCCCACGCCCATTCTGTTCTTCCTTTCACCACTGAATTTTCAAAATCATAGTTACCCCTACCCACTTGCTTCCAAGGGTCATATCAACAGTGCGGAAATTTTTCTCTCTTGTTAAGATTACAAGTAACATCCCAGTTGCTTGCCTTCAGCATAGATAGATGCCTGTGGTGCTTAGCATTGTGGGGTTTATTCCTGATGTTCCCTTCCTTCCTGGGCTTTCAACAACTCTATTACCCGAGTTCTGATATTCTCGTTCATGCTCTCTCTCTGGACTTCTACAAGTTCTTATTTCTTTTCTTTTTGTAAAAATACAGGTGACTCCTAAAAACTTCCGACTATTTTTCTCCACCTGTGCTGGGTCACCCTCAAATGTATAATAGTGATTATTCCCAGGGGTTCACCACTATGTCCCTTTTCCATGTATGACCTGTACTTTCATCTCCTAACCCCTAGAGTCCACCAAAGCTCCAGCTGGGCCAACCCGTCGTCATCGTCATGGTCAATGGCTCACACTCAACCACTAAATATTGCCCTCGCACAAGCCTCTCTTCCAAATCCAGTGCTTTCTGTCCTGGCGTTAATTTCCCCCATCACACAAATTAAACTTTGAAGTGTTTCCTGACTCGGACTTCCTGAGTGCCCATCATCCGCCAAGTCCTGCCAGGGCTCTAACACGATAGTTTTCGTATCTGTCTCTTCCTTTCTGTTCTTACAGCTATGGCTGAACTTTGCGCCTTTACTCCCTTGTTCTCCCACAAAGTTGGGATCTTGCTGTGGAATGCCCTTGGCACATCACCATGACGTCCATCTCTCTCAGCAGCACCACAGTTTATCGGTGTTGGGCTCGTGTGCTTCTCTTGCAGCAGCACCTCAAGTGCACCGGTTTGATGCTTGATGGAATTTATGACAAAAAAATGTGGAACAACCTAAATGTCCAACAACTGAGGAGTGGCTGAATTAATTACTACTGTGTGTTCAAAATAGGAAATATCATGCCATCATAAAGGGGTGCTGAATAATAGTTAATGATATGTGAAAATATTTATTATCTAATGTTAAGTTAAAAAATGTAAACTATATTCATGATGCCTACATATAAAAGATTTTATATATGCCATATAAATGCATACATATTTCTATTATTACATATATAAGACAGCAAGGAAACATTAAAATGTTACTAATGATTATTTTTAATGTGCTTAAATCTTGGGTGACTTTTTCAAATAAATGTTCTGTGTTCCAAAATGTTCTACAATGACTACATATTGCTTCTATAATCATAAAATAAAATCAATGTACTTTTATGTTATCTTTAGTTGGGAGCCAACTGACTCCAGAGTGAATTCCAAAATTCTCCCACTGATATTACAGCATTTGCATGATACAAGTAAATGATAGTCAAATTAAATACTTGCTAAAATATACCTCCACAACCAAAGGGGACAATTTAATGACTTTCATGTTTGTTAGTAATAGTGTTTTATTATAAAAGGCTAAAGTTAAAATTGTAAAGTATGAATAAAATGTTTTATAAACCTTAAAAGATTTTAAGATAAAAACTAGAATTGGTTTCAGAGAAGGCACTATTCAATACTTTATAAAATATCCCCATGGGATCTCAGGAAGCTATGGATTTATTGATCTCTCATAAGTATATACCTTTTACCCATAAATCAAATTTTGCCTTTCAAGTAACCAAAATAAAAGCTCTTTAAAGTGAACACATTGGGTCCTGACTAGTGTGGCTCAGTTGGTTGGAGGATCATCCCATAACCTGAAAGGTTGTGGGTTTTATCCTTGGTCAGGGCACATGCCTAGGTTGTGGGTTCCGTCCCTGGTAGGGGTGCTTACGAGAAGGCAACCAGTCTCTCTCTTTCTCCTTCCCTTACCCTCTCTCATGTGGGCATGTCCTCAAGTGAAGATAAAAAAAAAGTTAATGTGTTGGTGGAAATGGTCATTAATTTTTTAAAAAGGTAAGTAAAACTTTATGCAAATATGAAAGTATGGTTCAACATGTGTAAATCAATAAATTTGATATACCATATTAATAGAATGAAAGAGAAAAATCATATAATAATTTCAATAGATGTAGAAAAGGCATTTGACAAAATTTAACATCCTTTCATGTAAAAACTCTCAACAAATTAGGTATAGAAGAATGTACCTAAATATTACAGACTATAAAAATTGTACCTCAACAAATCAGATATAGAAAAATATACCTAAACATCACAAGCTCACAACTAACATAATACTTAGTGATGAAAAGATAGAAGCTTTTTCTCCAAAATCAGAAACAAGACAAGGGTGCCCATTCTCACAACTTCTATTCAACATAGTACTAGAAGTACTAGCCAAAGCAACAAGGCAAAATAAATAAATAAACAGAATCCATTCAAATGGGAAAGAAAGAAGTAAAATTGTTTCTGTTTGTAAAGGACATAATCTTACAGAAAGAAAACCCTAAAGACTGCACCCCCCCAAAAAAAAAACCTTTAAAATAAGTAAATGACTTCAGTTACAGGAAATAAAGTCAATATACAAATATCTAAAAAAGAAATTAAGGAAACAATCCCACTTACAATAGCATAAAAAAGAATAAAATACTTAAGATAAATTTAACAAGGGAGGTAGAAGATCTGTATAATGAAACTATAAAACATCAATTAAAGAAGTTGAAAAAAACATAAATAAATGAATAGCTATTCTGTGTTCATCTATTGGACAAATTAATATTGTTAAAATGTTCAAACTACTCAAAAACAATCTATAGATTCAGTGCAATCCCTATAAAAATTCCAATGATATTTTTCACAGAATAAGAAGAAGAAAATCTACAATTACAAAAGACCCCAAATAGATAAAGCAATCTTGAGCAAGAAGAACAAAGCTGGAGACATCATAGGTCCTGACTTCAAATTATATTATCAAGCCATAGTAACCAACAACAGTACAGTACTAGTACAAAAACAGACACATAGATCAATAGAACAGAACAGAGAGTAGAATGGTAGTTACCAGAGGCTGGAATATGGGAAGAAAGCGGGGCAAAAAAGTACAATGGTAATTGTCAGGGTCTGGGGAGAGAGATGGGGGAGTCATTTTTTAAGGGTTAGAGAATTTCCGTGTATAAGATGAAAAGAGTTCAGGGGACGGACGCTGGTGATGGTTGCAGAAGAATATGAACAACTTAATGCCACTGAATGTACACTTAAAAATGCTTAAGACAATCAATTTTGCTATGTGTATTTTACCACAACAAAAATATTAGGGAAAAGAACACTGTTAAAAAATTTTAAAAATTGCAAATCTTATAGTTAAAAAATACACAATTAATATTAAGTAACATCCTCTTAAAGCTTCTAAAAGATTTTACACAGTACTTCATGGCAGAAGGTGCCTTTTGGAAGATGGGGCAGTTTTGAAATCTTCATAATTAGATGGGCATTTTCTAATGATGGATAACATGTATCAATTCTGGGAGAATATGATATTAAATTAAAATGCACTTTAAAAACCCTAGGCAGGAAATAAACATTACATTTATATTATTTAACGAATTTTATAACTTTCTAACATATCAACAAGCCTGAACTGAATCCTTTTAAGAGATTTAAAGAGTGAGAATAGTTAAATAGACTGAAGATTTTCTTATTATATTTAAATTATATATGTATGTTGCATATGTGTGTTTACATTTTTATTTCAATGACTGATATGATAGTAGCACTACAAAAGAATAAGTTGGGTTTTGTTAAAATGCTCCTTCATATATAGAAATTTCAGTATGTGATAGTATTTTATGTTTTAGGATGTTAATATATAAAATACTGGGTAAACCTAGAAATATTTATTTTTAGGTTTTCCCCAAATTGGATTAGGTTATAGAAAACTATCTGAGGTTGGGAAACAAATTTGCAGTTAACGCTTGAAAACTCTGGTGTTTCCAATTATTAGAAGAAACACGAATCACTATAAAACCCAGGCCAAAGCCTCAGCAGCCTCACAATGAACAACAAAAAGAAAGCACATGCTTAACTAAATCTCCTGTGCCCCCAATATTAGGTTGTATTACTTTAGGGGCTACTAAGAAAGAAGACACCCTGTCTGTTAGAGATGATGCACGATTGATGATAAGACATCCAATCTAGAGAGGTTCAGATGCGGAAAGTGTGCCAATTGGAATCAATGAAAGAAGACAACGCAAATCCTTTAGATATCATTTATAATACAACAGAGACAAAATCCTCAAGCACTACTTCATTGAGAATTATTTTGCTAGCACATCACATTCCAGTAGTATTTTACGTACGTGAGACCAATGGAAAACTTCCACTTTCAAGAATTCTCATTCATTTCTGAATGCACTTCTATATGGCTTAACACTCAGACACCGAGCTCCCAGATGCCCCAATTTATCCTCCGTTAAAGTGATGCTTTCAAGGCTTCGTACTGTGGCTACTGGAGCCGTGATCAATGTGTCCAGCATTTACCACATGGTTTATCTCATTTAATTGTCAGAGCAAGCTTCTAAGGTATGTACCAAAATGATTCCCTTTATATAGTTGAGCAAACCGAAGCCCAGGACACTAAGTGACTTACCCAGGGTCACAGTGCTAGCAGGCAGGGGAGGTGGGTGTCCTGCCTTATGCTGGTAACCTCAATGCCCCATCATCGGGCTGAGAGTCACACCTACTTCCAAGTTTTCCCCGGGGATGTCAAGGTTTCGATTGGTAAGAAGCGTTCTAGAACCTGAGGGTCCCAAGTTTATTGTTGAGCTGATTCAGACTGCCTTTTCCATTCCCTTTTCTTGTCATTCATTCTACCTCATTCTTTCTTTTCTATATCTACATCTCCATTTATTCCACTAAAGACAAGAACTCTCCGGAACCTTTCAGGAGGCAATTTAGCCAAGTCTCCACTTCCCAGGACAGCTGGAGACCAGACTGCCTGGGGCCATCCCTCCATTTTAGAGCTTTCAAATCAGGCACGTAGTCCATTTAAACCAGCTCAGTGTAAATGCATGCTAGCCATTGAAATCAGGCTACTACTAGCAAAATATTCAGGATAAATGAAGAAAAAGAGCAAGCTACAATTCAATTTGAATAACATGAGCCCATTAAAGATATTTTACAAGCACTGAGAAAAAAAGAGAATATGCATGTAAAAATCTTAGTATTAATTTCTGAGAGGCTGGAGTAATAGGTATTTGTATTTTCTTTATAATTTGCTGTATTCAGCAATATCTATAGATTATATGTAACAAGAGGAATCCTCGTTAATGAACAAGGGGAATAGTTTAATGAACTTGAGTTGGGATACTGTATCTTGAGGGTTTGTTACTTTTGTACTCACATCGTTATTTCAAAGGCCATGAGTTCAAAATTGGCAGTTTTAACCAGTCCTGACAGAATCAGAGATTTGCCTGAAACAAACCCGCCTTGTTGGAAAATTCACTTTCTGACCCACACTTTCCTTTGGTTACAGCTAAACAGAGCAGAGGCCTTCCCTTCTCAAGAATGAAAATAAGTAAATAAAACAGATCCCTGGACACCAATGAATGAGAGCACAGAAAAGTTACAGGGGCCTAAGCCAGGAATTGGCTTCCTCTTGACTGAGAACATAATCCAAACTGGCTCTGATGCCAGACTTAACCCTGAGGCCATGGGTGGGAGGTGGCAGTTTTTTGGCTTGAGGTAGACATGGACTAGCCACAAAATCTACTATGTATCTCACTGCTTATTTGAACAAGACTCTTACTGGTGGACTGGTCTAGAGGGCGACATTGAAGAATGCACTGGAAAGTGGAGGGGAGACCAAGAACCATTCTGAGACCTAGGGCGTGGCTGGTCCTGTTTCTAGGACAGACTAACTAGGCGAACTTGGACTGATCATTGAACCTGTACAGACTGGAAAATGTGACGTCCAAGGTCCTCTGCTGAGCTACCATTCTGTGACTCAGCGATTTCCTGGCTCCTGTCTCGAATAACTTATCTGGACACACGCCTGGAAAATCAGTCTACTTATGTTCTGGCTGCATACGCCATGCATGTGTTTGCCCCTTCACTTTTATCCCTCCAAATATATGTCTATTTTCATTGGATGAGAGATGATCTACATAAACAATCAGCCACTCCACTCCCTAAGTGTTTTCTTTTTGCCTTAAACTTTTCAAACCAACAATGTGAGGCTCCAGGTAAGATGGGCTGGATTTGATTTTGTTATTGTCCCTGATGTGTACTTTGTTGAAGTCTATAAATGCTTCTGTTCCTAAAGATTTTTAATGACTTTTAAAGAGCATTAAATCTAACATCCTTACAACTACTTCTAGAAGGAGAAAAAGTTTCTAAAGAAATGTCTGCTGACATTTGACGTCTAGAAGGAATTTGCAGTTGGTCTCAGTTGTACGGAAAACAGCACCTACTCAAATGCCTTCATGCTGTGCTCACTGCAAAATGAAATATTTCAAAAAAGATCTGCTGGTCTGCTTTCCTGGGTCAGAAGACATTAGAAAAGGACTGAATTTTCAAGAGGAAAGCCTGGATCTTTATCAAGGTGGAAAAAACAGACCTAGTTACTCAGTTTGAGAAGAACGGATGAAGTAGGTTAGGTATCTGATCACTGCATTTGGCTCTTGGTCAATGAGGGAGAATTGCTGAAAACCTAGTGGGAAGCCCCGGTCAGCAGGGCGGGCGCGTGGCATCATCTGGGAGGAGCCAGAGGGAGGGAGCTGACCAATGGTCATGGAACAGAGTGACTGAGAGATGGATGGGTGGGGGTCCTGGGCGTCTCGGTGCCAGAGGGAAGCCAGAATTGGGGGAGAGTGAATAATAAGAGAAGCAAAAGAGCTGAAAGAAGAATCATAAGGGGCCATCTGCAAAGGCAATCATCTTCTGGAAAAAGCCATTCACATCTGCATGTGTGTTAGAGAATTACACCTGGAATGACTGACAAGCAGAGTTGGAAGACAACAAGGAATTCAAGTGAATTCTGCATGAAATTCACATCTGTTCAAGATGGTAATTTTGATGATCTTACTTTAATGCAAAAAACTTTACACCTATCATCTTTCTGAGCTTTTGAAAAAATATATTGTAACTTTTTCTCATTTGTTGTATGACTATTAAAAGTAACTTAAGGGCACCGCTATGAGCCACCTTAATATCATGCTGTATATACATGAATTCTCACAACAACCATTGGATGCATATATTATTATTTTCATTTTAAATATAAACTGGCCCTCAGATAGTTTAACTTGCTCGGGAGGGGTTTGATCTTTGACCTAGTCAAAGAGGATCTTATGTATTTAGGAAAGGGTCATTTTCAGTACCATTGAGGAAAGAAGAGGTTCAAATACAAATATAATGTACAGTGGATCAGATCAAGAAGACACCGGGGAAGCTTTGAGGGAGACATAAAACATCTTTCCGTAGGTCATTAAACAAAATAAATTAGTCCTCAGATTAGAAGACCTTCCATATTCTCTTCTGGTCCTGGATTCTAGAAGTCTGTATTTGTGCTATGTCATGATTTCCACTGGGGAATATCTCAGAGATCCCCAGGAAGAGACCGGGAAAACTTGTCCTTTCACTGGGAGTATACAGCATCTGGTCACCCTCGTGACCTCTTAGCTCTGTGATCCCCGCTGGGCCCCCACTGAAGGCCCCTCGCCACTGTCCGTGCATTCATTTCTGCTATGCCAAGCATATGGAGTGTGGGAAGATGGGAATATTCCCAACATGTAGAAGAGCCTGCTTCCCTCCTCCTTTTCAATGCAAATCCTGCACTTAAGGTCAAGTTTCAAAATCCACATCCCATACAAGATCTTCCCGACTAACTGCAACCCATAATGATCTTACCCGTTCTTTGAAATCTTACATCCCTTCTAGTCTTTTGACCCTATTACTGAGCACTTATCATTTGATATACTTTAATTGCTTTATGAAAAGTGCTTTCCCAGAAAGTTTGTGTGATTCTTTTTCTATCTCAAAAATGGGGCACAGAGTAGGTCCTCAGTTCATGCTTATTAGTTAACATGTAACCATGGGCAAGGTCATTGCTGTCCCAACCTCCTTATTTAGAGATGATTTTACAGGGGATCACGTGGGATTGCTGGTATCTATAGATACAGCAGACTATTAAAATAATAATAATAATAGCAAGCTTAATTTAGGATCTGTATCTTTTTTCGAAGATTTTATTTTATTTATTATCTTTAGAGAGATGGAAATGGAGGGAGAAACAGGAAGAGAAATACCTCCTGGTTGCCTCTCACCCCCAGCCAGGGACCCAGCCCACAACTTAGGCATGTGCCCTGACTGGGAATTGAACTGGTGACCCTTTGGTTCATAGGCCAGTGCTCAATCACTGAGCCACAGCAGCCAGGGCAAGTATCTATTTCTAAAGTTAGAGATCCATGATCCTAACAGTTTCCCATAAGAAAGATGAGGTATAAGGAACCTGAAGAGATGACAGAATGTTGCACAAAAACACTTGTGTCGGTACAAGAGGCCAACACTCCAACCGCCTCCTGTGCCGCTGGGGTCCTGGAGCCAGCCTTTCCTGCTGCCCCACAGCATGGGTGGGATTCAGGCCCCTGCCCACTGCTCTGTGCCCTTTGATTAGTTCCAGCTCGCCCTGAAGGAACTGTGACATTTTACTGGTGGGTGAGGCTACTCCTCTGTAAAAAGTGTATCTGTTGGGAATGCAGTTTTTGGAAGAAAGACACTATTTAAACAGAAGAACACTATTCCTTTGACAGCCCCACAGAATGGGGCAAATGAATTAAAAAGAGAGCAAATCAGGTCCAAGCTGGTATCAAGCCCTGGGAGGCTCAGAAGTGCAGCCCCATGTTTTAAGCTGATCACCATACTTTGCCATCACCGATTCAACCATTTCAACAGGAATACACTGGCTATAACATAGTCAAGAAGTGCTTTCCTTGGAAGATGGGGAATCCCATATACAATGAGGGGAGGTTTATTGGAGAAGAGATTCCTTTAGAATGACTTTTGGGGCAATACATTCTGAATGGGAAACTTTTGGTGTCAAGTATAAGCAAGTATGAAGAATGATTTAGTAATGAGCCAAAATTTCACATAGATAGCTAATAACTTAGCTTATAGTATAATAGACATACACAGGTAGTTACTGATGTAGAAATAAGGTAAGAGTCCTGCCTTTTTAGTTAATTCAAGAGCCTAAAATACTAGAGGCAGCGTAGATAAATGACATCTTCAGAACCACTAGGATTTATCAAACTAGAAATTACTCCAAACTAGGCAGTTTCTTCAAGGGAGAGACACATGGAGGAAGCGATGTTTAGGCTGCTCCTTTAGTTTGGACTCGTATCTCGGGTCTGCCCAGGGCCGGGCGGACTTCCGGGAGGAAGGTTCCCGAGGCCACCCTTGTTGGATTTTCCTCCTTGTTACTGTACGAACTCCTGAAATAACCTGATTTTTTTCAGATCACCTAATGTTGCTTCTCTTAACGTAAGATGTTTTGGGGGATATGTATTCACTTTGAAATCTTTCAATCCGTCTTCTCTTTGCCTTTAGGGAGTTTAGCAATACAAATATTAAAGTGGAAAGCACCTTACATACAAAAGAAAGTAGGCTACTTCCTTTTCATTTTGGTCATTGTAAAAATAAGAAAATTGGTAATTATTGAGAATGAGCATATTTTTAAGGGAGCTTTACCAGTCTAAAACCAAGCCAACCAACCCCCTTTCTCTTGTGTTAGGAGCCTGTACTTAACACCCTATGTCTCCGAGTAGGACAGACGAAGCTTTCCCGCCAAAGGGTTAAAAGCTTAGAACAAGGGAGATTAAACAGTTGCTTTAGGAAGTTTAGGCCTCATACCATCTGCTCTCTTCACGTATTCCTTTAACTTCTGTCAGGACTAAAATCTGCTCAGCCAGGGGTAGGGTTTCCTCAAACTCCAACAACAAAACGGTCAGAGGGAGCACGAGAGAGAGGTAGGAAGTTCCACCTGTCAGCGGGGGCTTTAGGGCTTGTGCCCATCAGTGACCTGCGGGGCCTCAGGAAGCCCGTGTACCCCTGTGATGTGATGTGTGGTAAGTGTCCTGGGACACGCGGGGCAGCTGTGCGGCTGCCTCTCCAAAGTGCAGTGAGCAAGAGCTGTGTTCAACAGTACGTGCAGAGGGTCTGCGACCTGACAGAGTCACCCAACTGAGGAGTAGGAATACGTGTATGGAGAGGGCTTAGAAAATGCCCATCGGTCAGTGTGACAAAGGAGAAATAAGATGAGAATTACCAACGGTCCCAGAAACGCAATCCAGCACTGTAACGTCTAATGAACTGGGAGAACTTCTCACTTAAATTTAAGAGCATAAGTGACTCTACCAGCAAAGTTCCCACGCCTGCTGGCAGAACTCAGGAATTCACCTCATGATAATTTGTAGACTCTTCAGAGAGGGTTACCACGAGAAGCCAAGTGAAATTCCAGGTTGAGAGATTGGGCATTTGCCTGGATCACAAAACCTAGCTCCTGGAGACCAGCGAATGTGTTTCCATGGGGAGGAAATTATTTTGGTTTATTCCAGTTGGAATCTCACAGGGCTTGAGCTCTGTGGGGAAGAATCACATCCTCGTGGCTCTTTAAAAAAACGTATTTTATTCTTCCAAAGACAAATGCCAGAGATAAGGAAAAGAACCCCAGTCTGCTGGGGGTGGTTGGCTAGCTGAGCCATTCAACTCAGCCCTGGGCCTGGGAGAAGAGCTCTCCTCAGGACCACACCTTTCTAGGTGCTGGGGAAAAATTGTGACAGGTTTCCCCATCCCTTAAAATTCCAGCCCAAATGCAATAAATTAAAACTGCAGACATCAGCCTCTGGTGAGAACAAATGGGGTTGATCTGAGGCCAGCGTGCACCCCAAAAGCAGGCTGCACCGGAGGGGGTGAGCTTGGTTTTGATCAGCAAGAGCAGCATGGCCCCTTTCTGGTGTGACAGTTGAGAATGCATCACCTTCCTGATGGCCTTTTATGCTCCCAAGAGGCAAAGAGAACGTTCTTTTGAGTTTTCTTTTTCGGCTGTTCTTGAATTATCTTACTCTTTTCAGCTTGGCCATTCAATGGTGCTTCTAATGACTCTGAGTTTAAGGGGTTAATCTAATAAGAATTAGATTGGGTTTAAATGAGGTTCTTCAATGAATAAGAAAACTGCCCTTTTATACACATTATCAAGGATGGGAAGTCAGGTTCTGATAGCAGCAGTTATTGGCAAATTGTATTAACAAGTCCAATGAGGTCCTAGACAAACAGAAAAAATTTTTGAGAGCTTATGTTTCTGCAACACTAGGCACCAATAGCGTGAATACAAGGAAAGTTTTCCTTATTCATAATTCATATTATACCTTCTTTATAGCCACTGTTAGAGCCGAATTGTGTTCCCCCTGCTCCAAATCCATACACTGAAGTTATAACCCCTCCCTAGTCCCTCAGAATGTGGTGTTATTTGGAAATAGGGTTGTTGCAGATATAATTAGTTAAGAGGAGGGAATACTGGAGTAGGGTGGTCCCTACTCCAGTATAGCCAGTGTCCTAAAAAGGGGAAACGTGGATTGGACCCAGACAAGCACACAGAGTGCGCCAGGTGAGGATTAGGGAGGGATCAGGGTGATGTGGCCACAAGCTGAGGAGCGCCAACGACTGCTGGCAGCAGCCAGCAGCCAGCGGGGAGGCCTGGCACAGACTCTTCCTCGCAGCCAACCGGAGGAACCCACCCCGCCGACACCGGGATTTTGGACTTCTAGCCAGCAGGACTCTGAGATGATTAGTTGCTTTTGTTTATGCCGTTCGGGTTGTGGTGGCCTGTCCTGGCACAGACACCCACCTCCAAAGCAACGGTCTTTCTCAATACCTACTTATTTTTTAAAGCAGACTCCTTCACAATGGAACCATCCCAAAAAGGAAAAAAATGTTTGGTTCTTACCGTCAGTTCTTGGGGAACGGATTTTGGTTTCTTTATGTTGATCTCGACGCCATTGCTGTCTTGTTTCAGCTCCACGGGGGACCCGTGCACTTTGGCCACACCTTCGAACATCTGGGACTTGGTTAAGGAGGGGGCGAGCGCCTCGGGGGGACCCTCGCTCTCCTTCTCCTCCTCATCGCCGTGGGCCGTTTCCCCGTTCATGCTGACTTTCCCATCTACCTGCAAAAACCCGAACGAACAAAAACCATGCTATTCCCCAAAGAAAGACCTCAACAAAATAACCCACTCAGAATCATCTCCAGACATTATCATTGGATAATCACAGTCCGACAAAGAATAACATCTCTTAAGTGCTTTGATTGGTTCTAGACATAAGGACTCTTCTATGAAAGTTATCTCTGAGGGTCTCTCTCAAGGGTACTCTGCTTCCCCAGGCCACTCCATGTTAAATTACACTTCATGTTCACTTCACTTAGGGTGCGCTTTTATGTTAAAATACAGAAAAGCAAGGAGACTTACGTATAAAATACATGCCACAAATTTAAGTTCCAGTAATTTTTCATTTAAGTTGTTATTCTACAATTTCAAGGGTTTTTCTTTTCTTTTCCCACTGATTAGCATGTAAATGAGGTAGAACCCACCTCAGACCAGGAGTATCTTACAGGTAATTCTGGGGGGGTAGGGAACTGGGTCCTTTTTTGACACAATCGTGAATGGCAGGGAAGCGAACACTTGCCTTGTGACAGTAAATCCCTACTTCTAGCTACTTTTATAATCCCACGTTTTCAGGGAAAGAGGCCATGCCCATTACAGTGGTCTGGTACCCATGTCTAGAGAAGGCAGCGAGAGCAGAAAGCAGGAGCAGGGAGAGTTTCATCAGTCGGGCTTACTGAGGGGTACCCGGAGGCCTCGGCCCGGAGGTCTGCGGCAGCAGGCGAAGTCAGTGCGAGAGGAGGTCTGTGGCCGCACGGCCTCGGAGTGAGTTCCAGCTCTGCAGCTCACTAGCCATGCGACCTCCAACCTCAGTTCCTCACCGGCCAAACTTATAAAAACAGTAGCTCCTTGACTATGCTATTATGGTGATCTTATGGGTTAATAGGTACACAGAGTTTAGAATAGTACCTGGCCCATTTTAAGTGCGTCCATATTAGTTATTATTATTACTAATCATGGAAGACCCAATATTAGTTATACTTTATGTACCTAGGCTGATGGCTTGCGACCTCTGTTGTCTGTCATCCGTGAGGAAGAAATTTAAATCACAGTTAAGCACACACAAATATAACTGAAACCAGAGTTCTGTAAAACAATAGTCACCTTTGTTGTGTGTGATGTACTAGGCATTTTTAAAATTATTCTCTTCTACTTCATTTTTTAAAAAATGTTGATTGTAAACCACTGAAGTGATTTTATAACCTAGGAACAGTTGGTAACTCTCAGTTTGAAAAACGCTGCCTTTTAACGATTTCACTTGATCTTCCTTTACCTATAATTCTGTTGTACTGGGAAACGGGGCCGTACTCCCCACGTCCCAACTCTTTTCCCTGCCCACACACACTCACACACCCACCCATTAGCTTCTGTCCCTGCATTGTCTGGTAACAACTGTTTATTTACATATTACCCTTGATCGCAGTGGGTCTACCCACTCAGTGGTGGGGCCATGAGCAGGCTGAGAGCTATCAAGGCCTGCGATGAGTCAAAGGCTCACTGGTGGTCGAGAGTGGGCCCTGGCGTTCAAAGGACCTCCACTCCAGTGGCTCAGTCCACCTCTTCCTGAGGCCTCTATACCATCTTGCCACAACGGTCAGGAACTGGGTTTTCTCAGGTGCTAAATCTTGCCACAAAGTCATCTATCCTAATTCTTCTAAATGATTATACTGCACTATTTATGTAAATGAGGGGAAGCAGACTAGAGATTATCTGATTGGATGCCATGGATACCAAGCTAAAGAAATGTATTCCCTACTCCTGTTTGGAGTCATCCCAACATCAAACTGTCTTTCACGAAATATCACAGGCCGTTTATTGCCATGAGTCTCACCAGGTGAAGGAGCGCTGGGCAGTACCTGGGTGAGCTGCTGAGTGTGCAGGGGCTCGTGCATATCTGTGTGTGTGTGAGTCTGCTGGACGACTAGCCCGTCCTCTCAGGAAAAAGCCACGTGTTTATCCAGTAAACACTTGCTGAACACCTGCTGTGTCCTGAGCACCTATGCCAGGCTCTCAGGACAAAGCTGCGAACACCAAAGGCACAGCCGACGCCCTTCAAGGGACAAACACCTCAATTCAACCCAGATGACACAGGCTCGACATTTTTCTTTTGTTTTATCAAAGCCTAAGGCACAGATTTTAAAGATATATTTGGAGTTATTTAAGCAGAAGTCAGGAAGTGTGGTTTGGTTCCCTCTGAAATTTAATAGAAAGATACCAGGCATCACATCGCTCAATTAGTTTGCTTAAGCAAACTTTCTTTACAGTTACATGTCCATGGCTGCCAGTGAGAATTCCACCTCTGTCTTCTATTACAGACCCATGTGGTGCGCAGGGACAATGAGAACTGACTTTTCTTTGTAGTCGACGGAGCTTAACACAAAGGATGAGTGCCTCCTCCTCGTGTGAGGGAAGACGGGGGAATCTGAGAAAGTGAAAAGAGGCTCGGTTGTCACGGGTTGGTTCTGAAACTTTATTTTACACGTTGGTTGGTAAAAAGACAACCTAGTTTCTTTCCACTTAAAAATATTTCAAAATCTGTTTCATTTGAGGACTAGGAAAATCCTGTATTTCCATATGTTCCCCGTATTTTTTTCAGTTCTTGCCATATTTTCAGACATCATGCCAATTACTTCCTCAAACAAAGCTGTATACACTTCTATTTGAACAGTGGCAATTAAATTTTTTTTGAAGAGCTTGCAAATACCTCCAGATAACTGTAGATACCTAGGGTGTTAGTAAATTAGGGTTCATGACCACACATATAGAGACCAGGCCATCGTATCAACTTAGAAAACAGACCTTGCTCATGGAAATGACTCAACCGTCAGTCCCACTGGAGCCCATCAATATGAACAGCAGGGACTGAGGGGGTACCATCTCTCCCTAACCATTTACAGACCAAATCTCGGAGGCACATAAACTTCACAACTGTGAATGTCAACACAGTTTGTTTTGTTTGCATTTTCTTTTTTAGACAAAAGAAAGTAACTGAGGCAAAATGCTTCTTTCCACCAACTCCCTGGAGTTCGGTTTCAGTTCTACTCCTAAAGAACTCATCCTACCTTAAAGGTCTTCAGAACTTCTTGAGAGTTTTTGGGCTGGGAGTAAGGCTTGGGTGTCAGCATAGGCACTGCTTTGGGAGTGACAGTTTTGCTCGGAGACCCACTGCCTGCTGATAGGCTGGTATCCAGGATATTGGTACGAGCGATGGTGGTTTCCACAGTGGCAGTGAATTTAGGTGGAGGCAGTGACTGTTGCCGCAGGTATTTCATGGGGTTGGGGTCGTCTGGGAAAGGGGATAAGTTTGGCTCCGTTGAATGGCTTCTTTCCAGGATTTTTGGCATCTCCAAGCGTTCGAGAACAGCCTCGCTGATGGTGAACCTCTCGATGTACTGTTGAAGGATGCCCTCCGCCTCCTCCTGGGACCGTGCGTTCTTATATGCCTCATGCAACTCCCTCTCTCTCCGCTCTCTAAAGCACGGGCATGGGACAGAGAAGCAACACCAAAGTCAACAACAGTCACAAAAATTGCAAAAAAGACCTCAGGAGGAACCAAGGCGGAGCTGACAAGACAACATGGGGAGTGGGTAATACTGGTGTCAGGGCCTTTGTGATAACCAACGATTTTTAGAAAAAGCACATCTAAATAATATTATACATTAAGCAACAACAACAGAAAGAACCCACTTTTCTTGCACAATTTCTCTGTAGGTTTTGATGCTTTTCCTTCGCTCACTTGTCCCATCCTCTCCAGCCAGTAACTTCTCCATTTTTTTCCTTTCTTCCTCCTTCTTGATTAAGTCTTGAGAAGCACTTCTCCTGCGGCTCTTCCAACGAGCCAGGTCCTGTGGGGGTGGATTGGGAGGAGACAGAACATACTTTTGCAGGCTTGCACACAACTCCACTTCTACTCTCCAGAGTTTAGTGAGCGCTGACCATGGGCCGGGCACTGTGCTAGGGCATCCCCCCCCCCTGCTCCAGTCTGAGCCTGGTTGGAACAGGAATGCCTCCAAGGCAGGGGACCTTGCAGAGCAGGCAGCACATTTATTTAAATAGGGTGATGTGAAAGTTGCAATCACATTCCATCTCAGTCGCCAAATTTTAAAGTATTGCCTCACAGAAAATTGTAAGAAACTTCATTTCTTGCTACTTATGACTTCTGCATTGTGAGTGGACTTGTTGACGATAGACCTACCACAGACCTACACAATGTCCTCAGGGAAGGAAGAAAATAGAAAAAAATTGGCTTTGGGGTCTCCCAGAGTCAATGACCCTACACATATTAATTCTTCTGATCCTTACAAGGATCTCACCACAAGCCTTATGGGCAGTTATAGCATAAGGATGAAGAGTTAGGGTTCTGGAGTCAGGTGGGTAGGACTGCAGCCCGGGAAGTGGTCCCAGCTGTGTCTCATCCACGTTCTGGAATCACAGGCCCAGTTCTCAGCCTCTCTGTACCTCAGCTTCCTCATCTCAAAAGTAGGGATTATAATGGCACCTACTCT
The DNA here is from genome assembly GCF_021234435.1 of Artibeus jamaicensis. Taxonomy (NCBI): domain Eukaryota; kingdom Metazoa; phylum Chordata; class Mammalia; order Chiroptera; family Phyllostomidae; genus Artibeus; species Artibeus jamaicensis. Next base: position 2,165,654 of record NW_026521954.1, read on the forward strand.
TCCAAGCCTTTCGCGAGGGTTAAATGAGATCGTGCATGTAAGGTACCAGTAAGTAAGTGCCGGCACATAGTAAGTGCTCAATATACTGTAGACATGATTATTACATTTTATCGACTTTGGAGGAGTTAATTTTTTAAACTAAAGGCGGAGTCAAGTTTACAAGTGCTGTGCCGGAGTGCTCTGTGAGGATTAAATGGACTAAGCTGCTCTCCCTCCTCTCATCCCTGACTTCAAGCTCTTCCCGGACCCTGGCTCTTTGCTCTCAGCACTCAGACAATCTCAAGGCACTCATCGGACTCTGGAGCCTTCCTTCCCTAGCTCTCCAACTGTATGACTTTGGGCAGGTTACTTAGCTGTTCTGGGACTCATCTGTGGAACTGAACACAACAATAATTGCTGGCACATTGAGTTACTAAAAGGATTAAAGAGAATTATGGCATGCATGGCGCTTAAAATAGTGCCTGTTACTGGTACGCTTTCAGTGTTGGCCATTGTCATTGTTGTCATCATCATGAATTTCAAATACACAATCTCACAACAGTGCCTCCTCAATTCTACATCTTACACCTGTTGCTCCCCGCCCCCAGTCCCCCCCTGTTGTGTGGCCAGCCTAGCAGATACTTGCAGATTATTTGTGTCACTCAGTCCTCGCTCTTCATGCTGCTATTAACCTTCCTTTAATTCCTACATTTACTGTGTCACTGTTTGAAATCCTCTAGGGGCTCCCTTCCCCCGCATGTCTTTCAAGTCCTGGACTGCCCGCCCCACCGGATCTTCTGCTCCAAAAGGCCTGTAACCCATGGTGCTGGGCAGCTTCCCCGCTGCCTGTGGCCTTGGCCAGCACTCACATCTTGCCATTTGTCGTCCTCTTCCCGCAGCTGGTTATTTATCAGTTGCAGCTGCTCCTGGCGGGCCCTGCTGTGCGGCTGCACTGCAGCCTCCTCCTCACATCGCATGTCAAACATACTCGTGCTCCTGCGTGTGGAGAGAGCGGAGACAAAAACGGAGGGGGATCAGCGCCTGTTGTCACTGAGTGTTTGGGGCCGTCCTGCCGCGTGGGGGCGCTATCGCGTCCGGAAAAAACGGTCCCTCCCTCAGCCAGCAGCGTGCACGCCAGCACCCCCACCTCTTCCGCAGCAAAAGCCAAAATATGACCATCTTTGTCCTCAATGGTGGATGCATCAGGTCAATGTAATTTTACACACAGGTGCCAAAGTATGTTTAAAGAAGAGCTAGAAAAGGTATATGACGCTCGGGGTTCCTCTAATTTGGAAATGTATTTGAAAATTTAAAAAAAAAAAGAATGAAAAGGTTTAACTTGGGGAGGATTTCTGGAGAAGGAGGGTGGCATTCCATGAAGTGAAACTTTATTATAGTAAAGGCTTCTTTGTGTAAAGATCTGGCTTAAATGTTTTCTATATTAACTGAATCAGTCTCTCCATTTTCAAAAAAAAAAATGTGGCCTGAAGTCTAAGACACCCACCTTTTCATATTGTGCTATTTTCTAAATTTTGGATGCATTCAACATTAGTGGATGCATTTGTGAAGCATATATTTGATATAGTCATTTCTATTTCCCATAAAACTGTAAATTGATAGTGTAGTTGATATCGTGGAACTAAAAAATAAAGTATTTTATATTAAGATTACAGAAAATCTTATAAATCACTATGCATTTTGTACCCTGATATTCTTAGAATCAGTCTACTTTATTTTTGTGAGGATAACTCTGCATTTACTCTTTCAAAAGGAAAATATAGAGAAAGTAATTTTAAACCCTCAGACTGTATATATAATTGATATGTTTATTCTGTAGGAGCTCACTAATGGTGGGCAACATCCTAGGGGCTTTATACTATGATGCTGACACAGACCTTTGTTCCAGCAAAATCTTAAGCAGCAAGATGAAAACAGAAATAAAAAAAATCAAAGTAAAATCCTCCCTTCTTTTTTTCACTCTCTCTCAAAGAAATGAGGAGTCCTGGGATGAAATGGGTCATGTAGCCCCCAAATCAAAAAGTGGAGGGCCCTTTAAAGTTCACTCTAAGAACAGAAGACTGCAATTGTCCATTTTTTGAAGCCAGCTTAACACAAAGAAAAGGAAAAGCCATGCACTTCGCCACCAACTAATTCCAGACGCCATCACTGATGTCCGAAATAGCCCCATAGCTGGACAGTGAACAGCCGCATCACCACTGGGTGCTAGTGGGACCCTCAGCAGCTAGGTCTCCGAAGGGGAGAATGACCCCCCTGCAGTGACTGCGTACCGTCACCTCAATACACTCAAAATCGATCTGTAAGGGTGTGTAGGTGCCTCTCGCCTCTCTAGATGTTGGACAATTTAAGTCTGACCCGAGGGAGCTAAAACTGAAGACTGTACTTGTAGTCTGTCTACCCTGAGGGCATTCTAATAATTGACTGCATGGAAGAACTTTCATCCGAGGCTTCTCTTAGCTCAGACAGGACAAACCACTGGGCAAAGCCGCCTCCACGTGCCAACACATGCCAATGCGGGTGTGGGGTGTGGGGGCTCTGCCTTCCAGACCCACTGCAGTCCTCACGGGGCAGGAGGGACTGCGGCTTTTCACTTGTTTTATACTACGTTAATGTTTGGGAAAGAGTTAGAATTTGCAGAGTTAGGTAAGAAAGTCTAACCCATGTTTTTTGAACTTCATGGATCAAAATCCACATAAGACTGAAACTCATCCCATTCCTCCTCTCAGAGTTTAAAAAAAAAAATCTTACCTTTAAGCATATTCAGTTCGGTCAGTTCACCTTTTAAGGCAATTCAATTCAGTGTTTGTGAAGATCTTACCAGATAAAAATCTCTCTGAGCTGGGACTCACTTGTAGTCTATTCGGTAGTTGGCAGATTGTGAGAAAAAAGAAGGTCCCTTCCTTCGACTTAGCCATCTACAAATTTCTAAAGGGCAGAGCTCTGGTTTAGGCCACAGCGGGTGGCCATACAGCTAGGTCTTCTTCTGACACCCCACAAAGAAAATGGCAGCCTTCTCCAAAACTGGGAACTGGTTGTCTCACTTGACAGACACGAGGAGGACAAGGGCAAGGCCTCCGGATCGGACTTTGTCCCGAGTTCCTACCTCCATCTCATTGAAACTTCTGTCCGCCTCAGCCCATATGTGGCCAAATGCTAATTAGTGAAATAAAAAGAGAAACTTTTGTTCGTCCTCTCATGTACTAGAAGTACTATTTTTCCCAGACTTTTTTTAAAAAAGAAATACCAGCAAACTGGTCAAAAAGAAAACAACAAAACTATGAGCAATATCTTTAAGCCATTTCAAAAAAGGAACTAAGCAAGTCGAGAACTGAAAATACTAGACAGAAAATAGGCTGAGTGACCATTTGGAAAACATTCTCTAGCTCAGGGGTTGGACTCAGCCTCCGAAATGAAGAAGCCCAGGTTCCAGAATATTAATGCAACTTGCACTAAACCTGTGCTTCTCAACACAATCAACTGTGCCCTTGGGCTGCTGTGCCAGGGACCCTGCTGCAGAGCCTGGGGATCTTTCTTGGTGGTGGCTTGGCATTTTTGAGGGCCAGGATTAAACTACCTCACGAGGAGCCTGGAAATTGTTTCTGGGCCAAGTCCAAGGTAAGGGAGTTAAGAAGAAGATGGCCTCTGGCTCTCACAGGGTCCAGCCTCCACTGGTGGGGGGAGTGTTGGGAGAGGAGGAGTGGACAAGTGAGGAAAGGGCCAGGAGGGGAAACCAAATCTACGGAAACATTCTTGGCTTGCCAGGAGGTGGAATTTTCTGTTTGCCTGTGTGGTAGGTCTGCCCCTGACCTGCATTTTTTTCAAAGGGCAGATCTTTTTTTGATTGGGCTGTATTTTAAGAATGTGTCAATTATGGATAAACAGAGCCTGTGCCAATGATTGCCCTTAAAGATTTTGAAAAAGAGAGATAATAAGCTAATAAACTAAACATAGTATGACGTTCTATTTCAAAAATAAACTCCCGATACAAACTTTTCGTTTGGTTCCCCACACGGTTTCATGTAAATTGTGTCTACTCCAGGAAGGAAATGTGGCACTTTTGATATTCCTAGAGAGGACGTCTGGAAAAGAAGCTCCCTCTCCCCTTCTTATTCCATGAGGCTGTTTTTTGTAATGTTTGAGAAGGAATGAAGGGAGTCCCTTCCCCCACCCTCTTTAAAAACAATCACTAACTTCTGGGGGCGAGCTTTCGTCTTCAGGTACAGGCAAAACCCCAAAGCTCTGCAACAGAGCTCTTTTATCTCAGGCAAATTGCACGGTGTCACTGTACTGATGAGGAACAAATCCATTCTATCAAAATATTTTTTTAGCCAAATGCAAGCTATGTTTTTGCCTATCAATCTTATGTAATCCTCCTTTCAGTGAATGTTAAACATTGCCACTGCAGATTTTAAAAGTAATAACCGGGGCTCAATTTTATAGACTACTTAACTCCATGCAGCGAGTCAAGCTCAGGCTGACTTCGGTTTTGGTTTTGAGCCTCGAATGCTCTGTACATCAGGCCACAAAGCAGTCAGCGGCCGTGCCCTGGAACCGGGCGCCCTGGGTGTTCGAGTGAGATGGCTCAGAGCTTCGAGTGTGCAGGAGGCTGACGTCCCGAGCGTGAACGTGCAAAAAGCACAATTTGAAAACAGTAAATTTTGACTCTCACTGTCACCAGTGGAGATGACAGTTGTGTTCCACAGCATTATTTTGGGTTCCCCACGGTGTGACTTGAAACTATGGCTCAGCACAGGAGGACAGCAGAGAGAACATGGCGCTCACTCTTCCGAGGAGCCCGACGCTTATGAGGCCACAGAACGCTTCTCATAGAGGAAAGACGTCGGGCCCAGCGGGTGGAATTAGGTCTTAATCATGGTTTTTAACACCCAAGTTACTCCAATCTGAGGAAGTTAGTATTCTGCTAAGAAAACTTTTGCCTTAGATATTCATTTCAGAATGCTCCGTGCATAGAAAATCCACTTTCAAAATGGGATTAATGTGGTCACAAATGGGAGAGTGTGAATTCCTCTGAAATTTGGAGGTGAGACAGGCATGGGTAGTGAATCTTGAAGATGGAAACCAAGTAGCAGGGAGAGAATGCCCAAGGCCTGTATTAAATCGTGACTCCTTGCTATGCCACAGAACCTGAGCAGAATCGCAACATTTTGGGGTCAAGCATCCCACAGTTTATATTATTCCAACCTGGAAGGACCTTGGGCTTCTGCATCCATAATTAGTGGTTTAGAATTTATTTTCTTAGTTTAAAAAAATGTGGCCACGACAATGACTGCTTCTTTGTTAACTCCAAGACCTAATCTATGAAGAATTGAATGCAAATGCAGAATCCCACTTTAATAATTCCATGGCTCAGAAGGGGTACCAACAGCCAAATGGTAACAAGAACATTAACATGCCTCGTCTATGAAAAGCAAATGTTAAGTTTGAAGCAGCAGCTGCACATTAGAATCATGCTTGAGTTGCTTTTTCATTCATCTCTCCTGCACAGAACATATGTTCTGCATTCCAACTTCAAGTGCTTTTTTGAAGCTGCACGAGTTGGTTAGCTATTCAGTTCACCGTTGCGCTGGTTGCATTTCCATTAGTGGTAAGTACTGAAGGCATGCAGTGTAGGCTAGTAATTAACATATTCCTACAAATACAAAACGACTTACTCTGCGTCATCAGACACAGGAGTTCTCGGACCGTATCTATAAGACCAAATACAAAATTAGAGGATTTGCAAGACAAGGTTAACTCTGTCACCAAGCTGAAAAGAAAAACTGCTGGTGAAATGTATGTGTGCACACCTATTTTTTTGTTGTTGATCACGCTGGAAGAGAAGTGTCATTATACAATTAATATTCATTAACTGCTGAAAATGAAAGAAACTTCTTGACAGTTCTAAAAAATGCAAAATGTGTATTAAAACACAAAGGAGAAATGAAAATAATCCCCATGCTACACACACAAAAGAATCTGTTCAATAAAAACACAAAAATATTTAGGTGCACCCCACGATGTTTAGAGAAGTCAGCTTAAAAAAACCCAAACCTGCATTATGGTTGCTCACAAGCAGTTAAACTGTCCATGCCTTATGTTCAGCCGTAATGGGCTGTAATGGACACCCAACATAGAAGCATGTGCTTTCTGGCCCTTCCCCTGACGTGTTAATGCATTTATGACATCAAAGAGCGTTTCTGCAGTTTTCTGAAAGCAAACCAGACTCTAACCAGAACCCCAATCAGTGCCTCCTGCATGCATTTGACAAAAACCACAATTCCTAGAAAACTGGCAGCCTTAATCCAAACCAGACTTGTGTGAAATGCCATCACTTGAAACACCAAAGTTTTTTTTTTACAATCTTTTATAGTCTTCTGATTATTTTGATCTACAAAGCTGTACTGTACCCTCTGCAATATAGGTACTTTAAGTTTTAATGTGTCTGATAAAGCAAAGGAAAAGGTCAGGGTAGAAAACAAAATGAGAACTTTAGAAGGGCATATTTTAAGCATGTTTTAAAAATGCAGCTCCCTCTCCTCTGCAAAGGGGAATCTTAAGAGAAGGCTCTTCCTTCTAACGCCCTGCAAGGCTGTTTATTTACGCGCTCTGACGGTGGATGCAGGATTATTTGAGTAAAGAAAAACACATCTCGCTTTCAGTTTCCAATAAATTCAACTGTGGGGTTTTCAACAAAAATTACCTGATCCCATGTTTACTTTCATATTAGTTTAACTAGAAGGAAATGAGTAATTTCTAAAGGTCTCTTCCTATAGTAGAGAAAACCCCTCAGAAAACATGGGAATACACGTACACATACCCTTCTCTCGTATGTTTTTACCATTCCCGGACAGTCTACATTCATTGAAAATTATTTTCACTCGCAGTGAAGGCAACCACACCAGAGCAAACCTAAAATATATGTTGACACGGCCAAAGCCAAGGCAAGGAACGGGTTCGCAGATGTTTCTCGTCCAGCAGCGAGACTGATTTTTCTGTTTCTCCAGAGGGTAGTTTCAGAAGGTGGTAAAATTTAAACTAATATACCCAACTCTCTCAAAATACCACCAGATTGAAACAGATGATCAGTGGATTCCTGCACATTGAGAGAATGAATGAACAGCGTTAATTCTGAAGACGGGGTAAATGTTTCCCAGTTAATTAATAGGCCTATTGGAACAGACTTATTCAAATACTGTGTGTCGTAAATTATCCATGGAGGAGAGCCGAGAACTTATGCCTAACAGATGGTTAATCTAGAAATAAACCAACCGATAGTTGGTTGTGTCTTTTTGTGTCCCTATTTGAATATCTTTGTTCATGTTTGATTGAAGTGTAACACACATACAGAAAGTGCAGGAACCACACCTACACCTGATTTTCACAAACTGAACACACCCATAGATTAGCACTACATGTTTAGTACTTTGTGAATGACCCAGGCTGTACATAGTCTTTTGAGTTTGGCTTCTTTAGAATATTTGGTTTGAGGTTCAGTTATGTTGTTGCTGTAGAATATTTTTGAATTTAAATTGCCTCCACACAAATTATAACATTTCACAAACATCTCTGCCAACAAATGCAAGGGGTGTTCTTTCGGGATTCCCTGAAGAGTGACCAGGCTGGGCCGTTGGTAAGTGTTTATTGGGTACTTATTGTTTGGTCTGGAAATCGGAAAGAACAGAGGAGCACAGTCTCCGAAGATAAACTTAATGTATTTCTTTACTTGTGGATTTAAGGAATTTCCTCTCTAGTTTATCAGCCTTATATGGGCATCGATTCCAGCAAGACTGTATTTACTGTTAAGCAGAAGATAATTAGAGCCTGGGCTTCAAATTGGTTTCCCAGTCCTCCTATAGGAAATCGAAATTGTAAAAGTCAAAAAGGAATAAAGAGATTTTTTTAATGCGAAGTGGGTGAGTCAATCAGCTAGGAGGTACAGAGTTGGCCAGGTGAATCACAGCTGGTCTAAGCATCCCAAAACAAGGCGATTAATAAAGTTTCACTGTGAGAGCAGGCATATTCAGAAGGATAAATGAAATATTCTATGCCCCTACTGATTGCAGGTGAGAATTGATAATTAGCTGGTTATATATTTCCATACTGTGAACTAACACAAGCTTCATTGGAAGTGAGAGGGAAAAACGGGTTTGCTGCTCATTTAAGATTATCCCTGCAACACCCAGCGCAGTGTGCGTTACAGAAAACCAATCGCTCGATAAACACTTGTTGAAAGGAAAATGAATTCCCCAGGTGCATGCTTGCTCCATCACACGATGGTGTCACACAGTAAACCTGAGTACATCTCCTCATGCTCAAACTAGCCATCCCTTCCCATTTGAATGTAAAGAGAACTCCTTCCAAAGCACAAGTAGAGGGACAGGTAGAAGTGACGGGGAATTCACCAGACTTCCACAGTTTCCTCTAGTAACCAGTGCCAACAATGTACCCGAGTGGAACAGCGACTTTCAGCCAGACAGAGCTGGGTTTGAATCTTGGATCTGTAACTAGCAGCTGTGCAGACATGGGCCTCCGGCTCCTAAATGCAGAATGCAGGTGAACATTCTCACTTTCAAAGGCGGTGTGAGTAGTAAGTAAACGGGAAAGCACCTAGAATACAAGCAGCTGTAGGCCTCCCTTCCTTTCATTTCAACTTGCTTTACAGTGGCCCTCCAGGGCCGAGCTATGTCACGGGCTCATGTGGTGCATCAGCCCTCACCAGCCCTAACCGTCGGATAGCCAAGTGAGATTCACTTACTCCTCTCTGCATCAGGCACCCCATTTGTGAAACAGAGCTGACGTCCATTCCACTCCCTGTGAATTCTGAGGGGAGCTAGAGGGATCAGACACACCTTGAAAAGGCTACGAAGCGCTCCCTAGCTGTAGAGCATGAATATTGCCCATGCTCCCTGAAGCCAGTGTCATAGTAAGGCTGGACTAAACTATTATTATTATCATTCAGAAGAACGTAAAGCAGATTAAACCCAGAAGATAACAATGGGTAGGATGTTATTTTTCAATTTTAGGATTACTTAAGGCTCTTCCAGCCTCCCCCGCCTCGACCCACTACCATCAAGCCGCCTGTATGAAGCAGAACTCCATCACTTCCCGCTTTAGAGTGGAACTTGCAATCATGCTACACACTCCCCACTCTCTTGCCCTACGCTGATCAGGCGGTCCACAAACGTACCACTCCTACTAAATAGCGCCAGAAGGTTTATTACTTTCCTACTCTTCATTTTACAGTAATTAAGTAGTTAATTAATTATTTTAGAAAGAGTGGAAGGGAGGGAGAAAGAGAGGGAGATAAAGATCCATGTGAGACAGAAACATTGACCGGCTGCCTTCCGTTTGCTCCCGTACCGAGGACTGAACCCACAACCGAGCATGCGCTCCCAACTGGTAATCAAAGCAGCCACCTTTTGGTCTGTGGGACGCCACCCAGCCCACTGAGCCACACCTGCCAGGGCTCCCTACTCTTCATTCTATATCAAGTCATAGCACAGAGCACAACTCCCACATCTAGAAAGAACCAAGTACTTCCTAATGTTGAAATTAAATTAAGTTACACATTTTATAAGTGATACACATCTTCTTTGGACTGGAAGGACCTCCTAGAATCAGAGTGAAGCCAAGTAGATCAGAAAGAAGTTCAATCCCTTTACCCAGAAGCTCCTATGTCAGCTAGGAAGAAACAAAAGTGCTTCTCATTTAGGGGGCCCATGGGTGAGAGTCAAAGAGAATGCTTGACAGAAAAATTCATAACTGAACTATTCTTTCCACACCTGCTTCCATGCAAAAAAGAGAAAGACACATACTTGGCAGACTGAGCCAATTTTTAACAGTGTTTCTGTAAGCAATAGCGGGTAAGTGGCATTGATGTACCATAATGCATTAACAACATATTCAAAGCACATATCAAGGCTCAGAATGGAGAAACAAAGTCACGAGAAACAGGCCACAGGATAATCTTCTGACCTCTTATCTTTCATTAGGGGGCCCTTTGCAGATTCCTCCGCATCCTGTTGCTTTGCAAATGGAACCGGAAGGAACTGGTTCGGGTTGCATCCAATATGTCTAAGAGACATCCCAGTTCTCCTGGCCATCATGTCATCTCTTTGGGAATCATACAACCTTCTTTGGTTTTTCCATCTGCTGCCACTCCAGGCAGGAGCTGTCATCTTCTCTGAGCAATCTTCTTTCCCCGAAGCCTCCCATTCAGAGGCCAGGGGACATGAACTAGGGCAACATTCAGTCCAGCCAATCAAAGTCCACTTATTTCTAAAGATATTTTCAGTAGCGTCACTCGCTTGGTGTTAACTCAAGACAGAAGGAGCCAATGTCCGCAGAGGCAGCAGCGCACACAGCAATGGAGGACCAGTGCCGTGGGCCTCCACCATGCAGCTGGTACTCACGTGGGAAGACGTTTCCCTTTCTGGCTTTCACGATTTCTGAGAAGAAAATCTGGCCAGCATCCAACCACATGCAAATGCTAAAATCTCTACCCAGAGCGGGCACAGAAAGCGGAACTCTGACCCCAGGATGGGACATTCCTTTAAGGGACTTAACTCCACATCACATCAGTCACCGAGTGCATACTGTGGCTCTAAGCTGCTTTTTGGGAACACAGAAGCCACGCACAGCAGAGGCAGCACACCCTGGAATGCAGGCAAGGCGCTCACAGTGGCTGGCCGCTCTCCTCGGATCTCTCAGCCTTTGGCGGCATCTCAGAAGCTCTTTGAGCACCTCCTTCTTCCTCTCCTTTGCCATCCCGTGGCAGCTGTTTGAATGTAACTAAAGCCAGAGAGGACAGCTTTACTCCTAGGGGAAGAATTCACACCAGAGGCCTCGACCCCACCTGTCATCCTTCACCTCCCAGGGAGGGAGGAAACCTTGCTCCTCACCTTCCTCTGTCCCTGCTGGGCGTGTTCCTGCACCGCTGACAGGCTCCTCCAGGGACTCCTGCACAGGAGCCCGCTGTGAGACCCTGTCACGGTTGTTGTCCACACCAGAATTCACTACGCTGTTGGTAATCAAGTAGCAATGGTATCAAGAGAGAAAAGGAAATAGAGTTATGAAGGAAGACAGTGAAAGTTGTGGAGACTGAAAGATTAAGAGAGTTCAGTTGCTCTCATTCCAGAAGCCAGTTAGTAAAGATGACATATGCCAGTTGAGCTGAAGCAGTGTGAACCCTGGCAAGGGCCTGAGAAAAGGGGAACACGGTTGGCATGACTTCCACCATGGGGCTGAGTGATGGCCCCTTCAGTACTCAAGGTCTCAAAGATGCATTTCTCGTTAATTGCTTACTCCCACTCTTCCATCCCAGGTCCCATCAGTTTCTGAAACCCCAACTGTGCACTTCTGGTGTGCGAGTTACTTCTACTGAAGGCCTGCTCTCCTCCGTGGTGTCACCCACAGTATGGAACCAAAGAAACTCTCTGTATGTCATGGATCATCTAACTCTTTCCTTTGGATTTCAAGGACCAAGGAGAATGACTTGAGCATCTCCTCCTGTCATGGAGTTCCACTTTGATCCCACCATGCAGGCGGAATGAGCATTTCCAGGAGACCCAGAGCCTTCTAACTGTTTAATGGAAGAGAGAGCAGCTCACAGAACTGAATTCCCAAAAGAGAGTTTGGGAATTTAACGCTGGAAGCCTCCAGTGGAGATGAGAGCCAGTCACAGGCCTAGAAGGAGTCTTCCCAGGTGACCCTCACAAGTTGGGTGGAGAGTCATCCAAGGAAACTCTTGACCCACAGACTCCACCAAGAGAGAGGTCTCTTTTCATTCAAAATTCATCACATAATTTTTTAAAGTAGGGGAGGGAAGAGACCTTTACTTTTTTACATGTCTACTTAGATGTTCAAATTCTGAACTTACAGGACTGATAACTATTTTTAACTCCCTCTGTGGGACAGCAAAGAGGGAAGCGATAGGTAAACCTGATTTTTATCACATATCTTTAGAAGAAAACACTAGGGGTGGCATTAAAACATCCCATCGAGTTCATTCAGTATTTCCAGCTAATAAAATAGTGCTTAATGCAGCTGAAGGAAAAGGGTCATGTGCCAAGATTATTGGCATTCCCGGCTGTGATTCCGGTGACAACAGAACCAAGATGGACGCCTGCCATTTCACTGCATCGCAGGCCTCCCCGCAGAGCAACACGCTAGCATTACTTTTCCGTTAACCAGCAAAAGAGCCTGTCGAAACTACGTCCTCTCTGGAGGTTTCTTTAACGAGCTTCGGCAAACTCTTTACAAGCAGCAGTGACTCCCATGCAGACCTCCTCGCACATGTTTGGCAAAAAATACCTGCCGTCATTTTGTGGCTTCAGCATTCGGTTCTCCTTTAACTCGGATGTGGCTGCCGAGGTGGAGGACACAGAGTACATTTGAATCTTGCTTTTACGACCGATGACTCCTTCTGTGTCCTCCCGAGGCCCAGCCTTGCCAATGCTGAGCCGATTCCATTTTTGCTGATCTATCTCTGTCACTGGTCCAAAGTGCACAAACTTTTGCCTGGGGCCGGAAGCTTTCTTATAGGCCCGTGCTTTGCGGCTGGCAAAGTCATCCTGGATGGCAGTTTCTGCTTTAATTTCTGGTGAAGGCTCAGGGGCACAGACATGCTCAACTTCTTCATCCCTAGTTATAACCAGAAATGAGTTCCAAAGGTTTCTAAGGCAAATACAAGTCAATAAGGGGTTTGTCTTCTCTTTTCTTTCTTTTAAGTACTAAGTGTATGAAAAACACTTCTATGGCTAGAGCAGAATTGCTTTCCCATTAACCAATCAAAGGGGTCAATAGGGCTTTCAGTGTCTATTGCTTTCAAAAATATTACTTCCAACATCATAAATGAGGGCATAAAAAATCTTAGGCATGATGAAATATTAAAATACTTTAAATTTAAGTTTAAATTCCTTACAGCAAACAAGCCTATCAAAATAACCATTCACAATCAGTCGGTTGAATTAAAGAGGAAGTTTTCCATCCCCATGGCTTATAACTTCTGTGTTCATAGCTCTCAACTCATGCAGAATACACTCTGTGTTTTGAGAGGCATTAACTATTTCCAGCCATGAAAACAGAAAATGATCTAAGGCTAAGCACTGGATTCCTTCAAAGTTCAATGACACCACTGCCGGGGAAAACATCACACACCTGGTCTGCCCTGACAGTTTCAGTCTCTCCCACGTCTCCAAGTCAGCTTCCGTGATGTTGGAGCCGCTGACGAAGCTCAGAGCCTCTCGGGGAGGAGCAAGGCTGCCCTGAATTCTCCGCTGCGCCAGGTCATCCTTGTGGATATCCGGCACCTTCCTGAGTCACTCCTCTGCGGGTCCACTCTCTTGAGCCCGCGTGACACAGGTCACTACTGACTTCACCTCCTCCGTTTGGCCCCGGTTTCTGTCAGTGTGATCCAGACCCCGACATCATCGGAAAAATAAAGTTCAAGGAAGGGGAGCAGATAAACAGGTGGTCAAGCACGGAAATTTGGAGGCTGAACGAAATGATGGAAGTACCTTTCCCTTTCTCAAAAAACAGCCTGTCCACGGTCCACGGGAGCCTTGAGTACTTTCCCCTGCTTTAACTTTTGATACGGTAACGAGGAGGAAGTTTTTCCACCCAATGACAGTCTCTAGTTTAGTTTAGGAAAAGAAGCCAGGGTTCACTGAAAGACTCTTAAGAATGGTAATGAGATTTGGTTTGTCAGTAATGATGCCCAGTTCCCACACTATTCAAGTTACTATAATGAATTCAAGTTTTCTAATTGAATCCCTGAGCCCTCCTGGAATGTCTTTTACTGCACCAGTAAAATGTTAGTAATGAGCTCCGCCTGCTCCAAATTCTAGGATTAGTTTGGAGGTAGCTGGAATGTTGTTCACATATGAAAACATCTCAGCCATAAACCCACAACCACGAGAAAGTACGTTTAAGTTCATTCTGGCCAGAAAGTTTTGATGTTCAAGCTCAGTCCCTGCTTCCTGATAGCATGAATTAGGTTTGGCTAATGTAAACTTGAATGAATAGAGTATATCCTCTTTTCCTTGATCTAGACTCGATACCCATTTCATCCTTGTGTGAATAATTGTTTACTTTTATTGATGCTAAAACTGATATTTTCAGTTGTTCTCCTAAGAAGTGAGCATTTGATGCCTAAGGTTGACTATGTTGTAATTTAAACTAAAGCTGTGGCATTGATCTGCATTAACATTAAAAGTCAATTTCTAACCAAACATGCTTATTGACACAGAAAATCCCAAACTTATACATACTAGGACTATTTATTTTCTCAAAATATATCACCCAGAAAACCAAGAGGTATTCTTTTGTTACCAGGATGCCTTTATATATTTGTAGAGTCTATGCAAATAGGAAGGCTACAGAATTCTCTATTTACTTCTAGTTTGGGGAAGGAGGTCAAGGAAGGGCATAGCAAAGAGCCACCAAGGAGCATTCTTTTTTCCATCAGTTCTCTGATGCCCTCTAGAGAGGTCATAGGCTATCCCAACCCAGAATCATGTCCCTACTCATAGAGTCAGGTGACAACAGACCAATGGAGCTGGAAAAAATGGGAATTAAAATTGCATGCTGGAGAAAGGAAAAAAAGAAAGATACAAAAGCTACTCCTTTTCCTAACTCAGGTTGCTGATCCCTATCAATATGCCATGATGCCAGTCAGTTATCCAGAAGTCTTTGTTTCACTGGCAACAGCCGATCCCTCCCACAAGGCCCTCCTAGGACGGTTGGTCACAAGGCATGCCGACAAGACCCGCAACCACTGCCCCTCCTGAAGCTATACTGTGTCCTACAACAAAACCACACCAGGTCTTCCGTACTCTAATACCTGTTTTACATCTGGGGGCCTTTCAGGTGTTTTGTGTCTGGTACTTCCTAAAACAAAAACAGAAACAAACCAAAAAACCACTAACTCCTCAATCACTCTGCCCAAAGAAGCATTTTCATTGTGTAATAATACATAGTTGATATATTTATAATCTCAGTTCAGTCAATTTGCAAACCCCTTAAAGTGATACACAAAAAAAATGGCAGTGAAATATTAAAGATGCAAACTCTAACTGATTTTGATATAAGCAAAAAACACAGACCGATCAACTCAACTCTACAAAATGTAGCGACCTGACACGATAAATGAAATCATATCCCTCTGAGGATAAAAATCACTGGCCAAATCCAACTTTACTACATGTTTCCTTTCCCAAATTAAGAGGATGGGAGAACAGTTGGGAGAAGGAAACTCATTTAAAAACAATTTCTATGAACAGTACAAGTGTACTATGTTTTTGGATTTTTTTAAAAAATGAGAAGTATCCATCATCACATGTACATGTGACCTTGCTAGCGTCAGGGAACAAAGGGCCAGCCTCACTTATTTTCCCTGCCAGTATCTAAAAGGGGCTAACAGGAGAGAAGAGCTCATAGCTAAGGAATATCTATTCTGTGCCTGCTGAGAACGGACTGGGCAGCCTCGAGAGGCAGCTGCCCCCTGGTAGCAACGGCACATACCTATGTGTGCGAATAATGCCAGTCTGTGACACTAGCACCCAAGTGTGGTGATGGGTCCGCATCCAGCACAACAAAGTTTATGTGGTGAGTCCAAGCCTGTTTTGGACATGGTCTTTTCACTCCCTGCCATTGAACATCTGGTGTTCTGCTCCAGAACAAACCACTACTACCAACTATACACATCTGGGGCAGGAAAGAGAGGAGTAAGTGGGAAGGGCTCTGATGTGAATCACTGTTACTCAGTTACATTCTCTCTGTCTTACACACCACACACACAGTGCACACCTTTTATATTCTAGACTTTTCTTTTCTGAGATTCCCTTTGAAAGTTGTTTGCTGCTCCCTGATTTCTCTGGCTCTTTTTTCCGGTAAGGCCCATAGAGGAGTTGATTCAGTGGCACCATTGGCTTGGGCTGGTTCATCCTGGCTCTCCTTGCAGCAAAGTCGTCTTTCTCAAGGTCAGGCAGTCGACACACAACTCCCTCTTCTGACTCTGAATTTTTGCCATGTTGGTGGGTCAGGAAAGGGTTTTCGTTCCGAAGGATAATATCGCGAACGGCTTCTTTCTCATCACTTAATTGCTTTTGACTGATAGAGCAAAATTAAATGGAACTCCACATGTGATCAGACAGAAAAAAAAAATTTAAAATCCCCATCTCCAGACAGGCAACTGTGTTGTTAGTGAAAGGTCTTCTCAGTATCGTTAGTTCAGATGACATCTGTTTACTACTTTAGTCCACAGTTGCATCATGGTTAGTGTGGGTTTTAAAACCTTGAATTTAGCCAGCTATTAGCAACACTAAAATTTCATTTCATTTACAGGGTCCATCAGCATCAGAAAAGCAGGGTCCTAAATGGCTCTGAAAGTGGCAATTCCAATTCTTTTCATGAAATTTGGAAGAGTAGGAAGCTTTTCGCCGTTCACTTTTCTCTAGCACCTTAGTAATGGACCCAGTAGGGACCCAATTTGTTTTTCACTGACAGGGCAGAAATCTGAGCCACCCAGGTGTGGATCTAACGCTAAGGAGGGCAGCCATGGGACAGCACATCTAGGACGTGTACCGGGTTGCAAAGTGTGAGGGAGGTCTTTCTGCAGAGCTGAACTCATCTGAAACATCTGGAAGCGCTTATGACCACTCACAGGATGGACTAAAGGCAGAAGGGACTACCCTGACCTGCACCCACCCCTCATCTGAGACCCTTTCTTTCAGCTTCTACCCCCATGACTCTCTACCAACGGCTCTTTGTCATGTGCTAGATGCCAAGTCATATGCTAGATGCCAAGTCAGACATTTTGACAGAACGGCTTAACCATTATTACTTTGGACTAGTTTCATTTTCAAAAGATCTTGGGAGCCCAAAACTTTAAATTCCTAGAGGAATGTAATTTCCTGGTAGAGTATCAGGACTTTTTCACTTTATTTTCGTTTTTTTGTTGTTGTTTTTGTTAGAGATAGGCAGGGTGGGAATACAGTTGATTGTTGCCTATCTGATATTCATACAAACTCCTCTCCCCCTTACTCATAAGATCACCTTGTTTCTAAAACAGTAAAAATATGCGTTAAAACAGTAAAAATATCATTTATCATCTCAGTTCATAAAGATGATGAGTATAAAAATTATTTTGATTTCTAAGGAAAGTTCACCTACTTTGCAACTGATTTCTGAGAGAGGATTAAGAATAAGTTCTTTATTCTCAAAGGACAACACATCTCGGAAACGAAGACAGGAGGAATTAGCCCGGCTAAGAGTAAAGGGAGGAACAAGATTCGGTGTTCTCTGGTCAGCGGGTGGCCCACCGCTGGCTGCTCCGCCCCGCACTGCTCCACAGGAGGTCATCGTCTCTGGGCCACAGCAGACCCTCACTCCATCTGACTTTTGGAAAACTGAGTCGTCATTAGTCATGCCCAGAAAACTCCTTCTCACTGCTATCATTCTCAGGAACATTTTGAAACATGTTACTGGGAGGCAGTTGGTGGCGCTTTACTCCCTAAATAAATGTCGTAAAATATGAAACTGCCCTCTGCGTTGCACGCTGACTCCCGGCGTCCTGCCTGCTCCCCCTGCACTGTGCTCACACGCCTTCCTGCCTCCTGTGTGATGTGTTTGGCAAGTACCAACAGGTGTTGGCTGATGTTGAGAGCAGTATGGAGATACCTCAAAAA
This sequence comes from Artibeus jamaicensis, assembly GCF_021234435.1. Lineage (NCBI taxonomy): Eukaryota > Metazoa > Chordata > Mammalia > Chiroptera > Phyllostomidae > Artibeus > Artibeus jamaicensis. Next base: position 2,183,338 of record NW_026521954.1, read on the forward strand.
ATTAAAAAAGGATCTGCCTTTTGACCTACTGATCCCACTTCTGGAATATACTGGAAGGAACCCAAAACACTAACTAGAAAGAACATAAGTGCTCCTACGTTGCAGCATTATTTACAATAGGTAAGATATGGAAACAGCCCAAGTGTCCATTGATAGACAAGTGGATATAACAGCTATGGGACATTTACACAATGGAATAGGACTTGGCCATAAAAAAGAAGAAAATTTTACCCTTTGTGACAGCACGGATGGACCTGGAGATCATTATGCTAAGTGAAATGAGCCAGTCAGAGAAAGACAAATACCATGTGACTTCACTCATATGTGGACTGTACTGAACAAACTGAACTAATAAGGAAAATGGGGACCGACTCAGAGGTGGAGAGCAGATGACAGCTAGTGGGGGAGGGGGGGAGGTTAGGGGGTGAAGGTGAAAGTATCAAAAAAAGAGAAAAAGGACTCACGAACACGGACAGCAGTGATTGTGGGGGAATGGGGGGTAAAAGAGACTAAATGGCAATGGAAAAAATACAGTAAAAATTATAAAAAACACATTGATGAGGACAAAGAAGGTGACTAACAGTTACTGAGGGCACGCTATGTGCTAAAATTTTTTCTGATTTTAGAAAAAAATTCATTAAACCCCAATACTAACCCTGCAATGTTAATGTTACTAGCATCTCCGTCTTAGGAAGTGACAACTCAGATTGGGTGGGGGAATTTGCCCAAGGTCAAAGTGTTAGTGCTGAAGTTAAAATTCCAATCCAAGCAGGCTCCAGAGGTCCTGTTCTTAACCACTGTGCTACTCATTAAACAGGGGACCAGGGCAGAAACAGCACTGAAAGCAGAGCGTCACACAAAAATGAAGGCATGATCATCACTGTGGGAAAAGAAGAGAAGTATTTTGGTTACTAAATAAAAGGATCCCGTGAGTTGTGCTCAGAATGGAGTCATGATTTGCATCGCTGCTTACAGAGAGCGATGTTCAGCCAGGATCGGTGAAAGTAGAAAGCTAACTCATCATGCCCCACTATGCTTGCACAGCACTTTACAGTGTGCGAAGTGCTGTCGCATTCATTTGCTCATCGCTGCTGATCCAACTCCAGTTCCAGTGTGGGAGCAGACCCCTCGGCTCGAACCTCTTAAGACCAAGAGTGGCATCCTTTCTATTTTCAGTCTGGGTCCTGGGTTTCAATCTCCTGCAACTCAGCCAGAATTCTTTGGAGTAGAACATGACAAACCGCCATGACAATTTGTGATGCCGATTTAAGCAGAGAGAGTCTGGTACCTTTTGCATCATGTGAGCCCAGCCAGACCAAAAATTCCCTGTGGTGTTTCTTTTTACACTAAGTGTTCAGCGTGGCAGGACTCCCTTGAAGTGATCTCAATTCAGATACGTGGGCTTCAAAAACGGGGGTGAAGAAAGTTTTCCATATCATTGGCTTCTTAAAGCCACTCTCTGCCCACTGGTCACAAAGACTGGTTTCCCGATAATCGCTTGAATCATGTAAATTCAGAGCTTCAAGGAAAGAAAGGGCTCAAGGACTTGGGGAAAGAAACAAATAATAATGACACAAGTTCTGGCCTCACACTGTTGGCCACGGAGCAATACATCATATGTACCAGGTAGATCTGTGCAATTATGTTCACAGGTGTCTAGTTACCAAAATATTTAAGTGACTTTTTATAAGGAGCTTTTCTTTCTCCCTTGAAGGACCTTTAGGGCAGTCTATGGTAAGGCTTCAGTACAATCTACTTTAGTTTTCAATCATTACAACTCTCTGAACAGCTAGAACCTGCCAGGTCCACTAACTTCCATGAGAACAAAATGCAAGATGAGAATTCTGGTGCCCACTTGGCCGAGGAGAATGTTGAGGTTTCTGGCTCCAGGTATCTGAACTTTGGTAAATGGAATAAATTTAAGGGGAAGACCCAGGCTGTTTGGCTTGATATTCGTGGAAAGTTTTGGGACTTTTATTTTTTTCTAAGTCATTCATAAATGAGTTGCTTCGGGAAGAAGGGGCATCCCTGTGGGCTCAGCGCACTGTTTCCCTTAGAGAGAACACGGTCACCGTGAAATGAGAAATGCCAGGCTCTGCCTCCAACCTAGCAACCTTGTCCAGCTTCATCTAAAACAAGGAAGGCTATCTTGGTGGCAGAGATCATGGGCTCAAAGCAGGTGAGGGGGAAGAAAAAGCTCTTGTCTCAGAGTTTCTGAGGCTTATAGATTTCAAAGTGAATGAGATAATGCTTTAAACTAAGGAAGAGCTGGCATTTTCTTTCACTCCCTTTGACTTGGCAACACACAAGCAACCAGCTCAGACTGGCAGTCAGGTTGTTCTATTCAAAGAAACCGGGCTCTCCAGAAAAGCCTGTTAGGCCTCCTGGGAATGTCATGGGCAACACCGAAAACATCCCAGCTTCACCCAGAGTCCAAACAGGGCAGCTCCATCCAGAGTCACAAAAGTTCGTGCAAGTTGTGTGTCTGCCTGGTCCCTGATCCCCAAGGGTCTGTGCAGCAAGTCAGGGACCCGGGCATCTGGTGAGGATGGACGGAGAGGAACATGTGTCTGGCCCTTAGCTGTGTCTGCTCTTCCTCCAAAAACTTCTGAAATGTCTATTGTTCCTCAGAGGTTTTTTTCCCTCTGTAATTAATTACTATGTGGTTGAGAAGATCCCCAGACTAGCCGAAAATGCTGAGTGCTGAAACATATGAAAACAATTAGAAGAGGAGTACAATCACGTGAAACCTATAATTCAGTTCAGAAAAAGTTTACTTCTCCAATGGGAAACACCAAGTCAGGGAACTCAAATCTCCATAGTATTTTAATTCAGGGGAAGTGAATCTTGGTTCTTGTTTTATCCTCTGAAAAACAGAAATCTTGGCTTCTTTAGTGGAATCTATATTTGGGGGGTAATTAAGCTAACTTGATCATAAACTAACAGAGAAGAAAAAGTGGCTTATGTGCTTTTTATTTCAATGGCAACTCTAAGATTAAACTCCACAGGTTTACGAAGAAGTCCTACTTTCTGTCTCTGGACGCTAAGATACCTCCTAATATATTTGGGACTCCTGGGCTTCTAAACTCATGTGAAAAGGGAATACCACGCACCTTTCCACCTCTTAATATATGGAGTTAAAAATAACACAAGGAGGGGTTTGAGAATACTTGGGGAAAAGTGGCATCAACAGGAAAAAAGGTCTAAAAAGTGAAGTCCTGCCTGCCTCAACATTCTCACCCATCTCTACCAACACAGACCTTCCCAGCTAAGAAACGAGAGAAAGAAATATCCTGGGCCTCTGACGGAGTTCAAATATGCAGTGGCCAGAATTCATCTGGATGGCCAAGGCAGGAGACAAAGTTAAAATGTTTTAAGAGAGGTCAGCATATTTAAATATTTTATATTTGTATTTTCTAGACACCAAGAATCCTTTTCATGGCATGTGTTTTATTCAAGTTACTTTCTTCTGCCACCTTAAAAGCAGGATCCCAAATGCAGATAAACCGAGAGTGACTCTCAGCTCTGCTGTGGGTTACAAAAAGTGGGTGACAAAGACACAGAGGTCAGGCTGGGGGCACGGAACATACAGACCTTTCTGAGAGCACGCACAGCTGAAAATCGGTCTAAGAAAGGAATGCTGGGCATTTGGCACAGCTGTGCGCCACTGCGATGAGGGACATTTTCCAGGAATAGGCATAATTTTCCTGAACCCAATTTTAAATGTTAAAGCAAAAGATCTAGGGTTTGCTGACATTTACTGACATGCAAATTTCTGCCTAATAGATGTGAGTTGGGCAAAAATATGTAAAAATTAAGCCAGAGAACAGGAAACATGAACAGGAGTAAAAATGACCACATAGTATGATATTCATCAATCAGAATGACACTTGTAAATTAACCGTGATGCTAGGCATGCCCACAGAGGCAGGCTGTTACAAAGTTACTTCAGGGGTTTGTTAGAAAATAAAGCTCCCAGTAACTGAAGTGGAATTTCCAGCCTCCGTCCAAACTCTTTTTTCCCCTCCGCCGCCGCCATGATTTCTGGGTGTGCTGAGTTAGCTTAATGCCGCTCCCCACTCGTCTTCCCTCACTTTCTTGAACACTCGAAAGATGATATGGAGGTTTCTCAAAAAACCTAAAAAGAGAACTACCATGTGACCCAGCAATCCCAATTCTGGGTATTCATCCAAAAGAACTGAAATCAGGATCCCGAAGAGACATCGGCCCTCCCTTGTTCGCTGCAGCGCTGTTCAGGACAGCCACGGTGTGGGTACAACCAGAGCTCTGCGGACGACCGATGACCCAAGACAGAAAGTGTGGGCTGCATTACTCAGCCTTTAAAAAGGGAGGAAGTTCTGCCATGTGAGACAAGGTGGACGAACCTTGAAGACATTATGCTAAATGAAACAAGCTAGTCACAGAAGAAAAAGTATTACATAATTCTATTTATACGAAGGGCCTAAGAGTCGAATACCTGGAATCAGAGGGTGGAACAGTGGCTGCCAGGGGCGGGGGAGGGAAAAACGGTATGCTAATCAACAAGCATACTTTTAGTTAAATGGGAAGAATAAACTCTAGAGATCTGGTGTACAGCATTGTATCTATAGTTAATGATACTAAACTGTACAGTTAAAATTTCGTCCAGAGGGGAATTCTCATGCTGAGTATTTTTATCATAATAAAGTAATTTTGTTAAAAAAGAAATAAAAGTGGCAAAGGATGTGAGACAATTTATGGGAGAATAAACCTGAATGGCCAATATACATAATATGATTGATAAGTAATCATATTACCTCATCACAAACCATGTTTATGATAAAATAATAATTAATTGTTTATGGTAAAGGTAAACAATTGACATTAAAAAAGATGAGCTTTTTTTAAAACAAGAGAGTGGCAATTAAAAAAATAAAACAGAAAAAATAAAAATGATGGTGTCTTTGGTACAGTTTAGCTTACAGACTTCATAGAAGTTATTAAATGAAGATGTGTGTCAAGGATATTAGGATTAATGTTTAAAAAATCATACTCTCAGTTGTATCACGTACACTCTCACTGCGCCCTAGATCTGAAGACAGAAATGGGGACAGTCTGAAAAACGGTGCAGGATAAGGGGATATTTTTCACTTTTGTATTCTCAGCACCTCTCCTGATCTTTCATACAAGTAGATGCTCAAATTATGTTGAAAAAATATGTATCTGACAAGGTCTCTGAGTCAAAATTTGTTTTTGTGTTTAAGATTTTATCACATTGCTTTTTCTTATTTCAGAAGCCCAGAGAGTTGCTTTTAACACAAGCAGATTTTGTGTTCGAGTTTCCTAGAAGCACATGCATGTTTAGGACAGACATACTTAGCTGTGGAATACCACAGACAGGGAAGAAATATGTCGTTTTTTAAATCAATACAAAGTTACTCTAGAATGAAATCCACAGAAGTCAATGCTGGAACTTTCAATTAAGACTTAGATTATAGCAATAACCACATATGGAATCAGAGAAATGGAAAATGTTCCATTAAATGTGTGGGAGACCGATGGGGTACGGTGATCGCAGCCTCTCAATCTGGCCACCAGGTCAGCAGTCACCAGCTCTGAGACCAGGAAGTCACTTACTATCACTGATCCTCAGTTTACTCTGCTTGAAAATGGGTACGCCACCTATTTCTTAGGATTAAATGGGGTGCCAAGTGGCAAAGGAATTTCAATTATCACACTGTTATGAATTTCAGTTTGTTAGATTTTGGTCACACTATTATTTGTTAGGATCTTTGTGGTTATTCTATGAGAAAAATTAACCAGCTTCTCAAAACACCACATAAAACTGTAGAACTGTAGTTTTCAATGCCTTTGACTGCTAAAAGTCTCCATCCCACATGTAACGTGAAGCCATTGGGACTGTATACCAGTGCCTTTGTTACAATTAAGAGAAGTAATTACTCCATTCTTTGTTTTTGAATCAACATGCTTTAGAAAAGGAGTCAAATAAACCCCGTCTTTCTTACTACTCCCTTGGGACAAAGGAAGTAAGTGGATTTTTGTAAGCCAGCCACTCTTTCTAAAGAGAGTGCTCCCTATTTCAAAGGAACTATTTTCTAGTGATGTGTAAAGTAAGATAAGAGCCATTTAGGAGTAGTGTGAAAATCAACAGGCCATAAGCCATTGAAAAATAAAGCGTTATTACGAAGTACATCCTGCAGCCCGCAAATGACTGACCACAATTCTTGACTAAGACAAGGTCTAATCAAGCAGCAAGAAGCTTACTCTTCACCTTCATTTCACAAAACCAACTACTTAAGCAGAGACACACTGGAGGGCAGAAACTATCAGGGGTTTCCAGTTGCTCCAAGTAGGGAACAGCGGTGCAACAACAAGCAGGAAGGAGGGCAACGAGGGGGAAACTCCAGCACGCCAGACAGATTCCACCCCATCAGGCATGCACACAGCCGCTGGCCTGGAGAGCTAACCTGGCAAAGCGCTGTGCTGCTGGCATGACCTTGATCCCAGCTTGCTCTAGCCTTCTGCGCTTTTGGACTTCAGCAGCGTCTTTTTCTTCAGACCTGGGAGCTGGTGCTACCGCAGCCCCCTCTGGAGGAGGCTTCTCCTCACCACTGGCAGCCGATAATTCTAACCCACCATCAGAAGGCCTCCCATCAGGATCCATTTGGCCAGCCGGTTCCTCCTCTTCACAAGGAGACCCCGCTTCGCTTCCCTCTTCCTCTATTGTTTCGGGACAGCTAGTGAGTTGGACAATATGGTTTACCACACTAACAGACTGGCCTGGGGAGCAGACCCCAGGTCATCTTCTGGTCATTCTGGTACTATTTTCCACTTAAGAAAAAAGTCAGAGCATGCAATATGATCCTGGCAATGTGACAAAAATTAAATATAGCCATTTGTTAATTAATCCAATGTATCATAAGCTCCACACTGATTAAGAGCTATTTTAAAATTGCTCTTGAAAGGCAAAACCCCTTTCAGCTGGAATGGTAAACTTTATGTTTTGTTCAATAATTAAAACTTTTTTAAAATTTATTTAATTGCTGTTCAAGTACAGTTTTCTGTTTTTTACTCCCATCCCAGCCCACCCCCCAATAATTAAAACTTTTAATAAAATGCTTGTTCAATGGAAAATCATAGATAATAAAGGTAGACTATTAGGAAAAAGAACATGCAGTAATCAGGGTGGTTTTGCTGAAAGTATTAGACTGGACTGCAAGTTTCTTTTATTGGACTATAAGGTTCTTGAAGGCAGGGACTCTACCTTACTTACTATTGGGTCCCCAATTCCTAAAGGACAGCACCTAGTATATAGTAGATGCTCAATAAATACTTGCTGAATAAGTGAAAGAAGAAACACATAATCAGAGATCAGGAAAAAGGAAAAACACTGTTTCTGTACAGAGAGTACCAGCCCAATGTATCTTCCTTTGAGCAGGAGTTTCTACATGAGATTCTGAAGCATGGTCCATGCATCCCTTACATAATTGAGCTTGTACCTAGACTAGCATGGATCTCAATAGAAAACGTCTTTTTTCACAAAGGCAAGTCTTTCTGTACCTAATCTAATAGGAGTAGGAGTCGGGCAGTCTGCACAGAAGGACATGGATAACAAATCTGTTCTCAACATTCTATCAACAGGACCAGTTTTTTTTTTAAATCCACTTGTTACACAAGTGTTTGTTGAATACCTACTGTGTGCTAGGCACTGTTCTAGGTGCCTTCATGAAGCTTCTCGTCTTACCATCACAGTCTCTCTCCAAAGATCTGTCCTGCCCACTCCATTTGTGATCTTACATCCGAGTCTGAAACAGTTGCTTGAGCTAATGCGTGCCGGGAGCTGTGGGTCCCACACCACGCGTGTTCATGCCAGGCCGGGGGCAGCACTCGGGCCTTACCTGAAGGGCCTCTCCCCACCCAGGGGCGAGGTGGCGGTGCTCCAGCTCTTCCGGTATTCCTCTCGCTCTGCTTTCTTCTTTCGCAGGGGCGCGGGGACGTAGGCCGTCTGATTGCTTTTGTTCGGGAGGTACTGGTTAAAAGGCACTGCTGATTTCGGCTCACCGTGAGAAGTCCGCCTGGCAGACATGTCATCCTTCTTCACGTCAGGCAGCTTCCGATGCGGCAAGTCAGATTCAGAGTCACTTCCTCTCCCTGGGGAAGAGAGGCCGGGTGCTGAGCCGTGTGCGGGCCAGCGGGAAAGGTCCAGAAGGCAAGTGTGCGGTACTAGGGATGTGGTTAAATCTGTGGGCTCTGGGGATTCCTTCCTTCGGTTACTCACTTAACAAATCTAAAGTATCAGTCCAAATGAGCCTACTCTAGGAAAAGCTCTCAACTTTAATCAGGAAAAAAACCCTCAAATTAAAAAAATAGAGGTAAAGAAACAAACTCATAGGTATGGAGAACAGACTGATAGCTGTTGGGGGCAGGGGTGGGGGCCTAGTTAAAAAGGTGAAGGGATTAAACAAAAAAAAGCCCCCAAACCTCACAGACAACAGTATGGTGATGGCCACAGGAAAAAGGGGGCAGAGGAGGCAGAAGAGGGTAAAGGGGGGACAAATAGTGATGGAAGGAGACTTGACTTTGGGTGGTGAACACATAATACAATATACAGACGATGTATGATAGAACTGTACACTTGAAACCTATATAATTGTATTAACCAATGCCACCCCAATAAATTGTTGAATAAATAATTATTGAAAATAAAAAATAGAGGTAATCCTAGCCAAACCTGAGAGTTACAATTAGGGACACATGTGCAATAGCACAACACACCAGCCTAGATTCTGCAGCTCTCACAAGAAAAAATAAATTAATTAACCAGTAGAATTTTTATTGAGCACCTGTTGTTCCACGTCTTACACTGTGCTAGCTATTCTGACAAATAAAAATTATAAAGCATTTGTCTTTGAGGTTCCTTTAACTGACCCATAAAACACCTGGAGAGTATTAGTTACAATGTAGGAAAAACACGAATTCAGAAAAGTGGCTGATTTGGATTATAACCAAGGGTTTGCCTTCCAGGAAACGGTTTGAGTTATGATAAATGCATATTCCTCTAAATCAGGGCCCTTCCTGTGAACCCTATGGCTCGACAATCTATTCTTTTCTTTTCTTTTCTACATTTCACCTTGTATCTTGCATTTTGCAAACAGAGTTTTATATGATTCACAGAACTTCCTGCAGTGTCTTTGCACACAGTGGGTGTCCTCGAATGAAAAGAATTGGTTTGGTTCCAAGAGTGTTTTAGGCAAGGTGAAGGGATTCAATGTTGCCAACATCAGTGTTCTGCTGGAAATAGCTCCCATGATGAATTATATTGTACCCTTGTTTCCTGAGTCTCATGTCACTTGATTTCTAACACCCATAGAAGGAAGTTGTCATTAAAACACTCCTATTTATACCTAACTGCCATTTTCACACTGGATAAAAACTCTTAATCAATGAGAACATGAAGAGGCTATTCAACTCCAAATAGAAAATTACCTATTTACACTTGCGAAGAGAACCTTAAACTAAGAGTTAAAGAGATGTGGTGGCCCAGCAGAGTGCAGAGTGTGTGCAGGGCCTTAGTCAGACCCACTTCAGGGTGTGCTCTGCCCCTGGGCAGCTATGAGGCTCTGATTTGTTACTAACCAGTTTGAGCCTCCATTTCCCAACTGGTAAAGTGAAGAGAACAGTACTGTCTGCTTCATAGGGCTATGGGGAGGATCGGACACATTAAAATTATCGGTACGGTACTTGGCCCACAGCAAGGGCTTAATAAATGCTGACTACTTATTACGTCCTAATAGTTCTGGGTCTGCCAATAATGAGCTGTGGGCTCCCAGGCTTGTGTCTAATGCACTAGGCTGTCCTTTTCTATAAAATGAGAATGAAATGATTTGCCCTTGAGATGAAGTGATTTAATGGCTTTTAAAAGACTATAAAAGTTAGCCGTGGCTGGTGTGGCTTAGTGGATTGAGCACTGGCCTGGGAACTGGAAGGTTGCTGGTTTGATTCCCAATCAGGGCACCTGCCTGGGTTTCGGGCCAGGTCCCCAGCTGGGGGGGGGGGTGCGAGAGGCAACTGATGGATGTTTTTTGCTCCTTCTTTCCCTCCCCCTTCCCTTCTCTCTAAAAAATAAATTTAAAAATCTTTTTAAAAGGACTGTAAAAGCTAAAGGCACCGGCCATAAACAAGTTGTTCATTGTTGCAGATAAAATATTCAGTTTATGAATTATTCATGCCACTTGCTTCCAGTCTTCTGAAGCTTTGACTGGTTCATTACTTGTTAGTTTTTAATGTGTAACTTAGCTCCCTTCCCATCCTGTCCTTTATCAAATACTGTACATCTCTCCCAGTGTCATAGTAAAATGTTTAGAGCCCTGTGAATTGCTTTATAAGGAAATACCTTGCCAAGCTCTTAGATTTGTTTCCCGATTTAATATCGTCTCCATTTTATAAAGGTGGAAACAGAGGCTCAGAGAGGCCAAGAGAACTCCCTTTCTGAGGCTGGGTATTACCAGGCAGGGACCCCAATGTCTGTTTTTCAGACTCCCAGCCCAACATTCCTTCCAGTGGGATAAACTTCTCTTGGAAAAACATCCTCTGCTTAGAGCATCTGATAATTTTTATAGGGGAAGTACTGCATTTTGTTGAATAAATGAATGAAAGAAAATCATTCTTTGGTCAACTGTGAAGGCTTAGTAACAGATTAGAATTGTCTCAATTTTAAAATCCTATAGTCTATGAACTTCATGTACAATATCTAAAAAAATATATATTATCCATAATATACTGAGTGAATGTCTCAAAATAGGCTGTTTAACACACAAACAGACCACCTTTTTTACTTATTAAAAATTTTTAAAATATTTATCAAAATCTGATCCTTCTTTTCCACAAGGTTACATTTCTCTCCCTTACAGCAAATAGGGGGTCTTTCTTTCTTTTCCATGTCTTTGCCATACACACCCCCAACCCTCTGTTCTTTAATCTTCTTCTAGCACTTCAATTTCTCTCACTCCTTATTTCTCTGCCATAACTCATCTTTTATATAAAGGATGAGAGTACTGGTTTAACAAAATGCATCATATTTATAAAATATGTTCTTAATTTTAAAGGTACCCGAGTGGCAGTTCTTGCATTTCCTCCTCAATGAAGCTCATCCTATCACCCCAGGAGGATACTGGTGAAGGGAAGGGAGGGACTGGCGCCCACCTAGCAGGGCAGGCTGGCTGCACTGCCCCGGGGACCCACAGCATCCCTGCCAGGAAGCCCCTGTGGCACCTCTGCTGAGGGCAGCTCTTGACTGTCCTCCTGAATGGATCAGTGGGCCTCAATAATAATAGCGCAAAAGCTGTCCATATTGACTCAATGCAGAGTTGGAGAATTTTATAGTCAGACTTTCCCTAATTGATTATGAGTCCTAAGAAATAAGTTTGCAAGACTTAAAAAAATTTCTCCTAAATTTGAAAGTTTATTAGGACCAGCAATCTCCTTGATTAGCAGCACTTAAAAAAATACCATAAACTCTAAGGAGATATAACATCTACTTGGATAAAATCATACTAATTTCTGACACACATAAAAATGTGTTGCTTTAAAAACCTCATTAGGTCTTGATTAGTTTACAAGAACATGAGCCTGAAGGTATCAGGCTGATTGGTGAAATCTGTGTGTCAGATGCTCTTTCATGGATGGTGTTTTCTGAAGCTCAATTTTATGTGTCTTTAGATGAAAAAAAAGTTTGTAAAAAGACTCTGGCTTATCAATCTTAATTGTTGCCAACTAAACTGTGCCTCTGTACAACTATAATATTAGTGATCACCATCTCCCATCCCTTCAGGATGTGGCTCGTTGTAAACCGAACCCCTGGAAGCTGGTAACAGAATTAATGAAGGAGTTACATTACCAATGATAAAGAACCAAGATGAGGAAAAGTGATAATTTTTAAAACAATCATAATAATATGGATAAAATAGTCTAGCTCAGATAGGTTTTATAAAAGTAAATTTACCTTTTAGTTATGTTAAAGCTCAGTTTAGATCACACACTGGGCACTGTAACTTCTAAAACTGTGGGTGGTACTGGAGGTCATATGAAATTTTAGAAATGTTTTTCAAGCACCTCACAATGCACCATGGAATTCTTTAGGAGTCACATACTATGTGGCCCTGAGGCTAATCTATTTGTTGGGACGTTTAAGTACTAAACAAAAGCATTAGTTCGGACATTCTAGAATTTAAAAAATCTATTAGGCAAACAAAGGAGTGTGGGTAAATTAAGTTTAAGAGTATACAATTTGGACTTGCAGTTCTAGAGGCTGTTACACTACTTACAGATAGTAATTTTTGTCACTTGCCAATGTTAGGATGATTACTTAACCTCTCTAGGGTTCATATTGAAAATATGGATAAGAAGGAGTATCTTACAGCCCCGTGAGGGGACTAAGTGAGATATTATGTAAGTATATCATAATCTGTGAGGAGGACTAAATGAGATACTAGCAGTTAGGTAATGAACTCAAAACCTAGACACATTAAATACCCACATGCTTTAGTAACATAGAATTTTATAACAGAAAGGCATATTTTAGCTATAGAACATAATGTTCATCTTAGAGAATAGTTTTAAGTCTCTAGAAATATTAGCATCAAGAAATTAGCATTTAAAATACAAACAAAAAATTCCCTACCAGCCTTACTGTCTTTCTGCAAGTTCATACAACGCAGAACCAAGCCATAGCCCCTCCTAAAAAGTACGAAGGTGCAAGAGACTAAGGTAAACAGATTCTGGATAATGTTCATTAAATTGATATCAGGTTGCATGGCAATCTGTTTTTATGAAGAAAAAGTGACCATTCCTTACAGGTAACCAAATCCACAGGATTTAAATCAAAGCCGGCCTCAGAATGGGCAGCCCAGGTGATGCCCTGTCCACGAACGGCCACCTGCCTGGCTCTCGTCAGTGATTGGGCAGCATACCTGTCAAACACTGCCCAAGTTGTGACAATTCAAGTTTCACAACGCCAGGCTTCAGAATTTTCCTTGGTGTGTGCACTGCATTTCCAGTTTGCTGGAAGTCCATCCATTTTCCCTCACACAGTGTGGTACTCACTCCAACATTTCCCTTCCTCATACCCAGAGGATATAAACCTTCGGCACACTTAATGAGCTAATGGTCTGCACAGCGTCTTGATTCACCGAGACGCAGGGAGAAATGATGTCACACATTTTCCACCAGGAGATATGCTCACTGAGGCAATGTTCAGACGAACTGCCAGCAAAGCCAAGCAAAATTCTAAGGATGGTGAAAAGCAACATTAAAAGGCTTCTCTCCTACCAGTTTTAAGTTACCAGGTTCCGCCTTGCCAGCCCCTTGGCCGGTGACAAGGCAGCCCTTGTTCATGTTTAGCCCTTGTTCTATGATGTGCAGTTTGTTAAGGCTCCAACCTACCATCGCTGCTTCCCCTGAGGACTACATCTGGAGAAGGTGTCTGCCGGGAACGGGAGCCAAAGGAATCCAGGCTGTCGAAGGAATCATCTCTGCCGTGCCGAGGGGGAGACAGGGAGTCACTGCGCTCAGAGTCCCAGCAGTCGATGTAACCACTGTCTCGGATGCTACGCTTAGGGCTCTCAATGTCATCAGTCTCCTGTCCGGAAATAAAATAAAATTGCAGACGTTACGGCAACAGACGTTGAGCCTTCAATCTCAGGAAAATCAGCCTCCGTGGTCCTGCAGCTAGCACCAGTACAGACAGGTTATGGCCACCAGTTAGTGAATGAATTATCATCTACAAGTCAACATTTCATTCTCCGACCCTTCCCTGCTGCAACTTTCCCAATCAGAAAATCACACACTTTAGGGTAAAAAAAAAAAATCCCCAATCCCCAGGAACTCCTCCTCCATAATGTTTTTTAAAAAGAAAAAAGGAAGGAAGAATCAAAGATCATCTAGTATGAATTCACAAGAATACTATGGTAGATGAAAACAACAAAAAACCAGAAAACTAAAACCTTAACCTTGACCCGCCTTTCGGAATCCATAACGGCATGTCTGTTCTGGGACAGAGCCCCGAGTTTAGCAGTGCAACTGCTCCTGTTTATGCGATCTGGCAAATGCTCCCAGCATTTGTTGTTGCAACAGAATCAGATCCGTAAAATCCTGGAGCAGCGGGCTTCCATCTCCTGCTACCTTGAAGGGAAATTCCTGCTCTGAAAGGGAGCTGTCTTTCTGAGGCAAAAAGTTAAAAAAAAAAAAAAAAAGCAATGAAAAATATGCAAAAAGCTTTTCCTGATGCCTCAGAAGAATCCAGGCACGCTCTCGCTCTCAGCCAGCTCCTGGCGCTGGGGGAGCTGAAAGCACTTGTGGCTGACCCACATGTTCAGAGCAGTGAGAACAATGGCTGTCTTTGACAGCCTGTGATTATAAATTCTTTTCAGCGCAAGCAGCACATACTAAAACACTGAAATTCCAGCAGGAGAAAGGTCAGTCGAAGCCATCCTCACCCTCGTATTATAATAAAAGCCTTGTTCCCGCCAGTGTCTTAGCATTAATTACAATAGTCCAGGCTGACGAAAACAAAAATAACTCTGGTCACTCAAAGATAAACCTCAATTTAATCTTCCCCAGACGGCTGCTTCAAATCAGAGCTGTGGGTGACATTGTTCTCATCTGCAGAGACTGGAATGTCACACTGTGGATTTCCTGGGATGCTCAGGAAAGTCCCTTCCACAATCCCAATGGGAGGAAAAAACATCTCCACAGTCAAGATTTTGGAAACTGTCTATCTGTGCTGGCTAATATCCCCAAGGGAGGCAATGCCTTTGTAGGAAGCGCCTTTGCCGGCTGCTTCTATCAATTATATCCAGATCCTGTGACACAATCCCCAGTGGGAGGCACTTGGAGGGGACGGAATGGCTGTAATTCACAAGGCACACACAGGTTTTGCATCAAGTGAAGGGAAGGGGAGAGAGCAGAAGGGCAGGGTTGAGGGGAGAGTCCTGCAGTCTCCATGCTAAGGACCTGATTTGTGCCCCTGAGGAACAGGTTTTCAAATGGCCTGGGTGAGTGCAGCCCGCACAACTCTCCAGAGGAAGGCAGAAATTCCAATTATGGAAATTAAGGTAGTTTGCTTGTAGGTCAAAAGTTAACCAGGGTTTGAACAAAAGCCGAGCCTGGAAAAAGAACTCATGACTTCTTCAGTACAGATCTAAATTGGATATGGTTTCATATTTAATTGCTCCAGAAAGGCAAATAATTATCTTGGATTATTTATCCACAGATTGTAAGCCAAATACTTAAAAATAACTATCATTTTTATTGAACAGTTACTATATGTCTGGGGCTACGCTCAATGCTTTTTATATGTTTTATTATTTAATTCGCATACCCTCCCACCCCAGTGATGTGGTTAGCACTGTCCCCACTTCACAGAAAAGAATCAGAGAGCAGTAGTAACCTGAAAAAAGCCACACAGCAAGCAACAAACCTGTGATCCCAACACAGGCCCTGCCTTTAAATCCCAAGGTGAAACTTAACAACATTGGATCACCTCTGGTGTAGTTATAGCTCCCTCCATCAGCAACATCTCCTCCATCAGTTACTACTAGACATGGCCCTTTACTCTGCGGATAAGGCTGTGCTAGCCGGGATAACGTCCCTTCACTAAATGCTGTTGATGCCCAGATCACCAAACTATAAATATTTGTAAAGACAGGCAGTTTGGGGCAGTTTAGAGTAAGTCAACAGCTTGTCTTAGAAGCCTGGCTGACTGGGTGTAAATCCTGGCTCTACCCCTTGTCAGCTGCATGATCTTAGATGAGTTCTGCTACCTTGCCCACGCTTAGTTTTCTCATCTGTAAAGTGGGGCTAATAACAACATCAGTTTCACACGACTCCTGGGAGGGTTAAGTGTTACTATACGAAAAGCATTCAGAAAAATGCCTGAAGTATGGTGAGCGCTCGAAATGTGCACTTTTTTGTCATATAAAATGACTAAATTTTATAAAGTACTTGGGGTAGCAGCACAAAGCTGGATCTTGAAGAAAATAATATCAGAAAGGCTCTCCCAAAGGCCCAATGTTTCCCTCATCCCTACTCTACAGACCATGGGGGAAGAGAAAGGAAGAAAAATCAACATGGTCCTTGGAACTTCAGCTCTTTCTCACAGTTAGTTATGAGAAAGAAAAACAGAAAAGCCTTTCTGTTCATGACTGTGTAACAAGCCAAGAATAAAACCTTGGCTCAAGTGACAGCTGAAGGCTGAACCGTGTGGCCAGTTTGAAAAGTGAAAACGAGGCCACCCATGGCCATCCTTGACCCAGCTGGTCCCGTGGAACCTTGGGATGAAGCAAGAATCTGGTTCTTCAGCCAAAAATAAAGAGGTAGACACAGCCAGATGGACAATCGTACTGGATTCCATCAAGTCACCCAGAGTTAAGCCTGACAGAGAGAGCAGAAGATATAAAGCAATATGAAGTACAGTTTAAATTCTTCCTTATCGGGGTCCAGTAATGTCATTTATGTTTTCACCTAGAAGCCTGCCAGCATTCTGCCAGGGAAGAAAGATAAGACTCCAATCTGGTGTAAGTCCCATTTGTTTATTTTTTCTTTTGTTTCCCTTGCCTGAGGTGATATATCAGAAAAAAATACTGCTATGAGAAATGTCCGAGATTTTACTGCCTGTGTTTTCTTCTAGGATATTTATGGGTTTTGAGTCTAACATTTAATCCATTAATCCATTTTGAGTTTATTATTGTTTATGGTTCAAGAAGATGGTCTACTTTCATTTTTTTTTTTGCTCATATCTGTCCAACTTTCCCAACACCATTTATTGAATAGACTATTTTTATCCTATTATATATTTTTGTCTCCTTTGTCAAATATTAATTGACTGCAGAGATATGGGTTTATTTCTGGGCTCTCTATTCTGTATTATTGATCTCTATGCCTGTTTTTATGCTGATTCCATGCTGTTTTAATTACAATGACCTTCTTCTAATCTAGTTTGATATCAGGTAGCATGATTTCTCCCACTTTATTTTTTCTCAAAAGTTTTTTCACAGCAAAGAAAACCATCAACAAAATGAAAGACAACCCACTGAATGGGAAAACATATTCACTGATACATCTGATAAGGTTTTGATATCCAAACTTTATAAAAAACTTATAAAACTCAACACCAACCCTCCCAAAAATGAAACAATCCAATTAAGAAATGCAAAGAACCTAAATAAAAATTTCTCCAAAGAGGACATACAGATGGCCAATAGACATATGAGCAGATGCTCAACATATTTCTGTATAAGGTAGAGTGTAACTGACTTAAACTTCATGGGTCTATCCAATACCTGGAAATAGTAGTTAACCTGGAATACATATCATTTTCTGATATGATACATATCATAATCATCTGATATGATACATATTATAATCATCAGAGAAATGCAAATTAAAACCACAATGAGATATCACCTCACACCTGTCAGGATGGCTATCATCCATAAGTCAACAGAAAACAAGTGCTGTCAAGGATGTGGGAAAGAGGAAACCCTGATGCACTGTTGGTGGGAGTGCAGACTGGTGCAGCCACTGTGGAAAACAGTATGGAATTTCCTCAAAAAACTAAAAATGGAACTGCCTTTTGACCCAGCAATTCCACTTATGGAAATTTATCCAAAAAAAAAAAAAACCCTCGAAACACTAATTCAAAAAACCTATATGCACCCATATGTTCATTGCAGCATTATTCATAATAGGCAAGGTTTGGAAGCAGCCCAAGTGTCCATCAGTAGATGAATGGATAAAAAAAAAAAAAGCTGTGGCACATTTACACAATGGAATACCACTTGGTTGGAAAAAATGAAGGAAATCTTACCTTTTCAACAGCATGGATGGAATCTGGAGATTATTATGCTAGGTAAAATAAGCCAGTCAGAGAAAGACAAGTACCATATCATTTCATTTATACATGAGTGAAATCTAATGAAAAAATATAAATAGACTCATAGATATAAAAGAACAGGCTGACAGCTGTCAGAGGGAAGGGGATTGAAGGCTGGTTGAAAAAGGTAAAGGGATTAATCAAAGAAAAAAACCTCAGATGCAGACAACAGTACAGTGATTATAAGAGGGAAGGGGGATGGGTTGGCGGGTTGGCAGAAGAAGGTAAAGTGGGGATGAATGGTGATGGAAGGAGACCTGACTTCTGTAGGTGAACACCATGTAATACACAGATGATGCATTATAGAACTGTACACCTGAAATCCATATAATTATATTAACCAATGTCACCCCAATGAATTCAATAAAGAAGAATCCAATCTGTTCGCTGTGCTAATTGCTAGTTGTTCCAGTAAAAGTGTGTGAATGAATGGGGTGAGAACAATCAGCTTCCATGACACTTTTGAGTTATTTCACTCATCTGTCCTCTTCCCATTCCCTTTTGTGAGCTATAATGAGAACCAGCGAGTGTTGGTGGATGACTTCTGTATCCGAGAAACTCCAGATGCCTCTGCTTTACCACCCAACATCTTCTGCTTCCTTTGTGATTTATAAGGCGTCTCAACACTATTCTGGAAGGTTTCCAGGTTCTACTTTTCCAGCCTGATAACCCATCTCCACCCTCCACACTCTGGATGGGGCAGCTATATATTCCATGGATATTTACTGAGCATCAAATATGTGCCAGGCACTGTCCTGGTGCTGGGAATACAACATTCTATAAAATTGATAAATACTTCATTCTCATGGACCTTATGTTCTAGTTAGGAAGACAAAATATGAACAGACAAAAAGGTTAGTGAATACAAATTCGGGTGGTAAGTATCATTGATAATAGGGCAGGTTAAAGGAAGAGAAGTTGATTGTGGTTGCTAGGTCCGGGCTTCTTTCTCACACTGCCCCTCTTTATCTTGTTGGTCTGGTTAATAATCCTCATTTCTTGAAACAGTAGTGGCATAGGCCAATCATGGTACCCCTTGGCTACAGTGGCTAGTTCAGAAAAAGGAGCCACATTTGGGTCAGAGTACACCCCTAGGAATTTTATATCTGGGACTAGGGGAAAGAATTCCCTGTTTTTCTGGGCGAGTAGCTAGAAGCAGGAAATCCTGGGGATGCTGCTGGCAATGTTCCCTGATGTGAGAGAATGTTTGCCTATGGGAGGAGAGAATGAATTCAGAGAGAGACAGGGAGCGATGAGGGGAAAACAGAGAGAACAACTTAGACTGTTGACTTTAATTCCAGGCTCTGAGACCCCAAAGGCCCTCTTGTCCCCCTGGCTCTCCCTTCCATCTCTCTTCTCATAGTAATTCCCCTGCGTTCGGTTTAGGTGTTCCCTGCTTTGGAAGACTTCTGCTGACATACCCAGGCTCAATGAAAGACCACGGTCACTGTGCCTTCAGAGACCTTTTTGGGATATAGCAATAGCGACCTACTACGAGTACCTACTATGTGCCAGACACTTATGCTAAGGACTCTACAGGTTCTACTTGTATTACAGAACTAAAAGGTTGCACTGTAGTCAATAACCTTCGTGCACATTTCTCCCAATAGAAAAATGAACAAAAATTCACCTTTAACAGAAACCTAAACAACAAAACAAACAAGCAAGCGAAGTATAACCAAAGACACTGAAATAGAGAACAGCCTGACAATGACCAGAGGGGAGAGGGGAGGGGATTTCAGGGGAAAAGGGGAAGGGTTTACAGGAACAAGTATAAAGGACACATGGACACAAACTAAGGGGGGTGGTGGGGAGGGCTGGGGGGGTGGGATGTGATGGGAGTAAAAGACAGAAAACTGTACTTGAACAACAATTAAAATAAACAAATTAAAAAAATAAATAGGGGTGAGGATTAAAAAAATAAAAATAAATGAATAAAAAAGAAAAATGAACATAAAAAAATGTCTGGCTAGTCTCTTTTGTAAAAGAAAAAAAATTAATTTCAAATAAACTTCAGCCTGTCTATGTGCAGAAGAGATAACCGTGGTCCCTCCACATCTGTTCTCTATTCCTTTTCCAGTGAAAATACCCACAGTTTTTAGCTGAAATAAAATCTACTTTCCCCAGGTCTTTTCTTACACCTAGCTATGGATCTGTGACCAAGTTTATCAGCTATACAGAATGTGAGCAGAGGCATAGTGTATGACTTCCCCAAAGTGTGTTCCGAGGGAGGACAGAGGCACTTCTCCTCATCCCCCCTTTCTCCCGACTCAGGTGTGGACATGGTGGCCAAAGCTCACAGTCTTCTTGAACCAGCAGGTGAGGAGCTGTGGGTTGACAGTGATGAAGAGAAAAGATGGAAGGAGGCTGGTCCTCCAGGATCACTAACCAGTCCAGCTTGACCCTGGGCCACTCACATCCAGACCTCACTTATAATCTGTGACTTCAAAATAAAATTCTGTCTTATGGAAGCTGCTGCTAGACTTTTCTGCATTTCCCAGTTGAACCCAATCCTAATTGAGAAAAGAAAATGATATGTATTCCAGATTAACTACTATTTCCAGGTATGGGATAGACCTGTGAAGTTCCGGTCAGTTACGCTCTACCTTATACAGAAACATGGGACATGTCCCACCACAGCTGGCGCATGTCCTGTGACATTATCTATAGTCATCAACAAGGCAACAGCTGTTCATAATAACAGGCCATTTCAAGGCAGCTGAAATGACCAATTGTCTCAATGGAAAGCAAAGCTAAGTTGAAGAAACCACTAACTGTTCAGATTGCAAAGGGGCTGGACTAGTGGTAAGAAATGCCAATAACAAGAATAAATCAGGTTCCAGGAGAATCCCGCAGAGGAACTGTGAGGTGGAGCTTTTAGATGTGCGGTTTAAAAGAGATGACCCATATATCATTATTCAAGTCCAAATTTAATACATATAAAAGCTTAGATTTCACAAACCCAGCCTGGGCCTGTTCTGGATTCTTACTTCCTCTGACAACAGACTTAGATGAAACATAAAAGGATAAATAAGAGTTAGAAGACACTAAGAAACAATATGTTGTGCTTAATGGAGTGGGTACATTTGTCTTATTTTTTAAAAAAGAATTTAGGTTTAAAACTTTGTTTAAATGTATTACAACTGATATTGAAATTTTTGTCCATTTATACAAATGTGAGCCAGACTACCTCAAGGCATATGAGAAGAACAGTAAGGGCTATTAGCTTGAATTCAAGGAAAAAAAGGCTAAAAATTATTAGAAAGTTGGAGCAAATTCTTGCTTTCAGTACTAAAAGAAAAATTTTAAAGCAAGGAATGTCTCTCGGTGAGGTCTCATTAGTGCCTTTAGTTTGCATGTTCGAGAGAAAAGAAAAGCTAGGCCTTAATTGATTGGGGCCACAATGTACGCCTTGTTCAAAACCCAGGAATGCTCTCGATTACAAATGAACCTGTTCACTGAGGCTGGCGGGCGGGGCTTCTCTTGAGTAACACTATACCCTAGTACTTTGAATGAGTTAATCTATACTTCTGAACCTTAAAAGGGGACACACAAGCAGGCACACAAAAAACGTGCCGCTGTTTCCTGGACAAATCCCTACCATAGGTCTTTCCCGTAATCAAATAAACAAAACTAAATATTGTGAAAAAATTTTTACAAAATTTCCAGCTCATTCAAATGCAATGGCCATGAAAGGCATATCTGAAAAGAGAATGCATCTAATTGTCAGAGCCTGTCCAGGGCGGATGCCCAGGCAAGAAGTTGGCTGACGTTACCTCACCCACACCAAGGCCCTGACGGGTAAGCAAAATGACCTTTAGGACAAAAGTGCAGAGCAAGTCTTCATTTTTGTATAGTGCTGTATTGTTTAAATCAGGCTTTATTCCCATGAGCAAACAAGCACTGAGCTCTCTGGCACACAAAGCCATATGCTGATGGACTGAGTTTGCTCTTATGGAATTACAGTTGGATGAGCTCAGATCTCCCATCCTCCGAAGGGTATACAAGTTCAGGTAAGGGTAGAAAGCAAGAGGCCAAGATGTCATCGGTGAGGCAAGTGGTCATTTCCTTAAGTGACGTGACATGTTTGGTCTGATTGATTCCATCATGCAGAACTAAAATGAACTAAAACTTAAAAACAAGCCATTGGGTTGCTTTCCCACCTTTTCTAAACCTCCTGGGATAAGAAAGAAAAGCCAAGTTACCTTTCTCATCTGAGCCAGCAAGCCTTCGAACTCCTTCAGGTTCAGTGTCGCTCCGCTATAGGACGCACAGCTATTCGCTGCCTTTCCCAGCCAGTAAATGGTAACTAATACCTGTGAAATAAAACCATGCACAAGATTGGGAGAATTTGCCCTCAAGAATGACTTTTAAACTAAGGAATCAATAATGGTCCACTAACAGGGAAGCAGGAAGGTACGTGCAGTCCTGATTTACAAAACTATCACTTATGAGGTATCCGTTACATGTAAAATCATTTTAACAGGAACCCAATGCTGTCTGTCAACACAATCATAATTCAGTAGTTAAACCCCAGTCACAACCCCAGTGTAAGGAACAGTTCATCTATAAGATAGCAACAAGGAAAAACAAATCCTCTACAATTATTTTTGTATAATGAAATAGTCAAATATTCAAAATTAGGAAGCGAAAAACTCTGGAGTCTTTACCTAGACAAGTAATAAATAGGTTGGCGATTCCTATTTAGAGAGGTGCCTTCGAAGGCCTACAGTGGCTACTTGTGGGCCCTGAGGCTCTGCTAAGACCAATGGCAACCATCCCAATGAAGTGATAAAGGTTAATGAGTGGTTTCCAGCACAGGATCAACACAATGTATTTAACTAAAGTCTGAAGAACACGATGTAACGAAGAATAGGATGTGCAGGTATCTAGTGTTGGACTACAGGTGGACTCCCATAAATCTCAGAAGGGAATTATTGAGCCTGGACAAGGCTACTGCCAATTAAACTATCTTAATAGTCATAGACATCTAATGTGTTTAAGAAAGTCTGAGTATTCAGGGGTCTGAAGCCACAGTCCTATGATACTTTGTTCTGTCTTTCCAAAGAAACTGTTCACAAATGCACATGCTCCTTACACCAATGTTCCCATACAACCCAGTAGGGGTTGGCTGAAGACGAGTCCCTAACACTGAATGATTGGGATCTGAAGCTTATGGAAAAGCTAAGACTATTATTTTATTTTCCCATACGTTTCTATTGCTTCAGCCAGGGTGGGAAGTACTCACTGAACCTCTCTTCACATGCTAGGCCAGACAGTGCTTCGGAAAATGTTATGTGAACGTGAGTTCAGATGGCAACAGGCCCCAGATATGGTTACATGCCATCAAGGCTCTGGTGTGATTTGGTTTTCTACCTCTGAGGGAAAATTTTACTTCAGGAAGCCCTGAAAACTTCCAGAAAGTCTTTTTATTTTTTATTTTTTAACCTATTGCTTAAAAATAACCTCCCAGAGAACAGACAACTGCGAATGTCAGGACATCAACCAGGACCATCAAAGAACTGATGTGTACTAAGGGAGCATGAGGCTATCCTGACAAGTGTAATAGGGAAGGGAAAACACCATTGTGCTCAGTTTTAGATGATAGGGCCTCCGATTTGTTTCAAACTGTGTGATGAAAAATGGCATAAAGCACTAGTTTTACAGAGGAAGAAAAAGAAGAACGAGACTGGCAATCAAATATAATAGCACCCTAGACATTTAAAAAGGGGGGGTCACAGCTAATTTTTCTATTTTATATGTAGACAATAATTTCTCACATCCCTCTATTTAACCTTTAAATTAAAGAGCAGTAATATGCTTGCCTTTTGAAAATAAGATCTAACTCCAGAAAGTTGATTTTGGGAAGTACTTATAAAAACCTCAAAAGATTAATAGGGAAAAAAAAGTACAAACCCACGACAGTTGACACTATTCCTAGCGTGCTGATCTTTCCCTGAAACAACTGGCCCAACTCCTTAATTTAATCTTCCCAAATGCGCCTGCCACGGGAAAGCAACTTTCAACGGCGCTGAGAAATCACTTTGTATTTAAGACACTAAACAGCAACGTGGCACAGGCTTTTATCTGTTTATTTCTGGATTGAGAACTTATTTAATTAGAGAGACCCCCAATCTACCATTTTTGTTTCTATTATAGTCATTAATTATTCTATCAGAGACACATATACTAGCTTTCTAGAACTCTTTCTAGCAAGACATACAAGAGGCACTGAATGTATGGACTAAATTTTACACTTGAACCATCAAAGTCAGAAAGAATAAGCTTGGAAATCAAAGTCAAAAACACTTACATTTTTCAGCTTCCTACTATAATCAATGCTCCTAATTAAGGGAAAGGAAAAGAAAATATGATCAGAACAGCAGTTTCTTCACTCTGCTCTTGCCTTAAACACTTCTAGGGTGTACTTGAAGTCAACTAGTATAATGAAACCAGGAAAATATAATATTTTTAAGTCTTATCATTATTATTTTAGGTTCTAAGTAAAATGATTTAGACAACGCAAAGTGGGCTTAAAGGTCCATCACGCACCATGAAAAGTGGAGTGCTCCATAACATCTGGAAAATGAAGAATTCCACTTAAAACTAAGACTGTTTATGTTTGTATTCTCAAAGTTTAACTGTTAAAGTAAAATTCTGCCTTAATTATAAACCACTGTCAAATGAAAATCTGATTGCACAAATATTTTTCATACAAGTACTATATATCCTCGTCCGAGGACACTGTTTTCATTACTTCAGAGAGAGAGGGAGGGGGAGAGAGACAGAGACTACCATGTGAGAGAAACGCTGATTGGTTTACCTTCTCATATACCCCCCAGACCTGGGGCCAAACCTGCAACCTGGGCATGTGCCCTGAGGGGGGAATGAACCCATGAACCTTTTTTAAATAAAGATCTAAAACCTTAATTAAATAGTCTTGAAAAGATACATATAAGAGGAAATGCTACCCAAATATTTGTCCTTTTCTGTTATGGACATAAATTTGTGTTTGGAATTAGCTATAAGTAAGAAAGTATGCATGTTATGTTGGAATATACACATGTGCATTCTTATATAC
This sequence comes from Artibeus jamaicensis, assembly GCF_021234435.1. NCBI lineage: Eukaryota > Metazoa > Chordata > Mammalia > Chiroptera > Phyllostomidae > Artibeus > Artibeus jamaicensis. The sequence continues at coordinate 2,208,348 of NW_026521954.1, forward strand.
ATAAATATTTATTCTCAAACTATAAACAAATAAGTTAGTTGGTGGCACTTTCTAAATATTCATACAGTGAGATATAAAAATTTCTCCAAAATGATTCCAAAGTTCCTTCAACATGTCAACAAATAGATTCTAGGAAAAACAGATATTGTGTGTGTGTGTTTTCACAGTAACTTCAGGTGGGGAGACAGGAGGGAGAAGGCAAACTACTTCATAAGCAGTTAAGATTCCTTCAAGTTTTTAGACCCCCACTACTTCCTTGCTGCATATTCTGATCCAAAGTACATATCAATGAATAGGTGCACAATTTTAAGTCAGTTTACGTTTGAGGAAATAGAAAACAATGTAGTACATTCTAAGATAAACCCACTGGTCCAATTTGATTAGAGTAAGGGAATATTTTCATGTTCTCTGCTTTTAACAGAAAAAAAAAATGATATGTCATTAGATACTGGCTAGGATTTTTTAAAAATTTAACAAAAACAGATAAAAATTAAAAATCTATAAAAGATTCAAAATTGTTATTAAAAAAACAAGTTAAAAACAGGGCACGCAAAACTTTTTCTGTGTTGACAATAAAAATTCATTGATTAAAACTATGACCCACTTCTAAAAAAAATCATCTTTGGCACATAGTAGGAGCTCACAAAATATCCGTTGAATGACTTCCACACAGCAATCAATTAAGTGAAAATACTTCCAAATTTTTCAGAGAAATGCTCAGGAGCAATTCAAAGCCTGGGCTCATTTTCATCCAATTGTTTCAATCCCTGGAAGGATACTTGCCACGTGGCCTCTGACTGTGCTTTTATGCCCCATCGAGGGTGTCTGGCATCCATTACGGGGTAGAGCTCACTAAATTACACATGCAGTAATCATTTGCAGGTTTTCCCTTTTTAGCCTACTCAAGTTACTGCTGAAAAAAATGTAAGAAAAATTACTTCCAATGAAAGCTAAACTAATGAGTGTTTTTTTTTAATTTAAAAAAGCATCAACATTTTTTTCTGTAAGATCTAGCCCTATAACTTATTGCTTATGGTATTAATTGATATCGGTGGGGTGTTCTCCAGCTCTAATAGTGTTCTGCTCAACTCTCAGAGGAAAAAGCAGAGACATACAGCAGTTCCACTTTGATCTACAAAAGCTGTAAACCGTATGTATGGTCCGAATGTCGCATGCACAGTGCCAAACTAACCAGCACCGTTCACGGAAATGTTGTAAGCAGAAAGCCCATCTGTGCCCACTCTCGCTAAAACCAGAAGCAATATTCTAAGTACTGTAATAAATTTATGGCATAATTTTAATATAAAATTATTTATGTTCTAAATATTCCTACAGTGAAATAAAGTTTTTTCTCAATAATTAGTTCAAGTTCAACATCCTCCCATGCTTGGGGACTGCCCTTCCCACCACATTGGTCCCTGTTCATTACGCTTCTACCACACTGGCTACTTTTCTTTTTAAATATCATGTTAATTTCTCTTCCCCAGATTTCTACATGGTCTTCCTCCGCACTCCATGCCTTACAGATCTCTGCATGGCTGGCTCTTGCTTCCCATTCATGTCTCAGCCCTCAGCTGACATGCCGCCTCTTCAGAGTGGCCACTCTTGACCACCTCTGGACTGGTCGCTATCCTCTTTTTGTTCAGTTTTATTGAGACACAATCGACATATAACATTGTACACGTTTAAAGTTTACAACCTAATGATTTGATATATCCATTAGTATGATAGTCACTATCTTTCACACCATCTATGTTTACTTCTCAGCACTTACCACTCCCTACAATTCCTTTTGTATTTAGTTATTTCTCATGTGTTGACACAGGGTGTGAATTCCACGTGAACAGGAGGCATTGGCTCTCTTGACTGTTCTGGTTCTCTGGGGCCTGGAAAGTGTCTGACATAGAGTAGATAGCTACTCAATAAATATTTGTTGAATGAATGAATGGAAAATGAGAGTGTCATAGGGGGAAATGATGGAAAAGTATTGCCTAGAGAGAATATTATTGCTCAAGTGAAGGACAAATTGAAACGGCAAGAAAATGAGGAGAAGAAATGCAAAAGGGAAGATAGAAAAACAAGATAAAGAAGGAAAGGGGAGCACAGAGAAGAGGAGGAGATGAGAAAAGGAAGCAAAAAGAGGAAGATAAAGGGCAGAAAAGAATAGGAGGAGGGAGAGGTGCATGGAAACTGAGAAGTGACCGTGTCTGTGTGCCCCAGGTCTACGTGACGCTTGCCCTTTAGGTTGCTTTCTGTGCCTTTGAATTAAAGACTCTTGTTTCACATATTGGTTGAGAATCGTCTTCTCAGATCTGCACTGAGCAAGTTTTAGCTTCCCTTTGGATGACAGGCCTAGAAAGATACAGGAAGGCTAGACCCCCAGCTTCCTGATACCCAGTTTTTTGTAAATAAGTAAGAAAGGTGCTAAGAGTTCTGAATGTCTAAAACCAATCTCAGCGTTCTCCTGGTTTGGTAACATACCAATTTAAAGTAGCTCTAGAAAGCAAATAAATGTGTCAAAGTGAATTTTTCCCACTTTCCAAGCAATGTATATATGACTAATGATTATGACGTTGCGCAGTTACTAGTTACTATTGTTTCTGGTCACTTGCCACCAGGTGGAACTATAAATGTGAGATGAGGCAGAACCTGAAACAATTTCCTAAAATAAGCAAAATTTATGGAAGCTGTGTACAACAATAAATGGAGCATGTGATGACTAAAATGAGGTTAATGGTGGTTTCCATATTCAAATATCATAATTTTTGTTGTTAGTTTTGCCCTTAACTAACATTTTTCCATGAGAAATATTAAGGAATGGTACACTAACAACAGAGAAGTAATTTTGTATAACTGATCACAGCTGGTTCTCTCATAGCCAGTCACAAATCATAAAATCCAATATAAACTCCTAACTCAATTTCATTCAGTAGTTTGCATTTTTCTTGATCATTTAAAAAAATCAGTATTGTCAAATAACATAAAATTAACAGCTCTGATTTTTGGCTTCTCTCCCTTTTCTGTTTTTCTATGATAAAATAATCCAAAAATGATCAAAAGAAGTATAGCTAATCCACAGATCCTGTCCATGTAATTAAGCTTATTACTAAAGTGTATTTGTGCCAAATATTATTTGACTAAAGTGAACATGTTCTATATGAAATTTGTAGAGTCCAAAGGACTTCTAAACTATAGGAAAATTATTTCTACAGTCTCATAAGGACTTTTTTCTCATTACTCTAGTCATGATCTATTTCTTCACAGAGAAGCACATTGCTGTCTCTTTTACTTTGACATTCTTTCCCTAGAATTCTTTGGCCCCAAATGTGGCTCACTGAGTAGATACAGTCAACAACAGCCAACTGGCCAATGACCCATCTTCAAAGAACTTGATCACTGACACACAGGAGAAAACAGTTACAAATGCAAATGAAGAAGAGATTTCTCCATAATCTATTGCTCTCTTTGCATAATAAACAGAGTTCAGATCTGTTTACCGAGTTCACAGTCTTCCAAGAGCCCATTCAGATGCCCAAATGGAGCCGATAAAAGCTTTTTGTCCAATACACACAGATTCTGTGCATATTTCTCTCTCGCCTCTCCCTCCTTCAAGTTTCACCTAACATTTTTCTCCTTCTCTTCAATATTTGATCTTTAGAGGAGTGATGTTTCCATTTCAAAAGCTTCTATTTGATCAGAATGAAAGCTATACACAGAGGGAAGGTCAGTGTGTCTTAGTTTGAAAGCTTGACTTTTTACCTTCACGTTTTTACTTATTAGGCATGCCCAACTGTCTGTCTCTTAAACCTTAAAACATCATCACAAAACTGCAAATCAAACCATAAATGGGTTTCCCTTAAACATCAATCGTGAGTCACTTACTTGACTGTTACTCTGTTGGATGTATCTTGTAGGTCACTAGGGTCAAAAAGTTGAGATTCTTTAAGGCCGAGCTCTTTACAACCTCTCAAGAATAGGATGATATTGTCCTGGAAGGAAGAAAAGAAATCCAGGTCTGTATTATTTTACATTGTCTTTATGAACCACCAGCCCCTTCTCTTTAATAGTCCAAATCACTGAGGGATATCAGTCAGTAAAGCAGCAAGAGTCAGGTCTAAACCATGGTTTGTTGAATTAAAAAAAGACATACTTTGTTAGGATATGCTGGAGGAAAAAGACGCTTCAAACTTCTAAACCAACAGCCACACCAAATTCATTTTTTCCTTTACCGTAACACATTGTTGTAAAATTGCAAGTAAAATGTCATTGAAAGCAAACCTTAGCATCTTTGAAGGGAATGATCCTCCCAACCCAGATATTCCCTATTGTAAACTTTTGTCCATGTCTTACTACCTAGAATCTGGTTCAAAATTTATATAAAAAACTGGTTTTACTACCTGAGTGTTCATCTTCAATAATTTTTTAATTGATCATCTAAAATACATTCATTATCAGTGGGTTTTCACTGATAATACCTTTTTGTGGATAAGGAACTGAATTAAATGGGAAAAATCTAGACTTAATTGGAAAGGGGAAAAAGAATGTGGAAAACTTTTGAAAATAATGCAAAAGAGCCTTCTCACAGTGCAAACTTCCTGTAGGAGGCACAAATGTACTTTGAGCTGGCAGAGGGGCAGGCACAATGGACAGTTAGGGAGGGTTCTGGTCTTCATCTGTTGGAAGTCATGAAAAATAAACAAATGGCTCTGGAAGGGACTGCGACTGTGGGCCATCCCATCAGAACTCCTGGGTGTTAGCAGCAGGTTCTGTAACAAAGTGTAGGCTGGAAGGCCCCAAAGCTCTGCAAAGGGGGGATTTGTAGTGGGCTCCAGAACTTGGGATATCTGGGAAGATAGGATAATAGGCTTGGCTGCAGTAAGGAAGACACTAAACAGGGCCATTGAGAGTTACTTTGCAGGCCAGCCTCATACCTGATATGAAAAAATAGTTATTTTGCATATCAATAACAGCAGACTGATCTTCCAGCCTGAATGGAACCAGAAAGTAAGTATGTAAAACTTTGATGGTGATGTAACTAGGAGGCAGCTCCCCCTGGTTACGGCACCTGTGTGATAGCTTGGAGATGGTTTGCTCCATGCCACGGGGCCACGTCTGCCCAGATTACCTACGGCAGCCAAAAAAGGCCGAAAATATGGGCTGGCAGGTATAGCCAACAGTGGGAGGAGTTGGAAATGGGGTTACAGAGGAGGTTCCAAACTGGGATTTAAACAAAGGGTGGGCTGACATGTGGGACGGAGATTACAATAAGAAGGACAATAAGAGACCATGGGAAGGAAAGGGTTGAAAGGAATCTCATTGGTGGGCCATGAGAAGTTACCACATAGTTTTGCATTCAGAACTGGAGATCCTGGCAACACAGCTGATGGTGCTGGGGACTGTGGGAGACCTACCCAGCTGAGCACAGATTACTGGGGGGGGGACTGGGAGTCTAGCTGAGCTATGGACCTCTATTTCTTTTTCCTGAAATACGGTACCTTTGACTGGACTGGTTGGGCAAAGGGGGGAAGGCAGGACTGTGTGTGTGTGTGTGTGTGTGTGTGTTTTAAAGGGACTTTGGGATTTTAACAGTGACATCTGCTGTTACTCTGAACCTGTATAACTTTTGAATAAATAGTTCCTTTCCTTTTTACCAAACTCTGGCATTGAGAGCCACAGTTCATATCGGCAGCAGGCAAAGATGTACCTAGAACAGAAAGACCCTGGGGGAGTGGGGACTTGTTTTGCTAACAGTTCATCAGTCACAGGTCTCTGTCCTCTTCTTAAAAGACTTCTGACGAGCTAGCTGATCCTATCAATTAGTGAAAGTTACAGGAGAGGAATGATAAAAAATTGGCTCCAGAAGCAGTATCAGTGTGAATCCACCTGAATACTCTAAGAAAGATGCTACAAAAATCTGCAATGACGATGGTGGTTACCGAATCATGTATTCACCTGAGTGCAACTCAACAAAGGGAAGAGCAAACGGAGTTCTTCCCAAGTATCCAGTGTGTAGGCAGGATTCTAAGATGACCCCCAAGAATTCCACCCCCTGGTGCATACACCCTGTATAATCCCTCCCCTTGAGTGCCAGTAGAACCATGAATGTGAGGGGATATCCCTCTGTGGTCATGTTACTAACCAGCTGGCTTTGAGTCAATCAAAAGAAAGATGATCAAATTGGGTCTGACCTAACCAGGGGAACTTTTAAACAAGGCAAACTCAGAGTTCCTGGGGGCCATGAGTTCTAAAGATGTACGGAGGTTGTTGCATTCTGTCAAGAACCTCACAAGCCTGGAAGAGGTTTGGACAAAGCTCAAATGGGACCTCAGTTCCTGCCAATACCATGATTTCATCCCAGTGAGATCCTGAGCAAAGAACCACGTTTTTACTTCTGACTGCAGAAAAAAAGATAATAAATAGGTATTGATTTCAACGGGTGTGACATTTATAGTAATTTTCTATTCACCAATTTAAAAAAAACAGGCTCAAAACAACACAAACAATAGCAATAAACTGTTAACATTTAACATTTATTTAGCCTTTTTTATATGCTAAGCATGCTTCCAAGAGCTCTACAACTACTAACTCATTAACCCCTGCACAACCTAGTGAGGTAGGTACTAATTTCATCCTCATTTATAGACGAGCAGTCTGAGGCACAGAACAATTAAGCACCTTGTCCAAGGTCACACAGCCAGAAAAGGATGAGGATGCAAAACACGTGGCATAGATGAGGAGCTTGAGCATCAAATCTGAGGTCAGCACCAAAGGAAGATGATGCTATGGAGTTAGGGGCTGCTCGCAGAGGGCCTTGAAGGCCATGGAAGGGAGGCTGTGCAAGTCACAGAGGGGCTGCGATCTGAAAACCAATGCTCAGATCTGCAGCAGAAGAAGAAGGCTGAGGGCAGACCTATGGGGTGGTAGACAGGGTGGAGGAAGGATTTAAGAGGAACGAGATAGCAGACAGGGACACCAATGATACTACAATCTCACTGTCCACCCCATAGCCCTTCTCAGAGTGTGTTCTCTCCTGTGTCCCTAGACTTTTTCAACAGGTGAGATATGCCATCATTCACAAAACCTGTGCTCTTGTAGACCAACAATAAGCCAGTCATAGTCAGAAGTCATCTACACCCTGGCCATCTCTCCTTCAATTACTTCACACATTTTAAAATTGTCAAATTTCTCCTTGGAGTTTTTTATGTTCCCTCCCATCTCCAGAGGTTTATAGATGTTTAGGTAAGTTTTTCCAGGGCATGCAACTATATTTCTGGTTGGCCTGGTGATCTCTGAGGGCTTCCTGCCTAGCAGAAAACAAAGGCTGTGTCCTGGTACTCTCTAGGAATCATTTGGGACCACAATGAGAGGACCAGGCCTGTAACTGCCATCTTGTCCCGCAAGAAGCACATGACTGGGCACCTCGGATTCTCAGGAAGGACAAGGAGGCCTGCTTTTTTATGCACACCCAGATTCCCAGAAGCCCAGATGCGTGTCTGAGCTCTATGCTGTGTTCAGCACACAGACTGCAAACACAAAAGCGCTGTGTTACCAGCCGGGCTGAACAATTTGGGCTGGGAGATTTAAATAACTGCAGGTCTCCTTCCAGCTCCTTGCTGCAACCTAATGATGCTGGAGGGGAGCCAGACCCCAGTCAGGAGAAAAGCCAGAAGGAAGAACCCTCCAGCCAAGAGCTAACAGGGGCAGCCACCAGTGTGGGCAGGAAGGACTGTACCTTTAATTACATAAAGTGCAACTTGCAAATTCCCATCTGCCTTGCTCTTCATACTGAGTTTTTTCCACACTTATAATTCCAAGCAAAACTCACATAGTAGTGTTTTAGCCTCAAAAGCCAGGCAGTACAACAGCATCCCAATTCCAAGGGAGAAGTGGAAGACACTGATTTATGACAAGGAGCACTACAGTCAGCTCTTATTAATGTAGTATACAAACCTGTCGTGATTTTGTGGGGCTTCCAAAGAAGTTCTTTAAGACTCTTCAAAAAAGTAAAAGCCATGAAAAAGCAAAACTGGAGATTAGAGAGACGTGATGACCAAATGTGATCTATGTTTGGTTGGATTAGATCCTTGATGCAAAAAAGAAAAGTAAATAAGGCTATAAAAGTCGAAATTAAATAGCCCATATTTAAATGTAACATGTACGTACCTAAATGTAAATATATTTAAATGTAAGATGTAGCATGAACTTTTCCAGTTACTGTAACATGTTGGATAACATTATCGAATGAATGTTAATTTTCTTATACATGACGATGATGAGATTGTGGTTACATGAAAGAGTGCCTTTATTGTTAAGGAGACACGTTAGTTATTAGGGATGAGTTATCACAATGTCTATAATTTCAAATGGTTCAGGGGCAAAAATGTGATTTTGAGCAAAAGGGAGAGAGAAACAGAGACGGAGAGAGGGAATGGATGTGCTGGCCTGTCATGAAGAAAGAGACCCAGGAAATACAGCAGAATATCGACAACTGGTGAAGCTAGATCGGGGACTGGCAAACTTCTTCTGTAAAGAGCCAGAGGGTAAATACAGTTTTGTGGGCCAGTGGTGGCCTCTGTTTTGCAGCCGGACAGCACAGGATAGATGGGAGTGTCCACACCGCCATGGCCTCATTTACAAAGCAGCCACCGGGCTGGACTGGCCCAGGGCCGTAGGCCACAGGCCCTGTCACAGGGAAATGATCACGCCTTCACTGGTCATTCTTCTGACTTTTCTGTACATTTGAAATTTTTCAAAAAAAAAAGGTTTTGAAAAGAAGAGTTTGTAAATTTGTGGAAATATATTCAACCACATAGGGTGATGACTTCATTGGCAAAACCAATTTCATAAAATTCAAGGAAAAAGCTCCCTCACCTCAGAGACTACTATTGCCAAGTCCCTGAGGTAAATGTTGAAGGACTCCTGAGGGAAAGTCGCCATTTCTGAATAACTGGAAAGTGCTCTCACATGAGGCTCTGTTCAACCCAGATCCGTAACATAAAGTTCCTAACAGAGTCCATTCTGGGCTGGGCTAATGGGAATTTATGGATTTATACCACCATTCATGTAACCCCCACCGTGCACTCATTCTTCCTGCTCTTGGCCCTGGGATTTCCCATTTCATTAATGTGTGGGCTTGCTCTGCGTAGGGAAACATTCCCCAGGGGCCCAGGGTTGAGCCCTGAGCCCCCTGCCCTCAGGGGACCTCTTCTCTGAATAAATCCTTGTACTCGGCTCCCCTCCCTTCTCATGCCAAAGACAAGATGAAGGAAGGCCCAGGATGGTCTCTGCTCCCAGAATGCAGTAGTGCCCCTAGTGTGTGGTAGGAGCTCACTGAATATGTAAAATAAAGTGTGTACTAAGTTCTAGGTGCTCATAAGAATGAAAAAAAATTCCTTACCCTCATGGAGTTGACGTCCTAGCAGATAAACTACTGAGCTCATAAAAAAGTATCTTATCTTCAAGATTAATTTTCAAGATCCGTCAAATAGCTGGAATTGTTCAAGATACACATAAACAGAGGCCTGACTTCAAATTAGACAATGGAAATGAGAGACCCGCAGATATATCAAGGAACAGGGCACAATAGCTTTGGAGTCAGAAGGACTCTAGTTCAAACCCCAGCCTCATGCATGTATGGGTAATGTGACCTTGGGCACAGTTCCTCACCTTTCTGATTCTCAAAATTTCTATTCTGAAGGGTGGGGAATGCCATCCGCCTGACAGGGACATCAGAGGTACAGAAAATGTGTATTAAGAACACAGTCCTAGCCCTGGCTGGCATAGCTCAGTGGATTGAGCACGGACCTGCGAACCAGAGTATCATGGTTCGATTCCCAGTCAGGGCACATGCCTGGGTTGCAGGCCAGTTACCAGCAGGGGACTCACAAGAGGCAACCACACATTGATGTTTCTCTCCCACTCTTTCTCCTTCCCTTCCCCTTTCTCTAAAAATAAATAAATAAAATATTTTAAAAAAAGAACACAGTCCAGTGCCTGGTATCTTCTAGGACACGTATTATATGGAAGTTATTATTATGGCATTATTGTCAACTCAGGTCAACAAAGGACCATGGAAGGTGAGATGAAGAATAGTTTAGCTGCTCAGGAAAAACAGACAGTGCGTATTTATAGCCCTTGCCAGTTACATGGCAGATGGCACACAAAAAAAGTAGTTGCTGTTATTGTTGGTTGTCGTTTAGTCACTGTCATTGACCACCTGCCCACTTGGGCCCTCCACACAAGCAGCCTCAAACTCAGACACAGGCTATGTACCAAAAGTCCATTCGTACGGAGGCTACTTGTAAGTCATCATTTGTAATTATCCCAGAGAAATAACCTTTACAGAGTGGTTCCCAGTTTAGATCGGAAAAGCCTACTTAAGCCAAAGTGTCCCTGATGAGGGCTAACAATTACATTATGGAACCTAACCGCTAAGCAGACTGACATTTCACTGGGGACTTGTATTCAGAAATGCCAACCACACGTCTCTCTCAGTTGGAGCTTGACCCAACACGGCACCATGGAAGGAAGGGGCAAGAATGAGAGGGGAGAAGGGTGGGCCGCAACTCATTCCAGTGCAGCCCCCCCAAGACACATCGCTGCCTCAACCAGGCCTTTCTCCCTCTTGTCTTCAGAAGGCAAGCAAGGACCTGCTGGCCACCTTTCCCTTTCTCTAGCTGTCATTTCCAACCGGAGAGGCGTTTCTCTCTTTCCTTGATCCACTACAGAGTAGCACACAACTTTCTGGCTCTGGGGAAGGCACTGGCCCTCAGTGGTTCTCCAGGGAAACTGGACAGGTAGTGGGACGCCCCCTTCCTGGCACAACCTCCTTGGCTTTACTTCCTTTATAACCAGTAGGGAAAGGTCAACCTGACAGTGGATGTGGAGTTCACAGAAAGTGCAGGTAATGCTCGTCTGAGTGTCAAATGAACCCAGATGCCTGTACTGCCAGGTATTTAAAGTACAACACATAAAACATCCATATAGTTTGTATACATTAAAACACTAGATGGAAATATCCAAATGAAAACTTGGATTAATTATGTCTGGTGAGTTTATTAGTTTAATACATTTTTCCATAATAAATATTTGCTTTAAATCTTAGTAAGGAGTAGGATGCCTCAGAAAGATTTGCAAGAATATCAGAAAAGACCCAGATCTTTTTAGAAAATGAGTAACTAACTCCAATGTTCCTCTTCTGTTGGAAATATAAGGCTTCTTTTGAAACATAGTTTTTGTCAGGTTTCCTACATTTAAAGCAAATAAACTTCCTTTAACAGAAATGCAATTTTGAAATTCAGAACTGAAGGAATATATTGCCAAAATATCTCCAGGAACTTCCCCCACAATTAGTAGAATTTGGGGATTTCTGGTACCTGCCTCTGTGTTCACGGTTGCTCTCGCAGCCTGTACGGATGGGTTCCAGCCAAGCTTGGCCGAGGCCCAGCAACCGTCTGCACTGCCAGACCTGCGATGCATTTGTACTTGCCGGGAGCCCTTAATGAGGATACCAGGCCTTTCACTGAGAGGCAAGAGGCAAGCGTGGCTGGTTCTGCCTGGAAGAATTCAGGGGAAGTTTAACTCAGAGGGTGGCAGCTGGGTGGCTGCTTGAAGGAGAGGGAGAACTTTTATGGATGGGAAATGAGCAGAAGCACAGCAGCTGCAGAGGGAATGAAAGCCTGGGGAGGTGAAGCAAATCCTGAGAGGCTGGCTGGAGGAGGGTAGTGAGAGCCCTGACAAAGATGCAGACTATTCTCTAGGCATCGGGGAAACCAGATCAGTGGATGAGGAGGAACGGAGTCCCAGGACCTAACTCTCATTTCAGGAGAATATGTCCGGTGTTAGCAAGTCAGATCCAAAAGGCAGAGAGGGTCTGTCCAAGAGATTATTACAAGGCCTCAGGGAGAGATGTGGAAGCCTGCATTTACCCAGAAGCAGTAAGAGCAGAGGAGAGGGAGAGGATGTGTGCATCCCTCCCCTGGGAGTCAAACTGCAATTGGCTTGGCAGTTGACTGGATTGGGGAGTAGAAGATGAGAACGAAGGGCTTTGGGGTGATGCTGAGGTTTTTAGCCATCGAGACCCATCTGGACGAAAGAGAGTTTTTGAGAAATGGAAATAAGCTTGAAACATTGCATATTCAGAGCCATCGCTTATTGGGAGCTCTGAGCTAGAGCTCAGAAGTGAGGCCCTAACATAATATGAAGGTTTGGAATCCACCAGGACATGCACACAGCACATGTAGGGGAGAGGACGGTATTGCCAGGAGCGCTCAGACAGAACAACAGAGGCTGAAACAGGGCCATACAGAATACTGACAACTAAGGACAGTTAGAGGATAGGGAGCGCCTTGTCCCTGAGGAAAAGTGAACGAGTACGGGAGAACCAGGCAAGGTTGCCAGGGATGCCAAGTGAGAGCACTATGCAGGCAGTACCATGTGTCCAATGCCAAACAACACAGCACCGCATCTAGGACCCCAGCTGTTCTGCTGAACAACCTTGGACCAGTTGCCTACCGGGTCTCTGCCTCAGTTCTCTCTTCTAAAAGGCCCCACAGAATGTGCTGCTCATCGCCTCCCTGAGCCCATCTCCACCACGCCCTCTCTGCCTGCAGCCATGCGCAACTTCTAGTGGGTCCTCAACCAGCTTGGGTCGGTTCCTGCCAGGGCCTCTGCACAGCTCACTCTCTCCCTCTGTCTCTCTCTCCCCCACCTAGATATTATCTAGAACCATCTCTGGTATAATAAGCAAACACTCAATAAATATGCATAGAATAAATTAATGATATTAAAAATGGGGATACCCCTAATGTCATAGGGCTGTTGTGCAGAGTTAAGTATGAAAATATATGTAAAGTGTTTAGAATAGAACAGTGGTACAATAAGTGTTCTCCATTGTTATACTTAAGTTGTCAATGAATAGACTTTCTGATTGAAAAAATATTACTGACTTTGGGGAGAGTTTTGGTGGAATGACAGGGTAAAAACCAGATGGCAGGAAACTAAGAAGTCAGTGCAGGTAGAATAAAAATGATGGAGAAAACACAGAGACACACTGGGGATGTTCAGCAGAGAAGAGATTTTGAGATGGGGAATGGCGAGTCAAAGGGAGGTTGGCTGATGGCTTCTTTCAGGAAAGTTGCAGTTTGTCAGTGTTAGAGAAGCATGCCACCCTGCTTGTCTGAGGGCTCCCTGGCCCCTTCCTCACCCTCATAAGCAATCCCCACCCCATTTGAGGTTTGAGCCACCAGTTCCTTACCACAATAGTCTTCTACCTCACTCTATTTCTGCCAAAATCACAGAGGACTCTGGCATCAGTCACCAACCACTTAATGTAGTCAACATTCTATGTGACTTTAAATCCCCCCTGTGGGCAACCTGTTCAACAACCCGGGTTGTTGCCAACCTTACAGTTCTTTGACTCCCTCAATTCCAGTGGTGGTTTTTACTTATGCACCCCTTCTCAGGAACATCATCGTCACCCAGGCCTGCCCTGTGTAACTTTGAATTCCAACATCCGATGATTTGGGCTTAGCCCCACTCCTTCCCGGGTTGTCATTACTTCTCCCCCAGGACACCTGCTCTTTCATTCCAGACTTTGCCCTTTTCCCTCAGACCATTCTCCTCTCCCCTTGTTGCTTCATTCCTTTCACGATCCAGTCCAAGCTGTGGGACTATACAACTACTCACTGCCTGCATATTCAGCATCCCCGCTTCTCTGTCTTTCTATTAGGGAGCAAGGACTAGGAAAAGGAAATAGCACAGGTGGGAGAGTCAGCCTTGGAAATGAGCCTGGGGCTAACCCAACCAATCAGGTATGCCCACTCCTTGTATTTCGACATGGAGAAAAACATTCCTGGCGCCCCACTGTTCCATCCCAAGGCTGGCTTGGGAGAAGAAATGGAGCATGCTCGGCTCAGCCATTATGGGTTTCCTCTCCATGGAAGACAGCCTGTCTGTAGGACACATGTGTCCTGTCTCTGCCATGTGGTCAGAAGCCTCTGTGGGAGAGGCCTGTGGTTGACCAGCTGTGAGAGGGATGGGTGGATAAATTTATTTAATTCAAGAGTGAGGATTAGCAAACCCACTTGGCTACGGCTCTAAACCCAAGCTGTCCTATTTGTTTCATGAGAAGTAAAGCTGATATTTTGATCTCCATCTGACTCCCGTGTTTATGTCTCAGCTGGGAGGGAAAGACAGGAGCATTATCTACTGAACACCCTAAACCCCTAATGCTCTGCTCCTGGCACTACTGGAAATAATGGTGCTGCTCTGAGGGCTACAAATGTATGAGCTGCCACCTGGGTGGGGCCCTCAGATCCACTTGGGATCCTTCTGGGCATCTGGTCAGCCCTCTCCTGTCTTCACCTAGGTTTTCACAAGCCTCCTCTGCTCTCTTCAGCCTCTCTGCCATGCCTTTACCTTCTTCTCCATCAACAGACAGATGTCATTAGTCCCCAAGAGCTAAGTCTGTTCACTTTGCCCATCCCAAGTTCTGTATCTAATAACATTTTTTAAAAAATTTGAAGTTGGATATTTGAAGGCCTTTGAAAACAATCTGTTAACATTTTTTCAGCAATGGGAGCAAAATGTGACACTGTGTTAGAATGGAGATCAAACAGCCAGCAGCTATGCTCTATTAATTTTGGTTTCACTTTTTCAAAATTTTCCCCAAGATATTTATTGCATACTTATTGTATGAAAGGCAATGTGCTAAGTGCTTTGGACAGGAAGGGGTCAGGGTAAGAGGGGAACTCTTATTTGCAAGTGAGAGAAGCCCAGATGGAAATAGGCCTATATTGGATTACAGAGCTCAGTACTTCCCAGCCACAGGGAGGGTGGGGATGCAGCTGACCCTCTGAAACAACTGGGACCAGGGCCTTTGCATTTGGAACCTGCAGTTGCTTCATCTCTTGTCTGCTCGCTCTGCACTTGGCTTATTGCTTTCACTGCACACAGGTTTCCTACACATGGATCCCCCACTTCCCGCAGAGGTTGTCTCCTCTGACAGGGCTAATTCTCTTTTTTATTTGCAGTGTTAAAAATCCCAGGAGAGGGAAAGACACTTACTGGCCTGCCTGGGGTCAGGTTCCTTCCCACAGTGACTAATGGGACCGGGTAAAAAAGATCAGGAATCATTTCAATCAGTGGTGAGGAAGAGGGGCATGGAACAGTTTCCAAAAGAATCATAACACAATTCCCTAGGAATGGGAGCCCAGGTCAGACAAAACCAGCAACGCTTGCTGCCTTCACGAGAGTGGACCAGGTGTGGATTTGCCCCTCAAAGTTCATCTAGAGCTGAGCACAGAATTACTAGCACCATTGTTAGCATTCTCAACACAGCTGGACAAATTTAGTTTCCTCTAAAGATGGTCTTCTGAAAGAGTCTGTGCACTCCGCTGTGATGCTACCTCAATTGCTTGAATTTAACAGGCTTGATGCCAAAAAGACCAATCACAGAAAGAAGCAGCAAAAATGACTTAACTAACCGTGCTGGGAGAGCTTTTTCAAGCATGATCCCACACTAGTACAGCGGCTGGAAGCTCTTCCTCCCTCAGGACACGCAGGGGAATAGTGTGTCCAACCTAAAGGCTCCAGCATCTTCATTTTATCTCTTTCTGGATTTTAGACTCGTGAACATCCACATAGCAGCTGCCTCTCCTCTCACAGACTTGACGTTCAAGCCCACTTGAGAGTCACAATGTGTTATTGATTCAGAAGAACTGGGATTCAAGCCTATCAGAAAAACTGTAGAGATTCCAAAGGCTCTATCCCTCCAAATAGAGCACAGAATTATTCTCCCATTACTTAGATTAACCCTAAAACTCAACATAAGCATTATTATGTTATATTGCCAAATGGTTTTTCAGCATAATTTGCTAATTGCATTTTGGAAATTGAATGACACAGAGCTTTCAGTTATGTTAGAATAAAACTGCTTAAATCATCTATCATACCTCATTATACAATACGCATTTGACATGTAGAGCATGACACTTTGGCATTTCTCACAGCTGTGACAGTCAAACTGGTCTGGACTGCTGTGGGTCTGATATTAGTCCATAATGAGATAAATGCAGAATTGAAAATGAGTATTGAGAAACTTTTATAGTAATTTGGCATTTTTAAATTATATTTTGTTGATTATGCTATTATAGTTGTCCCAATTTTTTCTTTACCCCCCTCTATCTGGCACCTCCCACACCCTCAGGCAATCTTTGTGTCATTGTTCATGTCCATGGGTCATGGCTACTCTATTTCCTATACTATTCTTTATATCCCTGTGGCTATTCTGTAAATACCAATTTTTACTTCTTAATCCCCTCACCTCTTCACCCATTCTCCCCTTCCCACTCCCATCTGGCAACCATCAAAACATTCTCTGTATCCATGATTCTGTTTCTGTTCTTCTCGTTTACTTTGTTTTTTTAGAGTCAATTGTTGATAGATTGGTATTTTTTGCCATTTTATTGTTCATAGTTTTTATCTTTTTCTTAAATAGGTCACTTTAACATTTTATATAATAATGGTTTGGTGATGATGAACTCCTTTAGTTTTTACTTGTTTGGGAAGCTCTTTTTACCTGCCTTTTAATTCTAAATATCTTTGCTGGGTAGAGCAATCTTAGCGATAGGTCTTTGCTTTACATGACTTGAATACTTCTTGCCAATCCCTTCTTGCCTGCAAAGTTTCTTTTAAGAAATCAGCTGACAGTCTTATGGGAATTCCCCTGTATGTAACTAACTGCTTTTCTCTTTCTGTTTTTAAGATTCATTCTTTATCTTTAACATTTAGCATTTTAATTATGATTTGTCTTGGAGTAGGTGTCTTTGCATTCATCTTGTTTGAAACTCTGTGCTTCCTGGACTTGCATGTCTATTTCCTTCACCAAATTAGGGAAGTCTTCATTCATTATTTTTTCAAATATATTTCCAATTTCTTGCTCTTTCTCTTCTCCTGGCACCTCTATGAGGCGAGTGTTTGAATGCTTGAAGTTGTCCCTGAGGCTACTTACACTATCCTCACTTTTTTGGATTTGTTTTCCTTCTTGCTTTTTGCTTCCTTATATTCCAAATCATTGATTTGACTCTCAGCTTCATCCACTCTACTGTTGTTTCCCTGTAAATCGTTTTTTATTTCAATTTGTGTATCTTTTGTTTCTGACTGGATCATTTTCATGCTGTTGAGGTCCTGACCAAATTCCTTGAACATCCTTATAACTAGTGTTTTGAATTCTGCATCTGATATATCACTTATCTTCATTTTTGTTTAGTTCTTTTTCTAGAGTTTTGACCTATTCTTTCATATGGGCCATGTTTCTTTGTTTCCTCATTTCAGCAGCCTCTCTGTGTTTGTTTCTATGTATTAGGTAGAGCTGCTATGACTCCCTGTCTTGGTAGCATAGCCTAATGTAGTAGTTGTCATGTAGGGTCCAGAGGCACAGCCTTCTCTGTCACCCAAGCAGGGTACTCAAGGTACACCTTGTGTGCAGGCTAAGTATACTCTCCTCTTGTAGTTGAGCCTTGGTTGCTGTTGGTAGGTTAATGGGAGGAATTTATGCAGGCCAGTCAGCTGCAAGGACTGGCTGTGACCACTGACCACCAACCTCCACCCTCCATGGAGGATCAGCTGTGTAGGGGTAGGGCGGTGGTATTCCAATGTGGTCTGTAGCTCTGCACTGGGTGTGCTGGCTTTGGGGTTTCCTGGTGGTACAGGCTAAAATCAGTCAGGACCTGCATTTTGCCTGGGGCCACTCTGCTTACACTATAAAGTAATGTGAGGTGGCTGCTACTTGTCCTGGGCTTTGAGATTCACAGGAGAAGCCAAGGTGTGAAGCTAGGCTGGCTGCTGCTAGTGCTGGGTCTTGGGCCACTTAGCAAAAGGTATGGAAGCTGGGGGATCACTGAGGCCAGCCGTCGTTTCCTTGAGAGGACTTAGGAAGTTGGGAAGCATGAGCCAGGACCAGCCATTCAGTTGGAAAAGCATCTTGGGTGGGCCTGTAAGTTCAGTTGGACAGAGTCTCTGGGGATCTCCAGGCGGGACAGTGTTAGACAGGCTGATGGGAGTTTCAGACATGGCACCAGCCCTCAGGTTTCACAACCCTGTGGGGGGAGGGTTCAGAAAAGGGACAATGGACTCTTCCCACCTTTCTGTCCAAGAGAAAGCTGTCCCCCAGCTTCTGCCCCAACACCAGACAGCCCAGTCTCTCCCTGTATGCCAGCACTGCCCTTCTACCTACAGCGCTCGTACTAGGGCTCAGAGAGAGTGAATCTGAGCAAGTCCTTGCGTGGATTCTCCAAGAAGAACTGCTTGGGACTCCAGAAGCCTCTTCTACTGACTCAGTCCCCACTCATTTTTTTATGCCCCCCACTCGTTTTTGCTGCCAGAAGCACTGGAACCCTGGGTTGGGTGGCCTGGTATCCATGCCTTATGAGGGATCCTCATGCCTGAGATATCCCTCTCAAATTTTTATCTACCACACGTGGATATAAGACCAGCTGAGTCTCCACCCCTTCTACAGTCTGTATGGATGTGGATTCTTTAATTCTGTAGTTGTCAGACTTCCATTCAAGTTAACTTCTGACAGTTCTGAGTGATAGTTGTTCTATATTTTAGTTGTAATTTTGATGTGGTTACATGAGGAGGCAAGCCGTGTCTACCAATGCTGCCACCTTGATAAGAAGTTCTCCAGTTTGCCATTCTAACCACACCCACATGTGTGATCATGGACGCATCTCATTGAACAGGGTCTGCACCATTTCGGATGCTGTCCAAACTGCATGTTGTCTGAACTAATGGCGATAGGATCACATACCAGTCCCACCTGCATTAGAAATTGAATAAACAACAACAAAATGCAAACCCAAACCACAATGAGATACTATTTTACACCCAGTAGAATGGCAATTTAAATTGGGATAGTAAAAACATTCTGAAAATGGTTAGTAGTTACAATTGCAAAAACATTGTTGATGTACTTAATACCCCTGAATTGTACATCTAAAAATCATTAAAACAGAAAAATTTATGTTATATATATTTTACCACAATGATAAAATATATTTATTAGAAAAGTTTAAAGTATACATGCTAGAAGAGTTCTAGATCAAATGAAATTTGGAAAATACTGCATAAAACACCCCCCTACTTGGAGTTCAGAATGCTTAGCCTAACAGTTCTGAGAAATTCCTTACTAAATTTTTTTTTTAATTTTAATTCAGCACTTCCTAAACTTATTGGACTTCAGAACTTTTTTCATCATATACCTTCTAATATCTTACAAAACATAAGTTTAAGAAAGGCTGAGCCAGATGAACTACTAAAGCATGGTTTATAACGTCATATCATGCACTAATACGAGTGAAATAGTTGTAATACGTAGGTTGTGGCCCATAACCTAATACCGCCAACCTTTGGTGCGACATGCCAATCAGTTCCTGTGCTGGCAATGCCAAACCCAAGGCAAGCCAGGCTAATTGGAGTCAAACAGCTAGGGTCTGGTTCATCTCTGTATCCTTCCAGCTTCACAATAAGAATATATTTCACACTTGGCTTTACAGGGCTGCAAGTTAAGACAACGATTTACTCATTAGGCGTAACTCCAGGAACAAAGCACTTCATAGTCTAGGTCAGACATGTGGATGACATTAGAAAAAGAAACAAGCTTCTAGAGGGCAAATGAGTGTGCAGAGCAGGAGCCGTATGGACAGATCTAAATACCACTACTCCTGTCATATTGAGAGGTCACAGCCTCTCCACTGAGAAGGGGGAAAAGCCAGAAAGAAAGGAAATACCACAAAGTCGGAAACCATAAGCAACCTTTGCCCTCATCAACATATACCATGGCCTGAAATAATTATAGTATTTAAAATTTTAGGCTGAAGTTTATTGAAAATGTTCTGCTGATATTAAAACATACATGAAAAGGAAGAAGTGGTATGCAGAAGAGGAATTCAAAGCAAAAAAAAAAAAAAAAGAGAGAGAGAAAGATTGCAGCCACTCTTCTTGTTCTTTCAAGTTTATCAGGTTCTTAACCCAAGTTGGGACTGACTTTACTTGTCCGATTTTTTTCTATGTAACTCAGAAAAGGTGTGGAGAAAAGATTGTCTTCAAATAACTCCAGAAATCTCTACTTTGTAATCATGCATAAGTGGAAACCACATCTCATCTTCAAGAAAGTTTTTTTGAAAATATATTCAAAACAATAAAATTTCTATGGATATTAGCTTCCTCTTTCCAAGTTAGTGTTTGGCCTCATTTACACAATAAGTCTAATGGGTAAGTTACCACTCACAAATAGCACCTAGCACATTCTTGGCATCTGAAAGGCATTAACACATTGCATATGCTATTCATGTTTACAAAACACGATATCTGAGGGAAAAAAATCCCCAGAGAAGGGGGTGAGCATAGGAATGTACAAGGCCACCAGTGTGGCTGCAAAGGTCCCTCTCATGTGCACTTGGAGTTTTGAAGGTACATCCACGGGGGCGGAACCAATGGACAAAAAATACTGAGACCCTGTAAGGTATTTAGGGCTTCGCAATTTTTACCACATTAATTCTAGCAACCTAGCTCTAAGGATGCTTATCCTAACAGATATGGACAAAAATGATGTTTAAACCAAATTCAATCAAATTATTGTTTCATGGGTAGAGTTTTAGTTTGGGAGGAGGACAAAGTTCTGGAGACAGATGGTGATGTTGGTTGCACAATATCTGAAGAGAATTTAACTTGGTGAAAATTATAAATATCATCATCATCAGTATTTACTTTGTGCCAGACTATTCTCAGTAGTTATGTGTATTTATATATGTAATCCTCACAACAACCCTATTAGGGTCCCTACTTTCCAGATGAGAAAATCAAGTACAGAGGGGCAATGTAGCTCCCTCAGGGGCACACAGCTGATAAGTGGTCGAACTTGAAATCAAGTCCAGGCAGTTTCATCCCCAAGTCCTTGTTCTTTACTACCTCATGGCTTTGCCTCCTTGTGCATAAATTCATGTACAAGGCATATAAAAACATAAACCTCATTAGCTGCAACATTATGCACAGACCAAAACCCCCCATAGGTTATAAATAATGTTTACATGAGTTAATAAATGTCAGTCCACACCTGGTCTCTGAGGATATTCTAAAGATAGCTTAATATCACCTTCCATTAAGTCTTCTGTGCACCATTGGCCACACTCCCTCGTGCTGACTCCCTCATAACTGAACCACGGGGCAGTTACGTCCACACTCCCCTCTGCACTACAGTTAGACTCTGCAACTGAACTTCCCCATCACACCTGAGTTCTCCTGCAGGAATCGGCACTCCTGCGTGCACCCCCTCTTTTAGGATTAGCTAGTACACAACATGTCTTCAGTAAGTTTTTCTTAACTCACTGGAATAGTTCAAATCCTATTGTTATTGCCTGTTCTTTGAAGGTTTGCACTTGAACCATCTGGTCCAGGAGTCCTTTTCAGGGATGACCCTTCAATTACCTTTTTAGCATATTTAATTACCTTTTTGGTTTATTTTATAGTAAATGGTGCCTTCAGGGTTTCCAGTGCTTCTGGGGTTGATTTGGATAATTTATAGTTTTGCTAAGAAATTATTTTCTATTGGTTGTCAAGCCTCTTACCACAGGTTTATTTACACAAGTCTCAAAATGATTTTAATTTATTTTGTAGTTTTTGTTTTGCCAGTTCTTTTTCTTTGTTTTATATTCTTTTGTGATCTTAATCTTTTAATTATTTGGACTTGTGGAGGAATTGTTTATTTTATTGGTCATTCCAAAGAATAAGCTTTTGGATTTATTTATCCATTTTTATATCCCTGTAATTTTAGCTTTTATTTGTATTAATCAACCTTTTGCTATTTTTCAGGTTGATTTTGTTCCTCTTTATTTTTTAAACTGAATAATAAGTTGCCCTATTTCTTCTTTATTCCCTAGCAAAGCATAAAACATTTCTTCTAATTACAACTTTTACTGTGCTTAGAAATTTTGGTAACAAAATGTTCTTTTTTATATCTCTTTCCCAATAACTTTACTTTTCTCTTTGGTTTCATTTTTCATTACAGGATTATTGGTGAGTATGTTTCATAATTTGCAAGTGGATGAGGTTTTTTATTTTTTTATTTTATTTTAATTTTATTTAGTTATTTTTCAAGTAAGAAGACAACTAACTCAATTAAAAAATGGGAAAAGGACTTGAACAGACACTTCTCTGAGGAGGACATACAGAAGATCCAGAGACACATGAAGAGATGCTCAATATCGCTAGCTATCAGAGAGATGCAAATTAAAACCACAATGAGATACCACTTTACACCAGTCAGGATGGCTATAATAGACAAAGCAACAAACAACAAATGTTGGAGAGGTTGTGGGGGAACGGGGACCCTAGTTCACTGTTGGTGGGATTGCAGACTGGTACAACCATTATGGAAAACAGTATGGAATTTTCTCAGGATGAGGTTTTTTAAACTGCTTTCTTGCTTTTTCTTTCTGTTCTCATCACATCATAATTAGAGTGTGCCCTGCTAAATCTCCTCCCTCTCTCTGAGCTTTTGAAGGCTTTGTTTGTGGTCAAGTACATGATTTGGGGGGAGGGGAGTGGCATTAAATGTTCCAGGAGCATTTACCTGTCTGTTTTTACCCACTGACTGTGGTCTTTAAGAATTTACATGAAAGGCATTCACTGGACAATTACTTTACAGGACGCCGGAATGATATGATGAGGGCAAACATGAGACTTGGAACTGAAAACTCTTCTCTCGTCCCTTCACAGGCCTGGGTCTCAGTTACCTGATCTATAAAATGCAAATCACGCTTACCTGCCTCCCAACGTTACTAGTGAGAAGAGTACTGGGGCTCGGAGTGCTCTCCCTTTCTACACAGTGCCTCTCCGAAGTCCCAGGTAGCTGCTAAAATACTGTACGGCCCTCAAGAAGCAGCTCTCCACAGGCCTGGTAGGCAACAGAAACGCCTTGGAATGGTGACTGAGGTCTTGTAGGACACCTTGGACCACACGTAGAGAAACAGACACACGGCTGCATGTACGTTACACACACGCTTTTATGTCGCACACACCTGAGAGGATCCTAGAGAGCAGCAGTGCCCCAGACCGATGCCCTCTGAAGCGGTCAAGTGTTTTAATTCCCTTAACCACTGGTGTGAGTGTGCGGTGCAGGGAGGAGGAGGGGGTCTTAAAGCAATGTTGCTATTATACTGAGCACCAGAGAGAATATTTTTGAAACTAAAGACGGATTGAGAGGGACATCAAAAGAGTTTGATTTGTTTGATGTGTGGACCTATACACACGATGTGAATAACTGCTGGATTAAGGATGACCGTCTGCGCACCAGATGGCCTGTGCGACTCTGCTGAGACATCGGACTGGGAGCCACTGCACAAGCAGATTAAGGTAAAGCCATCCTAGCACAAGCGATCCCCGGCCCATGTTTAAGGCTATGGCATTCTACTGTTAATGCAAATAATTCAGCAAATTGCAACTAGCTTTTAAGACCTCTCCTGCCTGTGCCCATACCACTGTGTAAGAACCAGAAATGGTGACATGATTATGTCTGATCAATGTCTGTGACTGGGCAAGACCCTTTCAGGGCAGCAACAGGGGGTGAGCAGCCCTGACACAACAGCCAGCCTGGAGGCTTGCATAACCATCTGAGTTTTGAGATTTCTAAAAGAAGCTTTTAAATCTATCTTGACATGCAGAAAATTAAAAAAAAAAAAAGCACAACCCTATCCTCCCAGAACATTCTTCCAAGGCTTTTTTCCCATTAAAAAGAATTATTTATTTTTCTTCCGTTAAACTTTTATTCACAAGATATACAAGTGGCCGATACATACGTTGGGGGGAAATTTTAACCTACAAAATTCTTTAAAAACTCAAATTAAAACAACAACATACAAACAGTTCTACCATCAGATGGGCCAAGATGAAAACAAATAGTAAGATCCAATGTTGAGAAGGCGTGAAGAAGTTGGCAGTCTCATATTCGGCTAATGAGAGTGTGAATCGGTTCTATAACACCTTTCGGAGGGTGTTCTGGAGATTGGAGACAAAGGCCTTAGGATTTTGCATTTTTCAGATTTAGGAATTCACCTTCATGAGTATGTTCTGAGCACATAAACATGGATCACGACAAAGATTTCTCTAAAAGAATGTCTATTGCAATATTGTTTAACATGAAAAACTGGAAACAACATTAATGTTCAACAAGAGGGGATTGCTTAAAGAGAATTGTGGTATGGAATTACAACCTGTTATATGTACTCCTGCTGGTATATATGTATATTAGGCATTAAACTGATTTCAAGAATCTATGCAGTTTAATCCTAACATCCAAATGATGAACATATTTTTTTAAATGACTACAAAAAAATTACTTACAACTGAACTACTTAGAATAAACACTGTTAGCATTAGGCTGTATAGTTTTTAAGTGATTTTTCTACATAGATATATAACTTCCCCCCCTTTCTAAAATTCTTTTGAGTGTTTCAGGTAAGTGGTTTACTCATGTGGTTAAGAAATACACAAATGCTTATTCCGTGAAGTTTCTGCCCTATACCTGCCCTCCACTCACCTAGATTCCCAAGGCAACTAACGGTTCCAGTGTCTTGTATATTTTCCCAGAAGTACTGTATGTGAATACAAGTCTATGTACATATATTCTGCATCCTCTCCCTCCTTTTTTAAACACAATGTAGGCACAGCTTGCTTTTTAAAAATTATTATTAATCAATAGAATGTCACCATTCCTTTTTTTGTGTGATTTTGTGTTATTCCATGCAATGAGTAGGCCAAGATTAGGGTAAAAACACAATTTATTTTCCCAATCAAGACACTATGAAAGGGAAAGCAATGCTATTACCAAGTACTGTGGAATGCCAGGCATAAACCCAGACCGTCTCAGACAAGCCTGTACTTCACGGTTGTTCTAGCCATAAATGACTAAACCTTATCGATCAGTCCCTCTTTGATGGAACTTTGGTTATTTTTAATCATATTTCTAGAGCAAAAAAAATGCCCCAATAAAAACCTTTATGTATGTGCCATTTCACAGAAGGGGGTGTGTGTCTGTGGGATGCAATCCTCAAAGTGAAATTGCTCGGCCAGAGGATGTCTGCATTGTTTTTATTTGATAGATGTTTCCAGACTGTCACTCAAAAAGGTTGCGCTTTCATTTTTTTCTGAAATAAGCCATTATTGGTTTTATAATAAGATAAAACAATGTTACTTTTAAAATTCAAAAAAATGTGAAAAATGTAGATTTAGGAAGTTTAAAGCATCCTTAATCATAAACACATACAGGAACAGAAGACTGGAAATAATTAAAGTCAAGGGTATTTAGACTATAGAAAAGTTTCAAAAACAAACACAAACCCCACAAGAACGGCTGTGAACAGACAGATTATGCAGTCAGAGGGCGAACTCAAAAGCTCTCTGGAAATGTAACGCTTATTAATGTCGCTGTGCATCCCTCGCCTTCCTTTGATGTTGGATCTTACACATTCTTCATTTCGTCCAGCAAGGCAAGACAGTTTTCATTTGAAGTCAGTAAGTGACAACAAATGGCTGACAGAAGAAACCTGCCTTTTCTCTTCTGGGAGAAGGCAGGGTTCCAAAAAGGCGGTTTTACTCTGCAAGGGCCGCTCGTGCAGTTCCAATGGTATCCATCGCAGCTGCCGGACCCGAACCAGCGTGTGAGGGAAATCGCCGTGAGGGCCAGCAGGCTGCGAGTGTCCTCCCCACAATGCAAGCAGCTCATATCCTGTACCTCCGAGACGGACTTGTTCTTGCTTTGTGGATATGAGCTTTGGGAGAAAAGCCACAAATTCTTTCACCTACAAAATGAAACCCACACTTGCCAAAATATGTTTTAATAATCTTATATATTCAGGCCTTAACCTTAAACATCTTCCTACTGGTCACAAGACATTCCTAGTAGGAGCTTTATATTTATCATATAAATTCATATGCCAAGAACTTGTAAGACCAAGTACAGAAGTATTCTCAAATGTACAAGGGAGGACTTCTATGAGTTTTTTTGTAAGAATTTCATATCCGCATGGTAAAACAGCATTTGAAAATTATTTCCAAGAGACTACACACTAACATGAATACAACTCCCACGTTTTGAGTGTGTAATGAGTATGTGAAACTATAGCATAAGGCTCACACATAATAAATACTTCCTGAATGATTGAATTTGGGGTGAGACAGACAGACACCTATTAAAACCACACCTGATGACGTAATGCAGAGCTAACAGGCAAAAGTGCATTTTCTCAGTTGCAATGCCTTTAAAAATCAGTGTCTCCAAACCTAAAATAGTAACAGCAGCTGCTAGCCCTGACATAATTACATTAGTTTCTACTGATGGACATTTGGGCTGTTTCTAATCTTGCTACTTCAAAATATGCTACAATAAATAGTGTGCAACCTCACACAAGTGGGAATATAACTGTAAGATAAAAAAAAACTTAGAAGTAAAATTGTGCTAAGTATTTCAAAGACATTCTCACAACAGCCCCTACAAGGTGGGTTCAGGCAAGGAAATTAAATCTAAGGCTCAGAGCAACGACATGAGTTCCTCACGGCCATCCAGCCAGCAAGTGCTAGAGCTGGGGTCCAAACCTAATCCCAAACGCCCTGCCCATTCCACTCTTTACACAGTCTCCTAGATGTCTTCCCATAAAGCCCAAAACAAACTCAAGCCACAGTGGACGTCTTGATAGCTTAAGTCAGCAAATTAAAACCAGAGTAGGATGGTTAAGCAGACAGCTTTGGGGCCTGTACTAGTTTCCCGGGGATGGGGCTGGATCCTATAATATAAAGATACACCCACATAGAAACTAGTGAAATCCAGAAGGATCCTCCCACATACCCTAAACACATTTCACTGTTTAAAAACCATAACTCGCCCTGGCTGGTAAGGCTCAGGTGCTTGGAGCATCAACCCATAAACTGAGAGGTCACAAGTTCGATTCCTGATCAGGGTACATGCCTGAGTTGTGGGTTCAGTGCCCAGTTGGGGCGTGTATGAGGGTCAAATGATCGATGTTTCTCTCCCTCTCTTTCCCATCCTTCCCTTCTCTCTAAAATCAATAAGCATGTCCTCGGGTGAGAATTTTTTTAAAAAAATTATAACTCAATGAGCCCTGCCAGATGCCACCTGATACTGTACTTAAGATCTATACTAAAGGAATAAAGATAGTTCTATGAAATTCTTGGACATTCCTACCTCCTGGGTATGCTTTATAAAAAGAAGTGTGTTTGGATAATTTGGCACAAATTCTCTCACAGATGGTATATGAGAGATTTATCATCTTACTTATATCATACATGGTAGCTTATAACAAAGGTCCTTATAACAAAGGTCTTATAACTCAAGAATTTTTAAATAGTTCTTTAAAAATAGCTAATGACCTAATAACTACTAGCTTTTACAATCAAGTATCCTGCCTCAGGCCCTCATAATAGTTTATAGATGAAAAGGGTTTATTACTTGACAATATGTCTCAAAAACTTTAAAAATGTGGGTTTTCTTTGATCTAGCAATTTTACTGTGGAAATTGGTTCTTTAAAAATGGTCAGAAAAAAAGATTTATGGACACTACTGTACATCACATTTATTTTTAACAGCTTAAAAATGGCAATAACCCATAAGCCTACAAAAGGAGTATACTTAAATAACTCACTGTATGTCCACGTGGGAAAAATATTATACAGCCATCAAGATGGTGTTTTCACCAACAGAGAGACATTCTCATGGTCAAAGACAAGGGGAAATGAAAGGAAACTGATGTGCAGTATGGTCCTGACCTTGTTATTGGTGTGCATGCACACATATGAGGAAAAACCCAAGACTGTGCCCCAGAATACTGAGAGCCCCTGGGTGGACTGTTATGCATGATTTTATTTTCTTTTCCTCTTTGTATACTTTTGATATTAATATTCATGCAGTGATGATAAAGTGTAGATGAACAAGAGAACAAGTAGTAAATTTTTTTAAATGATTCTTTAAATTGATTGTTGTTGCTGTTGACTTTCTCAGCTTTGGGCCTTCTCCAGGTACAGCCAAGCCAATTAGACATGGACAATTCCTCTCTTGCCTTCTGCAGTCTGACCAATTTACTGCCTATTTGTATCACCTCTGTGTAGAAAGAGGGGATGCAATAGTGAAAGTCAAAGCCATCCTTTTGGTAGGAGAGACCAACTGTACATTTGTTTGGAGAAGATATGAATGTCTCATACTGCCTAAAGTTACTTAGAGATTTTCCTTATCTATATAACCTCTGATGTAGAATGTGTTCCATTATGGTAGACAACCAAAGCGAGGTCCGAGGAAATAAAAACCTTTAAACTAAGAATTTCCATGATGTCACTGAACGGCAGCAGCCCCTGTGAGATGCCTGCCTCTTGCTGTGGGAACCTTCTTGTCAGCCTCTTCCTTCATTTTGCTCACTCCTGACGCCTCATACCTGGGTAGTCAGTCCTTAACTAGCCACAGATTCACTCACTGGATCCTTCCCTACTTCTAAGCCAAAGTCTGGTTTAACTGTCCATATACTGAGATCACAACACACAATCCATTTGGCTATATTCTGGTTACACCTCCACAAACTCTAATTCTAATTTGAACCTGCATGATTACTTTCTGTGTTTTCTCTTCCTTGCTTATAAAAGAATCTGTTTTACTTAATTTTTTTAACCAGGATCATTTAAAACCTGCTATTAAAGCTCAATGATTGCTTTTTTTTTTGCTAGAAGTCCGTATCACTTGGCTCCACTCTTAATTTTCATCCAGGAATTAAGATATCTCATATTTTCTTTCCTTAAGTAAAAAACGAGGCTTGTAAAAATTATGGAAATGCAATCTAGGTCACTGAGATGTACTATAAACCAACTCCAATGGTATCTATGGGTTAGCCAAAAAGTTGTAAAAACAAATGATGCATTTTTTTATTTTCACCAATAACTTAATTGACTTGGATATTTTGAGTATGTTGGCCATCTCCTGCTATTGGCGTCTAGTGGGCAGGGGCCAGAGGTGCTGCTAAACATCTTCCAAAGCGTAAGACAGCCGCACAGCAAAGGATTACTTGGCCAAAATATGAATAGTACCAAGAAACTCCACAAACCACTTTTAACATGCTTAGTCACAGCACCTTCTCCATACACTACAAACAAACCTTTTTTTTTTTTTTTTTTGCATTTTGGTTGTGTTACCTTTCTTGAAATAATAAAGCATAGTATGTCAAAAATGTTTCTTCCATCTTCAATATTAAAATGACTGCACAAAAACTTACCAATTTTGATAAGTTTTTTTAAGTGCACACTGATATGACATCTGTCACAATACAATGTAGCAAAGCTGTTTTGAATGAAGTTAAAGACAACTAAGCACCACTAAAGCCATAGTATGGAAAAAACCAAACATTTTGTCCAACCCGATACTTAAATCCAATGTATTGTTAATTGTCAAATATTTGTTCCTTTGTGATTCTAACCCCCCAAAACTGTTATGTATCTCTATACAATTTGCAAGATCATTTTCTTGCACCTGTGAAGATTGTGTTGATTACGCTGTATTTGCAGATGGAGCTGTGATTGGAAAAGTTCGACAGAGTTGAGTTCAGTTCAGCAGCTGAAGTTTCTCTCTGTTCAGAGCTAACACTTAGCCATCCACTTGTTCCTTGCCCATCAACCAATCAACATTTCTAAGAATTGTGCCTTGCATCTTTCATTCATGCTTAGGTAGAAATAAGTACAGATTAAAACATCATCAGTCTCAGTTCTATTTCTAGTTTCCTGTAAAGGCAGGTATAAAGCACCCCTAGAGAAAGGCTCCTGCAAATACCTATTTGTTGTAGGGGGTGAATTTTTGAGGTGATACAGCTTTTCAACATCCCTGACATCAAGCCACACCAGAGCCACTTAACCCACCTTCCTGTAAGGTCTGCTCCACTTTGGAGACCCACCGTGAACCTGGTCATCACCTGCACTGGTATCTTAGAAAACCCAGTCCCATATTCCTGCTCAAACACATTGTCTATCCAGCTCTTTTGTCCTCAAAATACACTAGTCCTTGGACCTCACACCAAACTTCTAACCCCTTGACCACTGGAACAGGTGGGCTCCATGTCAATTCATGGTTTCCAAACAGCTGAGACCAGAGTCCTTTTCCACTCCCCTAGGCAACTAATCCAGCCTCCCATTTCTGTCCTCATGGTTTCTCTGCGACACTCCTCCCTGTGTCTCCTCCAGACACCTTTGCCTGCCACCACACTGAGAAAGCTGAGGCCTTCCAGAACAACACTGTCCACACTCCATTCCTCACTCATACACCTCATGTTCCCTCCTTTCCCCTGGTCTGAAGTCAAGGCATTCGAGGCCATCCATTCCTATCACCCAAGACTTCGTTCTACCTATTTCATCCTCCCTCCTATTGCTTCATCTTCTTTTTCTCACCAGTCTTCTGCTTGTCTTGTAACCAAGCTTAAAAATGTTCCCACTCCACAGAAAAGTCCTCCAGGGATGTATCTCCCTCAAGCTAATACCCATTTGCTCCCTGAGTTGTTCCCAGTCACAGTCTTTATTTCTCTCCGCCCATTTGCTCCTCTTCGTAACTTGACTTTAATTCTCACCATCTGATACAAATGTCCTTATCAACCATCCTCCCCTACCTGCTAATCCAAGGGGGACTTTTCACTTCATACAGTGGGCTAACTCTTCCCCTTCATTTGACACAGTTCATTACTTTTTCTTCCTTGAGACATTCTGCTTCCTACTGATGCTATAAGGTTCCCCTTTCCAACATTTCTTTGCCTCCTTTTCTCAGTGTTTTTCTGGAGTTCCTCCTTCTACCCATTTCTTAAATGATGGCTTCCCCAGGTCACACCCCATGGCCAGTTATTCTTCTCAGTCTCTTCTTCTAATGGGCAATACCATCCACCCTGTGGTTTTAACCTCTGCCTAAACATTTGTGGGTTTTGAATACTTCTAGGCTGTCCAGAACTACCTACAGGACACTTTCATGTGACAAAATGCCCAGGGAATGGCCACTGTGACAGACGTTGCTGAATGACAATTTCCTCCTCACCTTGGTGCTTGGGTCCAAAATCATGATTCAGTCTGTCTCCAAAATTAACACCTGTGGCAAAGTGTAAGCACACAAACTGAAATAAACATGAGTTTGTACCTACTCCACTACAACTCTAATGCAAACCATATCGCCTAAGAAAAAGAGGTCAATGGAACAGAAGCAGCCTCTAACTTCAGATTCAATGGCCCCTACTGAAACCATAGACTCTCTACAGCAATTACGCAGAGGTGAGGTCATATGTATTGAGATCACTTACTAAACCTCTTGGCAGACAAAGTTTTGTTAAGAGTTACAACCAGAATGCCTCTCATAAGAGTTTTGCTTTAGGACCACTGGTTAAAGCATAGAATGGCTACAGAATGGTAAGTGCCAGGCAGACTTACCATTTTCCATTGTTACAGCTGATACAGCCTATCTAATGTTTCCTAGGGTTCAGAGTATGTCGTCAAGGGTACTGCCACGTGTACCTGAGACAAACCATGACACCTGTGCCTAATATTCCACACTGGGACCTGATGCCACTCCACCATCCTGCAAACACGTCTCTAATGCTGTATGACCCTCGACTGTGCTCTCAACCATGATGCTATGATGCCTACTTTTAGTCTTGTTTCTTCATCACAGAGAAATTCTGTCACCACAGTGAGAGAAATGCTAAACAGATTTAATGGTGTATAGGGACTTTTATGCATAAACCCTTTCCTGATGGCGAGGAGGAACAAGATTGCTCTAGTGAACGAGTTCTTTGTCAGTGGTGAACTAGGTGCACAGCCAGAACTGGGAATCTGCTTTTAGTGGCATTATTGGAGTTCTTATTACGGGCCATTATGTCTGAAACTGTCCCGGTATTAAATGTGGCTCTGGATTTCATTACCCTGACAACCCACCTCTAGTAACCTGGGCACATATGATATATTAATTATAGTACTCACTATGCACAATGCACTGTAATTAATGTGTTCAGCAGGGCTTAAAAACATGTCTGAGATTTCAGTTGCACCTTATTTCATAATTTATCTTTGAGAGCAGAACCTCTTATTCCTCTGCTTCATATTTACAGGTAGAGGGAGTCTCATTAGCACAATGCTCCTGGGCATTTTTTCTGCCCCTGCTCATAAGTTATCTGAGTGCTGAGTACAGAAGATACTCAAGTCTTTTCAGCCAAGCCTCTTCCCGCAGCTGCTGGCAGAAAGCGAGCCTTCTCTCCCACTCCACACTATAGGTTTTACAGGCACAGCTCCTACAGCAGAGGCCGGCATTGAGAGTTCTCTGGAGGGCCAGTTCTCCTACGCAATCAGGGCTAAAACAGTAACGAGTACACTTGCCAGACCAATGTCTCGCTCTTTGACCTAGCTCTTATCGGTAAGAAAGTGAGCATTTGGATCTGTACATGTCTACCTCCTGCATCTCTCAGGTGAGCTAATAAGCAACAGGGCATTGCAAATCATGAGAAACAGCACCAATTATTAAAACACACCTATGCTGGTTTGGGCTCAGATGTTCATACAGTCAATTCTTCCCTATTTTCCCTGGTGGTTTTTTAATTTTTTTTGTCCAATATTAAGAAGCACAAAATTGCTTTTTCTTTAATTACTCAGAATATTTCTCTATCACATTCAGTGTGTCTTTTCATTACACCCATATCTGGAAGGGCAGCAGGATGGAAAACTGGAACTTTAAAATACAAACAGGCAAAAAGAGGAGAAAAATGTAGTAAGATTGCCAATGAGCCAAAACGGGCAGGGGGACCTGAACAGGGGAGTAAATAACATGTCTCTATAAGATCTAGAATGTGGGGAAACGCTTTTAAAATGTTTATCCTTGCAGTCAGTTTCAAAGTCAAGCATCTTCTTTCAACAATTCGTTACTATTCACAGGCAATGCCAGCACCTAGACTTGTCGCCTGGCTCTGCTTTCTGACAAAGAAGATGATTTACATTTGGTTATGTCTTACAACATCCATAGACATTTCATCAACGTCTTGGCCCATTCTAGCAGCATATTTTCCTTACTCAGTCTTTCTGAAGGAAAGCCAGAAGAAATAATCCATTTTAGAGTATTTTTCTAGCATTGGTGTTTGAAGAAATTTAGATCCAAAAATAAAGTAGAACATTATGTTACCACAGTTTTGAATCCACAAGTTCGGTGTTCGGATGGGTCAAATCCCATGACACCCCATTCCAAAGGACTGTGAAATTCTTCTTGTCCTGTCATTCCGGAGCCTCAAATTGTGTATAACCTTAGCAGGCTCAAGGCTGGATCTTAATAATCTTTTTAAAAAATTATTTTCGGGTCTCATGATTTACTGTAAAGTGATAAGAAAGCTTGCTTTGGGCTGAGTCTTTAATTTCACTATCATTTGTAGTTTTAAATACAGATCCTATTGACCATTATTCTCAAATGCCATTTAACTGCCTACAGTAAGTAGATGCCAGACCTGAAAATCTTAAGAACATTACCTATGAAGTAAAACAAACTTGTAATCATTTCTCATGACACTTAATTATGAAGTCTTTAAAACTTTTGGGGATAGAAGTATGTCCAAAGATAGACATACAAAGACCTGGGTTCTAATTGTGCTTTTCCACTTACTGGTCTACTGAGCAAGCTACATAATTTCCTTAAGTCTTAGGTTCCTGTAAAATGCAATAAAACATACGATCAGGTTTTCCTGAAGAATAAATGAGATAATTCAGGCACAGCACTTAACTTAGTACCCAGCACTGAGCAGATAGTTAAAAATGTGGGATCCGGAATTTAATTCGGGCTTATAACTGTCACCTAAACTACTGTTGCTCATTATTGTGCTCATTATCGCTACTATTGTGCTCATTATGATTATTACTGAATAATTGTTTCACTTACTTGGCAGAAAGCAAGTCAAGACACATCTCGTTTATGAAGCTAACACTAACCCTGAACACCCCAAACATGCCAGGCACTGTTCTGAGAGCTTTGAATGTATTCACTCATTAATTTTGAAAAAGCCTCCATTTAATATAATCCTATTTATAGCACATTATATGAGAAAACCAAAGCACAGAGAGGTTTAATAACTTCACCATGTACACACAGCACGTGGCTGAGCCAGGGTCCAAACCCAGGTAGGCCCCACCCTGGCTCTCAGCATCCTCCCTCCTGCCTCCCTGCGCACCCACAGGTGTTGCATTGTGCCCTCACGGGCCACTTGGCAGAGACGTTGGTAGTTGCCTGAACTTGGTGAAAGAAAGAGCAGATTTAAGAACAGAGAAGTCTGAGCAGACAGAGGGTGTGCAACCATTCTGATGGGCACTTTGGGGCACTTAACAAGAGCATTACTAGTTGAAACCAGATAACAGTAGGACTGACAGCGGGTGAGCTCTCACCTGGGAGCTGTCCAGCCAGGGCTTGAAAGGCCTCGGTAACTTTGAATGTGACAGAAGTCCCTTTTCTTACATTGCATCAACATGGTGATCCCAGTGCTTTCTCCTTATTGGTTCTGATTCCTCCTTGAAGAAACCACCTACGTCATGCTCTGGCTGTCATCTGCACAACTGTCCTTCAATATTTTGCTACTTCCTCATGCCTCCCCTCAGTCTCCTCTTCTCCACATTCAAAGCCTCACAATAGCTCCCTGGCCGGTGTGGCTCGGTTGGTTGGGTGTCATTCTGCAAACGAAATGCCACCAGTTCTATTCCGAGTTGGCACATGCCTGGGTTGCAGGCTCGGTCCCCGGTCAGGGTGCATGCAGGAGGCAACCACTCAATGTTTCTCTCTCTCATTGATGCTCCTCTCCCTCCCTTCCCCTCTCCCTAAAAACAAATAAATTCTTCTTTTAAAAAAAGCCTCACTATCACTTCATCCATACAGCATGGTCGTATGTCCTCTCTCCTCCCTGGACCCATCCCTACTTTCGTGGTTAGGAGTTCAGGGACAGCATGAGACAGATGTTGGTTTGAACCCTGGCTCTGTCTTTCTAGTTTTACAACATTAGACAAGTTCCCTTTTCTGTGAAACAGGAGTAACCCTGTCTGTATGACCAGCTGTGAGGACTAAATAAGAAATTCCCAAGAACTTAGTGTGCCTATTATACAATACATGTCCCCAAACACTGGTTGCTTGTGGTTCTTGCTATCCTCATCTTGTGAGAGAGCGGGGACACAGATGACAATGTGGCATCTACTGGAGTCCTGAGTCAGCACAGCGCGGGCAGAGCTGGAAGGAGGCTGTGATTCTCAAGCTCCCACCACACACATCGTAACCCCAGTCCCAGGAGTGAGCACCGGGACGCCGCTTCTCCCTCTCTCGACATTACTTTTCTGGGGCTGGGGATCGAACAGCCTGCCATTCCAAGCTCGCTAGTAGTAACAGATATAAGGGCCTTGTAAAACATCATGGAATTCTTTTTAGTGAAAGATATAAAAGCTCGGTGATATTTTTTTTACTGTGAGACAAGTGAAATTCTGAAAACCATGACTCCATTTGGAACAATTAAAACAGACACCAGACAAATAGCAACTTGGAAAAAAAAACACTGCAGAATAAAAATTCCTCCTGGGAGTTCAGTCACTTCTAACCTTCTTTCCTAAGATGCCAACCCACGATGAAGAGCAATCAAACCCTGGCAACCTCGGCTCCCATGGCTGGTCCTCACCCAAATAGGACGGTGACAGCTAGAAAACAAAGTTGTGGCCAACACGCTTCAGGCACCGGCAACCAGCCCTCACTGTCAAGTCACTTTCCCACCGAATCCAGATGGAATGTGGGGACATTCTTTCCTCACTCATTATCCTCTTATTTGTCTTGAATAGGAACAATTTACCCTGTAAGCAATTCAGATTCCCTAAAGACTTAGGGGCCGAGTGTGGAAACTGACATCAGCTGTGTTAACCTATTGCCGTCACTATGGCATTTCAGGAGAATACTCCAATTTCTCTGAGGCGAGGCATGGAAAATCTCTCTCTTTGGATCCTCCCCCACAGAGCCTGGCGCAGAC
This sequence comes from Artibeus jamaicensis, assembly GCF_021234435.1. Classification (NCBI taxonomy): domain Eukaryota; kingdom Metazoa; phylum Chordata; class Mammalia; order Chiroptera; family Phyllostomidae; genus Artibeus; species Artibeus jamaicensis. The sequence continues at coordinate 2,244,443 of NW_026521954.1, forward strand.
CCTTAACCATAGTCTGCACTCAATAGTTTCTCAGTAAGTGTTCATGAATTGCAGAAACACAGGTCTGTTTGGGGGTATTTTTTCATTATAATAACCTTGAGCACCAAGGCTTACATAGAAATCGGGAGTTCTCCCCGCACAAAGCTGGAAATAGCCTCGGTCTGAGTTCTATTCCCAGTCCTTCCAGCAGAGCACAGGGGTGAGGAAAGTGTGTGGAGTCAGCCCCCTGTGTCCCAATTCCAGCCCTATCATCTCGGGGAAGTTCTCTGAGCTCCGTTCCTTGTCTGTAAAATGGGGATAATAATATGGTCTACACCGCTTTAGGCTCGTCATGAGAGGTAATGGAAATAATATATAAAGTATAAGGAGAGGTTTGAGCCTCTGGCGAGCACTCGGTATGTTAGCTATTGTTTTATCATGTGAAGGTTGAAGGGCCTGGAGCAAGCACTTAGTCACAACGCCTGGCCACGTCCTCGTGGGTAAAGCAGAGTATGAACACGGCCCACTCCCGGTCTGCTGGGATTTGGTAGGAGGTCCCCTGGCGGAAAGGTTTCCAACTGTTGGTACAAGAATGTTTTCATCTCTAAAACAGATATCCTAGGACTTAAATCATAAAACCTGATGACACCTGGCTGGTATGAGGAAAGCTGTTATGTATTAGACCTGACTTGGAGGTGGGTGGTTTATAGGGAAGAAGGTTGGAGCGCTGTCGTACAAGGCATTCCCACGCAACATTCATGCCTTTGTGCAGGACGGGATCCAGGAAGGTGCTATTCTCCAAAGCACAGCTGCTTTGCAAGCCAAATTCCCAGAATTTCTCAGTAAACTATATTGATTCAGGACAATGAAAAAAAGAAATTCACTCTCTTTTTGATAAAATCACTATGAGTAATTTTATTCTGCCTGTTTGTATAGGAAAAATAGTAAAATCCATCTGCAATATCTGGGCCAGTTACTTAAGTTGAGAGATACTCCCTTGACTTTACAAGCTATCTGTGCACCATGATTATCTGTCCTCCAGACAAATCTCTGGAAGGGAGTCATGTACATGGAGGATGGGCACCGGGATGCTGACCTGTGAGCCCAGCCTGTGCGGGCCACTTTATGTGCACCAGCTCTTATCCACACGATAATCCCCTGAGTGCACGACCACCAAATTTCTCAGATCAAGAACACTGAATGTCGGTGAGCTGCATGACTTGCACGCTGTCCTGGGTCATGGCACTGAGATTTGATCCAGGGTCTCTGGGGTGCTTAGTTCATGCTTCAGACACTGAAGGAGGAAGATGAACCTTCCCAACATAAGCATGGTGAAGTTTACAAGACAATCCTTTGCAGTATTCCATTTGGAGAGGAAAAATGATCCATCCTCATGAGAATTGGTGCTATTCAATTTAATCTGGTTAAGAACGCAGTAATTCAGCAATTAAACTCTTTTGTAATACTCTAGTAGAGTAACATCACTACCCATGTCATTCTGAAGACCTTTTCTATCTAATGTCTATCAGTTCTGGTAAAAGGAAAAGCCACAAACTCCGCAGCAGCCCAGGGAGAGGGGTATTTTCTTCCTGGCACAGGTACTCAGATATCTATCTAATAAGAAGGTAATTCTTGTCAAACACATTCCTCCAGAAGGGATCAACACTTACTGCCAGGTTCCAGCCTGACCTTTCCTATTTTAAATGTTTGAATGAACCAATTATCATGGTTATAGTGGAATATGGGGTAGTCTACTCAGGGTAGTCATCTTAAATTTTGCTAGAGATTTTGATTTCTGATTGCAAAAGTTATCTAAAATCTCCATTGATCTCTATTAAGACAGGATGACTGAACCCATGCTAATTTTCATAGAAGGTCAAAACATACTTCCCTTTTTATTTAAGTGTTTTACCCAACTATTATTCTACTACCACACTCTCACTTGGGGATAGAACCTTTGCTCACGGACATTCTGCTGACTTCTTGGCATGCGACTGGGGACAAAGGGAAGCTGCTGAAATAACAAATCAGAAACCTGACTCATGCTCACCACACTGAAAAAACTTCCCACACATCCCAATCACTCACCCCATGGTTAAGACAAAAAATTTGAAAGGGAAGCAAAGACTTTCTGGAAAGTTCTGACCAAAAAGTAAGGAAGTGTTTTATTAACCATCAATACAGAATGAAGGGGAGGTTTTAGGGCCTCTCATTCAAAAGAAGTGAGACCAGACTCTGATTCTTCTGGGCCCGGGCCCAGCCCTGGTGCTGGTAGCACCTGGAAAAGACCATTCTGGCCACTGTTCAATGCTGCTCCAAGGCTCCTAACAGAAGCAAAAGCAAAGTTGAACCCCAAACCCACAAGCAATAATGACACTGCCTATAAAAGAGGATGAGACATGCAGAAAACATTTTATAATCAAAATTCTCACCAGACAGGAGGCTCTTTAGAGGCCTTTGGGGAAATTTCTGAGGATTCTTAAATACCATTTCAAGCAAATGTGTATTGATGTGCATGCTCTTGTGACATCCTTCCATTTCTTCACTGTGTAATTAGGAGGCATAAAGAAGAGAATTGTTGGGCACCTTCCCTACCCTGTGATGCTGTTAGTCTCTTGTTGATCAAATTCCCGGTAGGAGTTGAGTTAGCCAACATCAGTGAAGTTTTTGAAGAACATCCATTTCTTTCTTTTTTTCTGTGATGATTGTTCCATATTTTAATGCCCAAGAATATGAACTTAAGATTAAGAGAGATTTAGAGAAGTTTATAGACCAGTTTGTCATCCAGGGTAAAGCACACAAACTTCCCCTTGAAACCCATAAACAAGACTTGAAAGCCCCACATTAACTTACAGCCTTCTCCTCAAAAACCACACACACAAGTGCAGTGACTCAAAATTCTAATTAGTTTATCTGCATTCTGTTCATGCCTTGCCATGCTCAAGGAACTTGACGATTTCATCACCATTCACAAACAAGCCCTGACTCACCAAGATTTACCAAGCAATCAGTGGCAAAGTTAATCGGACTCTAGATTTTCTAACACCTACAGAAAAATCCGTGCTGTTTTGAAAAAGAAAAATGCAGCCAAGGAAGCAAGACTAAATTTAAGTGTGGCATTTCCAAACCAACCAGAGAGACAGGAAGGGAGAACAATTTACAAAGGATTTAAGTATGTGTTAGGACAGTCTTGTTTCTTTTCCTTTCACATTTACGGTGGCTGGATTGAGCAATGCAGGGTCAGGAAGAGCCTGGCAACTTCTAGAGTCCAACTCACCACTTGGGTCTTCTCAGGACTCTGAGATATCCTGGGGCAGAAAAGAGTCAGGAGAGTTTTTTGTGTGTGGTTTTTTAAAAAATATATTTTATTGATTATGCCATTACAGTTCTATTTCCCCCCTTCATTCCCCTTCACCAAGCCCTTATTATATGAAATGTTAAAGAGAGTTTTGTACTCAGACCTGGAGGAGACAGGGGAGAGGGGAGGACGGGAAGATAAAGCTCAAGGAAAAGCAATGGATTTGAGGGCGGGGAGAACCAAGGGTTTTATCCTCGTCTCTAGGTCTCAGAAGCCAGGACTTTTATCTTTAACAGGCCGTTGCCTTCCAGTGTGCCCTTTCAAGTAATAAGATAAATTCTAGTCCAAACTGTGTGATCTTGAAAGCCTTGTATGGGAATTTGAAGTCTTTCGATGTTGTACTGAAGGGGCAGGAGAGTAACATAACCCTGACTGTATGATGGGAGTTTTGACAGAAGCCAGTAGGAACCGAAAGGAGGGGGTGGATGTGAGAGGGTTGGGGTAGAATGTATAGGGCTTTGGAATGACTGGAGGGAGGGGTGAGTGTTAGGAATGCCTTTAAGCACAATGGCCGAAGAGACAGCATTGTCATAAGGGAAACAAGGTATGCTGACACAGGGACAGGTTGTGAGATCGGTTACATTTTCAACAGAATGAAATCAAGGTGGTGTCAGAGGCAAAGCTTTGGAGCAGAGGTAGGGACTGCCGGTGTATACCTGGGAACCCTTGGCATATGGACCTGGGCCCTCAGCATGTATGGTTGACATTAAGGGAGAAACCAAGGTTTAGGGAAAGGAGTAGAGAGAGGTGCCAAAAGGACCAAGAACAGACCTGAGGAAATGCCTGCACTGGGTCGGGGCAGGAGACAAGGAAGAGCTCACGGCTGCAGTGTTGCAGCATCAGGAGGAAGGCAACGCTGAGGAGGGGTGGATCAGTGGTATCGATCATGTTCAGGTAGCCAGCTGGTGACCTCTAGCGACCCAGAGAAGGAGGGGTGGAAGTCAGTAAAGGTTTGAGATGTCAGGATATGCTGGGGAAATGGACAATAATAAATGTAGGTTTGTATATAGAAGAAGGGAAGGAGCTGGTGGCGACATAAGGGATGGGAGTGTGAGAGGGATGGGTTATAACAGTGCAGCTTGGCTCAGAAAGATTCTGGAAGAAAGCAGGATCAAAATGGGATTGGGGGAGGGAGAAGAGCTACAGTGTCCAAGGAACATATGAGAGAGGAGGGAAAGTGCAGGTGTTTCTGTAAGATGACTTCAAGCTGGACTTACAATTTATTTTTGTTATGTTTTAGTGGCAATAATAGCAAGATTTCATTAAAAATCTATTATTCTTAGAGGACTGTATTCAAAAGACTGATTTCAAAGCACCCTTGTCTTCCAGCACATACCGTCATAAACCCTTCCCAGGCCCTGCAAAATTAGCCTGCCAAACCAGACGAAAGACTGACTTTTCTTCATCTAGAAAGGTGGTGCTTTTGGGGGTGATACAAAAAACCACCCCCCAAATCTATGTGTGTTTGATGAATTAAAATTTCTAATTTAGTGAAGCAAATGTTTATCATAATTTCAGATGGGAAAAGACATGTTTGTTGAAATGGGTGTTAAAATTTTAAAAATCCAGCACTTTTAACAAAGAAAGAAGTGCTGCTTGCATTGAAATTATATTTCAATGCAAAGGAGCCTCCTCTTTGCAGCATGAATAACTTTAATCCCATCGTTCAGGAGCTAGAATTATACCACACACTGGAAAGACTGATAGAAACTGATTCCTCAATCCATAAGGTCTCAGGGAGGAGAAACACAGAAAACTCTTTCCTAAAGAAACTGTAGTTGACACGACCGCAGTGAACTGTGTAAGGGGTATGGGGACCCACCTGGGAGTGACAGGAGAGGGGCTTCCCAGGTAGACTCAGGTTTGCCTCTTTTCTGAAGGAGGATGGGGCATAATGAGGAATGGCACTGGTCCGCAGGGGAAATGGGAATGAAGGGGCAGGAAATGGAGCCGGGAAAGAACTGTGGAAATGACTAGGAATGGTATCCTGCCTGGGAATGGAACCAATAAAAGAAGTTGAAATGAAAAGGAGCAGCATCAGAAATAACTGCCCAATTTGGTTTAACTGATACCTTCCTAGGCATCTCACCCCCCGCCCCCTACCACCTTTCTTTAGAAACTTCTTACACATTGAAAGCAAGATAATTCTGTCTCATTCCTGCCTTTACAACTCTGAAGTTCTTTTATTTTTTTTAAATGCCGCTATTCATTTTTATGGCTCTTTAGAGAAAAGTGGAATGGTCTGAGAGTTGTCACCAAAGTATCAGAGAATGTTCTAAAAACACATATGGCATAAAGGTGGCTTTTTTTAAAATTTTATTTATTTATCTTTAGAGGGGAAGGGACAGAGAGAGGGAGAGAAACATCAATGTACGGTTGCCTTTCATGCATCCCCTGCTGGGAACTGGCCTGCAGGGAACCAGCCTGCAACCCAGGCATGTGCCCTGACTGGGAATCGAACCACGACTGTCTGGTTCGCAGGCCCGCGCTCAATCCACTGAGCTACACCAGCCAGGGCCTAAGGTGGCTTTTTTTTAAATCCTCACTGGAGGACATTTTTTCATTGCTTTTATAAAAGGAAGAGAGTAGAAAATAAGGATGAGAGAAAAACATCCACATGAAAGAGAAGCATTGACCAGTTGCCTCCATTGGCAGATGGGTACCCAGACTGGGAATTGAACCTGCAGTCTTTCAGTTACAGGATGATGCTCCAACCAACTGAGCCGCACTGGCCAGGGCAAGGCTGCCTTTTGTTTGGTCAATGTGTATGTAGTGGCTATGCTAAAGCTTTAAATAAACTAGAAAGCAGTGCTCGAGGAACTCAAGCCATCAAGCTGGCCCATGCAGGCACCATGATCAGGCTGGGTAACTGCAACCCTTGAAACCTATCTGGTGAACATCAGTTTGTAGCGAAGGTTAAGTTCGGCATGGGCAGAGTTAGAAAGGATGTGGGTCTACGCCAAGTTCAGCTCTCCAGTGTTCGTGCTCAGCTCTTAAGCTCACAGTGGAAGCCCCCACAAAAGCCTCACACAGACTGACTCCCATTCACTAGGGTGTAGTTTAGAATCTCTCTTGGGGGTTTCAATTTGCCCCTCTCTCCTCTCCCGGCAGGCCTATCTAAGGATCACTTCCAAGCATGCATGGAGTTCTCTAGAGAGATCTCCACTGAACCAAGTTCTCTTTATTGTTTGAAATTTCCAGTGGTACTTTAGTACCTTGGTGACTAAAATTCTATTGATTCTGCCCAAAAGATCACGCCTTATTAATGATCCGACAGCCATTTTGCATGCACACACACAGAGCAGCTATAAATTTTATTGTAGATATATAAATATAAAATATTATATAAACATTTTAATGGCTTTGCTTGATTTAGGGCTACTTATTGAAAGAAAAAAACATCAGTTTAAACTTCCATGGGTATCTTTTAAAAAGAGTCCTGGGTTTTCCAAACCATTCTCCCAGACTCTCAGACATTCTAATCATATGAGAGAGTAGAGCTGTATTTTATAACGTGTTAAAAGCCAACCGAATAGTACATGGGACACACATGTATGACCTTTTCTAAGTCTTGGAACATAACTGTGCATCTATCTTCGCTTTCAGGATGCAGGGGGGTCATGGCCACTACTCAGTGCCTAGTGCCTGTAAGTGCAGCTGACTCCTCCATCCTCAAGTCCTCTGTCCTTGTGTGGTTGCCACAGAGAAAGTGAGAACCACCTGACAACAGCCCACATCATGAGACGGTTTGTGATGTGAGAGCACAAGGAAGTTCTGTGTTGGTTACACTAATCAGAGATGGACACCCACAATAATCTGTAACGACAACTAAATAGAAGTCCCTAGCAGGGGTGTCCAGCCCGCGGCCTGCAGCCTGCATGTGGCCCAGGATGGCTGTGAATGCGGCCCAACACAAAATCATACATTGACTTAAAACCTTTTTTTATTGTTGTTCATCAGTTTTCATTAGTGTTTGTGTATTTAATGTGTGGCCCAGAGACGCCAAAAGGTTGGACACCCCTGCTACAGGATGGCTGCCTTTATGGCAGACAGTCATACAAAGGGCTCTATTAACCAAGCCTGGTGATCAAAGCAAACACTTTGCCTGATTCAGGGCAGTTTCCTGGGAAAAGTGGATCCTAAGACAAATTTTGCAGAATTTGTGAGTGGTGTAATTTTATCTCTTAGAAACCTGATCCCTTAGTTTCAAGGAAACTCCTGAAATTGCTGGACTCGAAGGGTCATTCCCTAGTCTGTTCCCACCAGGAGTATACACTTGAGGAAAACCATACGGCAAAGGGGAAGTGCTCCGGCTTAGGAAGTCAGAGTTCAAAGTCATATGGACTCTAATCCCATCTCAGCTGATACTTAAGATATGGGACTCTACTTAATTCATCTGAGTCTCAGTTCCTTAACTATATATGGAGATTGATAATATAAGCTACCTCCTAGGCAGACTCCATACAACATGTATGAACTGCCTAATGCCTGGGCGAGTCATGGGTACTGAAAAAGTGGTCGCTACTATTATGGGCCACTGAGAGCATAGTTAACTATAAAAAAAAGTAGAACCAGGGGTTTTGATACTGGCTATTATTTCTGCACATTATGGTATTTTCCCAATAGCTACATGACTAATTATTTTTTTCATATCTCTGCTCAATTATTACCTTCTCAAAGAGGCCTACACTGACTGTCCACTTACTATATTTAACAGGACCACCTACAGTGTTCCTCCCAACATTTTAGGGTCACCTAACATACTCTATAATTTTCTGATTTATTAGTTGTTGCTATTATCTGTCTTCCCATTAGAACATAAACCCCTCAAGGGCAGGAGTTTTGTCTGTTTCTCCTACTGATGCATTTCCAGCACTTAGCGGATTCTCGGTATTTTTTAAAGGCACAAAAGAAGAACTTTGCTTGGGTGTGTTTGTGAATGTTCGGTGCATCTGAGAGGAGTAATGGTCACTCACAGCGCTACTCACTTACTGAGTGAGGGTCGGGGCAAGCCTGAGGGCACTGCTAACCAAAGGGAGCATTTAACCGACTCCAGCACAGTACACTGGGTCGTGTGGGCAACAAAAAGCTTTCCTGAAATCAGCTTCAGTATTCGCAACACGCTCCCTCGCCTGGAATCCTTCACACATTATGCTCATCAAGCTGCACAAGGGAACGGTGTCTGAGCTTTCCATGGAAACAGTAGGAAACTCTTGCTAAATCAACATCACCGTCAGTGTGATGTCCATCAAGTTCACAATGTTCAGCAGAAACCTGCTTTTTTGTAATTTGTGAACAGTTTCCACATCCGCTAACTATTCATGCCTTGTTCAAGCAGATGTGTCAACATCTCCCGAAAATATCAATCAAAGAGCAGTGACTGGAATTTTAATCAACTACAGCAGTTCTCAAATAGAATGGAGAGGCTTCCATAGCAAAAAAAAAAAAGATGCTACAAAGTTGATCATGGCTTTTAATCCTGACTGCTCTGTCTTTAGCATCCACCCTACCCTGTAGCAATTACATCATCAATTCCACAAGAGCAAGGACTATGTCAATACCTTGTTCCCTGCACAGTGCCTGGCACCGACTAGATGAACAATAAATACCTCTTGAATGAATGAATGAACTAAGTTAATTCGATACATAGTTTAAAGCCCCGTTATGCAACCCAACTGACACAGTTCAGACTAGAGATTAAAGACAGAGATTTTGTCCAATGGGATGAATGAGATTTGTCAGCAATATGTACAAAAAAAGGTCTGAGAGGTTTTGTTTTTCTCCAGTCTGACATGACATGAGGACCACTGTGCTACTAACTCGCTAAATAAGCCAATGTCATCTAAGCCCAAATGAACAACAGAAGAAATGTGTCCAGAGGATAAGAAATAATGGTTCTCCTGCATTTTTAACTGGTCAAGCCATACCTGGAAAAAGTTGCCCAGGTCTCGGTATATGTTTTAAGAAAAATTCTGACTAATTGACAGTACTCCAGGAACTAAGTCTCAGAGTTAATAGTGGAAGGAACTGGGTGGTATGAGAACATGTCCAGGTTCTCAACCAGAGCAAGAAAGGCAAGTGGCGGAACTAGATCACCTCTCTGTCACCTTGGCCAACAGCTGGTCACCCTCCTGAATTGCAAGAGGGTGCCATCAACCTCAGTAGATCCACCAAAATTAACCATCATAGATGCATGAGCAGTAAACACTTACTCTACCCCCCTGATGTTTTGTGATAGTTTAGTACATGGCTTAATTGTAACAACAGATAACTAATCCACAGAGAAGGAGTGCCTATCATATAAGAGGAAGCAAAATAGTTCTATTTCTTTAGAAGATCAGAAGAGTTGATTTAAATCATTAGTAATTCTCAAGAAGAAAACTTTGGCTCTTATGAAATTGGGTCTTTATAAGGATTGGAGCCATCCATTTAACGAATAAACTTTACTGAACTTGAGCTTGGAAATCAGCAAAGCTGATCACACCCATCACAGTTTTACCAGGCTCAGGCTGCTGAATCTAGCCTGGCTGAATATTAGAGAGCTTGAGAATTCAACTGGGTCAGGGACCTTATCTGTTTTGTTTTCTCGTGTTTACATTCAGGTAATAACAGCATCTAGCACATAGCAGGCATTCAATAAATATTTGTTAAACCAAAAATGAATGGAAGATGGCAAGGCTGGACCCCAGCCTTGAAACCAAGAGAGTAAATTGCTGAAACTGGGTCTAAAAGCCACATAAATCTAACCAAGCATGTAGAAAATATTTACAAAAGCTACTTTTCAAGCTCTTGAGAAAAGGAACAGAAGTAATTGCAGACTGGTACAACCATTATGGAAAACAGTATGGAATTTTCTCAGAAAAATAAAAATCGACCTGCCTTTTGACCCAGCAATTCCACTGCTGGGATTATATCCTAAGAATCCTAAAACATCAATATCAAAGAACCTATGCACCACAATGTTCATAGCAGCACAATTTACAATAGCCAAGAGTTGGAAGCAACCTAGGTACCCATCAGTAAATGAATGGATCAAAAAATTGTGGTACATATACACAATGGAATTCTATGCTGCAGAGAGAAAGAAGGAGCTACTAACATGGATGGAACTGGAAAGCATTATGCTGAGTGAAATAGGCCAGGTGCTGAAAGACAAATACCATATGATCTCACCTTTAACAGGAAGCTAAACAACAAAACAAACAAGCAAGCAGAAAAAAAAAAAAAACAAAGACACTGAAATAGAGAACAAGGGGATAGTGACCAGAGGGGAGAAGGAAGGGAAGTTAAGGGGAAAAAGGGGGAGGGATTTGGAGGAACAAATAGGAAGGACACAGGGACGAGAACTAAGGGGGGGTGGAAATGGGAGGGAGGTGGGGGCAAGGGGCGGGGGAGGCTGGGATGGGAAAAATAGACAAAAAACTGTACTTGAAAAATAACTAAATAAAATTTAAAAAAATAAATAAATAAAAATAAAAATCCTAAAAAAAAAAAAAGACTTTGTTTGTACTTTCAAAGTTCTTCGTAGAGACTAATGGCCAGGCTCAGATCTACGGGACTGGATGACAAAAATTCCATTTGGCATCATTTATTAAATCCAAACATTTAAAAAAAAAAAGAAGTAATACAGAACGGCCTAAGCATCTAGGGGAGGCAGAATAGAGTAAATGGAATATTTTGTGATACAAAACTCTAAAATACTCATGTTTATCATTTTTACAGATTAGTGAGAAGCAGCCTAGGAGAACAAGAAGCGAGGAACAAGCAGAAGGCACTGAGTTGGTAAAGAAAGGCTTCAAGAACAAGGTGGTGGTGGTGCATGTCTTTTAAATCCTTACCCAATAGTATGTGGTTTTTGTTTTAATTTTGTTTCTTGTTTTTACAGACAGGAAGGGAGAAAAAAAACGTTGATGTGAGAGCGAAACATTGATTGGTAGCCTCCTGTACGCTCCCTGACTGGGACTGAACTGGCCTTGACCAGGGATCCAGCCCACAACCTTTCAGTTATGGGACAGCGTTCCAACCAACTAAGCCATCCATCCTGGGGCCAAGGTGATGGTATTTTTAAACATACTGGGTTCGGGATGCACGATCCCAGCCTTCTAAAACATTCTTCCTCTCGGGCGGATCCTGACGCAGGCTTAGCAGGTGCCACGTTTTAAAGAGCAGTTCCCTTGGAGGGAACAGCTCTTCTTTCCACAGACTCTTCACACAGCTCACGAACACATCAAAAGTACCCTCTTCGCTATAGCGGGAGTCTGCAAACTTTCTTAAATGTACCTAGCTGAGGCTTTGCTGGCTATATGTAGCCACAGATATTACATAAATGATGCACTTGGGTGTTTTCCACTATAACTTTATGGACACTGAAATTAAAATTTCACTTAACTTCCTGTGTTATAAAATATTCGTCTTTTAATTTTTTAAAACCATTTAAAGATGTAAACACCATTCTTAGCTTGTAGGCCCCAGAAGAAAACAGTGTTGCGTTGGCTTTGACCTTGAGGCCATAGTTTGCTGACCCCTGCTGTATGAGATGAGCACTCCTACTGACCAATGAGAGCAGTGCAGGCCGTCCCAGGAGATGCCCGGGAGTGATCGTTTTGATTTGATAAGGGCCACTTTTAATTTCATAATACAGCTGCATAAAGAAAAGCATATTGTAGGAGGATTATTTTGTCCCCAGCAACTCTTTCAGGAAATTTCAAGGGTCAAGAGCTGTTTTGCATTGTTTCTAATGAGCTTGGCAATTAAGATAAAGTTGTTATAAATATTCATGTTTATAAAAATTCAACTGAATTCCTGAACTCTGTAGACAGTGCAGTAGGCATGAAAGAATATTCCTATTTTCCTCCCCAGCCCCTGACACAGGCCGTCTATGTTCTTACGTCCTTGTACACCTGACCTGACAATGACTTCAGAATCCCACTTCTCATCTTCATACCACGGAGGGAGAATGATAGAATACTCTGAGTTTTTGAAATTAGAGCATTAGCCTCCTATATGTTGGCTTATAAAAGAAATTTCTTTTAAATATAGATGTTAAAAATAGCCCTATTCCTCAAAAGAAATTGATGTAACTGTGTCCCAAGGAAGTAAAAACCTTTACAATTAATCATGTTTTTCTTTTTACTGTGGCTGCCAGGAAATTCAGGGTCAAATTTGTGCTCCAATTAAAAAAATTAAATAAGATATCTATTCTTTATTTATATTGGTATTTTCCAGGGTCAACACTTTTGCCCCTCAACTCCCATGATATGTTCATTTTTTCTCAGGAACAGAATAAACCATGTTGGTAATACATTCACATCAAGATAAGCCAAGCTCTGGCTGGTATGGCTCAGTGGATTAAGCACTGGCCTGCAGGCCAAAGGGTTGGCAGTTTGATTCCCAGTCAGGGCACATGTCTGGGTTGTAAGCCAGGTCCCCAGTAGGGTGTGAATGAAAGGCAACCACACAGTGATGTTTCTCTCCCTTTCTCCCTCTCTAAAAATAAATTTTAAAATCCCCCCAAAAAAGAAGCCAAATGAAGCATTTCTTTCAAATATCCTCTTCTTCAAGGCTGTCTTCCACTCCCCCATATGTTTCTGGTCTTCGTCTGGCTATTAGATTTTTGTTGCCATGGCACTTAATATTCATACAAACAATAAAAAAGTAACAATTTCTGCCCACTTCCTGTCAACTCTTAGTTAGAACTTCAGGCCAAGTGGTGTGTGATTGATTCCAACTTGATGCACCCAGAGCTGGTGACATGGGGTGGCCTTGACCCATTTACTCCAGGTCTCTTAGAAAGGAGAAGTCTCATTTTTTTACTGCCTGGGAGGCTCAAATGAGGTAAAGATACATATGATTTTTCTTTATTGGTTCGGTCAACAAGTATTAATTGAACACCTACTATATGTCAAACAGAGCAATGGGGAAAAAGGCGGGACAACTATAACTGAACAACAGTAAAAAAAAAAAGAAAAGCATGCAAAACCATAATTATCAATGTGACATACATGTTTACAAAGCAAATACTTTTCTTTTTCAAAAAATAAATAAAGCAATACACAAAATGTAAAAAATAGAAATTAACCAATTACACTCCATATCAAATTTTTGTTCTCACCTTCCTATAAACAGGAAGTGGATTTTATAAACAGCAGAGTGAAGATCAGAGGACATAAGTAACTAGACCCTCCCTGAGGATGTTAGTGCTGAAGCCTGCCATCTCTAACAATTTAGGCACGTGGTGAAGTTTTATTAATTGGGATAGCATTATCTGGAATCTAAGATAAATCAGACAGGAACTAGATTACAGTGGAACATCCTACTCAATCAAAAGAATGTCTATAAATGAATAATGTGTTGATTACAAAGTGTTTTGGACCTGACTCTTCAAGTAAATCTGGCCTCTAGATTACATGCTTTAAAAAATTTACGTGCTTAGGCCCTGGCTGGTGTAGCTCAGTGGATTGAGTGCAGGCTTGTAAACCAAAGCATCACCAGTTTGATTCCCAGTCAAGGCACATGCCTGGGTTGCAGGCCATATCCCCAGTGTAGGGTGTGCTAGGGGCAACCATACATTGATGTTTCACTCCCTCTTTTTCTCCCTCCCTTCCCCAACTCTCTAAAATAAATAAATAAATAAATAAAATATTAAAAAAATTTCTATTTAAAAAAATTTACATGCTTAAAAGCCTTTATCTTACATGTTGTAAAAAAATGAAAACCAAAACCAAAAGCATCCTTCTTTTAAAAGTGGAGCATAACTTACTTTTTCACTAATCACAAAGGAGGAGCCTGTTTGAATTGCGAGCAATCCATGCTGGCCACAGAATGGGCAGAGGAAGAGCTAGGCCCTGGGTTTGAAGCCCAGCCCTGTTACACACAAGCTGGGCTGCTCTGGACAAATGTTCAGTCGGTCTGTGTTAGTCCTTTCATTTATAAAATGAGGGCACTATTAAATCCTTCCTAGTGCGATTACATGAAGAAAAAGGGGGCTCTAAAAGGGCTTAGAACACTGAATAACAAAATGACTATGGGCAACAATACGGCATTCCACTCCAGATTCCAATTCCAGCTCAATCCATCGTTTGCCGTGAGCATACGCTTAACATTCCTGTGTCTCAGTTTTCTCTTCTATAAAAGGGGGGTAACTAGTTGCCTCTACCTTGTTGGGTTGCTGTGGGGAGTAAATAACAGATGTAAAGTGCAGAGCACACAACGAGCACTGATGTTAACTTATTAGGATAATGTCTGACACACTGTGGGTACTAAGTAAGTGATAGCTAAGGCTAACAGTATTGGACATATGGGAAGAAATAGGGACCATAAGCCTTCAAAGGTAGAAAGGTCTTAGGAATCATTCTGTCCCATCTCATTGCACAGATAGGAAAACTAAGGACTAAAGCAACAGTAAGTGCCCTGTCCAAAGTCCCTCAGCTCTGGGACAGAGCCTCAACTATAACTTTTTGGAGTTCAAGTCCACTGTTCCGGGCCTGAAAACACTCTGTATACTGAGTCTTCCTGCCTTGAGGTAATGAGATTGTAATGGAAACCAGTTTTTCATCTCTCTTCTCCAAAGGGAAAAAATGGGTTGGGGACCTGGGGGGTAGAACAAAGTGAGTAAAGCCGCTGGCAAACAGACAAGACAGAATACTCTTCCTTGATATGGGACGTACATATGTGGAAGGCATCAGGATTCAATTTTGGGTGAAACCGGCCAAGGATTTATAGATTAAAAATATAACTGTGAGAAATAAGAATGGCTTTAGGGAATTACAGACTATCAGTTATACTTTTGGATAAGGCCAGTTGATAGAATCATATAAATAACCAACCTGGTTGTTTAAATAAGAGAAAATGTACAAGAGACTAAGTAAGACCATTAATGGTAGAGTGCAAAGAAATTCTTTTGAATGAGCTTCTCATTAACAGGCATTTTCAAAATGCAGTTGAGTGACAGGGCGGTCATCGCTATAAATCCTTTAAAGGAAGAGACTATCCAGAGCATTTAGCTCCAGACCACACCCTTCCAATGAGGGAGAGAAACAGAAAGAGCAAGTGGCTTGCTCCAAGTGACTTGGTTAGTTTAGAGCCTCATGGATAGGTTTATGGTTTAATACTGAAGCCTTAAACAAAGACTGGAGGTAAACAGAAGTGTAATGAACCAACAACACTGCAGAAGTCTCCACTGCCTCTGAGCTTATCAGACGCCAGGCAATACACTAAGTTGACCCATATATCTGTATTCCTTGCAAATCAATGAATTAGATACTATTATTATGCCATTTTACAGGTGAGGAAATAGAAGCTTCAGGAAGGGTATGAGTGGCATTACCACTTGCATTAGCATCATTACCATTCCTACCTTTTTCTGAGCACACACTAAGCACCAGGTATATATTCTAGTTGCTTTCCTGCATAGCTTGTCTAACCCTTACAACAACAGTCTTACAAGGTGGGTACTATAGTTAACTCATTCTACAGATGACTAAGCTAAAGCACAGGGTTAAAAAACTGGCCCAAGGTCACCCAGCTGGAAAGTGGCTAAGCCAGGAGATGAACCTGGGCCTCTGTCCATAATATCTTCAAGAATAATAGGAAGGAGAAAATGCAAAGAAAAATTCCATTTGCAATGTTTTGAGTCTTTCAGTAGTAAAGACCCAAGCTGATAGGGAGATATAAATACAGGGAAGATCTTAAGGAATTCCTAAAAGTGGTGGAGGGGAAACCCACGGCATTTCTGTGGCTAACAGAGAATGGAGTTGAGCTAGAGGAAGAATGGGGCTGACCCAAGAGAGCAATTTTTGCTCCAACTGTATTAAAGCTCACTACTATTTTAGTGCCATAATCTGTCATAGGAAAAGCAATACCTTCATTGCCTGGAATGCCATGTTAAGTGAACAGAAAGCAGGCAAGAAAAGATTATGCCTGAAAGACTTAGGAATTAAACACACACACACACACACAAACCCTAAATTAGGATGATTAAAGAAAGAGGAGTAAGTATGAAGAAAGTTGGGAATTAAAAACAATCAACACTTCATTTCCTTTCATAGACAGGTGTAATAGAACAACATAAACAATGTCTCCCAGGTTTTTTTAATAATTAAAAGAAAACAGAGATAGGTGAGGGCTTCTTTCTACTAAAGGAGAAGGCAGTCTTCTGAGTACTGACAACAATAAGCTACCAAGTGTCTGCTTAGAAATCTACTGACAGTCTGGGAACTCTTAGTGAATGAAAAAGTAGGTAGCCAAGCAAGAATCATTTCTTATTGTTTGTGAAGCACTCAGTTAATGGTTAATACTGCATGCTGGCAAGTCTAACCAACACAACAGTTGGGCCATCTAAACCATGGCCAAAAAATTTTAAATGCCAAGTAAGTCAAAATGAAATGGATATTCTTGATGAAATGCATTTTTTGGTCTTCCAACTGCTTAAATACATAAGCTCTGTGTTTACTTAATTTTTTGTGCTGTCAAACCTTTGACTTTTTAAATGCATATTTTCTGATAACTATAAGGGACTATCATTCAGTTATTGATCAACAGTAAGATAACTACCACCATTTAATAAAACACAGTGTAGCCCCAACACCCTGAAACTCAAGGTGCAACAATTTCTTTCAGGAATATATGTGGGTAAAAGAGCATTTGAATTAGTCTGGGGAGGAAAAGCCAGAGCCATTTGTCAAGGTCAATGTTAAGTTTAGAGCCAGATGACATGGTAGCCGCCCAATCACTCTTGCTATGATTTTCTCAGCGAAGCTCTTTGTTTTCCAATCCTGCTGATGATTGCCCCTCACTTTCCACACTGTAAATCTCCCCTCATACTGAAAAACAGAAAAAAAAAATCACTCACATTCTTGCTTACATAATGTGTTTGTATTATTTTCTTCTGTGTGTGGGAGATTCAGAACTCAAAAGGCCTTGATGCTTTTTATCAATTCCACTAAACGTCAAGGGCAGGAAATAAAAATATTTTTCTCTTCCGACTTAAATACAATACCCCTTTGTGAAGTTGCTAAGAAGCTAGAAATAGCAAATCTGGGAAAAGTTTCAGGTGAGAGATATGCATCAAAATATTTCATTTTGCTAAAAATATCTCTGAGTCAGTCTTTGCATTCCAACTCACACCACACTGCAATCCAGGAAAGTGAACAAAATCTGTTTCCCCTTATACTGGCAGACACTCTGAGGTTATATGAAGGGGTAACATAACCTGTCCTGTGGTGATAATAAAAGTCCACATAGGCATCTGCCAGTTCAGAGCAGTTGTTTTCAAGATGCAAACAAGAAAGGCAGAAGAGGGGAAAGAGACCAATCCAAAGCACTATATATTCGTTACTTGGCAACCAGAGTTTAGATCAAGGACCCAAGAGGTTACTTAGGTAAGCTGGGGAGTCCCACACGGAGAACTAAACTCTGACCGCAAAGCCTGTGGCGTCCTCACTGACTACACATAAATGAGGTCCCCCAGGAAGCATAACCATTGTAATGGTGATAGGGATTCTCTAGTGCCCAGAGACGAACCTGGTGGCAGTAGGACGCGTGTGTGGTCCAGGGTAGGCTCCCATGTTCCAAGCCCAAAGGAGTGGAGACACATGAGAAGGAGAGAAAAAGAAAAGAAAGGCTGGGCCTTGGGGAACAGGGCGAACGCAATGGAACAACTCGGGAAGCCCTGGACAGCCAGCAGCGCCGGGGTTCCTCTCTCCTCTGCAGGCCCCTCTCTGCCACCCAGGCTCCCAGTCCCAGCTGCTCCCCTCAACAGCGGCAGGGAAGTCTCATTCAAGTCCTGCCAAGAAAAACTTTACAGGGTTAAAAACACAAAAGGCTTCGGATATCTTGCTACTGAGGTTCCTTTTTGTTAAGTTTCAGTACACACACACACAGAATAAAATTTACTTTTAGTCAGAGGGTTCAAGAATGTTGACAGTTTTTTAGGGAGTCACCATGTTCTTAAACTCTTTCAACAGCTCTACTTGTTCTCAAAAGGGTCGTAGATTTAGTTAAGAGCAGTTTATCTTTCTACTGGCCCATTCCAAGCCGAAGCAGAGCACAGAAGCATCCAGCTTAATCACGGGTTTGCGCTGCAGGGGGCTGGAGGGGCACAGCTGAGAAGCCCCAGATACCAGACCAAGAGCTCACCCTGTTATTCACTGTAGGAAGGCATGCCCATTGGCTAAAAGGTGGGATTTTGCATAACAACATAGAAGCAAACATCTGGAGAAGGAATATTTCCACAGCAGCCCTGTCGACGTGTCCCCTAAATCTATCACCCATGCAGCGCAAAAAAAGGCACAACTAGGATCCACAAAACCGTGGGGTGAGTGATCATTCACTTAAGACACAGCATCCCTCTACCAAGTGATATAAACCTATCACAAAAAATACATAGCATATGCTTTCCATAAACATATGACGCAGAAGCGCCTTTATTCATCGGAAACCTGGCCAAGATGTCAGGGCCTCAGAGCAGGGCCGTGCTCTGGGGCTCGGAGGCCTGCAGGGGACGGCTCCTGGGCAGAGCAGGTAAGATGGTGGCAGTGCTCCTTCACATGTCATCTAGTTCATGGAGCTCACAACACAGACAGAAGGACAACAGGTCCATTCCCGTCTACTGAAGAGCACATGAGCCTTGACACCTGTGCTCAGAGGGAAGAGAGCTTTACTTCAATGCAGAATGGACTGAAATATGATTTTCAGGTGCAGTGAACCTGGCATGCTGCCTGGCTTGAGTGAAGTTTATGGGGAAAAATGCAACATTCTTAAATCCAAGTTTGTTTAGGGATAAAACATTGCCTCTGCAGTAGCTCAAAGATGGCCCTAATACCACGCTCAAACCTATTCCACATATTTTGTTTTTATATTGAAATCTATAGCATTGGCTAACATAGTGCTATTAAAATACATAAAACTATGTAATATGATTTATAGTAAAAATCTGAGCAGAGTTAGACATTCGTGCCATGAAGGGTAACAATTACCTTAGGGACAATGACGAATCCACCAATGAAACTAATGGCTGCATTTCCTAGACACAGTTCTATGTGTTACTTTCTCCCTCATAAATCACAATTTTATCTTTTATCAAACCAATGTATTACTTATCAAAAAACCTGTTGATGGTTTTCCAAATAAAACCTGTGGACCCCCTGACCACTATCTGTGGTAGTCAGTTTTGCCAGCATCAATGAATATTAATCGAAAAAGCATGTTTAGAAAGATTAATTCTTTAGCAATAATGTGATGAATATTTATAATCTTTGAGTCCTATTTTCAGTAAGTTGGAGTTAATTCATACACACACACTGTGGGAAGTTCTTCTCTCTTAGTGTGAACACCCGGACTGATGCTGACTGTCCTCTGCCTTCAGACATCACAAAGGTCAGGTTTGCTCACAGGATAACAGGATGCAAGTACTATGATGGCATTGGTTTCCAGGTACAACTGTGGCAACCGACATGCAAATATTTGTTTTACAGAAATGAAAGAAGAGAGAAACGGGGAAAATAGGTCAACTTTATACAGACACATATCCAAGAATTTCCTAAGCTTGTCTATAGTCCTAAAAGCAAAATGAAGCAGCAGTAGCCTACACAAAAAAATTAATAAATTGGGAAATTCTAAGGCTGGTGAACTATTCTGGGAGTAAATTAAAAAATTGGAACAGAAATGAGGAAGATGAAATTGGAGTCTATGAAAAAAGACTCAGCAGATTCAGGGCTCAGGTGCAAATCCCCGGATGTGTAATAAGAGGACAGGAAACTCGAGGCAGTCAGAAGTCCAATCCGACACAGGGCAGCCAAGCAGAAGCCACCAAACACGGACCAGTTCCTGGCCACTGTTCTGACCGCGGTATGGCTGAGGTCAAGCTTTCAGATGTCAGTCCTGGGGTCAGCTCTAGGAAGGGCAGGGAGACCTCAGTGACTTTTGAAGTTGTATCCTTTAAGGTATTTGCAGGGACCTGGCCAACAAAAGCCAGGGGGCTGTTTACTAAAGTCATTCCCCAGCACCACCCAGAGAAACACTTATAGAAATCACTGCCAAAGCTTACATGGGAATTAAACAGAAGGAACTGAATGTAGCCATGTAAAACATGCCCCAGTCATTTCGTAAGCTCCATTTCTTCACAGATGGCTGCTGTGGAAGAAATGACTGCTTACAGAAAACAGAGCCGCCAGGAATTAATCCAACCCCTGGGATGAAAGTAAAATAAAAAATTATTAATTATTCCATTCTGCAGTTCACACTGGTGGCGTAAGGGTCTGCGCTAGAAGACATCTAAGGACAGAACTGCCACTCACAAACAGAGCTGGCAAAGGCAAGTGAATGGTAGAAAGGGCAGGTACAGATAACTGTTGAAGTTCTCCAAAGACAAAAAGGATTCAACAAATTAAAATAGCAAAATGTTCTATACACCAGCAACACTGATGAAGATCAATCGGTCACATACATCCTTGTGTTTCCAAAAGATGTCAGGCTCTGGGCTCTGAAAAGGACCAAACAGAAGCCCACCTGCCACTGCAAAACCTGGAGCTGAAAAGAGAGGAGGGCCTCAAACATGTCCAGCCTTTTTCAATCCACCATCTCAAAGCTGGGCTTGGGGACTCTCCGGTCTATGGCTCTTAGATCACAGCATTGCAACAATTGCTTTGGATTTCTCATTCTATTGCTATTTACCCATGCTCCCGTGTATTGCCGAGGTTGATTATACACATCCTTGCTTTGGATTCCCGTCCATTTTCATGGGTCAATCCAATGCCCATGTCTGCATATCTTTCGCTGCCTTTACACCGTTGTGGCGTTGGGCTTTGTATGCCACTGCACATCCACACAACTCTCCCCCGGCTTCCTCCCCTCTTCTTCACTGATGGAACTTACTTTGAAAGCATCATCCTTTCAGGTCTACTCATATACCCTTTTAATAGAGAAAAAGGAACATAGCACCTGTGTGCTCTCAACCTGTGAATTCATAGTGCTCAGCGATGTCTGGACTGTTGCATCCATTAAGGCTGTATCTACGCCTGTTTGTTTCAGCACTAAATACCCCATGTTAGCTTAGTCCCTGGCATGGAGTAGGAGCTCAATAACTATTTTTTGAAGGGTTAGAAGTAGTCTTTCCCCGCCTCAGTTCCACCTTATTTTTTCATTCTCAAGTTATTCTCCCCACTGAACAAAGGAAGATTTGTAAGTCACTGGATTCATGGTTTAAGAGAATCATTAAACCTGAAAGACCATCGAAAATCTCAAAAGTTCCCAAATGCTCCCCAATAACCAATGCTGCTGTTCCTCCTCTCCCTCCTCCTCCTCTAGCTCTTGAACCACATTACAGGAGAAATTCTAGGGCCTTTACCTGTATTAACTAACTTACTCTCCAGGAGAACCACATAAGGTCATTACTATATTGTTCGCCTTTTACAGATGAGGAAAATGGAGACCTCAGATGGTTGAGTAACTTTCCAAAGAACACACAGCTAAGAAGTTGCAAGTCCTGGATTTGAACTGAGGCCACCTGACTCTGCAGTGCCAGCTCCTGACCCCCCCAGCACGTTGCTCCTGAAGGAGAGCAGTGAAGAAGCTTAACTGGGGACTCTGAGGAATGCTCTCCTGGCCACTCATTTAATAAACTGTTTGTTGAGTGCTTGTTATATACCGGATGACGTGAACACGGACTCTTCCTTTATCGTTAGCATTCCTGTTGCTTCCCTGGTTGCACTGCCATATCCGCCAAACAGTAAGCAAGCTGACGCTGTCAGACAAGGAAATTCAGTGAAAATGGGTTCTCTTCCTTATCTTTTTTTAAATTTCCTGGGAGAAAACAACTACCACTCCTCCCAGCATTCCATGGGACTCTAACCGGAGGCAGTGGGCTGGGCGGCAGCCCAGAATCGCACATCTGCAGACCCCACAGGAACTAGAGAAACTGATGAAAGGGCATTTGGGAGTCCCCCTCTGCTCTAGGATTAGATTGAATAGGGGCACCGGCAACTCATCCGCGCCCTGCTGAACAGCGAAAGAGGCTAGCCGTATGGAGCGTGCTCTGTTCTTGCCCCTTCTTCCCACCCTTGGAAAGGTCTTCTGGGCTACAAGAGTTACTTACGGTCACTGGGTGACCCTCTACACACCTTACACAAAAGTCAGAAGAGCAGAATGGCACGTGGCTCCAGGCAGAATTCCTGAATAAAAGGCAGGCTGCTTGCTGAAGGGTGCAGCCTCTGTTTGACGTGACCTTCACTTTGCACGGTGCCCACCCATGCAGTTCAGAACAACCCCCTTCTCCGGGGGCTGCTGAATCAGCCACACCGGGAAGCGCCGAAGGGAAGTTTCAGATTCCCGAGACGCTTGCTTTGCTCGGCACCATGAAGGAAATAGCAGTCGTTCAGGGAGAGAACAAAAATGAGGAGCTGGCTGAAAAAAAGGTGATAAAAATAGATTTTCTGACTACGGAGATGAATCATTTTGCCATGGGGATCCGCTAGGCTCTTTTTCAGCTTCGTTTTGAACCCAGCCTCATAAATTGGACTCAGGAAAATTTCCTTCCCCTAGATAATCAGAGCCATGAAGCCTTTCGATCTGGACAGGTCTGACAGGGTTTTATTAGAGGGCTACCCAGAAATAACCTCCATTCCTTCCCCAGCCTGCAGTAAATACCGCCTTTGAAGGGCAAGGTCAAGCGGGCTGCGCTGGGGGGTGCAGCCCTTGAACCTGCCTCCTCGTTCCCTCCCTGATTTTCTCAATTCTTTCCCTCCTCATTTTAAGAAATGGAGCTTTTTAAAACTTGTTTGTTTTTTAGGAAACAAAAGGAGACTCGGGGGCCCAGGTGAAAGGGCCCTGGGGCTGTGGGGGCACATTTCCCGTGACTACTGGGGGGCAGAGCAGCGCTGGGACAATTCCCACGTTCTTGAAAATCCTCTTTCTTTTGACTAAATGAATGTGTCTTCCATGACATGTCCCCAAAGTAAAAAGAAAACCAACCCTTTCCTTAGAGGATAAAAAAGGGAACAATAAAAGCAACAGGTGGTGGAAATATCAGGGGACAAGGTGAACTCCATAGGAAAGGAATTTGGAGATTATTTAAGCCATATAATGAGTGTACAAAAAGTAACTTTAAAAAAAGCCAAGTATTAAAAACCTGAATAGCTCCCTTCCTTCCCTCGTGGACACCTGTAAGCATGTATGTTTGGGTGACGGAGTTGACTTACCCCCACTGGTCCTCCTCTTCACCACTGCACTCCAGCACACCCTCACTGGCGGGGGGTGGGGCATCCTCCCCTGTGCTCCAGTGGGCAGCCCCAGGGCTGCAGCTGGCACACTCCCTTGCCTTCCTTCTGCAAGCAGTTCTCAGCGCAGCAAACCCTGCTCTGCCCAGGAGCAGGCTGCAGCAGCCCAAAATGCTGATGCAGTGAAAGAAAACTCACTGGAAGAGACTGTGACTGCCACACCTCATCAGGAAGGCGGAGAATTCTGCTCCCTCTGAGAAAGGGGAACAGAATCCCCGAGGGGAGGCGATGCCCGAAGGCAATTCTGCGGGAGAGCTTTGTGACAGCTGCTGGTGCAATACTATCGCTAAATGTGGATCTGGAATAGGCACCCAGTAGGACCTGAGGACGGAGAGTTCGAGTCCCGACTCTGGAACTAAGTGACTGCATGGCCCCAGGCAAGTTACTGCCTTTGGAGGCTCAGTTTTCTCGTTTGTAAAATAATGGTGTCTCAGAAATCAATCTCTAAAGAGCTTCTAGCTTTGAAATGCTAAAGCCATCATAATAATCATGAACAAATAAATAATAAGCACAGCTACAACTGGTTGAAAACATACTACATACTATGTGCCATGATAGGCATTTTACAGATGTTATCTTACCTAAGCCACAATACTGAGATGAGGTTTATCTATCCTATTTTAGAGAGGAGGAAACTGGTGAACTCCCTCTATGAATCCTCATAAAAATTAAAAAAAAATCATCATATCCATTCAGTGTTGTGAATTTAAGCGGAGGCATTCGGTCTCTGTGCCTGAAATTGAGACGACATCTGAGGACGGAATTTCTGCACAGTGGGGTGATTGATGTGTTTACGGTCCTTTGCCGGTACAATTCTGAGGGACTAGTATTTATGGTCATGACCGTTCGTGCTACTGCAAAACCCATTTCCCACCTGTTGGTTTTTATTAAACCTCCCTAAAGGACATGAAATATTTCTTTGTGCAAATTCTAAAAACGGGGATCCTGAAATATGCGCACAGAAACCTCGTGGCTGGATTTATTGTTTGAAATTTCCAAATGCTATAAAACAGTGTTTACAACCAATTCATCATTTATAAGAGCTTATTAGATTGATATGCCAACTAACTCGCTGGTATCGTGCCATTTATTGATACCAATACATCAACTGGTAGACTGACATTTCATATTTATTAACGACTTCTGTTTCTTCACTTATGCTATAGTTTCCTTGCATTATGGCTCTACTTTATCTCCAATCATTCTATTTTATAAGTCCTTTTTTAAATTTCAGAATACTTTTTAGATTTACAGAAAGTTGCAAAGATAGTACAAAGCGTTCTGGTATAACTCACACATTGCATTTTACATTATTACGGTACATTTATCATAACTAATGATTAAATACTGGTATACTATTATTAACTAAACTCCACCTTATATTTGGGTTTCATTAATTTTTCCCTAGTGTAGTTTTTCTGTTCCAGATCCCCTCTAGGATATGGCATCATATGGACTTTGCGTGTTTCTCAGACTTGCCTAGTTTTTCATGAACCTTGACAGTTTTGAGGAGTGCTGGTCAGTTTGGCTTTGTCTGATATTTTCCTCATGGTTAGACTAGCATTATGGGTTTGGGGGAGGAAGACCACTGCAGTGAAGTACTTACTCTCATAATATATTGATCATCCTTTAAAAAAAAACAGGGAAAATATTTGTCAGATCAGAACTTTAAACTGAATAAAGTTAAGTTTTATGAAAGACAGATTAAATGGCAAACAATTTACTCACCAGTCCAGTGTTTTATATTGTGGAGAGAATGACAGAGAGGGACACTAACTTTTATGCCCACTGAGATGAGGGGAGACCTAAGATTCCAGCAGGAAGCCAGTTAATGACAAGAAAGGCATCTAGCAAGCGCTTTGGAAATGTTTGCCAAGGCAAATTTCCTACAAAAACAGTCTCAGATTGTGGCGATTTAACAGAAGTACTGGTTTATCCTAGCATGGTCTTACTCCTTCACAAAATGCTTTCAGATATTTGGCGAATTTTTTTTTTCATTGCCAAACAACAGGATCCTTATAACCCTGAGTCCGGAGTACAGGCTAAAAATTAGTTCCACAGAAGTTTCTTCTGTAGGTAAGCTATGACTATGAAAAGGAAAGAAGTGAGACTGAGACTGAAATGTGTATTTCCTGCTATTATATATTTTTCCCCTCACAGCTCCTAATTGAAAGGTCTGTTCCTAGGGGGGAAAAGTGCGGAACTGATGTAATGTCACAAACTCTTGAATGCTGTTCAATGAAAGATAAGGAAGAACAAGTCATTTCTTTCTTCAAAGAATGTTTTCTTTCTTTTTTTTTTTCTGCAACAGGAAGGAAAAAAAGCTAGAAAAAAAGTTTTACAGCGCTGCTATATATAACTTTCCACCTCTGCAGAGACGCAAGATAATTATGGAAACGAGCTTGGAAAAATAATTTGTGGAGCATGAAGAGGATATTAGACTTTAGCTAGTAAGTCTAGGCATTCATAACACATGTGAGTAAGAATTCGGTGCTTGGCTGGCTTACCCACTGAAGGGTGGCCCCTGCACCTCACAGCTAATACGTGGAAGTCAGAACCCCCAGTAACTCAGACTGTACTGGAAAGTACCTTTGTACTGTACCTCTTTAAAGAGGTGATTACACGAAGCGGGGTCCTTAGAGTGGGCCCTAATCCAATACAATTGAGTCTTTCTCAGAAGAGGACATTATGGCAAGGATACACACAGAGGGAAGACCATGTGAGGACACAGGAAGAAGATGGCCATCAGGAAGCCAAGGACAGAGGCCTCAGGAGAAACCAAACTTGCCCACACCTTGATCTTGACTTCTAGCCTCCGGAACTACAAGAAATTAAATTTCTGTTGCTTAAACCACCCAATCTACCATAATTTGTCATGGCAGCCCTAGCAAACTAATACACTTACCTAGCACTAACGGTGAAGTATCAAGGAGTACAAGAGAGTCTAAAGGGTATGAGATCAGTGGGATATTATATTCAGTGAATTTCAATTACATGAAGACCTTTCTAAGTCATTATCTGTCATGGTTTTCATATCGAAGTGCAATTGCCAATGAAGGCTCCTTGTGGGCTCGACTCCTCTCATCACGTGTCTTTTCCCATCACCCACCACCCGTCTCAGCCAGTGTAGATCAAACACACCACAGATAAGACTGCAAATTTGGGGGGGGGGAAGGGCAGAGCTTCAAAGCTTGTGGTTATAGAAAAAGAAATAATTTGTATATCCTTATATATCCTTAAGCATACAGATTTAACTTCAAAATAATCCATTCATTAACCTCCTCCAACTTTTATACATTTTTCCTGAGTTCCAAACCAACATTCCCAACTGGTTGCCAGACATCTGTACATGGATAGCTCTCATAGGTGTCCAAACGAGAATTTGTCTTTTCTCTTGGAACCCATTTCACATCTGCTGTTCCCACGATACCTATTCAAGGAGTCACTATTTTCCAAGTTGCTCAAGTCCAAAATTCAGGGCACCTTCCTAAGATTATTTATTATATTTCATTAATTCTATAATGTACATTTTTTAACCTCTGAAATAAAAATGCATCTTTCCATTGCTGGCATCATAACTTAATTGGCAGCTTTTTTTCATTAGTTATACTTTAAAAAATGGTGTCTTATAATTGATGAAATATTCTAGTCAGTGAAAAACATAGAAACATAAATCCTGATTCCTCATCTTGACTTCAATTGCTTATACCAAGATTTAGATGTTCATCATCTCTTATTTGGACTACTTGTCTGCTAATTGACTTTTGCTGGTCTTTCCCCACAATCTGCTTTCCATATGGATACCAGAGTTACCTGGAACACAAGATGCCTTTGTTTTCAGTGGCTCTGATTGCATACAAAATGAGTCCAAACACACCCAGGTGACATTTCTGGTCTCAACTTACTATCGGTTGCACAGCACTGATTTCTCACAGGGACCCTGGGGCTCCAGCTGCAGCCACATGCAAATAATAGCCACACCCAGACAAGACCCAGGCTCTTGTGGCTCAGAGCCTTTCTCATTCCAACCCTTGGGGCTTGCATGTCTTTCTCCTGACTCGAATGGACCTCACTATTCATGGATACCCAGCTCAGATCCCACATCTTCTCAAGCATTCATCTCAAATACAAATTTCTTCCTTGCATATTATTTCATTAACATTTCATAGGCTACCATTATAAGACCTTACTTACATATTTGTCCCCTGGAAGGTGGCCCACTGAAAGTCAGGAATTATGTCTTAGGTCATAAGTAGGTTTTCACTTGGAAAGCAAGGGGGAACATACCATCTCTCTGGAGTGCATTTGTGCAGAAGGAAAGGAGGAAACAGACCTTAGTGTCATGGAGACAGGTGGTCCAAGGAAAGCTGTTACCTCTAAAGTCCTACGAATACAAGGGACAGATTTCCAGATTAACAAAACCATGCCACGCACTGTGGCAGGCAGTTTCTGAACAGCTCTCAGTGAGCTCTTTCCTCCTGCTCGGGCCCTTGTGAAATCTAACCCCTTAAGGGGGGTCTGGACTTAGTGACTTGCTTTTAATTAGTAGAATATGGCAGAAGTGATGGAATGTCGCTTCTGAGATTAGCTTATAAAGGACTGCGACTTCCAGTTTGTTTGTTCTCTCTCTGGGGTTCTTGCTTGCTCACTCTGCTGAAGCAAGCTGCCACACTGCGCTGGTCTCTGTGAACGAGTCCACAAGGCAAGAACCCGAGGGAGGCTTCAGCCCACATCCTGCAAGGAACAGAATCCTGCCAATATCTACAGGCGCGAACTTAAATTCTTCCCTAATGAGATTCTTCCCTAGTCGAATTTTGAGGGGACACTAGTCAATACCTTGATGGTAGCCTTGTGGGAGACCCGAATCAGGGACCCGGCTATGTCATGCCCAGATTCTCAACCCAATGGAACTAAGAGACAATAAATATTGTTTTAAGCCACTAAGTTTTGGGGTAATTTGTTACACAGCAATCAATAACTAATATACTCACTAAATTAGAAAATCCACAAGGCAGATAACAAACACAGGATGTGTGGGAAGGACCAAAACTCTTATCGAATCTTCGGAAGTACTCAAAGCGGCGT
Organism: Artibeus jamaicensis; assembly: GCF_021234435.1. Taxonomy (NCBI): domain Eukaryota; kingdom Metazoa; phylum Chordata; class Mammalia; order Chiroptera; family Phyllostomidae; genus Artibeus; species Artibeus jamaicensis. The sequence continues at coordinate 2,273,135 of NW_026521954.1, forward strand.
GCAAGGTCAAAAACTTGCTGGCCTGACACAACAGCTCAGTGAATAACCTGAAAGCCTGCCCACTACAGTGAGCCTCAGAATTCCCCTTCAAACCCGGTCTACCTCACTGTGGAGAGCGATTCTCACCAACTGACACGGTGTTATCCTTGTATTCATTACATGGCCAAGCCCGCCGTTCAGGACCGCCATAGGTGAACAGCAGTCCTGGTTCCTAAGAGTGGCATATGTAGTGGGAGATGAGCCTAAGATGTAACGTCGGCTCAGGGCAAGCCTTAAATGCATTTCTAAGGTGTTTAGATGGTTCTCCGCAGGTGCTGGGCAGCCACGTGATGCTGGTTGAGAAGATGATGGACATGAGACAACCTGTACTTTCAGGATCTACCCATTAAAACTGTTACAACTGGTAGCACATAAACCATATCGACTCAAGAGGCATCAAATACACCCAGCGTCCCCCTGGGTTACCTTCCCCCATTCCACTGAGGGCAGCATTGAATGTCCCCGAGACCTCATGTGTTTTGTTGTTGTTTTTCCTGACAGTCAGTGCTCTTTTATGTCTCAGCCTACTAAAATGCTAACCAGCAGCCCTACTCTGGCCCAGCTTTGGCACTGAACTTGAGGGCAGCAAATTGAGCACTTCTCCTGTGTGTGGTGTGGGAAGCAGTGAGGTTTTCTCGCTGAGCCAGGGATGGGGATAAAGGAAAGTGTGTCATTAAACTCAGTTTTGGCTGAGATTCTTCTCAAGGTCTATTCATTCCCCTCAGTGAAATGTACCTCCATCACACAGAACACCACACAGCTACTGGCTGTTATTTGTCCCCCAAAGAACAGCAAGACCACCTCCAGAGATCCCTGATTGTACATGCATCTATTACAAGGAGCAGAGTGTGGCAGGAAAATCCTCTGGGTGGGACATTCTGCCGATAAAGGAGAATTCCATGTCTGCCTCTCTGAGTCTTTGTTGTCCTGAATCAGCATCACATGTAAAGAGGGGATAAAAGGAATGAGTCTAACTAGACTGATTTGCAACAGAAAAGTCTGAGGGTTAGTAGCGGCAGAGAAAGGGGTAAAAGCAAGAAAGAGAAGAGCTAAGATAGGATGAGTCTGGAAGATTTTAGGTAGTTGGAGGTAGGGAGATATTTGAGGCAAAATGGCATGTGTGAGACTGCTGTGCATGTGTATATGAGAGAGAGAGAGAAGGATTAAAGAGAGAAAAGAGAGAGAGAGGAGGAGTGCATACCAAATCTCATTCTTATTTTTAGAAAGCTGGTAACTTATCTCTTTGCACCTTTGTTTCCTGAGATATAAAGATACAGCAATAATTACATAGCGAGGCACTTGTGACAACTATGAAGGATAATCTACTGCATCTGATACATGGTAGGTATTTAATATGTCATGGTCAACATTGTGATAACTCATTGACAATAAAACCTCTGAACTCTCTCCTGGCCTAAAACAGTAATTTTAACTAGAAGAGATACCGAGGCAGAGAAAGGAACTTTGGACCAGCTTTTTATAAAAGAACCTATAAGATAAAGTGCTGAAGGAAAGGTAAATGCCCTAGAAATTTTAAATGGAATTTGTAGGCTATAAACCTAAAATATATGACATTGATAAGTGGGAGCTCAGACACACAGGAGCTAATCTTCATTTGGCATTTCCATGAAACTGCTTCTCAGCAGGTAGACACCCGAGACACGCGGGACTCAAACACACCATGTTGCCACCGTCCTAAAATTATAAAGTTTGCGTGAAGGCCTTTCGCTCCTGCTACTCAGTTTTCAACAGCTTCATGTATTCACCTTTTATCCAGACAATATATTTCATCTTTTCATAACAGGGAAACCTCTACTGCCTTTTCACCATTTCCCCTCCTCACGCCCCCTCACACAAGAGACCATCAGCTGCTCTGGGGTCAGGTTCATAAAGTAAAGCAGATCCCTTTTGAACGCCTCCTAAAGTCTGCAGAGTTTATATCAACTTACATTTTTTGTCCGTTACAGGAAGCTCATCTCTAGAAATATTTGAACTTTTAAATTTTGATCAAAGAAGAATACATCCTTTTTTAAAGTAGAAGCTTTCGAGTGGGTTAGAGTTACTAAGTAGTAGGGTGACTCTACCAGATATGTTCTGGCCGTATCCCCCTAAGCTGCAGCGAGCATCCGGTTTCCAGCCTTCGCCGGGCAGAGAGACGTTCCGTGAAGGAAGGTCTGTCACAGAGCTTGGAAAGAGACTTTGAAACAGCTTTCAAAAGAAAAGTGAAAAAAGGGGAAAAAAGTGATGAACTAAAAGTTTCCCCCTCCTTCCCACAAGAGGTAAAATAATGTCATTTACATGTGCTGCACTGCCAGCTGGGAACACCTGTGAGTCACACAACCAGGAGAGGGGTGACTGGGGCTTTGGGGCCATCTTAGCTGTTATGATTTCTGTGGTCTTGGGGAAATAATTCCTGTTAGTGAATGTATCTAAGATGCCCTTTCAGCTGTAGAATTCTCTTTTTCTCGGATCACTTTTATTTGCTCCTGGATTCACATGCAAGATCAAGCAAATATTTAATGATAGCTCTAGAAAGGTTCAGCTCCCAAGGGCAGAGTCCCCAAATATCATCTATTTCCAATTATCCTCTACATGTATGTGCCCAAACACACACACGCACACAATGGCTGTTCCAATTAAAACCTGGGCAAAAGAAAGCTTCATTACGAAATTCACATTGTGAGCTAGAATTGCAGACACTTATGCTTCTTGCACACAGTCTAAAGTTTCTGGAATGAAACCATTTAGCATGATCTCTGGTGACCATTAAATTGAATTTCAGGATGTGGCTTGATTGTGCAACACTAACGAACTGGCAAACTAAAGGGCAGGCAGCGTTTCTTAAAGTTTTTTGGTATGCCAAAACCGAAATTTGAGGTCCTTTTCTCTGGCAATAGCTAACAGTATCACTAACACCTAAAAAAGAATGCAAGCATCTGCAGGCAGTCACCACGCGGCTTCTTGTGTCAGCAATCGTTACAGAAGAAACGCAGACCTGGATCCGGGCTCTTCACATTCTTGCCAGGAAATGATTTTCAACTACTTTGTTTTAACACCTTCACCCCTGAATTCTTTGTAACTACAGCTCAACTCAGGGGCTAAAATACACCTATTCATGCCTTTGTAAAGTCTGCACGTGTTTACAATTTGGGATGGCTATGTGAAAACACACTTTTCTACTGATCTTCAAGGCAAGCAGCTGGGCCATCCTAATGGATTCTTCTCATCCCCAGGCCATTAGGGCACAAGGCCATGGGTTCCGGGCATGGAAAACCCTCTGGCGTTGTGTCTTAGATCTCTATGGCCCAGGCTGCTGAGGACTCTTGATCAGTGGATGGTCAGTGGCCTGTCAACCGCCTGGCAAAGTAGAAGCCAACGGAAGTTCTGACAGTCACAAATGCAGGAGGAAGAAGATGTCATGTGAAGAACACACTCACATAAAGGGTTGCATCTCTACTAACATGAAAATGGTCTCTATCTTCCAATGTACTACAAATTTGAGGTCCCCCATCCACTCAAAAAGAAGAGAATTAATCCCTAACTTTTTATATCATAAATTATCAAGCCTACCAAAAAGTTTCAAGAGCAGCAGCATGACAATTGTATACTCCATATTCCGATCCAACACCTCACTACATTTCCTTCCTCGATCCCTCCTTCCCTCCCTCTCTCCCACCCTCTCCCTTTGTCCGTGTGTGCGCGCATAAAAGGATACACTACATGCTTCTTTTTGCTTAACAATTAGAAAATTAGTTGGATACATTGTGACACTTCATCTCTCAATTCTCTGGCTTGCACATCTGTCAACATCGAGAGCATTCCCCTATATACGCAACTATTTTTTGACAAGATCGTTACTACATGAAGGAAATTCAACGATGAGAGAGAATACTATTATCTAATATTTGACCCACATGCAAATGTCCCCATTGTCCCAATAATGTCTATTGTAGTTGTTCTTTCTCAGTTGGGGACCACACATGGCCCTTGGCTGTCAGGGTGCCTTATCACCTTGGTCACCATTTATCTGCAACCATTTTCTAGGCTTTGGGGGCGGGAGGCGTCTTCACTGACACTGACAGTGTTAAGGGGGAAGGCCAGCTGTTTCAGGTGTGTCCTTCGATTTAGATTTGTCTGTTTCCTCAGAAGTGGACTTAGGCTAAATATTTTGGCAGATATTCTGTCAAGATGGTGCTGGGACCTCTTAGTGCATCAATGGGACACCTGCCATCATTTGAACCCATGGAGGGTATTGACAAGTCTGGTCATGGCAAATTGACTGTTTAAAGCTACAATGACTTAACGTGAACACAAAGCCATTTGCACGCCTTCATTTTAAACTGTTAACAGTTTTTCAAACTCTTACTTCTTGATAACGTACTCAACCCAGCTCTCTTTCATCTAACATACTAACTCATTTCCTTCTAAACCTGAAAATGCTAACTCCATTCTATAATAAAAGATGATATGAACCTTAAATACTAAGGACTTCACCAAGAAGGTGGTTTTGCACTGGGTCTTGATAAATAAATAAGATTTTATCAAGAAGAGCAAGGGGACAGTATTACATTCATTAGCAGTATCATGAGAAAGGCATCGTACCTGAAAATAAATAATGTTTGAGGAAGTGGGAGCTGACTACAGTCAACCAGGCAAGAGATGAGAAAGACCTGCATTAGGCCTTGTCTAGTGGCCAAAGAAATGTGAAGAAGTAGGCAGACTGGAGAAAGTTGCCAAAATCTCTGATAGCTGAACTGGGCAACTGCCAGTCTATGATACCTTTACTGACATAGGGAAATAGGAGGGGCAGGAGTGGTCACTGAAGTTTCATTTCAACGTGTTAAGTTTGATGTGCTGGTAGGACGTTCAGATGAAGCTGTACAATACACAGAACAAGAGGTCTGGAGTTCAGGTGAGGAACAATGATTTGGGTCAATGCTACGACAAGTTGAAGTCATGAAGAAGCCAAGAAAATGGGTTTGGACAGGGAGCAGTCAGTAGGTTTGGAGAGAGAAGCCTGGAACAACATTAACAGAATGGGATACAAGGAAAAAGGTGGTAAGGTAAGTCTGTTTCTTGCTAAGACCCCAACTAGCACCCTGGTTTTTGGAAACTTTGATCTGAAAGTAATTGAAAGTCAGGAAAAGGCTTTGACCAGATTTGCAAATTCAGGACATTAGTAAGCAGCAGTAATTAACTATACTTAGGTAAAGATTTTTTAGACGAAAGATAACTTCATTGTGTGTTTTTTTTAAATAACACTAAGCAATTGACCCAATTGTTCCACTATTTAACTGGAGATGGTATCAGACTCCATGGGTTAAGGGCTCAGTCCCACAGGACTGCCCTCACTGCAAATGGCCATTACAAGTCCAGGTTATCACCTGTGCTTCTGACCAGCTGACTGTTAGTCCAAGTTTCACGTGACCCCCTCCTTGGGTTTGATTAATTTACTCAAGAGGCTTACAGTGAAACATTTACTTATGTTTACCAGTTTCTTATAAAGGGTATTATAAAGGATACAGATGAATAGCCAGATTTTTTAAAGTATACAGAAAAACAGCTGTGGGAAAGAACAGGAAGCTCCCATGCTCTCCGGGCCCACCACTGTCCCCAAATTCCCACAGCCTCAGCAACCTGGAATCTCTCTGGCCCCATCCTTTTGGGGTTTTATGAAGACTTTATTACAACACATAAGCATGACTGATTAAACCACTGGCCAGAAGTGACTGAATTCGAGCTCAATCCCCTCTCCCCTTCCAGAGGTGGGGGATGGGGTGGGACTGAAAGTTCCAACCTTTTGATCACCTGGTTGGTTTCCCTGGCAACCAGCATCCAGCCTTGGAGGGAAGGGGACTATTCAAAAGTCACCTCACTGACATTAACTCAGGTGTGGTTGAACAGGGGTTGCTACACCTTTAGCAAAGGTGTAAAAGATACACCTTTAACCTTCATGTAACTGAAGCTATTTCAGGAACCAATGACAAAAAATAAATATTATTAGACAATGCTCACACTGCTCCTGTTGCGTAGGAAATCCAAGGGTTTTAAGAGCTCTGGCCAGAAGTGGACAAAAAGCAAATACATATTTCATATTATAAATCATGGTATCACATTAATAAATTGGTAAGGAGAATATGAAGATGAAGGTCAGTGGGAAAACGGTAGCTGAAAAAGGTCAAGAAAAAGGGAAAATGATGGAAAGGACAAAGATGAATGGAAATTCAAGTGAAGAAGGAAAAAGAAGAAATAAAAGTGAAGGACATAAATGGAGGAAAGCAACCAAGGCCCCTTCCAATCTTAAATTGCCCATCTGCTCCAAAGTACAGGCAATATGTAAAAAAGAACATTTGAGCTACAATAAGAAACGATATAAAGGTGAACATAAATATCCCAACCCTGAGTTTTACTAAAATTACTGATGATTCACATTCTAAATTAAGGGTTCAAAATCCTTTTCTCTGTAGCTTCTGGTCTCAGAGTGGCTTGCTTCATTCTGTTCCCATGGATTTTACCAGGCCCCCTTTCCTGCCTTCATCCTTCGTGTGTTGCTCCTATAGCTTTCACCCACTGAGGTCTGGAGCTGCCACAGGCCTGGGGCCAACAGGAGTTCGTCAGTATGGTTAAGACTATGGCCTTAACATTTGGAAGAGGTGGATTTAATACAAAGCTTTACAGTGATCTATTACATATGAATATATGCAACATATGATATACACCTATAGACTGGTTATTCATAAAATTTTCAAATTCATTCCTTCCAAACCTGTCTATCTAGTTATCTATTAACTTACTTGGTAACATGATTCTGACAAAGTTGGAAGGAATTTTAATGAATAATCATTAACTTACTACTAACCAGTATGGGAAATGGAATATATTCACAGAAATAGCAACTCTTACAATAAATAAGAAACCTACATTCAACTTGCTAGAACCATGTACTTATTATCATGACCCTTACAGTTCTCAGACACCATTGGGTTTTTTTTAATGTCTATTTTCAGTTAGTCATCGTGATACGGCTATAAAACTTCTCAACAATCAGTAAGGTGGCAGTAGGAGCCTGCCTAAATTCTTGACATTTTTCTTATTGTTTTCTGCAAAACTGCCTGCAGAGGAGGCAGTCATAATAGAAACAGTCAGGGCGCTGCCACCAGGGCCCACACATCCTCGGCTTTCTGTGCACACGACCTGAGTGTGTGGGTGCTTATACATGCGCAGGTGCCAAGTGCCTTCCACAACTAAGGTGTGTTTGCCCTCTTGACCTCCCACCTTTTCCTTCTTTTACACAAAAGGCAACAGCAATTAAATAATTAAAATGAGTTGCCGAGAACTGTGAAACATGTCAATGCATGAAAAAAAATCCCACTTCTGACCATATGTGAACACATGAGTTTCTCTGTTTTGGGCGGGTAGGTTCAGAGGGCAAGGGCTTTGCTTCAGCAACTCTCCACATGACATTACGGTCATCTTAGTGTCCCCTACGTCTTTAGAAGAGTGAGTCCACAAATGTGGTATTTAAATACAAGTAGACTTTTAAAATCAAAAACAGCAATTTATCATGAAAGTGCTGCTTGTTAATCATGAAATGCTCTTTCTCTCTACCTTGTCTCCCCCTACCCCATTCCAGGGGAATGCAGTGAAATACTGAAATGAGAAACCATAATTACGATCAAATTCCTGCCCTGGGGTCAGCCTAATTATCCACCTTCAACCTGAAACAAATTTACCCTTTTAAAAGTAAAGGCCCTTATCACTCATGGGGAAAATACAAACAAAGATTAAGGTGACATTTAGGCATAACTGCAACCTTTCATTTTTAAGAGACCTCTTGCTTTAATGGCTTCAATGCATTCTCATTCAAGTGCAATACGTATTGCAAGGGAGAATTGGAATAAATGGCGCTGTTATGACCCCGAGGTTAGAGCAAAGGAATATTGGAGAATAAATCTCAATTCTGGATACTCACCAGTCCTGCAATGGGGGTAGGCAATCTATTGATCTTTTTAACAAGTCCTGGCTTTATAGCATTCAGCAACCTGTCATGGAAAAGGCAGAATGTCAAATGAGACATAAACCAAGATGGATCACACAAATCACCTTTATCCGGGGCTATAGTTAAATTGCTGAATAGAAAAGCAGCAAATTTAAAGCATGTGGTAAATCTCAATAATCTACGAGCCTTAGTGCATACAGGTGAAGAGCTTTGCCAACATCGAGTTTGTCCATGGCAGGTGAAGCTCTGGAATTTGGAAATGTTGGCAGAGAAGAAAGGTTGGACACTGGGAGATGCCTCAGGGGAAAGGACAAACGTGGGAGCTGGGGGGAAGCTGGGAGGGAACTGTCTAGGATCAGAGCCAGGTCTAACTACCCAGGCGAGGCTTGGTCCCAGTTCTCCTAGCCAAGGCAGGATCTTTCCTGGGATGTACTAAGTTCAGAGACCAACATCTACCTTCCCAAATAATTTGCCAAGACTCATTCTACCTCCAGACATTCTTACTCTTTGAGGAGAGTAGCTTGTTAAATGTGACTGAGCCTCCCTTAAGAAAGGGCAGAATATATTTAGCAAGAGGTTAACCAATCATGTCCTGAAGATTTTAAACAAAGCTGACCACAAATCCCTAGGTACAAAAGATATGTGAGAAGAATGTTTTGAGGTTAAAGGTTGTAATCACGTAAAAATGGTTACACAACAAGGGGAATGCCAGAGGAAAAAATTATAATGACCTGTATTTTCTGTGTGTAATGCACACCCATGCTGTTGACCCAAATTTTCAGGAAAAAAATCTCTTGTTTTAGTTTTTGAATTCCATTTTTATTTATTTAGATATTTGTTTTTTGTGTGTTATAAGGGAATTTTAGCATTTATTTTTTAACATTACGGCACAAGAAATTTTATGTAATAAATAATTACAAAACACAAGAACAAATACAAGGTATTTCAGGTACTACCCATCCTTATTTTTCCCTCAAAAATTTGGGCAAAAAGTACGTATTACATATGGCAAAATATGGTCCTTGTCTTCAGAAAACACCAATTCAGAGTGAAAAGAAAGAAGAAAAGGCAACTTGTCAAACTAAAACAGGGTTGGCATCAGGGTGACACAGTGGAATGCAGCGTTCGCGAGCGAGGGTGTTCGTAAAGGGATAGCTGGAGGTAAGGAAGGGGCCGCAGAACTAGAGCATTTATTCCCATGTTCAGGAATGTGAGGAGAGGCAGTCAGGTACCTCATCTCAGGCTGCGGCATCACAAGAAACTTGGGGGAGGAACTTCCTATAACCCAGGGGTCAGCAAGCTCCAATCCATGGGCCAAATTTGGCCCAATACCTGTTTTACTGGAAAACAGCTATGCCCATTCACTTACATGTTTTCTATTGATGCATTTGCGCAGGGCTGAGTAGTTACAACAGAGAACATATGGTCCACAAAGCATGCAATTTTTACTAGTTGGCCCTTTATAGAAAAAGTTTGCCAACCTCTATTACACAGGCAAACTTCGAAGATATTGTGGATTCAGTTCCAGACCACCGCGATTAAGTGACTATTGCAACAAAGCCACTCAAAATCTTTTTGGTGGTGGAGGGGCTTGCCTTCAATTTATAAAACACTCAACATCAGTGAAGCAAAGTAAAATGAAATGCAATAAAATGAGGTATGCCTATAAATCATGCAATCCAAGATTATAGTCAATTGTGAAGAATCTGTCCTTAATAGATTTCTACAAACCTATAACAACAAAAGACTCTTTGAAATAGTTTAATGGTTAGTCTTGAATGCAGCCTATATTTCACTTTGACACCACTGTGCATTGATATATTAAGAAATATCCCTACTACTGTATGACAGATGGAGTATTCTGTTTTTTCACCAAGGACTTTGCCTGTTCCTGGTAACTTTTGCTGCTATTCCAACATGCTGCCACCAACAGGTGACACCGGAGAGGACACATGCCTGCTTGCCCACCACGATGGAGCTCTTTTCATGAACGCATTTAGTTTTAACCATGAATTTAGTCTTTTTTGAAAAGTGTTTGCTTATAACTCTATTTGGAATTATTAAAACTTGCTTATAACCTAAGTTGGAAGGCAACTTGTTCGTGCTTTACACTTTACAGTTTAGGAAGTTGAGGGCTGAGAAAGTTGATGCCCGATGCTGAGTGATGAGGAACTGGCCCAGAGCTGAGGAGCACAGTAAGGCCCGGCACCCAGGCTTCCTGAGTCAGCACGTGCCCTTATTATACAGGGTTCACATGCCACATCTCCTGGCTTCAAATAAACAGACAGAGATGATGTCTCCAAAGCAGTTTTAACTGTACAGAAATGTAAAGATACATGACTTTTCTCACTAGTTCTTAACAATGCCATGTTAAATTGGATTTTAAAATAGTGTTTGTGCACAGCACTGATAATTTAAAAGGAATCAGAAGGATATTTGATAAACTGTAAGTCTTGTTGGCACCCCGGCCCCACAAGGCCCCAGAAGGAAACTTTAAAGGCTTTCCAAGGAAAATGTATAACAATACATTTTTTTAAAAAAGACAGATGTGGCATGTACCATACACTGTCCTACACCTTTTTTTCTCCTTAATGACATGTCTTGGAAGTTGAACAATTTGCCTTGAAGAGTGTGCCTTATCAATCCACGGGGGCCTGTGTCCTCTTTAGCAGCTGTGACTCCAGGCCAATGGGCGGGCAGGAGGGGGAGGGCACCGGATCCTGAGGCAGCCGACTGAAGCCAACACCCTGCGGGTCCTCACTGGGGCCGTTACTTTGGGCAGGTCCATTAGCCTCGGTGTTCTCATCTGTAATATGGAAATGTTGTGGCACCAATTGCACGGGTGTCGCGGAGTCTTCAATGTGACAAAATATGCAAGAAGCTCGCACAGAGCCTGGTGCACAGTAAGTTCTCTATGTAAATGTTTCTCTGTATTTGTGTGCGTAGTAATTCAATTCACAGCATTTTAGATCAACTATTTTCTCTAATGTTTGAGACATTTCTAGTGAAATAAAATGCTGTTGTCACCAGATATTCCCAAGCTTTTTGCTAATTAACTAAAGTAGAAAAAAATAATAAACACCCTTCCCACCAAAAAAATTGTAAGTTAAAAATTACCTTTTAAAGAGGCACTCTTTGGTTATCCATATCTAAAACTTGTTTTAAAACTTTTAGTATCATGGCTCTACCAAGTCCTCTTTTAATTAAAAAGTGGGCAAAGGACTTGAACAGACACTTCTCCAAGGAGGACATACGGAGGATCCAGAGACGCATGAAAAGATGCTCAGTATCACTAGCTATCAGAGAGATGCAAATTAAAGCCACAACGAGATACCACTTTACACTGGTCAAAATGGCCATTATGACCAAAGCAACAAACAGCAAGTGTCGGAGAGGTTGTGGGGAAAAGGGGACCACAACCTTTTGTTGGTGGGATTGCAGACTGGTACAACCACTATGGAAAACAGTATGGAATTTTCTAATACAACTAAAAGTGGATCTGCCTTTTGACCCAGCAATTCCACTGCTAGGATTATATCCTAAGAACCCCAAAACACCGATCCAACAGAACCTATGCATCCCAATGCTTATAGCAATACAATTTACAATAGCCAAGAGTTGGAAGCAACCAAGGTGCCCAGCAGTAAACGAATGGAGCCAAAAACTATGGTACATTTACACAATGGAATTCTATGCAGCAGAAAGAAAGGAGCTCCTACCCTTTGCAACAGCATGGATGGAACTGGAAAGCATTATGCTGAGTGAAATAAGCCAGGCAGAGAGGGACAAATACCATATGACCTCACCTTTAACAGGAACCTAAACGACAAAACAAACAAGCAAGCAACATATAACCGAAGAGACTGAAATAGAGAACAGGCTGGCAGTGACCTGACAGGACAGTGGGGGAGTTTCAAAGGAAAAGGGGAAGAGTTTACAGGAACAAGTATAAAGGACACATGGACAAAAACAAGGGGGGAGGGGGTGGAAATAGGAGGGAGGTGGGGAGCGCTGGGGGGTGGGCTGGGATGGGAGTATAAGACAGAAAACTGTACTTGAACAATAATTAAATTTAAAAAAGAGCAAGAAAAATCTATGACATCTCTCAAAATTTTTAACCACATATCAAAAAAATAAAAAGCCAATGTGCTCTCAAACATTTGGAATATTTTCAAAACCAACACAGGTGTATGTTTTCATACACACACTGCCCGAGTCTCATACACAGTTACGAAACACAACTATAAAAGATAACATTGAATTCACATTGCAGAAATGTCCAACACCTGCGTACCTTGTATTCTGCATTGAACTGAGGGCATTTTTGTATATAATAGGAGTCCAGTGAGAAAGTTTCACAGAACAGCTGCAAGTCAGAGTCAAGGCTACTCGCTTGCAATTTTACTAAAAAACACTACTGCCTTCCTGTGCAAATTAAAATATAAATATTTTCAATGAATACTTAATGATGATGTGCTTTAAAGCAATGACATTCGATGTTGACAAACCTTCTGAGACGCACTGTCCTCCAGCTGCCCTGTCCATACAGACAGGCCGCGCGTTCTCTCCATCACTTTTGCAGACAGAGAGACTAAGCCCTGACCAGAGGTGAAGACTCCCCCAGAGATGTTTCTGGCTAGCGTGCAGCACACAGAGACAGTCTTCGCATCTCAAGCCGGGCCTTTTAATATGTAACTTGGTTCTTGAGAAAATCCGGCTTTAGTATGTAAGCAAAACATAAATCAACACACACATACATACACCCCACAGAAAAACTGTCTACATACAATGGGACAATATCAACAGTCGGTGGGATTGAAAAGAAAATGGATGGAAGAGGGTGTCTGCTGGCAGATGGTTACATATAAGACTCACCAGATCCAAGTTTGGTCTGTGGGTGACCTACCACCTCATATAAGGGGCTGCAGAGAATGCAAGGTGGCCATTCACCCCGGCTGAGAAGAACCCCACACCAATTTCCCACCTGGTCTGTGATCTCCCCAAAACCTGTAGCTAGAAGGCCCGAACAAGTAATTTGCTCTCTCCATCTATTAACAGATTATCTTTGTTCTCATCCAAAGACATTTCTGGGAGACAGGCATAATTCTACACAACAAGAACATTAAACATTTGTAGTAATTCACCTTGCATTCACGTGTCATTTGCATTAACTGTACTCACCACTACAAACAAAAATAAAGATAATTAAAAATATCGATGTGGGGCCTAATTAGAATGAACTATTTTGTGATATTTTATTTACCCAGCAGTTACTGATCAAGTGCCTGCTGTCTGCTGCGCACAATGCCAGGCCCGGGGGAAGCAGCAGCAAGCAAGACAAGCTTGGGTCCTGCTCTTCGGAACTTATCATCTCGGTCAACTTATCCACTTATCACGTGGTGTCTACTTACAGCAGTGGGAGGGACAGAAAATAAACAAGCAGATAGAAGAGAAGAGAAGTTCAGGTAGCATAAGCACTGGGAAGACAAACCTCGTAAAGGTCAGGCAGGTGGTGCTTCAGCTGGGTGGTGAGCAGGCTGCTCCGGGAGGTAACATGTGAGAAGAAACAAGGGGAATGACGACAAAGCTACTAGCCAAGGAGAGATTAAAGACACGAGTTTCTGGTGGACTGAATGGTTAGCAGAAAGGCCTGAAGAAAGGAGTGGGCTCGTGCATTCGATCATCAATGTAGCCAAGCAGAGCGAGTGAAAGGAGACGCATCACATGAGAGCCAAGGTGTAAGCAATATCCAGGCCCCAGCGAGGTGTCTCATTATTTCCTGAATACAATGCACTCGGAAGTACATCTACAGATTTGAAAGACAGAGATCAAGATACTCTGATTCATCATGTGAGGTCCCCACTACGGGCAAATAGATAAAACATAAATTTACAACTAGATTCATGTAGAAAGCTTTTGCTTATTGAAATTTTATGTAATTTTATGTAAATTTTATGTAATTTTATGGGTGTCAGAAAGCATAGATAAATATCACAAATAACTTGTAACACTCAGCTTCATGAAGAGGAAGGTGCAAGGAATTTGGATTAAGTGGTCAAGGTTTTCACAGGTAAATCCAATGCAAGCTGACTATAAGCTGCTCTCCTGGGATGTGGCTCGATCAGGGATGTGGCTCAATCAGAGCCACAGTTTTCCCTTGGATACAATGAGGATTTGAAATCAGATACATCTTCCACCCAGGACTGTGGTGAGGAGAGAATGGGACAATGTGTTGCAGGTGCTTGGTAGACGGAAACTTGCACATTCACACTCATCTAATATACTGAGCTTGTCCCTTTTCGCCAGGTCAGCACAAGTTATTTTAGTTTTAGCTTTTCCATTAGCTGCCTGCCAAAGACTAGGAGAAGTTTCCCTTATTTTCTTTTCCTGGCCACCTTTGGATAAAAATCTCACATAAATGAATCAAGTCAACAAACCATATAGTTTGCCTAATATGTCTGGTGAGAAATATGTAGAAACAGGAAAAAACATTAGGATCTTGGAGAATCTTTGATTATGAAAAAAGTTAATGGCATTCAAGGTAAGCAAAAATACATGTGTTTCATATATTACACAAATCAAATGGTGTCTACTCAACTCTATGTCTAAAGCTTCTAAGTCTAAAGCATACTGTGACCTGTTTCAAAAACAGACTATCCCCTATGCTCCTCCACGTGCTTAAAAATTTTTATTGAGCTCGCATAATGTTCTGGCCCAAAGTTGGGTATGGGGGACACGAGGGAAGATAGGGTGGACCCCAGCTGCCTTCCTCATGGAGCACGCTCGCCCACAGATTTGAACCCCACAGTAGCGGGGTTTAAATGACAGTGCTGCTGTCATTTTTAAAGCTCTCTTTCTAGAGGTGCCTTGGCAAAAGCAGGAAACTTAATAAACCATCTGAGGTCAAGAAAAATTGACTGAAACAAGGGGGAAAGTGAAACATGGACCAAAGGGGGAGTTTCATATGAACAAAATAGTGGTGGAATGCAAGTTGCCATCATTAATATTTACCAAATGTTTGAGGAGCGCTATGCATTGTCCAGAATGTGTGACGTACAGCTCTATTTAAGCCACTTGCCTTGAACGTGCCTAACGAAGAAATCATAAGAGCTTTAAAAGGCCTTTGTGGATTTGAAATTCCAAAAAATTGGGCCTACCTCTGAATTCTTGGGCTTGGCGGTACTGTTACTATTCAGTATAGCTTCTGTAGCAGGAGGACCAGAACTGTGCTCACACATGGCCCGCTGTCATGCACAGCCACCTACTGCACAGCCTTCCTGAGTATTCGAGGAGGTGCACTAAAGACATGCTCCGAACCCATTCTATGGAATACCGTTCTTAAAAGACTAAAGACTAGATGCCGTAAAGGAACAATTGGTGAGACATCCAGGAATGAAGCCGACGTCCTGACTAGACCCCAAGCTGCATTTGATGAGTCTTTGTACCACATCATGGTTGCCTCTCAAGCATACTTTAATGGTCATAAGATACAAACTGAAGAAACTTGTTTCTATTTGCAATTTAAGAAATAACCTCAAATGCCTACTCTGGAACAGAGGGGCTCTGTTTCAAAAGGACTCTTCCAGCAGCCAATATAGTAGCTTTTCAAGGGGCACAACACTGAGAATATTGCTACAAAGGGTACGTTACAAGACCATCCAGACAGGAAGCATCATACCAACAAGCAGCGTATTTGTTATTGGACTGAAATATACACGTTAAAGGTAAAAATTTTTAAAGAACTGCAAAATTTAGCTTATTCCACAAGTCATTCAATTCAGAAATTCAAGTCTAATAATTATTCTAGTGTTTGGGGGAGGGCAGAGATGCTATCCAGACCCTGAACACAGGGCGGGGAATTCATGACTAATCTCCTGGGAGATTACTTTATTCTCTGCAACAAAAGATTACATCATCATCTCTTTCAGCTTGGTTTATACAGCTGCAATAGGCAACCGTGATCACAAAATTACCTACTTTGTGTCACTTCTAATTTGGCTCAATGGTGTTTTTCTATGTGGTTTCCTTGATCACTTTTTGGGTTTGACTAGGTATCTTAGAGGAAGGTGTCTACTCTTTCATTTAATTTAACGTGGCAACTATTTTTTAACCTAAGCATGAGATCAATTTAACCTTGACCATAAACCTGTTACAGATGTCATTTTTAAAGCTCTCTTTTTAGAGGTGCCTTGGCAAAAGCAGGAAACTTAATAAACCTTCTGAGGTCAAGAAAAATTGACTGAAACAAGGGGGAAAGTGAAACCTGGACCAAAGGGGGAGTTTCATATGAACAAAATAGCGTCGGAATGCAAATTGCCATCATTAATAGCCACCAAATGTTTGGGGGGGGGGGGCTATACATTGTCCAGAATGTGTGAGGTGCAGCTCTATTTAAGCCACTTGCCCTGAACGTGCCTCATGAAGAAATCATAAGAGCTTTAAAAGGCCTTTGTCGACTTGAAATTCCAAGAAATTGGGCCTACCTCTGAATTCTAGGGCTTGGCGGTACTGTTATTATTCAGTAGAGCTCCTGTAGCAGAGACCACTCACCAAACTCGTCTCCTGTCCCTCCTGGACACACAGCCAGGCTACCTTTTCCAGCATCCTTTGCAATTTTCTGTAGCAATATAACAAAGTTTTCTGGCCCATGGAGTGTGGGCAGAGTAACACATATCACCCAGGCCTGCCCCTACAACCTCTCCCAGGCAATTCTCTGTTCTCTCTCTCCTCCCCATTGGCACCAAGGAAGACTGCAGAAGTCACGTGTTGAGGATGGAGTCACTGTTAGTTGGGGTCACTGAACAACCCTCTGGAGCCGAGTCATCTCCACCCTTCCCTGCTGCCAAAGTTGGGCCACATGGGAGTGAGAAGCACATTTCTACTGTATTAACCCACTGGGATATAAGGAGATATAAAGCACCCAGCATTACCTTAATGATTATGGCTCTCCAGAAGGTCTTTTCCCATAAAAGCCCTGTCCCCAAGTACAAAATTAAACACATGGGCATAGCGTTTCCCCCGGTCTTGCTGGGAAGGCAGCAGGAGAGAGAAGAGCAAAAATTTGGGACATTACAAACAAATGGACCCATTATTATTGTCCTTCTTTCTCACCACTTCTCATGTTTATACTAAAAAAAAACTACATCAACTAAATAATCTATAAGCATGGAAGGGAATCTACAGCAATTACCTGATATCTTGTAGTCCTTTTTTATTCATTTTTAATCTGTCTCACAGGCCAATCTCTGCATGACCATTCTTGCTGTCTGGAAATTATGGATTTTTGGATTTGAAGAAACCTAAGAATTAATAGAATAATCTAGAAAAGGAAACTGTCACCAGGCACACATCTGAGATTTCTACCTTTGAGAAGAGGGCTTTCCCGTGAAGCTTAACTTTTTGCCTTTCAGTAACTAATTCCAGGCCACCAGTCTCAGTCATCCTCCTCAACCTGCCCACCACACGCAAACGGGCCCCACCCAACCCTTGGCCTTGGCCGTGCTGCTTCCCCTCCAAAGACTTTTGCAGGAGCCCTCCCGATGCCTCCGACTGGTAAGCAAGCCCCTTCGCCCCGAAGCTGCCTTTCCCACTGTGCCGCCCGCTCAAGGTCCTCCCTGCCTAAACAAGCTACAAGTGTAAGATGACATGGGATCCATGAACTGTGGAAACTGGCAATACATGAACAGAATTTAGTATAACCAAAAAAAAAAAAAAAGAGAGAGACTCAAGTTGCTGCGACAGAGGCAAAGATACATGTAATCATCGTTGTGCTATGTGGTAATTACGGATAAATGATTGTAATTAGTGTTTCTTTTGCACAGCTAAAACATGGTGTTGCTGAGTTTACTGTCAGGAGGGTGGACGGATATCTTGGAAATGAAATTGCTGTGATGTGGCTCTGAACGCTACTGCACCCAGACTTGAGTGGGGTAAGCAGCCAGCCCCTTGCTCTCCATGCTCCTTGAGCAAGAATTGCTCAGAGCCAAGAGTTCCAGAACTGGGACCCATAAAATCTGGAGAGTAATGAGGGCCTCCTGACACAGAAACACCTGGATTTGGCTCCGACTCTGCCACTCACTAGGCAAGTTATTTAAGTATTCAACACCCGTGAGCTTCAGATGTTGGCAAGTGGGGACATAATACCCACAAGCCGTGGCATGAGAGGTGACATGTGCAGGTGACACACTTGGCACAGGTCTGATAGAAAGTATACACTTCCTAAGTGGCAGCAATTATTATCGTCTCTTCCCCTCCAAGAAAAGTTTCAACCCCGGCCCTGCCCACAGGTGGAAATCTGATGTGTCAACTATTGGCTCACGGCTCCTCCTAAGCGTCTTGTCTGTGGCTCACTCTTGCTGGGAGTTGGGAGCAATGAAAGGACAGCAGTGAGGGAATGAGATGACATTAGTCCCATTGGAGGGTAGGCCCACATGGATGCAGTCTCTAAAACTGGAGATGGGGAGGAAGGGAGGGAGGGTCCCAACAAAGCAAAGACGGCACAGAGCTCCAAGGACAATCTCGGCTATGTTGCAGCTGTGCCCACAGTGCCTCTGGTCCTGCTCCCCTGCCCAAGTCCAACTGTATCTCTCACCAAGGCTCCTGTCTCCCTACCTAACTTGTCATCCTGCAGGTGATAGGGAAAGGCTAAATGCTAGGAGGCCTTTGCTATCTTAGAAAGGGTAGGTCAGCGTCTAATGTGACTAGTTAGCATTCTGGATCCTATTCATTTCACCAGTTGTTGTCAAACACCCCACCCCAGGTATGGCACTAAGCTCACACTCCCCCTGGTTCCTCAGTGGGACTGACATGATCTCAGCTGTGGTATGAATTACCTAAGACTCTGTGAAGAACACTAGTTCTATGGGGAAATAACTTTCAAGTTCTAAATGAGTGATTTGGAAAGAACTCTGGAAACACAGCCTGTGCCTAGTAAGATTGTAGATTAAGGATGGACACAGCAAGACAGGTGTAAGAAGCATTTCTGTGTCTCCTTGGCATGGCATTTCATTCAAATATTTATGTTTGGTGCACGGCAAAAAGTAATCAAAAGTCTCCAACAAATGTCATTCCCTCAGGAGTAAACCTAATCCCATGCTCTCCTGTACAGAGACCGTGCTAGCTGCCTACTGTTTGCTGGATGCTGTTGAACTTTTCAGCATGCTACTCAAGGCCTTTCTCCAACTGACTTTTCTCAAACTGATACCCACCCTTCATCTCCAGCCTGTCCCATTTCTTCCCAGGCTCCGGCCACAATTCCTTCCTTAAGTACGCAAAGCCCCTTCATCTTGCTGAGCACTTTCACAAGCTTGCTATCCTCTCTGTCTGACTGGCCTTTCCCACAAGCCTCTCCACATCCCTTTGTGGCCTAGCAAACTCCTACTCATCCTTCAAAACCCAGCTTAAAGCACACCCTTCTCTCTGAACCATTTCCTAAGTAGGAAGTGGATCTTTCTCCTCTAGGTCCCAACATTCTTTGGCTTCCCTGTTTATCATACATTGCTGAAACCATCCAAATTTCCCAACAGGCAAAGGGTCAGTTCTCTCTGTAAGCCCCGTTCTACTGTAAGGGCCAGTCCTTGGTAGGGCCTAAACTTGTTTGGTGAGTAAATTGATAATAAAACAAACAACAATCGCAAAGTATTGGGAAGCCGAAAACATTAGTTTTGAAACCCCAATAGACTTTCAGGTTCATTGGCAACTTTGCAACCATTGTTGTGTGAATCGCATCTGAACCATTTTCTCAGCACTAAGACTAAAGGTCGGTTCAGGCAGCCACATCATAAAAGAATCAGCTGACAGGCTCCCAGTTCCTTCTCATCAATCACTGTCAGTTTATTAAGTTCCTGCTGGTCTGGGAGATGGAGGGTGGGGACTAATGAAGTCACTGTGAACTTCTCTAAAGGACAGTTGTGAGCTGGCTGGCCCCAAAGAAGGTCGTGAAGTCTCTGGGTTCTTCTCTTTGATGTAGCACATGACACAAATGGGAAAGGGGCTGCAGTGGCGGGGGCGGGGCACAGGGGGCACCATGGCTGTTTCCTCTTCCGCAGCACACATCATTCTACTTTTCTGGGCGGCAGCAGAAATACAAAATGCAGGTTTATTCAGAGGAATGGAGAGTGTTTTCTTGAGGCCAGAAGCTCTGACAGGAAAGGAATAAGGCTAAAAGCAAAGCCTTTTCGTCTGTTATAGAAAAGGGGCTTTAGGTAAAGGACAACTGCAGTATTTAAGCAATAAAGCCTCATTTCTCCGTTCCACGGCCTTTCTTGTTCTGTTATGCTTCCTGATTTTAATGAGTGTGCCTTTGATATTTAGTTTTAGTTTTGTTATTTCCTTTACATCTGGCAGCACATTACAATGTGATACTAGCGCATCTAGAAATGCACTAAATGACATTTGGAATGAGTCGTCTAAAGGGCGTAGTAAACATCTTGAAGCAAAATTTTGAATATCATAATGTGTGTGTATGTGTGCATTTTAACACCGTGAGATATAACATAGAGTTCGCCCACTGAAACTAGAATCTGATTTTTCTTTGTTCATTTACAAGATTATGCAACTATCACTGCAAACTAATTTTAGTGTCCTTTCCCCCTAAAAGAGACCCCATACCCACTAACTTTAACACCCCATCCCACTCCACCCCAAGCCCCTAGCTGTAAACAACCCACATCTACTATCTGTCTCTATAGATTTGCCCATTTGGTACTTTTCACACAAACGGGATCATATAAAACATGGTCTTTTGTGGCTGGTTTCTTTCCCTTGGCACACAATGGTTTTGACTCATCTATGCTGTGTCACTTATTGGCAGTTAATTCCTTTTTTTGGACAAACAATATCACATTGTATGAATATATCGCATTATATCTATCCATTCAGCAGTTAAAGGGCATTTGCGCGGTTTCCGTCATTTGACCATTATGAATAACCCTGTCATGAACATTTGCCTACGAGTTTTTGTTTGGTCCTACGTTCCATTTCTCTTGGATATGCACCTAGAAGTATAATTGCTGGGTCATACAGTAACTTAACATTTGAAGCTTTGAGGAACTGAAATTGTTTACCAAAGTGGTTACACTACTCGACACGCCCACCAGCGATGTATGAAAATTCCAATTTCCCCACATCCGTGACACATTTACTGTCTTCCTTTTTAATTACAGCCATTCCAGTGGGTGTAATAGTATTTCACAGTGGTTTTGCCTTGCACTTGTTAAAAGACTAAAGAGGTTAAACATCTTTTCATGTGTTTATTGTTCATTTTTATGTCTTGTTTGGAGAAATATTCATCCAGATATCTTTTACTATTTTTAATTGGATTGTTCCTGTTTTTATTATTGAGTTGTAAAGGTTCCTTATGTATTCTAGATATAAGTTCCTTTTCAGATATATAATTTGCAAATAGCATATATTTTCTCCCATTCTGTGGGCAGGGCAATGGTATCATTTGTGGGACAAAAGCATTTAATTTTGATATAGTTCTATTTATCTCCTTTTTTCTTTTGTTGTTTGTACTTTTGATGTTATATGCAGGAAATCATTTTCTAAGCCAAGGTCACAAAAATATACTCCTGCATTTTATTCTAAGAATTGCACAGTTTTAGCTGCTACTTTTAGGCCTATGGTTCATTTTGAGTAAATATGGCATTGTCTGAATACACATTGACTGATTATGAACATGTTAATAATTTCAAAATTTTTTAATTTGGAATTATCTTTCTTCTTCCCTTCTCCTCCGATGGACTGCATTCCTGCCACGTGCAAGCACCATGAGGCATGGAAAACTGTATGAGTCACTGTCGCTATGTCAAGGAATTTATAATGTAACAGAAAGTTAAAACAGACAACCTCATGAGTAGTCCCATGTGTGAGACGAATTACTTGCTCTAGACAAAGCCAAATACTTTCAAATCAGAAACAAGGGGGAGCACTCAAAATCAAGGCTGTCACCTCCACCCCAGGATGTTCGGTTATCCCTGCCAAGGGCACTACGAGGAGGAAGGAAGCACTGGATTTAGGCTGCAGGTAGAGGGTACCCTGGAGGAAGAAAAGGTGCCCACTGCGTGGGTTTAGGATTTAGACAGATGGAAATGGACAGGGAAGTGAGCACTCAAGTGGCTGGAATGAAATGCAGTCAAAGGCACGCAAGTGGGGCAATGCAAAAAGAGTCAGAGGAACAATAATCATTTTCTGTGGCCAGTGCAAAGGGGTGGTTCCGATAAGCCACATAGAAACACTGCTCCCAGCCAGTGAGGGACGCCAGGTTCTAGGCAAAGCAACTTCAGCAGTGTCCTGTCTTGTGAGCAGGGGCGCCGGGAACCAGGAAGCAGTTTTGGGAATATTAGCCCCATGGCAGAGTCTCCAGTGGTCTGTAGACTAATGGCTCAGCCATAAAGTCTCAACTTTCTATGTGTCCTTTTTCATTCATTCATTCTTCTTCCCCACAACACACAGAGGGAAGTCTATTTCTGCATAGTTAACTGGAAAAAGAAATCATTTACGAACTGGGTCCTTGATGAGATATTTAAGAAAAGGTCCTCTCCTGTGGGTAACCAAAGGAAACATTTAGAATGGAGCACTAGAGGCAGGAATTTTGACTTCTCTGCAGGAAGCCAGCCCACCCAGCCTGACAGCCCAGTAGATACATCGAAAAAAATGGATTATTAAGGAAATACAGTGAAGGAGCTACCAAATCCTCTCAAATGCAAGCAAATCCTAATCCCGCATGTAACTCCCCAGGCAGGCCGCCGAAAAGGCCAATTTCTCCTCTACCACCCAAGCAGCCCATATTTAAATCTGTTGTTATAATCTTAAAAGTTAATCAATCATTCTAACAAATGTGCAACAAATTGGTGCAGTAGGAAGGACATTAGGCCTGTGATTTTACTGAGCAAAAGTTTCATATTTATTAAGGCACAGACTGATGGGGGAAGGAAATCACCTACTTTGAAAGAAGTGGTTTTATTGCATATTTTGAGGTAAGTAGTTTCTGAATGATAATTTTGTGAAAATAAATTTCAAATACATTTTTGAAAGCATCAAAACATGCTCTATAATTGCTCTTCTTGGTCTAGGCCATGTAAAACTATGTGTTAAGAGAAAAGAAGCTGTAACAAAAATTATATACTTTTAAATAGATAAAACTTTTGCAAAGATGGGCGAACTTGAGAATGTTTCAAATGCACAATGCTCAAATGCACACGAGGGCCTCATGTAGCCTCTTGTAATCGATGCTAAGGCGCAGTTTGAATGGGAACAGTAACCCCCCCCCCACACTGTGCTAAGAGTCCTTCTTTTGAATAGCAACCAAGGGCTATTTATTTGGTGAAGATTTTTTTTTAAAGGGCAACACTGGGGGTCCATTCTGCTCATTCTGAGCCGCACCAGTTCGCCTCCCATGTTCTTCATCTGTTTTCATCTTCCTTAACATAAGGCTGTCGAAAATAGGATAGTCAATTCTTGCCTAAATTCCCACCTAAGCCAGTCCAATCTTCAAACAAAAAGCGGCTTTTCATTGCAGATCTCTAAAAAAGAGTGGGTTGAAATGTCCTCGCTTGAACTTAAGAGCTTAATGAGCCTTGGTGCCAAAGAGTTGGAGACAGGCCAAGTCAGGGAGGCCAATTGTGATTTGGCAGGAAGACAAGGGAGAATCCTACATAGAAGGCCTATCAAATTCTTAGCAGCCTGCTAAGGCCAAACTCAGTAAGCACAAGGGCCCAAGTTTGCTGAGATTTGAGTGAGCATCTGGGTTAGAGAAAGAGCTCTCAACAAAGAGCTCTAGACACTGGGCGCTTTGGGTCTCCAGTTAATCATCTGCAGAGGTAGGGGGCAAGATCTCATCCAGAGATCTTGGGTCTCCATCTAATCATCTGCAGAAGTAGGGGGCAAGATCTCATTCAGATTGTTCACCACCACCCCCGGGGTTGCTGAGAGGATTAAATAAGGGATGGGTTTGTGAACACTGAACGAAGCAATGCTGACCCAAAGACACCAGTCTGAAGTCCCCAACAACTGTGGTGACCACACAGCCCAGTTAGCCAAGGTCAGTCCCAGATTTCATTTGTTGTACCAGCATCTCAGCTGGTTAATTCCCCCATTCACTATCAAAACAGTTTCATTTGAATGACAAACTATAAGCCATTGGGGTCAGACTAATCTCATTTCTTTTGCAATAGTTAAGGAAATATTTATTGCATGTGTAGTTTATATTAGATAAGACCTCTTAACAATAGCCTGTTGAAATGATGCAAAAGCAGAAGCCAGACCCAAAACAATTAGGTTAAATCAGAATCAGTTGCCTGGCAGTTCCCAGAGATGGTTGTTAAGCTCTCTAGTCCCTCCCTCTGCCAGGGCTATGAAATACAAATGACCTCAAGCTTCTCAAAACTCTACTTAGATCCCTTGGTTACCATGACACCACACTTCCTGGTCTCTCCTCCTCTCTCTGATAATCCTTCATGAGCCTCTCTTTCACCTCTCACCCAGGGATAAGGCTTCCTCGAACTAAGACCTTGTTCTGCTGTTCTTTTTGTCTTTTAATTTAATGTTTTTAATTGAATTTATTGGGATAACATTGGTTAATACAATTATATAGGTTTCAGGTGCACAGTTCTATAACCCATCATCTGTATATTGTATTGTATAGTCACCATCCAAAGTCAAGTCTTCTTCTAATGACTTGATAAGTGAAGTCTTCACTTATGCCCCCTTTACCCTCTCCTACCTCCCCCAGCCCCTCTTTCGCTCTGGTAATCACCATGCTATTGTCTGTGTATAAGTTTTGTTTTGGTTTTTTGCTTAATCCCTTCACCTGTTCCATTCAGCCTCCAACCTGCTCCCCTCTGACAGCTGTCAATCTGCTATCTGTACCTATGAGTTTATTTCTACTTTGTTTATTAGTTTATTCTGTTCATCAGATTCCACATATGAGTGAAATCATATGGTATTTGTCTTTCTCTGACTAGTTTAGTTCACTTAGCATATTACTCTCTAGGTCCATCCGTGCTATTGCAAAAGATAAGAGTTTCTTATTTTTTATGGCCAAGTAGTATTCCATTGCACACATGTACCACAGATTTTTTATCCACTCATCTATAGAGGGACACCTGGGCTGCTTCCAAATCTTGCCTATCATAAATAATGCTGCAATGAACACAGGGGTGCATATATTCTTTCAAATTAGTGTTTTAGGCTTCTTTGAATATATTCCCAGTAGTAAAATTGCGGGGTCTAAGGTAGTTCATTTTTAATTTTTTCAAATTTATTTACTTATTTTAGAAAGAGGGGAAGGGAGAAAGAAAGAGAGGAAGAGAAACATCAACGTGTGGTTGCCTCTTGCGTGCCCTCCCCACTCCATGGGACCTGACCCGCAACCCAGGCATGTGACCTGACTGGGAATTGAACCAGCGACCCTTTGCTTCACAGGCACATGTTCAATCCACTGAGCTACACCAGCCAAGGCCATTTTAAATTTTTTGAAGAACCTCCATACTGCTTTCCACAGTGGCTACACCAATCTTTACTCCCACCAACAGTGCACAAGGGTTCCCCTTTCTCCACATTCTTGCCATCACTTATTGTTTATTGATTATTGATAATAGCCATTCTGACAAGTATGAGGTGATATTTCATTGTGGTTTTAATTTGCATTTCTCTAATATTAGTGACACTGAACATCATTTCATATGTTTATTGACCATCTGTATATGTCTACTTTGGAGAAGTGTCTATTCAGGCCCTTTACCCATTTTTTAATTGGATTGTTTATTTGTTTTTTTGGTGTTGAGTTGCTTAAGTTCTTTATAAATTTTGGACATTAACCTTTTAGCCAGTGTATCATTGGGAAATTAAAATTTCACAAAAAAGGCAAGAACATACAATGAGGTAAAGATAGTCTATTCGATAAATGGTGTTGGGAAAACTGGATAGGTGCAAAAAACTGAAACAAGACCACTTTCTTACACCATACACATGAATGAACTCAAAGCAGATTAAAAACTTTAATGTTAGACTTAAAACCATAAAAATCCTAGAAGAAAATATAGGCAGTAAAACCTGGAAGATATCTCATAGCTTTATTTTTCCTCATGTACTCCTCAGGCAAGGGAAACAAAGGAAAAAATACACAAATGGGACTACAACACACTAAAAAATTTTTGCACAGCAAAGGAAACCATCAATAAAATAAAAAGACAACCCACAGAATGGGAGGACATACCCGCTGTTCTTCCTTGCTGTGATCTTTCACATCTCACAGCTCGACCTTGGTGTCCAGCAATAGCTGGCAAATCTAATTTGAATATGTCCAATCCATCCTCTCACCTCTCCCCCTGGGTGGGCTCTGTGTCTCCCAAACTCACCTGGCCCAGACTGAAGTCATGACCTCTCCCAGCAATCAGAGAACCCCTCACAGCTTTCATTGGGGGCCCCGGCCTGCTTGTCACTGACTACTGAAACTACGATGTTAGTTTTCAGCCTTTTCTTTCGTTTACCTATTCCCTATATTCTACCAAGTCCTTCAAAATTCTTTTCATTTTCATTGCTTTGGAGATTAAACCCAAAAACACTTCTAGGGCTTACAAGGCCCCAAGCATTCTTGTCCTTGCTTACTTCTCTCCATCCACCCTCATCTCATACCACTGCTTCTTGTTTTCTATACATTTTGACCAAACACATCTTACAATTCCTCCAATACACAGAACTTTTTCCTGCCTGTCTTGGGGATCTCAAACATGTTATTCTTTTAGTCTAAAATATGCTTCCTCCCTACTTCTGCTTCCCTCCCTTTTTTCTCTGGCTAATTTCTACTCCGTATTCATGTCTCCACCTACATGT
This sequence comes from Artibeus jamaicensis, assembly GCF_021234435.1. Taxonomy (NCBI): domain Eukaryota; kingdom Metazoa; phylum Chordata; class Mammalia; order Chiroptera; family Phyllostomidae; genus Artibeus; species Artibeus jamaicensis. The sequence continues at coordinate 2,300,007 of NW_026521954.1, forward strand.
CACTTCTACAAGAGAACCTGAAGTTTACAACCCATGTGGAGTAAGGCTTTAGATTCCAGATGGGGTCAGGGCACCACAGTTACATCATTTTATTGCAGCGTACTTGTCATTCTAGTAACTTACTACACTTATAAGTGGGTTTTTAAAAGGTTAGTTGATTGAAGGAAGAGAAGCCCTGCCCACACTGACAAGCAGATGTCATGTATATACAATATGCCAAATACAGCGTACTCACCCCAAACCTCTCCTCCTGCTCGTGTCCCTGGGCAGGGTACCCCTCTCTTTCCCTTACTCTATTTTCAGCTGATGTAAAATTCAACTGATGTAACATTTCCCCAATAACTGTCTTCCACACTATAAAAACCTCCCCTTGTTTAATTTATTTAATCTTGGTCACTTTTGCATTTACTCATACACAGGTTGACACTGTAACAACTGCTTTAGGTACGTGTTCAATCCCTGAGCACATTATGACTCTCGAAGATCAGGAACCAAGCCTTGTATTTCCCTTTTACGCCCGTCGGTGCCTAGTCTCAGGGTATGCACAACATGGTCAACATCCGACAAATCCTCCTCCAAATGACAAAATGTCTCCATGGAAAGCCAAACCATGTTCTCCCAACCTGTCCTAGAGAGGTGTACACATCTGTGCACGCCACATCTTACGCTGAAATCGGGACAAGAATCCAAGACAAACCCTCCTTCTTAGAATAAGCAGCTCATTCATCAGCAATGATATAAACAAGTGTTTGCCAATAGATTTCTTATCTTTAGAAAATCATTCCAGAGACATAGGAACTGAGACAAAAATCCACTAAGGCATTCTCTATTGGTCACTTATTTGCAGAGTAACATACTCAGACTCTGCACGCCATGAAAACACGTCTGCTGAACAAACTGTAAGTTCACCTCTGTGACTCCAAAGAAGACGGCGCCATCACAGAGCATTTTGCACATAAAGAAAGCAGGTGCTTCCAGGTCTTGACCTCCAAGTTTTCAGGGATTGGTCCATTCTTCATGTAAAAGAGTGTGTGTGGGTATGAGAGAAAGAGAAAAAGAGAGAGATAGACAGACAAACAGACAGAAGAAAGGAAGGGAAGAGATAAGAAGAGAAGACCAAGATAGCAGAGAATATTGAGGGTGCCAGTTAAGACTGGGAGAAAGTTAAGATCACCAATGGTTAGGTGGCCTAGGTAGAAATCTTACTACTAGTCTCAACTTAGTTACTACGTGTTAGTAACAGGTGTATGGTGTGCTACACGAGTGTCCAGTGAGGGAAATTCAAAGAGGATCAGAAGGGTCTTCAGGAAGCTTTCCTTCCAGCTGGGACAGGAAGCAGGTGTGGAACGAAGAGCTGAAGTGCCAGCAGTAGGGGTCCTCAGAAGCCTGAGAGGGACCCACTAACTGCCTGGGGTACTCTGGAACAGCTTCTCAGAGAAAGAAACTGCAACAGACTGGAGGGAGCAGGAGGAAATGACATCACCACAGAGGTCAAGGTTACGGATTCCAAAACAATCCCTCTCGCCTCCGGGTCTGCCAGCCAATGCTCATTACATACGGATGATGAAGTCTGTAAGGGACCCAAACTTTCTTGCCCAGTTTTTGATCACAGGCTGGGCAAGAGAAGCCAGAAAGTAAATAAAAATCTCAGTTCGTTCTTCCTGTGGCTTGTCGGCAGCCCTAGGCAGAGAGCTGATGGGCACACTGTGACACTGAACTCCATGGACCATGTCATATTTGTAATGGACTTTGGGCCAATTTCCAACAATATTAACAAGAATAGCTAGTGATCCAGAGTGCCAACAGGAGCCAGACACCACTGAGTGCTTTATGGTATTCTCTCCCTGGAATCCCTCAGGAACCATAAGAGGCAGTAACTTCCCCATTTCATAGACAGACGGGAAAAAGTTAACATTTGAGTGTCCGCTAGATTCCAAGCTCTAAACAACAAGTTTCCTGCATATTTTCAATTCATGTCCTCCCCAGAACACTCCTATGAACTGGGTGCGATTCCAGTTGTGTTAGAGATGAGGGGACGGGTGCTCAGGGAGGCGAGGTAACTTGCCTGAGAACACGAAGCAGGCAAATCCGAGTTCTGGACGGTCCACTAGGTTGAACCAGATACAGTCGCATTTTCTAACTGATTTGGTCTACGAATACAACATTATCACAGAGTTCAACTTAAGGTTCCCCAGATACATCCACTTTCCATTATGTTCTCTCATGAAAGGATTTGCACTGCCTTTTGTTAGATATACAGCATATATAAAGCAAGTATGACATAATGATAATAACTGTATTTAGTTGTGGGGCATATGGGTAATCCTTACATTATTGCATTACAATCCTTACATTATTCTTGTAACTTTTTAAAATAAGTTTGAAAATTTCTAGTTAAAAAGTCAGAGCTGGGGAGGTTGGGGGTCTGGGGGGGTTGGATTATAAAGAAATTCCTGAGAAAACTTTTTGTAAAAAATTACTTGATTTACCCAGATAGCATTTTCACATTGCCCAAACTCAATTACTTATGAGGATAAACAATTTAGATCTAAAATTAATTCCATGGTACTTACGGGCTGGCCAACTTTTTCTGTAAAAGACTAGATAGTAAAGAGTCTTGAAGACCCACACACAAACTCTGGTTCTATTTTATTTTCAGCCCTTTAAAAATAGAAAAGCCATTCTTTGCAAGAAGGAAGGCCAATACGAAAAAAAACTAAGGGTCAGGATTTGCCAGCCCCTGATACAGATGGAATTTCATAGAGTTCTGTCTGAATAATAAAGCCACAGTCAGGAAAACAAGACAGGAACTTTCCTTTCTGGAAAGATTTCAAAACAGTCTGACCCGGGTGCAGGGAAGTGGATGACCCTCACCGGGACTCTGTACAGGGAAGGGCTTCCTTAGGGAACCGGTTCTTTTTTTTTTAATGTTCTTTAATTCTTCTTATTTTTATTTTTTAATTTTTTTATTGTTGTTCAGGCTGGGGAATGGTTTTTGTTGGCAGCCTTCCTTTTGAACCCCAACGTCCTCAAGGACACAATGCAATATTCAATTAACATTTCTAACAGCATGACAATTGTCACACGTTTGCAGCTTTGTGACATGCTGACCCCAGATCTCCAATGCTCAGTGGAGAGCTCAGTCATTTGCACATTAACTTCCCAAACTTCAACTATACACACTTGCAAAAGTGACAGAGCCAGAGAGATGATTATAGCAAAAACACATCCACTACGATTCTAGCTGGCATATGCACTCTCTTTTTTATGCTTGCTATTACTGTAAGTTATGCACTTATGCATAAGTGTCACTGTTTACACGGGGTGCATATGCAAAGCCATGTGCCTGTAAGAAACTGTGTGCACTGCACTTTGCAGGCAAACGAAAAGAGCTCCCAGGGCGATTTCCATCTGCTGAGCTGCCTGTAGGTGCCAGTCTTTTCTCTCTGCCACGGTAGTTTTTATTTTTAGTCCAGACCCACGGCTCTCATTGTCTCCATCTAGTTTTGACAGCTCCGCCTCAGCACACTGAAATCTACATCACCCACTGACCACAGCTCCCTGTCCTCTCATGCCCTCTCTCTTACTGTACTCGCCTTCTTATCTTAAGAAGGACAGCCAGGCCCTTGATGCTTACATTTGCCAAGACCGCCAATCCAGTGAGCCCCCAGCGGTTATCCTCCATACTGCCCTTCTCCCCACACTCTCGGTTTTCTGGCACCAGTTCCATCCCAACACGACCTTCCAACCTCTTGTTTTTCTTTCCCATTGCAATCCCACCTCTAGACACAGGGCAGTGGAAGAGAGCAAAAGCTAAGAAATCAGACTTCTGCATTTAAATCTTTCTTACTAGTATAACATTAGCCAAGTGAGGCAACCCTCCGTGCCTCAGCTACTCCCACTGTACAATGGGTATGGTAATAGTCCTCACAGGCTGCAGGTGGCTGTAGAACCAGGCTGGTAAAAAGAAAATCAGGCCTAGCCCCAGATGATGCCCTTTAGTTTGACAAGAACTATAAGTTTAAAATTCCAGACTCATACAAAAACTTAGGAAATTTTTAGTGGACAAAGAATATGGTGTCCCTCCACAGATGCAACCAACAGTTAGAGCCTGATCCAACCCAGACAAGGAAATGAGAGTTTGTTGAACAAAAGGAAGAATAGTTTTCAGCTGGAGTCCTGTATTTTCAAATGTGGCTACAGGAGTGGTGATTAAGGAGTTAGAACTCCTAAACCACCAGCATTCACGAAACTCTCCTGGTTCTAAACAGTGGCACAGCCTTAAGCACTTTAAAAAATTTTTTTACTGAATTTATTGGGGCAACTGACATTGGCTAACAAAATTATATAGGTCTCAAGTGTACTCTGCTTTCCAAAGACAGGTGTTTAAAACCTGCATGGATCCATTGTCTGGCAACCCTTCCTTTCCCAAGACCCTCCAAGCTGAATTTCCTGCTGTTCGGCCCTCACCATCAGCCAACCACACACCTGGAACAGTGCAAGGCCCCCACCTGGCCAGCCTGGTCTCTGGAGACAAGTCCCAAAAAATGTACCTGCTAACGTCCATCTGCAGCAGCCCAACAGGCTCAGATCAAACCTAGCCATGCCCTGACCAAAAAGGAGAGCAGAAATCTCCCCCCATGCATGGAGCTGCTGGGTCATGTCTCTGCACCTTGTTGCTTGGTGGGACTTAGACAATAACTAATGCATCTTCGGTTTGTATCCTGCCCATCCGGACAGTAACACGTGCCCATGTCCTGTATTGGCCAGTCTTTCAGTTTCAACACCTGGCTGTTTGTTATCCAAGACCTTTACTTATTTAAAGAGATCTCTGCCTCCACATTGTCTAACCAAACTATTTCCTCACCATGGCCTGGACTTGAACCCTATCTCTCCACCCTGATGTAGCTCTAACACTCATTAATGTGTTTGCAAAAGGCCAATAGATAGTGGTATTGCACACATAAGAGAAATCCACCCTCTAACTCAACATCTCAATTTAGGTAAAAATCAAATCCTGTGTGTGCAAATGTCTTTAGATCAAGAGCCTTTAGATTTAGATTCTGAGCCTGCTGAATCCAAAGTCAGGCATTGCCCCCGATGGATTTATTCATGGGGATGTAGTGGAGAAGCGGAGGCCTATAAGAATCTTTGGAACAAATGTTAGGTAAACAAAAATTGATATCCAAGTCCCACTTCCAAAGATTAAGAAAGAAAGCATTAGGGACATAAGTTAGATCATATTCTGGCTAGTCTATTCACCGGGAGAGGACTAAGCCCAGAATCATTCAAGAAACAGGTGCTAGAATCCAAAGGAAGAGTTAGGGGTCTGTCTAGGCTTGTCTCTGGTGAAATGCTAAACCAGTTATGGTTCACCTATGAGATGAGCTCTGACTTAGCTTTAATAAAGAGAAAAAATCTGGTGAGGGACATATTGGGAACCTCCCTGCCAGGTTTCAGGAGCTGTAACCCCTTCATGGCTAAGGCTGAATGAGCAACCTTCGGATAGTAGCCACTAAGGAGACAAAGCTTATCTCCCTGGTAGAGGGCCACTTCTGCTCCTTTTACTTCATCCATAACTGGCCTCTAATTCTTGATCGGTTAGGCAATGACGGGTAAGATTCCCCAAGGGGGAACGACCTAAGACAGGCACAATCATGTGGAGGCCCCAGGGAAGGACATGGGGGGCTACCGCAAAAGAAGGTGACGGACCCCTACCCCTCAGGTATGACATAGCCTGAGTCCTCATTCTGTCTCCTAATCTCTTGGCTGCCTGACTTAGCCTGAAACAATGCTGGTGGTGGGTAATGCCCTGTGCTGAAATGGGTGGGTTCCCCAGGTGATTTGGCCTAAGAAAGAATATGTAAAATCCTGTGAAACCTGGTTCGTTTAGAATGTTCTCAATTAAATAAGGGTCCAAGCAAGAAGTGAGTTTGTTCCTCAAAGTTTTATACCTCTTTAGCTATCTGACCCTGACTCAAAATAGGCCCTCAGAGTTCTTTGTTATCTATTGTTTGATACTTACTGCCTGACAATGATTAATGAGCTTTACCTGTATTCCTGTGCAAAACGAACCCAATAAAAGCCCATTGATGAAAAGGCTCTTGGCCCTTCTCCTTTAAGAGATTGGCCACCTTTCATCCCCAGGTAGATCATGTCTTGGTAGACTTATTCTCATCTGTGGCAGCTGGGGGGCAGAGCCCCCCCATACACACAGGGACATAAGTACGAGAAGACTTCATAGGAAGGAAGGCATGGAATCAGCTAACAGGGGTGTAAGTTTCTCTTTGAAGACAGAAGAGCAGTAGGGAGCAGAGGGGAAAGGATGCTGACATGAAATGTGTTGAAAGATGCTGCATAATAATCAACATCTGTATACAAATGCAATTTTTAGGACACTTTATCCACAGGATCCTGCTGAAATTCACAAAAAAGTTTGTGGAAAAGGCAATAGGTATAAAGTTTTTATTATCATTTTACAGAAGGGAAATAGAGACTTGAGGAAATGAACTTACTTAAGGGTGAAGGAGGGACCTGACTATTTAGTTCTCAAGCTCCAAAACCCATGTTCTTTCAGCTACATTGGTGAGTGGGTCCCAAACAACATCTGCAAGTCACTAAAATTAGAGCGCGTTCTATGTGATTCCAGTTACATAAAGTTCGAGAAAAGATAAAATAGATGTGATGACAGAAATCAGAACAGTGCTTTCTACAGGTGGTTGAGATCGACTGGGAAAGGACCTGGGGGAACTTTCTGTTCTGTATCTTGATCAGGGTGTAGGTTACAGTCAAGCACACCTTTTTGAAAGTACATCAGACTGTAAATTGTGCATTTTATGTAGATACATTTCACTTCAATAAAATATAAATCAGTACCGAGATTACAGAACCTATTAAAAAGATTCACATTTTGAAATCTTGAAGTTTGCATCTCCCCTCCTGTATGTCTTAAGGTTCTAGTGTGTGTCCAGAACTACTTCACAGAAAGTTCTTGAATCCATCATCCCAGCAGCACTCTATGACAAAGCCCAGGCTCAAAACATGCAAATTAAACTCTGCAGTTATGATTCATACTTGAACTCTGCCAACAGCACAAATGAAGCATAAGAAAACTGGTTCAGGGAAGCAGGCCCAGTGGGGGACACTGCCTGGCATGCTTGTCAGTAAATAGAAGCACTGTTTGCACTTGGCACGAGCTGCTTTTGTTGGGGTGGGGGTAGGGTGGACAAGGGGGAAAAGCTGCTACTTTTATCACAGTTCCATCCACATCCTTCCAATTACCTGGGCCCGAATTCTTACCTAGTGAAAGTGGGTTGGAGCTGAGTAGCAGGGACCAGATGTTCCTTTATCTAGTCCAAAACCGCCACAAGGCCACCACGCCCTACTGACCACTGACCCCTCACCTATTTATTTACATTTACTGCTTAGCCTAGTGGGTTTTTTTAAATTTCAGATTCAAACTGATTAAATTCAAAACAAAACACTGGAAGTTTTACATGCAACCTGAATAGCACTGATAATTCTTACTGAATAAAATCCAACTGGATACAGGCTATACTTACTCGCAGAGAAGGATTCCATTTTCTAACCCTGTCCGAAAATCTTTATCACCGAAGCTCCTGCCAGTTACTTGCTGGAAAAGAAAAAAAAGAGAGAGCATAAATTTTTCATTTTTTTAATCAGCAAGCACAGTAATTATATACTTGTATATATTTACCAGCCTTGAAATAAGTGGTAGCATTTTAAGAACGGCAAAAATGAGCTCTGAATTTTCTTTCCACGTGTAGTTTTGCTTAGATCTGCTCATCTTAAATTTAGACCATTTCTTTTCAGGTTTTTTTCTTATTTATTACCTTTAAAAATATTTGTTCTTCCTAATAAATACATTACTTTGGGGGGGGGGTTAGCCATGATACGTCAAGGTCAACCCTCTTTCACTCATACACTTTCAAAAAGACCCTGTAGGAATTACCATCTAAGAAAAAGTATCTATTTGTTAAAATGTTAAGGGAGGGCAGGAGGGGAAGGAAGACAGACCCCTAACCTTCAGAGACTAACATTAAGACAGAAAGATTAAAGCTAATATCCACAGTAACATGATGTAAAAGAGAAAAATAAGAGCTGGGAAGGAATGAACTTTGACAGCACAGTACTAAGGGCCAGTCATGATGCCTCTCAGCAGCCCTCTGGCTTAGGCTCTAGGGTGTGCATTTGTTCATTCGATAAATATTTTTTGATCATCTACAATAGGCCATGTAAATATGCATACTAGTAACTCTAAAGCAACGTCTTAAATAGCAAAATAAAAAAAGTTATGGTTAATAAGCCAAGAAATGAGATTAAAAGAAATCACAAAACACTCTAACAATTTTAAAAAGGCAAAAAAAAAATGGAGAAAGGAATACTTAACAGGTGGAATAAATAGAAAGTAGCAATACTGTAGACTTAAACCTAACCATATCAGTAAATGAATTAAATATAAATAGCCCAAATATCCCCAATTAAAAGACAGAGATTGTCAGACTGGATAAAAAAAAAGCAAGATCCAACAATGTGATGCTTACAAGAAATGCACAAGATAGAAATACATTAAAATACAAGAATAGAATAACATACACCACACCAACACTAATCAAAAGAAAGTTTACTCACATTAATGTCAGACAAAGGAACTTTTAGAGCAAAAAATATTTGAATGACAAAGGGTTTAGCTCACCAGGAAGACATAGCAATCCTACACATTTTCCCACCTAATTAATAAAAAAGCTTCAGAACTTCCAGCAAAGATGGAGGCATAGGTAGACATGCTTTCCTTCTTTGTACAACCAAAAGCAGGACAACAACAAATTTAAAAACAAAAGTAAGCAGAACTGCCAGAAAACTGAGCTGTGTGGAAGTCCAACAACCAAGGAGTTAAAGAAGAAACATTCATTTGGACTGGTTGGAGGGACAGGGACAGGCAACAGACTGGGCTGGGCAAGGCAGGGGCTGGTGGACTGGGCAGCCCCACATTTGCATGTGAATAAGCTGGGAGGGATGACTGGGGAGCAAGACAGCACAACCCAGGGTTCCAACACGGGAAACTAAAGCCTCTTAACCTCTGGCTGCAAAAAACCTGTGTGGGTTGCAGCAGTGGCAGAAACTCCCAACCTCACAAGAGTGTTCATTATAGAGACCCACAGGATCCTAGAACATACACAAGCCCACCCACCTGGGAATCAGCACCAGAAGGGTGCCATTTGTTTGTGGGCAGCGGGAGAAATGACTGAAAGCAGGGGAGAGCCAAGGGAGCAGCAATGCTCCTTCTCAGACCCCTCCCCCACATATAGTGCCATAACACAGCAAAGTAGGTTACCCTACCCTGGTGAATACCTAAGGCTCTGCCCCTTACAATGTAATAGGTGTGCTGAGACAATGAAATATGGCTCAAACAAAAGAACAAATCAAATTCCCAGAAAAAGAACTAAGTGGTGAGGAGATAACCAACCTATCAGACGCAGAGTTCAAAACACTGGTAATTGGGATGCTCACAGAAATGGTTGAGTATGGATGCAAAATAGAGAAAAAAACGAAGGCTATGAAAAGTTAAATAAAGGAAAATGCACAAGGAACCAACAGTGAAGGGAAAAACCAGGGCTCAAATCAATAGTTTGGAGCAAAAGGAAGAAATAAACATTCAGCTAGAACAGAATAAAGGAACAAGAATTCAAAAACTTGAGGAGATGCTTAGGAACCTCCAGGACAACTTTATTTATTTTTTTATTAATTTTATTTAGTTATTTTTCAAGTACAGTTTTTTGTCTATTTTTCCCATCCCAGCCTCCCCCGCCCCTTGCTCCCCACCTCCCTCCCATTTCCAACCCCCTTAGTTCTCGTCCCTGTGTCCTTCCTATTTGTTCCTCCAAATCCCTCCCTCTTTTTCCCCTTAACTTCCCTTCCTTCTCCCCTCTGGTCACTATCCCCTTGTTCTCTATTTCAGTGTCTTTGTTTTTTTTTTTCTGCTTGCTTGTTTGTTTTGTTGTTTAGCTTCCTGTTAAAGGTGAGATCATATGGTATTTGTCTTTCAGCACCTGGCCTATCTCACTCAGCATAATGCTTTCCAGTTCCATCCATGTTGTTGCAAAAGGTAGTAGCTCCTTCTTTCTCTCTGCAGCATAAAATTCCATTGTGTATATGTACCACAATTTTTTGATCCATTCATTTACTGATGGGCACCTAGGTTGCTTCCAACTCTTGGCTATTGTAAATTGTGCTGCTATGAACATTGTGGTGCATAGGTTCTTTGATATTGATGTTTTAGGATTCTTGGGGTATAATCCCAGCAGTGGAATTGCTGGGTCAAAAGGCAGGTCGATTTTTATTTTTCTGAGAAAATTCCAGACTGTTTTCCATAATGGTTGTACCAGTCTGCAATCCCACCAACAGTGGACTAAGGACCCCTTTTCCCCACAACCTCTCCAACATTTGTTGTTTGTTGCTTTGTTTATGATAGTCATCCTCATTGGTGTAAAGTGGTATCTCATTGTGGTTTTAATTTGCATCTCCCTGATAGCTAACGATATTGAGCATCTCTTCATGTGTCTCTGAATGTTCTGTATGTCCTCCTTGGAGAAGTGTTTGTTCAAGTCCTTTTCCTATTTTTTAATTGGGTTGGGTGTCTTCTTAGAGTGGAGTCGTGTAAGTTCTTTGTACATTTTGGAGATTAAACCTTTCAGGACAACTTTAAATGTTCCAACATCTGAATCATAGGGGTGTCGGAAGGACAAAAGGAAAATGAAGAAATTGAAAACTTATTTGAAAAAATAATGAAGAACTTCCCAAATCTGACAAAGGAAACAGACTTCCAGGAAGTCCAGAAAGCTCAGAGAGTCCCAAAGAAACTGGACCCAAGGAAGACACACCAGAAACATCATAATTAAATTACCCAAAATTAAAGATAAGAAGAGAATCTTAAAAAGCAGCAAGAAAAAAGGACACAGTTACCTACAAAGGAGTTCCCATAAGACTATCAGCTGGTTTCTCGGAATAAACCTTACAAGCAAAGAGGGGCTGGAAGGAAGCATTTGAAGTCATGAAAGGCAAGGACCTACATCCAAGATTACTCTATCCAGCAAAACTACCCTTTAGAATGGGAGGGCAGATAAAGTACTTCCCAGATAAGATCAAGTTAAAGGAGTTCATCATCATCAAGCCCTTATTATATGAAATGTTAAAAGGACTTACCTAAGAATAAGAACAAGATAAAAACTATGAACAGTAAAATGACAACAAACTCACGACTAAACAACAACTGAACCTAAAAAACAAAAACAAAAAACAGACTAAGCAAACAACTAGAACAGGAACAGAATCACAGAAATGAAGATCACATGGAGTGTTATCGGCGGAGAGTGGGAGGGAAGAGAATGGTGGGAAAGGCACAGGGAATAAGAAGCATAGTTTGTAGGTATGAAATCAACAGAGAGGGAAGTTAAGAACAGTATAAGAAATGGAGAAGCTGAAGAATTTATATGTAAGACCCATCGACATGAACTAAGGATGGAGAATGATAGTGGGAGGGCAGTGCAGGGCAGAGGGGAACAAAGGAGAGAAAACATGGGAGAATTGTAACAGCATGATCAATAAAATATACTTGCAATATAAAAAAAAAGCTTCAAAACACATAAGCCAAAATAGATAGACTTGTAAGGAGAAATAAACAAATTCACAACTAGAATCAAAGATTGAATATCTCTCTTTGAAAACACAGAATAAGCAGACAGAAAATCAAAAGCTTCAAAATACGTAAGACAAAATAGATGGACTCACATGGAGAAATAGACAAATTTAAAACTAGAGTCAAAGATTTAATATCTCTCTTTGAAATCAGATAGAATAAGCAGACAGAAAATCAGTAAGTGTTGAACAACACTATCGACCAAGTTGACTTAATTGACATTTCTAGAATATTCCAACCTATAACAGGAGAATACTCATTTTTCTTCTTAAGTTCACAATGAACATTTATTGAAATAGATTAATTTCTGGGTTAGAAAACAAGTCTCCACAAACTTAAAAGAACTCAGTTCATATAAAAAAAGTATGTTACCTGACTGACCACAATGGAATTAAATCAGAAACTAACAACAGAAATATCTGTGGAATAAACCACAAATAATTCTAAACTAATTAGCACAATTCTACACAACCCACTGATTAGAAAATGAATCAAAAGAAATTAGAATGTATTCTGTAGTGAAAGAATATGGCAATATAAAAATGTATAGAAAGATGCTAAAGTAGTATTTGGGGAAGCTGTATAACATAAAACATCTATATCAGCAAAAAAGATCTCAAATCAGTGAATTTTGCTTCCACCTTAAGCAAATTAGGCCCAAATTAAGCAGAAAAGGGGAAACAATTACATTATATCAGAGTTGAAATCAATCAAACAGAAAAATCAATGGTATCAAAAGCTGTTTCTTTGAGAGCAATAAAATGACAACTCTTCAGTCAGGTTGATAAACCATTAGCTAATAAAATTGATAACCTTTGGTTTTTAGCCCAAAAAAGACATAAATTTTCAACATCAGGGATGACAGAGATGACATTATTTATAATCCACAGACATTAAAAGTATAACAAAAACAGTATAAATAAATTTTTTAGGTAGCAGCTAGGAATGCGCAGCAGAGGGGGGCTAAAGGCAGGGCCCTCGCCATGACAACCTAACAAAGAACTTAACAAGGGAGGTGAGGAGCAAAAGGGAAAGAAGTCTCACCAATGAACCCAGCAGTCCTGAGCTCGATGTGTTAAGACTGCTGGTGTCTCAAACATAAGTAACACAAGAGGAAAGGGATAGTCCTTGAGATTCTATGCTGGGAAAGGGAGCCTCTGTAATAATTTCCCTAAGACAAAGAGCCTTGACTATCTGAGAAAGAAAGCCTTTGTGGCTGTACATTATTCCCAAGATTTAGAAGGGGCGGGAGAAAGCTAGAAGCTGACTAAGGTATATCACCCCTGAACCCCAATAGCTGGAGTACATGGATTAGCTACCCATTTGTAGCCTCAGCTCAAGTACATAGAACAAACTTACTAACAACTTTCTTTCCTCAATGCGTGGGGCATTTAGACTTGCTGGGCACCTGCTAGCAGCTCCGTGCTTGTATGTGTTTCATAAACAAACTATTTCATTTCCGCTAGACCTGTTTGCCTCTTGTTTGAATTACTCTCTTGTGAGTGAGACAAGAACCCAGGCAAGGGAGAGGGCCTCTGGACTCGGGTCTCTCTCTCTCCACCCAGAACAAATTCACCAACTTAGATGAAGGGGATAAATTCCTTGATAAAAGCAATCAAAGTTCACTCAACAAAGACATAGACAATCTCTACCCCACCCCCTCCAAAAATGCCAGGGCCCCCCAGAAGGCTTGCCTGGTAAACTATACCAAATATGTAAGGAAGAAATAACACAATTCTACACAAACTCTTCCAGACAACTGATGAGGAAAGAATCTCACAAATTCATTCTATTAGGCCTACAGTACCCTGCTTCCAAAACCAGAAAAAGACATTACCAGACACACACACAGAGGAAGTAGGTCAACATGTTATCTCTTCATGGCTGGAGTCAGATGTGATTTTTATTTTCTTCTTTAAAAATTTCCTTATTTTTGCTTTTACTGCTGTGGCTCAGTGGACTGAGCACTAGGCTGAGAACTGAAAGGTCACTGGTTCAAGTCCCAGTCAGGGCACATGCCTGGGTTGCAGGCCAGGTCCCCAGTGCGAGGTATGCAAAAGGCAACCAATACACATCGATATTTCTCTCCCTCTCTTTCTCCTTCCCTTCTTGTCCCTCTGAAAATAAATAAAATCTTTTAAAAAATAATAAAAATGTCCCTATTTTTCTAAAATTTTCTACAATTATTACATGTTCCTTTAATGAAACAGCTTTTTGTCTGTCTGTCTGACTGTTTTCTAAAGAGCAGTCTAAGGAAACTAAGTGGTCCCAACTCTGCCTTCCCTCCAGTTCTATTATAAAACAAGCTCATTGCCACTCCCACTAGAAGGGCAATTCACAAGTCAATAAAATGCACTGCCTGGAAAAGGAAGGAAGGAGGGAGGGAGGGAGGGAGGGAGGGAGGGAGGGAGGAAAGGTGGGAAGGGAGGGAGGGAGGGAGAGAAATCCCTTTGTTAATATCCTCTGTTTCTTATTTGAGAGGTGAGAAAAGTGAATAAAAAGTAGTTCTTTACTGTTTACAAATATCTAGCTTTTTCCCAAAATAAAGACATTAAGAAAGATGCCATTTAAAAAGCAAAGGTTTTAAACATAGACTTTAAGCACTTTAATATTTTCTTTCCTGAATCTATTAGTCCTATTTGTATTCTCAGAACATCACTTACATTTTCCATAAGACTAACCTTCATCACCAAGAAGTGATGAAGAAGTTTTGAAAACGTTTCCCCCCAGGTCTTTACATGTTTGTTAAAGGTATTATGTTCTAGTGCAGATGGTGCTAACACTGAGAACCCAGACAGTTCACTTACATTTTTTATGGAATCTCTGGCTAAGTTAACACACAGACCTATCTCCATTTATTAAGCAATGAAGATAAACAAGGCCTAGAGACAGAAATTCAACTGAGACATGATGACTGCGTGCAGCAAGCTCCCGGACTGGCAAAGAAGGCAGTGTCTAAACTCTTACCGTAAACAGAAGGTAACGTAACTATTAAGGTTATAAGAAAATACTGGTGGTCCATAGACTTCCTAAAAGGCCCATGTGCTGTCTACAATTATCTTGCATGTGATGCACAGGCAGTAAAAAAATGTCAAGTATACTTGACTAATAATCCACTGTCAATGAGCTCCTCAAAATCCTCCAAGATGTAGTTTGATTGAATTCAATTTCCTAGCCTCACAACTCTGGAGACAGAGAGAGGCACCGTGCATTTGCAGGAGGGTGCTCACCTCTGCCTCCATTCCGCATCCTTTGCTTCCTTCCCCTCTCTCCTGTGTCCACTGGGTCCCAGCACAGCCTTCACAGGGCTCCCACCAACCAAAGGCCCTCCATTCTCCCTGACCGAAGTCACAGATGTAACAGCAGCACGTGAATCTTGGTTAGGAAGGTCAACGGCTGAATGCACTCCAGAAACTCAACAAGGTCCACGCCCCTGAAATAGTCGTCCTCAGACCAGCATTGGCAGCATCTTTGCCTAAATTAATGTTAAAAAACAAACTCATTCCTCCCACCCTCTTCAAGGCTGGTTCTTAATCAGAACCAGCATCTTTAAGAGTCCCATGTGATTCACAGGTGCAGTAAACTTCACAAAACCCTGACCTAACATACTACACTAAGTCAGCATTTGAAAATCAGAAAGGGGGGGCCTTCCTTTGGAATTGGGATTTTGGATGACCTGTCTCAACAACCCCTCTCAGCAACATCTTTATGATGTGTTTACAATATCATATGTTGTATATCTAACTCTGAAGACTGCTAATTACTGTTCCCGTTGTGACAGTATAATCCATTACTATAAAAAAAACCAAAATAGCTGCCAAGAATAGACCACTACTACCCAAGTTCATGAGCAGGGGAAGGGAAAAGTGGCCACCCAAACTCTTCACTGACCTTCCCACATGGATCCTGACTGATTGAGGATTCTCAGGAACCTTTCGGACAAGACACCAGCCAAACCATCACTTTGTGATCACTCTCCAAGGACACAGAGCAGGAAGGGAAAATTAGCAGAGCTCTTAAAAGAGCCTGAGATGGGCGCCTGGGACATGCGGTGGGTGGGCAGAGAGCCCAGGCTCAGGAGCATCCAGGGGCTAGCCGGGATGAGCGGCATGAAACGGCCGGTGCTCTCTGTCATTCCCCCAAATTCTGCTCTCCACGCCTTGCTGATCTTCATGCAGCTGATCAATTAATCCTTGCAACTCTTTCCTTGCAATTGTTCAGCTTACTCATGCTTGAGCCTGACCCATCACACCCGAGCACACACACCAGCAAATCCTGTGGACACTCCCTTCAGAATATAGCCAGAACCCAGCCACTGCTCACGGCCTCCACTCTAGCCCCCCACTCTGTCATCTCGCACCTCAATACGAGTCTCGAATGGCCCCACTGATTCTGCCCTTGCCTCCCTTCTATTTATTCTCAGCACGGCAGCCAGGGTAATCCCGGAAAGTTAGATCCTGCCACCGCTCCATTCAAAACCCCCAGTGCCTTTCCATCTCACTCACAGCAAAAGCCAAAGTTCCTGCCATTCCCTAAAGATATTCGGCACAAAAACAAACAAGCAAAACCCAAACAACAACCACAAAACACCAAAAAACTAATTGGAGTGCACGGACAAGACTATTAGATAACACCGAGATTTGAAGGGCAGACATATGATCTCACCACTCACGGGGTCCTCAGAAGTACTTACGGGGGCAATTATGTCACCAACTATGCCCTGTGTGTCTTTCAGGAAAGCCCTTTATCAGATTCCCCCTACTTTATGGCTTAGGGTTAATTCCCTTTTGTGACTAACCAATATGTTTGTTGAAGGGACATGTGTCAGATGGAAACACTCATGGATGATTTATCAAAACCTTGATGGTTTTAAAGGAAAAGATTTCATGTAGCCTAGCAATTAAATCAAAAGCAGAAACAAGCAGACGTATGATGTGTTATCACACTATTTTATGCAAGTAATTACTGAGTATGCTCATCTGTGTTTTGATTTTCTTCCCACAGAACTAATGTTATTATGTTTCTGAGTGTGTCTATTTGAATGCATTGCTGTAGGCCTTTTAAATAACTGAAATACAAAGGAGTAACGAAAAAAAGAGTCTGATAAAGAAAACCACACAACTTACAGTAACATCTTTAGGATGTGTTTATAATGTAATACATTGTATATCAAATTGCTATACTTCACTAATTATTTCATTACCATTATTTATTACATAATTGCCATGAACAGGCAAAGGCTGCCAGGAATCAGTCTCAGCCTGATAATTACCATTTAAACAAGTTGTATTTCAGATATGTTTTCATTAAGCTTCTTTTTTTTTAAAAGCAATCTGGTAGATAAACTACAGTCTACTAATAAACTGAAGGCCTAAAGATTTTAACTACATAAATTTTGGAAAACTTATTATAATGATCTTAAGAGGAGAGTCTACTGGCTGGCAAAATACTGGTCCCTAGATTCAAGCAATTGGAAAAATACAAAAGTTAGTAGATTTTTTTATTTAACTTTTGAAAGACATGGATATTTTCTCTCAACTGTACCATAACAGGTACACTTTTCAGGCAGTTGTAATTTCCTCTAATAAGCAGTAAATGAACATCACACCTTTTTAATTCACTGGAGATAATTATTTGTGGCTCATTATGCTCATTTATCTCCTGATCACATTTGACTTATTTAACAAGAACATTTCTGCATATTTTATACCTACATTGTAAAATAAAGCAGAATGGAATTGCTCTTAATTTTCACATTTATTGAGAATAAATGCACTGCTATTTCTGTCTCCTTCACGGGGTTGCCAGGAAAAGCAAATCAAGATTCTTTTTTTTTTTTTTTCCGAAATTTAAAAGATTTTATTTAAGTCCATCCCTGGGGTTTATCCTTACAACAACCTTTTTAGCATTGAGTTCCAGAATGTTACATTAAAAAATAATTATATATTCTTGGCATACAATGTTATATCAGTTTCAGGGGTAAAATGCAGTGATTCAGCATTTATACACTTCACAATTTGATCGCAACACTAAGCCAATGTCCACCTGTCACCATTCAAAGTTATTACACTATTACTGACTATCTTCCCCTTCACCTTTTTTCACCCGTCTTCCCATCCTGCTTTGTGCTGGACCATCAGTTTGATCTCTCTTTTTATGAGTCTGTTTTTGTTTTCTTTTGTTTGTTCCTTTGTTGTTTTTCCCCTCTTTTTATTGTTATTCAAGTACAGTTGTCTCCATTTTCTCCTCATCATTCCCCCCACAACCTTTAGTGATCCCCACTTCCCACCCTCGATCTACCCCTCTTTGGCTTTGTCCACGTGTCCTTTATACATGTTCCTTCATGGCCCTTCTCTCTTTTCCCCCCCATTATCCCCTCCTACCTTCCCTCTGGTTACTATCTGTTTGTTTTTAATTTCAATGTCTCTGGCTTTATTTTGCTTGCTTGTTTGTTTTGTTGATTAGGTTCCACTTATAGGTGAGATCATATGGTATTTGTCTTTTACCGCCTGGCTTATTCACCTAGCATAATGGTCTCCAGTTCCATCCACGCTGTTACTAAGGGTGTTAGCTCCTTCTTTCTTTCTGCTGCATAGTATTCTGTTATGTAAATGTATCATAGCTTTTTGATCCACTTATTTACTGATGGGATCACAGATCAAGATGATACTGAAACTTTTTGTAAACAGTTATAAATCATATTCATCTGAGCCAGAATTAGCAATCAACCAATCAACCATCTACTGAATACCTATTTCATGCCAGGCAGTATAGTAGGTATAAGACCAAAATAACAAGATCTGGAGCCTACCCAGTGAGAATCCACAGTCCAGGGGAAAGATAAAACATTGTAATACAGTAGGCACTGGTAGAGAAGTATGGACAGAAATCTACAGGAACGTGAAGGAAGCGATTAACACAGATTCCACGACTGAAGAACTATTTGAATGATAACAGTCAATAACATGGTACTTGGTATCTCTGTTCTGAATGCTTGCTTCGTTTTAATTGATCTAATCCTCATAACAACTGAGGTGGGTGCGATTGTCATTATCTCCATTTTAAAGTCAAGGAAACCTAGACATAGAGAGTTTAAGTAGCTTGTGTAAGGACACAGAGCAAGTCGGTAGCAGAGCCTGGACTTAACCCCAGGTGGTGTGACTGCAGAGTTCACGTTCCCGAACGCAATTCTGTGCAGCATCTGAGTGAAGGAATGAACTCTCTTTACCCAAGATAGTCAAGGGAAGCCTCAGAGGGGCTGATGTTCAAGTTGGTTCTGAAGGATAATAAGGGATTCCCCAAAGGAAGGAGATAAAGCAGGGCACTCCAGGGAGACACAAAGACCTGTACAAAGGTTCCTTTGAGCAAAGAGAAGCTCTAAGGGCTGAGCATGGAGAGCAGGTGGGTAGGACCAGGAGGGCGGTGGGAAATGAGCTTCCCTACAGGCACAGCCCAGACGATCGAGAACCTGTGTGTCAGAACTATGGCTGTGCTGGAATCTGAAACAAAAAGGTAACCCAGAAGACGGGGCTGGGAGGAGGACGCTGCCAAGCATCTCCCCATGTCCACTGTCTCCCCATTCCTGAAGAGAGAATCCCAGAATGGCTTCTGCTTGGGGCTCGCAATTACTTCCTGCTGACTTTCCCACCACCGAGTTACAGCAACAGCCCCGCTGTTGGGATCACAGAGCGACTCAGACCACCAGGCCGACTTCTCGTCAGGACCACCACGCCCTGCCCTGTGCACCTTCCTCTGTATTCCATGGCTACACCTGTCTTTTCGTTTTTTCCTGCCAGCTCAAAAGGAAAAAATTACTTTCTCTTTCCTCTGTCAAGGTGCTGTCTTTATCTCAACCTCATCTCTTGGTTCATGTCATCCCTCATCTCTCTGCTGGGAGCACAGTGAAACCCCTCTTTTCCTAAAAACCCTAATTCAGTCCAGCCCCTTTTGCCACTATCCTTCCTGCCACAGCCCACACTCCCTGTCAGTACACTGCACCCACTCCCCTTATCTTCACCGCTCAGCCACCTACAAGCTGCCCACTTTTAATTTACTGAAAATTCTTAAAGGGTTAAGAGTTAAGACCCGAGATTTTGACTCTGAGCTCCACCAGCATAAGCTAAATCATAAGCAGATTAATGAACCTCTGCCAGCCCTCAGCTTCCCCACTTACAAAATGGTAATTGTATCTACTCCGGGTTTGCTGCAGAGTAAATGAACTGGCGTATGTCAAGCCCTCCCCCAGTACCTGGCGCACAGGAAGAGCTCAATAAATTTCACTGTCAATATTGACAGCAATGTTAGAACTGTCATAGATTTCATCCTTCATTTCTCTCTTTCCAATATTCTCTTCAGGCCCTTCCTCCCCGATGCCACGCTTTACCGATTCTGTCTTAAATTCCAGTATCACCACACTGTCTGACCTAAGAGACGTTTTCTCCTCTGACCTGAGTCAAGGTCTCAGCAGCAGGCTCGTCAGCCGCTCCCTCCTCTTCAGTCACTTGCCTCTCCCAGGCTCCTTCCCCTCCAGACTCTCCTGGCTTTGCTCCCACCGCTTTCAACAAATTCTCCTTCCCCCGCCGACCTGGGTGCTTACACCTCATTCACTTCCTAACGTAAAACGTGGTTCTTTCTTCTCCTTCATTTTTCCTTTGTTCTTTCTCCAACCACAAAGTCCCCTTCCCTGGATAGTCCCGTACCCTTAAATATCTCATATATGGTAACTCATACATTTTTATGAACTTAAATCTCTTGCCTTTAAATATCTTGCATGCAGTAACTCACACATTTTTTAAAATATGGCTCTGATCCTTCTTCCCTGAAGTCCAGAATCAAATATCCAATTTCTCACTCAACATCTCCACTTGGGTACCTAATAAATATTTCACACGTAAGGGCAAAACAAAATTCATGATGTCTGTCTCCTGACCCAAACTCGTTCCATTTTCCTGGTCGTCTTCATATCAGGGAAGGGCATCACCGTCTCCACCCCCAATAACACGCAGATGCATTCGAGCCATCGAGAAGAGCATGGCGCCTCCCTCCAAAAGCTATCTGAGATCTGTCCTTTTCCCTCTGTCTCTACAGGACCGCACTGCTCCAAGCCTCCATCACTTCTCAGCAGGGCAACTGCGGCAGCCGCCTCTGTGGCTGCCCTGCTTCCACTCTGGGCCCTCACAAGTCATCTCTCACAAGGCCTGCAGGACTCTTTCTATAGATCCATCTGGTGTCCCTTCTACCTACACCGGAAGACTAGAAGTGGGTGTCCCTTCACCCACACTGGGGCTGCATGGCCCCCAACACTGCCTTCTGAAGGCACCTCTTCCAGTGGCACTTATACTGCTACACTCTCTTTAACAATAGCTCCTCATATCTCTTCAGTTTGGCTTGGCAAAGAAACAGCACAGAAGTCCAGGCCTGTTATCAGACCATGATCCTCTCCAGCACTAGCTCTGAGTGCTTAATGGTGAGGATAATAGAATGCAATCTGCAGAATCCATTTATATTTTCATCATGTCATCAGAAAACCAGAAGGCGCTGTTTATAGCCACACATTGACAGACTCCACTAAAAAGGGAAAAAATCTAATTAAGCATACAGGCAATGCTCAAAAGCACCCTGGGAGCAGTAAATCCTCCGATGCAGCCATTGTGAGCTCTGGACACAGAAAATGGGTCAGGGCCGCAGCGTGTGAGCGGGTTGAGCAGGAGCTGCGGCTGCACATCCTCAAGCTGCCTCACAAAGAGACGGCACAGCAGCTGCAGCGACAGTCGGACGACGCTCACAGCGAGCTTTAACACAACATACGTGTCAGCGACTGACTTGAGAGCAAAGAGAAAGAAGAGTCCAGAAAGAAAATGCTCTCGTGGGGTAGCTCTGGGCTGTGTGTGTTTTCTCCATTTCAAGGAGCAGGGACATGCACCAGCCATGGTGTGATTTTTACCTGGGTATCATGTCGCTCCATAAACACTTCGGTTCTGGGCTAATTTTGGCAAGTCAGTGTATGCAACTGCAGTCCTCAGTGCAGTGAGATAGAAAACTTTCGAATTAGGCAAATCTGGATCCAAATTTCAGGTCTGACATTGAGGAGCTATGTGACACTGGACAAGTGCCTCATATTTCTCTGAGCCTGCTCCCTCATATTTAAAAGACAGTTGTAGGTGTGTCTTTGTTATGAGGTCATTAGAGGTTAGGAATCGCGAGTGGAAACATCTAGTGGGGCATTTACTACTGACTGGAATGTCTATTACTCCCCCCCCAAGCTTCATGGTTGCAATATTTCTCAGGGACACTGCTTAAGAGAAATGGAGTAGAGTTGAGGCAGGTTTGCCGCTGCACAGATGGAGCTGGGTCTGTGAGTGCGGGGTACAAAATCCTACACGTTGTCCAGCTTAAATGAGACCATGAGGAAACAATTGTGCATATTCAGAATATGACACATCGTATAAGAAAATTGGCTTTCAAACTGCCAGTGCTATAACAAATACAGGAGGGTTGCTATTCTAAAATAAAGAACTTAAAAGAGCTATAACCACCAGGGAGACCCCACGTGCTCACCCCCACGGAGAACAAGAGGCTGAGGAGTTGAGGAGCCCACCCTCCTCTCCACCACACTGGCCTCCTCGGGGCCTCTCTGCTTGCCGGTGAGTCTACCTGGAATATTCACCCTTCAGATGAATGATGTAGAAGCTGGTGGTGCCACTGTCTTCTCACATCTGGGGGCTGTGATTTTGCCCAAGAAGTTACCTCTAAGATGGAGGTCTAGGTAAATACATCACTGCCTCCTTGTATAACCACATCAAAGTCAACTAAACTATAACCAACTAAACTATAGAACAACCGCCACTCAGAACCAGCAGAACTCAAGTTGACTTGAGGTCCTGCAACCACGGAAATAAAGAAGAAATCCATCTATCCAGACTGGTAGGTGGGGCGCACACGCAGAGATGCAGATGGGCTGGTCCCCTACCCACATGTGGCAGATAAAAAGTGGGAGGGGTACCTGGGGAGTGAGGGGTCCCAGCCTACAACAGGCCCCACAGCCCAGGGTTCCAGTGCTTGGAAGATAAGTCCCCGTGGCTTCTGTCTGTAAAAACGAGGGGAGATCAAGTCGATGGAAGAAACTGCTTGACTCTCAGGCAGTTCCTCCTAAAGGGCCCACACACAGACTTACTCAGACTCACTCCCTCTGAGCTCCAGCACCAGGGAGGCAGCTGGAAGGGCACCAGTGTTATACGGGGAGGAACGGAAGTGTCTGGCATCAGGGCGTGAACTGGGGGACTGATTTCTCTAAGACAGAAAGTCTCCAAGACTGATGGAAGAAGCCCTTGCTACTCTTCTGAGCCCTCCCAGCACAGAGCTGCAGAGCATGGCAGACACCAGATCTGAGATTCCATCAACCTGGCTCACACAGTTTGTGCCCCCCTTGGCGATTCCCTGAGACTCTGTTCCACCCAAACCATGGGCCCTCACCAGTGGTCAGTGGCTTATCCATACAAATGACTTGTCTTAGTCCATGCTTCTGATCTTCCTAAATCCTCTCAACAAGCAGCAGATGGCCTCAGTGAGCCCCTATACCTTGCTAAGTGGCCCCAGGCCCAGCACTAGCAGCAGCTGGCCTTGGTTCATAGTCTGGCCTCACTAGGGGACCCCCCAAGCCCAGTACAAGAAGCATCCAGCTGCAGATTGCTTTATAGTTTATGCCAAGTAGCCCCAGGCAGAATACAAGTGGGCACCAGAGCTCTGCTGAAGTAAGCCTTGCTCTGTGGAGCGGGCCCCTGCACAGCTGATCCTCCACAGAGGGTAAAGGTTGGTGCTCAGTGGTCACAGGCAGTCCTTGCAGCTGACTGGCCTGGGTAACTCCTTTCCATTGACCAACAAACAGCAACCAAAGCTCAACTACAAGAGGAGGGGGTGCTCAGCCCACACAAAGGGCGCACCTCAAGTACCCAGCTTAGGTGATAAGGGAGGTTGTGCCACTGGACCCCAGAGGACACCTACTACATTAGGCCATGATGCCAACATAGGGAGTCACAGTGGCTCTACCTAATACATAGAAACAAACACAGAGAGACTTCCAAAATGAGGAGAGAAAGAAACACGGCCCAAATGAAACAACATATCAAAACTTCAGAAAAAGAACTAAACAAAATGGAGATAAGCAATCTTTCAGATGCAGACTTCAAAACACTAGTTACAAGGATGCTCAAGGACCTGAGTGAGTATATCAATAAAAAAGATCCAGTCAGAAATGAAGGATATATTAATTAAAATAAAGAAAAATTTACAGGAAAAAAAGAGTAGACTGGATGAAGCCAAGAATCAAGTCAAATGTTTGGAACATAGGAAAGTAAAAACCAACAAGAAATTGGTAATCCGTTTGAAAAAATAATGGAGAAAAGCTTCCCTAATTTGGTGAAGGAAATAGACATACAAGTCCAAGAAGCACTGAGAGTCCCAAACAAGATGGACTCAAAGAGGCCTATACTAAGACACATCATAATTAAAATGCCACAAGTTAAAGAGAGAATCATAAAAGCATCAAGAGAAAAGCAGGTAGTTACCCATAAGGGAGTTCCAATAAAACTTTCAGCTGATTTCTCAAAAGAAACTTTGTAGGCTAGAAGGGATTCTAAGTGATGAAAAGCATAGATCAACAACCAAGCTATCATTTAGAATCAAAGGGCACATAAGGAGTTTTCCAAACAAGAAAAAGCCAAAGGAGTTCATCATCACCCAGCTACTACTATGTGAAATGTTAAAGGGACTTATTTGAGAAAAATAAAATAAAAACTATGAGCAATAAAATAGCAATAAATACATACCTATCAACAATTGAATCTAAAAAACAAACTAATCAAATCAAACAGCATAGAAACAGAATCATAGGTAAGGAGAGCAGGTTGAGGGCAGCCAGCTATGTGGAGGGATTGGGGGAATAGGTGAAAAGGTGAAGGGATTAAAAAGCACATATTGGTAGTTACAAAATAGTCATGGGGATGCAAAGTACACCACAGGAAATGGAAAAGGCAAAGAACTTATATGCATGACCCATGGACATGAACGAGGGTGTGGCGACTGCCTGAGGGAGTGGGGGGTACTGAGTGGAGGGGGGCAAAGGGGGAAAATTGGGACAATCAACAAAATATAATTTTAACAAGAGAGCTATAACAACCAACTGCATTGGATGCTCCTTAATAAAATCTTAGTTTAAAAGAAACTTCACAGATGATCTTTTGGGTGCAAATGCAGAATCTGAATGCACACTGGTCATTTGATAATATTAGGGCTCCACTTTATTAAAAGTGACAGTGACATGGTGGTTATGTAGGAGAATGTTCTTTGGAAATATGCAGTGAAGTATTTAGAGGGGAAAAGATCTCATGTCTGTAATTTATTTTTAAATAGTTCCAAAAATACTAAGTGTATGTGTGAATGTGTGTGTGCATGGGTGTGTGTGTGTATAAGAAGTAAATATATAGAAAATGTTAACAATTATTGAAACTAGGTGGCAGGTATATGTATTACCTTGATTCAGTTCCTTCCTCCCTTCATGACTTCTTTCCCTCCTTTTAAATGTCTCAAAACATTCATAATAAAATGGACTGGGGCCAGGACTGAAAGTCATTCAGCAGTCCAGAGAAAGTACTCAGGTCAGCCTGTCCATTTCCTCCTCATTTATTTCTAGGAGCATTTGCTCATATTTGTTTTCACTGATGACAGTCACTTACCAGTTCACTATCGGTCATTTCATTGGTATTCAACCCATTCCCTCAATTGCTTACTGCCCAGAAATGGCACTTTCCAGCCATCAGATTAGCATGATGTTAGCACTAAGGGTGGGAAGGAAGAAAGGGTCAGGCCCCTCGGCTTCCTGATTTTGGGCAAAGCGAAGAACTGGAACTAGAGGCTCTGCCAGGTACACACAGTCCAGTGACAGCTGTAGAGCTGACTTAAGAACAGATCGATTTTACCATTTGATATTCTAATAATTGAATAATTTTTAGCTAAGAATCCAAAGTAACCATGAAATCATTGTACTTCGCCAGTAGTTGGCATTTTAAAAGGCATCAGAGTCAAATTAGAAAACTATCAGAATTCACCCAAACAAGTTATTAGATTCCCCAACAAAAATAAACCATGGTGAAATGCTCATGATACAGATAGGATGATGACGTTTCAGATGGCCTAGCCTTTCAAAAGTTGGTATGACTTGGGCGTCACCACTCGGAAGGAAAGCAAGGAAGTGGTCAAGGTGAGATGAGGAGAGTGACTTTCGGAGGGAGGGAAGGAGTTACGATTGGGCGCAGGATGGGGCCACAGGGGGGCCAAATTTTCCCTCTGGATCTACTTCTTGGTACAGTGATTCCAAGTACAGTTCACCTTAAATAATAAACTCAGCTATGCATTTGTTTTATGTGGCTTTCTGTAACTGAGTTATATTTTACAGGTAAAACGATTTTAAAGGGAGGGCAGTAAATATATAGGTTAACCTCCATAGTGGGTCAACCTCACTTTTTTTCTCTCATTAGTACCTAAAGCCATTTCCATTTGTTTTACTCACCAAAGACTTTGTAGTGAGAAAAACCCACTTTTAAAAGGTTTTCCATTCCAGTATAACAGAAATACGCTTCCATCTAATAATATTCCTAAGGTCCACTATTAAAATGGTAGCTGGTCTCCTCACATGCCCACTGCCTAGCATATTTTTAAGACAAACATTTAAATATTGGACACAGGAGTCTATCATCTAAAAGACCCAGCATCTTTGGAGACTTTGTCATTTAAATGGCTCCAGGAGGGATTGGGAACAACCACAGTGCCCCTCACTCCCATGTTCTATCAACGGTTCCTGTGTTTGAATCACACACTTGTCTAGTGACACCTTGTCATGACTGGTAAGAGACCAAAAATCAAGACAGCTGGGTTCCAGTCACAGTTCTGCTAACAACTAAGGGCTTCCAGCAAACCGTGTCACTTCTCTAGGTCTCAGAGACCTCTGAGCAAATCTACAGACTCTTTCTGAACCCTTCCACACAGCCTCTCACCTCGAAACTTTGGCGCTGGTAGAACAGCATCTTTACTGAACCTTAATCGACTCCTTTACTCCTCAGCTTCCCAGTGTGGCAGTCAAGCTACCACGGCTGGTCACACAGATTGTGCCCTGAACAAGGGCACCCAGTTGAGGACACAGGTTATGGCTAAAAGCCAGCCCGAGCTCCCTTTGTCAAACCATGCGAACTCTCCTAAAGAAAGAGTTCTGTTTTCCTAATTCACACAAAGCCTCTCTCTCCACTCCCTGTACCCATGGCCATACAGCCACTCTGAGATGTCTTGCTGAGTTTATGCAAAGGTGCCCCGTGGGCTCCCAGAGGCCCTGCTATGAGTACCATTATTATCCCTGGCAACCAGATAAACTGAAATACAGACCATTAAGTCACTGGGCCAAGTTCATGTAGCTAGTGGGTGGCAGAGCCAGGACTGTAAGCTGGACAGTCTGGCCCCTGACGACCTACATTCTTAACCAGCACACTGTGTGGCCTGCTGATTCCCCGCTAACGACAGTCAAATTATAAATACAGAGCTGACTTCCCACCACCTGTGCCACCTCTCTCTCCAATGTGTCTTTTCCTTAAACTATGGAACAGAAAATAAACCCCCAAATCCAGAAATATATCAGAATGTCTGTACATGTATTATCAATTCACTCAATACCATGGGGGTGAACTATTAATCTTGATGATGTCACTGGATTTTTATCTCTATATTTTAATCATCCCAAATATCCAAATTAATATTTGAATCCAAATTAAAATAATCCTACATAGCCCCCATAGAATGAAAACTAAATATCCATTAACAGAAAGTGAAGGGGACAAAAAGAAAGGAGGAAACGATGTCTCATTAAGGCCAGTGGGCATTCATTCCTACAACCAAGTATTTCCCTACCTATTTTCTTCTGGTTCTTTAAACTCACAAATAATGTGTTATGGCAGAAAATCTGTTCTTTTGGCTGGTCTGTGATGAAGACAGCAGGCGGTGATCCCAGCACACTGAAATGCCACTCACTGGGCCTCATTGACGCTGCAGCGTGATGGCTGTCCCACCCCCTCCCCGCCTCCTCCCCACTCCCTACTCCCCACACTGAGGAAGTGGCTGCCATCTGGGTTCTGATCCCAGTGAACATCGCTCAGCCCTGCACTGAATACGTAGCCCTCCTCACTTCTCCCTGTGCAGCTCACACATTGGCAAGGAGGGGGCCCAGTGTTCAGGGAGCTACAAAGAGCAGAGTACCCTGGACTACAGAGACAGAAAAAGCAGAAAGGCCAGTCTTTATGAACCTGATAGGTGGGAGCCATGCTATGCCAAAAACCAAACCAAACCAAACCAAACCAACAACAGGACCTTCTGCCCACACAGCAACTTGAAACACCGTGTTTCCAAAAAGAGAGGGAAGAAGAAGAAAGGAAAAAGTTTGAAAAGGTAACTGTGTTATTGTTAGAACAAGCACTATGTTCTAATAGATCCTTGGTTATATTTTTAAAACCCTTTATAATCAAGTCATCTTGCAAGATGGCACAGCACCAAAGGTTCTGCTAAATGCTACAACTGGTTCTCACTGAAGGCGGGAGGGGAGCCCTGATGTGCACCGACTGCCAATTTTTGTGGTGTGAGAACTCCCACCACTGGCAGTTCCAAGCTCACCCGGACGTCACTCACCACAGATGAGGAGGGGATGCGCACAGACTTCTCTCCAGGGCCATGAACTTGCTCCGAAACACCACTGCGGACTCCCAGTCTGTATCACATGTACCTTGGGTCCTTGAGTGATATTGTGTCTTGTGTCATGCAGTGTCCTTTCATTACAACAGTGATGATGTGCCATAGGTACTTAACTCTCATTTATGTCCGTTAGCCTATGGTAAGGTTGGTTTCACTGTATGTTGTTTGCTTAGAGTGGCAGAATCTATCCATGATGTGAAGTGAGAACTTGCTGTACATGACGAGGCTAATGGCTTAAATGCAGGGTTTCAAGTGTATTATAATTTCTAAATATCCATGACAGGGAGGATTTATCAAATAATCATGGAAAACAAAGCCTGTAACTATGTAAACATTTAAATGCTTCTAAACTTTCATGTGCTCTTGTTCAGAAACAGCCAACCTCTCACAGAAAGACATAGCTACCATGCTGACATAAACCTGTGATGCTTTCAGACAGCTTTTTCTAATCTCCTGGTTAAGGAAGCAAAAGGTCTCTACTAAATTCCTGAAAACTGGAGCAGTAAGAATAAATAGCAGTAAATAGTTCCTAGCTACGGAACATGCTCAGGCTCTCAGAAGCTTGCACCCTCTCTAGTCCTCCATTTGAAAACACATTTCTCCCTCCTCCCCTTAGTGGAGAGCCGAGAATTATGTATACCAAAGCTTATAATCGTCACCAATCCACTCTAGTGCACAGTGATGTCATTTTTAACTAACATGGCCTTTTAGAGGACAAGGGGAAAACACAGCCCACTTCCAACGTCAGGACGCAAACTGTCCAGACCAGAGTGCTGCCTGCACCGCTCAGGAGGCGATGAGCACACAGAACGAGCAACGCAGACTCCCGGCTCTCTTACCGCTGACCACAGAGAGAGCTGTTGTTTGCGAAAGGAAGAGGAGGAAGACTAATGCTGTTGCAACAATCAATAGCTCTGTTCTTTCTTTTTTTTTAATTGCTAGGAACCCACTGCCTCAGTGTCTTCAGCCTCATCCATTCTGCCACATGTCGGTGGGGATGGGACCGGGGTACGCCATTGCACACAGTGACAAACCTGAGGAAAGACAAAGGCGCGGACCCAACATTTCAAGGAACGGGCAGTAAAAGACCCACATGCTTCCTCCACCCACTTGGGGCACTGGCAGGTCCTTCAGAGACTCACTCACATCAGGATTTACTGGGTCGCCATTTTATGGCGTTGGGAGGAGTGAACATATGACAATACATGTTCTTCCGATTATGTCCTTCAGGGCTTAAATTATCGTTTCATGGGAATCACCCTTCGCATATACTCTGTGGCCCACCCAAGAGAGGAAATTTAGAAGCATTTCCCAAAGAGTCCCACAAACCCCTAGTTCCACAGGATATTAAGTGATGTGATGTGGAAAACAGGCTCCATGGTCCAGTAAGTCTGGAGAATGCTGTGTTTTTTAAAAAATATGGTGTTTTATTTTCCTCTTGATTTTGAGCTACTCTGAGCCAATATGCCAATGTGCACTGAGGTCCTCCGGGGGTGGGGGGGTAAGATGGTGTTTCCCAGTGTGTCTAACCAAGACCTGTCTTCTAGGAAAGTCTCTGGTGGGTGGGACCAGCCTTCAGGGAAACACGCAGGAGGAAACTGGGGCTTTCTGGAGAGCTGGTTAACTCCTGGTCCGGGGGAGCTAATAGCTCCTCACACATGGTGTTTGTTTGGCCATTACCGTACTGGATCACTTGGTACTTTCAATAATTTTAATAAGCTGCCACAACTTAAAAATCAGAAAACTAATATTTAAACAACAACAACACTTTTTTATTGCTTCTCTTGAAAAAAAAAACTGGACTAATGGGCACATCGGGCCCACAGACTTGCCTTCTCTGCGCAGATTATTTTAAACCATAAATTTAAAAAACAAGCCATGAGGCATCTAGTTTGTAGTAAAGTTAAGGAAAGAAAACTTACAAGTGCACTTACTTGTGTCTAAATGTTCAAGGACATGAAACTAGGCAAGTGGGAGTGGGATAGTAAGAGGTTTTCTGAACAGGTGGGATGAGCTCTGATTGGTAGGCAGAAAAGAGGGGTGTGTGCAGAGCTAAAGGGCATGCCAAGAACACAAGCACAGGCTGGAATCAAGTCCTAAAAATAAAACATAGGCTGCTTTGAAACACAGACACAAACACATTTTAAATTAGTAATTTAATTGAGGAGCATAGCAGTTAGGAATTGTAACAATTAAGTAGCTCCGAGCAATAGATAAGGTCAAATCAAGCCATTTGGCCATTACATACGATCTCTAAGAGGAGACACACCAGATATTTCTTAGCTATATGACTAAGTAATCCCCAAAACAATTTCCATCAAACTCCAGGTGCAAAAGCAATTACAACAAAATCCTCACCAGTTCCACAGACCTGTAATAGCAGGGCTTCCAAGAACCAGTAAACCAGTTCGAAATAATTCTGAAACCTCAGAGATCCTATTACTAAGAAGCAGAAATAGATTTTCAAGTGCTCACTTTGAAATATTAAGCATTGTTCCACCCATATATTTCCACCATCCTAGAACATTTATTAAAAACCAGTTCAAAGTGAGTCAGCTTCTAAAATAAAGCTTTGCCTTGCCTGAAGTCACAATGCATAGCCATTTAACTTCACCACAATGCAATTAGCACATTCTAAAAAACAATAAATAAATAAATAAATATTTTCTTCAAAAGAGGTTAGATTTAACTATGGTAAGAGCTCATAAACATGTTTCTTTAATCTGAGTTAAGATCGAACGGTTGCTGTTCTATTATTTCTATTATTTTTCACATAATGACTCTTCCAAGATTTGTACTAACAATTCAAAACCCAAACCCTCAGACTTAATTAGCCTACTGCCTACATTCTCAAAATAATGCCTTGCATCCTCAGACACAAAAGAGATCTTGGAAGCTACCAGAATCTCCCCCAGCCTCGGCACTCTTTTCTTCTACCTCAAAGTAAGAACTGCCTCTCTTTCTGGGCAAATCCTTCCAACTCAAGTCCTTGCTCCTGCTTCTTCTTGCTCTGATCCTCACCCCTCTCTCCTCATTGCACTGCTGACCAAGCTGGGCGGTCTTCAGAATCCCCCATTGCATATGGCAGTCTTGATTCAAATACTTTTAAATGTTTCCTACTTCCTTGAGCTCAAGTCCTAACTACTTAGACTGCTAATCAAGCAACCTGCTGTAAGAGTTGACTCTCGTGTGAAGTGACCACATATTTCTATGCCTCTGCATTTGCTCATGCCATCTACCAAATCTGAAATCCCTCACTATTTATTTATGTCCAATCCCACACTTAAATTTCAAGGTATAAATATGATAATATTTCCCCAAAGTATCCACTAGCCTCTATATCCCTTAATAGGTCAAATTTCCCAATGCACATACTGTCTTTTATACATGAAATAGACAGAAGTCCTGGACTTAAATCCTACCTCCACCATTAACTAGCTATGTTGCTCTTTTCTTACCTTTAAAAGGGGGAATATGATAGCACTGGTATTAGGTTGGGGATAAATGAGATTATGTATATTGAGAGCACATGAAAACTGTTAATGTTATTTATCTTGAATTATTATTATTTGTATGTTTTGTCCCTGTGTCCCTGAGTAGATTCATTCATTCAACAATTATTTACAGAACACCTATTCTGTGCCTAATAATGTTCTAGACATTCAAGGAAAGCATTCCAGGCAGAGAAATGCAAGTTTAAGGTCCACAGGTGGGTGTGAGCGTGGAATGTCTGGTAAAGAAAAAGGCAAGTAGAGCTTAAATGGAGCCAATAAGAGTGACAGATGACAAGATGAAGACAGAGAGGTAGCCAATAGCTTTATAGGCAGTAATCCGGACCTTGGAACTCACTCTCAGTACTACTCAAAGCCGTTGAAAAGAGAGTTTTGACCTGGGAAATGATGCGATCCAACTAACATTTTAAAATAGTATTCTGGAATGGGAAGACAGATAAAGTGCTTCTCAGATAAGATCAAATTCAAGGAGTTCATCATCACCAAGCCCTTATTATATGAAATGTTAAAGGGACTTACCTAAGAACAAGAAGATAAAAAAGATGAACAGCAAACTCACAGTTATTAACAACCACACCTAAAACAAAAGCAAACTAAGAGGACAGCTAGATCAGGAGCAGAACCATAGAAATGGAGATCACATGGAGGGTTAGCAACAGGGGAGTGGGAGAAGGAGAAGAGGGTGAAGGTACAGAAAATAAGTAGCATAGATGGTAGGTAGAAAATAGATAGGGGGGAGGGCAAGAATAGTATGGGAAGTATAGAATCTAAAGAACTTGATACAAATGGTCATAAACTAAAAGGGGGGAATGGTGGGGGCGGGGGGTGCAGGGTGGAGGGGAATGAAGGGGGAATAGAAGAACTGTAATGGCATAATCAATAAAATATATTTAAAAAATAAAAAAATATTATTCTGGCCCTTGTCTGAAGAATCAACCTGGGGGGAGCAGGTAGGAAAGACTAGAGATAGGAAGACCATTCAGGACACAATGGCATAGTCCAAGTGAGAAAGAGGGTAACTTGGACTAAGGTGGTAGCCAAAGGGATGATGAGAAGTGGCCAGTCCTTTATTTTGAAGATAGGAGCCAAATAAATGGTTTGCTGATAGACTAACCAAATGTGAGATATCAGTAAAGGAGAAGAGTTGAGAATGTTGGCAGCACATTTTGACCTTGAGCAACAGAGTACATAGTAGTACAGCTATTAAGACAGGGAAGACGTGAAGAGAGGCAACTTTGGGGAAAACAAATCAGGAGCTGTATTTTCCTCCTACTAAGGCTGAGATGACTTTGTGATATCCTGGGGAAACAGTTAGATGCACTAGAGCTCAAAGGAAAGGACAGAGCTAAAGACAACATACTTGGATGTGGACCGCAAGGTAAAATCAGCCGTGAAGTATGCAAGGTAACAGGTCTAAGGACCGAACCCTGGGCCAGCCAGCAATTAAAAATCAGGAAAAAGAGGCGACTCCAGCAAAGGAGAACATGAAGGAAAGGCTACTGAGTTAGGAGGCCAACAAGGATGTTATAGGAGCCAAGGAAGAAAAGGTTTGAAGAGGGAAGGGGTGGCTAATGGCCCAATAATGTTGAGAGGTTACAGAAGGTAAGAACTGTGAATTGTCTGCTGGATTTGAGCAATGACGGACACAAGTAATTTAATATGATTAACTCCCATAGAATGGTGAGGATACGAGTACACCGTGTGCATATAGAAAGGAAAACAGTCAACTCTTTGCATGAGTAGATATGGAGAAGTAGACAGAGGTGGACGTGTAGTTTAAAAAGGGCCCACCAGAAAAAGCAAGGTCAGTGATGAAGAGAAGAGAGGGAAGACCACTGAGGGAGAAAAGAGTAAATCTCTGAGTATGTGAGGGGATGTAGATCACAAGGGTAAGGTCTGGCCCTAGAGAGAGATCGTTTATCGTAAAAGACAGAAGGCAAAGCAAATGGATATAGATGCAGGGTAGATGCTAGGTTTGATACTGGGAAGATGAGCAGTTCTCTTCAGATTGCATTTTCGAAGCCATCAGCAGAGGGTGAGAAAAGGAGAATGATGTAGGAGGTTTAGGATAGAAAAACATGAAGGGGGAAAGTGAGCTGATAACCAGGTGGTGGTTGCGTGTGGGCCGCCCTTTGATGGTGCATTCCGCCCTCGCCCCTTCTTTGGCTCTCCTTCAGGGACATCTACAGCCTTGCGAGCATCACCTATGAGCACAGGATCCTGGGACTTGTGCTTAAAGATGAGCCTAGCAACTTTGAGAAACTGAAAACCTGAAAGTCAAAAGCCACTCAAAAACAGATTTTTTTGCAAGTTTTTCAAAACTAGCCATGATATTATCCTGGAAAAGGATATTAAAATGAAAAGAAAAGTATTCTGAAATATGTGTAGCCAGCTATGCCTTGGACAGCACGAAAAATGCCTAGGATAGCCCTGGCTGGTGTAACTCAGTGGATTGAGCGTGGGCCTGTGAACCAAAAATGCCTAGGACAGCAAGCATGGCCTGCAGCCCACATTCAGAGTCACCTTCATCTCTCATTTTGACAAGTACACGGGAGTCATTGACGAGTGGAACATTCCAGAGGAACAACACTTTGAAGACTTGGGAGATTTGTATTGACGTAGAGGAAGCAGAAAATAAACCAGCATGGGATGTTTTTTTTCTTGTGACCACACTTGTACATTCTGGAGTAATATAAAGGATCCTATTTCTCCTGATGGAGAAGCAAGATGGACAAGTGTGGTCAGCCTCAAGTCAATTGTTCTTGGGAGGAAGGAGACTGAAAATGACCCATGCCCAGCTACCAGCTATACGGCTTACTAATCTCTACCTCCTAAGGAATTTCGTGGTCTTTAGCCCAATGGATTCACAAGATGACCCTATGACATATTTACAAATGTTATAGTGAAAGCTGCCTATTTGATGATATTTAAGTGGGGCCATGATGTCAAATCCTCTGTTGAGTCTTTGAGATAAGCATTTGCAAATCACTAAGATAAATATAGTGGCCTGGGTTTCCTAGGGCAATATGACAACTTTGTAGCTTCTTAAAAATTAGAGTCTCTCCACAAATGAGCTTCAGGCACATGCCCAACAGACAAAAGCCCAGAGTTAGAAATCTGAGCTGCTACCTATGTGCTACGCTGGCCAGATAACGGACAGTGTATAAAAGTAAACAGACTCCAAAAGTTAGCTGGAGTGTGGTTGCCAACTTCGACCTGATCTAAATGAGAGGAAAACAGATACCTTACAGTGCAAGGGTACAGGCCTTCCTCCAAACTCTGGAGTTTATAATTTCTTAAACTTCAGAAGCATAACAGAATGTATGTACTGTTTACCACGTAACATTTCCAAGGGGTCTAGAAGTACCTGTAATCAAACACAGCACTGATGTGGTGAAATGCTTGACAGGTCACATCAAAGGGAACAAATAAAAGTAATGAAGAATCTAGAGTCATTTCAGATCAGGTCAAAGTCTTGTTACTAAATGAATTTCAAAATGAAGGAAGGAAGGAATGGAGGAAGAAAGGGAGAGAGGAAAAAAGGAAGGAAGAAAACCCCAAATTTTAAAAAAGCTAAAATGAACAAGAGCCCTTCCACTTCTCAAAGCTGTTTGGGTTTTGTAATCGCACCAAAATGACTGAGGACGTGTAAGAACAAAAGCAGACACGAAGCTCTGGCCTGTAAGTTTGCCACATGGGACCGCCAGGCCCCAAGAGGGCTGTCACTTTCACCACATGAAAAGTACATTTTAAAAAATGGAGATTATCAAAATGCTGGATTCCACCAGGTAAGCGCCATCTTCGGAGTAGGACGTGTGACACTGTGTGAACCGCACCCAGCGTGTGTCAGTGCTTCTGCGTGCCCTGTGGTTGTCACTGCCAAACATTACGTGGCCTCTGGGTTCCACGCTACCTACAAACCTGATGCTGATGTTCTACTTTTTTGCAGACCTGTAAGACGTAAAAAGCTTATTGGCCATTGAACTTCCAAGAACATCATCTCTTATAGGAGAATGATAAGGACCATGTATCAGATCCAGATTCCCCGTAGACAGGATCAGATATAGCAAGTTAAAAAAGAACTTAATAGACTCAAAGAGATATTTACATACTCATATTCATAACAGCATTATTCACAGTAGCCAAAAGTATCCATCAAAAGATAAATGAAGAAACAAAACATGGCATGTACATACAATGGAATATTATTCAGCCTTAACAAGGAAGGCTGAATACAGGTTACGACACAGATGAACATTGAGGACATAATGCTGTGTGAACTAAGCCAGTCACAAAAGGGTAACTATTGTAAGATTTCACCTGTATGAGATCTCTAGAATACTCAGATCATAGAGACAGAAAGTAGAATGACGGCTCACAGGGCGCTGAGGGGAAGGGCAACAGGGAGTCACTGTTACATGGGTACAGAGGTCCGGTCTCCCAAGATGAAAAGAGCTCTGGAGACGGACGGCTGAGACGGCTGCACGACAGGATGAACGCCCTGAATACTGCAGAACTGTGAGCATACAATGGTCAAAGTGGTACATTTCGTGTCATATGGATTTTACTGCAATTGAAAATGATACGATGATGGTGGATTATTTGATAGTGAAAGAAGGCATATTCTGACAACGATGACACAAGAACTATACAAGAAGCAGCCAAAAGAGTCCAAGTTACAAGAAAAAGAGCACAGTGACAAACCAGAAAGCTATGCAGAAGACCAAGACGAAAAGAAGACCGAATTGTCTGCCTCTGAATAAATTTTCTCCTTGGGAATTTGCCATGACCTTTAGTGTTCAGGTTGGTGGCTTTCGATGTGCTGTGCAGCATGGGGTTCCCTGGACTCGTTCTCCCACTTAGCTAAGGCCAAGCAACTGAGCTGTTTCTAAGCCTTGACAAGGATCATAAATTTGGGAGGCTCCAGAAGCGGAGCTCATCAAGTAAATCAAGAATGAAGAAAGGGGAACCTATTAGCAGTGCTTCTCACTCTGATTGCACTGTACAATCACTGGAAATACTGCCCCAGCCAGAGACGCTAATGTAACTGTTCCAGGGCAGGGCTTGGTCAGTAACATTTTTTTTTTAAACTTCTCAGGTAATTCTGACGTGCAGACAGGGTAGATAACCACTGATCTCAAGCAAGTCTGCAAAGGTTTTCTGTAAGCAGAAGGAAAGTAAATCTTTTAGACTTTGTGAGCCATACTATCTCTGTCACAAGTCCTCAGCTATGCCTTAGACAAAGATCAAAGAATAGGCATAGTTGTGTGCCAATTAAACTTTATTTATAAAAACCAGGAAGTGAGCCACAGTTCGCTGATCTCTGCTCTATAAGGAAAGACGGCTTCAGACACTCAACGTGGAGAAAACTACCACGTGGGCTTGGGAAAGAGAGGCTCAACTGCAGAGTGGAGTAGGGTCAATATAAAACACTGGTTTTGGAGTTAATAACAAAAACTGTTGGAAAGATAACAAAAAAGGGAGGAAAATATGCTGATCCAGTTCCATATGTGACATGTAGATGGGAACAAAGCAATCTATTGGGTGGGAATGCTGTGTCTTTTTTTTAAAGACAGAGAGAGCTGACAGAGGAAAGAGACATGGAGCATGGGAAGAACAGGGATCACGGCCTAGGCTGCAGAAGAGGCCATGGAAAGGCATGTCGGGAGGGAGGGGATTCTTACTCAAGGCCTTGAACCCAAAGGCAGAGCAAAGACAAGCCTTGGAGAAGGGTCGCTTGGCCAAGACATTTTGGATTTCGCTGTTGTGCTGGCAGCAGCGACTTAGGAATCTCTACCAAGGACACCACCAGTTCAGAAACCCACCAAGCTGATTTCTCAGATGGCGGCAAATATGGAGGCAGGCGGGAAGCACCTCCAGGAGACTGGCTCACCAGCTTCAGAGTTCTAGAAGAAGAAACCAATGGCAGCACCCGGTAGGAAACCTTGGGGAGTCTGCTGAGGATGAGGATGTGGACAAGAGCAGGAGGAAGACAGCAGGAAATGCCTCTTGGAGCAGTCCCTCCTCTAAATAGGGTATAGCCTGCTCAACTTAGTTCTCATGCCATGAATGTAGTAGACCACGATAAGACAAGAGTTTGGAAGTGTGAGGTTTTGAATATACAGAATGTATACCCAACACTGTTGGATACACAGAAAACACATAATTGAGCCTGGGAGCCCAGAAAACATATAACTGAGAGGTGTCACCACTGTGAATTTCTAAAGTCTGCATGTAGATGAATATGCTTCTGATCACTGTAGTCCGGGAGTGTTGACACCCTGCAGAACACTCACTGATTCAACATCAGTGTGTGCCCGCTGTGACAGACACTGTGCTAGATATGAGAAATACAGTGATGAGACGTGCAGAGGGGAGAAGACAGTCTATTCAGTTACACATGTGTAAAATTACAACTGTCGCAAGTTCTAGAAAGGAAAAACACATGGTGTTAAAATGGCTTGGATGAGGAGACTTGATCTTCTCAAGAAAACAACTCCTGAGCTGAGATGGTAAAAATGAGGAGGAGGTAAAGAAGGAAAGAGAGAGGGACAAGCCTTCCAGGAAGAGCAACTGGCCTAGGCACAGCCCAGGGGGAGGCTGGAGTGAGGCTCGGGAGGGGCACTCTGGCAGGAGCCCAGGGAGCAAGGTGAGCAGAGCCAACACCTGGCCTGAGATGCGGGTTGAACACGGACCAGCACAAAATCTTGCAGGGCATTTGAAGACATGGAAGCTGAGCCCAGGAGTGACAGGAATCACAGACTCATATTCAGGAGAGCTGGGAAAAGGTTTAACAGTCAGATTAGTGTTTCAAGAAGAAAAGGGTTAAGAGGTGTTAAGGGTTAACAGTCAGATTAAGGGTTAAGGGTTAAAAGAGTTAAGGGTTAACAGTCAGATTAGTGTTTCTAAAAGATCCCATTGTGAAAAGAAAGGACTGGGAAAAGGGGGACAGCACTGGGGGTCCTTTGGTTGTAGACCCCCAACCAGAAACCATGCCACAATGAACCAAAAAAGGTTGATTTCAACCCATGCAAAATGCCCAGGGCCTAGATTCTAGACGTTTATCAAAGGTTTACTGGCAACAGTAACATGAAGCCTCTCTTGTTTTCTCTTGCTGTCTGAGCCAAAAAAACAGACCACAGGTTCCAGTCCCCCTTCTCACTATCCGAAAGTAGAGTGTTCCTGTGACATCTTTAGTAACGGAAATAGCCAAAGCGAAGAAGCAAATGCTTTAGGATGCATCTTGCTGAGGGATGTACAAATGAACTGAGACAGAGCCAGATGCTCACAGACACAGCTCACAGTCCGGGCAGCTCAGTGCTGAGATGCTGAGTGCAGCTCCCTGCAAAGATGCTGGGTGGGGTGCTCTCGCTGCCCAGGGTGCCGCCGCCTCTGTCACTGCTCACTGCAAAACACCCTGAATGCTATTTTTGCTTTTTGCCTGCCTTCCCCCCTTTTTTGGGTAAAAACAAACATTCTCTTTGGATTTCTTTCAGTTAGCAAAACTAGGCACCAATGTAGGTCTTTCATAAAAAAGGGTTAATGCAAAGTTCTGAAAAGTGGGTATACCTATAATACAGCCTTTGCTCTAGGCTATGGTTGATAACATAAATGTGAGTTCATCATAAAAAGAAAAAGTGACCTCTAGGAAGCCAGCTGGGTCTTGATCTTAAACAGGTGACACTTGGGTTAACCTGCCCAAGCTCTTCAGAGGGCCTTTGGGATTTGGGGAAGGAACTACAAAGTAAAAAAGCAAAGAGAGTATGAATTTTCTTCAACCCACATTCTGCATGTATATGTTCCTTTGAGACCTTCCAGGGGGTAAACAACTGCAGCAGCACAGAACACAGCACTCAGCTGGTTCAGTGTTTGGTTCAGATTCGGGAGGTTCCAGATCCTGGATGCTCTCCAAGCGGCCTCATCCCAAGAGAAATGAGTCACGCCACGCTGGCGCTCAGGATTGCTCTGGCCTTTCACGTAACACACACTACGCAGGAGAAACCAGCGTGTGCTATTAAATCCATGTTCCCTGACTTCATGTAAAGATGGAATTTCAATATAAACTCTGAAAAAGTATAAAAGGTCTATTTTAAATTTCCGGGCAATTACAAGTGAGGTAAAATGTGGCCTTTGCCAGCTGTATTAGTTTTGGGGGGAAAAAAAAGCCAAACACACTTTTCCTCTTTTTTCATATCCAAGCCACAAGCCAGCAAACACTGGTATTTACTCTAATGTTAATAAAAGTAAATTACTTTGTGGTTTTGGGTCACTGGTATAAAACTTGTATTCTTTTTAGTTTATGTTATGTACAAAAGTTCAAAATTTCAAGATGCATCCAGCACAAACTGATGACTTACTTATGTTTTTCCATGTGATTCAAAGCTTTTTTTTTTTTTAGTTTATGTTTGAATTACTTCTGTTTTTACTATGCCAAATGCTCTCATGATTCCTGTAGGATTCCTTCTCTCTCTTCTTCTATCTTTTTACCTTTGTGATGTTAGAATTATTCTTCTGCTTGCACCCTGTCCTAGATTATAATCCACTCACAGAGAAGGTCAATCCCCTGCAAAGTTACGTTAGCAATGAAAACTCCCATCTCCAACTTTAAGTTACCAACAAGGATTCTTTCCCCAGAGAGATGGAACCTAATTAATCCTTTTTGCCATTGCCTTTTTAGTTCCTACAGATACAAGTCAACTTGGACCAGCACAAACAACTTGAAAAGAACATTCTAGGACCTACTACACAGATGCCAAACATACTGCCCCCTTCCCAAACCCATGGAGTCCCCACACCAGATGTTGGGACTGCATACACCCGAAGTTCAGCATGCTTTCAAGTCAGTCTTTCCATCCAGATGCTCAAGTTGATGGTTCCCTTTGCAATTATTTATCATACGAAGAGAATTGCACAGACCTGTAGCAGCAGGCCCCTTGGCATGCTGGCCAAAATGCTAAATAGGCTGGTCTTCTGCAAGCTGTCCAAAAACATGCTACTGATTTAGACAGCCCTGCGGAACAATCAATCACCGTCCAGGCCCTGCCGAAGACCCATGGTCTGCACATGTTCGTTTTATTAGGATCTTCCTTAGGTCTGAGGACTTTTCTCCTTTATGTTTTTAAACTAAGGTAATCATTTCCACACAAAGCAGAGGGACAGCATGGGAGGGGAAATGCCACTTGGGCTAATGTTTGGCTGATGGCTTTCAAGAATGTAAGTCCTGGAAAAAACAATCTAGGTTATGTTCAGGGCCTCCCAGCCCTTCAGACATTGCCAGGCTTTCAAGAACGGAACAGAAATCAGGCACCAGCCCCGAAAGCAAGCCCGGTAAAGGCTGCTTCCCCTTTCTGTTATGTTTGTGCTGAGTTTGTCACAGCTGAACGGAGTGCATCTGTGAGCCCCCACTGCACTTTCTTGCTCTGTGATTTGAGGCAGAGACTAGGTAACGATACAGTGACAGGGACCACAGACCCTCGGCTTCTCAAAAAACACCTGTAATTTTCCCCTACGCTTTTCATCTTTGTCTTTTTTAAACAAGAGACTATTTTAAAATTGTGCAACTCACAACAGAACTGTACAACAAATGAGGCAAAATGTCTCCGGTCATTTTAAGCAAAGAGACAAGACCAAGCAAACTGCACAGGGCACCGCTGGGCCTTGAGGGCAAGAGACGTGGCCGGAGAGCGCTCCTGGGCTTTGAAACCTGTTCATCCTCTTCCTAGCTGTTATCATAACCCTTCTTTGCCTCAGTTTCCCCATTAGTAAGTCAGAGATAACCATAGTGCTTACCTCATGTTTTTTTGTGAAGATTCAACAAATTTGCAGTGCTTAGGAGGTACTAGGGTTTAGAAGAAAGCCTGGCATATGGTCACCACTATATAAATGTTTGTTATTATTATTTCCACAAAACTAAAATCAAACCAGAGTATTACGTCTTGGTCATTAACAAATAGTGAATTAGGAACAAAAGAGCCACTCAGAAATGACTCTGCTGTTTGGAAAACAAACAACAACAACAACAAAAAGAACAAGCAACGTCCAATGGCCCATGTGCCAGGCCCGCCACACACAGATCCCAGGGGAGCTGAGGACAGCAGGAAGTTCATCTGAGCAGGCGTTTCCTTGCCACCAGGCAGGTCACTCTGGTTCTAAACATCAGTCACAAACTGAAATAAAAGTCTTATCTACAAAAGAAAAAGCCAAAGGCTTTTCACACGCCTTCTCAGCCACTTATAACACACAAATGAACCAAGAGAGGGCTGGGGGCAGAGGCACTTGTGACCAAAACAAGTCGCTAGTTCCCAGGACTGAGTCAGTGGCAGTATATGGTGGGAGGGATCTGACCAAGCTGGGTGCACAGGACATCAAAACTGGCAGCCACTTTAGGAAGAGCGCCAAGCTCGCTGGTCACAGCTACAATGTCATGATCGGTCCACAGTGTTCATAACCATCTCAGTTTCTGAAAGCCATGGTCAAGTCACCTTATATCTACTGTCTAGACTAAAATATTTAACTTCTTTAAATATTAGCTCAAAGGTATGGGGAGAAAAATGATGCATGGGATTTTAGAGCTGGCTAGTCCTGTAAACTCCTCCAGAAACAAAAACCTACCTCTTGGGCATTGCTCCTGCCTCAACCCGGGTCAATCTCTTTCCTACCTCCTTCTTAACCACCTTTGTGGCTTGGGCACGGTCTGGTGACAATCCCTCCTCAGGACCAGCATTGCCTCTACTCTGTCCTACTGTCTCAGCCCACCCCCCACTCCCTCTGCTCTCCAGCCACCACATCTCTCAGGGCCTCCAGGGATGGGAACAGCACCCATGTTTTAAACAAGATCTCAGCTTCCCCAGAAGATTCTTGGTCTAGTTTAGGCTATGCATCCCTTGACATGGTGGGGCTGTATCTTGAACACGCTGTGCCCGGTGTCTCCGCAGTGCTGGACACACAATAAGTGCTCAAAACATGTATCTAATGGACAAACCCGCAGTAGTTTCAACTTCTATAGAGACCCAGTTCTTCACATCTCTTTTCCTCCATTCCGTGTCTGCCTCACCTCGAGCCTCATCTGCAACCTACCCTGCAGCATCTCCTGAATGATCGTGAACTCAGAAGGCTTCCTAATGGCAGCATCTGCTCCCCACTCTCATTTCACTCTTGACACTACCTCACCCCTACCTAATGTATCAACTTTTCATTTCCATCAAGATCTCCAATCGCCCCACTTTCCTAATGTCACTTCTCTTTAGCTTTGATAACCGTCCTACGTCTGGGCTGCATGACTGACAATTCCAGATGGAATCACCATCTTCTGATCTGCCAAGGCATGGCCCACGTGGTCTACACTGTCTGCACCTATACCCTTAAACAGAGTGCCAAATCCTTAGTGGTGGCTCTCTTCCCAAAAGTTCAACTATCACTTTTATGGGAGCGAGTCTCAAATTTACATTTCTAGCCCAATTTGTAACCACCTCCAAAAACGCAACTTCACACATATAGCTTTGCTGGATCCTCAAACCCGCCATGGCCCAAAACAAACTTAGTATCTCCCCTTCCACAGCAGGTTCTTCTGCTGGTTGCCCCATTGTTCCGAAAACTACTACCAATGTATTTGCCATGGAAACAAACTTCAGTACTGTCTTCTCTTTATTCCACACCCTCTCCCCGCCCACAATTTTATAAGGTCTGTTCATCTCCTTCACTGCCTTTCAAATCTGAATCTACCTTTCCGTTTGCACCGCCCTAACACATCCTCCATGACAGCTTACAGACCAGCACTGTCCCACAGAACTTTCTGCAGTGACGGAAATGTTTGTGTGACCACTGAGCAGTTGAACTACAGCCAGCATAACTCAGAAACTGATTTTAAATTTTAACTTAAAGAGCTATTGTACATATGGCCAGTGGCTACCATATTGGATAGCACAGAGAAAGCCACATGTAATGGCATTTGTACCAGTCATTTGTTTGCTCTCAGATCCACCTGCTATTGCCCACCCCCTCTATCAGCTTTATCTCACAGGCGACTTCCGGTTCCCAGGCTCTCCTGACAACTGCCTTCCCAGTAAGTTTTCAATCAGCGAGAGGCTGCAGTGAAGAGCAGGGCAGGAGGAGCAGAACAGCCAGGGGACTTTGCCTCAGGGGGCATCTCCAAGAGGGACCACCTCCCCTCCATATCTCCAGCTTGCACAGGTCAGCCCCACCCTCCACAGTGACAGTCCTCCAGAGTGGCCTTTGTCTCTGGGCTCAGGTGGCACTATCTTCTCCCCATGTCCCTTCAGCTCTTAGAGGAGTGGTATCTGCCTACCATGGTTCATCTCTGGGGTGTCCCATTTAGCTTCTTAGCCCTTACAGCATCTCTGTAATGAATTCCCTCTACTAAATCCCCCCATTGAAATACCTAACCAGCTTTTGGGTTTTTTTTTCCTGAATACTAACTAATACCCCATCCTAACTGACATTTCTTCTGAAACTCTAACTCACCCTGAAAATTTCTGCCATGAGGCCACCGTCACAATCATCTTCACCATCAAAACAGTATATGATATAAAACTACAAAAGCATCCTTTATACAGAGCT
This sequence comes from Artibeus jamaicensis, assembly GCF_021234435.1. Classification (NCBI taxonomy): domain Eukaryota; kingdom Metazoa; phylum Chordata; class Mammalia; order Chiroptera; family Phyllostomidae; genus Artibeus; species Artibeus jamaicensis. Next base: position 2,344,593 of record NW_026521954.1, read on the forward strand.
TGCACATGCTAGGAATTACATTGGACATTTTACATATCATACCTCTTTGTTCTTATAAAACCTTATGAGGCCAGTATTTTTATCCCCACTTTATAACTGAGAATAAAGAGGGTTAGAGAGCAACTTGTGCTGGTTAAACAGCAGCTAAGTGACTCAGCATGCCTCAAAGTTCATGCAAGTTCATGCAAACTCCTTTCACTGCAATCCACTATTCAGAAACTGTTAATGACTGCCCATTGTTTGAGGACAAGTTCAACTTCCTCAGCCTGATCTTCAGAAAAGTAGATCTTCAGAAAAGGCTCTCAGCAATCTGGCTATAACTCACCTTTCTAGTCGTGGCCCTACTTTGTCCTGACCCATATTCAGATTGACTATATGTGCTTTCCCTCACATATGTGAATAGTGGTTTCCCAACTCTATTCCATCACTCAAATGCTTCCCAAGATCTATTCAAAACTGGATTTAATTTCAGCACAACAAATATTTATTAATTGCCTATTGTTTCCAAAACATAGTCCTCTGGCCTGTCTCTGAATTTTACTATTGCATAATTTCTCATGCATTTATTCATTGTTTGGCTTATATCCTAGTTGCATTCTTGTTTTAATGTCTTTACTAAATTATAAAGTCCTTGAGGGAAAATATGGTGTTTTAAAGATTTTTTTAACTCCCCCACTAGCATCTAAGTGACTTTCAGAAATCACTCAGATGATCTGCAAATATTTGTTGAATTCACTGACACAACTCTTCACAGATGCAGCATCCAGTGCCTGCAACATACTAAGTGCCCAATAAATGTCAGTTCTTATTAATATAACACTGCCTCTCAAACCAGTCATACGATGGACCTGGTAAAATGCACATAATTCCCTAAACCACAGAACTGAACATTTCAGATCCATAATCCCCCACTGGGTCTCATTCTGGCCTCCAGCAAACAAATAGTCTATACTTGTAAAAAAAAGATAATCAAAGTGATTATAAGCAGAATGATGTCAATAAGACTATGAAAGCAAGATAAATTTAATTAACAACTGAGAAGTTAAAATATTTCATAAAACTTGTCTAAGTTGAGAGCTATGCGTTCAATAAACCCAATAGAGTTGTTGCATGATGCTATTGGAGAGAACACATATGCAATTTCTTTATATCTAACCAATGCGTGGATTTGGGGTTTTTAGGTTTGTTATGCCCAGTCTTCAAGTGGTTCTTTCCCTTTGTGTGCTCCAGCTCTGATGGGCTCAGCATCAGTGCCAGAGTGCTGGTTTGGCCTCCTCTTCTCATAACAAGGAAACAGTCCCATATTGTGAGGAAGACCTAGCCTCATGGAGAGGCCACATGGCATCCTATAGTGACAGTCCAAGCTAAGGTCTCAGCTGACCTCTATGGTGGGAGTCCCAGCTAAGGTCTCAGCTGACCTCCAGCATCAACCACAAGACATGCAAGCAAGTGAGCTTCAGACAGTCCCAGCCCCCAGCCTCTGAGCTGAGACAGCCTACACTGAATGGAGCAGAGATAAGCTCTCTCACAAGCTGTCTGCAAGTTCTGTCCAAAGTGCAGGTTTGTGAGCAAAATAATTCCAGTCATTGTTTTCAGCCACTAAGCTTTGGGGTAATTTGTTATGCAGGCATGATAACTAGAGCAGAGGGTTTTCCACGCAGCACAGGTCACTAGTGGATGGAGGCAGTACCTTCTACCTGCCCCTGCCTTGATGAACCTCCCTCGGGACTGCAACCCTGGTTTAAGACGATGATCTAAGACACACAGCATAGTTTTAAAGCTACCACAGACTGATAATAAAACTAACTTTAGCTAAAACTATTTGTCTAATTAATAGCTTAAGAGCAGGCATATGCATGTCACTTGCTGTGCCTGAGAATGTGCCATTGCTCTTCTAGCCAAGAAAACATCATACACACACACAAAGAAAGATCAAATAAACATAACAAATCTGAATCTACCAAAGAAATAAGAAAGTGTACTTAAAAATAGTACATGTTTCTAAAAACTACAACAGCAGAGACTCCAATGGGATCATTCGTTTTCTCATAGTGGTGCAGCCCACTGTGGAAAGCAGTGTGGAATATCCTCAAAAATTAAAAACAGCTGCCTTATGACCCACTGAGTATACACTCGAAGAAACCCAAAACACTAATCAGGAAAAATACATGCACCCTTATGGTCACTGCAGCATTATTTACAATAACCAAGATCTGGACACAAGCCAGGTGCCCATCAGTGGATGAGTGGGTAAAAAAGCCATGTTTCAAAACATGGCCAATAATGGTCTTGCTCCTACCGAGTCCTAAGTTTTATAAATTCCCATACACCAAATATTCTCATGGACAAAAATCACTATTATCAGAATAAAAGATACTGATTTAGCTGTTTCACCAATATTATAAGAACCCATGAAAGCAAAAAAAAAAACCAAAAAACAAAAAAAAAACCCTGGTGTCTTGGATCTAGTAGCTAAATAAAGTAAGGAATAAAGAAATATTAAAATAGAAACTCACTAACTGGAGAAGTCTGATTTGAGTACATCTAAAGGAACATGGCATTTCTATGTTCTCGGGCCAAGTCAGACGGTGCTTCCACTGAATACCCTGTCTGAAGCCAAGAAGTTCCTTCTGAGCAACAGGTACATGTAGCCAAAACCACTGACGAAACTGTTGGTGTTATGAACTAACCACAGCAGTAAATCACCCAACTCAGAGCATTAAAGGTATCTGCATGCTGAGTCACGGCAACCAAATGCAAAAGTCCTCATTAGCGCATTCACAGTGTGGCTGTTTTTAAAAATTCATTTTGGGCATTGTATGAAATAAATCTGAAAAAAAACTAAATAGATAATGCCAACCGCCTGGGAATAGCTGAGAGTTTAAGCCGCATTCTTAGAAGCTGACTGAAGAGACAACTGAGGGTCACGTGCTGGGGCCTTGCACACAGCTGGACGGAAGCAGTGTCCTCACAAACACCTCGCTCGGTCGTATGGACCAACCCAAGCAGCGTTGCTCTCCACTCTGCGCACTCCGGCCCCACCGCTCTGCCCCAAGGGCTGCTTCCAACCTCATCACTCCTGGCTCACTCCTCTTTTTATAAGGTCAAGGGGAACACACCCAAATGTGGTCAACCAGAACTGTCTCACAATATTGTCTGATACATCACATAACAAGTCATCCTTTTATCTAAAGCCACACTTTTAAACACTATAATTGATAGCAGCCTTCCTTTTCTTCAACATGCAGAATAGCCAGCTATTGTGTTTTCCTGCTAATCTGGGAAAATTTATTCTAGAAAGGAAACTACACATAAATATTTACGACAGTGAAACCTCCAGGGAAATACAGTACATGTCAGGGCTGTATCCATGGTATTCATGTCAATAACTCCAACTAACCAATCAAAGTAGCAGGTTTGCATTAAATTTGCCCACACATGTGTGCATGCATGCACACATATGTATACACCCATGCATGTTTACACACCGGCTGTAAAACCCTAGGGAATCCATCTCTGTACTATGAAAACATTCGATGCAGAATCAGAGAGGGTCAGGATTTCCATCTCTCGTTTTCACACCATGAGCATGAAATTGCCCTTAATACACACCTACCATGTGAGAAAATAGCCTAATAATCAGATCAGATTCACAAGTGCTCTCTAGAAAATAGCCCACTGTGAAAGTTGACGTGCCTTGCGTAGTTGATGTCTCCACCTTGTCTTTCAAAAGAGCTGTAAAGTGTGCTCGGCCACTAAAGACACCACCTCGTGACTCACGCTCTGAGAGCTGTTCATTCAGGTGCTGCAGATTTCCCCAGAGCCTACGGGGCAAACAAACCAGGACGGGTGTGGCGTCCTTGGCAGTAAGCGACCAGCTGGCCACACCTGCTCCCAAATGTGTGGCCGTTTTGCTCACAGATACACATGCTCTGTCTCGGTCACCCACCCATTTGAAATAGCTCCATTTTATTAATTTCCATTTGACAAATACATTTTTTTTAGCATGAAAGTCTTTAAACCAACTGATGAAATATAAATTCAATTTTAATTTGATTTCATAAAATAGTGATCAAAGAGAAGCGCTTGGCTGTTTAATTTATGCACTCCCTTATTTATCATGCGGATTCTAAACCAGCCCTGGAAGGCAAGGTTTACATGGCGGTGGTGGAGAAAGACACAAAACGTGCATGTGATTGCAATTGGTGCTGAGGGCCATGAAGGGAGCGTGAAGGCAATTACAGAAGAGGGTAACGGGGGAGGGTAGGTTTACATGGGGCGGGGGGGGGGGCCCCCCCGGATAGGATAGGCGCCTCCAAGGGAGTGGTATTTGAACTTCACTATCAAGGATGAGTAGGATTTGACTAGGTTAAGAGTGTTGGAGGGGGTGGGGCAGGAGAGAAGAGTGGAAGAGGCAGAGAAGGGTGGAAAAAGGAAGCAACAGCTTTCCAGAGAAACAATACCAGTGGAGGTGCTCAAGCAGGAAATTCAGTCTAAGAAACAAGCCGTGTATGACAAACAAATTGGCAGCATGGGAGAGCATAACATTGTTCATGGAGAAAAGGGTCATATGAACCATAAAACAACACCTCAAAAGAAAAAAAGGCAAAGGCACAAACAGAAATCTTACAAAAGGAAACATATAAGTACTACTCTTTGTGACACTTCCAACTTAACTAATGTTCAAAGTAAATTAAAGCGATACCATTTCTCCCCGTGCTACTGACAAATATGAAGAGACAGGTAACCCCAGCCCTGGGTCAGGCGTGGGGTGAAAAGCCCTCTCGTTTCTGCAGTCCTTCTAGCGTGCCTTCCAGCCACGGATCAACAGCCTACAGTAAGTGCATACCTTCTATCGGTGACCCCACTGAACATCACTAAGTGAAAAGGGTATAATGATTCCCCAGAACACACCACACACTAAAGTATCTGCACAAAGGTTTACCAAACACCAAAAACACATAAGGCAGAGGTACTGTGGGTGCTGTGGAAATGAGCAAGACCTTCTCTATCCTCAAGAACTAGCTAGTCTATTGGCTAGCTCAGTTGCTGGGAGCATCATCCTGATATACCAAAGTTGCAGGTTCGATCCCTGGTCAGAACACGTACAAGAACCAACTAATGAATGCATAAATATGTGGAACAATAAATCAATGTTTCTCTCTCTCCCTTCCTTTCTGTCTCTCTAAAATCAATAAATAAAATTTAGGAAGAAAAAACAACTAGTGTGTTGGGGACAACAGAAAAGGTCACGTTTAGGTGTGAGACATGGCAGGCAATCGGGGTACGAACAGAAGTGTGACAGGCACAAATAATGTGCTTTACCACTTATTAGTATTCTCTGAAGAAGGAAGAGCCATCTGATTCTGAGGGACGGAGGAAGGCTTCGTGGAAGACAGGGCATCTTTAATTGGCCTTGTGGTCGAGGAGGAGGATCGGGTTGGATTTAAGTAACTCCTGGGAGTGAAATGGTGCATAAGCAGGCACAGCCTCTGGGAGTCTATAACTTGGCAAAGACATTAAACAAGTGTGATATGAAGAAGACATTTCAGGGAGTTATGAGAATATCATAAAGGCAACTACCAAAAAAGACAACAAAGCCCGGTGTCAGTGAGCATGTAAGGAATTGAAACCCAAACACAGCACTGGTGGGAACAAAAGTTGGCATATCGCTTTGAAGGGCAACTAACTGATCAAAATTCGGAAAGGCTGAGGAGAACACAGATCATATGACTCGACAAGTACCTAAATGGATCCAGAGAAACTCTTGCACAGGGCCACATGCAAAACTGTTCAATCCATCAAGATTCACTAGAGCAAAAAGCTGAAACACGCTAAGGATTTATTAACAGATGGCATGCATAAATAACAAAATTTTCATACATAAAACACAGTAGCAAAAATTACACATTAGAGTTACATGGATAAAACTCAAAGGCAAAGAAAGTAAGTTACTGATTAGTGTGTTACTACTTCCATAAAATTCAAAAACAGGCAGAACCATATTATACATAGTTTATAGATATATACATATGTAGTAAAAATATAAAAGCATACATGGGAATGATAAAAACCAAAATCAGTCCAGTGGTTGCTTCTAAATATGGATAGAGGATGGACTTAGGGAGGGGTATAGAGTAGGCTTCAGATACACAGAGTGGGACAAGTGTAGGTTCAAGTTGTGAGTACACGAGACAGTTATTTCCTATATTATTTTTTATTGTTTAGTGTATTACTTTTCATATGAACAACTGTAAACCAACTTTTGCCCCATCATGTATTATATATACTTTCTTCCCTGAACAGACTAGAAGCTCTTGAAGCCGGCAATACCAGTTGCTAAGTCCTCAGTAGCCAGCAGGAAGCCCTGCAAGTTATCCAGTCCTCAAAGGTCTGCTGAGTGAGTTGACAGAACGGACATTTCATCTGAGCATTACTTAGCTGCTCGCCCCTATACCTGGCATGCACACATCATTCCCTTCTACCACCTCTTCTAGCCGCACAACAACAACACAAATGTTTGCATATTGCCCAGGGAATTCAAGCTGACACCATGACAGACCTCAGAAGGACAGCCTCAATAAGAAAGAGATGTCTAAGTAGAAGACTGCCAGTAGAAGACAGGGTGAGGTCCCCTAAAAAAGCGGGACTTTCCAGACTCTGAAGGTATTTATAGTGGAAGGAGAAGTTTGCTAGATACAAAAGGTAAAAAGGGGATTTGGGAGTCACGTAACCTCAAAGACTTTAGGACTCTTGCTTCAGTAATCACCCAAAAGAAGTGACCTCCAATCCTTAATGGTGTCACTAGGAGCCCTTGGTGTGCTCCCCTTTGTTGCCCCTGCACTCACGTCTGTGTTTTCCCACAATCTTCTGGACGTCGTCACTATACAGGTGGTAGAAATTAAGGCAGCCCCTGAGTTGTTTGTGGGTCAACCATTGTTAGGACAAGTAAAGAATTTTCACTTTCACAACAGCCCGAAGTGAGCTATCATGTGTTGTTGAGTCCATACTTTTGAAGAGACCACCTTATTTTAGATTTACAGCCAATTTGTCATCCACAAGTCTGCCAGAAGATAATTTTCAAACTGAGAGTGCATAACAAGCTGGTGCGCCACCTCACACACAGGGACTTACAGGTCTAGACACAGTGAAAGGCTCCAGTAGCCTTTGGCAGGGGAAATAGTCCAGGCATCTATCTGCAGGGGAGAGACCCGGGCACTGAAGAGCTACAATAAGGGATTCCGAAAGGATGCAAGGTCTAGCCCTCAAATGAGGACTAGGACAGCTATATGCATGTAACTCAGCTATTGGATAACTATACAAATTCACCCTCACAACTAGGAAAACAACTTCAAAAAGAAAGCTAAGATGGAGCCGGCAGGGGTTGCCATAGTAGCAGAAGCATGCTTTTGCCTTTTCTTCAATTCTTGCGGGGAGGGAAGCTTCTGAGGACTAGAGCTTGAGCTCAGAGGAAGCACCAAACAGGGGCTGGGTTGTTTGATCTTGAGAAAAAAGGACTTCATCCAGAAAGCTTGTCCTGGGGCGAACGAGGGAGCAAAGTGACAAGTTCAGCCTCCCTTCAAAAATAGGCCTTGCACCAGCAGAGATTTCCCAAAAGGTGGGTGCAGTAACTGAATACAAAGCACCGCCCTGAAGGTAGAAGTTTGAACTGAGCACTGTAATAAGACAGGAACATCAAGCAACTCTTTGAAATGAGGAACCGCAGATTGTGATGCGCAAAGGCTTCCCATGCTTTCAAAACTTAAAATATTTCTGCTTTCATCTCTAGGATTTGAGATGAAATGTTGAGTGTTGGCACACTGGGCCCATCCTCAAATACTCCTGAGCCAGTGCTCACCTGGAGAGGGAGGGCCCAGGAGAAAGAAAATCGTCCAAGAGTTAGAAATGCAACAGGGTATATATAGCAGGAGGTGGGCTCTGTGAGTTTTCTTTTTATCATAAAAATAAATGTTTTAAAGTAATTACCCCTTTGACGGTGCTTCCTGTTTTTTCATGTAATGTAAATAATTTTCAATCATCTATACTTCTGAAGACTATAATAAGAGGAAAAGGGGACCTTCATAGTAACGAGTTTATCTTATGCAAACTCTTTTCTAATAGTATTTCAGTTTCTATACTTCTTCTGTGATAAGTTATACACACCAAGTGAATTACCATGTTTAAAACCCAGTCCATACTGAAAAAGGACAATTTTAGACTAATTCAAATGTCAGTACCCCCAAATTATACAGCAATATCTGTTACAACTTTTACTTTGCAAACTTAAATTTTCTGCCTCTAGTTATTAAACAGATTTACTCCACAGATATTTAATTTTTAAAAGATTTTATTTATTTATTTTTATAGAAAGGAGAAGGGAGGGAGAAAGTGAGGGAGAGAAACATCAGTGTGTGGTTGCCTCTCACAGGCCCCGAAATAGGGACCTGGCCTGCAACCCACGTATGTGCCCTGACTGGGAATCAAACCAGCAACCCTATGGTTTGCAGGCTGCACTCAATCCATTGAGCTACACCAGCCAGGGCTCTATAGACATTTAAGAAGTGCCAACTATATGCCAGGTACCATTCTCAATTCTTGTAACTTCCTAATTTCCCTAACACAGTTTACCCAATATTCCTACTCTGATGTTATTTTCCAAATAGTGTAATCTTCCAAGTGCCCTAAATCTAATAAATCTATAAAATTTAATGAAATAAGTATAAATAGTTCTTAAATAAAAAGAAATATATCTCATTTCTCATTAGAAAAATTCAACATTATAAACATATCAAATTTCTCTAAATAAAATACAAATCCAATTTTATCAGTCAATGTTATGAGTTAAATTGTTACCTCCAAAATTCATATGTTGATGTTCTAACCCCCCAGAACTTCAGAATATGACCTTTTTCAGAACTAAGTCTATTGTGGATATAATTAGTTAAGATGAGGTCAAACGGGAGTAGGGTGGGATCCTAATCCAATTACATCAGTGTCCTCATGGAAGGGGGAAATTGGTACACAGACACACATGCAGAACCATGCCATGAACACAGCCAAAGAGAAAGACCCAGAAGAGAAAGAGTTGAGGGCCTTAAATCCCTTATGTGGAACCAATAGGACAACACCTGATTCTGGACCTCTTGTCTCCAGGACTGTAAGACAATAAATTCCCGCTGTTAAAGCCACTCGGCTTGGATTACTCTGTTACGGCAGCCTCAGAAAACTGATACTGACATCCCGATAGGCAACTTCTGATGCTTGGATTTTTTTCAATCCAATATTCAAGTCCTCCATAACCTAATCCCAACCTATTTTTCTGCTTTTTTTAAACTATGACCAAAAAATGACATGAACAGCCTAGGAATCTATCCTAAGACAAGTGGAAAAGTACATATATTCATGTACAAAAGATGTTCTTCGCCACACCCTTTAAATAGTAAACAAAAAAAGTTCAAAGCAATCTACAATTCTAACCCTAGCATGAGACACAGGCAAATAAATTTATTTAGTAATACATAGGTACAGACTGTTAAGGAAAGGTAGAGGTGGGGACACCTAACTGCCCGGGAGATTAAGGAAGACCATTAGAGGAGATAAACTGGGCAGATTCTTTGGGAATTAGAAAGAGTCCTCCAGAAAGGTGAAGGGGGAAGAGCTCTCAAGGCACAGGGGCCAGCTGAGACACTGCTTTGGCACTGCGAGAAAAAACTCAGCATCTAGGAAAGGTGCCTGAAGTTTGTGAGAAGTAGGGAGGAGGATGCTGGGAGGAGGATGCTGGGAGGAGGATGCTGGGAGGAGGATGCTGGGAGGAGGATGCTGGGAGGAGGATGCTGGGAGGAGGATGCTGGGAGGAGGATGCTGGGAGGCGGAACGGGGTCACCTGAGTCTACACAGACTGGGCTGGGCAGGCTACACCGAGGGCTTCGAAACGGGGTGGGGCATACCACATGACCCATGGGGGGAGTATCAGCTTCTCTATTTTATGCCTAATTCATTTGTGTGTGTTTGATAATATATTATAATAGTGACATGTATAATTTATACATGTATTTCAATGTGCGTAAAGTAGGAGCACATACTCAAAAACCTTTTTTTACTGAATAGGTGATTGAAAACGTTTGGAGACCATTGTGTTAGCCTAGATGTGGAAATTAACCATTTCCCTCAAGGTGTCTGCAGAGGCAGCACCACCAACCCAAGAAACAAAAGCTGGGGGACCCCAGCTAAAGGGTATGGGAAGTCCTTATGGTGTGACGAAATGTTTGAAAATTGACGGTGGTCATGTTCGCACAACTCTGAATATACTTAAAAAACATAATTTGCCTCCTTTAGATGGATGAATTGCATGGTATGGTATATGAATCATATATCAATTATAAAGAGGGTACCAAAAAAGATATTTAAAAATTAATGAATTTTTCTGCTTTATACATTTCGAACATTGCATCTAATAGTTCCTGGGTCAGTGCAGGCCAAGGAGAGAGCATGAACAGCAAAGAACACATGGACAAATGGGAGAATTTCTTCACCTGTGGGGACACAGACCAGCACAGGCAGCTGAGCTCGCAGGTCTGATGAAGCTTCAGGTAAGAGACTCAAAAGCTGCGGCTGAGTCTTCGAGCCCTCTCAATCAGACATCACCCAAGCCTGGACCCGTCAGCCTGACCTCTCCAATCACAGGTGGGATTTTCTGGCCCAGCCAAACCTAAAGCAGCCTCCCAACCCAAAGCTCTAGAATACAGAAAAAAAGGCATCTGTGTCCTTACTGCCTACACCCGCGTGTACACGTGTACACATGCACACGGCACTGATATGAAGTTCACAGAATGGTACTTACCTCTTACTGTATCCTGTGTTCACTGATACCTTCTATTCCATTTCATTTCTTTAAATGTTAGTGACAACCTACTTCCTTTTATTATCCACAAGAGGGTCACAACCAGCAGTTTGAAAACCTCTGCTCTACGGTGAAGAGGTGAGACAAACAGGTGGGTATGTGTCTCCAACATGCTCTTCTCCATTTTCCCACATTCCCAGGATCTAGAATTAATCCACTTGACAAGAACTTTCCCTCAGTTTAGTAAAAGATGTAGCTATTAACATATGTTTCATATTATAAAAAACAGATTTTTTAGAACAGATGTGCAAATCCCAACTCCATTACTTTATTAAAAAAGAATATTTGATTTTCCTTGAAGATTCCATGAATCATACTCATCCAGTTTGGATTGACATCACTGAAACAATAATAAAAACAGTATTTGCTGCCTAAAACCCATCTTACTTATTTCCAGACAGACACAAATGGTGATCCTGTTAAAGAAGCAGCAATCAGGGTGTACAAAGGCCCCAGGAACCCTCTCCCAATACTTGCTTCCTGTGAAACGCGGTGAATTAACTTAACCTCCACCTTTGTCTCTGATGTTTTCATTACGCTGGTCCACATCAGCATCTTTAGTTCAGAAATACGCACACACATGCACACCCTTCAGTCATCCTTCCTTTTCCTCTCACGCTAATTCAATTTCTGAAGTCACTTTCCATTTTTAAAGAAACTTTGAAAGATCAAGGAAAGCATTAGGGGCTTTATCACTTGTCTTTATACAAAGTGTTACCAATCGGATTTATATACAGGCTTTTACAAGTTTAATCATAAATGCATGGTTTAGCCCTTTAAATTCCCGCTAATTGCCTCAGGGCCCGTGTTGTCGTCCAGCACTTACTCAGCACATCTCTCCATTTGGTCCCCATTCCAGGAGAGTTGGAGGATGTGCGGCACATTAACTCACGAGCTGGTATGAAAATAAAGCAATCAGCATTCAACACTCACTTCATCCCAGCTATTCCCATGCTGTTCTCTAAATACTGACTTCTGAAACTTACGATTCCAGGAATTATGTGTATTTGGGAATCTCTTAGGATAAAGTTCCCTTCCCCACTGACTAAGGATCTGGTCTTTCATCTGCTCTAACCCACACTGTTAGGGGCATCGGTAGACTCGGAGGTTTCTGAAGTGCAACAGGAATAGGAATGCTAGGCTGAGTCCTCTAGACCACAGCTGCACCACCCACCCTGTTCTGCCCAAACCTCACAGATCCCATCTGTGCTTCAAACGAGTAATGACAGCCCTGGCAAGTGTGGCTCAGTTGGTAGGAGCATCGTCCCATAACCAAAGGGTTGCAAGTTTGATTCCTGGTCAGAGTACATGCCTGGGTTGCAGATCTGTCCCCATTTCTGACCCATGTAATCTCTGGTTGGGGCACATACGGGAGGCAACCAATTGATGTTTCTCTCTCTCTCCCTCCTTTACTCTCTAAAAGCAATAAAAAAATGTCCTCGGGTAAAGATTAAAAAAACAAACAAACAAAAAAACAAGTAATGACAGACAGAATGGTGACTTTTATGCCTACTATGTTCCAACTGAACCTGAGTGTAGAATTGTTCCCCTCATCTCTAGCTTGGATAATGGCCTGGCAACAACCCTCAAACCCTTGGAAAAGAAATACCTATTTTAAAACAATTACTCAGTGGACTGAGGCTTCAAACCATAATACTTTAGGGACACTCCATTCTATTATTTTTGAGCTTCTAATTCTTTCCACAATTGCAGTTCTCTAAAAAGTCATTCATCGAGGAGAATAAAACCCAGCCTTAGTTGATACATATTTATCTCGGCCACAAAGAGCCCAAGTCCTCCAGAGACTGCATTGGTTTCACCAAACCGTTCCGGGAATGTGTCCTGGAACAGAAAGGTGCTGCCAAGGCCGGTGGATGACACGGCAAGCTCTGGAGGTCAGCAGCTACCCCATCTCCAGAACACACAGAACCACTGACCTCGGTCATTGGTGCGAATTCATTTCCATTTTAAGCTAAATAAATTCCATTAGAAAAAGTATGGTGGAAAGACACAGGTCAGCAGACAAAACCAAATACGGAAATCTTCACATATTTTCATGCTGTCCTTGCATATCTCATTGAAGGAACTAATTGTAACAATCCACTTCTGGTTTTTCTTAAAAAATACTGAGAGTACTTCAATCACAACTTTTATTGCCAAAATATTAAGGATAAAAACTGCACAGGTGCCTCCCAGCTCCCCGCTTTGTGGGTGCCTTCCAGGGCCTCCCCTGTCAGGAGGCTGCTGTCATTTTCTACCCACACTGCCTTGGGGAAGGAACACAGGAAGGGATGAGCCCACCTTCACAGACGGTCACCTGATAGTCAGCCAGAGGCCTGAGATCCACACTGGCTCCTTACAAGTTAACAGAATGGGAAATGGTGAAGAGTCTCTCAGTTTGTATGCACAGAGGCACACAGTGGTCACTGAGCAAGGCTCTCTGAGCCAGAAGTTGGCAACATCTCCAGTAAATCACCCAGCACTGTAACCTCAGTCTGGCAGTCTGGCCATCACACTGGAGACTGTGGATAGGCAGATTTAGGCAAATATAGTCCACAAGAAGATCTCTTTCATGGGGATGATATCCCTAACCACCAGGGAAGCAAAGATTATCCTAAGAGATACTCAAATCGCCAGTGTTGAGCAAGACTAAAAATCCCACTGCTCTAATGGCCAGCTTGAGGGCACTGAGGTTTCTAGGGACGCCCCTCCTTGGGGCAGACAGAACCTCACGTTGTTGTACTTGGAAAGGGTTTATGGCTGTGGCAGCTCCTCTGATCCCAGGGTTATTTGAGGAGCAAAGGGTTCCTGTGATATGTTGACTGCTCTAACGAGGGGTAGAGATCACCAGGCAAAGACACCATTGTGTCGGGCAGTGAAGCAGGCACCACAGCACAAGTATGAACTGGATGGACCCCAACCAAATGCATCAATATAGATTCTGCCCCCAAAACTATAACCGAATGTCATCATTGCCACTTCCCAACAGGACTCCAAAAATAAACCAATGCTATGCCTTGAACAACAGAAAGACATATATGTATATCTATGTGTGTATACATATGTATTTCTAAAAAGTCACCAAGTGTCACCCAGTGTCTCTTTAGGAGTCTCAAATAGAATTGTACACAAAGAAAATCTGCCAGAACTTAAACTCAAATTAAGTGGGTGTCGTGTCTGTCTAAGTTTTAGAAACAATTCACACTTTCATGAACTGAAAGAGCTCTTGGTCTCCAAGGCATCTCCTGCACACACTCCAACTCCCTTCGGTCCCACTGACAATTGCTGTCCAGATAGAAATATCTGCCCTGTCTCTGATTACAGGGTTGTCTCTGGCAGATGCAGCCTTTTCTATTAATCACAGCTTTAGTAGGTCTAGTCCACTAGCATTTCCTTGAGTCAATGAGTTTTCCGTAGGCACATCCTTCAAGACAAAGCAAGCAATGTACAAGAAAATTGCTGAATTGCTTATATTAATAGTTCTCAACCCTTGAGGCCAGACAAATCTCTTCATATCCTTTGCATGCTGGAATTAGCAGCCCAACAGCACCTGCTCCATGAGTCTCTCATCCAAACTGCTCCTTGGTTAATAAAAACCATTCCGTTTGATCTGGCAGGCGAGCTTTCCTCCACCAGGTATATTTCTGATGTTTCCAGGAGAGAGTTTAGCCATTGCTTACAAATACTTTAAGCACATTACTTTCTGTGCGTTAACAGATCTTCATTTCTCCTAGGAAATGGTGCTTTTGGATCATGAACGAGGTTTCAAAAAATACAGCTGCCCTTGGCTTCCTGAAATCTGGAAAGCTTTACTACATGAAAGAAGCATGGTCTCACTGGATAATAATCTATTTGCAATATGAGCAAGGTCCATACTACTATTAAATGTGTTTATCCACTGATTCATCTACACACTCCTTGATTTGCTTTAAATACTATAATCAAATGTTGTTATTTAATTCAACAGATTCAGGAAAAGCAATTTGGTGTCTCACAGGTGGTCCAAGCTCACGATGTTGGCCGCGTTTGATGTACTCTCCAGAGCATAAAGAAAAAGACATTCAATATGATTTTTTTCTCTTTATATTGGAGCACAAGACACAAAGCTTTCATTAGAGAACTCGTCCCTCAAAAGTGAGGCTGTTGCTCGCTAGCTCATGTTTCCATTTAAACAAATCTCTAACTAAACACACATGAAAACTGATACGGCCTTTCCTTTGATAAAAATCTAGCATCAAACATTGGCAGGCAAAATTTAAGGCACTTCCTGAATTGCTAAACAAACAGTTACACAAAAAGAATCACCGAACACAACACATTCGTGTTTTCCTCCTTCATTTATTCAATAATTTCTTTCTTCAGATTCAAAGCCATAGTTTCCCAGCAATTATTGTTTAAACCGTTGATGTCTAATGACATAATTACATGTGCTATAATAAGAGGAAGGAGGGAAAGGAGGCATGTGCCACTTACATGGTTAAAACTCAGCCTATTATTTTTTCCATATTGCATCACAATAACACGAGTGCCTTTGAGAGAAGCTATATTTGGATTTCTGGGTGTCAGAGAGTCTCTTCCCTCATCAACACAGTCAACCAAAATGAGTACAGAGAAACTTTGTGCAGAAAATAAAGGAGATTTCGACCCACAATCGTGACCCACACAGATGAAGTTCCCAACTATCGTTTAAGTTGGTTAGTTAATTGGTCGGTTAGCTACCCAGTTTCTTCCTTCACTCATTCACTCCACAGATATATACCGAGAGCCATGTATGTGCTGGGGAACAGGCTACACAGGCACACAAGAGCGAGCAAATACAGACGCCGACCTTAAGTGGCCAAACTCGTGTCTTTTGTAAAATGCTCCTTTGAGGTTCTGTTTCTGACCCACCTGTCCTCTTATATTTTGAAATTAAGGTCT
Organism: Artibeus jamaicensis; assembly: GCF_021234435.1. Classification (NCBI taxonomy): domain Eukaryota; kingdom Metazoa; phylum Chordata; class Mammalia; order Chiroptera; family Phyllostomidae; genus Artibeus; species Artibeus jamaicensis. Next base: position 2,360,413 of record NW_026521954.1, read on the forward strand.
TTGCAAAGCAATCACATCTCTCATTTCATGTATGTATGGTCTCCAGGTTCCCACTAATTTAAGGGTTTAGGGACAAAGAGGGACCATGAAGCAAAACTACCTCCGATTCTAATTTATTTCTATTTCTTTAGCAGAGGTCCCTCAAAAATGTAAAATTAATACATTTTTAGCATACAGTATTATTAGTTTATACTAGCAAATGTGTTTACATTAGCAGAATAGATATTTAACATTATTTTTTTAATCAAAGGTTGTTCATTCTTTAGGAAGTCAAAATAAAACCCAAGGAAAAGAAGAATACAGATTATAACATACAAACCCCTTAGCAACCAAACGCCTGAATAAAATAGCACTACACAAAAATAAAAACTCTTGAACATTTAGAAATGCATCTTTTAAATATCTGTGACAGATCCTATTTATAATTTGTTTTCCAAATACCATGCACATTTTAGATGTTGGGGGTGGGAAGGATGAAAATACCCAAATATTTAATAGAAATTCCACCCCACCTTCATTTCCCTCATATTAAAATCAAGGCACAATGATGCCTTTATCAAAGTGGAAAAAGTAACAGATTTGACAGACAGCATGCCCTAACTCTTTAAGTCTTTTTCTATAGAGACTCAAAAAAAGAGAGAGAATTGAGCCAAAGAATCAAAACAAATACAAGTATTTTTAAAAATATGTTAATTAGATTTAATTTAAGATATCACTAACAGATTTCATTCATGAAGAGGCTGTTCAATTTCCATTTTTCATTAAAACAGAAATAAATTTCCCTTTCACTGATTTCCATAATAATTCAGATATGCATTTTCATATTTTCTCCTAGTAAATTAATTTCAATTCAAGACATCAGCTGAATCAAGAACACCTAGCAGTCTGTGTCATCCTTGACTTCCCAGGACAAAGAGCGGTGGGAAGAGGGATGGAGGCCGGCCACACCTACACACACAGCACCAGGGAAACGTACCGCCCAACCGTGGGGTGGGAGGGCAACCTCGCACTCAGGAAAAGAATTTGTGAACAGTGAGAGTCAGTGTACATGGAAAATCCTATAGACTCTACCCAAAAACTCCTCAAACTAATTGATGAGTTTGGCAAAACAGCTGGTTATAAAGTCAATATCCAGAAATCAAAGGTATTTTTGTATACCAACAGTGAATCAGCAGAAGCAGAAATAAAGAGAAAAATCCCATTTGATATAGCAAAAAGAAAAATAAAATATCTGGGAATAAACCTAACCAAGGAGGTAAAAAACCTGTATGCAGAAAACTACACAGCCCTGAAGAACGAAATCAAGGAAGACACAAACAAATGGAAACATATACCTTGTTCATGGATTGGAAGAATTAACATTATCAAAATGTCCATACTACCCAAAGCAATATACAGATTCAATGCAATACCTATTAAAGTACCAATGGCATATTTCACAGACATAGAACAAACACTTCGAAAATTTATATGGAACCATAAACGAGCTCGAATAGCAGCTGCTCTTTTGAGAAAGAAGAACAAAGTAGGGGGGATCACAATACCTGATATCAAACTGTATTACAAGGCCACTATAATCAAAACAGCCTGGTACTGGCATAAAAACAGGCACATAGACCAATGGAACAGAACAGAGAGCCCAGAAATCAACCCAACCCTCTACAGTCAATTAATATTCGACAAAGGGGGCAGTAACATCAAATGGAGTAAAGATAGCCTCTTCAACAAATGGTGTTGGGAGAACTGGACAGCTACATGCAAAAAAATGAAACTTGAGCACAGACTTACACCATACACCAAAATAAATTCAAGGTGGATAAAAGACTTAAATGTAAGTCATAACACCATTAAAGTCCTAGAGGAGAACATTGGCAAGAAAATCTCAGATATTTCACGCAGCAACTTCTTTACTGATATGTCCCCTAGAGCAAGGAATGTAAAGGAAAGAATAAACAAATGGGATCTCATCAAAATAAAAAGCTTCTGCATGGCTAAAGAAAACAGTATTAAATTAGCAAGACAACCAACTGTATGGGAAAACATATTTGCCAATGATACCTCAGACAAAGGTTTAATCTCTAAAATATACAAAGAACTTACACGACTCCACTCTAAGAAGACACCCAACCCAATTAGAAAATGGGAAAAGGACTTGAACAAACACTTCTCCAAGGAGGACATACAGAACATTCAGAGACACATGAAGAGATGCTCAATATCATTAGCTATCAGAGAGATGCAAATTAAAACCACAATGAGATACCACTTTACACCAGTCAGGATGGCTATCATAAACAAAGCAACAAACAACAAATGTTGGAGGGGTTGTGGGGAAACGGGGTGCTTAGTTCACTGTTGGTGGGAGTGCAGACTGGTACAACCATTATGGAAAACAGTATGGATTTTTCTCAGAAAAATAAAAATCGACCTGCCTTTTGACCCAGCAATTCCACTGCTAGGATTATATCCTAAGAATCCTAAAACATCAATATCAAAGAACCTATGCACCACAATGTTCATAGCAGCACAATTTACAATAGCCAAGAGTTGGAAGCAACCTAGGTGCCCATCAGTAAATGAATGGATCCAAAAATTGTGGTACATATACACAATGGAATTCTATGCTGCAGAGAGAAAGAAGGAGCTACTACCCTTTGCAACAACATGGATGGAACTGGAAAGCATTATGCTGAGTGAAATAGGCCAGGTGCTGAAAGACAAATACCATATGATCTCACCTTTAACAGGAAGCTAAACAACAAAACAAACAAGTAAGCAGAAAAAAAAAAAACCCAAAAAACAAAGACACTGAAATAGAGAACAAGGGGATAGTGACCAGAGGGGAGAAGGAAGGGAAGTTAAGGGGAAAAAGGGGGAGGGATTTGGAGGAACAAATAGGAAGGACACAGGGACGAGAACTAAGGGGGGAGGAAATGGGAGGGAGGTGGGGAGCAAGGGGCAGGGGGAGGCTGGGATGGGAAAAATAGACAAAAAACTGTACTTGAAAAATAACTAAATAAAATTAAAAAAAAAAAAAAAGGTAAGAGGGTTTAGATTTGTTGTATTATTGTAAGGTAAGGTGTATTATTGCACTATGTGTGAAATGGTATAGTGTTGTTTGAAAGTAGACTTGGTTTAGTTGTACATGTTTATTGCAAACACTAGGGCAACCACAAAAAAAGTTAAAAAAAATATAGAATAATAAGCTATGCTGGATTAACCCCCGAGAAAGGTAAAAAAATAGAAGAAAAACCAGGAACAAAGAAAAAGGCAATGCCCAGAAAACAGTAAACTATAGGTAGATATCAATCCAAATATTTCAATAACCACTTTAAATGTCAATGGTCTAACTATACCAATTAAAAGACCAAAGTTGTCAGAGTGGGTAAAATCACAAGACCAAGCTGTATGCTATCTGTAGGTGAACCACTTTAAACATAGACACATATAGATTAAAAATAAAGTGATGGAAAACGAAAAAAAAAAAAAAAAACATGTAAAATGGGGTACAAGCTAAATAAAGCCTGGACTGGTGATTAAAATAAACTATTTTTAGTGGTTTACACAGAATAGAGTTTATTGTAATGTTGTTACAGAAGCATAGCAAATAAAAATAGAGCTTTTTGATGCAAATACTAAGTATCTAATGCATAACAATGTATAAGCAAGTGTAAAAAATGTATTGATTCATTAATTGTTACTTGAAATATAAATACACATCCATGTGCATACATATATTGCTTTTTTAATATTAAATTTTATTTAGTTACTTTTCAAAAAAAAAAAAAAAGACTTAAAATCAAACCTACCATTCTACCGCTTCACGTTCAGTATCATTATAAAGGCTTTTAAAAACTTCATTAATTGTTTTTAGACTTAGTCACTGTAGAATTAGATCTGCCCATATTACCATAGATAGTAATCTTTTTTCCTCATTTGGTAGAGATTAAAATTTTTGGAGACTGTTTAATGATGCCGTGGGCTAAAACAACCCAAATGGCACCATACTGCATCATTCAACCAGTACTGGCTCACATAAATTATTCTGCTAAGTACAGGCAGTTTTCACACTTCTATCTGACAGGTTTTGTTCTTGAGGAAAGTGTTAAAGTCAAAAATATTTCAGCAAGATGTGATTTTTCCCATAGAAATACTGTTCTAATCAGATGTTAGTTTCCTGATTGAAACCTTTAAAAAAATAAAATTACTACTACAAATACCAGTTTTATCACCTATCAAGCACATAATTAGGCATTAAACATTTCTTTTTTAACTGTATTTCTTCCATTACCATTTATCCCCTCATACCCTCTTCCACCTCCACCCATCCCCCTTCCCCCAACTCAGCAATTGCCACATTGTTTTTGTTAAACCTGTTATTTATATTGGACCAATTAACAATAAAATTAATACTGAAGTTTATTTCATTATACTTTTAAAGTGTCTTCTAGCTCCTTCCCTTCCTCCTGCAGCAGTAAACAACATGGTATAGAAACACAACCTTAATCCAAAGCATCTACCAAGGTGCCTAGTATACAGGAGGTGCTCAATACGAGAGTTGAACAAGCCACACAGGACTTCAGGAGCAATTACTGCAAGAAACAGTGTTCTGATGTTTTCCCCTCTGAACCGCCCCACCTTGCCCCCACACTGAAGTGTTGTCCTGGGTGTTACAAATCATGTGGGGTTTCTCCTGCAGAGGAGGAGCATCTCCTGCAGATGTTTTCCTATCTGACTTAAGAGGGTGACCTTCGGGAGAATAGGGGAAACCACCCCACCTGCCAGTGGGAGGGTCGGCCTCCCACACTTTCAGCTTTACTCCCAATGTTTCTCTTTAGCCTTTCTCATGGCCTTTCCCTGCCATGTTCCCCTCGCTTTACACCGAAGCAACACTACTCAAAGTCTGATCTGTGAATTGGTCATTTCCAGCCCCTGGCATCAGAAAGTTATGGGAGCTGGGAATCAGCTGGCCTGGGTGAACTGTGGGCAATGCAAATTGTGTACGAACTGTATACGGCCAGTATTCCCATGTGTAATACAATGTGTAGAGAATTGTAATGGATTGGAAACTTTAAAAACAAAACAAAATATTCACCCTTCTCCACAGAAGTATGAGAAGCCCTGCAATAAAGGACACGGACATTAGAGTCAAGACAGACCCCCCCCAAACCTCTCACTCGACCACTCACCTGATTATGTGACCTGAGCAGGTTGCTTAACCACTCTGAACCCAGGTCCTCTTATCTGAGCAGATCTGGATGTTGGAGGCTGTGTCTCTGTTAAATGAGCCACTTCCTCCCCATGACGTGAAACGGGCTACAATTTCAGTATGTCCCTGACGAGGGCCAATCACACACTTGAATAGGCTTCAGATGTGGTTTGTCCACAGCTGTGTGAACAAACCCATAGCTGTTTTGGGCATCGGCTCTCCTACAATAATATGGTGAGCGGCCCAGCATTTTCTCATACCCCAGGTAGAGAGTATTTTGCCAACAAACTCCGTGCACAATGAACTGGGTGTGGGTATGATAATCCTGTGGTCACCTTGGGGTTCAGCTTTAACCACGTGTGACAATTCACCCTGGGCCCTTGTGAAAGCGAAAATTTCTCAGCACCATCCAACAACAGCTGGAGACCCAAGAACAGCTTTCTGGGTTGGCTTTAATGACTTAAGTCGTGAACACTGAAGAAAAATGTCCAGGTAAATGAGAGGGAAAAATATAACTGATGTGGAAAATAAAGAAACACACAGATAACTTCTAACTAGCATGCATAAGGCCATTCTGGCCACTTTATAAAGGAAAAATGAAGCCCTTTTCTCATTATTGTGAAGCCCAGTCCCCCAGGTACAGTAGCTAGCTACAGCAGATAGCCTAGAAATGTTCCCTTTTGACCCTTCTATGCAATTTGCACCTGTAAAATTACATTTTAACTTTTTGTTCCTTTACTTAATGTAATGACAGAGTTTCCTTTTGGTTTGCTATAAATGCCGTCTGGATGCAAACCTAACTGCATCCGTGACACTCCTCACACCGGTTCTGACATCTTTTCACCCTCAATCTGGAGGACAATCAGCAGGAGTCCTTGAGAGGTTGCTGGTTAAAAACAGGAAAGTTCCATCATGCCGGGATTGATTTCTACCATCAGTCATCAGGCAGGGGCTCTGTGCACACACTCCTGGCTCCTGTTACACTACTTGAGTGAGAGGTCACGGGGGTCACACAGGACCTTACAAGGTTTCTGGGGAGAAGAATACTTTTTCTGTATCGCTTCCTTATGAAAAGCTACTAATCAGCCCTACTGTCTAGACATGCGAAGATATTTTTCATAGACACAAACTAGGGGGAGGGGAGGTTGTTGTTTTTCGTTTTTCAGCAAGAAATGGATTTACTTTTATTCTAAAGCATGGATGTGGCTACCGTAGCCCTTCTGGAAATCCCTCTTAAAAGAAGATGTTTGAGTCAGGCTCACAGTTCAGAAATAACAAAGAGCAGTAACTGACATGTTACCTACAGGGCTCCGGATGTGGATTTCGTTTTTAAAGAATTCACTTTTCAGATAAGCAGTATAGAAGACCAGACAGACACCATGTATTTTCACCCTAATTTTCCACTTTCTATCTCCTTAATGGATTTTTTCCTACCAGCTGCACACATCCAATATCGACCTGGATGCTGACCAGACCTGAATTTCCTGTCCTCCCCAAACAAAGCCCTGAAACACATATTAAAGTTCCCTGACCATGACCACAGCCCATGCCCAGAAATGTAGAAACGCCTGAATTCCGCTTCCAGTTCTGACAGCATCTCTCACACAGATTGCCCTGGCGCCATTATTTTAATTACTTTACATGCTGCCTCCATAATCCCGATGATAAAATGGAAAAGCTGTTTTGTTGGAACTTGCGCTGCAAATAGCACAATGACAATGTCAGGAAAAAATCTCTCGCCATATTAACGGGCTCGCGAAGATTATTCTTAACACGAGCTGTCCCCAGCATATGGATAGTGTTTCTGAATGGCCTGAATGAGCAGGCCCTGGGGGAAACCCACAGTCCTAATCCACCAGTGGGGGCAACTGCCCACCTTCCCTAAATCAGAGAAGCTCGAAGACAAGCGAACTGGAGGGATGCCCACATTCAGGCAACTGTTCGGTGGTACCGCACAGGTGGAGAAAGGCAAAAAGGGAGCAAGCCTGGCGTCCAGGTGTCCAGGCATCCAGATCTAGGTGAGAAAACAAGCGGCTCAAACCCGACCACCAAAGTCACTCCAGAGATGAAGCCATGATTCCTGCCAGCCTGATTTAGAAATCAGAATTTTTTTTTAAGTAGGAAAACAAAATTTGAAGAAATTTTTTTGTGGCTCCATGACCTTTCCCACCAGGGGAAGTTACAACTGGACCTGTGAAGACTGCCTGTACCATTAAGAGTGGATTAAACATAGTAAACTGGTGATTTCTTAAGGAGTCAGTGAAGATCTTCAAAAGTAAGGATGACAGGGTGGATCACTCAGTCATGTAGATGCGACTGTTTTCATATTATTTCTTGGAGGCAGCACATCCGTAACTTGCTACAATATAGGATTTTTAAGAGAGGATTCAGAGACCCTGAAAGTTTACTCTGAATATACATTTCTGTTTGATACATGCTACTTGATATATTTTGATACAAGACCAAGCTCTTGCATGATCAGAGGGCTTTTCCACGGCTCTGAAAGAAATGACTTCTCATCCTGGTTTAATCATTAACCCACTCAACCTGGACAAATTTACTGAACTTCACTCCCTACGCCTCAGTGTTTTTTATTTATCTAATAGAAAGAAATAATATCTTATTGGGAGAATAAATGGAAAAGAAAAAGCTAATGCTAGCTTTATTTTGCACTCCCAAGAACAAAGGCATTGCAGTTCCGATGTTTCTAAGTGACTCTGACTGGGTGCGGGAGGGCGAAGGTTTCCTATTGCTGCTCGAACGAATGAATGGCCACCTTAAGTTCAGTGGTTTATGACGATGCAGATTTATTCTCTTAGAGCTCTGAAGGTCAGAAGCCTATCGTCAAGGGCTTGTTAGGGCTGCACTGTGTCTCTGTCTCTTCACAGGGACTTTCCTTGCCTGGTCCAGCATTCAGAGGCCACCTGCATTCCCTAGCCCACGCCCCTGCTCCGCCTTCAAAGGATGTCACGCCAACATCCGGTTCCATCATCATGTCTCCTTTCTGTAATTTTGTATTCTATCTCCCTCTCATACGGACCCCAAGATTACACTCGGCCCACTCTGATAATTAGGATAATCTCCCCAACTCAAAATGCTCAACTCAATCACATCTGCAAAGTCTCTTTGGCCACATAACGTAACATATTCAGAGGTCCTGAGGATTAGGACATGAAGGTGTCAGGGAGCCCACTATTCAGACTACCAGAAGGAGGGAGACCTAACTGTAGATACATCGGGCGAATATTGAGTCCAATACAATGAATTCAATACTCCTTTAGGTACAGTCATTGTAGGCAGCATGATCCATTGCTCAGGCTTCTTATCCTCTTCCTATCTTGGAGAAAACCAAGATAATCACTAGGTGCACGGGGAGAGGGGCTGCGTCTCCATTATTATGTGACATGGGAGATGGAGAACAAAAACCAGTGGTGTCCTCCGGATCCTGGCTGCCCACTGCAGCGAAGCAGCTGGTCTGGGCTGCTGCCGGGGCTGGGGACCACGGAAATGAGACTGGCTAGATCTCCAGCCATGGACAGTTCCGCGGGCATCTGCTGCTGACATGCACAGCTTCCGGTCAGGGCCTTGGGCTGCCACTGGCTGGTCTCTGGTGGGGTGAGACTGCCACCTCTGGGTCTCATGCTGCGCCCAGTTCCTGGATTAAACCCACCGCCTCTTAACTCAGCTACCTTCTAAGTCCTCCCCTGAAGGATCAAGCACCTCCTGCTCCTCCTGCCACCACACGGGAGCTGACAGAGGACTGTGAGTGCGCCTGAGGCCTCTCCTCACCTGACCTTACCATTCTGTCTTCTGATGTTGCTGTGCACCCTTTCCAAATTGTCATAAGTCACTCCATGTGACATTCTCCACCCGCAACCCTAAACAGGAAATGGCACGAAACTTGCCTGTCATTGGCATTCCAACCAGAACAAGACACTCTGCCCTTACCACTCCTCGCTATCTATCTACATTTGGCCATCAATTCCTTTCTGTCCTTTAGGTGAATACCTCTCCATCCATCAGGAGATAGAGTCTATTTCCCTTCCCCTTGAACGTGGACTTGAATCTGTAACTTCCTTCAACCAATAGGATATGGTAAAAAATAATAATCTGGGATTTGCATGCTTTCACCTGGCAGCATCTGCTTTCTCTCTCCTGGAAGATACCTGAGAGCAGTCAAGTATCCAGAAAGCACTGTGCTGTCAGAGAGCCCTACTCTAGTCAGGTAAAGAGGCCACGACAAGAAGCACTGAGGTCCCAGACATGTGGGAAAAGACGTCTCGGACCTCCCCGCCCAGCCTTGACACCCGCTGGACACAATGACCTGCCAACACCCCCACGGTGCAGAAACACCCAGCTGCACATCAACTCGAAAATTCTTCATAATAAACTGTTGTTATTTTAAGTCATAAAGTTTGGAGTGGCTTCTCTGCCAGTGATCAGTAACAAAAGCAGTCAGAGAAACAGAAGAACAAACTACATAAATATACTGAAGTGTTTCCAAAAAAAGTGACCCACAGTGACACAGTAATAAGACACGCACAAAATGACAAAAATATGGTAAGCAGCCATCTGAACAGAATGCCCACTCATTTGCCAGAGTTTTGTTGTGCTTTATTTTTTAACTAAATGCACTCATTTCATTCATCTGTAGCTAAAGAACCACTTCTACTACTTTTTGTCTTCCCCAATTAGCATGCAGGGATTTCCCTCCTGATTAAGAGAATGTGATATGCAAAGTTACTGGGCCACTGTCTTGCATAACAAACCAAAGTCTTTTGACATCAGTGAGAAAATGCCCCAAGAATGCAGAAGACATAATGCCAATTGTTAAGTGTGAACTTCCAGGGTATTAACCCTTTGAGAGGCACCATCTGGTTCAGCTTTATTTGGGGTTGATAGCAAGGACCATGAAACTAGATGAGAAAAGTATGCACCAGCCGCCATTGCCTACTTAAAGAAATGAACGTATAATAAAAATTTAATCCTTTTAAAGCCTGCCAAATGTCCTGTATTTAAAACAACCAGGTTTTAAATCATGGAAGACCACTAACATTTAAGAATGCGGTCCAATGAAGTCAACCTCATCATTCAAAGTAAAAACTTTGACTGATAGCTGTCACCTAACTCTTAACATTTACCTTAGGAAATACTTTTAAAGGAAAGACAGGCAGCAAAGCCACCCACGCACAAAGGACCCTGCTCCAAACAATGCAGGGGACCCCTGGATTCGTTCACCAGGCCAACTCGTTCAAAAAGCTGTCAGGGGCCAGAAAAATGACACAGCGTTCAGACAGGGAGGTGCAGCCTGCTTGTTTTTCTAGTTTCCATTTTTTCCCTGCCTTCTCATTACAACCCTTCCACTGTGGATGCAGAGGGGGGCCCACAGGAGCACAGACTCTGAGGACAGTTAGACAAAGGGCAGGCTTCCAGGTCTGGAAAGTCCCCAGCAGGAATCGAGAGCAGCAACCATGCTTATATTCTAAAGTGCCCCAGACAAGCAAGCTTCAACTGCACACAAAGGCAACGGTACACCCGGTATTTTTAGTTTCCACAGTTCATCTGCTCAAGGAGTGTTGCCCTAGCATTCCTCGGCCAGGAATATAACCTCCCTGTTTTGAACTCAAACTTCTCTGTAAAATAGAACTCAGAGAGGGAAAAACAAGCTATTTAGAAGTTAAACCAGCCTGCATTCAAATTCCAGAAACAGTGCTTGTGAGCATTTACTAAGTATGTTGCCTCAGGTGAATTATTTACCTTTCTAGACCGAATTTTTTTTATCTGTAATATATGGAGTATTCATAGCTACCTTACAGGGAGCATTAATTATGATTTCATATGAAAAAAAACTTTAATTACAAGTTGGGCACAGCTTGAATTAGTGTTAGCTATTATTATTTAATAATAATTAAAGTATCAAAGTTATTGTTTTCTTTTCCTTATAGTGTTGGCATCAGTCCCTCAGCCCTTAATCATTGCTCACTAAAGTAATCACTCAAAACTCAAAAGAGGATGAGGAAAAGATCTGTAAGTTAAGAAAGAGTGAAAGGGACTCCGTCTATATGGAATCTAACACGATGAATAAGGAGAAATGGGAGTAGAGGAGAAAACAGACACGTGTCGTAATTAAATAAGACCTTTGCTAAGTCAACTGTGGCTGTGACTCCAAGAGAATTCAAAGTCCTTTTTGGGGAGGGGGGGCCAAGTTAATGGAAACCAATTCAGGTATATGCCTTTCACCTCCTTGATTTATTCCCATGAGACAAAGTGTGATGGAATCCTTTGAAAACCAGTAAGCCCTGTGCCAATAGGGAATATTTATCGGGTGCTTACTACATGTCTGGCATTGTCGGCATTGTATACAAACCATATTCTTAACTCTCACAACCCTTCGAAAAAGTTCTTATTTCCTCATTTTACTAAGAAGGAAACTGAGACTTTAGGAGATTAAGCAATCTGCCCAAGTTTCTACAGGTAGCAAGAGGCCAGCCAGCTTTCAACTCGGGTCTATAAAGCCCGAATGTCTGCCCTTCCTACCAAGTAAGAGGAGGTGGAATGTCTCCGAACTTTGAGACCCTCCACTGAATCTTGCAGAGACAAACGGGACATGGATTGCACAATCACTTTTTTCATTTCATGTCTAGACTCTAGGAAACAACCCATAACCCAGTAGGAAGCAGACGAGAAGCATGGGGCCGTGAACCCAGCTCTGAAATGCCTCTGCAGAGCAGGGAGCAATAACAATCTGGACATTCAGCTGCGGTTTAGAAGGTCAGCACCAACCTCAGACAGATGTCTGATATTTTAAATGACAAAGTTGCTTGTGTATTGTGCAGAATTGCTGCACTTTTTGAGTGATGAAGCCATAGTGCTGGTTTATTTCCAATTTCAGCACTGAAGGACACAGAAAAAAAATTAAAAAGCCATACGCTTTCAATGAAATTTTGTCTGTGTTTTCAGCCAGCATGTAATAAAGAAGTTATTCTCCGTAGGCACATTTAATGTTTAGACTGCTAAAGCATGGTAAGACCACAAAACCTGTGCGTTTCACCACGATTCAAAGGAGGACCCTCAGTTATATAAAATTAAGTGAAATCAATTTTTCTTACCCAGATTTAAAGTTTTGAAGATTATTTCATATTTATTTGTAACTGTGGGGAAATTTAAAAACTGGAGAAATGGTAGCCCTGGCTGGTGTAGCTCAGTGGATAGAGCGCGGGCCTGCAGATCATAGGATCGCAGTTTGATTCCCAGTCAGGGCACATGCCGGGGTTGCAGGCTGGTTCCCTCTAGGCCACTTTCCAGCAGGGGACGCACGAAAGGCAACCATACATTGATGCTTCTCTCTCTCTCTCTCCTTCCCCTCTATAAATAAATAAATAAATAAATAAATAAATAAATAAATAAATAAAATCTAAAAAAAAAAAAAACTGGAGAAATGGGATGATAAAGAAGACATTTTGAATCTAATACAGAGATCATTTTTTAAATGTTAGCATCATCATGTCTTTGAAATTCTTAAATAAAGCTGTTCCCCAAAATGTAATTTCTCTAGGACTAGGACACACCCCATTCATTTTTGTGTCCCTAGCATTCATTACAGTATCTGGCTAAAATTTCTGAATCTCCTCTCTCCCAGGACATGGTAAGGTTACACCTTCCTGCCCACTCAAAGTTAGGCATGGCCATTTGACTTGCTTTCCCAAGCTTTTGCTTGCTGGCTAACGAAATGCTCGTGGAAGTAATATTACCTCTAAGCCACATCCCACAAAATGTGATACATAATTCATCATGTCTCCTTCCCTTCGCTATGGAAACTGGCAACATTCTAGATGGGGAAGACTCCAACAACCTGCATCCCTGAATGAGGCCTACATGGATATATAACATAAACAATAATGAAAACTTGTCCTTTTATGCAACTGAGATTTCAGTGTTGTTACTGCAGCGTAGCCTAGCCCAGCCTGACTGATTTAAAAAAAAAAAACAACACAGAACAAACAAAAACCTCTGAATGAAACTTAAATGAAGAGAAATCAAGAAAAGAAAACTTGAAGATCATAGGGGAATGACATTCCCATTGAATTCATTCTCCTTCGCTGTCCTTTTTTCATAACTCTTCAGATGAAACCCTGAGAACACAGAGCTTACCACAGCCTGATCCGAACATGAATACAACAGAGTTGAATGTTCGTTTGAATAGAGCATCATGCTGCCAAATTCCTTTGAGAAGTATCAGCAACACCTCTCAGATACTAAAATCCATAGAGAATGGGCCGTTCATGTATTTTAGACCAGAGTAACAGGTTTGTTCCTCAGACATGAGTGCCCAGTGGCTAAACACAGTAAATTTATATCCAAGTACCCAGGGGTCAGAGTACTAGAAGGAAAAAAAAATGCTGCTTTGTAGAATAGAAATATGTACAGCACGGGGGGACTATAATAGCAAAGGCACACTGTCATAGCAAGAATTCAGCACAGCCATTCCCGCGCTCTCCCTTTGCTGGGACTCATCTGGACAGCTGCACCTGCTCCTCGTGCGGCTGCTAGTGCCCTGAGCACATCACTTTCCTCCTTCCCAAGTGGAGAGATTTCAGACCACGAGGCTCTTTCACATGCAGCTTAGAAAGCAGGCAACAGGCATGGGGCTGTGAACCTAGCTTCTTGGGAAAGGGTCAAAATGGGAAAGGGGACCACATGCTTGAGAGGGGAGAGCACACATGTGAGACCACCCAAGGAAAGCGGCTTATCTTATTCCCCAGCACAAGTTTTGGAGAATTTTCTAATTGCTGAACACATGGAGAGAAAAAAAATAGAAACGATTCTGTTTCTCCAAAGGGACTCACCATTTAGTGGGTAAACAAGGTGAGGAAGCAGATCGAAGCCCAGAGGACTAGACACCAGACAATGTGGTACGAGTTAAAGACAAAGCAAAACGTGCAGTGAATTCATCAGGAATGACTGAAACTTAAATGGGGGACCCGTTTGTTTGTACAGTCGAAGGAAGGAGTACTGTTTTGGTAAGATAACCTTAAGTCTGGCTTCTGTTTTATTTTTGTTATGTATTTTTGTAGTCAGGGAGGGGGGCGTGTACGAGCAGGAGTGCAAAGGTCTTCTGGCAAAGGCTCCTTTGTTAAAATCCAGAAAAACAAACAACCAACACTGATGTTTTGGAACAGCCCCACAGCTGCCCCACTTTCAAACATCTTACCTTCCACTTATTTAAGGAAATGAGCCTACAAAGGCTTCCAGAACTGTGTTTGACAGAGTGGAGGTCACTGCACCAGACCAGCTGATTTCTTCCATGAGACAGGCAGAGGGCCATGGGGTAGGAAGGAGGAAGTGACCAGGGAGCCTGATAAATACAAAACTGCCCACTCTCTTGACCCTCAGGCAGAAGGAAAATAAAATCCATCATTTGTGAGCTTGGCAAAGGAAGCTTTACTTTGAAGACAAACTTCATGTGATACTCAAAACACGCACAATATGTCTATCCTCTGAGTGAGAAGAAACGAAGAGGCTGGAAGATGCTGCGCAGTGTTTGGTGGAAAGAGGAAAGGAGCAGGAGGAGCAATGGAAATTCTCCAAATATTCAAATTATCTCAGGCCAACCATTTCAAAACATGTCCCCCCTCCAAACTGTCTAGTCTAGGCTATGCTCAGATGTAGAATAACTTAGGTCTGGCCTCTTTCTCTGACTGTCCAATGGAATCTGAAGGTACCAATGATCGTTCACCCATTGATTCGCCCAGTGTGAACTGGACACCTCTTTCTGGGCAGTTCCCTGCAGCAGCCAGGAAGCTGGAAGAGTAAGCACCTACCTATGTGAGCAGAATCCCAGAGAAGCCTCTGGCATGAAGAGCCAGTTAGAGGCAACAGGCTTGTTAGGCAACTGTTTTTAGAGATTGGCAAATGACTCTCCAACCCAACACATACAGACCCTAGGTGTGTGGGGGAAAATAACTGTAAGGGGATATAATTGGCTAAAAAGTAGCAGGTAACAGAGACAGAGATGCAGTGGAAAGAAAAAGATCTCTTGAAAGTACTGAGAAGTGAAGGTGGGAACTGCTCCTGTGGAAAGGGGAACACCTTGGAAACGGATGAGGCTGGACCCGTTCACGAGGTCGAAGCCCCTGACAGACGTGAAGCCATTAGAAGCTCTTCTCTCTCTGTATGAAAACGAGTAAGTTACTCTTTTCAAGGGAGCTAACACAGACACCCGGAGAGATGACCAAGGACAAATTTCCCTCTGATTTTCTCTTTGACAGTGGAGCATAAAAGAAATACAGATTTCCTGCAGGAAACAGAAGACAAATGATATTGACGGCCACTCTGTGTGACCCAGGGGGAATCCAACACTTTAAAGGCACCCTAGGCAGCAGCGTAAGCAGGAAGCCACTGCAGAGCTACTGTGGTCCATGGTTCCTTACCCTCAGTTCCAGAATACCAAAGCTCTGAAAACCAAAACTATGTAAGTGTGGTGAAAACTCAATTAGTGACAATACCAGACCTCAACTTTTTTGAAACCATGTAACTGTCTTTATATGTTTCATTAAAAACAAAACATTAATGTGTTTGAATATAGGGTGTGGCTACTGAACATGTTACATAATATTATAAGTTATATGCACTGTATTAACTTCTTGACTCCAAGAGTTTCAGGTGAGTATCCACAGGTCTGTGCACAGCGAGCCTACTTTAAGCTGCCAGTAAGAATGCATGAAAGAGTTTCTAATTCTGACCTAGGCTCTTTCACTCAACTGACATTTTCAAAGCACTCGCTCTGTGCCTGAAACTGGGTATTGGTGTGTTTGTTTCCAAAATGCCTCAATTTTACTTTTGCCTTATATGTAAAACAAGATCAGAAATAAATGCCACTATAGCTGCTTGAATTATTAACAGAGTTCCATGTTCATAGGAAGAAAAACACATGAAGGGAGAAAGGAGGAAGGGAAAAGAAGGGAGGGAGGGAGGGAGAGAGGGAGGAAAGGGGAAGGGAGGGAGGGAAAGAGGGAGCAGCACTATTCGAAGAATCTAACCCCATTATTCTGAGGCTCAGAACATACTCCCGAGGTTAGAGAAATCCACTGATTGGTCCTGACAGCCTGAAACACCACCATGCTACTTCACTGTTCTTCCCCAACCTACTTCCACCTTCTCTCCACCAAAACCTACATTTTTCACTTTGCTTTAAAAGTTAACTTTTCAGTTCTCAGCTTTCAACCACAACTTCTAGTTTGGGATGAGTACAGTCACCACCAGGATATACTGACATGTATCTGTTTATAAGACTGACTTGTGCACACACACACTCACTCCCAGGCTACACGCTTTGAGAAGGCAGGAACTCGGGCCCTGTGAGTCTAACACTGTGCCTGGCACATCTTGGAGCCTTTGAAAAATGTTGGCTGAATGAATTAAAGAACTTGAGCAAGAGCGAGATACAGTGTCTTAGTAAACTTTACTATTCAGTGCTTAACTGAATATTGTTTTATTTTGTGCTTAATTTAACATTCGTGTCCAAAAAGATAGCCTGAGTCCTGCTTCAAAGACTCTCATTGGCAGCTTAAAGTAATTGTACCAGGTACCAGACCAGAGAGCCGTGTCTGAAACCCGTGGGGCCAGATATGTTTCATCTTTCGGGATTTTCTAGAGTTTAAAAAGTTAACATAGTGCACATATTCTATATGACATAAGTGAATATGTTGGCCGGCTCTGAGGCTGATAGCAGAAAAGGGGGGTTGCATTCCTCCACCAAAGCAGAAATCAAATTTAGTATTGGAAGCTGAAACTGAACAGTCCATGAGCCAACATTAAACCAATAATGGAAACCATGCTAACGATAAAACTGACAATGACCGGCATTTCTTGAGCATGCACTACGAGAGAGGGCATGGCGGTAAACACTTTCCTTATTCCTACTATTTAAGGTCCACACAATCGCCTATGTAGATACCAGTTTTACTCCCATTTTACAGATGAGGAAACTGAAGTAGACAAAGGTGAAACAACTTGTGTAAGCTTACTCAGCTAACACCAGCTAACACTGGACCCAGAGCACGCTATTCAATAAAACCTAGTGAAATGGAAACTACTATTCACTGAGTGATCCTGCACATAGGTTAATAATCAGAAAAAATGAGTGCAGTGGGAAGAACAGGCACTTCTGCCATCATAAGGCATTTGGTTTGAATCGAGCCCCACCATGACATCAATTGCGGCCATGAGAACAGGGCTTGGACTCGGATTGGTCACTTCCCCAGAGGAAAAGAGGGTGACCATCACTTACCTCATTGGGCTGTGAAAACTGCACCTTGGTACCGCTTTTTAAAAAATATATTCACTGGATACATATGCCAGGTGCTGTACACCTTTTGTTTAATTCTCACAAAAATCCAATAAAATAGATATCGTTGTTAACTGCATTTTAGATACGAGCAGATTACAGCGCGGAGCGGTGGAGTGCTAACTCAGGGCCACAGAGCTCTTCTTCCTTCTGGCTTCCCAGCTACGGCTGTAGCCTAAGTGAGAAAGAAGGACACTCCCAATTTCTCTCCTGGATGGAGGAAGCTCTCTTCACCGAGTAGAACAGGTACGTGGAAGGGTCTTTTCCATTTGGGTGTTTGTGTAACATTTTCCTGGCTTGTATTCTTCATGATGTCAACCTTGAAGCAGCAACTTATTCTCATCCCAAACCAAGTTAAAATCGTCTCCTGATGCTGAAATTTCCTGAACACGACTGTGCATTCACATAGTTGACGTTTGCAGAAATTACTGCCTTGGACTCAATTTTTAAAATATAAGCAAAACAAATTGCCACTGAAGTTAACCAATACCCCTACTATGACTGCAAATCCTGGACTAGGTCAGCTATAAAACAAACATCTGACTTTTATGCAATACAAAAGTCTTGGGAGAAGGTACAGTTGTTACATTCTGAGATGTCTGGTAGGTCCACGGTGTCCTGGCTCAGGTGCACTCAGTGACTACTTTCAATCCGGAATAGCTCATGAAAATGGGTGACTTTGTATAAGTTTTTACTGAAGCGGGAAGTGCCTGACCTATATCTCCCAATCTGTAACTCCAAGCGAACACCTGTCTTCCGGTCTCTGTGTGTCCCCCTGAAGCCAACTGGGTAGTGACATTAAGCTGGTCTGGGGGCACTCTCAGGACATCTCCCTCTTCCTTAGCTAACTCTACCTTCTCCCTCTTTCAGGAAATTCTCTTGAAGACCCCCACTTACCCATTCCTCTGTGTCTCCCAACAGACCACCTGGCCTCCCACCCCACTCCCGAATCAATCCGCCACTGCAGTCACTAGAGCCCTGTGGGGCTCATTGTGACCCTCAGATAATGGACTTGTGCGTGATTCAAGTCATTTTCACGCCTTTGCAAAATTCACTTGAACAGCCTCTTGACCACATCAGAACACATCCCACCCACAACTCTGTTCCCCAGACTTCATGTAATTCAAATCTTTCCGGTTGTTGATGGCTGCAGTCAAATCCAAAGGCTTTCCCTTAAGCGATGACCCTTGGAAAGAAAAGTTATACTTCAGGCCTGATGACATATTTGATGATTCTTCGTTACTTCTTCGAATCGCACAGAGCATTTCTGACGATGTCTATCAAGCACCCCCATGGATGCTGGCCTTCAGAGTGGTCCTCTGCAGAGGGGACTCTTTTCTTGCAGAGGCTGCCATGGTAACAGAGAACACAGCCTGAAATCCTCCTTCTATCCACTGTGACCACGTGGGAACCCTGACAAATCTTCAGCTTTTAGGCCCAAATTTATTATTCACCTGTTATTTTCTGGGTGTACTTTTCAAGCCACTTTCTACTTCTAGGGAAAAAAAAACTACTGAGTGATTTTCTCCATTTCTTTAACTAAATGTGTCCTTAAATAAATTATTTTAGAAATTAATATTAACCTTAAAAATGTATTTAAAATAAGGTAATGCTGACTGATCAGGTATTTTCCAAAGAGACGTTTGAGACATATTTGAGTAATGACGGTGTCCCTGAGAAGTCTGTAACCTCATTTTAAAAGGGAAAATGCTTATTAGGATGGATAGGTTTCTACTTCATCTTTTTAATCATATTCTTTTACAGTTCTGCCTCACAGGAAAGTTAGTTTGATTGTAATATTAGAAATATCATTTTCAGTCTTATGTTTTTCATGCTCATTATAAAATTGGAAACAAAATATGTAAAGGCCAATGGCATAAGGAAAAATATCAACAAAAGTAACATGAACAGTAATTTCAGAATAACTACTATATAAAGCAGTTAACAGCACTACTACTAAAGGCATGCTATGTTATTCCTATAAACTTAAATACCTTAATACACGACTTTCTAAGTTTATGTTTTAAAATCATAACCAACAACCGTTCAACACAAGCAAAAGTAGGAAGAAGACTGGATTTAGAATCAAGAGGTCCACGCTGGGTCCCAGCTCTGCAAACCTGCTCACTCAAGCCAGCGAAGGGACCTCTGGAGTCTCCATCTCCCTCCATGTAGAGTCTTGGTTCACACATAGGTCTAAGGGGCTTACATACATGGACATAAACATCACAGCACTCCACTGAGGTGAGTACCATGATCCTCACTTTACAATGAAGAATTAAGGTACTTCTGGTCAAGATGGAGGCGTAGGTAAACACGCTTTGCCTCTGCACATAACTATAGCAAAACTTATCATTAGACTACAAAACAAGTATCACCCAGATTCATCAGAAAATTGAGCAGTATGGAAGTCCAACAACCAAGAATTTAAAGAAGCCACATTCATCCAGATGGGTAGGAGGGGCAGAGATGCAGAGACGTGCAGAGAGGCGCAGAGCAGCACGGAGACACAGAGGGCTGCAGAGAGGCAGCAGGGTGGGCATCCCACATTCACCTGTTGTGGTTAAAAATCAGGAGGGACGCCTTGGGAACCAGTGATCCCAGCCCCAGAACAGACCACCCAGACCAGAGTTCTAGCACCAGGACAATAAATCCCCATAACTTCTGGCTATAAAAACCACTGGAGGTTGGGTCAGTGGAAGAAACTGCAAGATTCTCAAGAGCCTCCTCTTAAAAGACCCACAACAGACTTAGGACTCACTCAGACCCACCCTCTCTGGGACTCAGCACCAGAGCAACAGCTGGAAGGGCACAAGGGGCCTACAGGGAGAAGAGAAGAAAGTGAAGTGACTGGCAAGGAGGCGAGTGCTGGGAGGCAGCTTCCTCCCAGGCAAATCCCCAGAGGCCATGCAGTGACACTGTCCCTTCTCCAAGCCCTCCCCCACACAGAGCCACAAAGCAGTGAAGAGGGTTGCCCTGTCAATTACCTAAGGCTCCATCCCACATAATTAACAGGTGCCTTTTCTACAATAGGCCATGCTACTAAGATAGGGAGTCAAAGCAGCTCTACCTAATAATACACAGAAACAAACATAGGGAGGCTGCCAAATTGAGGAGGCAGAGGAATATGGCCCAAATGAAAGAACAGAACAAAACTTCAGAAAAATAACTAAATGAAATGGATATAAGCAACTATAAGCAACCTAGATGCAGAGTTCAAAACACTGGATATCAGGATGCTCAAAGAAATTACTGGGTACTGCAACAGCAAAAAAAAAAAAAAAAAAGACCCAGGCAGAAATTAAGGTTGTATGGAGTAAAATAAATAAAAATCTACAGGGAACAAACAGTGGAGAGGATGAAGCTGAGAATCAAATTAACAATTTGGAACATAAGGAAGAAAAAAAGCATTCAATCAGAACAAGAAGAAAAAAGAATCCCAAAAAACAAATATAAAATACGGAGCCTCTGGGACATCTCCAAAAATACCAACATCCAAATCATAGGGGTGTCAGAAGGGGAGGAGGAAGAACAAGAAATTGAAAATTCATTTGAAGAATAATGAACGAAAACTTCCCTAGTTTGGTAAAGGAAACAGACATGTAAGTCCAGGAAGCACAGAGAGTCCCAAACAAGTTGTACCCAAAGAGGACAATACCAAGACACATAATTAAAATGCCAAAGGTTAAAGATAAAGAGAAAATCTTAAAAGCAGTAAGAGAAAGGCAGAGAGTTACCTACAAAGGAGTTCCCATAAGACTGTCAGATAAACAACAGAACAAACAAGCAAGCAAAATATGAACAAAGACACTAAAACAGAGAACAGGGGGACAGTGACCAGAGGGGAGAAGGGAGGGAATTTTAGGAGAAAAGGGAAAGGATTCACAGGAACAAGTATAAAGGACAAATGGGCAAAAACTAACAGGGGTGGAAATGGGAGGGAGGTGGGGAGCACTGGGGGGTGGGCTGGGATGGGAGTAAAAGACAAAAAACTGTACTTGAACAACAATTAAATAAATTTTTAAAAAGAAAAAAAAAGACTGTCAGCTGATTTCTCAAAAAAAAAAAAAAAAAACTTTGTAGGCAAGAAGGAACTGGCAAGAAGTATCCAAAGTGATGAAAAGCAAGGACCTACAACCTAGATTACTCTATCCAGTAAAGGTATCATTTAGAATTGAAGGGCAGATAAAGTGCTTCCCAGACAAGGTAAAGCTAGAGGAGTTCATCATCACCAAGCCATTATTACATGAAAAGTTAAAGGGAACTACATAAGAAAAAGAAGACCAAAATTATGAACATTAAAATGCCAACAAATGCACAGCTTTCAGCAGCTGGATCTAAAAAACAAACTAAGCAAATAAGCAGAACAAGAACAGAGTTATAGAGATGGAGATCATTTGGAGTATTAACAGCTGGGAGGTGGAAGGGAAAGCATGGGAGAAAGGTGCAGAGATTAAGAAGTACAAGTTGGTAGTTACAAAGTAGACAGGGGATGTTAAGTACAGAGTAGGAAATGGAGAAGCCAAAGAACTTATATGCATGACCCATGGACATGAACTAATGGGGGATTTCTGGAGGAAATGGGGGTACTAGGCAGAGGGGAGCAAAGAAGAAAAACTGGGACAACTGTAGTAGAGTAATCAATAAAATACATTTTTATAAAAAAGAATAAAGTCACAGAGTAGGCAAGTCAACAAGGGTCTCACGGCTGGTGGGAGGACCCAAATGCAGCCCCCAGGAGTCTGGCCTCACAGCGTCAACAGCGCTTATTGGCGTGTGCCTCATCACTTGGGTACACCATTCCCAGGCTCCCCCTGACAATCACCAGGGCTGTTGTAAGGCTCGAAGATCCAGGTCAAAGTGTATATGCTATAAAAATGCGAGCACTGGTTACTATTGTGCTATTTCAGTAAACTCAAATGTCAATTTTGAAAGAAAATCTACAAAAATTATGAACTAGTAGGAAGAAATTCAAGTTGGCCCACGTACAGTAAAATGTGCTTTCTCCAGCATTCTTGCAATGAGGAATCTCTATCATCTAGCACTTGGCAGCCACAGGGTAACACCTGCTGTCAAATCTTCCCAGGCCAAAGCCATCTCTTCCATGCTCTGCACTGCAGAACTGGGGAATTTCAGTGGAGGATCTGCCAAGATTTGAGCATATCTCAGGAGGCTCCTGAGGTTAGCGTGCTGGCCCTGCCTTCAGGGCTTCCTGCAACTCACCTCCCTGGGGAGGAGAAATCTAGTTGAGTAAACCTAAGGCGTGGTTCATATTGTGAAGTCCTGTGTCCAACTCATCTATCAAATAACTAAGTTCTAGCCAACTCTTGAAATAAAGTTGGCAAAAAAAATGGGACACAATTAACTCCTCTGGTAATCTCAAGAGTCCAGGCTAGATTCTGGCACCCTCTTGTTTGGTCCTACACCCTAAATTCAAAGCATGGCTTTGGTAGTCCTTTTATTCTGGCTCTACAGCTAACAGATTTTTATATAGATGATATGATGACTATTTCAATTAAGATACATGCAAAGTGGTGTGGGGAAGCGTTTTTAAAAGCCCAATTATTATAATTCAAGGCTGTTACATGCCAAAGCATACTGCTGGCTCTTCTTGCATGTTACCTCAGTTAATCCCAATCTACCTGGGAGGTAGGCATCACCATCCTGCTCCACCTGCCACCATTTTTACACACGGGCAACCTGAAGCCCCCAGATGTGACCAACAGCCTCTTCCCGAATTTCTCTTCCTGCAGGTCTCGCCCAGGTCAGCTCCACAGAGCGGCTCTCCCAGACTGCCCAGTCTAAAACGGCAAGTCCTCTCCCCACCCCACTTTCCACACTCCCTCCCTATTATGTGACCTTGTCTAGTTTTACTCATAGCAATTAATATCATCTGAAATTCTTATTCAGTTTATTTATTGTCTGCCCCAGTACAATGTCAGCTTCTAAGAGAAAGAGAACTCACCCATTTGAACTCATCCATTGAGGCTACTTCAAGGTTGTAGCCTCAATGCCAATTACAAAACCTATTCAAAGAATAGGCCCTTGAGTATGGGTGGGAGGGAATGCAGATGCTTCTATGAATTTTAGAAGAAGAAAGGCTTGTTCTAGGATAAGAAATGATGTCAAATTCTGAGCCATTGCTGAAGAGAGCTGTGAAGTAACTAGAAACTCAAAGGTAAAGTGAGCACTATGTCTTTCTGAAAAAAACAAAACAAAACTGCAATCCTTTGTAAAATGTGGATAACTTAAGATCCTAGGGCCATTCAACCTTTCAGGCACCTTTGTTTTGTCATTGCTAACACTCACGGCCTCTATAAATTAAAATACACGTTTGTTCTCTAGTTAGAAATTGCTCACTGATTGATCTGCACCACTGTCCCTTCCCCAAACACGCACACGCACACACATGCACGCACCCTGTAGGCCCTTTAAAGGCCTAGGTTCTTGGAGTTTCATAGTCGTAAGCAGCATTCTAAACTTGGAATTTGGCTCCTCGCCACACACACTGGCCCGGGATTGGGCAAATATCTGGGTCAGTGAGCGTGAGAAAGTTCCGCGGTAACAGAGGCAACAGGAAGAGTTGGGATTCCAGGGGGAGAAAGGTATAGATGCCATGCATAGAATGCGGACAACCCCGTGGCGGGAGCCACTGCCGCACCGCCCTGGTGTGGCTCCTGGAAGCCTGGGGACGTCACTGGCACGTACACACGTAGTAACGCACTCCTGACGCAAACCTGGACTTCATCACAGCCTACATCTTTACCTGGGTGACCAGCCGCTCAGGGCCTCACCCAGGCAGAGGACCCTCTCAGATCTCGTGAATGGAGAAGGCAGATTTAATTAAGTTTTACGACTTCCATGTAAGCTAGGATAGTATTCTAAATTTTTGCAAGTTCAAGAGTCTGCTCCCTAATGGAAAGAGGCGTTTGCTGCCTAGAAAGCTGCAATCCTTCTCACAACCACTGAGATCTCAAACTATACACTTTACCAGCCTACACTTCACTCTCCCTCCCAAAGATGGCAGATGAAAGCCTGAAGCAAGTGAAATGCTGAGACCCAGGAACAAGAAAAATGGTGAGAAGATGGGGAGAACCAGAAAAGAAATCTTGGCTATCTTTCATTCTGAATTTTTTTTTAAGTTTTTTCATTTAGAACTCTGGCTTATTGCTTAGTTTATTAACTATAAAATATACACGCTTGTAAAAAACTTTTTTTCAAATTAAATGGAAAGGTACTCAGAGAAAGTAAAAGTCCCCAGTGACCAATGCCATTAATTCTTTGGTGGATGGCTTCTTGGGGCTGTTTCTTCTCTGTTTAACAAATGCTCACAACATTCGACAGGCTGCCCTTCAACTCGCTTTTTATTCCTGTCCAAAATGCTTTGCACCTCTTTCTATGCTAATCATATAGTTCTACTTCACCTGAAAATTGAGAATAATGGCATCCAGATTTTAGAAGAACACAGCAAGGATTAAATGAGACAGTATGTGTTAAGTTCTTACAATAGGACCTGGCATACAGTAAAGAATTCAATGAACGGCATCACCAGCTGCCCACTGTTATGCCACCTGTGTGCGTAGCATCATGTTTAGTAAATGCCCGGTGATAGAAGTTTCCACGGTGTCCAGTCTCGCTATTATAAAGCACACAACGAAGATTACAGCTTAGGTTTCAAAATTACCACTAGATTATTTTTTATTATCTTCTCTTATCCAGCATTTTGAAATCCACCAGAAATACTTGTTCATTTGATTTCACATCAGTGATTTGTAGGAGACAAATCAGGTGCCAGGCTCATTTGAGAGACAAAGAAATTGTATGTTTAGAAAAGGAAATAAACCCTGGCCAGTGTAGCTCAGTGGATTGAGCACAAGCCTGCAAACCAAAGGATCGAGGTTCGATTCCCAGTCAGGGCACGTGCCTGGGTTGCAGGCCAGTTCCCAGCAGGGGACACACCAGAGGCAACCATACATTGATATTTCTCTCCCTCTCTCCTTCCCCTTCCCCTCTAAAGATAAATAAATAAAATCTTTAAAAAATGAAAATAAATAAAAAATAAAAAGTGAATAAATTGCTCAAGACCACCCAGGAGGTAAGCCCGAAGTCATGCCTTGACCTGGCTATGGGCTCATTCCATCAACCTTTACTAAATCAGTGGTTAGCGGCAGGCTCTCTGCTGGACACCGGGGATATGAAGATTCATAAAATACCCTCTAAGAACTCACAGTCTATTGAGTGGGCAGTTACTAATTTTTAAAAAATCACCATATAGTGTTCGAAGCAGGAGGGCAGGCACGTACGCAAATTCAGTACCGGACATGGAGATGAAGGGAGCAAAGGACCAGCTGGAGTCGAAGCTGAAGGCAGACGCGCAGGCGTGGATGGGGGTCAGCCTTCCGACCCCAGCCCGCTCTTTTTCTCCCGCAGCGCGCTGTTCCGTAAACTCAAAGAATGTAGATCATTTATGCCAGCAAAAGTGAAAAACCACGTACTCATTACTGCCGCCAAAGTTCTCTTCAAGGAGGGAAGAGGGCAACGAGGGGATGGAAAGCTTAAAGAACATTTCATGTCGACTGGATGTTTAAAAAAAAATCAGTGTCAGGTCACCTCCCAATAATAAATTCGGGCCACATGATTGACATTCTCCACATTGCTTTAAAGAGCACCAAAAGACAAATGTAAATATGTCCTACAACATCAGCAACAATAACAGACATGAATCCCTCTGTGTTTTCAGAAAGGTACCACAAATTCAAGATGTTAACAGCAGTAGATTTATGTTATCATTATTAACAGCAGCCAGCATTTCTGGGGCATTCACTACATACTAGGCTAAAGACTGTACATGCATCATCTCAATTAATGGTCACATCATCTCTATGAGACAGGTACTACGCCATCCCCACTACATACATGGGAAAAATGAGAGGTTGACAGAGATTAAACAACTAATAAGTGGCAGGACCAAGACTCAAACTAATGTTTTAGTCCAAATCCCACACTCCCGATCATTCTATTATGTTCACTTGCCATTTTGTCAATGAC
This sequence comes from Artibeus jamaicensis, assembly GCF_021234435.1. NCBI lineage: Eukaryota > Metazoa > Chordata > Mammalia > Chiroptera > Phyllostomidae > Artibeus > Artibeus jamaicensis. The sequence goes on from NW_026521954.1 coordinate 2,387,016, forward strand.
ATTTTCTTTTTCTTTTACTACTGTGAGTGCGGTAAGTAACACTCTTTCAAAGCATTGAACAAGATTATTCTTTATATAGTGAGAACCATTTGTAAAATTAAAGTTCCTTTAAGGCACACATTTATAAAACCTTATCATCAGGACTGGCTGACATCTGAATTTGAAATTGGTACCCTTTATTGAATTTCATACTCCTGAAATTAGACAATCAGGACCAACATCAAACAAAGGCTCCTGTGATGATTAGTTGACACAGCAACATAATGAATAATTTTACTTTGGGCTCCAGGTCCCACATAATTTATGTTCATAACAAAAATGGCAATCGACCAGTATCTGTCATGGGGATTTATAGTCCCAGCTGTGGCCAAGTCAAAGCACATTAGCCTAGTGTGTCTAAACATCTGACTCTAATCACTACAGTGAGGATCAACTCAGGCATTAGAGGCTTATAATAAGTATATTTCACTGAGTGTGGGAAATTGAGAGGAAAAGAGTGTTGGGGGGGGAGTTGGAGCAATGTTTTCTTAAAACTTAAGATCATCCACTGTCAGTAGTATGTGAGTTGTCCCTTCCTCCCATCTCCTCTCCTCACGCTGAGGATTCAGCTGTGTCCAGGGTTGTCAGCCAAGATCAGGCAGAAGACAGAGCAGAAGACACTGTGGGAGTCTGTCAGCCATCAGTGGCTTTTATATCATTCATTGTTCTGTGTCGTCCACACACACCCTCTTCCTGCCTCCCCCATCCTGTTCAGATGAGTTATTGAGGATTATGCAGTTTTTTATTTACTCCCAGATATTTGGGGGAAGGAATTATAATAAATCTGTAATCTAATCTTCCCTCACATAAACATAAAGACCTGAAGTTTAAACTAAATGTATTTATTACCCTCTAAGGATATTTCCCATTCTACCCAGAAAGGAGGGAGGCACGGCCCCAGCACCTCCTGCCCTCGGCGTCCGCATCAAACCCCTGCACCAGCTCTCGCTGGTCTGTTAATCCTCGGTCATCAATCTCCTCCCCAACCACTTCCTTGTTATAAACCACAGCAACCTCAGCGCATCTCCTCTTCCCTTTAACCCCTTTATCCTCATCCTATGTGAGGTCAGCTTTCCACTAACCACTCCACACACAGATCTCAACCACGCTACATAAATATGCACAGCCGCAAGTGGAAATGGTAGACGATGTTAACATCTCCTTGTTTCTCTTGGTGATTACATTACATCTTTGCTGTTTTCTTGAAAGTTAAATTGTAGAGAGCGTCTTCATGACTCCACAAGGCTTCAGACCATTTGGTCAGATAATAACCTCTTGGGAGTCACCATATAACACGCAAAAGCCCTGTTTTGGTTTTTGTTTGGTTGGTTGGATTTTACTTATTACAGCTACAGGCTGATGCTACATAAAATAAAATGGTTCTTTATAAGGTGTACAAGACAAAGAGGACTCATCTGAAAACAAATGTCATCAGGAAAAACTTAGCGAGCAGTAGGTAAAGGAGGGAAAAGGGAATTTCACAGTTATCAAGCACCAGGTGTTATCATGTGCCTGATTTTTAATTCATCTCAGAGGTGATAGGTAAGCTCACCCTCAAAGACCGTTTCAGGTTAGGTATGGGGAGCTCCAAACTCGAGGCCCCAGGTCCAGTAACTTACATGGGTTACACAGCTGGCAACCCCAGTGATGCACTGAATTTTTAATCCAGGGTCAACTATACTACATTGGCCCCCAGGATGAACACCTTCTGTTTCTATTTCCTTCTCCTGACAGAGGAGAACCTTCTTGCCCTTCTATTTGGCCAGACGGCGAAGACCAAGTGTACTTGAAACCACAAGGCTGCGTTCAATCCTGGCTCTGCGCACATTCCTCCCCAGCCCCTTGGTCAGCTCATTCAACCTCTCTGAGGCTCATTTCTCCATCCACAGGGTGCTGTGCAAATATGTCAGAGTATTAGACTATAAAAAAATGTTCCCTTTCCCAATGCATGTGTCTTTCTCATACACATGCATACATATAGAACTGACCCAATTACCATATTCTTTTTTTAAATACTGCCCTACATATTAATATTTTAGAGTTTCTCATTTTACCTCTATTTCCCCCTATGACTCTAAAACCTCAAATCCCTTAGTATCCTTAAATAACCTCTACAGATCCTGGGATTATCTAAAAGTCTTCAAGCCTAAAAAGAGGGGGGAAAATATGATTTGAGATAGGCAATTCCACACCTAGAGCAGCTGTTGGATGTCTTCCGTGCATGATTCTATTTCATTTATTAATATCTTATAATTTTCAACTGGACTCTTTCTTGGACACAATCGAAAATATTTGGTTACATGAGACAGGAGAAAAACTAAGCTCCATATGAAACCTTCAGTTTAGTTTGTACCTAATAAATCGCTGCTCCACTGCACCAGCCCCAGTGCACAACCGCAAGGAAAGCTGTATATCCCAACCATGGTGGAGAAGAAAAAATGTTTTAATTTAAATTGGATATAGCTCATAACCTCTGCTAATGGAGTTGGTTTTTTAAAAGGCACATTCCCTGCAATCTACTTTTTAATTAATTAACTTGTTTGTTTTATTTTATTCTTCAAGCACTGCACCCTGTGTTGGGGCTACCCTCTCTTTCTCTGGAGCTGAGCTCACTGGCAGGTGGTGGACAGACCCCAGGAGTGGGCAGTGAACATGTCCACCAGGCCATGAATCCCACTGTGGCCAAAGCAGGGAGAGAGGAAAAGTGAGATTTGAAGGTCTCTTCAACTTTCAAGGCAACTCACTGAGCCAACGCCAAACAGCAATACAGTAAATTTTGGTTAGTAAGTTCTGATAATTTTTACCATAATGAGTTTGAGTGCCATGCAAGCAAAGAGTTTTGTGCACGTTCTTGTTTCCCTATTATCCCAAGTATAAAACTTAGTCATTTAGAAGATAGGCTCTGGAACCAGACTACCTGAGTCCACGTTCCAGCCTGACTATGTCCTGGATACATTTGGAAGCTCAAGCCCCTCAACCCCTGTGTACTTCAGTTCTCAGAGGAGTGTTCTGAGGATTAAGTGAATAAATATGTGTAAAGTATATCAAAGAGTGCCAGGTGCATAGGGAAGGCTCAGTAAATGTCAAATATTACCATTTCATATTATTATCATTATAATTATTATGTAATGTTAAATCTTCCCTGGGTGCCAATCAAGTTCAGAAAATTTTAACTTAGAGATTTTTAAAAAACACACATACATGAGTTTCTTCAATGACTATCCAACCTGAGAGGAAAAGAGAAAAAACAGATATATCAGCTTGGCTAATTCCATATGGGTATGAACTGAAATAGTCAATAGAAGCAGACCAATAGAGAGGATAATGGTGTTTGTAATCCTGGGTGGCACACAGTGGAGAGATAAGGACTCCCAGGTTCCAGGTGATGTGCCTTTGACAAGTCATTTAACTTTGCAGGACAGTTTCCCTTCTTGTCTGTAGAAAAGTACCTGCTGTTGATTCTACCTAGAACATTCCCTCCATCTCCTCCCCAACCCTCTTTCACAAGAGTATACAGATCTTATTTTAAATCTCTCAGCCTCTGGCCCTCCTTGATTCTTAAGGTTAGACCACGTCTCCATGCTGCACAGTCACACAGCATTTCTCCACCGTGTCCAAGTGCCTGTATCTATACATGGTACATAGCTGACTCTCAGTAAATACTGGATGGATGGATGGGATAATAATGTATATTGTTCTTCCCTTTTAAGATCAAGAGAGACATCTAGGAGAAAATACACTTTACAAATGCAAACTATTACTCAATGGTTGAGTTTGAGAAGACTGAGAGTCTTAAATGGAGTCTGACAAAAGACAAAATAAGTCATCTAAAGGTGTCAAAGAATGTCTTGTGCTGTATAAACCTCTACAAACCCAATACGCAAGACTAATGGGAGTAACTTGTCTGACCCTGGGGTCAGGGCATGGGCAGGCCAGGAAGAAGCAAGGACCAAGAAAACAGATCAGAAGACAACATGATACCACTGTCCCAAAAAGGTAGGGGTTACAGTACAGGGAAGTCAGTTAAAGCAAAAGGTCAAGTGGGCATCATACATGAACAGGTAAGAGCCTGTGGATCACATTGAGGGCGTTCATAAACTTGAAAGGAAAGAAAAAAATACATTTTATTTTCACTAAATTAACTGAAATTCAACATTTCTTCCAGTTAATAAACCACAGCAGTATTAGCAGAATCTGTGACTTTGTCACCAAAAGAAATCAGAGATTTTTGTCATATTACAACTGCAGACACCAAAAACATCTTTTACTGTCTCCAATACTTTAAAATTATGGTGGTTCTTAGACCCACTGCTGCATCTTGTCATTTAACTAGTTTTTTTTAAAAATGCGTACATTACTATATCATAAACTTAATATTTTCATAACACTGCAGCATAACTGGTTTTTTTGGTAACACTACATATCTCACTTGATACATTTAAAACATTTTTCCATGAGGGTCCCTAGGCCCCTCTAGACAGTCACAGGGCTCTGGGGCTCCAGACAGGTGGAGGGACCTCGGCTATAAGACGGCACCTGTGGAGCTGGTAAAATCAATAGTGTTTTTTTTAAGCGTCTGTGATCCAACAACAAGGTGACAATAACCTTTGATTTTTGCAGTGAGTATGGAAAAAATCAGAAGGCCTAATAACTAACCCAGGGAGGAGCTGACTACCCAGAAGGCAGACTAATAAACCCATTATGTAACAGAAATGGAAGCACATCCCTTAACCCCCAAAATGTGAGGGGCCTGGATACTTCCCACAGACTCCCAAGGATGAGGGAGGGGACCGCTGGGGTGACTGCAGGGGGGAGGGGTGCTGTTTTGCCGGGGCTACAAGGAGCGCTGTTTTCCACCACTTTTTATTTAAGTGCACCAAGCAGAGCTATCACATGCCGATCCTGATGTAAAGTGGTTTGAGAGCGGATTCTTCAGGGAAAGGCAAAGACAGACCATTGATAAAAACACCAGGGGCAGGGACAGGAAGAAATCACTCTTTCCTTTGGCACCCAGTACACAGGCGCCAATGGAGGAGGAGAAGTAAACTGAGATGAGCGCCAATCCTCACTGGACCAAAAGCAGCTGTACTGTGAAGGCTGAATTAACCAAGACAAAGGAGTGGAATCAATACTGTGTAGGATGCAGTCTATAGCCCCAGGAATCATAAACCCCGGCCTCTGGGAAGGTATGCAGGTATCACCTGGGCCTTGAATCACCACCTCCCTTGTTTCTAGAAGGCAATACAATGAAAATGCCCTCATCTTCACAACAAATCTGCTAAAATCAGACCCACCCTTTTTTCCCTGGGATTTCATTCAGAATCTGATGTTTTTTTCCAGTTTATATAAAAAGACTTTGGTAGCATAAGATAGAAAGTCCTTTCACGACCCCATTTTCAAGAATTCCTTACCGGATACTATTCTGAGGCAGATAAAGGATGAAGAAATAACGTTTTTCTTCTCCTTGTTTTTTTCCTCTTTTGTTTTTAAAGAATCCAAATCATAATGAGTGCATGGAGGGAGAGGTTTCAATTAAAAGCGTCAGAGAAGAGTAAATACAGTTCACTATTACTCAACTCAATCAACTAGTAACCTGAAAACTAATTCATTATTAGCCCTTCTGCTTGGTGAACAGGGAAGTTTTCACATTGTTTCCAATGACACTACAGCTGTAAAATTTGGCAACATTATTGGAGTAAAAGAGCCAAGAATGGACTTCTAAAAGATTACTACAGTGTTACTGTATCATGACATCATTCATAAGAACGGCCCATAAGTAAATTTCAACACAACTTCTAAATAAAGATCAGGCGAGCTTATAGCTATCAAATCATCACTCGTCCCCCTTTACATATAAATGATAGCGTTTTAATGATAGCAAAGATGTCCAGATTTTAAGAATATTAATCAAATCCACCAATATTAACCCAATATCAAGATATCACTAGGTATCACTGGATACACTTTATGACTCGCCTCAATGGCACGTCACGCAAATCTGAAATGTCATATGGAAATAGTCCATTGGCTGCATTAACCCTCTTGATACTCTATGCCCAGAGGAGCCCGAGGAATGTTGTTTGCTGACTGTGTCCTAATGAGCTGACTCAAAATTCAGGCCACTGACAATCAGGTGCTTATGAGTAATAATGAGTCAAATACAACTGCTTACGGACAAAAATTTTTTAATTTCACATGAAAAAACCAGCCAAGTCCTGGCCTCACTTGCAAGTTTTCAAGGTTATGTAATAAAAAAGTCTTCAAAATAAAGCAAGAACACTTTCCCACACTGACCTGAACCCAACCCATGTGATAAGTCAGGTCCAGTAACTGTCATAAAATACTTCCAATCAGAATGCTGATGCCAGCAAATTATTCTGAGTCATTGGCTTCTGCAGCTAAAGTACCTTAATTCCAAGTCCAAACTGTTGATCATCCTTGGAATTTATCAGAAACATCAGGACCAATCTGAGTACTAGAAGATTCCATGGCAATTAGTTGTCAGGGCCAATAATTGTCCCATCTCGGAAGCTTACCCTCAGTAATAATCCTATTGAACTTCCAAAAGTTCGAACCACCACAGATGTTTAAGACAGGGTTAAACAACACGAAGATGTTATTTCATGCAGAAACAATACCTATTGATTTGACTGTTCTCTCTGATTACACAAAATCACACAAGAAACAACCCCACTCAGTTCTTATTGCTCGTTCACTCACTACTTTTGCTCAGGGCAAATAAACACTACACAGTTGGCTGCAGGTGGAAGACTAGAAATTCCAACATTTTGAACATGAAAATCTATACAGTATGAGGGCCAGGAGGGAGGCTCTGGCTGTGAGAATTTGGACAGAATTTTTGACACTTGTGAGTCTCGGCTTCCTCATTTCTGAATAGGGAGAGTAATAGCTGTTGGAAAGCTTGTTGTAAGCACAGAAACACACACAGTGGGGTCATGTTATAGTTGTATTAAATTTGAGAAATCCAACCATACAGATTCCACAAAGGGGGTTCCCAGGAACCCCCTTTGGATGGGCCTCTTAGGATGAGCCTCATACTGCATTCAATGGGACACCAGCATAAAAAGGAGTCACTTTTTTTAATACAATTAGGCCTTCAGTGCAAATCAACTACTAATTCATTCAACAAATATGTGCCAATCAGTCTTTCAGGCCCTGGGATGCAGCCGGGGACAAAAGCGAAAAGGACCTTGAAGTTAACATTCTGAAGCTCAACTGGTGGCTATTAAGGTCTTTTAAGGATAATTTTTAATATATATGTTTTTCATCTTATACACTGACTTTAAGTTTAAAACCCAATCCCTATGTCAAATGAGACTTGAAAGTAAATTTGCAATATCACGCATACTCAAGGACATCACAGATGTTTAACAAGTATTAGCCAACGTAATTACTCTTCGTGAGTGATGTCACCAGGGAAATAAGGAACATCCGGTCAGGGCCCGTACATCAGACTGGGGAGTGCCTTTCATTTCCATGATGTCTTACAGTTCACCATGCTCACCTGCACTCTCTCACTTACCTGTCCCAACTATCTGCTGAGTGAGCGTTTCTATTTTATTTTAAAGAAGCTAAGGCTAACAGGCTGAGTGACTTATAGAGCAATATAACCAGCAAACCCCCAACATTGCTCTAGTATTTTTTTAAAAGAGGGGGTAGGGAGTAGATGGCAGCTTTGACTAAAATGAAAATGACTCCGTGACTATGGCAGTTTCACCCTGATGTCTGACTAACACTGACGCCCGCGGCGGGAACTCGGGGGAGGGCCCTGCTGTGTTGCGAGCACCTGGAATACCTGCCCCTGCATCACAGCCCCGCTCCTCCGCTCACCGCCTGGGTGGCTGCAGGCGCGTTATCTGTCTGGTCGGTGCCTGAGTTTCCTCATTGGAAAAGCAGGAAAAATAACACCGACCTAACGTGTTGCTGTGGAGATGAAATCGGTGAATACTTGGAAAGTGCTGACAACCCTGCCTAGCCCCAGGCAGCACTTGATAAATTATAAAATGAACTTATATATGTGTATATATACATACATATACTCATAGACATATATATATATACATATATATATCGTTGTTAGTCACTTTCGCATGCATTATTAATCCTCAAGGTAATGCTGAGCAAAATATAATCTATCTCAATGATTAAACTTGTTTCTCAGGCCCAAAGACACCATGTGGCCTGCTCAAGGTCACAGCCAGTGACAGAACGTGAACAAAGCCAAATTCTGTGGCACAGCAAAACCCGATCCTTCCCACAGCATTCCTGTGTTCTGAAGACTTCACAGACTGCCAGCTTGAGGAAAACTGGAGATGCCTCTCCCTCCAGCCTGGCCATCTCTGCTACACCTTCTCTGACCTCACGGGCCCAGACGGCTTCCTTCTCCGTGACTCCTTCAGGCGCCCCCAGGCTCCTCCCCTGCTCCTGTCCACTCGCACCTTGTTCACTTCATGCCTTCTATTAATAAATCTGATTGGAACCCACTCCTCATCCATTCAACCTGGTATTTTGGGTACCAATTATAGACAAGATACTGAGTGAGGGAAAGTATGAAATGAAGGCCAATAACTTTATAAATACTCTGTCTGCCTTGTTTCTAAAAACTTTTGCCATGAAAAAGGCACCTACAAAAACTAAGCCCAGCAATAGGTCCCGAGAAGATCTGTTGAGTGACCAACGGAAATATTCAGAACACTAGTAGCCTGGAGTTTGAATCATAAGAACCTGGGAAAGTATTCAGTAGCTGCAATTGGCTGATGGCTTTAAACACTCACATATTCCAGCCCAGACCAGGGCTGTTTGATTTTTGTATCGTTTTGTTTTTCTTAGCCGAGCACCTTCCTCAGAGGGCACAACAGGCCAAATGACAACAGTGATGCCACCCACCTCTGGACACTGACTGGCCCCTCCGGGACTCCTAGGGTGGAGGATGAAGGCCACGGGAAGTTCCCAGAGTGGAATCCAAACTCACAAAGGCATGTCTTCCTTTTACCTAAATCCCAAGAACCAACACAAGGACCAACACAAGGCCTCTTCGTAAGAAAGCTGGAAGGACCCGTTTTCAGAAAGTGGGGCTGGGCTCCACGGAAGGACCCTACAGACACAGGCACATTGACTTGAACACCTTAGAACAGCCAACAGCGACACGCACGTACGCGTGGAAGCGTGGAGATCTCACGTGCCCAAGGAGGGCACGTCCCTCCATGTGCCCGTGGAGATTAGCTCTCCAGCTGCCAAGGATGCCCGTGCGTGTGAATAAATGTCACCAACTCTTACTCATGTTTTCGGAAGCACAGTAACTTCGGGAGAATCTTTTCACTGAAACCTAATATCCTTGCTGGGGTCTTTTATAATGAACATATACGCTGCCTCAGTTCACTTGAATAATTATTACCACACACACCAAAGGAAGTTTTGCTGCAACACTTTTTATGACAAAAATCTTGCCAGTGATGTCTTTAGCATCTTACACTCTACTCCATTGTTGGAGCATTTTAGGACAAGGCTTCAAAGAATCTAAGTCACAAAACACAATCCTTGAGCTTTCAATAATTTTCCTCAATAATATCCAAACCCCTGGGTAAGAGGGAAACCAATTACTGACAGCGATTGTCCCCAGCCACCTTCTCCGTGTGCACACAAGCTTAACCTTCCCATTCATTGTGAAATATTTTCCTGTGTTCAGCCTTCCAAGTACAGTGAAGTGAAAGTCAGGCTTCCGATAACATCGCAGGGCAGCTCTAGATAATTTACTGAGCAAAAATGAAAGTAATCAGCTAAAAAAGCTGCCATAACACACACCCAAATCTTGAAAGGAGACTTTACATAAACTGTAAATCAAGTAATATTCTTTGCCCAGACTCAGAACAGGGCTATAAAGTAGCTTTTAAAATGTCAGTTAATTATGTTTCTTCAAGGTAGCAACACTGGATTTGGTCCCAGAAGAATTTGCTTCAACCACCCTCCTGAAAAGAAGATACTGAAGTTATTACTAAGAAGAAAGTATAAGGTAAGTGATTGATGGACGAGGTTTCGTTACATCAGAAAGCTCTTTGTTTTTTATTTTTCTTTAATTTCAGAAATGCTAATTTCATATAGGTAAAGTGAAACAAATTGCTCCCTTGAGACATGTCGAGGTGATATGCACCGGTTTAGAACCTTCCATACAGAGAACCTTCCATACAGAGAACCTTCAAGGTCATCTCTCTTGTGTCATCTCTCCTCAGACTTAGTTTCACAACCATTTTCGGTACTAAATAATTATGGCTTCATTTTTAGCATTGTACCACTTCAAAAGTTCAACCACTACAGACAAAAAAAATCAGATCCATTTAGCAAGCTTTTATGGAACAGCTGCTATGTGCAAGGTATCACGGGAGGCTTCAGGGGCGGTGGGCGGGCTACAAAGTGAGGCTCTTCTTGCGCTTGCCCGGTTCTGAGGAAGACAAGGCTGGCAGACCAGACTACAGGTCAGGATGCACAGTGGCAATGGAGGCGACAAAGTAAGGATGAACCTGGACATCCTTGGACATCCAAGGACAAAGTAAGTAAGGTAGCAATTACTGAAAAACACTTCTTCAGTTGCGCTCTGGGACCATGCCATGTTTCACTGTCTAAATGACATCTGTCCCTTAGAATAATTTATTCAGAGGTTTTGGGAGTCACCTGAGTGACATATAATAGGCTCATTTGACTTTTCAACTAAAACACCAAGGGAGAAATTATCCTAATGTATTACAGATAAACTTTTATGATGCTAATTAAAATGTTAAAAAAAAAAGCCTTGGCTGGTGTGGCTCAGTGAATTGAGCACTGGCCTGCAAACCTAAGTGTCACTGGTTTGATTCCCAGTCGGGGCACATGCCTGGGTTGCAGAGCAGGTCCTTAGCAAGAGGCATGTGAGAAGCAACCACACATGATGTTTCCCTCCTTTTCCCTCTCTCTAAACAAATTAATTAATTTAATTTTATTTGATTTCATGTTAATAAGCTAGGGCAGTTTTTTTAATTGAAGTGGCTTCATAGGAATATTGAGAAAAATATAATCAATAATACATTATGCTTACTCCCTCATTTTCAAATATTTAGTAAGAACACATCTGGATAGTCTGGTAAAGAAAACAGATCAGATTCATACCCCTAGAAAGTTAAAAAATAATAAACTCAAAATAAATATACATACAAGACATTGATAAGACAGTAAAAAAATGTGTTAAAGAAACAAACACCAAAGATTACACAAGTAAAATGAAAATCTAGAAAATAAATAAATCAAGGCCTACATTATGCACTTGATACATGATAGTTCAATAAATATTTATTGAAGAGATCAAAGGAGCAAAGGAATGAAGAAAAGAATGAACAGACAAACACAGCCTGGGATCACTTATTTGACCATTGCTTCCATATGCAATATTGGTTTATCAAATTCTGTTCATAGCTTTTTAAAAAGAAGATTCTCTGAGAGAGGCAGAACCCAACTCAAGTGGATCCACCTTAAACTTTGTTGAAATTGGTCTTTCTTGGGGAAAGGTAGGGAGCAGCACTACCTGTCATTGGTTGCTAGCTTTCCATTCAGACACATGGTTGGATGGCTGTTACCTGGCTGCTCTGCGAACAGGCATCCTATAGGACTCGCCGTGGCCAGTGGCAGGAAGTTACTTTCCCTTCCCTTTGTAAGGGTGGTCATGGTAGGGGACATCACAGAGGAAGCCTCTGTCCGTCTGAATACCAGCCCATGTTGGACATAGACCATGAGTGAGAAGAAACTTCCATTGTCAGATCTTGGGGTTATTTGCTACTGAAGCATAATCTAGCCTACCCTGGCTCAGACACACACTATTAAACACCTAAAGGCCATTCCCATCTCCCCTGTACCTATACCCCATACAAAACACTCCTTAGTTCCCCCAATGCATTGTATCTCGAATATTTAAAGTCAGTTTATTTTTATAACAGTCCTTTACACGAAAGTATTTAGGGAGAGAAGAGGAGGGGGAAAGGAAGAAAAAGAAGAGGAGCTTCCCACCATTCCATCTTTTCATCCAACAGAATTCACCCCAAGTCTAACTTTTCTTCTCTGCAGTTGACAAGGGTGTGGAGTTTAGGACATGAACGAAGTATTCCACAGGAATTCAATATACAGGTAGGTCAACGAAAATGTACTGGATTGAAAAATATGTATGATCCAGTGCAGGAGCTGGGTGGAAATTACAGGGTTACTACTGGAGAGGAACCAAACAAAAACTCTGGTGGCTGTTTTAAAACAGAACAAGCAACACAGTTCTTTACTTCTTAAATTTCACGTTATAAATCACGTAGGAAATTCCATCTCCCACCCTCACCCCAGGAGAAAACTCGGTAATAAAATGTCTAATAAGCAGTTGAGGCATTTTTACAGCATCCAGTCTACTTTCCTACATCTGACTCACTAGGTTTATTTATTTGGGGGACTTGAAAAATATTTAGGTCATGATAATTATGTAAAATCATCAATGTAAAATATTTCATCCTTATCTAATTCCTACTCATTTCGTTTCAATATTTGGATAGGTCTTTTTTAATAAAACAAAAAGTGGGCTCAAAAAACACCTCAAACACAGTTTGCTTTGAAATTTTTATTGCAAATTTCAAGGTATAAAGTGCAATTTTTATCTCATTTCTCACATTCTCACCAAAATATGTCCCAGAATTGACATTCTAGGATTGATTCTCTGTACCCCAATTTGTTTTGTATTGGTATGCATTTTACTATCTAGCTACAAAACACCAGGCAATGTTTAAACGATATTCTTAATTCTAATTACTTTTGGTACGTATACTACACTTGCTAACTAAACAACATTAGCACTCTGTTCTTCTCACCCTATGCATAAGAAAGAGAGTAACAAGATAGAAAGTTTCCTATATCCCAGCTTTGCATTCAGTATGAATTGCCAAGTACATGTAATTCTTCAAGCATTATTCATGACAGGGTCCAATTTAAAATAGATTTCTGCACTGGCGTTCATCATGACCAAGCTGGGGAAAAAATTGACAGGGTAGAATAGGCATTGTATCCTTTCTGGAAAGTTGAAACACAAGGGTGGAAATTCTTCCAAGGTATCACATAACCAGTTTAAGGACTTTCAGGCACTCTCCCTGAATGTCAGATTTCTTTCCTATAAACTGACCCCAAAAGACCTTTTAAATATAAAAATGCTATTATAGTTTCTCCTGCTACTGTTTTTTTAAAAAAACATACAGAATGATTTTGTTGTAACATTTTGTTTTATTTGCTCAAGTGTTCAAAGGCAGCACAGGGTAGCCATTGGTGGCACCACCTTGGTCTCAATCTTGGTTTTATCAACTATCAACCGAGACTTTAGGAAAGTTAATCTCTCTAATCTTCCATTCTCTCCTTTTTAAAAAATGGAAATGAAAACTGTACCTACATTGTTGGATAATTAAGAGTAAAATTAGCTGAAAAACGTACATGAAGTCTTGCTTGTCACAAGTATGGGCACATACATGATAAGCATTCAAAACCATTAGCCAGTACTCTTATTATAATTATGTCTTTTCTTGAAAGGTATGTCTAGAATCTACCATATTTGATCAGCTACATGAAGGTCTTGTGTTAGGAACTCTTGCTTCTATCAACCATTTATTTATTTTAATGGAACATATCTCCACTTCCATTTTCTTATTTCCCGGCATCCTTCGGGCAATCATATTATTTCTTCACCTTCTAAATTTCCTCCCTTCTCCCCTACGCCCTTCATCTCTATTTTTATAGATTTTTTTCTCCTATTTATCCCACTAAGCCGTCTTAATGTTACCGAACAAGAGCTCCAAGGGAGCCCTGGCTGGTGTAGCTCAGCGGATTGAGCACAGGCCTGTGAACCAGACAATCGCGGTTCAATTCCCAGTCAGGGCACATGCCTGGGTTGCAGACCAGTTCCCTGCAGGCCAGTTCCCAGCAGGGGACGCACAAAAAGGCAACCATACATTGATGCTTCTCTCCCTCTCTCCTTCCCCTCCCCTCTAAAGATAAATAAATAAAATATTTTTAAAAAAAAGAGGTCCAAGGGGAGGGGGGGCAATACAATCTCTGGCCCACCTAGGGATGCCAAATATTGCTACACAACAGGGGCCCCTCCCAAGGACATAATACTAAAATCTACTGGGCTCTTCTGTCTGCTGCCAATTGGAAAGACATCTCTCAATTCCAGAGATTTGTGAAAAGGAAACAAAATGTTTATTTAATGCTATTCAGGCCTAACGCCTCCACTAAAATATCAGAGTCCTTTAGGGTATACACCTACCCCCACACAGCTCCCTTCTCCCACTGTCCCAACTCCGGGTACCATAAATCAGGAAAAGAGCACACGTCTGTGTTTCAGGCCGCTGGCACTGTCAGCTGTGTCACCGTGCAGGCAGGATCTCTCTCTAGTTAATCCAAAGTACTGTGGTACCCTCTCATGGTCCACTGGCAAGAGTTCTTTGTACCAAGTTCCAGTCAAAGTCTCTCCTGCTTTCCAGGCCACGCGGCCAAAGGGGGCACCCCAAAGCCACGTGGGCCTCTTCTACCAAAGCTGCAGGGGTTCTCACTCCACCAAAATCATGTGGCTTTCTTCTTCACCTGGCTGCAGGGATCTCCATTCTGGCAAAGCTGCGTGATTTTCCCTTTCACCTGAGGCAGTTACTGCCTCAAGTCCTGGAGCCCATCTTTTCCAAGCTCTCACGCAGGCCCTTCTCACTCCAGAGCGCAGACCCTACTTCCATCCTGAGTCCCAGCTACTCCCTTCTCCCTCTCCTGCTCAAAACTTGGCCACAGCTATTTAACATATCTATGAAACCAGTTAAAACTTATAGATATGTTAAATAATCATTCCAGAGGTTAGCTCCAAAACTGTTGCTATGCAAAACAGCTCTCAATGGCCTGGCTCCATTCATCCCTTCCCCCTGGGGAGGGGGGGGTGAGGACATCTTATATGTCTCTCCAATATTCCTATACACTTTGAATGCTGGACACCATTCCAAATCTTTTTGGGGCCCCCCCTTGGCTGCACCCTGTATCATTAATATAAGAAACATGCAATTAAAGAAAGAGGCTGTACTGTGTAAACTGCATGATTTGCAGAATAAGCTAAAAGACAGAGAATGAAACTGATCATACTAAGCCTCCCATGAAAATCAACCCCCTTACTTTCTGCTTCCCCCATAAGTAGGGAAAGAGACAAAAGGCAAATTTTAATTTATTTCGGCAAAGCTTAAACAACTTAACACAGTAGTGTAGCAATGAGCACCCTGTAAATGTTCATTAGCTGAAATCTTTTCAGAGAATTCTCCTTTTATGCTCTGGACACCATAACACAAGCAGTTCCTAGATTTTGTCAAAGTAAAAAGGACCCATCTTTCTGTGAGGCCACTGGTGGTGTTTGCGTGTTGTTATCCTCAGGTGGGAAAGAGGCGAGGGAGGCCAGTGATCTAGTGTGTCAGCAACACACTGAGCTTGGGACGGGGCACTTGGGAAGAGAATACTGACTGCACACTCGTCCGTCCACCCTTCCCTAGAACCTTGGAAGAAGAACAGTGTGTCCTTTGGGACTGAGTATCAGAGGCCTGTCAGGTAGCTCACTCCAGACTCAGCAATCCGAGAAATATGCACAAAGCTACCTTGTGCAGCACCTCTGAACCTCTCAGATTTCAGTTCTGATGCAGAAAGACACTCCCTGCTAGCATTTTCCCAGGGTCTCAGCCAAACGTTTTTATTTTACCTGCTCACTCCTCTTTTGAGAAGCCAGGTTCCACTCCAGGTCTGTGTAACTACTAAAAGAGATATGTGAGTTAGGACAAAACACCCAAAATATTGGTTGGAAAGAAAGGGAGTGGTAATGCCATTAACCCACTCAACTTGGGTGGATGGTGGAAAAGTACAGACATTGCTGAGACCGCAGCTCCTGCCACTTGAAAACCCTTGTATATGGGCATCTCCATGTGTCAGTACCGCCTGTGCTCGCGATGTCCCTTAGTAAATGAACAGGACAAAGGGATGAATACAGAGTTCTTGGGTGATTTTTTTAAGTTCTTAAAGTATCTGGGTTTATGCAAAAAGAGCCCCCAGTGACTTGGCATAGGGGCATGGGTTTGTACCTTAAAATGTACTTCTCTTTCTTACTATTGTCATTTCTGATTTTGAAGAGCAGAGTGATGATCGTTAAAATGGATTAATACTGCCTAAAGAGTTTCAGCTCTTAAAACACAGGAAATTATCATAGTCCTTTCATGTACACAAAGCTCCAGATATTATACAAAGGCAATTTAGTGTAACCATGCTTCTATTTTAATCTTCTAAATTATTTCAGTAACTTGAAGGTCCAGGAAGCTGAGTATTACTAGAAAACACTAAGTGTGATTGCAGATAACACATTCTGAGAAGGGCTGAGGGAGGAAATTAGCAAATCTTTACCCCTTAGGATGCTTTCAGCTAAAAGTGAAACAAACCCACTTCAGACAATAACAAGGTGGGGAGGTGGTGGAAACAAAAGAATGTATTATATTTCACACCATAAAAAGCCCAACATGGGTGGACTCCAGAGTTGGATGATTCCACAGCTCGGAAAGTACAGACTTCTTTCTCCAGCTGGTAGAAAGATGGCTGCCTTGGTTCCAGACATCCCATACAGAACTGCAATGACCACAGCAAGAAGGGCCACCTTCATGTCTTTCTTAGAGGCTAGGAAACCCTTCATGGAAGTCCTTCCAACTTTGGCCATGGCCATGACTGACTCTCCAGCCCATTCCTTAACCAATACCTGGCAAGGAGCACAGGAGGGACAGGACACATGCAACTCAACTATAGGACCATGATGGGCTGACCTGGATGTCAGAGAACATACCTGTCTTCCCAGAGCTTAGGTTCCAAAAATGTCTTGATGCAGGTGAACATCAAAGCCAAACACACAACCAAAAAACACACAGTTCCATCACAAAACAAACAACATATCAATCTTCTAGCCCTGCAGAGGTTGGACCGGCAAGGGCACGAGCTCAACACACTTAATGCGGGTCAGTAGCAAATGCTGCTTTCCCCAGCCACTGACTCATATAAGGAAGAGTGATTTAACCGAAGTAGATGCCTAGATTTCGATTGTTTGCCTTCAGCACATTGTTCTTCGGGTTGATTTTGTTTAGTTTAGGGGTTTTTTTGTGTGTGTTTTTTTTAACACTGACAAGTCTGGAAGGTGAAATAACTGGGGATTGTATAGAAGGAAGATGAAAGGCTGGGCAGAAGACATGCCAGCAATCACATTAAGGTACATCTCGCCCTTGGCCTGTGAGATCCTACAGATCTAGACCTGTGACCTCTCCGAGGGGGTCTCCTACTCACTGCTTCCCACTCCCTCTTGTTCTTTCCTACTTGCTCCCATTACCGGGGGGCTCGCTCCCAGCAGTTGCTATGGCTTTCTCCCTGGTTCCTTTCAGGTCTGAGCTCAACTGCCAGCCTCTCACTGAGACCCCCTTACATGCACAGCATGTTCCCATTCTAAATATTCACTATCCTAACAGCCTTGCTTTCTTTTTCTCCATAGGACTTATCCCTAACGGACACATATATTTATATACATTCCCTAAAGACAGGAATCTGCGGGAGCTGGAAAAGTTCCTGACACATAACAGGCGTTCAATAGATATTTGCTGATGAATTAATGGGGATAATATGGAACCATACAAGAAAAAGTATATACTTAAGACTTTTATAAAAGTAAACTCAGGCTTAAGAACAGGGAAATTGAGATCTAGCCACCAAGAAGTACTTTAATGGAATAGCATATTTTTCTTTCTTTTTGAATTCAAAAAAAATTATACCACCACTTTGTAGATGCATTTCTACTAGTCCAGTTGATAAAGAAAGTCCATGTCAAAAGTATAAAATGGAATATCAAATTATTCTTCTATCAGGTAAGCTATAAGGAGTCAAATCAAATCATTTTTGCTAAGTAATTTGTTGCCCAACAATCATATAATATAGACAATCTCTCTCTCTCTCTCAGAAACTAGTTTAGAATGGCTAGGGTACTAACAAATTCACTCCTGGTACTCCTTGTCTTATGCTGACAGCTCTCTCATACCACCTTTAAATGCATTTTCAGTTCAGTTTCTCAGATGTCCAGCAGTATGTCTTGTCCTTTCGTCCAGAGAAGGAAGCAAGGCTGTTAACTAAGGTTTAATGGCTCACTCTACACAAATTTTAAGGAGAACTCATGCTAGCTCCTTAGTTTCTTTTCTGATATGGACCCAGGCGGTGCCCTTGCTCTAAGCATCACATGCCAATGCTGCAGCCTGAGACCTGGTCTTTCTTCCTGCAGCCACAAAAGATGCTGTCTGAATCGTCTGCCCTGCCCCGAGTACCTCCCAATTACAGAACCAAGGGAAAGCTATCCAGGTGCTCTCCGACACATGTGATTTCCAGGGCCACATGAAGGTGACTCATAACAGAAATCTTGAATGAAAGGTCCCAGAAGCCTCTCCAATCGCAGACTAAGAAGCACAGTAATTTCCTTGGCATTTTCACTTCCACCACCCATCACAGGAAATCCAAAGCTTTTCCATGCCAAGGCCCAGAGTACAGCTGCACAGCTTCTCCATCTTGCAGGGAGTGTGATAGAGATTCTCAGATTTGGTCAGTCCACAATAGGTCTTTATTCTGTACCTCCTATATGAAATTTAAGAGTTTAACAGGTTCCAAGCCAATGAATATTTCATTCTTATTTCATAGTAGGGAAAAAAAGTCCTTTTCACTGGGAGGGTTTGAGCGTAACCCAAGAACCCCTCTTCTGATTCTATCAGCATGCCGCGACCAGGGTCCGATTGAAAGTGTGCGTTCCTGAACCACAGCAAGGGACTTCCCGATCCCCGCCTGCCATGCTCACGGGACGCCATCCGCACTGTCAATACTACATAAAACAGAACCCACTTTGGTGCAGTGTGCTCTGGAAACAGGAGGAAAATCCTTTATGTAGTTATGTTAAAACGACAAGAACTAAGTTCATGCAGACAAAGAATTCAGTCCCAAAAGCAAGAATAAAAAGCTGCCCTCAGATATAAAGTTTCTATTTATGCCCATATATTTCAGAGTTGAGGGCATTTTATGTTATTCCAAAGTCATCATTATTTTTCCTAATGACATAGTAAAAATCATTGCTGAGATAATCCAACTGTAAGGGTTCTACTTTATACAGCTCCTAAAAAGTGAAAAAGTCTGAGCCAGATGGTAAAAATACATTTTGAATAAAAGAAAAGTTATTTCTTTTTGTACAAGCATCTTTAGGCCTTTCCAAGTTTACAGTTTATATTCACACATACAAGCCTAGATGACTAAGAAAGGGACCCATTTTTTATAAGTTGACAGGGTCAAGATAAAAGTGCTTTTTCTTTTTCTTATGTGGTATTAGAGCCATGGTATTTGTTATACGGTACTAAAGCTCTAAATGAAACAATGGTTCTCTCTTTTATGGGAGAAACTCTCATTTTCTTTTATTTCCAGCAAAGTTTCCAGCCTTCAGCCTCTCTCATAGGACTAACTAGGTAGATACGAGTGAGTAACTAGAACACACATTTGTATATCTGTCCTGGGCCTTCTCATGTTTAAAGAGGCTGCCTTTTAGGACCCTATAATAAAGAAATCCTTTATTCAAGTGCACACCAAAACCAGCTGCCACAATCCCATGGACTCTACTAATGCACACTTTCCTGCCAACGACAGTGACATTCATGGAGAGGAGGGCAGAATCATTGCAATTCTCTACCTGCAGCAGCTGCCACATTCTTGACCTCCCCCAAAGGGCATAGGACAGAGCACCCTCCTCCTGGCCACTGCTCTCACCAGCAGGTAGGGAGTGGGCACGGAATGAGGAAAGCCAGAGAAGACTGGTAGCCATCAAAGAGAAAGTCATTCTTCTCTGGCAACATTCAACGTCTCGATTATGAATGTACCGTGTCGTCACATCCAACTTGCCTTGAACAAATTCAATATAAACCATATGTGCTTGACCAAAAATGAAAGAGAGAAAAATAACATTTTGAATAGTATGGACATTTTACTGGCTAAGCATATGGCACTGGGTAAGAGTTGAAGAAGACTGCCCCTTCAATCAGGCTGAGTTTCCATATGCCTTCCATAATCCAGCGTCTCACCAAGCTGAGTGTGATTCCAGGAGTTAAAGAGATGCATGTTTTTTCCTACCACACACCCCCAGATGAAAACTAGTTACTCTGAGGCTGAAACAAGCATACAGCATTCGTCGCTGTTCTTCAAACTCTCCGAGCGAACGATGCCGCAGGACATCCACGCACGCCGTTTGCTCTGTTTAGGAGGCTCTTCCCCGAAGGATCTCTGTGGTCTATGGGGCTCATTTCCTCATTTTACATCTTGACATGAAAGACATCTTCTCAGTGAGGTCTCCTTTGAGCCTCTAGTCCAAACTTGTACCAGTCCTCCAACACTTCATTTCTTCCTTCTCTGCTTTACTTCCCCCCATAGCACTTAAAACTATTTAACACAGAGTGAATGTAAGCTCTATAAGGGCAGAGGCAGTTTTTTGTTTGTTTGTTTGCTTATGGTTTTGGTGGGGGGAGGGGGGTTCACTGTTTTGTTCAGTGCTTTGTCTTCAGCACTGGGGAGAAAAACATAGTAACTATCTATTGACCGAACAGGAATCTGCTCTAATATTGAAAGAAAAACACACATGAAAATCTTCTTTCAAGGTAGCACATGGTTCTCATTCCCAACATGGGACATTCTCAAAAGAATTTCAGAAGTATTTTTAAAGCATTAAAAAATAACTTCAGGGGGGAGGGACTGGACAAAGAAAGAGAAAAATGCATGGATACAGAAAACAGTGTGGTAATTGGCCGGTGGTGGTATGTGGAAGAGCGGATGGGGGCATAAATGGTGATGGAATAAATAAAATGTTTTTAAAAAGTTAAGTTTTAAACGGGTCACAAAGAATTCCACGTTTTCCCTAATGTTAATATCTAATACCTAACCATGGTACATCTATCAAAACTCAGAAATTAACATTGGTCCAATACTGTTAACTAAACTACAGAGTTTATTAATAGTTGCCAGTTTTTCCACTAATGTCCTTCCTGTATTTATTCATCATGACACCCCATTCTCCTCCAATCTGCAAGAGTGTCTCTTGTTTTTCATGATCTGGATGCTTTCGGGAAGTACTCGGCCAGGTATTTTGTAGAAGGCTCCCCAGTTTGGGTTTGTCTGAGGCTCTATCGTGACTACCTGGGGTGTGGATCCAGGAGAAAAAGAACTCGAGATGCAGTGTCCTTCTCATCGCATCATCGCAGAGGGCATATGAGGTCAACTACTATTATCCTCACTGATGATTGTTACTATGGTTGTTGTCACTGGCGATGTTAACCCTGGGTAGCTGGCAAAGTTGGTGCTGTCAGCTTCCTCCACAGTAAAGCTACTTACTGTTTTCCCCTTTCGATATCTTATTTGTTGGGAGTGAGTCACTATGTCAGCCCACACTCAGTACTTTTAACTACACACGATGTTCACTTTAGGTGCTGAGTTTAGAATCTAATACCTGCAGAACGCACCTCCACTTGCACTCAGTCACCAGAGAAGACGAGGTCTCTGTAAAATGTGGGTGACATGCCAGAAACAAATCAATTTTCAGCCATATATGATTATTTCTGTGGGCTAAATCAACATAGACTTTTTTCCTATTTGTGTGGTCATAATCTGGTTATAATATGAGCACACAAATGGAAATATAGAACATTTAAAGATTAAAATAGTTTCCCAAATACAACAACAAGTGAGTGGCATCCCAGAATAATCCCCCATTCTGTACCCTTGGCAAGGATCCAAACGATTTGTTCATTGTTGCAACTGGGTAATACTCTTGGTTCTATTAATTGTGTGTAATCAATAGCATTTATTTAATTGTATTGCACAAAGAAAACAAAGTGTGTGGCCAAGACTGTTGATCGCTCCCAAGTTCTTCCTACAATATTTTTTTAAATATTTTATTTATTTATCTTTAGAGGGGAAGGGAAGGAGAGAGGGAGAGAAACATCAATGTATGGTTGCCTTTCATGCGTCCCCTGCTGGGAACTGGCCTGCAGGGAACTGGTCTGCAACCCAGGATGTGCCCTGACTGGGAATCAAACCTCGATTGTCTGGTTCGCAGGCCCGCGCTCAATCCACTGAGCTACACCAGCCAGGGCTTCTTCTTCCTACAATATTAATAGAATCCTCGATTTGTAGCTTAGGCACATGGGCTGCACAGGAGGACCATATCCAAGCCACCCTTGTAGCTAGCTGTGGTCATTTGATTAAGTTCCAGACAACAAAATATAAACAGAAGTTCTAAACTCAGCACCTAAGGCTAACCACCCTGTCCCCGATGAGCTTAGAGTCCATTGAGAAGGGGGGTGCCCACACTTACAGGTAATATTTACACTAATTTGCAGATAAAGAAATCAAGGCTTAAAAATGTCAGGTAAGTTGCTGAATTCCTAACCAGCTGAGTGAAGCCAGGACTGATAGAGATTTTAGGGTTGACCAATAAAATACAGGACACAAAGCTATATTTGAACTTCAGAAAAAGGGACACATAAATACAAAAATATTGTCCTCACCAGTGTGGCTCGATTGGTTTGGCATTATACCCTGAAGTGAATGGTCACCTGTTCAATTCCCAGTCAGGGCACATGCCTCAGCTGTGGGTTCAGTCCCTGGTCAGGTCAGGCGCAAGAGGCAACTGATCGATGTTTCTCTCACATCAATGGTTCTCTCCCTCCTTTAATCCCTCCCTTCCCCTCTGTCTATAAATAAGTAAATAAAATCTTTTAAAATATATATTGTTATTTATCCAAAACTCAAATTTAACTAGGCACCTTGTATTTTTGTTTTCTAATCTGGCAACCCTAGTCAGACTCCAAAGTGTGGGTACCTTGGCAGCATCACGCCCCGTGACATGCAGACCCCCACCTGGCACATGCCCTCTGCAGCTACGTGATGGCCTGAGTTGAACTACGCAGGGCACGAGCAGACAAAAGGAACAAGCAACAAGGAGTTGACAAAATGAAGAAACACTGTTATTCCTCAATTCCGGGAAGGCAGAGAGGCTGCCCAACCTGAGGGGCTCCCCTCTCTGAGAGAAACTTATGGAACAGAGAAGTGGTGGAACGAGAGGTATACGGTAACCAGTTGAGGGAGGGGGTCACAGGAAAAGGACACCCAGGACTTAGGGAGAATGGCAATGTTGTTTGCTCTCTGACTAATATTTCTTTTCTGTCTTTCTTTCCAGAAATAAATGAATAAATCCATGATGTTGATGCTTCTAAGTTGAGTTGGTGCCCTGGGGTGAAGGCAAAGATGCACCCGATCGACTTTAGGTACGAGAAGAAAGGCTGCAGGCAAACCTCGGGAGTCTAAGTGTGAGACAGGGCATCTGTGTGGCATGGTGGGCTCTGCATTCTTTGTAACAGTTCAGGATCTAAAGCCGCCGAGCAGTGGTTTCCACCCCAGTTGGCCATGACAGTGACCTAGGAAGACCACTGAAAGCAGGGCTGGAAGGACTCTTTTTTTTTTTAATTTCCCCAAAGATCCTGATGAGCAGACAGGTAGGCAACTTCTGCTATAGATATTTTATCACTTTCCTTTTTAAAGTATTGATAATCAAGCATGAAGCATCAGGCTTTTTTTTTTAATAGCTTTAATGGATGAATGACTTACATCCTATAAGATGCACCCATTTTAAATTCCTAATTCAGTCGTTGCTGGGGCATTCATAGAGTTGAGCAACCACCACTACAAACCAGTTTTCGAACATTTCCATCACCCCAAAAAGCTTCCACACTCCCACTTGCAGTTAACCCCAACCGTAGCCCCAGACAGCACCGGTTTCTTTTCTGTATCTCTAGGTCTGCCTTTGCCGGACATTTCATATGAAAGGTCTAATACAATATATAGTCTTTAGCATCTTCTTTTTCACTTAGTGTGTTTGTGAGGTTCATCCAAGTTGTAGCATGGATCACTAGTTCCCTGCTTATTTCTAAGTAGTGCAGTACTCCATTCCATGGATATACAGCCTTGGTTTGTCCACTTTCTAACTCGCAGACACTTGGGCTGTTTCCATTCTGGGGCTGTTATAAGTAATGCTGCTATGAACATTCACATACAAATTTTTATGTAAATATTTGTTTTCAATTCTATTCTATAGATACCTACGAGTAGAATTGCTGGGTCTATAGTTATGTTTTTAAGAAACTCAACACCAAGTTTTAATTGGCAAAAGTTGAGAAATAGTTGCCTACTGTATATCTCCAAGGTGATGCTCTCCTCTTACTTGTTCATCACTTAGATCCTCACTGAACACTAATATACGGAACACTAACCATGCTCTCATCAAGGAGCAGTCCCAGCGGAGGTCCATGTGCGGAGAGGGCTGCTGCTTCTTTTGCTTTGTTAGAGTGAATGACCCGTTAGGCTGAAGGAGCTTCACTGCTATGCATGGCTGGCAAGCTGCCAGTCCTGGTTCTTCAACAATGTGTTTGTAAAAGTCGGAAACAACCCACATGGTGATAATAAAGTAACAATTAAATAATTTTATTGGTCTAGCTTTTTATTCTTTATCAATTGCTCAGCAATACTGTAGATGTATATTCACTGTAAACATGTATTTACAATATACTTCAAATAGAAATTATATGCCCCCCTTTTAAATGAAACTATGTATATATACCTAGAAAATGGTTAGGGAAGTAGTTTCCATGTGAAAAGAATTATGAACACTTTTTCTTCTTTGTACTTAACCATAGTTTCTGATTTTCTGTATTTCCATCTATTTGTAATAAGACGATTGAAGTGAATTTTCTTTAGCTTTTTAAATCGAATACAACATTTATGAGTATTTATTTGTCACCAAGGTAAAATACTGTTTTGTTCTTTTTGTACCTTCTGACAGCTGATTCCTCGTCACTCATGAAAACTTGGGGAAAGGAGAGCCTGCATAATCCAAAAATCTCCTTTGGACCAAAAGCTGCCATGTTTACAACAGTATAGAGCTATAGTAGCCATTTGAGCTTTAAAAAGAAAAAAGATCCACCAATTTTAAAAAAAGGTATGCCATGCATTTTCCTGCAGTGCACACCAGAAAACCCACCCTAAATATGATACACCTCAGAAGCCCCACCCTGGAATGGATGGTTATCCAGGCAGCCCCTTTAACACACCTTTGCTAAACAGCCCCTTTCCCTAAATGCTTAAGACCAGACTGTTGTGTGTCGGTCACATCCCAGTGTTGTACAAGATGCCACATGCTCACACGATAAAAATAGGATTTCGACATCTCCCCTCCCCATTTATATCTGTCCCATTTTAACTCACCAAAATGCAATTGCTAAAGAACAACAACAAAAAGTAATTGCTTTGCTGGCCATTTTGTAAATATATCCAATTCCCAAAAAAAAGGTCACAGCCAAAAAAAGTATTACTCATAGATTCTTGAATAATCAGAGCTAATAATGGGTGTTTACTATGTTTCAGACATTTCTCTTAATGCTGTTTATACACCAACTGATTTATTTCTCACAACAGCCCTAGGAGATAAGTGCTATGGTCATAACCACTTAATAGATAAGGATGCTGAAGTCTGGAGAGGTTGAGTAACTTTCCCAAGCTCTCCCCGCCACTGACAGTGAACCTGGAACTCCAACCTGGCAGGGCGGGCTCTCTGCCTGGGCACTTCACCCCACTATGCTGAGCGCCTATGCCGATGCCCCTATGGCCTGATGGTGCTTCTTCAAGAGAGGTCACAGCAGGTCCAATGGGGCAGCCCTTTCAGAGGTCGGACACTGAGTTCTACATAATGAATTTGGTGTTGCAACTGGATGTCACATTGACAATTGCCTTGCCTACCAGTCTTCCTACAAAAAGGGTGCCAGGTGTCCTTCTATATTTTAGTTCTTATTGACCAAGGTGTCAGTTCATTAACTACCATCATTTCTTTTTTTGACATTTGTCTCTCCTTCTCAAAATCACTCTAATCAAACTCACCCTGGTAGCACTATTCCAGTGTTGAAGGTGCCAAAAATGGTTTAATGGCCTCTTAAGGACCTTTCCCCTCCAATCTTTGCATCTCTCCATTCATCCTTGACCCTGATGTTTGCAGGTGGCTCCAAAAAGGTTGCATCACCCAGAAAATTCATCAGGCTGCTTGCTGGACCATTTTATGGCTCTTCCTCAGGAGATAGGAGATGCTCACTGACACTGATCCACACAGGTTACCCAATCCATTCTTTCCTGAGCTCACTTCCTGGAAGCCAGCTACACAGTCTGCATTGCTCTTTTACACCTCATTACCCAGATTTGTCGCTTGCCTTTCAACAAAAACAAGTGAGGGTGTTCCACCATGTTTCCAAGGTCATTTTTTGCTCTCCTTTCTGGAATATTTCTTATATGCAGAACAAAAGTGTTTTATATTACTCTAACATATTTATCCTAAAATCCATAGGATAAACTTGGTAGTTGTCATCCCCAAAGATCACACTTTTAGAAAGTCTGTCATGTGACAATAATTTCAGCATCACTCAAAATATCAGAAAAAGAATTCTGAATGATTAATTTTACCCATAGAAGGTGTTCAGATACCAAATACTCGAAACCCAAAATGGATTTATGTAAAGGGGGCTCACTTATTTGCAATAACTTCTTAGCAAAGAAGTCTAAACTGAAACACAGTAGAGCAGAAACAGATGTTCAACCCATAGATGCTGATAAGGATTCTTCACTTGCCTGCTTATCACTAACAGATGAAGGAAGTGCATTCATTAAGGAAGCAATGCTTGCCCAAGTGGAACAGAGCCAGATTACAATTACCCATTGGTTCAGAGTACAACTGAACTCTCCTGATTTCAAAAGGAAAAAGAAGTTAAATACACTGAAAAATCAACTGTGCGATTCGAAGATACCATAACAAAGGCAGTTCAGCTGAAGAGGATGTGTTCTGGCTTCCATCAGTTCTGGTTCATTTATACCCAGGAAGAATTTTTTATTCCTTTTTTCTTTAAATTCCTAGATTTATGGTTCTTTTGTATTTAAGTTCTATCACATTCCCAAGCATATACATTTTAGGAAAGCCCCCCAGTTTTTGTCAACTGTAAGTAACCCCTGGTGGTATTTAGAATGGATTTTGAAGATAACACTCTACTTGCAGAATGATCAGAAATAAAAGCATCGAACTCAACCTATCCAAACTCAACTCACTCTCTCCCTTCCACATCTAAAACACAACACCAAACTCAGGTTGTTCTTCCTGCTTTGCTGGGAATGCCATTACTATGCCCCGAAACAGCCAGGGTAAAAATTTTACATTAACCTTAACCATTTTCATGTGTCCACATTTGCATTCACTGTATTAACTGCCTACTCCACAAAATGCTACATAACAACCGCAAACTTCAGAGGCAAATAACAATAAGCATTTATTCCTCTTGCGTCTGGGGTCAGCAGCTGGGCGCTTCTGCTGATCTTGAATGGATACAGTCATAAGCCTAGGGCAGGGGTTCTCATTCAGGGGTAGTTTTGTTTCCAAAGAATGTCTGGCAACGTTTGGAGCTGTTTTGGGTTGTCATAGCTGGAGAGGGAGTGGTGGGTGCTACTGGCATCTAGCAGAGGCCAGGGATGATGCTAAACATTCTAAAATGCGTATCTCTCCACAAGAAAGAATTTTCCAGCCCCAAATGTCAACAGTGCCCCTGTTGCAAAACCCCGCTATAGGTGTAGGCTGGCTGTTCGCTGATTTAGAATGGCCTCATCTAGAACAGTTGGGACAACTTGGCTCGGCCCATGGTCCCTTATTCTCCAGCAGGCTGTCTTGGTCATCCCATCGTAGTGATGGCAGAGGAGCAAGAACAAGCAGAACTACACAAGGCATTTCACAGTCTGGGCTAGAGACTGACACACCATCACTACTGCCTCATTGTACTGGCCAAAGCCAGTCACTAGGCCACCCCACGTCCAGGCGGTAGGGAAACAGACTTCACCTCGTTAGTAAGAACTGTGGTCACTGGGCAAAGGGTGAGTAGACAAGACAGGATGGAGAACCGGTGCAATCAGCCCTACTAGTTCTGTTCCGTCTGTGAAGGAAACACGGATTTGAAATTATAGAATTGTTCTGCCTCTCAGATTCCTCTTCTTGACATTTGTCTTTTGGCATTTAAAACATTATATTTTGTGCTCTCCACACGCAGGGCTGATAGACAGCCAGTTGGCACCAGACCGACTGCCGGTAGCTGGTACCACTGTAACTGGGCTGCTCAAACTGGTTGTTTCTGTGCCTTTTGTTACCTGTGCCGCTTCTTACTTGTGTGCCTGCAGGTCTCTGGATGGAGAGTGATCACTTGCGTCTTCCTTGGGCATTCAGTGCCCAGCACAATAGCAGGCACATCACAGGTGTTCAAGAACTGTGCATTGAACAAATGAAGGCATTCATAAAAAGGACAGCGCCTGTGATGTGAGCTTATGCCCTGGGGCATCTGTGTTTCAGTGTAGAGAAGAGATTCTCCTAAAGAAACTTGTCAAATTTGCTCAGATATCTGGAATTTCATACTGTTCAGATCCTGCCATGAAATATTGATTGTTTATTCCATCATATGAACTAGGAATGACGCTGTTGGCAGAAAATATAGCTGTATTCCCTGGGTGCCCATCCCTTCCCACACACCCACAGGAAACAATCATTAAAATACGCTTTAAATTTTACATCTGCCAATACTGCCCTGTGCAACTTACTCACTTGTTTTGTCATCTGCTGGGTTCTCCACCCTGGCCGCACACTGCAACCACTTGGGGGAAACTTTTATGAAACAATAATAATACCCAGGCCCTGATCCAGATCATTTTAAATCAAAAACGCCCAAGTGATTCTAGCCTGCAGCCAGGGTTGAGAACTGCTGAGCTGCAGCTCTCGATTAGGAGATAGTATTACTGAATGCTTATTCTTAGAAACGTAAAGTTTCTGCCATGGCCAGGTGGTTCAGTTGGTTGGAGCGCTGTCCCATACAGCAAAAGACTGCGGGGCTGATCTCCAGCCGGCATGTGCAGGAGGCAGCTGCCCGATGTTTCTCCCGCACTGATGTTTCTCTTGCCCTTTCTCTCTCTCTCTCTCTCCCAGCCCCACCCCTCTCTCTCACTAAAAATCAATGAACATACCCTTGGGTAAAAATTTGTTTAAAAATTTTAAAAATAAATGAATAATAAACTTTGAGAAAATCCCAAATCTCTGTAAGATTTCGTTTGAACCAAAGGCTCCAGAATTGAGCCAAATTTTGAGCAAGATGGGTTTAGGTATAAAAGGCACATATCACTACCTGTATCAAGTGAGGTTTGGTGGCTCCTTAATCCTATATTGTTTGTTGTTACTGTTGTTGTTTTTGCAATCTTATAAGTTGAAAGAGTAGAGCTTTTTTTGGAAAATATATCTAGAGAAAACATCTTAAACTTACCATTTACACAAATAGACTGGATTAGGACAAATGATTATCACACACCAGAATATCTACTATTGAATCCCTTACATATAAAACATAGTTCATGAGCAGTTACAGTTAAAAGTACATGTTGATTCTGTAGCCACTTAGGGTAGTTTTAAATTATATCCACAAATTGATGATTTGAAAATCACCCCTTTGAAAAATGAGTGTGGGCCATACTTAGTGATGGGTATTAACTTTTTAATCCTAAACACAATTCATGAGGTAGACACTGATCATACCCTGACCATTTTACAAATACTTAACTAGGGCACAGAGAGGCTAAATAAAGTTCCTCATGGTCACCAAGCTAGTAAATGGCAGAGTCAAGATTTGAAGCGAGCTGTCTGACCCCGGAGTCCTGCCCTTTCAGTGCCGGCAGCGCAGCCCAAGGCACCAGGCCTTCCCTGACAGGACCCGGCACCTTTTCTCCCAGGGGCCTCTCCAAATGCTATGCCGTGGCCTGGCTACTTCCTAACTGCACCCTGCTCCTGCAAACCTCCCTGCCTCTGCTCAAGCTGCTCTTATGACCTACAAGGCCCTTCTCCAGCCCTTGCTCTCTCACTTCTTCTCACTCTCTTCCCCATCCAACTTACATTACTTGCTCACTTTTCAAGACTCAAACCACTGTCCATCTCCTCAAAGATGCTGACCCCTCCCCAAGGGATAATGTTCACTTCTTCCTTTGTGGCTCCCGGGGCTCTGCACAGACCCGTCTCCTAACACTTTGTGACAGGCTGGAGTATCGTCCAAAACCTACTCACCGCCCTCCTCTCCCACTCTAGGCAGAATGTCTTTTTCCCTGTGCCACTGACTCCGGACTTGGCCACATTACTTGCTTTGGCAGTGGAATGTGATCGATGCAGCACAAGGGGAGACTTGAAATCTGTGGCATGATTTGGCTGGGCTCTGGTGCACCTGTCACTCCTTTGCCATAAAGACAACATCCCCAGGTAGCCTCTGGTCCAGGGGAACAAAGACCCATGAAACAGACAGACCTAAACCCAACCCACAGCCCTGAGCCAGCTACAGCCAAGCCGGCCTCATATTGCGAACAAGGGAAAAAAATACTACTGCTATCTGCCACTGCGTTTTTGGAGTGGTTTGTTATATTGCACTATTGTGCAGCATATAGAGAGTAGTCAAGAGCTGACTACTCTGTAGTCAGAAGTTTTCATTTCATGTGTTCATTTAGACATCTTCAGTGCTAAGAAAGTGCTTAGAGCACTGAGAGCTATTAACAGATTTTTTGGCTGTTGTTGCTAAGATATAATTCACATACCAAAATTCATCCTTTTAAAGTATATAATTCAGATTTTTAGTAGTTGCACTAAGTACCATCACCACTACCTAATTCTAAAATATTTCCATCACCCTCAAAAGAAACCCTACATCAACATTAGCAATCTCTTAGTAGATGTTTTGTAAATGAGGAACTTAATGAATGAAAATGTAAGAAAATTCTTTGAACTCTATCAGAACTAGTGTGATGATGTAAACATTGCAGAAAAAATTTTTTTCAGAAATATGTCTCCACTGGGTATGTTAAGATCATTTTATTTTTACAATAAGTTATACTCACATTCCCATATATTTGAAATATAAATATTTACTATTGTTTTTATTGCTATTGCAAGACAAAGGCCCTTTAGAGATTTAATTTTCCATCTACAGATCGCAGAGAGATGCTTACATTGGAAGCCACAAAGCATGCAGGGAAAAAAAAATTGCACATAGTTCAAAGCTGTCAGTAACTGAGGAAAATGTGATATAGGATCTGCACTTTAAAAAAGAAAAAAACCCTCTTGGTCAAGTGCCAGAACTAAAATCTCAAAGTTTCCATTAATATGAACCAGAGCTTCAAAAATTAGGATACCCACACTTTGGAAATACAAATGTTAAAATCCCCCAAAATGGCCAGGTTGAAAAACTATTCATATTGGATAAATGGCATCAGACTTAAACCCTGTTACTTACCTTCCTTAAATAGCGAAGAAAAGTATATTTTACCAAAGAATTGTAGTAATAAGCTCATTTCATTCTAATGGTTGAAGAGGAAGAAAAACTGTCTTATTTCAGAGAGTAAGTCAGGACCTAAACGATGAGTAATGGGATAAATAAGAATTCAGATCAAGGGCACAATATTCTAAAAACTCTCCAAACATAAATCTCTACGTATACAAAAAGTACCCTAGACCTTTGTTTTGCTGTTCAATATGAAACCATTCTACCAAATCTAAGAAACCTAGAAAACTGTCATTCTACCCACCTCCACTATCCCATTTTTTTTTAAGTGAAAGTCTGACCCGAAACTACCAAAGTAACCAGGGAGCTTTCAAGTATCCTGACACCACCCCGGCTATTCAACCGCGTTTATTTTTACCTTCCTCTTTCCCGTACAGGCTGTGTGCGAGACCCAGCTGCGCCATGCCAATCTGGGTCACTCAGCCAGAGGATCAGTGGGCAACAGCCGCGTGTCCACTTTTAGAAGGGCCCCACATGCCTGGGGAGCGTGCGGGCACAGGGCCGAACATTCTCCAGCCCCAGAGTGGCCGAAGCAACTGCGTGGCTTTGTTATTTCTAGGCATGAGGCTCCAAAAACTACATGCTCACCTGAGGAATGTGAAATTCAACAGGGAAAGCAGCTCAGATTCTGGTACTGGATACTTTCATGTCTAACATTTTTTCAGAGCTGTTATTTTATAATTTGGTAAAAAGGTGCATTTATTGGGAAGAAAGGACAGTTGAAATACCCAGATGGACCTTTTTATATGTTTTCCAGCTTTACTGACAAAATTGTAAGCTATTTAAAGTGTACATTGTGGCAACTTGATATACATATACATTGTGAAAGGATTCCTTCCATCTAGTTAATTAACATATCTATCCATCCCCTCACTTCTCTTTTTCTTTTTCTTTTCTTTTTTTAGTGGAGCAGAGGACGTTTAAGTTCTACTCTATCAGCAAATTTCAATTATATAGCACAGTGGTATCAACTAGTCACCAGGCTTTACATTAGGTCCTCGGGCTGCATGCACCTTATAACTGAAAGTCCGTACCCTCTTACTGACTTCTCCCCACTCCCCCACCCCAGCCCTAGGCAGCCACTTGTCTACTCTCTGCTTCCATAGGTTTGACTTTTTTTTAGATTCTTCATATCAGTGATACCAATAGAGTATTTTACTCAGCATAATGCCCTCGAGATCCATCCATGTTGTTGTAAGCGGCAGAATTCCTCCCTTCTCATGGCTCCATAATATTCCAGCGTTGTGTATGGCCTCTTCTCCATCCATTCATCTGCTGACAGACACTCAGGTTGGTTCTATGTCTGGGTATTACGAACACGGCTGCAGTGAACATGGGGGTGCACGTATCTCCCTCAGATCCTGTTTTCCTTTCTTTGGATACATACCCACAAGTGAGACTGCTGGATCATATGGTAGATCTATTTTTAATTATTGACTAACCTCCATACTGTTTTCCACAGTGGCTGCACCAATTACACTCGCACCAACAGTATACAAGGCTTCCCTTTCCTCCACATCCTCACCACTTGTCCCTTGTCTTTTTGGTGGCAGCCATTCTAACAGTGTAAAGTGGTACCTCATTGTGGTTTTGATTTGTGTTTCCTTAAAGATTAGTAACATTGAGCATCTTTGCGTGTAGCTGTTGGTCAGTTCTATGTCTTCTTTGGAAAAAATGTCTATTTAGTTCCTCTGGCAAATCTTTAATTAGATTATTTGATTTTTTTCCTGTGTAGTAGTATAAGTTACATTATTTTTAAATTAGCATTTCAAAATCAATATGATTCATCCAGTCACATTTTTTACACCTAGAAATCAATAGAACTACCCAACCGGTACAGGGTCGGATACCTGACACTCAATCATATGCTAAAACTCACCCTTTTCTAGTCTTATAATAACAGAAGTAAAACAACCTATGAACACCTTTTTAACCAATCCCAGGTTATAATTCCATGTTCAAGTCTAAGAAGTAGCCATTGTTCTAAGGTTTTTATTTTAATAATTTCTTTGCTTTTTTCTGTACAGTCTTACCACCCATGTATGTCTTCCTATGTATTATCACATTTTAATTAAAAAGTGGTACCATATATTGGTGGCTTCCTCAGCATCCACTTCTCCCAGATTTTCCTGTAGGGAATTCACTGCTGCTCCATTGGGTAGCAGCCAGAGCCTTTGTTAGGAATGGACCAGGGTGGACCCTGGCTGGCTGAAGCTTATCAACTTGTCTGTTCTCCCATGGATCATGAATGAGGGGTGGCGGCTCTCTCTCTGGCCAGAGAACGTAAAAAGAATATGAAGACCAAAACTGCTCTCGCCCAGGCAGCCATGAGGGGAAACGCCTGGACTCTCTGGGACGGGGTAGGACAGGTGTGGTTGCACTACATAAAGCCTCACAATGCACAGCATGGTTGAAAGGCTGAGAAAAACCCAGGTCCTTATTGATATCACTGAGCTGCTGAGTCAGCCTTGTCTGATGTGGGGATCGACCTCCAGACTGGCAATGAACAGTGTTTTTTTTTTTTCCCCTAAAGCCAGTTTCAATTGGATTTCTGTTTGTTAATAATCAAATACTAAAACACACAAAAAATTTTTGAACGAAAAAAATTATTGCACACACACTCACCTAAAACCAAATGAATAAAAAAATGGTTAACACATTATATAATTTACAGCTCTTAACAGAAGTTAAAACTCAGTGGCTCATCATGTCAGAGCAACCCAATGCCCACCCCCCAAGTCCTCATATGTATTAGCATGTGGGGCTGGAGAGAGGCTTGGAGCCTCCTTTAGAAAAGATGCCTCTCCTTTCCAGGTGGCAGCAACCATCAGGTAGTATATTGGTTAAAGAGACTCATCTGGGGGATCTCTTTTTAACTGAATTTTTTGGGGTAGCACTGGTTAACAAAATATTATAGGTTTCGGGTACACAGTTCTGTAACCCATCATCTGTATAATGCATTGTGTGTTCACCACCCCCAGTGGGAGCATCTTCTTAAACACTGAAAACATGTTGAAAACCAACACTGATGTCCAGCATCCTTAGGCTACTCCCAACCCTACTCCTCTCTTGCACCCCCAGTACCCTTGAAGGATGCCTCTGGTAAAGAGCCTGTATCACACACCATAGCGTGGTGGTTACTAGCACAGGTCAGTGCAGCCAGACTGCCTGCATGTGAAGATTAGCTCCACCATGTAATGACTATGTGATCTTCGCCATTTACTTACATCTCTGCAAAATGAGAATAATAAGAGCTTGTCCCTAGCTCACAGAATGGTTAAGAAGTTAAATGTTTAGAACAGGCTGGCCAAGCTATCAACCCTCATAAATTTTTATCATGATTTATGGAAATTTAATGGAGTTTAGAGAAAATCAGATCGTTGTCCTCCAAGACAGAGCCAGCCATGGCCCCAGGCTTGGGCCAGGCAGCACGGGGACCCTGACCTTTTGCATCAGGGCTGAGCCACCCTCCTGCTCCCCACTCCAGCTTCATTCTGCACCTCCCCTCGCCCTGACTCCCAAAGCTCCCACCTTCCTGGGCTCCTCTGGCTCTTTCTTCAGAGTCTTTACACAACCAGTAGCCTCCACCTAGAACACGATTTCCTGCTTTTTATTTTTACTTTTTTGGTCTGGCCAGTTCCTGTTCATCCTTTCGGTCTCAGCTTAAACAGCACTTTTTCAGAGAGCCCTCCCCAAAGCCCCCAAACCAAAGGCGGTCCTGACCCCTCCATATTCCGCATAACCTGCTCCTCCCTTTCTGAACAGACATCACACACAGAATTCGGTGTCCAGGGTCTGTGTTTTTTGATGGAATGTAACCCCACCAGGGCAGGAGCCACGTCTGTCTCATATACTACTAAGTTCCTACCATGTGCTCAACAAATATATCATGAATGAATGAAGACTGTCCCAAACTCAGAGAAGTGGTCAATGCATACACACCGGCGCAGGCAGGTCACGTGACTGTCAACAGCCTAGAAATCAGTGACCCTCGGACAAACCACTTACCCTCAAGTCTCAACTTCCTCTTGTCCCGCTTGCCTCCCAAGAGGTTCTCACCCACAACAAATAACTCCTATAGTTTCCTTTGGGTGAAGACTGCTGCTTTGAGTACTACCAAGGCAAGAAAAATCACCCCCAAAAAATGCCTCAGGAAAAAAACTTATTGGAACAGGCAAAGTAGAAAACAATATTCCACTATCTCTCCAAAGACAGTAGGAACTTCTTCTGAGAGGGCTGTCCGAGGTCTTCTGATAATAAGTAGAAAATAAGCTCCTAAAAGAGAAAAGTTTCCTTATGACCCAAGATCCCAGACTCCAGTGCCAGGAATCTCCAAACTGTTGTTTTATGCATCTGTAAGTGAGCATGTGAGTGAGAGATACTCATGTTTTGCGTAGTAAATCTGCACAAAACATGAAAATCCACGTATATTTACAATAAAACAATTTACTATAAAACAATGTGTACATTCCTGAAAAGGAATGAATATGTTTCAAAGTAAGACAAATAACCAAAAACCTCATGTTTTGCTAAATCACACACTAGAAAATAACAGGACTTATGGAAAATACAGAGTTGGGGCAGAAAGCTCAAATCCCACTCAAGTTTGTAAACAGAACACTAACAAAAAGAATAAGAAAGCTGAAAATTACCAGCACGGATAAAAAGATCTTTTCTCTTTCCTATTACAGGATAAATATGGGACTTATACCGAAAAGGTAGAACAGTGGAAAGGGCGCAGGATGAAAAGCATGCAAGGAAAGACAGGCTGCTGCATTACAGAAAAAATAAAAAAATGCAGAAAGAGCTCAGACAATTCGATCTTGTAAGAGACACAAAGCCAAATGGCGCCCAGAGCAAGAACAAGAAATGATCATCTCCCTGGTTCACCTCTACCAGCCTATTTTGCTTTCAGCCACTGCTATTTGGTGATGCAAAATGCATTTTTTCAATTATAGTTGACACAGAATAGTATATTAGCTTGAGATGAATGACATAGTGATTAGACATTATATGTCTTACAAAGTGATGTGATGTAAAATGTTAAGGTACCAAGAAAAATCTCATGTGAACCATTGCAACTTGTGCCTTACAAAGCACCCTTCCCTATTTTTCCCATTGCGTGTGCAATAATCACACCACTGAAAGATATATTACATTTGCTCAGAACAGCAGGGGCCCATGCCAGGTGGGAGTGGAGCTGTGGCCGGGAGGTACCCATTGGGAAAGGCAAGGGAAGGACCACTGTCAGGGGCACTGCTTGAGGTCCTAGGAGCCAAGTCAGATGAGAATCCTGACTGGCCTGCCTCCCAGTCTTCACATGAGTGAATCTGATTGGAACACACAAAGCAGAAAACACTGAACTGGAACAGCAGGCAACAGATGTCTATTACACAAGGACTAAATGGATGACAAATATAGCGAACCTATCACAATGCCCGGCAGGGAGACATACTCACTACACATGCTTTATTTCCCCCTCTTAATAATAATTCCATTTCTTGATCTCACTACCCAGGACTATTTGAACACAGAGGGAGAACAAGGTCTCAATCAAGGGGACAAAGAGGTTGGTGAAGAAAAAGGAGAAAAATAGTTCCACACATTGGCCATGGTCATTCTCCTATAATGTTTCATCATAGCCCTAACCACTCTCCTGCCAAAATTTATCTTTTTAAAAACATTGAAAAGGCTCCAGTTTCAGATAATGTGTTCAGGAGCCATACAGATGGGCTGTTTCCTAGCAACTGACAGCACCATGCACCAAAAAAAGAGGCTCAATAAACACCTGTTAAAAGAAAGAATGGGTAGAAAAGGGAGATAGGTCTTCTGCTTGGTTCATTAGGTTGGGATCATGATAGAAGTTTTAGAAGTTTTGCTTTACTTCTAGAGCATGGCAGTCAGTGGCCCAAGCTCAAACTCTGGAACAAGACTGCCTGGGTTCAGATCCCAGCTCTGCCACTTACTGGCTATGGAACTGTAGGCAAATCAGTGCACATTTCTGTTCTCCAGTTTTCCCATCTGTAAAATGGGCATAAAGTGGTGCTTATCTGACAAGCTCTTTATTGGCCAAGCACTATACCAGGTGATAGATATACAGATATATATCACCAATAGACAGATAAAATCTCATTATATGTTTACATACATATCATTTTATATATATCTATTTCTATAGATATCTATATATCTATAGAGATAGATATTATATCATTCACTCAAACAAGCACCTAGCCTAGCACTGACCCACAAAAAGTGTGTTATGATAGCCATTATTATTTTATTTGGCACTGAACTAGCCATGTTATTGCTTTATATTATCACATTATGTCAACTCTTGAAACATAATGAATCAGGCTTCCACTTGTCACCACCCCCCTTTATGACATCTTGCAAAGTTCCTGAGGAAACAGGCGGCAACCACATCTGTTGGCTGATGACAACATTCAGCTCCACAAGCTCCTTTCTTAATTTTCTGTGAGAAAGGCAGAGAGGATGCCATTTGTCAGTGTTTCCATTGGGTCATGACAATTAGTGGTCATAGCCATGATCCTTTATGAATGCCAGCTACTAGTCACTGGTGTGGGTGGGGTATTTTTTTTAACTACCTAATAGAACCCACGTAGGTAGCCACTATAATAAAAATTCTTCATCGTTTTTTCTTTTTAGATATCCTGCAATTGGAAGTACTCATGTTGACATATGGGAATTACCTGAACTCTGACAACAGGTGAGGAAGAGGAGGCTGGCTGACTGCTTTGAGGTGAGGAGAGAAAGGGAAGGTGAGAGTCCCAGCGTAGAACGCCAGGGCATGTTTATTTAAAAAAAAAAAAACAGAGATGTTTGCTGTCCAGCCCTGCAGACAGGACCTCCAAGTGCAGTGAGCCCTACACCCGTCCAACCTGAGAGGAAGGTTGGCCTCCTAAATAATTCCTTCAACTGATACCACCTATCTAAGAGCCAACAGTGGAATTGCTTTCCAAGTGTCCAATCACTGACTGTCTCCAGGCAACTATTGGGTAAACTGCTTTTTTTAATCAGTCTTTTTTTAAAAAAACACTTTGCTTCCTGTCAGGGCAGCAACAGAGTCTATTTTCTCTGCCACAGCAGAGTCCAAGTGCCAATCAGACAATTATAGCTGGGCACAGGCTCACTGAAAAATCTCTCTGGCCACGGGTAATGTGGGTTTGGGGCCCTCACAGGGAGCACACGGAATAGAGCAAGGAGGGGCGGGGCCGTGACCACAAGGGCTCCGGGATTTATCGAAGGAGGGAGATCCCACCCAAACACACATTTGTCCCTGTGACATGTGACAACTTTTCTAACTGAGGTTAATGCTAAATGGCAGGTGTGCACAGAGAAGGAAGGATCAGTGGGCCTAGCTAGAAAGCAGGGAGTCCACCTCAGAGGTGGCCAGATTTTAAGCTCTGTGTTGAAAGGCTCTGTCGCTGGAGAAGTAGAGAAGTAAGAACATGCCCAGGTGACCCTACCTTGACATCCTGACTCTTGAGGAGCAGAACTCAGACTATTATCTGGGGACACTGTAGTCTCCCCTGCATTCACAGGTGGCCATGTTACTGAAATTCTGGCAATAAAATGGAAGAGATGCCCAGTAGAATTTTCTCGAGGTCCTCTTATAAGGGAAGGGCACACACTTCATTTTCTATCCCTCCATCCTGCTTCCTGGAAGGGTGATGTGATGATGAATCTCTAGCAGCCATGTTGAACCATGAGGAAGTGGGGCCTAGAGATGATGGGTTCGAGTGTTGAAAGAAACCTAAATCACAAACCTCCAGAAGTCACAACTTATGGGGCTCCCAAATGGCACTTGACTTGATTAATTTATAAAGCCCCTTCTTTTAGAGGAATTTTGGAGCAAGTTCTCCAATCAGAAGACATCTGCGGGGTGCCCCCCCGCCAGGTCTCACACAGAATTGCTCTACTCACTCACTGAAAAGCAGGCAGGTTTCTTACAGCCCCTTCTGACCTCAGAAGGGAGCACAGCCTCTAGAGCCCTATTTTGTATAAGAATTTTGATTGCAGAGTTCTCTCTACCATTTCTCCTAGAAGATTTTTTTATTTATCTGGGCCTCGGTCCTGAGAGGTGCAGTGGAGCATCATGCAAACCCTGTTCTGAGTGGCCTGCAAGAATATTTGAGAACCTCTGACTCAGCTCCTTTCCCGGCCCTCTACCCTCCCACACACACCTTCAACATACCTGGAGGATGTCAAGAGCATTTCTACCTTTTTCTACTTTTTTCCAAAGCATATTCACAATAAAAGCATGTGTTGCAAGCATATGAAAGCCCTTATCTCAATAAACTAACAACAGTCCCACTCCCCTGCTCAGCACCTTTCAATGGTCCTAGCTCGGATATTATTTTTGCTCTCAGTCCTTGTCCGCCTGAAGTACTTTTCTCTTAAGACCGCATTTTTGTCTTCGTGGTATTTACCCCCATTTGTAATTACGGATTTATCACGTAAGCTCTCTGCCCTCCCACCCCCGACTAGACTGTGCACTTCATGTGGACAAGAATTGTGTTTATTGTGTTCACCATCTAACCCTGGTTCTTGGGAGCATGGCTGGCACATTGCTGGAGCTTCACAAACACTTTTCAGGAAATGAATTTTTTCATTTGCTTAAAACACTTTCACATATTAATGCTTATTTGCACCATTAATGCTTATTTTTAGTGTTTACATTGAGGTGAGCTCACAAATGGGGGACAGCCGAGGATCCCACATAATCATTTTCATATTTTAAACCATCTGACTAAGCCTATCTGAGCCTTTGTTCGGTTCCATTAGAATAAATAATTGTTTGAACATCATTTTGTAAATATCTCTTGAGGAGAAAAAGAGAGCTGTGTACTCATCACAATAAACGTAGCTTTAATTCCTCGCTTGGTGCACCCACTTGGTAAAATGAAAGGCTGAAGATTTTTTTAATAATAGTATTGGATCATGGAAATAAAAAAGCCACAAGCCCTTATACCCTTGACCTTTATTTTTTTTTAAGTGCAGGCCTATTCTTACATGGCCTCCTAATGGACTATTTAGGGATTGAAGGGTGGGGTACGGCCCTCACTTCTAAGGTTGACCAGGAGGCCCAGCTGCATTCTGCAGTAGCTGTGGCAGAGAAATTCTGCTGGGCAGCATGCAGAGCTGTGGCAACATGGAGCTTTCTCAACCTAGCCAATAGTTAACTCTGAAGGTGCCAGTACAGATAGAAAGATACAGTTCTGCCAGCAGTCTAGTTTAGTGGAAAAGGTGTCGGCCAAGATATTCCTTAGGTACCTGTCCTCGGTCGACATCTCCTCACTTTCTCCCCTTACGCCAAAGACAGTTCCCTGAGATCTGTGGCTGTGCCAACAGAGTTTGCTGCCTGAGGACACCTCTTTGAGAACGTCATTTTCACCAGTGGGAATGTGGAGTCTCCCCACAGCAGAACTGACCTCCGTGACATCCCTCCGCCTTGCAGAGGGAGGTAGAACATCTCCTCGCACAGGCAGAAGTCCTCC
The DNA here is from genome assembly GCF_021234435.1 of Artibeus jamaicensis. NCBI lineage: Eukaryota > Metazoa > Chordata > Mammalia > Chiroptera > Phyllostomidae > Artibeus > Artibeus jamaicensis. The sequence continues at coordinate 2,428,174 of NW_026521954.1, forward strand.
CGTTATCCTGTCATTCTTTTATTGTTAAAGGACTATTATTTTTCTCCTGTATCATTTAGTAACCCCCTAGTTTAGGCTACTTTTATATTTCTCAATCAAAAAGAACATTCAATTATCTTTTCCTCTAATGTAATCACACTAAAGTCATCCTTTTTCCCACCCTAATCCCTCGCCCCCCGAAAATCATATCTGATACCTCTCTGTTGCTTTAAATGTAAACACACACACGCACAGAGGAACAAAAGAGAGGAATATTATAAAATTGTACTGTACATTTTTCTAAATCACAGAAGTGACTGGGCTTCAAAAGGAAATCTAGTTCCAATTAGAGTAGTTTGGCCAAAAACCAACCAGTGTTGAATAAGTCAGTCCTCAATCACGAAAATGAAGGCCCAGATGATTCGGGTGAGCTGGGAATGTAAGTGACGGGGATGCCGATGAACAGCCAAGATTCCCAGAAGTCACAGAGCTGCTTTGTTCAGGCCCTTCAGTACTAAGGATGGGACCTGGAGCCCTGCAGAGGAGGCTGCCAATCTCCTCTGTGCAAAGAACCTGCCTCTTGGCTGAACTCAACAACAGAACTGTTCCCAGGTGAGATCTTGTCCAGATGGGAGAACTTGCAGGTAAAGGTGACAGAGCTGTGGTAAAAGCCTCAGACAGATGTGCCAACAATGCTCAAACACATCAGCACTGAGAATAGATAGCACCTCACACCCATATTTGCAGAACAAAACAGACCACACAGGTATTAGGTCTTTACTCAAACTCCCTGGGGAGTGTAAAATGTAGAATAATGCACCTGTTAGAAAATGTTACGAGCTCACATGGACCATACATTCAATTTATCCTCATATGAAACAGGCCCTGGAGATAAAACTCTATATAACAAAAGAGCCACAGTCTCTAATGCCATAAACATAAAATATGCTAGAATATCTATCCTCTAGAAAAATCGTATGATAATGAATCAGCAAACTTTAAAAAGTCAAAAACTAATTATTTTGCCCTAATAAAACTTCCATGGAGTGACTGAGGGCTGTGGCAATGACCACAGGAGATGGGAACCAGATTCCAGCGACCCTCAACTACAAACAACCACTGAGCAACACGAAATCTGGAGGCAGCAAGCAAAACTGAGGAGCCTGATTCTTCTTGCCTGAGAGCCTGGGTAGCACCACCTTCTACTTGGTTTCCTGCTCCCCACTCAATGTGACCCTGAGGCGGTCTCTCCAAGTGAGGAGAACCCCTCCATCCTGCAGCTGAAGGAGACAGACTATGGGAAATTGTTTAGGGCACTACAGCTTCTTGACATCCACATCCTGCCTCCACCTATGGGGGCAGGGAGGCACCTGTGCAGGGCAAATATGGGGCACCATTAAGGGATTGGATAGCAAGGGCCACAGTCTGCCTGGGCCCAAATCCTGACTCTAACAGGTAAATTGTGACTAGATGACTCTTGGACAGTCTCCTAACTCCTGAAAAGCCCAGTTTCCCCAATTATACATTTCGGATGTATCTAAATATCTAAAGATCTTGGATATTTAGATACATATATTTGTGGAAGAAAGGATGCTTTAAAGTCCTAGTTTTGCCACTTACGTGTGACTTTGGGCAAGACATTCAATTGCTCAGAGCCCCAATTTTCTCATCTGCAGATGGGGATAAATAATAGTACTTATTCCTAAGGGATTAATGCATAGATAGACTTTTTAGCCCAGTGACTGGCACATAGTAAGAACTCAATACATATCAACTTTTCACTTGAAACCTATATACCTTATTAACCAATGTCACCCCAATAAATTTAATTTTAAAAATACAAACCAGCTTTCACCCATGATCATTAACTTCATTACCATCATTATCATTATCTCGTTACCCCTAACTATGACATATTTAAGTTTCTGAATGGTGCAAAGCAAAAAGAGAAGCCGCCAGGCCAACTTCCAGGAGCTGCCTGGTCCCACCCTGCACTGGCTGCCACCCTCAGAATTACAGCCAGATGTCTCCATCATGGCTCCATTGTCATCTGTCGGCAAAGAGCAGGGGGCAGAGAGATGCAGTTGCTGGGAACACAGGCCCCGCCCTACCCCTTCCTGGTGGCCAGAGCTCAGTCTGGCCCTTTGGAGTTGACTTGATGCAAACCCGGTTTCCAGGGAGATGGTGGAGCAAGAAGTGCCAGCTCCACCTCCCAATCCACTTCCCTTTTCCCCAAATCTGTGGGACCTTACTGTTCTCCCACCATGTGACAGCATTGTGTCATAGCAGCCCTTATATACAAACAAGCCAGACTATTTAAATGTCATTGTGAGAGAGATGCTGCCTGTTCTAATTTACATATCTATTCAGACCCTACTCCTTTCTTGATCTTGCCAGAAAGTTTCTCTTCCTCTTCCTCGGCTCTCCATACAGAGCTGGAGAACCATATGCAAAGTTTTATTTCTGTTGTAGTATAAAGATGTGAGTCATCAAGTTCCTACAGAGACAGAGAATTAGAGTGACTATATAACTTATGGCATATGCTCACTCATCATGGCATCACAAATGTCAAATGCTGCTGGCCACTAAATGCTAGATTCTCTCAAAGCCTACACATAAATTCTCCCTACTGCCAAACAATAGAATATTTTTTCATCTTGGAAAGCTAAGGTACCCTTGGTGCTTTTAATCTTCAAAATCGGGTCCCAGTTGAATAAGAAAACAATTCTAAGTGGGCAGGGGAAATGACCAAAAATGATAAAGTGCAACCAGTTCCCACTCATGTGAAATACGGATTAGGTCACAAATAAGATTGTATTCATCACCAAGCCCCACAAGGATGCTATGATTAAGTTAAAGGAGTCCAGAAACTCAAGTTGAGAACTAAGACGGAGCTGGGTTGAAATTTCCAACCCCTCCCTAAAGACTTGGCAACCTGTTCCTAATCACAACTGAAACCAAGTTGAAGGGACATCTGTTTTCTATGTGTTCGGCATTGCAGAGAAGAATGACAGATTAGAGATAAATACTGTTGTGGGTGGGAGGAGGGACCCAGAAAATTAGAATCATCTACCTGCTCACAAACTCCTGTAACTCAATAAATACCATCAGGGAAGAAGAAAGAAGGGAAGAAAGAAAGGGAGGGAGGGAGGAGAAAGGAAAATAAATGGAGGAATTATTCTTTTTCCTGCAAAAAACTGAGACTTCAGTGAGCAAAACACTGCTGCATTTGAGATGAATATTCATCTCAGACATTGGCTTGTCTGCAGGACAGGCGGTGAGCATTCTGCTGGAAGTCTGGTAACAAAGGCTAGGCATTAAACTTACATATTCAGCATAATGTCGAGGTGCCATTTTCTAAACCTTAATGGACTATCGGGATCATTTTATGAGTAGATATTACAGGCTTTCCCTTGCTCCTTTATTCTGTTTTAATGCAAGTTAGAGTAACACATAGCATCTACCTAACTTCTAGTCTGGGTATCCAGAGTTAGTAAGGGAAAGATAAGAGAATGAGATCAGTAGGTAATTAAATTATATCCTTTACACTAGAAACATAAGGTTCTGAAACTTCTCTTTCAAACCCAACTCTGGTTATTATTAACAACAACAGCAGTAAGAGTAGTATCAACAATGAGAGTCACAGTGACAGACCAGTATGGTAGCAGTACTAGTATAATAATGGGAGTAGGCAAAATAATACTGGAGTAATATCAACAGTAAGAGTAATACTATTATTTATACAGTACTTCCTAAGTACTAGACACTATTCAAATGTTTTAAATATAATATTAATTTATTTAATCCTCGTGTCACTCCTCTGAGGTAAGTAAGCTATTATTAGTATTCCTGTTTTAACAGATGCTTTCAACAATATCTCTTTGTTATTTCTGTTGTTATTACCAACTAGAGCTAGCTTTCAAAGAAAATATTTAGAACTAAAAGGAGAGGAAACGCAGCCTGTCCAAGGTCACCCAGCTAGAAGGCAACAGATACAGCCTCCAAACCAAGGCTGTCCAGCCCGAAGTGTGACCTCCTAGCTGTGCTGTACTTACTGCCCCTTTGCTTAGGAAGGCCTTCCAGAAAAGGAATGTGGCTGGAAGGTAGGCCTCTGCCTGCCAGCAGTCAGAGTTAATACTTGAAGTTTGCTGTTTCCTTTAGGAGTCTCCCCAAACCCACATAAAGACAAGCTGCCTGCTCCTACAACTATAAAAAAGTCACTGCAAGTGTTACTGAACTGTTCCCACATGGTCTGTGACCTCCATTAGGGCTTTCACCTTTGCCAGCTAAGGCAGAAGCTGGGAGTGGGGGAGGAGTGAGGTGCAAGCCAGGTTCCCAGGCCACCATTTCCTGCCCAGTAACACAGCCCTCAAATAGCCACGGCTGCAGGCCGAGAAATTCCTCACTAAGGAGTTTTCTCCCAGAGCTTGTTCCTTTGGTTTTCTCACCAACCGGCCAACTCATGACTCGAGGGAGACTCAGGCCCAAGGAGGAGTGACTAGTGGCAAAGTTTGTTTATTAACCTGCTGCGCTCAGGGAACATTTTTCTGAAATGGTGAAGTTCTTGACTACTCAAAAGAAAAAAGAAAGGGCCTGTGGGAAATTTAATCACCAACTGAACAAAAGTGAAAAACAAAGCCCTGCCAATAAGGATGTTGCCGAAGACAATGGGGCCCCTAAAGGAGATGCAATTGTCTCCAGATAACAACCCCCTCGGGAATGCAGCTGACACTAAGTACTGCATTATTGCTATATTAGCCCGGGAATCTCTGTTCACCGGGCCACTGCCGGCCAAACCATCTGCTCCTGCTCCTGGAATCCCCCCCATCTGCAGACACTGCATTTGCATTTCAAGAGGAACCTTGGGGGATCAAGAAGGGAAAGTCTCTATCTCTCCCTGGAGCAAATGCCTTTTTGTGTAGCCTGGGAGGGGAAGCTCTCCTTTCCGTGAAACCGAACTCCTCAATGGAAAGGAGATAGGCCACTTCAATAATGCACGCAGCTCCACGGCCCCCAACCTACAGCCACACACGCCCCATTCCAGTTTTCAGGATTTCACATTCTCCAGTTGTACAGTATCAAGAATAATGCAGAGCTGCCTCTAGGGCCTGAGGGGACTCTACTTTCTTAAGGAACTCCTCCTTTTTCTTAACCCATAGAACAAAGACAAAAGCTGACATTTTGTACTGAATATTTAGCTTGAAATATACCACCACTTTCAAACAGACTGTGATCTTCTGAGCTGAAACAGGCATTTTAGGTCTCGATCTAGGTGGGGGCTAGAGTAGTGGAGACATGTCAAAATTCAGTAGGATGTGTGCCTCAAAGATTTGTGCACCCTCCTGTACGTAGCTTATACCACAACACATTTTTAAAGCAGAGTGTGCCAATGTCACTGACAATCCAGGATATTGGGAATAAACCATTTGCCTACTGATATTGTAAGACTGCTCTGCTCTCATAGTGCCCCCTCGCCACCTTCCACACCCAAGATTTCCCCAGAGAATTTCGAAGTTCAAGAACGTGAAAAATACAGTACTCCAACTCTTAGCTAAGCCAGTGCCTACAATGTCTCCTGTGTGTCCTGTGAGCCCAAGTGTGCAGCACAGAGAGCACCTGTCACACCCCAAGCTATTCCAGCCACCTATCAAAAGTAAAAAGCCAAGGTCTTTTTCTCGTCTGGTCATGGGCCATGGAATGGTGAGGGACAGGGTTGGGCCTTTTAGCAACAGAGCCCCAGATGTATCCTTCTGTTTATTTAACCCCCTTTTTAAATAGAAGCTTCTAAACTCTGCCTAACGCTCCTGCTCGATGGAAACGTGTTAACCCTGTAAGGTGCAGGCCTTTGGCGGGGCGTTCGAGCAGCGTTAAGAGAGCCGTGGCTTAGCAGACCGGCACATTTAAATCTGTACCATGGTGGCCCTGTTACCCCAGCAGCATCTTGAGATCCGCAGTGCCACAGGGAGTGTCACTAAGTGACGGTCTGAGCACTAACTGGCTTCACCATTGCTGGGTCACAACGAAGCTGTACATTTCTTCCTTTAACTACCAGCCAAGGAGAGCTGTCTGCCACTGAGGAGAAGAGGGGGCAAATTTGCCTTGTGCTAAAGCCTCAAGAAAGGCTGCCCAGAGATACAGGCTCATTGCACGGATCACTGGGGGGTCACCTTTACCCTCTTGCGCCCTCCAAGCGTCCGGACATCCCCCCCACCCCGCCGCGTGCGCGCGCACGTACACACACACACACACACACACACACACATCATTTCGGGAGCGCAGGGCTACCAAGCTGCTTCTGCAGATAGACATCGAGAATCAGGATCACCCAGCTAGCGCTTGCTTCCTGGACTGAGCCGAGAGCTCCAGTGATTTCCCTGGCCTGCTACCGAGTCATTTAAGAAGTGAAATATGCCAACCGGGTCGGGTACCCGGCACCTGGGAGCCCGCCCCCTCTGGGCTGGAGTGGGGGCTGTCAATGGCTGGGCAAAGTGTATGCGGCTGGCGCGCTAGAAGGTGGGTCTCGCAGGTTCTCCGGCCGAGTCCAGCCTCACACCTGACCCGGTACTAGGAACACAGCCAAGGGCTCCAGTGGGTATGCGCTTCCACGGAGACACTGCCAACTAAGCTCTGGAAGGGCAGGGTGGGGGGCCAAAAGGTGGGGTAGTATATTCGCCCCGAAATGCGGCGTCCGCAAGGACTCTGGGGGTTCACGCTTCCTGCGCCTTTGCGGCGCTTCTGCTCGAATTGCGCTTCCCGTGGCTGCTCCGGGAAGCGGCGGGAGCCGAGATTTGCGCGGCTGGCGGACAAGAGGGATGGAGGTGCAGGGGACCGCTTCCCGGCCCCTGCACGCACAGCTACACTGCAGTGTCCCGCATTCGCTCCCACTCTCGCCCCAGACTCCAGTGCCAGGGGATGCAGCGCGCCTGTGGCCCTGGAGGACGACCCAAAGCAGCTGGCAAAGGAAAGCGCAGGGGGTGGCGAGGCTGGACTTGTAGTCCGTGAGGTGGGAGATAGGGGGTCGGTGGCCCCGGGGAGCCCCTACCCGGCCGCCCACCAGCCGCGGGCACCTACCTCGATCCACTTCTGCGCCTCGGAGAAGGCGGGCTCGGGGGGCGGCTCAGGCTGCAGTGGCTGAAGAGCTTCCAGACCGAGAGCGGGACAAGCCATTTGCGAAGCCCCGCGTCCACTCGAGCGCTGGGCCGCCTGGATGAGAACCGCCGTCGCTGCTGCAGGAGCGCGCTCCCCGCCCCTTCCCGCCCGCCCTCTTTCCCCCTCCCCTCCACGCCCCTCCCCTGCCGGCGCTGGTCTCCGAGGAGAGCAGCGCTCGCTGCTGGAGGACGCCGCGGCAGCTGTTCCCAGCGCCGCCTGGGCTCGGCCGCGCCTGGAGTTCCCCGCGGGAGCGAGCGTGCAGGCTCCTGGAGCTTCGTCTGAACTCCACCTTCTCTGGCCGCTCCGCCTCCACCGGGGACAGGAGGGGTGGGGTGTCAGCTACCGACTAAAAATAACCAAGAGGGAGGGCTGGGTGTCTGCCTCCCTGCCCACAACCGGACCAAGAGATGGACTCTGCAAGTCCCGGCGCAGGGCTGCACGCGGATGAGCGGGCAAAACGGGCAGCACCTGGGAGATTCGCACGGAGCCGGGCGCACAAATCCCCGGAGAGCCAGCGCTGCTACAACGAGGCAGGAGGTCTCTCGGGCAGTGGCCGTGCTGCACCTGCTGTCCCTCCTACTGCAGAAATGGGGGCAAGAGCTGCCCTCTGACCCGGCACCAGGGAGGGTTCAGTCACCTGATCTTTTTGTAAGAAAGAAGACCCTTATAAGCCTTTTTCTCTCTGGGCAAGCTACCTGTTCCCCAGTCTATTATAATGCATTCGACCCATAAGTATTGTGCAGCGAGATAGTTGCTGAGAACCCAGTGATGAAAAAAGAAAGAAAGAAAAAAAAGAACATCTTGAAGTCCTAGCCTTTAGAATAATTATATTCTAGAGGGAATTAGAAGGGGGTGGGCAGACAATCAACATGTAAAAGAAAAGAAGGTCCAGTAATTGTGGAGAGTGAGGCACACATAACACCCCTGTTTTATGAGCTGCTAATCTATGCCAAATCTTTTATTACAAAATCATAAGCATGTAATTCTGTAACGTAACAGTATCACACTCAAGCACATCATATGCCATTTTAGGTGAAATGTTCAAGTTATTTTCCATCTCATGCAGAACATTCATGTACCCTACCAACCACATTCAATGGTGTTACTTGTGCTGGACCCTGTGTATGAGATAGAAGAGGAGATGAACTATGACCTGGGAAGAGAGAGTGTTGACTAAGTCCATTACCTCTCCACTCTCCACCTGGGAGACCAACTGACCCATGTGTCCAGGTTCCATTAACGGGAGGGAGGCAGGAAGGAGATCAGGAGGTAGAGGAGAGGGAAATGGGTATTTAGGTTGCCCCCCCCCCCCCCCGCAAAAGTCAGGGGATTGGCTGCACTGTTCAGCTCAAGGCTGCTCTGTTTGGGGCCTCTTTGGGTTCCCTGATGGTTCCCTGTCTCCTCTTGTCACACCTCACTTCCCCAGGCCTGGTGGTAGTAAAGGCTTCCCCATCCCATTCTGGTTTCCCCACCCTGCCCACTTCCTCCTAATGGTCCCATAATAAACTCTCCTTAGCTGCCCCTCTTTGAACATGCCTTCTGTTTTTGCATGAAAGCCCAACTGATAATCAAGGAAGATTTTTTTCTGACAAGACAGTGTGATGAGATGACATGAATGGAAGAGAAGTTAGCCATGCAACAATCTGGGAAATATTTCCAGATGGGTACAAAAGCCTTCAGGTAGGAACGAGCTGGGTGGGCATCACGGACCCCACGAGCTGGAGCTTGGGGAAGAAAGAACCAGGTGGGAATGATAGCATGGGAGAGGCAGGCCAGGTCCCAAGAAAGATGGGGGTGGGGAGGGTGTTATGTGAAACCACAGTGAGAATTTATTGCGTGGGCATCCACTAGTGAGCCCAGTGCTGGGTATGTAATAGCTGAATACTGAGCTAACTTAAAGCAAATGGATTCACATTTTAGAATGGCTGCTGGCAAGATGGGTAGGACAGGGCAGAAAGTCCCGTGGGTGCCTCAGCAGCAAAGTCTCTGTTCCTGTTCAGAACTCAAGCTTAGCCTTCATTCACCTCTCCTTTAATGGGGGGTGGGTGGAACTAAAAACAGACCTGAAATTCCACCATTACTGGCCTTGGAGTCAGACAGCCTTCGGTTTATTTACTTTTAAAACACTTATATGGCACTTGCATGGTGCCAGGCACTATTCTAAGTGCATTACAAATAATTGACTAACTCATTCCTTATTCCAGCCCTGTAAGATAGACTGTTATCATCCCTGTGAGGAAACCAGGAAACAGAGGGGTTTCCTGGTGTCACGCAGCTGGTGAGCAGTGGGCCCAGATTCAAGCCCAGACAGCCCGGCGCCAGATCTGCTCTTAACCCCACACCAAGCTGCCTTGCCAGTCTCAGTCCAGACTCTGCCAGTTACAGTTTGTGCCTCAGTTTCCTCATCTCAGATGAGATTGAAGTGGCAACATTTCAGCATTATCATTGTAAGGAGAAAATGGTATTTCTGAATGTGAAAGGACAAAAGCTGGGCCTGGCAAATAGCGAGTGCCCAATCCTTCTGTCCTGCCTTCCAAAAAAGAGGGGACGGAGGAGAAGTTACAAAGAAGGGTAAAGAAGGCAGATGAAGGAAAAGGGCTAATAAAATATAGTCAGAAGATGACATTGTCTTCACGAAAAAACATGGCAGAGTAAATGATCCACAAAATGACTCCAGCACACCAACCTAAGGGGCTACACTAACGTAGCTTCCGCTGCATGCAGTAACTCTGGGAGGGAAGCCCAGTGATCTAAATGATGTACCGGAATCCGTCTGAAAATGAGTATTAGGATCAAATCTACAATATCTCTGAAATAGCTGCTATTGAAATTAGCATTCAAACTAAAACTTTTTTTCTTTCGGTGAAAATACATCTTTTAAGGTTTATAATCGCAAAGTAGCATCTGCTTTTCCTGAACTCTGTAACAAATCCAATAACAAATTCATGTAGGTTACTAAAGACCAAAGGATTTAGAACTGTAAATCTACAGTTGGTCATTCTTACATTTAGCCATTTAATCCATTTTTGTTATTTTTTGTAAAAGCATGAGTTTTGAGATCAAACAGAGCGATAGTCTTGGTCTCCTGAGAAAAGTGGAATTTTAAAGATAGGAGGGTTTAATTAGGGAAGTGACCGTGAGAGAAAATGCAGATGAAGCCAGCGTATGCTAGGAAAGCAGTCAGAACACAATGCAAGTCTGACCTGTAGTGAAGAGAGGGAAGGAAAGTCAAGTAGATGCATGCGGGCTGCCCTTTAGTCTAAGGGAGACTCAGCAAAGCCGTTGGGAAGTTCATGAGCCATCGTCCACTATAGGTGCCCTGGGTCTCAAAAGAAGGAGCCTTAGGATTTCTGCTATATTTGGTAACTGGCTGGGAACCACCAGGAAAGTGAAGCTCAGTGCAAACATGGCAGTGGACTTCGAGGCCCTCGGTCAGTTAAGCTCCCTGATGGGCTCATTTCATGGTTGTTACACTTGAGTTTGAATCCAGCCCTGTCACTCATTACGTGGCACGAGAAAAAATGTTGTTTAACCTCTCTGCATCCCAGTTTAATTGATAAAGCACCTGTTTTTTCCTAAATACCTGGCACTTAGAAATCAGTTGTTATAAATAACCTTGATGACATTGTATATTAAAATATTTATATCTTTTAATGTTAAAATGAGATAAATCAATTGGACAAAAACTTACTTTAAATTTCATTGTATGTAAGACTTTGAAGACTTATGGTTGATGGTAGATAAGTGTACTAAATTACTCATTCTCCAGTGTCTGACTGAAACGTCACATTTCTGGTGACTTCCTTAGCAACCAAGTCAACATAGCAAAGTAAGTATAAGAATCTTTAGGAAGGATTTTTTAATTCAGCAATACTTTGGTTTTTTAAAGCCATTTGAAATGAATATAAGAATGCAAATAACAATTTTAGTTTCCCAGACTATGACAAATTAAATAACTTTCCTGCTACAAAAACTCACGTAAATCCCACACAAAATATGAAAAATATTTTTCACATGCATAGCTGAGTTTAAAAGAAATTAACAGAAATTCCCCAGGAGGCAAATTGGAAAGGAAACATAAAACAAGAGCAGTAAACTCTTGAATCGACCCTTGACTGCCCTATGGAGCAACGTAGTGAACAGTGGGTGCTAGACTCAGACACGCAGAGCTAGGGTTTTAGTACGAGAAGCTGAGGCCCTGGGCCTATGCCACATGGAGAACTGAAACTGAGCTGCCCACCCCCACACACACACATACACACATACACACACTACTCCCACAGAGAAAGAATGAGTCAAAAATATTCCACCATCACTACAGAAGGAGATAATAAGGACAATAAGGAAACTTCATTGTCTTGACCTCAGCACTAGGTTGGTGGGATGCAAGTGAACCTCCCTTGAGAATGTGTAAACAAAAGCCTGATCTTCTTTATAAACAACATACTCATGATTCAGAGGCTCCCATGCTAAGGAATTAACTTAAAATTTGGTCTAGGACCACTTGGGCACTTAGAAGAAATAACTATAAAATCCCTTTGGAAGACATGCCCTCCACTTAAGCCTCACAGGACACCCACAAACAAACTCTGCTGAAGTTGAGCTTATAATCCAATGGTACAAAATACATACAAAAACTATACAACCTAAACAAAATTCAAGAGACACAACAAAGAACCATATAAGGTTCCCCAGAAATTCATTTAACAGAGCTACCAGAGTTTTATAAGTGTTATAAAATAAATTTTAAAGATTAAAGACATTATCAGATAATAAATCAAAACAGAAGAAAATAAAAACATACAATAAAATATATAGCTATGTGAGAGTATCAAGAATAACTAGAAAAGTGTAGCCATGAATTTAAAACTTAAAGAATGGTTTGAAGCACAGTTAGACACAAGTGAAGAGAGAATTTTTGAACTGGAAGACAGATCTTTGAAAATAACATGAAATGAAAAAATGGGAAAATAGGAAAAAATATTAAAGTGGGGTTAAGAGAATATGAATATCCCATAAAACAATTCTTAGGAATTGTAAAAGCAGAGAATAGAGAAGATGAAGAGAGAAAATATTTCCAATGATACTGGCTAGAACTGTTTAGAATTAATGAAATATGTGAATCATTATATTCAGAAAGCATGAGTCCAAGAAAAAGTAATGTATTTATTTTTAAAAGATGTTACTTAGTGACAATTAAAAACACTGAGATAACAGTGTGTTTTTATCTCTATGATACTGTTCTAAGGTTAGATGTATAGTAGAAATGAGTTCTTTTCTTAGAGACTGAGAAAAAATGGCTTATCACCAAGTAAATGTGGGACAGGTGACCGAATGAATGACCGTGGCCAAATGTAATCTATAGCAGATCATTTGAGCTGATCTACAGTACAGTGCAGGTCAAGTTCCCTTCTAACATTTATTTTTAATTTTTTTAATTTTTTTAAATTATTTTATTGTTCAAGTACACTTGTCTGCATTTAACCCCCTCAACTTCCCCCACCCCAACCATCCCCACCTCCCTCCCCTGATTCCACCCCCCACCTTGGTTTGGTTCATGTGTCCTTTATAGTTGTTCCTAAAAACCCTTCATTCTTTCTCCCTATTATCCCCTCCCACCTCCCCTCTGGTTACTGTCAGATTGCTCTTAATTTTAATGTCCCTGGTTATATTTTGCTTGCTTGTTTGTTTTGTTGATTAGGTTCCACTTAATATTTTACTTTTTAAATTGTATTTGTTTTATAAATTTATAAAGAGATTTCCTAAGAGAAGTGCATGTAAAAAAAATACAGTGAGATAGAACTTCCAAACTATTGATTTTCTGCGTACTGCAATAAGTAACTCCCTAAAATATGAAGAGTCATGTCATTCTTTGAGTTTAAAAATTCTTATTTCTTTCGAAGTTTCCCCCCTTTCATTTTCTTTCTTCTGGGACTCCTGTCAGTTGGAGCTGTTCCTACTGGCAGCTCTCCATGTCTCGTCTTTTCTCTCATACTTTCCACCCCCTGGTCTTTCCACTCAGTGTTCTGAGCCCCTTCCTTCACCTTACTTTCTGGTCTCTCTGCTGAGTTTTTAAATTTAGTAACTATGATTTCATCACTAGGAGTTTGTGTTCTTTGAATATTGCTTTTTCTTAGCAAAATAATCTTGTTTTGTGGATAACTTAACTTCTTAAAACTGAGTATCTTAGAGGCTAAAATTTTTTTTCTTATGTGTAATGGAAATGTTTTACATCTTCGTGCTGGTGGGTTATACAGTTACATAAATATTCAGTGAGCTATACATTAAAGAGTCCTGCATTTTGCTGTCTGTAAATTCTGCCTTTAAAAAAAACTGACTTTGCCCTTATAGGAAAACGAGAACAAAGGTAGATCTGGGTTTTACCGGGCCTGAAGCTTTTACAAATTACAAATACAAAATTGGGTTTGAAATGAATATTTACTTAGAATAATAATGGAAATAAAACAAATTACAAATTTTAACAAGTTGTCAAATACCATAAACTTTGCAAAATTCAGAAAAATAAAAAAATTATTTTTGTTAGTTAACTGCCTATCACATCTCTATAATTCTTCTCTATCATTTTTGAGGTTGCATTTACTTGATTACCTCTTCATATGAGAGCATTTTTGTGTCATTTTCTATGGAGAGAAGTGACTAACAGATTATTCAGTATGGTCTCTAGCTTGGTAAATTGGCATTTGGTTTCCTTTTTCCACTTAACTCTTCCTTTATTAGACTGTATATACTCAGGAAAAACAAAATAATAAAAATAACACTATCAATAACAGTACAAAAGGACAAAGATAATGGATTAATATTTTTAGTTACATTACTATATTCTTTAAAATGGGGAAAAAGAGCTGAAAAATTATTTCCAAAAAGTAAACTTCAAAGTTCAGAGGTTGATTTGCACTAATAATAACAATTGAAGTAATTCAGATTCTATTTCTTCATTTTTACAGTCACCGTACTATCATTTATTTAGAACTACTGTTCAAACTCAGGGTGTATGTGAGCACAGAGACTAGACACATCTGTGCTTGAAAGAAACTAGAGTGATTCTGAACCATTACGAACTTACTCTCAAGAAAACAGGTTTATCAAACTTAACTCCCATGTGGAATTCAATGCTTATTAAATTATGAGTAATAAAAATGGACTAATTTAAACCTCATATTGTGTTCATAAAAACTCAATAGAACATCAGTAGTTGTTTACTTAGACCAACAGAAGTTTTTGTGGGAGAGAAATATATTATCTCTAGCAATGAAAAGGGTTGCTAGCACAGGACAATATTAAAATCTTGATCTTTGTTACTGATAGTTCAAAAGTTTCTTTCAGCTGCACAGTTCATTGTTGATAATATGGCATAAATTTTTAAGATCGTGATCAAATTTTTGAAAACCTCTATCAAGTTTTTCTATGAGTTATAAGATTTCAGGCCTTTCAAGATATTTCCTGTGATAATTACCCATTTTCAGTCTCTCTGAATTGACAGTTCTCATTAACCATTCTGTCATCAGCCTTCCTGTGGTAGTTAGGTATTGACTTTCACGTTACATTTGTTGCCAGTATTTCATGTTAACTCTGTTAGAAAATTAACCATAGGAAGGAACTCGGATAAATTCTGTATCACACAATTCCTATATGAATTGCACAGATGTTTACAAGTGCATGCACTGCATTATCAAGACTATTTCTGATTGACTAGAACTTCCAATTTGACCAGAACTCATTGAGAACCCAATTCCCCATGTGTAACTTTGCATGTCTGATGAGGGAAAGAAGTCTCCATGGACTAGTTCTTGGCTCCGTGTTCATCTTGCTTTCCCCCCACACCCTCGTGCCAGACCATGGCCACATCTCCCTCCAGTCTCTGATCCCGCACCCTCGCACCGTGGTGCCAAGTGGATTAACAGAGTGGGCAGTAGGGACGTTACTACAAGTTAGTCCTGTGACAGCCCAGCTGACAGTGACATATCCATTCACAAAATCATGACCCACATGAATATATACATATGCCCCACTAAATCCATACTTAATGCATCTCCAACTCAACTTCCCTTGTCCAGACCCCACAGATAATTGCAGCCACTCTGTCACCTCTCAGCAGGAAGGAATTGTGATGGGGCAAAATCCGGGTGGAAAGGGACGGCAGTCTTAACCGCTGCAGTTAAAATATCTTTTATAGACAAACATCTCAAAAATTTTACAGAGACATAGGACCACGAAAACATTCTGAAAGCGAGCCCCTGGGCCTTGGAAGAGGTCAAGGTGAGAGAAGGGGCACGAGGCTGAGCTTCC
Organism: Artibeus jamaicensis; assembly: GCF_021234435.1. Classification (NCBI taxonomy): domain Eukaryota; kingdom Metazoa; phylum Chordata; class Mammalia; order Chiroptera; family Phyllostomidae; genus Artibeus; species Artibeus jamaicensis. The sequence continues at coordinate 2,443,609 of NW_026521954.1, forward strand.
CGTTAACCTGCCTCTAGATGAGAGGCAGACACTAGTGACGTCTCTTCATCCGCCAGCTCAGAAAATCTCGATACTCCCAGAGCTGCTTATCCTGTACATGCTGAGTGCATGGAAGTTCAGGCAACATCTATAATAATGATATACTTTATTCCTTTAAAAGGAACACATTGAAAGAAAAAAATCCAATTTATTTGAATGACTATTCTTTATAGCAGAAGAAGATTAAAGCAATAAATTCTGCATTCCAAGGGCTTAGTAAAGAATATAGTTTTTGTGATGGAGACCACTAAAGCGTATTAATGATTTTCAAATTTCAGCAACTAGATGCTAACCTTTTCTAGTTTCTGATACATACACATTAACCTATTTAAGCATGCACCTGAAAATCATTTATTATCCTGTTATTAACTAAAGTGAAAGCACTTTAGGAGGGAAAGCTAAACGTATGTGGGGAGAGTGGTGGAATAGTCTGATCACGTCTAAAGCTGTGCTGATTGGGAGCCTCTTCCTATTCAGTTCAAATGCCAGGCAGTATGGCGCTTCCTCTGTTCCCATGGAAACCTCAGCCTTGCTCAAGTTCAAGTTAATTTCTTACTGCCATCTGCCTGTTGAGCTACAGGGCTTTCTCCAGCTAATATCACGCAGAGGCCTGTTAGGAGAATGAAGTTCACTCTCTGGTATGTTGCCACAGGAGGTCAGGATTGCAAACACATCCACTCGAACCTCAGTGATGAATTTGCTGAAGGATGAAAGGAGTTAAAATGTACTGTGTAAGCTTCTTTTTAAAAAATTTAACCAATGTTTAATGCAAATTGTCCAGACAGAATATTAAAAGCTGTTTCCATTACCCTGGACAAAGTTTGTGTAGTGTTTTTACCATCCCTTTAAACTCTGAAATGGCCCACATTTCTACGTGCTTCTTGAAAATGTTAATGATATCCTGAATCGAAAGTCACAAGCTGGTGACCTGTGAATTAGCTCTGACCTGCGGACATGGTTTTTGGCCTGTGGAGTGTTTTAAAACAATTCTTGAATTAGTTGCCAACTTCCACAAATTAGAAAACTCCATGAAAAAAAATCCTACTACATTTCCAGCTTCTCATGAAAACTTGGAAGATGCGGCTGGCTCTCCAATCCCGCATTGTCAAAGCTCAGTAGCAGAGGGCCCCCTGGGAGGGGCGTGGCTCTCCCATTTGCCACATTCTCTGTCACTCCGGACCTGGTCCCATTTGTCTGCTCCATTCATTAGCAGTAGCAGCTTGGCCTCTAGGACACTCACATCCACAGTTCCTACCTTCAAGTCATGGTTTGCCAGCTTCCTAAACAGTAAAACATAAACTCAAAAACTCAATCATGTACTAGCTCACGGAACACAGAATTTTTACCAGGCTAACACAGAGTAACAAAGTAAATAATCACTTTTGTTTGCCTCTTTAGCATTCATTCTCTGGCATAAATTACTTGGTGTAAATAATTTGCAACACTGTCCATCCAGTATCAGCAAAGGAGAAGACTACACGCCGGCCTTTCTGTTCTCCACCGAAGAAGGTTCATTAATAATAACCACCAGCAATTCCGCGTCCAGTGACTGTCATGCTCCCCATTTCCTAGATGAGAAAACTGAGGCTTAGGAGGATCAGTAACTTACCCAAAGTCATTGAGCTAGTGAATAACAAATTTTAGCTTCACTCATTTCTCATTCTAGTGCCTGTACATAAAACCACTATTACTTATTTATCCTCATTTTAGTTAGTATATTCTTCAAGAGTTGGAACTCTTTCTTTTTCTAAAGATTTTATTTATTTATCTTTAGAGGTGAAGGGAAGGAAAGAGGGAGAGAAATATCAATGTATGGTTGTACCTTGTGGGTCCCCTGCTGGGACCTGGCCTGCAACCCAGGCATGTGTCCTGACTGGGAATCAAACCACAATCTTCTGGTTCACAGGCCCATGCTCAATCCACTGAGCTACACCTGACAGGGCAAGAGTTGGAACTCTTTCTATACTTCCAAGTTGGTATTACAGTATGTTTAGGATGTGTCGGGGGCGGGGGGTGAGTGGCGGGAATTCTATGACACAGCCCTGTCTTTCAAGGAATATAGAATGTCAATGAGAAGGACAATTGTTTTAGCAAGCTGTATTACCTACAATGCTCACGAACAAATAAATGCGCAGTGACACATTGCACAGTATGCATTATTTGAGAGGGAAACAGAATGACGATAATACACCGGAAGCAGGAGTAAACCAGGAGAAAAAGCATGCAGACAGTTGGAAATACAGGAGACTGTGGCGCTTTGGGAAAATTGAAGGCAGTTGGCATGAGCAAAGGACGGTAACAGGCATTTCCCAAAACAATTAGTACAATTGGTCGATAGCATGCTAGAGTAATGCTCTGAAATATCAGCAGATGTTTGCACAGGGATATTTGCTTTCTCCCTTTGCCCTTCCCTCCTTCTCTGTGTTTCAGCAGCTCAGTGGTCCCTGCTGACTGCCCGCAGGCAGTGGTGGGGTGACCAGGTGATGGAGCATCTCTGACAGCCTCCAAATCCCGCTCCAGTGTCAGCCTGTCACAGGACAGCAGAGTGACGCCTGGGCCCCAAAGGGGGCCTCAGAGCTGGCGAAGGTCGTTGTCGGAACTGAATGCTCCTCCTGAACAGAAATAAGGGGCATCTTGACATAATTTTGTCCCCTAACCTTCAGGGACACATGACCAAGGGCCAAATGGATAGATGTCCATCTCATTCAGCAGATACTAAGTGTGGCAAAATTGATATCCTGAGTTAGATGGATCCCCTCCAAAACCCACACCGCTACTCGCACCCAGCGTCATTGTCATTGTCCCCTGGAAACTGTCTGGGATCCAGGGAAAAGTGTGTGCAGCTGAGCTGAAGTGTCCCTCTCCCCAGGGGAATGGAGACTCGAAGACGAAAAAAATAGGTTGAGCACAGAAAAGTAAAGAAATGCTGCCTTTTGCCCACTCGGATTGTGGAACAAGTGCCATAATCTTTTAGAAGTCACTAATAATCACAAATTAGAACAAAATTCCATTTACTTTGCCTAACAGATAGACAAACATGAAACAGGTTGATAATCACCAGTTTCTGAGATTGTGGGGAAATAGGTAAGGGCACAAATACTGCAGGTGGGAGAGGAAACCAGTATAAACATTCCTGAGGGCGTGTATCAACTCTAAGGGAATCCCTGGGCATGCACCCAGTCTATGGACCACGTTCATTTCGGTGCTGCTGACAACAGTGAATGATTACAGCAACATATCTAATGGTAAGGGGTTTATTAAATAAACTAGGTTATTAAAATGGAACAATATATAGACATTGGAAATCGTTGAGGTAATTCAATGCTTACTAACATATTTAATGCTCGTAAGACATAGCTAAAAGGAAGAAAACCAAGTGCTTCAATTGAGTGCATATTATGATTAAATTCTTGGAACTACATACTTTTCCTTGCATAGAAAAATTCTGTGAGGATATTTACCAGTGGGATTACAGTGACAATCTTTGGTTGATGTGATTATAAATCATCTAAATTTTATTTCCACTGATTCTCTGTATTTTCTAACTATTGCAATGAACAGGGATTATTTGTGTTACTATTTTTAGTAACACAAATTTAATAACAAAAAATAATTTCTCACAAAAATTAATCGTATTTTTTCACAAAAAGAAAGGAAGTGGTTGAGGATAGCCGAAACATACCATGACCTGGATGAACGAACGGTAAGAGTGAGAAAAGGAGAGGCACTCAGGGCGCTGCCCAGAAGCTCTGAGGCTGACGTCTGTTATGCCTTACACATTACGAAGGCATTTTTTCAACATTTCAGCAAACAGCACAGCTGCAAAAGCAACTGAGTTATTTCTCTTAGCAGGCACTGAGAGACCCTTGAGAATGAACTGAGAGCCAGTATCTTAACATTTTTTACCTCATGCACATAGCTTAAATACCAATCATTTATTTTCCTTTTCCTAGGTTGCCTAGACAACAAAATATGGAGCAGCATGTCTGTAAGGTGATAATTATCTGCTCTCCATCCAATACTCCACAACCATTATCTGTGCTACTGGGTGTCCCACTTGTATGCAGAGCCAGCCCCCTGACAACTCCACATACTCCCAACAAACAACAAGGTGGTAATTTGTAAAGCAGAACCTGCTCCCAATCAAGTAGCCTCCTGCAGGGAAAAGAGGCATCTTGGACTTGACACCTCCTGCAGGTGATTCCAATTGTCTCCCCCAGACACTCCCAGTCTGACCTATGCTATTCAGTTGTAACAAACCACATAATACCTTGTCACATTCTTTTTCTTGGTTTTAGCTACATTGGTTTCCTAGGGCTGCTGTAATAAATCACCTTAAAACAACAGAAATTTATTCTTTCGCAATTCTGGGAGCCAAAAGCCCAGAACCGAGATGTCAGGAGAGCCGTGCTCCTTCTGATGCCTACTGGAGAATCCTTTCTTGTCTCTTCCCAGGGGGCTCCTGGCATTCCTTGGCTTGGGGCAGCGGAACTCCCATCTCTGCCTTCAATCTTCACATGAGCTTCTCACCCTGCATCTCTGTGTTTCGGATCCCCTTCTCCTTCCTCGTTCTTGGACACCTGTCATTGAGTTTGGAACCCATCCTAAAGCCAGCATGCTCTCACCAAGAGATCTTTTTATTTAACTGCATCTGCAAAGAACCTACTTCTAAATCAGGTCACCTTCACAGGTAGTAGGGATTAGGATTCAGACATATCTTTGGGGGAGATACAATTCAATGTATATCTGATTTACTTTTTAGATAAGGAGCTAATTATCATCATAGCTAACATTTTTGGAGGCGTCAAGTTAAGCACTTCACAAGCATCATCTCATGAAGTTACAATATGTCTTTCCCCTACCCTACCCCCTCCACCTCCCATTAACTACTAAAATATCCATTTTCCATTAGTTTGCCTTCTGGTAAGGAGAGTAGCATTTCAAAATTCCTGCCTGTGAATAGAGCAACAACCTTCACAAGGGAGGAAGAATTTGCTCCTAGACAATCGCTAGTATAACCTGTTTGGCTACTTTTTGAATCTGTACAGCTAACTAACACTTGGTTGTACTTCCAATGTGATCTGCTAAACTCATTATCTGATACCAGGTCCTTTTCCAGGAATATACATCTTCCCACCTTAGATCAAATGCCTGTATCAAGCTAGACCATCGTACTGCATAGCGTTTTTTTCCCAGAATTTTATTATAAAATATTTCAAACATACATTAGAATTGAAAGAATTTTACAGTTAACAACCATATTCCCACTGTTTAAATTCTATGTTATTATTTTACTATTCTTGTCAAACTCCATAATTATGTGTTGATCTAGCCTATCTGTCCATAAAGCCCTCTTACTTTTTTCTTCCCCCGAGTACTTCGGCAGGCATATCATTAAACCAGCCAGAACACAGACTCTCTGGTGGCAGGCAGATCGCTAAACAGAGGAAAGAGAGAGGAGCTTAGCCGAGCGTGCCCAGTTTCCTCTTCCATGCTACTGATTAAACCAGGTACTTCTCTTGCTGTGGGAGGAATGAGAAGTGGTAAGAGAGGCCAAGAGTGTGAAGGTAGGAATCTCTCTCCACAAGGCAACAGGAAGAGCAGAGAATCTACTCACAAAGGATACACTGTGATTTCACCACTGAGCTTCTTCATTAGCAACCAAAGAATAAGCACAGGAGTGTCCTGCCATTCCTAACACTACTACCAAGAAACACTGAGGACTTCAGTAACTCTACTGTCTTCCATTTTTCATAATTCTCCTGTGATCACATCCATATGTTTCACTTTGCTATTTTATTTGCCTGTGCTCTTACTCACTCATACTCCCAAAGTTCATTCTCCACGTGAAGAGGAATCAGTGGCCTGCGATGATGGACCCACATCCCAACGGCTCTCTGATTAGAGAGGAGGAAAAATTATTTACTTTCAACTCCAGGCTGAAAATTCCAAAGAAGGACTAAAATTGGTCACAATTGGATCACATGTCTATCCTGGACCAATCCCTGGGGCCAAGGAGACAAGGTCCAACTTGGGACATGTGTCAACCCTTGTATTCAAAGAAAGAAAGTTTAACATAGAAAGAAGCTGGGGATGCTGGGCTCCCCTAGAAACAGAAAGGAATTCCAATGCTCTAACTCATTATTTATATCATTCTGACTCCAGTGCCCACTCCACCCATAAACTGTCAAAAGTTAAAACTCCTGTTGGTGTTATAGTGAGAAAAAGCTCTTCGGCAAACATTTTTTTTTTGTATTTTGTCATTGGGGGAGCAGTGACTTTGTTTAAACAATCTGTTTAGATGAAGTGAGTAGTAAAAAAATAACACACTTTTATATCAAGGAATATGAATAGTTTTTACTAAGATTGACCATGAAATTTTTTTGTTCTTGAAATAATTGAGTAAAATAAAAATTTTAAGGCTAAATTCAAATGTCTAAGCACCTTGGTATGAAAGGGAGAATAAACTGTTTAACCTTCTCTAGCATGCTTATTTAAACGTTCTGCCAGTGTTGATATGATTCACCCAAGAATGTAACCCAGGTTATGTACAGTTAGATATAGTTTATTTACAACCCTACAGGACTTTGGTGTCTTCTATAACAAACTTTAAGAAAATAAACTGAATGTGCAACTGCTTTAATCAAACAGTGTCAACATATAAAAGCAAAAACAAAACTGAGACAATTCCAACCTTTAACAACTTTGTTTTTTCAACTCAAAGACTTGACCAGTAGCCAAATAAAGAAATATTAAAACAAGTAACACAAGTTTGGGGTCTTTTATGTCAAAATCTCACCCATTTTCCAACTTTTATATCAATAATCAATCCATTCTATCAAAATCAAAATCAAACCAGCCAAAAACCCATTTTCTTTTGCAAAATCTACTACCCTCTCTTGCGACAGCAGAAATAAAATTCTACAACTCATCCCTCTCAGCACACGGGTTTTAAAATTCAAATGCCCTGACTTTTTCAAAGTACCAGGGCTACACCCCACCGGGGGTGTCCAACTCGCAGCCCACGGGCTGCACACAGTCCAGCATGGCTACGAATGTGACCCAACACAAACTCATACATTTACTCAAAACTTTTTTTTTTTGCTCATCAGCTTTTATTAGTGTTTGTGTATTTAATGTGTGACCTAAGACAGCTCTTCTTCTTCCAGTGACGCCCAGAGACACCAAAAGGTTGGACACCCATTGGAACATGGGTAAAAATATGCTTTAAAAATGTAATTAAAGAAGGGCACCTAGACTGCTTCCAGCACTAAGCTATTGTAAATTGTGCCGCTATGAACACTGGGGTGCATAGGTTCTTTTGGATTGATGTTTCAGGGTTCTTAGGATATAATCCTAGCAGTGGAATTGCTGGGTCAAAAGGCATGTTCATTTTTAGTTTTCTGAGAAAATTCCATACTGTTTCCATAGTGGTTGTATGAGTCTGCAATCCCACCAACAGTGAACTAGGGTCTCCTTTTCCCCACAGCCTCTCCAACACTTGCTGTTTGTTGCTTTGGTTATGATGGCCATCCTGACTGGTGTGAAGTGGTATCTCATTGTGGTTTTAATTTGCATCTGTCTGAAAGCTAGCAATACTGAGCATCTTTTCATATGTCTCTGGATCCTCTGTATCTCCTCCATGGAAAAATATCTGTTTAAGTCCTTTCCACAAATGGCCCTGATTGGTGTTGCTCAGTGGGTTGGGCATCATCTCACGAACACAAAGGTTGCTGGTTCGATTCCTGACAGGACACATGCCTGGGTTGCAGAGCCAGGTCCCCAGCTGGGGGTGTGTGAGAGGCAAATGATCGATGTTTCTCTTCCACATTGATGTTTCTCTTCCTCTCTCCCTCCCTCTGCTTCTCTCTAAAAATAAATAAATATAATATTTTTAAAAATAAAATTAAAAAGGAGAAAAGAAAGACATGAACTTTTGAATGGCTCCCCTGTAAGTCATCCTCAGATACGCAACTTAGCACTGTTCCAGAGATGCTGGGTAGATTCTGACTTGATTCTACACCAAATGCTACCCAACTGAATGCAAGTGTCTCCATCCCACTCTGCTCTGACCCTCTCTTGGACGCTTCCAGTGCATGCTCTGCTCCTGCTTTGCAGACAGCCCCTCTGCCATGGGAAATTCTGTCTATCAGTGAAAAAGCCCTGGGTGTGGTTTCCCCACAACTGAGTTAGCCTGCGTCTGTGGATTCTCTGGAACAGAAGATAGTCGAATTGGACAGTTGAAACATAACAGGAAAGCAGTTCCTCTAGGTTCCTGTACCAGGAAATAGCTCCTAGTGCCAGGACTAAAACTCCAGTGCCAAGACCACAATCATATGGAGTTTGACATTCTGTGTTTAATTCCACTCCTACCAAAGGAATAACGCTTTGCAAAAGCCCATGATGTCTAAAGTGCATCCTGCTCGGCAGAGAGCCTTGAGCAAACACAGAAACCCTTGTCCCTGCTTGTGTCATATGGTGGTGGACAAAGACTTCCAGTCATAACTCTCTTCTCATTCTGGACAAATTAAACCCTAAAGGCAAAGAAAAGAAAAAATAAATATAAGACATTAGAATGTTGGAGCCACTGAGCCAGGCCTGAAGGCAGTTCATTCAGCCCAATAGTTTGCTTTTGAGAGTGGAAACTAATGAAAGTTTGAAAAAATGTTTTAAGTAGTTGTCCTGCATCAGATAAAGCCCAAAATCTATTGATGGGCCCCACATATCTTTAATTCCCCTTAATTATAGCCTGTAAGTCCTCATAAGCCTAACTCAGTCACATGACTCTTCCACCTTGAACCCAGCCAAACAGACTGGATCATGCATAAAAGGTCATCACTCAGTATCATCAGTGTAAGAAACATCTAAACCTGTAGAGAATTTTTATGAGTCCATCTGAGCCCAAACTGACAATCACTGCTAGGAAACAAGGTTCGAATACTCCCTAGAATGACAGTTTGCAGCTTCTTTTCTGTATTTGGAGTTCAGGGGGGACAACGGGGAGATTGCATGAAGGTGGGAGAAAGTGGCAGTGGTTGGGGGCGGTGAGTTACAGGATATTTAAGATTATGTGCTTTCTTGAGGGTGGCTTTTTAGAGGGGTCTGAGAAAGAGGCATTTCAAAAGTGTGTTAACCCAGATGCACTGAAACAATGGACAGAGCTTGCTTACGGCAGAGATAAACCTTTTACTAAAGACATTATATGCCTGGGATGTAACTACCCACCATGACCTGCCCAGTCAGGAACCTGTGATTACAGGTTGTTCTCGAGGTCGCTTTCTGCAGAACCCCTTGTTTGCCCACAGTAGCCAAGGTGTTGACTCCTGAACTTCCTCCTTCTCTTACTTCCTCCTTTTCAATTCCCCGTAGACGTCCTGAACACTTTTCTTGGCTTAGCCTCTTCGTTCTAATGAATTGATGACTGCTTCTTCAGGGTTCCAACCCAAGGTTCCGTGCTTTGGTTTGTAAACTCCCGTGTCCCTCTGAGAGTTCTTCATCCTAGATAGGATGTTGGGAGCCGCCTTTCTAAGATCTGGACCACCACCTCGCCCAGGCAAATCACACTGCATTTAGCTTAATGTTCCAGACATGCTCTTTGATGGCTCATACATTCCCTAGGTTAACTGCTTCTCCCCTTAATAATGTAACGTATTTCCTTACTCAAAACAAACTAGTTGGTTCAAGTGTCCAAGCCAGTAGTTTCCAACTTGCACATTGGAATCAAGTCATTACGTGGGACGATTTAAAGACCTTCCTATGCACTTGAGAATCTCTAGACCTCAAGCATACGTTTCAGTTCAAGCCAACTTAGCCCTTCTCCACATCTGTCTTTACTGACTGAAAAGTTTAAACCTTTTTAGTATGACTTCTTACAGAATCTTCTATCCTTTTGATTATTTTAACTGCTGCTCTCAACTCACTAAAGTTTGTGATGTTAATTTGGACAGGTGAAAAGAATAATTGATACCACCTGCAGACCACAGCCGCTAGCAGTCAAGCGGATGGAAACAATCATATCGTGAGCTTCTCCAAGGGAGGGACATGCCTTATCCATCTTTGTATTTCCACACTATCCACCATGGTACTTTGATCAAAGTAGGTGCGTAATACATATTTAGGACGGAGAGTAGAATAACTTGTATACAGGATCTGCTTCCAATTTTTCAAGTATCTGTAATATATCTGATGTGCATGTAGTTTGAAAATAGTTTGATGGAGAGTAACCAGTATTTTTTTTTCAATCGGCTCACTTTTTTTTAGCAGATATATCAGGATATAAAAAAAAATCGACCCTTTTAAAGTATCCAATTCAGTGTTTCCAAGTACATTTACGGAGTTGTGCAACCAACATCACCCTCGGTTTCGGAACATTCATCACCCTAAAAGGAAACCCCACACCCATTAACGGTCACGCCCCATCCCTCCCTAACCCCCTTTTCCCCAGACCCAAGCAACCACTAATCCACTTTCTGTCTCTGCAGATTTGCCTATTCTGGACATTCATATAAATGGAATCATACAATATGTGGTCTTACACGTCAAGCTTCCTTCACTTCGTACAATGCTTCCAAGGTTCACCCATGTTGTAGCCTGTCCCAGCGTGTCATTCATTGTTGTTGTCGAATAGTATTTCATTATATAGCTATAAAGTATTTTGTTCTTGTCTCAGTTGATGGGCTTTTAGGTTATTTTCATTTTTGGCTATTATGAATAATGCTGCTATGAGCCTTTGTTTTTGTGTGGACATATATTTTTATTTCTCCTGGGTATGTACACAGCAGTAGAATTGCTATGGCAACTCTGCGTTTAACCATTTGTGAAACTGCCAAACTGGTTTCCAAATTGGCTGCACCATTTCACATCGCCACACTCTCTCCTTCCTTCCTCCTCCCCTCCATTCGAGCAGCTAGACTTGTCTTTGCCTATTGCCTCAGGGGAGAGATGAGACAGGCAGAAAGAAGAAACAAAGGAATGTTCCTGACTTTTCTTTCCAAAAGCCTAAAGCCCAAGGGGACCAGTAAAACCTCCAATGATAGACAAACGGGATTGGAGAGAGGACTTCCCTCACTCCACCCTATCCTCCCTCACACAAAGAAAAGTTTCCTCCGGGGCTGGAAAGAAAACGAGAGACTGGAGAGAAGACCGAAGGCTGCAGTTACTGGGTCCAGAAGGTGGTTGTTGGATGGACAGGGTGCTTTTCCTGAAAAGATTTTATTTAGAGACTTTATTTTGCAGACATTTCCTCTCCCGGTGTGGCAAGAAGAGCAGCCGGTTCTGCTGCACTCGGGCTGACACAGAAAGGCCAGGTTGGCAGCAGCGAGGGGCCCCTCAGTGCACAGGTGAAGTCCCTGAGGCCCGCCTCCTCACACCTTGAACCTACATAAACCTCCTGGAACTTCTTCCTGGAAGAAGTGGTGAGAGAAACTCAAACCGCTCAAGATTAATTTCTCTCAGTCTAGCAAAATGCAAGTTCAAAATTAAAATTAATTTGGGTTTTCACAAAGTGAAGAAAGCTTGTATTTTTGGTTATGTACTGAGATTAGTACCCACCACATAAGATAGAAACATTACTAAAGATGTAAAATAGCCAATAAATATATGAAAAGACAACCCACTGCTGGCACTAACAGGTGCAGCAAGGATGTGGAAAGGGGAATTCTGGACGGCAGGTAAAGTGATCAGTGGGAACTACCATTTTGGAGAGCGACTTAGAAGCACTTAGAAAAATGAGACAGTTGCAGACCCCGTGACCCAACAATTGCATTTCTAGGTCTGTAACGCAGAGAACTCTTGCACAGCTGTGCCAAGAGCTATGCAAAAGGATGCTCACTCTCACGTTGCTTATAATGACAAAAAATATATTACAAATAACCTAAAAGTCCATTGAGGATGAAACTTTCCTCTACCCTCAAAGTTCTTTTGGCTGACCTAATAATTAAATGAGACTGAGTAACAAGAGAAAATGACCAAACGTAATACATATGTACCCACGGGAATCCCACACACATGAGGGGGAGAGGGTCAGAGGCAGAAAGGGAGGATGTGGCATTCTAAGGTAAGGATCACAGTGGCTTTTCAGAGGAGATGAGAGGAAGAGCAGATATTTGGTAAAGAGGAGTTTTCCCTGCCTTAGGGATAGGTCATAAAAAGTTATTTCTGGTGACCCCTTTTATAATGAGGAAGGCCCCTAATTTAAATTCTTTAAGGTACAGGTAAAAGTCCCTCCTGACCCGACAAGGTCTCCACTGCCTTTAGTTTAAAAGACTGCACACCACAGAGGCGTATCGTGGGGTGACTCGTTCAGAACCCCTATCCCATCAACAGGGAAATACATGAATCAATTGCTCCAGGTGCATGCAGAGGAATACTGTACAGTCTTGGTCTCCAAAATGTGATTTCTGACCAGCTTGTCTGAGGTTGGCTGCCCCTCAGAACCCCAGACCTACTCATCCAGAACTGGCACTTTAATAAGATTCCCTGGTGCTTTATATGCCGATGAAAGTTCAAGAAGTGCTATTCTATGAAGTTAAGTGAATGAACTAGCGCTATTTGTTCATTCAACCTAGATAACTCTTGAAAACATATTATTCAGAGAAAAATGTACCAGTTGCCAAAGATTAATATCGTATGGCACCATTAAAAAATTTTAAAGCATGAATAGTAGTGCTATACATTTTTATGAGTATACTCATATGTACAAGACTTTAGGTTATGCAGGGAATTTTATAAACACAAAAGTATGGGTACTGTTTACCTCTGGAAGGAGAAGGAGAGAACAAGACAGCTGCAGTTTCAATGGTGGCTTGTTCTTAAGCTGCATGATGGGGATGCTTGAGTTTCTTTCATATATTTCAACATGCTAAAAGTTCTCATTTGAACAAGTTTTGTTTAAAAAGTGGTTTATATCTGAGTAGGTGATTTTTATTTCCTTTGCATATTTTTATATTTTCCAAACTTTTAACAATGACCATGTATTGCTTATATGGTCTAGAAATCTATATTAAAAATAATACTGAATTCTGTATAGTTTTGTTTTTGATGAACTAGGCATCTCTTCACTTAAAGCATCATACTAGCCGGTCATAATGGTCAGTCTTATTGCTTTCTAGCTACTCACTTCAATCTCCCACATCCCTCAGCAGTTAACACACAGATTGGGGCTCAAGAGTCACTGGCAATGCCTATAAGAATGGGCCTGGGGGTGGCTGGCACATAGAGATGGGAGATGACTCTGAATCAGGGCTCCGGTGGCGGTCCTGACTTTGTCACTTAGGACAGTGTGAAATCTGGAAAAACAGGTCATTTCTCAGGGCCTCTCTTTTCTTTAAAATAGGAAGAATAACTCATGCATTATTTATCTCACAGCACCCTTGTAAAGATGAGAAGTGAGATAAGAGTGTGAAAATGGTTTCAAACTTTAAATGGCTTTGGGAAAGTCAAGTTCTTCCTCCGCCACTCAATTCCACTTAGAGATGAATGTAACAGTTCCATCCCAGAATGCTCTTTTCCTTTGTTCCATGTCTCTTTGGTAGGGTAGTCTTTGAGGTTGCACCCCAACCCAAACTTCTTCTGGTTTCCCCCCACCTTTCGGGGTACATGATAGTAAACTTACACTTGCCTGCTTTCTTGAAATTAGCTATGACCATGCGACATGGTCTCTCCCATGAATTTTGAGTGTAAGTGATTGTATCACTTCCAAGAAGAAACTTGAAGAGCAGTTTGGGGAATTGCCATATCTTTTTCCAACTGCAGGGTGATGTGAAGACATCCATGGTGATGCAGCCTCAGAGACCCTGGTGTCCGAGCGACTAAGATGAGCAGAGCTTACCTACGATAACGGACAAGTAGCACGAGGGGAAAATACACTTTCATTATGATAATTACCTAAGATTTGGGGATTGTTTATAAGTGCAGGAAAACTACATCTAGCCTGACACAATTGGCTGAAATCAATGTAGTGTATGTATTCGAGGAAAGGATGGACAACAAAACAGTTGTTATCAGAAGTAGAAGTCACAGGGGTAACAGGACGTGGATTCATGATTCCCCTTCAGTCACTCCCTTGATGACTCAGACTTACTGTGTCTTTCACATGTAAGACCAGGACAACAATTTCCGGATTCTTTGGACCCTTGCAAATAAGCATTCTCGTCTCTTTCAGAGAGGGTTTTATACCCAATGGACAAATGGCCAAATCAAAGATTGTCATGCTATCTATGAAAGCTATTTGCCAAACATTTCATAGTTTTCTCCTTTCCAGAATTATGGTAGGATTATGCTTCCTGTTTCTCTTGGGGTTGGGTGTAACTAATTCTGGGCAATGAGTTATGCCCAATTAATTGCCAGCACAAAACCCTCAAGATCTTGTTCTCCTCTGGTGCAATGACCCAGTGTTAGAGATGGTAGCTGCCCCCTTGCAGGCATTCCTAGGCATGGCAAGCTAATACCTCTCATCCAGCCCAAAATTGACATGTAGTGTGACGTGAAAATAATCCTCTATTGTTTGAAGCCACTGAAATTGTGGGCTTATTTGTTATGCCAGCATAACATAGCCTTTTCTGACTGATACAGAAGGAAGTCCTGAGATAATGTTACCATGTCCTTTGAAGTGGTCACAACCACCACAACCTGCCAATGAAGTCATACTATCTCGGTCCATAACCTGGCTAACTGAGCAAAAACAACTGAAAACAGAAACAAAGCCAAAAGAACACTGTGTCCCCAAAGGCTTTTTTAGAAGCTCTATCGTCATCTGATGAAGGAGACCACCTGTTCCTCCTACAGCATTAAGTCTGGTTTTCAGGTACCACCTGTGGCTTTATCTCAGGGACATCTCTGAAGCTGGGAACACAGAGCTCAGGAAAGGATGTTGTTTCTCCTCCTGTTTCCAGTTCAAGGTTGAGCTTCCAGAGGTGAGTTAACAAGTGAAATTTTTTAAAAATTAGGATATATGTGACCTAACATTGCATCAATCCAAGTGTACAATATAATGATTATATATATGTGTGTATATATGTATATACACCATATACATAGTGAAATGATAACCACATTAAGTCTAATTAATATCTAACACCACACATAGTTACAATATTTCCTTCTTATAATGAGGACTTGTAGGATTTACTCTCTTAATAAATTTCACATATACAATATTGTTAACTAAAGTTACCAGTCTGTACATTATATCCCCATGACTTAATTCATTTTATAACTGGAAGTGTGTACCTTCTGACCTCACCTATTTCGCCCACCCCTCACCTCTTGCAAACACCAGGCTGTTCTCTATAAGTTTGATTTTTTGTTTGTTCAGTTTTGCGTTTGTTTTGCTTTCTTTTAGATTCCACATATAAGGGAGGACATACAGTGTTTGTCTTTCTCCGTTTGACTTATGTCATTTAGCATGATGCCTGCATGGTCCATCCATGTTGTCACAAACGGCACGATATCCTTCTGTCTTGTAGCTGAATAATATGCCATTTTATTCATACAGCACGTCTTCTTTGTCCATCCATCCATTGGTGGACACAGGTTGTTTTCATATCTTGACTATTGAAAATAATGCTGCAATGAATATGGAGGTGCAGATACTTTTTTGCATCAGTTTTAATTTCCTCGAATAAATACCCAGAAGTGGAATTTCTGAATCAGATAGTAGTTCTATTTTTAATTTTTTTGAGGAACCGCCCCACCATTTTCCATAGTGGCCTCACTGATTGGCCCTCCCACCAACAGTGCACACGGATTTATTTTCTCCACATCTTCACCAAGTGAATTTTAAAGGTCTTTCCAGTGCTCATGAGCTCTGCCCATTATTTTCACAGTATTTACCAATTATTCATATTCCATATCTGTGTGTTTTCTTATAAATGTGTTTATTTTTCTGAAAAATAAAAAGGAAGAACCTGCCTACTGCAGTCAGGTGATCTCTAGCAGGTGAGTAACTGTTATAACATTGACCTTCAAATCCCCACAGTCATCTTCTTTAGTTGCCTTGTGCAAAGAACTTTGTTTCAAGTGCTGGGAAGAATACCTGGAAAATTACTCATTTCATCAGCTGAGGCTTTCATCTCAGTATGAGGCACTTCTCCCTCGGCCTTTGTTTGGTTTTGCTTCTGAGACAACATCTCTGAAACTCTTGATTCATTGCCAAGCACATTTAAACTTTACTTATTCAATTGACTGGCCCACAGGGTTTGAAAACACGTATTTATATATGTTTTCATCTGATTAAAGAGAAATTTAAAAGACAAAGGGTTCCATTCACCAAAGGATATTCCATCCATAGCAGGAGAAATGATCTGAGGCTGACGTTCAGATGCTGACACCAGAGGGAGAGTAAATGGTTTACAGATTTTTAGAAACTTAATTTCAGTAGCTACTTTACGGGAAGAGAGAGGCGCCTCCAGAGACACACGTGGTTGGTCTAAGATGCTGGGCTACTGTACGCTACTTCAAGTCTGGAATGCGAGTAGATTCAAGGTTCTTTCTTCTGCCTCTTCTCCTTCCTCTAGCTGGGTTACTCCCCTCGGCTTCCCGGTCTCCAGCTAAACGTTGCTCCCTCAGGTGACCGCCCCTGACACCCTCACAGGTGGCTGCTTGTGCACAGAGCTCCCTAGTTTTCCAGTGTGGCTATCGCCGTTATCACTGAAAAGCATGCCTGCAATCATTCATTCACGGTCTCCTCCCATAAATCATAAACTCTATGATAGCAGTGGGTATATTTGTATTGTTTGCCACTGTCCCAGCACCCCAATGTATTGATTCGATAAATATATTTTGTTATCTCTTTCATTCCTGGAGGCACTTAGGTGCTTGGGGTGCGTGGTGAACAAAACCAAGAGTCCTACCCCGAGAGCAAGAACTCAGACAATAAATGATCCTCACCATATACTACATGTATGGTATGTTAAAAGTTGAAAAGAACCATGGAGAAAAGAAAAGGTGGAGCAAGGCCAGGGAGGGAAGTTGCTTAGAGGGTGTGAGAGTGGTCAGGTTAGCCCTCATGGAGAAGGTGGGATTTGAGCAAAGGCTTGGAGGAGGTAAGGAAGTTAGCCAAGCAGGTGCGTGGGCACGAGTGTTCTGGGCCCAGAGACATGCTGGAGCCAAGTCTTTAAGGCTGGCGGGTGCCCAGTTTGCTCTAAGAACAGCAACGGAGTCAGTGCAGTGGGGGTGGAGGAAGCAAGAGAGCAGAAGGTAAGGTCAGAGGTGCTCAGTAAATATTTGTCAAGGGAATGAATGAAAAAAACAAATAAGTACTTCTTTTTACAACTCTCATTAAAGGATTTTCTCATGCCTTGCATATTCTCCCAACAGTAAGAAAAGTCTCTAGATTCACCCAGTCCACAAACCATAATCTCATGAATGCTAAGTGGCAACTCTAGAAGGTATTGTGTCGTTTTATTGCCAAAGAGGAAATATCTCCCGGCTGTGTCAAGAGATGGCCATGTGTCCTCTTAACCTACGTCCCAGGACCCCGGCAGCCTGGGCTCACATAGCAGTCTGAAGCTGACAAAGTGGGCTCAGCGGCTCCAGCGTCAGAAGCCTGCGGTGCTGACAGGCCACTCCACCTTCAAGGCCAACGTGATGGGAACCAAAGTGCGACAGAGGAACAAGAAAGCATTCAAAGGGGCCAAGAAGCAGTATCTCACTCAACACATTGAGCAGATGGAGGTGAAAAGGAAAATGGACTCTTTGTGAATAAATGGCTTCCCCTCACTGAAACTCACTCTGTGGAAAGGTTCCGAAATCCACATGCATTAACGGTATAGATCAGTGGTTTCTAAGCACCCCTGCAGGATCCGTTGCGGAATGCTTGGCTAGCTGTCAGAGTCTCCTGAGAAATTTTCTCAAAATACTGGTTCTGGGGACACTTTGGAGGGTCTAAATCAGTGACTCTAGGTAGACTCGGGAATTAGTATTCAAAACAGCTTCCCAAGAGGTTATAATGAGCAGCCTAGTTTGGAAATCGCTGCTGCCGTATTCTGATATCGTGTCTGTATTTAACCAGAAAAGTTGTTTTGCTAATAGCATGGGTTTCTGCTGGTGGCATGTCAGGCATCAGTAATCAAAGGAAGGACTAACAAGCAAAATAGAGACAGACTCATAGATAGAGAGCAGCTGACAGCTCTGGGGGGTGGGGGTGGGACTTGAGGGGTAGAAGGATCAAGCCAAAAAGAAGAGGAACTCATGGATACAGACAACGGTGTAGTGATTGAGGATGGGGGTGGAGGTGGAAGAGGATACGGCAGGGAGAAATGGCCATGGAAAAATACATTAAAAAATGAAATATTGAAAAACAGCAATAATGAAGAAGTTATAGTGAGATAATAAGAACAGGAGGTCTGCCAGAATTTCTGCAGTCACAGGCCTGACAGGCCATCTTCATGGCACAAATGTCCTATGGGACAGTGATTGACAATTTGTCCCTCTTCCCAGATTTCTCCTCAACCCTACCAGCAAGTTCTTCCAGTGGGGTCACCAGTTCCATAGCAGCTGTCAATTTTTGCGTACACTGATAAAACTGTAACAGGAGAAATAGCAAGTTTGGGAATCTTCAAACGTCTACAAATATTCTAGTAAGGGGTGGTGAGGAATATGGGTATGGGAGCCAGCCACCACAATGGCTCCCAATGGTCCCTATCTTTTGGTATTTTTGCCCTTGGGTAGTCAGTCTCCTTCCAGGGTGGATCTTTATGGCCAACAACATACAGCAGTGGTGATGGCATATCACTTCCATAGCTAGTTATTTAAAAAAAAAAACAACACTGTTTTTTTTCATCTCAGACTCTCTTTGTCCCTCGGCTCTCTCTGTCTAGGGGAAGCTAGCTGCCATGTTTTTAGGACACTCAGGAGCCTACGGAGAGGGCCACATGGTGAGGAACTGAGGACTCGGCCAGCAAGCTGGGAAGCAGATCCTCCAGCCCCAGGCAAGCTTTCAGATGACTGTAGTCCTGTCCAGCAGTTACTGCAGCCTCGTGAGAGACTCTGAGCCAGAGCTACCCTGCTAGTCCACATTCAGATTCTCGATCCTCAGAAACCACGTGAGACAATGTTTGATGTTTTAAGTGACTAGGTTTCAGAATAATCGTTCTACCACTGTAGAAAATACAATAGTGAGTTCAACAGCTCATCAGAAAATTACTCATATAATCCCAACCTAGACCCTAGACTTTTCTCAAGAATGAAGCATTTTAATAAACTATTATTGCAGAATAATATATATATGAACAAATCCTAAAAGAATATATCCCCTTATTCAGCACCCAGATGAGAAAATAAAATAGGACCAGGCTCCCAGAGGTGTCTTCATGCCCCTTCCCAGTTACCTAACCACCTCTTCCCTAAAAGTGACCTGTGTGACACAGAGAACTGTTCTGCCTGCTTGTGAATTTTGTACACATGGACTCATACGATATTGCATATAAGTAAACTCATAGAGTATTTTACTAAATGAACTCACACGGCATGCTCCTGGCTTCTTGAACTCACCATGGTGGTGAGATTCACATTGCTTTGAGTATCCATCCAAAGTGTATGTTGAATTGCGGTTGATTTATAGGAGTCAGTTTTATATCCTGGATACCAATTCTTTGTAAGCTATGTAAAATACAAATAGCTTTTCTCACGTTAATGGGTTTTTTTTTCCATTCTGTTAATGGGATCTTTAATGAAGGAAGTTCTTTGTTTTAAGTGGTTCAGTTTATCACTTGTTTTCTTTGTGGTTTGTGCTTTTTGTGTCTTATTTGAGAAATAATTGCCTATACTAAGGTCATGAAAATATTCTCATTGTCTTTTGGAAGCCATATTTTTTTTACAATACATATGGAATTGATTTTTGTGTATTGTGTAGAAGAGAGGTCATATTTTTCCCTAGGTAGATGTATATCCAGGTGACTCAGCGTTATTTATTAAAGATCATTTTTTTGCTTTACTTTATTGTCCCTTTGTCATAAATCTAATGGCTATATATA
Source organism: Artibeus jamaicensis (assembly GCF_021234435.1). Taxonomy (NCBI): domain Eukaryota; kingdom Metazoa; phylum Chordata; class Mammalia; order Chiroptera; family Phyllostomidae; genus Artibeus; species Artibeus jamaicensis. The sequence goes on from NW_026521954.1 coordinate 2,463,621, forward strand.
GTCCGTTTCTGGATTGTCTATTCTTTTCCAGCCTCTTCGTCTACCCTTGCATCTTCACTGTCTTAACTACGTTACATCTTGGCATCTACTAAGTTGTCCTGCAAGACTGCCTTTGCCACCTTGTGCCTTGGCACTTCACTTTCATGTAAATTACAACCATCCATTTCTGCACAAACACAAAGCCTGCTGAGATTTGGGGTGTGGGGGTGCGTTGCATCACATCTGTAGGTCATTTTGATGAAACCGACATTTTAAAAATATGAAATCCATCAATTTATGAACATGGAATATTTTTCCATTAATTTCAGCCTTGTTTAATTTATTTCACTAATATTTTATAGTTTCCAATAAACAGTAGGTAGAATATTTTGTTAATTTTTTTCACTTTGAAATAATTTTAGGTTTTCAAAAGAGTTACAAAGATGGTAAAGAGCTCCCACCTGTCCATCACTCAGCTCTGCCTAATATAAATATCTTTTATAACCATGGTGCATTTATCAAAACTAGGAAAACTAACATTGGTAGTTGAACTATTAAGTTCAACTACAGACTTCATTCAGATTTCACCAAGTACCCCACTAATGTCATTTCTCTAATCCAGGCTCCAGTTCAGGTCTCTACATAGCTTTTAGGTGGTTAGTATTTTTAAGAGAGCAAACTCCTACCTGTGGTCAGCATCTTCTTGTCTCCCTTTGTTACCAGTCACTACAGGGTGTTCCTGTGGCAAGATCAGTGTAGGAGTCCATGAGCTTTCCTCCCTTATCAGCCAATATGCCTTCATTTCAGCCAACATAATCTCCTTTCCAAAAAATAGCTTTTCTAATAAGGAAGGCTGCAGCCCTGCTTAAATATCCACATAAACTCTTCATATCCACTGCACATGCTTGACAAACAGCGATTGAAGGTCTGAGTATAATCAACCATGAGCTTAAGTAAGGGGGAAACAATTCCACGTGTTTTAGTTAGGTCTCTTTCCATTTAAAGGGGCAGGACCCAATTCAAATCAGCTTAAGTATTTTGTTTTTAAAAAGCACTTGCTGGTTCATGTAACCACAGAGTCCAAGCATAATAGACGCAGCCAGACACAGGAGCCCATATGATTAAGTCAGGACCAGCTTGTCTATTTCTTAGCTCTGTTTCCTTGGTGTTGACTCCCTTCACCTTAGAGTCTGCCTCGGCAATGCACAATGGCCGCCAGTAGCTCCTGGAGTTACCTTCTTCCTGCTTCACAGGGAAAGGCAGGGAACCCCTGTGAGAAGCCAAGCAAAAGCCATGTATTGTGTCTGAATTGCCTCTGATTGGCCTGACTCAAAATAAAAATATCTGTGAACCAATCATTGACTCCAGGGTAATGTTACATGTGAATTAGTCTACATCTAGGTTACATGCTCTCTTCTGAATCAGAATTGCAGTCCCACCTGAAGAACATGGGTTAAGGCGGGGGTGGGGGCGGGGAGAAGGGTTGGTCCCAGGTGAGGAATCAGGCTATTTGCCAGACAGTGAATGGTTCTGAAGGACAAAAATAACAAAGATATACTGTGCTAGGTCTTCAAACTTAAGAGTCCATGGTTTCTGTCCACAGGACAACTATTACTTTATAAGATCGAGGTCATTATTTGGGAAGGTTAAACCTATCTTGTTGACTTCACTTCTATTAAAGTCACATTTTTCTGCAGCTAGATCTATTCGGGCTCACAGAAAGACTCATTTAAGCCTCCTTAAATAACTGCCCAGTTGTGCAGAAAAATCTGTAAGAAAGGAAACTAAGAGAGAACAAGACAGAAAGTAGAGAGAGACACATGAACTGAAAATAGCTAGAGAAAGGGCACAACCTAGAAAGCATAGAGGTGCAAACCCCACCAGAAATTCCAGCACCTATTTGAATATTTTTTCCTCCTTGCTTCTCAGTTTGAGTTCCCTAGAAGCAGCGCGGGGCAGGCAGAGAACTGAGCAAGGTTGCTATCTCACATGGAGGCTGATCCCACAGGAGAGCTCCAGAACATAAATTTATGCCATTGAGTCAATCCCACCCGGAGGCAAGGGGCCAGCCTTTTGTACCCTACGTCAATTAATCAGTCATGAGGGTGGGGTACATAACCTCCCTGGCAGACAGCTCCTAGTAGCCAAAGGCAATTTCACAAAGAACAGGACAGCTGTGAGTTGTTATCAGCCAATACAGCAGCTAGGGGATGGGGTATTGATTGACAGATGAAAGGGATGGACGAGGGAGAACCAAGAGCATCTGGTCCACCTACAACCTGTTCTTCACGAGCACTTTGCCTGTAACTCTTATCTCAGCTTTAATACAGTGTTCTATGGTATGGCTATTTCTTACATTTCCTAAATATCTACTTCTTGTACTCACACAAGTGCTAACTTAGTTCAGCCCTTCATTGTCTTTTGCTCATTCTTTGAAAATAACCTGCTAATTCTGTCAGGTTCCAATAAACCATCCTTCCCTGTGTTTATGTCGTTGTGTAGCCTCCTTCTCCCACATGACATTGACCAAGGAACTGCAGAGGAAATGGCACTGTGTCACCTCTGCGATGGGTCTTAAGAAGACTTGAAGATTAGCTTTCACCTTCTTGAAGTGCTATCACTACTATGTATGAAGACAGGACACAGACGTTGAGTGATAAGCAACCACGGAGAGAAGAAGGTTGGGATCACATGGACAAAGAAGCCCAGGCATCCCAGTGCCCCAGCCAGGTCCATTCCTCACATGACCCCCCAGCTGAATGCCGTCACGTGAGTAAGCCACATGAGACCAGCTAAGGAGCCACTCAACTAATTCACAAAAAATAAATCATCATTGTTGTAAGTCACTAAGTTTGGGTGTCATTTGTTACATAGTGATTGATAACTAAATCACTTCTTTTTTTAGGATTTAATTAATTTATTTATTTTTAAAGAGGGAAAGGGAAGAAGAGAGGGAGAGAAACATCAATGTGTGGTTGCCTCTCACACACCCCCTACTGGGGTCCTGGCCGGCAACCCGGGCATGTGCCCTGACAGGGAGTTGAACCAAGGACCCTTTAGTTCACAGGCTGGCTCTCAATTCACTGAGCTATACCAGCCAGGGTTAAAACACTCACTTCTTGCTTTTTATCTCCCTACATGTGTCCTCCATGCTGCTTCCTAATTCTTTCTAAAGCCTAGATCTCACTATTACTCTTCTCTGCTTCAGAAAACCTGCTGAACTTTGACTCTTCACAGAATCAGCTCTCAGCTCTCTAGCCTGGCCTGTGGCATAGGCAGTCCTTCACATGCTGACTCAAGCTTACTTTTTGAATCTAGTCTTCAACCATGAAAATTACCCTTCAGCCACCTTGAGCTTCTCTCCTTCTTCGGGATACACCATACTGTCACACACCATCTCCTGTCTACCACCCCTCACATGACTGACCCGATTCCAAGGACAGAGTCCTCCCACCTCCTCGGCTCCTTCAGGTTGAGTCATCTGCTCTTGTCTCTATGGACCTTCTTAGCGCGATTACAACCCCATCCTGTTTGGCCTGTGCCTGTCTCGTCCCACAGACAACCAACTCCTTCGGTCCAGGCCAGGTTGCATTCATTTGTGAATGCCAAAACCTAGTTCAATGCCTAGCATGCAGTTCAGACATCAAATGGTGGCCGACTGACGTGGCATAAGACCGGTTACGTGCTTCTTAAATGCAGGCACTAAATCTTAATCATCTTGTGCTTGGTTCAGAGCCTGGAATGAGCTCTGAATATTTCACTGAACTGAGAAATAGAAAAGTTAGGAAATGGGAAAGCAAAAGGATAGAAAAGGACAGAAAGTTCTGTGAGGCAACTAACAGCCTTCAAAAGGACAATGCCAATGAGAACTGCTCAGGATGAAAGAAGCCTGACATTCTCTTAACACCTTGGTTTCAGTTCTCGGTTTATCCCTCTGTCTTTTCACACAGAGTGGCAGGTTTTAACAGAGGGAGAGGAAGGGCCCTCTGATGTGGTTGGAGGATTGATAGCTCTGACTGTTCTCAGACGCCTCCCAGTAGAGACCCTGGCACACACGCCCCGCTCACAGATTTGGGTTTGAGTGAGGCAGTGCCAAGACGCAGTCCAGGCCTGTGGGGACGAACCCTTCCCAGTTATTTCCACATGTTGTCTTATCTGCCGCGATAAAGTGGAGCCACTTCAGAGAGGCCTGGAACACACATCTTCCTTTCTTGTTGGCCCTGGGGCAGGAAGGTGAGAGGCTTTCCCAGGACTTTCCCACTTGGATTTATTGTTCAGGAAAATTCAAAATGATTTCTATTTTCAATCATCTCAATTGAGGGTGGGGTGCAGCTTTTTGTTATAGTTCAGGTGAGACACAAATTGTGCCACTAGAGAGCAGGGAGATTGGGTAAGCAGGTATATATATGAATATGGAAGTCCCCAGAGCAGCAGCTCTCAAACTTAAGCTACATCCAAATCAACCTGGAGGGCTTGTTAAACTAGATTGCTGGGCCCGCATCCAAAGCTCCTGTTTCATTTGCTTTTCTAATGACTTTCCAGGAGATGCTGAGGCAGCAGCTTAAGGGCTTAAGCCCTTTGAGCACCACTGCCCTGGACCATGACCTTCTTGTGGAGAAGGAACTGACTGGCCTTTTCTCTCTTTATGCTCAATGCCTGGTATACAATAGGTGTTCAATGTGTGCTTTTGAAAAAAAAATTGAATTACGTTGAAGTCAATCATCGCTGTTAGAAAAGCTATTCCAGAAGCATTCCATCACGTGTCGGCGACTGCATCAGTTCATGTTAAGGAAGAGAGCAAATCTTTAGGGGCTTAGTTCTCCCATTTCATCTCCTCCCACAAATTCTAACAAAGACAGAGACTCAGGTAACACTGTTTCTAACAACCAAATAGAGTCTAGCAATACCAATCATTTAAGAAAGATCTAGCCCTGCCCTGGCTGGTGTGGCTCTGTGGACTGAGTGCTGGCCTGCTAACAAAGAAGTTGTTAGTTCAATTCCCAGTCAGGGCACATGCTTGCATTGTGGGCCAGGTCCCTGACTATCAATGTATCTCCTAGACATTTTTGTTTCCCCCCTCCCTCCCTCCCTCTCTCCCTCTAAAAATAAACAAAATACTTTTTTAAAAAGATCTGGAATAAAAAAGCTTTGCCTGGAGTGACCACAAATTGTATATAATAGTTGTATGTTTGGGTTTCAAGTGATAGAAACACTTCTTTGAGCAACTTAGAAAGCAGAATTTACTGGTTTGCAGAATCTAAGAAGAGTTAGAACAACCAAATAGAGCAGGGCTGTGGTTGAGCCCAAAGAAAAACTGGAACCAGGGTCCTACAACCAGCCAGGGCCCCCCTTCCGGTCACTCTTGTCAGCCTCTCTTTCCACTTTGTGTTTGTGATCTGTCACTGTAGACTGGCTTTCTCCACATTACAACAAGTAAAATAAAAGAGACCCCACTCTGCTTAGACCAAGGGGTAGGGTCGCCTAAGAAAACGGCGTCATGCAGGAGCTCCAAACCGGGAGCTGCACTGCACATGTGATACTGCGCAGAAAACCACCCGGAGGCCCAGCAGACGCAGACGTGCCGTTTATTACTCACATTACCGGGGAGTGCACCAGCGGTGTGGCCGGTCTGGTTCTAGAGCAACCGCACCCCACCCAGCCTCGGTGCTACTTACCGGGTAACGGAGGGAGAGGGGAAGGAGGCGTTGTAGCGTGTGAAAACGCTACAGGGTTGTGATAGGCACAGGGGCCTTGAGGAGGCTGGGCGGGCCCCCACATACAGCCTGCTTCCCATGGTCCTACGGCTCCTCTCTGTTCTCCGAGTTGGAGGGGCCGTGTCTTGAGCTACCTCACAAATGGCATCTCCCGTAGTGGTCACGTGGACGAGGACGGGCGCAGGTCCCACAACAGCGAGCATTAGAAAGGTCAGCCACCGGTGCTTTTGCCCCGCGAACACCTATGTAAGTGTTGAACATGCGACCTCTTTCAGCAAACATTCTTCTACATCTTCTGTTCTAAACAGATGTTGTAAAGCCAGTGAAACACAAATACCAAGAGGTCACTGGAGAGCTGCTGAAGCCTCCAACCAAGAGGGAAAACCAGCCTGGTATTTGTGATGTACTTGAGAAATATTCTAAACTACAAATGGGGTATTAGAGCTTGGTGCTTCTTTAAATCATACCTTTACATGGTGGGGTGGATGGGATATAAGGCAGACGTTCTCTGAATCTATCAGTGATTTTCCAAGGATGTCATCATGGTTTTCCTTCTCCTCATTGACCCAAAGTCGTGATCAAAATTTCCCCCTGTGGCTAATTTAAACCTGAGATTTCGCATTGAAAATCCCAGAATGGGAGGCAGAGTCCCAAATAACATTGGGACAGTCAGGGCTAACCACTGTCATTTAGACATATGTGAAAATCGGCCCATTCCTTTCACTCTGTTGGTTCTGAACATTTTGTATGTTAAGTACTATAATGTCAGTTGCCCAGGGACACAGATTCTTCAGGAAAAAATTAAATCATAGCAAGCACTACAGTGCTGCTCTTACACAAGCTCATGAAATGCAAATTTACTTTGAAAATGAGTGAGGGTTTTGGGGTGTTTGTTTTTATTTTAATGTGGGCTCAGGTGCCATGTGGGGGGATGTGGTAACACCATAGTTTGCCTCCGCCAAACTGCCTCACCGTTGCTGGTTCTAGTGGACACGAACATTTTCAGCTGGTGACTGATGTGGTGCTTTTCCTTTGTGTGTGACAATCATTCCAGTAGAAATGGCTAGGGTTTCCCACTGTTTTTAGGCTGAAATTTAATGTTTACTTTCCTATATGCTCCACCTTCATGTTCCATTACTGTTAAAGGTGGAAAATCTAGCAGGCAGAGGAGTTCAAAATGTGTTATGCTTGATAAGAACTCGAAGGATGGATAAATAAAATCTGACAAGTGAAAAATCAGAAAAAGAAATCGGCAAGTGACAAAGCACACGATGAAAGCGTGAACATTGTCTTCAAACTGTGCAGTTGAGAGTAGAACAAAAAATAGAAGGTTAATGAAGCCCTGTGAAGCGGATGTTAATAACTAATAACAGAAGTAGAAGTATTGCAGCCGCTGGTACAAAACTCGCAGAACGAAAATAGTATTTACGGAGTACATCAAAGTGCATGGGTTATTATCTATGCAGCGGTTTACATTTCATATTCCCCTTCAAATTTAGACTTACCATTATTTTGTTATTTCCAAACACCATTTTAAAATACCATTATTGTGTTAATTCCAAAGAAACAGTGTCTTTATCTCATTCATTAAAGTTACCAACCATTACAACTCCTCATTCTGTGCCAGATCCTGAGATAATTGCTGGAGATATAACAACAAATAAAGTCAGGCTCCTGTTTTCCAGAAGTTCTCCATTTAGGCAGGAGACTGACATGCAAATAAGGACTTCAGAGGGAGATTACTAATACTTGTAACTTAATTGTCTCCTGCACATCTTAAGCATTAGACCGTTGAACCCTATCTTGTCCATGGCTGCCAGTACTCTAGGGGCCAACACAGGGAAAGCTGTAAAGAAAATGGGGGAAGAAATGTAATTAGAGGGAAAGATTTGGAAGAAAATTAACAAAAATGTATGCTGTAATTTTCAATGGTTGAGAAATTGTGTAGTATAAACTGTAATTTTTGATGGTTGAGAAACAGTATAGTATAAGGCAAGAGAGAGAGAGACAGAGGGAGGGAGGAAAGAAGAGGGAAGGAACAAAGGAAGGAAGGAAGAAAATACATATTTATAGAGAAATATTTGAGAGCTATTTATTTATTTATTTATTTATTTATTTATTTATTTTAACCCTCCCCTGAGGACATGGTTATTTTAGAGAGGGAGAGAAACACTGATGTGAGAGAGGAATATCAATCTGTGGCCTCTCGAATATGTCCCCATGGGGACCCAACCCGCAAACCAGGCATGTGCCTGGACCGGGAATCAAACCTGCGTTGTTTCCGCTTACCATACAGAACTCCAACCAACTGAGCCACACCGGCCAGGGCCAGGGCCCCTTTTATGATGGGTGGCTCAAGACTACCCAAGGAGACCCCATGGTGAATGCAGGAAGTGATGTGACCTTGCACAAGTGCGGCGGCTGGCCTCTGGCCGCCCCAGGTGTCCCTAAAGGAGGACCGTGGGCCCACGCAGGCCCCGGAGCCAAGGCACGTGGATGGAAAGCCAGGCCTGGTGTCTGCACCAACTGTTGTTCTTTATTTCAAAGAAGATTTTACGGATTTTAAATGCTAAAATAATTATAAAGCTCTCAAACATGGCTTCTGTGTTTTCAAAAATAAAATACGGGAGGCTTCCAGAATGAAGTGGCTGTGTTGGTGACATTTCTGAGCAGGATGGAGGGAGAGAACTACAGAAAAAAAGTATCCCAGAAAGAAGAAAAAAGTAGGCAGCAGGTCACAACTGAAGGCCCAGAATATTTCACTACGCACAAAATGTGAATTTTCAGTAGCATTTTAAGGACATTATCTTTTAAATCACGCTCATACAGACTGGGTTCATGAGACCATCTATAGTGAAGTACAATGTGTAGGTCAGATTTTAGTAAGTGATTAAGGTTATACATCACCTTTCCTGTTTATGTTTCACCGACATGGTGCCTCATGATGAAAAGCATAAGAATAGTTATGAATGTGTTCCTGAGATAAACACAGGCTGAGGGCTGGACCAGAGACCCAGAGTGACCTTGAACATCCCCAGGAAGGATGTGGAATAAGAGAGGCTTGTTGGCCCTGGCTGGTGTGGCTCAGTCGGTTGGAGCATCGCCCCCTAACCAAAGGGCTGCAGGTTTGATTACTGGTCCAGGTACGTGCCTAGGTTGTGGGTTTGGTCCCAGTCTGATGGGCACTCTCTCCTGTCATATGGGAGGCAACCAATCGATGCTTTTCTCTTGTGTCATTCTTTCTCTCTCTCCCTTCTCTCTCTAAAAGCATGAAAAAGTGTCCACCGGTGAGGGTTAAAAAACAAAAGGAGGGTTGTCGGTTCCTGGAATTTCAATGCAGTCTTCACACATCTTAACTCAGGGAGGGGGGCAGCACTGAGGAGAATCAATGTGATTTCTTCCTGGTGCAGCCCCCGGGGTGGGTGGTGGGAACTGCCGTTGGTTGGTTTATGGAAGATAATAAGGGAATCCTGTGACCAGTGAACACGTTGCATCTCCTTATTAAATGTGTGAATTTTCTGTCGCTGCATAACAAATCACAAACCCAGAGACTCAGATCAACACCCACTTTTTTGCACATATTTCCCAGGTCAGGACATCTAGCATGGTGTTACAAGAGGGCTTTCAAGGCTGAAATGTAGGTGTCAGCTGTGTTTTTCCGGGGGCTCAGGGGAAGAGTCTGCCTCCTGCGGCTCTAGAATTTAGATCCTCACGTCTTGCTGACCATTAGCTGAGGCCTGGGCTTGGCTCCGGGCGACTGCCCACATTCCTTTGACGGGAAAGCCCAGGCCTAATTGAGGACTAGGTCAGGCCAACTGAGGATAATCTATCTTAATGCCAATTTATTTGGGACCTTAATTACATCTGCAAAGTCCCTTCAAAGCAGCATCTAGATCAAGTGTTTGACTGCATGCCTGGGAGAAGGCACTTGTATGCCAAGGGCTGGGAGTCTTAGAGGCCATTTAGGAGTTCGGCCTGCGACAGACTACTTAGGAACATTCTCCAGCGTAGCTAAGTGGTTCTCCAGGGCGGTGGCACCCACCCCAAATGGACGCGTTGGAAATCCGTGGGCACTTTGCTGCTGCAATCATGGTGAGGACAAGGGGCAGGTCTCACTGGGGCTGGGCTGAAAGGACAGCCCCACACAGGGAGGAAGTGTGCCGCACCTCACACCATTTTGGGGCGTCCTGTAGGCACCCACCCACCTTGATGGAAAAGCCTGTGCATCATTTTCTGAACTTCTCTATATTGCAGTTTTAAACTCGTAGAGATAGAAGGGACTTCAGTGAGCTTTGAGACTATTTAATTCTTTTTTTTTTAAATGAGGAAACAGACAAAAAAAGGAAAGAGGAATTAATGTCACCCCCCTAGTTAATGTCAGTGCTGGGACCAGGCCCCGTTCTCATAATGAAAGTGTCCGATCTGTCTCTGTGAAACTACTGGGAAGTAAAGTTAACGTGAGTGTTGAGGAAAATGCTTTCCTAAAGAGCTGAGATAGCAATTTAATGTTAGTTAACTCCACTGTCTTTCTAATGTTAAGATGGATTTGAAAGCAAGGTTGACTGTATCAAAGCCATTTTATTTGGGATAACACATCTAACTCAACACCAGCAGAGGAAGCACTCACTTAAACTTACAATTTAAAATTCTTAATGCTTATTTCTATTATGATAAAACAGGACCTGGGCAAAATTACGAATAGCCCAAAAAGCAATTCACATGGCTCACTTCAGCCAATTTATCCGGGGGCTGGTCAGTCCTGCCCAAAACTGTGGGCCAAAAGGCAGGCCTGAGTACTGCTATCACACATGCCTGTCTTGCCCCGAAAGGTCCATTTTTCTTTCCTAGCAAAACGCTGTTCAAATCTACTTAGCTACAAAATTGCCATAAGCTTTCCTATGCTGCCACCTACTGCATATAACGAGAATAGTTTTGAATAGAGCTTTTGTCTTCTATTATTCAGAGCGTTTGGACGAGACCAGGGAATTGTTCAAATATTGATGTTTTGTACTAGGAGGGAACATTATCCATTATCATTTCTCCTGCTGAGACGTCTCTACTTGTCTTTCTCCTTTGTTCATGCTCAAACACACGCCTCAACTCTTAGTTTATACTAATATAATTTCAAGGCATGCTCACTATAAACTAAGCTCTATGTCCCTTTTCTTAACTATCCTCGCAATCCTGTAGGAGGTCCTGTTCCCTGACCACAAAGGAAACTCACAGCAAACCATCCTTAATCACGTCAGACCACACCTTGCTCCTTAGTGAATGTCCACCCAAGTCAAGAAATCCAACAGGTGAATGACTTACTGCTACTATCCAATGAATTAATAAGATCATGTCATTCAAGGGACAAAGTGTCACGGAGCACATCAAGACAGCATTTAATGTGGCCGGGTGTGCAGGAACAGGGACACTCTCCAAACAAGCTGAGGTTTAGAACATGGAGATGATTATTTAGAGTTTAAAGCAGCTTTATAATGGAGGCTGTCGGAAGCAGAACAGAGCCAAAGACAGAAAATGAAGTTAATAATTTGTACTGGCTTCAGTGATAAAGAAACTCCAGAGTAAGCTAGAATTCACCAGCAGACGCTCAGCACAAAATTCTCAGTCCTAGGGGAAATACTTAAGCTTCTTTAATTATAAAAGTAACAAAGTAGGTTTAGAAAGCTTAGAAAATGAGCATATGAAGTTAAAATCGCCCATAATCTCAATGTCCAGAGACGGGACAGACCCATGTTTTCAAGAAATGGCAGATGTCACAGGACGCACAAAGCAGGAGGCTGAAGGGCCTATTAAAGGGCGGGGTCCTGGAGCTTAAACTGCACCTGAAGTCCACCTCTTCCAGCAATCATCACGATTGTGGGCTGCTACAGCCAGTCTGCTTGGGTTTGAGTATCACCAGCATCCTTTACAGCCGGGTGACCTTGGGTGAGTTGCTTAAGCTTCACTGTGCTTTAGTTTTTACCTGAAAAAGTGTCAATCTTGTACAATGACTGAGTTTAACTTAGCATATAGTAAACATTTAGTTAGCTATTATGGTCCTGTCTTTTCCAAACATATGTATACGCATTTTATAAAAACAATCTCACTGGTTTCATGAGTGAATATTTTTCTAAAGGGCTCTGTAAGACAGTCCAAGTACTATATACTGAACAGATGTAAAACCTAGATTCAACTAGACATTCTGGGTGTTAGTTAAAAGGGGATCCTTAGCGTCAGGGGGCTTGGCCTGTGGAAAGCACTACACAGTCACCTTCATCATGGAAGACCAGTAACACTCTAAGGAGTGAGCTCACTGGCCATAGATCTTTGATGAGATCTATGATAACAATTAAGAGGGCTTGCTGGGTAAACAAGGGCTTCTGAGTTGCACAACTCTGTGGGGGGACTGCCTTCATATGGAATAGTCAGTGGTACTTGCCCCCCCACCCCCGGGTGCTACATGGCCCAGGCCTCAGGGAGGCCAGTGGGAAGTTGGTGCTAGATGGAGTCTTCCGAAGTACAGGCCCTTCCCAGGCATCTTCTTTCTCTATTGTGTCTATTTGAACACAAAGCAAGGAAGATGAGGGGGAGGGTACTTCCTTAGCCCAAAGCGGAGCTCAAAGACAGATCTGATAAACCGGAAAGCCTGATGTACTGACTCCCAGCTTTAGGAAGTCACTCCATGGTCCAAGTCCCAGGGACTGACAGAGCGAACCTGGGGATGTTACTGAGCCTCCGTGCCTATTTCCTCAGTAAAACCAAAATTTCTCTGTACCTCCAGGGGTGCAATGACCCACACACGTCAGCCATTGTATAACCCTCCATAGTGCAGCATGCAAAGCATTTGAATATGCTTCTCACACATGAAGCATGAAGTCTTACAAACACCACCACTAAACGTAGCTGTGTTTCTGAGGCCAAAAGCAACCTTTACCAGCTCCTATTAGCAGAAACAAGCCTTGTTTTGTTTCCTTCCCACAATATCCAAAGCGGCTGTACAGAAGGCACACACCCAGTGAAACTTGACAACCTACGCCTCTGGTTTTCATTCTAAGTAATTAGAATCACCTGAATCACTACAGATTTAGTTTTCCAAGTTAAGAGAATGTTACAGTGTGGGGGTGGGGAGGGAGGCAGCAAAGGGGGAAATATTAGGACACCTGTAATAGCAATAAACAATAGAAAAAGGAAAAAAATATAACAACTTCCAACAGTTAAAAACAAAAAAATGTCAACCGCAGTGATCACTTTACTCCTAGGAACCAATATATTCTTCCCCGAGAAGCTGGCATTGCCACAGAGTGACTGGGGCTGAGAACTTAGACACAGCTGAGACCTGCTGTCTGGACCCCTGGCAACAAGCAGGGTGATGAAGCTCTTCTGTGAGGCTCACGGGGAGAGCGGGATGCACGGGCTTTCTTCCCCACTGGCCTCCATTCCTGTTAACTAGAAAGGCACTGTTACTGCACATTCAAGTATCAGCTGTTGAGAATGGATGCCACTTAATCTTTAATGTGCATGTGTGTCCTTATCCATAACACAGTAAGACTTAACTAGAAATGGCAAAGACGTTTAAAAAAAAAAACAACCCAAAACCTAATTTCTAGAAAGCAAGGAATTGATGGGGGGCAGGGGGGACTACATGGACTGGGGATCATCAAACGGACACAGGAAGCAACTGAAACAATTCTCCGTGGTCAAAGCTGGAACAATTTCGGCAATAAAATGTTAGTACTGGGTGATAACTCAAAGCATAAAAATAAGTATCCATGAATTCATACTGACATAAGTGATCGAATAGAGAAGAGACAAACCTCCGTTGTAAAACAACTGCAATTTAGACACTCCACCCACAGGAGCTAGGGCGTAATTCCACTCCCCCGAGTGCGGGCTGCGAAGACAGCCTCCCACCAGGAGGGTCTGGAGGGCGGGGGGAAAGCAACCACAGTGGGAACACTTGACGACGGTCACCTCAGTCAGGTGATCAAGGTCAGTATCGAGAGCAGGAATCGTGTTGATAGCATGTACCCTATAAAGGTGATGAAAATGGCACTTCAGCTCTGTGGTCTTCCTCCCCCAGAACACCGAACCCCAGCCTCATTAGCAGAAAACCACCATTAGGGCAAATCCTTGTAAAGGAGCATCCTACAAAATAACGGACCAGTGCTCCCCAGAGCTGGCACGGTCACCAAAAGCACAGAAAGCCCGAGAAAGGACCACAGCCAAGGGGAGCCTAGTGAGACAAAACTAAATAAAATGTGGTATCCGGGGCGAAAAAAGGGTATTTTGTAAAAACTAAGGAAATGTGAATATGGGCTTTAGTCATTAGCAATGTTATCAATATCTTTTATTAATTATAACAAATGTATCACACTAGGGTAAGATAACAAAGGGAGAAATGGATAAAGGGTCTATGGGAGCTATAATAGCTTCTCGATTTTCCTGTAAATCCAAGATTGTTCTAAAAAGATTTTTAAAGTATTTCAAAGTTTACAAATAAACAATATAAACATATAGAAATAAAGTCTAACAACACCTCTATAAATTAAAATGTATGAGGGGAATATAAAAGAGGAAAAAAAACAGTTTAGCCTTCTCTCTTATCAGCAGAAAAGTTTTATTCCTTAAGGACAAACAAGTTATACCACATCCAAGGCCTTACCTTACAGACACAAACCAAAGTAGCCATTTAAAGCATGAGATATTGAGGCACAAGACACACAGTGCGGGAAATGCTTCTCGGTCTGAAGCTTACACCAAACTGCTCCGTCGACAGCTGAGCTCTGCTAGCGCCTGGGTGCGGCTGAGGGGGAGTACAGCTGCAGAACCGAAGGGGAACAGCTGCTTTCTACAAGTACTAAAGCGTTTTAAGACTGCATTGGTGGGGGTATATTTTGATGGTGAAGGAAAGGGGGGAAAAGAGCTCGGTCCCTTCCCACAGGGCATTAGGCAGCCTTGCAGAGGGCGACGGCAGAGAAGCGGACTTCCCCTTGCTCACGCTCAGTGAATTCTCTGCAGACCTTGGCGGCATCCTGAAAAGGAGGAATGGCGTTAATATCCAAACAGCAACAGCTCGCAATGAAAGTTTCAAAGGGGAATTACCAGTAAAGCCTATGAACGCTCAAAGTTCAATCTAGTCAACTTTAAACTTCCCCTTAAACTTGAAAATCAAGGTTCAAGGCAGGAGGAGAAAAAAATCACGTGATGCGAGAAACATGCTTGCATCACCAATCTGACTTCAGAAGCTCTGACTCCTTTTTTACTTCCAGCAAATGCTGTTTCTCCCACCTTGTGCCTGATTTTGGCAACAAAACTATATACTATTTGTGGTCTTTTCCTCAACTGATCTCTATTCCAAAGGGGAAAAGTTCTCTTAACTCTGAAATTCCCAGAATAGAGACGAATTTCTTCCACGTAAACATTGTACAAGAGAGCCTTAGACGTTTCAATACCTGGTACTCTAGGTACAGACAAGTCATGTGTTACTCATTTTAAGGCCCAGATTACAAAGACTGGGAACAGAAAATTGAACCCAATACAGAAATCCCTCATTTCACTGCATTTGCTTTACTGAGCTTTACAGACAAACTGAAGACAAGACTCTCCACTAGCTTTAGACTACCACTTGCTTTATTGTGATAACTTTTATCACACAGATCTGGAACCAAACCCACAGTATCTCAGAAATGTGTATTAGTTATTTACCAAATTCTAGGTTTTAAAAATGACTGGAGATCATAAGTATCAATCCCTCTGTTCAATGTGCAAGGGGTCAAGTTGAAAGAGAGCTCCGCAACCACATCAATGTCAGACCTTTTAAGAGGACGGGTAATATTCTGACAGAACATCAGCTCCCAGGCACGAGAAATCGCCGACTGGACACTGAAAGATCAATCGTGGCAGTTTCGCTCCTGCTCTGAAACCACTTAGAAAACCTGCAGTGAATCCGGACTGACAGCCACATTTGATTCTGTCCAAATGTTCACTGCACTGATATTCCGGACCTTGAAGACTCCCCCACAGTGTGAAGAATACGAAGTGTGGGCCTCGAATGCCACCTCCTGCACAGACAATGGGCCGTTACCTAATCACTCAGGTTTAGGACAGCTGGGTTAAATTCACGTTATTTTTCTCTCTGGCTTAAGTCGAGTCTGTGTATAGTTTGGAAAACCTAAAACTTCTTTCACCATATAGAGCCAGCCTCACTCAAGAATTTTCACTAATTTAGATACTAGTTTGGTTTATAGTCACTTAATTTTACATGAGATTCTAATAAGAGTTTTATTTTTTTTGGAACAAAAAAATCTCACCTTCCCCACAGCTCGTAAGTTCTACTCACGTAACAGTTGTAGGGGTCCCATGTGGAGTGCAATTCACGGGATTAGCATAACGTTAGACATGTTAGTCTGGCCTTCAGAGCTTTATTTGGAGAGTCTTTGTCCCAAATGGGCCATGGCCAGAAACCATGCCTCTGTTCTTATTCTCTAAGTAAATGCTGACTTTCTCAGGCCAACTCCCCTCATCCCGCTTCTCTAGGTCTAGTTCTCATTCTTTATCACTGTTCCCATTAACCCCCACACAGCCAAGAATTAGCTCCAAGTGCTCTCAGGTGTGTCTACTGGCAAACTGGAGAACCTGCCCCTCCCCCTCCTGGAGTGGTACCGCTGGTCCCACCAGCACCTCAAAGCCGAGAGGTCTGTGACGTTCCAAAGACAGGCCTGTTACAAAGAAAGGCCGTCTTGTACAATGACTAAGAGTACAGACTCTAGAGACAGAGTGTCTAGATTTGAGCCATGCCTCTGCTATCTAAGTCTTTGGCCTTGGGCATCGCTTCTCTTCCTCTGTAAAATGTGAGCAAGAATACCCACCTCACGGTATCCTCCTAAGGATACTGTAAGAGCTCTCGGTCACTCAAGAGCTCCTAGCAGAGGGGTCGGCAAACGGCAGCCCGTGGGCCAGAAAGAGCCCGCGGCCTGTGTTTGTGACTGCAGTTTCTGTGAGCAGCTGCACACATTTGCTTATCCAGTACCGGCAGGCCACCCTGGAGCTGAAACTGCAGAACTCGATACTTGCAATGGGGCCATATGCCACCCCAAGCTAGAGCCTCTTCTGTCTGAAAAAGTTTGTCAGCCTCCAGTCTACACACAGCAAGGGCTGGAAAAAGGTTACCTGTTAGTACTACAAATGCAGAAGCTCTGTGTTAACAGTTGCTATTTCAGCACAATTAAGCCATTTCCTTTGTAACAGAAAACTGACTCAGTGGCAGAGACTCATTTTCAGGGTGAAGAGGCCCAGAACCATCTACCAGCTCTGGCCCAGGATTAAGAGGTTTCTGTAGGCACCTGTACTGGGACGGTGACATTGTGTTCCTGGATCTTAAAGTTCCTGTAAAGCATGTTTTGAATCTGCTTCTCTCATTGGATAATGGGACCACGTGGGAAGAAACTGCTCCTGAAGTCTACTGCCTAACCAGAACCCGTAAGACACAGACCCAGCAGTCTGGGATGGACCAGCAAAGGCTCCAGTTTCAGTTCCACAAGCTAAGATGGAAGCTGACGAGAAGACAATGGTCACCTTAATCCCACAAAGAAGCAAAGCAATGGCTTTCAGGCCATTTCTACCTGTGGGCTAAAGACAGCACACGACACAGATTAGTCAGGGCTGCTCTGAAGGATCCTGTTTAAAACCACTTGCTGGAAAATAAGGTAGATAGAATTACTAAGATGATCTTTAAGCCCCGGAGAATGCTATCAACCCAGATGACTGGTACTGGCTGTACTGAAAAAAGTGTTAGCACTTTGAGACAGATGGCTTGGCTAAGCACACCTGGGCCCTACAGGGGACAGGTTCTCAAGCTTACCTGCAGCAGCGAGTCCTCCGCGCTGGTGCCGTGGTTCACTGGAAAAGGCATTCGTCCATCTGCAACAAAGCAGCCAGGTGTCAATTTTCCCTGAACATTTTTTGGCTAATGTATGTATCCAGCTTAGAAGTTCGGGGTTCTTCCAAATACCACTGCCTCTCCCACAAAGGAAACCTAGTTATAAAGTAACAGACCGGAAATGAGGGTCAAGTGCTCCTAACGATCCATCCCAGACAATTCTCATCTATAAGTAACAAGATTACACAGCCCAATCCAGCCACCCTAACTGAAGGGCTTGTGCCCCATCTCTGGGAAGGGCCACAGAGCAAAAGGCAGATTCAGTCTCTGGAGGTGCAGGAAGGGGGAGGCAAGAAGGGCCCCCTGAGACTGCTCTGGCCCCTCCATGACCCCCGATGAGCTCACACGCCCACAGGCAGTGTCTTGACCTGAGGCAACACGACTTTCCCCACCAACACAAAGATGACTCTAACAAGATGGATAATCTTTCTTGCTGCCATTTGCCAGTTCACAGAAATTACCCCCAAGTGTACAAATCCTTTTTACCCAAACAAGGTCATATTTAGGTACTTGTCTTTTCCCCAAAGTATTCCCTTTCTGAAAGGCTGATTCCAGTCAGACCTGACTGGTGCTGGTCTGATCTCTTCGCAGGTCTGTGACTAAAGCCATTCATTTGGCAGGGCGGTTGCCCGAAAGGGGTGCTCTGGGCACCATAAAGGGTTAAGTTCCCCCCGAAATTCCCTGTTGTTCCAGCTTCAAAAACAATGACATACTAAAGTGCTATAAAGTATATGCCATTACTGTAAAAAGGAATTCAGTATGAAAGGATGAAACTGTATTAGATTCCAAAACTGGAACTCCACGTACCCAGTTCATAGAGGTGGCCATCCACGTTGTTAAACAGAATAAAATGGAAGTTCACTTTGTCATCTACCTGAAGAGAGGCGAGACATTTTTTTGGAAAATGAGTATTTTATAAAGCAGAACTTAATTTGCTAAAAATAAATGTAATATATAATGAGTATAATATGCTTGAACCAACTTGTTTTATATTTTAAAAATTATTATAGGTAACATTTAAATATTTCCTATATATGAGGCTCTAACCTGAGCCCATTAAGGCAGACAGACTGTAGCCGTCAGAACTCTCCAACTTGCTTTTTACTGAGGAGGAAATGATGGCTTAGGGAGGATAAGTATTTCATCCAAGGTCAAGACCAGAAAGTGGCAGAGCAGATTATCGTTATAGAGGCAGAGTAACTGAGTTAAATCTAATTTTACAGTTGACAAGAAGGCTCTGTTCGGACAAATGGTACATGTAAGCCTCCTAGAAACTGCTAGTCCTTGTTTGGACAACCTTACTGTACCCAACAGTATGTGAGAATGTCTGAAATGCTCAATTATTGGGGAGGGGGGGGGCGTTACTCTATTAGACTCATTTAGATCTAAACAAAGCACTATCAGTTTGAACTTACTCCAGACTTCATCAACTGCCAGTCAGATTTCTGACAGCCGTTTTTATGAACAGGTCTGCTCAGAG
Organism: Artibeus jamaicensis; assembly: GCF_021234435.1. Lineage (NCBI taxonomy): Eukaryota > Metazoa > Chordata > Mammalia > Chiroptera > Phyllostomidae > Artibeus > Artibeus jamaicensis. The sequence goes on from NW_026521954.1 coordinate 2,482,720, forward strand.
CCTTGTTCCAGTAGGATTTTTTGATGTTAACTGGCCTTGGGTGGAAAACAGCATCTGCCGCGTTCCAGTAAGAGGTTACTTCACACGTTCGAGGGAGACCACAGGCGGCCCTGGGGCAGCCGGGCCCTGAACTGTGTTTGCACTTACCCGACACTGGCCTTCCTGTGCCACGGCGTCGTGGGCGGTCTGAATGGCCTGAGACAGAGAGAGAACCGTGAGCACAAAAACTTCCAGAGTTACTGAAACGGCGATGCCCTGGCACTTCTCTTCCTACCTCATTCTTTTCAAAGCATTTTGCTCTGTCTTCAGGGGACAACTTCTCCGTTTCCGAGAGAAACTGTTTCAGAACTGACCCATCCTCTTAAAAAAAAAACAAAACAAAAAGCAGAGCACATCAGTTCAGATAAATAATGCAGGTGAGTGCACATTTACTGCCGGTTTAAGCTGCTGCACAGCCAGGCACGTTCGGCAACATGAATTTTTGCTGTGGCCTCCAAGGTCGTGGATGACTTGTACCTTCTGCACCAGCCTCTTTCCCCATCACTCCCGCGGCACAGCGTTCAAGCCGGAGAGCCCTCCGTGCCTCCCAGGTGCCCAGCTTCCCCGCCCCTGCAGCGGGCCACTCCCCGGCTGCCTTCACCTCACATTCATCCCTCGACCTCTCACTGTCACTGTCACAGCACTTACCCACGTGGGATGTGTATTTGTGAGCTTTTCAGTGCCGTGAAGACAGAAACTGTCTTGTCTACTGCTTTTTCTCCAGAACTTGGCAATGCACAATTCATATGAATTGCAGACATAACATAACATTCTAACCTAATGACAGTTCTCAACCAAGATTTGTATTTCAGGATAGGAAATGCATGTTTAGTACCCGGTATCCAGATAGACACCAACCTAAGGATCTTAAATAGAAATGTCAAGAGCCAAACAGTCCAGCCTAGAGACAGCAGACTGGATGACAGCCGGAGCGAATGTTCGGTCAGTGCTCAGTGTGGGGACGTCTAGGAGACACTGACTACCCAGCTGAAGCAAGGGCACTTATATTCCAAAAGACCTCAACTTGAACTTCCAGGTCTAAGCATAACAAAAGTAAATCTGTTAAACTGGGAGCATTCAAACTTGGCAGTGACAGGAGTCCTCTTAACTGGATGAGGAGGGCTGCAATTCAGGCTCAGCCTTGGGCACCACCATGACCATGGTTACGAAAAAATCACAGTATCTCTTCTGACCTCAAGAAGACAGGAGCCTGAATACAGTGCAGAATACTTCTTGACTGCAGAAGAAACAAAGGATTAAGCCACAACTTTCTAATACGGCTCAGTCAAATTAATTTGGGTGGGGGGACTTCTAGAAAATCTGAATATTTATGGCCAAATAGTTGTTTGTTTTCTTAATTTCAAAAGTATACCAGTAGTAGAGTCTTGGCCACACTTCCCTTGTAAAAAATATATATTTTGCCATGTATAATGAGCCCCCTTTTTGCTCAAACTTTTGAAGGGAAATAAAGATAACCATTACATATTAGTACCTGAAATACTTTGTATCTGTTCTTATGTTTTGTGATTTGTTCCATAAAATTTCTTGTATCGTAGTATGTTCAAAAATAAATGCCAAAACTCCTTAAACAAATATCTAAATATAAATAAATAAAACACTGAATTAAAAAATTAAAACGAAAGATTTTTTTTCCTGAAAGTTTGGGCCAAAAACATGGGTGCGCATTATACACGGCAAAACACAGTATTTTCACTACAAGCAACAGCGTGGATGGACTGTTGAAATTATTCAGTTCGCAGCACCCCCTCTATTGTCTGAATTAGACTGCAGCTGCTGATTTTTGCAAAACACGTTCTACTGGACCACAGCCACATCCACTGGTTTGCACTGTGTCTACAGTGTTTCTGCACTACAAGGGCAGAGACCCTATGGCGCTCGGCTTGAAAGATTTCACTCCCTGGCCTTTTACAAGTCTGCTGACCTAAATCAGACATAATGGCAATGTATTTTAATGTTATTTTAGTGCTGTTAATTAAGCCTTGGCCAAGCTTTAGAGCTGAGACTCACTCATTTCTTCTACATCCTCCACAGCATCCACTAAAGGTGAGCTGAAGGCTCTGAGCTGACTTTGTTCAAAGTGGTATCCTTCTAAGGTTCTGCCCAATCCTTTCACGGTTCTGACCAGCTGCTAACACCTCTCGGCAGAAACTTCCACACTCTATGCCCAGCTGCTCTAAGCGGTCTCCTGATGCTTATGAGACAGAGAACCACTAAAGACAAGTTCTGACTATTGATGTCTTACAGCTTAACACCATCTCTAATTCTTCAGAATTACTGAGAACTGGACACATGAGAATCATGACAACATCGGCATCAAGTGTTCTCTACCCTTCACCTGAGGCCCATCTACGCTGTCTACAAATGCAGAGCATATACAGAGCTGCGGTACAACACGGTACCACTCCCTCCCCTGCTGATGTGGCTTGATGAGCACTGGCTTGTGAACCAAAAGGTCGCGGGTTCGATTCCCAGTCAGGGCACATGCCGGGTTGCAGGCTAGCTTCCTTGTTAAGGACATGCAAGAGGCAACTGATGGATGTTTCCCTCCCATACCAACGTTTCTCTTCTTCTCTTTCTCCCTCCTTTCCCCTCTCTAAAAATAAATAAAATCTTCAGAGAAAAAGACTGTTATCACTCCCTCTTCCTCTCCGGTTCGAAGAAGCCAAACCATGCTTTTTAGAAAATAAGTCTCCTTCCCTCAAAAGAGAAAAACAAGAATTCACTCACTGATTACTTCTGGATAAGGTGCTTTCAAAAAATTTGAAGGCAATGACTTTGCTAAATAGACCACTGGTGCCAGTGGAGGGGGTCAGTTTGGAACGAAGAGTGATGGTTAATTTGAGGTCAAGCAGAAGATCAGTGGCCTCGAAACTCACACTCACCAAATTCCAGCTTGTCCTGATTGTTGGCCACTGCGTGGATGAGCCCGACAGTGCCGCAGGAGTTCCCGATGGTCTGCTTCATGAAGTACACCTGAGGACTGACTTCTTGTCCCTTCAGCTCCTCGATCTGTTTTTTCCTGAAGTTCTCATGCTGTGAGTGTAAAAAACATGTGAGTATCTCAAAATGGAAATGCAAAGAACAGATGGCAGCACAGTAATTTCTACCACCTAAATGGAAACACGAGTAGGATGTGTGACCAGGAGCCTCGCTTCTAGATACTGGCCAGTGCCCAGGGAATGGCCTGTCTGCCTCCCACACCCACGCCAGCCCGTGGGGTTCTGAGAGGTTCTGAGACTCCACCCAGATGCTGCAGTGCAGTAATGGCCCTGGACGTTGCCCAAGGCTTGGTCTAGACACCACTGCAGCCTTTTAGCCGGAAATGGATGGTGTCACCAAGTCAAAAAAAAAAAAAAAAAAGAATGAGACAAGTTCATTACATAACCTAAGAATCTCAAACAGAAATCGTAAGGAGCCAAAAAGTTTTCTTCCTTTAACATGGACAATGACTATGTATCCCGATGAAGCTTTAATTTAACAGCCGATAAGAATATCAACCAGTTTATAGCTCACTATTCTCTAGCATTCTACTTCTATGCTATCCAGGTATACTTCTCTTAAAAAATGAAGCAAGCCTTCACTGCTGAAAGGCGCAATCTGAACAAAGTTATGATGCTCTCTCCCTTTTTTATGAAGACAAGCAGTCTAGGTGATGGCTTGGCTGTGATTTTGCAAAAACTCCTCGTCCTGTGAGAGGAAGATGTGGTGACACCTGTTTGTCCTTGCCAACGACAGTTTGAGGACAGATTAGCAATGGGAGGTGGGAGGAGGATACAGACCAGTAAACAAGACTAGAGGCAGTTTTCCTCAAAGCAGGGGTTAGTTCTTTGTGCAGGCATTCAGTGGGCCTGTCTGAACCTTTCACTACCAACTTTTAAAGACCTTGCAGGTATGACTTCTCAGTTAAAAGCAGGGTGCTACTATCACAGAAACACTATTACCCATAAAGCAGCAGAAGTCAGACAGAAAGCACACCAGAAGCATAATTCCCATTCTAGTAGCCTTCCGTTACTGTACATGGAATTGAAGTTTAGGTCTTGTCTGTGGCCTCCTCAGAGAAATCCAATCTCTTGTCCCACAAGATCAACTCCAACTAGTAGGAAGTTCTAGCACCATGTACCTTTCTACCAGACACTTAAATTGAGTTACTCATGGACCATCAAGGCTTTTCACTTTTCTAGGTTAGTTGAAATATTTTAAATGAAACAGCACCATCCTTGAGGATTGTCTGAGCTCTTGCATGAAGACCATTATGTAAATATTTCATTATCACTTAAAATGAATGTTTTAAACGTGGTCCATTTAGGATTTGGTAATAGTCTCTTAGACACAATTCAATGCTTTCTAAATTAACATTAGTTTGTTTGGAAGTCAACCTGCAAACCTCGACTCTTTTTCACATCGGCGTCAGTGTTTGGCCCAGTGGGTGTCTTGTGTCACAGGACAAGGGCTCCAATAAATCTGACGGCCCGAATTGGAGCTAAAGGACTAGTAAGTGCTGAGCTCTTCCAAACATAAACCAGTCAAAGCAGACTGTTCTCTAACAAAACCACCCCATCCAGCTAAAGAACCGTGGGCTTTTGCAAGACAAGTGTGCTGCACCACTGCCTCCCAGAGGCCTGGCCGCGGAGAGCGGCTCAAAACCTCCGAGTCATCATGGTTCCTCACGAGAAAGCACTGAGGGGCTCAGAGGAGGGAGGGGACTGCGTTTCATTTGGTCAACAGGAATGTTAATTTGACTTGCAATTTTTGGTGGTTCGGCTTGCCTTTGGCAATGAAAAGCAAAAGAAACAAAGACCCCCATGTCCCTGGGATTATCCTAATAGCTTTAAGAAGGAACACCTGGAGTGTCAAACTCATTTTCACTGGGGGCCACATCAGCCCCAAGGTTGACTTCAAAGGGCTGAGTGTAATTTTAGGACTGCATAAATGTAACTACTCCTTAACTAGGAGCAAGGAACTCCACACTGCCGCCAGGTAGAAACAAGGTGCCAGACCAGATAGAACAAGGTGGAGGGCCGGATTTGGCCCACGTGCCTTGTGTTTGCCGCCTGTGTCCATAGGGCTTAATTTACACTGGGGATGCTTCCAGAACACACAGCCTTAGGATGGTGCCTCAGTTAAGCCCACTGTTTGAAATGATGCCTCAAATGCTAATGCCTCGAGTTTTGCCAAAAGAAATTTTCAACCACTCCCTAACCAGGGGTCAAAAGACAGCCAGAGCTAGACAATACCTCGCTAATCAGGGGAATTCCATACACCTCAAGACAACTATTATCCCAGCTACCTTTTTTTTATATCGGATACTCAGTCGTTAAGGTACACACATCTACGCGCACTAGGAGGAGGAAGATCATCTAAAAGGAAATGAAAACTGTTTCCAAGATTACTCTAGTGCCCACCTATTTCGTTTACCTACAAGGACAGAGAGTAAAGAGGATAAGAGAGGTGGAAGGAGGCCCCCACACAGAAAACATACCCAAATGATTAAGTTTTTTTCTTTTAAAGCACATAGGTGAAGCTAAAATCTAGGTGTGCCTGTTGTACGCAGTGGAAGTACAGAATTAAAGAACCTACTGTTTTCTTGTGATTTACACAAGCCCCTCCCCCCTAGTTAACAGCAAGGCAGGAGTCTGAGAACCAAACAACTGGCAGGTGACCCCCCTTAAGGGGAAACAACCTGCCATGCCTTGGCACAGAAGGCTCTGAAAAGCCTAGGTTCAAAGGAACTTATGAGTAGGATGAATCATTTCCCTGGATAATTGGGACGATAGAACAGAGATCCTGCTTCCCACCCAAATTTGAGGAAATGCGGGATGCGTGAGCAAGGAGGCAATAAGCTCTATCACAACAGGGGCTCCAATGAATAGGCACCAACAAAGAATGGGCTCCTCCTTCCACCCCCACAGGAAGGGGGCAGTGTTGCCCGGTTTGGACGGAGAGACCACGTGGGAAGAAGAACCGGGAGTCTACACAGTCCTCAATGCCTCATTTTCGTTTGGGAGCGCAGCGCTCCCCGGGCCCCACGCCCTACCTGGGCGGTGAGTGGAAAGAGCAGCAGCAGCGCGCAGGCCGGTGCAGGCACCGAGCTCAGAGCCTCCTCCTCCAGCCCCAGCACGTCCACGAAGCGCCACTGGCCGGCAACCCCCAACCGGACCAGCACCTGCGGAGAGCAGACAAGGCGGCCAGGCTCCGGAGGACAGGCAAGTGGTGGGCACGTGCAGAGGGCGGGGCACACTCTGCACCCTCAGGGCCCCTGCGAAGCCTGGGAGGAGTCCTGATCAGAGCCTAGGAGTCTCCGCCCCATGCCCCACCTCTCCAGCGCAATGACACAGCACAAAGCGCGGTCCACACGTGGCTCCCGCGAAGCCCAGGCACTGGAGTCTCACGGCCCGCGCCACGCCCTCGGGAGCTCCAAGGGGCCATCGACTCTGGGCGCAGCATCCTCCTCCACCAGCATCCCACCCCCGCCCTAGTGTTGGTGGACAGGACGAGTGTCCTGACCGCGCCCCAGCCCCACTCCTCCAGAGCACGCATAGCTCCGTTAAGTCCGTGTGAAACCGCCGGAGCATGTGGGCGCCTTCGCCTCGGTGCCCCCGGGGGGATGGGGACTGAGGCAGTATGAGACGCCACTCACTTTGTTCAGCATCTGAAAGACAAATGCAAAGAAAAATACAAAAATAAAACCAGTGAGCAATAAGGCTACCTGGCGTGGGCTGACCCTCTGTCAAGTGCTCCCCGACCACGGTGCACCTGAAGCTCACCTCGGGGTTAATCTCCATGGGTTTGAGCTGCATCTTCGCGAACCGCAGGTGAGGTCACTACCCAGAGAGGAGGAAAAACAGCGAACGGAGCCGCCCAGGCTGGCGCTATAAAGCGCCGGCCTGACGCACTGTAGGTGCCTGCGCAGGGGGATCGGGGCAAAACCAACGAGGGGGAGACCGTTAGTCTCAGCAAAATGGGCGCCAACTCCCCTATGCGCATCGCGGAGTGGTACAGCCGGGCCCCCAAACCTTGCAGTCTCACTCGCTGGTGAGATAATCTGCTGGTTGTTGGAGATGGGTTTGTTGGTGGGTGTTCCTTTGAGTCTGTGAAGCAGTCCTTTTGAGGGGGTCTAATTGTTTGTGAAGTCTCTGGAAACTCTGCCATTCCAATTACCCGAAATCGGAGGGTTTCTGAAGCGTTGAGAAAAAGCCCAAATTCAACAGGTATACGTTTAATGTAAATACGTCTCCCAAATCTCGAAGCAGTTTGCATTTACCTTAGACATTTCATCCTCCATGATAAATCAGACCAGAAGCGAGGTTCGTTTTTTAATTGACTGACTGGAATAAAACACAGTCTGATATAACAGCTATTGCATTAGTAATGCTGATGTAATGTGACTCCCTGGGAAGAACTGGTTGGTTCTGTGGAAGCTGTAGAAACCTGGAGGATGTGAGCATAATACAACACACAGCCAGACAGGAGGCAGGAGACTTTAGGAAACAGATCCAGGGGGAAAGCAGGTATGATTTCAAGATGAAAGGGTGGAAAAAGAAAAACACTTGTTAAAGAATGGAGACTTTGAAAAATTAAATTCCGAGTTCAAAATAAAAAACAGTGAACAAGAAAAGGAATGGCAACTGAAGAACCACTGTTCTCTAGTGATCTCAGGTGGCGTTTGTTCTTCCTATCAGCACATTAAAAAGACGGAGAGAAAAGGATGAATAAAAAGAGGGACAAAAATCTAAGAACTGTGCCAGGAAGCAAAACCTGAGAATGAAGTGGTGTTTGCAGGAATACTGAAAAAGCAAGAAGGTTGGGTATTTTTTAAAACATGTTTATAACAAAATGATGGTGCAAGAGCAGACCTCTTGTTTATAAGGTCTAAGGTTAATTAATAGACGACAGAGAGAAGAGAGGGAATCTACATGATTGGTGTTACCACTTCTACACTGGAGCAGATCTTTTGCATGTCTTCTCATTTAATCCTTAGCATATGCAATTAAGAAACTCTTAATAGTGCAGTTTCACACATTAGAATCCAAGGCTTAAAGAGGTGCTTTGTTTACCATCACGACAGAGGCAAGAATAAAAGTATACCGTATTTTTTTAAGATTTATTTATTTTTTAGAGAGGAGAAGGGAGGAAGAAAGAGAGAGAGAAACATCAATGTGTGGTTGCCTCTTACATGGTCCCCACTGGGGACCTGGCCCACAACCCAGGTATGTGACCTAACTGGGAATCAAACCTACGACCCGACCCTCGGTTTACAGTCTGCACTCAATCCACTGAGCTATGCCAGCCAGGGCAAATAAACCCAATTGAGTTGGGCTCTAGGAGCGCATTCTCTACCCAAGATTTCACCACACTCCACTTCTAGTCTCTTCCCATATCATAAAAATGACCTCCACACAGAAAATAAGCAGGGAAAAATAATGCAAAGAATTTAATGAATGGATTTTATGATATGTAAGTTATGTTTCAATAAAGTTCTTTTAGAAGAAAAAGACTATGACTTAAAAGTTAAGACAGATGAACAGGTGGACAAGAACACCTGGTTATGTTGAATGAGTTCTCGCCTTCAAACAGAGACAAATTACATCCCAATTTACTTCATTTATTCAACCAAATACTGATTAAGCACATACTGTGTGGTGGGCACAGAGCACGGAATTGGGGATACAAAGGCATACCCAGTAAATAAACATGGAAACCTCCGACTCGAAGATTTTGTCAGTAGAGAGAGTGGTGTCAAAGAGCAGAACTCAGGAGCACCTAGCCTAGTGCAGGCAACCAGGAAGGCTCCCGAAATGAGTGGCATTTAGGATAAGGGCTGATGGACAGGTAGATGGGTATTACCAAAATACCTAGTAAAAGTGGTCATGAAAACACTGAGAAATCTTTTTAAAGGCATTCATTCATTCACTCAAATACCTAAATCCAGTGTCGACTATGTGTCAGGAAGCATGAGGACAATGAATGAAACAATGAAGCAACTTCCTGTTTACAAGGCGATAGCAGAAACAGAATATGAACGAACCTCATACTGATCTTCAAAAGGGGTGGGGGGGAGAGACATTGCTGAGACTACAGGCCAGGAGCTTTTATATCAATCATTAGCCAAATTCTAGGACTCATACTTTGTGAACTCCTAGAAAAAATAGGATGGTTGCATTTTGCACAAGGTATTCCAGCCAGCATTTACCTCTTTTTCTTTAGAAGTTACTAGCTATATAGACAGGCAGAACACTTCTCATCGTATTCTCCATGATGCCTGGGTTGGTGTCAATCGATATAATAGTTAAGTGGTCTTTTAGCTTTAAATGATTTAATTATTCAGTCTTAAAAATAGTGCCCCTGGCCAGAGTAACCTCAACATGCACCACGGAGCCATAGTTCCCACCCTGCCTTGTGCAGTTTCATTAGAGCAGAGGGATGGAGTGTGCATGCATGCAAGTGAGAGTAAGAGATCTAAATTATGCTTTAGAAAAATGAGTTTTAAATAAAGTGATGAAGTATAATAGAGGTTTTGGCGATGGTTTTACACTTTTATGAATATGCCAAAAAAAACCTTTAAATGGGTGAATATATCTCAATAAAGTGGATAAAAAGTCAACAGAGATATGTGTGAAACTGCATGTCAACTATCATGGTATAGTTACTCTTCATATTCACTTTTTCATGATTTTATGGTTATATAAGTAATATTTATATTATTTTGTGTATAGTATATATTATAATGTAATAAAATGGATTATATAACATGAATATAAAATATTAAATAAACGAGTTACAACACTATGATTATAACCATTTAAAAATGAATACATGGGTACTTGCGCTGCTGCCATATCTTAGTAATTGTCAATAATGCTGCAATGAACATAGGGGTGCTTATGTTCTTTTGAACTAGTGTTTCAGGCTTCTTCCAATAAATTCCCGGAAATGGAATAAGGCAGTTCCATTTTTAATTTTTTGAGGGTTAGGATGTTCATAGGGAAGCATCAGTAGATGAATGGATAAAACAACTATGGGGCATTGACACAATGGAATATACTTGACTATAAAAAGAAAAAAAGAAAATTCTACCGCTTGCAATAGCATGTGTAGACCTGGAGAGCATTATGCTAAGTGAAATAAGCCAGTCAGAGAAAGACAAATACCGTGTGATTTCACTCATATGTGGAATCTAATGAACATTCTAAACTAACAGCAAAATAGAGAGGGAGACTCATAGATACAGAGGAGGATGACAGCTTTGGGGCAGGGGTAGGGGGTGGAGGGATCCAGCGAAAAGGAAAAAGGACTCATGGACACAGACTACAGTGTGGTGACTGCTGGGGGGAGGTGGGTAAAAATGGATACCTAAAGAACAATGGAAGGACATTTTAAAAAATCAATTAAACATTTAAGGTAAGCATGGAGCAGAGCTGTTACAGGTGGTGAAACAAAATCAGTGAGTTGTCCTTCATAAATAAAGGTACTATTTCTGATTCGCCAGCAGTAGATTTTTTTGCAAGTATTATTTTTCTAGTAAAAGTGAAGATTTAGGATGGATATTTTAGAAACTACCTTCTTGCAATTCTGATGACTAATGAGACAGAGCTTCCCATATCCTTGGCAGGTCAGTCCCACAGTGTTATTGGGAGTCAGTCCTGAAAGCTCATCTCCAAGGTCAGTCCTGCAGCCCTTCCAGTGGTTTGGCGAGCACCTAATTCCATGTATGAATTCCATATCCCTTTCTACTTAAAATACCTAGACCCGTTTGGGGCTCCTCTATTAGTACTGCCTGCATGCCAGCAGTGATACACCAGGCCCTGCCTAGCATCCTTCAGTTACTCATCTTGTGCAGCTGTAACAGTGGAAATCAGAGGGCTCTGGTGAACCTAGATCGGCCACTAGTGGTGTGAACATAGATGGATTAGTAAACCTCACTCTATATCAGTTTTCTCAACAAGAAAAGAAGGATTTCATGAGCTTTATGATTTCCCCCAATTCTGGAGTATCAAGGACCTTGAGCAGCAGAAAATAAAAGATATACAGATGAAACCATATAAACATTTGAGTTAAGTCTACTTTTATGTCTAATTCCTTAATTTTAGCCATCAATTTTTTAAATGTCACCAGGATATAATAAATAAAATTTATCAGTTAAAATTTGTTTCTGAAGGTGTTTTAGAGATATTTGTTACATATTTTCTTTTACCAGGAGACTGGTGTATAAGGAATATGATAAGCAGGAAAAAATTTAAGTCTATTAATATACCAGGAAGAAATGCTTTTTTGAGAACACTGCTGAATTCTAACCAAGCATTTTTTTCAGACTCTTTAGAGTGAATAAATCAATATATAGACATCAAGTGTCCTGGCCGTAACCTGGACACTTAGCTTCAATAGCCTAAGAATATGAAACAATTGCTTTAAAGAAAGCTGAACAAGTTAAATTAGGGAGAAAAAACCATCAACCCATAAATTCAGTACCCTAAGAAGTTTACAGTTTCACTTCTTCACCTACGCCTTCTATGCGCATAGCAAATTCAGCTGGGTTCCCAGCCACAACGTAGGCTTTCCTTCCTTGCTCACCTGGCTGCCCACTGTTGTAGCCCCAGCTCGATGCTGCTTTCTCGGATCCCAGCTCAAATCTACTCTCTTTTGGGAGTGAAGGGGTTGAGGAAGAGGAAGGGGGCTTGTGCTCCAAGATCTCCTTTGCCTCTTGCGAGACCAGCAGCGGGATTTCAATAACGTGAATTAGTGCACCGTCGGTGGAAGAGCCCTGAGAGCACTAGGAGACACAGGTGTTCTGCGTGTTTCTTCTTACCAGCTCCCACTCACCAGTAGCCCGACCAGCACTCAGCCTCACGCCCATCTCAGTGAGGGGGCTCAGATCACTTCAGGAGGGTGGGAAGCACTTTGTACCTCAAGAAGAAAAAATACAAAGAAATCCACAATGTATTGCAAAAAAGACAAATTAAAGAAATATATTGTATCTCTAAAAGGAAAAAAATGCTTTAAAAATCTGTGCTTAGCCCTGGCTGGTGTGGCTCAGTGGATTGAGCTCTGGCCTGCAAACCAAAGGGTCACTGGTTGATTCCCGGTCAGGGCACATGCCTGGGTTACAGGCCAGGTCCCCAGTGGGGGGCATGTGAGAGGCAACCACACACTGATATTTCTCTCCCTCTCTTTCTCCCTCCCTTACCCTCTGTCTAAAAACAAATAAATAAAATCTTTTGTAAAAAATCCATGCTTAGGTATAAGCAAGAACCAAGAGGGATTTTCAAGTCAGCCATGAAGACGTGAATGGAAGTGAGACCAGTGTCCTCGGCAGTAACCAAGGAAGCCGGAAAGCAGTGGAGTAACTCCTCCGTGTTTCAAGAGAAAAGAGCATCATCTCTACATTTTGTATTCAGCAAAACTATCTTTTGAAAACAAAGGGGGGAAATTTACATAGAAACAGAAGCTGAGTTTACTACCTAGAGACTTACCTGTGCAAAGAAATTTCTAAAGGGTGAAAGAAGAAAGAAAATGATTCAATAGATGGTCTGAGAAAAAGGGTTAAAAGAATATTCAGTGGAAGCATGCACGTAAATCCAAATAAGTAATATTGGCGTCTAATATTCACATCTAGTTTATAGTATTAATAAAAACGAATAGTGCTAAGTGCTGTTCTGCATGGCGATGTGTGGGTGCAAGGAAGCACAGTGAGAGTAGGAGTATTCAAAGGTCCATTTACTTTCCGGCAGAGGTCAACCAGTCATTTAACTTTAGACTTGGTTAGGTTAAATTTCCATGGTAACAGCTCAAGGGAAATTAATAAAGGATAGAAGTCCAAATAATTAGAAATAAATAGAAAGGGAAATAAAATATAATCAAACCCTTAAAATGGCAAGAAAACAAAAGCATAGAAAGTACAGGACAAATAGGAATAACAAGGTTAGATAGAAAAAAATGTAGAAAAAAGTCCGAATTTTAAAAATCATACTAAATAGAAATGGACTAATCTTAAATGTTTTATCAAATTTGATTTTTAAAATATAGAAAAAAGTGCTATTTTTAAGAAACACACCAAAGCATACCAATACGGTAAGAACTGAGAGTAAAGGGAAGGGGAAAAGCTTTCCAGAAAAAAAATACTGGAAGAAAGCTTGTATTAACAATGTACTGATATTAGCATAATAGATTGTTAAGGAAATAAATTATTAGAGATAGAGGGCATCAATATGCTTATTTAATTTACCAAGAAGATATAACAATTCTAAAATTGCATGCTTCTAATAAAGTAGCCTCAAATGTGTCAAACGAAAATTAATAGGACCACAGGAGAAAATAGATAAATATCCATCATCACCGTGAACCAACCTTTCTCAGTTAATGGAGAGGAATATGGTGTCTGGTTAAAATGCATGTGTGATTTTCCAGGCCTGACCATAGGTAATGAACAAAAGCTTTACCTGGCAGATGTCCCCGGGGAAAGGGGCACACCCAGGCATTGCAGCCTCCCAGGGGAGTTGCAGTCAAGGACTAGGGCCTCTCTGGCCAGTCACGCTCTCCTGCATATTTGCATTCCCAGTCCAAGAGCCTTTATTTCTAGGTCCCTTTATCTGAGCCTCAGGGCAGAGGTCTTCTTCAGCTGCCTAGGCTGAGGCCTCCTGATGGGAAGCAGAAGGGGATATCGCCAAGATACTTTTACTCATGTTACTACCCCAGTACCTTTCCACTTCTAGCCCTTTCCCCTCACTCTCACCCTGACCCCAGTGCCCATAAAACTACTGAACTCGTTTGTTCCTGGACTCTCTAAACAGTGAGATGACCTACCACCCTCCACAACTATGTTGATCCAGGTGACCTTGACCCATGCATCCTTGTGAGGGGGCTGATGTGGGGAATGAAACAGGAGTAGTCTGCATTTTCTCCTGTTTAGCCTCCTGTTTGTACCACAACATTCAGTGATTAAAGGCTTAGCTCCTTCATTTTTGGCTTTGTTGACACCTGATCAGCTACTCTGACACCTGACAGCTCAGGTCCAAGACGGCCCCTCCTTCCCCTCCCCTCCTCTTCTCTTTTTCTTTCTTTCTCTCTCTCTCCCTCTTTCCCAGCTGAGCTGGCTGAGCTCCTGACATAGGTTTTCTTTTTTTCATTTTAAACACCATAATGGACATATACAAAACTTTGTACCAAATAATTTTTAATTGTACCTTCTTCTCTCAAGCATTTACAGAGCATTCACAAACATAGATTAAGTGCCTAGCCCTAAAGCATGACTCAAGGAATTTTACAGAATCTCTGATGTAGTTAAAATTTGGACACAGCAGACCATGTTTTCAAATTCTAATGCAGTTTATTCAAATTGCTGATCCCTCCTCAAGTCCAGGATGTCTAGACATTAAGTGGTCCCATGACTCAGTGGTTGGACCTTTTCTGTTCTCTATGTATCCCCATGCCCTTGAAGATCTCATCCAGCTCGCTGCTCTCAATCCCGTCTTTATGCTGGAAACTCCCCAGTTTATATCTCCAGCCAGGCTTCCCCACTGATCTCATGTCCAGCTGCCTATCACACATCTCCATTGGAGGTTTAATACCTAACTTGTCCAAAACTAAATTCCTCATCCTGCCCCCAAATCTGCCCTCTTCACACTCTTTCCCCATCTCGGAAAACTCCCACTTCATTGAACTTCTAATGCTCAGGCCAAACACCTCAGCATCACCCCTGAGTCCTCCTTCTCTCATGCCCCAGATTCGATCTGTCTGAAAATCCTGGCCGCTCTATCTTTAAAATATACCCAGAGTTCTCACCACTGAGAAAATTGCAGGGCAGTCATTGAAAATAGCACACAGACCTTTTGGATACAACATGGGATGAAAAAGTGGCCTGCAAGTCCTCTGCACAGTGTGATTCCAGCGGTGTAAAATATGCTTCTAATAAAGATTTGAAAGGAAGCCACAGAAATAATGTCCTAGAAAAGCTACAGATACATTTTCATATTGTCCTGTATTTTTCTTTGAAATTATTTATCGAGCTACGAAACCATGGGGAAGATTTCAGTGTTTACAATACTGATGGATATTTACAGAGTACAGTGCCATTTTAAAGCCCGGTGACATAATGTGGGAAGGGAACTCTTATTTCTCGAGGCCAACTTGTACCATATATTGCACTAATGGTCTCACAGTATATTCTCTGGCCCTTTAAAAAAACAGCTCTATTGAGATATAACTGACATACAATACATGTTTAAGTTACAATCTGGTAAGTTTTGACATATGCGAATACCTGAGATGTCATCACCAAATGAAGATCATGGATCCACCACATCTAATGTTTTCTTGTACACTCTGCAATTCTTGCCCCTCCCTGCTTCTTGCTTCACCAAGGAATCACTGCTCTACTTTTTGTCACTATGGATTAGTTTGCCTTTTCTAGAGTTTTCTGTAGATGAAATCACACATTATGTCCTTTTTTGGTCTGGCTTTTTTCGAACAACGCTTTTATGTCTTATTCTCATCTTATGGTAAAAGAAATAGATTCACAGAAGTTATGTAACTTTCCTAAGTAATAAGTTAAAAGATGGCCCTGGAATTCCAACCCAGTTCTGCTTGTCACCTCAATGTGTTAAAAGTAAAGCTCCAAATAGTTCCATTAGTTGTCAAAAGTTGGAACCACAGTGAGTGGCCAAAGTAGGACAGAGTGCACTCCACCACGTGCTCCTCGGTCACTTATGTGGCTGTTGGAAGGAGCGTTAGGCTCCCTCTAGGTTTCACCAAGACTGCATTTTGGGAAGTGCCAGCCACTAACTCGACCTTGATGATGGCTTTGGACAGAAGACCCACGGTGGTGAGTTCTGACAGAGCTTCCTTCAACACAGTTTCTTTCAGCTCCTCAGAACGGAGAAATCGACCTCTTCAGAAACTGCCTTTGATCTCCGGTGGATTACTGTTCTCTTTAGGAAGACACCTGAGCTGAGGTTTAAGGGAACCACGGTTAGTTTGAGCTCCTTCCCTCCCTTCTTTCTCTGCTCCTTCAAAGCCACTTCCCACACTCCCTTTCTTCTCTTTTCCCCTCCACTTTTCTCTCTTGCAGCGTTCAGGTGCAGTGAACCCTCATTGTCACTCTTGTTACCATTCCCTTGATTGCCGGACTAATGCATGGAAGTGGACCAAAAATGCTTGGTTTGCGACTCCCAAAACTGCCACATTATGACAGCCTGATTTCTAGTTAATACATTTCTTAGGCTTATTTGATGCCTTTATATCTATCTAACAGATCACAAAAGTTTTCACCTCGAATGCCATTTTACCATCTGCAAAGTTTAATAAGTGGGCTAGGACTTGTTAACATATCAAAAAACAAATTAAAAAAGATAGGAAGCAGTTTGCAGTAGTCCCCCTCTCCATCTACAGTTTTATATTAAATGGAAAATTCCAGAAATAGACAATTTATAAATTTTAACTTGTGCACCCTTCTGGGTAGCGTGGTGAAATTTTGCACTGCCCTGCTCTCTGCAGCCCGGGACGGGCATCGGCCCTCTGTCCAGCATCTGCATGCTCCCCACCCTGAGTCACTTAGTCTCAGTTGTCAGATGCCCATCAGAGAGAGAGACCACGTTTATTACAGTATATTGTTATCATTGTCCTGTCCTGTTATTAGTATTGTTTTTAATCTCTTAATGTGCCTAATTTATAAATTAGACTTTACCTTAGGTACGACTATACAGGAAACACATAGCATGGCTAGGCTTCAGTACTATCTGTGATTGCAGGTATCCACTAGGGGTCTTATAGTGTATGCCCCTCAGACAAGGGGGGATTACCGTTTATACTAAAGTAATAAGATGATGCCCTGGAAAAGGTACTGAAAGTATTAAATGCTTGTCAGGAGGCAGGTAAAAGACTTTCATAGTGTTTTAAACCCTTTGTTTAAATAATGATTTTATTGTGTGCAAACTTTGTGCCCAATGCACGTAAAGCTAATGTCAGAAGCCATATGTTTTGACAAAATTTCTGAGGCTCTTGCCCAGCTAACCTATGAAAAATAATATTCTATAGCTACTGGGGCCAAGTACATGAGGAAACACAACAACTTGTGACAGCAGCTCCCATATCACAAATACAAGCTAGAATACGCTGGGGGAAATATGTCAACACACACATTGGTTGATGCATGAAACTGAGACTGACTTCTAAAACTGCAAGCTAAAAAGGAATAGAAATCACCAGGCTATCTATGCCCCATATTCTTGGATTTATGACCAGCAGCTCAGCAGAGTAGGAAGAAAGTACTAAACAATTTTACAAATTATATTAATGAGAGAGGGACAAGCCAACCTCTACCATTTCTCCTGAAAAATTCCAGGTTATAGCCCTGGCTGGTGTAGCTCAGTGGATTGAGCATGGGCCTGCAAATCAGACGATCGCAGTTTGATTACCAGTCAGGGTGCATGCCTGGGTTGTGGGCCAGTTCCCAGCAGGGGACCCATGAGAGGCAACCACACATTGATATTCCTCTCCCTTTCTTTTTCCCTTCCCTTCTAGAGATAAATAAATAAAATCTCTAAAAAAAATTCCAGGTTATATATTTGGGCTTCTATTTATAGGATCCCGAGATAGCATTTAAGTCTTGTTTTACAGGCAGATGGAATCTGGCAAATTTTTTATGAAGAAATAAACAAAATGTAACCTTTACAAATAGATTCTTCTATTTTTTTAAAAAATATTTTATTTACTTACTTACAGAGAGAGGGGAAGGGAAGGAGAAAGAGAGGGAAAGCAACACCCATGTGTGGTTGCTTCTCACATGCCCCTTCTGGGGACCTGGCCTGCAACCCAGGCTTGTGCCTTTGATTCACAAGCCGGCACTCAATCCACTGAGCCATGGCAGCCAGAGATACAAATAGGTTCTTTATGACTTCTATACTAGTGAAGACTGCTTTTTCTTTTCTCTGGTGTTTTCAAACTTACCTTCTATTTATTTTTATGTAGATACTAGGCCTAAGAGGTTATACACAGGGCATAATTTGTGTAGGTGAAAAGAGAGAAATAAATGTATCATGGTAAAAAAGAAAACGTCAAACTTGACTAAAATATCCACTTGCAAAACATGAAGTCAAGAGAACAAAAGTATGAAATGAGCATGAGGGTAAAAGGTGGGAAATGAAATGTCCTAAGTAGGCCAGATTACAACTCTTTTGACTTCAGTGACATTTTATTCTAGAGATATCAAGTTCCTGGGTGTCCCTATTTTTATTTGTCCTATATTCTATGAGCACAAAGAGTGGGGAAGACACAGGACATGCGGAAAGATGAGGGCGCCTACGAATGTCCCCATCACCCCGACAAAGTTAGTGCATCTCTCTGAACTTCACTTTCCCCATTTGTGAAATGAGGCTGCTCGGAGTGCCCGCCTCACAGACTGCTGCTGGGCTGAATTGAGTTCACACATTTAAAGTGCAAAGCAGGTACAGCTGACATTCAACATTACATTAATTTCAGGGGTACAGCAGAGTGGTTAGACGTTTATGTAACTGAATAGGTGCTTCTTCCCTGAGAAGCTGAGTACCCACTCGGCACCATACATGGTTATTACAATGTCATTAACTATGTACCATATGCTGTGCTTATGTCCTTATGCCACAGACCATCATTCTGTAGCAAATGTATAAGTATATCACTCTACAGTTTTCTATAGGCATGACTTTTCATACTACAACTTCTTGTGTTCATTAACGGACTGAAATATATGTGGCTTCTCTTTATGAGATGCCAAAAGTAGATAAACAAAGTTATGATCAGGAGAGAGAGAGGGAGGGAGAGGGAACTTAGCAAATAGAAAGCTGTCAAACATGGTAGTTATTACAAGAGGACAAACTAAAATAGATTTTAAATTGGTCTTGTGGAATCTGGGTTCTCTCCTTTTCTTGCCTTGTCAATTGCCCATGGGTTTGGCCCAAGAATATCACATTCTAGCTGCATAAATCTTTCCAAGTCAAGCTGCATCTTTACTGCCAATCTTCCCTTGCTGGTTGTTATGATTGCAATCCCTGGCTATATACCTACAAATAGAATTGCTGGGTTAAACAGTAACTCTATGTTTAATTTTTCGATGTGCTGCCAGACCGTGTCCCAAACAGGCCGCACCATTTTATATCCCCACAAGCAATGTATGAAGGTTCCAATTTCTCCATGTCCTTGCCAACTCTTGTCATTTTCCTTTTGATTGTAGCCATCCCTGTGGGTGTGCAGTGGTATCTAAGTGTGGTTTTGATTTGTGTTTCCCTGATGACTAATGGTTTAATCATCTTTTCCTATGTAATTTGACCATTCATAAATCTTCTGTGAAGGTATGTCTGTTTGGATCCTTTGCCCATTATTTATGTTGGGTTGTCTTTTTATTATTGAGGAATATTTTCTTTCATTCTGGGTGTTTCTTCTGGCCACTCCTCATCTCTCCAGCCTTTCCAACCACCCCAGAGTGGAGTCCTGAACACATCTTTTTTCTAACTACACTCCTTTTCTTAAAGACCTTACCCATCTGCAGATGAATGATTCCAAAATTTGTCTTTCTCGGATCTCTTCCCTGAATGCCAGACTCTTCTACACAATTATGTACTTAACATAGTCCCCTATGTATCTAATAGACACCACAAAGTTAAAATGACTAAATCCAAACTTCTGGCATGACTCTCAAAATACGTTCCTCCCCTAGCCTTCCCTGTTTCATTAGGTGGAAATCCCATTCTTCACTCCTCAAGCCAAAAAACTTGGAGTCATCTTCGATTCCTCTTTTTCTCTCACTCCCAACATTCCATGTGACCATTTGACAGCAAATCCTAACATCTCTGTATTCGAAATAGATGCAGAGTCTAACACATTGTCACCACCTCACTCACTGCGAACAGCTGGGTTCAAGTCTCTCATCTGTATTATTGAGCAAGCCTTTTAATATCTTCCTGCTTCTGCCCTTATCCACCTTCTACAGTCTATTCTCAACATGGCAGCAAGAATGAGCTCATCAAAAGTAAGTCAGAGCATGTCATTCTGTTTAAATGCTCCCATGCTTCCCATTTCAAGCAGAGAAGAAGCCAAAGCTCCTGCAGTTGTCTACGAGGCCCTCCAATGACCTTGCCTCTCTCCCCTCATACTTCTCTGATCTCATCTCCTTTTTTTAATCCTCGCCCGACTATATGGTTTATTGTTTTTTTTATAGAGGGAGGGAAGGAGAGGGGAAGAGGGGGAGAGAGATAGAGACAGAGAAACATCAATGTAAGAAGGAAACATTGACCATTTGCCTCCCATATCCCCTGACCAGGGTTCAAACCCACTACCTAGGTATGTGCCCTGACCAGGAATCCAACCCAAAACCTTTTGATGGATGGGACAATGCTCCAACCAGCTGAGCCACCCAACGAGGGCAACAATTCTAATAAACTTAATGTTTAGTGTTGGTTTCTTTACTATAAGCTGTGCCAGTTTGTGGTTGTTTGTGTTTCAGGTTAACTGATGCAATGAGGAAAAGTCTTAAAAGCTAAGAAGATTTCCTTCGAATGAGAATGTCCTCAGTTCCAGGGAAGCTACAAGCCAGGTTTTAAACTGGTAAGTGCTAGCTGTAGGTACTTTGGAAAATAAATTATGAACTAGTAATAGAATTCAACAAAATATTTTCTGAGCTAAGTTTTCTTAAATGTCACAATCTTTTTTTTTTAAGGTTTTGGAACCATGCATGATCATACCAGAGTAGATGGGTTATCCTGGGATGACAAACGACCCCCGAATCTCAGTGGCTTCAAACAGCAATGGTTTATTAGCTCTCACACTACATGCCCAGCGGAGGTCAGGGGAGACTCTGCTCACTGCAATCCTTTACGGATCTAGGCTGAAGGAGATATTACTTCCACGTGAACCAAAGGCTTACTGGCTCTTAAAGTTTCCGCTTGGCAGCGACACACATCATTTCCACTCCTAGTCATCGGACTAAGCAAGCTACACAGCCACGCTGGGTGTAAAAGGGGGTGGGAGGTGCGGCTCTACCCTGTTCCCAGGCAGAGGAGAACTGGAATACTTGTGAGCAGGCTCATGTCTGTCATACTCCGAGTGGCAGATGGCTACAAAAGCAAAAGCCGTTCTGCTTATTGGAAATACTCCAATTTAGTATCTTAGAAAAGGGACCCCATTGTCAACTGAGTGCATGTCAAGATGTCACTTTCTTCAGATTAACTTATATTACATGTAATAAAAATGAAAACTCTAAAGGCTCGTCATAAGAATGGTATATTTATTGTAAACTTTGTTAGGAAGAGCTATTGTGAAAGTAGAGCAAAGCCAGTCTTGATAAAGCAAGAAAAAAAATGAGAGACATACTTTACCAGATATCAAGATATATTACAAAGGCCCTGGCTGGTGTAGCTCAGTGGATTGAGGGCTGGCCTGTGAACCAAAAGGCTGCAGGTTCAATTCCCAGTCAGGGCACATGCCTGGGATGCCAGCCAGTTCCCCCGTGTGGGGTGTGCAAGAGGCAACCACACATTGATGTTTCTCTCCTTCTCTTCCTCCCTCTAGAAATAAATAAAATCTTTTAAAAAATTTAAA
Source organism: Artibeus jamaicensis (assembly GCF_021234435.1). NCBI lineage: Eukaryota > Metazoa > Chordata > Mammalia > Chiroptera > Phyllostomidae > Artibeus > Artibeus jamaicensis. The sequence continues at coordinate 2,504,341 of NW_026521954.1, forward strand.
AAGATATATTACAAAGGCAGAGAAATTAAAATAATGCGATAGTAGCACAAGAATGGAACATTAATCAGTGAACTAGAACAGAGAGCCCAAGAACGGACCAATGGGAACCCGGTGTGTGACGGAAGTGGCATTAGACCAGGATCATTCCGTTCATTGCCTCAGAGCAGTAGGCTTTCTGTCCACTGTAAAATTTGTATCATCTGTAGTTCACACCATATTAGGAAGCAAAGTAAAGATTTAGATGTGAAAACACAAATGAACAAAACTCAAAACCTACAGAATATAATAGAGAAAAGTATCTTTGTGACCTAAGAATAAAAAAGTCTTTCTTTTTTAAAAAAGATTTTATTTATTTATTTTTGGAGAATGAAAGGGATGGAGAAAGAGATGGAGAGAAGCATCAAAGTGTGGCTGCTTCTCACATGCCCCCCAATGGGGGACCTGGCCTGCAACCCAGGCATCTGACTAAGAATGGAATCAGTCACCTTTTGGTTCACAGGCCGGCACTGAATCCACTGAGCCACACCAACCAGGGCAAAAAAAAGGCTTTCTTAATCAAGAACTTTTTTCTAATTGTATTTTTATGCGTGGGAAAACAGTACCATTTATCAGTGTGTATAGAACTGTTTTGAAAGTCACAATAGGCCCTGGCTGGTATAGCTCACTGGATTGAGCGCGGGCCTGTGAACCAGACCATCACGGTTTGATTCCCAGTCAGGGCACGTGCCTGGGTTGCAGGTCGGTTCTTTGCAGGCCAGTTCCCAGCAGGGGACGCATGAAAGGCAACCATACATTGATGTTTCTCCTCCTCTCTCCTTCCCTTCCCCTCTAAAGATAAATAAATAAAAATCTTAAAAAAATCACAATAGATGGGTGATGCAGATGTCCTTCCTGTTTCACCTACTATTTCTTCTTTTCCTAAGCAAAGCATTCTTTAAGAAAATTCAAAGACATCAGGCAAGGTTTTTCTAGAACACTTCTAATTTAGTCTTTTTCTTGTAACAAATAACATGTGTTTGAGGTTATCCCTTATCACCTCAAAACTGCTATCTAATTCAATAATACAAAATGATGCAATTTCAATGAAACTAAATGTTATCTCAGTGATAACTTTCCAGACAGGATATGAGCCTAGAACAAAAATGTAAGCACTGGTAGAATAGTTCCTTGCTCCAGCTTTCCTGTTTGGGGGCAGTAGCCTGTATCTTTACGTCTCAGGTATTTTATTCCAAGACTATTGCTAGGGCATGATGGGAGAAAATATATTGTAATTTATTATGCGTACTAATGCTCTTGGATTCTTAACTTTTAGAAGGCAAATAACCAGTAGAAATTATTACTGTAAAGTCACCGGCTTGGAAATTATTTTCATGGGAAATTATATCCTATTTCATTAAAATGAAGACAGAGAATTTATTTTCAAAAAAATCATTTGTCTTCTAAGAAAAGCATTATGGAGATTTAAAGAAAATTAGAGGTGGAAAAATCAATTAGAGCTAATCTACCAGCTTGTCGGAAAGGATTGCTTTCTACAAAATATATTTTAGTTCTTTGTCCAGGTTAATTTTAAATGTCTCAAGGGATGAAGCACTTTTTATATTTCTTTGAAGTCTTTCCTTTTATCTAACTGACCTTACCATGAATCTTTGTTCTCCTAATGGCTAACCTCAACATTAGGTATTAATTCTGTGCTATTACTTTTAATCGCACTTCTTTTTCCTATACTAATGCCCTCCCACCTCCCAAATTCAGTTTTTGTACTCTCAGAAATTTGTAAGGAGCTAGATTTCATTTAACCTAATGACAGACATTTACTTATAGTAAAGGTCTCTTAAATCAAAGATATCTCTATGTCTTTTTCTCCATTTCCTTCCTTCCTTCCTCCCTCCCTCCCTCCCTTCCTCCCTCCCTCCCTTCTTTTCTTTTGTATACCTTGTAATAAGGAGCTTAAAGGTGTGAGATACTGGACAGAAACAAATAGAGAAAAGAGATGATAAATTCTTTGCTTGATCAAGGAGGCTATCAATTTCTTTGCAAATTAGCAATATATTTCTTACCTATCTCTGGTATGAACGAAGCATTTTTCTCTTGTAAATAATTTTTGGTTCTTTTATAACCCCTCTTATCTTTCAGCACTCTTCATTTCAGACTTCTCCCTTTCTATTTAATTATGTTTATATAAATTTTAGAATGTATATTTCTCCAGGTTGCATGGTATTATTTATGTTATACCCTTTCAATATAAAGGTGATGGTTTTTCTCCATTTGCAAGATTTAAATTCTTGCCCTTATCTATGCAGCCAATTAATTGTGAAACACCACGCACATGGGTAGGCTAGACTCAAACCTCTACTGTCTAAAGATAAGCGAAACCAGGTATTGAGAGGGGTGAGAGGATATACTATTTGCCGGGGAAGAGATTGCCCTGAGCATAAGAGCATAAATTCTTTGTAGCCAGAGTGAGAGCCAGTCCAATAAAATGCCCGTGTCTACAGTAACAACTCTTGGGGGCCTGGGGGAAGGGCAGAGACAAAGAGTGTGAGGAATTTTATTGCGTGCTTTTGTACTCCTAAACTGAGTTTCTATGAATTCCTGTATAGAGCACATTATCACTTCAATGGAGTAAATGTTTATAAAAATTACTAAATATATTTTTAATAGTGAGACTTTAAAGAGAAATTTAGTTAGTTGTCTCTTCTTATCAGAGGCTGTCAGGGCTTAAAAAAACAAAACAAAAACGGTTGTGGTGGAATTCCCCAGGAAAAGGACCAGGTGCTAACTTTCACAGAGTTCTAGTATCTCATTAGCTAAGAGCCTAAGCTCTGGAGTGAGACTGCCTTGCTCAAATGTTCCTTCTGTCTTTCAATCACTGTGTGATCTTGGGAAAGTAACTTAACTCCTCTGTGCTTCAGTTGCCTCTGTTATAACATGGTGATACAGCCTCACTGAGGAAAATTGAATTATAAATTGAGAATAAATTGAGTTAATATTGTACAGTTCTTAGTAAAGTACCTAAAAAAGATAATTTCCCTTTTTCTTTCTTTCATCCATTAAACAGATTTTTAGCAAGTGTCTTCTATGTGATAAAGCTGGAAACAGGAGTTCACAGCAGGGCAACAAAAGATGATACAACATCTGACTATATATATGAGGTGCAATGAAAACATACGATGTGGTTTGAAACCAAGAAGTGAGCAATTAACCTGTGCAGTAGATTGAAGGGAGGATCTTGGCTTTGAAAGGATGAGTATGATTTTGAAAAGTGGACTAAGGGAAGGAGGTAGAAGTGGGTCAGTGTGTAAAGCAGGGAGTATATTCTAGGCAAAGGGAATAGCAGAAGCAAAGGCATGAAAGTGCGGAGGTAGGTGATGTTTGCCAATAAGTGATCACTATGGGTAAAGAATCATGAGAAAAAGAAATGGGGGAGGGGATAAGACCCTCTTTCTATTTTCAGTGAATCCCCTGTTGAGTTTGGGCCGTGGGAAGGCTCCACCTCTCAACAGAGAATCTGAAGGAAAGTAAGCATTCCCGATCTCTGCCTTGTGGCTGCTAAGGTATGGGCGTGTGACCTTGCGGATTTCCACCGGTGATCTTGAACTGGAGGAATGTGATGCTAAGTTGCAAAAACGTAGGAACAGAAGCCACAGCAAGTGGCCAGTGGGGTGGGCCGTAGGTGACACACGGTGCCACTGACTAGTCTCTGTTAGCTGCTGCCAGCCCTCCACAGATCCTGACCCCTTTCCAAACCAGTTCTCCATCATTGGGCTGACTCAGCGAGCTTCTGCAATTTGTTTCTCAATAAATAACTACAGAAGCTTCCTTGTGTTTGCAACCAAGAAGTTCTCGAACAATAGAGAATTCAATCCTTTTAATTTATTAGTAGTAATCCCTAAATTTTATTAAACAAATATCACTTTTATAATAATAAAATACTTTACTACTTTTTGTTTAACATTAAATCTAACATAAAGGTAAAATATTAAAAATTTGTAAGTCAAAATTTATTTAAAATATAAAAAAGACATACATAGAAACAAAATAATTAAATAGATAACTAATCACAATAGTAATGATTTTAAGGTAATATATACTGAGCGGGGCACAGTGTTATAAGCTTTATGTGCATTATCTCATTATATACGTTCAACAACATTGAGCTGTACATGCTGTGATCATTAACGTTTTCACTTGAGGAAACTGAGGTTGGAGAGGGTACTGTATTTTGCCATATGTAATGCACACCCATGTTTTTGGCCCAAACTTTCAGGAAAAAAATCTTTTGTTTTAATATTTTTGATTCAGTTATTTATTTATATTTAGATACTTGTTATTTGTATTATAAAGGAATTTTAACATTATTTTTAACATATTCTGGTAGAAGAAATTTTATGTAATAAATAACTACAAAACACAAGAATAGATACAGGGTATTTCAGGTACTACCCATGTATGATGAGCCTCCTTATTTTTCCATCAAAAATTTGGGCAAAATAAGTGCACATTATACACGGTGAAATATGCTAAGCCATTTTCCCAAAATCACCAATGCGATTGTGGTGCAGCCAAGATGCACAGCTGGGTAGCCCAAATACATCATCTATACTCTTAAATCTATAGCACCACAGATAAGCTGGTCACCTATAGAAGAGATGCTGTCTGAACCAGAGCTTAAGGAATACATGGGAATTTGCCAGGTAAAGAAGATGTACAAGGGTCAGTTCAGCCTGCGAAGGGTGAGTGCAAGGGCAGCAACATGGAAAGCCAGGACTTTTCCAGGAATGTCTCACAGGCACTGGTTGCTAGGTTTGGGGGCGGGGGCTAGGGGGGAAGAGTACAGGGAGAGTGATGAGCTGGAGGAGAGGGGGCTGAAAAGGAGGTTGGAATAAAGGGGTCCAAATGTAGATCTGAATTGGAATGGGGGTTGGTCATGTGAGAATTTAGGGTTAGCAGTTTTTATATGTCAGCAACTGGAAGTCATCAGTGGTGTGAAAGGAGGGGAGTGACATTATCAGCATCTTTTTTTAGAAGGATCATTCTGGCAGTAATGTGAGGGAGGGCTCGGGTTAAAAGTGGCACGTGTTACCAAGGCCAGCGAACAGGTACTGAAATTGTGCGTGAAAAGCCAATGAGGACAGTGGGAGTGAGAACAGACAGGAGGGCCCAGGTCTGAGATCCCCGAGGTGCGAGCAACAGGGCTCGGTGACTAATTTGAAGTGGATGGGTGAGAAGGAGGGAAGAACCGAAGACAGCTGAGTGTCTGGTTTGGAAGCTGAGTAATGGGTGATGTCATTAATTGAAAGAGGAAGGGAAGGGGGGGGGTATATCTATAGGAGGCCCATCCGAAGCTTTACATGTGGCATTTCATTTAATCCTAAACTTGAAAGAAAGATTAAGATGCCCATTTCATGGATTAAACAATTGAGGTTTAGTGAGCTTAAATTACTTGCTCAAGCTCACACAGATGGTAAAAAAGCTGGGACCTTACACTAAAGCCTGTGTCTTTCCATTACAGTGTTCTACTGTTTGATAATCATTTTAGTTTGGAAAAATAGGACTGGAGCTTAGGGAAAAGGTAGAGCTAGAAACGTGGTTCTCTCGGACGAAAACTGGCAAAAAGCGAGGAAAGTTTCCTTTGCACTATCGGGATAGAGAAATACAGCAGCAATGTCCCATAAAATTCTCTGCAGTGATGGAAATCCCTTATACGTGCACTGTCCAGTACAGTAGCCACTAGCCCGTGTGGCTATGAAGTACTTGAAATGTGACTAATTTGATGGAGGGACTGAAATTTTAATTCATTAAATTAATTAATGAATTAAAGGTAAGTGTACATAGCTAGTGACTATCATATTGGATAGTTTAGGACTAGGGAAACCAGCCAGACACGGAGACAGTCCATCAGTGGGGAGGTCTTGCTGGTATCCCTGAAATATCACTAGGTATTTGATCATCTGCCTCACATGTGTGGGATAAGATTGGTCCTAAGTTTGGGGTCCACAGTTAGGAAAGACAACAAAAATAGTATTACCAGGTCTTATCTTTAGAAGGAAAGTCAGTATAATACCCCACTTCCTTTCTTTTTTTTTTTTAAAGTTTTTAATTTATTTATCTTTAGAGGGGAAGGGAAGGAGAGAGGAGGAGAAACATCAATGTATGGTTGCCTTTCGTGCGTCCCCTGCTGGGAACTGGCCTGCAGGGAACCAGCTTGCAACCCAGGCATGTGCCCTGACTGGGAATCGAACCGCAATTGTCTGGTTCGCAGGCCCGCGCTCAATCCACTGAGCTACACCAGCCAGGTCCCACTTCCTTTCTTATATGAGATAAAAATCACAATCATTTTCTCTGCATTTACATTTTTTTGATAGTGTGTGAAGAGCTCAAACTCCAGGCAAACCCCAGGGTTCAAATTCAGGTCTAACACTGAATGTGTTGTGTCCTGAGTTTGTTAGTTCACACTCTCAGACTTCACTTTCCCTACCTGTAAAATAGCGATGACAATTGTATCTTACTTGTGGGGTGGTTGTAAAGATTAAGTTAAATAACTTGTGTAAAACACTTAGCCAGTATCTGGCACATGCTAACCACTCAGTAAAAGAGCTATTCTGTAACCAGTAACTTGTGATGAATTTGTACTTTGCACCTCTGTATTTTGACATTTACCCTACTCTATTTTTATATAAGTAAAGGCATCCTCCCAGATCTGTAAATGTTAGAACATTCTAAAAAGAAGTACACATTCACCAGGATAAAAAGGTAGATAGGATTCTACAAAGTTATCGTACTGTGGCATGTGGTTTGTAGTTATTTTTGTTTTTCACTTTGATATCCATTTTGTTACAGTATATTTTAAATCATTACAACGGCAAATCATAACCCTTATTATTTTGTTGTGATCATCATTGAAATTCTTTTGGCTTCACCTCAAACAGTTCATACACGAGGTGATCAAGCAAAAATACTAGAGGCTGTTAAGTATTGACTCAAAAGATTCCTTGATGTCTTGAGGTTCTGAAAAATTTCATACTACTTTAATCGAAATATTTAATGCCTAGTCTTTGGTTATCTTAGAAGTGGTTGGATACATCAAGGACTATTTAAAGACTAATGACTTCAGAAGTAGGAACAAGTAATAGAATCCCTTTTGTTGCCATCGATTTTGTACTTTGTAACCACTGGATTGAATAAACAGCTCTGTAATATAGTCTTATACTGTGTAGTGTTTGTATAAAAAATACATTAAAAAATTAGACTAAGGTGTTAAGAAATCTATGTTCAAGTGCCAGGTCTGCCATTGATTTATCTGTTTAGTAAGGAAAAGTCATTTACCATTTTGGGTCACAAAGAGGTAAATGTCCTCTATAAATGTGTTGATCCAGCCTTAATTCTAGATCTCCTAAGTATCCTTCCAACTAAAATTTCTTCAATTTACCTTTTCCTTTTCCCTTTGGGCTTAAAGATCTTCCAGAGGTAATTTTTACTTTCATGCTTTTATAAACATGCTCTTGGAATACATCATTTCTTTGGAAAACCATTCATTGGTGAGTCAGCATGAAGGCAAAAACCCATTACAAAAGATATCAAAATTGCATGAGGTGGAGAAACGAGAAATGATTTTCTTTTTAAACAGAAATGATGAGGTATAGAAGAACCAATTACTTATTTATAAAATGAGTGCATGGTGGAAGGCTTTATGTATCAGAGCTAAAGAGCTGTTACTTATTTAGCAAGACGGAGTCCTCTCCATACTGCCTTAAAACTGTTATTTACTATAACCGTTCCTTTCAGAGAGGGAGACATAAAATGTGTGTCGGGAGGTGGGCGATGGAAGAAGGAAAGAGGAAGGAAGGAAGGAAGGAAGGAAGGAAGGAAGGAAGGAAGGAAGGAAGGAAGGAAGGAAGGAAGGAAGGAAGGAAGGAAGGAAGGAAGGAAGGAAGGGAGGAAGGGAGGGAGGGAGGGAGGGAGGGAAGGTAGCAAGGTTAAAAGTCGCCTCGCCACCCGACCCCTAGCCCCGCCCGCCTTCTCTGGAAGCACGTAATTAAGGGAATTTCCTCCTGCAGCCCCGATCGTTCGGGGCCGTCTCCGCATCACTATCAGCGCAACCAGGGACTCTGCTTTCTCAGGCGGTGACTTCCCAACTCCTCCAGCGGGTCCGGGGTGGGACGCCGCGAGTCCCTGCCGCCCTGGCTGAACCGCTGGGCTCTGAGGCCCGCAGCGCCGGCGAAGGCGGGGGTGGGGGTGAGCGTGCGGAGTCCGGGGGTGGGCGCCGGAGCGTTTCCAGGGTGAACGCGGCGGCCGGGCGCGTTTCCGGAAGGCTGATTGCATCAGGTGTGGAGCGGGGCGCCGCCTCGGCCCAACCTGGTGCCACTGCGCCTGCGCGCGTCGCCCCGCCCAGCGGCCGAGCACTCCAGCGCGGGTTTTCCTCCGCGTTTGCGAGAGACGGAGTCGCTGGGTGGGGGCGCTGTGCTGCCCAGGACCCTGAAGAGAAGGGGTAGCGGGGCGGGACTCCGGGGGAACCGCGGAGAGCCCTGGGCTTCGAAGGAATAGAGTGCTGCCGAGTGGACCCGCCTGGAGGGCGGGAGCCCGGTCTCCTCTCAGCTACTGGCGGACAGGGTGGTCTTGGATTAATGTCCTTACCTCTCTGGGCCTAAAAGAGAGCTAGAAGGCTTTCCAGCAGTTCGGAAACATCATTTTCCTAAAGTGCATTAAATTTCTCAAAGTGGGCCCCCGGCTTTCCTTGGGCGGATCTTCGGGTGCAGAGACTCAGCCCCAAGGGCGAGCACTTCCATGGATTTCTCAGTGGTAATACTGTTTTGCTGTTGCAGGAAGGAGTGACATGATTGGCGACCTCCCGGTGGGTCTGCACAAACGCCAAAAGCGCCTCTTTGCCCCTCCATTCATTGCCTCCAACTCCATTATGAGTCCGCCTCAGGGTCCTGGTAGACTGACTTCTAGTACTCTTCATGTCTGAAAATGACATTTTTGAGTGACTCTGTGATGGGTGTCTCTCCACCTACCTGGATTGCCAGCTCTATGAAGGGCGGGTCTGGGCATTTTTACTCACTGCTATCTCGGGCTTACTGTATATAAGACCTTGTGGGTCCTCAATAAACTCACCATGTTTGAAGGAATACAGTAATCCCCACTTCAACCTCAGAGACCTCACTTGAAGAATAAGGACCAGCTGGTGTGAGTTTATTTGAGGAGGGAGCGCATTCTGAGATTTTGGGGATAAGGATAAGTGAGGAGGAGCCATCCATTCGTTGTTGCCATGAATTTACTTTTAGCGTCAATCTCCTGCAGGAGATCATAGGCAAGGCTGTGTGTGTGTGTGTAGAGTAGTGGTTCTCAAAGTGTGGTCCTCAGACCAGCAGCAGCACCAGCAGTGCCCGAGAGCTTGTTAGATACACAGATGCTTGGGCCCCACCAAAGACCTGCACACAGAGACTCAGGGAGTGGGACCCAGCAACTCGTTTCTCTAATCCTACAGGCAATTCAGACTCTGGCTCAAGTTTGACAACCACTGCACTGGGGAAGAACTTAAGGATGCTCTGTCGTTCACAGTCTCTGGGCAGAGCGCCCACGAACACTTTCAGAGTGCCCATTCTTTTCAGGACTTTGCTTGCCTGCCTACAGTTTAGTGAAAGCTAAATTTCCTTGGGGTGAAAAGGAAATTTTGCTTTTCCCCTCCTGCAGGCGTGTGTCATCCCCTGAGGCGATCTTGCTGTGATGTTCACTTCAAGGAATCGTGTGTGTATCTATCTAACTTATGCGAAGGGTTCTGGATAAGGAGGCAGAAGGAAGGATGTCTTGCCTACAAGTTGCTGCTGGAAGGGTGTGGGCAGCTCTCACCTGGGGGCATTTTCCCATTATGAGGGAATGCAGACAGGAGAAAAGACTAGCCAGGGATAAGGTTACCCAACTGCCTTTTAGTGCAGATAGATGCCAGACCATATGGAAGAGATATCCGGCTGCACCCTGACTCCCGGAGGCAATTGGGTCTCCACATCCTAGGCCCCAAAGCCTCCTAGCTATCTTCCCAGAAGATAGGGGGACCCTGCGTCTCAGATGATCCACTGCCTCTGCCTGCAGAGGTCGCACTAGGCACGTGGCCCGCCCCCTGCTCCCGGGCCCCCGCCCTCGGCCCCGCCTTTCTCTCGGTTCAACCCCAGCCTGGCCAAGCCGCGCCAGCCTCTCCTCCTGCAGCCGCCGCCAAAGCCTGGAGAAGTGGAATCTCGTTGGCGTCGCTCCCAGCTCGGGACTCGCGGAGTGGCACTGGGCATGCTCAGTCGCCTGAGCCCGTCCTAGTCTCAAGTAGGAGGAAGCTCGTGTGCTGCACCCGCAGCTGATACGGCGCTCGGTGGAGGGCGAGACTGGAGCGGAGCTGTCGGGCGCCGTAGCGGAGGCCGGACCCCGTAGCCGAGGCGAGTACCGCGCACACCACCGGTGAGCCTCGCGTTCTTCCTTGCTTTTACCCTGGACCCGCAGCGGCCCGGGAGTGCTGGCGGGAGACCCGGGCAGTGGCGTGCGGTGAGTGGCTGCGCGTAGTCCCAGCGGCTGCTCCTGTTCTGATCCCGAGGGCTGCACGGCCACTGCCGTCCGCCCAGCCGCAGCCACAGCTGCAGCAGCTGCTGCCGCATCTGCAGCTGGAGGCAGCTACGGAGTCCCGTGCCCCCTGCGCCGGTGCCGCAGGGCCGGGTGGCAGGGCGATTGCGGGCTCACTCCTTGACTTGCATCTCTTTTGCTTTCCAGCATTCTCTTTTCCGGGCATGGCAGGGCCTGGGGCGGCAGAGACCGGCTTGGAGGGGGGTGCCCCGGGGTGGGGGCTGCGGAGAGGAAAAGTGAGGGTGGGCGCGAGTGAGGAAGAGCGCACACCCCCTACCCCTGGCACTGCCCTTTGCCGTGCGGCTGGGCTCCCCAGCCTGGGGCGGCAGCGCGCTCCTGCCGGGAGTTGGAGACGGGGCTAGCTTCTCGGGGTTCAGACACCAGCCTATGAGAGATCAAAGGGGGAAAAGTTCATATCTCCCCTCGGAGGCAGAGAGGGTTTTAACTAGAAAATGGCTGTGCGAAGGGGACGAATCAGGAAAGCTGGCCAATGGGTCCAGAAAGCCCCTCCGCTGCTTGCTTGGGGGGGGATGGAGGGCTGAAAGCTAGAAATGACATTTGTGCGATGAAAACCTTGCTGGAAGGAGGCATGATGCGAAGCGGAGTCCCATACAAACAATGAAAGGTGGTCTCGACCTCGGGTGCTTTGAGAGAGCGAGCGAGCGAGCTGAGAAGTCAGGGGCAAGACAGGGGCGAAGGGCCAAGGAGGCATTGGACTTGAATTCAAAAGATAATAAATTGGAGAAATCAGATTTAGAGTTGGAGCTGTTTTGTAGTCAAGTTCTGCGCAGCTGAGAGGCACGACTGTCACAAACGTTTCTGGCTGGAATGAGTGGTCGGAGAGGGCCAAGATTGAGAGGAGAAGGTCACTGTCTCAAGCTCCAACAAGACTGGGCTGTGGGAGGGCACAGTTTTGTTTAGGAAGTCTCTCAGTCACTGGCTCTATTTACATTGTGCCTTATGACAGGTGAAAATACCTAAAGAATGATCATACAGTGATGTCAGCGGTGGCGCATGAATTCCAAGAAATGAGGAAACTTTGTAAGATTGGCACTGGTTTGTCATTTGTTTTACTATGACACTGATTTAAAAAAAAAAACTATGACATCTTGATCTGCGGTTCTGCATTTGGGTCTATTAAATCTTTGATATTTTTTTACCCTTGTTATGGATTTGAATTTAAAATGTTGTGCTCAGATGTCCATGATAATTAAGAGTATCAGAATTTATGCAGCTGGCCTTTAAGGAACAGGCAGTCCAGGAGAGGGGATTCGTCTATGAATGTGGGTAGCAGCTTTGTTGTATATCTTCAGTTTGTAGCTTGAAAGCAATATTCACTCAACCCTTGTGTATCGTAACTTGCAGAATCCTAGAAATGGCACTGTTTTGAGAGGATGGCATTTGTGGAGAGGATGAGCAACCTCCAGGCTGGGGGAAATGCTGAGAGAACACAGGGGGCAGTAGAGTGCAGTGGGCTGGTATCAGAAGCCAGGGGAAACAGATGCAGGCTTTCTACGCTGTCCTTTTGTTAATGGTTAGAAAAAGCACCTGGGGTCTTCAAAACCTGGGATGTCCCTAGACGCTTGCTCAGAGCCTTTGCAAGAGGACTCTAAAGTTGGGATTCTTTTCCAGCGAAGGTGTTTATATGTCGTAGGCTATTCTCTCATTCAAAGTATACTTTTTTTAACTAAATGATTTGCCTCCGTGGAGCCAGCACCATCCCGCTTCCTGAAACTTATAAAGTGGTAGTGGAAAGGCTCGATAAGCTTAAGTGTAAAGGGCTGGCATTGTACACTTAACTTCAGTAGTATGAATACTGGCTACAAAGTTATTGAAGAAACGACTACTAAACATTGCAAGACTCCACCTCTACAAAGATAATTATTTTAAAACTGGTACTCTTTTTACACCATGTTTAAACTTTTGATGACTATTTTCTTTTACTGCTGCTAGAAAAATAGTAAACATTGTGTTCTTTTTTTCCTGTTACAGCAGGAATTAATACTGAAAACCTTGCCATAACATTAGAATAGTGTTATGTTGATTACCCTGAATTGAGGATATCTAAATTTGTATTTTAAGAAAAATGCACTGTTCTCTCTGTGTGCCTTTTTCAGTCACACTTTTAAAATATACATTTTAAAAATAAAATGCAATACCCTGATGATATAACATCTTCCATTTTACAGGAGTGCAGGACAGACTTTTAGGAAAGTATATCAAGAAGATATTTCTAGGTATGTGGATGGTACTGATTCTCCTGCCCTGGGTTAGGGAAACAAGCATTTGTTCAGAGCTTCTGGTGTGTCAAGTCTGCTGTTAAGGTCTTACATGTATCATCTAATGTGTCAGTATCTTTGACGTAAATGTCAGCTTCTCAAGAAAACCCCTCTGAGAAGGTGGGGAGTTCTTTGATTGTACAGCAAAGGAACTTAAAAGTTTTATCTTCTATGAGAATGTCTTCAACTGGCGTCATTCTTATTCGATAAGCATCTCTTGTAAAACATCTTTGATTTGTGATTTGGAATTAGATTTGGTTGGAATAGCCTGTCTTCAAACTGATCTGGAGATTTTTAAGAAGCTTCCATCCAGATTTAAAAACTGTTTTGTATTCATTGGTTTTCAGCACTGTTGTACTACCAGCACACAAAGTTAAATGTAGGGAAAACAAATCCAGATTGCCCATTTTCGTTTTACTGTGTTATTAGTGCGTATCCTGCATGTTGATATGTGTTGGTGGCATTTCTCTCAGTTGAAGTGGTTTTTCGGAGGTAGAGTGCCAGACTTTCCATAACTAAGGGTCTAGTGAGATTTGGTGGAAGGACCACCAACCAGGGGCTTCCAGGACTTGTGTTCTGGGCCTGGCTCATCCACTAGTTTAATGTACTGTGTGATGTTGGGGGAGTCAGCATACTTCTCTGGGCCTCAGTTTTTCTCATCTGTAAAATGGGGACGTTGCTGTGGAATGCACCCTCCGGGTGTCTGTTGGGTTTTTCTTGTCCCTGTCTGAGGGTCTGTGATACAGCCATTTGATGAGTGGGGACTTCATTTAAAGTATTAGATGAAGCCGATTTTGTATTTCAGTAAGTCTGGCTTGTCTAGCTTTGTTGAATGCCCTTCCCTTTTTTTTTTTTTTTTGCCTGTTTCTGCCTCTCTGTTAGTTTTTATTTGTTAAAGAATGTCCTAAAATTAGTTCTTTGTGCCCCTACCGAGACTAGGTAGAAGATAAAGTAATGATTTGGTTTGGGTAAAACACATTGAATATTTTAAACTTTTATAGCATCTTCTGAAGGGAGATGCTGCTCTTGGTCAATCTGAGAAAGAAGCCTCCATGGGGACTGCAGAGGAGGGTGTCCTGTGCCTTGGTTGCTGGGGCCTGGCCACATGACATTTTGTTCGGCAACCCTTTCCCATGTCCCTGTCCTTTGTCTTCAGCCCTCTATCAGGAATGCAGCCCTTGGTCTCCGGCTCACAATGATCATTTCATGTTAGTACCGCCACTGGATTGGGTTGGTTTCCACAGTCCACTGCTGCAGCAGCAGCAGGAGCGATGGCTGTCGAGTGTGCTCACACGTGTGCTCACATGTTGGCAAGGTCATGCACTTTTGGGGGGGCAAGCTATGCTGATGGGGCAGAGAGCAAAGGAAACCCATCCCATTTGGTATTTTGAGTATACTTTGCTTTCAAGATGGTCACAAAACTCAGCCTCATTAACCTTTAAGTGAGGTAGGTGAGGAGAAGCCAGAGTTGTTATCTGTATTTAAATAATTGATATTAATGGACGGTGAGTCTGGAGCTTCTGATCAGAACCAGGTGCTGAAGTTTACTGGGCTCCTGCTAGGAGTGGAGCCATAACTCTAAACACTGGATGAGAGAGAGCTGGAAGGAGAGAGAGGGAAGAAGGTCATGTCATCACGATGTGGCAAGAAGGCCAAAAGGTCACGTCATCACGACTTGGCCAAGAGGCCAGAACTGGTGATCGGTGGTAGATGCCTTTGGGGGAAGAGACATTCCCTTTCTACGTAATCTTATTCCCATAATATGTGAATCTTACCCAGACTTCTAAGCACTGAACAATTGCTAGGACAAGCATTGCTTTCATCATCAGGAAGCAAGTCCCAACATATAATTTATTGGTATATAAAATACAGAGATCTGTGTGGACCAAGAGGAGAAGAGAACATGGAAAAATGAATGGTATGGAGTTATGATTAAAGGTTTTCTCTATTGTTTGTTAATAATTTGATAGTGGTTATAAATAAAGTGAGCTATTCTGTCCTTTGCCTCTTACAGAAATCTTGCAAAATTTGGTCTGCTACATAATGACTGAGGTTTTTGAAGTGTATTTCTACCGGAAAGTATGCGTTAGGAATGTTTAGAGTGAGAGGAAGGGTGGTTTTGTTTCTTCCTTTTAAAATTGCCTGAAAAGAATGTGGTTTTGGAACTGAGCTAGAAGTGTGCTCTTAGGAGGACGAGGTTGGGAAGAACGTGCGGAGCTTCGGGGAGGGAAGGGAAATGAAATGCCCTTGTTGAAGAAGGAAAACTCGGCATTACTGGTGGCAGTGGATGTAGCGTTTACAAAGCTGTTGCCCAGTGAATCAGAGCTTCGATTCTGTACAACTTAAAAGTAACTGAGTGTCTACTGTATGCAAAGTGCAGTGCTGGGCCCACTTGTCCGTTGGTGATGTTTTTGCTGTCCTTGTCAAAACGACAATGATGATGCAGTGAAAATTTCATAAGTGTGTTCAAATGAGAAGATTGGTGCTTTTCTCTGAGATTGTATCCTTCCGGTTTGGGGGTAAATTTTTTTTTTTATGAATTGATGGGAATATTTTTACTTGGCAGCTTGATGGTCCATGAAATGGATAAGTCTGGGAATCCAGGCCTGAGATGTAGACAGCCCAGCCCTCGGGATCAAGTTGAAGAGTGGAGGCAAGGTCAACGGGAGCTTGTGGGTGTGCGGATGGAGCCTCTGGGCCTTCCAGGAATGTAGTCACTGGTACACACCCGAGGTCCTAGGAGAACTAAAAAGAAACTAATTTTAAAAGTGCTCTGGGAACCAGCGAATATTTTTGAAATATAGCCTAAGAATGACAAGGAAAGCGCCAAGATGAAACATGAGGGTCTGAGAGAGCAGAAAGCACTAGGAACTGAAATGTGCATTTTGTTTCAGCAGGCCTCAGAGTGATGGATCTTGATGTTTGCTTCTTTGCGTGCAGGCCCTTTCCTGCCAAAACAGCACGCTTTAGCAATTGGGGGCTGGCGATTCTAGGAAATGCTGATGGATTCAAAGCCATAGATCCAAGATTTGTATAATAGCCCGCTTGGTTGGGGCCTGTGCAGTATCATACCCTCCAGGGTGAGCCTTGATGCATCTCTACAAGAGGCTTAAGAATAATTTGCTCATGGAATTGACAAACTTAAATCATTTCTGAGCTTTAAATAGCAGCTGAAGAAAGTAACATATTACTCATAATTCTTTTTGAAAAATCTGTGCTGATCATAATAATATAGCATTAATATTGTGGAGCTCTTATTTTGTACTAAAAACTTTATACCTGTTATCTGTGCAATTCTTACAAAACGCTGTGGTACTGTTCCCATTTTAGAGGTAAGGAAACTGAGGTTCTTTTACTGAAGACAGAACAGCGAACATGGGTACTTGCTCTGCAGTTGTAATCAATACAGAGGAGTCCAGGAGTTGCTGAGGGACCAATAGGATGAAGCAAAAACACTTACTAGTTAATTAAGGGTCAAATGTGTGGTCGGTGCTGTGGAGGAAACATTTCATGTAGTCCTTTGGGCTGCTCCCTTCTTCCCTCTTTTATAGGTGGGGAGGCCTTGGCTCAGAAGAGTTAAAGGACTTGCCCAGCCCCGAACAAAGCCTGTGGTCTTCCTTTCACCACACCACGAAATCTTCCTAAATTCAGCTTGGGGAAAAGGTGAAAATTTAACCTTTCGTTCATTCTCATAATGGGTGTTAACCTAAATTTTCATATTTAATGGTAGAACTATCTCCTCCAAATTATGGCCCCAACGTGCATTTCTTTCATCTGAACACATTGGGTAGTAGGAAAATCTAGATATAAGTACTAAATATGTCTGAAACTTGAGGCTGCTCTGTTGACTCTCTCTAGGCAGATTCTAGTCTAGAATGTTTCTATTGTAAATAAAATTCACGGGAGTCTGATTCCTTGTCATGTGCCAATTTTGAGGCAATGTTGGGATGACAGAAACTTCCAGTGACTGGAAAAACATGAGGTGACGATTTCAAGGCTTCTCCAGCAGCCCCATGGCTGACTAGAGACTTCCGGCTGTTAGGGTGGTGGGTCTGGAGAGAGGACCCCAGCACCCTGGATGATGGGGCCTCTTCTCGGGAGCATCCGGTGTGCACCTGGGTGCTTGTTCTGTGCTTGACCTTCTGATCTTTGTTTGGTTTCCCAAGTAGACTTCTGTCCTGGACAAGTCAGTGAACCTGCCACACTGAGTATCCTGATTTGCGGGGCAGTGCTGTTTGTCGGTGGAAGTGAATAATTAGAATTTCCTTAGCATGACTTAGGTTTCTTGAGTTGATCCGTTCCTCACTATACTAATAGACATTGTGTGGACTCACAGTGAGCTCAGGGGGGTATAGCTACTTCAGAAGCACTGATTCAATCTCAGATTTTTCTAATGACCTGACCAGAAAATCTCTTATCCTCCTCAAGAACCAAGTTTTATTTCTTTATGCCTTTTTCACACCCCTAGTGAAGACAGAGATGTGTTCATTTGTTGACACCCAGAAACCTCAGCTTCCTTTGTTCATCAAATGTTTGCTGAGCACAAGCTTTGTTCCAGGCACTGTGTGAAGTTCAGGGAGGTAGAAAGGAATGGAGAGGAATGGAGCGCCTGGGTCGTAAGGTGCTGCTGCGCCAAGGCACGGCTGTGAAGCTCTAGGGAGTGGTGGGAAGGAGGGTTGTCCTACTCTGCTAGAGTAGGGACGTCTCACCGAGTAGGAACCAGGGCAGGGGACTTCAGTTGTAACCCCCTCTACAGAAAAGCCTTCCGCTGTCTCCTTTTCCATTTTTCCTTCACTCAGTAGAACCGTTGTAGCCTTTCTTCTACCCAGGATTTACCACTGTTTCCATAAGGGACCTAGAGATTTGACCTTTGGGACCCAGAGATTTGGCCTTTCAAATCTCTACAGTAGTGATTCTCAAGGCAGTTTTGCCCTCCAGGGGACATTTGGCAATATCTGGAGACATTGTCCTGACCGTGGGACGAGCAGTAACTATGTCACCATCTAGTGAGTAGAGGCCAACAGTGCTGCCAGACACCCCTAAAAGTGCAAGTAGAGGCCAGCCCTAGGCGGATGGAGGTAGTGGGGTTTGCTGGTTACAAGCCACAGTCTTGGGGCTCCAGAACTGCTCTGCCGTTGAATAGCCGTATGACTGTGGACAATGGAATTATACTTGGACAACAGAATTCACAGTGCCTCAGTTTCCTCATCCAAAAATAGGAGTGCGGGTGATGTCTATGTCATATGCATATGAGAAACTCATGAGTTGATATATGATACACGAACAATACTTGGCATGAAGTAAGACCTCAACAGTTACTTTTAGTTTTAAGTGAAAACTTTAACTGTTGACTCTAAAGAGCTTGAGTTTGGAGACTCCAGGGCGGATGAGCTTGTGGCATCATCGGGCAGTAAGCTTTGGTGTAAGAATTGGCCAGTTTTTTTCTCTGGTTCCTGTTTGTCTGTGAGGTTTTTTTTTTCCCAGTGTTTTCACCTTCTGAGCCTAGGGGTAGCTTTGCCTTTTATCCCTTTTTCTCCCCAGGGACCCAAATTTGTGCCCTTGATGTACCTCTCCCCAGAGGGCTAAGAAATATATTTATGATTTTTCTTAGCTTTGTCTATTTTGGGAATAGTGAGAAAACAGGAAGCAGGTCAGAGGAGATGTTGCATTACTTCCTGCTTGTCACAGCTCCTTTCCTTATAAAATTCCATGCAGGATTGAGAGGCAGGTGGTAGTGCCTACTTAGAAACTCTTCCTTCTACGCCCACCCACCAGCTCCACCTCCAAGTTAGGTGCCTGCTGCTTCCAAAATATCCCGTAATTGGGTCACAACATTATCTGCCTGCCTGAAGTCATTTCTAAAAATCAAAGCAAAGATGCAAACTATGTCAGCAGGATATGAAACATCTCCATCCTCTACTCTGAAGCTTTGCGAAGTTTCTCTGAAGCAAACTTGTTATCTCAAATAGGGACCAGTCTGTGGCCTAACCCTGTGTCTCACTTCCACTTACAAAAGCACTCCAACCATGGTCCTTTCTGACTTTCCACAGGGAGATGAGCTTGTGGGCTCCAATCAACAGGTCAGATTTACTGTTGAATTTTCATAACATAATTGACTTGAAAAGATTTTCATTCAGTGGTTTGAATGGTAGCAACAGACTAGAGAAAAATTAAGAAGTTCCGTTGTAATAGCTTTGTGTTCCTTCCCATGACATGGTCATCTCTCCCCTGACTGACAGCAGTGGCCTCTCAGTGGCCTCCCGGCTTTTCTAGCTCCATTCATTCAGTTTGGCTTTCCCCTTGCTGTGGTGGGCATTCTTCCGAATGCTGTATGTGGAAACTGACCAGGATGGCCACTGCCTCTGCCTGCTGGAAGCTGTCAGTTCATAGGGAAAGACTGACAGCTAAGTAAAGAACTATGGTAAAATGTAACGTGTGCTGCCAGAAGTACATAGTGCTTCCCAGAGTAGCGCCTGCCCTGGTTGCTGTGGAGGGCGTGTCAGGTAAGGCTTTCCAGGAGAAGGGATGCTCAATCTATCCCACGGTGTGCCCGGCACCTCTATCTGTGCTCTGTGTGAGGCACCCCTGACCCCCTGCTCCCTCTTGGAGCCCTGCTGGGCCTGACGGTGTGCCTCCACTTGACTTCTGATCACTGCTGCTTCTGCAGACCCAGGAGTCTGCATCCGCCTTCTCCTCGGCCTCTCTGGGTTTGTTCTCTACACTCCCTCCCAGGTGATCTTCTGAAATCTTCTGCAGGTCTGGGTTTGTCCATCCCAGCCCTTCAGGGGCGCCTCGCTGCCCTCCCGATGAAGTCCGAGCTCTGTGATGCCACACCCGACGCCCATTATGATCTGCTGTGCTTTGTCTCATGCACCGAGCTTGAGCCGCCCTGTTCCTACAACATGCCAGGTTTCCTGAGGCCTTCAGGCATTTATCCTCAGTTCCTATGGCCTGCAACCACCCTTTCTTTCTGTTCTTTACCTGCTTGACTTTTGTTCCTCCTTCAGGAAGTAGCTTAATCATCAGCCACCTCAGTGTGCGTCAGAATGACTTGAGGGCTTGTTCAAACACACACTGCTGGCTCCACCTTCAAGTTTCTGGTCCCTAGGTTTACACCGTGGCCTGATGAAAGCCCGCCCTTCTAATAACTTCCCAGGTGCTGCTGCTGCTCTTCGGGACTACACTGGGAAGACCACAGGGGTGCATCATCAGAGGGCAGCTGGTTCTGCTTGCTTCCACTTTGAGCTCCTCACACCCACTTACGCTACATCTCTGCATTACCTTTCCTGTCCTGGCTGCTCTTCTGGTCTGTAAGCCTCTGCAGGGATGCACTGCTGCCACTTTGTCGTTGTGTTCCCGGAGCTTGGGCAGTCCTGGCTGCTCAGTAAGTGTTTGTCAGAGACTGAATATACACAGGAAAACTAATTTTATCATGGGAGGCTTCAAGAAATATGCTCCAGGACATTTTTTAGTTGTTTTCCTGAGAATTTATCCCCAGTTATGATGACGTAGTCTTACAGCAGGATTTTAATGAGGTCAGTGTGAGTTGGTTAACATAAGAGCCAGTTAACTATGTGGTTTTGTGTACAAATTGCAGAAAAGCCTAGGAGAGGAGCTCACTTTACACTCATTGTTTCTGGAATGACTCAAGTATACGTAGTTTCAAAATTTTGTAGTGACTCAGTCTGAAAATACGTGTCCAAAGGAAATGTAAACGTTATTTAATTTAGCAACTGTAGCATAAACATGGTCTCTTTATTTGAAATAATAAAATCATATTGAACTGAAATTAAATATAACCAGATGTTTAAGGAATCATTTCTGCAAGCCAGAGGGGAGGATAGCTGGGGCACTTCATTTACTTATTCATTCTGCATACGTTTATTGAGCATCTACTATGTGCTGGTAGGCCCTAGGGATATGGCAATGAGTTAAACACTCTCTGCAAAGTGCCTGGTGGGTTCCTTTAGATCAAGTGGCCTGAGTAGGTGACTATTAAGCTGTGTCCTGGGTTGTCACAATAAATGATGGCCATGTCAAGTTCATGACATGGAGAGGAGCAATTTCATGCCCAAAGAATGGTGCAGAGGACCTCACTGTAAAGCATCTCTTTAAGGAGTCCTGCTGCTTCTGTAGTTCTGACCCTGGATTGATGTCACCTTAGTACTGTGCCTGCTTTTCTAGGTCTCAGTTCTACCCTTGTTTCCACAGTCTCTAAAGCAGTGCTTCCCAAAGCGTATTCACCAAAACCCAAGGGATTGGAAATATATTGTGAATAAAGGTTTCTACCATCAAGTTCCTCCTCTCTATCCATTAACATACTCAGAAGGCCTGCTGAAAAGGGAATTGTTAACTTTCTTTTTTTTTTTTTTTTTTGTTAAATATTTTATTATTTATTTATCTTTAGAGGGGAAGGAGAGAGGGAGAGAAACATCAATGTATGGTTGCCTTTTGTGCGTCCCCTGCTGAGAACTGGCCTGCAGGGAACCGGCCTGCAACCCTGGTATGTGCCCTGACTGGGAATCGAACCGCGATCGTGTGGTTCGCAGGCCCGCGCTCAATCCACTGAGCTATACCAGCCAGGGCTGTTAACTTTCTTTAGTTCAGCATTTGCACAGTTTTCCCAGAACTAGTGATTCTTGGTGCACACCTTGCACAACCAGCCCTAAAGGCACTTCAAGCAGTGGAGACTTCTCTCTGCTCTTTACCTTCCACCCTTCTGTGGCTTTCTGATCATTGTCGTAGACTGCAGTGACTGTGGCAGAGACAGGATTTCTCATGTTGGTTTTCCTTGTGACTTGTGCCCAGCTGGTCGGTCCCACTGACTTTGGTCCAGAGGTAAATGGCGTGCAGAGCCCGGGAGATTATTGCACATTTGCTGCATCAGGAAGGGGAGGGCTGTAATGTCAGGTGGGACTCAAGCTGCTTTTTTGTGCATGCTTTTGCCTCAGTTATATAGCAAAGAGTGGCTTTTAACTTGAATTGCTCAGATTATGACCACATCCTCTCTTCTTTTGGGTATTTAGATATTGCCACGGATATCAGCTAACCCCAGGTAGAAGTAGGGCGAGAGGACTGACCTGTTGGAGTTGCTAAGGGTGAGCATTAGGTGTGAGAAATAGAAACTTGAGGTCAGACTTAGTTAATATTGTATTGGGTTTTTGCTGACATTTTGGAATTTTAATCCCAACTTAAAAATACTAACTTTTCAATTTCCTTTTAGTTAGTTTTGGTCCTTCCTGGAGTCAGAGCAGATGGTGTGGATCTGTCTTTTTGAAAAGTTTTATTCTCTGATCATCTTTAAGGTTGTAGTTCTGCAGGGCAAACCAATACAGGGACAAGGTGGAGTGAGTTCACTAAAAATAGGGCAGGAGGCCCTGTCCTGTGCTTCTGATGTTTTTATGCTTGGGGCAATTTTTAGAAAGATGCTGGGGTACTTAACTGAGAAGAGAATTAAAAGAAGCTGCAGGTTTACCCCTGGTCGGGGGTTCATTTGGTGTTACAGCATCCTCCTGTAACACTAAAAGGTTGCGGGTTCAATCCCCAGTCCCAGTGCGATCAGGAGGCAACTGATTGATGTTTCTTTCTCACATGGATGTTTCTCTCTTTCTGTCGCTTCCTTCCTCTCTCTCTCTAAAATCAATAAATATATTCTCAGGTAAGGTTAAAAACTAGAAAAAAAGAAGCTACACATACAGAAGGAACACCCGGAAACAGGCTACCCAGGAAGGGAACATGGTGTGGAGTGCTAGGGAGAATTCAGGTGTGGCGTTGCCAGGGTTGCTTGTAGTTCTGGGAACATAGTTTATGTTCGGAATGATTGGCCCTTCTGGGTCCCCTTAGTTGGGGTGCTCTGTTTTCACGGGGCTTGTGCTGTCTCTACATGAGACAGGAAATTCAGTGTGAACGGTGGCTGTGTTGGGTATCATTCCCGTGGACAGGGTCTCTATGATTTCAATAACTCCCGCATTTCAGTTACCTCCTGCATTTCAATGAAGTGTATCCCGTGATTTGAGCAGACGGTGTGTGAGCAGTGGTGCAAGAAAGGCAGCGCTCTCTGCTCTCACTCATGAGACTTAGCGGTTGGGTCAGTGTCATTTTCTAAAAATGTCTTCTTTCCAGGACTTGAGGTTATTTCTACACAAATAAATAAAGGAAGCCTTGCACTCCATCAGCTCATGTATAATTGTCTCCCAATCAAAGTCATCTCCTGCTGGCTGGAGTTTTATTTCAACTTAAATCATTTTCCTTTACCGGTACTAGATCCTATGTATTTTTTTACAAGCCACAAATAGAAATAAGAAACAAAGATGTGGAATTTTATTGAAGTTTGTCTTTCCTCTCATTAGTTCTGAGAACATGTGGATTGCAACAAAAACCAATAAAAAACAGAGGAGAATGCTGATTTGTGGCATTATTATCCGTATTTCCTGCAGAGAAAATGAGATTTTCATTAGATGTTGCTGTGCTCTTCTCCACTGAGAACCATAACAGTGGGATGGATGGCTGCATTTGGAGTTTATGTACCTTTATACTTAACATTTAAGTGATTTCGTATGAACACTTGTGAAGGCGTTGTCTTCTTTCTGTACCAACTACTAAAACAATATGGTACTGTCTTGCGAAGAACAATTTTCTTGTATAAGAGTGAAACTTCGGGCAATCTTAACTTCTTTCTGCCATTAGAGAGCTCGGTAGATACAAGTTTTCACGGAAGTACATTCATTCTTCTGTAGTGTTGACCTTGAAAGTTAATTTTTGAAATGTTTGCAGAGATATGATTTTGATAGTTAAGTTAAAGCAAGAAGACATTCAATGTGATGTAATTATAACATTTTCATTTGCACAAAGCGGAGGAGTGTGAGAGAATAAGTAGGAATGAAGGTGGAGAGGTTCCCTGGTGAAGTTATGGATGACGTTGTTGCCTTTCTCTTCTTCCTCCTCAGCTACCCTTAGTGTTTTTTACATCCTTTTAGGAATGAGTAAGTAAATGGGGGGAAAAAGAATGCCCCCATGTTCATTTTTATTTCCTCTGGAGGATGTGCATTTCAGGGTGTTTGTTCAAGGAGACTAACTGGGAAAAAAGAGAACTGGCCTTGTGCTTAGTGCATAAGCCAGTCACAGAGGGACAGATACTGTGTGATGTGCTTATGGTACCTGGGACAACTAAATTCATAGAGAAAGAAAGTAGAATGGTGGTTACCGCAGGCTGTGGGGGGTAGTGGGAGTTATTACTTAAGGGTCCAGAGGGTTAGTGGGGAAAGATTAAACAGTTCTGGATGGTGACAATAATTATTCAACAATGTGAATGTACTTAATGCCACAGAACTGTACACTTAAAAATGGTGAAAATGGTAAATTATGATATGTATTTTACCACAATAAAAAATGTTTATCCCGAAAAAAAAAAAAAAAGAAAGAAAAGAAAAAAACTGGTCCTATGTCCTCTCTAGCCCAGGGACTGTGACCAAGGAGTCTTCCCTAATTATCAGTTGAGAACCCAGAGGAACTGATCTGCACCGGACTGAAGCCGCCTGCGGCGTGTTCTAGACTCAGTGTGATCTGCTACCGCGGCTGAAGCTCTGGTGGGAGGTCATTCGTGCTCACTCGAACCTGATAGTGAGCTCCTGTCTTTTCAAAAGCTTTTTTTGTGTGTATGAGACCAACACAGACCCAGACAAGTTTGAAATTGTGAATCGAGTATACTCTGCATGGGGCATCTTTTGACCATGTCTATTACTGACTTGTACTTTGGAGATGAAATCATTTGGTAAAAACTCATCTTTACTGGGATGTCCTCAAAAACCGACGCCTTTCCCATTTATTCTGTTGAACATACCATCAGAGCCAAACAACTAAACAGCCTAACCCTTCTTCTGCCCTGTCCGTGTTGTTCTAAAGAAAACACAGGTTTTAGATGTAGACGGAGGTGAGTTTCAGTTTGGGCCCTGCCCCGAGATGGTGGAGATGGGGGCTGCCCTGCCTGCGCTGTAGTTTCTCTACCTGTAAAACACCTGGCAGGACGCCTGCCTGGTTGGGAGGGCTTACTGTGGTGACGTGTGGACACGCGTGCCGTGAAGCGACCAGGGTATTTACTCCCTTTCCTGTTGCTGAGATGGTCAGTGGGAAACAAGGCATTCTAGATGAACTCGGTGGGTACCAAGTTCATGCGAACTTGGGTAACAAGTTCACATTTGTTACCGTGCGAGGAAAGATGGTCCTTGATCAATAGCCTACATACTACTTAGGATTAAACATTTTTTAAATAATTCTTTTTGGAAAGGCTGATGGGGAGACATTTGTAATTGGCAGTATGTTTTTAATGCTTTATATGCAACCCCCTCCCCTTTTAGTATCTCCACAGACAGTCCCTGGGTGTGTTGGGATTTGAACCTGGGTGAGTCTATCAGCATGGCGTCTCTAAACAAGTTACCTTTTTCCCCCTCACCTGTAGGGGACCCCGTAGAAATGATCAGGGTTAAGGTATATTGAGCACTTACTATGAGACAGAGGTCACTGTGACAGATGTGTTGCATGGCAGATAATGTCATTTGGCCCTACACCTCTCTGAGGCAGCTGCTGTGATCAATTATGCGCAAATCCAGGTGGGGAAGCTGAGACTCACCGCGGTTGTCTGAGGGCACACGGCTAGCGCAGGTGACAGGGTTGGCCCGGATACAGATCATGAGCACAGAACTTGCGGCTGGGGAAGGTACCCTGTAAATGTGAATCAGGCTCCCTTTATTCCCTTAAAGTGATATTTTTCTAGGACATGAGAGCTACTGGATTGCAAAGTTTGGGACTTCTTTAGGGAGTGTCTGAGGCCCAACTAGTGTGAGAAGGCCCATCTCAGAAGCACAAACTGTATTTGATTGTAATTGGAGTTGGTTTGGGATTGTGAATTGAGTATTTTGCATTTTTCCTAATTGCTTTTTTTGTTGCTGTTGTTAAACAAAGAAAATTTCTACACTCTCTGTAGGGTGATACATACTTTTAAAGGATGTAACTGGGGTTCTGATGTTCTTCTTTAGGAAAAAATCAGTTATTTCTCTAATCATGGAGCCTTCTGTCCTGAGAATGAGCTCAGCATAATTACAGAGGATAAGCTCCTGCCGCCAGGGGTAAGCAACTGGCCATCTCAAAATGTTCAGTAAATATATTAGCCTGAAAATTGCATTTTAATGTCATGTACTAGTAAAACAGAATTTTACTTGCTAGATTATTCCATGTGTATAATGATCTTTTTCTAGAGGAAGGCTACTTTATTTTTTAAAAAAGATATGAGTCATTTATTTTTTCCAAGATCATTGAAGTGTCCTTTGGACTGACCTGCTAGTACTTCCACTTCGACTTGAGTCTGGATAACTGACGGAATGGAAGAAGGCAGATCAGATTTCAGGTCAAGAATTTGATTTTAGGAAGTATTTTCTCTACTTTGAGAAAAATAGAGAAAAGTATTGCTTTGAGTAGCTTTGGCCTGCTGTGAGTCCTAACTTAAATGCTCTATTTTAATACTAAAATTAGGTAATTTGTGTGGCCCTTTTCACCTTCTGTGTGATGCTAGCAAACTGTGTTCACTTACTCAGTTATCAGTGGTGCCACCCACAGCAACCATTTCATCTCACCTGTGAGTGGAACCTAACCAACGAAACGAAGAAGCAAGCAAAGTATAACCAGAGACATTGAAATAAAGAACACACGGACAGCAACCAGAGGGGTGGGGGTAACTGGAGCTCAGAGGAGGAAGGGTCGTCAAGGAATATGTATAAAGGACACATGGACAGAGCAGAAGCGGGATAGGATCCAGGGTGGGAGGTGGGATGGCTGGGGTGGGTGGGAGTGGTGGGCGGAAAATGGAGACAACTGTACTTGAACAACAATTTAAAAATTTTTCAAAGAATAATTCCTGAGTACTGGGTTGATTAACAATTATTCAGGCCGGAGAATTTCCTCAAGCCTATTTAAAGGGCTGAATTCTGAACTAGCCTCTTCTGGAAATTTCTGTCGCTTCCCTAGCATACCGAGAAAGTCAGGCTCCCAGCCTGTGGCGAATATGTTTCCCGTGCTTCACAGAGGAACGGCGCGCTGCTGAGGTGCAAGTTTGACACTCGACTTTAGAACAGGGAAGCTGTCATTGGGCAGATTTGAAACACACTCATTTACTTGAGTGCTTGTGTACTTTGTTTACATTTCCCCCTGAAGGTTAGGTTATGTTAATAGTTGAAGCTTGCGTGTAATCCTAAACTATTAGCTATATACCCCAAAGAATCATTAGTTTTCAAAAGAAATGGGTACCTCTACTAAGAGTTTTAAGGATAAAAGAGCAAATGATTTTACTGTTGTAGAATTTTGTTTAATTAACGTTCATCGCTCAAAATTCAGAGGTGTTGCCTTAAATGGAAGAAACAGGTATATAATAAATTACTTCCTTATTATTGCAGTTAGTTCTACTATTTCTATTTGTGTCCTTCTCTTTCTTTTTTTTTAAGATTTTGTTTATTTTTAGGGAGAATAGAAGGGAGGGAGAAAGAGAGGGGAAGAAGCATTGGCCCACAACCCAGGAATGTGCCCTGGCTGGGAATTGAACTTGCGACCTTTCAGTTCGCAGGCTGGCCCTCAGTCCATTGACCCACACCAACCAGGGCTTCTGTTTCTATTTTTATGCGCACATGTACACCTCGTTTGTGTGCATGCACATGTGTATTCTGTCTCTCCACTCGGGCTCTTCCGCTCTACCCAAAGCCGTGCACTATTTTTCCGACAACTGCTATAACAGCAGCAACAGTGGTCCTGTGCCCAGCCGGGTCCTGGGAGAGCCACAGGAGTAATAATGCAGGGAACAGCAGCCTCCACAAGGGATGTGTTAAACCTGCTGATGAAAGTAGCCTTGGGGAGTCCCAGGTGTCTGCTTAAGGGCTCAGGAAAGCCAGTGTGAGGATCACTGTCTAGGGGAAGGTCTCAGGCTTTGGTGTCCTTCAGCCCTTGCTTCAAGCCCTAGATCTGTCCCTAGGTGTGATCATGGACAAGTCACACCTCAGTTTTCTTCATTCACAGACCGGAGACACTAATCCCCACTTTACAAGGTTGTGAGGATTATATGAGATCACATATATAAGGAAAGTGTCTAAGAGGGCTTACCACATACATAGTAGGTACCAATGGCGTTCACTGTTTTCCCCAGGTCTTTCTTATCTTTGTCCTCCTTTACTGTTAAGGTAATTGGTGGATGAAAAAGGTTTGGAGGTATATTATGTAAGTAAATATACTCTGGTTATTTAGAAAGGGGTACTGAGATCAAAGAATTTTAATGCATGAAGTAGTTGACGTGAGACTAGAGTTCTGTCAACTTATAAAATAATCCAGTTTCTCAGCTAATAAACTTTAAGTTTCCCTGTCAGCAGGTTCATTGTCAAGCTCACACCACCAGAGGTTTGGTGGTCTTCTGGAAGAGAGTAGCTGGTAATCTCTTACCATGGCCTTGCCCTACCTGTGCCATTTTCCTGTCTCAGGAGAGAACAACATTTCAGAAGGTCCGTTTCAATATCACGATGGTGTGGTCTCAATTGTCAAACACATCATTTGACTAAAGGCCATCAGCTGGGTTTGTGAAAACTGGTCCTTCATCACAGAGGTGAGATGAAGGGGTTGAAAACGAGTGAGAAAATGACTTCATTTATTTTGTCATTGCCAACAAATAGAGTCCTGCAAATGTGTAGCATTGGCCAAATAGTCACTGTGATGCTTCGGCCGCTGCACTGGGGGATGTGACTGAGTCTTATGTGCTACCCAGCACACCAGAGGCACAATCAAACAGTGACCCCACCATGGTTCTCAAACTGGCCACCCCACCTGGTGGGGTGCTTGCATTGGTAAGAACCATCTTATTTTACACTTGTTTTTTTTTTTAGGGAGGGTTATAGGTCAGATAAAAATAAATGAATGCATACAAATAAAAATGTAAAAGGTGTTAATAGCTGTTGCTATTGTCAATAGATCCTAAGTTAACCAGAGTAATTAAATAGGCTGTTGTTAAATGTTCATAACCATGCTTTGATCATGTTAAGCACCCAGGCATTAATAAGGGGGAGAGGGGCCTGTTGGTTGGCTAATGCGGACAGAGGAGGAAAATATATGTGGTACAAGTTTACCATCACCCAACTCCCCGTCCCGTGATGGCATATCTTCCGTCTGAGCATTCTTCCTGGAGTCTACAGGCGGCTGTCAAGGTTATGTTCGTGTCCTCTTGTACGTGACCTGACCTTTGGGTTCCTGCCCAGTTCCTCCCTAGGGAGAATGAAAACGACCCAGTTGGGTCTGAAAACATCATCCACATGGGCAGTGGCAGGCCAGCCTCGGAGCTGGCCTGGGTTCCCCTTCCTCCAGCCGTTGCGCTCTCGTCCATCTGAAAGAGACTGCCAGCTCCTTGCTAGTCCATTTCTCCAATGTTCCTTAATCAGAAGTGGGAGATCCGCTTTTATCGGCTTTTTCCTTCCGAGATCTCTCAGAGAAGTGTCTTACTTTTTGAAGTCTTACTATTGGCCCAACTGCTTTGTCTTACTGGGAGGTAAAGTTTAGCTAACTGAAGGAATCAAGCCATATTTTTACAGCTCAGTGTATAAGACCAGTGTGAAGTTATCTCTGATGCATGATCTGTACCGCAAAACTTTGGAAACCAGACCACTCCCAGCAGCCACATCTGGCTACACACAGGAGGACTCGGATTTCTTTTCTCATGACTGATACTTGCTTTTCTTTTCGAATTTCCTCTGATGAGAGGATCACAGGCAGAACTTTAAGAAAGAGACTAGCTGTGAAGCTGTGGAACATTTTTCCCCTTCAAGGATGATAATATAAGGCAACTTTTAATGAAAAAAGAAAAAACCAGCATGCGTAAGTTTGGACCTACTTGGATAATTATAAAAGAAGATGTAACACTTGATCGTTAGCCATGAAGTTTGAAAGGAATTTTATCGAAGGCATATTGAACTGTTCAAACCAAATCCAGTCAATTTATTGACCACCAGCCCTGCGGAGAGTGTATAAGTTGCTTAGGAGACCCACATGAATGAGCCCGGGCTGTGTCCCAGGGGCTGTGTCCAGAAGATGTAATGACTTCCTCAGGAAAGCTACATGTTGCATACATTATGTACAAATGTACATAAACCTACATTACTTGTACTGCAGATGTCAGTCCTCAGTTACTATAATAGGTAAGTTTTAATTACTCATTAAATTTTTAACTTAAGGTGTAGCTTCTCCACCGAGAAGTGCGTGCACCGCTACGTGTACCGCCTGATGGGTTTTCCCGTGTGTGAGCACCTGTGCAGCCTCATCCAGGCCGAGAGAGAACCTCCGTCCCTCCTGGGGCCTTCCTCCTGCCCCGTTCCCGACAGAAACCCTCCCCGCACGCCTCTGTCACTGTAGAGGGGTTATCCCTGCTTTGGATTTCATGTCCATGGAATGACTGTGCCATACAATATATGCCCTTTCACGTTGGCCCTGAGGGGGTTTGGAACAGGCATCCCCAAGATGTGCTACTTGGCATGTGAGTTATTCTGAGCTGAAGGTCATCAAGACCTTGTGGACTCATGAGACACTTTTATCTTTCTCTTGGATATGCTAGGTGCCCTGCCTATAATAAGAGTTATCACCAGAAATAACATTTTATGATCTATCTATAGGGCAGGAACATCTTCTAATTACTAAATATCTGCTCTTCTTGTCGTCCTGTGAACGACCTGCCTCACCTCTCAAGCCCCAGGTGCATTATCTCACTCTTGGCTCAGAACATCGTGCTGACCTCAATCCCCGCTTCTGTCTCTGAACCTCACTGTGTGGGGTTCTGTACCTAGGCATGTAATTAAAGTTGGTTATTTTCTCCTGTTAATCTCTTTAATTTTTTTAAAAACTGATTTTAGAGAGGGAGAGAGAAACATGGATTTGTTTTCCCACTTATCCAAGCATTCATTGGTTGCTTCTTGTATGTGCTCTGACTGGGGATTGAACCCACAACCTTGACATATTGGAACAGCACTCTGACCAACTGATTTCCCTGGCCAGGGCTGTGTCCCCTCCTGTAATTCTCTTCTATGAAGATTTGGTTATTAGACCAGCTGGGAGAACCTGGAAGCGGAGAGGACAGTTTCTTCCCTCCCCACAACCGTCCTCAGCCGTCTGTGTTGTGAGCAGCAGCAGTTCATTCTTTTCCTTTGTGTGGAGCACTTCGACTTACCCACATTGCTGCGCAAAGACATTTGGGTTTCCCAGTTTGGGGCTTTTGGGAATAATGGTACTATGAACATTCTTATTAATGCCTTTTGATGGACAGTTAACGAAGTCTTTCAAAATGATCGTTCAGTGTTGCATCCCCACCAGCCCTGTGTGAAGCCCTGACTTTAACCCTGGTAGGACTTCCCGTGTTCCCCGCTATAGTTAGCAGCACACCCATCTGCACGGGCACCAAAGCTGGGAACCTGCCACCGCTCCTCTTGTGCCTCATCCAAGTAGATCGTCACCAGGAATGTTTTCTCTCTTCAGCCCCCAGATATCTTCATTATTTTCTCTCTTTGGTGGTGGTAAAGCCTGCTAATTCGTTGTTCTCTCTCTAGATTTGCTTTTCTATAAGTCAATCTCCAAATGTTCTCCTAGAATATTAAGACACCCATCACAGTTCATAGACACTTTAATGTGAATTGGATGAGAATCTAATTTCAAGTTGGCTGTCATGTAAAGTTTGAACTCCTTTGCATAAATACATATTAGAAGGAGTTAAAGAGCAATGATTTTCAGTCTACTGGCGATGTCACTCGGGGGATACACACGCCCTCTCATCCACTTTGCACTTTGTCTTTGCAGGAGGATTTGGCTTGTAAAAATGGTTAAAATAGGAACACATAAATTCATGTCAGAGAAGCGAGTAAGAGTACTATCTATGTAAGGATCCTTCAGTTTCGATTTTAAAATCTTGATTGTTAAAAATAGCTCTTAGATGACACTTTACAGCTTAAGAATATGTATGTTTGTGCACAAATACATATATTCCTCATTTAATTCTTACAACAGCTGTGTTCAATAGGTAGTGTTACATTATCCTCTTTTTGCAAGTAAGGGTATGAGGTCTCTGAGGAGCTGAATGACTCGCCCAGGGTCACATGGACGGCACTTGATTTGGTGTGTATGGCCAAGCCTTCTGACTTCGTAGCCGGTGCTCGTTACACTCAATTTCATCCGTTTTGCTTATGGCTTCCATAGACAAGAGCTGAACTTAAGAATCACTTGTTTATTTTTCTCAAATTGAAATACCCTTATTGTCTTTCTTCATGTTATAAAAATGGCCGAGGTTTTAGTAGAAAACACAACAATATAAAACAAAGTCTAAAAAAGTTTTTTTAAATTTCATCTGAAATAGCTAGGTTTTTCTTTTTATTATCACAGAAACTGAAGGACCGGTGCCCTCTATCACCTGAGATTCTCTTTTGTATCATCTTGTCTTTACATCGTCAGGAAATAAAATTGTAGCTGAAGCTCATAGCCTGACTTGACTTCATGTCTGTGCAGTGGTTATTTGAATGCTAACATCTGAAATAATCTTAAGTGAGAAGACATGATACCAAATAGCAATCACACATTGATGATTACTATGCATGTGCAGAAGCCATGAATTTTAGTGATAAAATTAGGTAGTTTCTATGTGCCTTAAGTATTTGCTTACATATGCAATAATTTTCAAAGGAATGTATAGTGCGGTCAGGTGCATGGGGTTGAGAGTCCGACTGGCCAGAGTTCCGGTGCTGGCTTCTTTGCTTCCTTCTGTACGCCCTGAGCTCAAGTTTCTCCATTTCTTGGAGCCTCAGTTTCCTCATCTGTCTAATCGGAATAATACCACCTGATAGGTTGCTATGGTGTGGGAGCAGGTCAGGATTAAGGCATTGTTTTTATGCTAGCAATAGTGTGATGGTCCTTGTTTTATGGCCACCAGTAATTTGTTTCCAAGCGAAGTGGGGAGCCGAACTTCAGCAGTGACAATAGGGAGTGTCTCATTAGGATTGCACAGAAGCTCCATTTATTTGGTGAATGGTGCAGGGGTTGGCAAAGTGGTGAAAGAAGACACATTGTACTTTGGAACTTCTAGGATTCTGCTTCGTGGCCATCAGCAGCAGATACCTGAAGCCCATGGTTGCAAAGTGAGCCTGTGTATGCACACAGCCCCGTGAAGTCAGGTACATACCAGACAAATGAGTAACATGCTAATTATGATCCTACCTTGGAAGAAAGGTGGTAGTATTGTAGCTTCAGGCAGCGTGTAAGACCTGGCTTTTTAAGTTGGCAAAATAATGATTACTATTTTTAGTTTAATTTCTACCCTTTAAAAATGTAGTATATTCCTTGCTACTCCTGGATGGTTTTATGTATTCTAATTAATGTTATCTTACTGCATTTGCACCCTGAGGCTGCTTTAGCAAAGGATGTAATTTCAGAAGGTTGATGAAATTAGATAGGTCTGACCGGGAAGACCCTGTTGTTATTCGTATTTATGGTTATAAAATATTTCAGGCACCTCTGCGGATGACATTCCTGTCCTGGAAACTCGGAGGCAGTGTTGTGATTTCGTCAGTCCGAGTGTGGGCTCAGACCACGCAGCCATAGGAGCCCCAGTGGCGAATGATTTTGTTGTGTTTGGTGTTAACGTATCTTTACATTTCCCCCTTAGTCTTTCCTCGTGCAGTCATAGGAACCCAAAGTGGTTCTGCAAACCAAACGTGCACAACTCCCCTCCCCCCAGAGTTATTGCTTTATAGTCAGACCTCATATAGTCTTGACTGACCTGGCACGTGGCACATGCTCAGGTGGAAATCAGCTGTATTTGGGTCTGAGTGAGTAGCCAACCGTAGAGCATGGGAAAAAATATATATTTATTATATTTTATTGATGATGCTATTAGTTTTCCTGATTTTTCTCCCTTTGCCCGCCTCCATCCAGCACCCCCCACTCTCTCAGGCAACCCCCCCACCATTGTTCATGTCCCTGGGTCATGCATGTAAGTTATTGGGCTGCTCCATTTCCCATACTGTACTTACATCCCCATGGTTATTCTGTAACTACCTACTTGTACTTCTTAACCCCCTCACCTCCTCACCCATTTCCCCCACACCCCTTCCCATCTGGCAGCCATCAAACACTGTCTGTATCTATGATTCTGTCTCTGTTCTTCTTGTTTGCTTAGTTTGTTTTTTAGATTAATTTGTTGATAGATTTGTATTTTTGCCATTTTATTATTCATAGTTTTGATCTCCTTTTTCTTAAATAAGTCCCTTTAACATTTCCTATAATAATGGTTTGGCGATGATGAACTCCTTCAGTTTTTTTGTTGTCTGGGAAGCTCTTCTTCTGTCCTTCCATTCTAAATGATAGCTTTGCTGGATAGAGTAATCTTGGATGTAGGTCCTTGCCTTTCATGACTTTGAATATTTGTTGGCAAAATAATGACTACTATTTTTAGCTTAATTTCTACCCCTCTAGTCTGCAAAATTTCTTTGGAGAAATCAGCTGACAGTCTTATGGGAACTTCCCTGTAGGTAACTAACTTCTTTTCTCTTGCTGCTTTTAAGATTCTCTCTTAATCTTTAACCTTGGCATTTTGATTATAATGTGTCTTGGAATGGACCCCGTTGCATCTGTCTTGTTTGGGGCTCTCTGTGCTTCCTGGATTATAGAGCATGGAAAATATATTTTAACTCACTTGCCAGAGCAACAGAATTCTAGTATTGCAATAAAGTGAAAGGCAATTCTCCAAGAAAGAAAAAATATTTGAGTGAGGCTTGAAATAAGGCACAATCAATAAAGAGAAAAGATATAATAAGCTGTTTGTTATGATAAAATGCAGAGCAGTTTCTGGTTACTAGGAGTTAAGAAGTAACATGTCACAAAGCTATTGAAAAGTAATTACACAGTATCTCCCCTTCCTTGAAGGTTAGGATACTGAAACTCTCTCTAGGTGGTAGAACTTGAGGTTGCAAAATTTAAAATCTCAGGAAGAGGGAGTGTCGGGAGTGTCAAGATAATAAGTGAAT
This sequence comes from Artibeus jamaicensis, assembly GCF_021234435.1. Taxonomy (NCBI): domain Eukaryota; kingdom Metazoa; phylum Chordata; class Mammalia; order Chiroptera; family Phyllostomidae; genus Artibeus; species Artibeus jamaicensis. The sequence goes on from NW_026521954.1 coordinate 2,539,292, forward strand.
CTTAGAGACTTTCTTTGTATGTTTTTTTTTTTGTTCCCCTAAAATCAAACAGTGAAATGTTTGAAACCTCACACAGTTTTGTTGTAATGGTGTTACTCCTTTTGCTGTGTAACATGTAATGACCACATTAAGGGGCTTTTGTTTTACCCAGGGGCTAGTCTCCAAATAGTGTCTTTCCTCCCTCCCTGCATGCCTCCCTTTCTTCTTTTCTTCCTTCTGATATTTCCATTCAGTTATTTCTCGTTTTATACCAGGTGCTATTTTAGGCTTTGGGGACACATCAAAACAAAGTCCTTGTCCTCAATAAGATTATATTCTAGTTGGAGGGTGTAGGTAAGGGTCTTAGGGTTGGGGTCCCCAGAAGCATACACTAGGGTGGAGTTTGGGGGAGCGGATGTTTATTCGGCATCACTACTGTGATCAGCAGGAGACAGGATTGGGCAGAGGAAGAAGTATGAACTGCGCTGCAGATTTGGCAAGGCCTGCACCCAGCCACTGGGGAGCTCTGAAAGGAGCATCAGCTGTCAGGACTGGAACGATGGAAGCAGAGCCATGGCGATAATCTGGGCAAGAGACGGTGGTAGAGGGGGCGGTAGTGAGAGGTTCTGAAATCTGAAGTTAATGAGGTGGGAGGAGAACCCAAAGAAAGGAAAGGGGGCTCTCAGAAGCCAGCACTAAATGTGTTTCAGGACAGAGTAATCATCCAGTGGGACGAGGTTTGGGTTGGTTCCTGGCTTCGGCACCGTTGGGGCCCTTGATAAAAGCGGTTCTGCCAGAACAGCGGGAGGAAAGTCTGACTGCAGTGAACTCAACGATTGGGGAGGAAGCAGAGACTGCAAACGCGCATGGCTCCTGAGTTTATGGCGGTCCCCCCAGAGGTGCCGAGTAACTGGGATGCCAGCAATGACAACCTTTACATGACCGGCTTAGGATGGAGGGCAGGTGCTTCTTAGACTCCCTTTCCTTGTCTTTCACAGGGTCCCTTTCCTCTAACTTTCACTCTGCCCAGTGGTGATCACTTTGTGCCAAAGTACGTGATTTTAACCCCTCGCAGGCATATTTTAGCTCCTATCCTTCTAACGGGATACTCTGCTGATACTGAGTTTCTTCATTTCTTTTCTTTGTTTAAACAGCTTTATTGGACAGGGCCGACCAGCTCTAAGCAAAGTGCAGTGTTGTGGGAGGGGCTGACTACGTTAGGGTAGCTCTTAGCTACTTGTCTGGGGAAGGAGGACTGCTTGAGAAATCAAAATACGGAAGCACCTTGGAAACACTGACTTCCTGCAGGTGAGTCAGGGAGAGTTAGGATTAGGCATAAGGGAAGAAGCATTGGACCTAAAAGGAAATTATCTGGGATTTACTTGCTTGAATAAAGAAAATGAAGAAATGATACATAATTAGCTCTCAGCATAATTTACATCCAAAAACAATTTTAACTGCACTTCAATTTCTTTATTCACATATCTTAAAATCCCAAAGTCAGAGCAAAGTGTGAGAAGCAGACCTGAGTTTCACCTCCTCTCACTCTCCCAGGCTGTCTCGGTGTGGGAGCTAAGGGAGCAGAAGGCCCAGAGGGCAACTGACTAGAGTGGGGTGGAAGGAAAGGGCTTTAGTTCTCTCCTCCCCCTGCCCCTGAATGCTTGGTGAAACCATTTAGGGAGAGCTCTGCACACTTGCTGGAATGGGATGTGGGTGAAGGTGTGAATTTAAACTTTCAGGGAGACTGGTACAATTTTGGAACCAAAGGAGGTACTGAATACTTGGTTTCTACAAGGCCATTTCAAGTCTGAATAGTTTTTTTACCATAAATGATAGAATTAAATTTGATCTTTGATATCCTTCCTTTTTTTTTTTTGAAGAGGGCACCATTTAAGAGTGCATCTATTCTGTTAACTCAGAGAATTCATTTGACCAAAGGGGATTATTTCCCTGAGATGAATGGGGCTTTTTCTTTGGGGGGTTTGTACCCTTCCACCGAGTTCACAGGGGGGTAAAAAGGAAGTGGAATTAAACTGCCCTAAGAAAAAAGCTTCGTATTTTACAAAAACCACACTTTTCCTGATAAGGCTCCTTGAGGGTGGTTATCGCTTCTCTGCAGGATTTATAAATCACTCCCTCGTAGATGACGAAGGTGTGGGAACAGCAGAGCCATCAGGAGAGCTGAAAGGGGACGGGCGGGGGAGGGCCACATTTGTTCAATTGGAAGATACCAGAAAACATCCAGGCAAGTTTAACTCGACTGCTAAAGACCCTCAAGCAAGCAAACAAGCACAACCACACCATCTTGCAGGTTTGCCAAGGCTGATCCAAGCCCCCCCGGGACCATGTGGTTGGAAAGCAGTTGTGTCTGTCTATGCAGGAGATGGGAGCTGGCAGGCAGACGTTCGTCATGGACTCAAACCTTTGCCCACGCACACCAACGATTTCTCAGGTTTCTGTCCCTTCTGAGCATTATTTTGTTCTTGCAGCTGTCCTCTTGTCTTATCTGAGATTGGCTTCTTACATTCCACACTGAAATTTGGGTAGGAAAGAAAGAGGAGGATTAGTTAGGTATTGTCTTTAATAAATCCTGTAATGCATTAACGTATTACTGAATACTGTTTTGTGTGCTTTCCCTCAAGACTGTAAAATATTGTCATTTCCAAGATAAGAAAAATTCCCAGGCTGCTGTCTTCCTTTTTTCCGAATTCATATATAATCTAGCATTATTAACCCTTCGTAGCTCTTTTTTTGTGGAAGTATGTCTGCTATGGGAAATTTTAAATAAAGCCAGCCGTGTTAAATATTCATAGAATCAATTTTCACTTGTTTAAAGACTTGGGTGATTTATCTTCAGTGAATGTTAATACAGCAGTAATTCTGCATTGCATTTCTTGCACCGATATTTAATTGATACTGTATTTCATGAGGATCATTGCAGGTTTATTGCTGTTGTATTTAGAGTTGTGGTTCTGTGCTAGTAATTCTGAGGACTAGAACCCCTGAATCTGTCGTTTCGGTTTTTAATTGTGTGTGCTTTTGAGCTGGCAAGTTTGAGAAGGGCGGTTAACTGTTTAATAGAACCGAGCAGCAAAATGCATTTTGGTGGAGCAGACCTGGGGATACTTTGCTTGAGGAGTCATTGAATGAGTCTCTATTTTTTTTTATCAGGGTAGATAAATTTAATCTGTATTCCTTTTTAAACTGATGTAAAATTTGATGCATATATTTGTCTCACTGGGTATTAGTGTTTGCATTACTTCTCAGTTGAGGCACCAGGGACATTTCAGGCTGTGTGAATGACAGCAATTATATTGCTTTTTAAGTCTGGTTGCTTTACCTTGTTATTCTTAAGTTTCTGGAAACTTAAATATAGAGTCTGGCACAAGTAACACCCCTTTTTTATTATAGAATCTTTTATTACCAAATCATAAGCATGTAATTCTGTAACATACCAGTATCACCTTCAAGCACACCGTATGACATTTTAGGTAAAATGTTCAAATCGCTGTCTGGCTCATGCAAGGCACGAACGTAGCCTGCCAACCACGCATGCAGGCCTTGCTTCTGCCACACCCTGCAGTTGTTGAGACCACTGGTTTCCCAACTGTGTGTTCTCATTGGAACGTTGCATCGTCTGCCACTTTGTAGGTACTCGCTGTTGTATTGAAAGAATATGTAAGTGTCCCCACCGTGAAAAACTTTTGTAGAGTGAATAAACAGATGTCCATTCAACATACGGGGTAGTGGTGGGCCCTGAAGGAAGAAGGGGGTATTGCCTGTCAAACACAGTCCTTAACAAACATTTGTTTATTTATTGAATGAATGAAATGAAGGAAAAGTGGGAAAAGAGGTAGGAGGCGGACTGGGTGGGTGGAAGGGAGCAGTAAAAAGTGCAGAAGCTGGAAAGTTCAAGGCGTGGCTAACATCTGAGTATTTTTTTGTATTGGATTTAACTCAGACACTGGAATGTTCTAGAAGGAACTCCAGACTAGAAGTTAACACACTTTGGATCTTTGCCACTTGCTAGGAATGTGACCCTGGGTGACTCAGTGAATTTTTAGACCTCAGTTTTTCTCCTCTGCGCTACCTTCGCCCAAGGCTTACGGTGAGGCTCGATGAGAAAATTTGTACAAGAGTGTTTTGCACACTGTGACGGGTCATACGTATTAGGTGGTGGTGTGAACCTTGATGGATGATGAGGCTTATTCATCCATGAAATAGTTACTGAGCACCTACAGCAAGCCATGACCTGTGATAGACAGTGCTGGATAAAACACAGGCCTACCTCTTGGGCTTTCATTCAAGTGGGCGAGGGAGGTATTAGCCAAGCAATCACTCAAATATGTAATTACACACTGTTAGAAGTACCGCGAAGTACAGAGTGCTAGAGGCTCGTTCTGGTCTAGGCAGCGGTGGAGCCTGCTTCCAGGGTTTGAGGTTTATCTTGTGCTTATGTGGAGTCTTTAAAGGTTCTTGTAGGGAGTGACTTAAACCTGCATTGCTTCAGTAAACTTAATCTAGCGGCTACATATACGATAGACTGACGAAAGATTGAAGTCTGGGAAATAGTTAAATGAAGCTACTGTCATATAGACCCTATGTCTGTCTTATGACATATTTGTCATATCTGTTCTTGGAATTGTTTAAATTGTTTTGATATTTTAAATGTTTAATGTTGATATTTTTATGTGGGTTTTTTTAGGAGCTTGATGTGCATTTGGTTTTTCATTTAGTATATTAGTGAACATCTATTTTCAGGTAAATGTGAAGTTACCATAAAATATGAGCAAGCACTTATTGCATTGGTTCTGCTCTGTGCCAGAGGGACTGCGCTTAGTGGTGTATAAATATTAACTCCTGTTAACTTTCAGTGACCACGTGAGCTGCGGGGACCGCATCGTCCTCACTTTACAGGCGAGGGCACTGAAGCCCGCCCAGAGCTGTGCCACTGGTGAGTGGGACTCCCACCCAGGACACTCCATGCCCAGTGCGTGTTCTTCATGACTTCACTCTCACCATTTCACCAGAAAGAATGAATTCAGCATTCTGTGAGAGCAGATACAGATGTCACTAAAGCAATCTGGAAGTAACCTCTTGAATCCCTTCATCTCAATATATTTCCTTCTTGTTTTTTTAAAATAAAATTTTGTTAATTACAAACTTAGGAAGAAAACCTATTTTAAGTCCAAATAGTTTTAAAAGTTCAATTGTGGTGTTATGTATTTTGCCATGAAAGATGATAAAAACTTAGTAGTTTGTCCTTGGCATTGCTGTCTGGGTTGTGGACCTCCCCGCTTTTCCTCTGCTTTGTAACCAGCACAGCTGTCAGCTGAGCCAGCGAGTGTCTGGGTCTGCTCACTGTGGTGGGTCTTATGTTTGCCTCTTGCCCTTCACTGCTCATAAGGGCTTAGGTTCAGGGTCAGTTGTGTATTTACTCCCAGGGCAGTAGAATCGTAGTGTGGAGCACTTGCAGTATGCACATTGGCTGACGCTGACTTCATAGACGGGGACCCCAAAGTCAAGGTGAGTTGTTTCCACAGGGCTGGCGTGCTAATTACAGGTAGAGCCAGAATGGAGAGCAGGACTTGCAAGGTCAGCCCTGTATCTCACACAGCTGGTGTAGCCATACAGGTGGAGGGTGGCAGGGCATGCCACCAAAATATGACTCAGGAGTTCAGGACATGCCAGTTCACAGTACGCCACTTTCATATATTGGTTATTTTGAGTGGTGGGCACTTGAAGAACAGCAAATGCAGGGGAAGGTTTGACCTCTCCTCATCTGCCCAAAGACGGATCCTCCAAAAGGAAGTCAGTTGTCATTGGCCCCTCCCTGGGAGTGTCATCCACCAGGGAAGACTGACTCTTACCCTGGGGAAGGAGACTAGAAGTGGACACCACACCCAGACACACTTGTCACAGCCTGCCGTACCTCCCATCTGTTCTTTTGAGGCCCCATTTGTCTTTCCTAAAAATCAACTAATCTGCCCTAAGAGGTGTACGTCTTCCTTCCCCTTCCCCTGTTAAGCTGGGATTTAAGCTTGAAGTCTAAACCACCTCTTTGAGTTACTCATTTGGACTAGTATCTCCATGTATACATTAGTTATACATGTCAATAAACTTCTGTTTAGTTTTATCTCGTTCATCTGTCTCTTATTTCAGGGATCTCAGCCAAGAATTCAGAAAGGTAAAGGGAAAACTATTTTCCTTTCCCTGCACTTGTTTCCACTCTGTTTCATTTATACAATAATGGACAGTGAAATTTTGTGTTAATTTAGGTAAGTCCCAGTGCTGTGAAGACAGGATGTATGCTGGTTGTTAGTTCAAAATGAGTCTGTGTTCAAGTTGTTTCAGTATAAGTATTAATAAAATGTTAAATTTTTTCTGTGACTTTAGTTTTTATGAACCCAGAATGCTTTATTAAGTGAGACTGCCTGCAATAATTTCCCTCATCACACCATTACACTTTTCATTTGCTATGCTTATTTTTCTGAACACTGAATTGAAACTTGAATCCTGTATTGTGGGCTAGTGTGGATAAGTTGTGGGAAAGTTTGAATTCAGAATTAAACTCATGTCTTTGGGTTAGTCCAATTTATGGATCAGAATCACTGACCCTTTTTGTGTTTGTAGCAAGGGAAAATCTTTTACAGTATCTCAAAAAGCACTTTTAACGTTTTTTGGTTTATACTTTTGTTTCTCGACCTTTCAGCTTTGCCTGGAAAATTGTCCCCCAGGGGCTCCGCTTTAATTTGGTTAGTGGTGTTAACTGCTAAAAGGCACGTTCTCTGTAGGAACTGGGTGTGGATATAGCATCCCTACGAAGGAGACATATGCTTTGCAATTTCACAGATTGTTTCATTTTCTTTATTTGGTTAGAATCTCTTTTTGGACTCCTTGCGCTTTTTGTGACTGGTGTGTCTTTCCATACATTAGTTTTGTCCCCGTTTTTCCCCTGGTAGTTGTACTGACAGAGCCAGCGGGCCAGAATCTCCTGAATATTCTGTGCAGAATTTCGTGTGTACAGTAAACGCTCTCTTATCTGGGACTCTCATGACCAGCAAGCAGCTGGTTACTTAAAGTGGAGAAATGTAAAAAAAAAAAGTCCTACTTATATTTTACATATTTTATTTTAAAATCAAACGTAGAAATGTACATCTGTTTGCTAATTTCTGATGTGGGGTCCCATTGTGGTGTCAACATTGGTTTTTGCACATGAACTACATGTGGGATGCACAGGTTACCTGATTTTGAGTGTGGGTTGCTTTAAGGTATTAGAAGAACTGTAAGAGACTTGTAAACTATCCTAGTGCAGAATCCATGCAGATTTTTCTGATTTGTCTTGCAGTCCTTTCCCATTTCTTCCCCATGTCTACTATAATGACAGCTATTTCAGTGTTTTACTTTCATTGAATTTTTCCACATTGTTCAAATATTCAACTTTATTTCATAGTAACATTAATTTTCTGAACCACTTGGATGTTGCAACCGTGTCTGATGTCTACACACATTTCTAAATGTCTGTCCCCATTTCCGGGATAGCTGGTAACACGCAGTTTGCGGGCTGGCATCTGTCTGTCTCTGAACTACCCTCTGAGAAGCCCTGTGCTCAACTAGCATGTCCTGCTCATTGCGAGCTGCTGCTAATGTGCCCAAACATCAGTCACTGTGCTCTGCAGAGGGAAGGGGATGTGCTGGTCAATTCCGCAGGTGGTTAAATGGAGATGAGGTAAGACAGCGTCTCCCTACCACCACCCTGGCGGGGGCAAGATTAGTAGCTTTCATGGGACCTAAAGTATCAGGCGTGTGCACATTTGTGTGTATAACATATCTGTTTATCCCCAGTTTGTGAGGATATGGATCATGCTTTATCCTGTAGGAGTTCAGGACACGCCACCCCAAAACATGCTGTTTTGGTATATTGATTGCTTTGAACTGAAGGCACTGGAAAAACAGCAAATGCAGTGAGAGGCCTTCTCTGAATTCCTGTGACCTCTCTAGAGACAGATCCTCCCATTGTCATCAGTCCCCTCCCTGGGAGCTTCATCAGTCAGCGGAGACTGACCCTTAGCGCACACACGACACCCAGATAGACTTTCTGTGAGGCCTCTCATCTGTTCATCAGAGGTCCCGTTCCTCTTTCCTAAAGTTTATTTACTCTCCCCTGAGTGGCCGGTAATCCTCCCTCCCCTTCCTGTATTAAGATGCTCTATAAGCTCTCACATCTCACAGCTTTCTTGGGTATATTCACTCCCCCACCCCAACCCTGTGATGTTCTTGTGCACATAATATTAACATTAATAAATGTGTATACCTGTTCTCCAGTTAATCTGCCTCGTGTCATTTATTTCATGAAGCCAGCTACCAAATCTAGGAGGGCAGACGCAAAGTCTTTCCTCCCTTAGACAGTCTTTGGATTACCCACTGGGCTTCACATGTATCTCTTAGGAATTGCTGCATAGGATACGTTGACTGGAATGTAGCCACTTTGGCGGAGACATCTTCTAAAGCCTAATTCTCTAAAGTATAGTGTTCTGCTAAGGAAACTATTCATCTTGGGTTCTCATTTCTCCTCTGTTCAATAAGAATCAGTCTAGTTCTCTGGCCCCTAAGGTAGCTCAGTATTTGGTTTCTCTTTTCTTTTGCTGGAGCGTATTTCCTGGGCCCAGGAGAAGTTAGCTGGTGTTACGGTGAAACGTATCTTGGAAAAATCATCCATTTTTGTGTTTCAACCCCCCACTTTTATCTTTTAACTAAATTACAACTTTAAATTGTCCTGCGAACAAGGACTGCTTCGGATAACTGTGATTTGTTCTACTTGTATTAGTTCATAGTTGAGATGGAAGCAAGTTTTTCCTGTTTTTAAAGCAAACGAAATGGTATCCATAGTTAAAGGTCATTTTCATGAAGGCTCTCAATGGGGTCTGTGGTGTTGGGAGAGGGAGCAGTCATCCTTGTCCTGGGAACAGGCAGGGTTCTGACAGAGAAGGTGGCAGTGCGGGCTGCAGCGGGAGGTGAAGGTGGACTGCCGGTGAGTGTAGATTTATCTCAGGGCACAAAGGGTGTAGTGTGTTAATTTTGCAAGCACTTCCTTCCTTGATGTTATATACCTTGCAATTTGAACTTTTTCAGTACCCTTAAAATGAGCTGCCTTGGCAGTCAAAAACTGTCATTTAAAAACGCGGTGATTTGGCACCTTTCAGCCAGGCTTCCCTTCGCCTCCATCAGGTAAAGGAGGAAGCAATGGTATAAACTTCAGTAGTATTTGGAGCAAAGTCATCTGAATGTAATTCAAATAGCCGTCGTTTATTGAGTGCCTACCACATCCATGTGCTTGGCACACTGTATTTTCTTTACACCTTGCAGTAACCTGAGGACTCGGGGACCGTTCATCCTGATGTCGGAAGTGCAGAGGACGGCCCCGTGTCGAGATGTGGTGGTTTTCAAACCAGCCGTAGCCCCTGGCTTCTGCGAATCTAGGGAGGAGACTAGTAGCTGTACAAATACATAATTAGAAGTGGGCGTGGGTTCCCTGGAGAGAAATTACAGGGTGCCATGAGAATGTAAAACAGAGGGCACTCATCTTGCCTCCAAGGTTGGTCAAGGAAGGCTTTCCTGATTAAGTGATATTTCAGCTGAAACCTGAGTAGCTGTTGATTAGCGGAAGTTAGCTAAGCTGAAATGTGTGTGTGTGGAGAGGAGGGGAGGTAGGAAGCCATTCTAGACAAAGATCGCAGTCTGTACTGTTTTTGAGGTGATGATGAAGACGGACTTGGGACTGTGGTGTGTGGGGGGGGATGCCGACGAGGGGTTGGAGCAGTAGACGGGGGCCAGAACTCCAGGTTGGGACCAGGATTTTGCTCTTTATTTCAAATGCAGTGGAAAACTGCACCTGAAGAAAGACATGGATAGACTGATGTTTAATAAGTATAATTCTGAATCTCTATGGGTGTGGTTCTTCTTGGAGCCTTATAAAAGGCTCACTCAACCTCCTAAACCTTTGCTGAGTTGTACATGAGTCTGGTTCTTAGCTCTTCACTCTTCTCTCCTTCATAGTCCTGTTTATTGAACAAGATTCAAAGTTTCCTGCTGACACTCTCCCCTGCTTTACCTGGTGACTGTACCTTGACTACGTTCTTTTTATTGGAGCTGGCTGTTATCTTTGCTAGAAGCTGCAGGACAGTAACATTCTGTGGGTGTTACAGGTTTGCAGAATGTTGTTGCGCAGGGCCCCCTCACCACCACTGAGGGCCACTCTTTTCGCCACCATCTGGGGTTTGGTTCTTAAACGTTGACTACTTGTGAACTTAATCTACTTAGAAAGTTGTCAGACTCAGGTGCTCAATGGTTCTCGTTAACTCAAGTCCCAAGGGGTTCATGTAAACAGAAATACCAGATGGTTAATGTCAGAGTGAAGACTAGAGCTAGAAACGGATCTGGATGCCAGTTCTGGAGGGGAGCTCACCTGGGAAGCTGAATGAGAATCTGCCATCGCACGGTGGCTCCATCTCCGAATGGAACGTCTCCGTGGAGAGGACCGGGCCCGTTAGTCCGCCAGACACTGATAGACATGCAGTGGCTTCATGCTGTTCCAGTTTCCTTTTGGTTGGTCCATACCATTTCTTGTCTGTTAAAACTTTTTAAAATTGTTCTTAATTTTTTATTTTGAAATTATTTCAGGCTTTTAGAAAAATAGCAGAAATAGTACAAAGAATTTCCTTACATTCTTCACACAGATTTTCTAAATGTTAATATATAATCACTGTACAGTGATGAACATCAGGAAATAAATATGGATCTTCTATTATCATGTGGAGACTTTTTAAATTTTACCAGTTAATGTCCCATTAATGGTCTTTTCTGGTCTAGGATCCAGTCCAGCCAGGATTACACGTTCCATTCAGTGGTCATAGTTCCTTAGTCTTGTTAATGTGGAGCACGCCACGGCCTTTCTTCGTCCGTCATGACTGTGATACTCCTACAAGGTACCAGGCAGTTATTTTGTAGAGTGCCCCTGAATTTGGGTTTGTTGGTTGTGTCCTTGGGACTGCCTTTTTGGTCCAGAACATTGTGGAAGAAGTGGTATTGTGTGCTTCTCGGGACATCCTGCCACTCTTCTCTGCTTTTAACCATGTTGTGATTTACTTGTTCTTCCTTCCCAATGGCTATCAACGTAGTGAGCTAGGCTTGAAATGCTGGCCTCTGAGACCGTGTCTGTGGCTGCACGGCTTGAGAGCCACTGGCTCTCATTCTAAGTAACCTTGGTGCCTGCGTGCTTGTAAATGCAAATGCAGGGATTGAGTTTGCATGGCTGTAACAAGGTTGGCATCTGGATGGCCTAGGGCTATTTATATTATTATATATTCATTAAAAAATTATTATAAAGATAGAAAAGACATAGAAAGTTTCTAAGTCTCAGACTTCTGGGGAAAAATGTCCCTGGACCCCACAGTGATGGAAACTTTGGAGGGGCTTCCTAATTGCCTCAGCCGCTGGAGAGTGTACCATTTTATTAAGGGAATTGGTAGTTCCTAGCCTTGAACTGAATGTGGCGTGGGTACTTTTCCTCAATGACTATTCAACTCTCTTGTTATACATGGACTTTTACCATAGAGTAACTTCATTCTGTTTTAGGATTGTTTTAGATTAATAAAACGAATCAGCATTTTTCTTAGCAAAGTTATTCTTTATTCTTTCCTTAATTCTGCCCCTTTACAGTTTTTATCTTTAAAAAACCCACAGTAATATTTCCTTTTCCTTTTTTCCACTCTTTTCATTTTTGGCTTTTCACCCTGGTAAAGTACTATAAAAATGTCAGCTAAATTTTAGCATAAATACAGTGAAAGCCAGCCGTTGAAATGATTGCAGTTTGGAAAAAATGTTAGATGGAGATGCTTGAGAAGAAAGATTTTACCATATCGCAGGCTGCTGCTTTGAAATAACTCATGTTTCTTTCCCACCTCGAAATTGTCATTTTTCCAATTCTCCTTTTTGGAAGCTTAAGTATGCAAAGCTTTGACAACGATTTAGGAAACTGAAATCACTACCCACTGTGTGTGACATTTGCTTGAAGATAACTCTTTTGGTAGAAGTGGGTGGGGCAATGAAATGCTTTCATGGGTTTATTGTTTAAAAGAAGGAAATCAGTCAAGGTGGCCATTAAATTGTAGGGCTGTGGAAAGCCTTGATCGCATTAAGCATCTTTGAGTAGATGTTTTCTTCGACAGTTTCAGGTAGAGTTTTTTGTAATGATTGGGAATCTTGGTACCTTTACTTGCCTGCGCTGTGTCTTACCTTCATCTTTGTCCCTCCTCTCACCTTACTGTGGGCTGATAGTTCCCTGCAGCAGTGAAAATAGTTTCTATTGTAAATGCCAGAAAATTCAACCCAGACAGGCTTAAGCAACAAATGGTATCTGTGGGCTCATCTAACTAAAAAGCCAAGATCAGGAGTCTGGCTTAGCTGTGACGTGATCAGGGCTGAGTTCCACTTCTGTCTCTGTCCGAGGAAAGGGACTTCTCACAACTTCTAAATCAACGCTACTTTTGCAAAGTACAGTACAAATGGATTACTAAAAACATGGAATTTAAAAACACAAACATAAACCCCAGACTTTTAATTACTAAATTCAGCAGATGTAATATTAGTCTGTCAGATTCCTGCATGTGTTTCTAAACATGCTTAGTCTGGGTTTCTGTTCCGACCCTGGGGGATGGTGACCGGCAGCAGGGAAGCACTGCCCTGGGCTGGCCTCCTCCACCAGATTCTTTCCCCCCGTGCGATTCTCTTCAGGGTGGCACAGTGGCTGCCCGTAGCTTCCAGAATGATGTGCATTTTTGTTCACGTCTGGGAAAAGAGTTTCCCCAATTCTTGTTCACATGTGTTCAGCCTCCGTCGTGTTGACTGGACAAACTCCGAGCCCTCAGTGATTAGGGGAGGGCCACTGGGCCCTCATTCCCGTGTGAACAGCCCGAATATGACCCTAGTGTGCAGTGAGGACGCAGGTAAGGAACTTGCCCAAGTTGCACAGCTGAAAATTACACACCTGGGGTGCTTTGGATTCTAAAGCTCAAAACTAAATTGTCTTTCTCTACGTGGGTGTATTGCAGACACCTCAAATGGTCAAATAAAATATGAAATAATCGATTTTTTGTGAGGGGAGTGTGAGGGAGTTAATGCTTTAGAAAAGTGGTTTATTACTCCGGTGGTGAAAATTCTGCACGTGAGACCAAACAGAAAATATGCCCACTTAGGTTTCTCTGTAAAATTTAGACTTGAAAAGGAAAATGAAAATCCAGCGTTGCTTTTGGAAGGTGGCCCTTATGTTAACCTTGATATATATTTAAATACCTAGTCCTTTAAAAAAAATAGCCATGTTTTAAGGGATCACCTAGGAATATTTCTAAACTACAACTTTCTACCAGATTCTAACAACACCTGGAATTTACTCTGTGCCTGTAATTAAAGCTAGTGTGATATAGAATTTGAAATCCAGAGGACAAAATAGCTTTTTTAGTTATTTAAAGGTTAACATTTAAGGAGAAGTAATAGCATTTCACTTTTTCAGGCAATCTATAAAGTTAGGGGCCTTTTGTTAGTTTTTAAAAAAGGGGTTTATCATCACAAAAAGTATTTATTAAGTACTTTGTGCTGTCTGGTACAAAAAGAAAGTATTGTGTTCTTAAAGTGAAGTTATGTGTCTTGAGATCTTCTCTAAATCAAAGGAGAGTGCTCTTGTGCCTTGCGTTGGTGTCTGGAAAAATTATAGTCCTCAGATCCTTATTACAATTTGGGCGCGCATTTAAAATCAGCTGTGGCCCTGACCAGGCGTCTCTGTTGATCGGAGCGCTGTCCCGTACACCAGAAGGCTGCAGGTTTGATCCCTGGTCAGCGCACAGGCTGTGGGTTCCATCCCCTGTGGGGGCTTGTGTGGGAGGCAGCTGATCGATGTTTCTCGTATTGATGTTGTGCTCTCCCTCTCTCTCCCTCCCTCTCGCTCAAAAATCAAACGTATCTTCATGTTTTAATCCTTCATGTGAGGATTAAAAAAATAAAAATAAAGCCAGCTGTGAATTCAGAGACTGAGATTGGGATTTAAATACTTGCCTACGTTCTATCCCTAAATAGAGGGGTGGGCAAAAGTAGGTTTACAATTGTATGTGAAACACAGCATATTCTTATATATATATTTATTATCTACTGTATTACTTTCCATATGAACAACTGTAAACTTAGTTTTTCCAGCCCCTGTATAAATAGAGTGGGGCCTGGGGGAGTGAGGATGGGGATGGGGGTGGGGCGGGGTGGGCAGTAGGGAGGAAGGTTGAAGGGGGATGAAAACTGGGTGGGTGTGGCCGTAGAACAAGGTCGGCAGTGAGCTGCTGGTTGTTGACGTGTTGATGCTGGAATGCTTGTATGGGATTGGTTCATTCTTTCTACTTTTTTAGGTGTTTGAAAGTTTCTGTAATGAAACGTACAGGGTAAATAAAGCAAGGTAGAAGACACGGAGTCTTGTTTCTAAAGTATCGAAAGAGCACAACACTGGGGTCTGGAGAATCAGATTCTAGCCCTGGCCCTCAGATGACCTGAATGACTTAGAGTTGCTCATTCCACGTTTCTGCGCCTCACGGACTCTCCCGAGTCCACTGGGTGGGGTCCTCATTGTCAGTGGTCACCTGGAACGCTGCCCTCTAGAAAGAGATTTTGGGCTTGCACTCAGGGAGAAAGATTTCAGAATCTTAAGGAGCCATGTCTGTGAAGGACATGGTTTCACTCAGACTGTGTATTCTGCCAGATTATAGTTCCAAACTTGTCACTTCCTCTTCCCCTGGGAAGCCGGCAGCTTGCTGTAATACACGCTGTCAGTTGGAGTTGATAGAGTTTCAGCCAAGGAGCAAAGATGCATCATACAATTAGCTCGGGCTCTGGAGGCCAGGCTCAGACCCCGGCTCACTCACAGTGTCCTCTGGACAAGTGCCTTCGCCCACCTTTGTCAGAGTGCGGTGAGGATTAAGGGGACTAATACATGCCTGACACCTAGTAATGGCTCAGTAAAGGGTGGCTATCATTTCTTTTTCTTTAGAGATTTTGCTTATTTATTTCCCAGAGGAAGCAGGTGGGAGGGAGAAAAAGGAGAGAAACATCAATATGAGAGAGAGACACCGACCAGCTGCATGACCCCAGCCAGTGGCCTGGCCCATAACCCAGGCACACGTCCTTACTGGGAACTGAAGTGGTGACCCCTCGGTCTGCAGGATGACGCGCAGCCCGCTGAGCCACAGCAGCCAGGGCGTAGCTGTTATTTCTGTCAGCTCCACTAATTTGGTTATTATTTGGGGTTTCCAGGTCTTAGAGGAACCATCCTTCCTCCCTCCCTCTCTTCGGAGACCTCACCGCAGTCTATGAGAGGGAAGAGGGAGACCGAGGGAACATGGGAAGGGAGCGAGTGACCAGAACTTCCCTCTCAGAGGTCACCCTGTCTGCCCTTCACTTGGATGCTGACAGTGGAATCGCGGGGGCATTTGTCTGAGGTGGCGCAGCCAGAGCATTAGTGGAACCCCATCCGGAGCCCCGTCTCCTGGCTGACAGTGGTTTCTACTGCCAAGGTCATCTTCCTGATGTCTCCTCTGGCATCCCAATTGCTGACTGGGGTGCCATGGGCAGAGAGAAATTTTTTGGCTGTCTGGTCCGTATGGTTTCGGGTTGGCCAAAAAGTTTGTTTGGTTTTCTCTGTAGGATGGCTCTAATAGTGCTTAGTTGTCTTTAATTTTATTTGAAACAATTTTGTTAGATTGTATTATGACAGCTGTCATATCAGCGTACGTTTAAAAACAACACCAAAATTGAAGTATTGTGGAGCCATTTTAACACTGAGGATGGAAGAAAATATGCAACATTTTCAGTGTTTTATGCTTTTTATTTCAAGAAAGGTAAAAATGCAACTAAAATGCATAAAAAAGATTGGTGCAGCATATGGAGAAGGTGCTGTGACTGATTGAACATGTCAGAAGTGGTTTGCAAAGTTTCTTGGTACTGTTGACATTTTGGCCAATTAATTCTTTGCTGTGGGGCTGTCTTATGCATCAGAAGACATGTAGCAGCACCCCTGGCCTCTACCCACTGGAAACCAATAGCAGGAGATAGCCAGCATACTCAAAATACCCAAATTAATAAAGTTATGGGAGAAAATGAAAAAGATGTCTTTTATTTTATGGGGAAAAAAGTCACAGACTTTTTGGCCAACCCAATATTTAAAAAAGTCACCCCTCCGTGGAGGAGAGATGTCTGGTTGTGCACTAGCACGTGCAGGGAGGGGAGATGGAGGCAAGCTCCGCACCACTCGGGCTCTGCCTAATTGCTCCAGCAGCAGGCTCCTGTCATTTCCTCTGAAGGCCTGGCCATCTCAGGCCCTTGCCCTGCCCAGGCCGGCAGCAGCTGTGAGGCTCCGTCTGTTCCCGCAGCCAGCCTGCCTTGGGTCCTGGGTCTCCGCCTTACAGTTGTCCGGAATCACTTTCCTGTCCCTGTTTTTCGTCCTTGCCATTGTTCCCCCAGCACTCATGAAGCAACATCCTGCAATTTTGTTTTATTTGCTCATGTTTGCCCCTTAAGCTTATTGCTGTTCTCCTTAATGTTACTTCTTGATAGCTTTCATTTTCTTTGGGTGCTTCTATTTATTTTCTATTCATTAAGCTGAAAATAGGTTTACAAGCTTCTCTTATTTATTTCAGATTCTAGATTATACACATTCCTTTGTTTATTCTGCAGTTTAGAGCACTTTGTGGCTCATGCAAATTTCCTGATATCTCTCTAAGATCTGATAGATTATGTAGTGATTTTATAGTCAAAATCATGTACGTAATAGCCTTAATAGTTGAGAGGCTAGGTTTTATTCTGGGTTTGAATTTCCATTCATAGTCTGTGGGTCTTTGCACAAGTTATTTTGACCTTTTTCTACTTCAGTTTTCTCATCCAAGAGTTGGGAATCTGGGCATTGTCAGGAGATGATCTGTTCTTGGCACCTATGGTGGTCAGTAAGTATTACCTTATATTACTGTGTATATTATCTGAGCTTCATAATAACACTTTTTGAGGTAGATGAGGTCATTTTCTTCATTTATATCTGACTATTTCCACTAATTCATCTATTCCTTTCCTTTGGCCTATTAAGAAAAAAAATGAGAGAGAAACACGTAAGGCTAATACATTTCTGTCGTACAGATGTAGCATTAAGGCGTGGTGAGCTAGAGAGTTGCCCTAAAATTTTCTCCTGGAAAAGGTGAGGGTAAGTGCAAACCCCTTTCTCGCATTTTCAGACTTCCTGGGGATGGGATATAGTATCTATGCAAAGTACCTCCTTCAGTCCAGTGTCGTTGGCATTGACTTAGAACCATGGGTTCTCAAGTGCAGGAGGCGGGAGCTCGGTGCAGTGGGCGGACACACCTGGGGTGGAATCCTGGCTCCGTAGGAACCTCTCTCTCTGCTCCTCTGCCTCTGCCTTTGAACAGTGACTGTGCCTCAGGGTGATCTTTAGGAATGGTGTGTGAGTGTGTGTGTGTGTGCGCGCGCGTGCACAGTGTGAAATACAGATATGGCCTGATACACTGCCATTGCTCAAGCAGTGTTTGTTCCTTTTCTACTTTAAAACGTAATTTTTATTTGTGCAATGGAAATCTCCTGCTAAAAGGAATTTCAGGCAGCAGCAAACAGGTTGCAGAGGCGTTTTTGTGGGCAGTGGTACCCTTCCAACACCCCTGAACTGTTCTTGCCGTGCCAAGAGAGGCTGCTTTGGTAGAGTTGGGACTTGCTTCCAGACAGTGTTTCCCTCATCCAGGTGGGCATTAGAGTGATGGTGCTTTGTCAAAGCAGACGTTCTGGGTTCCGAAGCAGACCTACCGCCTGGGCACGTACCTTCGGAACAGCTCCTCAGGTGCTCCTGAGGCCACCCTGGCTTGGAGCTGCTGCTTCAGACAACCCAGGATGACTTTCAAGGGTATCTAAAATATGATTCACTTTACGGAACTGTAGTTGGGGTGTAGCCTCTTAGAGACACAGCAGTCTTTCTGAAAAGAGAGTAGACTCTTGCATGCTCTACCTTATTCATGAGAATCGGGTATAATTCTTTCATAGCAATAGTAACTAACTCAGGTGCTTTTACGTATATTTTCAATTCTCAACACAGCAGCCAAATTAGGTGCTGTCATTCATTGTGCCCCTTCTGCGTGGCATGTCCAAGGTCACATGGCTAGATGGGAAGGAGCCAGGTTTTGAACCCAGGCAACCTTGCTCTGTGGTCAGTGCCCTTGTCCCTGGTGCTGTTCATCTCTCTTAATTACAGATAGATTGCCTTGGCAATGGGCTGGGCCGTGGACATTTGGTAAGAATTGGTAGCCTCTCTCTGCACTGTGACCCTGTGTCGTTTCCTGGCGTATCCTGGCCCGGTCCAGATTCCCAGAGGATTCGTACCTCAGAGCAGCTGTGCGTGCCGGCAGGTGGCGTGCATGCCGGCAGGGCGATGCAGCAGACGCACAGCCCCGGCCCTCCTCTTTGCTTCTTCCACTCTCCCCCTTCTCATCAAGTGTTGGGATGAGCTTGCTCCAGGGGTGAAAGTTTGGGGGTCATTCTTTTGGCTTCTTTCACTATAGCTGAAACAACAGACCCTACGGAGGCGGGCTCTTTGAGGGCAGATGGAGCTGTGAGAAAGCCTCAGGAGAGCAGCTTTCATTTCACCTGCACCCAGGAGCAAACAGAACACAGCTGCGCAGGCCTGGGTGCCCGCAGTTGTAAGAAGCCTGGTGGTGCGAAGCACGGGGAGACGCCTCCTGCACTGTCCTCAGGAGGTCTGCTAGTTTTCTTCTGAACAAGTCTGTTGGGGATTTTTATTCCCTTTTTTGTTCAAAGTGCTATATTACAGTAGTTGGACCATGAAGTAGCAATTGGTGTTTTTAGCTGCATTTAATTCCTGACTTCTTTGCTCTTGATCCCCCCTCAGCTGATGATACCCTCTGTTGCTCCCCTTTTTTCCCACCTGGCCTTTCTAGTAGAAGGTTTTCTTGGCAGCATTACTTGGTTTAAGGCGGATAATGTATATAATATTTAGAAGTTCAGTTTCTCTCGAAAAAAGCTGAGGAGAGGTCATATCATCAACTTACAAGTTCTAAAAATATAGGATGAGCTTTCCAACAAGTGTTGTCATTATAACACTTAGGGTTCCACGTCCAATCCAGCCATTGTACATGCCCCAAGGATGCAAACACGGGAAAATAAGATGTGATCATATTAATTGTGATTTCACTTCTGTGGCTAAGTAGATCTCCAGACAGAGCTGGAGTTGCTTCTTAGTTAAACATATTTCTTGAGGGCCTGAAATCTCCCAAGCCTTGTACCAGTCTTTGATTTCACCTTTTCTTTGGGTGGTAGTACCATTACTGCTTTGAGCTGGTTTTAAAAATTCTTTGCAGTGGCTCTCAGCATAATTTATGAGGCCAGAGTTTAGGAATGTTGTTCCATAAAAGCCACTTTTCCAAGTGCATGAAAGGTAACAACACCGTGCCTGTCTGTCTGTCTGTCTGTCTGCTGTCTCGTCTGTTTATATAGTGAGTCTTTTGGCTTCTCTCCTACTCTTCTTCCTTTCTTTGTCTTACTTTATTGATTAGATAGAAATAGTATCAAAATTAGTTTACTTTTTAAAAAATTAAATAGATCATTGTTTCCCATCCAGTGGCCTTCAGACCATCAGAATGATATAATCAACTTGTGCTTGTTAAAAATGCATATTCTTATGTCCTTCCTCAAACCTGCAGTTGAAAATTGTGGAGTGAAGGTTATATTTGGTCACTATGTTATTTTTTAATTATCCATAGACCTGGCTGGTGTAGTTCAGTGGATTGAGCACAGGCCTGCAAACCACACGATCGCGGTTCGATTCCCAGTCAGGGCACATGCCTGGGTTGCAGGCTGGTTCCCTGCAGCCCAGTTCCCAGCAGGGGATGCACAAAAGGCAACCATACATTGATGTTTCTCTCCTTCTCTCCTTCCCTTCCCCTCTAAAGATAAATAAATAAAATCTTTAAAAAAAAAGTAGCTACCTTCTTAAAAAAAAATTTGTCCATAGAATTTTTCTTCCTTTGAATTAAAGAAATAATCTCATTATCCCCTTTGAGTTAATGTACAAAAACAACAAAAAACACTTGCAAATAAGAATCCTGGAATTAGGTTTCAGAATTTGAGGTATTTCCATTAGACCGTCACTAAAATGTGTGTTGGTGTTTTCTATAGTGTGGATATCAAGTTATAATTAGCAAAATATAAAATTACTTGACTTTTTTTTAAATGAAAGTTTCACAATGACCAAAGTCATTAATTTGAAGTCCTAGTTCAAACAATTCAGGATTTTAAATGAGTCAAATGAGTCACGTAGTTGGATTGGTTGGCAAGACTGGGTAGAAGTGGATTCTGGTCCTCGCCCATCACCCATGTTGGGAGTTTTTCAGCGCTCTGGGCCCCAGAGTGCTCCTTCGTTCAGTAAGCGATTGCATGATATGCTGTGACGCACCCTTACCCCTTCCGGTTCCAAGTCAGTGCGGTGGGGGGAGAACTGAAATGTGAACACAGGGTCAGTATAATGGAGACAGAAGGTTTTATCTTGGTGGAGGACTTTTAAAATGAAATATCTGGTGGTTGAAGGAACTAGAGTCCATCAGTCCATAAAGAATAAGAATATAGAAGTTAAAAAGAAACCATTGGGAGTTTCTTACACTCATTCAGAACAACAATGCTATAGTCACCAAAATTCCCGGTAATTGAAACCCAACCAGGAAGTGGACTTCCTTAAGTCAAGGACTGTGCTTTGTTTGACACATTTTGTTTGCTGCACCGCTGCCAGATGTACTAGTACCAACTGTAAATTCTAGCAGTAATGGGTGTTGGTAGTAGCTGAGCAGGACGGTGTTTCTAGTGGTCTCACTTACTCAAAATCACCACTATTAAAGGAAAGCAAGAAAGCATGCTGTTTTAAAAGATTCATCAGTATTGAGTTGATTCAGACAGCTGGAGAATTAGAGAACTGGGGAGAAATTGGAGGTTAGTGAATGATTTCTTGCTTGTGTGGTTGTATTCCATTTCTGCCTATTAGTTTACGGAGAGGGTGGTGAAAATATCAAAAATGGCAAAGTAAATAAAGACCAGTGTTCCCAAAATCTTACTGATTGATGGACCTCTTTAGTTAAAGGAAAAAAATTCTCACAATTCCCCAGTACTGATGTAAATATTTTTATTCTGATGTAGCTTTACATATGCCAAATATAAAACTAGGTATAAACTCCTTATGCCACCAGTTCTTATATAATTATAAAACAATGACAAATTTATACAGTAAATTTAAGCAAATGGTAAAGTTTATAGTAACACTAGTTTATCATGACAGATATTAAGCCTGTCCTTGAAGATGTGATTATGGTCTGACAGCCAGAGTTTCGGTTCTTCTGAGATTCTTGTGAAACTCCCTTCTCCTTCCACTTCCCTCTATTGGGATTTTTTTTTCGTATATGAAGTACCTTCATTTGGCAGGAATACATGATTGTGGTTTTACTTCTGCCTCATTTATTTTTCTTACTTGTCCTTGATAATTAAGATTATACTACTAGGTGCCGCATTGACCAGAGACATGAGCACAAACCCATTTTTGATCAAGGAAGAAGATGGGACTTGGGGCCTAGTTGCATATAAGGTAGATGGAGGAAAGAGAAGGGTCATGGGTACGTGTAGGGTCGAGTTTCAATTTGGCCAAGAGTCCATGGTGCAAAATGTGGAACAAAAGAGGAAAAGTAGGTTTTGAGAACATATGAGTAGTTAAAGACTTAGGTCTCCTGCAGTATGGTGGCCTGGGTACTCTAGCTCACTCCCACACTAAAGCACTGTGTTCTGGATAGAACGTTTTTTAACGCACTTCTGGGACTGTGATCTAAGACATCTGAAGCGTCTCCTTCCCCACCAGCCACCAAAGCTGAGGGCTTTGTGTGTAAACAAACACAAAACACAGGTTGTCTCAAGAGCAAATGCTGATACCTCCATGGTGGTTGGAGACTAAACTTTGGGTCAGTGGCAAGATAGGAGAGCCTAGGACTATTTATGAGTCCTAGTATGAGTCCTATTTTACTAGGACTCATAAAAGAAGTTCAAGTGGCCCCAGGTAGACAGTGGCCCTTGGCTTTTGGCCAAAGCAAATTCAAATCCCTTCTGGAGGAAGGCATCTCAACTTTAAATCTTAGTATTCTTCTGTCTAAGACCAACCACATAATGAGTTCAGAACCCAAGGTCTCCACCCCTACTAGGAAACAAGCCACCGGAAGTGAGAGCCACCAGCTACAAACACAAAACAATAGATTTAGAACGCTGAGGACTTTAGATGTTAAAATGATCTGGCTCAGAATATAAAATACCTATGCTGGATGCTTTAAGAAAAAAACCCTGTAATTACAAGTTAAGTGTAAATAGCATAAGATAAAAATTGACCAGGCGTATTATTTAGTTATAAAAAAGAAGAAAAACCCTGGCTGCTGTGGCTCAGTGGATTGAGTGTCAGCCTGTGAACCAAAGGGTCATT
This sequence comes from Artibeus jamaicensis, assembly GCF_021234435.1. Classification (NCBI taxonomy): domain Eukaryota; kingdom Metazoa; phylum Chordata; class Mammalia; order Chiroptera; family Phyllostomidae; genus Artibeus; species Artibeus jamaicensis. The sequence continues at coordinate 2,561,871 of NW_026521954.1, forward strand.
GGTTTGATTCCCAGTCAGGGCACATGCTTGGGTTGTGGACCAAGTCCTTGGTTGGGGGTGTGCAAGAGGCAACCACACATTGATGTCTCTCTCCCTCTCTTCTTCTCTTCCCCTTTCTCTAAAAATAAATAGATAAAATCTTTAAACAAATAAAAATAAAAAAGAAGGAAAATATGTCATTTGCAACAACATGGATGGACCTTGAGAACACCGTGCTAAGTGAAATAAGTCAGACAGTTGAAAACTATACTGTGTGATCTCATTTACATGCGGAATCGAAAAAAACCTGAAGTCATAGCAACAGGGAACAGATTAGTGGTTGCCAATACCAGGGAGTTGGTAATAGACAAAATGGGTCAAGGTGCAGTTTCAATTATAAGTAAGTTCTGGGGGATATGATGTCCAGCATGGTGACTATGGTTAACAATATTGTATATTTGAAAGTTCTAAGACAGTAAATCTTAAAAGTTTTCCTAACAAGAAAACAACTTTTGTAAGTATATGAGGTGATGGATGTTAACCAAACTTGTGATAATTTTTCAGTATATGGTACATATATGAAATCATTAAGTTGTACATCTTAACTAATACAGTGGTATATGTCAATTATATCTTAATAAATGGAGGGAAAAGAATGTGTACAAAGGCAACATAAATCTATGTGTTTTGTTGTTGAAAAGAAATTAACTGGGAAGATTTGAGAAAAAATAAAACTTAAGGAAAAAATAACTTGAAATACAAATTTAATTAATTAGATTAGAAGCAGCTGAAGAAGCAATTAATGAACTAGAAAAACGTTTTGAAGATTTTAATGAGACTATTACAGAAAGAAGAAAAACATGGAAGTGTATTTGAAGACTGTGAAGGCTACAGTGAGATCTGCTCAGAGTTCAGAAAAGATAATAGAGCAGGTGCAAGGAATTTGCTCCATTGGCAAAAAATCAGAAGATCTAGCATGTAAATAACTCCCGGAGGGAGTTTATGAGGGACATGCATGACCAGTGTTCCTTAAACCCAAGTAATTTAATGGACAGATAAAGGAAGCACAACATATACCAATAAGGATCAATAGGAAGAAGTCTACATCTAGGTGTGGGAAAACTTTGATGCATCAAAATTAAGAAGATGATCTTAAGAACCCCGGTATTTGTCAAGGGAATAACAGACTGACAGCTAGTTTTTAACAGCAATAACAGAAGGAGGGAAAATATCTTCCAAATGTTAAAATGCTATTGATTGTATACCAGCAAAACTGTTATTCAAGAAAAAGGCAACACGTACTTCCCCAGATGCTAACACTTACCATAGCAGACCTTTACCAAGGAACTTCTCATCATAGGTACTTTCAGAAGAACAAAGTGATTCCTGGAGGAAGGACTGAGATGCTAAAGGGAATGATAAACAAAGAAATTGGTAAACATGTAGACAAATCTCATTAGTTAAAATTAAATAAAATTGAAAAACTTAGTTCCTTGGTCATACAGCCACATTTCAAGGCACTGGTGGATAGTGGCTCTTGTGCTGAATATAGAACATTTCCGTCATCTAAGAAAGTGATATTGGGCAGCTCTGCTGTAGAGCAGTAGACGGGAGATACAGGAAGGTAATCTCTGTAATTTGCTGACTGTAAGGGGCCATTGTTTGTAAAGGCACCATTAAAGTATGTACAAAAAGTTGTGAAGAAAACACTGCCCAGATTTTTTAAGATGCCACTTTTTAAAAATGACACATCTCAGTATTACTGGTATGAAAATACGAAGAAATGCCCCTCTTTGAGTGGGTGCAGTGTGGGGTTGGAGCATGAATGGGGTAGACATCTGGGGTTATGGCGCAGGGGGGTCGGACATAGAGTAGTCACAAGAAGAGTCTGGCCTGGAGACAAAGCATGGTGCCTACATGGTGTCAATAAATATCAGATGAACAAATGGGTCATCTACTGGGTGGGTAGATGGGTCATCAGGACCCCCAGGTAGCTGTGCCTGGCAGGTGTTTGAAGTTACCAGACGGTTTTGTATGATGTGTGAGGAGGGTCTGGAGGAAGCCTTGTGAACATCATTTATGTTCTTGTGGTTACTAAGAAGGAGCCTGAGAAAGTGCTTGTATTCCCTAAGATCGGAAGCACACCTTTGACCGATCTTCGGTTGGAGTGGAAGCTAGTAACTCTGACCTGACCAAATACCTCCCCAGTGCTCTAAATAGACCACACTTTGTATATGATTTCCACAACAGCCTGTTAAATTACAGAACTTCTGGCTGAATTCTGGGATTTAAGTTGTTTTAAAGACTTTCATGCCTGTGGTATATTAGGATAAGTAATCATATGACATCCTTAGCATAAATAGTGGATCTTTTAGCTTGCCAAAGGTCCCCAGGTCAGAGTGTAAGAAAATACAGGACAGATAAGACTCGAGTAAAACTATCACATCCTTGATTTAAAGGCTGTTAACATCAGTCAAGTTATTTGACTTCTTTGTGATTCAAGTGTTCCCATTTAAAAACAGCATAATAATGGTCATGGATGGGCATGAGGACGAATGGAGAGGATTTAGGAAAACCGTTACCCATTTTTGTAATACAAATATTCTGACTTTTAAAAAATAAGGAAATAGAGTAAAACACTGGTTCTCAACCACGTTTTGTGCATCAACATTATTTAGGGACAATAAAAAGAAAAAAGATTGCCAAATGCTACCCCATACCTAGTATTCAGAGTACTTGGGCTTTGGGCTTTGTATTTTTTGTGGGACCCCCTGCTTCGGGAACCCTTGCTCTGGAGGTGAGTAGCATTTTGGTCAGTTTTACCTGTTTATTTTATTTTTTTTCTTGCTATACAGTATTTTAAACATTGACTCTTAGTATTTGTTGAGTATGTAAACTTCCAGATTATTAATCCTGATCAGCACATAGATGTCCAGCCTATATCTCCCTTTCTCTTTACTCCATCCCTTATCCAATTTGTAGACAGTCAGGTTGGCTCTGTCCTGGACAGCCCCGTTCTCAGGCCTTTTTTTCTTTTTTAAGTAAAACTATTTTAAAGAAACTTTTAAAGACAGACATTTGGCATGTCAGAATTGAACATCAGTTTAGTTTCTAAAGTAAATAATTCATCTTTTTTTATCCTTGAAAAATGAGTGCAGGAAATGCTTCTAAAATAATTGATACTGCCCTTGTTAAAACTGGTTGTTACTGGCTAGATTCCAGCATGTGTTCTTTTTCTTTGGGGGGGTCGTACAGGGGGAGTAATTCTGTTCCATGCCAACACATACACAAATTGTGATTCTTCAACATCACGTAAGAGCACCTTTTATATGATGTCAGTCACTTGGTATATTGTAAAATGTGACCTGGAGATTAAAATAACAAAGAAAATGCTCCCTGTATTTAGATCAATTAGAATATGCCTTTTAACTCTTGTGTGGCAATATTTGGTTAAAGCATTGTGTGGCAGCAGAAGCAGCTTTGCTGCTGAAATCTATTCAGTTTATGTATTTTACGTTTCACACGGATGAGGAATGACTGAAATGTCAGCTCCGCTGGGGCAGAGATTTTGTTCAGTGTTAAATCCCTAGCACCTAGAACGGTGCCTGACACATGGTGAGTGTTCAGTAAACAATGCGCTAAAATAATGAGCTAACCACTAGACAACCACAAGTGAAAAGCACATCTACCACCCTTCACTATCAGACGTTTGTCCGGTATTCGGATTGGAGGCTGCCTACACGCTCCCACAGCAACCTGTGCCTCTTGCAAGTTACACCGCGCCCCTCAACCTCGGTCCCTAGGATCGTACGCACAGGGCCATGTCTGGCAGCATTGCAGTTTCTTACTGGATATTTGTGACGGAATGCATAGTGCCTTAAAGTCTTCTGTACTGCTTTTATTTATTTATTTCTAAATACATAATTGTTATTATATATTTTTCCCATTACCGCTTAGTCCCCTCACACAGCCCTTCCCTCAGCATTTGGTATCATCAGTTGACAATCCCGTGAAGTTGGCTGATAGTATTGTCCCAGCTTTACCAGTGAGGGAACAGAGGTTAAAGAGAATACGTTAGTTGTCCCAGAAAGCCTTGGGTCATCAGTAGCAGAACTGGGACCCTAACATCCATATGTGCTAATTTCTTCATCCTTGTTCTTTCCAGAACAGTCTTTAAAACATTAAATAAGCATAGATTTCCACTCTCTGCCCTCCAGTTGAAACTCCCTTTACTCAAGACTATGACAGGGGAGGAGGTTACTATGCGCAGCTTTGTCTGAATTGCCATCCATGCCTTTGTCATCAGCCACAGAATTGGTTGGCTGTCACATTGGATTACTCATTAATAGATTCTTTTTTGTTGCCTGTGATGGGTACCTTTCTGTGGGGGGGGGGGATCCAGCCTTCATTATTTTGTAGAATTTATACTCTCTTCTCCTAAACATTTTAAAATGTAAATTCGTTGATACTGTGAATCTAAGTTTTTAAAAGCCATATTTCCAAAGCTATGAGAAGAATGTTCTTCAATATATTCTTGCCTGGTCCCCCCGGTCATTTCGAGATAGGAATTTCAGAAGTGTTGAATTGACTTGGCTGGTATTTCTGGAATCGGTCCCTTTGAGGGAGAAACTTACCCTGTGGTATTAGAATAGAATAAATAAAATGCTGGCCAAACTTTTAACACAGTGGTAACACATTTTCCCAAAGGCATTTACTGAAGCTAAAAACCAAACAACACATAGCCAAGGTTCTAAGTAAGAAAGGATTTCAAAATCTGTGTATCTGACCTAACTCTGATTTCTGTGTATTCTCTATCAAGAAAGAGAATTCGGTGACTTCAGTAAGATTGTACTCAGTTTGATTAGTAGGGCAGACTTCGTTCTGTCAGAGTGTTAGATGTAAACTTACTGCTGTTACCTTACGAGTGACTTTAATGACTTTAAAGGGGTACGTGCATAATGTTTACCACGAAGCTTTAATTTCATTGGGAAGTAGCAACAAGAATCTAATCCCTTGTGCCTGCCATGGATGTTTACCCTTAGTGTTAGAACTGAGGTACAGATGGGAATAAACTAACAATATAGTCTTTCCTCCAGGATCCAACCGTGGAAATGTACCGGCGGGGCAAAAGCAGGCTTACAGTTGTTCCTATGGAAAATAATACAATAGCCAATAAATAATAATACAAGGATAAACTCTGTTTCACGTGCTTTCAACTGTAAAACCCACTTTTGCCCCATCCCGTGTGGTGGGGATGCCAGGAACAGTTCAGGGTGGAAAAAAACACATTTTCTTTTCTGGTCTGGTGCCTGACTTCTCAGAGGAGGCGGGACACGGCCCTTGTGTTTGTTCTGGCTCTTACAAAGCGAGATCACATCATCCTCAATGCGGCTGTTTTTATTAGCAGCTTCACAGTCCATGCCTTTGTTGTCCTGCTGCACAGTAGGCAAGGGTGACGAGCGGAGTGAGCTCAATAAAGGCCTTTCAGGGAGCGGCTCTGAGTTTGTCACTGCCATCTGTCCTCTTCTCCCCCCTTCTTTACAGGCTATTCACATTTGTGAGACTCTTAGATTTCTGATTGGTGTGGCGTGGACACAAGGTAGATGCTAAGGAAGAACTGGAGGTGAGCAATATTTCAAATGAATAATTTAGAAGAAAATAGCAAAGTCTTGTTTACTCTCGAAGTCACATCAGACATCAGATATGAGGCATTCAGATTATTTTATTTTAGTTCTTAGTGACTTTTGTTTTCCTAATTTTTGAACTCATCCATGTCTCTCCTCTACGACTTGAGTCCTTTTGGAAAGAGGGTGCCAGACATCACCTATTTCCAACACTGGGTGGTGCCGCATCCTACCTACCTCCATCGGGCAGATTGGTGCAAGTGTGGTTTCATCTTGTTGAAAATCTTTTGTCTTTCTTGGAGCAGTGGGAACGTGCTGTTATCAACAGAGCGAGTACTGGGACCAGAGCGCTTTCCGTGTGACAGGCAGTTTCTGTCTGAGACACCTGCTGCCCGAGCACACTGCACCCATTGTTCCTCCCCCCCGATGTGCTCCGGGTCGTCTTTTTTAGCCTGCAGTTGAGTCTTGGCTTTTTTCCTGCATGCATTTCACTTTTGGTGGAGCAAATTTCTGTCTTGTTCTTCTGGTTTTGCTGATACGAATTGGCAGCATATGGAGGTGGTTCATACAAACTTGTTTTCGAAGAGTGAATGTTGAGACCTTGTGGAAAGAGCACTTGGTCGAAGCGGAGGCAGGTGATCTGGACCCTCATCTCTGCCGTGCTGGCTGGGTGGCCTCAGGAAAGACACGTGACCTTTCTGGGCAGCAGTGTCCTTTGTAAACCTACAGGGTTGGGCTTCTTAGAGTGCTGCATTGCCAAGTCCTGGAGTGTTAAGATTCCACCATTGTGTTTTGGGTTTTCCGAGATGCTGAGAGTATCAGAAATGAGTGTGGTGGGGCTCCCGGAGGGCCCTGCCTCTGTGGAATTGCAACACCAGGCGGGGCTCTTTTTGAATGCATTAGTTAGGGAAATAACCACGGGCTTTCTGTTTCTTTGTTGCAAATTTGCAGAATAACAAATAAAACTCCCTTACTTCTGGGAAAGTGCTGTTGTTAGCCCTGGAAGTGTTATGGGCACCTAGGTGTTGAACCTCTGAACGAAGAATTACCCAGTTTAGTCAAGAAGACAATGTATCCGCACTTACCTGTTGGATAAGGTGACGCCCACAGGTCAGGCTGGTGTAGCTTCGCACCCCATTTCTGATTTGTGTTCCCGCAGTATGTAATAAAGACCTTATTTAAAAATATTCTCAATCTGTAAGGAATGCGTGTTAATTATAGAAAATTTGGGAAGCACAAAGAAGGAAATACAAATATCTTCTAAGCCCATGACCCAGAAATAGCTTTTGTTCAAACTGTGGTGCCTTCAGATTATACACACTCGGTTTGTAGAGCAAAATGTGGATCAAACCATACATATAAAAATTGACATCTTGCTTTTTGCTTTCCGTGTTCTTTTTGAACTTGTTTTTGGGACTCAAGTTTCAAGTGAAGGTAGAGTAATGTAATATTATGCTTGGCACGCTGGTGACCGGTCTGCTTTGACTTACAGAAGTAGAATTATGGACCCAGTCTCTGAAAATAGCACTTGCCCTGTTCCTTCTCTAATGGGCTTTCAGATTAACGTGTACAGATGTCATCATAACTATTACAGTAATTAACAAATGAAGACTTCCTAATCTACTAATTATTGTTCACTAATTGCTTTTATAAGATGCCCTCGTTTTAGATTTCTGGGCTGGAACTGCTTGCTCCAACGTGCATCGCGTTAGCGCTGTCTTTCTGGATGCCCTGACTTCTCAGGCAGGAGCATGGCAGCCAGTGTGAAACATTTATGATTCACATATTGAATATTGCTTTCATATATCATTTTCCTTGGTTAGACAATGAGAGATAATTAGTTTTTCCTTCGGATTATTCAGCGTCTGCAATTTCCTGCTCCACCATTCGTTCTGCAGTGGAAATGCATTCTGAATCCTGAGCCACGCTGGAATTTTTTTTATGACCTTTCCCTCATGTGTCTTTTGGTGGTGCCTTTTGATGTCTTAAAATGTTTTTATATTTGACTGAGATTAAATCTGGGTTTCATTTTACTTTCTTAAAAAAAAAACATATTGAGCAAGTTAATTTTTTGTTCAAGTTCCTAAGGGGAATGATTCCAACCCTCTGTGTCCCAAGAATTCTGCCTGAGCCTTGCCAGAACATTCCTGTGGTTTTCCACGGGGCAGATCAATGTGTTCATGAAATTTCAGTTGTAGCTTGTGTTTTCTGTGGTTAATTAAAACATCTGCTTTTTAAATTTTCCACAAACAGAGCACAATCGTTTGACCAAGCCTTTTCAATAGTGATTAAATATTTTAATCCTTCCTGCACAATAGCTCATGCTTGTCTTTAGGGTACCTTATAAGCTGTTGTCTGAGCTCATTAAGGATTTTAGACATTTAAGAGATGTTTGGGGTTATCCTGCAAAATATATATGAGAGAGAGAGAGACAGAGAGAGACAGAGAGAGACAGAGAAAATTCATGAATCTGCATCCTTCTAATGGCTTCTGGCCTTTGCCCCTCCAGGTCGGAGCTGCTTGGGTGAGCTGCCGCGGCCCGTAGCCAAGCATGCTGTGGTCGGATCTGCCCAGCTGTGGAACAGAAACATTTGCTGGATGGAAAATCCATAAAAGAAAGCTGCTGTGAAAGCCTGAGACAGACCATAACTTAAGCAAAATCAGGTTGGTATGAGATAAGAGAGGCTGGACTAAGTGGCTGGCGTCAGGCAGGGAAAAGTTGTTTTGTTCATTCCATAGAGTGTTTTTGAGGCAGCCCGAAATGATCATTCCAGTTATTTGAGAGATTCCTAGCATCAGATAAGTGGCTGATGCTGTACCCTGACACAGGTCTGTGGACAGGGTACTGCTGTGTCCCTTCTCCCTCTCCTCTGCCCGCCCTCTCTCACCCTCTTCTTCCAGAGGAGGGAGGGAGAGCTCAAACACAAATATGTGAGAGGCCACTACCAGAGGCCGGTCCTGACAACCTCAGTGATCCTGGCCTTATTTTGGAGAGAAAGCAGTGCCCCTTGGAAAGCTGGGCTGGCCCTGGCCCTTGCAGGGACTTGCCCCCCTTTGGGATTTCACACTGAAGGGTGGATCAAGGGGATCTGCCGTGCTGCGGGGAGTCTGTCTGTGCTCCTTGAGTTTGTTTGATAAGATATTACTTTTATCTCCCCCCAAACAAAAGCTGGCAACACATTTGGTTTCAGCAGTGTGCTGCTCACATAGGACAAAGGAGAAGAAATGTCCTGAAAGTAACAGGGATAGAAATAAGTACAGAATAGTGGACCAGGAGAACAAAACGGCAACTCAGCCTCACATGTGGCAATCAGGTGGAAAATCATTCATTTTGAGAAAGTACATTGTATCACAGGGACGGGTACTGCAAGCATTTTCTGTGGGAACTTCGGTGGGACCTTCAGTGGGAAACTCAGCATTAGGCATAATAAGCAGTTAATAAATACTCACTAGAAGGATGCAACTCAGCGGTCTTGAGAACCTGTGGAGTACTGCACGTCCATGGACTTTGCCCGCCCAGCATCCTTTCCTCCTTCAACAGGTTACCTTGGTTTTCCCTGGGCAGTCACCCTGGCTTTGTGTGCAGCCTGTGTGGTTAGCGGAGGTGACCCCACTGCTTCCATTATGGGCATGTGACATCAGCCTGGCTAGGCAGGGTCTCAAGGACCAGTTTACAGAGGAGCCCTATTTTCCCTGAAACTGTTGCAAAGACATTTTTCCTTTTTGTGGGTTTGTGGAGCTGGACCTGCTGGTTACTCTCTTTGCTATGACTTAGGGAAAGCCTTTGTGAGAGTGAAGTCAGCTCAGGAAATCAGAGCAGCGCTGGAGGAAACAAGTAGGGAGGGAAGGGGAGACACACACAACACACACGACTCAGGGTGGCGATGCCGCAGCACCTAAAGCCAGCAACTCCATTGTCATTTTCCTCGCAGGTTAGCTGGTCAGTTTGAGTTAGGTGTCCATCACTCACATCGGCAAACATTCTGATTGGCAGTGACTTTTAGGATGAGGCCTTGGTGTGAAATGACTGTGTCAGTCCCTGTACTCAGGCTCACAGAGAGAGGACACGCTGGATTGGTCTTTGGCTAGCTGACAGTGAAAAACATATCGCTAGAGGTTGGAACTATGTTCTGAGGGAGCAGAAGAGATGGAATGAATCCTGCTGGGCAGTGGTGAGACTAGCAGAGAGCTATTTAATAAAAGAGAAATAGGATTTAGTCCTCAAGAAATTCTAAAAAATATATTTAATTCAAGTACTTCCTGTTTGAATCAGAAAGAAAGGGAGGCTTTCCAGAGCCTATTGTTAAAATAAATTACAGATAAGGAAGATAATTTCAGAGTTCGCTAGTAGTAGAATCTTGCTGTTTACTGTAAACACAATTGTTTGGGGGCAGCCACATGAGAGGTTATCAGAGAGCTGTCCAGAGTTTATTTTAATACTGCAGGGCAACAAATACTCTTACAAAAGCCTCAGTTGGCTTTCTGTTCTAAGCAGAATTCCAACTGTGTCACGAATTTTAAAGATTTATTTCCTCTTCTCAATGGTTTATTTTTTATATATTTTTTTTAGTCGACATGGTTTGCTTGTTAAAAAACTCTTAGACTTTTGAGGAGGGCAGTTTTAGTTTACAAAAAAACTGAGCAGGAACTTCCTACCCCTCCTCCTTCAGGTGTTCCTTGTTTTTAACATCTTGCGTGTTAAAACCGGTGAGCCAATATTAATACCTATGATTAACTAAAGTCCATAGTCTACATGAGATTTACTCTTTGTGTTATATATTTTGTGAGTTTTGACAAGTAATTAATGATATATATGAATTTATTTAGTTGGCCAAAAAAGTTTTTTCTTTTCCTTTTTCTTTTCTTTTTTTTGGACACTGGTTCTGGTAGTGGTTAGTTGTCTTTAACTTCAGTTGAAACGATTTGTATTGTGACAGCTGACATATCTGCGTGCGTTAAAAACAAATTTATCAAAATTGGTGAATTTTTGTGCTGCCATTTTAATACTGAAGATGGAGGAAGATAAGTAACACTTTTGATGTATTATGTTTTATTTTTTCAAGAAAGGTAAAAGCACAACTGAAACACATAAAAGACTTGTGCAGTGTATGGAGAGTGTGCCAGAAGTGGTTTGTGAAGTTTCTTGGTACTGTTGACATTTTGGCCAAATAACTCTTTGCTGTGGGGCTGTCTTATGCATTGGAAGGTGTTTAGCAGCAGTGCCTCTGGCCTCTCTCCACTAGAAGCCAATAGCCGACATATTCAAAGTACCCAAATCAATAAAGTTATTGGTGAAAATGAAAAATGTCTTCTATTTTATGGAAAAAACTAAATGGACTTTTCGGACAACCCAATAATTTAATAGTATCACACACAATACTTCCACTGTCCTGAAAGTCCCCTGTGTTCTAACTAATCATTCATTTCTCTCTCCCCCTGAATTTCTGGTAACTACTGATCTTTTTACTATCTCCGTAGTTTTTCGGAACGTTGTATAGTTGGAATAACACAGTATACAACCTCTTCAGATTGGCTTCTTTTCACTTTGCAATATGAACTTGAGGTTCCACTGTGTCTTTTCCTGGCTTGATAGTTTCTTTCTTTCTTCTTTTTTTTTAATGACAGTTCTGTCATTTTCATTTACTACGGTTTGTCTCTTTACCTACTAACGGGCATCTTTGTGGCTTTCAAATTTTGGCAGTTATGAATGAAGCCACTATAAACATTCCTGTGCAAGTTTTGTGTAGTCATAAGTTTTCCACTCTTTTGGGTAAATACCAAGGAACATAATTGTTGGATGGTATCATAAGAGTCTGTTTAATTTTGTAAGATACTGCCAAACTGTTTCCCAAAGTCTCTGCACCATTTTGCACTTGCACTAGCAATAAGTGACAGTTCTTGTTTCTCCACACCTTCCTCAGCATTTGGTGTAGTCAGTGTTTTGTATGTTACCTGTCTAAAAAAGGTATATAGTGTATCTCATTGTTCTTTTTATTTGCAGTTCCCAGATGATGTGTGATGTTGAGTATCTTCATATGGTGTTTGCCATCTGTGTATCTTCCTTGGCGAGGTGTCTGTTCATATCTTTTGCCTATTTTTTAAAAAATTGGATCGTTCATTTTTTTATTGTTGAGTTTTAAGAATTCTTTGTGTTTTGGATACCAGTCCTTTATCAAATAAGTATTTTGCAAATATTTTCTCCCAGTTCTGTGGCTTGTCTTTCTATTCTCTTGACAATTTCTTTCACATAGAAGAAAATTTCAATTGAAAAGAAAATTGTTAATGAAGTCCATCTTATCAGTGATTTCTCTCTTGGGTTGTTCGTTTTGTATCTGAAACAGCATTGCCAGTTCAAGGCCATCTAGGTTTCTCCTGTGTTATCTTCTTGGAGTTTTATAGTTTTACATTTTACTTTTAGGGCTGTGATCTATTTTGAGTTAATATTTGTGGAAGGTTTAAAGTTTTTACTTACATTTGTTTTTTCTTATGTGGATATCCAGTTATTCCAGCACCATTTATTGATATTACTTCCCTTTCTTAGCTGAATGGCCTTTGCTCCTTCGTCAGAGATCAGTTGACTGTGTTTGTGTTAGTCTGTTTCTGGGTTCTCTGTTCTGTTCCATTGACCTGTTTTTCTCTATTTTCACCAACACCACACTGTCGTGATTATTATAGTTTGTAGTAAATCTTCTGGTCAGGTAATGATAGTCCTCTGACCTTGTTCTTTTCCTTCAATATCCTATCGATGGTTCTGGGCTTTTTGCTTCTCTGTGTAAACTTTTGAATGAGTTTATCAATAGCCACAAAGTAACTTGCTGGGATTTTGATTGGGGTTGTGTTGAGTCTATAGGTAAAGTTGGGAAGAACTGACATCTTGGCAATATTAAGTCTTCCTGTTTATGTACATGGAATAACTATTTCTTAGATCTTCTTTGATTTTTCCATCAGTTTTATAGTTTTCCACATGTGAATCTTGTATATATTTTGTTTGATTTATATCTAAGTATTTCATTGATTTGGGTACTAATATAAATAGTATTGAATTTTTAATTTCAAATACCAATTGTTTATTACTGGAATATAAGAAAGCAAGTAATTTGTGTGTGTGTGTTTTAAAATACATGTTTTATTACTGCCAGCAGGAGGGACATGCCTGGGGTGGGGGTGCACTGTGCTCAGGGTATGTGTGGTCTGTGGGGAGATGATGCCTGGGAAGCTGGAAGGGAAGGGGGTGGTCTGGAGGCCAACTCCATGGGCTCCTCAGGTTTACTTCTGGGAACAGCTAAAGGACTCATGGCAAGCCACCTCCAGGCCACCAGTAAGATTAAGAAATTCTTGGAAATCTAGCTGCCCATCACTGTTCACGTCCAGTCTCTTCATCATGCGGTCAAGGACACCGGGGTCCTTCTGGTTCTTTGTGAAGGCAGCCAGTTCTGTATTCATGAAGGTTAGAAACTCAGTCTTGGAAAGTGTAAAGCTGTTACTGTCCTTTCCGGCATACCTCCAGAAAACAGCAGTCCGAGACTTGATGTACCGCTAGGTCTCTGTAGGGCTGGACATTTTTGCCCTGTTGGAGCAGAGTGAGGCGTGCAGGCTGTGAGCGGCGAGCGGCCGCAAGTCACTTTTATATATTAATTTTTTACCCTGAAAACTTGCTGTAAATGCTTATTAGTTTCAGGAATTTTATTTTTGATTCTTGGGGATTTTCTAAATAGATAATCACATTATCTGTGAACAAAGACAGTTTTATTTCCTCCTTCCCAATATGTATGCCTTGTGTTTTCTTGCCTTGTCTCACTAGCTAGGATTTCCAGTGTGATGTTCAGTGGGAGTGAGAGGTGACATCAGTTCCTTGTCCTTGACCTTGGCAGGAAAGCATCTAGTTTCTCACTATCAAGTCTAATGGTAGCTGTAGGTTTTTTGTAGATTTTTAAAAGTTGAGACGTTCTACATTCCTGGTTTGCTGAGTTTTTGTCATGAGTGGATATTGGATTTCTATCAGATGCCTTTTCTACATTATTGATATGATCATGTGGTTTTTTAATCTCATGGATAGGATGGATTATATTTATTGATTTTTGAAGTTGAACCAGCCTTTGATAAGGTTGGTACTGAATTTCTAGATTGATTTGAGGAGTATTTATTTTCATCTTGGCCAATAGTGAGTTGTGCTCCATGAACATGGAGCGTGTTTCCATTGATTTAGGTCTTTAATTTCTTTCAACAGTGTGATTTTTTGGTTTGTTTTTAGGGAACAAAATGTCTTAATATTTATTCCTAACCATTTTTTCTTTTTTTGATGCCTTTATAAATAGAACCATTTTTAAAAATAAATAATTAATTATTTTTTTTTAGAGAGAGGGTACAGGAGGGAGAAGGAGAGGAAGCAAAACATTAGTGTGTGGTTGCCTCTCACACACCCCTCACCAGGAACCTGGCCCGCAACCCAGGCATGTGCCCTGACTGGGAATCGAACCAGTGAGCCTTTGGTTCACAGGTTGGCACTCAATCCACTGAACCATACCACCCAGAGATAAATAGAATCATTTCTTAAATTTTATTTTCAGAGTATTCATTGCTAGTGTATAGAAATACATTGACTTTTGTATATTGCTCCTGTTTTCTTCTACCTTGTTGTTTATCAGTGTTCATAAACAGTTTTTACTGTGACTGTGACTTCCTTAGCATTTTCTGCATACCAGGTTATATCACCTGTGACTAAAGATATTTCTATTTCTTTTGCAATCTGGTTGTTATTATTTTACACTTATGTAAAAACTTCACGGTGATATGAGAAATGTGAAGTAATGTGCTTTGGAGTTTTTAAATGAAGTCGCCCTATTGTGTTGCTTTTGGAAAAGGATAAAAGATGGTAATTATGGAATTAATCTCCTCGTAATTAAGCTATATATTCAATCAGTGAACTTCTTAGCCACTCCTCCATCTGCCTATTAAATAGGCATTTAATAGGAAATGCCTATTAAATCCTTTGCATATTTTTATTTTAGGTTATTTGTCTTACTGGGTATATGGATTTGCACATATATTCTCCCAGTCTCTGGCTTGTTGTTTTTGCTCTCTTAATGGTGTCTTTTGAGGCTCAAAATTTTTAATTGTAATAAAGTTCAATATATAAATTTTTTTGTCCCAAAGCTCATGATTTTTTTTTGTTTCTAAATGCTCTTTGGCTAACCAGAGGTCACAAAGATTTTCTCCAGTGGTTTTTTTTTCCTAGAACATTTGTTTTTTTTTTTTAAGCCCTTACATTTAGTTCTGTGATTCATTTTGGGTTAAGTTTTGTATGTGATGTAAGGTTCAGGTATTCGTGTACTTTCAATTTCATTCTCTTCTTTTTTTGCATATGGATATCCAGTTGTCCCCAAACCATTTGCTGACAAGACTGTTACTTGTCTTATTTTGGTACCTTTGTAGAAAATTAATTGACTATAAATATAAGGGTTTATTTCCAGACCCTCAGTTCTCCTCCTCACACCAGTTGCATACTTGACTTAGGTGTTTGTGATGGAATTTTTCTATGAAAAAGTGTTTTCAAGAAATGAGATTAAGCTATAATATGCTTCTTTCTATTTTTGCTCCTCCTCCTCTCCCTTCCAGTTTGAGTCACTCTGTTAAAGGTCCACGAGTGTCTGGTTGTTTCTCTGTGGATATCCATGGGGATCCGAAATGGCAGATGAGAATGCAAATCAATCTAGATGCATTTTTAAACTACTAATACATTACTTTAAATCAGAAATACTTTCTGATTTCACTTTTCTGTTTCTTCTAAAAAACAAAATAAGTAGATGAACAAAACAGAAACAAACTCATGGTTGCCAGAGGAGAGGGCCAAGGGGGGCTGGGTGCAAAGGGGACGGGAGTAGGCATTGCGGATTGGCAGTCACGGGATGGCTGTCACGGGATGCAGTCAGTGATGTGATAACTGTGTACGGCGCCAGCGGGTGTAAGACTTACCAGGGTGATCCCCTAATAAAGTATATAAATGCCTAACAACTCTCCTGCATACTTGAAACTAATATAATACTGAATATCAACTACAATTGAAAAATTAGAAAATTTTTAAAAAGTACTTTTCATAAAAGTGGTAAGCATTTTTATGCTTATTATCCATTTGAATAAAACAGATTACATTGAAAAAGTTTTAATTCTTTTTTAATCATTGCCAATAACTACTGCCTGAGGGATTTACAGGTTTGGTATATTATATTATTTCAAGAATATCAAGAACTTTCATTAATGGTTATATGAGTCGGGTCTTTATACAGAAAAAGCTACATTTCATAAGACCCTTATTTTATTAAATGGAAAATTGTGAATTAAAATGTCTTGGGTTTTGGGAACATAAGTATGGTTTTATGTTTTATGAATATTGGACAGTTTTCATAATATAATTAAAATGCTAGTTGTATTTTTATACTTACTTTGCTATTTTTGTCTTTGAATTAGTATGGTTCTCAATAGACTACTGTATAGACGTGAACATAATTATATGGGAAATGTGAAAACCAAATTTATGTGTCTTCTTTCCTCATAACTATAAAAATTGTGAATGCAAAAGGTTGGAAAGGAATTTTTTAAAAAGTCAGTGCTTTAATACAGGAATTTTTAACTGGTGTGCCACAAGAGTTTTTAAAGCATGCAAACCCGACTATTTAGTCAGGGCCACTGACCTCTTTTCCTCTACATTGTCAAATAAAAAATGACAATAGCCAACACAGCAATAGCTGTCCAGTGTAAATGAATCAAAATGATACCTATCTTTTTTTCTGATCAGCAAAAAATACGTGTTTTGCTGGGCTGCAGAATTGTAATTCTGTGCGCTGTGGGATGCAGAAGGTTGAAAATCTCTGCCTTATTGGGGTGTTTGGACTCAAGTTGGCCATTTCCTTTTCATTTGTTTCCCAGTAAAGTTATAATTTTGTTGGGGGACTGATTTTTATTTTTATTGTAAAAAATATATAAATTGGGTGTTGGTGAAATTCAGAGGCATTTCCTTTCTCTGGCAGATGACTGAAAGCCGTTTTCCACTCCTGGGCTTTAATTGGACATTAAAAATCACAGTATTAGATTTAAAACATGTTTTCTGCAGTTCCATTAGTAGGTCAAGCTGTGCCTCCCAGTTCCCAGAGGGCTCAGTTCTCCAAGATGGCTTATCTGCTTCCTGCTCTTTCTTTGTGATCTTCTCATTTTGACCTGGGTTAGACCAGCTTGATGAGACCTGACATGCCTGTTACCTGGCCCCCGTTGTTTTCTTGGCAGTCCCTTGGCTGATTTATCTCTTCTGGGCTGATAGTATCACTTCATAAAAATGCATCCACTGAGCAACTGCGGAGTTATTCTTTTGTTCATTTAAAAGAAAAAGCCATAGATAAGCTTTCATTTAGATCTTTAGGACCCTGGAAGTAGGTATCGCGAATCTTTTAACCCAGTCGCTCCTATAAAATTTTTCTTTCTCTTTGGTGCCCTTTAAAAAATCTTTGTGACCTATTTGCAGAATGATGAATGGCCCTATGCAGAATGTAGTACAGTGTTCTGGGAGGGTTTGCTCTTGTGGGTCTTGTTTTTCTTAGGGAGCTGAAACAAAATATGGCTGCATGATGGTGATTTTTTAACTGCCCTTTACTTTGAGTAGAGTGTCATGCTCTGAGCCGTGGAAGTTTGGGTTGTGGTACAATTACATTTGTGAAGGCTTTAGCCTATTTGTAATCACGTGGTTGTAGATGAAGAAAAGTCCCATCAGCTTAGTCATACCCAGGGAGCCAATGCAAGAATAGAGTTTCTGGAATCTGCCTTCATTAGGAGAAACCATTTTTGTGTAACTATAAAGAGGATGTTTATGATAAATATATTAATAGAGTTTGGAATATTACGTGTTTTGATTTTTTGCTTGTCTTTACATTTTTATGTTAAATAATCTGTGAAGTATTAGGTTTTCTTTAAAAGCCTCCTAAGATACCACACTCACATGACAGATGTTCAGTCGTTACTTACTTTAATATGGTCACTGATATACAAACAAACCATAGTACCTTTGTCCAATAGTGACCTATAATGAATAAAACATTTAATTTGATTATATTGTTTGAATAAGGTCTGGGTTTATAACATACCTGTTCAGAGTTTCTGAAATTTCCAAACCGATTATTTGCTCAAAAGAGGATGTTTGTCAGCTTCATTTATTTAAAAAAAAAAAAAGTCTCTTGGACGTTTGTACATAGTGTCCAAACCCAGGAATTTATTTAAAAAATGAATATCAGCCTCTGTTTGAAACTTCTCTGCATGATTTGCTAGCGTACCCTTTAGAAGAATTAAGGAAAACCGTTTTCCCGCAGTCACCATGGAGCTGAGGCCTCTGGAGACAGATGTTGGCATCTGAGTAACTGTTCTATGCTTGGTTTCATTAGGGTGATTTTCTTGAAGACTTAAGGTTGCAAACAGTTCATGAGTGTTGTGGCTGTTCCCTGGTGTCTGTGTAAAGTATGACAGTGCCCAGGAAAGGGGGAGGGTAGTGACTTTACTGAAGAGCTGTCACAGAGATAAAAAGTCTGGCATTCCAACCACCACTAGGCCCTCCACGATGCTCAAACTGGATTAAAAATGGCGGCTGATCTTGAGCAGGCATTCATTTATGAGTGATAAGGGGTGCTAAATGAATTCTGCTTAGTTCATTGCAAAGCAGTGAAATTCCGAGTTAACTTGTTAACGTTATCCTCCGTGGAAGTCTACTTTGGTAGGTGCTAGAGGGAATAAAATGTAATATTCTGGGGGAGAGACGGCTAAAATACAAGCTCTTTTGGGAGCGCTAATGTTTTATTGGGCATGTCCCATATGTTAAGTACTTAAGCACTTTCTCAGCCTTTGATGGTGCTGGGCGGGGGGGAGGAACTTTATTTGATCTTCACATGAGTTCTATGAGACAGTACGACTCTGTTTTATACATAAAAAAGCCAAGGATTGGAAAGACCAAAGGGTTTTATCCAGGTCTCACATTTACTGATTTAATGTTGAATCCGAACCTTTCCTCAAACTTTATTATGTACTGGAATAAATAAAAGTGATGCCCGTAAAGTGTCTGACCTATAGAAAAACTTTCTGTGTATCATTCATCATTCTTATACCTATTGACATAATGAAGGCTCAAAGTGATATATGAATAGAATGCCTCGGAATTTTCAAGGAGAGAGTACTGATGTGAATGTAGATTAATCTGCAGAAGTGGCATTTTATTGTTTTTGATAAATAAATAGGAGATAGGAGATGGTCAGTGAATGGGGGTTTTCAGGTCTTTTTACTGAGGAAAACACCTAATCAGACCCTCAGGGGTGGGAATAAAAATGCATGGCAGGTTTGGGAGTCTGTCCCAGTTTCTACAGCCCCAGTGTGTATGTGGCCCAGCCTTGCCGCTGTCAGCATGCTGTGATGTCCAGGGGCAGTGGTTGCTGGATGATCAGACACTCCTATGCAGCTACTTAGGGAAGGAAGGAAGAGGACATTTTTTCTTGGACATTCCTGACGGTTTCCATTCCCACTCTGCATTCCCTTTTTGGGGACTTGGAACTGTTTTTTGCACTGACTGCAGTGGGAGCTCCCTAGAATTTGACAATGGGAAGGATCCAAGGTGTCCCACTCTCTCATGGTTTGTGACTCCCGTCTATCTACTGCTCTCCTAGTATTTTCAAGGGCTAGTATTCTTAGTTAAAAGCACTGCTAGGATCTAAATGAATCTATACCCTTCCCTTCTCCCCACCCCAATTCATATGTTGAAATACTAACTCAAAGATGATAGTAGAAGGAGGCGGTGACTTTGGATATTAGAAGGAGGTGCTTAAGTCATAAGGGTAGAGCCCTCCTCACAAATGGGATTAGGGCCTTGCAAGAGGCTCCAGAGAGCTTCAGCCTCTTCGGCCCTGGGAGGACACAGTGAGAAATCCAGCTCTGAACCAGGAAAAGGGCCCTCACCAGAAGGCGACCATGCTGGCACCTTGATCTGGGATTCCCAGCTTCCAGAACTGTGAGCAATGAATTTCTGTTGTTTACAAGCCACTCATTCTATGGCATTGTGTTATAGTAGCCGAACGAAGAAAGTACCCAGCAGATGATAATCTTCCTCTCCTTCTTTTCCTACATTCTTTGTGTCTTGGACAGAGAATGTAGGAGAACGTTAAGGGTCAGCCACACAGATTTTGCTTGCCCGCCTCCAGCTTTGCTCTAAGATGTTTCTGGCTGGGTTCACAGATTTGTTGTCTAGAAGAGCTGGACGTGGCCTGGGATGGGTTGGTTGGCAGTTGGTTCTGTGCTGCAGTGGAGACAAAGCAGGTCAGTTGTGATACTTATAAAACATGCAGAAAAAGGACTACTGCCTATAATTAAATTGTCTTCTAAAATAGACACCATTGGAGAGCAATTTAGCAATGTGCTTCAAAACTTAAAATCACCAGCAATTTCATGAATAGGTTCACTTAAAATCATGCCAAGATATTTTGCAAATGATATTATAGTGTGTTTGTAAAGAATGAAGTAGCTCTGTATGTGTGCTGAATTATAATATATACACACACACACAAACACATACAACTTACTGAGTTATATATATGTATGTGCATGTATCTATATAAAATGAGAAAATGTTTTGTAGGACCATACGCATACGCTCCCCTTTGTGTGTGAGCATGTGTGTGTATGTATGCTGGTATATGTAATTTTTCCTCAAAAGATATGAACTGATTATATACTGGACATTTTTTTTTCTGTATCGTTTGAGTTTTCTAACCATGTTCATTTATTTCTTTTCTTTCCTTTAAAACAAGAATCAGGAGCAAGCTGAGTAGTACAACCAAGGATCATTTTGCTTCATTATGTTTTAACGTACTCTATAAAACCCTACTGAATGTTTTGGAAAAACTTTAAATTTTTTTAGATGTTCATTGGTCAGTCTTTTTGATCCTCTTTGCATGCAGAGGAAGGAGGTAATTTCTGCAGAGCAACTGGTCAAATACGAGCGAGGCCAGCGCACGTTCCCTTGAAAGCTCATTAGTTAAAACATTGAGTTGAAAAAGAGAAAGGGGAAAAAATACAGATGTTTACCAAATGTGATTTGAAGGACAAAGAATCCCATCTTGCTGAAGTGTGTCTGAAAGTGAGCCTTTATGCTCAGTTTGTTTGCTTTCAATATGAGCTTTGGACTGAACTGTGTTTGCCTTTCAGACTATAAGGCTGGAGGTAGCCTTGGAAGTCTCCAAAATCTGATTGCTAATCAGGAAAGCTGTTTGCTAAGAAAGGCCTGCCTGTTTGGACTAGAAGTAATGACTGATGCACAGATAAAGGCAATGTGCCTTTTAAATATCTTTTGGCTTCTGTGTTCAGATTTTGCTTTCCTCTTAATTAAAACCCCCTAGACATGGGTCATAGGTCAAAGGAGATGACTCCCTAAACTCTTCCAATAGCAGTAACTACTTAACTCTTTAATTCTTGAAAGGCTTGTCTGGAAACTGTTGTATTCATTTCTCTGTGGTGTGGTTGACCTCCTTTGGTCTTAGTTTGAATGCTGAACTTTAATAATAGATAGGTAGATGACAATTTTTCTTCAGAATGTAGGCCAGGGTGGTCTGGAGAATAAACTCATTGTGGCATCTCTTATGTCTACACTTTCCCATCTGTTACAATTGGTATTTCATTTTTAAAAATCAACAAACAGTACAGTTTTATCCAGCTTCAACAATTTTTTAAGTAACTATTTTTCCTAAAATGGTCTGATAGGTCATCAAAATTGGTAATATTTATTTTTGCCCTTCTTTTTCTTTACAACTTATGTGCTGACATCTGACCTCCTTTGCTTAGTCATGAGAGGAATTACAATCACCATATTTTAAAGTATTTGAACCATAGGATGGGAATTATAATCTATTAGAGAGATTAGGAGACAGTGTGCAATATACACATATATGTGTATATATTTGTATATGTATGTAATTGATTATTTATGTGTATATGTAATGTAGAAAAGTCTGAAATGACACCATCGTCCCTGGATATCAAGAGTGATGACACCTGAGGGTCCTGTGTGGGTGGAGGGTTTAGGAGCAGGTCTGTGCTCTGACGAGAGGCCCTCTGGGAGCAGGCAATGCCAGGAGGGGAGCGCCCTTCTGAACGCCAGTCCTGTGGCGGTTTGTAGGATGAAGGGAGGAGAGAATTGAGGGTGGGAAGAACAAATTGGAGCCTTTTTCAGCCGTCTAGGAATGGGCTGGGGCTTCATCATTACAGGAAAAGGAAGAAAGGCGGACGTGTTTCCGAGGTCGCATCTGTCAGAAAGCCTTGTCAACTTTACTTTTAGGCCAGGTCCGCTGCTGGCGCCCTGACCCACGCTGCCGTTCCGCCTCACCCGGGCTGCTGCAGAGACCTCCTGACTGCTTTCCTTAGTTCTGCCCTTGCCTTCCCACGCTCTGTTCTCAGTAGAGTGGCTCCGTAGAAAGTCACGGCACTCTTCTGCTCAAAACTCGCAGTGACTTCTCTGTCCTCATGATAAAAGACGAAGTTCCGTCAGTTGCCTGGGAGTCCCCATCTGATGCCCTCCTTGCCTCTCCGACCTCATGTCCTCATATTCGCCGCCCACCCCCCAGCTAACTCCACTCCACCGAAAGCACTGGGCCTCCAGCACCCTGGACACATGTTCGCCTCAGGGGCCTTTTCCTTTTTTTCTTCCTCCTGCATGCGCTTCCTCATACCACGTAGCGAACCTCTTCTCTTCCTTAGTCTTCCATCAGATGCTGCCCTGTCTGTGAGACCCGCCCTCCACGCCCGGTGCGACGTATGGAAAACTGCGAGCCTGCCTGCTCGTCCTTCCCAAATCCTTATCCTTCTTTACTTTTTTTCCCTATAGAGCTTATGACTTTCTAATGTGCCACATACTCTACTTATGTTTTAAGTCACTACCTCTCTCTCCTCACTATAATAAAAATTTCAGGAGGAATTTATAGAAATATACATGTATAAATATAAATGCCCAAAGCAGGGCTGTGTGTGGAGTGTGTGTTGAGTGCCGTAACCCTGTGTCTTGGGGTAGCGCCGGTGGATGGTGGGTGCCCGACAAATAGCTGTTGTGTGAATGAACAAGTAGCTTTCAGGAGGCACTTCATACCTATTCCAGGTCAATCCCTGAGAACAGAAAATAAAACAGCTCTGCCCTCAGACTGCGTGGTCTTTTGGGGAGACAGAAAACAAAGGGTATTGACCTAAGACTGTGTTCAAAGTTCTGTGCAAACTGAGTGAAGGAGCAAGTAATTCTTCCTTTCTGCCTCAGGCCTGGAATGTGGGTTTGGACTTTCCAAGGCCCACAGGTGGGGAAGAGGTGATGCATGTCAGGGAGAGGCGCAGCGTGCACGGGAATATGGAGGCGGGTGGTGCACGGAGGTGTTCAGGGGCAAATGGGCGTGTCTGTGAAGCAAGGAGAGCGTGGGTGGGGGGTGGGGACTGAAAACAGACTAGAAATGGAAAGCGGGGCCAAATTGAAAGGGGCCTGGAATGGCACGCACAGGAGTGTTGCCTTCCCGTATTTCTTGGACTCCTACTGTGTGGCAGGTACTGTGCCAGGTGCTTGGGCTTCACAAGGAAGTAAGTGGTTCATTCTTCCTGCTTTATGGATGTCATCTTCTAGAGAGGAGGTGGTACTACTAGTTGAGAAGAAAAACGACCTGGATTGTGGCGGTGGGAATGGAGAGTCCAGACAAGACTGCGGAAGGATCCGGGGAGGGGATGAGCAGGGTTTGCTGAATGGTGGGGAGTGCGTGGGAGAAAAAGAGGGGCGTAAATGTTGAGAACTTTCCCCTTGGATTCTTTCTTGGTTGGGTTTCTGAGACACCCGACATCTGGGTATTTAAAACATCTGGAGACCAAAAGCAAAGGGTTGCCATTCTCTACTGTGAATCTAGAATCAAATAGACATCTTTCACGTTAATTACACCTCTTCTGAGTAATACCAAGAGGAATTTTTCAGATTGCTTATTTTCATATCTTGCTATACTATTACTATAATTGAGCAAAACTTAAAAGCTTCTGCTTTAAGTTATGAAATAACATGTTTTGGCCATGCCATCTCCCTGGCCTTCCCAGCAAATTTTGTGGCTCCTGGGGACAGACAACACTGAATTCTAGCAGCACCTGCAATCAAAATAGTTCTCATTCCAGAGCCCGCATAGCAGGGTGTGTTTAAAAGTAATCAAGAGCATAGTGTAAGCAGCACATTGTACACTTGGCCATCGAACGTCACACTGGAGTCTGCCCTGCCCCAAAGCCTGAGAAGCCCTCCTCTCCTCTCGGTCCCAAGATTTTGTTGCAGGTCCCCTTTCTGATAAAAGAGGAAGGAGTAGGACAAGTGGGTCCTAGTCCTGTTTTTTTGTTTTGTTTTTGTTTCTGTTTTCTGCCAGGGTGGAAGATGAGGTACTTAGATGAGGAAAAAAATGCCATCAGAACTCGCATGACCAAAATCTGGGTGGAAAGATAGTCCTAAAAGAGTGAGTTAGTCATGTTTGCTCCCCCACTAAACTGTTCATCCAGCTTATTGTACTTCAACAAATATAGTTATTTCATGCTTAATTAATTATAGACATCCAGCAGACTGAGGGACCAAATGTATTTTTCTGTCGAAAAAAGGCTGCCCTTAGAAAGGATTTATTTTATTGTTTTCTGTTTTTCCTCTTATTTAATTCTATTTTTTCTTTACCATTTATTCCCCTTATACCATCTTCCACCTACACCCACTTCCATCCCTACCGGGGGTCAGCCAGCTACAGCTTAGAGGCCAGATCCAGCCTGCTGCCTGTTTTTTGTATGGCCCATAAGCCTGGAATGGTTTTCACATTTTTAAATAGTTGGAAAAAAAAAGATGACTATTTTATGACACTTGAATAGGAAACTCCTTTTTCACTGTCCACAAAGAAATCGCTGCTGGCCCACAGCTGCGCTCGTTCGTGTGTGGCGTGTGGCCGGTCTCGGGTGACGGCAGCACAGCTGAGTGGTTGCCACGGAGATTCTGTGGCCTGCAAAGCCCAAGTTGTGTCTGGCCCTCGACAGAAAACCTTTACCACCCCCGTTTGAACAATGGTTTAAACTTACTCCTGTTTTTGATCGTTTACTGTGTATTTTGCTGGTTTTGATGTACAGTGTAGAAAATCCTCAGGGAGGATGGCACATTATTCTATAAACTCTGATTTAAAGTTAAACAGAATCCTTTCTGTAGCATCTTCAAAAGCTGGCTGCTGAACATCTTGGTCATGAGAAATTTGGCTGTAGTCATTAACAAAGCAGACCAGCAGTTCTTTTTATTTTGCTCTAAGAAAATCATCCATTTACTCAACACACATTTAATGGGTGCTGACTGAATGCCACCCTCTGTTCCAGGCAGTGGGCATGGGTGGTGACCCTCACGGAAAGGTCCCTGCTCTCTGGGGCCACGCACTCTTATAGGAGGATATGGACCCTAACAAAGAAATACATAGTATAGCAGAGCGATGAGCACAGTGAGCAAAAATCAAGGGAACAGAGAGCTGGAAGCAAGGAGGGGCTGCTTAGGAGGTGGTGATGGGCAGGGGCCTTCTAGAGCAGTTACAGGTGAGCCTGAATCAGTGATGGGAAGACCCAGGAGGTGGCATTCTAGGTGGAGGGAACCACAAGGCCCGAGGCCCTCAGGTGGGAGTGAGCTTGGAATGTTTGAGAAACAGCAGAGCTGCCCTTGAGGCCAGAGTGGAGTGAACAAAGAAAGGGAAGACTGATGCAGAGGCGAAGCCAAATACATACACATATGTGTGTACTTACATATACATGCACACACACAGAGTGGGGCACAAGTGGGCTTACAATCGTGAGCAGGCAAAACACAGAATTTATTCCTATATCATTATTAATTATTGTATTATTTTTCCATATAAATAACTGTAAACCTAATTTTGGGTGGAGTGAGGAACAAGCTATGAAGAGTCCTGAATAAGGACCTAAAATATTTATTTGTGAGAGAGAGGACAAGGTTTTGAGCAGACAGCTGACTTGCTTTGACTTTCATTTTTTAAATCTTTACCCAAGAAATATGTTCATTTATTTGAGAGAGAGAAGAAGACAAAGAGACAGACATTGATGTGAGAGAGAAACATCAGTTGCCTTTTATACACACCCTGACCGGGAATCGAACCTGCAACCTTTTTGTGTACGGGGTGGTGCTCCAACCAACTGAGCCACCTGACAGGGCTGGTTTACATTTTAATTTTTTAATTATTATTATTTTTTTAGATTTTATTTATTTATCTTTAGAGGGGAAGGAGAGAGGGAGATAAACATCAATGTATGGTTGCCTCTAGTGCATCCCCTGCAGGGAACTGACCTGCAGGGAACCTGCCTGCAACCCAGGCATGTGTCCTGACTGGGAATCGAACCGCGATCCTCTGGTTCACAGGCCCGTGCTCAATCCACTGAGCTACACCAGCCAGGGCTACATTTTTAAAAAGATTACTTAAACAAGTGAGACTACATGAAACTAAAAAGCTTCTGTACAGTAAAGGAAACTGTTAACCAAATGAAAAGCCCTACCGAACGGGAGAAAATATTCATAAATTATATATATTGGATAAGGGGTTAATATCCAAAGTATGTAAAGAACTCATATAATTCAGTAACAAAATAACAAACAATCCAATGAAAACATGAGCAGTGGAACTGAATAGACATTTTTTTCCAAATACCTACAAGTGGCCATCAGGTACATGAAAAGATACTCATCATTAATCATCAGGGAAATGGGAATCAAAACCACAATGAGATATCACCTCACACCTGTTTGAATGGCTTTCATCAAAAAGACGGGATAAGTGTTGGCAGGGTTGTGGAGAAAAGGGAACCCTTGTGCGGTGCTGGTGGGAATGTAAATGTTGGCAGCCACTATGGAAAACAGTATGGAGGTTCCTCAAAATATTAAAAATAGAACTACTACACGATCCAAATATTCTACTTTTGGGTATTTATCTGAAAAAATGAAAACACTAGCTCGAAGAGATATATGCCTCCCCATGTTCACTGCAGCGTTATTCACACAGTAGCCAGGATAGGATATGGAAACACCTAAATGTCTGTTGAATGGATAAGGAAGATGTGAGATGCGCGCACACACACATACATATACAATGGGTGTTATTCAGCGAAGGGAAAGAAGGAAACCCTGCCATTTGCAACACAGGTCGGCTCCGAGGGCATTATGCTAAGAGATATAAGTTAAAGACATACTCTCTGGTGTCACGTGTATGTGTCATCTAAAAGAAAAACTATAGTGTCAAACTTACAGAGACAGAGAGTGGAAAAGGGTTGCCAGGGGCTGGGGTGGGCAAAATGGGCAGAGGTTGGTAAAGAGGCACAAACTTTCAGCTCCAAGATAAATAAGGTCTGAAGACATGTACAGCACAGTGACTATATGTTGATAACAGTATATTATATAATGGAGGTTTACTCAAGGAATAGAACTTTAATTTTCTCTCACACACAAAAAGAACCAGATAAATCTGTGAGGTGGTGCATGTGTTATTAACTAGATGGTAGGAATCCTTTCACAATGTATAGGTATTAGCAATTCACCGTGATGTATGCTTTGAACATCACTGTTTTATATGTCAGTTATACTTCATTACATCTGGGAAGAAAGGATCACTTAAGCTATGAGTATTCAGTATATTTCCACTACTGTGTAATTTATTACAGACGATGATATTTTGTGGATTAAAACAAACAAACAAACAAACAAACAACCATATCGGTACACCAGCCACAGCAGTTAGCTGTATTTAAATGGTTCTGAAATAGTCCTGGGGGGTGTGGCTCAGTGGGTTGAGTGCAGGCCTGCAAACCGAAAGGTTGCCCATTCAATACCCAGTCAGGGCACATGCCTGGGTTGCGGGCTTGGTCCCCAGTGGGGGCCTGCAGAGGCAACTGATCGAAGTATCTTTTGCAGATTTATGTTTCTCTCCCTCTATTTCTCTCTCCTTTCCTGTCTTCCTAAAGAGAAATAAATAAAATCTTTAAAAATTATTTTTAAAAAGGTTCTGAAATATTGTAGAGTGATTCTTCTTTGCCATAATTGATATCAGGCTGTCAGAAAAATGGGATCAGACCAGCGCTAATTACAGGGCATTACCTTGTTAAGTGAGCATGCAAAGGCTTTGGGTCTACGTATTAATTCAGGTCCCATCAGGAAACGGCTGGTACATTGAAACTGGGAACTCAGGCAAGGGTGTAGGGAGTCACACAGTGTAATGCTCTGGGGCTTGTGGCAGCCAAGCTCCTTCCTCCACTCAGGACCTGACGGGTGAGGGAGGGGCAATTACAGGGAAACAGAGAGCTCTGTGTGCTGGTCACCTGGTAGGACTGGTGACCGAGAGAACTCTGTGGGGCAGGAGTTGTTCTCCCTCCTCCGACTCTCCCGTGGGTGCCCTCCTATGAGAACCTCTCCATTGGCCAAACCCAACCATGAGCCACAGGTCAGGGGCACCTGTTGTTAAATGGTCAGGTGCCTGGAGCAAAGAACAGGGTGGAAAGCAAAGCAGCAAGTGGAATCTGATCTTAGGAGACACCTAAGACACTTTTTATGAGTTGCAGCTTTGATGCTTGCTCCCCCTGCCCCATTAATACCTCCAGGCACACTACATGTGCATGTGTGAAACACACACACACACACACACACACACACTCACACACACACTCCTGTGTCGTCTGTTCTGTGATCACTTCTGATGAGGGCAGAGGAGCAATTCATGAATTGTGAAATTCGAGGGCATTTCTAATCATTTCAGTGCTGTTCGATTCTGCAGCAGGTGCCACTGGGTACACAAGGAGAGGTTTTGATAGCTCCTCGTACCTCAACTCTCATTTCTGACAAAAAATTAAAAGCACCTGTGTTACTGATGGTAGATTTAAACATTTTATTACTTAGAAAAAGTCTTATAGTTAGACACAGAAGGAAAAATACAGTGAAGCAGAAATTAAAGCCTCGGTGAACTATATTCAGTGTTGGTTATTCTGGTTAAAAACAAACAAAGCAAGCATTGAATGTTAGCCTCTTTGATCCTGGTGGTTTTAGCTTTCCACCATTGGACATATTAAAACTTTGAAGACACAGAAGTACTATTCCGTAAACTGCTTCTTTCAGCAACTTCTGGGATGCCCTGGCACATGGGAGGCTGTGGGTTTCCTTTTAGGCAGGAGCAGTTAACTCTGAATTAATCACTCTTGTGCAAAGTCAGGAGCTTTGCATTTCATACCAAAGGACAGAGAAGAATTTTTTTAATGATTTGATCTTTTAGAAATATTTGACTTTGCATTTGATTCAGATTCTGAGAACCAAAGGTTCTAATAACAAAATGGCCAACTTGGCCAACAAGTCTATAGAAAGAGAAATATGCACATGCCAACTTTAGGTGTTATTTTGTAGAGGGTGGTTCTTGTAAAAGGAACTCAAGCTATGTGAATGGTAAGACTCACTTTGCTCTCCCCCTTTTCTGGAATCTGGATGAAAACCAGGACCTGTGGCACCTTCCCCAAAATGTTTTTGGGGCTGAATTGGAGGCTTCACTGAACACTCGGGGAAAACAAAACTCTTTCTCTTTTCCAATTATGGTTGTCAGCCATGTTGTAAAACAGAAACATAATTTATTTTGCTTTAAGATGGAGGAAGAAAAGCCATCTCGAACTTCCCATTAGCTTTCAGGAACCAAAACAGAGCATGTTTCTTGTTTCACAGCTCTTGCCTGTGGGTAAGCTTTGCATCACAGGGTCATTCATATGGTCGTGGGCCATTGGGTCTGGGAAGCACCCCCTGTGGGAGGCGTCGTGTTAACACTCAGGGGCTGTAAGCATGAGCGAGGCCATACCCTAGTCCTGAGTTAGTTTCTGCTCCAGAGGTTGAACGCACGAACAGATAAATGACCTGCAGAGAGAGAGAGAGCACCTCCAGAGAGGAGGGCAGTACTGTGGAAAATTACTGGGGAGAGAGCCCCTGTGTTGCTGGCTGGAGAGGGCAGAAACACAGCTGGCCCTGAGCCATGCCCAGAGGGGTCCTGAGTGGGGCCAAGTCAGCCTAGGTGGATTCAAAGGAGTTCGGACTTCAGTGATAAGCCTTGATTTTCCTTATCTATAAAATGGTGATATCTTTACCACCCTTATCGCGGTACTTTTATGAGACTAAATTACAAAATGTCATTGTTTATTATTGTGGCTAATGTTATCAAACTGTGTCTGTTAAATATTTACTTATTTTTCATGCTCTGTGTCTTTCATGGCTCAGCTGTAGTTTTCTAAGAGTTTGATCTGAAATAGAGTTGCTGTTACTCATGGCAGTTATGAGGCTAGCTCCACTTGGGGGAGGGGTGGTTATATGTGGGAGTCTACAAGATCTCAGTAACGCAGTGGAGAGAAGCCCCTGGCCAGGGGATCCCAAACTTCTCTTCTTTAAGGAAGAATAAGGCGTGGTAGGGTTGAGGATGTTAGTGTGTAGATGCCTGAAGTTCTGGGTTTGAGATGGCTATAGAACTTGAGAATTGGGACTCTGATTTTTAAGAAAAAAGTACAAACACTAATTTTTTTTTTCTTTAGAAATTGAACTTCCTAGAGTCTTTCTGAGGCTTCCTTTAAGAACTTGAGTTCACTTAGAGACGTGGAAGATGTGGTAAATTCCTTCCTGGGAACATTAAGTAAATGGGAGTAAATTATGCTGGAGAAGTTGGCCCCTGAAACATGTTAGTGTTGTAGGTGGGCAGGGACATACACGGACGAGATTCGGTTTTAAAGACACATGCCGCACATTCAGGTGGAGATCCCAGTTTGAACTCAGTCCCCAGATACGCCCCATCCGCGCATCTCAGTGTCACAACCTCTGCTGAAGGTGACCGGACCACTCTTTGCTGGGATTGCCATCAGAGGTGCCGTATGAGCCGATCAAGAAACCTAACCTCATGGTCACATGCTTTTTTTTCTTTTTTAAAAGTAGACTTTTTTAAAAGACTGGTTTTAGATTTGCAGAAAGGTTGAGACAGTGGTCCAGAGTTCTCACATACCCTCTCATCCTGATTCTCCTGTTTTAATATCTTGCATTAATGTGGTACATTTGCCACAATTAATGAGCCAGTATTGACACAGTATTATTAACTACAGTCCATAGTTCAAGTTTATTCACTTTTATTTTTATCCGGGTCAGAAACCACCCGTCTCCACTCACCGTGTCATTCCATCCCATTGAGCTGTTGTTTCCTGACAGCAGTGGCTTCTCAGCCAGTGCGGGTCGAGGGGGTCAGTGAGCAAGGGGCTCTGCCTGCCTCGCGGTGTTCGATGTACTGGGGAAGGACTGGCCCCGGAGTGAGCGACAGGCACCTGGTGCTTCAGAGTTTGGGAGCCGGTGGAGCTCCATGTGGACGAAGCCGGGAACTGCCATTTGCTTACCTTGTGACTTAGGTACGTTAGCCAGTCTTTCAGAGCCTGTTTTCTCATCTGTGAAAAGTGGGTGATAACAGTTCCCACCTGACTGGGGAGGAATAACATGAGTAAGTAAAAGAACACACTCGAGAGTATGTATACCAGGGCCTCACGCGTGGGAAGCTCTCGGTAAGTGTCAGCTTCCGTCTTCTCCTTACAAGATGGAACGCATTCAATGCGCAGAGAGCACCCAGGTGTTGTGGGGAGTCAGAAAAGGCAGGGGCCTGAGTTGGGGGTTAGGAAAGTTATCCTAGGCAGGACAGCCTTTGAAATGGACCCAAAAGAATAATTAGTCAACTCTCACCGAAATGACTTGACCGGAGAGAGAAAATGCCAGGTCGAGAGAATATAACGCACAAAGGTTCAGGGGCGGGGAGGTGTGATGCCCTGTCTCTGGACGAAAGAATTCGTCTGCTGTAGATGGATGTGGTCTAATGTGGCAACGCCGTGGGACAAGGTAGATAAAACCGCAAGGTCATACGTGTTTTCTTATTGATATAAATTTAAACTTTTCATTCTAAACATTTTCAAATATAGGAGAAGGTAGAGAGAATAGAACAGTGAACACCCGTGGACTCCCCATCTACTTTTAACAGTCATTAACGTTCTTTTCTGTTTATTTCACCTGTATAAATGTGTACGTATTATGTTTTGCTGAAATAAATTGTGGATATCATTACAGTTTACCCCTGAAATTTTAGCATTTGTCTCCAGGAAATGAGGAAGCTGCTTTACGTAAAACACAGTACCCATATGACACCTAGCAAGGTTAGCAGTCCAAATATCATTGACTAACGGTCCATAGTCAAAATCCCCAAGTTTGCTCCCCAATTCTTTAGCCTTAAAAAATTTGGAAAATCAAAATTCAAGCAAAAGACCATGTGTTACTTTTTTTTTATTGTCATGCCTCTTAAATCTCTTTAAATTTAACATTCCATTGAAGACAGTAAGACAATTAATCTTTGGGGTACTGAGAAGGTTACAGTGCTTTCCTCCTCTTTTGCACCATCTATCATCAATGTACTTCAAAATAAAAGCAATATTTCTGGCTAAGATGGAGGTGTAGGTCGACATGCTTTGCCTCCTTGCATAACCAAAAGAAGGACAACAACTAATTTAAAAACAGAAAACAACCAGAACTGCCAGAAATTGAACTGTATGGAATCCCGACAACCAAGGAGTTAAAGAAGAAACAATCATCCAGACCCGTAGGGGGGGCGGAGAGGGGCAGCTGTGATGTAGAGGACACTTGGCAAGGTGGCAGCTGGAGGACCTAGTGGTCCCACATTTGCATGGGGATAAACTGGGAAGAACAACGGGGGAGTGTGATAGACCATGCAACCCAGGGTTCCTGTGCAGGGAAATAAAGCCTCAAAACTTCTGGCTTTAAAAATCTGTGGGTGTTGTGGTGGTGGGAGAAACTCCCAGCCTCATAGGCGAGTTCATTGGAGAGGCCCACAGGGTCCTAAAATGTACACAAACCCACCCACCCAGGAATCAGCACCAGAAGGGCCCAATTTGCTTGTAGGTAGTGGGGGAAAAGCCACAAGAGCCACAGCAAGTGGGAAAGCCACAGAGCCTAGCAAGTGGCACTGTTCCCTCTCAGACCCTCCCCCACATACAGCACCACAGAGCAGTGAAGTGGGTTCCCCTGTCTTGGCAAGTACCTAAGGCTCTGCCCCTTATAATATAACAGGTGTGCCCAGACAAAGATACATGGCCCAAATGAAGAACAGATCAAAGCTCCAAAAAAAGAACTAAGCATTGAAGAGATAGTGAAACTATCAGATGCTGAGTTCAAAACACTGGTAATCAGGATGCTCACAGAAATGACTGAGCATGATTGTAAAATAGAGGAAAGAGTGAAGGCTATGAAAAGCGAAATAAAGGAAAATGTATAGGGAACCAACAATGACGGGGAGGAAACTGGGACTCAAATCAATGGCTTGGATTAGAAGGAAGAAGTGAACATCCAACCAGAACAGAATGAAAAAAGAAGAATTCCAAAAAATGAATAGAGGCTTAGGAGCCTCCGGGACAACTTTAAATGTTTCAACATCTGAATCATAGGGGTGCCACAAGGAGAAGAGGAAGAGCAAGAAGTTGAAAAGTTATTTGAACAAATAATAAAGGAGAACTTCCCCAATCTGGCAAAGGAAATAGACTCCCAAGAAGTCCAGCAAGCTCAGAGAACCCCAAAGTATTGGACCCAAGGAAGCATACACCAAGGCACATCATAATTATGTTAGCCAAGATTAAAAATAAGGAGAGAATCTTAAAAGCAGCAAGAGAAAAGGAGAGAGTTACCTACAAAGGAGTTCCCAGAAGACTAGCAGCTGAATTCTCAAAAGAAACCTTACAGGCAAGAAGGGGCTAGAAAGAAGTATTCCTCCAACTCATGAAATCCAAAGACCTACATCCAAGATTGCTCTATCCAGCAAAGCTTTAATTTAGAATGGAAGGGCAAATAAAGTGCTTCCCAGATAAGGTCAAGTTCAAGGAGTTCATAATCATCAAGCCCATATTATATGAAATGTTAAAGGGACTTGTCTAAGAAAAAGAAGATGATAAAAAACTGTGGACAGTAAAATGACACCAAACTCACAACTATCAACAACTGAATCTAAAAAAACCAAAGAACAAAAACTAAGCAAACAACTAGAACAGGAACAGAACCACAGAAATGGAGATCACATGGATGCTTATCAGCAGGGCGGGGGGGAAGGGGGAAATGGGTGAAAAGTTACAGGGAATAAGAAGCTTAAATGGTAGGTAAAAATAGACAGGGGGAGGTTAAGAACAGTGTAGGAAATGTAGAAGACAAAGAACTTGTACGTACAACCCATGGGCAAAGAGTGGGAATGATGGTGGGAGGGAGGGTACAGGGTGGAGGGGAATAAACGGGAGAAAAAAAATTGGATAACTATAATAGCATAATCAGGAAAGTATACTTAAAAAAAATAAAAGCAGTACTGAATTTCAATAAAATACATGTAAGGAAGTCCAGGTCGATTCAGATTTCCCCCAGTGAAAATGATGACTGGGATGCCAGTTTTGAAATCTCAAGCGATCGCACTTTACTAACTCAGCATATGCTTACTTGTCTGGAGTAGTCTGGCACTAGACTCACTGAAGTCAACAGAGATATGATGACTCATTGTTTTCAGTGAACTGAATGTCCAGTGTGTCTACATTTCAAAGATATAAAACCCCTCCTGAGTACTACCGTGTAGACACACACAAATGATTTTCAGTTCTGCTATATATATAAGTCTTCCAGTCAGTAAGTTCTAATCCTTGTGGGTGATTTCCCAGTGAGTTTCACAATATTTCTTTAAGGCCAAAAATCAGTTAGGACTGTGGGTGGCATTGTCCTATGAACACCTGCAGTCCGTAATGGGAAACTCTTATCTGAAAGTTGGAAGAGAGTTGAGTTGGAAAGCAGAGGGTGCAGAGCCTGGGTAGTTCCACTCTGACCAGAACAGCCCGGTTATGCCAGGGGGTGGCTGGGCCCCTTCTTTGTTTTGGGTCCTCCCAGAGTCACAAGAGGAATGGCTGGGCAGGTGTCTGGAAATGATGCAGGTGTCGGAGTGGGTGCGAGATGCCCACCTGCCAGGTCTTCAACTTCTACAACTTACAGAACAACCCTGGCATCTTTCAGAACTCCCTTGAAGAGGAGTTGGGTATTTGGGGAATATCGTCTTGCAAGTGTGCACCCTAAATTGCCTTTTCCTCATGATCTCTCCATATTATGCTTTGGAATTGGGGCTCCCTGAGGCTTTCTTTCCACCTCACTTGCAGGTACACGATGAGTGCTGCTTTTACTGATTCCACCTGGCCTCATCGTGGGACCCAGCCCACCCCACCTCTACTGGGAAAACACACTTTCACCTCCCATTCACCTTTTGGGAGGTTCTGTTGACCCACTTGGAAAAGGTTCAGTGTAGCGCCTGCTCATTTTGTTCTTCTGTCCTTAATTTGTTTGCCTTTTATTGTATTCCAGCTGAGTGGATTCTTTCTCTTTCTTTTAAGGGAAAGGAACCTGAGAGAAACAATGCTTGCGGTAGTGACTGCTTGTTAAGTGTAATTGCTGTTTTATGTTAATCTACATGTTAGAATGCGTACGTAGGGAATTGCTAAATTCACCAACCTGTTATCTCCCGAGTCCTTTTAAATATATTTGTTGCTTAAATAAAGATGTAGCCATGCACAGTGAAAATGCCCAAATGTACAGGTTTTTATGCACGTGTATATACAACATTTAAATTTTTTATTTCCATCAGCAAGAGTCATTATAGAGTACTTGGGAATTATAGAAAAGCAGAAAGCAGAAACGCAGAGATAACAGCATGAACACTCTGTAAATTTATGTCTTGTCATTCTAGTCTACATGCTGTATCTTTTTAAATGGACATAATTTCACCATAGCTGAACATTTGCTACTCAAAATGGCTAGAACATTTTGCTACTCAGACATGGTCTGTAGATCACCTGCATTGGCATCCTTTGGAAGCTTGTTAGAAATGCGAAATCTTGGTCTCCATCTCAGTCATACTGAATCATAATTTGTACTGAATGACGTTCCATGTGCATTTTAAGCCGGAAGCTCTAGAACACAGTATGTGTCCCGGGGGTACCCAGGGAAGCATGTGAAGTGGATTAGACCCAAAGGGCCAAGATCTATACTCTCTATTCTTTTCCATTTCCCCCCTGGTACTCTGGACTAAAACAGTTCCCTCCGTATATGGTAAAGATAAAAATGAGATAAAAAATTTCTTTAGCAAAGCAGAGCAACCAAAATGAGAATCCCAACTGTCTCATGCATCAACATTTCATTCAGTGAACATTCATTAAGTGCCTACTGTGTTCCAGGCCCACATGTGGCTGTCATGAGCTCTGCTGTTAAGGCTTACATATACTGCAAAGAAGCACACAGAGCGACAGGAGGGCGGCGTGGCTGTTTGTTAAGGTTAGGGTCTGGAGGTCGGAAGGACCAAACGGTCTCTGCGTTGAGTCCTGAAATATGAATCAGTGAACGTGAGTTATGAGCATTCTGGGAGGGCACGGAGTTGGATAAACTGGATCCCTTCCTTCAAGGATGGTCTGCTGGATTTAAGGACAGGAGGCAGTGTTTAAAACGATACGAAGCACTTTGGTATTAGGGTAGAACCTGAAGACCAGGGTCTGAATGTTAACTTTACAACTTGGTGATTTCACTTGGACAAGTTTATTTTACCTGAGTAGCCACTTCTTTAGTAAACAAGGGATAAAGTAACATAAACTACTTCATAGAATTACACTGATTTAAAATAAGATTAGCATAGCAAAGTTACTTGCTTTTATAGTGGGTGCAGAATCAATGCCGTGTGGCAAAGATATTTTTTTAAAAGTGCTATGTGAGTGCCATAGACAGAATATTGAGGAAGAACAAAGAAAGATTTCGTTTCTGCCCAAAATATGAGAGACCTGGTGGGCCTTGAGGATGTGGACAGGGAAGAAAGGGGTGTGAAGAATGGGCCACTGGGAACTGAAGTAAAAGGTAAAGCTGCAGTTTCTAGACTGGATGATGAAGAAAAGAGGTAACAGGAGTAAGAGATCAAGCTTGGTGGGGGGCGTTCTGTGTCCCACATGCTGAGCTGGGGGCAGCTGCTGAATGCTGTTGGTCTGGGGTGCCTGTTTGCTTCAGTGGGTTGTCCTTCAGACGCGTCCTGTTCTGGGCTTGCCCGGGGGTGGGCACAGGACGAAGTGCCCAGCCATCCCTGGTCAGGGTGCTTGGTTGGCACAGACCTTGCAAACGGCCTCCTTCTGCCTCGTTGGCAATGTCCGTGCCTGCACAGGGTTTCTCATCAGGAGGGGAACAGGCAGATTTTTAAAACCTTGAGCTCTAACTCTTCTTCAAAATGGGTGGAGGAGAACCAAACTTTTCTGCTGCTAATTTTCACCCATTGTTATCCTTGCCCTTGAGTTTCTTTTTCTTTTTCCATCTTCCTTCCCCCAGCTAACAACCATTAATTGCTATAGAACAGAAAGGAATGGGAAAAAGTTTTTTGAAAAATTGTCTAAATGCTTCAACACCAGTGGACTGCGTTCCTATTTGTGTCAGTTTCCTTTCAACCGTAGCTGCTTTATGATCTCTCTTCATAGGCAAGAGATACAGCCTACAAGTAACCATGGTTACTAGTTTTTGTATGTCATGGGTAGCCTGCCGTACAAGATGCTAACATTTTGCCAAATTTTTATCTCTGCATCTCTGTTTTCTTCTTTCTCTTTCTCCCCCTGCCTTCTTCTCCCCACCCCTTTCTGTCCTCCACACACAAATACGTAAACACTTAAAATTTTTCTTGCTAAACCATTTGAGTTAGTGCAGAGATATGACCTTTAGCACAAGAATATTCTCCCATATAACCCATAATACCATTATCACCAGAAGTATTATCTCACATATAAATAATATTCGAACACCTATTCAAACTTTCCCAGTTATTCCAATAATGTCTTTATAACCCTTCTCTTCATCTAAGATTCATCAATAGTCATTTGCTTCATTGGATGGTCACCCTGTTTTTGTCGTTCATGGCACTGATACCTTGGAAGATTCCAGGACAGTTGTCTTGTACACAGTCTGGATTTGTTTGTTACTTTATGATTGGATACAGGTTAAGTATTTTGATACAGATTAAGCATTTTGATGTATATACCACATAGTTGTTGTGAAGACACATGGCGTTCAATTGTCCTGACACTGATTACTTCAACCATCACCAGGGTTAGGTGCCCTACCAGAGCTCAAGGTGCAGCACCTTCTCCTTTAGGGAAGTGCTGCGTCATCTGGGGGGTGACGCTCTGAGACTGTGTGAGTACCCTGTCCCACAGCACCCCATTCCCTGTGGCTTTAGCATCCATTAATGATCCTTAAGTGAATCAGTTATTGCATCGGTGGTTCCAACGTAGGATTTTCTATTTCTGCTATTCCTTTGGCGTTTATTAGCTTTCATTCTGCGTAAAGATGAGCTTCCCACTACCCTCTATCATGAACATCTATGGGTCTATGGTTCTTTTGTATTCATTGTGTTATAATTCATCCATATCATTTTTGTTGTTGTTGTTCAAACTGATGAACAGTAGAGCCCTTTCAAGACAACTCCTATGACCTTTTGTTGCCTTTTATCGTGTATGCATTAATATTTGAGCACTTCCTGCTTTCTGGCCTAGTAAGATGCTCTAGGCTTATCTTGTACTTACCTTGGCCAGTACCCAACTATTTCTCCAAAGAGCTAAAGTGTTTAGAAACCAAGATCTGGGTAATTTTCCTTAAACTGCATATAATTCACAGAAAGTTAAGAGCCATTAATCATTTGTTCAAGATCCCCTACCCCCAAACTTCTGCTAAAATATTCCCATAAAGGCATTGGGAGTTCAGAAGTGGGAAGGAAAGGACCAGCGAGAGGAAGAGGTCATTGGAAGTCAAGGTCTTTGGGCTTTGGACCAGAGGTGGCCCGGTGATGTAAAAGATGACGTGCCAAAGACCAATTTAGATTGTGCTGGAACTCTGCCTGGGGGAGACGAGAGAGCCTGAGAAAATGGTCTGTGCTTTTTCCAGGTAGACTCTGAAAAACACTGGTTGCCCTGTTTGAGTGTCCGCTAATGCTCCAATCCAAGACTGTTCCCCTGAGTTATACATATGCTGATTCTTAGAGCAATTTAAGAAATACAGGTTTCATCCTGAGAGTGCCTAAGTGCTCTACATTTTCAGTCAGTGTGGGGTAGGTAGAGATTGATGTATATTTTATCATGTCTTCTTTTAAAAATGCAAATTCATAATTTTTGAGTACTCAGTTGAATGTAGTATCCCAGTTTACTTGCTGATTATATTTGGTTGCAAATTACTAAAAGTAAAAATGTACAGCATTTTAGGCAGCAACTCGTGAGATACAGAAACCAAGAATTTCAAAGTCATTTTCCAAAGTAATCAGCATGCATCTGATAAAATGATAGTGTCTTGATAGCGTCTCTGAGGGGGATCTTGAACTTGAACTGACTGACTTTTCTGGAACTCAGTGTCTCCTCTGTGCTCTATTTTTATGTATAATAGCATAGTTAAAATGTCCATTTGCCTATTCTCTTCTTTCAAACTGAACAAAACATGATGCCAGTAGCTTTTGTTTCCATTTTATGGGGAACCTATGAAAATGCTTAAAAATACACAAGCAGATTTGAAACAGAAGGGTTTTGTTTTTGTTTGTTTTTTATGGAAGTCAGTATTTTTGGAAGTAAAAAGAATAAAACAGAAAAGCAAAGACTACTACATGTATGCTTTGTGCAGCAGGAATCTGGTTATTATTCAGATGGATACACTGTATGTTTCAGATGCTTTGTAATATTATGAAACAAAACCACAGATACACAGACTTTTAATCCGCACACAGTACATTTTTGAGAATGGAGAGCTGTAGGAAAGCAACTGCTCTGTACAAAATAGGTACTGGCTGTAGGGTGCTCGAGGAAGGTGAAGCTGAACATGGAAAGGCACACAGGATTTAAATGTGCTGCTTAGCAAGCATAGGTGAGTGAACTATGGTGTGTGGGGGCCAGATTGTCCCACATTGTCCCTGACTCCTGAGGACCCTCACCATCATGTCACTGATGTGACATCATATCAGTTCTTACGTGATGTCAGTGTGTGGGGTTAAACCAAGCACACTCATGACTAAGGAGTCACCGTTTTTGGCAAATGGATTATTTGCAAAGTCAAATTTTGTCATTGTCAGGAACATTTTAGTATAACTGAGTTCTGTCGGAGGTCATACAAATCAGTTTCTCTTTTCTTACTTTTTATTTAAAACTATCCAAGTGAGCATTGATCCTGATGCCCAAATCCCCCTCCTTATTATGTGTCCTTAGTCTGGGTCTTGTTTGACAGGAGCTGTAGCCAGAACACAATCTCTTCATCCAGAACAAAATTTCTGTCAGACATTAAGACAGCTTGTACAGAATTATATAATTTTAAAAAATCTTTCATCTATATTTTGCTAAGTCCATGACTATTTTAGCCAGTAAAAGTGGATTATATATTGGACTCTAATGGATTTATATATTTTTCTGGCTTGCCCTTGAACTGCAAGACAGAAACTGTATACTTATTTTTTAAAATATTTTATTTAGATTTTTTTTTTAGAGAGAGGAAAAGAGAGGGAGAGAAACATCACATGTGAGAGAAATACCTACTGGCTGCCCCTCACATGCCCCCCACTGGGGACTTGGCCTCCATCCCAGGCATGTGCCCCTGACCAGGAATCAAACCAGTGACCTTCCTGTTTGCAGGCCAGTGCTCAATCCACTGAGCTACACCAGCCAGGGCAGAAACTATATAGTTTTAAGGGTTCAGTCATAAGACTGGATCTGTTTATACTCATGGAGAAAGCGTCTGATGTCCTTGTTCCCGGGCTGGTCTTCATTCTGTTGTCTAGATTCTAATGTGAAATTAAAGTGGGGATAAAAAGAGGCCTTTCCACCAAATGCTTTAGTCTTACTTTCCTATAGCATGATGTTATTTTTCATTGTAAAGGGATATGTGATTACTGTGGAAATTTGGGTACCACAAGGGAGATGCAAAGAAAGTAAACACTGTTCTACTCCTGTTACCTCAAGTTAGCAGCTTATTCAAATGTTGACTTTCTTTTCTTCTGGCCTTTTTTTAAAGATATGGATACTTTAAACAGAGTTGGTACCATTTTGAACACGTTGCATTAGAGTCTGCATTCCTAGTGAACACTGCTTAAACACATTTTCCCATTTAATATCTTACAGGTTTTAAAAGCCTGTTTTTAATTATTGTTGACTACTTCAGTTTTTCAAGTTGCTTGAAACGACATTACTTATAATGGAAAACTTCTTAGTACGTATCTTTATGTGTATATATATCTTACATTTTTAAAGGGTAAATTCAGAGTCTTTTTAAAAATTTATTAGTTTAAGGGCATTAAAAGTAATTTTATTCAGCTTGTCCTTTCCAGCAGTCGTGGTTAAGCCTTCTTATATAAGCAAGAATCTAGCTTTCTAACACCAACATCTCAGTCTTTACAGGTTACTGTGGTAATAACACCGTGTCTGTCCAACATCAGTCGGGACCTTCTCGTGAATAAACGTTTCACGTAACCAAAACTGACACTTAAGGGTCCATACTTGGTAATTTTGAACATGGTGGGTGAGAATCTTTCTAAAATTGTATTCCATATGCTGCTGTTCCCTTTAATGTCATGAAAAGATTTGAAGAATCAGAATTTAATTACTTCTGGTTTAAATCACAAGCATCCTTACAAACGCTACTTATTGTACAGTCAGTTCCGCTAAAATATGAAATACGTGTTTCTAAAAGCCACCAGGCTGTGCAGAATCATGCAGTAAAACCCATAACACTTACAGGGTAAATACAGTCAGGGACACAACACTTGAAGACCTTAGTCAGTGTTCACCAGCGATAACGTTAAAAAATAAGAACTGAATAAAAACTAGCACAATTTTACGCACGTTAGGTGGTTAAGGAATAAATAACTGTGGCACTTTACCTTGAAAGAGCCTGACCTTTTCTTAGGGACTAAGAGCTTGGAAGGGTTGCAGCTTGTGAGTTGTTCTCAGGTGGTGGAAGGAGGGTTAGCTGAAGTCGGAAGGGAAGTTGGGGCTCCCAGCGAGGATGGTGTGGCTCACAGCACACTGGTGGAAACAGCTCACTGGTGCCTGTTTGCGGCATGGGCGTTTGCATTGCCTGTGTCCTTATGCAGCTGGGTCCTGCCTGGGTACAGTCTTCTGCTGTTACCTAGTTTTGCTTGCAAGGACATCATGCATAAATGTGTGAAATTCAAGTCATGCCCACATTGTTTCCTACCATATGAATCTTGGAACAAGCACAAGGTTCACAGCAGAATTGAGTACACTGTGGTAAAACGATGATGTGTGGGCGATATTCTGCTCATCTCTATGTTAGAGTCAGTGCATGTAAACCAGGAGAACCTGGCCTGGGAGTCAACACGTATGCGTGTTGGCAGCAACACCGGCATAATAACAAAAGATGCCTATTGATGTTTCTGGGATTCTGTCTGCTTTCCAGTTATGACCGCCTACCGTAGCAGTTTTCTGCCTTCGTCTGATTGACCTATTGTCAACCTCTCGTGGTTCACAGATGAATTTATTATGCTTCTTAGAATTCCCTGTAACATAAGGGCCAGAATGGGAGAGCACAGACTTAAGGTTATGGTTTACCCATGGCATCTGTTTTACCTACTCAATTTTTGTAATCTATGAATGAGTTATTACCTGTTCATTCACAGGGCTGTTGTTGGGGAAGTAAACTTTTGTTTTAAGTGAGGTTACTGTCATGCAGAATTTTTGGATTTTCTGTTTTATTAGAAAAAAGTGAATGGGACTTTTTTGTTCCCACCTGCTGCAGCGAAGGGTGCTTAAGTGAAAACATCTGAAGGGCATTTAAGAGTTGTTGATTTTCTTGAGGTCGTTGTTCCCTTCTATCACAACTGCGTCTGTGTTTGTGAGATGAGCTTGTCTTTGGAGGGTAGGGTGGGCAAGCATGATTTCGGGAGACCTTCCCTCCCAAGTTGTGTAATTAGAAGTCCAGATCCTCCCTTGGTTGATTTTTATGAGTCCCTGAGCAGGACATTTTTACCGTGAAGGGTTGCCAAGAAGTCTTGCTGATTCCTGCTTTAGTAACTTTAATAAGACAACAGATCAAAATACCGTCTAGATTTAGCAAGCCTTGTTAGTATTGTCCCAAAGAAAGGTAGCTAACAAAGCTCATCATTTAGATATTGCATCAAAATCTATTTTAATTATGCAGTGAGAATCTGAATGGCTGTGGGGTGTTGGCGATTTTTAATTTCTAATCTGACTTTGAGTTTTGACTTTTTTGTCTCTATTCCATTTTCAGATATATTCGGGCTGCCTGACCTCATTGAGTGATTACTATTAACAGACTTCGTGGGAAAAGGGAACTTGCCTTCTGAGCTTTGTACCAAAGACCTGGGAAAAGTAAGTAACCTTCTAACTTGCTTTAAAAACAATTCTGTTACACTTCTCTCAGGAAATTAACAGTGGTTCTGTGGCCTTTCCACTTCCTTTCTTTCCTGGCTTTGTAGTTTTATGTGTTCTTATGGATTCGAAACATGGGAAAGCACTCGGGAGACCTTTGCAAAAACCTTCTAAAGAGACTTGGATGACTCTCTGCCTTGTGTCATTTCTTTTGGGCTTCAAAAAGTGAGTCCTCAAGGTTGTGATAAAACCTTTCATTAGATGTGCAGTAGGGGGATTAAACTTTAAAGATAAGGGAATATAATGTGGTATGACAGAAAGGTGAGTCTGGTTTTTTGACCTTTGGTGTTTAGACTTTATATAGGCTCTTTGGTTCTGAGTTTTTAGAGTAATAGCGAAACCCATTTGACTCTTTTCTTGCCTGGAAAGGAAAACAAAAGGTAGAGTCACTCGTTCAATAAGTTCTTCATGTAGCTTGGCCTTGGAAGATCTAATAGCCTGTCAGTTTTATTATTTTGTACCTTTCTGAGGTATTTTAAGATATGCTAATTGAGACATGTATGCATGGTTTTGCTATCTTTTAGAAAAAGTTGCTGGAGGCTATAAAGTTCAATTTTATTCTCTGATCTTTTCGAAAGATAAAATGGGCTGTAAAGATAACAAAGTCAGTCTGCTTTGCTGTAGATACTACAC
This sequence comes from Artibeus jamaicensis, assembly GCF_021234435.1. Classification (NCBI taxonomy): domain Eukaryota; kingdom Metazoa; phylum Chordata; class Mammalia; order Chiroptera; family Phyllostomidae; genus Artibeus; species Artibeus jamaicensis. Next base: position 2,605,712 of record NW_026521954.1, read on the forward strand.
TGTACTACACACACACCTCCTTTCTGACATATTCCACAAATGGTATTGTTAACAATGGGAGCTACTCACCCATTTAAGTGCTGGAGAGTTTTCTAGACTTCTGTGCCTTGTGTCTTACAGTTCCTGTGCATTTCTTACAGTACAAATGAGCTAGTTGAAACATGGCTAAAATAAAGCAAGGCAGAAAATAACTTCGCTTTAGAAGTTGTCTAAAAGCATTAAATAATAAGATAGGATTTGATCAGATTTTATTGTTATATTGTATTTACTATGAACATAATTAAATTGTGTATTTTATAATAATTATGATAATAAGGTAAAGGTCTTTAATTATGAATCCTATTTGACGTTTAAGATTTTGTTTATTTATTCTTTTAGACAGAGGGGAAGGGAAGGAGACAGAGGGAGAGAAACATCATCGTGTGAGCAAGAAACAGTTGCCTCTCACACACCCCCAGTCGGGGACCTGACCTGCAACCCAAGCATGTTCCCTGATTGGGAATCGAATCAATGACCTTTTGGTTTGCAGGCTGGCACTCAATCCACTGAGCCACACCAGCCAGGGCTGAAGTTTAATAAGACATTTGTACTGAAAAAATATTATACACACATACAGTGTACACACACCACAAATACAATTTTGGAGTGCTCTCAAGTCTCTGCTAATATGAATTCTTTGAAAGGAAGGACTTTGAAACTTTTCTCCAAAAATAGTTAATTTGTTACAGCGAAATATTGCAGTAGTGAAATACTATTGGCAGTGGAATTTTTAAAATAATACCAATTTTATTTAAATTGTGTAGTGTTGTATTCACATATTAACCTTAAAATAAAGGAAATCCTGTGTGGTGGGGTTGTTATTTTAAGTTGGAAGGATACTTGAAAGAGGATTATGTTGGAAGTCACCAAATGAATGAAAAGGATGGAAGATGAATTTTCTGGGCTTTAGGGTCCAGATACTTGCAGTGGTGTTTAGACTGGATATATAACCTAGCCTCAGAAAGAAAGGGCCTTAAACTGCCTTTCAGATAATTTAGCATCTCCTGAAAATTTAATAGTCTCTGGTGAAATATTTTCCTTCCATTATACCAAAATATTCCCTTTATGACAATGTTATAAAAGTCATTTTTCCGTTTTGTAGAGGCAGGGTATCTGCAGGACTTTTGCTCACAATAATGAGCACCAGACAGACACTGTGTTACCTGAGGGACCATGGCAAATAGGTCTCTGCTTATTAAAGCTGCTGTCACAGATGAATATTTATATGCACCAGAGGATGTCCATTATTCACCTTTTAAGTTAAAAAATAGGAGAAGAAGGTTATAGTGTGTAAGCATACGCCACATAAATCTAGCTGAAGAAATAGTTATGTGGAAGTGAACACTAAGGGGGAAGGAGGGAAGTCCTTTCTGAAAGGTCTAAGTCACGAGAGGACGTACCTGGCACACCTTGACCGTCAGGGTATTGGTGACTGGTTTCTTTTTGAGGAGGCAGGAGTGCAGTTTTAGGAAAAATTCAGAACCACAACCTTCACGCTTCTTTTTACCTCCTTTTGTCCTCTACTTTTATTTTTTCTTCGTTACAAATATGTTTTCAAAATCTTTCCTGTTTCTAGCATTTTGTTTAATTATTTGAGGTGGATTTCAGGAAACTTTGAGTCTGTGATGTTGGCAGAATATAAGAGGGACTTTTGAAAATTAGCCATGGATTGTTAAGAGGTAGAATACAGCTTCTATGTTATTACCTTATTTAATACACATATATTTTTATGTTAATACTGAAAGAGTAGTATATACTATAAATCGTTTGGTATGCTGGGTGGTTTTTTTTGGCCCCACTTAACTTCCATTCTCCTACTAAAGTAACAATACATAATGAACTCCTATGCTAATATTTATGTTCAATATAATTTTTAGTGAAAACAAAGCTACTGAATCTTAGCTTTTTGTTTAATTTGAGGCTATCCTGGCTCTCAGTTGGAGAGGAGTAAAATATGCAAAGAATATGGTGTAGGTTTTCCATCTGCCAACAGAGAACAGTGCACGGTTTCTCCTTCTGTAAATCTCTGCAGTGTTTACTGTGACCATACGTCTTTCTGAATAGGAGGCTAAACATCTGCTCAAAATTGTAGGTGTCACTGTCTGATGGGTACTATGTATAAAGCACTGTCTTCTTTGGTCCCTTTGTTGTATTACAAGCGTGCCGGTGACATACGCCTCCCACTTAGCTGTCTTCATCAATACTTCTGTGTTTAAGGAAGGATTCTACCCACATATTTCTTCCTCACAGGCAACTCTAAGTATTTCAGGTAGGGTGATGGGTACAGAAGGGACATTTCGTAGACTTTGGAACATAATGCATTGGAGTAAATTGCAATTCAAATTAATTGAAGATGCAGAATGTTTTATAGATCTTCGCATACTTTCTCAATTTTAAGTTAATTTATTAAGCCAACATTTGTTGAGCAACTACTATGTGCCAGGTACTGTGTGAGGAGCTCATCATTCAAAGATGAATGAGATATGCTCTTACTTTCAAGAAACTTAAGTTTCAAATTCAGAGCTCGAATAATACTTATTCAGCATGTACCATGTGCAAGCAGTGGTCTGGATGTTCTTAGATGAGGTGTTTGGCCACTAAAATTCAGTAATGGTATTTATTAACTCATCTCCTCCAAAAGCAGTTATGAATAGAATTTTCTAATCTTTAAGTTTTTTTTTCTTCCATTTTATTTTATTAAACATTTAGTACCTGCTACTACTTGTTAAGTTAAATTAGCAAATGGAAAAAAAGTTAAACAAATAACAAGCATTTAATTGATAAATTTAGAATGATGATTTTAAAAACATGTATTTGTGTGTATATATTATACATACTATAAATAACACCTTTTATAGATAGAAACCTGTATACATATAACATAGTCACAATTTCTCCTACTAAAGTAGTTCTTAGTTCACCTGTACAATTAAATATATCAAGATTTATTGTATTTTGTTTTGCTTTTGTAATGTTTTGTTTTTTATTTTTTAAAATACATGACGATCTAATGGCATTCTGCCCTTGGTGTGGCTGCAGTGTCTGAACAGTATGGAAACCATGCATTAAAGCACTTGATTTTCACAGTAATTTTTGGCGTTAGGGATTATTGAAACTTGGGGGGAGGGGAGGAAGTAAATTGCCCACGTTCACACAGCTAGAAAATGTTGGAGTTAGGATTCCAGTTTCTATCCATTCAACTTCCAAACTCACTCAGTGTCCTCCTGGCCCCAGGGAGCTGGTGGGGAAGGGAGGCTCACAGAGGCTCTGGGCCTGCTGAGCTGGGGCAGTCCTTTCAGCTGAGGAATCTGGGAGTGTGTTTGCTGCTCTGAAGAACCGGCAGTGATCAGACATGAGGGCTGAGTTAGAAGACAGAAAAAAGGGGGGAATAGCTGGCACAGCAGGAAAAGCATGCGCCAAAGCGTAGAGGAGTGGAAGCTCCTGGCGCGCTCACAGAGAGGCTGGTGGGGCATGTTGGAGGGCACAGCGGACTCAGGTTGCAAAGCCCCAGCTTTGAGGAGGGCCCCATGGGGGCCATGCTGGCGACTTGAGGTTTCTAAGCACCATATAGCTGGAAGAGTTTTATGGTAGAAGTTTCATGACCCGAGGGAAGTTTTACAGTGATCACTTGGGTGGAGGTCTGCAGTAGAGACCGAAAAAGGGAAAACGGGAGGCACCGGGCCGCCACGTGGGGCTGAACAGGTTGTCCACTGCACAAGGGAATTTGTGAGCAGTGGGTGGTGGGACTGATGACTGTCCAGCTCCTCATTCACCAAGCTGTGTGTTCGCTCTTGGGATTGGGCCTGCCCAGGTAGGGCTGGCACCTTTAAAATTTTTCACAGTAAGCAGCTTTGCTTACCTTTCAATTGCTTATAAAATAATAGGAGGGATTAGATAAAGAAATAACCATGTACCCTGAGGCTTGAGTCTGGAGGTGGGACATGTGGTCTGTTTCCTAACTATGTGATGTTGGGCCTGTTCCTCATTCTCTCAAAGGCTGTTACCTCGTCTTTAAGGGAGAGTTGATAACGGGATGTAGCAGGGCCCTGGACAGAGCAGTTCAGGGTCCTTGGTAAGAGAAGGAGCTAGACGGGCAAGATGGAGAAAGAATAGGGATGGAAAGGTGCTCCAGGCAGTTAGCCCTGAGAGCGTCCTGAGAACTGTGTGAAGAGTTTTGTATGTTATATCTTTTTTAATCCTACATCACTTCTGAGAGGTAGATATTATTGCCTCTTTTTAAGGATTTTGAAACTGTGGCCCAGGTAGGTTAAGTAACTTGTCTAATGTCACACAGCTAGGAAGTGGCATAGTTAAGACTTGAACCCAGGGCTGTATGACTCACATATATGCTCTTACCCACTGTGCTAACGTGCTGTTCTTAGAAGTATATTTTTTATGTTGAGCTCCCTTAATACCCTACTTAAATCTCTCTAATGACATCTCCTGATTTTACCTTTTATTGTTTTTCACTTGAATTAGGTCATAGTTATTCATATAATGATGTATTTAATATACTAGACTGTGAGAGCTTGAGAACTGGGAAGCAGTCTCATTAAAATTTTTTGTCTTTCATAACTCTGTTCAATAAAATATGCATAGATATGGTGATTAAGCTCTAAAATTTTTCTGTGTCCTAAAATTCAGTAGTTTAAAATTATATAAGTAAAGAAAGCTTCAGTTGCGGTTATTAGTCACGTAGAACTGAAAAAAGAGCCACTGGATTTTAGTTTGATAACTAGGTTGATTGCTAAAGTCTTAGGCAATTCCTAATTGCCATTTTATCAGAAAGATAATTCATGCCCTGGATGGTGTAGCTCAGCGGATTGAGTGCGGGCCTGTAAAACCAAAGGATGGCAGTTCTATTCCCAGTCAGGGCACATGCCTGGGTTGTGGGCCAGTTCCCAGCAGGGGACACATGAGAGGCAACCATACATTGATACTTCTCTCACTCTCTCCTTTCCTTCTCCTCTAAAGATAAATAAATAAATAAAATATTTTTAATGTAAAAAAATAAAGATAATTCCTGACTTGCTGTTCAAGACTGAAGCCAAGACCAAAATATACTTTTTGCAAGCCTTTTGGGAGGCTGTAAAGCCGTCTGTGCTCGCTGCTGCGTTGTTGTGCTGGGTATAAAACACAAATGTTTTCAGCGACACTTTTGAGTCCACAGAAAATGTTACACTGTCATTCGTGCTGGGAAGGACCTCAGTCTGAAACTCATGTGGAGCCCTTGGCAGAAGGTCAGTCTTGTTTGGTCCCGGCTGGACAGCAGATAGATGTGCTTTCCGAGGTCAGGGCAGGTTTTCGGAGGCCCTGGGGTCAGACCACTTTGGTTTGCATCCCAGCTCCTCTTGGCTTGTGAACTCGTGTCCCTTGGGAAGAAAGTGTCTGTAAACTGCAGATGGATAAGAAAACAGGTTGACAGGATACGTTTGTGTGCTGGTTGATTGGGAATTTAGGGGGCAAAATCTGCATCCCGTGGGAGCCACTTTTGCTCACATATACTTTAAAGGGCTCCAGAAGTGTGAGCTTGTAGAATGGAATTTGACGCTTCATTGTTATAGCCCGTGTTTATCTGAGGATGAGCCTTGGCAGATTTCTCAGTCTCTTTATGAACTCTTTGGAGGCAGGTCAGCCCCTGCTCCCTGCTCTGTTTGCCTGAGGAGCGTAGGAGGTGATGGCTTTTATGAAAATGGAAAATACTAGTTGAGATGAACATTGCCTCTGGGCTTTGAGAAGCGCTGGGGTTCCTGTCATCTTCCAGAAGAGGAGCACCAGTGAGCTGTGAGAAAGCAAAGCAAACCCTGCCAAGTTTCATGGCTCATCTCTGCTGCTGTTCCCAGAAAAGAGGGAGGGAGGGGCCTGCAAACAGCTCCTGGAGTCCCAGGAGAGGATGGTAAGTTCAGGTGCTCAATAAAGCACAAGGACCTTCTGATTCCTGTTGGCCTTTGCTTGGCCTGGCAGGAACTGCAAGAGCAGCAGAATGGGTCTCAGAACATTGCTCTCCAGCAAAAATAAACGTATGCCTGGCTGTTAGAGTTTACTTTCTTCCTTAAGTGTGAAGTTGCACCGACTCGTGATGTTATGCCCCTTTGAGGTTTTATGTCTTGGATTACTAGAACAAGCAAATCATATAGAAATATTCCCCAGACCCAATCTTAACCTTGGAGTTTTGGGCTGCTTGGTTGTGCCCTTGAGAGTAAAGGCAAACTTGGCCTGTGCCTTCTTCACAGGGAAAAAAAAAACAGGAGGTATGAATAAACGTGGAATTTCAAAACCATTTCCAGCATCACCTTCCCCTACTATGTGACTCTTGAAAAAAAGCTTCAGTCTACTGTAAACTGGTGATCCCTTAGTATGTGGATACTACAGTGGGGAAAATAAAATTGGATTGTATACCTTCCCTTTTATTTTCCAGACTAATTGTTTTCCTGCATTTAAAAGCAGATGCTAAACTCATCCTTTGATGTTCAGCAGAGACAGACTTCAGTTGTGCGTTATAGCTCTTGGTGCATATCGTTTGAATAAAGATCAGCTCTGGCAAATTAGATTTTGATGGTTACATTTTGATCTGGAGCCACAGAACTGAGTATCAATTTATTCCTTCAATCAATGCACATGTGATTCCTGCTTGGCCCCTTACATAAATTGTTTTCAAATCTCTCAACTACCACAAAAAACCTTGCAAACTAGATAGTGCTATCTCTATTTTATAGATAAGGAAAATAGGGCAGGGGAGTGATCAGAAAACTCACTCAGGGTCACATGGCTATTAGGTGCCCGGGGATTTTGTATATGTGTGACCCAAAGCTGTCATTACAGTGGGGTTGCCTTTTAGGAGTAGATAATCAATGAAATAAAGATTTTGAAGAGTTGGAATCAAGAAAAAGGAGGTTAACCATGAACCCTTCATTCATTCATGTACTCCACAGATATTTACTGAGCACTTATTTTGTGCTGGACACACTGCTTGGTGCTGCAGAGTCAGTGGTAGGAAAGGCAGGAGCCATTCCCCACCAGCCTGAGGAGGAAATGGGTGGAAGAATGTGTTTGCTTCTCCCAACAGCTTTGGTGTCTTGGTTGGGAAAGATTTTATAAAAATTTTTAAGATGTAGCCCTGGCTGGTGTGGCTCAGTGGATTGAGCGCGGGCCTGTGACCCAGAGGATCATGGTCAGGTTCCCAATCAGGGCACATGCTTGGGTTTTGGGCCAGTTCCTAGCAGGGGATGCACAGGAGGCAACTGTACATCAATGTTTCTCTACCTCTCTCCTTTCCTTCCCCCTTCCCCTCTAAAGATAAATAAATAAAATCTTTAAAAAATTTTTTTTAAGATGTAGAAAGTTTGACACCTTAACAAAAGTTTAGTTTATTTTTTACACCAGTATATATACTAAATTACCTGCAAATAAGCAGAGGGCAACTTCATTAAAATACTTTGCAATTGTGCTCCTTCCTTGGGCTGCTTAGAACATGCAGCAATGGAGGTTGGAGTCAAACTATATTGACTTTTAAATAGAATGTTGCAAACACAAATTTGAAAAATCACCTGGCAAGGACTGTATCTATTTCAGCTTTGGATTTCCCATTTTACATAACCGACAGCACCTGGTATGTAGCAAGTACCAGTACCTCTGGTTGTTTGGCTGAGTGATGGGAAATCAAATAGGGGAAAAGAAACTCATACAGAGATGATATCAGGTAGTGTGAGAGTAGCAATTAAATTAACTGATAAATAAACAAGGAGAGAACATGATGGACTTAATTCACACCTGCAAACCTTCTGAATAATCAGGGGGGGAGGGGCTGTGTTTAGGGAATCTGGACATGCCACTGAGTTTGGGTGCTTGAAAGAGACTACGGCCTTCTTTTGATCTTCTGATGTGACTCTTGACTTCCTGTTCATACCTGAGCCTTTTATGCCCTCTTTCCTACTAGGGTCTCTGTTTTGTTTTTTTTAAATTTTAGGCTTTTAAGTATCATATTGTAGGCTGACCAGGCATATCAGTTTGCTGGGATGATCCTGCCTGTGCCTGTTTTCTGTTGTTATTTTCCATGAGACTCCCTTCCAATGTATCCTGGTTTGGATGATAAATTAAACGACCACCATAATAAGAAGGAAGTTTGGTGGCATTCTTTGTCTTTTTGTTTTTTTTAAAGATTTAATTAATTTATTTTTAGACAGAGGGGAAGGGAGGGAGAAAAACATCCACGTGTGGCTGCCTCTCGTGCGTCTCCTACTGGAGACCTGGCCTTCAACCCAGGCATGGGCCCTGACTGGGAATTGAACTGGCGACCCTTTGGTTTGCAGGCTGGTGCTCAATCCACTGAGCCATACCAGCCAGGGCACATTCTGTATCTTTAAAGAAAACTTTTGTAGCATTTAGATTTCTTTGAAGAATTAACGTCATGTGGTTATAGTACCAGTAAAATTACATATTAGATGAGTGTGTGAGTTCTCATAATAAGTAAGAGAAAATGAGCAGTAGCTGAGAAGAGTCAGATGTTGGGAGAAACAGGTTGATTTCGACAAAATGAACTTTAATTACAGCTAATGGCTGGCGCAGCCATATGAAAAAGGGCATTTGAAGGTTATCGTGACGATGGGTAGTGTTTAGGGAACCTAGCATGCTTCGAGAAAGTCTTGGCATCACCGCTAGTTTTGACTTAGAGTTTCAGTGTTACAACAATGGTAATTGAATTCAGATGTATTTTCATTTGTTCTCTAAGTAGAAAGTTAAAAAAATAATTTTTTAAGCACAGCTTTTGTCAGAGATTAAAAGCAATGGCTGGGTGGGAAAATGTTCAATTCGTATGTTCCCCTTATAATCTTACTGTTAAATCGTGTCTTTTGTTAAACTGTTTTAATCAAATGAGACAGTCACATAGGGCCTTCATGGGTGTCAATAGAATGTATGCTGGGATTTTTTCTCTCAATAAAAAGGGTTAGATTGGTTTTTGTGGTTCATATACATGGATTTGAAGTAGCAGATTAGTATTTTGTCCCACAGATGTATGTAAAAGGGGAAGCTTGACAATAATTGCAGTGTGAGGGTTGGGTGTAGGATGAAAGTCATGCTACGACCTGTCTTTTCCATGTTAATATTTTATGAGCTAGTGATGCAAGTCCCATTGTTTCTTGTTCCCTGCAGTAGTGTCTTTCATAGGAGGGTGGATTTCTGCAGCAGAGGGATTATTTGTATACAGTCCTCCATTTCTCTTTGTTTTGGAATTAAATGTGAACTTTGTCACTGGCTGTCTATGGGTGAGTTTTTTCTCTGAGCCTCAACTTTCTAGCCTATAAAATAGGAGTAATAATATATATTGCTTAGCATTTATTAATATGATATTTACTCATTCCTGAATCTGGGATAAACACTAAGCATGTGACACAAAGTTTAGTGTTCTCCCCGGCGTGGGACTCATCGGCAGATGCTGAGGATAGAGCGACATGTGGTACTGTGAGAAGGGCGAGACTCAGAATATTAACAACCAGTTACTGGCCAATCAGAATGGCTGCTGACTGCAAACATTCTGGGTGGTCTTCATGGTTCTCACTCACTTGAATATCAGCCGGTTACTGTCAGTATCAACAAGTCTGTGTGTAACCTGTGCTGATTTGCAAGGAAACTCGTATGTGCTTCCTAGTTATAAATTAAAGCCTTGTCCTCGGAGATGATCAGGACAGGACGCCACCTGCTGTGCCTGGATTCCTGTCTCAAAGGCTCCCCTTTCCTTTTGGGACCTTGCTAATCATCGCCATCAGCACTGTGATAGTGCTTTTGGGGACAGTGCTTTCCCATTTTTTACTCCACCTCTAATCTGGAAACATCTCCTTAATTCCCTTTGGAGATAAAAGTTGAGTTCCTGACTTTCAGCAAAACCGTGAGAGCCCCATACACTTGGTTACTAGGTACTGCAGGCCTAGACCCATTGTCACTGGGTCCTGGGCAAGGCTGCCTGTCTGGCCTAGAGCACCAACCCGCAGCCCCAGAAGTGACTGGCAGCACATCTAGGTACGGAGCCCAGGCATCAAAGAGATTGAGGCCCTGGACACAGGAAGGTTTCCCTCTTCTGCCAAGTCTTTTTCTGCTAGTTCTCATTTCTTGTCTCAGGCTTTGCCCCTTCCCAGAGGGTCTGACATTCGAAACTCCACCTCTCCCAGGGCAGACCCTGACCCCCTTCCGCAGGCATGGGTTGGTGCTTGCTGCAGCTGCGGAGAAGTTCAGCATCAGCACAAAAGCTCCCTGTAATCCAGGAGGCTTCTTTCCTAGGGCAGGGGTAAGTGGTGTAACCGTACTGGGCCTTTACTGATGTAGCCAAGTCTTTGAGAAATAGCTCTGTGATCCCTTCAGACCTGTTAGATCGCCCCTTATTAGAATGATAAGAGATAAAAGGTGGCAGTGAGGGTGTGGAGAAAAGGGGTTTTTGTGCACTGTTGGTGGGGACATAAATTGGTACAGCCACTATGGAAAACGGTATGGAGGTTCCTCAAAAAGTTAAAGATAGAACTACTCCATGATCCAGCAATTCTACTGTGGGTATGTGTCTCAAAGAAATGAAACATTATCTAGAAGAGATACCTGCATTCTCGTATTCATTGAAGCATTATTTTTACAACTACCAAGACATGGAAGCAACCAAGTGTCCATCAACGGCTGAATGGATAAAGAAATTGTGATATATATACAAACACACACACAATGAAATATTACTCAGCACCACTGGTTGATAGCCCTTATGATGGAAGAGGTACAGACATATTTATTTCACAAAGGATCAAAAAAATAATGTCTATTATAGGCTTAATCATCTGACCAGTCATAGAAAATGGTTCCTCTTTCTAGCCAACCTCTTTTCCTTCAAGTCTAAAAATCTGCTACTTCTGATGGTTGGAGACAGAACTTCCACAGGCCAAAACGAAGCCCCTTTATGTAAATTTCTGGCCAATCCTTTCCAGGGGTGTCCAGCCCGCCGGCCACACACAGCCCAGATGGCTGTGAACGCCACCCAACACCAAATCATCAATTTACTTAAAACATTATGAGACGTTTTTGTGATTACGTGTCACAATGTATTTAACATGTGGCTCAAGATGATTCTTCTTCTTCCAGTGTGGCGCAGAGACACCAAAAGGTTGGACGCCCCTGCGAGCCATTGCAAAGGGGAAAAACAGAGAACTATTTCTGTGTACCTAAATATTAATTCAGACTTCAGGGACAGTGAGTCTTTTTTGGAAATAGCTATTTAGGGCTCTCCTGTTTTGAAATTCATTAGCTAGCTATGAATTTGCCTCCTTTGTATTTGTGAATAAGAAACTGACCTTTACTTTTGAATTTCTTAAAAAGTTAATCTTGGAAACAGCTTCGGAGACTGATTTCTTGTGATTGCTCCCCTCCACCCCTTTTCTTTTTTTCAGAATCGGATGTTGTTTCCTACAGAGCTATGGTTGTTATATTGTGTATTTACCGGATGCACACTGCTGTTGCTGTGTGGAATCTCTGCCCATTGTCGTCCCCAAATAAAAGAGGGGAGGGGTGCAGAATGTGGGATTGACCGAGATAAATTTATCTCAGCTTTTCAAACCCCATGCAAACATGGTATAATTCATTCAGACAACGGTGTGACAAAACTCTTGTTTTAGTGGCAGTTAGATGTTTCGGGGGCACTGACTGCACAGAATATGTGGGAATGGTTATTTGGCATGGGTAGAATCTGAAGTAGCATTTATATCACCAACTGAGATGAAATTAATTTTGGCCAAGATGATCCATAGTCTAAATTCTATGACTGAGCGATTGATCTTTGGCATGTTTTTGTGAAACAGCACCACAGGCAGGGAAATTATAGGCATGCATCCAGCTTTGCATTTATTCTGTAAGCCTTCCCTACGGGTTGTGTATAGTCCTGTTCTGTATGACTAACAAAAACTGTACTTGTACTTTGCCATGCCTTTAACTGTAGCTGTAGTTTGCCTCTTTTATGAAATCCTTTTGGTCACATCAACAGTTTGTTTTAAGCTATCTATCTTAACTCCTGGCTTCGTCTGCAAAATTGGCACGGTGAGCCCAAGACACATGCAGACAAATTGCCCAGGGTTTGGCTTTTCAGACTCAGAAGCAGATACGCTGCAGTCTGCTGCACTGATGGATGCAGCTTTTCAGTGATATTGATGTCCCTGCAGCTGGACATAAATCTTGGGATGCTGTGCTTTGCATTTTCATATTCACGTGCGGTTCTTGACCGCTGGTTTTCGGATGGCTTCATCTCTCAGAAAGCTCTGTTTTAACTAGAAAGACAAAGAAGGTGGTTCCTCCTCGCCCACTGCTCTTCTGCCTGCTCCTAACAATAAGAATCGAGAGCGCACTCTCTTAGCCAGATGTAAATGGTGGCAACTCCCAGTTCACAAACTGATGACATTCCCAAGATTCTGAACTCGGAGCGTGTTTCCTAATGAGAGAAAACAAGTCAGAGAATAGACGAGCCTATTGAAACTTTTTAACCCTTAACTTTCCAGCAGCATAGTTTCATTTGGGCCTGAAAACCTGACCTTCCCCTGTGTTTCCTGTGGAAGAATGTTCTTTATTCTGCTTTGGTATCTTAAGGGGCATAAACATTTCATTCTTAACTTCTGTGGGCAGTCACCTGTCTCCAGCTGTGTACCCTGCGGCAGTATATCAGGCAGTGTTCTTAGGAGTAATAAAGTCTGGCTGAATGATGTATAAGCAGAGAAGTAAGGTACTGAGAAAATATTGGGTAGTTTCCTGAACTGCTAATTTAGGCATAATTTGACCTCTCATAGTAGGTTCCTTATGACTTCAAGACAAAAATGCACTGAATTGAACTTGAACAATTTGATTCACTAGGAGGAGCAGATTAAGGTTTATATGTTTCCTTATTTATAGTGTTCAATGAAACTTCACATTGTCAGTTTGTCTTATAGGGTTGGATGATTTGTATATTTTATTAATCAACTTCTACCCTTTTTAAAATTTATTATTTGTAATAATGCATATATATATGTTACAACTTCCTGTCTGCTTATTTGTATTATTTTTCACTTCTCAGAGGCAACCACTTAGAATTCATTTAGCTTTTCTTCTGATATTTACTTCCATATAGCTAATTCATACGTTTATATTGATATTTCTTGGAAATTTTCTCAATTTTAGACATTTTTACATTTTTTATAATGTTTTATTATTTATGCTGTTACAGTTGTCTCAATTTTTCCCTTCGGTCCCCTCTCTGCCTGGCCCACCCCCCAGTTCCAGAGTCACTCCCCACGCCATGTCCCTGTTCATAAGTCCTTCCTGTATGTTCCTTGGCTAATCCCTCCACCTTCCTTCAGCCAGTCCCCCTTCCTCCTCCCCTCTGACCAATATCAGTCTATTACCTGATTTTTATTAAGATAAGGGTCTAGCTCTCTTTTATTCTCCCTCCGTCAAACACCTGCCCTTAACTCGCTAAGATAGTTATAGCTCCATTTGTTCTACTGCAAATATTCTTCACAGCTGAGCTATCAGTGTACTATGGCTTTATTTTCTTTCTTGGATAGTATGTGTAAAATTCATTAAAAAAACTCATATTTTACATGGAGGGTTAGCAACAGGGGAGTGGGAGAAGGAGAAGGGGGGAGAAGGTACATAAAATAAGTAGCATAGATGGTAGGTAGAAAATAGATAGGGGGAGGGCAAGAATAGTATGGGAAATATAGAAGCTAAAGAACTTGAGACACGTGGTCATAAACTAAAGGCGGGGAATGGTAGGGGAGGGGTGTGCAGGGTGGAGGGGAGTGAAGGGGGGAAATGGGACAACTGTAATGGCATAATCAATAAAATATATTTAAAAAACCTTGTATTTTATTTACGTGTAACTCCTTTATCCCCAGATTCTCAGCTAAAGGTCAAATACAATGGCTGGTCTGTGTGTGTGTGTGTGTGTGTGTGTGTGTGTGTGTGTGTGATGTTTCCCCTGTGTGTGTGTGTGTGTGTGTGTGTGTGTGTGTGATGTTTCCCCAGAGCCTTCTGCCTGCCCACTTCATGTTGGCCTGTTTACTCCAGAGGCCTTCTGCCCAGCTATTGACCAGGCATTCTCCTTCACTACCATGTCGGGACTTCTTGATTGATCTATTTATACTGGATGGCATCTCTCTTGGTTTGTTCTTTCTCTGGGGGAAGCCATTGCCCAGTTACTTCTTGAGAAAGAGTGTGTATGGTATAATTTTCTCGAGATCTGGCATGTGTGAAAATATAATTTAAGTCTCTCTCTCCACATACATGGTTGATACACAATTTATTTTCTTTTTTAAATATATTTTTAAAGATTTTATTTATTTATCTTTAGAGGGGAAAGGAAGGAGAGAGGGAGAGAAATATCAATGTATGGTTGCCTCTTATGTGTCCCCTGCTGGGAACTGGCTTGCAACCCTGGGAACTGGCTTGCAACCCAGGAATGTGCCCTGACTGGGAATCGAACTGTGGTTGCTTGGTTCCCAGGCCTGCACTCAATCCACTGAGCTACGCCAGCCAGGGCTTGATATACAATTTAAAGTTGGAAGTTATTCTCTCTGAGAGTTTTGGAGACTTTGTTTCATTTTCTTCTCCTGATTTTGTTATTGAATTGTTGAATGCTTTTCTGATTCTGGTTACTTTATATGTGACTTTTGGGGGGTGGGGTATTTTTAGAGGATTTTTTCAATCCTCTAATGTTCCGAGATTTGGTTTCATCATAATGTGCCTTTGTGTATAACTTTTTTCATTGTGAAGATTTTTGCAGGGGGTGGTGGAGGGTAATTTTCTCCCTTTCCTGGACTCTTAGTTTCCAGATGCTGGAGCCTCTGCATGTTTTCTCCAACTTGTGCTGCAAAACAGTAACTGGTCTCTGTCCTTGCACTGTTTTGTTGTGCTCTGGAGGGACATTTACCTCCGTTATCTTTAAACCCTTCTATGGGTTTTTCATGTCTATGATCATAATATTAATACTAGGAACTCTTATTCTCACAATATTTCTATTTTATAGCATCCTATTGATTTTTGCTTTATGGATACAATATCTTTTGCCCCTTTGGAGTTATCAATAATGTATACATGAAGTTTTTTCCTGCTCCTGGCATCGACTCTGTTTCTTCCCGAAGTTCCTGTTTGTCATGTTAGACTCTTTGTCACACATCTGGGGACCATTTGCTGTCTGTTTTTACTTATGTGGAGGCACCGGAAACTGATGGGAAGCTTCCTGTGTATGAATGAGCAAGCTGACTGGCTCTCCCTTTTGTCAGTGACGGCCTTACCACGGGATGACTTCCTTTTTCCAGGGTCCCCGTTTCTCCCTTGGTTTTGGGAACTGTAGATCTCCTTTGGGGGGCTGGTTGGTTTCTCCGGGAAAGTCTTTCAGCCTCTTCCTGGCCAGTCTGTAGGAAGTCAGCAAGGGAAGGAGCTGCGAGTCTCTCCCTTCAGAGGGTGCACTTTCCCTCAGTCCTTGCTTTAGGGTGCCTCCGGCCAGGTGCTGTTCCTAATGTCCCTGAGTGACCAGGTTTTATCTGGTCACTCAGGGACATTACCTACTACTACTCAGGTTTTACCTACTACTCAGGTTTTAGCCTTTGCAAAGGGCAGAGCTGTGATGGAAAGGGACACCACTGACAAGCTTCATGGCTAAGAAGGATCTGGAAAGCAGTCCTCCACTTTCCAGTGCCCTCTTCAGCCAGCCCCTACTTTCAGTGAAACTGTGCTTGAACTTGCACTTCCCTGAGGGTCTGTGCCCCATATTGCCTTGCTTCTTCTGTCTGTAGACATTCCAGTTTTTTCTGTCCCTGCTTTGAAGATTCACTCATCTTTGGCTCATCTCTGCTTTCTGTTTTCAATTTTTTCCCATTACTTTTCTCGTCTTTCATTGTCTTTCTTCTTGTGAGTTTTTCTGTGCCTTTTGCATAGAGTCATTTAGGGGAAGGGATGGAGTTAAGCACATGATTATAATCTACCACATACAACCGAAAATTCCTAATAATGAACTTTTGAGATTTGGTCTTTCAATTTAGATCCATGCACAATCCATGGTTGTCTGGTCCAATAAAGAAGAGTTACTTAGTTTACTCTAGGATTCCATTTACTCTACTTTTCAGTTTCATTGTTAATCTCACTGTCAAAATGAACTAGGTATCACCCTGTCTTCATTTGAGTATGTAATAGCAAAAAGGGTCGCTTACATATAAGGTATAAATTCCAAGTCTGATCTCATACCTGTTCACAAAAAATAACATATAGTTTCCAACAATATAAAGAGGAGACTTTTATCACCTGGGGTTTTCTACAACCATAATCCCAGTTGGGTCAGTCTTTCTTCGATTTTCTACTAGTTTGATTCGAGTCGTGTCCAAGTTGGGAAAACATTCTTTCTGAAGACCCATTCTGTGTAGCGGTCCCCATTGTATTCTGCAGGATACTGAGTTTCCACAAGGCATCTAGATGCTGTAGAAGTTGCTGGACCATGACACCCTTCTCCACTCCTTGTATAAAATCACTCCAGAGTAACTCTTGCAAAACACAGAAGTCTTTATAATGTGCAGAAGGCTGACATTATTGAGCAGGTAAACAGCGCAGCTGAATCAGGACCAAATACGCTCTCTCAACTTTTCCCTCAAGCTTTCTTAGTACTCCAATTTTAGCAGTAACCACTGATTGTTTTACAATGCTCAATAT
The DNA here is from genome assembly GCF_021234435.1 of Artibeus jamaicensis. Lineage (NCBI taxonomy): Eukaryota > Metazoa > Chordata > Mammalia > Chiroptera > Phyllostomidae > Artibeus > Artibeus jamaicensis. The sequence continues at coordinate 2,622,446 of NW_026521954.1, forward strand.
ATTCTTAAGGTGTATTGAGGATTACCGTAGATTACTATGGGTCTTATTCAACCACTCTAAAGCAGAGGGAAGCCAATTCAAATGTTAAAGGTTTTGTGTCCTGCAGGGTTGGAATGAATATGGGGGGGATCTGATCTGATTCTCAATCGAGAGTTTACAGAATCTTTAAAAAAATGTTTACCTTCACATGGTAGAATTAATATTTTTCTGTTTCAGACACCTCATGTTCTTTGTGGGTAAATCAAGACTGAGAGTGTGTAGAGGTTCTGAGAGGAGACGTTTCTGTTTGAAGGCTCCTGTTTTCCTTGCGGTGGGTAAGAGTGCCAGGCATCTGTTGCTGTGTGAAAACGCACTGGAACTGTCGCTGCCTCTGAGCAACCAGGAGGAAGTTCTTCTGTCCTTAAAGCCAAAAATAGGCACACTGCCTCACTTTCCTAACTCAAAAGATCAGCTCTTTAATGGGACAAGTACATCCCTTGTGGTTGTCACAGACTGAACGATCGGGTTATGTAACGCAGAGCCCCGGTAAGACAGACACAGGGATTTGACTGAACGCCCACACGTTGGCACCCAGCGTGTTCTCTTCCTTTCAGCAGACCTTTTGATCTCTTCTTCCTTTATTTTTCAGGTGTTATTTATGATGATTCTTGAAGGGATGTTCACCTGTCTTATTAACATATTTAACATGTACACATTTCTCACTGTATTTTAACTTCAAAAAATCGTCACCAGGGAGAAAAAATAATTTGCAGGACGAATTGGATGTGTCGGGATTAGGCATAGTCTAACTTGTGCATGGCAACTCTGCAGAGTGTTGTGTATTCATTCATGTGCTGGCTACTAGAAGAAGAAAAATCAATACTTTGCTGATTTCAGAAAGTTCTTCCTGTGTTTTGGGAAGTGGGGCAGGGAAAATAAGGAGAAGAAAGTAGAAGTAATTTAAGAGAAATAAGGTGTATTAAAGTGCCCTGAAAACTGCTAAATAACGTAAGCATGTTAGTTACTACAAGAGATTAGATTAAAATGAGAGAAAAAAAAGTCCACAAAGATTCAATAAAGAAAACTAGGAAAGAGAAAAGAAATAACTTGGATAAGAAAAAGTGAAAGAAGAAACTGATGGGAATGTCATAATAGGGATGGGGCTTGCAGTTTTTTTCTTTTTAAATCTGAAAATGCCCAGGTATTTGTACTTACTGTTTAAGCAGTTACATTAGAAACATTTATTAACCAAAAGAAAAGATCCATCGAAAACAACTTGGGGAAAATAATCTTATCCCACAAGAGGCGAGGGGTAGAAACCACCAAGCAGATGACTTTCTCGACTCTAAATAAAGATGTGTGTGCCATAGAGGGTGATGTCCTGGGTTTACACTTAGCGAAGGTTTCATTTCCATTTGTGGCTGTCGTCTGAGTCTTTCATCTTGTTGTCATTCACACCTTTGCAAGGTGGGCGTGACCCACCCATTTTACAGATGAGACACAGAAGGCTAATGGACTGGCAGAGTCACTTACTTATTCAGTGACAAATCTCTCCCTTTAGGTTTTGAGTTTATTCCCACAATTCCACAGGTACTTCCCATGAAAGTACCAATATCCAGGTACTTCTAGATATTCAACTTATTGGATTTCTCTAAAAGAAGTTCTTATTAAATAACAGTGGTCACTTACAAAGAACTCCTCCAGGGCATGTTTTAGGCTTGGCTGTATTTGTACTAAGTGATTTCCAATGAGTTCTACTTAAGGGTTAGTATTTGAATTCTCTAAGAACCAAAGAATAAACAGGCAAAGAAAAAAAAGACGTCTCAACTGCCCAAACACGGGTTCAGAGTCTGTAAACTGTGTATGCCTTTCAGATCTTATCTGAAGCTTGGTATTCGAAGTTTAGTTCTCTTGTACTTTTTAATTTTATTTGGTTTCCATAGCTGCATTGAAGAAGGGGAAGGTTGGTACTCCAACAGCAATGAGACTTGAGTCTTAAGGGCAAGAGCAAGGAGATAACCGCACCATTAAAGGCAGAAGAAATATCCTCCAAAGCAGAGCAGTCCGAGGCCTTTGAGGAGCAGAGCGGACCGCCTGTGTGTGGGGGACGGCTGTCTTGCATTTCTAGGCAGGGTTCGTCTGGCTGCCCAGCAGTTTGCACGTGAAGCCAACCTTGTGCCTTGTCCCTCTAATTCATCTTCCACTCATATCCTGACTCTGCTTGTCTCTAGACCTGGACCTGGAACTTGGATTCACCTTTGGCTCTTCACAGAGTGCTGTGCTGTCCTTGGTGCTTGAACTTCAGCAGTTTTTCCCTTCTGGCTGTCCGAGTGTGCTGTTGCTTTGACAGGAGCTCCCCACCTAGCTCTCCTTGTGCTGGTAGAAACTCAACTTCTGCCTAGTATCCCCGGGCCAGCTCCTCGTCCTCAGAGTGGGGTTCTCATGTTCCATGGGAGCGAGATTATTGACGGTCATGTTGATGATTCCATGTCACCAAACAACGATTAATTGCATTCTGGATTCTCTGAGAAGGCATCACCTTTCATCTTATTGTCAGTCACACCTTTGCAAGGTGGGCATGACTCACCCATTGAGGCACGGAAGGCTAACGGACTGGCAGAGTCACTTATTCAGTGACAAATCCCTCCCTTATTTAGGTTTTGAGTTTATTCCCACAATTCTGCAGGTACTTCCCATTAAAAAAAAGATTAATTCACTATGGTTGAAAGTAAACCCACCTAAAAAAAAAACCTTAGGTGGGTAGTCCTACTATTATGAAAATCTTGATCCTTTTCAATATCTTACTCCTCATACTTTCTAAATTATACAGCATAATAACTGGAGAGTGATTCAGAGGATTGTAATTTAATGTTATAGAATATATTCTTTTTGAAGAACATAACCAACTTTTTTAGTAGCTTATGTAGCTTTCATATAAAAAAACATGTTGCATTAAATGAAGCCCTTTTAAAACATGTTGTTTACCTTTTGTCTTTTAGGTCAGTAGCAACAAATAGCTCAGGTAGTGACATTATGATATTATAAAAAATTGGAAAGGGAGGTAGTGGAACGAGTGGTTGTTGGCATGAAATGTTTATTTTGAGAGAATTCTTGGCATTTTTGCCCCTCATCAGCATAATGAGAATTCATAGAAGATGGGAGTATTAATGTACCTGCTGAGGATTAATGTCATTATAGAGCATTTGTTAGTGAATATGTTATGGCTAGTCCCACAAATGTAGTCATTGAAATACTAACACTGTGTGGATTGGCATAAGTACTCCTCTCGTCCCCTCGATGGCTTGTATTCAAGGGAACGGGGCACCGATCATCTGGGTCTCTCTGCATCTTTATCAAGAACAGTCAGTAGGAAGGCATCGCAAGGTGTTGTTTGCTCCTTGAGTCCTCGCTGATCAGACGGGCAGAAATTGTGGGTGCTTTCAGGACTGAGTTATTTTTATTTTAATTTATTTTTTAGAGAGATGGAGGGTGGGGAAGAGAGAGAGACAAAGAGACACAGAAAAACAAAAACTTCGATTTGTTGTTCCACCTACTTATGCATTCACTGATTGATTTTTGTACGAACCCACAACCTTGGTGTGTGGGAATGATGCTCGAACCAGTGGAGCTACCCAGCCGGGGCTGAGCCCAAGTTGTCTCTGAACAGTTCAGGGGAAAAGGTCACATAGTACACACAACAACAACAACAACAACAACAACAACATCCTGCCTACTGTTCCTCACTTTTGGAAACTTCGTCGTTAAAGTTATTTTCAGACAGTACCATGATGTGCTGCTGTCTGGTGTGTGAAATGTGTTTAATATGGTCCTTCAAAGCTTATGTGTCATAAGAGAAGTAAAATGATAAATAATACACATATAGAATGGGACAAAACTATAGACGCGTAACGGAGTGAATTTTCAGGAGAAGCCAGCTCCTTTTAATAAGCTTGATTATCGTATTGCTTGCTGTCTGTGGCCCCAGTGGGTGAACTGAGCAGGTTGCTGTGCTGAGGGAGCACGTGGGAGGGCAGGCACCACGCTGCCAGAGTAATGATGTCCTGTCCTTCCCGGAAGGACAGGAGAGAAGGCAGACAGACGTCAAGTGGGCAATTTCTATTTCTTCACATGCTCAAAATGTTCGCACCTACCTATTTTCTCATTTAGGAGGCATTTTGTGTTTCATAATTTCATTCTTTCTGAATCCTCTTACTTAACACACACTATTTATTTAGGGGTTCATAAAGATTTTCTTCTGTGTAGAGGAAAAGAAATGCAGTTGCCTGCTGTTTGCAGCTTGTTTCTGAATCCATTCGGGTGGAAAAGGAAGGAATAGAAAGACCATTTCTGTTCTCACTGTCAGGGGCGTCCCACCTTTTGTCATCTCTGGGCCACACTGGAAGAAGAAATTGTCCTGGGCCACACATGAAATACATCATGACACGTGATCACAGACAATTCTCGGTGTTTTGAGTAAATTTATGATCCCGTGTTGGGCCGCATTCAAGGCCATCCTGGGATGTGTTTGGCCTGCAGGCCACAGGCTGGACACCACGGGTTTAATTGGTCTCCTTAGTTGTGCAAACTCTTCATTTATGCATTGATTTATCGATTGATTCCGTATTCATTGACTGCTTCTCGTATATATCCTTGCCTTGGGGATACAAAGTTGAAAGGCCGAGTCAGTAGGCACCTGGAACCTTCTCGGTCCTGGCTGAATTCAGTGACAATAACGTGTTTATCTAGAACTCTAAAGTTCTGTCATCTTCCAAAGGTGGCCTGGGGAGGTTTATGTTTGCAGAGCAGCCTCAGAGTTTCTGAGGCCCCGAAGGCGGCCCGGAGAACGTAACACCTGTTTTTCAAGGCATTTTCCATTGCATTAATTTCTCTAGTGAGCTTCGCTACTTTGGGCACTATTGGCACACTTTCTAAGAACTAAGTCATTCCACCCACTTCTGTATTTGCCAAAACTCGAGGTTGAAGAGTGGGCAGGAGACTGAAGTGGGACGACCTCACGTCTGCTAGGAACTCTCAGGGGCAGGTGCCGCGGCCGACTGCACTCCCCTGGCCTTTGCTTTCAGATGCCTGACTCTATTTTCATTACACTAGTTGTGCTAGGAAGGATCTTTGAATTGAAGCATCTTAAGAAGCCTTATAAGGTGGTGGGTAGCAGTTTCACTTGATGAAACTGTACATAAACCTTTGGGAAGATTGGCACCCAAAACCCAAAGGTCATTTTAAGAGCATTCTTCTGAATCTGTGTACACAGTATTTTCTGATACTGTTAAGTTCTACTATGGGTGTGTTTATCCTACAGATATCCCTTTGTACCTTGATATGTACTAGCAAATGTAGTATTTATTTTCATTTCAAAATGGGGTTGGATTACTTTAATTTTGGGAGGCAACATGCCAGAAACCAAGATTTTCAAGATCTGCGTCTCCCAGTCATTTATGTGTCAACTCGTTTCAGCGGAGGGTCTCACTAGCTATTTTATCTACAACATTGATGTCATTTGGTCTGCTGCCTCCGACATCCCAGTGCTGTTCCCTGTGTGCTCACTCTAACCAGATTCGCCTTTATTCCTCTAACTCTAATGGTCTTCTAACCTAAGAAGGGTGTGGATTCTGCTTCCTCTTCAAGGCCAGCCCCTTCCTCTGGACCCCTGCCCCGTTCCCCGCCTCCTTTGGGGTCCATTCCATCCTCTCTTCCTCCCTCTTGTACTCTCGGCCTTTCTCTCTTACTGCATCTTTCAGCTCATCTGTGTGGACTTCCATCAGCACTTACCCCTCCCACCAACTGTCATTCTCCTGCTTCTCTTCCACGGCTCTGCTGTGGCCGCCTGCACCATTTCACTGAAGCTGCCCTCGATCCAGGGGGCCAGTCACTACCTAAGTGTCAAATCCAAAGGTCTGCTTTTCATTTCTTGTTTTTATTCCTCTCATTGTATCTCATGGTCCTTCTCTCTCTGCCTTTCTTCCTTGGCCTTAGACAACAGATCTATTTCCTCTGCTCATTCTAATTCTCTCATTATATTCATGTTCCTTCTGTGATATCACCCACTAATGTAATTTTTGCCACTTTCTGTGTAATGAACACTATGTTTTAATCAGGTTTCTCCCCCAAGCTTTATCCTCAAGGACATACGGCACCCCTACCTGAATCTTCTACACCTCAATTTCTCGTGCCCCGCACTAAACCCGCATCTTCCTTATTAAACTTGTTCATTCCCCTGTATTCTCGACCTCAGTTGTCACTCCTGTCCACCCGCAGGTAGTCACTTTCCAAGTTGCTTTGTGTCTGGATGCTTCCCAAGTGCTAATTCTTCTCTCCTTCCCCTTTCCTACCTACTTCCACTGTCCTGATTCGCACCTTTCCCCTCCTACCTAAAACCAAACCTGCTCCGCTGGTCTCTCTGCCTCTGCTCTGTCCCCCTTGAATCCACCCAGAGACAGTGACACATGCATCTGAAACACAGATCTAACCCAGCAGTGGCTGTCTGGAAGCTGGGAACATTCAGAGATCTGGGACGTGTGTATAAGGTTATGGTCTGGCCCCAGGCTTCTTTCTTGGCCTCACCCCCCAGCGCTGAATTGCACCGTGTAGTTTCTTTCCACTGTCTTTTCCCTTGTCTGTGTCCCATTACCCGCTTGGCTAAGTTCTACCCAGCCTGAGGACATGCCTGCATCCCTTGCTCTGGGAGGCCTTCCCTGACCTCGCCATTTCCGGGCTTGGTGCCTCTGCTTGACATGCGTGTCAGTCACTGCCCCCATCTCGTTGCCCTGCTAGGCCTGCTGTGTGTGTGTCTCAGCCCACACAGTACGTCCCTGTACTTTCCTTAAAGACAGAGACGGTGTCTTACTTATCTTTGTAGCTCCAGTGTCTAGCACAGGGCTTAGCATGTAGTAGATGTTCAATATACAGTTTTTAAATTAAAAGTTGTAATGACAGTAGATCGGCATGGTGTTTACAGAAATGGGCAGAAGTAATCTATGCACAGGAGTCACCTTTGGGCGGCATGAAGGGAGCTGATAATGTTCTGGGGTTCGATGTGTTGCACTTGGGCTGTGAAAATCCATCGTGCTGGCCACCTGTCATATGTGTTCCTTCCTGTATTTATGTTACACGTTGAGAGCTTTTCTCAAAAATCAGTTTGACATCTTATCCATAGATAGTTTCCAATACAGGAATTTTTTTTCTTTCAAGCTGTAAGAGTTTTTACAGGATGTTAGTTCAGATGTGCCAAGAACCAAACTGCTGCTGTTCCTTTTCGTGAAGGAAGAGGAAGATGACAGAGCATTAGCGAAATATGTGTGGGACGCCTGGCCTTCCAGAGAGGGCCCCAAGGCCAGCCCTGATGGACAGGCTTGCAGCGACCTGCGCGCCTGTCACACTTAACCACAGGGCCACATGCTAATCGTCAGTGAGCTCTGGGCCTGTCTGCAGTGACGGGGAGACTTCAGCTCGCATGTGACCATGAATAATTCATAAATATAGTTATCGGGAAATTTGTGGTCATCATTAGCATTTTAATGAAAAAATGCAGTCATTATTCTCAATCTCTGTTTTGTCTCTGCTCTTTTCCCTCCCCGCACCGCAGCCACCCCTCCCAGTCTTTCCCAAGTGCTCGGAAACGGCGAGGCCCCCGCCGATGTGCTGACTGGTCGCTATGGGCAGACGGTCCGCGGAGGCTCACCGTCGTCCAGGCAGCTCCTGTACGTATGGGACTGGTCTCTTCTCTCTCTGTTTGCCTTTAATGTTTCATTAGAGAGTATGGCAGGGCGTGAATTGGTGAAGGTTTATAACATTTCACTTGACAGTGTTTAGAAATGCAAGATAGCGAATCGCTCTCGGGTAAGTTTTTAATATTGAATGATGAGACATGTTATCTAAATTAGGATTTTAATAATCCTGTGGCCCTCTAAGACCAGGAGAGCATATCAGCCATCTTCCTTCAAAGCTTCCCATCATATAGAGGCTTTGGGATTTTTTACCTTTCCTTTCTTTTTGGTCATATATTTAACATTTGCACCAATATGAACACCATAAATTAAAAACATTTCCCCGTGATCATTTTAGTTCTTTTGAAATTAAAAAAAAAAAAACCTGTGGGCCCAGAAGAGAGGTCTTTTGGGTATGTTGTTGTTGAGTATGTGTTAGGGAGAGAGTCCGCAATTCTTATTTAATGTTCTCCGAATGGGGAGACTCCCATCCCCTCAGTGGGGGCCTTCAGTGGCCCAGCACCGCACTCGCCCCGCATCACTTAGGAGGAAACTGATTGTTGACCATTTCATTAATGATCTTTCCTATTTCTGTAAAGGAGAGTTTGTCTCGAATGTATTTTCTTGTTCCCTTTAGTCTTTCTTTCAGCCTTGGGCCAGCAGCTGTTCAGATACTTATTTTTGTTGCTTCCCTTTGAATTTCTGGAATTTTGGCTTTAAATCAGGGGTGCGTTTGGGGTAATTTCCCAGAGTGTCTTTGCTCCCACATCCTGTCCATCATGATGCTTGTTCATATGCACCTTTAAGTCACCCCCCCCCCCCCCCCGCCCCGGGTGCAGTTCAGTTTTTTCTTCATAGGAGGATTCGAACCACCTTCAAGTCCATACCCAGACAACCGCTTGCTTCTAACGTCCCCCCAGCAGCCAGACCATTGGGAGCAGCAGTGGGAGGGTAGAGCCAGCAACAGTATGTGCATTCAGACCAGCAGGGTTAGAGCCGCAGGGTTAGGCCTTTGCACATAGACCTCACCGTCCTCCGAGGGCACTGTGGCTTTACTCTGAAGTTGGCAGCTTTCATAACAGAGCATCATCAGAAGTTGACGCTTTATACTGTAGACCAGAGGTCAGCAAACTGTGACTCGGAGCCAGCCCGGGCCTGTTTTTGTAGGAGCTCACAGTGGCTTCTATAGTTTTAAATGGTTGCATTTAAAATGGTTATATAGACGCCTACATACTCTCTATTTTGCCTCTCGCCCCTTAGAACCTAATACGCCTACGGTCTGGCCTGCTAAGAAAAAGTTTGCCTGTCCCTGTAGAGGAGAGTTGGAAGCCATGTTCTATGATCAGACCCTATGAAAGAATCATTTGACCTTCCAAAATGCCTGTTTCATATGGTCTGACCTAATACATATTGAGGAAATTCTTCTTTCAAATGGCTAAAATTCTGAAGTTTGGGCTCATGGTGCGCACAGAGTAAATGTACCCGGGGAATTCGCAGACACGGACGTGCTTGTTTTTCTCCGTCTCGGTGGGCGAGGCATCAGGCTGTCCTCCTCCGCGGGGTTCCTCCGCCGGCTCGTGGCACGGAGGCTTCTGCTGTCCCGTAGTGGAAGGGAAGCTCTTCTTTCCCACTTGCCTAATTTTTTTCACCCAGAGTTCTCTAGAGAGAACTGTCTTTTTATCTTCCCCTCCCTGGGTGCAGGGATGTGCTGGCCATCCTCTCAGGCCTCTGTTGAGCCTGCGGCACCTGTGCGGCACCTGTGCATCTTTCTGGTGGGAAGGCAGGTGAGTGGCTGCCTTTGCCACGGGCCACCCGCGTGGGTCCCTTGGTCTGCAGTGTGTCTGCGTGACACATTGCTTGGAATGTCCTTCTGTGTCATTTTCCATATTGTCGATCCCTTAGTCCAGTGTGTGAAAGCCATCACTTACTTATGTGGTTTGTTTTCCACTCTCCCCTCTCCTCTTCGTACCTCCTTCTCTGGATGATTAAATAAATCTGCTTGTTGAAACCTCTGGCTGACCCTCTTTAGTGGCCACTCTTCCTGGTAGGAAACATGAACTCAGCTGCTCTGTGTCCTGTCACCTAAGAGGAGAAATCTAAGTTGACTTGGGGCCTCTGGGCCAGGCCAGGGTCTGAACAGGGCCACATTGTTCCCAGGGAAGGAAAACTATTTCGGGGGAAAAGCTCTCTGCAGTTTATAATTTTGTTATTAAACGTGGTCAGAAGCATCAGCCAGGAGTTGGTGGGACATACTGCTGTGCTCTGAGCTGTTCTTGAGGCTCACGTGGCAACTTGGAGTTTGGATTTTCTCCCCTTCTGTTTTGGGATCACTGCTCTGCCTCACAAGGCTGTCCTGTTTTGGGACAGGCTGCTGTCCTTCAGTGAGTGTGGAATGGTACCCATTAAGCACCGAAATAAGAAGGCAGGAGCTAGAGCCGACCTCTCTTGACTTTTCAACAGATATTTGTGCTTATGTTAAGACTGGAGCTAAATTCCCCTGGGGATTGTTCATTGGGTTGCACCCTTAATTATTCTCACTTGCACCCATCCGTTCCTTTCGTGACTGCGGCTGCCGCTCTGACCCAGCCCTCAGGAGCTGGACTGTTGCAACAGTCTCCAGGCTTCTAGCCTGAAGTCTCCCTCCTTCAAATTAGATACATTCGTACAAGCCGAACTAATCTCACTGCCGAAGCTAGCTTCGATCATGCCACTTCCCTGCCAAGAAAGTTCAGCGCATCCCCACTAGTCCAGAAGGTCGCCCTGACATTCTAGTCCTCTGCATTTTCTTTCACTGCTCTTTGAACACCCATTACTCAGGATTAAAAATGGTTACTGTTATTGTTACTGTTAGCAGTGCTACTCCTCAGTAGATGTCTTAGGCTGGCCTGAGTGGGTGCTCCTGCCGAGGCACGCCCTTCGATTCGGGTCAGTGTGCCATCGCGCATGTGTTCCCGCTCTGGAACGTGGATCTGTCTGTAGACGACCTGCTAAAACCCCGCTCTGGCTTCAGGGTGCAGCAGAGGTGCCCTCTTTCCTAGGAAGCCTCACTGGGTTCCCTTCTCTGGCAGCACATGCTTCTGTAGCTTTTAACTCCCTCCTGAAGCTTGTATCCCAAGTTGCTACTCTTTACGTATGCTTTGTCTGAACTCTGACACTAAGCATGTTCATCTCCCTTCTCTCCTCCATGTGTGAGGGCAGTGCCTTGTCTGTGGTCAGTGCTCATATATGTGTGGAGTCTCCTTGGGCCTGGGGGTGGCCCTGGACTGTCACTGTCCCCAGGAAGCCGTTGCAGAGCACTTCCCAGAGCTCTGGGCAGAGCCTGTCAGATCCCAGGCCGAGTGGGCGGGCGTGTGTCCTCAGGGCTCCCAGGGCCCCCTCCGCCTTTCCTTCCCCCTCACTCTGCCCGCGGGTGTTTCCGGTCTTTCTGCACTTGAGAAATTGCCCTTTGAAAAGCTGAAACAGTAACAGGCACGTATGATTATTTCTTTTGGCCTTCCCTTCTTGACTTCCCCATGCTCACTGATGAAAGGTATTGTTTCCTTTGTGGTTCTACTTCATCGTGTCCTGATTTTACCAGAAGGTTTCATGTCAAACTGGATTACCTTGGAAAGGTTCATTTTATTATGCCCCTTTCACAGATGAGAAAATGAGGCTTGAAACAACGAAATAAGCTGTCAGAGCAGAGCTGCAGTGTGAGCCCAGGTGTACCTGCTCCCCACATCTGGGTCCTTTTTCCCACCAGTCTTTCTGCTCACCTGCTGACCACTCAGATGACCCCTCATTTAGGTGCCGTCTACTGACCTGTTCTCAGGACCGCAGCTCGTAGTGACGTGGGTCTTAAAGGCCTAAAAGGCTCAGCAGCAAAGGAAGCTGACACCTCTCTCTCGCCTCCTCTTTTACCCATTATTTAAACCTGGTAACCGCAGGTAATATGAAGGCCGCAGAAGAGCACTTCCTATAGAAAAGGTAGTAATACAGAAACAGTAACGTCATGCAGGTAGCACATCTTTAATGTAGAGGATTTTACAAAAGAAAAAAGTTCTCAATGCTACGCACCAAGAGATGACCGCTTTTAACATTTTGTTGAATACTTTTCTGTACTTCAAATGTTCTGTCTCCATATACTTATTTCTGTTTACTTGCAGAAACAGGACAGTGTTCTCCGTCGTGTTTACTGAACCACGGGTCACTCATAGCTCTTTAGACTGTTACACTTACTTTCATAGCAGCACACAGGTAGCCGCAGCCCGTGATGTTCAGAGAAGGGTCGCGCAGCCCGAGGAATGCAGGAAGGCTGACTCACCTCGGTACGAGGAGGAATTTCATGGTGGTTAAAAATGCTGGTCAGCCCTGGCTGGTGTAGCTCTCAGTGCACTGAGTTCTGGCCTTCAAACCAAAGGGTCACTGGTTTGATTCCCAGTCAGGGCACATGCAAGGCCTGAGTTGCAGGCCAGGTTCCCAGTTTGGGGCAGGCAAGAGGCAACCACACATTGATGTTACTCGCCCTCTCTTTCTCCTTCCCTTCCCCTCTCTAAAAATAAATAAATAAAATCTTTAAAAAATGCCGGTCAGGACCCATGTGATGGATTTGCACCCTCTGCTGATGGGTCTCGGTTCTCAGTGTGAAGAGCGCTGGCCCAGGGTCCAGCGGCGCCGGAGGGCGTGCCTGGGCGGCAGCGGAGTTTGCAGGGCGCGTGTGGTGGGAGCTCTGAACTTCGCCAGGGCTTGAGGAAACATTTGGAATTTTAGTTAGGCCAGGAGCTCGAGACCAGTGCTCAAGATCACTGCCAGCCAGTGGGTCTTGCTGCCCAGAGCAGTCAGGGTATGACGTGGTGTCCCCAGAGAGGGACTTCCTGCTCTGGTCTCAGCTGGGTTTCCTGGTGTGGGCTGGGGTCCTGTGGGATTGTCCAGATGCCGGGGATCAGAGCGAAGACCTCTGATGCCGGGGAGGCTCACAGTTTTAGTGAGAAAATTCTGTGCACGAAGAGAGGTTATAGGAGCTGGGAAAGGTTAAAGGCCACAGATTTTTTTAACTGATTAGATTTTTATTCTGTTTAAGGGAAAACAAAGATTCATTCATTTTAGACAAATGTGTAAATACCAAAACCTCAAGAAATAAAGGGTCTTTAGCATTTTTCATGTGTCTTTAGAGTCTGCGTGTGAGCGTACACCTGTACCTTCCCATGAACCATGATTTCGGTCAGACTGTGTGTCTTCTTTTATGACCTTGTACTTGTAGCCGAACTCATCATGGAAATTTCTGATACTGTTAAGTATTCTTCTAGTGTGCGATATTTAATGACCATATACTTCATTACATTGCACAGTACATTGCAATTGACAATCACCCATTGTTGAACAGTGAGGTTATTCCTAGTCTTTTGCTGTCCTTCCAGAATAATCATTGCTCAGAACTCTTTTTCCTCCTTAGCAATGTCTGCAAGTGAACTTGCTAAGCTAAAGGGCGGCCTGCACAGTTTGAAGACATTGCTCCACGTATCCCGCCGTCCTCGTGTGAGTGCTGTCTGTTCCCTCCTACCCTGGCCCAGGGATTTTTTTTTCACAACTTCAACTTTTTCTTTGTACTTAAAAAGTTGTTAACTGTATCTTACCCAATTTTTCCATGTATTTGAAACTGGCAGAGTCCCTCTTTGTCATCTTAATGTACCGTATTGACTAGGGACTTTATCACTACCATTTGATTATAGCATTTTAAGGCCTTGGACTCACTGATTACCATCCCTGAGTTCTACAGAACTTTGAAAATAGATAAGTGTTAAATAAATATTAAATCAGTGGATGAGTGCTCTGGAAATTCTTCTGTTGGAGACCCCTCATGCCTGAGTCAGCACGATTCTGGAATGGAGTGAGCACAGTCTCACGACGGCCCCTCGCCACTCACAGAACAGGGCTTTCTGTGTGTGTCTCGGAATCACAAAGTCAGACTGCGGATCTGTGTGTGGCGCGCGAACCCAAGTGGCGAAGGTGGCTCTCTGTGGCTGGTCTGTTACCAGTATTTCTTAGGTGCTCGTAGATATGGGGCTTATTTTCATGTCTAGTAAATAAGGTATATCTTCATGTTCACAGGACTAAAGACAGGTTATTTTTCATAACAATAAAAAAAGGAAAAAAGAAACGTTAATTTGTCTATCGGAAGAAATTAAATTTCCACTGTCCAAGCTAAAAATTCTTTCTTTGTAAATTTTTGCTTTAAAAAAAAAACCCACTCTGTAATCTGCTTTTCTGGAGGTTGAGTTTGAAATTTTCTATCGTAATGAGCAAGTTGCTTCACCTGGGCGCTGGGGCTCTAGCATCCCCCTGGTGGTGATGAAAGGGAGTGCAGAACAAGCAGCGCCACGTTGGCTTCGGTGGTGGGCTTCAGCAGCCTGGAGAGAAGCCCACTGTGTCTGCTTTTGCTGTGGAATCAGAACAGCAATAGTCCCTGGAGGGAACGACACGGGACTCCCTTTTCTCTTTCACAGACTGGCTTTCTTGTTGCAGGGAGACCGGTTCGCAGTATGTTGTGTACCAGTGGGCCCCACGCCTGGCCAGTGTTTGTGGGGTAACAGCTGAGCAGCCTTGTTCCCACACACTCCCCATGAAAAGGGTTTCAGAGGTCCCTTCTGTGCATGGGGACAAGCTTGCACGCAGAGGGCGGTGAGAAGAAGGGGTGGCCCTGAGGGGGTGGCCGGCACAGCTTCTGCAGAAGTGAGCAGCAGGAAGAAAATGCCTGGAACTTGGTGGGGCTTAAGACCTGTCTTCTGGAAGCAACCCCAGAAAGGAAAGAACAGAAATGTGCAACTTTATGAGGTGGTTTGAAACCAAAGCAAACGGGAGTTATTTTTCCAGATTTCCTAGACACTTTGCTCATTTATGCAAACCTGACATTGTTCTCAGGGGACATGAACGCTGGCGACCTGAATGAAGGCCACCAAAATCCTCGCAAAATGAAACTCGTAGGATTACGAAAGCCATGACGGGGCCTATTTCAGAGTTGTGACATAGGTCAGGTTGTTGTTAGCCTCTGAACCTTCTAGACCTTTCTTTCATGAGTGTGTGTGTGTGTGTGTGAAAATTAGCAAGGCTGCAATATTGAATATTCTATAGAGAATGCTTTATTAAAGGTATATCTGGATATTTTAGTTATTCTCTTTTAGGTTTATGGAAAATCTGTGGGATTGCATTTGTTATCTCCTTTGAATTCATTCTTTGGGGTGTCCAGTTGTGGGAAAAGTTGATCCCCATCTCCCAGGGTACAAGAAATTCCCCAAAGAGCTTAAGTTACATATTGCTTATTTGGAACTCGATACCAATAAATCCAACACGACTTGGCTGAATCATGCAGACCTGCTACCGTCCTGTCCTTGTACCTGGGGCTTGGTGAGGGGTAAAGAGAGCTTCCTGTTGTTTTGAACATCAGCAGACAAACTTTTTGTTTTTGAAATCACCATTCCTCACCCACAAAGGCCAAGTTTAAGTAATGCTTATAAGAGCCCCCCTTGTTCCTGTGAAGGGACAGGGCGGAGTTAAGGCTGGAGGGGTGATCAGACCCGATCAGTAGCTCCTCGCACACTGCGTCTTCTATATTCATGATGCTGACTTTATGCTGGCGTCTCTGGAGGATTGAAAATACTTACATATCGTCCTCAAAGAGTTTATGTTTTCAGCGTAGTAACAATGTCATTTAGAAGCAAGTTGTGCGGCGTAGCAGATCAGAGAAGAGGAAGGCGGGTAAAAATACGTGTAACCAGTGGAGTTTCAAGGGGGAGGCAACAAGTGCGGGGCACGTCTCCCTCCACTGGGGCATAGAGGTTGGGGAACGGGTGTGATTCGGTTCCTGTAGTCGGAGGATCGGTGGTGGAACTGCGGGTGCTGCGGGTGGCGTTGGGAGGGCACGTGGCGTGGGGTGTCATGAAGGGACCCAATGAAGTGGGGGGGTCTCACAGGAAGGGTCCTGGGAAGTGCATATCTGGTGAGAACAAAGAACACATTCATAGTAAGCTATTTATTTATTATTAATAACTAGCACATAGCCAGGAACTATTCTAAGCACTTCGTCTATATTCTTTTAATCCTCCCAATAGCTCTCTGTGACACAGGTGCTACTGTAATCACTTTGTTACAGAGGAGGACACTGAGGCACAAAAGAGACACATAACTTATTTAAGGCTACATTGTACATGGTACAATTGGGATATGAAACCAGGGTGTCTGGCTGTAGGGTCTGTGCTCCTAACTACTGCTGCCTGTTTTGGTAATTGTGAGAGAAGTAGGAAGGGGTTACAAGCAAGAGAAGTTTTTTGGGAGGAAGAAAATTCCATGATCAGGATTGCAGGGATAGGGGGTGGGTTCAGACCCTGGGGTGCAGTGTCCACTTGGTGGCCACCCCCTGGGGTTAGCGATGGAGAGGGGAGTGAGAGGTCACCGGCGTGATGCTCGGCCTGGAAGAAGCACTATGATGCTAACGGTCTAGAGGCCTTATTGTGTGTGGGGCACGGGGGTTAGGGCAGTGAGTACGGTGGGTAAGCTCGCTGCTTCTACGGAACTTCTGTTTGTCCAGGGATGGAGACAGGCGATAGGAAAGCTGCCAGCAGAAAAGGTAACTATGGATTGTGGCGCATACTTTGGAACAAGCAGTAGCGTGACAGAGAGTTACTGGGCAGGGCCCATATGACATAGGGTGACAGGGAAGGTCTCCTTGAAGAAGTGACATTTGATCTGTAATCTGAATCATGGGGAACACATGTGAAGAACTGAGGCAATCTCATTCTAGTCCACGGGAATAGGGACAGTCAGGGGATGGAAAGGAGGCCAAGGTGTTCTCTGCCCCAGCAGAGACAGCACGGTGGGGCTTGGTGGGAGACGAGGCTGAGGAAGGAGACCGGGCCGACTCAGACTCCAGGGCCCTGGTAAGGAGTTTTGGTTGTTTCCTGAGAGCAGTGGGAAGGCACTGAATGTCAAGTAGGTGGGTGGGAGGATCCTGTGGGAGATCCAGGGTGCTCAGTAGGGTTAGGCAGGGGCAGGGAGGTGGGTAAAAGCAGAGGGAAAGCAAGGTGGGGAAAGTACGTTTAGGGTGCTTCTCCCCCACCTGGTACCTTAGAAGTTCTCATTGCAGCCAACACGGCCTTTTCGCCTGGGGAGGACGAACCTCGCTTTGAACCATGGCCTTGCCTCAGGCAGAGCTCTCGGGGTTCAGGCTGTGGCAGAGTTCACAGCAGCGAGACTTCATACTGCCTTTTAGCCATTTGACTGCCAACTGACACCTGTTTGTGTATATAGACAGGGTGGGCCAAAAGGAGGTTCACAGTTGTTTATATGGAAAATAACACGATCATTAGTAAATAATAAAACATGAATAAAAACTCCGCTTGCGTACTAACAACCTATAAACCTACAGTATAGGACCTTCTAGATTAAAGTTTGTTTGTTTTTATAGGTATTGGAATTTTTAAAATATTGCTTTATATGTAAAAACTGCTTTTGATAACGGGGAACAGAAAACACTCAAGAAATGCTGTTAGTTATTGGACGACTTTCTTATTCCCCAAACGGAGGCACAGTGGCTTGCCCACCCAGTACCCACATCAGTTTTGCCAAGAGCCCCGGGTTTGGTTCGGGGCAGCGTGGAGACCAGCCTGAGACAGGAGGTCGTGGTGGTGGACGCCAGCATATGAGGCCTGACCTGACTTCCCAGCCTTCCATTTGGCTAGTGCGGCTCTGTGACCTGCTCCTGGCTGGTGAGACCTGAGGGTGCGGCCACTGGGGTGAGGGTGAGGATCCTGGGAAAGCACTTTATTGTCATAAAACCTGACAAATGAGCCTGTCACCATCCTTCATTGCCTTCCCCTGCAATACCTGGTGCTGCGTACAGTGCTGACTGAAGCACATATGAAAGCGCAGATGTGATAAGCTTTTCCCCTGTGTGCCGTGATGGCCTCATGAGTGTCCCTCAGTGTTCACTATGACCTGGAGCCTGTGTGAAAACAGTCTCTGTAAAGAAAGTTCTGACTTGTATTCAAAGTTGTTTACAGTCGAAGGTGATGAGTTATGGACTTAGAAATGCAATTTTCAAAGTAAATGAACTTGTCCGTGTGAACCTGCTGTAGCGTGTACGGCGGAGCCATACTTCAGGGCCAGTATCTTCCTAGTGGCCTTTTTATGACAGTCGTAGTTGGTATTCTGGTGAACTACATTGTCTGTGTTTATGGCTTTATAGGAGACTGTAGCAATACTAGGGGTAATAGCGTAAACAGTCTGATTTCTTAAAAGTGTAAAGCTCCAAAAGGGTTTATTGGACCTCAGGGTAATGGTATCATTAAATTTTCTGCTGCTTTTCAAACTTTTTATGGCTGAGTTTCACTCTGGTGATTTCAAGAAATTTGGGGGCCGGTTCTGTACTTTTATGGAAAACTATTTAACCTGGAATTCTCGGTTGCTGAAAAGAGCAGGAGGGGGAATTAATTTGTGTTTTCTTCTTGACTGTCTTGGGCTTAATGCGAACAGTGCATTGTTCTCCACAAGAAGGTAGAACTGGCTCCAGCGTCCGCATCATGGAGATAACGTGAGATATAAAGTGAAAATTATCTCCTAAGCTGTTGGGAAAATAGAGAATGTAAGTACAGGATCAGTGCGTTGGAAAGAGAAAGGGGTTCTAGATATCTAATAAAATCCCACTTTTTCATAACCTCAAAACTGGAGACCTAAAACAATTTTATTTGTTTAAAACATAAAAAGAATACATATGGTTTCCCAATGCACCTTCTTCTTCAGTGAAAGATTGTTCCATAGCAATGAGGAAGCAGTGTGTAGCCTTAAGGACCTTATAAGTCACCTGTTGTCATGCTTCATTTTACAGATAAGAAGCTGAAGCCCAGAGAGGAGAAATGTTATTTCTACGGGTGGAGCAGAGAGTGGCTAGTGTGCAGCTAGGGACAGGACCACAACACCTGTTGGATGTGTTTACATCTTTGGTGCTGCCTGCTGTAATTCTCGAAGGCTGTGCCTTAGGTGGGATCAGTGTTTTTGTCTTTGAGAGCTGGTGAGGGCTCCACAGGCCCTGATAGGAGGCAGGGCATCCCAGGCAGAGCAGAGGGAAGAGCACGCGAGTGGGAGATTCTTCAGTGGGTTCGCCAGGCACACCCCTGCCTGGTGCCCTTTGGGATCAGGGGTTAGAGGAAGGGCTGTGCACGTAGAGATCAGGGCCAGTGTGGGGCTCATTTGGGCCAGTGGGGGCCGGGGTGGGGAGGGTCTGGAGAGCCAGCCCGTGGAGTTGGGATTTTATTTGGTAGTCAGTGGGGAGCTCTTGAGGATGATGAGGATGAGGATAGCAGTTAACACATCACACCGATTGTGTGCCGGCACCAAGAATGTTTAGTTCCTGTGATGTAGGTACTCCATCTCCCTTTTAGAGTTGAGGAAACTGAGACCTGGAGAGGTTAGGTGATTTACAAAGACACACTCACAGGCAGCGATGGAGACGGAATTTGAGCCCAAGTTATCTGGGCCTTGCGTCCCTTTCCTAATGGTCTGCTGTGTGAGCGTGGTGGTGGTAAAGGCGATGGATTCTCCCAGGAAGACCAGTCTGTGGAGTGTGCAGGAGGACAAGGAGGGGCAGACGGGCCGTCAGGGAGTGGATGACTGGCCTCTAGAGGAGTGATAAAAGCAGGCTTAGGTGATGACCGTGGAAATAAAGGCAGGAGGGGACAGATGCCAGTAGCTTCTGAGCATGAATTAGTGGTGACAGGTCCCCCAGTAGGACGTGGGGGCTGCGGAGAGGGCTGGGGTATCACTTGCATGTCCATCTGAGCGGATTAAGGAAGCTGAGGAGGAGATTTGGTAGGAGAGTGATGATTTATTTTTAGAGCTTTCTTTTCTCATTGCAGTCTTCTGGTGCAGTGGTTCTTGACTTGGGTTAAAACTACCTAGAGGAAAGGACCACGGACGTGCATCCTAACAAACTTCTGAGTTTATGGACCCTCCCGTGCTCGCGTGCCTTATGAGCATTGAGTCCGCAGTAGGTCTGAATCGTATTTTTAGGTAGTTTGTGACCTTTAAGGCGCTTGTCCTCTTCCCAGCACAAGGAGATTGGCTGTGAGAACAGGAGAGTCCGTGGGTGTGGCCCCGCATTCGGGGGCCACCTTCGTTTCCGTTTTCCTGCCAGCGATTCTTGCCTTCTGCTTCCCCGCCTGCCCTTCCATTCGACAAGGAGGGCTGTTCGTGGCCAGAACAGAGGCCGCCGGTGCTCTTTGTGAATGGGCATCCTGTGTTGAGGGGAACGCCCTGTTCCTGGCCGTGGCCTCAGCCTTCGGGTCAGGGAGGAGTAAGCACATTTTCCCCTCCTGCTGCCACCTTTCTGAGAAATGTGATCCTGGGGGACGGTCTCCCCTGAGACCTGTCTGCAGGCCCCAGCTGATGGCCGGGGACCAGCAGGTGGTTCCAGGATCGGCAGCTGATACCCTTGTGGGGAAAAAAACCCTGAAATGGATGGGAGACCATTGAGATAACAGTTTGGGTGTGTGTTTTCTTACCATTCCTGTAGTCTGGGGCATTTTTTTCTTTCTATCCCTTTTTTCCTCCCTCCCTCCTTTCATTTTCTTTCTTTCTTTCTTTTAATATTCTATTTATTTATTTTTGGACAGAAGGGAAGAGAGGGTGAGAAATATCAGTTGGTTTCCTCTCTCACATGCCCAGACCAGGGACTGAATTCACAGCCCAGGCATATGCCCTGATTGGGAATCGAACCTGCGATCTTTCTTTTTGCAGGTTAATGCCCTACCAACCGAGTCACACCGGTCAGGGCTCTTCCCTCCTTCCTCTCATCATTCCTTCTCCCCACCCCCTTTTTTAAAAAGTCAGAGGAGTTGCTAATTGTGCAGGGTCAGTAGATGGGACTGCACCTGATCCTGTCTTTGGTTCTGGTTTCCCACCTTTACTTTCTCAGGGAACGGCAACACTGGGAAGTCACGTAAGCACCAGCCTCACGTGGAATTACACAGCTGAGCCCTGTTCTGGGAGTGGCTGTTTGGGAGACATGAAGGACCCGGCTCTCCCTGTCCTCGAGCTCCTTAAAAAACATTCGGAAGACACCATGCATGTGTGGCTTCAGTTCCGGTTCGGTCACTAGCAGAATATCCACGCACACATCCTGTGACATCTCAGCCACAGGATGGGCTTGATAATATCTACTTCAGAGGGGGGCCGTTTTGCACAAATGGGACAACGCGTCTGAGAGAATACCGCCCGTGTCTCTTATCTTCCAATCTTACAAAGTCAGGATTGTACCTTAGAGTGATCTCAGAAATCCTAGAGTGGGAAGGGGAGATATAAGTGTTAAAGTGCCTGTGCGTGTTTACTCCATATCTGCTGAGTAACCTTGTGAAGTGTGTGTGTGTGTGTGCGTGTGTGTGATGGGAGAACTGAAGTTCAGGGAGGTTGAAAACAAAATAGTCGCACCACCTGCTAGATGTGTGACCTCAGGCAATTATTTAGAGTCTTGTTGCTTGTTACCTCATCTATACAACGGGATGATGACAGTTCCCTCCTTACAGGGTGGGTATAAGGATTGAAATGGTTAATGTGCATAAAGTCTTACAATAATGCCTGGTAAATAGTCAATATGATACATGTATTAAAAATTAATTGTCATTAAGGAAATTGCATAGTGTCTATGAAGCCATTATATGGTGAATTTAGGATTGATTCATATACACAATGTGTTGAAATGGGATTTAACTCTCACTGTTGAAACAGTGAATTTGGTTTTCATGGAGAGGGATTGGGGAACTGAGGTTAGAAGCATCAGGAAAAGTCCAAAGAGAGAGAAGAAAGAAAGGATTTCAAGAATGTGGGGAGGAAAGGAGACATCCAGAGATGGTTAGGAGCAGGTCAGAAGGAAAGCTCTGTGCTGCTTTTGTGCCGTGGCCAAAGAGAAGCCGTTTACTAATTGCTTGGTTATGGCTCTTACCTTCTGGAATCAGTTGATGAGGGACTGAGAAATCATGAACGGGATCTTCGCAATTCTGTTTCAACAACTCTGTAGAGGCAGTTTCGTAAATAGTAAACTAAGGATTCTGGAATCAGTAGACCAGATTTGGAGCCTGGGGCCTGCTGCTTATTAGCTGCATGATGTTTTCCAAGTTTCTCAACTTCGCTAGGGCTCTGTGTCCTTCTGCGTAAAGTGAGAATGATGATGCCCACCTCCTAGGACTTGGAGGGGCTGGGAGACATTGGGCATACTGTTTATGATGAGTTCGGAGAAAGCCTTCAGCAATTGTTAGCTACCCAATGTTCCCCAGGGCTTAATGTTAGTTACCCAGTGTTCCCCGGGGCTTTGGTTAGAAATACACTCAGTCCACGGGGCGTCCATGGTGACATTTTGGAGCACTGCTCTCTCTGGATCCGTCTCAGCTGAGCACTGAGGACCCCGGACTCCTATCACTGTCTCAGTCAAGAATGTGGCCTGGAATAAGCCAGGCGTTGAAAGACAAATACCATATGATCTCACCTTTAACAGGAACCTAAACAACAAAACAAACAAGCAAGCAAAATATAAACAAAGGCACTGAAATAGGGAACAGACTGACAGTGACCAGAGGGGAGAGGGGAGGGAATTTCAGGGGAAAAGGGGAAGGGTTTACAAGAACTAGTATAAAGGACACATGGACAAAAACTAAGGGGGGTGGAAATGGGAGGGAGGTGGGGAGCACTGGGGGAGTGGGCTGGGATGGGAGTGAAAAACAGAAAACTGTACTTGAACAACTATCAAACAAACAAACAAACAAACAAACAAACAAACAAACAGAATGTGGCCTGGATTCCTGAGTTGCTTTGGAGGCGCCCTTTTATTTGCCTCTCCTGTCGCTCAAAAAATTGTCACGGAGCTTAAAGGAGATCAGAAACGGATATCGATTCTTCTTGTATTGGTTTCAAAACGTCTGAACCCTCATTTCCATTCCCCCGATTTTTAATTCTTAATAATGCTCAAGGGACTTCTCTATCTAGCAATGAAACAAAACCCCATTATAAACTGACAATTTTGCACTTAAACATTCTTTGTTGTACAGATTTTCCCCAGGTCTCACATGTCCTCTCACTGCCAAGGTCGGAGAAGGGAATGAATAATGGGCTCTTCTCTCTAAGAAAAGCTAATGTGACAAAGCGAAGGAGGCTCCTGAGAATCGCAGTCCAGACGTCGAGTCCCACGTGTCCCGACTCCCAGGCCAGCGCTCTTGCTTCCTGGAGCAAGGCCCCCGGGCTGCTCCGTGCTGTCCAGGAGGCAGCTGCCCCTGGAATGGCTTTTCTTTTTAATCCAGGCCTCACCGCAGGCCCATGTCTGCCCCGTGGGCAAGCTGGAAAGCCTTTCTTCAAAATCTCGTGTGATTTCAGATGAAATCGTTTTCCTGGGCCAATTTAACAAGATCTTTGCTCTCTTTCGTTTCCTTTAATTATCTTGTTTTAAAAAAAAAAAAGAAGAAAAAGAATTGGAGAAGACCATCTGCCTTATGAGGCAGTTCCTCTCTCATGTTTTCTGTAATAGATATATGAGGGCTCAGTTGAACAAATTAAGGCTTCATCTCGTTCTTGTTTGGGATTGTTCTGTTTGGTGTTTTTGGCATCCCTGCCATTAGCCTTTCTTGGTTGTGTATTTGGGGTGTCTTGGAGTGTAGATTTTATGAAAAATTGTTATCTTTGTTCCATGAATGGCAGGCGCTGTGAGCTACTTTTTTATATAGTGCCAAACCATCACAACAGGGTTCTTTGCTTTTTTTAATCCCTTCCTCTTACGGCGAGAAGTCCTATTAACATGTTTTCTGAGCTACAGTGTAAAAGCTATCAAATATAGCAGGGCAAGCAGATGGGGGTGGTTGCTGTCTTCCTTTTCACAAATTCTACGCCTAGGCTTCCTTAGTTAAACTTGGCCTTGCCACCTTTACCCCGTAGTAGTTTAGGAGACATATGTGGTGTGTGTATGTGAGGGGGTGCTGTTCATTCTTCCTTTATTTTTAAAGTTATATTGTATGTACACATATAACTTCATGTACAAATTTTACTTCATTCAGATTGGGAATCGCTGTTGCTCTGAATTTGAAAAGGTTTCATACTCATTATAAAAATCGACATAAATCAGCAACGTGTGAAATGTTAGAAGACATTTTTGTAAATCTTGCCACCCGAGATTACTGCTATCAACATTTTGATGAACTTTTCTTCTTATTCCTTTCTGGGCTGTTTACTAAGCGTCTGCTGCATGCCAGGCACCAGGAATATACTATTAAATGAAACGGTCATAGTCCCTTCATGGAGCTTTTCCAAATGGGGAGACAGAGACATTAAACAGATGATGTGAATTAATTTAATACTGGTACGTCTGGACTTAGGATGGGGTCATGTCCTGAAAAACTCAGAGTATTTGAAAAGGTAGTAGATCGAAAAGGTGTTTAATATACCTGACCCACTGAGCATCGTAATTAGCCCAGCCTACTTGAAATGTGCTCAGAACACCCATTAGCCTGTAGTTGGGCAAAATTATTTAACCTAAAGCCTATTTTATGATAAAGTGTTGAACATCTCATGTAATTTATTATTCATATCACTTTCACACTATTGTAAAATCAAAAAATTGTAGGTTGAACCCATAAATTGGAGGCCATTTGTTTATATTTTCTAATTCAGATGTATGCTTTTCTTTTATGTCTTATGTAATTTTACCTTTTGAAATAGTATATTATAATTTTCATTTATTTTTTAAAAGATTTTTTTATTTATTAGTTTTTAGAGAGAGGGGAAGGAAGGGGAAAAGAGAGGGAGAGAAACGTCATTGTGTGGTTGCCTCTTATGTGCCCCCTACTGGGAACCTGGCCTGCAGTCCAGGCATGTGCCCTGACTGGGAATCGAACTGGTGACCCTTTAGCTTACAGCCCATGCTCAATCCACTGATCCATACCAGCCACAGCTATAGTTTTAATTTTTTATAAAACATGTCATGTTTTCATTTTCTGTTAGGGTATCAACCTGTTCCTTAACCTTTTTTTAAATCATTAAGTCACCATGAAATTTAATCTTGTTAGTACTTTAATAAAATTTAATACCATAAAATTTTTCTTAAAATTTTATGAAAGAATGACACCATACATGCTCTCTTTGTTCTAGCTTTTTATTACAATAATTTTCAAACATACAGAAAAGTCAAAAGCACTGTGTATGAAATTCCAATATGCTAGTCATACTTTTTATAGATAATTTTTATTCAATAATATTAAAGAAAACTTTCTACATAACTATAGAAACATTCTCACTTTTAAATGATGAATAATATTTCACTGTACAGATGTGATACTTCATTGAATGTTTCTTATTGATGGGCATGTAACTTGTTTCTGATGTCCCTAGTAGAAGTAATGCTGTCCCTGTGAAAAATTCCTTGGGGTATTCCAACGTGCAGAGCATCAGTGGTTGCATGTTGTCGGTGAATAACAGCATAGACCGCAGATGCAGTCTTCCTTGAGGAAGACAGCCCTGTGTAATCTGGGCAGGGCACAAATCTCCAAGAAAGAACTTGGTTTCCACAGACTCATAGACACAGGTAACAGACTGGTAGTTACCAGAGGGGAGGGGCCTGGGGAGAAGGGGGAAATGGGTAAAGGGAGTCAAATATATGGTGACAGATGGAAACTAGACTTCTGGTGGTGAGTACACTACAGTGTATATGACTATTGTATCATACTGTTTTACACCTCAAACTTATATAATGTTGTTAACCAGTGTTATCTCAATTAAAAAAAAATAAATTTAACCTTAAGGAAGGAAAAAAAAAAAAGAACTTGATTCCTTATAGCAGATTCCTCATGTAGCATGAACCTTCGCCTTCATTGGTTCAGCTTTAGTCCCAGTGGCTCTTCAGTTACAGAATTTTGGTTGTTATGGGTATAAGTAGTATATCACTTACCTGTTGCCACAGTAATGCTGCGTAAGGAACCGTCTCCAAGTTCAGTGGCTTAAACAAGAGCCATTAGTATCTACAGGCTGGATTCTTATCCCCCCTGCTGGGCTGGCTCCTGTGCCTGCAGTCAGCTGCAAGTAAGTGTGTAGTTGCAGTGCCCCTCCCCCATACTGAAGGTCACCTGCCTTACTCTGGACTAAGATAGCCTTGGCGAGCAGGATTCAGGTGTCCTTCCCAGGTCTCCAGTGTCCTTTCAGCAGGCCAGCCTGGGCATGTTCTAGAGGCAACAGAACAGACCATTTCTTTTTCGTGGGGCTGGACGGGAGCCATGCTTTTCAATCTTCTGTGTCATCTTATTCGCCAACCTATTGCCCAAAAGCAAGTCACACAGTAGGTCTGGGTCAGGGGGGAAGAAACAACAAAGTTACAGAGCAGGGAGCGAGGACACAGAGATGTTTTTCTTTGTGTGTGTGTGCAAGCCGAGTTTTCTCTTTGTAAGTATATTTTATTGATTAAGTTATTACAGTTGTCCCTGTTTTCCCCCCTTTACTCCCCTCTGCCCAGTACCCCCTTCTCTCCAGCAACACCCACCTTAGTTTATGTCCATGGGTTGTGCATGTAAGTTCTTTGTTGCTTAAGGCTGTTAATGCAGTCTGCCCTCCACAGCTATCCAGCAACATATTTTAAATTATCACTTCTTAGAAGCATTAAACATAGCTGTTATTTCTCAACTGCAGATGTTATGCCTTTGAAATATGAAACGTGGGAATCAAATGTATTTGTAAGAGAAGCATAAAGCTTTCATTTCTTTCAAAAAAAGTCTTGTTAAGAGTTATAAAGGAACGCATAAATGGAAAAATCTACATTTATTGTTCTATCTTGAAAATATTTCTGTTCCAGGTGTTGGTGTTTTCCCCTGGGTTTCATTTTAGGAAACAGGGTTTTTCCTTCTGTGCATAATTTTCTTTGTTTGATAGTGGCTTAGAAATGGGTTTTGAAATCTGGCTTTGAGAACACCGAACCAAGTGAGATGAAGGGCTGCATAACTATTCATGGTGTCAGGTGGGCACTAGACTTACTGGGTGGTCACTTCGTAAGGTTTTACTTATTTTCAGGGAGAGGAAGGGGAGGAGAAAGAAAGGGGGAGAAATAGCAGTGTGTGGTGGCCTCTCATGCGCCCCCTACTGGGGACCTGGCCTGCACCCCAGGCATGTGCCCTGACTGGGAATCAAACCAGTGACCCTTTGGTTCACAGACCAGTGCTCAATCCACTGAGCCACACCAGCCAAGGCTGTTTTTGCTTTAAATATAGACAATTGAGATAGGATTAGATCTGTGCATCTGTTTGCAGGGACCTTTGCCTTTTTTCTCTCTCTACTTTTAAGTTATAATAAGTGGCAAATTCAGGCTCTTCTAGAACGGTGATTCTCAGTAGTAGCTACGCAGCACCCAGGTATGAAGATGGCAAGAAATTCTTACTAGAATTATATCTCAAAAGTTATTTTTAAAGTCGTTTATTCCAATGGAGTACAATATTATATGCCACACCTCTCTCTTCTCTGCAGAAATAGAAACGAGTGAAATAAAAATTTACATTTCATACACATATACTTCTAAATACTCTTCATTATGTATGCATCATAAAGTAACACACACTTTAGTTTTTTAACAGAAACTGTATGTATTGTACTAAGCAGGGAATTTAAAGTTTGTTGTCAAAGTTGCTTTATTTATTGACTTTGAAACGCACCCCCAGAGTGAGCCAAGATTTCACATACTTGTTCTTTATTGCACTGCCTTGAGTTATAAGGAAAAAGAGCGTTTAGGTTTTGCTTGCCAGCAATACAGAGCCCCTTTGTTTGCATTTTACTTGGATGTTGGACATAAACTTCAGAAGAATAATAATATGGCAAGGATTGTCCTGTAGCATTAATCGATTCAGGTAATTTGAGTCGACTTCTAGAGAAAGTCCTGAGAGACGTGCCGTAGCGCTAATGAGCCTGCCCTCTGGAGGCAGAGCGTGGTGGTTCCTGACCAGCTCTGTCACTTGCCTCCCACGTGACATGGGACATGTTACCTAACCCTCTGTGCCTTGGTCTCATTATTAGTAAAATTGATGTAGTAATAGTACTTCCTTCATGGAGTTATCGGAAGTGATAAATAAGGTAGTCCTTATGAAGTTCCCACATAGGACAATGCCTGGCACATAGTAAGTGCTCAATAAATGTCAGGTAGAGTGGGTACTGGAAAGAACCCTGGTCATCTGGTGCCATTGCTCCGTCTTATAGATCTGGCTAGAGATTAAGTTCTTTAAGGAAAAATGTTTAAAACTTTTAAGTGAGATTGAAGCAGTATGGATTAGGAGACTGTGTAATCCTGGAATACAATGCCTACTTTAAAAGTATTTATCCAGTGATTCCACCTTGTGTAGTTCAAGAGCAAAGGTAAGACAATAGTTTTTTGATAGCCCCTTTCCATGCTCGGCAGGTTACAGTGATTTCAGTAATAGTAGAAAGGGAGTTTTTATTATAATTGCAGTTCTTAGCTCCATTCTTGGACCCAGTTTATTATCCGTGAAACATTTTTACAGGACGGCAGAACAGGGCAGGGAGAAAAGACAGAGGATGTAGACCACTGAAGATTATTGAATACTTAATCTGAATGTGCAAAGGTTTCCAACAAACTTTGCTTTTATTCAGAACACTTACAGCCTCATTGAGAAGACAGGTCCTATGTGTAAGAAAAAAATAACAGTAACAATAGTGATAGCAGTTAGCATTATTGAATGTGTGGAATCTGCCAGGCACTAAGTAGAGCAAGCCAGCCACCTGTCATGTCTCATTTGATCCTCATAGTAACTGCCAGATTGAGAGTCACCATAATTTATGAATGAATAAGACACGCTTTGGACATTAAGTATTGGTTCATGATTACATCGGACCTAAGTGTCGACTAGGCTAAGGAGAAGAGATGACTCTGGGCTGAAGTTTGACTTTTCAAAGTTGGGGGTTGGAGGTATCGAGAGCACTCATTACTTGCATTTTTGGGAGTGGAGACAAGGGATGGTGTCTTCCAGTACCCAGGACAATCTTGTGTGACAATGAAGGTCTTTGCAAAACTTGCTAGCACCCTGCCAAAAATTCTTGTAGGTGAACAATGTGTTTATAATGATCTGAGCCTAGAATTTCTAAACATAAAGTGTTTTTTTACAGCTTCAATATACACTGTCTCTTCTAGGAGTAGAAACTCCTTCTAGTTGATAATTATATTTAATATTTTTGGGCTTTCTTAGAGTTTCTCAGCATTTTGAAATTGATGTCATTGGCAGTGACACAGATCGTGTTGTCTGTGTTGAAACACAACACACGCCTCTGTCCCTTCCCATTCATAGCTGTCACTCAGTGATTTTACCCAGAGATGCAAGAAGCTGGTTCCTATTCATTCGCTGTGGCTGGTAGTGTTGTTAGACCCAAGGGTTTGCTTATTGAAGTGTATCCTTTCATTTCTCCTTTTCTGGAACTTGTTGTGTTGCTAGGTTATATTATTTATGAATTTCACTTCAAGATAGTAAAGGGGGTGCTAAAAGATACTTGTTAGAGTAAGAGCATGTTGGGTGTGTCGGGATTGCACTGGGTTTGAGTTTTCAGGAAGGTAGTAGCTATTTGAAGGTAATGAGGGACTTGAGTAAATGAGAGGTTCTAGAATCAGTTGGGTATTAGACTGACAATGGCTGAAAGGACTTTGTTCTGGAGGCTGTTGGATAAGGGAGTGGTGGCGAATGGAGCAGTGTTTATGCGTAGCTAGGATAGACCTGGGGGAGGTGTCGGGAGGGATTAGATGTGGTCGAGTGAAATACTAAAGCAGGTGTTGTGGACCCTGTGAAGTACTAAGGGTCCATGGAGGGATGGATAGAGCAGAGAGCAAGGTAAATTGGGAAGAATTTTTTAGACTTTTTTTACTGTATTTGGGGAAGACAGGTATAGTGAAAGTTTAAGTCTTTTGTCCCTCTTTGGCATCATTTCAAAGGACACAGAAAGTTCTTATCACAAGATTAAAAAAATTTGTAACTGTGGTGACAGATGTTAACTGGACTTATTGTGATCATTTTCTATAAGTGCAAATAGTGAACCATTATATTGCACACCTGAAACTAATATAATTTATGTTATATACATAAGGGCATGATTATAGTGAGATAATTTACTTTAACGTTCTAGGTCAGGTCATATTATATTGACAAAAATAAAGACATTGAGGATTGGACTCATATATAGTAAGTTGAATAAATATATTTGTATATAATTTCAAGTTTATATATTGATGTCTAATTGGGAAAAAAGTAGATGGCATCTTATACTGAAGTGAACCACAGGCAGGCACTGAATTTATGTATCACTCGTTTGTTTAATAGTTCTTCCATGAATTCTGCTTGGGGGCCGCCCCTCTGTGGTCCTATTGGACTTTAATTGAGCACCAGTAGTATTATCACAAGGCATATACCGTATTCTGCCGTGTATGGTGTACACCCATATTTTTGTATGCATTATACACAGGATTATTATACCCACAGTATGTAGTCATTATACCCATGTATAATGAGCATCCTTATTTTTCCCTCAAAAATTTGGGCAAAAAAATACACATTATACACTGCAAAATATGGTTTAAAATATGGATTTTCATGAATAGGACAGAAAAACACTGCTGGAAGGGAAAACTGTTGTCACTAGATTGCTTCCCCTATGTAGCTTTAAGCTTTGTTTCAACATTGTGACTGTGTTCTTCTTGTGGTGCTTATAGTGGCCCACCCTGCTTCCTGGGTCTCTGAACTCAGGCTGTGATTTTTCAGGAAGGAAAGGCTCTTGCTCTGAATGTTGACAGACCTTCTCTAGCTTCACAGCTGAGCTAGCGTTTTAGCCCGACTTTGCTTTTATGGGAAAGGTAGGCAATATTTGGATTAGGATAAAGTTTCCGAATCTGCCTCCTTATCTAAATCAGCACTTCTCCAAATGAGATATAATGTGAACCACATCTGTAATTTGAAATTTTCAAGTATTCACTTTAAAAAAAAAAGAAATTAAGTTAATTTTAACAATAGTTTATTTAACTCATCAGATCCAAAATATTATTTCAATATATAGCAATGTTTTAAAATTATTAATGAGATACTTTTTTTAACGCAAAGTCTCCAAAGTCAGCATGTCATTTATACTTATAGCAGTCAACCCGGATACGGAATATTCATTGGAAATACTTGATCTGTATATTGATTTCATAAAATTTATAGTTGAAAAGTAGATTCACTACCCAGGAAGTTCCACATTGACTTGAATATTTCCCAAATATTAGTTTGTAAATTTAAGTTAATTATAATCAAATAAAGTTAAAAATTCACTTCCTCGTTTGCACTAGTCACCTAAGTGTTTGTAGTTCCCCATTGCTCCTAGTGGCTTCCATATCAGACAGCACAGCTGCAGATTATTCTTAACACCACACTTAAGTGCTTTTGTATTTTCTTGGGTTATTAATGAATTAGAATTAGTTCATACCACAGAGTCTTTGGGAACTGTTTTACTACATTAGATTTACTCATCCAGCAATCCAGTGCCTAGGGAAAAATAGCTCTGCATATTGGTATTTCATTCCCAGGGCCAGGGAGTGCTTCACACATAGTAGGGGTTTAATCAGTGCTTGGCTAGCTACACCCTATTTAGTCCTCAGGTTTACTTAAATTTTGCTTTCTCAGGGAAAATTCACCTGCTCCTTTGTTAGATTGTTTTCATTGAACTGAGTTACTTTCTTCTAAAATATACATATTTGCACACTGATTTGAGTAACTTCATGGTTAATAGCCATGTCCCAGACTAGACTATAAGTCCCATGAGATTGGGGGAGGAGTTTTCTTCATTAAAGTATTCCTTGCCCATGGCGAGTTTGGAATAATATTGGTCAGATAATAACATCACAGGGCCATTTAAAATATGGCATGACTAGCAGATTGTCCGGTTCTTAACTTTATAGTAGTTGGAATTTTGTGTTGGGGGGGAGGATATTTTATTTTAATGATATGCATACTAAAAAATATGCAGATTTTTAGGTTTTGTTCAGGTGTTTTCAAAATACTCCTGTAAGTATGCCTTTTCCTAGCTTTCTTCTACTTTATTGGTCTTCATTTTTAAAAAATACCCATCACCTCACATCTGTCTCTGCATAACTTTGAGGTGCACTGAAGGCAAAACTAGAAGGTAGGAAAACAGTGTTTTAAGGAGCTGAGGAAGGCACAGGGCAACAGGGAGGTGATAGAGGCAGCATCTCTTGCTGTTTCAGGACAGTTAAAAATAAACCCATCATTTTAATTATAGAAGAGTAATGAGCCTTACCCACAATATGTGAAAATATGATTAAAAATGTACTGAGAGTTAGTAAACCAAGGTTGTCAGGTCATTATCTGAATCATAAAGTTAGAGGTAATACCCATTAAAGATGACTAGTTTGGAAAGGTTAGCTTAGAATTTAGTGTTTGCAAATACAGGGGTGGGTGAAAGTAGATTTACAGGTATAATGCAAATAAATAATACAATAATTATTAAATAATAATATGCAGATAGAAATTCTGTTTTGCAGACTCACAACTGTCAACCTACTTTGCCCACCCCATGTGAAGTCTCTGCTTTTGAATAGTGCTCTAGTAAACCTCTTGCATTTACTGTTCCTTTCAACATTCCAACATGGAAGCGAAGTAGGCACACAGAAATGGGGCCGTGAGGGTACAGCTTGGTGGGCTTTCACATGCAGACCAAGCAGCGGTTGGTGACCATGACAGCTTCCTGGAGGCTGCCCTCCTGCATTCTCCAACTCTCTTGCCCTCCAGGGTAAACCATTATCCTGACATAGATAAGTTCTTCCTGTTTTTGTACTCGATAAAAATGGAATCGTTGTGTATCCGCCTTTGAATTAATAAAACAGATTATCATTCTAAGTGACATTTCTGGTAGCAATACATCGAAAACAATGTGTTTTTGCAGTTTTCCTTATTATGCATCTAAGTTAGTAAACTGTCAGTTTACCACTGTATTTACCATATTTTGTCGTGTGTGATGCACACTTTTTTGCCTGAATTTTTGAGGGAAAAATAAAGATGCTCACTATACATGGGTAGTACCTGAAATGCCTTGTTATCTGTTCTTGTGTTTTATAATTATTTGTTACATAAAATTTCTTGTATCATAATATGTTGAAAAATAAATGCCAAGACTAAGATTCCTTTATAATACAAAAAAACCCCAAGTATTTAAATATAAATGAATTAAAACTTGAATTAGAAAATTAAAATGAAATATTTTTTTCTTGAAAGTTTGGGCCAAAAACGTGCATGTGCATTATACATGGGAGCACGTTATACATGGCAAAATAAGGTAGTGCTTTGCTATTCCTTTAAGAAATGGTGTATGTAATAGAAGAGTGTGTGCACGCACACATGTGCATGGATGCGTGTATATGCACATGCACCTGCTTTTAAAGATTTCACTCAGACTCAGTCATGCTGGGCTGTGCATGCCATTCACCGCTTAGTGATAGGGCTGAAAGCCTCTCTCATAGCCGCTCATGTAGGCCCGATTCATGGTTCCGAATAGCGGCACAGGACTCATACATAGATGTGCGTGGTTTCATGAGCCAGCTGTCTGCTGAAGAACAGGTAGGTTGTTGCGGACATTTTGCTTTTAGAAAAATGTAGTCAGTGTGAGTTTATCTATAAAGTATATTCTTGGAAATGAAATTGCTGAGAAATGGGTCATACACTTTTACTTTGCTCAGATATTTCTAAATGGCCCTTTGAAGAGTTTCTCCACTTTTGCTCCTATCAGGAAGGTTTAGTAAGTCCTACTTCCAGTTTCCGATTTCACATTTTCTTAAGTTTTAAGTGAGGTTAGTTCTTTGTATATTTACTGGGCAGTTGTGTTTCTCTTGGGACTTGTACCTGTCCTTTGGCCATTTCCTTACGGGCTTACTCATACTTTTCTTAATAATTTCAAGGAGTTCTTTGCATGCAAAGGAAATTAGCACTTTTGTGTCATTTTTGGTGGGTTTTTTCTAGTTGTTTTTTTGTCTTCTCTATGTTTATAGCCATTTTTTCCCCTAAACAGAAGGTTTAGATTTTTATACTGTGAAATGTACAGTTTTTTCCTTATTGGCTTCTGAATTGTGTGTTTTTAATGAGAAAAAGCACTGGAAACTTTAGATAGATAATAGATAAGTAGATAGGTAAATATATAGATAAACTTAAGCCTAGGATGTAAAAAAAAAAAGAAAATCTCAAATGTTTGTGGGAAAAGGGCCCTAAGCAGGAATTCAAATTTTAGTCAAAGGTGGTATAACTAACTATAAACAAACAAAAATTTGGATGGTATCTGTCAAAATTTATTTAACATTTTAAAACATCTTTTGGAAGGGTTTTCAATGATATGCTTATCTCTTTATATGTATGCTTTGTTATTTGGGGTTTTAATTTCTCAAATGATCCCTCTTTTCAGATTGCAAATTATAACCCATTTCCGGCGCCATTGCTGACATCCAGTGATCCATGTCAGAAGTACTTCCAGGTCAGATATATTTTCACATGTTTCAATGCAGAGAAGCAGTTGCATAGTAAGACTAACAAATGAATGTGATAGATGATTGTTTTGATGTTCAACTTACGATTTGCTAAAGTAACGTGTTGTGGGTTTTCATTGTTTTTCACTAATGTAATAGAAAAAGTGAATCTTTAAAATAAGATAGCAGAATCAATTGGACTTAATTGTATTCATGTAATAATTGCTATCAAATTTTGCTATCTAGCATTGCCCATTATAGCCTGTGAACAGTTACATATGAGCAAAGGAGGTGGTGGTATGAGTCTCCGGACCCCACTGTGGAGTCTGCCTAGGATGGACCTCCCCGAGTCAGTATTCTCCTCGGATCCAATGCTGAGTAATTCCAGGCCCTAGGAAAAATCACCTTAATTTTATTGTATGTTCCTTTCTTAGCGACGTGGTGGATGCTGGTCTCTACACAGGAAGGTGTGGGGTTTAACTCTTAGCCTCACAGGAATTTAATAAGGGGAAAGTGATGGCAGTAACATCTGGTATTAAACACACTATAGGACTTCCACATGGCAGGCGCATCTGGGCAGATCCGTGTTTGTTAGGGCACATGCCACTCAGAAAACTCTGAGTTTTGAAAGAAATAGATTTTAACCATGGACCAGTAGATATTAATGTCCCTAAATTTTAAATTAAACTCACTAAGTATGCCCACCCTCTTTTTTGCTGTACATAACACTGCATATTTCACATCAGCAGAGAACTAAAGTAAAACAATAAAATAAATACTAAGTGCAGCAGCAGAAGTATAGGAATAAATAGGAATACCCTTTTCATAAAAGTCAGCCAAAACCAGTATGACAGAGGAACCTACATTCACAGAGGAAAATTAGGGACTTAGGTGAGTCTTAGAGGACATCTAATTCATGCTGGGAAAATTCAGGGGCAGGGAGGTTTTCTTTGTAAATACATATCTGAACAGGTACATTAATTTCAGAAAATCAAGGCAAATATGTATGTCCTTTTAAAAATATATTTTAAGTATTGAGAATAAACCCCTTTAGGAATTCTTTAGCATTAAAATTTTTTTATTACTTTGGAAAATAGACTCAGTATGGAAACATTTTAGGAACAATGCTGGCAAATATATAAAATGATGTGTTTTGTTCTAAACAGAGGTGAATTAATCAAATGGCATGTAGCAATTTCTTCTGGCCATTATATTTTGTTATGCTGATACAGTTGGTACTCAAATTGCATCATTCCTTGGTAGTTGTATAAAAAACAATGAAACTGTTTTCCAGCATGATTTTTTAATAAAGAGCTACTGCTATTGTACATTGGTATAGAATGTAACACATTTCACCAGAAAGCAGTATTCTTATTTCAGTGGACATATTCCAGCCATTTTTATTTGAAAATTGAAATGCAGCTAGTAAGGAGAGTCTGGACCAATACGTGAGATCAGGTATGCCCAAATCCCGCTTTCCGCCTTTCAGGCGCGTCATAACTCAGAGCGTCTTTGAAAAAACACACATACCAGAATCAGTACCACTATCTGCCTGAAAAATTCTTGTTGAACTTGCAAGATTCAACCTAGGAGTCTCTTCTGAACAGGTCGTAGCTGTGACATAGTCTAGTGATTAGCCTACGTTAAGGCTTCTTTCATCGTTTCTTTTTTTTTTTTCTCTTTTGGAATTGACTTGAGGTCAGCTTATTCAAGAAAACCTGTGTCACTTCATTTGATATTTTTTTCACCTGAACCAGTGTTCCCAGGTTTGATCATTACTAGAATCATCAGAGTTGGCCATAAAAGTCCAGAGCTGTTAAAGAAATAAATTCATCTTCAGAAGACATGGAGGCTCTTCTAAATGATGAAAACAGCTTAGAAATGGAGCAGAGAAAATATCCTTGGGATATGCACGTCACATTCCAAGATGATTGCCTCTAATGTCTTAATTCTTATTTGAGTGCACACATTGTGATTTGTGTTTCCAAATGATCAGCCACCACATCTACCACATTTTCCCGCATTTGGAGTGCCTTCCTCTTCCTTGTCAGCTGGCGGACTCCCACCTATCTTTCAGGACCTAGCTCAGCATTTTTGGTGTGTTGTTGTTTTGCTTTTTGTGGGAGATCCTTCCCTGAACCTCTCTCCTCATCTGTAATGCCTTCTTGTAAGCCCCTACTTTTAGCTTTTGGGGGTTTGTTTAATAAGTTAAACAAACTGCCCCTGTCTGAGTTTCTTAAAGCAATTGGTACATCTTTCTTGAAGCACCTCAGTTGCACTTGGAAAGTTGAACAGAGTGAGCCCTGAGGCCATTAAGTTGACTGAAGAATAGGAAACCCTTGGGTGGTTAGAACTAGCTCTTGAAATCCGTCCCAGTATCTAAAGAGCCTTGGGAAGTTGCCCTGTGAACTAGCTGTGTGAAGTTGCTTTCCTGGTTTAGAAACTGCCAAGGTACTAAACCTGTGACCTCTCCTACCCAATGACCCAAGCTGCCTCCTAATAACCTTTGCATCTTTTGTTTATAGAGAAGTTCTTATCATTTTTGTCACATTGAGAGTTTACTTTCATGAGTAATTTCAGGAAACCAGCTTTATTTTGCCTCTCCTTCCTAAAAGAAAAAAAAAATTTGAGTTTATTTCATTTCCTTAATACTTTGAGGTCTAGTTCAAAAGGTAACATTCCTCAGGGCAGATGTTTTGCTGTTAACGCCTCAGTGGAGATAAAATTGTATAGCAGAAAAATAAAAATGAAGAAAATGTGAAGTCTCATTTAAGAGTGGGGCGAGCACTGGGCTTCGCTGGGCCCATTTGTCAACCCTGGGCCCATTTGTCAGTTTCCAATTTTATAAGCATGTCACAGGAGCAGAAAAAGAGAAGCAGGTTATTGAAGAGAGGAGTTGCCTGTCGTGACTGACTATTTTTTCCCCTTGACAGGGGACGAGTGGTCTCAGAAGGAGAAGGGAGCAGGTCTAACTACAGGCTCCAGCACGGGGCTGCGTGACAGTGTCATCTGAGTTATGGGCTCACAGCTCAGTGCTCAGATCTTTTTGACTCTGGGGTGAAGAAAGCTTGGTTAGCCATGAAATTAAAATGACCCTGGCCTACCTAATTTTGTTTAGGCTTTGTAAAAAAAAAACAAAAAGAAAACACAGAACTCTGTATGTTAGAGTTTTGTTGCTTTTGTTGCTCAAAGGAGAAAAACATTTCTAAGTGGTTTAAGCCCCCCCAAAAATGTTTTTTGGTTTTCAGTGATTCCAACAATGTCATTGTAGCTTGCTGACTTTCTCTGTCTCCTGACTGTACTTCCCCATTTGTTAGGTTCTTGCTTATGCAAGATGCAGGTTGTCTTTTCGTGGCGACTCCTTGTAGCTTCTGTCTTCCAGTTCAAGAAGAAGAGAGAAGAGAGCACTTCTCTTCTGGTCATTCTGACAAAAGTCTTAGGAAGGAGTGCCTTCATGTGGGTTGCTTGCTTTTCCTTGAGCTGGTCGCCATAGCGGTGGGGATTTGTTGCTCTGATTGGCTGAGCCTGGGCCACGTGCTTCATGAAGTCAGGGGCAGAGTCATCTCTGCCCGAACGTAGTGGCTGAATCCCTAATCTGTGCGAGAAGGTATTTCTATTTTGTCAGTTTTGTTCACTGCTGTATCCTTGGTAGTGAGAATTGTATCTACTGCATGGTAGTACACACAAAAAAATATCTGTTGAATGAGCGTGGAGGAAGGCTGATTCCTCAAGGGAAATTTTGGGGCTTTTACCTAAAAAGGAAGAAGTACATGCCAGCCTGTAACAGATGTTTCTTCATCGTGTAGGAGAGCAACAGCAGCATTCATATGAGTTCTCGCCACACTCTTAACTCTGAACTTATATCCGGCTCTGGAATAGGAACCGATCCTCTTGAACTGATAATGGGTCTTCATAGGTAACACTCAGAACAGCATGATGAATAGATGTGGAGGTGATGGCAAAACCAGGGGCCTTCTGCACCTTCCAGAGACCCAGGAGCAGAGCCACTTCCCTGCTGAAGTCAGGCCCTTGGGTTTATACCCAACACCCCGAATACACCCCGCTCGGAGACGCTGTCTTTCCTCTTTCCCTCCACTCCGTAGACTGCCTGTTCATTTTGTTGATGCTTTCCTTTGCTGAGCAAAACCTTTTTAGTTTGATTTTGTCCCATTTGTTTATTTTGTTTTTGTTGCCTTTGCTTTTGGTGTCAAATCCCCTAAAAAATCACTGCCAGGATGTGTTAAAAACCTTACCTGCTATGTTTTCCTCGAGGAGTTTGATGGATTCAGATTTTACTTTCAAGTCTTTAATCCATTTTGAGTTAGTTTTTGTGTATAGTGTAAGAGAGTGGTCCAATTACATTTTTTTTTTTTTTTTTGCCTGTGGCTGTCTGTTTTTCCCAACACCACTACTGAAGAGGTGTCCTTTCCCTACTGTGTATTCTTGGCTCTTCTGTGATAAATTAATTGGATATATATATATATATATATATATATATATAGGTTTATTTCTGTGCCCTGTATTCTGTTCCATTATCTATGTGTCTATTTTTATGGCATCAAAGTTCAAAAATTTTTTGAGTGTCACTAACTCTGTGTTTTTTCCTTGTGACTATTTCTAAACTTTGTCCATCTCTGCAGATTTCCCAAGATTGCTTGCCCTCAGGGAAGACTTTATTTATCTTCATGAGAAAATCGTGGCTGTCAGTTTTACTTTTCCTTGGTTTCGTGTCACAGCAGTGACATACGTGCCTGTGCCCATCCTTATTCCCCCACCTTCTTTCTTGTGTGAAGAAGTGCCCCTTGTCGTGGGAAGGGCCTGTAGTTCCACACCTGCTGTAGTCCCCTCTCCTCCCGTCACCTGGATTCTTCCTTCTTGGTCTGTCCTTCTTTTGTGTTTCTGCTTTCCCCTCCGACAAGGACACTGAACGTCTGGTGTCCTGGGTCACTCAGCTAGGGAGAGTCCCAGACAGGGCTTGCACCTGTCCCCCTGACCCTGAGTCCTGTGCTCTTATGTTCAGGGGCACTGCCTCTCGCTCGCGGTGGCCTTTCTCCCTCGGCTGTGGTCTCTCTAGGATTTCGCCAGCCTTATCTACTCCATGACCCTTTGGAGCTGAAATGACTGTCTAGCTGATATATTAATTCTTGGGGGCAGCTCTAACTTCGTAAGCTTACCTTGGCAGCCTTAGTTCTAGATCTGAACCTTCATTTTGCTTTCAGATCACAGCAGCATTTAACATCTAAGACACACTCTAATTGTGTTCAGGCCTCGATCTATAAAAACAGTGTATACAGAGCTGTCTTGTATAGGGCGGTCCTGTTGTTCCAGCCTCCCCCTACCCCCATGTTTTCTTACAAGCACAGGGGTTACAAAGGAAGGGCATAGGAAGGATGATGAGATCTAAACAGCTGATGAGAACACGGCTAAAAGTTTCTGCCTGTCACAGCCAGGATATGAACACTACTTAAATATTAAATCACCTAGAAATGTGGATGGTGTTCTTTCTGAAAATGTTTATGGTTATAAACAAAGTAAATACAAATTTCTCCCTAATAACATTGCTAGAATGTAGGACCTACCATGATAAAGTAGCCTCAGAGATTTTCTGCTATGCCTTTTAAAAAGCCGCTAGATTTCTAGCTTTTTCATAATAACATCACTCTAACCACCCAAGAGTCTAAGTATAATTTTCCCTTGTGCCTGTTACGAATATGTGTCTCTGGAAAACTTGGTGGGTTCGAGGGCTCTTCTCGTCTCAATTGCTATGCTTGAGTTAGGTTGAATTGTAAATGGAAGCATGTGTTTTCTATAAAATGGTAGTAGTAGCCAAAACACTATTAAAATTTTTAATTTCGTCTCAGAGTATTGTTCGGAAGGGAGAAATACACTAGACCCTCTGTTCCTGTAAAACGAAGCCCAAGTGCTGAGGTGGGCTGCTGGGTAAGCAGGATTTTTTTTTTAGCTTTTATTTATTTAATTTTAGAGAGGGGGAAGGGAGAGAGAAAGAGAGGGAGAGAAACATCCGTTGGTTGCCTCCTGTATGCCCCCAACTGGAACCTGGCCCACAACCCAGGCATGTGCTCTGACCCGGAATTTAACTGGTGACCCTTTGGTTCGTAGGACGATGCCTAACCCACTGAGTCACACCAGCCAGGGCAAGCAGGAATTCCTATAGATAATAGTCCTGAAGTATGGGACCCAGGCTCTAACCACTTCGGATTACAGCTCCTAACTGTCTCTGTGGGCTGCACGGTCATTCTGTTATAAAACAGACACTCCCTAGACTGTGCAGAGATGCCTAGTTTCCTAGAAGCTTACAGACTCCAGGATGAGTGGGGGATTCTTTTCTAAAGTAGCCCATCCTGCACATTTGATGATAGAAGGAGATACCTTTCAGCTCCTGCATGGAACATTCTTGCCTTCCTCCCGGTGGAGGTCCCCGTTCTGCCCGAGGGAGGATGAGGGAGTTGTCGCAGTGCAATTTTAGGAATGTCAGGAGCTGTTCCTTGGCTCACCCGCTGCTGGTGTAGAACTCACCGAGGTCTCTGCGGAGGGCAAAGGATCAGATAAGAAAAAAGTCATTCCTCTACAGGCAGAGCGATGTGAAACCTCAGGAATTCTCGCTGATGAATCTTGTTCCCGTTTAGTCTGAGAAACCGTTCTTTCTTCCTAGCAAGAGACACGTGGAATAAATCACGGACAGTGTGAACAATATTTGAGATAAATGCAACTGTCAGGTAGTTTCCTACGAGTTCTACAAGGGCACAGGTGACCGCAAACAGCCGAGTCTGTATTTTAATTCAGCGGAACGCATTCAGAACTCCTCTGGGGCTCTGACGTGTCTCTAGTCTCAGGCTCACTGCTATATTATAGTAATAATAGTTCTGTGTGGTGTGTGTGTGTGCTCTTGAGCAATTAAGGCATTTCTCCAAAATTTCTCTTTGCACAGATACTAAGCCCTAGTCAAAAATGTTTACAAAGGCATTAGGAAAACACTCTGATGGGGTGTGATTTTTCTAGGCATTCAGAACACAATTTCTAAACACAGTTGAGAAAAATTATCTTGGATGTATGGTGCCTCATTGAAGTGACCTTTCAGATTAATTCAGAAAGCTGGAGCCCAGAAGGATTTGGGGGCAACTTTTTCATTGCCTGAGGGAAGAACAGCATAGAAATGTGGCAAATGTTTATTAGAAAGGGAATAACTTTCAAGGTTGTGGAAAATGAAGCCACCAGAAGAAAATGCTTTCTTTCCAAATTCAAGAGAGAGATACTTTTTAATTTTAAGTAAAAGTTGGACCCTTAGACATTTTAGCTTTTCTATAAATTGGCTTTTGGATATTCACATTAAGCCTGTTATTTGTCCCTATTTAATATAGAAGCAAATGGTAACAATTAAGAGGAAAATGGGTTCTGTATGTAACATGTAACAGAAGCATTAATTCTCACAAACGCCTGTTTAAAAATGTTTGCTCACTCTGTACGCCGAGCCGTTTGACCATGTCAGGTGTCTGACAACCTGTCTCCTCTCTTGCCAGCCGACTCAGGTGCAGACACTGTGGCAGTGTTTATGGCCAGCAGCGGCACCACGGATGTCACGAATCGGAACAGCCCGGCCACCCCACCAAACACCCTCAACCTCCGTTCCTCCCACAATGAACTGTTGAACGCTGAAATCAAGCACACAGAGGCCAAGAACAGCACGCCCCCAAAATGCAGGAAAAAATATGCACTAACTAACATCCAGGCAGCCATGGGCCTCTCGGATCCAGCTGCACAGCCCCTGCTGGGAAATGGCTCCGCCAACATCAAGCTGGTGAAGAACGGGGAGAACCAGCTCCGGAAGGCTGCGGAGCAGGGCCAGCAGGACCCCAACAAAAACACCAGCCCCACTGCGGTCATCAACATAACTTCTGAGAAGTTAGAAGGTAAAGAGCCCAACCCACAGGATTCCTCGGGCTGTGAAATTTTACCCTGCCAGCCCCGGCGAACCAAGAGCTTCCTAAATTACTATGCAGACCTGGAAACCTCAGCCAGAGAACTAGAGCAGGACTTGAGTGGCCAGCACCGGGTTGCGGAAGAGAAGGCCCCGCTGGGCCCGGGCCAGGCCTCCACCGTCATTGGGAACGGAGATGTACTGCTGCAGAACCCAAACAAGCCCCAGTTCAGCCCTGAAGACGGCCAAGTAGCCACAGTGTCGTCCAGCCCGGAGACCAAGAAGGATCATCCTAAAACAGGGGCCAAGACGGACTGTGCGCTGCACCGGATCCAGAACCTGGCGCCCAGCGATGAGGAGTCCAGCTGGACCACACTGTCCCACGACAGCGCCTCACCCAGCTCCCCGGACGAGACAGGTACCCCTGGGAAGGGTGTCATAAGGTGACACTTTCTCTTGGTGTTTTCCATTATTGATGGAATTGATCTCTAGACTGACCCTCAAAATCTATTTGTAGCGGAGAAGAACATGATCTTTTGGGGTAAAATTGGGGTTAAAAGGTGGAACATATTGTAAGATCGTTTAACAATTTCATTTTGGTTCCAGCAAAAGTTGTTTTTTCTGGGAAGCATTTTTGTAAAACAATTAGGTCCTTGGTGGTGGGTACAGTAAAACATCATCTATTCAGCAAGGATATTGCCAGTGTGTAGGTGCACTGTTTCTGTCTACTGTCAAGAAATACTGTGTTTTGTTAAGCAAAATAATGAAAGAAATACAGTTGCTGGGGTCAGGATATAATTGATGAGCTGATTCATAGAACCAGCTATTTTAAATTTCGCAGCAGAACTTATTTATGCTTAAGCTAATGGAAAGGTTAAACATCTATTTATGAAAGACATTTTCCTTTTGACCTTCACTGGGGAGTAGCACTGTGCTAGCCTTGTTCAAGTAATATCTGAAAATGAGAAAGTGGTGTTTCTTCTAAAATATATTCGGAAGTTCAGGATTTTAGCTAGTCTGATGGACTTCTGTCTGTATCTATAACGTCTTTGGATTTGTCGGAGGAGTCAAAATTGTGACAGGAATGAACAGGGTCCTCCAAGTTAGCTACTTTTAATCTGTTTGTCACAGTCCTGCATTATACCGGTCATGAAGGTAAAAGATGGGGAGAGCACTGCTATTTCTGAATTGGGAGTAAACCAGCAGTCGCGAAGGCTTATTTCTGTAGCATAACCTCTCAACTGCCCTAGTGGGTCCTGTGGCTCTGTGCGTGTGATGCAAATAGAACCACCAGGGAAGGAAATGTTTTCCCAGCTTATAAAGCTGAGAAACTACAAGGACTACAGATAAGGAAAAGAGATGGGCACAGTTTTTTAAAAAAAGGAAGTGTTTTTGAAATGCCCTTTAAAATTGCAGCCCTTGAAATGATGGATTTCATCAGCCTGCTGTAGCTGGGTATGGCAGTAGGGAGGTTGCGCGGAGTCGGTTTCAGCTTGTAAATGTCTAGACCTGCACATTCCTGGAATCATAATTATGTGTTGTAATGTTACGAAGTTCACAGCTCTATTACTTTTTACCCATTAGAAGAATCCTTATCCTATAGCCGATGGACACCATTACCTGTTAGTGTCTGAATCTACATAAATAACTTGAGTCACTTCCCAACTCTCCCTCCTGTTTTCACACATCCCCCTCCCAACCCGTCCTGCTCTTCCAGGCAGGGCGCTTTCTGTTGTGGTTAAATTTTAAATTCTACTGAGAGTTATTTAATAAACAGTAAAGTGTCCCCTGCTCCTCACTCCAGTCCCTTTTCCCAGCGCTGACCACCTTTTTTTCTTAACTTCCTTTGAGAAACATTTTATGCATGTATCCACATTTATAATAAATTTTAAAATTTACCCAAGTTTTATGATGATGATATTTTTAAAGAGTCCTTACTTTTTAGAGATATACTAATATACTACTTTATATAATAGTGTAATATATAACATAATATAAACTCATATAAATAATATTGAGTATTTTCTCCAGTATAATTGTGGTGGTGATTTAAAAAAGGAAACAAAATTGCCCATAAACTAATAATTGTTAAAGGTGGGTACCTGAGGGTTCATTATTCTGCTCTCTCAAATTTTACGTTTAAAATTTTTTACAATCAACCATTTTCTCACTATTAAAATTTAGATTACTTCCATCCGTAGCCCCTTCGCTCTCTGCGTTCTGGGGTTGGTAAGGGCCTGTGGGGAGCTCGGTGCCTAAGCCAAGTGCGCGGAGCCCGCCCCACCCGCCGCAGCTGCGCAGGACGCCATCCGGGTCCCTCTGCCCGCTGCTCCTTTGCTCTGGGTGCTCGTGGCCGTTCTGTGGGCGTCTCCACAGAACTCGTTACTTGACACGTGATGTGAACTGGATTAGAATTTTTTGACATGTTCAGAGGACACGGTCATTTTCCTATCTTGGCGTTGAGACCTTTGAATTTTAAAGCAGGGGTGACACTGTGGGGAGGGCCCTTGGTGGGTGGGTAAGAGCAGACATTCTGAATCACATAAACAGGCTGGGAAGAATATATTGTTGCTGTGACTCTGAAGCAGCGAGATTGGGTTTTTGAAAAAACGTACTGGAAGTCAGACCTGGGCTGTCCTTCAGAATGACCCCTTTGGGGTCTCTGCGCCCATTCCAGCACGCTGCAGTGTCTCAAAATATTAACACGAGTAATATCTGGGAATTCTTCTGGAATTTCCTGAGAGCCAGT
The DNA here is from genome assembly GCF_021234435.1 of Artibeus jamaicensis. NCBI lineage: Eukaryota > Metazoa > Chordata > Mammalia > Chiroptera > Phyllostomidae > Artibeus > Artibeus jamaicensis. The sequence continues at coordinate 2,667,361 of NW_026521954.1, forward strand.
GGTGAACTCGTACCTTAGGATCACACTTCAGAGTGTCAGGTGGTGACCACTATATAAATTAGAGAGTAAAATGAAACAAGCGACCATTCAGATCATTATTCCTTTTGGTTTCATCTTCCCAGTGAAGCGTAACATCAGTATTTACAATGATCACAATCAGTTTAAATTAAACATCATATGTTTCACTTCTAGTAGCCAAATTAGTGTTTCTTATACATACAGGGTCTGGCAGAAGTAACGCCTGCTTGAGTATGGTTGGTAGGGTAGTAACATGGGTATAATAATTCAGTTTTAATTTGAACATTTCACCTAAAGCGTCATATGATATACTTGAGTGTGGTATTGTTATGTTACAGAATTATACGCTTCTGATTTTGTACTAACAGAGGGGCGTTATTTGTGCTGGACCTCGTATTTTACGTAGTACATCCATGTCTATATAGAATAAACACAAACTGTTGGAAGGAAAGAAAAAATGAAAGCAAATGTTTTGTAAGATATTAGCCTGCAGCATGATTAGTTCATATTTAAAAAGTATATATGTTTGCTTATTCACTGGGTTTTAAGCTAACACACATTACCATGGTGTGTGCTTCATGACTAAATCATGATGACGGAGTCACCTTCAGAGTCTAGGCTACGCTGTGGGAGCCTGTAAGAACAGAACAGACTCATTTGTACTTTAGAGCATCCTTTCCCAATTCGAGTGCTATTTATGAAATAAACCGAGCAGACTAACTCAAAGACTCAGCACTTTCTATTTCCCTTTCTTTCAGATTTGCCCCCTCCAGCATCTTAGCACCTTTTTTTGCACAATCCTATGAGCCCATTATGTTGCTCCTCTTTCCCTCCTAAGTAGTCTGTGCTCTGAGAAAACAAGAGGTGATTCTAAAGCAGGAAAGCATCTATGAAGTTACTGGGTTTCATAGGAGTTTCAAAAAGTTCAAAAGAGGGCCGTCTCTAAAAGAAAGGGCTGGAACTTGAAAGTGAGGACTTTTAACCCGTTAGAGTCTGGCCAGAGACCCCGGCCCCTCGGGGGCCCCAAGTCAGCGCACGGCCCAGATAAATGCAGACCGCTCAGATTGTGAGTGGTCTCTCTGCATCACCTGGTGTTTTACGTGGGCTTCATGAAAACTTTTGAAAGACATACGTCGGTGCTCTCTGGGTACAGGTTTCAGTACCTTGTAGGTTTAATTGGGGGCGTAGCAAAATTGAAGATACAGAGTGTGAAACCGGGTGCATTTTGTGGAATAGCCATTTTCAAATGAGCTTCATTACTAAATACAATGTACAAAGGATATGTTCATTGTGCATATACATTACATTATACATTACAGTGTATAGTACAGTACAATGTACATTATATTATACGTACATTATGGCAGGATATATGCAGAGAAAACCAAATGTACCTGGTATGGCAGGGGATCTGATGCTCTCAACTGACTTATTATTGAGAGCATGGACTCCAGAGTTGGCTTCCTGAGTTCAAATCCCAGCGCTGTTTCATGCGGGCAGCTCACAGAGCTTCTCATCAGTAAAAGTGGGTGGTGGTGGGGTTTTGGCTTAGACCTGTTGTGAGGATTGAGAGCACCTTCAAAGAGCTTTCAGAACAGTACCTTGGCATATACCAGGAGCTTGGTAAATACGAGTGCTTATTATTGTTAGTGATCATCATCAGTGCAAAAGTGGGATATAAAAACTTATTTCTGCCCTGACTGGTGTAGCTCAGTAGATTGGCGCGGGCCTACTAACCAAAGGATCGAGGTTTGATTCCCAGTCAGGGCACATGCCTGGGTTGCAGGCCAGCTCCCAGCAGGGGACACACCAGAGGCAACCATACACTGATATTTCTCTCCTTCTCTTCCCCTCTAAAGATAAATAAATAAAATCTTTAAAATTTTTGTTTCTCTCTTCATAATAAATCACCTATATTTTGGACACAGATGTTATTTTGTAATAGAATTGATGACGTTGCCTTGTAATAGGTGGGATTAAATAACCAATTATTGAGGAAGGCATAATGAAATTCTGTGGGCCTACCATGTGGCAGATCTTGTTCATGGTACTTTCTCATACTCCAGTGGCCGTGCTGGATTTGGACCAGGGTCTTCAGATCTTAGCACCTTGTGTTTTTGTACTGTACCACTGTCTTGAGATGTGGGCGTGTGGTCCCCAGAGGCTGAATGGATCAGGCTTTAGCTACTTCACCCGGACGTGTGTGGTAGTTATCTTGAGAATCTGAAAGATGGAAATTTTATTTTAGAGGATCTTTCCATTCCTGTAAGCACTTGAGATTTAACTCCAATTTTGTCATGTGCTCTGGGAAATCTTTCTAGACTCTCTGAGCTGTTGAAAGTCCTTTCTCTGTACCCCACTGAAATGTTTCCAAGTCTCTGTTACCATATTTCTCTCAGAAGTTTGTAATGTTTCTGTTTGGACGTAGAGCTCCACGAAAGCAGAAGCCGGGTCTTTGCCACGTGTGGGTGCGAGCCTCCTCCTACAACAGCACGTAGCCAGAGTCTCATAAACGGTGTCTATTTGCTGGTTGGATGGGTGGGGCTGGATGACGAACATGCATGTTCTTTGGGATCTGCTACATCAGTACTCCTATGGAAATAAAAAAGTAAGCCTGGCTTGTATACAATAATTGTTTAGAGCTCCTGGATAGGGAAATTCTTATTTATATTCTAGGCTCTTGGGAGGGACGAAGAACTGGGGTCATTGAGTCTATCACAGACATTCTCTGTACTGGAGTTCCTAGGTCTGCAAGTCAGAAAGGCCAGTGCCAAGGAAAGGCTGTTTAGGCTTCACTTGACTTCAAAAGTTGCCTTGCATTGCAGATTGATCCCTGTTGCTCCAGAGTTTGAATCCTTTGATGTTATAAATTGATTGGTTTCCACTCTCAAGGCAAGCAGAGTGGAAGTCTTGCAGGCTGGGTGCTCAGGGAGGGTGGGAGCCGAGGCACAGACCCCGTCTGGTCACCGCCAACGGCAGCACTTCTTGTTTCTGGCGTAGCGCTAGCATAGGGGTGTTAGAGCTTTGGGTAAGTTTACATTATTAATGCTTTTAGGAACATCTTCTAAATATTCATTTTATGTTCCATTGCTTTGGTAATTTCAACCATAAATGATTTTTAAATTGGTTTTTAAAAGCCCCCAATCCCTTTAAACAGAAAAAAGAAAATTCCAGGATATAGGAAAGGTTCAGTTTTCAGCTGGTTCATTCTGCTGAAATAATTTTAATCTTTTAAACACCCAGTAATGGTTCACTGGCCTTCCTCCCTTGTCCTCTCAGTTGAGAGTTCCACGGAGTGACAAGCGAAATTCAAGAAGACAAATATGAGATGTTTCTAAAATAGCTTGGACACATTGTATTGTAGGGTAGATGGTGTGATTTCCAAATTAGATTTCAGTACCTCGGGAGTGAGATGTGTAAAAACTCTTTCGTATCTCACCCAATGAACTTAAAGAAGAAGATGATTTTGCTCAATTAATTATTTGTAGAAAGTTCTAGAGAAAAAATTTTATGCAACTGAATGTTCAAGATGTTTTTGGTTGTCTTCCATTATAAGATATTTTACTAGGTACTTCAGGGAACAAAAAGAGAAATTTAACGAAATGAGTGGCAGCGAAAATCTAACAGTCTGGTAGTGAGCACAGGACAGAAGGCGTATTCAAGATGGAGCCTGGAAGAGGGGCTGCAGGGGACCCGACTGCCGTGAGTAGAGGGGGTCAGAGGAAGAAGTCGCTTCCGTGGGCTGGGATGTGAAGTGAGGGTACTGGCAGGTCTGTGCTGGAAATTGAATAGACTTTCAGTGGATCACCATCTGCGGAATATCATTGCCCATTAGAGCTGTTCAAAAGGAAGCTGGTCTCACTTCTTTTTCACTGATCACTAGAGAAGTTTAAGTCATGATTTTTACCCCACATTTTTTTTCTCTGCTTTACTTGCTTTGAAAAGTTGTTTAGCTTCTGGGGAGAGGATAGGGTGGGCAGAGAGTGGCTGCTTAGGAAGTGACAGGGTGCAGTCCCCTAATAGTCGTGCATGAGGTGCTCCCAGAAATGCCAGGTGTTGTCTTTATACCTCTAAGATTGTGACTCAGTGGAATTAGAGACAAAAAATGCTGCTGACCATGTTCATAAATTTTCTGGTCATATTTCATTGTGAACCATCTGCCCAGACTCATTATCCTCACAACAGGGTCTTAAATTTATAAATACATAAATACAGCTCCTTGACGCTGCCCAGCTTCGGACAGTCCCCAGCAGCGCCTGGCCTTCCTTGGCAGCTCCGCCTCTGCCTCCTGTGCCCTTGTTATAAAGGCCCTGGCCGATGGATTAGGGCCTCCTCTAATCCAGTATGACTTCCTCTTACTTACTTGATTACATCTGCAAAGACCCTATATCTAAATAAGGTCACATTCTGAGATTGTGCCTGGGCATGAATTTTGGGGGAGACTATCTAACCCAGCACAGGGGTCTTCATAGATAATGCCTTAGTGTGTGCATTACAGAGGAGATGCGAGAGAATATTTGTGCCCATTATTATGTTCCACTTTTTCAAGGAGGAAAGCTAACATTTGCAGGTATTTTTGGAATTGGTAAGTGAATAAAGTGTGCTACAGGGGACCTCAAGATAGCCTGGAGCTATCTTTATTGGAATTCTTCATTGTAAAGAAGACGAAAGTTAAGTATGGACCTGGTACTGTAGAATCTGAAACCACAAATTCAACTGAGATTGGGAAGAACTGTGGAAAAGGCAGAAAAAGATGGTAAAGGTACAGTAAAGCTTAACATTTAACAGTAAGGCTCAGCCCTGGGGGTTGGAATGGTTCAATGTACTTGGCATATGGACATGGGGTTATTGTTTTTGATTAAGAAAAAAAATAAAGCTTAAGAACAGGCAGACAAGCATATAGTAGGCATGTTTTTCTTATCTCTCGTTAAGAGACATTGCTTTCCAAATATTTCCTTGGGAGCCGTGTGGAATATAAAAGAAAATGACTCCGATTTTAGGGCAACGCAGAGGCAATGTGATGCTATGAAAGCTTCAGAGATCACAAATGGACGGTGTTCGGAAGTACAGACAGGTTGTGTCCAGTAGACAGTGCTCGAGAGAACTTGGAGTTACAGGTCGAGGCTTAGAAATTGGAAACTTTTGCAGAAACGTATGGGTCTCTTATTCCTCTTGTAAATACGGAAATCTCACAATGCTGGGCTCAAATGCCAAAGAGGCACAGTCAGCAGCACTTTACATGGATCCTGCCCCGCTCCTTGCAGGGCACTGGGCTTCCGGACCCCTGCTGAAGGTGTCTGTGGACTCAGCGCCATGTACACATGAAACTATGGTGGTAGAAAGAGCTGGGCTGGTGTTGCCCTTGCCCGTTACCCCTGCATAGCCCTGTGATACCCTTGCAGCAGCCTTCCTGGACCCACAGACATCTTTTCCTCATAGTCATTCTGGTCTCAGTCCCATGCTGTCTGCTGGGATTATAAAGTGTGGCATGAACTGTTATGCAAACAGTGCTTGAAATTTCCAAAGTCATCTTTAGATGACTTCTCAGAGTTCTTCCATCTGTTACTATAGTTAGAGGAGGGAAACATTCGCTTTTCAAAAGATGGGGTGTGGGTGGTTCATAAATTTTGTTCATCAAGTCTGATTCAGTTAATATACCCGGTTCGTTTTCGTAAGTGTGAGGATAGTCAACAATTACTCTTACAATGTATATATGTGTTTCCCTATTAGAACCCTTGGGTGGCTAATGGTGAAATAAAGCTTCCTATTCAGACAGATGACTGGGAAAACCAAACCATTAGACTATAAGAAAATTATCTGCATTCCATGTGCAATGGTCAGAAAGTGAGAGAACAGGGTAATCCTAACTCAAGTATTGATGCTGGCCTTAAGAGAGGAGATAATATTTATTGAATATAAGCCTTTATTCTTTCTTTTTGTTCTGCTTTCCTTAGATTTTTTCTTGAGAATGATTGAATTTAATTCCTGCAAGGATTCTTCCTTCCTATCATTAAGGACATTGGTGGTTGATTTTTTTTCTCCCTCAGTATTTGAAGAAGCCTTCATGTAGAACCCCACTGAATTGGTACATCTGGGCTATTATAAGGTAGATTTCCATGCTATAAATGGCTTGTTGAAGAAGCTGGTTTTACTCGGTTGGTTTGTTACCAGAATACTTTCTCTCATACATACGCTGGTACAATATATGTGATGCTTAGGTGTAGAAGATGGTTGGCCCATGAAAGCCCGTTTAATCCCTAACAGACAGGCAGAGTAATCATCATAGAACCACAGACCCTTTCTCCGAGTGGTACAGAAGAAAACATTCCATGTGGAATTGTCAGAAAGTGAGAGAACGAAGATGCCCCCAACTCCACATCCTTGGGAAAGGACTGACGGTGGCATAGCAAAAACAAGTTCAAGGGCTGGGGATGTCGAGACACCTGGTAATGGAAACCTCTAGGGACACTTCTTAGTAATGGGCTAACGCTCCAGGTCCCACTTTGCTTTTCTGTAGCTGCTCTGGGGATGTAACCTGCGGGGGCAACTTTGACTGACATTTTCTTTCATCCCTGCTCAGTGTGGACGGGGGAGACATTTCATGATCTCTGCTTTTCCCTTCTTTCTCCAGAACAGGTAGCAGCTTCTTTCATAGTGTCCGAGTGGCTTTCACCTTTTAGTTGATGTCTTGTCCGTCTGTCTCTTGTTGACTTTTTCTTCTGTGTGTTACAGAACAAGGGACCTGAGCCACAGAGTGGGTTAGGGTTCATATCTGGAATGCAATTGAGGATAATTGGATTGGTAAAATCTGGACTGCTTACGGGTACCTTTAGTGAGGATGATAGTTTAGCCTTAATCCATGCCCATGCTTTCTATCAGTGAGCCTCCCTGAGTGCTAAACTATCTGAGCAGGTGTTCTGGGTGACTCTGTGATTGAGGCAAAATCTTCCCTTGAAAGAACTCACAGGCCCCTTCCTTGAGATTCTTTTAAATCTCTTTAACTCTCGATGACCTTTACCATCTTCTGGGTTTTAGGGTTTTTGAGTCAGAGTCTTGACCTGTTCCAGCTCCATCCGTTTCTTAACCTCTGAGCCTCAGCTTGGTTGTCCCTAAGGTGCGAATAATAATACCACCTACCTCATGAGATCGATACATGCAGCCCATGGCACAAAATTTGGCCTACAGAAAGCATTTTTTAAAACATTAGCTAGCATTATAATTAGTCTTATCTTTCCTATGAGATGGAAAGCCTCTTCAGGATGTAGGTCGTTTTCCCTTTGTTGTTTTTATTTTTAATCCCCAGAAATAAATCCATGTACTGGATACTTCTGTGTGAGCGAGTAATCAGCATAACAAGTAAACTGTATTATTTATACTAGCAGTACAACCAGTCAAAGGTGATATTTTACCTCCAAGAAGTCTACAGTAATTAGGGAGATGATTAAATCCTCTGTCCCTCAAAAACCAATTTTTTTAATGTGGACATTGTGCATCTTTAAAGAGCCCTCTCACGTGATACTGGTACATGCTTCTGGCGCCTGGCCACATTGGGAGTGGTGATGCTGGACTGCGAGCCGCAGGGCAGCGGGGACAGGGCGCTTTGTTTACTGCTGTATTCTGCACACACAGAAGACACCGTGCTTAGGACGTGGTTGTGGGAAAAAATATAAGGTGCAATAAATTCATTGATTTCAAAACATAGCCAATGATACCAGGTACAGTTTGTTGTGGGACAAGACTGTAGGATGGATAAGGGTCATAAAGTTCCAGATAAGGCATTTCTCCATCCAGAGGGCTCATGGGTACCAGAAGGCAGAAGTGGGAGATCGATGGTGTTTGGAGAAGTAAAGAAGCAGGGGCACACAGAGAAAAGACAAGGGGGGAGCAAGAGAAGAGGTTGCTCCAAGGCAGTGCTCCCAGACTTTTTGGTCGTGGGGACCCCTCTACACCTTCAAAAATTATCAAGACCTCCAAAGATCTTTTGTTTATATGAACTATTTCCATATTTACTGTTAAATATTAAAACCGATATGCATGTTATATATTTTAAAAAGAATAAACCCATTAATGTTAACAAAACAAAATAAAGCAGCCTATAAACGTAACCGTTTTTTTCAAAGCCAACAACAATTTCACGAGAACAGTGATGTTATTTTAGCTTTTTGAAAATCTCTTTAATGTATGGCTTATTTGAAGGCAGCTGGAGTCTCCTACCTGCTTCTACCTTTAATGTGTCTCAATACATTATCGTGGTTGAAGTAGATGAAGAAAACCCTGCTGGCCTCATACAGATACTGAATAGGAGGGAGGAAAAGAGAGGAATATTTTAGTAGCCTTTGCAGGGACTTATGACTACTCTTTTTTAATGTTATACCAAAACTCAATAATTGGTAGTTTCTTAAAGGTTAGTTAGTAGAATCTGAAACTACAGTAGTGAACTCTTTTGTACTCTGTAATATTAACATCCATTGGTCTATTGTACACTTCGGATGGATGTTTTGCCCAGACGTAATTTTGTAACATCATGCATTGGTGACTTGGGAAATATTGGTTCAGTGAGTTATGAAGCTCTTCCAAATGTTGACACTTTTCATTACACAATATGGAAACATTACATTCGTTGATCTCACCACATCTCATCAGAAAAGTCGTTAATTATTGGGAAGCTGTCAAGCTCCCAGTGGCAGATACAAGTTTTCCAAAATTCTAATTTTTGCTTGAAAGCTCGCATTTTATCATTAGCAACAAATACTGTCAGTTGTTTTCCTTGAAGTGACAGGCTCACCTCATTCATTTTCGAGAAAATGTCTGCCTAGTGCCCACATTTGCATAACCATAGTTTGTCAGGCGTTCTTTCAAGTAGAAAAGGTCTTCCATGGGCTTTTCCTGAAACGACAGCCAGACCTTCACAGGCAGAAGTGCTTTCTGTGTACTTGCATTAAAAAGGTGCACAGTTAAGGGTTGAAATTTAGTTACATGAAGACTTCCTACTGCTTCCACAGGACGTCACTAGGCAGGGCCGACATTGTTTTCCGTGGGCGTGTGTGGTGTTGGGGAGTACCGTAATTTCTAGTGCAGTTTGTGCCCTTGTATTTCTTCCTGCTGAGATGCCAACAATTTTCTCCATTATTTTTTTGCATCCTATCAGTTAAATGTTAACACAGTGAAGAAGGCTGTGAATAACATCTTAGTGTCATGGAAAGAATTTCCACCTGAGAGACCCCCTGAAATCCCTGATGGGAGTTTTTTCTCTTGGCGTGAGGATCAGTGCTGCTGGCAGTGTGGCTGGAGGGGAAAGTGGGTGGAGGGCAACTGGGAGAGTTCGGTTGGGTAGGCGGAGGCTGGGGCGGAGGATGCTAACGCTCTACCATGAACTTAACTCTTGTGAGTGAGCAATGACCGATGGCTGTGAGGAAAGGAGTGCTGTCTTGTCAAGTGCAGTGTAGGAAGGCACAGCCCATGTCGGAGCCTAGAATGTGTTGGAGCGGCCGAGGAGGCAGGCAGTGAGGAGAGTCTCCCAGGAATCGTGGGAGGCGATGGGGCCTGGTGGAGGTGAGCAGCTTTACAAATAGAACCAAAGTGGAAGGAAGGAATCTCCAGGATGTCAAGTTGACTGGATATGAATGGTGAGGGAGGCGTAGAATGAAAGAGGTCAGATTTTCAACTGGAACACTAAGAAATGCTGGTTTTCAGAAATATTCAAGTTGGGAGGAGGAACTCGTTTTTTTGAGGAAGATGATGTTTTTGATTTTAAAGTGTGAGTTCAGGATAATGTGGGGATAGCCAGGGTGTTCTGACACCAGAGTTGTGGTTCTACTGGACACCAAACAAATTCTTTCACTGTGTCTCAGACTTGTGTATACGTTCTCTTGGTGTGTCGTTGTTTTAGAATAGCGGTACAATGGGGTGGAGTGGGAAGGGAGATGGGAATCTTCGCCAGTTTGGAGAGTATCAAAGGGTCTGCCTGCACACATACACAACGAAATGGTTATGGTGATGTGGCCCAGTCTCTCCTTTTTCCCCCGTTTGAACTATTAAACTTGATTGAACCATGCTTCTAGAACAGTGACTAGGTATCTCATTCACCAAAGATCAAGCCGTTCAGTACAGGGATGACACGTTCCATTTCTCTTATTTTCACTCTGCTCTAGGAAAGCGAAAGGGCCACGTGAAAAAGATAAGCATGTTCTTCCACCCACAAGTTGATGTTGAGGGTCTCTGCCAGGTATAATACCCAACAGACTTTACCAGGTGGCATTCATGACCTTGGCCCAGGGCCTGCCTGACAGGTTCTAAACCAAGCTTTAAGAGCAGAGCTGTATCTTAAGGGTGGACTCAGACCTAAGTTCATGAGACTGAAATACTGCAGACACAGTTCTGTTGATTTGTGATGAGAGTGGTCACTCCCAGGTACAGGGTTTCCCGACGTGACACTGTGAGTGCACACTCTCGGAACTAGTGTGTCATCATGGTTCCCAACGAGAAATCGTGATGACATGGCCCGATTTGCCCACACTGCATGGTTAGGGTTTCTCTCCCCATAGATAACCATGTGGAAAACCCAGGCACAAGCAATGGACCTTCGGGAACATGGTCTTTACTTAGAGGGGAGTCAGAGGAATCGCATGTTTAAATGGCATCAGCCCAGAGTTTCTGTACTTCTTCCCCTTGGGATGATGGTACTGAGGACTTAGACTCCTTGAAGTACATTGGCTGAGATTCCTCTTTTTTTGGAACTTAAACCTCTGACCTCTATATAAGCTACCTAATTTTTCTGATTACCAGTCTTTGTTAAGATGTAGTGATTTTCTACTGAGCTAAAGGATAAGTCATTCTTACCACCGTGATCTCTGTTGACCTGTACAGAACACTTCCGGCACCAGATGTCTGGGTTTGCCGTGCTAAGCTGTTCTCCACTTCTCTGCAGACACCAGCTGGGCATTCTGCTGTTTAATTTAATTTTGACACTAACTACCTAGAGTTAGTGCAGACCCCACAAGTTAAAGGCTCAGTTCCATGAGGCTGTCCCCCATTTCAGATGCTAATCACAAGTAGCAGGTCCCCAAGTCACCCACAGTTCTGTCCACCTTGACTATACATCAGGAGTTCTTACAACCCATTCCTGAGACTGATAATTTCTTGTAATGGCTCACAGAACCCAGGAAAACACTTACTTACATTTACTGGTTTTTTACAAAGGATATTTTGTAAGGTACAAATGGACAGCCAGACGTAGAAGGACATAGGGTGAGGTCCCAAAGCTTTCTGAGTATAGAAGTTTCTGTCGCTGTGACATCAGGGTGTGCCACCCCAATGGGACATGAATTAATTCACCAACCGGAAAGCTCTACTACACACCCTGATATGGAGGTTCCGTTTCCTAGGCATGCTGGATGAAGTCACTGGCCATTGGTGATTAACTCGGTCCTCAGCCCCTTTTTCTTCACCGGAGGATGAGACAAAGTTCCAGCCCTATGTTCTTTCTCTGGTACCCAGGCCACATCCTGAAGCTACCCCGGGTGCCATCTGATGTTATTCAATTCATGGAAACACAGGTGTAGTTGGCAGGGGCCTATTATGAATATCAAAAAATGCCCTCTGACCCATATCGCTTAGGAAATTGCAAGGATTTGAGGAGCTCTGCAGGAACTGGGATGAAGACCAAATATATATTTCTTATTATATCATAATAGTGCAATCATTCTGTGTTTAAGAGTCATCCTATCTCATTCTTATCCAATGTTTCTTGGCGTTGGTCCATCAGCTGATTCAACTGTTCTGTAATAACTCCAAGAACGCTCTTAATTCCCCCATTTTAACTAGTTTGTAGAGGGTCCCTTTGCACACCAAGCCTGAGAAGCCCAGTTCCAATTCTGACACAGGACCTGCCTTCGCCAGGGCTTTCAGTGCTGTTGAGAGGACAGAGTTCCTATTAGAGTCAACACTGACCTGCCAAATTTAACAAACTTGCAACCCCAATAAAAACACGTGCAAAACATTCATTTTCTTTTTAAAAAATAGTGCTGTATTTTGGTTTTGGCATGAGTAGGAAGGGTTCTTAATTGCTATCGGCTCCAGAATTTAGACCACTGTCAGTCTTTTCTCTGGTCCTTGACCCTAAAATTGTACCTGTGATATAAGCTTGCATGCAGCATAAAGGCTGACCATTTAAAATCCCAGCTATGGCCCTGGCCAGGTGGCTCAGTTTGGAGCATCGTACCATGCACCAAAAGGTTGTGGGCTCGATTCCCGATCAGGGCACATTGCACCCAAGTTCAGTCCCTGGTCGGGGTGCATGTGGGAGGCAGATGATTGATGTTTCTCTCTCACACCAATGTATCTCTCTCTCCCTTCCTCTCTCTCTAAAATGAATAGACATATCCTTGGGTGAAAATTAAATAAGTAAAATCCCAGCTCTGTCATGCTAAATGGATGATGGTGGCAGAGTCACATCATGCATTTCTCCCTGCAAAATGGAGTTAACAGCAGCACCTGCCTCACGGGTGGGTGTGAGGGTTAAATGAAGTAAGGCATGCAGAGCACTGAGCACCTGCATGGTGCTGGGCAGGCAGTAAACACTCAGCAGAAATTCGATTGTACAGATACTCCTTTATGGAAAATTAACTCCCACTGAACGAAAGGCACAGAAAGAGAGTTAAAAAGGGACAGTGAGTGGGTACATAAACTTCTTTTAGCTGCACAGTAGAATAGAAGGTGTAGACAAGAGATGGTTCTCTGGAGTACAGAACTTGAAAACAGCCTGCTTTCCATCTAGCCCTGTAGAGTTTGGTTGGTAGGTCATTACCCTAAAATTAGCTTTCATGGGAAGGGAGGGAGGGAGGGAGGTCCTGAGGGTGGTACAGTCCCCTGGGTCTGGGCATCAGGAGGCCTGGGTTCTGCCCTTGACGCTCCGGCTCATTAGCCTCAGGCCAGTGTGGTTTGCAGAGTCCTGGCATTTGGGTCCAGCCATTCCGTGCTCAGCACCTCACTGAACGTTTTCCAAATATCAGTTTGCTCTGTTCCTCACAACATATTTGTGAGGCTTCCAAGAATGCTGTCCAGAAGATATCTAAAATGTTATTTAATTGTATTAGAAGATGAATCTATAGCTGCTTAAGTGAACTAAAAAGCTGCATTGATAACCACTTAGGTGAGGTATCATTATCAAAAAGTTTTCATTATCAAAACATTCTGAGCCCTGGCTGATGTGGCTCAGTGTCTTGAGCGCTGGCCTGTAAACCGAAGGGTCACCTGTCCAATTCCCAGTGCAGGCCTGGGTTGCAGACCAGGATCTCGGTTGGGGGTGTGATAGACAACTGATGGATGTTTCTCTCTCACACCGATGTTTCCCTCCCTCTCTTTCCCATCTCTCTAAAATAAGTAAATACCATCTTTCAAAAAAAAAAAAGTTGTTCTGAGCATTAACTGCGGAAGGGTTTAGCAAAGATGCTTTTTTGTTTAGTATTTTTAGCCTTGATAATTTTCACTTCCTTAATTCCAATATGAGTTTGTGGTGTGTACGTATATTAGGAGAGAGAAAAAGAACAGAGGAGGGACAGAGAGACGAGGTGAGAGTGAAGGTTCTGCAGGCTGGAAAGCGCTGGCAGCGGTGGGATTTTTAAAACTTAGTTTCAGAGCATTCGCAACATTCTCGTAGAAGAATCTTAAGAGACGCCTTAGCCCACTTTCTGAAAGGCTAAGATGCGTAGCATCTTCAGCTGAAATACCTTCTGGTGTCCTGCAGATTCTAAAAAATATCTAGGAAATTGGGGGATAAGCTGAATTCGGGAAGGAGAATTTTCAAAGCTGAAAGTTAAAACATGTCTGTTTTGTGAAGAGGGGTCTAGAGCTCATCTGTAATTCTTCATTCTTTTCTCTGCTCACTTGCCACAAACCAACAAAATCAGCCAGGTTCAAACTCAGGACCAGAGAGCAGGAGGAAATGGCTATAGTTACAACTCCATGTGGATTTTTTCTGTGTTCTTTGTATATGTTTTTAAAAAATAAACCGCATCATGTAGTATGTATTACTCTGGCCCACCACAATTTCTTCTAAAGAGGGTTGGATATGGTAGTGAATGAGCTGATGTAAATACGGGTGTGAAAGTTTCTAAGTGCATGACATTCTCCAGGGGACTTCTTACCGATACCGGGAAGCAAAGTAAGAAATTTGAAAATCAAAACCCAATCTAGAATAACCAGAAGTCTGCGTAGTCGGCAGAAAAAAAACCCCACCCTTCCCTCACTATTCTGGGGTCCCCCTATTTCTCTTTTCCTCTGCTTGCCTCCACAGAGCCTATAAACCCAGTTTAAATGCTCAAGAGCTGAATTCCAGGGTCTTTGCTTTCCTTGGCAGAGGTGGAAGAGAAGATGTCGGGTACAGTTTGGAGTAGCATGGTGAAACATAGCTTGGAAATGATGGATGGAGTGGGGATGAAATAAATCCCTGTTTAATCTGTATTGCTTTGCCCATATGGGTGCACTTGGACCCACTGTGTATTTCCTGCATGATGACGTATTTGGTCTGCATTCCACCGCAGTGAAGTATTTCCCCAGGAGCCTGCCATGGTCCTGGCGGGAGCCTTCTGGAAGTCTGAAAGGTTTGGAAGGGTAGGTTAGCGAAATGCTAAGCTACTTGCTAAATTGTTCCGGGTTTTTTTTTCCTGTATAAAAAGAGGTTATGGCATGAGTGCTTTTATGAGAAATGATCAGCTTTAGAATCTTGCCACTTGTTTTTGGCACTTTTTAAAAATCAACAGTTTTTCTCTGGTTACACACCTGAAACAGCTGGAATGTTCCTGTGATGTTGGACATAAACTGTCAATTTTAGGTTGAGTATTATTTTATGAAGCAGTTTTTACAGTTGAGTAAATACATGTGTATTTACAGATCACGATGAGAAAATGTGTTTCGTGCACTCAGCGTATTCCTGCGGTGCAGCCGGGAAAGAATGGCATTTAGAGTCAGAGCCTCCCGAATCGCAGAGCTGCCTCGTTGCTCTGTCCCTGCACAAGTGACTCGGTGTCTCCAGGCCTCAGTTTCTTCATTTATAAAATGGGCTCATATCACCTTCCTCATAAATTCCTCTGATGGTAGAATGAGCTAATAATATATGGAAAGTGTATGTACTAAAATATGTGCAAATGTGTATTGGTGTGTGAGTGTGTGTGTGTGTCTCCAGTATATTCCTGGCACATGGCAGGAACCACCAAATAGTCTTTCTTTCCCTGCTGTCATTTGATCTAGTTTCCTAAAAAATGTAGCAATGCTTGCTGGTGATCCGTTTCATTCAGTGTTAACACCGGTCCATTACCATCTTAGAGCCAGCAGGATGGAACTTGCACAGAAGTAGGTCTCGTGGAGCTGGGTGCTAGCACCTAACACCTGTGCTGGGCCAGTCGCGTGGGGCCCTGAGCTCCTCCTTCCCTGGCTCGCCCTCCCGTGTTCCCATCTGTAAACCTTGCTCTGTTTAATGATGGCATGTGTATCATGCCTGCCTTCTAATGTGGCCTTAGGATCCACACTTTTTTTCCTAGGAAATCTAGTATTTTGCAACTTTCTTCCTTGTCCGTTCTGATATTTGAGTATACATACTGACCACATGTATATTTGTTTATAAGTCAGGTGCATTCACAATATACTAATACATTATGTTCATAGATATAAGACATTAAAATAGAAATAAATGGGTAAGATAATAAGAATAAATAGGAGATATACTTTATTCACAATCCTAGTGGGCCATCTTGCACTACCCCCGTTTTTTAAAAAATTATAGTAAAATACATCTAACACAAAATTTACCACCTAACTTTTTTTAAAAATGTATTTTAATTGTTGTTTAAGTACAGTTCTCTGCCTGCCTAGTACTTGGGTGGGAGACCATCTAACCATTTTTCAGTGTGTGGTTTAGTTACATTAAGTACATTTGTGTTGTTATGCGACTCTCACTACCGCCCATGCTTAGAACTCTGTACATACGAAACACTAACTCCCCAGTCTCCCTCCCCCAGCCCCTGGCAGCCATCGTTCTGCTGCCCATTGCTACAGATTTAACTACTCACATGAGTGGAATCATACAGTCTTTGTCTTCATGTGACTGGCTTATCTCATTTAGCACAGTGTCCTCGAGCTTCATTCATGTTTTAGCACGTATGTGCACCACATGTTGCTTGTTTGTTCCTCCGCTGCCGACACTCGGGCTGCTTTTGAAACTCCAGGTGCAGCAGTTGGTCCAACACCTCCGGTTGGTGTATATGATGGGTCACAAGGGAAAGTGTGTCATTGTCCTTGGCTGAGGATTCAGTCCAGTGGTGCTCACTCTGGCTGTACGTTTTAATTTTCTGGAGAGCTTTTAAAACTGATCTCTGCTGGGGTGTTTTCACCGTGGACGCTAGTTTGGCCAGTCTGTGATGGGAACAGTACTTCTTTAAAGCCTTGGTATCTGTATTTTTTAAAGCTCTCAGATCGTTCCATTGGGCAGCCGAGTCAAAGAATCATTGATTAAGGTTCTTAAGTCTGTCTTTTGAACTGCTTTTCTTGATGACGTAGTTTTAGCATTTTGTATGTGTTCTTTCATCTTCTTATTTTCTTTTCCACTTGCACAGTCCACTGAAGATCTCTTTAAAGCCAGAAATTGCTCTTCTTTAATACCCAGTGGTTGTTACCTTTGTCGCCATTGGATTAGAAAGTCCGGTCGGATGATGATGAATGAATGCAGCGCCGGTGACACCACTCTCTGGGGTGAACGCATTCCCCTTGTGACACGGTGGTCACTCTAAGGCTCAGTGTAACAGAGGCCAGGGTTCAGTAGGAGGTTTTGTAATAGCCTATGTGATGCACCCACTTCTCTAAGTTACTATTGTTTCTTAGAGTAACTAGAGAATAAATAAACAAGCCAGTTATGACACAAACTAAATATGTGGCTAGTTTGAAAAATTGGCACATTTGAGACGGCTTGGTGGGGGGGGGGGCGGGGAATGTACTTCCCGGTCTACTCAAGGGAAATTAAAAACTCTTGTGTTTTATTGATTTCCGCTAAGCTCATCTGCACGTTGTTTTTATGAAAGCTAAGTGAGGAAAGGAAGGCCATAATTTTTGGAAGTATAGATTTTAGATGCAGAGATTTTGATTTTGCTTCCAGGAAATGAACCCTTTCTGCAGGGAAGTGCCCACCTGTGGAAGGCATTTTCAGGTCCATTCTGATGTGCAGCAGTGAGTAGTTGATGGAGAAAGCATCCCATGGGAGCGGATGCTTTCCTTCTGCCTCATACCCCTGACAGTACAGGAAAAGGCAAGGCATTGTGTGAGAGCGCCCACTTTGAGTGTCCGAGCAAGTAATGGTGATTACCTGACTGTGGATACAGTGAGTGAGGTGGAAAAGGGGGGCCACGGTGTCACCCTCCTCTCTGTTCTGTACTCCACTGAAAAATCCATTTGTTCCTCACCCACTAAATGCATATTGAAAAATCCAGAAGAAGAAAATGGACAGCCGCACAAAGTGCCTTCATCCCTTAGATTCACTGTAGCAGTATAACCCGTGTGCGGATCGGGTGCTAGCCCCTGGCATTTGAAAACAAAAGGATGGGTACTCGGCAAGAATTAAGTTTTAATCCATGCATTTGAGTACAGTATGTACTGGAGTAACTGCTTTCAGCATAAGGCCATGGGAACAGCACATCTTAGGTTGAGTCTGGTTCAGCAGCTGTTGAGTTATATGTGTAACCGTGCTATGATATGGCTGTGATACTCTTGTGTCAAGATAGGCTTTAAATCATCTTTGGGGCACACTTAGTCACAGGGACCATATGCTTCTCGCCAACTGTATGAACGCCCATTATCTTGTCCAGTTCACAAAATAATTCTGAATATAATTGTTCCCATTTTTCAGACATGGAAACTGAAGCCCGGAGAGATTGATTTTTGTCTGTTGAATGCTAATGTTTGAGTGTAAAATCTCATTTTCGTGCAGTGGAAGACCCCAGAGTCTTGGAATTTGAAGGGACCTTAGATTTTTACCTACCCGAGTTCCCTTGTAATTTCCTTCTATTCCATCCTAGAGAGATGGTCGTTCCACACCTGCTTAAGATGAATCCACAAGGTGCTTAGAGAGATGTTAGAGGATCATTCACAGTGAAAAGAGTTCCAGAGCAGTCATGGTCGTGGTGGTACCTATCTCACTTGTCTTCAACTAGTTTCATTTTGTGATTACCATCCAGAAATATGAGAATTCTCTTGCCCTGGTTAGAAGGAACCAACATGTCTAAAGAGGACAAAGCACATTAAAATAATGAACTGGTTCACCCTGACCAGTGTGGCTCCGTTGGCTGGAGCGTCATCCTGTAGACTAAAAGTTCATGGGTTTGATTCCAGGTCAGAGCATATACCCAGGTTGCAGGTTTGATCCTCAGTTGGGGCACATATGAGAAGGTGGCCAATTGATGTTTCTCTCTCATATTAATGCTTCTCTCCCTCTCTCTCTTTCTCCCCTCCCTTCTTCCTCCTTCTCTGTCTCCCTTCTTTATCTAAAAGCAATGAAAATATGTCCTTGGGTGAGGTTTATAAACAAATGAATGAGTGAAGAACAATAAAGAACTGGTTGAGTATAATTTGTAATTAAACCATCAAAGCTTCCTGCAAATTATTTTGTAACTTTAAGAAGTTTGCTGAACTGAGGAAGAAAGAAACTCTTTACAGTTGTATTGCCAAGTTCTGAAGAATGTTTTGTGCCTGTCAAGTTTCAAATCCATCCTTAAAATTTGACAGCTAATCAAATATCTGAGTAATCAAAAGGATAACTTTATTGTTTTGATGCATATACTTAGTGTCATAATATTTAACGTTGAGCTTTGCTTTTCAAGTGTGTGTGTGGGCAAGCTGGGGGAAAGAGTTAAAGTTTTTACTTACTAATTCTCTTAAGAGTAGTGATTCCTTAGCAGACACTAATTTAATTTTACTTCTATACTGTGCAAAAAAAAAAGTTTTCTTGGTCATTTGGCTGATGTGAGTTTTGGCTTTGCTTTAAATTATTGATTATGTTTGAAAGGGGGAGGGACTTTCTGATGAGAACAGCACTCTCTTTAATAAGCTTTCACAAAATCAATTTCTCCCCTTCCTGCCATGCTTCTGTGGGGTACTGAAGCTTAAGAACTGCGGAGAGAATTTTTCTCCCACATTTGTCTAATTTTTTTTATTATTAGCCCTTTTCCCCCACTCCATGTTTGTCCCAACAATTTCCAATAAAAATCTTTTTTGAATGGTTTCCTTTGTGCCTGAAAGAGTGGTGTGTGTTTGTGTGTGTGTGTGCATGTGTGGTGTTGCTCTTTCGGTGGCTATTTAGTATCCATCATGGGTGACAGATAATGTAATAGATTTGTGTTCCAAATGCCCAGTTTCTAGATCTCGTCTCTTGAATGGATAAGGCAGATCATGCATCAGTGTCTTTCAAACTGGAAGCAGCTTAGTGGTGAACGCACCTTTTCCCCTGCCTCCGTCTCAGCTCTTCTGGACCAGGAGGCATGGATTTCATTTGCAGGTGGAGCTTCAGGAGCCTGGTGTCTGGGCAGATGTGTATGGGAGAAGCGGTTTCTCTCTCCCCCCGTAATGAGATTCTGCAATACTTGGGCTAATTAACTGAATTCTCCCTTCCACGTGAAACTGTGTGCCGCGCTTTAAAACGAGAGCTGCATTGGAGGCATGTGAAGGAGGACAGGAAACTACTGAGAAATGTAGTACAAGAACCTGAAGGATGCTGGTAGCAGAGCAGCCGAGAGTGGACTGCGCTGTCACGGCCAGAGACTGTAAGTAATCTCTAATCGTGCCTGGGATTTCCAGGGTTGTCACTTGTTTCCGGACTGCCTCAGAACTTCATTTTTCACATCATCATCAGTATTATTTTGCTAGGCTGGCCGGGGAATCATAAAAAGAGAGAAATGAGCAATTTTGAAAGGATGAAATAGCTGGAAAGAGTTGTCTCAAGTTCAAGGTCTCAACTGCGTTGTGAAGTTTGTAAATTGTGGCCTGTGGAACTTGGCAGTTTCTGAACAGAACCAGGATCTATTACAAAGCTTCTGTTTCCTCCTTCGTGTGCCGCTAATTTCTTCTCTAGGGTAGCCTATTAAGTTATTCAAGTAGAAAAAGTCTGTACTCAAGATAAAAGAATCAGCAAGTTCACTTCAGCCAAACGCTTTAGGACAAAGCAGAGTAACTTTTTACTATAACGAAACAGAAACTGGACCTGAGACTTGTCATTATTCCCAGTGACACTTTTCTTGCACAGTTCGAATTATATTTAGAAATGCTTCCCTCAACTTCCCAGAAATTACTGCTGTTCGTCTTTTTACCAGCATCACTGTGATTCAAATTAATTAATTTGGGCACATTATCTTTTTGTTGTTTTAATAATTAGAGATTTAATGTGATTAAACTGCAACTGAATGGAAAAGTATTACTTTAATTTCAGTATATCTGGTAAGAAAGCTGCCTTTAATACTGAATAAAATTGTGATTATTTTAATCTCCTTTATTATAGTCTGTGGATTAGTCGATATATTGAGTGTGAAGTTCAGTACAACTTACGTAGGTTTTACAAGACAGTGAGGTCATTACTAACCTGAGAAGACCTGTCCTGCCCACAGTTACTCCGAAGCCCACACTCTGCTCATTGTCAGTTCTATACTGAGATTCCACACTGCTTTACGGGGCCTGCTGAGATGGACCTTAGTTATTAGCTCAGGCAGACTGACCTCCGGTGGGTTGTTAGTTATTTTTTCAAATACCTAAGTAGATACTTTGAAGTTTTGTTAATTTATTAAGTGCATAAATCAATGCTTGTTCATTGAAGACAAGATTAAGGCAACATAGAGAAATATAAATATACAATTTAAAATCTCTCGTAAAGCACACATGGGATTTCAAACACCTAGTGCAAGAAGAGAATGTGAAATGTCTTATCAATAATTTTTGTGTTGATTACACTTTGTATTGATTACGTTTTGCGTATGCTGTGGTGAAGTATGTTATCATCATCTCTGACCACTGCTGAGAGGTGAGGGTTGTTAAGCACAGTTTCTGCGCACCCTTTCAGACTTTGTTCTATGGCACTATCGCTGGCCCTTTGTGTGTTTATACATCTACTTTTTTCTTCTTAATTAAAGTGAAACTGTTCAACATTTATTTGGTAGCTTGTCCTTTTCACTCACTATATTAAATATTAAGAATATTGATAAAATTTCATTTTAGCAAATATACTTCTATGCTTTCAGTGGCTGTTTAGTAACATGTACAACCATAGAGTAACCTAATTTGTTTAATTAGTTCCATCAGACATTTAGGTTCAGTTTCTTTTTTCCCCAGTACATTTATTTGACAAATATTAACGTATTTTTTAACGTGGACCAGCAGTAGAGTCGATTCCAGAGCCGTTTGTCCCTGCCTCATGGAGCCGATACATCCCCAGGGACAGCTGATTAGCAACTGCGAAAAGTGCTTTGAGGAGCCCTGGCCAGGCGGCTCCGTGGGTCGGCGTGTCATGCCATACGCCAGAAGATGGAGGGTTCGATTCCCTAGCGGGGCACATGCCTGGGTTGCCAGTTCAATGCCAGTCAGGGCTAGTATGGGAGGCAAACTGTTTCTCTCACACACGGATATTTCTTTTTCTCCCCTTACTCCTCTCTCTAAACAATACACATATTCTCAGAGGAAGATTAAAAAAAAGAGCACTTGGAGGGGGGAGTTCTGGTGGCTCTGAGAGTGCAGAGCCAACAGAGGGGTGCTTGGGGTCCCGGAGGGCCTTCCTAAGGAGGCGACGTCTGTAGGAAGGTCTGAGATTGGAAAAGGGTTAGCGGTGTCAACAGGCGGAGGTAGGGACGGGTGGGCAGAGAAGATCATGGGCCAAGTCCCTGGGGTGGGTGAGGATGGCAAGTTTGAGTTGCTGAAAGGCAGCTGGTGTAGCCACGACCTTGGGAACGGGAGTGCCAGGTGAAGCCAGAGATGGGGCAGGTCCAGCCTATTGTGTACCTTGGTCCTTATTAGCAAGACAGTGGGAAGCCATGGGAGGGTGACATCGGATTTGTATTTTGAGAAAATAACTGACTAGTGGGAGGTCTTGACCTTCATTGTGCCATTGACCTCTTTGGTTTTCTGATGAACCTTAGGGATACCTTCTAAGAATAATGTTCTAAAATCTATAAAATAAAACACATAGGATTACAGAAGAGACCAGTTACATTTAAGTGCAGCAGTCAGACTGTCAAACGCACGTGTGGTGTAGTGCTGTGTGTGTGTGTTTGACCATCACAGTAAGAATGAGTCGCGGGCCAGGCGGCTACAGTAATTCCACAGTAGTGATGACAGTATACAAGGTACGTAACAACTGTCATGTGACGCGAACATACCTGGTTTCTGTTGCTGGCAAACTCACAGCAGTGTTTGGAGTACTAGTATTCTCCCTGCAGTAGTGTGGATTGTTGCGGGCACGCGTGATGGAGTGAAGTGCTAAACTTCAGTTTGAGGTGAATGAAAATACAGCTGTAATTTCTCCCTCGTATCCAAGTTCACTGGCCATGTGACTTCTCTCCACAGACCCCTTGGGATGTTAGGGAAGGACAAGAGCAAAGCCCGGAAGCCAGTTAGGACCCAATTGCAGTGTCCTCGGCGAGACCATGTTAGCCTGCAGAGGACAGTGGAGTAGGTGGGGGAAGGGAGGCGGGTGCGAGACAGGTGCAGTCACTAGTCCAGGATTAGATATTAGATTTAGGGTTGTGGGAGGAGGGATTCGTCAGCAGGCGCCTGACATGTGTGGCTTCCATAACTGGATGGATGAGGTAGGGAATGACGGAAGCCAGAAGATGGCCTTGGACATGGTACATTTAAAGTATCAAGTGACCATGCCAAGTGGGTAGTGGATGTTGTCAGGAGCTCAGAGGAAGGGTCTGCAGTAGGGGTGTAAGTGTGAGAGAGGAATGTCCCCAGAGATGGCAACCGGAGCCCGGGGCACCAATGAAGTTGTCCAGACGTTGAATCTTGTGGGCGGAGAAAGGGCCCAGGAGCAGCTTTCAGCACAGAAGGCCCACGGAGGGCAAGGGCATGAGACAGGTGAGGAGACCGAGGGTGGGTGAGAGAACGGCCCAGAGGGTGTGGTTTCCTGGAAGAGCCATTTTTAAAGGAGTGTCGTCAATAGTGTTGAAGTACACTAAGAGGTGAAGTAAAATAAGAATTCAAAAAATATACTTCCAATCTACCATCATGAGGTTACTAATGACTAGAGGAGAGTGATTTTGGACATGTGACACAAGTGGAATGAGGTCGGGGTGGGGTTAGGAGTGAGTGGGAGGTTAGAACTTGGAGAAAGCCAGATGATGCAGGTTCTGAAAGATTCAGACAGCTTTGAAGGACAGGCTTGTAAGTCAGAATCCCCTCTCATACCCATTCCACCCTCTCTCTTCCCTAGAGATAAAGTGTGTGTGTGTGTGTGTGTGTGTGTGTGCGTGTGTGAGAGAGAGAGAGAAGAGAAGAGGGAGGGGGAGGGAGGGGAAGAGATAGGTAGACATATGTGGTTGTGACTTGTTGATTTAATGTTATATAATCTACATGTATTCCCATGCACATGCATGGCAGAGCCTTGCGTTGGGTTGATACTAAGAGCTAACATTTCTATGGTCCTTACTCTGTGCCGGGCAGTGTTTTCAGTACTTATGAACTTCACACGAGCCCTGTAAGAAGACCACTGTTATCATCTGCATTTTACAGTGTCAGGAGATTGCATTCCAGAGAGATTACAAAGTTTTTCTAAGGTCATAGAGTGAGACTATTAAACAGCAAAACGGTGATCCGTGAACCACTGTTTGTCACAACCCTGTTTTCCTTGGAAGGGGCATCTGTCCCGTGCGTGGTAGACTTTGGATTAAAATATGGGAAGTCTAGTGCATGAGTTCACCTCTACCATTCTCCTGCACAGTAATTTGGAATATAGGTATATTCCATTTACTTTGTTGTTCCTTGTTGGTGGGCCTTTGGGTCACTCATTTTCCTCATGACACACTAGTCTTCTGTGAATATTCTGGTACCTCTCATGAATATGTGCAAGTGTTTTTTCGGAGCAGGTACCCAGACAAAGAATTTTTGACCCATCTTCCTGCCAAGAAGGTTTACTGCTCTAAACAAAGTGACAGACAGTGCGTTTGTGAAGCTCTTGTTTCCTTGTGTTAGAGTCTCAGCAAGAAAGTTACACAGAGGACTCACCAGGAGGGTATAGGATTTTTAAAAATCTAGTAAGTTGTATTTTATTATTAATGTCATCTATTCCCCATGATGTGAATACTGTGACATAGCAGCATGTTTACTGCAAACTGTTCTTTACCCAAAGAAAGAATAAGCAACATACTGAATTCCCAGCTTCGGGCAGATTTTCTCTGCCTCTTCATTTCTTGTTAGTGTCGTTCTTCCCCTCAGTGTCCCAGAGTCTGGGTGGCACTTGCAGAACTCATCACTGCAGTGAGCCAAATGACACGTCCGCCTGGACTGTCCCACAGAGCCAGGTGCTCTTGAGTGGGGATGTCAGGGAACTCGGCTTCTCTGACTCCTGTCCAGGTCGCAGACGTTGGCTTCAGCAGAGAAGTTGACGTGGCCAGAGATCACGCACCCTCTTTCATAACCCCCAAATCCATGCTTATTTTACCTGATCAACTTCTGTCCTCCATTTTCCCAGAAAGGGAGTCCATTAAGGTCCTTGAAAGGGAAAGAGAAAGCTCTGAACTTACTCAAAAATAACTGATTCTGGGCTCAGTTACATGAACTTTCATAAGACAACACAAATGCTACAGATAGACTGGCCAGCTTCCCGGGAGGCCAGCCCCCCGATGGGTTTCGTGCATGACTGCCGCCCTGGTACTACTGGGAAAGCCTTCTGTGTCTCTGATTTATGTGGAGTGACAGACCATCAATTTTTAAACCTCACCCAGCAATTCCTTGCACTGCTGCCTTCTTCTGCCTCCAAGGAACACAGTGAAGTTACGAGTACGCGGACCAGTCCACCCTGGCATTTTAACCAGGTGTTGGCTGATGCAGGCTTTTCTTTGGGCCATTTCATTAACTGTGGACTCACCAGCAGCATTGCAAGTGAGAAAATTTTTTTTTTGTTACTGTCTTGTTTTGTTTTGTTCTGCCCTATGAGAGACCTCATGATTCAGGGATCAAAAATCATAGCAAGACAGACTCTAGACTTAGGGATACAGATTCGCCGTGATGTTGTGCTAATAAGTCAGCTTTAGCTGTTTTGTCCACTAACAAGAGAAATGGTATTTACCTACCTCCTAGAATGGTGAGAAGAGAATGTCTGGAATGTTTGCTGGTTTTCAATATCTGACATTTAAATTATGGAAATGTATGTTTCTTTCTTCCCCCCAGAGACAGTACTCTTCATGGGTGGGAAGGCAGGTTAGTGAAAGGACACTTTTAAATCGTCTTTGCTTTTGTCTCCATTCTTAGGGGAGAGCAAATAGGGTGGTTGTAAAGGGCCATGGAACAAGACTGCCGGGGTTTGAATCCCAGCTGCACCATTTATTAGCGCTACGACCTTCAGCAAGCCACTTAACCTCATGGTTCCTCATTTTCCTGGTCTGTGTAAGATGGGAAGTTTTGAGAATTAAATAAGTAATTTTTAAAAAGTGCTTAGAACAGTGTCTCATGATAAGTGCTTGATAAGTGCCAGCCACTGTTGTTATTTCTGCAGCCCCAAATATAGGCAGTGTGTCATGTTCTTAGACCCCCCCCCCAGCCGGTAGAGTGGGCCAGGCCAGAAGGGCGGGGCCAGCGTAGTTCCAGTTCCCTGGAGAGGACAAAGTGACTGTCAGGGATGGTTTGCTAGTTTTATACTTGCTGCATTTAAACAGAGATTTTTTCAACGTTTGATATCTAATCTGTGGGGAAGAGGAGGAGACACCGCTCACTGCAGCCGGGAGTGCCAGTGGGAAGGCGTTGCTTTGCCGCTTGTGTTGGCGAACAGGCGTTGTCATTTGTTCTGGGCAGGGCAGAGTAGTGTTGCTTTTTTCTCCATTGAATTGGGTCTTCTGTGTGTAGATAGGTTTAATTATTAAAAATGGAGATTTATTTTTAAATGATGAGCAGAAGTGATCAATATACATTATATTTATGGACACTTTGTTACTTCATGACCACAGAAATACCCACATTTGAACACTTGCAGGGAAAATCTGGGTTTTTAAAAATTCATTGAATAAATATTCTCTAATCTTGAAAAAAAGTTGCTGTAATTAGTAAACTGATTGATTACCTGCAGAGAAGGATGGCCAGAATGCAGTCTCAAAGGTAATTTGTTGCCTCTGTTTATTGTGCAAGGGATGTTACATTTAGTGAGAATTACTGCTATAGATAGCTGTGTTAGTTCGCTGGGGCTGCCGTAACAAAATACAGCAGACTTGCTGGCTCGAATAACAGAGGTGCATTTTCTCCAATTCTGGAGGCTGGCAGTTCAAGACCACGGTGGTAGCAGGGCTGGCTTCTGGAGTCCCTTCTCCTTGGCTTGCAGGTGGCGGCCCTCTTGCTTCCTCCTCACGTGGTCTTTGCCCCGTGCACACACATTTCTGGTGTCCTTCCTCTTACAAGGACACCGGTCCTGTTGGAATAGGACCCACCCCAACAGCCTCATGTAACCTTAGTCACCTCTTGAAAGGCCCTGTCTCGAATACAGTCACATTTTATTGTACTGGGACTGGGACTTCAATATACGGATTTTGAAGGGATACAATTCAGTCCATAGCAATAGGTGTTGTTGGAACTTGAGTGAAATTGCGAGGTTTTTTCAGGCAGAGTCCCAAACAGCAGCGTGACTGCTGCAGTGGGGGAATTTTGGGGCCGCCCCTGAGTTGAGTAGGGGTAGCCTGTACATGGCCCGTGGTAGCCCCATTGTCCCCAGGGAGCCGAGACCACACTGCTGCCAGAATGGACGCTTGTTGCCTGCAGCTGGTAGGTGGTTGGGAGGAGATGTTCAATGAAGAACCTTCCTTGCAAGCCATTTCTGTGATAATTTAGTGTGTTGTCAAATTTTGTATGAACCATAAAATGGTAACTAATCACAGACCTTGGTGGAATGGAATTTTTCCCCTAATGTGTTTACATAGTTCTGTCACTACAGACTCATTTTATCTTCACTGCCTAATTATCATACTAATGGAGGGGAATATAGTGTGGAAAACGCAGACACTGATTCATTTCCAGCTTCCTGATCTCTATCAGTAGCTTTTACATTCTAGATTCTAATTCTAGCTCTCTTTCTTGCTAAGCAAGCTGCTTGGCCTCATATTTCTCATCTAGAAAAGGATGGGGTTGGCCAAGTTATATTATTGGTTTGCAGATTTAGTGCACAAAAGACTCTGCATGTTACAGAGCGTACACTCCTGGGACCCCACCCCTTGAGACTCTGATCCCACAGGGCCTTAGGGGGTCCCAGAAACCTCTGTTGTTAGCAGGCATCCCTGAGTTACCCTGAGTTACCCCTCACGGTTCCTCCTGTTCCACTTCGAGACCCTCATCTGGGCTCACTCACAATCATGGAAACAAATGAGATTGGGAATTGGAAGAGAGTTGAGAAAAAGCCTGAATTTGAGAAACAGTGAATTTTGAACACTTAACTGCTTTTTTAGGCCTTGCCCCCAAAGGTACACACTTTAAATTTTATTTCGTGCCCATATGTAGCTTTAAAGCTGTGAGGTCATAAACACAGTCTACTAAAATGCACAAAATGGAGCGGGGGCACTCTAACCCTAGGTCGATAATTCCTACTGTCCCAGACTCCCCCCTCTCTGGCATCACAGACCTTTGGGCTGAACGGTCGTGCCTTAACCGGACACCATCTGTCTCTGTCGAGTCTCCTCAGGGGTCGTACAGGGACATTCCTTTCTCTTACCCCCACGGTGGAATGGCTCCTGCTCGCTCAGCTGGGGTTGTAGAGGAGAAAACGAATCCAAAATGGATGAAAAAGAAAAAAAGTCACAAGGAGCCAGAGAGTCCTTTGCAGGAAATTGCAGACTGGAGAAGACCGGGAAAGGTCCAGCTGGTGGAGAAATGGGGAAGGAGCCCTGGTTTTGCCCCCAAAACCTGAGTGTCCTGTATTAGTTCTTCATCGCTGGGTAGCAAGTTACCACAAATGTAGCAGCATGGCATCTGTAGTTTCTGTGGGTCTGGGTGCTGGGCATAGGTTAGCTGGGTTCTTTGACGAGACTCTTAAAGGCCAAAGTCAGAATCAGCTGGGGCTGCAGTGTCATCTGAAGATGTGACATTCTGCAAGGCACTGGTTGCTGACAGAGTTCGTTTCTGTGCAGTTGTGTGATCGACGTCCTCATTTTCTCGCTAGCTCTTGGCCAGAGCCACTCTTAGCTGTAGAGGCTGCCCTCGGGTCCTTGCCACGTGGGCCCCACCTTTTCTACACGGTGGCTTACTTCTACCTGAGCATCTGCTGCTATCTATGCCCTTTAAGTGTTCCCTGGTTAGGTTAGGCTGGTCCAGGATAATCTCCTTTTAAATTAACCCAAAGTCAGCTGATTAGGACTTTAAATCTGCAAAATCCTTTCACCTTACAGTGTAACATCATCACAGCCATGGTTGCCCATCGTGTTCCTAGGTCTCTCCCACTAGGGACTCAGGGGGAGGGAATTGTGCAGAGAGTGATATCAGGAGGCAGGAATCTTGGGGCCACCTTAGGTGAGGCCAGAGGGGAGGGAGTTTGGGCGAAAAAGGAGAAGAATTGAGAAGTACGGGCTGGTAGTTACAAAATAGTCATGGGGATGTAAAGTATAGCATAGGAAATATAGTCATATTGTCATAACTGTGTTTGGTGCCGGGTAGATACTGGAAATATCAGGGGGGACACTTTGTAAAGTATATGATTATCTAACCACTATGCTGTACACCTGAAACTACTACAAAATAACATTGAATGTAAACAGTAATTGGAAAAAAAAAGAATAAAGCCAACTCCATGTCCAAGGATTGTTTATTGTACATTGGGTGCTAAATCTTGACAATTGATCAGAAACTCTATCAAAATATTAATTTCTAGGGACCTCAAATTAACTATCAGTTCTAATCTGCTACTTTTTGAGAAACATTGTTAAGCTGAATGAAGTGTCTAGACCTTCCTTCCAGAATCTGAAGTCACAGAGCGCTGGAAGCGCCTGGAACACATTCATTAGCTGCAGTCCCTGTGTCGTGGGGAGGCAGCCTGTGGGGGCGGGGGCCGACTTCCCAAGGCCGAGGGCAGAGGAGGCTGCAAGTTGGCTGGCCCTTTCAGTCACTGCCTTTTCTGTGGGTCTCTTAATTTTTTTTTTTAAAGATGAGCTCCCAGTACTCATTAATCTGGAGCTCACTGATGTTAGTGAACAGTTTTCTTTGTTTCCTATTATTGTCTTGTGAATTAGAACATTCTTCTTCAAAATGTGTTTACCAATCAGTTAGAAAATAAATGGAAATCTTGGATAAAATGAGCTTTCATTTGTTTATTTGTATTTGTCTGATCTTCAGAATTTTTATGGTGACTCACACGGTCAGGAAATTACAGAGCTGACGGTATGATGGGAACCGGAGAAGGCTTTCATGATCCAACTGCCTCACAAAAATCCCCTTTTTTATGTGGTTCACAATTTGATTGACACCCATTAAGTAATTTTCCATGCCCCCCCCCCGCCATGTTCAGTGATACTTGGAAGTTTTTTTTATCCCCTTTTTAAAAAGATTTTATTTATTTATTTATTTTTTGGTTTGATCTTTATTGTATTTTTTCTATTACCCATTAGTCCCCTTAATATGCTGCCACCCCCTGGCTGTCAATCAACTTAAATATAAATATGATGGAATGTTTTTACATTTCTTTTTCTGGAGTCAGATCTTACCATTGACAAGACAACGCCTGTCTGTGGCAGTTTGTATCGAAGCTTCCTATGCAGTTGACCTCCCGGTGGATAGACTCACTCTTAGCTTGAACGGTGACTGTTACCAAACAAGAATCTAGGAATTGGCTGAGTACAGAGACTGTGGACGTGTTCCATGGGCAGAGAAAGTCAAACCTGCATGCAAGCTTGCATGCATGACTAAAATAATGCGTGACTTAGCCCAGTCTCAGAGCTAAGCAATGGACTGCTTGCCAACTCAGACGTGAGTGTGGACTAAATTCCCAAGGTGGAGAAGACGGTGTGGCCACCGGCCCTCTCTTTCAACCTCTTATGTCGCAGCGCTTGGTTGCAGGTGCAAATGAGGACATCATTTACATTCACGTGAGAAGGGCTGGCCCATTCTGCTGCTCCTGCCCTCCCTGACTTCACTATACCACACCCCCTGGGCTCTGGAGCCAGGGGTTTGTGTTTCCCACTTTACCTTATGTAACCCACTCGGCCATTTGTTAAACCTCCATCAGAACGAAGGTTCCTTGAGGTCAGGGATAGTGTCTCTCACGTCCTTCTGGCGGTTCCCTTTGCTTCTGTCACTTACTGTAGTGATTCCTTGTCTTTGGGCCTCAGGCCACTGGGAACAAGAGATATTTCAGAGTCTATGTATCTGTGCGTGTACTCAGGTTTTATATGTGTGCAACTCTTTTTCAAATGTAGTTAGATCTTCATGAGATGAAAAAACACAAGGTCTTTAAAAGCTCACTCACTGACTTTATTATCATTTGAGTCTTTCCTCAAGACAGATATATGGAGCACAATAAAAGGTGCCCCCGGCTCGCATGTTGAGGGCCGCCGCCCATCAGCAGAGGTATTTAGGATATTTCTGTGTCTGAAGTCTCACCCCGTGTTTCTTCTGTGAGGTAGGCAGAGGAGGCCGACAGGGTATTTTGCATCTCCTTGGTAGCACTGATACTCTTTGTTAATTATTTGATAATTTCCCTTTGTTAATTATTTGAATGAGTATCTGGTTCATGTCTGCAGACTGCAGACCCTCAGGACTGTGTCAGTCTGTGACCCGCCGCCTCACAGACTACACAGTGGTCAGAGACTCTTGGTCACAGCAGGTAAGCATCTTTAGGAAACACTCTAATCTGTAGATGCATCTTTTTCTGCTTTTTAGGAATTGGGAATCCCTGTAGTAAGTAATATGATTTCCAAAGGTCTCTAGTCTCTGAACTATGGGACTAAGAAGACTCCCTTACCAAATTCTTATGTTAAAGCAAAATGTCTGCCACCTGGTGACAGACGAGGAATTAGCATCTTACATAAAAACAGTTCTTGTAGATCAGGGGGACAGAATGGAGAGCCCAGAGAGAAATCCTCACTTATCTGCTCAGTTAAAGTACAACGAAGGAGGCAAGAACATACAGTGGGGTAAAGACAGTCTCATTAATAGGTGGTATTTGGGAAAACTGTATAGATACATGCAAAAATAAATTAGACCCCTTTCTACACTACATACAAAAATAAACTAAAACACATGAAAGACTTTGATATAAGTAAGACCTGAAATGGTAAAACTCCTAGGAGAAAAAAGAAAACATAGGCAGTAAACTTTGTGACAGTGCTGTTAGCAATTGCTTTTTGGATATGTCTCTTCTGACAAGGGCGACAAAAGAAAAAATGCGCAAATGGGACTACATCAATCTAAAAATATTTTGCACAGTGAAGGAAACCGTCAACAAAATGAAAAGACAACCTACTGAATGGAAGAAGACATTCACAAATGATACACCCATCTGATAAGGGTCAACATCCAAGATATATAAGGAACACACACAACTTAACACCAAAGAAACACCAGACATTCAGTTAAAAAGTGGGCAGAGGACCTGAATAGGCATTTCTCCAAAGAGGAAATACAGATGTCCAACAAACATATGAAAAGATGATCGACATCACTAATTATCAGGCAAATGCAAATCAAGTCGTCAGTAAATTAATGAGTAGCAAATATTGGCAAGGCTGTGGGAAAAAGGGAACCCGGAGCACTGTCGGTGGGATTGCAAACTAGTGCAGCCACTGTGCAAAAGCAGCAGGGAAGCCCCTCAGAAAGTTAAAAATGGAGCTGCCATATAATCCAGCAATTCCATTCTGAGTACTTACTGGGAGAAAACAAAGATGCTAATTCAAAAAGATATTGCACCCCTATATTTATTGCAGCATTTCTAGTCATAGCCAAGGTAGGGGAGCAACCTAGGTGTCCGTCAATAGGTGAATGAGTAAAGGTGTAAATGGAATGTTATCCAGCAACAAGGAAGAATGAAATCTTGCCATTCGCCACAATGTGGATGCAAAATGAGATGAGGCAGAGAGAGACAAATACCAGATGATTTTGCTTTTTATGTGGGATCTAAAAAAAACAAAACAAATGAATAAATAAAACAAAACAACAGACCTGTGGATATGGAGAACTAGTTGATGGTTGTCAAGGAGTAGGTGGGTAGGAGGATGAAAATTCAAAAAATAAAGTTTATGGAAATAATACGGGGGTAGCTCAGTCTTCCTTGGCCAGCAGCGCCCCCCATGCCCCCACCCCCCCTCCCGCCTCAAGCCCTCTTGACTAATTCTCATACTAAGTAAGTCTCACTAATTTTACTATTTAGTTGTTACAGTGAATTATTATACATTTTACCTAAAATTGAAATAAGCACCAGTCTGGATTTGCCCCTTACTTGCTACTATGAAACCAGTATTTTTGCATTTGTATTTAACACTGTTGGTTTTTTCCAGATCTAAAAAATAATTTGGAATTAATGTTTAACTCTAGTAAATTTTCTGTATACTGTTAACTCTGTAGCACTGAGTTTAATAGAAGAAATATCTTTTACTTGATACAAAAATAGCCTTAAACACTATTTTTATTTTATGAGTTTGTATAAACCTTCTTACTGGTGATAATTTTTCTGATAATTTTAGTAAAAGGGAAGGATAAACATCTATTTTTTCAAGTCTTTGAATAACTTAAATTTACTGGTTTGTATTAAATGAGAATAAAGCTATTCCTGAGATTTCCTAGAATTAGAGTAAATCCAAGTTTTGGGTTGAAAAATAAGTGAAGAATGGGTTTCTCTGTTTTGCAAAGAATAAGGTTAACCTGGGGGAAAGTAGGCTGTTTTTTTTTTCCTTACTGAATTCAAATTCCCTACTTATCAGAAAGCTGGTTCCATCCACTGTACAAGGGACCTCATAGCCTTACGTCCTCCTTCCTAAGCCAACCACAGATTATATGAGATGTAATGTGCGAGGCCTGGTATAGTGAGGACTTGTAAATATTACAAGGTGAAAATACTCATGAACACCATGTACCCCAGTACATTGCACAAGATGCTAAAGATTCACCCATTATATCCATTCCCTCCATTTACAGCCACAAGGACCTGAAATTCTATTGCAGGAGTCAGACAGTAATTAAACATATAATTAGACTAAATTAGTTGTGATCACTGCTCAACAAAGAGCACCATCCTGGTGTAGGGAGTAGGAGCAGAATTAGATCAGCGATAAAAAGCTGAAACAAGGGCAAAAGCCTTTAGAAAGGCCAAAAATAGATGCCTTATTGTCCCTCGTACCAAATTATTTTCTCTTCAGTTACTGAAGCAATTCCGAGTCCTTGTTCCAAGCCCTAACCCAGCTGCATGTAGATAAGGGATTCGATTTAGTGGGTTAGAAAGGAGCTGTGGAGAAGGAAGGGAAGGGTCAGGAGAAAAGGAACTGATTGAGCCAAGCTTTCCAATATTAGCAAGGTGATAGCTTAGCACTGGGGCAGGGTGGGAGGGCAGGGGCCCAGACCACATTTTAAATGCTCAAAAAACATTCAGTTAGCAATGATTAATGTGTGGCGTTGAAGTGTCTCATTGTAGCAGTTGGTATGTGGAGTAATGGCCTTGAATCACCAAAAAGAGGTAAAAGCATACTTTGGGCACTTTAATAAAGCAGAGAAAAGAGCCACAGGCACAGGCTGTCTGCATTAGGTTTTGGCCCCACCACAGTGAGTTCCCTTATTGGAATCCAGCCCAAAACAGGAAGCTGTTCAGCTGGTGTCCTCTGACTGTCATAGAGTAGGGAGGGTCACAGCTCTGGACAGATCTTCATGGAGATACTAGAATTAGATATGTGCAAAACCGGAAACTCAGCGTCCCTGCTTACAGCCCCATAACAGAGCAGAAATGGTTCAGCAGTGTCTGTTCTTTTGTCTGGTCTCTATTGACATATTTTTTTAACCGTAATAAAACCACAAATCTATTTTTAATAATGGTGCCATTCATTCACTGTTTTGTTGGGACTGCTTGAGCACCCACTTATCACACTGTGCGTTTGGCCTTGGCACGATCCTGGGGGCGGGGGCAGATGGGTGAAGACTTCTCCCTGCCCTCAGACAATTCTGGGTGTAGAGGATACCTTTAAATTCAGTAACGATTGTTACGGGTTCAGTTATGTCCTCCTAAAAGATACATTGAAGTCCTAACCTCTGGTACCTGTGAGTGTGACCTTATTTCCGAGTAGGGTCATTGCAGATGCGATTAAATTAGGATGGGGTCCTACCGGAGCAGGGAGGGGCCCTAATCCAGTACGACTCGTGTCCTTATAAGAAAAGGGAAATTTGGGCAAAGACACACAGGGAGAACGCCACGTGGAGAGAGAGGGACCCAGAAGGAGGAGGACGGCAGGCCACGTGAAGTTGGAGGCCGAGATTTGAGTAATGCTGCTTACAACCCAAGGGGCGCCCGTGGCCACCAGAGGCTGGGAAAGCCTAGGCAGGACCCTCCCCTAGAGGCCCGGGGAAGCACGGCCCTACCAACACCTTCCTTCTGGACTTCAGCTTCCAGAACGTCAACAGTCCATTTCTGTTGTCGTAAAGCCATTCGGTTTGTGGCACTTTGTCACGGCAGCCCTAGAAACGGAACACAACTGTAATGCACTTCTGTAGGAATCCAAGTTCCAGAAGGAAACCAGCGCGCACTCCAGCAGGGTGACCGACGGGGGTTGGAAAAGGTTCAGAAGAACCTCCGAGGGCTGAGGCAGCGTTCCAGGTTGGTGGCAGGTGTCCACGGGCACTCCCAGGCCTGAAGAACCAAGTGAAGGGAAGGCTCCCAGGACCCATGAAGAGCTGTGTATGCAGCTGCAGTGTAGGAGCGGGGCCTGGTTACAGCCCCAGCAAACCTGTGCCCTTGGGGGGAAGGGACAGCTGAGTAGTTCATTCGTACGCCGGCCTCTTTCTCCTCCCACTCTCCTGTTGCCGCTGAGCTTCTCATTGGCTGAACCTGCCAAGGGTAGAAAGAATGGGGAGTAGACTTAGAAGGGGAACGAGAATACCGACATGCTCAGAATCAGGGGTACATGCCATTCAAATGTATCTGTTCACGTTTAAACATGTCCTGGAGGTTCCTAAGCCTCTCCTCATTTTTTTGAATTCTTATTTCTTCATTCTTTTTAGGTTGGATGTTTTTTTCTTCCTTCTGGTCCACTCTATCAATTTGAGTCCCAGCTTCCTTTCCATCCCTGTGCATTTCCCTTCATTGCACTTAGTGTAGCCTTCATTTTTTCATCTAATTTGTGACTAAAATCAACCAGTTCTGTGAGCATCCTGATCACCAGTGTTTTGAACTGTGCATCCAATAGGGTGGCTATCTCTTTGTTGCTTAGAAGTATTGGCTCTGGGGCTTTGAGTTGTTCTTCTGCTTGAACCATAATGTTTTGGTCTATTTGCGCCTGTTACATATTATAGGGGTACCAGAAGGGGAAGAGGAAGAGCAACAAGTGGAAAACTTACTTGAATAAATAATAAAGGAGAACTTCCCCAATCTGGCAAAGGAAATAGACTTCCAAGAAGTACAGGAAGCTCAGAGAGTCCCAAAGAAGGTGGACCCAAGGAGGAACACACCAAGTCACATCATAATTATATTAGCCAAGATTAAAATGAAGGAGAGAATTCTAGAAGCAGCAAGAGATAAGGGGACAGTCACCTATAAAGGAGTTCCCATCAGACTGTCAGCAGATTTCTCAAAAGAGACCTTACAGGCAAGAAGGGGCTGGAAAGAAGTATTCCAAGTCATGAAAGACAAGGACCTACATCCAAGATTGCTCTATTCAGCAAAGCTTTCATTTAGAATGGAAGGACAGATAAAGTGCTTCTCAGATAAGGTCAAGTTCAAGGAGTTCATCATCACAAAGTCCTTTTCGTATGAAATGTTAAAGGGACTTCCCTAAGAAAAAGAAGATAAAAATATGAACAGTGAAAGGACAGCAAACTCACAGTTACTAACAACCACACCTAAAACAAAAGCAAACTAAGTGAACAGCTAGATCAGGAGTGGAACCATAGAAATGGAGATCCCATGGAGGGTTAGCAACAGGGGAGCGGGAGGGGGGGGGGGAAAGGTACAGAGAATAAGTAGCATAGAGAGTAGGTAGAAAATAGACAGGGGGAGGCAAGAATAGTGTGGGAAATGTAGAAGACAAAGAACTTGTGACACATGGACATGAACTAAAGGGGGGGAGGGGATGTGCAGGGTGGAGGGGAATGGTGGGGGGAATAGGACAACTGTAATGGCATAATCAATAAAATATATTTTAAAAAATAAATAACATTTAAAAAATGTATCTGTTCACTATGAGAAGGAAAGAATCCAATGTCTAAGGCAGTAATGTACATCCCACTTGTTCTCAACAAATACTGTGAGTGTGGAACTAGACTGCCTAGAATTGTTTTTGCTGGAGTTCAAGATGCACGGTGGTGAAATTCATTCAACAGATTTTTATTAAGTGCCTGCTGTAGTGCCAGATACTAGGCGGCCCTGGGAATAGCACTAAAGCCAAACAGACTCTGTCCTTACCCTCACAGAACATGCAGACTAGTGAGTGCCAACTATATTAACAAGGTTAAACTCCCACGGGACTCCACCCTTTTCATAACAGCATGATGTCAGTGTAACTTTAAATCACTTACCGGATGTCACTCTTCCCCTGGGGACTGCAAGCTTTGTGAGGGCAGTGAGGGGTGTCTCATGTTTACTGCCAGCACCCACCACCTAGCCTGACACCCAGCTCTGGTAGATACTCAGGGAATGAGTGAATTGAAGGAAGGAAGGAAGGAAGGAAGGAAGGAAGGAAGGAAGGAAGGAAGGAAGGAAGGAAGGAAGGAAGGAAGGAAGGAAGGAAGGAAGGAAGGAAGGAAGGAAGGAAGGAAGGAAGGAAGGAAGGAAGGAAGGAAGGGCTTTATATTTGCCTTTTTCTTTTACCCTCTTAATGTTCAGTACAAATTAAATTGCTATTAAAACAGATTATCAAGAGAAAAAAGAAACAGGTTGAATTACATACTTAACACCCCCTCCAGAGTTCACAAAGAAATGTGGCTGAAGAAGGCTGTTAGAATTTGGAGCTTATATGCCTACCTACCGCCTTAATAGGGGGTGGGGATGGGCAAAGCGGTGCTTTGGGGAAAACAAAAGACCTTGTTTTAGAAGGGAGGGAGAGAGTGCATTTATGGAAAAAACAAATGATTTGGGGAAAGATGAATGGGGTTTTAGGGGAATAGATGGGCTATAAGGTGCTTTGTGACGGTCCGCTGAGATCAGAGCTGCCCCCCAGAGGGGATTTTTAACAGTGGGGCTCCTTGGGGAGGCTCTGCTCCTCGGCAGATGAGAGATTTCCGACACTCAGATGCTGTCTGTGCAAAGTTATTTCTGTGCCACAGTGGCTTATTCTAGACCCTTTCATTTTACTATTTAGGAATTTCTGAAAATTAGTGGGTGGCTTCAAATGCATGAAATTGGACAAATGAAGCATAATAGGGAATTTTGCTATTTGAAAGGATTATTTAAATGAATCCTTTACAAAGCAAGCGCGCTAAAACAAAATAGTCTATAATTTATTTATTTATAAGTCTAGCTTTCATTTATGGGAGTTGCGTTTTTTGTTGAGAGCACTCTTTTTCGGTTTTAGAGATTGAAACCAAATATCTCTTGGATGTGTTTGGCCACTGTTCTTTTAAAGTGATTGGTTCCTAAGAATATGCACCGAAGTTCAAGCTGTGATGTGAGTGTGAAATGATCACTCTCGCACTATACCCTTTTCACATGTAAATCAATGGTTTAAATGTGGACCAACAGTTTGGGGGAATCCATTTACCAGTTTTAATGTTAAAGCCAAATGTCTGCCACCTGCTGTCAGATTAAGAACCAAAAGGTGTCAAAGGAGCAGTTGTGTGATACTTTCTTTCCTGGCTCTTAAAACATTTTCTGGTATTAAAGTAGGGCTGTTAACCCCTTCGTACCCCCAAAGTTCCATGATTAAAAAGATGCCAGATCTCCTTTGATGACCATACAAGGAGCACATGTCTGGGAAAGATACTGCCAAGTCCACGAGCAGCGATGTTAATAGCCTCAGGATGGGGAGATTTGATGGGAATGAAAAGCAGCCGACTTCACTGTTGCCCCACAGCCGGTGTCTACCATTTGTTTCTGCATAAAGATGTAGAATGTGATTCTAAGAGATTCTCACTCCAATGACCACATCCTTTATTTGAATGAGTAGAGAATCTCATTTTTATACTTGTCGGTAGTATGTCTTTTCAGCTTAAGAATAATTAAGGAACGTCCTTGTAAAAGCATTAATGAAGGAAACCAAAAAGGAGAGAAGGCAGGTTCAAAAACCCACTGATCTGTTTCTCAAAATGCAGTTTGAATTTCTGGATTAAAACTTTTTCTGTGTTCTTGAGTTTGAGTCCCACAGGAAGAATTGTGCTAACAGTCCCGCCTCCAATGTTAGATTTAGCTGGAGCTTATCGGTTGCTGGAAATATGCTGAGCAATAAGAAGACATTTAGTAGCCTTGATGTAGGAGTTATTTTCAGGAAAGCTGGCTTTAGCGTTCATGCTAAGAACTGTTCAGCCATGCTGAGAACTCCTAAGGTTACATGTATGTATGAGGAAAAAGACTTCCTCAGATATAAACTCTGCAAATAACCAGCACAGTCAGAAGGGACCGGTGAGTTATGGAACCACAGAGGATTCTTGAGACTCGGGGCAAATGTATATTCACTGTCTGTGTAAAGGAAGGTCTGCAGGCGTTTGACCCGGACAGGCCTTCATTTGTGCTTCAGGCGATGGTCTGTCTGCGATTGGGAGGCTCGCCAGGACGCAGGACTTTCACCGCCACATCCAGGAGGGTGCCAGGCGGTTCATGACCCTTGGGAGACTTACCTGCTCTTTGCAGGACAGTTAGCACTGCTGGCCCCCTGATCCTGGTGAGAACCCCAAACACCCCATACTTTTCCAGATGCCCCCTAGAGGCAAGCACAGCCCCAGTGAGTCTTGCCCAGGGTGTTGGGGCACCCTGGTCCCACTTTGTCACTGGGGTGAGGTGGATGGATCAGGAGGCTATCTTCAGTCTTCAGACAAATGCGGGTCATTTAGATGCCTTTGGCGCGTGTGCACACACAAAGGAGAAGGGGGAGAGGTGGCAAGGTTGGTTTTTGAAAAACCCAATGCCTAGGGGGAAAAGGAGGAAATTGATCCTGAGTATGAACCTTTAGTCAGGTTCTCATTCATTTGTGGGTTTTATTGGCAAGTTATTACTGGTTCCCACAGAATTCTGAATTAACTTACATAGTTATGCAAGATGTCCAACAGTGAGATTATCTGGGTGGCTAGGAGCGACAGTGGGCCTCCATCCACTCCCCGTCCTGTCTCCTTTGACTCAGAGAATCAGTTGCTAGTGAGAGTGCATTCTTCAGAAGGGATGAGACAGAGGATGGGCAGCTTCCGACTCGGGAAGACTTAGGATAGTATCAGTAACCGTGAGGGCAGAATATGTTTTGAAAAACCCCTAATTACAGGCCTGGTGTGGAGAACTAAAGCGCATGTTATTATTATCCACAAGGAATGTAGTTGCTAAGCTCAATTTTATTGATCAAAAAAAAGCCCAGCCTGGTTCTATCATTTAAGGGGATTTAAACAGATTATACTTGGTAACCTTGGGTTGAAACACATTTCCTCTACATTCCAAAATTGGTCACTGTATTCTTCACGTAACCTGGTCGATCCTCATCTTCTCCCTCTGAACATAAGCTTGTTCAAGGCGATACAGCTGGAAGTCATGTTGTCATGGCAACAGTTACAGGCTGGGAGGAGGGGCTCTTTCAAATGGCCAGTGGCTGGGTTTTTAATCACTGATTTATAGTGATAGCAAAATTAGAGAGGAATATAGAATTTGTAATTATATGTTATCTTGGCTCTGTTTTCACTTCTATCGCTGACATGTAATTTGTGAACATGCATTAAACATATAATTTTCATGCTAATGCACACAACTCCATCTTGTCTATTTTCTATCTTGTCAGTAATAATATTCTCAAAGCCTGTGGACTTTCCTGCTCAAACTTTCTGTAGCATTTTGTTGCTATGTAATGAATCCTGAGCTCGTGAACACTGTTGTGAAGCCCTATGAAAAGAGTCTTCCCCCTCCCGTTCAGCTTTCTGTCCAAGGCATCATTGCGGAACCCACACATGTACCAGCCGCCCTTGACTCCACACCTCGGGAGCTGAGGGAGAGGGGTGTCCCTCTCGAAAACTGCAATACTAAGTAGAAAATCGACCTAAATGATTTGTCTCTGAAAGGAGGTGGTAGTACAGGGAGGAACAGGTTAATTTTTAAATGGGTGCTTAGGGGAAATTTTGTGGAAGAAGCAGTCCTTGAAGAATGGCCACGGTTGGAAAGTGGAGAGGAAGGAGATGCCAGTTGAAGGGAACAGCATAAGCAAAGGCACATGGACGCTAGAATGTACGTACGGGGTGTCGGGACCACGAGTGTCCGTTTTGCCTGGACTGGAAGGGGCAGAGGGCATGAGATGTCAGAGGGCATGGGAACCACTGAGGAGGGCCCTGGATGCACTGCCATGCCCAGGGCGGTCCATTTGGTTTGAACAGGAAGGGGAGTGAGAGGCGGTTGAAAAGGCGGTCCTTTGGGAATTATAGCAGGCGTGGGCTTAGAGGAGCAGTGTGGTCACCATGACCAGTTGTGAACCATCTGAAGATCTAGGCGAGTTCCCGGGAGCTGGGACGGACGCACTGCTGTGGGTTGGAAGCCAGGCAGGAGCGTGGAGCTGTGCACTGCTCTGGATTCGGTTCCTGAAATAGGCCGTTTCACATAGTGAGCAACATGCCTTACAAGCTCCGCTCTGGTGTGGGACTGCCTGCCTTGAGTCCCAGCTCTGGCTCTGGGGCGTGAGTCACTTTCTCTGTGTCATCTACAAAATGAGATAGCACCGCCCTTAAAAGTAAGAAGATGAATCAGTAAGTGTGAAGTGCTTGGAACAGTGCTTGGCACACGATAGACTTCTCTCGTTCTCGGGGAACATGAATGTAGATGCCGATGTTGATGGAATGTGAAAGCATCGCTGAGCACGTGGCACTTCTTTATAATTTCCTTAAGCGGTGTCAAGGGAGTAAGTTACCTGCCTCTACCCCTCACCGGACATCTTATCTGTCCCTGTAGGGACGCTCACTCACGGTTAATCAGGATACTGGTTGACTATCCACCACTTGCCAAGGGTAGTAGTACTCAGTGCTAGGGTTACAAAGATGAAAATACAAGGGTTTTGTCCTAAAGGAACACAGTGGCTTCTAAAAGGTGGCAGTTGGTTCATACAAAAGATCGTAGGAAAAATAGTCCCTATGTGACAAAGGACCACATGTAATAGGTAAAGAGGGGGTAGAGAGAGAGAGAGTGCACCAGCATGTACGTGTTGGGGGTGGAATTACCGAATACCATGTGCTCTCTACATTACTAATGCCAAGGTCCTTTGGATTTTAAAGAGCATCTTTCTGAATGCTTAAATCATATATTGGTGCATCTATATTGGTAAATGATATCAGATTTTTCAACTAAGTCTTATTATTGTCCATCATAGTTCCAGAATGAGTTATAGTAGAACATTTCCTTTCTTCTAGTCTGGTTTCAAGGACTGGGTTTAAATTTCTGAAGAGTGGCGTTCATCCTAAAGATAGTTTTAAATGAGAAAAACAGAAGGTTGTGAGTGCTTCAGAACTGTTGGCAATTCCTTACCTAGAATCCTGAACTACTTTTGTGTCCTTCCAGTCAGGGGACCACATTGTGTTATTCATAACCTTCCAGTTTGAGGCTTCAAAGAAACTTTTACCAAAAGGATCCCTCTTTTTCTCCTGTCTTCCTGGAAGCCTCCAGACCAGTACTGTCCATTGGAATTACAGTGCAAAGCACATATGTGATATTAAATAGTCTAATAGTCTAACAGGTGAAATTAATTCTAATAATATTTTATGTAACCCACTCTATCTGCAATATCATTTTGACATATAATCCATATACAATCACTGATGGATGATTTTACAATAAAATAAAACAGAATTTTTTATTCTCTTTATTGTACTGCGTTTCCCAAATCCAGTGTGTGTGTGTGACGCTGACGGCCACCTCTCTTTGGATTCGCCGCATTCCGTGCACTCGGTAGCCCTGTGCGACTCCTGGCTGCAGCATCGGACAGCACGGCTCCGGAACCTCAGGCTTCTCAGAGCCCTCGGCTACTTCAGGGATCTAAACAAGGGTTGTTATCATTGACGATCTTTCCTTAGTGTTTTTATTGTTAAGGAGAACACATAAAGTAAACAGGGAGTTTGTTTGGGACCTCAGACAGTTGAGTTCATCACACACCACAGTTCACGATGCATTTCCATCTCTGGTCCCTGTAGAACATCTCTCCAGTCTTAGTGCCGATTTACTGCCTTTTATTCCTTTATCGCCCCTCCGTCCTCTCCACACACAGGCCGCCATCCTAGTGTGTTTAAAGTGTGACTTCTGTTCAAAGTATACTTGCGATGTACACTGTTGTTTTGTGTGTGTGTATGTTCTTAATGTCTTTAAAGGGTATTTTTTCCCCTGTGCTGTGTTTTAGGATCTATCCGTAGGCTGTGTGCACATCTAACACATTGCTTCTTGTTGCTCTATGGTGTTCGTGATGGGACTCCAACACGTTGTACTGTCCCCTTCGTAGAACAGTGGGTTCCCGGAGTGCCTCCATTTGCTCCGCTCCTCGGGTAACCCCACAGGGAACACCCTGCTGCGGATCCACCCGTGGAACCATGTGGGAAGGTGTGTGGAATATACGCTTAGTGTTGCTGGGTCATAGGGCATATATATTGATCTGTTTTGGAAAAAAAATTGATCTTACTGTTTTTGATGGATATACTTTTACACAATCTCGTTCAGTGAAAACCACAGCATTGCAATGGTTTTGCTGAATCAGACCCCTTGGGCTGGTAGGGTGAATCACGTTGGGGCTTATTTTTTCAGAAATTAAATTCTCACAGAAACGTTTCTCATACAGACCCAATGGCCATGAAAGAGGTCAAGCTCTCCCAGGGTGACCAGTTCAAATCTGGGCCAAGTGCACGTGTAGCCTGTATTCACATGAGAGGATTTGCAATTCTATCAGCAGAGCATAGTGTATATATTTTAAATAAATTAGTCAACGAAGCAGAAAATGGAAGAAAAAATTTATTACCCTTAAAAAAATAATCCATGGAAAATTTTCACTGAAAATACACTCATGCTTTTGAAAGTAGTTTGTACTGTTTGTTTCTCCAAAGGGAATTTTTTCAGAGAAAACAGTATTTTCTTTCACTAGCTCCTTTCCGCTCCTGGCTGCATGGGTGGGTACCTCCCACTGTACTGTTTTCTAAAGAGAGGGGTGTGTCCTCTCAGTTCACCCATCAAAGCACATCTGTGACATCAGAAGACACACAAAGTTTGTTTCCACGAGGAAGGGAGCACAGACAGCCATCGAGGGCGGGGTTCTCCACATAGTCACTCACTTGTCCCCACTGATCTCTGCCTGTTTTGTCCGCAACAAGGAAGACTTTGACACAGCGACTGATTCATTCGCTTCCAGCGAATGTTCCTCTGGACCCACTTCTGAGATCTGAGGGGCATTTGTGTGTGCTGAGCAGAGTCTTCCTCAAAGGCCTCAAAGTTATAGTCATTTCTTTCAGAGAAAAAGGAATGGGAAGAAAGTTGAGGAGGAAGTTGCTTGGAAATACCAGAATTCAAAAACAGATAGTCCATCATTTATTAACTATTATTCGATCTAGAAAGAAGGAACTGAAATTTTGTATGAGTCAGTTTTCACAAGTGAGAGGCTTAGATTTTTGAAATGAGAAAAAAAAAACCCTCTCTATTTCTGTAGCATAATAAATTTGGAATCCTTCCCAGACATCCTGTAGATAAGAAACCTTTAACACTTCAAGAGCATTTTTCTAGTAGGAAATTAATTACAGTATATTGGCTAGAATTTGAGGCCTAGAGGGTTAACCAGTACATTTGTGGGTGAATAAAAACTAGCAAACGGTAATTCTTGTTCCTTTTTTTGACACCATAGCAAAGTAGAGCTCAGCAAGCAGGCTGATTAGTGGTACCTCCCACACTCATTGTCCCTTTTTCTCTGTCCTTCCTTCTTTCCTGTCATTGATCTCCTGTTTGATAGAGCTTTCATTTGTATAGAGATTATCTAAGCAGCCCCTGTAGTTTCAGGGATGAAATATAAAAAAGGGAGCCACT
This sequence comes from Artibeus jamaicensis, assembly GCF_021234435.1. NCBI lineage: Eukaryota > Metazoa > Chordata > Mammalia > Chiroptera > Phyllostomidae > Artibeus > Artibeus jamaicensis. The sequence continues at coordinate 2,711,927 of NW_026521954.1, forward strand.
CTTGACTACATTCACTTACATGCAGACAACTTACAGTGCGTACCTCCTGTGTATGAGACGTATTTGTGGTACCTTGGTTGATTAAATAAAAAGAGGAGCAAGCCTAGTCCTTGCTTTAAGGAACTTAGATCTGTTTAAGTTGTGATTAATAGCATCTCTATGATACTTTTTTGCTATTGGGGACCCACAGTTTAAACACCAAATAATTCTATGCCTAATCATTACAGAAAGGGAGACCTTCTAAACTTGAAGCACTAATTTATTGTTTGAGCTTTTGAGGATGTTTATTTTATTTACTTGTCCTTTTCTGAAATTTTGGCTCAATTACCTAATATTGTCGTATGCTGGATTCTATTTTGAGAAGCATTAAAAAAAAGATACTTTCTACACATGTATCCCTGGCAGATGGGATTCACAAATACCCCTGCCTCTTTTCTTCCAGTAGTCCCAGCATCATTGAAAATTTCAGGGCTCTGCCCATCACTCTTTTAATGGTGGGAAGAAAAACCAAGCTATGGCACAGGTGTGCAGCAGCTAATTAGTTTCGCCATTCTGTTTCCCCTGGAGAATCTTTGCTTTTCTCTTCTGACCTAGAATTAGAGGGGGTAGGAGGAGGAGGATGGTGTAGGTTAAATAACTAAAAAACATGGTGTAGATTAAAGAACTGAATCAAGTGCATGGCTGGGTGTTCCACGTGGTTGGTTGAATCCTGATATGTACTTCTTGAGGTTTGCGAAAAATTAAGCCCAACCCTGAATTTGGCGTTTTTGACAAGAGTTGGAAATGAGGTTAGGATGCTTTGATTGGCAGGTGGTGGAAAATGAATGAATGATAACTCATTCATTTATGTTATGAAGTTATGTTCCAACAATATGTTGCTTTAGAAGAGGGTTGGAGAATTTCGGAGTCAGGAACTTGCATTTTCAAATTGTATAATTTAGATGTCTGTAGTTGGGGAGTGAATATGGGATTGCAAAGCTAAATTGCTTGAAGCTCTTTCCTTCCCAGGTATTGGGCCTGGAATTTAGTTTTCTGCCATTAAATGGATAAGTTAGGATCAACCCCAACTGCTAGTAATACAAGACTGTAAAACAGCAGTCGCCCATTACAATAGACATTGATTTTCCTTTCACCTAGAAGCCTGGCAGTGGCAGTCCACTCATGTCCTGGCACTGTTTCACAAAGACCTCAGGAACCCGGATTCCTTGACCCTACTGCTCCAGCATCCCTACGATTTACCTGTGTCCTCATGGTCCAAGGTGGCAGGTCTGTTCCAACGAGAAAAATGCTTTCCAGCTATTTTATAAGGAAGGCTCTGAGACACTGCCATACATTTCTTGTACTTATACCCCAATGACTGGTATGTTACCTACATAGCTACACCCAGCTGCCAGGGAGGCTGGGAAATGTATTCTGTATTCTGGGTGGCCATGTGTCTGTCTAATCAAAAGTTTTTATTGCTTTGAAGAAGACACTAGACACTGATGAGTGAACACCTTGCATTGTCTGCTACAGTACCTTATTTATGAAAACCAAATATCAGGCTTTTCATATGCAAAGGGAAAAGTACAGAATGGTTTGCCTAGTTAACTTTATTATTTTAAAAATCTGTTTATATTTTTAAAGGTTTTATTTATTGATTTTTAGACAGAAGGGACAGGAGGGAGAAGGGGAGCGAGAGAAAAGCGATGTGCAAGATACATCGGTCGTTGCCTCTTGCACATCCCCAACTTGGGACGTGGCCCTCAACCCAGGCTAGGGCCACGGTGCCCTGACTAGGAATCAAACCAGTGACCTTACATTACAGTTCACAGGCCAGCACTCGGTCCACTGAGCCACACCCAGCCACAGCAAAAATTGTTTACATTTAATTACCTATTGTTCAGTCTGAATACAGTTTACAACAAGATTTACGTCCATCTGAATGCGAGGTGAAACCTTCGTTTCCAGTTGCTGCCTTTGTACCTCCAGTCCTATTTCCCACATGCTAAGCTCCTCTTAGAGTTGGTGCTTAGAATAAGTTTCTGTTTTGATAAACTTCTTCTATTAGACAACTAAATCTTTGTAAATTTTTGGATCAAGAAATTAAATTTTTTCGCAACTCCCCGGCTTTATTCTTTTTGTTATTTTATTGATTGAATTACATGTTTTATGTAAATTGCTTCAAGTTCTTTTTTAATTCAGGTAGAGAATAAACATCTTGGAAGAGTCATAAAAAATAGCTTTTAGCACGATCCCTTTAAATGTGTTTTTAAAGTTAATTTCAGAAGAACAGTGTCTTCATTTTTATTTTGCTTGCTTGTTTGTTTTGTTGTTTACAAAGACACTGAAATAGAGAACAGGGGGACAGCGACCAGAGGGGAGAGGGGAGGGAATTTAAGGGGAAATAGGGGAGGGGTTTAGAGGAACAAGTATAAAGGACACAGGGGCAATAACTAAGGGGGTGGGAATGGGAGGGAGGTGGGGTGCATGGGGGAGGTGGGCTGGGATGGGAGTAATAGACAGAAAATTGCACTTGAAAAATAATTTAATATAAATAAATAAATAAATAAATAAATAAATAAATGAATGAAAATTTTTCTGTGAACTCCTTCATACCACTCATATTCTAAAATCTTATTTTACATCAAATATTGAAGCTTGTCCACTGAACACTAGGGCAGACTGAATAATTTACTTAGTTCTGCTGATTTTTAAAGGGCATTTAACCTTTAGAAATAGACAATGCGTAGAATGATTCCCAAACAAAAATACACTGAGATTTCTCCAGAATCAGTGACAGCCAGTTTCCCCACCTTGACTGAGTTATCTGACGTTGCTGAAATCTGTTTCTTCACCTGTAAAATGGGGGTGTTGCCCCTCCACCTGCGTCGCAGATCTTGTGGGGTCACTGGACTAGTCACAGCATCTTGAAAGTCTGGTCGTGGCCTAGCAGTGCCTGTGCTTGTTCTCATATTGGAAACAAAATGGATGCATTTGAATCGATGGGTGTGTAGTTCTCTGGGCTCCCACATGTACGTTTTGACCTTGGGAAAGGTCGCATCCTCTCCAGCTTGTGTTTCCAATGTGCTGATGAAAGGCCAAATTGTCGTTTGTCCTTGAACACTGTCTGTTTCCTAGATTCTCAAAAATCACCTCTTGTTCTAATAGTTAATGTAGCTGGGAAGTCAAGTCCTGGGGTGCCACCATTTAAAATAATAATGACCTTGAACTTGGCCAGGCAACCCTGGAATAGCTCCCACCTTGTCGTCATTACAGCCCGAGGAGGAATATAGCTCTGGGAGAAAAGTATATCGCAGATTCTGACAAAGTAATGGAAAAGAAAATTGGCTCTGTTTAATACACTTTGAAACCCATCTACCTTGAAAGAGTATGGTGCCAGTAATGATTCTATCCATCTAATAATATGAGAACCAAAGGAAAGTTCCTGCCTCTGATGGTGTTTTGTTTTCTCTCTTCTAACTGCTTACCACGACATGATCGTCCAATGCGTATGTTGTGTGGTTGGGTTGGCTGAGGGTCAGGCAGCTGGGCACATTTTCTGAATGATGGGCAGTTACCCTGGCTTAATTTTTGTGGATAGATCTTCCTAGAACACTAGGAAGTATGTTTAGGAATGGGCACTAATCACCCAAACTTAAAAGCAAGGAATATTAGACCCAATATGTCGGTCTTTTTGTCAAGCCTGATGAGCCCCATCGGGTATGAAACAAGGTGTATTGTTGCTGTTCCATAGGTTCGTGGTATAGTCTCAGCTGGAGGTAAAAATAATAAGCCTGCCTGGCAATTTTACATAAATAGCTTGTGATTGTGACTTTTTAAAATTATTAAAAATTGATGATTTCAAGAGAATGCCCACCTGCACTCATTCTCCATTCATTATTATGATTAAATTTTGGATTTTGGGCATTTGTGGTTTTCCCCACAGGTTTTTCCTGACACTTCTTAGAAAAAATGAAATCGAGGTTACCGAAATGGTCTGTAGCTTTCTTAAAATAAAATATAAATCTCCATTCATGTTTTATGTTCTCATTTTTTACTCTTTTGGGGGGCTGGGGACATGGCCCTTAAGCCTCTGGCTTCTCAGCGGTGGTCGGAAGGGAGGCCACCTCGTACTCTGTGCTCACTGCAGAAGGAGACAGCGTTCACAGGTTGCATTTCATGTCACGTGAGGTTTTCACTGTCTCCTCTTATAACTTGTAAGGAAATCAGTGTCTTCCTGTATGTATATCAGGTGTTTAGCATGAGACCTTTCTGATGATATTGAAAATATCTGTGGCCAAGTCACACGATTAACCTCAATTATATGTACGTATAGGTATGGATGATATTTCCAAATACCAGTTTTTCCTTCAAATAATTTTCAGCCGCTCATGTCCCACCCCATTGAGTTTTTAAGCCTGTCTTTGCAGAGTCCCGCTGACTCCTGTGTCAGTTCTGGTTAACGGTCCGTGAACAGAGAGGTGTATTGTCCCGTTTATCTCCCGCCAACATCAGATCAGTTCCCATTCACATACTTTTGTGAGGCTGTGAGAGCAGAAGCAGTCCCAAAGGGAAGACGCCTTCGGTAACACAGCACGCCTACCCCACTGTTTTGTTTGGACTTCGTTTCTCCTGCGTTAACGGCTCAGCTACATGACATAACACAGCCATGTGCTAATTAAAGAAGTGCTACATACTCCAACCAGAGATGCATTCATTTCCACATAGACATGCCGTGGCCCAAGTCATCATGTAGTTTTCTTGATCTACATAAAAACTACCTTTTTGGCAAAAACACATTTGGTCATTGCAAACTCTTAGAAATCTTAAGTTTTTAAAATGACAGGCACTGTGGTCGATACCATTTCAAAAATGTTGTGTCCCCAAAGCCACATTTGAATGAAGCAATTAATAGCTAATAATAACAGATTTATTGAGTACTACGCGCCTGACTTTGTGCTGGGCACTGTGTTCTACGTCCACCCCAGGAGGGCGGAGTTGTCAACACTCCTGGCCCACGCAGAGCAGGCAGGCCATTGGGAAGTAAGCCTTTTGTCCGAGGTCACACAGCAAGCCTGAGTTGGGGCTGAGGTTCAAGGCTGTCAGCTGACGCCAGAGCTCCTGTCTCGATAGTAAAATGGCCCTGCGGCTAAAAATGTAGCAGGGTGAGCTCCGCAAAGGCTGTGTCTCCAGCAAGTTTATATTAAGAAATCCTGTGTTGATCTTATGCCAAAATACTTAATTAAAAGATACAGAGTAGGTAGTGTTACAGAGCCCAAATTCCAGGCCTATTTAAATAATGAGTTCTTAGAGTCTTTACTCAAAAATTTTTAACAGAAAAATCCTCAGCTACAAATAGTGCCCTATTGCAAGAACACTCAAAACCTTAATATTAATTCTGTTGAAGAACAGTATGGGAAAAGGCATTAGGAAGTCAACACTCCCCGAACTGTTAAGAGTTCATTACAACTGGTAGAGAAGGCTGCTCCAGGAAAGGTTGGTTGGGGGGATGTGGAATTTTCTAAGGCTGCGGTCGGCATTTCAGGCTCTCATTGATGCTTTGCAAACGATTATCAAGAAACTGTTCTGGTGAGCTTTCCTTCCCTCTTTCTGGCAGGCTGCTGGGTCAGGACCCCGAGAGCTCACAGATCTTAAACACTGTGGGCCTCTCCTTCCCCTGTTTCCATAGTCACTGTTTTTGCCAGTTCCTTTGGCTGAGGACCATTTTGCCCCAGTTCTGAGCAGCTGTCTATGCTGCTCGGAACCCTCAGCAAATCGACAAGTAATGGTCTAGACCCAGAGTCCTGGCTCTGTGCTATTGTCTTGTTGTCTTCAATAAAACTAAAGGAATTGAGGGGGGAGTGGGGAGGAACCAGAGAGAGAGAGAGAGAGAAAGAGAGAGAGAAGAAAACAGCGAGGCCCAAAGGAAGCAGACCACCAGCTGATCAGAAAAAGAGTTCTAAAGCTAAACCCAAATGGTTTGCATTAAAGCATCTGGATCCCTCAGGAATATCATCCCTTAAAAGAGTAGTTAGTAGCAGCTGCAGCTAAGACTTTGGAAGAGTTTTTTTCTTCTCCAAGAATGGGAGCTTTGTGCAAATTATTCTTCTGATTTTGAAAACACAGATCACACAAGACCTTCAAGAGTTTTCCTTCGCATAGAGGGTGAATTCTTAGCCTTTAAACCTTACCTCAGACCTTACCCCTCACTCGGGTGACTTTTTCATTAAAATGACCTGACACGTGGCTCTTTGCTGCCTCATGGTCTTTGTACTGGCTGTTCCCTCTGCTGGCAATACTGTTCTCTTGTCTCTTCCCAAAGCTTGGCACCTTCTAGTTCAGGGAAACATTATTCCTCAGGAACCTTCCCACACCATCCCAGCCAAATAGGCCACCGCATCCCCAGGCACAATGGATCGCGTGACCTAATTTGCCTCTTATTCATTACCGTGTTCACAGCTTCTAGAATAGTGCTCGACATTCATAGGAGTCCCTCGGTACAAGAGAATGAATGAATATGTGGGTGAATGAATGAATATACAGTCCCATTTTACTTTTGTGGAGCCACTAGTTAGATGGAGTTTGATTGAAAAGAATGATTACCTTTCCTGTTTTCCCCAGGCCAATGGTTCTTAAAAGTGTGGCTCGGAAACCAGTAGCATGCAATCAGTGCCGTCTGGGCACTGTTAGCCGTGCCGATTCTCAGACCCACTGAGTCAGAAGCTCTGGGGATGTCCCCCAGTGACCTGTGTTTTCCTGGGCCTCCCAGTGACCTTGATGCTCGAGAACCACTACTGCCCAGCCTGGGTCTATCTGATGACCTCTGTGTCTGCAGCCCTAAGACAATGGCTGGCAGAGCAGATAGGAAATATTTGTTGAATGAGTCAACCTATCTCCTCTTTCCTCCCACCCCTCCTCCACGCCACGCACACCTAGGGCACCCCATACACCAGTGGAGAGGAAGGGAGTGAGCACCCTTCTGAGGACCTGAGGGGAAGCCTTTCTGCCCTGCACTGCAGACCTTACCGAACTGAGAATCCTGGCTAACCCCCTCCTTCTCCCTGTGGCCTCCAGGCAGGAGAGGAAATTTCCAGCTGCTGTTGCTAGGTGCTAATTTGTTTTCATTTGACCCTCAGATTCCTGCAAGTGAGCCCAGGGGAGAGAATGATTAGAGGCCGGTTGGCCCCACACACAGGCCCTACTGCTGTGGGGGGAGTAGGGAGCAGGTCCCTGCAAAGACACTGGGGTGGAGCCAGGCCAGTGGCACAGGCGCCAGAGGTGGCTGGAGGGGGCAGGTCTTGCTGCTCACTGATGGGCTCCTGGTTTCCATGCCAAGTATTGCTTTTGGCCCAAGAGGCTCCCTGCTCAAGAGGGACTTTCTGAGCTGCTCAGCCTTGCTATTTTTACACTCTGACTTCCAGGGCCTGCTTCCTGTCTCCTCACAAAGGAACAGAACTACAAACAATGAAGGACCAGAGAGCCACTTTGAAGGGGCACCTATGGCTTTGGGCTCCAGCCTGCCAGCCTGTGCCTTTGCCTTCGGAGGGATGCAGGGGTGACAGGAGACAGTAAAGCATCTTAGGTGCAAGATCCTCTGGGACAGGTGGGAGGGAGAAGTGGGCAGTGTGCTTGTGGGTGGAATTGATCCTGAGGCCAGTAAAGGGCAGGCCCAGATTATGGGGAGCTGGAGTGGCTGTCCCGATTTCCTGGGTTTACTGGGAGCAGCATTAGGGAGAGAGGCACAGAAAGGAAGACCCTACGCAAAACCCGCATTGGAAGTGTCTTCCTCGGGCTTGGGGTGGGTCGGGGCTCAGGACTAGTCCCCTGGAGTGAATCTTGGTGCGGTCACTTACCGGTGGTCTGACCTTGTTCAGGTCAGCTGGCTGGGCTCGGAGCCTCGGCATTGCAGCCATTGTGATCTTTTTCTTTTGTTTCTTCTCTATTCACATTCTAATTTCCATACTGATTTTTCTTGGGTCTTTGAAAAAGTGAACTCCATGTCTACATAGGGACACAGTTTACCCCCTGGGGCTTAAACCACACTGCTGTCCTCTCGGAAGTGTGGCCAACGGTAGTATATTCCTCCTAGGGCAGCCGTGGACTCACCGTGGTCAGCATCCTGTGCTTGTCTCTTCACTGTTACTAACAGCATCATTGTTACCAGCACTTAGGACCTCATAGCAGCATGAGGAAGACTTGTGTTTAAGCCTGGAAAGTCCGGGATTCCTGTCCTGACTCGCCGATATTCCCGGTCCTGCCTTCTAGCTGAAATCGATGTGAGCATGACGTGATCACGGGGGTGCGGACCTGCTTTACTTTGTGGGTGGGCAACTTTTGTCTTTTAGTGAGGTCCCCAGACCCACAGTGCGGGAAAAGCTCAAGAATCATACAAATACAAGGATACTTTATTCATTTGGGGATGGTTTGTGTTTGAGAGAAACCCAGGAAAAGTTTTATTTTTTTAATTTTGTAGTATTTAATTTTTTTTGCCTCTACATTAATTGACATCTGTGAAGCAGCCACATGGCGGTCAGGGGCCCTGTGTGTGCTGGGAGAAAGCCCAGCAAGGCATGCTGGGTAAAACCTGGTCCGGCCTGACCTTCTCAGGTCCTCAAAGCCCCGCCCTGCAGAGGGAACCCGACTGACCTTCTTCTGGAGTCACCATAAGGTTATCATGACCTTTCACCCTTCCCTTTGAACCGTCAGGGTCATTTAATCCCATAAATTCTGTACTGAGCATTTTCCTTTGGACTCGGGAAAATATTTTCTTTACGATGACTTTAGGGGACTTAATATATTATTACGTGGTCAGCTTGGAGACATGGAATCCGATAATGCCAGCAGTAACAGTGGCCGTTTATTTTGTGAATGTGCCTCTGCTATGCCAACCTTTATTCTGAATGGAGGTAGGTACTGTTTTCTTCGCCATGTTACAGATAAGCATCTGACGCCCAAAGAAGTTGGGTAACTTGTCCAAGGTCATTCAGATAGTGACTGACCCAGCCAGACAGGAAGGGCCCCCAGAGCTCTCACTCGTGGTGTCCATGCCAGGCTGCATGACGCCATGTCTAGAGCCTTTGTGGGCTCCCTCCACCTCTCATTTCACTGGCATACTGGACGGTACTCTGCAGGCTTTCTGTGTGTTTCTCCACCTTAACTCTCCTGTTGATCTCTCCCTGACTAGTACGCATGGTTGGTCCGAGTTGCAGGCCTGCAGCGGGCAGCTCTGTGGCAGAGTCCTGCTCTGTCGTATGCTGTCAATACCGAACTGAAATTCCTGCGGTTACTGTTGCACAATGACTCACCCAAAATGAGTCTGGAGGGCCTTCAGGATATTCCCACTGAGAGCTGAGAATTCTGTGTTGTGACCTCAGAACTAGGAGGGGTGCAGGGCAGAAATGCAGTTTGATAACTGCTGAGGTTCAGAAGGACAGTGACACTCTCCACCACAGCCTTTCCGCGAGGCCGGCTCCTTGCTTTTTCTTCAGCAAAGCTGCCTAAGTAATTTTCCAAGAATTGAAAGGGGTTGGAACATTCCCTAAGAACCAGGTGTTTACAGATTTTCCTCTTTTGGTTCATCTGCGTGTCCTCCTTCATGTCCTCGGGGGCACCCAGCTAAGGGTAGCCTTTTCAGCGGCTTTGCAGTATTTTGCACAGTCTTATGACACAGTAGCTTTGTGGTGTTTAGATATCTTGGCCCTGCTGGTCTCTTGCTTTCGATATGGTTTCGAGCTTTATTTTTAAGCAAAAAAAATTTAAACGACTGATCCCCGTTGCGAGGGAAATTGTACGTACAACACCAATATGTAAAACAGATAACAGCGGTACTGTTGTGGTGAACCGGCTCTGGAAGACCCAGAATTCCACCCCCTGCACCACTGTCTCCGTCCCCAGTTTGAGAGCAATTGAAAACCACTGAGTGAGGTCCAAGGTACTTAATATATACAAGGGGGGACCCCCAAAATGGAATTTATTTAAAATTATAAAAGTTGTGTTTATTCTTACATGGTTAAACGTCAGCCACCTTCAAAGTACTTTCCACTTGATGCAATACGCCTATCGAGATGTTTTTTCCACTGTTCAAAACAGTTTTTGAACTCGTCGATTCTGATGCCTTTCAGTGCTTCTGCTGTTTTTTTCTTTCACCTCTTCCACATCGGAAAGATGTTTCCCTTTAAGGACTTTTTTCATCTAGGGAAACAAAAATTCACTCGAGATGTGATTGGGTGGAGAGGGAGGGTAAGGCCCAGGGGTCATGCTGTTTTTGGTCAAAAACTGCTAAACACTCAGGTGTGGGCAGGTGCACTTGTAAATCATCCATTATGAAATAGGCAAACATGTTGAGTCTTCAAAAAAAATTAACTGAAGCTGAACGCAGCCTCTCACAACACTGCCAGCTGGTACACTGATACAGATGGGCTTCTAGAATGCTAACCTAACAGGGGAAGCCTGTACTACAAGGGGCCTGCCCTCCAGAAGATAATTCCAGTTTTGGGGGTCCCCCCCTTGTACATCATTTTATGTAGAAAAACAAAACAAATTGGGGCTGTGAACACTAAACAGAATGGAGTATAATAGGGCTGAGGTGCCTCAGAAGACATATTTCATACTTTTTCTTGTCAAATATATCTATAAAAAAAGAAACTAAATCTCAACTCCAAGTGTCTTGGCTTCCAGCCCAGAACTCTTTCTACTTTCTCCCATTGTATTTCTTTTTTGAAAAATATTTATTTATTTATTTTTAGAGAGAGGAGAGGGAAGGAAAAAGAGTAGGAGAGAAACATCATTGTGTGGTTGCCTCTCATGTGTCCCCTACTGGGGACCTGGCCTGCAACCCAGGCAGTGCCCTGACTGGGAATCAAACCAGCGACCCCCTGCTTCACAGGCCCATGCTCAATCCACTGAGCTACACCAGCCAGGGCTGTATTTCTTTTCATCCCTGAGAAAGTGCACATGCACCATTGAGGGAAGCAGACATTGCTTCTACCCAGAAGCCAGTACTCCTGGGGGTTGGGATGTTGCCCTATTGAGTGAAACTGCATAGAACAGATTTCTTCAGAATCCCTTTTGCTAGGTGCCAATTTCCAAATCCCATCATTTAAGGCCTTCATTCCTCCATTCATCTCTCCCTCCATCTTTATCCTTTCTTCTTTCCATCTGTCCATTCTCCCATGCACCATCCATCCGACTCATTGTTGTGGTACCCTGCTGTGCTAGGTCTGGGGAGTAGGGTGGTGGACCAGGCAGACCTTCTGCCTGCCCTCGGGGGCTCACAGCCCTTACGACCAGTGCAGGATGGTGTGGAAGGGGTTCTGTAAATGGTCCTGGGACTGGGAGTGATGCTGTGGATGTGCCCACCTGGTTTCCTCCATCATTATCCCCTCACCATCATCCTCAGCTCCTACCAACAAATCACTCCCCACTCAGCAGAAACTCGGAATAGAAAACAAATATGAGCGGGTGGGTCTCGCTGAAGACAGAACAGCCCAGTCCCTGCCTTGCAACCCAGAGCCCCTCTCCTTTTGCCCCTGAGGTACCTCCTCAGACAGCCAGCCTTCAGAACACTGACCTTGGCCTCTGTCCTTGGTCTGACTTGATTTCATATTCTGATAGTGCTATGTATGTAGCTATTCTTTGTATATGCTAATGCCTCAGTTGTTGAGAAAGCTGAATAGATGTGTAAATTCAGGCTCTCAGACCTCGAAAACCACAGAAATGGTAACTAGCAGCCTTTTTATGTCCTTTCGGTTTCTAGCCCAGAGCTTGCCTTGGAGCCAGTAGCGGGGACGAGGGGACACTCCTGACTGGGCCTTCCTCAGCAGTCCCCAAACCCATGTTTCGCCTGCCCTTTCTCAGTTGAGACACCAAAAACAAAATTACTGCAGAAACAATCCCCTAAAACTAACACAGGACAAAGGAGTGTATACACATGTTCATTTCGAGTTTGAGTAACTTGAAATTATTTAATCATGCTTAATTTCCTGTCTGGGGAGGGGAAGTTTCCATCATAATTCGAGACAAGGGGCAGTTTTGCCTCTGGCAGATTTAAATGAGAAAGCGAAAGCCGGGATCCAAACAGCCTCGTGAAGGCACCTCTGTGCCCACCCCTGGTCTTAATCAGCCGCTTTGACTGGTTTCTTTTTCTTCTGTAACAGCCTCAGTGACACCTGCCCACGTGAGGCAGTGACATTTGCGCAGACAAGCCCCACACGATTTCTCACTGGATTGCAATGCAGTGCTCCGGCCTTTCTGAATAGCCACATAGAAAAGGGCCTAATCCTTAGAATGAAGTGACCCCGGTTTAGAGCCCAAGTTCCTTAAGTTTTTCTACCTGCCTGCTGCCGTTCGGCTGCCTGTGGCTCCTCCGTGATGCTCCCCTGTCCACGAATTTCTTATTCTATTCCTCTTCTCTCTCCTGTCTTCTCTAGCCCTTTAATCCATTTCATATTCTGCTCCAAAAAGGCCAATAAATGAGATTTGTCAAAGCAAACAGCTACCTAGTAAACATATAAAATATTCACACAGGCCAGGGAATAGCCAATTTATTTCATTCACCAGCCCTCACAGGATTTAAAATTATTTTTTGAATTTGAATGCCCTTGGACTTTGCACATGCCGGCCAGTTTGCCACAGTCCCTCCCATTCTCTGTCGTATTTCACGGCCACCCTGCTTTGTGTATTTATATTACAGGCCTGGGTTTAGAGTCAGTCTTGTCCCTGCCCTGAATACCAAGGCTTTTCCTGGCTGTCTTCCTTGGGAATCTTCTGTGTGCGATTTAGGGTTCTAGAGTTTTACAGAAGGCATTGCTACTTTGCAAAGGAGGAGTTATTAAAAGATATAAATACAGCATTCATTTATAGAAAGTAATTAAAGAAAGTAAGAGTTGTACTCATTGCTGGGAGCGTTATAAGATACCAGGCAGTAAATCTTACTAGTTTACAGATGAATGAGGTAGATTTTGTGTGTGACCTTGTGAAGTTTACATGGGTTGTTAATTCTGGCTAACAAAACAAACGAAGCCTGAAACATCACTGGAGGCAGAAACGACGAAACTGTGGCTGTCCCACTTTGGGCACATCCTGAGAAGGCAGGAGGAAAAGATGAAAACAAAACAGGAGGTGGACCGACACTGTGAAGGGAGCCACAGGCAGGAGTCTGCAGGAGCCGGGCAGGGCTGCTGAGGACGGGACACTGTGGGCATCGCTCAGCCACGGGGTCACCGAGAGTCAAGAGCAGCCATAGAGCTTTGGTTTGGTGGGAGGGTCTTGGAGCTGCCGGATGACTTGACAGTGGGTCTGTTATGCCCACAGCCCCGGACGCCACCCTTCCCTGCGGTTGTTTCCTCATCTTACTCCACGTCTCACCCCTTGTTGCCGCGCCCCGCGTCCACTGCGGGGCTGTGGTTCTTCCCAGCTGCATGAAGGACACATCTGTCTATGGAGTCTCCAGACTGTTGGCACTAAACTTGGACGACGATAACTCGTTTCCTCTCTTAACAAAACTCTTTTCTCCCCCATTTCCCAGCAGATATATGGAGTGATCACTCATTTCAGACCGACCCAGATTTGCCTCCTGGCTGGAAAAGAATCAACGACGTGGCTGGGACCTATTACTGGCACATCCCCACAGGAGCAACGCAGTGGGAACGCCCTGTCTCCGTCCCCGCAGATCTCCAGGGCTCTAGGAAAGGGTCCCTTAGCTCTGTAACACCGTCTCCCACCCCCGAGAACGAGGTAAAACGGAATGTCTTTTTAACAACTTAGTACAGGAGGTGCAACTTGTAGTATTTCTTTAGACTCATTGCTTCTGCCCCCACAGGTCATCAAGGTAAGCTTTTTGATGATCATGCATGTTGCATTTGAAACCTCAGCAAGGCTCCCTCTCAGTAAATAGGGTTAATAGTATCTTTCAGGGCAGTGTTTATTTTTGAATGGTTTTTGATCTCTTGAAACACTATTTCAGGTACAAAAAGTAAGAGGGACTGATTAATGAGAAGTGGTTAAGATTCCCCGGGGCTCCCAGAGACAATATTTCACTCTGTAGGTGCCATTGCATGGTGCTGACTCCATGAAATATTTACACACAGAAGAACAGCTCTTGGCCAGACGTCTTATAATTACTGCATATCTTATTATCCTTGGGTTCATCCAATTGCACAGAGAGGCTGTCTGTAAGAATAACCCTTGAGAGCCCTTAAACGCTTAATTTCTATTTTTAAAAAAGAATCTGTTTATTTAGTATAAGTGACATGATTTTAGAAATAATGAGCAGCATAAATTTCTGTTACCCCCGAGGAAGAGATTTGAATGTTTAAACAAAGAATTGAGGCACTAAAAAATTCTGTCCTGGTATTTATTAGTATAATGAGTCCTACGGTGAAGCTTTGTGAATCCTGATAACAAAATAGCCAAGAGAATTACATTTGGAAAAGGTCACAATTAAATAAGGGCTTTTTTTTTTTTTTTTGAGAAAAGTGATTTGATGGCTGAAACCAAGACATTTCTGCTTTTTTCTGACAACAGTCTTTTGTTCTTTAAACAACGCATTTTTTTTTTTTTTTGCTTTGGGGGCGTGGAGGACGTTTGAACCGCATCCCTTACCTGCAGAGATCCCCCGTGTAGAATATTCGCAACCACCATCACCCTTCCTGTAGGAAACAAGAGAAAGATAGCTTGTTTCCTTCATCTTTGATTGTTTACTTGCTCTCCCCTGGGAGGAGGAAAGCCTGCATTCCAACCACATCCTGCCTTTTCCTGGGCTTCAGCATGGCTTACCCAGCCTGGGCCTAAGAGTCTCCATCTCTAAAGTGCGGGGCTGGGGTGAGCCATATCCTCACTGGTAGGCAAGGGCTGTGGTTTTTTCGTACTTTTCCCCCATAATCAGGCACCTGCTTCAGTTCCGCTATTTCACACAGGATTTTTTTGTTTATCACCGGGCGATTTTGATATCATTTTATTGAAGCATCGTATGCCTTCTCCCTGAACAAATTCCACTCAATCATTCGTTCGTCTTGTGCTAGGTGCACAACCAACACAGCTCTGGTGCTCGAAGAGCTTGGCTCCAACTAGAGTCCTCTGCCCATCCCAGCCTAGTTGCCACTCCGCGTGTCTCCCCGGGCCACAGAGTGGCCTCCCAGGATCCGAGCTGGTCAGGATGCAGTGTCTGCCCTCACTGAGGCACAGGTGTCCTCTCTGTTTCTTACCTGTACATCTTTGCTCCTGGCTTCATTGTGACTCTTCAACCATCTTCACCAGTGAGAAGTGCCAGGGTGGGAAGGGATCACCCGACACCAGTATCCATCGATTGGAGACAGGGAAACTGAGGCATGGAGATTGGCAGCTACACCGGGTGTAGGGCCCAGAGTTCCTGAATTCTCCTGAATTCTGGGCCAGAGTTCTTCTCACTCCTCTTCCTTGGCTCTGGGGTTTAGCCTACTCCTCTTTCGTGTTGTCCCAGAGGTGAGGAGATGAGAGTGACTTTGAGATCCTCTTTCTGCTCAATGATTCTCCTATGCTCCTTGGAAGAAATGAAGTCCTTTTTAAAGCTTGCCTCCCGGGATCAGGGTTCGGTGTGGTGGAGTCCAGGAGGGCATCCCAAGGTTTCTTTGGCTCAGATTTTCATTTCTTTGATTAATATGGTAGAATTTCACTTCCATGTTTTGGAAACAATGCAGCACCAGTGGGCAGCTGGCCCGGGGAGAAGTGTCGGGTAGCAGAGTCCACCTCTGATCCCCGAGCTTCTTTCTGATGCCCCCTTCGGCCTCTTCTCACCTCTCCGTGCCTGCTTCCTCCTTCTTGTCCACGGGTCAGGGTCCCTCCCCATGGCCCTCTCCCCGCTGTCCTTCCTAGAGTGCACAGCCCCCAGCTGCTATTTATGACTCGTTGTGGCTTTCCCGGTATTTTCATAAACATCACCTCATTTGTCCCTTCAACACCCTCCATGTGGCAGACAAGACCGCTGTTAGGTGCCGTACTAAAGAAAAGAAGTAGCTGAGGTTCAGTTCTTTGCATAGGCACGCAGCTGGAGTTGGGGTGGGTGTGCATCCAGCTCTCACTCCAGATCCTGGGCTCTGCCCAGGACTGTGAATTTCCACCAGGCTGTTGGTTCGGTTCCTCTCTTCTATTGCTAACCATGACATTGTTTTTGACAAGGTCTTGTCCTTCCAGGGACCTTTGTTAATGGATGTGTAGTTTTTGAAGTCTCAGGGGCAAGGGGGTAAGCAGGTAGAGAGAAGAGGAAGGGGGAAGGGCTGGGGAAAAGACCCAGCCTGCCCATACCCAGGTATGCAGATGCCGCAGTGGCTATTTAATCGGCAGCACAGGGCCCGGCTCCCACCTTATCACCCTACCCCTCATACAACCCTATGCCCCTGGTACTGTAGCTGTCATTCAAGTTTCACATTTGACTACGCTGAGACTCAGAGAAGTGAAGGAGCTTGTCCAAGACCACGTGCCTAATTCCTGGTGGAGGCAAGCTTGAATGAAGGTCTGTTGGCCCCCACCCCTACCGCCAGCTTCGCTCCACAGTGTGCATCAGGAGACTTGGAGAGACTGGGGTCTCTTCACCTCGCCCACAGGGAGGGCTGTGTCATGCACTGAGCCTTCTAGAAAATGACCTGTGCTGGTAACATTGCCTCAAGTACTAATAACAGTTAAAGGGAAATGATACCATTGCTTTGATTCCAAAATAGAGTCTATTTCAACTAATTTGGAAACATGAGAGAAAGCAAAATGTTAAGGGAGAGAAGAAACTTGTAATATGTCATGCTAGAAATGCATATTTTATTCAGCTTTTCTTGGAGCTGTCTTTTAAAAAAAAATCAAATAAGTGCCAAATCTGTTGACTCAGCTTACAAAAGTTTAGGACTGAAGGCTTCCTTACAGTTTGACAATTTTACATATCACATTCCGGAGTTTACTGGGGAAGTGTTAAGCACAGCGGATAATGTTTCCTCTGCACATGCCGGCAGTATTTTTGAAAGTTTATAAACTGGCCAGGAAGCATTTGCTGCTGAGATTTGGCCTGTGAGCATCTCCCCCCAATCCACTGATTTGTTCCAAATTACTTAGATGTCAAATTTTAGAAGAGGGAGCCACACAAAATATTTTTTGAATAACTATTACCCCGTACGCAAGTCTTCCTGTAACTTTTCCAACTGAAGGTGTTCTTGGTTCCTTAAGAAGAGAGTTTGGAGAAGCAAGGGGGATTTTGTTTGGGTTGTGGAATTGCCTTTCAAGGTCTCAGAAGAGCAATCTGGAAGATGAAAGCTCTCAATAGTCCAGGTTATAGAATTGAGTCCCCTTAGTGGGTCTGTCCTAGGATGGCCTCTGCCATGTGGTTGAGAAGGGTGCCGTGCCCCCGGAGCTGGGTCAGCCCCCCCCTTCCCCAAGGCACACTGGCTCTGGGGGGCTAAGGCTCCAGGGCCCTCCCAGGACTGAGCATAATCTCTGTAATCATCACTGCAGCCTGGGCAAGGTCAAGGCCAGCACCAGGGGAACATGTCCCCGGCTCTAACTCTGGCACCAGATGTCACTCTGCTGTGCTTCCTGAAGGATCGCCCACTGGGAGGACCTTACCTGTGGAAGATGGTCTCTGCTCTTCCTCTGCCCCCCCTTTTCCCTGCCTCTGTGTCTGTGTCTCGGTCCCGCCTGCCTTATCCTCTCTCCTTGTCTTTTTGTCTGTCCTGCCACATCGCACTCCTGACTTCCAGACGACAGACTGGGGTGGCTACAGACTTTCTGGAGAACCAAAGAATCTCTGTTGGGTTGTGGCTCAAAAAAATGTATTAACTATAATACTGTATTTTCTCCTTCTAATTAAAAAGAATTAGATGAATAGAATATGTAGTTCTTAAACTTAAAACAAATTGCTTTTGTCTTCCATTGTCCTTAATTATAAAAAAGACAATTATGGTTCCTCATGGGAGAGAGAACTTTTTTAAACGAGTATTTTTAAATATAGAAGGGAAAAAACCCTTTGACCTAATCATAACATAAAATGTTAGTTTCCATTTTTCCTTACTTGATTTTTGTGTGAAAGGGTTTTTTTAGGAGTACCCATGTTATTTTAAGTTTTTGCAAAATCACTGTGTACGACCTTTGTTTGAGTCTGTCCAGGGTGATTGCCGGCGCTGGGCCAGCTGACTCGCGTCTGCAGAGGCTCAGGGCCAGATTCACGTCGGTTAGAAATGTGATCGACTTTTACTCTGCAGGGACCCTCTCGTCCAGAGTAAATACATTAAACATTTTTAAGCCACACACACTGACAGAGAACTTTTTATTAAATGCTGAAAGTTTTTCTGCATACTTGTTTTTAAAAATACTCTTTTTTCACCCTTGCCAGTTCCAACAGTGTCTCTTGAGTATCGTTAGCAATATCAGATCCTTTTTGTCAGACGTCCACCCTTTGAAAAAAAGTCTCCACAGAAACACAATTATCTTAGCCTTCCTAATTCATCATCTGATATCCCTTGTCCAATTTGACTTAAATGAAAACCCAGTATTGCTCACATGTAAACCGTGATGATGACTTTGGGCTAAATAGGATTATTTTCTTTTTGAAAAAGAAATTTTAGCTTAAAATTTTATTTTCTACTTGATCTCCCTACAGTGGTGCTGTTAAACTTGTTTTGGTCATTGACCCCTCTGAAATCATGAGAGAACGTGGGGAACATCTCCCCAGGAAAACACACATGAACAAGCCCACACCCGTTCCGGGGGCTCACAGGGGTTCCCGGCTGACCCGGACGACTCTCCTATGTTATTAATTTTCTCCCAGTGAAAACTGAACACTGCTTTTAGCGATGGAGCAGAAGAGAGCGGACAGGCTGGCCAGCCCCCTATTCTTTTAGTTAATACAAGAGATTCTCTTTAAAAAGTAAATACAGTGGTCCAAGTTCTAATTTATTTTGAAAAACCGCAGATCAGGTGCCTAGTCCAAAAAAGAAAGCAAGGACACCAACTGTGCGAAACAGATCATGGGTAGAAATTTTGCAATGCGTTCACTCTCTTAGAGTCCTGTAGAGTTAGGTTAATGCATAAAGATGGGATAAATGAACTTGGCTGCTTCTACTCTGAGTGGTTTTAAAAATTATATAATTTTAAAGATCTATATAATTTTTAAAGATTATATAATTTTAATGATTTTACAATGATTAAAAGTTATATAATTTTAAATGATACCCAGCGAGGTTATTCTTTAAAATCGAAGGAGAAATATTGAGCTTCTCAGACAAGGAAAAGCTAAAGGAGTTTGTTACCAGCAAACCAGTACGGCAGCAAATATTAAAGGGCTATCAATAATCACCTTAAAGGTAAATGGCTTAAAGGCTCCAACCAAAAGACACAGGGTAGCTGAATGGATAAGAAAACAAGTATATGGATACATGCTGCCTCCAAGAGACCCGCCTCAGATGGAAAGATACACACAGACTAAAAGTAATGGGATGGAAAAAGATATTTCATGCAAATGGGAAGGAAAGAAAAAGCTGAGGTAGCCATATGTATATCCAACAAAACAAACTTTAAAACCAAGGCTATAGTAAGAGACAAAGAAGGACACTACTTAATGATAAAGGGAATGATCCAGCAAGAGGATATAACCCTCGTAAACATTTATGCACCCAACACAGGAGCACCTAAGTATGTGAAACAAACCTTCATGGACATAAAGGGAGAGATCGGCAGAAATATAGTCATAGTTGGGGATTTTAACACCCCTTTGACTTCCATAGATAGATCTTCTAGGCAGAAAATTAACCAGGAGACAGCGGTCTTAAATGACACACTAGATTGTATGTGTTTAATCGATATCTTCAGAGCATTTCACCCCAAAGCAGCAGAATATACACACTTTCAAGTGCCTACAGAACATTTTCTGGATAGACCACATGTTAGGACACAAAACAAGTCTCGATAAATTTAAGAAGATTGAAATCATATCAAGCATCTTCTCTGACCACAGTTTGATGAAACTAGAAATCAATCACAAGAACTCCAAAAACACACAAAGATATAGAAGATAAATAACATGTTATTAAATAATGAGTGGATCAATAATGAGATCAATGAAGAAATCAAACAATACCTTGAAACAAAAGGAAATGAGAACGCAAGAATTAAAAATCTGCAGGGCACAGGAAAGCAATCCTAAGAGGGAAATTCATAGCATTACAGGCCTATCAAAAAAAAGCTCCGATAAACAATCTAACTTCCCACCTAAAGGAACTTGAAAAAGAACAACAAACAAAGCCCAAGGTGAGGGACATTGGAATGATCCATGCAGAAAAATGAAACAATATCACTTTCTTACATCACAAACAAGAATAAATTCAAAATGGATCAAAGAATTAAATGTTAGACCCAAAACCATTAAAATCCTAGAAGAAAACATAGGCGGTAAAATCTACAACATTGCTTGTAGCAATATTTTATCTGATATATCTTCCCAAGCAAGAGAAATGAAAGAAAATATATACAAAATTGACTACATCAAACTAAACTATTTCTGCACAGTAAAGGAAACCATCAATACAAGAAGACAACCCAAAGAATGGGAGAACATATTTGCTGATACATCTGATAAGGGGTTAATATCCAAAATTTATAAAGAACTTACAAAACTCAACACCAAAAAAGCAACCCAATATAAAAATAGGCAAAGAACCTGAATAGACACTTCTCCAAAGAGGGCCAATAGGCATGAAAAGATGTTCAATGTCACTAATCATCAGAGAAATGCAAACTAAAACCATAAGGAGATACCACCTCCCACTGGTCAGAATGGCCATCAGCAATAAATCAGCAATCAACAAATGCTGGTGAAGATGTGAAGAAAGGGGAACTCTTTTGCACTGTTGATGAGAATGCAGCCTGGTGCAGCCACTGTGGAAAGCAGTATGGAAATACCTCAAAAAATTAAAAATGGATCTGCCTTTTGACCCAGCACATGATCCCACTTCTGAACCCAAAACACTAATTCGAAAGGACATAAGCACCCCTGTGTTCATTGCAGCATTATTTGCAATGACTAAGATATGGAAGCAGCCCAAGTGTTCAGTAGATGAGTGAATAAACTACGGGACATTGACACAACAGCATACTACTCAGCCATAAAATAGAAGAATATTTCACCCTTTGCGGCAGCATGGATAGACCTGGAGAACATTATGCTAAGTGAAATAAGCCAGTCAGAGAAAGACAAATGCCATATGATTTCACTCATATGTGGAATCTAATGAACATTTTGAACTAACAAGCAAAATAGTGACAGACTCATAGATGGAGAGCAGGCTGACAGCGGTGGGTGGGGGTAGGGGTGCGGGGAGTGAGGAAAAAGGACTCATGGACACAAAGGACACTGGGGTGAATGCGGGGAAGGAGGGAGTAAGAGGCAGAGAAATGGTGATGGAAAATACAATAAGAAATAAAATTTAAAAAACAGAAATTTTATTAACATTGTGAGCAAAAGTTGTGGGTCACGTTTCCCTCCCATTTTCAAAGAACTTTAGTTGAAAAGTTTCCTTTGTTGATGATTTATCATCCGAGAAAAGAGCTTTGCCCACCGTGTCCTTGTGACAAATTCATAAGGATGTCCTGGCATTACATCCCCAAATCTTAGATGAAAAATACTTGACTGTTCACTCAAGCTAGTGGAAAATTTAAAATATTTCCTTCTTGAACGTGATGAATCGAAGTTGTTGTTTAGATTCAAAGATGCAAGAGTTCTACCCACAAGGCAAGGCTTCATGCTGTGTTCTATGATTATATTTAGTGATCAGATATTAACTTGTGACAAGGCTGTGTGTCAGAGGACTCGAGCTTTTTATGAGTTAGAGGAACTTGCATTAGCTTGATCAGGGCTCGTTTAGGTTTGGTTAAGTCTCAGCATGATGATGTCAGCCCGTGTTCCTCATTCACTCTCTTTCCTCTTCATTGTCCGTTTTTGTTTTTTTATAAAAATGACTTGACCACTCAGCTCTTCATCTGCTTAGCCATGGGCATTCCTGGTTCCAAACCAGCACATCCCACCCCTGCCTCAAGTTCCGTTTGGTCAGTGGGAGAGAAAAGGGTTCCTATGAAGTCGGGTGTGCCAGCCATTTAATATTCGGAAGCAGTTCGGAACCACATTTAGAAAATAATTTCTCTGTCTGCTAATAACATTTAGTCCTTTGTTTTGGTGCATAAGTGCCAACTCTCTCCTCCTGCCTGGTCTGCAGGTGATAATACGGATCTAGATAGAGAGAGGGAGCTGAGGAATTGCTCTTAGAGTGAATTTGTTCCCTAACCCATCCTGTGAATATCAATGCTAACAATGCTGTCTCGTGTTTTTTTTTCCTTTCCTTTCCTTTTCTCTTTCTTTGTTACCCCCCACCCCTTTAAATCAATGTGCTTTCTTCCTGTGTGAATAACTTTATGTCTAGAAACAGCCATGGAGTGATTTTGCTGTTCTGAATGGGGGAAAGATTAATAGTGACATTTGGAAGGCAAGTATATTGTCAGCTTTAAGATCATGTAATATTTTGTTCTTTTTGCATGGCTGGGGCTGCACCTTTTCCTTTGCAAACATTATGCGTTCTGCAGGGATGGAGTGATGGGGCTTCTTGCTAGGCATGTCCAGCTTACACACGTGGCCTTTTTTGTTGGCGTCTGCCATTGTGAATGACTTCGAGCTGAGTGCCCCAGGTTGCCTGCTGTCTTGTGAGCTGCGCCTCGAATTGAGGCAGCATCCAGCAGCCCTCGCATGCCTTCTCCCACTGACATGACGCTCGTGCGCCCTCTGCTGCAGGCTGGGAGGGCTCTTGTCCCTCGTGATATATGAAGCCACGTCACGGCCCTCTCCCCTTCTCCACTAACAGACATCTGTTTTCCTCCAGGATTTGCATGCAGCCACGGTTAACCCGGACCCCAGTCTAAAAGAGTTTGAAGGAGCAACCCTGCGCTATGCATCTTTGAAACTCAGGTAGGATGCTGGAAGGACCAGCCATGATGTATGGTTTTTTTTGCCTCCAGAGTTTGCAGTAGAATTCTAAGTCCCGTTTTCTGTTTTGTTTTGTTTTGTTTCTTTGTTTTTTTTTTCTAGAAATGCCCCACATGCTGATGATGACGATTCTTGTAGTATCAACAGTGACCCAGAAGCCAAGGTTTGTAAAAACGTGCTTTCAGCAACTCGATTATAGTCTTGCATCAAAGTAATGACTTTGGATAATGGCCCAGTTTTACAAGCCATCACCCCAGAGCCACTTATTAAGTAATTATCGCTCGATCTGCTTTCTTTTCTAATCTCCCCGACACTTAAAGTAAATCCCTAGACCAAGTTAGCTTTGGGAGGATTTCTGTAACCGTCGTGACTGACTCTGCCTGTATCTTGTACATCAGTTCTTTGCACAATGTAACAAATTAAAATTATTGTTTGACTGGGTGGGCTTCAGAAGCCTACAGGGTAAACCAGGTTCTGCCTTGCAGAGCTGAACAGGTGGAACGAGATCCCTCACACCTGCCTCCTCCAGGGCAGCCTCACACGCAGGTGAGGTGAAACCTCTTTGCCAACCCTGTCATAAACACGACGCATTTTATATTGGAAAGTGAGAGTGACCCTTTGCCTTTGGACTTCTGGTGGCGTACCAGCAGAGCCAGTGCTATGGGCATGGGGTCCTGCCGTTGACCAAGACTCTGGGCTGAGGATCAGAGCCCCAGGCCTGGGGTGTAATGCAGTGTAGTCGCCACCTTGAAATTCTTAATAATTTTGTCTTTAAGTCTGTGTGTTATTAAGTGAAGCACAGTGGGGCACTGGAGTGTGCACCAGCAGGGAGAGCCTTAGCTTATGCATTGTCCTGCCACCTCCCTACCCCTGTACCCACCCAGTGACCTCTGTTGCCTTCCACACCTGTAGGAGCTCAGGTGTGAGCATGGGGAGGGTTGGTGTTGGGCACCTGGCTCCATGGCATCTCGAGAAGGGTCAAAGTGGTCTGCCCAGCCCAGGCTGACAGCACCTGGGGTGTTTAGTGGGTGGCTCTGTGGGGGTGAAGCCTGCCTACTCTTGGTCTAGGTACCTGCCATGTCCTGGCACAGAGGTTGCAATAAACTTGAGGGAGAGCTGCCTGCTGTGGGTTGGGGGTTGGGGGTTGGGGGTGGGTGAGTCCATGGAAGAGGGGGATTCCTGGCTCAACTTCCCCAGCCCTGGCCAGGACACACTGTATCGGTCCAGCAGCTAGTGGGAGGAGGGAGCCCACAAGATGATGGCCTATGGGGTGGGCAGGGCCCCGGGCACCTGCGATGCTCTGCACCCTATGGGGTGGGCAGGGCCCCGGGCACCTGCGATGCTCTGCACCCACCCTATAAGGATCTCCGTGTCTCGCAGAACATGACATGAAATAACCAGAAAAAAATGAAGTTTCATGTTTTAAAACTTTTACAGCATTTTTTTCCTGCTCTTTTGAACCAGGGGCCCTAAATTTTTGTGTTGCATATTTCATTTTTATTTGAAAATCAGGAAGCTGGTTCTAGATACTTTCTCTGGATCCCAGAGATCTGTGTCTGTGAATAAAACAGCAAGTGTGTTCCCTTAGCTGCAGTTACACCTAGCGGGTTCAAAACTTGATTCCTTTGCCAGAAACTGCCGCATTGCCATTGGTTCTGTAAGACTTGGGGCTCGAGCTGAAATCTCGGCTGCTCCTAGTCTGCTCGGCTCTATTCCAAGTACAGCCTGATTGCATGGAGGCTGCGGAAGAACCAGCAGTGTTCTGAACAGGCCTTGGCCTTTAAAGACAAATTTCATGGCAGGGAAGGGAAGCAATAAAATAGGAAGGTGGGGTGTGAATGATGTGCTTTGGTACCAGGTGTTTCACGAGGGCCATCGCACAGGCTGGCGAGGAGGGGTGAGCGGCCGCAGTGTCTTTCTCGCTCCTAAGGGCTGGGCAAGAGATGTCTTATCTGTGTAAAACCGATAAGGGAGGGCGGAGAGGGAATGAACATGGAACTGGTACCAGAAACGGAAGCCTGGTTGAGGTACCACTGAAGTAGGTGCTTTCTTTTTCCCTCCAGTCGCATGGCTCACTGGATTCTCTGCCTGCCACCTTTCTGTGGCCGGCACGCCTGTTCCCACACCTGTTGTGAATTCGTTCATGTTGATAAGAGGGTTCCACTTTGTCATAAGTTACTGAAGTTGTACTTAGTTCTAAACCAACAAGTACAGGTACTGTGTACGTGTATATCCTACTTCGTTCCATAAATGGTATGAGAAGACTTATGTGAACAAATGCTTTCTTGAAACGGCACAGAAAATATTTGCACTGAAGCGTGAATGACGTGAATCTCTGCGAGGGCAACTCAGAATCTTGAAGGGACTTCTGCAAAGTACGCCAGCTTCTAACTGCCCCGCCACCCTAGGTCCCCATGCTACAGAAAGTCACTGTCACTGTTGAGGACCCTGAGCATATTGGGAAGGGAAAAGGGTTTCCAAACCCCACTTGTCATGAGTCACAGTAGGCAAAGTGCCCCAGTTCCTTATGGAATGTGATGGTTTTTCTAGTACCTCCTTATAAAATCGTTGTGATAGTGAATATTTATTGAGAGCTAACTTTTTGCCAGGCATGATTCTAAAGTCTTTATTTTTGTTGAGTCTCATCTTCATAAAACTGTAGTTGGCCAAGTGCGATCTCCACATCACAGAGGAGGAGACTGAGGCCTGGAAAGTTCCACAGCTGATAAGCAGTGGAGTCAGGATTTGAATCTGGGCCATTCGACCCCAGAGCCCGTGCCCACAAGTCTGTGTAGAGTGGCAATTTTCAACTGTTTTCATCCTGTGGCACATATAAACTAATTACTAAAATTCTGCGGCACACCAAAAGTTATTATATTTTTTGCCCGTCTGACAAAAAATATGTATAATGTGGACTCATTCACACTGGACAGCTATTGTTATGTTGGCTGTTGTCATTCTTTTTTATCTGACAGTCTAACAAAGAAGAGGTCGGTGCCTCTGACTAAAGAGTGAGGTATCGCATGTTTTAAAAATCTTGCAGCATGTCGGTTTAAAAATCCCTGGTCTAGAGAAAAGTCTTGCTTGTAGCTCTAGTTAGGTACCCCCAGCAAATAATTTTATCAGTGTCTTCAACAAATTCCAAACGTTTGTAGATAAAGGGAAATTTGGATATTACCTGTCAGAATTTCATAGCATTAGTCATCGGAACCAAAGGACAGACACGCGAGCAAAACTCGTTTTCAGTGAACCAGTGCAGGACTGTGGACAAGTTTGCAGGTCCGCCACGAGGCAGAGGTGAACTCCAGACTCCAGACGTGCAGTGGGCGTGGCCGTGTTCAGACCCTCCTCGGCGGCATAATTGCAACCGGTCTCAAGATGAAGGTGGAGCCCACACTAGTAGGAAGCCCGGGGCTGGAGTGGAGATAGTCGGCATTGCTGGTGATTGGCAGACCCACTCAGGTGGCACCACCAGGCACTTGGTGGCGTTGATGTCCCTCTGTGGATGCCCAGGTGTCTCGCTGCATTTCCCCTCAGGTTGCTGGTCATGCCACCCATTAGGGAGTTGGGCCAAGCAAAGCCTTGTGAGGAAAGCCAAGATGCTCTTTCAGAATTACAACTATTTCAAAATCCAGCAGTGCTAAGTGCAATTTTATTTTATTATTTAACAAATGTTGAAGAAGTCATTGAGTTTAGAACTGATTTTAATGCCGCCACTTTGGAGAAAAGCCTCCCCCCCCCCCCCCCCGCATTTACCCCGAGTCACTCCTCACTCAGCTACTGTTGCCCAGGGCACTGAAGAGGGAGCACATGCCAAGAACCGGGGTTTTCCAAACGCTCAAGCTCCGTAGAAGTGTTTTCTTTAGATAAACATTTACATTTTTCAGTCTGCCATGGATTAGGAAACGGTATACCCCACTCCCCAGCAAGCAGAAAGAATCTTGTCTTTAGAAGAAAAATATTTCATTTCATGAACCATGAAATTCTAAATATAGTCCCTGAGGAGTGATTACTAAAAAGATTATTATAGAAAATGTCTTCCTTATTTCCTGAATGCGATCTACATGCTGAAAACATCAAAACTATTTTTAGACCGTCGGGATGGGTCTAAAAATAGACACTTGGGGTCCTCACTGGCCACCCTGAGTCCGCGTGTCTTGATCATCTTTAGCTCAGTGAAAACTCGAAACTGGAAAACTTGAAACCGCCACAGCAACATAAAAGGACTCTCTTCTCCCCCCTCCCTCCACCTGCCAAAAAACAAAGTAATTTTTATAACTCTGAAATGGTTTTTGAGCCTACCTAATTTCTTTAATCCTCACCTGAGGATATATGTTTATCGATTCGAGAGAGAAACATCATTCAGTTGCCTCCCACTCCCAGCCCAACCGGAGATCAAACCCGCAGTCTAGTTATGTGCCCTGACCAGGAATCGAACCCCCAACCTGCAGAAGAGTGGCAAATATGCAATTCCTGCATGTCCTTCAGCTGGCTTTTCCCTAATAACATCTTCATACTCATGGCACAGTTGTCAAAACTAAGAAGTTAATAATATTGATACCGTATTATTAACAAACCTATGGATACATATGCGTACAAACCTTATATGCATTTTCCCTTTTTTTTTTGCTAATATCCTTCTCTTCCAGCAGAGATACTACATTGCATATCATGAGCTCTTTAAAAGTCATTTCACATGTTGCTCTCTACAAGGCTCAGATTTGCCATTCTCGATTCCATTATAATAGTCCGTGTAATTTAAAGTACCATAGTTCATCTAGGCACCCAGGGCCACAGGAGCAGTTCCCAGCACTGGAGAGCGGATCTGCAACTTCATAAAAGTCGGTGACTTTTTTCCTTTTAAATTATTGCTTTGGTGCAGGTTGCTAAGGCTGATGTTACCAGGTCAAAGGCTATCGGTTTGTAGCTTGCCACTTATTACAAAGTCGCTTTCAGAAAGGCTACGGCAGCACGTAATTCCATCAGTAATATCCTAGAATACACCTCTGTGCCCACTGCCCGCTTTACTCCAGGCTTTGCCACTTTTATTTTTTCATCTTTGTTTTATTGCGTGTGAGCTGCTATCTCCCAGTTTCAAATCTCCCCTTCTTACATTGTCATCGAGACAGGATGCTTCTTACAAAGCTGTCTGTGTTTCTTTCTGTTCTTGGCTGTCTTTTCCTCTTAGTGTTCTGTGCATTTTTCTAGATTAAAAATTTTGTTGTGGAGCCCCGGCTGGTGTGGCTCAGTGGACTGAGCACCAGCCTGCGAACCAAAGGGTCACTGGTTTGATTCCCAGTTCAGGGCACATGCCTGGGTTTCAGACCAGGTCCCCATTGGGTGCACACAAGAGGCCAGCACACACTGATGTTTCTCTTCCTCTCTTTCTACCTCCCCTCCCCTCTGTTTGAAAATAAATAAATGAAATCTTTTTAAAATTTTTATTGCGGAACAACTCTAGATTTACAGAAAAATTGCAAAGATAGCAAAGTGTTCTCTTGTACCCACCACCCAGCTTCCCCTCATGTCTTGTCCCGCACGACCTGGCACCTTTGTCAAAGCCGAGGAACAGACGCTGGGACAAAGCTGAATACCTTGTTCTGATTTTTACCAGGTTTTCTTTTAATGTCTTTCTCTCTGTGGCAGGATCTGGTTCAGTATACCACATTGGGTCCTGTCCCTGTGCATTTTTAAATTCAGAACTTTATTGTTATCATCTTAAATGTTTTTGCCATCATTATTTTTCTTTTTCTTTTACTTGTCGACTCGAACATCTTAAAAACTTTTGTGTATTTAAACCTTTTGTAAACACTTGCTTCTCATGCTTCATTGATTAAAAAGGCAACTCCTTGCCCTGTTTGGGTGACCAGATAGCTTGCATTTCTGAATTCCTGTTATTTTATAGTCTGTTGTCTCTTGTGGCTCATATGCTTTAACACCATAAAATTCGAGTTTTGCTCTGTAACACTTTCCATTTCTTGTAGCATGTGGTGCAATTGCTGGCCAAATGCTTGATTAGAATTACCAACGCAGAAATAAAATCTTATAGTTAAATTGAAGCAAACTTAATGCTTTGAAAAATATGTACTAGTTTCTTCTCATTCTTTCCATCCTTTGTGTCTCTCTGCTAAGACTTCTGTAAAGGAGATGTTCTGCCTCCTTGTGGACAATATTGAAAATTGCATCTTTAAAGAAATGGCCTACAGCTACATTTCATTTGGAATCATGGGATTACTTAAAGTTGAACGTGACCATAGAGATGATCTGATCTAATGGGCCTCTTTCACAGGTGAAACATCTCCCCAGAAAATTTGAGCAAATGACTCCTAGGGTTGCACAGCTAGTAGTGGAGATGTCGTTCAAAAGTGGGTCTGCTGGGCCTCCACCCACAGAACTACCCTCCACTCATAGTGACTAACCTCAGCTTCAGGGTGTCTGTGGGAGAGGTTTTTAGAACTTCATTTGGAACACTGGTCTTTGAAATGGATAGTAAAGGAACTGGGTAAGGAAGACCGTATTGTCCCAAGCATTACATTTTCTGGGAGTCCACTTCCTCACCCGTAAAGTGAATGTGTCATCATCTCAGAAGCCACTTCTACTTCTGGGTGATTTTAAGGTTCCTAATAGAACATAGCAGTTTGGATCCATGGCAGCGGGTGATGAAAATGCTCAGCCCGGTCTGGCGTTGAATCTGGAGAAGGAGAGGGAGAGCAATTTGCTCTGGAGGACGTCCAGGACTGGACACCAGTAGCTAGTGCAGGTACTTAACATGCAATTTTCCTGTGAATGCGAGGCATCGTGATTATTTCCCCCATATGTGGATGAGGAAGGGATGCTTGGACAGATTAAATACGTTGTTTTCTCCCACAAATTAATTTGTTTTCTCCACATAGCTAGTAACTGGTGAAACTGGGATTCAAACTCAGATGCATTCCACTCCAAAGCCCAAGAAAGTGCCATGCCCACCCACTCCCAGTCACCGCTTCCCTAAGCCTTAAGGCCTCCCTGGCTGCCTGGGAATTTGGGTGGAGGGAGCAGAGATGCTGGAAGCAGAGATGCTGGTGGGGGGACTGGAGCATCCCCACCCTTCTTTGCACCACCGCCCAGGCTCACGTGGCCCGGTGCTCGCCGTGGCTTTCAGACTGTACATGCTGACACATTCAGTTGTTCTGGGTCAGGGCGAGGGACCACATTTCGACTAAGCTCCCAGGGAACCCTGGTACTGCCGGTCTACTCAACTACGTGTTTAGCAGTGGTGCCAACAAGTTCGAAACCTGATAAGTGAGGCATCGTTTCCTGCCAGGACGTAGACACAGTCGTCTACACCAGCCTTCCGGTTCTTTCACTGCCGTTTGCGTCAGTTCAGCTGCTCGTGGACTTTTGTCCGGATGCTGTGTTTTGTGAAAGTTTTGCTCTTCTCCTTATTCTTTTGTTGTAACCTGCCCCAGATGGAGACAAAGGGGAAGGAGATGGTGCAGGTCAGTTGGACAGTAGGTTTGTAGAGGACGGTTCTGAAGTGAATGGTGAATAAACATGGGATTCTAATATATTCATCTGTGAGCTGTATGTGTGCGCTCCCTTGGTTCCTATTAGCATAGATTTTCATGGAGTAATTATATTAGCGGCTACTGACTAGATTAGTACTAATATATAAACAGGAAGGAGTAGGGAGTATCTTTTCTCATTCAGATTTATTTCTGGTCTGTGTAGCAAATTCATTATCATTACTTAGCATTTATATGGGATTTTATGTCTTCATGTAGTTCTTATAATTGATTTTTATTCATGTGGAACAGGTTTTTTTCTTTCAGAAATCCTGGTCCATCTGAGAAGTTTGGGTTTGATTTCTGCTGTAGATTTGTTAATAGCATCAACAACATCTATTGAATGCCTAATGCCAAAGGACAGGCTGGGTGGTATAACGGTTAAGAGCATGGACTGTGGATGCAGACTGCATGGGTTCAAAGCCAGGCTCTGCTACTTCCTGTCTGGATAGGTTACTCAGCCTTGGGCAAGTTTCCTTATCTGTAAAATATTAATTAGACTGGCCAGTTTCTAAGGCTTTTTTTTGCTCTCACAGTTTCTGATTCTGGAATTCTACTGTAAAGGAAGTGCTAGGTGGGGTCCGGGGCTCCGTGGTGTGGCCACACCCCTCTCCACCTCCAAGCGTCTGCTTCCTTGGGCATCAGATGACTGGTGGACCAGATGGCCAGGCCTCCAGGTTCCTCCTCTGTGGTGAGGGTGATAATGGTGTCTATCTCACAGGGCTGCTCTGAACATCCAGTGAGTTGATATATGGCAAACACAAGATATATGTCAAGTGCTTCACACTGTCCCTGGCACATAATAGGTATTCTTTATGCATTAGCCATTATTATTGTTCCCGTCACAGAGAGGAATAGACTCGTCCCCCCTCCGAGGGGCAGACAGCGCCCAGGCACATTCAGTGTGCTGTGCGGCACGAATGCTGAGCTGCCGCGTCAGGAATGGGCATCGCCCTGGCGGGGGCGGGGCGGGGGGCCTCCTGTGCTTCCCAGAAGGAGACAACGCCTCGGCCAATGAGTGGACTTGTGTGGCAACAGAGATGAGTAATTCCCCGTTTCCGTAAGTGTAAGGGCAGAAGATTTTAAAATAATGTTTTGTGTAAATGTGTGCTCGTTTGCAGCAAATGCTTTTAGGAACAGATCTATTAAAACGAGGCCCATCCGTATTTGTCCAGTACTGCAGATGGCACTGTTGCTGTTACCCGGTCCTATGTACTATGTAACGGGAAAGCAGCCATAGCTTCCAACAAGCCTGTATTTTGCTCTCGATTTTGTGGAATTTGGGAAGGGTTTGGGAGTGCAGTTCCTTTCTGATCCACATGGGGACTCCTGAGGCTGGAGGATCCCCGCCCGAGCTGCCTTCCTCACCCAGGGGCCTCCGTGCTCCTTGGCCTCTCCCAGGGCCTCTCTCAGGGGCTGTCTGTGTGGCTTGGGCTTCTTGCAGTGGTGGTTTCTGGGTAAGCGGGTGTGCTTCTCACGTGGTGTCTGGCTTCCAAGAAGCAGGAAGCCGAAGCCACCAGGTGAGACCAGGCTGCTCCTGGAAATGGCACCACATCACTTTGGCCACATCCTGTTGATCAGGGAGGACACAGCCCAGACCGACTTTGGAGACTTGGACTTCATCTCTTGAGGGAACGTGGCTATCTTTGGGATGTGCAGTCTGTGACAAGTGTCATTCCCGCACTTGAGTCATTCAACAAAAACGTCTTTAGTGAATGAAAAGCCTGATGATTAGCACAGTTGAATAAGAAACCCAGGCCCAGAGCCAGGGCCGTGCACACCTGTGTTTCGACTCCGGTGCACGGCTGTTAGACTGACATTCACAAAGAGAATTTGAGGACCATCTCACTCAAGCCCGGGGGAGGCGGCAGGAGTACAGAGAAGCAACGCCACCCGCCCGAGCGCCCAGCTGGCCTCAGAAGGGCAGGACCCGCAGCCAGGCTCCCCACCGAGCAGAGCTGGCGCTCGCTGCATCTTGGACACTGAACTGTTCTCTGGCCTTGGGTGCTCATTCGTCTCCTCGCTCAGAGGAGAGGTTTTCTGTTTGTAAAACTGTTTTCCTCCATTTATTTGCCAACACAGCCAAACAGTGCTGTGTTCCTGGCAGCACCATGGCCTCCTTTCCCTTATTAACTTCTGGTCACTACACTTGCCTGAATGGAGCAGTCGAGGAATTGGCAGCCGTGTGAGCCCCGAGCTTTGAAGGGTGCTGTTGAAACGCCCTGTTATTGTCCAACTGTTGGCAGCTGCGCCCTGTGGTGGCAGATGCCTAGAAAGGCTAATTAAGGGGAGGCCGGCTTCTCTCTTCCCAGGAGGAAGGCAGTGGGAAACAGGTGAGGTGTTAGGAAGTTTGGGGGCGGGGGGCAGGAGATGGGCACCCCAAGAAGGCCAGAGCAGCGGGTGCATGGAAAATTCCGGGCTGTGTGGAGCCCCTGAACGGAGCAGCCTCGGGCAGAAGCAGCAGGGGTGCATTCCCCTATCAGGGCTGGGTCCTCCAGGAAGGGCCCGCTGGCCAAGACCTGGGGACCCTGAAGCTGGCATTCCAAGACTGCCTGGAAAATTGCCAACAGACATTCAGCCTTATTCTCTTGGGGCTATTGACCGAGACCTTAATACCAGCACCAAAATCAAGATTGTAACATGAACAGGTCTTACTCTTTGCAGCTAATAAAATGTATAGAGAAATAGTGGTTCCATCTGCAGGAATGTTAGAACAGTTCCGCTGCTGAGCCATCTGCTAAGCCCTTGCAGCGAGGACTCCTGTTTAAAAGCTCATCAAGATCAGAGCCTGAGTTCCTCCTCCGTCCCTGGCTCTGCTGCTTGTAAGGAAATCAGTTGAGTGCCAGGCGCCCGTATTTTCAGTCCTTAAACTGCTACCGAGAGTGGCAGCTCTCCACCCTTGTCAGTAATGGATTCAGCGGCCATTCATTTGGCGCATACTTATTCAACAACGGGCTATGAGACCAGTCATACTGGAGAAGGGAGCAAAATAAAATACCAGGGCAGGCAAGATGGCCATCTCATTTAAGAATGAGAGTTACCGTATTACTGCAGTGACCGAAGGAAGGGTTAGTTTGCAGCTCTACAGGGGGGAGTCCCAGTCGCTTGGTGCTGGAGGCCGAGTTTGAGATCAGTTCTGGAAGCGGGAGCAGTAAGGATGTGATGGACAGCCTGTCTGTTGGAGGATGAGTGGATAAAGGAGCCGGTCAGTAACACAAGTCTTCCTTTCCTGGGGCCCGTGGCTGAGGCCCAGCGTGGTTTCAGGATCCAGGGTCCTGGTTGAAAAGATTTGGGCTTTAGTCACCACAGGCTTTGTACGAGCATTAAAGAAACACCCAAAACTTCAAAGTTCTATATAAATATTGACTTTAAAGTTCTCCCCAGTGTCTGCTGTGATTTTTGGAGAGTTACAAAAATGGCAGCCTCTGGCCCGCGGCCTTTACCTGCATTAGAGCCCTCTTCCTGTCCAAGAGAAAGACTGTTGATACATAAGGTAGCACCTCCAAAACATTCTCCCAAAAATCTGTCTTTCAAAGAATTATGAAAAAGTTAACCTGGGGGGAAGGAGTCACAAGCAGCTGAGAGATTTCCCAGTGGCCCACCGCAAACTGTGGGGGTGCGTCACCTGTGGAACACCAGCCCGTTCTGCTGCTGTTCTTTGGGGACCCCTGTGGGGGAGGGGTGGAGTCAGCAGACCCCCGTATGGCAGTGCCGAGTTACCGCGGCCAGTGCCGACGGGCTGGCTGAAGCTGGTCCCCTGCCCACCAGAGTACGCCGTGAGGTCTGGGCAGAACGGAACACACCAACCGCACTGTTAACGAGCGAAGAGGTTCTCAAAGCATAAAAATAATTAGGCTTTTGTGTCCTCTTTTCTGTGCTCAAGTGCATTTGTGTGCTGCCATCTTCTCCTTGGAGAGACAAAGGTTCTTCCCGAAACACCTGGGGAAATGGGGTGGTCGAGGCTCCCCCGCAGTGTCAGGCGGGAAGGTTCGCAGGGACTGCCTTGTGCAGCCTGAATGACAGCCTAAGGAGAGAATGGACCTCGTGACTCTGGCGCAGTCATCTTGTTCGGAACAGGGCGTGCACTGGGGACGGTGAGTTCATCACACTATTTTTAGAGCTTTGCCCCAGGGATAAGCAGCCCAATGGCGCAAGCCCTTGGTGGAGGGTTGCCTTATCTTTGTATCTTTTTCCTTAAGAAGTTCATTATTACCACTTCCCAATTTTCCTCATGATTCCAAAACCCCCACCTTTTTCTTGGTAGTGTATGTGGAAGGACAACTTTTGGTTGGCATTTACCCACAGTCAGGTGATTTGAGGTACCTTATCCTTCTTCTCTGAGAAAATCGATGTAATTTTACAATATAATGTCATATATAGAAATTATATAAATTATAATGTAATATATAATATAAATGTATAATAATTTTATGATTCATAGGACTCATGTTGCTTTCGTTAGTTTTGGTGATTTTTATCTAGATATTCTGCATCTTCTTATTAGAAGAAAAACAATAGCCAGCAGAGGTTAAGTGCTGTGGGTGTACTTGGCACTCACCTAGGCACTGTGAGATTTGAAGAATGCACATACACAGGGGTCTCCGGTGTCCAGCGGCTCCTGGCGGAGACCGCAGTGGGTAGTGGAAGGGGTTCTGTGTTGAGCTTCAGGAGACCCAGGGCACGCCACTTCTCCTCGATGGACCTCATCGATCAAGCAAAGAGGACAATAAAAGCTTTACATTCAGCTCCAAAACAAGGCTCAGAGGCTAATTGGGGAGCTGGAATGAATTCAGTGAATAACAGAGCATGAAGAGATGAGCTACTGAGTACCACCTATAGGAGTTCGGGAAAAAGAGAGATGGGTTTTAGAATGAGGCTGCTTCTTGAGCTTGAGCCAACAGTCCCTGGCCCAGATCACTAGACCCAGGCCAGGCCCGCTCAGGGTGGAGTTGTCCACAGGTGGCAGTAGTGAGCCCCGGGCAAGGGCGGGCCCCCTTCCGGCTCCCGCCTGGCTGGGAGCCCTGGCCTGTGCGGAAGTCTGCAGTTTGGCTGAACCCCCAGGCTGTAGGCTGCTGGCTGTGGAGCTGAATAATCTGAAGTTCTGTCTCCTTCCTTGTGATCTTTCAAAGCATGTTCCCCTCACACAAGGCTTCTCTCCGGGCGCTCTCTCTGCCCCGGCTTCCCTCCACGAGCAGTGTGCTTCCTTCTGGCTCATTGCCATCTCAGGGCTCATCCATCTGCAGAGTCACTTCCCTTGGAATTTTGGGAACCTGTTGCCTTCCAACACTCTCTGGGTCCCTCCTTTCCCTGGTTATCAGTCATACTTGCTCTTAGAATAACTTCTAGTTTCTGAGGCTAGTGGGCTTCCTTAAGGCTCCTTCTGTTCGTCTTTCTTTGTGTCCACACACACACAGGTTACAACATAAGTACACTTGAGACCAGGTACATGACCTACGTGGAACCGAAGCCAGCCGTGCCAGGTAAAGTGGCCAGAGCCGCTTCACTCCGGTGGAATCACATGTTGCATTTTGAGAACACAGCTCAGCTGGACGGTAATGGCTGCCAGTCTCCACGTGAAGAACAAAGTAGAAAATCTCCACCTCAGGAACTTGACATATTTCTTTTCTTTCTTTTTTATTTTTTTAACACACAACTGAGGGCATTTTTTCAGTGCTTCCAGAGAGAAAGCAAAGGAGAGACATGAATTGGTTGCCTTCTGTGCATGCCCAGACGAGAGATTGTACACTCTCAAACCCACAGCCTAGGTGTGTGTCCTGACTGGGAACTGAACCCACAGCCTTCCGGTTACCGGATGACGCTCCAACCAAATGAGCCACACAGGCCAGGTGACGTACTTCTAAAATAGGTTTGTCATCGGCAGCACCTGCTTTGTGCTTCCTTATGAGAAGACCAGACACAGGAAGTCTGTCTGGTGTGTCTTCAGATGAAGTCGGAGATATGTCTATTCCTCAGATACCTTGCCATCTCAGGGATTAGGTTTTCAGCCTTTATTCTGATCTAGTGCTGAACTTGTCCTCCTTTGTAATATCTCAGTTCTGGGTGCATGCATTCGTACACTAAGAATTCAGTATGTCTAAAGCAAATTCTCTAAAACAACAACTTGAAATTCTTTTTCCTTGAGTTCCCATAAATGTCATAGAAGAGCATCTGTTCATATTCATTTCATCTTTGTGTTCACAGTAAGTGCCAGCTGGTCACGGGCCATTTCAGTAAGTGGTGGTTACTTAGGGGTCCCTTTAAAGGTGGCCCTCCCCTCACTTGAGGCCCCGGCGCCCCCCCTCCACTCCGCACAAGGCCGACATCAGTCTCGTTAGTAGCAACGCTGGTGATGCTCTCAGGAGTTTTCACTCATTCGTGAAATTCAGTGGTCAGGTTCCAAGGTCCACAGGGCCTCGTGTTCTGTAGGTCTCCATGCAGTGGTTAAACCCTCTTCCCAGTTGAGGACGAGGAGACTTCTAGGGGTCGGTGTGGGGAACTAGAACATCGTCAGTGCCCTCTGGGGGTTGGTAGCAGCCGTGCTTGTAATTGAGGTCTTTGTCGGCTTTGCACTCAGTAAGCTCGCTGAGTTCATCTCAGACACTTTGTAAAAGTTGCAGATTTCTTGGTGAGTAGTGCAGTAAAACCTTTCTTATAAACCAACAATAAAAATACAGTCCGTCCCGATGATGCTGCTAATTAGAGCTAACTTTGGCCAGACTCCGCCCCTGACAGCAGCCAGGCCCTCTGCTTAGGGGGCGGGATACTTTGGGCCACTTCCTGCCTTCAGGTAATTTAATTCCTGTGTGGAGAGAGAGGAACAGCAGGACAGGGGAGGGCAAAATATGGAGGAGAGTAAATCGGGAAAGAGTAGATAGTGCGGGGAGGCGTGCAGCTTTTAATAGTCAGGGAAGGTCACCTGAGAAGGTGACACCAGGTAAGAGGTGGGGGAGGGAACTGGGTAGAGGGGGAAAGCCCAAGGTAAGCACACACCTGGGGGAGGAGGGACCAGCCTGGAGGCCAGTGTGGCTGGAGCCACGTGAGTGACGGATGGGGACAGGACGGCGTGAAATGTCTGAGAGATGTTTTACAGGCGGAGAGGTCCCAAGAGATCTTTTAGCCCAAACCCTCTCCCTCCCCAACTACCCCTTCTCTCTCATTTGTCAGATGAGGACGATGAGGCCTAGATAAATCAGGCGATACTCTGAAAGTCACCAGTTCATAGCAGCACCAGGACAAGAACTCGGGGTTTCATGGTTCCTAGTCCCCCTTCACTGCCCCCGGCCTGGCACTCAGGGCAGACAGATGCAGTCGTTTCTCAGTTCTGGCTATAGTTCTGTAAGTTCTGTGAAGGTGCCACCAACACCGAGGTAGCAAATGCTGGACCGCTGCCACTCCAGGAGACATGGGGCCAGGACCCCGTGAGCCCCCTGTCACAGCGTTTCCTCAGCCCCTCAACGCGTAACCTTGTTTTATGTG
The DNA here is from genome assembly GCF_021234435.1 of Artibeus jamaicensis. Lineage (NCBI taxonomy): Eukaryota > Metazoa > Chordata > Mammalia > Chiroptera > Phyllostomidae > Artibeus > Artibeus jamaicensis. Next base: position 2,749,907 of record NW_026521954.1, read on the forward strand.
CGTTTCTGTTTCAAGGCACCTTATTCAATGTAGATCGTTGGTTCATTCACGTTAAACTCACAGCCAATAGTCTACAACTCACGCCTAAACAAAGCTTGTGTGACATGCATATTTTCTCCACGAAGTACATCCCAGCCTCCTCGAACTTGGGGGCACTGGACAGCACCCCAGCACTATGCTTGGGTGAGGGGGTGGCACATTTTAAACGGCAAAGTCACTGACAAAAAGCACAAAAATGCAAAAACAAGGCACTCAGCGATCATGAGAAGGATGCTTCTTTGCAGCACGAAAGCTGAAGTGAGAAGGCAGCGCGTGACCTTGTTCAGCCTGTGCTAGGGATGCGTGCCTCATGCAACGCTAGTTTTTGCCACTCTTTAAATGTTTGCAAGTGACCACAAGTGTTCATTTTAGGGTTTCAAGTAAATTTCGGTGAGCAGCTAAATTAGGAAACACGAAATCTACAAATAGTGTGGACTGTCTGTATTTGCACGTGAGCCATTCAGCGAAAGGACTTTATTCAGGACCCAAGTGGCCACATTCTGAGTGGAGTTGTCTGCGGGGCGCATTTCCGAATGGGGATCGGTGAGTTCCGAGTTGCCTCAGACGCTGCCTGTAGCGCATGCTTGTGGCTGGCCGCTGCTCAGAAGGATGCTCTCCTTTACCTGCTTAGTCTGCGTGTCGGATTCAGTTGTTGAGAGTTGTGAATTTGTTGCCATTTTAATGTTCGTAGTTTTGGTTATCTTCTTTTTCTAACCAAAACAGGAACAGAATCCTAGATATGGAGATTGCACGGAGGGTTATCCACTGGGATGGGGAGGGAGGAGAATGGGGGAAAGGGTACAGGGAATAAGGAGCATAAATGGTAGGCACAAAATAGACAGGGAGAGGTTAAGAATAGCATAGGAAATGGAGAAGCCAAAGAACTTACATGTACAACCCATAGAGATGGATTAAGGGGGGACTGCTGGAGGGAATGGGGTACCAGGCAGAGGTGAGTCAAGAGGGAAAAAATGGGGCAACTGTAATAGCATAATCAATAAAATACATATTTTTTAAAAAGAATGATACCCTTCTTTTTATTCCAGCATTGCAATTCCATATTACAAATAAACTTGTCACTAGTTGAGATTGGACTGTGTAATTCCCCATCTGCCCAGTGTTCCCGCCCTGGCTGCTCCCTGCTGCCCCAGGCCCCCAGCCCCCCAGCCCCCAGCCCAGAGGGCACGGCCTGGCTCCTGACTTCAGGCCCTTTCTGCTCCTGTCTTTGAATCATCAATGTCTCCCCTACAGCTCATAGGGCCGTCTTGCTTCCCCAGCAGCACAGCATGGCCTACTTTACACACAAGTTTGGGTATTCATTACGGCTTACTCAGTGCTTGCTCGGCAAGAAACGTGTCTCAGCAGCAGCAGACACAGGATCTGTGGTGTAAATCTGCCTTGTGGACCGTACAACTTGCCCCCGGTCTACTGCAGCTCCTGTAGGGGAGGACTAAAATACCATTTACACGTTCAGGGTATAAGAACGGTTTCCCAGCCGTGGAGACATCTGCTGCTCTTCTGCAGGAATAGAAGGGGGATCCTGCCAGCCTAGCTGTTTGGCCTGGACTTACATGGGCTCCTGTTCAAGCTCTGAAAGTGTGGGCTATAAATCCAGGATTTATTGACATAAATTCGGCTTTGGTTGGCGTTCGAGTGTCTCCAGCAGCAGAAGGTCCCTTTTGTGTAACATGTTGGCTGTCCCACCAGGAGAAGTCTCTGTGGTAACTGTCACATCATTTCTTAGGGACGCTTTGCGGTGACTCAGAGCTAACTTCGGCCTTGGGCTGCAGCCGGATGGGGCTCTCGGGGAGGGGTCATGACTGGGGATTTGACCAGGTGGGTTGACAGGTGCCCTAGTCGGACATGACAGGTGTCAGGTGTAAGGAGTCCCTCTTCTACCCCCAGCCTTTGTCAGCACCACCATTTCATATTATATAAGAAACAGTCTACAATAGAAGCCTTTGAATTTTGGACAGTTCAACACAATACTGAGTTCTGCACATGCGCCTATTGCTTGGGTGAGTACAGGGTGGTCCAGGGCCTACTCTCCAAAGGCTCAGCAGTCTCCCCATGTCCAGAGGGCACCGTCTGACGAGCGGGTCTTTGTAGCACAGGACCCTGATGGTCCGAAGTTCAGGGTCAGGGTTGGGATAGAGGGACATCGTGACAGTGAGCTGTCCAGACCCCACTGGCACCTAGAGAGGAAATTAGCATAGAGCTGTCTTTGGGGGCTCAGCCCCAGGACGGGACTCTGGGTCCAGCAGGGTGCCCAGCACGTCAGTGAGGAACCAGACTGCAGACATGGCAGGGGCCCCTCGGCCCGGTGTCCCAGGACCCTGGCCGTGGGCTCCAGTCTGCAGGCCTGAGTGCAGGCTTCGCCTGCCAGTGAAGGCGGGGCTCCTGGTCCAGACTGGGTTGGGCCCTGGGCAGAGGTTAGCCCTCTGGAAGGCCTGGCCCTCAGGTCTCACGTGCACGTCCTTGGAAGCACATGACACCTGACTGGCCCTCCCCCCATTACAGTGTAAATGGGTATTTTTATACAACTCGTATTTCTTGGCGGCCCTAGATCAGGATTTGTTGATAATTTAGAGCTAGTCATAATAATTGCACACACTCTGAACACTCACCTTGTACCATTCTAAGCACATTAGATGTATGATACCTTTTGTTACTCCCGATGTTTCTTTTTTTGTATTTGTTACTCAAGTACAGTTTTGTCTTTTACTCCCAGCCCACCCCACCCCACCCCCATGCTCCCCACTCCCTCCCATTTCCACCCCCCTTAGTTTTTGTCCATGTGTCCTGTAAATCCTTCCCTTTTTTCCCCTGAAATTCCCTCCCCTCTCCCTTCTGATCACTGTCCCCTGTTCTCTATTTCAGTGTCTTTGGTTATATTTTGCCTGCTCATTTGTTTTGTTGTTTCGGTTCCTGTCAAAGGTGAGACCGTATGGTATTTGTCTTTCACTGCCTGGTTTATTTCACTCAGCATAATGCTTTCCAGTTCCATCCATGCTGTTGCAAGGGTAGGAGCTCCTTCTTTCTCTCTGCTGCATAGAATTCCATTATGTAAATGTACCATCGTTTTTTGATCCATTCATTTACTGATGGGCACCTAGGTTGCTTCCAACTCTTGGCTATTGTAAATTGTGTTTCTATGAACATTGGGGTGCATAGGTTCTTTTGCATTGGTGTTTCAGGGTTCTTAGGATATAATCCTAGCAGTGGAATTGCTGGGTCAAATTCCCGATGTTTCTCAGAACATAAGTACTATTGTTGTCTCCATTGTACAGGGCAGAAGTTGAGGCACACGGCAGGTCAGTGGTTGCCCTGTGTCACTCGGGGATTAAGTGGGGGATCTGGGACTCAAACCTGGTGCTCTAGCTTTAGAGCGCAGGCTATGGGCACTTTGCTGTAGTCACAATGCCTGTGCCAGGCTTCCTGCTGGGTCCAGCACACACCCCCTGGAGTCCTCACAGCACCTGCAAGGGCAGGGTTATTTCTCCAAAGATGCAGAAACAGGTGACATTTAACTTGCCAGGGGCACAGCCAGGGAGTGGTGGCCCAGGACTCTCACTCATACCTCGGTCTGTTCCCAGCTCAGGTTCTTTATTTGACACTAAAGTTACGGAGCATGGAGTCTGATCTGGGCACTCGGAGTGGTGGGCGATCGGAGGTCCCCAGAGCCGCCTGTGGGTGGAGCGTCCCTGTCTGTAGAACCAACGTAGAACAGAGAATAGTGGGACCAGGACTAGGCTCGGGTTACATCTGGTCCTTGCTGAGCTTGACCGAGCTGACTTCCTCTTCACTGAAGTCAGTATAATAATCTACCCTGAGGGTCAAATCTCTGATGAAACGCTAAGCTGCTGCTTTCTCACTGCGTGGCCTTGGGCGATTCAGCTAAGTTCTCTGAACTTCAGTTTCTTGGATGTGAAACAGCAAACGCAGCCCATACTTTGCAGGGCTGTGGGAACACGGAAAGCCCGTGGTAGCTGGGGAGTGATCCATAAACGTCAGCTCCGCCTTCACGCCTTTCCCACCAAGGGTAGGCCCTTAGTTTTGGATGTGAAATACTCAGCACAGATGACACTGGAGAAGTGGCCACTGCTAACACAATGATGGCAATCTCATGAACGTGTTCAGTGCGATGTGCCTGCAAGGTTATGTTTAACCAGCACATACACTTAATTTGTTCTGGGACACTGAACGAGCAGGGAGCTGTGTCTCATCTTTGAACCCACCTCCGCTGAACTTTTCCATTGATAAAAATAGGCCTCTGAATAGCAGCCTGGTTCCTGGGCAGGAAATGACTAATACAAGCGACTGTTTCAGTACTAAATCACAGCCGGAGGCCTGTCTCCCTGTCACACTGGCGATGAACCACCAGGGACCCTGGCCGTCGGGAAGCTCTCAGCTCGCGTTTCTGCACATCAGCCTGCAGTGGGCTGGTGATTAAAAACGGGAGTGGATTTCCCCCAGAAAACACGTCCTCTTGTTAGCCAGCCCTAGCATCTGTCCAGACGTGCATTTCTTTCTGTAAATTAATTAATTGACATTCTGATTTTTATTTTTAAATTTATATAAGTTGTTCGTAATGAAATGACAGTTCACCCTGCTGAGCAGATTAACGAGAGTCCCCGTGGACCAGCATCGTACAGGATTTCTCAGTGCCGGGGGCTCCGGCCTTCCGTCAGGGGCAGAAAGCCTTTTGTGTGGGGAAAGAGCAGGGGTCTGGCTGAGAAGGCCCAGAGGCCCCAGCCCCACACTGGGCGCCCCTTGGCCCCTCCCTCAGGTTGTCCCTGAACCCTGGGATATCACAGAACACACTGCAAACTGCAGTGTGATGGACAGACCACAGGCCTCAGGTGATTGCAGCTGTATGTCCTCTGCCTCCCTGGAGACGCCTTACTCTCAGTGTGATCTGTTACCAGGTGTTCCCTCAGGTGTTGGGGGAAGAAAGGAAAGGAGTGTGGTGGCTGGCGCCCCCCGGTGGACAGTGTGCACAGGTCACCCAGACCCCATCAGGGCTCATTAATGCCTACCATTCGCGCTCCCATATACCTCCGAGAAGTCTCAAGGCAAGCCTGAAGCACTACATCTAGACCTGGGGCACTTTGAAATGCTTATTCCCTATTCCAAGGTACTTTCTTCTGTTCAGTGTGCTCCTGGCCGTGAGCCATCTGGGACTACATCACAGTGTGACCAGGTCTCCCTGACTTTTGTTATTAGCCTGGTCTAGCTGGCAAGTACATAAGATTTTGGGGGAGGGGTTGTGCATGGGTACACCGCATGATGGGGAGGGTTTGTAGGTCCTCTCAGAGGTCCCCATTTGCAGAGTGTGGTGTGCCCCGATCTCTGCCCAGGAGACTCAGCATCGTTGCGCTCCTAGGAGGTAGCATGGCATGGTGACAGGAATTTGTCAGTATATGAACTTGGGTTTGAATGCCAGCTTCACCGTATGTGCGTGGGTCACCTTAAGTTTATGCGCAACTATATTAGTCTACTGAGGCTACCGTAACAAAATAACACAGACTAAGGGTTTAATACGGGAGTTCGAAGTTCAAGATCAAGGTGTTGCCAGGATTGGTTTCCCCTACAGGCTGTTTCTTTGGTTTGCAGACAGCTGCCTTCTTACTGGCTTCTCACGTGGTCTTTCCTCTGAGCACAGAAACTTCTTGCATCCCTTCCTCTTATGAGGACCTGTCTTACCGGATTAGGGTCTACCCTACGCCTTTATTTCATCTTAATAACTCCTTTAAAGGCCCTACATCCAAATACAGTCACACTGGGTGTTAAGAGCTTCAACATAGGAATTTTGAGGATGTTACTGGCATCAAGGTTGTTGGCTCTGCCAAGATAGAAATCAAGAGGAAACCCCAGAGAAATTTCCAGATTTCATTCAGCTTATGCTTGAGCACAGAGAGGCAGCACAGAGGAAGGACAGTCCTCTGAACTGGCTGGGGGCTGGCTGTCCAAGGCAGACTTGTGAAGTGTTCAGGGAGCGGAATTTTCCATGTCTGGGTGCAGGGACTTCCTCCTTTTATCAGGTTGCTTGGCAACTATCTCCTTATCTGCCCTGTGGGGGGCAAGATGCTGGTGTTGCTCATTGTCACCACCTCGGGAAGGGAAGGTTGGAAGGGAATGTCGTATTGAGGCCAAACCTTGATCAGTTGTGTTTGTGGAACAGTGATTTTGACACCTTCTGGCCACCTGGTACTTTCCCAGGCCCAAGTTTATTTATATACTGCCCCAAGCCATAACAAATTCTCCGTGCCTCCGTTTCTTCATCTGTAAAATAGGAATGATATAACATCTAGTTCGTGTGTTGCCATATGGGTTAAGTTGATTAAATAAGATATGTAGCCCTGGCTGATGTAGCTCAGTGGATTGAGCATGGGCCTGCAAACCAAAGGGTCACCAGTTCAATTCCCAGTCAGGGCACATGCCTGGGATGCATGAGAGGTAACCACACATTGACATTTCCCTCCTTCTTTTTCTTTCTCCCTTCTCTTCTCTCTAAAAATAAATAAATAAATAAATTTTTAAAAACTTGTAAAAAAGATATGTAGAGGGAAGTATTTGACATCATGGGTATATATGGTGAGCAGGTAGTCAAGGAGATGGCCATCCTAGACAATACTTTGATACTCAGGTTATAGCTCAACCTTTGGCACTCGGTGCATTATAAGTACTACACGGACGTTACTATTATTATAACTGTCTGCTTTACAGAAGACTCTGTCAGCATAAATGTCAGCATTCCACTTTTCCAGTAGGGTTGTCTTGCTCTGAAAAATAGAAAAGGGAGAAAGTTAAGGTAATGGCACTCATGGGCTCCAAACCCCAAAGGGCCAGGCATCTTGTTTTCTGCCCAAATGCTCACCGCGTTGCAGACAGTTTGTGGGGACAGTGGGGGGGGGGGGGGCAGGGAGGAGGCTGCAGCAGGAACAGCTGAAGCGCTCATTGGGGTCAGTGTAGAAATGCTCTCTGGGTCCCCCCTGGTTGCTGAGGTCATTGCCACACTGAATAATTAAGCAGGCTGGTTCCTTGCTTCAGCCGGATGGAGAACTGGGTCAGGCTCCACTCCCGAGTCCCCAGGCACCTGTGACGGAGCCCATCGAGGCGCTGCATTTAGAGAGCACTTCATTGTTTTCACAGACAAGCCACGGCAAATAAAGCCTAATTTCATTTCAGTTTGTGTCTGTAATGACAGTAATCTACATTCCCACGTGTAATGACCACGAACACCGAATTACGAAGGCAACATCCGAGGAAGATATTTTGAACCTTGAAAAGCCTATGCATTTTTTAGAACTGACTCTCTGCAAGCTGTTTGAGGTCACAGCCCTTTGCTTACTGGCTGCGTTATTTCTCAGCAAAGTCTGGGCAGCCCAAAGCCCTGCCTCCGGACAGAAATCAGGTCCGTGCTGTCTCCAGTGCCTGAAGTGAAGGGGCAGAGGGCTGGTCTTAACTCCTAGGGAAACATCCAGCGTATAGGATATCAAATGTAATGAATGGAACCTAAGTAGCTACATTATTCTGACCACCAATAGGAAATAGAACAAGGGTCCACCACCAATCATAGGTGGGCTCTGTGATTATTTAAAAGGCCCTTCCTCATAGTCACATAGAGCAAGAACACATGTGGTTTTTTTCCCACCTGCGCCAAGGGCTCGGGTACGAAAGGTCTGTGCAGAGGAGGTCTCTCCGGGAGGGGGGGGGCACGCCCTTCTCCTTTGATGCCCCCCGACACCATCAGCCATGTCTTTGTCACTGGCTTCTGCTGGCGCAGTGGAGGTGACATGGAGGGGCTTCCGTTGCATCAGAACCGTTCCTGGCTTTCAAACCTGGGTATTGGACCGCCCTCATCTTTACGAGTCACGCAGACCCGGCGGCCCCTCGAGGCTGGGCTTCCCCGGAGGTTGTGCGGCCTTTTCTCTCTCCCCTGTTTCCCTTTCAGACCCATTCCTTTTCCCCTAAGTTCTTGATCATCCAGCCATTTCCTCAATTGCTTCTCAAAAAAGAACTCTGGTGTCATCTAGTAAGCTTTTTCTACCCCAGTCCACGTGTCTGAATGGACGGCAGTGAGTACCGTGGTACCAACCCTCCCTGGAATTCTTTTAAAGTACCTGGTAGTCGCAGAGACTTCGGAAAGCTGGTGAAAGTGTCCAACCTTTTGGCATCTCTGGGCCACACTGGAAGAAGAAGAGTTGTCTTGGGCCACACGTTAGGTACATTGAGACATATAATCACAAAAAACCTAATAATGTTTTAACTAAATTTATGATTTTGTGTTGGGCCACATTCATAGCCATCCTGGGCTGCATGTGGCCTGCAGGCCGTGGGTTGGGCATCCTGGCTGGACACTCTTTCCATAAGATGCAGATACACACAGTCTTTCATGGTCCTTCAGGAACGTCCAGAAGCCTGTCCATGGACCTCCCCAGCCCTCAGCAGGCCCCGCCTCTCTCTGCCCCCCAGCCACCCAAGGTTTATCCTTGTTGATGTTTGATCACTAGTTAGGAAAACGGAACAGAACTGACTGGCCGTGGGCAACGCTCCCCAATCCAGATACATCTGACGGGAATCAGACTCCTGGAGAAGGTAGTGCTCAGCTTTTCTCAACCGTGCCCTTGGGCCAGGCCCTACAAAGGAGCTTAGTACAAACCATCCCTCTAACTGTGCCAGGCCCTGGGAGGTTTGTCCCACTGTCCTCACCGCAACAGAGGAGGAAACTGGGGCTAAACACGACTGGGTGACGTGGCTTGAATCACACCACGAATAAGTGGCCAATCTGGGATTTGGTCCTAGGGCAGTGACTTGAATTCCTGGCCCTACATCACTATGCTCACTGCCCCTCCCTACTTACCACCGTGCCTTACTCATCGTGATCCATGTCCATGGGGCCATATGACCCTTGGTGTGGCGGCCAAATGAATGTGCCCTTCCAGCTGGAAACACGACTCAGAGCAGAGCGTGTGTTCTGTTGGGCTCCTCCGTGTGTCTTCAGTGCCTGGTATACAGTAGGTATCAGTAAAGTATTTGTTTAGTAAATGAATCCATCCATCCCACAAGGTCCAGCTCAATGCCGAATCCTCCAGGAAGCTGCCCTAACCCTCTCTCTCTGAGTTAAAAAAAACTCTCGAGTGAGCGCGCAGGGTGTGTGTGCCTCCGCGCCCCCGATTCCTGATGCCGCGCTGTGCATTCCCATCGCACACCTGCTGTGTTACACGCTCCTCAAGAGCAGGCCGTGCCCGACTCATCTCTGTGTCTCCAGGAACTAATAGGCACTCAATAAATGTTTATTGACTTGAGTGCAGTTGTTATTGTGCTGCAGGGTAATTAGGCTTAAGTGGTAAGTAATTCCTATGAACGAGTGTTAATTAGGATTACATGTGTAATGCTAGGCCAAACTGTAGCTTTTCTCTGTGAACTTTTTTAGTTTTTAATATTTATAATTTAGTGTTGCTGTCGATTCTAAGATCATTTACCTTTTTGTCATCATCCCTCAATAGCTGCAGAGCATCGGCCCCGTTGTGGGCATTGAATGCACTGCTCGGAGGACATTAGCTTATTCACGCACCGTCCTCGGTAGTGCCGCGCACCAAGGCTGGCTCGCCGGGTGGAGGTGAGGTTCATGCCCTCCGCTTCCTTCCGTAGCTCCAGTTTCCTCATCTCCCCCTTCCCCCACCCCGCCCCACCTTATGACCGAGGAACCAGGCCCCTGAGTGTTCTGCCAGCATGTCCTCATCTTATTTGCCCTCCTTAACGCTCTGGGGAAGGAAAAACCAAATGTGGGAAAACAAAGAATGAAAGGCGTGTGTCCTGGAGCCAGAGAGAGGAGAAGGAGGTGAGCATGTGCTGAGGGTCTGTGAGGTACCAGCCACTTTACCCTCCTCGCTTCCTTTGGGTCTCCTAGAGGTATTATCATTCTTCAACTGAGTCAGCTTAGATTCGTGGAGGCTGAACACCTGCCCATGGCTGTGTAGGAATGTGGACCCAGGACTGTCCGGTCATAGAAAACCAAGGCTCTGCATTGTGTTTCTTCTGCATGTATTTTAGGAGGAGGTTCGCTCCAGGCGGATGTCTCCATTGAAGTAGGATTCAAAGAAATAGAAATTACTAACAGGACGTGTGTTTCCATTTCAGTGCAGAGGAGGCGAGAACATATGGGAGAGAAGGAAGCCTCAGGCTAAGAGCTGTGTCCCTTCAATGCCCATAATAACTGACGACAGCAACAGGAGCAGCTGCAAACTCGTTTAGCCCAGGTGGTCCTCACAACGTGTGCCAGGCTGTTGTGAGGCAGGTGTTTTTAGCATGGACATTTATAACGAGGAAACCGAGGCACAGAGGGGTTCACACACTTGCCCCAGGTCACAGGTAGTGAGTTGGCAGTCCTGGGACTTGAACCCAGACTTTACTTTCGGGACCAGTCATGGGCTCAGCATGACTTCGGGTAAGGAAAGGGGCTGTCTGCCCACATCAGTGGTCCTCCAGGTGTAGCCCCCATCCCACCACTGCAGCATCACATGGGAGCCGGTTAGAAATGCGGGTCCTTGAACCTTACCGTCACCTGCTGAATCAGAAACTGTGGGGACGGGTTGCGGTTTCTGGGTCTTACCAGAGCCCTCTGGGTGGTATGTCCACACATACCACGAACGACAGTGCCTCTCCCCCCTCCAGACGCCGGCCTTGGCTGACATCTGTTAAACTAGAGAAATCTTTAAAATCCACACATAGAAAAGAGTTAACATTTATCAGTAATAATAAGCCTTTAGTGGGTTCTTACTATATGCCGGGCAGTGTGCTCCGCCCTGGGCCAACATTATCTCATTTGGTCCGCTCACCGAGTGCTTCAGTCTGGTGCTGTTGTTATTCCTGTTTCACAAGTGAAGAAGCTGAGACTCGGAGACCCGAAGGGACTTTCCCAGAGTCAGCAGCCGAGAAACAGCGGGGTCGTGGCTGCATCCAGGTTCACCTGGTGACAGGGTCCGTGCTCTGAACCCTCCCTCATAGTGGCTGTTTGGTTAAGAGCTATTGAAGAATGACCATCAGTCCAAGTGCAAATATTGACCTTTGTTCAAACACAAAACCGCAAAAGCACTTTTAAAGGCAGGTTTATTAAATATTTTTAACTCTTCCCATACTCTGAAACGAGTATTTATTCCCAGAGCTGATTAGTACAGAAGCCATGAACTACCCTGCTGAAGGAAAAGTGATAGCGGTTATAAACCTCCATGGCCACACGGGGGCAGCAGCAAACAGCACAGGTTGCTCTGTGCTGCTCCACCCAGTGGGAGGAAGCCATGCTCTCTCCCTGGCGGATCTCTGTTTTCCCCATGGCACCCAGTTTTCGTTTACTCCCGTGGTGAAGCTTTTCAAAGCAGAGGCTAAATTGCAATAGCAAGATTGCACAGGAAAATTGCTTAAAATGAAATCACTATCATAATATATTTAGGGCTCTTTGTCAGCGTGACAAAACAATGTACTGAATGTGCTGTGGTCGGATTAGTTATCCACCTGCATTTCTTAGCCAAGAAAAATACCCTTGATTTTCCGTCAGCTGGTTTAGTTAGAAATCCACGTGTTCTTGGACTCAGGTCAAAAAGCAGCCAGTATTTTTTTTTTTTACCTTTCCTATTGTTAATAATAAATATTCAGTCTTTTGGAATATTCAAAATCCTGTAGGATTTTGTAGCAGGCAGTTAGAGAAAATGAAGAAATATGTTCCTGGCTTCTAGTCTTAAGGGCATCCACAGCAATACTGGTTTCCTAGGTTTCACCCTCCACCTCCCACCACCTCCGCCCAGGACCCCCCAGATGCCCGAGGAGAGAGCTCCTGTTGACTTTGAACCCCATTTCCACATGGCACACCTCAGTACCCAAGGCTATTTCCATACCAGAGTCTGAGTGCACTGGAATTTTGACTACAATGACTATAATAATTTATGAATCGAGTTGGGACACTTTTGTGAATAAAAGAAGCTGTTTTTAATAATTTTGCTGCAACAGCAAACACAAACCGGAGCTGTCCTGGGGACAGTCAGAATGTGTGGCCACCCAATTACAGACACGTGCTCCTTCCATTCCCCCTTCCACTCCGCCCGCTAGGATTTATGTGGCACTGCGTTCGTTTGCTCTTTCATCAGCAAATATCCATCAAGTGTCTTCTATGTGCTGGATTCTCTAGCTATTATTACATTATTTTCTCTTCTCATGAGAACCCTCTGAGGTAACGATTGCTGTTTCTGCTTTTACAAGAAAAAAAAAATTGGGACTTTGTAAACTACCGCCCACAATCACAGCCCCAGCAAATCTAAGAGCTAAGCTTTGAACCAGGCGCTCCCTACGCTAGAGCCACATACTGGAGACTGCCGACCGCGCTGTCTGTGTTCTGGAGGCTTCTCTGTGGGGCTGGTCCCGTCCGGCCCTGGCCCTGCAGGACAGCGTCAGCCACAGGGCAGAGTGGCTGGGAGTGGGAGCCCCAGGTCAGACCGCCTGGGTTGGAATGCTAGGCCCACCTCTTAATGGCTTTGTACTTCACTCACTTTCCTCATCTATAAAATGGGTTTAGTTAACTGAGTATCAACCTCAGACGGTTGAGGTGAGGATGAAGTGAGTTAATATCTTTAACATTTGAAGTTTGCCTGTATGTTCTGCTATTACAGTAGGTTGGGGTAACATAAATGTCCAAATCAAGAGAGTGTCTATTTCTTTTTGAGGCAGGAGGGGGATGTGGAGCTGGTAGGTAAAGAGATGGAAATGACAGGGTGGGGTCGGTGGTTGCCTTATGATTCTACTGAATAGGGACTGAGTCGGGAGCCAGCAAAGGAGGGGGTTAGAGAACAGCACAGTGCTGCCTAGAGAGGCAGGAAGGGGTACTTCTGGGCTCTGGCCAATGAGGTCGGTGCGTCTTACTAAAGTGAAGAATGTGTGCTGTTTCATGCGCCTGCGCCATGCGGGCCGGCCCACTTGGAGAAACGCAACGTGGTCTGGGACTAACGAGGCAGAGCCGCAGCGGGCAGGCAGGCCAGCAGCTAAAAGCCAGCGCAGCTGCGGACCAGAGCAGGCCCTCCTGGGTCACAAGCCAGCCCCGTGCCTGTGGACATCGTTTCTCCTCCGAGCAGTTGCAGTGTAGTGGACGCTCACCCGCGGATGATGTGGGAGGGCATCTCCCAGAACCTCTCCCCAGGGGGCGGGTCCTGTTGCCAGGACGGCCTTCTCCCCTCGGTGAAGCTGCAAACGGCCGTGTGCAGCATCAGCCCATGGCCATGGCTCTGCTCCCGGTGGTTCCGCAGGCAGGCACCTCAGCACTTCTCCCTGTGGGACGCGTGGATCCCGTGCACCGTGCTTGCACCCTGCTTACCGAGATTGTCCTTGGTATTTGGGGGAGGGGGTTCCCCTGAGAAGCTGTGATTGGCAATCTGGGAAGGAGCCTGGGTCTGGAGGCCAAGACGGGGAAGGTCGAACACCACTGAATGTGGTCACTTTGGGGCCGTTCGCTGCATTTCCTCATTTCATTGTGACATTCACTTTGGGAAACTTTAAGATGCCTCCTATCCTGTGAAGGTGATGTCTTCAGGTGATTTGCAGCTTGGGAGGGGCCCCAGCCCTTGCGGGATCAGGAACCTGGGCTGCAGGGTCAGGTGAAGGACCCTGTTCCAGCCACTGGGCACCTGGCAATGACAGCAAGGCAGATGCCACAGCAACACCCGCCCCCCATCCAGCGCCCCCCACACACACACCCTGCATTGTGTCCCAGGGATTCCTTTCTTTATACACCTTTGGGTGTTTTACTTGCCGCAATATGCACATAATGCTTTTGATATATATTTTTTTAAATCGAATACCTGAACTTTAAGATGAGGAGCGTCTACCCCAAACACCTCTACGTGATGAAGGAGCATGTGGGACCTGTGCCCTGAGGTGCCTCTCAGGCCCGTCCCTGCTGCAGGCCTGAGCGCTGACGACGTGCGGCGGGACCTGCGGCCTCCTGCCCTGAGAACACCTGCTGCCGGTCCCCTTCGCTTCTGGGAGTCAGGGGATGCCTCTTGCCTCCTTGTCACTCGAGTGCCCAACAAGGCTCTCATTCACTTCCTCTCCTATTGTCCTTTTCTGGGTGCTGACAACTAACAGGGCCTGGGGGCTTGCACTTCGCACTATTAAAAAAAAAACCCTGCCTTTTAATAGATAAAAGAACTTGAGATTTTGTGTGCGTCCATTAGCCCTATAATTCCACTTCTAGTGACCTATTCCAAAAAAAAACAACACCCTGAGCCCACACTCAGAAAGTTAGGCAAGAAGACATTTATCACCACATTTTCTAGTAGCCAGAAAGTCACGACTTATTTTCCAACAACAAAGGATTAGACAACCAACCATCACGTGGCAGTCAGAGACCTACCAGGCAGGCCTTGTAGAGGCTTCAGGGAGCCCACACAGACTGGCCGCTGAGCGGCGCCGTGCTCTCTCTCTTCCAGTGTTTTGCTGTGCGCTCGCTGGGATGGGTGGAGATGGCAGAGGAGGACCTCGCCCCCGGGAAAAGCAGCGTGGCTGTCAACAACTGCATCCGGCAGCTTTCTTACTGCAAAAACGACATCCGGGATACGGTCGGCATTTGGGGAGAGGTAAGGAGCCCTGGAGGGGTGGGACGGCAGGCTTGGCTCTGTTCTGCTGGGCCTCAGGAAGCCCCGAGCCCTGCGGGCCGTGCGTGGTGCTGAGGGGCACTGCAGGCACGTACCAGGCGCATTTTCCCGTTGAGGTCGGCAGCGCAGGCGGCACGCACGCCGCGATCTGCCAGTCAGCACTGTGAGGTCCCTGGGAGAGAAGGTCTCTCAGCGCCTACATAACAGGGTCCATCCAACCTGAGATCTCTGGGTCCCCAGGAACTCACTGTGGGCTTTAGGGTCCAGAAAAACCCCTTAAATATCTGTGCAAATTGGGCATGCCGGGACATAAGAGCAGTTTTCTGGGAAGCTGACAGGGGGATGTGACCCCCACCCAGACATAGAAATATTGATGGCGCTGCTCTGAAAGTTGGAAAACCATCCTTTATAACACAGTCTTCTTTATTTACAACCTGAACATCAACATTATACATGAGTTTTGAAATAGATACCTATGTATTCTTTCTCACTTAGAACAAAATAATTCCACCTTGAAATATGAGCAGAGATAGTTTCAGAAAGGAGAATAAGTATAAATATGAAATATCTATACGAATCATATGAAATAGAATAAGCCAGTTCCCACTGTGCTCGGAGACCTGTCCAACAAGCGTAGTGGGAGTATTTGCAATAGTGTTGCTACGTGAGTAACTTGGTCGCTCCCAGTGAACAGAGCGTCTGCCCCTTTGGGAGAACCAGCTGTGGTTTTTAAGCCAGACCAGCCCAGAGAAAGGGCATCAAAGGAGCTCAGTGAGGGAGCACTGGACCTCACTGTAGGTCATGTACTAAAACGCATGGCTAACACACCAGGCGAGATTGTCAGCCACGGTAAGCCCTTCAGAGCCTGCTAGCGCCCGCCAGGTGTTTGCCCTGAAGCAGCTGCACAGAAGGGGGCTGCTGCCCACCCGTGGGAGTTGTGTGGGGCCTTTCACTAGTGGGTCTGGCTGAAGACCTCCTTTAGGCTGCAGTCAGCGCTTCATTCCCGGTGGGAAGGGACGGAGAGAAGAAGAAGGCACCGAAGTCCCTGGCAGCTGTCAGTTATCTCACAGCGCACACCACCTGGCTGACCCCAGGGCAGCCCAGCACCTGCTCGGGTCTCCGCCTCCCAGCCCCCAGTGGTGCCGCGGCTCCCGAGCGCCACTGTGCGGCAGCGCTGGACTGAAGCCCGGAGGAAAGGCGCCCAGGGTGTAGCTGAAGGGCCGTGAGGGGGAGGGCAGCTTGGCTCCCAGTGTCCCTGCCAGCCGCCGCTCAGCTGCTGGCCAGTTACCCAGCCTCCGTGAGGTGTTGGGCCGCTGAGTCTCTCCGGGACTGCACCCCAGTCGGAGCTAATCCGCAAACTAGCTAATTTAGGGCTGGCTCTTTGCCCAAGGTCTGGACACAGCCGCGACCTTGAAGTGGCCACAGACAGACAGAGGCCCTGCCCCACAGCCAGCTGAATGATAACATACCCCGCTGTCGGGGCAAGTTAGAGAGGTCGTGAGCCAGGGTGCCTTGGGCACGTGGCACGTTGCCTGAGCTGTGGTCAAGGCGTGGAGATGTCAGCTGTGGTGCCACCAGGAAATGTCCCAAAGCTGGTTCTGCTGTTCGCCAGCCCAGCCATACAGATGGGGAGCCGTGTGAACGTGGAGAAGGCGGTGACACTGTGGGTCAAAGAAGGGCCTGTGTGGGGGGGGGTGCCTGCGGGGGTCTGGCCTAAGGCAAGGAGCAGGGAGGGCTCGGTTCTCAGAGGATGCAGAGTGGAGTTAGTGAAAGACCAGAGTCCCCAGGGGACCCGCCATTACCCGTTTTTCTTAAAGATGCAGAAGTGTGAATAATAAAAAACAGAGCCGGCCAGAAAGCAGGCTGGGGACACATTTCAGAGAACTTGGAGAGGGGGAGAGGAATTCGGGGTGTGAGGGAAATGTGAAAGATTTGTATTTTACTCAGGAGAGGAGCCTTCTCTCAGGAAGACATCACAGGCCCCAGGGGCGGCTTCTCTTGATCGTTGAAGCGCCATCCCTGGGCGGCCGCAGACCCTGCAGGCCGTGCACTTCTGAAGGTAGGTAACGCGTTTTCTCATTAAATTCAGGGCAAAGACATGTACCTGGTCCTGGAGAACGACATGCTCAGCCTGGTGGACCCCATGGACCGCACCGTGCTCCACTCACAGCCCATCGTGAGCATCCGCGTGTGGGGCGTCGGCCGGGACAATGGCCGGTGAGTGCCCTGGGGTGGCGTGGGCGCTTGCCACCCGACCAGGTGCCCGGTTTTAGCTTAACACCAGAGCGTGGTCTCCGTGTTGACCGCACTTCACTGAACTCACAGCAACGACAGACTTCCTTTAGAAATGTGAAAAACTACGGTGTATCGCTATGTCCTCAGCTCATGAACCCTCCATGCTACTCCCCTTCTTGGCGTCTGTCCCTCAAACCTTTGGTCAGTTCTGCATCCTGCCTCTGATTTCTGCACATTCCTCCTCCTCATCCTCACTCACCTCAGTTCCCAGCTCACTGAACCCTCACGCTTCATCTTCCCCTCTTTGCAGCCTGTTTTAATCCTGTGTTTCACTCGGTTGGGTCTTGGCCACTTCACACGCACCCCTGTCGGTACTTTCTTCATGGGGGGCTTGCATGAAGGGAGCGCTTGTATGACCTTGAATGACAAGTGCTAGATCAGCAAGTGATGAACACCAGGAGGTTCTGGGGCTTGGGGTTGGCTCAGCTTTTTTAGCACATGAAACATCTGGTCGTGTCAAAATTCCATTCAATGCGTGTGCATGGTTTTTTTCTGAAATTCTGCTAAAAATCTGTTATTTACAGAAGTGCTTCTTACTTAGATGTGTTGTGAATTACATGTTCTTCAGGATGACTGGAAGCCAGAAAGTTCCGGTTTTCCAATATCAGAACTTTCTTACTAAAGTAAGAAAGCTATTAGTTAGCTTTTCTAACTAAAAAGCGGCAGTTATCACTGACAACTTGGATGTCGTTGTTAAGTAACGGGGCTCCATGAAGTGGACCCAACTGTTGGATCACAGCTGACCCCACGGTCCACATGAACCCAAGCAGTGCAAACCCGCGTTGTTCAAGGGTCAACTGTATTTTCTATCTGCAGGTGGAAATTGGAGTGAATGCCGACTTAAGTTACACGTGGATTTTCGACCACTCGGGTGGTCGGAGCCCCTAACTCCCGTGTTGTTCAGGGGTCAACTGTATAGTTAATCTCTGGCAACTCTCCATGCACCTGAAGTTCTCCTAGAATTTAGGGGTGAGCTATAGGATGATTAGCTATTGCTTCACTGAAAAGGGATGAGAACACTGCAAAGGCAGGCAAAAGCGCCAGACAGCAGAGAGGGGATCCACTCTCTGGGTTCCGCTCTCGGGCACTCTGGTTTATTAAAGCGTGCAGTGCTCTCAGAGGGCTCTGCCTTGGGTTATGCCCCAGCCTTGGTCTCCGAGGCTGGGCATTCATGGCTTTGAGAGCGTTTTGGTTCAGTTGTAAGTTCTAAGCCAGAAGGGAAAATGGTGAAGTGTTCATCAGTCAGAGAACACTGCTGGAACCAGACTCGAGAAATGGCCAGAGAAAGGCGAGGTGGCCTCTGACTGCCGGCAGGGTAGTCCTTCCTGGGAGCACAGCTGTGTCTTCGAGCTTTTGTAACAGTGACGAATGGTGACAGCTGGGCCGGGTGCCCCAGGGGGACGAGTGGCCAGATTGAACGTGTCACACACCTGTCAACCCCTTGCTCGGCAGAGCTGTAGCACTGCAGTTGCTGCGTTGACAGGATTTGATTAATTTCTACAAGGAAAATACCTGATGATGTTTGCTTGTTATTAAAAATGTTTAGCCTTGACGGAAGGGTAGAAGATGCTTGGTGCGCCCCTGGTTCCTGTCCTCCACGTTTGTTTTTTAAGGCAGCAGCCAAGGTGAAAATCATTGTATACCGTACACGTACAGCTCGGGGGGCTGTGTTTTCCTAAGGCTGTGAGTAAATTCACTGATGAGGTTTTCAGCCCCGCCCTTCAACGTGAGGCCAAATGCTACATGCTGGGGAAGAAAAAAATGGTTCAAACTCTAGTTGACTAAATTATTCAAGCTCTGAGCCTCAGTTTCTACTATCTGTGAAATGCAGATCATGGTAAGGACCACAAAGCATGTGTATGTGTGCCTGTGTGTGTACGGTAATTGGTACGGGCGGGGTCATGGCAAATGCTTAATGAATGTTGGCTCTTGATTTGTTAAAGCAATAGACTAGCCGCTAGCTAGCAGATGAAGCTAATTACAGGGCTTCCTTTCAAACACAGGGCGGGGCCAGACCTCAGGGAGGTTTGAGGAGCAGATTCTCATTGGATGCAGAGGCGGAGAGGCACTGAGCACTGCTCTGGGCACTGAGTTCAGCTGTCCTTCAAAGCAGGAAGAGCCTGCCCTCCTCTGCCCCCAGTGGTGGCAGCGTACATGAGGTTCCATGGCCTTGGCTCTGCTTTCGAGAGGTGGGCTGGGTTTGCCCCTGTGCTTTAAACCACTTCTTATTCTTGCTCAGTGTTTGCAGAGAAGTGTAATTTAGAAATTCACTCAGGTTCCCTCTCAGCTGTCAGAGCCTCAGCAAGCTCATGGCATGGGGGCGGGGGTGGGGGGGGCTGCGCTGGACTGCACTTGGCAGGAAGTGAAAGGGATGTTTGCGGGAGGAAGGTTCTGTTTGTGTCCATTGATCCCTTAAGATCTGCCTTTTTAACTTTCTTTTTTTTTTTGCTTTTGGTCCTCTTTTTTTTTTAAAAAAAAAACAGCAAATTTACAAGAGCAAATTCAATTTGTAATGCTGCAAAGGAAAGGGGTTTTCACTTTGCGTGAATAAAACGTAAGTGTTTCATCTTGCTTGTGAAAATGGCTCTATTTCGCACTCTCCTGTGTAACTCTCCTTCTGAGAAAATGGCCTCTCTTAGGGGATTTCTTGATGTGGTTAAAATGAAAGGAAATATATGTAGATCAGAGTCTTGAAAGGCACAGCACCTTTCTAGGAATTCTCAGTGCTTCACTAAGCCGTGTAATTTCAGACCTTATATAAAGTTATTTTGGGTTTAGCATTTTCTTAAGGTTTTCAAGTGGTTTTGATTTGCCTGAAGCAACTCCTGTCGGAGTAAATGTACCTGGGGTGAGGCGGTGATCTGGCTGTGACACCCCACACTGGCCCCCAGAATTGATTTGGAGAAACGTCTCGTTATGCAGGAGTGGCCGTCCCGTGGTCGGGTGTTGGTCCTCGATGTTGCCTCTTTGTTGCTCCCAGGCCGAAGTTTTTGTCTTGCTCCTGAGTCGTGTCTGCCTTTGGCGTCCCTTGGGGCGCATTTGCGTTATTGCCCCGCACAGGGAGGGCTGGCTCCCTCTGCTCTCTGCGCCATTCTGTGTTTCACTTACCCCTGATCTCAGTGAGGTGCACAGGAAGGCTCCGGACACGGGGTGTAGTGAAAGGGGTCTCTGAGAGCCCTGGGGAGCACCCAGACTGCCCGCTCTGCTCCCACCCTCGTCCTCCCGGGTGGGAGTGGCTCCGGGCTGTACAGCCGGCTGGCATTTTACCCCTGGGGCAGGTGACCAAAGTATCCACCTGTCATCTCATCTCTGTGGGCCTGACAGAATGCCTGTCCAAGGCTGAGGGGGTTGCGGAGGGTTCAGGGACCCGTGCTGATGCCTGGCCACAGCTGTCTTTTTACTCATAGGGCCCTGGAGAGCGTTCTCCTTATGCTTTTATCGAGGAATCAGAAGCAGCAACATCCTTTCTGAACATAGGGGACTGTTACTAGGGACTCTTCTCTCCTCTGTGGCAGTGGTGGGTCCATCCTCTGGGACACGGACCCTTGTTGCCGACAGGCAGTGGGGGGTGCTGGTCCCCCACCTGCTTCCCGTGAGAAAGGAAAGTGGGCGGGCGGCATAGTCCGAGGATATCTGACCCCTAAGTGGGGGTCTGCCCTGGGGTTTCCATGGCAGTGCGCAGTGGAGCACGACGGAGGTGAGGCGGCACCGGCTTTCCTTGAGGGGGAAAGACCCCTCTAGGGTCCATTGGGAATCCGACAAGGTTTTCCTGCGCCAATGCACCCTGGGAACTTCCAGGAGAGCGTTTCCAGACTTGACGGGAACCCTTTCCTTCCTGGAAATGCAGGCCTGGGACAGACTGGGAGATGCTTGCTGCTCTCGTTAATTTAAATTAGTGACAATAGGACATTGCTCTTTCTGCTTTTAAGGAAAAAAATGGAATTACTTTTAATAAGCCACCCTCATCAGATGCAGAGCCCACCGGGCCTGCGCTGATGCAGGTCGGATTCCTTTGTCATCAACAGCAGCCGCTGCACGTATGCGCCTTTAAAGCGGCTTCCCGATGTTGAACCCTGGTGCCGTAAGGCACACACATGGAGCACAAAGCTTGCGGTTCGTACAGCAGGGCCTCTCTGCCCAGGAGGCCTCCTCTGTTTTTGATGAGTAATTTTATGCATCCCCTCTGTTTTTGATGAATAATTTTTAATAAAATTTTATCATGCCATAGATTATTCATAAGTTTTAGAATGAGTTTATCTTTGATTAACTGTTTTCTCTAATTAAGATCTCAGGGAACTTGTATCTAAAGAATAGAGTGTCAAATGTAGGTACACAGAATGTTTTTTCTACTCTCTCCTCCTTGGATACTCCCAACTGGTTTTTCCTCACAAGTCCCTGGTTTAAGTCCCTAGAAGGGCTATTGCCATACGCAAGTCCTGCTCCTTTCCCGGCCAGTATTATTTTGTGGTTTTGTTTTGATTTCTTTCTAATACAGTGCTTAATGTGGGGTGCCTGAGTAACGCTGGGGTAGATTAGTTAAAATGTGCAAAACTCTGTCTCACAGGGTTTTAAATGGAAAAGGTGGTTTAGTCACCAAAGTCTCTTATCCTCTCATTTTAGAGATTGTGACCCGAGGACAGAGGGTGTGATTTGCGCCCAGGTGACCGAGCCAGTCCTGGCAGGGCATGAACTGACTCCTGGGACCTCCCCCTTCTGACCAGGGGGGATGGAGGGTCGGAATAACCCCGGTTGGCAGGGAGACCGGACTCCAGGGCCTCTTCTCTGTCCTTAAACATCTGGCTTCTTAATGGAGGAGAAAAGACACAGGTGTGAATGGAAAGTGGAGGCTGACAAACGATGGCCTCGAGCTAAGAATGGCCTTACATCTTTAGTGGGCTGTTCAAAAAAAAGAAAAGGGACCGGACCTGAGATGTGGGTGGGGGACCCGGCATGACTGGCTCTTTCCCGGAGGGGACTGGAGCAGTTCTGCACGCAGAACAGGACCCGGCGATTCCGTGGCTGCTGTAGGAAGTCGGGGAAAAGGCAGAGTGATCTCCTTTCCTACCTGTGTCTCAGCTCTGTCCGCATTACCAGGGCCCCTAAAGCACATTTCTGCTTCTCAGTTCGCTGCCTCTTGGGCTCCGACTAGAAGGAGACTGCGGGTCTGGAGGAGGAAGAAGAAACTTGCTTCCTACTCCTGTGAGCGTCGTCCTGGATCAGCCTCAGTTCTGACCCCACCTTGCGGGTTTTCTGACACTCACAGGCAGCGTTGTCCTCTGGTCCCTCAGCCCTACAGGGCACAGCCCTGCCTTGCAATGGCTGCCTTCAGGATAACCTCTCCGTGTTCCCTTTGGCACCTTTAGTTTCCTGGTGACGGTTCTTTACAGGCTCTCCCCTCCGTTCGAACGGCCTGAGTGGTTTCTGTCTCCTGCCTGTAGGCTCCCTGGGTGTCCTGGTTGGACTCGCGCTGACCAAGGGAGGCAGCCACCAGGCACAGCGCGGTGTCTGCAGTCACTGCTTTGTTGAGCAAGCGAGGAAGTGTGGGTGTCCTTTCAGTTCAGCTACACCTAAAGGCAGGTGACACAACAGCACTCGTGCTAAGGAGACCTCCTTTCCAAATTGGTAGAAGTCATCAGCAACAAAGGGCAGTTCTGTTTTAGGAGACCGGGATGTGGAGAGAGCGGGCCTCTTTGTCTTTGAGCCAGTCCAAAAGTTATCTCTGTATTTGCTGTGCCATTGTTTCTCTTCCAAGGATTAATGGGGGGCAGGCAGTCTCTATGGAGGGTGGGGAGCTTCATAACGATGTCTAGTCAGAGGGTTCTCCGAGCCAGACGGGAATGAGTGATGGGATTCCCAGATCTGCTGATGAAAGCTGAGTTTGGGCTGCGTGCCGTCTTGCCTTGGGGAGAAAGGTCTCCAGGGAGACAGCTGTAATTCTCTCCCCAGGCTACAGTATTAGCTTGGCTTCGAGAGTTAATTTCTTTTTAATGCTGCCCTGTGGTAAGCAGAGGCATCAGAATTTACTTGACTATTTGGCTGTCTTACAGTGTAGTTATATTTTACGTCTTTAGAAGTGGCTTTTTTGCCTTCTATTAATCATGCTGGGATACTCGTGAGTATTTTCAGCTTAGAATAACCTTTAAGGAGAGACATGGTTAGTGATCATCCAAGTAAAGACGCCCCCAGAGGAATATGTGAAGGCATTTTCAAGCAGGTCTTCCACAGCGATGCTGTCGTCGTTGGTGAATGTATGAGGATAACGATGTCTTCGGAAGACCACCTCATCCGTTTTGGTACCTGGTTCAGCGCACAGTCCACATTTCTTGTAAGCACGTTTCAGCACCAGCCAGCGAGATGTGGAGGCTGGAGGTTGCTGTGTCGAGAGGGAGTGAGCAAGAAGTTTTCCTGCTGTTCCCTGAACAGCTTCCCCCGCGAACTTCCCCAGAGGCCCAAGCCAGATGAGAAACGAGGCCTTCTGGATGCAGTGGGCAAGGGGCCGATCACGCTTGGCCACAGGCTCTCTCCACGCCAGCCCTCGGAGTACCATGGTCTTCTGGGAATGCTCGGGGCATTCCGGCGACAGAAGGAAGAGTAGTTTCAGTGGAGAACTAGCTTAATAATCTGTGTGTGCATGCCTTAGTGGCTTAGACAGCAGAGAAAGTTGTCATTCTAACCCAGAGCCTGGCTTGATTGTCGGCATGTTGCATAAGCTCAGTACGTAGTTAGGTGTTTGATGAATTGCTGGGAGCCCCTGTTATTGCAGATGAGTGGGCAGTCACTCTTCCTGCACACAAGTCATCACCTTGAACCTTTTACTCGAATGTAATCATCTGAGATGTTTGGCTTCATGGTGAGACTGATGATTAGGAACGTAATGTAGCTAATAGAATGATCTGTTTCTACTCCTCTGACGCCAAGTGTGAGGGTTTCCACACCAGGCAGTTTTCCAGTTCTCTGAGGACACCAACTGGATGCCTTTCAGCTTCTTTCAGTTCTGACACTGACCACCTGGAGTTAGCAAAGATCCCACAGGTCAAGGGCTCGGTTCCACTTGGACGCCAAGCATGAGTCCAGGACACCCGTACTTCTGGCCGACTAGCTATACACTGGAGGTTCCCACGACCCCTCCTCAGGTTGGGTAGTTTTCCAGAATGGCTCATGGAACTCAGGGAATCGTCATAAAGGCTTTTGAAAGGATACGAATGGACAGCCAGGTAAAGACGCACACAGGGTGAGGTCCGGAAGAGTTGTGATCGTAGGCGCTTCTGTCCCCAAGGAGTTTGGGGTGTGCCTGGTGCCTGCACGTGCTCACTGAAGCAGAAGCTCTCCTGGTTTTGTTGTTTAGGGCACAGGTGGCAAACGCAAGGCCCCAGGGCCGAATCCAGCCTCCGCCTTGTTTTATCTGCCCTGGCACCTTGTTTCTACCTGGTGGCAGCACCAAGCTCCTTGACTCTGGCTAAGGAATAGTTACATTGATACAGTCCTCAAATTACATTTGGCCCTTTGGGGACAACCATGAGGCTGACGTGGCCCCCGGTGAAAATGAGTTTGACACCCCTGGATTAGGTGTTCGATAAAGATTTCATTATGTAGGCAGATTGATTAAATCATTGGCTGTTGGTGATAAGCTAAATCTCAAACCCTTCTCCCCTCTCTGCTGAGACTGAAAACCCACATATATGTTTCTCATCACATTACAGTATCACTGCAACAAGTCAGTCAGTGGGGAGGATGGATCTGAGGACATCAGGCGGGACAGGGAGCCTTATCTCGGACGTTGTGTCTGGTCTGGGGAGCTGGAGCGGGTGGGCAGCCGGAACCCTGGGGTGGGAATCCCACCATTTGCTTAGAGGTACAGTTTTTATGCGCCCCTGGTGGGGACACCTAGTGTCCCAGCCTCTCCCTCTGCATTGGGGTCACTGCAGGGACTGCACACCTGTGCTGGTGCTGTCCCAGGAGCGCGTGCCTCGTCCCCCGTCACACTGTCTTCATGAAGATAGTGGCACTTTCGTGAATCCCCGCCCGGCCCTGGGTCCGCCGTGACGTGTAGAAAACGGGGAGAAACTTAAACACGTGGGGGATTGGCATTGTTCTCCCTTTGCCTTTAAATGCCTGAAAAATCACTCATTATTGGTTCCTTGTGAGTCTCGAGGTTGAGGCCTCTGGAAAGGCTGATGTTGCTGTTTAGAGCCCCCAACCCCCTGCCCCAAATACCCTTGCATTTTTCCAACCCTCTTATTAAGTCAGACTCAGTGTTTAAGTGTCACAGCTGTGAGTCAAAGCCTTGGAGTGAATTGTGTTTGGAGGAGTTATTTTTTAGTGGAGAAAAGGGAGAACTCATGAGAACGACCCAGTAATGGGTTTACAGCCCAGTCACTTCGGTTCCACAGGTGGCTTCCCGCAGCTGCCATAAACGTGTCAGCGTGCGCGTCCCCAGCGTCCCGCTGGCCTCACTCCTGAGGCAGGGTGACACTCAGGTTCCGTCCCCTGCCCTCCCACCTGCCCGCAGGCTCGGACATTTGGGGGCAGGCCCCGTGTCCTGGGCTTCTTTCTTGTAGCTTCACCTGGGAATTCTTTTCTTCTACACTGTCCCCCAAAGGATGCCCTGGCAAACTGCCATTTAGAGCAGAGGGGACTGCAGAACAAGAATTAAGATATGAAAGCCAGGGCCCTCCGGCAAGGACCTCGTTTCTGGGGGCACAGGTCCTGGGAACAGAACTACGGTCTCAGCAGCCAGAGGACGGAAATACCAGATCAGACTTGGGGCCAAATGGAAATAAATGAGCCAAATAGTTCATTTAAAATGGAAAGAGGAAGTCTGTCTGAACTCAGAAGAATCGTTCAGACTATAAATAAAGGATCATGGAGCTGGTGACAGACTGCAGCTGGCACCGCTGACATGTCTGGGGAGCCAGAGGGGGTGGGAGAGGGTTTGACACCAGAAACACGCTGAAGGGAAGGTGATGTTTGAAGCGCTGTGTGGGGCAGCTGGGTAGGTGTGCACGGTGAAGGCTCTATGGGAGCCTGGGGTGCGGCTGAGCCCAGGGCTTGCAGACTCGGATAGCGGGCTGGTGAGCCCTGGGGAGGGGGCGTGGCCACGAGGCCAACCAGGTGTAGCTGTCTTTCTCTCTGCAGGGACTGTCTTGTGCTTCTCATTGCTTCTCTGGGCCTAGTCGCCTGCCCTGTTTGGCCCAGTCTGCCCCTCTCGGTGAGTGGCTGCAGCTGCATTTCTAAGGGCTCGTTCTTCCTGCACAGAGCACCCTGGCCCACCCGAGATCCGCCCTCAGGCAGGATGCATCTGCCTGAGCCCCGTGCTCTGAGCTGCCCTGCCCAGGAAGTGGCAGGCCATGATAGGTTGGGAGTCCCTGCGATACTGGAAAATCACTCATGGCTCCTGCCTCTTGACCCCAAAATCCTTTCCAGGCACCCCTTTGAAGGAGAACTCCTAAGAGCACGTTTGTTGGAAACAAATCCTGGAAAATGTGAGTCTCACTCTTGTGCTCAGCAGAACCAAATATTTCCACGTGGGCACTGAAACGAGGTCTGTACCAGGAGGCAAAGGAAATAGGCAATGACATCCTGCCATAAGTTTCAGAGGAATTTTACATACAGCACCGACAGAGGCACCGGTCAGTCCTCCGATTACAAAAACTGTGCAATAGATGTTCAATTCAAATTCAAAGTACCCGATTCCCTCTGGCCCCAGCCCCTCAGCGGCCCTCACACCGTGTCTGCCTTTGGACATAACTGGGTTGGGGATCAGGGTAAAGAGAAGAGGGCACAGGTCATTCCTACACCCAGAGCAGCCGTCCGAAGTCCCAAGAACTCAGCAGTCCATTTCAGCTGCCTTTTGAAAGAAGCTTCTCTGCTCCCTGCCCACCACGAGGTCAGAGATAGTGTGTATGGCCCCTGCTTGGCAAGCCTAGGCCTCAGGCACCTTTGCTGTTAGTTTCGAGACAGCTGCCTGCTGGAATCTGTTCAACTCCAAATGGTCAAAACTGAGAGCGCCGTCTTTAAACAGCCCACACACCTAACCCATTTTCCAAGTTGCACATTCTCCTCTGCTCCCGATTCGTGCGTTCTTTCACTGGCTTCCGCATGTGTGTATTCATTCACTCACTCGGCTCCTGCTGGCTCTGCCATCCAGTCAGCTGCACAAGTCAACAACTCGGGGTCCTCTTGCTCTCCCCACCTTCGGGGAGGAGTCAGCCCCAACGATTCTGCCTCCTTAGGACTTAGGCCGAAGCACACTTTTTAAAAAGTTAAAAACAGGCTCAAATAGGCAGTGAGTTATGAGCAAAGCTGGAAACAGTTCAGACATCCATCAGCAGGTGAATAAATAAGCAAACTGTGGTATATCCATACAATGGATATCCACTAAGCAGTAAAAAGGCATCAACTACTGATATACACAACATAGCTGATTCGCAAAAGAACCGTGCTCAGTGGAAGAGGCCAGACCCTCCCGTCCAAAAGGGGTGCGTACTGTATTACTTCACTAATATGAAGTTCTAGAAAACCCGAGGTAAACTGGTCTGTGCCGATGGGAAGCAGATCAGGGCTCGCCTGCGGAGGGACACAGGCAGGGGTTGCAGGGCCAAGCGGAACCTTCAGACGTCACAGTTACGTTCACTGCCTTGATCACGGTGATAGTTTCACAGGTACGTGCACAGGTCAGAACTTATCAAATCGTATGTTTTCAATTCATGCAGCTTATTATATGTCAATTACACTTCAATAAGGCTATTTTAAAATGTAATTTTAAAAATATACAATGAGCCCTGGTTGGTATGCCTCAGTGGACTGAGTGCAGACCTCTGAACCAAAGGGTTACCTGTTCGATTCCCAGTCAGGGAATATGCCCGGGTTGCAGGCCAAGCCCCCAGTGGGGGCCTCGTGAGAGGCAACTACACACTGATGTTTCTCTTCCTCTCTTTCTCACTCCCTTCCCCTCTCTAAAAATAAATAAAATCTTTAAAAATACAACAAGTAGCATATCAGATTTATCTAGCTCGTGACGAAGGGAACCAGCAGGACACCAGGGCCAGATCAGAACCTCCCAAAACACATAGTCAAGCCACCAGGAAGCTTTGAAGAATCACAGAGAACCTCAAACAGGATGGATTCAACACACACACACAATCATATGTATGTGTGTGTGCGTGTGCAATCATTCACTATTGTATGTGTGTATACATGCAGTTGTACACAGTATTGTGTGTATGTGTGTCCATGTGCAGTCGTACACACATCATGTTGAAGGGAGTTTTATTTAACTCGCTGACTCTGTGCGTGTCCACTTACATGAAAATACATTTTACAAGGACAGTAATCAGACTTTTTAAAAATGGTGTGAACCCCACATTTCTTTCTAGTCATCTATTTTTCTGCGTTACTGGCTTTCAAAGTCTTTGTCCTCACCCATAAGAAGGACAGTTTATGGCGTGATCTGACTGTCTCCTTCCCGCCCTCCTCTCTCCTCTCTCTCTGCCTCCTTTACTCACGTACAACCAACAAAATTGTCACATGATGTTTATGTTCACTGTGTGCCCTGCCCTTTGAGGTCTTTTTGTTTTATTTTTGCTACTCTATTTATTTAATGGTTTAGATGCTGCTTGTTACCAACTGGCCACAGTTTGAGTAACACTGATCTTGGTGGACCTTTCCTGAAAGTTATGAGCTGAGCACTGTACCAGCTTAGTAACTGCTGTGTAGAGGGAGAAAACAGATTCCATGGTCAAACAGTTTTGGAAAACACCATGGCAACGCCCTGCACTCAGAGGGCCCCAGACACAGGGCTCAGCTATGAAAGGCTCCGAGCCCTTCCACTCACACTGTGCGAGCAAAGACCCCGTTGTTCGCCTCGTGCCGGTGCACTTCCAGAGGCTCGAGTTTCAGGGTCTGAAGCGCAGTGACGTACGGATTCTGAACAATAACTGTGCCGACTTCCACGGTAACACAGCCAACTCTTCAGGCTTTTTCGTTTGCCTAGCACTCCCCTCTCTCCATACCTTCAGTGAAAAGTGTTGTATTCTTGTGAGCGTAGTTTTCATTGCAGTCAATGAATATTCTCTCTCTTTAAAATTTTGGTTAACGGTGATAATTACATGGTTTATCGTGTTTCCCTTTTTGCCAGGAAGTTTTAAGTTAAATCGAATCCCTAATTGCAGGGATGATATTAGATCGAACGATTACAACTGCCGTTTTTGTGGATCAGAAATGGTTGCATGTGGTTTAAATTAATATTTAACTTAATTGATTTACAGAATTACTTCTATCAGGTTTTAAATTTTACTTTTCTAATTTAATAGCCTGATAGAATGTGTACCTTTTATTGTAAATCACTTAATCCTTTTGGGAGGCAAATGGGATATATATTTTAATAAAAAAAAAACAGTGCAGCTGTAATGCCTTGTTAATCAGTAGGGTTTTTAAAACGCAGATTTTTTCCCCCTGACTTTGCTATTTTTCAGTAAGTGGGAAATACTAGACATCTTGCAACAGGAGCATCTGGAGTTTTGTTTTGTTTTTTGTTTTTTGTAAAAGTTCTGTTTTGTTTTGTTTTTTGTAAAAGTTCTGAGTCTCTAAAAGAACAGCAACATTAAAAACATGTCTCTATATCAATGAATATCTGTTGACCAGTCCAAATGACATCTGTGCCATCGTACATGAATTAGTAATAGTGTCACAGAAGCCACCTCAGCCTCAAAGGTCCTGCTTGCCAATGTACCACTAGGGTCCCATCACAGAGATAAGCAGCTATTACTAAAAGCATTAACATCTAATGGATGGTGTGGACTTTCTTAACATATTCCCCCACAAATTCTGCAGCCTGGAATAATTATCTCTGCCCCTTTCTTACCTAAAGGAAATGTTTTGATTTATCTCTATGTACCTTCTAGCTCAAGAGTTGCTTTATCTTTTTTATTGACATAAGAGCCACTATGGGAGATATTTATTAAGAAAGAGAAACCTTAATCATATTTATTAAATTCACTGAGGCAGGGGGTGAAAATAAAGGGAGGGAAAATTTTGTTTGATTAAAGTTAAGGTCTAGAAGTCTGTACCATACAAATTAGAGCGCTGCTTTAAAAGAAAAGAAGGTGGTCTATATCTTAAGTCTCTAAACCCTGGCTCACTTTCCATCGGAACGCTGTTCATCGATCTCTTAGGCCTGGGACCATGCGTTAGGACAGATGACACCAAGTAACCGTATTAATCCGGACACGAGGAGAATAGAAATGGCTGTCATCACCCAGAAGGGGCACCAGATTTTTTTACAAGCTTTATTAGTATAATCGAACCTTGGTTGTGCTTGTGTATTTTCAAGTGGTCTGTCGCGTTGGCCTTTCACGCCCAGTGCCACGTCGTCCTTATTCCAGACGTGAGGTGTCAAGCTGTGGAATTTCTCTTCTCCTTCCTTCTTTCTCTGTTGGATGGCCCCATCTACCTTCCTGGGAATTTATTAGACACCCACGAATTCAAGTTCCCGTCAGGTGTCAGCAGTCCCTGTGCTTGGTACCAAGGATGTAGCTGTGAACAAGAACCTCCTGGGGCCCACCCTCGCAGGAGGTGCGAAGTGGAATAGTAAATAATCACACAAGTCCTCGAGTCCATGAAGCGATTTGTAACAGAACTTCACCCCTCCACAAGTGTTATGTGTCACTATGGCTTCATCGAGGTCCCACCTCTTCTGTTACCCTTTCTATCGCCATTTGTATCAGTCAGCACTGGCTAGGTTCTGCTGTAGTAACAACCAAAGGCTCCATAGCTTAAAACACCTCTCATTGTGCTAACTCTCCATGGAAGGTTGGCCGGAGGCACTGCCCCTTGTCGTAGTTGTCCTCATTCTGCATCCAAAGCCGGTGAGACAGTCTCTGTTGAGACTAGAGTACTGCCAGCCACGGTGTCAGGACAAAAGATGTGCTGACTCTTAAAACTTCTGCCTGGAGATGCCGCCCACTACTTTTGCTCACATTTCGTTGGCCAAAGCAAGTTGCGTGAACAACCCTGACTTCAGAGGTTGGGGAAACATACTCTTCCCCTAGGAAGGGGGGCAGATGTTCTGACCACGCAGTGCCCTGCAATCTTTTTCTATCTCTGTAGTCACATAGATCTTATTGGAACTTAATCTTTTCAACCTTGTGTTGTTACTAAGCGTTGTAGCTGCGTATGTCTCCCTAATAAGACAATAAATTCCTTGACAGCCATGGCCATGTCTTATTCTTCCTTGTATGTGACTTAGCATGATGGTATCCTTAATATTAGGTGCTTAACATGCTTCTGATTATATTAAGAAGGGAATGAAGGGAGAATAATCCAACTCTTTCCATGTTTTAGTGCTTTATAGTTTACTGAGGTCTGCGCACACTGTCTCCTTGATGATGATGATGGTGATGCCTTTTACAGACCAGGAAGGAGAGACCTAGAGCTTTCACATGACTTGCTTGGTGTTGCAACAAAAAGAGGGATTGATCTCTGTCTGCCTGAAACCATGAATTCTAAATCCCAGACCAGTGCTTTTCTGACCCTTCTCGTTGTTCACTTTTTCTTGTGCTGAGACTCACACAGGGGAAGGGAGAAGGAGGTTTCAGAAAGAGAGTCGAAAGCCCTTGCCCAGGATGGGGGCACAGCTCCTGGTAACCGGATCTCAGTGAAGCCGAGGGGCCACACAGACACATCCCTCAACTTGTATTCAGCCGGTCAGTGTGTTAGTTTGTTTTTTTTAATGGGTGCAACTTTTTCTTTAAAGTTTTTATTTTATTTTATTTATTTTTAGAGAGAGGGGAAGGGAGGGAAAAAGAGAGGGAAAGAAACATCGATGTGTGGTTGTCTCTCATGTGGCCCTCACGGGTTACCTGGCCTGCAACCCAGGCATGTGCCCTGACTGGGAATCGAACTGGTGACCCTTTGGTTCGCAGCCTGCATTCAGTCCACTGAGCTACACTGCCAGGGCCAGTGTGTTGGTTTCGTGTGGCTGCTGTAACATATGAGCACAGACTGCATTCTCTCATAGTCTGGAGCCAGAAGTCCCGCATCGGCTGCACCCGGCCAATGTCGAGGTGTTGGCAGGGCCCACACCCGCTGGAGGCCCCAGGGAAGAGCCTGTCCCTTGACTCTGCCAGCTTCCGGAGGCTGCCGGCCTTCTCGGACTGTGGCCACACCCCTCCAGTCCCTGTGTCCTGTGTCCGTGGCTACCTCCCTTCGCCTCTCCTTTACGGGGACATTTGTGATTGGACTGTGAGCCCAGCCAGGTTATCAGGAAAATATCCACATCAGGCTTGTCAGCTTGATCACATCTGCAATATCTGCAAAGAAAGACATTGCCATGTCTGTAAGAAAAAAGGCCCTTTTTTCTTACAAGAACATGCAGTGCCAGGATTAGAGCTGGCTCAACCCACCCGGATCCCCTACCCCCCAACCCCTTCCAGGCTCAGAACCCACATGCAGCCTGGTGTGAGATGAGAAATGAGAGAGGGCCTGGCAGGGGCACCTGGCAGAGAACCCCACCCCCGCTGCCCTGTGCGCTGGGCTGTCCGTCTGTCCTCTTCACCCAGCCCCGGGCAGAGTGGGCTGGAGGAAGAAGATGCCTCCCAGTGAGATTCCTCCGCCCATTTATTTTTCTCAGTGAAGTTGAAAATGCATGATGTTTATTAAATAATTAATCATCCTTTCCTAGAAGGGTTATTCCATTTCATGGGTGAGCAGTTTACTACAAGAGAATGATGTCTTCCTCCAGAATGATGTATAACAGGATTTGCTATTGTACATTTTTAGACACTTGGATGTTTTTTCTCCTAGCCATTGAAACTTGAAGGTGGTATCATGCATGTTCACTGGCTCTTTGTTCCTTTTAAGAGACAGACATATGCATGGTGCGGTGACCTCATATTTTTCCACTTCTAAAGTAGTACACAGAACCTATACAAGTACACATAAATTCCAGTAAGATTAGTATTTACTACATACTACTTAGTAATAAATGCCATAGGTAATAAGCCTTCATAGCATTAGGCCTATGAAGAAAAGTAAACAACTATATAATTGTCAGGGAAATTAGTACAAAGGAATAAATCCAGAAACAAAGCCAGAAGTTTTTGGGAGTTCACATACATTCACCGTCTGACTTCAGAGTCAAAATTTCTGGCCTATGCTGTTTATAAAGCCGTCCCTGCAGACACCTGCCTTAAGTTCAGGACATTTTTATCCTGGTGCAAGGAGAGTGTGTGGGTCACTCGCCACCTCCGACCTTATGACATTGAGGGCCTGACGTGCTGGGCTGAAAGGCGCCACGAGCCCGAGCCAGGCTTGACCAGGAGCTCTGTGATCTGTCAGCCGCGTCCACCATGGACAAGGGACAGAGGGGCGTGGGCGTGACACAGAGTGACTGTTGACCAAGTGACTATCCAAATGCACTTCGTCTAGGTCCTTACACACTCAGGTTGCCACCAGAGTCATCGTTTAACAATAACTTTTATACAGGGACAGTAAAAACTGGGGGGAAAGTCAGGTATTGAATACTCTCAATACCATCATAGCTGAAATTCAGTAGTGTCTTGAATTAATATCTACTAAAGGAAGAAAGGAAGGAGAGAATCGTTTGCCTAGAAAACTCAGACTGTGGTTGCAAAGGGGAAGCCCATGTTTATGGCCCAGCCGCGAAGCTGAGGGTTCCACATCTGCAGCCGCTGCCTGCATGTCTGTAGCCACTTGGTTCAGAAGGACCAGGGGCACCGGTCCACGGTTTGTCCATTCGTTCGGGCTGCAGTGTTTCCAGGATTAAATATGGAAAGCGTTTGGGTCGTCTGACAGCAGGCACACGGGGCTTGTAACAGTGAGGCGTTATGCTTCTCTTTGCTCTACCTCTGGAAGAAAGAAAATTGATTTTTTTAAGTTTAGAATTCCAGCCCTGCCTCTCACTATGTATGTGTTCTCGGGCAAGTGATGGAACCATGCCGTACCTCAGATAACAGCATTCCCCACTGCTGAGGAGTAAGTGGGTGCTCTTGCGAGGAGCTGAGAACCGTGGCTGGCACAAAGCCACGCCCAGGCCTCCCTGCTGACTTCTGACCCCCGCAGGCTGTGTTTCTAGGCTCTGCCTGGATTGGGCCACTGGGAGGCACTGGAGGGTGGAAGAAGCATGTGGAAGCCAGGGTTCCTCTCCCCTCCCAGAGCCTCCTGGCTGTGGCTCCTCTGGGTGATCTTGACCTTGACCCCAGGACTCAGGTTCTACCACCTTCTTTGGGCCCTTCAGCCTGAGGGTGGTAGGTTGCTTCCTGCTGTTGCTAAGCCTTGTACCTTACTATCTTCTATTTGCTTTTTGACTCTTCCGTTACCCATGTCACCAATTCCACTAAATTCCCCATTTCAAACATTTACAGCAGGTTTTTCCCCCTTATTGTGCCTTGGCTGATAAAGATTAGGTAGGCAGTACTGTCGCTGTGTAGTTGCTGTTACCATTGTTATCATGTCATGTACTTCGGAGGAAACTCTGAAGCACCCTGAGACTCAGGAGGTGGAGTGAGTGAACCGGGACCCACAGCTGGCAGGTGGCAGACCCCAGCACAAACACTGTGTCACTGAATCTCTCCTTCTAGTATTTGGATGGGCCAGTATTTTATTTTTAATAAATTTTTAAGGTGTTTTCTATTGATTGTTAGAGAGTAAGAGGAAGAGGGGAGGGGAAGAGACAGAGAGAGGAAGAGAGACATCTATTTTTTGCTCTACTTACTTACACATTCGTTGGTTGATTCTTGTGTGTGTCCTGGCCTGACTGGGGGGTCGAACTCACAACCTTGGTGTATTGGCATACTGGCATAGTGGCACAGAGCGCTAACCAACTGAGCTACCCAGACAGGGCCGGGCTGGGATCTTCAACTCTTAATTAATCTGAATTTACAGTGTGTTAAAATAAGAGGTCTGTGGTGGCTAAACTGATAAAATGACTCTTTGGTGTTTAAAAGGCCCGATTTGATCCACCCCACCGCTCTTTGAAAATAAGGTATTTTACTTCAGGTAAATAATTTAGCATTTTTGCTGGGTGTTCCTTCAATTTCTAAGATGATTCAGCATTCAAAATGACTAAGTCAGTCTTCTAACTATATCAGGAGTGTTTAAATATGCATTTTCTCCTCAATAAGTCATGGATTTGTTGAATTTATCGTCAGCACACTCTGAAGTCATCCCCTAGACTTCAGGCTGTGAGCATTCACTTCTCTCCTCCTGGCTGATTCCGATGCATCTCGCCTCTGTCCTGTGTTTCTGAAATTCTAAAAATGGGATGGCTTACTGTTTAAATTGATTGTTGTGTTCAGAAAGAGAAAGCATAGAACTTGCTTAAATGACAGTTTCCCCTCATTTTCCCAAACATGCGTTTACACGCGTGGAGACGGTGGAATTGGTGGTCTGGCAGCCGGCGACGCTCCGTCTTGAGCACACATCAGCACAGCGGCAGGGCTTTATGGAGCACAGCCGGGCGGGTCCCCTGGGTAGGGCCGAGAACTTGCGTTTCTAGCACGTTCCCAAGTGAGGCTACTTTTCTCTGCGGACCATACTTTGAACACCACTGCTTTAGGCTGAGGAAACAGTTTGCCAAGAATAAGCATGAATGTTTTCAGCCTTTTAATGTTAAGAGAAAGCAGTGAGGGTGGCAGATGTAAATAATCATTCTGTTTAGCCAAAAGGCTCCACTCTCCTAGAAAATCTATTTGGAATACTTGAGCTTCCCTTCTGTAAGGCAGAAAGGCAATGCACAGAGGAGGATTTACTATTACGACAATGAAGCGTCAACTTAGGGCCCCTTCCAGGCTCTGGGAGGGGGCCTACCGATAAGTTCATGTGGTTTTTGTAAAATTTGCAAAAGGAAGATATCTTTGTATTCTCTTTCCTAAAGAGGGACCCAGAAATTGCCTAAGCTTTAACTCTGATAAAACCTGAATCAACTCTTATAATTAATTAGTATAATTAGCAATATGAAAGGACTGCAGTTTGTAACAAAGAAACATTGTTTTGTAGGTGAAGCAGTCCCCAGGTGCCAGAAACAAGGGCAGGTGGGGACATGGTTTTATAGGTGAACTTTGTGTGGAACTGATTTTGATTGAATGAGCCCAGCAGGGCATTTAGGCAGAGGTAAATCCAAGTTGATTTTAGAGTGTCCACTAAGTGTGTGCTATATTTTATTTTCTGTTTATTTGTTTTATTTATTTGTGATCAGAGAAGATATGAAGAATGAAATGGGTTCAAGTTCTGGCTTCGCCTCTTATAAATGCATTCATTCTCTTTGAGCTATTTTCTCTATGAAAGGACATGGTAATAATAATAATTATCACCTTAATAGGGCTCTTGGTGTAAGGAGATGATAGATAGGAATAGACGTTTGTATACAAACGGAATACAAACGGAAGATACAGAATTGTTGTGTCTGAAGATGAAGAATATACTACAGAAATGTTAGTAACCAGCAGCTGTACAGCGCTACACAGACAGCACACTAAGAGTTCATATTAATTGAACGACTCAGGCGCCGTTTTGTGAGATCAAGAGTCAGCAGACTTTTCCTGTGAAAGGCCAGGCTATAAATATTTTAGGTTTTGTGGGTCGCTGTCTCGGTGTTAAATACTCAGCTCGGCCAGTGGAAGGCAAAAGCAGCCCTGGGCAAGATGAATGAATGGCTACATGTGTGCTACAGCTGGGCTTTGTTTGTAGGAACAGGGGCAGCCACACTAGATGTACCGCAGGTCATCCAAAATGCCACTGTCCTTCGGGGCTTCCCGCTGAGCATGAAGGTAAAACAAATACTAGCCACTATAAATGATGCTTTTATTTAAACTCAACCCTGAAGGATCAAAGTGCTGGCAAATTTTATCTGCCTTACTTTCCATAGCCCCCTGGTGTAGCTAATATCCCTTTGGGGGATGAGGCTTCTAAGTGGATTACGGAAGGCAAAGTGGGGAGAAGGGGGGAGTCAAGGTTAAATTAAGGGTCAGAACTCCAGCTTGTTTCTTTTTATGCTTCCTGGTGCTGTAAGTGGCAATAACAGGGTTAGCTCTCCTTTGGGATTCAGCCTCAACAGCAAGCTTGTAAGAATGGAGGTCTGTGACCACCAAGAAACTCCGTGGTTCTATTTTGTAACTTCTTGATTTTTTAAAAAAATCTTTGACATTCTCAGGTCTGTGAACCTTGGAAAACTGAACTAAACCAAAGGATTTTTAGGAAACCCATTAAAAGACAGTTGCCTCCACATCTGAAAAGGAAAGTTAATCATGAACTGTGAAAAAGTTTCTGTAAACATTCACATACAGGCTCTTGTGTGAACATAAGTTTTCACTCCTTTGGGGTAAATAGCCAGGAGTGAGGTTGCCGGGTTAAATGGTGCTGGTCTGTTTAACTTATGAGAAACCCCCAAACCACTTTTTGCAGTAGCTGCCGTATTGGACGTTCCCACCAACAGTGTGAGAGTTCCAGTTGCTTGGCATCCTCACCAGCGCTTGGTGTTGCCGAGTTTTTGTTTCTTTGTTTGTTGGATTTTGTTGTTTTTATCAGCATTCTAAAACGTGTAACTCACGTGTAACTGCTGTGTGGTAACTCATAGCAGTTTTAATCTGCATTTTTCTAACTAATAATGCTATTAAGCATCTTGCATGGGCTTAGGAAAACCATATTCTCTTCTTGGGCAAAGTGTCTGTTTAAATTTGCTGCCCGTTTTTAGAATTGAGTTGTTTGTTTTCTTCTTCTTGGCATTATTCATATTTGCCCAGAAGTGGTAACAACATGCATGTCCATCCTGGTAGATGGGAAGCAAAACACGGTCCATGCACACAATGGTATGCTCAGTGATAAAAAGGGATGAGCTACTGATACACTCAACAGTTCTGCTAAGTGAAAGACACAAAGTTCAAAAAACTATATACTCTATGATTCCATTTACATGACAGTTGGGAAAAGACAAAAACTAGAGGGACAGAACCTAAATCAGGGGTGGGCTAGAGGTGAGGGAAAATACAGTTTTGTCCAAGGATTTCTCTTGGCTTCTCTCCACCAGGCCCACCCTCCTACCCCTGCCTCTACCTTTTCAGTGGATTCAGTTTCAACGTAGGCTTCAGTGTCTAAAACAAAAACAGAAACAAAATTAGTTTCTCTAATTTTAATCACAGACATTGCCAGACAGCAGGCATTTCTTCCGGCCCTTTATTTTTGTCCCTGGGTGGGCATGGGGACGGCCTGGCTCTGTCTGCCTTGGGCTTTCAGTGCCCCCGTGTAACTGAGCAGATGGGGGCCCGTTCACGTGGCACCTTGGTGCGCACCCCAACAATCCGCACTGGAAGGAGCAGGTCTTCATTTACAATATTGCAGCCTTGGAGGGGCGCAGAGCACTTATGCTCGGAGCCCTCCTTTCCCATGAGACCCGGCACTTCCCTTGTTCCCCAGAAGCCTACAAGTCAAAAGCAAACCCAGTGGTTCCTCATGTTCCCATCATAATCCAGCTGCGCAAGCAGTGCTGCGGTCCCTCTGGCAGGTAGCAGAGCCGCCATCCTCCGGCAAGAGCTCTCTCCTTCAGGAACTGGGGTATGTTGTCATCAGCCTCTGTGTAAACAGTCCAGAAAACCATGTGTCCTGGTGCACTGGATCAGGGTGAAGTTCAGGAAAGACGTAAGACCCAGGAGTCCAGAGAGAGTCTGGGTTTGCAAGGCAGCAGGTCAGCGTCTCGCCAGGGAGAGTCTTGGGAGCCCGCAGAGCAGGCACAGTCGGAGCAGCAAACTGTCTCCTTCCTCACCGCACAAGGCCGCGTGGCCGGATCCTGACTACAAACTACACAGTTGCTTCCTTGCTTCTCCCTCGCACATGGCTCTTCTACTGCCTTCCAAGATGCACGGCCCAGTTCCTTGTGGCTGCCCCCTTAGTTTTAATCCTGACCCAGAACTTCCTACATGACCTCGTCTCTGACTCCTCCCACAATGAGCTACATTTGCCAGTTCTCCTGTATCGTTTACATACAAGAGCGACTGAGTGATCCAGGGGGCACCACCTCCCCTGGCTACATCAGAGGCAGGATTGCCCATAAAGTCACACCCACCTTGCCCTGAGGTGGTAACACTGCTATTAAACTAGCCTTTGTTATGAAAAATATCTTAAGGTTTATTGTCACTCCTCCCACCCCCCAAACTGTGGGCTGTGTGGGCTTTCTCCTGTACTCCCAGGCACCCCTCACCCTGTACCCCATTACACCTGCCTGTAATTCTGCTTTCCAGAGACAGCAGGCCAGGGCTTTGACGAGAGAAATGGTCCAGGGGATGCCCTTTGGGAACTGACTGCTGCGCTGGCTCTGTTAGGGTTCGGAATCCCAGCAGGTGATGATTTATCCGCACTTCCCACCACCTGACAGTGGAGAACAGGGGTGTGGTGTGGGGAGGAGGGCAAATCTAACCTCTTCATAGTGTAGGGAATGCCGGAGAATTGCCTGCCGTGTTTGGTCTGGTGGGAGGCTGTGTCTGCTAAATATTGCACGGAGAAAATAAGCTGTGCCCCTGTCTAGGGCTTAGAAATATCTTCCACTTACAATGATTTGTGTCGCACACGTTTATAATTAATAGCCCTTGCATTTTATAGGGCAGAACAGGGTGACTCCAGGCCAGTGGGGAGGAGAATTTCTTTTTCAAATATTTTGATAGAACTGAATTAGAGAGATACTGTAGTGAAATATGGAGGTCTTTTATTTATTTACTTATAACAAAAATCTTACTGATTTTTAAAAAGATTTTATTTATTCATTTTTAGAGAGAGGGGTAGAGAAGAAGAGAACTATCAGTGTGGGGTTGCCTCGGCTGCCTCTCCTGCACACCATACTGGGGACCTGGCCCGCAACCCAGGCATGTGCCCTGACTGGGATTCAAACTGGTGACCCTTTGGTTCACAAAATATGAACCAGCCCTTGCAAAATATGGAGGTCTTTTAGAATAAAGTTGCACCCTCGTGTGGGTGCAGGCGGGGCTCCTGCTGTCTGATCCCCTTTGCGGGCCACGGGTTTCTTTAAGAAGTGAGTGTTATGGATTCCTTTAAGAGCAGCCATCAGGTACGCAGTCCTTTGAAATAAACCGGGGGATAAAATAAGGTGGGGGAACCTTACTCATGGTCCTTAGCTCCCTGGCCTTTGTTGTCCTGGTTCGTTGGGTATCTGAGCCTGAATTGTTTTCAACTGCATATTTATCTTTGTGTCCATTGTTTGGCTCATCTGCATTTGGGTTCTTGCTACTCAGAGTGACATCTCTGGACTAGAGCATCAGCATCACCTGGGGGCTTTTTAGGAATGCAGGCCCCACCCACCCCAGACCTAGAATCAGAATCAGCATTTTAACCGTCCCCAGAGGATGCATTTGCACGTTGAATATTGAAAAATGCTGATCTAGGCCAGGGTCCTGCCCTGTTGGTAACTTTGTAAGGATAACATGTAACCCTCAGAAATGTTCCCCTGGTGAATTCTGATGTCCATGAATGAGTGTGAGTGCATGCCACTTTGCTAAGAATGAAGTTAATTTATTTATTATTGTACTTATTAATAAATATAAATGTATGTATGAAGCTGAGCTGGTCCATAAATATCCAAACGCCAATAAAGAACAGTTGAACTTCAAGGACTTTGAGTCTAGTCAGGGGACACCGGCAGGCCTAGCGCATCATGCTGTCCGGGTTCTGTATCTGTGTCATTTGACTTCCTTCACCTGCACAGAGTACCAGTTCTCTTCCACGAGGACAGCCAACGGGCCACCTGCCTCTCAGTCCTTTGAGTCCGAAGGGGCAGTGCTTCTGTGCAAAGAGCAGGGGGTTACTCCAAACCTCCTGATTGAGTTACACTCTGGGGGTAAGGCCCTGGCAAGTTCACTGGAACGATGGTTGTGCACACGGTAATGTGGGAACCGCGGATCCCTCAGTGATGCTGCAGTGGGACGCAAAGGGATGTTTAAACACAATCCCAAATACTGAAGGAACCCTTCAGGGGTTTTCTCATGCTAAGTTCAGGGAGAGTTTCAAGTGGCCTCTGAGTTCAAAGCTGCTTTTACCTTTGGGTAAAGCAATATAGAGATATTTGTGGTTGCTGGTTAAGGGTAGTTCAAGTCGTATTTATATGTATTTCTGGCGGCGTGTTTCCTAGGAGCAGATTCAGATGCTCTGCTCTACGATGAGTTAACAGGGTGCATATTGTTATGACAATCCTGTGACTTTCTTGTTTAGTGTTTACACTCATCTCATCAAATAAATTGAAATTGGATTATGGCTGTTACACGTTAGAGCAGTTATCATCTAGTTTAAATGCTGGTCTAAAGGAAATAACATTGATTTTTTTCTGTGCTTCTTGGGAGCATCATAGGTTATTGGTATGCTGGTCAAATTTTTAATTAGGTTTGTACAGAAGAAAGAAAGATTAGTGGTTGGGGTTTTTCATTTTCTTAGTGTAGTATGTAAATAAACTGTAATATTTTATTCTAATTAGGGAGTCAGATGATTTTTTAAAATTTGATGATCTGCTTCCATATTTTTATTTAAAGCGTGTCATATTTTTATTTTAAAGTGGATAATAATTTTAAGGAACATTTTTATTGTTAGAAAGAGAAAAATAATAGAATAGAATACCATTATAGCACTCAGTTACAGCTACCTTATTTTTCAGGGAATGCACTGTAATATTTACCAGAATTTTGCACATAACTGAACCTATCTTTCTATAAACTAAACCTTTTTTTTTCATTGTCTTCCTTTTGCAAACACCTTTTGTGGACTTATTGTGTATAAGCACTGTGCCTAATGCTAGGATTCAGAGTTCATCTAACCAAGGTCCTTCACAAAAACAGATGTTTCAATACCGCCGACTGCTCTAAACACAAGCCATAAGCCAGAGAAGTGCAAAGCCAGAAATGACGGGCCCTGGAGAGCAGGGGAAAGCTTCACGGAGGAGGTGACATTTGATCTGGACCTTGACTCAGAAGTTGGAGTTTGCAAAAGGGAGATTTATTCTTGACATTGTAAAGGCATTATGTGCTGATTGCATTCAAGCTCATTTTAAAAGTACCTATAGAAAAAATTGAATTTATTACATTTGGAATGTGCGTGCTGCTGAAAATACACTGGGGAAAAGTCCACAAGACCACTTGGGTTCTACAGTTTACTAGAGGGACTCACAGAACTCATTGCGGGCTGTTTCACTCACAGTCGCATGATTTGTCACAGCTGAAGGACAGGGATTAAAGTCAGCTAAGGGAAGAGGAACCTAGGGCAGAGCCCAGGAAAGTTCCAAACATAGATTTTCCAAACATAGAGCTGCCCTCCCCATGGGTCATGGGCAGCCTGACTTTCCCAGTATTGACATGTGACAATATGCCTGGAGTAGGGCCAACCCGGGAAGCTCGCCTGAGCCCTGGTGTCCGGAGTTTTGATTAGGGCTCCATTGCGAAGGCGTCGCTGACCACCCACGGGGCTGAGCTCCGTCTCGAGCGCCTCCGGAAGTGAAACTGATGCCAAGTGACCCAAAGCCCTTCCCCTGGATCACATTGTTACACTATCTAGTGTGACCTAAGACCCCCAGGCAAACAAAAACACTTGTATCAGGTATGACATTCCTTGGTCTTAGAGATCACCTCCCGGTGGAAAGGCCAAACCTCTCTCTGGTCAAGGTTGAATTCCTTACCAGACACTACCAGAAGTTTATAAAACTCATGATAAAGTGAAGGGGACAAGACCTATAAAGAAAGTCTGGGATGCTGGGTGCTGGGGGATGGGATGGGCAGTTCTACCAGTTAGGATGGTTTTCCTAAGGTTGGACTGAGGTCATGGTTGAGAGGAGTTAGCCAGCTGAGCAGTGCTGTGAAGAGCATTTGAGGACGAAACAGTTGGTGGGAAGGCCCAGAGGTTGGAAAAAGATGGGGCTGGAGCACAGAGAAAGAGGAGTAAATGTGGTCGCAACATTGAGTAGAGAAAAAAAATAGGAACCAGATCCCAGGTGGTCTCGGAGACCCTGAATATGATGATGAACTGTTATCTCCAGTCGATGCAAAGCCATATAGAGTTTTAAAGCAGGAGCATGAAGCTCAGATTTGTGATATGTGTTTTTAAAGGGACACGTGTGTGGCTGTGAGACCAGCCAGCCTGGGACAAGAGTGGGACAGTCACCATGGAGTGACTGTTAAAAGACCGCTGCAGCCATCTCGAACATGGCAGCTAGATCTGGCATGGTGGCAGTGGAGGGTAAGGGGGGACAGCTTTAAGAGAGCAGTTTGAGGCAGAGCTGGTGGGACTTACATGCTGGCCTGCCTAGCAGACCCTCAGCTGTCCACACTGTGCTGTCCCCTGTGGGCATCTGGCAGCCCCATCTGATGTGTTGCTTCTACTCTGCTGCAGGCAGAGAATCAGACAACCAAACTGACTAGAATTCCGTGTAAGGAAGGAAGGGCAGCATCTGAAGGCATGACAGGTGAAATTGGTCCATGCCTCCAAACTTGGTGATGTCTGTTCTGGCTACTGAACCCCAAGCCTCAAATCCCACCCCACCCCCACTTCCAGTCTGGGCT
Source organism: Artibeus jamaicensis (assembly GCF_021234435.1). NCBI lineage: Eukaryota > Metazoa > Chordata > Mammalia > Chiroptera > Phyllostomidae > Artibeus > Artibeus jamaicensis. The sequence goes on from NW_026521954.1 coordinate 2,793,438, forward strand.
GTGGTCCAAACGTTCGTGGTTGCCAGAGCAGTTCACTGTACAAAACTCTTCTAAAGAGCTGCAGTGTTATTGGTTGTGGATTCAGATACACCGTGAAGTAAACCATGTTCCTCTTTTGAAAGACAGCCATTGACTAGAAAAGCCTAATATAAAATTGTCAGCACAGAGCTTAATAGGTGTTGAACAAACGAATAGACATCTAATCCTCTTTAAAATAGGAACATTAAAAAGTTTCCAGTACACCTGTGATATGTTTTACTAAACCCAGACAAGACCTCCTAGTTACATACACCCTTGATTTTGCGTGTATGTTTCGATTTTTCTGTTTGCTCCTTCATAAAAGGAGTGTATGGGACGTTGAATGTGGCAGAAAACGTGGCTGATGTCCCCTGCCTGTTGCATTTTCACTTTGTTAATTGTTCCATCATATAACTTACTCCTGCCCAGAAACAATTAGAAAGAGGAAGTACATTCAGTACACACACACAGAATATAGTCAGAGACCTTGGATTTTCCTTTCAAACTCTATTTTGGCCAATGGCTGACCAGCACTCATTTAAATGCTGTCGCTTAGCCGACTGGACGCTTTGCTGCTTCCATGTATATGAGTTCTCGGGGTCGGATGACAGTGTTGGGATGCCATTGTCATCTTGGCTTCAGATCAGGGTAAACACGAGGTGCCTTAGAGAAGCAGTGATTAGAAAGGTGTGTAGGAGCGAGCTACTATTAAGGGCGTCATGTAAATTGGCAGGGAATCTATGAGAAATACCTTTCAGCTCAGTTCAAAACTTGCTGCCTGCTTAAGAAAACTATGGTTTACTTCTGCTTTTCCGTGGCATCGCAGCAGCTTTCGGGCCGCGGTCGCAGAACCCCCTCCCCTGTCTTCCCTACCTCTCCACCCCCGCACAGGTTAGGGATGGTCGTATTAGAAACCAGAAGCCCAGGCCCGGGAAGTCAGCTTTCCAAAAAGATTCGGTGGAATTAGAATGAACTTCCCAAGTCCTGGGAGTCCAGAAAGGAAAATGTATGTTGGTGGTGCGGGTATTCCACCCTTCTCTCGCCCTGGGTCGAGCCGCAGGCAACTGGCAGCACCTGGCGGGGCCACCTGGCGGGGCCACCTGGTGGGAGGGGCGGGGCATGGGGGAGTGGGCGGGGTGGCGGCCACGCGCCTCTCCAGCAGCCAATGGGTGGGGGCGGTGGCGGGAGTGGAGCTCGGGCGGGTGGGACTGTGGGAGGAGCTGACGCCACTCGCTTCAACTTGAGACCGAGGGAACGCGCTGCTGCTGGTGTGAGCGAAAGCTCCAGGCTAGTGGGTCCGGCACCCTCGGCCTCTGCTGCGCCGAAGGCGGCATCCCCGCCCAGCCCTGGCGGGCGAAGGTGAGGGACGGACGTGGGGAGGGGGCGGTACGCCTTTGTCTGCAGGTGCCAGCACTAGTAGCGAGCTGGGTTGGAGCCCGAGCTGGCTTTCGGGGACAGCGAGGCGGCCCGGGAGACGCGCGGGACAAAGGCGGCCCTCTCCCTTCTCCGAGTCACCGCTTAGGGAGGTGCCTGGGCAGGGAGGCCGGGAGAGATAAGGAGGGGGTCACTCCACCTCCCCGGAGGAGGGCGAAGATTGTATAAAATGGGAGGACAGGTTAGCAGTCTTTTACTTCCAATTTGCCCGCGCAGCAGGAAGCTGGTCAGTAGTGGCCTCTTCACATGGGCTGCACAGGGCAGTTGTGTTGTGGCCAGTGTGAAAGGATTTGAGCAAATGAGTGCATTTGTCTCACGTGTCCTCTGGTGAATCACGTTTATGTCTTCTTGTCGGCTAGGAGTGAGAAGTAATTGTGGGATCTGGGTAAACCAGTTCTTGTATTAAAAGCAATGTGCTTTGGTGTAGAAGTGCTACAGTTTCAAATAATTTGTATTACATGATTTAGAATATCAGTGTGACTTCCATGTGAGAAAATGCCTCAAATTCCCAAAATGTAGAAAAGCAGCCAACTTATCCACATGCTTGCTTTCGGTATTGAAAAAAAGAAGTCTTGTTTTAAAAAAAGAAAGAAAGAAAAACATGTTTTAAACATCGCACACAACCCTGTGCTGGGTGCCCAGGGGATGTGTTCCTTTCCTGTCTGTTATCTGTTTCCAGAACCAATATTGCAACCAGACACGTCTGTGCTTCCCTAATTAATGTGTCGGCTGTGAATCTTCATTATTGCTCTAGGCGGGAGAAGGCGGAGGGGGAGGCAGCCCACTAGCCTTTCCTTTCTTTTTTAACTGCAACTGCAGCCTGGCTTTGGCTTGTATCAGGAAGGGTGGGTTCCGCCTGCCTTCCCGCGTTGGTCTCTTTGGGTTTTCCTAGGCCATGGGGCAGTCAGCCTCTCCTCCAGGCTGGCTCTGACACAAAGGCAGTGTATAAGTTTTCTCCCTAAAGTTCAGCTCTTTGCTACTGCCTTTTAGTTGTTGCTTGCTTTGTAAAAGGGATTTTCCGGTGTCCTGAGGCCTTTTGCAAGAAGTTATGAGTGTAACATACTGTGAGGGAAATAGCCGTAAATCTGTATTTGTCAGTTTCGTCTATTAAATTATAGGCTGTGTGACCGTGTTGTCCCAAATAAAATGCGAATAAAAGGCTTAATGGGGAAAAATTTTCCACAAAGCATCAGCCATCATTGTTGAAGAAGGGGCGGTGGTCCTTTTTGGCCAGGTGAGCGAGACTCAGGGTGGCAGCGTGGGCTGTGTTCTGGTTTGGTCAGGAATCCTACCTTCCTGACAGTTCCTGTATTTATGAGTTCTTCCGTCATTCTCACAGGTCCTAGCTTTGAACAATGGGAATAATTTATCTAGTGGGCATTTATTAAATACCTACTATGTGCCAAGGATTGGCAATGATGATTAAACGGTAACTATGACAGGTACTGTCTGGCTTTCTCAGAGTTCTCGCTGTGCTGGCACAGAGCCCATACCAGACACTCTGAAATGTGTGGGTAACAGCGAGCAGCTAAGAGGATTTGCCGCTGGTTCCTGCCCCGAGACCAGCTGAGCCCACAGCTGTAGCTGCACACAGCTGTGCCAGGGACACCTCCACTCGACGGGTGGAGGTATTCGTCAGACAGTGGGTCCGATGAATGCACTGGAATTGTCTTGAGCTTGCTAATTTTGTTCATGGATGCCTCTCAGAAGAGTCTGGACTGCAAGGAGGGCCAGACGCTGAGTTCTAAAAGGGTTTGAAGAGTGGTATTGTGTATTTGGGTGTGCTAATCGCAGTCCGTTCCAAAGCTATCAGTTGTGCCGGGTCCTGGTCTCACTTCAATGGCCTGCGCATTGAACAGCCCCTCGGGGAGATGAATGTCATTCCGTACCATCGGTCCACAGTGTGAAGAGGTGACGCTTAGGTTTAGAGATCTGGAACGCAGGTGGAAAACACTGATTTTCTCTCTCTGCTGTTTACGGGTTTTTAGGAGTGTAGTGATGACACATAATTTCTTACTCATCTGGGTTTCCAGACTTTTCAGCAAATTCCTAGGGTCACATGAGAACATACTAAATAGTAGTGTTTTTTCCTGGGTGTCTATTTTAAACACTTATGAATATAAAATATTTGAGAAATTCTCAGACCTTTGGGTTTCTCTGGTCCCAACATACTACCTGGCACCAGATGCTCTCCGTAAATAATTGAATGGTTGGGTGGGCAGATGAATGAATGGAGATAAAACATTTTGTTTTCTAAGTTAGGGTTTAACTATAACCATCACATGCACTTGATATTTATCATCTTTAGATGAATTTGCTGTTCAGCAGATATGGAACATCTATGTGTCAGGCATGAGATACTGAGGGAATGAGACAGGCAGGATTCAAAGAGGCAGAAGATAAGCCAGGAAAACAATTCGGAAGCAAGATGGTACAGATTAGGGTACATGCTATGAAGACTGTCAACAACAAGCACAAAGCAACGCAGAGTAGCTCAGTGGGTACACGGGGCCACCAAGAGGCAGTCCATCCCTGGAGGTGACATTTGAGCTGAGCTGGGCAGTTGAGAAGAAGCCAGGCACGTGGGGAGTGGGCGGGAAGTTCTGAGGAAGAGGAGCACACCACGTGTTCAGTGATCTGAAAGGAGGGCAGCGGTGTGCTCCTGTGGGGGAAGGGGCAGGTGGGGACAGGATCCTGCTTTTTGTCTAGGGGTGAAGGTTTGGCTTTGCTTGTTAATGCCATGAGAAACCTCTGAAGGGTGGTAACCAGGGGTGTGTCATGAGCTGACTTATTTCACTGAAACATCTCTGAGTGCAGTTACAGGAGCAGAGCAGATGCTGGCAGACCAGTTGGTGAGTCCTGGTCCAGCAAAGATCAAGGTGGCGGTAGCGGGGATGAAGGAAGCAGGTTGTGGAGGTTAGACAGGCAGGTCTGCATGTAGAAATGCAGGAAAAGGAATAATCCAGGGCCACACCTGGAATTTTAGGTTTATTTATTTATGTTGGAAATGCATATTAATAGAAATAATGACTGTATAAGGACAATTACACAATGGAGCAACCCATTTTCAATTTATGTTGTATCGAGACCTTGACTTAATTTGGTTTTGTTCTCAGTGTGGGTAAGCAGCCGTGTCCTGCGGACGCTGTCCATGTGGCCGTTTTCACCCTTCGGTGCTCTGCCTTTCTCAACTGATTATTAGATTTTTGAACATTTTCTTTGTTCTGTCATAAAACTAGAGGATCAGAGTAAAGAAGGAGATAGGTTTAAACTTTAATCCATATGGAATAACTCTACCTTTGCTCCCGGTTTTATGAGAAACCATTGACAATTGCATATGAAATTATTATTTCACATGCAGCATTCTACATAGTTCCAACAACTAATATTCTGTCATAAATAAAACTTGTTCTGTGGGTATTTTGAATCAAAAAGAGTAAATAAAATTCCCTAGTACCTTGGCTGGAAATTCACTGAGCATTTTGCGAGCTAGAAAAGCCATTTCCTTGTATCTATAAAGCAGAGAAATAAAATAGCTGGTTTCTGATAGGATTTTTGGTGTCATCCTTGTATCTTCAGATTTGTGCACTTGAAAGATTAAAAAAAGGTCAGGGAACTTTGGTTTTGAAACCAACTTTGGTTTGGTTTTGCAAAAAAAATAAAAAAAGAAATATTAATGCAGAAAATATTCCTTATGCAGATGAGAAGGTGCAGAAGTGACTGGGGCTGCCAGCCCTGCTGGCACAGAAACCTAGACTGGCTTTCCCAGAACGCGTACCGGGGGTGTCCGTGCTGCGGCCCGTGGGCTGCATGTGGCCCCGGGATGGCTGTGAATGTGGCCCGACACAAAGTCATAAATGTACTTAACACCTTTTTTCTGCTCATCAGTTTTCATTGGTGTTTGTGTTTTTAATGTTTGGCCCACGACAACTCTTCTTCCAGTGTGCCCCAGAGACGTCAAAAGGTTGAAAACCCCCAATGGAAATGAATAAATTATGACAGTTAAAATAATTATGATAGAGGAGAAGCAGCTACAGAGAGCACAGTTGACAATTGGGGCCGATTTGGCCTGATTCTGTCATGTCGAAGCATGCATCTGTCTTCCCAGTTACATGCAATGCTGTGTTTAAGGAGTCTGCTGTGTTGTTTTTTATTTTTCTCCCCCGACCCCCGCCCTTAAGCATACTAAGAAGAAGCACAGCCTGCTAGTGACTTTGAAATAAAGTAACTAGGGGAGAGCTCCATGTGAATTCTGGTTCTCATGTTGGGTGTCCATGTCAAATCTCAGTTGAGCAGAAGGTTTGGGTTCTAAAAAAGATAGACATTGGAAGAGAGTCGTATTCCTGCATCTGGGTGGAATCGTTTCTCGCTGGCTCTGGAGTCTGTCAGCTATGACAGGGACTGTTCCGGCAGCTCAGCCTGCTGTACCGTGCAGCGCACACTCACTTCAATGCTCTGTCTGCTGTTACCAGCTGGAAACCCGTTTTCCTGGCATTTTCCTGTTGCACTAGGAAACGTTATTTAGCTGGTCCTAACTTCAGTTTTTGCCCACGTTGTATGTTACGTGCCAGAATCAGATTGTCATCTAAGCAGGGTTCAGCCCTTTTTCTGTAAAAGCCCAGATTTTAAATATGTTGGGCTTTGGGGCTGAATGGTCTCTGTTGCAACTACTCAACTCTGTGTTGCTGCACAAAAGCAGCCATGGACACAGAAGGTGAGTGGGTGTGGCTGTGTCCCAGTGACACTCTCTCTGTTTATGAAAACGGGCAGAGGGTAGATGCTTTGTGATCTTGGAGCCAGAGTTTGCAACCCCTGACTTAAAGGACCTGAGTGGAACCCACAGTGACAACTGAAATGGGGACCTTGTCCTTAGGAAGTCAGAAGGCTCCGTCACCTTTGGCCAGCTTTGTGCTGATCTGAAAGTCAGCTCCTGAGGGCGGGCTGTTGGGGGTTCTGTGGCAAACCCACGGGTGAGCTTCTTCAGGATGGTGTGTTTATTTGTCAGATGTGAACAGACATGGACACTAAGAGGAAAGTAAACTCAGACAGTGAAAGGAGGGTGCTACCATGATGGGAGTGTGGTTTTGGTTTTTAATATTATCATATTCGATGGAAAAGAGAAAAGGTGCAGAAATAAGGAGACTAGCCGCATATGAAAAATAACCTTACTGAATAGGAAAGGTGTGTTCTTTCAACCTATATCAAGAAGTTAACTCTCCTTGAGGTGGCTTAGTACCCCTGGGTGGGGGGCGGGGCAGATCCTCAGCTCTGCCTCACCCCGCAGCTCCTCCGGCTTCTCTGCCTCTGCGTGTAAGGGCCCGTGTGGTCCCTGTTCTCTTTCCTAAATGATGCACAAAGGTTTATTTCTTTTTGAGTACAATTATTAAGAATATTATCTGGGGAGTCAGTAAATCTTGATAGAAATCATTGTACAGGGAAAATTTATGTATTGATTTCTTTAGAAGCAGAAGAGCCGTTTTTCACTTAGACAGATGTTCTGAAGAAGGAATCTAGTTAGGGGCTCCGGAGACGGGCTGGTTGTTTCTGCCAGAGACGATCAGAGCACAGATTTGCTTTGCTTTCACATGGAGTCACAGGGGATTAATAATCGTTCAGAAGTCGCCTCCTGCCCATTCAGATGAAATATATGTTTTATTAACATTGTTTCAGAGGACATGAAAACGGAATATGAACTAAAGTCATTTTTAAAGTGATGTCTGTGATAAATAATAGCAGCAGAAAAAAAATCGAGCCAACTCTTTTTTTCACAGCATTATCCCCTTAGATTCTTACCAAGCTGATCAGGTATATGGGGAAAGACCTTAGTTTATGCCATTTATTTATTTATTCAGTCATTCAAAAATATTTATTGATTACCTACCATGTGCCAGACAGCGGTGATTGAACAAGGCAGAAAGGTCCTGCTCACATGGACTTGACTTTTGGGGGGAACTTTACTCTTTGTGGGGAGTGACAACCAATGATCATTGGCACCAATTCAGCACCAACAGATACCCCAATTTGGGGTGCAGTGAAGAAGGAAACTTGATTCAGTACAAAACAGCCCAATTGTGATACAGTAGGGCCGTGAGGCACCCCTCGGGCCAGCCCCCTTTCTGGCCGGGCAGCTCTGCTCTGCTCCGCTGAAGCAGCGTCAGAGTCTCACCTCAACCAGGAAATGCAGTCTTCAGTGGGGAAAGTGGGCTTTGAAAGTGGAGGGGAGCTGGCTTATATAAAACGGAAGTCCCTGCTCGTGGTCCCTGAGTGAACTGTCCTCATGGAAATGAGGACTCCAAGTCCTCGCAATTTGATTGGTCCAAAAGGCACTTTCCTGGTTGATAGAATAGAGCTGCTTTGATTGGATGGGGAGAGTCTCAATCCTGTTGGTTGAAATAGGATTCCAGGAACTCCTCTGTAAGGCTGGCTCAGAGGGCAGAAACAAGCAGAGCAAGCAGGCAGTTCAGTGCAGGCTTCTCCCTGAAGGGCAGTTTGCATGAGACACTCCTGTGTAGAAATGGCTGTTTCATTTGTTTTTATTTTTATTTTTTATTTGAGCCCAGTTAGCCACCAGGAGCCCTTTTTAGTAGGTGTCTTCTTTCTCAGGGTTCACAGGGAGAAAGAAGGGCAGACAATAAACAAATCAGCAGGGTGGTTTCAGATGGCTGCGGGTGTTGGCAGTGACTGGGTGTTCCGGGGACTTCTTTCGGAGGTGATGACCGCAAGGAGGCACGAGACCTCCCCACGAGACCTGAGGAAAGAAATGATCCAGGCAGCAGGAACAGAGAGCGCAGAGGCTCTCTAAGGCAGGAACTGGCCTGCGTAGAAGCTGGAGAACAGGAGGATGCAGGTGTGGCTGGAGCCCAGCAGGCGTTAGGCAGGGAGTGAAGTCAGAGAGGTAAATGGGGAATGTGAGGGGGACTCCTGAGCAGGGGAGCACAGGGTAAAGGGCTGATGTATAAAAGACGAAGCCTCAGCCTTTGCCTGGGAAAGTTACTCAGACCAAACACAGCATCTAATTTTTGTTACCAGGTCCAGCAGTGGTAGAACCTAATATCAGGTAGGGCAGAGACATGAGCAGAGACCTGAGCTGCCTCTCACCATTGAAGAGTGGGTCCATTAGTTGGGAGGGAGGGAAGGAGGCTTGGGTGCCAAGTGCCCAAAAACACAGAAAAAAGAAGAGACTGGTCAGGCAGACCTGTCCATCCACCACTGTTCAGCTGTAGGGGTTTGAGCAAGTTAACTTAAATTCCCCACACCCCGGATTCCTTGTTTATGAAATGAGAGTGGGGGAGTGCTTCCTCTGCAGTGCTACGGTGTGGCTCGGCCATATAATGCACACCAAAAACAGAGCCTGGCTGGTTGCAGACTCAATAAATGGGAGATGCTACTTCTATGTTGTTATTAGCCACCAATCATCCTGGTGTTGATGTCTACTTTCGTTTGGGTATTTTTGAGTTTACAGAGTATCAGTGGTACTGAACTGAGGGCATTTGTTGACTGGAATCTTTATTTAAGAACCATATGTTGTCGCGTGTCTTCATTAGGTAGTTTTATTTCCTTGCAACAAGTAAAAGAGGTAAGGGATTCACGTCTGAAGTTTTTTTCTCCCCCTGAAGAGAGGCTGAGCCATTGCTTCTCTACACTATTTGGTTAATTACATGTCGATTTCTTCTTTGCAATTGGCTACACTAATCCACCTGCAACTCTGGTTGCAGTTCAGGTCAAGCTCATCCCTTTGCAGGTCTCTCTGCAAAACATTGTGCTACATGTTAGCCTTTAGCAAGAATAGCATTTAGTAAGAACCTCCCAGACCTTGAGACCCTTGTCCTTTGGAATAATTTTATCTAGATAGAAGTTTATAAAATTTAAATGAAGGACCAATTTCTTGGCTTTTTGTGTCTCTACACTAGTGTGCCTTCTATCTGCACAGATAAGTGGGGATTAGCCATATCATGATAACGCCTAAATCCTCTTGAAAATTTAGAAACTGATTTAATTAAGAATGTGCCCTGCTCACAGGAGGCCCTACGGCCAGTGGGTGGAGTTGAAGAGAAATCACGCTGAGGCTCACCGTGGTTTTCACCAGGAGCCTTGTCTGTGCCTTGCCTGTGGTCTGTGTCCGCAGGACCCTTCTTGCGTGGGAGCCACTTTCCTAGTAACAGAGTCCTATTTCCTCCTCTGCATCGAGGTCGTTAAATATGCACACGTCCTCTGCCTCGTTGGATAGCAGCCTTCTGCACATCTAGTTTTTGTTCTCATTTTACTATCTCAACTTTCAAAAAGGAATCCAGCTTGTGGTTTCTCAATTCAGGTATAATTTACATAATTTTATCCTTTTATTACGCCGTAAACGACACCGAGAAATGGTAACATGGCATGACTTATTTCTCACGTGAGAACTCGCTATAAATTGTGCGTGCCTTCTTTTGCAGATATTCTGGGAAACAAGGTTTTTTTTTTCCTCTGTAATACAAAACATGAGAGAAGACACTCGATATTTTGTGCTCTCTTCAAAGATGGAGTTTTAAAAAATACTTCCTGTTTGCTGTCAGATGTCCTTTTTCCCTCATTAGAAAGCTGACTGGTAACTATTGTGTTTTCTCCCCAGTGGCATGAGGAAGTCCTTTGTTTAGAAAGATGTGCCTTGAATTTCAATAGCCTTACCCCAGTTTAGGCCCTCAGCGTCACACGTAGTCCGCTTGAAACTGTAACTCCCCTTCCAGGTACAGGCTGCTGCGGGGCGGGAGCAGGGGGGTGGGAAGGGGACTGGCTTTGAAAAGTAAGGGGCACACTTGGTCAGAGACGGACGGGTGTTTCTGCCACAGCTGTCGGGCCTGGGAAGGACAGAACCTTCTCCCCGAGCTGAATTTTCTGAAACTCACCAGACACCAGATGGTAAATTTGCATAAAATAAGAATTCAGTTCAAGTCACAGGACTTCCCCCTACAGGGGTTGGATGCTAACAGAGTCTGTGAATGAGTTTCAGGGATTATTGAACCTTTGCCCCTACCCAGCTAAGATTCTGCATAAAATTGTGCGAAACATTTTCTTTCTGGAGTGTTTTCATCAGATTCCAAAAGGAACCTTCCTCTTAGCAGATGCCCACCTTCTCATAGCAGCTGGCTGCCACTCCGTGGGCTGTCAGGCTGCAGGAGACTGTGCGGGTAATGAGTGATGTCCACGGCACTCTTAGGGAGTGAGGACCGCTGTTCTTCCCACTTTACAGATGAGGAAACTGAGGAACACCCAGGCAGAGGGCCTTGGCCAAGGACAAATAGCTAATCCATGTCAGGGACAAGAAACAATAACACTTGCTTTGGAAGCTGATGGGGGGGCAATAAACTGTTAGGTTCTGGAGTGGGCCAGGGATATTTCGTAACTTGAAGTTTTGTAGTTCTTACTTCGTTGGCATGTGGAGAACGCTGGCCCATGCTGGCACTCAGAAGACCCCGGGTGACGAAAGGCCAGCATCTGAAAGCAGCGCCGTGGGGAGAGTTCCGCAAAACCGGGGCGAGAAGCACACTGGCCGGTCTGCGTCCCGTGCCCGGGGTGCGAGAAGCCGGCAGTCGGGTGATGCCTGAGAAGCAGGCGCTGGGCCAGGGCTTAGGACATGCCTCCTCCTCCTCCAAAAAGCCGGAACAGGCATTGTCATTCCGTGTGCTATTCATCTGGAGGGATTTCCTATTCATTGGGATGCCCAGTTACCCAAGCCAAACACTTATGTTACTTCAGGCTTGTTTTAGTGAAGACAATGCCAATTACTCCCACATTCATTTTCCCAAGAAACTGCCATCGAGAGCATTCTGGTCACGCAGCCCTGGGTGCGCGGCTGGTGTGGGATTAGTCCTGGGCTTTATTCTTCCCACTGGTGTCTTGTACGGCAAGAAGAGAATGAATTTGTGCGTGATTCTAAATCTAGCCTTGTACACTCTCAGAATGGTGTGTCTCAGGCAGAAGCCCAGCTTTTGGCTGATGTTTTTTCCCGGCAAATTTATCATGTGTCAAGTTGGCGGAGCAGCTGCCATTGTGACTCTTCTGAATTTTTCGAATGACATTTCGAAATCACTCTACAGTCCCTGTGTATGGCTAGCTATCACTGCAACACTTAAATCAAGCAGTGCCTATTACCCCCCAAAGAATTAACCTTGTTTAAAGTTTGCAGTGTTTTTTTTTTAAGTTCTGCCCTAGGGGAAAGCACACAACAGCTACCTATGGATGTCATTTCCTCCAGTGAATCGCTGGTGATGGGCCAGGTAAAGCGTCAAAGGTTCCGACGATGAGTGTGCACAAAACAGACAGATTGCGTTCTCAGGCCTTTGGATTTAAGGTTACTGGGCAGTGCTTTCATCATACCCTAGGCATAAGCTTTTTATTCAGATAAAAAAATTGAAAATATTTGGTATATATCAAAATTTGGTTAAAGAAGTGTTTGCTGCCTTCTCCTCCTTTGTATTAAGAGGCAAAGCACAGACTGGATCTATTTGTGGTAAGAATCCCAGTGCCATGCATTCTTTGACCATCTAATCTGAGATGAGAAACCCTAGGTGCCAAGAGGTTAAGCGATAACGTTTACTCAACACTAGAGTAGAATCTAGGTCTTTGGAGCCTTTGCTGCTGCTGGTCTGAATTGCCTCCAAAAACTAACTTTGGGGGTGGGGCCAAGGCCCAGCAGAGGGTCATGAGCAGGAGGTGACTGGCCCTCACCCTGGGTCAGGGGAACCAGCAAATCCAAGGAGAGGGCCACAGATCCTTCCCCCAGTGACATGTCATCCCAAATGCTGCCCAGCACGACCCAGCTGAGACATGAACCCATCAGATGAGTCAGTGATAATAACTGGAATGACACAGTTCTTGCACTTCATTACGTGCCAGGACTCTTTTACACACACCCTCTCATTTAATTTAATTCTCACAACCGCTCTGAGCCAGGTGCCCTTGCCCCTGTTTCACTGACAAGGAAGCAGGTTCCAAGGGGCGCACCATCTAACGAAGTGCCAGGGACGTGGGAGGAGCCCAGGAACAGGTGAAGGTGAGTAACACACAGAGTGGGGGCGGGGACACAGCTGCCAGCAGGATTTGAACACAGCTCTTTCTACTTAGCCTAGAGGGCCTCCCGGGTTTTTTGCTGCACTCTCTGCCCCTCTCTTGATGCTTGTGCAGAGCAGCCTTCTGGGTCACTTGGGGGACAAACCACGAAATGGCTCTGCGGGACCGTGAAGAGGTACCCTGTGGGGTACCCCTCACAGGCACAGTCCAAGAAGACCAAAGTTAGAGTCCTGCGGAGAAACCATCAAATACCAACTTCACCGTGCAGTAGCTGTGTGACTACCATCGAGTTCCTCAGCCTCTCCGAACTTGTTTCCTTTTCTATCCGTGAGAACAGTAATATTGACCTTGGCAGATAGCTGTTCGGGCAACACAGCCAGAGCTCAGTAAAGGGCAGTTGTTGAGAATGTGACCGTGGTAATCACATACATCACAGCGTTGGTGCCGGTGCCTCGGGACATGCGCTCCCCAGTGGTCTCCCTCACAGGTTGAGGTAGAGAGTTTCCTATTTGCATTAGCTTACTGTGCTCATTCAAATTACGCTTTCTGTGCACTATTCAAACAAATATGTTAAATAAAATCCTCCATAGTCCCCCCTCCAGAAAACAGTTGACCCATGTCATGGTAGCCCAGACTTCTTTTACTGTGCATATATTACATGGTCAAAGTTTGTGGGTTTTTGTATGAGACCGTGTGTCTGTGACTTGGGTTGCTTGCCTGTTCGGTATAATGCGCCGTGGTCACCGCTCTGTCAGATGTGCGGCTCTGCCTTTCCTCTCCGCCACCATGGTGTGAGCTTTCATAGCTGTGGAGTCCTCGGGCTGCTCCGTGGGCCTGGCCACAGGCCCCTGGGAAAGTTGGTTTCTTCCTTGTCGCCTGTGACCCCGTGCCTTGCCTCTGCGGTCCACTCGCTTCATGTATAATGCATGCATGTGACTGACAGGGCGGGGTGGGGGCTCTACCCTGGTACTCCTTCAACTGGGCTGTGATCGATCCAGGAGAGGGGACGGTAAGCAGTCAGGGTCAGATAGTTCAGTGGCTTCCTCAGGGTAACCCTGGTGGCTCAGGGCAGCTCTGGGGATGGAACTCAAAGTGTTTGGCCCCAAACCACAAATTGCTGTCAGCATCTCACCGCTTTCTGTTCCTCTCTTCCCTGGCTCTTGTCTGTTTCTTCACCCATTAAGCTTTTATTTACTAGCCCACCTCTGCCCTTGACCTTCTGCTCTGTCTTGCTCCCTCCTGTTCTGTTGCCCTCTCACGATGCATTTCAGTGAAAGGACCTCGATTGCCATGTTGTAGCTCTATTACTAGGATTTCAGGAGTGTTAGCAGAACAGGTAAGGGGGGTTGCGTGTCATTGTTTCCATAGGTTTTTTATTGGGAGCAGGTGGAGCTGGAGCAGGGAGATAAGTGCCCTGCCAGTGTTTACTGCCAACAGTTTCCTGTATTTGACTGTGATATTTTAGGCTCAATTACCTCCCCCAGCTGATATGTTGCCTCTGAACTCAGCTGGCATCCCTTGGCTTCCTCGTAGTAGCGTGGCTCAGAATACACACTTCTGTGTGAGAGTTCAGCTAAAATAAGCACCAGAAGGTTATTAATTGCAGCAAAGTTGGGGAATCAGATGGGACATCGGTGCTGAGTCGCTGCTAACGATTGTTTTCTTTACTGGATGCTGTGTGAATCCTAACGTGTTGTGTTCTGCTCTGCTCCCTCATGCCTGCCCGGATTCAGAGAGAGGTAACCGCCCGATTTTCACTTCTCCCCCTTCCTGGTGTCTTCAGTGTCTGGCACAGCTCACCCGCTCCCTCATGCCACATTCCCCTCATCACAGCCATCATTGTCGTTGGAAGGCAGACGTCGTTCTGTGTAACCTTTTACCATCATCCGTCTTGTGTGTCCTACTTTCAAAACAATGTGTGGGATTGCATCTGGGTCGCTAATCCTCTGTTGCGTTTGACCCTGTTTGGGAAGGTGATGGGCAGCATGAGTAAGGACCTCGGTCACTCTCTAGGAAAGTCTTCCCCGCATGCTTTGGAGGAAGTGTGATAGAAATCTCCGGGTTATGTGCCATGTCATGTAACGAGGCTTTTCAAGCTTCTTGAAGGATTAATATTAGACTTGCTGATGTTACAGACCCTCTGGAGTTGTATGAGTTAGGTTTAGCTGCAGACCAATAGAAGAACTGGCTCAATTTCCATCTCAAATACAAGCCGTGAATGCAGGGTCTGGCACAAATAACACCCCTTTCCATTACATAACAATCTCTTATTACAAACCCATAAGCATGCAGTTCTGTAACCTAACTACATCACACTCCAGCACACCACGTGGCACTTCAGGTGACGTGTTCACATTGCTGTCCACCTCGTTCACATTGCTGTCCACCTCGTTCGCATTGCTGTCCACCGCGTGTGAGACACTCGCGACCCTGCCAGCCACACGCCGTGGCGTTACTTCCGCCGGACCGTGTGTGTGGAATGCCCCTCCCTCCCCACAGCAGAGGAGCAGACTGTGGAAAGGCTGCCCTGAAGAACTGAGGTCTTCCACCTGGCGGCTCGGAAGCGTTAAGCTTCCCTACTCCACAGCTTTATCACTTAATAAAAACTCCATTTTTCTATATTTTTTTCAATGTTTCAATCCCAGTTCACACTGTTATTTTGTGTTAGTTTCTGGTGTACAGCATAGTGGTTAGACAATCATATACTTAACAAAGTGGTCCCACCCGGCCCCGTACATAGTTATTAGAATATTACTGACACTATTCCCTGTGCTGTACCTTACATCCCCATGACTGTTTCGTAACTGCCGATTTGTACTTCTTATCCCTTCACCTCTCTCCACATTTTTTATTTTTATTTTTTAAAAGAGTTTATTATCTTTAGAGAGAAGGAAAGGGAGCGAGCAAAAGGGAGAGAAACAATTGGCTGCCTCTTGCATGCCCTGACCAGGGACCTGCACAACCCAGGCATAGGCCTCAACCACGAATCAAACCAGTGACCTTTTTGGGTTTGTGGGATGACACCTAACCCACTGAGCCATACCAGTCAGGGCTCACCTTTTTTTTTTTTTTTAATTATTTTAGAAAGGAAAGGGAGAGAAACATCTATTGGTTGCCTCTCTCATGCCCCCTATTGGGGACCTGGCCCACAACTCAGGTGGGTGCCCTTTTGGTTCACAGGCCAGCCCTCGGTCCACGGAGCCACACCAGCCAGGGCTCTCTGCATTTTTGATGAAAGAAGAAAGTGTTGAAATTTTTCTCCGTAAAAGAATGATCATGGTTACTGCTTGGCAAAGTAGAGGGACGCAGGCAGTCTCCCCTCTGTGCGAGAGCCGCTCTCAGGCAGCACCTGGCTGGGGCCGTGCTGTCTGCAGCTGGCGGCTGCTTTCCTCCCAGAGGACGAGCTGCTGTCTCTGCTCCGTGGTGAGGAGGGGACCCCTGCCAGGGCCAGTCTTCCAGAAGGATGATGAGGAGAATTTGCGAACTTGACCCCCAAAGGCAGTGGAAGGAAGGTTCTAGAGGATGAGGACTGCACTTTTGGATGTGAGCTCCCTCCTCTAAAGTGACAAGTCCCGTGTGGGCCAATGGTGAGGATGTTTTCAGATGTTTGCTGGTTCCTACCCTCTGGTCTTCACCAGGAAGCAGTTGCTCTGAATACGAATAGCAGGACTTTCAGAGAGGGCCAAGTGCTGGTCTGCCCACGCCATCTGGATCATTTGTATGTGGCAGAATTTCACATCTGCTGTTTACACACCTGTGGTCTCACGGAAGTGCCTGGTGAATGAATGAATTTACCCAAGTAATGAGCTTCTGGGATGCACCTTTTAGAGTTTATGAACTTAGCATCTTCTTAAACTTACAAGGAAGGAAAAAGAAAGTTGAGTCAAGCAGGCTAGAGCCTGGGCTTTGTGCCGTTAGCGATGCTCGCACGTGGCACCACCTGGGTAAAAATGAAAACGGAGTCGAATGTGGGTGTGTAATGTTCTGGAGTGGCCATCTGGGAAGGTGACATTTCTCACCCCCCCTCTTTCTCTTCCCATCCCTACCCCCAAAACAAGATTTTCTGAGTGCAACTAGAAAGCCAGGGCAGTAAGGCAGAGAAGAGCAGGCCGCCTTGCAACAGGACTCCTCCCTCCAGGCCCCGTGCAGCTGGAGCCCAGGAGAGAGAGCCCTTTATCACAGAGAGCGAGAAGTGGGGTGTTTGGGTCGAATCTCTCTGCTGCTGCTTCGTCCTTTTTTACCTGCAAGTGGGACCTGCCCTCTGCAGCAGTAACAACTCTGTGGTTGAAAGCTTCTGCAGAAAGGGAAGCTGGGAGGAGAGAGCCTTCAGGTGCATTTCAGCGAGTCTTACCAAATTCGTATGAGTGTAAACAGTTATGAAAATACCCCTCATGGATAAGGAAACAGTATTTCAAAGTAGCCTTTTTCTTTAACTTCTTTTACTGCATTTATAATAACAACCACTAATTGAATGCCTGCCACGTGCCAGCCTTCATGAGTTCCCAGCTTCAAACGTAATTGTATTTGACCAGAGCAAATTGGGATTCTGTGAAAGACAATATGAAGTTGTGGAGAGGTGGGGGGTGAGGGACACTAACAGGGGAGGTTTGGGGACAGACCGAATGGAAGGGAGTCTGACGGAAAGGGGAGGGGTGGTGCCAGGCAGCCCGGGGCTGCCGTGGCACTGCCCGGTCGGCCCGTCCTGGGCCTGTCCGAAATGCAGAGCTTGGTCCCGCAGCAAAGGCTGCTGGGAGGCAAGTTTCAGCTCATCATTTAGAAAAGAAATTCTATTCTGATTCACCAGGAACATTCCAGCAACAAGAAACAGGCCGATTGACTAAGTAAGTGAGATTTCATGTTCCTGAAGTGGACTAGGTACCTCCCACCTGTCTGGGCCGCTGCAGACGGGACTTTGAAATGTTAGCCTAGGTAACGAGTAAGAAGTCTGCAGATGCCTTTAGAAACCCTTTGGAAGAGGACAGACACATAAGCAAATTCTGTTTATGGAAGAGCATCGTGAGGGAGAGATTTGGGGAAAGGGTGAGTGGATCTGCCTTGGCTGTTTTTTAATAAAGCCCATTTGAATAAAGAGTTGTTCATTCATCCCGTAAAGGTGGGGTAAGCCTGCACAGAGTGATCAGAATGCTGTTCGGCTGAGAACAATGGAGCCACCTTTTGTTCTTTTCCTTTGCCATTAAGAAAATTGAGGCTGTCATGTAAGATGTCTCGGCACTGACATCTTTCCCTGGCAGAACTGGAGGCGGGTCCTCTAGGGGGATAATTACAGGTGAACAGCAGCAGGAGGGGAACAAAAAGGGCTCAGTGAACGAAGGGTGAGAGGTAGTTCACCCCCAGGGACTCAGTTGACTGCATCTGGTGCAGGTCATAGAAGAGACGCAGGAAACTGCAGCTCTCCCCCTTCTACTTCCTGTTTTTTGTTTTCCGTTTTTAGGATTTTATTTACTTATTTTTAGGCAAAGGGAAAGGGAAGGAGAAGAGAGGGAGAAAAACATCAATGTGTGGCTGTCTTTCTGGTGCCCCCCACTGGGGACCTGGCCCGGAACCCAGACATGTGGTCCGACTGGGAATCGAACTGGTGACCCTTTGGTTCATAGGCCACCGCTCATTCCACTGACCCACACCAGCCAGGGCTTTTCTTTTCTTTTTTTAATTCAGTGATTCCCATGACTATAAGAAATCAATGGGGCAAAACTCCATGTGTGGAGAGCAGGGGACCAGTTCCTTGTCCAGCATCGTAAATGGAATGAGCTAGAAGAAGGACAAAAATGGTTCTTGCTGCTGAGTGTCAGACAGATACATCTAGAAGAATTTACTGGAAAAGACAGGACCTGAGGCCTGGAGGTGTGTGTTGCGTGGTGCGTGACCACTGCTGCCTGTCATTGTGGGAAGCCATAGAAGCCCATCGGGGCCCAGCTCAGCTCTCTGAGATGGGACACTTTCCATGGCAGGGAGACCAGGGAGCTGTGGCCTCTGGCCACTGGCCACTCTGAGGAAAGGGGGGTGGTGTGGGGCGGGGCAGGAGTGCCACTTAGGGTCTGCAGGTGAAGCCCCCTAAAGTGCCCCTGCCACAGGCCGACTCACACCCTCACATGGTGTCAGAGCCACTTGGGGCCCTGCCCGGCCGAGTGACACCTGGCACCTTTGTCTCCGCAGCTCACACGGCTAGTACTGCAATGGCAGGAGCAGCATGGGTTTGCCTTCGACTGTCAGGAACACTCTGGCTTCACAGGGTCGTTTATCCTAAAGCAGTTTCGTGTCCCCCTTGGAATACAGGGAAATCCCTAGAAAATATGAAGTCACTCTTCCACGTGAGCAAAGAGTATGTGGTCTTTTGGCATCACAACACCAGTAAGGAGAAACGTCTCTCTGAAAGGCTGGCTCGGGCAGCCTATTGATCGTTGTCGAAGCTGGGACGTGGGAGTCCCGTCACGTGGGACGTGGTGGTGGGGTATGGGAGTTCATCAGCGATCCTTCCTACTCTTGTGAATATTTGAAAGGTTCCAGAATGAGAATGTTAAGGCAAAGGTCTGTGATCTCTGTTCTTTTAACTCCTATACCCTTAGTCTCCTGAAGCTGGGCCCAAACCCCATTCCCCAGGGGAAGGGCCTAGGAGACCAGGTCACCACTGCCCGTCGCTGACACCAGAGGGCCCGTCTCCTGCTGCTCAGCCCCTGGCTCTGGAGACGTCCCTCTCTGATGTCTTGGAACGCCCCCCGCCCCCCCCGCCCCCCTGTCCTGGGCTTTTCCCCTCCCCCGTGCTCTTTCTCCACCCTTCCATCGGACCCTTGACCTCAGCGAGGCCTTTAAACACTGTTCATCCTTGTGGTCCAGGCCTGGTTCTGTCTGTTCTCATTCTCCACACTCTCATCTGCTCCCTAGACTTCGCTGCCTCCCAGGTCCCTGTCGCCAGACCACAAACCTGAGATCAGGAACTGAGTGGCCACCAGCTTGGTGGACCTGGCCACCTGGTGTCCTTCAAGCACCTCACACTTATTGTCCAACCTGGAGCTCATCAGCTTCCTTCACCAAAGCCTTCCACCTTCCTCATCCCAGTAATGAGGGTGCTTAGTTGTCTTAGGGGGGGCCCCGGGAGTCTTGCTTCTCCCCCGCATTCGTACCACCAGTCCTGCCAGCTGTCCTTTCAGTACCTAGTTCCCGTGTCTCCTGCCCTGTCCTCGTGATACCAACTTAGCCTGTATTCGTCCTCTCTCACCTGGACCATCGCAGCAGCCCCTGTGTCTTCTTTCTTGACCACTTCGTTCCACCAGAAGGAACTTTTTAAAGCATGTCAGATGGGGTCACATGCCATATTACAAGGCTTGGATGGTTCAGAGTAAGGGCCAGACCCCTGGCTGGGCACAGGGCACTCTGCAAACCGACTCTGGGCTACGGCACAACCTCCAGCAGCCGCAGTGTGGCCACAGCACCACGGGACCACCCCGGACGCCTGGGAGTTCTTCCAAGCACTGTCCCTTTGTTCATGCTTATTGAAGGTTCTCTGCACCATCCGGAGCCCTCCTCACCCCAGCGAGGCCCTCGGGTACTCAGAGATGCAGCTCAAATCTCTTGGAATGTCTGTATCGTCAGAGGGGGCGGGGGCTCCTGGGCTGGAACCTTTTCTGTTTGCATCTCTGGGGCCCAGTACATAGTAGTGGCTCAGAAGGTATTTGGGGGAGTGAACTGAATACTTTTTAAGTAAGTCTTTAGTACTGTAACACATCTCATTAGAGTATACAGCCACCTGGCAGCTGTATTGGTTTCCTCAGGCCGCTGTAAACAGTTACCCCAAACTTGGTGGCTGAAAGCCACTCTCTACAGTCCTGGGGGCTGGGAGTCTGAGACGGGACTTACAGGCTAAAATCGTGGTGCTGGCCGGGCTGCGTGCCTCCTGGAGGCTCCGGTAGAAAATGTGTCCTTGCCTCTTCCTGCTCGTGCGGGCTGCTGCCTTTCTCGGCCCGAGGCCCCTGCTCCTGTTCTGTCCTCGCAAGCGAAGTGCCCTCCCTCTTTCCCTTGGGGTTCTGTTGGGCCTGTCGCGGTCATTCATGGGAACAGCCCAGGGTCCTTAATTTAAACACATCCACAAAGTCTCTTTTGCCATGTAAATTAACATATGCACAGGTTCTTGAAGTTAGGACAGGGCCATCTTGGGAGGGTCATTATTCCTTCCTCCACAGCAGCCTTTTTGAGGAGTCAGGTTCTGAAAATCCAGGCTTTTGAAGCACCAGTAGGGAGACATTTGGGTGGTGTTCTGAACAGGAGCAAGATTAGTCGGCAGTAGACGTCGCTGCACGTAGAGGAAGCTGTTCCGCGTGCCTCTGCTCCAGGCCTGACCGAGAGGCCACATTGCCTCTTAAGACCCCGTGTGCTGAGCTTTCCGCTGTTTCAGAACGAGGGATGTATGTCACGGGAATTAAATGCAGGAGACATGCAAACCTCTTTACCTCCGCAGTGAGGAGAAGAGAAGACTTGGTTTTTCCTGAGAAGCAGATGACACCCCCGGAGGGTCAGCTGCTGGACGCATCCTCTCTCCTGGACCGGTGGATTTCTACCTTCCTCCCGGCTCATTAGCCTGGTACCCAGGAGGGAACAGGGGAAGGCAGGGCTGTGAGGAAAGGTCCCTGAGTCCCCCAAACAAAGCCTGGGGCTACGGAGCTTCCTTTTGGGAAGATAGCTGTTCCAGATGGCTGCCTAAGGCGTTAATCAGTTTCTCCTGAGCCACAAGAAAATGAAGATTAATAACAGTTTTTTTTTTTAAATGACTCCTATGGGATTGCATATTGGAAGAACAGAGGGCACCGAGCTGACTTTGAGCGGAATGATTCATCGCCTATCGATCAGGACCTGTTCCATCCTCCCGATGGTAACCTTGGAATCGCAGGCCTGTAGGTCAGCCCGCAGTCACGGAGGCCGTGCCGGGTCTGGAAGCTGACGTCACGGCACATCGGAGCCCAAAAGGGCCCCTGGAAACTATGTTCTTCATGATTTTTGGCGTAGCCCCCCTTACTGAGAGAAGAGTTTAGACTCCATGCCCAAGGTCATGTTCCGCAGTGGACTCAGTCACAGGACTAGAATTTGGGTGGCCTGAGTAAGCATTAAGACACACGCAAAGTCCTGAGGGTTGGGGGACCTGGCAGGCTGTGGCCTGGGGTGGACAGAGTAGGTGGAGTAGGGTGGGGAGGTGCTGGGAGTGGACCGGGGGCCACTCTCTGGGGCAAGGGATGGCTCCTTGGCTGCAGGAATGATGCTGGAAGAGTGGGTGGGACAAATTTTGGAGCTCCTGAAATCCAAAGATTTTAGGACTTTCTGTAGGTGACCATAGAGCTTTGAAGAGATTTGGCCTCAGAAAAAATGGGGCTGAACATGGAATTTTGAAGGAGAGAAGTGTGTGCGTGCCGAGACGTTGTGAGTCTGACTTTAGGCTCCATCGAGGAAAGAATAGCCGGGTGGGGGTTGGGGGGAGCGCAGCAGCCATAACGGCTTCCCTTGGTCACAGGCTCCGGAGTGATGCCTTCTTTCATCTCTTGTTTAAGTGGCATGCGGCCTTGATGGTGGCTGAGGCCAGGATGGAAAGGCCGGGGGACCGCAGCACGCACGAGGACTGCTCTCCGCGCGCAGTTGGGAGCTCAGGTCCACCGTCAGCCCTCTGTGGCAGGACTGTTCAAGCCTGTGACCCTGGGCCAGCTTCTCGATGGGAAGGCAGGCCTGTGCTTAGGGAAGGAAGGCGTCCTTGGGACTGTTAAGGCCAGACCTGGACCAGGTGTTAGGGATGAATAAGGCATAAACCGTTTTTTGCGGAGCTGCAAGGAGTTGGGGGTAAGACACACTCATAAACAGACGCTGTGGTACTGGTGCCCTGTGGGAGGCGCTGTGGCAGCACCGGGCAGGGCACCCGCCCAGCTTCCTCTGAGTCCCGCACCGTGATGAGGGCGGGGAGCCAGCACCCGCAAAAGCACGGGAGGCGAGAGCCTGCGCATGCTCATTTCAGGAGCTAATACAGACTGAACGTGGGGCTGGGCTAAGGGGAGTCGGGGAGGCCTCCTGGCTCCAGCGTGGAGGACGCCGGCGGAGCTAGAACACCGAGGAGGAGGCTGGGAGGTCCTGTGGACAGGCCAAGGTTAAAGTGCCCGCAGGCAGCCAGGTGGAGATGCCCCCGGCCTGGAGTCCGGGCTCGGGGTGTGCGCCGAGGGGCTGCCTGGGCGGGGCAAGGTGGAGGGGCAGGCTTCTCGGACTAGGCCTTCTCGCCGGCCGAGTGCCTACGGGCTTGGGTCCCTGTGCCTTTCCAGGGAAGCCGGAGAGCTCCTGGGGAAAGTATCAGTCCTAGCCTGAAAAGACCGCCAGTTCTTACATTAAGAGAAATAATTAAAAAATTCACCCATGGTTACGTCAACAAACAGTGTCCTGGCTTAGCACCAAATGCAAAGACACAGTCGTGATCTGCCGCCAGACAGGCACATGGGGCATTTGTTTTCCGTGAACACTTGGCTCTTTAACTACTGTCCTCCAGGAATAGCAGTGAGAAACTGAGTTATGTGGATGGGTCTTCTGAAGCCAGGCGATGTGGCAGCAGTTGTCCTTCCCGTCAGTCAAGTCGACGCTACAGCCCACCCCAGCCTCCCGCTCTCCGTGGGGTCCAAAACCGGGGCCTGTGGCAGCGTTTCCGTCCGTGGCATCTCTGTGTCCCAGCCCACCCGTGACTGCCCATCAGCTTTCCCCAGCAGCTGTGGTCGGTCCGTGCACATGTTTACACACCAGAGCCTGTTTGCTTTGCTGCCCACTGTGTTCGTTACAATGTCACTCGTGCAAATCCGTGTTCTTCTCAAGCCTGTTTTCTGTTTTATTATCATAATATTTGTTTGTCTGGGGAGAAGGTTTCTGTAAAATTTGGTTTTCGTTAAGGGTTGTTGGAGATTCCAAGAGGACCACAGACCAGGTTAGGGTAACAGCAGACAGGCATACCTTGTTTTATTGCACTTCTTTATTATGCTTTGCAGATAGTACATTTGCTACAAATTGAAGGTTTGTGGCAACCCCATGTCTAGCAGCTCTCTTGGCACTGGCACGTGTCTCCAATAGGGTCAGAGGATGGTTAGCATTTTCCAGTGTTAGAGCATTTTTAATTAGGGTATGCACGTTAGTTTTCTTGACACAATGCTCTTGCATACTTCGTAGGTTACAGTGTAATAGGAACATGACTTTCATGTACACTGTGAAGCCCAAAATTTCACATTACTCACCCTTGCGGTGCTCCAGGACTGATCCCACAAGATCTCCAGGATACGCCGCAAACATCGCTGGGGGCAAAAACGACAAAGCTGCAGCTGTCCCACTTCGGGCACATCCTGACACGCAGGGCTCTTTGGAAAAGACAGTGATGCTGGGATAGCAGGAGGCAGCAGGAAAAGAGGAAGACCAAGTACAGATGGATGGATTGACTCCCTGAAAGGAGCCATCGGCATGAGTCTGCGGGAGCAGGGCAGGGCTGCTGAGGACAGGACACTGGGGCCATCACTCAGTCACAGGGTCACCAGGAGTCAGAGCCGACTCAATAGCACGTAGCACACGTGTGCCTACAGCTGTTTACTCAGAAATGAATTCCTGATATCCATAAAACTGCTCCTCTGTTTGAGGTAGCTGTAGATTTTTTTTAACCATTGCTTGTGTCAGTTTACCACTGACACACTGGCTGCTAGCTCAGTTAACCTTCATCACCAGAATATGTTGGTTGGTAAATGTTCTTTTTTGTAATGTACTGATACATTTTTGTTTGCACAGAGATTTTGCCTATGTAGCAAGAGACAAAGATACAAGAATTTTGAAATGTCATGTATTTCGATGTGATACACCAGCAAAAGCCATCGCCACAAGTCTCCACGAAATCTGTTCTAAGGTAAGGTGGGTCAGGGCACGGCGGTTCCTCCCTCTCTTATTTTCTCACTGCTGCGCGGGGACCGGGACGTGCAAGGGTGGGGTCGTGTGCCGTTGGCCTGCATTTGAGCTCCCGAGAGGCAGGCAGCCCGTTTGTTCAGCCGGCGGCATGTCAGGCATTGCCGTCAGTGGTGCTCCATCTGTAAAATGAGTAGAGCTTTAGTCCCGCCCAGGCTGGGGGTGTAACAGGTGGACAGAACAGTGGCAGATGCAGTGCTGGGAAGGCGTAAATCGATCCCAGCACCAGAGCCACCTGATCTGACAGGGAGCACAGAAGAGAGGGTGGTGAGAAGCCACTTGGGGTCTCTCTGGAAATGCAGGCAGCTGGGGGCTCCCATGAACACACACCAACTCCTTGAGGACACTAAATAGCTCATCGGAACTGACCAGCTGTGAGGCAGGGCTGTGGTCACTATCTCACACCGGTAAGGGGCCCACTTCCTAAACCAGAATCACAGAGCCTCAGAATGAGAACAGATGGTCGAGCATCGCCAGTGCAACCTCCCTCCTTCCCTCCCTCCCGCCCACCCTAAACAAGCACCTCCACCCCTGCCCAGCACTTCCATGGACTTGACCTCCCTCAACAGGCTCTTGTACTTTCAAGAGCCTGTTCTGCTACTGAGTGGATTTGTCACAGAGTTCTTTCTTCTGCTGACCTGAAATCTTCCTCTCTGCAACCTCTGTGTGTTTACTTGAGATCCGTGACCTATAGAAACAAAGAAAGATTCCCCCAGTTTGTCTCTGCAGGGCGGCCCTTTGTTATGTGAAGTATTTGAAGCTGTGCATTGGGCCTGGTGCCTTTAGAGGCGCCAGACAGGTATCTCATTGACTCATTCTGCTCCTCCCTTCCTTCCTTCTCCAGAACCCTTCCCCTCCCTCCTTAGCCACTTTCAGGTCACGTGGGTACCAGGCTCCTGACCACCCTCTTCTGAGCATACTCGGTGGGTTCCCCCGAATGAACGTTCCCAGAGTGAGCTGGAGGAGAGCAGACCATGGGCTACTCTGTCCTTTGACCTCCAAGGATATAGTACTGGGGTGGTTCATGCCCTTAGCAACCACATCACCCGCTGGCTTGCATTCAAATAGTTGGCCAAACCCCCAGGACACTGTCACCAACTTCCTTCAGCTGGGACTTTGCCACCATCTCTGTCAAACATCACCTTTCTGGTTTTGTGCTGGAATCATGGCCCAGCCTCACCCTCACAATTCCTCCTGAGCTAACAAAGCCCAGGCCACAGCCGCAGTCACCACCATGGCCCAGGCTGGTGTCAGAGCGGCAGCGGTAAAGAAGGTGCCAGCCAGTTCCTGCAGGAGGGAGGGGTCAGCCTGGGAGGTGTCCCCATCCCCAGAAGAAGTCCCCTGGCCTGCTGCTGTGACCCACAGGACAGGGACTTGCAGGATGAGTGCTGGTGTAGAGGTCCCCACGTTCGTCCCAGCCCATAGTCACACTCACCTTGACAGGATGCGGCGTGGCCGCACCTCCGCAGCATTGCAGCACACTCCCCACGTGTGGTTTTCTTCATTCATTCATGCGGCCGATAGAGCTGAGCACTGTTTATGCGCCAGGCACTGCTCTGAGGACACAGCAGAGACAAAAAAGGCGGGGGGGGGGGTGTGGATCTCATCCTCGCAGAGCTTGTATTCTAATGTCGAGCCCCCAGAGCAGAGCCTGGCACAGAGAAAGTGCTCAGTAAACGCTCCAGTTTACCACTGTCCGCAGCCTCGTGCCTGCTGTGCCGGGCACAGAGAGGGAGGTGGGCGCGGCGGAGCTTGGAGAGGCAGTGTGTTTAGTTCCACCTGCAGTGGGAAGCGTGGGCTGGGAATGAGGGTGGGAGTGGCTTTCAGGATCATTGAAGGGCAGGCTTCCTTCTTTCCCTGAGTCCACGGCACTGTACACAGGAGTAAAGCGATGACTCTCCTAATGGAAAGACACGGTTTGAAAGACAGCTGACAGATTTAGTTCGAGAATAGCGACCATGATAGCAGCTAATATTTCTGAGTGTTTACATTTAATCCTCAGACCTGACATAACATTATTATTAGGGACATAAGTGTCCTCCCCACGTACAGTGGAGGAAATGAGACACTTGGTCCGGGGCCTTGCTCGAGGTCACGGAGCCAGTAAATGTCAGAGATGGGGTTTAGTCTCATGGGCAGTGAGGAGTCTCTCCCCGTATCCATGGGGTTACTCTGTGGTTTCAGTTACCCTTGGTCATCCTCAATCTTAAAAGATTAAATGGAAAATTCCATAGGTAAACAGTTCATACATTTTAAATTGCACATCATTCTGAGCAGCGTCACGAAGTGTCCTGCCACCCTGCCCTGTCCCCTGGGACCTTGTCCAGCATCTCCATGCTGTATACGCTGCCCGCCCCTTAGTCGCTTAGTAGATCGTCCTCTTACCAGATAGGCTATCTTGGTATCACTGTGCTTGTTTTCAAGGGGCCCTCGGTTTACTTAATAATGGCCCCAAAGCCATTCACATACTTTTATTATAGTATATTATTATAGTTGTTCTATTTTATTGTTAATCTCCTACTGTGTCTGATTTCTAAATTAAACTTCATCATAGGCATGTGTGTGTGTGTATAGGAAAAACTAGTATATTCAGGGTTTGGTACTATACGTGGCTTCAGGCATCCACTGGGGGTCTTGGTATGGATCCCCTGTGGATACGGGGGGACCAGTGTTCTTTGTCCCCAGAGCTCTGAAAATAGTACCTAAAAGCTGTCACCCAGAAGCAGTGGGGGACATTCACTCCTTCGTTCCATTGACCGAAGTAGGCCGGTAGGCCCACACATGACGTCATATATGGGTTGTCTTAGTAAAGATGGGAGTCTGCAAATGGAAGGATAGATTTCAACTGATGAGAAGACTGTTATGTGAGGGATGGTTATGAACCTCTTATCCCTAGAGAAAATGAGCACAGTTCTCAGAATACTCAGCTCAGTGATGGGGGTGGGGGCCAGCCAGGCTAAAGCTGGTGTAACGGGGAAGTAAAATCAGCGCAGGCACTCTGCTGGCTCCAGTGGCCGGAGGCAGGGGTCCGTGACCACACACCCCAGCTGTGTTTTCCCTTCTCCAGATTATGGCCGAACGGAAGAATGCCAAAGCCCTGGCCTGCAGCTCCCTACAGGAAAGGACCAACGTGAACCTTGACGTTCCCTTACAAGGTAGGTCACCGCATCCACTTTCTTGTCTTCACCATGTGGTTTGTTGTTGGACAGGATTAAAGAACACTGCGCTCAGTGCTTTTCTAGCTGCTCGTCTGCAGCCTGGGGTAAGGGACAGCTAGTTAAATAGGTGAGCTGATATTTAGGGTGGGGGCCTCTGTCTACTTATTTCCCCTGACTGTACCCTTTGTGATTAAATAATATCTGGGCATAAAACACACCTGACACAAAGGACGTGAAAGCTGTTACTTAGTGCAGAGCAAAGGCACAATAACAGCTATAATCCCAGGTCCTGATTTCAAATGTGTTTCTGCCTAGAAATGACAGTTGAACGGGCCTTGGACTGACAGGGAACGGGGCCCTCATTTACCTGTAGACATGGGACGTGTGGCACAGGGAGCGCATCCAGGTGGCTCAAGGTCATGGCTGCTTGTCACGTGCGGTGCAGCCCCAGAGAACGACGTGTTGCTTTTGTTCCCTGTAGTAGATTTCCCAACGCCAAAGACCGAGCTGGTGCAGAAGTTCCACGTGCAGTACCTGGGCATGTTACCCGTGGACAGACCAGTCGGTAAGTGAAACCTTTGTCTTTCTACTTTGCAGGTGTTTGGGGACACATGGGAGGTGGTCACCCTCCCAGATGAGTGGCTATAGAGTCTTACCCCTTTGTACTCACACACCATCACCAGCCAGAGCACACAGGCAGCCCCAATCAAAAGAACAATGAGGACAGGCTAAGCTGCTGTCATTTAATCCCCAGAATATAGGGACTTGAATAAAGCAGGCGTGTCTTTCTTGTTTACCCAGCATTCCAGAGAAGCATGATCCTCGGGCTTTGCCGTTCTCAAGTGGGGCGTCCGTCTCTATGGCCAGGGTGGCTGCTTCAGTTCCCGTCAGCTGGTGGCCGGGGAGGCGGGGCTGAGGGAGCCGCATGCTTTCCTTCCACGTTGTGGCCCAGAAGCAGCCACACGGCAGTCAGCTCACATCCCAGGGGCTGACCTTGCTGAGCTGACCTTGCTGAGCTGGGCCTTAGCAGGCTGCAGGGCGGCCTGCTACGCGGCCTCCACCTGGACGGAAGAGGCTGTGTAGTGGTCAGAACTCTCATGTGTTTCAGGAGGGGGGGGGGCTGTGCAGTGATGCAGCTGCCCTGGGAGACAGCCGAGCAGTTCCTCACACGGTTAGACACAGAGTTTCCATTTGACCCGGAAGTTCTGCCCCTGGGCATGTACCCCAGCGCAGTGAAAACATCCACCCACTCAGAAATGTGTATATGAACATTCACAGCAGCATTATTGTAATAATCAACAAGTAGATGCACACCAGATACACTGGCAAATGGATGAGGAGAACCCAATACTGCTGTACAAAGGGGTTTTATTTGGCAAGAAAAAGGAATGAAGGACAGGCACACGCTGCAACAAGGGGGACCCTTGACAGCGTCATGCTGAATGGAGGAAGCCAGTCACAAAGGACCACATCCTCTGTGCATCTGTTTGAATAACGCATCCAGAACAGGCAGCTCTAGAGGCAGAAATTAAGTCAGTGATTGCCCAGGGCTGCGGGGCTGGGAGGAATGGAGGGCGGATCTTAAACGGTACAGGATTTCTCTAGGGGCTGATGAAAATGTTCTAAAGTCGACTGTGGTGATGGTTGCACAACCCGGCGAACATACTAAAAAACCATGAATTATACACTTTAAGTGAATGGTTAATATCTCAATAAAGTCGTCATCCCATTCGCCCAACAAACAGCTGTGGGAGCACCCAGTGGAAGTGTCCCATCGAACAGCCCGTACAACTTCTGTGAGGTGCCGCCCACGTGTGGCCTGGTCGAAGTGAGGAAGCAAAAGGGGGAGAGATTGGGGTGCTCTGGCGGGTGCTGGCTTCAGCTGGGTCCCCTGTCCCCAGGCTCCGTGCTTGGAAAAACAGTGTGTGAGTGCTGTTCACACACTCAGGGCTGGGGGAGCTTTGGAGAGAGAAAGAGAAAGGGGCACGTGGTCCCATTAGGCCGTCACACGCTGCATCACAGTCCTTGTGACCTTTCTGTTGAAAACGCTAGCATTTTATTTTTTTAAGCAAACATGAGAAATGAAATGTCTTCTGGGGCTATAAGAAAAAGATCAGCCTGGATGTGGCTGTTCCTGGGTGATCTGGGCCCATCGGAGGGTGAGAAATAGCTTTAGGACCTTTTCAACGATTCCTTCCATCCATCCAGGAATGGATACCCTGAACAATGCCATAGAAAGTCTAATGACCTCATCCAACAAGGAGGACTGGCCGTCGGTGAACATGAACGTGGCCGACGCCACTGTGACTGTCATCAGTGAAAAGGTGAGGAGGGTCGTAGACACGGTTAGCCTGTCTGGGTTACAGCGTGGTTTCGGACACAATAATCTTCCAAGGAATTTAGAAGTGCAGCCAAGGTGTGACCTCCGGGGAGCTGTGTTTGCTTAGGGTTACAATAGCCCACAATTACGAAGAAAGAGAAAGATGTTGCCCTTTGGGTCTGGACCTCTGCTTTCCTCTGGACTCAGAGCTTCTGTTCTGGTGCTGCTGACTCCTCCCTCCCCACATGCCCAAGGGCTCGGGGGGCCCGGCTGATACTAGTGTAACTCGCCAATGGTGTGGTTCTCCGGCCACTCACTGTCTGGGCCCCGCCATTGCCTGGGCTGTGTTGTCTGGGGGTGGGGTGCAGGAGATGCTTCTGTTATGGGAGGTCTTACAGTTTGATAGTAGCAGGGGCCACTGGTCATCTTCAGATAGGCCAGCGTTCACCTCAACTCAAATTGTCCCAGCTCCATGGTTGAAGACACTGAGGCCCAGGGAGGTTAAATAACTACCCAAGGTCACAGAGCCGGAAGTAGCATGGCCAGGATTTGAATACAGGCAGTCTGGCTCCAGGCTCTTTACCCCTTCTCTGCCTCTGTGAAGACCTGGAATGGAAAGACCACAAGTCCTTAGCCTGCTCTTCTGTCCATGAGCAGGTCACCTCCAAGCCCAGGTCAGCTTCTAAAGGAGAGTAAGACGCTCGTTGACCCTGCCTGCCCTCCAGCACGCTGGGCTGGAGTTTCCTCTGCGTGCCTGACATGTCATGCCCCTGCTGCCCCGGTTTCTGCAGGTGCCACTCCAGTGCTACATGCCTCTGCACGGCCCAGGTTTCCACTTGAACGTCATTTCTCCCGAGAAAACTTCCCAGCCGCTCAGGCCAGCGCAGTTGGCCTGTTAACAACCCCAGCACCTGGGGGAATACTTAATAGTTTAAGACATGAATGGTCCCGAAGTTGATGTACTGGATGCATATACTAATTTAAAAATTGCCTACGGTTGTTGCAAAGGACGTGGTGTTCACGAAGATTCAGTCTGAACACTCTTCACACTGCGTCATACAAATACCATGTGGACCAGTTTGTAAAAAAAAAAATGATTTGGCAACTTTTTATTTTACACGGTTTTAGATAGAAACATGATTCAGCATGCCATTTAGCTTGTAAAGAAGAACTGAGGCCCTGGCTGGTGTAGCTCAGTGGATTGAGCGCGGGCCTGCCAACCAGACAATCGCGGTTCAATTCCCAGTCAGGGCACATGCCTGGGTTGCAGGCCAGTTCCCAGCAGGGGACGCACGGAAGGCAACCGTACATTGATGTTTCTCTCCCTCTCTCCTTCCCTTCCCCTCTAAAGATAAATAAAATCTTTTTCAAAAAGCTATAAAATAAAAAAAAAAACTGGATGGAGAGAGCCCGTGGTTCCTTTTCTCTGGGTGCTGTGGGGTTTCCAGTGGGTTCACCTGGGCAAATGAGCTTATAGCCACTGGGTGTCCCATGTGGGCAAGGCGTAAGAAGTGTACGCGACTTTGTCCCATCCCCGGTGAACTTGCAGGCGTGGATCATAGCCAACAGGGGGCGGCCCACACACCACAGTTGTGTGTGGTTCGGAGCAAGATTAAATGCCATAATGAGATGCCCAAGGCAGTGAGGGCCTTTCCAGTCACTTGTACATATTTGCCTTTCTAGAAAAATACGAGTGCTTCCTGAATTCAGTCTGGCTGTATACATTTTTAATACTGTCGGTAGCCACTCTAAGCTTGAGCCTGTGATTGAAGGCCCAGATATGTCGGTGACGGCTGCCTGACTCCCCAGAGAGAGTGGGCTGCTGAATGACGTGTCTTGCAGAATGAAGAGGAAGTCTTAGTGGAGTGCCGAGTGCGATTTCTGTCCTTCATGGGCGTCGGGAAGGACATCCACACCTTTGCCTTCATCATGGACACTGGCAACCAGCACTTCGAGTGCCACGTCTTCTGGTGCGAGCCAAACGCCGGCAACGTTTCCGAGGCGGTGCAGGCCGCCTGCATGGTGAGTCGGCCTCTACCGGGGCTCGGGACCCGCACGCCCCTGCTGGGGTGTCACGTGCCGTACATTAGAACGGAGTTGCAGATTCAAAAGGAGAAAAGCCAATCTTGAAAGTAGTGCTTTGCTTTGTAACACTCGTTCCCGTGGACAGAATCAATCATGACAAAGTTTGCCATGTCAAGCAACGAGGACACGTGCAAATTTTGGTGAGACTCCACAGGAACGTTGAAAAGTGCGATCTTTGAGACCACAGGTCAGAGGGCTCTCGGTTCTTGATCCCGGATCAATTTCATGACATGGTCAGGATATGCTGGTCACGCGTGAGCTGGTGCTGTTGGGAACCAGCTCAGTACTTTAGTGTCATGTTTTGAAGGTGATTTTCATTTCAGGTAGTTGGTTTTTGTGCATCGTTCTTACATATTTTATTTACTTTTATTAGTTCAGTCCTTACAACAGTCCTGTTAGGTAGTTGTTTGTTGTTTTAGTGATCAGAAAACAGAGGCTCAGAGGAAGGAGCGGGCCCCCGGACACAGAGTGGTGGCGGAGTGTGCAGTTCGTTCCCACGTGCCCTGGGAGAGAACGCCAGTGCCCTTGGCGTCAGGCGTGAGCCAAGACTTTGTCACATTCATTTTGCAGATATCCTCTGAGTCCTGACGATGCTGGGCACTGATCAAGTTCTAGTAAAAATGAGGGGCATACGTGAACATAAGCATCAGTCCTGGTGCACCGGTTATTCCAGCAACAGCAGGTTGGGTCGGTGGAACCAAGTGAAAGGACGCAGGTCCACATTTGAAGTGCCCATGACAGCAGGCCACGGTGTGTACCTTCTGCAAAGATTCTGAAGCAGGAAAGTGAATTGACCATAGTAGGTTTTAAAAGTATAGTTGACAGCAAAAGAAAAGAAAGTGGAAGATGGGTCGAAAGGGCAAGGCTGGGGTGGGGAGGTCACCCAGGAGGCCAGGCGGCTGGTCCAGATGAGAGCCACAGAGCATCCAACCCGGGGCAGTGCTGTGAGTACTGGAATCAGGAACGGATGGCCTGAACGTCGGTGTGGAGAACTGCGTGGCTGGAGGGTGACGGATGCTTCACCTGATTCAGTCCACCGTCTGTGGGCTGGACTCTGGAAGTTCTCAAGTAGGATTAAGAAAGGATCCTTGCGTTATAGAGTTTGGGTACCTGGGGGAAGACATGTAAACAAAATTCTGGTAGTACGGAAGTGTTATAACTGAAAGCGTAGAGCCGCACTGGATGGAGCAGTGACTGGGAGGAACGAGGAGCGGGGTCCCTGCGAGCCGGTCACTTACAGAGATGGACGGGAAAGGGTGAGTGGCGTGAAGCACAGCACCGAGGGGCTGGCACGTTTGCCCCAGAACGGAGATGAACCAGTAAAGCTGGATTGAAATGGAGTCATCCACACGCACACACACGCACACATGCACACACGCGTGCGCAAGGTCGGGGGAAAGATCTTGGTGGTAGATTAGGAGGGGGGTTGGAGGGCTTAGCCTGCTAATTGGGTTAGAGCGGTGATTTTCAACCTTTTTCATCTCATGGCACACAAATACTAATTAATAAGATACATTTTTTATTAAAAATACATATATTTTTATTTGTATTTTTAAATAAAATGTATCTTTTGCCTATCAGACAAAAAAAAGTAGGTATAATTTTGATTTCACTCACAACTGGATGGCTGTTGCTGTATTGACTGTTGTCATTTTTTTATTTGACAGTCTCGGAGCAAAGAGGTCGGTGCCCCTGACTAAATAGTCAGGTGGTACAGGTTTCAAAAAGTCCTGGGGCACAGCACTTGAAAATTGCTGGGTTAGAGTAACTTTGGGACTGGGCAGAAGATGCTGTGATCCAAGAACAGGTGGAGTGTAGAGAGGTTGAGGGAGTTCTGTGCTTTACACACCGCACGCTGCTAGGTTAAGCACGAGGGGACAGGAGGTGGGCAGCAGATGGCCAAGGTGGGGAACAAGAAAAGAGAGCTGGTTGACGTGCATCATGAAAGACCCCCCTGAAAGGGAGCGGGGAGGAGGGAGGGGAAGGCCTGGTGCGTGCGCCCGTGGTCCGGCTTCCCTCGCACCTCCGTCCTTTGTCAGAGTGCAGTTGCCCTCGTCCTGGGAGCCAGGGTTCTGCGTGTAAAGGAGCAGAGCCGGGGCGGAGGGACGAGGTGAACCTGCCGCCCCGCAGCCCTGCCGCCCTGCCGCCCTGCCGCCCTGGTGTGGGAGGCTGAGATGGGGCGCAGGGGCTGTGTGAGGGAGAGAGAGACTGGGAGAGTTCAGCCAAGCAAGGATGGAGGATGACTGTTTAGGTATTTCATGGAATTGCAGATGATCATAACAGATGGCTTTAGTCATAAAATGAACGGCTTTCAGCCATTCATTTTAAATGCTGATGACAATTAAATTATTAGCTTTATCACTGGCCATGGTGCATTTTCTGATTCCCAGATCCATTCTGTATCTTAGAAGCAGTATTTTTACTCATTTGCGTATGATTTAAATGGTATCAGGGCAGCCGCTGAAGTGGCTTAACCAGTCCTGTAAGAGGCATGTTGATAAAGATGGAACTTTTCTCAACGCTCTGAAGCCAGCGATTCTATTGCAGAGGCTTTCCTCTTGATTCACGTGTGCGGCTGTCTGTCGGAGCCACCTCTGCCCCTGGCCGGGCGGCTCAGCAGGTTGGAATGCCATCCCACACGGAGACAGGTGGCGGGTCTGTGCGCAGTGCGGGCACAGGCAAGCGGCAACTGATGTGCGTTTTTCCCACACTGGTCTTTCTCTTTTTCTCCCCCGCTCTGCCCCCAAAATCAGTAAAATCATATCCTCAGGTGAGGATTTAAAAAAAATAATAAAATATCTATGCATGAATTTGTACCATCTCAGATGTCTGCGCTGGGTGGTAACACATTCTTTTGAATCTGCTTGGTAGGCATATCTTGCAGCCCTGGGGAGAGGCTCAGCTGAAACTATTTGGGTGAAATTTAGAGTAAGGCAGAGAGGGAGTCTTAGTGAAATCCATCGGGTGCAGTTTGATTCACGCCGGGCCTACCTAGTGGGCACTAGGAAGGCCCAGTCCGGTATTGCCACGGCTGCCCATGTGTGACTCTGAGCTTTGGAAGTGTGTGGTCTGGTGTGTGATGCAGGCCTAGCAAGATACCATGCACAGAGGAGGCACCGGAGAAGTCATTTTCTCGTGTGGTTGGGGGGGGGGGCCGGCCTTGTGGTGGCCTGTGGGCCAGGACTGAACTTGGGACCGAGAGTCTTGCTGAAGACAGTGCATGCTTCTCAGGAGGAAACTTCAGCCTGTTTTATAGGTATGCTAAGGAACTTGTTAATATTTAAGTGGATTTTTAGAAAACCAGCCATGGAAATATTTTAAAGTGCCTGGATTAGAAAAAAAATTGATAAATTTTAACCTTTTTATCTAAATTTGAAAAATTATGTCTTTGCACTAATACAAAAGTAGGTGGATTATGTTATATTTCTGAAGGATGGAAACTGTCTGTGGTGCCAATACTAATGGATTTTTAAAAATTAATCCGTTAAGATTTAGATTCGTATATGAAATGTATCCTGAAATCCGTTCGTTAGTCATTCTTTTTTAATTAAAGCAGGAGGTAGGGAAGGGAACAAGCATTTATGAATGCCTTCTGCACTGTCAGGCCTGTTTTAGGCTTTCTGCCAGTGATGCCTTAGTCATAAGGAAGGTCCCCCGTTCTTCAGCCATTCTACAACTGGAGAAACTGAGGCTCAGAGGGTTAGTAACTCAGAGTCACTGAGTGGCTCAGCGGCCCGGGGCAGAGCCCAGCTTCACACCGCGCCGGTCTGCCAGGTCGTCTCAGCAGCCGCACGCGCTCACCTCGTCCACGCCCCCGCGGAAAAGCGTAATCCCTCCCCAGTCCT
The DNA here is from genome assembly GCF_021234435.1 of Artibeus jamaicensis. NCBI lineage: Eukaryota > Metazoa > Chordata > Mammalia > Chiroptera > Phyllostomidae > Artibeus > Artibeus jamaicensis. Next base: position 2,829,308 of record NW_026521954.1, read on the forward strand.
TTCTCTTTTTCAGAATTGCTTATCTTTGCCTTAATACAAAAGCAGGTGTATTGTGCTGTCATATTTCTGAAGGATAAGAAACTTCGTGTTACCAGTACTGATGGATTTTTCAAAATTAATCCACTACGATTTAGACTTGCTCTTCGTGAGGTGTATGAACTGCAGCCTATCAATACAGAGCACAGGTAGAGCGTGGGGGCGGAAGAAAAAGATGGCAAAAGCCAAAGCACCCTCATCGAGCCTCACGATCTTTTAAGAAAACTTAAGACACTCCACTTTAGGGAAAAAATTACTAAAATCTTGGATTCCTGTTTGGGAGCTAGGTGGTTGACTTTTGGGAATAAATGCACAGGCGATCAGTTAAAATCACCTTGAACAGGAGGGATGGCGTGTCATTAATGGCGTAAACCGTGTTCTGTTTCATTTCAGTTGCGATACCAGAAGTGCTTGGTAGCCAGGCCACCTTCACAGAAAGTGCGGCCGCCGCCTCCGCCAGCGGACTCCGTGACCAGAAGAGTCACGACCAATGTAAAACGCGGGGTCTTATCCCTCATTGACACTTTGAAACAGAAACGCCCGGTCACAGAAACGCCATAGCTGCGTATGGTAAAGGATCCCGTAACACTGACCTGGAGATGGGACAGCTACACTCACGGTGAAGAACTGCTACCCGGCCTTCCATTCGGCTGCTGCTGATGCTTTGTCTTCAGAGAACTCACCCTTAACCACACAGTGTTAGACAAGCATGTTCTCTTGTCTTGCCACCGTCATGTGATAGGGAAAGAAGCATGACTTCTTTTTTTTGCTGTCAGTAAGTTACACCATGAGCAGTGGAAGGTCTTTTTCTTATTGTAAATATCGTGGATATCACTTAACTTCACACACACACACACAGAAGAATGCGGCCGCACCCCTCCTCACGAACTGATGCTGCGTCCTCAGCGTGAATGACGCCTGGGTTAGTTTCGTTGTCCTCTCGACTGGATCTGTCACCACAACTTCACGTCCTGCAGCACTTTGCCCTGTTTCCCACGTTGGAGTAGACACTGTGTCCCAGAAACCACTGAAATGCTGTAAAACTAGGACGATGAGTTTTTGTGTTAGTTACTCACAATGTTGAACCTTTTGGTTGGTCTGTTGGCATCAGTGTGGAGGCCAGCTGGTGGCTTTCCATGACGAGCTCTTTGACACACAGACACCGTTTCATGTTTATTCATGTCACGTCAAACAGCTGTTTGTGGGATATTGGAAGAAAGTGAAACTCAAAACTGAAAACAAACCAAATTTCAGAAATTAAAATCAAACAAAAATAGCCTTTCTTTTCCGATGGTTTTCAAACCGATCAAGAAAGAGGTTAACAAAGTCACAATGCATCTTGGATGGGACATACTCAAACTTCTGCCTTATATTGTACAATGCAACTAGAGAAGTGAAGTTCACTAGGGCCATTCTCTACATAAACCACATTAAAATGAAATATTCCTCGGAAGCTTTTTTTCCTTAGTTCAGTAATTAGCCAATATGCAATTTGCATTTGAGGAAACGTCATCTCTAGTGTAGGTCGTTGCCGAGGTGTGTCATTGGTCTGCTTCCTAGGTAAACGTTCTGCCAGGGTTCTGCATCTAGGTCAGTCTCACCCCGATGCTTTTTGTCCGGGAAGCTGTCTGTCCATCATGTATTTTCCATGGCAACAAATTACATTAAATTGAACCTGCTCGACTTTATGTATTTACTGTTAGAATTTGTTGGACTCCACTAGATATATTTTTAAATTTATATTGTTTCCGTTATATTTTCAAGATTAAACAATTTCATATCAGAGCAAAATGTACATAAGAGCAATGTACTGCTTAATAAGTTTCCCCAAACTGGGGCTTCCCTGCTCCTCCGTCTGGATATGAAACTTGGCTCTAAGGTTCAGATTTAGACCCTTGTTAACACTATTTTATAAGAGATTTGCAAAAGAGATCAATCTAAACTTTAGTCTTGCTTTTAATGTCAAAATTTACACTTTACAGTGATAAAAGTAACTGCTCTGTGTTTATCCTCTGCTACGTACTTGTCTAACGGTTTTCACATTCTTACCACATTAGAGCCTTATAAGGGAGAGAAGGTACTAAACACATCTGAGAAATAAAAACACAGAGTACCAGAGGCCCAGTCACCTGGCCTCAGGTCTCACGAAAGTTAGGGCCCATGCTTCCTAACTCCCAGTTTTAAGTCACGCCGTTTCCATGCCCACCAGGACATCTTTCCACAGCTCCTCTGGGCATACGCAGTGGTATGAATTACAACCCTTGCTTCCTCGCAGCCCAGGACTGTTCTCCTGCAGCGTGCGTCAGGCGTGTTGCCAAGGCAGGAGTTTACACGCAGGCCACAGCCTGTTCAACGCCTGTTCAACCCACAGGTGATGTGCCATGTGGCGGCGGCCTTCCTGCCTCTGTCCCCTCTCAGTCCTGGAATGTTCTGGCACCTTAGTGTCAGGGCAGAAAAGATGCCACTCTAGACTACAGTTCTCACCAGCCTGTACCCTTGTATCTGGGCCACTACCACCTTAAGGAGTTACTGCGTTAAGAAAATCCTCAGCGTGCCCTTTGAAAGCTGTTTGAAATTCAGGGATGATCGCCTTCCACCTTGATCCCCACACGTGATCCTCATCATATTAGTATGATGAACCTCAAACGCTGACAGCTGATACAGTTTCATCTTGGCAGTCTCCACCAGAGTCCCCTGTTCCTTTTAAGGCACACGTTTGGTCGTTTTCAGGGTCAAGAATACTGAGCTAGCTCTAAGTAGCCAACTGACTTACATATGCAATTAGAGGACACACAGATGAACGACAGCCTCTCCATATTGAAAACTTCACTGCAGCTACTTTGTTTTGAAGATAGCTTTGCATACTAAATGCATTTTTGTAAAATAACTATGTTAAACAGTATGTTCAGACACTTTCTGCCATGGCCAAAAAGTATGTATGGAAGTGTGTGTGCACTTTTCCGTGAAAGGGTGCCGGTGTGCTACCCGATATTGTAGCGCCTCTTCAGTTATCTATGCATTCTTTCTATCTGTGATTCGGTAAACAGGCAGCCATGCTCACGATGCCTTGTATGTCTTACCATTTTTTTAATTAACTTGTTAAATACAGCTTAAAATATTTTATTTATTCTATTTTTACTGAAATATACTGCATTATTGTGTTAATGTATTATCTTTACTGGATATTCTCTCAGTGAACTATATACATTGCCTAAAAGGTGGTTTTGTAATGATTTGTAGCCACATTTTTATTGGAATATGTAGAAGAAAAGGCAAAATGCTTAAAGTTTCTTTTATTTTTTAAACGCAGCCAGATAGACACAGACCCGCCACCTCATGGACACGCTCCTCTCGGCAGCATCAAGGGGAGTGGCCAGCACGCCTGTGGCCGAAGTTTTTACTCGGCGAACTAGAGCACCGCCAGGGTGCTTCGTTTTTATATCCGTCCCGACATGTGCGGTCTCATCTGAAAGGCAGACACGTGTCCACCTGCCCTCTGTGTCCACCCATCGCTGATTAGAACCATTGTTTTTGTTTGTGTCTTCCTGCATGAAGGGACATTAGACCATTTCCATTAAAAGAAGCTCTTGCTGATAACCTGTTGGCACTGCTGCTTTTTTCAAAATCCCACTTCATGATTTTAGGATGGTCGCTGGGGAGATTATTCTGCAGAAGGTCACTCAGGAAAAGCCCTGAGCCTTCCCTCCTCTGGCGTGACACTTGTTTTCCTAGGCACCGCAGCGCAGATTCAAGACTTCATAAGCAACCCTCGTATCCGCACAGTTTGACTAGGAAAACTCTTCGCTCTCTAGTTAGCTTGCCAGGCCCCCCGAACACATAGCTAACAGGTGCGCTACAGAGCCAGTAAAATGAAGTGTCTTTCAGCTTCAGGGGCAAAGATGCTGCTCACGCTGGACCCGTGAGAGCCCTCCCTGCCCCGCAGAGCAGCTCATTCACCCTGGAGGAACATTTGGTTTTGCTTTCAGCCCATTTAGCTGTTGACCACTTTTACACATTTAAATGTAATATGTTGTGAGAATAAACTTAGCTGCATAAAGTGTTTGACTCATTTATCTGATGTCTCAGTCACAGGTGTATATATACACACAGGAATAGAAACATAAGTTTAGTGTCTTCACGCTAGTCATTTTATTTTCAAATTCTTACCTGAAAATCATTTCAGTGACGCGAGATTCACCTTTGATTAGTTACTGCATATTTCCACCTGGTAAGAACTAGCAAGAACCTGGCATCAAAGTGAAGAATAGAATTCTACAGGCACTAAATCCCTACTCGGGTACCTGGGAAAACAAACCAGTTGAATGTGGTTTAGTTTAAGTTAGACATGTGGAAGAAGATAAGCAGAAATTAAAGTATGTACCTATTCTTTGCTCATCTTGCATTTTCCCACATTCATAGTTTAGCTCTTATACTCTTATCAAAGGCAGTTACTCTCAAGGAACAAAATTTCATTTTTGCTTCAGGTAAATTTAGATAAAAATCTGAATTTGCTATTGGAGTATCTAAATACCATTAATTATTATTTTAGGTTTCTGCAACACCTTCTCCAGGAAATTCAAGAAAGAAAAATGTCAATGTGTCCTCAAGAAAGAAAAATGTCAATGTGTCCAATAATTCTCCTCCACTACATTTCTCGAATATTGTTTTCAGTACTCTTCTCTTTTGACTGCCGAAGTATAATTGACCACGTACTTCTTAGAAGATTCTCAAAGAAGAAAACTGCAGACTTAACTAATGAATGGCTTAATTCAGAATCTCCGTATACTTCCAGAGAGAAAATGTAGTGGCTTGCATGCCAGGAGATTCTGAATGTAGGCAGCTAAAGTGACGTGATGTGGATCACATGCTGCTGTAGGATCAGAGAAGTCTCCTGAACTATTTCTTAACAATGAGAGTTTTCTTCTTATAACTTACCGTGAAAATCTCACACCTGCTAGTTTGGGACAAGGGAGTTCTTTTCAGCCTGGAGCAAGGGGAATAGGGTAGGAAATGGGGTGAAAGATTCCTGGGAGAGCATTCCAGCTCTTTACTGAACAAAGTTTGGTTCAGCCACATGGGCCTTCCAGTGGCATGGAATCCTCTTAGCCAGATAGAGCGTGGGAGTAAGAGGGTGAAACACTATAGTTTTTAGAGCAAAGAAATACATGGTTTTTGATTTTTGAAATTAGTAAAATAAGCTGAGCATTGAAAATATTTCTGTACATTTTAAGAATCATAATTAACATGAGAATTTTTTTGCTATTTAAAATATGTCCAGTTCAAGTATAAAAAGTTTTGTTTCCTTTCTTCACTGACATGCACCATTTTTTATCTTCAATTCAAGTGAGAAAACAAAGAACAGAACATTAGAGCTGAAATAGACCTAAACATTCATGTGGAAGAAGATAATATTCTACCAAAATCATGGCACCTAAATTGAACATTTATAAATTTACATAACACTGTTCAACACAACTGGATTCTGAAAACAGAACTTTAAATTCAAACTTTATGAATGTGTCTCTGAACAATAGGATTTATCGTTGCAACTTACTCAATTAATGTCAGTCAAGCAATTTCTTTTGCCATGAAGGAAGAAAATTAGTAGATCCAGAAATGATAATCATACCAAATCTTGGTAGACAATTGATACATTCAAGACAAATGGATTTTTAATAAAATTAACATAGAGCTATATTTTAATTGTGCATCAGAAATGAATTACCAAAATGTGATTACTGTGTGCCATTTGAAATGACGTAGATTTCAATATTTGACCTGATCTTTGAGTAGAATCAAATTTTTATGGGTTTCTTCAATGATAGGTGTCAGTTGTATTGAATAGTTTGCCTCTTCCTCAGAATGATTACTGTTTAGATGGAAATTTGCTTACAGTCACTTTTTTTTAATGAGAGTACTGGGCATAAATAGAAGGGAGAGCTGATTATATTCAGTCTGCTCAGGGTCCTGGAAGAACCTCTATTAGAAAGTTTTCACTGTAAACGGACATCCGAACTACCGCACCTGGGACTCCGGAGCTTCCTGTTCTCCCTACTCGTGCTCAACTTCAATCACATTACAAAACTCATGTCATCCTTGCTGAAAGAATATGTTTATATTTAAGAAACACGCAAACCTTGATAGTGACTGAAAATGTTCAAAAGCAGTGTCCTAAGTCCACACTGAAAGTTAACAAGAGACTAGTTTTAACAGCTGAAACTGAGTCTACAAGTGAACATTCTAGAACAGATCAGCACTGAGCTGTTGAAATCTGAATTTTGCTTTACTTAACCACCTACATTATTGTTTCTCATTTGTCTTAATTCTCTTGAAGGTACTATCACATTTAGAAGATGCTAAGTGACTGAAAGAATCAGTATTTTATGTAAGAATGTCTAACCTTCAAAGAAATATCAGATCTAAAAAAATCAACTGCTGTTGACCCCTGTTTTAAAAAAAAGAAAAAATATACAAGACCGTCAAAGCCATGGTTGACGACGTCTGAGTAGGGAGGAAGGTGAGTTTTCAGGTTTTTCCCCTTTTCTGGTTAATGATGTTGTGGGAAGGTAACCAGACATAACAGGCTTGGGTCCAGCCCAGCGATAGTAAAAGCGGGGAGCTAGAGTCTGAGGTCTGACCCCTTGAGGGGTTGAATATGGGAACATTACTGGAGGCAAAACAATCTCTACGGGTTTCAGCACAACCATTCTGTCTTCTGGGCGAGGTCTCACGAAGTTTGAGCGCCGTTCATACGGTCTGGAGGGGGGGGTGTTCTTCACAAATGCAGGCACTAAGGGGCTGGTGGCAGGCTTGGTTTTTCTGACCTGTGAGGAAGAACCCACTTGAGTTGCACTTTTCTGTGCGAGAGGTGTTTTCGTTGTTGACGTCTCTGACTGATTAATAGTTGCATTAGTTTCTTGATTTAGAAACGCAGCAATTTTCAATTGAATGCTGTTAGTATTAGTAGCGGAAGCTTTTGGCAGTGTTGTTTTTGATTTCTTCTTCTTCTCCCGTTTTGAAGGTTTACCCAGCTCAATCCCGTCCAGTAGACCCTTTGCTGCAGCGCGGGCCAAAACGTCCTTCACGGACACCGTCTCAGATGGGTCCCGCTGCAACAGAGAAGCCATTGCTAAATGTGGGCGCTTAGTGTGTATGGTACAGATATTTATCAGTCTTTCACAAGAAGCAAAAGAATATAGTATAGTAAAAGAAGAGGGTTTTAGGTCTTAGTCCTAATATATCCCGTAAGCCTCAGCAAATGACTTTTTTATACTTAAACTTCCCCGTTTATGAAGTGACAGGAGGAAAGAAAAGACCTACAGAGCTTATTTCTTACATGTGAAATATATAAGAACAACTGACACGATGAAGTGCTTAGAGAAGTAGGGGTGGAGATCAGGCGAGCAAAGAACACTCAGTAGAAGTATAAAGATAAAGGCAGGAATTTCTCTCTCTCTCTCTCTCTTTTTTATCTTTGGCCACACAGTAATAATTCTTATTCCTGTCTTTAGTAACATAAAACAAGCACACCAGAACATCATGCTCACAAAGTTCCTGAGACTTTGTTTTTTCTTAATGACAAGATATGACATGCCTTGATATGATATGATACATGATATGATATGATATGATATGATATGATATGATATGATATAAGGGAGTTTTTTCCTTACCTCCCTTGTAAGAACAGAAAGGAAACAAGCATTGGTAATTTCAGACGGTTCCATTCTGAAAAACTTGTCAGCAGACAACTGTATGTCCTTTAAGGAGCACAGTGGAAGGACAGGAGGACTGAGCCTGCAGTGGACACGAGCAAACAGTCTATAGTTAGAAAGGCTGATCTGCCAATGGAGGGAGACAGTAAATTGCAACAAATTTTCTTCTATTATGTTCTACCAGCCATATCAACACAAATTGCAAATTAGGATAACACCCCAAAGCTGTACAATACTATTATAATTTAAAAACTCTAATGTTAACTTGTCATTTATTCTACTTCCCAAGTTGTCCATTTTAAAAAACTATGCCAAGAATACCAACCTTTCAGCAAATTAAAAACTCTTACCTAAGTCATTAATATGTTAACAAAAAGGCTCCCATAACCAATATAGGTCACTATGTGTAGTAATCGCAGAAATGCAATCCAGAGTGTTCTGTACCTCTACATGTTGTCAAACTACAAAAGGTCTGACTGGCTTCCTTCTTTCGGTTACTTTTTGCACAATTAGGACATAAAAATTTGGTTTAGTATTGTTAACTACATTTTTCCCAGTAACTTTTTGAGTATTAATGGATGAATCATGTAGTGTTCAAGAAAGTACATAATGAAGACTTCATGTCAGAAATATCAAACTCTCACCCTGGCTGGTGTGGCTCAGTGGATTGAGCACTGACCTGCAAACTGAAGGGTATCTGATTGGATTCCCAGTCAGGACACATGCCTGGGTTGCGGACCAGGTCAGGCCCCCAGTAGGGGGCGCACATCAAGTATTTCCATGTGTCTGGGGCATAAAGTGAGTAAGGGGATGGAGAGGTCACTTCAAGTGTGGGCAAACACACATGACCTCAGGTGACACGCAAAGCATCTGGCACATGGTGGTGATTTAATAAGTGTTTATGCTGAACTGAGTTGAAATATAGTAACTGCTGTGTAGGTTGTAAAGGCAAGAGAGCTAGTTGCTCCTCTCACGAACCTTGTAACCAACAAATTGAATTTCTGAGGTCTATTCTTATATATTCTCTACACAAATAGAAATAATTTAAAAGTTTTTTTACTTATATATTAGTAAAGAATACTCGGAAGATCATTGTTTCTTACCAATTTGGAACATAGCTCCACAATGTAAATATGAAAGCAGGGATTTGTCGGTTTTAATTCACCGATATATTTCTAGCACCTGGAAGAGTATCTAGCACATAGCAGGTATTAATAAATATTTATCTGATAGACTATGATACATTTTCACTACATATATGCTCTTTTTTAAGATTTTAAGTATTTATTTTTTGAGAGAGGGGAAGGGAGGGAGAAAGAAGGAGAGAAACATCAATGTGTGGTTGCTTCTCATGTGCCCCCAACTAGGGACCTGGCCCACAACCCAGGCCTGTGCCCTGATTGGGAATCGAACCAGCAACACTTTGGTTCACAGGCTGGCACTTACTCCACTGAGCCATGCCAGCCAGGGCCATATAAGCTTTGTTTTAATGGTAGAGGTAATCCGTAATTAAGGTTGGTCAAGTTACCTTACAGAACCTGCCTCTACATAAGAAAATGATTTCCACACCCCAGTTTATAGCCCATTTCTTTATACAGTAAAATAAGTTCATATCTAGAATCTCACACCTGACTTTAATGATGACATTTGATAATTTTTTGAGTTGATAATATTAGGACATTGCATAATTTAATTTAAATGAAATGTCTTGAATAGACAGGTTCATAGAGACAGAAAGTAGATTAGTGGTTGACAAGAGCTAGGGGAACGGGAATGAGAAGTGACTATTGGATACTGAGTTTCTGCTTGGTGGGTGATGGAAATGTTCTGGAATTAGTGCTGATGGTTGCACAATTTTCTGAATATACCAAAAAGCACTGAATCATACACTTTGATGAATTATGGTTTGTGAATTATATTTCAATTTTTAAACTTATTAAAATAGCATAGACAGACAACAGTGTGATGATTACCAGAGGGAAAGGGGAGGTTGGGAGCAGGCAGAGAGCACAAAGGGGTGATGAATGGTGTTGGAAGGAGACCTGACTTGGGGTGGTGAACACACAACACAATGTACAGATGAGGTATTATGGGATTGTACCTCTGAAACCTATATAATTTTATTAACCAAGGTTATCCAAATAAATTCGGTAAAACATTATTAAATTAAGAGTTCCATATATTTAGTGTATGTATTATCTGTGACAATAGGTAAAGGCACACCTCGTTTTATTGTGCTTCATCTTATTGCGCTCCACAGATGTTGTGTTATTTACAAATTGAAAGCAATACCCTCCACCGGTGAAAAGATTTCGACTCGCTTTATTGCGGCGCTCTGGAATCGAGTCCACAGTGTATCTGAGGTATGCCTGCACACACACACTCATGGGCTGACACTCAACTGGTCCACACTGGTATGGCTGTACCAGTGGTTAAATATCGTTACTCTGGTGCCCTCTAGTGGCCCCTGCTCTCCTAGTGCCCCCTCCAGACCTTCACAGAAGAGAAAGGAGCAAAGGGTTACACCTGCTCATCAAGGGACTGTCAGGACCCTGTTCCAGTGCTGAACATGCTGGGATTTGGAGGTGGAGAGTAATAGGAAGAAAATTATTAACCTCATTATGCATCTTTGGATTGTTTTATTAGATACACAAATATAGGTAGGGGTTTTGGCAATTTAGAAAAGTAAAATTTGAGAAGAAAACCATTTGAAATTATAATTAAAACATTGTTATATTATTATAGAAATAGCCAAACATCAACAGAGTAAGATAGAGTTACAGACTCACATAACTATAACATATACGGGATTATAACATATAAAAACAGTGGCATTTAAGTCAATGGGGGGAGTAGTGAAGGGTTGGTGAGGGAGGGGGAATAAAGCATGATTCGTACTTTACTCCTTTACCAAAATAAATAGCAGATGAATCAATTATTTAAATATAAAAATATGAAAGGAAAACTTGTAAAAAATATATAAACTGAGGGTCAGTATCACACAAGCCATAAAGAAAAGACTGATGCAACTGTCTACACAGAAATTGGAGATTTCTATGTAAAGCAATTTTTAATCAAAGTTTTTATTTAAAAATATCTGCGGTTCATATGAAAAGAGCTAATCTCCCTAATATACAATGACAAGACATAGAAAAAGAGGCATGACACTGTTGAAAACGCAGTACAGAACAGGAACAGGCTACATTTACTGAACATCTGTTATGTGCCAGGCACTGTTCAGGTAGTGAGATACTCATTCGGTCCCTCAAAGACCCAGGGAGGCAGGGATGGTCCAAGGGTCACAGCCGCCTTCCCTCCCTCTCCTTTCACAACACCCTTCTCCCACTGCACAAGAAAAGGCACCGACCTTGTTATAGCACTTTCTCCCGGGGTGTTAATATCTCTAGAATGGTACAACTCAAGAGTGTGGTTCTCTTCTCCGGAGTCAAAGTAGAGTTTAGGTAAGAAATCTTGAAGAGGATACCAAACACCAAAAAAGCTCTGTTCTTGAACTTACTTCCTTCTGTCCCCACTCTCTTTCTCCCCACCCCCTGCCCACCTCCTTTTTTCTACGCATCTATCTTCAATGAAACTTACAGGAAACTCACGGGGGCATATTAACATGTCTGTTTGAATTTTAGAAACTCACACTTTTTCTGACAGCGTCAATCTGGTTTTCACAATGAGAACTAGCTTTGTCAAATAAGGTAACAAATTCATCATTTTTCCATAAATTGAATAAGATAAATTTGTAGATACAAAGATTTAACAAATATATTTAAATCACATGTGTAACATAACATTGCAGAAATACTATATTTAACAACTACTTAAACTTACGGTGAATATTAGATATCAACTTTAAAACATAGAAGAAGTTACACAGTTATTTTCAAATGTGTGGGGAGTATTTGGAAAGTTGTTTTTTCCAACATTACAAGAATTTTGCAGTGTACTGCTCTAGCAGCCTCGCTCTTACCTACCCCACAGCACACTGCCCGGTCGGGAAACGGCACATGTACCCAAACTCATTAATAGAGAAGTAAAGTCTAATCACAATGAGATCTCATCCTTCCACCTCAGCCTGGTGAGGATTTAAAGTCTGATAAAACCTAGCATTTGTGAAGCTGTGGGGAAATAAGTTTATAAAAGTATATATTTTGGTGGGAAGTTTGACAAAACCAATGAAAACTCTAAGTGTGCACAGCCCTCTCAAACTGTTAAAAATAGTTAAGTAAGATTTGGAAAAATTTATTCTTTTTAAGTTAGTATTTCTGTAATGAAATAAAACCAAAGTTTTTACAATAGGGGCAAGCAAAAAAAGTTGTACTGACCAAGTGTGATGACACCCGAGTCCAAAATGAGGCAGTGCTTTCTGGGATGTTAAAAGTTAGCAACAGGTGATCAGATTAGATGGTATATAACACTGCTTTCCACTCTAAAGTCTGCTACTTTGGGAATTAAGAAATAATTTTTAGAGGCCATATAGTGTACTTCCCTGAGCAATTCTTTTGACAGTAACCCCAACAAGTATTCACAAACCTCTTGAATATATAGTTTTTAATTTGAACCCAAATCTCAGATTATTCTGTATTTACAGTATGTCCTTAAATATGTATCATTTGTGTATTTTACACCATATTATAGATCAATAATTGCTTACCTAAAATAAAACCTAGTGAAATAAAATGCAGATGTCCTTCCATTTTTGCCATATTATATTCTTAGAAACCTTATTCCTGCCAAATGAAGAACCATCTGCACTGATGCATTTGGTTACACACCTGCAATAATTCTCTTTGCCACTAGGTGGTAATTTAGCTAACACTATGTCGAGAATCACTCAGAACATAAAGTTGAATGCTAGCCACCAACAGGAGTTACTAACTAAGGAAGTAAAACAAGAAGGGAAATATAGGTGTGATTAACATGTCCACTTGTGAATGGGCAAAGGAAAAATATTCAGTTAAAAGAAGGAAGTAAATCATATGCATATTAAGAACCTCCAACTTCCAGCCAAGATGGAGGCATAGGTAGAAACACTGTGCCTCTTCGCACAACCAAGTTTATGAACAACAAAGATTTAAAAACCAGAACGCAACCAGAACAGAGAGAAAATTAAACTGTACCGAAGTCCGACAACAACGAACCATTCATCCAGACCGCGGTAAGAGGGGCCGAGTCAGCGGCTGGAGGGGGTGGGTGTCGCGCAGGAAAAAACGGCTGAACCAACCCAGGCAACAGGCGGACCCAGTGAGGGCGCAAAGCAGCTGGCTGACCACAGTCACACATTCCCGGGCAGATAAACCAGGCGAAGGAGCGAGCAGTGAGACAAACTGTGCAACCCAGGGCCCCAGTGCCGGGGAATAAAGCCTAAAAGCACCAATTGGAAAAACTTTCGGGGGTCAAGGTGCTGGGAAAGGCTCCCAGGCTCCCAGAGAGTTCACTGGAGAGACCCACAGGGTCCTGGAGGGTGCACAAGCACACACATCTGGGAACCAGCACCAGAAGGGCCCAATTTGCTTGTGGGAAGCAGCAGAGGGGACTGAAATCCGAGAGAGAGCAGAAAAACACCACTGCCCCTCTCTGACCCTGGCCCCACATACAGCGTCACAACCCAGCAACTTGGGTCACCCTGCCCTGGTGAACACCTAAGGCTCTGCTCCTCATACGTAACAGGCACAAACAGACCAAAACATTGTGGCTCAAGAAGAAGAACAGCTCAAAGCCCCAGAGCCAATACTTCTAAGCGACCAAGAGATAGCCAACCTATCAGATGTACAGTTCAAAACACTGGTAATCAGGATGCTCACAGAACTGGTTGATTTTAGTCTCAAATTAGATGAAAAAATGAAGGCTACACTAAGTGAAATGAAGAAAAATGCACAGGGAACGAATAGTGATGAGGAGGAAACTGGGACTCAAATTAATCGAGTAGACCAGAAGGAAGAAAAAAATGACCAAACAAAAGAATGAAGAGACAAGAATTCAAAAAAATGAGGAGAGGCTTAGGAACCTCCAGGACATCTTTAAACATTCCAACATCAGAATTATAGGGGTGCCAGAAGGACAAGAGGAAGAGCAACAAGTAGAAAACTTACTTGAACAAATAATGAAGGAGAACTCCCCCAATCTGGCAAAGGAAATAGACTTCCAGGAAGTCCAGGAAGCTCAGAGAGTCCCAAAGAAGGTGGACCCAAGGAGGAACACACCAAGGCACATCATAATTACATTAGCCAAGACTGAAATGAAGGAGAGAATCCTAGAAGCAGCAAGAGATAAGGGGACAGTCACCCAGAAAGGAATTCCCATCAGACTGTCAGCTGATTTCTCAAGAGACCTTACCCTACATCCAAGATTGATCTATCCAGCAAAGCTTTCATTTAGAATGGAAGAGCAGATAAAGTGCTTCTCAGATAAGGTCAAGTTTAAGGAGTTCACCACCACCAAGCCATTATTATATGAAATGTTAAAGGGACTTTTCTAAGAAAAATAAGATTAAAAAGATGAACAGTGAAAGGACAGCAAACCCACAACTCTCAACAACTGAATCTTAAAAAAAGAAAAACAACAAAGACAAAAACTAAGCAAACAACTAGAACAGGAACAGAATCAGATAAATGGACATCACATGGAGGGTTTTGGGTAGGGGGGCAAGGGAGGAATGGGGGGAGGGGGGAAAAGATACAGGAAAGAAGAAACATAATTGGTATGTATAAAATACATGGAGAGAGGTCAAAATGGTATAGGAAACAGAGAACTCAAAGAACTTCAGTTCCACCCATGGACATGAACTAAGGGAGAGGGGATGCTGGAGGGTTCGAGGGTGCAGGAAAGAAGGAGATAAAGGGGGAAATTGGGAAAACTGTAATAGCATAATCAATGAAACATACTTTAAAAAAATCTCGAAGAAAAAAAAAGAACCTCCTACAAGAATTAAAGGAAAAGTTCAAAACCTGAGCAATGAGTAAAAAGTTGGAAACGGTTTTAAATACCTTATTAATTGTCACAGTCGTGGTGAAGGAGTAACCGGTGTCACAGACTTGGATGTACTCCTCACCCTGATGTCTGCACTCAGCTGCAGTGTCAATGGTTTTTGTCTTGCTTCCTAATGCACTGCAGCGTCTCACCCAGAAGCTACTGTAGTTACAGAGGCTACTTCTACCTTGGTCCTTGTGGGTGCCAAAGGCTATAAGGAATGTATGTTTTCAGATTATAAACATCCAATTTTCTCTCTAGTTTCTCGGGTTATTTTATATACTTATTTTTCTTATACTGTGGCATGGATGTGTCTAATGTCAGGATATAACGTTTAGACTCAGTTTTTCCAGAAACCAATCAAGACGGGCCGTAATGGCTTTTGCATTAGCAATAACAACAGGAATCTAGTGTACAAGAGAATGCTCGTACCAAGCCACTGTAAAAAGTTTTAAGGAGAAGCACTCTTTGGGCATATTAAAGTCTAACAAAAAGGAAATGGGATGTCTTCATATAACTTAGAAAATCATGTTTTCACTTTCAAAAATATTTGGTTGAGTTGTTTAGAAGATTCATTCCTGCCCTTTCTTACCGATAAGGTTGTACTTTAGTCCCAAGGGCTTGAAGTTCCAGTGCTTTCTTAACGACAGCTTCATTCTCTTCTGGATAAACTGAACACGTGCAGTAAACAACCGCTTGAGCTTTAGTAACTATATTTAAAGAAGATGTGATTAACGTAGTGCCCCATTCACAGTTTGACAAAAATTTGCTGTGTTTCCAAGCGTCCGTTTGTACAATACTGCACGGCTTTGAAGACAGTGATTCCCATAGAAGTTCACAGGGCTGCCCTCTACGAACACATACTAACTCCATACTATGGAGTACATACTAGCTATGTAGTCTGCGGCCAGTGAGTGAAGCGAATCTAACCAGACTATATGGAAATTGAATCGATGTGACCAACCTAGTTCCAAACAAAAAGAGTAAATGCTGCAAGTTACCCAGAGCTTTTACTTCCAGCCATGTTCCCGTAAGCCACGTCACATAACTGGCTAAAAGGACTGTAGAAACAGGCATAGATGTGGGTCTCAGTTTCGTTACTTACGGCCGTGTGCACCTGGGAAAATGACTTGAACTCTCGGATTTTTCATCTTTACAATGAGCTAATGCTACTACCTGCAACTCATTTATTTACATTGATCAAGCACCTACTATGTGGTAGGCACTGTTCTAGCCATTTGTCTAACAGACAAAGATCTTTGTTATTAGGGAGCTTACTTTCTATGTTTTATTGACATGGTAAGACACATATAAATAGGAAAATTATATAGTGTTGTCAGGAGTTGATAAATGCTAATAAAAAAATCACAGCAGGAATGGAGGATGTCTAGTTTCAGGAGATGATACTGTAATTTTAAACAGAGTAGTCAGAGAAAGCATCAAAAAATATTTACCAACTTGCTAATCTTCCAACCAACTTGCTTCATAGATCATATACAAAATTATCATGTTTAAATTAATGTTTGTTAGTAGCATCAAAAAGGTGGACCTTTTGATGTGCTTCACATTTTCCTTTATAGCTACCTCATGTATGCTGTATCTTTATGTACTAAAAAATGGAGGGTCCTTATAACTTTGATTAAATTTGGTTTTAAGTCCTGGTTCTAGAAATCATATCCTTTTGCTGCATACATACCCTTTAGAGGCCTAGGCTTTCGCCTGGAGAGCCAGCAGTCCAGAGGCTGCAGAAGGCGGCAGCTGGGACCTGACTGATGGGCACACGGGTGGGCCTCTGGCAGGCTAGACGCAGTTTCTTGGCCTAAGTCAGGTTGCAGCTCCTGAGCCATAAGATAGAAGGAACCCCTACTTTCCCATGAAATCAGACACAGGGACACCAGAAAAAACCTCAGAGTTGTTCTCAAGACCTTAAGAAATGATTCTCTACCCTTACGTCACCTCCAATCAGTCAGCTCCCAACATGACCTGGAACCCACAGGGTCTTGAGATCTTGCCCCATATCTGTCACCTGTATGTCATCAAGGAATTTGGACTGTTGAGCATCAGCTTCCTATCCTCCTGGTTGGTGCCATTTATCAATAAAGTAGCCAATATCTCTCCACTGAAGTTCTCGGTGTCTAGCGTTTGGCTCTGCTTGTGTCAGGTATATGAACTCTTTCTGTTCTGCAATACCTATACTTACCTTGGAGCCTTTGAAGATCAGCATTTATTCACACTTATATGCCAACAGCTAGCTTAATGCCTGACCTAGAGTAGGCATTTGACAGACATGTGCTGAATTAATAAAAATGTATATCATTTCTCAGAGACTTTTAGATTTCCACATCCATGTATACGCAGAATCTAAATGGTACTCAAATCTAAATGCAGTGATTGAAGCAATAGTATAAATACTTAAAGAGCCTTGTTACACAGACTTGCACCTCTCTGTTCTCTATTTAGCTCTACGTGAAATAAGAGTTTGAGAGTTGTAAGGGGCAGGCACGGTGACAACAGAAAAATCACATCAAATAAGCCCAAGCAAAGAAATAGAGAAGGTGCAACTGTACAGCAATGGATGTCATATTTCACTTCAGCATTAAGAAACTGTTCATCATGCCTGCTAACCTCTGTTAAAAATGATAATAAAGTATTATATTTTTAAAGGACTTAAATTGGTAAAAATAAATATTCTGGTACTTGAAGATGCTGAGTGTTCTGGGAAATTCACTTATAGTTCATACCTCATTGCCTGCCTAGAATAGAGAAATAATATATTAATGTTTCTAAGATTTACAACACATTTTAAGATTGAACTTACACTTCATCGCATGTGTTAGCTGTTTATATTGCTGTTGGACGAGAACATTAAGTTTATCTTCTGATGTGCCTCCTTGAGAGAAATCTTTAAGTAAATCTGTATCTAAAAGCAAATAAATGCTTTAATTATATCACTATTAGCTGTTTTCCATAATTGCTATCATCACATTATTTAACATTTTGATCATTTTCTCTATTAATAGAGTTTTCATGGAAAATATCAACACTAAAAAAATAGTATTGCAAAAATGTCTGCTGTCATAGAAATGTACACTTGAAACCTGGATGGTCCTATGAACCAACATTACCCAAATAAATGTAATTTAAAATAAATATAAATAAATATAAATAAATAAAAACACTTGAGCAATTTAAAAATGACAAATATTTTTTACTGACTTGAATATTAAAAACTAAATTGATAAAGGTAATTTTGTTTAATTTTTTTTCTCCAAGCTCTGATGAGATACTCCTTCAACTAGCCAAATAAGTCATTTAGGTATAGAAAAGAAGAGTGCAGTCAGTCTAGAGACTGAGCATGAAAGAACTCAGAAGAACATGACTTTACAAATAAAGTTACCAAAAGAAATTTTGGAAGGAAAAAATGAAGAATAGCAAATGTAGCCCTGGCTGGTGTAGCTCAGCGGATTGAGTGCGGGCCTGCGAACCAGACAATCGCGGTTCGATTCCCAGTCAGGGCACATGCTTGGGTTGTAGGCCGGTTCCCTGCAGGCCAGTTCCCAGCAGGAGATGCATGTAAGACAACCGTACATTGATGTTTCTCTCCCTCTCTCCTTCCCCCCATCCCCTCTAAAGATAAATAAATAAAATCTTAAAAAAAAAAAAAAGAATAGCAAATGTATGTCTTCATAATAGATCAAGAAACTCTTGCAGTAACACTTTAATTTCTGAAACTGATTTTAACATATGTCTTGACATTGCTAACAAAGACCTATTAATGTTACTTTATAGAGATTTATTCAACAACCCTTTTAACACTGAAAAAATTGTTTAAATATACATGAAACAATCTGCCTAAGGTCACAAGGATACTAGTGTAAGGTCACATAGCTGCTAATGTACAGCCAAAATCGTGGCTACAAAATTGGATCACAGAGCCCAAATTCTAACCTCTATATTCTTCTCCTCTCAGTAATTCTCCTAGACTATAAGAGCCCATTGTTTTTACCACATTTTTGGCTCTTCCCCATTCCAGTAATATCACTGAAGGTTAATTAAACTCCATATCTTTTCAAGTCAGGGTTTTTTTACACTTCACATTTTTCTATCTATTTGCAAAATTACCTATCACTTTTTTTAAAGACTATTTATCCATTATTATACTCTTAAACCATATCAGTTACTTTTCCCATCCCATCTAAAAATAATTCCAAGTTGTTAGCAATGACCAGCTTCATATATTCTTCAATGGCTCAAATACTTTTCCATGTTACAATGTGTTTTAAAATGAATTCATGATTGTTCTCTTCCACCTCGTATCCAACCCTGGTAAAATAATCCTTTGGATTCACCCCCTAGATTTATGGCTACTGTTTCTACCACACTCATTAGGTCAGCAGCTCCGTCTGTGCTCTGCCTGTTATTTCCTCTGAGTGCAGTTTCCTTTAAAAGCTCTCATTTATTCCAGGTTTGCCACAAACCACTCGTTGCCTTATACTGTTGCTTCAAAACATTACTAACCCCTGGGAACCTTTATACTTTCTTCCTTTCCATCAGCTGTAGATTCCTTTGGGCTGTTCTCCCAGCTTCTAGTTTACTTTTACCCATGGCTTATTCAGTTCTGCTTCCCATTTCAAGATGGCCCAGGGTAAGGCTTGTAGCTGCTATTCCTTCTCAGCTCTCAGTGCCTACTCATTCATCTTTGGTCATTTCCCAAAGTTAGTATAAGAATGTTCTCGGCCTATTATGTTCCCATGGGAGTTGGTTATTCTTCTGTTTGACCCTCACTGGAAAGACATTTTCTACACCAGGTCATAATTCCACATGGTACAGTGGAAGTCCAGGTAAAGCCTGTAGTTTAAAGTAAAGAAAAGGTACTGAGTTTAAATCCCAGCTTCCTTCCTTGCTACCTACATGACCTCAGTCAAGTTGCTAAGTTTCTCTGAGTCTTGAGTTTTTCCCATTTGTAAAATAAAGATAATAAAATAATACTACCCTCAAAACGTTACTGTGAGTATTAAGTGATAGTGCATGAACACTACCTACAATACTGACTGGGACACATTTTACTCAATCACTAATGTTTGCTCAACATTAGTTTCTCTCCTGTCATTTCTTTTTCTCTGTTTTTCATTATGTCCTTGCTAGAAAGAGAAAACTGTTACTCACTGTTCTGAGTGTCTGTGGAATGTCGTCTTTGTCTAATACTCTAGTTAATTGTATCTATGCCTTTCTGTACTAACAAGGGACTAGAGCAAGAGTCAGTTTCAGTCGATGTGTGCGATGTTCTGTGATTAAGAGAGTGATTCCGAGCGCCAGCCTTGGGGTTGAAAAGGTTGTGTTTGAATCCGGCTAACACTTATCGGTCAAGTGACTCGGGGGACTTCAAACTCTAAGTTCTGGATTCTACAGAATCTTCAGATTCTGTATTTGTAAGATGGAGACAGTAAGAGTAACGACTTCTTTGAGTTCTTGTGAGGATTCAGTGAAGCAATCGAGTAGAGTGCTCGGCTCAGTGCCTTACATGTAAGTGTTCAGTAAATGTTCATGTTAAATCATATTTTGAAATGTATTAAAGAAGCAAATAAAACACTCCTAGAATTAATATTTAATCTGAGGTTTTCACATCACAAAACATACATGTTAAGGAAATCATGCATTTGAAATACTCTGATTACGATGAATTAGGATTGTGTTCAGACTATAGGTTCTAGAATCAGGCAGCTCCAAATCTGAATCCCAGCTCTGCTACTAACCAGATGTGTGACATTATGAAAATGAATGAATCTTTCTGAGTCTCAGCTTTTTCATCTATAAAATGTTGATAAATTGTAAGGTCCATAACTTGGGCACTGGACTGTGCCAGAATAGCACCCTGGCCAGCATCTGTTCTGATTGCCTACATGATTCCAATTATTAAATATTTCAAATATCACCCTCACCCTTGTTCATATCTCACAGGATTGGCTTAAGGATTAAATGAGGTAATAAATATAAAGTACTTTACACATAGTATATATGGGAGTTATTCATTACTCAGATACAACAATGTGTCATTTTAATGACTTTAAATACTTCTGTTTTTAAGTTATCAATACATTTCCATAATTCAGAATTTAAACATCAAAACAAGTACCTTCATGCTCATTTAAAATAAATTCTACCGGATTACTAATACCGAGCCCTGAGCAACGGGGGAGCAGCAGAATCACTTTAACATTCTGTAATCTGTTATCTTTAGATTCAATGTTAAGAAATGTCTCAGGAAGTATTTCAATATCTAGGAGAAAAAATACAGAAAAATTACTGTAAAATATTAATTAAAAGCTCTAATGCAGTATTTAAATATGCCTATGTATCATTGTTCACTTTTAAATGCTCATCATCACAAAAAATCACTTTAATGTACTCAGAAAAGACCATATACTTCTCTGATAACCTCCCAAAGTTAATACATGAATTCTTAGTGTTTTCTCTTCACTTGAGAGAGTAATTTTGAAGTTTAAATATCTTCTACATAAAATATAATTAAGCTTTCCATTCCACTTAAAGCAGTATGCTCTAGTGCAGGGAAATGGGTTTGGAGGCAGAAATACCCAAATCTGACTCCCAATTCCACTATTCACTAGCTATGTGGCTTCACCTCTCGAAGCCCCCATTTCCTTACTCATAAATGGGAAAATAATGCCTACTTTGTCTAACTGTGGTGAAGACAGAGATAAAGCAATTAAGCTTAGCACTTAAACAGAATACATAAAGCACTAACTATAAAAGTAAAGATTGATAAGTTGTGGTAAGCTAAGCTCAGTAATGGTTATTTCATTGTCCCATTTTTTTAAAATCCCTTTTTATGTTCCATCTTCCCAGGAAAAAAAAAACAAACAGGTATTGTTAGTATTTATGAGGCACCAAGTAAGGTCCCTCACGGACCCTGAAATTTAGTCGGAGAGTCTGCTTGCCTTCAGGTTACCCCCCTCTGTACCCGTCCCAAGGCCACCCCTCCACTTCCGCAATGGTCCACATTTCCCTCACCTGCTGTGGAGTCACTCCTGAAACTGCCCTACCCACCCCTTCCTCTGGCCTGATCAATTTTTCCCTCTTATTCTCTCTCTTTTGAAGTGATTTTTAATCAAATGGGCCTTTTTGTTCTTTCGCACTTGAACTTTTTATTGGGGAAGTTCGAACACATACAAAGACAGCCATACTATGTCGTCAATCGCAAGTACATCATGGAGCTGCAGCGGTGCACCATTCATGCCCAATCCACCTTCATCTGCATCTGCACCCACTCCCATAAGTATTGTGAATCTGTAACTTTTACCATAGACCTCTAAAGATAGGAACTCTTCAAAAAATGTAACCACACAAATGTTCAAATCATTCCTAATTATCATCAAATAATCTTCGCATTCAATAGCGGCTCAAATTTCCCAACAGTCCCACAGGTCAAACATGTTTTCTCCTTTGTTTGAATTGTTAAGTCTCACTTTACATTTATTTTTATCTAAAGGTTCCTTTTCATTTTTCTTACCATTTCTTACTGAAACTTATCTGTACTACTCGAGTTTCCCTCAGTCTGGATTTTGCTAACTGCTTCCCTAGAGTGTAGCTTTACCTGTTCCTGTATTTTGTGCTTCCCATAAATTGGTAGTCAGAGCTACTACTGACTATTACTGATTCTCTTTTTTCTTTTCTTTATTTCTTTTGGGGTGGAGGGAACTACTTCAAAAACGGTGTCATATTTATCCAGTAAGTTGCTTTTGTAGTATATCAGCAAAAGGATTACAAAATAGTCATATGGGGTCCCCCTTATCCGTGGTATTGCTTTCCATGGTTTCAGTTACCTGTCAACCATGGTCTGAAAATATTAAATTTCCCCGACCATCTACTTTAGCTGCTCATGCCATCCAACCATGACATCATCACGGCTTCATCACTCAGGACCACCCGACTCAGACGATCGTCCTCGGACATTGCCGGAAGGGCAGTAGTAGTAATACCATGTCACCACGCTGCATCATTCACCTCGCTGTGTTTCGTCATCACACGTCTCATCTCGGGAAGAAGGGTGAGTGCTATCCAATACGGTGTTTTGAGAGGGAGATGGCATCCATATAACTTTATGACAGTATGTTGTCATAATTGATCTATTATTAGTTGTTCATCTCTTACTGTGCCTAGTTTATAAGTTAACTTCATCATAGGTATGAATGTATAGGAAAAATACACTATATATATAGGATTTGGTATTACATGTGGTTTGAGGCACCCACTGTATCCACTGCTAAGAAGGGACTACTGTATTCTATCACCCCTTTTTCATTTATTATCTGGAATACTTTGAAAAGAAGAAATCTCCTTCCCTCTTTGCTTGGTTACTCAGTAGTTCCTACTCTCCCTTGTCAACTAGGTCAAGGGTGGCCAACTACTTGAGAACTCTAATGTGTACAGAGGTGACAACTACAGCATAGCCACTACCTACCATGGCTGAGAAAAATGTGAGCAAGGAACTTAGCAAGCCAGAGGAGGGGAGTGGGCGGGGGCTGCAAGGCTGAGACTGAGGTATCTGAGAAGGGGACGAGGCTAACTGCTGGGACCTCTGCATGGCCACCACGGGGATAAGTCACTGGGAGAGGAAGGAAAGTCCTTTCTTCTTCCTCTTCGAGTCTTGTAATGTCTCTCCAGCACCTGCTAATGGCAGAGACTTACAGCGAGCCAATGGGCAACAGAGAAATGGAGTGTACTTCAAGTATCACAAAGCAGGGCAGCAGGTGGGTTTGGAGCTGAGAGGCAATAAAGCAGTAACTGGTCAGCTTCTGAACTCATTTTTTTCTTGACTCTTATCCCATTTCTCTAGTGTACCCTTTGCCAGATCCCTCTTATTCAACTTCCTGACATCTCTAAGTTTTAGAGGGCATATACTCAACTTTAGTGACTAACTAGTTTTCCAAAATGGTTGTACAAATTTACCTCCCACCAGTGTTTGAATATTCCCAAAAGTCATGACCAGTCTTTTTATTTTAACGATTTTGTAGATGCATGGTGGTAGGCTATGATTTTAACTGCATTACCCTCTCGACTAATGAGGTGGGATGCTTTCACCTTTTTTTTTTTTGGCACCTCAATGTCCTCTTTTGGGAGATGCCTGGTCAAGGCAGTTGACTAGGTTGTGTTTCCTGACTGGTTGCCTGTCTTTTTTTTTTTTTTTAATAATTTCTTATGTACTGTAGATAAAAACTCTTCATTAGTTGGTGTGTTCCCTCTCTACAATTTACCTTTGCTTTTTCTTATGTACAGTGTTGTTTTCTTTTCAATTTACTATAGTCCAACTTATCAATCTTTACTTTTATAGTTAGTGCTTTACGTATTCTGTTTAAGAAGTCTTCACCAACCCCAGGTCATAAAGTGTTTCTCCTTTAATAAATTCCAGAGGATTTTGGATTTGTGTACATGGTGTGAAGTAAGGGTCAATTTCACTTTTTTCCAGCACTATTTACTGAAAAGACCATCTCTTCTTCCATACACTGTAGTGTTCATGTTATGATTTTTTGCTGCATATATATCATGAATAAATGTTAAATTGTATCATATTTCTATTCTGTATCTATTAAGATGATATGATTTTTCTCCATTAATACAGTGATTATATACATTGATTTTTAAGAGTTAAAAAACAACTTTATAGTTCTAGAATAGGCCCAGCTTACTTATATTATTATTCTTTTATATCGCTAAATTAAGTTTACTAATATCCTATGCCTATTTCAGATTACTAGTATGTACTTTTTATAGCCTTGCTCATGAGTGACAGTGGTCTGTAATTTTCCTTCCTTTAATGTCCTTTTCCAGTTTTGATACCAAGGTTATAAACCGGACTGTGGAGGGTGGGTGTTCCCCCTCTCGGGAGCATCTTTTCTGTGCCACCCTGCTCAGCCCCAGGTTAGTTACCTGACCCTTCTCCCCACTAAGCTCCAAGGGTCCCTTCTTTTGCTTGTCACTGGTTTCCTGAGCCCACTTCTTCTCCAGCTCACTTCTCCTACCTCTGTGACTTTCTGAATAAACTTTCTCTTATAGTTTGAAAAAATAAACTGGGAAGTAGTCCCTTTCTAGCTATTCTCTGAAAGAGTATTATTTCTTCCTGTAGGAATGCAGGGTTTTTTCTTTGTGAATAGAGGAGATTTTCAATTATGAAGTCAAAAGACATTCATATTACCACTAATTTTAAGAACTGAATAGATACAAAAGTATTCAGATTTTGACAAAAGTAGTTGGTTCTGCTGTTCCAGGAATATGCCCATATGTTTAAATGTTCAGGTTGGTTGGCACTAAATTGCTCATAATATCTTTGTATGTTTCAATTGTCTCCGGGATCTGTAGTGGTTTTCATCAGAATTGGGTAGGAATTGTTTTGTGATCTCTTCTTCTTGATGAGTCAGATTAAATTCAGATCCTTTATCTATTATTCATTACATTTGTCTTCTTATTGAATTGTTCATATATTTAAAATACAAGCCTCTTATCAGAAGAATGATTTTCAAATATTAACTACCATTCTGTGAGCTGTCTTTTTCACTTTCTTGATAGTGGTCAGTGCAGAACAAAAGTTTTTAATTTGTATAAAACCCAATTTATCTAATTTTTTCTTTTGTTGTTGTGCTTTTCTTATCATATCTAGACAACCACTGTTAAATCCAAGATAATGAAGATACACCTCTGCATTTTCTTCTAGGAGCCTTATAGTTTTATCTCTTACACCTTGGTCTTTAATATATTTTGAGTTAATTTTTGTGTATGTGTTTTTTTAAACATTTTAATTATTTATTTTTAGAGAGAGAGAGGAAGGAAGAGAGAGAGGAAGGGAACTAGCAATGTGTGGTTGCCTCTCAAGCGCCCCCTACTGGGGACTTGGCTCACAACCCAGGCATGTGCCCTGACAGGGAATCGTTCATAGGCTGGCAGTCAATCCACTAAGCCACACCAGCCAGGGCACTTTTTAAAGATTTTATTTATTTATTTTTAGAGAGAGGGAAAGGGAGGGAGGAAGAGCTCAAAACAAATGACATAAGAGAGATACATTCATTGGTTGCCTCTTGTACCCACCCTGACCAGGACCAAGCCTGCAATCCAGGCATGTGCCCTGACCAGAAATCAAACCTGTGACCTTTTGTTTTGTGGGATGATGCCTAACCAACTGAGCCACACCAGTCAGGGCTGTATATGGTGTGAGGCAGGAGTCCAGCTTCATTCTTTGGCCAGTGGCTATCTACTTGTCCCAGCACCATTTCTTGTTCCTTCCTCATTGAGTGGTTTTAGCACAACACACACACATCATACAACATATATAACATATAACACATATACATGTTATATGGCATTCCAGTTCCCTATTCCACTTCTCTTTCCCTCTCAGCTAGTAGATATACATTCTTTTACTATGTGTTCTTTTATTGATTGCACACACCACTGACTTAATGATTTACTAATTTTACCATTTCATGAACAAAGCAATGGACATTAATTCCATTTCTTTCTATGTACCATTGTTTTAATTTATTTTAATTACATGTAACATACATATTTTAACCCCACATGACATTAGTTTATGATCTCACAAGACCTTAGACTATAATTATTTATATTTACCTATGTACTTTTCTCTTCCATTGTTCATTTCTTCTAGCATCTACGACTTTCTATGAAAGATAATATTCCTTCTATATAAACAATAATCCTTAGTATATCCTTTGTAGGGTTTGCTGGTGACAAACTCTCAGATTCTGTCCAAAAATGTCTTTATTTCCCTTTATATTAAAGGACATTTCTGCTGAGTATAATCTCTAGCCTGCAGTTTCTTTCAGCCCTATGTAGATATTGTTTAATAGGCTTCTGGCTTCAGTTGTTTCTGTTGAAAAGTTAGTCTTTTAGTTTTATTGTTATTCCTTTAAGAGTAGTCTGCATCATCTCCCTGGTTGCTTTGAACACTGCTCTTCGTCTTTGGCTTTCAGCAATTACGCTATAATGTGCTCTGTGTATTTATTCTTACTGGGATTCATAGGGCTTCTTAAATCTATGGCTTAACTGATTTCATCCATTTTGAAAAATTCCCCACCTGAATTTCAAATAGTTTCTTCCCACTTCCTCACCTCTCGGTTCCCGATCACAGCCTATCTGAAATCACTGGCCCACAGAGTCTCGTGTGTATTTTATGATCCCTTCTACATTGTTCACACTTTTGTCCTCCCATGCTTCAGTCTGGGTATTCTCTTCTGGCTTACCAGTTCACTTATTCTTTCTGTACTTCTATCTAATCTATTAAATCTATCAATTCCTTAAGTTTATATATTGTATTCTTTTGGTTCTATGACTGTCTTTTGATGTTTTTTGAACATTATTCTTTCGAGTGTTCTGCTGAAATTGTACAACTTGGCATTTAGTCTTATCAGCATATTAATTGTAGGCATTTTAAAGACCGCATCTGATATGTCCAGTATTTGGACATTATGTGGTCTTGTTTCTATTATAGTGTTTTAATCTTTAATTCAGCCATATCTTTTCTTCCTGTTTGTCTGGTTGGTTTTTTTAAGTTGAGTGCCGAACATTGCATTTGAAAAAACTTAGGAGATAAAATGAGACTAGGAGGATGTTACTTTCTCCCATGGAGAATTTACTTTTGCTTCTGATAGGGAGCTAAGCCTGCACACTAGCAGTACCAGATCTCCTTACCCCAAGTCCTGACTGAGATGACTGACCTGCAGGCGCCAGTTCACCAGGGAACTAATCACCACCCAGAGCACACTTCTTTCATGCTCCAAATGAAATCCCGGGGATTTACCAGTCCTTTGGGGTCAGGCCTTGAATTCTACTTTTTTTTCTCCCTAGCCCTGCGAATCTGTCAAAAGTTTGGTTTTTGTTGTTTGTTTGTTTTTTTTAGTTTTCAGCCTCACTGAACCTATAGTAATAAAATATTATCTTTAGTCTCAGCATGATCCAATGAAAAACTTTCTAAAAACAAGAAGCCTAAGAAGACATGGCTTCTAGTCCTAGATATTCGCTTTGTCCTTCGAGCAGTCCAATGATTGTGCTCTTATTTATTAAAGGATGATCATTTCTACCACTCACTTTACCCAATTATTGTTTGAACATAAACTTATATAGTGGCTAAATGGCAAGCAATATAACAATGTGTCAATACATTCATTAATTTAAATTAAGTTGTTTAACCAATATTAAGTAGTAAGAACAGACTGATATGAGTTAGTGAGGATCTTAAGAGTATAGTTCATATAGTTTTTATATTAAAAACAACACAAACATTTTTAATATTTCTAAATCTTATAGAACATTAATTACCAAACAAATAAATATTGGTACTTACTTTCACATCCCATTTTTGTGAAAAGGTTCTTCAGGTCAGGACGCTTGGTTTGTGATTGTACTCCACACACAAATATTTTTGTGGAATTATTATTTGTTAAGATTGACATATGGGCAACTGTGTACCACGAACCTGTATTGACCACCAAGACATCATCATCCATATTTAAAAAGGCCCTTACAGAATGCACAGCAAGACTTCGAGATTTGTCCTGCAAGATATGGTAGGGTTAGAATTTCAAAGAAATTAGAAGCATGAAAAGTACTTGGTAGGAATCTTGAAGAGATACCTAGCCCATTTTATTTTAAGACATTTGTTAAAATACAAAGTTAACAAAGGTAACTTAATATAAACTGACTTAAAACAATGACCTTTGTTTATCTTAAATTATGACTGTTACCATCTAACTTCTATGCAGTGATAAGACAATGTCAAAATCCCCAATAAGTGATTAATAGATTAGTGACATCCTGCCTTAGCTCCCATTCCTATCCATTCACAAAACACATTAATCTGTGGCTTCCATTCTCTCTTCCCCTTACACTGTGATCTAAATTGCTGCTGGTTCACAGAGATCAAAAGATGATTGACAAGCATATAAAAGGGGGCTAGACAGACTGGCATTCAATGGAGTGTCACTCTAACAGAAAGTCAGAAGATTCATCCCAAGAATATGGGTGCAGTGAAGGGATAAACCTTAGAAGACCAAGGTGAATCTGAGGTAAGTATTGGAATCTAAGGACATAAAAATTAATTTAACTTAATTTTTGAACCTTTTATTTTTCATTTTATTGAAACCTCATGTCATTTTATGTTCTCTTCCTATATTGATAGACATTATACCCCTCTTACAAATCAAAGCTGTAAAACTATATTAAAGAGATGATGGGAAAGTATTACATATTACAATTACACAATTACAATTTCAAAGCAGGATGGCACTAGCATCTTTGGCAGAATTGTAGGAAAGAAAATGTATCATTGTACCTTCTCTTGAATCTTACCTTGGGAGAGAAAAATATAGCTCTTAGCAATACAAGTCTCCCCATCTATGAAGTCTGGGGAAGAATATGTTCTTCACAAATTCACACAAGACAAAGATGCTAAAGTATAATAGGAATACTGATTGTTGAGGTATTAGTTTTATTCAAGGTAAAAATTATAAACCTCCTGATAATCTATTAAAAAATATATGTAATCAGTTTGTTAGGTTTTAAGTGGAGACTTTCTTTGGGTAAAGTAGGATTATTGGGAATCACAATGGACATAAATGTTAATTTACCTGGAATATTAGTTTATAATCTTTGAAGAGATCTATATTTAGAAGATCACTTTTAAGATGAGATGGAAAAATTAAGACATCATAGCAATGCTGGTCCACAGCGAAGACTTTACCGCCCACGTGCGACACGCATTTCACTCTGTTGTAGCCTTTTTTCCTCAAACTATGATAAACTTCTTCAGGGCTGCAAATATACAACATCAGGTTGTGACACAAACAGATACATTAAAAATGTACTTAACATTGGCATCTTTTCCTACAGTAAAAAATTACCACTGCATATACTGCAGCTAATGGAACTTATAATTTTAGGCAACAATAAGTTAAAAGACAGAGACAGAAAAGCTAACATATTTATGTGGTTATCCTTGGAAATTTGGTGATAAGATTCTGAACTAAACTATGATTCTCCAATTACTCCCCTGGATGTGCCCCATCTATTAAAAAGGTAATATTTCTTATCACATTATTTTAAAAGGTTAGCAACTTGAAATATGAATAAAGAATTTAATTAAACTTTACCTGATTTTACAAGTATTTATCCAAGCATAAAGTGGCAAAGTGGAGGCCCTGAGTTCCTGGTTCCTAACTGTTTCTGGAAGAATGTGGTAAATTGAAAGGGCATCATGTTTGATTCGACATCTTGCCAATGCTGCAGCCAATTTTGTCTTAAAACTAGAGACAGAAAACCCATTTTTGGTGATTATTGCCTTGAAGACAAGACTGTCAATTTTCTACTAGAAACATTAACAACTTATATTCCAGATTCTAACAAGTCCTGTCATAATTCTATTTCAAATTTCCATAGTCTAAAATGCAAATCTGCCGTCTGTGAAAACAGAAACCAACAGGCGTCCTTCCTCTTCTCAGTTGTTGCTGCCCCGGTACAGCTGTGGATCCCCTCAGACACTGGTATCGATTGCGGGCAGAGAGACAAATCTGATGCAGTGAGAGAGGCGCAGAATTTATAGTCAGGCAAATCTGAAGATAAGTGCAGGTTCTGTCACTTACTAGCTGTGTGACCTCAAGATGGCAACCTTAGTGTTGAAAAGACTAAGGAACTTGCATGAATCTGTACCAAGCCCTTCCCAGTTTTGATTATCCCCATGCCCCAAAGTTCCAAACGACAGAAAAAAACCCCAAGAATTGGTTAGTATGACCATGAAGACCCCAGCATTTTTCTCAATCTCATAGACCCAACTATACAAATGCATCCCCATTGTACAAATAGCCAGAGCTTTCTTTTTATATGTTAATAGTAGTTACGTAATTCCTAAGCTTAAATCTTCATCCCACAATTTCTCAGGGCTGTAACTGACAGAGGCTAGGACTGTGTCACATCTCTAACCTTCCAGAGTACTTCAGCCAAACCGCACTATCCTAATGCAAGGAGTAGTAGACGCAAATGGTTAAAGCATGTGCTCTGGAATCAGACCTCCTGAAACGGTTTCTGGCTACTCCCCTTTCCAGCTCTATGACATTAGACAGGTTCCTTTCACTTGCCTGTGCCTCCATTTGCCCATGTGTAATAATAAGTGTTGGTAACAGTATCTACCGCATAAGGTAGTTATATAAAGAGCTTCTTATAAGAATGACTGAATGTAGACTTAATCAAAATCACAACCCATAAATAAATGCAAATTCACAGAAGTTTAAGGTTAAAAAAAGAGTAATTGATACATATTAAGTGCTCAATAAATGTTAATCCATTAATATTATTCCATTACCTGAGTCCTCTGGTCTCAGCCTTCAATAATTTAAATGAAACTGCTTGAATGTCCCATAACAATATAAAATTGCCAACTTTTCAAATCATTCATTAGGTAAAAATCTTCCTGCAAGATTGTGGTTGTTGTTATGTGCTTTTCATTAAGGTTCAACAGCATAATAATAAAAGCCCTAACAACAGTAGCACTTAATATTTATTGACCATTTACTATATTCTAAATCTAATCTAAGCATTTTACATGCATTAATTTAATTGGTTAACCTTTTTATTAGTATCTACATAGTAGGTTTCTGTTAATATTTAGAGTAAAAAGAAAACAAAATTAAAACATATTTGTTCTTAACTAAGTAAAAAATTCTTTTTTTCAATTTGTCAAAGCAGTAGATTCTGATCTACCATTAGAATTCTCATTTGATATGTTAGATTTTTCAAAAAGAACTATAAACAAAGCTAAGAAAATAAATAATAGCTATTTCAAATGAAGTTTAATTTATGTATATACAAAAATTATTAGTAATTTTTCATGATTTTCCAAATATAAGTTGGATCTTACAGTTCAAGCTTTCAAAAACAACTTGATTTTAAACAGAATATTTAACCTGTTGAAGACTGTCTTTAAAGGACCTTAGAAAACTTAAGAACTTTTATTTTTTTCTCTATAAATTTTAACATTCATCTATATATTATACTTTATAGAGTTCTGCCAATGAAAATACTAATAATGATTCATATAAAACATCCTTTTCACTTTTACAATTACCTGTTTAGAAGGTTCTCTACTTCTTGAACTTCTGCTATGGACTCTTCATTATCAGAAAGGAGACGAGCTTGAAATTTTCTATCTTGGAAATCATACAGCATCACAATAATTAGACTGTTCAAGTGGTCTGGCTACAAAGGGGAAACATGCAAGGAAAGTGTATAAACAATATCTAATAGCAATATTTTCCATTCCATTATTTTTCACAGGAGAGCAGGAATATAACTATTTTTACATAGTCTGGTTGGACCAGAATATAAAGACTTCAAAATTTTAAAAAAGTTTAGTAAAAAATAAATCTTTTCACAGAAGACAATTTTTGATATATTCATCAAAATAAAAGGATTAGGGTCAGTATTAGAAGCACTACAAGTGGAAAAGAGGTAAGTAAATACTTTGAAGAGGTGTCAGCATTCAGCAAACTAGTTATGACTTAAACCTGAAGGCTTTTTAGTACTTTCTAAATAACAATCATAGACATGGATAATTATATAAAAGCCGTTCACTTACTATTGTAGTACTTGGAATGATATAGCTATCTATTAATATAGTTTCCAAAATATCTTGATCTGCAAGATAAGGAAAATGTCTGTTACTGAATATACCAAAGCTGAAAATGAAAACTTTGGAATCAAAATACACTTCATACAATGTTATAATATCTAAAACATATCATGATTTTTGATAAAGATTTAAATTACAATGACGTGATGAAATATTTTCGATCTTTATTAGGCTGGACCCCAATGGCCCAGGCACCACGTGGAACCCTAGCCAAAGGTGCATTATCTGAGTAGTCAAAGTAGTAATACAGAAATTCCAGCCTTTAGCTATGTCTTTCAAAAGGTATTAAAGAAGATCTCATTCATAATGTCTTATCTTTTTATGTATTGCTGCATGCAATTTGCTAATATTTGATTTATGACCTTCTCTGTTTAGGTCCATAAGGAATGGTTTCTAACTTCTTGTGATATTCTTGTCAATATTGGTATCAGGGTTATGCTGGCCTTATGAGTGGGAAGATTTCCTTCTTCCTCTGTTCTTTTGAAGAGTTTATGTTAAGTTGGTATTATTTCTTGAATAGTTGGTAGAACTCACTCATCAAGACATTGGTAAAATGTGAGAAGGTCTAAGCCCCAAATTACAATTAGCCATGTGAAGATCTATGAGGAGAGTATTCCAGGCAGAGAGACGATGGCAAAGTACTGAGTGGGATCAAGTGATCCCACTGGGAGAGATATATTCCAGTTCCTTCTTCCCACATATCTAACCTCCGCAGGGCACCAGTGTTCCTTTTGTTCTAACTACTTAAACCACATATACCTCTTGTAACAAATACTCTGTAAGTTGAACAGAAAGCTAGGCTAGCTTCAACTCAATGTTTACGGGGAACCTACTATCTGCACAGTACATACTGTATTTCAGTTTTCATTTTGGGGATGGGAATGGGAAAAAGAAGCAACTAACTTGGGAACACAATTTTCAGAGGAAATCCTTTGGGAATCATTATGCATATCACCATTTCACATGTAAGAAAAATGAAGTTTAGTTTCACATCCTTAATACTCGCAAAATAGTTCCTATCTACGTCATAGTTTCTCAGCTTGAGTCCCAATTTTTGTCATAGAAAATATAGTCATCAAAAGAATGAAGGGCTTCTACGGTAGCAGACCTGCATAGGGTATAGAACTTTGAGCAATGGAGGTGCTGCTGGACTCCTAAGAAATGGGAGAGGCGGAATGAACAAAAGAAGACAACACAATTTTGCTGACATTGCATTTCCCCCCACTAGGGCTCCTGTCAAAACTGGTATGTCTTTGGGCTGCCTTTGATATCGTGCAGAATGTATTGCCTTTGTATATCTACAATTTACGTAACATTCTCACATAGTAATGTCCACATTAATAGCTGTATATTTTAGATAGTGCTTTCTATACTACACATTGTTCTAAGTGCTTTCCACATATTCAACTTTCACAACAGCCCTATGAACTAGGTACCATTGTTAATTCATTTCATAGACTAGCAAAAGAGACACAGAGTGGTTAAGATGTTCACAGTAATACAGCAAGTGACAGATCAGGGACTCAAACCCAATCCTGCGCATCAAAGTGCACGTTCTTCACCACAACATCACGCCGCCTTTTCTCATCTTCCTCTTATGACCAACCAAAGTGGCCAAATAAAACACACTGATAATGCCTGATTTGGGTAATCAGGACTTACTTGAAAATTGCAAACCTTGCCTATCCTATTTCAGCACATTAATTCCAATTATCCCTGCCTCCCACTAAATAAAGCCTCTTCTCTTTAATCTGTTGAAGGAAACTCTTAATCCCCACTCCTCCTGTGTTCAGAATGGAAGTTGTTCCCTAGACACATGCCGGACGCTCTCCCTATCCCTTGTTCACCACTCTTTAGAAAAGAAAAATTGAATGTTTGATTGGTGAAATTGGAAGAAGGAACTGGAATATATCTCTCCCACTCTTCCATCCCTATCTCCGTCCCTCTTTTCCTCTCCCCATGCACTCTGCCCCTGTCCCAGCTTGTCTGCAGAAGGTGTGCACGAATTACAGGCTGCTCTTTACACATGCTATACCTTTCATGAGCTGGGGTGGAGGGGTCTCTGCACTTCTTCAGCTGTGCCGTGGATAAATGGGAAGCCTCTAATTCAGGAGTAAAATATTTTAAATATATTTTATTGACCATGCTATCACATATAGTTGTCCCATTTCCCCATCTTCACTTCCCTCCTACCTTCACATCCCCCCCTTTAGTTCGCGCCCATGGGTCGTACCTTATAAGTTTTTTGGCTTCTACCTTTCTCATACTATTCTTAGCCTCCCCCTTTCTATTTTCTACCTACCATCTATGCTACTTATTTTCTGTACCTTTTCCCCCTCTCCCTCCTGTCCCATTGATAACCCTCCATGTGATCTCCATTTCTGTGGTTCTGTTCTTGTTCTAGTTGTTTGCTTCATTTGCTTTTGTTTTTGTTTTAGGTATGGTTGTTAATAATTGTGAGTTTGCTGTCATTTTACTGTTCATATTTTTATTTTCTTTTTCTTAAATAAATCCCTTTAACATTTCATATAATAAAGGCTTGGTGATGCTGAACTCCTTTAACTTGACCTTATCTGAGAAGCACTTTATCTGCCCTTCCATTCTAAATGAAAGCTTTGCTGGGTAGAGCAATCTTGGTTGTAGGTCCTTGCCTTTCATGACTTGGAATACTTCTTTCCAGCCCCTTCTTGCCTGTAAAGTCTCTTTTGAGAAATCAACTGACAGTCTGATGGGAACTCCTTTGTAAGTAACTGCCCCTTTTCTCTTGCTGCTTCTAGGATTCTCTCCTTCATTTCGATCTTGGATAATATAATTATGATGTGCCTTGGTATGTTCCCCCTTGGGTCCACCTTCTTTGGGACTCTCTGAGCTTCCTGGACTTCCTGGAAGTCTATTTCCTTTGCCAGATTGAAGGAGTTCTCCTTCATTATTTGTTAAAATAAGTTTTCAATTTGTTGCTCTTCATTTTCCCCTTCTGGTACCCCTATAATTCAGAGGTTGGAACATTTAAAGATGTCCTGGAGGTTCCTAAGCCTCCCCTTATTTTTTTTTGAATTCTTGTTTCTTCATTCTTTTCTGGTTGGATGTTTCTTTCTTCCTTCTGGTCTTCTCCATTGATTTGAGTCCTGGTTTCCTTCCCATCACTGTTGGTTCCCTGTGTATTTCCCTTCATTTCACTTAGTATAGCCTTCATTTGTTCATCTAATTTGTGACCAAATTCAACCAATTCTGTGAACATCTTGATTGCCAGTGTTTTGAACTGTGCATCTAATAGGTTGGCTCTCTCTTTGTTGCTTAATTATATTTTTTCTGGAGCTTTGATCTGCTCTTTTGTTTGGGCCATTTCTTTTTGTCTTGACGTGCCTGTTATGTAGTAAGGGGTGGAGCCTTAGGTGTTCACCAGGGCAGGGCAACACATGTTGCTGTGTTGTGATGCTGTCTGTGGGGACAGAGTCTGAAAGGGAACAATGCCACTTGCTCAGCTCTCTGCCAGCTTTCAGTTACTTCCCCTGCTTCCCATAAGCAAATTGGGCCCTTCTGGTGCTGATTCCTGTGTGGGTGGGTCTCTCCAAGGAGTTCTGTAAGGCTGGGAGTTTCTCCTGCGGCCTCAACCCCCACAGGTGTTTTCAATCAGTGGCTTGAGGCTTTATTTCCTGGCACTGGGGCCCTGGGTTGTGCCGTCCATCCTGCTCCCCAGTTGTTTCTCCAGGTTTGTTTATGCACAAATGTGGGATTGCCCAACCTGCAATCCGCCACCTTGCTGCCCGCCCACTGCTGCCTAGCCAGCCAGCTGCAGCCTTGTATGCCCCATTCCACAATCCGCCACCTAGCTGGGTGCGCCAGCCATCACCTTGCCAAGAGTCCTCTCTGCCCCCTCTGCCTGCCTGGCTCCGCCCCTCCTACGGGTCTGGATGAATGTGTCTTCTTTAACTCCTTGGTTGTCGGACTTCCATACACTTCAGTTTTCTGTCAGTTCTGGTTGTTTTTTGTTTTTAAATTGCCGTTGTCCTTCTTTTGGTTGTGCGAGGAGGCACACTGTGTCTACCTACGCCTCCATCTTGGCTGGAAGTCCTCAGGAGTAAAATATTTGCAAGCCACTTGACTAGAGATCTAAAGCCATATCCATCAAATATCTCTTTCCTCTCTCTCAGTTGGTTCCAGAGTGAAGCGTAAAGGAAGAGTGCTATTTATTGGACCCCCTAAAACTCATAGTCCATCTAGTTATTCCTCCCATTCTGGAAAAAAAGATAGAAGATGTTTCTTCTTTTGACTCTCCCCTAGGTTCTCCCCCTCTGTTTTTATCATGTACATAGTTTCTTTCATACGGGGGACCTCTAAAATCTTCACTTCAAGAATGTCAAGCCCCCTATAATTATAAAATATAGGTAGATGGGTTTTTACCTGTATGGAAGGAGGAAAAACTACAAAATTAAGTCTCTGAGGCAAAATGAGAAAGAAGAGCCACTAATGTTTTTGAAATAATATTTAGGAGCAGTACATACACGTTAAAGCTGATATCACCAAATAGAAAATCATTATATAGTTAAAATAAATAATGTGGAACCATAAAAAAAACAGGATTGGGTATGGGGTTGATATTCTACCACCCTTTCAACCAAATGAAACACTTCCTTTCTTTGTTGTTCTTGCTGCTTGATTACTCAGCCACATCATTTAATCTCTTCCTGAGCTTCCCTCAGTTTTTTCATCTGGAAAATGAGATATTTCATCTCAAAGGACTGGTATATCAAATGATATAAATTGTTTTGTGAATTACAAAAAGCTATGCAAATATAATGTATTATTATTGTCATTCAAGAGAATTGCTTTAACCTGTTAGGTAACAAACCAGAGAGTTTAAGAGGTCATTGATCTAGAATCAGATCATTTTTGAGTCACTATGCAATCAAGAATAAACTCAGCAGGCCTGGGTGGCCAAACCCTGCACATTCCAAAGAATGGTTTGGCCCTTGACTGGCTCCTGAAAGATAACCTCTACAAGCCCTCGGAACATCTTGCCTGATAAAAGTGTCTTTTTTACCTGGGTCCTTGGGCAACACAGTATGAGCTTGACTTTTGGAAAAGAAGAGATCGAGAAAAGTCAGCAACAGGGTATTCCGTGTCTACATGCCTGACCCTCAATAAAAACCCCAGACAGCAAGGCTTAGGCGAGCTTCCCTGGTTGCCAACACTACATTAGCTTTGTCATACATTGTTGCTAGGAGCATTAAGACTGTCCACAAGACTGCACTGGGAAGGAAAAATACTAAGCTTAAACGGGGTCTCTCCTGGGCTCTGCCCTATGTACCTTTTTTCTGCTGCAGATTTTAATCTCTAACCTTTCGTGTTAATAAACTATAACCATGAATATAACAGCTTAGCTGAGTTCTATGAATCCTTCTAGTGAAATCACTGACCCTGGGGTTGGACTTGGGACCCCAACTAACAACTACCAATTCTCAAACCATACATTAAGCATTTACAGAGTTTTTCACTGACAGGTTAGATGATGCTGAAATGACCATGTTAATGCCACAGCCAGTTCCTGGTACTGAAAATTTACCAACTACTCTATACTTAGAAAGGCTGGAAGAAGAATTAAGCCACCAATAGGATCAACAATTCCAGAGACATATCTTTCCTCAAGTTCTCTTTCTTTCTTTAAAAAATATTTTTAAGAAATCACTTTCCAGATTTCCTTTTAAAATATTTAGTATTCTATTCCTTGAAACAGCCAAAGATTCTTTGAAAAAACACATTAGCTGCCAGTACTCTATTTCTGTGACAGAAGTCAAAGTTAATAGGTATAAGCTACTCTTCATTACCTGCTTTAGCAGAAAAGTGATCTTGGGGCTATTTAGTAAAGCAGAAGTAGTGATTATCTTCATTTCAAAAAACATACTGACCCCTTTAAACCTTTAATAGGTTAACCAGCCCCAGCTGGTATGGTTCAGTGGCTTGAGTGCCAGCCTGCATAGCAAAAAAGGTCACTGGTTTGATTCCCAGTCAGGGATATGCCTGGGTTGCCAGGCAGGTGCTCAGTAGGGGGTACTCAAGAGGCAACCACACATGGATGTTTCTTTCCTCCTCTTCCTCCCTCTCCCCTCTCTAAAAATAAATAAATCAAAACTTTTTTAAAAGGTTAATCAGATAAATACACTCTGTTTTGATAGAGCTTATACACAATGAAGAACATCATCAAAGGAGCAAACAATAAAACTGGAAAACATAAAACTAACTAAAGGAATATACTTAACATTGCTATAATTAAGCGAATTTCTTGACATTTTATTCCTCTCCTATACTTCCTCAAAATTTAAAAAAACGGTAAGATGATCTGATTACCTTTTCATAAATTCACCAGAAAAGGGACCATTTACCCAGTCTCTCTTCAGCTTATACATTAATCTTTTTAGCTTTCCTGCTCCTATAAAACCTTAGGAAAGAAATCCTAAGTTTTTTTTCCTGTACTGGGATTCCCTGAATCTATGCCATATAAACCAAATAGGAGCTTACAAAATAACATGAGAAAGTATTGATGATGCAGAAGATAAATGGGAAATGGCAAGAGCCTCCAATATTTTAAAGCAAAATATTAGGCTCTTATCTTGGAAACCCACTGGATTTAGGAGTTCTGGGTTTATTCCACTTGAACATTCAGAAATTATTCAGATAATAATTTGAGCAATATATTATTATTATAAGAAGAAAATAATAACCAAGCTATCCTACCAACTAAATAACCAAAGCCATCCTTCTGAGAATACGAACTTATTTTTAAAAATGAACCTTTCAAGCAAAAGCAGGTGTGTAAAGGCCTATGACAATAATTTATCTGAATGGAATTTTGTGAGTCAATACAAAATATCAAATAGTAACAACACCTTTTCATGAACTAAAGATCAAGAGAAAGAAAAGGACAATCAATGACACATGTCACCATAGCAGGACCATTTAATTTGTGCAGAATTTTATATAAGACAATTTCAGGCTTTTAGTACTGATTTCTAAGGTAAGACTCAATATTCAATGAAGAAAATAAATGGTCTACAATAGAATTTTGGCATTAACATTAAATACCCACTAATCAACATAGATGCCCAGTCTTCACTTGATTCTTGCAAGGAGAGATGTCAACATGTTCATTTGACTCACTGGTTAGTCTTTAAGATTAAATTGGAGGAGGAAAAATGGTTAAGACAGATTTTAAAAGAAAAAATCACAAGCAAGAGAAAAGAAAATGAAAACTAAAGGCAAGTTGCCTCTTAACATCAAACAAATTTTTCTCTGTGTTGACAAATTCCTGGCTTCAGATTTTTAACTACATCATCTCGGCAACTGAAAATATATAATCATGTCTAAGAAATTAATGAGACATTTTAACTCCACTGAACAATTGTTAACTACCCATGTGTGAGGATGTGCAAGGCCCAGGAAGGATTAATATATTAAAAACATATACACAAATGAGGTTGTCTCTTTCAAGTTGTCTCTTTAGGAAGCCATATGGTTATCATTTCAACCATGCTGCTAATACTCCATACATTTCTGGAACTCCTTTTAATAATTATATTCAGTCAGTTTACAAGCCAATATAAACTTCATAGTTTATATTATAATATACAGTACTATATTAAAGTTCACAGCTAGCACAAAAAACAAATGTCTCCAGGCCCTTTGACTGCTTGCTCTCCTGTGAACACTATTTCG
The DNA here is from genome assembly GCF_021234435.1 of Artibeus jamaicensis. Classification (NCBI taxonomy): domain Eukaryota; kingdom Metazoa; phylum Chordata; class Mammalia; order Chiroptera; family Phyllostomidae; genus Artibeus; species Artibeus jamaicensis. The sequence continues at coordinate 2,869,454 of NW_026521954.1, forward strand.
TTCTGTCCTGGGATCAGCTCTGCACTCAGAAGTTAATAATCACCATCGAGGGAGTCTGAAACACGGCATCTCACACCCTGAGGAAAATTAGAAAAGCAGAATTCTACAAAAGTGTGGAGGAATAAATTCACAACCTCCCCAAATTAAAGCTATTGACTATGAATGGGATCATCTTAATTGGGGTTGGTTTAATTTTGATACTCATTTTTAATATATATTGCACCTTCTCATTCCAACCCTGTACCTCTCCCACCTTCTTACTGGTCTTTAGTTTATATTTGTGAGCGTTCATACACTAAAATACAACATGTAAACCCAGAATGAAAAGAATTCCCAAGGAAAGGCGATCTGTACTTCGGTGCCTCAATGGACTGTTCTTTTTCCTGCTCATGGAAATGTTTCCTTGCTCAGTGTAATGACTGATTCACATCTACTTAAGGATAGGTCAGCATGCTAGGCAAAATCTACACCGAAAACCAGTTTTGGCCTGAAAGAGCTTGTTTTACTGGACCTCGCCTAATTCCTTGACATTTGAAACTGACCGAAGATAATCATACACATAAAAACCCAAACGTGCCGTGCCTGACCGGGCTGCACGCCACAAATTCTCTGTTTTCTCATAGTGATGACCTTGAGGCCGCTGCTACTCACACTTCAGGGCACTGAAAGCCAGCTCGTAGGATGAGCGCTGAAAGGATTCATCCTCAGACTCGAACAAGGCCAGCAGGGGTTTATTCCCGTACTTTATTAAGACTTTCTCTGGTGACTTTTCGATTCGAATACCCTGAAAAACGTTCGCTGCCATAATGTAAACGGGGTCCGGATAACCAGCTTTTTCGGGAACACCGCCAGAGTTTTTTTCGCCGGATGCTTCGTCATCTGACAATGACAGGCAAGCGAGTTGGGAGATTTCCTCGACATCGTTTTCATTCGAATACCGCAGTTCACTCAACTGTAACATGTTTGCCCCCTGACTGTCGTCGATTACAACTCAGGTGTTCCAGGAAATGGTTTTTCTTCTACCTTAAGCATCATCTCTGTGGACAGAATAAGGTTATCTCAGTAAATTACTCTCTCTGCAGGACCACGCTGGATGCCCCACTCTGTTGTGGCTTAAAGACTAACAGGTGGCGTTTGCTGGCTGCCCTGAGCATCCTGTACTTCGAGCCGAACAAAGACCCAAGAAACCTCCACACACTCAAAGGGAAGACGGATGGCGACTGCTGGGGAATCTCCCCCGCTCCCACGTGACAGGCGACTTCTCCCCAGACACAGCTCCCCAAAGAGCTGCGTCTACGGCCCCACGGACACCCCTTGCTCTTGCTCCCGCGAATCCTCCTTTACCCCAGAGGGCGGATGTTTCCCGGGGCTGTGGGGACGGAGATGCAGCACTGCGGACACCGAAGGCCGGTGTATGGAACAGGGCCCTCGGGAGCCCCGGGACCGCGGAGCGGCAAGTGAGGCCAGCGATGGCCGTTTAGTTCTCCCACCGGGTTCAGGGCAGGGGGCCGGGGCCTCCGGGGTTTCCGGAAAGAGAACGCGCCGCAGCGCGCAGTCACCATCCCGGGCGCGGCAGCTAAGCGACCTGGAATGCTAAGCCTCAGGACCCCCGGACTCAGGCCGAGGAAGGTACGCCTCCTCCGCCTTCAGTCTTCCGCCAGCCTAGGACCCAGGTCTCCATAGCAACCGAAAGCAAGCCACTAGGGGTGGGAGGAGCGGCCGCCGCAGGGCAGATCCCGCGGGATTTGGCCGGTGCAGCCCGGACATCCGAGAGTTACTCTTACTGCACCGGACAGCTGTGTCAGCCGCCCCCCCCCCCCCTCCCCCCCCCCCCCGAGGTCGAAGGCCCCTTGCTCGGATCTGAGAGGCCTCGACTTCCCCCAATCGAAAGTGGTCCGTGTTTCCCGACACACCCGGTTAGGTCTCTTAGAAAGCCAGAATTTTGTGTTGCTAACAACACCCAGTTTAGCGGGTTTGGCAGAGGCGCAGGAAATGATAATACAGATGAGTATACAACTACTGAAGAAAGGGGAAAAAAAGAGAGCCTTACTTTAATCCATGTTTTTAACAACAGTAGGTAATACGTTAGACGGAATTTTCCAGGGTAAGTTAAAGATCTTTGCCAATTTAACACGCATTCCTCCATTCCAGACGTTGCCTGCAAAGAAAGGCGTTGCTGAAACGGACCTACAAAAACATCAAATTTGCCCCACCCTCCAAATTATTGAATGCAACTGGGAACATTTATAAACCTCCCCAAAGGGTTTTAATATAGCTACTTTAATTTTTGAGAGCTAGAGCAGAGCCTGCATCAAATAACAATCATAAATGTAGTGGAAAAAATACTGATTTCTAGAATAAAACCAAGTGACAGACTTATATTTATTGTTGAGTTTGTGTGCATTTTAAACACTTCAATGATGGCCTTTTAACCTATTTTGTTATCTCCAAAATGCCTATTCTAAAACCGAAAAGGAAGAGAAAAGATTGCTGTTTTTTCTATTGCCACTTTGAAACTTCTCCAGCAATTTTCAGCAGACCTGGTAGTATAATAATTTTAATGCCAGTTGCATTTTCTAGAGCCCTTTTGCACTCTAATTTCTCTTACAGTGAAATTCAATGAACTAATGCTAACATGAATACATAAATGTCATGCAATGAAATGTCACAGGTATGAACTTCACACTTCTTAGTTTAGAAAAACCTTTTGTAAAACAGCATTGGGCATTAAATTATGATACAACTTGATAAGTCATCTTTCGAGTTTTAAGTGGAAAAAACATTAAATCTTTTAAAGAAATCCATAAAATAGGTGCTAATATCTATTCAAAAGAAAAAAATCTGCTAGATACTTGGTCTCCATAGTAGAAAGAGAAAGAAACCAAAGTCTGCAAGTTGAGTGAAGTTCTTAATTCCACACTGAGATCAGAGTCATGGAGAGCTTGCAAGTGCAAGCTCTAAATTTAGCAAAAAAGCATGTTAAATATACTTAAGTTAAATAACTCTAGAGACCCTCCTGGCTACTCTTTGAGAATCTAAGAATATTTGTCCACCTGCTTTGTAGAAGTGGCCCAATCTGGAAAATAAACAATTTATGTATATACAAACATTATTATGGATACTTAGGGATTCTAAATCCTGTTCTCTAGTCCTTCCCTTGTTATGTTAAACAGGAAGGGATAGACTTTGGCATTTGATAAATTTATTATGCGTAATCTTAGGTAAGTCTTTAACATCCCTTGGCCTCAGTTTCTGTATCTGGAAGGTAGAGATAGTACAGCAGTACTCCCTTATCCATGGGGGATATGTTCCAAGACCACAGTCAATGCCTGGAACCACGGATACTGTGGAGTCACACTATTTATCACTGTATATAATATGTGGTCATAAGTTTTGCTGTTTGGGTTATGACAGCAAACTGGCATGAATTTCTCTTTCCTTCTGTACAATTTCATGGATGGAAGGTTTGTTCTGGTACAGTCGATTTTAACAACCTCAGCATATAATTTTTTTCTTTCCTTATCAAATGCAGAACATTCACCTATTCACTTAAAGGAAGCATTTAATGTTTTCTCTTTGGTATATCCAAACTGCCAGCATCACTACCCTTGCACTTTGGGATCAATAAAGTAAAAGAGGGTAACTTAAACTCAAGCCCTGCGATACCATGACAGTTGATCTGAAAACCTAGATGGCTACTGAGTGGCTAACAGGTGGGGAGTGTGCACAGTGTGGCTCTACTGAACAAAGGAATGATTCACATGCCAGGTGGGGCAGACCAAGACAGAGTGAGAGTTCATCACGCTATTTAGGAAGGCATGCAATTGTAAACTTACGCATTGTTTATTTTTCGAATTTTCTGCTATTATATCACAGTTGACTGCTGGTAAATGAAACTCTGGAAAGCGAAACCTTCAATAAGAGAGTATGTCTGTAATGCTTACCTTTGAGGATGTTTGTAAAGATTCACTGAGATGATGTGTGTCAAGAAGAGTGTCTGGAAAGTAGTAAGTGCTCAATAATTTTTTTCCTTTTTAATGAATTTATTGGGGTGACACTGGTTAACCTGTAATTAACAAAATTATACAGGTTTCAGGTGCACAATTCCATAAAACATCATATGTACACTGCATTGTATGTTCACCACCCAAGGCAAGTCTCCACACATCACCATTTATCTTCCCTATACCCTCCTCCACCTGCCTCCCTACAAGTGCTCAATAATTGTTAGTTCCTCTTTCCCCCCTTGAAATCTTACTTATGAAGGAGCTTCTTGAATCTTTAGATCTTAGAAGGCATGAAATTACAGAGAAAGCTAGTGTGCTGAACTAGCATCTGGAAGGCTTTTACTAGAGTCCATGCACTTGGCTTGTTTATAAACACTTAAGAGATATTTTTGAGGTAGACTGGTATAGAGCAGTGGCTTTGAACTTTCAAGCACCTGATGTACTTGTTATAAATGCAAACTCCTGGAACCCATCCTCAGAGATTCTGAGTAGATCTGGGGTGGAACCCAGGAATTTGCAGTTTTGGCAGGTAATTAGAGTTATTTTCATAGTCAGCACAAAGACCACATTTGAAAAACTCTAGTATAATTTCCAAAAAGTGCTGGTTCTGATTCCACATCTGTCTGTGACTTGGAAAATTCCTTTACCTTCTCTGGATTTTTATTCTCCCTTCTATGAAACAGGTTAATTATCTTGGCTTATTTTACATGTGAGTTGTGAGACTCTAATCTTCTTTTCACTCTCCTGCACATCTACTGTGCAATATCATCTTGTCTGTCAGAAAAAAATGTAAACCTTTCAGCAATGCAGACAGGGTCCTCTGTGATCTGGCTCTAGTCTGCCTTTCCAGCTTCACTGCTTGGCATGCCAGAGCCATTCTCCAAACTTCCCTATCTTTACACAGGCTGTTACAGTGCTCCCCTTTTGGTCCATCTGGTGAATGCCTCCCCAATCTTTGAAACTCAGTACAAGCATCACTTCTATAAAAGACTGCCTGATAGTTAAATTGGGATGTAAATTTAGTCTCGGCAAAATAACCACTGGCTTCAACAAAAGAGAAGTTCATTTCTCACTTAAGTCCTGCTGCCGTAGTGGCTGTCCTCTACGAAGTCGTCAGGCACCCAGACTCCTATTTCAGGCTGCAAGCGAGGGCTTTGCCCTTGCTGGCTTAGTCCAAGATGGCTTACCAGCACGTCCATTTCCAGCCAGTAGTTACAGGAATAAAGATGAAAAGGAGCCCTGACCTGCGTGGCTCAGGTGGTTGGACGGGTCACCAGTTTGATTCCCAGTCAGGGTTTCTGCCTGGGTTGCGGGCCTGGTCCCCAGCTGGGGCGTGTGTGGGAGGTAACCAATGGATGTTTCTCTCACACGTAAATTTTTTCTCCCTCCCTTCCCCAAAAGAAGAAAGGAAAGGCACGCCTATTCGTTTTAAGGACGGGACCTAAAAGGTACACACATCACTTTTGCTGACATTCCATTGGTCAACACATAGTCATGTGGCATACCTAACAGTAAAGGAGGATGGTAAGTGCCCGGCCAAAAATCACGGACCTGTTGCTGGGGGACTGGGTACTAGGGAACAATTAGCAGTCTCTGGCACTAAGCCTACCCCCTGACTCCTTCACCAGCTGATCCACTCCCATAATTCCTAGAATGTCAAGAATGCTGTTTCTGTATTCTCGTAACATCTTGTGCATACGTATGTGCATTCATTCACTCATTCATTTAACAAGTGTCTATTAAATTCTTACTGTGTACTGGCACTGTGCTCAGCCCTGGAAATAGAAAATGAATGTATTGAAATCATCAGGGACCTTATTCTCAAGAAATCAATGAATAGATATACTTGTATTTTGGCACCCTTCAATTTTCATTATAAATATTTGTGCATGTGTCTGTATTCCCCTTATGTCTACTATCTTTCTCCCTGCACAGCCTGAACAACACACACATTCTAAAATGGTTTTATTGTATCTTTTTATTTTTATTTTATATCTTTTTATTCCCAGATGCTGGCAAAACATCACTCTCTTCCATACACACACATATGTGTACAAGATTTTAAATATAAGATGTCTTAGGGGTCATGATGCATTTTATTATTTATCACACAGTACACAGTACAGTCTGCTGAAAGTATAAGGTGAAAGCTGGCTATCAACTTAAAACACTATTGTCTTTCAGAATATCATTTGAGGAACCTCCTGGTTTGTTTTTTTTTTGATGATAGATCAATGCAAGTGACAATTCACTATATTGAAAACAAGATTTAATGAGAGAGTCTCTACCACCAAATGAAGCATAGCCAACAGTTGTGGGCAGGTGAACTCATAGTTACTGTTTACCCTTATCATGTGTCTAGTCCTGCCTCCTTACCTCTCACTTCTGGTTTATGGCCTCATTGTGGAGGCCAGAGGGGAGCACACTAAATCTTAGTGAGCACTGTACAAAAGTAACCATAGAGATGGGCGTGTGGATTCAACCAACGGTTGTGAAAGCAGAGCAGTAAAAATGTAGTCTTTAAGTTGCACTCTGTAATATGATCAGAACATTAAATGAGAGATGGTGTAGGAAATTAAAAGTTAGTTATCTGCAGCTTTCTGCCAAAAGAACTTAAAGAAGTGCTTTTCTTTCCCCCGGGGGTAGAGTATTTGAAATATTTGTAAATTAATATTCCTTGCATTTGACTCAGAGTAGCTCATGTATGTTAGCCAAATAGGTATTCAAAATACATATGCTCACTTGCTTCAGTTGATCTGGGCACATAAAATTGCTCAGTTCCACTAAAGCCTGTTTTAGAAATCTAAAAAACATGGGAAAAGTAAAGAATTTTAACTTGTATTCTTAAACACTAGAACACAATTTATAATTATTGCCATTTAGAAGTAGTGTAGTCAATTTTTTGGCAAGAGTTTTTAAAATTGTTTTATTGTATAAAGTTATCTAGTGTTCTACTGTGGACCTACCCCACACCCAACTAGGAACTTTGGGGCATTAGAATAGACATCAGGAACCCTTTTTATCAGAGGGTCGCCCCAAGAATAGGTGCACTGGGGACTCATGGTCAGATACTGAAATATCCTGTCCCCAAAGGAGGGGAGTGGGAGTCAACGCCCAAGAGGCAAGAAACTCACCCCAGGTAGGTGGACATCACCCTCTGACGCTGGGTGAGAGTTAGTGTGAAGGAATGTTTTACGCATTCCAAAGGGTAGCACTACTCAAGTGTTCTCTTGCTAGTCCTTGTAGAACCTTGTCCCAAACAACTGGAAAAGGATATTGGCAAGTGATAATGCAAACATCCCTTTGGAAAAAACAAAAGATGTTAGTAAGTAGGTTCTTTAACACAAGACCATCAATGAGTGATTAGCCAAAAGAGACATATTCACTTGCAGAGGGGAAGCAGCAGAAGACTGGGATGGAGCAGAGTTTTAAGGGGCGGAGCATGTGGAGAGGAAAAGAAGTCCCCATCAGAGCAATTCAGACACGGTGCCATTAGAAATAACGTCCTGAGATTTAGAAGTGGAAAATTACAATAGCAACTAAGGAAGAGTTTGAGTTATCTAGGGTGCAAGGGGCAAAAGAGAGTCCAGCAGACTTATTCCAGCCCTTGATCATCCTCTTGTGGCCCAGGAGAAGCAGGGACTACAACAGATGATCGTTGTAATAGACTGACCCAGGACCGCGATTTCCCAGACGTGGTTCTGCAAGCACCACTTTCCCCACCCCAGACCCATATATTTACTCAGTGTTTTACTTTAAATCAGGTTCACTTGCTTTTTGCTGTTTGTTTTTAACCAAGCAGAACTGTAAGTGAAAAATCAGCATGATTTGCCATAAGTAAAAATAACCACAACAAAATCAGACAATACTGTGAAATCCTAGCTAGAAACAGCTATGCCAAGGCTCCAGGCTTGCGGTTGACTATGCTCGGTTAGAAGGGAGATGCACAGTGTTAGAGAAGTGTTAAACCCTGGTGTGAAAAAGCTTGTGGAAGGATCAAGAGAAGGTTGAATAAGGCAGCTTTTTCACTGTGCTGTTAAGTATTATTCACACCAAATCTGTATACTACTTCAAATCATCTCTCATATCTTCAGTGGTCCTGGCCCACACTTGAGAAAACACTGCATTAAGATAAGAGATTTAAATTTAAGAGTTAGAGGGAAAGTATTTCCCCTGAAGTAAGAAGGGGAAAATACAAGAAATTCAGAACTGGGAAGAAAGAAGTTGGAATGCTCTCGTGTCACACAAATTCAGTCTACTTAGCATGGCACAATGGTAATAGGAATTATAAAAGCAAGTAGAATTGGAAGACCTGGATTTTCATCCTAACGTTGTCATGAATCAGTTGCCTGACCCCAGGCAAGTTCTTCCACTCTTTATATTTGTTACTTACTGTGTTCAAGTATATGCTTAGTTCAAAATAAAAGAGTGGGCAGAGGAAGATTTAAAGAGACTAATTGGCAGTCAATAGGAGAAAGATATTAAATGATCTATTTAAATATTTATTTAAAATGTCTATTTAAGAGTTCATTTTAACCAAAGAAGGCAGAATTGGAGAAATAAAAGAACAAGGATGTAAGACAAGCAGAAAACAAACAGATAAGTGGTTGCTGTAAATCCTACCTAATTTACAATTGCTGTGAATGTAAATGGATTCAATACTCCAATTAAAAAGCAGAGGTTAGTAGAATGAACTTAAAAGTCCAGCTATTTGCTGGCTACAAAAGAAATATTTTACTTATTTTTTACAAAAATATTTTATAATTAGAGACGTAAGCAGGTTGAAAGTGAAAGGAGAGAAAACTATAGCCATTCAAACTAGAATCAAAAGAGAGCTTGAGTGGCCATTTCATTACCAGACAAAGTAAACTTTAAGACACAATTGTTTCTATAACAGTTTTTAAATTTTTTTCTTAGAAAATAAATCATAGGCTGAAACATAGCAAGACATTCTAGCATTGTCAAAGGGTTAATAAAGGTGTGGCAGGTTTAAACATTCAATTAATGACTATTTTTCAGGCTGTAAGACGTACCCTTTTACCACACTTTTTTGTTCTTTTTAAAAAAATTTTATTTAGTTATTTTTCAAGTACAGTTTTCTGTTTATTTCTCCCATCCCAGCCCACCCCGCCCCATGCTCCCCACCTCCCTCCCATTTCCTCCCCCTTAGTTTTTGTCCCTGTGTCCTTTATACTTGTTTCTCTAAATCCCTCCCATTTTTTCCCCTTAAATTCCCTCCCCTCTCCCCTCTGCTCACTGTCCCCTTGTTCTCTATTTCAGTGTTTTTGTTTTTATTTTGCTTGCTTGTCTGTTTTGTTGTTTAGCTTCCTGTTAAAGGTGAGATCATATGGTATTTGTCTTTCAACACCTGGCCTATTTCACTCAGCATAATGCTTTCCAGTTCCATCCATGTTGTTGCAAAGGGTAGTAGCTCCTTCTTTCTCTCTGCTGCATAGAATTCCATTGTGTATACGTACCACAATTTTTTTATCCATTCATTTACTGACGGGCACCTAGGTTGCTTCCAGCTCTTGGCTATTGTGAATTGTGCTACTAGGAACATTGTACCACATTTTTTTGCTTCAGAAATTTTTCTCTCTTTTCCTCCTCTAAAACCTACGTGTGTCTATTTTTGGACCATAAGACATACCTAGGTTTTAGCAGAGGAAACTAGAAAAAAATTTTTGAAGCAAAAAGTGTGGTAAAAAATTGTGATGTATAGTCTAAAAAAATACGGCAATATCATTGGGAACACTGGGTGTTTGTTTTGAGGTCAAAACTAAGTCTATGCCTCAAACCAGACTGTGCTAAAGAGGAAAAGTTATGGTTCTGATGGAGACACCTGCCCCAGTGCTCAACATAAATAATAATTGTATGGAATTCCTTTCTGAAAAATATCCCAGTTGACACTGAAATTATACATGTTGACTTAGCATTTCAATGCTTGAGCAAATATAAAAGAAAACGGGATAAAAATTAAATTATGATTTTCTTTTCATTCTAATTCTAAATTTAAGGAAGAGTCATAAAATGGTAAGAAGCAATATTTTAAGTTTTTATATTACTAAATAAAAAATTCCCACTCTTCTAACCCAGTCACACCAGGTCAGTCAAACAAGTATATTCAAAACAACAAAAACCTTAATACAATAAAGATTCTCACTAGATTTAAGTGTACTACTTTATTCTAAACTAATTTTGGGGAGTCATCTGCTGGTAAATAAACTGATGAATTGCCTACAATCTCCCCCCAGTGGGTGTATAGTTAGGTTGCCAGTTAATTCACAGAGTACATAGTTAAATTTGAGTTTCAGATAAACAACAAATGATTTTTTAGCGTGAGTAGGTCAGTAAAGTACTTGCTTCATGTGCCAGTGCTACTTCGTTTTAAATTTATGATTATGTTCTTTCAAGGGACTCCAGAAAGTTTTCCTTCAAATCCAGATACTATGATTATTTAGGAATATGCTCCTTTCTATAGTCACATGGTCCAGCCTGAAGTGTTTGTCTTTGTTTATTTTATCTTACACATGACTCCTTGTCGTTTCTCAGTTGCGCTCTTCTTCCTTGACTGCATTTCTTTCCTGCTACTACACTACAGTCTCATATTTAAAAAATCAAGGTCAGTTATAACTGTAAATGAAAAATCAGCCCTGGCTGGTGTGGCTCAGTGGATTGAGCACTGGCCTATGAACCAAAGGGTCACCAGTTCGATTCCCTGTCCGGGCACATGGCTGGGTTGTGGACCAGGTCCCCAGAAAGGGGCACATAAGAGGCAACCCCACATTGATGTTTCTTTCCCTCTCTATCTTCCTCCCTTCCTCTCTCTCTAAAAATAAATAAAATTTTTTAAAAAAGAAAAATCAAAAGAATTCATTTTATTTTTATTCTCCATAGCACTTTAGATGCAGATTCTGCTTATTTTTAATAAAGCAAAAGTAAATTTTTAATTTATGTTTTGCATTATATTCAAATATATTTGAAATGTATTTACATGGTATTACATTTTTTAAAAATACAACAGTATATTCAGTGGAAAGTCTCCCACCCCTGTCTTTCAGATACCCGAAAGTTCCTTGATGCAGAGGCAACCCATATATTCTCTGTGATATTCAGTCATCTTCAGAGACATTATTTTCAAGTGAGAGGATGAATAACATCATCTCTCAGCAAAAAAATTAATAATAATAAAAGACATTTCTCATAGCTATGGCCTTTAATTTAATGGCTTAATTTTATTTTGTCTGAAGAGCAAATAACAAGAAAATGTATTCTCTTAAATCTTGGTTGCATCTAACAGATTGCCTAGAATTGTAAAATCTAATTAATTAAAAACCTGCATTATAAAATATCACAAGATGGAGATATTGCTCCATGAAAGTGGCAGTTAAAAGGATAAGAAAAGATTGTTTTGTCTTTTTTTACATTTTTCTTCCTGTATCTTTATTCCTATCTTCATTCACTCAGGGTAGTAAAAAGCATTCAAAGGTCTGTGTTCGAGTCCAAGCTTTGTCTCTTTCTACCCGTAATTCTGAATTAAATTAATCTCTAGGAGCCTTAAGATCATTTATAAATATAGGTTTATGCTTTTGTTATGAAGTTTACATTAAATCATATATTTGAAAATGGCAATGCCCTCCAGCCAAAGCCACCAAGGACATGCCTGCAGTTAAACAAATTGGGTTATTACTCTTTGCAGTGAGAGAGAATGCACACCATGGGGAACAGGGGGGCATCTCAATAAAAGGGTGGTAGAGAGGACCTGCCACAGGATTTGGGCTGTGGTCGGGTGATTGCGGGAGGGTCCAAGGAAGCAGGGTCCATCAAGGAGAAATTCTAAAGGTAAAGAAGCAATAGTGACTCATGTAAGCTGGGAAAAGGAGCTATTTGGTATTGCGTGGGTTGCAGAGACTACTTTTGTCTGTGCTTTTTCCATCTTTCCTTCCTCCCTTCTTCGTCCCCTTCTCTTTTAATCAATAATCGTTTACTGAGCATCACACTAGACAGGACTCTAGATGCTGGGACTATGGCAGTAATGAGACAGTCTCTGCCTTCACAGAGCTTACATGGTACCCCAGTTTGATCAGCACAGTCACAGTATGTTCCCAGTCACAAACAAAAAGCGTTTCAGAGAATCCAAGGAAAAACACACCCACCAACTTTCCCGAATTGAGAAAAACCCTGAGTGGTCATCCCAAGCACAGCCAGCTTGCCTTGTCAGCTTGTTGTCAACCTTAAATGGAAAAACCTTCTGATAGCACAACATATTTCTATTCAGCTAGAAAAACAGTGCAAAAGGATGGGGTCCCGCTAGCGCCAAAGAACTCCACAGCACCACGTGTGATTTTCGTCTGTGCTCCATGTGAAAAATGTTCTGACCTCTCGTTGCTGAAAGAGATTTTCTTTTGAGGATGAAAGGTCAATTGCTGAAGGGACAGTTGACAACGTGAATTGTGTTTTAGGAGCCACCGGTGTCCCACAGCCAATCTTTTTAATTTTGATGAAAACTAAAAATAATCTCTCAGTCTCGATACAAAACCTCTCTACTTTAATTGTGAATTTTTTAAAACAAAGTCATCTTTGAGAAAATGTACTTTTTTAAAAAAGATTTTATTGATTTTTTTTTTTTTTTAGGAAAGGAAGGGAGAAAGAGAGGGAGAGAAACGTCAATATGTGGCTGCCTCTCACATACCCCATACTGGGGACCAGGCCCACAACCCGGGCATGTGCCCTGATTGGGGATCGAACAGGTGACCCCTTGGTTCACAGGCATGCGCTCAATCCACTGGGCTATACCAGCCAGGGCAGAAAATATACTTTTTTATTCTTGTCATTTTTTTCTCAGAAGCTTGGATTTAATAGAGGATTAATATACATTATGATACCAGGAAATGAGCAATGCTAATTACACTTAACCCAATAATTTAACAGTGTTTTCATCTCTAAAGTGAGATTTGTGCTTTGGACTTTAACCTCTGGTTTACAGGAAACTTCTAAAACGGAGTTGCCAAGAAGCTCCCCAGTTTGTTGCGACACAGGCGGCCACCATTTGGCAGACCCACTGATCTCCGTTGCTTTATTCCCTTGCTGAATCCTGCCGCTCTCTGTTCTAGTTCTCTGAGCATACAGTTTATATACTGTTGTTAAAATGCCTCCAGACTGAAGTGCCTGTTTGGGAAGGGCATTCAGGAGGTTTGAAAAATAGGTGATGTTGCTACTTGACAGCACTTGACATTACCCTGCTGCAAAGAAACTTTCTACATATCAACTACTCAGTAAGGGAATAGCCCTCATCCTCCTCATGACTTGTAGTTCTTCGAATAGGACAAATTAAAGTCGGCCATATTTCTGAAAATGTGAGATAGTATATGATAGGTTTACCAAAGTTCCTCTTTCCTTTTTATAATACTACAGAAGGACTATCTGCAGATAAAGATTGAGCAAATGCTATGAAAAATGACTGAGTTTAATGTAATAGACAAAGGAAGTTTATTAATTGCACTTATTACCCTCAAGACGAGAACATTTTTTATATTTTGTTAAGATTAACTGTATGTGCTGTGGGTTCTTGTTTAATAAGTTTGATTACATGAAAATTGTCATTTCTATTTAAAACTGTATTCATTTGTATGGTAGATAGATAATGTATACAATTACACATGGCAAATTTAAATGTTAATGTATGCACCATATACAAAAATTAACCCCAAATGGATCAAAGACCTAACTGAACTAAAATTATAAAACTCTTAGAAGAAAACCCAGAAGTAAATATTTGTAGCCTCGTATGAGGTAATGCTTTCCTGGGTATGACACCAAATAAAGAAGCAACAAAAGGAAAAAAATAGATAAGTTAGACTTCATCAAAAATTTAAATATCATTTAGAGTAAACACTTTAGTAATACAAAGGACACCATCAAGAAAATGGAAAGACAGCCCACAGAATGGTAAAAAACATTATTAAATCACATGTCTGGTAGGGACATGTATCCAGAATGTATAAGGAACTCTTAGAACTCAACAATAAAAAGGAGAAATGAGTAAAAAAAGACAAAGGATCTGAATAGACATTTTGCCAAAGAAAATCTACAGATGCCCAATGCGCACATGAAAAAAATGCTCAACATCATGAGTCATTAGGGAAATGCAAGTCAAAACCACAAAGAGCTACCACCTACCACCTATTGCAATGATGCTAAACTCAACCACCAGCAAAACCAGAAAATAAGCACTGTGAGGACGTAGAGAAACTGGAGCCATTACACATTGCTGGTGGGAATGTAAAATGATGCATTTGCTTTATTAAACAAATTGATAGTTCCTTAAAAACTTAATCATAAAATTATCATTATACTGGTAATGGTAGCAGTTCCATTCCTAGGTTTATGCCCCAAGGGAACTGAAAAAAAGGTGCTCAAACATACACTTACACACGGATGTTCATAGCAGCACTATTCATGATAGCCAAAAGGTGGAAATAGTCCGAACACTCACCAGCCGATGAGCACCAGCAGATAAACAAATGTGGTTTACATATACAGTAGAATGTTATTTGACCATAAAAAAGAATGAAGTTCTTATACAAAGTACAACATACATGAACCTTGAAAACATCATGCTAAGTTAAAGAAGTCAGGCACAAAAGGCCACCTATTTTATGATTCCATTTAAAGAAATATCCAGAATAGGGAAAATTCCATGGAGATGAGAGGTATATTAGTGGTTGCCGGGAGCTGGGGCAAGGGGGAATGAGGAGTGACTGTTAATGGATATGGGGATTCATTCTGTAATGAAAATGTTCTAAAATTAGTGGTGATGGCTATACAACTTTGTGCGTATACTAAAAACCATGGAGTTATTTACATTGAATTCTAAGTGTTTGAATTATATCTCAATTAAAAAGTTGCATGAGGAAAAAAAATGCCCTTATGTGGCTGAGATTAAATCCATATGGACCTTGCAATCCAAATCATTTAGTCTGATTTATGACCATAAAGGTAACATCTGAGGAATTTTTTATAATGCTATTACACTGTATATATTTACATGGCTTAAAATTTTAAGTATAAAATTATTTTTTGTTTATTGTTTTCCTGTTAATTTTGGGAAAAATTAAATTGCGGTTAATGAACATTGGAAGCAAAGAAGCTGGTGGTGGTTCTAACAAAGTTTGTCAAATTAAAGTAATTTTTATAACCATATTAACAAATGCTTACTAACCCTAACCTTTACCATTTGTAAGAGAATGCAAGGACCAGTTTTCTTAATCCTCACCCTAGGGCACTTTCATCGATTTTAGAGAGAGTCATCAATCAGTTGCCTCCGGTACACACCTGCTGGGGCATCAAACCTGCAACCTAGGCAGGTGCCCTGACTGGGGATCAAGCCACAACCTTTTGGTATATGTGTGGGATGATGCTCCAGCCAACTGAGCCACCTGGCCAGAGCTACAATGAACATTTTGATAGATTATCTGCATTAAGACTGGCACTGTGCTGGTCTCCATAGTGCTTATTAAAAAATTGAGTGACAGTCCTTGCTTGACATCTGGTTAAGGAAGCAAGACTAACATAGCCGAAGCGGTTAAGGAGCAAGTGTAGTACATATTTTGTGGCTGAATGCTATGAACAGACTCCTAGGACTGCACTGCTGAGTGTTTCTTAGCACTCTTCCATCTCAAACTTTCCTTTTGACAGATCCTGACTTCAGGAAGTAAGAGTGATAGAGTTCCAAAAAGGGACAAACACATTAATCCACTCATTAGATATTTAGTGAGTGTCTACTATGTGCCAGGCATCTAAATCCCAATACTTGAATTTATTACAAAAGTGAAAATAGGACACAATTTAGCTACGTGCTGCAGTATGGGAAGGAAATAAGAAGGATTTCAATAATCTTAATAGCAGATGTGTTTTACTATTGAACTTCCCTACTTTCAGTCCTATCTTGTGATAGTAATATTGACCATCTACATGGAGAAGCAGTAAAATCCATGGTTAGGAAGAGTTAACTTTGGACACAAGGGACCCATGTTTAAAGATTAATATTTATATTTCTCTATTGTCAAGGAGATATTCAAATTGGATGCTGTAAACATTCAAATCAAAATTTCTTGCTGTTTTTCAGGGTAGACGGCATGAGATTAAAATGCCATTTAACTTTTACCACTATTTTTTCACCCCAGAAGGAACATATGGATTCTGGATTCTATAGGTAGAGCATGACCAAGGTTCTCACCTCCAGTTACTAACTGTGCAACCTTGGTCAAGTCACTTAATCTCTCAGCTTCGGTTTCTTTCCCTGTAAAAGAAAGGTAACAGCTTCTCAGATGTAATTGGGTTCCCTTGAGTTTAAGGGTGATACAAACAATGGTGTTAGCATTGGGCCCAGGGCCTCCGAGTTTTCAGTTTATGTTAACTATGATATTGGGGGGGAAGTTTAGCTCATTAAGCTTTCTCTCCAATACAGTCCACAAAGCAGCCATGGAATTTTTGGAAATGGCAGGATTCTTTCTTCCATAAAATAATGCCCATTATTTTCTCACTATTACTTTTTATTACATATTTTTTAAAACAAAAAATTAAAACCTTAGAGAAGTTTTCATTAAAAGATGGATAAGATGGATTTCTAATAGGAGCAATATAATGTCTACGATAAGTTTTAAAATATCAGCTTGCAGAGATCCAAGTTCCTTGAGATTAGAGTGGAAGAAACTCCTGTTTAGAGAACTAGGTTACTAGGCAGAAGCAGGGACCTGAGGACCAGCCACGGCAGAATTGGAGGTTCTCCAAAGCATGAGAAGCTCTGCTTCCAGTAACAAGAACCAACACTCATGAAGTTGGAAATTGTATGAATTGATCAAAATAACAGAAGAGAAACTGGACAATGCCTACTTTTATATGAAAGTCAACTGATGTATGTACTTGGCTTATTGAAAACTGATGGTCATCTTATGGTACCATTGAATGAGTAAGCGTCCTTTTAAAGTTAGAGAAAGAGGGTTTAATAATTTTCCATGAGTTACTAACTTAATATTCTTGTTTTTAAAGTTAGTAGTAGGTCCAGGCTCAATATTTCTTACTGTCAACTTGCTTAGGTAGATGGATTCCATAGAGAGAGAAAGTAGATTGGTGGTTGCCAGGGGTTGGGAGGTGATTGCTAATGGATTTGGGGTGTCTTAATTAAAATCAGTGGCTCGGTGGTTCCTACCCTAATAGAGACTAGTACAGTATCTATGAGGGAGACAGTCAGATAAGGCAATTGTTGTGAGCAAGGGAGCATCCCCAAAAGGAGTCACGCACATTTGTGTCTTTCTACAGTGCCAGGTTTATTAGAGGAGACCTCCCCAATAAACCAGGAGAGTCACACGCAGGTTACACAGGAGAGGGGGAATTATGCAATAGAAACAAGAGGAGCAAGCATCTGGCACTGAGTCCCGATCACTGATGGTGTCTGCACATGGAGAGGCAGACATCAGTCTCAAGTCAGGTGGCTACAGTGGTGCACAGGTCTGGTGGACTGGAAGTCCCACGGGGCTCCTAGTGTGACCCCGTGGTACACCAAGCTTGAGTGTTGGGTGGTGGGAGCTCTTTCTTGTAGTCCGTAATGGGCGGCGGTCCCACTCATATTGGTGTCCAGAGTCCTTATTTCGGTATCCTGAATCGTGGTTTTGGGTGTTCTGGGCCCCTCACAAGGGTGTTCTCATTGTACCCCATTACCTCAATCTTAGCACAGAACTTGACATAACTGTCGTGGCTGACAGTGTCTCCATATTGGATTGTCAAAAGTGTGCAAAAAGTCCTATCTGCTCTTGTTCTATACAACAGCCATTGCAGTACAGTGTGTTCAGTGTGGTGGTAGAAGGAGTGAAGGCAGCTGGATCCGTGGCGCTTATGTAGGAAGTGACTTCTAAGAATGACTAAGAGT
Organism: Artibeus jamaicensis; assembly: GCF_021234435.1. Lineage (NCBI taxonomy): Eukaryota > Metazoa > Chordata > Mammalia > Chiroptera > Phyllostomidae > Artibeus > Artibeus jamaicensis. The sequence goes on from NW_026521954.1 coordinate 2,887,388, forward strand.
TAGTCAAAGGAAGTGGGACAGCAAATAGCAGGAAGTTATCGTATTCCCAGAAAGTAAACAGTATATTCAAAGGCCTGGAGACAAAACAGCACATGGGCACATATAGGACCTAAAAAATTTTTAGATCAATGGGAATAGTGTAGGGAGCAGGGAAACACTCCAGATGAAGGGGTCAGGCCACACAGGGTCTTGCTCAGAGGCAATATCAGGGAGTGTGGGCTCTCTCCTAAAAGTAATGGAGAACCATCAGAAGGTTTTAAGGACGTAAGAGACAAGATCTGATTTGAGTTTCTGAGGGACCACTGGAGAATGGAGAATGGATTAGGGTGAGACAAACCTGGAGGCAGGGAGACTTGCTAGGTGGGATGGTCTTGATGAGGATAGTGTGACTGAACCAGGGTGGTGGCACCGAAGATGATGAATCAGCAGGACTTTATGATTAATTGGAATGAATGGTATGCTAGAGAGCAGCCAAGGATTAATTATTCCACGGTTTCTGACATGGGCAACTTGGGCCCATTCACTGAGCTGAGAACACAGAAAGGGGAGGAGATCTTGGGAGGTTTCAGTTTTAGAAATGTTAGGCTTGAGGTGTCTCTGAACCTGTCCAAGTGAATATGGCTGGTGGGCAGTGGGTGGTAAGAGTCTGAAGCTCAAGGCCAAAGACCAGTGAGTCATCCACCTGGAGAGGGTGACTGAAGCCAATGGAAGGAGATGAGACCCTTGGAAAGTAGCATGAGAGGAGAAAGCATGTCAGCATAGAATCCTGAGGAACGCCAATGAGTAACAAAAGGACAGAAGGGAGGGGCCTACAAAGGAGACAGAAACCAAGAGGAACCAGGAGAATCAGAGGATCTTTGCATCACAGAAAACGAGGAAAGGAAGCAGTGGTCAGATGTGCCAAATGCTGAAGAGAAGTCATTGGACTTCTCCCAGTAAGAGAAGGACTGAGAATGCTCCATTGCATTTAGTAATAAGGAAGTTGTTGGTAACTTTGGGAGTTCAGTGTAAACCCAGATTCCAGTAAGCAGATGAGTGATCTGCAGGTAAAACAGTGGAAACAGTTTTCTGAAGAAATGGGCCTGTGACAGAGCTGGAAAGAAATGTGGAGTCAAGTGATGTTTTCTTAAAATGAACAAACAAAAGGGGTAGGAAGAGGTTTTTTTTCATGAAAAACATTTTTCTTAATTTTAGAGAGAAAGGGAGAGAGAGGGAAGCATCAATTTGTTGTTCCACTTATTTGTGCATTCATTGGTTGATTCCTGTATGTGTCCTGACCGTGAATCAAACCCACAACATAGGAGGATGATGCGCTAACCAGGGCTGGTGGTGGGAGAGAATTTAAGTGATAAAAAAAGAATTGCCAGTGAAGGGGGGAAGTTGAAGATGCAGAACAGGATTTTAATAGGACAAGATAAGCAAGCAGGAGGCTTTTACATTATACCAAAGAATAAGAGAGATGTGAGTTCCTTCGTTGCCGAGGGAAGGAGGAGACGGTGTTCTGGATGTGTTTAAGGTTCTGAGCTTGCAGTGAGTTCTGGAGCCAGCTTCTGCCACAGGTGGCCCTCGGCTTGTAATGGTTGACTTGGGAGTTTTGATTTAATGATGGCTCGAAAACAGTATGCATTCAGTAGAAATTGTTTTTTGAATTTTTTCTTTTGACCTTTCCCAGGCTAGTGATACGTGCCACAGTCCTCTCTCATGATGTCGGCAGCAGCAGTGAGCCGCTCTGTCAGGCAGGCAGGTGATCATGAGGGTCGACAACCCCTAGTCCACAGTGTGGTTTTAAATATCTTTTCAACTTACAGTATCTTCCATTGGCAACGGGTGTATCAGGATGTAATCCCATCATAAACTGAGGAGCATCTGTAGTTCACAGGAGCCAATTGTTAAGTTTTCAGGAATTTTGAGATCTGGCTACCACACGTTAACAGCTTGAATTTGGCCACAGTGAGAATATTTCCATCACGGAAATAAACACCACAAATCAGAACTCCCCACATTCCAACCCCAGAGAGACGGTCACTAGGCATTTATCAGCGCACCATTGGTCAGGGTAGGAAAGTGAAGAAGTTCCTGTTTAAATACCTCTGTCTTCTCTGTTGGAATAAGAAAGCAGATTGTATGCTGGTGTCAGAGGTTTGAGGAAATGTGAAGAGAGGCTGAATTCTTCCAAGCAAGGCAGAGAGCTACCTAGGAAAATGCTAAATGACTGCCAGGCTGCACTAAGGGACCAGCTGAGGTTGGAGACCATTAGTCTACGGTGGAATCAGTGTACACAGTTATATGATCTCTTCTGTGAGCTCAGCAGCCTGGGGATCTCAGCAGAGAAGTGGATATAGCTGGTTTCCATCCGGAACCAGTGTTTTGCCTAGCATTGGTAATGGAAGAACTAAATGGAGAAAGAATGAGGAAGCTGTTTGCATGAAAGTAGCTGCTATAATGGGCCAAGGAATCTAAAGTGTGAAGGGGAAGAGGTGAAGGTAGGAGCAGGTGATAGGTAAGGGAAGGTGGAGGAGTCATGTCTCTCTCCACCTTCTTGTAAGGTGGTATTTTCAGTTCCCTTACTATCCTGTTCTTATTTGTCTCTCCTGTTTTGGCAATGCCACTTTTAGAATGTGGCATCCAGATTTCAGCCCCTCAGTCTTACAGGTTGCTCCAACTTGGTGTTACCATCAAAGACTACATTGTTGTCCTTAGCTCAGATATCATTCTTTAAAGATTGCAATGCCCAATGTCATCGGGAGAATTTAGCATTATAATTAACCACACAAGCTAAATGAGCTGAAGAAGGTATAGGCAGATTTTAAAACATTTTAGTGGGAATGATCTGATATTTGAAAAATTTTATTCAGCATTAGCTAATTGACTAATATCACCAAAAAATAGTCATTTATATCATGTAATGTATATACTCACACTGGATCAAATTGCAATTATAATTGCCATGAGGATATCATTTTGCAAATTATTAGAAAAACATAAAAGTATAAGAACTTCTGAGAGTTCATGTAATATCTCAAAATGACCTTTAAACAAACTCCTTTTCTTAGAGTAGCTTAACCACAGGGGGAATCTTTTCTAGATTATATATAATTTGTTATGGGGCATGATCAGAAGCTGACCTAGTGATGGGACTGTTAATGATGGAAGAACCGCCAGAAAGAACAAATCTACTATTATTATTATAAGACCAGAGTCCAGGGTGTGGGAACTATTACTTCAATTTCAAATGACAGAGTTTTGTAGCTGATAACTGCTTATATCATCCAACACATTCTAAGGGGTGTAACTATTAGAAATCTGTGTATTTAGTGGGCTACATTTCCCATGTTACCCTTCCTAAGATTAAGTAAATTGAGTGTAGTACCAATGTTTAATTTCTCAATATGTACATATTCCAGGAATTATTTTTTTCTGAATTAAAAATGTCATTTCCATGAGATAACTGAATTGATGGTATACTTGTACCTGCAGTTCATCATGATTAGTGCCAGATTCGACAAACATAATCATTGTCACCCACTCCCTGAGATTAACTGGATATCATGGCTTTCAAATAGCTAGAATCCCTGGTGCTACAGGTATGAATCTTGCCCATGTAACTTATGTTCTTTGTTATGAGGTGAATGAAAGTGAATAGTATGCAGTTGTCATTACATATGCACTTTCTTCTTCATCAAAGAAGATGCACTTTCATCGAAGTGTATGCACTTTCTTCTTCATCAGTTACCTCACTACATTTCCCACTTGAATGGCTGACCCCTCAGAAACTTAGTAAATAAAGCTATTGATTTTAGCCTCACCCACTAGATTTTTTTTCTCACCTTTTTTTCCACTAACCATTTTGTTTGTCCTAACCTTGAGGTATTTGGATATGCAGTAAGAGGAAGAGGTATTGGAGAAAGCGGGAAGTGCAGTTAATTTTTTCTCTTGTGTCACTCTTCACACTGGCCAGCAAGGGGAGTTATAGGAACAATTTCGGCTGTTTGAGCTGAGACACTAGTGAGCATACTGCTCTCAGTTGATTATTAATTAGTTACCATGTCGCTTGCCCTGGCCTTTCTGTATAACCCAGCTAGTATTTTACTGTGTATCAGTCTAGTTTTTCTTTCACCTAATAATTTGCTGACCAAAAAATTAATTGTGAACTTCAAAGTAAAAAAGGCACTGGAATAGTGGGGACATTGGAAATGAAGTGAGCTGCTATGCCCAGGTAGCTTAAAAATCTAATTGTGGCCAGGAGCAGTCCAAGCCCCCTTAATGCGGATAAGACAGCATTCAACTGGCTTCAATAAAAAGGGACTTAAATGTAAGGGAGGTGGCCTTGAGGAAAGCCGCCATGATTGCCAGGACTGAGAAGTCCATTGTTCTAAGTTCTCCTGGGGCTTATGGAGACTGACAAGGCACCTGCTGCTTTCTACAGCTGACTGTTCAGGTCTGCCCTGGAAAGAGCCAGGGCTGCGACACTCCCCTGGCCTCTGGCCCCCAGCCAACCAGGTGCTGCAGAGGCAAAGGTGTGGAGAGAAGTGTGGGAAGATCCTTGAGAGGGATCTGGACCCACTTTGTGCACAATCCAGGACAGCTCTCTCCCCTTGAAATCGTATTTCATGATTCTTAGCTCCAGCCGTGGCTCTCTGTGGTCTTCTGTGGAGTTCCTCTTCTCTGCTATGCCACAGTAACATTCAGTCACTGACTACCTTCACAGATAATGGTTTACTTCATTCCCCCAGTTTGGGACTAGGATCAAGTGATTGTGTTCTCCTACACAGTACCTTAATACTGCTTTCTCAATCCCCATTATGACTGCTAAATACAGTACTTTGCATTTAATGGCAAAATAGACTAAAAAGTAGTACCCACTAGTTTTATCTACATGAAGGTCAAATTTTAATTTCAGTGGATAAAAAATATTTTGAACAATTATGTATTTCATGCTTTGCTTATGGACAGACTGTTGTACAAAGAGAGAATCTAGTAACCCTGAGAGTAGATGCGATTCTAGCTCTGGCGCTGCCGCTTACTAGCTGTATGATCTTGGACCAATCATATAATTTTTCTGGGTTTGAGTATTCTCACTGCAAAAACAGGGAGGGTGGACTAAATGAGTGGACGAGATTACAGAGGTTAGAGTCAGGCAGACTAGTGTTGTAATCCGGACTATTTCACGTATTAGCTGATGACTTTAAGTAAGTGACTTTGCATTATTTTAAGGCTTTAGTGAGATAACGTATGTAAAAACCTTAGCATCATTCTTAGAACATAATAAGCACTCCAGCAAAGAATAATTATAATAATGATGATAATGATCACAGTCATTGCAGTGTTATTAGGGGTTTTTTAAAGTCTAAAGGCAATGGCATAGCCCTGAAATGCTGTGGCCCGCATCTGCGCTTGAGCCCACTCATCAGGTCCTATGTTTCTTGAGGGAGTTTTTTACTAGACTAACTGAAACTATGGAAAAATTTACAAAGGGTTCGGATTTTATTATATAGTGTTACAGTAACATATTCAGCAAATAATGTGGCCATAGGTGTTCTAATAAATACAGTCTTTGGCTAATTGCCTTTTTTTTTTTCCTAGTGTAAAGCCTACTTGAAAAATCTTTAAAGGTTAAAACTCATATTCAGTGAAACTATGAGTGTGAAACAAGAGAGGTTGGCTCCTTTCAGTTTTAAAACTGATTTAGAACTTTTAGAACTTTTTAATTCACAGGTTTTGAAAATATTTTCTTTATAATGCTCTGGCTCAACTTAAAATTATTCTTAGACAATAATAACTGCTAGAAATGGGCTGTGTCACTAGTTTTACAACTACGATGTCAACCAGATAGAATTTATTGAGTGAGTATATATTGGATGTTCATTACCTTCCAGGTACTTCTGGAGTACATAGCAGTGAATAGGTTTGGAGACATAGCAGTGAATAAAACAGACCAAAGCCCTGCTCTCATGAAACTGACTTTTACTGGGGTTTATCTTTTGTTGGGGTGCCAACTCTAATAGAGGGCACAAAGATTAGGAGACCACACCAGAGCTCACTAAGAAAGGATGCAGTAACTGACACCCACCAGGGGGGACGTGTGGGATAGTTTGGGACTGTGCTGCATTTGTCATCCTTACTGCAGACCGTGCTGTCCAGTGAGGCAGCCACTGGCTGTAGGTGGCTTCTGAGCACTTGAACTGTGGCTAGCCCACAGACATATCCTGTAAGTATAAAAAGCACACTAGACTTTGAAGACCATCATTAGAAAATAAAAAGAGACATTAAAAGACTAAGAATCAATCTTAAGAAATTAACAATGAGAGCCCTGGCTGGTGTAGCTCAGTGGATTGAGCGCGGGCCTACAAACCAGACAATCGCAGTTCGATTCCCAGTCAGGGCACATTCCTGGGTTGCAGGCCAGTTCCCTGCAGGCCAATTCCCAGCAGGGGACGCATGAAAGGCAACCATACACTGATGTTTCTCTCATTCTCTCCTTCCCTTCCCCTCTAAAGATAAATAAATAAAATTTAAAAAAAATGAACAATGAGGAGAAGAACAAGGTAACCAAAGAAATTAGGAAGAGGTAATTAGACAAAACCAATTAAATTTAAAAAAAAAACAATAAAACTGATAGGATAAATAAATCTCAAATCTAGTTCTTTGAAAAAAATTAATGAAATGAGTATCTCCCCTCCCTTTTTTTCCTTCCTCATATGTCGAGGAGCAGAAAGAGGCAAGGTGAGAAATGCAAAGGAAGTCATATTTCCTGATATAGGAGAAATTAAAGAAATAGTTACAGAGATTACTTCATGCAATTCTATGCATCAGTTTGAAAATTTAGAAAAAATGTGTGCTTTCCTGGTTTTAAAAAAGTTAATAAAATTGATCCCAAAAGAAGTATAAAATGTGAACAGACCGATTACTATAGAAGAGATTGAAAGTCAATTAAAGTCTATCAGAAAAAGCCACCAAAACCATATGGCTTCCCAGCTGAGTTTATCTGATTTAAAAGAAAAGATAATTACAAAGGTATTGACTATTCCAAATGAAACTCTCCTAATTCATTGTATAAAATAGCAAACTTTAATACAAAAACCATGAAAAATACAGTATAAAAACATAAAAGTATGAACCCATCTCACTTATGAATAAAGATGCAAAAAATTTTAAATATTAGAAATAAAATCTTACTAAGTTACAAAAGAATAATATATTATGATCAAACAGGAATTCTTCCAGATATAAAAGAATGGTACCCCTTGTGACAGCATGGATGGAACTGGAGAGCATTATGCTAAATGAAATAAGCCAGGCTGTGAGGGACAAATACCATATGAACTCACCTTTAGTTGGAACCTAATCAACAAAAGAAAAAAGCAAGCAAAATATAACCAGAGATATTGAAATTAAGAACAATTTGACAGTAACCAGAGGGGAGGTGGAAGGGGATAATGGGGAGAAGGATTTTCAGGAACAACTACAAAGGACACCTGGACAAAACCAAGAGGGGGTAGAAGCAAGGGAGGGGGGTGGGTTTGGCTGGGGTGGGGGAGGGGTGAGAGGTTAATGCAGACAACTGTAATTGAACAATAATGAAATAATTTTAAAAATAAAAACAATTTTTTTGCAAAAAAGAACTGTTTATGATCAAATAATCTATTACATAATCTATTGCATCAGTAAACTGAATAAACATACCATTTCCTTTTCTGGACAGATAATATCACATTCTGTGGATAAATCACCTTTTGTTAATCCATTCATTAATTAATGGACAGTTTGTTTTTACTTTTTAGACTATTACCATTCATGCTGCTATGAACATTTATGTCTAAGTTTTTGTGTGGACATTTGTTTTCATTTCTGTGGGGCATATAAGTAAAAGTAAATGAATTGCTGTGTCAAATGGTAACTATATGTTTAACTTTTTGAGGAATTTCCAGAATGTTTTCTGCAGTAGCTGCACCGGAATTTCCAGAATGTTCTCTGCAGTAGCTGCACCGTCTTAACCTTCCTACCAGCAGTGTATGTAGGTTCTAATTTCTCTACACTCTCATCAACTCTTGTTAGTGTCCAGTTTCTGTTTGTTTTGTTTTGTTTTTATTGTAGCCATACTAGTGGGCATGGGGTGATATCTCACTGAGACTTTGATTTGCATTTTCCTGATGATTGATGATGTTGGGCACCTTTTCATGTGCTTCTTAACCATTTGTATATCTTCTTTGGAGAAACGTCCAGTTGAACAATGTCCAGATCCTTTGCCAATTGTTAAACTGGGTTATTTGTCTTAGTTTTGAGTTCATTATGTGTTCTAGATACAAGTCTCTCATCAGATTTATGATTTGAAAATCTTTTCTCTCCCCTGCAGGTTGTCTTTAAACCCTCTTGATAGTGTCCTTTGCATCATGAAAGTTTTTGTTTATGATGAAGTTTAATTTATCTGTTTTCTCTTTTGCTGCTTGTGCTTTTGATGTCATACCTAAGAAATTATTGCCTAATGTAAGGTCACACATATTTACTCTTGTGTTTTCTTCTAAAAACTTTATGGTTCTGGCTATTACATTTAGGTCTTTGTTTTATTTTGCACTGATTATAATATATGTTTTCAGGGAGGGATTCAATTTTATTCTTTCATATGTGGATACCCAGTTGTCCCATTTATCAAAGAGACTATTTTTTCCCTGTTGAAAGTCTTGGTACTCTTATCAAGAAGCAGTTGACTATCTACATATATATGAGTTTATTTCTGGACTCTCGATTCTATTCCATGTCAATGGAATCGAATATTTTATGACAGTGCCCACTATCTTAAATAAGTGTTGCTTTATGGAAAGTTTTGAAATGAAGAAATGCGAAGACCCAACTTCGTTCATGTTTGTTCAAGTTTTAATTATTCGGGGTCCCCTGAGTTCACTTATAAATTTTAGGGTAAACTTGTGCATTTCTACAAAGAAACCAGATTGGATTTATATAGAGATTGTGTTGAATCTGTAATCAATTTGGAGCATATTGTCATCTTAAAAATATTAAGTCTTTTAATCATGAACATGGGATTTCTTTCCATTATTTTCATCTTTCTTAATTTCTTTCAATAATATTTTGTCATTTTCAGAGTATGAGTTTTACACTTCTTTTGTTAAAATATTCCTGAGTATTTTATTCTTTCTGATGCTGTTACAAGTAGACTAATTTCTTAATTTATTTTGTTTTAAATGTACATCTCAAGTATACAAAAATACAATAGATTTTTATATATTGATCTTGTGACCTTGCTGTACTTATTCATCACATTATGTTCTGTTTGCTTATGTTTGAACCAGGAAATTAAACCAGTCTGTGTTTGTTGCAAAATATTACCATTTTGGAACACTTGAAGTAAAGGCCACAGAGGAATCCATTTTCAATTAATACAAAATTTTATTTATGAGTTTGGCTTTCACACTATATTTTATTTCTGTTACCATTTTCAGGGAAAGTCACTGGTTTTTCAATTAATTGAAAGCAAATGAGTATAGAGAGTAATTCAAAAGAGCAAGAATATAATTTGTAAAATTTATTTTGTCACAATTTTAAATGAAATCATCAGTTTTGCACTTAGCTAACAAATTTACTTCTGAAAGAAGCAATTTCTCAATGATATGGTTTGTTGAGAACCTTGTAGATATCTGGGAACTTGTTTGTTTGTGATTCTGGACAGCTATAGCTAGAATTCAGATTGTCCAAGTCTAAATGTCAAGGTTTATGTCAAGCACAACTTTTTATAGTTTTTTTAACTTTTCAAATTAAGCAAGATATTATTTTCAAAGAACAAGGCCCCAGTTTACATCAGTACTTTTTAAAAAATGAAGCTTTATTTACACAGGAGATGGTTATTGTGAAAGTATTTTTTGATATGAACTAACTTTTTGGGTTTTTACTTTGCTTTAGAAAAAGCGCAGCATTCTCTTTATCTAACTAAGCAGTTGTGTCCTTGGAAACTATTGAAATTATCACACACTCTTTGCAGCATTACATACGCACACTCATATATTAATGCTGCTCTGATAGCGGAACCAACTGAACTAATTATTAATAAGAATAGTTACATATTTTACTTCCATATTATTATTATTTTTGACTAGTATGTATTGTAGTCTCATAAAATCAGGAATATGAATGAAATTGTTTCCTCATTCACTGAGATTTTTTAAAACTTATTTTGATAAAAAAAATTACTGCCTAAGTTTAAATAAAAGTCTCTCTTCCTCACCTTTGTAGAAATATTTTCATTGCATGAGGATAGTAACTTGATATTGTATTAATGCTACTGTTATTTTTGGCAATAATAACAGTTTTCTTTACCATTCTTTGTTTCATTTCTGCTAATGAGATGCATTTTTATTTATTTTAAAAATTGTATTTATTTTTAGAGAGAGAGAAAGGGAGGGAGAAAGAGAGGGAAAGGAACTTCAGTGTGTCTGAGTTGCTTCTCACACGCCCCCAACTGGGGACGCGATCTGCAACCCAGGTGTGTGCCCTGATGGGGAGTGGACCCAGTGACCTTCCAGTTTGCAAGACGGCACTCAATCCATTGAGCCAGACCAGGCAGGGCAAGACACATTTTTTAAAAACTAATATTGAAGATGACTCCAAGATGGTAGTTCTCAGTACTTTTACTTTGACCCAATCTTAATCACCCCAAAGCCAGGCTTTTCTAGAACATTATCTATTGGCCTCTAATTATAGGTTCATCAAAAAAGTATTTGGCTAGAGTACAAAGGGCTTTTAACAGACGCATTTTTCCACAATTAAAGGAGCTGAAAGCACAGTCATGATGGTCTAAATCAGTAAAGTAAGTATTATATTTTTGCTAAATTTGGGGGGAGATTTTGTAGTAAATTATCTGAATAATTGTCTTTGTGTAGAATGTCTCTTTCAGAAAGGCAATCTGCTCCGAGGGTACTTTCTAATGGTAAGAAACACCCACACACTCGGAACTACCAGCAACAGAAAACCCGGCAGCAAAGTGGGCGGAGTCACCTCTCCCTGGGCAGCTAGGACAGCAACTTGCAGATAAAATGACTGCAAAACAAGGGGCATCCCCAGCCTGGAAGTTTTTTCATCAGGTGGTGGCTGGACCCTTAACTCTGTTAGTTGGGTTTTTGTTTTCAGACTGCTCAGGGATTGTTAACCTGGGGTCCAGTGATAGAATAGAGGGTGATCTTGGATGAGAAAATTAACCTCTAAAGAAAAGTTAGCATTTTCTTCAATAATGATTGTAGGCAATACACCACTCTAGCTGTACCTGGGACATTTCACTAAAAAGAAAATTACAGACATTTCTGTCCCACATTACAGTTGCTGCCGGTATCTTAGAAATATTGTCACACCACTTCAAATTTATGTCATCATTAAAACCCAGATCTTGTTACCTAACGAGGGAGCGCATGCATACGTTACTATGTAAGAAAACTGGATAAAAGGGTTTCAGTATAGCTTATTTATAAATTATATATATTTTATTCATTTAAAAGCTTTACTCCTAGAATGAGTAAAGATATCCGTAGTGCAAAAAAGGTTAAGAATGCAGCAAGTATAGGCTTAGGTGCAGTAGGACTGCACATGTGTTCTGGGGAGGGGCTGCCTCTGTGTGGTCATTGACCACGTCCCATCTCTTCATTCCCTGTGTTTGAAGGGGACTATCCAGGCTCAGATCCACCAGAATGCCAGGTCCTGGTTAGCTCCAGTCCAGAAGCTGATGCTGACCTGAGAATTCCTTGTTGCCGACCTGTAGTCGACTTGAAAACTTGCACGAAAACACACGTTCTCAGGATCTGCCAAAACTAGATGTGAACTTCGAGGGTGGCCCTTAGCCAGCCCTGGCTCATATTGATGTCATATTATCAGCCTTGTAGAAAGCCCTGGGGTTGTGGGATGAACCACTCGCATTTATTTCTTAATTTGTCACTGAATGCTTTGGGAAAAGTATCAAAACAGTGGCTACCCCAAACCAAAAACCAGAAGTAGAGAAACCAGACTGTTGAAGACATGAGTTTTTTAAGCAATGTCAGCAGTGTTTGGACCAGGGCATAGGAACTGAAGCAGTGGAAAGACAAAATGACAGTTTATTTAAGAAAAATTCAGCTGTCTAGTCCCCTGGCTTGGTTAAGTTGTCACATTTTGATTATAGCTGTTGATTGCATATCCAAAGTGGTCGTGCAGGTAAAAAGTTCAACTTGCTAGGCATGAATTACCTCCGGGTCCACCTGGTATTTCTAGTTTTTTATGTTTGTAGAATGAAAATGAACAGAAAAAAGTGTTTCCTTGTTTTCGCTCACTTTAAACAGAAACGCTGTGTGTGACTAAGTTTGTTGGAGCTAGAGCAGCCTTTCTGATTAATGGTTATTGAAATTTGTAGTATAGGAGATAAAGCATAAAGGAAGATTCTTCACGATCGAAGACCTGGCCTCCAACCCTCACACTCCCTTGCTTACACTGGTTATGTTCCCGTACAGTTCCTTGTATTTTGCCCTGCTCAGGTTACCTCAGCCTGGTTGGCACAGAGATTATGGGAAGAAATGAAAGAGGAAAGGGGGAGAGAAAATCAGTGTGAAGTTATTTGCAAAGTTCAGCAGACATATTATTGGAAAATATTTTTTAAATGTCTACTAGGAAATGTCTTACAACGAATATGTGAATGTTTATCAATTTGAGTTTGGTTGACATTAGTGTTCCTTATGTTTCAATACCACTTCATAGTAAAGAATACGCTAACCAGGCAGCTGCTATTAGTGTTTTTAATCCATTTTGTAGATTGTCATATAATAAGCATGATGGTAGTAGACTACAGCTAAAATTCATCAGCATGAAGTCTACATTGTATGTTCTTCCAAAAAAAGGGTATAAGAGAATTTGTTTACTGCAATATACTCAGAACCTAATACACTGTCTGCTTCATTATTGAGGGCTTACTAAGCCCTCAATAATGTAAGCAAGGAGTCCAATTAGCAAATCTTCCATTATAGTTTAATTCCATATAGATTATACATATATTATCTATTACTAGGGAAGATTAAGGTAAATGTTTCTTTTATATTCACTAATTCTAGGTTGGGACGACAAATACTGTAATGAAAAAATGTAACCTGTTCTCCTCCCTGTTCCCTTCCGCTTCATATTTGCAGAGTTTGTGGTTAATCATAGTACACAATTTTGTGGCAAAGGGAAGGCAACATTACTACTCATAGAAAGAGTGTATTGTATTTTTGCTGGTGTGTTACATATAGATAAGCACGTGGAATAATGAGGGCAGGCATCCTGGCTTTGCTCTTATTAAAGGTGTTTCACATCAATTCTGGCTCATGCATGGCCTTCAAAGGCCTCTTCCTCGGGTGTAATTAAATTACCTTCTTGTGGCTTTAATTACTGTCATTTCTTTATGATAAGATACAACTTATTAAGCTAAGTAAGTAAAAAAAGAATAGAGCATAATCCTAGTTCTTCCACATTTTTAAACAGGTTTCCTCCTTTCTTCAGGTCTTGATCTCATGGTCTAGACTGCAGACCGCAAACTGAACCCAGCCGAGTGCATGTTTGTTTTATTTTTACAGCCCGTGAGCTAAGAGGAATTTTTATATTCACAAATGATTGGGACAAAATCAAAAGAATAATAATATTTCATGGAATACGAAATTATATAAAATTCAAATTTCAGAGTCCATAAATAAAGTTTTATTGGAACATAGCCAGGCTAATTTTTTATGTATCATCTGTGGCTGATTCCACGGTACGGTGGCAGAATTGAAGAATTATGCCAGAAACCATATGACTCTCCAACCCCAAAACATTTACTAACTGGTCTCTTACAGAACAAGTTTTTTGACACCTGCTTTAGGTTGTTGAATGGATAAAGAACTTTATTAAACTATATGAAATGAAAACATGTATAGGCTTTTAAACAACTAAAAACAATTCTAGATATTTTCCATGGACTGAAGCATAATCTTTAAAATGAAATTGGTTTAAAAAAAGAATATTCTGAATCAAAAGCTAAGCTGGTCTTGCATCTAAAATGTCCTGACTGCTTCCTTCAAGAATCATTTCAGTTTTTTAAACTGTTCTAATATTCTGGTTGCATTCAGAATTTAACCACAAAAATCAGAGAAGGATGAGTCAGAGTCAAGCTTGTCTGAGAGGGAGTCAGAATGGAATTCTTGAGTTGATGAGACCCAGGTTTCAGTTTTGGTTCCATCACTTACTACCCAGGCTCAAATATTTGAGCCTCAGTTTTCCTGTCTATAATATGGCAGTAAACATATTTAGCTCAAGGGCCAAGCCAAGACACAAGGGCACTACAGGTTACTTTGCTTCAAACCAATATTCTTTAAATATTTATTTATTGATTGTGAGTGGGAGTGAAGAGAAACTACTTTTCTATTGACAAAAAATAGTTGCTCACCACTTTTTGATGTTCTGGCACTCTCTCGCTCCTGGGAGCATGTCTGTGCCTTGCCTGCCCCTTCTTCTCGCCCCACAGACAAGCATCTCCTAAACTCTAATGGCCCCCAGGAGACTTGCCGCCAGGGCAGGAGTGGGCAGCAGCAGCTCGTCGTGGGCTACGCTCCTGAGCCTGTGCCCAAGGCCCGCTTTTTCTCGGACTCCCCAGTGAGTCAAGTCAGCCCTGTCCAGGCTCTCCTGTCGCTGCTTCTGCCCTATGCCCTTCCTTGTTCCACTGCCCCAGCTTTAATAATGTACTCTCAAAAAGGGGGGGGAGGGTTGCTTATGCTAAGTTATTTGGAATTGCCTTTTACTTTGCAGCTTTTTGCATCACTTACAACTACGTTGGTTACTGTCAGACATGAAGGATTAGGCTAATTTATGTGGACATATTTATTAGGTATCATTCAAAATACATTTTAAAGGACTTGCTCCTGCTTTCTAGACTTGCAAAGCATCTCCCATCTTGTTCTCTTTGTTTATGTGTTTGTGTGCTCACATACATGTGCTTGGGTATAAACTTTACTTTCTTTTTTTTAACATTTTTATTGGATTTAGCACCCATCCCAATCCAGCAGGACTTCATCTTTTTTTAATTTTTATTTATTTATTTTTAGAGAGAAGGGAAGGGAGGGAGAAAAGGAGGGAGAGAAACATCAATGTGTGGTTGCCTCTCACACGCCCCCAAATGGGGACCTGGCCCGCTACCCAGGCATGTGCCCTGACTGGGAATCCAACCAGCGACCCTTTGGTTCACAGGCCTGCGCTCAATCCACTGAGCTCCACTAGCCAGGGCTAAACTTTTCTAAAGTAGATCATTTCTTGTAGAACACAGTAAAATTTTTGTAACTTCAATGATAAAAGATAAATTGATCTTTTTCAGTAAAGGACACTATGCCCATGCATTGGTTGGTTCTAGTTTTGAACGTTCCCTGCATGTTTAGGCCTCAAGGTTTGTGCCCCATGGTCTTCAAATTTGTAAGCTCTCAAGAGTCTGAAAAGACACTCTAGCCAGAGTTGTCTTCCATTTGCATTGTAGGTCTCTACGGTGAGATGGGATGCAGAGCAGTTTACATTTTGCCTCTTGATTAGGGAATTGAATATGGAAACCTGAATGAATGGGCATCAAATTTCTAATTTATTACAGTGACATTATAGAATAGCCTCCCTCAGTTAGCTCATGGTTTAATCCTATATGGAATAAATAAAATATTTTTTTATCCATCTACCCATCCATCCATTGGTACTGTATTACCACAGTTTTTGTCACAATGTAGGCACCTGAAAGAAAGGCCATTGATAGAGGTATTGCCACTCTGTTGCAGACATCTCCTTAGCAATAGGAGATGCATCCAAATGCTCGGGGGATGTGAAAGGCAGGCCTAGAACAACACTGCAGCGTTCTTTCTGCAATGGAAGGCAGTGCTCAGTGTCTGGGCCGTCCAATATGGTAGCCACTAGCCACGTGTGAACTGAAGAACCTTTGTAAAAATTAAAAGCCATGTGTTGCTGGGATTACAGTATCAAACAGCACAAGTCCAGAATTTTAAATGACACCAACAAAGAATTAAACAAAATATAATATTGCTCAGATTGCT
This sequence comes from Artibeus jamaicensis, assembly GCF_021234435.1. NCBI lineage: Eukaryota > Metazoa > Chordata > Mammalia > Chiroptera > Phyllostomidae > Artibeus > Artibeus jamaicensis. The sequence goes on from NW_026521954.1 coordinate 2,903,446, forward strand.
AATAAGATATCAAAATGGGGAAATCTATAATAGATAGTCACACTAAAATTTGTGACAAGCCTTTATTTAACAAGATTTTTCATGTAATTTGTCATGCTGTAATGATGTGGGAACGTGAATTAGAATTATAGCATCTAGGAAAGGTATTCCAAAATATAACCCCATAATTTACTAGTATCACATTATTCCAAAATATTTTCACATAATATAAAATAATACTGAATGTCTCTGGCTGTTGTGGCTCAGTGAATTGAGCACTGGCCTGTGAACTGAAATATCACTGATTCAGTTCACAGTCAGGGCACATGCCTGGGTTGTGGGCCATGTCCCCAGTTAGGAGCATGTGAGAGGCAACTGATAGGATCGATGTTTCCCTCTCTTTCTCTCTCTCCCTCCCCCTCTCTCTAAAAAATAGATAAATAAAATCTTTAAACATAAAATAATAAAGTAAAACAAAATAAAATAAAATGGCCCTGGCTGGTATGGCTCAGTGGATTGAGTGCGGACCTGTGAACCAAAGGGTTGCAGGTTCAATTCCTAGTCAGGGCATATGCCTGGGTTGTGGGCCAGGTCCCCAGTAAGGGGCGCATGAGAGGCAACCACACATTGATGTTTCTCTCCCTCTCTTCCTGTCTCCCTTCCCCTCTCTCTAAAAATGAATAAACAAAATAAATAAACTGAATGGAATTTCAGCAATATTTTAACTTTCTTCCAAAACTGAAATAACTGCAAATAGTGGATTCAGAGGTGACTTAGTTTTATAGACCACATTTGACTGATGAATTAACAAATTTCTGGAGCTCTTAGGTGCAGGAGAGGCAAGGAGGTGCCATGCAGACATAGGGAGGACACATCAGAAGAAAGAAGTGGTCTGGAGGAAGGCCTTGAACTGGAAGGACCTGGAAGACCAGTGCGTCTGGAGCACAGAGTGGGAGATGGAGGGAGTACAGGGGAGACGTGGGTGGGCACTCAGCCTTACAGGAGGACCTTTTGGCCAGATGACAGAGTTAGAACCTTCTCATAAGAACAAGTGAAAGCCATTTGAAAAGCTTTATATTGGGAGTTGAAACGAGATGATGACAAGATCAGACTATTTTAAAGAATCTGATGATTAAAAATAAAACAAATGGATGGAAACCTGTCTAGGGAAAAACATGGAAACCAATGAGAAAAATACGAGGACAATTAAATTGTACACAAGATCTTTCAGGAATGAAGTAGACTTTCATCATGTTACATGTTGTCGCCCCAACATGTTTTCCAGCACGGCAGCCAGAAGAATACTTTCAAAAGTCAGCCCCTCCCTATCATGTCCCCCACTCAAAACCCTCAAGTGCACCCCCTCTCACTCAAGGCTAACACTGGCCTTCAGGTCCCCATGTGGTCTGGGCCCCACATGGTCTGGGACCCACAATCTGTCTCATCTCATCTCCTACAGTTTTTCCCCTTATGCATTTCTCACCCCACTGGCCTTCTCGCTGCCCCTTAAACATGCCAAGCACTCTGTGTAGCAAAGCTTTTGCATTGCTGTGCCCTGTATCTGGAATTCTTTTCCCATCACATACACCCGTGGCTTCTTTCCTCATGTCTTTCAAGTCTCTGTTCAAATGTTATTATCACTGGGCTGCACCTTGTCAGTCCCCAGCCAAAGTATGTGAGGTCTGTCCAGAAGGTAAGCAGCCATGTCATAAAAAAAGAGACATTTAGTGAAGCAGATACAAAATATGAGAAATGTTGCGCATAGGACAATGACACCTCAGTCATTGTCACCTTTAAATGACTCCTGCTCAATGACACCTTTAAAGTAGGCATCTGGGGACCTCACACAGTTCTCCCAATCCCCATCAGCTGCCCTGTTGTATTTTCCTGAAACTCACTGATGGTCTGAAATCTCCTCCCTTTCAAAGGTGATTTTAGTTTGGAGAAAAACCAGAAGTCACAAGGTGACCAATATGGGCTGTAGTGGGTACTGAGTCACCCAGGTGATTTGGTGTTTGGCCAAAAAACTCTGCAAGAGATGTGGCGAATGAGCGGGTGCATTGCTGTGATGGAGCCACAATCACCAGTTGCCCACAGCTGTGGCCGTCTGAATCATCTGAATAGTTTCCACACAAGAATGCTCAAGCTTAACGCAAAATTTGAGGTAGATTTGTTGCACTGCTTGTGCGGTCATTTTGAATGCGATGGCCACACAGAACATATGCTCACCTAACAGCATCTACCAGCTCCACTGACAAGTGCGGTGAAATCGTCATTATTCACGCCTGCGCATTCCAGTCCACTCTCCTTGGCTGCCAGGTTCCATCAATGTCACGCAAACCATTCCAGTTATCTCAACAATGGCTAGACTTTTCCAGACAGACCTCATATAAGTTAGCATTTTCTGTTCCACCAAGAATCAGGGTTTTTTTTTTACCCTGCTTTCCTCTCATTCACAGCACTTATTTCCAGCTGATATACTAGTTACTGATTTGCTTGCTGTTTCTCTCCCCACTAGAATACACAAGGGGGAACCCCCCCAAAACAAAGAATTTATTTATAAAAATTGTGTATTTATTCTTGCATGTTTAAACTTCAGTCACCTTCAAAGTTCTCTTCATTTTGGTACAGTACACCTATTGAGATGTGTTTTTTTTCCAATGCTCAGAACAGTTTTTGAACTTATTGATGTTGATGCCTTTTAGTGCTTCTGCCATTTTTTGTTTCACCTCTTCTACATCAGCAAAACATTCTCCTTTGAGGACTTTTTCATTCAAGGGAAAAAAGTCGCTTTGGGTGAGATCGGGTGAATAGGGAGGGTAGGGCATGGGGGTCATGCCATTTTTGGTCAAAAACTACTGAATACTCAGTGTGGTGTGGGCAGGTGTGCTCTGTAAATCACCCATCATGAAATGCACAAATGCATTGAGGATACTTTAAAAAATTCACTGAAGCTGAATGCAGCCTCTCACAACAACACCAGCTGGTACACAGATACAAATGGGTTCCTGGAACACTCACCTAGTGGGAGAAGCCTGTACTACAAGGGGACAACCCTCCAGAAGATAAGTCTGGGTTTGGGGGGGGGTTCCCCTTTATAAACCATATGAACACAGGGACTTTGATTTGTTCCCCATTATATCCTGTATTGTAGGTAGTCAATAATTATTTGTTGAATGGAACACATGAATGAGTGAATGAGGGATGAATCTGATGACATCTCGAAATTCTTCCCCAGCTCACTCACTATAGTTTGGAGAACAAGGACCAGTACTTCATGTTCTGCTTTTTATACAAAAGCTTTCTGCCACCCTCCCTTGCAGAAAGTTCCAAGAATTGTGACCAATCTCTTTCATCTCCTACATCTTTCCCCAAGGGAAAGGGGAAAGGATTGTGCCAACCCTTCACCCATAACCAACTGTTCCCAGTGCCAGTTACCTTCTCCACCCACCTTGTACTTGAACAGAGGATCAGGGAGCAGATCGTGAGGGCTGGACTGGGGAGAACATTTGGTGGCTACAGCCCAAAGAAAGGCTTTGGAACTGCTCCAAGGACACACGCAGGACGGCTGCTGCCAGACCACGAAACTCTCTCATACACTGCATAGACTCCATGCTGGCCATACGGTGACAAACTGCCCGTCCTGTGGGTGAGCGCCCTACTCTGGTTGTAACACGGAGGTGCCACGCATATTGGACTCACCTGGTGATCTACAAGGTGGAGCACAAGTGGGTTTACAGTTGTAAGTACACAAAACAGTTGATTCTATCAATACTTATTTTTGTATTATTTTTATATGAACATCTGTAAGCCTACTTTTGCCCCACTCTGCATTTGTTGTTTTTAGTTTTCAGAAGAGGAACTAAGCGAATGGGAGTTTTAGTCTCTCTAAAAAGCACCAGTATCTTTTTTTTTTTTGAGGTACACAGTCGAAAAAGGAGTGTGAGATAGGATACAGAAGGTCTGGGTTTGAATCACAGATTGTAACTTGGTGGGTACTATAGTCTCAAGCAAGTAACCCAACCTTTTTGGGCTCAAATTTTCCATCTGTCAATAGAAATAACTATTTCTGCTCTGCCCAGCCTCTCAGGGATGTTGTGGGGCTTGTGAGACAATAGTAGGCACACGATTCATGAGCTACACAATGCTCTTCCTACGGAGAGATTGTGATGAACAGAAGCATAATGGTGGCATCTCTCAAGTGCCCGGCAAAATGAAACAGTGATCCCTCTTCACCCAGTAATGAAAGTTCAATAGAGGGGAAGAAAGGAATTTTGATGCCTTTCTGTGGAAACCATCAGCACATTACCTATTGTTTGTACAGAGATATTCAATTATAGATGTGTTTTTATGGCATGGAAAAGTTGAATACCTTTAGTCACTTATCTTTAATTTTTCCCATTTTTTTTTAAATTTTAGAGAGGGGGGCAGGGAGGGAGAAAGAGAAGGAGAGAAACGTCAATGTGAGAGAGAAACATCCATTGGCGGCCTTTTGCACGCACCCCGACCAGAGACCCAATCCGAAACCCAGGCATGTGCCCTGACCAGGAATGGAACCTGTGACATTTCGGTTTGCAGGATGATGCCAACCAACTGAGCCACACCAGCCAGGGCTCATTTAAGTTATCTTAATTTAAAAAAAGATGGATTCACACAGTCATGGTGAGTAATTAAAATTACAGCTCTTAAAAAGAATTTACTTTTAAAAAATGGTTGACTGGATTATATGCACATAGCTGTGTATATACATATATGCACATATGTATGCATATAACATACATAGACTTATTGTAAATGTGTGCATCCAGCAACAATTTAAAATAAACTCCACGTAATTTTAATCTAACCAAAATAGTTTAGTTAAGATTGACAGGCAAAATACAATGTTCTGAAAGAAAATGTCATCATCCTCGTTGAAGAGTAGGACAGACTTTGACCTGGTGTGCGTTTGTCATTCAAGGGCACGAGGTTACCGTACCGATGTAGGGAAAGTGGTGAGACTGGTCTAGTGTTTCTGGGAAAGAGAGTAGGTGGGCACAGGTGAAATCCCAAATAAAAGCCCTAAGGCAAGACGAATTAAAGGCTCTCTATGTCTCTTCCCACACACCAGAAAGAACTGAGACTAATCAAAGAAAAAAATCTAAAATTGCCTTGGGTGGTTGATTCTTAGAATTAGTCAAGCAAACCTACTGTGCTGTGTGTTGCTACAATGAGGTCTTACTGCACTCCAGTGTTCAGTTTCCAAAAGGTTATGATGCAGTTTGGGACGGAGCCACGGCCTTGGCCTCTTTATTCACGCACTTTATGACTCAGTAATTCTTCTGCAGGATGGGGATGGGAAAGAGGGTGGAATCCTGCCTAAAATGTAGGCCTTGGTGGCAGCTGTGCTGGTGAAAATAAATTGTAGAAATAAGGGCTTGAGTTTGTGAATTTCAAGTGTCTGTGATATTTCTGTCTCATAGCATGAACTCTAACATGGCATATCCCACTGAAATCGGCATGTTCGTAAGGATTTCTGAGTGACCAGATGAAGCTATAGGCTTCTCCTGGTTTGCTGGTTAATATCCGCTGTGGTTGATGGTTGGGGATTGCTGTGTATCTGGTTCTGGTTCTGCCACGTGAGGACATCATCTGTCCTCTCAGAAACGGAAAACACCACTCTTCAAACATGCATCTTGATTCCTGGTTGCTCATGTGTTTGGCAGCTTACAAACCCCACTGTCTTCCACACATGTGTTAATCATGCAACGCACGAAGCCTGTGAAATGGAATGTCTACATTATACAAATTGCAATAATCAGCTTTTGACAGATTTCTGCAAAACATTTGTGGATAACTTCCTTCAATGTCCTGAGACATATTACAAAGAATCATTGTCAGTGTTTCAGAGAGAAAGAAAAATGAGATAGTTATCTATACTATTTCTCCATTTCTGGTATTGTATGTGCTTGGAAGCTGACCAGATTTCTAACAGGGTTTAAAATGTCAGCCAGAATGCACTGAATATATAGCAGAGGCTGAGATTAAATTTCCTGTGGTTTGCTGAGATAAGCTGGGCTTGGGGTTAGTTTAGGGGGAGGAAAGGAGTCCTTGGTCTAATAATATAATTCATTTACCTTCAATAAACTTCTCTTATGTGCATTTTATCATATCCAGAGAGGTAGGCAATATTAAAATCATTTAATGGCATCTTGTTTGAATATGTTCTAAAATTACCACAAAAAATTAGTCATCCAATGACATATATGTCTCTATACATAAGAAAATATAAATGAAGCAATTCGAACAATTCCTGTATACCCTCCCTGCATAGAACAAAGATGTAGAACTCCCCAACAGGAATGAATGTGCTTATATCAGTCCCAAACAGCATTACTTTGTTTTAAATTCAAGTGGACAAGGATATTTTCTGTTTGACAAAAAAATGATCTTTACTCTTAACTTGCAAACAAAGCTGCTGAATTCCCATGTCGCTCCCAGCCAGACCCGTTTGTTTGAGTATACCTGGAAACTTTCCAGGTTCATCCACGCATGTCAAGAAGCAGGGGCTTCTGGGACATTTCTTGGGCCACGTTGAAGGCTAGAAGAGCTCTTCGGTGCTGTCTGCACCTGTCTTCCTGCTGGTATTGGCAAAAGCAGAGCCATTATTGCTGAGGCTCTACAACTTTTTTCTTTTAAAACAGTGGCTGTTGACAATAGCCAAACTCCTTCTCTTCTGCCACAGAGCCTTTCTTAATGTGAGGAGCTGTCAGTGATCACTGGCCCAGCTCCCCTCCCTCTGGGTGGGCTACAGGATTGGAAGTCTGCCATCAAGGAGTTCATGTTTCCTCAGTCCCGGGTAGAGAATCACCATGATCAGGTGCTTTAACTCCTGAACAACTCCAACTTCTCTCTTACATATAGGCTTATAATTATAGGGACAAAATTTTATGTGTGATGAAGTGCCACGACTTGACTGTCACACCTTGAACATAGATGATTATAGTTTATTGTTTAATTCATGAGAATAAAATGGTGTAATCTTCATCTTGGCCAGGTAGCTCACTCGGTTAGAGTGTTGTCCTGGTAAGCCAAGGTTGCAGGCTTAATTCCAATCAGGGCACATATAAGAAGCAACCAATGAATGCATAAAAATAAATGAAACAACAAATCAATGTTCCTCTCTGTCTCAAAAAATCAATACGAAATAATGTAAGTTACATGATTGTAGACACATGGACCTGGGTGGGATACTCAAGGTAAGGCCCTGCCTCAAATCAGAAATGTGCAGTAACTATCTTATCATTAACTAAGATCATGTGATGTGTATTACCCGTCCCTATCAACCTCATAAAAAACATAAACAAACAAAAAAACTGAGCACATTTTTTAAAAGATTTCCCTCTGCATTTTTTTACCCCTCATTTTCTTAGAAAAATGAGGAAGCAGTGATATAAATCTTACCAGCATCTCTTCTCTTAGTGCAAGACTTTCCCTAGAGACAATTTAGTTAAGTGCCTCCATTCTAGAGCAGATGGAGGGCAGAAAATCTCGAGCTGGAGCAGATGGAGACCCAAGACTGGAACCCGTTTCCCTCCCTCTGACCCGGGCTTTCAGCGCTGTATCACCGTGTGCCTTTGGATCATGAATCCTCATGGGCAGCGGGAAAAATTTCACACGAAATTTTTCAGCCACTCCATGCTTGTCTCTGGAGTGTTGTCCTTGTGCTACAATGACATCTATCTCTGCTCCACTGTGTCTGCCTGAGGCCAGTGCACGTGGACCGATGCTGCTGCTCTGGAGACTGCGGAACGTTCTGCACTTGGAGAAAGGCTGTGGCGGGGGGGGGGGGGGGGGGGGAGTGGGGCAGGACAGTGGTTTTCAGGCATTTCCATCAGCATTCGCAGGAAGAAACAGATTTCATAATGTGACCCAAATCCCCCCCAAAAAACATGATTATGAAGATTCAAATATGTGTAAAAACTATAGAGGAAATTTTACAGAAAAACATCTGCCCTTACTATTTCAATGAATTCTTCTCTATTGCACTCAAAAATATAGTTTGTGACCCACTGAATTAATTTTCATCCCTTTGAGGAATGGGACATGATTCTATGGCTTTGCCCAATGGGAATGTACCTGACTTGCCTTATTATGCTCTTCTTATCCAAAGTGCAGCCAAACATACTTGTTTCTTAATGTGGGTCCCAGCCACAGCCTAGGAAACATTTCACCGGGAGCCATCTTGGTTGGTACTCAACATGATCAAAGGACATTCCTGTGGGCGTCTCTGTGGGTTTGCCCTGAAGAGTAGATGCTCTTGGAGGACAAGCTGTGTCTCTTCTTTCAAGCTGGATTGTCTTTTGGGTCCATTCCCCACGTCCTTTCCCAAATAGCAGTGATCGATGAATGGGCACAGACCAACCTGTTCTACTCTGTGCTGTGACCTTGAGCGTGTCGCTGAAACTCTTTGATCCTTGGTCCCCTGATCTATAAAATGAAAAACTAATTCTGCCTCCCAAGGCTGTGAAACTGCCTTTTCAACTTTAAAGCAAATGTTAGGTGTAATTATAATTTTACCTATGGCACCATAGGCCATGATACGTTAGAATTAAACTAATGACAGCAAACTAAAGCTCTGGGTGGGTTCCTGATGCTTCTACAACTCTGTGGTATTTAACAAACTAACAAACACATAATGTATTTTAAAAGCAGATTATTAAATCTATCCGTATCTGTATGAAGTTATATGTGGCTACCTAACAAACCACCATAAGTCTTACTGACTTATATTCACAGAGACAGAGAGTAAGTAGCACAGTGGGAATCCAGGACCGGAAAGAGGGAGGAATAGGTTTCACAGGGACAGAGTTTCAGTTTGAGATGAGGAAGACGTTCTGGAGGTGGATGGTGGTGGTAACTGCATGACAATGTGAAGGTACATAATGCCACAGAACCGTGCACTAAAATTGGTTAAGATAGTAAGTTTTATGTTATGTATATTTCACCACAGTAGAAAAGAAACACGCAGTGACTTAAAAACACAACCCTGTTAGAGTCAGGAGTTGGGGCAGGGCTCTGCAGGTCCAGCTCATCTTTGACCTGTATGCTGTCTCCTGGGTGTTCAGCTGGGAGTGGTGGGTTCGAGATGGCGTCCTTTACCACATTGGTGCTGGCTCATAGTGGGGCTGCCCCTGTTCTTCTCCACATGGCCCTTCAACCTTACAAGCCTCTCTCTATGTGTGGCCTCTCTACAGGTAGACGGCCTGTACTTCTTTATAAGACAGTGGGTTCTAAGGCAGAGAACCTGGGTATGGAAGTCCCAGAAAGTTGCTTCCATCCCAAGCTATTGGCCAAGCGAGTCATTATGCTGGCCTGGGTTCAGTACGGAAAGGGACTACGCAAGGTGTGGATTCTGGGAGGCACCGTTCATTCAGGGCCATCTTCTAACAGTCTGCTGCAGCCTCCATGCCAATGCGTTAGCATGTCTCTGTGCTTTGCCTTGTCTTGAATTCTGTTCAAATCTAGTGCAGTACCCACAAATTAGCAGTGCAAGGTAGTGGTTAAGAGGATAGACTCGGGCAAGAGGTTTCAAATGTTTGCTCTGCCTTTTGTTCGTTGTGCAGCCTGTGGCAAATTACTCACCCCATGCTTCAGTTTTCTCATCTGTAAAATGGGGGTGGCAATGGTATTTATCCCATCATGTGGTATCGAGTGAGGGAAAATGATTTTCAAAACTCAGTAACAGTTCCTGACAAGAAGTAAGAACTGTATAATCATTTGCTATTATTGTCGTTGTTGTTTTTGTCTTACAACAAAAAAGACAAAAAGAACAGTGGCAATGATTATATAGTTCTTTGTGATGGTATGGTGGGGAAGGGAATGTTTAAGGCTACATAAGACAGAAAGGCTTGAAACACAGACCTCCCTGCCTCTCAGAGTTCTCACTTACATCTAAATCCCTTGCTGACATTTAAGCCTGTTTCCTTTTGTTCTGCCCACAGGAGACAGGGAGGCCAGCTGATCAACATCTCTCCATAACAATCCCCCGAACACCTGAAGACAGCTGAGAGTGCTTAAAGATTTGCTGAGGCTAATCTGAACATAGGTGATTGAGTTGATGATGTGTTTAAATGCGTGTAAATCCGTGCCTGGGAACAGTTGCTGGGCTGTAAATAGGCACTTCACACTTGTCGTAGGATGCTGGAGCAGTGGATCTTGTCCTCCCTGAGTGCAGGTAGGGAGTGAGTTTCCTCTTTCTGAGCGGAAACCTAGAGCAGGTTTCTGAGGAGGAGGACAGTGCAAGCAGGGGGCTCAGAGGTGCCTTGTGTATGGCATTCTGCTGGCCCAAAAGAGGAGTTAAGTTCAAGAACTAATAATGTTGGTCAGTCAGTTAGCATGTACTGTTTATTGCAGTGAGTTCTTGCTGAACTCACTAATAGTCTTTGTGTCTAATCTAGCAGGCACTTTTAACTTAATTTAATTTAATTTTTTAAAGTATATTTTACTGATTATGCTATTACAGTTGCATATGCTATTTTCTTTCTCCCCTTTATCCCTCCACCCTGTGCCCCCATTCCCTCCAGCATTCCACCCCTTAATTCATGTCCATGGGTCATACATATAAGTTCTTTGGCTTCTCCATTTCGTATACTATTCTTAACCACCCCCATCTATTTTGTACCTACGCTTTACGCTTCTTATTCCTTGTACCTTTGCTCACATTCTCCCCCTTGCCCCTCCCCGATGAAAACTTTACATGTCATCTCCATTTCTGTGATTCTGTTCCTGTTCTAGTCTTTTGCTTTGGTTTTTTGTTTTGTTTTGTTTTAGGTTTAGTTGTTGATAGTTGTGAGTTTGTTGTCATTTCACTGTTCATAACTTTTATTTTCTTTTCCTTAGGTAAGTCCCTTTAACATTTCATATAATAAGGGCTTGGTGATGATGAACTCCTTTAACTTGACCTTATCTGGAAAGCACTTTATCTGCTCTTTCATTCTAAATGGTAGCTTTGCTGGATAGAGAAATCTTGGATGTAGGTCCTTGCCTTTCATGACTTGGAATACTTCTTTCCTGTAGGGTTTCTTTTGAGAAATCAGCTGATAGTCTGATGGGAAATCCTTTGTAGGTAACTTTCTTCTTTTCTCTTGCTGCTTTTAGGATTCTCTCTATATCTTTAATCTTTGGCAATTTAATTATGATGTGTGTTGGTGTGCTCCTCTTTGGGTCCAACTTGTTTTGGACTCTGAGTTTCCTGGACTTGAATGTCTATTTCCTTTGCCAGTTTGGGGAAGTTTTCTGTCATTTTTTCAAATAAGTTTCCAATTTCTTGCTCTTCCTCTTCTCCTTTTAGTATACCTATGATTTGGATGTTGACATGTTTAAAATTGTCTCAGAGGTTCCTAAACCTCACCTCATTTCATTCTGTTCTGCTTGAATGTTTATTTCTTCCTCCTGGTCCAAACTGTTGATTTGAGTCCTTCCCTTCACTGTTCATTCCCTGTATATTTTTCATTTGCCTTTTCATAGCCTTCACTTCTTCCTCTATTTTGCATCTGTACTCAGTCACTTCTGTGAGTGTCCTGATTCCCAGTGTTTTGAACTCTGCATCTGATATGTTGCCTAACTCCTTGTCACTTGGTTCTTTTTCTAGAGCTTTGATCTGTTCTTTTGTTTGAGCATATTTCCTTGTCTCAGCACATTACATGTAAGGGGTGGAGCCTTATGTATTGTGGAGCAACCCACTTGGCTGCATTGTGGCTCTGTATTTGGGGGAGGAATCAGAGAGAACAGTGCCACTTGCTTGGTTCTCCCCTACTTTCAGTCACTTTCCCTGCTTCCCACTAGTGAATTGTGCCCTTCCAGGTGCTGCCTTGGTGCTGATTCTTGGGTGTGTGGACTTGCGTACATTCTAGGATCCTGTGGGCCCCTCCAGTGGACTCTTCTGTGAGACTGACAGTTTTTCCTGCCACCACAATCCCTACAGATTTTTACAGCCAGAGGTTTTGAGGCACTATTTCCCTGCACTGGAAACCTTGGTTGCACGGTCTATCTCACTCCCCAGTTGTTCCTCCCTGTTTATGTGCACAGGAATGCGGGACCACCTGGTCTGCCAGCCACCACCTTGCCACGAATCCTCTCTGCCCCTGCTGCCCGTCATCACCCCTCCTACCAGTCTGGATGAATGTTCTTCTTTAAATCCTTTGTTGTAGGACTTCCATACAGCTCAATTTTCTGGCAGTTCTGTTTTTTTTTAATTGATTATTATTCCTCTTTTGGTTGTGTGATGAAGCAAAGCATATCTGCCAATGCCTCCATCTTGGCCAGAATTTCAATCTCTTCTTGGCCAGAAGAGAACTCCCTTCTCTTAGGATCCTCAGCTGGTGGCTGCTGGGGGCAGGGCATCCTGAGACATGGGGTGGGAGTTAGAGGGTAAAGAGCATTGGTGGTGGCGGCAAGGAGGAGAGTCAGAGAAGGAAGGGGCATCTGCAGATTCTACACAGCTCTAACAAGCAGTTTTTAATCCTCAGCTTCCTGGACAGCCCTGCAGCTTCTCTCATCCTCTCCACCTGGGAGGAGGTGGAGTATTAGAGCCAGAACACCTGGATTGAATTCCTTACCAGCAGCATGACTTTGAGCTAGTTAATTAATCAGTTTCCTCATCTTCATCTATAAAATCAGATTGATAATAGTACTATGTTATTAGATTCATCGAAATTTTTAAAAATTGTAAAATTCTTAGCATGATGCAAGTGGCATAATAAGAATTAAAAATATCTTTCAAAAACTCTTCGCCATTGATTTCTGGTACAATGGCTCTTCTCTACCTGTTGGACCACTCCTTCTAGGCCTCTTTTGCCAACTGTTCTTTCACTCATCCCTGAAAAATTAGGGCAGCTGAGTAGCTGGAATGTGCAAGGCAGGAAATTGGAAAGGAGGGAGCTTTGCAGAGGGAGGGCTTCAAAACTCTTTGCAGAGGTCTCTTGTGGTTACTTAGCTAAGAACTGAGTTGCACATGTGTAAAATGAGACTGTCCAAGGATGACTGGATCCAGATACCAGCTTTTGTGGCATTGAAAGCTGAGCAGGGATATTAGAATTTAAGCAGTGATGGGGGTCATCAGAGTTTTGGCTCAGCCTGAGTGGAAAGCCACATTAACAGGTTGTTAGTAATACCTCACCTATCCAGCTGGGACACCAGAAACATCGTAGGTTCTAGAGCAATGTTTTCCAAATTATTGTCCCCAGACCAGTAGCATCAGCATTACCTGAAAATTTGTTAGACACACCATTGGAAATGCAAATTCTAGGGTCCCACCTCAGATCTACTAAATCAGAAACTCAGGGAAGAAGCCTAGAAAATTTGTTTTAACAAGCTCTTTAGATGATTCTCAAATATACTTGTTCAAAAACTATTGCCCTAGAGGAATACCTACCTAAGAACGTGCAAACCCAAGCCTTTACAGGATCCACAGGGGAAACACTTTTAAGGCTGAGCACAGTAAGTTAGAGGAGCTTGGGAAGATATTTTGGACTTTAAAGATCTGCAGTAACAAAGGGGGGAAGTCTACATAAGTTCAAAATGGACAGATAATAATAGAACTACTAGAACAAAAATTGAGACTCTTCAGAGGAGGTTAACAGAATCTAGGATCAAACATTTTTCTAATATATCACCTGTTGCCTGCAGGATTGCAATAAAAAAATTACTACACATGCAGAAAACAGTAGGAAAAAAGTTGAAAACAGAAATTGATCTTAAGAGTACTCAGTAGATTTAGTAGAAAACACATTAAGGCAGTTATTAGAAAGATATTCAAAGAATTAAAGGCAAATATGTTCAAAATGAAGGAAAATATGACCTTAATGAGTAAATAAATAAGAAATGGATGGAGAATCTCAGCAGAGAACTGGAAACTGTAAAAAAAAAGAGAATGCAAATTCTAGAACTTTTCAAAACAAAATAACAAAACACTAGAAGCTTAACATCAGATGGGACATGACAGAAGAGTTAATAACCCAAAGAAATTATCCAATTTGAAGAACAGAAGAAAAGAGTGAAGAAAAATGAATAGCTGCTCGGGGATCTAAAGGGCAATATAAGACATATACATAATTTATGTCCCTAAAGGAGAAGACAATGAAAGTGGGTCAGAAAAGTAATTGAAGAAATAATGTCCAGAAATTTTCCAAGTTGATAAAAATGTCAAATCCAAGAAGTACAGTGAGCTCTAGGCAATATAAATAGAAAGAAAAACATAGCAAGGTCTATCATCATCAGATTGCCCAAAAATACAAAATTAAAAATAAAGAGAAAAATGTGGAAATAGCCAGAGAACAATGACATGTTACCTATAGGGCAACAACTATGTGGAGATGACCAACCTCTTGTCAAAAACCAGAGAAAACAGAAGACAATGGAATGACTTACTAAGTGCAACTTTGGGAATATTCTTCAACTTTTCTGAGTCTCTGTTTCCTGACTTATAAGTGGAGATAATAATAATAATAAGCCTATCTGTGTAGATTTTTAAAATTGCACAGAAATATTCTGACTCTTCTCTATAACAGTCCCAGGTAAACTATGACTTATGCTATGGTTACAAACATTTTTCAAATCTCAGTGACCCCCCAATACCAACTCACACTACATGCCCCCTGAAGTCAGTGGAGGCTCTGCTATCTAGTCTCCCTCTGGAACCCAGACTAAAGGAGCAGCCACAACCTGGAAGGTGGCCAGCTGTCATAGCAGAAGGAAAGCAAGAGCCTGACAAATTAAGTTCTAGTTCTTAAAGACTCCTAATTCCTAAAGCTTCCCTCATTTCATTGGCCAAATTAGGTCATATGACCACATCCAACTTTAAAAGGTCAGAAGTGTGCAGTTTTACTCTATACTCAGAACTAGGATGTGGAAGTAATGGGTGCTGGTGTCTAAGTATTTCTGGTTCTCTTTTCGGGGGCACGTGGTAGGATTACACTTCCCTGTTCCCTGTGGTGCTGGTTGTGGCCGTGTGACACTTGGGCGGAAGCTTTGATAGCCCAGACATAATGAACCACAGTCCCTCCTCACTGCTGTGAAGTATGTATTGAAACGAAGCCCCTATTTTCCTGGGTTTCTATGTGACTGTGACGAGCAGAGCTCTCCATCCAACTTGCATGGGAACATGAGCAGAGAATTACTTCGGTCATTTCGAGCCACTGAGATTTTGGTGTTGTTTCTTGTCAGAGCATAACCTAACCTGTCCTGACTAATGTAGTACCTTATTGGATCATTGGGAGGATTAAATGAGATAACATATGTCAAGTGCTTGACACAGGGTTAACACTCAGCTTATGTCAGTAACTATCCTTCTTGCTCAAATATGTGTAGTCACCACCTAACTGCTGGTCTCCAACCGTTCCCTAAATTACTCCACCGCGTTTGATCTTCCTCAAATGCTCATGTATCATTTCACTTCCCGATTTACAATCCTTCCATTTCCCCTAACTTGGACCAGGCCTGAATTCCCTAGCAGAGGTTAAGACCTTCCACGGTCTGGACCTTGAGGGCCTCTCCAGCCTCATCTCCCAAAGTCCCCTAGGACCTACCCACATTAAGTAACCATTATTGCCTCTTTGTCACATTGATATCACCACAGACACTGTTCTCTCTGCCTGGAGTGCCTTTTCTTTCTTTGCCCACCAGGTAAACTGCTTATCATCCTTCAGGACAGCTCAAGATCACCCTCTCTCTGAATCTACCCTGATATACTCTGTAAGATATAGCTATAGTCCTTTCTTGTGGACTAATTATTTGTTTGCTTCTCCATTTTTGTTAAACTGTGGCCCTCAATGGCAGAGACTATGCCCACTTCATCTGTGTAGAACCAGTGTATAGCACTGTGCCTGGCATGAGCCGTATGTGTGCTGGATGTCTCTTTTTTTAAACAATGAATAAATGGATATTTGTTGAAACTCTGTTACTAATACAGTTCATTAATTAGGACACACCAAGATGGGGAAAGTTTCCAGTTGTTTTTTTTAAGATTTTATTTATTTATTTTTAGGGAGAGGGGGAAGGGAGAAAAGAGAAGGAGAGAACCATCAATGTGTGGTTGCCTCTCTCACACCCACTACTGGGGATCTGGCTTGCAACCCAGGCATGTGCCCCGACTTGGAACTGAACTGGCAACCATTTGGTTCATGGGCCCATGCTAAATCCACTGAGATACACTGGTCAGGGCTCCAATTTATTTATTAGACATGACAGAACCTAAAAATAGAAAAGATTTCCCAATCAAAAGCACAAGCAATGTAGCCCTGGCCAGTATGGTTGGGAGTCCTCCTGCAAGCTGAAAGGTCACCCATTCAATTCGCTTTCGGGCATGTGCCTGGGTTGTGGGTTCATCCCTGGTCAGGGTGCGTCTGGAAGGCAACCAACCCATGTTTCTCCCATCAATGTTTCTCTCCCGCTCATTCTTCCTCCCTTCACCTTTCTCTAAAAATAAAAAATAAATTAATTAATTAAAAAATAAACGAAAGCAATGTAAACTAAAGTAACTAGTCATTTAATATTTTGTATTCTGAAGATTACAGTACTTATCTCAAATTCAGTAATATAGTTTTCACACAAGCAGTAGCAAATGTAATCAGTAGAGGTAATTGTTACATAAAAGCTTTTTTTAATGTCATCTGGACTCCCTGAGATATTTTATATGACAGTATTTTTGATGTAATGAAAAAAGACCATTAATAGATAAAATACCTCAGAAATATACACTCGTATATCCAATTGGTATTCTCTGCCTGCACTTTTTCTTACAACTTGAAATTTTAGTGGCTTTGACCATCCGCAGTCAATTTTCTGGAAGGATTACTGCCCTTTCTGTGATAGACTCTTAGTGTTCCTTTAACCTCAGGTTTCCTGAGAGCTCTTTACTATCTCTTCCCAAGAACGGGAGCCTTTTTCTGTTGACCTTTCAGAACATTTTACTTCTACTTCTACCATAAAATTCACGACCACTACAAAGGATTCTAACAGATTTTTTCCCAATAAAACTTTCCCTTTGTGAGTCCATGGTTTTGATTTCTGTGGCCTATAATATATACCTAAGCCCTGTATCTCCCGCTCTATCAAAGCATCATGGATCTTCAAGGCTGACATAATCCAATAGCAAAATTTCTAAACAAGAAACTCTAAAATCCTAAGAACTATATCCTCAAAAATGTATAAGGGTCAGATGGGTCAGAGGTTGAAGTAAGAAGGGCATGCAATAATTAATGAGTAAAGAAATTCTGAAATCTGGGTATAAATTGACCTGCATACACCCATGTGTAGTACAGAACAAAGGCCCAGAGTGACTTCGAGAAGGTATAGCATTTACATAAGAAACTAACTGTGCAGGTTAAGTCTTCAGAAAAAAAGATAGAAAATGGCTAATCTAGAGACAACTGTAGCTCCCAGCAAAGGAAAGCCACGACTTAGGACTTTGAAACTTCTGAGAAAAAGTGGGGTACCACATGTGGGGGCTAGACATTAGATCTGGGAATTGGAGGTGATTGAATTTAGTAGAGAGGTAGGTAAGAGAAGAGCAGAAGCTCAGTTCTAGGAGGCCAGAGCACACCTCCCAAAATTCTTCTCTTCCCACACATCAAGGACAGAGGGTTTTGTGTTTGTTTTTGTTTTGTTTTGACTTGGTTAATATGTCCTTTTTCTCTTTCTCTTTTTCTTTTTTAAGTTATATTTTATTGTTTATGCTTACAGTTGTCTGAATTTTTCTACCTTCGACACCCTCTTTCCAGCCCCCCGCCTCAGGCAATCCCCACCCACTGTCCATGTCCATGGGTCATGCATGTATGTTCTTTGGCCACTCTATTCCCTATGCTGTACTTCACAGTCCCATGACTATTCTGTAACTACTAGTTTGCACTTCTTAATCCCATCACCTTTTTAGCCCATCCCTCCAACCACCCTTCCCATCTGGTAACCATCAAAACATTCTCTGTACCTATGATTCTGTTTCTGTTCTGCTTGATTGTTTATTTTGTTTCTTAGAATCAAATGTTGATAGATATGTATTTATTGTCATTTTATTATTCATATGTTTAATTTACTTAGACCCTTTAACATTTCATATAATACTGGCTTGGTGGTAATTACACTTGGGTAGCTCCTTTAGCTTTTTTTTTTAATCTGGGAAGCTCTTTATCTGCCCTTCCATTCTAAATTATAACTATGCTGGGTAGCGTAGTCTTGGTTATAGGCCCTTGTTTTTCATCATTTTGAATATTCCTTGCAAATCCCTTCAGACCTACAAAGTTTCTTTTGAGATATCAGCTGACAGTCTTATGGAATCTTCCTTGTAGATAACTAACTGCTTTTCTCTTGCTGCTTTTAAGATTCTATCTTTGTCTATAACCTTTGGCATTTTAATTATGATGTGTCTTGGTGTGAGCCTCTTTGGGTTCATCTTGTTTGGGACTCTCTGTGCTTCCTGGACTTGTATGCCTATTTCCTTCATGAAATTAGAAAAGTTTTCTGTCATTATTTTTTCAAATAGGTTTCCAATTGCTTTTTATAAGTATATATCATTAATTATGCTACTACAGTCGTCACATTATTTTCTCCCCTTTATCTCCCTCTGCCTAGTACCCCCATTTCCTCCAGCATTACCCCCTCCTTAGTTAATGCCCATGGGTCATACATATAAGTTCTTTGGCCTCTCCATTTTCTATACTATTCTTAACCTCCTCCTATTTTATAACTGCCAATTATTCTTATTCCCTGTATTTTTGCTCCCATTGTTCTCCTTGCTCCTCCCCACTGATAACCCTCCAGGTGATCTTCATTTCTGTGATTCTGTTCCTGTTCTAGTCATTTGCTTAGGGTTTTTTTTTATTTAGTTGTTGATAATTGTGAGTTTGTTGTGATTTTACTATTCATAGCTTTCATCTTCTTTTTCTTAGATAAGTCCCTTTAACATTTTATATAATAAGGGCTTGGTGATGATTAACTCCTTTAACTTGACCTTATCTGGAAAGCACTCTATCTGCCCCTCCATTCTAAATGGTAGCTTTGCTGGATAGAGAAATCTTGGATGTAGGTCCTTGCCTTTCATGACTTGGAATACTTCTTTCCAGCCCCTTCTTGCCTGCAAGGTTTCTTTTGAGAAATCAGCTGGTGGTCTGATGGGAACTCTTTTGTAGGTAACTTTCTTCTTTTCTCTTGCTGCTTTTAGGATTCTCTCTATATCTTTAATCTTTGGCTACTTAATTATGATGTGTCTTGGTGTGTTCCTCTTTGGGTTCAACTTATTTGGGACACTCTGAATTTCCTGGACTTGAATGTCTGTTTCCTTTGTCAGATTGAAGAAGTCATCCTTCATTATTTTTTCAAATAAGTTTCCAATTTCTTGCTCTTCTTCTTCTCTTTCTGGCATCCCTATGATTCAGATGTTGGAATGTTCAAAGTTGTCCCAGAGGTTCCTAAGCCTTTCCTCATTTTCTTGATTTCTTGTTTCTTCATTCTGTTTTACTTGAATGTTTATTTCTTCCTTCTAGTCAAAACCATTCATTTGAGTCCCAGTTTCCTTTGCTTCACTATTGGTTCCCTGTATATTTTTCTATATTTCACTTTTCATAGCCTTCACTTCTTCCTTTATTTTGCAGCTATACTCAATTATTTCTATGAGCATCCTGACTCCCAGCGTTTTGAACTCTGCATGTGATAGGTTGGCTAGCTCCTCATCATTTAATTCTTTTTGGAATCTTTTCTTTCAATGGGGCCATATTTCTTTATCTCAGCTTACCTGTTATGTAGTAAGGGGCAGAGCCTTATGTATTGCCACGGTGAAGCAACCCACTTGGCTGCATTAGATTATTTATGTGGAGGAGGGGTCAGAGAGGGAACAGTGCTGCTTGTTCGGCCCTCACCCAGCTTTCAGTCACTTCCTCAGCTTCCCACAAGTGAATTGCACCCTTCTAGGTGCTCCCCTGGTGCTGATTCCTGGTTGTGTGGACTTGTGTACATTTTAGGATCCTGTGGGCCCCTCCAATGGACTTTCCTGTGAGACTGACAGTTTTTCCTGCTGCCACAACCCCAACAGATTTTTATAGCCAGAGGTTTGAGGCTTTATTTTCCTGGCACTGGTTTCTAACTTCTTGCCTGCTCTTTTCTCTTTCTGGCATTCCTATGATGCAAATGTCCTGCCCTTGAAGTTGTCCCAGAGTTCCCTTACAATATCATTATTTTTTATTCTTTTTTTTCTTGTTGTTCTGATTGGTTGTTTTTTGTTTCTTTATATTCCAAATTGCTTATTTGTATCTCAGCTTCATCTGCTCTACGGTTAATTCCCTGTAAATTATTTTTTATTTCAATTAGTGTATCCTTGTTTCTGGTTGAATTTTTTTAATGTCTTTGAGGTCCTCACCAAGTTTTTTGAGCATCCTTATAACCAGTGTTGTGAACTCTGCATTTAGTAGATTGCTTATTTTCATTTTGTTTAGTTCTTTTTTCTGGAGTTTTGATTTGTTGTTTCATTTGGGTCATGTTTCTTTGTCTCCTCATTTTGGCAGCCTCCCTGTGTTTGTCATCTCAACCTGTAGAGGTAGGTAGAGCTGCTATATCTCCCAGGCTTGGTAGAGTGGTCTAATGTAGTAGATATCCTGTGGAGTGCAGTGGCATAGCCTCCCCTTGACCTAAGTTGGGTACTCAAGGCGCACCTACCATGTGGACTATGTGCACCATCCTGTCGTAATTGCACCTTGATTGCTGTTGGCACATCCAACATCACCACTGATTGTGCTCTGTCTAAGGTCACACAGCATGAGCCCTAGGCTGGGGGATCTAGTGGGTGGCTGGGACCCCTTGCTCCTCAGATATCCCTCCTAATTTTTATTTATCACACAGGGGTGTGGGATCACCTTGTTCTGCATCTCCACCCCTTCTACCAGTCTCTATGTGGTTTCTTCTTTAATTCCATAGCTGTAGATAGGGCTTCCATTCAGCTCAATTTCTGATGGCTCTAAATGATGGATATTCTATTGCTTATTTGTAATTTTGATGTGGTTGTGAAAGGAAGCAAGCTGTGTTTACCTATGCTGCCATCTTGACTGGCAGTCTAATATTACTCCAGAAGGTTTTTTTGACACCTCCCCTCACCCAAAGACAAAAATGGTTTCAGCCATAGTAAGTGATTTCAAAAAGGGAATTTAAAATTCCACAATAGAGTTTGAGCAATAGCACAGCCATGTTGACATTGGTTGGAAAAACATTATGTAATGTGGTAAGTTTGCCAATATGTTAGTTCAAATAAGTCTGTTGAATTATCAAGGGGACCAATCCAGTGTTTAGCATATTGTGCCTGTGCGAAAACATGCACCCAGTTGAACATGGGCTTGGAGTGCAGGCTGTTTTCCAAATGTGACATCTGGTATCCAAGTAGCCACCTCTTCAGGTGCATAATATGTTCAGCAGAATCTGGCTGGCCACATAGTAGAGAAGGACTGACAAATTAAGCACTGAATGGTTACTGAACAGAAATGTTCATTTTTATTTTTATTAAAAAACTAACTGAATAGATACAAGGAAACAACTAATAGAAGGTAGTTTCTGCAGTCAGTTCTTCATTAGATTGGGTTGAAGCACTCTGAACATATGGATTATTTATTGTTAGCAATGAAATGTACTTTAGAGAGATGCCACATCAGGTCACATAACAAAGTTAAATTTTATTAACGAAGTGTTTCCAACATTGATTAATTCACACTGATACTGTAGTTTTGGTCTTCCGTTTTCTAAACTTGTTTCAGGCAATAGACCAGGTGAGCTGATGGTTCTTTTTCATTTCAGATGAAAATGAATGAACACAAATAGAAATGATGGGCTCTGTGGAATTATTTGCTAATATTAACTTAGGGTTTCAGCGATGGGGACATGTCCTCTCTCTGCATTAGCCACTATTCTACCTTTTCACTCTGTAGTAGCTTGAAGAGCAAGTCAAATATTATTCAGGTCCAGATGTACATTTTCCCCAACTGAGTGTCTTTGCACTCTCAAGTTACAATGCAAGTAACATTTTCAATTTTAGAAGTAGATGAAATACCATCTTCATTTTGAGTAACATTTCTTGAAAATGGCATTTTTTTTAACCAAATGGCAATGAATTCTCCAGTTGTCTCAGAGATGTCTGAAACATCAAAATCTGGAACCATTTGGTCAGCTTGGGATTCAGGAGTCCTCTGTGACAGAGAAGTAGGCCAATTTGAAATTATGTTACATTTTATTTTTTTGGAAGAAAGATCAGAGATAAAAGGTAGGTCATATTCAAAATCCACTTGAAAAAAATATGCCTTAAGAGCATATAATGTGAGGAATCAGCAAAGTGGTGAGACTTGAGGATTAGTACTCATACAGGATAGTTTCATTGACTGGTTAGTAATGCTTCTGACCTCAGAAACTCTTTGTTTCCCCGACTCACGCGGGTCAAGCAGAGGACAGTGTGTAGGTGGGGGCAGTGGTGGGGGCAGTGATGTATAGCTGTTAATATCATATTCTGAAAGTATTATTGATTTTATATACTTTTAACAATTATGTCTAATTTATCTTAAAATTTAAAATTATCTTAAAGCAGGAAGTGAGATTTTTATATTGATTAAACGGATCAATGTAAAATTGGTTAAAATGTACCACATGTTGCATGAGGACCCTTGGAGTTCCTCATTTAGATTACTTTTTCCAGAGGGTGCAGGGTTGGCCTACTTAACAATCATTTAAAACAACAATGTCAAGAGAAATGATAACATCAAAATTTTCCTACCCAACCATTAGTAACTCTCAATTTTTACTTTAGAAGGAAGGATTTCTGTCCTTACTTCACAGTATCCACCTTTGTTAGAAGGAAATGGGACATGACCGATGTTCTAGTGGTTATTTTCTATAGGGAGGTAAATTCTGTCTGCTTTCAAGGTACAGGCTATGACTACCACCATACATTACAACTGTGTTTCAAAGGAAGAGGGTGGTGAGGGTAAGTTCCCAGATTACATAGACCCTCAAAAGAAGTGCTCAGCTGGACCATAGACCCTTTAAGGCACATTGTACAGTCCCATGATGACCTACCTGAATCCTTCACTCAAAGGTTGCCCTGGTTGGTACAGACACATTGAGACTATAAACCTGTTACAAGTGTACCTGCAAGCATCTCTACTCAAGACTTCCTCTGAGCTACCCAGTTGGTCTGGTTATATCACCAGACTCTGAGCAGGTATCAATGACTTCCTGCCTTATACTTATGCCCATCGACCTTTAGGTTTCACTGTCATTATCTCACAAAGAGGCCCATTACACTGGCAGAACATCTAGATCAGTGGTTCCCAAACTTCTTTATTAGAATCATCTTATTAGCATCAACACGTTTTTACTTTATTTGGGCATTTAGTATTTATTGAGGGAGAAAACTACATAATGTTGCCCTGGCCAGGTAGCTCAGTTAATTAGAACATCATCCCAATACGCCAAGGTTGTCATTTCAGTCCCCTGTCAGGGCACATGCAAGAATCAACCAGTGAATGCATAAATAAGTGGGACGACAAACTGATGTTTCTCTCTCCCTCTCCCTCTCTAAAACACTAATTTGGAGGAGCATAAACACCCCTATGTTCATTGCAACGTTATTTATAATTGTCAAGATATGGAATCAGCCCAAGTATCCATCAACAGATAAGTGGATAACACAACTATGAGACATTTACATAATGGAATACTACTCAGTCATAGAAAAGAAGAAAATTTTACCATTTGCGACAGTATGGACAAACCTGGAGAACATTACACTAAGTGAAATAAGCCTGTCAGAGGAAGACAAATACCATATGATTTCACTCATAATTGGATACACTGAAGTAACCAGGAACATGGGGACAGATTTATGGGGAAGAGCAGGATGACAACTAGTGGGGGAAAGGTAGGGGATGGAGAGATTGAGCAACAAGGAAAAAGGACTCATGAGCATGGACAACAGTGTGGTAACTGCAGTGGGGAGGGGGTATAAGGGACTAACTGGTAATGGAAAAATATGATAAAAATTAATATTTTTGAAAAAAAATATCCATGGGCCCCAATAAAGACAATCACTTTCAATCACACAAAAAAAGAGAAAATTTAAAAAAAGAAACTTACACAATGGCAAAAAAGATACTATCAACCTAAAGTTGAAAATTAACTTGTAAATTGTTAATCAATATTAAATATAGATATTTTTTAAATAATAGCTATATATGAAACAGTCACTCTTTAGGTGGGACTTGAAGATCTGAGTACTTTTAGGCTCTTTTGGTTGCAAATAATGGAAACAAACTGGCCAGAATAGATTAAAATACTCCAAGGAAGAGTTGAACACCAAACCTTGGGAAGGGCAGGGTTTCATCAGGGGAAATTCATGGCTTCATTCTAGGGTAGGGACATCACCTTTACTCATAGACTCTCAGTTGAACAGTTCAGATCCTTGGACTTAAAAACTCATTGACCCAGCATGGGTCAGTTTTCCACTCCTAGACCAGCTATTGCCAGGGAGGTGGGACAGAGAATACAGGCATAGTTGCTGGGGTCGTTCCTAGGTACTCATTGGGATCAACAGTTGACATTTCACTTTTTAGAATTTTTTTTCCTCCTTGAACCAAGTCTCTTCGAGATTCTCTGTGTAGAGACTCAAAGCTATCCTTTTCTGGGGACTCTGAAAATTGTCATTCCCAAAGTTTAAGATTATCTTGTCCATCGCAATAGTTGTTTCTCATGGTCTCATTGTGCCTTAGCAGTAAAATTAAGGATGGAGTAGCCCTTATTGTTTTCTCCTCTTTCTGAGAAACGAAAATGCCAGGGGACAGGGTTAGATGTCATCATCATGGGGAAAAAGGAGGTTGGCAGGGAGAGCTGTGTTATTTAATGAAGATTGGACTTTGAACAAAATTTCATCTGGAAAAGAAAAGAAACATTTAGATTTAAGAGTTTTATCAGATTTCCAACTAACTTGAACTAAGATTCAAAACAAACATAAACAAACTCTCAGCTCAAAGAAAAATCCCCCCCAAAATCTAAACTACATCTATATATAATTCCTTTATGTACAGTCTATCATTCAAACCTTACTACTTTAAAAAGCGGGTTTTCATCTGGGCTTGCTGTTTCCCTCCCCTCTAATTATGTGCCAGAATAAACAGAATTGTTCATATTTTGATACATAAAATCACTTTTATAGTGTCACATGCTGTCAACTATCACATGAGTAATATCAAAAAGTATAATAGTGCCAGGAACGAGTAGTTTAAGTATAAATCCAAGGAAGAAAACCTCTTTCACTGGCTAAATGCACTGACAGACAGGGCCAGGCACATGCTGCTGTTCGGCACGGACATGCTGAGGCCCAGACATGCTGTAGCGCAGCACAGAGATTCCACTGACCCTGGCATTCCCAGCATTTTCCTGGTTAACTCTGCACACTTTTGACTGGCGATACTCAGGCAATTTCACGTTTTGGCTGTGCTCCCTCCTGAACACAAAGAACTCCGTTGTACCTGTCGAGAGCCATCTTCAGGAAAAGAGGGCCTAAAGTCCCCATTCGGAATAGCAAGTGTTCCACCATTTACATG
Organism: Artibeus jamaicensis; assembly: GCF_021234435.1. Classification (NCBI taxonomy): domain Eukaryota; kingdom Metazoa; phylum Chordata; class Mammalia; order Chiroptera; family Phyllostomidae; genus Artibeus; species Artibeus jamaicensis. The sequence goes on from NW_026521954.1 coordinate 2,929,026, forward strand.
GCCCGACGCCGTGTGAGCCTTAGGGAGTCCACATTAAACAGCCAGGGCAGAGGTATGTCATTTGCATGTAGGAGATCTTTTTTGGTCTTTGCTGAATCATTGTCCTCATAAAGTCTTTGCAATCTCCTATTGACAGCCAGCCTGTTACCAGACAGGGGGACAGAGGCAGGTGTAGCTGGCCTTCACTTTAAGGGATTCTAGTTTCCAGAGATCCGTTTGTCTGCGCTGCCATGACTCTGAATCAGAGCACCCATAATTACTTCTGCCGCTACATTTGCTAGTAATTGTGAATAACCAGATAGACACCAAAGGGTCAAAGTCAGGCTTGACGTCTATAGCAAAGAAAAACCTTGAAATAACACACTATTCTGGTGAAGGGGTGGGAAAACAGGCCCTCGTATACCACTGAAGGAGCATAAGTTGGTCAAGTCTCCATGGCAGACAGCTCAGCCGTAGGTGTCAACACCATACATACTTTTATTTTTTTTTTTTTTTTTTTTACCAATTACACCTCTAGAAATGTATCCTGCAAGGATGCTCACAGATGTGCCAGACAACATGGGGGTATCAACCCCAGTACTGTTTGTAAGGGAACAGTTTGAGAACTAAATGTCCATCAACAGGGGACTGGTTCAATAAATATGGTATGTCCATTATCCAGTGGACTGCTCCTGCGGGGGTGTCCAGCCTTTTGGCGTCTCTGGGCCACACTGGTAGAACAGTGGCCTTAGGCCACACATTAAATGCACTGTGATACATAATCACAAAAAAACCCCTCATAATGTTTTAAGTAAATTTACCACTTTGTGTTGGGCCGCGTTCATAACCATCCAGAGCCACACGTTTCCGTCCCCCTCCTCTTGCCCCAGGCATGTTACCATCACCTTCTCTCTCTTCCTCTCCAAGGGCCCTTTTTTTTTTTGCCTCTGTAACTTGTTTCCTAGCCCATTTCTTTCTACCTTTCTATTGCTCCATTTTTCTACTTTTGTGACTTTCTAAATAAACTTTTGCTTAAAGTTTTAAAAAACGGTCATATTCTGAAATTTATCCAGGGTCCCACTCCCTCCCCTTTTTTATGTTTTCAGTAATATGCAGAGGCCATTCCTTCCGGATTTGAAGGTGGCAAGACTGGAGTCAATTCCCAGAATTCTATTGGCGTCTATACTATAAAACCCAGAACTCAAAGTCCTGTGTTGAAGAATTCCACCGAAGTACATAGGAAGGAGGAAGAGGCAGCTTTGCCAAAATGATTTGATAGAAGAGAAAGAAGTAAAGTACTCAGAAGAAAAAGGAGAAACTTAATCTTTGTCTTGTTAAATTGGGTCAAACAGAACTTTCAAATCAAGTCATCACATCAGTGCTCCAATTAAAACAAAGATCACTTATGATGTGCAAATACTATTTTAACATCTATGAATGTGAGAAACTAAGTATTTACTATGGATAATTTGGAGAATGGTCTTATATTTGATTCAATGGGCAGCTCAGATACTCATCTATTCTCTGCCTTTATGTGTAACATGGCTGAATTGATTGTCTTCTACTTTACACATATACATTATCTCTCATTTTTAAGGAAGTTCTGTGAGGAAAGCATTTTTTGCAGGCAGAATTTTTAAGATGGCCTCCAAAGATGTCTTGCCCTAATCCCTGGAACCTGTGGATATAATGAGATCCCACTATAGTGACTACATAATGTTATATGACACAGTGGCCCTTAAGAAAAGGACATTATCTGGGTGGGCCTGATCTACATGCATGGGCCATGAAAAGCAGCCCCGGAGTTCTTCGGCTCTTCGGCTGAGAACCAAAGTCAGAGACACTCCAAGTGTGAGAAAGACTTGATGTGTATGTCGATATGCTTTGAAGTTGGAGGGAACACTGGAGAAGGAATGTGAGCAGCCTTAAAGAGCTGAGAGCCCCCCAGATAACAGCCAGCAGGGAACCCCCTGGAAGGGACTGAATTCTACGAAGAACAGGAATCAGCTTAGAAGAGGACCCAGAGCTCTAGGCAAGAGCACAGCTGACGGCTGACGGACACCTTGGTTTCAGGCTTGGGAGACCCTGAGCAGAGAACCCATCTGGGACTTCTTATCACCAGATCTCCTGGATAAGAAATGGTGCTGCTTCAGGCCTCTAGTTGTGTCTCGCAGCGGTAGAAAACTAATGCAGGATGAATAGCCCCCTTTTACAGATGAGAGAACCGACGCTCTAATAGTTAATTAGCTAATAGGACCTCCTGAAGGTGGCGGGGCCGGGATCTGATTTAGGCCTGACTCAGAGCCAGTTCGGCTTTCTCTCTCACTGCCACACCACCTGTGACAGGGACGGTTGGACCTGCCCACACCACTGCTAGGCAGTGTTAACCAACCAGGAGCCACGGGGTGAGAAAGGAATAAAGCTCTCTCTGACTAAGGAAAGGATGACTCAGATTCTTACTTATTTTTAGAAACCAACGTGAAACTATTGGCTGAACAATAGCTCAGGTTTCTGCAGTGATCTTGATCCATGGGAGTGGCCCCTTCTGTCTGCTCTGTTGAAATGTATTAGTTGATCTTTTTTGGCGACAGGCACTAGGTGACTGATTTCCAAACAAATGAAGCTGAATGGGTTTAGATAGATTAACATTCTAACAGCAAGAGGCAGTTAGGGGAAGAAAAAGTCAATCCTGTGGTGCTTGTTAACCATGGGGGCACGCAAATGAATGCACTCCGTAAAACCCCCCTCTCCAACGCCTAGCTTTGGAAACATTGAATGAAGATGAGCTTCGCAAAGACAAGTCAGTTTAAAAAGGAGGCGTGCTGCAGAGCAGTTACCATCGCCATCTGGCCCCAGCTCCCTATGTGACCTTTCCTTCCTCTTTCTGGTTTATTGCACTCCAACCACAGGGCACTGGGTATGAACATGCCAAGCCCTGTGCTGCCTCAGGGCCATTGCACATCTGCGCATCTTGGCTTGGAACTTTCTTCCTCTATGGTTCCTGCCCTTAATTCACCCAGATGACTGCTCGAGTAGTGTCTTACTGGAGTGTCTTTCCCCGGCCATCTTTTTTTTTAAGCAGCTGTGCTCCCCACTGGTCACTGCGTCCCCTTCTAAACCTGCTTTATTCTTCTTCATAGCACTTCCACCACCTTACACATAAAACCATGTATATTTCTTATGATCTGTCTTCGGTACTAGAATGCAGGCTCTAGGCTTTGCTTGCTTTATTCTTTATTGTACCCCGAATGTCCAGAACCATTCCTGGCACATAACAGGAACCCAGTGAAATATTTGTTGAATGAATTAATGAACCAGGAACAAAAGCATTGCATTTGTTTACATAATTTGCCACTCCTGAGATATCCCTATATCTAATTTTTTAAAATAGCATTTGCTAACCTGTTCACTATGAAAAAAAAAAAAATACTTGATTGCATGGTTGTAAAAAGTCCAGAAAAAAAATAAAACCAGAGACAATGTAGTAGAAGAACGAAGTCTTTTTTTGCCTTTCCATAGTTGTATGACTTCAGAAAAGTCCTTTATTCTCTTGGCTCCAGATATCTTACCTTTTAACAGGGTAGAGTGTTATTTCAAGGGCTAAAGCAAATGGGGTCTGGAGATTTCTTCCTACACTAAGATCCTTTGATATTAGAACAGGAAAAATCAGTTTTAGCCCCGCCTATGAAAAATGCAAACTGAGTGTGGAGCTTAGAACAAGTCCTGTAACCTCTCTAGGCTTCCAGAGAAGCCAGAATTTCTTTCGGGCTCTCTTGAGGTCAGGTCTCAGATACTAGCAGGGGTGGGGGTGAGGGGCAGGTCCACAGGATGTTCTGGTGTTGGCAAGACCTTGATCTCTGTCCCTACAAGGCCTGGGGCCACCTGTTGTTTGGTTGGGAGTGAGGCTCGAAATTAAGAAGCTGGTTCAGTAAATATTTTCTGAGCACTTGCCGTGTGCTCTGTGGTGGGGTGCTGCAGTGAACATGCAGATGAGGTTCCTGGCCTCTTACGTCCTAATGGTAGGGAACAGATAAATAAATAAATGGAAAAGGAATCAAGACTCATGGCAAATGCTAGAAAGGAAGGCTGTAGAAGAATGCTAATAAGAAAAGCAAAAAGGAATTATTGAGCTCACCTGGATCAGGGAAGACCTTTCTAGAGCATTTAAGCTGAGCCTTGGAAGATGAGAAAAATCCAGCCATGGAGGAGCATTGCAGGCCAAGGCAAGGGCGAGCACAACCATCGAGGCTTGAGAAGGAAAGGGTCAGGATGTTCCAGGACTGGACAAAGGCCAGTGTGGGAAGGGCAGTGATGGAGGGGATGGAAGCATGAGATGAGGCTGTGAGGTAGGCAAGAGGCCTTCATGGAAGCGAGGCTTTACGGGCCATGATTAAGGTGCCCTGACCTCCTTGTTTGCCCAGAACTGAGGAGTTTCCCGGGATGCAGGAGTTTTAGTCCTTAAACAAGAAAAGTCCTGCACAAGACCCGATGAGCAGGTCACTCTCGCCATGGTAGCAGGTTGTGCTTGGCCTGTATGCAAAAGACAGTCACTGAAGGGTGTAAGTAGGGAAATGATCTGTGCTGATTTCTGTTTTCAAAGATCACTGCTAGCTTTTGTGTGGCCAGTGTATTGGGAAGGAGGAAGATGGGAAAGGGAGAGGCCAATTAGTCAGTTCTTGGAATTGTCCATGTAAGAGAGGCTGGTGGGTTGAAATACACTGGTGGCATTGAAGATGGAGAGATGTGGATGGCTATGAGATGCATTTTGGAGGTAGAATAAACAGGACTGGGGGAAAAATTAAACATGACTCCTGAGCTTCTCATTTTAACACCTAGGTAATTCGTTTTACCAACAAAGAAAAATCTGAGAAGGACCTGATGTGGAAGTTGGGGGAGGGCAGGGACAGAAGGATCTAGATTTCCACTGGGAGGAAAATGTGGTCCTCAGAAGGAAGACACTCTTGTTCTTAATGTTCAAATCATTTTGTAAGCAGCAGCTAATTAGTTCTCATAACAGTTGTTCTGAGTTGTTAATTACCTGAACCCCATTTTACAGGCTGTGGAGAAAAGCAAGTGTCGGTAATTTGCCTAAGGCTAGAGTACATTATAGAAATAACAGCAGCACCAATTAATTCCTGGTAGTCCTGTGCTCTGCCAATCTTTTAAAAGAGTAACTCTCTGGGTTAGGATGAGGAGACTGACAGTATTTGGGGAGGGTCAGGCTTGGATTTGGAGGTCAACAGACCTGGAGTCATGCTGTGGTTTTGCCCCTTATTATTTATGCGACATGGACACATATATAAACAATACTATCCCTGAGCTTCCAGTTTCCTGTAAAATAATACTCATCATACAGAGTCAAATAGTAGATATGTTCTTACTTTCTGCTCTATACTCTGATTGAAATAATTTTTCTCAGAAACCAACTCTCGTTCTATTAGAGAGGGCTTCCTGGGTCGCTCTGTAATAAATTAGCAGCACCACCTCACAAAGGCACTCTCTGTCCGCAGCTTGATTTCTCCTCATAGCGCTGATCAGCACCTGCCCTCTTCGGTATCCATGACATCGAGGGGTTTGTCTGCTTCATTCCCTGCTGTATCCCCAGAGTCTAAGGTGATGCCTCCCACAGGTAAGTGCTCAATAATATTTGCTGAGTGAATGCATTAAATGAAATTATGCACATAATACTTCACACAATACCTGCACATCTGGGAACTCAGTAATCATTAACTTTTACTGTATCAGCATAGAAATTGGGGACACATATTCAACCTTGTCTAAGAAACTGCTCAAGTGGTGCATCTTTGTTTATTTATATTAAAGACAATTTTTTTGGCTATTTTCAAAAAAGTATGTATTAGTTTTATACTTCATTTGATTTATGAACAGAAAGACAGTCTTTGCCATTCCATGGCAATTCTCATGATCATTTGTAGATTACAGTTGAGTGCTCCTGAGAACAAATCACTTAACATACAAACTCACAAACAGCATTTGCATGAACAAACGAAACTGACTGAAGGTTCAAAAGTATGCTACCACTACTTAGATAAGGATGGCAATTTTATTTTTAAACAAATTGAGGTTAAGATTGAGTTATAGATGCTTCATTATCTCTGAGACAGCTTAGGGAAGAATAGCTACAAGTAACTTTTCTTCTGTAAATAAAGTACTCAGTGTCTCAATAGTAATTTTTATAAGACATTCATTCTCAATATCTACAGTCTAACAAAATGGGTCTTAACCATTTTTATTATCTTTCTTTTAACCTCATCTTCTTTAAATATTTGCTCATATGCCACCCTATAGGTGAGGCCCATTCTGACTCCACCCTCTCAGCTCCCAGCACTCCCGGTCTTCCTTATCCTTTTATTTTTTTAAACCACAGCAAGTTGCCACCTTAAAGCTATTATACAAGTTACTCATTTATTATATTTATTGCCTATATCCCTCCAATTAAAATATAAACTTTATGAAAGCAGGAATTTCTGTCTATATTGTTCACTTATTTGTGCCCAGGGCCTCAAATATAATCTGTCACCTCACAGATGAATGAAATGTAAACTCCAAAACTAACAAAATATTATGTTGTTGGACGTTAGGGAGACAAGATGGACATTGCCATCTCTAGTCTCAAGTCACATCACAGCATGACCCCTGCACAGTGGCACATGATGCCACTGTGACCTCCAACCACTTCATCAGCCAAGGTCGTCGCTGCTGTAGTTAGTTCTTGCCACCACGTGTCTTTTCTGCTGCTCCCTGACACTGCCCAGTATCAGCGTCTACTTAGTCCCCATCCTCGGCTCAGTTATTTTCCTGGATGCTTCTGTTTATTAATGGTCTCTTCTCCCATCTTCCTGATTTTTCATCTTTTCTCCCCCACTAAGAATAAAAGAATAAGCAAACTCATAAATCAATTCATCCATTGGTCAACCAACCTGCATTTCCTATCTGCTATATATTGAGAACCAGCAGGCATGTAGTATATTCTAATGGTTAAGCTAGTTGCTTTGGGGGTGGACGGACTTTGGTTGACATCTTTGCTTTGCTTCTTACTACCTGGTTGATGAAGGACAATCACTTAACTCCATTTTCCTCATCTGTGAAATGGAAATAATAATAAGTTTACAAGATCTGTCCATAAAAAGTCCAGCCATTGTAAATATGACAAGAATGGTTTGCGTGGCATCGGTGTAACCTGGCAGCCAAGGAGTGGGGGCGGTAGGCGGTGAGATGGGAACTGTGTAGCCAACCACAGTCAAAATGACTGAGCAGGTTGAGCAACAAATCTGTACCAAATTTTGTGTTAAATTTGAACATTCCTCTGAGGAAACTATTTGGATGACTCAGAAGGCTTTCAGGGATGATGCAATGAGGGCTGTGCAAATAAAAATATGGCACAAATGCTTCAAAGTTGAAACTTAAAAAAGAAAAACTGCTTCAGAGATGGTCAAGAATCTATTGAAAGTGACCCATGTTCTGCACGGCCCGCAACAGCAGAACACCTGAGAACGTCAAACGTGTACGGGCTGCAATCAACACAGATCAGCCACTGACAGTGTGAGAACTGGAAGCTGTTGTGGGGATTCGAAAACCACTGTGTCCCAGATTTTGTCACAGGATCTTGGCACAAACGTCTTGTGGCAAAATTTGTTCAGCAACTTCTGTTACCAGAGCAGAAGGAACATGTGTTTTTAGCAGTAGAAGAGATGCTAAGAGAACTGTGTGAGGTCCCAAGGTGCCTACTTTGAAGGGGACTGAGACATCATTGTTCTATGTACAATATTTCTTGAATCTTATAACTTCTTCAGTAAATGTCTCTATTTTTCACAGGGCATGGCTGGGTACTTTCTGGACAGACCTCACATGCCACAAAGGCTGTTCTGAGGATGAGTGAGAGGAGTATGAAATACTTAGAATATTTATTGCCAGACACAAATTAAGTGGCCTATAAGTATTTTTCCTTAGATTAATTCTTTCCTAGGGCTCTGTGGACAAGAAGCTCTATGCCTAAGATTTGATCCTTGTCTCCACAGAACATCCATAGAATTGACAACCCATAAGTCACTTAGAAAGCGATCCAGGGTTGGATATATGATCTAGTGCTAATCTGTGTGGTTCACACTGTATAGAGATATAGTGGCGTTGAAAGGAGCAAAAATAAAGAGTGCTGGCCTGTGAACCAAAGGGTCACCGGTTCAATTCCCACTCAAGGCACACGCCTGGGCTGTGGGCCAAACCCCCGGCGGGGGTGGGGGGGCGTACGAGAGGCAACCAATCAGCGTTTCTCTCTTCTTTTGTACATTGATGTCTCTCTCCCTCCCTTCTCCCTCTCTAAAAAATAAATAAATAAAATCTTTAAAAAAACAAAAAAGAATTTCATTATCCTGGAGCCACATTGTTTGGTTCAAATCCCAGCTCTACACTTATTATCTGTGTGATGTTGGTCAAGCCATGTAGTCTCTCTGTGCTTGTTTGCTCATCTGTAAACAGAAGCTGTAAAAATAGTAAATATATCATATATCATTATGAAAATACATTAAGTAACATACGCAAAGTGCTGAGAACACAGCTGCTAGCATAATCGCAAGTATACAAGTATTAGCTACTATTATCTTACATGTACTCTTTCTTTTTCTCCTTTACCCTTCACTACAGAAGACTAGTTTAAAAGGCCATGACTGGCCCTGGCTGGCATAGCTCAGTGGATTGAGCATAGGCCCTTGAACCAAAGGGCTGCCAGTTCGATTCCCAGTCAGGGCACGTACCTGGGTTGCGGGCCAGGTCCTCAGTAGGGGGCACATGAGAGGCAACCACGCATTGATGTTTCTTTCTCTCTCTCCCCCTTCTCCTCCCTCTAAAAAATAAATACAATCCTTAAAATGCCATAATTGGATTCTTCCATTATTTACTCCTAATATAAAGTATGTGTTTCTCTCACTCGAGGGACCTATAATATGTTGGTAGCCAACGAAACAAAGAAAAAACACCCCTCCTTAAGAGAAGGCACAATGCAGTGGCGCCAGGCCCTGCGGCCTGCTGGGGGCCCACGTCTGGAAATCTGGGAACGAGTTATACCAGGAGTGCAAATGCCATATGCTGGGTTATGTATTGAAGGGAGAGTTATTATATTGCCACATGTGCCCAAAATAGCAAGCTCTGAAGTTTTCATTTACAGTATTACTATTCTTTGACGTGGATTTTTAATTTTTACTTTTTTCCACCTAAAGATTGATCATTCAATGATTATATATTTATGAAGTGCTCACAACAGGGCCTGGTCCAGAGAAGTACTGTAAGTTAATAGTTCCGTGTCAGCGAATCTGTGCACAGTTTTTCAATCCAGAACAATCAAAAAGCATGTCAGCATTCAGATAGTAGCCAACATTTACACAGTGCTTATAGGAACCAAGCGCTTCTTGAAGCATGTTACAAATGTTAATGTAGTTAATCCTCATGCCAGCCCTATCGGGGTAGGTCATATTCATTATGCCTTTTGAAACTGAAACACAGATTTTAAGTGACTTTCCCAAGATCACAAATCTGATAAACGGGAAAGCCAGGATTCAAATCCAAGCAGTCCGGCCCTCAAGTCCATGGGCTCATTCGGGCTGACACTTCTCCACATAAGCTTTGAGATGACAGAAATCTTCTTTTGAATTACCTGTGGTTTGGGGAACCGCAACACCTGTCGGTGTTTAGGTCTTGAGGACAGGACCCTTTCCAGGGGTGTCCAGCCTTTTGGTGGTGTCACACTGGAAGGAGAAGAGTCATCCTGGACCGCACATTAAATACATTGTGATGTATAATCACAAAAAAAATCTCGTAATGTTCTAAGTAAATTTAGTATTTTTGTGTTGAGCCTCATTCACAGCCACCCTGGGCTGCATGCGGCCTGCAGGCCACAGGTTGGACACCCTGCCCCTAAACTATATCCTGCTGTGGCCTGGGACGCAGCTCAAACCCACCCTGCAGTGCTCTGGGTCTCCAGAGAGGGCACTGAAACCCAGAAACCTGGAGAGAAAACACGCCCTCCCCAAACCCAGTGCTCAGTTCTCTGTTTTAGGAGTGGGTTTTGTTTTCTCTACACAAAATCAGAATCAAATTTATGCTATATAATCAGTGAGCCTGCAGAGCATGAGCTACATCTTTCTCTGATGTGATCAGTACTGAACATGCAAACCAACAGGCTCCTAAAACTATTGGTGAGTCAGTTTAACTAGAAAAACAGAAAAATGTGTAACTGGCATGGACAGGCCAGAGTGGGTGGAGGAAAGCTAATTTCTATTCATAAAGTCTGATTCATTTATAAAAAGAAAAAGCCACATGCCATCGTATTGGGATTTGTATTCACTGCCCTGGGGAGAAGTGCAGAGCCTTCATGCTCCCAGGAGTGACTCAGCCATTATTTCACTCTGAGCACAAAGAACTGCTGCTTTGCACACCCTTCACTGTAATTACCTCTAGCAAACAGGGCATGAAGAATAGAACACGAAAGGTCCTTGGCGGTGGACCAACTCTCAGAATCACTTCTTTTATTTTGATTAAGGAAACAGGAGAAGAGGGCCATCTCTAATAGCCTGTTTCTTTATGGGTCCCCGATTTACGAGGAATGGGAGAATAACAACGTGCTCTTCTGTTTGAAAGCCATAAGAGGGTCCTTCCGAGAGACCCAGGTTGCACATGTTAGTTTGAACAAGTGGTGCGCTGGTACATGTTTACCAATCGGTTTGCAGGGAGCTTGAAGCCCGCTTTGTAGTGTTTGCCAATTTCTGTAGTGTAAATGTTCCTACCTTGGATGATTTCAAGCTACTAGTCTGATGTCACTGAAGGCGTTGAAAAAAGATGCAGGGTAGCACACCATCATTATTTGCTCTGTCCACTGTTCAAATACAATTGATATAAATTACCTTAAAATAGATCATAGTTCGATGTAATGAAATAATTAGGAAGTGATGAATTGTATTTATTTTATTTTTAATGTAACTCATTTAACTGTAAGCTTATATCAGTTACTTTTAATAGTAGCTCTTTAACAACTGGCTCACCAGTGGTGAGAGCCGGAAGGCAGCTCCAGCACCCCTGATTTGAGCTCTGTGGTGGGGTCCACTGTGTCGTATGGGGCACAGAAACGCTCAGGTGGAACTGTCACTTCAAAATGGAGCTCACCTGTTCTCGCCCAAGGCTTCTGTTTTCTCATGCAGTGAGAATAATTATCCCAGCACTCCTTGTTTCACTTTACTCATTGACGAGACCGAGGAGACCACCCCCATTCCTGGTTACAGCATCTGTAGGTTATCTAATCCAAAGCCTCTATTCTACAAACGAGGAAAGTAAGTCTCAGAGGAGTCGCATAGTAGTAACAGTAACAGCTACTGTTGATTCAACTCCCACTCTGTGACAACCGCCGTGCGAGGGACATGCTTCAGAGCCTCACTGGAACCTCGCGAAGATGCCCTGAGTCATCACGGTTCACCAAAAGGAGACCCTTCCCCTGGACTTCGTGTTTTCATCGCCCAAACTGCCTTTCGCTTATTTTGGGGGGAATAAAGTCCATGGCTTTATCATTTTTATACATCTTGCCAAAGCCTTACGTGCAGTAGGTGTACAATAAAGATTTACGGAATTATCTTGAGGTATTTAGGCTCTTGATCCAAATAGGCTGCTTGAAGTCTTGGAAAACACTGCCCCAGTATTCTTTGTCATTGCCAAAAAGACTTTTAGAAATCGTTTTGGCAGTAAAATATACAAAATATAGGATTTGCCATTCTAACCATGTTTAAATGTACAATTCAGCAGCATTAGGTATATCTACAATGTTGTACGGCCATCACCGCTCCCCATTCTGATACTTTTTAAAAGACACAGTAGTTGTTATTTTTGTTATTTTTATTTTTTATTGACCAAGTAATACATGCATGTGACAAAAATGTAAACAATCTATGAGTATTTATGGGAAGAAGAAAGGTTTCCCATTCTAGACCCTGTAGTTCTCCTCCTCTCCGGAGGCAACCAGTAATCATTATCACACATCTTCGTATGTAATAAAAACATGAACGCCGGAGCTCACTGGCCTCACTTAAAACCCTGGTTCTACCACTGACTAGCTGTGTGACCTAAGGCAATTAATTTAACCTCTCTGTATCTCTGTAAGGGAGGGGTAAAAATAGTACCCACTTCCTAGGATTGTTATAAAAATGTATGAGTTCGTGTGTTTCAAGTGCTTAGAATTGTGCACATAGGAATTACTATCTACTGCCTGTGAATAGAGCTCCAGGATGATGAGCCCCGCAGAGATCTTAGTCCACATATGAGTGAGATGCATATGTGTCAAAATAAAAGCCAGCGTGAAAGCACTGCAGGGTGGAGGATGAGACGGGGCAGCAGCATCTGTTAGGAGAACAGCGTGTGACAAGTACAGATCCATGTTCTGCCTGTGCTGCTGCTGAGCTTTGGGGCCTTCGGACTTCACATCTCTGGGCCTCTGGTTTCTCTCCTGTGAAATGAGAACATTTGGCTCGATGAGTTCGGAGGTCCTTTTCACATTTAACATTCTGAAGCATTGAGGGTGGGAGGTGAGGGTGGGTGGGGCAGGAGAAAGTGGGGGTGGGAAAATGGAGACAACTGTATTCGAACAACAATAAAAAATAATTTAAAAAAACATTCTGTATCTCTAACAGGTTTGACAAGCACCAGGACTCTAAGAGAAGTGAAGACACTGAAGTGATTAGTACATGGGGAGGAGGGCTCCTCAGGCAGGGATCGATACCTCGATGGGACCGAGACTCCCCGGTCAACTCTGCCGCCTGCTTGAGTCATCTGGTTTCCCACATCCTCTTTTAAAGGGACTGTGCCCTGTGCCCCTGCACCGAGATTCAATTTCAAGTTAACTCGATCTACTTCTAAAAGGCCAGAGGGATTCTTTGTTGGCCTTGATGACTCATAGGGACACTTTACTACCTATTTTCTTCTGACTACAACCCAGAATTACTGCACTGATTATTGAGTCTTTTGCTTGATTTTTTTAAAAGGTAAAATTTGCCAGCTGGTAATCTCTGGTTATTTTCTGGTATGTTTGGCCAGGTGGTACTTTCGGTGATAAAACTGTACAGAACGAGGAGGTTTCGCTGTGTTCTAAATCTTGTCTGCACTGTTTCTCATATCAACACTTCTACTCATGCAAACTCTTGTTGTGAGCCTAGAAACTGAGATATTCAGTGATGACAACTGATGAGGGAAGCTCCCAGGAGCTGATTAGCCTGGAGTCTCCATCTAGTCCCTGTTAGATTAAGCATTCAAATAAAATTATATGTATATTCCTATGTGGATACTCACTTTGATTGTGAACATTTAAAAACTCACCAACATTATTGTTGTTATTACTGCATTATTACCACTGTTGTTGTATTGCTAACAAACGTTGCATGGAACACTTGTATATTGCCATTCGCAAAGTATCTTTTAAAATAGTATCTATATGATCTGTATTATTATCCTTTGGGGGATAGAAAGGAGGGTAGGTAAGAGAATAAGCTACACTTTTGCCAAATTGGACTTGAATCTCTCTCTGCTCTCTGGTTTAGTAAGTCTCACTTGCCTACTATAAAATGAGGATAGTAATACCTAATTCATACAGTGTGGGTGGATCAAGACACATAGTACACAGAGCCCGGCTCAGTGGCTAGCACATAAACCCCACAATAAACGGTAGGTACTACTGCTGTTATTACAATTATTCTTTTTTTCTACACAAGTAAATTGAGACTAAAAGAGACGAAGAGATTTATTCGGGGCTGGCTATGCCATAAATAATAAGACTGTCATTCAGTTGTAGGTCTTCTGGACTCAAAACCTGTCTGCATTCTTTCCGCACTGTGGCACTGCCACCCAAAAGGACCTTACAGTGCACTGAATGTGCCAAGTTTTGTTATCTAACTTGTTAAAAAGATATGTGTCATTCCACAGACATATTACTTGCTGCTTCCTTTTTCCTGTTTACCTCTCAGAGGTCCCCTGTCCTCCCCACTACCCCCTTTCTCTTTCATTTAGTTGAAACCAAATTGGGAAATTTGAAATAAACAGCAGTAAAAACAGTCCTTGGATTGGTGTCTGACTCATCTTATAGCCCAACAGCTCCAAATGACATTCAAGTTCCTACGGCTCTGAAAGCCTCCAATCAACCCCTCAGATCTCTAGAGCTGGCCGATGCCTCCCACGACACCTAGCACCTTCGTGAAAGCAGCAGCAACTGCAGAGCTCGAGTTACCACCACAGGTTCAAACTAGGGAAGGAACCAGGACTGGAACCCACACGTCCAGGACTCCAGGCCAGGTGTCTTCCTTCTCTCTTTGTTCTTTAACAAGAGTTATCGCTCCTTTGCCCTTTTACTAAAACTAATGTACATTATCTTCATAATCCTCTGTGATGGACTGCAGGATCATTTTAAATATCGGCGAGTTACACAACTGTGACACTTGAGCTTCCACAGTCATGAGACCGGCAAGGCTTCTTTGGAAATCATGCAGTCAAGATGGGAGTTTCCTCCAGCGTTTTAGTTCTGGTCTTGGGGCAGTGACAGAAGGCTTGCTCCTGACGTACCTAAGCCTTCCTGCTTTGGGCCGAACTGAAAGTAGGGCGGTACTTGCCAGTCTGTGGGTGACACTTTAGTGTCTCCCCCTGGTCATAATCAATATTAGGAAGTGTTCAAACGTAAGCCTTAGGCTGCAACCTCCCCTCCCTCCCTTCCGTCTTCCTTCCTTCCTTTCTTTCTCTTCAAGCCAAGCATACAAGCATACTGCTAAACCCAAATTTGGAGATTTTCCAGAAATTAGACCTCTTTAAACTTGATCCTCTAAAAGACCCTTTCCCCTTCTTTCTCCCACAGTCATACTGCCCACCTCACAATGCACCAAAGCGCAGTGAATTTGCAAATGCAGCAGAGAAGGTGACTTATGATATGATTCCTGACTATTTTAAGCACAAATCAAACAGTGATGCTCACCTTATTTTTCAAACTGGATTTGAATTATTTATAAACTCTTCTTGTCATTTAAATCTAGATTTCATTCCTAGCTCGCTGGGATACCTTGGGCTAGTCATTTAACCTCTCTGAGCCTGTTTTTCTATCTACAGAATGGCTATAATCGCTCGAAGTGATTGAGCTCTAATGTATTATAATAATAACAGCAGCAACAACAAGAATAATAATATAATAGCTCAAATTTCTGTGATATGAGAAATAAATAAGTGCTTCCTGCCTGGTACTTGGCAGCCCATAAGAAATGCTAATACCACCCCCCCACCCCCCTCACCCGGTGTGGCTCAGTGGGTTGGGCATCTTCCCACAAAGCGCAAGGTCGCTAGTTGGGGAGTGCAAGAGGCAGCCATTCGATGTCTGTCTCTCACATCAATGTTTCTTCTCTCTCTCTTTTCCCCTCTTTCCCCTCTCCCTAAAATAAAATTTTTTAAAAAGAAAGAACTGCTAATGCCTCTTTCTTCTTTCCCTGCCTACTCAGTGCTTTTCCCACCCCACATCATATCCCTTTTTCTTTCCTGATTCCCACTGACACAGCGGAGCACAGGGTCATTTTCCTGTGCCAACTCCCATTTCGTATGCTGCAGGCTGTTTAGTTCATTTCCATTTCTGCTCAGCAGGGAAGACCAACTTTTCTCCGGAATTTGTGTTTCTGTTTGTTTGTTTGAAGTCTAACATCGCAGGGGATCAGCCTGTGTCTTCCATCCCTGCTAGCCCTGGGTCTTCAGAGAGGTCAGGTCTT
Organism: Artibeus jamaicensis; assembly: GCF_021234435.1. Classification (NCBI taxonomy): domain Eukaryota; kingdom Metazoa; phylum Chordata; class Mammalia; order Chiroptera; family Phyllostomidae; genus Artibeus; species Artibeus jamaicensis. The sequence continues at coordinate 2,944,784 of NW_026521954.1, forward strand.
CCTTGGCAGTGAGATTTTAAAATAACACCACAGGCAAAACACACAAAGTCAGTTCAAACCGGCCTTCCCCAAAGACCAGTGCCTGCTCAACCACCAGTTTTGGATTCCTCTCCTGGATTACATCGCTTTGGGGGCTATTGATTCAGTCCTCAGCTTACTTACTGCAGAGCTGGCTCTCCCCCTGTAATAGAAACTGCGACCATAGCAGCTTTTTTATGGACCGATGGCATGATTGAGTTGCCCAGGGCTCATCTGTAGCGATTTTCTGTAGCCACTGCACCATCCCTCAGGCCTCGATCGCTGATTCTTCACACCCTTGGAATTTATCCCACTGATTCCTCCTGGCCTGGGCGAGTCTGCTTGGAGACCTGCTCTGCATAGATAGGGAGCCTCTTCTTTGCAATAGGATCACCATCAGTCAGTACCATGGGAGGAGCAAGGAGAGGTTTCCCAACCTCCCCTCAAGGCACAGTAAGAATTCCTCTTGGGTCAGAAGTGCTGGGTCAGGAGCACGGCTTCCAACTTCTTGCTCTGTACATAAGGGTTATAGCTGGAAGGGTCATGTGTTCATCAAATATTTATTAGGTATCTGCTCTATACAAGGTATTCTGCTATGGCCCAGGTTTACAAAGATGAGTAAGTCATAGCTCCTGGTGGGCAAAGTCAAATGCACCTACACACAATTACAGTGCTGTGTGATGCACATGTAAGAGAGGGCTATGTAAATGGCCGAGGACTTTAGAGGGAGGAGGTCTTCACGCTGTGAATGGTGGAGTGTGGTGGATGTAAACTGTCATCACACAGGAGGTGATTGTCCAGCAGAGCCTTTAGGAATAAGGAACTCAACCTACTGGAGACAAGTAGCATAATTAAGGGCAGAGGTTGGGGAGATCAGGTTTGGTTTGGATCAGTCCAGAGGCAGACCCAGAGATAAGAACTTGAATGCAGTAGTTAATCTGGGGTGTGATCCCAGGAAGCAGCAGTAGAGGAGTGGAAGAAGGACCTGTTATTAGACATTCGCCATTGTGGGCCATTTGGAGCTCAGTCCCTTTGCACAGCACTGGGAGTCAGTGTAGTGTAAGGCATGTCTCAGAGTGGCTGAACAGAAGGGCAGAGAAGCTGGGTGGGAGGAGTTGCTGCCAGGGACACTTCTGGCTTACCCTGCCTGGTCCTCCCACAGATTAGAAAAGAAAAAAGCCTTAGAGAGATGCAGCTGTTTGCAGCAACTTTTAGGGTAGACAGGTAATGTGGCCTGATGTGAGCAAGGCTCCGTAGCACCAGCTACAGGGGACCCAAGGCACTAAGGAAAGTGGGGGTCAAATTGTATGCCTTGCTGAAGTGGCAAGGGGGTGGGTGGTTCTTTATTCAGTAAGAGATGGGACTCACTGAGGGCCTGGGGAGCAGAGTGCTCTGGTCAGATCAGCCAAGTGCCCTACAAGCAGAACAGGTTGTGAGATGGGAAGGCAGAGTGACACAGGGACACGGGCCCTGCGGGCGCACAGGATAGAAGAGACCAGCAGCACTTACTGGGATGGGAATAAATTGTTTCCTCTTCGGTACTCCCAGGCAGACCAGGGCCCTTATGCTGTTACAATAATTAACAGTCTATGCTTACACAACCAGACCTCAGTTTAAAGACTGTGATTTCATGTACCTTCCTGGGCCTGACTCCTAGTGCATGGCAGGGACTCAGAAAGTACTTGATTGCTGAATGACTAGGTTGGTTTATAATCATTCCTCTATCCAGAGCTATGCAGTGTGCTTATAGCAAGATTGTCCTTGACCCCAAAGGGCACTGGATTATCTCATGTACGTGTTTTGGAAATGAACCGGAAAGGCGGCGCTGCCGGGATGGTCCAAAGTGTTTTGGAACTCCTTTCCTATGAGCCCAGAGCTGGTCACAGAAGATGCTTCCTCTCCCCGGGCTGCTCCAGAGGGGCCCCGGTGGAACTTCGCCTAATTGCCTCTTCCATGGAAGATATTTTGCCAGAGTCCCAGAGTCATCACAGGAGGCTGGACTTTCCCTCTGGCCTTGGCCAGCTAAGTAGTCTAACCCCCTCTCTCTGCTTAGATGGGACAGCAGTTGCTTCTGGTTGCCAACCAGAAAAAGAGGCCATCATTGTCATTCAACAAGAGGACAGCTTTCTGAAGTGGCTATGTGACCTTTTCAGAAAATCCCCATGGAAAGGGGAAACATCCTGATGGTAAACAAGAGGAAAATAGAAACAATCCAGTAGCCAAAGTCATTTCTGGAATGGAGCTCCACGCCCAGTGATTCCGACCGAGACCTCAAGGTAAAGGAGACTTCACAGGACCCCCCCCCCCCAGAGTCTACAAAGACTGTCGAGAGGTCGTTTCATCAGTCCCTCTGCGGTGGGCACAACCAAGCAAATTCAGTAAACAGCTATACTTCAGACATTTCAGGGAGGGAGATTCTTTATCTTTTCCTTTTAGTGATTAAAAAAAATGTATGAGTAAGAAGCCCTTCAAAGAAGTAAAAGAATTTATGACCTGGAAACTCATTTCATAGCTGAGGAAACTGAAACAGAGCCAGTACTAAAACATTGTTTCTTGATCCCAGTTTAGAAACTTCCTTCAGTTACCCATCGGGCCCTCCTCGAGGCCCCACCGTGCGGACCTCCACTTGGAGCTGGGAAAGCACAGCTCAACAAGACGATTTCTGCAGCTCCAAGAGGGGGAGCATAATACAGTTGAGCAAAGATATTTACATGTAATACATTTAATTAATATAATTAAGTATCTCTAATACTACAATAAAGGTATCTTCCAATGCATGTTGAAGTCTTATCAAGGGTCTTTGTAAAAAAATGGGTGCTAATATTTGTAACAGATCACAAAAGTGTCCACTTCTAGCTCCTGCTTCCAATCCTCATGTCCATTAAGAAATGTATTCACTTAGGCACATACTTGGTGACAATTGCGTAAATCCTTTAATTTTATTGTAAGAGCAGAAAACATATATTCCCATCTCGAGTTTGCAGTGTCAGGCTGTTTTTTTGTCCAACGAGTTCAAATTTGCTAATGAGGTCCATTTATTTTTCTACTGCCTACAGCCTTAGAAACATGGCCACTATGCAGACAATAAATGGAATCAACTGCTTTAAAAAAAAAAAGGAAGAATAAAGAAAAAGAAAACCATACTACTTGTTCAGGTTTTTTATGATATGCAAACAAATTGATCTCTCTCTTTCTGTCTCCTTCCCTCCCTCCCTCCCTTCCTCCCTCCCTCCCTCTCCCTTCCCCTCTCGCTCCTTCCTCTCTGTCTCTCTAAAATCAATAAAAATAAAAATTTTAAAGAATGGAACTCAAAGGTGTGGGTAAGTGATGCAGTGCAGGAAAAATGCCACTTAAATTCTAGAACCAAATCTCCTTCCACTCCCTTATTATAGTGACCTGATTTCAACTGCCTGGGTGCTGTGTAGAACCTGTCCCAACCAACTCACAAGATGCCCCGCTCTCCTACCTCCAAACTCCAACCCTCTCTGTGAATCCCTATTTTGATCAATGGCCATACGAAGTTAGAATTCTTAGAAGGAGTTGCCCCCTTTCTTTTTCTCACTGACACCCACTTGCTTCTTCCTTATCACATTTCATTGGCATCAGATTCTCTCTGTTCCATTTATTCAACGTATTAAGCAGAGTTCAGTCACAGTACATGTAATGGAAGTCACTCTAGCTATTTAAAACAAAAGTGAGTTTAATATATGAGGCCTGTCTGGTAAAAGTCCAACCACTGTTAATATAACAAGAACAGTTTTTGTGACATCGATGCAACCTGGCAATCCGGGAGTGTGGACTGGAATGCCCCTGTGTGAACAATGGCGACTTCACTGTACTAGTCAGTGGAGGCGGCAGACATTGTCAAATGAACATGTGTACTGTGTGACCATCACATTCAAAATGACTGAGTAGAGCAACAAATCTGCAACAAAGTTTGCATTAAACTTGAATATTCCTCTGAGGAAACTATTTTGGTGGTTCAGAGGCTTTCAGGAATGATTCAATGAGGGCAGTGCAAATAAAAATATGACATAAATGCTTCAAAGTTTAAATTAAAAAAAAGAAAAAGCGCTTCAAAGATGGTCAAGAATCTGTTGAAATTGATCCAAGTTCTGGAAGGCCTGCAACAAGAAGAACACCTGAGAATGTTGACCATGTGTGGGCTGTAAACAACAAAGATCGGCAATGGTGCAAGAACTAGAAAGTAATTGGGGATTCCAAAAACTACTATGACCGAGATTTTGACACAGGATATATATATTTTTTAATCTTTAGAGGGGAAGGGAAGGAGAGAGGGAGAGACATATCAATGTATGGTTGCCTCTCATGCGCCCCTTGCTGGGAACTGGCCTGCAACTCAGGCATGTGCCCTGACTGGGAATCGAATCACGATACTCTGGTTCGCAGGCCTGCACTCAATCCAATGAGCTACACCAGCCAGGGCTTGACGCAGGATTTTGGCACAAAACATGCTGTGGCAAAAATCATTCCACAGCTCTGCTACCAGAGCAGAAGAAACATCATGCTTCAGTTGCTCATGTGTTGTAAATAGTGGAAGAGATGCTGGGAGAACTGCGTGAGGTCCCAAGGTGACTTCTATGAAGGGGACTGAGGCATCATTGTCCTGTGTACAATGTTTTTTGTATCTTGTATCTTCTTCAATAAATGTCTCTATTTTTCACATTATGTGGTCTCTATTTTTCACAATTTGTGGCTGGACAGTTTCTGGACAGACTTGTATGCAATTAGGTGCTTACATAATTGTTGGAAGAGCAGGGACTTGGCTGGACCTTGGGGTATGACTCCTGTAGTAGCTTCTGCCACCATCAGGAAGATGGGGAAGCAGAAAAGCATCCTGGGAACTACTGAGTTTAGCGACACACAGTTTCTTTGCAATCTGAGATCATCTAGCAAAAAAACAATGTTTTGTGTTCCATGCTTTACTGATAAAGCTGTGGCAGCACCCCGGGGGGCTGCCACAGGAACACCCTGTGTGTGTGTGACCATGCTCGCTGGAGGAAACAACCAGAAACCTGGCCTCTTCCTCACTTTCACCTTCCAGACCTTGTACAAATGGATTTGCTTGTCGGAGCTCACATTACCTTCGAAACTCCAACTGCAAAGGAGTGTAGGACATGTAGTTATTTGCTGTCCAGCCTGTTGGTACAGGAGGGTACATCGAAAGGAGAGTGGAATGAGATAATCTGTGGTAGCTGCCACATTCGACGTTTCTCACACAGACACTGCCCTATGTATGGACCTTGTCATCTCTCACCCGAACCACTGCGGTTTCCTCCTAGCTACTCTCTCTGCTCTCGAGTTCTCTCTTCAGTCTATCCTCTCTTTAATCTATCCTAGTCGAGTTTGAGTTTTCTTTCTGAAACACACCCATGCCCATGTCACGTTCCACCCAAAATCTGGTCATTCATAACAGTAAGGACCATTCTCCTTTCAAGTCTCTTAACGATTGGGCCCAAACTCACTTTGGTGGCTGCAAATCCTGCCACTTCACAGCACTCCTCAGCTTCCATCACACCGGATGCTAGATGTTTTCACAACCCTCCTCCTCACATCTTGTTGCTGTTGGCCATGGGGTTCCTCTGATTAAAATGCTCTGCTAGCCTTCCATTTCTCATTTCTAATTCCCCATTCAAATGTCTGAACCTCTAGGCAGTTACCCTCACTTCCCCCCTCTTCCACAGAGGCAGAACTAATGGGTTCTTTCTGGCATTGTCCATCCATCTCCATTGCCTTCCTTACTTTACATTGTATGTAGTTATAGGTGTGTCTGCCTATTTCCAATGGCAGGGAATGGTCTGTGTTTCTGTTCACTTGTGTACCTCCAGTGTAACTGACTCTTGGTAGATACTGAATAAATATTTATTGAACAAGTGAATAATACATGAAAAAATTGTCCTGTGTGCCTAGAATACCCAGTCCCACCTGTCTTTTCTTATCAGATTATAGACATCCTGTGGTCTTTCTGGTCTCAAAAATCAAGCTCTCCTCTGATTCTCTGCTTATATCCCTGTTCTTCATTTCGAGCCTAGTTATTTCAGAGGGTTGCCTGATTCCTTCACTACCCATTCACCGCTCAGATTTACCGAACTGCTGAAATTACCCTTATCAAGGTCACTAGTTAGTTATCTCCTGGCTAATAAAGAACATAAAAGTTTTCAATTCCTATCTTTGTTGTGCCTCATTTGAGTCTGCGAGCTAGTCTTCCTCCTGGAATCCATTCTCTCCTCCACTAATATTTCCTCTAAGCCTTCTTCACAGGCACTTCCCCCTTTGCCAGGACAGAGTATCTGCCTCCAGTTCTCTTCCTGTTCTCCCAGCACTCCAGTGATCTCATGGCTTCAAGCACCATCAGAACCGTGTCTATGTATGGGACATTCTCCTGCCTGCCAGGTGCACCCATGAACTGCCCTCTAGGCCTGTCTGCTGGGTGTCCCACAGAAACCTCTGATTCAAGGAGTTCAAAGGTGGACTCGCACCCTACTGCAATGACCTCCTCACTGGTCTCTCTGCTGCTGCTGCTGCTCTCATCCCCTGCAGTGCGTGTTAGCCCATCACACAGAACAACCTCCTTCAAACTAGAGTCAGATGTGCTCAAACCTCTATTCAGTGGCTTCGCATGCCCTCAGAGCAAAGGCCAAAGTCCTTACAGTGGCCTATAAGGCCATAGACAGTCTTGCTCCATTATCTTACTGACTCATTTTCTATCACTCTCTCCTTCCATCCCTGTACCCCAGCTGCACCAGCCTTTCTGGCTATTTTTGAATATGCCAGAAACACTCCTGCTCTGCCTGGAGTGCACTTCCTCTGGGTGTCTGGACTGCCATGTTTCTCACCATCTTCAGTCCCTCTCCAAGGCCATCTTCTGAGAGACGTCTTCCCTGACCGCCTTTGCAGTAATGTGGTCCCCCTCACTTTATTTTTCTTCTCTGCTTTAGTTTTCTATCCCCACTCCTACTTTATTTTTTCTTTTAGTATTTACCATCATCAAACCTGCTGTATATTTTATTCTTTTTTTGGTCTGCCTCCCCGACTTCAATGTAAGCTCCGTTAGGACAGGATTTGTGCTTATTTTTCCAAGGTCAGCAACAGTGCCTGGCACGTCACAAGTGTTCAATACATATTTATGGAATAAATGATCATTTCTACTCCAAATCGTGTGATGAACCACTAAGCCCCATGACTCTTACGCCTGTATATCCCTGAATCTTCTCCTTGCCATCTACTTTGCCACTTAGACTCTCGTAGATGAGCTGACCTGATCTCAGCTCTCCCTGTTTAAAATTCTTTTGAATTCCCTGCTGTAACAGGTAATTCTTCTCATGAATTGGCCCCGACTCTCTCAGTTTCATCTATGCCACTGCTATCCAACCCTCCAGCCACAGAGAACCCTTGCCTTCACGGCCCTGAATCCACCATTTCTCTTGTCTCTTGGTGATTCTCATGCTCCTGAAATGCACTTCTCATGTGCTTTATCTGGCTAATTTCTAGGCTACCTCAGACCTCTCAGTTCTGACATTACCTCCACTAAATTCACTCCTTAAGTCTGTGTTAGACGGCCACTAGCTTCCTGGGCTTACACACTACAAGGTCATTGGCTAGTTGCTTACCTGCTGCCATAGAATATGAGTTTCTTGGATACAGGAAACATATCTCATTTGCTTTTCTATATTCAGCATAACGCACAGAATTCAACACAGAATAGATCCTTGAAAAATATTTATTGGATAAAATAATAGATGGGAGGTAGAATGAATAATTGTAACAGTAATGGCTGCATGGGGGTAATAATTGCATGGTGCTATTCTCAGTTCCCATTTATAGTAATACGTAAAATCTTCCTAACAGTCCTATTGAGGTGGGGACTGGTGAAGATTCTAAAGACTCTGGATAGTCAAGTACTTTGCCTGCAGTCACACAGTATGTAGCAGAGACAGGATTCAAACTCAGGTATCCGACCTCAGACTGTGTCCGAGCTACTATGTTTATAACTGGTAATGGCTGGGTGGATGGTGCATACAAAGGCATTCCAAGCAGAGAAACGATAGAAGCAAAAGTGAAAATATTCACGTTATTTTTATGTGGCTTTCATGGTCAGCAAATTTGACCACATCTGCAACTAATTCTGTCTTGAAAAATACTAATCTCCTATAGTATTTGTCAAATTAAAACCTTAATCATATTTTTGAAACCACATTTATTCTCGGATGTGACCCTAAACCTCAGATCCTAGATGAGCTGAACCCTACATCCTTTAACACACACTTTTGAACACTGAGACCATCACATTTAAATGTATATGCCATTCACTCATTCATTCACCAGATACTTATTGAGTGCCTACTATGTGCCAGGCACAGTCTTCACGCTGGCACCGCTGGTTCTAGAACACACACACCCACATATTCTACCATCATAGGTACATTTTATAGGGAATCTTTTGTGAGGCAACAGAGTGCTGTGGTTAGGACCACATGCTCTGGAGCCGGACTGCCTGGGTTAAGCCACGGCAGCTTCCTAGTTGTGGGACTTCAGCAGTGACGCTTCTCTGCTCAGCGCCTTGGTCTCTACATCTACAAAATGGGCACAACAGCAGCCTGTATCTCGGGGGGCTCTTGGGAGAATCAAAATACAAGTGAAGCGTGCCTGGCAAATGCTCTGGCAAGCGCTAAATCAATGTTGGGGATTTTTTGTTGACAATTGTTTCTGTTAAGTTATTGCTGAATGATGGAGCTTCCTATGTGTGGCTGTTTTCCCTAATAAAATAAAAAGAAATCTGGAGATCTTTTCTGGTGGGGAACAGGTCTTAAAGAGATATAAAAGAATTAACAGCGTGTGTTGCCATAACAGAACCATTTCTTGGTCTCGAGTGGGCCTTTAAGGGCCTCTAATTTACATTAGTGCTCCTTCCATCCCATCAGGGCAGCTGGAGGGGTCGGGTGGAGGCGGGGAGCGGTCAGCCCAAGCGAGAGGGCTTTGGCAGAGCTATTTGTGCAGGAAGAATGAAGGTCAAGGGACTCCTTGTATTGAAGGCCTTTCTTGAAATGAAGGATTTGGCTTCCAAGATTAATGTTTGGAGTGAACCCCTGCTATACTTAATTCCCTTTTCTGTAAACTCAGTACATTTTTAAAATTCATCCAGGGGCCCTCCTATGGTGTGGCATGGAAACCACAAACCCAGCCGCCTGTCTAACAGAGTTCTGAATGGCCCTCCCTCATCCTTTGACCTGCGGGCTGATGACTGTGTTCTAGGGTCAGTTATTGGGCTAAATCCTGTGGACTAAAGATCCAGAGGGGATTTAATATAAAAAAATTTTAAAGGCTTCAATGGGTAGTTAGTGGTCACCGTAATATAAGGGAAAAGAGATGCTGTGGACACTACGGGGTTGGAAGGTCTCTGTGGGTCAAATTGCATGATCTAGATTAAAACAGGGTTTATTTTCTGAATGATTTGTGTTGGGGAAAAAATATCAGCAGTTTCAATAGAAAGTTAGAGTAAAGGTCATCCAGGCATAATTTTTCTATTTCAGGTAAAATTAAGAGAAATGAGGGGAAAGGTAGAAAATAAAACCTTTGAGAAGATACTATTATCCTTTATCACACTGTAAGATGGCACCTAAAGCATCCACTCTCACAAGAATAACGGAAGCTCTTATCCCCTAAAAAATCAATTGTCTACCATGACCTCACCACAACCACCACCACAAGGAATTGTTATGTGTATGGAGAAGGTGCTGCATTGTTCTGAGTTCTTCACATTTATTTGTTACATTCCTCATTTAGGCCTCGCATGCACCATTTCAGTAGATGTTCTTTGGTTAGAAAAATAACTAACATGTATTGAAAACTTAGTGTGTTGAGCATTGTGCTTTTATGCAGATCATCTTATTCAATCATCATGATGACCCTACAGTTAGGTATTGCCACTGGCAACAAACTCAGGCTTAGAAGTTAGGTGACTCGCCCATGACCCCACAACTGCCAGGACATAACCTTCAACCTGGCTGACGTCAAGCCCAAGCTCTTTACCTTGCTGCCCTTCTATTTGTCATAGAACTGGAAGCACACACCACAGGGTCAGCACACCTGACTTTCACAGGGCACAGATCTTTGATGGCTTTCTTTGTGGCTTTCCACGCCTCCCAGATGAGAAGTGTCCAGAAACTCTGGCCAGAATCTCCTGGCTGTCTCCTGACACCTATGAACTAAAGCAACCTTTTGGAACTCTTTGATTATGCTCCCTAACGGGGAATAGGAATAAAGTAATCACAGTTCTCCCTGGCTGGTGTGGCTCAGTGGATTGGGTGCCAGCCTGTGAACCAGAGGGTTGCCAGTACAATTCCCAGTCAGGGCACATGCCTGGGTTGCAGGCCAGGTTCCCAGGTGAGGGGTGCACGAGAGGCAACCACATATTGATGTTTCTCTCTCTCTCTCTCTTTCTCCCTCTCATACCCTCTCTCTAAAAATAAAATACATAAAACCTTTTGAAAAATAATAAAGTAATCACAGTTCTAGTAGTAGGGAATAGCAAAAACAGTCAAACAAAACAAAACCCTGACTCCCGGCGTCAACCCGAGTTCAGCAACTCGGAACAACTCTTCAGACCCTAGTTTCCTGATCTGAGCAATGGGGCAAAACCAATGGCTTGCACTTCACCCACACTCCCCTCAAATCACACGGTTGTGATGACCAGAGAAGACAACACTATCTCACTGGAAATGCTGTGTACACATGTGGTTAGCATTATATTGGGTTGCCTAAAATGTTTGTGTTTTTCCCGTAAGATGTCTCTCGTAGTGTTTCGTTGCCTTTAACTCCATTGGAAATAATTTTGTTAGATTGTATTGCGGCAGCTGTCATATCAGCACGTGTAAACCCCCCCATCGAAATTGGTGAATTTTGTAGCCATGTTAATATTGAAGATGAAAGAAAATGTGCAACCTTTTTGGCATACGATATGTTATTATTTCAAGAAAGGTAAAAATGCAACTAAAATGTAAAAAAAGATTTGTACAGTGTATGGAGAAGATGCTGTGACTGATCAAAAGTGTCAAAAGTGGTTTGGGAAGTTTTGTGCTCAAGATTTCTTGCTGGACAATGCTCCACAGTTAGGTAGACCCGTTGAAGTTGATAGCAATCAGATCAAGGCATTAATTGAGAACAGTCAACATTCTACCACACAGGAGATAGCTGACATACTCAAAATATTCAAATCAACAAAGTTATTGGTGCAAATGAAAAATGTGTTTTTCATTTTATGGAAAAAACCATACAAATTTTTTGGCCAGCCCAATGCTTTGGTTCTTTTACAAGGGTCTGAGGCTTGCCTTTGTTACTGGGGGTATCTTTGAATAATGTTATTTGATCTAAGATTTAAATATGGAAAAGAATTCTTTGTGAGCTGTGGAATAAGGTTTTTTCCCCCCAGGTATGAAAGGAAATACCATTGTGTGAATAACTTTGGTGTGCCAGGAATTGTGCTAAGATTTTATCTCTCATTTAACTCATATAGAAATCCAAAACAGTAGGTGTTATTATTTTATAATGAAGAAACTGAAGCTCAGAATAGTTAAGCAATTTGCTCAGCATCACGTTGCTAAGAGATAAAATCAAGATTCAAAGTCAAAATCTGTGAGAAACCATTCTCCATGTTTGCATTCACTCTAGCACATTACCTCATAGACAGGAGGGAAAGAAGGAAGCAGAAAGCCAAAGGAAGGGGTTTGCAGACCTAAAATGCCCCAGGAGCATGAGGTTTGCCTGGGAATTATTGTTATTATTAGTCATCAAGGATCTGCCACAAAGAAGTAATGAAAGCTCACTTTTTTTTTTGCTATAGCCTTCCACTTAAAAAATCTGTTTCATTTTTGCCATATTTCTGGGGAAAAGAGTGGGAAGTAGTTAGAAGCAAAAACTATACCCATTTAATAGGTGGCAGTGGGCAAAACTGAGAATGGAAGAAGCAGACGTTCCAGACAACATTTGAAAGTACCCAAGTCAGAACTTCCAGAAGGACTTGCTCCCTGGACCCGGGGGTCGTCCTCCCTGACTGCAGCTCTGGCTCATCTGGAGTCACAGGGCATCACACTCTCAAACTCACTTTATTATTTCTGGTCATTAGCCCCCAGGCTTTGGTCCAGCGCTTCCTAGGAAAAAGCTGTTCCCAGGTAGAAAATCTGTGAGACCTGAGAATGTCCCCTTTTGAGCCTTTTCACTCAGAGGGTCCCTGACAGTGAGAGGCTTTTTAAAGGCCACAATCCAGGTATTTCTGGAAAAGAGAAGAAAGGCTAATGTCGACCTGGCCTTTTTAGGTTGTGCCCAGGAGTGTCAACCCCTTGATATAATGACAGAACCTTGGGGTATTCTGACTCCTTGTTGGTAGTTCACCCTGGCTTGTAGTGGCAAGAAATGAATTTAAAATTCAGAAAATGTTTTATTGATCAGAGTTAAACCTTGCCGTTGGCAAAATAAAAATCAAAGGGACCAAAATGTTTCAGAATTCTTTGCTAGTTGTAAAAAATCATTTTCCCTGAAGGTGGCCAGTGCTGTTTTTCGATTTAACCAGCACTGTGAACTAGTCTCCACCCCACCATGAAATAAACCTTAAACTAATTGGACTCTGTGTCTCAATCTGCAAAAATGGTATAAAGCAGATCTTAGGACTGACTTGTAAGATCAGTTCAGATAAGGCGGGTGAAAGTGGTAAAGTGTGAAGGGCTTCATTAACGTAAAGGGATTTCTTCTTTAAAAGTGGAGCTAAGTGGAGGGAAAAGGGTGTTCTGTTGGCACTGACTACAGTTTAGTCTTCAATAAACACTTTCAATATTCATGAGGAGTTTAAAAAATCATTTTCCCCTATTTCACACTGTTTTCAAATGACAACCACCTGTGATTTGTTCAGCATCAGCTTCTAACTAAATCAGGTAGGGAACTCTCCCAGGGTCAGAGGCGGAAACCCAAATTAGGCTGAAGCACACATGAGGGTTGATGGCTTGGGTACAGTCTCCTTTCTACGAGTGAGCTCACGGAGTGTACAGGCTGATTTATCTCCGCGTGTCTTGTCAATCTTGCAACTTTTAAGTGAGATGAAAATCACTTTTATGTGATTCCCTATGTAAACTGTTAGCAAAAAAAAAAATCTCATGGTCGGACTCTTCCAGAAACTGAAGCTGGGAGAAAATTCAAAATAATTGCTGCTGGCCCTGGCCAGCGTGGCTTGGTTGCAGCCCCGTTCTGTAGCTGAAAGGGCAGTGGGTTGACATTCCCAGTCAGGGCACACACCCAGGTGGAGGCTCAACCCGGGCCGGCACATACAGTCACTGGTGCAGGCTCCTGCTGGAGGCAGCCGGGATGCTTCTCTCACCTGGACGTTCCTTTCTCTCTAAAAAGCAATGAACAAATGCCCTTGGGTGAGGATTAAAAAAAATTGCTGATGGACTTCTACTGATGAATCTAGATCCTACTTCTAACTCTGATCACATTCTCCTCTTTAGGAAAAAAAAGCCGTAATAATAATGACGACAACGATAATAATAAAACAATAACGACAACAGCTAACACTGTGTGTCAGGCACTTGTTCCGACCTCTTTGCACGTATTAACTATTTACCCATCAAAAAACCATGTTTTGGGCTAGACCTTTTAGTAAAGTAGCCCAAAGAGAAACAATACTTTTTCCCCCCCTCGGCTGAATGACACTGCAACCCGAAATCACAACTCCGTTTTAGGTTCCTGGTGGTGCCTGCTTCCTCTTCTAGTTTGTTTAGTCACAGAATTCGATTCCTGTTGGCCGATTACTCGCCTGCAAACAAGCTTAGCGCTCTATTGAAATGCGTGAGGCTCCTTAACTCTTGTGTAAACAGGTAATGCCAAGGGGTGGGGCACAGATTGCGGGCTTTTTTGGGACGGGGATGGGAAGTGGGGGTTAGAACCAACTCCGCAGAGATCAAGAGAGGTTAAGGGAGGGCTCGGCTGCTGTTTTTAAATTCAGCGTTGTTTTGTTCCCTTTCTAGAAACCAGCTGTAACTTTAGGGCAGAGCGCATTAAATTAAGCCACTTCTGAACAAGCAGCGCCCAGGCCCCAGGCCCTGCTGCGAAGGCCCCCGGCAAAGGTCAGGCTCCGTCCGCGTGACGCTTGTTCCTGCGCTGGTCCGAGCCGTGCTTGGCTTCAGGTAAGCGCACTCTGGGAGGTCCCCTCTTCCGGCAGGTCCGCCTCGGTGCTCGCTCTGATCCCAGCCGGTTAAACGACGTCTTTACGAGGGCCAAGACGGGGGTGGGGTGGTGCTGATCGGCTCGTGATTCAACGGCAGGTTCCTTATTCCTCAAACCTGTTTCTGCTTGGTTTCTCTGTACAGCCCAAAGGGGCCAGACGTCTGTTTCGCACAGATGTCCTCCGGTGGAGCAGGTGTCACTTCTGGGGTCATCATCTGGATGTCTGAAATGGGTGTGACTTTTTGAGCTGGGAGAGAAGCCTGTCCGGTGAAGTTCCCAAATCTCTCCGATCAAGGCAGATTTATTTTTTAACCTTCAGCAAAGGTATCTCGGCTCCTAAAACAACAGGAATGTTGCACTGGCCTTAAGCCAGCAGAGGCTCAGCGAGCAGGATAAAATTTCAGTGCAGATTTACGGGAAGTTGCCGGTGTTGAGAGTAAAAATCTGGTTTGGTGAGTTTAAGGGAAGGGAGTAGACGAGAGACAACCTTGCTACTGTGAGGCGAATGGCCTCGGCGGGGGAGGGCAGCGGGAGGAGGGAGGAGGGGACAGGGAAGAGCTCGGAGACCAGACGCGGAGCGCTCTCAGTGCGCAGCGCGGGGCGCAGCTGGGCTCCCGGGCGGCTGAGCTTCCGCGGGGTACGGACGGGGTGCCGTTCTGCCAGTGGGATCGCCGCGCTTTCAAGTTCTCGCTCCCGCCAGGAATTGAGCCCCTGAGAGCTGCCTTCTGGTTCTCGCTCCTGCTTCCCACTTTGGAATGTGCAGCTCGGGAAAGTGAGAAGCCGGGGCTCGGGCAGTAGTCCTCGTACTGAGTTTCTGCAGTTTGCAAAGTTAAAAAATTGTGCCAAACTGGAACTCCCAGAGCCTGGGAGTTAAGCCTGAAACGACCTGTTGCTTTAAGCGGCGCGGTGGGGAGTAGCTGGACACTCCTCATTTTGGTTTTACATTAAAAAGAGGGAGGCGGAGAAGATGTTGTAGGTTACTTGCTAGCCGTGCAAATTGCTACCGGGCTGTGAATGAATGGTGTTAATTTCTGAAGTGGGAGATTCCAAATACATAACAAAGGTAAGGTGGTTTTTGGTAATCCTTGTAACTACCGTCTGTCCCTTCTATCTTACATTTGGTCCCTATTTTGAAATTATTTCTTTTTCTCCTCTCTTTAGCCCTTACCAGCCCTCATACTACCACTTTCCTTTTGACTCTGGTATATTTAGAAGGGAGGAAATGGTTTAGAAAAGGATTTTTAAAGCGTCAGCTTCTGGAAAAGCAGAAAATCACACACAGTCATCCGCATCATGTTTCCTGTGGTGATGAAACGTTTTCTATACAAGAAACAAATTTTTTGTCGCCCTTGAAAACACACGATTGGGCCATCCAGAGGCACAGGTGACTTTGTAGACTTAGATTATTAAAGTGAGAGTGAGGAAACATGACAGCAGCCTCATTTAAATGTTAAGGATGGGTGGGAAGTGGGGGGGGGGTAGGATGTCTTCCTGTACTAATTCACCTCCAAAGGTAACAATGAGTGGAGGCCTAGTTGTTTCAGGTTAAAAGCCCAGTCTGTATGAAAGTGTACGCTGATGAATTATGACAGCTGACCAATCAGTAGCCGCCAGATATTTAAGAAACCAGTTACAATAAATGAAATGGAATCTTTCCAAATAAATTATTCCTTTTTTAATTAGGTAAAAGTTCATCTACTCTTGAGTACTGTCCCAAGGCATTTGGGGCTGTGACTTCTTTATTGAGGCTTGTCAAAGTGATAGAAAGATAGTGTTCTCAAGGTACTTCTTACAGGCCATACTGCTTTGAAGGGAAAAAAAATCAAGTAATTTTTTTGCTAGTGACATTTTAATAACTCACTCGGTTTTCTTTAGCACTAATGTAGATTAGAAATGTGTTCTTTAAAAGTTTTAACGGTGGGTTGCATGGATTTTTTCAGGGGAGAGAATGGAGAGGGTGGACAACACAGGCATGAAGAGGTTGGACGCAGTTCTAAGCACAGTTGCAACTAGACCAGGAGCGTTGGAGAATTTCAGGTGCTGATTCTAAAAGGTGAAAGGTTGTCAGCCGTATAAAACACCAGCTCTTAGACAAACTGAAGTACCCAGCCTAGGCAATGAGATAGCATTTTGTGGGAGATCGTGTCACTATTAATTTAAACAATAATTCTGTCCGGATTGATGACCTGAAATCTTGCAGGATGACAGAGCCAACCCAGTGTGAGAGAGAAAACAGGAGGAGGGAAAGAAATAAGTTTGGGGTTTTGTTTCCTGTCTTGTCTACCTCCCACCTCCACATTTCCAGTCCCTTCCCATTTTTCAGGACCAGGCAGGGGAATGAATGCAGGTGCTGGTGGGAGGAAGGGGATCTCTTCAAAAACAGACTGAGGTTCCAGTGAAACTGATGAGATTTTCCCAGAGAATGCATAATCCTAGAGGGGGAAAAAACAACTTACTCCGAAGAGGGCTTTAGTTTGGGATTCATGAGACTTAGGAAACGATACATTTTTCATGACTCTAGAAATGCGCACCAAACATTTATGAAGTTACGGTGGAGGTGTAATGCAGTTTAAAAAGTGGTGTCAGAATGATGCTAAATTAAAGGTTATATTGGAACTTTTCAACTGATGGCCTGACTAAGAGATACAGTTTTCCTCTTGGGAGCAGTTCCTGTGTCTTATGATGGTGTTGATTTTCTGGCTGAATTTTATAAGAGCTATGTGTTAGTCAAAACAACCACCTGCTCAGAGGAATTGCTTTAACGAGCAACTGCAAAAAGATTTTCAGCGACGGCAATGCAGGTGACTTGGTTTATGAGCTAGGGGGCCTTCATAATCTTGGAGAAGCACTATCATAGAAATAATATTAATTAATTGTTCAGGTACCACCTCATGTTTTTGGAAACTTCTCATACTGGAGGGATTTAGGGGGGAATGGCACTGCGCCACTTACTGTGCGTGGTCCTGAATCACCATGTCAGTAAAACACTCCTGAGGTCATCTGAGCTGGTTTTCTGACTGTTTCTGCTCCTGTCACTATCATAGCTGCTTCCCTTCCCAGTCTGTCAGCATCTGTGTGGGGGGAGAGGAGACAGACGGGAAGGTGTCTTTCCTTTGAAGTCAGTGTACCTCCCTCTTTTTAGAACCTCTTATATTTTGCCCGGAAAGGTGAGGGAGGAATTTTCCAGTGAAAGTAGAAGGGGAGTGTCTGGAGGAATAAATGGCCAAGAAGCAGGTGAGTTCCAAACACTGTTAGTAATGCAGAATTTACCGGAAAGCCCAAACGGGGATTAGCAATGTCCTTTCATGTTGAAGGCGAACTGTGGACTGAAGGAATTTAAGGCTCATCCCCCCACATTTTGAAGTTCAGATGCTCCTAGTGCACTGCAATAGGTTGCTAATTTGAATGAGTTTAAGATATCATCGCTGGGTACACCAAAAAGTAAACTGATTACAAAAGGCTCAAGCCCTTCAGCCTCACGCCCACTGCGTCTTTCCTCTACTTTCTGCAGTGATTCAAGGACAAGTGAAGCACTCAGCTCAGCTTCTGTAACCTACATGTATAATGAGAGTATGTTTTTTTGTTGTTGTGAATATTCAGCTTTCGTCATAAGAATTTAGTTCACACAAAAGGATTTGTGAAATGTGGTTAGATGAGTATGATTTATGTGTTTGTAAAATACAAAAGATAAGTAAACTGATAGTATAACAGAAGTCACTGACTATATTTTGTAGTTGCCCTTTCAGTAAACCCTATCAGGTTTTGAGATGGTCAGTTTAGAAATCAAAAGTACAATTGCATAACCCCTACCTTGCTGAAGGCCGTTTGAAAGAGATGAGATCAGGAAGAGCTAGCATCAGAACCCTGAAAACTCTGTGTGATTTTTGGGAAGATATTAATCCTTTGGTCTAATAGATTCCCAGGAGCACAAAATATATACTTTACTTATAAATTTTAGCCCTTCATATTAGTCAAGAAAACAGTCTACCATCTTCTCAAATCATGATGTGTCTTTGGCGATAGTCTGTGATTCTTACGAACGTGGCAGCCCAGTGCCAAGAGCACAGTCAGTGCCCAGTGAGTGTGTATATTGAATGAAAGGGGACTTGCTGGCGGTTTCAGCCTTCTGATTGCGCTTTGCTTAGATAATAGTCAGTCTTGCTAATGTGGAAGTTTCCACCAGCTGGGGAGAAAGACAGCCCGCTCCCAGGAGCCATGGGTAACCCACACTCGGGCGAGTGAGAGTTAACTACATGTACCAGTGGGCAGCGGTGGGTGCACAATGAATGCAGGGCATTGTGCCGGTGAAACAGGAACAGGACGCCTCTACCTGGCCAGGGAAATGCCAGCTGCAAAAATGATGACCAGAAGCATTCAGCTCTTAGAGCACTGAGACCCGACTTGATTATTCTTACAAAACATTTCACATCGTGCCGAGAAAAGAAAACATAAAGAAGTATTTCATGAAATGAAGATTTTTTTTCAGGTGTTCATTCTCTTAGATGAATTTGATTGCCAGTCTGAAAATGTATATTTGGGCCTTTGGAGTCCAGGTGAAATATCCATGTTTCTGAAATTAGGGATACTTATCCGTGAGAGCACTGTGACTTTTGCAAAGACTGCTTAAGTAATATTTCTTTTTGTTTGTTGTCATTTACTTTTTAAAATAATAACATGGTTTTTGGTACACCAAGCCCTTGCCGAGATTAGGCCCATCTTCTCAGTAGCTTCTTAAGACAAAGTTGCCTTTGTGTAACTGCGACCAGGAGGTTTTGGTGACACAGAAAGCTCAGTGGGGCGCTGCCGCTCGTTACTAACAGAGAATGCGGTGGCCTTGTGTGTGTGTGTGTGTGTGTGTGTGTGTGTTGTTTTCATCCTCTCCCAGCTGACGTCTGTGTCATACCTCTCCATGCACATGGTCTTACTGTTTTATGTGAGACTTGCCCAGGGAAGAGCGTGGTGGCTGTGGGTTCACCTTGGAGTTGAGAGCATGAAAGGCCAAAGCCGAGGTGCGGCCACAGAGGAGAGCTCCGCTCTGGGAGCTGGTTTGTTCTCACGGTAATCAGCAGAATTTGGTCACACGTGGAAACGAAGAAAAGGGGGTTAGCCAGAGGGAACGTGATGGTTTGGGGAAAGGGAGATGACCGCTGGCTCTAAATTCAAGCTGCATGGCAGAGTAGCTAAGAGCAGAGACAGCCTTGGATCCTGGCTTTGCCCGTATGTGCTGTGGGACTTTAGGCAGGTTACCTAACAACAAACAAACAAACAAACAAAATAACCTCCGTGACTCAGTTTCCCCAATCATAAACCACCTACCTGACAGGGTATTGTAAGAATTGGAATAATTAGGTAATCCTGAAAAAAATTTTTTGTTAGAGTATACTGGGCATGCACTGTTGTATTAAACAGTGTTTAATTGATCTATGGTACGAAGAGAGCTTAGAGCGGTGCTTACTTAGCACGTCATCAATGTGATGTGCTCACACAGCGTGTTTGAAAGCGTTGTCTGCGTTTGTGTCCTTAGCTCGCTGCCCTGCTCCATGTAAGAGTGGTCTTTCATGACCTCTTCTGCTGGTTGGAATCCAGGATTCTCTTCTAACATCGCTTCTTGGCTTTGACCACATGGCCACTGCCATTGTAGGCAGGCGCTGTTCTGCTGGTATTTACTTTTGTGTCATAGTTGTACGGAGAAAATGTTACTTAGAATCGCCAAGGTGCATTCCCCCGGTGCCCCCCTCAGTAAACTCTAAGACATTGTTCAGAAAGAAATGGAACGGTGCTGTAATCTATCAAGTAAGAAACTGCCCCATGTGTGTGGCTGCCGGCCATCTGAAAACGGCTGGTGCAGAGTAGACACGTTCTGTGTGAAAGGGCTTAATTCATCACGTGTAAGTTCCTATTATGTCTTTTACTGGTTAGTATTTACTAGTCATAATCATAATATACAGTATGGGACTTTTTCTGGCACCGTGCCTTACTTTGGTACATGTACTATTTTCCCTACCAGATAGAAAATAAGTTCCTTATAGGCAGGATTTGTGTCTGAGTGATACTTGCATCTCTCAGTGTCCCTAGTTTATGGTTGAGTGCTTATAAAATAATACAACAGTTTCTTCACCCAAATACATTACCATTGTACACATGTAACAGCATTTTTGCATTCCATGGATGTATGCTTTACATCACATGTATTTGAATGACTTGTAATGAACTCAGGCGGGAGTAGATGGGAACAGAAGCCCTGCCCACAGCCCATCTCTGCAGGCCTGGTGGATGTGGCAGGCCCAGGGTAGGGAGGGTCCACGTTGCACAGCAGGGGTCCCCAGCTGGTCTGTGGCCTGTTAGGAACCGGGCTGCTCAGCAGGAGGTGAGTAGCAGGCAAGTGAGGGAAGCTTCACCTCACTTGCTGTATGAACAGCAGCTCTCCACTGCCATGTTACTGCGTGAGCTCCACCTCCTGTCAAATCAGCGGTGGCATTAGATTCTCCTAGAAGTGTGAACCCTGCTGTGCACTGTGCACCACCAGTGATCTAGGTTGCAGGCTCCTTATGAGAATCCAGTGCCTGATGTTCTAAGTTGGAGCTGAGGTGGTGATGCCAGCACTGGGGAGTGGCTGCAAATGCAGGTGGGCATTAGCAGAGAGGTTTGACTGCACAGAGACCATAATAAAGCAATTGCTGGCAGGCTCGAGACCCTATCAGTGAGTGGCAAGTGACAGTTGAGCTGCATCTGGTGGCAGGCTATAAACCTATCCCCCCACCCAACCTGGTCTGTGGAAAAATTGTCTTCCATGAAGCCAGGCCATGGTGCCAATAAGGTTGGGGACCTCTGTCTTATAGTGCTATAGGTGCCTGTCATATTGTATAAAAGTTTATATGCACCTCTTTTTCTGTTCTTTACCATCTTTGAAAGGCTCAGAGTCGTTACTGGGTAACTATGAGAAGGGGGAAAATGCATTTTCTCAAAGTCAGAAGGAATTTGTTAGATAATTATAGACAAAAGTGCATATTTTCAAAATTAGGGAACATGAACAACCACAACAAAGTCCCGGAGAGGAAGAACAATGGCAGGCTGTGAACCCCAGTGGTGCGGTTTTTCTGGGGGGCTGGTGTTCTCTTGGCTAAAGAAAAGAGGTGAGGAGGGACAGGCGACTAAAGTCTGGAGAGAATTGCCTCTAGTGAAATCCTCTTTGCAGAGCAAAGAGAATCTAGTAACAAGTCAGCTCTTCCCACCTGGTGTGACCGATCGCCTGGCCCAGGAACCTTCTGTGCCCTTTGCCCTACATTGTGGGTTCCCGGATCCGCCTCAGAGAATATGTAAATTTGCCAGTGAATAAACCACCAGCTCCAATGGTACTGATGAGTGACATTTGTGCCTTTCTCTCCCACCCCTAACTTTTCATCCAGCTTCAATGAGATATAGTTGGCCTATAACACTATAAAAATAAGGTGTACAGTGTGATCATTTGATAGACATATATAATGAAAAATAACTATCTCAGTAAATTTAGTTAATACATCCCTCACCTCATGTAGTTACTTTTGTGTATGTTGAAACATTTAAAATCTACTCATTTAGCATCTTTTTTAAAAAAATAATATGTTTAAAAGATTTTATTTTTATTTTTAGGGAGGGGGTAAGGAACGGAGAGAGAGAGAGGGAAAGAAACATAGATTGGTTGCCTCACGCACGCACCCTGGCTGGGAACGACACCGGCAGCCCAGGTCTGTGCCCTGACCAGGAATCGAACTGCTGACCTTTGGCTCTGCGGGGTGACGCCCAACCAACTGGTTGGGGCTTGCTTAGCAACTTTTAAGTATACAATAGAGTATTATTAACTGTAGTCACTGTGCTCTACATTAGGTCCCCAGAATTACTCATTCTTAGAACCAGGAGTTTGCACCCTGTGATCACAATCACCTATATCCGGCCCCCACTCCCTGCTATTCCCTGGCAACCGCCAATCTATGGTCTATTTCTGTGAGTTTGATCTTTTTTAATATCTAAATTTAAAATGGAATTCATGCCTTGCAACTGTGGTTGCTCCATAGTCACGGTCACTGGAATACTGAGACCAGACCTGGCAAGGCAGGGACCTTGCAGGGTTCTTCCGGTACGGTTCCCACTGTGGAGCCCGGGAGTCAGTCCCGCCGTGGGGACTGTGGGAAGCACACAGATCCTGAAATTAAACGCTAACACCCGTGTTCTCACACGTCCTAGCAGTGTGTGAAAGGTCTTGCCCTGTTCCAATTAGCTGTAGTTAGTGAATGAACTCGGCGGTGGAACTGCAGAACCTGCTTGTCGTTTTTCCCTGCTTCCATCCTTGCCCTCACCTGTATATTCTGTTCCTGACACAGGATGCAGAGCAACTCTTTTAAAACAGAAGTCAGACCATGTCGGTCCTCTGCTGAAAACTGCATGTTTCTCCATCTCACTCAAAAGCCAGTGAGGCAACTCACTGTATTTCTAGTCCAGTTGCCTCTTTAATCTCAACTCTTATTGTCACTCACTCTTTTATTCACTCTGCTCTAGATAGATTCATGCCTCAGGGCCTTTGCACTGGCTGCTTCCTCTCCCTGAACCAGCTTCTCCAAATACCTGCATGGCTCACTTGCCTCCTTCAGGTCTTTGCTCTCCTTCTCCCATCTAAACAGTAATTCCTTCTTCCTGGGGGTACTCTCTGTTTCTCTACCAGGCTCTATTTTAAAATGTACTTATTAGCTCTGACTAGTATGGCTCAGTTGGTTGGATGTCATCCTGCAGAGTGAGGAGTCACAGGTTCAATTCCTGGTCAGAGCCTTGGTTGCAGGTCGGGACGCTTGTGGGAGGCAACCGACTGAGGTTTCTCTCTCACAGAGATATTTCTGTCCTCTCTTTCAACCCCCTTCCCCTCTCTAAAAATAAATAAGTAAAATCTTTAAAAATAAATATACTTACTAGTTTCTAGCATACTAGGTGATTGTATGGCTCATTGTCTCTTCCCCACTAGAGCCTTTGCTTCATTTATTGATGTATTTTAGTGCAGTCTGCCATGGAGTAGGCACTCAGTATTTTTAGAATGAATGAATAAGTCACAGGCTTTCACACAGCACAGGTATGCAGAACACACAGGTATAACCTGTGTGTTCTACTCAAACTGTGACCACAAACACACCTTTCTGAATAAGCATGGACTTCCTCCCACACCTCTCCTGCTAAGCTGCCATGTTTCCCCTGGTTTGGGTTTCTGGGCCACTGGAGCCCTTGATGACGGCCAGTGACTACGTAATGAGCAAGGGAGGTCTCTGTGCCCGGATGGCGCAATCGTTTCGGCACTTCTCTTGCCAAATCAAAGCCTGGTCTTTGGCAATGTTTTTGTGATTTCCAAATCTTCCAGCCCTCTGTTTTGGGCCAGTCATGTGGATTGCATGCCCTACAGACAATTATACGAAACTCATGTTAGTATACTGTTTATCACTTTTTCTATTGTCACTTAATTAATGATTGTTCTGAAAGTTAATTGTCAAGGCAAGGTGTTTTTTTTAACTATCTCTTTTGACTTTGGTGTTTTTGCCAAATGTCAGTTGCTGCTATAGGATTTCATGTAGATTTTCCCAGATTGCAGAGCTCAGTCAGGTAGTTTAACTTGACCCGGCATGAAAAAGAGTGCTAGTGTCATCATCGGAGTCTTTGGTATTTCCCCAGACCTTTACACAAAACCTCGGTCTTGCCTTTTACTGGGTGGCAAAATCACTCTCTGACCTGTCGGTGTTTGCCAGCCCTGGCCACATTTTCTCCCTTTGCACAATGACTTTGGTTTGGCAAAATTGCATTTCTTGATCTTTGGAGGTACAGCTCCTTATCTGCATCCACCTGCCTTATTAAGGATTCATGACTTGGCTTTGGAAAGAGTTTCCCCAATGGTAGATAAAATCCTATGACAACTAGGCATGGGTACCTTATAGCCAGTCATGAAGGTCAGTGCATACTCTAGGGAGGTTCTTTGCAGTCAAAAACAAGTATTAGTATATAAATTCTGCTGCAAGTGCATGAAGATCCTGGTTATTGTTATTTCGGACTTGTTGATTGTGGCTTGTGGCTGATTTAGAATTCTTGGATATTTTCTCACTTCTAAATTGATTTGGAAACTATTATCACCATTGATACTTAACTGGACAGTTCGCTGAGGAATTTTTAAAAAAACAAACCTAAATCCTGTCCCTAATAAACAGCTAATATTTATATTACTTTCTGCAAATCACTTTCTTTCATTACTTATCATAGGGCTGAATGGGAAATTAAGATGAGTAGCATATAAATGTTAAATTAGACCTGTCTTTATACTATGTAGAAGGAACAATAATTATTATAAGTTAGAAAAAAATTACCAAAATATAGAAGAAACCCTAACTGTTGTAGTTCTGTGGGTTGGACACTGTTCCACAAACTGAAAAGTCACCAGTTCAATTGCTGGTCAGGGCACATGCCTGGGTTGCAGGCCAGGTCCCTGGTTGGGGGCATTAAGAGAAGCAACCAAGTATTTCCCTCACACATAGCTGTTTCTCTCCTTTTCTCCCTTCCTTCCCCTCTGTCTAAAAATAAATAAATAAAATCTCTCTTTCTATAAAACAAGCCCTGGACAGTGTGGCTCATTTAGTTGGACTGTTGTCCCATAACTGAAAGGTCGTGGGTTTGAATTCGGGTCAGGGCACATGCCTAGTTTGTGGGTTTGATCCCCAGCAGGAGTGCTTATGGAAGGCAACCAGTCGATGTTTCTCTCTTCCTCTCTCTCTAAAAGCAATGAAAAAATATCCTTGGGTGGGGATATACAAGGTCTGTCCATAAGGTATCCAGCCTTGTCATGTGAAAAATAGAGATGTTTATTGAAGAAGATACAAGAAACATCATATATAGGACAATGACATCTCAGTCCCCTTAAAAGTAGGCATCTTGGGACCTCACACAGTTCTTCCAGTCTCCATAGCTGTCCTGTCATTAATTTGCATTACAAGATAATACATTAATTTATGTATTTTCCTGAATTTTACGGAGAGTCTGAAATCTCTTCCCTTTCAAAGGTTATTTTAGTTTGGGGAAGAGCAAGAAGTCACAGGGTGCCAAATCTGAGCTTTAGGGGGCTGAGTCACTTGGATAATTTGATGTTTCACCAACTCTGCATGAGACATGATGCATGAACGGGTGCATTGTCATGATGAAGCTGCCTATTACCAGTTGCCCATAGCTGCAGCCTTCCGAATCTGAATAATTTCCAAAGAGGAATGTTCAAGCTTAATGCAAAATCTGATACAGATTTGTTGCTCTATCCACTCAGTCATTTTGAATGTGATGGCCACACAGTACACACACTTACCCAACAGTGTCTACCTCCCCCACTGACTAGGTACAGTGAAGTCATCCTTGTTCACACATGCACATTCCAGTCCACTCTCCTTGGCTGCCAGACTACATCGATGTCATGCAAACCATTCTCGCTATATTGACAATGGCTGGATCTGAATAAAAAGATAATTAGTAATTAAACTAGGTATTGAAAGGACCTACTTTTCTAATGTAGACATAGACTCAACTATTACTTACTGAGCAACTGCTATGTGCTAAACACTAGGTACTAGGCATAGAGTGCAGAATAGAAGTTCTTTCTTCTCATGGGGCTTTCTTTGGGGACAGAGATGGGATTCAGTACTCTGAAGGAACCAACAGATACCAGACGATAGTAGGTGGGACTTTTAACTGGAATGGTCCCAGAAAACTCCTCCAGGGAGCTGATGCTGATGTATAGAAAGATTTTTGCCAGATGGAGTAGCATTTGTAAAGCTCCTAAGGGTGGAAAAAGCTTGGCATGTTGAGGGACGTAAGTGCCAGGAGGGAGGAGCAGATGAGCATGAGATAGGGTTATGGGTTATAGGGTTACTGAGTTATAGGATTATGGGTTATAGGGTTGCTGAGACCCATATGTAGGCCCTTCAAGACCATGGAAAAAAGTTTGTGTGTTGTTACTCCAAGCCCATTGGAAAGCCATTGAAGAGGATTTACTTGTCAAAAAGTAATTGACTACTGGTTGAGTGTTGGACCCGAGGGTGGCTGTCAGCTGTCAGAGCAGACAAAGCGTGAATATTTGAGTTCCTTCTGAGGGTGGCAGTAGAGGTGCAAAGAAGCTGGTCAAATCTGATGTTTGATGCAATTTCTTCTCTGTATCCACCTGCCTTTTTACAGCCTCAGTGCAGCCCTGCTGGAGCTTCATCAATGGCTGGCAGCAACAGCAAGATCTGATGATAACCTGGATGTAGGGGTGAGGGAGAGATACGAATACTGACTTGAGTGACTGGGTGCAGCAGGGGAGACTGACGGAGAATAGGTTTGAGGAGGGCCTAGCGAATCAGGAGTTCAGTTTGGGTGTGTTTACTGAGACTCCTGGTAAACATCCCAAGTTGATGTTGCGAGTTTCTTTTTTGTATCCAACACCTCTGTGGAGAACAAGAGGTACCTCTTCTGGCAGCTGTTTTGTGATTCAGTATTTCCGTCTCACACGGTCCAGATTTACAGCTATGGTATGTGACCTTTATTTATATAATGATCTCAAATGACAAAATAATATTTTAATACTACTAGTTGATCAACTCCGTATAGAAAACTATGATAGGGGATGAGCTAGGGTAATCAAACATTTAAATATATTTATTTATTTACTTTTATTGAGTTTATTGGGGTGACATTGGTTAACAGCCACGCAGCTTTCAAGTAGACAACTCAGCAGAACATCATCCGCACACTGCATTGTGCGCCCATCGCCCAATGTCAAGTCTCTTTCCGTCCCCATTTCCCCCCGTAAAAAATCTTTTAAGTGTAGTTTCAGCCACCAGGCATCTTTTTTTTTAATGTTTTTATTGATTTTTTTAGAGAGAGAGGAAGGGTGAGAGAGAGAGAGAGAGAGAGAGAGAAACAAACATCAGCAGATTGCCTCCCATACACGCCCTAACCAGCGATCAAACCTGCAACCTAGACACATGCCCTGATCAGGAACGGAACCCACAGCTTTTTGATGCAAAGGATGATGCTCCAACCAACTCAGCCAGGGCCGAGCATCTTCTAATTCAGATTAATCCTCTATATAATATTGAAACATTAAATATGTATTTGATACTTATATATTTAACATTAATTTATGTATTCATATAAATATATAATTACAAAATGTGTTTTATAATCACATATTATGTTCAACATATTTCATATAGAATACATATTTAATATATATTAAAGAAATTTGATATTAAAAACTAAGTGTAAATCACGCACGAACAAATACTGCCCACATTACAAAAGGTAAAAGAAAAATATTACAGGATGAAACTGTGGGTTTCCTTGAGTTATAATCACTCAGAGTCATGCCGATTCATACTGTAAATATTGACAGTGAAAACGGGCCCATTTAGAATATACAAATGTATATTTTCTTTTCCTTAACCCAATTTTCAAAGGGTCTGCTGCACTTCTGCATGTTACATGAGTGGAAACTGGAAGCCAGCGTGGATTCATTTTGAACTTTGTTGTGAATCCCGACCTCGGGATTGATTTCTCCTGCAAACTCCATTTTTGAGCTTCTAGAGCAAGCACTGGGGCCATGATGGTGAATGAAGTGCAAGGCCGTCAGAGTTGAAGGAGCGGGAGCTTTATCTGTTTATGGGGTCACCACTGTTCTTTCCCTCTGCCAGCAGTTATTCCAAAAAAAAAAAAAGATTGAGCCTGTATTTCCAAGTTTGTAGGAATAAAAAGGCTATAGTTTTGTTTTAAGCAATGGAAAACTTCAGTTTAAAAAAGTAATGGTTTAAAAAGTCAAAAACCTGTAGGGGCGGGTGGGTGTAGGAGGAGAGGTTAGGGTGGGTATTGTTTTGCAATCTCTGGCATAGAAATGGTCAACAGCTGTAGCTTTTCATTCTGGTGTGCCAGCGTGAATTGCTTTGAGGTGTAATCAAATTTATTATTGCTTCATTGAGCCAAATGGTGTAGTTTTTGCTTTTGCATTAGATTGGTCAATTTCCAAAAGGATACTGGTGCTTGAAGGTTTCACATTTATTCAAATTCCGTTTTTAATATGAAAGATGCTTTGGTGAGGAGCTGTTATAAATGTGTACCTGCAATAAACTCATGGAGAAAGGAGGAGGCTTGTGTCTGAATGCTTGCTGAGTGGCTGCCTGTAACTAAACATTTGAACTTAAAAGTTAAAAACAAAATAATAATGACTAATGATAATGGCTGACATTGAGTAAGCACTTACTCTATGCCATGCATGACCTTATTTCATCAATAAAACCACCGTCAAGAAGTAGGTCCTACTACTATTCTCATTTGGCAGATATGGAAATAAGGCATCGACAGGTCAAGCAGCTTGACCAGGGTAAACTGTGGTCAGGATTCCAGACTATTGTAAGGCTTCTGAATGAGGCCTGGGAAAATCCCTGGACCAGGACCCAGTCTTCTCACCGAGATCTGCCGCTGGCTCAGCAGACAAGCAACCTTGGACATGGCACTTCACCTTAGTGTCCTTCAGTTTCCTCGACACCTTCACATTGGATGGAAGGGAGTGGAGATGTAGGACTAGACGTGTTTTGCACAGCCTCGGGTTTTTCTAATTCTGAGTGTTCTTACTTTCATGGTTCAAATCTGTGAAAGATTGCTCTTCATAAGATGTCCATAGGGAAGATGAGGGTGCTGGGAGTAAACCAGGGGTATGGGATCAGAGGGCAGTCACCGTGGCGTTACGTCACAGGAAGGAAACTGCCAGGTTAAATGGCTTGTCCAAATCTTACAAAGTTACTGTAAGTTTGATTCTTGATTCCTGAATCCCATTCAAGATAGTGAATATAGCTGGCATATGGGATGGTTCTAGTTTGGTGGTCCTCCATGACGGGGGATTGTCTTCCAAGGGACATTTGACAGCATCTGCAGATGTTATTGGTTGTCACGTTCTGGGAGGGGCAGGGTAGGGTGCGACCTGCACGTGTGGGCAGAGGCCAGGGATCCTGCGGAACATCCTGCAGCGCACCTGTGACAGCCCTCATGACAAAGGGTTTTCACCCCACACGTCCTAAGTGCCCACCTGGGAAACCCCCTTCTGGTTGAGCCTTTGCTTTTCACGTGCACTGCAGCCTTACACGACTGGAACAAAGAGTGTTCAAACTTAGTTTTTACACTCATCTCTTTATGAAGATTCAGTCTGAGGAGGAATTTGGGGAAGGGGGTCAGTGACAAAGTTAAATTGAACTCTGTTCTTAGGGTTCCGGAAAAATCCTCAATTAATACTTTGTTTTTCCCTTTGCCCCAGATCCAGTGATTAATGTCAATCACTTCACTCCTTCCTTCTTAGAGTCTCAGAATTTTTCATTAGGTCCGACTGATGTCGCTAAAACATTTCCAGAATTTAAGACCTTTTTTAAAAAAGAGGTTCTCAGTATTTATAAATTTCTAGCAGAGTTGGGCTTTGAGATAGTTTGTTAATAAAATCTTTTCAGACCTAAAGATGACTTCAGTTTAAAGCTATAGGTGAAGCAGAATGAAGTTAGTCTATGCTTTATCAAATCTGTATCTTAAGTTTATGTAAAATGAAAAACCTCTGTGCCATGTTTTAAACTTCGTGGAGAGAGAAGAGCTATAGTAAATGAATACTTGCTGGTATATAGACACATTGTCAGCAGCTTTGGAAAAACAACACATTTTAAAGGAGGTCTAAAAATGAACTCCATGGACTAGGCTGACATTTTCTTCTAAGGAAACATTTTGGTCAATATTTGATGTCCCCCTGTAGATTTGGGGAAGAAAGATAAATGTGTTTAGGTTTGCAGTTGTTCCTGGCTGAGGGAAGCTGAGTTTACCTCATTTCCATAAGAAATCGGTTACAACGGAAGAAAACCTTTTGTGTTGTGCCAGATCAGGTCATTTAAGGGCACAGAAGCTCTACAAATGCTCGGGTAGATTAGGGCATTTCTTTCTGCCTCTTTCAGGTTTCATGGGTTTTAGTGTCCCCCCTGACCCTCGGCGGATACATTCTAAGACCCCCCAGTGGATGCCTGAAACCTCGGGTAATATCAAACTCAAAATACAGTGTTTTTTCCCCCTGTATATACACACCTTTTTACTGAAAGGGAGCACTTTATGGCTTTTTCCCCCCATATCTAAATTGCCAGCATCGCTACTCTTTGGGGGCATTATTAAATAAAATAAATGTTGCTCAAATACAAGCACAGCGATACCTTGACATTTGATCAGTATGCCAGACAGAAGGGTGATTCCCGTCCAGGGAGGGACAGAGCAGGACCGAGTGTGATATCATTATGCTACTTAGAACAGGGCATAATTGAAAACTTACTAATGTTTTTCCCCCCTGGATTCTCCATTTAATGTTTTTGGACTGTGCTTGACTGTGGGTACCTGAAACCTTGGAAAGTGGGACTACGGATAAGGGTGGACTGCTGTGTTTTGGACAGTATGAATTGTGGAATTTCTAGTTCCTGCATTGCTCAGTCGGACAGAGGCCCTAGATTTCGTTATCTCTTCACACCCACACACCATGGATCCACGATCAGTGAATTCGCTCAAATTCTGGGGAACTGACCTCCATTTTACTGCTTTCCACCTACAGAAGCAACTGGTTCTACAGTTGACTGCCTCTCGTTCAGGTACTTACTTTTCTTCCCTCTAAAGCTACCCTCAGGCTTTATAGGAAGCTGATTTAACTGTGTCTGCATCTCTTCACCCTTCACGCTTTTGACATTTGAATCCCACTCCCTCTCAGTCTGTGTCTTTCTGTTCTGACAAGGCAGACCTCAGATGTGGGAAGCCAACACCCAGTGCTCAATTATCTTATATATTTATATCATTTTATATTATTTTAATATTATGTTACTACTTTATATTATTATATATATCTGTTGTCGCTCATGATATTGGATATATATATATCTCATCCATAATATCTTTGACTGATAGATAAATTGTCCAAATTAATTTATGGGTTTACCCAAGTCTTGAACAATGCTTTGAACCAAAACTCTTCTTGAAGATTCCGTGTGTTTTGTTAGCCTTTTTGGGAGTAATAATGCTATCCATTTTTTCATTGAGTGAATACAGATTCTGTATTCTGTATTCGGCTTTGGAGATAAAAAATGGATAATAAATATTCTGGGTCCTTAAAGGCGCTCACAGGCAAGGTGAGACATGGCAGCAAAAGAAGAAGAAGAAGGAAAAAGAAATGCTCTTTTGTGCTTTCTTAATGGAAATATTTATTTATTCACCATGGATTCACTGAAAACTATTTATTTTGTGCCTACATTTGCCTTCTAAAAGTAAGAAAAGATATGTTTTGAGGGAGTTTATGGCCTAGGACACATTAAAAATGAATGCTATAAAAGTATTCTAGGTGCCGCTAGGAATCAGTAGCATTGGTTCAGCCTGAGGAGGTGTAGCAGGGGAAGAGGAAGGTGTTTAGGGAACTCTTCGTAGAGACGAGACCTTTAATATACTTAACATTTACATACCATGTGTTAGGTGCCTGGTGCTGTTCTGAGCACTTTACAAAGATTAACTCATTTAATCTGCATAAAAATACCATGAGACACACACAGTGATTCTAATTTGACAGACCAGAAGACAGAGGTACAGATGGGTTCAGTAACGTGCCTAAGGTGACAACGAAGCTAGTAAGGGCAGAGCCAGGGTTTGGACCCCTGCAACTTAGCTCCAGCATAAGAGGTGATTCTTCAGTGAATCTTGGAAAAAACTCAGAGCTGCGAAAAACAAGCGGTTGCCATTTAGTGGGGAATTCCTGAACCCAGAGAGAGATGTGGCTGAAGAGGTGGGCAGAAACCAGATCACAAGGGTCTGAGCTCATGGGCAAAGCTTGTACTTTATATAGAAAGTATAGAAAAATGGAAACACGAACAGGAGGAAAAATCACGTAGGTTCTTACTTCTTAAAGAACTAGCTTCATTAGCTTTTCCGTACCTTTCTTTTAAGCTCTTTTGAGTGCATTTGCATTTTTTCCACCTGGTTTTCCTCAGACCATACTGCAGTGCTGTGCTGCTGTCTCTTGCCTCGCTTCACCCTCACGGCATTCCTGTGACTTTCACGGGCCCATTTCATGGAGGTGGACACGAGGAAACTGCCTGGTTCTCATGGAGCCCACAGGGTTAGCCCAGGTGTTCTAAATGGAAGCTCTGGTCTCCCGTTCCTCACCTGCCTCCCCAGCAAAGGTGGATAAAAAAGAGAGACATGGAAATGTATTCAAATGTCACATGTTTTGTGTCATCTTGTTTTTCCAAATGAGTGATGGCAGTGGGACTAGCAGGCTGACTCTGAGGAATGTGCAGGTAGGACACTCGGCTTCCCTCCGTGGCGCCCCGTTTGTGGGGTTTCTGCTGCTCATATTTACTTCGTACCACGTGCTCTCCCAGGGCGCAGCTTCCGTGCCAGGACCTACGAACCGCGCCTGCGTTACTGACAGTGGCTCTGCCAGGACAGTGGCTATCAGAGCAGAGACGGTTACTGCTCCAACAGTATCTAAACGCAGGGTTTGCATGTTTGCCCGGCACAAACAAGCCTCGCTGACAGGAAAGAAAAAGAATTCTTGGTCTAAGCTTGTTTCAGTCTCAGGGACAAAAGAAAGGGCTTTGTATGCTTTGTGCACCGTCTTAATACTCAACAGAGGTAGCCCTCCCTCCCCGCCTCCCCCCGCCCCACACCAGGGCATATGAGACCTCTGCTGTGGAGTTGGTACTTCAGAACCTTCACACTGAAGGAAGTAAATTACACTCCAAGTCTTCTGTTCAAATGGCAATGACGAACTTTGACTAGAGCCATGAATGGGCCCTGGGCATTCCCCTAAGTTCTGGAGAGGTGTGGATAGATAGATGGACAGGACGTGCTCCTGCCCTCAAGTGGCTCTCACTGTAGTGGGGACAGCTGACTCGTGTCCACAGACGTGATCTCCACAGGGAGCCCAAAGGAGGGGCAGTCAGGTAGCTGGATTTTGTTGTTGTTGTTTGGAGGGTAGATAATTCACATACCATACATTCCATCCTTTAAAGTGTAAAAAAAAGTGTAAAACACTTGGTGTTTTTTCGTATATTCACTAGGTTGTGAAACCATCACCACGGCCCAATTCCAGAACATTTTCATCACCACAGAAAGAAACCCATGACTGTTGAGCACTTCCCATTCCCCTTTCCCCTCCCCGCTGCCGGCCACTAGTCTACTTTCTAGATTAGTACTTCAGTCTCCATGTATTTGCTTGTTCTGGACATCCATGTAAACAGTGATCCACCATGTGATCATTCATGTATGGCTTGTTTTATGTAGCGTGTGTTTTCAAGGTTCATGTTGTAGCATGTGTGTCAGCACTTTATTCCTTTTTATGGCTGAATAATATTCCATTGTATAGATGTGCCACATTTTGTTTATACATTCAGTTGACGGGCATGTGGTTTCACCTGGATTTTGAATAAATAGAAGGTTTTGCCAGTCACGGAAGGGAGGGTGCATTGTAGGGCAGGCGAAACCCATCGGTTTAATGCCTGCATGTGGCGTGTAGCACAGTCCTTACTGAGAGCCGGGCACATTGCGAGCCCTTTACAAACACTACCGTTCCGAGTTCTCATTACAACCCTGTGAGGTGGTGTATGAGGCCCAAAGAGGCAAAGCGGTTTCCCCAGGTCACCAGCCAGTAAGTGGAGAGCTTGGGGGCCAGACCCAAACAGTCGGGTTCTGGGACTTCCCTCTCGTCTGCCCGGCTCTGCCGCAGAGGCAGGGTCATGGGGCACGGCAACCCGGGCTGGGCTGTGGGACTGCCTACATGGTGTAAAAGGGCAAGGTAGCAGGTGGAGGAGAAAGTGAGCTGTGAGGCCAGAGACCGGTATCCTCTGTTCAGCAGTTATCTTTGTAAAAGACACATCTGACCATGTCATTTCCTACTGAAAAACTGCCCCTAGTTCTCCATCTTTCCACTTAATTTCTCAAAACCAACCACTTTCTGCTACTTTTACAATTTTCCCCATACCTGTATTTCACCTACATCGTTGTTTAAGGAATACTTTTCTTTATATCGGCTCACTTTGGTTTTGCTTAAGTACACTTATTTAAAGTGGAACTTTATCTCACTAACTCACATGGAAAGTATTTTTCTAATGTGCATTTAAATAAAACACACCACTAAAGTGAACTGCCTTTACTCACCACCACCTGGAAGCAGCTTGCACGCCAGCGAGGTGTGCCTCCTGCCTAGCACTAGGGAATCGGGGCTTGCCGGGTGAGGTTCACACACAAAGTCGAGGTCCCACACTTGGTATCTCATGTGACTGTCACGTCCAGTGTGCTTCCCTCCCGCCTGGACTCACGCGTTTTCATTGTAGTATATTGTTCCTTGGGTGGTTCTACCTCCTCTTGTCTCTGTGCTTAGAACCAGCTCAAATCGCGACTCCTGAAGTCTTCTCATGTCCTGTGGGTTCCTCCAGGACGTGGCTCTGAGATGTCTTCTCAGATGTTGCCTTGTTTACCCTGCACCCGTCTCCAGCTGTGAGGCACCTCAAGACAGGGAACCCTATTTGTTGAATGAACGAACGATTGGTTAGAAGCAAAAGGTAAAGACCTTTCATATGGTCTTGAATGCAGCATTCCCAAATCATAGAATGATTTTAAGCAAACAACATTATCCATGCTGTCTTTAACACAGTTAAGTGTGGTCAGTTGTGTGGAAGTCAAAAAAGGAGTGAGATCCTGGAGGCAGGGAGACAGATGTGAAATAAGTGCTCATTAAATTGTCTGGAGCCAAAAAAAAAAAGGTTCCACTAAAAGGGAAGATATACACAACTTTCGAGGCAGCGACTCAAATCCCAAGTATGTACCCAACTGAAATATGTACATATGTTCACCAAAAGGCAAGTTTAATAATGCTTTTTGCAGCATCACTGGAAATACTACCAAACGGGAAGAGGCATTTATCAGTAGTAGAATGAACTGAAACAAACCAACCTGTGGTATATCCCTCCAGTGGGATACTACTGTCTATATGATGGGAACAAACAAATATTACTGCAAGTAAAAATGTGCTCAGAGTTCTGAAACAGAGTCTTCAGTGGAAGAAGCCAGACTCCATGGAGCATCTGTTGTAAGATCCCCACTTGCATGGCGTTCAGAACCAGACAAGTGCGTCTGCAGTGTGAGGAGTCAGGAGAGCTGTCCGCCTTGGGCAGGTGGTGAGGAGGGGACCATGAGGGGGACTTCTGGGGTACCGGTCGGATACGTATTCAGATTGTGAAAATTGAGTGAGAGATACTATCTTAACTTGTGTGTTTCAGTACAGTGCTATACTTCACTGTAAAGTTTACATTTAAAAAATTAGGAAGAAATAAAACGGATTAGCAACATTTTTTTTCAAATTAAGAAGCCTTTTCCAGAGCGGAATAAATAATAGACTTAGTGAAAAATGCACAGAGAAACTAATGATAAATCTCAGATCCTGAGATGCTTTTCTCAGTTTTCATTTGGCCTAATTGTCTTGGGATATTTATCTGCCATGTTTTAGTTGTGAACGTAATAGCTACTAACAATTGCATTTTGTTTTACAACATTTAAACTACATAGGGTCATTACTCTGTTTCATCTTTAGAACATCTCTGTAAGGGTTCATTAATACATCCATTTTCCAGACGAGGAAACTGAGGCCCAAAGAGATTTCTTAAATTGCCCTAAGTCACAGGGCAAGTGACTGAACTGAAACCATTTTCTCTAAGTCCTGTCCCATTGCTGGGCCACCCAGGAGGTTGGCAGTTGTACTCGGACTATAAGTCTCCACAGACAGAGAGGAGCAGGAGGCTAGCGATAAATATGGAAAGAGTGGTGAACCATCCACATGATAAATCCATAATGGAAGTTTTGTAACGAATTCTGTCAAGCCAGTAAACAAAGCTTTTTGGCATGTAAATTAAATTTGTTGTTTTTCTGGCTGCTTTTCTGCTTAAATAATTAGGGGTATTCAGTACAAATTAAGTGACCCCTAGTTAACCCACAGAGAGTGCTGTGATCTTGGTTGAGTTTAATTGAAAACCATTTTGGCCGCTTTCAGTTAGCGCTCCGCCGACACAGACTTTCCAGGAATGGTCATGGACTCATCTACATGTTTTCAGTTGGACCGGGCCACGGGGACTTTCTGGTTCGACATTCCATCTAGTGCAGAAATGTCTCTGCAGCATTGTGATAATCGTGATCTGATAAACATGTGCACTGTTTCCCTTGTAAACTATCCTCGTTTTACAGATGAGCACGTAGCCTTAGAGAGGTTAAGCAGTCTGCCCTAGAACACTCAGGTAGTGACAGCAAAGCAGATCCTGACGCAGGCCTTTCTGAGCCCACGGGAGGGGGTTGCACGGCTGTGCTACTTCGCTGCTTCCACCTTGGCCTTAGATTCCCGCAGTGACGGACGGGCGCATTATTTCGCTGAGACACTTCGGGCCGGGAGTGGAAAGCCCTACGGGGAGGCTGTTCCGTACACTGAGCAGGAACCTTCTGTCTCACGACTTTCATCTGCGAGGCCTCGTTTTGTTCGGAAGAGTAATACCACTTCAGAGCCCTCCTTTGTGGCAAAAGGCACCCCTCTAGAAATGTACTTAATTTATTTTCAAAGAAATAACATTTTTAAAGGTTTATTTATTTACATATAGACAGAGGGGAAGAGAGAGAGAAAGAGAGGGAGAGAAACATCCATGTGTAGTTGCCTTCTACACATCCCTACTGGGGATCTAGCCTGCAACCCAGACATGTGCCCTGACTGGGAATTGAACCAGTGACCCTGTGGTTGGAAGGCCAGCACTTGATCCACTGAGCCACACCAGCCAGGGCCCCCTCTAGAAGTTTAAAGTGAGGGATTACGTTGGTAGGTTCTAAAATGATGCATATGTGCCAGTGATTCTAAGTGTACAGTAAATTACCCCATATCTTAGTAAGTCAAACACCCACCAGTGAGTACCTATCATGATTTGGGCATGTCTCATGATTTGGGCAGGTCTCATCTGGGAGCTGCTTCTCTGATACCTGCATCAACAGGGGTCAGTTGGTGATATTCAAACTTGTGGCTAATCTGGCCCAAGAATCCTTAGCAGGATCCACCTCAAGCCTCTCGGTAAGTTCTCTTTTGCAGGGTAGTTGGACTTCTGACATGTCAGCGAGGCATTCCAACGTCAAAGCTGCCGGTCTCTTCAGGCCTGGGCTCGGAAGCTGAAACAGTGTCACTTTCAGGTCAAAGCAGGCACAGACCTTACCCCATTCAAGTCGGGGGACACAGACCCCACCTCCCCATGGGAGGAGTGCCAGGTTCAATGTGCCTCGCTAAGTAAGGATCAGCCTCTGTCAAGTCCCCCTCCTTCCTTGGTTGGCACTACCTGTTTTGGTTTCAAAGTCCTCCCGGTGAACTTTTATTTTCTCTATTTTAGGGCATTGGAACTTTGGGGACTTCTTTTTTAAATTATTATTTTAGTTATATAGCATTATCTTTATCAGTACTTTTTGCTGAAGTTAAGGATGATGAGCCCATTAGGGTGATAGTCCTATAAGCATAGAGCTTCCTTCAGACTGAAAGACAAAAGACTTTCTGATATAATTCCTTTGCAATTTCAACCCGTGAGTAGAGAGCAGAAGGGTGCTGGAAATTAGGTAGAAAAAGAATGTAGAAACCCTTAATCAAAGGGTTTTTATAAGAAGCTTAATTTATACTCTTACCCTGTTACATAATTTTCCGTTTTTCAGCCCCACAGACCATTTGTGAAGTTTCGATTCTTTAAAAGAGTGTTTTAAAGTTCTGTGATTTGGGTCATTGATATGTGTACTTTGTTTTTCATTGGAAATTGAGGCAGAATTCAATGGGTTATTCCTCTACCTACATTGGCGGAACGGGTTAATTGAAATGAATTCTAATCTTTTGATCCTTGTCACACTCCTCTGCTATGCAATAATACACTAAGGAATTTCCAGAAATCAACTGCTGGGGACCTGACGTGGCTCCCTGCTTTGCCATTTTGTGGAGTTGTGCATGCAGCCGGCATGCTAACTTGACCAAAAAGTGCTGTTTCAGGAGACAGAAAATGCTGTACACAGAAGTAAAACCAAGATCCTTTGGATAAGAGGCATCGGTTCATTGTTGCCAGGTGCTTGAGCTCCTGAGGAAAATCTTTTGTGGGGATTTAAAGTTAAATAACAGGTTTTTCGTGGACAATTGTTGCTTGTTCATTTATCTAATTTTATTTTTTACTGATATTCATTACTGCAAAGTTGACTCTGAGCAATCTCATTTTATATCCCTTTGCTTTGTTTTATTGAAGTATTTCAGACCGACTGAAAAGTGCAGGGAATGGTACACCAGGTACCCCCGTGTCCGTGATCCAGCATGAAGAATAAAACGTTAGAGAGGTGGGCACAGCCCCTTGTGAACTTTGCCCCATCCGCTTCCTTCCTTCACGGGCGTGGCCTCCGCCCCAACTGCAGGGGTTAGCATTCCCTGTTACATTTTCATACTGCGTATGGGGTGTACCCATAAATAACATGTAGGCTTTTACATTCTTAATTATTGCGGTAAGTAATCAAAAGCAGAATAATCTTTTGTGGCACTTGGAAATGACATGAAATTCAAGTTTCAGTGTCCATAAATCAAGCTTTATCGGCCCACAGTGTAAAGATGTATTGTTTATGGCTGCTTTTGTGTAACCTGGCAGATTTGAATAATTGAAACTGAAACTGTGTGGCTGGCAATGCCTAAAATATTGACTCTGTCCCTTTACAAAAAATACTTGCCAATCCCTCACCCAGCATGTGCTCACACACGTGCACAAGGTAAGTAATCTGGCTAGCAAAAGGTCCGTGGGCAGGTGTATGTGCCTTGGCCAGGAGAAGGCTGAAGTGGACAAAAGGCTTTTTGTAATAACCCAGAAAATCTCCCTTCCTTTTCTCTTGTCTCAGGACCAACAGTGATTGAACTTTTCCCTTCCAACCCCTGTCCCCCGAATGATTAGATCTTATTCCCCCACTTTAAGCTTCTTTCCCTCTAGCTCTCAGTTCCCCAGCCTCAAGCCTACGAAACCAGCAAATTCCCTTTGTCCTGCGACACACAGCACTGCTCTAAGGATCGTCGCCTCCCCCTTCCTAAAAGCTCTGGGCTCAGCAGTGTGCTTTGCTTGCATCTCTGGCTTGGCGCATCGAGTTTCCTGGTACTTCCCTTGTCTTCTGTCTCTTAAAACTCCAGCCTCATGGAGTAGCAAGAGATCACATGTACACTGGCGACAGAGAGGCAGGGGAAGGTCGGCAGTAGTAAGTGAGCAAACAACCTTTTAAACAAAAACTAGGTAAAAAGTTGAAGATATCTCAGTTTCTTTTGCAGTATTAATAATAATAATA
Source organism: Artibeus jamaicensis (assembly GCF_021234435.1). NCBI lineage: Eukaryota > Metazoa > Chordata > Mammalia > Chiroptera > Phyllostomidae > Artibeus > Artibeus jamaicensis. Next base: position 2,984,462 of record NW_026521954.1, read on the forward strand.
CCTCTCCCTTGTTTCTTTTGTGATGGATCTTCCCCTTTTCTAAGCCAGAATTATACACATAATTGTCCCAATTGATTATTTGCTTTTCCAGTAGTAGCTGAATAGTGGGCTGTGCGAAGCATCAGGGAGGTGCCCTGTAACTAACTCGGTGGTGAGCTCCATCGGCTTGGAAGCCAGGAGTCCGTATGTTAGCAGTGAGACCTTGGAGTTTCCTTAGCAGAGAAGAGGAGAATGGCCGTCTCTGGTGTCTGCCAAGAAAGTAGAATGCAAAGAATAATAATAGTCGGTCTTCAACATCAAGGTGCTTTTAAGTGAAATAAAACAATGAATGATAGAAAAGGATAAATACTACAGGGAAAAAATCAAATTAAGGATGTGATTGAGGTTACAAGAGAAGTAGAAAAAGGTATTGGAATGGGAAGGAGGGACAGAGGTTTTCATTCTGGGAACATTCCAAAGGGCTTTTTGAGGAGTGGCAGGGAAAACAATAAGGATTCAGATCAGTGGAATTCAGAGGGAGAAAATTCCAGGCCTTGGGAAGAGCCTGAGCAGAGGCACTGAGGCAGAGGTAATCAGGGTGTAAGCGAAGAGCAGGGAAGAACTCGGTATGACTGTCTCTGAAGGGAACACGAGGGAGAGGGGAGGATGGAGGGGAGGACTCGGGTCCGGTCGGAGGAGGCCGTGGCGCCTGGGGGAGGAGCTCGGTAGCGATGATGGTGTCTGTGCTCCTGCCTGCTTTATGTGCACCATGTCGAAATCGCTTTTTGGGTCTGAGCTCTGTTCTCAGCTCTAGAAGACTGTCATGCCACGAGGCTTTAACTTCGCCTGTCTTGGTCTAATGTCACTCCCTGCGATTTGCTATCTCAGTACAAAAAATGTGAGAGGCCGGCAGTGAAGCGTTGCCCGATGGTCCTCACTGCCCCGTTATCCCTTCCAGACCAAGAGAAATATCCAGGCCATAGTGGAATGTGCTTACTCTTCCACAGCTCTAGCCGAGAAAAGAGGCCAAAGGGAAAAATTTTCATATTTGAAGTGGGCAGAGGAGGGGAGAAGAATGACTTTTCTGAACTATTCCCTTAGATTGGTAGGACGTACATGTGTCGTGATTTCAGGTACATCTAAAGTGCCCTTGCATAGATCTCCTTCCTTTAGCCAGGTATTATTTAGGGCTTTTCTTGAGGAAGAGAGTTCACGGAATGAGAAATTTCTTTAATGTTTTTACAAGAAGGTGTGTCCCCGGTTGTTTTTGCTGATACTAAATTAGATGGAGTGGGCATTGAACTAAAGTTTTGAGTGCCATTTCAGCGTGGACGGGACGGGGCAGGGATGCTCAGGTGTGCACAGCCGGAGTCCTGCGTCAGGACACTCTGGGTGTGAATGTTGGAGTCTGCGGTGGACACAACCATCCCCTCGATCTAGTTTCAAATGTTTTCATCCCTCCCAAAGGAGACCCTGTGTTTGTTTTGGTCCCACCTTCCCCCAGCTCCTGCAGCCACTTATCTGCCTCCTGTACCTGTATTTACCTGCTCTGGTATTTCATATAAGTGGGATTATTCAGCAGGTGGTCTTCCGCGTCTGGCTTTTCTCACCTAGCGTGATCTCTCTGAGGCTGTAGCAGGTATCAGTACCGCATTCCTGGCTATACATTGTGGACGTTTGTGTTGTTTCCACCCTTGAGCTGTTACTTTTTTTAAATCCTCACCCAAGGATATGTTTATTGATTTTAGAGAAAGAGAAAAGGAGACAGAGTGAGGGAAATACAGTGTAAAAGAGAAACCTCAATCAGTTGCCTCCTACACATGGGGATCAAACCAAGGCATGTGCCCTGACCAGGAATTGAACCTGCCACCTTTTGGTATACGGGACAACGCTCCAACCAACTGAGCCACCCAGCCAGGGCAAGGGCTGTTGCTTTTTAAAGTAACCATGGCTTAGCTAACTAATAATCACCCAATGAAGGTAGAGTGTCTTCAGTTTAGAAGCCGGGGCCCTTGCCCAGGAAGAGGGACCTCTACCAGGACTGCTTAGTGCCCCTTGCTAAGAGGTAGTAAATGGGCAAAATGAGGCCTCCAGGGTGTGTTTGCTCTTCCTTGCATTGTCGTCTTGATCAGCCTTGAACAACTGAATCAGTTGCCCACATTTAAAATTTAAGAGATACTACCCCCCCCATACGTCTGAATTTCTGTCGTACAAAAACCAAAAATCAAAAACAAAGACAAAAACGAAGCCTTTGACAGCCCCTGACACATCTGCCCGGCAACTGGCAGCTAGAGTGTGGACTGTCCCATTCTGCCCTTGAGGTTGGGGAAAGTCCCTCCCAGTTGTCATAGCTCCGCCCCTTCTCAGTGAGGCCAAAGATCAGGCTGTTCAAGTTGCTGTTTTTTCTAATAATCAAGTGACAGCGAAGTGAAAGATCGTCTCTATCAACAGTAGAAAAAGAAATTAAAGTAGCTGCTTCCCTCACTGCCTTCCTTGCCCCCACAGGCACTTAGCATCAGACCTAAGCGACTGCTCATCAAATATCAGAATTTTTGACGGCTCACCAGAGGGATGGGAGAGATTGAAAGAGCGCACAACACTAAAAGTTCAGCCCGGCAGCCGTCAGAGTGGGACAGGTCCTCCATTGCCAGCAAGGGGTGGTGGAGAGGGACCGTAGCACTTTCGTTATTGCTTTCTTGGTCACCCGCTAACCCTGCTTTCGTCCTGCCTGCTCTCTCCTTAACTCAAGTTGCAGTTGCCTCCCTTGGGCCAGTGAATACAGGATCTTTCTTTGGAATCTTAGTTCTAGCAAAATAATTTATCGTTGTGAGCAGCTCATCACGACATTCTAAGACCAACCTGGGCAGTTGTCTCTGGTGGGCATCTGGAAGGGTGGACATACCTGGAACAAAAATAAATTTGTCTCTCTATCAAAGTCTGGTTTCTGCCAACCCCGGAAACATTTAGGCTCTTGTCTTTGCCAGTGAATTTCAAAGTGAATTTCGGAAACACACATGGATACTTGAATGTGTTTAAGGGAGCATCAGGGCTTCCTCCCCTGCCCTAACATTTCTTGCTAAGGTTGGTCGGGCTTTGAGGAAAGATTCCCTTTGAATCAGACAAAAGTGAGTAAGGCCTTTCCACGTGTTGCCATTACTCTCACTGAGAGTTCAGTTGTGACACTTGGAAGCCTGAAAGGGAAGCCATTGCAGTGAAAATGACCTTGGGGAGGAAGCATTACATTTAAATGATAAAGCCTCAGGGAAGCCGGAATGTTCCCCTACACAGCCTGTGGGCACTCGCCTTGCTCACACTCTCCAGTTTCCTGTTGGCCCAAGGTTGCCATGTTCAACAAATGAAAATTGTTTGTTGGTTATCTGAAATGCAAATTTATCTGCCACCCCCTGGACACACCCCAGTATGTGTCATGGCTGTGTGTTTGCTTTGTGTCACTGGTGCTTTGACCTGTAGGTCCTTACACCCAGGTCTGGGAGAGCGTTGCTCACCTTTGGAAGATGTGGGAACTCCGTGGGGAAGGCGTTGGGCTGGGCCCCTGTCCCAGCTGACAAGGCCGGGTCTCCTGCCAGGCCAGGCAAAACAGAGACCCCGGCAATTACTGACAAACAAATTCTAGATGTGGCGCCACTCGAGATGCTGCCTGGCAGAGGTCCAACCTGGGGGCCCAGCCAGTCGCTATGATCCTCGGAACTGCTGTTTCATGCTTTTTACTTCCTTGAAAAGAAAACAGTGAAAATACCAAGTAACCAGTGTTTGTTTAGGGCACTATGGCTTACTTGCTTAATTTAATTAGCGATCCTACATAGTGGGGCATCCCTCTCACCCCCTGCCCTGGGCATCTCATTTAACTTTTACCCCTACCTTGGAAGGGTGTCATTGTGCCCATTACATAGACAAAGAGACCAAGGCCCTGAAGATTAAGGAAATGGCTGAGGAAGGCCTTTTAGTTGTGAGTTAAGGTGCTGAGAATGCCCCACCCCACTTCCCCAATATATTATTTAACGAAATCAAGTGACAATGAACTCTAAAACATGCCTAAAGGGGGAATGAATTCTAGAAGTGGAAGGAAAGGGCAGTTCCACTCACTTTGTTACCATATTCAGTGTTCACGTTCCTCTCCCACCCCTCCCTGCCTCTCCGAAGCATCTGATGCCTGGCACAGTGTCTCGGTGCGTGTTTACTCAACCAGGGCCTCTGGTCCCTTCCTCATCTCTACTCCCACCCCCATCCTGCACTCCTCCAGCACAGCCTGCGGACCCTGGGCCGCACGCAGCTCCAGCCCCTCGGTACCCTCCTCCCAACTTGTGGCGCAGAGGGTTCCCCCAAATGCGCCACAAGCATTCACACACTTAAGGCTGTCAGTCTTTGTTCAAACTGTTCTACCCTTCGTCCCATTCCCTGTCATGGTCTCACTAGATACACAGATTCTCCTCATCCTCAGTCCTGATTTAAGTCCTGCTTTTCCACAAAGCCCCCCAGCACAGTAGGACCCTCCATGCTGACCTCTTTGAACACTCAGTGTAAGTCACCTTTAGTACTTAGGTTGATAGCTCACGTCAGAGCAAGGAGTTCCCTTTGGTAAAAAATATTCAGTCCAAACCCCCCATGTTACGGATGAGGACCCCGAGGCACAAGGAAGTTGTGAGGTCTGCCCACAGTCACTCTGTGATTTGAAATGTTTGTTCGTTGCCTCTGCGCTACTGTTCTGAAACTCTGGTCCATCCCATCAAGCTGTCATCTTCTGTTTATTTGCTGTGTGTGTGTGTGTGCACTTTTTCTGTATGGAAACTCAGAAAACACCCTTAAAAGGGAACTTGATCTCCCAAATGGACATGGAGGTCACTGTGAGTGGGGTGCCTGGTCCTTCTACCTGTGACTCTGGTTTCCAAGGACCACCTTATTCTTGGGCAGCTCTTACCCGTTACCATCACCCCCATCTGGCTGTTCTCAGGAGCTCCGCTCTCACTTTCAGACTTCAGTCCAAGCTGGATACAGGCTGCGGGAGGGGGTGGAACAAACACAGCAAGTGACATGCAGGCGTCATGCTCCGCTTACGAGAGAAGGCTTTTCCACCTTTGCTGGCAGTTAGGCCTGTGCTGCAGGTCTCTCTCCCTTCCTTCTCCATGTAGCGAAAATGGCTATGAACGCCCTGTTATCTGGGAGCACCCTCCAAAAGTCCGACTCCACACCCAAAGGAACACCAAGTTGCATGAATTTCTGTTCCTGGTGGTCAAAGGCTTATGTTCCAGATTCTCTTTCTGGTTTGAGGAGCCTCTTTTTGTAGTTACATTCTTTAGGGACTCCCATCCCTAACTAGTCAACAGGGTTCCGTATCTCCAACCTCAACAGGATGAACCTGTCAGATGTCTTTATGGCATCTCCCTAACATGTTCATTCTCTGAGACCTGTACCCTCCCTTTCCTATGACTTCCTGCTTCATTAGCATTTGGCTCAGTGCGGGGCATTTAGGGAACACTTGGACCAAGTGGATTTGATACATCAAGTGTGCTTTAGGGAAGGAGCTGAGGGTGGGTGGAAAAGGTGGGTGTGGAAAGAAGTAAAGGATGCCATCCTGTTCACCACCTTCCAGAGTGCTAAAGAATGCCCACTCCACTATTGTTCCCCAGAGTGTGTTCATTCATTCACTCACTCACTCATTCAACAAATATTTCTGGAGTTGCTGTTATTTGCCAGGCATTGTATTTGGTGCTAGGCATCAGCAATGAATAAAAATAGCCTCTGTGTCTGCCCTCCAGAGCTTTGATGGATGACCTGCCATGATCTCATCAGTAGCAGCAGGAGCAGAGTTAATGAACTAGGGTTTTGTGCTGAAACCCCTCGGTCTTCTGGAGATGCTGGGATTTCCTCTGGTTTTGTTGTGAAGTGTGGATGTGCAGTGTGGTTTTGCCCCGAGAAGCCCCACCGATGGGGATACTGTGGTTGACCACGAGCACCAGTACGAGGCCAGAAAATCACAAGCAGTTGTGTGATGTATGCACTTTTTCTTTACACAAGACCTTTAAAGGTCAGTTTATTAGAGCCGAATGAGACAGTTAGGTGTATGTGGGGTAACTGAGTTGTTTCTTGTGCAATAAACATGGCAGTTTCTGATGACGACAAACTTGCTTTGAAATGAAAAGGGTACATAAGAATTAGGCTCAAAGGAATTTGATCTTGTTTTCCCCTTTTCTTTTTTTTATCTGGGTCATGAGTTTCATTCCATACCAGTTTTTTTTCCTGTGTACAGTAATGTTTTAAAATAAACAGCAGCAACTCTGTTTTCCTAGTTTAACATGGAAACACATAATCCTCTTAGCTTTCTTGATTTTTGCAAACAGGGATTTGTTGGGATAAAATCTTTAAGTCGTCCAGTCACATGGACTAGATATTCATTTAATGACCCCTAGTACAACCTGTTAGAAAAGCAAAGTAATGAATTAACAGTGTTCCTCACAGTTATTTTCTCTCCCTTGTTTCTTAGCAACCATTTGTGCACCTTAAGTGGAGAATGCTCAGTCAATTCACCCCTGTAAGTAGAGAGCAGTTGGTTCATTTTAGCTACCGTTCCATTCAGCTTTCTGACCTTTCCATTTTGAGTTGGGAAAACAAACAGACAACGGCCATTATCTGCAGCTGTGCTGTCTAAAACAGGAGCCACTAGCTACTGTGGCTTCTGAAAGGTAGCTAGTGTGACTGAGCTGAATTTTTTTCTTTTATTGATTCTAGAGAGTGGGGAAGGGAGGGAGAAAGAGAGAGACACATCAATACGAGAGAAACATTCAATCGATGGTTGCCTCTTGCACATGTCCCGACCAGGGACCCAACCTGCAACCCAGGCATGTGCCCTGACCAGGAATCACACCTGCGACCTTTTGGTTTGCAGGACAGTGGCCATCCAACTGAGCCACACTGGCCAGGGCTGAGCTGAATTTTTTATTTTAATTAGTTTAAATTTAAAAACTGAGGCAGTGTAAAATATTTTTTGTTATTGTTGTTGTTAAATGCAACTTTATTGGGAGGCTTGTAAGTGTGTTTGGAGCAACTTGGATGTGTGAATCTATATTTTTCAACTGTAACTTTTATATAATGCATATTACTTATTTAAAAATTATTTATTATATTACAGTTATCCCAATGTTGCAGATTACTTCTTATGAAAATTTAGTATCCAAATTGGGATGTGCTATAAGCATAAAATACACACCAGATTTTGAAGACCTGGTTAAAAAAATGAATGTGCAATAACTCATTTAGTAATTCATTTTTTAAAATATTGATTACATTTTGAAGTGATAATGTTTTGGATATGTTGTGGTTAAGGAAAATATATTAAAATCAATGTCACTTGATTTTTTTGTGTGTACTTTTAAAATGTGGCCACCATAAAATTTGAAGTCATAGAAGTGTTTCTCAGGATATCACTTACAGAACAGCTCTGACCTGCTGGGTCGGAAGAAGAAGTCCTGTGTTGTGTCCACAGGGTTCTCACCCGTTTACCTGGTGAGAACATCACAATGAGCTCAGTTAAAAACAGGAACAATAAATTCCATGTCCTAGCAAATCATAAAACATGTTTAGTAACTTTTTAAGCTTGTCAAACCCAGAGGGTCTTGGATACTTTCTGATTGCAAAGCTGCACCATATATTTAATTTTACTTACCATGGCAGAAACCTCGTAATCTAAACTCAGAAATTTTAAACAGCTCAACTGGTTAAGAGAGCCATCACAGCTCTGTTAACCAGTTGAGTTGTTTAAAATTTCTAGTCCAGGTATGATTAAATGAATGTAATCATAGTCCCTGTGTAAAACATTTAAATAATATTTCATGCTATGAACACCATAGTACTTGTAATTGAAAGCTCAGATTTTAGAGTCAGGCAGACCTGGGCTTTGAATTCCAGATCTGCAATTTTCTAGTTGTTGACCTTGGGCTAGGATTTTCAACATGTTAAGCCTTGGTTTCTTCATTTGTAAAGTGGAACAATAATAGTTCGTACATAATAGCACTGCTATGAGGATTAAAAGTTATAACCTATGTACAGTACCCGGCATATGAGATGCACCCAACTGTTGATAACTTGGTAACTCTTGTTTATTACAAAGTTTATTGTTGTTCTTATTGGCTTTATAAAGTATCCAGCATTGTCCCCAAGAACCCTGTCTGCCATATTGCTGTTGTACCTGGAAGGCTGTGTCACAGCTTCCATTCATTTACAAGTTGCTAAAATTATTTAGGGTTAAAGTTATTTGCCCTCCTGGGCTTTTCCTTGACCTTGTTTTGTTTTCCTTCTATCATTTCTTATTCTTTGTCTTGTTCTGCAATTACTCTTTGATCCTGAAGTTTCTCTTCTCTTACTTTGTCTTTTCTATAGCGGGCACATTCCATAGCTCATAAAGTTTTATTTACGAGCACATATTGAGCGCTTACTATGTGCCAGACTCTGATAGGTGCTAGGAGTATAAAGATGGGTAACAAAGCTCCTGCCTTCAAGGTGGTTACTTCTAGTCCAGGGAGAGCATTTATAAATAAGGACAATAAATGTCCCTGGTGCCCCAATAGGAGTTGGAAGAGAGACCAGTGTGGGCAGGGGCAGGAACAAGACAGTGGATTCTGCCAGGGTGGTGATAAGGAAAAACTTCTTAGATGAAGCGACAGTTGAATGGTTTTGATAAATGAGCAGGAATCGAGCCTAGTGTATAAGGTTGGAGGAGAAACAGGCGGGGGGCCCAGTAAGGACACAAGAAACCGCCAGAAGCCAGAGTAGTATGTTCGGGCAATGCCAGTGGTTTGTTAGGAAGAGCTGGGTCAGAGTACAGGAGGATGGAGTTGGGACAAGACACCTGACCACAGAGGGCAACCATTTCCCAGAGGACTTGGTATGCTTTGCTCATTCGGTTGTTAGTGACACAATCAGATCCCAGTCCTGCAAAGGCCACTTTGACAGCAAGGACTAGAGTTAGGGGTGGAACCCTGAGAGGAAGCCGTTGTGAGAGTCTGAGGCCTGAGCTAGATGCTGGCTGCAGCCATACAGTACGAAGATTCAAGATAACTGTGCGTGGTGACAGATGCCAACTGGACCACCGCGGTGATTGCTTCACATTATGTGCACATAGCAAATAATTATGTTGTGCATCTTAGACCAGTACAGTGTCCAGTCTGGTGAACTGGAGGTGCGGTGAGGAGACCGGCGTGGAGTCCAGCCCAGCAGGCAGTTGGTCCACCAGCTGGAGTTCAGGAGAGAGAGCTGGGCCCCGAGCTCTGCAACTGTAGCAGCTGCTACTGCTTCGTGTTTTCCCTCCTGTAGGACATGCCACTCACACCACCACCAACCCTCTCCACCCGCCCACACCCCTGAATGCCGTCAGGGTTATCTTTGAAACCACGTTCCGTGGCGGGTTGTTGAGCTCTCTTCGAAGTGGGAATAATTTCATCTCAGTGCCCCGCCCCTTCTCCTCATCTCACAGATTGCACCAACCAGGAAGGAGTCTTTTCCCAAGACCCCAAACAAACCATCTCTATGTGATAGTTTTAATTCTTCATCGTCCCAAGTGTCCCCCTGCCAAGCTTAGCACTCTCCAGGGCATCTCCTTGTATTTAGAATAAGACCCAAACCCCTGACCATGGCTCCTTAGGCCCTTCGCCACTGGAGCCCTGGCCTGGCCACCTCCCCAGCTCAGCTCTTTCTTCTCTGCCTGTCACCAGATTTGAGCTACAGGCCGCTGTTCCTGGAATTGGAAACAAAACACACAAAGCAGCTGCTCCTGCTGCAGGCATTTGTGTCCGGCTCTTGCCTTGTGTGCGCCTGGGCTGTCCTTCCCTCAGATCTCTGCTAGGCTTCCTCCATGTCTTTGTTCAGTTCTCAGTACCAGCATCTGAGGGACCTCACCGACCCCTGGCAGGCTCCGTCCCCTCACCCTGCTTACATACCTCGCAGCACTTACCTCTGTCTGAAATGATCCTGACTGTTAACTTACGTACATATGTCTTTCCCCATTGGTACGGAGGCCTTGGCTCCCACCTGTCCCCAGCACCTAGCACCTGACACATAGCAGGCATTCGTTAGGTGTTTGTTCAAGAGCTTGAAATCTTGGCAAAATATCCCTTAAGTTAAGGTGTTCTTCTTCCCAGTCACTTCGGTTAAGTTGTGTTGAAACAGACGCTGGTTTCTGGAGTGACTGTATCTTCCAAGGAGGAAGGGGAGGCAGCTCTATCAGTCGGATTCCCAATAGGAAACAGATGTACACTCAGCAGCATAATTGAGGGGAGATTATTAAAGGGATTATCGAGGTTTAGGGAAACCAAGAAGGGATTGTGAAGTACTGGCAAAAGCCCAGAGAAAATAGTTACGTGGAGGAGGCCTTGGCGGGAGCCTGTGGGGAAGGGCTGCGGCCAGCCTGCCGTCACCGGGAAGTCTGGGAGCCCAGGGACCGAGTGCCCGACCTTCTCTGCTCCCAGCTCTCCACGGGCTTAACTCAGCGGGTGCCAGAGAGCAGGGAAGAGAGCGTGGGTCAGCCCCCAGCAGTGGGAAAGGGCGCAGAGCACAGGGAGAAAAAATCATATAATGTGCCCATGCCAATTATTTTGTTCCTTAATCAAACACAATTGTTTTCTTTTTTTTATTTCTTATTATATTAAAATCCCTTTTTTTTTTTTTTTTTTTTTTTTTTTTTTTTTTTTTTTTTCCCCCCCCCCCCCCCCCCCCCCCCCCCCCCCCCCCCTCTCTTCTTTCCTTCACTCCTCCCCCCCCCCCCCTATTGTTATTTTATGTGCTTATATGTGAGGGAAAGGTGTTTGAGACCAGGGAACATGCTTACAACTCCTTTGAAGACCCCAGAAGGATGTGGTAGGGGATTATTCCTCAGTATACGTGAATATGTGGAAACTTGAGAAATGACTGTGTCCTGAAACGAGAGTACTTTGAGTAAATCTTAGGAACGACAAGCCACAGTTTAATTCTCCGTCCCAGCTTGTCCACAGTACCCCAATGCCTGATGTACAGGACTGATAGATGGTCATTTTTGTGTGTGGGTTTGCTTGTTCTAGTGCATCAGTTATAGCCACGATCATAAAACTCTATTTGCTTCCTGGGTCAGACAGATTTCTCCGCAGGGCAGTGGGTGATGGATGAGACTTCAAGGCCCTTTCTCTGTCTCAGCTCACTCGGGGGCTGATAAAATTCCTAAAGGGTTAGTGATTCAGCATTGTCCTGTCAAGTAATATGTTTTAGGAGCAAAAAAAGGGAGTGATTTAATTTAATGTTAAAAGGCAAGGCTGAGTTCTAACAATCTAGTTTCTACCATTTGTTGAGAGCTCATGATGTAGACCATGAGTTCCAAAATGTCACAAAAATAATAGCTGCCACTTTCAAGCTTCTACTGTACACCAGGCACTGGACTCTACCTGACATGAAGTCCAGAATTCTCGTATAGTTGGTAGTAGTGCAGTTTTACATTTGAGATAAACCTAAGTCATCATCAGGAAAGGTAGATTCAGGATTCAAACTTGGGCATCTCCCTGAAGCCGTGGACCGGGTTCTGGCTGCATGCATAGGGGCCCTCAGACCAGGACCACTGGAATCCTTCTTATCTGAAGCCTGCTGTGGGGTGGATGCGGGACTGCGGGGCTTCGCAACCAGGAGGACAGGACTGAGGGTGGACACGGCTCACTCTCTCGCTTTGCTCTGCCACGGGAAGCAAACCACCACGGAGAAGGATGAGAGATGTGGAAAGGGCCGAGAGGAGGGCAGCCAACTCTTTGGGGGGCACTGGCAATCACATTTCAAGCCCCTCATCCTTCCAATTTACAAATCAACTGTCACTGTGCTTTTGGTCACAAGGCCTCTACCGTGTGTCTGAGGTTTGTTCTCCGGTACCCAAAGGTTCTCCTGGGGTGCTCTCAGGAGCGCGGGGCACCCTGAAACTAGGAGGAGGATCTAGGTTCCAAATGCGGAACGTAAACTCGTTTGTTGTGCAGTTTGATTGTCTTTCACAACTGAGAGAGAAGATATTAGAAAGTGGGAAGAGGAAGACGAAAAAGAGAAAAGGGTTCAGGAGTACAGATCAGTCACTTGGGTTCTAAGACTGTCTTTTTAAAAGTGAAAGTAAACAACTTTAGAAAAACCATGAGGTGGAATCATTTGACTTTGCTAATAACTGAACAAAGTTTAGTTAGAGAAAGGTTTCCTGCTAGAGAGAGGCCCTTGATACTCAGCGTGTTGGCATTTAAGCAGAATTAGAATTTGAGAGTACTCTAAAAACGTTTCTGGGTTTAAAAAATAATTACTAGATTTTGCGTAAGATTTCTATACAGTAATGGGCAGGGTGGGAGAAAATGCTTTGTATTCCTGCTGGTCAGTAATTACCCTGAAGTTCACTTTCCCAGCACAGTAACCCCAAGGTCATTGGAAAAAATGGCAGCAAAGAAAGACCCGCAGGGGAAAATGCTCTGTTGGTTTTCCACAGAGCTTGTTGTTGATGCGGACCTGCCCACGAGTGTGACGAAGTGCCCAGACTTGAACGACCTCCACAGAATGGGCCCCGGGAATTACCTAGTTCTCCTGCAGTCAGCTTTTATTTTTCATCGTTACTTTTAAAAGTTACAAAATTTTGCCTGCATACACACTCTGAACTAGTAATTCTGTTTAATTGAGGGTTTTGTTCACTGACTGTAGCCGTTATGTTTTGAGCTGTGCACGATGCAGCAGGCATTTGCCAGGTATTGCAGGAGCATTACCTCTGTCGGTCTCACAGCAAGACCCGTGCTGGCTCCACCCACCGATGGAGGAACTGAACAATAGAGGAAGCAAGTCTCTCGTCCTCTTGATTCCCTAAGTAGCATGGTAACCCTAGGAGCTAAGGTGAAAGAGAAAATGGTAGAAAAGCCCCCCAATATAAGCGTTTAGATGTGAGACAGCAGCATTTAAGTAGGCCATGACAGTAGGTAAGGAAGTAGGTAAATGGAAAATGAATGAAAGCAGAAAATGGAGTCAGAGGGCGACAATTTATTCAGCAAACATATGTTAAGTGCTGGGGGTGGTGGTGGGGAATCCTGAATGTGTGTGTGTGTTGGTTTCTTTACCAGGGAAAAACACAATGGTACTAACATCTAGCTGATCATAAGATTTGTGCTGAAGTAGGAGAAAACCCCAGAGTTTGAAAGTGTCTGTGGTAAGGCTGAGATTGGGGCTTTTGTTTGGCTGTCGAGAGGGACATCTTTATTTTTCAATGGAATCTGACCAGGTGCCTGTTAAACTATCTGCATCTGTTTGGACTGTCGCATGAACTGCTTCTAGAACTGTCTTCATGAAACTATTAACTCCTGCATTTTTTTGAGGCTGCTTAGAAGGTGTTTGTTTAGTCTGCAGACAGGCTGTTGATCAAAGACCCTTGTTTGTGAACAGGCATTTCTCAGTTTGAGGAAGTCCCTGTGGCTGGCCGTGTTAGACCAGGGTCACGGGCAGGCAGAGAGCTTGGAGTGTGGGCGCAGTGATTGGAGTTTAGCCTCTTTCCCAGAACTGAAACTCAGCCCATTCGTTGGCTCAGCACTCGAGGAAGGCTGTTTGAGGAAACAAACCCAGAAGGAACTAAGAGCAGTCATGTGTTCGTGAGTGACTCACTCAGGGTTTCTGCTGCAGCGCATGACCCTCAGGCCACAAAGGGGGCGGGCTGAGAGTTATCGATACATCACTGACACCTTATCTGAGCAACTCCCTTCCTCCTGGAATGGCTTGAGTGACAGGTAACATCCAAAGGGAACTTGGGGAACAGCCTGCCTGAGTCTGAAGGTTGTCTAATATCAGCCTGCCTCAGTTTCTTCTTCTGTAAAATGGACAATAGAATAATAATACTTTATAAGATTTTTGTGGATATTATATGAACTAACACATGCACAGTGTTTATAACAGTGACTGCCATGTGGTAATTATAAATGTTTCTCAAAATGCAGACAATTGTAATTGAACAATGATAAAATAATTTAAAAAAAAGAAACAGCTGCCAAATGCTCATCTTAAACACAAGTGGTTTCTCATTATGATGTTAAACCATTACATTTATTTTATATTTTACAGTTTGTGAAACGTTTTTATATATGTTATATCCAATGATCAGAGGATAGATGGTTGATAGAGTATGTTTGACATTTATAAGGAACAGGCTGATTAGAGGGTATAATCTGGAAAAGATAAGGGGAAAGGCCTCCCTTCTCGAGGAATGCGTTTCATTGCCTGGGGTGCGGCCCCAGGAGGAGTTTAGGAAAGGTGGCCGGCCAGCGCTGACTGCATACCCCGTCTCTTAGTAAGCCGAGTTTCCCCAGAGTGCCTGTCCAAAGCAGGACCTGGACCAGGGAACCGGGTGGGCGTAGAACAAGATGCCAAGAGGCTCTGCCCTTCCTAGTGGGGCCGCTTGCCAGGAGGCAGCCACTTGGCGCAGAGAGCATCTGAGAGATCGAACCCCTTTTTCACTCCTGGAGCCTGTCCTGTAGGAGCTGGTTATGTGTGAGACACGGCCCAGCGCAAACCATGAAGAAAACCAGGTTTTTTGGCTTCAAAAGAGAAAAATTCCAGATGACCAAATGGGACTGTGCTCTTGGCGGACAGAGTGGCTTCACTTGTCCTCTCAGTGCTCAAACCAGGACAGTTCCAGGAGGACCCGCAGGGGTTGGTCACCCTGACGTACTGTGGACCCTGACCAAATGACCCGAGGCAGATGAAGGACAAAGCCGGTGCTCAGATTCCAAGGCCGGGTAACTTGGTGGGACTCTTTATAGGTAGCTGTGGTGAAAGTGTTCCATTTGTGAACGACCAGGTTTCTGTGGGGCCAACAGCCTCCCACCTGCACCTCCCACCCACCCCAGAGCAGGGTCTTTCTACCGTGGCACAGGCGATGTTTGAATGATCGTGGGTGTTGTCCGTGCATTGTAGGACGTTTAGTAGTATCCCTGGCCCTCTACCCAAAAAATATCTGTAGGCATTGCCAAATAACTTCTGGGGTGGGGAAGAAAACTGACGCCTGTTGAGAACCATAATAGCTCCCACATTTTAGGAAAATGACCATGCGATCGTCTTTGTCACCTGCCTGACTTAGTCTTAATTTTGTGGTTTTTTTCCAGTTATACTTCTTCTATTTTTTCGATAGTTGTCTTGTTCTTTTTAACCCCTCCTATCATATATGATCTTGTGATTACTTACGAAATTTTCAAACATAACTACAGAATCTCAGTTTGTCTAACAGTCTGGAAGAAGTCATTTCTTTGAATTTTTTAGACTCTGGAAATTCTTTCTTGCCTTAATTTTATTGTCTCAGTAGGGTAGATCCCCTGAGGTTCACTGGAATTAAGCAGATACAGGTCTTCAAGGTTTCTTAGAAAAACTGTAATTAAAATGGAATTTGTTTTCCCTAGAAAGCTTGCTTCTCTTATCGTACGAGCTTATTAGCTTTGCCCAGGTTATTTCTGAAATAATGAACTTATGTTCTATGTAGACATTTTAAGAAGAGCTTTTTACATTATTAGAGAAGCATTTAAGTGTTGGAAGTCAAATATCCCACAACAGCTACAGACAGGCTACAGAACTGGAGACCATTTGTACAATCTAGATTCTTCCGCCTGTTCAGTCAGCGCTATTCTTTCTAAGTTTTTCAATGAAAAAATATTCTAAAGACTGCTCTTCAGATGCTATGACAGCTTTGTGGCAAAACATCTGATTGACATTTTAGCCTAATACTTTTCTAAAAAATTTGTTTATTTTCAGAGAGAGGGGAAGTGAGAGAGAAGGAGAGGGAGAGAAACATCCATTGGCTGCCTCTCACACACTCCCAACCAGGGACCTGGCCCACAACCCAGGCATGCGCCCTGGCGGGAATCAGCTGGCAACCCTTCGGTTCACAGGCGGGCACTCAATCCGCTGAACCACACCAGCCAGGGCTGGCCTAATACTCTTTTTATAAAGTCTTGCAGAAATAGGATTTCTAATTATCTTTATGAGTAAACCGTTCCAGTTTGTAATTATCCTTAGAGTCAAAATTTCTTCCTTTCCTTAACCACTGAAGATAATTTCCTCTTTATAATGTTTACTTATTAGGACAAATTTTAATCTAATTATAAAATGATGCAGGCCACTAAAGAAACAGAGAAGAACACAAGGGAGAAAATAAAAATAATATGTCATACCACATCTCAGAGATATTGTGTCGGAATTATACATCTTTTTAAAACGCATATAACCTGTGAGTATGCTTATCAGGTTGACTTTTCTCCTGTTCATTTCTTGCTAGGGATAGAAAACACCCTCACAATTTTGTGGTGAATTTCAATGTATTGTACTTTTAAATGAATAAATAATAAGTTTCATAAGAGAATTAAATTAACAAAGAATGCGTAATGATGAACACACAAGTCTTTTTTGTTAAGTTGTTTTGTTCGAGTAAACTGGGCCTGGGTACCAACTGTTCTCAGTGTCTTTATCTGTGCTTTGGAGATCTCTTTATGTTATGCATGCAAATATACCTATAGCTTTGACTCCTCTCTCCCCTTTTCCACAAAAGAGCAGAGTACTAGGTGAATAGTTATGCCACTTGTTTTTCTTCTCCTGGCTCTACTTTTTTTGGAGATCTCTCAACTCAGTGCGTCGAGAGTTCCCACATTGACTTGAAAAAATAATCGCATAGGATTCCATTGTATGCATTTACCATAATTTATTTAACTATTCACTGTCGATGAACATTTGCTTTGTTTCCAGTCTTTTGCTATTAAAGAGATGCTAAAATAAATTATCTTGGACACATGTCATTTTGCAAGTATTAAATATACCTATAGGATAAACCCCCCAAAGTAGCATTGCTAGGTTAAAGAGTGTATGCAATAGTAATTCTAATGGACATAATGGGTGTATATTAGAGATGGTAATTTAATAGGTACATAATAAAATACCAGGTGTCCTCTGTAGGGGTTGTACCAATATACATGTGGTTCCATCAGAAATATATGAAAGTATCATATCTTTGCCAACATACTAACATGCCATTACTTCCAACTTCTGGATTTTTGCCAATTTGATTGATGAAAAGTGATATTTCAGTTATTTTCAATTTGCATATTTTAATAAAGTTAAAAGCCATTTGTACTTTGTCAACTACCTGCTCATATTCTGTGCCCATTTTTTCCTATGGGCCCATAGGAATCATTTTCTCATTGAAATAATTAACTGATTTGAGCCCAGGTCTGTTTCCAGAGCTTGCACTTCTCACCAGTTTGTATGCACTGGTGGTTGTATGCACTGGTACAGCCATGCTGGTTTTTAAAAGATTGGAATCTTTCTGTACCTCTCGGTGGATAGATAGCTGCTGTCCCAAGCCTCTCATGTGTCCCCATCACCACCAGCCTAAACTCCCTAACCCCCTCCAGGGAACCCCCGGACCTGCCCACAAGCCAGCAGGTAACAGGTTAACATCCAGTCCAGCAGAGGCCCCAGCGGCAGGGCTGCTCGCAGATGTGTGTTAGTGCTCTTGAGGCCCTCCTGCTCTTACCGCACTGCTGTGTAGTATCAAGTGTCACGCTGAGCACTGCTTGACATCACCGGGCAGCTCAGGGTGAATGAGAAAATAGCTTCACAGCTCATTAATGAAACTGCCATTTGGGATCAGATCAGACACACAGTGGACGCCTAGCTGAACTCATTGCCTCCCTTGATAAAATACAGGATGAAGAACATTGCATCTGCCGACAAATGGAGTTTGTGTTCTCACGGAGGCAGGTTGCTAGAGGGAGTGATTCCTCAGCCCCTGCCCAGTCCCCACTCCCACCACCTGACCTACCCAGGCTGCCCATGCCAGACCCTCCTCCTAGGTGTTCTGGCTCTGGGGTCCTCGCTCAGAAGCTTCTCTGCCTCTCTCTGTGCTGCCTCCATCCACCGAGGATCCTCAGGCCTCAGAGGCCCACTAGCCTGGTGGTACTTGAGGAATCATTTCCATTGCACTTGGGCAAGAGGACTTTTTTGGTAGGGCCTGTGGTTGTGAACATCATTTCCAACATTCTTTCTTTGTAAAAGGCATTTTCTGTTTCCAGAAGCAATTTATACATGAACTGTTCTGAAAGCAAGATAGGGATTTTTCTTATATTTTGGAAGGAAATTAGTTAGTCTATGTTTTACTCTTCTCTAGGAGTTGTTTTATGGGTGATGATAAACAGTAGACATTGCCTGTGCTCTTTATTTCTGATAGTCCTACTTTGAAGCTACACTTGACCCAATCTGCAGAGATTCCTTGTTTTCATTAGGATAGGCTAAGTAGCAGTATCATAGACCCCAGTATGGCAGTGGCTTACTCAGTAGAAATACGTTTCGTGTTGTTCCTGATGTGTGTGAAGGTTGGTTGGGGATCTCACCTCTAAGAACTCATTCGGAGATCCAGACTGAGCAGCTTTGCTTTTTCCAGTCCACAGTGTTGCCTCAGCATTGCTCTCCCGGCCAGAAGAGGAAAGAGCTGGAGGAGAGTGATTGGGAGATTTGTAGGGCCAGGCCCACATCGCATCCTCATGACCCATGTCATTTCCTCTCTGTGCATTGGCTAGAGCTAAGTCAAAAGGTCAAACCCAACGGTAGTTTGGGAACTGTAGTCTCCTCGTGCTCCACAGAAGGGAATGACCTGTACACGTTGTGGTTCTCATTAACTTTCAAATACTTTGGGCAGTTACACTTGTAAATGTGCCTGTCTGAAGGCCATACTTAGGAGATGTGCACAGCAGCTCTGTCGCACCTTTGTTTTAATTTCAAGCAAGAAGCAGCCTACACAGCCACACTGGCAAGAGTGTCTACGATCAGACAGATCCCTACTCAGGGAGTAGGCCAGGGGGGAGGTTGGCATGTGGGCGAGTCCACCAGGTTTTGCCTGCTGGATACATGCAGTGGGAAAGGCCTGGCGGTATGACCTTGAGCAAGTCACCTGTCTGAATCTGTTTTCCTATCTGCGTCAACTGGTAGACATCTAAGGTATTTCACTGTTTTGAGAATTTGGCCTCTGGCGAAACTGCAGGATAATTACCGCATAGCCACAAAGTTCAGAGATCATTTTATAGCTTTTATAGCCATTTAATTATTTTTTAAAAACGAAAAGAAAAGCACCACAGACCTTCAAAGTGTTCATTATTTAAATGCTATTTAGGAAGCAAACAGGATTCATTTGGGCCCAGCCTAGGCGAGTGAACAGTTCAGAGGTCAGTAACCACATGAAAATGTACCTCTGATTTAGCAAGGGCGAAAGAATGTCAATCTGTGGTAACACACAGATTCATTTACTTTGGATAATTTTAAAACTTTCTGCTTATGCTGCCTTATCATTGAACTTACCCTCTTTGGGATATGGCCTTTGAAGTTTTCCCGCCGACCAAATACGATTCTCGCCCTTGGAGTCAGCTCTGTATCGCTGTTGTCTCTTTTACGAATAACATCGCTTCTGAGCAGTTCCATACCTTGACCCATTGCTACTCAGCAGGAAGAAGCAAATTATCAGTAAAGTGAGTGTTAGTTTCAAGGGATTAGTCATAAAGCCATTTGGGGGGAAATCACGTGTGTGTATGCAATCCACTGTAAGGAACGATGTTTTGTGTGCCTGAAAACTTCTGTAGGCTTTGGCCTGGAAAGGGGCAGGCCAGGCTATTGGAAAAAGTACTGGTTGCTCATTTGCTGAAAGCATTGGGCTGAGGGTTTTGTTCGCATTCAGACTATGAACATTTGGTTGGCCTACCTAGCATTAAGTAATCTTGTGAATATTTTATCATAGGATAAAAATATGCCTTGGAAAGTGGACAGGATCTGAATTTCTGGGACTTCTCTAAGTAGGATTTTGGGCATAGGAAAATAAGAGCTGTTGTACAGTTCTCAAAACATATTTTCAAAACTCCAAATCCCCCACTTTGCCTCTCACTGGGCCCACGCCAGGCCAAGTCAGTTGCTGGAGAACTGTGGTTGACAGACTTGTCTAATGAATAGAATTACTGGGACACTGTTTAAAATGGGAGAGTTCCAGACCCTTCCTTTGGTGGTGCTGATGCAGAAGCTCCAAGACAAGGCCGAGGAGCTGATTTTTGACGGGCTCTCCTGGTGATGGAGTGAGCCGGAGAGACACTGCCACAGCGCAGGGGTGCTCTCCCCGCCCCTGGTTCAGACAAGGGGCTCTCTGAGGCGCACCGTGGGGGTGAGTGTCCTGCCTGGACACAGGCGACCTGGGCGATCATCTGGCACAACAACAACTCAGAGCAGGCGCTCCCTTGATATCTGCAGACTATTGAAAAATTGGGGAAATAAGCACAGTCTCTCTCCACCTGGGTGGACGGGGAGTGGCAAATCATACTCAGAAGACCACTGGGGTGAGCCTGGAATGAGAGCTGGGAAGGAGAGGGATCTGAGAGTTCATAGCACCCGCCTCCCTGGCCTGGTATCAGTCTGTTTCACAGGAGGCTGAGCTGGTCTTCCATCTGAAGCCGGGTGACTTCAGAATTTCCTTCGCCTGCCTGTCCTCCGGGTGCACTGCCAATTTACACCTCTCCAGCCCTTCCTAGGCTTCCAAAGGAGGACCGCCCTTCCTTCTGATGGTCACATTTTTTTCTTCCATCACATTAATCTCAAAGCCTCAGCTCCAGGCAGACCAGGTGTTCTTTTTCTATGGACTTCGCATATCTTTCAGTCTAGTGGGTCTAGTGAACATGGTATCTCAAGGGGCTTCCCTGAATTGTCACCTGGTTACAAGATTGTAAAGCATGTGATTGGTTTAATGATTTAATGTTAGCCTTTAAAGTGAGTAATTTGAGAAACAATAAAATATAAAGTTCGGTGTATTAATGAGTGGAAGAAACAGGGTTTAAGTTATATATAAAGGAATGAACCATGTATTGTGGACCTCCAATAAGTGTTACTCATTGGATGAATGAATGAATGAATGAATGAATGAATGACAAGAGATTTCTGACCTCTAGAGGAAGGAGCTCTTGTTTTAAGACAATGGAATAATGCCAGAAAAACCAAGGTTTAAGTCTCAGCCTACCCCTTAGAAGTCTTATTTTTTAACACGAGTCTCCCCAAGCTTCAGTTTTCCTCACTGAAAGCAGGCTTCACAGTTCCCACCTAGTTTGGTTGTTGGTAGGATTAAAACCAGCCACATGGTACGTTCTTAGAGTGTCTGGCACATAGCCAGGGTGAAACACATGGCAGGTACCGAAGGAAAAGGGAGCAGCATCAGCCTGTGGTGTGTTATGGTGGTGAGCGGTCAAGGAGAACCTGGGTCAGTACCCTGTACAGACTGTGTTAAAGCCCGAGATGCAGGAGGCGGTAGGGGTGGGTCAAGGAGCCTGTGGGACCACCACCTCCTGGCTGCGCAGGCTTGCAAGTGACAATAAGGGTAACACTAGGAGGCATTGGGAGAGCCAGGGCATCTGTCATTCCTCCCAAGGAATCAGTTATATTGTGAGCGCCAGTTAGCTCCAATTTTAACAAAATTGATTTGATGCTATCCTGCACCTTGGGGCTTTAGTTTCCTCACCTACAAAGAAGGCCCTGAGCTCCCTCCTTCATCTGAGGGTGGGAAGGAAGTGTCGGGCCACGCGAATCTCCCCTGTGCCTTGGGGAACGAGACGATGAGATGGACTGTAATTTCCACATCCTTGTATTTTAAAGGCTGACCTTCGTGCGTGCTTAGAGCACGTGAGCAGGTTTCTGCACTTCTCATGGAGTGGATTCAGATTCTGCAGGTGATGTGGGTGAAAAGCCTCAAACTGCCGGTGACCCTGGCCATGTTAGGAAATTCCTAACAGTTGTCAAAATTCTGAGTGGTTTGGCTGTACACTGACAACAGCATTTCAGCTGACTAGTCTGCTTTGTAACTGTGCTTCCGAGAGGCTCGGGCAGAAAATGAGAGCAAGGTAATGCCTAAAAGTGAGTGCATGGCTATGGGCTAGTGGTTTACAGACCTGCTCGCTAATTCACTAACATCTGTCATGAGTCATTTGACACACACACACACAAAAGGGAAAGAGTGAGCATAAAATACTGTTTGAAATCTATAGATTTGAAATAACACGGTTATCTATTTCATCTGTGGTTTGTTGGGCTCGAGAGTCAGGACTGGGCATATTTTGTGCTGCCAGCAGGAATGAGGAATTGAGAAATCAGGAACAAGTGTTCTCTTACCCTGTAATAAAGGGCCTGACTTGGCAGAGCACAAAGATCCTACTTTTGCACCACCAAGAGCCTTCCCGATTTGGGTGGGACCCGAAGAATGGTGGGGGGGGGGGTAGTTCATGAAGCTGAGATAGAACTTTGCTGAATTAAGATTTTCTGTACCCTGTGTTGGTCACTCACATGAACAAAATTAGAACCTGTGTTTTATATTTTATACCCAGTCTTTTCTGCTGGGCAGTCAACTCATTTTTTAAAATTTTAGACAAAATCCCCAATGTAAGCTTCAGATTTCCTCATTTGACACTATCCTGCACTTCGGGACTTCAGTTTCCCCACCTGCAGTAAAACCTGTTTTGAGCACTTAAAAAGCAACTGTAGGGCCCTGGCTGGTGTAGCTCAGTGGATTGAGCGCGGGCCTATGAACCAAATGACCAGGGTTCAATTCCCAGTCAGGGCACATGCCTGGGTTGCAGGCCAGTTCCCAGCAGGGGACACATGAGAGGCAACCATACATTGATATTTCTCTCCCTCTCTCCTTCCTTTCCCCGCTAAAGATAATTTTTTTAAAAAAGCAACCATAAAAGGGTAGATGCCAAACACTGGTCAGGGAGCTTTGAGGAATTCAAGACAGTCTGACTTATACTCAGTGTGCTCCTACTCTAGTTGGGAAGACAAGATCTAAACAGGTTCAAAGTCAAATACTAAGAATAGTAGAGTGAAGTAACAACCCAGAACTATAGAGATAACACGTCACTGGGCAGCATATGATGAATTACCAAATAGAAGTGCCCAGGCAATAGGGCTTTCACAATTCAGAGGTGGGCGAAGACCTCGTGGGTGCCTGCCGGTGAGGTACTGCCCAGGCCTGGTTTTCTGTTGTGAAATTCAAGCCTCGTTCCTTCCTTCCTTCACTCCACGGATATTTATGGAGCTACTAGGATGTGTCAGGGGCTGGGGGTACAGAGGTGAGGAGACAGACAAGGGCCCTGATGTTCTCCAGAGTACAGTCTGGTGGGGGCAGCCAGACGGTGAGCAAATGAACTCCCAAGCGGTTAAGCACAGATCGTGATGAGAGGAAGCCTACACCAGGCAGTGGGAGCAAATGAAAAGGGAAGCGGTTTAATTTGGGGCGTTGGGAAGGCTTCCCTGTGGAAGTAGCATTCGAACTAAGATCTGAGAATAGAGTCCACCCCAGGTACTTGGTGAAGGAGGAACACTGCTGGGCCAAATGAACTAGCATCTTTAATTTCCACAATTAATTAGTTTAGGCAATGCGAATAAAGGCCAGAACGCAGTTATCGTTGTTCTGCGTTCTGGACATGAGGCGAGTCAGTTTGCAATGAGCATGTGCTTCTGCGCATGCACAAACCCCCCCCTTTTGCTTCTACAGCCTCCCGCTCCCCCTGCAGCTCTGCCCTCCCACTGCATAGCGCATATCAGAGGATGTGGGAAGATCATCCCGGATCCCCAACAGGTTTGCTTCTGAGTTTCCCAGAAGCTCCTGGGGAGGCATTCAGGGAGTTGGATCTTTTAACCACCCAAAGCTTTGTATGCCCTCTTTCCTGGATGTGGCCATGACCTCCTAGAAAGTCCACTGTGCTCGGGTGGCTGTCCCTGAGCCCTCACTGAGCTAGGATCATCACTAGTCCTAGTCTTCACGGGTGACCACACAAGTCCGCCCCAGCCACTCACCTTTCTGAATCTTATTTCCTGGAGCCACATCAGAAAAATTGTTGAGGCAGTCATTGTTTTTCAGGTCACCCTGACTTCACTGATTAGAGAGGCAGGCTCCTGTGCCCTAAGCACACCTGCAGAATGACAGTCCTTCTGGGACTGCCCCGAATTGAAGTCCCAGCTTCGCCACTGCCTCCGTGTGACTTTGGACAGATTGCTTCTCTGAGTTCAGGTAAATCTGAGACATGCTCGCCTGAAACCCATTGCATTAGGTGTGCTTTGGAATCCAGAACACTTCAGATTTTAGAAAGATAATACATTGCATGCACTCCACGTTGCTTAATTCCTCTAGCTATGCCTTGAACGATGTCCGCTATCCAAACGCATCACTCTGTCTTCATTAGAGCATATGGGTGTGCAGACATATTGGAAAAAAGGAAGTCAGCAGAGAGTTGCAGTGGAGACTAGAGTCTAGATTTGACTGCTCACTGATTTCTGAACGCGACTCGGTTTTTCAGAGTAGTAGTGTCTCTCCCAGGTGAGGTGCGTGTCTTGGGAGGATGCATGGAGGGGATGTGTATAAAGTGCTGAGAACGGAAGGCACGTGTAAGCTGTTGTCGTAAAGTAAACTTACTGTGACTATCGAACCCCTGTCAGCTGAGTATAAACAGAATCTGCACTGTCATTTTCTTCTCTTCTTTCTCCCCAAAATGGGCCCTGACCGTGCACCAGGCACACTGCTAGGTGCTGCCAGAAGCCAAATATGAACCAGACAGGCCTCCTGCCTTGTTGTAGTATAGTCAGGGCACCCATGCCGGGCTTTTCGCCTCCCTCTTCGACTTTTATTAGTTTGCATCTTTCACTTTTTCCTTAATATTTCCAGGCCAGGCTATTTGGATTATGTTAAAATCAAACCAACCCCCAAATACACTGTTTTGCCTTGTATGCTCTCAAATTGCCCATTTAAAGGAGAGAGGATAGGAAACAATGACACATGACCCAAGTTCCTGGAAATGGCTCTTGGATAGGAAGTTGTAGTTGAGACAGCAGTGAGAGGAAGTACAGTTCAGTTGAATGAGCACTTAGAGTGGGCTGGAGGGCAGTGGTTACTCCGGTGCACTTGTGCTGAGTTCGTTTTTTGTGCCAGGTGCCGAGCGCGGCCCAGGATTATAAAGATAAACAAGGCAGGCACTGTGTACCCTTTAAGGGATCTGGTGTTTGCTGATGTTTATTGTTTCTGTGTGTGCCTGGCGGTACCAGCCAACCTCTCTGAGCCTGTGTTCTTATCTTCAAAACAGAAGGGCTGCAGTAAGTTATAACTAAGGCCCCACTTTACCTTCAAGGTGTGTGGTTCTTAAAATTACTTAACACATTGGTCAATCACTGTGTGTCACTCTGGGATTCGAGTCAAGACTACGGCCTTTTGTTGCAATAGGGGAGACTTGAGGGGGATCTGAAGAAGGACTTGTTGATAGTAATAGTGTTTGAACGTATTTTGTTCGGGCATATCATCTCCCCAAGCGAGGTTATTTCATTTCTCAAATGATGAGTACTGCCTAGTGTCAGGCTCTATTTTAGGGGAAAAAGCCCCTTCTCTCATGGAGCTCACATTTCAGTGGGGCAGAGACAGAATAAGAAGTGATAAAAATGAATAAACAATTTCAGATACTAATAAATGCAAAGATGAAAAATAAAGACAGGAAAGAGGAGAGTGCAAAGTTAGTGATTGGAGGGTTGTTTTCAAACAATGG
Organism: Artibeus jamaicensis; assembly: GCF_021234435.1. Lineage (NCBI taxonomy): Eukaryota > Metazoa > Chordata > Mammalia > Chiroptera > Phyllostomidae > Artibeus > Artibeus jamaicensis. The sequence goes on from NW_026521954.1 coordinate 3,010,051, forward strand.
TCAGGGAAGACTTTGTGGAGGCGATGTTAGAGTAAAGAGCTAAATGGGGGGTGGGGGTCAGGGGGTGGGGAGAGAGCCCTTTGGCTGGGAAAGGAAATTCCAGGCGAGAGCTGTGAGGCTGAAGGCGGGGAGGTGAGGAATGAGGAATGGCCAGGATGCTGGTGGCGCCCCCAGAGGGAGTTTAGGGCTGGGAGGGAGGGCGGGCATGAGGTACAGAACCACGCAGGTTTCTGGAGGGAGTCCGGGGAAGGATTCGGGGTTTTATTCCAAGTATGAGGAGAAGGCATTGGAGAGTTGTGGGGAGGGGGGTGGCATGACTTCATTTAACAAGAAAGGCTGCTCTACCAGAATATGGATTCAGCCATCATTTATCAGGAGTGAGTGTAGCCCTGGTGTAAGGTAATTTCGTCCAGCCTCGTACTGCTGATCTGGACTAGATGAATTTTTAACATCCCAACAGTTGAAATACATTGTGTTTTTATTTATATTCATGCCTTTTCTCTATATATTTCTTTTACAAAAGGCTTTGTATGAAGATGGATTGTTTTCTAAAGAAAATGTTGCCATTTTTTTACTTAATGCTCATGCAGTCTTTTGTCTTCCTTTTTAGTTGCAACTTCTGAAAGATACGCTATTTCACTCTCCCTGCCATTCTTTCCTGTCTACTTCCTTCTTCCCTCCCTCTGTCCTTCCTTTTTTCCTTTTATTAAATAAATGCTTAATGTTTGACAAGACACCTAGATTCCCCAAGTACCAGTGTTAATAAAACCCAGTGTTTTGGGTTGTATTTGCTTGGTTGTTGTTGTTTTCTTTCCTTGTCCAAAAATATCCTGGGAATATTGGATGGTATTCACAGATGGTGGAATTGAAACTTCCAGTTGTTTTCTTTATACTCACCCTGTTTGAGACATGCCCTTACTTGTGATATGTAGAGTCTGCATTGCAAAAGTGAAAATGTACTCGAGTATGTTAAATGACTAGCAATTTCCAGGCCTGTCCATGCTGTTGTGAAAGGTAAGATTTCGTTCTTTTTTACTGCTGTGTAGTATTCTATTGTATAAATGTACCACAGCTTTTTACCCACTCATCTACTGATGGACACTTGGGCCGTTTCCAGATCTTGGCTCTTGTAAATAATGCTGCAGTGAACATAGAGGTGCATATTTTCTTTGAATTAGTGTTTTGAGTTTCTTCAGATATATTCCCAGAAGTGGGATCACTGGATCAAAAGATAGCTCCATTTTTAATTTTTTGAGGAAATTCCACACGGTTTTCCACAGTGGCTGTACCAACCTGCATTCCCACCAACAGAGCAGGAAGATTCCCTTTTCTCCACATCCTCGAGAATGCTTGTCGTTTGTTGATTCATTGATGATGGCCATTCTGACAGGTGTGAGGTGGTATCTCATTGTGATTTGAATTTGCATCTCTGATGATTAATGACATTGAGCATCTTTTCATGTGTCTGTTGGCCATCGGTATGCTCCCTTTGTAAAAGTGTCTGTTCAGGTCCTTTGTTCATCTTCTTGGCATTGAGTTGTATAAGTTCTTTATATATTTTGGAAATTTATCCCTCATCAGATGTATCATTGGTGAATATGTTCTCCCATGCATTGGGTTGCCGTTTCATTTTGTCGATGGTTTCTTTTGCTGTGCAAAAGCTTTCAGTTTATGCTAAGTGAAGCCAGTCAGTCAGGGAAAGGCAAATACCATATGATCTCACTTCTCCGTGGAATCCAATCAACACAATAATTTAACAAACAAAATAGAAACAGAAGCCTAGATACATAGAACAGATTGATAGCTGTCAGAGGGTAGGAGTGTCGGGGGGGCTGGGTGAAAAAAGGTGAGGAGTTAAGGAAAAAATTATATATATATGACACAGGACATGGGCAACTCATGGTGATAGCCAGAGGGAAGAGGGGGTGGAGGAAGGTAGCAGTGGGTAGAAGGGGGGAAATGGGGATGGATAGAGACTTGACTTTGGGCAGTGAGTGCATGATGCAGGGTGCAGATGACGTTCCTTTGAGTCGTACACTTGAAACCCGTATGGATTTATTAACCAATGTCGCTCCAATAAATTCAATAAAAAACAATTAATTAATTTAATTAACCAGCAGTTTAAATTGAGATAAAATGTCTTTTGAATTCATCAGCCTCAAACCATATGTGTTTTGTGGGCTCCCTATTAGTTATTTAAAGCTCAGCTGTGACACAGCCCATGACGGCCCGTGTGGTCTCTGGTGTGGAAGCGGCTCCTTCTCAGTTACCTTGAGAAATATTTGTGGGCAGACCAGGATGGCTACCCAATGAGCGGAATAACTGCCCGCTTTTATGTTCAGGAAATATATATCAAAGCCACAAGAGGGCAGCTTGTCCAGTGAAACTTGGGATAAAAAGTGCTGTTCTTTAGACAGAGGATAAGGAGGGAGAATTTTCAAAGCGCTTCTTACAGAAGAAAGCTCTTTTACGTTCCTGACCAGCTTCATCCCATCAAAGAGATTTGGAAGTTGAAAGTATGGAGTCAGGTTCTTTCATGCAAATCTGTTTCTTCCTTCTTTAGAATATAACGACCCATTCTCCTGTGGATCCCCCTTCTTCCTGTCTTTCATCTCTTCAATCTTTGTTGAAGTGTAATTTACATATAGTAAATTTCACACATTTCAAGTGCTTTTTAAACACATACAGCCTTGAAATCACCGCCCTCGTCCAGACAGGAATTTCTATCCTCTAGAAAGTTCCCTTGTGCCCCTTTTCAGTCAAGCCTCCCCTTGCACACTCTGCAGGCCCATGACCCCCTCATCTTTGAAAACATTTTGCCTAAGACAAAGGATTTTGTAAATTTACCATAAAATCATGGTCATGTACAGATATTCCCTTCTAAGAGGCTGTGGGAGAAGCCTGGAAAGATCAAGGAAATAGTCTGTCTTTTCCAAGGTAGTTACTGCAGATAAACTTCTGCTCTGCGGTTGTGGTTGTTGGTTTAACCTGACTCATGTTCACTGAGAGGGAGAACTGTTAATTGCACAGTCATTAATTATGCATTTGTTCTTTAAAGTTTATTTCTGCTTTAATAATCCCTAACATTGATCACACTTAAGTACCATCTGTATTAATGAAGTCAGGGGATCCCTTGAGGGAAGTACCATTATCATCATGCTCACATATGGCTTTGACAGATAAAAAGAGTGAGTGGAGGGGTGTAAATGGTAATGGAAAACAAAATACAATGAAGATTAAATAAAAAACCACACACACCCTTTTACGTACATCATCTAGTCAAGTAACCTTAAAACAGTAAATAAAATAAAAGGGCTATTTGCCAGTAAAAAGAAGAGAAAAAAGAGTGAGTAGAGTTAGTTTCCTAATATAAGATAAATGAAATTAAAAGCTCCTTATGAAGTACATGTTTTCGTTGGTCGAAGTACCCAGGTTTAAAAAAACTAGGGCCTCTCTTTACGCACATAACGTCCTTGGGCAATGTCACCCAGGGCCATGGTTGAATGCCATGACAGTTCCAGTTATGAATCCCTGACCTTGACCACCAAGCACCCCTCTGTCTGTCTCTCTAGTTCCTGCCTTCAACTTCTCCTGATGGGTTGCCCTCCCTTTAGCCCGGCCTTTTGAATTGTGGTCGGAATGATCTTGCTAACATGCAGTTTTGGCAGTGTCACCTTCTGATTAACAGTCTCCAGTGGTTCACTGTGCAGTACAGTGTGAGCTCTGGCCCTTGCTTTGTTCAGCTGCCCTCCTTGCTGCTCTGCACTGCCCACCTTCAGTCTAGTTATTTACCATTGTCCAAAGATTCCATGCCCTCTCATGTGCCTGTGCCCAGGGACTGGCTGTTCCTTCTGTCTAGAAAGTACCCGCTTTTTGTCCGTCATGCCTGTATGTATGCCAGGCAGATTGCACCTCAGTCTTCAGGAGTTGGCTGACAGCCTTGATTAACCTGGACAGACTTGGAATCATCTTTTTCCCACTTTCCATGGCCTCTCGCATATTAAACTGGTGTCACATTGTTTTAGAATGTTCTCGTGGCATCTCTGTGCCCTGCTAACCTGCACCCTCCTAAAGGGCAGCAACTTTTGTCTTTTCAACTTGGTACTTCTAGCCTAGCTCCAGACCTGGACTGCCTGTCAAGACCATTACACACCATGAAGGCAGAGAAGACACCTATTTTATTCAGCACCCGCTATTCCCAGTGTCTGGCAAAGGGCCTGGCCTATAGTAGCTGTTGAATTAAAATGTGTTAAAAGCATGAATTGTGGGTGTTTTTAAACATCAGTTGTTAAATATCAGATCACAGGGGTTTAGCCCAGGGATTGCAGCTGAAGGGTCACCAGCATATTTAAGGCACACATGTATTTTGTATGTCCTTACAGTGTTTTAGAGTTTTAAAATTTGATGGCCGTAGGTGGAACGTGTCCTCTCCTGTTTACCACTGTCTGCACCACTTCTATTGTCTTGCTCTTTGCTTCACTCATTTGTTGCCTGCCTGGTCCTGGGACATAAGGTTGAAGGGTGTAGGGAGTGGGACAGTGAACTAGTTTGTTACAAGAAAGTACCACAGATTGGGTGGCCTAAACAAGATAAATTTGTTTTCTCACAGTTCTGGAATTCTGGAGGCTGGAAGTCCAAGATCAAAGTGTCAGTAGGTTTATTTTCTCCTGAGGTCTCTCTCTTTGGCTTGTAGATGGTCACCTTCTCACCGTGTCCTCGCATGATTGACCCTTAGTCTGTATTTGAATGTGTCCTAATCTCCTCCTATAAAGACATCAGTCATATTGGATTAGGGTCCACCCATATGACCTTACATCATTAATCAGTTATCTCTTTAAAGGCCCTGCTTTTAAACACAGTCACATTCTGACATACTCGGGGCTGGGGCTTCAACATACAAATCTTGAGGGACACCGTTAACCTCTTAACGGGCAGGAGTGTGAACTCTTCGAGTACTGTGGCCTCTGCCTCGTGTCTGAGGCATGTTTTATGTGACACATTAATAAAGAGGAACTCGGAACAGTCGGAGAGAGGGGTTTGCTCTCCAAGGCAGAACCTGGACCAACAAACCGTGCACCTGCTCAGAGATCTGATCGCTCTGATCTTGGGGACGTATTCATTGTTCTTCAACAGCTGACATTTAGTTAATATGCCAGGTAGAAGTTAGGTACTTTTTGGTTTGGAAATACATATTTTTTCATTCTGTCCACTCTAAAAACTGGCATGTGGGCTGCAAACCTTCCCTGTTCAGGGTTCAGCGCACAGTGGAGGTAAAAGCCGGATAATGACAGGGCACCGCCTCCGTTTGCTGTAAGTAAACAGCTAGGTCCTTTATTACCCTTGAAATGCATTTGTGACACAGGTTGGACTCCAGAGAAGCAAGTCGAATGCCAAGTTTCTGTGGGCCAAAGTCCTTCAAGCACGGTATGTTAATCAAAAGCTCAACCTTAGTTAATTAGGCCACTGAGTTGGGAAGAACTTTGGAACAAATGATTACTGAGTTGGACCAAGGAGTTAGCAGAATTCAGTGTTTTATTTGCCATAGGTAGGTCGTGGGCCCATGATCTTTCTTGGAGAGGGTGGGAGTGAGACTCTTAATGGAGTTTCATTCGTTCTTCATGGGGAAGTAGCATAAGAAAATCTACTGTACAGAACCTAGCTAATCAAGTGTATTTACTTAAAGATGAGCTGAATAGTTATGGAATATGAGTTATATATGAGCAGGAAAGCCAGCTATAAAGGGCTCCCAAAGGTAAAGGAACATTTAAAATGCTAACAGCTCACAATGCCTTAAAATTTTTTGAGTGTTTGGTGATTTACCCTAAAATACCACAATTTAATGTGCCTTCTGCAGGGAGAAATTTAGAGGAATATAATCATCACTGTTGCTGTTCATGAGTGTTTTCTTTGATATGGGGCCCTCGAGGGCTTCATGTCTGTCATTTTATTTATTGCCAGAGTGTCCTTAACAGGTAGGTTACCTTAGGCCCAGGTTAAATGAATTAAAGGAGGCTCAGAGAGGTTGAGTAAAATGCCCAAGAGCACCAGCTAGCAAGCAGTCGAGCTGAGTTTTGAGCACCTGCGCAAATCTGTGATCTTCTCTTCCTTGTTAATACTGCCTCTTTGCACATTTCCATCTCTGTCTTCATCAGAGTAAGACTTTGTTCCTTGACTGCCCTTTAGCTAATATGAACCTGGATAGCCTTGCAGAATTGATCTATTTTCTTCATGTATGTGGGCTGGTGAAGATTTTCCTATACTGTCTGATTATCTAGTTTTCCCTGTAATCTGTGCACACACAGAGATGTGTGAAGATAATAATAAAACACTGTATTTCTTCTTACCCCCTCCTCCTATATTACACTTATTAATCACATGTTCCTTGTTAGAGGTCTCTGGTTCAGTGGTGTTATCTTTTCCATGTCACAGTCCGTGTCACAGAGGCATTGGAAGGACAGATACCTTGTGTCAGGTCGGCCAGCAGAGACCAGCCATTCCTGAGTTCACCAAAGAGGTTTGGTAAGTCACGCTGGCTACCACCTCACCACGGCTCAGAGGAACATAATCCAGGGGTGGAGAAAATTAGGTGAACATTACATAGTGACATTCAAATGCTAATCCCCTCTTTTTTTTTTCCTTAACCAACACATGTTGTTCTGCTTCTGGGTGTTTGCTCGATTTACTAGACCACGGTGCTCTGTCAATTTGTAAGTGTGAATGTCTCCAGAGGGACACAGACACAAAGAGGGACAGAATCTGTACTCGAATGACTTTGCTTAAACTCTCTTCATACCGAGTTTTTTCCTATAGAGTTTTCTGCATTTTGTCAATGCTAGAATGCACTGTGTCCCGCCCCCAACAATTTAAAATGTCTAAAATTGGAATGCATCTTCTGGAGACTTAGATTTGGTGATTCCTTTGATAATCTCCGAATGACCAGCATTAAGGTGTTCTACCTCCTATTTTTCACAGAATACAAATGCTTTTTTCTTTATTTCGAAGGTACAAATTAGTATTTTTCTGTGAAAGAATGAATCAATAAGAATTCTATACTTACCAAAGAAAGAATTTAGGGTTCTAATACTGAGAGAAAAACTAGTTTTTCATTGACTTCATATGGCAGTTCTGAGATTAGTAGCCCTGGGACCTCATAAGCAGTGGTGATGGCACTCGGAACAGCCCTGTGACATCATGGAGCAGCCTCCTGGGCAGCGGATTCCAGAATCAGACACTGACTGTAACCTGAGCCGGTTCCCCTCCAGCAGTCAATACCATAGAACTTGCAACTAAAGTACTGCACTGTGCCTTCCCAATGATTTCTCAGTATCCATTCATCTGTGAATGAGGTCAAGTCCACATTCATGTTACATGCATAGGAAAACAGCATCTTTACAGAGCGAATGCCATAGATTGGGCAGGAGTCCCAAAGCCACAGGTTTTTAGCGGCTTGAAGATCTGCAGAACTTCCATTTTGTGGGGCCCCATGGAGGATAGAATACTAATCCTGAAATCAGTAGGGGTGCAGGTAAAAATGGGTTAACAAACTTTTTCTGAGCACTTGCTTTGTGCCAGGCTTTGTGCTAGGTGCTGGGTAATTAAGGGAGAAAAACAGAAAGGATTAGATTTCCGCCCCTTGGAAGCTGGTCTAGTAGTCAAGGCAGACCTTAAATAATAAAGGAGTAATGAGTGAATTGAAGAAGTGTAAGGAGTTAGGGGAGTTTAAAATCGGAGCTTTAACCTAATCATTAGTGGGAGGGACAGCCATCAGGGGAAGCTTTTTGGAATGGAAGTGGCATTTTAACTGTGACCTGAAGGAAACAGGATGGTTTCCTAGGCAGAGGGAGACTGGGGGCAGGCGGTGGTGTCAGTACCCACCGATTTCGTCCATCGCCATTCGTCCAGATGAGAAACAGCCTTTCTTGAGGGTCTCAACGTGGGCGGGTGTCAGGTTCAAGGATTAACTGTGAACCTCATGGGGGAAGAGGTAAAGGGACAGTGACTTCAGATAAACAGACCTCTGTTGTGAGGACTTGGTCAAATTTTTGGAGGAATCTTTAAAACCCCTTACAGATTGATTTCACACGGATAGATTTTTACTGTTTTTTGGTTCTTGGTGGTTCAGACATAAATTCTTTCTTCCCTGTCGACATTACTTCCCAGAGCTGGATCCCAGGTCCCGTGTTCCTGCCAGTCCTGAATTCCCTCCAGCTCTGTGTTCGGAGTTTCTCTCACCTACCTCCCATAGGGAGGTGGTGGGCTTCTAGTGAAGAGATTGTTCTCGACAGCAAATGTGTTGTTTTCTTTTTCTCTACTTTCTTGATGGCATCAGGGAAGGGTGATCACTGGCGTGATTCCCCCCCCCCCCCCCCACCCACCCAAAGGACAGATTTTACAAAATAGGTGGTTTATAGAGAACAGACAGGGGCCAGCTACTTGACCCTGTTTCTGCTTTTGGATCATTATGAGAGGCTCAGGTTTCAAGTCTTCACGCTCTGTGTTGACATTTTCTGTCAAGAGCACTGCTGAGCTGAGGCACTTGGACCAATAACTTTTAGTTACGACAGATTCAGAAGTTGGCACACGTATATGTGCGTATACATACACGTACACACAGAACCTCGGTTCCTGTAAATTGGCCATCTCAGGCTTGCTGGTTTCTTAATCATGAGTGAATTTGGTGTGGGGGAGAACCAGAGCTAGATCTCAATCTCTCTCTCTTCTCTCATTCTCTTCAGAGAGGTCTATTCAAGAGGCCTTCTTTTAATTTTTACTCTGGCAGTGGTGAAGGGGAGGTATTTACTGCAGCCTGAGATAAGATTGGTCTGTTTTCCTTGTACAGAAGGGAAGAGAATCACTGGCTATGAGTGATATAAAGAAATCTGAACTTTTAGTATGAACTTCTGGTGACCTCCTCGACCAGTCCTCTTAAAAAATTATTGTCTAGATAATGGCCTTATTTTCCTCAAGCCACGGAATGTCTGTGTTCGGGGTGTAGGCATCAGAAGTCAGATGGTGAAGATTCTTAGGAAAGGCAAAGGGAGGAAAAATTCACAGAGTTCCTGATGGGAAACTTTAAATTAAATAGCAAAACACATTGAATGCTGACCCTTTCCTACTCATTGTAGCCTAGATTTCCATTCCAAGTAAGTTAATAAAGGAAGAAGTGGATATTAGTTAATCTACAAGCTGAAAATGCAAGTTGCTTTTGGAAAGGAGGAAAAGGTAGGCTACTTAAGACATTGTTTTCTATGGTGAATGGCTCTTCGTGCTTCTGAGTTGTAGTTGGTGTTTAGTGGTCACAGATCTCGCCGAAACAAATTTCCCCCAAATTTCTAAAATGTACCAGAAGGTATTTATTGTAGAAAATGACCTTCCTATCATTCTTTTACCCCGAGAAGGCAGACTGTAGTTCAGATAAGATTTAAGGTAGGATTTGTATAGTTGTACTGTGTGTCCATGTGCAGGAAACTTACTGAAGATTCAGTACACACAAAGGTTCTCCTTTGTTAGTCAGCCACTAATGGGGACCTCTCACGAGGTGACTCCAGGGTGCTGAAGGCAATCCCCAAGAGCAGGTTTTAAATGTGATTTTTCAGCCTTTTTACTGGGAAATAGAAGAGATGTTTTTCCATCACATGTTACTTCTTACTGTTTACTTGCTCCACGTGACTTAATTCTACACAGAGGGGGAAACAAAGGCCCGTAACTTAATATGAATAAACCTACAAAGGACCCCCATGTGAAAGATACCAGGGCAAGCAAATAAAGGATACAGAGATGATTCAGACACAACCCTTGCCCCAGAAGAGTTTAAGAATGAAAGCTTAAGCATCTAGTTAAGAAGAAATATTAACAATAAAACTGGAGTTAAAACCAGCAACATCGTAACTCAAATACTTAATGGCATGTTTAAAAATGCAGTAGAAGTGAATGGACCTCATCTCTCATCTGTATACAGATATCGCAGAGAGTAAATTCATCACCTCTCACTGTTTTCTGATCTCTGATCCCGTTCAACAAAAGTGCTAATTCAGGTTTGGGGCCAGGTAGCCTTGAGAACTTATGTAAAGGTAACCTTGAAGTCCTTTGCAGTTGGTAATGATCCATGTGCAATTAACACAGTGCTATAAGCTGAAAAACTTCCCAAAATGCCGTGGTGTCAGAGTCATTGGGCCCAGCCGACCCAGAGTCATTTGTGGGTTCAGTCGACCAGTGACTTCATAAGAAGGCATTTCTGTAACTAGGATGATCCGGAGGTCTGGTTTCCAGATCCCAATGAACAAAGGTTTGGCAAAACTGGTTTTCATCGGGAGTAAGTTTTTGAAGGGTGTTTGTGGTTAATCACAAACTGAATGATTCCCCTTTCTAAAATTATTTCACTCACTTGGGCACAAGTTTCACAGAGCCAGTGTTCCTTTGGCAGCATGCTCCTTGATGACTTGCTATTTGCCAAACAACCTTACCCGTTTTCAAAACTAAAAAGGCAGAGCAGTGGCTCTGGGCTGTGACTCAACCAACAGCATGGCTGACAAGCGGATGTTCACCTACAAAAGGAGGCTTGTCTTCCTAAAAGAAAGAGGTTTGTCTCCCTACCCTGGACAAGGAAGAAGAAAGCTGTGGGCACTGACAAAATGTGTGTGTCTTTTGGCAGAAGAACGGGTCGATGATGGAACTGTGCTTTGTAAGAGGATGTTTGGTGCTGTGAAAAGCAAGAATACTCCAAGGTTATGAGGCTGAGATCTGCAGCTCAAGTCAGCGCCAAACCTGTAGGCAAATTTCATGGGCAGCACTCAAATGTCAGCCTTGAAGTTTCCAAGAACAAGGTCTTCAAATCAGTCATTAGACATGCATCAAAGTTACGCTGAGTCGGGGCCTCATCCAAGGCTGTGCGTCGGGTCACCAGGCTGCCCCCAGGTGTCAGCAGCTGCTTCAGCAAGGCCCGACAGAAATAGAATGTCCGACATTACTTTGGCCATACTCCCAGGGGTCTGTGCGGCCAAGAAATAACAGTAACGGAGCGACCACGTTGCTTTTGTCAAGAATAACAAAAATTCTGTGTTCCTTTGGTGAGGTCCTTTTGAAACTAAGGCCTAGGTCAGCAAAATATAAGGGACTCTTAAGGAAAGAATGAAGTGATTACTGAGGACTCAGGCTGGACTGGAAGGGGCCGAACGCAAACCTTTAAATCTAGACACGTCAGTCAGGCTTTAGCCAGTGTGGCCTCATTTGGTTGGGCATCTTTCCGCAAACTGAAAGGTCACCGGTTTGATTCCTGGTGGGACACAAGCCTGGGCAGCGGGCTCGGTCCCTGATCGGCCCATGCGGAAGGCAACTGTCAATATTTCTCTCTCACATTGATGTTTTTCTCCCTCTCTCTTTCTCACTCCCTTCCCCTCTCTACAATCGAAAGTAAAAATAAAAATTTAAAAATATAAATAAATCTAGGCATGTCAGTACCTACTGATTTTGTCCATTTCCATTTGTCCAAATGATTCTTAGAATCATTAAATGTTGGAGTTAGAAGGAACCCTAGAGGTGATGGTGAAAATAAATGATAAATAATGATGACATTTATTGAGTGCTTACTGTGTGCCAAGCACAAAAAGAAGTCTTTTACTTACATTATCTCCTTTACTTGTATGTCCTCATGTAATTTCCATAGCAACCCCATAAAGGAGATGTTAGTCAAATAAGGACACTGAGGAATAATGGAATATGTCAGTTGTACAGTTAGTTCACGGCAGAGCTGGCACACACACCCAGATCAGTCTGAGGCCAGAGTCGACACTTTTTTTTTAAGAAAAGAATTTTTAAAAATTTATTTATTTTGACTTATTTTTTTAGAAAGAGGGGCAGGGAGAAAGAAAGAGGGAGAGAAACATGGATGTGAGAGAGAAGCATCTGTTTTGGCTGCCTTCTTCTATACACATGCCGACTGGGGACCGAGCCCGAAACCCAGGCGCGTGTCCCAACCAGGGATGGAACTGGTGACCTTTTACCTTAAATGACGAGGCCCAACCACCTGAGCCACGCTGGTTAGGGCCAGAATCAACACTTTTTAACTACTCATTCCTTAGAGGGCCAAGTGATCTTCAGGAAAAGGCCTGTGCACTGACCCGAGTTCATTGACTGATGAGAGTCCCTGGGAGTTCTCTGATGCATGGTTCAGTGAAGATAACAAAGGGATGTATTGAAAAGGACAGCTCCTCCACTCTGGAGTAGGACCCGTATAGTTTGACACTGGGTTCTGGGCCTCCAGTCCTCCCTCACCAAGGAACTGGCTGCACCTCTCGCGCAGGGAGCCGGCAGCACACTTGGTCAGACCTGGATCCCACACTGCTCCTCGGACTGTTCTTGCTCTGGGACATCTGCTTGTGCTTCGGGTTTCAGTCATTTAGAGAACTTTGAAAAAACACCCACGCACACGGCCCACTCACTGAGACTCCGATTTAACCGGTCTGAGGAGGAGGAGCCCAATCGTCAGTACTTTTTGAGAACTCCAAAATTGAGTCTTATGTACATCCATTGAGGACAACCACTGGTTTATACTTGTATTCATTAACAGGTAACTGGCTATGTACCGCTTTTTGCAGAGAGCATAATGTATGTTCTGTAGCAGCTGTTCTTATTTTTGTTTTTCCTGTGATCTGAGAAGATGGATTGGGGCTTAAAAACTTTGCCGCCTTGGAAGACACTGTCCCTGCTTGACACAGTTCTGTCTGGGGGTGGATTCCTTGTTTACACCACCCCATTACACGTCCTGGGGACTACACCTGCACGTCCTCCCTGCAATGCTGCTCAGAATGTATGGTTTAATTACTTTACACCTAAAATCTTGTAGATTGCAATGAGCTATAAGCTATTGGTGCAGCTTAAAGATCAAAGGGATGTTTTGTCTTATGACAACCCCTGCTATCTATATGTGGTATTCACTTCAAATATACACAGACCTGCACACACGTGTATTTTAGTTCCATTTTAAGTCTTGAGGGGAGGTCTTAAAAATCTTGTCTGACCCTTCATTAGACACCAGAGGTTGCTCTAGACCAATACCTTGATTCTGAAATGAGGAAACCCAGTCTGGGGTTGAGAGAGAGGGGGTCCATGGTCATGTCCAGGTCTAGAACTTACATCTCTTGATGCTAATGGTCTTTTCTCTTTACCCTGCTGCCTTACTTAAAATTTTCTTTCGTAGCCTTTCCTCTTTATTCACACTACTCCTTCATAGTCTTAGTCTGAACTTTATTCCTAAATTATTATAATATCTTTGGAAAGAGGAAAAAAGAAACAAACTTGGAAGAATCCCCATCAAAATGCCAATAGTGGTGAAGTTTGAATGGTATAGGTCTAGTTTTAATTTTCTATTTGCTTTTATGTGATTTATACATATTTTTCAATAAACAAGCATTGCTTTCCTAAAGAAGAAACAAAAACCACTAGTGGAATAGCCTTTTACTGGTCTCCGAATGTATATATCCATTATGCAACCCATTCTGTGGCTCACTGTCCGATTTGCCTTCCTAAAATTTGTCCTCCTCCAGTCCTCATCCTGCTTAAATGTTCAGGGGCACCTACTGCTCTTGAGAAAAATCCAAACTCTTGGAATCCAAAGGTCTCCTTAACCTAGTCCCACCTTCTGGTGCCCTTATCTCTGCCACACCCAACAAAATCCTCCTCCCTCCTGGCCTACCAGCAGTTCCCGGTCGGAGAACCAGGAGAACTCTATCCAGTTCCCTCTCAAATGCTGTTTTCCACTTGGAGAGCTCTGCACTCTGTCCTTTCCTTGCACAGGTCCAAATGTTGTCTCTCTAGGTTCAGCTCAAGTACTTCCCCCTCCAGCTCATTTTTGTCACCTTTTATCTGTATCTGGGATGGCAGATAGGTTTATATCAAGTTCAGGCAACTGGGAATACTGAATTTGTCACACAGAGACTCCCGAGAGCCCGTATGTGCTCAGAGAGAGAGTTCTGTGATCAGTAGTGGTTTCTGCCACTGGCACAAAAGAGAGGAATGACAGAATGTGCACCATGTATTTTCCGTTCAGTTATTTACCTATAACTACTCTTTTAGACCATAGCTACATGTGGCTATTTAAGTTTAGATCACTTAACATTAAATGCAATTAAAATTTCACCACCTTGGTTGTACTACCCACATTTCAAGTGCTCGATAACCATATGCGGCTACCGGACACGAATTGTGCAGCAAAGGTAGAGAACCGTTGCAGAAACTTTTATTAGCCCTGTTTTAGCCAAATAGTTACATAACAGCATATTTGTTTTGCGTGTGTGCCTTATTTTCTCAGCAAGTGCAAAAGCACTTTATGGGCAGGAATCCTCAGACATTTCTTTTGTATCCCTATAGCACCTAACCGGTGCTGGGCATGTTGGAAATACTTTATAAGTGTTTGTTGAATTGAATTTTTAGTGATAATTTGGCAGTGTGCTCCTAAGGTACAATAGTAGAAAGGGGGACTAATTTGGAAATCAGGAAACCAAGTTTCTGACCCCAGCTTTTCTGCCAGTTAGTATGTGACTTGGAATATCTGATTTAACTGAAGTAGGTCATAGTTTCCTCAAGGGTAAACAGTTATAGGTTAGACTATATCAGAGGAGTCTCCCAGATTTGGAATTTTGTGGTATATGTAGAGTGTTCACTTTTAAGTAAAAATGCATGCACACACAAACACCCACCCAGAATAAAACTAGCAGGTTACAAAATACTCTAGCTTATTTTAAATCCCGTTTATCTAATTTTCCAAGTTCATGGCTGTCATTTGAGGATTTAATTCTCTTCCAGATCTATAGTGAAATTCTTTTTTGGAAAGGATCATAGCAAAGGTGCAATGACTCCCCAGTTAGAGTTAGACTTGGGCAAGTGTGTAGAGGCTTAGGTAGCCTTTGTCAGTGAGAAGGTAATGTAACATCCACTTGACATTATAACACTATATTCAACCAAACTGTAGGCAGAAATCACTCACCAGTATGGCCTGTGAAGCCTGAAATATTTACCATCTGGCTCTATATGGGTGACTAATGACCTTCATGTACATATCCAACCACTTTCCAAGGGCAATCACTTTCTGAAATGTCATCAGGGCCTGTGGCTCAAACACAATGAAATATAACTCCCTATTAGTGTGCTTTAGAGAACCCCAAAGATAGGGAAAGGAAGTGGGCTTCACTGGGCTCCATCGCTTATGTCTGAAGCAGGCAGGGCCCTTGACCTGACCTGAAGGTGGAAAATGAGTCCTTAGATCCAGTCTGTGCGGTCTAGTCTTAACCTTGGAAATTTGATGAGTCAGTTTCTGGCTGTGTCCTCCTTGACATTCAACATTCACAAGAATAAATTCTGAAGGCCCTCGGAAGGGGAGAGCTGCAAGAATCCTTGGCCTCTTAACTTCATCTAAGGAGGGAGCCCAGCCGTGCCTCTCGATTTATTCTTCATATTCCTCCGGCAGACACTCCTTTCAGCCTGTGGGGGGGTCTGGTTTGGGCGGGCAGATAGAGGGGCCTTCCTGTAGAGCAGGGCGGGGCTGGCCTGAACTGAGACAGGAGCCCTGGCAGGTGGTTCTAAGGCACGCTGCAAGGTGAGCAGTTCTAGAAGTAAGAATGATTCTTTTCCTTTTTCTACGCATGCCCCCTGGCCAGGTGTCCTGGCCCCTGGGTTTCCTCAAACCCTCGTTCGACTTTCTCTATTCTTTCACTGAGGGTCAGTTTCTGAAATGCACCTTTTGTATAATTATGTAACACTCCAGTTTGTCGTATCTGTTTTCTGATCTATCCCCTTTTCTCCTCCCCCTGTCCACTCTCTCCTCTAGGCTATTTTTCAAAGTTTGCAAAGGTTTTTTTTTTACAATTTTTTTAATCGCCCTTGGCTTCTGTACATACACCTGCCCTTAGTTTAACCCAGCGTGCCTCATCTAAAAAATCCACATTTACAAAACAAAAAACATTCGAAAGGTAAATCTTTCCTTCGTTCCATTGTTAAAGAAAACTTTCTCATATGAAAGACTAGTATCTCTCTCCCTGTTTTATACGTTTATCGATTTCTATATTACATTATCACCATTGGTAATTGGGGGAGGACCCCTAGTTGGCTGCAGTTGAATTAATTTCTGTATTTGCAGATCATGTGGCACAGTGGAGCGCATGCCCTTGCCCCCCTGTAGGACCATAAAAACATTTACTTCCCCTGGTATGTTTACTGTCAACCCTGAGCTCAGTAAATATATCCAGGGGCCTGGGTCATGACCATACAAAAGACAGGGCCTTGGCTCACTGAGAGCAAGGGATGCATTTACTTCAGTTGGTACAGATTCTTTTGGAGACATTCCAGCTTATTCTCCAGGATGATTCTAGCTCAGCACTAAGCTCCCAGTGACTTCCAAATAATAATGAACACAGTGCCTCTGCCCCCTTGCTCCACTCTAAAATCCCCAGCCCAGAGTAATGGTGTTGTGATGCCCAGAGAAGCATCCAGGAGGAAACTCGGCTCCAAGTAAGAATGCTGACGGCCGGTTCTGGATAGAATTCCCGCAGGCTGTACTGAACAGCCTTGGTTTTCCTTATTGTGATAGCAGAATACACAGTTGTGAGACAGAGAGAGAAGGTAAGCAATAGAAATTGACTTAACTAAATTTAAATGCAAATATGCAAAAAAAAACCATCATCTTGGGGAATGTCCATTATTCAAAGTCAGTGTAAGCCTAATAGTCACAAATTAAGATTGTGGTGTATGAGCAGGTGGGTTCCAGTCTTGCCTTCCACCAGTAACTAGCTTCACTTACTTGGATTTCTGTGTCCTCATTTATAAAATAGGGATTATAGTAGTAGTTTCCCCTAAGGATTTTGGAGGTGATTGAAGAGGTAATATACATCAAGAATTTAGTGCTGGATCTGGTACAGAGTGGATGCTTGGTAAGTGTTGTAATGAGTGCTTCAGTACAAATGTGAGGGCTATGGTCTAGAGCATTGTTTGTCAAATGTTTGGGGCTCAGCTCACCATATCATGCAAGTGAAGTAAAGGATGCTCAGTTAGCTATAAACTTCAGATAGACAGTGACTTTTTTTTTTTTAGTATTGGCATGTCCCAAATATTACATGGATACTTAGATTAAAATATCATTCGTATCTATCTGAAATTCAGGTGTAACTGGATGTCTTACCTTTTTCACAGCTAAATTTGACAACCCTATCTTTACATTCTTAAAAATTATTGGGGAACCCAGAGTGCTTTTATTTATGTGGATAATATTTATTGCTGTTTATCACATTAGAAATTCAAACTAAGAAATTAAAAATATTTATTTCTTTCAAAACTAGCAATAGTAAAATCTTACTCTGACATAAATAGCATTTTAATGAAAAAAACTGTATTTCTAAACAAAAATGCTGAAAAGAGTGCATCATTTATATTTTTGCAAATGTATCCAATATTTTCCCTTCTATCTCTTTAATGACTGGCTTGAGAGAAGTCAGCCATATTCCCTTCCTTCCATTCTTCCATTCTTCTTCCTTCCTTCCTCTCTTCCTTTTTTTTTTTTTTTTGAGAGTACATTTATTAAAGCCTATGGCAATGACAGGAAGAAGGACTTAAGACAGCAGAAGCCACAGGAGAGAGCCCAGGCAGGGATCAGCTGGCTCACTGGGAAGTTAGGGCAGAGGGGGGCTTGGAGGCAGGTTCAGCGGGGTAGCCCAGGGCGAGCAGTGCTGCCCAGTGCTCCCCTGGCTGCAAGTCTCTTGGGGCCCTTAGAGTGAAGGAGATGCGCACCTGAGAGGGAAGGAGAGGGGAAGGGAAAGGCACGAGTGCACTGCTGGGGTGGAGAGGGCACCGTCAGCTGTATTCTTACATTTGCTTTTTCTTCAGTCTGTTGAGATATGTTATTTTCATCAAAGTATGTAAAGAAAATTTAGCTTCACAAAGATGTATCAGTGGAGAAGGGAGGAGTATTCTAGTAGCCTTTTTAGAATCGTGAACATTATTCTTTGACCCTAAACCTAAACTCTAGGAGAGAGTTTCTTAAAGGTTAGCTGAACTATAGAATCTGAAACTGTATCAGTGAACTTTTCACGCTCTGCTACCCTAAAGTCCACCGGCTTATCGTGTACTTTGAGTGGGTCGTTTACCCATGCATGGCATGATTCTATAACACCATGAATTGGTCATTTGGAAAATACTGGTTTACTGAAATGTGAAAATCTTCCAAATATTGACATATTTCATTATACAATGTGAAAAAGTCACAGTTATGAATGTCACAACTAATGTCATCAGAAAAGCCTTTAATTATTGGCAAGCTGTCAAGCTCATGGTAGAGTTCGAGCTCTTAAAAATTTTAACTTTTCCTTGAAAGCTCAAATTTTATTATTGGAAACAAATACTATCAGCCATATTCTTTGAAGTGACGTCCTTCATTTCCAGAAAGCATCTGCCAAACACACAGTCTGAATCACTTTAGTTTGTTTGTTGGTCATTTGTAAAAGCGGCGTTCTATGACAAAGTGTAGTTCAGTCTAACTCAGACAGTCACACAGTGACTTTCCTGGAGACCAGCACCACAAGGTGGTGCACAGCAAGACTGCTTTGGGCACACTTACCACTCATCCCAGAGAATACCAAGAAGATACCTGCAAGAGTCAAAAACATCATAAAGTCAATATTTTTCTGCTTCCTCAAGTACATTCTTAAGGAAAACCAGCTCTTAAAAAAAAAAGAAAGAAAGAAAGACCCTTGAGTGCCTGGCAATGAAAAATGCTATGTGTACTGGTGCAGTTTTGTGCCGCTGCCTTATTTTGCACTGAGGTGCCCGCAGTTCACCCTTTTTTTCACCCACTGACGTTTCATCATTAGCGCAAGTGCCAGTGCAGTGACGAAGGCAAAAATATTAGAATTATTATGAAACCAGTTACAGCCTTCCAGACCTCTGAAAGAGTCTTAGGGCCCCCCGGACATCTAGGACCTCACTTGGAGATGTGCTGCTCTAGCAGGTGACGTGTCCCAGCGGAGACAGTGCTGGACAGAGTAGATTCATCTTGCGTTCCCCAGGCCCGCCCCAGCCTCTCCTTCCTTGGGCAATTTGGGGAAACACCAGGGGCGTCGGGATCCTGCCTAGGGTCTGGGTTTAGGCTGGAGTCGGTGCTGAGCAGTTTCTGAGGCCACGCTCGGAGGCTGTCCCCAGGGAACTGAAGGTGTTCGAGTGATTCTGGGGAGTGCCAAGGCCTTCGAGGGTCCCAGGAGTCTTAGCAGCTCCAGACAAAATCTTAGCTTCTGCTTCTTCCTCCTCTCCCACCTCCTCGTGCCCAGAGGAGGTCAAAATCCCTTTCAGAACCTGGAACCATCCTGCAGACCAAGTTTAGGTTAAAGGATACCCAGACTAGAGGGAGGCCCCTGGAACTGACAGACTGGACCAGGCCCCCGAGTGCCACTCTCCAGTGGTAGGTCGTTCTGCCCCATCAGAACTCTGCTGCTAAAAATCCCAGGGTGAACACACCGGCATGCTGGCGTACCCAACATAATGGAGCAACAAACCCAGCTTCGAACTGCACGCCTAGGAGTGGGGAAAGTGCTATTAGAAGATGTTCATGTTGTATAGAAGGCACAGTTCTTTCTCAGGGCCACAGAGTTTAGTCTCTGAGCAGCATGAGGTACGACGTTTAAATACAGTAAGACAGCAAGTGCTGTATGTAACACCAGGAATTTTAACACCTCCTGCAGTGTTTCAAGTGAAACATCAAACTTATGGCCACAGTAAAAATGAACATAAAGGCATACCTGAAGTGGGGGAATCCATGTGGCCTCTTAATAGATTTGTTCAGATTTCAGAGGGAACAGGACAGATTGTCTTTGGGATAAGAGGGAAGTGAGGAAAAGCAGGTGGGGAGGCCAAGGAAAAGGACTAGAGGAGACGAAGACCAAACGGGTTATGAGCACGTGGCAGAAAATGCACAGGTGGCTATTGATTTGGGCAACAGGCCGGTCCCTGGAGTGAGCAGGCTGCAGCGGGCCTGTGCAGGGAAGAGGGCAGCTCGGGCAAGAGGCGGGGACTCGGGCTGGGACCGGTGCTGCTATTGCCAGCTGTGTGCTCTTGGGCAGCCTGTCTGAGCCCATTCCTTCTCTGTCTGACTAAATTAAATGAGAGATCCCATATCAGAAAAGGCAAAGCAACCCTAAACTCTCTTGTACTGCCCCCCACTTGTACTTGGAGTATGTAATCCACTCAGGCCCTTATTCGGATTCTACTGTGTCTTCACTTTTTCCATCAAAATGCAACTATGTTCCTTAACAGTGTGCACTGGATTCCATGCTGAGGGGTGTAGAGAAGGATGCTCTGGTGGCACAGACCAGAGATCCCCAGCCTCGGGGCCGTGTACCAGTCCTGGTCCAGGCCACACAGCAGGAGATGACCTGGAATGTGATGTGCTTGAATCATCCCGAAATAATCCACCCTCCCCACCCCGGTCCATGGAAACACTGCCTTCCACAAAACCAGTCCCTGGTACCAAAAGGGTTGGGGACCTCTGCCCTAGACAGCAGCTGACCTGCACACAAATACGTGACCCGAGAGAGGCACTAGAAAGGGAAGACTTCTAGGAAGTGATACTTATCTCTCCAGTCATGCAGGTTTGTCACTTTGGAGATGTGCCCTATTGGTTTGCCTAAAGAAAGACTCCCGGGGACAGCAGTAGCCAGGAGGTGGGTTATAGGGGTCAAGTGAGATAGACTCTAAAAACAGGGTAAGAGGCGGACCAGCCCTGAGGGAGGAAGGAAGGCGATAAGAAGAGCCATCTGAGAAGAAACTGTGCCGCAGTTGGCAGAGAGACTCGATTAGACCAAGTTGGAACTGTAGGGCCCCGAAAAGAGGCCCATTTGAGGCAGGGAGTGGGTCGACGCGTGCGTGGCAGCACAGAAACCCGGGCCCGTTGAGAAAGCTGAGCTTCGGTCCCAGGGCCCCGGGCCCTCCGGCCAGGTGTTAAATCTTTCTGCATCTCAGGTCTCACTTGAGTGGAATCTGTATGATAAGATCCCCTGTTTTATTTCCCTCACCGGGTTGTTTGACGTGCTGCCTCAGATAATACTCAAAATAGGACGATGAGAATAGATACTCTTTACCACCACATCCCTACCAAGGCAGAAAATGAAGGAGAGGAGGAAGGCAAAAAAGAGAATGAGAAAAAAGAGGAGGAGAGGCCAGGTTGAGACTAGAAGGCAGGAGCAAAAAATGTAAAAGCAAAGGAGACGGCAGCCAGGGCTGGAGGCCAGGGAGGCCCCTCACCACGCCCGAGAGGCAGATAAACGGCCATCTAGGGTCCCACCCAAGCCAGATTAGTCCATCGGACTTAAATGAAGTGCAGGCAATTGCCCTGAGTCACAGCACTGAGCAGAGGCATCTGTAAATGGGGAAACTGAACACAAGATGGGACCCACATAACATAAGGTAGGAGGGCCAAAAAATATTGCGACAACCCTCGAAGACATTTTGAAAAGGTAAAGAGCTGCCCTGTGCCATTTTCCAGGCTCTCAGGTTGGCAGAGCTGTCCGTTCTTTGGAATATTTTCCCCGGAAAGGGGTGGGGACAAGAGAATAGGCTTTCTTACTCGCCTAACCTGACCTTGGGCATGATTCTGAAGCCAAAGTCAATTCTTCCTTCTCTAGATGGCCTCGGTCTCCTTTTAGTGAGTAGGTTTGACTATTGCTAAATAATTCTACTTTTTAAAAAATTTCTCAGACTGTCCTACTCACAGTAGGGCAGCTACACCCCGGGCTTTGGACCCCGGAAGTCTCCATATGAGGTTCCTGTCAATCCAGGTA
This sequence comes from Artibeus jamaicensis, assembly GCF_021234435.1. Taxonomy (NCBI): domain Eukaryota; kingdom Metazoa; phylum Chordata; class Mammalia; order Chiroptera; family Phyllostomidae; genus Artibeus; species Artibeus jamaicensis. The sequence goes on from NW_026521954.1 coordinate 3,031,860, forward strand.
GGCGGCTCTTTATTTTGTTAACCCCGGTGGTACCAAGAGGCACCTGACATTCTGGGTATGCTAATAATTCGGTGCCAGCAAGTTTCTGTTATCCTCCAGTTGTAATTGTTAACTTGAATGGAATGCAAAACTTCTGGTTTGAAGCAGAGTTGGTTTTTAACTGTGTACTTGCTTGAAGGATCTGGAAAATGGGGAGTACGTTTCGTTTACTGTGGAAGACGGTTTATGAAAGCTCTCCTTGCCCTGATAAATAGAAATATATGGTAAATGCATAGTTACTCCTGGGTCTATAGACTCACCGGTGAACTCTGCCCTTTATTAACTCTTGCTTCGACACTTTCAGGTCGGCGAGCCCAGACTTGCTCAGGGAGTAGAACAATGAGTTTTATCATAAGGCAGCTTTAAGAAAAAAACAAAACTGACACCACAAACCCCTTAACACTGCTGGTGTCAGAGTTTACTTCTTCGAGCCCTTTCTGCTTGCTTCCCCCCACCCCTTGAAAGTTTGGGTGGTGTTTTTTTCTTCTGTGTTAATGGAGCCCGCCTGTTCATTTGCATTATTGCACATCACACGCTATCTTTGTGACCATTATATTGTGTTCTCTCAGTGGTGTTTGCTCTGAGGGTGGGACACAGGGCTGTTCAGTGTCTTGTAAAACATTTACCAAAAGCACTGAGCCATGGTTTTGAAGGGCATTCCCTTGCCAGACTGTGGGAGGAGAGAGCGAGCAGTGGAAAGAGAGCTCCAGGTGTTTGCCAGGTACTTGTTTTGTACTTTAGTATTTGGAACCGTTTAAAATTTCAGATTCCGTGGGATTCCAGGCCCCTGCTATGGAAGGGGTGGGAATGGTAACGGGAGGGGGGAGGTGAAAGCAATTTCTTTGCAAAGTGTGTTTTTCAGTGGCTCTGAGTCCCCAGATAATTGTGATCTTTGGTTTCCGTCGAGTGTTGTTTTCAGTTTTACTAGAGGGACGTGCGTGTCACGGAGAGTGAAGCAGAATCTACCTGTGCTTGAGGTTTGCCCATGGTTCGGATCAGACGTTTGCTCTTGCTTTAGCACAGAACCAGGACCAAGTGCGGGGTTTCTGGGAGGCGACGTGTAACCTCCCGATTCGCACTTGAGTGTGCAGTGTGCCCGGTGACTCATTCCATGGAGGGCTTTTGCTGAATGGTGGCTCTGGTTCTGTGAAAACACTTCCAAACTTTCTTTCCTCCCCCGCCCCCATCCCCATTCTGTTAAACTTCGCTGGATAACAGAGTAAAGGTCAGTGTGAAAGACTGCTTCTTACCTTCAAATCTCTGTTTCTGGAACGCATTCAGTCGGTAGGAATGACTAGACTCTTCTCATAGATCGTTTTAGAGAAACTAATGACTAAATATGTCTTGGACATACTAAGTGCTTATTTTCTAGCTTGTTTTGTTGTAGAAAATATGAGCATATATGGTAAAACTAGAGCCTGGATCAAATGTTTGCCTTTGAGCAATTGTAGTCATGATATATATCCTGGACACAGATACCCCAGCCATGTTGTTAGTGACCAAAACCCAAACAGCAAATAGGAAAATCAAGAAAAAAGAGAGCAGCACCAGTAGCTGCCTTGTAATATATGCAGTACGGCAAACACGGAATCTTTGGTCTCTTGACTGCATCTGAGGGCAGGAGACATAAGAACAAAGACAGTACTGAAGTTCGAGAGCCCATTGATTATGAAAGAACTTGACTTTGGCACGTTTTTGCCCAGTGACATTGGCAGTAAGAAGCCAACAGTCTTTCTCCTGACGAGTCCCCAGTCATTGCAAAATGGCTGGAAGAAATGATTGTTTTAAAATGAGAAGAAACTTCCTTCTTGGGAAAAACTTCACTGCGGCTGTGTGTATTTAGGCAAATTGGACTAAATCTAACAAACTGTGAAGGTCAGAAGACATCAAATGCACCCAGAGGACAGCACGGTTGCTTACTTGTGTGTATGTGAATAGAAAATTGAGTTTGGCGGAGAGCCATTTCACTACCCCGACCACCGGAAGTTTGTCACTGCGGACAAGGAAATTAACTTTTTCTTTCCTCTAAGAGTTTGGAACAGAGGTGAAAATACGTGCTTTCTACTAAGTGCACTCCATAGATACACACAGATTGCTTCATCTTCCCACCTTCTGTGGAGCCACTTACATTCAATACAGACTCAGGACCAGGAAGGGGCTCATGCATCAATTCCACTGTCTCTAAAAGAGATCAGTGCTGTTAGAAGTTGGAAATTTTACCAGAAGAACAGAAAGTCTCTGAAAAAGTGTCTAAAAATAAACCACTTCCAGATACTTGTCATTCCTCAGTTCCCTTTATTTGACTGAGAAAAAAATACCTTATTCAGCGCCATTTCTTTGTTTAGCTTTTTCAAATTTCAAGGCTCAAAGATCTATATGGAATTGTAAGAAACTGAGATCACCAAAAGCTGCATTTATACCTCTTGCTAGGGGCTCTTACAGTTACATGACGGGTGGTTGGGAGATGGATTCGCATTATCAAATTAAGCCCTAAATAACTTGGCCCATATCTCTGGCATTTTAAATTTTGCTACTATTACATATGATATGGTGGTAAGGTTTCTCTATCAGGCTGGTTTTGTAAGGCATATAAGTGAGTCAAGTCTCTCCACAAAGGTGGTTGTTATTTTCTGTCCTTTAGACTGTGAGCTCTCGTTTCGTAATATGTCATGAAGGTGAGCTCTCTAGGGACAATAATGGGCCCCAAATTACGTGGCAGTTTGCAATGTGCATTAATGCCCAAGGAGTCAAGGTGGTTTGGGCCTGGACAGAACTGTCACGCATGGGCGTGGACGGGTGGCAGTCTTTCCAGGTGATTTTGGTGACTGTGCCAGGGGCGTCACACTCGTGTGAGCTTGGGTCAGAACTAGGAAAGCAACATGGAGGAATCGTCATAAAGACTTGGACTCTTTGGGCTGGTTTTGTTTGGGTCAGATGACTGTGTATAGGTTGGCCGAGCAACAGCTAAAATCCCTTCACTTGCCTAGTAAATTAAGGTCTTAAGACACAAAGCAGTGCTCACAGCCTCTGAAACTAATGCCAGTGAGTCCACCAGGGCCTCACTCGGTGCCAGTTGGCTCTCGGTTTAAACACCTTTGGATACAGTTCCAGGTTTCTCAGTGCACAGTAAAGCAGAACTCATTTCCTCTTCGTTAGCTAATGATCATTCATTCATTCATGATTCATTTATTCACCCAGTACTTAGCTCTCACTCTGGGCTAGGTCTCATCTCTCAGTTCTTAAATGTCGCTTCCTTCAAGGTGACCTTCCCAAACCCTCTAAATTAGGTCCAATATTTCCCCTTTACAGATATCACACTTGTTTTTTTATTGTATCTCATTCATCACTATATTTCCAGTGCTTAGCACATATTAGGCATTCAAACAATGTGCACCAAATATATGAATAAATGAATGAAAGTAAGTAAATGAGAAAGACTGGGATGGTTAGAGGCAGGCACGCAGTAGTGAAAAATAGCGACAGATAACAGGGAAGGGGCAAAAACTGTGTCACCCAGGACAGGAGCAGTGGCCTTTGAGGCTGTCACTCCATCTCAGCCCGGCTCAACCACGTGTCTTTCTGAGGGTAACCTTGGTTCGCCAGGAAGAATGTGCTCAATAGCATCTGTTTAAAATGATAGTGAGGACTACAAATCATTTTAAAGATTTTTATCCAAGAAAGCAATAGGTTTTTTTTTACTTAAATGGTTAAATTTAATTATTTAGAAAATTTTATATATGACTAATGGTTATTCTTATCATTATGAGGTACCTGTGAATACGTTTCTCACTCATGTAAACATAAAAAGAGACTGAAGAATGCATAAGAGAAAAACCTCATGTAATAAGATTAAGTTAAATAAGTACTTTAAAAATGTTATTTTGAACATTATATATTGAGGTGTAAAGGCAAGAAAATGCACAGCTCTTGAGTGTACAGCTTGATGAATTTTCACATGCGTATACACCTGCGTAACTGCCACTCAGATCAAGGTACGGGACATTGTCAGTGTCCCAGAAAGCTCCCCTGTGCCTCTCCTCCCTGTTGCACACACGCACACATGCCCATCACAGGTGGCTTCTATCACCGTAGATCAGCTCTGGCTGTTCTCGAACTTCATAAAAATGGAATCATACAGTATGCGTTCCTTGTATCTGGGAAAGGTACAATGTCTGAGATGTTCACCCACATTGTTTCATGTACCTGTAATTTATTCTTTCATCGCTGCATAGTATTCCTTTGTAAGAACAGACCACAATTTAATAAATTTGGGAGGAATTAAAAACATGAGTATATGAGCTGAAAATCATTCCCTGTGCCAGTTCTTCCAAGTTAAATGATCTCATAAAGGGTGGGATGGGAATGTTAGCCCCCGAAAGGGTAGCAGGAGAGCAGTCTGTTTCCGGGAGTGCATTTTCTAAGTGCTCTACATGGCCTGTTCACTTAAACTGGAACCACTGCCCATGGAGGTGATTGCCACTGTTTTGCAGTTGAAGAAACTAAGCCTGAGAAAAGACTCATGACTTCACAACTGGGCCGAACTAAACACACAAGTTGCTGGTTACAGCAGACAGAGATCTAGTCCTGGCAAAGACAATGCCAAGTGGCTGTTGAGGCCGTGCGTGCCACCTGGTTAACGCAGACTGGACTGGAATGCAGCAGTGCAGGCTTGTCTCTCTCACTGTCCAAAGCCTGACATTGACCTGACAGTTCTTAGGTCATTGCTCTCTCTTTCCCTCCAAAGTGCGTCTTATGTTGAAAAGAAGGCTGTTTGTGCATTTTATATTCTTACCTTTATGAATAAATTTTTTGCTTACGAATCATTTATTTGCAGATGCACATGGTATATTCTAAACTTTGTATTTAGCAACTTTTGAGGTTTCTCTTTTTAAAGATCAGGTTGCAGTATCTGTACATCAAGAAATATTCCGTCACCATAAGAAAGACAGGTGAATTTCAAGTCAGAGTTGCTGGGAAATTTTCTGGGAGGAGAACGTCAGGCGTCAGGTCTTTCTTTTTTTTTAATATATTTTATTGATTATGCCATTACAGTTCTATTTCCCCCCTTCATTCCCCTCCACCCTGCACATCCCTCCCCCACCATTCCCCCCTTTAGTTTATGATCATGTGTCTCAAATTCTTTAGGTTCTGTATTTCCCATACTATTCTTGCCCCCCCCCCATCTATTTTCTATCTACTGTCTATGCTACTTATTTTCTGTACCTTCTCCCCCCTTCTCCTTCTCCCACTCCCCTGTTGCTAACCCTCCATGTGATCTTCATTTCTATGGTTCTGCTCCTGATCTAGCTGTTCTCTGAGTTTGTTTTTGTTTTAGGTATGGTTCTTAGTAACTGTGAGTTTGCTGTCCTTTCACTGTTCATCTTTTTTATCTTCTTTTTCTTAGGTAAATCCCTTTAACATTTCATATAGTAAGGGCTTGGTGATGATGAACTCCTTGAATTTGATCTTATCTGAGAAGCACTTTATCTGCCCTTCCATTCTAAATGAAAGCTTTGCTGGATAGATCAATCTTGGATCACACCAAGGCACATCATAATTACATTAGCCAAGATTAAAATGAAAGAGAGGTCTTTCAAAGTGGGTTTTGAAACCCTTCCGGTTCCAACTCACAGAGGCTCCGCCTACTGACCCAGTGGGCGTCCAAGTCTCTGATTCAACTGAACGTCTCAGAAATGAACAAAGTATTGAAATGCCCTTTTTATTACTACCCCCTCGATTTTCTGTTCCACAAATATATGTACTCACAAATACTCTATTCTTACTTGAAAAGTTACCAGACACTGAAATTAAGAACAAACTGACAGTAACCAGAGGGGAGGTGGGAGGGGATAATTGGGGTGGGGAGGGGAAGGATGAAGGGTTTTCAGGAATATAAAGGACACATGGGCAAAACCAAAGGTGGGGTAGGTTCAAGGGCGGGGATGTGGGGATGTCTGGGGTGAGGGGAGTAGTGGGGAGAAAATGGAGGTAATCATACTTGAACAACAATAAAAAAAAAAGTTACCAGACACTTGCTCAGAGTATCCTTCATTTAGAATAACAAAAGGGAGTATATACCTTTTATGTTTTTTCTAGTTGCAAATGAAAGAAGTTTATGTTTTTAACTTGGCATTAATATCATTAGGCACATCAGTGTGGCCAGAGCATCTTTTCAGGGAGGCTCCGGGTAAGCTGATTAGCCCACCCCTTGCCCAATGGAAGACAAGAAAATACCCTGGTAGCATGTCTGTCACAGGTTAAGCTTTGTTATTTTCACAGTTAAGAGGAAGCCCCCTTTATATGGGACATTTAAAGGTTTGGGTTGATTTTTGTTAATGCGAAACCACAGGAACAGTACCTTGTATTTGTGTACTTTTAAAAATACTTCCTCAAATAATTTTTATGGTTACCTTTTAAAAAAATGCTCAGATGTGAAACACACTCATCTCGTGTATCAGAAAGCTGAAGTGAAGACACTTTTTCCACACGGCACTCACTTTTTCCACAGCTTCGCCAACGTCTGGCCATCACTGTTCAGACGGAGAGCGTGCGCAGCCCGGGAGGGTGTCTGGCAGGTCCTGGGTGGCCAGCAGTTTTCCTTTACCTGCCCCCCAACTGGACCCCTTGGAAGGCAGTTTGCACATGTGAGCGAAACTGGACTCCTCGCGGTGAACTGGAGAGAATGAACGCTGCCGTGTGTGACTGTTTTTTCTTCGAGGATTGTGAAACGCCAGCATTTACGTTAGCCATTGTTGAAGTAGGTGCCGCCTCTGCGTCAATCGCAAATGCAAACTTGAACTCTGAGTAGGAACAAAGGCTTTCATTCTGCTTTTCTCATAAAATGGCTTCTTATTGTAAAGCTGTAGAAATGCCCACTCTTTCATTTTTAAATAAAAAATATTAGAGTAGTTCTCGTGCTGTTGTTTAATAATAGATATGTCAGAGAAGGGGAGATTCTAAAATGAGGGTGTAAAACCTGGGTATCTACACACACACACAACACACACACACACTCGTGTGTGTGATTCAATGGTGATTGAATATAACCCCATTTATAACATGATGAAGGTTTTATCTGCCCCATAAAATGATAGGGATAAGTATTTTAACTGGAAATTTAAAATGAAATAGAGTTCCTAGAGAAAACCCACCAGGCTGGGGGAGTGGGGTGCTGTGGACAGAACACTTGACCAGGAATCAAAGACCTGATCCATTCTGGGCCTTCCTCATCACTGGTTCTGGGACCTAGAGAAACTTCTTCATGAGTTTAGCTGCTACCTTTTCTGTAGTGGCTACATTATACTCTAACAAGAACCTCAGAAATGCTTAGTCCATTCATCACACTAATGGGATTCTGTTAGAAATAATGCAAAATAGACGAAGTCCTCTGAACAACACCCAAATGTCCCCCAGTGATGAGAGGGTTTACAATTTAAAATTTAATTACCTGTATTTCCATCTCATCTCCTCTTTCTTCCTTATTGTCTTTAATAAACACCTGGCTGGTGTGGCTCAGTGGATTGAGTGCAGGCCTGCGAACCACAGGTCACTGGTTCAATTCCCAGTCAGGGCACATGCCTTGGTGGCTGGGCCAGGTCCCCAGTAGGGGATGAATGCGAGGCAACCACACATTGATGTTTCTCTCCCTCTCTTTCTCCCTCCCTTCCCCTCTCTTTAAAAATAAATAAATAAAATCTTTTTTAAAGGTTTTTAAAAATCCTCTCACTATTGAAGAGAGACTGGGGGTGGGGAGAGAAAGAGAATGTATGTGCGTATATTCCCCCCCTTCTTCGTTTTCCATGGGGGGTGAATGTGGATTTCTTGTATTATCAGAAGAAGCATACAAAAATGTTATTTCTAAAAACAATGACTGAACTTCAGGTCATCTGCCAGCACATGCACATGACAGTGACAGTAAACACTGTCCAAGGCGAAGGGCAGCAGAAAACAGTGACCAAGGGGAGGTTATTGACCTTCCAACTGTATGTACGGCTAAGAGGACTTTTCAGGCTCTTGCCTCCTGAGCTTTCTCAGAATGTCCAGGGCTGGCGTTCCTTGTGGGCACCTCTGCCCCTCCACTCCCAAAGACAAACCTGCATTTCGCCTGCCACGAGCCATCCTCGTGCATGATCTGAAGTACACCTTCTCCCACTTCCTGGCACCTACTGCTGCTGGCGGTCGGCACCAGCAGAAATCCCTCCCGACCTCACGTCCATCCAGCCTCCTCCTGCTTTGGGATCGCCTTGCAGGGAGGATCCCCCCGCCCGATGCAGACTCATCACACTTCCGTTGCACCTGTCCTGCCCCCTCAGCCTTAGGTTCTGATTTCAAGTGTCTGTAGTTCTTGTTTCAAAGACAAGGAGTGAACGATGAAGGGAGGTGTAAATATCAGATTTTAGTCACTGGTAGGCCTGTTCAAGCCTAACAAATTCAACATTTTCAAGTTCTGTATCACTGAGCACTGACTGACTCACATAACCTCCCTCCTGCCACTCTCCGCCCTCCCCAGCAGAGAGGTGGGGAAAACACCATCTTCGCCGGGGAACACATTTCTCAACAACTCTCGGGGAGTCCAGTTCACTTCCTCCTTCATGCTTGACTCCCCCTCAGCTGAGAGCAGGCTGGATTCATCGAACGAAGTTCTGTACTTCTTCTGAACAGAGTAATAAGGACCCGTCAAACAAATAAGCTTGGAAAATATGTCAACAATGGTTACAGTACAAGGGTGATTTGTCCAGCTTGGCCTCCCCACCCAAGAAGCCAGACAGGGAAACCTGCTTAAAACTTTTTAAAAACATATGTTTATTTATTTATTTTTAGAGAGAGGGGAAGGGAGGGAAAAGAGAGGGCAAGAAACATAAGTGCGGTTGCCTCTCATGTGCCCCACACTGAGGGCTCAGCCCACAGTGCAGGCATGTGCCCTGACTGGGAATTGAACCAGCAACCCTTTGGTTTATAGGCCAGTGCTCAATCCACTGAGCCACACCAGCCAGGGTTGCATAAAACTTTTATCAAAAACAGTTACAAAATGTCCAAATGTGACCTTTGTGTGTGTTCATTCTTATGAACTGATTGGCCAGAATCAGGGATTTTGGTGTGGACCGTGTTAGTGTTTAAGACTATCTGGATGGAAACTTGTGACCTGGGGGAGGCAGGAGGTGTGTGGAAGAGCATGTGTGTACTTTGGAGCTTGTAGTGAAGATGTATTATGCAGTTGCTAGGGGTGGTTTTGTGGGTTTTTAATGTTGGTGTCAGGAAAGGAATTCTGCCTCTGGGGAGGAAGAAGTAAAGACCGAAAAAAGGAACATCACTTTAGCTACTAAGCATCATTGAACACTCCTCTGACTCTCTGTTGAATCCAGAAAAAGGCAGCCAAAATTTTTAAGTGCATGAAATGGAAAGGGCACTGATTGCATGAGCTCTTTGTCCTCTACCAAAGTGGAATGCATTTCTAAGACTTACTGGTCTAACTCTGCCCATAATCTCTGTCCAGGAGCTATCCTGTGAATCTAACTAGACTTTCGTTTTCCAGTGTGGTAGCTGATAGCCACATGCAATGCAAACATTTCAGTTTAATTAATTAAAATTAAATGAAATAAATAACTTGGTTCATTGTTTGCACTAAGCACATTTCAGATGTTCACTTGCATGTGCTTGGTGGCTACTGTATTGGATATTGCAGATATTAAACATTTCCCTCATCACAGAAAGTTCCGTTGGACAACGGGATCGGCCAGGGGTGTCCAACCTGCGGCCCACGGGCAGCCCAGGATGGCCGTGGATGCGGCTCAGCACAAAATATTAAATTTACTTAAAACGTTGATTTTTTTGTGATTACGTGTTGCAGTGTATTTAATGCATAGCCCAAGATAACTCTTCTTCCAGTGTGTCCCCGAGACACCAAATGTCCCCCCGACAGACGCTTATTTTCAGGATCTGACAGTGTGAAGTATGGGCTGTGCATCCCTCTTCCCTCTGAAGTTAGAACTGGAAGCCGCTTTTACTTTCTGACATTGTGAAATTCAGTGAAGAACATACTTGTTACCAGAAACCAGTTTAAATATTGACCTTGCAGGCATTTCTTCAAAAGTTAGAACTTGAAATTTGTAAACAAGTGAACCCTGCGTAAGAGACATGGTATAGAACCAAAGAATGTCAAGGACCATGGTTCATGTTTTCTGTGACGGATTTGTTCCTGGAAAGTTGTGCTTAAAGGGAAACCTAGTAAACCAGTTGAGTTTCAAATGTAGTGAAGAAGCGTAGGAGAATATTGGGATAGATTGTTTTGTACAGAGAAAGATTACATGGTTAGAGGACCTAAAACACCTTCCAGTTCATCTGTTTGGTCAATTCAAAAGTCCGTGTGGCCCATGGTTGTCTTAGTAAGGCTAAGCTCCTTAAATACAAAATTAAAGTTAAGTAGATAAAAACTTCATTCGTTATATTTTCCTTTAAAATTTTTTTTCTGGTTATATTTCCTAGTGTCCCAACCATAGGTGTTAGAAATGTTTAGGTGTAGGTAGCCTAACTATCCATTTCACTATCCATGAATTCATTATGTATTTTGATGACCTTCAAGATACATTGCTGAACATTAGAACACTTCCCCTAAAACCATTAACTAAAGTTCAATATTCATTCATAATTTCTTAAAGGTAAAGTTTGTTATAACGAAATGCACAAATCTTAGTATACATGTACTGAGCTTGGACAAAAGCATGCCCTCTCGTGACCCAAACCCACAGTGTGATAGGAACATTACCTGAGAAAGTCCCCTCTGTGCCAAGTCGGTCTCTGTCCCTGCCCCTGCCTCCCAGTCAACCACTGATGGGAGTTTATTCTTGTTCTAGAATTTCATATAAATTAATTTAGTATGAACTCTTCTGTATAAGACCTCTTTTATTTCGAGTAATGTTTTATGCTAATGAGCTAGTCAGCTGTGATGTTGCATGTATCAGTAATTTATTCCCTTCCGTTACTGAGTAGTAGTATCCCATTGTATGACATATTATCATACAGTTTGTTTTTCCATTCTTTTATTGATAGATGACGGAGGTGTTTTGAGTTTTAGGCTATTATAAATAACACTACTGCAAACATTGTTGTACAAGACTTTGTGAACGTATGTTTTTATTTCTCTAGAGCATTAACTTAATACAGCATTATTAATCATCTTCATTATTATGATGTTTAAAAACTTCATCTGACTGGAAAAAGTCATAATGCTCAATTGTGAAATCACAGTGTTTCGTCAATAGATTGGAGCTTTAAAGACACTTGATTCTAAGGATGTTAGTGGGCTCTTTAGCCGAAATAAAATAACCATCACAGTGCCACTTGAATTACAAATTAATTTGGAATCAATCATAAAATGAATTTTACATGAACTTTGGATTGGGAGAAAGACGTTTTGACCTTTAGTCCCAGCCTGACCTCTAACTAACTAGTAGCTTCGCCACCTTGTGAAATAATCCAGTCACTACCAGGAAATGAAGTGTTGAGCTAGATGATCTCTAAGGTGTGGTTCAGTTCATCAAATCCCTCTCAAGTCTGTGCTGAGCTTTGAGGACACAGATGGGAATGAGATAGGTCTTTTGGTCTACAAGGTGTTTACACCACATAGGTGCTACATGGTCTTCTCCAGCTATGAAGTATCTCTTACGTTGCTGAGTCATTATGTACCTCCGTTGGGCAAAGCACAATATAGCCAACAGATGAACAAATGGATGGAAGTAGTATAAAGACATTATGATATGTGTGTGGTCACCAATATACTGTAACCAGCTGTAATGTAAGTGCAGGGTACTTACTGCTGTAATAAAGATTCAGTGTGCTTGGGGAGCAACGGAGGGAAGTGATTAAGTAAGATGGGATTCTGAAGTCGTAACTGCTTCCTCATAGTTTTTAGGGAGAAAAGAGTCTAAATAAACAACAGGGTCTTATTTCATTTTTCTTTTTTCTAATTGGGGTAAAATTAAGTTACCATCTGTCACCATACAGTTGACGCTCTTCACCTGTCTTGGTCGCTCCGCAACCCCTTTCCCCTCTGATAACCACCAGTCCGTTCTCCATGTCTGTGAGCTTTGTCTTCTTTGTTGTTTTGTGTTTTAGATTTCATGCATAAGTGAAATCATATGGTACTTGTCTTTGGGTTCCTGAGTTACTTCACTTAGCAAAATGCCCTCAAGATCCATCCATTTTGTAACAATTGGCAAGATTTTCTTTTTCATGGCCAAGTAATACCCCACTTATAGGTAGACACATTACATCTTTATCGTTCATTCATTAAAGGGTATTTAGGGTGTTTCCATATCTTGGCTAGTGTAAATAAGGCTGCAGTAAACAGAAGGTGCATATGTCTTTTCAAATTAGTGTTTTCATCTTCTTTGGATAAATGCCCAGAAGTGGAATTGTTGAGTCATGTGTTAGTTCTATTTTTAATTTTTTAAGGAACATCCATACTGTTTTCTACAGCGACTGCACCAGTTTACACTCATACCGGCAGTACATGAGGGTTCCCCTTTCTCCACATCCTCTTCAACGTGTGATTTATTGTCTTTTGTCATTGATAATAGCTATTCTAACAAGTAAGAGATGGTATTTCATGGCGCTTTTGGATAGTAATCCTTTGTCGGATATACAATTGGCAAATATTTTGTTCCTATTCAGTTGGTGGCCTTTTCATTTTGTTGATGGTGGCAAGTTGCATTTCTGATGTAGGAAAACTCCACGCTATAAATGACATACTTTAGAATCGAAAGGCCTTCTTCTTGTTCATGTACAAGATCCGTATGCTGTGGATCTTAAATTTCACCCACTTTGATTTAATTTTCAGTGACCATGGAGTGTGTTTTTCTGTTTGAAGAGAGTTTGCCTTGCAGTCCCCCCTTATTTGTGTGTGCATTTAATAAGTATTTATGAGGTACCTCCTATTAACATAAAGTATGAGTTGGTGATGCCGTATAAACTAACTGAACAGGACTTACCTGCAGCCAACTTGCTCAGTTTGGAGAAACACCCATCACGGTCACGCTTGTACATTGTGTTAGAAGAGAAAGCCTCTGCCTGGCTGGTATAGCTCAGTGGATTGAGCGCAGGTCTGTGAACCAGAGGATCACAGTTCAATTGCCAGTCAGGGCACATGCCTGGGTTGCAAGCCAGTTCCCTGCATGCCAATTCCCAGCAGGGGATGCACTAGAGGCAACCATACATTGATGTTTGTCTCTCTCTCCTTCCCCTCTAAAGATAAATAAATAAATAAATAAATAAATAAATAAATAAAGAGAAAGCCTCTGTTTATGTGCGTGTGCCTTACGTTACCTAGCAACTGAAAGCTACTGTCTCAAGGCCATACTTAATTTTTAATAGTAAGTTGTACTATTGTTTGCTTTCCAAGAATCCCTAAGGAGAAGTACCAGATTTACCAATAATTTAAGTATTTTCAGAACAGGGAATTTAAAGAGGCATCCATTTTAGGTACTGTTGACATGTGACCTGTATTACCGGAAGGTTCGCAGCTGATTATATGCCTAAAACCGAGTGTGTATGCACCAGACAAAGGAAAACCAGCTTGCTCAGTGAAGTAAGTTCCAACTGAAAATACGCTGGTAATAGCTCTTGACATCTGTCGCTGTCTTCTAGAATTAGAGGGTTGTTTTAAAATAAGGAGCATGGACAGTTTATCATATAAAATGAAGAAAACTTGTTACGAATTTATATTCTCTCTGTTTTCATCAGTTTGAAAATAATCATATAAACTGTATTTGCACATGAGTCCCTTGAGCAATCCCAGTCAGCACGGCTCAGGACAGCAGACATGATGCCAACAGGTGACGGGCCGTTTAGGGGCTGCACCGCAGCAGCAATAGGCTGTAATCGTTGCAAAGAGACTCTGTCCGTAAACAAGAGAAGTTTCTGTAAGCTTCTCCTACAGGAAGACAGATCTGACCACTTTTCAGAAGTTAAATGTAAGGAACTTCTAGGAGGAGCCTTCTTTAATTGGAGTGTCCTTTGTCAGTTTTCCGTTTGAATGTCAGTACTTCGCTTCCAAGATAGGTCAGTTAGCACCACCTTCTGCTGTATCAAAACGATGAAACGTCCTTTTCAATGAAGGCAAAAAAGCATAAAGTAAAATTTTACTAGGAGGGAAAATGCAGCTTATTACAAGACCTGGAGAAGCATGTTTGTTGAACTGGGAAAAAGAATAGGAAGAATGAACGGGTCAGGTGAGGTTACTGTGTGACCCATACAAACCTGGACCAAGGAAGAGAAGTGTAGTGAGACCCTTTGTTGATTAGGACTCTTGGTTGCAAGTGACAGATACCCAGCCCCAAATAGCTAAGGAATTAATTAACATGTCTGTCAAATTAATTTCTATAAATCAAATTACATGCATACATACAGGCTGGGGCAAAAGTACAAAAAACAAGAGCTTATTCTTGTATTGTTGTTAAGTGTTGTACTATTTTCCATATGAACAGCTGTAATCCTGCTTGTGCCTCACCCTTTGTATATTTACTTAACCAGAAATTCCGAAGTGTGGACCATGACTGGGTTGAAGGATTCAGAAAAGGCCATTGGGATTTTATATACAGGGTCTGGCACGAATAACACCCCTTTTTATTACACAATATTTTATTACAAAATCATATTGTAATTCTGTAACATAACAATATCACACTCAAGCATACCATACGACATTTTAGGGGAAATGTTCAAATTACTATTATACATTATTACACCCATATTACTACCCTACCAACCACACTCACACAGGCGTTACGTGTGTGTGTGTGTGTGTGTGTATACATGTGTCAGTCTGTTGTCCTCTCTGATGGCTTTATTTCTCGGAAACTTCAGGCTTAATTTGTTCATCCGACTCTCATTCCGGAGGAAAACCCTACAGCTTTGTCATCAGCAGGACTCTGGCTCACCCGCGTGGTGCCGCACCTGAGTTCTGGGGCACAGAGGGGTCTTCTGTGACGTGGGAAGGTGGGTGGGCCGGGCAGTGCAGGTGTCTGCCGTGCTCCTTTTCTCGGTGCAGGTGCCCATGGGTCTCTGCTTCAGGAAGTGTCACACCCTCTGCCGGGGACTCCAGACTTCAGTTACACCGTGTTCCTTACACTTGCATGGCTTTATTGACTCTCAGCGTCGTTGGTCTGTGCAGCTAAACCACTTGATAACTAGTGGTTTTATCATTTTAGTTAAGATTTTGCTCCAAGTACACCCAGTGCTTGACTTGTCTCTATTGAGAAACTTGATCATTTCCTTTTTTACCTAAGAGAAGCCCATTTGCAAGTATCTAGTTCTAGAAACTAGTGTCAAGAGTACAGGTCTGATCAGGAAGGAGCCAATATTATTACCTTTATCTCCCTGTTTTGTTTCAAGAGCAAGAAAAGCTCCCGAGCAATTTTTGAGGGGAGTGAAAACCCCATGGCATTCTGCCATATATCGTGATTATCAACAGCTTGTTTTTTCTTCCCTAGTCATTGGCACACTTGTTGAAAAGTTTGGTTTTATATCCCTGTTGCTTGTCACTAATAGGAATTCAGTAAAATGTATCACATGATTGAAGTAAGATTCAAGGATTTTTATTTTGACCATTTTACTGGATGTTTCAATTTGCAAAATTAAAATTAAAGTTGAACATTTACAATATTAACCCCAGGACATCTACATTTACTTGTTATAATATAAATTTCTTATAATTCATATCTTCCTGACTATATGTTATAATACCTACACATTACAATACGTACTCATAGATATAATATCTTCAGAAATAAAACCCGATGCCCAGCTTTCTTTAGCTGGATTAGGCCTCGATATTTAATGCGCTGTCTGGAGAAGGGAAGAGCCCTTTCCAGTTTCTTACCTCTCACCAAAACAGTTTTTTTCCTTCCAAGTTCTTTGTGGGGAAAGAACTTCACATTCTCTGAGCACTGGCTGTGTGCCAGGTGTCCTGTGGACACATTGTTGTGTTGAAGTTTCGCCGCCACACCCCGAGCCTCCTCCTCGGCCATTACGAGAATCAGTCACTCTCTCCTTCATATTGTCTGTCATGCATTTGTCACTCTGCATCATAGTCATTATTCGTGTACATTTCTGTGTCTCTTACTGGACTACGGGATTTTCAGCTACAGAACCTGTGTCTTCAGGTGTGTATTTTCACACCTGAAGACACACACAGCTCACGGTGAGAACTCTAGAAATAGGTGATCTTCAGGTTACAAATTTGACCTCTGAGGCCTGCTCAAAGTTACTAAATAAAAAGGGATAAGGTTAGCTTTTGAGCTCGTGTCTCCCAGACTCTAAAGTTTGTTTTCTTTCCGCTAAGCCACCCTGGGAAAGCAAGGTTGGCTGGAGTGATGAGGACGATGGAGGAAGGGAGGTAGAAAGGGAAGATGAAAGAGAGTTCTTGCTGGCTAGAGCTAGAAAGGAAGGTGAATTAGACTATGCGGGACTTTTGTCACCGAGGACTGCTGAGCGAGCCGCAACCAGAGAAGGCATTTCCTTGGAAAGCTATGGCAAAGAGTTGGAGCACTGAGCCGTTGCCCAGGACACAAAAAGTCTCACTGCCATATTGGAACATTCTCTGCCATGCTGTTCTGT
The DNA here is from genome assembly GCF_021234435.1 of Artibeus jamaicensis. Taxonomy (NCBI): domain Eukaryota; kingdom Metazoa; phylum Chordata; class Mammalia; order Chiroptera; family Phyllostomidae; genus Artibeus; species Artibeus jamaicensis. The sequence continues at coordinate 3,048,510 of NW_026521954.1, forward strand.
GTGGGGAGATTTGTACCTATTAGGCTGTAGTCTGAAATGAAATGAGGAAATAACACACAACGTGGACGTCACAGTCCCCACAGTTGCATGCCTGAATTTTATTTCTTGGACATGACGGTTGGGATGGGAGAGATTTGGGGGAAACCTGCTGAAGAAGGGGTGGTGAGTGGCAGCATCTGCCGTATGTCTATTCTCACAGGTTTGACTTTTTAAAAAACAACAGCTTTATTTGGGATACAATTTAGATACCATATTCTTCATCTATTGAAAGTGTACAATTCAATGGATTTTAATATATTCACAGATGTACAGCCATATTACAGTTAATTTTAGAACATTTTCATCACCTCCCTAGAAAATCCCTGTGCCCATTACTGATCACTTGCCTTTTCTTACCACCCCACTACCTCCCACCCTACTCCAGCCCTAAACAACCACCAATCCACTTCATCTTTATAGATTTGCCTATCAGGAACATTTTAGACAAGATTGGGCACATTCAGGGTGGTATGGCCGTAGACTTTTATCATGAACATTTTAAATACATGAATCAATACAATGTGTGGTTTTTGTGATTGGCTTCTTTCTTGGCTTAATGTTTTCAAGGTTCATCCATGTAGTGTCATGTGTCAGGGCTTTGTTCCATTTATTACTGAGTAGTATTCCACTGTATACATATACCACATTTTATTTATCTGCGTATTTGTTCACCAGCTGATGGACATTTGGGTTGTCTCTACTTTGAGGCTATTATAATGTTGCTATGGTCATTCATGCACAGATTTTTGTGTGGTCGTAAGTATTCATTCTCCTGGGTGTACACTTAGAAGTAGAATCGCTGGGTCACATGGTAACTCTAATGTTCAATCTTTTGAGCATCCATTAGAGATTTCCAAAGTGGCTGCACCATTTTCCATTCCCACCAGCAGTGTATGATGAGGATTCCAATTTCTCCACATATTTGCCAACACTTGTTGTTATCAGTCTTTTTGATTATAGTTCTCCTATTGGTTGTAACGTAGTATCTCTTCATGGTTTTAATTTACATGTCCCTGATGACTAATTATGTTGGGTATTTTTATATGCTTTGGGGTCATTTGTGTATCTTCTTTGAAGAAATGTCTATTTGAATCCTTTGCCCATTTTTAAATTATTTGTCTTTTTATTATTGAATTTTAAGAGTACTTTAACTACAAGTCCCTTATTGGATATATAATTCAAAGATATTTTCTCCCATTTTGTGGGTTATTCTTTTGCTGTCTCAATCATGTCCTTGAGGCACAAAAAACTTTAAATTTGGTGAAGTCTAATTTAATTATTTTTTTCTTTTGTTGCTTGTGCTCTTGGCATTATATCTAAAAGGCCATTTCCTGACCTAAGGTCATGAAGATTTACACAATGATTTTCTTTTATGAGTTTTATAATTTTAGCTCTTAACTTTGTGTGATTGATTTATTATCAGTTAATTTTTGTATATGGTATTAATTAGGGGTCCAACTTCATTCTCTTGCATGTGGGTATACAATTGTTCTAGTAGCATCATTTCTTCAAAAGCCTGTTCTTTTTCCACTGAATGGACTTAACCCTTGTCAGAAATCATTTGGCCATAGGTGTATGCTTGTGTTTTTCTGGATTCTCAATTATATCCTGTTGCTCTTTGGGTCTATCCATGTGCCAATATAGTACCGTTTTAATTACTTAGCTTTGTAGTAAGTTCTGAAATTGGGAAATGTGAATCCTCCAACTTTGTTCTTTTTCAACATTGTTATGGCTATTCTGAGCCTTTTAAATTTTCAAACAGATAGAAGCTAGCTGGAATATTGAGGGGATGGTATTGAATTTGCATAATCTCCTCAGTTGGAGGAGACCTGCCATCTTAAAATTTTACATCTTTTATCCAGGAACGTGAGAGTTTTTCCATTTACTTAGATCTTCTTTAATTTCTTTCAGCAAATATTTTACAATTTTTATATTCTTTTTGATGTTTTTTTTAATGAAATGGGTTTGTTCATCTAATTTTTTGGCTTGTTCATTGATAGTGTGTAGAAATACAGTTGATTTTTACATATTGGCCTTGTGTCCTGCTGCTTTATCGAATTTATTAGTTTTAATAGTGTTTTAGTGGGTTCCTTAGGACTTCCTACATACAAGACTATGTTGCCTGTAGCTGTATGTAGTTTTACTTCTTCCTTGCCAATGGAGATGCCCTTATGTCTTCTTCTTGCCTGCTGCCCCTGGCTGAAATTTCCAGGACAATGTTGAATAGATGTGGTGAGGACAGGGCATTCTTGCTTTGCTCCTGATCTTAGCGGGGAAGGCATTCAGTCTCTCACTGTACAGTACGATGTTAGCCGTGGGTTTCTCATGGATGATCTTTTTCAGGTTGAAGGAGTTTCCTTGAGTTTTTAGTATGTTGAGTGTTTTAATCATGAAAGGATGTTGCATTTTACCAAATTTCTTATACCTGCTAAATGATTGTGTAGTTTTTGTCCTCTATTAATATGGCATCTTGGGTTGATTGACTCTCCTATGTTAAAACCTTGCATTCCTGGGGTAAATCACTCTTGGTCATGATGTATAATCTTTCATATGTTGTTGAATTCAATTTGCTCATTTTTGGTGTTGTTGTTATAACAACTTAGCAAAATAAAATTTATCGTTGGACGACATTGTTTCACGTACACATCAAACAGGCAAAAAAGTAGAATAAAGAGCAACTGCATAGACAAAAAAGGAAGAAAAAGCAACCTTTTATCTTTGGTCCTCTTAACCATGTCTTACACATCAACTACATATGCTTGGAATATAATTTTTGTTGTTGTTTTTGCTTTTTGTTTTACAAGTTTTTTTTCTCCTTTGAGATTAATAAGATATGGCCATGTTCACTATAAAGTCAGAAGTGGGACAGAGGATGCTCCAAAGGCCTCTTTGGTCATCCTGAAATCATTAAAAAGGACTGCCCCCTAACAAGATGTGCAAAAATGTAAAATGTAAATTCCAAAATTACAAACATTTTACTTTTAAAAGTACTCTTAAGAAAAAAGCAGGGCTTTGGAAGTTTGGGTTATTTTTTTCCTTCCCTTTTGCTAATTAATGTGGTTTTGCTTGAGTGGTGGAGAGCCAGTTTGCTAGTCTTCTGTTGAGGACTTTTGCATATGTATTCATAAGAGATATTGGTACAGTTTTCTGATGACGTCTTTGTCTGGATTTGTAGTAGGGTGACCTGACCTCATTAAATTTGGAAGTATTCCATCCTCTTCTATTTTTTAGAAGAGTTTGTGAAGGATTGGTGACAATCTTACTTTAAACATTTGGTAGAATTCACTAGCAAAGCTAGTTCCTCGGCTTTTCTTTGTGGAAAAAGAATTTTTTATTACTAACTTAATAAAACTTACTAACTTTATTACTAACTTTACTCATTATACATCTATTCAGATATTCTGTTTCTTTGAGTCTGTTTTGATAGTTGTGTCTTTCTAGGAATTTTTCCATTACATCCAGGCTAATTTTCTGGTATACTATTGTTGATAGTATTCCCTTCTAATCTTTTCTATGTCTGAGGTAAATAGTGATGGTCCCTCTTTTATTCCTGAGTTTAGTAAATTGAGTCTTCTCTCTTATTTTCTTGCTTACTCTAACTAAAGTTTGGTCAACTTTGTTGATCCTTTGAAAGAACCAACTTTTGGTTTTACTGATTTTCTTTATTGTTTTTCTCTTCTCCTTTTCCTTTATTTCTACTCAAACATTTATCCTTATTTATGTCCATTCCTTCCTTCTACTCTTCAAGTTTAGTTTGCCCCTTTTCTGGTTTCCTAATGTGGAGGTTAGGTAGTTGACTGCATTGTAATTGTTGTCTGCTTTCTCTGTCTCACAAGACAACTTGTGAGTGTGAATGACCAATGTTGAACTGAGTCAGTGCCTTCAGACCTTCTCCTCTGGGGACAGAGTGACAAGGCAGCTGAAGATGTGCCAGGGACACAGAATGATGGCAGGAGCACTGGCCTCGTACTTTGATGGAGTCCCTGTAGCAGTGTGGTTCTAGGATCAAAGCATGGGCTCTGGAGTCTGGCCGCCTGCGAATGAGTTCTCTCTCTGCCACTGAAGAGCCTTAGTTTACACATTTGTTAAATAAGAAGAAAGATATGTTACTAACTCATAGTGTTGTTGTAAGGAATAAATGAGCTAGCATGTGACATGCTTAGCCCAGAGTCGGTACGTGATAAATGCTCAGTAAGGATTAGTTATTGTTTTTGTTGTGGTTGTTTTTAGGTCAGATTCAGATCTGTGCTGAGCTAACTCTGTGTTAGGTAGCTACAGAGCCCTGAGTTGTGTTGCCATCCATTGGTACTTCTTTGCTGACCATCCATGACCTCACCAGCATGTGCTACCAGGATGAACCTCATCTGCCTTTGCTCCCAGGTGCTGAGACCTACTTCCTCCTGGGGTGTGGCAGCCCTGGATGTTACTTTCAAACAAGAGATCCTTTCTCAGAAGGATCACAGACTTCAATTATTTGATCAACCATCCAGATTATAATGATTATATGAGAACAACAGCAGGATGTATATTTTCCTAACAAATTGGAAACAAACTCAGGATGGGAGTACCATAAACTATGAAAATGGTATCACTAAAAAATTCTAATTTCCGTTTTATAGTACCTCAGATTCTCCTCTTGAGGTGGGGGTAGAAATGTCCTTCTCGGAACTCACCAGAGGAGCTACCATTAAAATCCTGTCACCTGGGGCTTCCTGGGGTGAGCACACTCATCCACGCAGCTCCCAGGGGCATGCTGCAGTTCGTGCCTCGTGGGCATTTCTCGTGCTTCAACCAAAGAATGATCTCGTTACTTTTACAAGGAGAAAAAGGGTGTGGGTCGATCCCATTCTGGAACCGCTTTTAAAATGTAAATTTAGCTACCTCTAGTTATTTATGAATGGTATTAGCTAAGATAATCCTCAAGCCTTCAAACAAAGTAATATTTTATTAACTATAGCTAAATAATGTGTTATTACCAAATGAATATAAATATAAATATTTAAAGTTAAAATAGTTGGCAATCATTATTTTAATAACACGTTAATTGTCTTCCTGAAAATGCAGAATGTTTTCATACATACTGTATACTTTTCCCCTCCTGACATCTCCGAGGTTGTTACAGGGAAATAGTTATTTCTGTTTTACCAATAGGAAGAAGAAATGATATATTCTAGAGAGGTTTTTTCCAACATCTTTTATTTAAAAGAATACATACAACCAGTACTCACTCAATTATTCTGCCTCCTTCCCTCATTTCCTCACTTTCTCTCCCTTTCTTTCTCTTTTTCTCACTTTCTTTAACCATTAAAACTTTTTATCAAAAACGTCACTAAGTAGTAGGCAGGATATGGATTCCCCTTCCATTTTATGGCCTCATAGGTACCGAGAAATTAGAAAATACTAAGGGAAAAGTGAAGGAAAGAACTTAGTTTACAAATTGATTAGTAGCTTTTTTTTGGTATATAAATCAAGAAGATGAATTTCATCCAAAGATTAAAGAGTATATTTGATTTTTGGAAGACTGACTTTATCATGAATAGTCAAAAGACAAACTAGTAATATATTAATAATAACAATTAAATTTCATTTTTGTCTTCATATGCGGAGCATGCCATTCTGGCTCTTCGTGTGGCTGTGCTCACAGGTAACTGTGGAAGGATGTGAAAGACGGGGGCACATGAGGTGCCAAGGGGACTGCGGGCCGTGAGTTCTACATAGACCATTTGAGTGCACCTCTCTCTCCAAGTTTCTCGTTCCATATTATTAATCAGTACGTTTCATTGGCTATTTTCCAAAACTTTTAGGCCACTAGCATTTTATAGTATTTTTAAGACATCAAGTTAAGCCACACGCACACTAAGGGAGGTGTAGAGGGGGGAGGTGTTAGAGCGGTGGGTGCCATACATCATAACTAGACACAGGTTTTTTGACAGGAAAGAAATAGATGATGTAGAGATGAAATCACTAACCACAGGGAACATCTCAGTTCCTGAGAATTTGATTTATTCTAGTTTCTTTTTTGTATCAAGTTTCACCTGCTCAGTAAAAGTTCCACTGGAGTCTGAGAGAGCTAATAGATGACCTTTGACCCTCCGAAGGTTGTCCATGGTACATTTCCCTTCAGCGGAGCACAGGGAATAATTTTGGATGGCTTTTGAGATTTTTAGGACCCTTCTGCTCCAGTGACTGCTGAAAGAAGTTCTCGCATTGACTTCTGAAATCTGAATGAACCCAAATCCCTGCCTGTTATTTAGATTTCTGCTTAAAAATTCAACTTGAATAAAGTTAAACATGTTTTTATGTTTATTGGCCACAGAATTTCTTTTTCTGCGAACTGCCTATTCATATCTTTGCTCATTTTTTTGTAAGAGCTCTTGCATATTAAGAAAATCGACTCTTGATTATGTGTTGCAGTCGACCTCATTTGTAGTTGTCTGATTTCATTTTAGTAAATATTTCTAAGTGCTATCGAATGCTCAGTTCTTGATAGAAAGGAAAGTTTAATTTGCAATTGAGATAAATTCTTAGTTTCAACCTTAAACTAGTACATTTGATTGGTTAATTTTTCAACCTAATTTCAATTATTAACTGATGTGTCTTCTGGCACATATGTAGGTGAATATAAAGAGTCAAAATAGAGATTTTTTAATACTATAATTTTTACTTTTTCATTTCTGTAATAGAACTAAATACCATTCATGGTATTCTTTCTTCAATTAATCATGGGTTTTTTTGTAGTTTTACTTCCAATCAATGCGTTAGTAAAAACCACTCAAACTTCAATAAGAAAATATTCTTATTATTAAAGGATATTTATATTCTTTATATAAATATTTATATTTTATAAATATATATTTATATATATGTTATGTTTATAAATTATAAAATATTATTAATAAATATGTCTGCTTATATTTAAAGTTCTTTATAAAGAACTTTAATAAGCGGTTTCTGTTAATCACGTGCTTCTATATTTGAGAGATATATCTACTACCTTTTCATAAAAATGTATTTGCCCAGTAATGTGTATTTTCAATTTTAAAAATTGCGCATTTGAGAGATTATAAGGAGTCACGACACTTATTTTCATTCACACTTCAGATCAAAGTGATTTTCATATAAATCTCTTCATAGTTTCACTTGGAACTCAGGAACTGATGACCTCCTTGTGGACATTTCTAGAAACATACTGTTAGATAGGCTGCTCCATCGCCATTTCTTGGTTTCCCTGGCAGGCAAGCAAAGCTGGAGGAGTGAGGGGCCTGTCAAAGCACGGAGGTCTCGGAGGCTCGTATGGATTTCAGATCAGAAGCGTGAAGTCCGCTAGGTAGAACTGCAGGGGCCCTCAAGTGCCCGTGCCTACTAGTCAGAGGTTGTAACTATTAATGTGATTTTCCTTCTTCCTAATGGCTTCCACGGTTATTCACCAAGTAGCTAAAGAGATTGAACTTGGAGGGTTTTGTTCCACAATGATTCTTAATCTCACATTTCTTATGATTTATGTCTCCATGTTAGAAGTCAAAAATATTTTACTGATAGTTTCAATTCTTGTCGGGAATAATTATTGAGCATCCAGGTGAGTGAACGGCCATGTGTATTCACTGGGCAGGGGAGAGAGGTTGAAAGCAAATGCCTTGGGTATACTTCAGAAGTAGCCATCATCTTGTCATGCCAGCAAAGGACAACAATGTGGACAGACAGACAAAACACCTGACTACTGGTAGGTCTCATTTAGTACAAGACAGTCTCAAACTTTGTGTGTAGGTTTTACTTTCCATGTGGGGACTCAGAGTTTATGTACACTAGAAGTATTTGCTATTTAGGCAATGTTGTGATGAAACGGGAATTTCTATCTATTTTGCAAGTCTGATTGCAAATGACACACTGTTTCCAAATGTATAAAAAAGGAAGGAATGCTCTAAGCAGTGTGGCAGTGAAGTTGTTTGCAGAAAAGTAGATATCTGGGTAAGAAACCTTTTGGAAGAAGATGACTCTAGGGGAGAATTAGGAAGGAAAATAAGGGACAGTTTAGAGAAAACAGAATGGTAGTTTTGGGGATTTTGCACGAGGGTGTGTGTCTAATGAAGTTGAAAGGAACAAAGGGAGATTATGCAGGGGTTTGTAGTCAAAGGTAACCAGAGGTTTGCAGTTCACGATTGAATGCTTGTAGTGTTTTGGATGCTAAAGAGCACATGAAATTCCCTGCATGGGGGTAACATGACCTGTGTCAGGTATGGTTGCGCAGAAGAATATGACTGTGAGTCAGAATGTGGGGTACCGACTTTTTATTTTCTGATAAGCTTTCCATGTGGACTCTAGTCAACCTGATAACCCTCTCTGCTTGGCTGCGTGGTTTTGCATGTCTACACAGCACACAGTGTTTCGTTTTGCCTTGTATCTTACATGTTCTAATTGTTTGACATTCAGATTATTAGCTCCTAGTTAGTAGAGACCACATCAGGGTCCAGAGCTTTGACTGCATTCCTCGCTCACCACCCCCCACGTGGATGCACCTTGGAGTTACTGCACTATTACTGAAAGTACTCAGTGAACACCTTTCAAATGGAAAAAGCACTGTACTTAGTAAATCTAGAATGCTAGGGGATTTCTGTGGCAATTTTAAGGAAATTAGTAAAACACTATTAAAGAGCAAAATTCACATAATAATTGGCTGAACCACAGACTTCCTGAGCCCTCGTTAACCTGACTGCCCGTTCTGAGGAGGGATTTTTTGCATTGTGACAGTGCTGCTGGCTTTTCTCCGGCCAGAGCAGACCACAGGCCTTGGACTTGGACACGTTACCTGTGGCTGTGTAATAGGTGTCTCCTCTCCACCTGGGTCCACTATGTATTCAGAACTTCCTCTTTTAAAAATAGTCTGTTAGACTGTTACAGGATATGTTAAGACTGGTTACTGCTTAGCTTATAAGACATTACAGTTTGCTGTGTAGAGGGAAAGAGGAAATCACTATAAAATCCAGCAGGTTTCTGAGAAGCAATGATGAACTCTGCCTAGAAAAGAGGGAGAGTTTAGGGAGCAAATGCAAAGAGAATTGTTTTTAGATTTAAGTTACATTTTGTGGCTTTTTAACGTTATGGTTTCACTCACCAAGCATTAAAGGGTTTCCTACCTGGCTCCCAAGTTCCCAAGCTCTTCCTGTAAGTTCAGCAGTGCTGGTCACTAGCAAGGTCTGAGAGGTCAGGTGACGGGCAGGAGGACAATAGAGAGGCAGGTTTAGGAAGAAAGAATTGAGGAAGGAGGAAGAAAAATAGTCTATTTACTAAGGGCTGGTAAAGTGTGATCTCTGCAAGCCCGAGTCCCTGGATTCAAAACCTCACACCTGTTTGCTAACTTCTTTGTCCTGGGAAACTGACTTTATTTGTTGTGCCTTGATTTTCTCATCTGTAAAATGGGACAATACTAGTACCTACCATATTTCACCATGTATAATATGCACACCCCCCCCAAATATTTGAGGGAAAAATAAGGATGCGCATTATACATGGGTATAATGACTACGTACCATGGGTATAGTAATGGGCATACTAATCCCATGTATAACATGAACAAAACGTGGGTGCGTGTTATACATGGCAAAATATGGTACCTCAGAATGTGTTTGTGAGGCTTGCATGTGTTAATACACGTGAATCACTTAGTAACAGTTTCTTGTATCTGACAAAGGTTATCGAGAGGAGCTAGTTACAGTCATTTTATTACAGATGGAGGCGATGAAGTTAAGTGAGGATTTAGCCTTGTGCCCCCTCACTGGCTGCCCCACTACAGCGTTGACAGTGTTGTGTGTAATGACACGCGTGCTTGACGTCTGCGGGCTCTGCATGGCTGCCCGCCTGGCAGCGAAGGAGAAGCCACTAGAATGACTGTGGTTTTCTGGCACATTTAAATTTTCAAGTAAAAAAAGAATGTTTCTTGCTCAAGCTTGCTTGCTCAAAGCTTGAGAGGGAAGGAGGTGGTTGGAGATGGGGTGGAGTTGCATTCATCTGCTTTGTTGGACGATTCTGTCATTTGCTTTGAGAAGTTACAGACAGGCTCTACTAGCGTATAACATTACAAAGCTCTTGGATTAACTCATCCGGAGTCAGATGCTGGAGCCCTTGACTCTGGAGAAAAGTTGCCGTCCTGATCCACTCACTCCCAGCTCTATCGTCTTCCTCTCTCTGAGTCAGCACACCCTGTCCAGGTGAACATGTTTGAGGGTGAGGGACTCCGTCGTATCTGCAGTGGGGGTGGGCCAAGAGTCTGTGATTGATAGGGAGCGAAGGGGGTGAGGATGAACTAGAGCGAGGGTGCCTGAAGATCCCAGGCAGCGCGGCCTGGCCAACTTAAACCCTCCAAAGTCCCCACTCACCTGAGAGAGCAGTGCAGCATTACTTTTCCTTCAGAAGAATTCTCCCACTCTGGATTTCTTTCCACGGTACCCTGTACCCGCTACCACTCTGTGTATGAGCCATCTGCTGCTTTGCCTCGGTCCACAGTAAATCGCCACTGCTATGTGAGCAGGAAGTACTTGACATGTGATTTAAATTAGTTTAAATATATGCTTAGATTAAAAACATAACCCTCTAGGAATCAAATGGATTCACAAGCTTAATTTTTATGATAAATAATAACTAATATACTTTTCCATGTAAGTCATATTCCATGCCAACACCTCCCCCCGACACACACATTCTATTCTCTTTCCTTGCTGTTATTTCTCCTTAACTCTTTCACAGCCTAACATACTATATATTTCACTGTTTATTCATTCAGTGTCTTCTCCCCCATGAATCCATAGGGTTCGTGAGAGCAGGGATTTCTCTCTGTTTTCTCCCTGCAGTTGCCCCAGTACCGAGAACAGTGGCTGACGTGTAAAAGGTACTTGACAATATGGACCGAGTGAATGAAACACACAAATGTTACTCTTACAATTTTACCCTTTAACACAGTGGCACCAGTTGAGAGGGTACAGTTCTAAATTAAAAAGGAAAGCTCTCAGATCCTTTCCCAATGTCCAGATAGGATAAACTCCTCGTCCCAGACATGGCAATGCCCACTATCTAACCCTTCCCGCTGATACCACTGTGTGATATTTAACAAATTAACCAAAGGAGAAGACTGCGGTGGTTTTAATGATACAGGCTCATGAAATAATACACAGGCTTGTAAGAGCGGAGAACGACTTTGTCTAGAGAACGGATGGAGGAGGCAGGCGAGGGGGTGGAAACAATGCTGTCAGCAGCAGTTACCGCCTGACATTAGTTGTGCTTCCATGAGTTTATTATCTGTGTCTCAACCAGAATAAAACTGCAGAGGGCAGGGGTTCTTATTAAATATTGCATCCAGTTTGCCTAAAAGTGAAATAGCATAGGGTAGAAATTCACTAAATGTCCTAGAATATTGAATAAGGTAAAAGATCAAATAAAAAAAAAAAAAGCCGATGTCTGCCTCAGAGGCAAAGTTCCTGTTACAATATTGCCATTCCTCTGGTGGGTTCTGCGTGTCACGGGCATTCTTTGGACCTCTCCTGGATAGCATGCCCTCATCTCTTTGAGCTTACTTCTCCAGTGCTGGTTAATTAGCCTCATGTCAGCTATTAGTACCAATATAGTTACATGGCTTGAGTGCCTATCCTTGACACCTTTTCAGAAGGAGGCCAGTACTTCAGTTGTATGTGTGCACGTACAGTACCTTCCTCGTATTCTTCAGTCATGTGTTAATACAGTAAGTAATTTCAGCAAAGGTTCTGAAGCTCTAAATAGTGTAAAATCTGGAAAATTATATACTGCCATTATATAGGAAGCAAACACATGTTCACTTAATCTTTTACATCAGTGTACCATAGCTTTTAGGTACGTTAAAATACTTAAAATACATATAGTGCTCTCTTAGTAGGATGTAACGGTGACCTTTCTAGTTACTGTTTATATAAAATAGACTACATAACAATACTCTGCTTTCATATTAGTTATGTGTTCATCAGGGCTTCACTTCCTCCTCTCTCAGAGGTGCCTGAGTATCGCTGTTCCTTTTTTCAAATCTAACTTAGGGCTTGTCTGGTCTCAGGCTTCTATCTCGTGTCTGTATTTTTTGTTCTTTTTCCTAAAGTCTCAGGCCTCAGATTCACTTGCTGTCACTGTACTCTAAAAACGAAGGTGACTTAATAAGACAAAGGACCACTCCTCCAGGGAGGACTTGTGCTTGTTGTAAGTCAGATCTGTCACAAGTCAACACAGCACGACACGTCTACCATGATGCCCTGGACACGCAGGGCCATCCAGGCCTCCATCCAGGGCTGCGTGGCAGGGATCGGTGTCTGTGACAGAGAAACGGTGGCTTTTCTTTTCTACGTGCACTTATCTATAGTGTTTGAATTCATCATAACTAGTGTGCATTGTTTTTCCAAAGACTGTATCTTTAATCAGAACCTAGCAGTTTAGTTTTGTATAATATTTAACATAATTATAATCTTAGGCTTGTTCTGGATTTTGACCCTGTCCTAATCTTCTGGTATTTTTCTAGTCACTATTGATAGCTTTAGATTATATTGTGTGTGAATATAAAGCTGTCTCTTCTTAAAGAATGCAGATAGATAAGTAGATTTAAAACTTTCTTGTTCACTGTGGCCTTTTTACATCCGGCTACTTCAAATTGCTATGGTTTGTGGAACTTAATATGGTTAACAATTACAGAATAACCAGGAAGGGAAGACTGGAGACCACTACTTAGAAATTTTTGCTTTAGGAAGAGTTACAGATTTGTTTCCCTCTTTATATACTATGGAGCTCATTTTTCTCCCTGGTTCAGAAGGCTTCTAATCCCAGATTAGACCACCTTGCTTTCAGGAACCCTCTGGGCTCCTTCTGCTCCTCTGTCCCCCGATCTCCCCACCTGGGCTGACAAACTTGACCTCCAGAGGAGGTTCTACCTCCTGACTGCTTGAAAAGCAGTGTATTTACTCGGCTTAAGTGCCTCAGGTCCTTCTGCCCTGTTGTGAGGTACAGACTGTTTTTATTATCGGTGAAACATATTTTACCATTCCTTTCATTTTCTCTCTGCACCCCTTCTATTTTTTCCCACTTCCTAACCAGTATATCCATTTCCAGCTCCAAACTGATGAGTAAAACAAAATGAAAGCTTAATTCGTGTGTTATTTTTGCCAGTATTTTTTTCTTCCAGGCTTATCATAAACATGACTTGGTAATGATTAAGAGGAAAGGTAAAGGATATCCAAACTCAGATCATTTACCCCAGAAATAATAAGAGAAATAAAGCAATATTTGCTAAAGCTATAACATTTCTAAGAAATCATAGTGACATTTTTGTTGTACTTTCTATATGCCAAGAAATTTTCTAAGCATTGTGCACATATTCATTCATTCATCTCCACCTCAACCTGGTTAAAGGAGGAATTATTGGGGTTTGTCTGTTTGCGTCAAGCAGTACAGGTAGTGGGCACCCATCTTATTCTAGGAAGGTGGATTTTAAAATCATTTGTTTACTTTTAGTCAGTATTGGCATATGAGTAAAATATTGCAGTTAAATTTCCTCCTCCGCAACACTAGAGCTTCCATCTTCTTGGGCCTTTTGTCCCAGTGGGTCCTTTAGGAAGGTTCAGGGTACTGCTGCGCACTTTGTATCTGGCAGTTTTACACCTCCCTTCTTTCTGCACCACCCACTCAAAGCTCATTCCAGGTGCCCTGAGCAAATGACTCCCAAGGCATTTAAGTGGCCAAAGCTCACCGACCAATGAGAGCTGTGCTGTGTGTAACAAAGTTACGCAGTTCCTGGGATCAGGAGCGAAGGTTGCTTAAGCAAAGTTTTGTTGCTATTAGCCTGTTGCATCCAGTTTTCAGGACTGGAAAGGTAGGGGACGCCTTATTTGTTTTAACTATATGAGAGGAGGGGATGGTTGTGTTTGGTTAAGGTAATTTAGATCAGGTTGAATAAACAAGTGATTCGTTTTGTTTGTTTTTAATTGAAGGCAAAAAAAAAGTGAAGTTGGTGAGAATTTCAAATACCGTACAGCTTACCTTACCAGCAGCAAAACCAAAATTCTTGAGTTATGAACATTTTAAAAAAATCAGTTCATCTAACAGCTCTTTACTATGCATTTATAAAAGTTAGGTCTTTACAAACTTATTGTTTCATAAATTGCTGCTATTTAACTATGTATAAAAAGCAGTAATTTATCAATAATGTCCACATTTGTTTTACACAGTCATTTCAGAGTCCACCTCCAAAGAAGTAATTTGTTATTTTAAGATATGAGATAATGAAAAAATAAAAAGAGTTAATGGGATTAGCAGCATGATAATGCCACCTAAAGGTTAACAATAATGACGTTTCGCTGAGAAAAGTTCTGGAATAAGAAGACTTGTATCAGTCACTTTTTCAAACCAATAGCAAAGTTTATGAAATGGAATTAGGTTATGTGTAGATTATATGCTTTAAAGACTACAAATAAGTTGCACTTTTGTTATAAAAAGTAGTTCAGTTACATTTTATGTGCTGTTTGAGATTTGTTCTCATATTAACTCAAAGAAACAAGGGAAATAGAATCATTTGCTTCTCTCTACCTGGAAATAGAGAAATTTGAATAGCATTTGAAGGTCATCCCCAAAGAAAAACCTCCCTCATTATGAATAAAATGATGAACCAGTGTTGCAACAAAAACGCACGCATAAGAAATGTATGTTGCTATTGTCTACATGTAATGTTTAGTGTTAGAAAGTAACTGGGTTCACAGAAAAGTGTAACTGGTTTCTCATCATTGCTTTTTCCCAGAGATGGCTTCGTATGGGCTATATTTCATAACAGAAATTAGATAATACATTTGTTTAAAAATAAACATACAGGAGATGGTGCCATTTGGTAAAATTTTTAAAAGTACACTTAGTTAAAACTCCATTTTTGTCTGATTTGTAAAGAGAATTTTTTAGCATAGGTATAAATGCTCGATGCTTTAAGGCATCTCAGATTCCCCTTTTTTCTTCTTATTTTTAATACTCATTTTAAAGTTACATCTTGAAGCTTTCTACTTTTATTAGATTTGTTCAAAATTCCATTTTTTGGTAAGTCATTCTCAAGATCTGCCTCCTACTTCCTTACTCTGGTTGACTCCCTGGGGGTGGCCATGTGGGCTGAGGGACAGTCGCAGAGTTAACTATTCACAGCAGAGAATACCTGCTAGCCGTCTTCTCCTGTGCAGGGAAATGCCGTTTCTCAATTCCAAGCTGAGGGTCAAAGGTTTTAGACTAACCTCACAGATCAGAGGTCAGGCACGAATTGCTGCAATTTGTAGTTCAATTCTGCCGATATGACAGAATTTCACAGCTATGATGATTGCTTTTTTTCCACTTCTGCACACAGGCCAGGCCAGGCAGTTAACAACGTAATTTGTACAAGTCAGCCCTTGGCACCCAAGTTTAATGAGTAACTAGCTGTTGCCTTAGGTTTCACTGGTACAAGGTGCATATTATAAAAAGGGTCAAATGTTAACGCACAAAGATGGGGGGGAGTGCTGTCTCAATAACCACCACCTATGAATCATGTAAAGAATTAGTAGTTTGTATTTATTTTTAAAATACTATTTTTGCGGTGTGACTCCTACTAAAAGGGGTAGATCATTTTATTTTTAATGTAGTAAGAAAGGAAGTTCTGATTGGATTGACTGAGCAGTAGAAAGTGAAATTGCAGGCTCTGTTCACCCCTTTCGTGGGTGTCATGAGTTATACCTCAGAAGCCTCCCAAAACATAACAGCATTTCAAAAATCTGGAGAACAAATTGGGTAATGAGGGATTTATGAGTTTCCGACATTCTCTACTCTTCAGCCCAAAAAGTCAAACTCCATTTCTAACCCAGGTCGAGAATATCTTCTACTGATGACAGTTGAATACTGGGACTCTTGAAAAAATTCTCAGACAGTGGGCTTTGACAGTCCATGGCTTTGCCCTTCACAGTTGTGAGCCGTAAATGACTCTGAAGCTGCAATGGGAGTACCTATAGTTCACCATTTTTGTGATAGCCCGCTTGTACTCTGCCAGACTCGGGTACAGAAGCGGCTGGGTTCTTCCGAACAGCAGAAGACTTAGGAGCACCAATTCTGGTGCCAGACCTCTTGGGTTTGAATCCCAGCTTCATCACTTACAGCTAAGGGACCCTGGCCCACGGAAAGTCTCCCCGCGCCCTAATTTCCTCATCTCCAGAAGGAAAATAACTGTAGAATTTGCGCCATGGGGTTGCGATAGGGAGTAAGCAAGACAGCGCACAAGAAGTACTCTGCACAGTGCCTGGAGCACAGTAAGCACTCACTGAATGCCCGCTGCTATTATGTTATTAATATGATTGCACTGTGTAGCTTGTGAATGAGCCTAGTCTACCCCATGTATCGTCCCAACTTAGTTTAGACTTGGCCTTTGCTCTGCTCACTCCACGAGGGACGCCCGAAGTGGCACCGTTGGATGAGTTTTAGGGCGCATTCCCTTTGAATGTCATGGGAAGTGCATTTGAGAATTCCGTCTCGAGTCTAGCACTCCTTTGGATGCTGTCTTTTTCTCCACCAGCTGATCTTCTGCCGCCTGTGAAAGCTGCGAGAAGAGATAAATCCCAACCATCTGGTTTCCTTTCAGAACTGTTTTCATTCTGCCCCTCAGTGAGAAACATTTGAGTGAAAAAAATTCAAGTGCTACCACACCAGTGGGCTAATTTTATTTGTGATGACATGTATTGGACTTACTAGGATCCATTCCTCCCAGAAATTCCAGAAATGAAAATCTTAAAAAGTAATTTTTTTCATTGTATTTCTTCATTTTATTCCTATGGCACATCGAAGTAGAATTTAAAGAAAAATCAATTTTTACTACTGATAACAACATGAAAATTACATGCTTGGCATTAAAAAGGTAGTAACATCTCACATTAGTTCAAAGAAATAAGCATCTCCTGGGTGCTAGGATGGGGTGTGGGACTCTGGGGCCACAGGGGTGAGTCAGACCTGGATTTCACCCTGGTAAAGTTCACAGCTGGCTGGGCATGACAACTATCATACCAGCTATTGTAAGGTTAAACGGGATTAAATCGCCAATAGCGTGCCATTTTTGCCCTCCAAAACGGCAATTTCTTTCAACGTAGTGGTATGACAAGTGCTATAAGGGATCATATGATGTTGCAATGCATCCTGGGGCTTCAGGGGTAACTTCCAAGAAGTGAGGTGTAAGGAAGGGTATAAGCTGGCCAGGGAACAGCATGTGTAAAGGGGAACGCGGCACGAGGCAGGGCTGACAGAAGAAGCCGAAGCCTCCCTCGTAGGACTCACCTACGTTCTGACTTTATCCTAAGGCAGTGGGGAGATGTTCAGAGGCTTAGGCGGGAAGCACGTATGACCAAACTGAGTGTTTTCAGAAGGCCACCTTGCCTGCCGTGAGAGCTGGGTTTAGTTCCGTGGGCCAGAGCGGGTGGGCCAAAGTCAGTCGGGAGGCTCCTGCCTGCATCTAGGCAGGAACTGGTGGTTGGCAGTGTACAGGACGCTTCCAAATGTGGCATGAAATGATCTTATCCTTATAACAGTTCTTACATGAGGTGTTACTGTCAGCTTCAGTTCCATGGCTTGCCCATGGTCAGGTGGGGCACGTGGCAGTGAGAACTGGAACTCTGTTAGCTGACTCTTACCCCAGAAGCTTTAGACCCATGTATCAGCATCCCTGGGTATGAGCGAGTGGTTTCTCTTAAGAAAGGATTTGCTTTTAAGAAACAGAATTCCCATTCCTTGGTGGCGGAGAGTGGGGATGAGAAAGTCAGTTTTGGCCTAGGTTTATGACTGAAAGTTGGGGAGCAAGAGAATGTGACAAGGGACTTGATATTAAACTGGATCATCTTTTGGGGAGAAGATACATTTATTAATTTCATGTATTTATTTATACTGGGCCTCATTCCAAAAATGGATTTGAAACAACTTTCAAAACTACACATGGCGTGACAAGAAGAGAGGCAAAATATCAGGGTGGGCAAATCAGGATGATGCTACAGGTGCCTTAAGCCCAACAAACCTTTGCTAAAGAGGGACTCGTCATCATCAACTCTAAGATTCACATGCCCCCAAAAGAAAAACAAAGCACGTGTTCTGCTCAGAAAGGCTTTTCCTTCTACTGGAAGCTAGAAAAACGTCCCCATTTGGTCCTTCATAAAGACTCCATGATATGGTGAACAGTAGGTGTGCCTCTTTTACAGAATGAGTGAGCGAGTTAATCAACCCAATTAATGCCTGGAAGCCATTGCTTGTTAGTAGACCAAGTTACGTGACCTTTGGTAAGACAGTGTCCTCCCTAGTAAAATCAAAGATTTGGACTAGCGCTAGACTTACTTCTCAAAGCCGGTGCCCCGGGGCGCCTCACGGAATGTCAGGGGGAGTGGGAAGCCATGGGACAAAAGTGGCATCAAGGTTTCGCTCAAAGGTTTTAATGACAAGACAACATTAAAATTTTTGTGAAATGTGTTTGGAGTCCTTCTGGAAACAAACAAGTGAACCTAAGTGTTTTCATTGTAGGAGAATTTCCTCTATCTTATGTAGCCATGAGACCCACATCAGTAACCCTTCTTTCCTGCATAAAGATACAGAACTATATAAAACCTGTAATTTGATGTATATGTTAATAATTTGTTCAGGCCGTGGAGTTTACATGTCCATTACTGTGATACTGGGTTTTAAAAGGGGAAATCTTGCCATCATGCAAAGCGAGAAAACACAGTCCTATAGAAATAATACATGCCCGGAATGGTACTTTGTAAATATTTTCTCTGTTCGCTACACAGTTCTGTGAGGAATTACCTCCAGTTTATGGATGTGGAATGTGAGCCTTAGAAAAGTTTAATAAATTTGTCTGGATTCACTTAGCTGGTAAATGCAGGAGTCTAAATTTTATTCTGTTGCCTCAACAGGTGGGATTAATTTTAGGACACAGCTTGTAGTTTGTACGTTTATTTTTACTCATCCAACACTGGGATGTTGATCACTAGGTATTTTCTAGGATGCACCCCTCGGGAAACGGTCCTCACAGACTTGGGTGCAGATAATCTGCTGTAAGCAGTAAAGAGTTTAACAGCTGTTACTCTGTGATTTATGTGAGGGTGTGGTGCCTGCCCCCCAGGAAATCATTAAGAAGGATTAAAATCAGCTCCTGCTTTGGTTTTATTGAGTGTATTCCATCAGGTCATTGAATGCTTTGCCAGTCATTACAGTATGAAAGTAGTCACAGCAGAATAATTTGGGAGCTATAACCGACTTTAGAGGCCATTTACTCAGCAGGGTCCAAACTGCTCTCTGTGATCCCTGAAGGTCCTAGGGGGCCCCACGCAGCCCCAGTGGGTGATGGAGTGGAGTCTGTGGTGAGCCAGGGTGCCTCCCCGTATCATCCCCGCCCTCCACTTCAGCCAGCGCCTGTGTTACTGGTTTTCTTTCTGCACCTGTGTAAATGTTTGGTGGAAGAAAGGGTGCAATACCTAAAAAAAATCAAGGAAAACAAAAGTTGAAAACCAGTTTGAAAACTACTGGTTATCCAGCTCCTCATTTTCTTCAGTGGAACGGATTTTGGCTCAAAGAGGTGAAATGATTTGCCTAAGAACACAGAAAAAAATGCACCGTAGAGCTAGAATTATAATTTGCCTATCAAACCATCATGCTCTACATTTTAAATATATACAATTATATTTGTTAATTATGTATTCCTCAATAAAATTGCGGGAAGAAATTTTTTAAAGTAGCCGTGTAGCCTCTAGTCTGGCTCGCAGCCACTGTGCCATGCTGAGTGGCCCAATGAGGGCTCTCGGTAGTTAAGTTATATTCTCAAGTTGGGCAGATTATGTATAATAAAATCTGACGTGAAATAAAAGTAAACGTTTTGTGCTTAGGGTATATTTTAATGCCTCATCCAGCATACTCTTATTTTATTTTATTTTATTTGTTTTCATACTCTTATTTTAAACTTAAGTCTCCTAAATATGAATATATTCTGTATCATGACTTTAAAGTTCCTTTATCCTCGGACCCCAAATTTTATTTTTTGTAGGACTCTCCATGCAAAAAACATTCTCAGCAGAGCCTTAACCACACACTTCAGGGCAGAGTATCAAGTCGCTTTCACAGCAGCTCTGATCAGTGGTTCTTGCTTCAGTGGTGTCGGAGACCTCCCGGGGCTCAGCAGAAAAGAGTGTGATGATGATATGCTGGCCATGTGTAGCGTAAGCCCCCAAACCGGGAGGTGCAGGCCACAAGCTGGATTTTGCCCTCCTTGTAAAGGGAACTACCTTGTCTTTTAAGGGTCTATAACATAAAATTTGAGCTATATCTGTATTCCTTCCTAAACATTGTATTGTTTATCTTGAAGTCATGGGTGCTCTGAAGAAGGCAGAGGGAAAAATATAAGAAATGAAAGAAAATGGTCGTTTTTAAGTCTGTTTTATTGATTATGGCGCTACAGTCGTCCCACTTGTTTCCTCTCCTTTATCCCCCCAGCCTCCCACCCTCCAATATCCCTTCCCTTAGTTGCGTCCATGGGTCGTACAGCTAAGTTCTGTGGCTTCTCTGTTTCCTATACTGTTCTTAACCTCCCCCCGTCTATTTTATGCCTACCATTTATACTTCTTATTCCCTGTACCTCCCCGCCTCCACTCTTTCTCTCCCTCTCTGCACGGAAAACCCTCCATGTGATCTCCATTTCTCTGGTTCTGTTCCTGTTCTAGTTTGCTTAGTTTTTATTTTTGTTTTTTAGGTTCAGTTGTTGATAGTTATGAGTTTCTTGTCATTTTACGGTTCATAGTTTTTGATCTTCTATTTCTTAGATAAGTCCCTTTAACATTTCCTGTTCCTGTTACCTGTTCCAGAACAGGGAGAAGAAAAATGGTTGCACTTCTTAGTTTGTAGAGAATGCGGTAGAGTAATGGTAGTCCTTTTTTTTTTTTTTTAAGAAAATGCCCCCAAATTTGTAATGCATGTATGAAAATTATATTGAAATACATTTTTAGCTTCTTTTCCCTTCCATAGGATTTGCCTCAAAGAGTACTCCAAAAGTTGAACTGAGAAATCCCAAGCAAGCTGCCTGAATTCCCCTGCATATTCTTGTTCTACATCCTATAAAGCGCCAGAAAAGTCAAATTGGTGGTTTTCGGTGAGTACACCAGGTGGTGTCTTTTTCTTCTTCGGGACAATTGTAATTTTCATTCCTAACAACCAAGATACCTGCTGTTTAGACGAAGTGCATCTGGCGTGTCGTTATGTGGCAACATGAGCAGTTATACAAAATAAGTCATTTTGAACCCACAATATAAATTATTTCTTTGTTTAGTCAACATGTTTATGGCTCAAGAGGAAAAACTGCTGCTTCTGTGTGCTATGCATTTGTGAGCATCTTAGGACTTAAGAGATGAGGAATAATATGTATTGCTTATAATTTGTCTTTTACATACCCTCAAAAGAGGTCAAGGGTATTTCAATCAGCATTGTCTTTTGAAAGGGTTGCACACAAGGAAGGATCTACCAGCTACAGAAGATACATGTGTGTTCTTGAACAATCTTCATGCCTTTTCTAATTTGTTCCCTCACCCATCATATGAGGTAAAAATAATTGTCATGTCAGACTCTCTAACTCATGGCAATCCAGTGAATTACAACATGTGGAAATATAGTTTGATGGCTCTGTAATTCTTTACAGATAGAAGGTATTGTTATTCTGTGGGCAGTAGTTTTAAGTGCGATAAGGCAAGGACGGGAAGCACAAAAGAGAGAGGTAACTTGTGCCTCCTGCTCCTAGAGCCTTGCCCGGCCAGCCCTCCCGGTGGCAGCCTCAGCCCTTAGATAGACCTGACAGGTAGAGGCGGTCGCCCTTGCCTATCCGAGAGGGGCCCTGGCGACACTGATGTGTCCAGCAACTCCCCTCCCTCCCACTCCCCCAATCCCTTCTTTTCATATCCTCTGGGCTGGGATCTGGACCTAGTCCACTGAATTCAGGGACTTGGAGAGCCAATTTATTAATTGTATATTTTTTCCTTTTTTTTAATTAAGTTTTTGAGGGTTTTTTTTTTTAAGATTTTATTTGTTTATCTTTAGAGAGGAAGGAGAGAGGGAGAGAAACATCAATGTATGGTTGCCTTTCGTGCGTCCCCTGCTGGGAACTGGCCTGCAGGGAACCGGCCTGCAACCCAGGAATGTGCCCTGACCGGGAATTGAACCTCGAATGTCTGGTTCGCAGGCCCGCGCTCAATCCACTGAGCTACACCAGCCAGGGCTATTTTTTCCTTTTTATAAAAGCATTTTTATTAAAGGAAACCTGGAAATTAAAGAAAAATACAAAATTACATATAATTTCACATGCAAAGAAACCACAATGAACATTATGGTTATTTATTCCTCTTTTGTATTTTATATATTTCCTATATATTCTAAAATGTGATTTAACAAGGTTAACATAGTTGAGAACATGAAATTAATATTCTAGCCTACATCTATGTCATAATTTACTTAACCATTTCCATACTGCTGAACATTATTTTTGTTACATCACATATAAATATATACTATTATATTATTAATACCACTGTAGTGAACATACTTGACTATAAATTTTATTTGTGTCTCTGATTATTTTCTTTTTATTATTATTATTTCTTTTGAGAGAGAGCAAGAGAAAGAGACAGAGAGAAACATCAATTTGTTGTTCCACTTATTTGTACTTTCATTGGTCATTTCTTGTATGTGCCCTGACCGGGGATTGAACCCACAACCTTGGTGTATCAGGATGATGTTGTAACCAACTGAGCTACCAAGCCAGGGTCTTATTATTTCCTTGGGGTAAATTCCCCTAAATGGAATCATTGAGCTAATAAAAATGAACTATTTTTAATGAACAGTGTATAGCTCTAGATATTGTCAAAGTGTCTTCCAGAAATGTACCAAATTATACTTGTTCTTCCATTACATATGACATTTATTTCACTGCACGACTGTCATGATTACTTCTATCACTTTAAGGTTTCAAATCATAAATATTTCTACAGAAGCTTAGGAAATAAAAGCCTGCTTCCTCCCCCGAACACCCCAGCCCAAAGCCATATCAGGTCTCTAACGGAGAAGACAGTCATTCGATCGACATTGCATCAGCGTCAATCCCTCAGTCCTGTTTATGGGATAAAGCATATATAAGGCTTGCATTCATTCTCTGGGTATTTATTATCAGCACTTTTGTTCACTTCTGTACTATGTGCTTCAGGAGAACAAAAGAACATTCTTTTCATTGTCTATGAGAAGCTTAATTCAGTTGGGAGTCCAAACAATGAACTTAAAAATACTTAACCTTGGATAGGTCACTTAATCTTCTCAAGGCCTGTTTCTTCTTTAAAGTGAGAGGCTCAATTTCTCTATATCTAAAAAATATCTGAAGTTGTTTTCAGTAAAAAGATGTGAGTACTGCCCCAGCCAGAGTGGCTCAGTTGGTTGGGTATAGTTTCCTCAAAAAACTAAAGGTTGTCGGTTCACTTCCCGGTCAGGGCACATGCCTGGGTTGCGGGTTCAGTCCCCAGTCAAGGCATGTACAGGAGGCAGTTGATCAATGTTTCTCTCTCTTTCTCACTCCCTTCCCTTCACTCTAAAATCAAAAATAAAATTAAATTAAAAGAAAAAAAGATGTGAGTCCGCATGGCAGTGTAAACAACAGTGAAGGTCATTATGTAGATATCAGACTCGGGGGAGAGCCACACAGTGGGTTGTAGCACTTCTGTTATCCAGACGTGAGAGCTCATTGGTTTCTTTAGGAGACAGTCGTTTCGCTGCATTGGAGACCTAGAAAATTTTTCGAGTTAATCATTTTTTAAATGTAAAACCAAAGTAATAGGAAAATCCTTCAAAGTGGTCTCTAAGTTTTTCTATAGTTCTAACATCTATAATTCATAAATAACTGAGAAACCCCAAAGGCCAAGGACCCCAAAAGCAAAGGAGTGGTCGGTGGCTTCACAGAAAGGTTCGTAGAGTTAGGAGTAGAATTTAAAGATGGTAGATTCTGCAGATTAGCTCCATCTAATCGTTGCCCCCACCCCCCAATACACACACAGAAAGTCTGCACTTGTACTGTTCATGGCCTTTTTTCTTTTACTCAGATTTTCAAGCTTTGGAACACACCAAACAGTGTAAGGGGTTAATAAGTTCAGGAATATTTAGGTCTCCTTCACCATTACCGCCTCCACCTGCCGAGATGGTAATGGTAAGACTGTGTGACTGCTCTGCTGAGCTGTACTGAGCAATTCCAAGGAGCTCTGGCCAGACTCCGGCGAGAAAGTCTGCCGCCTGCCCGCCGATCCTTCTCTCTGGGGTGGCTTGTCCCTTGCATGTTAACGTGCAGTAGATACTTCATGAATATTTTTTGGATTCCTCTCTACTCAGATGTTTTGCTGCTTTGTGATACCAGTTTGCTTTGTACTTTAAAAAATAATATATTTACATCTATGTTGGGACAAGTTCCAAAAATCTAAAAGCATGAAGGAATTGTAATAGTTCCCCATAATGGCTCTAATCTTAATCTTGGAACAACGCGGACACTTTTTTGACGATTCACACATGTAAAAAGTCTCATTTGCTCATATATTGGTCATTTGTTTTTCTTGGCAACTTGAATTGCAAACATGAAGAAAAAGCTGTATAACCTAGAACATCATTTTCCCATCTTCTCGTTAAAATCTGCATTCTGTTTAATTCTCTTTATTTCATATAATAACGCCTGGATTTCCGTGACTTTTTACTTATTATGGTGAACTATGTATAACATAGTATTTACCATTTTAACCATTTTTAGGTGTCTAGTTCAGAGGCATTACACACAGTCACACGATTGTGTACACACCACCACACACCTCCAGAACCTTTTCACCCTCTCAGACGGAAACTCCGGGCCCCTTAGACAGTAAATCCCCATTCCTACCCCCCCCAAGCTCCTGGCAGCCACCTTCCTACTTCCTGTCTCTATGAATTTGACTCTTCCGGTTATCTCATATAAGTGGAATTAGACAGCATTTATCCTCTTGGGCCTGCCTTTTTTCACCTAGCATAATATCTTCATGGTTCATCCATGTTGTAGCATGTGCCAGAATTTTCTTCCCTTTTAAGGTGAAGTACTACTTTATTGTGTGTATATATATATACCACATTTTGTTTATACATGCATGTGTTGGTGGACATTTGGCTTATTTTCACCTTGGCTGTGTGGATAATAATGCTGTGGTCATGGGTGTGCAAATAACCGCTTGAATCCCTGCTTTCAGTTCTTTGCACTGCATGCCCTGCAGTGGGATTGGTGGATCACGTGTTAATTCTGTGGTTAAGTTTTTCAGAAACCACTGCACTAGCAATGCACAAGGGTTCCAATTTCTCCACATCCTTGCCAGCACTTCTAATTTTCTTTCTTTCTTTTTATTTCTAATAGTAGCCATCCTAATGGGTATGAAGTAGCATAGCATTGTGGGTTTGATTTGTATTTCCCACATGATTAGTGATGCTGAGCATCTTCATATGCTGGTTGGCTTTTTGGATACCATCTTTAGAGAAATGCCTGTTCAGCCTTTTGCTTATTTTTAAATTGGTTGATTTGTTTTGGTATTGTTGCATTGTAGGAGTTTTTCATATATTCTGGATATTAATTCCTTAATATGTTAGGGGATGAGTCTCTCCCCTCCCTGGGGGACCTTTTCACCCTGTGCCTGCCCTTTGCTGCACAGGCGGTTTTCATTTTGGTGTCCAGTTGATCTGTTTTTTCTTTGCTGCCCATGCTTTTGTTGTCATATCCAAGAAATCATCCCCAAATCCAGTATCAGAATGCTTTTCCTCTATACTTTCTTCTGAGAATTTTACAGTTCTAGCTCTTACATTTAGGTCTGCGATCCATTTGGAGTCAGTTCTTGTATATGATGATGTTAGGGGCCAGGATTCTTTTCAAAGAGGTACTTTTCAATCCCACTAAGTCTCAGTGAAGCTGTGGGTCAGCCATCCTCCCTTATTTTTCTACCCAGCGTAGTCTCGGGTGGTTTCCCAACAGACCAGCGAGAGAAACGAAGCAGTTGGGGAGCTAGGAGCTCACCTGGCCCGCCTTCTGTAACTAGGGCGCAGCTGTGAGGCAGTGGCTGGGGTCAGGAGGCGTTCTGATGTAAACACGCTGGAGAAAATCCCCAGCCAAAGCCCGACAGAGGCAGATAGCATTCGAGGCTAAAAAGAAAAAAGTGTGTGTGTGATAAGAACGTACATCTCTTTAGCAGCAGAGGAAAAAGAGAGAGGACGCTGGGCACCGAATGTGGCTGTGAATTATGGGCTGCAGTCAATATTTATTTATTTTTGTACAAAAATAGAGTCTCTCCATGCTGCTTCAGAGAAACAAAACTAGATGAGCTTCAGTTGTGTTTTCAAACAGTTGTTCTAAAGCAGTTACCCTCGCTTTGTTCTAATGTGGACAGTGGAAAATGGGGAGGTGTGTCAAGCCTTCACTCGCGGAATCCTGAGAAGCAGGAAGGAGCTGTCAGCTGCCTCTCCCAGCATCTCCGGGAGCAGTGTCTGCGCCTGACCGGCTGCTCTCTCTGGAGAGAGACGGGTTTTGAGATAACAGCCCATGCAAAGAGAACTCAGAGCTGCGGGATTCTCCTCATGAATTAGATTCTCCCCATGGGAACACCGGTACTGGCAGTTGGGCTTCCAAATCCCAAACAAATCACTGTTAAATCTACTAAGACCCTGGCTTCAGGACCATGAGAAGCTGTGAGCCAATCTGCCCCCTCTTGGTTTTCAGGAGGACAGGTTTATGATAGAGAAACTGTTAGCCGCCGTAGGTCCTCATTTTCTCTTTGCCATCTGCTGAGTTCGGAGGAAGTAACTAAGCCAATTAAATTTTCTGATGCAGGTGGGATAAGATAAACTGTGCTTTCTGGAAACATTTTGCAAGACTGGTATTGTGTACTGTATTTCCCTTGGAGCATTAAAATCATTTCACACTTAATTAACTCAAGGAATATCCAGTATTTCTCTGTGAGACTGGGAATAAATGACTAGCTCAAATCAGAGACATTTTTACTGGTGTGTTACTTTTTCAGCTGAAATACTAACTCACGTGCACACAGTGAAAGTAGAGTCCCTAAGACGCGAAAGGCAGTTACCTGCCGACACTAGTCTCGGGAGTGTAATACACCTGAAAAACCACACGCGTCCCGACACTTAAAAGTTCCACTCCAAAGGCTCTGTTCCTTTCCATTCTTAAACTTTACGTCTACCTTCGTGAGCTCCTTTTATTAATCTCGTTCTGCTTTCTGTGCAACTTCTGTGTAAAATTTCAATTCAGTGTAACCGTCTAATTAAATTACAGAGACTGGGAAAACTTATTTTCCCTCCCCCGCCCTTCCTTTCTTCTTTTTTACATAAACATCTTTCCTGGGAACAGGACAACTTTTGTCTTTTCCAAATATCTGCAAATTCTACCTCAAACAATTATAAATTTAGTGCTTAAGTCATTTATAATAGACAAGCTCTTTCCCCATCCTTAGTTTTAAACCATATATTACTACATTTTGTTCAAATGGTGTATACCTGTTAAAAACTGGTATGTGTGTGTGTTATTTAAACAATGATTGAAGCAAACAGCCACTCACACATAGCATAGCTCTATTTTATGTATTACTCTGGGGTACTTAGTAACCAAAGTCATTGCATTAAAATGCAAAGTCATTGCATTAAAATAGGGAGGCTAAATGAGAATTTAAGATGAGAAAGAGAAAAAATAATAAGAAAAAGAAAAGGTGAAGGAAACATGACTAAGGAGGAAGGATGGCAAGTGGTAATGCCTTTTTTCCACTGAAAGGTGCTGCTTCCTGGTCGTTTTCCCTCTGCAACAAGTGGTGGCTCCTCGTGTGTCACTCGCCCGTGGAAAGTGAATGACAGATACATCAGTGACATCATTAGGTCGAGAACCTTGACCTTCATATAAAGACATTTGTAAACTTCTGTATTATATCATTAGTATCAGGTTAATTTGTGACCTACTTTCCAACTCCTCGAGACCCCCCACGGCTGGCAGAGAGCTGACTGCCCAGGAGAAGAGAAATGCCAGGGAGGAAAGTGTCCTTCCCAGTGTGCGTGAGCAGCCCAAGCACTGCGATGCCCAGCTTCTCGAAATGCTTGCACGTAGAATGGCCTTTGAAAACTGCCTTTGGTCAAGCACCATCTTTGTGCCCAGTTCCTTCTGCTGTAAAATCTCTGCCAACTTTTTGAGGCAATGTAGCAAAAGCTCAGCATATCAACTAAGGCAGAAAAGTCATGGAGTTCTACAGCTGGCCTACCAGTGCCTGCTTCTTCCAGGAGGCCCCAAGGAGGTTAGCCTCCACATTCCATAGAGGCCACCAGTGGTTGCTGTGCCTTTCCCCATTGATGCTGCTGGTGCCTGAGCTATGTGTTAGGACTGCCAGCTCCCACACCAACGCTGGCCCATCCACTCTTTAATGGGCCCTTTTTGGTCATAAGATACACTGCTGGACAATACTGGGTATGCCTGTTTGTACCCAGTTCTGGGTGCAGGTAAACCACACAAGTTAAGTGTAAATAGATGTGTGAAAAAATTTTCAAAGCAATTTACTGGTAGTTATATATGATCAAATTATTTTTGTAATTTTTGTCCTACATGTTTCTTATAAAAGACAGTCCTCATTCATTGGTCCTTCCATTCATTTGTTTATTCATTCCAGAAAGGAAGTATTTTAGGTTTTGCAGGCCACACTGTCTCTGCTGCAACAACCCAACTCTGCTGTTGTAGCCTGAAAGCAGCCGTAGACAATATGCAAACAAAGGGGCATGGT
Source organism: Artibeus jamaicensis (assembly GCF_021234435.1). Taxonomy (NCBI): domain Eukaryota; kingdom Metazoa; phylum Chordata; class Mammalia; order Chiroptera; family Phyllostomidae; genus Artibeus; species Artibeus jamaicensis. The sequence continues at coordinate 3,077,414 of NW_026521954.1, forward strand.
TGTGTTCCAATAAAACTTTATAAGAACAGCCAGAGGGTCGAATTTGGCCCACTGGCTGTAGTTTGCTGATCCCCCATTCTAGAGTCCACATTTTAAACTCACAGGGATGTCATAAAAATCAAGTAACTTCCTTAGAGTGTTTTTATACATGTAATAAGGACTCAGAAATAGTAGCTGTCATTAACCCAAGTGTTTAAACTGTATAGTAAGGAAACTCTTTGAGAGATTATTTCCAGTCCATCTCTTTCCCACCAGAGGGAGTTGCATGTTATTCATCTCTACCCTCAGAGACACTCTTTTCGTAGCATGTGCGTGAAACGTAGCCTACCGTCACTTTCCCAGAAGTACGAGACAGTGTCCTCTCAGATCATCTCGCTGTGCTAAAAGAGGGCAGTCAGCAGAGGGTCTGGCTTATGAAGATGCTCAGTAAAACAGGTTTTCACTTTCACGATTTAATTAACTCAATTCTATTATAGCCTCATTGCTTATGTATTATATTTGCAATAATGTGACATATAACATAATGAGTTCTGAAGTGTGGGAGCATAAGGAGAGCTCTGCTCTTGCAGATTTCCCATCCCTAAGCATAAAACTGGGTGTCTGCGGATGTTCAGCCTTTGTCCACCTATTATAGCTGGGCCCCTCCTCAGGTCCTGTTGTGACCTGTGGTCCATTGTTGCTTGCACACTTTACTAAGCCACCGTTGTAGTTTCAGCATTCAATAAAGTGTTTGTTGAAAGAACCTATGTGACCTCTTAGGGTTGAATAACCTTATGGGGCTGCCCATCTGGTGGCCCCTCCGCTCTCTCTCTCTCCCTCGTCTTTGTCCACCCCAAGGACTAAGCAGTAGTCACCTTCATATCCCCAAACCCCTAGTCCAGCCTGGCATACTGCAAATGTTCAGTCAGTGTTCGAATGAATGAGTGAATGAGTTAAAGTATATACAAGTACTGTTTGTCTGTCTCATCAGACCGTTTTGCCTAAGGGGTAGGGAGGTTGGTTTTAGTACTATGCGATTGACTGTGTTCTAAGAGCACACATTTAATGATTATTCGTAGTATATCTTTAAAAAAAAACAAACCTTCAAATCTTAAATGAGGCTTTTCACATTATTGAAGACACCAGCAATGACATGTGAACAAAGTCCAAGATTTTAAAACCAGATTGTCAGCAGTTTTCATGTGTCCAAAAAAGCAAAAGAGTGTGAATTTAAATGAGGCACTTCTACAGCTTGGCAGATCCTTAGCCTGATTTCGAAAGTGGTGTTTCTGTGATCCAGGCCTGTCAGTCTATCTGAGATGACAAATCAATTTGATACCAGAATCAGTCTGATAGGGCTTTATGGTGGCAGTCATTTGGTTTGACATTTTAAATTAGTAAGGTTTTAACCAAATTAAATGAGTAGTTTGGCATATAGAGACATTACCTTGGACCTTTGGAAAGTGTGGCACATTTGACCTTGACAATGAGAGCCAGATCAAGGCATTGAGCCCATGCTGGGGCTGGAGAGACATAAAATACCAGCTTCTCTGACTAGTTAACTTAGTAGCTGCCATGTGCACGTATATAGTCCGCTTGTAGCTCCAAGACCTGGTCAGGAATTCTCAACAGTGAGAAATTTCTGTTGTCAAAGTTGGGGTGGGGTGCTTCTGGCATCTGGGGTAGAGGTCAGGCCTGCTACAGAGCACAGGACAGCCCCCCAGGACATAGGTTTATCACACCCATAGAGTCAGAGGGAACAAGGTTAAGAAACCCTGGGTTAAAGGATACCTTAGGTCCATTTGCAGCTCAAATTCTGGGATATTATGAAATTAGGTGTATATGTGAAATAATTTGATAAATTGCAAAACACAATAAATTTAAGCTACTATTATTCTAGCCATTGCTCCTTCTCCTCTTCCAACTCCCTCCTGATATGCATCTGCTGGTCATCCTTCCTGTTCCTTGCCCAATCCCTAAAGGTTTAGGTCAAAGGAGCTAAAATAAGGGGTGAAACTGGAAGTCCCTCCTCCTGCTTGTTCAGAATTTGGGAAACGTTAATCCAGTAGGCAGATGTGTGCCGAATTTGTGGGTTTTGTTATTTTCAGCATTACCCCATGAACCCGTTGAGAAAAAGTTAAGTGCATAATGCGTATTTAAAGGGAACCAGATAACAGATTATTAACGGGTATTGGTGCGCTGCCAAACACCCGCAGACAATGTCCTCCACCCCTTTCGGGTGGGTGACTTTGTCCCTGGGAACCCACAGCAAAATGCCTCATTTTCAGGGACGTGTTGATAGAAATGCCTGGGAAAAGTGAGCCCCTTGGCTCTGCATCTGTTTATCAAACACACTCATTCATTGAATGATATGCTTTGCCATAACGAAATCTGTACCAGCATCAACACACTGTGAGATCCGGCATGAGTGAACGCCTCTCACAGGAGTCAGGAGGGGACAGAAGGTCAGTATTCCACTGCTTCTTTATCCTCTCAGGATTCTGCCTGAACAAGACTGTCATGGAGGGTTTTCATGTGTCCCAAGAGCCATGCCCTCAAATAGAATAAGGTTATCTACTGAGATAGAAGAAAGAGCCTGAACTTCCGTCTTCAGGTTGTTGTTTGGGCCCCCAGGTGAATTCCAAGAACTCTGCCTGTGTTTGAGCAGAACTCCTTTTACACTTCCAAGCCCTGAGGTAACGCCAGAAATGTCCCGCTGCCAGGGCCCTGCCCGCTGGTGGGAGTGTCGTCCCTGTGTTCGTTCCAGTGGGTGGTTGGCAGCTTGGCACAAGGCAGTAAGAACCAGTGGCTCGGGGTGAGGCTGAGTCTTGGAAACTTTTTGCTGGGCCGGTGTCTTCAATTCTGCGGGCCCAACTTGGTTCGTGGCGTTAAATGTATGTTAATCCTGAAACTATTCATCTGAAGTGAGTGCTATTACTGGAATCATCTTAGAGAAGAGATGTGGAAAGGGAACCAAGGCAATTTACCTTGTTTGACACAGGTAGTAAGTGACAGTCATGATGTGAACCTGTATTTCTTTTACTCCAAAGTTTTTGCTCTTAACCAGTATGGTATGTATGCTATTACATCCATGCATTGTATATGTCAGGTCATGCCTAAGAAGTAACTGTCAGGAAAGACACAATTTTTATGGTATGAATAAGGGATATCAAAATAGAAATCTAATTGCAAGCAGAGATAGAATTACCTCTTGTAGAAATACATTTTAAAACCTTCCATTGAATTAAATTCCAGCTAGTGCTAGAAGACACTGCTCCCCACTGAATGTATCCTCAGATTGCAACGTGTTAGCAAATAACTCTCCCAAGAATTTCAAATAGCATATTAATCTCAAACACACACACACACACACACACACACACACACACACACACACACACCCCTAGAGAAGTGAACCAAAGTTAACCAGTAGTTTCGATAATTCTGGAGTAAATGCATGCCTGCCTTGGAGTCTAGGTAATGACTGCTGTCAGAAATATTTTCCAGTACAATGATATCCCTTGCCCTCTAAAACATCCTAGTTCAAGGTTAAAATCTTACTGATAGATTCTCCAAACAAGTACTAAGAAAGAAATTCAAATCCTTGATAATTTTTGCTTTAAGTCTGAGTTAACTCTGACATTTTATTTTACCCTGACAAGCTCAAACTCGACCTCAAACACAACAAAAATTCTAGCTAAGTAGTTCAGAATAATAATATAGCTGGAATTGAAAGGATGTGTTTCTCTGTTTTATATGCCAAACTGTGCATAAGTGATTTGTTTCAAATATACTGCCATGTTTGTTTAATGCTAGCAGCCTTTGGTGCACACTAATACATTGTGTGTGTGTGTGTGTGTGTGTGTGTGTGTGTGTGTGTGTGTGTGATTATGGCTGTGGATAGGAGGGTCATACCTCAGGGGATTTGGCATCCACATGGATGAGTGACTCGACCTTTTGCATCCTATTCAGCAAGTTTCTTCAAGTTCATTCTGGAAGAGCCTTTGCAAACTTATATGGCCAAGAGTTAAATGAGGAACAGGCTTACACCTGGATGCCTGAGCCACATCACCAGTGAAGAAACCACGCTGCCATACACCTTACCTGCTGCACAGTCTGGGAGACTGTGGTGCACCAGTCTGTACCAGAACTCCCAGGGTAGGCTTCTCGTACTTACTGGTTTAAAAGTCACTAAAGTAACCTCTTGCCTGTTTCCCTGTAAACAGATGAATCCTGCATAGGGTCAAGATTCTTACAAGTTCAAATATTTTTTTTTTAGTTCGAATTTCTTATGGGGAGATTTCTTGAGCACTTGGTGCTAGGTTCTACCTGGGAGTTTTACACAGGTCATTTCATTGACTCCTCACCACAGTCCTCAGGTAAGGGTCACTCAGGGGCAGCCAGAACAGACTCAAACCAGATTCTCAGGGTTCAAATACCAGCTCTGATACTCGTGAGCTGGAAACCTACCTAATCTCTCTGTGCCTCAGCTTCTTTATAAGGTAGACATCCTATAACGCATGCAGACATTGTGAGGATTGAAGTGAGTTAAATACATATAAAGAGCTTAGCATACCATCTAGCACATAATAGGCATTCAGGGAATATTAGTTATTTTTGTCACCATTTTAAAGATGAGAATACTGAGGCCTAAAGTAGTTAAATGGCTCTTTCCCAGGTTCACTGCTAGTAAGCAGAAAAGTCAAGATTGGGAACTAGGTCTCTCTGGTTCCAGAGATTATATATTTATTCAGTAGTCCAGGCAGCCAAAATCAGACTGTCAGTTCATTTAAAAATTGCCATGTGCCAAATGGGTGAAATTGGGTAATTCTGTGCCATTTATTCAGGCATTTAAAAATTATTATTCACAGTCAAGGTTCAACTAATGAAGTCTGCTTATTATTCATTGTGTCTATACCTCTATCCTAAGGAAAATATATATTTTTTTCTCTATATATAATATGGATATATGTGTGGATATATATGTGTATATGTATGGGCAGGGCTGTGTTTCCCAACAAAACTTTATTCATAGAAACAAAGGGCAGGCTGCATTTGGCCCGTGGCCATAGGAGGCCAAGGCCTGGTGTAAAGCGTGTCTAATTGTAGGCACAGATTCTGTTACATCTCTAAAGAGAAAGGTTATGTTGGCTGTATATAGTTCCTTTTTTAAGGCATTCAATAAATGATATTTTCCACAGTGAAGCCTTTGGTCTCAAATTCATTGTAGCATACCATATAATTTTTCAACTATGTTATATTAGCTATTAGAGTTTTTAAAGCATAAAATTTTCCTAAATGTGTTAAACTAACTCAGTGTACCATTTTTGATCGGCTTCCAATGAAATTCTAACTTTATGGAATCTTATTTTTGTCCATTTTGCATCTCTGAGCCATATCACGTTTTTTAGGTTTTTTTTTAATTATGGTAAAATATACATAACAAAATTAACCATTTTGACCATTTTATTTTCTAATCCCCACTCGAGGGCATTTTTTTTTCAGTGTTTTTAGCAGGGAAAGGAGAAGGAGAGAAAGAAACATTGATGTGAGAAAGAAACATCAATTGGTTGCCTCCAGGCACATCCCAGTCAGAGATTGAACCCCCAACCTAGGCATGTGCCCTGACTGGGAATCAAACCAACAACCCTGCAGTTTATAGAACGTTTAGTGTACAGTTCGGCGGCATTGGGTACATTTGCATGGTTCTCATCACCTCTAATTAACTCAGTAAACACTGATTCCCCATTCCGTCTTTCCCCAACTCCTGGCAAGCACTGTTCTATCTTCTGTCTCTATGAACTTGACTATTCTAGGTACTTCATATAAGCGGAATTATACAATATCTGTACTTTTGTGTCTGGCTTATTTCACTTAGCATAGTGTCTTAATGGTTCATCCATGTTGTAGCACATGTCCGAATTTCCTTCCTTTTTTAAGGCTTGGTAATATCCCATTGTGTACATAAACCACATTTTGTTTACCCATTCATGAGGCAGTGGACATTGGGCTTGTTCCCACCTGTTGGCTATTGGAAATAAGAATGTTATGGCCATTGGTGTACGAATATCTGGTAGAGTCCCAGTTTTCTATTCTTCTGGGTCTGTACCCTGTGGGGGAATTGGTAGATCCCATGTTAATTGCATGTTGGAGTTTCTGAGGAGCAGCTGCAATTGGCCTGTTGGCTGCAACAGCTGGGCCATTTTACACCCCCACCAGCAAAGCCCGAGTGTTCCAGTTTTCCACATTCTTTCCAACACACATTTTCGGTGTTTGAAAAATAATAGCCATGCTAATGGGTGCAAAGTGATATCTCATTGTGGTTCACACTTGTTTTTTATGTCAGTGTTTGTAGTTCATGTAATATAGTTCAGAGACTGCCTTAATTAACATCTGCTGCAAATGAGATTTATACATATCTGTGTGTGTGTGCGTGCATTCCTCTCCTAGCTGTACAATTATGTGAGGTGGATTTAAAGAATGTGCAAACAATAAGATTGATATTATAAATAGCTAAATTTTTGGCACTGGGAATATAAAAGACTAAAAAAGAAAAAAGTAAAACTAGAGCCACAATTTGATGAGCTTGAAAATGTGTTGAAATGTCCTATGCCTGTCCTAAAACTTCCTAATGACCAAAGAGACGAGGGAAAGAAGGCCAGGGATGTGATTCATTTATTTCAAGTGATGGACATTCAGGGAAAAAAGACTTTTCTTGGCTCATAGATATAAGAAATAAGCTGTAACTATTTTTAATAAGATGGTTATGCTACTGATATCAGAAGATTTCAGACTAAAAGTGAACAGAATTTTTGGTGACTCTAATGGGGATAGAATTGGGAATGACTCCCATAGTCTGACCTTTTCTGTGTGCTGTAGACTTATAAGACTTTTCTGTGTGGTGTACAATGACAGTTTCTGAGTACAGTTGGGGAAACAAGAAGTCATCGCTCCATGTCGTGGCAGAGTGATGGTTCTGTGTGCTCCTTTGTCCTCAGTGGTGTAACAGTGCAACACTTAAGATCTTGAATTGCCTCAACATGTTTTTATGTGTATTTAGCAGTTTCTTCCCAGGACAAAGATTATAAACACATAAAAGTGTTCATACAAATAATGGTCTTGAGAATATATCCTATCTTCCATTTGAAAGGAGGAAAAGATCTTCATATTCAAATCTGATATTGAAATCTGTGTTCCATCTTGAAATTACAGATTTCAAGAATTTAATTACAGATTCAATAACTAATGTATCGTTTTCAAATGTATGCTAAAAAGACCTTCAGGATAACTGGATATGTTGTCAAACCAGCTTTCAAGCACTTGAACAGCAAAGAAATAAAAAAGAATAGAAGCTATATCAAACAGATGCTTTTAAAGCACTGACAAAATGTCAGAATTTATCTAAATTTGAGAGAGTCGGTCTAAAGTTTTACCCAGAAGTTTGGATAAAAGATAATAATGACATTTCCTGAGCATTTCCAGTGTTCTGAGCAGAGTTCAAAGTGCTGTGTATATTTGAAGTCACTCCTCTAAACTTAATACCATCATCAACATTTCCCTTTTGTAGATGAGGAAACTGAGCATAGAGCAACTAAGTGTCTTTGCTTCAGGTCATACGACCGGGAAGTGTGCGAGCTAAGATTCACGCACAACTGGGCAGCCTGGCTCCAGGGGCCATGCCGCATGCCCCCCCTAAGCCACTCTGCATCTTGTTGTTACAGCAGATAGACCAGAGAAGAATTGCTTTGGCCAATCAGCAAATAAACATCTCAGGTTTCTGTTCTGTCGTTACAAGTTGGTTTTGTTTTTTTCTTTAGATAAATGTAATTGTCCTTAAAATTTCCTTTAATATTATTGTATACAATTCCTAGTGGTATATATATTTTTAAATATGATGCTGCAGGTTCTTAAACGATGAAACCTTAGCAGTCATTGATTTTTATATGTTTACAAGAGTTTTAAGACCATGGAGGAATGCTTATAAAATAAAATAAAGCAGCAGGATATGAATTTGTTACAAGCCAAACTCTACCCACCCACCCCTAAAAACCTATTTTAAAAAAAGATAGGAAAGTATAATTTGGGCCATCAGAATTCTGCTTTTGGAAAAGCAGAATTAGAAATGACTTCTTATTTACTTTTATTAACTTTCCATAAAATTTACTTGAATACTTTTGTAGTTCAAAAAATAACTTCCTTTTTCAGCCCTGGCTGGTGTAACTCAGTGGACTGAGCGTGGGCTGGGAGCCAAAGGGTCACCAGTTCCATTCCCAGTCAGGGCATATGCCTGGGTTGCAGGCCAGATCCCCAGTAGGGGATCGCGTGAGAGGCAACCACACATTGATGTTTCTCTCCCTCTTTCTCCTTCCCTTCCCTTCTCTCTAAAAATAAATACATAAAATCTTAAAAAAAAAAAAAAACCTTCCTTTTCAAAAGGCCAACCAAGAGCTTTTCATTACAAAAGGCACAGTATGCCACTCCTAGCAATAATCTTATTGTATAATTTACAGTCATTGCCACTGCCACTGGGGGAAAAAGATTAAAAATAATCATTTCCACAGACCTCTGAGCTGCATGCGTGAAGGTGGCGCAGTTTGGACCTGTCATGTGAGATTCTAAATTAATTAACTCAGTGTATGGGTCGTGCCAGCCCCATTGCAAGTGGTCAGTAGCCGCCAGTGGCTTGTGAGCTTTTCCATCCTCACTGCAAGTTCTGTGGCACAGCACTGATTTAGAAGAACACAGAATCTGGAGTTAGACAAGTTGGAATCAAGTTGGTACTAGCTGATATTTGCTATGTGAAACAGGCAATTTAGCCTGCCTCTCTGAGTTTACTTTCCCCACAGAAACTGGGGGGAATGATAATAAAACTGGGACTAATGATAATATCACTTACCATGTAAGGCAGTTAAGATCAAATAAGATAATGCATGTGACACTTCTCTGAAAACTATAGTGTGGTTTACCAGCTAGCTGCGGCTTCCCACGTCTCCCAGTTTGAACTTAATCTCTTTGTGGACTGACTGTAAATCCATGAATGATAGGTACCAGGGTTTTGCTTGAATGGCATCATTAAAATCACAGTATGCTTGCTCTCTACCACAGCTCTTAGGCCAAGTCCTTGGCAATGTGGACGTTACATTTCTTCCTTGTAAAAAGCTTCGGCCTACAGCTCTGTATCTATTTTGTATAACATCTGTTATTCTTAACAACATAAATACATTGCTTTATTTCCAATCTTAAATGAAAAAGACTGTCTTTAAAAAGAAAGCAAAGAGGCTTTGTCTGCCAAGGAAATAAATGGGGGTTAAATGCCACAACTAAAAAAAAAATCTATCTGAGTTGACAGTGCAGGAATTAAGTCAAAGATGTTGTCATTTGCTGCAGGAACATGAGGTTTTCACTGACAATTACAGCAGGCTCTTTGTGCTTCAAAGCTGATTAAGCGGAAGTACTTGCTCATTCATTTTCAATTTTTTCCGAGTCACTTCCGGTTTTTCGTGCAAAACCAGTTGAGTAATTTAGACTATTTTAGAGCTGCTGCACTTCCAGAGCGGTCTCCATCTTAGTTCTCATTTAACCACCTGATGGATAAGCATGTGTTGTATGTCATCAGAGAAGGGGGGTGCGGGGGAGGGAGTCAGGTTCTGGCTCCACTCGGTGCAGATTCCACACTCACCCTCCCTCTGCCTCCCTTAGGTCTCCACCAGCCGTGGATGCCTTTGACATTATGACTGCAGAAGACTCCACCGCAGCCATGAGCAGCGACTCGGCCCCTGCGTCCATGGCCAAGGTGCCCGAGGGCGTGGCCGGCGCGCCCAACGAGGCGGCGCTGCTGGCGCTGCTGGCGCGCACGGGCTACACCATGGCGCAGGAGAACGGGCAGCGCAAGTACGGCGGCCCGCCGCCCGGCTGGGAGGGCCCGCACCCGCAGCGCGGCTGCGAGGTCTTCGTGGGCAAGATCCCGCGCGACGTGTACGAGGACGAGCTGGTGCCCGTGTTCGAGACCGTGGGCCGCATCTACGAGCTGCGCCTCATGATGGACTTCGACGGCAAGAACCGGGGCTATGCCTTCGTCATGTACTGCCACAAGAATGAGGCCAAGCGTGCCGTGCGCGAGCTCAACAACTACGAGATCCGCCCGGGCCGTCTGCTCGGCGTGTGCTGCAGCGTGGACAACTGCCGCCTCTTCATCGGAGGCATTCCCAAGATGAAGAAGCGTGAGGAGATCCTGGAGGAGATCGCCAAGGTCACCGAGGGCGTGCTCGACGTGATCGTCTACGCCAGCGCCGCCGACAAGATGAAAAACCGCGGCTTCGCCTTCGTGGAGTACGAGAGCCACCGGGCTGCGGCCATGGCACGCCGCAAGCTCATGCCCGGCCGCATCCAGCTGTGGGGCCACCAGATCGCGGTGGATTGGGCCGAGCCTGAGATCGACGTGGACGAGGACGTGATGGAGACCGTGAAGATCCTGTATGTGCGGAACCTCATGATGGAGACCACAGAGGACACCATCAAGAAAATCTTTGGCCAGTTCAACCCAGGCTGCGTGGAGCGCGTCAAGAAGATCCGCGACTACGCCTTCGTGCACTTCGCCAGCCGGGAGGACGCCGTGCACGCCATGAAGAAACTCAATGGCACGGACCTGGAGGGCTCGTGCCTGGAGGTGACGCTGGCCAAGCCGGTGGACAAGGAGCAGTACTCCCGCTACCAGAAAGCGGCCAAGGGCGGCGGGGTGGCCGAGGGGGCTGCTGTGCAGCCACCCGGCTACGTGTACTCTTGCGACCCCTACACGCTGGCCTACTATAGCTACCCCTACAACACGCTCATCGGGCCCAACAGGGACTACTTCATGAAAGGTTAGTGGGGGCAGTTCTCCTGGGCAGGCCCCCGAGAGCCATGTCTGCTAGGTGGGCTAGGTCAGGGGCGTTGTGGCTGTAACTGAGTTGGTGGACCCGACCCCCTACCCACCCTCATTTGGGTGTCAGTTCTGGGTTCTGTTCTTTGCTGTCACTTAAGACATTCACTTCTATAGCATTGAGAGAAATGCGGATCCTTCCTACCTATGGAATGAGCAGTAAAATGATGGGAGCGAGCAAGCTCTTTTGCATGCCGCCTTTCCAAGACATACCCAGTTAGGACCTGAAACCTGCTTGTGAAATGGTATCTTTAGAGTGTTGGGGGAGTAGAGGGCAGAATATTATCGGTTTGCTTTTTTGTTTGTTTTTAAGTCATTGGCTAGGGTACGATAAAACAGTGTTACACTGGGAAACAAAATACCAAGATTCTGGGTTCTGCTCACTCAGTGACCAGCTCTTTTGAGTTTGTGAGTTCACTCAGTCTCCTCACCCTCCCTAGGGCTGTTTTCTCACGCATAAAATGAGGAAGGTAACGAGCAGTTCCTTTCCAGTTCTAACATTTTTACAGTCTATGATGTTTTTCTTTATTGAAGTTGCAGTTGCAATCCTGGGAACTCACCCTGCAAGGTGATGCCTTGCAACAGAGAGCAGACATACTTAGGGTGCAAATGGAGACTGGAGTAAAATGTTTGAAGTGTCTCTCCCAGCTCACTGAAGAGCAGAGGTGTATTTAGTCCCCTGCAGCCGTAGACTCCAGGCAAACCCCAGAAGGCAAAAACCTTGAGTTAGGGTCTGTCCCCTGTACTATCGCTGGTGTTTGCTCATCATTTTTTGTATGTTGTTATTATAAGCAGGCAGCCTAAGAGGCCGGGGTCGAGGTGCGGCTGGCAACAGAGCCCCAGGGCCCAGGGGTTCCTACCTCGGGGGATATTCTGCTGGCCGTGGTATATACAGCCGATACCATGAAGGGAAAGGAAAGCAGCAAGAAAAAGGATATGAACTTGTACCGAATTTGGAAATCTCTACTGTCAATCCAGTTGCCATTAAACCTGGTACAGGTCAGTATAAACCAGAGCAAGAATGCATCCATTCAGCTTAAACCCCAACCCACTCTTCAAAGTGACCCCGAGGCTACCTTCGGCTCTTGGACTCAGGTTCATCTTCTCGTAGGCAGCCAGAGATGAGGCAAACAATGTGGCCTCCTGGCTGTTCTTAATCTGGAACTTAAAAGGATGGTCTAGTTTTGACCTTGTTCAAGTCGAACTTTCCAGTAGTGTGTTTTTCAAATGTGTGTCACTAGTTATGAGGCTTTTTTTCCCAGTGTATGACTGAGTAGACCGAGTCAGGGATGAGGGGGGCGTGGGCAATGGAAGAATATAAGGCTCCTCTATATCTTCTATCAGCTAAAAACTGTCTGTTCCTTACTCAAGTCAATTTCTACTCCAGCCATCAGAAGCCAGAGGATGCAGCTCACTGCCATTCTGGGAGTGTAGAAAATTCCCCTTCTGGAGCAAATAGCACCACTTGTCCCTTGTCATGAACTTAACACACCTGAAACACCTAGGAACAAGGGAACCAAGGCAGTGGTGAAAGTTTTTGCAGCTACTTACTGCCTGGATTTCTCCCAGAGCTCACTTCCTCCTCTTTTTGGATCAATAGATTGGAGTTTGGGGGTACTGAAGTGACTCAGACCGGGGCCTGGAACTTGGCTTTCACTTCCAGGCCTCACGAACCAGTTTGCCAGTGTTGTCAGTGCACACTGATGAGACAGGTCTTCCTTCTGACCCTACCCTGCAGGGAACTCACCTCCACTGTGTGAGCACAGCAAGAACTCCCTGTTAGCACACACCATGCAAAATCCAGTTGTGATAATCACAGCGGTCCTCCTCCAGACACCTTCCTGGTGTCACGGAGGTAGACTGAAGAGCTCTTCCAGAGAATCCTCACTTTGAGTTCATGAGTTTCATCTGGTTGAAGAGTGCATGCGCCTTTTAGCTAACAGCCAAGGGATCTACACTTTTGGGCATGGGTTTGCATAGGCCATGTAGGGCTTAAAAGTGTTTTCCCAGCAGAGATTCCTTTTGAATTAATTCAGTGATAGGATTTGGGGTTTTCGATTTTGGGGAGAAGGTTGTTTATTTTTTTGTTGATGGTTTTTCGGGTTTTTGTTGTTGTTTGTTTTGGGGTTTTTTGCTTGTGAAAAAATTCTGCAGTTTCTGCAAGTAACTGGATTTACTGCAAGTAACTGGATTTTCTGCAGTTTCTGCAGTTTCAGACTGGATTTCCTCGTAAATGCCACTGACGTTAGAAGCACTGTAAAACTGATCCCGTATCACTCTAACTCCATAAAACAGAGCCTGGAAACCGGAGCTGTTGCTTCCACGTCTTGGAAAAGGGTCTCCTGTTGGCAAGTTGCAGTGGCTTAAAATTTAACTAGGGGAAAGAACTTTTAAACCATCCTCAAGTACATAGTGGTGTCCTGGGCCCTGAGGTAGAAATTCCTGGGGGCTGACAACCAGAACAATCCCGAGTTACTTAGTACAACCCCAGTGTAGCTAAAACTCATAATCCTCTCCAGGTCCCTTCCCCTTTGCCTCTATTTCTGTTTGATCCAGGAAATTGGAACTTTTTATTTTAAGAGAACCACCAGCATAGTGGTGAAGTGTCTAGGTGCAAGGCTGTGCGGTTGGAAAGGCGGGTTAAAGATTTGGTTGAAGTTTTTAGGCAGATTTTATTGAACGGCCGTGCCATTGTTCATCCTACAGTCAAATTTGTCTCTTTACTTGATCTGAAGTCAGCTTTTATGAGCACAAATATACCTCCACTTGGAGAAAACCCAGAAATGAAAGGACATTTTGTGTATACACTTCATATTCTTGCCTCTTCTCTCAACACACACCACACACACACCCAGACTTCCCCAAACCAGGGCTAGTATTTTTTTCTTTTTACCTTTCTTTATCATACACTGACATTCAGTAACTCCTCTCTGGTTGAATCTCTGGTGTAAATGAGCCCTTCAGACCTCATTCACAGGAACACCTCTTTGAATTGTCAGGTCCATCAACAAACCAGTCCCTACTGCTTTGCTGTTACGAGTGGACACTGCAAAATTAGGGAATCTTTCCCTTTTTATTGTGTAGTTTTTCTCGCATTGGTAATGTTGAAGTCTGAAACACAGGGTGGGGAAGATGTACGTAGACCTCTGAGTTCTCAGAACGAAACCTTCAACAGCACCTGCTTCTCAAAACGTGGTGAAAGTGAAAAGGGCCGCAGGTCTGCTGATGAGCGGTGAGTGAGGAGGGAGGCCTGCTCTCACGGTGGCTGGGCCTCAAGCCTCTGATCTCACTTCTCATTCTGAGCCCGCTTTCACAGTTAGAAGGCTCGTTCTCGCTCTGGAGGACATCAAGAGTGAGGTTCGAGAGATTTTCCTGCAGAAGCTGTAGGAAATGGTGTAGAAACCTGACTCTAGATTTTTCTTCCATGATGATCTATTGGGAGCTTCCCTCCATACCCACGTGGTTCCTTGTGAAAGACGAGCAGGGGGAGTACCTGCCACCTCCCCTCTCTTCCTTACCTGCACTGGGAAAGCACAGGTTAGCAGGGAACAGCCCAAACTGCTCTTTTTTTTTTTTAATTGGGAAAGTAATGGACCGGTTTCTCCCTCTCACTTGTCTTGCAGTGGCCATCCCTGCCATCGGGGCCCAGTACTCCATGTTTCAGGCAGCTCCCGCTCCTAAAATGATCGAAGACGGCAAAATCCACGCAATGGAGCACATGATCGGCCCCATCGCGGTGCAGCCCGACCCAGCCAGCGCTGCCGCCGCTGCTGCCGTCATTCCTGCGGTAACAACACCGCCGCCTTTCCAGGTAGAGTTCCTGCTGCCGTCGTTGCCTTTTGTGAGTGAGGCCTCCCTTGTCATGGGTTCACTTACTGTTCAGCAGGGGAATTCATGGTGTGCCCAGCTTTCTGTTGGAACTGTGGAATCAGGGACCAAAAATTTTTAATATACCTCATGACAGGATAAAAAAAATTTAAATAATAATCATACTACCCTAATATTATCACTGTATTATTTACCACTGTATTAAAGATGGGAAGCAACATGCAAACGTGACACGTGTGATTTCTCAGTGTCATAATGTTGCACTTACTTTTCTTTATGACCCTGGGTCATTTTTAAGTCATGTTCTGATTGTTAAGGTGCTGACGGCCGAGTCCAGGCTGAGAGTTCTCATTTTCCCAGTCCAACTGCAGTCCCGGGAAGATTGGTTTTTAAAAACTCTCTCACGTGCTCTCTCTCTCCTTCTCATGCATTATCTCACTCTTTCTGAATATATACATATGTATATATGTATACATATATAAGCATGTATATACATGGAGCAAGACATAGCTATAGGGATATGTGAAATTTTATAAAATCTGCCCTTAGTCACCTCCAGTCATACTCAGCTGTTCCCCAAAACTCTCCCGGTCCAGTCCGGCCATTCCACCTTCCTCCTCCACGTCCTCTCGTGGCATCCTCTCACCTGTGGTTTCCTCCTTCTCATCTCTTCTCCACAGAAGAGATGAGAAAGAGAAAGATTCCACATCTTGCCCGTGCACCTAGCCTTGGAAATCATCTCTCCTGCACTTCTCATTACCTACATTATTGCTTGGCGTGTGACGGTATGTTCCATCTCCCCCATTAAAATGAAGCCCTGATCAGTATGGCTCAGTTGGTTGGGGTTGGTCAGTATTACGCAAAGTGAAAGGTCTCCGGTTCAATTCTCGGTCAGGGCACATGCCTGGGTTGCAGGCTCGGTCCCAATTCGGAGCACGTGCAAGAAGCACCCAGTCAGTTTCTCTCCCACATCACTGTCTCCCTCTCTCCCTCCCTCCCTTCCCCTCTCTCTAAAAATAAAAAGAAAAGAAAATCTTTTAAAAGAGAAATAAAATAAAATGAAGCTCTTCCAGACCAAGAGCCACACCTTATATCTCTTTATCTTCAGTGTGTAGCATTCTTTGTGAGTCAGTGAATCTCAAATACCCCGAACCCTCAGGCCTGAGTCCCTTGTCTAACTGGGTAAGAATTATCGGAGGAACAGAGATTCTTAGACTCAGAGGATTACAGTTCACAGGACTGAGCCGGGGTTCTAGAATCCCCATTTCGGTACAGGCTCCTTGGAGATGCTGACACAGAGCCAGTCTTGGGAACCCTGCAGTGGGTTGCTGTCTACTTTGCATTTGCCCACTTGGGCACCAGTCTTGACTGCATTATTCAGAAAGGTTAAAGTTTTTTCATCTGCAAATAAGTCATCAAGTAGTCTTTAACTGGGGACTTCCTACAGCCAAAGAAGGAAAAGGCTGTAATTGATTCACATTGTGGAATGACAGCTGAGTGTCATTACTTCTTGCGGGCTGTAAATATCTACAGGAACCTGCAACTCCTTGATGGAATCCTGGTTATAATGTCTAATTCCTCTTTACTGAGGAATTTGTGAACTCCGTCTTTGGCATGGAGCACGGGTTCTGGTCAGACCCGAACTCCAGGCCTTGCAATCTGTCTGAACAGCAGCCTGCTACTGTGTTGTCCGTCTGTGGTGGCTGTCACCATCAGGGTCTTTATTGGAAGTCTTTGTTTAAGAATTTGCTCAGTATACAATCATCAGTTGGTTCCTTGGGAGAATTTTCTCTCCTTCAACATGTTCTGCAAAATGCCTGGTGCTTCCTTTTCATCCTGGGAATGGTTTTTGTGAGTGGCTTTGGCTCTGGTACGATCCCTCAAATCTGCACTCTGTGTCTGAGGTCTTTGCCCCTGAGGAGGACGCATTTTAAGCACTACTGCTTGGTGACTGGAACACAGTTCTGAGTGGAAACAAGTCCCCATCTTCCTATGGGACACCTTCAGTCACCCTCTGTCTTCCAAGTGCCCAAAATGTTCCTGCGTAGCCATTTTATATCCAACATTTCATGTAGCCTTAATAAGCGATACAGAAACTGTTTGCTGGTGTAGACAGCCCTTCCTGAGAGGAGAGAAAACCGAGGTCCACGTGCCCCTGCCCATCTTGCACACCGGAGCCCAGGGGTGGGGCTGGACTATAGCACACAGAAGGGGTCCTGTCTGGTGTCACCTTCCCTGAAATGACCTCCCCTAGTGCATTTGCCATTAAGTGTATGTCCACACATTTAGAAAAGATCGTTTTTATCTCGCTGGGAGCCACAGTATTCCCAGTTCCAAAGTTCCTCTCCCTGGTTGTAAAATGAGATATTCATCGTTACAGGTTGTAGAAGGCAAGATAATGTAGGCTTTTAAAAGTGCAGGCTCCAGAGTCACAAAGCTGTTTCACCTTGTGCAGGTCACTTAGCACATCCGAACCTGCCCATGAAATCATAGTGCCAGCTTCATTAGTGGTTAGAATGACTCAATAATGTCATACAAACGAGGCACTTAGAACCGTGTCTGGTAGACTATGATCTTTCAGTTCTTATTATTGGGGTAATTATTATTTTGGTTACAGTTGAAAAAAATGACTCAGGTTATGAAGTTCCTTTGAGCATAATTTTGCAACTCTGATCTGCAGATTCTGTGGAGGAATGATAACTTCTTCCTTTACAAAAATCCAGGAGGAGATCATTTTTAAACTCTAACTCTCCATGTCATATATCCTGCATGGTTTGTTTGATGCTGCATTAAGACATAGAGACCACAGCAGCAATTGCAGCAGATACGTCGTTAAACGTATGCCTTCACCCAAAATCCCCTTCTCCGTTGCGGACACTTTGGGAAATACTAAACCACAGTGCTCCCTCTCTGCTCCTTTGCACTCTGAAAACACAGCGTGTTAAACTTGCAAGTAGGGAGGAGGAAGTAGCAGGGGCTTTTGCAGTCAGTGGGGTGTCGACCTGAACAAGGTCGTGGTGAACAAGCGTCAGTTAGCTTGTTCTTCTTCCCCTTCCTCCTCCCACCAAAGCTGCTCCTCGGCCTTTAAAACCCGGCTGAAATGCCCCCTCTTCTGAGATGCCGCCTCTAACTTCTCAGGTTTCGTGGTCCCTTCTGACGGTGTCTGGCAACCATTGGTGTGTACAGTGGTGTTATATCCTAGGTGGGAGATGCTCAAAACCATTACATTTGTGGAAAATTGTGAATGGTCACACTAATTTTAGGAACAGCTTGAGAAGCCGCCCCTTTGGAGATCTGCAAACTTTGTTCTGTACAGTTGCCAGCCTGTCTCTTTGAAGGACTGTGTTTCTTCAGTTAAGTGTGAGTTGAGGCAGCTGACACGTCTGTTAGGTCCCCGTGTTAGGAAAATGTCTAATTACAATGAGATGACTAAGTAAAGGATAGATTGTTGACTCCCTTCTCTAGCCCCGCCCCCCCCAGGGCATAGGCTGATTAGATGAAGGTGGCTAACATTCAGCCTCCTTTAGCATCTAGTTGTCCGACTCTCACCTGTTGAAGTTGAATGAGCCTTGAGAATGCAACTCCACCTAACCATAATGGCTCTTTTCACGTGCCCTTTAAACAAATAATTGTTCGTTGCTTATCCTTCCCCCTCCCTGCCCTGCCCTGCGAGGGGAGGCCTTTGTTTGTACTTCTGGAAGTTCAAGGAAGCAGTGAATGCAGTGGTTGAATGAACGGAGGACAACACGGGAGAGAGCCAGTGATCAGTAAGCATCGTTTTTTCTCTCTCCTCCTCAGGGCCGCCCAATAACTCCGGTCTACACCGTGGCTCCAAACGTGCAAAGAATCCCCGCTGCCGGGATCTACGGGGCCAGTTACGTTCCCTTTGCTGCTCCGGCCACGGCCACGATCGCCACACTACAGAAGAACGCAGCCGCGGCCGCCGCGGTCTACGGAGGGTACGCAGGCTACATACCTCAGGCCTTCCCTGCAGCTGCCATCCAGGTCCCCATTCACGACGTCTACCAGACGTACTGATCTCGGGGGCGCGCGGAGGCCGCCTGGGAGACCACCACTGAAGGACCACTTACTATTTATGAAGAAAGAACATGGGGGCTTGGCGCACACGCGAAACCTGAAAGTGAAGAATGTAATCCAGTATCATCCAAAAATATTTTATATACATGAAGTTTTCACTCGTTTTTTAAGACTGTTTTCAAGGTAGCAGGCCTATGTTCGTACATTTCCAAGAGGCTCGCACAGGTTCGTGCCTTAATGACCATCTCTGAAACCTTTGTATGCTGTAGTCCGTTTGTATAGAGGTTTTTGTTTTTGTATTTTTTAAGGATATATTTTCAGTATGAAGGTTATTTTCTTAACTTCTGCACTCCAGAGATTTCTATTTTGTAGTACCTTCAGTAATATATCAACTATATATTAAAAAGCACACTTGAGCAGCTAGGGAAGCATTTTGAAAAGTATAGTCAATATTTAAAGATACAAACAGTAGTGCTTTAAAATACTACAGAAAATGTTATTTTAAAAACTATACTGGAAAGTGCAATTTTAAAATGAGTAAAACCTCTATTTTTTGCTGGCATTAAGGGTAGACGGTGTTACCATGTGTTATCCATGATGGTTCTATTTTTTTTTATTTAAGAAATTAAACACTCAGTCTGTCCTTAAGCCAACATTGAAAAGACTTGTCACACTTCTGAGTCCACACACTGGAAAGCTCTCACCTGCCACCATCACCTTGGGCCCCTGCTCATTCTCTGTATGACTTCACTCTTAAACCCCACGTCCCCTCCACACTCCCCTCCTCACCCCCCTTCTGCCCCCAGCCCCGCCTCCCTTTGTGGCAAGTCTAGAGCAGATGAATTTCTCTGGTAGAGAAAACACTGATGGCTTTTGTACTTCTTCCTGGGATTTTGTTGTTGTTGTTTTTTATTTTGGTTGGGGACGTTATTTTCAATAGAACTGATATGTAAGCACAAGACTTCAATAGTTTTCATAAGACATCTTTGCATAGCTATTTAATTGTCCAGTATAAACCTTCAGTTCCACTTCTACTGCTTTATTTTCTTTGTTTTTGAAGTATGAGTTTGTAGAGACGATGAATGTTATTGTGGCAAGGCCCCCCCCACCTCGAGACTTTTGTTGCAGAAGGTTAATGCTTCTAGTTGCCTTATCATGTTTCTTGCAAAATGCGGTGTTGGAAATGGTACGTTTAGGGAGCAGGGCTTTCCTCCCTGGCAGCATGTGACAGAACTGAGTCCTGAGTCCGGAGAACTGCATCGGGGCCAGACACACCCGGGAGGAGGAGGAGAGGCCTGCAGGAGTCAAGAGTTTGTAAATATCTCCTAATGCTTTTAGGTTTTTTTTTTATGTTGCAGAAGTTCATGGTACATAGTTTAATGCAAAATGAAACCATTTTATTTCAATGTTATTAAAAGTTTTGTTTTATTAGGAAGTAAATATATTGTTGCAGTGTTTTGTGCCTGTTTAAAGGCTTTTGCTTAGCAGAGTGAATGTAAAATACAGTAAAACATTAAGATTGTCATCTACTTTATGAAATACATCAACTTGGAACTTTTTTAAAGGCTTGAGCAAGGAAGTGAGGTGTGCAATAGATAGCCGGAAACACAGTTGTGTTTTTATGTCATGTTATCGATCCATGAAATCTTTCCACTCACTGCATTTTTGCTGATGGCTGAATTCTTATTTGTGGATTAGTAATAGGATCATGCCTCTAGCAAATATTTTAGTTTTGTCTTTTAAATTCTAAATGAAGAGATTCCCAAATGCCCCACCCCCACCAGCTGAGGGTGGGATGAAATTTTTATATATATAAGCAATATTTATTTATTGTGTAAAATTATCGAGTGCCTGCAAAGACCTTTAAACATTCCGAACATTGCTTTCCACCCTTGTTAAATGACATTGAGTAGCTGTGCGATGTTCCCGAGGATGTCCCAGCAAGCTGCATCGAATCTGTGGGGATGAAGAATCCAACAGAATTCAATTTGGACCAGATCCTCACCTCTCGACTTTGTGTGAAAGAAGTGACCTCTTTCCAGTGTAGGACTGTCACAGTGTCACTGGGAGAGACTCGGACCCAGTGGTCTCACTGTATTTTACATGTGCCTGTAAATTATTGGGGGGGTGGTAAAAAAGGAAAAGAAAAACAGTATTTTTCTTTTCTTTTAACCCCCCAAATAATTTTTTTCTTTTCTTTTTATTCCCCATCAACTTCCCCATAGTTGGGGCAGGGGGAGTAAAAAGGAAAAACATCTTAATGTGGCAAATACCAAACTACCTTACAAACAAATGCTGGTGACCACTAGCTGTCAGCAAGCCTTTTTTAAAAAATATTTTATTTCTATTTTAATTGTTGTTCAAGTACAGTTTTCTGTCTTTTACTCCTATCCCAGCCCACCCCCACAGTGCTCCCCACCTCCCTCCCATTTCCACCCTCCTAGTTTTTGTCCATGTGTCCTTCATACTTGTTCCTGTAAACCCTTCCCCTTTTCCCCTGAAATTCACTCCCCTCTGCTCACTGTCAGCCTGTTCTCTATTTCAGTGTCTTTGGTTATATTTTGCTCATTTGTTTTGTTGTTTAGGATCCTGTTAAAGGTGAGATCATATGGTATTTGTCTTTTACCGCCTGGCTTATTTCGTTTAGCACAATGCTTTCCAGTCCCATCAATGAGCCTTTTCATTATTTCTATCTCAAACCCATTTCACATACACTACTGAGGGAAGTTGATAACTTGAAATGTGAACTTTTTTTTAGGGTTAAGAACAAACTATATAAATGTTTTAAAAAAACTTTAAGAGTTCTGTTTTCAAACATGCTAGCAGTTTAGTTGTCTTTAGTTGCTTTGTATTTGAAAAGACTTTAAATTTATTTAGATCTTGCTCCATTTACAACACATTCTTAGGTTGTATGTAGTAAATAAAGCTCTTTAAAGCAGTTTCAAGCCCTTATTTTAAATTGTGTTTTCTTTATACTGATTTTTTTCTCACGAAATTAGAAAAACTATTAACAGCATAGAAGAAATGAACTAATTCAATATTTTCAGCTGGAGAAGCCAGCAAGTTGCTATCATGGGTTTTGGTTTGCAATCACTACTGAAAGTGGGATACATAGTTACAAATTGCAAAGTATTACTGTCTTAAACTTGAGCTCAGGTGGTTGAAAGTTCAATACCCAAATCTCACTCAGCATCGGACTGAATAGCACGTGGCAAAGCTTGTCACGGCCGACGTGACTTCAGTGTGTTTTTGATCCCAGCCGCCCTACACTCCCGCTGAAAGGAGGCGATCGATGTGACCCGGAGCAGTTTGGTGGCTTCGTGAAGGGCGGGGGTGGCCTGCGTGTCAGTCACTGCATCGGAAGCCACAGCTCTCTGTTTCTCCTTTGCACAGGGGACAGCAGAGTCAGCAGGACACTTCCTTCCCTTTTCTGTGAAGTTCAGCACTGACTTCAGGCCGCGTCCGTTAGCAAAGCCGACCAGTGGTTCAAAGGAAAGCGATGGGCTGTTGATAGAATTACTTCTCCTGAAAGTTGCCCCATGTGGTTTTGCCATTAAGATTAAGAATTTTACCTTCTGAGACTTGAGCTGCCCGAGTTATTTATGTATGGCCTCCCCACCAGCATTCCTTACAATTCCTCTTAAAAATATAAAGGCCTTTTTAGAGGCAGAAGAGGCCGGGAAAGTTGCCCAGATGACAGATCACTAGGCAGTATTTTCAAGGGCAAAAAAATCTGATTCCCTCTTGTCCTGGGAGACAAGTACAGATGCCCTTCAAGTTGCAGAGTCATGGAGTTTGATTGATCTCATCAGAAAAAGAACTAAGAATCCTAGAAAACGCATATGCACTCTACTATGTGCCAGGCCTTGTTCTAGGTGCAGCGGTGGCTACCGCAGGAACAAAACCGATGAACTCTTGCTCACATGTGGAGCTCACATTCCAGCGGGAGAACTCAGACGCAAGGAGCAGGTAAACAGCACGTCAGGTGGGGATGAATGCTACAATTACGTCATTCATTATGCTTCTTGGCTCAGGTGGGTCTCGCAGTAACCCAGCGAAGTAGGCAGGGCGATGATGTGACTGGCCAAGGTCACACAGCTGGCGACAGCCTGCACTGGGATCTGTGCTCAGACTCAATTCCCAGGTTTTTTCTAACAACACACCTGCCCTGGAAACAGACAAAACTGGTCATGCCAATGACCTACTTCAGAGCCCCCCAAAAAGAGAAGGAAAGCTTTTCTACGAGAGTAGGGTCTTTTTGGTGAAAAACTGTGTTTTCATATGCAACCTCCTTTCTTGGGAGATGGGAACTAAGGTAGGATGGCTGAACATGCCTACTTTCAGCATGGAAGACGGCACAGCTGTGAGCGAGGCCGCCGAACACGTACCCTCCGGGGGCGTGAGGAGTTCCATCCACAGGCCGTCCCTGGGGACGGGGGCGGCTCCAGGGCCACCGGTGGGAAGATAACTGTACCCTCTGCTTCTTCACTAAAATAGGCGCCCCACTTTTTTATTCCAAAAATAGCTATTCTGACAACATACATAAGCACTTATTTAGTTGAAAGTCAGAAACATTAGAAAACTAGGTTTTGATTTTTTTTTCTTTTCTAGTGAAAAATAATCTCACGGACAGTCCAACCTGCTGTGGTAGCTGTACTTTGTTAGCTGTAACTGACCTCACTGGCTTATCAGGCCCTGTTTGAAAAGCATTGGGGTATTTGACATTTTAAAAGAAATATATAGTACTTCAAGTATTATGTGATACTATCTTTTTTGTAGTCTTGTGGGTGCTCAGCCTTTATATCAGAATTTTTTTAACACAAAATGTGGCATGGCTGTTTTGATGAAATGACATTTTGACATCATGACCCTAAATAAATATATACATCTTTAGTTTTAAAAAAAGATTACTGGGTAAGATGATACAGATATACCCACTTGATCCTTGTCCTGCCACATCCTTGACACATTCCACATCTCTGACCACCCAAGGTTAAGGGCAGGATTAGGTTTAAATACAGAATGAGACTCAGGAGATACCCACAGTGTTTTGCTAATTCCAAATACTAAGCTATCAGATTGGACACAGCCTTTTCTTTGCCCTCTTTCCCCCTCATTAGTTTAACCTATTTCCTAACTGCTGTACAAATAAACCCGGGGGGGAAAATGTGCTCAAACACTTACCTCTGTGAGCAAACACCATGGCCTAGTGGAACAAGGTTGGATTTGCAGTCAGGGTACTCCGGAGGTAAACCCCACCTTTGCCACTTCCCAGCCATGTGACCCTGGAGAAGACTTTTTGCTCATCTGAGCACCAGTTCCTTAATTGGTAGAGATCATAATCCCGACCTCAGAAGGTTATTGTGGGAGTCAGATGAGTTAATGCATCATTTAAAAGCCTAGTATGTTCCAGGTCCTCAAAACATAGGTTCCTTTCCCTTCTTTATAGACTGTAGTGTGACTGCGTTCTGCTACAGTAACTCCATCAAGCCTTTTAGTTTTATGCCTTTTTATTTCTTTTGTTTCCATTTATTCAATAAACATTGTTGAATGCCAGCTGTGTGCAGACCCTTGGTATGAGGCACTGGAGAAAGTGATCAACAAAATCAACCTCGCTGCCCTCCCGAAACCCCCAGGTGTGCTAAGACGACGTTGCAAATGCCATGCCACGATAGGGGACACCCACACAGGCTTGCCCAAGGGTTAAGAAAGATTTGGGGAAGTGGCATCTGTGCCAAGATCTAGAGGATGAGTGGGAGTTAGGGCAGATAAGCAGGAAAGAGCGCAAACAAAAGGTGCCAGGTCCAGAAGAAAGCACGTGGTGTATTCAAACCCCTGAAAAAAACTGTGCCTGCCTTGAAGGAGAAAGAGAGGGCGTGGAGTGGAGAAACGCAACCTTTGTTCCGTTCGATATTAAATCTGGTTCATAGGCTTGGGTTAACTGTGGAACAAAGAGAATCAGTCCCTATAACAGGGAAGTGGGAAGAACCCTAAATCGTTTCCCCTTAGGACTTGGAGTTTCTTTCAGAAAATGGCAGAGCTCAGCGTTCATCTCAGCTGCAGAAGCTGAGGGATTGTCTAGCAATCCACAGAGCGTGCATCTGAGTGCTCCCCCTAGCGGGCAACTCCCTCCCGTCCGCTTTCCTGGCCCCAGGTGATGCCCACCTGATCTTGTGAGGGGCAGTTGGTAGGGGCAGCCAAGGCTCTTCTGGTTCCCACACCTTCCTTCCTTTAAATCCAGGTTTCAGCCTCGGGTAGCAGCTACCTCTGTTGGCCAGGGTGTTCCCACTCTCCCCCTGGTACCCCTACAGGAATGCAGGCACCTTGGCAAAGGTGATGGAGACCTACAGTCCACCCCATGACCATGAGGGCAGGGGAGGGTCCCAAGCAAAATCTCCAGAGAAGCACCAGCTTCCTCAGTGGGATTATATCTCCTCGCGACTCCATCCCACACAATTACACCAACAGTCGAAAGCAACACCAAACCCTGCATTTGCAAGAAATATGACCTTTCCTTAGCTAATTTTTAGCTACCCTTCTTTCTTGGCTTGCTCTACTTTGTTTGTCAAAAATCTTCGTTAATGATTAACCAAGCACGAGGTTTCAACAGTCCTTAGTCATTCTGAAGCAGGCAAGACAAGTTGCCAAAGCTCAACTGTTTCTGTGACCTTGCTGGGGCTGCGGGGTCAAGACATTTTGAGTTCATGGTATTATGATAACGCCGGGCCAGACAAATTTGGTTTTGCTGGGATTTTCCCTCTCCTTTTCCACAACCCAAATTCCGAATGGTGGTGGTACCAGGGAATGGGCTTTCCACCAGCCTCCCCTCCATCCCGATTCGGGCAGGGTCACTGACACTTTCTCAATCGTGCAAAATTAGCTTCCTGACAGGCCCCTAAGCTCCTTTTCCCAAATAAGATGTTCCGCAAAGAAGAGAAATTCTGGAAATGCAACTGATCTAAATTATACAAGGACATGTTCTAGCAGAAGAGACAGTAACAAAAATAACGCCAGAGTTGAACATGGGGATGAAGGGTATACTATAATCCATCCATTTTGTAAGGACTTAAAGTCATTTGTGTGTTCTAGAAGTTACACTGATCTCCTAAAAGAGTCACTTCACCATAAAGGTCATTGGCAAGGAGAGGGAAAGAGAACGTGGCAGAACATGGGCCTCCAAACCTGGAGTGTTGAGGAAAACAGATGCTTTTTGCTGGTGGTGTCCAAATCTCTTGTACTCTCATGTCCCATTATTAAACTTTGCTCTCAGGAAAGGAAGGAATGAACTAATTCACACTGAGGTGAGTTACACGCTTTTTTTCACTAAGTCCCATATTCAATGAACTGAGGAATAAAGCCCTGATTTTGGAATTTAAGGCCATAGCCAATGAAGTAAAGAGAATTGCTTCACGGGCCAGGAGGTCCTCCACCCGATGTGACGGTGTACCACACACGCAGCCCGCTTGGGAGCTCCGCTGGGGGCTTCTGGGTTTCCAGGGGCCATGTAAGCAGGCCCTCTGGAGAGTTCATTAACCATGTTAACAAGCTGTGTCCCCAATATGGGACATACTGAATAAAATCCAGGAAGGACACCAATCAGGAGACTTCCCTTATCCTAAAACATATCGATAGCTTACTTACCTCTGAATAGGTTTCACTGTCCCCCAAGGCTTTCTTCATCTCTGTCTGGTGACAATCCTCCAGACAATGACAGAAGGCATTCTGCTGCTCTCCCCCCTCCTCATCATTTAGCCACTCATTGTTTATTCATCAGCATCTTCTCTGAGCTTCTACTGTGTGTCAGGTGAGAGTGGGCTAGACTACAGCTCTGGCAATGGTTAAAGATGGAATGGACTCGGGGGGTGTTAAAGTCCATAAATGCTAGTGACTAGCTGCTTGTGGGGGGCAAAAGGAAGCGAAGAGTGACTTCCAAGTATCTGGCCTGTCTAACTGGGTGATCAATGATGCAGTTTTATTCAGTGAACCTCACTATATATCGCTGTGCTAGGCATTGTACATTATTTCACCCACTTAATCCTCTCAACTCCGTGAGATAGCATTGTTCTTATCCCATTTTCTAGACCAGAAACTGAGGCACAGAGAGGGTAATAAGTGGCCCAAGGCCACACAGCTGGTGAATGACAGAATCAGGATTTAGGCTCAGGCAGTCTGAGTACAGAATCCATATTCTTAAGCAGGATGAATGGATTGCAATTTACTAAAATGGTCATAAATTTGGTTCCACATAGGAAAGACCAGTTTGGGACATGGTGAGTGTGAGGTGCTTATAGAGGATCCAGGCAAAATCCAGAAGGTAGCTTGACATATGTGATGGGGGGGGGGCCATTGCTAAAACAATGGGTTTTTAAAGTCTGACCCTTTATAACAAAATATTACTTTTGGAAAACTTGAATGGATGTATTTTTCATTTGCCTTAAATCATGGTGCTCTGGGACTCCCCATGCCTGGGACCTGTGGGATTTGATGCTTTAGGGGAGAGTGAGATGTCAGCCAAAAGTTCAAGCTGTCCCTCAGCTTCTTTGACCGTCGGTCTCTCTTCAGCCCATAACAAGACAATGATTTTGAAAGTCCTATCGAAGGTCAAAGAACAAGCAGGATTTCTGAGCTGTGGCAGCTCTCTCGCTGAGGGCCCATGCAGTCCAGCTGGGGCCATTGAGGGTTGTCATGACCGCCCAGCTATCATGACTGGGCAGCTGTCATGACTGCTCCAGCCTAACACCAGAGCACACAGGTGTTGGGCGGGGTTCACCGTGGTTGGGCAGCATCCATTCTGACCAGCAGGTTCTGCATCACGCCCACCCAGCAGGAAAGGAGGAGGCAAAATCTAGGAGAAAGGACAGGAAGTCAATGGAAAAAAACCCAGTCCAGTGTCAAAAAAAAAAAAAAGCAAAACTTCACCAATGGGTAAGCATGGGTTTTTTTAATGTTTTGGTGCCAAGAAGCAGGATGATAGAAGTGTTCAAAGAATGTTGTGGCCAGTGCCCCGCTTTCCTGAGACACCCAACGTGCGTGGAGAGGCAGAGGGATTAAATAGATGTGCGTGAAATAGTGCGACTAGTTCTGCGTTCTCCACGATCTTATGACGAAGTGTCCCCACATGCTCCCTCCTCGCCCCCTCCCAGGCCTCACCTGCCCAGTGGGAAAGAACGTGTAACCAGGGTGACGCACAGCAAAGGTTGTCATGGACACCGGAGGCAGGAGCCTGGTGAGGGCGGTGACTGAGACTCTAAGGGTCTGCAGCCCCAGCTCCGTGAAATGCTCAGGTGGGCCAGAGACAGCTCAGCTTCTTGTGTAGGGTCAAGAAAACCGAGGACAGCTTCACCGGCCACAGACTTCATGATCGGCAGCAGGACCAAACACTCGGGCATCAGATTCTATCAGCTCACTGCATCAGAAACCAGCGTGGAGGCCCAGAGGTTCCCAAGGCCTGCCAGGACGTCACCTGAGCTCCCTGAGAAAACAGCGCCACGTTGGAGGAGGAGCGAGAGGGGAGAGAGAGAGCTCTGGCAGGGAGGTCAACTTCAATGTGATTGAATATTTACCTAAAAGAGACCTTCTAATCTGAAAGAGATTAATGTAAACCAAAAAAGCCTGAGGTACCTTTAATTGCAAGACCAAGTGTTGCTGTTTTTCCTGGCTATCCAAGAAAACAAAGATGCAAACTAGTAGATAAAGCAAAGAAAACTGTTTTCTACATCTGAGGGCATATTATTAGCGAGGAAAGTATCTTTTCTGCTGATGTTTCCTTTCATGTGCGGTGAACATTGCACCTGGCCTCTTTCAACTTGCCTGTTTTCACTCCTGGAGTGAGAGTTTCACACCTGATTGGTAAATATGCAAATAACTGGCCTCTGAGACTAAACAGTTTTCTCTTCCTCTTGTCAGAGAGCCCAATAGCAGATCAGTTCCCCTCCGTTCTTCCCTCTCCTAGACCCCCCCAGGCCCCGTGTTGCCTGCGATGGGGCGACTCTACCTAACTGGGGCTCAGTTACCAGATCCATTTGGCTCTCCACCGGACCAGAGGCCTCCAACATCCTCTGATTTCCTGCAGTTTCCTCTATCAGTAACAAACCTGGTACTTCTACCTCCATTTTCTAAACTGAGGGTAAAATTAACATGGTTATGAAATTCACCATTTCATTTTAAAGTATACAGTTTGGTGGCTTTTATTTATGTGCACAATATTTTATAACTATCACCATGATATAGTTCCAGAACATTTTTATCACTCCCCTGCCCCACCCTGTACGAAAATATACCCATTAAGCCGTCACTTCTCCATAGTTCCTGGCACCACTGCTCTACTTTCTGTCTCTAGGGAACACCCATTTTGTACAGGTCCTGTTCTGGAAGCATAACATGTGGCCATTCATGGCTTTTTTGTCTCAGCATAGTTTCAAAATGTATTTATGTTATTGCACATATCAGTGCTTCGTTTCTTTTTATGCCTGAATAATATTCCATTTTATGGACACACCGCATTTTATTTGTCCATTCAACAGCTGATGGACATTTGTATTGTTTCTACTTGTGGCTAGTATGGTAATGCTGCTATGAATATCTGTGGACATGTTTTTCTTTAAACAGCTGTTTTTCCTTCTCTTCAGTATGACCTGCCTAGGAGTGCAAATGCGGGGTCATGGAGCACTGCCGTGTTTGATTGTTGAGGAACGTTAAACTGCTTGCGCACAGCGCCAGCACCATTTTATATCTCACCAGCGATGGAGGAGGGGACTGATTTCCCCACGTCCTTGCTGACGTTGGTTTTTATTTTTCTTTCTTTTTTTCGATAACCATCCTCGTGGGTACAACATGGTATTTCATTGTGGTTTTGGTTTGCATTTCTCAAATGACTGATGCTGTTGAGAATGTTTTTATGTGCTTATTGCCTATTTTTATTTACTTATTTTATTTTTATTTTTTAATATTTTATTGACCACTTTTGTATCTTCTTGGAGAAATATCCAAGTTTTTGCTTATTTTTAATTGGGTGGTCTTATTGTTGTTGAATTGTAATAGTTCTTTATATATTTTTGATACCCATGAATAATGTGTGAAAGACACATTATTTGCAACTGGTTTTTTCCCCTATTATATGGGTTGTCCTTTTACTTTCTTGATAGTGTCCTTTGATGACAGGTTTATCTATTTTGTGTGTGTGTGTGGCTTGTGATTTTGGTGTCATACATAGGAATACATTTCAAATCCACGGTCGTGAAGATGTATTCCTATGTTTTTTTCCTAATATTTTTCTAGTTTAGCTCTTAAGTTTAGGTCTTTGATCCATTTTGAGTTAATTTTTGCATATGGTGTGAGGTAGAGGACCAACTTGATTTTTTGGATATTGTCTGGGCATAATTTGTTGCAAACACTTCCCCTTCTCTATTGAATTGACAAGCGTCTTGGGACCTTTGTCAAAAACCAATTAATCACACATGGATGGGGGTGTTTCTAAATACTCAACTCCATTTCCCTGACCTATATGTCTGTCCTTACGTTAGTACCACAGTGAGTTGATTACTGTAGTTTTCTAGTAAGTTCTGAAATTGGGGAAAGTGAGTTCTTCAACTTTGTTTTTCTTTTCCAAGATTGTTCTATTTGGGGGTTCCTTGCAATTCCAAATGAATTTTAGGATAAGCTTTTTCTGTTTCTCCAAAAATAGCTGTAGAGATTTGGTACGTATTGCATTGAGTCTATGGGTCACTTTGTGGAATGCTGCCATCTTAACAAGATGAAGTCTTCTAATTTATGAACACGGCATGTCTTCCCATTGACTTCAGTCTTTTAAAACTTGTTTCAGCAATGTTCTATTGTTTTCAGTGTACAAGTCTTAAATGTATTCCTAAATAGTTTATTCTTTCTAATGCTATTGTAAATAGTATTGTTTATTTTTGGATTGTTCATTGCTAGTGCGTAGAAATGAATCTGATTTTTATATATTTGCAGCATCCATGTTAACTCCTTGTTTAAGTTCTTAGCTCATACAGCACACGGCAGGGGAAAAAGAGGCGCCATTTATTGGGGCCCTTTCAGAAACCAGCAAATGTACAAACATGCGGTAGCCAAGGATGTGGAATGGAGATCAGACAGGAGGAGTGGGCAGAAGGACAAAGGAGGCATTAAGAACAGAACTTTGGTGAACACCAGTGATTGGGGCAGCTGGAGGAAGAGTCGCCATGCAGGGGTCTGTGAGGCCCCAGTCAGAAAATAGGAGGAAAACTGCGTGTTTCGTTCTTTATTGCTATGTCAAAACCTACCACGACTTAAAGGCTGAAAACGACAACTAAACTACGTCTGCCTTCCCCTGTGTCAGGTTCCAGCCTGGTATTTAACCACATAGTTTTGTCCAATATAAAATAAGTCTGGAGGCCATTAAATTAGACTGATGTGTTCTTTTAGTCTGAAGATTTAGGTGTTTGGTGTCTGTGATGAGGAGGTAATGGGATAGGGAAATGGTTTGCCACCAAATGTTTAACAAGGGGCTCTCCAGAAGGAAAAAGGCCATGTTTTGTAGCTTTTGCCAATGTCCCTGGTATAAATAGTCCCACTGTGGCTGATTTCAGGATGCCAAGGTGCTGTCACTGAATGCAGAGTGGGGAAGAGAGTGAGAATCCAGATTTACTGTGTCTCTACCACACAGGTATAGATAGGTGTCAATGATGGCATAAATAACAGTGGCAAGTTTTGAATATTTTTACCTTTATTTTTAATGTAATTTATTTTATTATAAGTTGACTTAATAATGGCTATGTTTAACAATTGGCTCACAAAATTCCTGGAAATTAAGCCATCAGCTCTCACAGGCTAGCATGAGTCAGCTTTAGTCTGGGTTAGAGGCGCCCGTTGAACGGAGGGACACAGGTCCTCACATTGGCAGAAGCGCATGGGCGATGAGGTCAGACAGACTGACTTCTTCTGAGAATTTGGGCAAGTCACTGAATCTCAGTTTCTTCATCAGTTAAATGGGTGATAATATTTGTTCCTCAAGGTTGTTATAAAAATTAAAAATAAATACACAGAGTCTGAACAATAAAAGATGTTCAAAATGCTAGTTTAATGTTATTTTTCCATAGCTTTAAGCAGAGTTGAATCTTTTATTGTACATGGAAAAACATGTGACGGTCACCTGGGGTTCAGGTGGGAGCTACCAAGTCCAACACTAGGCACGACTCCTGTGTGAGGACATGTGCAAATAAGTCTCACTCGCTATACACCTTGTACAGGCAGAGGCTTGGAAATCTGGCCTCTGGGAGTTTGGGAGAAGGGAAAGCAGAGTATCAGGCCCCCAGCAACTCTAGAAATTGGGCATGACATAATCAGACTGTGATTCTGTGTCCCCCTACAAACTCTTCCTGGGCTCCCAAATCTCTTCCTGACAGAGGCTCAAAAACTTGACCATTTTACCCTTTAAATTTCAAATGTGCTACCTAAAAAGAACGAGAGTTTGCCCTGAGCACATTGCAGGATCGGCACGTGAGTCAGCCCTCAAGGCACAGCACAAGGCCCCAGAGAAGTGTCACGCGGGGCGGGCGGGGTTATGGGATGGGGGAGGGAGGACTGGGTCGAAAGTTCTGGCGTGGAGTAGGGCTTTGCTGGGGGCTGCTGGAGCATGAAGGAAGGAAGAGATACCAAGCAGCAGTGAGAGGGAATGGTCAAAATTCGACTCAAAACCAGTTCTGCCCCACCTCCCAGAGCTGCTGGAGCCTCCCATTTCAAACCACCCCATGAGAAAGCTACCACCTTCTTCGCTTTTCTGTGTCCTCACCTGCAAGTGCCAGGGACATGGTTAATCAGGAAGTAAACCACACAGGGTCTGGCAGCTGATCCACCTTCAACTCGTTTGTCAACATTTCACAGCCTCTTTGGACTGGCTGGTGGAAAGATGAGCTGAGAGGTATAATCCTTTCGCCCCGGGGAGGCCAGGTGGGTTTTTTTTTTCCCCCTGGAATACTGGTCACTTACAAAACAGCAGTTGTAACCTGTCAATCATGTTGTAGGTATGGAAAATACAGCATTCTGGCAATGCCACCAAAACAGGGTCTGTCTTCAGTGAACGGTGGCCAAGAGTGTGTTGGGGAACCTGGCTTTGTGCTCAGCTTGGGGTCCCTGGGAAGTCACCCGGCTTCCCTGGGCTTCTGTGTCCTTTCTGGCAATCAGAGATAATAACCTTGCAAGGTTGCTGCGGGGTGACACAATACAGGAAAATGCTTTGCCCAACGGTAGGTGATGTTGTAGTAGGTGCTTGATAAATTGGAGCGTATTACTACTGTCTGTGTGACCTCGACAAGTTACTCCATATCTCTGGGTCTTCGTTTCCTCATTTGTGTATTGTGGGCTGGATGATCTCAGAGGTGTCCCTGGTTCTAACATTCTGTTATTCACGACAAACAAGATTCTTTGCCTCGGCTCTGGCCCTGAATACCTACAGCAAGAGATTAGGCCATTTGCTTTTGCTGTTGCAATCAATGTTCAGATAGCAAAGACCTTTGAGAGCAGGCTTGTTTACCCCTCCCCTTGCACAGAGCTCCAAGGCTCTGGGACAAAGAGCAAACCAGGGTGTTTTTCTAGCCACAGGATTAGGAGAGGAGACTGGGTGCTAGGCAGCAGGACCAACGTGAGTGCGCTGAAAACAATGCCCCCAAAATGCTGCCTGGAGGGGCATCAGGACAGAGGTGTCAACATGGGGAGCAATTCGGGGACCTGGCCTCATCTCTTGGGATTCTGCCCCCAAAATAGTGGTGGTGGAGAGGGGATGAGAGAGCTCTCTTCTTTTGGAATAAAACTCCCCTGTGGGCCCTGGTCGAATGAGGCAAAGGCTTTCCTGTCCCCTCCCTCCCCCTGCCCGCCAATGAAGAAGCCCTGTGAATGATCGTAATAAAGCGAGACAGAGAAAGGAAGGGGTAGATGAGGTCAAGCCTGTTTCTGTGGGTGGAGGAAACAGAGGAATAGGATGAATGCAGGTGGAACCCTGTTAATGCTCTTAGCCCTGCCTAATATTTCGAGTTGTCCCAATGTTCTTAACTAATGTACGTAATGGGACAAGGATTAAGTACCTTGGACACAGAACAGAAGGCATGTCTTTTCCTCAAACCTGGGTCTAATGCAGGATTCTAAGGAGTTCAAGGTGACTTTTTTCCCAGGATACCTTGGGTCAGCCCATCTCCTTAAAAAAAGAAAAAGAAAGGAAAAATAAATGCTGTGATTCTCTGTGGGGCATTTTCTACAATCTGTGTTTTCCTAGAGCCTCGTTTCTTCGGGGCCTCCCCTCATTTCCATGAACTGATTCCAGACGTCAGTGCAGGAGCTGAGCTCCAGCTGGCAGGAAGCATCGCTCACTTAGAACGCGCACAGGCCTTTCCATGGCAGCTCACAGGGTTTCTGTCACCCTCCCAGCTGGAAGGGCTCTGCTGAATGGCAGACTTCCTGACATTTTTCCCTACCCGTCTTGTACTGGGATAAACTCTCAAGGTCACATTTCAGTTCTTTATACTGTCTCTCATTTTGTGCTACTAATTCCAAATGTTCCTGTAGGTATGAAAGAAGCATCCGTCACAGAAAAATGGCTAGAGCCCTGGCTGGGTAGTTCAGCATAGGAGGAAACCAATCGATGCTTCTCTCTCACATCGATGTTTCTCTCTCTCTCTCCCCCTCTCAAAAATCAAGAAACATATCCACAGGTGAGGGTTTAAAAACAATAGCTTCAGTCGGGGAGGGACACCCCGCACCCAGGCACAACCAGCAGCTATCTTTGTGCGCCTCTGTCTGCTGCCTAAACTCAGAAGAGTGGGAGCTGCAGGGGACCTTAGAGACCACGTGTTCACCTTTAATACCAGCCTGTCTGCTGATCCATCACACCACAGCCGCCCTGTTGAGTAATGGCAATGCATTCGGCATACCCTCGCACCAGAGGATTAGCCTTGTTGAACACCCCTCCGCTGTAAAAAGTGTGCCCAACCTAAAAATTATATAATAGTAACCAATGTTATCCCAATACATTCAATGTTTTGGAAAAGCGTGGAGGGGTACCACAGAACCCTCACCTGCACAATTCTCTTAACTGGGCACAGATCAGGAACGGTGAGTATATTGGTTTCTAAGTCAGCCATAACAAAGCACCCCAGACTGAGTGGCTTAAACAGCAAAATTTATTTCTCACAATTCTGTGGCTAGAAGTTCATGATCAAGGCGTTGGCTGGTTTGGTTTCTCCTAAGGGCTTTTTCCTTGGCTCGCAGGTGGCTCTGTTCCAGCTGTGTTCTCATATGACCTCTCTGCTGTGCTCATATGTCCCTGGTGTCTCTTGATGTGTCCAAACTTTGTCTTCTTATAAGGACTTGGACTTAGCAGAGGGCCCCCCTCATGCCTCACTTTAAACTTAATCAGCTCTTTAACTCTGTCTCCAAATACAGCCACATTCTGAGGTACTGAGGGCTAGGACTTCAGCGTATGACTTTGGAGAGGACACGTTTCAGCCCACAACAGTGAGCTTTCCTGCTTTCTTTTTGATGTGGAGGAGGAGGAGGAAAAGAAGAACACACTTTAGAATTTCAGAGGAACATAAACATTCGGGGACTATCTAGAGGTCAGCAATTAGACTCAAGAATGTAAACTTAAAAGAGTAAAAGCAAACAAACAAACAAAAAAAAAACCCTCAGATCACTGGGCCTGAAATAGAAAAGGGTGTTTTTCTTATGTTGAAGTGCAGCTGGCAGGCTCAAATACAAGGTCTGTCCAGAAGGTATCCAGCCATGTACGATGAAAAAGATAGACATTTTTTTCGTTTGGGGAAAAACCAGAAGTCACAGGGCGCCAAATTTGGGCTATAAGGGGCTGAGTCACCTGGGTGGTTTGATGTTTTGCCAAAAAACTCTGCATGAGACATGATGCATGAACGTGATGAAGCTTCCAGTCACCAGCTGCCCATACCTGCAGCCTTCTGAATCATCCAAATTGTTTCTGCGAAGGAATGTTCAACCTAATGCAAAATCTGATGCAGATTTGCTGCTCTACTCACTTAGTCATTTTGAATGTGACAGCCACACAGTACACATGCTCACTCACTGGTGTCTACTGCCCCCCTGACTAGTACACTGAAGTCATCATTGTTCACACACATGTGCTTTCCAGTCCACTCTTCTTGGCTGCCAGGTTACACTGATGTCATGCACACTGTCCTCATTATATTAACAATGGCTGGACTTTTCCCGGACAGACCTCATATACTCACTATACAACTTGGAAGTATAGGGAAAATATTTTCTTTGTGTAGTCATCTATTGTTACTTACTAGGGAAAAAAGAGAAATATAACTGAATGCCCAACCCAGCTTCAGCCTTTATTTAAATCGATCATTTAACTGGTCCCTTTGGATCCTGCTCAGGGTCTTCTATTACTGCTGGCTTCTCTCCCATTCTCCCTGTGGGGCTAACTGAGCCTTTGGCCTATGGCGCCATTGTGGGGTAGAAGGCACATTGGTTTTTTGCAGGCCCTTACATGGGTCCTTGTCTCTGAGGGTTCAGCTGGCTCCACCGCTGACGTCTGCAATTGATATAGCTCTTGGTCTAGGCTTCCTATCACTTGTACCCTGGCTCCTTACCTCCCTTCAGGTCCTTCAGAAACTGTGTGGCCTTCAGAGCTCTGCCCCAGCCTCCCTCTGCCCTCCTGGTGCAGCGGATATCGGGGCTGGCTCACTGGCTCTCCAATGGCAATAGAGGGGGCCTTGGGACTGTAGAGTGAACCCTCTCTCTCCACCCACCATGCAGCCTATCTCCTGTACTACGCAGGATTGCCCACTCTACCCTTGGCTCATCCCAGAGCAGAAACTGCTACAAGCGTTCTCACAGTCCTAAACGAATGGGAGCAGGGAGGAGACCTGTCTTCTCTGTGTCTCCCAGCTTGTTGGACATGCCTCTCAAAGGAACAGCATGTATCTCACCACTTCCCCTCCTAACTCCGCCTCCATGGCCTCCTCTTCCCATGATGACCTGGGACATGACATAGCAGTGAACTCATTTACTTCCTTGGCTTTGGAGTTTTCTGGCTCTAACCTAAGCCTAAATCGTAAGCAGAGTTACTGTCTCTGTCCGGTCAGGGAAACTCTATGATGCACACCAACTGGGAGCTAAAGTTACTGAGAAAAATATTTTCTCTCGCCCAAAGCCTCGCATCTAGTCAAGGTCATGCTGGGCAACCCTATTTTGAATGTCAGAAGCTGAATACTAACTCTCTTCTCTTTGAATTACTTCAGCAAGCATTGCATTCACTTCTCCAGATAAAAGGGTCCTGCAGCCAGCAGGGAGAAAGCAAAAAAGGAAAAGTACATTAATCTCCCCTCCCACCGGACTAGTGTGTGAGTACTTGAAATGAAAATTCCCCGGCACACTTGCTAATGATTGTTTTTGGAAACAGAAGAGAAATGAAGGAAGAAAATTAATATTTTGAAGATAATAATTAATTATCCCTTGTTTTGATAGGGCAGACCAAGAGAAATCTGAATTGAATTGGAATAGAAACCGTTCTGAGCAGCTTGAGAGAGGCTGAGCCCGTAACCGTACTTGGGCACCGGAGTCAGGCAGGGGGACGGTGCCGAGGACAGAGAGAGGAACTAAAGGCCTCTGCAAATCCCATCTCGGTCAGACTCCTGCTCTCACAGCGCAAAGAAGACGCGGAGGTGCTGGTAGAGCCATATTTTTTGTTTGTTTTTTGGAGTCCAGTGTATGTGTGTGATCAAAGGGGCCAGCATGGTGGCCTCTGTGACAGCAGAAACATTACGGGGACAAAAAGCTTTTGGTTCTACAGAAATCCTGTGGAATCCTTCTCAGCAAGGGGATTAAAGCTTGGTAACTTCAGGGTACTCGGGAGCTTTGGGGAAAAAGAAAATCAGAAAGGTAACAGAGATTCCTTTACCCCTGGAGATTGGGAAGCTGAGGGGACCGTGGGGAGAGTGAACCGCCTCCAGCAGAGGGCCTGCTTGGTGACTATGGGGCTGAAAGGCAGGGCTTTAGAGGAAAAGGTCCCTCGGGTCTCCGTGCCTCGGCCTCCTTATCCACAGAAAGAGACCACTGGTGCCTACCTCCTGTACCTACTGAAGTTACATGAGATAACGTAGATCCAGCTCCCAGCACAGGGCCTGGCACATAGCAAGTTGTTAGTAAATATTGGCTGTTTTGTAAATGGCCATTATTTTTAGTGAAACCCAGGAAAAAAACAACACAGGGAAGGCAGAGTGGAAAAACCTGCAATAGGATCCTCTGGAATAGAAAATAAACAAAACATTGCCTTGCAGGACTTTTTCTGCCTCCTTCGGGTAAAACCAAAGGGCAAAGATTTTATTCTGATGTTGCAGTCCGTGTCAAAAAGGAACATAATGTAACCAGGATCATCTGGGTTTTTACCCAAAAAATGACAATATTTGACCCCGCACGCTAGGGTGGGGATCACAGGCTGAGAGCTCAGCCCCTCTGCTGTCTCTCGTGACCCGTGAAAAGTCAGAACCCTCAGGCTGAGTGATTTGGGGCAATCTATGCATGATACTGAGTGGGAGGACTCCGGGTTGAGTAAAGAACGGAAAATTCCCATTTTTACTGGGTTTCCATAACTGGTGAATTAAAAAGTGAACAAAAGGCATAGAAATAATGCAGACCAGAACTAGGGGTGGGAGAACCAAGAAAGTTGGGGACCCAGGAAGTAGAATCGAGAAAAATAAAGACAGGTTAGAACCATAATCACGATGATTCAGCAGCTGAAGAAATCTTTACAGTCAGCACACTTCTGATTTTCCAGATAAGGAAACTGAGTCTCACAAAGTCAGATTCCTTGCCCACGTCCACAGTTCCCAACTCTGGGTCTCCTGGCTTCCATGGAGCGCTCTTTCCATATCCAGAAATTAGAGAGAAGACCCACAGAGAGAAGAGCCAAGAAAAAAAGAAAGAGAGAGAGAAAAAGGTCTTTTCTATCCAGTCCCAAGATCTATGATTGCTTAGCTGGCAACTAGCAGCTTCATGAAAGGAAACTTGACTCCAAGAGCTGCAGCCAGGAGAAGGCCTTGGGGATGGAGGCCCAATGTTAAAACAACAAGAGGTTGGAGCTGAGCGATGCATGGCAGGACTCCAGGCACCAGAAGGGAGTAAATGCACCTGTTCAGGCACTGAGGCATAGCAGCACTCAGGCAGCCCTTAACCTCAACAGGAGGGTAGAGCAAAGGGCTTGGTTGCAAAACTCACTTTACAACACTATATCTTTGCATCCCATTAGTGGACATTTCCCCCCTTGCTGTCCGGGATCTAAATCTCCCATCGTAATTGTGAGGAATCTCCCATTGTGAATCAGAGCATTCTTCTGGCACCAGCATCTCAAGAGTTAACCAGGTGATATGAACCCTGGGTAACTATGCCATATCTTCTGATGGTTAACTGATGCCTATATAGTACAGAAGTGAAAAAGCAGAAATCCTTGCCCTCTTGCCCTCAATTGCCAAAGAGACCACACAGGTTCTAGGTCACCACCACCGAAGATAGTGAAGTATGCAAAGTCAAAGAAACAGTGATATTGGATCCACAGTGGCAGCTGAGGAGGTCTGGGGTTAAAATCAATGTCCAAGGGTAGTGACCGGGGCTGGCAATAGAGGTGGAATTTTCATTGCATTGTATTCATTTCTTTCCCGCCATTGCTGGCCAACAGCCCACCACAGCGACCCCGCCGACCCGGAGGCAGCCTCGCTCAGCAGCACCAGGAGAAGCCGAGGACTTTGAGAAGGCCGTGGCTCAGCTCAGCTGCGGACCGTCCGAAGGCAGGAGACGTTAGAGCACGATGGAAAAGGAGAAGCTTCTCAGCGGAGCACACGCTGGGGAAACACATGTTAAAACCAACTGTTGTACCTGCTAAAACCACGTATACGGTGTTGGGGGAAAGACTGGGCCCGACAGTGCTGGCTCTGCTGCTTTCCTTAGGGACAGACCCACATTCAAGTTGGGGGTTTTAGAAACTTGCCTAGGGTCACACAGGTAGCCAAGTGGCAGAAGGCTTGGAAGCTGTTGGCTTCCATTGAGCTTTGAAATGTCAGGAAGAAAAGAGGCTTTGGTTCCTTTTAAAAAGAAGCATTAGATGCTAAAGGTCTGGTCTGGATTATATGCTCAGTACCAAGGACTTCCTCAGCTCCGTGAACAATGAAGCATTGACGGAGGGAGAGAGGGAGTGGAGGTTGTTTCCTGATTGGAACAAAGAAGACGGCGCTAGGATTTTTAAGCCCTGCTGAGAAAGTTACACAGCGATACTGTGTCTCTGCTTTTCCATGCTGATCACAAAGGAGGAAGAAGGAAGAAATCCATGGGAGATATGGGGAAATTACCCTCTGATCCTCCTTTAGGCTCCCATTTTCTAGGTCCAGGTCCTGGGCTCACCTTTTCTTCTTTGCAATAAGCCCCAGGGATTTACCTTGTGTTAAAAAGAAAACCACAGGCCCCGAATGGCGTCGCTCATGCTAAAGCCCATGATATCAAACCTGACTTAATGCCTGATTTCACTGCAGCTTAACCTTTCCCAGAAATAGAATCTTAATCAACCAATCTGGAATTTTCTGGTCAAGCACCAGTAAGATAACCCCTCATGTAGGCCCTCTCCATCTCCCATAAAAAGAGGCAATCTGTAGGTTCAAGTCCTTAAGTTCCCTCCCCCCAAAAAGAAAATATCCCCGTCTAAGAATAACCCACTTTTCTTCTGCTAATGACTCTCTTCCATACACGTCTTCTAAAAACTTTCTGTGGGTACATCCTCGCCTTTCAGAGCACCCTTCTAGTTGCTGGATGGGATACTGCCGGGTTCATGAGTCACTTTAGTGAAGCCAATTAGATCTGAAATTTACTGGGCTTACGTTTGTTTGGTTTTTTAAATGCCTGTTTCCATTTCCTCTCTAAACCTGTTCCCATGTGCTCGTCACTCCTCCATCCCACACGAAAGGGCTACAGAGTAAGAACATTTCATTCCGTCTGCCCCACCCTCCCCCCACCAAGACAAACATAAACTCTTATTCTCTTAAGGATTTTCTTCCTAAACATTCAGAAAAAACAAATAGGGGACAAGAAATATACAAAGGGCTAGTTACAAAGTTTAAGAGTTTAACAAAGTTCCCATAATCCCGATTCTTGCATGCTGAACTGAGACAATACTAACTAAAGTTAACACGCCCCAGGCACGGGGCTAATGGTTTTAGCAGGTGCTAACTCGCTTTCTATTCCCAACAATCCAAAGCATTTTATTAATGGGAAAGAAGCTGACAGGGATTAAGTCACTTTTCCAAGGTCAGCTGGTAGTTAGCTACAAAATTGGAATTTGAACTCAAGCCTATCTGATTCCTTAGCTGGTGCTCTTAAATTCTATTTTATTTTTATAATGCCTACTTCCATCCTGCTCCTTCTTCACATCCCCTCACTTCCTACTAAATTACTTTTATTAATATCTGATTTCTCTCTCTAATGTTTCTTTTTCAGAACACACACATATGCACACACGCATGTGTAAACATATACACAGACATTGAAAAGAGCTGGTGTGTGTGTTTCCATTCCCAATTAAATGCCCACTCTATCTTTTTTTAAATCAAGCTAATCAGAAAGTTTTCCAGAGCCAAATAAGAGGGGATTTGTAGGAAGCGTGCACTTCTTTAGATGGTTGAGAACAGATACATGAGGATTTTCTAACATCGCCTAAAACCTCCCAGATAGCTTTTTAATTTCTATTTATTTCTTATCTTGGACACAGTGTAATGTTGTTCATCTGAAACTAATATAATATTGTATGTCAACTGTCAATGAAATTATTCCGAAGAAAGTGTGAAAAGATGAAATCAACTGGCATTACCCCCTGACCACCTCACACTTCCCAGAGAGGCAATCAAAAGGCAAAGGCTAAAATCTGATAGACCGAGTTGCCCTCTTAGTCTCAAACAAGCACTCTTCATTATCTGCCTGTGGTCCTCTATAGACTCCATTAACACCTCCCTCCCCAGTTCTCTTCCTGGGGCTGTGGCCGGTCAACCCTTGTCCCCCAGGGCTTCTCTTCTTCCCTCCAGTGGTATTTCTCTCCTGTTTTGTAATTTCCCTGCTTTAAGGCTTTAGGAATATCCTGAGCTCAGAGCCCAGTGCCCTGGAGAGATGTCCAGTTTGGCCTCCTCCGTCCCTGATTTGCAGCATTTCTTTCTCTCTGTGTGTCATTTGGAGATTAGAAGAAGATATGTGAGCACCCCTGCCCTGGAGTTTTCTCCTGTGGTGCACCCACGTGTGTGCGTGTGTGTGCATGCGTGTGTTTAAGGATTCAAACTATTTCAAAGATCATGGTGATGGTGGTGACGATGCCACTTCTTAGCTGAGACCCTGGCATTGACTGAACCCTCCATTCACCACATGTGTCCTCTTAACCCTTACCCTGTGGGATGAGCACTATTATACAACCATCTATAGACTGTGGAGATTTAGGGAAGGAGGTTTGGCTTTGGTCACTTAACCTGTAGGTGGCAGAGCCACATGGAGAGCAATGCTGACTCCAAAGATGATGTTCGGAAACCTTCCCCTAGGTCTTCAATGTAGCCACGCCAAGCATCCCAACATTTTCACTCAGCCATTTCTTCAATAACATCATCATGGCCACCACCATCATCGTAGCTTGAAATCACATCTTATATATTAGCAGGAAATCTATTTCCCTTCCAGAGACTTCTCACAATCTTGAGGAAGAGAGAATGGCGTCTCCTCCCAACAACAGCTGCTCCAGGCCGGCTGTGGCTTGCAGCTGCCTTCCCATAACTTCTCCAGGGGGTGGTTCACCCCAAGCAGCTCACACAGCATCGGGGTCCCTTGTACCCACGGCTTCCCTCTGCCTTCTCCTTTCACCACAGCACGACACCCCGAGTTGGGCCTGGGCCATTTCCTGAAGGCGTGGGTGGAG
Source organism: Artibeus jamaicensis (assembly GCF_021234435.1). NCBI lineage: Eukaryota > Metazoa > Chordata > Mammalia > Chiroptera > Phyllostomidae > Artibeus > Artibeus jamaicensis. The sequence continues at coordinate 3,120,133 of NW_026521954.1, forward strand.
CAGAAGCTTATTGCTGAACAGAACAGGAGGGCTTCCGTTATCGGACTTCCATGCCGTGAAGCCTGGTGATGAGACAGCACTGGGGGGCATATTCAAAAGGTGGGGCTCTGGAGCCCAAGTGTTATCCGAGTGGAAGGGGGACGGGGCCTGTGCCCACGCTGCTTGCCCCTCGGCCCCCTGTTCTGCCCTGCAGTGATGCGGCCTGGGTCCATCCTGCCGCGGGGCCGCCCCTGAGCCAGGGGCGCCGGCCGCTCGGTGGCAGGAGGGTCCGCAGAGCGTCAGGCCTGCCTCTTAAAGGCAGATGCAGCTGCCAGTCCTAGACGAAGAGTCCCACGGCGTGGAGAACCGCAAAGAGCGTGACAATGCCAACCGCCAGAAGACGTCAGCCCGCTGCAGCACCTGGGGGCTGCAAGTCCCCGAGGCGGGCTCGCAGCGTGAAGTCCTGGTTGGGACGGTGCTGCGCTCAGAAAGGAGAAGTGATGCAGCAAGATCCGCGTGTGTAGTGTGTGGGCCATTGTCCCAGCACCGGCCGGTCCCCAGGCCAGTGCCTGGCCCTAAACGGCTTTCAATGGGAGACACTCAGATGCAGCGCTGTCTCCCGTATCCGAAGAGGCCCGCTGGCTGCTGTGCTTCCTCTTCATTAGTAGCTGGGGACAGTGCCTCCTGTTGAACCTTCTCGGGCACCTCCGTGGACTCCTGTTGGTGTCGCCCTGCCCACGCGCGGTGGTGACGAGACTCCTGCTGCGAGAATGTTTCAGGGGCTCCCCCGATCGGGGTCCTGCCACAACCACGTCATAAAAGCCACCCATCTTTAGATAAGCTGCCTCCTTCGAGCTTAATAACATGCTGACATTATCAAAGTAATAATTTCTTCTTAAAGTTGGAAAAGGAGAAAAAACTGTATTTGTAATTTTACCTCCATGCACAGGTGGGATGGCCAAGATCCCAGTGCGTTTCCTCCTCCTCTATTTTATGTGTGTGTTCGCTCGATCGCACAAAGCTGTGCTGGTGTTAATGTTTTGCTTTCTAAACACAATGTATAAGTATTTTCCGTGTTAATAAAAACACGTGCTGTTAGTGGGACCGTAGGGTTGTTCACGGTGGCCTCCTGTTTTGATTGGTTAGAATTCGTGCTGATGTCTGTTCTGATTGGTCAGATTTGGAGTGTTTGCTGCCAACATCGTGCCGGTCAGTAAACATTTTTAATATCACCCCCTATTCCATGTGTAAACTTTAGCCCATTACTTCAGCATTTTTGTGCCTCACTTTCCTCATCTTTTCACCAGAGGCCTCAAAGCACTTGGCTTGGAGTAGGTGAGACTACTATTTCAGTAACTGGCATCAGAAGATGGATAGAAGAAATTTAGAACATGACACAGCTCTGCACATTGCTGCTGAAATAGACCATCGGCCACACAACCCAAGGTCTGTCTGGTGAGACTGGGGCCTGGATGGCACCAGAAGAAACCCTAAATTCACACGACTGTTTGCTGACAATTACAAATTCGTGAGGGCAAAATCTACATGTGGTTATGGCTATAAAAACTCCTGATGATCGCTTAATGCAGGAAAATAGCTTTCTGTCACCTGCCCCAGGTGAGTTTTAGATGAATGAGCAGCAGAGGGGTCTCTGGGAATAAGGTAAGGGTAGATTTCCTGGGAACAAGGCAGAATAATTAAAAGCTGCTGTTTTAAGACTAAGTTTGCATCAGAGGAAGAACTCACAATAGATTTGACTCTATAAAAAAATCTAAATTATTTTGCTTAAAAATCATTAAAAGGCTAACCACAAACTGAAAATACATATTTCAAAATAGGGCAAACAAAGAGTTAAATCTCTTTAATATATAACTATACCCATTTGTAATGTTTGTAAGAGAAGCAGTCATGAATACAGAGAAAACACTGTCTTTTGGATCCTAATTTTTAAGAATGGCCAAAGAACATGAATAGATAAAAATAGAGGAGTAAATGTAAATGATGGAAACACTTGGAAGAAATATTTTACATCACTGATAACTAAATACATTTTAATTGAAAAGTCATTTGCCTGTCAAATCATTTATTCATATTTATTGTATACTTATAAGTTGCTAAGAGAGATGTTACAAATTCTCATTACAAGAAAAAAATATTGTGGCTATGTGAGGTGATGGATGTTACTAGACTATTGCGATCATTTAGCCATATATACAAATATCAAATCATTATGTTGTACATCTGAAACCAATGTAATGCTTTATGTCAGTTATATCTCAATAAAATCATTCATTCATTTATTCAACCAATAAATATTGAGCACATACTATGCACAAGCCATTTCAGACCCTGGAGCTTCAGCAGTGAGTGAAGCCAACACAAATCCCGCCCTCCTGGAGATTTCACACCAGTGCTAGAGGCAGACAATAAAAAAATACATTAAAAATATAATATGTTAGATGATGAGAAGTGCTAAAAAGAAAAATAAAGCCAAGGAGGGGAGGGCCTTAAGGATAGAGAGTAAGTGGGGCGTGCTCTTTCAGAAAGTGTGGCCAGGGATGGGTAAGTAACTGAAAGAGATGAGAGAGTGCACCTCTGAGGTGCCGGGACAGGCTTCTCAGGAGAGATGCCAGAATGTGCACAGGCCCTGAGGCAAAAGTGCAGCTTCATGTGCATGGAACGGCAAGGAAGCTGAGTGGCTAGAACAACATGGGCAAAGGAGAGAATGATAGGAGAAAGGGGGTGAAGGCCAGATGATACAGGGCTCTGGAGGGCACTCTAAGAACTTCAGCGGTAACTCGGAATAAAACAGGAAGCCAGGGAAGATGTGGGGAGGGAATGGTGTGATCTGATATACTTGCTGGGGCTGCCATAACAAAATACCACAGACTGAGTGGCTGACCCAACAGAAATTTATTTTCTTATAGTTATAGAAGCTAGAAGTCCAAGATCAAAATGTCAACAGGCTTGATCTCTTCTGAGGCCTCTCTCCTTCCTTGGCTTGCAGATGGCCGCCTTCTAGCTGGGTCTTCACATGATCTTTCCCCTGTTGCCTTCACCCCCATGTCTCTTCCTCTTCTTTATTTTTTATCCTCGCCTGAGAATATGTTTATTGATTTTAGAGAGAGGAAGGGAGAGAGAAACATTGATGTGACAGAGAAACATCGATTGGTTCCCTCCTGTACATGCCTCTGCGGGAGGCCAAAACCACAACCTAGGTATGTGCCTGACCGGGGATCAAACCTGCAACATTTTGCTGTACAGGACGGTGCTCCAACCAACTGAGCCATCCTGCCAGGGCTCTTCCTCTTCTTACAAGGACACCAATCATTTTGGATTAGAGCCCATCCTACTGCCTCATTTTAACTTAAAGGCTGTTATCTCCAAATACAGCCACGTTCTGAGGTATGGGGGGTAAGGGCTTCAACACAGGAATTTGGAATTTCACCCCTAACAACTGATGTACATTTTCACAGCATCACTTTTGCTGTCAGGTTGAGAACAGATTCTCAAGGGCAGAAGCCAGGAGATCAGTGAGAAGGTTACCACAACAATCCAGATGAGAAATGACAGTGGTTAAGGATTTATCATTCCCACACTTCATCCCAACCTTTTATTGTGAAATATGACGCAAAGACATAAAGTTGCATAAATGAACAGCTTGATGAACTATTACAAAATCAGCACCTGTGTACCTAGGTGAAAGAACAGAATATTGCCTGCACCCATGAATCAGGACCTTCTTTTCAAAACCTTTTGGTCTAGAGATTTCCCCCCCACCACAAAAAATCCATGTATTATTACTCTACTATCAGTTTGTTTTTGTATTTTTTATTGTACTAACATGCACACAGCATAAATTTACTATTTTAACCATTTTTAAGTGCAGTTCTGTAGCATTAATTATGTTCACATTGCTGTGCAGTCATCACCATCATCCACCCCCGGAACTTTTCTCATCTCCCCTAATTGAGACTCTCAAACCTTGAAACCCTCGTTTGCCATTCCTGCTTCCCTCCAGGTCCCGGCAGCCACCCTCCTGCTCTCTGGCCCTGTGAATTTGTCCACTCCACCTAGGCACCTCATATAAGTGGAGTCATTCAGTATTTGTCTTTTTTTATGAATCACTGCTTACATTTAAAAACAGTATTAACATTTACAAGATAAATTGAACTGAATAACCAGTTCCATGTGGTCAAAATCCCATGATGCATGATCATAAACGGTTCAAACTTGATTTAACCAGCTTACTAAGTGTCTCAACATGACAAGACTTTGCAATTCCTTGGCAAAGACCTATTTTCTGTATATTCCTGCCAATCTCAAGTTTCCTCAAACCTTTTTTGTTTGATGGGGGGGGGAGGTGGATCAGAAGCTGCAGAACAGGCTGAGGGGTATCAAAACATCATCACAGTGTGCCTGCCACCTCACCTCAAATGACCCTTGCCCTGCAAGTGCTCATAGCAGAACAAGAACTACAGTAGGACTATTAATAATTAATCCTACCAGCTATTATCTATTAAACACTTACTGTGGGCTAGGTCCCATTGGAAGCATCCTATGTGTATTAACTCATTCAATGCCCGCAGCAGCTCTGTGAGGCAGACATAACTATAATCCTCATTTGCAGATGAGGAAACTGAGGCACAGGGAAGTTGGGGAACTCGCTCAAGATCACGCAGATGGTGGGAAGTTGAGCTGGCTTCAAACTTAGGCAGTCTGGCCCCTTGCTCTTACTCTTCACCAGTGGTTCTCAACTGTGAGTGCGCACCAGAATCCTGGGAGGGCTTGTTAAAACGCTGATGGCCAGGTCCACCCGGAGTTGCTGACTTCGTTCTTAGGTGAAACTCCAGGATTTGCATTTCCAACACATTCCTGAGTGTGGTGCACTGCAGGGGCAGGGGAACACACATAGAAAAGCACTGCTCCCCGCAAGGAGTTAAAGGTAACTACTATGTGGTGAGCACCAACTACGAGTCAGGCACTGTGCAAGAACACCATGTGAGGCTGTACCCCTTTCACAGCCGAGTATTTGAGAATCAACAAAATTAAGGACCTTCTCAAGTTCACAGAGGGGCAACTGCTGCAGCCTGTGTTCAAGACCAGTTTTCTGAATGCCAAAGGCCTTGTCTTTTCCACCCTACAGCCTCGCTGACACAGCTCTACAGGGTGCTCCGGGCAGGGTGATAGCTGGACACCTCTTCAAAGCACTGTTCAGTCAATATTTGTCTGTCGTTTGTTTTAGTGGAGATGGGGGAAATGGATTTTCTATTAATAGAACTATACACAAATTTACACTTGTATATCTTTATGTTCAAAAATAGTATTAATCGCCTCCACTGATTACAGCTTAACATTTTCACCTCTGCGGCAGAGTCTTCCGCTTTATACTGTTTCTGTCACTCATCACTGGGTAGTATTTGATCACTCACGGTCACTAAGGATGACTTAATGGATGTCCTTCCACGTCTTGTTCAACATTTGTTAAGTTTGTTTCTTTGGTTTTTTTTCATATTGACATAATATTTTCTTTGTTTTTAAAGTTTTTTTCTCTGTTCTGTGTTCTTACACAATTTATCAAACCACACAAATTCTGAGAAAAACTAGCCAAGGGTTTAATTTCAGACTTTCAGTTGGCTCTGAGAACCAGTTTTCTATTATTACTGGCTGATTGGTCTCAGAGTGGGTGGGTGTGCAGTTGAGCTCCGTGTAACATGTACGGGCCCGGAGAAGAGTTTCTGCTCCTCATTCAAGCTTGTTCTCTGCTTGAGGAGATAGGGACAGATTTATATTTGTTCTGTTACTAAAAGAGCGGCACCTAGACACCTGGCTTAATTGGTGCCTGATTTTCTAATTTTTCCCAGTATTAATTGTTGTGGTCCACACGGTTGGCGACCCAGCCAAAATCTTTCTTGCCAACCAAACCTTTCCCTACTTCTGCTCCCATACTGGGAGTGCAGCAATGTTGTCAGAGAAAGTGGACCCCTCCCCCAGCCCCAGGGAATAAATGCGATTGTTCTTAAACTGGCCCTGCAGCAGTATGGACTCGCCTCTGTCAGTGATTGGCCTAGGAATGTGCATGTCACCGAGTTCTGGCCAATGAGATCTAGAAGGAGCACTGTTGGGGCTTCTGGGAAACATTTTGTTCCCTGACAAAAGCCAGGAGAGTTATTCTATTTATTCTTTCTCATTGCAAAATTTTTATTGCCCATTATATTTGCAGAACATTTTTTTAGAATAATAGAACTTGCTGCTTAATTCTCTTAGTAAGAGTTGGAGCAGATGTTAGAACTGGTCCCATAAAAAGATAGAATGCCTGGAGTTCTGTAGTGTGACCCTACAATCATTAGCCAAGATGTGGCAGAAATTGGGGTGCTCAGAGTCTACTCCTAGGGACAGAGCACATCAGGAGGTGTACCATCTCTCTGCCTAGTAGCTGGTGTCTGAACCTCGACCCAGTTACCGGATGTGAGAATCTCAGTTGCTATATGATCTACAGCTAAATGACACATGAAGGCTCAGAGAGTCTTACAGCTTAAAGAACATCCTGCAACCCAACCACTGAGCATTTAATGTAGCTGGTGCTGAACAAGATAAATCCCTATCTATAGGTACATTCTCTGGATCACAGGGAACCCTGTGGGCTACATCTAGGTACTGAGAACTGTTCAATTACTACCACAGTTCTGTGCCACTTATTAATTAAATTGATTAAGAAAACAAGGAATATAGAATCAACTTGGGCCTGGAATTCATTTAAACCCAGTCAACACTGGGGTGGAGGAGGGGTTGGGGGAAGCAGGGTGTGTGGGGGCAGAAACAGCCCTGCTTCAAATCTTCAAGGTCTTGAAACAAGGCAAGTCCCTTACTTTGGTTTATATATCAACCTTCCAACCTTGGGACCTGCAAGTGGAATTGTTTTTATGCAGATAACTGAATCAGGAGATTGCAACCACGGTCTTCAGGCCAGAGACAAGCTAAGAAAACCTGTTCTCAGTTTATAGTCAGAAACGGGACCTCATAGACAGAATTCATCAAAATGCCATCCCCCTTAGATTTAAAGTACCAGCCTTAGCTGTGTGAAATACCCTGTTTTGAACCAAAGACACTCCTCCATTCCGCTGTGTTTCCTGGACAGAGGGCCCCTTCCCTGACTTGAGAATGTATTTTCTAGTCTTGAATAATTCTGATCTTTGCACTTTCAACCTGTGGTGAGTCATTTATTTCTAAGTGTGATTAAGGTACATACTTTGTCAAGTAGAAATTTTATTATATTTGGGTTTCTCTGACCTGGATAAGAAAACATGTACCAAAGAAAGAGATCTTTTGTTATATCTCTCATAATCCCTATCACCATCCTTACTTCTTTCATCTTTACTTATCTTTTATTATTACTCTACTCCCTGAATTGGCATGAGTTATTGACTACAAATCAGTATATACTTTGATTTTATTACATTTGCCCTAGATCACTAAAATTTTATTGCTTATTCCACGAATTTTCTTAATATAAAGATTCTGAGCGTGACCTAATTTGCAAATAGGGTCTTCTTTGCAGATGTGATTAAATTAAGATGCGGTCATGTGGAATTAGGGCCCTAAATCCAAAGACTGGTGTTCTTACGAGAAGAGGAATTTGCATACAGAGGTGGAGACAGAGAGACTACCATGTGGAGGCACAGGCAGAGACTGGGGTGCTGTACTGCAAGCCAAGAAACACCAAGGATTGTAGGCGACCACTGGAAGCTGGAAGAGGCCAGGAAGGAGCCTCACCTAGAAACTTCAGACAGCGCAGGCCCTGCAGACCCCTTGGTCTTCTAGCCTCTAGCTCGGTGGGACAGTAAATTCCTGCTGCTATAAGCTGCCCGGCTTGTGCTGCTTTGTGGCAGCAGCCCTGGGACAGGAATGCAACAGCCAAATAATGACAAGATAGCAGGATAAGACACAATTTTGTCAACAAGGTCTTTACAATATAAGAGAGGACACAGCTGTGGGCATTTTTAAATTGCAAATTTTTAGTGTGTCATAAATGCAGATACAGAAATCTGTACACGCTCATAGAGACAACACCAAGAAAGGAGTAGTTAACAAACTGGGGGGGACGAGAGAAGCTGTGAATTAAAAAAACTCTTTTTCTAATTATTTTATTGTTGTTCAATTACAGTTGTCTGCATTTATCCCCCCCCACTCCTCCCCATCTCAGCCATCCCCTGAAAAATTCTTTACAATTCTTTTTTTATATACAAAAGCAGTGGCCTTTTTAGTGAACCCCCCCTTTTTCTTTGGCTCCCTTTCTTTTCTTTCCCCCTTTGACCCTTATCTATCAGTATCCTCCTCCGCAGTTAATCTTGTTAATACTCTGGTATTTATTGTTGCATAGTTTCCTCCAAGTTTAGCTAATTAATCACATTCATATAGATATATATCTATATATGTTGCTATTGTTCATCTTACAAAAATGTGATCATATTGTAGATATTTTATGCACCTTTCTTTTCTGAATAAACCTTGGATAAACCCTTCCATTTCAGCCGATGCAGCTCTAAATGACTCTTTTCACTGACATTATTCCATAATATTCCATCCTGTAAGTATACTGTATTTCACCCAACCGTTTCCCTGTTGATGGATATTATAAACATCTTTGGACATATATTTTTGCCTGCTGATGTTTTATTCCTATGCACTAAATTCCCAGGAGGGGGCTTTTGTGGCAAAGGACATACATTTAATACTTAAAAATGTTGTCATGATGTATTTCAAAAATATTATAACACTTCGATTTCTACTTGCCGTGTGTGAGAGTAGCCTTCCCCTCCCCTGTGCATCCCCAGCAGCCAGAGATGTCAAGATTTTTTTAATATTTCCTGCCAGCTGTGAAAAAACCGACATAGGGTTTTTTAGATTTTCACTTCCTGGACTATTTCTGTGTTTTAGCAACCTTTTCTACATTTTTGAGCCACATCAATTTGTTTTTCTGTGAATTGTCTTTTTATATTATTTTTTCATTGGTTTGATTGGGTTGTTTTTACTTTTTGATTAATTTATAAGAGTGTTTTGACTATTAGCAATATTAATGGTATAACCAAGCCTATCATATATCATTTGACTTTTTCATTTACTATGTTCATTATACTTTTGTCATATAAAATTTTTGGTTTTTACAAACTAAGCAAACAAGAACAGGAACAGAATCATGGATACAGAGAGCAGTTTGATGGTTGCCAAATAGGAGGGGAGGTGTGGGGAATGGGCGAAGAGTTGAGGGGATTAAGAAGTACAAATAGGTGGTTACAGAATGGCCATGCCCATGTAAATTACCGTGTAGGAAATGGAGTAGCCAAAGAACCTATACGCATGACCCATGGACTTGAACTATGATGTGGGGATGGCCTGAGGGCGTGCAGGGAGCTCAGTGGAAGGTGGAAACGGGGGGGGGGGGGATTGGGACAACTGTAATAGCATAATCAATAAATATAATTAAAAATTAAAATACATTTTTTTAGTTTTTATGTAATCAGATATGCCTATCTTTTCTTTTACAGCTTATGATGTCTAGCATTCTTAATAGATTTTATAACTTCTGATATTAAGAAGATCTCAATCAATGTCATGGTGACTATAATTAATAACATTGCATGGCATATTTTAAAGTTGCTAAGAGAGTAGATCTTAAAAGTTTTCATCACAGGAAAAAATATTTTAGAACTATGGTGACAGATGTTAACTTGACTTATTGTCATGGTCATTTTGCAATATATACAAATATAGAATCTTTCTGTTGTAAACCAGAAACTAATATAATGTTATACATCAGTTATACTTCAATTAAAAAAATATCTCGTATGTAACCTTCTAAATATGTAACCCCTTAGATTTTCTTTTTCCCACAGCTTTATTGAGTTGTAATTAACTAGTGAAAATTATATATACATTTAGGTAATACGCAATAGTTGGTATATCAGGTGATGATTTAATATATGCCAATGTGAACTGATTACCACAATCAAGTTAATTCATACATCCATCCTCACACATTCTTATCATTTGCATGTGTGTGTGTGTGTGTGTGTGTGTGTGTGTGGTAAGAACAAAATATGAAGACTGCGATTCCTCATTCTGTTAATGCAGCAAATCATGTTGATTGATCCACATCCTAAGGATAAATCCCACTTGTCCATGATGTGTGATTGCTTTAATGTACTGCTGAATTCAGTTTACTAGAATTCTGTCAAGAAATTTTGCATCTATGTTCATCAATGATATTAACCTGCAATTTCTTTTCTTGCAGGGTCCTTATGTGGCTTTGGTAGAAAGGTGTTGCCTACTTAGTAAAGCTCTCTTCTCTTCAGCTTCTTGGAAGAGTTTGAGATGGATCAATATTAATTCTTCTTTAAGTGTGGTGGAATTCATAGTGAAGACATCTGGTCCTGAAGCTTACTTTGTTAAGGGTTTCTGATGAGTGATTCAATCCCCTTACTTGTTATTGGTCTTTTCAGTTTATGTTTCTTCAGGATTCAGTCTTGGCAGCTTGTATGTGTCTAGTAATTTCTTATAAGTTGTCCAATTTGTTGGTGTACAATTGTTCATAGTAGTCTCTCATGAGCCTTTGTATTTCTGTGGTATCAGTTGTGATGTCTCCCCTTTCATTTGTAATTTTATTGATTTGAGTTCACTGTCTTTTTTTTCTTGGTTAATCTAGCTAAAGTACTGTCAATTTTGTTTATTTTTTTAAACCAACTTTTAGTTTTGTGATCTTTTCTATTGTCTTTCTCGTCTCTATTTCATTTATTTTTGCTCTAATCTTTATTTCCTCCCTTCTGCTAACTTTGGGCTTGGTTTGTTCTTTTGAGCTCTTAGGGGTGTAAAGTCAGTGAGAAGATGGGAGTGGCCCCAGACCATGGCTAAGAGGGGCTGGAACCAAACCATAGGTTTGTGTTAGAGTCTACATTCAGACTGAGGCTGCTTGGGCCTGCCTTTGAGGGCAGAGAGGAGCATGTCTCCCTCAGGAGCCTGAGCAGGCAGGACTGCTCCTGGAGTGAAGGAGAGGGGTCTGGAACAGAGTCCTAGGGCTTCTTCAGGACTGGTCAGACTCAGGAAAGTGGGCCCACCTCATGGGGCGCAGACAGGCATGTCTCCTGGTGGGTCCCGGGCAGGTGGGTGTATTTCTGGCCCATGGCTGAGAGGGGCTGGAGCCCCATTACAGGGCCATTTCAGGATCTGCAGTCAGACTGAGGCTGATAGGCCATATTTACCAGGTGGGCGTGTCTCGTGTGGGATCCCTTGGCAGATGGTGCTGTAGGCAGGGCCAAAGCCAGGTGAGGCTGCAGCCGAGTCCATCGGAGCTGTTTCCAGGTCTGTAGCCAGGAGCACAGCTGGCAGGTTGCTGCCTGGACATGTGCCTGTCTTCTCAAAGTGGCTCTGCTCAGCCTTTGGCCCCACCAGGGCTTTATGGACTCCTGCCTGGGTCCCACAGCGCTCCCACGGAGCGCACTTCCGGCCGTGAACCACCGCCACCATGCCGTTGCCCGAGGGAGGGGGTCTCCTCTCATGGAATTCATATTGTTTGATTTTGTTTTTTACATTTAAGTCTTTAATCTGTTTTAAATTAATATTGGTATCTTATTTAAGATAGAAGTCTCATTTTTTTAAAGCTAGCCTTTCCCCACTGATTTGAACTATCTTTGTTATCATGTATCACGTTCTCACATACACTGAGAATTTCTGAATTCTCAATTCATTTTTGTTTCTTCATTTATTTTGTCCATTTCTAGCCTAATTCTAATTTGACGTGCTTCCCACGGCCTCCAGGAGCTTCTCACGCAAATGCTTTTCAATCTTCTTTTGCAGATTGGTTGTTCTTGGCTGTTGGAATTCCATGCTCACCCTTCCACACAAACTTTAAAGTTCCAGGTCCCAGGTGAGGGTGTTACAGATCAGGGGTGGGGGGATCAACATACTATTACCGAATGAACCCACTCTTGTCTCTGGGGATCCCCCACCCCATACTAGGTTCGCCTTGCCCGCCACCAGGGAAAGACATCTCTCAATGCCAGAGATTGGTGAGAAGGAAAAGTTTTATTTATTTAAAGAGTTACATAAACTTAAGAGTAATAACTTAACATCTTCATTGAGATCTCAAAGTCCTTTGGAACACCCACAAACGCATAGGCCTTTCTTCCCCCTCTGCCCAGTCCAGGGTACCATATCTCAGAAAAAGAAGTAGAAGTCCGTGGTTCTTCTCTGCCCAAGCTGCCCGGTACCAAAAGACCCCACTTGGATGCTATGCCTGGGTTTAAATCCTGGTGCCAATCTTCCTCTGCTGCACTATTTCCGACCTCTCCCACAATTGGCCACAGCTGCCAGCATTCCCATATTTTTCCAGCTTTACTGTCCTGCCATAGTAAGTCCAGGCAGGCGTGGCCCTGTGGTGTGGAGCCAATCATCTCCAAGCTCTTGCACGGGCTCTGTAACCAGGGGGAGTTGCCTCCCAATTACATCTTGGTTGGAAGTCACTCCCATGCCCCTGGCTCAAAGCATGGCCACAGCTGTTTAACATATCTATGAAACCAGTTAAAGGTTATAGATAAGTTAAATGACTGTTCTAGAGGTTATCTGCAAAACTGTTGCTATTCCAAACAGCTCTCAATGGCCCTCCTCCATGTGTCTTATTCCCCAGCTCAGACTTGGGGGGATATATTTTTCTAATATTTCCTGGACACCCAGTTCTGGACCCCATTACAAATTCCTATTTGCCCCCCCTTTGGCTGCACCCTGTTACAAAGGTATATGTCTAGCTCAGCCTGAGTCACATGCCCAGGATGAGAAGCCAGCCCTGCTCCTCCTTTTTGACTCATCAAACACTAAAGGTCTTATTTCTATGAAGACCCCAATTGCTCCCAGAGGGAGCAACAGAGTTTCACTCTCACAATAGAAAAGATCTGATTACTTCTCTTGCAAGAGACAGTAGGGGGTTACTTTCTATGCCAAACAAATAATTTATATCCTGGGAGAGAACAAAGCAACGCCTCTTAGTAGAGCAGCAGAAAAGAAAACACATATATACACATTTTTAATCTCTGCTATATCATATTAAGGAAGTTGGACGTTGTCCAACTTGTAGGTACTTAGTTAGCCATTTAAAAGTTTTAGGTGGCAGAGTCACAAGATCAGTTTGGCAGCCATAAAGTAGGTGGAATAGAAGCGGAAGAAACTGTAGACAGGACGCCTAGTTAAGGCACCTCTGCAATAGTCCAGGCAAAAATGACAAAGAGCTGAAATAAGGCAATTGCTGGGGGTAGAGCAAGAAGAGGAAAGATTTGAAAACCACTTATCAGGTAGAAGTGACAGGATCAGTGACTGGTTTCATGTGGGATTAGGTAAGAATCTAGAACGACTGCCTAGTTTTTAGCCTAGGTGGTAGAATTGGTGTTGGTACAGCTAAGTAATATAGAAACACAGGAGGAAGGGTAGACTTGGGTGGCAATGTAGATAATGAGCTTAGTTGAAAACATGCTGAATTTGAAAGCTTGTGAGACATTCAAGTGGCGATACCCAGTTGGCATGCTGATCACATTGGGTTCAGAGCTAAGCAGAGCCCAAGGCTGAGTGAACCGAAGCAGAGCCCAAGCAGAGCCCACAGGTGGTTTGGAGGGCCATCAGGATACACGTAGTAGTGAAAAGTGTGGAGGAGGAGAGCTGAGGATGAACACTTAAGGGCACCAAACTTCACCAGAAGAGGGAGAACTGGAGCCAGCCGTGGGTTCTGAGAAGGGGCCTTTTAAGACACGGAAAGTGGTAACACAGAAGATAAGAGAGATAAGGTTCTAGAAGGAGGAAGTGGTCAGTTGCAGTTGAGCAACAGAGAGGCCTCAGAAGTATCCAGTGGATTTTGTCAACTACCACGTAGTGAATTTGGCTAGAGCAGTTTCAGCTGGGTGGGGTGAAAGAAGTTAGGTTTTAAATGTAGTTGAGTCAGAGTGAAGGAAAGCATCAGATGTCTCTTCTTTGTCCCTCCAGATCCACCCTCTCTCCTTCACCGCCACCCTTCTCTCTGTCAGAAATTCAAGGCAACATCAAAAGATTCCGGCGACTCTACTGAGTTTGGCCAGTGGTGAGCCCTGGAGACTGGAGGGAAGACGGAGAGTGAGGTGGGGATAAACGGTCCCCCAATTCCCTTCTTACAGAGTGTGCTGCATTCACTCAACCCCAGATCACAACTCCCTCCAGCTAGGTTCAGGGGACCGCCCCCTTCTGCCTCCTTGCAGGCCTCAGAGCAGTAATAACTCTGCTCTGCTAGTTCTGGGGCTTCTAGCACCCCTCTCATTTCTTTACATCCTGCCCACACCTTTATAAAGAGTTCTCTTTTTAAAAAGATTTTATTTATTTATCTTTAGAGGGGAAGGGAAGGAGAGAGGGAGAGAAATATCAATGTATGGTTGCCTCTCATGTGTCCCCTGATGGGAACTGGCCTGCAACCCAGGCATGTACCCTGACTGGGAATTGAACTGCAATCCTTTGATTCTCAGGCCCACGCTCAATCCACTGAGCTACACCAGCCAGGGCAAGAGTTCTTTATTACACCTTTCTTGAATTATCCTAATTTGAACACGCCACCTGTCTTTTGCTGAAACCCTGACTGATGTGAAAAGAAACCTTGGCTGGGAGAGTAAAGAGACAGAAATACACAAAGACTGCAGAGACTTTATCACAGGGTTTATTTTTTAAGGGTTAGAGAGGCTTGAACACATCGACAGGCTTATAAAGTCTTCACAGCTAGGATCTACTCTAAAGCTGTGATCTGAGAGGAGAGAAGAAATAGGCAGAGAGCTCTTTGTGAGCCTCTGGAGTTGAGGACTTGCAAGTGGCCTCACCACTGTTGCTCAAGAAGTTCCAAAACCTGTGTTTCCGGCTTGACCAAGACGGTCTGTTTGCCAGGTTTGCCCACGGCTGGGCTGGCAAGTGTTGGTGTGAGCAATGAGCTGATGGAAAAGTAGACAGAGTCTAACAAAGAAGAAAGAACAAAGGTCAGGACCTCAGCAAACCCAGGCACACCTTGGTGCACCAAGACAGCCAGTTCTAAACAGAGTCATGGATGTTTTTTAAACTTTGCAAGGCACTGCCTGACCCAGCCCTGTTCTTTCGTCTTTTTGGGTCACCGATCGCATCATAATATGCTGTCTTGCAGGCCTCCTTTCTCTTTCTCAAATAATAATAAGCTCCACTCTGCCCTTAAGCTTAAACTCTGTCCTTTCCACTGCCTGCAACCTGGCAGTTCCCCAACTCTTCTCCGGACAACTCCTTCCCCTCAGGTCTCTCATTAGCACCACATCCCCCCCCCCCCCCCCCCCCGGCCAACTACCCAATCCAAACCAACCCTTTTGTTACTCTTCCTCCAAGGGCCCTGGACTCCTCTTTCTTAGCAGTCACACCTTAAAATTTAGGGAGGCGGAGCATTTTATTTAGAAAGCCTCCTATAGTTTCCTATAAACTCTGTTTTTCGTCGAACTCTCTAACCTGTCTGGTATTTGCATTTATCTGTTGAATGGGATAGGCCTCCTGTCGAAGTCTGTACACCTGGGCACTGTGCTGGACCCTCCTACAGCGCTTCCTTTCACTCACTCATCCACTCCACAACTGTTTAATGAGTAATGAGCTCGTGCTTTGCCGTTTAATGCACACAGAGGATGAAAAGAGAATATCCTTATCACAAAGGATAAGAAGAGAATAATGACAGGGCTTCTGGGCCGTAGGCCTGGAGGGGAACTAAGCATACTTGTGAAAGCAGCTGCATGAATGCAGAAATGACAGTTTAACTAGGTAACCGCCGCTTTAATGACAGGTGATGGTTCTAAGCTTCAGGAATTCTGGCAAAGAATGCATTTCCATTCATTAGACTCTCTCTGGGTTTGTAGCACCATGTTTTATTCATGGAAATCACTTAATAAATCCTTTAACAATTAACTTGAGTGTTAATCTTTTTTTTAAGTTTTCATGTTTCTCCAAAGTTCCAAATAAATTTTTAGCTACTTACTAGGTATCTCCACCAGGATGTCCTATAAGCATTTCCAACTCAACATGTCCTAAACAGAAATCTTTCCTCTTAAACCCGGCCTTCCTTTATTCTTCACCTCTGTTGTCCGAGGCAGAAAGCTCAGAACTATTCTCAATGCCACTCCCTCTCTTACCCCTTATCCAAATAGTCACCAAGTGTTGCCCATTCTAGGATATAAATACTTTGTGACTCGTTTTCTGGTTCCTACCATCTTGGGTCCAAAGTTCATTATCTCCTCCCTGAATTGGTGAAAATGAAAACAAAAACAAAAACATTCCAACAGATCCCTCTGTCTTTTCTCTACAATCTCGTAGCCACTACCACAGTCATTTCTGAAACACGAATCCAATACAATCACACCCTTGCTTTAAATCCTTTTGTGGTCCCCCAATGTTTTTAAGGCAAAGTTCAATTTTTTTTCAGCATGGCTCAATAAAATTATTTCAATCTGGTTACAAATAAATAATCTAAAACATGGAAAAAGTTACATACATAGAGTTGTTCATTGGGTCCTATATTAGTTTTCTATTGCTGCTGTAACATATCACTGTAACTTTAATGCCTTAAGACAACAGAGGGGAAAAATAGGAAGATCCCTGGACTTTGTAACTGCGGGTTTGTTTTTGTGTAGATGAATAATCTCTATCTGTTGAAGACACAGTCCACTGGGTTTTCTGTTATTTGCAGCCAAATACAACTTTAACTGATCAAAGTAATTCTGTAATTAAAATAAAAAAGAAAAATGGTCAGATTCCAAGTTACCTTTCTCCCACCGCATGTACTCTATTTCATGAATAGACTAAGAGCCTCTGCCCTTTGAAGCTCTGCTTACACTCTTTTCTTTAATGCCTTCTAGTGCCTACCCCACTTGTTTCTCCAACAAAATGCTACTCATTTTTCAGAGCCCAGATCAAATGTTATATATAACGCCACAAAGTCTTTTCCAAGCTTTCCCTCAAATAGATTCATCATCATTATTCCCATGGCATTTCGTCCATGTTTCTGTAATAGCACTTTTAACACCACATTGTATTTGTCTGTTTTCTTGACTGTCTTCTTTAATGAACTGAGAGCAATATGTGAGCAGCTGAAGGGTTAAACCATGTTTTATGTTTGTTCCCTCCAAGGCTGACATAGCATCAGTCTATAGTAGGTGCACAATAAATGCTTTGCAAATAAATCAATACAAGAATAAAAAAACAATGTCTACATCTTTAAACCAACTAACATCCTCTCTTTTCCTGGGGTAACCCCTGACTTCTCTATACTTCTTTTTCTATTTTTTAACTGGGAAAAGAATCGTTGAGGAGCTGGAAATCAAAAGTTGAGAAGCAAAGGAAGTAATTTAGGACAGAAATTCAAAATTCAGACCAAGAATCTCTCCGCTTCCCCTACCCTAAATCGTGACCTGCCGTGGCTAAAAGCAATGTGGCTTTAGCAGGCCTGGCCCTGGCTCAAAGTCACGGTGCTGAGGGTTGGCATCCCAGCTCTGTTCACCACCCAGTGGGACAGTGGAGCAGTAGGATACTTATGTCCACCTTCTTCTGACAGTTTCTTCCTCTGTAAAAGAGGGCTAGAAAAGACCTGCCTGCCTAATTTACAGAATGTTGTGAAGATCAAAAGTGATCAGCCTCATGCATAAGATTTGCTGTGACACCCAGTGCAAATGTGAATCATGTAGCTTCGATATATGTAGGAGACACTCAGTAAATGTTTGGTGAATGAACAAATGAATGAATGAATGAGCCCAGTTCACTGACAGTCTTGTTTAAATCAAAGACTAAATGCAAGAACAACTTCATCTTTAGGGGTTGTATAAAAAACACCACCAACATATATGACATCATCATTATGAAGAAAATGTTCTTCCCCATTGAGCTGCTGATCCTTTGACTTTCTTTATGTGGGACAAAATGTTTTATTCCATTGTATGAGATATGGCTTGAAAGGCCCCATGCCTGAGAGGGATAACATTAAGACTTAAACCACACTAAGGAATATGTGACTATTTTCCTTTCTTAAAAGCATGTTTTAATAGGGACTAAGGGGAAAATGAGTTTAACTTTTAAACAGTAATGTAGTTTACCTCATTATTTGCATTGCTAAAGGGGAGAATAATTGTGTGATCCAGAAGCCAGCCCCTTAACACTATGGTAGACCATGAAAGAGTCCTCTAGTTCCTCCACATTCCTACCCATGAAATTTTGGCCCTCCTGCTTAATCTAACCTGACAGTTACCTAAAACATGGATTTGATTTTTCTCTTTATACATTATTTTTATTGTACTTTTCCATTACCATTTAATTAATTTTTTAAAAATATTTTTATTTATTTATCTTTAGAGGGGAAGGGAAGGAGAGAGGGAGAGAAACATCAATGTATGGTTGCCTTTCATGCATCCCCTGCGGGGAACTTGCCTGCAGGGACATGATCTACAACCCAAGCATGTGCCCTGACTGGGAATCGAACCATGATTGTCTGGTTCGCAGGCCCGCGCTCAATCCACTGAGCTACACCAGCCAGGGCTAATTTATTTTTTATTAAACAATTTTTTATTTTTATTCTATCACAGCTATCCCAATTTCCCCCTTGCCATTTGTCCCCCCTTATACCCTCTTCCGCTCCCACCCAGCCCCCTCCCCCTGCAATCACCACATTGTTGTCTGTGCCCATGAGTTTTCTCTTTTTTTCTTGATTTAAAGTTAAAAATTAAAGACAACATAACACCTAAATTATTAATTATATATATTTGTGTCTATATATTATATATAGTTTGTGTTTATATCATATATATATTTCTTGGAAGAATTATTAGAGTAGATCACAGGGAATTCTACTGATTCATCCCCCCATACCAAATACCTGCTAATCTGCCCTTGCTATGATCAAAATAGTCATCACAAACACCATAATGAAAAATATCCACATGAAGAATCGGTCTATGACTTTCGCAACCTTCTTCCATTCACTCCCCTTGGAATTGGTGGCCTTGTGGTCTTTGAGGCACTTGGCGATGTATTCGATATTCCTGGTCAGCACTTTGAACCGTGCACAGTAGCTGTCGGCATCCTGCGGGGTCTCTCCCCGGCACCCCAAGTCATTCTTTACAAGTCTGTTCATCTCCTTCTTTCTGGGAAGGCCTTTGTTCCTGGCTACATTCAGATTAGGCTCTGGAAGTTTGTCATACACCTTTGTGAGGTGGTCCCGCTCCCTGTCGCGGCAGGGGCTAAGGCAGCTCTCACCCACATCGTAGACGAACAGCATCCTGGACATGTACTTCAGGAAGACCACCCTGGCCCAGGGGGGCACTGGCCGGGCCTCGGCCCCGCAGAAGTGGATATTCATCACCATGATGGTCAAGGCAGTGGAGGCTGTGATCAAGGCCATCGTAGCTATGTAGTATTTTCCTGGAAAATACCAGCAGCCAAGTCAGTTCAAAACTGTCCTTCAAACTGTCCTTCAACTGTTTGGCTCAAAAAACAAACACTTTTTAAAAAGAAGCTATATATACTAATGGGTTCTAGTATATACGTTTGAATCAAACTCCATGGGTTCAAGTTCCAGCTCTGTCACTCACTAGCCTTGTGGCCTGAAATAAGTTATATATACAATCCTGCTAAGCCTCAGCTTCTTTCTTTGTAAAATGAGAATAACAATAGTATCTAACTAGTAGGAACACTGTGAGGCTCAGCTGAGGTGACACAGGTAAAGTCCTCAGCAAATAAATTGAAAAACTTTCCCTTTCAACAAACAAACAAATAAATAATTAACAATCTCGACTGGTTCTCAGAATGGTATTCAGACCTTAGAGTGAAAGTTCATTATTATTGGAAAAGAAGAGACACCATATCACTGTGTCTTAAATAGGTATATGTCTTCAACAGATGATTGCATAAAGCAAATATCCATGAAAAAAATTAAGGAAGGAAGCAATAAAAATAAGGGCAAAAATACAGAACAAAAAACCAAGGTGATGAACAAAAGCAAGCTATATGAAAAAGTAATGAAAGTAATGAAATTGATAAACTATTGCTAAGGCCACTGACAAAATAGAAGCATGTGGTAGTGGGGAGAGAAAGAGAGGATACAAAAGAGGACATAACTAAATCAAAATTTAGGAAATAATATAATAATCTTATAAATAGCTGTATGATGATACATTTGAAAAAACCTAGATGAAATTTTTAGAAATATATCAGATGTCAAATTTAGTGTAAGAAGAAGGAATGCTTGAATAGAAATGGAATTAATCAAATACTTCTATCCACCCTCCCCTCAAATACTCCAGGACCAAAAGGTTTGATATGTTAGTGAGTCTTACCAAACTCTTAAGAAATAGGTAACTCATTCAAGTTGTTCCAGAAAAAGAAAAATAGAAATAATCACCTGGCTATTTTATGAAGTCAATTTAGCCTTGATTCCAAAAGTAACAAGAAAAGAAATAGTAAAGCTATGTCACTTGTAGACATATTTGAGAAAGCCCTGTAAAAATTTTTAGCCAACTAAACCCACTGGTGTCTTAACATGATCAGTCATCATGAAAAAGGAGGGCTTAGTTGAACATCAGAAAACCTAATTCACTACATTGATGAAATGAGAGAGAAAACTCACATGATTATCTTAACAGACGAAAACAATGGATTTAATAATATTCATCATTCATTTATTATTTGTTAAAAGCTTTGAGTAAACTAAAACCAAATGGAACTTTTCTTAATATGGTAAAGGCTAAGGGCCAGATGCCTGATCAAATGCTATATTTCATCAAGAAAACTTGACACATTTCTATAAGACTGGAAGTACATTTCTTTGGTGTAACAAATAAATTGTGGTTGTTAAATATATATTCTCAAGATCTGTGTGCACCTTTCCTAAAGAATATGCATTTTTATATTATCACAGAAATAGAAGAAGTAATGCTTGCAGAATTCCTCAGACAAGTCCTGAGACATCTGTCTTTAGAAACAGCCAGCTTGCTGTTGAATGTCACTGCTGGAGGATAGGGAGGGACCTACCGATTAATGTTGCTTCAAATATGGTTATGATTGGATGTCATCACTGTCCATCATTTCTGCCTCTCAGAAGAGGTAATAAAAATGTCATTACACCTCTTCTTCTTTATTACTGGTAGAGTAGGGGGTAGTGTTTCTGTGTCTATTTCTTTAAAAGTGTGTGTGTGTATGTGTGTGTGTCCACACGTGTGCCTGCATGTCTGTGTCTTGGTTGGAGAAACATAGAAACAAACTTCCAAACAAAGAAACCAGTGTAATAACATCTAAATATTGGATATTAAGGAATTCAGTAGAGGGTAAAGGGGAAATGCAATATCCCTTTGATATTGGTCCCTACACCTCTTGTTCTGAAATGTCTCCTCATTACCTACTTTAAGGAACTAAAAAGTATGTCTAGCTCTTGATTTGGGTAAGCATCTTTAAAAAAACATTTATTGATGTTCAAGTACAGTCATCTCCATTTCCTCCATTTTGACACAGATGCTAAAATCCTCAACAAAATGTTGGCAAACTGCATCCAGCAATACATTAAAAAAATCATACACCATGATCAAGTGGAATTCATTTCAGGAATGCAAGAATGGTAAAATATTCATGAATCAACAAATGTAATACATCATATAAACAAAAGGAAAGACAAAAATCATATGTTCATATCAATAGATGTGAAAAAAGCCTTTGATAAGGTACAACACCCATTTATGATAAAAACACTCAGCAAAGTGGGAATGGAGGGAGCATTCCTCAACATAATAAAGGCCATATATCAGAGACCTACAGCCACCATCATAATGGGCAAAACTAAAAGCTTCCCCACTAAGATCAGGAACAAGACAAGGATGTCTGCTTCTACCACTCTTATTCAACATAGTATTGGAAGTCCTAGCCACAGTAATCAAATCAGACAAGAAGAAGAAATAAAAGGAATCCAAATTGGCAAGGAGGAAGTAAAACTGTCATTGTTTGCAGATGACATGATAGTATACATAGAAAACCCTATAAACTCCACCAAAAAAACTACTAGGTCTAATAAGTGAATTTGACAAAACAGTGGGATACAAAGTCAATATTCAGAAATCAAAGGCATTTCTGCACACCAACAATGAAATATCAGAAATAGAAACCAGGGAAAAAATCCCATTTGCTCTAGCAACAAGAAAAATAAAATACCTCAGAATAAACCTAACTAAGGAGGTAAAAGACCTGTACTCATAAAACTACACAACACTGAAGAAAGAAATTGAGGAAGACACAGATAAATAGAAGCATATACCATGTTCATGAATTGGAAGAATTAACATCATCAAAATGTCAGTACTACCCAAAGCAATTTATAGATTCAATGCAATCCCTATTAAAATACCAATGACATATTTTACAGATATAGAACAAACACTTCAAAAATTTATATGGAACTATAAATTACCCTGAATGGCTATAAAATTTTTGAGAAAGAAGAACAAAGTAGGTGGGATCACCATACTTGATATCAAACTATATTACAAGGCCACAGTAATCAAAACAGTCTGGTACTGGCATAAGAACAGACACATAGATTGAGAGAACAGATTAGAGAACCCAGAAATAAACCCAAGTCTCTATGGTTAATTAATATTCGATGAAGGGGACAGAAACATAAAACAGAATAAAAATAGCCTCTTCAACAAATGGTGTTGAGACATGTATGAGACTTCCAGTCAAGATGGAGGCATAGGTAGATACACTGTGCCTCCTCGTGCAACCAAAATAAGGACAACAAAAATTTAGAAACAAAAAAACAAACAAACCAGTACTGACAGAAAATTGAACTGTATGGAGGTCCGACAACCAAGAAGTTGGAGAAGAAATATTCATCCAGATCCATAGGAAGGGCAGAGTCAGGTGGCTGGGCAGAGAAGGGTCTTGGCAAAAAAAAGCGATGGCTGGCGAACCCTCAGCGCTTGGGCTGGCATCAGGTGGATTCAATGAGGCAGCAGATTGTGGAGGGGTGCAGTGTGCAAGGTGGCTGGCTAACTGCGGTCACACATTTGCATGCAGATAAACAAGACAAAAATGGGCAGCGAGACAGATTGAGCAACTCAGGGCCCCAGTGCTGGTAAATAGAGCCTAAAAGCACTGATTGAAAACACCTGTGGGGGTTGAGGTGCCGGGAGAGACTCCCAGCCTCACAGGAGAGTTTGTTGGGGAGACCCAAAAGATCCTAGAATGTATACAAGCCCACCCACCCAGGAACCAGCACCAGAAGGGGCCAATTTGCTGGGGGGAAGCGGCAGAAGTGACTGAAATCCAGCAGAGAGCGCAGAACAAGCACCATTGTTCCCTCTCTGACCTCCCCCACCCATATATAGCGTCCCAACCCAGCAACGAGGTTGCCCTGCCCAGGTGAACACCTAAGGCTCTGCCCCTCACTACGTAACAGGCACAGCAAGACAAAAAAAAAGAGGCTCAAATGAAAGAACAGATCAAAGCTTCAAAAAAAAAAAAAAAAAAAGAACTAAGTGATGAAGAGATAGCCAAACTATCAGATACACAGTTCAAAGCACTGGTGATCAGGATGCTCACAGAACTGCTTGATTTTAGTCACAAATTAGATGAAAAAATGAAGGTTACACTAAGTGAAATGAAGCAAATTGCACAGGGAACCAATAGTGATGGAAACAAAACTGGGACTCAAATCAATGGATTGGACCAGAAGGAAGAAAGAAACAACCAAACAGAAAAGAATGAAGAAACAAGAATTCAGAAAAAATGAGAGGCTTAGGAACCTCCAGGACATCTTTAAATGTTCCAACATCCGAATTATAGGGGTACCAGAGGGGAAGAGGAATAGCAGTAAGTGGAAAACTTATTTGAACAAATAATAAAGGAGAACTTCCCCAATATGGCAAAGGAAATGGACTTCCAGGAAGTCCAGTAAGCTCAGAGTCCCAAAGAAATTGGACCCAAGGAGGAACACACCAAGGCACATCATTATTACATTAGCCAAGATTAAAATGAAGGAGAGAATCCTAGAAGCAGCAAGAGATAAGGGGACAGTCACCTACAAAGCAGTTCCCATCAGACTGTCAGCAGATTTCTCAAAAGAGACCTTACAGGTAAGAAGGGGCTGCAAAGAAGTATTCCAAGTCATGAAATTCAAAGACCTACATCCAAGATTGCTCTATCCAGCAAAGCTTTCATTTAGAATGGAAGGACAGATAAAGTGCTTCTCAGATAAGGTCAAGTTCAAGGAGTTCATTGTCACCAAGCCCTTATTATATGAAATGTTAAAGGGACTTATCTAAGAAAAAGAAGATAAAAAAATGTACAGTAAAATGACAGCACTCACAATTATTAAAAACCTTGCCTAAAAAAAAACAAAAGCAGCTGGCTGGTGTAGCTCAGTGGACTGAGCTCGGGCCTGCGAACCAGACAATCATGGTTCGATTCCCAGTCAGGGCACATGCTGGGGTTGCAGGCCAGTTCCCTGCAGGCCAGTTTCCAGCAGGGGATGCACAAAAGACAACCATACATTGATGTTTCTCTCCCTCTCTCCTTCCCTTCCCCTCTAAAGATAAATAAATAAAATCTTAAAAAAAAAAAAGATCCTTTACCTTCAAAAACAAAAACACATGCACAAAAAAGCAAACTAAGCAAATAACTAGAACAAGAACAGAATCACAGAAATGGAGATCGCATGGAGGGTTAGCAACAGGAGAGTGGGAGGAGGAGAGAGGGGGAAAAGGTACAGAGAATAAGTAGCATAGATGGTAGATAGAAAATAAACAGGGGGAGGGCAAGAATAGTATGGGAAATGTTGAAGCTAAAGAACTTATAACCCATGGACATGAACTAAAAGGGGGGAATGTGGGTGGGAGAGGATGTGCAGGGTGGAGAAGAGTGAAGGGGGGAAATGGGACAAGTGTAATAGCATAACAAATAAAATATATTTAAAAAATTAAATAAAATAAGAAAAAATGGTGTTGAGAGATCTGGACAGCTACATGCAAAAACAAGAAGAAAGAAAGAAAGAAAGAAGAAAGAAAGAAAGAAAGAAAGAAAGAAAGAAAGAAAGAAAGAAAGAAAGAAAGAAAGAAAGAAAGAAAGAAAGAAAGAAAGAAAGAAAGAAAGAAAGAAAGGAAGAAAGAAAGAAAGAAAGGAAGAAAGAAAGAAAGAAAGAAAGAAAGAAAGAAAGAAAGGAAGGAAGAAAGAAAGAAAGAAAGAAAGAAAGAAAGAAAGAAAGAAAGAAAGAAAGAAAGAAAGAAAGAAAGAAAGAAAGAAAGAAAGAAAGAAAGAAAGAAAGAAAGAAAGAAAGAAAGAAAGAAAGAAAGAAAGAAAGAAAGAAAGAAAGAAAGAAAGAAAGGAAGGAAGGAAGGAAGGAAGGAAGGAAGGAAGGAAGGAAGGAAGGAAGGAAGGAAGGAAGGAAGGAAGGAAGGAAGGAAGGAAGGAAGGAAGGAAGGAAAGAAATTTGACCACCAACTTATACCATACACAAAAACAAACTCAAGATGGATAAAAGACATAAACATAAGTCATGATATCATAAAAGTCCTAGAGGAGAAGAGAGGCAGGAAAGTCTCAGATATTCCATGTAGCAATATTTTCACTGATATGTCCCCTAGAGCAAGAGACATAAAGGAAAAAATAAACAAACGGGACTTCATCAAAATAAAAAAGCTTCTGCATGGCTAGAGAAAATATTATCAAAATGAAAAGAGAACCAACTGTATGGGAAAACATATTTGCCAGTGATATCTCAGACAAGGGTTTGATCTCCAAAATATAAGAACTCACAGGACTCTACACCAGGAAGACAAACAATCCAATTTAAAAAATGGGCAAAGGACCTGAATAGACAATTCTTCAAGGAGGACATACAGAGGGCCCAGGGACATATGAAAAGATGCTCAGCATCACTAGCCATCAGAGAGATGCAAAGATAAGATACCACTTCACACCAGTCAGAATGGCCATCATTAACAAAGCAATAAACAACCAGTGCTGGTGGAGTTGTGGAGAAAAAGGAAGAACCCTAGTACATTGCTGGTGGGAATGCAGACTGGTGTGGCCACTGTGGAAAACAGTATGGAATTTCCTCAAGAAATTAAAATTGAAACTGCCTTTTGACCCAGCAATTCACTGCTGGGTTTATACCCTAAGAATCCTGAAATAGTAATTCAAAAGAACCTATGCACCCCAATATTCATAGCAGCACACTTTACAGTAGCCAAGAGCCAGAAGGAGCCTAGGGGCCCATCAGTAAATGAGTGGGTCAATAAACTATGGTACATTTACACAATGTACCATACCACACAGCAGAAATAAAGAAGGAGCTCCTACCCTCACAACAACATGGATGGAAGTGGGGAGTATGCTAAGTGAAGTAAGCCAGGCAGTGAAAGACAAATACCATATGATCTCACCAATAAATGGAACCTAATTAACAAAACAAACTGGCAAGCAAAATATAGCCAGAAAGCATTGAAACCAACAACAAACTGACAATCAACAACTAACCAGAGGGGAGGGGAGAGGGAAATAATGTGGAAAAGAAGGGAAAGGGTTGTAAATGAACATAAATGAGGGACCCATGGACAGAGCCAAGGGGGGATGGGACTGAGGGTGGGATGTGGGCATGAATAGGGTGGGGGAAGTTATGGTAGGAAAATGGAGGCAACTGTATTTGAACATCAATGAAAAAGGGAAAAAATAAATATATAAAATCTTAAAGACAAAACAGGAGGCAGAACTAGCAGTCTCAATGTATCCTCTACCCTTAGAGGGACATTTCATTATTATGATTGATAAAAACATGATCTACTTTAGAATCACCTCAAATTCTCAAATGTTGCCCGAGGTTGCTAAATTTAACTCTTTCACTATAGGAACCTGCACTCTAACAAGCCCTCCCATACCTATTAGACCCAATAGAGGTTGAGAATTATTTCATTAAAAATAGATGGTAGGCTTAAAAGTCTAGTTTATCATTTCTGTCATGTTTGCCACTCTTCCCAAGAAGAGACCCCTTGTTATGCGAAAAGGTAAAAACAGCCACTGTTTTCTCAATACTTATCATGTGCCAAGTTCTGCACTGAGTAATGGCACATGAGGTAGCAGTGACATGATGTGGCAGAGACTCAAAGATCAGGTAACTTGTCTAAGATTGACCAAGGAATGAGGGAAGTCAGAGTTCAAATGCAGACTTCTTTGACCTCAAAATCAAGGCCCTTAACTGTAAGCCAGTGGTTTTTAGATTTGAACAAAGTACATCAAAATCACCCAGAAGGCTCCTTAAAACAGATGCTAGCCCTCACTCCCAAAGTTTCTAATTCACTAAGTCTAGGGTGGGCCCCAAGACCACCCTAGACTTGTATCTCTAAACCGACACCGATGTTGTGGGTCTGGGGACCCCCCTTGGAGAACCACTGCTCTAAGCTATATCGCCCCTCACTCTTCCTTTGGGTCACTCTGGAGACCACAAGACCAGTTTAGTTTCCAACAGCCACCTCTGCATTCAGAGATCCCAACCAAGACCCTAGACAAAGTATGAGACAGCTGTGTGGACTGTGAAGCTGGCCTAATTGTTCTAAGTTTTAAAGGCACAGATATAACCCCAGCCACTACAAAGTTAGGCTCAAAGTATAAGACACTCGAACTCACCTATGAGAGGGACATTTTCTGAGGCCGGCATGATCTCTGCCACCATGAGCTGAAAAACAGTCATGGCTAAAAGGATGGTCACGCCCAGGGAGACCTTTTCCCCAGAGGCTGCCGGGAGATAAAAACTCAAGGGAGCCAGAAAAGATATGAGGACGCATGGGATGAGAAGGTTGACAATGTAGAAGGAGGACCTCCTCTTCAGAAGGAGGGTGAATGTCACGTCGGGGTACGGCTCTGAGCAGCAGCCATAGGAGATCACATTCTTCACCGCAGGCATGCCATGGACCTCCCACTCCACATCTTCGATGAAGTCGGAGAGGTCTCCGCTGTCCAGGGCGTTGAAGATGTCCACCTGATTGCCATTGTAGGTCCAGGAGCCAAAGGTCAGGTTGCACTGCTGGTTATCGAAGGGGAAGTAGGTAACATCCACCACACAGGAGCTTTTGGTGATGGCTGGTGCATCCCAGGTGATCAGCCCATCGTATCGCAGGACCACATTGGTATTCACAGGCTCGGAAGACTCATCGTCAGCCCTGGAGGTGAGAGAAGGAAAAGGAGAGCAGCTTGCTGGAGGAACTCGCCAGCTTCCCACTCCAGACAGCTCCCCAGCCTGTGCCCGTCCTCTTAATGTCTTTGGCAATGGGCCACCGCTCTCCCTATCACTTTGTCTTGAAAATCTGAAATCAACTCTAAGTTTCTCTTCTCTGTCTCTTGCAAGTAGCAAGGGGCAAATCATCCGAATTCTTCCTTAAAGCGTGTCTGTTCTGTGTTCCTTCCTAGGTACAATGGTTTATGCAGCCGGACCAAAAGGAAACCTGTCAAAGACGAACTCTAAAGGAGAGGCTCTGCGTACCTGACTTTGTTAACTGTGGGCACAAGAATATTAAAATAGCTTTTTGTTGCCATTGAAAGATTTGTACATGTCTATTGTATAACATTTGGAAAACAGAAAAAGTTCATTCACCCATAGTTTAAGAGATAATAATTTATTCTGGATAACCTTTCTTTGTCCACATTTATGCCTGGCATTTGGGGGCACAGAATTTTTATTTTCCTTTAGGAAATTACTCTTTGTCCACCACCACTGCGAGGCGGATGGACTGCTGATTAAGCCATAATAGGAGTTAAGACTTTCTGTCCAGGGATAGCCAGACAAGGCACCTCTCCAGGAAGAGAGCAAGGGGACCCTGTCCTCACTTTTTCCCCCTTTAACTGCCCACTGGTGACCCCCATTCACCAGAGCCATGGGAGAACAGAGCCCACTGTCCCAAGAGGAGTTTAAAGACATTCCTATTTATTCACTTCATGCCCAGTGTCTTATTCTAGATGTTCCATGATCTACTCCCATCCCACTGCCCAGCCCAGTGTCTCCCGAGGTCTCCAGTACTCACGTTCCCCCAACCAAGGCTGAAACAGCCCCAGATCCTGTGAGTTTCCCTCTTTTACTCAAACTCCTTTTTCTATCTGTAATATCCTACGTGTAGAAATCTGACACATTGTTCAATGTGAACAATGCTAAAATGCTATTGAATGTCAACTGTAATTGAAAAATAAAATTTAAAAATAAATAAAAGTACTTTTTAAAAAAGACCCACCTATGAGAAGCCTTCCCTCTCTCTCCAGTAGAATGAAATCTCCATCTTGCAGGGCCACGGCACTTTATTTCCATGTTATAAGGACTTTACATTTTTACCCTGTATTATAGTTTTTACATACATTTCTTACTAGACTCTTCCTTGAGGCCATAGACTGAGTTTTAAAATCCCAACTTATTCCTCAGTGCATTACAGAATGCCTTGCACAGAAAAAAGGTGGTAAGAAAGTAAATGGGTTGACTAAGGAAATAAGGTTTATTCTCCTTTAGAAAGTGTCCTGACATCATAGAAATAATCACAGAGAGATTTGGGGTTCAAAACCTGGTTCAGGTTTTATAAACTTGAGCAAGTTACATTTCCGTCACTGGCCTGTAAAAGCAGGGATTGGAACACCTTAAGTTTCTTTTTTAAACTTTATATTAAGTATATAACTATATGTATTAATTTCTTACTGCTATCATAACATGTTTCCACAAACCTAGTGTCTTAAAACAATATAAATTGAACACCTTTGTAGTTCTAAAGGTCAGAAATCCTAAACCCAAGATGGAGACAAGGCTGCTTTCCTTCCGGCGACTCTGACGGAGAGTCACTTCCTGGTCTTTTCCAATTCCTGGAGGCTGCCTGCATCCCTCAGAGCAGGGTTCCTTCCTCCCATCCCTCTGACCGCTGCTGCCCTCAAAGCATCTCCTACCCTGACTCTCCTGTCCCTCTTTTGCAAGGACTTGTGTTTACCTTGGGCCCACCAGGGAAATGTCCTCATCTCAAATCCTTAAATTAATCACTCCTGCGGAGTCCCTTTGTCTACATTAGGTAACATATTCCCAGGCTTCAGTGATGCGACTGTGGACTCTTTGGGGGCTATCATCTTTCCACCACACTCCATAAAACCCCAACTCCGCCGGACACATAGTAAGTGCCATAGAGATGTATATATAACTTCCTTCTCTCCCCCTTCCCTCTGTTTCTGACTGGGTTCCATGTTCTCAACTGGAATATGAAAAAATTACAGAGACAAAAGTTCAAAATGGAGGGCAAGAGAACCACATGACTTGAAGAGAATATTTAAATTGTTTCCCTCTTTTCCTCCCTTTCCTCTTCCACTTGGTGTCCTCCAGGCAGCCTCTCCTCCGCTCTGTAGCTGATGGAAGATTAAACTGATTCTAGTGGCCTTGCACTTGAGCACACAGGCCTCTCCTGGAGGGGGCCGTAAGAATCCCGTACCCAGAATTGGAGGTGTGGCCTGGTACAGGACAGCACAATGAGGGCCAGCCAGTTTCTCTGTCACCAGAGACTGCCCAGAACCCAGCACGGATGTGTCCATTCACTCCAGCCCATAATGCAACCCTTTCTTTCTCCAGTGTCTCAGTTGTTCAAATGTCCCCTTTTGCCCTCTTCCACGTTAAAAAGAAACCCCCTTGTCTTCCAAGGCTAACTTCCCCTGGGTACTGTGATTCCTTTCCTCCCAAGTCTCCTTCAAGATTTTGCTTCTCTTGGTCTCTCTTATTCTCTTTGGCTCCTCCAGTCTCTTCCTAACTTTGTTCCCCAGTCTCTACCAGCAACTTCTCCTCCTCCCAGGAACTTCCCACCTTTCTACCCTCTTTCCACAGACGCTCTCAAGAGTAATGGGTACCTGCCGCTGTCACATCCCCATCTTGCAACTTGGCCTCCTCCCAGCAGGCTCTCTTTCAAAGGTCATTCACGACTCACAAACAGACAAATCTAAAGTGCTTCTCAGATAAGATCAAATTCAAGGAGTTCATCGTCACCAAGCCCTTATTATATGAAATGTTAAAGGGACTTATCTAAGAAAAAGAAGATAAAAAAAGATGAACAGTGAAAGGACAGCAAACTCACAGTTATTAACAACCACACATAAAACAAAAGCAAATTAAGAGGACAGCTAGATCAGGAGTGAACCATAGAAATGAAGATCACATGGAAGGTTAGTAACAGGGGAGTGGGAGAAGGAGAAGGGGGGAGAAGGTGCAGAAAATAAGTAGCATAGATGGTAGGTAGAAAATAGATAGAGGGGAGGGCAAGAATAGTATGGGAAATATAGAGTCTAAAGAACTTGAGACACGTGGTCATGAACTAAAGGGGGAACAGTGGGGGAGGGGTGTGCAGGGTGGAGGGGAATGAAGGGGGGATATAGAACAACTGTAATGGCATAATCAATAAAATATATTTTTAAAAAAGATAATGATAGGTGGTAGGGAGAAACACAAAGCAGGCTCAGGGCTGGGAAGGAGGTTTATAAGGAAAGGTTCACTGATTAGGCAACCCTGAAGGAGAGGCAAGAAAGAAATGAGGGAGGAGCTGGGTCAGTCTCTGAGGAAAGAGTATCCTACCCCAAGGGCAGAGCAAGGGCAAATGTTTTGAGGCAGAAGTGTGCTTCATGTTCTCAAGATGTGGGAGGAGGCTGGTAAGGCCATGAAGGAGGGGTGGTAGGAGATCAGTCAGCAAGACTGGGTTGGTTTGGTCACGACTTTGTGGCACTTTGACTTCTACTCTAGAGTGAAACAGGAAGACA
Source organism: Artibeus jamaicensis (assembly GCF_021234435.1). Taxonomy (NCBI): domain Eukaryota; kingdom Metazoa; phylum Chordata; class Mammalia; order Chiroptera; family Phyllostomidae; genus Artibeus; species Artibeus jamaicensis. Next base: position 3,151,945 of record NW_026521954.1, read on the forward strand.
TGGGAGTATTTGTAGCCAAGGAGGAACAGGATCCCTCTGACAGCTGTGTTGAGAGTAGATTGTAAAAGGGCAAGAAGGGAAGCCAAGAAACGCATTAGGAGGTTTCTGCAAAAAACCAAGTGAGAGATGATGGTGGCTTAGACAAGGTGGTAGCAATAAATCTATGGCAAGAAGAGGCCAGATTCAGTATATACAGGGTGGAAAAAACTAGATTTATAGTTGTCCATAAGGAAAACAATACAATAATTAATAAATAACACAAGAATAAACTCTGTGTTTCATGTACTCACAACTGTTAAAAAAAAAAAAAGGTGGCTTCTAAGTCCCTATTCTGTTCAACCCTTCCCAAGCATTTCACACTTTGGCTTGTTCCTAGACATTCTTTCTCCCTTGGTTTTTATGACAACTCTCTCTCAGTTCTCCTTCTTCCCCTTTATCCATTTCTTCCAAGTGTCCTGTGCATGTTCTGCAATGAAGAGCTTCCCAAGTTTTATCCTCAGCCATTTTCTTTCTTTCCTTGAATAGTTCTACCAAGGGTTAAAGAGCTTCTGATATCTCAGTCCTTGATCTTCTTCCCAGGTTTAAGGCTTGCCTTTGCAATTTCTTCATCAGTCATCCCCATGTGGATGTTTCTTTGGTCCCCAAACTGAACCACTCCCACACCAAACTCCTCATCTTTTTTTCCAAACTTCCTCCTCTTCCTCCTCCTTTATTTGCAATCTCATCTAAAATCTTCTCCATCCTCAAAGTCACCTAGGCCAGCAATTTTCAACCTTTTTTATCTGGTGGCACACATAAGCTAATTAAAAAGTTCTGTGTCACACCCCAAGGTATATATTTTTTGTCAATCTGACAAAAAATAGTTATAATTTTGGTTTTGATTCATTCACACCAGACAGTTATTATTGTGTTGGCTATTGTCTTTCTTTTTTTGAAACAATCTAAAGCAAAAGAGGTCAGTGCCCCTGACTAAATAGTGAGATATTGCATGTTTTAGAAATTTTTGCAGCACACCAGCTGAAAATCACTTATGCATGCTACTTAACTGAAATTCAAAGCTAAATGCTAGAAAATATTTCTGAGTGCAATAGGGCACCCAATTCCTTACTAGTATTAAAGTATTAAAACTACCCATTAAAACCCAACAATTAGAGCCCTGCCTGGTGTAGCTCAGTGGATTGAGCACGGACCTGTGAAGCAAAGGGTCGCCAATTCAATTCCCAGTCAGGGCACATGCCTGGGTTGCAGGCCAGGTCCCCAGTAGGGGACATGTGAGAGGCAACCACACACTCATGTTGCTCTCCCACTCTTTCTCCTTCCCTTCCCCTTCCTCTAACAAAAAAAATTAGAACTCTCATAATAAATGCACATTTGGAATTACTGTAATCCACTCTTTCCTGAATCTAAAACTGTCAGGAATTCTTGTAGCAACTTATACTAAGCATTATGTTGGCCATATACTTATACTAAACAATGTCACCAGAACTTTGCCCCCCCCCCCAATTGCTTATTCCTTTACTGATTTGGTAACAGAGCCAGTGCCTGCTCAAACCATTATCTTCCTGACAAGTTCACTGCCTCCTGGGAAAATTTGTTGCTCAAGTTATTAGTTATTTTTTTAATTGCTTATCTTCCCTCTAATTTCTTTTCATCATCTTGGGTTTTGTCCTCTGGAGCAATTATCTTTCCTTTCTCTGCCTTATTTTCTTTAGGATTGCCTAAGGTAGCCATCAAGTCTTCTCAAGGACTCTTCTCTTCCAAACTAAGCATCAATAAACCCAACTCTACTCATATGCAGCAGCTTCCAGGCCTATCACCACCCAGATCCTCCTTAACAAGTCTCACCCCGTGAGATTAGGGATTTAGGCACCAACGGGGAATCTAGATGTTGGCCATCTTTCTACCTAAACTATCTTTATCACACTTAACTGTATCCGCTCCCTTATATGCCTCTTTCCTCTCCCCACCACCACTCAGAAAGCCCACTTTGTGGTCTACAAGGTTCTGTACCACCTTCTGGGAGGTGGTGATATTATATCTGGGATCAGAGGATTCTGTAGGTCCAGGGATTCAGCTAGAACAACCAGGGTCAGGGAAATGGTTATAATTAGGGGTCCCTCTTTTGCCTAATCATATAACTCTCTTCAATTCTCATTTCACTGGTTGAAAAAAAATACAAATGACATCCAACAATAGCTACCTTTAGAGTTTCCTCTAACTAGTAAAACTCTGGCGTTACTGAGAAGGAGAATGTAGCAGACCTGCCTAGGGTGGGAGGGCGTGGAAGGTTAAAGAGTCAACCCAGAGGAACAGAAATGTGTTGGTTAACTGGTGTGGTGAAAAGTTTGTGTGTGAAAGGACGGGGAACAGAACTCACACACCTCAACGGAAGGAGAATGGGGACAGAATTTACCAAAGCCTCAGTGGGTCTGTGTGAGTCCACGAGCATATAACTGGTTTCTCGGATAGGGGGGACCTGGGGTGGGCCTAACTTAGGTCACCCTGCAAGGTTGCCTGGGGGCATTTCAGTAGGAGTCGGTCACTGCTTCAGCCACTCAAAGCATGAAGGATAGGAGAACCAGCATGGCTCGTTTCCCAGTAGGAACTATTGGAACTTACAGAATGCTATAAGTGCTCTATGTAAACTGTATTTGCTGATTATTCTCCTGCAGCCTGTGGATGAGCAGAGGTAACAGAGGACGTGGCTTTTTCTCACCTTGTCTGTGTATGTGTGCGGGGAGTGGGCAGGTGAGGACCTGGAATGATAAAGCATAAGCACCTGGATGTTATCTTGTCTGGAAAGGAATATGGAAGATTCCTCTAGCCACTCAGAGTGGGGAATGGTCAGCAGGACCAGGGCTATGTTTCAGGAGGTCATGATTCTCGGATGAGCTCTCCGAGTAAGGGGTGAGACTAAATCCACCTGTAGCCCACCAGCACCGCTTCCTGAAGGGAAACTCATGCCCACTAGCAGGCCAAGGTCCTTCTTAGGAGAGGTCCACAGCTACCCTTCATTCACCTTGTTCTGAGCCAAAGACAAACCTTTCCCAACCACAGCAACTTGGGCTCCAGAATGGAGAGAGACAGGGCACCTTTGACAGTGCGTGGAGCAGCTGGGCCTGAACTGTGACAGACCAGTCTGGTTCCTCCTCACAATGTGGTCCATGGACCAGCAGGACTGACACCTGGAGCTTATACAAATGCAGAGCAAAAAGCCCAGACCCACTAAATCAGAATCTGTATTTTAACAAGCTCCTCGTGTCATTCATGTGTCCTTTACAGTTTGAGAAACATAAATCTTACCTACCCATTTACTCAAGGCCTTTGCAATCTAGTACATCCTCCACCCTATGCAAAGTCCAAAATTCATAGGCCAGCTTCTAACTGGCCCATTCTAATTTAATCTTAGTAGTATCATTGTTACTAATACCTGATCTTGGAGAAGGGAACACCCTAATATGGGATGAATTGGGGCCCCCTGCCCCAAATTCATAGGTTGAAACCCTAGCCCCCGGTACTTCAGAATATGAATTTATTCAGAAGAGTCATTGGAGATGTAATTAGTTAAAATGAGATCACATTGGTATGGTAGCGTGGACACCTAATCCAACATAACTGGTGTCCTTATAAAAGGGAACATGTGCACACAGACAAGACAGAGAAAATGCCATGAGAGGATGAAGGCAGAGATTGGGGTGATGCTTCCACATGTCAAGAAACAACAAAGACGGTCAGCAACCCCCAGAAGCCAGGGGAGTGGACAGGAACAGACTCTGCCGCACAGCCCTCCAAAGGAACCAGCCTTGCTGACTGACACCTTGATTATGCACTTCTAGCCTCCACAACTGTGAGTTAACACATTTCTGCTGCTTTAGCTCCTCAGTGTGTGACGGGGTCACAGCAGCCCTAGGAAACTAATACGGCCGCCAATACAGTTCTTACCTGAACAGGAGAATGTAGCTCTAAGTTTTATGAGCTGCTATTTTGTCATCTAAGATTTTATGACCATCATTTCAGGGCCTAGGAACAGGTATTGATAATTAATCATGCTTTAAATATTCCTCTCTTTTTTTTTTATCTTGTTTAAATTCTTTTAAATCAACAAGTTTGTTCCTGAGAAGCTGCTGACTTGCGCTTACTTGTTGTACAGGACAATGTCCGGCCGCCACACCAGGTCGCTGGGGATTCTGATGGAGTCCAGTCCGTCATACTGCTCTCGATCCCACGTGAGATATGCGTCATGCCAGATTTGGCGGATCCACAAATAGGCAGTCAGAATTTGGTTTCTTTCGTCCTGCACAATGAACCCAGATACAGTTTTGTGCAGTAGACACCTCAGCTGAATGCCCTTCACCTCTAGACCACTTGTTCTTCATATAGGAATTCTGAGAGCATTGCTCTGTTTCAGTAAATAAGTGAGCACTTTCTCAGTCTAACCCCTTGACTGACTGCCAAGTCAATCATATTTTTTCCTGCTTCATTTAATGTTCAAAACGTAAAGTGAAAAAATATTTAAGCCATCAAACTTTGCACGAATCGACTGCCCAGATTTCTTCAAACATGAACAAGTGGTGATTCATTTTGAGTGAGAAAGTCAGAAAATATCATTTACAATGGATAGAAGAAAAGTCTTCCAAGTTCCATAATTTTGTGTAATTAAACAGAGATAAGCATTAAATAAGGTATGTCATCTTAAACCACCACCTTTCTTTTTTTTAATTGAAATAAAATTCATAGAACATAAAGCTCACCACGTTAACCATTTCGAAGTGGCTTTACAGCTTCACCATTCTGTGGCTTCCAGGATATTCACAACGTTCTGCCACCATCGCCAGCATCTAATTCCAGAGCATTTTGTCACCTACCCCCCACCCAGAAAAACTCCTCAGGCCATGAAGCAGTCACTCGCTATTTTCCCACCATTCCATGGTCCCTGGCAACCAATACTCTGCTTCCTGTCTCTATGGTTTTGCCTATCTTGGACATTTCACAGCAATGGGATCGTATAATATGTAAGACCATCTTTCTTTAGATGATCTCAGACTGGTACTGTTCATGGCCAGGACAGGTAGCACTTAGTCAAATTAATTTTGGAGAACACTTCCTCCCCCTGGTGTCCCCTTCCCCCACCAGCTTCAACACGCAGCTGTCTGTTCTCATTCTCTCTCCAATTCCTGGTTAAAACATCCCTTTGGAAAACACTGTTAGTTTCTTTCTAAGCAACATGCCAAAGAGTCACCACTTTATGGTACTAACCATGTCCTTGATCTGAGAAAGCGTGATCTGCAGTGTGACATTCAGGACCTCATCTGTATCTTCTACTGGACGAAGAGCACTGGAATAATCTTCAAAAAGGTCATTGAACAACTTCTGAGCATATTTTCCATCTGCTGTTTCTGCAACTGCTCAGAAAGGGGATCAACCTGGATCAACATGTAGTGTCATGTATATTTCAAAACAAAAAACAACGGACTGAGGACTAGAACTGGGGGTGACCTGGCATCAGCTGGGGACAAGCTTTTGGTGGATGAGGGTTATTTTTCTAGCTTGACCCATCAGAATCAGTGTGAGCTAGTAGGAAGCATAGAACACTTCCTTGCAATTAGATCACTGGTTCTGTTTGCTGGTCCACCTTACCTCCCACCAAAGAAATGGCCCCAAGTGAACAGAGATGGTTACCCACCCACCAGTCTCTTACCTCTCAGTCTGAAGGCAGCAAAGTAAATCCAACAAAAGGAGATGCAGGAATGGGACCAGTTCATCTCTTTTCTGAGCCTCTATAAGTTCCCAGAGAGGCAGTACGACTTCCCCCCGTGAATGGGAAGGGCCTGGGCACAAAGGTTCCACTCTGGAGCAGTCTCACAGCAGCGGATGGGAGAGTTCAGGTTTGCATTGCACAGAGAGCCTGAAGTGCGGGTATCTCTCCTCCCCTGTAATCTGAGACTGGCAGCTCCAGTGGCTGAGATGCCCAGAGTCCCAGGTGGGTTAGGTTGGGCGTGCTGCCCTGGAAGGACCATCACAGTTGAGGGTACCTAGCCATCCTCAGCAGGAGCATCCAGATAAAACTTCCAGGGAAATACAGGTAGGCACCTGATATCTTCAAGATTCCATCTTAAAAGACAATACTTTCCACACTGCAGCAAGCAGATTCAACCCGAGTCTGGGGCTCAAGGAGATTGAATAGACCCGGCCGTGGGGCAGCCATGTGGAAAGGCCCTGTGTGCTTTTGAGCAACATTTGAAGAGGAGAAGAGAAGCAGTTCCGGGATCTCAAGAACAGATTGGCATTTGGCTTTCTTCTCTGCCTTCTGCTTCTCATCCCTGCTTCAGTTGTGCCACTGGGCACAGATCCCACGTAGCATGTGTGAGTCTATGTGTGAGAGGTATTTTGGATGGGAGAACACACCCCCTTCAGAAACAGCAGCACTATGTTTTGCACTTGGGCTGGATGACCAGCCCAGACCTTTCCTAGCTCCGCCATAATACTGAGGCTTCCTGAACAGACACTGGGAAAATACTGGGCCCCCTCTCTCTGAGTTACTAGGATATCACTTGCAAAAACATTTTGAAAATTGTAAAGCACTATGTAAATGTTGGTGATTTTCACCTCTGATCAGCCTTGCCGATACAGAATTTCCATATTTACCAAGTTACCCAGGGCTTACTGGCTCTAAGAAATGATTCAAAGGCTACTAACCAAATCAGCATGAGAATGACTCAGAAGTAATGATGATATTATCAAGGATGACATCCCTTTGCATTGACTGCTACATAATATAATTTTACAGCTTTTTCTCATATGTGATCCAATTCTGCTTCCACAAAAGAGTGTCAGTTTTCAATTGCCATAGCCTGCCATCCTCATGCCCAGGGAATCTGCCTCAGAAAACCAAATTAGGCGCTTTGAGTTGCCTGGAATCAAAGCAAGGAAAGTGGATAGCTCTGGCTCATCAGGTTGCCGCTGGCACATGAGTCACCCTGTCCCTTTTAAGGCATATATCCTCCGAATGGAACAGACACTCAAGCTGTCAGCTAAATGTGTTTCTTAATCGCCTGTACCCTCATGTTGATTGTAAAGGCATTATCTTCCCGATGCCCTAGACTGACTCACCCATCAAATGACACAATTCCGAGCACCCATGCTTGCCTGAGTCTCCATCAGCAAACTGTCTGCTCTGGAATCTCAGAGGCTGAAGATACTTTTGAAATTGAATTAAACGCCTCCTTTTCACATGAGGAGACTGAGGTCCAGAGATGCCTGGTCACTAGCTTTTCCTCAGCTTCAAACCAGAGAGAGAAGGAGAGCAAGGGAGAGAGAGAGAGAGAGAACAAGGGACAGTGAGGGAGAGAGAGGCCTGCAACAGAGTGGTCTTGTAGTTTGCAAGACTCCAATGGAAGAAGAAATCCATTGAATTCACTATTTGGAATCCAATAAGGCCAAAAATCAGGCAGGTGAGTTTTAGACGGTTTTTTCTAAAATGTGGGCTCAGACAGCTTGGTTGGAGGGAGTGCTGGCGGTGGGAAAATTGAGAAAAAAGAAAAACATAGACAGAACTCATGGACATGGACAACACGTGGTGACTGTGGTGAGGAAGCAGTGGGTGGAGGTGGAAGAGGGTATGGGGGGATACGACATAGTGATGGGGAAAGATTTAATACTAATAATAATCTGAATAAACCTCAGCCATCCAGAAATTTGGAACCTCCTAAGTGCATCCTATTTCCCACACACCCATTAACTAAGGATAGGTCCTATCTACTGGCACGTTAATCCAGGTTCACAGAGCACCGAACTATTTCAGTTCGGAAGTTCAGGATTCTCAGGTCTACCTTTCGCCAGCTCATGGGTAGACCTTCTGAACAGCATCTCACCACACGTTGTGCGGAACCATCCCCTGAGGGAGTACACTCTGGCCAGAAAAAAAAAGACCCACAATTCAGAGAACTTCTACAGAGCAAAATAATCCTTTCAATGTCTGCCTCGTTTGGGAAGCAGCAGTCCCTGCCCGAGCAGAGCGGTCCCACGGTTTCAGATTTGCAAGGAGCCAAGGGGTCAACAGGCACTCATCTCCTGCTGAGTATGGTACCAGGGTATTAGACACATTTCAGAGGATCCTACTATTTCAAAACACAATTTTTATCATATAAGCAGTGCCATGTCTAGTGTAGAAATATTAGAAAGTATAGAAAAGCACGATGCAGGAAAACAAAGGTCACCTAGAAGTATCCAACCAGGCAGAGAGAGACAGCGTTTACAGGCAGACACCCTTTAAAAACGTTCAGCACGGCACTGTGTTGCCCCGTCCTTCGGGTCTGCAAGGACACAGACAGACCCTGAGCAGAACTCTGCCTTGCTCTGTACAGATCGTGAGCACTCAGAAGTGCTGAGGATGCTTCTAAACACTCTTTGCCTGCCCCTCGCTTCTCCCCTCAGGGTCCCTGCTCAACACTGTTTGTTTGAAGCTGCTGAGACCCTTTGCCCATTGGGGTCACATCCCCTGGAGAACTGTGGCTCTGTTCCGGAAGGCCAACAGCACTGTTCCAGTCCCTTGGAAGAGACCACCTGCCTGACAAAGAGTCCTAATGAATACTTTTTCTAAGAGACCCTCTCCCAGTAGCAGAGGGGGGAAGGGGAAGACCAAGGGGTGAAGAAGATAAATACCTCCATTCTGCTACCTGTGCTTTTTAAACAAAAAGTTGCAAAAGTCAAACATAATGTTTTATAAAGAATCCCCCCATAAATTAAAATGGTATGAATATTTTCTCCACTTCATTAAATCTAGAATCAAAATATTTTAAAAGATTTTTCAACTTATTTTTTAGAGAGAAGGGGAAAGAGGAAGAAAGAGAGGGAGAGAAACATCGATGTGTGAACGACTTATCAATCAGCTGCCTCTTGCACATGCCCCAACCAGAGACCAAACTCGCAACCCAGGCGTGTGCCCTGACCAGGAATCGAACCTATGCTCTTTAGTGTTGCAGGACAATGCCCAGCCAACTGAGCCACTCTGGTCAAGGTTAGAGTCAGACTATTTTTAACACATGAAGAGCTCTTAGAAACCACCCAGTTGAGCTCCCTCATTTTACAGATGGAAAAACAGGCCCAGAGAGGGGGTAGATGGGAAAGGATTCTGACTCTCCATTGAGAGTCCAGCCAAGACCCTCGGCCTCCGCTAGGAGCCCGAGCTCTCGACAGAGGACAGCTGTCCTGGCCGCTCAGAACTGTGACACCGGCTCACCTCTGCTTCCCAGCTCACTGAAATCTCAGCGACGCCCCATGGGCCTCCATGGGCAAACAGGCCTTGTGCTGAGGACCTGTTTCACAGCTACTCTCTAAGTTTGCTGGATTCACCCCGGGCATGAAGCTCGAAATTTAAAAGTCAAAGTGTTTTCAAGGAGTGGTCTCCCAATTCTTTCACCATGAGCCAGGGTTTGGGATGACGGCTGGTAGCTGGGATGCCAAGTCGTGTCCAAAGGGCTAACCACTGAGGCAGAGCTTCTTCCTGCCTTTGTTTTCATAATCAAGAAAAGCAGTATCGTGATGAGTTTAAAATCACAACCTCTGGAATCAACTGCTTGGATTCAAGCCCACCTGCCTCTTACTCACTGTATGACTTTGAGCAGATTACTACGTCTCTGTGCCTGTTTCTTTAGCTCTAAAATGAGGAAAATTATAATATGCCGCTTAGGGTGGTTTTGAGAACTAAATGAGTTAATATATGTGAAGCCCTAAGAACAGTGCTTGGCCATAAAAAGTGCTAGATAAGTGATATTTAAAGGGGGAAAATGTACCCCAGCATTTTAAAATATGACCGTGTAACCTGTAGCCACAACTCACTCTATCTTTGTATCTATCTTCTATCTGTCTGTCTGTCTGTCCATTTCTCACTCTCCTTCAACTCCATCCACTGTCTCTCTCCTCTCTCTCTCCGCCCCCTAACTTCTTGAAGGACCCCAGCCCCCGGGCCAGGACTGGTACAGGTCCATGGCCTGTCAGGAACCCAGCCACACAGCAGGAGGTTAGTAGAGGAAGAGCAAGCTAACTGGTCCCTGGTGCCGAAAAGGTTGGGGACCTGAGTTAGAGGATAGCCATTTTACCTGGCAAGCAGTTCCTACCATGGGTGGGAGACTATCAGTCCTGGTGTTTCCTTGTTGTCCTTTTTATTGCAATGTTAATATTATTGTCAATCCGAAGTCCGTCTTGGTTTCGTAGCCATGTTTCCCATCGTCTTACCCACTCAGTGAGAGTTAGCTACCTAAACCCATCGCAGGGGCTGGCACGCTTGTACTGTGAAGGATCCGATAGTGAATATTTTCCACTTTCCAGGCCATAAAGCCTCTGTAGCAGCAACTCTCTGCAGCTGAGGTGCTGGGAAGTCGGCCTGGGCAATATGTAAATGAACGAATGTGCTGGACTCCAATAAAATTTCACTTACAAAAACAGGTGCCCGGCCATAGTCTGCTGACCCTTGATACAGGTCTGCAAGTCCTTAAATCCACTGCAACAGGCTCAAGAAAACTGCAGTCGGGGGTCAGCGTTCCAGAAGAGGGCAGAGCACCGGTGGAAGGAAAGCCAGGATCGCCAGCTTGAAGCGGGCAGACCCATGATGAGGCTGGGCTGGCACTGACGAAGCTCAGCAGGTGAAGTTCAAATTGTGTCCCCGCACAGGTTCCGAGGGGCTGCGCAGTAGATTCCTAGAGAGAGGGAGCTCTCACACATGAAAGGGGCCTTCCCGTTGGAGATCCAGAAACACGTGGGCACTGGAGAGCTCACAGCAGCCCTGCGGGACCTCCTGGAAACCAGGAGCAGTGGGCCACATGGCTCAGTGTGGTGCCGGCACCAAAACGCGTTCACGCCGGTGTGGGCCGCTCCTCCTTGTATAACTGCACCAGTCTGGGTCACACTCTTTCCCTGGGGTCTTCGGCGATGGTAGAGGTGTTCAGTGCTCTAGAAAACACTCTGTGGCAAAGCCCAACAGGACAGCCTCTCCTGGTGCCTCCGAGCGGGGTAAAGAAGAGGCCCGACTCCTGAACTTTTCTAACCACGACAAGAAACAGGCATCATCTCTGACCCCCCCCCACACACACACACCCCAGGCATTAGTTTTCAAGGGCGGCCCTAGCAAAATGCCACACACTGCATGACTTAAACCACTGAAATTTATTTTCTCAAGTTCTAGGGACTAGAAGTCTGAGGTCAGGTGTTGGCAGGGTTGCTTTCTTCCAAGGACTCTGTCCTTGACTTGCAGGCGGCCGCCCTTCTCCCTGTGTCTTCACGTGGCCCTCACTCTGTGTGCATCTGTGTCCTAATTTCCTCTTCTTATGAGGACACCAATCATACTGGATTAGGAGCCACCCCAGTGACTTCTTCGCTTTATTTCAATGACCTCTGTTAAGTCCGTATCTCCAAATAAAATCCCATTCTGAGGTACCAGGGGTTAAGACTTGAACATACGGACATTTGGGGACACAGTTCGGCCCATGACACTCTACATTCAATCTGCCCACAACCCTGGCTGCTCCAGCTTCATGACAGACCTGGAATCCAGCCACCTGTCGCCTCCTCAGCACTGTCATCCTGGTTCAAGCCATCGCCGGCTCCTGCCAGCACTGCTGGGCTTGCCTCCTAACACCAGACTTTGCCCCACATTCTCGTCTCCATACCAGAGCCAGGTGCTCGTCTTACTGCCCAAGTCTGACCATGTCACCACTCTGCTCAGCCCTCTCCAGGGGCTTTTCACTGCCCTTGGAGAAGAACCCCAGTCCTTACCCACAACTACGAGGCCACGGACTGTCCGGCTCTAACACTGTGCAGCCGCACTGGCCTCTTGGCTCTTCCAACGACACACTGTATACACCACCCTGCCCAGGGCCTTTGCTCTTCCTGTTTCCTCTGCCTGGGGTGCCCTTGGCCGTATCCTGTCGGCTTCCCCGGTCTCTTCTCCGTTCAGCTCAAATGCCGCCTTTTCAGAAGGCCCTTCCTTGACAACCCTACGTAAAGCAACGCTCCATCCCCTCTGTCCTTCTTCCCTGCTTCCCTTTTCCACCACACTTAGGACCAGCTGATGCATGTGCACGTGTGTGCCCTTGCTTCTTTTTTTCTCCTTTTAAAAGAGGAAGAGAAACAATGTGTGGTTGCTCTCACACGCCCCCAACTGGGGACCAGGCCCACAACCCAGGGATGTGCCCTGACTGGGAATCAAACCAGCAGCCCTTCAGTTTGTAGGCCAGCATTCAATCCCCTGAGCTACACCTGCCAGGGCCCTTGCTTGCTTCTTGTCTAATCTCCCAACTAGACATCAAGTTCCATGAGAGTGGGAACTTGGCCTTGCTCCATGCTGTGCCCTCAGATAGAGAGAAGATTATTTATTGATGGAATGAATGAGCAATATCTAGAATGTGGAAAATAAATCTAAAGAATCAAAAAGTGGGGGAAAGGCCAGCTTACAGACAAAAGGAGATGGATAGATATATCTCCAATGATTTACAAGCTTATCAGAATCTTTTTAGCACTCATGACTGGGGTATTTTCATAGCCTTAGGTTGCTCTTCTACTGCTGTAACACTTTCTCCTACGTCAGACCAAAATTTCTTGAGAGCACGGATCATGGTTTCTACCTCTCTGTGTGTAGCCTGTGCTTTTATTCATAGTCGTAGCTCAAGAGGTACAAGCACCAAGATCAATTAGCAGCATCTGCCATGGACACAGGAGGAGGATGCGGAGGCAACTCCCATGTCTCTGTTGACCAAATGCAACAGCAAGAGCATAAAGACACAGGAGTTGTCCCCTGGTCCAGGTTCAAGTCCTGAGACCGCCACTCACTAGTTATGTGAGCTTGAGCAATCGCTTAACTTTTTTCAAGTTTTTGTCTTCTCATTTGTAAAAAAGAATGTTCATTATATTTGCTTAAAAAGATATTGTAAGGATTAAAGAGAAAATTAAAAATGCTAAGCACATACTTAGCATAGAGCAGGCTCTCAATAAATATGAATACAGTGACCCTGCTGAACTACACTGTCTGCAGTAGCCAGCAAAACCTCCCTTGGTAAAGGCAGACCCATCAGGTGCCAACGGAAGAGCCAAGTTCGTGAAGAGCCATGAGCAGGTGGTAAAGGATATGCCGTTTTCTGGGTCAGGAGAACAGCTGCTACGCGATACAGGGTATCGGGTGAGTCCCGGTGAGTGATCCGGGCTCTGCAGGCTCTGGTGTCTGTGCTTTGTCCGAGGGCACCTGCTCTCCTTCCGAACCCCCCTAAGAGAATACGTTTGAAAGCCATGAACGTCTACACAATGGTAGAGGCAAGCCCTCCCGCCTTCCTCTTATTCCTGGGTTCTTTCTTCACCGGGTACTGAGGAGTCCCATCCGTGAGATCCTTTTGGCCTCCTTGTAAGGCCACTTGCTTCTTGAAGCTTTTCTGGCATTTTCCCTTTTTTTTTAATTGTATTTCTTTCCATTCCCATTCATCCCCCTTCCTCGAGCCCCCACACTCACCACACTGTGGTCCATGTCCATGATGAAATTTCCCTTTGTTCTTGAGCTTCTGATCCTTCCTCGCCCCAGTCTGTTACTTCCTCTTTTCATAGCAGCTTGTGTGGTTACAATTGCACAATATTTTCCTGCTGCTTGCCGTCACCATCCCTCTGATGACAATGCCTGAGTTAGGAGAAAGACAAGCCCTGTAGACTTAGGGAGGAGGCGGGAGGGGACCCTTTTCTGTCAACAGTAGTTAAACTTCCAGGTTGCTGATCACAGGAGAAGGAGTGGGGAGACTCAGAGACAGCGCCGCGCCGACAACCGCATACCCTCCCCAGGCTCTTTGGGGATATACCAGCTACCAACATGACTCACCGATGTCCCCTCCCTCCAACAAGTGGCATGTCCCCGGGGGTGCCAGATCCTCAGTTATCCCACCCCCACCCCCTGCCCTAGTTCTGGTAAACAGGAAGTAAAGGGATCTGTTAAAACAGGAAAGAAGCCAGAGGGGCCTCTCTCCCAGGGCAACGCGCTCCTCCGTCTCCCAGTCCCACCTGTCCTCAGTGTCTGGGGCTCGGGCTCGGGTCTACCTAGCAAACAACAGCTCTGTGGGAACAGTGAGCATGTTTGGGAGGAAGGCAGGAGGGTCCTGAAAAGGAGAATAACAGGAAAATTTCATTCCCAATTTTTCCCTCAAGTTACTTTTAAATGTTCTATTCTCTGTTTCTCTTTGCACTTATCATTGCCATTGACCTAGGCTCCTTACACCTGATCCACATGAGAGGGGGCCCAGTGAGCCGCAAGGGAAACCATAGGTGGGCGTGTGTCTGGGGATGGACACACAGTCACTGATGATGAATGAGCCAGGTCAGGAACTAGGCCAGCAGTGCTTTTCGGAGCCAGAGAGGAACCTGAGATAAAAGGGAAAACCACTAATACTGACCCTGTATTTACAGTTTTGATGTTTTGGTTTATCATGCTTCTTTTTTTTGTTAATTTTAACTTTTAAGATAGTGCACTAACTACTATTTGTATTCATCACTGAGAACTTGGCACATCCTTAAATTTGTGCTCGCCTCGCCCTCGTCCTAGCCCCGGATGGATTTAGCCCAACAGATGTTGCTGGTCACCTGGGCGACGGTTTCTTCAGGAAAGAAAGGCTGGAGGCTATAAAAATAATCTAAAGGAATCAATATCTATTTTTAAATAGGCAACTTTAGTCCTACAAAAATAAATGGCAGAAAGAATGAAATTCTCAACCACAAAATAAACCAAATTTTAGCCACAATTCTAATACTTTCTTTTCTAACAAAGTCAGGGTACTGCACGTTGCCGGCCACCAGGTGTCTCTATAAACCCCTGCAGGGCCCTGCACAGGAAACAGAGAATAACGTCATAAGTAAAATCTGAGGTCTTTTTTTTTTTTTATGGTATTATCTCTACTTTATTTTTTTGCTTTTTTAAAAAAAAATTATTTAATTATTTTTTAACTACAGTATTCTGTCTTTTACTCCCATCCCAGCCCACCCCCCACCCCCTGAAATCTGAGGTCTTTAACCAGCTCTGAAGAGATGGTACAGAAGAAAAACAGTTCGAAATGTCACAGGACCAAACACCAAAGCTACAGAGATCCATCCATTTATCAAGGGTTTCTGGCTAATAGTGAAATGCTAATTACAGTCCTCAACAGATTTAAGCTATGAGATAGGTCGGTTTGTCAATAAAGTTTCTAGAATGTTTCTGCATTAGTCTTCCCCCATCCCTTGGCCAGATTAATATCTAACAGAGTGCAACCCTGCAAGGCTAAAACAGACTATTCCAGGAGCACTCCAGAACCATCTTCACCTGGTTTGTAGGACTAGCTCTCTCTCTCCTCACTCTTTTAGAACAGGAAATTTTGAAAACAGTATTCTACCCTTTTGTTTATGTAAAACAAATTCATGAAGACGCAGACTGGTATGGCTCCGTGTTCTCATCCTCCCTTTTCCTGCCACCTCACCCTGTCCTCGGAAGGAAATGTAAACACTGAACAGACTACTTCCTCTGTCTGACCTTATTTCTTCTGAGTTTACTCTGCAAATCAGCCCTTCATTCAACAACACACAGAAGGGACCACAGATACTTCCTCCAAGAGTCCGGGAAAGTGACTCTTGCGGGAAACTTCTGTGATGATGCTCCCCGAGTTTCCCAGCTTGTCCCAGGCAGTGTCGGCCCTTCCTGGTTACCACCACCAGTAACCACAACAGGAGCAACAGTGAACGTGTGTGGAGCGCTCACCATGTGCACTCGTCAGTGTGGGAAGAGGACGGACGCAATGTGCTCGGAAGGCCTCTGCTCTGGGCTCCCAGACCATCAGGCTCATCTGGTTTTCTCCTAGCCTTCTGGGTGACCCTCTCCTTCAGCACTGGGAACCTCCAATGCAGTCCCAGCCCTCTTCTCCTGGTCAACATTTAAAATAAAGTCTCAGATACTTAGAAAAGAGGAAGCCATAGTGGGTTCTGACACATAAATCGCACATCTGGAAGAGCAGTGCCCACTGCAGGCCTGGTCCCTCTTCTGCAGGCAGATGAAGTCTGTACATCAGTGCTTGTGAGCTTTCAAGTGCAGTCAAATCACAGGTGGGGGGTGGGGGAGGGAATATCTTGTGAAAATGCAAGTTCTGAGTCAACTTGTCCGAAGTGAGGCTGCGATTCTGCATCCCACACGATGCTGACTCTGCTGGTCCACAGACCACACTCTGAGGAGCGAGGCTCTAGAAGGCTCTACGGCTATGATGAGGTTCTCATAAAGCCTAAGCAATGCTCCACCAGCAGGCCAGGTCGGTGTAATCATGGCTGGATCCTGGGATGGGGGATACATACTGTGAAAAACTTAGAGAATACATGCTTCTGATTCCCAAATACACATATGTATTTCAGCTTAAAAGGGACTTAAAAATTCTGTGACACCAGAAATAAGGCTTGCTTACTTGTAAAAGGGCTCAGCCTGAAGACTAATTGTGCAGGTGTGAATTGCTGGGCCCAGTATCCTCACTAAGAGTCAATGACTTGATAGCTCAGAATCTGCGACTTTGGCTAACTCGAAACTTTTTTTTTGGAGGAAGAATGATCTGTATGATTATTGCAGCCAAAAGTGTAGAAATGGGAAACTCAGGGAGACCTAAAATAAGAGTAAGAATTAAAATATGGATAACAATGGGTATGATGAACAAACAACCTTAAATCTATGACAGTAGAAATTTTAAAATAAAAATTTTCATAATAATTTCTGTAATCATTATGATAATTAGTGTATGTTTTGCCAGCTTTTTAAAGATGATATATGTATTTAAGGAAATCTGATGTGTTCATGTTGTGATTTTAATTAAATGAGTAGAAGAACTTAAATTAGGCTTGCAATCAATGCTTAAATGTTTAGAGAAAGTTATTTGCTTAAAATCATAAATTTTGCTTTATTAGGTATATACGTACTATGTAAAGAGCGAGACGCTGACTGTTAAATATTTAAAAGAATGCTAATATCTTAATAAATTTGTGAGACCCTTGTTGACCTTTTAGTATATCCCACACTCCAAGTTCCCTACCCAAGCAAGACTCCTGCGGTTCCTTCTTCCTAGAAAGCGCATCCGCCAGGGTTCACTTGTCCATCTGCGTCTTAGTGCGCCTAATGCCTCTCTTAGCCTGGACTGTGAGCCAGTGCCGCTGTAATCCTTACAGCTCTAAAACGGTACGCGTACGATCCCATGCACAGATGCAGAAAGAGGCTTGGGAGGTTTAGTAACATGTCCACGTGGCAGAGCTGGGGGGAACCAAGGCTTCTCTTACTCACAAGTCCATGATCATTATTATTATGCTGAATCCAATAAACAGGCCCCTAACGCTGAGTGATAATGCTGCTCCAGCAGTCTGCTTCGGCCTGCAAACACAAAGCCACACAATCACAAACTCTTAGAGCTCTCCCCAAAATGACTGAGACAAATCTTTAAACACTGCCTCCTTGAAGGCTCTGTTAGGGGAGAATGCAATACAAACATACAGCCACAATTTAGGCCTTAATATAATTTATGTCGCCTGCCCTTTTATAATCCATGCACTGGTAAGAAATTGAAGGCCATGCAAAGTAATATTTCCTAACCTTTTGAAATCATTCTTTCAATTGTTATTCTATTACAGGTGTCTCACTTTTCCCCCTTTGCCCTCTTCCACCCATCCCACACCCCGCTCCCACAGTCCATTCCCACACTGTGTCCATGTTCATGGGTCATTCATACATATTCTTTGTCTAGTCCCTTCCCCTTCTTTCCACCATTCCTCTCCCCTCCCCTCTGGTCACTGTCAGTCTGTTCCATGTTTCCATGCCTAACTTTTTTTTACTTGGAGAGGCACGAAAGCACAGTAATTAATTGCCTCTAAAAAGATTCTGGGCCCAGACTGTCCCAGTTCAAATCTTGGAACTGCCACTTTTGAGCTGAGTGGCCTTGGGTAAGTCACTTAAAGTCTCCATGTTCAGTTACTCATCATCAAAGGAGGCATCATAAAGGACTTACCATGAGGTTGCTCTGAGGATTAAACAAGGTAATGCACATACAGAGCTTAAATCTGTTACTATATCTCTAAAAATAGTAATAAACCCAACTAGTTAGCTAAGCAGTTTATAGAATTGGACCCGGGACGTTAGACTGTCACCTCTTCTCCACCGGGTCAGATCACTGCCTTCTCCATTTGGGCTGGAACTTGCTAACATTTTCACCTTGTAGCCATGACATGCCCTCCCGTGCCCCTCTCCTCACTTCCACGGCTGCATTTCTTTTCACTGTGTAATGGAAACCCGACTGCCGAGGAAGGGTTATTTATAGCTGGAATAAATTAGTGTTATTTAGCCGGAGCTTTTCTGCAACTATCAGTCCATTACTGTGAGAGCATCCACATTTACATTGCAACATCGTTCTGTTTTCCCAGTGCCTTGTAATTATTAATTAGCTACTCAAAACAATGTTTATTGAACGTGTACACAAAGAGAAGCCTGATCCGGCCTTCTTCCCTCAGAAACCAGCAGACTCCCATACACCAAGCGCTCACCACACAGAGAGCTCTACCAGGATGGCCTCCACGGCCTTTAGACATGGCCAGAATTTAACTCACCCTCCCCACAGACCTCCCCCACGCACCCTCTTCGTTCCTGAGCTTGCTGAATGGGGCCGCCATTCCCATCTCCCATGGGGAAACTGGGAGCTGTCCCAGACCCCCCTCACACATCACCACATCTCATCTCGGCCGGGCTCAACTGGCTCTGCCTTCCCAACAGCCTGTCTCATCTCTCCTGACACCCAGCAAGGTAGTGTGACCCGGACTGCTGCAGATCGCCTCAGGGCCAGTCCCTCTACGTCAGCCTCTTCCTCCTCTAGGCCATCTTTCACAGAGTCCTTACACAGATCTTAAGAAATCTGACCACGTCACTTCTTCCTCCCTGCTTTATGTCCTTCCACGTTCCTTCACCAACCTTGGGAAAAGAGCACATGGGTAGTAAAAAAGGGTGGCCAGACCCAGGGGACCATTAATAAGTGTCATGCAGGACATCGGGTCAGAAACTTAGAGACAGACGTAGCTCTTCTTCACCCTCCCCTTCCAATGATTCCTGCCCTGATGCGCCCCCTTCTGTCAGGAAGTGGGTCTGTGGTTCCGGAGGCCAGAGCTCCGGATATGCAGCCTCTCCCTGGAGCTGTGACAAGGCCTGGGGGGAATCAAGGGCAAAGGCGGTAACCTGCTAGCATGACTCCAAATGCCTGCTGTTTACCCCCTTAATTTTTTTTAACTGCAAAAGAGAACGACTAGGCAACCTAGGAATGAGAGCTGGGCTCTGACCCCATTAATCAGGCAGAATGCTTTTTGTTCTTGCTGGAAAAGTAGCAAAGTCACCAAAACGTACATGTGTTCCGAGAACAATACTTTCTGCACCTTCTGTAACCTCTTCCTAAATAGCATGGTTCCCAGAGGCTAAAAAGCATTCTTTGCTCAGCCCATCCTCCCAGTCCATCCTCCCAGCCCATCCAGCTGGGCCAAGGGTATCTTAGCTCTGATTCCATTTCTCAGTGTTACCTCCTGATTTAAAGCCCTGTGGCTCGGCAGGATTATCTATAATGATGGCAAATGGCCCACAGGATGATAAGACAATCTTTTCACATCTTGAGCTGTCATCCATCTTGCAGAGCTTTGCCTCTGAGTTTCAGCCCTGACATCTCAGCAGGGACATCCACCTGGGGTTATTGATTGGGGCTCCTGTTCCCCACGCCCATTTCCCACAACCAGAAGCAGAGACTTGAATATCTATCAGACTTTACCTACTTACAGCAATCCTCATTAAAATCAATTACTCATTGGCTAATAGGTAAATAAATAAATAACCCCCTCAGGCTCCCACTGTGTCTCTGAGGTCATAATAACTCATCTCTCCATGCCCCAAACTGGGTGGCAAAGCTTGTTTTTCCTGAGCAGGAGCCGACTTTCACAAGAGTTCCTGTTACATTTCCTTTGAGATGCTCACACACACTCCCAGCAACAATGGAAATGAACATGATTTCCCAAGCAGGTTGCCTAGAAACCACTCCTGTGTTTCTGAAACTGATTTAAACATGAAAATTCAGCTCCTGACTCACGCCAGGAATGCATGTCATGATTTTCGTCGTCTTTTACTTCCTACTTTCTTTTTCTTTCACATTACAAAATAATGCATGTTGATTGAAGAAAAGAGAAATTGAAAAGAATAGGGAAAAAAAGTTTAGAAAAATCAAAATCCCTGTAACCTCACTATCAGAGGCAGCCACTGCTGTCATTTGAGGGTATTTCTTCCAAGCTTTTTTTTCTATGCATTTTTAATATTACTGATATTAATGCTGAATTTATATAGTTAGGTTTTTCCATGTAGCATATTGTCAGCATTTCCCATCTGGCTCAAATTTTCAAAAACCTGATTTTTAAAAAAATGACTACCTTGTATTACAGTCCATTTTCCTTTATTTATTTAACCAATGTCACTTAAGGCTAGACATTTAGGTTATTTCTAATCTTATGCATTTTAATAGATGTCACGATCATTTTAGTATGAAATATTCACTTATCTCTATGCCTTCAGGATAAATTCATAAAATGAGTTTTGAAAAGCCTGAATATTTTAAAATCATTAAAAACTGAGCTAATATATGTTTATGATTTTTAAGAATTTGGTACAAAAGGTGAAGAGATTAAGGGAAATGTGTGTGTGTATATATACATATATACACACACATATATATGTATATATATGTATATGTGTATATTACACACACACATATAATAGACAGACAACACAGCATGGTGATCACCAAAGAGAAAGGTGGTGATGGAAAGAGACTTGACTTGAGGTGGTGAACACACAATACAAAAGACAGATGATGTATCACAGAATTGTACCCCTGAAACTTATACAATTATATTAACTAATGTCACCCCACTAAATGCCATTTTAAAAAAGTAAATTTCTCTCTTTTCTACCTAGTGTCATTTCCTACAGGTAACCGCCGCTACTGGAAGTTTTGTATGAGTATGGAAACACATATATCGTTTATTTGACACTATAATTGTTCTACTCCTGTTGCTCTTTCTCACTGAATCTTGAACAGCTTTCTACATCCATCCGAATTGATGTATTATTTTTAGAAATTGTACAGTATTCCATTAAATAGTGTGCTTATTGCCTAAACAGGACTTCTGAATGCCCTCAGCACATGCGCAGTGAGCTGGGGTCCCAGCAGTGGGTCTGAGTCCACCCCGCACCTTTGCTGACAGAGGGAGCAGGTGGTGGCAAAGGTAACAACAGCCTTACCTGGCTGCAATTAATCAGTATTATGATCTACAGAGGTCTCCCAACTTTTCCCTCTTTTTGTTTCCCTGAAAGTTTTTATCCTTTTACCAATCTCTCCCCATTTCCTCCACATTCAAGTGATGCCACACAGTACTTGTCTTTCTCTGTCTGGCTTAGCTCACTTAGCAGAATGCCCACAATCAACATATAATATAAAATAATTAATCATATAAAAATAAATAATAATAAAATCATTATACTCTTCTTGATGAGAGCAATGTGACTGAACATGAGTTATTCGATGCAAAAACATTGGTGTAACCTCTTGTATCACAGTTATTCTGGAATCTGACTCTAAGTTCAGCTTAGTTCCATGGGTGGTTTTGAGGGCTGACATCACAGGAAGAGACTCCTCACAAATACACGCGTATCCAAACGGAAGAAGAGTGTTGCTGGCCCCATTTAGACTCCTGCCGGCCAAAAATGCAAAGTTGTTTTGGAAATTTACTTGCGCTTGCATTGTTAAGATTACTTTTGATTCACAGTTACTTTAGAGATAGCTTTTAGAGCTAGTTATCCATTTTATAAACTTTTGCTCCATTAAAATTAGGTAGGTATGCCCTGGCTGCTGTAGCTCAGTGGATTGAGCGCGGGCCTGCGAAACACACGATCGCAGTTCGATTCCCAGTCAGGGCACATGCCTGGGTTGCAGGCCGGTTCCCTGCAGGCCAATTCCCAGCAGGGGACGCATGAAAGGCAACCATACATTGATGTTTCTCTCCCTCTCTCCTTCCCCCTTCCCCTCTAAAGATAAATAAATAAAATCTTTTAAAAAAAAAATTAGGTAGTATACTCCATACAACCACGAGGTACATGTTCAAAACCTGGCTCTCAATCTGCCACTTCTAACTGGCTCCTCCCACCGTCTTCCCTGTTGCAGTTACTGACCCCTCCATCGCCCCAGTGGATCAGCTTAGTAACCTGATGTCCCTCCCTTGCCTCCTTTCCTTCTCCCAGCTTCACATGGAATTCGTCAGCAAATTCTGTTAGTTCTGCCTTCAAGGCACATCCAGAAACTGAGCCCTTCCTGTCTCTTCTCCTGTAGACACTACGCCACCCTCTTCTCTTACCTATGATTGTTACAACGACAACCTGACCGCGACCACCTGTTCTGCTCTGTGCTCTCCCCTCCATAACCCCTGCGTCACTGCAGCATGTGTGAGCCTTTTAAAACTTGTATTATTTTCTTATTTGGAAAAGTTTCAGCCCTGGCTGGTGTAGCTCAGTGGATTGAGCACGGGCCTGTGAAGCAAAGGGTGGCCAGTTCGATTCCCAGTCAGGGTACATGCCTGGGTTGCAGGCCAGGTCCCCAGTAGGGGACACATGAGAGGCAAACACACATTGATGTTTCTTTCCCACTCAGTCTCCTTCCCTTCCCCTCTCTCTTAAAATACATAAATAAAATTTTTTTTAAATTTCAAACTTTACAGAGAAGATGCAAGAATAAAGAGTATATAAAAAATTACCCTTTTCTCTTACCCTGCATTTTCTTACGGAGGTCTGTCCAGAAAAAGTCCAGCCATTGTTAATATAATGAGAATGGTTTGTGTGACATGTAACCAGGCAGCCAAGGAGAGTGGACTGGAGTGTACAGGTGTGAACAGTGACGACTTCACTGTACCAGTCAGTGGGGGTGGTAGATGCTGTTGAGTGAGCATGTGCCCTGTGTGGCCAAGTTAAAAATGACTGAGTGAGTAGAGCAACAAATCTGCATCAGATTTTGTGTTAAGCTTGAACATTCCTCCAGGGAATTATTCAGATGATTCAGAAGGCCCCTACCATGGACAACTGGTGATTGGCAGCTTCATCACAATAATGTACCTGCTCACACATTACGTCTTGTGCAGAGTTTTTTGGTGACACATCAAATCATTCAGTGACTCAGCTCCCATACTGCCCAGATTTGGTGTCCTGCAACTTCTGCCTTTTCCCAAAACTAAAATCACCTTTAAAAGGGAAGAGATTTCAGACTGTCAATGAGATTCACAAAAATACGACAGGGCAGTTGAGGGTGATTGGAAGAACTGTGTGAGGTCCCAAGATGCCTACTTTGAAGGGGACTGAGGTGTCACTGTCCTATGCATGATGTTTCTTGCATCTTGTATCTTCTTCAATAAATGTCCCTACTTTTGCAGCCCTGGCTGGTGTAGCTCAGTGGATTGAGCATGGGCCTGCAAACCAAAAGATCGCAGTTCGATTCCCCATCAAGGCACATGCCTGGGTTTCGGGCCAGTTCCCAGCAGGGGATGCACCAGAAGCAACCATACATTGATATTTCTCTCCTTCTCTCCTTCCCTTCCCTTCTAAAGATAAATAAATAAAAATTTTATAAATCATAAGATGCTATAACTATAAAAAAGTTCTCTGCTTTTCATAATACATGACTGAATACCTTCTGGACAGACCTTGTATAGTTATTTGCCATTTGTTTACTTGTCTACCTCTGTTATCTATCTATTTATCTATGTATTTGGTTATCATGTGCCTACCTATGACAGCATATATTGTAACCTAACTCCTAAACACGTCAGTGTATATTTTCTAAGAATAAATTAAAAAGACACTGGTGGCCAGCAGTTGGTCATTTATTCTTAATTATCCACAGCATTTAATTGTCACAATGGAAAAGAAAGACAATGTATTCATTTTCTGTTTAACTGCTTGATTTTAGGTGCCAAGACAGTGTTACATAAAGGGAAGTTAGAGACTTTTTGGAGACGGCATTAGTGCATCTCTTCTACAAGCCTATTGCTGGCATTGTGAGAAATATTCAGACCTGAGTTGCTTTCAGGGCTCAGATCAGGCTCACTTTCTCTCTGCCACTGTGCAAATGCCACTGGTGCAAGGGGATAGAGCTTTAGACCAGCGGCCAGCACACCGAGGTCCTACTTTTGCCTCTGCCGCCAGCCAATGTCATGGGCTGGAGAAGCCTAACCTCCCAGGGACTCAGCTTCTCTAAAATGAGGTTAGCGAATTTGATCTCCAGAGTAGAACAGAGGACCTGGGGATGAGGGAGCCCCCATACAGCTCTGGGGAGCCCCTCTTAACATGAGAGATAAACGTTTATTTTTCTTAAACCACTGTAGTTTGGGGTTTTCAGCCTCAAGCAAAATAATGTAACTCTGACTTCCACCAGAAATGTAAGTACAGTATTATGAAAGTTTCTTGCAGAATTTTCCTGAAAAGAAATATGATTTCACTCCGGGAACCTAGATGCCTAAAGAAAAAGGTGGGCGCCAAAGGAAGATTCCTGTCGCAAAAATATGGCTACTTCATTTCCTGCTCCTTTGACTTCCTTTGGGTATTTAAACAGTTCCTCTTTGAAAACCAGCGTCTCCTGGGAGAGCGTTCTTGGCTGGTCCACACCTGAGAATCAGAGCATGCTCTACTGACACACCAGGAGTCTGGGGAAGGGGAGCTGTGAGACTAGGCTGGAGGAGGAAGTGACACTTTGGGGAGCATGAGCCGCGGCCAGGTGGGACTGATGGGGGTGGGAACGGGGCCAGAGGGGAGGTGCATAGATGCTGGCTGCTAAATCCTAGAGGTGTCTTCAGGGCCCTGCGACCTCTCATGACCACAAGAGGGCAGCAACGGGAGACAAAAATCCCTGCGATGGTTCACAGGGAGGCTGGCTAACTCCAGTCCCCACCGTAAACCCGCCTTTGCTTCCAACCTGGGTCGCTCTGCCTTTCTTTGTCCCAAGTCACCCTCCTCAACCGCAGAAGTGGGGAAGGAGTCTAGTCCCCGAGCAGCATCAGGGTTCCCTGATGACAGTCCTCGTCTCCTTCTGGTCCACGATGTGTCATGCCTGTGTCACATGCTTAACAGTTTATTAAAAAGGCCTTTAAATCTGATTTAATTTCTTTACTTTGACTCGCCCTAAGCAATAAGACCTGTGAAACGACAGGTTTGGTGTTCTAGTTATATATATATGTGTGTGTGTGTGCCATAATTATTACACTAAAAACAGTCTGTATCACTAGAAGACGGTCTTGCTATCACAAGTGGTGTGTGTATCTTGCTTGGAGGAACACTGCATTATTTCATCCAGGCCCCTCAACAACCCAATAAAGAAGGGGGTAATATTATCCCCATTTTATAGATGAGGAAACTGAGGCTCAGAGAAATGAAATCGTTTCAAGAGTTTTCACCAGAACTGAGATTTGAAACAAGGTCTCACTGACATAAAGGGGGTGTGGTGCCCAGCGTCTCCCAAGAAGGAAGGCAGAGGCCCCTAAAGCTCAAGAAGACAAGCAAGACTCCCCGGGTGACAGGAACATCCTCCCTTCAGCTCCCTCTCACTTCCTCCCTTTTCTTCTTTGTCTTCAATTTCTACAAATGTCCCCCTCTCACCAAAACAGAACATTCTTGAATGTGCCCTTATGAATAAAGGCTGCCAACTCCACACTGGGAATAAAATTCCCTTTGAGAATTTTTACCACTTCTAAAATGACCATAAAGAAATCCAGCTGCTCGTGGTTTGGGATGCAGAAGGAGAGAGGAAGAGTGGGGTTTCTGGGGAGTCTCTCAACACACCGGTGGGGAGCTCAGTGAGGTGGCCCTATCGCTCAGCCCAGGGGACTGCGGGAATAGAAGGCCTGACGTTTATCTGAAATGACTGCTCACCCCTGAGGGTTATGGCACCACATGTGGCGGAGAGAGAAACCCCACACTCGGCCACTCACCAACTGCGTGACCTTGGCCAGCCACTACCCTCTCTGAGTTTCACTCCCCAGCCCCTCTCAGAGGGGTAGGTGGCATTAAGTGAGGAACCTGTAAGTTAGCACTAAACATGCTACTACTATTATTATTTTTAATTACTGCGAGACTAAAAAGGGCCTTCACATTCTGAACCCAGTCAGCTTAAAATAAATTGTAGTATTTGACAAATATTGCCTTTTCCACTCGGAAACTTCACTTTTAAAAATGTGAGGTGAAAGAGCAATTCTTAAAGCAAAAGGAAACTGTTAAATTTTGAACTGTCCCTGACCTTGACATCCCACTTCACTCGTTATTTCCTCTTTCCCGACCGTTCCAGCCCACGTGTGTGACCCGTTGCTTCCAAGCCAGGGCCCCACAGGAAGAGTGGACAGGGCAGACAGGACATGTCCTTGCCCGGATGAGTTTCGCTTCCTCCCCACCGGGCCAGGTCACAGCAAGGGAGAACCGTCGGCGATGGCGCTGAGGGCTGCGTTCCTGACTTTATCAATGCCAGGCAGGCGAGAGACTTACCTCCGGGGACTTGGCATTGCAGTGAATTTTAAGCCACTGACTGCAGCAGTACCTCATCACATGTCTTTGTCTTCTTACCCCAAATCTAGCGGGCATCCATGTTCTCATTGTAAAAGCCAACTTACAAGCAACATTCGTCAAGAACGATGAGGGAAGCAAGCTCTGATTACTACCTCGGTATCATCTGACCTCCCTAGAGGGAAGGTACCTGTTGAAAATAGCAGAGAAGAAGGACAGAGAGGAACTGGGTCCCCAACATCATGGGGCCACAGACAAGCTCTGGAAAGCTTAAGCATGATGAAGCCTTTTGAGAAGCTTTCCGAAAGCCAGACGTCCCTGTCCTTCTCGGGGCCACTGCCACCCCCCTGTAGCTCCCTGTGCCTCTCACCTCCAGCCGCACCGGGCCCCGACACCCACGTAAACAGAAGCGTCGTCAAACTACAGACAGCTTTAGGGGCATCATTCTCTTCGCCTCCTCCATGTCTCTATTTTCTATCCTTTCCCGCTCTCGTCTGGAGAATGTTATTCCATCACCTGAGACCCCTTCCGTAGAAAAAGCTTGACTGACCTAGGAGAGAAGACAGCATTCTTGTTACAGCTGGAATATGACATACGGGACCTTAGCTTGTCGCTGCCACCGCCGCCGCCGCCACCACCAAAGTGTGAACGGCTCCATCTTAGACAACTTCTCCATTTCTGAAGGTTTTATCTCACAAATTGGCCTAATGTTGAGGAAGTCGGAGCTGTCAGGCACCCATCCATGGCTGAGAGGAAGAAATATATTAAAAGATCTCTTAGCAGCCACTTTGCGCCAAACAGAGCTCACATTTCTCTTGTCTAAAAAGCTGGTCTTTGCCTGGGAATGGGGTTTCGCTGCTGCTGTCAGAAAAGATTTTACCAGTAAACGGCAATAAAGATGAACTGCCTCTCTGCAGAGGCAGAAGGTAAGAGAGAGTAACAAAAGGAACGTTGACACGATTTTGTCTGATGCTTGATGGCATTTGGCGCCCCAGAGCGGTGCTTTGGCAGCCGGTTTCCCTTCTGATCTTGCAGAGTGTGCATGGACATAGAGGGCACCCGTATCGAAGGACAACCTGCGGACACGTGGCCAAAGGATTTTCCAGCGAAGGGAAAAGCGCGTGTATTTAAACAAGCAGCCACATTAAGTCCTCTCTCTGCCCATTACATTATAATTCCTTCTCTATTTCACGTCCTGCCAACCGGTTACTCAGCAATATCCTTCAATGTATGGAGCAGAGTAAAACTCAGTTTTCGGAGTTATCTCATCTCACTGCCAGGCTAGCTCTCCAAGGCACATCTGCTACCAGCCCCTTCCACAGCCCCTTCTCCCTCAGGGACCAGCGAGTTGTGCTTATTCGGATAACCTTCTCCATGTTGTGGGGAATTGGGATGATCCGATGCAGGTAGCCAGTCTTTTCAACGTGCCTCTCTGCCCCTTCCCTTCCCTGCTTTCCTGCATCCATTACAAACGACCCGTCACCCAGAGACTTCTGCCCCACAGTTGTGTCCAGGGTCTCGCTTGCCTCCCCCACCTGGTAAGGCCAGCCTCAAAGGGTCCACGAGACGGCGAGATATGGAAGGGACCTGAGTCACCAGAACATCAACATCCTGGCTTTTTACTTCCCAGCTGTGCAATCTTTGACAAGTTACTTTCTTTAGCGTTTCGGCTTCAAGAAAAAATAGTTATAAGACTTCCTCATGGGGTTTTTGAGATGACTAAATGAGAAAATGTACACAACATTTATGGTACATTAAGTGCTCATTAAACAGTAGCTCTTTTCTTCCCCTTTCTGTTCTCCCAAAGTAGTCCTGGCTTGGAGGACTCTCCCTCGCAGGCTACACTAAAGAGTTCGGCATCATCGCTGTGACCTGAATTTCATTCAGTGCTATCATTCATCATTCCAAGGAACACGATCACAGGTTGTTTTTGGTGCCTGCCCCCTGGGAGGTAGTAACAGCTTCTTCGTCAGAGTCATTTCTGTCACTGGTTTTGACCCCCACAGAATGCGGCAGGGTCTGCTCAGTTCGCAACTGTGAGGATCCTGTGTGGTTTCACACCTAGCACCAAGGAGCCTCTGTTGGCGCCTCGAGAGCCCGAACAGCACCCACCGAGAACTTCCTACTTCTCTTCCACTCAGAGGGCGCTGCTGAGAAAAGGCAGGAGGCGCTGTCTTCTGGGGAGTGGCCCATGCAAATGGGACTGGTGGCCTGTGAACCTGAGACACGGTGGCTGTGGGGAACTTCGGCCCCTAAGGAGCCACAGGTACAAACTCATCCACAGCCGGAAAATGGTCCCACCTGCGAACAGAGCCCAGAAGACACGGGCAGGGTTTTCCGATGACGAGTTTACCAGAAAGAGGGTTGTTTACCAGACTTGATGGTTTCCTCATGGGTCCTCTTTACAAGGAAAAACTGCTAAGTAGGGATATATTAGTTAAGATACAGTTGAAGCTGCTGTGGTATTTTGAGTGGAGGCTGCTGTGCAAAAGAGAAACAAAAGTGGATGTTGTTTTTATTTCAGGTGTAACAGTCTGAGCAATAAGCTTTCCAGAGCTGGTACGGGGCTCCTTGTGGGAGACCCGCTTTCCTCCTTTTTCGCTCTGCTGTTCTCACCACACAGCTTCCACCTGGTGATGTCAGAGGCTGCTCCAGCTCCCTGCATCGTGTCCCTGGCTCAGCCAGCAAGAAGAAAAGGAGAGAGGGCACCCTGCTATACTTTAGAAGCACAGTTTGGAAGTTCCAAACTTCAGCTCCACTTTCACACCATTGGCCAGAACTTAGTCACATGATGACACCTAGCTGCAAGGGAGACTGGGAAATGTAGTCATGAGTCCTGCTGGAACGTAACTATAGAAGAAGGGAACAATGTAATATTGAGGGACAGTTAGCACTCTCTGCACAAAGGACGAGACAGGAATATAAACCGGTGAAGCCTGCTGGGTACAAGGATATACGCATATTTTGTGTGGGTGGTAGAGCATAAAGTAGACAGAACAGCCCTACCTTGAGGGGCAGCCACTTTTATCCACATACTACTGTCAGGCAGAAATTTATGTTCAATGTTCCGGATCTTTGGTTTTCAAGAGAAGCCAGAAATCAACATTTAAATTTGTGTGTGTGTATACATATGAATCTCACAATTTTTAAATGTTAGCTAAAAATAATTTTTTCAACACTCCATGGGCCAAGCATACCTGTGGCCTGCCATCTGGGGCCCGTGATTTGCATAAATATGTCAGTGTGCTTATCTCTGCCTTCAACACACAACTTCTGAAATCTAAAGTTAGAGCTAAAGACAAATAGGGCTAATAAACAGCTGTGATCAAGATAAACTCTTAAAGTAAACAATATGTTTGGCGTGCTGGTTGGGCATTGAGACAAGAAAATCATGAGCTGGCCATGAGTTTCTTTCATCCATCAAACATCCTACTTCACTTCCAGGTGTGAAATCCTTTCAGTCCCTGCCTGGCTTGCAGTGATTGGCGGTCAACTGGATAAATGGTTCAGAGGAAACACTCAGCATCCGTTTTCCTTGGGTGAGATGGAGATTATGTGTGCGGCAGCCACAGTTACAGGGTGGGGCAAAAGAGATTTACAGTTGTTGGTATGGAAAATGATACAATAATTAATACAGAGTAATACAAGAATAAACCCACACACTCACAACTGGAAACTTCCTTTTGCCCCACCCTGTGTGCTACTCAGAGTGCCTGCTGTGGGTGGGGAGCATAATTAGCCGTCGCCCTCAGTGCTGCCTTCGGGATCCACTGCCATGTTCAAGGCCACACTTCCCGAGAGTTTCTCCCAGCCAATGACCGAGCACAGAAGGGGGACTTCTCCAGCGGCTGACAAAGGCTCCAGCCATAGGCTCACCATCTGGCCAAACCTTTCTTGTACCTGGACTGTGGTCACAGACTCCTCCGGCCTGTCCTCCCCCTTTCACAGGCCAAGGCACTCCTCTCCCTCCTTCTCCTGCTCTCTCCTCCTCACTCCTGCACAGGCTTCCCCCTTCAAAACCCCCTTGCGTGGCCAATCCCGACTTGATACCCACTTTAAAGCAGACACGAACAAACACAGGGGGCTAGTAACAGTGGTGATGACAGGAGCATTGCAATTGACCGTGTGCTGTGTGCCAGGCACTGTACTTGCACAAGCATAGCTCTGAAAAGTAGAAATAGATTCCCGGCAACAACAATAATAACCTTATTGAGCATTGACTATGTCCCAGGGCCTTACATTATAGCCTTACATGTAATCTTCACAAGAATTCCAAGGTGGGTAGTGAAATGTTGTTTTGATTTTATAGGTGTGGAATGAGGTTGAATAACTTGCTCAAGGTCACACATCTAGTAGGTGATAGGCAGTGATTCAAATGCAAGTTCGTCCTGCTTCGCCCTATTGCTCATAAGTCATGTATTTGTGTAATCCCTTCCCAGTTTCTACCTTATCCACATACCACCACAGACTATCCTCACGACATCTATTATTTATGAGTGGCACCTGCACAATTATTTACCTAGTATTTTTTCTAAACTAGCTGATTTTAAACACTTAAATATATTTATTTTAAAAAAGAAACATAATATCACTAAAGTAGTAAATTGCCATCTCTAGCCATAAGTTAAAAATAATTCTAAGGATAATCACAATAAAAACAATATTATCAAATTTTTATCTAGACAATATTACAACATTGAAATAGATACTATAACTAAAAACATCAAATCTGAGGTCTGCACTCATTTTGCAGTGTTTTTTAAGGGAGATTAGCAAGTGTTAGATGTTAAAGAAGTACTACCTTCAAGTGAAGATTGTTTTTCTTGACAAAACCAGAAAGATTGAAAAAATTTAAAGAGGGACCGACTTAATCTGCGACTCACTGCTCTGTAGTGCTGCGTCCACAGGTCGCTGAAGTGGCGGTTTGCTTCAGCAAGTAATGACGGGTATGAAAGTGGAGAATGCTCATTGGGATGTGGAGAATAACCAGCTCTTTAGAATTGCCCCTTGCCCCCCAAAGGAAAAAAAATCATTTTATTACTTTTCAGCTTTCTCAGGTTTTCAATGCGCACAGTTGTACCCTCTGGTTTATCTGGAGGTTGCGATCTCTCAAAAGTAAAACGCCCGGGGCCTGCAGCGTGAGTGAACTCTGGTTTGTTGGGCAGGTGTATCCGGTAGAGAAACAAAACACAGCTCTGTGGTTAGGCCGCCTAGCGCACTGGAGTTCAGCGCATTCACAAATCAGCCTGCCTGGGAGGGGGCCGAACCACACACAGCGACAAAGTGGGGCCTGTGTAAAAGCCTCCCAGCCTCTTCGGGTCTGGCCCAGAGCTGAGCAACGTGTGGAAAAGGGCCAGCCACACCACCTGCTGGGCTCTGCCCAGGCCCTTTCCAGCCCGACATTCCGTAACATGGCGTAATGTACTTTGTTACTCTCGGAGACAATGGATGGGATCCTACTGTAACGAGTCGCACAGCCTTGCGGAAGTGTAAACACACTTCAGGAAACCATACCCCATTCTCTCTCCAGGGTTTATCCTGTAAAGAAGAGCCAGCCCAGCACCTGGCCACTCTGCGTTAGATGGCTCTGAGCCCAGCAATGAGGTGGGGAGGGCTTGTCACCAGCCCTGCCTCTGACTCTGCGTTCCTGGATCAGTTTCCATTATGTATCTCTTGTGTCGGGTTTGGTAAGTGGTTGGCGAGTTTAGTTGGACCTGAAAACAGAGAAAAGACAGGGACGCCATAGTGCAGAGGTCCGTTCCTTGTCACAGAGTCCCAGCCTTGTGTCCGCTCTGCAATGGGAACTCAGAGTCACTTGGGACTGAGAAATGAGGGGCTGAACGCTGAGGTCTGACAGTGACTCTACGCAAGATTCCGCATCCCATTCTTCCTCAGACTTCTGGATCTTCAGCATATTACTCTTTTGGATAAATCACCATCCCCAGCAGACAGAAGCAGTAGAGGAGGAGGTGGAACAATGAACATCGCTGTGTGCTAAACACCGTAAAGGCCTCATCTAATTTAATGTTTAAACTCCTATGGGATTAATCGATTGATTGATTGTTCCCTCTCCACCAATGAGAAAATTGAAACAGAAGGAGGTAAATTGGCAAAGATCACCCAAAGCAAGTGCTCTGACCCCAGTGTTTGAATTTACAACCATTACGTTACTTTTTGAGGCAGACATACCTGAGTTCAAATCCAGGCTGTATCTGCCAGTAGCTGTGCAACTTTGGGCAAGTCACTTAACCACTCTGACTACTGTTTTCCCATCTAGAAAGGGTCTACTACTTAAGGCTAATAGAGCTTAATAAATGTCGAGTATTATTAGCAACATAATGGTGCCTCAGATTGATCACTTCCTCTTTACTTCTCTAGTAGCCGTCCTCGCTCCAATTACTCCCAGCTGTTGACAAAAGCGGAGCCTTCCCTTTGACCTCAGCCACCCCATTTGGCTAACCTGGGGAGAGAAAGCCGCAAGACAAAGAGAGACTCCATCACCCTTGCACAGCTTTTCTATCCCTTTCGGAGCCGCACGCGGGGAGTCACAGCAGGCCCCACAAAGTGCTTTCAGAACCGTCAAGGATTTTTAAAGGCACTGACAATATCCACAGAGCCGTTTGTCATAGAAGGCAACGCACCTGACAGGGGAGCCTCTGAGAACGAGTCGAAGTGTGCTGAGGATCGCCGTGTGCCCCAGCAATGAGCCCACTGTGAGAAGCGAACTGAAGAATGGCCGTTCTTTGGGAACCATAAAGTTTGCTGACTTTCTACCTATGATGCTTTTTAAATATGTCTGCGAATTCTTTGACACTCTTCGTAACAACAGGTGGAGTCTAATTCCCTCATTCTTGAGTATGGAGTGGACCTAGTAACACTGTGTAACTTCCGGGGGAGGTTATGAAAGGTATTTTAGCTCGCCACATTCTCTCGGGATTCTTGCTCCTCAAACCCGGCTGCCATGCTATGCAGAAGCCCAAGGGCCCAGGGGGAGGCCAAGTTTAGGTGCACCGGTCCTCCATTCCCAGCGGAGTCCTGGAGACCAGGCAGCCTCAGGCCGACTCCAGACCCAGTCACCCGCTAACCGCCACCTCACGACGGACTCCGAGTGAGAGCCGCCTCCTGAGCCCAGACAACAATGTGTGATTGTTGTGTTATGCCACTGCGTTTGAAGCTATTTGTGATTCTGCAACAAATAACCAGAATGCTACAATGTGTTTCACAAAGCCCTACCATGAGCTTTATGTTACGATTGGTTGTGGTTTCCTAGAAACTATTAGTTTAGCACATTTTCATGATGCATAGTAATTCTTGTTAGGTACTTATCAAATATTTTTATGATCCACAGTAAGCATTTTAATCAATTTATTTAAAAATAACTCCATAGTCCTGACTGGTGTGGATCAGTGGGTTGGGCGTCATCCCACAAACCGAAAGATCACCGCTTCGATTCCTGGTCAGGGCACAGGCCTGTGTTGCAGGCCAGGACCCGGGTTGGCACTGATGTTTCTCTCACACTTCAGTGTTTCTCTCCATCTCTCTTACCCTCCCTTCCCCTCTCTTTAAAAAAAGAAAATCTTTTTAAAAATTCCATAATAAGAAGTGGAAATGTGAATCACTCAGCTTGTTTTCCTGAGGGAAAGGCAACTCAGCAGACTTTCCTTAGAATAAACTGGGGAAGGAGTCCTCGGCTCCTTAAGCCATCAGAAGAGGGGGAAGCTTGCGAACGAATTGACCTTTGACGTCCTCTCTGGGGCAGGACTGGCCCTGGCAGACAAGCAGAGCCGCGATCCCTAGGCAGCCTCAGCCTCTCAGGCTGTGAAGGAATCACAGCGCAGAGTTCACAGTGCAAACCATCAGCGACTGCCACGTGTTTTCTAGGAGCTCACTTTGTCTCCCGCACTTACGGATACACAACTTCCAGTCCTTGGCAGATACCAGAAAATAGTGGGTATCCATACAAATACTAATACAAACACACACCCACACCTAAGTCCCCACTACCTGGCCTACTGTGTGTCTTGAACAAATTACTTAATCTGTTTTGTCTCAGTCTTTTTTTTCTCTCTGTAATGGAGATAATAATACTTTCCTTATAGATTGTTAAAGAGTAAATGAGCTTAGAATATTCAAATTAGACCAATAGAGCATGCTCAATAAATATTAGTGATTATAATAACCCATATGTATACACACACACATAAAGAGACTGGAAGAAATTGCTCCAAAGAGTTACTGTGGCTACATCTGGGTGGAGGAATTATGAATGGCTTTTGTTTCCCTCTTTATACTGTCTTCCATTTTTTAAACACCCTATGATGAATCTGTATTTCATTCATTAATTTTTTTAAAAACATTGTTCCAATAGAAACTCTAAGGAAAACCTAAAAAATAGAGGTGGTTACTGCAAAGATGTTAGGATTGTGGGTAACATTTTTAATGTATTAAATTCATTTTTAGTGCTTTAATTTTCTTACATTGACTAAATCAGTAGAATGTTTGAGGCTAGGGAAGTGAAGACCAAGCCTGAATTTGCACTCAGCCACGTAATACCAAATCGAGACACCTGCGTGTGGTAGAGTTTCACCAGATAGTCAGATGGAGGCCAGAGAGGACTGCAGTCATCATGGAGGCTTCAGGAGATGGTGGGGTGCAAGGCAGGCACGGGGGAGTGGGGGTCCTTCCAAGAGGCCACACACACACCCAGTTCTGAGCTCCGACCACACTGGGGGCTAAGGGCATAAAGAAACGATCCTTGTCTTCAAGAGTTTACTGCCCAATGGTGAGAGTATTCCCACAAGCAAGCAATCTTTCAATGTAATAGAGTGAATACTAATGCAGCTACATGGGCAGGTGCCAATAGGGCATTAACACACCCTGGGTTTCAGACTGGCGTCTTAGAAGAAGAGTTTATTGTGCTAAGGGTTGAGGAATGTCTTAGTCAGCTTGTGTTGTGATAACAAAATACCATAGACTGGGTGGCTTAAACAACAGACATTTCTCTCTCACAGTTCTGGAAACTGGGAAGTCCAAGATCAAGGCGCTGGCAGTGCACTGTCTGGTGAGAGTCCTCCTCCTCGCTTGCACGGGGCTGCCTTCTTCCTGTATCCTCACGTGAGGGGTGGAGGGGCGGCGGTGGGGGCCTCCGGTCTGTTCTTCTTCTTTTAAGGGCACTAATCCCATCGCGGAAGCACCCCTCATGAACTCATCTAAACCCAGTTACCTCCCTAAAGCCCCCATCTTCTAATGCCACTACCTCAGGAATTACGGCTTCAATATATGAATTTGGGGGGGACACAAGCATGCTGTTTATAGCAAAAGAAGCGGGTCAGGCACAGCACAGACAACGGAACAGAAGCATGACATGACCTGGTGTACACGATAAACTACGAGCAGTTTGGTATTACCAAGAGAGCTCTCTTCAAACTTCATACGCCCCACAGATTCCTTCCCAAACAGAAAATCCTACGTTGGAACTGAGTAGACTAAATACGTTAGCTGCACAGGGGCCGGAGTGGACACCTCTCTTCAGCAGTGGCCCCTGAGGCATGTCCTCCCCAGGCCTAGAGCTCCAAGGCTGTGGTAGGGGGTTAGGACTGGAGACCCTGCAGCACAGAGGACAGGCCGGGTGACCCTGCTGCCATGGCAGGTTGGGGCCAGGTCTTGGACAGTCAAATGCACTCAGCCTTTGTAGGAATGCAATGAAGCACCACTGAGGGGCTTTCGTCTGAGAAGCTTGTGCCCAGATTAGTGCTTTGGAAAGAGGAGAGATTCTGTCCCTCTGGAGAACTCTGGTGCATATGGCGGCTTACTGGATGGTCCAGCTAGCCAGGGAGGGAGGCGGGAATAAAAGTCACTTTGTAATAATGTACTAATTCAGCTTCGTCATAGTTCCTCCCAGGATGGTGAGTTCAGAAGGAGGAGCAGGTCATGCTCTTAACTGGCATTCCTAAGGCGCGGCTCTGCTAGTCCCACCAGCCTGCTCCCAGTGTTTGTGTGGCCTTCCCGTAAAGCCCCAATTACATGGTCTAATGTTCAGGGATCTCTGTGCCCTGAGTTCAACACCCATTTCCAGTCCTACCTCTTACAACCGATAAATGGATTATTGTGCACCAGTATCACTCCCAACCCTCATAAGACTGTTCATCTCTATCCATCGCCTGGGGCTTAGATCCCCGGTAAGAAGAGGATAAATTCCTGCTTCATGGATTTGGGGCTTGTCCACATAACTGGCTTTGCCCCATGAAATATGATCAGACGTGAAATCTGCCCCTCCTGGCAGAAACTGCAGAGGCTGTGTGGTTTGGCTGCACTGAGGGCAAGTGGCATTTAAGGAGATGGGGAGGAAGGGTGTAGGACTCTCTCACGAAGACTGTTTTACTTTCCAAGTAATCAGAGTAACACCTGGCTCCTCTGAAACTTTTTCTTAGAAGTCCAGATGTTATGTTCTGCTGCAGTGTGAAGCTGTTTCATGTTAAGCAAGGAGGAGCCTGTGTTTCTTGAGAGTTTGGGAAACACTAATGATTTGGGATGTTCCCATT
The DNA here is from genome assembly GCF_021234435.1 of Artibeus jamaicensis. Classification (NCBI taxonomy): domain Eukaryota; kingdom Metazoa; phylum Chordata; class Mammalia; order Chiroptera; family Phyllostomidae; genus Artibeus; species Artibeus jamaicensis. Next base: position 3,189,106 of record NW_026521954.1, read on the forward strand.
GCAGACCAATAGATTTCTGTGAATTGTAACTCTGTTTTGGGGCAAAGTATCTTAAAATGTCTTGTTTTGTTTTTGCCATGTAGCAGAGTAGGGAAATGAATCTTTTCACAGTTAGTGCCAGACTCACAATTTTAAAATGTCTTTATTTACGACCAATGCTTATAGGTCATTTGTGGTGGCAAGTGAGCCCCCAAGACAGGGGAGAACAGGTAGGGGAGGTGGGAAATAAGAGATGCCTAAACTGTTTTGCATGAGAAATAAATAAGAATGGGGACAGAGGCAGGAGGCAGAGGGAGAGAGCCCAGACTGAGGGAGAGTGAAAGAGAGAAAGAAGGAAAAGCAAAAGATTTATTGAAGGGCAGAAAACCAGATTGATTGAAGCAGACACCTCCAGGGGTCTTTGAAATCCTGTTCTCCCTTTCCCACATGACCACAGAGGTTCAGCAGGGCCCAGGACTGCCCTGTAAAGGCTACATTTCCAGACGTCATTGCAGCCAGTGTGATCACAGAACTACGTTCCCGCCATTGGGGTAAGAACGAAAATGATGTGTGCAGTGCATTGCTTAGGAGGAAATCCTTGGCCTCCATTCCCTCCTCTTCCCCCTTTCAAAGGGCTTTTGTGGATGTGGTTCGACTCAGTTATGACCATGCAGATGAGGACACGGGTACTCCCAGGGGATGGCAAAGCAACAAGACAGAAGGAACACTGTTTGGAGTGACGGGTAGGAAGCAAAGTTGCCTGAACTGAGAGAGATAAAGTCATGGTAGTTTTTCAGTGAGGGGTTCGGGGTAGGATTTCATTTCAGCAGCTTAGCCTAAATCTTAATGAAGACAATGGCGAATCACACTTTGGAAAAAATGAAGATAATTATTTTTCATTTTTTAATTTTGTATTTTTCTGTGCTGTGAATTCTTCATCTTTTAACTTTTGGGAAAATGTATTACAAATATAAAGGCCTGTGTGAGTGAGACATGTAGCAGAAGTCAAGGAGAGTAACTTGGTCCATAGCTGGGCCTACCAATCACAGACCAGAGAGAGAACACATGCAGGACGGTGCTGTGAAAAAGGACATGAGTGGAGCCATATTGAAATAGAGCTGAGTGAGCCATTTCAGAAGGACTGCCCTACGTGTCTTCTTTTATTTCTCTTACAAACGAGACCAAAATACCAACATTCCAAGAAGTCAGTCAGAATGAGAATATCCTGTTTGTAAGCACTGATGCAATGGGACTCTGCTGATGACCAAATCACGGAAGTATAATTCTGCCTTTTGCCTGATGACCAAATCTCAAACCAATCTATGAAGCGCAAATCTAACCTTACCTCATCTAGCACCAATGAACTTTTCTTTAATATGACTTACTTCCTCTTCCTGCCTTTTTCCCTTAAAACCCCCAGCCCTTCTCCTAAGAAGGGGACATTATTTGGGCTTCTGTCTGAATCAGTACTCTCAGAACTGAAATCCTTTTAATCCCAAATAAACACTTCTGGTGGATTGTTGCCTTCTAGATTTATGGCATATACCACAGAATTAGAACAAAATATTCCAAAAATGTACATGAAACCACAAAAGACCCAAATAGCCTCAGCAATCTTGAAGTAAAAGAACAAAGTTGGAGGTATTATGTTAATTGATATCAAACTATACTACAAGGCCATAGTAATCAGAACAGCATGGTACTGGTATAAAACAGACACATAGGTCAATGGAACAAAATAGCCCAGAAATAAACCCACACCTATCTGGCCAATTAATGTCTGACAAAGGAGATAAGAATATACAATGGGGTAAAGACAGTCTATTCAATAAATGGTGTTGGACATATTGGACAGATACATACAAAAAAAACAAACTAGATCACTTCTTACATAATACACAAGAATAAACTCAAAATAGATTAAAGTTTTAAATGTAAGACTCAAAACCATAAAAATCCTACAAGAATACATAGGCAGTAAAATCTCAGACATCTTTCATAGCAAGATATCTCCTCAGGCAAGGGAAGCAAAAGAAAAAACAAATGGGACTAAATCAAACTATAAAGTTTTTGCACAGCAAAAGAAGCCATTGATAAAATGAAAAGACAATCAACTGAATGGAACAACATTAATGACACACCTGATAAAGGGTTAATGTCCAAAATTTATCAAGAACTGAACACCAAAAAAACAAACAATCCAATTAAAAAATGGGCAAAAGATCTGAACAGACACTTCTCCAAGGAGGCCACAAAGAATGCCCACAGACATATGAAAAGATGCTCAACATCACTAATCATCAGAGGAATGCAAATTAAAACCATAATGAGATACCACCTCATACCTGTCAGAATGGTGCTCATCAATAAATCAACAAACAACTTTTGGTGAGGAAGTGGAGAAAGGGGAACCCTTTTGCACTGTTGGTGGCAATGCAGACTGGTACAACCACTGTGGGAAACAGTATGGAATTTCCTCAGAAAGCTAAAAATGGAACTGCCTTATTATCCAGCAATTCCACCTCTAGAAATATACCTGAAGAAACCCAAAACACTAATTCGAAAAAATATATGCACCCCTATGTTCAATGCAGTGTTATTATAATAGGCAAGATTTGGAAGCAGCCCAAGTGTCCATCAGCAGATGAGTGGATGAAAAAGCTATGGTACATTTACACAGTGGAATACTACCCGGCTGTGAAAAGACAAGGAGCTCTTGCCTTTTGCAATGGTACGAATGGGTCTGGAGAGCATTATGCTGAGTGAAATAAGCCAGTCAGAGAAAGACTAATACCATATGATTACACGTGTATGTGGAATCTACTGAACAAAATAAACAAACACACGAAATAGAAACAGGCTTATATCTGGAGAGACAGCTGTATCTGTAAGTCTGTTTCTGACAGCCGTGAGAGGGAAGGGCGGTTGGGGGACTAAGTGAAAAACGTGAAGGGATTAAGCAAAAAAAATTCACAGACACAGACAACAGTGTGGTGATGATCAGAGTGGAAGGGGGTAGGGACCGGTAGAAGAGGGTAAAAGGGGGACAAATGGTGACAGAAAAAAACTTGACTTTGGGTGGTGAACACATACTACAATAGACAGATGATGTATTCAGAATTGTAAACTTGAAACTTATTAAATTTTATTAACCAATGTCACCCCAAAATAAATTTCATGTAAAAATTTAAAAACCCTAATCTGCAAGGTGGGTGTAGTAACAATATCTACTTCATAATGTTATCATAGAGAATTAAAAGAAATAACGTACATAAAGCAGAGTATGTGATGTACGATGAGGGATCAATATGGAGTAGCTTTTATTATTAATAATATGTATTAATTCCATCATAATATTAATATAAGACCCAAACTATTTTCAAGGCTTAGAGAAAAACTGCCACCTTTGTCAAGGTCATGGGCTTAAATGTTTCTGATGGGACCTGAGGGAAGTAGGTGGCAGAAGGGTGTCGCTCTGGTATGCGGGGTGTGCATTGCCCAGATTACCCTGCGTTACCCAGGAGAGTCCAATGTCCCCACGTGAGCCCTTAAAAGTGGAGGAGGAAGGGAGGCTGAAGAGTCGGCCGGAGAGAATAGGTGGCAGAAGAGGCAGGAGACATTGAAACACGAGAGGAACTCGACCCACCGTGACTGGCTTGGGAGATGGAGGGACAGGGCTGGTCTGGGTTGAATTGTGTCCCAGGTGAACACTTTTTAAGTGTGTGAAGTAAATACAGAGGATTATTTAAACACCAAATGTATTAAAATAGCTACCAAAATATTTTAACGTTGTGATACAGTAACATATGGGGTACGGTGAAAGTAGGTTTACTGTTGTGAGTATGTGAAACTGTTTAGTCTTGTATCTTTACTAATTACGCTATTATTTTCGACATGAACAACTGTAAACCTACCTGTGTGCCGCCCTGTGTCTCTTTATAATTGCATTAGATAACGAGACCTGGCAGCGGCTCTAAAAAGTCTGTAACTCCACACTAATGAGCAGCGTAAATGACGTTTCCATATATCTGTGAAACGGTAGTATGACGAAGTACACATTTTGTAGCGTTCATACAACTGTGGTTTGTTGCCAACACTCACGATGCAAGGAAATGCTAAATTTCAGTTAGGGGTTAGTGAAAACAAAGATGGAATTCTTTTCTATCCAAACTCATAGAGCCCAAATCGTGTCCACGGACAGACTGCAGAGGGTCCCCAGAGATCAGGATAAACCTGGGTAATGTTGTAGGAAACACAGGAGCTTATGTCCTAGTCGGGGAAGACTGATAAGAAACACACTAATTTAGATTGTGATGAGCTGTCTAAAGACATTAAAAAATAATTCATATAATGATGAAGCACTAGGAAAAACAAAGTGATGGACATTCGCCCATAGCCAACATAGCTGATCACGGCGATTAGAAAAGGCTCCCGAGGTCCGGCTGCAACCCAGAGAAGAGAAGGAGCTGGTCCAGTGGAAAGCCAGGGGACAGTGTGGGGAAGACAGGGGACAGTGAGAGGCAGGCCTGGGCTGGGCAGCGAAGGGAGTGGCAGTCAGAGAAGTCAGTCGTAAAAGCCAGGGAAGGAAGCCCTTGAGCTCCTGCTTCTGTCCCCTCTCTGGAAAATTGAGGGTGCTGTGACCCCCGCATCCCTGGCATTATGCTGGGAGCTGCATTGAGAGAAGGTGAGTGACAGGACCTGGAAGCCCCCCAAGCGCCACCCATCTGCTCATTCAACCCTGGGAGGGCACACTGGCATCCTGTGAGGTGCACAGAGTCAGGACCCACTTCTCGGAGGGGTTGGTCAAGCCATTTGCTTAAGGTCACATAGGCAGCAGCACATGACAAAGCCGAGCTTCAGAAAATGCTGACTCTGAAACTGGTTCCCTTGACCCCCACCCTCTCCTTCCTCTTGTCTATGGACGAAGCATAAATTCTTTCAAATCAAATTCACCCACCTCCCAATACCCCCTCACCCCACCTGCCTGCAGCCTCACCACTCCCAACCCCCAGTCTCCTGAGAAAATAAAAATCTGAACATAGCCACTAAAAGCCACAGTACCTGGGGGGAGCCATGTAGCCCTAATTCCCTGTTAAAAGCAGCAGAACCATGGCAACCCACTCTCAGGGCTTTTAGTGACAAGTCCAACAGTGAAAATCAGCCTGAATCAATGTAGGGAGGAGAGGTGTTCCATTCTTCCAAGCACCTCGGGTTCAGTCCTCCCCTAGCACCCCAAGGGGCTCAAGGCCGCTCCCCCTAGGGTGGCCTTTGGAAACTCCCCCCGCTTTTGTGAGAGCAGCAACGCCAGGGAGCACGTGCCAGCACTCTCGGGCCCATCCCCGACCTGAGAGAAGGTTCTCTCCCCAGGTAGAGGAGGGTCTGAGTGAGGGGTCGGAGGTGTGCTGCACTCACCTTCTGAAAACAGCCCCTGCCCAGCCAGGTAACGTCTCCTGCTTCACCTCCGTTTCACCTCGGTTTCAAGGAGGTGAGAGAAAGAGAATGGGCACAGGGAAGGGATGTGAGTCAGACCTTCTCGCTTTTGGTTTTCTCTCCCTTTCGCCATTTCTCCAACAACTTGACCTCAGAGCCTTCCCCGCAAGATGCCTCTGGGGATCTCCTTCCTGTTGAGGTTGAGGCCTAAAGTATTTGAAACACAGGTTTCCCCTGTTATTGGAAAGTAGAGCGCTCCCATGAAACCTTCATAACTGAAATGGTGTAAAGCAAAAAAGCAATTGCCTTATGACACATCTTGCTGAGGGATGTACAAACGAACTGAGACAGAACCAGATGCTCACAGACACAGCTCACAGTCCGGGCAGCTCAAAGCTGAGATGCCAAGTGCAGCTCCCGGGGCGGGAGCTTGGCTGGGCCGCTCTCACTGCTGGGGGTGACGCTGCTCCTAGAATGGCTGCCCCCAAACACACTGAATGCTACTTTCGCTTTTTGCCTTTTTTCATAAAATTGAACAACCTCTTCTGATTTCTTTCAGTTAGCAAAAACAAGTACTAATGTAGGTCTTCTGTAAAAGTCGTGACGAAGGCAAACTTTCTTGCCCAGGTTCTTCCTGCATCATCCAGGGGCGTGGGCCAACAAGAACCCTGCCTCCGCCCGAAGCATCTGGACAGGAAAAGGCAACAGCAGCTCTGTGCCCCGGCTCGTCCAGGCCTCCCCTCGATTCACGGAGACTCTGCTGGCTGGGAAACATTCCAACAGCCTGGCCGCAAAGTGCGTCCTGTGCACGGTGGGCAGCCTATTGTAGACCAGGGGCACATCTACCCACTCCTTTTATTTCTCCGTCACCAGCAAGACCGAGGGTGCCCCAGAAATGAAACAGGTGGAATTTCACTGAGCCTCCATATGGACCACCGTGCGTGAAGTACATCACCTCACTTAATCTTCATTGCATTAGAGGGTATCTACTATTATTGCTTCATCCAGTAAAGAAAGGATTATTTTACAGGACAGAAAACTGATATTTAAAAGGTTAATTACTTGCCCCAGGTCACTCAAGGTTTTCAGCTCAGGACACCTGACTTTTATTTCCCCAGAGACTGTCTCCTAGTCTGGATCATGACAGAGGTGATTAGACCAAAGTTTACTTAGGGCCCAGAATTGATCTGTCAACATGAAGGGACATGGGTACTGTTGTGTCATGGGGATTATTACGCGTATACCGTAAGGTGATCACAGTTGCCTTTGTGAATGGAAACTGTTAACTGTCCCTGTGCTTGCCACGGGCGCTCATGGAAACCCGGCCCTCACTGACTCATGTGCGCTGCAGATACTAAATGGTGACGGCAGCCTCCTTCTTTGATGTGGCTTTGCTCTCAAGCTTAATCTTGCCAAACAGCTAGAGAGAAATACAATTCCTTCCACTGGACCAAATTCCTGCGCTTCTTGGCTGCAGCACGAAAGGAGGAAGGAAAGCAAAGAGGATTAACGAGAGCACGTGGGTGAGCTTCTAGCTGCCCCTGTTAAGGAAGACGGTACCCCGACCTGTACAACGTGACAATCTTCCACTCTCGTTCGACAGATGGAAAATATGCGGAGCATCGGAGCCTTCCCCTCGAGCTGCCTTCACAACACAGCAGACCCAGAGCGCCGCCAGGAGAAAAAGAAACACTGTGAAGTAAAAACCTTGTCAGGAAAAAGGAGAGGGCTGCTCATCGAGTTTTCTTTCTCAGCTTCTCACTACAATCCCCAGGATCTAAGTGTCCCGGCCCTGGGCCCGGGCGTAATCGGGGGCCCTCACTTCCCTCTCTTGGCTTCGTATTTCCCTCTGGGGTGGGAGCTCCCCAAGGGCAGGAATGAAGTAGCTTCATGTTCCAGCATTTCCCCAGCACTGAGCACGGTTCCCACCGGATACTAGGTGCTCAGGACCCTCTTAGCGAATAAACTCCTGAAGTTCTGACACACAGAAGGCAGCCTGAAGAGTCCTTTAAAATCAAAGCTATTTTTTCCCGGGAAGCATAGGCCCTTCGCTTATGGGTGTGCGGGCGCTGCAACGTGGGAGCAGAAACTGGAGCGGGACGGGAGCAGGTGATTGCGAGAGGCTCCTACAAGGAAGGGCATGCGCCAAAAGGTAAGGGGTTATTCTGTAATGGGATAGGACGTGCCGATCCATGTCTTCACGCCAGCTTCTGTGTGGGCTGAGAACATTACTACTTCCTTTGCTTGAGTGTGAGACTTACACCCCCACTCAGGCACACTCAAACTCAAGGCTGAGTTACGGGGGGCAGCCTGTTGAAGGGCGCAGGCAGCCAGAGCCTTCCCAGTGGCACATATGCATCTCTGTGTGTGTGTCTCTACATGGACTACATGTACAGGCTATATATAGGTGTACCTGTAGAGGGCTCGTGTATGTATACATTCTAATTGTAATCACAGCACCAGGGAGGCCTCTGAAGCTGTCCCCCAGTAAATCACATTTCTCTTCCCTATCGGATCCTGGGCAAGTTAACACATAAAAGAGAAGAGAAGGCTGGAGGCCAAGGTGTCACCTTTGTTCCTGATGAGGCTAGTGGGAAGACGCAGCTTAGTGTGGAATGAGCTTGCTCCCTGAACCCAGAACAGGCGGATTTCCCACCCATTCTCAGCAGCGCTCACCGGGGCCAGGGGTTGGAGAGAGGCTGGTGCCCCGGGGCCTGCTCTGGGGGGACTTGCAGCCTGACAGGTCAGAGGTGCACTGTGCTCTCCCTGGCCGGGTCCGGCCCCGAGAGACTGCAGAGAAGAACTGAGCTGAACATACCCAATTATTCCCTTAAATTTACAACTTGCCAATGAGTTCAGGCCCCTCACCTCCAGGGTGAGCTAGGTATAAAAAGGGCAGAGATAGAGAGACCCAGGGTTATATTAATTGAGTTCCCTTCACAGGAAGGAAGCATCGGAAGTGAGAAAGTGTTTTTCCACTAAAAAAACATCTATTGCGCTTAATCATGGGAATTAACCATTTACATGTTGTATCCCACTTACACCAGAAATGCCTTGAGGGGAGGAATTTTGTTTTATTCACCTTTGTTTGCCAAAGCTGTGTACTTGGAAGGCGTGCAGATGTTTGCTGAGTGAATGTGGACCAGAGGCCAGACAGCCCTGAATTCAAATCTCCTTCTCGGTGAATCACTGTGGAAACATGAGCAAATAACTTACCTGGAGGTTGCTGGCAGACGGCCCACAAACCACATCCAGCGCAGACCGATCTGTCTGGCCCACGGAGCGCTGGCGCTCCACGATCTTAAAAGTTTGTAAATCAGCTGACAATGCTTAAAACCAGGTGATTTTACATGAAGACCTGGATTTCTGGTTTCTCCTGAAAACTGGGAAGACTTGATGTGGTAGATAGATTGCAAAAACGGCCTCAATTCTTCCCCCTTCTCTTTGTCCACACACTTGGCATTGTTAGGCCACCATTCTTCCCATAAAGAGTTGGGGATCATATATCCACCCTTTATCTCTGGATCGGCCTTGTGACTTGCCTGGGCCAATAGAATATGACAGAAGCGACAGAGTGCTGGTTCTTATCCTGGAGCTAAGGGGCCTTGCACACTTGTCTTTCTTTGTTGGAAATTTGCCAGGACCCAGTGTGCACAAGCTCGGACCGTCCTGCTGCCGCGTGAGAGAGCCCATCAAGCAGACTCGTGGTCTCTGGTGTTCCGGCCGAGATCGGCAAAAGTGACCCACAGCTACCTGCTGGCTGACCACACGGTCATGAGTGAGTCCAGCCGAGACAAGTAGAATCACCCACCTGACCCACAGACTGTGAGCAACAGTAAATGCGTGTTGCTTTAAGCGACTGAGTTTCAGGGTGGTGTGTTACGTAGCAATAGCCAAATGACACGCCGGGCCCTGGGGGGCCTGCTGTCTGTTCCTCAGGCAGCACTTAGCTGGGGTGAGCAGCCCCCTGAGAAGAGGCACGGATTTTGCCGCTCCCCACGGTTCCTGCCGCTGTTCCCCATTGTCTCTCTGACAGAGGAGCTCAGTGACAGCTGACAGTAGTATCCTTCTTGAGCTGTTGTTTTTCTCATTATTGGGTTAAGAGTAAATAACAAGAGTTGTTATAACCATGATTATCCATAGAGGTTGGGACAGCTATACATTTTAAGCAAAATGAGAAAGGGGAGGAAAAAATATCTTCTTACACTGACTCTGTTTATATGGACCTCAGTTTGAGTTCTTCACTGATCCTCCTCCAGCCTCAGTTTTCTCTGCAAAATGGGTTAAGTACACACGCCCCAGAGGAACGAGTTAGGCATTGCCGGACAGCATGGTTGTTAGTTAGCACACGGGCTCTGGAGCTCCACTGCCCGAGTGTGAATCCCAGACTTGCCCTTTGCTGACTAAGTCCACGCACGGGTGTCTACACAGATGCAAACTGTCCCCCCCACACTGAGCAAACATTCAGTAACACTATTTTAGTCTTCCTCCCCTGTAAGAGTGTTCTAGTAGGTCATTATTGACCACAGCTAACTCTAAAGGAGACTATTACTTTAGAATATTCTAAGAATTGAGAGGGACCAAAATAATGCCAAAATTCTGAGTATTTAGTAACTTTTACAAGAATTATAAAATGTTTATACCACTGATGAAGGGGATAAACACCTTCTGAAGATATCCCAGAGAAATAGTATTAAGGCAAAAAGCACAGAGATATTTACAGTGTCCATTCATACAATGGAATATTTAACCATAAAATCAATATCACCATGGGAAACATGGAAATTTGTTCAGAAAATAGTGTTAAATTAAAAATATACGCCCTGGCTGGCGTAGCTCAGTGGATTGAGCGCGGGCCTGCGAACCAGAGTATCGCGGTTCGATTCCCAGTCAGGGCACATGCCTGGGTTGCAGGCCAGTTCCCAGCAGAGGACGCATGAGAGGCAACCATACATTGATACTTCTCTCCCACTCTTTCTCCTTCCCTTCCCCTCTCTTAAAAAATAAATAAATAAAATATTTTTTAAAAAATATAGGCACAAAATAGTATATACACATTCATTGCATTTCTATAAAACTATATGTGGAGAACAATTGGGAGAAAATATTAGATAATACAAATAGTTTCCATTATAAGTTTATACAACTTTAATACAATTATTAAGTATATTATAATTTTAAAATTTAAAAAAATATAGATTGCTATACCCCACTATCATAAAAAGGTAGGTATTTGTAGGGCATTACTTGAAGTAAATCACAGTATCTTATTTTACTGGTATTTATCAATCAATTTAATTGAGCATTAAATGTTTTGTTAGTAGATATAAGAACGAGCTATTCTATAGGCAAATAATTTTCTTCTCTTAAAACCTGCGATCTGAATACTTACACTCAGAGTCTTCCCTTCACTCCTGCCCAAACCTACATTCATCCCTCCTTCTCCTTAAAAATCAAATACAACAAAGCATAACGACGACCCTTCTAGCTCCAAATCAGATGCCATCAGGAGAAATAAACAGAAGTTCATCCTCACCAGTCACCAGGCACTGAGGCCAACCAGGGAGAACGGACCAACCCGGTCCCCCCGCCCCTGCACCCCAGCTCCATGTTGTCTGATGGGCAGTGCACTGTGTCACAGTCACACTCAGCTTTGGGCTCCACCCCCCTGTGGAGGAGCATGTGAAAAGGAACAGCTCCGTCCTGGATGCTAACTACCACCTAGTAAAAGTCCCTCACTAGACTCCCACAGTCTTCCAAGAGAGTGGGGGTGTTTTTGGGGTTTATATTAGCAATGGAAGAAGAAGGGGTCTGGTGACCAGAGGCAGCTTAGTTAGTGAGCTAGGTGGGACACGGCTCTCTTCCTGTACCTTGCCAGTTAATGTGGACTCTGGTTTTTTTATCTGTAAAATGGGCTGATTCTTTTTGCCCTTTGCTAGTTCCACAGGTGGCGGTGGTGATGGTGATGGTGGCAAGAGCAGCTCACGAATGTCTCCTATGGGCCAGGCCCATTGCTCGTATGACTCAATCCCCACAAATGCCCACAGGAGAGGTTTGTGTATTATCTCCAATTCACATTCAGGAAAACAGGGTTTGGAGAAGCTATGTAAGTTGCCTTTGGTTACTCAGGTAACAAATAGCCATGAAAGAACTTAAACTCATATCCATCCGATGATGCTAAAACTAGGCTTTTAACTTTTATGCCCTATGCCCTTGATGAAAGTTTATAAAACATCATAGGAAAGCATGTTAAATATCCAATAAGGCTGAAAGACACATATTTGGAAAGTAATAAAAGGACATTTATCTTTTTATCCTTTGTATATAGTATTAGATTCCAAAATAAACTTTGTTTTCAAAACCTTCCTTCCTCTCTACTTATTGGAAAGAAAAACAGAAGAATGTGTTAAGTTTTGTTTTTTTAAATTGCTCTCAATCCACGGACAGCAGCTCAGGGCACCAGAAGGGCTCTTCATGGCCATGGAGACCCATCGCCTCCTCTTGTGATTGAAGACACTGTGCCGGGGAGAGCAGAGGGTTGTGGCAAGGCCACACGCAGCTCCAGCCCCAGCCTAATTTTCCCAGGCCTCATTTACTTTCCTCCTGGCCCCTCCACAGAGCTTTAATCTCTGTTCAGATGGTTCTTGGAAGACTGAAAAACTCACTTGCCTTTCTGTCCCTGTCTCACTCCCTCCCCCAACCCCCACCAACCACATCCTTGGGCCCTTGGGTCACGGTCAAGCTGTCTGTACTGGCTGCACCTCCCGCTTTCACAGAGCTCTGCGCGTGGTTACAGGAAGGGCTGCAGGTGTGAACTTTGATTAAGTGGTGAGACACTTCCCCAGACCCCAGCCGCACACACTGCTGAGTGTGTCACCCCATCACAAGGTACTGCAGCCTAGATACCTGCAGAACCACATCTCCAGTCTTCGGACAGACTGATGTAGCAGCCAAGAAATGAAATATAGCTAAACGAAATAAAGAGATCTATAAAAATACAGCTTACGAAGATGCCATTCTTTAAAATTTCAGTTAGACCACAACTGAAAATTCTCTATGGCACACCCCAGTCAAAGTTTTGCCAATACCTTTTGGCTAAAACTCTTCTTCATAAGGTCACTACTTCATTAATAAATCTAATAGACAATTAGTTCTCTTCCACTTGAACACCAGTAGCATCTGACATAGTTGAAGACAGGGTCAGTGGCCATAATTAATTATGCCATTTGGCTAAGAGGTTCATCAGCACCCCAGTGACAAAGGTTTGGTAGTCAACACCAAGGAGAATCAGCATTCTTTGTGGTCGTAGAATATATATGTATGCTTAAGCTAACTGTGTATAGGTCCCTCTATGAAATAAGTTCAATTTTTTTGCAAGTTACCTTTTTTTTCCAATTATAGCTTACATTCAATATTATTATTTTGTGTCAGTTTCAGGTGTACAGCATAGTGGTTAGACAATCTTCAGCTTCACAAAGTGTCCCTGGATATTTTAAGTACCCAGCTGACACTGCACACAGTTATTGCAATATTACCAACCGTCTTCCCTATGCTATACTTTACATCCCCATGACTGGAAGTCACAGAATAGTCAGCTTAGCCTTTCTCTTGACTTGGGAAGCACAAAGTTTACCAAGTCTGCATAAATCTGTTTTTAAAAATCTGTTAATCCTAAGGGGATGTAGCATTATTGACTACTATCCACACCTCTGCCACTTGGTGAGAGTCCACTATGCATCGGGAATTGCACTGTTTTAAGGTTTGGGTCATAGACTCACTGGAGCCTTCTGAAGCATCATGGCCTGTGTTCCAACTCGGGCTCTGAGACTTAGCAGCTTAGAGAACAAGAGAAATAGAAAACACGTAAGGCTACCATGAGCAGCTGCCTAAGTTGCTTACTGCTTAAATGAACTCAGCCAATGAGCGAGTGGTAGCCAAATTTTGCCTACACTCCTCACCAAGCCCTTGCTCGGTGCAGGCTTATGTTCACCTGAAGGACGGGGTTCTACTCGCAGCTGTGTTGGGCCCAGAAGATCCGTCTCTTCAGAGGAAGTGATGTTGTGCAGTTTACACAAAAGTATCAAAATGGCCCAGCAGCAACCTTGCAACTAGAGGCCACCCTGAAATTGGGGCTTCAGTCTTCAACAATTTGTTTGTGCAATTGGTTACACTTAGAACCCCAAAGTTCAGGACACTGCCTGGCACATAGTACTCAACGAATATTTGTTGAATGAGTGAATATAAAGCAAGCTGAGAACCAGATATAATAAGTCACAAATGCTGTGGAGCACGGCAACTTTTCCCTACGTGGGGCTCTCCAAGACTCTCAGGGACCAGGAGGTCAAGACTATTTTCATAGCAACACTAAGGCCTTACTTATCTATTTCGCTCATCCTCTACAAGTGCACAGAGCTCAGAAAATTTATCAATCCCATGTTGCAACTAACCATTAAGAAACTATGACATCAATTTTTGGAGTACTATCAAAGAAAGATATCCATAATTATCTGAAAAGGCTCTTAAAATGCTTCTCTTTGTTCTAAGCACATATATGTGTGAGGCCAAATTTCCTTCAAACAGTGCATCCAAAGCTATACTTTGCAAATTAGACCAGATTGAATCCAGAAGCAGATGCGTGATCCAGCCATCATTTATTGCAGATATTAAAGCAATTTTCAAAAATATAAAACAATGGTATTCTTCTCATTAAAATGTTTCGGTTAGGAAAATATAGTCATTTTTCCCTGAAGAATGTGTTCTTTATGTTAACATTTAATGAATTCATTACAGTTAATTTAAATGAATTAATATCCAAATATTTGGTAATAATTTATCTGTTGTAATTTTAATTTGGTTAAAATTAATAGCTAGAACTCACATCAACAAAAACTCCAGGTTTTTCAATGATTTTTAAGAGTGTAAAGTGGTCCCAAGACCAAAAAGTTTGGTCCATATAAAACAAAGTCCAGATTATCAGAATCACCTGCAGAACTTTGTAAAACTGCAGATTCTGGGTCCCACCCTCCAGAGTCTCATCCCATGGATGTAACAGGGCTCTGAGAATTTCTGTCTCCTAAGAACTCTCCCTGTAGTTCTGACCGTCGGTCATTGGTAGAAACAACACGTAGAGTAGAAGTTTGGGGAAATTCAGTATCAAAATGCGCTATCATTGTCAGAGAAGGCTTTGTGTATCCAACATTTATGAAGCACAAACCAAGTTCCAGGCAATGTTGAGAACACTGGCCAGACACAGACCCTGTTCTGAGAAACCCACAGACGAGTGGGAGAGGCAGACAGGACGGGCAAAAATTTCAGTGCCCAGCCATGGGTCTGCGATGGGGGAATAGAGTGCTGTGGGCAGAAGCAGGGCACCCGCCCCCGAAGGGCTGGCCTTAAACAGTGGGAACGTCTACAGACAGGGTGACAGGATGCTGTGAGTGACGACCTAGAGGCAGATGGTCACGACGCCCACGAGTGGGCGGTCCTGGCTGCCTTGGAGAGCTGGGTGGGGAACAGAGCAAGAGAAGGGCAGATGGGCCAGGTGGGTCAGACCACGGAGAAGCTTAACTCCAGTGAGCAAGCGCGTGCGGTTTGGTGGCGATCTGAGGACAGACATGCTATAGGATTACAACTCTGGTGACACTGTGGAGAGTGAGGGGCTGAAGAACGGGATGCCTGCCAGCTGGCCATTTGAATGACATGATTCTGGGAGTCATCCCAGCCACAGGGCAAAATAAACAGGGATGTTCATGCCCATGGTCTCAAAGAAATTAGATAATCTGCTGAAAATCAGACAGTGAGATCAAATAAATTTAATAAGTCCTCCCTGAACGTTCTGTGGCCTTTCTGTTTGAATTTCCTGAATCATTTTGTAGCAGCAGTTCTTTCAGGGTCATGGACTCTTATGAGAATCTGATGAACATTTTAGACATTCTCCCCAAGGGGGAAAAAAGAGTGAATTAAAGCAAAAAAAAAAAAAAAAAAGTGTGACTAATCTCCATTCTCTTGTTCCCTAGCCCTCACATCTTTTCTCCTTTTTTCTAAAAGAGGTGTCATTTGGTAAGGGGAAGGGAGAAAACAAATTCTCTCAGCAGAATAAGGCACCAGCATTGTCCCATAAAAAATACTGAATATTAGCAGCAGAGAGGCCGGGGGCAGAAATTTCACTCTGAAGTCCAGGAGGCGGCTCCTGGGGAGCGATGCAGGGGAGGAAACCGGGATCGAGCCCACACGTGGTGGAAGAGGAGGGGTGGGCTGGATTGTGCCGCGTGGGGCCGATGCCTCGCTGGAGAAGGTGCAGAGCTGCGCTCAGCGAGTAAAAGCACTTGACAGTGACAAGGCTTTCTTTCCAGAAACGGCCTGTACCTCTGCACTCACCAGACATTATGGCCACAACCAAGGGCAGCTTTTACCTCTTCGCTGATCTCCGTTCCTCATGAACCCTCATCTTCCACAGCATTTGAGACCGGTCTTCTCCCACCAGGGCTGCTGGTCACAATGGTGCAGGCTGTTCACTGAACACGGCTCTGGGCACAGAGGACAGCGGACACTGGAAGGCAGACTGTGCTGGGCTGGCCAAGCTGGCCTGGGCCCTGTTCCCCCCCGAGTGGGCGCCACTTCCTCACCCTCACGAAGGGGCCCTGCCAGGCGAGCACTGCTGTGCCACCTGCCTGACGCCCTGTTCTTTCTCTTTCCCTGCCTCCCCCTCTTCCCTTACCACAGGGGGCTGAGGCACAGAACTGTCAGTTTGTAAGTCTCCACAATGTACTGTGGGCTGGGAACATTGGCCAGGCTCCCGACTCCCCTCATGCCTCTCCCAGAGCTTCTTACACAGACTTCACTTTCTCAGGAAAAGTAGATGGAGGGTGAAGGACAAAAATTACTCACTACACGACAAGCGTGCTTCCTCTACCAAGAGCAGAAAGAAGAAAACAGGCCCAGGAAAAATACAGCAGCGTCTCTCTTCCCCTCAGCCCAGGCCCTGAGCTAAGAGAAGGGTTGCGGGGAAGGACTGCCCATGAACAGCAGCTGAATGGCAGCCGCAGAGCCGAAGACACAGGGGAGCTCGGCCTTCCCCCACGGCGGTGGGGCGGGCCCAGGTGTGGCTGGGCTCCAGGTCTCACACCTCCCTGCTCTGGCTCAGGCTCCAGTGCAAGCCTGTCCCCCAGAATCAGCCTCCAAGCTCATTCTCGCTTGGTTCCCTCCCCTCCCCCTTCCAAGGAGCTTTGAAAGTGTGGGAAATGCCACTGTTACCCGCCTCCCCCCACCCCCATGGCAGCCCAGCTGACTCACTGGCTTCAGGCAACCCCCTCCTGGCCCTGAGGGACTGGGCTTCTGCTCCTTCAAGTCCCATCCCTGAGTGAGCAAGCTGAAGCCCAGAGCTTGGTTTGGAGCGAAGTGGGAGCCTGGTACTACAGGGCTTTTTACTTCAAGGAGACCAGGGGTCCACAGTCATCATCTTAATGAAGGTGAACACACAGGGTACACTTAACCGCATACCAAGCCGTTTCCATTCAACCCCTCACTTCATTCTCGCGACCTCCTCCTGAAGTACTGTTCTTTTTGTTTCATAGATGAAAAATACTGGGACTTGGAAACATAAAGCTTGCTCAGGTCACCCACTCCCACCAACTCCTCCAGCCCCTCAGAATTGTCTCCTCCTTCCTCTCTAGATGTGACCATGTGTTAAATTGTATTCTGTCCTTTCTTCAAGGGAAGGAGCTTCGAGGAACCCACTTCAAGATTCACTTTGATAGGAAGGCCAGATAATTATCATCAGACTAGATACAGGAGGGAAAAAAGAATGTCTGTTTAAAGGTCAACCAAACTACTGTCTGACAGTCCACAGAGGGGGGTGGGGGTAGTGGAGTAGTTTCCCAGAATAGGTCTAAATTTCATTACAATCTGTCAGAAAATTGCATAGGTGTTTCATCAGGGGCACTGATTTTCTTCCCAGAAATACGTTTTGAATTATATCACATACTAAAAGGTCTGTCCCAGACCAGATCTGGGATAATTTTTTCTTTTAATACTATTATGGTGAACATCACATTATACTGACCTATTACAAGACTATTGCAATTTAATTATGTAATGATAACATCTAACTATGGTGTCATAGAAATCCCGAGAAAGTCAGGATCAGCCTTTATGCCTGGGCTATAACAGTGCTAAAGAAATGTATATTCGGAGAATGAATGAGGAAATGAGTGTACTTCCTCAAACGGAGGAGAAACGAGTGAACTATATCAAGGCTGCTCAAAGTGTAGTCCAAAGGCAGAGTAGGTCTGCAAAATGCATAGCAAGATAAGCACAGAAATTAAGAGTATATATTCAGAAAGCTGGTCTTTTTAGTAATTGGATAACGTCTATTGAATCTAATAATAAAAATAGGACTTGCGTTTTATACGTCCTTTTTAAATCTCATTTGCCCTATTAATCCTTTGCATTTTTCTTCTTCTAGGAATTTGTTGTACTTTTAAACAGTATTAGTCTGCAACGACTGGAAATTAATTTTTTTTAAAAAAGGTCATTTACCACAGCAGTTTAGCCGGATGATCACAGACCCACTGGAAAAGCCAGACGACTTTATCCCATGAGCATTTCCATGTAGAAGAAATGTCCTGGCAGAGGAAGAGACCCTGAGTCGGCCCCACACAAACCCGCGGCCCGGCCAGCTCCAACGTGAGCCTTACCGTAGACGACCAGGCACATTTTGGAGGGGAGGGAACTAGAGGTGTCCGCCCAAGCCTCCTCATCCACAGCTTCTTGGAGCCGCGCCATTGCTTGGAGGCAGAGCACCTCTCACGCTCTCCTGCCTGCCCCACCCCCAAACTTCAGAACAAACTGGGGAGCATCAGAGACGTTAGCATCAAAGCAGAGCAAAATCCGAGGCTCTGTGTTGTGGCAGGATGGGGGTTTTCTTCCCCCCTCACCCCCTGCTTTTCTTCCTCCCCAGAGCCCCTCCCAGCCCTTCCTGAGAGGAAGTCTGGTCAAAGGAGGAACGTGACTATTCTTTCTGACAGGTGTCAATAGTGAGAAAAGAAAGGTGAGTTTTCTTCGTAGCTGTTTCCATCTGAAGGGCTTACCCCTCTTCCAGGGACCTTCCATATGGAACACAACCCTGAGGGAAGAGCAGAAAAGATAGATAAAGATGGGGGGCAGGTGGATGGTTGGGGAAAGAGACAGAGAAGACTAGAGAGAGAAGAGCTGGATGGATGGTTTTCAAACTAGGTAATGAATTTGCAGGTGACTTGGTAGGAAAGTAGAGAAATCTCTGGACTTCACATCTGTCAGACTAAGATTTTTCTTTCTGAGACTGAATGTTCCTACAGTCCTTCCCAGTTATATCACCAAGGAGCCAGCACGTGGCACCAAATAGGTGGAAGCATTATGGGAGGTGTGATGGTCAGGAACGTGGGCTTGAGCCAGCTCGTCTGGACTGAATCTTGACTCTGGCACATGCGAGGTGTCTGACCTTTGGGTAAGTTTCCTCATCTGTAAAATGGGGATGATAACAGCGCCTTTATCCTGGGGGATTACGAGTAAATAAATTAATCTATATAAAGCACATAGTGTTCGATCTGTGGTTTTTAGCATGGCTTTAAGCACACCTCTACTACACACACACACACACACACACACACAGCGTGCCTACACACTTTCCCAGTGCAAAGTTCAATAGCCAGCTACCCATGCCATTAACAAATGCACTTACAGGTTCCTTGGGAAAATCTGGGGTAGTTACCATGCTGCTGTTACACACAACAGTGTAGGAGTGTGTATATTCATTCACACACTGACATCGAAAGCTGTTCACAATATAGTAAGTAAAAAAAGCAGATTGGAAATCAGATTGTACCATATGATCCTATTTTTGTAAAAATACACACATATGTGGGTAAGAAAATTCTGGAAGGATAAATACAAAAAAGGATCTTCATCAGGATGATTTTTATTCATGTCTTCTTGCATTGCTGTTTTTTCCTAATCTTTTCAACAATAAGCATGCAATATTTGTAAAATTTGTCAGGGGAATGATGGACACATACATATCTGTATAAAGAATCTCTCTTTCCTTTAGGATTTCTTTAACTCGCCCCAATCGGGCTGGCTTGCAGATTTCCCTTCTGAGCACTGGGGTGGAGGGTGGGAGAGCATCCTTCAGGTTCCCCCGAACCCGTGTTGCCCCAGCCTGAGTGGTGCGGGGCTTGGGCTTGGGCTGCTGAGCTCGTGGACAACAGGCAAGGCAGAGCTGCTGGCCGGCTGCCGTGTCCTGTGCCTCTCCGCTCCTGTGCTGTTGCTGTTTTCACAGGCTGGCCTTTGCCTCTGACATTTTCTTCTTCCTTTTAATCACCTGCCAATGAGCTGACATTTTAAGCAAAGGGTAAACCTTTAAACTTCCATCACTGAAACTGAAACAAATAGACACAGTCCGTGGCTCCAAGGTAAAGGTTGAAAGGGCTGAGGCCTGAGGGAGCAACTGAGATCTGGCCCCCAAGTCCCAGTTTCGCCTGAAGCCAGCTCGGTGTCCTTGGGTAATTGTTACAGTATTTTATAGTATAATATTAGTAACATAACATACTAACATAACATAATAACAACCTTCTTCCAACTCCAAAAGTGTGAGTCTAGTAATAATGTAAGTAATATGATATATATTATATAATATAGATAGTAAAACCAGACAGTATAATAATAGTAATAACACAGTAAAAATAATAAAGAAGCAGAAAAAAGTGTTCTTATCATGTTGACTTAGATATTAGACCCTCAGTGGAAGCATATGCACTGACAGAAGAGAGAAAAAATTAGCGTGAGTCTGCAGGCAGCATCCAAAGAATTAATAAAAATCTGGTTTGGGGCCTGGATTGGCAGATAATTTCCTTCTGTCAGGCTTTTCTATTCATTGAACCGAGATACAATCTATGTCTGTTTAACTCACCTAATGAATGTTCGGCAGACAACTACACACAGCGGTGGGTCCGATTTAAGTACGTGTTCTGATAATAAGCATGATAAGGGCATGAGAACGGAGACCGCCATCTGATCAGGGCTGTGTGTGTGGCCCCGACACACCACACTGCCTTCGTGGGCCTCATCTCTGTCACTCCGACTTCACAGGGTCATGCTGAGCCTCAGATGAAAGCCTGGTGGAATGGAAAAAGGGAGTTTGGATCCTGGTTCTGCCCAGCATTACTTAGCTGCCCAGACAGGAGCCCTTTAGCCTTCCCGAGCCTGAGCTTCCTCGCCTGCAAAGTAGACCAGATAATAATACCCCACTGCACCGTTGTGAGGTCACGTGGGGCAATGTTTGGATGAACGTGTCAGATGAAAACATGAGGACTGATTCACTCAAGAAAGAGAGTCCAGGATGTACTGTGGATGGGCACAGCACCATTTCGGGTACCAGAACCATCGAAGGCCGGTGGGAGGGCCACGTGACCGCAGAGAAAAACAATGAGGAGGAGAGGAGAAACAAGGAAGGGCGAGAGATGTATTTGAGAAGTACATGTGCACAGTGATTTATTTGGGGTTTTCTGAAGACTTTTCGAACATGCCTTCCGTCAAAATCCTTAGTGAGTCTTCTGTTCCCTGAGACAACAGGGCTACCACCCAACCACTGCCCTTGGGTTCATGCCGATGGGTCGCCTGTAAGTTGCACCCCTGCCTTTTCCCATCAGTGTGAAAGTGCCACAGACGGGGGCACCGCACAAGCAAACACAGCTCTGAAGGGCAAGTGCACCCAATTGCATCAGGCAGACGGGCCCCAGCCTTGGCAACTCCGTTGTTTCTCAGGCCTGGGCTACTGCGCACATGTGTGCAGATTCTTGGAATCACCCGCAGCGCCCAGCAGGCCAGCTCTTGGCAGTGCTCTGAGTCCTACTTAGGCCCTGAATTCTAGTCATTTCCTTCCTTGTTTTCAGAAACCACTTGCCGGTGCAGGCTCCAGCCCCACTCAGCTTCTGTTAGTCACGTCACTTTTCTGTTCCTGTCTATCTGCTAATTCATTCCTTGGAACAGTCCTAACCCAACAGGCAGGTAGGTTGGCATCCCCAGTGAAGTCAGTCACTTCTGGGGGCGACTGGGTATTGACCACTGATTGTTGGTAAAGCACATGTGTCCGCCTCTTGGGGCCAGCAGAGAAAACGTTAAGCCCGTTGTTTTTTTTTTCAGAGGGGCAGTTTATTTTTAAATAAGGTCTGTTCGCATCATCTAGGCTTCTCCTCCATTAGGAAAATAAACTACCAAATATTGTCTCTCCCTTTTCCCAATTTGTTTTCCTCATAGCACTGGTCGCCCATCCACATGTATCTGATTTATTTACATAATTATCATCTGCCCACACACACCCATCTCTGCCTAACTAGATCCTCGACTCCACAAAAGCAGGAACTTGGGCTATTTGCAGCCTTCTGCTCAGAAGGTGGTGGTTCAGTGGGGGAAGGGAAACACAAACACAGTTATGAGACAACCTGGTAAATCCAGTGACGGAGATATGCTCAGGTTAATAAATGTTGAATGAACAAACAAAGAGATGGAGATCTGTATCCACTTAAGGAACTAAGCCTGGGTTGAGCCCTTCTGGAAGATCCCGAAGATCCCTGCTTTGTGCTGAGCAACAATACTACAGATTGTAAAGTGCAGGTAACCTGGATTAAACAGCAAACTTATGAAAAGTGAGAAAGTTAAAAAACAAAACAAAACAAAAAACTCTCTCTACTCATGAAGCTTAGAGAAAAGAGCACTCAAAAGAATAATGAGATGAGTGAGGTGCACAGGAACTGCCAGTGACTGGTAGAGCTTTGGGCAAGTCACGTAACAGTCCCAAAGTCTCAGCAAAGCAGCAGGGTCCCCTCAGGTCTGAGGTACACACCAGGACAACTGAATAGTACAGCTGCCACTTACTGAGCATGTACTCTGTACCAGACATAGTCCTGACTTCACTGTATTAGTTCCTTTCATCCTCACCACCCATGGTATTATTTTCTCCTCATCTAACAGGTGCACAGGGAGGTCAGTTAACTTGCACAGGCTGCAAATCTAGTGAGTGGCAGAGCTGGAATTCAAGTCCCGGGAATTTGACAGTAGAACCTGAATTAAAAAAAAACATTTAAAATTGTGAGTCACATCAGACAAAGGAGTGTACACAAAGGAATGTATAAAACACAGAAAAATATTTTTGAGTGATAAACAATATAAAAAAATTCAATGATCACTCATGTGCCCACTTCCCAAACAAGAAATAGAACATTACCAATACCTGAGGTACCCGCTGACCCTGCTAAATGCTATTCCCTTCCTCCCCAGAAGAGGTAACCACTTATTTAAATGCTGCGTTAATCATGCTCATGTTTTAACATTTTTTGATCCTAAATATTATATTGTTAAGTTTTGCTTGCTTTTGAACTCTATATAAATGGACTCACCTTGTACATACTGATCACTACTTTCTTTTTTCTCAACACTGTCTACACCCATTTATGGTGATATGTATAGCTACAATTCACTCATTTTCATTCTTGCATAGTATTTCATGTGTCAATATACCAAAATTTATTTAGCCATTTTCCATTGATGACATTGGATTGTTTCTAGTTCTTGCTATTACCCACAGTGCTACTAAAAGTGTTCTCATATATGTCTCCCAGGAAATCTATGCAAGTGTATCTCTAGAGCATGAAATTTCTGGGTCAAGGATACAGGATATTCAGTACCAATAAATAATGCCAAAAGGTTGTAGCAGTTTACACCCCTATGAGCAGCATATGAGATTTCCTGTTGTTTCATATCCTTGCCAATGCTTAGCCATACTTTTCGATTTTTGCCAATATGGTGGTGTGAAAATATCTCACTGAGGACTTTGTTTGCTAGTGAGATTGAGCGCCTCTTCTTTTTTTTTAAAAAAGGTTTCATTTGTTTACTTTTAGAAAGAGGGGAGAGGGAAGGAGAACAAAAAGGGGAAAACCATCAATGTGCTAGAGAAACATGGATCAGTTGCCTCTAGCACGACCCCTACTGGGCACCTGGCTGGCAACCCAGGCATGCGCCCTGACTGGGAATCAAACCAGCAACCCTTCGGTCCATTGGACAACACCCAGCTGACAGAGCCACACCAGCCAGGGCTGAGCACCCTTTCTATTGTTTATTGGTCATACATATTTTTTCTTCCGTGAAATGTCCATGTTAAAATTGAGTTACTTTTCTTGTTAATCTATAGTAGTTCTTTATATATTATGAATAATAATCCTCATGAGCACAGTCCTCATGTTTAACAATGTCCATGTTAAAATTGAGTTACTTTTCTTGTTAATCTGTAGTAGTTCTTTATATATTATGAATAATAATCCTCATGAGCACAGTCCTCATGTTATTAGAAGACCCACAAATCTGAAACAGTGCTATCTCAGAACTATTCTTTTGCTTATTCAGATTAGAACTACTCGATATACTCCTCTCTCTTCCAAGCAAATTGATGTCAAGAGCGATATTTCCTGGGTTTTGAGGCTAACACAGGGCAGTTATCCAGATTGGCAAACCTATACCTTCAGTAGAAATTCGAGTAGTTACTTTATGCCAGAACATGTAGAATACTTTCAATATTCAGTGAGTGTGTCAGTCAGAATCCCGTAGGAAACCAAACTTATTCTGGGTGGTTCAGATGAAGAGTCTTGAATGAAGGCACTGCTGGTAGAGGTCCAGGTTAGGGGACCACATGAGTGATGTTGCTGCCTCCCAACGCCAGCACCAGCAGGGAGCCATTACCTCCTCCAGGGCCAATGCGGGAGCGAGGAAGTCCTGTCCTAGAGCCCAGTGAAAATTAGAACCGCACAGGAGAAGCCGCCCAGCAGGAGCCACAAGGAGGAGCCACAGCTATTGACAGATAAGCATCACCAAAGCAGGAAGGCAATAGCATGATAAACTCAAGGATTCTCTTCTCCCACCTTCTGACTTCCGGACAGCATCTTCCAGGAGCCTAACGCGAGTGGAGGGCAGCCAGGAGGAGGTCCTGGGTGATACAGTTTGCAGGGTTCACCTCTTGCCACAGAGGAAGGCAGCACAGGGTGGGAAATGGGCCTGTGAGGAGTGGGGACAGCCAGCACAAGCCAGCCAGGACAATGTACAGCAATCACCTGGGACTTCACAGGAAGAATAACATAAAAACTCACACAAGAAGGCCGCTGAGCTCACCGTGCCCCCGTAGTGTATAATGGGTCGTTCTTGCCTTCTTAGCTAAATTAGTAAGTGTAATGAACATTAAACACAATTCATCATATACTCTGTAGCTGGTCAAGTTTATACCAAAATTACATGGTAAAACTGGGACCCTCTGCAAAGTAACTGTACAAGGGAAATAGCTTCATTTATCTATGCATTTCTTATCAGCATAAAGAGAGTAACACCTACCTTATGACCATGTTATGAGGGTTAAGTGAGATAATGTGTAGAGAGGCCTGGAGCCGGTATGCATTCACATGCACTTGTTGCTGCCACCACTGTGTGTCCTGTTACTCATCTCACTCTGAGTGACGACGTTGCTGCAGGCGGAGTTCGCTTCTGCATCCCGTCACGTGGGCCCTGGTTCTAGAATATTTTCATCTGACCTAGTATATTCAGCCTATGCATCTGCATAGAAATCCACCAAAACCATAACAACACTGCCATATGAACAGCAGTTTATAGACACAAAGCACTTTCAGAATCACTGTTGAATTAATGCTTAGACTAACCCAGCAACTGTCTCCGTTGTGAGATAGGGAAGCTGAAGAGGCTGAAAGACACAGGACCCAGACCTCTGACTCTAAAATGTCACAACGGTCCAGCCTCTTTCTCCGTCATTACGGCTCTCTAACGACCAGTGAGCATAAAATCCCACGTCAGGATGTATTTTAGAGTTGACTGGAAAAGTTAATGTGGACTTCATGTTTGAGCAAGTACTCTTTATGGACTTACATCACAGGTAATTACTATGGTTAATGTGACCCTTCCTGGTGGAAAACTGCTTGAGATCTTGGCCAGTGAGGACATTTCTTTGCTTTATGAGCAGAGTAACAGCTTAAGGAAAAACAGGTCCCTACCCTGGAGCTGTCTTGACCTGATGCAACCCGTAGGACTGATTGCCTTCCAGGTGTTGGGGATGAGCACTCACAGAACCTCCACCCCCTCTCTGGTATCACATGACCCTGCAAACGTGCCTAATTGGAATCCTTCTATCACGTCTCCTGCTGGGTAAAGTGCCCTTTCACGGTGCCAGACCCTTAAAATGAAAGAACACAGCTCCGCTCTCCTCTATCACTCCCTCATTTAAAGGAAATTCCTGAAACGTGAGGGATGAAAAAGGGAGATAAGAAAAAGACTTTTTTCCCCAAGCTGTTTAAAGCACCAAGTCACAAGCCAAGGGTAGGATTGGGGACTTTGCCAGTGATGGCGCTCTGTGACTTAGCAGGGTCCTGTTCTCACTGCCAGGAAGAAAGTGAGGACTCAGTGCAGGCTACAGGAGATCGGATGTGGCGAAGCCGTACCGTCGGGCTGCCCTGGGAGGAAGTGGGGCACAGTGGTTTCGAGCAGAGCTTTGGAGTCAGACAGACCTGCTCGAGGGTCCTGGTGCCGCCACTCACCTGCTGTATGGCCTGGGCTGATCACATCAGTGCGCCGAGACTCAGTTCCCTTGTGTATGATGGTGCTCATTACAGCGTGGCCCCTATATACCACGTGGCGACATGCACACTTGAGGACTGAGCACACTCAAAGCGCTCAGCGAATGGTAACCCTTAGGCTGCTTTCAATCCTCCTGTCACTCAACCTCATTTCATCTTGCCTGATCTTGCTGCCCCAGTTAGTAGTCTGTATAAAGTAAAAACAGAAGAGGATGAATAACTCAACCACTCAAACCAACTCTTTAAGGTAAACAAGAGCATATTTAATACAGTTGTTTGGTGCAGTTAAGAATCAGCATAGTACAGTCTACAGAAAGTCCTGCAGGTTTTGGAGAGTAAGAAGCATGTGCCTGAGTCAAGACAGGCACAAATAAATAAAGGCGGGTACAAATAGAGACTTGTGTAGAACATACATTACATGATTTCCAACAGAAGTGACCTACTTTCACTTCTTGCCCCTGCAAGGCTGACAGGGGTCTGCTTCCCCCCCCATACCCACTTCGTGGCACAGCAGCCATTCCTTTGCTCTCTCCAATTCAACACGTTTGTTCAGTTACAGTTTCTTCCCTGTACTGGGCCCTGCGAGATACACAGCGAGCGTCTCTGCCTTCAGGAACTCAGTCCTATAGAGGAGACAGCCACTCTGCCAGGTCCCGTCCTGGGCGGGGTTTGCACATGCATTCCCTGTTCTCGGGTGTGAGGGCTCCCACGGGGAACCTCAAAGCTTGGCTGCTGCCTGCAAGCAGAAGGCTCACTGGTGTGTCCACCCATGTGGCTGTCCCCGCTCTGGCCTTGCCTGCCTGTCCTGAAATGGAATCACCTCCTTTTCCCGCACTCTGAATCAGGTACCTGGGCTTTCCCATTTCCAGAGACACCCCCTGTCTTCTTCTCCCTTCAACAATGAAGAAAGAAAAGACTGGGGACAGGCAATGTTGACAGATAGAAATTCATTCCTGCTGACAAGCTAAATAGACTCCACCCAAAAGACCAGCCCTGAAGAAAATTCTGTGTGAGTTAAGACTGTTCGTGTGTTGATGGAGAGGGGGATTGACAGGGATACTAAAGAAGGTGAGCTCCCTTTGCCCCCCACCCCCCGGGCCTGCTCAGCCTTTAAGCACAATACGGAGAACTCGACATAGGGACACTCCGGTCAAGGGACACAGGTAACAGAGGCAAGGACAAGCCACAGGGCTGGAGGAGTAGAGGTGGCTGGGGGAGGGCAGATCCATCAGCCCCAGGGAACTGAAGGAACTTCGGTGCCCCAAGACTGAGACCCAGGTCCCTGGCCTTTTACTGGGTGGGTGTTCCTGGGGGAGACGTGTGAGGAGGGGCACAGATTGGGTGCTGGCATTGTTATAGCCGTGATGACTGGACCACATGAGGAAACTGAGAAACGGGTTTGGTTATGCCAGCGTGAGTCTAATCCTAGTTACTTACGCCAGCTGCCCTACCATTTGTGTGCGAGGGCCACGCCCTACAATAACAGTGATGAACTTGAACAAACGTGGTTCGGAGTCGTTCTCAGTTTCCTCTGATTAGGTGGGTAAATGATGTACCTGGTGCCAGCCCTCGCAATTTCCTCCTCAAGTGACACAGAATTCTGTTCTCAACTTTAACAAATGATCCATGCCACTGCTTTGAAGCCATTAGATAGAATGGGGTTTGAGGGGTCCCTATTAATTCAGTATTTCCCCTTGATACCATTTTATTGTACAAAAAAAAATTGTTATACAGTTTTCCTGTTCCCTGTGCTGGGAACTCGTGATTGCTTTTTTACACAGGTGTTTCATATTCATGAAATAGTAAAAACTATAAATTCTACCTTATTTCCTTCACTCACACATATGTACATAGACACCTTACTAATCATTCTGATAAGATCCTGAAATTCATAACTTATGTTGCTCTGCCAGCTTAGTTAAGAGCTCAGATAACAAAGCCTCCTGACTGTTGTCATGCAGAACGCTGAGCTGGCCCTCATTCACAAGGCTGGGATCCAGAAATCCCAGGCCCTGCAAAGGAGAGGGAGAGTTCTAAATCCTGTTCCGAGCTCTGCTGCTATTACTTGACGCAGTCTGATTCTCTGCCCGAAGGGTTTTCCTTTGATCTGTTTTGGTAAATGAAAGAGGAATACTTAGTGCATAATTGGAGTTCTTTGGGTGAAAGGTAGTATTGTAAATAAGAAATGTTTTTTAATAATTACAGAAAAAACAGACTGATAACTGCCTTAAATCATTAGACAGTATTAAGGTATCATGTTATCAAAC
The DNA here is from genome assembly GCF_021234435.1 of Artibeus jamaicensis. NCBI lineage: Eukaryota > Metazoa > Chordata > Mammalia > Chiroptera > Phyllostomidae > Artibeus > Artibeus jamaicensis. The sequence goes on from NW_026521954.1 coordinate 3,217,439, forward strand.
ATATTTTGTATGCAAACTGAGTGACAGCTGGGTGAAAAACTAATAGCAAGCATCAGTTGATGGTCTTTTTAAAATCTGGTTACCTAGTAAAATGGAGCAGGCAAGTGGCTTCGAGAAAATTAGCAGTTCAGGTGAAAATAACACTACGAACACATATGGCAGAATATCCCATAAGACCACTTCACACACACAGCGGTGTGTGTTTGTGAGTACGTGGGAGAAGACTTCCCGAGCGTGAAAATTAATTATATATAAGAGCTTTACATTTCGTTATCATTTAAATACATTGTGTCTTTAAATATGGAATTCTTTGGAAAACTCACTTCATTGTCCAAAATTATAGAGACCATTTTAGTTTTTTAAATCGAAGATAGAATATTCATTCCAGCTGCCCAAGGGGTCCTCTGGCTGGACTGGATGAGGAGTTCATTTGCAGAGTGCACTCAGTAAAACATCCGGGGGCCGAGTCCCAGCGACAAGACAACCGTATCCGAAAGGATACGCAGCTCGGGATGTGCCCCGAAGAGCACCAACCCTTGCTGGCTTGCCTGCGCTCCCCGCCCCTGTTAGTCTTTGAGGGGAGTGAATGAGTGTTGGTTGAAGTCCCTGGGAGGTTAGAGGATCTTGCACTCATTAATGGAGAAGAGCTTCCTTCTGTTGCGTCTCCTGGCTTGGTTGACGGCAGTGCGGACAGCGCACTCAAATACCTGCTGCACCCCCCGATTGCTAATGGCGGAGCACTCCAAGTAGCCCTTTGCTCTCACCTCCTGGGCCATTCTCTTCCCGTCCATGGCACTGATGCAGGAGGCCCTGTGGGGCCCCACCTCCCGCTGGTCCGTCTGGGTGGCCACCACCAGCACGGGGGTGCAGGGCAGGTAGCTCCTGACCTCACCAATCCACTTGTTCTTCAGGTTCAGGAAAGAGTTGTGGTTGGCCACGGAGTAGCACATCAGCACCACGTCGGCCTGCTGGTAGGACAGGGGACGGATGCTTTTGAAGGCGTCATTGCCAGCTGTGTCCCACAGACCCAGGCTGATCTGGATGCCGTCCATGAAGACATCCACGCCCGTGTTCTCATACACGGTTGGCTTGTAGGCCTCCGGGAAGGTCTCGGAGGTGAAGCGCACCAACAGGGAGGTTTTGCCCACGGCAGTGTCTCCCACCAACACACACTTGATGGAACTCAGCATCTTCCCGGCCTGAATTCCTGGTCACAAGTTCAGAATCCCTGAATGGCTAAAGCAAACACCATTCAACACAGGGAATGAAAACCAGAGGGGGTTTGTGTCCACAGGACCTCTGGCAGCAGTTTGCAGGATGTTACCTCTCTCCGTCCATCCAAGAGAGACCTCAATCTACTTTGAAATGCTTCAAAGCCTGGTCTTCAACTGGAACGGAAAAAGAAGAGGGAAAATTGAGCCTTTCTTTTTTCCTTTTCCGATGCCCGGGCACTTCCTCACTGGCAAGTGGACTGAACGTGGGCCCACCTCAGTGTGGCCATCCTGCCCCGCTCATCCAGCCCCCTGTTCCCCAAAAGAGAAGGCTTGGACCTGCCTTCCCCCAGCTCATGCACCCACAACTCCACCCAGTCAAGAAGCAGAAGCTGATGTTATCTCGAAAATCAGCCTAGTGATAAAAACACAAGCAACTGCTCTGATCACAACATGAAAAAGACCTCAATAGCAACCTGGTGTGTGAATGAGACGTTTCCAAACAGCTCTCTCTGGCTTCCGCCCCAAGAAGCAGGGAAGGCAGCTGACGGTGCGCTCTGGCTTCAGTTTCTAGCGCATCCCAGCCACTTTGGGAACTGCAAGGGAGAGAAATGTAATGAGCCACTGACATTACTCGCACTTCCGTTCATTTATCGATTGATCAGCCAGTCCTTGGTTTCTATGGGAATTTGAGGTCAGAGAAAAGAAATTACTAGAACTCTAAAAATTTGCTGTTTTTCCCCTTGAGGTTTTTTTCCAAAAGTGACTACCGTTATATCTGAGAGGGCGTGTCCTTGGCATTTCTGCATCAGAGACCAGATGCCATTACTTACTTGATCTCCAAGCCTCATCTTGCATATCTGCAAGCTTATGATAAATTTAGGAGCCACTTCTCAGAGATGTTGTGAGGATTAAATTATTTCTTTCTTTCAACATCTTTGGAAGCTACCTATATATCAGGAACTCTGCTAGGCCTCTGGTTAATCAAAGTAACTTGCTTAAACATAACCACATGCAGCACCGGTCTCTTAAACAGGACTGCATGAATATGGCAGAATCCGAACTTCATGAAAGGGCCAAGTAAATTCTCATTCACTGCAGGTGAAAGAGTTGCAGACAATGAGATCAGCTATGGAGACAGTGTTCTGTTTGCCAAGGGACATCGTCACAAGGCCAACCCAGCCTCAGACAAAGGAAAGGGCTTTCAGGCCAAAATCCAGAGTAAAAGTTATTTGTACAATCTGGGCTTAGCAGCTCGCGGGCTGGCAATCTTCCTGACACATCCCACAGAAAGCAAAGCAAAGCAGAGCTAGCAGTCTGCTTCAGTTTTTAAAAATCACTCCTCTAAATCCTGACCTTCACCCCAAGACACTTTTATCCTTGTCAACCCACAGTGTCTGTTTGTTTAATTAGAGATGATAGCCTTTTCAAATGAACTAATCAAATAATTTATATGATTTTCATGTATTCATTTTTTTTAACCACATGAGAGCTGGGTGTCTTGAGCCAAGTTACTTAACCTCTCTGAGTCTTGGTTGTTTAAGGAAAAATGGGAAAAATGAAAACAGGAAGAGGACCTTTTTCATCTAACTGTTGTGAGAATCAAGCATGTGGAGAGTCTGGCTCAGCACAGAACCTGGCACATGGGACCTGCAGAGAGCCACTGTGTCACCTGTTTCCACTACTACTTATTTAAAACACCAGACACCGAATGTCCAGAGCACAGGGGCTGGGGTGTCAAATGTTCTGCAGGATTCTGTCTGAAGACTCAGTGGGTCACTCTGCTGCATGTGTTCCTAGATGTCTTTTTGTCGCCAGACTTTTGAGCAAGGTCTTCCCGGGGCCTCCGAGCAGCCTCAAACTTCAGGTCCCTAGACTGATAGGTAACTTAAACCTGTACATGCATCTATAATTCCCTTGTTACTTAGCTCAAAGCTAAGACCTCTTAAGACATGATTAAGTTTTATTTTGGCCACAATGTAGCAGAACCCAAAAACAGAGAAGTGTACATGTGTCAGGCTTTTGGTTATTAAATAAAATCTCTCCAATAGATTGAGTAAAAGCCAAATTTCCTGACTAAATATCTGCAAAAAGAAGTCGACAAGATAAAATCGTTCAGAGCAGGATCTCCAAAGCAGGATAAACCTGATCTGGAGTCCAGGTTGCCCAACCAACCAGCTGTGTGACAACCTGGAGGCCTTTGTTAACCTCTCTGAGCCTCTGTCTCCTCCTCTGTAGAGTCAGCGTGATAACGCCTCCATCACCGGGCTGTTGAGAGGGTTAAGTGTGCTTAGACGAAGAAAATCCTTAGCACAGTGCATAATATAAACACACTATTTAAATATAGTCAACACATAGCAAACACACAAGTAGTCTTGATTATTAATACTGCTGCTTGATAACAATTACTAAATATAATGATAAACAATTATTAAGTGGGGAATTCAAAGTAGCACTAAAGAGGATTTTTCCTGCAAAGGACACTCTTTGTATCTTATGCCCAGTTATGAGTATAAAAAAGAGGGGGATTTATTCTTGCATCCCAAAAATATATATGCAATGTGAACAAAGAAATTCTGAGCTTTGCCTTCCAGAATGCTCCGAAAAGTCGGACTGGAGAAAAAGGTTCTGTTCAACCAAGCCCTCTTCACTCCCCAGCCCTCTCTCGCATTCAGAGGCACCTCAAGTCAGCTCTGTGGGCCTCTGTTTCCCAAACAGCAGGGTGGTTAAACAAAATCAGCTTTCTCTGTGGTTCTATTAAAACTGAAGCCGGCACTGGAAGGTGTGGCTCAGTTGGTTAGGAGTCACCCTGCAAAGTGAAAGGTCACCAGTTTGATTACCGTCAGGGCTCATGCCTGCGTTGTGGGTTCGGTCCCTGACGGGGGCCTGTGTGAGAGGCTGTGGAGTGATGAACCGTTTCTCTCACACACTGATGTTTCTTACCCTCTCTTTCTACCTCCCCTCCCCTTTCTCTAAAATTAAATAAATAAATAAAATCTTTTTAAAAAAGAGCTGAGACCTAAGGAGAAACTTTCATTGCCTGTCACAGTGACTACAAAAACATAACCCTCTGCATTATTTCGTATCAGTAAGGACAGATGACAGACTCTGATGAAATGCGTGGCCTTCGGCAGACGGCTAAATATGGAGCAGGGAGAGGGGGCAGGAGCGGGGCTCTGGCCCAGGTTAGAGCAACACCCTGTACAGACATGACGGATGATCTGCAGACGGCGGGGCTCGTGTGCCCAGGACGGAGCCACTGTGGTCACGTCATTGGTGTGGAAGGCTGGTGAGCTTCATTCCGGTAGAATTTCTCCTAATGGGAGAAATCCTCCCTAAAATGGTTACAAGGTGAAGGATAGAAGTGGGTTTTCAGTGGTATTTCACAAGTGGCTAACTGATAAGGGTTCCTCAATTATATGTCTCTCATTATAGAACATGACTTCAGAGAGTGTCATGAGTGACCCCTGAGTGACTGTTTTAGGATTCCAAGCAGACTGGAGTTAAGGAAGCTTCCAGCCCAGAAACTCTCATGTCTCAATACTTGTTTCTCTTCCCTCCTTCCTCTTTTCGCCATTCTCACAGAGAGGATGCCTTCAACAGGCCCCCACGGGCACACACGCACAGAGGATGGGAAGGAAGCTGCGTCCTGCAAAGGCAGAGGTGTTGGGTGCTTCTGTCCACTGCAGAGAAACAGCACAGGCAGAAGAAAGAGAGGGTGTACGGGTAAGCACTGTGATCCATTTCACCTTCTGGCAAGCTGAGAGCTGTCCAGGAGGAGATCCTGGTCTCACTTTAGCCTCAGTTCTCATCCAACTCACAGATACCCACTCTTCCTTCAGACACACACTGTGCTTCTCCGTTTGCCTGGAAAGACCTGCCCTTCACTCACCCCGCTGCCCTGACCTCTTCTTGAAAATCTCACTTGACCACCTGACCCACTGGTAGACCGGGTGCCCCTCTCCGTTGCCATACATCACACTGAAATGGTTGGGCCTCTGGTGTTTATCCCTCATCTGTGGAACAGAAATAAGACCAGCCCTACCTTCCCCACAGGGCGCTTATAAGATTCTGGTGGAAATAATAACAATACGGCAATAATTTATGCTTGGACTGTTGTAAGACTTTGTAGATTTGGAAATACTCTCTTGTTTGTTTGTAAGAAAGCCCCTTCAGAACAATCGAGCACAATATACAACATAGCTGAAATTATGACTATTATTAATTAATAATTATTATTGCAAGTTTTAGGTTATCTGGACTTTCTGAGGTAATTTACTTCAAAATGCTGGTGGGATTCTCAAGTGTTTTTTTTTAATACAAATTTGTACATTGTCCCCATGTATACAAATTAATTCAGAATGGATCAAAGGTCTAAATATAAGATCTGAAACAATGCAGTACATACTATTTGTATAAAGTCAACATGTAGCAAACACACAAGAAGTAGTGAACACACAAAAAGAAGAAAACATAGGTACTAAACATATGGGCCTTGGTCTTAGAAAACATTTTATGGATTTGACCCCAAAGGCAAGAGAAGTAAAGGCAAAAATAAATGAGAATGGAACTACATCAAACTAAAAAGCATCTGCACAGCAAACAAAATCACCAACAAAACAAAAAGACAGCCAACCAAATAGGAGAAGACATTTGCAAACAACAGCTTCAACAATGGGTTAATATATCCGAAATTTATAAAAAACTCATACAACTGCACACCAAGAAAACAAACAATCCAATTAAAACATGGGCAGAGGACCTGAACAGACAATTCTCCCAAGAAGACATACAAATGGCCAACAGCTATACGCAAAGATGCTCAACTTCACTGGCTACTAGGGAAATGCAGATCAAAACCACAGTGAGATGCCCCTTCACACCTGGCAGAACAGCTGTGGTCAACCAGACACGTAGGAACGAGTGCTGGAGAGGCCGTGGAGAGAAAGGGACCCTCCTTCACGGCTGGTGGGAATGTAAACTGGCACAGTCACTATGGAAATGGAGGTCCCTCAAAACATTAAGAACAGGGTTATAACATGACCCAGCAGCCCCTCTCCCCGGTAGCTGCCCGAAACATCTGAAAACATTTATTCCCGAAGATATATGCGCCCCTCTGTTCATTGCAGCATTATTCACGATGGCAAGACATGGAGACAACCAAAGTGCCCTTTAATAGAGGACTGGATCAAGATGTGGCACATTTGTGCAACGGAATACTAACTACTCAGCCATACGATGAAATACTGCCACTTGTGACACCAAGGATGGACCTTGAAAATATTATGCTAAGCAAAATAAGTGAATCAGAAAAAGCCAAGAACCATATGATTTCACTCATATGTGCAATATAAAACTGAAACTCATAGACCCAGACAACAGTATTGTAGTTGCCAGAGGGAAGGGGTGTGGGGGGGGGGGTAGAGGGGGTCAAATATATGGTGACAGATGATGATCTGACTTTGGGTGGTGGACACCCAGTGCAATAGACAGATCATGTCCCATAGAATTGTACCCTTGAAACCAATATAATCTTATTAGCCAATGTCACCCCATCTGGATGCATGCTCCTGAAAAGAGCTTCGGGCAAGGGTCCTGCACTGGCAGCAGTCAACTCATTCATAAAGGAAATAGATCCGGTCATAGATCTAACACAGTTAGATGACCAGCAAATCGTCTGCAGCCCAGGGGCCCCCTCCATTTGTGGCCCCGCCAGAGCCTGGCAGGACCCCCGCGGCCGGAGCAGGCCTTGCTGGGGATGGGGGACCACGGAGAGCTCCCCATGTGGCAGGGGATCTGGGTGCTTTGTTTTGTTCCTTTTTCTTGCCAGGAAAGAGAATTAATTCAAAAATCTTTATGCAACTTAATATTGAAAAAAGCATAATCATTTCTAAATTTTATCTTACTCAATTGTCATCCTTAAATAAATATACACTTGAATATATCTTCTAAACATATTTTCAGATTTAAAAAATTTTTACTTCAACAGTCTGCACACTTGCCAGGTTTTAGATAAATTGCTTTCCATTGTTTCAACAATTCATAATTACACAGCCATTCCCCATTGCTAACAGTCTTTGAGCTAGTTCCAGTATTTCATCATAATTAATAATTGTGCCTTTTTATATACACACAAACCATGCATGTGGACATATACACAAACCATGCATGTGGATATATATGTGTATATATATATATATGCGCATATGGTTTGTATGTGTGATACTATATATAAGTTGTGTGTATACTTTATATATGTGTGATATTTATATATATATTACTTGTACGTGGACAATTTTCTTGGGGAACAAATGAGACATTACTGGGTCAATTGGCCATTTTGTGACTTTTGTTTACATTATTGAGCATCTTCCAGGGACTGTATGGAGTACTTTGTATGTATTATTTATTCGTCATTTTATTTGTTTTAAGAAAGTGTTTAGGGCTTCCCAGGAGGCAGGCACCATGACGACAGATCCGGAGGCCCAGTCGAGAAGAGGGTCAGTGGCTGCCCTCAAGATCACTGAGAGTACCGATTCACAGCTACGCAGACTTCTGGAGGTGAGTGTGCTGCCTGCAGCCACACAGCGAGGAACCGGCACAGGCCAAGTTGGCGCTACCCAGAGCCTGACTCCCAGCTGCAGCAGCTCCCTGTTCGCCCACACGCCAATCCCCCTGCAGCTCAGGCGATGCCATGCTTCCTATGCAAACTCAGTCTCCAGACAGTTTTGGAAGCCACGCCTTCCAAACAGGCCCCTCCTCCTCCTCCTGCAAATGAACCTGTTCTCCACGTGCTGCTCCTTGGTCTATAAGTTGTTCTACTAGTGTGCTCAGAGTGAGAACTCGTCAAGCTGTGGACCCACAATGGGTCTGCTTTTCTGTATGTAGATAGCACTTCAGCACGAGTATTTTAAAAAATAAGGGGACTTCCACCAAGATGGAGGCATAGGTGGAAACACTTTACCTTCTCGCACAACCAAGTTTAAAAACAACAAAGTTTTAGCAACAAAAACGCAGCCAAACCACAGAAAATAGAACTATATAGAAGTGTGACAACAACGAACCCTTTAGCCAAACCGGAAGAGGGGCAGAGCCAACAGCAGAGTGGGGTCGTATTCCAAGTCATGAAATCCAAAGGCCTACAATCAAGATTGCTCTATCCAGCAAAGCTTTCATTTAGAATGGAAGGACAGATAAAGTGCTTCTCAGATAAGATCAAATTCAAGGAGTTCATCATCACCAAGCCCTTATTATATGAAATGTTAAAGGGACTTATCTAAGAAAAAGAAGATTAAAAATATGAACAGTGAAAGGACAGCAAACTCATGGTCATTAAGAACCACACCTAAGCCCTGGCTGGTGTAGCTCAGTGGATTGAGTGTGGGCCTGCGAACCAGACAATCGAGGTTCGATTCCCAGTCAGGGCACATGCCAGGGTTGCAGGCCGGTTCCCTGCAGGCCAGTTCCCAGCAGGGGACGCACGAAAGGCAACCATACATTGATGTTTCTCTCCCTCTCTCCTTCCCTTCCCCTCTAAAGATAAATAAATAAAAAATCTTAAAAAAAAAAAAGAACCACACCTAAAACAAAAGCAAACTAAGAGGACAGCTAGATCAGGAGCAGAACCATAGAAATGAAGATCACATGGAGGGTTAGCAACAGGGGAGTGGGAGAAGGAGAAAGGGGGGAGAAGGTACAGAAAATAAGTAGCATAGACGGTAGGTAGAAAATAGGGGGAGGGCAAGAATAGTATGGGAAATATAGAGTCTAAAGAACTTGAGACACGTGGTCATAAATTAAAGGGGGGAATGGTGGGGGAGGGGTGTGCAGGGTGGAGGGGAATGAAGGGGGAAATAGAACAACTATAATGGCATAATCAATAAAATATATTTTAAAAAAATAAAAATAAATGTTACTGCCTTTGCAGTGAACATATTCTCAAGTATTATTTTATCTTGTTCCTCTTACGAAAGTTCATTTCAGTGATTCTCTGTTAATTCCCCATAGTGCGTATGTAACTGCTACAAATAATGATTAAGTTCCCCCTCAAAATCACAAAAGGAAATCACTTTCAAATCAGTTCCTTTTTATACACAGATTATCGCAATTCCGAACAGTTTTGTTCTAAAAGTGTGCTTGCAAGATGCTGGTTTGCAACTTTTAAAACTTGTTCTCCGGAGTCACATATCTAAGCAACACTGAGCAACACTGACATTCCTAAGCCTAAAGCCTGTTTAGCACCATCGTAGCTAAAGTAACGTTGGAACATCACTGAACCCGGAGGCCTTCTATTATCCCCGAAGCCCCTCCGAGCCATGAGCCCTGCACCTCCCGCCCCCAGGCCAAGTCCACACTGTGGTATTCTTCCCCCCCCCCTCTATTCCAGCCCCCCTGCCCTGACTGGTCCCTCTCATTATTGGGGTCCCGGGAGCACAATAATGATTGTGGCCACAGGTGCAGAGCTCTCAGCTTGATCCAAGTACAGAGTCAAAAACAAGGACAGCCAGTTAGCCAACTGCTCAGGTACCACCAGAACCTCATCTCAAAGCTAGGGTGATGGGGAAAATGTAGCCACCATAACTTCTCTCAAAGGAATGGAAGGAATATTCTGAGAAAATGCCTGGAGTCGAGGGTTCGGCCCCCATAAGACATGCTCAAAAAAGGTCACATAGCCTCTGCACTTCTTTCTAAGGAGTGTCCATTTTATTTGCCGAGGGACTCATATTTTCTCAGTTGGCTATGCATGTCTGGGGCCCAGGCTGAACTGTTTGAGGAGAGAGAGCAAAGAGGTAGACAGATGCCCATCTGACCGCTCTGTGACCCAGGGATGCTGTGAGGACAGGCTGCCGCACTGCTCACCCACAGCCAAACCTGCCATCTGTTTCCATGTGGCCCACGAATTAAAAAAGGCCTTTATTTTTTTAATGGTTGAAAAAATCAAAAGGTCAATATTTTGTGACATGTGAGCATTATATGAAACTCAGATTTCAGTGTCTATAAAATAACATTTTATTGGAACACAGCCATGCTCTTTCATGTATGCATTGTCTAAGGCTGCTTTCTTGCTACAACTCAAAGTTGCAATGGAAATTTTATGGCCCACAAAGCCTAAAATACTATCTGACGCTTTCCATAAAAAGTTTGCCAACTCCAGCTGTCTAAAGAGAGGCAACTCAGAGTATGAAGGAGAACACAGACTCCAGGGTCAGGCAGTTTGGGTTTGGCTCCAGTGTCTGTGACTCACTGTGTGAGCTGGGTAAAATTGCTTAACCTCTCTGAGCTTCGCTCCTTTGTCAACAGAGGCAGTATAGCATAGTAATTGAGAGCATGGACTCTCCCCAGCTCCACTAACGATTGGCTGTGTAATCTCATGAAAGTTACTAAATCTCAGCATTTTCAACCATAGAAAGGGAATAATGGAGGTACCTATTGTGCAAGTGTGTTGCACAGGATTAAACAGGTTAGGGCACGGAAAGCACAGGGAATGGTGCCGGCACAGACTGAGTGCTACAGAAGTATTTACTGTATAATTACCTCCACTAACCTTTCTTGCCTCTCCTTGCCCCAATTCTGTAGAATTAGCTCTTTGCAAAAGAGCAAAAAGTCATAATGAAAACTTAAAAGAAAAGAAACTCAGGAGCAAAATGTATTACACACTCAAAACCAGATCACAAATCAAAGCAACTCTGAGAGTGAGATGGAACCTCTGCCCTGAGGGTCTCTCCTGTGTGACAAGGCGAGGGGCCGTGGGGAGTGTCTGCTTTAGGACTGTATGTGCTCTCCTGGGGCTTCAAGTCACTCCCTGTCTGACCTTTACTCACTGTGAAAAGTTGAACTCTGCTTGGCGTCTGGGTGGACCTCCACCACACTCAGGGTCTCCCCAGTCTCCCCACCCCCCAATGCCAGAACTGCCACCACTGTGCTATCGTCATTCAACACACACAGCCGAGCCATCGGAGCGGAACAGCATTCCCCCCCTTAGTGCTGATCCAATCAGACCGAAGGTGATCTCCCCACTGTGGCTAATCTCTCCTCATTTTCTCTGGGCCATTTCTGTACACCATTTTCTTTCCTGATTGTAAAAGTAATACATACACACTACAGGATATTTCCAAAACACTGAACTATCGAAAGGACCTTGAGGAAAAAACCAACTACCACTGAGAACCAAAAGCTGTAAGATATTAGGGTCTCTTTTCTTGTTTCTTTTTCTCAGTGCGCCATTTTTTTCTCAAAGCTAATACCATACTTTATACATAGTTTGGTATCTTGTTTTTTATTTAATATTTACATCATAAATATTTTCTATATCCTTAAGATTCTTCAAATATAATTTTAATGATTGAATGATGTTTCCTCATATGAATGTAGCATGATTTATTTAACCATTTGCCTGTTGTTGGACATTTAAATTGTTTCTAATTTTTACCATAATGACACTAAGTGGATTTTTTTAATGTGTATAAATATATGGTTATTTCTTTAGTGTAAATAAATATTAGTGCAATTACTGGAACAAAAGCAATGAGAAAGTTGGACCAATTCATATTTCATAAGCAGTGTACAAGAGTATCATCACCATAGCAACTACCATGGGGTGTCATGTTTGGCAGCTGGACCTGTCTCCACTTGCATTTCATTAGTGACTAGTGAGGATTAAAACTCTTCTTGTTGTTGACCACTTATGTTTTTTCTTCTGTAAGTCATCTGTTCTATTTTTCTTTTTCTTTATTTTTTTATTTGCTAACAGGACTAGGTTTAATGTTGGAATATCAATGGTGACCTCACATGCAGTGTTCTTGCACATACCACATGGCTCTTTTTTAAAAAGATTTTATTTATTTATCTTTAGCGGGGAAGGAAAGGAGAGAGGGAAAGAAACATCAATGTATGGTTGCCTCTTGTGTGTCCCCTGCTGGGAACTGGCCTGCAGCCCAGGCATGTGCCCTGACTGGGAATTGAACTGTGATCCTTTGGTTCATAGGCCCGCGCTCAATCCGCTGAGCTACACCAGGCAGGGTGAATATACCACATGGCTCTTAATGACAGTAGCATAGATTTATATACTTTATTGTAAGAAAAATAATTGCAAAAATGCAAACTCAGGAAATAAAATGCTATCAATATTGCAACATTAATGAAAAGTAACAAGTGTCAAACGTACAAACAATGCAGATGGGATTGAGAATTTCCTTGAAGAATCTATTTCTCCTTAACTCATATTTTAGTTGAGGATATAATTTCTTTAACATATTTTTTGACCAATAATTATTTGAAGATGCTCAACAATTGATCTGGGTTGACTTCACCTGACCCAACACTGCACTCATTGTTTGCCCATTCTTTTTATTTATTTTTTAAAGGTTTTATTTATTTATTCTTAGAGAGGGGAGGGAGAAAGAGAGGCAAAGAAATATCAATGTGTGGTTGCCTCTCATGCAACCCTCACTAGGGACCTGGCCCACAACCCAGGCATGCACCCTGACTGGGAATCGAACTGGCGACCCTTTCGTTAGCAGCCTGCACTCAGTCCATTGAGCTCCACCAGCCAGGGCTGTTTGCCTATTCTGAGCAAGGCATTGTCAATGTTATTCATTCTTTTTTAATATTAAAATCTAATCTGTTATAACCACTCTGCTATCTCATGAAGTGTTTTCTTTCTTTCTTTTTTTTTTTTAGCAGATTAAGCTGTCTGCTATGATCTGAATGTTTTCATGTCCCTGAAATTCTTATGTTGAAAACTAACCCCAAGGGCCTTTGGGAGGTGACTAAGTTTGAGCTGGGAAGTGGAAGGGGATAATGGGAGGGAAAAAGGGGGAAGGGCTTTTAGGAACAGCTATAAAGGACACATGGACAAAACCAAAGCGGGGTAAGATCCAGGGTGGGAGGGCTGGGGTGGGAGGGAGTGGTGGGGGGAAATGGAGACAACTGCACTTGAACAACAATGAAAATAAGTAAATAAACAACAATTTTTTAAAGATCAAGGATATTAATCCTTTCTTGGTTAAATAAATATGCTACAAATTTTTATATATGTAGTTTGTATTCTGGGAATTCCCCAAACTCCTGGCACTCCCCCATCCTTGAGAACCCCCAAACAGAATGTAAAACTGTATGTGCCCGGGTTGTGGAAAGAAACTGCACAAATAGATGCCTGAAAGGTCATCTAGTTCAACCCACTCACTTCCCCCACGGGGGAGAGGTGGTCTGGCTTCTGGGGGCTGGCGGGAGGCTAGCTGAGTCAGCACTCTTTCCATTTACTCAGGATTTTTTCAAACACTGTATATTACATCTACATTTCATACCCCGTACTTCATTTCCTTAACACTTTAAATACAAAGCCCATACAGATAGCTTAGACACATATCCCAAATTGGTGACTTTTTACTCAAAAGACAGTTTCCAGTTTGAATGTGAAAGTACTTTCCCAACAGATGCTCTCTTCTTCAGGAACTTCCCTTGAGAGAGAGCTCACCTCTCTTCAGGGCAATCACTAAGCCTTCTAGCATTCTCCACAGTTAAGATACATGCTTCACGTACTAATTGCTCAAGCTGTAAAAGTCAAGGTATTTTGTTGCAGATATTTAGCTCAGAGCACTGACTAGAGTGAGGTGATTTGGTTTCAGTTTCAACATACAAAATTGTCGACATTCCATCGCTTGCAAAGAGCCCAGGTTGTGGTGTTAGGGTGTCAGTTAGGTTCTCATCTCCACCGCTGATTAGCAGTGTAATTTTGAGCAAATCACATAATCAGAACTGCAAAATGTGGGTAAGGACGCATAGTCTGTAGGGTTTGTAAGGCAATCAAAATGAAGCTATGCCCCACGCCTGGCAGAATGTCTGACCCTTAGTCGATAAGCACAACAACAGACACACACAGGCACTCACCATTGGCTAGACACTGAAGTTCTTATGTGAACTAGCTCAGTAATCGTTACAGCAACACCACATGGTCAGTATCATCACTTCCTGTGTTACAGCAGGGAAAACACAGGTGCAGAGAATTAAAGAAACTTGCTCAAGATGACAGCTGGTAAGGACAGCAGCCAGGGTTGGACAGCGGCCGGTGTTTGACCTCAGCAATCAGGCCTCCAACCCTGATTGCAAGACCATCTGCACCTCTCCTCCCACTGGCTCTCATTTGGGGAAAGCCTACCTGCCTTTGTGACCTTGATGAAACTAAGCCGTCTGCTATGTTCTACATGTTTGAATGTCCCAGAAATTCTTATGTTGAAACCTAACCCCAAGGGGCCTTTGGGAGGAGACCAGGTCTGAGTGTGAAGCACTCATGAATAAAATTAGTGTCCTTATAAGAGACCCCAAAGATCCCCTAGTACCTTGCCCATGAGGACACAGTGAAAATGCACTATCTGTGACTCAGAAATTGAGTCCTCACTACACATCAGATTTACACAAGCCACCATCTTGGACTTCCCAGCCTCTGGGACTGTGAAAAATAAATTTCTATTGTTTCTGTCACCTGTGACTGTGAAACAGCCTATGACATTGTGTTACACAGGCCCACACAGATGAAGACACAATCCCCAAATACAGGCTGGAACTGCAAAGACATCGTTCAGCTGGTGGGTGATTTCTTCCTTACTCCGGGCCTGGTTTCCAACATTTGAGGACACCTCCCTTAAGCAGACACCCTCACACATCCTTGGTAGATGTGCAAAGTGTGCTGTGTTTGTAATCTGACAGAACCCACCTGCACACTTAGTGTATTTGTCACCCGGGGTCGAATTCCAATTTTAAAAGCATTTTTCAAACACAGTAAAATATGTCACGTATGAACTAAAACTTGTGCTTATCAATCAAAATATTATACTCTGCGGTTGGCACTCTGCTTCACTGTTTTCTATTCAAACACAAAAGGGAGTAACAGAATTGAAGTAAATCAGGTTCTAGTCAGTAGTCTCTATAATCACTGTGCTATTATTCTTTATTTTTAATCTTCTGTGTAAAGTCAGGAATACGTTCCAGGGCCACGAAGGCGGGAATTGCGATCTTCCCCCGAAGTCACCGCTAAGAATTTGCTCTGATTTTATCACTGCCAGCACATGGTGATGCTAAAGAGCAGACCCACATTGGTCTTATTACTGGCTTTAAATTCTTGACAGATAATGTCCTCCCTTACTGTCTACCCCAAGGCGGACCCCTCCTACCACCCTGCCCCAGGTACGCCCTTTCCAGTAGCTATGAAAAATTTTAAAGCGTCTGTCTTTTAACCCAGCAATTTCAATCCTTTGAACACACTGGCCTGTCATACCTACACAAGTAGTCAAGACTCATGTGCAAGAATTTCCATCGCTGCATTATTCATAATAGCAGAAAAAGAACTGGGGACAACTGAAAGGCCCATCAGGAGGCAGTGGTTATATTAATTCTGCTGTGTCCACCTGGCAGAGCCCAACCCAGCACTAAAAACAATGAAGTCAGCCTGCATGCACTGAGCAGGAAGGGTGCCCATGACCTATCAGCAAATGAAACAAGCAAGCAGCTGAGCAATCTGGTAAAGGACTCCATCTGTGCAGAGGCGCAGTGTCTGTGCAATGGTGGGCAAAGCCAGGCTCGCTGTGAATTCTCCCCTCATCTTATACATGTCTCCCTGTGCCGATAGAACTGTACTGGGGAACAGCAGGTACTCCCTAAATTGTCTCAGGGAGAGAAAGAACAAAGAGGAATAGCCTAAGGACACAAGGGTGTACACCCTTTCTTAGATTTTTTAAATCCCCTTTCAGAATTCATGTACTTTCTAGATGGATTATATTGCAGTTATTATACACAGCAGTGAGATTAAATATCTCCCTGGAGGCTCAACTTGTGATCAAGGACTTCCAGAAATGGGGGGAAATGAGTTCATAATGACTGAGACTACCAGAATACTCCTGAACAAATTTCTTTTTTTTTAACTGTTTAATTCATTGCTTATGAATATGTAATGTTGCATTAAGTTCCAAATTCATAGAAGTCTGAAAAAAATGTCAGGATATCTGCTTTTAGTGGGCTTTAAACTAGACTTGTTTTTAAAGGGCCTAATGGGGACAGAAGATAATTTTAAAAGTTAATATAGTTTAGGCTAAGCCTAGAGGTTTAAAAACTTTTTTTCTTACTTAGCTAATAATGTCTGTGACCCTCACTTTTTTCTCTATCAGAAGAAATGGAAGGGGGGACGGCTGGGGGGGTGGGCTGGGATGGGAGTAAAAGACAGAAAACTGTACTTGAACAACAATTAAAAATTTTTTTAAAAGAAGAAGAAGAAATGAGTTCATGGGGAGAGGCAGTGTGATGGCCACACAAGGCAGAAGGTGTGGCCATACTTCACCATAATAAGGCTCCGTACAGCTGGGACCTTAGAGAGTAAAATCCTAAATTAGAGAAAAAAGAAGCAACATTCTGCTTACGAATGACCTCATGTTCAGCTTCATTCCCACCCCCCAAGTTAAAATCTCAATGGACAAGCACTATAATGAAGGCGGATGCAAAATGCTAAGACAACGCAGAGGACAGGGTGCTGACACCTTTGAAGAGGGGGTAGGAGGAGGAGAGTGACACTCTAAATGGGTCTTGGAGGAGGGAAAGAAAATGGGAGTAGTGGGCCAGATTCAGACAGAGGAGGTGGCGGGTGCCCAGGTGTGCATGGGAGAAGGCTCTGTGAATTTGGGGGCTCGAGGGTTGGCTTTTGTGGCTATAAAGCACAGGCGGGAGATGACTTTTGGAAGCAGCACTTGGGCCAATTTGTAAAAAGCCCTTTTTCTCTGTGTTAAGTATAAAATAATCTCCATCCAGCCATCTTTTCTCATTACCTTTCTCCTCTCCCCATCTACACTCCACCTAACCGTTGCCCCAACCTCTCCAGACCCTGTAACTTCCCCAAAACCCTGCCCACTGTTCCTGACTCAATACCTTAAGTGTGTTGTTCTCTCCTGAAACATGACCTTCCCACTTTGACTCTTCCTGCTACAGTTCTATGTGCCCCAGAGCCCAGCTCAAATGCTCCCTCCTCCAAGACGCCCTCCAGAAACTCCCAGCAAGCATTATTTTTCGCCCTTATTTGAGCTCACATGTGATCTTTAAAGGTTTTTATATTTCCTTTGTTGAACAGTCAGTACATGCCTACAGTAAAATTCACGTGTACAGAGTGAAACACGTGTCCCTTTCCTACGCTGCTGCCCTTCAGGGCCACAGGCCATTTTTCCCAGAGGCAACCACTGTGTTAGGTTTCTTGTGCATTTTCCCAAAGCTATGCATTGACATGAATTCACATGCATATATGAATGATGCATATGACTAATTATGATACACACACACTTGTTTTTATGTACATACTACAGCATACTATGCTGCATTCCCTGATGCTTTTCTCACTTAATAATATCATGAAACTTTTTCCTAAGCAGCAGATGTTGAGTTGCCTGATTCTAACTTTCTTTAGTACAGGACTAAGCAATTCCTCCTCCATTACAGATAAATCTGAAAATATAAATATAATATTAAATACGAATGGAAAGCCAATATTGCATGCAGAGGCAGCTTGCAGTGGTCAGAGGCCTGGACTGAGAGTCAAGTTCGAATCTTAGTTCCACCAGGAACTACATGACTTGCTCACCCATTTAGTAGCCTCTCCAGACTTGGATGTTCTCATCTGTAAAATTAGACATTGAACTCGATTGGCTCTAAGGCCCCTCTAGTGCTAATATTTCATATTTCTATGAAAGCAGGGGTTTCACAAGCTGCTTTGAGAGCAGATGCTCACAGAGAAGAGGGGGAGGGGCAGACAGCTCAAAGTTCCAGCCACAAGTGACCTTCCCCAGCTCCCAGGCTTTCCCTGTACCTTGCCTGGCTTGCTCTCCCTTCTCCACCTCCCACCCTGACCCAGGTGCATGCTACCTCATCTTGGGCTCATCAGCCCAGCTGAACGCAGGGGCCCCCCACAGGTGCCTGTTTTCAAGACTGCGTTCCCTATCAACCACCCAATTTACACAAGAGAGAAACAGAATTTGGACCTCTACTCCCGGAAATGTGTCCCAGTCCAATTTAGACTGTACTGACGTAATTTGTAACAGAGAGCCCCGGGTGCCTGGAAGTCTTCAGAGGCTGAATGGAGAAAATACAGCCCATTTACAGACCTGAGCAGCAGAACCACTAGAAAGTCAAGGTGGCCAAGGGGCACATAGATGATTGTCATTTAAGCCCCACAAATCCCTCTATTCTCTAAGGCATCCTCACGGCTTTTCTGGACAAAAATGCAACTATGGTCCGCATCTCTCATTTGCCACCCAAATGCCCACACCACAGACAGAAGTTCTCAGGCCCGATGGAAGCATTTCCTACAACCTTCAAACAACAAAAAAATCTGGTCAGTGGACCAGATAGATGTTCATGGAAGAGCAAGTAGTACCAGTCCCGCACAGAAGGCTGCAGGGTAACCATCCACTCTCGGCTGAGCGACTGGCATCTCTCCCTCCATCACCCACTTCTCCTACCCAGAGTCTGACGTTCCCCCTTTATGTCAAGTTCGTGGCTCCCCCAGCACAGCTGGTATCAGCATGTTTGAAACCCATAGGCATGCACTTGCCATTGTTTTGGTTTTGCCTTCATTTGTCTCCACTTGTTAAATACAACTTGCCACACAAGGTAAGTTTTCAGAGGAGAGAAAAAAAACACACCTCCTTTATTATTGAATTCCTTATCTTAGAACATATTCAGCAATGTACGGAAAAGTACCTGACAACAAAGTTACATGAAAAAACCAGGTTCAAAACAGTATGTGCGATATGATCTTGATTTTCTATAAAAGTAGAGTAAGGAGAAAGGAACTATATCGACATGTTAAACATGTTTTTATCAGTGCAATTAAATATTTTTCTCTTTCTTTGTGCTTATGTATATTTTCCAAGTTTCCTTTATAGACATATGCTGCTTTTATAACAAAAAAAGTTATAAATAACTCATGATTATTTGTGAGAGGAAATATAAGTATGTCCTGCAGTTCCTTCCTGGGCAAAAATCACATTTGCTATTATCACCAAAAGTCACTTTCAAGAAAGTGTGGCACAGGAGACCAGGCCCCTGGGCCAGGCTCCACTCGTGACTAAGACGTGACCTTGAACAATTCCAGGACCTCCCTCCTGCCACAGTCACCTCCTGTCAGCAGAACAAGCAGGCCTCTGGGAATCTGTAAGTCCCTCTCTTATTCAATCTGATGCTCCTCACAGCAGGGCTCTTTCAGACACCACTCAAGTAAAAAAAAAAAAAAAATTTTAAGAAGAAAACTGGAATATTCCAGTGGTTAGGATTGTGCTGAGACCATCCAGCTCAGCATGCTAGAAAGATTCCTGGGGCAACTGAGACCCTGAGATACGAGGCTTCCCATGTCATAAAGGTGGGTGCCACTATCTGGAGCTGTGGGAATGTCTTTCCTCTTGTCACGGAGCCCCAAAGTGGTCAAGAACATGTGAAGCTTCACTGGCTCACTTCCTCCCTACGGTCTTGTGAGTGAGATTGGAATACAGGAAGTCCAGTAGCCACGATTCTCTCTCCACTGCAGTGCCTGGGGAACCACTGCAAAAGCGTGCTTCTCCGCCTTGCTTGTTTCCTTCTGCCATGGATGACCGGCCCTCTTCTTTCTGAGTGACACCACTCCATATAAATCCAGCTTCTTGGGAAATGCCTCTCTAGTCATCTTCATGTACAAGGCTACCCTAGTCCTGCCTTAGTGGTACAAGCCCACAGGAAATTACTTTCAAGATACAATAATAAGACTCCAAAAAGAACGACCCAGGACATCAGCAATAGCCAACCTTAAATCCATACTCCCAAAGTGAACTGAAATGCACCAGAAAATAACCCACTCCATCTGCCTCTAACTACCTGGGTCCACATTGTGCCCATGTCTTCTAACACTCCCACAGGCCATGCTGACACCCATCAGAAAGCTTCCATCCGCTTTGTCATCACTGAAGTGCTTACCTGGTAAGATTAAATTTGAAAACCTCCCAGTGAACTCTTCAATGTTCTATTTCCCGTGAGGCTTTACTAGCCTGGCCCAAGGGGTGTGTGTGTGTGTGTGTGTGTGTGTGTGTGTGTGTGTGTGTGTGATCAGGGACTAGAAAAGTGAGACCCACACTTGCTATTTTCTAAAATGAGATCCCAGAAAACTTCCCTGTCATAGAGTCAACTATCAGTGGGTGAACGATGCCCCTCCTTTTTGCACCTCTGGACACAGAGTGAGATAAAGGGCTTCCTTGCTCTATCACATGAACATCTGTTATCTCGTCTCCTTCCGGCAGTGATGGTCCCCTGGCTGACTTACAGTGTCTTCTCAAGGATGAGTCATCATCACTGCTACTTGTGCACAGAACTCGATGTTCAGGCCTCCGCATTTCAGTGGAAGAACTGTAGGTCAAAATCTTCTCATCGGACCCCCACAGCACAATTCTTGATCTGGGATAACCAAGAGGCCCGGCTCGGGGCAACCCTGCCTGCAGGAGGATGGCCAAGGAGGCAGCTCCCCAGTCCATCAGCAGCAGCTACCATCCTGACTGCTAAGGGTCCCTGCCAGAAGGTCTGGCCCTTAGCCTTCCCAGCCAGCCGGCACAGCAAGCAGCCAGCCTGTCCCCTTACTAGAAGGTGCCCGCCTACATGGGGTGGCATCAGGGGGTGATGGGAAGTCCCTTCTCTGCTGATCATCTCTCCCACCATCAGAACAACCCTTTCTCTTAGAGGCTTGGGGCTTTGCCGAAATGCGAATGTCCCTGGAAGGCCAAGCCCTTTTTACCGGTTCCACTTTATATGGATGTGCTTCCAGTCACACTCTTTCCTTGAAGCCAGTTTTGATTGGAAGGGGAGGACATTGCACCAAAAGCAAAAACTGTGTACAGAGGGAGGTGAGACATTGGAAGATACATTCTACTGGGCATTAATCCCATTCTCTGGGCTGTTTGCATCTAAGTCTGGGCCCCTGCTAAAGCAGAAAGCAGTGGTGGCCTGCCAGTTTCCTATATTGTCTGTGGATTGATGGTCTAACTTCTCAATAACATCATTCATGTGCTCATTCATTCCTTCAATATGTACTGGCCACTCTATGCGTCTGGCCCAGGGGACAAAGTAAGCTGAGGAATGCTAATCCCTCCCAAAGTCAAATGTCCTTGAATAGGATCACCTGTGTTTATAATGCTGCTCATGACTGAGGTGTTAAGGAAGCATTCAGTGTTTATTCACTCCCTTTGGTACCCGCCCCATAGTGCTGTGAAGTGCCATTAGCCCTGGGAAGTATCATTATTCACAACTCAAGATAAAGCCAGGGGGTGAAGCTGCTGATCCCCAAATCATCATCAAAATCGCCCTGAGAGGCTGTTTCAGATGTGTTCCCGGGCCCCCCACGGGGCCATTCTCACTCAGTGGGTCTGGGAAGAACCCAAGGAACTATTTTTAAAGCGCGGAGATGACTCAGACACACAGTCAGACTGGAGAGACACTGGGAGATGGCCAAGCTCAGCTTTCTCAGCAGCTTTTCACTTGAGTTTCACAATTTGGGAAGTAAGGGCTATTATATTATTATTCTCTTTTTACATGTGAAGCAGCTTCCACACCAAAAAAAAAATCAGCTCAAAAAATGAAACAAAAAAATATCTCTCCTTCTCTACTTCCTTTTTCATCTAGTATAAACAAAGCAATAGAATTTCCATAATTGATAAGCTCATAAACAATAATTTATGACAGCGCTGTTTTGGAAACCTCTTTTGGTCTTTGTAACACCGGAGTAAGAGCCATCAAACAGCTTGCTTTGAACCTAATAAAACTTCCCCATGGCACCAACCAATGTCTTTCTTCATCACTTCATTTTTGCCACTAAACATAACATTAAAGATACTTTAAGGGACATGACAACCACATAATAAATGGACTCTGGATACCAAGTTCAATGGAAACAATCAGGGAAATACGATCATGCATCGGGCATTTGAAGGTTCCTAAGGATTTCTGCCCGTTTTGTTGGGTGGGATGATGGCAGCATGGCAGTATAAGAAATAGTCTCGATGTCAGAGATGCGTAGGGTATGTGTGTGAAGGGGCCTGATACCCGAGATGTACGTTAAACCACTTCAGCAGAAGAAGGCAAATACATGAAACACATATAGCCATATCTTGACAACTGCCAAATTTGGGTGATGGGCCTATGGCTAAGTTTAGATGTCTTCATGATTTTTATTATAAAACAACTTTTCAAAAAATCAACCTCACTTACCCAAAGTGCCATTTTCCCTTTGTAAAGGCAAGTTCTCAGTGCTTATAAAAACAGATTGCCAGTAAGCATAATCACGTACCAGATGTCCCCTGTACCACTGCTTTTTCTAATCTTCTTCAAAAAGGTATGGTTTTTTCTTTAATTAATGGCCATAGAAAATATTTATAGTAAAAAAACTGTTTACCTGAATTTAACATCTAACTGGTGTTCTGTTTTTCTGTTGTTGTTTTTTGTTTTGCTTTTTTTTTTTTTTTTTGCTAGATCTGGCAACTCTAGACACAGAAAGAAAAAAAAAGCCCTAATGAAGAGTCAGGGTAACTGGGTTTGATTTCATCTCTGCCACTGGCCTTGGAACCAGGAGCAAGCTACTCACCTTTTCTGGGTATGCCTTTCTTCATTCATAAAACTACAGGGTTTCATTCCAGCTCAAAATGCTATGAAATACGGATACTACTCTTATTCCAGCCCTGTGCATAGAAATGCCTTTTAAACAAGTATATCTAAGTGACCGCTTCTCTTCAAGCTAATGTTAAGTGGGAAATTCAGTAAAGCAAAGGCATATGGGTAGGATGAGCCACCCAGGGCACCACTCGCTGAGTGCCTCCCCCCCCCCCCCCGTTACCAGATCCTGAGGCATCGTATCCTCACAACCCCACACGGTAGAGAATACTTTTCCCATGCTGCAGATGTGACGACTGAGGCCCAGAGGAATTAAATGACCTGTTCCTGGTTAACTTCAGAGCCCTGAGCTTTACATGCAGAGAGGATCAGGCATTGGAAGGCAGAAAACTGGTGGACAGCTTCTTGCTCTTGTCAGCCCTTTCAATCTTTCTCTTGCGAGTGAAGTCCCCTCATGTTGGGTATATTTGTGTTAAAATACAAATACAGGGGATTTTAGAACTGCAACAAAAACCAAATTTCCAACTACTTATTGGTTCCCATTTCATCTATTGGTATTTATCTATTTACTTAATAAACCAGCTTTTTTTCATTGCTTCCTAGATACACAGCACTTACACTGGCCATTGTAAGAGATTCCCTGCTCTCCAGGAGTTTAGCCTATTTTGGAGACAAGATACAGATGCTTGAGTCAGACAACTAACAAGTAGAGACACTGGGTGCACCTAGTTACTTAACTAGATACAGCAAAGAATGGAAACTAGCCAAAAACAATAGAAAGAGAATGGAGGCAGGCATGGGCTGGGGGCCCTGCACATAACTTGTGGAGGACCAAGGACTTAATCTGGGCTGTGAACAGAGGGAGTTGAAAAGGTTGGAGAGGAAGGAAAAGGTCTTCTTGAGGAGTGGAACTACCTAAGAATTCCCAGAGGAAGTGACTTCGAACAGTCTTGTGGAGAAAGGAGTGTGAAGGGTAACGAGAGAGGGAACTGAATACTCAAATGCCAGAAGACTGAGACCCCAGATGTGTTTAGGGCCCAGGTCGATCCGTGTGCCTGGACCCCAGGCTGGGTAGCTGAGGAGTGGTAGGAGATGAGAAGGCGGACCTGGTGTCTTCACGGAATCGGAAACTGCCGAAGGCTTTGGTGTGGGGTAACATGCTCAAGCTGGTATTTGAGGATGATTGGTCTAGCCGTAAAATGCATGTTAGGTACAATATTGTCTGTTCCTTTCAATGTAGTCTGCTCCATAAAACATATGTTAGGTACGATATAGTCTGTGTATATGTATGTACATGTGTACATATGCATAAATGTATGCATATATATATATTTGGTACATATGTATACATATATACATATGTATTTTATAGATTGAATGGAACAGACTACATTGTACCTAACATATGTTTTATAGCTAGACCAATACCCTCAAATGCCAATTTGAATATATTACTCAAACGCTGTATACTCAAGTGCCGTGTGTGTGTGTGTGTGTGTGTGTGTGTGTGTGTGTGTTCGTATAGAGAGAGAGAGAATGAGCGCCCGCCCAGTGTCCTAATGCACAAGGATGAATAGGACACAGAACCTACTCTTAAGAAGTTAACAGTCCAATGAGAAAAGACCAATGTTACAGGACAGTATGAACTGTTCATTAATTTAACTTATGACATTATCTGTAGTGGGCATTGTTATTATCCATTGATATTCTACTCAATATCCGTGCCTCTCTTTGTCATCAGTAACAGAATCCAATTTTGTTTGTAAGACATAGTTCAAAACCTCAGAAAAAGGATCATGCTTGGACTAGATCACTATTTCTCAACATTTTTGTTTTCATTATCACACCCCCAAGCCCACTTTTAGACAGTTTTTTCCTAATCACTCCACCCATGAAATTTTAATACCATAGATACCAGGAGTATCTATAACAGACTATATATGTCTATTTATGCATTGCATGTGTATCTGTGCTTTATACATAAACAGTCAGAGTTTCTTCTGCCCTCCCACCCCCAGCAAATGCTATTCTCCTTCTCAGGAATGATAGCAGCACCACCCCACGCTCACCCACCACCCACCTGTACCCCATCCCTACCATATTCCTCACCCCCCCTCCTGTTTAATAATGCACAGTCTAAGGCAATTATAACAATTCTATTTCCTGTCTCCCCAACTTCCTTGGAGCTGGGGGGGCAGCACCATATAACTCAGTTCTAGCAATGACACAGGAGCTGGTAACTGTTTCGGAGGTCTCTGGGAAAACCTTGTTTTCCTAGAAAAAGCTACAGCCACTGATGTTGACTGATGCGATGTCCCTGCAGAACCATAGCTGTCTAACATGCCCGAGAGGTACTGGGGGACCAACGCGAGGGAAAAGTGCGACCGGGAATATCGCACCAACCAAACCTGAGATTTCGGTCGTGTGTAAAAGGAAAACTTTCTCCTTCACTAGATTAACCAGCTTTTTAAATAATTTTAAAGTATTCCAAGCCCTGGCTGGTGTAGCTCAGTGGATTGAGCACGGGCCTGCGAACCAAAAGATCATGGTTGGATTCCCCATCAGGACACATGCCTGGGTTGCAGGCCAGTTTCCAGCAGGGGATGCAACCATTCATTGATATTTCTCTCCTTTTCTCCTTCCCTTCCCTTCCCTTCCCCTCTAAAGACAAATAAATAAAATTTTTAAAAAATTAAAGTATTCCAACTAATATTTGGCATTTAAAACTAATAAACTTATAGATATTTGGTATTACTGTGTAGAAAAATGGCCATGAAAGGCTAAAAGATATTTTCTACTTTATGCCAAAATGAATACATTTATGATTTGCATAGTAAATATGTCTTTTAAACTATTTGAAAGCTGATTATTTCTAAATTGAATAGTTAAGATGCATAAGGAACATGAGCTTCTTAAAGGATCCCTCTGGGAATCTTTTCACGTGTTGAAAGTTTTTAAGTAATCATGTATATTCATCCCTTATTTTATATTTTACTTAAATTCTGATACCAGCTAAAGCTAATTCTCTCCTATTTTAAACATGTAAACCACTCACATACTATTTAATAACTCTAATAACTTAGGAAACATATCTCATTGGAAGTGATTCTCTATGGCTTACCCAGGTTCAAGATAAAGGTCTAAAGCTAAAGATCCTCCAAATCTTAAAAGACAAAATTTAATTATCAGCTTAGGGCTTTCAAAGCATTAGCTTTCCTTCAAACTGACAATCCTCACAGCAAAATCATTTTACTAATTTCATTACTAACCTCATACCATAAAATGACTTTCTTTTAAGAAAAGTTTTGGCCTTTTTTATTATAAAAATAATATATGCTACTTAGAGAAAAATACAGGAAAAAATTAAAATCATTTAAAAATATGTAATCTTATATTCTAGATGATAGCTTTCAACATTGGCTTATCTATCTTCATATTCTAAATTCATGTATAAAATATACATGTCTCTTTAAACAAAAATCTAGAATTGTATACTCTGATTTTTTTACTTATAATTAAATGTCTTTTAAAATATGCTAATGAATATTTAATAAACTGACATATAATCTACTTAATTATACCTTTCTATTAGATATTTTAGGTGGTTTTTAGGTTTCTCTCTTCTAAAAGAAAGCTACTGTTGTTGAAAAGCTTTGCTTCTATAATAAAACACCTCTTATTGTTTTCTTAGGAATAATTCTCATTCCTTTACAGGTGGGGTACAAAACAAAAGCAACAAATGAACAAACAAAACTAACTAAGTCATAGATACAGATGACAGAGTGGAGGCCACAGGGAAAAGGGGGTGAGAGGAGGGTAAAGAGAGTGAAGGGACTGGAGGTGACGTCGTGACAAAGGAGCCTGGGCTCGGGGTGTGAGCACATAATGACGTACACAGATGTTGCACTATAAAGTGTACACCTGAAGTGTATATAATGTTACTAACCAATGCCACCCCAGTGAATTTAATCTTAAAAACTGCCTGTGATATCAACTTCAAAACATACACAAAAAGTAGAGATAATGCATTTATAAAACCCATTGTTTGTCATCCAGTTTCAACAGTTATCAACTCAAGTCTAGTCTTGTTCTATCTCTGCTCGGTTCCCCCATCTTACTTCTTCCCAGCTCCTGACTGAGCTGAAGAAAGCCCCACACAGTGTATCACTTAGGTCAACATTATAACGTGTGTCACTGAAAGACAGACTCTCCTTTTCCGACATAGCCTCAGAACACTATCGTTTATCAAATAAAATAGAGACTATTTTACCTTTAATCTTTTCCTTACTCTATGATTTTATAAAAGTTCACTGATTTTATTCTAGAATTTTTGTACACAGCCTTTGAAGAAAGTTTTGAAAATACAAATGAAGAGAAATACAGTTCAATCTTATAACTCATTCCTATCACACTCAATATTGCAGCATGAAATACATTCTGAAAATATTTTAAATTTTATTTTTATAAAATTAAATCATATAATTTTATAACTTGATACTTTATTATAAAAGTCATTTCATGTCAAAAAATATTGACTGACATTACTTTCTAAAGGTGTATAGCCCTGGCTGGTGTAGCTCAGTGGCTTGAGCACGGGCCTGCGAAGCAAACAATAGCAGTTCGATTCCCAGTCAGGGCACATGCCTGGGTTGCAGGCCAGTTCCCAGCAGGAGACACACGAGAGGCAACCATACATTGATATCTCTCTCCCTCTCTCCTTCCCTTCCTCCCTAAAAATAAATGAATAAAATCTTTAAAAAAAAAAAAAAGGGGGGGGCTCATAGGCACCTTTTTTTTCCAGCTAGCTGGAAAAGAAAAAAAAGAAAGTAAGCTGAAGTCTTTCTAAGGCTTAGCATTTAAATAAATAAATAAATAATAAAGGTGTATAATATATAATAATTTATTTTACTCAATACCTTAATGCTAGATATTTAGATCGAGTGAACTCTTTTCCCAATGTAGTAATTAACTAAATAAATATTGAACCCCTGTTGTACGCCAGACACTGCACTTGGCACTGAAGAGACAAAAGTGAAACACACACGCACGCGGAATAATTCTTAGAAGCAGTCAAAGACTATGAACATTTTAAGGTTATTCATTTGTCCCACCCAAGTACTTGCAATTTTTCTGAAAAAGACCTTCCTAAAGCCATCCAAAAATAATTTAAAATAATAATTTAGAACAGAGAATATTAAGTGGCGAGAACAAGGGATCATTCAACTCTTTTTCTGACTGGCTGGTGATACTCTATAAATTGTACTTTGGCTAATATTTTATACAAAAGGAAAACACTTGAAAATCATTTTAAAGATCCCAATAAGACTCTGAAAGAACGTGAAGGTAACTGAATTTGTTTTGTTATTTATCCTGTATTTTACCTTAGTAATTAGTTTGTTAGAGATCTGGTGTTTAAGAATTGTTAAGCACTCTCAAAATTGGCAAAGAAGTGAAATTAATTATAATTAGTACCTAAAATAATGAGCTACATACCTGTTGAGAAATAAAACCAGTCATGGCCAAGTATAGAAACTAAGAAGCACTAACATGTAAATCCCAAATAGCATGAGTGAGTGCAGGAAACTTTCCAAAGTCTGATCATTTCAGCCTTTTAAAGAAAGGACCAGTAAATGGGAGGGAGCTTTAAGATACTATAACTTCATAAGATTAGTTGGTCACAGATCAAAAAAAAAAGTGAGTGTGAACTTAGGCTGAAAAGGCTGGTGATTTTTCTTTCATGAGTACCATTGCACAATCTAGTTTTTAAACTGAAAACCGCAGGAGTTGGGCCACTATTGGCAGAGAAACTTTTCTTTTTCCTTCCCTGTGTGCATGCCGGGTCTTCCCTGCATGGCCTGTCGAATGGGTTGCTTTGGGGGAAATCCAAAACTATCGGTTGGGGTTTTGGACTTTCGATTTAAGTTTTACATAGAATTGCTCTGCTGCAATTTTAAAAAAAATCCATGTTTTCATGGCTCTAGAATTTAATAGAGACATTGCCTCAAGCTACATTTTGAAATTGCTTTTCCTGAGACAGAAGATGAAAAAAAGGGAAGATAGCTTTGGGACTCAAAGAGACACCATTGTTGCCCTTTAAAAAAAAAAAACCGAATAAACTCTATTTATTACTCTTTATTTTTACTTTTAAAAAATTGTTGTTGTTCAAGTACAGTTGTCTCCACTTCCCCCCACCCCTCCAATCAAGTGATCCTTTTAAGTATCAGCTGAATTTCTACTCCATTAGGAAGCAATGTTTAAGCTTCTACAGATTCGCACATTCGGGAGAGCCAGCACTAAGATGATAGCATTTTTAATACGTAAAAACTTAACTACTTATGAATAAAACGTGTACTTAATTTAAAAGCCACATGGCACATTTGCTGCAATGTACATGTATTACTGTTACATTTTTAAACTCAAGATTATTACAGGTATTTATCTGCTCTTACCAGGGACTCTGTGTATAGGAATATAGTGACACTGTTATTTCAGCAGATGTAGGAAGTTGCGGCACTGGCAATATGTAAGTGCTCTTTACCTTTTCCCCTCCCATTTCCTGTACATATGTCCAACACTCCCTCCCAGTCCCTCATCGCAACCAGAGGAAGAAAGAGAGAAAGACTATTAATATAAATTTCAGCAGGTTACTATCCAAAGGTATTGGAGCTTGAGGAAAATCAGGTTTCGTACAAAAGAACATATACACCAAACAGGATTTCTCGACCTTTTAAGGGCTTTTACAATTGATGGCAGTAGTTTTACGTTACCTAAATTCGAGTCAAAATATGAGGCTTTCCTTTCACTTGTTAGAATAATCACAGGCATTCTTACACTTCTCAGGCATGGTTGAGATCATTTTTAGCTCATGTTGGATGAAGGACAGGCAGAATTTTCTTGTGGCAACTGGGAAAAAGGCTCTTGAGGAGCTGTGTGTGTTTAGAAGTAGGAAACACCAGTGGGGAAAGAGAAGGAAAAGTAGGGGTCCTGCCCAAAAGGAAGGAAATGCATCAAGAGAGAGAAACATACCAGTCCGCCTCCTGTATCAGTAACTACGTTACTCTGTGTAGTGACAAAGCAAGAGAAGCTGTCTCCAGGAGACAAGAGGGGTAGAGAGTTCGCTGCTGGTTTGGTGTACATGGAACATTTCTGTTTCTTGGACTGTAACTGAGGATACTATGACACAGTATTATTGCTCAAATGCATTGAAAACTACATTGAATACATTGAATTGAAATTTGCAGGAAACCTAGTCATGGATGTACAATCATTAAAATGATTGTAGAAGCTGAGGTGCTCTCATTACTTGAGTATATTTGTTATAGATTTTCCTTTGGCCTCAAAGGTTTATAATTCTTACATTATGCCAGACCAAGAGAGGCCCGAATCATATTTCACAATTTACTTAGCCAGTTGCACATACTTTTTCTCCGAAGGGCTGCAGATGTGGCATCTCCTCTATCTCCCCACTCTACGACCACGACAGGGTCACAAGTCTTATCAGTGTCGGCAGAGTTGGCTAGTTTAGACAGACGGGGTCAGGGTAAATCATGCCTTGCCTGAGCCCCTATCACAGTCCGAGTGGACAGGAGATTAGCCAGGCATGAGCTTTCATCCCAAAACACCCAGTGGCCCAAACTGCAAGTCAGGTACCCACTAACGGAAGATGGCTAACTGGGCTTCCATGGTCTAAAGGCTACACAGGAAAAGGACTATCTTCAAGGTCAATCAGGGCCCAAACAGATGCTCAACTTCAGTTAGGAAAGCCTACATTTTACACTCAGAAGCAAGCACGTTACACGCTGTCTAAACCCTTTCACCTCCAAAAGCAGCCTGGCTGGAACCCCAGCACACGCTGAGGGGTGGCAGGCGGCCCCACACGACTCGCTACGCTCTGCAGCTGGCCAGACCGGCATCTCCAACCTGCCTGCGTGTCTTGTGCTATCCAGGTACCACATGGCCGTGAATAAGACATGAAAGAAGAATCTTGGGAGATGGCTTTCCCAAGTAGGAACTGACCCTGGCTTAACACAAGAGAGTTCAGAATTAAGGACCTAAAACGGCCATGTGTTCTCTGAAAAGAAGCAACTGTAGCCCCCACGTTTGCTTGACTTAAGGATCCTGTGCTGTGAAATGACACACACATCAGCCATCTTGTTCCCATTTCAGTCATCAGCTGAGGAGTCAGCACTTCTCTTAAGCAGCTAAATCCAATACCAGCAGTAACCAGAACTTTCTCAACGTCAGCAAGGCCACCTCGACTGCACTGACTGCCTCTGGGCGGGAGTCACTCAACTGAGGCCTCTACGGGGAACCCATAGGTGGACCTCAGAGGACCCCTAAACCCCTCAAAACTCTAAATGTGCATTTCCTGTGTGGGTGCTTTTTCTCAAGGAGAAGGTCTTCGGTTCTCATCAGAGTCTCCAAGGAACGTGTGACCGAAAACCGATTAGGAAATACTTCTCTGAGTGCATGTCAATCAGTCCATGAAAAACTGTGTGTGAAGTGGGGTCAGGACAGTCAGCGGGTGCTTGTGGAAGGTGTCACACCCTGTCCCTCCACCAGACCCTGAGCTGCACCTATGGTGTCTCTCGGGAGACAAGTGACACTGATAATAGGGAGCATGCAAACTGTTTAAGGTAAGATAATCATCTGCAATGTAAAGCTGGAACAATTCAAGATGCTAAAGGCTGTTTGAGAGCTTCTGGTTATCACTGAAGTTCTCCCAAAGCCGGGTGAAGTCGGGACCTCCGCCCATGGCTTCTGTGGCGGCTGTGTCGTTGCTCTCGTCAGTGTTTGTTTCGTGCTGTGCTGTTGTCATGGCATGTGTCTCACCACGAAAGGTATACATATTAAGTATATTTCATCAACAATTGGACTTTGTTTCCTTCCTTCCCAAAACAGTTTCTGGACAAAGCCCTGCGTATTCTACTGAGTCCATTCCTGATCGCCACCTCCCAGTGGTTCGTAACAGACTGTGTGTGGGTTCTAGACTTCCTATGACCATTTCTCTTGGTGCTACCAGCTTGTCATTCCCCCGTTCACAACCTCCTTCACTTGGTCCAAAGGCCTGTACAACTGTGCAAGGGCATTTCGTGGTACAAATGATGCTCCTTTAAGGAGTATAAGTATAGCATCCTGTGTTTAGTTTGTTTCTACAGATTTAATCAATAACCTGTCCCTTCTGGACTCACACTCCTTTTACATCATAAACGCTCAGACCCTAAGCTTCAAGGTTACAGCCTCATCCTCAGCACACACACACACACACACACACACACACACACACACACACACATGTCCTGGGCCAAACCAACCCATTACCTCCAATGCTTCCGAAAGTGTGACCGGCAGACCATTCATAACAGAATCTTTATGGGGTGGGAGGACTTGTTAAAAATGTATATTCCTGCCAACCCACAGGCCAATAGGATCAGAATCCATGGAGTTGGAATGTAGTGAGCTACATTTGTTAACATATCCCCCATCCATCCAGATAATTCTTAAATACACTAAAATTTGAGAACCTTGATTAAAGGAAGCATTTCCTCTCTGGTTTGAGCCCTTTTCTTTTCAGGGATCTCAGTGAAACTACTTACGCATCCATCTCGCTCATCTCTGAGATCAGCATCTCCCTGTCACTTCCTAAGAAATGTTCTCTCTCTCGCCTTTGCCAGTAGCTCTCCTATAGGCTATTTCTCAGCCTCTGCAGCCACCTTGGCAAGTCCTCAGTACCCAACCACTCACTTCTTCCCTCGTTCTGCGCTGCCCTGAAGAAACTCCCTTAGAGTCTATCACGCCAGACTGCCTGGACCCAGACTCCCCTCACGATGCCCTGCCCAGCGATTCACAGGACATGTTTGCTTGTGAAAGGCAGGCTCCCATCTGGCCCACAAAATGCCTCCTAGCTTTCCTCTTAAATATTAAAACTATTTAAGATCACTTATATACAGGCTTTCTCTACATTTTTAATTTTTTAAAGATTTTATTTATTTATTTTTAGAGAGAGACCAAGACAGGGAGAATATGAAGGAGAGAAACATCAATGTTTGGTTGCCTCTCATGCACCCCCTACTGGGGACCTGGCCCACAACCCAGGCATGTGCACTGACTGGGAATCGAACTGGTGACCCTTTGGTTTACAGGCTTGCACTCAGTTCACTGAGCCACACCAGACAGGGCTCTACATTTTTTAAAGCACACACACCACTGCTATAATAAATGAAGTGAAAACAAAATTCTACTATTTTATCATCCTAAAATGGTACATTAATACACCATATCCTCCTGTTTAATCCTGACTCATAATGAAACCTAAATGTAAATGAAATTTTTAACTGTGATTTTCTAATTTAACACCATATCAAATATATTTTTATAACTACCATAAGTATGACCTTCCATCACTACAAAATATTCTGTGAAATGAATGCTGCCAGAATCGCTATTGCTTATTTAGGTTATTCTCAGATTTTGCTGCTATAAATGATAGTCATTGAATGTGTTTACACACATTATTTTCTCCTTCTTTGAATTATTCATTTAGAGAAAATTCCCAGATAGAATTAATAGATCAACGTGTATGAGTATTTTAATGGCTCTTGACACATATTGCCAAGTTGCCATATTTGTATTTTACACAGTTCCCTGCTGATCATGTTTAATAGGCTCTCCTCCAAAATAAAAAGTTCGAAATGCCTTATTTATAGTGTTTGCCAATTTATCTGGTGTAGACACTCCTTCTGTGACCAGTTTCAAGCTACCAACATGAAATCACTGAATGCAGGCTGGAAAGAGAGGCTCAATAGCACACCATGAAAGAATGTTTCTATCCTACAAGTAAAATGGAGTAAATAACATCAAGAGCAGAGATAATAGTGAAATGTAGTAAGTAATTAGAAACTAATGAGTTCTGAGTATTTATTACCTTTAGTTTTAATGAAACTTAGTTATCTGAGTTACATAATTTAATTGTCATGGAGAATGTGTTTAACAACCAGCTTGCAAATTTTCTGGAAATATTATAATCAGCTCTTGCAACCAAGTACAGGCAGGCTCCTGCACATCCCCACAAACACCTCACTTGATATTTCGCAAAAGCACGTCTTTTTAATTTTTTTTAAGCCACTGAAAACTCACCTTATTCTCATCTCTGTCACAAACAACAGGCATGCTTTCAGGGTAGCAGACTATGCAAATACATAATGAATAAAATATAGTGTAAATAAAAGATAAAGTGTAACTTGGTCAATCAGCTCTGCCCACAATCCCCCTACGCTCCTCGTGCATTCATCTCACTAGCGTTTTCCCATGAGGTCACCTAGAAAACCCACTCGGTCATTTATTTACTCGAACAATGGCTGAATGGATGACTACATGCAATTGTCATGGCAAGTGTCATGAGAACCCTATTACATGTTACTTAACCACTGTCTTCCTGGGTGTTCTTTTCTACGAAACAGGGAAGAGGTCACTGCTGACTTCATTTTTGCAAGAAGCTACGTGGAGAGATAACAAGGCTCTAAGAAGCAAATGAGCATTCCGTAATGTTTTGAAATTCTCTCCCCAGAGTAATTCATTGTGTTCTGTTTTACTGGAAAAGAGAAATTGGGCGGGTGATTTGGCACTTTCTCCATTTGAAAGCAAATTCCTTTTTTGGACTCTCCTGGTGTGACAGTGAAGACCTTGCATGTGAAAACCCTTTAGAACTTTTTAGGTGGCATTCCACTCGGGCTAAAACGTAAGTATGGCTGAAAGGACCTCTCCGCATGCTCACACCCCTGACTCAGTCATCCCACTCCCCGGAGCTCTCCTCAGAAATCAATTCAAAACAAAGGAAAGTACTTTTGCGTGGCCATTGAATCTCAGTAGAGGGAAAATCATTCTGTCTCATCTCAGCACTCACTCGACTTACCCTCTCTGTGCTTGGGGCCCCGGGAGGAGAGCTCTGGATTAGTGGCTCCTGATTGCTCATCTGTGGAGCAGCTGCCTCCAAGTCACCTGGGGGGAAAGAGTTTGTTCTTGTTACCACTCGGACTCCTGGACCCCACACCAGGGCTGGGATGTGACACAGGAGAAGTGATGGTTTTTCAAAGCTGCTGCCCAGGTGGTTTTAGGAATGATGATTCTGGGCCAGAGCCAGACAAATCCAATGATCCCGAGCAACTGTCCACATCAGGGGAACAGAATGGCATCATATACAAAGCGTCCAGAAGTTGCTCAGGGCATTCAAGCAGCTCCTCGAGTCAAATGACTAAAGAGCTAGGAGGAGGCCTTGTTTCTGGCAGCCCCCCCACCTCCCTCCGTGCACCCTGTCCATCGCCCACCGCCCCACTGGCTGCCCGCACGCTCCTCTTGGGCGCCCATCCTGACTCGGGTCCATCCCTTTCTGTACACAAAGCCCCAGACTTCCCTCTCTTATGTTATCAGTGGGGCTGAGAAGGCAAACAGTATTACCACTTGACTAAAGTAGTATGCACATATGAATGAGAATCCCCTGCATAATGAACATATAGGCCGTATTTGAATTTTTTAAAGGGAGCTTACTAACCCAAAAGAATCTCTTGTCTGGAGAGTGGCACAGAAAAGCAGGATGCTTCTTAATCTTGGCTTTCCCCCAGACCGTAAGCATCTAGGACCCAAATAAGCACTTTGGGCATTTATTGTGAAAATGGCCCCAACTCTTGAATGAGATGGATTTTTAGCTATGCCTTGCTAGCACTAAAATTAAAATTAAATTAAATAATTTAAGCTGACCAAGGAAGGTCACACTCTCTCTGCCTCTAATTCCAAGCCCTTTTGTAATTCCACCCAAAGCACTATGAGAGATACGTCTGCCACGGACAGCCAAAATAACACAGAAGTCACTCAGAAAGTTGTCTTATAGTCCGAGACTCCGATACAGAAAGGCTCAAAATACCGGTTTCTAATCTCTTCTCTTTTTCATATGCACTATCCCTATAAAACACCCAACTCTGTATCTGCTCCATACCTGGTGCTCAAAAAATATTAATTCCCAGCCTCTGCCTGTCGGCCTCGTTTACTTTACAGATATCTCATCCCAAGGCCAGGAACAAAATCATTTCAGCGTCCCCAGCTAAGGCCTTAATAAGAATCATACCAGCTACATTCATTGAGTTAATTTTATGCCAGGCACGAGGCTAAATGCCTCACATAGTTTTATTTCACTTTATCCAAAAAACAACCCTCTAATATAGGTATTTTCAGTTATTATTACAACTACTTCACAGTTTTCTTTTTAATCTGAGGATTTAAGAAGTTAAGTAACGTGCCCAAGTTTCGCATAGCTCAGAAGGGACAGACCGAGGCTTCAACACA
This sequence comes from Artibeus jamaicensis, assembly GCF_021234435.1. NCBI lineage: Eukaryota > Metazoa > Chordata > Mammalia > Chiroptera > Phyllostomidae > Artibeus > Artibeus jamaicensis. The sequence continues at coordinate 3,253,636 of NW_026521954.1, forward strand.
ACACAGTCTGGCCCCAAAGTCTGAGCTATTATTCACCATGCTATATTTCTGTTATTATGTGGGCATAGAGATTTCATGGCCAGGAAATAAAGTGCTCTGAATCATTAGGAAAAGAGTGGCAGCTGGTCCAGAACATCTCTTTCAGATCTGCCAAGGAAGTAACACATATTTCATGCAATTTTTGGACTGGGTTTTGTTTTTTTTTTAATCCTCACCTCAGGACATATTTTTGTTGCTTCCAGAGACAGGGGAAGGGAGAGAGAGAAACATTGATGTGAGAGAGAAGCATTGATTGGCTGCGTCGTGTAAGCACCCAGATGGGGGACTTCGCATGCCTGGACTAAAAATCAAACCCACTACCTCTTGGTTAGCAGACGACGCTCCGACCAACTGAGCAGCCAAGTCTGGACCGCCCGTTGAAGGACAGAGATTTTCTTGACATCAGCCAACCCACTTGTCCTCCCAAGAGCAAGGCGACTTTAATTACTAGGTGTTTGAAGAGTCTCCTTAAAACGTGGTAACCAGAAAATTGGAGGTCTTAGAGGTACCCCAAGACACACAACCCTTGCTCTACAAAAACGGGGTACTATAGGGAGACAGTAGAGGACAGTGGGGGGGCCGCAGATGTGGAGATGCATAAAGCAGCTCCGTGGACCAGGAGGCAAGGGTCTCGGGGCTCCCACCGAGCTCCCTGCGTGCTGTAAAAGCTGAGAGACAGACACCCGAGGACAAGAGATCACTGGGAAACTGCCCAGAGGAGTCTGCCCCCCTCGGCAGCCTCTGACGGTTCTCTGTAACCGTCTGCGTGTTCATCTTCCAGGCTTATTTCCTGCCAGTGTGTAAAACGGACTTTCTGCGTTTCTTGGGCCAGTCTCCTCGACTGGACAGTCATCTCCTCTTCAGCCTCACCCTCGTGCCTTTGCCCACACAGTGTGAATTAACCTTCTTCTCCTTCTACTCAAAGCTCCTACCTTTCCAAGGCCCGTGCCTGCCGGACTGTGCTGGCTTCAAATGCCCTTCTCAGAACTCCTGTAACTCCCGCAGCGGTGCCGCCCCATTCCTCCCTCCATTCCCACCTCACGCTGCTTCCTGAATTTACTTCTTACACGACTACAAAATAATAAGGTCCTTCAAATATAAAGAATTTAGAAATTCTTTGTGTTTATCTTACATCCTTCACAGCACCAGCTTAGAATGTATAATTGATCATCGGACTCTTGTTGTTAACTTTAATGTCAGTTTTTATAAAGTACCTAACACCATTGATTTCGCAAATTTTATTTACTTACCGCCTGGCCCCTCACAGCAATATGTGAAACAGAAAAGCGAGACATTCCACATCCAAATCTACATCATTTAGATTTTGGTTCTTTCTTTTCTGAATTAGAAAATTTTAAAACTCCTATTTGCAAAACTTTGGGAATCTTTAGATTTACTTAATCAAACGTAGGGTGATGTTTATACTACCCATTTTAAAAAATGTTGAACCAGAATTGACATACAATATTATATTAGTTTCAGGTGTACAACACAGTGATCAGACATTTATGTAACTTACGAAGTGACCATCCCCAGCGAGCCCATCTGACACCCTACTAAGCCACCCAAACTTGAGCTCACTCATAGTTGATCACAAACCCATCAATTCCCTAGGAGAATATCTGAAAAACCAAAATCTAACTATTATAACATGAATTGTTTCAAAGACTACCTGTGTCTCCTTAGGACCTGGCAGAGGGACAGCTGGACATCAGAGCAGCCCCAGTTCTTCCTATAATGCCATTCCATGCTTTACAACAGGCAAAACAGGACAATTGGTATGTTTCGCTTAAAGTAAAAGCTAAATAAAGTTAGGAAGATTTTTTTATACCAAAGACATATTTTTAAAGAAGCAAAGTCTTACCTGTTGTAGAATGCCAAAGACATCCTCCACACCAAAATGACTGCCTCCGGATGTCAGAGCTGCTCGGCACAGGTAGGTAACAACAAAAGCAGCCGAGCCCTTTCACCGTGATGGCTTCCTTCTAAGATCCACCTTTCCTTCCTCCTCAACAATGTAAGTGGTTCACGCTGGAAGAACAAAAAATGATAGAGGTAGGCAGGTAAAAACTCCAGCCCAAGACGCCTGGGTGAATGTGCGTGGTGACTGGGGCACCAGGAACCATCCGAATGTGAGAAGAGGTTAGCGAGTTCCTGTGTATAAGTCAGTTTCCTGTAGCCGGCTTCTCCGAAGAAGGGGTTTCATTTGTGTGGGGTTTCGTGGTGTGTGTGTGTGTGTGTGTGTGCACAGGCGGGCGCAAGTGCACACGTGCGTTTCTCTCCATGACAATGTGAAAATTCCCCAGATAAGAGGCAGACTAAAACCTTGGCTGTGTAGCTGGGTTTGCGTTTAATATATCAGTGCTCCTGGGCCATTTCTTCTCCCCTGTCTCTCCATTTCCCACCAGCAAATCACCCGCATAAAACAGGAAAGAAAGAGTGAGAAACCAAGAAGATTTCTTAAAGATGTGAAATAAAGCAGAAAAAAAGAAGAAAAAGTCCACTCCACCGACTGGTCTTGGTTAACTGAAGCTTAGGAAAAGGCGCCTTAGAACTTACAAGTCAGCCTAATGAACACACTATGGGGGGAAACCAGGAGGTGGGTGGTTTGCTTTGCTTCCCTTGATTAATAACTACCAAATAATAATTGAGCAACAAAACAGACTCCGCCACAGCAAGAGCTCAAGCAGCCCTGCCAGGCACTCACCCGTTTATAGACCAGCACCTGTGCTGTCGGGGACGCGACTGCCAGTTGTTTTCAGACTCAGAGTTTCGTTATCTGCCTTCAAACACAAATTTACTTGTTTGTCCTCCGGTGCAATCCAGGTGTAGAGACACCTGCATTTAGATGACGGCTCAAGTGCCTAACCTGACAAACTTAACTTTCATGCTGTGTTCACAATGCCCCACACCTTCAGTCCCCGAATAATCACAAATGCTGCTGCCCAGGGTGAAATCTTGGTTAAAACACCGACACGCCATGAGGGTCAAGTCAACAAATGTTTATAGGGCCCCTACTATGTACAAAATCCAGTGCTGGGTGCTGGAGTGGGGTGGGGAGACAAAGATGAAGGAGATGCAGTTTCTCACTCATAATGGTCAAAAGTAAGGGAAGGAGAGAGACACGGACGTAGAGGAGATGCTGTGAGTTAGGATCTATTTAAGCTGTCTCAAAGAATCCTGAGATGCGAGGGTCAGGTAAAAGGAAAGCGTATTAAACCATTTTCCCAGTTAAAATAGCCCCTGAACATTGGCATGTATTCTCTCATAATAGTCCAAGGAGCCTTGGCTGGCTTCCAGGAGGCCCCAAAGGCCATTATTCATGGGCCATCTTCATTGTCGCAGACTCATCTATTATGCACTCGGTACTGTGCACTGAAGAAAAAGACAAAAACCGAGACAGACACATTTCCCGTCCTCACAGTACCTATGTCCAAAAGTGGTGGAGACAAATAAAAATATTCACGTAACTGCAATAATTATACATTGGGGTAATTAGTACAAAGGAATCCGAGAAGACGCTGAGTTAAAGAGCATAACAAGATCTACATTCTAGAGGGGTCAGGAGGGCCTCTTCCAGCAACTGGCAATAAAGCTGAGACCTAAAGCTGTGACTTGAAGACTGGTATAATAATGAAAATTATCTGAGAAGCTTTAAAAATGCTAGTGCCTAACCCTGACCAGTTGGTTGGGCATTGTCCCACAAAACAAAAGGTCACTGGTTCGATTCTGGGGTCAGTCCAGATCAGGCGTGTACGAGAGGCACCTGATCGATGTTTCTCTCTCACAACAATATTCTCTCCCTGTCTTTCTCTCTCCCTTCCTCTCTCTTTGGTTAGTTGGAGCATCATCCCATAACCAAAGTGTTGGATTTCCGGTCAGGACACATTCCTGGGTTGCAGGTTCAATCCCCAGTCTGGGTGCTAACATTCCCTGGCCCAGGCACCTGGGGGAGGCAACCGCTCATCGTTTCTTGCTCATTTCAGTGTTTCTCTCTCTCCTTTCCTCTCTCTCTAAACAGCAGTGAAAAAATGTCCTTGGGCGAGGATTAAAAAATTAAATAATACACATCTAAAAAAATACTTTAAACTAAAATCTTGAGAGAGGGTGGAACTTAGGTACTGATATTTTTAAGTATTTTTTAGTTTAATTTGTCCGGGTTGTGGCATCAATACAAACTCTCCCAATCATTCTAATATGTCACTAACATTCTGATAATGAGAAAGAGAAGCCCAGAGAGAGAAGGAAGGACAGTCCAAATGGAGACAAGAGTATGTACAAAGGCCCTGAGGTAGGAAAGAGCATGGATTGTCCACGAGGGTGAATGAGGATTAATGCATCTGGTGTGCAGCACTGGAAGGAAAAAACAGTGCAAGATGAACATTCTCAGAGATGGACATTCAATTTCTAAGCCCATAAGAGACCTACGTGAGCCCGAGTGTTAATTTGTTAATGTGCAGGAAGCACTCAATCTGCCGGGTGAGATCTTTGAGCCCTCTGATGAGCACACTGTAGTCTTCTAGAAAATTCTCTGTGGAAAGCCCGATCACCACCATGTTATTATCAGGTATGTAGAACACACGGCTGGTGGGTACTTTGTTTACCTCCAGTTTTGGTCAGCAGGAGATTTAGGACAGCTAATAAAAATACATAGACATTGGTAAGATAAAACAATTTTTTTAAAGAAATGAGAAGATGAGGCCAAAAAAATTAAAGACAAAAAAATTAAGCTATAACCAAAGGTGAGGTTGGTGCAGAAGAGGTACACCATGTGGTTCCTGAGCTCTTAAGCAACTGGTTATGCGGCGGCAGACACGGAGTGCCCACTGGACAGAAATGAGTGCAGTGCTCCGGACAGTGAGGTCGAACTGGCTTCCCGGTACTGAGACTGAAGAGACACTGCGTTGTCATAGCGAGGACATCACCACTGATGTGAAACTCCGTCCTTAGACTACACACAGCCAGCGACAACTCTTGTGAGGGGGTTGCTTGTATTTTCCCTCAGTGTAGGCTGGTTTTCTCTCACCAAGGAGTCAAGTTAGAGGAATCTGGGGCGCGTGTAGGGCGGGTTGTGCCTGCAGATTCATACATGTGTTCTATCCCAGGACGTGGCTTCGATGGGCCAATTTAATGCAGAGATGAAGAGTTGACTTCTTATAGGCTTCAGAAAGTTCAGGGTAAGAGTTTTCACATCTGAGCTTCCAAAAGATTGGGGGCGGCAAGGGGTTCAACGTTGATTGTACTTCCAGCAAGAGACCCAGAGGCTTTCCCCAGGCCCCAGTGCCCCTGGGGAGAGCAGAAGCATCGGGCAAGGGCCTCGCCCGCACACGCAGCTCCTCCACCTCCAGCAGGTGTCCTTTGGGAAGCAAAGCGAGAGGCACCACAAGCCTGGCTTCTAAGTCTAGGGCCTCGGGCCTCACACAACGGGACCTGCGTACGCCAGGGCCAGGACAGACAGCGGGTGTCATCGGCAGGCCCAACACCCCCACTCCACCCCAGTGGGGCTGGGAAGGGCACCACCTCGTCTGCTTGCAGGTCTCCCCTTCCTGTCTTAGCTCCCCACCGGCCACCCTTCCTCTTCTGATGGGCTGGCTCCCTCTGTGTGTGGAGTCTTAGCTTTAGATGTTGTCACACAGTCAGGCTTTGTGCCTCTTCCTGCTCCTCACGGTGAGAAACAGTTTATCTTCACCTATGACTTAGTCTCAGAGTGGCCTGGGGGAGGGCTGGGGACAGCTCGCCACCCAGTTTTCTTCCTTTCGTGGAAATCTGTTTGCTTCTCCCTCTCTCCACTCACCCCTCCAGCCGCCCGCCACCCCACTCTTCTAACAGACGGAGTAAGGGTGAAGGGGGGAAGCAAGTGTCTTAAAATACGTGTAGACACTATAGGCTCCCAGACCCACACACACACAAATCCAAACATCTTAGTGTGTCAGTTCTGATGCTACACAGCCCAGCCTTGGGACAGGGGTGGGGAGAATCCCAGGGAATTCAAGTGGCAGGAAGGAAGGAGACTTTCTGAATGGAGTTCCTAGTAGGAAGCAGACCTTGTTAGAAGCCACCTGCCCGGAAGCCTTCCTGGACCGCCACCCTGCCCCGCTGCGAGCAGGGTCAGGTGCCCTCCCTGCAGCTCCCCCACCAGCCCTGCAACAGCCACTTGGGAGGGCCCGCCTTGCTCGCTGGTGCATCGCAGGCACTAAACAGTCATTTAAGAACCATTTTCTGGGCGCGGGTGGTGGCGGGGAGGTGTAGGGTAGTGGGACATCTGTAACAGTGTCAACAATAAAAATAAAAAGCCAAAGAGCCATTTGCTAACCGATACATTGATTCTCTCATCTAGTCTTCACGATAGCCCTCTGTGGCAAACATTTATAAGTATATTTTCCAGCCAAAGAGACCTCAGGTGGTTAAGTGAAACTCTATAGCCTAAGAAAAGCAAAATACATATTGACCAGCAGTCCTGGCTCTGCACCCCACTGTCTCCCAGTGGAGAGAGCCGGGCCGGTGTGGGGAGGGCGAGGCAGCCTGAGCCCCAAGGCCAGGGGTCCATTTCTCTCCCCTGAGTGCCCTCCTCTGAGATTCCCAGGCAAATGCAATCTACTAAAGGTAGAGACATGGTTTCTCAAAGCACCTTTGACATGTCCTCTGAGGTGATAGAAAAACAGCTATTTTTTCTTTAACAGTCCCCTAAGAACAAAGACTTCCTTTACTGAGGATTTTTAAATAAAATGACAACTCTCTGTGAACCCTAAACTCACACATAAATAGTATTCTTGCTCATTGCAAAGATGTTCTGCCCCTTGTACCGGAGAGGACTCAGGGACAATGGTAATCATAATGAATGGCCTTGGAAGCACTGCCATGTCAATCGCTGACTAAATTATTTCTACCCTGGATCAGTAAGATGCTTGCCTTCTTCTTACTATTAGCTTCTTCACGGAAATGATTTAGATTTAGTGGGTAGCTTTTAGTATTTTCACGGACCCTCATTTGTGACTTGTCAACTAATGAAATAAAACATTTCAGTGGGCTCTGAAGATGGAAAATCTGTACCGAAGCCTTGTCTGAAGGCTTTGAGTTTTATACGCAGAGCATGAGTCATACTTGGTTGTTCTCACCCCACTCAGTGATGAACTGTGCTAAACCCAAACATGCATTCCTCATGACAGAGAGTTCATGATTGCAAAATGTTAACTCTTCATGAAAGAAAGCACTTAGCTCTGATATATAATGCATCAGTGTCACGCACATTCTTATAAAATACCCTTTAAGATTCTAAATGTTAAAATATCTTAGGAATGCCACCAGCTAGAAGTCACAGGAATGACTTCCTCCTTAAGCATTTTAATTCATTATGAACAATAGCCTCCAAACCAGATAATATCGTTTCAAACATCATCTAGCTTCCTCTGCCAGCCATAACCATAAAAACATCATTTCCCCCACTGTTATTTTCATCATCTATTTTTCTCTTGAACTGTTTCAACGTAACATAACATACTACTTTTTGTTTCAGTGAATGTTAGGTTCTCGGGATTCTCAACAGCCATTTGGTCTGCCCCGTATAACTATGTTTATCTAGCAAACATTTACATCCTGGTTCACTTTATTACAGAGCTATAACTCATAACAACCCGGGGCCTTGCTGCAGAAGAGGACAGCACCCAAAGTAATCATTCAAGCTGTGCTCTAAAGTTAAGGTACAACTTTTTCTTTTTCTCTTTCAAAGCACAGCTAAGGTAGCCAAATGACCATTCCCCTTGGTAGTTCATGCACTTTTTCAACGTTGCAGACACTAGTCAAAGCACCTCTAGAACCTTTTTACAACACCCTTCAGACACAATTTAATAAGCTACGAAAGGAAACCAGTTCCACTGCATTCTATGCACAACTTACTTTTGACTCAAAATATAATCTGGCCACCCACCTTATTCACTGGACGTAGCTCCCAGGGGCTGCCTCCCAAAATCAAATCCACCAGAAAAAGGTTAAGATTTGCTATCACTGAAGAGATTTAAAAGAACGTGCCTCAGGCTCTGAGAGCAAATCCACAAGAGGAGTTTGAAACATGATGTGAGAGCAGTATCTCTGGGCCAAGTGCATGAACACCCAAGGGACTTCTGCAAAGCACGCTCCATTCACTCTGAAGTAGAAGTTCTGCCTCATTTAAAGAAGAAGCAGGAGAAGGCCGTGCCCACTTCTGCGCACATTCAGGTTTTACCCGTTGCCTTGATAGGGATCTTCGGTTTGGGCTCAAACATCACAGGGTAACTGCAACTCTGCACACCTGCTCGGAGACGGAGGTTGCAAATGCTTCAGTACTAAGGCAAAGCCCAGTGAGTGTTAACTTGTCATCTTTTCAAAATAACAGATCTCCTGCCCAGCTCCAGAGGGAACAGGTTGAACCTTGTACCCAAAGATAATCTGAAAGTTTAGAGAAAGCATAAATTGGGATTCAGACAGAGCAAGATTTAAATCCCAGCTCCACTTACGAGCAAGGATGAGGCTCTGATCTTCCCATCTGGAAAATGGGTATAATAATGTCCATCTCAGAGCGGTTTTATAAAAACTGCTGTATAGTCCTTGGAATATAGTAAGCAATCCACAGTGGCTGCTATTAGCCACCTGTGTTTCAGACTTTTGCCTTCTGGAGTTTTTACCTTCCTCCCTGCCCCCTCTTTGAATAACAACTGTTGAATTTCAGAACCTGAGAAGCTTCGCCAGTGCCCAAATCCTCATTGAGCTAAGTCATACAAGCTTACACATGTGCATAGGATTCTAATGCCAGGTGTTTACTGTCTCAGCAGTTTCAAAGGATCTAGAGGTGTTTAAATCAAGTTGTTAGTGGTACTTTTATTCCTCATGCATAATCTGAACAATCACAGACACTCCAGAAACGTCTTCTGAGGTCATCTGCTCAGCGCACTGCAAACACCTTAGGATGAGAATTTACCCTTTCCCTCTTCATTCAATGAATATTTATTGGACCCTTGCTAGAATATTTTTTGAGCACTATGCTAGGCTCTAGGGAGACAGCAGTGAACAATAACCACAAAAGTAGAACAACCTGCCCTCACGAGTTCACATCTATTGGAGAGATAAGCAGCGAACACGATAATTTAGTGATCCAGTATGTTACAGCAGGCTGATTACTAAAAGGAACATAAAGGAAGGAGGAGGGATAGAAGCTTGGGTGGGTTGCATATTTAACTAGAGTGGCCAGAGAAGTCCTCAGTGAGATAAGAGAGGTAGGTCTTTAAAAAAATCCAACGGCCATTTTGAGGTAGAACAGTCCTTAAGATCAGCATACACCCCTCGGTTTAGTCGGCATTGGACTTCTCCACACTAAGCGCTGCTTTCCCTTCGGGCCTGCCCCGCGAGGGGGGCGCTGACGCCCAGCCCTGTGCACAGCATCTCCCAGCGGCCATGCTCACTGCCCAGCCCCAGCCCTCCACTAACTGCTCGCTTCCCCGCCTTTCTGAGCCTGTCAGAGCCCCTTTGAATCCTTGTAAGCCAATTCCATGATGGACTGCAGACACGTAGACAGAAATATGACCAGAGCAATGTACCTGGTGGAAAATTCCAGGGTAGTGGGAGTTTTCTAGACACTGCACCCCTGTGCTATCCTGTCCTTCAGCTGGTCTCTGCTGCCTTGGCCTGTTTTACCAAGTCACAATAATAACAATAACAACAGGCACACTGGCCTACCATTTACTGAGCATCTCACATGGGCTAGTTATGCTCATCTTCCTCCTTAACCACCCCAACAATTTTTTATCTTTTCACAGAGGAGGGAACTGAGGCAAAGAGAGCGCACGTATCTTGCTCAAGATCGCACAGGCAAGAAATGGTACAGCTTGATTGGACAGTCTGTCTTTACATCTCTTTACAATGGTAGCCAGTTGAATTTTGCCAATATCTTCGCTACCCTTGACTACAGAATACAACTGTATCACATTAATGTGATTTGTTAGGTCTCTCACACCAGGTGGGTGGGTACCCAACATCCCAAGCCTGTTTGCCTGATTCTGATTACCACATGGTTATTTGTCAAAGATTAATTTTAAACTTCAACATTTGCCATTATTCACATCCAAAAAATATTTTTCCTTTGCATTTTAAAAAAATAGTTCTTTGACCCCATTGTTTTTCCCCCTAAGATGCTTCCCATTTCCTGCTTCAGTGTGTGAGCATAAATTTTAGATACATTCATTCATAGATGCTATTTTTATTAGCTGTTGCCACTATACAAATAAGCAAGAGGCGCTTCAGTGTCTGCCACCTAGTTGTGCTGGACATGAAGGTGAAGGACATTTATAAAAACGGTTTCATATGCACTCCGGGATAAGGCTCTAGGTGCTGTTACAGACATACACTGCTTTATGGAAAAGGCACGGCACTGTCTTCTGAAAATCACAAGAATTAGAATTGATATGGCTTGTCAGTTCCTAATCTCAGCATGCGTTTTATAGGGAGCATAGAACTAACACAAGGTAGTTGAAAATAAGTTGACCAGTGGTGTTTTAATTATGTACAGCAGTTTTAAATATATTTTTTTGCAAAAGTGCCCAAATATATCTATAGATTTTTGGCCTTGGGCAAATGTAGTTATTTTTGTTTAAAATTCCATTCACAATATTAAAAATGGTTAAGAAAATTGGGGACCTCTTTCAGCTGATCAGAAAGTAGCAACAGTCCTTATCCTGCTGTTTACTTTGACAGAAAAATCGTGTTTGACTTGCTGGCAAGTCTGAAATAGTTTGGCCTGAGCTTCGGGAAGCCAGGTTCAGACTGCGGGATCCCTGCTTCCTTGCCCGTAGCCCCTTGTCCTGGGAACACCTGCTTGCTCAAACGATAGACGTTGAGTCAACTCAGTAAGATTGTGAATCCTACTCACTGTAATACTGATGCATACTTCACGGAGAGAACTAGTTTGAAACATCAGTGTGAATGTTTGTACTTATTTATAAATTGTCACTAGGCCCATAGGTTGAAAAACAAAATCACGTAACCCAGCTGAGACCCGACACCAGTTGGCTTTGCTTATCAGGAAAAAACAGTTATGGGCTCAGTGAGAGAGGGACAGGCTGGACAGTAGAGGAAATCGTTTTCTTCTAGAAGGAACTGATGTCATTTCTTTGTTGCTGTTAGCTCAGTCCTCAGACCGAGTCCTCAGCTCACTACAAGTCAAAAAATATTTCATGATATGAGAGCATGCTCACAATAATACTACCGTTAAATGAAAAATAAGCAGGATACAAAACTTGAATTTGAATATGAAAGTTTCAACTTGAGTTCAACTTGTTATTATACACATACATGCAAATGTTAATAGAGGTAACTTCCAGGTAACAAGATACACGTGGTATTTATGTTTTCCTTTTCCTTGTTCTGTACTTCCCAAATTTTCTTCCTTAAAATTAGTTTAGGTAACATTGGTTAGTAACATTATATAAATTTCAGCTATATAAAATTATAATTTGATATCTGCATACCCTATTGAGTGCTCACCACCCGAAGTCCAGTTTCCCTCTGTTACAATGCATTTGCTTCACTTTATCCATTTCTCTCTCCACACCCACCTTCCCCTCTGATAACTACCATTCTGCTGTCTGTATCTATGAGTTTGTTCTTTTTGGTTTTATATTCTACATAAGTGAAACTACGTGGATTTTGTCCTTTTCCATGACCTATTTAACTTAGTATAATGCCCTCAAGATCTACCGGTGTTGTCAAAAAGAATAAAATACTTAGGAATAAACCTAACAAAAGAGGTGGGGGACCTATACACTACCAATGATAAGACATTGTTCAAAGAAACTGAAAACGATACAAAGAAATGGAAAAATATTCCATGTTCATGTTTTGGAAGAATTAGCATTGTTAAACTGTCCACATAACCTAAAGCAATCTACAGAGTCAATGCAATCTCTATATATCCCAACGATATTTTTCATAGAAACCGAACAGAATGTGGTATAGCACCACAAAAACCTGAATATCCAAAGCAATCCTGGGTGGGGTGGGGAAGCTGGAGGTATCATACGCCTTGATTTCAAACTATACTACAAAGATATAGTGATCAAAACACTATGGTATTGTCAGAAAACCAGGCGAGAATGATGAACACAATTGAGAGCCCAGAAATAAACCCACACTTATATGAGTAACTAATTTACAAAAGAGGAGCCAAAAAACATTCAGTGAAGAAAGGAAAGTCTCTTCAGTAAATGGTGTTGGGGAAACTGAACAGCTAATGGCAAATGAATGAAACTGGAGTCCTATATGACACAAAGCACGAAAATTAACTCAAAATGGATTAAGACTTGAATGTAAGACTTAAAACAATAAAATACATAGAAGAAAACATAGGCACTAAGCTTCTGGACATTGGTCTCAGATGTGTTTTTGTGAATTCTGACTCCAAATGCAAGGGCAACTTATTATATCAAAAATAAATGAACAGAACTCCATCTAACTAAAAAGCCTCTGTCCTGCAGAAGAAACCAAGTTTTCTATAGGTACCTATTATTTTTTAAAGCCAGATGGAAAAATTATTGTTGACTTTTTTAATGGCATTGAGCAAGCTTACCTAAGTTTTCTCCATAAACCTTTTCACGCCCTCAGTTGCAATATGTTTTATGTAACAACCTCTGCTTTTGTAGCAGTTGATGCTGAGGAGACTCACTGAACCACAGCTGAACATTGCAAAGTCATTTTCCTCTCCAGGGTCACATTTAGCTGATTCCAACCAGATGCAAATGCCACATAGACTCCAAAACAAGAAATGCCACAGGTTTTCGCATGAACCCTTCTGAAGTCCTGTCTTAATTTTTTCTTAAGATGGAAATCAGAGCTGGGAGATGCATCCTAGGCTATCGAGCAGCGTTGCTTTCTCATGGGAAAGATAAGGGGGTACCCAGAAATAGAAGAGTGTGGTTTCCGGGAAATTCACTCCGTGTCTGAGCTCAGAAAGAAAGAGGTAGTGGGAAATGCACGACATTCATCGGAGGAAAACATGTTTGTGACGAGTGCACTCATGGGTTGCGAGACTAGGCTTCAGACTCAGCCTGCTGTTTTCTTGTTATTATTACACAGATCATTGTAGCTGCATATTTTTTAATCATTTAGAGGAAAAGGAAGTATTGCTGTAAATTCTTCTTAATGAATCCTTTCTGTTTAAAAGGACATCAAAAATTATACATAAAATTTCAAGGTTAATCATAAACAAATATCTATTCGCTTTACCTTTTTAACCTCATAAACCTTTTAAAAAGCAAAATTTTATTAGAACATTTTTTCAAATAGAAATTTTAAGTTCTCAAGTTTTTATCAAAAAAAATATGGTTCTTGTAATTTTGAGCAAACCTATCCCTATGGTGTTTATTATTCAAAATATAAAATAATATTGTTTTTACTCCCTGTAAATCCTGTTTTTTAAATTAATAAGATTTTTTAAAAATGTTTTGGAAGGAAGATATTAAATTACCAAGTTTTCTTTTTAACTTTGAACTTTTGTTTTTGGGAATTAATTTGCAACTTACAAAGTACTTCTATGTGTATTATCATATTTGTTCCTTACAAGATCACTGTAAAATAAAAAAAACAAACAGTATTGTTATCAGTCTCAACAATCTCATTTTATGAGAAAACAGAAACTCAAAAAGGTTAAGCAATTTGGATAAGCCTACCTGGCCAGTAAGTGAGAGAACTCTCTAGGTCAATTTACTTCTACAGCACTTCCCTACCAGAAAACAAATTACTTTTCCCAATTGATTTCTTAAAGAAATCAGGTACACATTGACTTAAAGAGAGATAAACAAAAAATCAAGAAAAATCTATCATTTCAAAAGGACCATGGACTTATTAATATAAAGAATATAATATAAAATGAAAGTACCTGTAAAATAAAATTCTAATTCCATATGAAAAAACTATTAATATAGTTGAAAGACTAAAAATAATTATATAAATAATAGTGATCATTTATAATGATAAAATTAGTAATAATTTTTCAGTTACTTTAATATTTTCATGCTGAGAATTTTAACTATCAATAAATATCAACCCTAAAATCAGAAAAATAAACATTACGAGTTTGTTTTTTTTTAATCCTCACCTGAGGACACATTTCTGTTGATTTTAGAGAAAGAGGAAAGAAAAGGAGAGAAACACTGATGAGAGAGACACATCAGTTGGTTGCCTCCTGTACCTGCCCCGACCCAGAATCAAACCTGCAACCTAGACATGTGCCCTGACCAGGAATCAAATGGGCAAACTTTTGGTTCACTGAATGGAGCTCCAACCAACTGAGCCATGCAGTCAGGGCACAAGTTATTTTTAATGAAGTGCTATAAACATACAGTTTATTCTCTTCGGTGATTTTCTAATGCATTGTTTCGCTTCAGTTTTTGGTTTGCTAGGAATTTTTTATTTAAAAAAAAGGCAGATGTGGTTTCAATGTTTAAAAAAAAAGTATTGTGAAATCACAGTGCTATATTTTGAGGGCTTGGTTCTCTATTTTATTCCACATAGCAATATATGGCAGGTTTTTGAGATTTTAACCTGAAAAACCATTTCTGTGGTTTGCTTTGTCTCCACAATTAGTCCAGTGTTTAACTGTTACCTTGGATGACTACCCGCCCCAATATTCATTTCTTTTTTTTTTTTTTTTGCCTTTTTCTTTTTTTTTTTTTGATTATGCCATTACATTTGCTCTATTCCCCCATCCCTTCCCCTCCACCCTGCATACCCCTCCCCCACCATTTCCCCCTTTAGTTCATGAACATGTGTCTCAAATTCTTTAGATTCTGTATTTCCCCTACTATTCTTACCCTCCCCCCTATCTATTTTCTATCTACTGTCTATACTACTTATTTTCTGTACCTTCTCCCCCCCTTCCCCTCCTCCCACTCCCCTGTTGCTAACCCTCCCTGTGATCTTCATTTCTATGGTTCTGCTCCTGATCTAGCTATCCTCTTAGTTTGCTTTTGTTTTAGGTGTGGTTCTTAATAACTGTGAGTTTGCTGTCCTTTCACTGTTCATCTTTTTTATCTTCTTTTTCTTAGGTAAGTCCCTTTAACATTTCATATAGTAAGGGCTTGGTGATGATGAACTTGAATTTGACCTTATCTGAGAAGCACTTTATCTGTCCTTCCATTCTAAATGAAAGTTTTGCTGGGTAGAGCAATCTTGGTTGTAGATCTTTGGTTTTCATGACTTGGAATACCTCTGTCCAGCCCCTTCTTGCCTGTAAGGTCTCTTTTGAGAAATCAGCTGACAGTCTGATGGGAACTCCTTTGTAGGTGACTGTCCCCTTAGCTCTTGCTGCTTCTAGGATTCTCTCCTTCATTTTAATCTTGGCTAATGTAATTATGATGTGCCTTGGTGTGTTCCTTCCCGGGTCCAACTTCCTCGGGACTCTCCGAGCTTCCTGGATCTCTCGGAAGTCTATTTCCTTTGCCATCTTGGGGAAATTCTCCTTTATTATTTGTTCAAATAATTTTTCAACTGGTGGTTGTGCCTTTCCCCCCTTCTGGTACCCCTATAATTCGGATGTTGGAACGTTTAAAGATGTCTTGGAGGTTCCCAAGCCTCTCCTCATTTTTCTGAATTCTTATTTCTTCATTCCTTTCTGCTTGATCATCTTTTTCTTCTGTCTGGTCCTCTCCCTTGATTTGAGTCCCAATTTTCTTTCCATCACTATTGGTATCTTTTGTATCAGCATTCATTTCAATTAATTTAGCTTCCATATGTTTCTCTAATTTGTGACTAAAATCTACCAGTTCTGTAAGGATCTTTATAACCAGTGTTTTGAACTGTGCATCTGAAAGACTGGCTATTTCTTCATCACTTAGGTCTATCGGTTCTGGGGCTCTGAGTTGTTCTAGAGCCATTTTTGGTTTATTCGTGCTGTTTAGTGAGCGGAGCGAAGCCTTAGTTGTTTACCAGGACGGGGCGACCCAGGTCGCTGGTTTGTGACGCTGTGTGTGGGGGCGGGGTCAGAGAGGGAGCGATGGCGTTCCTCTCCGCTAGCCCAGCGCATCCAGTCACTCAAACGCCTTGGGCTTGCTTATCCGATCCTAATTTTGCGAGCCTGCTGCACCGCGAGGGTTTCCCTTCTCACTGGTTTCTCCGCACGTAAATGCGCGCGACTGAGCGACCCACCGCGCCTATTCCCTGTGCGCTCTGGCAGCCAGCTCCCTGGCGATTAGCCCTCGGTTGCCTGCGCGCCCCGCGCACCGCCCCGGGAATTTTTTCTTGCTAACCTGCTCTGCTTCTGGCCTCGCTCCTCGTACCGGTCCAGCCGAGTATCTAGTTGTCCTTTGGACTCCGTATTGTCGATTTTCCGTGTGGCTTGGTTGTGACTGCTGTTAAAAATAGTTGTTCTTAGATTTGGTTGTGCACAGAGGCGAGGTGGACCCTCCACCTACTTCTCCATCTTGGCGGAAGTCCCCAATATTCATTTCTTTTTCCTTGCTAAAAGAACCTCTATTTTGGAATGGGCAACATGTCCCAAATCAAGGGATGAATCATGACGTCCAGTCTAAGACAGTGAAAGAGAATCTTCTGGTTCATGGCTTCCCTGTTTCCCTTGCAGCTATGGGTACCCATGTGACCTGGTTCTAATCAGTAAAAATATTCAAAAATGGCTTTTGAATGTTCCTAGGAAAGGTGTCCCTAGCCGGTTAGAGCAGGGAGACGCAGTCGGAAAGCACCTGCCTGTCTTTCACGCTTTGGGTGAAATGTCATCTTATGAAAAAGTGATGCTCTGAGAGTGACAGCAGACATCTGAACACAGGTGGAAAAGTCCAGAAACCACAGAGATGCAGAGACAGAAGCCTGACATTGTAAACCCACTCACTGCCTCTTCATTTTGATTATGTGGGACAACTAAATGCCTATATTACCTAAGCCACAGTTAGTTATTCTAATATGTGACACTGAATATCTTCTTACAGTGCAGTAACAAATGACAAAGATCTGAAGATGAAGCTACCAACATCTTACAAAATGTAACAAAAAACCTCAGCCTATACCCAACCTAAACAGCCAAGTGTAGAACAGCATATAGAAATGGTAAAGTATACACAATGTTGTTTGCCAAATACAGGTTGGCCAAAAAATTCATTTGATTTTTTTCCCATAAGATGGCTCTAGTAGTGCTTAGTTGTCTTTAACTTCATTCAAAACAATTTTGTTAGATTGTATTGTGACAGCTGTCATATCAGCATGCATTTAAAAAATTATCAAAATTGGTGAATTTTTGTGTAGCCATTTTCATATTGAAGATGGAAGAAAATACACATTTTCAGCATATTATGCTTTATTATATTAAGAAAGGTAGAAACATAACTGAAACACAAAAAACAGTTGTGCAGTGTATGGAGCAGGTGCTATGACTGATCAAATGTGTCAAAAATGGTTTGTGAAGAAGTTTCCTGATGGAGATTTCTCACTGGATGATGCTCCACAGTCGGGTAAATGAGTGGAAGTTGATAGTGATCAAATGGAGACATTAATTGATAACAATCACCATTCTACCCCACAGGAGATAGCTGACATACTCAAAATAACCAAATCAATAAAGTTATTGGTGAAAATGAAAATTATGTCTTTTATTGTATGGGAAAACCATGTAGACTTTGTGGCCAGCTCAATACATCTCAATAAAGCTGAAAAACATAAAGAAATGGTTGGGTAGGTTATTTTACTGGGATATTACACAGTTATTTAAAATAATATTCAGAAAGACAAGGTGGCCACATGAAGAGATGCTCATGATGTAAGGTTATGTAAAAAAAAATGGAAAGAAAGAAAGGACTTGGGATTATATGTGCACTGTGATTGCAGCAATGTTTTCAAAGACTGTGAGGAAACCAACCCAAACCACCCGCAGAAGTTGTGTTAGGGACAGAGACTGTTTTTATTCATTCTTCTCTTTTCTAAATATTGGGCCTCATAGGTTATCATTTTTACTTTAAAAATATAAAAGAAAGTAACATATAAACAGGGAATATAAATCACTGGAAGAATTTATATAAAGTATAAGGATATGTTATGATCAAGCTAGGGAGTTTGGTTTTGGCCCTGACTGGTGTGGATCAGTGGGCTGGTCATTGCCCTGTGAAGTGAAAGGTCACTGGTTCAGTCCACAGTCAGGGCACAGGACTGGGTTGTGGGTTTGGTCCTGGTTGGGGTGCATGTGGGGGGCAGCCAATCAATGTTTCTCTCTTGCATCCATGTTTCTCTCCCTCTCCTTCTCCCTCCCTTCCCCCCTCTACAAATAAATAAATAAAATCGTTTAAAAAATTGTTTAGCTCCCCTATTGCCAAAATCAACCTCCCTAGCTTGACTTTCAAAGTCCCTGAAAGTCAACGTGGCCCCTGCCTACCCTTGGAGCCCATCTTCCACCGCACATGCTGTTCCCGCCCCAGTGAGAACTGTTTTGTACCTCTGCATATGTCCTTGCTTCTCCTTGCCCACAAAGTAAACATTAATGGTTTGGGCAGAGACTGCTGGGGACTCCCCAAAATCCCTTTCTTCAGTTATAGAAAATAATTTCCAGTGGAGCACATTGCAACCCACATTAAAAACTATATGCCCAGTCTTTCTTTCAGCTGGACATAGTCATGTGACTTTGTTCTGGCTACCGAGGCATGGGTAACCTTCGGGAATGTCATTAATAGGAAGGGGTGTTCTCCTTTGTCCTTTTCTTCTTAAATACTTATGTTTGAGCAACCAATTTGGACCATGAAATAAAAGCCGTGAGTTGAGATTGGAAGAACAAGATAGCAGAAGGGGCTGGGTCCCTGCTCAGCTGCAGCCGCACCAGCCCAGGACTGCCTGCCTCTGTGTTTCATCTGTAGAGAAGAGAGAAATAGACTCCTATCTTGCATATCCCATGCATTGTTTTGGAGTTCTCTATCATATGTAATAATCTAACCTGATCCTAACTGATATATTAATGTACAAGAGAAAGTAGTCACAAAAATGCTTTCAGAAGAGGAATGACAATACTACCTCTGAACTGCAATCCAGAAGAAATGAACAGAAAGTTGTGAGTTTGGGGCTGACATGCAAAAGGCTGAATGAAAAAGAGACAGAGGCTGGCCATACAGTGAGAAGCCAGGGCCACCAGTGGCTGTCTGGGGGAGAAATGGAACCAAGATTTGGCCAAAGAAGTTGTAGGAATAAAGATGACTCACATTAAATATAAGTCATCTATTACACTCTGCTATAATATAATTCCCTCATGTTACCACCAAACTCTCAGTAAAAATCTAATATACCCAGTAGCCTAGAGTGAGCAGGTTTTTTTGGAAAATCAAGGAAAAGGGGTCAGGCAGAGAAAAACAACAGCACAAGTGAAACGCCAAAAGGCTGTACATTCACTGGGACCTGGATATCAGAGCTTAGAAATGAGCATCAGCCTCCCCAAATCCTCAGGAAAATGGGTAGAAATGCTGTACTTCCTACTCAATATGGAATGATTTTTAGAGCCAAAATTGTGCATATGTTAGCAGGTTTAATGATATACTTGCACACATCTACATATTTATATCAGAAACAGAGTCATTCTAGACATATTGTTTTGCAACTTATTTCTGTTTTCTTTTGACCAATCAATATGCCATGGCTATCTTTCCAAATAGAACAAACTCATCCTTTCATAACAGGACGGTATGCCATCATATGGAGGTACTATAACTGACTTAGTCCATGATGAAGAAAACTCACTTTTGCTATCGCCATCAGTGCCACACTTGTACAAAACCGATGGAACAGTTGAATGTGTGATGAGCTAGTAAGTGTTCCCATGGAATAAAGACAGGAAGAGACTTCGCAGGCTTTCGGAGTAGCTCTGTTTTGTACTGTAGCAGATATTGCCAAACTACTTTGCGGAGCAGTCCACCAATGATGTATGAGAATGTCTCTTGGCCTCTGCCCTCACCACACCAGATGTGATAAATCTTTTCAGTCTTTCAGCTGAAAACTGGCATCATGCTAATTATTAGTGAGATTTGACATCTTCTCACACATTCACTAGTCAGTTCTATTTCTATTCTGAAATGCATATTTATACCTGTGTTTGTTTTCTGTTGAATTGCTTATTGTTTTCATATTGGTTTACAAAATTTGTTTATATATTAAAGATAGTAATAATTTGTCTATGTATATTTTACAAAAATATCTCAAGCTCTGTTATCTATTAATTTTGTTTATGGTGTCTTTTGCTATGCCCAATTTTTTAGTTTTAGAGGTTGCTTAAAAGTACTTTACCACTCCAAAATGTAAACAATATTTTCCTATATTTTATGATCTATCGTTCTTTCAAAATTACATGGCAATAATGGAATAATTAAGAACATAGTTTTCTGCAGCACCCTGCCTGAGTTCAAATCTTGACTATGCTGTGTAACCTCAGGAAAGTTCCTGAGCTTCTTTGTGCCTTGGTTTTCTCAGCTGTTAAATGGGGATAATAATAGCACCTATGCCTCATAGGGCTGTTGTGAGGACCGAGTGTGTTGGCACCTACCAGGTGTTTAGAACACTCTTTGCAACACACTTTCCATTACTATTATTTTGCTGTGTCTTAATGACAGTAATTTTCCAAAATGTTTTCATATCTGATATGACCCATAAATAAACACTTTAGAAATGCCTCTGATCCTTATAAATGGTCTTAACATTTCTGCCACCTGCCTATATCCATAAAAATGAAACTCCGCAACTGAAGACAGAAAACTGAAGACTGCAAATGAGAAGGATACAGCAAATCAAATAGAAACACCAGCTGCAAAAAGTCAAACTATGAGCAAATAGAAAAGCGTAAGACAGGAAGGATGTGTTTCAACTGTGAGTCCTGTCCTGACGGGGCTGTCGAGCAGCAGCTGCACAGACCTGTCTTATCCCATCTGAGGCCAGCGTGCCAGTCACTCAAAGGCAGCTCATTTCCTATAGAGTTAACCAACACATTTAGCAAGTCCCACTGGACAACCGTTTGTTCAAACCTTTCAAGACCTTTGGTTAGTCCTGGCAACTTTCCGTTGTTATCTAAGGAGCCCGATCATCGTCCTTACTGAGCACTGCTGCTGGAAAACCAAGACCGCACATTGTCTTCACACTGATGAAGCATGCCCGTGTTGTGTTTTGTCTTAAAATATTTATTTATTTATTTATTTATTTATTTATTTATTTATTTATTTATTTTTACAGGGAGAAAGAGAAGGAGAAAGAAAGGGAGAGAAACATCAATGTGTGGTTGCCTCTCACACACTCCCCACTGAGGACCTGGCCCGCAACCCAGGCATGTGTCCTGACTGGGAATCAAACCAGTGACCCTTCGATTTGCAGAACGGCACTCAATCCACTGAGCCACACCAGCCAGGACCCATGTTTTGTTAATAATCACTGAAATCTACCCAAAAGGCACATGCTGCCCTGAGTACTGCTAGTTCTTCTTACAGTTCTTTAATCTCTTCCATATCTGTGAGCATATTTTTTAGGCCTAAAGCCGAATGTGGTTTTCTTTTCTTTTTGGGGTAAGTCTTGCGGGAGTTTTTATCTATAACATTTATATATCTTGAGGAACAGCTTTGGATTTTACATACCAATTCTTGTTATAGTTTTTTTTTCTAACTCATTCATTTTTAATTTTATCTCTCGTTTGTGTTGACAAAGACAGGGTGACCCCAGCAGACATCTAGTCTACACGGGACATAAAAGCAGAGCTGCTGTCTCAGAGTGAGGCCTGTGAGCCCGAGGACTGCAGAGAAAACGGTCGAACGGAGAACTGAGAGCACCTGGAAGGAGACCCAAAGTCCTACACTCTACAAATGAGGGACCTGAGGACAGAAAATGAGATCATTTACCAGACATTAAAAAGTTTCATGTCCTCTCACTGAGCCTGGCCTCTAGCTGAGCAAGAAGTCTTAAAAAACAAAGCAACAAAAAGCTAAGGGAAGGATGGGGGGCATCCTTCCCTTTGCGGGGCCCCAGACCACCCAATATTCCAGAGAGCCTGGCTAAGCTTTCACAGTCAGCCCGAATTCTGAACAGCGTGGGAACTCTGTTTTCAAAGCCGAGCTTCACTAGGCGCTGCCCCAGGCTGCCTCCTCCTCTGCAGGCTGAAGACTGGAAGGCAGAGAGAACAAGGCCCGTTGCAGGTGACATCTGCTTTGACTGTGAATTCTAGAGGCAAGCACATGGAGCTTGAGTAATTAAAGTTCCCTCAGTGAAAAAAGAGATGCCACAATGGTCTGGGCCTTTTTTTTATGGTCCCCAGTGTCATATTTTCTTCCTGTCACCGCTGAGTGATTTCACTGCCTTACTCCTGTGGTTCTTCACAGCAGCTGGGGGAGGGGGAGGGCAGCCAGTATCACCAGGGGAGGTTTCTAGGTGAAACGATACACTCACCGCTCCTTGAGAAGTGAACAATGATCCAATCAAAGAAGAGGGGAGATGACAAAAGATAGAAAGGAATCTGGGAATCTAGTTTTGGAAGTGATTAGAAATGGGGACAGATGTTCATCCCATGACCAGTAATGAAACCTTGGACGAGCGTGACTGTCCAAAAAGAGGGAAATGATTATGTTGCATTAATCCATATTATGGCATATGTGTATAACTGTGATAATTACTATTAATAACATGAGAAAAATGCATGGTTTAGCTTTCATTACAAAATGTGGGATACTTGTGGGTGTGTGTGTGTGTGTGTACATTCAGAGTTCAGCAGAAGTAACGCCTGCTTGAGTGTGGTTGGTAAGACGACAATATAGGTGTAATAATTTATAATTGTAATTTGAATATTTCACTTAAAATGTCAAATGATATGCTTGAGTGTTATATTGTTATGTTAGAGAATTACAGGCTTGTGATTTTGTAACAAAAGATTTAGTAACAAAAAAGGGACATTACTTGCACCAAACCCTGTATAATATTATCCCAACTATTCGCTTAATTCACATCCATAGTGAAAAAGTTGGACAGGAAAGCCATCAAAATGTTAGCAGACTTTCATTTTGAATGGGATTAATAGAGAGTTTTTAAATTCTTTTCTCTTTCTACTTCTTGGTATTTTTAGTGTTTTTCTCACAAGCATTGTTGCTTTTAAATTCAGAAATAAATCAAGAAAGGTTTAAACCTTCAAACTGTTCCTTTTAAAAAAGATTTCATTTATTTATTTTTAGAGAGATGGGAAGGGAGAAGGAGAGGAAGAGAAACATCAATGTGTGGTTGCCTCACCCATGTCCCTCATGGGGGATCTGGTCCGCAACCCAGGCATGTGCCCTGACTGGGAATTGAACCAGCAACCCTTTGCTTTGCAGGCTGGTGCTCAATCCACTGAGCCATGCCAGCCAGGCTGTACCTTTTTTCTTATAATCAGTTCTGGAGGAAAAAAACAAGGAAGACGGAGAAGGGGAGTGGAAGGAAGGGCAGGGAGGGGTGGCAAGGGGAGCAGAAAGTCCTAAGTCAGAGAAGAGGAAGTATTGTTGGTTTACCAGTAAGAGTGATACTCAAAACATTTAATGTGAGCCTGGCCCAAGTTCCACAGGGTGAGAGCACAATCTGATTGCACCCAATTTGGAACATCATAGATTCAATATAATCGTTCCTTGGTCAACACACATTAATACCACCGTGGCCAGGCCACATGCTGGCTATTGGGAGACTGCCATATTTGATACAACACATGTGGTTGGGAAGGTTGCAGTGACATGGTCACTCTCCGACTTCAACAGCCACAGCGGCTTGAATTAATCCAAACCCACGGCACTAGTCTGCTAGGGCTGCCATAATGAAGTACCACCCGCTGGGAGACTCAAACAACAGAAATTCATCATCTCACATGTCTGGAGGCTGGACAACCAAGATCGAAGCTTCAGTAGGGCTGGTCCTTCCGAAGGCTGCGAGGAAGGCATCTTGCTCCAGGCCATGCTCCCTGGTTTGCAGCTGGTCATCTTCTCCCTGGGTCTCTCCACATCATCCTCCTTCTATGCACATCTCTGCGTGCAAAGTTCACTTCTTCATAAGGACAGCAGGGTATATGGATTAGGGCCTACCCAAATAACCCCACCTTAATTTGATTATCTCTATAAAGACCCTACCTCCAAATAAGGCCACATTCTGAGGTACTTGGGGTTATGAATTTTGAGAGGACACAATTCAACCCATAATGCCCACCCGCGTCTTAGAGGATACTCCAAAGCTAAACCTAAATGTCATCACACAGCCTTGACCTGCTCCTCCGGCTGTGTTGCATGAGGGCTGCCACCCAGTATTATCCCTGGGAGCAAAGGACACCAGTCACGGCAGCACCGGGTTGGGTGCAAGACGGCGCTCATCCTGCCAAGGGCGCGGCAGCCTTGTCCGGGGGCTCTGCTCCTCTTTCCTGTCTAGTTCCTGGTAGCAGGGACAGGCCCACGGTGAACAGAGACAGGAATGGCATGTTCTGCCCTTTCACTCGGCAGGGGCTTGCCAAGGACAGAAGACAGCCAAAGAAAAGCAGAAGCTGAGAAAATATGCAACTCAGCACGACAGGCTGCAACTGAAGGCTTCTGCTGAACCCCCAAATAACTGATAAAATCATTAAACTGGACACCACTAAAAAATATGCCAATCTACTTTCACTGAAAGATTAAAACGGAATTCTCAAACAAGTTCCAAAAAAGAACTGACTCTCTCCATTTTAAAATATATATATTGTGTCATTTTCTCCCTGGTGTGGGTCCCTTTCCAACACACTAAAGTAGAAAAGCCATCATGGAAGAAAATGAGGATATTTGAAATACAGATGCACTGTCTTAAATGGCCCATGACACATTAACTCCATATTTAAGTTAATGCATAACTTGTTATAGCTATCAAACAGGAAATGATCTCATTTGGTAGCATCTGGCCAAAAAGATAACAGTTGAAAAAATACGTGCAGTCAATAATTTCTAATTAGAGCACAAAAATGGATGAGTTCTGTGGAGCTCATGCATGTGTTCTTACTGGAAGTCTCCCTAGTTCATTTGCTGTCTTGGTAATCTTTAAATATATCACCACAAATGAGTGCTTAACGCTGGGATGGTGAGTATGTATAAGTGTATATAGTGACTAAGTGGACAAAAACATTTTAAGGTTAATGATTGAGGGTGGATTAGAGTGAAGACTCCAAGTAATGCAACTGCTAAAATTTGATTAAGAAAGCTGCACGGGCTCTCTTTAAATCTCAAAGGTATCTAGGTAGTAATCTGAACCTCATGAGAAGTGTGAACCAAATGAAAAGCACTGTAGTGCTACCTACTCTCTTGCTGTTGTGCAGGGTTCATGGGCTAATTTCTGACATCTAGTGGTCAAGTTGTAAGCAGGGCCTCAAATCTCTCAAGGTCCAAAAGGAAGACAGTGAAGACAGTGGCCACAATTTCAGAGGACATTGGTTTCTTCACCCCTGGGTAGTTCTGGGATATTCGTGAATTCCTTGGCTGACTTCTGCTTAAATTTGATTTCAACCCTCATGCAAGAAAGCCTTATCCAGACAAAGCAGTAGTCCTTGGGCTTGCATCCAGACCCTTCCTCTCCCCAGCCTCTGCAGAGTGTGGTACTAATGATTAGGAGGAAATCTGAAAACAAGCAAGCAAAGAGAGGAAAGAAAGGTGCGGATGGTGGGTACATATCACTTAATCACACGTAACAAAGTGTTTCCAAAAACAAAAAGTGATACTGATCCACTTAGAGAAATGTGACATTTTGACATCTGAAAGTAATCCTTCCACTACCATTTATAATTAATTGAAGTTAAATTTTTGAAACCCCAAAGTAGATGTAACCATTCACACGTGGGACCCACACGTCAGAGATCACACCACTAAAGAGAAAGGCTGCCGACACAATATTCTCTTTAAAATAATAGTGGGACATATGTAAAATTTGGGAAGAGACGTGACTCAAATCTATTTCTGTTAACATAGGCAGTGAAACCGGAAACTTCCCAATCCTAATTCATCACAAGCGCTCCATAGAGAGAATGCCGCTTGTGACGTTCACCGCGTCTGGCCCATATCGCAGCCCTTACCATTGTCCTAAATTTTGTCCTTGCAAATCCACATACCTGCGCAGCCCTGCCAAGCCCACAGTCCAGGTTTTTATCTCCACTACTAGCACTTCCTACTGTCTGTGTGTACGTAGACTGGCATGCCTGCACTTGTTTACCTCTGCGCTCCACCTAGCCCCTGAACCAGTCAACTAACTGCCTGCGCTCCCTTCCAGAACCTTGCCACTCTGCTGTGACAATGAGCCATCTATTTCCGATCTTTCTCCCAGTCCCACTTCTCTCCCCACCCCCAGCAACCATGAGGGAGCCGGGCTACCCTGGAAGTCCATGTGTAAATGGTATTTGCTCTAGGAAAGATCTCAGTTAACAGCCAAACTGCCAGACGTGAATGAATGAGCTTCAGATAACTGATTCCTCCCATAGAGTCTCCCCCAATCTTCCCATCTTCCCCATGAGGCCACGGACACCCTAGGAAGCACACCGGCACCCCCACTGTGCTGGTAGTCTCTGCTGTCCTTTGTCCAAACTCCTCACCCACAGACCTCCTGCGAATAATCCAATTGTTCTACGTTGAGTTCTGGGGAACTTTATTACACAGCAATAGATACCTGGAAAAGGACTACTTCATCTTTTCTAAGGGCTGTGCAGTGTCTCACAATACGGCGACAACGTATCTTGTCCCCCCACTTGCTTTGCACTCACTTTGTTTTCAGTTTTTGCCACCATGAACATGACTACAATGACCTTGAATATATGTATATCTGGAGAGTTATACTTTTATTTCCATGAGAATTGTAGGTACAATTGCTGGATTACATGTGTATTTTAATTTTTACTAGACTTTTTAATCCTTCTGATTCATAATGAGTTTATCATTCAGGAGGGCTTTAGATTTTTCTTTTCTACTGTTTTCTACATTTCATTAATATATTTCAAACTTAATGTGCTTTTCTTTCTTTTATGTTTTTTTTCTAATTTTTTAAAGATGAGCACTGAGTTCTTATGTGTCTAATCTTTGTGTACAGCTTTGCTGGCTCTTGTAAAGGCGGTTATGTTAGGTTTTCCTTTTATGCTTTAGAGAGTTCACTAAAGCATAAAATTTACTAAAATTAAAATTTTAATTTTAGTTTCTAATTTGATCCAAAGATTATTTAGGAGGTAGCCTTAAGTTTCAAATAAGTTAAATGGTTATATTAGTTTTATCTTTTAAAATTTTATTTCTAATTTCATTAATTTACTTGAATTTCATTGGATAACATGACCTGTAAAATTCTCTACTTTTAAATTTTAACTGTTTTTTTATGGCAAAGTTTATAGTCAATTCTTATTATAGTCAATGGCCATTTGAAAACATGTATGTGTTCTCTGTTTAAAGAGTATAAGATCCTGTATATATTTATTAAAGCAAAAATGTTGGTTAGTCTTTGTATGTTTTTTTTTCTCTATTTGATCTCGTTCTACAAGAGGTATTGTGAAATCAAATTTCATGTTTACAAACTTAACTTACATTGCTAATACTACTTCAGCTGAAATATATTTAGCTATTTTATGTTTGATACACATCTTCACGTTATGTCTTTTACAGGCAATGTTCTTCCTGTTTACCAATAGTTCCACTTTGTCTGACATTCATAGTGCTTCTCACTTTTAACGTTTGTTTGCACTTATGTCATATTGTGTTTTCAATCTCTTTATTTTACAATACTTCTTCATCACAATACATGTGCGTGTAATATATAGCTGGCTTGGTCTTTAACCTAATGTGACAGTCTGTCCTTTGACAGGAAAATTTAGCTGATTTATTTTACTATAATCACTGATATTCTCGCTATTCTCTCTTGCTTATATTATTGAACTTATCTCATTTCTTTAAAAGATTTTTATTTTTATCTGTTTTAGAGAGGGAGAGGGGAAGGAGAGAGGGCAGAAACATCAGTGTGTGGTTGCCTCTCCCACACCCCCCACTGGGGGCCTGGCCTGCACCCAGGCATGTGTCCTGACTGAGAATTGAATCAGCAACCCTTTGGTTCACAGGCTGGTGCTCAATCCACTCAGCCATGCAAGCCAGGGCTGAACTTATTTAATTAATTTACTTTTTCCTTTAACTCGTATTTACTAGCATTAAATTATATTGTTTCCTTTAACCTTTTTATTTTGTTTATTTCCATTTTATTTTGAATGCAATAAGTTATGATTTATTTCCTCTTTCCCATTACTAATTTCAAATTATGCTTTTCCATTTCCCTAGCGATTTTCTTTTTTTAACATGCATCATCAAACACAATTTATAACTGTTATATGAAAAGATATTTCCCACATTTGTCTATTTCCTGACACTTTCCCTCCACCTCGGTGAGATATTTTGGAATGCTTTTACTTTTCACTTCCCTCCCTCCAACTCCACGTTTTGGGTGTTGCTGCGAAATTAGTTTTCATTAGGTAAGTCTCATTTATCATAAGAGTCTTTATTTTATGGTACACGGTCTGGCCATCCTGTCATTATCCATGTGTATTACCAAAGCTCATTGTTCAGTCACCACTTTCTCCTTTCTACTTCACCTTTTCCTTTTTCAAGATCTCTGTTCTCATGACTTTGTTTTTTACTTAGAATCCTCTTTCATAGTTTCCTTGAACAGGACCTATCGGTGACCTATTCTCAGAATCCTTACATTTCTGCATCCCATTCACCCCAGCGGGTGAATGATGCTCAGCTGGGAAAAGACCTCTTGGGTTACATTCCTTCTCTCTCACTTGTTATAGATGTTATTCCAATGTCAGATGCCAGTCTGATTTTTTTTCCTTTGTAAATATTTTTTTTCTGTCTAGAAACATAAGGTTTTTATGTGTGAGATTCAGGAATTCTTTCAGAATAGGTTTAAGCGTGTGCCTTTTCTCACCAATCCTGCCAAGAACTTAGCTCTTTTTTTTAAAATTTTTTTTATTTTATTGATTATGCCATTACAGTTGTTCTATTTCTCCTCTTCATTCCCCTCCACCCTGCACCCTCCGGCCCCCACCATTCCCCCCCCTTTAGTTTATGACCACGTGTCTCAAGTTCTTTAGATTCTATATTTCCCATTCTATTCTTGCCCTCCCCCCTATCTATTTTCTACCTACCATCTATGCAACTTATTTTCTGTACCTTCTTCCCCCTTCTCTTTCTCCCACTCCCTGTTGCTAACCCTCCATGTGATCTTCATTTCTATGGTTCTGCTCCTGATCTAGCTGTCCTTTTAGTTTGCTTTTGTTCTAGGTGTGGTTGTTAATAACTGTGAGTTTGCTGTCCTTTCACTGTTCATCTTTTTTATCTTCTTTTTCTTAGGTAAGTCCCTTTAACATTTCATATAATAAGGGCTTGGTGATGATGAACTCCTTGAATTTGATCTTATCTGAGAAGCACTTTATCTGCCCTTCCATTCTAAATGAAACTTTTGCTGGATAGAGCAATCTTGGTTGTAGGTCTTTGGATTTCATGACTTGGAATACCTCTTTCCAGCCCTTTCTTGCCTGTAAGGTCTCTTTTGAGAAATCCACTGACAGTCTGATGGGAACTCCTTTGTAGGTGACTATCCCCTTATCTCTTGCTGCTTCTAGGATTCTCTCCTTCATTTTAGTCTTGGCTAATGTAATGATGATGTGCCTTGGTGTGTTTTCTTGGATCCAACTTCTTTGGGACTCTCTGAGCTTCCTGGATTTCCTGGAAGTCTATTGCCTTTGCCAGATTGGGGAAATTCTCTTTTATTACTTGTTCAAATAAGTTTTCCACTGGTGGCTGTTCCTTTCCCCCTTCTGGTACCCCTATAATTCGGATGTTAGAGCATTTAAAGATGTCCTGGAGGTTCCTAAGTCTCTTCTCATTTTTTTGAATTCTTGTTTCTTCACATTTTCCTGTTTGGCCACTTTATTTTCCTTCTGGTTCACCCCCTTGATTTGAGTCCCAGTTTCCTCTTCATCACTTGGTTTCCTGTGCAATTCCTTTCATTTCAATTAGTTTAGCCTTCATTTGTTCCTCTAATTTATGACTAAAATCAACCAGTTCTGTGAGCATCCTGATCACCAGTGTTTTGAACTGTGCATCTGAAAGTTTTGCTATTTCTTGGTCGCTTAGAGTTATGGGCTCTGGGGCTTTGAGGTCTTCTTGAGCCATTTTTGGTCTCTTCACGCCCTTTAAGTATGAGGAGCGGAGCCTTAGATGTTCACCAGAGCGGGGCCTCCCAGGTCGCTGGGTTGTGACGCTGTATGTGGGGGCGGGGTCAGAGCAGGGAAATGGCGGCCTCCTTTGCTGCCTCTCGCTGCTGGGGCCTGCTCGGTCCTGTCTCACCACCCACTCCCTCGCCGGTCTATCTGCGCACAAATGCACAGTCCACAGTCAACCCACCGCCCTGCGCCCTCGCTTGGTCCACGGGTCACTCACTGGGTCCACCCGTTGCAACCCCACGCCTGGGAACCGCATACCTGAGTCCATCTGGCCGAGTTTTCCTGTGCAACCCCGCTCCGCCAGCTGCTGGCTTCGCCCCTCTTACCAGTCAGGCTGAAGAATTGGTTGTTATCAGACTTCCGAAAAGTTCAATTTTCTGTGTTCTGGCTGTGTTTTCTGTTGCTAATATTTTGTTGTCTCTCAACTTGGTTGTGCGAGAAAGCACAGCGTCTCCACCTATGCCTCCATCTTAGTGGAAGAGAACTTAGCTCTTTTAACTGCAAACACAGCTCAGGAAAACTTGTATCTATCAAATTTGGCTTTTCCTTTGTAATTCCCTCGGAACTCTTACTAACTCACACATTAGATGGCATGGACCTGCCCTTCCTTCTTCCAGCAATTCAGTATCCACTTAAGAATTTGAAAAGGTATATTTATTCTTTTCCTGATAATACTGAATCATCACATATCTGCTAAATTATTTGATAGTAACATTTGGTATTAGAAAGCAGTCTAAAGTGAAGTATAATAATATACATATAACATATAGTACTCATTCTATCAAGTATATTTTCACTGTTTTTAAAAATGAGTACATTAAATTGTGTAGTTTTAAAAATAATATTCTAAAAGCAATAGTTTAAAAATCAGCTCAATAAAAGTAAAATTTCCGTCCCCTACCTCTGACTTCCCAGTTCTTATAGAGTTGTTCAAAAATTCCTCATGGACAACACAAATAAAAATTATTACCATGGGTATGTGCATAGCTTCTTTACAACCTCCAAACACAAAATTCTGACACATACGCCCTGACTCCTTCCCACCCCCACCCACTGCCTCATTCTGCAGGTAAGACCTATGGGGAGGGAGGGGCC
The DNA here is from genome assembly GCF_021234435.1 of Artibeus jamaicensis. Lineage (NCBI taxonomy): Eukaryota > Metazoa > Chordata > Mammalia > Chiroptera > Phyllostomidae > Artibeus > Artibeus jamaicensis. The sequence goes on from NW_026521954.1 coordinate 3,285,008, forward strand.
ATGTAAGTCAAAAAGCAGGGAAGTTGCAGTAGGAGATTTGTATCCAAAAGGCCCAGGTCTATTCACTACACAGAGAGAGAAAATATAAAAGAAATGGAAGGAAAGAGGGAGGGGTGGTAGGTGAGGCCCGGCACTGGCAGAGAGAGCAGGGAGGGTTTGAGGGACAGAAGAGAGTGAGAAAGATCGGACAGAGGCTCCGAGGTACCTACAGGGTGTGAGTGGAGGACAGGAAGTCTGTGGGAATGCAGACTTAAAGAGCTGTTCGTGCAAATTATGTTATATAAAACACCAGGGTTTACACGAGGCCTTCGAGGAATACAAATAAAGATTGGAATTACTTTTACTGTCTTCTGAACGTGGTACCCTCTGAGGCCAAGTCATTGGTGCCCAAGATCTGGGCTTTCCACTCTGTGTGAGTTGCATTTGTGTGTGTGTGTGCGCGCGCGCGTGTGTGTAGAAAGAGATGTATGGTATATAAGTGTATTTAATCTACATATGTCCTTTTTAAAACACAAATGGGATCACAGTGTAAGTACCTGTATGTACTTGGCTCCTTTTCCCTTTAAACTAGATTGATTGATTTATATCTTGCCTATTCACCTTTAAAAAGATTCAAGTTAGTTAACTGTGAAGTCCCAGGCACAGGGACCTAAAATTATTAACCTGACTGCAAGGACAGGAACCAAAAAATTAACAGCCAAGGGAGAAACTATATTCATAAATTCCAGCTAATAATTCCATTTCGTGAATGTAATAAAACATTAATAAGGTGCTTTAAAAATAGATTTCCTAAGAAACCAAATGCCAGGCATTATTTTTGGAGGGGAGAAATTAATTTTACCTAAGAAAAGACAGAACAATGAAAAAAAAAAGCCCACAGCTTAAAAAGACAGTGAGCACTTCTTACTATGCGGCTCCATCCATGTCAGAGTCAGCAAGGGGCTTCAGGAAAGTGCCATCAATTCGTGTTTGTATAAACAGTAGGTCATTTTTACAGTGTACTTCACAGGTTTTCATATATTCAGAAGGACAGAAAAGAAGCGACTTCACAGAAAACAGTAAAGCAGCAGTACAAGGGATTATTCCAGAAAGAGCTGAAACGGTCTGCTTCCCACAATCTTCCCAGCGCCTGACATCTCCATCCATCTCATTCTCATCCCCCCACTGGGTGCAAAACAGTTGATTACAGCAGAATAATTCTTATAAATCTTTCCTCAAAGTGGGGCTGTGTGAACCAGATCCTGTCAGTGTGAAGGACGGGGACCATGCAAATTTTTTTTTAAACATTGTTTAATCCATCAATACTTTCAGCAGACTGTCTTTCAATCTTCCCTCCACTGCACTGCCTGTCACCATCCTGGGCAATCTGTGCATAAATGGGTGACCCAGAAATCTGGTTTCAGTTCTGTGACCTTCTCCACCCTGACGACCATCAGCAACAAATCAAACTGTTGGGAACAAATAGCCGCATCCCTAATATCTTGAACTCTGAAGTTCCCTCCCTTCCTACAACCCCCTTCCATCTTCCCTCTCCCTCACACTTCCTCAACCTGTTCTTTACCTGCACACCTTCACTATTCACCTCCATTGCTATCAGCCCCCTCTAGATTCCACTTGACTCCTTAGTCTGTATCTCACAGGTAACCTTTGCAGCTTTATCCACACTTCCTTCTCACTCCCTTCCCACACAGACCCTCTACTATACCTGTTTGCCAATCACTCACATCACTCATCCTGCTTAACCCAGCTGACATCTCTGTCTCTCGAGACTCCTGGGACTTGCTGGAGAAAAGTCACTGGATACAATAAACACATACCAGGTGTTTAGGACATGCAGCTCTCTGAACCGTGGTTCTGTTGTTTACTAGCGGGGAAAAGTTTGAGAAAGTGACATTGACATTGACATAATCTCTCTGAACATGTTCCCTAATGTGTAAAACAGGACATATTCAGTAGCATGCTTTCAGCTACAACAGAAAACCCAACCAAAAATAGTTTACTGTCTCCCTTAACAAGGTGCCTGAAGATTGGGTCCAGACTCATTCAGGGGCTCGATGTCATCAAGAACAAAGGCTCTTTTCTTTTTACGCTCCATCATTCTTAGCACATTGGTTAGGGTCTTTGGTTTATCTTTTCATAGTTACAATGTTGGCCACTACATTTTCAGGCATTACAAACACAAAGTCCTGGCGGGGGGGGGGGGGGGAGGGTGCACTTCCTCCCAGGTACCTTTCTGCTTTAGGGAGAAAAACCTTTCCTTGAACCTTCCTAGTAGAATTCTCCTTAAGTTTCTTTGGCTTGATCACACAACCACCCTTTAAACAACCACTGGCAAAGAGAAGTGGGACTGTCAGATTGCCTTCTGGACCAATCACAATTCACCCTCTGGTGCTAGAGAGGGCCAATCTTTTCTGAGCCCGTTGCCACCAGACACCTGAACAAAAGGAGTTTCCATAGTAAGAGTACCTGTTGGGTCGGCCAACGAGATGTGCCATGTGGTTATAAAGATGGTATTATCCATCATCTACTGATGGATACTTGGGCTGCTTCGAGATCTTGGCAAGTGTAAATAACACTGCAATGAATGTAGAAAGTGCTTATATTCTTTCGCATTGTTTTGGATTTCTTTGGATAAATTCTCAGAAGTAGAATTTTTAGGTCATAAGACAGTTCCATTTTTAACTTTTTGAGTCACCTCCATACTGCTTTCCACAGTGGCTACAATTTGCATTCTCACCAACAGTGCAGAAGGGTTCCCTTCTTGCACTTGTTGGGGTTCTCCTCGCCAGCACTTGTTTATTGATTTATTGTAGCCCTTCTGACAAGTGTGAGGGGATATCTCATTGTGGTTTTAATTTGCATTTCTCTGATTAGTAATGTTGAACATCTTTTCATAGGTCTATTGGCCATCTGTATGTCCTCTTTGGAGAAGTATCTATTCAAGTCCTTTGCCCGTTTTTGCCCATCAGTAGATGAGTGGATAACACAACTATGGTACATATACACAATGGAATACTATTTGGCTGTAAAAAAAAAAATTTACCCTTTGCAATGGCACAGATGGACCTGGACAGCATTAGTTAAATGCAGTAAGCCAGTCAGAGAAAAACAAGTACCATATGATTTCACTCATCTGTGGAATCTAATGAACACATTGAACTAACAAGCAAAATAAAGACTCGTGGACAGCAGGGTAACAGCTAAGGGTAAGGGGGAGTGTAGAGGGACTAAGGAAAAAGGGAAAAGGACTCATGGACATGGACATGGACAATGTGTGGTGACTGCCACAGGGATAGGGTATACGGGGTTAAATGGTAATGGAAAAATACAATACAAAAAGATACTAGACATATTTGCAAAGTACCTAGTGGTGAGTGGCACATGTAGAACTAATGGTTTTTAAATACATCCACCAATCCTTTGACCTTTTTTCCTTTAAAAGGTAGAGTTAATTTTCCTTGAATGTGGACTGAACTTAGTGACTCGCTTCTAACAAACATTACTTGGAGAAAACAGTGGTGACTTCTCACACAGGATCAGCAGAGGCACTGCAGCTTCTGCTCTGCTCTCACGGCTTTGCCCGCGCAGAAAGCTGCCACGTTGTGGGGCAGCCTGTGGGGAGACCCCTGGAGGGAGAAACTGAGGGTTCCCATCAACAACCAGCACCAACTTACAAGCCATGCGAGTGAACCGCCACCTTGGGAGTTGCCCCAGCCCCAGTCAAGCCTTCAAGTGACTGACAACCCAGGTGACACATGGGCTGCAGTTTCATGAGACTCCAACCCAGAAGCCCCCAACTAGACCACTCCCAGAACCCTGGGAAACCCTGAGGATAATAAACACTTAATGTTGTTGTAAGTCACTAAATTTTGGAGTAATTTCTTACACTGCAATAGATACCTAATACATATTTTGGGACCAAGAGGGGGTTCTGCCATAACAAAAACCTAAAAATGTGGGAGCAGCTTTGGAACTCAGCAGTGGACAGAAGCTGGAAAAGGCTTGAGGAGAGAATTAGTGAAAACATAAATGGCCTTAAGAAACCATTGGTGAGGCCAGATGGGCTTTGAGGAGCCTACCTGGGAGGGCAGCTGAGGTCCATTAGCTTACTTTCAGAGCTCAGGTCAACTGTTCTTTGGGTCTCTCCTCGATAAATTATTAAGTCTGGGCTGCTCAGACTGCTGCCGAGAGGTGACGTGCATCCCGATTACGTGCATAGGCTGCAGAGCCGGACTGCCTCCGTTCGAATCCCACTCCCATCACTTCTTACGTATGCAATCTCAGGGAACTTGCTAAACCTCTCTGCACTTCAAATTTCCTCATCAGATTGTAAGAAGAATTGAGTAAGTTCCTGAAAGTAAACGTAAAATAGTGTATTTCTTCCTGTCTCCTGCAGCAGAGCTGATTACAGTTGAGGACCTGCAAACCAGGACTGGGGTACAAGCCAAGGAGGAAATGCTACCTTGAATATCTAAGAATAAAGTCTTTGTGGTGGGTACCCCAACAGAGTAGCATTTGTTATGATAATTCAGGCCCACCTGAGTTACCTGGGGTATTAGTTTATAATTCAAGGTCCAACTGTCCGAGACTGATTCAGGAAACTTGGAGGACAGAAATCTGCATGCCGAGCCTTTGTGGACGACTCTTGTACACACTAAAGTCTGAGAACAACTACTCCGGGGAAAGGGTAAACAGCCTGAAAATTGTCCTTGAACCCTACTGTGTAATCTTACAAATTAAGGCAAAATTTTCCACTCATCACAATTTACCCAATTTTTAAACATACATATAAGATACATTAAATAATAATTTAATTGCCATTGAGTAAAATTAATGTTCTGAAAGATATGCTAAATTTATCCTGGCCTGTGGTACCTCTGGAGTATCTCCATATACACCTGCTGATATGCAAGGCTTTGTGGTCTGTATATACACTAACCTACTTTACTTCCAGTGCTTTGACAAGTCCCATCAGTACCATAAACACAGACATTCGATATCCATGCTCCAGCTCCGCTTTCTTCTAATCAGCCTTTTTATAACTGCAGAAGCTGAACAGTTTAAAACTACATTTCCTAGACTCCTCTTGCAGGTAAAAATCTGGCTGTAAAATAGTTTCTACCAACCGGATGTCCTCTTAGGCGATGTGGGGGCAGAAGTGAAGTTGGAGGCCACCCATCTGCTGCCATGGCTCACCCTGCCAAGTGAAAAGTCACGTTACGGGGATGTCAGGTTTTTCTACGACACTTTGCTGGTGTCTAGTCACCGCCCCTGGGTCTGCTCAGGGCAAGCTGTGGCGGCAGTGCCAAGGTGGCCTCCCGATGCCTCACCTGTCCATGATGACATTGGCGGCAGCTACTGTGGCAGGTCCGCTCCACAGTGTCTTGGACATCATTCCCAGAGCCAAGTCTAGAGTCCACTACTCCGGCTCTTCTACCAACTTTTAAAAAACACTTATTAGTTTTAAATATATTCAAAAGTAGAAATTATAGAATGAACCCCAGCTTCAACACTTACCAACTTAGGCCAATCTTCTTTAGTAAGTGCCCCCACCCACCTCATCTTATTTTCAAGTAAATCCCAGAAAGCGTACCATTTTTATGTAAATATTTCGGGATGCACCTTTTTTAAAAAGTAAAGACTTTTAAAAAAATATATAACCACTGTGAGATAATAGAAAATATACAGGGTTAGGGCAAAAGTGGGTTTACAGTTGTGAATACACGTTTATTCTTGTTTAATTATTATTGCATTATTTTCCATACAAACAACTGTAAACCTACTTTTAACCCACCCTGCACATTGGTCTCTACCTCTGATTTCTAGCACAGAGGTCCTGAAACCCTTGTGATTTTTTAAGATATTTTATTTATTTATTTTTAGAGAGAGGGGGAGGAGAGAAGGAAGAAACATTGATTGGCCGCCTCTCGCATGCCCACAAACAAGGACCTGGCCCACAACCCAGGAATGTGCCCTGACCGGGAATCAAACCAGAGACCTTTTAGTTTACAGGTCAGAGGTTAATCCACTGAATCACACCAGCCAGGGCTCTTGTAATTTTTTAAGTGAAAAAAACACTAAAAGTATCTCTTGTTCTAATATTTGCCTCTGACCCTACCCCTGACACAAGGCTCCAAAAACCCCTGTAAATTCTTAAGTAACAGGAGCACTAGGAGCATCTTCTGTTCTGCAGAGGCGACTCTGGGTGGGCTCCCGGAAGGAGCCTGGGCACCAGGAAGACCCAGCCACGATCACAAACTTGGGACTTTTCAACCCCACCTCTCATCCTCCAGGGAAGGGAGAAGGGATGGAAACGTTAACAACTGATCAAACCTACATGGGGAAGACTTCATTAAATCCTAGGAGTACGGGGTCTTAATACGCCATAAAACACCTAGAAGAACACATACCTAGGACGTATGCTCCTTGACATTAGTCTTGGTGGCAATTTTTTAGATAGCGCAACAAAAGCAAAAATCGGTAACTGGGACTACATCATACTAAAAAACTCTGCACGGCAAAGGAAACCACTGACAAAAATGAAAAGGCAACCTATGAAATGGGCCGAAATATTTGCAAACCATGTATCTGATAAGGGACTAATATCCAAAACACATAAGGAACTCGTACAACTCAAAGCAAAAAAGAAAAAAAAACTAATTTAAAAAAGAGCAAGAGACTTGAATAGACATTTCTCCAAAGAAGACATAAGCTGTGACCAACAACTGCATAAAAAAGTGCTCGACATCTCAAATAATCAGCAAATGTGACTGAGGCCACAATGAGATGTCACCTCACACCTGTTATAATGGCTATTATGAAAAAGACAAGAGGTCACTAGTGCTGGTGGGTATGCAGAGAAAATGGAACCCTGCTGCACTGTTGGGGGGACTGTAAATCTGATACAACCGCTACTGAAAACAGTATAGACATTTCTCAAAAACCTAAAAAGCCAGCTACCACATAACCTAGCAACCCTACTTCTGCATATATGTCCAAAGGAAACAAAATCAGTTATTTTGGAGATATCTGTACTCCTATGTTTATTGCCAATGTTATTCACAATAGCCAAGTCATGGAAACAGCCTAAGTGTCCATCAACAGATGGATGGACAGAAAATGTGATACATACACATACACATATATTGCACATTATATTTCATCATATATAATATATATTTCATTTATATATATACTAATATTAATTGGATATTTAGGTTAAAAAACATACAACTGTGTCTTTTTATTATTCCTAGCACATAGTAGTCATCAACAAAGACCTGTTGAAGAAATGTATCGAGAACTAATTTTTACATTATGTGCATTCAATGATCAAAAAGTGATGTGGCAGAGACAGCTGTTCATTCCTTTGAGAGAATGCCTAAATTTTAGCTGAATATGTGGCAGTCTGAAATAAAGATAATTTCCCAGCATCTCCAGCAACTAGATGTGACCACGTGACTAAGTTATGGCCAATAAAATACAAGTTATTAGTGTCCTATGACAGCTCCCAAAAATTTTGTATGAAAGACTGCTGGCACTTGCCCATCGCTCCTTTCTTCTGTGTCCTTCCTGCAACGAAGTGCAGATGGCATGACGGTTAAAGCTCGGGCTATCTACCCTAGTTCAGAAAAAGGAAGGCGGTGCACTAAAAGGATTTTAGATCCCCAAGAACTTCGCGTAAAAGAGCGCATCCATCAGTCCTAGACTCTATACTTCTGGAATTTTATTTTAAGAGAGAAATGAACTTCTTTCTTTGCCATTGGGAAAACTCACAATACTGGCTTCATTTGGATAAAGGAGAAAGGCAGATTTATAAATGCCAGATTTTCAGATGTTCCCTGTGGAGCCGTATCTCTTTCAGTTGGTAACAGAATGTCATCTCTCCCGGTTCTGACCCTTATGATAAGATGCAATTGCTCTACGCCAGGAGTCAGAGAACCCAGGTTCGAGTCGTACCCCTGCCACTAACTAGCAAACCCACCAACTTCTCTAAGCCTTTCTAAGACCCCTATATAAAAAAATTCCCTTGAGTCTTAAAATACAATGTATATGAAAGTGTTCCATAGTCTGTATCATGATACACAAAATAACTGATGAGAATAATTGAGATACCTGTAGATAGAAGCTCCATCTCACATTATATCCCCAGTAACAAGTATTGATAAACATTCATCAAATAAATATTTTTAAGATGCTGAATGAGTTATTCTGCTTTGGAGTTAAAGTTCAAAGGTCTTTAACATTAACAAAGTATTATTCGAGTTTCTCTGAGACACAAATCTTAATTGTATACATTTGTCAAAAGATAAAAGGGTATGAAAAGATAGACCTAGCTAAGCCATTTATCTAGTTCAAAAGTGGACCCCATATTTGTTATAACAAAATAATTTAAACTAGAATAAAGCTGTGGTACAAAAGTAAAACTTTTTAATACTTTTCCCTTGAGATTACAAAGATACACATAAAAATATTTTTTAATATTTAAAACCACTTACCCTACCACATCAAATAAAAGATTTTCTCACACTGGACTGTGGCTAAAGTATTTTATTAAATTAAGTATGTAATCTGCAAATGGTTTCATAAGAAAGTTTTTGAAGCAAAGTTATAAAACATTTTCAATAAAAAAGTAGTTAACAGCAAAATTACATTTTCTTTATAGTATAAATAAAAACATTTTGTTTCTGATACACTGTCTGAAAATTTTATTATATATTCTCCAACTGATAGCTGCAGTGTTGTACTCTAATAAGAAGTCTCATGGTTAATTCAGTCATTTGTTAATAACAGGTTCATCATTTGGACCATTAAAGTCAACTGCTCAACTTCATGGAAAATAATACAATCTCTCATCATACAATGTGAAGTTCCAGAAGGTTCTTTGAGACACAAATATATTCCAGCCTTGTTCCTCTATTCAATTCTCTAAAGAGGCATTAGTTAATACCGTAAACTTGAATTACATTTTAAAAATAAGCACCATTAACAAACATTCTACATAAACTTACTTTACTTTTGGCCACACAAACATTTAAATTTCTTTAACATGTAAATAAAAATAAACAATATTTAAGCACTACACAGGAAAATTACCAAACTTCACCTCATTGCACAATGGGAAAGCACTTAGAAAAAGCACTTGAAAAAAAAAACAAGCAAACATTATTTTTGTATTTTTTTATATTTTATCATTTTCTTAAATTGAGAACAGTTAAGACATTGTCAGAGCAATTTCCTGAGTTTCAAACTATCCAAATTCCAGCTCAAAGCCAATCTTGTTAATATGTGTGTCCTTTTTCCAAGCATACAAAACACTTAAATTTATAAAAGAAAACAACCAAAAATAAAGAATTGGAAACAATGCAACAGAATTGTTCAGCTTTTCTTTTTAAAATGTGTTATAATACACATGACACTTTAAAATACAAATCAGGATTTCTACCATACACTATGTCCTATATTTAAAGGCCACAGACTTGTAAGTAATATGGAAACACTAATAAATTGGAAAAAGCCTCAATTTGAAAATAATATAGGAATACAGGAACAGCTAATAAACAGGAGACAATACGCTTCTAATTTCTCAGGTTCAAGTTAGGAAGTAGATGGATTGAAAATACTGTTAAGGGTCCCCTCAGTCCAACTGTCTCCTGTGGTTTCTGTATTAGTTCTCTTTTTTCCCCATGGCAAATACTGGTGAAGAATACTGAAAAACATAACTGCTACTGAAACCTTCCAAACTACAGAAGTGTTGCAATTCTAAACTACTATTACATCTGCAATGTGACTTTCTAATGAATCATGTGCTAACACATATAAACAAATACATAAAAACTTTGAAAATCCCCACACTATTTTTAGCACACAGGATTTAGAAATGTGCAAAAGTGAAAAATCTGATGATCCCCAAACTACATTTCCCTTTGGCATATAGGATTTAGAAATGGGCAAAATAATAAAGGAGCAGTTATAAAAATCATTTTCATAATTCTGTGTTGCTTAAATATGGTAAATAGTGGGGTAGGTGGCAGTTTAGGATTAAACAACTTCATAAAACCACGTATGATATGTAAAATGTGCCTATATATTTATGAATGATTAAGAAGAAATATCCTAGATTTACCAAAATAAAGCATAAAATTAAAGTTGATACAATATAAACATAGCTTCTTTCATTTGGTTTCTCCCACGAAAACCTCACCTTTTGTTCGCTTTGACTGCTCCCACATTAATCATAATTATAACATTAAAGTAAGTCTAGTTAAAGCTCTCAAAAGCAATTTTTCAGTGGGATCAGGAAAGATAAAAACACCAGAAATGAAGATGCAGCTGCACACTCAAATCACTCCAGATTTCAGTATTGTGAGTCACATTTCTTACATCTTATTAATTTATACATAAAAACATTTTATATCATTAACAATAGTTTTTAAGTTGTTGAAAGGAATTGTTTTTATTTGTAATGTATACAACTCTCCTAGACATCATTAGAAAACATATGCTAAACAGTTGGCATCTTTTTAACAAATTATTACAAACATAAAATATGACTAATACTTCAATACCAGATAGTCACTATTTCTAAATAATAAACATATACGTTTGTTTCTGTGGAAATAAATTTTAACAAGACAGCTCTTCTTTTAAAAGCATGTTTTCATAATATATAAAAATGTGTTTTTGAGTTTTATTTTCATTAAAATGTCTATTATTTTAGGAAACCATTCTGTAATTCAGGATTCTTTCAGCAATGGCTCAATCCTATTAATTCCTGATCCAAATGATTTTTTAAGCAACACAACTGTTTGTTAAAACCATATTATGTTGAAATTATTCTCTATATCCAAAGTCAAATTTATTTAATCACTGTCTCCTACTGGACAATTACACTTAACAGCATTAAATTTATGTAAAGGAAATTTCAATTGACATATAGAGGACTTTCTAGCTGACCAAAAAACAGAAGACAATGAAGGCTTTCGTTCAGAAGTTGGCTCTTTTTAAAAGGCAAAAAACTTTTAAATACTAAGGTTCTTTTTATAATTATACTAAAAATGTTTTCTACATTTGTTTTTAACTGAACAGGATGTTGACCTTACTGCAGTTTAGAAATTACAGGCCTCAGTATAAAAGACAGCTCTCCAGTACTATCGCAATACCACTGACAGTTCTAGAAGCAGTTCTTATTAACAGCAGCATCTGGTAGACATCTCTAACCATTTCTCCTTCTCTGAAAACTTGTCTGCCAATGGAAGGTATAAAACTGCAATACAATCTCAGACCCCAACTTTTCTCCTAGAAAATGCACACATGCAGAAAAAAAGAAAAGATTAAGAGATTAAGATCATACGCAATACAAAGCAGAAGACAGTACAACAGCATGTCTCCCTCTAGTACATGGCAAAATAAAATGATTTTTTTGTATTTAGTTTTGATCAAAAAGCATTCAAGTGTTTTTGTTAGCTCTCCTTTCTTCCACTGCTACCACTATTTCTTTTTCTAGCAGCAGCCTTTGAAAGGCATGACCCAGGTCTCAGCACTTTAAACACCTCTCACGGACACCATGAGATCGTCACCAAGTGTCAAACAACACTTAAGAGAAAGATAACATTTCCTCTCTCAGAAAGAATTAGCACACTTTCAAACTTTAAAATTGGACCTGGTAATTTTTCTAAGACATTTTGTAATCAATAAAAATTATCTTTAATATTTTAAAGAGACAACATATTTGGCATTTAATTCAATAAAATTTTTAACTTCTCTTGAATTTTGAAAAACATTGTAACATTTTTGTTTTATAACTGGACATTATTTCTAATAAAATGAATGTTGACAGTAAACTTGAGTAAATTACTGCAAATAAAACTAATTTTAACCTACAAACCTTCACACTTCTAAGTCGAGGATATTTATTTTACTTGAGCATGACTTTCAAGCACCCTGGTTTAATTTCAGAGAACCTGCAGAAATGAGAAAAGAGTCATTTCAGAGATAAAAATTTCAAATTGGTTACAAATGTATTTTACAGTCAATTCCAATTGCCTATGCTAAATATATTTACTATTTAAGTACTCTCCATTATTAAGTCAATATCCAGGACCAATATCTATAGTTATGTTCCTTTTAACCTATTGTCAAAATAAATACATTCCTAAGGCTGGGGTTGATTACTAACTAAATAGTTACTACAATTTAAGATTTATCAAAACTCTCAAGCCTGAATTTGACCTTCATGAAGAAAAGCATGCTGCATGCATAAGCATGCATAAGATAATGTTTCAATTACATTATTTCTATGCATTAAGTGAATACCAAGAAGAAATCTCCAGTATAATAGGTAAGTCTGATTTATCAGGCCGTGAAATAATTTCAGTACCCTCAGTGTGAAAATTTTTTAAAAAACTACTCTCTAAAATAGATCATTAATCCCAACATGATAATGTTCCAGTCTAAGTACTTTTCTTGTAAAAGTAACCGAAATCTCTTTTTATGCTCAGAATTAATGGTCCCTTTTCTATAATGGAGGCAAACAGCATATGATCACATGACATAAACCAAATGTGCTACACTAACTGAATCGAGTAGTGAGGGTGAAGGGTATTTCAAGATGCATATCCTCAGGGAATCTACCCAACAACAGATCTTTATTTTTAGACTTTTCTTGTTGTTTCCTATTATTAGAATAATAACCACTTACTTTTTAAAAGGCATTGCATATTTGTCAGCTAAAATCATTAATGACATTTAACTTATGAAAATATAGAAATTTACAGTGGCTACAGTGTTTCTGCTGAAGTTTAAACAACTGAGATCATAACCATATTTCAGCAGGAGCTCCCAAATTCTTCCAAAATTCACAGATATCTATTTCCTTTCAAATGAATGATCAAACAGCAATTTTAAGCTATGATATACATCACTGAATTATCTTGAATAATGTGGTATCAAAGAAATACAAATATACTTGCTTTTAGATTTTAAATTTATGATAGAAATAGTTTTGCCAGATGATTACTTCAACAACAAACACATTTTTTTCTTCCATTTCTGGTTCACTGGACATCATAAATCCAGCAGGGAATGTTATATCACAGTTTAAGCATGACTTTGTGGCTAAAATTAGATGGTGAAATTTAGTTAACTACTTCAACAAACAGTTCCAAGCACACTCTTAATGTTTACTGTCTATACATGGGCAACTGCCATTACTGGTAACAGCAGCCTGCACTCACCTGAAGCTATGGCTTGTGAGGTAATTAATGACGGCTGGTTTGATGCGAGCCACTCCTCCCTGGCTGTGGTTTCCTCTCCCCGTAATCACGGAGAGATAGGGCCTGCCACCACTGTGCTTAAATTCTGTCACAACAGGAATTGCAACAGTTAAAACTCACTTAAACTACATCCTTAATCAAAAAACAAACCCGAACTACTCAAAACACATATAAAGTTATTTTCATAGGCATTCAGAGATTTGTTACTTTAAAAGCCCCCCAGTAGCGTTTTTAAATGTTTCATCAGCACTGTTTAAGTATGAAACCCTCGCAGCAATTCATCCGCCTAAAAGTTTAAGTGGAACTTCTTTCCTTGTGGAGGGAGATCTTGCGCTATCCAGCAATTTCCCCCCTCTCGGAACTACTGATAATCACAACAATACTGAAACCTAAAAATTATTACACACATGGAATCAGCCATTGCTTTATGTGACCTATTTAATACCTAAGAATCTTCACAACAACCCTATTAGTTAAATACTACAGAGCCAGAACTTTGGTCTAATTAGCAGCTCTGCCACTAAATGACTGTTATAACTGTGGACAAGTTACTTAGCCTATCTGTCCTTGTTTCATAATCAGAAAGATGGGCTATAAAGCGAGACTACTTTATAGAATATCTCTCTCAGGCCCAGCATGGCTCAACTGGTTGGGTGTGGTCCTGCAAAGTGAAAGGTCACCAGTTCAATTCCCAATCAGGGCACATGCCTGGGTTGTGGGTTTGGCCCCAGGACAGGGGTGCCCATGAGCAGGAACTGATCCATGTTTCTCTCTCACATAGACATTTCCCTCTCTCCTTCCCCCTCCCTTCTCTTCTCTCTAAAAATAAATAACTAAATAAAAAAATTTTTAAGAGTATCATTTTTTCACCAGGAATGGCAACACCAAATCCACTAATTATACCACAGATATGAGAAGGGGAGGAAGGGAGAAAGAGAGGGAGAGAAACATCGATGTGAGAGGAAAACATCTCCTGGTTGTCTCTAGCATGTGCCTCAATCAGGAACAGAACTGGCAACCTTTCACACTGCAGGACAATGCCCAACCAACTGAGCCACTCGGATCTGGGACCATTTTTAAGTATGGAATGAAACGGAACCTCTTAAAAAACCGCGGCCTACTCTGGTGATGACCTCGAGAAAATCAAACGTATAAATCCTGAAAGCCAGTAACATCTGCAAATTCTAAAATCCTGTTAATAGTAAGAGTTGATTTAATTAATTTAACAATTGTTCCTCAGTTACAAATAGCACAAGTTTTGACCATTAACATAAAATACATACATATATATATATATATATATATATATCAAAAACATTCCATACTTCTTTTGCTCATTAAGTTGTCCTATGACTACAGCAGATCCACACACAGATGGTTTTTCAAGTCTGATAACTCCAGGACAATATTTAGCTTGGAATTTTAAGAGGATATATTGCTCTTGAATTTTTAATTCCTTCCTTGCTTAAGATCTCCATTTCTACTCTAATCCATATCCAATATTTCAAGCAATATTTTGTTTAAAATTCAATTGTGCTGGGTGCTAGATACACAAAGGTTTTTACTATGTAAAAAGTTTTTACACTATACAATTATTATTTGTGCATTTTTATTTATGGACGCAGAATTACAAATAAAGGTTTACTTTAATAAAACTTAAATCTCTTAACTACTGCTCCCTCATCAGCAAGGCCCGTCATTAATATTTAACTGCTCCAAAAACACTCTCTCATTGAATCACATGCCTCAAATAAAGCAGGTGTTCAAAGAATGTTGAATAAATTAATGTACATTATTAGGTTCATAAATTTTAGGTTATTCCTGCTGTTTACCAGCTTTTAAAGAAACTAACTCATTTTTTAGCATATCCTAAATTTCTTATCATTTCAACTATAAACAGTTCAGTGTGTATTTCAAAAAGGACTCTTTAAAAAAAAACACAATGTCATATCTTGCAAAATTAAAAATAGTTCCTTACTATCATGTTTCTAAAAATGACTAAGAAATTCCTCAAATAGTCTCAAAAATGTTTTACAGTAATTTGTTTCAATCAGAGTTAAAACAAGTCCACACACATTGCATTTGGTTGATATACTTAAATAATTTTAATCTAAAAATTCTCCCTCTCCCTGTGTTTTCTTTACAATTTGTTGGGAAAAATGGATCATTTATCCTAGATTTCCAAAGTCTAGATTGTATTGACTGGTGGCATTTAACATGTTGTTCTGTTCCCTGTAAATCCCTAAAACGCAGCCATGGGTCCTAAAGCTTTATATGTTTCTGATGCTCATGAGGCAAAAATACTTTGTAGGTGGTCAATCATAAAGCACAGAAGAGTAAGAATTTTTTTTTATGCTTTATCCCAAATTTTGACAATCACCTTTTATGACAAAGCAATTTAGGCCCTGGCTAGTATAGCTCAGTGGATTGAGCGTGGGTTGCAAACCAAAAGGTTGCGGTTTGATTCCCAGTCAGAGCACGTGCCTGGGTTGCAGGCCAGGTCCAGTAGGGGACGTTCCAGAGGCAGCCACACATTGATGTTTTTCTCCCTCTCCTTCTCCTTCCCTTCCCCTCTCTCTAAAAATAAGTAAATAAAATCTTTAAAAAAATAAATAAATAAAAGCAATTTAGGGCAGAACCATAGATTTTCCCCTGGACACATTTCCATTCATCAATACTACCACCTGGTGGTGACTGACAGAAACTACAGGCCACCTCAGGTGGCAGCAAATGGCCTTGGCTTCCAGAAGGCATTTCTATCTTGGGTCTGACCAAGCATCTACCACCTTAAACAAATTATTTAACTTCTTTTTTCTTGTAATTTTTGTATAGCTATAAAATTCACATAACATAAAATTTACATTTTTAAAATGTACAATTCAGTAGTTTTTAGTATATATTGTACAACCATCAATACAATCTAATTCCAAAACATTACACCATCTCAAAAACAAATTCTATACATTAGCAGTCAATCCACATGCCCCCCTTTCCATCACCTTTCCCCCATTTCTAGCAGTTGATAATGTACTTTCTGATTCTGTGGATTGCCTATTCTGGACATATAGAATGAAAATCATGTAACATGTGGCCTTTTGTACCTGGCTTCTATCACACAGCATAATGTTTACAAGGTTCATCCATGTTGTGGCATGTATCAGTAGTTCGTTCATTTTCATGGCTGAATAATATTCCACTGTGCAAATATACCACATTTGTCCATTCATCAGTTGATGGGCATCTGGATTGTTTCCACTTTTTTATTATTATAAACACCCAGGTACAAGTTTTTGTGTAAACAGATTTTAATTCTCTAAGAGCAAAACTGCTGTGTCTTATGGTAACTCTATGTTTAACTTTTTGAAGGATGCCAACGTTTTCCATAGTTGTACCATTTAACATACCCACTAGCAATATGAGCGTTGCAATTCTCCACATCCCTATCAACACTTTCCATTATTATTTTCCATTTTATTAAACTTTAAAAACTAGTTTCTTCATCTACAGAATGAAATACCTACCCTTTATTCAGAAGTTTTTTTCAATGTTGAAAAGGCTCTCTATATAAATGATTTAATAATCATTACTGACTAGATTCTAGGTCAGAAAGACATTCTTTTTCATCTTCACCCTAGGATATATTTATTGATTTAGAGAGAGAGGAAGGAAGAGAATCTGAAACTACAGAATTAAAGAAACCACATCCCACAGACTGGTGGGAGGGGCGCAGACACAGAATGGGCTGGTCCCTTGCCCACATGTAGTGGATAAAATTTTGGGAGGGATATCTCAGGAGCAAGGAGTCCCAGCCCCACACCAGGCCTCCCAGCCCAGGGTTCCAGTGCCAGGAAGACAAGTACCCACAACTCTGACTGCAAGAAAACCAGCAGGGGATTAAATCAGTGAAAGAAATGGCTGGAGCCCAGAGCACTTCCTATTAAAAAACCCACACATGGACTCACCTACTCAGACTCACCTCCTCTGAGCTCCAGCAACAGGGCAGCAGCTTGAAAGGCCCCAGTGGCATACAGGGAAGAAATGAATTGTCTGGCATCAAGGCAAGCAGAAGCCACTGTCCCTTTTCTAAACTACCCCCCTGCCCCGCCACAAAGCCGCATAGACAGCAAGCTGGTGCCATATCCCAGGCTCCATCAACCTAACACTGTTTGACCCCCACCTTGGGGCTCCCCAGAGACTCTGCCCTACCCAACTTACAGACCCAACCAATCTGCTTTTTCATATGAATAGCTGGTCTTAGCTCATGCTTCACAACTTCCTAAACCCTCCTAAACAAGCAAGAGTTAGCCTCTGTGATCCCCAGGCCCAGCAGTAGGAGCAGCCAGCCTAGATTCACAGCTTGGCTTTGCATGGGACTCTCCAAGCCCAGCACAAGTAGCAGCCAGCTCAGATTGCTTTCTGGCTCAGGCAGACTGGTCCTGGGCAAAATAAAGGTGAGAAGTGACCTTGCCTGCACCACCTGGGAAATCTGAGCACCAGTACACCCAGTGGACAGGTGGAGACCATGTCAGAGCACAACCACCCTGCCCCTGCACAGCTCCCACAGAGGGTAGAAGTTGGTGGTAAGGGGTCACAGGCAATCACAGCAGCTGACTGGACTGGGTAAATCCCTACCATTGATCTGCCAACAGCAACTAAGCCTCAACTGCAAGAGAAGGGCGTACTGAGCCCACATGGAGGGTGCACCTCAAGTCCCCAGCTTGGGTGATAGGGGAGGCTGTGCCACTGGACCCTACGGGACACCTATTACATTAGGGCACACTGCCAAGACATGGAGTCAAGCGAACTCTACCTAATATAAAGAAACAAACACAGGGAACCTGCCAAAATGAGGAGACAAAGAAACATGGCTCAAATGAAAGAACAGATCAAAACTCCAGAAAAAGAACTAATCGAAGTGGAGATAAGCAATCAATCAGATGCAGAGTTGAAAACACTGGTTATAAGGATGCACAAGGGACTTAGTGAGGACCTCAGCAGCATAAAAAAGATCCAGCCAGAAACAAATGACACACTCACTGAAATAAAGAAAAATTTACAGGGAAACAACAGTAGAGTGGATGAATCTGAGAATCAAATCAATCATTTGGAACATAAGGAAACAAAAAAACAACCAATCAGAACAACAAGAAGAAAAAAGAATCCAAAAACATGAGGATAGTGTAAGCAGCTTTCAGACAACTTCAAGATGTCCAACATTCTCCTCACAGAGGTGCCAGAAGGAAAAGAAAAAGAGCAAGTAATTGGAAATCTATTTGAAAAAAATGAAAGAAAAACTTCCCTAATTTGGTAAAGGAAATGGACATGTAAGTCCAGGAAGCACAGAGAGTCCCAAACAAGACAGATGTAAAGTGCCACTCCAAGACACATCATAATTAAAATGCAAAAGTTAAAGATAAAGAGAGAATCTTAAAAGCAGCAAGAGAAAAGAAGTTAGTTACTTACAGGGGAGTCTCTGAAAGACTATCAGCTGATTTCTCAAAAGAAACTTTGCAGGCTAGAAGGGATTGATTGGCAAGAAACTCAAAGTCAGTAAAAGCAGGGACCTGCAGCCAAGATTGCTCTACCCAGCAAAGCTATCATTTAGAATCGAAGAGCACATAAAGGGCTTCCCAGACAAGAAAAAACTGAAGGAGTTCATCATCACCAAACCATTATTATATGAAATGTTAAAGGGACATATTTAAGAAAAAGATCAAAACTATGAATAATAAAATGGCAAAAAATACATATCTATTAACAATTGAATCTAAAAATCAAACTAAGCAAACAAGAAAAACACAGACAGAATCACAGATGTGGAGAGTATTTTGATGGTTGCCAGATGGGAGGGAGGTCTGGGGAAATGGGTGAAGAGGTGAGGGGATTAAGAAATGCACCTAGGTAATTGCACAGAATAGCCTTGAGGATGTAAAGTACAGTATAGAAAATGGAGTAACAAAAAACTCATATGCATGACTCACAGATGTGAACAATGGTGGGGACACTGCCTAAGGGACTGGGGGTGCTGAGTGGGAGAGGGTAAAGGGAGAAAAATCAGGACAACTATAACAGCATAATCAATAAAATTTAAAATATATAAAAACAACAACAACAACAAAAACCATGGGAGGAGTAGAATCCTGTCCTTCATCAAAGAATATCTGCTAATAACATGGAATGGACACAAACTATAAAACACCATATGCAATCACCAATAAAATAACTGAGTTAGCCAAGGATTATCAATGAATATTGAATGCGGCCTGTATATGGGACAATATTAATAAAACAATGTTAAATGTCCTAAAAGTGAGAATGGTATTGTGATTATGTAGGAGAATGAATTTGTTCTCAAGTGATAAACAAGCTGAGGTATTTAGAGGTAAAGTGCCACAATGCTTAACAACTTTTTTCAAATGGTTCGGTATAAAGCAATTTTAGAGAGGCTAAGCAAACGTGGCCAAAACTAATCAATCTAGGTAAAGAATATATGGGTGTTTATTGTACAATTCTTTCAACTCCCCTCTAGGTTTTTAATTTTTCTATATAAAAAGCTAGGAAATAGTGACGAGTACTCACACATGCTGACATCCAAAATAAAGTTCATTGTAACTAAACACCCGCCATTTAGGAACAATGCAGTGCGATGCACTCACAGAACACTACACAGCAGTTAAAACCAGGCTGAGCAAGCTAAGCCATCTCGAAAACTATAGTAGGTGCAAATAAAATAAGCAGCTTGGCTGATGATACAATGTGACACCATGTGTGTTCACTATTTAAAGCTCACAAAAGGAGTACTACAGACAGGCTATGTATGGCTATGCACATACAGTAAGGGCAGGAAGGGTGGAGACCAAACAAAAGGATACTGATTTCCACTAGAAAGGGAGGGAAGAAAGAGAAAAGCATTTGGAAGACTACAAAAAAAAAAAAAGAATAAAAAAACATGAAGAATGTAGGGTAAAATGTTATCGCTTGTTACTGGGATACATAGATAATAAGGTGTTCATTATATTACTCTGTAACCTTTTTAATATGTTCTTTATGATAGATGAATTTTCTACCTTTTATATCAATCATATTTAATCAAGTATTTAATTAACTATAAGTGATATGTGTTGAGTTGATAAATCTATATAAAGTATAGTATAAGGCTTTCTAAAATATATGTTTATCAATGACCAGAACACTACAGCTGTCAATGACAAGGCAGGGCCAAGGGGCCACAAGATAAGAATGGAAGCATGGGACTCTATGACTCCATGATAAAAGGATATAAAGAAAAGTCAAGGTGAGAATTAAAAAACACTACCCTGGTGAAGAAAGGGCATAACGTCTAGTAGTAGTGTCTGCGTAACTGAAACAGACTGAATTTTTCTAAGGTCTACCTTCTGATCATGACAAGAAAACAAACTGCTAAGTCAACAAGATACTTATATGTATGTGAAGTATATGATACCGAAACAGGGAAACATGAAGAGAGCCTCATCCAAAGTCCTGGGTAGAGGAAAAGCTCAGGTAAGAGGTAAGAAGTAGCCTTTCCTACTAAGCTGCACAGACAAACTATGAGCAGAAAGGGAAAACAGGGTACCACCATAATGCAAATACTCAAAGTCTGCCTTTTGTGATACTTCTGTAAAAATTTTTAAAATATATTTTATTAATTATGCCATTACAGTTGTTTTATTCCCCCCTTCATTCCCCTCCACCCTGCACACCCCCTCCCCACAATTCCCCCCCTTTAGTTTATGACCATGTGTCTCAAGTTCTTTAGATTCTATATTTCCCATGCTATTCTTACCCTCCCTCCATCTATTTTCTATGTACTGTCTATGCTATTTATTTTCTGTACCTTCTCCCCCCTTCTCCTTCTCCCACTCCCCTGTTGCTAACCCTCCATGTGATCTTCATTTCTATGGTTCTGCTCCTGATCTAGCTGTCCTCTTAGTTTGCTTTTGTTTTAGGTGTGGTATTAATAACTGTGAGTTTGCTGTCCTTTCACTGTTCATCTTTTTAATCTTCTTTCTCTTAGGTAAGTCCCTTTAACATTTCATATAATAAGGGCTTGGTGATGATGAACTCCTTGGATTTGATCTTATCTGAGAAGCACTTTATCTGTCCTTTCATTCTAAATGAAAACTTTGCTGGATAGAGCAATCTTGGTTTCTAGGTCTTTGGTTTTCATGACTTGGAATACCTCTTTCCAGCCCCTTCTTGCCTGTAAGGTCTCTTTTGAGAAATCCACTGACAGTCTGATGGGAACTCCTTTGTAGGTGACTGTCACCTTATCTCTTGCTGCTTCTAGGATTCTCTCCTTCATTTTAATCTTAGCTAATGTAATGATGATGTGCCTTGGTGTGTTTCTTCTTGGGCCCAATTTCTTTGGGACTCTCTGAGCTTCCTGGATTTCCTGAAGTCTATGTCTATTGCCTTTGCCAGATTGGGGAAATTCTCTTTTATTATTTGTTCAAATAAGTTTTCCACTGGTGGCTGTTCCTTTCCCCCTTCTGGTACCCCTATAATTCGGATGTTGGAGCATTTAAAGATGTCCTGGAGGTTCCTAAGTCTCTTCTCATTTTTTTGAATTCTTGTTTCTTCATCCTTTTCTGTTTGGTCATTTTTTTTCTTCCTTCTGGTTCACCCCCTTGATTTGAGACCCAGTTTCCTCTTCATCACGTGGTTTCCTGTGCAATTCCCTTCATTTCAATTAGTTTAGCCTTCATTTGTTCCTCTAATTTGTGACTAAAATCAACCAGTTCTGTGAGCATCCTGATCACCAGTGTTTTGAACTGTGCGTCTGAAAGTTCTGCTATTTCTTGGTCACTTAGAGTTATGGGCTCTGGGGCTCTGAGGTCTTCTTGAGCCATTTTTGGTCTGTTCGCACCCATTAATTATGAGGAGCAGGGTCGGTGCGGGGAAATGATGGCCCCCTCTGCTACTTCCTGCCGCTGGGGCCTGCTCGGTCCTGTCTCACTGCCCACTCCCTCGCTGGTCTATCTGCACAGGAATTTGGGACCACAGTCAACCCACCGCCCTGCACCCTCGCTGGTTCCACCTGTCGCTCACTGGGTCGCTCACTGGGTCGCTCGCTGGGTCCGCCTGTTGCAACCCCACGCCTGGGATCCGAGGGCCAAAGTCCATCTGACCGAGTTTTTCTGTGCAAACCTGCTCTGCCTGCTGCTGCCTTCGCCCCTCTTACCAGTCAGGCTGAAGAATTTGTTGTTATCAGACTTCCGAAAAGTTCAATTTTCTGTGTTCTGGCTGTGTTTTCTGTTGCTAATACTTTGTTGTCTCTCAACTTGGTTGTGGGAGAAAGCATGGCGTCTCCACCTATGCCTCCATCTTGGCGGAAGTCTGATTCTGTAAAAATTCTATCACCTTATTTACTTCCGTATTTTATTAACCATCCTTGAACAACTGACCCCTAAAATAAACATCTATTAGTTTTAATAAATGTCTAACAAACAAGATGTGTAATATTCCTGAAAAGTTCCACTTTTAAGTCTCGAGATTCCTAGATTACACTATGCCCTTCCTTTAACAAACACATCACAGGAATACAAACAGAATAAAACAGGGAAATAAACTGTTAATGGCCATGACAATGACAACTCTTTTCTAAGAAGGTTCCCTTAAAGAATAAGCTTCATATAAACATCTATAAATGTGGCACAGATATCCTCAGCCTGTACATTCAGACTCTCCTGAATCTGCAATTGATACTAATATAAGCAAAGACTTACTTTGTATTGAAAATCTGTCATTTTCATAGCCCTACCTTCAGTTTTCTGCTGTAAAACTGCCATCAAATGTTCTATAGCTTCATCCACATGCAGTCCATGAAGGTCTAAAACATTCTGTGGCAGCAGGGAGGCATTGACTTTCTCAAAGATCTCCATGGCAGCAAGGTGATTGGCTTCTTTCATCTTCTGCTCATGGAGACTACCCTTCAATTATAAACATACCAGTAAAAAACATTTGTATATTTGCTATTTGCTAGGCAATGAAAAAACAAACAGTGACCCACATACAAGGTAGCACAAAAAAGGGAACAACTAATCTAAAATTCTTTTAAATGCAAGGCATTTAAATATGTAAGAATGCAACAAAATTTATTTTGGTGGATGATAAGAAAGTTCTCAAACTCCTAAATCATTTCTAACTTATTTTCTGACCCAAAACTTGCAGAAAAGAGAAACTAAAACAAACACCACCCATCTCAGAAGGAATCCAGTGGTTTATCCTTTGATAATCCCGAGTTTTACCCCCACTTTTTTTTTCTTTTATTGATCCTAGAGAGAGGCAAAGGGAGAAAGAGGACAGAAACATCAATGTGAGAGAGAAACGCCACTAGGGACTGAACCCACAACCCAGGCATGTGAATCAAATCTCTGACCTTTTGGTTTGCAGGACAACACCCAACCATTGGAGCCACATAGGCCAGGGCTGGAGCCCCACCCCTTTTGACACCCTCAAAGTTTGCTATTAGGGCCCACAGGGTTATACCAGCTTGATACCTTTTCTCTGCTCAATCACAAAAAGTAAGCCATATCGAACCACAAAAATAAAATCAGGTAGGTTTCTCATAATACTATGCCAAATGAACTCAGCAGGTATTTTATTCCCCTGAAAAATATTAATGTAACTTTCTTTCTAACTATAAAAGCAATACATTACTAAAAATTCAAACGTGATATAAAGCACCGTATAATCCCACCCTGAGATATTAACAGTCTGCTATCCTTCCTCCAGAAGACTTACTGTTTCTGTTTAAAAGTAGTACTGAGTAAGAGAATCTAACCTAAAAGAAAATAGACTGTCAAAATAAACAGCAATTCATGTAAACTATAAATGCAAAAGCAATCACAGAAACTGAGCATTTAATTTCAAATGCTGAGAATTTCAAAGGAGATGAAATTCTCAGAATCATACATTTCTTATATATCAAGATACCTTATGTCACTTACATAATCTACATTCCCCAGGATAATTCAATTAGTCACAATACAAGTATCTCCTTCAAGATTATTCAGACATCATAGGTGACAAAGAAGAAAACAGTGATCAGTTTTTATGCCTCACCTGCTGGGCATAAAATGTGGCAACGTTTTTTTTCCCCATTCGATAAGCTTCTTTTGCCTTGGTGTAGCATTCCATCCTCTTCTGTTGGTGCAGGAAGGCCTCTGCCCGGTAGTCATCGTAGTCTGGGTACTCAAAATCCTGGAAGGATGATTCACTTGGTGCATCTTCGGGTTCTTTCAATTTCTTTGCCTATAAGACATTACCCAACTGAGTATAATACAGAGAAAGCAGAAAATACAGGCTTTACCTTCAGAAAAGTATATACAAAAACTAGGCTCCACTATTTTCCATCTTTCTTCTTAGAAAAGAGACGTATCTCCCCTGTATCTATCTAGTTAAGTCATGCACTTAGTGACTAATGCAAAATTTTTCAAAGTTTAGTTCCTAAAACCATTCAAAGGGTCCAGTCACAGAAGGTAATTATGGCATATTTCTCTTTCCTTACTTTTTTTTTTGTAATGATAGCATATTTCTTCTCTTTTTTTTTGAAAGATTTTATTTACTTATTTTTAGAGAGGGGGAAAGGGAGGGAGAAGCAGAGGGAGAGAAATATCAACAACATTGACCGGTTGTCTCTTGTTCCCATGCTGACCAGGGACCAAACCAGCAACCCAGGCATGTGCTCTTAGCAGGAAATGAACCAGTGACCCCTCACTTTGCAGGGTGACAACCAACCAGCTGAACCACACTGGCCCAGGCCAGTGATAGCATGTTTCAATTTATAGGGTTTTTTTTTTTTAAAGATTTTATTTATTTATCTTTACAGGGGAAGGAGAGAGGGAGAGAAACATCAATGTATGGTTGCCTTTCGTGCGCCCCCTGCTGGAAACTGGCCTGCAGGGAACCAGCCTGCAACCCAGGCATGTGCCCTGACTGGGAATTGAACCGCAATCAATTTATAGTTTTTTATACAACTCAACAACAAAATAACCCACTCATAAACAGGCAGAGGACCTAAAATGATACTTCCCCAAAGAGGACAAATGGCCAACAGATACATGAAGAGAGATGTTCAACTTCACTAGCTGTTAAAGATATGTAAACTGAAACTACAATGAGACACCATCTGACACCTGTCAAAATACCTATTATCAATCAACAAGACATCTGTAATAACAAGTGTTGGAAAGATTCTGGAGAAAAAGAAACCTCCACTCACTGCTGGTGGGAATGTAAACTGGTACAGACACTATGGAACAGTAGGCAGGTCCCTCGAAAAATTAAGAACAGTTACCATACAACCCAGCAGCCCCTCATCTAGGTATCTACCCCCAAGAATTGGAAAACACTTATTCATAAAGATATAGTTACCCCTCTGCTCATTTCAGCATCATTCAGAGTGGCCAAGACCAGGAAACAAGAAAAGTGTCCTCTGACAGATGAGCAGACAGAGATGGACATACGTACAAAGAATGCTGCTCAGCCATAAAAAAACACAATACTGCCATTTGCAACAACATAGGTAGGTCTCGACCATATTAGAAATGTGTTATCAAGGATTATAATTAGAACAAATTAGAAATATTATGAAGGATTGTAATTATAATGTACTATATAATACAATCTTTAATAAAAGTGACCATTAAAATTGTTTCATAATTTTATATGTTCATTTATATGTTCATAACATATTCATGTATGTTAAATATTATAAAACATTACATGTATGTATTACATAATATACATTGCTAATTTGATTTAAAAATACCTTTTTAAACATTTTCTGCCTGTGTTTAGAAGCTGAGAAATGTTGGGAAGACCATGTTTAATATGTAACAGTAGTTGGTTATATAATTTTTCACTCATTACATTTTACTTACTTGAACCCTAGAATTCTATTTATTTGTTTGTTTGTTTATTTTTAGAAAGAGGGGAAGAGAGGGAGAGAAAAATCGATCTGGAAGAGATATATCGATCTCTTGCCTCTCACATGCCCCTTATCAGGAACCTGGCCTATAACCCAGACTGGGAATGGAATCAGCACTCAATCCATTGAGCCACACCAGCCAGGGTGACCCCTAGAACTCTAAAGGCTTGAAAGAGTTAAAGAAACCTTTTGAAAAAGAGAGAATAATAAAATAAAGGCATCACCATACTCCTAACCCATTACCAGAGTGAAAAATCTATAGATACACAATTAATTTTTGTAACAAATATCCAGCCTGTTTTATGGAAGAACACAAGGCTCTCTCTGACACAGAACATGCACAGAACCTACATCCTTATGTCACTCTCACCAATACTTAATCACAAGCTTGTTTCATATTAATGTTTAAATACTGTACAAGTATATGGCTTGCATCCCGGGGAAGGGATTATAAAAACACTTTTTATGAGCTTTGAAAAGCCCACAGTGACTAACGCTATGAACATAAATACTTCATAGCAATAAAGTCTCTGCTGGTGTTCATTGTAAAAAATGCAAATTACATTTGGATTTCTGGGAAGAGACCCTTTGTTTGTTATTTTTAAAAAGAAAAAACAGTATATAAAGAGAAACACTTTCTCAAATAGCTACTCTCTTTTAAAATAAAACTGAAATTTATTTTTATATCTATCTCATAGTGATGTGGTTTACTGTGACCTCATTAACAAGAGCCAAGTGGAATACATGCTTCCTAAGAATTCACCTAATTAGTACCACTTACTTCTGTTGAAAGCATGATGTACTATAATAATAAAATCATTTCCTATGGTACAAAAATCTTAAATTTTATTAAAGACTAAGAGGAAAAAGCAGTAGTATTAATAAAACATAGATTTCAATGTTAGTTTCTTGAAAACAGATAAACCAAAACATTACTGATTCCATGATACTCCCTGAAATCAGTATCTGTGTGGTCCCTTCAAGTCCTGGGACATCAAGGACAGACTTTCCTGCTCACAAATGTAAGAGGATTTTTATCAGTGTTGTAAGATCTGCCTACATTTTGTGAGAAAAGCTGAGAATGATCTCCAAAATAACTTAAAGTTTACATTTTGGCCAGTAGTCGTATAACTCATAAAACCCCTTTTCTGATCCCAACATTTCCTTGAGCAAGTATATCCTCTCCCCACCACCTCTTCTATCACCACAGTGATCCACAGATCACTGCTCTAGTATCGGGAAAGAAAAGAAGTAATCTTCATTCCCCGTTTGGCCTTCCAGGCCTCCACCTCATCATCTTCTACGCTCTCTGCATCTTACAATATACTGCACCTCTCTATCCATGATGAACACGGGCATCAGTGTCCTGGCTTGGTTCCTGCTCCACGTACAGCACTAACAGATCACATGAATATCAAAATTACCTTTGTCCTATTCATCAAGTAAGTGGTGGTAAAATGTTCAAAGAAAAAATGGAACATATACACTGTTCCTGGGTACTAATAATATACCCTATTAATAAGTAAGACCGGCAGAATAAAAAAAACCTATTAAAAAATTTTAAACCCTAAGGCTATTAGAAGATGAATATGTAAGATCAATTATATTTCTATGCTTTTATACAATCCAAAAATAAAATTAAAAACTATTCCATTTATAATAGCATCAAAAATATTTATTTTTTAGAATATTTAAAAATAAACTTAAAGAGATGCAAAACTTAATACTCAAAATTATAATACCCTGTTGAATGAAATTAAGAAGACCTAAATAAACTGAAAGACTCTCCATGTTCACAAATTGGAAGACAGTATTACTAGGATGGCAACACAACTCAATCTGATTGATCTACAGACTCAAACAATTCCCATAAAAATTCCATTTGGCTTCTTTGCAGAAATTGACAAGCTGATCCAAAAATCACATGGAAATGCAAGTGGACCATAACAGTCAAAATAACCTTTAAAAAGGATCAAAGCTGGAAACTTACATTTCCTAATTTCAAAACTTGCCACAAAGCTACAGTAACCAAAAGACAGTGTGGTAATGATACAATGACATACAGATCAATGGAATAGAATTGAGAATCTAGCAATAAACTTACAATCAATGCACTGTCAACAGGAGGAAAAGAAAATTCACTGGGAAAAAAAGAGTCTTTGGAACAAGTGGTGCTATGACAACTGGACATGCACACATAAAAGAATGAACTTGAACCCCTATCTCACATTGTGTACAAATTTAACTCAGAACAATAGGCTATTTTGTAAGCACTAAATCTATAAAACTTTTAGAAAAAAATAGGTAAAAATCTCATGACCTTGGATTGGGCAATGGCTTCTTAGATCTGACAGCACATCATCAAAATTCAAAACTCTGATGCTTCGAAGGACACAAAAAAAGTGAAGACAACCAAATGAGAGAAAATTTTGTAAGTTATATATAAATAACTCTTACACCTCCCAAAAAGTTTCTTTAATAGACAAAGACTACAAACAGATATTTCTTCAAAGAAGATAAACAAATGGCCAATAAGCACATGAGAAGATGTTCAACATTCCCAGTCATCAGGGAAATCAAAACCAAACTGAGGTATCACTTCTATATTAGGCATTTCTTTTATTTCCTAAATTCTGATTCTTTGACACCTGGGGCTTTGCTAACCCCTGGAGAAACAGCACCCCACCCCCACCCTGGTATTAATGAATTCCCAGAGATAGCAAACAATTTCCCTGCTAGAGCATCTTACATATGCAAACCAACAAATCTAGAGCCCATATCCCAATCACCTCCTTTTGAGGTTCTCACCCTCTGGACCACTATCAACATACCCTAGTCACCTAGGCCAGGCACCAGAAAACTAAACACAAACTGTTCCCATGCCCCAGAGCCTACTGAAATTATTCAAACTAGCCAATCCTAAGCCTACTAACCCTGCCTCACCCATTTCTCCCCACAGAAACCACAAAAAAGTCTCTTGTCCATATTTCTTCCCTACTTAGTCCACCTCCTGACCAACCCTGGTGCTTCCCCATGTAACCCGGGTGGCAGGCCAGACCTTTTGTTACTAGGGATCTGTGCATATAATAAACTTCTTCCTTCATGGCATCTCCATGTCTTAGTGTTTTACCATACCTGATTAAAACAAATCCCAGGCACCCTTAAGACAACACCACACCTTCTAGGATGGCTATAATCAAGAAAACTGACAATAACAATTGTCAAAGAAGATATGGAGAAACTGCAACCTTCATACACTGCCGATGGGAATGTAAAAAATAGTGCAGCCACTTTAAAAAAAAGTTTGACAGTTTCTCAAAGAGTTAAATATTTCTGCCCACATAGTTATAGCCTATGGCCCATCATATCACAACCCCACTGCTATTCAATGAAGCCCCATACTCTGCTATACAGAGTGTACATACAAAAAGTTATAGAAATGCAAGTGCTTGTACACAATGACAATGGCATTGAAGGAAAAAATAATCAGCTATAAATTCACTATTTTGAGTAAACAGACATTCTAAACCAAACATTCAATTGGTGGTTAAATTTCCAATCTAGTCAAAATGGTGAGAAATAATCATCAAATTATCTCAATAAATCTATTATACCTTCATAGACAATTATCATTATAGGAAAAAACGAGTCATTCTGTACCTTTTTCTCCTTAGACTTCTGTGTAGTATAAGAAGTGACATTCTCATTTTGGTGAACAAACTCTTGCGCTACAACTGTTTTTACAGGGTCTCCTTCAAAAACACAGTTTAAAAATTGCACTGTGTGTTCTAATGAATAGCTGTAAAGGCATTAAATACAAACATAATGTCAATAAATGAAAATAAAAGTCATGTGGAAACATTCACATCAGCAATCCTTCAAACATTTCAGAAGACAAAACAATGACTCAGTTCTAAGTTTTAAACATTGAAATTAAATTAAAAGCTCATCATGTATCACAAAGACTCAAGAATGACCAGAGAGAAACTGTCAAGGTATAGGCTCTCAAAACTGGTTTTAAAAATGAATACCGCCCTGGCCAGGTGACTGAGTTGGTTGGAACAATCTCCTGTGCACTGCAATGTTGCGGGGTCAATCCCCAGTCAAGGCGCATGCCCAGGGTTGCGGGTTCGGTCCCCAGTCAGGGCACATCTGAAAGGCGTCCGATCGATGTTTCTCTCTCACATCAATGTCTCTCTCTATCTCTTTCCATGCCCCTTTCTCTAATATCAATAATAGTATCCTCGGGCAAGGATTTAAAAATATATTATAAAAATGAATACCAAAAGGTACATATTGATAATTAATCCATTTTCTGATCTCTTATTCCAGGTAAATTATCCACAACAAATATTCCATCTTATCACCTAATACTTTGTAAATCCCTTATGGGATTCACGCAGGGTTTCAGTTACCTTAAATTATCAAACACAGACAACAGCTCTTAAAACTGATATTTTTATTGTGTTCAACATCACTTTTTACTTATGCCACCGGGTTTTAGTCAAAGAAATCTAAGCCGATACAAAAGGAAAAAGTTAAACACTCTCCCACCTCTCACCCCTACATTACTCGGGCATGTTTTCATGGTGATACTATATTATCTGTAGTATTAAATTCTAGAAATTGACAAACATCTGAACCACTCATGTTAACATCTAAAAACATTCATTCCAAAGAAAATTATAAATAATTTTATACTGCTCATTTTCCAGAATATTTATGCCCCTGATTTCTTCCAACGGTTGATAATTAAATGACCACTGAGAAATATTTTTGAGAACTTACACACACAACCCATGAACATGAATTAAGTGGGGAGGGGATTGCTGGAGGGAAGAGGGGTACCGGGCAGAGGTAAACAAAGGGAAAAAATTGGGACAACTGCAACAGCATAATCAATAAAATATACTTTAAAAATATTTTTGAACTGTGGTAACTCATATCAAAATAATGTGGCATTTTCCTAATTTCAATTTATTAAAGACAACCCTGAGGAAGCACCACCTGGAACTACCCATTTCTCCTTTAAGCTTCTCTCATCTTGCCATCTCAGGCATGTTCAACATAACTCACAAAGAGTTTCTAGGGGCTGGAAGCTGCCAACAATTATCCACATCCTAACCAGCTCTCAAAATCATCTGGCTCAAGGGGGCTGAAAGCCATTCTCCACCACTGGTGGTGTTTGAAGGTACAGCCCTGAGAGATTACACCTCAGGCACACACTGCAGTAACTGAACCAACCTCCCGTCTTACCAGATGAAGCTGCAGCTATTGCTAAGAAAATTACCCAGCTGCTGGCAGACCAGTGGAGGCAACCTACCCTGAGAGGCCTGCCTGACCAACCACACTGGGTATTCCCAAGAACTCCCTGAACCTTACCTCAGCCCACCGTACTTACCTAGGGAACCCTGACTCTGGGTTGTTTCACATCAAGTCACCTTGCCCCCAAGGTCCCCCATAGGAAAGGGTGGCCACATGCCAGCACCACACCTGCAACTCCCAGCCCCTTGAGAGATGATCACATATAACTAAGAAAATAACAGGTTAGGTAGCAAAGAATAAACAGGGAGTGTTCTTGCTCTTTCTCTCTCTGACTTTCTAAATAAACTTCGACACTTTTGGGGGGAAAAAACAGAGAAATTGTGGATTGGAATAATACCATTAAAAACTTGATTTAAGTGACATATTTAGAACTCTGCATACTCAGCAAAGAATAAGAGATTATTCTTTTTCAAAAGCACTTTCATGTATAAACACTAATAGTATTAAATCACAAAGAAAATCTCAAATTCCAAAAACCATCCCTCTCCAGGCCGCATTCTTGCACCTCAATACAACAAACCAACCAGATAATAACCCGTTCCCTGCCACCACCACCAAACCCGTCAAGCCATTTAGGAAATTAAAAACTCTTGGATAAATGCGAAAATCAAACCAAATGAGAGATTGAGAAAATAATTAGAATGACAATAGTATATATATCAAAATCAAAATATTACACAAAGAAAAGATGTACCCTTAAATGTATTTGTTAAGACTAAAAGGAAAAAAACTAACAGTTTAAAATATCTCAACAAATTTTAAGAGAAAGAAACCATCAAAAATAAAAAGGAATCATCAAAAATAAAATAACAATGATTAGAGAACATAAAACAAAAATCTTTGATCAATAAACCAAGAACTTGTTCTTAAAAGGGCCAGTCTAATAAACAGCAAAAACAGAGAAAAAGTGAAGAAAAGAATGTTAGGGGGAAAAAAGAAATATGATCAACTACAAAATAAAGTTTTTAATTACAATATAATAAACTTGAAAACCAAAGTAAAACTGATGATTTTTCATAAAACAAATTAACAGAAAAGACTGAAAAACAAACATCTGGATAAAGGAAAAATCTTAAAAAGACAGTAAAAGGTTTTAACAAACCTTCTCCTTGAAAAGGGACAATCCCAGAACATTGAAGGTATCAATTTAGTCAAACTTTCCAGGGCACAGAGAAGAACAACAATCTTGTCAAATAGTACAGGAAGAATAATCACATTTAATTACTATTGCAAAAATCCTGAAATCAATTTTTTTACTGAATTAAATAAAAAATCTGAAGGTAAAGTACATTTTATTCCAAAAATCTATTATTGTGATTGACATGATATACTAATAAACTAAAGAGAAAATTTATGCTAGAGTCTCAAAAGACTCTTAAGAAGGCAGCTATTAAAAACTTAGCTAAAGAATTTAAAAAATTCATAAGAATGACAGTATTATTAAAACCAGAAGCATTCCTAACATATCAAACATCAAAACATACTATAACCCTACAACAATTAAAACAATATGGCAGAAATCCAGGCCCAAACAAATATTTCAATGAAATAGAATCTTTAAAATAAAATGTACAGCACAGGAAATATAGTCAATAATATTGTAATAACTACGTATGGTGCCAAATGGGTACCAGACTTACTGGAGTAACTTCCTCCTATATTATATAAATATCTAATTACTACATTATATACCTGAAACTAATATATGTCAAGTATCATTTAAAATTTTTTTAGTATTTAAAAAAAACACAATGGGACACCAGGCCATACCCATTAGAATTAAAATATTTTAAAGTACACTTCCAGCCAAGATGGAGATAGAGACAAACACACTTGTCTCCAGGCACAACTACAGCCAGACTAGATTACAACTAGACTACAAAAGAAGTATCACCCAGATTCATCACAAAATCAAGCTTTATGGAAGTCTGACAACCAAGGACTCAGAGAAGCCACATCCGACTAGGTGCGTAGGAGGGGCAGAGATGCAGAGAGGCATGGCGAGTTGTGGAAGTATCACCCAGATTCATCACAAAATCAAGCTTTATGGAAGTCTGACGACCAAGGACTCAGAGAAGCCACATCCGACCGGGTGCGTAGGAGGGGCAGAGATGCAGAGAGGCACGGGGAGTTGTGGGGAGGTGCAGACTCGGAGCGGCACTGGGAAGCAGTGGAACCGCAGTCTCACATTCACGTGTGGTGGATAAAAATCAGCGGGGATATCTCTGGAGCAAGTGATCCCAGCCTCAGACCAGACCACCCAGCCCAGGGTTCCAGCACCAGGAAAATAAGTCCCCATAACTTCTCACTGTAAACACCAGTGGGGATTGGGTTGGCAGAAGAAACTGGGATTCTCAAGAGACTCCTCTTAAAGGGCCCATGACAGACTTGGGACTCACTCAGACCCACCCCCTCTGGGATTCGGCACCAGAGCAACAGCTGGAAAGACACAAGTGACATACGGGGAGAAGAGAAGAAAGTTAAGTGACTAACAACAGGACAAGTGCCAGGACACAGATTCCTCCCAGGCAATCCCGAGAGGCCAGGCAAGGGCACTGTCCCCTCTCTAAACCCTCCCCACTCACACAGAGCAACAAAGCAGTGAAACTGGTTGTCCCATCTGGCAATTACCTAAGGCTCCACCCAACAAAATTTACAGGTGCCTTTTCTACAATAGGCTACATGACTAAGACAAGGAGTCAAAGCAGCTCTATCTAATAATTCACAAACACAGGAAGGCTGACAAACTCAGGAGAAAGAAATATGACCCTAATGAAAGAACAGAACAAAACTCTAGGAAAAGAACTAAATGAAATGCAGATGAGCAACCTACCAGATACAGAGTTCACAACACTGGCTATGTGGACGCTCAAGGAACTCAGTGGGTGCATGAACAGCAAATGATCCAATCAAAAATGAAGAAGATGGAGAACTTCCAGCCAAGATGGAGGTGTAGGTGGAAACACTGTGCCTCCTCGCACAACCAAGTTTAAAGACAACAAAGTTTTAGTAACAAAAACGCAACCAAAACAGAAAATTGAACTACATGGAAGTATGACAACAACGAACCGTTCATCCAGACCGGTAAACCAGGCGAAGGAGCAAGCAGTGAGGTGGAACGCGCAGGCCCCAGCGGCAGGAAGCAGCAAAGGAGACCACCATTGCCCCTCTTTGACCCCGTCCCCACATACAGCGTCACAAACCAGCGACTGAGTTGCCCCGCCCTGTGAACACCTAGGGCTCTGCTCTTCATAATTAATGGGTGCGAAAAGACCAAAACATGGCTCAAGAAGAACTCAAAGCCCCAGAGCCAATAACTCTAAGTGACCAAGAAATAGCCAACCTATCAGATGCACAGTTCAAAACACTGGTGATCAGGATGCTCACAGAACTGGTTGATTTTAGTCACAAATTAGAGGAACAAATGAAAGCTAAACTAACTGAAATGAAGGGAAATGCACAGGAAATCAATAGTAATGGAAAGGAAACTGGGTCTCAAATCAAGGGAGTGGACCAGAAGGAAAAAAAAAAATGACCAAACAGAAAAGGATGAAGAAACAAGAATTCAAAAAAATGAGGAGAGGCTTAGGAACTTTCAGGACATCTTTAAACGCTCCAACATCCGAATTATAGGAGTACCAGAAGGGGAAGAGGAACAGTCACAAGTGAAAACCTTATTTGAACAAATAATAAGAGAACTTCCCCAATCTGGCAAAGGAAATAGACTTCCAGGAAATCCAGGAAGCTCAGAGAGTCCCAAAGAAGTTAGACCCAAGAAGAAACACACCAAGGCACATCATCATTACATTAGCCAAGATTAAAATGAAGGAGAGAATTCTAGAAGCAGCAAGAGATAAGGGGACAGTCATCTACAAAGGAGTTCCCATCAGACTGTCAGCTGATTTCTCAAGAGACCTTCCAGGCAAGAAAGGGCTGGAAAGAAGTATTTCAAGTCATAAAAGGCAAAAACCTACATCCAAGATTGCTCTATTCAGCAAAGTTTTCATTTAGAATGGAAGGACAGATAAAGTGCTTCTCAGATAAGACCAAATCCAAGGAGTTCATCATTACCAAGCCCTTATTATATGAAATGTTAAAGGGACTTACCTAAGAAAAAGATAAAAAAGTTGAACAGTAAAAGTACAGCAAACATACAGTTATTAACAACCACACCTAAAACAAAGGCAAACTAAGAGGACAGCTAGATCAAGAGTAGAATCATAGAAATGAAGATCACATGGAGGGTTAGCAACAGGGGAGTGGGAGGAGAAGGGAGGAGAAGGTATAGAGAATAAGTAGCATAGACGGTAGGCAGAAAATAGATGGGGAGAGGGCAAGAATAGTATGGGAGATATAGAATCTAAAGAAATTGAGGCACGTGGTCATAAACTAAAGGGGGGGATGGTGGAGGAGGGGGTGTGCAGGGTGGAGGGGAATGAAGAAGGGGAAATAGGGCAATTGTAATGGCATAATCAATAAAATATTTTTTTTAAAAAAAGAAGACACAAGAGAAATAAAGGACAATTTTATAGAGAACCAGCAGTAGAGGGGATGAAGCTGGGTATCAAATCAACAAGTTGTAACATAAGGAAGAAGAAAGCAATCAGAAAGGCAAAAAGAATTTTAAAAAAAGATAAAAATTAGGAGCCCTGGGACATTCCCAATGTAACAACATCCAAATCATATAGGAGTGCCAGAAGGAGAAGAGGAAGAGCAAGAAATGGAAAACTTATTTGAACATATAATGAAAGAGAACTTCCCCAGTCTGACAAAGAAAATAGACTTCCAGGAAGTCCAGCAAGCTCAGAGTCCCAAAAAAGTTGGACCCAAGGAAATACACACAAAGGGACATCATAATTACATTACTCAAGATGAGAGACAAGGAACCTTAAAAGCAGCAAGAGAAAAGGAGACAGTTATCTACAAAGGAGTTCCCATAAGACTGTCAGCTGATTTCTCAAAAGAAACCTTACAGGCAAGAAGGGGCTGGAAAGAAGTATCCAAGTCATGAAAGGTAAGGACTTACATCCAAGATTACTGTATCCAACAAAGCTATCATTTAGAATGGAAGGGCAGATAAAGTGCTTCTCAGATAAGATCAAATCCAAGGAGTTCATAATCACCAAGCCCTTATTATATAAAATGTTAAAGGGAACTATATAAGAAAAAGAAAACCAAAACTAGTAACATTAACATGGAAACAAATGCACAACTATCAACAACTGAAACTAAAAGCCAAACTAAGCAAACAAGCAGATCAGGAACAGAATTACAGAAATGGAGATCCTTTGGAGGGTTATCAGCTGGGAGGGGGAAAGAGGAAAATGGGAGAAAAGGTGCAGGGAGTAAGAAGCACAGATTGGTAGGTACAAAACAGACGGGGAATGAATTATTAGATAGAGCTGCTTTGACTCCTTGTCTTAGTCGTGTAGCCTATTGTAGAAGGAATGTAGAAGGAAATGGAGAAGCCAAAGCGTTTATATGCATAATCCATGGATGTGAACTAAGGGGAGCGATTGCTGGAGGGAAGGGGGGTGGTAGGCAAAGGGAGGAAAATTGAGACAATGATAATCAATAAAATATATTAATGAATAAATAAATATTTTAAAGTAAAGATCAAATATTGGCAAAAAATGTGCATTTAGGAATGTGGTAAATATTAGTGATATACCTAGTATCAGTGGGGTAAAGATGATCTGTTTACCCAGTTAATCATTTGGAAGAACAATTAAATCTCTACCTTATACCATACACATTAAAATGCTAAAAACTTAAGAATATTTAACAATTAAAAATTCTGAAGAAAATATTTATATAATATTGATGTAGAACAAACTTCCAAAAGACATAAAACTCAAAACAATAAAGAAAAACACTTTCTGAAAAAAACATTACAGTGAAAACATGTGTATGACCAAAGTGACTATACTAGGTTAATAGGTAAGTA
Organism: Artibeus jamaicensis; assembly: GCF_021234435.1. Lineage (NCBI taxonomy): Eukaryota > Metazoa > Chordata > Mammalia > Chiroptera > Phyllostomidae > Artibeus > Artibeus jamaicensis. Next base: position 3,322,506 of record NW_026521954.1, read on the forward strand.
TCACATCAGGAAAAATAATTATAATCTGCATTAATAGACAAAGATTAGTATACAATAAAGAGTTTTCACAAATCTAGAAATACAAATAACGAAAAGAAAAAGACAAAAAACAAGCAAGCAATATAAAAAGAAATGAATTAAATTATTCAACCTTACTAATAATTAGTAAAACAAAAATTTCAACAATAAAATATTTTTCCCAACAGACTGGCAAATTTTTAAAAAATTCTCATTGTCCAGAGAGCAGGCTACACAATTAGTACAAATCACTAACACAAGAAACTTTTATCAGGAAACTTCACATTAACTACAAAAATTTTAAACTGAAAATACACCAAACCAACAATTTTACTTTCAGGAACTAGCCTACAATAGTATTCACCCATGAAAAGCAAAAAATGTATATTGCTCAAGGATGTTCAGTGCACACAGTTTCCAATTTTTCTTACAGTCAAAAAGTCCATAAATAGGAACCTGTTTAAATAAATTAAGAGTGGTCCTGCCTGGTGTGGCTCAGCGGGTCATGTGCCAGCCTGCAAACCAAAAGGTCACCAGCACATGCCTGGATTGTGAGTCAAGTCCCTCCAGTAGGGGGCACACAAGAGACAACCACACAGTTATGTTTCTCCTCCTCCCTTCCTCTCTCTCTAAAAATAAATAAATAAAAGCTTTATAAATAAATAGAGTGATTTAAGAAATCACTGAAAGGTCAAGGGTAGTGGGGCCCCAAAAGACAAAAACAAAACCGAAAAAACGACACAACCAGACCAACCGCGCCCGCGCCACGCACCCACAACCGCCCAAAGCCAAAAACAACCAATCTCAGACGCACAGTTTAAAACACTGGTCATCAGCTTCCTCACAGATCTGGTGGACTATAGCCACAAATTAGAGAAACATATGAAGGCTAAATTAAGGGAAATGAATGGAATTCCACAGGAAAACCATAGAGATGAAAAAAAAACTGGGACTCAAATCAATGGAGTAGACCAGAAGGAAGAAGAAAAAAATCATCAAACAAAAAGGAATGAAGAAATAAGAATTCAGAAAAATGAGGAGAAGCTTAGGAACCTCCAGGACATCTATAAACGCTCCAATATCCGAATTATAGGGGTACCAGAAGGGGGAAAGACACAACCACCAGTGGAAAAACTATTCGAACAAATAATAAAAGAAAATTTCCCCAATCTGGCAAAGGAAATAGACTTCCAAGAAATCCAAGAAGCTCAGAGAGTACCAAAAAAGTTGGACTCAAGAAGAAACACACCAAGGCATATCATAATTACATTAGCCAAAATTAAAATGAAGGAAAGAATCCTGGAAGCAGCAAGAGGTAAGGGGACAATCACCTACAAAGGAGTCCCCATCAGGCTGTCAGCAGATTTCTCAAAAGAGACCTTACAGGCAAGAAGGGGCTGGAAAGAAATATTCCAAGTCATGAAATCTAAAGACCTACAACCAAGATTGCTCTACCCAGCAAAACTTTCATTTAGAACGGAAGGACAGATAAGGTGCTTCTCAGATAAGATCAAATTCAAGGAGTTCATCATCACCAAGCCCTTATTATAATGAAATGTTAAAGGGACTTATCTAAGAAAAAGAAGTTAAAGAAACATGAACAGTGAAAGGACAACAAACTCACAGTTATTAACAACCACACCTAAAACAAAAGCAAACTAAAAGGACAGCTAGATCAGGAGTGGAAACATAGAAATGAAGATCTCAAGGAGAGTTAGCAACAGGGGAGTGGGAGGAGGAGACGGGGGGAGAAGGTACAGAAAACAAGTAGCATAGACAGTAGATAGAAAATAGATGGGGGGGCAAGAATAGTATGGGAAATATAGAACCTAAAGGACTTGAGACACATGGACATAAACTAAAGGGGGTAATGGTGGGGGTGGGGGGGGGGGGAGAGGGGAGAGAGGGGGGAGAACAACCAACACAAAATTAAAATAAAAAAAAAAAATAAATTTTTTTTAAAAAAAAAAAAAAAAAAAAAATAAATAAAAAAAAAAAAAAGAAAAATAACATGGAATACTTGAAGAATACCATAGACTTTAAAAAGAAAAAAGTAGATCACTAAGGATAAACAGGAAAAATAAATACCAGCAAAACTACTACAAGAGTACATAAAACATAAGCTCTTTTTTGGTAAAATATGTACTTGCATGTAGACACAAAAGCAGACGTGTATATATACATGTATGTATACACATTTGTATGTACAATTACTATATGAGAAAAAATTGAGGAGACATAGAAACCAATAGCCAGAAATTGCTCATTTTCTACATTATATATGAGTAGGTTGCATTAAATGATTTATAATACACCAATATTATTTCTGTTATCAGAAAAATACCAGATTAGAGTGTATAACACATGCTTTCAATGACACCACAGTACAAACTATGGACAATCTAGTACTCACTTGTGGTCCTTGAAAATGTCCACTAGAAAGTTTTGGTTAATGGCTGGAAACATCTTAAAGAGTTGCTTCTCCTTTAGTTTAGTGGCACAATCTTTTTCAAACATAAAAGACTCCCTCTTCTAAAACAAAACCAAAAAAAGACAAAAAAATCATCTTTAAAATGGGATTTATAATACTAAGTATGATGATCCAAAAGCATGGTTATTTTGTTGCAAAAGGACTAATAATTTAAAAGCAATCACAGACTTTCTTTACTGATTAATCAAGGCTGAAATTAGTAATATAAGTATTCTTGCACTATTTATTTATATCCTATTTTTACAAAGTATTTGAAGCTGCTCATAAATATATATACATACAATCATGCATACACATGTGAGCATGTGTGTGTGTATATGTACACACACATATACATATGGTCACATATACACACCCAACACATTCAATCATATTACATAAGACAGGATCTAAATAAATGAAGAAGTCAGAGATACAGAAAATAAAGGTAAGAATACAGAATAGCTAGCAAGTAAAATTAGTATATAAACACACGCCACAAAATCCTGTACAACTGTTAACGGTGGGCCACAAATTCAGTTCTGAGACTCTTAGCAGCCAAAGCAAAGGGGGAAACAAAGATTCTCAGTGTCCATAAAATGAAAACAAACCAGTTGCTCAGGAGAAGTACAGCTTTTTCTGCTACTGAGACTGAAAGAAATGTCTCCCACGGATCCTCATAAAAGGGACCCTGTATGATGCTGTGAACAACAACCTCAAAAATATACTCTCCTCAATGGGCAGAAACTACAGTGTACAAATAAGTTGCAAATTCAGGTTAACAGAAAATCTTAAAATTCACAATTTTTAAGTTTCACAAGCACATTTACTTCAAAATAACTGTATGAGAACTATTATTAACTGTTAGTTTTCTCACAAGTCCTATTTGGACCTGTTCAAATTGCCAAGCCAAAAGAACTTTCATAAAATGTGCTATTGTAATCCTAGCCAGGACTACAATTACCATTCTTAAAGTGATTTCTAAGATAATTTGTTGACACTGTAATGTAACTAAATATTGGTTTGCTACAAAGTTCCTAATGTCTGAAAAATTACTTCCTATAAAATTTCAAAGGTGACTCTGAAAATTCCTAAATATAAAAATTACGTAAGTATAGGATGATCCTAGACTAGGTCCTGGTTTTGAAGCCTAACCATACTTAGGCCATTTACGTAACACCAAACAACAATGAAAGAGGAACCATGGCATGTGACCATCTGACCAGTGAGAGGATGATGGGTAAAGCTGATCGCAGCCTAGGTCAGCAGAGTGACAGAAAAGCTACCTCAAGGATTAAAAACATTTCACGTTTTTAAAAATTATGCATTATATCTGAACTTACTAAAATATTCAGTGATCAGATTTATTAGCAATCTACCAGGTCACAGAGTTTCAAAACTTCAAATTCAAAAAAACTGAAAATTTATGACACAATTAATTACTCTATTCACACACTATGCCTAAAGTTTTTTATATCCTTTATTTAAAAAAAAATACAAAGTGTATTTCTCCTTTGGGGACAAAAAGTGAGGAGAAGGCATCACACAAAATTCCCTTTCTGGAGTAATACCTCAGGGAGAGTCCTTGGGAGCAAAATAATACCATTTCTATTAGCCATACAAAGGCAAACAAAAATCACTGGTAAGGGGGAAAAAGTGCATTAAATTGGGAAGTCAAAAATGTTCATTTGTTCACTATTACACTGAGAGATTAAAAGGCAGGTTAGAACTGTAAATATAAGTTTCTGTAGTGGAAAATGGTGTTTCAACAAAAAGTATCACACCATTTGGGCAGAAGTTCTAGGCTTTCCTATGTTTTTAAGAAAATCCGTTTATCCAACTTATTACATATATAAATTGAAAAGGATATTTGAACAATACTAAATTATAAAATCCTATTGAAAAGATTGTTCCTTGGATCATTTAAATGTGCAAAGATGAGAATACATATTTCCAATTTAATTAATAGGTTAACTGGAGAAAATAAATACAAATGTAGAGTAATCCCACCATTCTTCTTTCATACCAATTCTAAGTATTTCAAATATGAAGGTGATCCTTTAAGATGTCAAATGAGTAAGAAAGTAAATAAAAGTGTTTTTAAGATCACCATCTAAGAGTTTTCTTTTTTCCTTTGAGAATTGGACTAAATAATGTTTATGGTCTTTCCTCTTCTGATTTTTAAATCCTCTGATACTAATTTGCAGAATTCAAGAAAAAAGGCTAAAAACAAAGGCAAAGAAAACCAAATTCACTTGTAGCTTTACATAACTAGACACACTAAATACGAAACAAAAATATGTATATAAAGTTCAAAGTGAAATGAAGTTTCTGTTTGAACTTGTTTAACTGAAAAGTCAGATAAGGGTATATATTTTTAATTCAAATGGTTAAGTTTCTAAAACTTTCTCTAAAAAATTTTGTTTCAAAGATGGACACTTCTTTAATAGCAAGAGAAACATTTCTTATTACTAATTTATGAATGAAAGTACCTTTTTTTTGAAACTTTATTTATTTATCTTTTAATTTTTTAAAAAATTTATTTAGTTATTTTTCAAGTACAGTTTTCTTTTGTCTGAAAGTATCTTTAAATGAAAGATTTCTTCCATGTTTCCAGAATTTAAAAAATTACATGAATGTTAAAATGCTAAAAACTGTGCAGCTCAATCACCTAAAAAATTAAATCTAAAACAACACATTTAACATAGATTGGTCTACTGTTACAGAATATCAACTAACTTCCCCAAAGCAAAAACCTCCAGCTTTAAACTATGTTTAAAACATTTTCCAATTTTAACATTAACTTCAATCAAGTTAAAAACAGATTCCAGACTAGGAAATATAAAATCAAATGAAAATCACAAAGTAAACAAACATACATAATCAATCTAGAGTCAGAGACAAAGACTTAATATTTATACTAACTCATACCAAATTGTGTTTTTCCTGTAAGGCAATTTCTTCTGACATTATTTCTCTGAGTGATACTTTTTTAGTTTGAGTATTCCAATGATCCAATAAGGGTAGCATTTGAGATGCTGCTAAAGTCTTCAGTAACTTTTTGCCTGTTCTCTGAGATGATTTTTGTTCAGTATTATCAAGACCAACATGCCCAACCATGGAAGGATCTATAAAAGCAGCACAAATAGTGTCAGACCCTCAACAATAACAAAAAACATACAAATTAAGCATTATGCACTGTTACATCCACCTCAGAGAGATGAAGAAAACATGGGTTTTTTACTTTTAGCTTGTACACATAATGCAACTCTGAAGTTTCAAATTCATCTGCATGTAACTACAAGCAAGAAATGATGTGTAAATGTAGGAATATTTCAAATGAGTCATGATCTGGGTATCACTAAAGCAACTCAATGCTTCTCACTCTTTTCCATACCACATCGGCCCACAGAAAATAGTGACACATACAATGCTAAACACAGGAAGTTGCAGCCAGCTCAAAGTTACCACCTGGAGCAGCTCTGGTGAGCTCTGTTCAGCCATTCCAAGGACTGAAAAGATTAGTATTTTGGCAAATCTGTAACCAACCCACTGGTGGCACCCAATGAAAATTTAGCAACTGATAGGCAAGTAAGGAAAGGGCTGAACAAATGTGCAACATGTCATCATTTCTAAGGGATATCAACACATTCTGATACATTCCTTGGCTTTCCTAGAAGGAGAAAAAACAGTGGGTAGTAGTGTCATTCACACAACTCTTGATACCCTTTGGGCACCTCCAGCTCTCAAACAGTTTCAGCTCTTAAAGCTACAACGCAAACACAGGTCTGAACTAAAGCACATACTGAGATTCTTCAATCTGCAGTCCCAGTGTGGAGTGGACAAAAGTATATGGAGGATTCATACACACAAGGGAGACCCTTATTAACAGGTCTGCCACTATGCACTAATCACTGAGGACAATGCTATAAGAGAAGTCTTCTGGAATCAAGTATTTTCAATTTGGCAGATGTACCAAAAAAGCAGGCTGACTTTTGAGCTCTAATAATAGTAACATCAAGAAAAACTTTGAATAACCAAGTAATATGTCCACGATCCTCTCAAACACATGAATACTTTTATTGCTCTCAAACCAGAACAGTTTTCTTTCATTCAGAGCGAAATCTTAATAGGAAAAACCTTGACTAGATCTATTAGAGCACATATTACGTGTTCCACAGCACTTATGAAAGCTGAACAGTATTATAGGGTCTTTTATCTTCATATAAAAATAAAATAATTTTTAAAGAACTTTCATTTGCATATAAAAATTCTTAGGTTAACATTTTGTGGAAGTGCTTAAAATGAGTTAAAATTCATACATACACACACCAAGTTACAATATCAAGACAAGATCATTAGATTAGAAAAGAAGCCCAGGCTGGTGTAGCTCAGTGGATTGAGCACAGGCCTGTGAAGCAAAGAGTCGCTGGTTCGATTCCCAGTCAGGGCACATGCCTGGGTTGCAGGTGGGGTGGGTCCCCAGTAGGGGACACAAAAGAAGCAACCACACATTGATGTTTCTCTCCTTCTCTTTCTCCTTCCTTTCCTCTCTCTCTAAAAATAAATAAATATTAAAAAAAAATAAGTGATTTACCTCGCATAAACTTGCCACAGGATACCTCTTCCTGTCTTTGTCGCTCCTAAACACAAGTACAGAACAGGGGATTGGCAAAGGAGGGTGCATTAGAAAACAAGATTATATTATTTTTCTCAAGAAATCATCTCTCATAAAATTATCAATCGTCCTTGCTAAAATCTAAGTAAAACAACAAATTAGATAAATAAAATTATAAAGTATGACTACATCTATATTTTCTTCCACTTAAGGAGTTGTTATGCTATATTTTTCAAAGTTTTTGAAATTTAATTAATCATTACAGAGCTGTTACACTGTACTTGTTTGTTTTTGAAATTTAATCAAACAGTACAGCAAGTCTTTCATTTAGGGAGCAAAAACTATTTATGTCTCCCTTAAAAAAATTCAACATACTGAACTTCATCATTAATTACATAATTTAACCAGTCTAGAAATAACCTAAAATACTGAAAAGAGGTAAAAATCAATAATCTGTTAAGTCATAAAAGTTCATTCTCTCTCAAAGTCAAAATTCAACAGAACTCTTTCATACAACAGATTTTACTGAAGAGCAAAGGTGACAGAATGGATACAAAAGCTCTTTATGAAGAGGAGCCTACCAACCATTACAGATTCTTTCCACTTCTCATGAATCACTTTAGCCAGATTCAGATCTATATGAACCACACAATCCTCAACTGTTAGAGACCCTTATAAGGGGGGAAAAGAAAATATAATCATTACCCATACATTGCAGGAAACATACTAAACCACTTTACGTATCATAAAACTAGTCTGTATTATTAATTTCTAACCTATGACTTTAGTTCTCTTGGAATATTTCTGTATATATAACATGTTGTTTTCACACTTCTTGGCTGCTGCAATTAAATAATGCTTCATATATTAAGTTATCTGTGGCCATTATTCTAAATAAATTTAATTTATTCATTTCCATGAGTCATGACTTTTTAATAAATGTGTTCTCAGAAATTAATCTTGACTTATGGATCTGGAGTAGCACCAAAGGGTTCAAAAAGGTTCATCTTTGTAAATAAGTATGCAGTAAATACCAGAAAAAACTTTCAATATAGGCACAGGATGAACACAAACTCCCTATATAAATGCTATTTCTTCAAATTACATTTTCTTAAATCCTCTACAAACACGCTGTGAAAAAATAAGGTAAACAACACAAATTTACTTTTACATTTCAGTTAACATATAAAATAATTTTCACACTGAAATATTACTATCTATCTACATTTTATTCACATAAAGACACACATATGGGTAATTTACTTTTTCCTTACCTGAATCAATACCAACAGGGCCAAACAATTCACTGAGCTGAAAGGCCAGTTCAGGAGGTAATGCCAATTCCAGACAGTCTATGGTAAGAGATTTGGTCATCACTGGTGTGGGATTCAACATCTCAGTTTTATCTTCTTCACTAACTCCAGCTAGCAAAGTACTCCCTGCCATTAGAAATTTTTCCATTTCCTGTTCATCTTCATTCACAAACTCTTCTGTGTTTGGAAATTTCACATAATCCTTTGGAAGATTTTCATTTTTCTTTATTTCACAGGAGTCAGTAAAATAAATTTCTTCATTTAATTCAAGATTTGAAGTGCCTGATACAGAGTTTAAAATATCAGACAAACTCAAAGAAGAATGCATACTGTCTCCAATTTCTGTGACTTCTAGATTCTTCTCCATTTCACTCACATCTTGAGCAGGGATAGCATTTATAGTACCTGAAAAAGACTGGTTAACGTTATATAAACCTGAGAGTTCTGCCTGACTATCAGGAAGTACTTCATTAGTACTCTTTAGCGCTGTAGTGGAATTAGGGAATACACTTATTAATCCAGGTTTTTCAGTAGTTACAGTTCTTATTTCTGCCTGTCCTGGGTTTCCCTTTTCTGAATCACAGGTAGACTGTACATTAGTGTTAGTGATATCAATCCCATGACCAAATTCTGGCTCAGAAGGAGTAGAACTCTCTACGGTTCCTCTTTGGCTAATAACTTCCTTCAAATTAACTCCTGGAGAAAGTGGCTCAACTTGTGCTTCCTCATGTGACTTTTGGTTATTCTCATATTCAGTACCCTCACATAATTTAGTTTCAGAATCCAACAAGAGGCTCGTGGCCCAAATAATATCTTTGTCGCACCTCTCATATAAGTCTTTTAGAGCTTCTAGTGAAACGGATCCAAATAATTTACAAAGAATATTAAGATTTTCAGATTCATCAGCACTGGTAAGTTCACTTTCTTCAACAAATGTGCTTTTATCATACATTACCCTATATGGAATTGTTTCTTGAATATCTAAGTTCATGTTAATATTGAAAGCTTTTGGTTCAAATCCATCTAGTCTCCCTATTAATACTCTCACAGAATCTGAAACACTAATTTTATTCTTTTCTATTTTCCATAAGAGAGCAAAATCCTGTGGTTCAGTCTGGGTACACGTGCCTACTTCTATTCCAGGGACTTCTTTAGGCTTTCCTTCTGGAAATTCAGCTAAAGTTTGTGGTCCTACTACTCCAGGAATAGCTGGAGCACTATTGGTAAAAGAAAGAGACAATGTGTGTTGATCGTGAATCTCTTTACTTAGACAAGTCTCATTCTCACAGGTCATTTCACTGAATAGCATATTAGAATTGCCTAGAATAGAGCTACCCAATGCTTTCAGTTCTTCAGGGCTTGTGCCCCAACAGGCCTCATGTGCTGTGTATAAGGGTATTTCACTCAGAGTGTCATTTGTTCCAAATTCAAGGTTGGGTTCATTTATACCAGACTTTCGCATTCTTGATTTGTGCTGTCTCTGAGCTAAAGAATCAGGTGAAGGCCAGTCGCCCAGAATGTTGAATGAGTATTTTTCAGTATTTCTGTAAGCGTCATAATTATAGCTACTGAAAGCTTCTGAAGCATCATCACACTGTGACTTCTTGTCATCCTCTACATTTTCATGTAGAGATCCTAGTTGCTGGATATGATCTATATCCACAGATAGACTATTATCTGATACTTTGCATGATGGAGGGCGATTATACTTTTTGTCACTTTGTACAGATGAAGCTTTTGCAGTTTTTCGGTTCCTTTTTGTCCTCTGACCAATAGTTTTATCAACTGGCCAATCACCAACAAAATTTGATAGTTCATATCTTGATAACTTTTCCACAGATGACTTGCTTTTTTGTTTTCCAAAGGCTTTTTTCTTTACCATTGCTCTTTCTTCTGATATTTCACCAGATGAGGAGTTTTCATTCTGAAATGATATAGCATTTGAAAGATCACAGTCTCCATTATTATTTTCACCACAGCTAATACTCGGTGGCACGCTCTCTACAAAACTATCTGCATCAGTTTTGCTATGCTCTTTTTCAGGAGCCATTTCTACTCGGTCTTTTCCACTTTTGTCTGTTACTCGTACTTTGCTTTCAGAATCAGAAAAACACATGTCTGCACCTTCCTGAATGAAAGCACTCTCACTGCCAGGATTCATACCACTTATTTCTTTTCTTCCTTGGTTTAAATCTGTATTAGGGAGATATGCAACATTCGCGGGTAACACAGTTTCTTTGGTCAGGTCAGGTTTCTTCTCTTCAATTAACTCTATGTGCTTCAAAGATGAGGATAAAATATTTTCTTCTTTTTCAGAGGTAATGTCTTCATTGTTTCTCGGGCTGTAAAATTTTTTAAGTATTATGAGGCAGTATCTTAATGTTACCATAATCTTACGATTTAAATTAAAGAAACACTCAATGGAAAGAACACTTAACACTTACTCTAAAAACTCTAGAAATACACTACATTAAAATGATAAAAGCTAACCTTGGTCTTTGAGCAAAACACTATGAACACATCCCTTTGTTGTCACCATAATGACTAGCAAAATGCCTGGCATAGAGAAAGCACTAAAACTTTTTTGAATTGTATAATAAATATAAGATTTTCAGTTAAGATGTTTATTATACATAAATATTAAAATTAAGTTTCTAAATTTATTCCCAGAAGAGGACACCACCTCCATGGCTTCTTTAACCTATTTAATAAGCTTAACATAATGTCAAACTAGGACTGCCTCTATACTACCTGTCATTTGCTACAAAGGAAAATGCTTAAGCTTCATTTACAAAGTCAAAAAGAGTTAACCAACATGATTTGCACAGTTAAGAAAAATGAGAGATAGGGAAGAAAGATCTCATCTGAGATGTCACTTGTTAAATTTTTAAAAACCATCCTTAATGTTAACATCAGACTCAGGGCACTTTTGCCTAATCATTACTTTCAAGTGTAGTGCTTTTTCCTTTTCCAATTTGTCAACTAGTCTTCCTTCTTCTCCTTCTTTATTCTAGGAGCTCTCAAAGTCCCACCTCTTCCATGAAGCCTTCCTACTAAAATCACACCTAGCACTGAGTTTTCCATATGCCAGATGCTATTCTAAGTCTTTTACAAGTGTTAATTCATAATCCTTAAGAGATCCTAGGAGCAAAGTGTTGTTACTGCCATTTTAGAAATAAAGAGCTAAAGTATAGAGAGATTTTACAGTTACATATTATAAAACTGTGGGATATGAAGCCAGGAAACAAGGATTAAGAACCCACGTTCTTCACCACTTTGCGCCAATGCTCCTCACTGAAAGGGCATTTATGAATTTTCTCTTCCTAACTCCTTAGTCCTTTTCAGTAGAACCTCTCCATCCCTTACCATCACAAAATACAGGAAACTCAGACCTTTCTATATATTCAAGGTTCTTCTTTACTCATTTATGATTATTCTTACAAGATGGTTATTTTTACCAAAAAAGAATATTTTTACCATTACCTAAGGAAATTAAGTGATATGATTATAGACAAATAACAATGAGGACATAAGGTAACTAACAGATAAAGACTAAAATTGCAGGAAGCTACATAATGAAGACAGTACAAACATGGGCCCACAAAACCCAGAGGACAATTAAACAACTCTAATGTCGTCACTTAAATAAACAAACTTTTCTTTTCCTGCTCACCACATACTCACATCCTGCTTCAGGTAAGACCATATGTAAGTCCTACAAGTTATCTGGCAGTGATTTCACAAGCTTCAAAACTTTATTTTTTAAAAATTGTGTTTTAAACTGAGAATCTGTACACAGACAGGGACTTTAACCTACCTAAAACTTCGGTCTTCAAAAGATACTGCACATAACCCAACACGTTCAATGTTTTCTGGCACTGAAGAACTCATAATTATTGGCACTGAAACAAAATGTTGATAACGTTCCAACATTCTTTTTATTTTTTCTTTGCTTATCCCATGAATATTACGCCTAAAAATTCCAGGGGAGAAAAGGGCAAAAGAGATATTAGTAGTTAAGCTTTTAAACATATCAGGACATATACTGTCATGAAAAACAATATATGTATAATAGGTAAAAATTAAAAGCTGATTTATTAGAATAATATATACTATTTTAATTTAACTTTCATTTTACTCAGGATGTCTTAAATTATCATTTTTTAAGCATTCCATATATTCTTTCCCAAACATTCTTTACCAACTTGAAAAAATGAGCAGCTCTTAATAACTTAAAAAAAATTTATCCCTAAGCTCTGCAAAAACTAAAGCAAAACAAAAAAAGCTCATAAGAATACGACCACGGACTGATAGACTTCTAGTCTAGATGGTGGCACTGGTAAACACGTCTCACCTCCTCGCACAACCACATCAAAATTACAACTAAATTATAGAACAACCATCACTCAGAACCACCAGAAATCAACTTGAAGTATGACAACTGTGGAATTAAAGAAATCACACCCATCCAGACTGGTAGGAGAGGCAGAGACACAGAACAGGCTGGTCCACATCCACATGTGGTGGATAAAGATTCAAGAGTAGAACAGGCTGGTCCACATCCACATGTGGTAGATAAAGATTCAAGAGCAGAACAGGCTGGTCCCACATCCACATGTGGTGGATAAAGATTCAAGAGTAGAACAGGCTGGTCCCACATCCACATGTGGTGGATAAAGATTCAAGAGGGGTAGCTTGGGAGCAAGGAGTCCCAGACCCATACCATGCCCCCCAGCCCAGGGTTCCAGTACCAGGAAGATAAGTCCCCATAACTTCTGGCTGCAAAAACCAACAGGGATTATGTCAGTTGAGGAAACTGCTGGAGTCTCAAGCAGTTCCTTTTAAAGAGGCTATACATGGACTTAGTCAGACTCACTTCCTCTGAGCTCCAGCACCAGGGTAGCAGCTGGAAAGGTACCAGGAGCATACAGGGAGGAAATGAAGTGTTTGGCATCAAGGTGAGAGCTGGGGACAACTTTGTCCCAGAGAGATGCATAGGCAGAAGCCATTGTCCCTTTTCTGAGCCTTCCCCCTCACAGAGCCACAGACCCAGCAGCTGGGTGCCACATCTGTCAACCTGGCTAACACAGCTTGCCCTGCCCTTGAGATCTGAAGGCTCCAACCCACCCAACTTACAGCTGTTAACAGTGGCTCTTCCATATGAATGGCTGGTCTTGGCTCATGCTTCACAACTTCCTAAAATCCTTTCAAATAAGCAACAGCTGGCCTCAGTGAGCCCACAGCTCCTGTACCTTCTGCTAAGTGGCCCCAGACATGGCACTAGCAAGAGCCAGCCTAGATTCACAGCTTTGCTTCACCAGAATCTCCATGCCCACTACAAGTAGCAGACATCTCAGATTGCTTTACAGCTTTGGCAGGGTGGCCCAGAGAAAAACAATGGTGGAGGCTGACCTTGGCCTGCACCACCCAGGATACCCCAGGGACAGTGTACCCAGTGGACAGCTATAGACCACAACAGAGGCCCATCACCCAGCCCCTGGACAGCTGATCCTTCATGGAGGGCTGAGATTGGTGATCAGTGGTCACAGCCAATCCTTGCAGCTGACTGGACTGGGTAAATCCCACCGACCCGCCACAGCAACCAAGGCTCAACTACGAGAGGAGGGTGCACTCTGCCCACAAGAAGGACATACCCAGAGTCCCCAGCTTGAGTGTTAGGTGTCCCACAGGGTCCAGCAATGCCACTGGACCCTACAGGACACCTACTACATTAGGCCACACTACCAAGACAGGCAGTCATAGCAGTTCTACATAATACATAAAAACAAACACAGGGAGGCTGCCAAAATGAGGAGCCAAAAAAACACGGCCCAAATGAAAGAACAGATCAAAACTCCAGAAAAAGAACTAAACAAAATGCAGATAAGCAATCTATCAGATGACGAGTTGAAAACACTAGTTATTAGCAGGCTCGAGGGACTTAGTGAGGATCTCAACAACATAAAAAAGATCCAGTCAGAAATGAAGGATACAACTGAAATAAAGAACAACAACTTATAGGGAAAACAACAGTAGAGTAGATGAAGCCGAGAATCAAATCAATGACTTGAAACATAAGGAACTAATCAGAATAACAAGAAGAAAAAAGAATCCCAGACAAAAATGACAGTATAAGCAGCTTTGGGACAACTTCAAGAGCTCCAACACTCACATGACAGGGGTGCCAGATGGCGAATAGAAAGAGCAAGAAATTAGAAGTATACCTGAAAAAATAATGAAAGAACACTTCCCTAATTTGGTAAAGGAAATAGACATGCAAGTCTAGGAAGCACAGAGTCCCAAACAAGATGGATGCAAAGAGGCCCACTCCAAGACACATCATAATTAACATGCCAAAGGTTAAAAATAAAGAGAGAATCTTAAAAGCAGCAAGAGAAAGCAGTTAGTTACCTATATGGGAGTTTCCATAAAACTGTCAGCTGATTTCTCAAAAGAAACTGTGCAGGCTGAAGGGGATTGGCAAGAGATATTCAAAGTCATGAAAAGCAGGGACCTGCAGCCAAAATTGATCTAGCAAAGCTACCATTTAGAATCAAAGAGCAGATAAAGAGCTTCCCAGACAAGAAAAACTAAAAGTGTTCATACAGCAGGCCTACACCATAAAGAAAATCCCAAAAGATAAATGTCAGACAGAAGGAAATTTCCAGATGAAAAATCTATAATGAAAGAAAAATTAAACACAAGCAATATTACATTAGTGAAAACAAACAGTATCTGTCCATTCTGAACAATCATAGCATGTAAGATCAAAGGGAGGTTAAGAATCAGAGTAAAATGTTTAAATCCTTTGTATTGAGGAGTAAGGCTATGAAAGTGGTTTAACTTTAAGATGGCAAGATACCTTTTTAATGTAACCATTTGAAAAATAAAAATAGTATACATAATTTCCAAATTAGGACAGGAAAAAAAAGCAAATAAGTCAGCATTCAATAAAAAATTCCAAAATAAAACATAGTAGTTCTATTAGTATTAGACAAATTGAACTTTGTAACAACAACATTAAGAATAAGAAAAAATCTATAGACAAGGATACAATATTCAATTAATTAGAGTGATATAAAAATCTTAAGCTTCTATGTACTTCAAAATACACCCTTAGAATATATAAAATGAAAACAGGCAGATTTATAAGGGGAAACTGATATATTCAACATAATAAAGGAAAACTTCAACACGCCTCCCTTACAAATTTCCTTACCCCTCTCTTAAACATTAATCCACCACACAAATTTTTTAAGAAAATAAAGCTATAAGAGATGTGATCAACAGAACAAGCATGACTTAATATTATATTAACACACTATAACCAGTATATATTCTTACCAAGCACACATGAAACACTTATTAAAAAGCCGACAATGGACTAGACCATACATCTTTAAGAAATCAGGTAATTAGTATCACCCAAACTACATAATCTTACCTATTGCAGTTAAGTTAGTTGAAAAACCAACTTTTTAAAAAAGATAAATTTAAAAACCATCTGCTCATGAATCTAAAAGCATAGTTCTAAATAACCCAAAGGTTAAAAAAAATCATAATATAAGTTAAAAAATAAATGATAAGAAAAAAGTATTACATATAAAAATTCTGGGAATAGCTAACAAAGTACCCAGGGAAATCTAGAGCATCAAATTATATTAGAAAATGACCTAAACATTCAGGTAAAGATTTTTTAAAATGACAGTGTGTATAGAGCAAAATAAGATTTTTTGAAAAGCAAAGAAAGTATAATTTAAAAAGCAGAAATGAATTAAATATAAAACAAACTTACAAGAGAAAGACAAGCAGAATTATTTATTTGAAAGGCTAATGAAAAAATCTCATCTCTGGTGAGAATAATCAATAAAAAAGAATGGAGATACATATAAACATATCAGGATAAAAAGGAAAATTTGAGTATAGATGCAGCAGAGATGTAAATGGTCAGAGAATACTATAATCATTTTAATAAAGGGTTAATAAGTTTGAAAACTTTGGTGTAATGAAAATTTTTCAGGAATCCAATGAAAATAATGAGAAAAACAGAACTAGAGACATGGAAACATGGAACAGACTGATAGCTCTAAGAGGAGAGAGGGCAGGGAGCAATGGTGGAAGGAAGGGGAAAGGATTAATCAAAGAACATGTATGAATGACTCAGAGACATAGACAACAAAGAGGGGACCAACTGTGGTGACTGTGGGCAAGAAGGATAGGCTGGGTGAGTGGGATACAAAAGGGAGAAAAACTGGAACATAATAGAATAAACAAAAAAAATGCAACTGAACCTTCTCAGAAAGAAAACACCAGATCCAGACAGTTTTATAATTAAATTCTATCAAACATTCAAATTTATATAAATTCGTATAAGAGAAAAAGAACAAATACTTCCCGTTACTTTTATGGACATAAAACCATAACACCAAAGCCAGGCAAGGCGGTACAAGGAAGAAAAACTGTAGGCCAACATCACTGGTTTATACAGGTAATGTAGCAAAAGAAAAAAAGAGGTTCCAGCCAAGATGAAGGACTAAGTAGAAACCCTTTGCTTCCTTGCACAACCAAAAGGAGGATAACAGCAATGTAAAAATAATGAACAACCAGAAGTGCCAGAAAATCAAACTGCATGGAACTCCAACAACAAAGGAAATAAACAGTCAACCAGGCCAACGAGGCTGGCAGGAGTCAGACCAGGCAGAAGACCAGTCAGAGAGAACCCAGGCAAGCCAGTGGACCAAGTGGGCGGGGCTGGCTAAAGTGGAAACTGAGACTCAGAGCTGACTGTGGACTACGAGAGGGGTTGCCACGGTAAGAAAAAAACCCAGTCTCCCATGAGAATTTGTTGGAAAGTGGGGCTAGAGCCCAGCAAAAAAGCTGCATTGTTCCCTCTCGGACTACTCCCCCACAGGCAGCACCCAGTGCAGCAAAGAGGGCTGCCCGGCCCCACCCCCTTACAACTTAACAGGTACCTGGAGACAAAGAAATATGGCACAAACGAAAGAACAGAGTAAAACTCCAGAAAGACTCCATAAAACTCCAAAAGATAAGGAAACAGCCAACCTATATGATGCAGAGTTCAAAACCCCGGTAATCAAGATGTTCACAGAACTGCTTGAGCTTGGTCACAAAATAAAGGAACAAATGAAGACCACCCAAAGTGAAATAAAGCAAAATATTCACGGAAGCAACAGTGAC
Organism: Artibeus jamaicensis; assembly: GCF_021234435.1. Lineage (NCBI taxonomy): Eukaryota > Metazoa > Chordata > Mammalia > Chiroptera > Phyllostomidae > Artibeus > Artibeus jamaicensis. The sequence goes on from NW_026521954.1 coordinate 3,340,123, forward strand.
AGGAAGGAAACCAGGACTCAAATCAATGATTTGGAAGAAAAGGAAGAAATATACATTCAACTGGAACAGAATGAAGAAACAAGAAATGAAGAGAGGCTGAGGAATCTCTGGGACAACTTTAAACACTTTAACATCCAAATTATAGGGGTGTCAGAAGGAGAAGAGAAAGAGCAAGAAACGGAAAACTTATTTGAACAAATAATGAAGGAAAACTTCCCCAATCTGGCAAAGGAAACAGACTTCTAAGAAATCCAGGAAGCACACAGAGTCCCAAAGAACTTGGACCCAAGGAGGAACACACCAAGGTACAACATAATTACATTACCTAAGATGAAACTTAAGGAGAGAATCCTAGAAGCAGCAAGAGATAAGGAGATAGTCACCTACAAAGGAGTTCCCATCAGACTGTCAGCTGATTTCTCAAAAGAGACCTTACAGGGAAGAAGGGGCTGGAAAGAAGTATTCCAAGTCATGAAAGCCAAGGATCTATATCCAAGATTACTCTATCCAGCAAAGCTATCATTTATAATAGAAGGGCAGATAAAGTGCTTCCCAGACAAGATAAAACTAAAGGAGCTCATCATCACCAAGACTTACCTAAGAAATTGAAGAAGATCAAAAACTATAAACAGTAAAATGACAACAACCTCACAACTATCAACAACTGAACCTAAAAAAGGAAAAATAAAAACAAATACTAAACAAACGACTAGAATAGGAACAGAATCAGAGAAATGGACATCGCACGGAGCGCTTTCAGTGGGGAAAGAGAGAGGAAGAACAGATGGGGAAAGGTACAGGGAATAAGAAGCATAATTGGTAGGCATAAAATACACAAGAAGAGGTTAAGAATGGTACAGAAAACAGAGATGTCCAAGAACTTATATGTGCAACCCATGAACATGAACTATGGGAGGGAATGCTGGAGGGTTGGGGGGTGCAGGGCGGAGGGGGGATAAGGGGAAAAATTGGGAAAACCGTAATAGCATAATCAATAAAAATACTTAAAAATAGAAAAAAGGGAATAAAGTACTGATACCTGCTCCATGGAAGAACCCTGAAACATTATGCTAAGTGAAAAATGCCAAATACAAAAAACCACATACTATATGATTCCATTTATAAAGTCCAGAACACACAAATCCATGGAGAAAGAAAAGCAGATTAGGGGAGGGTGGAATAGGGAGACAGATAGCAGGTGGGAGGTTTCTTTTTGAATAATGGTTACATACTTTGTGAACACACTAAGATTAGGCTGTCCTTTATTTAGTCCATGTTCTGAGTAAAATGTTTATTCAAGTCAAACAATCAAAAAGGTGGAAGCCATAAAGTACCTGGACAGCTAAACAGCTGGACATCTGCTACCTTTTCCATCTATGTCTCCTCAATGCTTTCTAAGTCACTAGGCAGCTATACTAACTTGTTCCTCCCAGTAGCACAAAGTTCAGGTATGTCAAACCCCAAAGCATGGTCTAGCTTCAGATATCGACATCGTATTATTGGTAATAATAAAGTGTCAACTATACAAGACAATTGGAATTTTTCTATTAACTCAATTAAAGGAACAAAAAGGTACAAACTCTTCATAAACTACATGAAAAGCCTATATGTAATACAAAATTTGTTACCAATTTTTAAATAACAAAGCTGCAATTTAATCTATTTTGTTTCATTCATTAATCATAAGTGGAAAAAATCTAGGTAGATTTTCTATCACTGTCATGAACTAAAAAATATGTCAGATAGTCTGCACGTTTTACCTTGCAAGTTCCTTTGGTCTGAACTTCCACCATGTGTCTGGTTCCAGGAAAAGGACTTTATATTTATGTTTTTGAGACTACAAACAAAAAAGATAAAAGCATTCAAAAAATAATTACTTCTATGAAATTGAATTCATCCTATCCCATTTCACAGCATGTTAAAACTGAAATAACCTAAAAGATTATCTAATTTTGGTGAGTATGTTAAATTGGTAAAATGCACAATCTCTTTGTCACAGCAATTCACTTCCAGAAATTTATGCTACTGATAAACACTTATGTAAGAGTGCAGAGGTGTATGTACACCAGAATATCCAATTCATCATTATTTGTAACAGCACAAGAAAAGCAAACAACTCGGTGGCTTCTGGAACTAGCTAAATAAATGTACAGACAACCATACAAGGAAAATATTATACAGTAATTTTTAAAATTCCATATGTGTTAATGAGAAAAGGTTCTTAATGTAAATGTTGAGGAAGATACAGAATTTTCAGTTGGGTAAAAGAGGATTATTCACACATTTGTACATGTATAGAAAACTTCTGGAAAGACTTTCACGAACAATATTGAAAGTATCTACCTCAAGGGAGTAAGAATTTAAGCATTCTTCTTGACAGTTTGAATACTTATCATATGCATGCATGTCTTTTATAACTTGAAAACTATTTTAGTAATACCTCACTCTATTTTTCAAAACTCTTTATAAAATACTAAAAAACCAAACTCCACACCTGTGCACTAACTAGGTCCATCTCCTCTCTCCATCTCAAGGATAGTTAATTTCAGCAATGGTCCCCTCTTTCTGAGGCATCATTAGTTTTCCCTCCTTCTTGAATCAATCCCATCACATTGTTACTTCTCCCATCTTACTCTTAACCCCACCTCCCCTTCCAGCTATCTTCCAACTGTCCTGCTCCCCTCTGTAGGAAAATGTCTCAAAATAATTACTATACTCCCCTCTGGCTGGCATAGCTCAGTGGATTGAGCGCGGGCCTGTGAACCAAAGGGTCCGCCAGCTCGATTCCCAGTCAGGGCACATGCCTGAGTTGGAGGCCAGGTCCCCAGTAGGGGGCACATAAGAGGCAACCACTCACAGATGTTTCTCTCCCTCTCTTTCTCCTTCCCTTCCCCTCTCTCTAAAAATAAATAAATAAAATCTTTAAAACAAATTACTATATTCTGTGTCTCCAATTTCTCTCCTAGTCTTATAAACCCACTCCCATTGGCTACTCCACAGAAAGTGGGCACCAAGTACGTCCACGTTGGAAAGGGCTACAGTTAACTCTCAGTCCTCTCTTACTTGACCCTCAGCAGCAATTGTCCCAGTTCCTCACTCTCTTCCCCTTACACTTTTCACTACACGTTATGGTTTTTCCTTGCCCCACCGAGTACATTTTCTCAGTCTTTTTCACTAGTCCCTCCTTTTAACCCAGACCTCTTCTCACAGTGGAATGCCCCAGACTTAGTCCTTGGGTCCTCTACTCTAACCTGCACTCACCCATTTGTTGGCTTTAAATATTATAATCCATATGGTAATGACTCACATATACCTTTAGCCTAAAACTTGCTCCTGAATTCCAGACTTCTAGATCCAACTACCTGTTCAGCAAACTTCACAGAGTCAAATTTCAACTTTTTACAACTCCTACCCTACACTCACCCCACAAGTACTCCACCTGAACCCTTCTCCATCCCAGCTGACTGATGACAGGCTCCAGTTACACAGGCCAAAATCCAACTTTAATGGCTCTCTTATCATACCTGACTCCTCTCTTTCATATCCATATCAATTCAACGAGAAATTCAAATGGCTCTACTTTCAAAATATATCTAGAATCTACTCACTACTCACTGTCCCCTCCACTGCTACATTAGTATAAGCCACATGCTCTCCTACTTTATCGCTACCGCCCTCCACCTAGTCTCCCTGCTTCATCCTTGCTCCCACCCCACCCAAGTCTGTTCTCAGCACAGCACCACATTGAGTGATTCTGTTAATAGTTAGACCACATCACTACTCTGATCAAAACCCTCTGTTGTGGACTGTTTGTATCCCCTCAAGCCCCATATGTGAAAACCCAAATCCCACCATGTGACTGTTTTAGGACACAGAGCCTTTAAGGAGACAATTAAGGTTCAAGGAACTCACAATGGTGGGGTCCTGATCCTTAATAAGCAGAGACACCAAAGAACTCACTCCCTCCACCATGGGAGAACACAGCGAGAAGGTGGCCGTCTGGAAGCCAGGAAGAGAGCTCTCACAGGAAACCAATACGCATCTTTGAAATCAATATGCATCCTTCTAAGATGACAACAGGAAATCAACCCTACCAGAACTTAAGCTGGGACTTCCAGCCTCCAGAACTGTGAGAAAATAAATTTCTGCTGTGTGAGCCAGCCAGTCTGTGGTATTTCATTACGGCAGCTTAAGCAGGCTAATACATCTTCCCTGTCACTCAAAGTCAAGTCCTTACAGTGATCTACGAACCTTTTCGTAATCTGCCCTACCATCTCCCCAACCACCATCACCTCTCTGACCTCATCTCCCACTAGTGGTCCCTTCAGTTTTGTGACAAGATGCTACTTTCTGTCATTACTGATGCAAAGCCCGAGTCAAAAGTGATCAATGCTACTTTCTATCACTACTGATACAAAGCCCCAGTCAACCCAGACACTGAGGTAGAAGATGACATAACACCCTGTAATGAGCCTACTCACTTTTCCTCTCTTCATATAAGTGCCAAATTTCATATAGCTCATTCAGGGCTTGGCCTTGGTCTCTAATTACCTAAAAGGATGTCATGTAGCTCCTAAGATCAAATCAATTTTAAATGCACATACACAGAAGAAACACAAAGACTATAAATTAAAAGCCTTTTTCAATTCCCATTATCAATAGAAAAATCTTAATAATATATTACTGGAGGATTCTGACTGACTTGTATCAAGTTATGTAACAGCCCACAAGGGAAGATACACATATATATTTAAAGCAAAGTAGTAAGTTTTGCCCGCTGCCACCAAGCACACTTGACTGCCCCCTACTTATCGCCAACTCACTGCCGAGCTACTTTTGTAAGTGACAGGCAAGGTAGTAAGAGGTGGTTGTCGTCCATCTACCCTACTCCTCCACAGCTCTTATTATCTTGCTGCTAAAAGCAAAAAGTGATTCTCTTTCTCTACAGTAATTCCTATGCCTACTTCTTCATAGAAAAAATGAGTATGGTACTCTACAAAAAGCAAGAGTCCTTTATACTTCTGAGTTGGAAAAAGCCAAGGAATTAATACTGAAAAAATAGCTTTATGTTTTCAATTATTATATAAGAGAGAAAAAAAGCAAACATAGGAGGCAGAAGGATAAATGAAAATCAGAAACAGTAATCTGAGGCCGCCTTTCTTATCCATGTAGGAAAATAAAGTGTTAAAGAACATTCTAAGATGACAGCAGAAAGCCAAGGAAAACCTACAGAGAAGTCAAGTAAGGAGGAAAGCATGATCCTATGGTGAATACATTGGTGTAGAAATTAGGAACTCTTAAGGCCAGAAAGCAAACAGAATTTCAGCTCCCAATACACTAAAATTGAGTCCTTTTATTTCCATTATTGCCTCTACGCAGACATAAAATCACATGTGCTTTCAAAGGACACATAATTTTCTTCAGAAAAATGAAGAGTCACACCTTCAAGATAGTACAAGTGCACTAGACACAGCAAAGGAGGTACAGGCTAGATGTGCATAAAATTTACTCACTAAAGAAGCATAACTGGAGCTTCATATGCCAGGCATGTGCTAATCTTGGGGAATAAACCCAACAATACTCCATACTCACAAACACTTCATTCATCAATTTACTCAAGGAATATATATTTACTGTATGCCAACCATAGTGCTATGCCTTGTTAATTCAATGATGAGTAAAACAACAGTCCTACCCTCAAGAATATATAGATGGCCTACCGCCAAATACAGCCCACCAGCCAATATTTGTACAGCCTAGGAGTGAAGAATAGTTTTCACATCTTTAAAAGTTTCTTTAAAAATAAAAGAAAAAATATGCAAAAGAGACTGTATGTGGCCTGTAAAACCTAAAATATTTACTATCTGGCATTTTATAGGGCCAACCCCATGGCCTACTGATAAAAACAGTGTGCTTTATGCCATGACGCAGCAAGCCAGGATGCCATGAAAGCAGAAAGGTAACCGACTCAACTTTTTAGTAAGTTAATTAATGCTAACTTCCTAAAAAACATGACATCAAAGCTGGGCAAAAAAGGAATCTGGCAAATTCAGATAAGTAAAAATAGTTGAGTTTACAAAATTCTGCACGTCTCAGAATAGCAAAATTTCAAAAGAAATTTAGATAACAACAAGGACCAACAAATTTTGCTTCTCCCAAATAAGGACAGTAAGAAAAACAAACAAACAAACAGTGTGTGTATACATATATATATGTATGTATGTATATACATACATATATATATATGTATACACACACATAGATATATATATACACACACAAACCTATCTATATCCACACACATAAGTTTATAATACCATTACCTTTTCATAAAAGACATCAAAAACCAAAAAATAATATTAGAATTTAAATATTAAATCTCAGAACCTAAAAACTGAAAAAATTTACCTTCATGGAAAAACTATTCCTGCTTTTCTCATTTTCAGAGAAAGCTCAATTACAGACAGTCCAAGAACTGTTTGCTTGAGATTCACTTATGTCATTAATATACCAAATAATTCCAAACCCACTATGAGAGACTTATAACAACATATGGTACAAACCAAAGCGACATATGGCTTCATTTCCCATGCCTGTAGATTTGTATTATCTATTATTATAGGAGATACCTTCTTTTCAAATGCTTCTTTTGCTGAAAAACAGAGAAAATCATTTTAATAATAATATTAAGTATGACCGTGCTATTTTAAAAATCTGATTTTTTTATAATTTGAAAATTATAGATATGTGCTCATTTTACTCACAACTCTACTTTTAAATATCACTTCTGAGTATACAAAAAATTAAAGTACAGGTAGACATTGAATAATAATTTGAATAATAAATACTAAAGTAATACTAAGAGGAAATTATTAAATAAAAACTATGTGATCTAAGATTTATGTGTTACATGGATTAACAGCATAAATTTAAAAAACAGCCATCGTTAAAAATACGCCAAGCCCTGGCCAGGTAGCACAGTGGTTGGAGCATCATCCTATACACCAAAGGTTGAAGATTCGAAACCTGGTTGAGGCACATACAGGAGACAACCAACCGATCAGTGTTTCTCTCTCACATCGATGTTTGTTTCCCTCTCTCTCTTTTTTAAAATAATGAATAAATATAATAAATAAAAATGAATGAATGAATAAATATGAAAAATGAGGATTAAAATATACATGTTTTACATATATTTATACATTACACATAAATGTATTATTTATAATACATTATAATGTAATATATTTATAAATTAGATATTTTAATATCACAGGTACATTATTATCAAATAAATTCCATACCTTATTTGGACTTTAGTTTTCTCAAAAGTCCTTTTCTGTTGAGACTCGTAACCAGGATTATGATATTTACACACACACCCGAATATATTTATAAGTATTCATATATATGTATATAGTTATAAATATATACTTATTATAGTATATGATGTTGGTATATTTAAATATTTATATTATAAATATGTGTTTGTATTATATGCTATAAATTAGCATATATTTATGTATATAAGTATGTTTATAATATAACATATATATGTATTATATATAACATATGCTGTATATTTATATTCTATAGTGTTATATATAATATATATTTATACAAATGTTTATTACTTTTTATATGTATTTATTATGCTAATCCTGATTAAGTCTCAACAGAAAAGGATTTTTGTAGAAAAACCAAATCCAAATAAAACATGGAGTTTATTTAATAGTAATGTACCTGTGATATTAAAATGTCTAATAAAAAAACAGATATTTGGTCTTCATCCTATCTCTGGCACAGAACTCCAAAAACCCTTGGAATTTCCTAAGTGATGAGAACTTAAAAGGTGTTTCTTATGTTAATAAAATGACTTCTGGAATGCACCTAAGGATGGGGCTGGTTTCCAGCTGCTGCTAAACTGGTAATTCAAAGACTGAAACTACCAGCCTCACTCTAAGACCTAGGGGTTGGAGAGAGGGAGTGAAGATTGAGTTCAATCACCTAGAGCCAATGATTTAATCAATCACACCTATGTAATGAAGCCTCCATTAAACCCAAAATGACCGAGTTCACAGAAATTGCAGGCTAGTGCTAGTGAACATGTGTTGGTGCTGGGAGAGTGGTGAGCCTGGAATCAAGGGCACAGATGCTCCGAGCCTTTTCCCCATACCTTTCCAGTGAATCGTTCCCATCTGGCTGTTCCCGAGTTAATCCTTTTATAATAATTTGGTAATCTTACATGAACTAAGGTGGGGAAATGATGGTAGGGGGGCACAGGGGAATAAAGGGGAGAAAAAAATGGGATAACTGTAATACCATAATCAATAAAATATATTAAAACTAAAAATAATAATAATAACAACTTGGTAATCTTGTAAGTAAACAAGTTTTCCTGAATTCTGTGAGACACTCTAGCAAATTAATTAAACCCAAGGTGGGGGGGTCAATGTAACCTCCAATTGTGGCCCATGGGTTAGAAGCACAGCTAAGAACTTGCGCTTTCCACTGGCATTTAAAGTGAAGGACAGTCTTGTGGAACGGAACCCTTTACATATGGAATCTATTTCCAGACAAAGTGTCAGAATCAAGGTGAATTCTTGGACATCCTGGTGTGTCCAAGACTTGCTTACTGGTGTGGGGAAAACTATACATACACACACACACACACGTGGGCGCACGCGCATGTGTTGAAACAGGGTCCAGGAACCCTTTCTGGTACCAATGTTAATTTCTTAGTCTTAACAAAGGTATCATGGTTACATAAGATGTTAACATTAGGGGAAAATGGGTGAGCTATATACACAATAGGAACTCTACACTACCTTTGCAACCTTTCCATAAACCTAAAATTATTCCAAAAAGAAGTTAAAAACAAACAAAAAACTATAAACAAAACCAAAGAAAACTAAGATGTAATGCTTTGAAATAAAAACATTACTATACACTGTTGTGTAAGAGATTTTCTTATAAAACTACCTTTTCCTCAAGAAATTACGCCATTCAAGAAATTAATAATGGACCATAATGAATAAGCCTTACAACAGAATTACTTGAAAGTTTTAAAAGTTCTGTACTCTCTCTTGCAACTCAATAATGAAAAGACAAATAATCCAATGTAACAATGGCAAAAGACTTAAACAGACAGCTTTTCAAAGCAGATCAACAAATAATGAATAAGCACACAAAAAGATTCTCAACATCATTAGCCATCAGGGAAATGCAAATGAAAACCACAGAGATACCACTTCGCCACCACCAGAACAGCTACAATAAAAAGATAGATAATAGTAAGAGTTGGTGATGATGTGGGCAAGCTAGAACCTTTCCAAACTACTAGTGAGAATGTAAAATTGTGCAGTTGCTTTAGAAAACAGCTTAACAGTTCCTAGATACGAGACATACACATGTATGTTTACAGCAACATTACTCATAATAGCCAAAAGCTAGAAACAACCCAAATGCTGAACAACTGATGAATGAATAAATAAAACGGCATATCCACACAATGGACTATTATTCAGCCATAAGAAGGAATGAGGTACTGATACCCACTACGAAATGGATGAATCTTGGGAACATGCTAAGTGAAAGACACCATTTATAAAGACCACATATCACATGATCACATTTATATGAAATGTCCAGAACAGGCAAACCTATAGAGATAGACAGTAGATTAGTGGTTGCCTAGGGTTGGGAGAGGTTGGAAAGAAATGAGGAATGGCTTCTGATGGGTACAGGACCTTTTTGAAGTGATAAAAATATTCTAAAATTGATTGTAGTGATGGTTGTACAACTCTGACTACACTAAAAACCATGTGAACATATCTCAATAAAGTTGGTGAAACAAGTGCTCTGCCTATTAATTTAATATTATTTCTGCTGTGGTTGTTGCTGTAGCAAAGGCATGCTGAACCACTACTAAGCATTCTTTATTCTCCTTTACCACTTACAATAATCCTAGGGATTTACAGATGAAGACAACAGTGGGACTTGGAGACACAATTTGCACAACTAGTAACTAGCAAATCCAAGATTGCTCTTCAACCTACTTTAACAGGGTGCAGCCAAGAGGGGGGCCCCTAATGCGGATTTGGAATGGAGTCCAGAACTCAAAGTGTCCAGGAAATATTAGAAAGATATATGAGTGTCCTCACCCCTTCCCCCCACAGGTCACAGGTGTGTTGGGGGAAGGGACAAATGGAGCAGGGCCACTGAGAGCTGTTTTGTACAGCAACAGCTTTGCAGCTAAACTCTGGCATGGTCATTTAACATATCTATAACCTTTAACTGGTTGCATAGATATGTTAAATAGCTGTGGCTATGCTCTGAGCCAGGGAGATAGAATGGGATTTCCCCGAGATGTAACTGGGGCAGGTCCCCCAGGTTACATAGCCTGGGTGACAGCTTGGAAAAGACTGGCTCCATGACATGGGGCCATACCTGCCCAGACTCAAGATGGCCACCCAGTAAACTTGGAATAATACAGGAGTGCTGGCAGGTGTAACTGATTGTAGGAGGAGTCAGAAATGGGGCACAGAGGAATATTGGCATGCGGATTTAAACCCAGACTCGGCAGCCATTGAAGAAGAGAGCCTCGCACTTTTGGCCAGAGTGGGGACTCCTACAGCCATGTGAGGGAGAATCAGCATGTGGCTTTAGCAGAGACTCGCCACTCAGCTTTGGCAGTGTGGTGACCCCCCCCACCACACCCCGCTCCCTGCAGCTTTGGTGGAGAGAAAAACCATGAGGTTTTGGCCAGAGTGGGGACCCCTGCAGCTTTGGTAGAAGAGGACCACACGGCTTTGGGGTGCTCCCTTTGGCCACGTGGCCTGGGAAGCAGGAGAGACTTTGCCTGGAAAATGGATACAAAGAACTCTTGCCAGTAGACCATGAGAAGGTGCCACATGGCTTTGGATTAATTAGAGATCCTGCCTGGACAGCAACACAGCTGAAGGTGCCAGTGGCCGGAAACACAGACTTGTGCTTCTTTTCCTGAGTTACAGTACCTCAAGTTAGGGCAGGGGGAGAAGGAAGCACTGTGGGCGTCTGTGGGTATCCTAAAAGACTTTGATATTTTATTGAAGACGTTAGGTCAGTACTTTAAGTCTGTATAGCATTAAATAAACATTTCCTCTCCATTTCAAAAATCTCTGGCATTGAGAGATGTCTTTCCTATGACGACAGACAACCGATCCTAATGGGGGTTCCTTTTGGTCACAGTATATCGTACCCCCCTTGGCCCTGGGTGTGTGTGTGCCTATTCTGTAACACTGTCATACTGGGGTTTTTTTCAGTTTTAGTTGTGTTGGTATTTACATATTCTGAAGTTGTCACTTTAATATAGGGTGGGGCAAAGTAGGTTTACAGTTGTTTGTATGAAAAATACCATAATTAATGAAGAATAAAATGTGTACTCACAACTGTAAGCCTATTATTTGCCCACCTTGTATTTAGTTCAAAGAAGGAATACAGAAAAAGTTAACAATATCTGGAGATAGCAAACTCAAGTATGTCCTACACGGTGCATTTACCATAAAAGAAAGTCTAAGTAAAATACTGTTTATGTGTCTCAATAAGAATTCCCCATACAGCCCCGGCTGGTGGGGCTCAGTGGATTGAGCACTGGCCTGTGAACTGAAAGGTCACTGGTTCAACTCCCAGTCAGGGCACATGGCTGGGCTGTGAGCCAGGTTCCCTGGGTTGTGAGAGGCAACAACAGATGTCTCTCACACGTCAGTGTTTCTCTCTCCTTCTCTCTCCCTTCCCCTCTCTCTAAAAAGTAAATTCAATTTAAAAAATTCCCCATATGAAATTCAAACCATTCATTGTAACTAAACATTTCATGACAAAAACTATCTTCAATGAATAGACACTTGTATCAATAAAGAAGTGCAAATTTTACCTATGATCTCCCTGCAGAATCAGTTTGAGGAAAGCCATTTTTACTCTTTTACTACCTTCCATTAAAATTAAACCAACCTAGGGGAGCAAGGGGCGGGGGAGGCTGGGATAGGAGAAATAGACAAAAAACTGTACTTGAAAAATAACTAAATAAAATTAATTTAAAAAAAAATTAAACCAACCTAGGAAAGACTGGTGGCTATCAATGCAAACTCCGTCTTGGAAAACTGGAACCAAATCACACCAGACAACTGTAACCAACTTGAGCTATTCTGAGACCCAAGTAGAAAATCTGATTTACTTCTGACAAGATCCCCATTGATTACATGAAACTTAAACATGCCGTACATGTTCTATGCATATTACAAAAATCACCGCACTTAATATTCATAACAGTTTTGAGATGTCATTTACTTTATTAAGTAACATAAGAATAGTTATAATTTTATGTATATTAGAAATCTAGTTATAAATTCAAGTTTATTATAACCTTTTTAAAAAGTTGTATGTCTCAAAATACAAGTACTAAGAGAATTTTTTCTTTATATTATTCAATATTATCTGGAATCTGATATCTATTCTTACCACGATTCTGGTTCCATTCATGTGCTTCTCCTAAGTACTTTGCGTCAAACTGGTACTGTCCATTTATATAAAAATAATCATCAGTACTAAGAATGATTCCACTCGGATTATCCTCTTGCAAAGTCCTGTAAATGATAAATGGAATTCTTTTCATAACTTTTTCTTAATTCTCTAATTTTTATAAGATCATAACCCAAATTAAAAATTCAATTATTATTATTTAAAAGAGTGAGGATATCATAATATTCAAACAAATCACATTAGAAACTCTGTAGGGGACCAGTTTGTTTTAGGTCTGGCAAACATGACTCAGCTCTGTATGGAAAACCTGCAGAAACTAAGTGGTGGGCAGGAGCCAGACCTTCAAACCGAGTTTTCTCGTGGGAATCAGGCCTAGAAAATGCACACAGACTGTTATGGCTTGCTCTTGCTAAAACTCCATCACCCTGGTCTAAAACAACAAATGTGTATTGTCTATCTTCAAGGTAACTTCCAAAGCCTGTGTGAGCTCTCCCAAGGACAGAGCTAATCAGCTCATCGCCATTCCCCTCTGCATGTTATTTTTATTTCCTTGAATGTACCTAAAATGTAGACAATAATATTCTGTGTGATAGATAATAAATCCTTCTCTGATGTAAGACCCCAGGAAAACAATAAAAGACTGTCTAGGCAAGGGTCGGGGCGCTCCCCTCTGGAGGGAGTGGCCGAGGCACCATAGGCACTCTCCCCTTGAGAGAGTGGTCGTGCCTGTTCCCTTTTTCCGCACAGGGTTGTTGTCGCCTGTGCATTTACTCTCGTCGTCAGCCACAACAGGCAGACTCTGCTAGCCAGAGTCCACCACAAACTCTGTAGAAGTTTGACTCCCAAGGCAACTGACCTAAGGCAAGTCTATTTTGCTTTATATAAAGCATTATTTCAGAAATGTTATAAAGGTATTTACCCTTAACTATAAAGGTTTAAAGATTAACAGATTTTTAATTATCACAAAAACTTGGTAACTTAAAATGTTTCAGAATCTCATCCCCCTAATCTGGTCACTTGATACAGAACGATCTTCACCTACCCTAAGTGCAAGGTCACTTCAAAGTGGGCAGCTCCCTTGGTACACAGTATTTTCAAAAGCAGATTGTTCTTTGTATATATATTGCTATAAATTTAGTTGAGTGTGCCAAAACCATCCCAAAATATAATGTTAATAGACTATTAATTTAACCTGTTAAATTATACAAAGCTAAAACAGTTTCATGGAATTTTTTTTATCTCTCCCAATTTTGGGATATATCTTGTACATAACTGAAATACATACAAAAACTAAACAAATAGAATACAACAATGCTACCATTCTTGACCATATGTAAAATATCACTGTTTATTCTCTCGTCTAAAATATGTTTGAATGTACCCACCAGCTAAAATATCTGAATATAACTTTTATTAGCACCTAAGTTTATTAGCACCTGCCAAGCACTGCTGCCTTTAAGCACTGAGCACACATCAGTGAAAAAGGTAAAAATTCTTACATTCATGGAACTTACAGTCTAGTGAGTGCTCACTTGATCTCACCACCTTCTGAGACTCCTACATTTATCCTCTTTTATGTGTTAGGTTTTTCCTTCTCTGACACTTCCTCTTTTCCCTTTAAACATGTACACATCTCAGCTATCTTTAAAATTTTTCACCACACTTCTAGAACCCCTTTCCACTATTACCTACCTTCTCTCCTTCCCTTAACTGCTTTATTATCAATGCTCCCTTTACCCTTCCCTCCCCCTACCCTTAACAGTGAAACAAAATTGTTTTTAAGACAGCCATTCCTGACCTCCTTTACACTAAGTCCAAAAGCCTTTTTCAGCCCTTATTTTCCCTGGGCTTGTGCACTAGTCTCTCTGAAAAAACTTGGCTTATGTGTCTCTACACCTCCCAGTTACTACTAAGTGTTAGCACTGGCTGATATTGCTCAGTGGACTGAGCCTGGGGCCTGCAAACCAAAGGGCGGGGCATTGGTTTGATTCCCAGTTAGGGCACATGCCTGGGTTGCAGGCCAGGTCTCCAGTAGGGGGCACATGAGAGGCAATCACACACTGATGTTTCTGTCCTTTTCTCCCTTCCTTACCTTCTCTCTAAAAGTAAATAAAATCATAAAAATTAAATAAGTAAATATATATATACATATGTATGTTTGTGTGTATGTGTGTCTAAGTTCCTACTTTGTGAAAAGTGATTCTTTCTTGTTCATTTTAGAGAGAAAAGGAAGGGAGGAAAGGGGTGAAGAGAGGGAGAAACACTCTTTTGCTATTCTACATATTTATGCCTTCATTGGTTGATTCTTGTATGTGTCCTGACCAGGGACTGAACCGAAAACTTCGTCTATCTAACCAACTGAGCTACCAGACCAAGGTCAAAAACACTTCTTTCTCTTCCCATTTTCTAACTGTACCTGCCTCCTGCCCTAAGGGCCCTGAAATCTAAACTATGCCACAGTTCTATTACCTTTCATTCCAAAAGATAGCACCTTTCATTCCAATTTTTCACAAAATGTAGTAGTATCATGACTGATTTCAATATCCATTATATTGAGTTTAAACGTTTTATTATTGCTGTAGTCATTAAATCAATGAGAAAAACCCTATATAATACATCTATAGAAGCATATACTTACAAGTGTATGAGTAGAACATGTAAAAATTTACTGGGAGATAAATCTAAACAAGGAAAGCATATCACAAATCAACTGAAAATGAGTTTATCAAGGACATTTCCAAGCATATATGCATGTTTACTAAGACCAGATACAGCCATGACCAAACAAAAAAGACCCAGCTAAGACCAGCTGAGAGCAATGAGTTAAAATATGAAAGAAAATGAAAGAACTGGCAAATAAAATATATTACATATTAAAATCTTCGGGAAATTAAAGGCTAAGGGGGAGACACTTTGAAAGCAGTGCTCTTTAACTAGTACCACTGAAAACACAACAAAGCTGCCCCTAAACCCTGACTCCAGTTCTCTCCAACCAAGGCACTGACAACCTTCCTTAACTACGAAAGGCCCACAGATGAATATAAGACAAAATAATGGAGGGTACTGTATCTTACAAGTTCTCTGACTACCAGTGACTCATCCTATGCTCTCTTCCTTCAAATCACACATTTCTAAAAGCATTACTTAACATGCTACAATCCCAAATTCCCAATTACCAGTAAAATTCTTGTATCAAAGACTTTCTTGAATTCAAAATCTATTATGGCTATTTAACTCTAATCAAAGAGGAACTCATCTTTCTCCCACTCAAATTAGTTTTCTTTCCCATAAAGCTGTTTCTATTGATTTCACAAACTCACAATCTTAGAATCATCTTTAATTTTTTTCTTTTATTCCACCTCTTAAAATGATAATCTAAGGTGAAAAAAATCAATAAAAGTTTCTAGTGAAAATAGTGCAGTTAGTCACAAAGTCAGAAAAAAATCAGTAGGAGGAAAACATTTTAGGGGTTACTAAACATCTGGATTAAGCAAAAGCACATATTCATACCCTATTTTACAAATGTTCAGGGTCGTGCGCTATACTTTGGAAAATTCAATTAAACCTCATACCTTGCCAAAAAAGATTTTCCCGATCCCGGAAGCCCTCTGAGAAGTACGAGAATTAGTCCAACATAAGATGTCTTCTTTCTTACAACCTGAGTAACTGGAGTTTCTTGTACTTGATAAGCACTTGTTCTTTCTTTGTTTCTCCATACCTTTGCTGGGAAAGGGTGAGAAATGACTGGGGAAGGAAATGTAAAGTTGACAGGTCTCCAGGGTGTAGCTGTGGTAATAGGAGCTACAAAGCCACAGTTTCCTTGAAAGAGGTCAAAAGCAGGCATCAGTGGATTCCACATTGGTGGAGGTGGAGGAGGCATCAGTACAGGGATAGGTGTAAGTACTGGACAGTAATTTACAGCCTTCCTCTTTGGTGGCAATTCATTATGCTTGTGTGGCTTGAAACTGAATTCTTCAGAAGGTACAAACACATCAGGGACAGAAGTAGATTTCTGATTCCCACCTGTACCTAGTAAACCAAGCCCTGGATTTTGCCCAGTATGGGTTAAAGGAGCCTGAGGTTCATTAGCATCCAAATCTGCAGCGGCTTGAGAGAACTGAGTTTCAACACACTCAGATTCTAAGACCTCTTTCTCTCTTTGATCAAGATTGCTACAACCCACCACAGTGTCGCTTCCTTCATTTGAAGAACTACTGAGAAGAGAATCTTCCAATGTGTTATCCTTTACACAATTTTTGAACTCATTTGAAACCGACTGTGAAGTCAAAGGGTTTGAACTTAAAGTAGAATTCTCTAAATTTTCACTGTTTGAATCCATATTTTCTGTAGAAAGAATGGGAGTCATACCACTTGAATCTGAATTTATAAATGCACTCTGGTCACTAAAACTATTAACATCTTGTGAAGGCAAAAATGAGTATACTTTGTCACCAGAAGGAGAGTTCAAGTTCTCAAAAGCATTCTGAATTAAAGAATCCAAGTCTTCAGTTAGGTTCAGGTCCAAGTTGGAATTCACTTTTGAATCTTCACTCTCTTCTTCAGGACACTTTTCCATTATTTCATGTCCTACTGCACTTACTTGGTTCTCAGAAGCAATGATGCTCTTTGAAGACGATCCTTTTATCTTGGTATCATTGGCAGATAATTCTAATAAACTATCCATGACAATGTCAACTGTACAACAATAAGAATAACAGCAATAAAATATATACCTATATGTATTGAAAACAGTAAAATTATAATTTGATTAAAATATACATGTAATTATACTAGATTTTACATTGATTAGAATTTAGAGAAATTCATAAATATTCAAATCTTAAAATACTTTACTAATACACCAGTCTGTATTAGTGAGAGGTCTGAAAGATACAGCCATGCAATGCTGTTACTTACAAATAGTATCAAATTAGGTTAATAAAAACTACCATTGCAGTGCTGTTACTTACAGATAGTATCAAATTAGGTTAATAAAAACTGCCATCAAGTAGACCGTCTCTGATGAATTTACCGAGTAAATGTAAAAAGATATGCAACTGTATGGCCTAGGGTTATTTCTAAAGATCCTAAAACCAGTTGATTTAGACAAAATACTTACCTACCACTTGTCCTTTAAATAAAAAGTATTTACATTTCTCTTCTAGTAAATATAATTTGATGACGTGGTCCATGCTATGAATTTTACTTAGTAAAAAAAAAATATGTAAGCTCATGTACCTGCATATCAGATATACTTTGTACAAAGACGGGTAAAATACTGTTTTACTATACATAAAGGAATTGTGTAGATTAATAAATAAAAACTGCCAGTTATAAAAACAGTCACAGAGATATAAAGTACAGTGTATGGAATAGCCAATAATATTATAATAACAGTGTATGGTACCAGATGAGTACAGACTTATCAAGGTAATCACTTCATAACGTATGTAAATGTCTTATCACTACACTGTATATCTGAAACTAATATAATATTGTATGTCAACTTTAACTGAAAAATTACTTTTAAAAATAAAAAAACTGTTTTAAGGATTTTCTGCAGTGTAATGGAGGCAATTAAAGATAATTACATTAGTAGACAATTATATTACAAATTAAATAATACACATTTTTAATATACAAATGCCATAGCAGTCTTATAGGAAAGTAAGGAAAGAGTTCACATAGGGTGATATGGGAACTAGAACTTGAGGAGTAAAAAGAAACCTGTCATACACGGAAGGGAAAGGCAAAGCCAGTCCTGAATACACAAAGCATGTTTAAGGTATTAAAAGAAGCTGGGGGACACACAACAGTATAAGGGATGAGAGAAGGAGATAAAACTGGAAAAGGGAGATGAGGGGAAATCTGAAGGTGTCCTGTACGTCATGGTAAGAAATACCTATTTTTTTTTTCTAAGGGAACTGGAATTTGGGCTAAAAGTATTATATGCACCACCTCACTGAGTCCTCAAAAAATACTATGAGGTATAGAATTCCCAACAAATAGATAAAGAAAATCAAATTCAAGAAGTACATTACCTAGGCCCAAGTCACACAGATAATAAGTGACAGACCCATGACTGGTAAGTCTGACTCCAATGCTGAGCTCTTCCCATTACATTACAACACACACAGGGAGCCATTAGAATTGTGAAGCATTTGAAATTTGCGGCTTTTTTGTTTTATGTTTATGTTCTGTCTTCTGTTCTTTTAAGAAAGATAAATATGGAAACAACACAGCACAGCAGGTAACAGCTCTCATACGGAGTCAGAACACCAGCATTTAAATCCCTACTTGCTGGTTATGATACTTTGAACATGTTATTTAACTTTCCTAAGCCTGATCTTCTCATTTGCAATATGGGGATAATAAAAGTACCTACCTCATAGGGTGGCTGTGAGGATTAAATGAGATAATCCATGAAAAATTGCTGTGCACAAGGACTGGCACCTAGTAAGCACCCAATTAATGTTCCCTTAAGAAGAAAAACAAAGATGCATTGGAGGGGAGAAGCCTGACAGAGATCAGTTAGGAGATTATAGCAACACTACTACAAAAGCTAGAAGCCCTAACCACAGGAAAAAAAGAAAGAAAATAGAACAGGTATTTCTATGAAAGAAAATATACATGATTGAAAAACCACAAAAGACAGGATGAACCAAAAAAAATTAATATGTCTAAAAGAAAGAGCAGTATTAAATTAAAATAAAAGGTCAAGACATATATCACACAAATGAGAAGTCCTTATACAGACTGCTGAAAAATATTAAAATGGTAAACAAACAAAAACATAAACAATTCATACAAGAATTAATGAATAACTTATATACAAAATGTTACACATTCCTCTTTACTTAAAAAAAAACAAAAAAATAAAGAAATACAACTTAAGAAAAGTAATTTTATTCCTATTAAAATCTTAAAACACCACTACACAATTCTGAAAAGGCTACAATGAAACCACTATATTTATACGAGGCTGGTGTTATTATACCTCCTTGGAAGGCAATTTTGCAGTGTTTCCAAGAGCTGAAAACTGCTCTGACCCCTAAGAAATAAAACTTGAGGAATAAGGAAAAAAGGCCAAAAGAAAGAAAAACTATTTGTACCAAGGTATTTCTGAAATATTAATTATTCATAAAAAACTTAGATATATAATTAAATAACTTAGAACACAACTCAGTAGAAAACTAATAAAAATAAATTTAAAGATTCCAGCAACAGTGAAAAAATTATTAGGTTAAGTTTAAAAAGCTGAATATGCAATTTCATCAATGCTTCTATTCAAACTACTCAAAATTATCAGTATTAATGAGCAAGGTGTAGAGAAGATCCTAGAAAAAATTATTTTTGTTAGGAATGGGGGTAATATTTTTCTTCTAATTCCTCATTGCTATGTTAGTTTAGATGCAACAAATAAATTTTTAAAACATCAAAATTAGGAAATACATATGGAAACCACACTTATAAAATTCTACACACCATTATTTCTGAGCATCATGTGGACTGCTGAAAATTGGTTTTCCTGCATTTACATCATAACAGGATACATATACTCATATCACAGACCATGGGATAAATAAAAATGGAAGTTTATTATGAATTACCAAGACATTCCAAATCTACAATAATTTTATCTTATAGTAATTATAGTCAATAGCAATACTAAGCATCAACATTTAATTTACTCATCCAGTTAACTTTGATACTGCCCCTTCTGAAGCAAACATACTTCTAAATAATTTATTACAAGTCATTAATAACTCACTAGGTTGAAGGCTTTACCAACACACACACCCCCCTTGATCCTCACCAAATAAGTAATATGAGTTATGTACTACTATTTTTCTCATTAACAGATATGAAAACTGAGACCCAAAGAGGCTAAGCTGCAGAGCTAGAAATCCAACCCAGGTTTCTTGACTCCAAAGCCATTGTTTTGAAACCATACTACTCTACTAGCCTCAACCTTTATCAGCTCTCATTCCCACAATTATAATTACCTTTCCACTCAATAAATAGTTACTGAAGTCCTACTAAGAGTCATTTGCTGTATTAGTGGCTGGGGATATAACAGTAAAAAAAAAAACAGAAACGAAATAGTTTTTAAAATCTGTCTTTATGGAGCTTACATTCTAGGACAGTTGTTCTCAGCTAGGGATGATTTTGACCCCCAAGGAACAATGACAATATATGGAGAAATTTTTAATTGTCACAACTAGGGATTGGGGGACATGCCATCGGGATCTAGTGGGTACAGGCCAGGGATGCTACTGAATATCCTACAATGCACAAGAAAGCCACTCACAGGAAATAATTATCTAGTTTAAAACATCAATAGTGCCAACCTGGTCTAGCAAGGAGGTAAAAAATAAAACAATATGATAATTATACATACATCTTACATCAAGAACTGTACATTTCTTGAAAGCAGAAACCACATATCCCTCTTCTTCCTATCCCTCATAATACCCAATTTAGAACCTTTCCCACAGCAGATGCTCAGTAAGTGATGAACAAGATAGAAACAAGGCAGTCATTTTTCTATAATACTACTGGTCATGGTATAGTACATGAAGTCTTCTTATAAGATACAAAGGGTTCAAACTAAACTTTTTCTCACCTTTGAAATCACATTCAGAGAGCATCAAATACACTACATCGGGATCCAGATCAGAAAACATCTCTGAGATATTGATGAAGAGTTCTTCCTTCTCTTTTGTTTCACACATGGAAGGAAGAGTAGTTGGCTCCTCATGACTAGCAACACTGGATACAACTTCCTTAAAGTTTGCAGTCTTCCGAAAAGGACTTCCCCCAAGATTTTTCCTTCTCCTTGGCATTCTGACTTCCAAAACTAAAATGTTTCCCTTTTAATATGTAAGACGTTTAACATTTAAGTCATACCTCAAAGAAAACAGGGTTAAATATCTTGCACAATCCAGCAGTAATAGGACCTAAAATAGAAAGCAAGTAGAAACACTGAGACTATATAGTTACTTTTCATTTCTAAAGTTGGAATGTCATTAGTTAACTCTAAGGAAGTACCATCAACTTTGGCAGCAAAGTCAAACAATTTCTCCCTCTTCAAAATATTCAACTGTTGCCAGGGTCAAACATGTTAAATAGTTAAATCTTAACAAATGTAACATTTTCAGAACAGTGAGCACACTGTTGTAATATCATTATTTTGGTGAAGAAAAACCGTAAAACAGTACTGAACACCCACATTTGGGTGTCTAATAGGCATCACAAACTCAGGATGTCCAAAACTGAGCTCCCGATCATCTCTTTCCAAACTGCTCCTCTCAGTCTTTACTATCTCAATGCAACTCTGTCCTTCCAACTGCTCAGGTCAAAAATCTTGGAATAATTCTTGACTCTTCCCATCCCACATCCAATCAGCAAGCCATTTTTGTGAGTACAACCCATAAAATGTATCCAGAATATAATCATTCCTCACCATCCTCAGTGCTACCACAGCTTCTTGCCTTGATTACTATTAACAGTCTCCTAACCAATCTTTCTATTTCCACTCTTGCCCCTTCAATCTATTTAGCAAATCAATCAGAGTAACTTAAACAATCGGTTGGATCATGCCTCTCTTCTGTTAAACTATCCACTAAGCTCCCTATCTCACAGCAGGGTAAAAGCCAGAGCCCTTAATAGGGTGTGCAACCCACATACTTGTTACCTCAGTGATGTCATCCCCGTCCTTTTTCATTGCTCATCGTTCCAGCCACATTGTACCTCCTTACTCTTCCTCAAACACATTAGGCAGACTCCCACCTGAGAACCTTAACACCTTGGTTCCCTTTGCAGAATTACTATTCCCCCAGGTATTATTTCCCACTGCCTTCCTATCATTACTCAAATGTTACCATCTCAGAAGTCAGTCCCCTAACACCACTTCATCCTTCTTCCCTTACTTGAATTTTCCCAGTAACACTTAATTATCTTCTAACATAGTACATTATTTTATTTGTTTTACTTATTTATTGTATTTACTAGCCATATTCTGGTAAAGCATGAGCTCTACAACAGCAGGCAGTCTACATGCTTTCTTTGCCTAATACACATTTTGAACTTAACAATATCCACAACTAAATGTTTGATATGATACCCAAAATCTACTCTAATCATCTGATTGGCTATCATCACCTGTGTTCTTACCTCCTAAATGATCTAATTCCAACCCTTAACCCCTACAGTTTATTTTCAACTTACCAGCCAGAATGATCTTCATTCAACGTAAGTCAGACTGAATCAGGGTCTGCTATAAATCCTCAAGTGTATCTCCATGTCACTCAGAGTAAAAACTAACATTCTTACCATTGCCCACCTCCCTGATGGCCTTTGATACTCTTCCTCAAGGTATAAAATGCACCGCTTTCTCACTCCTTCAAATCTTTGTTCAACTGTCTCATTCAATAACTTCTTCCTTGATCACCCAATTTACAATCATATCCCCCACTCCCTCTGCCCCGTTCATTCTCCTTTCCCTGCTAACCACCCACTGCTCTTAACACTTTTTAACATATGATAAATTTTACCTTTTAATTAAATTTATTGTGTCATAGCTCTCTCCATCTTCCAGAACTGCACTGTTATTATGGAAGCCACCAGCCACATGTGCCTATTTAAATTTAAATTTAAATCACATTTTTATATGCATTAATACCAAATAAAGTAGAATTTAGAGCAAAGAAAATTACCAGAGAAGTGCATTATATAATCACAGAGGATCAGTCCACCAAAAAGATACAGCAAGACACATTTGTCTAAATGCGTAGGACCAAATGACAGAGCCACTAAAGAAATAAAACAGAAACTGACAGAAATGAAACAGACAAATCCACAATTACAGTTAAGAGACTCTAATACCCCTCTCTCAACAATTTACAGATTAACTGGATAGAAGATCTACAAGGATATAGAACTCATAACACCATCAAAAGATCTAATCAACATTTATAGAACACCCCACTGAATAATTGCAGAATATGCATTCTTCTTCAAGTGTTCACAGAACATAAAACAAGGGAGGCCATATGTTAGGCTATAAAACAAACCTCAACAAATTTAAAAGAACTGATATCATACAAAGTATGTTCTCTGACCACAGTGAAATCAAACCAGACATTAGTAACAGAAGGATAACAAGGAAATCTCCAAACACTTGGAACCTAACCAATATACTAAATAATCCATGGGTCAAAGAGAAAGTCTCAAGGAAAATTTAAAAATACATAGAAATAAATGGAAATAATAATACACCATAACAAAATTTGTAGAAAACAGCTAAAGCGGCAATGACAAAAATGTACTAATGCACACACCAGAAAAGAGGAGCAGTCTCTCTTGCCCCCAGACAAACGCGGCTCAGTTGGTTGGGTGTCATCCAGTTTGACTCCCGGCCACACGCCTGGGTGGTGTTTCAGTCCCAGTTAGGATGCACAAGGAGAGGCAACTGATCCGTGTTTCTCTTTCACATTCATGTTTCTCTCCCTTTCTTTCTCCCTCCCTTCCTCTCTCTCTAAAAAAATTAAGTATTTTTAAAAACTTGAAAAAAAAAAGAGAAGTCTCAAATCAATAATGTAGGCCCCACCCCAAGAACCTAGAACCAGAAGAGCAAATAAACCCAAAGCCAGTAAAGGGAAGGCAATAATAAATTTAAGAGCAGAAATAAATGAAATTGATAACAGAAAGAACAAAGATCAATGAAACAAACTGATGGTTCTCTGGCCAGTAAAACTGATGAGTCTCTAAGCAAAACTGACAAAGGAAAAAAGAGACAACACAAATTATTAATGTCAGAAATTAAACACGGGGTATTACTGAAGACTATGTAGACATCTATGGACTAATAAGGGAATCCTTCAAAGAAACTGAATAAAATGTAAAACTAATAAGGAAATCCTATAAACAACCCTACATACAAAAGTTTGACAACATATATAAAATGGACTAATTTCTCAAAAACTACAAACTACCCAACCAATGGCTTTTAATGAAATTTGATCCACAATTTTAAAACTCCCAAAATAGATATTCTAGGCCCAAATGGCTTCCATGGAGAATTCTACCAAAGATTTTTAGGGAAAATTAACTTTACCTCTATACAATTTCTTCCAAAAATACAAATGGGAAACAAGTCCCAGTTCATTTTATGAAGTCATATTATCCTGATACCAAAATCAGACAAAGCCAGTAAAAAAACCTACATCCCTGGCTAGTATGGCTCAGTGGATTGAGTGCTGGCCTGTGAACCCAAAGGTCACTGGTTCGATTCCCAGTCAGGGCACATGCCTGCACTGCAGGCCAGATCCACAGCAGGGGGCACATAAGAGGCAACCATACGTTCATGCTTCTCTTCCTCTTTTTCTCCCTCCCTTCTCCTCTCTCTAAAAATAAATTTTCTCTCCCTCTCCCTCCTCCCTCCCCTCAAAAAATTTAAAAAAAAAAAATAATAAATAATTAATATATATAAAATCTTGTTTTAGCCCTGGCTGGTGTGGCTCAGTGGATTGAGCACTGGCCTGAGAACCAAAGGGTCACTTGTTCAATTCCCAGTCAGGGCACATGCCTGGGTTGTGGGCCAGGTTCCCAGTACAGGATGCACAAGAGGCAACCACATACTGATGTTTCTCTCCTTCTCCCTCCTTTCCCCTCTATCAAAAGATAAATAAAATCTTTTAAAAAATAAATAAAATATTTTTAAAAACCCACAAACTAATATCCCTTATGAATACAGATGTAAAAATTCTTAACAAAATATTATCAAATATAAATCAGCAATATATAATAAAGAATTTTTTCCAGAGATTTATTGAGGTATATTCCAGGGATGTAAAACTGGTTCAGTACTTTCAAAAATCAGTTAACCCACCATACCAATAGGCTAAAGAAAAAAATCACAACCATGTCAAAGAAGAAAAAAACATGACAAAATTCAACATCCATTCATGACAAAAACTACCAGAAAAATTGGAATAGTGGAGAACTTCCTCAACTCGATTAAAAATATCTGTAAAAAGCCTACAAGTAACATTATATTTAATGGTGAAATACGAAAGGCAAGATGTCCACTCTAACTGCTGTGATTCGACACAGTGCTGAAAGCTGGAGCCTGTGACATGAGAAACGGAAATAAAAGGCAGGAAATAAAAGACCAGAAAGGAAGAAAGAGAAGTGTCCCTACTCGCAGATGACATAGTTGTCTATGTATAAAAATCCCCAAAAATCTACAAAATCCCCAGCAAATAAATAGTTTCCGCAAAGTGCAGAATACAGGCCTATCTTGGAGATACTGCAGGTTCATTTCCAGTGCGCTGCAATAGAGGGAATATTGCAATAAAGCAAGTCACACATTTTTAGGTTTCCCCAGTGCACAGAAAAGTTATATTTATACTGTACTATAGTCTGTGAAGTATGCAATGGCATTATATTTAGAAAAACAATGTACATACTTTAACTTAAAAATATTTTATTGCTAAAAATTGCTAACCATTATCTGAGTCTTCAGAAAGTCATAATCTTTTTGCTGGTGGAGGGTCTTCCCTTGATGTTGATGGCTGACTGATCAGGGTGGTGGTTGCTAAAGGCAGGGGTGACTGTGTCAATGTCTTAAAATAAAGTAACAATAAACTCTGCCACATCGATTGACTCTTCCTTTCAGGAACGATTTCTCTGTAGCATGTGGTACTGTTTGATAGCATTTTACCCACAGTAGAACTTTCAAAATTGGAAGTTAACCCTCTCAAACGCAACTGCTATTTTATCAATTAAGTTTATGTATTATATTCTAACTCCTTTGTTGTCATTTCAATAATCTTCACAGCATCTTCACCAGGAGTAAATTCTATCTCAAGAAACCACTTTCTTTGCTTATCCATAAGAAGCAACTCCTCATCTACTAGAGTTTTACAGTAAGATCGCATCAACCCAGTCAAATCTTCAGGATCCACTTCTAATTCTAGTTCTCTTGCTGTATCTACCAATATCTGTAGTTATTTTAGTCCACTAAAATCTTGAACCTCTCAAAGTCATCCCTGAGGTTAAAATAAACTTCTTCTAAACTCCTATTAATGTTTATGTTTTGACTTCTTCCCATGAATCACAAATGTTCTTAATGTAATCTAAAATGGTGAATCCTTTCCAGAAGGTTTTCAATTTACTCTGCCTAGATCTGAGAAATCAGTATCTACAGCAGCTACAGGCTTACAAAATGTATTTCTTAAATAATAAGACTTAAAAGTCAAAATTACTCCTTGATTCATGAGCTGCAGAATGAATACTGTGTTGGCAGGCATGAAAACATTAAACTTGATGTACATCTCCATCAGAGCTCTTGAGTGTGCAGGTGCATTGTCAATAAGCAGTAATATTTTAGAAGAAATCTTTAGGTCTCTACAGTGGGCTTAAAATATTCAGTAAACAATATTATAAACAGATATGTAGTAATCAAGGCTTTGTTGGTCCATTTATAAAGCACAGGCAGAAAAGATTTAGTGTAATTCTCAAGGGCCCTAGGATTTTCAGAATTATAAACAAGCACTGGTTTCAACTTAAAGTCCCCAGCTGCAATAGTCCCTAACAAGAGAGTCAGCCTGTCCTCTGAGGCTTTGAAGCCAGGCACTGACTTCCATTATCTCCTATAAAAGTCCTAGATGGATGCATTGTCTTCCAATATAAGGCTATTTTATCTACAGTGAAAATGTTGTTTACTGCAGCCACCTTCATTAATTATCTTAGCCAAACCTTCTGGGTAACCTGCTGCAACTTCTACATCAGCACTCACTGTTTCACCTTGCCCTTTTACGTTATGAAGATAGTTTCTTTCCTTAAACCTCATGAACCAACCTCTGCTAACTTCAAATTTTTCTTCTGCAGCTTCCTCACCTCTCTCAGCCTCCAAAGAATTGAAGAACGTTAGAGCCCTCTTCTGTACCAGGCTTGAACAAAAGTGAATATGACTGGTTCTCTCCACACCAGTAAAACTTTCTCTGTATCAGCAATAAAGCCGTTTATCTTTCTTTTCATTCATGCATCACTGGGGTAGTACTTACCGTTTCCTTTAAGAACTTTTCCTTTGCATTCACAACTTGTTTGACAAAAGAGGCCTAGCTTTGGGCCTATCTTAACTTTTCAACATGCCTTCCTCACTTAGCTTAATCATTTCTAGCTTTAAAGTGAGAGACGTGAAAACTCTTTCTTGCACCTGAATACTTAAGAGTCCACTGTAAGGTTACTTACTGGCCTAACTTCAGTATCATTGTCTCAGGGAAGCCCTGGGGGAGGGAGAGAGACAAGGGAACAAACAGCTGGTGTAGCAGTTTACTGTTTTGTATCAGCATGACTTGTGTACTCCAAAACAATTACCAACATCAAAGATCACTGATCACACATTACTATAACAATTATAATAATGAAGAAGTTTAAAATATTGCAAGAATTACCAAAATGTGACACAGAGACAGGAGTGAGCAAGTACTATTGGAAAAATGGTGCTGACAGACTTGCTCAATGTAGGGTTGCCACAAACCTTCAATTCATTACAAACACAGCATCCAAGAAGCACCAATAAAACAACATATGCCTATACAGGAGAAACATACAAAAGCTACCCTCTATTTATATACTCTATCAATGAACATGTGGACACTTAATTACCTCTTCCCTCCCTCCCTCCCCTCTAATAAATAAAATCTTTAAAAAAAAAAAAAAAGAAAGAAATGCAATAATATTCACAATCAAAAGATATAATATTTAAGCATAAACATAACAAAATAGATAAAGGACTTGTATGCTGAAAACTACAACACAATGAAAAATCAAAGATCTAGACAAGTGGAAAGACAGCATGTTCACAGGCTAGAAGACTCAATGTAACAAAAATGTTGATTCTCCCCTCATCGATATACCACTTTAACAGCATTATATTAAAACCCCAGCAAGATTTTTGTGACTATGGACAAGATTATTCTAAAATTAAAAGAACCTGCCCCCCCCCCCCCCCCCCTCAAAAAAAAAAAAAAAAAATAAAATTAAAAAGAAAAACAAAGGAACTAAAACAATTTTGAAAGAAAATAAGTGGAATCAGGCAACTCAATTTCAAGACTTGTTATATGGCCATGAAATCAAGACTGCCTGGTTATCAGTGAAGGGACAAGCATACAGATCTGATACCAGATTACATACACTTGGAAACAGAAATAAGAACCCAGAAATAGACTGACATAAATATGTCCAACTGACTTCTGACATAGGTATAAATCAATCCAATGGAGGAAAGACAGTCTGAAAAACAAATGGTACTGATGCAAGTGGGTAGCCACGAAAAAAAGAG
The DNA here is from genome assembly GCF_021234435.1 of Artibeus jamaicensis. Classification (NCBI taxonomy): domain Eukaryota; kingdom Metazoa; phylum Chordata; class Mammalia; order Chiroptera; family Phyllostomidae; genus Artibeus; species Artibeus jamaicensis. The sequence continues at coordinate 3,368,990 of NW_026521954.1, forward strand.
TTAAACTTGACCTAAGTCTCACACTTTAACTCAAAATGAGGTACAGACTTAATACAACTATAAAACTTTTAGGGGAAAAAAATCAGGAAACTATTTTCAGGATCTAAATCTAGGTAAAAATATCAAAAGTATGATCATAAAAAAAAACTAATAAACTGTATTTATCAAAATCAAAAATTTTTACTCTATGAAGGCCCTTATAAAGAGGCTAAAAAACAAGCTACAGACTAGGAGAAAACATGTATCCAACGGACTGATTTCTAAAATATAAAAACAACTTATCAAAACTCAACAATAATCCCTAACTGGTGTAGCTCAAACGGGCTGGGCATTGTTCTGCAACCCAGAAGTTGCTGGTTCGATTCCCAGTCAGGACACCTGCCTGGGTTGGAGGTTTGGTCCCCGTTCAGGGTGCATGTGAGAGGCAACAGTCAATGTTTTGCTCTCACATCGCCGTTTCTCTCCCTCTCTTCCTCCCTTCCCCTCTCTCTAAAAGTAAATAAAATGTTTTAAATTTTATTTTTTTAACAAGTGACAACATCAAACACTGGCAAGGATACAGAGAAACTGGATGGCTCACATAAGGATGATGGGAGCATAAAATAGTGCAACCACTCTAGAAAACAGTTAAGTTTTAAGTTCTTTAAAAAACTTAACAGGTAACTACCACACAACTCAGCAACTGCATTTCAGGGCATTTATCTCTGAGAAATAAAAAATTACATTTACCCAAAAACCTATACACAAATGCATATTGCAGCTTTCTTCGTTACAACTTAAAGCTAGAAAACAATTCAGATGCCCTCCAATGGATGAATGGTTAAGCAAACTATAGCACCTCCATTCCATGAACACTAGTTAGCAATAAAAAAGAACATACTATTTATTGATACGTAAAACAACCTGGATGAAATTCCAGAGAATTATGCTGAGTGAAAATAGCCAATTCCAAAGGCTATATATACTGAATGATTCAATTTATTTAACATTCATGAAATGACAAACTTACGAGAGAACAGGTGAGTAATTGCCAAGGTTAAAGGACAGGGGAGTGGGTGTGGCTACACAAAAAGTGGGTATAGAAACTTGAGAGACTGCTGTGGTGATGGAAATATTCTGCTTCGTGACTGCAGTAACATCTGCATCCTGGTTGTGACACTGTACTACAGTTCTGCAAAGATGTTTCATTGGGGAACCGGGTAAAATGCACAAGAGATTTCTTTGTATTGTTTATTACAATTGCACATGAACCTATAATCTCAAAATAAAAATGTTTCATTTTGAAAGAAAAAGCACATGTATTAACAATTCAGTTTTTCAACCACATTAATCACATTTCAAATACTCAAGAGCTACATATGGTTGGTGACTATCATTTGGACAGCACAAACAGTGAATTTTTCCGTCAGTGCTGAAAGGTCTATGGAGTAGCACTGTTCTAGAACGTAAGCTCCATGAGCCAAATGAATAGCCCATCTCAGGAAGACAAGAAGCTTTATAAGCAAAATCGTACAAGTAAGAAATAATTTTTTAAAGCAATAACATGTCTGGGCACATTTAAATCTAAATACCTGTACACCATAAAACTTTGGAGAAAATATGTATAACTATGGCAACCATTTCCAATTTCTCTCCTTCTGTTCTTTCTTAAACAGGATCTTACCCTCCCTATTTCTGCCACTACACTAAAACTGCTCTTACCTAAATTCCCATTGACTTACATGTTACTGAAGTCAATAATGAAAGATCTAGTTAACCAGGAAGATAGAGCATTTCTAAGTTTGTAGTCAGCTAATAAAACTCCTCTCTGTAAATATTAGAACAGGAGGACCCCGCCCCCCAAAATGGAGAATAAGCAGAAAGGCCTTAGAAGATCTGGACCATACAATAAATATAACTGCACTTAATATCTATAGAACACTGTACCCAATAACCACAGAATATACTTTATTTTCAAATACTTATAAAACTATGATAGAAATCTAGCAAAAATATAATAACCCAACTGTTTAAAAGTTAAGACATATACTTCTACATGAGTCGAATAGTCCACTATGTTAATTAGAAAATACTTTAAACCAAATAAAAATGTTACATATCCAAACCTGTGAGATACAACTAAGGTCACGTGTAAATGAAGACACATACAAACGCATGCAGCAGAAAAGAAGACAGGCTGAGACACCAATGATCTGAGCATCCAATCTAAGCACTCAGGGGAAAGCGCACAAACCCATATACAGCAAATCAAACCCAAAGAAACAAGAAAAAAGGAAAAAATAAAGGGCAAACAGAAAACGAAAACACAGTAAAAAGGACCAACACTGTCATGAGACAGTTCTTTGACGGGAAAAAACTATTTTTTAAAAAAACTAGTATTAATGATAAATCCCTGGCAAGAGTGATCAAAAGAGAGAGAGAGAAGGTGCAAATAACCACCATCAGAAATGAAGAAGCGGATATATCACTTTCAAGCCCACAGATAAAAAAAAAAGATAAGTCACTATTAAACAATTTTATGCCATTAAATTCTGAACCCACATGGAATGACCCACTGAATGCATGCACTCTGTGTACCTAACAGACATCTCATACCAGGCGTGTCTAAAGATGGTATGATACTCCACTGCAGACCTGCCCTAATTACAGTTCTTTCAATCTCAACTAATGGCAATTTCCAGTTCCTAGGGCCAAAAAACTAAGTGCCTTTTTTGTCTCCTCCTTCCTCAAACTTCCTGTCTGATCACTCAGCAAACCTTGACAGTTCTAAATTCCAAATATTTAATATATTCAGGTCATATAATAACTCTATGTTGAATGTTCTGAGGAACTGCCAGACTCTGCCACACCCATTCCAAAGTGACTACACAATTTTCAATTTCCAACAACAATGTATAGGGGCTCCCATTTCTTTGTACCCTCACCAAACACTTTACTGTCCGCTTTTTTATTATGGCCACCTTAATGGTATCTCATTGTAGTTTTGAGTTGCCTTTCCCTAATGACTAATGTTAACCATCATTACATGTGCTCACTGACATGTGAGGAAATGTCTATCCAGATCCTTTGCCCATTTTCAAATTTACGTGTGACTTATCTACATTACTGAGCTGCAAGACTTCTTTACACATTCTGGATGCAGCTCCCTTATCAAATAATTTCTCCCATTCTATGAGCTATCTTTACACTTTCTTGATGGTGTCCTTTGAAGCACAAACGTTTTTTATCTTTAATGATTTCATCTATTTTTTTGTCACTAATATTTTTGCTGTCCTATTTAAGATACCTTTACCTAAACCCAAGTCATAAAAATGTATGCCTATGTTTTCTTCTAACAGTTTTACAGTTTTAGCTCCTACATTTCAGTCTTTAATCCATTTTGAGTAAAGTATGAGATAGGGTCCAAGTTTATTCTTTTTCCTGTGATATCCTTGGCACCTCTGTTCCAAATCAACTGACCCTAAGTGTAAGGATGTATTGTTGGGCTCTCTTCAATTACATTTCATTGGTCTATATCTCTATTCTTGTATCAATATCACATCGTCCTGATTACTGTAGCTCTGTACTAAGTTTTAAAATGAAGAAATGTGAGTTTCCCAACTTGTTTTTCATTTCTAAGACCGGTTTGGCTATTCTGGGCTCCTCGCATTTTCCGCATGAAATTTAAAATCATCTTGTCAATTTCTGCAAAGCAGACAGATGGAGTGTTGATGGGGAATGAGTTGAATAATCAGATGATATATCCAATCAGGTCACTCCTTTCTTTTAAAATCTATCACCACACTGCATATCACACAGAGTAAAAAGTTCACCTTCTTAAAAAGGCCTGGTTAAGATCCAAAACACTAAAAACTCTCTCAAGTGTCTTGCAATTCTCCTTCTTGCTTTCTTACACTCACCCAGTATTGTCCTGATTCACTGCCATTTTGCATGATTCTCTGCCTGAAATACACTTCCTTCAGGTATCTACCTAATTCACTCACTCCTTACACGACTCTATTCATGGCACCTGGAGGGGTGGTTTTTATGTAAACCTGCACACACACACATTCTCCCCATCTCCCCTTCATTATTTTTTTCTCCAAAGCAATCATCACTTTATAATCTAGACGTTTATTTTGTTCAATGTCTACAAAACACTAAACACTAAAAAGTAAACTCCTTGAGGGCAAATGTTTTTGTCATTTATGTTCACTCCTGCATTGCTATCACTAAACTAAATCCAATATGAAAAGAATGTCTAGCACACAGTAAGCATTCATGAAATTTCTGCTGGATGAATGAAGGACTAAGGTCCATAAAAAGAACTAAGAAGAACAAACAGGAAAGTATTAGGCACAGAATTCTGAGAAAGAAACACTTAACAAACATTAAAAAGTCTACCCTATTAATAAATAAAATTAAGAGGATATTATGTTGCTTATTAAATAAAAAAATAAATAATACCAGCCTGGTGTTGGCAAGGCAAGAGTGAAATGGGAAGTCTTGTACATTGTAACGAGTATGAACTTTTCTGGAAAGCAAACAGGTGCTACGTACCAAGAAATTTGTATTACTTACATATTTTGACCCAGTAATTCCACCTCTAAGAATTCATTAAAAATATATAGATTTATATAAATATTCATATAAAGATGTTCAAAATACAGTAATTTTTGATAAAAACTGGAAAACTAAATATGAGAAATAAAATACAATAATATATGCCAGCTAGAATACAAAGATCATGATTTTACTTAACTTAAAATGTAATACTAGCTTCTGGCCAAGATGGAGGCATAGGCAGACACGCTGTGCCTCCTCGCACGAGCAAAATTAAGGACAACAAAAATTTAGATACAAAAAAACAACCAGAACTGACAGAAAACTGAACTATACGGAAGTCTGACAACTATACATCTAGACCAGTAAGAGGACTGAAGTTGGCAGCCAGTGGAGAGGGGCTGTGCCGGGAAAAGCTGGTGGCTGGTGGACCCCAGGTGTGCACAAGCAGCGGTTGGTCAACCCAGGGCACAGGGTGACAACAGGCAGACCCACTGAGGCAAGTGAGGCAAGCAAGGCAGTTTGGCTGACTATGGTCACACATTCGCACGCAGATAAACCAGACGAAAATGGGCAGCAAAACAGATCAAGCAACCCAGGGCCCCAGTGCTGAGAAAAAGAGCCTAAAAGCCTGATTGAAAACACCTGTGGGGGTTGAGGTGCCAGGAGAGACTCCCAGCCTCACAGAAGAGTTTGTTGGAGAGACCCACAGGGTCCTGGAATGCACACAAGCTCACCCACTGAGAAACCAGCACCAGAAGGGCCCAATTTGCTTGGGGGAAGCAGCAGAAGGGACTGAAATCCAGCAGAGAGCACGGAACAAGCACCACTGTTCCTTCTCAGACCGTTCCCCCCGCCCCACATACAGCATCACAACCCAGAAACTGGGTTGCCCCACCCCAGTGAACACCTGTCACCTGACAGAGAATCTAATACATACTTGTTTACTGATTATCGTCGAAATACAACAGCAAAGTTTTAATAACCCTAACCCTAGTTGTTGTTTTTTTAACAGATAAGAATATATGTTCTTTTAATCATTAAAAATTAGTCAATACTTTTGAATACTAAAATTTTCAATAAAAATCTAAGAAAAAATTTTTATTTTTTTAAAGATTTTATTTATTCATTTTTAGAGAGAGGGAGAAAGATTAGGAGAGAAATATCAATGTGTGGTTGCCTCTCATGCACCCCGTACTGGGGACCTGGCCCGCAACCCAGACATGTGTCCTGACTGGGAATCGAACTGGCGACCCTTTGTTTCATAGCCCACACTCAATCCACTGAGCTACACCAGCCAGGGCTAGAAACTTTTTAATAGAGTGAACAAACTCTGAAAATGGTATGGCAATGGTCAGTACTGCCATCAAAGCGGATATACCAAAAAATACCTTCAAAAGAAAAATCTTCCCTGGCTGGTGTAGCTCAGTGGATTTAGCGCGGGTCTGCGAACCAAAGGATCAAGGTTCTAGTAACCAAATCTGTTAAAAGTTTGAAAACCTATGTGAAAAATATTCATATTCTATGACTTGAATAATACTGTCTCTTTGGATGCTATCAACGCACTCATTAAGGCCACAGTTGATATCTGCAAACTCTACAGCTCTTCCTATTATCCAAAACAATGTCTTACTATAAAAAACATATATAAATTATGTATAATATATACAATAAAGGCAATTTATATCAAACTATCTTAAATGAAATCAAAGTCCAAAAACATACAATATTTATTATATAAATATATATGATATTCCAAAGAGAAAGCAAAAAAATAAAGAAAAAGAAATAAGGCCAACCTCATGTGTCATCACTGGAAGTGCCTACTGCACTCTGGAAATGATTACACAATACAAAGGGGGGAAACTAAACATTAATTCTGCCTTTTAAGTAAAACATTATTTCGAGGTAAGCAAAACAGCCCTAGTTAATGAGGGAAACCTCTCATAGAAGCAGACTATGTAAAAGGAATGTAAAAGAAACAATAGAATCCCAAACTACCACTTTATAACATAACTAAAGAGCTAAACAAAAATCAACAGTTATCAATGAAGTAAGTCTAAAGTTATTAGGTAAGAAAGAAAAAAGTCAAGAGTCAGTCAATAAATGAAAGGTGGCTAAGAGCTTAACCTGTTGCCAAAGTACCATGCCACATATAAATTTATTATCAAATGATCTGGTTGTCACCGCCTTAGCCTGGTAATCAAACACTGTCAAAATGGTGTTGGCAACTAAACATTACATGCCTCTTAATGTGAAACATGAATACACAGCATTTATAAATGAAGTGCTCTTCCCAAAATGTTTAACTTGAATCTGAAACACTTTCAGCTCTAATTCCTCGTTTACATGCAATATAAGGGATAGCAAAAGAAGTTGCACTACACCATGAAGAAATGATCAGCAATACCAAATACCAAACATTGTCAACAGGACTAACAAAAAATTCTCAACAGAGCTACATCATGGGGGAGGGCAGGGAGAATATAAGACACACATCTCTATATTTAAAAAGATGAGCGCTAACAACCAAATGCAATGGGCACTCTTCAGTGGAATTTGGTATTTTTAAGTATATTTTATTGATTATGCTATTACAGTTGTCCCAGTTTTTTTTCTCCCCTTTACCCCCCCTTTTCCCTGCAACACCCCACCCTCCAGCATTCCTCTCCCCCCTTAGTTCATGTCCATGGGTTGTACATGTAAGTCCTTTGGCTTCTCCATTTCCTGTACTATTCTTAATCTCCCCGAGTCTATATTGTACCTACCATTTATGATTCTTCTTCCCTGTACCTTTTACCCCATTCTACCCCAACCCCCTCCTCATGATCTCCATTTCTGTGATTCTGCTCTTGTTCTGGTTGTTTGCATAGTTAGTTTTGTTTTTTAGGTTCGGTTGCTTATAATTGTGAGTTTCTCGTCATTTTACTGTTCATAGTTTTGATCTTCTTTTCCTTAGATAAGTCCCTTTAACATTTCATATAATAAGGGCTGGGTGATGATGAACTCCTTTAACTTGACCTTATCTGGGAAGCACTTTATCTGCTCTTCCATTCTAAATGAAAGCTTTGCTGGATAGAGTAATCTTGGATGTAGGTTCTTGCCTTTCATGACTTGGATACTTCTTTCCAGTCCCTTCTTGGCTGTAAGGTTTCTGATACTCTTATAAAAAGTCCTTTGTAGGTAACTGTCTCCTTTTCTCTTGCTGCTTTTAAGTGGATTGTGCTCTTTCAGGTTTTGATTCGCAGGTGGGTAAGTTTGTGTACGTTTTAGGATCCTGTGGACCTTTCCAATGGACTCTCGTGTGAGACTGAGAGTTCCCCCCGCTGCAACCCCCACAGATTTTTTTACAGACAGAGGCTTTGAGTCTTTAGTTTCCCTTGCTGAACCCTGGGTTGTCTCATTCCTCAGTTGTTCCTCCCGGTTTATCTGTATGCAAATGTAGGATTGTCTGCGCAGTCCGTTGCCTTGCCTTCTTGCTGTCCTCTGCACCTCAGCTTCCTGTCTCTGGTCTCTGCCCTTCCTACCAGTCTGGGTGAATGTTTCTTTAACTCCTTGGTTGTTGGACTTCCATGCAGTTTGATTTTTCTGGCAGTTCTGGTTGTTCTTTTTTTTTTTTAAATTGGTTGTTACCCTTCTTTGGGTTGTGTGCAAAAGTGAACTGTTTCTGCCTACGCCACCATCTTGGCCAGCATTCCCAGAATTTAGTATTGTTATTTGTTTATTTAAAGATTTCATTTATTTATTTACAGAGAGGGGAACAGAGGAAGAAAGGAAAGGAGAGAAACATCAATGTATGGTCGCCTCTCCACACATTGGAGCCCGCTGGGGACCTGGCCCACAACCCAGGCATGTGCCCTGACTGAGAATTAAACTGGCAACCCTTTGGTTCACAGGCTGGGGCTCAATCCACTGGAATTTGGTATTTTTAAGAACAACAATAAAAGATACTTTTGAAACAAGAGTATGCATGAGATTATGGTATGATTATTATCTATTAGATAATTATTGTTAATTTTAACAGAAATAATAATTGTTTTGTGGTTACACATGAAAATATGTACTAAAGATAATGTCTTTTTAAAATTTTTTCAGAAGAGCAAATTTCAAATTCTGATAAATAAACTTTATCAAAGTCTAAAATATATTCACTTATAATACAAGTACATAACACTCAAGTAGAATAAAAACAAAAATATCTCATTTGTCACTATTAATTTACTTTTAAATGGTTCAGGAAATTTATACATACATGTAAATTACACATAGATACAGCAAACGTGGCAAAATTATTAACAATTCTTGCATCTAAGAGGTGAATATACATGAGTTCAATGTATTATACTATTCTAATTTTCTGTATGTCTAAGCATTTTGCTAATATAAGTTTTTTAAATATAACCTGCTTTAAGTAAACTGGTTTGTTTAATTCTACAAAGTAAAAAAAGTTTTAATTCAAATACTAGGCTTTAATTTGAAATTTCTAATTCAAATATGCCAAGTTTTCATTAAGCAGGGCACATGCCATATTTTGAAAGTTTATCTGGTTACATGTCCATGAGTTTGAAAAGAAAAGAAAAATTCAATCATGAGTGCTGTAATTAAGAAGGAAAAAAATGAAAAGAAAGTTTTTTAAGGGTAAAAATTTAGAGAAGAACTCCAAACAGCAAAGCATACTTAAGAAAGAAAAACAAAGCTAGAGACTTCACACTTCCTGATTTCAACATATATTACAAAGCTACAGTAATCAAAACAATGTGGCACTGGCATAAAGACAGACATAAAACCAATGGAACAGAATATACAGCCCAGAAATTAACTCTCACATCTATGGTCAAACAATCTTTCATAAGCATCCCAAAGCTAAACAATGGAGAAAGGATAGTCTTTTCAACAAATGATGCTGGGAAAACTAGATATCCACATGTAAAAGAATCAAGCTTCACCCTAGCCAGACAGCTCAGTTGGTTAGAGCATCCAGATACACCAAGGTTGCCGGTTAGATCCTGGGTCAGGGCACATACAAGAATCAACCAATGAATACAACAAGTATCTCTCTCAGCCTGCCTGTCTGTCTTTCTCCCTCCTTCCCTCCCTAAACAATTTTAAAAAACTGAAGCTGAACCCTTTACATCATATATTGAAAAATTAGCTCAAAATGGGTTTAAGACCTGAAATTACAACACTCCTAAAACATAGGGGGAAAAGTTTCATGATATTGGATTTGGCAATTACTTCTTTCCAAAGATACAGCGGGGGATACTAAATTCAAGGCAGGGTGGGTGGCAAAAATAAAAGGGAAACATCAACAAAATAAAAAGACAATCAACTGAATAGGAGAACATATTCACCAATGAAACATCTGATTAGGGGTTAATATCTAAAATTTAAAAGGAACTTACAAAACTCAACACCAAAAAAAAACAAATAACCCAATTTAAAAAATGGGCAAAGGATCTGAATAGACACTTCTCCAAAAAGGACATCCGGATGACCAAGAGACACATGAAAAGATGCCCAAAGTCAGTAATCACCACAGACAAACAAATTAAAACCACAGTGAGGTATTATCTCACACTGGTCCAAAAGGGAATCACAATAAATCAACAAAAAACAAGTGCTGGTAAGATGTGGAGAAAGGGGAACCTTTTTGCACTATTGGTGAGAATACAGACTGGTGCAGCCACTGTGGAAAGCAGTATGGAGATACCTCAAAAAGTTTAAAAAGGATCTGCCATTTGATGCAGCGATCCCAGTTCTGAAAATATATCTAAAGGAACACAAAAACTATTTCGAGGAACATAAGCAGCCCTATGTTCATTGCACCATTTTTACAATTGCCAAAATACAGAAGAAGCAGCCTGAGTGTCCATCAGTAGATGAGTGGATAAAACAACTATGGGACATTTATACAGTGTAATACTACTTGGCATAAAAAAGAGAAAGTTTTACCCTTTGCAACAGTATGAATTGACCTGGAGAACATTATGCTAAGTGAAATAAGCCAGTTGGAGAAAAACAAATACCATGATTTCACTTATATGTGGACTCTTAATGAACAAACTGAACTAACAAGCAAAACAGAGACAGACTCAGAGAACAAGAGGGACAGCTAAGGGGACGGGGAGGGTAGGGGGCAGAGGAAGTGAAGAAAAAGGAAAATGGACATAGACAACAGTGTGGTGATTGTGGGAAAAGGGGGATAAGGGTACTAAATGGTAATGAAAAAAAACAATAAAAAAACAAATAGCACTAAACCAAGCTAAATAATTTCTACATAGCAAACAATCAACAGAATGACAAGGCAACCTACAAAAAAAATTATCTGAAAACCATATCTGATAAGCAGTTAACATCCAAAACATATAAACAACTCCTACCCCTCAACTAAAAAATTAATAAATAACTCAATTTTTAAAATGTGCAAAGGACCAGAAGATACCTTTCTCCAAGGATGATACACAACTTAATAAGCATATGAAAAGATACTGAATTAACTAATCATAGAAATGCAAATCAAAGCCATAAGATATCACCTCACCCCCATTAGAAAAGGCCACTGTCCAAAAAAAAAAAAAAAAAAAAAAAAGAGGAAAATGACAAGTGTCGGTGAGAATGCTGAGAAACTGGAACCCTTGTGCACTGCTGGTAGGAATGAAAAATGATGCAACCGCTATGCACAACAGTATAGAGGTTCCTCAAAAAATTAAAAATAGAATACAATCCAGCAATGTCACTTTTGGGCATATATCCAAAAGAATTAAAAACAGGACTTCAAGACATATGCAAATCCATGTACATTGCAACATCATTCACAATTACTAAGATGTGAAAGAAACCTAAATGTCCAGGCAACATAATGTTCAACAGAAAAAGAAAGAAAATATACTAGCTCCTGTTGCTCAGTGGGTTGAGTGCCAGCCTGCCAACCAAAAGGTCACTGGTTTGATTCCTGGTCAAGGCACTTGCCTGGGTGGGCCAAGACCCCAGCTGGGGGCATGTGAGAGGTCTACCCCCATTCCCCATTCTCTAAAAATAAATCAATAAATAAATATACAAAATCTTTTAAAAAAAGATAATGTGGTATGTGTACACACATACACACACCCACACAATGAAGTATCATGCAGCCTGAAAAAAAGAAGAAAATCCTATCATATGCTACAACACGGATAAACCTTGAGGACATTATGCTAAGTAAACCAGTCACATAAAGACAAATACTATATGGTTCCACTTACACAAGGAGTTAAAGTAATCAAACTCAGAGACAGAAAGTAGATGATGGTTGCTAGGAACTAGAGTAGGGAGCAAAGGACAATCATTCAAGGGGTCCAGAGTTTCAGTTTTGCAAGACGAAATGTTCTAGAGATTTGTTGTATTCACAATGTACATTCAGTTAACATTAATGTATTGTTCACTTAAAATGGTTAAGGTGGTAAATTTATGTTATAGTTTACTACCATTTCTTTAAAAAAACGATAAAGGGTTTAACCACAAAGCAAAAATAAGAGAAAGTGGTTTAGCAGGGAAAGAAAATATTCACTCCAAGTTTGAGTCAGAAAAAGACAGTAAAAGAAATCACAAAAGAAATCCTCAGAGATGAACTAAATTTAGTTACAACTACACAATCTGACATCAACTCCAGGTCTCCTGGTAAAATACAACAGATTTACTGTATTTTTATAGCTTAAGAAACGAGGTGCAAAATATAGGAACTCTGTATCCCCAATGTGACTGATACTACACATACCACATATATCCCCTACTTGATCACTTCTTTCCTATCAACCACCACCCACCAAAAAGCCTCCACCCTCTCCTCCCTCTCTTTAAAACGTGTAATTCTAATAGCTCAAATTCCTACACTGGAAAAACTGTTCAGAAACTTGGTTTTCTCAACATACCCACGATTAATAATGATCAGGTGAATTTTTAACTCAGATTAAACAAACTCCTGGTATCTCCTATACAGTTTGTTTCTTAAAATAAAAGCAGTTTACATTTGTTGTTTCAACTTCCCACTGCCATCCGCCCCTACACCTACCGGTGTTTCTCTGGCTGTCCCTCTCAGTCTCCGGAGAAGCCTCCTGATTCCCTTCCTTCTGCCTACTCTTTCGATTTCACTGTTCCCCTGGGTTCTGACCCTAACCTTCTGCTCCACCAGCTTGTACCAGGTCCATTCAAAACCTTGGCTTCAAGACCTCTAAATGTGACTCCAGCCAAGAATTCTCTACTGAACCCCAACAGAGTCAAACTGCCTGACAAACCTATCCACTTGGATACTATACATAAGGTACTTTTAAAGCCTGAGAGGTCCAGCTTTAAATCCCCAAAGGATTCTCTACAGCTTTCAAGATCAAGTTCCAATTCCCTGGTAAAGCATAAGGACTTCTATGATCTAGCCCCCAGACTAACCCTAGCCTCCTCTTCCTCTGCTTTCCCTCAGATACTCTCTGTTCCACTGGTATCTAATTATGTTTCCCTACACAAAGGAGGGCATTTCACCATCACTGTGCCTCACATATGTTCTGCCCAAAGTCCCTCTACTCCCACCTACTCAACCCTTATTTTTTCACTCAACTAACTTCCCTACAAGAAAGTTTTCCATTATCCATTAGTAGGTTGCTTCTGGTGCAGCTCCCACTGCACCATAAATATGCCTCTATCTCAGCAACTCTGCATTTATTTGGACTACTAGCCTATAAGCATCCTATAAGCATAAGCAGCTCGCAGATGTGTCATGTTTAGCAAACAGCTCAACAAAATTTTGTTATATGCCAGCACAAACCAAAACTAAACCATTTTAGTTTTTTAAAATATTGGACTTACCATTTCAGTACCTGGAATACTCAGGTCAACAACACAGAGGATCTCTTTCCCATAAATAAAGTACCTAGGAAAATAAATTTATAATCAGAAGGCTGATTAAGAATTATAATGGGTATTCTTTGTGTCTCCTCAGAACTCCTCCTTCTCCTCCTCTATCCCACTAGGTATATTTTTCTGCTAACAGACCCCTGGCCATATAAATGGGCACATCACATGACCTAGGCTGAACTAAGCATAGTACCTTGTGCCCTCAGTTGCAGGAATTGGTCAAGGGATGGGCATGTGACCAAATCTATCTAGCACCACTGACATGAGGCTGTAAGCAGATAAACCTGTGTTGCCAAGGAACATGGTCGTACCACATAAAGAAGCGTATGAGCAGTAGGAGAAATGACTCCAGTATGCAAACACTGAAGTCTATGTATACTGGAAGTACAGGAAGTAAGCACAGGAAGGATTTAATTATGGGCAAGTTTCCCCCTTAACACCTTAAGGCAATCTCTACCCATACAGTTTCTGTTATACAGGGTAGGGCTAAAGTAGGTTTACAGTTGCGAGTACATGAAAGTTTATTCTTGTATTATTTACTTATTGTATTATTTTCCATACAAACAACTGCAAACCTACTTTTGCCCCACTCTGTATGGTTATTAAACCAGTAACTTTTCCCTCCACAGATTATCTCAAAGTATATCTCTGTTACTTGCAATCCATGTCCTAACTAATAAATAGAAAAACTAAACAGATGGAAATAATATGTCAAAAGATGTATTTCATTGAAGCTATCAAAGGACCGACCCAGTATGCCTTTCCTGACTTTGAAAACTTTCATCCACCAAATATAATGTCTCTTTCCTTTCCCTATTAGCTAAATTCCCAAACTATTTTTAATTGTTTTTAATATATTCTGTATAAATTACATCATTTTTCGAGACAATCGATTTACCTTTCTTTCACCCTAACAAGTACAAAGATGACAAATCAGAAAGCAATTACAAAATGATAACAGAAAAGAGACTGATAGGGAAACGACCTGAAGGCGTGTGTTAACACAGCCTGGAGGTGTCAAAGGGAGCTTCCCCACAGAGGTATTACCTCAGCCTAAAAGACAAGTACCAGCTAACAAAACCAAAGGGAGGAAAGCAGAAACCAGGGGAGGCATTCCAGACAAAGGGAAGCTTTGGTACTCAGGCCTAGTTTGACTAATTTGTCATCTTAAGGGAGAAATGCAAGTAACTGAATATGACTAATACATTCAGGGCAAAGGTAGAAAGTAAAAAAGGATGAAGAGTTAAATAAGCCAGATCATAAAAATTCTAAAAACCAAGTGAAGTTCAGGCTTTTCCTGAAGGCAATGAAAAACCACACACATACACACACGTGTGTTTTTAGCAGGGGAGTTACACGCTTGAGTGTGTCAGATAAATTACTCTGGCTACAGTGGGAAAAATGAATGGGACAGCAAGACTGGAAGAGAGTAACCACTTAGAACACTACTGGAGCAATCCAGGTGAGATATGATGCTAACAATGAAGTAGGATGGTAGCCTAGAGAATAAAGAGATAATAAGGAAAAAGAATCCAACAGGGTTCAGTGATCAAACAATATAAAAGGAAAAAGACAACACGGAGACTAGCCCGTGTTTCTGCCAAGTTAGTATTAGCAGTGTCTACTCTTTACTAAATTCTTAGCATATATGCAGTATCTCACTTAATATTCCCCTAGAAAGAAGATGGAAAACAGGCAGTCTGTGTCCTATTTTTGGTTTGAGGATAAGAAAGGAAAGGTTGCTGACCACAGTTTCAAATGTGCCAAGTCTGAAGTGTATGTGGGAGCAGACAAATGGACATATCATAAGCATAGATGATATATGTCCAGTTATCATGAAAAGAACTTTGGATTGGAGATTAGAGAATTAACAATAAGGAGACAGAAATATTCTTAAATGTAAAATACCTCCTTTATTTATGCCAATATTTATTTAATGCCTACATCCTTCAGTGTTGGGATGAGTGTTAGGCAAAGGAAAAAAGTAAGATTCAGTGAAGCTCATAGTAACTAGAGGAAGGAGGTAGTTCAAGATGCAGTGTGATGGTTCAGAACAAGTCACTCCAAGATGTATTTCTGTGGTATGCAGGTTATTTTGAGCTAAAGGTCACTGAGACCCGGGGGTGTAAGAGGATTAAATCATAATGGAAAACAAACATAGTAAAGATTATATTAAATAAATAAATAAATAAATATAAAGGCAACTAAGACCCTGAACCTTCCAGAGAAGCTTCTGCCTCCCTCCCTTAACTACCTAAAAGAATCTGAATTAGGGGCCTTGCCCATGATAAGACATTTTTATCAGATATAACTTCTTATGACGTATCTGTATGTCAAGGCAAACTAATAAATAGCAAACATTTGTCCTTCTTGTCACCCAGCAAATGACACTCTGAAGCAAGCAACTCCAAGGTACCTTACCTCATCCTTAGCTCAAAAAGTCACATATACCTTATTTTCCCCTTTTGTCTCTGAATCTCTCATACATGTGGGTTGCCAATGCACATGAAACTTCATTTTCTCTTGTCGATCTGTCTCACGCCAATTTGATTCTTCAATCAGCCAAAAGACCCAGGAGGGAAGGGAGTCTTCCCTCTCCCCACAATCACAAGTAATGGAAATACACGAAAGGTTCAGAGGTGAGTGACTATCTTTACTGGGGAAAGAAAAGAAGACTAATAAATACCACTCAAATCTTGAAGTAGGTTAGCAAAGAGTTTAGGGGAAGGAAGGCAGGGAGAATAGTAGATACTCCAAACAGAAGAAACAATAAATTCAAAGGCAGAAAGGACTTTTTTTTTAAAAACCCATGTCCTGGACTTCTGCCAAGATGGAGGCGTAGGTGGAAGCACTGCATCTTCTCCCACAATCAAGTTTAAAAACAAAGTTTCAGCAACAAAAACGCAGCCAAACTACAGAAAATTGAACTATATGGAAGTCTGACAACAAGAAACCTTCAGCCAAACCGGTAAGAGGGGCAGAGCCAGCAGCAGAGTGGGGTCTGGCAGGAAAGATCCACCGGACCAAGCACTCTACCCAGGTGTGGAGTAGCGGGCAGACCCACTGAGGGCACAAGGTGGTGGACCCACTGAGGGCTGATCGCGGTCACACATTGGCATGCAAATAAACCAGTGAAGGAGCTAGCAGTGCGACAGACCTCGCAGGCCCCAGTGGCAGGAAGCAGCAGAGGGAACCGCCATTGTCCCTCTCTGACCCCCGCCCCCACACACAGAGTCACAAACCAGGGACCTGAGTGGCCCCTCTCTGACCACATCCCGACATAAGGCATCACAAACCAGCGACCTAGGTAGCCCTGCCCTGATGAACAACTAAGGCTCCACTCCTCATACGTAACAGGCACGAACGGATCAAAATGTGGCTCAAGAACAACTCAGAGCCCCTGAGACGATAAATCTAAGCGAGGAAGAAATAGGAACATATGAAGGCTAAACTAATTGAAATGAATGGAAATATACAGGAATCCAATAGTAATGGAAAGGAAAATGGGACTCAAATCAAAGGCGTTGACCAGAAGGGAGGAAAAAATGACCAAACAAAAATATGAAGAAACAAGAATTCAAAAAAATGAGGAGAGGCTTAGGAACCTCCAGGACATCTTTAAATGTTCCAACATCCGAATTATAGGGGTACCAGAAGGGGAAGAGGAACAGCCACTAGTGGAAACTTTATTTGAACAAATAATAAAGGAGAACTTCCCCAATCTGACAAAGGAAATAGACTTCCAGGAAATCCAGGAAGCTCAGAGTCCCAAAGAAAGTGCACTCAAGGAGGAACACACCAAGGCACATCATCATTACATTAGCCAAGATTAAAATGAAGGAGAGAGTCCTAGAAGCAGCAAGAGATAAGGGGACAGTCACCTACAAAGGAGTTCCCATCAGACTGTCAGCTGATTTCTCAAAAGAGACCTTACAGGCAAGAAGGGGCTGGAAAGAGTATTCCAAGTCATGAAATCCAAAGACCTACATCCAAGACTGATCTATCCAGCAAAGCTTTCATTTAGAATGGAAGGGCAGATAAAGTGCTTCTCAGATAAGATCAAATTCAAGAAGTTCATCATCACCAAGCCCTTATTATATGAAATGTTAAAGGGACTTACCTAAAAAAAAGAAGATAAAAAAGATGAACAGTGAAAGGACAGCAAACTCACAGTTATTAAGAACTACATCTAAAACAAAAGCAAACTAAGAGAACAGCTGGATCAGGAGCAGAACCATAGAAATGAAGATCACATGGAGGGTTAGCAACAGGGGAATGGAAGAAGGAGAAGGGGGGAGAAGGTACAGAAAATAAGTAGCATAGATGGTAGGTAGAAAATAGATAGGGGGAGGGCAAGAATAGTATGGGAAATATAGAATCTAAAGAACTTGAGACACGTGGTCATAAACTAAAGGGGGGGATAGCGGGGGAGGGGTGTGCAGGGTGGAAGAGAATGAAGGGGGGAAATAGAACTGTAATGGCATAATTAATAAAATATATTAAAAACAAAATAAAATAAAATAAAAAAAGAATTAGGAGAAAAAAAAAACATGTCCTGCTTCAGAATAGAAATATTAAGCATTATTTATGTCAGTCTCCCAAACTAATTCTTAAATTAAATGAGTAGAGAAACTGTATAAAATGTTTTTTTAACAAAGACACAGGGAGGAAATTCATCCTACTAAATACTACAGCATATTATGAAACATAGTAAAATTAAGTGGTACAGCTACAAAATCCAATAAAAGATCAAAGAGCTATTATAGGAGTCCAGAGGTAGCCCTAACAACAATACATCTTATAATTTATGTGTAATAAGATAGGCTTTCTAAAACAAGAAGGTAAGAGGAATTTTTAATGGCATTAAAATGATTTCACAGTAATCCGTAAAACAGGTTAAAGTGGTGTCACACTTCATACTAAAATTAATTCTGGTTAAATTTTTTAAATGTTAGAAAAAACTGATTATCACATCTGTGGAACAATGAAAATTTCTTCATTTGGGAGTGTGAAGGATTGACAAAGGAAAAGAATAATAATCAATGAACTTTTTAAACTTCTGACAATAAGCAAAAAAATAAAACAGCAAACTGGAGAAAAATACTTACCAAAAAAAAAAATCCGTAACCATATGTTTAAGTCTTGTTCAAAGCTTTAAAAAACAGACCCAACAGACGATCAAAGGATATGAACAGACAACCCACGTTTAGAAAACTACACTGTCCACCACGGGTCAGGAACATTTAGAGAAATCAGTACACCCAGAGCCACTGCCTGGGCAAGTGCAACATGTGGGGTTCCTTGATTCAGTAATTCCACTGACTAATACTCATAAAAACCTAGCTGGCTTAGCTGGTTTATTTCCCCATGGAAATTAATGAAATGCTCTTTTAATTTTTGAAATTATGTGAGTTTGGACAGCACAAATTGATTAACTTCAATCTAGACATCCTAATATAACGTTTCTGGAGGGCAATTATGAGACTGTTCCAACAGCCTGCCAACCTTCCATCTTGCCATATTTTAAAGACTTTAGTACAGTGGATAGAAAGGCACTTAAAAGTAAATTCAATAAGCCAAAATTCAGAGTAATGTTAAAACCTATATATGGTTTTGTATAAGCAAATTGAATTACTCATTATAAAGTAAAAGGGGAAATGTTCAAGTGATCAATCAATACAGCAGTCTCCTCTTACCAAGCAGGATGCACTGAAAGACCCCAGTGAATTCCTGAAACTGTAAACAGTACTGAACCCTCTATATACTGTTTTTTCCTATACATACACGCCTAAAAAGTTTAATTTATAAATCAGGCACAGTAGAAGATTAACAATAACTAAGAACATAGGATAATTATAACAATATAGTGTAATAAAAGTTACAGGTATAGTCTCTGAAAACATCTCATTGTACTATATCCATCCTTCTTCCTGAGATGTGAGATAATACAAGGCCTATGTAATGACATGAAGTGAGGTACTCAGAACAGCACACAATTTAAAACTTACAAATTATTTCTGGAATTTTCCAGTTAATATTTTTGAATATTATAGGAGTTGACATGGGTAACTGAAAATGAGGAAAGCAAAACTTCAAATAAGGGGGAGGGGCTACTATACATATACATAAATGGTAGCCATTTTTATTATTGTGGGGATGAGGGTGGTGAGGATGTAATGATGCCTGGCTTATTCACTGCCTGACATAAAATATATTTTTTAAATTCCATCTCTTCTTTAATTCCTAATATAAAGTATCTATAAAGGCATTTAACAACAATGTATGATTCAATACTTGACCTCACAAACTGAGACTCCTCTCTAAGACTTACAATGTGAATTTGCATATAAAAGAGTGAAAGGAAGAAAAACAAACATGATGTAGCTATTATCTAACTCGTGTGGTTACTGTTTTTTTAATAAGAGACATGCATAACCATAAAGAATCATGAAATTTTTCAAAGAAAAATCCTCACCACTAAAAATGCACCTGAACTGTAAATATTTATTTAGCCTCTATTGTTATTAGATACTATGCCTACTTTAATAAAAAAGCATTCCTTTACTATAACTTAAATCCACTTTTTCTATGAAGTCCAATAGTCCTGTCCTCCTTACTCTTCCCCTCAAAGCAACTAAAGCCAACAGGTACACAAACTGACATCCGTAAGTACCGCGCAGTGATTTGTACTGGCATTGGGTTTTTGTATGCTAATAATTTTTCATGAACTAAACTGTAGCCACCTTGTAGAAAAAATTAGCCACTACTTTCCACCATCTCCATCACTGCAGCCCCCCATTCTAGCACAATCACTTAAATAATAAAGGCTCTAGCATAAGAACTAAAAATTATTCATTTCTGATATTTAAAAATGGACAACGTAAGAAAATTGAACCACACTGATTATCAAAACATGTTTACATTTCATGCATGTACAGCTTCTTTAATTGAAAACTGAAGGGTGAGAGTTAAAACGAGTTACAAAGAGAAGTGGTTGTTTAAGTGAAAAAAAAAGCAATGAATGAAATGGAATAAAAAAGCTGATGTTGGGGTAAAAAGATAACATTTTAAATAGTGGGAGAAGAGAGGCAGCTGAACATCAATCGTGGCTTTGTGAGAGGCCAGGTTGATCTTCAGGATTCCCTTCTCTGAGCTCTACCAATCCCCACCTTTTCTGAGTTAACCAGTCTCCGGGCAAAAAGCGCTGTTTGATTGGCTTAAAGATGTCTAGTAGAAAAACCAGCCAATCCTGCCTTCAAGTCAGAACTGTGCTATGGAGACATTACAACCACTGCATGGCGAAATGTGTACAAACCTGTCCATGCCACAAAGAACAGATCCTAGTTTTAAAGACTACTGCCGAAAGATTCTTTAAAAACAACACTGAGCATGATCTGGCATCAACACGCTCTATTACTCTAGCTCTCTGTGGGGGAAAAAAGTGCGTTAACCAAAAGAGAATAAGGAATGAACTGCTCCCGGTCAGATGACTGACTTTATGAAAAACTGATATTCAAATGGACATCTCAAAGAGAGTCCAGATGGCGGTCGGGTTCAAGGAAGGTCCCAGGGAGGATCAAGACCACGGCGAGGGAGGCAGGTGGGGACCAGGGTCAAGGAGGCACAGAAGCCAGGGACGGGGAAGGTCTCCCTGTAGTATTCAAAATCAAAACGTGTAACGAAGTGAGTAAATAAACAGCTTTGCTACGGGGCTACGTGCTTGGAAAGATGGGCCAAAGTTCCAGGAATGTGCTTCCTGGAAAACGCCAAAGGCGCTCGGAAGGACACGAGGGCCAGCCTTGGCGGGAAGCGAAAAAGCCCCTGGTGGGGGGAGGGGTGTGTCTGGGGCCTGGAAACCTTCCAGGAACTGGGAGGCCAGGAAATAGCCATGGCCCCCACCTTCGCCCGGGAATGGGCTGCACGCCAGGGCCCGCCTCTTGCCGACGCCTCACTTCCCTTCCGTCCCGGAGCCCGGGCCCGCTGGCCGGGCTGGAAGGGGCCGGTACCGGACTCCGTGTTTGGAACTTTGGGTTTTGGTCGCAGTGCCGCCCAGCCCTGCCTCCGGACCTCTGCTGCCGCTTGCCGCCCAGTAACCTCTGGCACCCTCACCCGAGACCCACCGCTCCACCTCCCACCCGCCGCCTTTACCTGCTCCAGCAGCTGGCAGAGGGCGCGGGCGCTGAGGCCGCGTCGTCGAGTGCGCAACGCGGGTCCGCAGCCCTTTCCCGCCGTCGCCAATGCGCTCTCAGTCACGGCGCTGGGCTGGTGAGCAGCGGCGGTCGCGGGGGAGACGCGCGACAAACGCCCGGCGGAGAGATACTGCCGCTCGCTGTCGGACCGCGGAAGAGCAGCTTCCCAGCAGCCAGCCCAGTGAGGGCGGGTGGGCGGCTGAATGGGGAGGGGTCTCGGGGACCAGGGAATGGCTGCCACGTAGCCCAGGTGGATCGCCACTCTCCCCCTCCCTCACAGCCGCCCGCATCCGCTGTGACCTCTGGTTCGTCCCAGGTTCCGCCGAGGCCCATGGGACTGCCCCCCCCCGCCCCACCCGCCCCGCAGGCCTCCACGACCCGGGCCCGCGGGCGCCCCCGCCTCCTTTGCTCCTTCTGGCGAGCTGAGTCCGGGCCTGGCGGGTCCTGCCACGTGGGACGCGTCCTCTCCTTCCCCCCCAAAAAAGCTTGCCCGAAAGCCTAACTAGTTTCCCCCTTCTGCTGTCGGGGGTCTTGAGGTGGGGTGGGTCACATGAAGGAGCAAGCTCTTTTCAACATGGGTTTTCGGGGAAGGCAGGAGCCGTTTTTGTACTGCTGAACAAGACAAAAAGGAGCCCGAAGTGCGTGTCGAAATAAACAGCATGATGCACCACACCAATTTCTAGCCCTTTGCACCCTCTCCCAAGCCCCAAAAGCAAAACAGAAACACAAGGTCGTACTCGCTGGTGGAGGAGGGGAAAAATGGGAGCCAGGGAGAGCCCGCCCCGCACAGGCCTGGGTTATAAGTTCGGAGGGAGGGCAGGCCGAACCAGCCAGCCTCCACGTTGCCTAACTGGACTGTAGACTCGGGCGTACAGAGCAACGGTGGTGGTGGTGGCGGCGGTGGACGCGCAAACCCCGCCTCTGCGCGTGCTGGGGGGAGGGTGGGCGGAGGTTTCCGGGCGCACGGCCCTGGATCCTTCTGCGCGCTAGGGCGACGGACACAGTGCGGCCACCCTCGAGCCCGGAGACAAAGGGACCTACCGTGGCCTCCGCTGGGTCGGAGGATGTCAGGTTCCAACTCGCGCTTCCAAAGTGCGGTCTAAACCGCACTGGTGGAAGCACAAAAATGTGTGCACACAAGCTTGTAGAACCGCAGGCCCAGACCTTTGCCCCACATAGAGCTTCAGTTTTCGGAGCCAAGTAAAAGCAAAGGTGTTCTCTTCTGTTTTGCGATCACTGTATTATCAGCTTGTCCCTAAGCCTCCATTTTTTTTCCCTTCCTAAACTCGGCTTTTTCTTGGCTTGTTACTGCTGTGGTCTGACGTCAAATATTCAGTGTTTTCAGGTACACGAAATTTCATACTTGCTTTGTGTTAGTGGTGGATAGTGGTTTTGCTTATTTGTTTTTTCACCCGCCTCCCTCCCTTTGTAGTCACTTTTTACTCCGTTTTCAGAGTATTTTTCATGGAGAAATGAATAGCCTGGTGACAGAGTACTCCTTTGAATCTAACAAACAAACTAGCTGTCGATGTTGTCATAGTAATTGCTTTAAACTGAGTAGAAATTTGGGAAAATCGCAAATGGATTTTTTTCTTCATTTAGGTCTAATTAGAACATCTCATACTCAGTGGGAACAGTCTAGTTTGTTTTGTTTTGTCTTGGTTTGTTTTAGAAACCAGGAACATTTAAGTAGAGACCTCTAGATAGTAAATTTTCTTACGAAGTCACCCACACAGAAAAATTCAAAGGAAAGGGTTTTTCTTTCTTTCGTGTTAATTTGTTTTTTTAAAGATCTCCCTGAATCCCAGTGTTAAGAAATTACAATGTGAACACCTTTATTAGTGTTTTTTTATTTTAAAACAGCAAAAATTTTACAGTACCCAGAATTTCAAGGTGCAAATAGCTGAGAATATTAACTCTGCCTCTGAACAGCCATTAATAGATACTAATAGCAGTGATATATGCTACTTTACAAATAAATGTCAGAGGTTCAGAAATAGAGAAAGTAAAACCAATGAATCATTAAGTAGTCATCAATAAAAAGTTATTGTGAGTGCACCAGAGAGACAGTTTGCAAACCTGCAGCACTCAAGCCAAAACTTGGAATGAGGCTCAGAGATAGAATATAAAGCAGCTTATATAGTGAGAAATCAGTAACTTTTTTTTTCACAGTGATTGGGTAAAATATTAGAATTTTCAGTGTTTGCATCATACAACCTTGGGAAACAGTTCAAGTTTGTTTAGAATTTCCAGAAGCCTAAGCAAGAAGTGACCAAGATCAAGGCAGTCTTGAAAAAAGCTAAACAAAGCCTTATCTGTGTAACTAAATTGGTTCTGTTTGCTCAGGGAATCTTCAGGGTTACTCTCCATTTGTTTATTTTAACAAACCCTCTTAATTATAAACTTCAAACAAATCTACCAAATTAATTTCAACTTTTTTCATATGAAGTATGTCCACAATGGCCATAAAAGCTGGCTTTAAATTCTTGATTTTCCTTTGTACATTGTTGAGGATTCATCACACCTTAAGTCTGAACAATAAGAAATAAAGTGTTCTTTACATTGGAAAATATATTTCAAGCCACCAAGACATCATCCAGGCTGAATATTTTTTTTGTCGTGCTCACTACATCAATAAAAGAAAAAACATCAATACAATAAAGTTCTGAATCTCCAACTTAAATTAAGAACAAAGCAATCTTTTTACTCAACATTCATCATGCTAACCTGACTTCGTGAATATTTTAAAAGATTTCCTCTTTCCCTTATTGGTTTAAATTCTAATCCAATAGGAAAAGTACAACACATTTTTTAAAGGGTGAGACTCCAATCTGCATTAGGTTGAAACACTGGGTAAATGGACTGTTATGCTCATTCTCATTCAAGATAATGTAACTTTTGATTTCAAAGAAGAAATTTAAGAATCTTTGAATTATTGAATACCTTTATGAACTTAATTACCAAAGTGCTACTCTACTCCTGATCACACTTTGCTCTCTATAATCTTCCAATTGGTTATGTTACGATTGATTTTGTTTAAATATTTAATTTTCTAAAATGTCAGATAAGTCAGAAGAATGGCAAAATATCTACTACTCAGCACTTTAAATAAGGTGAACCCTGGCATTTCCTTAGGTGAAAGACTGGCCTTTAAGGTAATAATAAAGTTTACATTTTAGAAAGTGTCTTGGATTTGTATAAATAAAATGGCCAATGCATTATAAATAAATCTTCTATCTTTGCCTGTAGCCATCTTTGGTCTATTTAATAGCTAAATTCTAAACATGCTTGTTTATGTTTAGAACATAAGCATGATTTATTCCAAAAATAACCTATGCTTTTATTTTGACTGGAGCACTCAGACTAATTTTATTTACACATTTATAATTTCTTTTATTAGCTCATCAGTTCCTTGAAGACAGGTTCTGTTTCCCATTTAGCTTTGTATTCCTCACCGCCAAACTCAGCCTTGTAGAAAATAAACACTCTGTGAATATTTTCTGAGTGAAAGAATGAGTAAGCATTACTTACTCTATGACACAGCGTATGGCAAATTGAAAGAAAAGCTGTCTCAGAATTTTTTCCTCCTCTATGTAATAGCCAATATATACTTGTTTACTTTCCCAATTAAACCAGAATAGCATTGTGCAAAAACTTTTGTGGATGATAAAAAGGGGTTCTGTGGAAAATAACCTCACAGGGTAATCTGATCATAAATTCCTAACGGGGCAGGTCATGGTGGGTAGTCACACCCCAGGAATATAACTTTTTAGTAAAAGATTTATCTTTGCTGTAAGCAAGGCTTATTTATTGTTTCTGTGCATCTAGATTAACATACCTTTGAAATAAACCATTACCACCCTCAAGAGAGCAGAAATCTTTTTTTTAGCATTTAAGATTGTTTTCAATTACAGTTTGAAATATTCTGTATTATTCAGTATTATTTAGTATTAGTTTCTGGTGTACTTCACAGTGGTCAGACAGTCATGTACTTTACAAAGTGCTCCTCCTGATATTTCCAGCGTACACCTGGCATCATCCATAGTTACTACAATATTATTGACTATATTTCCTATGCAGCACATCCCTATGACTATTTTGTAACTACCGATGTGTACTTCTCAATATCTTCACCTTTTTAACCCAAACCCTTCCCCAGCAACAACCAGTCTGTTCTATCTATGGGTCTCTTTCTGTTTTGTTTATTCACTTACATAGTTCTTTAGATTCCACCTGTAGGTGAAATCATATAGTAGTTGTTTTTCTCTGGATGATTTACCTCACTTAGCATATTACCCTCTAGGTCCATTCATGCTGTTACAAATGGCCAACTAATATTCCATCATATACATGTACCACCACATTTTTATCTACTCATCTATTGATGGGCATTTGGGTTGCTTCCATAGCTTGGCTACTATAAATAATACTGCAATAAACATAAGGGTGCATATATTCTTTTAAATTACTGTTTGGGGTTTCTTAGGATATATGCCCAGAAGTAGAATCACCGGGTCATAAGGCAGTTACATTTTTAACTTTTTGAGGAACCTCCACACTGTTTTCCACAGTGGCTGTACCAATCTGCATTTCTATCAGCAATGGACAAGAGTTCCCTTTCCTCCACATCCTCACCAGCACTTGTTTGTTGATTTGTTTATGATGGCCATTCTGACAGGTGTGAGGTGATATCTCATTGTGGTTTTAATTTGCATTTCTCTGATGATTAGTGACATTGAGCCTCTTTTCATATGCCCATTGGCCATCTATATGACTTCTTTGGAAAAGTGTCTATTCAGGTCCTTTACCCATTTGTAAATTGAACCCTTTGTTTGTTTGGTGTTGAGTTGTATGAGTTCTTTATAATTTTTGGAATATAACCCCTTATCAGATGTATCATTTGTGAATATGTTCTCCTATTCAGTTGATTTTCTTTTCATTTTGTTGATGGTTTCCTTTGGGCAAAAACTTTGTAATTTGATATGGTACCATATGTTTATTTATTTTTGTATTCATTTGCCTGAGGAGTTAAATCAAAAAAAATACCACTAAGAGAAATGTCTGAGATTTACTGCCTATGTTTTTTCCAGGAACTTTATGGTTTTGAGTCCTATGTTTAAGTCTATTTTGAGTATATTCTTGTATGTGGTGTAATAAGGTGGTCTAGTTCCTTTTTTTTTACATGTATCTGTTCAGTTTTTACAACATCATTTATTGAATAGACTGTCTTTACTCCATTGTATGTATGTTCTTGCCTGCTTTGACAAATATTAATTGACCATATCGGCATAGAAGAAAGCACATAATCTTTTTTTTACTTTTATTAGTATTATTTTATGTTGAATTAACTCCCAGCGCATAAGTTTTTGTTTCTTCACTTTCTGCTGGGATATCTTTTTTTCTGTGCACCCTCCTCTTCTGGTTTAGGAACAATCTGCTCTTTTTCAATAAAGGAGCATCACAGTGAGGCAGGGAGAGCTCGGTGCGGGTTAGTCCGCCATGAGCTCTGTTAGTTCTGCACCATGTCTTGGGAGCGTTGTTCACCCGGATGTGTTCAAGGACCAAAGTATCAACATCTAAACCCTTAAGTTCAGCATTACTTTCTGCACTTTTAAGCATGTGCAGCAAGGAGTCAGCACTCTTTTTGGGCAACTGACCCTGTGTGCAGCCCCACTGTTTGGCCTGGGTACACCTACCAGCTCCACATTGTAACAACAGACTGGCACACATTGCTTCTGTAAGTGACATCCTCAGATACTTGGTGGCTTTTCTGATATGCATACCCTGATGGCCTGGGCAGTTTCATGAGTGTTCTTGAAGTGAACGTGAAGATTTGAACTTCTTGATTTGCATAATTTTGTGAAGTGTTCTGGGTCAAGTGAATAGTGAACCATTTTCAGGAGTCACCTCTGGCCACTTTTGGGAAGAGAGAGAGCATATAATCTTAACTTTCCTGTAATTCAACCCCCATGTTGCTTCCTCCCACCTTCATGTAATCTTCCTTACAATCCTTCCTTAAGTTCTTTTTTCTTTTTTTGTTTTTTGGTTTTTTTTCCCTTCATTGAATTTATTGGAGCGACATTGTTTCTCCTTAATTTCAGATGCATAAAAGAAGCTGCAGAACTGTAATTTTCCAGAGTATTGGAGATCTTGCTCCCCAGCGTATGTTGTCAGTTTGGCTCAAATAAGCTCATAAAAATTCTCCACAGGTCTGGACACTTCTTATGTAAACACTTCACTAAAATAAAATAGGACCAAAATATGCTGGAACGTCTGTGATTTTCAATTTTAAATTTAGTAGAAACTGGATAGTGGGTAATGTTGCTGTTATCTAAAGTAAATAAATATCAATGGTCGTATCTTTATAAAAGAATGCTTTACCAAACACAACAGGAGCTGCACTTTCTGTGGACTTTGGCAACATAACTTTAAGCCCTCTAAAAACTCAGTTTTCTCATCTCTCAGACACATTCAATATATTCACTTTCTGGTTAATTAAAATAATGAAAACATGTAAAAGTAAGGCTGAATAGATGGTAGGTAGTTATTATTACTTGAAGATATTAGTGGATTCAATCATGAAGAAAAAGCAATTTTCTTTGTGCAATTATTTATCAAAGGAAAGCATAAAGTGCTATTTTTCTTTTTTAAAAAATTAGGGAACAAATACCCTGGAGGGAAGAAGGGATAGAATAGTAAAAGGAGACAATGTTTAAGAACTGAAATTTGCTAAGAGAATGGGTCTTAAGTATTCTTAACACATGCACACACACAAAGGGACAAAGTAACTGTGAGGTAATGGGTATGTGCACTATAATCATTTCACAATGTATATCGAATTGTACATTTTAAGTATATACTATCTTGTCAATCATACCTCTGTAAAGCTTTGGGGAACAAGAATGGGGGGAGAAGTCTACTATTAAAAAACCAATTACAAAACAAGCAAACAAAAAACAAAACCAAGCAAACTAAAACAAGAAAAAAGTTTAGGAGAATAATGGCATTCTAGGCTGAGTAAAAGCATCACGAGAAAACAACCAAATCTGTTTCTCAGAAACTTCACAACTCCCCACTCATGATATTAGATTTTCTCAAATTTTAATAAGTATTATATGAGAAAATGTGGAAACAAAGGGTAAATAAGTTACGTTTCTTTTAAAGTTGAGGACTTTTTATTACATTCTATTTTTCCTTGAATAAATTCTCAGAACTTTTAATATGGCAATGTGTGTTATGAACTCTAAGAGAGGGATATAGTATTAAATATTTCCAAACTTACTTTGGAAACTTAAAAGTCTTTTATTCATGGAGAGTATCTCCGGACATATGATTTTATAACACACTTTGGGAGGAAACACTCCTCTGTATGTTTGGGAATGAAATCCAAACCCCTCAGCCCATTGCTTCCAAATGCCACCATTCATTCCTCCTACAGAAATGGGCTTCAAACAGAACTCAAGCCTATATTCACTGAGGGATGTCCTTGAGAAATACATTTTTGTTTTACCTAATTTCTTCATAAGTAATTGGGTAGGCATGAGGCAGTCTCCAGACTTGACAGAGAAGGAGCTAATATGGGATTGGTAAAGAGTACTAAAAACCAAACAATAACAGCAAACACCTAAGAGAACTAGAGCTGAAGGGCAGGCTTCCTCGTGAGCAGAGAAGAATGAAACCCCGCAAGCAGAGGAGAGAGATTTGGGGAGATGGAGGGAAAGTATTGTCTGGGTTCTCAGCAATTTGGTTCTAGTATTTCCTAGGGCTAGCTGCTCCTCTCCCCCCCTTAATTTCTTTAAAACATATCTATATTCTTACAATAAATTTCCCCTCTTTTTGCCTAAGCTAATTTGAATTCTTTTTTCATAGTGGCCTATAAAAGTTTAACTATTATAGTAGGTTTTCTGGATATGCTTTGTTAAAATAAAATGTGAAGCTCTTTATAATGAAATCTATTTGAGTTCTCAAAATCGTACTTTTTTAAAATCAAGTTGAGAGAAGGCAAGTTCAAGGACATTCTGAAAGACATTTGCTCTAAGCTAAGGTGATATTTGCTGATGGAAAATATAAGCTGAGCCTGGAGCCAAGTAGCACATTCCACCTACTAGACTTTCCTCTCAGTCCCTGCCTAAGCCTTCACATTTAATGTTTGGTGATTGCCTGCCTGAAAGACAATATTTTTTGAAGATTTGATATATTTATTTATGTTTTAGAGAGAGGAGAAGGGAGGAAGAAAGAAAGGGAGAGAAACATCGATTGGTTGCCTCTCACACACCTGCAACTGGGGACCTGGCTCACCACCCAGGCATGGGCCCTGACCGGGAATCAAACCTGAGACCTTTCAGTTGGCAGGCTGGTGCTCAACCTACTAAGCCACACCAGCCATGGTGAAAGACATTTTGCTAATTAGGAGGAAGTTTGAGTATTATAGGGCATTTTTGTTGGTTTGATTTAGGCTGGTTTGTATCATGTTAGGAAAGGCATTAGGAAACAGGACAAGGGCACCAATCCTAAGGTGATGAGAACTTCAGTGATAATTATTGGAACATTGTCAAATAAGAGTTTCCAAAACCTATGGCTAATTAACATTTTGAGGCTAACCTTTTCAGAATGCAGTGTTTATTTCTTTGTCCATGTTTTCAAATCTATAGGTAGAATTTGTCCATGTTTTCAAATCTATAGGTAGAATTTGTCCATGTTTTCAAATCTATAGGTAGAATTATAGGTGAATCATTTCACTATTTATTTTATACCAGTCCTCCCAGTACTGAAAAGATAGAAAGTACATAGAAAGCCAAGAATGGTGTTTATAAATTAAATACCTTAAACAGTCTGCAAGTGAAGTTAATGTAAATAAACATAATATCATAACTCACATTCCAAGAATTGCAGCATAGAAGCTTCATATATGGTTATACACCTTTTAAAAATCTTTTTCTTACTTTGTTTTCATTGTTTACACTATTACACATATCCCCCTTCCCCCCCCCCCACCACCTTTGCTCATCTTTCTGGGCCCTCCGCTCCCCTTCCCTCTGGCCATCATCACACTGTTATTCTGTGTCTATGGGCTCTGCATATGTGTTCTTTAATCCCATCACCATCTTTCATCCAGTCCCCCCTTTCCCCTCCCCTCTGATATATAAGGTGAATTACAGCAATATGATGAAATTATCTCTGATGTAAAATGTCAGAATAGTTACATATACATAGCAAGGTGTAGAAGAACAAAATTTATATATGCCATTGAAATTCCACTGAAAAATTGAATACCATTATATAAATAACAGGAGCTATTCTTCTTCATTCAGCCAATATTTCTTGAGAATTAACTATTAGGAATATTATAAAGCATAAGACATGGTCCCTGCACTTAAGGAGCTCTATCATCATTTTTCCAAGGTAAGAGATACAGATATAAAGCATTATCATTGTTATTTTTACAAAGAGGAATAGGATGGTAAAGTGAGGAATAATATTGGCTTTTAAACTTGATTCACATTTTTTGTTCTGCCATGTCATTAATGTATGATCTCTGCAAAGGTAATTAACTGCTCCCAGCCTCAGTTTCCTCAATTGTAAAGTGCGTATAAGGATGCTGATCTTGGAGGACCGTTGGAAGGATTAAATGAGACAATATGGATAGAAATACCTAAGTAAATGCTTGATACATATCAGATGCTTGATAAGTGTTCATTTATTCTTTGAATTAAATGAATTATATGTTTTCTAACTCTTTTTCTTCATTTATAACAATGGTTTGGTTCTATTATCAGGGAATTTTAAAACTGAAGTTAACTAAAAAACGTCAACCATTTTAAGAACCAAAACTTACACAGCTTCGAAAGTCAGACCTGGCCAGGTACTCAGTCGTTAGGAGCATCACCCCACCCACCCATCCAAAAAAAAAAAAAAAAGGGGGTGGTTTGATCCCTGGATGGGACACATACAGGAGGCAACCAATGAATATTTCTTTCTCACATTGATGTTCTTCTCTCCTTCTCTCACTCTCAAATCAATAGACATATACTCCAGTAAGAACTTTAAAAAAAAAAACCTTAAATATATAGGGTTTTAATCAAGTTACCTAGGTAAAAGGAAAAATTAGAATATAGTATATTATTTTCTTAGAAAATTCTATTTGTTATTCCAACTCTCTATCTGAATGTAATAATATCACCTAACATAGCGAGTTTTTAATATGTAAAAGGTAAAACATTGTTAGATTTTCTTTGGATCCCCTATAGATGTATGTGAGTTTTTCAAAATATGTCCTACATTGGATATTTATTCATGGTAAGACATAGGAATGTCTCATTGCTTGTTTGTATGGGTTATTGCAAAAAATCTGTTCCAAATCAGAAACCAATCACGACTTGTAGGATGATGTCAATGAGTTTTCTTGTTTTCCTTTTGGCTAATTCCAGAACATAGGATTTAATCTGCATGGAGCATAGAAAAGGGAAGTTAAATAACATTATTTTGATAGAGATTGACCAGCCCTGCTCATTACACAACTTTTCCAGTCTCTTTCAGTTTAATTCAGTAAATATATATGTATTCCTGTGATTTAATTGGGGTCTTCAGGGAGCCCAGTAAACAGCATTTTTCTTCTCTGCCCAAATTGAGAATAAAGGGCAAGCACAAGGTGAATAACAGCTCAAATATCACCATGAACTGATAAGGGCTAACTGAAGAATGAGGTTTATGAGAACCTAACTGACCTGTCACCTGAGCCCTTGAATTAGATAGATTTCCCCACCCTGTTCCACAGGCAGCAGGTCTCATTGTGTCTTGTGTGGGGCCATTGGCACTTCTGCTTTAATGGGTCCCTTCCTCCTTAAAAAAATTTTTAAATTACATGTTATGACTACACTGATATAAATAAAATTATATTAATATTATATTTTAAAACATTTTCTTTGCCCTACAAGTTCATATTTTTCTCTTCGGATTTTAAATTAAAATAGCTAAGAGCCCCTGAAAGTATCATGGACCCTAGACACTACGCCCACAATGCCGAATGGAGAATTTGGCCCTGAGCAACACATTGCCAAGGAAGTCTTAGATCCTGGTGGAGGTGTGTACTCTCTGAGAGCAGCCTTATTCAAAAAAGAGAAAAGAGAAGACAAGATGCCTAGATTGTCCTTCCTGAATTTACCAATCAGATGTCACTCTTTCCTGGGATGGGTAAAGAGACCGTGAGAAGCCACAGGAATTACACCATTCTAGCTTAATCTACATTAAAAAAAATATCAGCAGAAAGAAAGCAACCCTCTCTTAACAAGTCTGTACTTACTACTAAAATGGTTACATTGTTATCATAATTAGATAATCCTGGCCTTTAAGATTACTCATCTAACTCTTTTTGTTCCAGATTCCTGTTCACCAAAAAAACTTTCTGATTAAAGCTCTATGGTTTCCCACATAGATTTTCCTACCAAGGAAGAATGTATCAAGCAGCCAATAAGAATACAATATGCTCTCTGACTATATTTACCACTGTAAATTAATAAATTAGCATTCTGGTTTCCATATTATTCTTACAAGAAATTGGTTGGCATACAACTCCATAAATTTGTTTAACTCATTCATTTAACTGCCTTGATCATGTTATTTGACCAGAAAAGTTGAGGTTCAAAATCTGAACCACTGATGGTTTAATCTAAGGTACTACAGCTTAAGAGAATCCCACCTCAGTGGCTAGCAAGTTTCTGTTAGCTGTAGTTCAATTTTCCCACTCTCTATCCACAACATACCCTCTGTCCTCACACTGCTTCTAATAATAATGTTCTTAAATTAGACAAGTCAGAATGGGGAGAGAAAAAACACTCTGGCAAAATTTTTTTCACAACTATTATTTTATTCTAGTTCTAACCAGTGTCAGGGGAATAAGAATACATTACTTTTCTCCAAGGCTCATAATTAAGGAAGCAATAATCATGATCAGTTCTGTATAAACAAATCATATCTATTACAAATTATCCAATGGAAATTTTCATTTAGTCTTAACCATCTCCAGGGCCAGACAAGTTATCATCTTGAATCAAGATTAAAAAAAAAAACTGGTGACAACAAAGTTTATAATGGAACATGTCAATGTTATATTCTTTCATTAAATATATATTAAGAGCCAACGATGTGCTGGTCAGTACGTGCCTAACATAATTAGAAATTGAGATTCATTATCTAGCTGTGTGCCCAGAAAAAAAGGAAATCAATTTTGGTGAATGTATATTTAATATCTGACTCAACAACTGGGATTATTATCCCCATTTTCAAAGGATACGAAGATACAAAAACAGTAAGTAAGTTACCTACAGTCATATCTATAATCATGTTATAGTTATGACTCAACCTTAAGTGTGTTAAATTCAATAAGCATTTTTTGATTCCCTGTTCAGTTCCAGGTCCTGCGATGGGCATTGAGGGTGCAGCCATGGTCTTCCTTTGATGAACTCCATCGGCTTCCTGCCAACAAAGCAGGAGGTCTGCCTGTGTGGCCACTGTGGCCGCTTCCCACCAGCCCTCCTGGTTGCAGGGCAGAGGCACAGCTCCTCCTAACTCATGCTGCTTTCTCCCCTGTGCTCTAGATCCTACCCTGTACCCTCATTCTTTTTTTTTTTTTTTTAACTTTTTGTTTTGAAATAGCTTTAGATTTCTAGAAAAGTTACAAAAAGAGTAGTGTTCATGTATCCCCTTCACCCAAGCTTCCTCTAATAATAACAACTTGCATAGCCACCATACACTAATCAAAATCAGGAAGTTTACATTGCTTCAAACTGTGGCCTTACTCATATTTTACTGTTTTTCCCCACTAGTGTCCTTTTTCTGTCCCAGGATCAAATTCAGAATTCCACAGTGCATTTAGTTTGGTGTTTCCTTAGTCTCCTCCAAACTATGACAGCTCCTCAGGCTTTCCTTTTCTTTCATGACCTTGACATTTTTGATGAGTATTGGTAATCATATGGTAGAATGTCTCCCAATTTGGTTACCCTGATATTTTCTAATTATTAGATTGAATTTATGCATGTGGGGCAAAAATACCTCAGAAGTGATCCTTTGTTCTCAATGCTTCATATCAGAAGGTACATGATGTCAGTACATTTTATTACTGGTAGTATTAATCTTGATCACTTGGTTAAACTGATGTATTCCAGGTAGTGAAATTACTGTGTTTTTTTTTTTTCCTTTTCATCACTAAATATCTTGAGGCGGTTACTTTGAGGCAAAAATTCTGTTTCCCCTCAAACCTTCACCCACCGATTATCAGTGGATCTTGCCTGGAACAATTATTACTGTTGAATTCACCTAATAGAGGTTGTATATTTCCCTCATTCATTCTATACACATTAATTGGAATTTTTCTGTGAGGAATAGTTGTTCCTTCACTTTGATTTATTTGTTTAATTATATTTATGTTAGTATGGACTCATGGGTATTTATTTTGTTCTTATGAGTTATAATTCAATATTGTCATTATTTATATTGTTTCTCAAATTGTTCGACTTTGGCCTTTTGGAGCTCCTTCAGGCTAGTTGATGTGGCCTTTTGACATGTCCACTTCATTTTTTGAGTACTTCTCCTTATTTTTTGGTACCACAAGATGTTCCATGTAAGGATCCAGTCTGGGTGCTAGGTGTGTTCACTGTTGCTGGGGTATCATTGCTCCTGAGCCATCTTAGTGAACGGAACTAAGGGACTTTACGTATGTGCTACCTCTGTGGCTGATCCTTTTTGTTCTTTACAAGTTCCTTCTCTTGACCCTTACACATTGATGCTTCCCTGATCCTCTTAAGCACCTTCTTTCATTCTCACTGACTAGCTCCCTGAATAATTTTAATATAGCTAATGGTTTTTTAAAGATCGTATTTATTTATTTTTAGAGAGAGGGGAAGGGAGGGAGAAAGAAAGGGAGAAAAACATCATGCAGTTGCCTCTCGCATGCCCCCAACTGGACCTGGCCCAGAACTCAGGTGTGTGCCCTGACCAAGAATTGAACCAGTGACCTTTCAGTTTGCAGGCCAGTGCTCAATCTACTGAGCCACACCAGCCAGGGCTATAAGTAATGATTTTAATTACCATTTATATGAAAATGATGCCAAAATCTAGAACTAAAATTTAAATATTTCCAGTGGGCACCAGAATCATATATCCAAATGTCTTTTGGGCAGTCTTCACTTTACCACCTCATACAAACTTTGTACTTCACACATCCAGTTACCAACCTGTCATCAGACAGGTTCTCTTTGCTTCTCTTTGACAAGCGCATCTCAAACGCTTTTTCAAACTCTTTGTCCCTTTACTTAGTCTAAGATTTCACATGTAAATGAACTAATCCTTTTTCATACTTGTTTCATACTTTGTTCAGTAATAATTCTGAAATGTTTAAAACAATACAACCTGTATTCAAATCATATTTATCAAAAATCAAATGGACGTTTACAGTGTAACACTTTCAGAGTAGGAAAACACTTTTTTTGGATCAATGACTCATTGAATCCAAACATCATCTCCTGGTTTCTCTCAGTAAAAACTAATTAAATATGTTTATCTTTCATTTATGTTGTATTCCTTCCGGTTTCAGAAGTTAGAATTTATAATATTTAAATTTTATTTAATACCAAACACATGAGGAAAATCCTTCTCCAGTGTTTCTTTAATTATATTGCAATGTATCCTGAAGTTGCCCAGCCCAAAGACACCTGACCTCCATTTATGATTTTTCTCTTGATTACACCCTTTGCACTCATCAGTAGGCAATCAATTTCCAAGTCCTAGACATTGCAGCCCCTACTAAGCCCCATTTCTCTCTGTCCATGCACTGCAGCTCTATTGCAGGCCACCTGTATCTTCTCCTTGTATCACTGCAACTGACTTGTAACTGGGTTTACTTCTCACCAATACACAATTAGCTGTACTGCAAACAGAGTGTTTATTCTCAAATGTAACACTGGTTAGCTCACTTTCCTATGAAAAATTCTCCCTTTGTGCTTCAAAAGACATTATCAAGCCACAGGAGAAACTTTTTGCAAATCATGTATCTAATAAGGGATTTGTAGCTAGAATGTGTGAAACTATTGCAATTCAGTAATGAAAAGACAACCCAATTTTAAAATGGGCAAGGATCTGACCAGACACTTCTCCAAAGATATAAAAGGGGCCAATAAGCACATGAAGAGATATTTAACATCATTAATTATCAGGGGAATTAACCACGTGTTTCTAACACTTGGACACTTTGGGGCCCTGCTGACTCTAAAGCACCTGCCCCTCCCAGGGCTAGCCAACTCTAGAAATAGCAAAGGCCTTGCCTGCAAGTGTATCTTTCATGTGAAAACCAGTCTGGAGCCCACACCAGTAAACAGCTTTGTCAGGCCCTTACATTCCAGGCAACTATTTCCCTACCCTAATTACCCGAGGGCCAAGTACTAGACAATTAAGAGTAGCCCCCATGCCTCAGAGCCTATGGCAATATTCAACCTAGCTGAACCCTACCTTGCCTGTTCCTTCCCACAGACACCACAATAAAAGCTCTTGCCCACATGGTATAGCCACTTTGTAAAACAGTCTGGAAGCTCTTCAAAAAGTTAAACGTGGTTACCATATGGCCCAGTAACTTTACTCCTAGATATATACCCAAGAGAAATGAAAACATGTCCACACAAAAACTGAATGTTTATAGCAAAATTATTCACAATAGCCAAAAGTGGAAAGACTATCAACTGATTTGTTTTTCATATCAAATGTCAACTATCAAATGTCTATCAACTGATAGATAAAATGGGATATATCCGATGTAATGGGCTATTATTCTGCCACAAAGAGAAATGAAGTATTGATATATGCTGCAACATGGATGAAACTTGAACACATCATAAGTGAAAGAAGTCAGTCACAAAAGACCAAATATTATACAATTCCATTTATATGACAGGCCTAGAATGGAAAACCTATAAAGCCAAAAAGTAGATTAGTGGTTGCCAAGGGACAGGTGGGATAAGGGATGACAACTAAGGGGTATAAGTGTAGGGTTTTGAGGGGGTAATAAAAATGCACTAAAATTGATTGTGGTGATATGATAGATGTAACTGAATTGAATGCTTTGAATGGGTGCACTGTATAGTTTATGAATTCTATTTCAATCGACCTGTTAAAAATAAAAACTCTTGGCCCTGGCCCTGGCCAATTGGTTAAAGGGTCATCCCAATACCCCAAGGTAGGGGGTTCAAGCTCCAGTCAGAGCACATACAGGAATCAACAAATGAATACATAAATAAGTGGAACAACAAAATGATCTCTTCTCTCTCTCTCTCTCTCTCCATCTCTTCCTCCTTTCTTCTCACTCTAAAGCTCAAAACAAAAACAAACTTTTCAAAGACTTCCCATTGCCCTTAAAATAAAAACTAAGTCACTAAGATTAATAAGGTAATAAGGAATTTGGTTCCAGCTAATTTTTTCAATAACATCACTTACCATCTCTTCATCTCCTCCTTTCTCTCTAGTTCTATTTATGCTGAACTATTTTTTGTCATTCTTCTGAGTATGTCTGGTGGTTTCTAATTATGTTTACAAACTCTTTGATGCTCCTCCTTTAAAAATTTGAAGTCTAATTCTCCTCCCCTTAAGTATGGGGTAGACTTAGTGACTCACTTTTAATGAATAGAATGTGGTAGACATGATGACACATGACTTCTAAGACTGGGTCATAAAAGGCATTGTGGCCTCCTTGCTCCCATCAGGATCACGTGCTCTGGGGGAAGCTTCTGCATTTCAAGGATACTCACCTCGTGGAGAGACTCATGTGGGGAAGAAAAAAGGCCTCCCACCAATAGCCATGTGAGTGAGTCATCTTGGAAGCAGAGCCTCCAGTTACGCTTTGTCAAGCTTCCAGGTGCCTGCAGCCCCAGCCAATATCTTGATAACAACCTCATGAGAGACCCTGAGCCACAACCACCCAAATGAGTCACTTCCTAATTCCTGACCAGAGAAACTGTGAGATAATAAAAATTTGTTTCTTAAACCTCCAAATTTAGGGGCTTAACAATAGAGAACTAATATAATATGACATGCTGCCCATCCTCTCCAGGCCAAATATCGTAAGAGGTTTAGTCTACCTCATAACCCCTAGTTATCCTTATCAGCTTCAAAATCATTCTTTCAGACTTTCTTAAGTACTGATTATGTCCCTCTGTTACTTGCTACTATAGCACATATCCATTTAATTGAATTGTTTGCATACTCCACTAGTCTCCAATCAGTGGTTCCCATATGGGACCTGTCCATCTTGTTCATACTGTGTCCCTAGCACCTGCCACAGTGCCCGATATATGGCAAAGTTTAAATAAATATTGGGGGACAAATAGCCAAACGAATGAATGGTCGAATTGGGGAGATATAAATACAATGCAATAAAGAACCCATGTGTGCAGAGGCTGCTGTGAGAACACAGAGGAATGGCATTTAATTCAGTCTGCGCTGCTGCCTTACTGTGTGACTTTTGGCAAGTTACTTAATCACCCTCTTTGTCTTTGGCTCTCTTTAAAGGACAGTTTCCTTATGCATAAAATTAGGATGATAATAACAGTCCCTACCTCATAGGATTGTTGTATTGATAAGCTAATACCTAGTAGAAAAAAAGTAACAACTGGAAATTTAGAGAAGAGCTCCATGAGGAACGAAAGCTTGAGTAGAGTCTCAAAGCATAAGTAACAATTAGACAAAGAAAAGTGGGGGCAAATCTATGCAGAGAAAAAAAAAAGCAGAATCAGAGCACAGAGGTAGCAAAGCACATGCAGAAAGCCGTGCAATTTAGCACCTCTAGAGTATGAAGTACAAAGAAATAGAGAGACAGAACATGA
The DNA here is from genome assembly GCF_021234435.1 of Artibeus jamaicensis. NCBI lineage: Eukaryota > Metazoa > Chordata > Mammalia > Chiroptera > Phyllostomidae > Artibeus > Artibeus jamaicensis. The sequence goes on from NW_026521954.1 coordinate 3,408,462, forward strand.
GGCTATAGAGACAGGGAGTTAAGGAGAGTCACATGGAAGGCTTCCTATGTTATATTATAGCTTTGGAATTTATTCTGAAAAAATATTATTCTGATTGACTCAAAAAATCAATAATGTGCACATCCATGAAGTTTGGCTATTATTAAAAAGGTGGACAAGAACGAGTATTGGCAAGGATGTAAAGAAATTAGAACCTTCACACATTGCTGTTAGGAATGTGAAATAGTGAAACTGCTTTGGAATAATAGTCTGGCAATTCTTCAAAAAGTTAAACATAGAATTATAATATGATCCAACAATTCCACTCCCAGGTGCATACCCAAGAGAAATGAAAACACAATTTGTCTTCTCAAAAACATGTGCATGAACATTCATAGCAGTGTTATTCATAATAGACAAAAAGTAGAAATAACCCAATAGATAGATAGAATGTGGTACAGCTGTAAAAGGGGACCATAACATTTAGCCATAAAAAGTAATGAAATGTTGATTCATGCTACAATGTAGAGGAAGCTTGAAAACATTATGTTAAGTGAAAGAAGCCAGACACAAAAGCCCAATATAATGTGTTATTCCATTTATATGTAGATGGAATATTCCATTTATATGTAGAGTCTAGAATAAGCGAATCTGTAGAGACAGAATGTAAATTAGTGGTTGACTAGGACCAGGCCTGGGTGGAATGGAGAGTGCATGCCAAAGGGAATGGAGTCTCATTTTAGAACACGGTAATATTTCAAACTAAGATTATGGTAATGGTTGCGCAATTCTGTGAATATACTAAAACCACTGCACACTTGAAACAGGTGAATATTAAGTTTTTTCTTGATTGATTTTAAAGGAACAGGGAAAGAGAGGGAGAGAGAAACATCGCTTCATTATTCCACTTATTCATGCGTTCCTCGGCTGCTTCTTGTATGTGCTCCGCCAGAATCAAACCCACAACACAACCTTGACACATCTGGGTGACACTTCAATCAGCTGAGCTACCCACCTAGGGCTGAAATGGGTGAATTTTATGGCATTTCAGTGATATCTCAAAAAATGTTTGTTTTTCTTAAAAACCCAATATTCTTTTCAATAGACTACTGTGTTGTATGGGTATTTCTATTATTATTTTATAGGTTTCTCTTAAATATATGTGACATAATATGTGTGCCATAAAAGGGTTATATATTTTGATTTACAATGTTTGTTTTGAAACATTATATTTTTACTCCTTTATCCATTTTAATATAAAATTCCCAACACAGAAAATGGTTTTAAAAGTTCCCAATCTACTCGTGTTCCCATTTTGGTATTATTTCTGTCATACTGAAATTGTAGCATTTGCCAGGGCACTACACATTGCAACCCTGAGATAAGGAACACTGGAGATGAACTTTCCATATACAGTTGGCACTCAAAACAAGACTTAAATTATTGAGTAGGTAAACTTTTGACTTCTGGAAACAAAATAAATATGCTCCTAAAAGACTATAAATATGTTATTGTTTTGAGTTGAGAGAAAACAAGATAATATGTGTATGCAAGGAGCTCATTGATACAAAATGTTTTCTTACTCTTCAAGTATTACAACAAAGTTATTTGATTTTAGACAAGTATGATTTAAATACTAGAAGGAAAATTATTTTAGCAATATGTACGTATTTCAGAAATATCATTAAATAAATACAGAGAAGGATTCATTCATTTATCTCTGAATTCTTAAACTAACCCAAGGAAAAAGACTTTTAAAAAGCATTTAAAAGTAGTGCTTCTCTGATCATAGAAAACATTTAAAAATATATGTAATGCTTGAAAAGAGAACCAAATAAGTAACAACTTTTGTAAAATACAGTAAAAATTAATTACTAGAAAAGTGAATTTTAAAAATATAAGACATCAAAATTATAAGTTGACCTTTTTATCATTTAACAGGCATTAGTTATCTGTCAAGTTGCTATGTTTCTAAATGCTTGTTCTCACTTTCCATGATTAGCCCTGGCTGGTGTGGCTCAGTGGATTGAGCACAGGCCTGCGAACCAAGAGGTTGCTGGTTTGATTCCCATTGGAGGCACACCCCCAGGTTGTGGACCAGATCTCTAGTAGGGGATGCACGAGAGGCAACCACACACTGATGTTTCTCTCCTTCTCTTTCTCCCTCCCTTCCTTTCTCTCTAAAAATAAATAAATAAATAAAATCTTTAAAAAGTATTTTCCATGATTATCTGGATATGATAGGTAATATTCAATAACTAACTCTGGTCTAGATCTACCTCAAGGGTGTGTTCTGACAAGTAAGGTGAGGTAGCCACTGTGTCTTTACTCAGTGGTGCCCCTGTGGCCTATGGACAGAGCATCCCAAAATAGTTAGGACTCCCTGTAAATATGCCAGGACGGAGAATGCCTTCAGTATGACTGCTCTTCACTGTGGAAGATCCCAGTAGTGTAAAATACTCCTCTACATCACCATAGTTAGTTAAAACAAGAACTCAAAAGACTTTTTTAAAATTCATTCTCATTGCCTCACAGTGCCCTGAGGCAGCCAAAACACCCTCCTCCTCCGTCCCTCTCTCTGCCAACAAAAATCTTGTAATCAGCAAGGGAGGATCCTTTTCTGATTCTGCCCATGGGTAATAGTGAGTATACAAATATCCAAAGAATTTTTACCTTTTTACTTCACCTCAAGGTCTTTAGCAGAAAAATCAACAGAAGAATTTAGAGGAAATGCTTCTGATTCTGCAGATGTCACAAACTGTATCAGTAAGAAAAGCTGTGGAACTAAGTATTATGGCAGTGTCATACCTGTCCTCTTACCTTTTACAACATAAATCAGCAAAGCTCTGGCATTTCAATTACAGCAGGAGGAACTCTCAATAAAACTCAGTCCTGTACTATCTTAGAAGAGACCAGCTCGGGCTAGGAACAGTGGTGAGAATACCAATGTAGGAGCTCTTAAAAAGGCAAACTGATTGGAAAGGTGACTATGGGGTTTGTCTTGAAACTGAAAGTTTGCACACAAAGCAAACTACTTTTTACCTACATTATATGTTTATTTGTCATCATTGAAGGGGGTAGGAGGAGTAGCTGATGAAGAACATAATGTCTCTGCCTAGGGCCAGGATTAGGGTGAAGCAAGTAAGTCACTTAACTTGGGTGTGAGATTTAAGGGGTGCCAGAAAACTCAATAATCAAGATAAATAATATTTTAGTGAGGACAGGGATTATGGGGGAAAACAGGGGAAGAGCCATCAAGGAACATGTATAAAGGACACATGGACCAAGCCAAAGGGTATAGGTGTGAAGGTGGGGGGCAGGGATGGGGGCGTGGGGGCATAATGAGGGAAATGGGGAAAGCTGTACTTGAATAGTAATAAAAAAGATAAATAATATTTTAATGTCACATTTTTTAAATCAAAATTGGACCCTTGAACCCTGGCAAGTGTGGCTTAGTTGGTTAATGTGTCATCCCAAAGACTTAAAGGTCACACGTTTGATGCCCAGTCAGGGCACATACCCTGGTTGCAGGTTTGATCCCCAGTCAGGTGCATATAAGAAGGTAACCAATCGATGTTTCTCTCTCTCTCCCTCTCTCTCTCTCATAAATGTATCTCTCTCCCTCTTCCTCTCTCTAAAAGCAATGAAAAAAATAACCTCAGGTAAGGATTTAAAAAATCAAATTCATATAAAACGAGACAATATCATGACACATAATGAACACAATTATCAGAATTTTTTTAAAGATAATCATTTTACTCATTTTCTTTTTTGTATCAGGCTCCAACACAGTAGGCACAGATGCTGCTTGGCACTACCACTGAGCAGAGGGAGCGTGCAGACAGAACCGCTTTCAGACTACTTCTGTATTTTTTTTTCAAGTAAGTTTTGATAGTGATGACCACAGCAAATGCTAGGATGTCACCTCTACAATTTCCAGGATTTAGATGGCTGTGCATTGACCTTTCTAACCTCTTTTTTTGAAACTCTCCTCCAAACACAATCAGAAAAAGAAATAGAAACACAAACCCTGTCTTCAACAATACTGAGAATTTTCTGTACCAGGAAACCCACAACATGTGAAGACAAAAAGCAGGTGAAGTGTAACTGGACAGAGACTGGCCCAAAGGGGGTCTGCCTCAGGCCAGCCTGTAGCCTGCAGGCTCCTGACTTCAGTAGGAAAGAGTTCACCACAGGAGTCCGGGTGAATTCGAGAGCATGTTTATTAAAGTTTGGGACAGTGAAACAAGGAAGGGCTTAGGGCAGAAGAAGCAACAGCGGAAAGCCCAGGTAGTGCTATGCTTGACTCCATAGAAACATTACAGGAAGGTAGTGAGCCAAGACAAGGCTGCTGTTAGTTCACTGGGAAGTCAGAGAAAGAGGGATTCTTGGAGACAGAATCAGGGGGGTAAGCTGGGGACAAGCTGCCACTGCCCATTGCTCCCTTAGTTGCGAATCTCTTGAGGACCTTCCAAGTTTAGGAAGGAATAAGAGTTCATGCCCAGGAAGGGGCATGGGCATGTTCTAGGGTGAGCCCACACTGAGTTTTTGTCTTGAGGGTTTTTAATCTTTCTTCTGCTGGTGAGAATCTCAGGGGAGGGGTTCAGCAGAGTATTCATCAGCTTTCCAGGTGTGTTTTTAATATGCCAATGCATCAAATAAGCATATGGGGGAGTTTAGGATTATTCTTTGGTCTGCTTTGCTGTTTTGCTTTTACCTTGGGTCATCTGGCTTTAATGGGACTTTCTCTCTGTTCCCCTGACTTTGCCTGTCCATGGGTTTAACTAGCATACATAGCATTAAGTGGGTCTTTATTCTCTGGTTTCCCAACCAGGGTGATTTAAGATATGTAGTCTCTGGTCAGGGAGGAAACATATAAACCATTTGCTCTCAAGTGTCCTTGGTTAGGGAAGATAAGATCTTGTAATTCACTAACTGGCTGTAAGTTGTTCAAATTGTTTGGGCCTTATTTAATTTTCTTGTTTTAGTTTCCCTATTCCACTTGCCCAGTACTGTTCCTAGCTTCTTACTACCCTATCACAGAAGAATACTAACTAAATTAGCAGAGCAGAGGAAGCCAAATATTGTTGGAGATCACCCTCAAGAAACAAGACAACCCATACTAGGAAGGCTTCAGAAGACAAGAGTAGGAATAGACACTGAAAGCTGTTGTGGGGGCAGGGGTGTCCTGAAATGACGGGACAAAAAGCAGTTAGCCCCATGAGCCCCTCCCCCACTCCCATAAGTACTTTATCTGGGGAGAAACAATCTGAGAGGCTTCTGTGGGAGCACCAGGCAGGAAGAGGGCAGGGGTGAGGATTTAATGAAAGTCTGCACACTGAACTGTGAGATTCTTCAGTCTCCAGTGCTACGTATGGCGCCAGCAGCCAGGCTTATCCTTCCCAGACAGCAGATTAGAGAGGCTCTTTCCCTAGATACACAAAATTACTACAGAGGAAATACCTACACAAACTGACATTTGGAGGACCACACCCACAAGCTGGCTGGCTACTGTCCTGATCTAAAAATAAGCCCACAAACTGACCAGACCTGCCCACTCACACAGTTTCCAATCAGCTTCGCGTGATCCATTTAAAAATCTGAACAAACATCCAAGGATCACCAGGTCTTGGAGGAAATCCCAGCAGTAAAGACAGAGACCAAAACAAATAAACCAGGAGAAAAAAGAACTCAGAAAAAACAGATAATACAGATAGTAGAAAACATTTTCAAAAAATAAATTAATATTCTCAGTGAGGTAAGATTTTACATTCATGAAATAAGACTAAAATTTAATCAGGAAGGAAAGAAGGAAGGAAATATTTAGACTTAATCACAGGTGATCAGGCAGAAAAAAGGGGAAATGGAGACACCACTATTTAGAGTATTCACTAACACCAGGCATTGTGCTAGGGACATTCCACACAGTACATAATTTAACATAATTTAACCCTCAAAACAATCTTCTGAGATAGATACTGTCACTTATCTCTGTTTTATAGGGGAGGAAACAAAAAAAAAGTGCTAAGCAGGTAGTAAGCAATGGAATCAGTGTCTGCTGGCCCTGAAACTTGGGCTCTAATTCAGCATGACATGACTTTAATCAGAAGAACATACTCATTTATGAAATTTAGATCCTTCTAGTGACAGCGTGAAAGGAGTTGAGGACAGTAAGGGTACGTATGTGGCAAGGAGGTGAGCAGAGCAGGACGACTGAAGAGTGATGGCAGGGAAATCAATCAGGACAATCACTTGTCTGGGTAAGAGATGTTCAGGATCTGAGCCAGGGTGGTAGCCAAGGGATGGAAAATGGAGTGCAAGTTAGAAGAAGGGAAAAAATGGTAATAGAATTATCAGTTAGAATCCTGGACGGTCTGCTCAAAATAAAGAAAATAAAATAAAAGGAATCATTGGGATTAATCGACCTAAATCCTGGACTTGGGGGTATGCCGTGGAGGGGAGGCTAGCTGTGCCTGGCATGCGTGTGAAGAGCCGGTGCTGGGAGTCTGGATCTGATGATTTGAGCCAACTCAGGCGAGGAGCAAAAGAGTCCTCTCTTTTTGTTGCTGACCCCCATACATATCAGGCCCTAGAAGAAATGCACAGGGAGATTGTGGGAAACAGCGAATGAGGTTGTGGGAGGAGGGATAGGGGTGACCCATCCTTGGGCATGCGCCCAGACAAATACCGCAGTGAGCCTCCAATGCCTTCCTGCTGACTCACAGTAGTAACTAGACAGGTGGCTATGACAATGGTAGCAGACCCTTGGCTTCAAGGGTGGACATTTGAGGTTTAGCTCCCAAGGTTCCCTGAAAAACTCCCCTGCTGATAACCCTCCAAGTGATCTACATTTCTGTGATTCTGTTCCTGTTCTGGTTGTTTGCTTAGTTTGTTTTTGTTTGTTGGTTTTTTTTTAGGTTTGGTTGTTAATAGCTGTGAGTTTGTTGTCATTTTAGCGTTCATATTATCTATCTTCTTTTTCTTAGATAAGTCCCTTTAACATTTCACATAATAAGGGCTTGGCGATGATAAATTCCTTTAACTTGACCTTATCTGGGAAGCACTTTACCTGCCCTTCCATTCTAAATAATAGCTTTGCTGCATACAGAAATCTTGAATGTGGGTCCTTGCTTTTCATGATTTCAAATACTTCTTTCCAGCCCCTTCTTGCCTGTAAGGTTTCTTTTGAGAAATCAGCTGATACCCTTATGGGAACTCCTTTGCAGGTAACTGTCTTCTTTTCTCTTCCTGCTTTTAAGATTCTCTCCTTATCTTTCATCTTGGCTGATGTAATTATGATGTGCATTGGTGTGTGTTCCTTGGGTCCAACTTCTTAGGAACTCTCTGAGCTTCCTGGAACTCTAGTTTGTTTCCCAGATTGGGGAAGTTCTCCTTTATTATTTGTTCAAATAAGTTTTCAGTTTCTTGGTCTTCCTCTTCTCCTTCTGGTACCCCTATGATTCAGATGTTGGAACATTTACAGATGTCCTAGAGGTTCCTAAGTCTCTCCTCATTTTTTTTAATTCTTGTTTTTTCATTCTGTTCTGGTTGAACATTTCTTTCTTTCTTCTGCTCCAAACTGTTGATTTGAATCCTGGTTTCCTTCCCATTGTTGTTGGTTCCCTGTAAATGTTTCTTTATTTCACATAATTCGACCTTCATTGCTGCCCATCTTTTTTATACTATTGAAATACCCAGTGAGTTCCTGGAGCATCCTGATAACCAGTGTTTTTTTTAATTATTATTATTTTTTAATTTAATTATTTTTTAAGTACAGTTTTCTGTCTTTAACTCCCATCCCAGCCCACCCCCCCATGCTCCCCACCTCCCTCCCATTTCTACCCCCTTAGTTGTTGTCCATGTGTCCTTTATACTAGTTCCTGTAAATGCTTCCCCTTTCTCCCCTGAAATTCCCTCCCCTCTTCCCTCTGGTCACTGTCCCCTCTGTTCTCTATTTCAGTGTCATTGTTTTTATTTTGCTTGCTTGTTTGTTTTGTTGTTTAGCTTCCTGTTAAAGGTGAGATCATATGGTATTTGTCTTTCAGTGCCTGGCTTATTTCACTCAGTATAATGTTTTCCAGCTTCATCCATGCCGTTACAAAGGGTAGTAGTTCTTTCTTTCTTTCTGCGGCATAGAATTCCATTGTGTATACATACCATAGTTTTTCGATCCATTCATTTACTGATGGGCACTTAGGTTGCTTCCAGCTCTTGGCTATTGTAAATTGTGCTGCTATAAACATTGGAGTGCATAGGTTGTTTTGTATTGGTGTTTTCTGATAACAAGTATTTTAAACTATGTATCTGATAGGTTAGCTATCACTTCGTTGCTCAATTGTATTTTCTCTGGAGCTTTGATCTGTTCTTTCATTTGGGCCTTTTTTTTTTTTTTTGTCTCAGTGTACCTTTTATGTAGTAGAGGCAGAGCCTCAGGTGTTCACCAGGGTGGGGCAACCCATGTTGCTGTGTTATGATGCTGTATGTGGAGAAAGGGTCCAAGAGGGAAAAATGTCACTTGCTCCACTCTGCTGATTTTCAGTCACTTCCCCTGCTACCCACAATCAAAGTGGGACTTTCTGGTGCTGATTACCAGTGGGTGGGTTTGTGTATGTTCCAGGACCCTGTGGGTCTCTTCAATGAACTCTCCTGTGAGGCTGGGGGTTTCTGCCACTGGCACCTCAACCCCCACATGTGTTTTCAATGAGAAATTTGAGGCTTTATTTCTCCCACGCTGGAACCCTGGGTTGCATGGTCTGTCTCACTCCCCAGTTGTTCCTCCTTAATGTGGGACATCCTGATCCACCAGCCACCACCTTGCCCGCCAGCTGCAGCCTTGCCTGCCCTGGTCCTTCAGATTCTGCCTTGCCAGCAAGTCCTCTCTACTCAGCTGCCCATCTCTGCCCTTCCTGCCGGTCTACATAAATGTTTCTTCTTTAACTCCTTGGCTATCAGACTTCTATACTGTTCAATTTACTGTCAGTTTTGGTTGTTCTTTGTTTTTAAATTGCTGTTGTCCTTATTTTGGTTGTGCAAGGAGGCACAGTGTGTCTACCTATGCCTCCATCGTGGCCGGAAGTCTGTCTTTCATTTTCTTAGTGTTTTTCAAAAAGCAATTGCATTTAGTTTTTATGAAGTTCAATTTCATAAATACTTTTTTCTTTTATGGCTTGTGCATTTTGTGCCCTATGTAATAAGTCTTTTCTCAACCTAACTTTTCTTTTGGAAAAACTTAGGTGTAGATCTATGCTCCATTTCAAATTAATTTTTTATTTGGTATGAGGTAAGGATGAAGTTTCATGTTTTGCTCATGGATACCCAGCTGTTCCAACACCATTTTTTGGAAAGACTATTCTTTCTTCCATTGAATTACCTTGGAACATTGACTATACATGTGTGGGTCTATTCTTATACTTTTCAGTATGTTCTATTGATAAATACATCCATTCTTATGCTGATATCATACTCTCTTGATTACCATAGCTTTATACTAAATCTCAAAATCAAGTCACATGTGTTTTTCCAACTTTGTTCTTATTTTACAAGATTGTTTTAGCTATTCTGGATTCTTCACATTTCTATATATATTTTAGAGCCTTCTGGTCAGTTTCTACAAAAAAATATGCTGAGATTTTTGTCTGGTGTTAAATTGAATTTATAGATCTATTTAGAGAGAATTGACACTTTAACAATATTGAGTTCCTGATCTATGAACACAATATATCTATTTACTTTGGTGTTCTTAAATTTCTCTCAGAAGAGTTTTGTAATTTTCAGTGTACAGGTCTTGTACATATTTTGTTAAATTTATCCCTAAAGAGAATGGGACAACTGTAATAGCATAATCAATAAAATATATTTAAAAAGAAAAAAATTATCCCTAAGTATTACATGTTTTTTATTCTATTGCAAATAATATTTCCTAAAGATTTTATTTATTTATTTTTAGAGATAGGGGAAGGGAGAGAGAAAAAGAGGGAGAGAAACATCAATGTGACAGAGAAAAGAAACGGTGATTGGTTGCTTCTTGTACATGCCCCGTCCAAAGACTGAACCCACAACCCAAGCATGTGCCTTACCAGGAATTGAACTGGAGACCTTTCACTTCATGGAAAGACACCCAAGCAACTGAACCACACTGGTCAGGGCTGTAAATAATACTTTTAAATTTTAATTTCCAACTGTTTTTTGCTAATAATAAATACAACTGATTTTTATGTGTTGATCTTATATCCTGAGAGCTTATTGAAATCAGTTATAGAACTAGTACTTTTCTGTAGATTCCTTAGGATTTTCTATATAGATGATCACGTTACCCATAGACCACTTTTAGGGTATATTCTAACTGGGAGTTCTCAGACTGATACTAACATACTGGTGATATACATTCTAACTCTAAATCTAAATGAGGTCAGATTGGGCTAGTAGTTATAAATTGAAAAAGAATTATTTGTTTTTTACTATCTAGACCCCAGGCCAAGATAGACAAGCTATTCTGTCCTTTCCTTATGCCAGGAAGCAGAGTTTGTCTCAGTGCACCTGTCACTGAGCCTTTGATTCAGTTCCAGCTCCCTACCTCATGAGATGTCAAGACCTTGTTAAAATTCAAGCCCCGTTGTTATCAAGATAGGAAAACCCCATCTAACCTTGACCTAAGTGTACTTGAGTGAAAGCTCACTTGCTTCCTATTGTGGTTTTACCTTCTTTGTTGGCTCCCAGTATCAGTTATCCATTGCTGCATAACAAAAAAAATGCAATGATGTTTTTTAATATATCACAGGTCCATGGGTTGAATGAGGGTTTCCTCTGCTGGGTTTCATTGCCAAAGCTGCATTCAACTGGAGGGTCCAAGATGGACATTCTCATGACTGGCAGTCAGTGCTTGCTATTGGCTTGTGCATGTTCTTCTCCACATGGCCTCTTATCATCTACTAAACTAGATCAGCTTCTTTATATGGCAGCCTTAGAGCAGTTTTCCAAAAATATGAAGTGGAAACCATAAGGTTTCTTAAAGCCTAATGTTGGAAGTCATATAACATCATTTTAACCACATTATGTTGGCTATAAGGTGTTGTATAATATAGAATTTGACCAGTCTTTGTCCCTGGTTCCTGGAAGAGAGACCTTAAATCACTGGCATTTCCTGAGTAACTGGAATGCCTTTATTATCCATGAGCCCCTTGGATAACACCTAAGTTTATTCTCTGAGAAAAGTGACTCAGGATTGGGGGGGGTCACCAGAAAGCCCAACTATGTGGTGAGAGGGTTGGAGCTTTGAGCCAGCCCAGTCTCCAGCAGGGGTAGAAGAACTGGGCATTGAGTTTAATCATACAGTCAATGATTCAATTAATGGTGCCTATGTAATGAAACCCCAATCAAACCTCTGGAGCCCCAAGTTCAGTTGAGCTTCTTGGTTAGTGAATATATTGAGGTGTCAAGAGGATGACCCAACCTAATTCCACAAGGAGACACCATGGAAACTATGCATTCAGAACCTTCCCAGACTTCCACCTATGTGTCTCTTCATTTGGCTGGCCCTGACTTACATTCTTGATTACAAAATTGTTATTATAAGTATGGTGCTTTCCTGAATTCCATGAGTCATACTAATGAATTACTGAATCTGAGCACAGGTCATAGAAGCTCTCCATGTTCATAGCTTGCCAGTCAGAAGGGCAGGTGGCTGGTGGACTCCACTTGTGGCTGACATGTGAAGCGGAGCAACCTTGTTGGAGGTCATGCCCTTTAACTTGTGGATTCTGACAGTAATGCCAAATGGTTAGTATTAGAATTAAATTATATTGCAGCATATCAGTTGGTGTCAGAATACCATGGCAGTCCAGGTTTAAAGGGTGAGGGAATAGACTGTCTTTTTTAAATAAGTGGCAGCAAAGTCACACTGCAAAGGGATGTGGATATTGGGATGGGAGAGATGTGTGGCCATTACACAGTCTATTACACCTAGTTTTTTGCTGACTCCACTCTTCTTTTACAAGAATGTTTCTTATATTTTTCAAGTACTTCTAGATGTTTTAGAGAGAGGTTTTTCCAGGTACCAGTTCACATTATCAGAAAAAGAATCTCTCATTATTTTCTGTACATACTCAAGTGTGGTAGTTAGAGGCTAAGGAGGAAAGGCTGAAAGAAAAAACCTTGCCAGTAGCACAGAAAGATCCATTTAAAAGAAATATAGAGAATAGTTAGAGAAGATGATGGGACAGGAGGCACTGGTTAAATGTATGAAAAGAATGAATTATCTAGGAGACTGGGATATGGTGTTGACTTTGAGCCACAAAAAAAAAAAAAGTATAACACACAGAGAACATCATGTGAAGAAATAGAGCCACAAGAAAGAGGCTATGTGATGATGAAAACAGAGATTGGAACAATGCAGCTGGAAGCTAAGAAATACCAAGGATTGCCAGCAACCACTGGGAGTAGAAAGAGGCCAAGAAGGATTCTTCCCTAGAGCCTCAGAGGGAGCACAGCCCTACTGGAAACCAGAAGCCCTTGATTGATTTGAGAATTCTGGCCTCCAGAACTATAAGAGAACAAATTTCTGTTACTTTAAGCAAAGTACCAATTCATGATAGTTATGCTGGACCTAGGAAATTAACAACTGTGGGGCTGTACATTGGCAGAACAGAATGAAGACCCAGACATAATAACCAGATATGGCAGCAGTGACAATACAGAGAGCTGAGAAACCATTTTCAGAGCTAATCAACAAGACCTGGGGACTTAACAGCTATGTGGACAAAATGAGAGGGAAATAGTAAGTATCCAGAGAGCCAAAGAACTTCCATTGATGTAACAAAAGACCAAGAGGGAGGATGCCAGCATCTACCCAGGACTTGGGTAGAGATCCGTAGGTTTCGCTGTAATGTGATTAACATATAGGACAGCTGAGAGAAGAATGGGTGGTCTCTGTAATGTGTAATGACAGGGCTCGTCCAGGGGAAAAGTAGACGATTTACATGGAGTGTGAGCACCAAAGCCCGGGCCTGCTGCCTCCCTCATTGGTCCCCTTTTAGAATGCACCGTGGTGAATCACTAATTCCAAATCCCTTCACTGAATGGTTCTTCCACTGTGGCTAGAGATCTACCCCCTGTGCAGAAATTCTGCTTCAGAATGCATTCACATGGGTTTAGAACTATTACTACCTGTGAAGACCTTTTGCTTTATGTCAAGATCTTTTGAAAAATAATCAAGACATACCATAAAAAAGTATAAAATGAAGAAATATAGAAGAAACAAAAGAATGTACAGTAAAATATGAAAAGGCCACAGAAATCCTCTCCGGAAAGAAAATTCCTACAAGAAAGATGTCTCAGACAAAAAACAAAAATACTTCAAAATACTGTCTTTTTTTTTTTTTTACCTACAGAAATAAAAATTCACTGAAAGCTGATATCTTAATACTGTCATGTTTTCACAATGTTGTACTTCAATTTAAAGTCACAGATACAGAACGAAAATTGGAATAATCAGACAGAGATGCACATGGGAGTAGTTGACTAACTAGCAGGCCTCAGCACAGCAGTTATTTTCATGCTGCAACTGCTTCTGCTGAATGTGCAGATACACTAAAAGCACCAGGGGTTATACAGTAAAGCTAGAGTTACAGATCACTGCTATTAGGCCAGTCCTTTGGGGGAAACAGGAAAGGGACAAGGGGAAGTAGGATTAAGACCATTTGGCAGGGGATAAAGAATCCCTCAGGTAGTTACAGATCCCTCTTTAGACTAAAGGATGTAGACGAGATCAGTTCCCCACCCTTAGGGATCAACAAGAACCCTTTCATACCTGGATATCCTCTGCCTCAAACTCTGGTTCCTGTATCAGATGTTGGTGATGTGGAACTCAGGCCAGGCTGCTACTGTGTCTGTACTGAATTATCTGATCCAGCTCCTCTTATCTGTAGATGCTAGAACACAAGTACCTTCATGAGGTCAGCAAAGGAACAGGTAGGTATCAAACTGTTCTTTGTACTTTTATTAAAATTTCTGTGCAACACAGGGCATATTCTTGGTTCTGTAGTACAGTGAGGTGGGAGAAATATTGAACTAAAATTCTCACAGCTCTTACACAAGAATGTTAATAGCGCCTCTATTTATAATGGCCAAAACCTGGAAATAATCCACATGTCCATCAGCAGGTATGTGGATAAATAAATTGTGATATATCCTTACAATGGAGTAATGTTCAGCAACAAATACGTACAAATACATGCAACAGGAATGGTGAAATTCAAAAACATTACGCTCGATTAAGGAAGCTTATACAAAAGCATATATGTTGTATACCTGATTTTATTTATATGAACTTTTAGATCAGGCAAACTCATCTGTTAGACTCATTCACCACCTTTTCACTGATTATGGCAAGCTAGCTATTATACACTGGCATTCTTTTGGTGATTTGAAGTCAATAAGTTCTTTCCACCTAGAATTCTTGTTCATATTCTTCCCCTGGAGTATGATATTCTTTTCCCTCCTTTAATCTGAATTACTCCTCCAGTTTGCATATGCTTTTTTGTTGAAAACTACCCTGCCTGGTTTCAGAAACTATAATGCCCCATGGCTAAGACTGAGTGAGAGACCTTGGAACCATAAGCTACTAAGCAGACAAAACTTATTTCCCTGGCAGAGGCAACACCTCCCTCCCCTTTTACTTTACCCTGCTTGGATTCCTGAGCAGATGACCAGTTAGCCAATGACAAGTAAGATTCATCAAGGGAGGGACAACCTAAGACAGGCACGGTCACAAAGAGGTGCTCAGGGAAGGAATTGGGGGGCTACAGAAAAAGGGGGTGATAGGCCCTCACCCCTCAGCTATGATATCACCTGAGTTCTCATTTGGTCTGTGAGAAGTCTCCTAATCTGACTTCTGCCAAGATGGAGGCATAGGTGGAAGCACTGCACCTTCTCCCACAACTAAGTTTAAAAACAACAAAGTTTTAGCAACAAAAATGCAGCCAAACCACAGAAAATTAAACTACACGAAAGTCTGACAACAACGAACTCTTCAGCCAAACCGGTAAGAGGGGCAGAGCCAGTAGCAGAGCAGAATCGAGCAGGAAAGATCCACCGGTCCAACCCGGTGTGCTACCCAGGTGCACCAGCAGCCATGGGCGGATCCCAGGTGTGGAGAAGTGGGCGGACCCACTGAGGGCTGATCGTGGTCACACATTCACACACAGATAAACCCGTGAAGGAGCTAGCAGTGAGACAGACTGCGCAGGCCCCAGTGGCAGGAAGCGGCAAAGGGAGCTACCATTGTCCATCTCTGACCCCACCTCCACATACAGCATCACAAATCAGCAACCTGGGTGGCCCGCCCTGGTGAACAACTAAGGCTCCGCTCCTCATACATAACAGACACAGATCAAAACATGGCTCAATTCGATTCCCAGTCAGGGTACATGCCTGGGTTGCAGGCTTGTTCCCTGCAGGCCAGTTCCCAGCAGGGGATGCACAAAAGGCAACCATACATTGATGTTTCTCTCCCTCTCTCCTTCCCTTCCCCTCTAAAGATAAATAAATAAAATCTTTAAAAAAAAAAAAAAAACATGGCTCAAGAACAAGTCGGAGCCCCAGAGCCGATAAATCTAAGCAAGGAAGAAATAGCCAAACTCTCAGATACACAGCTCAAAACACTGGTGATCAGGATCCTCACAGAACTGGTTGATTTTAGTCACAATTTAGAGGAACATATGAAAGCTAAACTAATTGAAATGAATGGTAATGCACAGGAAACCAATAGTAATGGAAAGGAAACTGGGACTCAAATCAAAGGAATGGACCAGAAGGAAGAAAAAATTGACCAAACAGAAAAGGATGAAGAAACAAGAATTCAAAAAAATGAGGAGAGGCTTAGGAACCTCCAGGACATCTTTAAACGCTCCCATATCCAAATTATAGGGGTACCAGAAGGGGAAGAGGAACAGCCACGAGTGGAAAACTTATTTGAACAAATAATAAAGGAGAATTTCCCCAATCTGGCAAAGGAAATAGACTTCCAGGAAATCCAGGAAGCTCAGAGAGTCCCAAAGAAGTTAGACCCAAGAAGAAACACACCAAGGCACATCATCATTACATTAGCCAAGATTAAAATGAAGGAGAGAATCCTAGAAGCAGCAAGAGATAAGGGGACAGTCACCTACAAAGGAGTTCCCATCAGACTGTCAGCTGATTTCTCAAAAGAGACCTTACAGGCAAGAAGGGGCTGGAAAGAGGTATTCCAAGTCATGAAATCCAAATACCTACAACCAAGATTGCTCTATCCAACAAAACTTTCATTTAGAATGGAAGGGCAGATAAAGTGCTTCTCAGATAAGATCAAATTCAAGGAGTTCATCATCACCAAGCCATCATTATATGAAATGTTAAAGGGACTTACCTAAGAAAAAGAAGATAAAAAAGATGAACAGTGAAAGGACAGCAAACTCAGTTATTAAGAACCACACCTAAAACATAAGCAAACTAAGAGAACAGCTAGATCAGGAGCAGAACCATAGAAATGAAGATCACATGGAGGGTTATCAACAGGGGAGTGGGAGAAGGAGAAGGGGGGAGAAGGTACAGAAAATAAGTAGCATAGATGGTAGGTAGAAAATAGACAGGGGGAGGCAAGAATAGTATGGGAAATATAGAATCTAAAGAACCTGAGACACATGGTCATAAACTAAAGGGAGGAATGGTGGGGGAGGTGGTATGCAGGGTGGAGGGGAATGAAGGGGGAAAATAGAACAACTGTAATGGCATAATTAATCAAATACATTTAGCCCTGGCTGGTGTAGCTCAGTGGATTGAGCGTGGGCCTGTGAACCAGAGTACCACGGTTCGATTCCCAGTCAGGGCACACGCCTGGGGCAGGCCAGTTCCCGGCAGGGGACGCATGAGAGGCAACCATACATTGATATTTCTCTCCTTCTCTCCTTCCCTTCCCCTCTAAAGATAAATAAATAAAATCTTTAAAAAAAAGATTTTATCATAAAATATATTAAAAAAAAAAAAGTCTCCTGATCTCTTGGCTTCCTTACTTCCCCTGCCTGACTTAAGCCTGAAACAATGATGGAAGGCAGTGCAGCCCTTATTGGAAAGGGCAAGCTCCTTGGGGGCAATCAGGCCTAAGAAAGAATGTATAAAGTCTTGTGAAACCGGCTTTGCTAAGAATGCCCTCAATTTTCTGGTAAGGGTCCAAGCATGAAATGAGTTTGTTTCCCAAAATTTTATAGCCCTTTAGCTAACTGAGCCTGACTCAGAATAAGCCCTCATAGTTCTTTGTGTGTTATCTGTTATTTGATCCTTACTGCCTGACAATGATTGATGAGCTTTACCTGTATTCCTGTGCAAATTGAACCCAATAAAAGCCCATTGAGGAAAAGGCTCCTGGCCCTTTTCCTTTGAGAGATCGGCCACCTTTCCTCTCCAGTCAGATCATGTCTTAATAGACTTATTCTTATCCATGGCAGATGGGGGGCTCTGTGGATGGAGCCCCCCCCCAACTATTTTCCCCAAGGAAATCCTCCCTAAAACCTAGACTTAGGTCAGCTTTCAGAGCACCTTATACTTTTCTTTGATAACAACTATCCTAATAATGAATAAATAATTATCGATATAATAATTTGTTAGAGGTCTGCTCCACCTTAGACTATGAATATCTCAGTGTCAGGGACTATCCATTCACAGTTCTATTCCCAGCCCTTAGCACCATTCTTGAAATAATAGTAATCAGATAATGAATATTTACTGATTAGATAGCCAAATGAATTAGTCTCTCCATATTTTCATATTCTCATTTTCCAAAAATTTGGTGATCTTTGATCACCCTTTCATATGGTAGTGATTTTGTTATACTATTTTCTACATGGAGAATAAAATAAGCATTCTTCTCTAATCTGGTTATTCCATTTTTTTCCTGTTGATAGTTTTTCAAAGTTTATCTGAAAAAAAAAGTTTATCTGGCTCCAAAATTTGTTTTAGCAATATCATGTAAATTGTTAGGATCATCATCAAACTTGGGAAATGCCCGTATCCAGTTTCTTTCGAATATGAGGTACAAGATTACAAGGCATCTGATCTCTTGTGCAGTGACAAACCTTAAATATTCTGCACTGTCAACATTCATTAGCAGTTTTCTGTAGGAGAGTCCTGGAAGTCATTCACACACTAGAACAAGTGTCAGTAACTTAACCTTGCACAAAGATGATTGCAAACTACATAAACATACTCCACTAAATCCAAACTAACTGTGCCAAATTCAACTTCCCCTCCGCCAGATCCCCAAAATACCTAAGGACAATCCAATGTCTCCTAACATGAGGGAAGTAAAAGAGATCTTAAAAGAGATCAGTTGCCTGAATAAAAAATGCTCTTAACACTGCCTATGCAGGAGTTCCAGCCAAGATGGAGGCACAGGTAGAAATCCTTTGCTTCCTCACACAACCAAAAGGAGGATAACACCAATCTAAAATCAATAAACCAAAAGCACCAGAAAATTAAACTGCATGAAACTCCAGTAACCAAGGAATTAAGGTAAAAATCAACCAGAACAACCAGACCAGTAAGGTGGCAGAGCACACAGGCCAACTCAGAAAAACCACAGTGGATCGGGCAGCTGGGGCCTGCTGCTCTGAGGCAGTGGGCTACAAGGGAGGGGCTGACTAAAGGCGGAACTGAGACTCAGAGGTGGCTATGGGCCGTGGTGGTTGCTGCAGTGGGAGAAACTCCCAATCTCACACAAGTCCATTGGAAACTGTGCTGGAGACAAGCAGGCAAGCCACACTGTTCCCTCTCTGGCCCATCCCCCACAAGCAGTAAGTAGCAGAGCAAGGAGGTTTGTCCCACTGGGTGAAGACCAAAGGTCCCACCCCCTTACAACTTATCAGGTGCCCCAAGACAAAGAAATGTGGCCCAAATGAAAGACCAGAGCAAAACCTCAGAAAGAGAACTAAGTGAGGAGGAGGTCACCAGCCTGTCTGATGGGGAATTTAAAGCTCTGGTCATCAAAATGCTCAGAGGTCTGACTGAGCTTGGTCGAAAAATGAAAAAACGAATGAAGGATACCCAAAGTGAAATAAAGCAAAATATACAGGGAACCAACAGGGACAGGAGGGAAACCAGGAGTCAAGGAACAATTTGGAACAAAAGAAAAAATTAACATATCCATCCAGAACGAAATGAAGAAACAAGAATTCAAAAAAGTGAAGAGAATCTTACAAACCTCTGAAACCTTTGACAACCTGAAACATTCCAATATTTGAATTATAGGGGTGCCAGAAGGAGAACAACAGCAAGAAATTAAAATTTTATTTAAACAAATAATGAAGGAAAACTTCCCCAATCTGGCAAAGGAAATAAACTTCCAGGAAGCTCAGAGAGTCCCAAAGAAGTTGGACCAAAAGAGGAACACACTATGGCACATCATCATTAAGTTACCCCAGATCAAATATAAAGAGAGAATCCTAAAAGAAGCAAAAGGAAAGGAGACAGTTACCTACAAAGGAGTTCCCATAAGGCTATGAGCTGATTTCTCAAAAGAAACCTTACAGGCAAGAAGGGGCTGGTAAGAAGTATTTGAAGTCATGAAAGGCAAGGGCCTACATCCAAGATTACTCTATCCAACAAAGCTTTCATTTAGAATGGAAGGGCAGATAAAGTGCTTCCCAGATAAGGTCAAGTTAAAGGAATTCATCATCACCCAACCATTATTATACGAAATGTTAAAGGGTCTTATCTAAGGAAAAGAAGATAAAAAATATGAACACTAAAATAACGACAAACTCACAACTATCAATAAATGAACCTAAAATTAAAGAAAAACAACAAAAACAAAACCTAAGCAAACAACCAGAATAGGAACAGAATCAGAGAAATGGACATCACATGTAGGGATTTCAGTGGGGAAGGGAGGAATAGGGGGCAAAGGTACAGGGAAGAAGAAGCATAACTAGTGGGCATAAAATAGATGGGGAGAGATAAAAAGTGGTATAGAAAACAGAGGACTCAAAGAACTTATATGTGCAACCCCATGGACATGAACTAAGGGGAGGGAAATGCTGGAGAGTTGGGGGGACAAAGCGGGGATAAAGGGGGAAAATTGGGAAAAATGTAATAGCATAGTCGATAAAAATACTTAATAAAAAATGCTGCCTGTGCAGTTTCATATTCAAATACAATAGGAAGCTATTGATTTTATGTGTTTTTATATTATTATGCATAATTAAAGCAATGGTATTTTTATTAAAACATTTTCAAGTTAGTATTCGATACTCTCCCATTTTTCCTTGGTCTTGAGCCAATCCATTTTAGAGTTAACGTGATTGTATAATGCTGGGAAAAGGAAAGAAGAAGAGAGCAGCAGATTCTATATTTAAAATTTTATAATAATTTTTAAAAATCTAATTCTATTCCACTGTTGCCCTTAACTCCTTCTATATTCTAAATGTAGTCCAAGATAATAGCAGTTAGAGTCTATGCGACTGGTTGTGGACCTTAAAGTATCTCCTCCTCCTCCTCCTTCTTCTCTTTATATGCATATCACTTGACAAATATTTTGGTTCATATCTAATGAAACACCAGAACTATGCCTTGAATTTGGATGGCAGGAATCATACAGCCCAGTTAAATACCCATGCTGTTAACCAGTCAGGCATATACACACAGTCCAGAATGCTTTTATTCAGTTGAACAAATATTTACTGAGTACCTGTAGGTGCCAGGCATTGTTGCAAGCATGTGGGATATATGTGAACAAAATAAAGACCCCTGTCTTCGCACAGCTTACATTCTAGGAGAATGAACTCGATAGTACATTGCTTCAAGTTAATGTCATATCTTTTAACTCAGAGTCACAGGAAATAAGGGTTTGGAAAGCATTCCTCTATTCTTTTCATACCAGCCTCACCAACTCTCTATGGGCAGGGGTCCTTCCACCTAGGCCCACTTAGTGGCTCTACCTGGCCATCCCTCCTACTTTCAGCCAGCATAGAAAAAAACCATACTCCCCTTTAGCCCTTCTCTTTTTTTTCTCTTCCCTCCATGACACCTGTACCCTTTCTCCAGAGTCCTAGCTCTTCTCCACTTCTGGCACAGTCTGTGAGCCATTTGTCTCTATACCACTTGAGATGAGATTGGGGTTTGTCAAATCCTATCAGTGGAGGATATACAATCAGACTTTTCACATTGAAAAGACTGACCTCCTCAGGTGTCAATATTCCTTTTTTTCTTAATCCTTTCCTGAGGACATTTGTTCATTGCTTTTAGAGAGTGAGGAAGGGAGAGAGAGAAACATCTATGTGGGAGAGAAACATCAATTGGGCACCTCCCACAGATGTCCCAACAGGGGATCCAACACGCTATCTAGGCATGTACCCTGACCAGGAATCAAAACTGTGAACTTTCAATTATGGGATGACACTCCAACTAACTGAGCCTCACTGGTCAGGGCATTATTCTTTTTTCTTTTAATTGAATGTACTGGGGAGACATTGATTAATAAAATCATATTGGTTTCGGGTATATACAGTTCTATAATATATCATCTGTATACTGTATTGTGTGTTCACCAACCCAAATCGAATGTTTTTCCATCACCATTCATCCCTGCTAAACCCTCTTCTACCCCCCTCTTCATGTGTCAATGTTCAAAAAGAGTCTCTGTCTCTTCCTCTGCTTTCCCACACAATGCCAATACCCTTTCTGTTCTCCACGGTAAGTGGTGTATCCAAGGAAGGGAACAGCATATAGGAAGGGGAAAAACATCTGTCCTGCTCACCAACAGTGAGAGAATCAGGGATGCAGACCATAGCATAGAAATGGAGTTTCTTGTGGCTAAGTTTTCTGTGCCATTTCATAAAAAAAAAAAAGATAAACATTGTGTTATGAATTCTGAACTTATTAATATTTGTTGAGTATTATTTATTAAAATGTGAATAATGTGTTCTATTTTTAAGATTAAAGAAGTCAAAATTCTGAAAATTACACTTACAATATTAATCCTGATGCTAATGGAGAGGTGTTATTTTTACAGGTTGGTAGATACATTGTGAACTGTGTGTGTGTAAATATAAAGAACTCTGCTTTGGTACTACTTCAACAGAAATAAAGCTTTGGTGGAGATTTTTTGGAGGACATGCCTGGTTTATGACCCAGTGATCCTTCCGTAATCTGGTCATCGCCATTGGCTTCCCAATTCATTAGCAGTGGCTCATACAAATATACATTTTAGACATGATCCTGGTCACCTGGCCCCAGTTAATTGGACGAGGCACAGGTGCCTGGAGAGACAAAAAAAAAAAAAAACATTAAGCATAATAAATAAGTAAATTATTCACTATGCTAGATGAGAGATCCAGCAGGGGGAAAAATAATTAAATTTGTTGTCCTTTGAAGTTTGGACTAAGAAATTCTAGTTTAGTCCGGGCTGCTCTAAGGTGGAGAAAACCTACCCTCAGAAGATGAGGGGTGGTTCTTCTCTGCACGCCATGTGAACTGCAAAGCAAAGAAGGGGGGGGGGGTCTCTCCAAAAGGCAAAAAATGGAGCAGGTATCCAGAGATAAATGGACTGTGCCCTGGTGGCTTTCCAGTTTTTACTTCCATTCCTTTCTTGAGGCATAGCTGTAATTTTGTTCTTGGGTTCTCTGAGATATCACCTTGTTTATCTATCTATCTATCTATCTATCTACCCTTCTATGTATTTCTTGCTCAAGCTAGCTTCTGTTTCCTTTGTTCCTTGCAACCAAAGACGACTAACTTACAGCAGTAATTATAGTAATATTAACAATAGTAGCCAATATTATTAAGTACATGCTATGTGCCAGCCATAAACTTCCAGTACCTTAGGAAGTTTATCTGTCACATTTTAAAAATAAATTAATTTCCCAATTTTAAACATTTTGGAACCATTTTACTCTGGACATACTTTTTCAGAAAGTTTGGAGAGCACATGAAAGTGTGAAGAAAGAGAAAAGCCAGCCCGTAATCTCATCAATGGGATTATTAATGGTTAGTAATCCAGAGAGACAGCAATGGTTAACATTGTCTTCTTGTTTACACCTAAGAAAATTCTTCATTCCCCCCTATCACCCCAGTTCCATTGTCTTTTATCCATACTTCGGTTTTCCAGATTAGTAAATTAAAATAGCACAAATACATAAAAATATACTAATAATATAGCAATAATACAAGAAAACTTCAAATTACCCATTAAATTCAAGGAAAATATCTTGTCCATCTTTGTACCCTTAAGGGTCTAGAACCTGCCAGATAGTAAGTGCTAAGAAAATCAATGTATCAAAATCCAGTTTAGCTCTTTTTACCATCTTGGAGCCCATGGAGGCCTGCTGGGAGCAGTTCCTCTATAACCATAAATGTGTCTGCAAGGCTGTGGTCCAAGGCCATTCTTGCCAGCTATAGGCAGGGTCTCTGGAACCAGAGGAAGCACACAGCTATTCTTAAAATTGAAGGTGTTTTATGCTCGAGATGAAACTGAATTCTATCTAGACAAGAGCCGTGCTCACTCACGTGTACAAAGCAAAGAACAGCACGGTGACTCCTGGTGACAATTGGAGCAAAACCAGAATAACCTGGGGACGGGAGCTCGTGCTCAGGGAAACAGTGGATGGTTCGTGCTAAACTTCAGAGCAACCTTCCTGCCAAGACCTTTGGACACAGAGTATGTGTAATGCTGTGCCCCTCAAGGAGTGAATCTCAGTGAAAAGTAAGTAAAAGTGGATTTGTTTTCTTGTGTTTTTCTTAAAAAGAAAAATCCAAGTTTACAGAGGTTCTTAACTGTCCTCCCCCCATTGTATTTTTTAAAAACCCAACAACACATATGGAGATCAAACTAACTTCCATGGAAAGTTCTAGTCTCAATACATGTTAGGCTCAATTAATCTCTGATTGCACACCGACAGTTTTGCAAATTTAAAGTGGCTTTCAGATTGGCAAATCCTGAGGCATTGGGTATGTTCAAACACCAACCATTTCCTATTATGTTTACTCTCCTGTGCTTTCTAAAGACTAAAAAGAGAACTGATGTAGGCTAGAAATATTTTCAATAGAGTGGAAAGAAACAGAGTTTTCTGGGTAAGTTTCAATTTCTCAAAAAATTCAATTAACAGGAAACTTCCTATCTTCTGAAAATCATGATAAATTTCTTATGATTAGAAAGTGAAATAGTTCTTATTAAATTACCTGAAGAATCATTGCTTAATTTTCCTTAGTCTCTGGACAAGTCTATGCATAATTGAATTCTGAAGACTTTTTCTAAAATAGTACTTATCTAGGTAACCCCCATTCCAAGAACAATTCAGTTTCTGGAATTACTTGGAAAAATTCAAAAGGCAGACATTGCCCAAATTCAGCAAATTCCTTGGACAAGTCAGATAGCGCTGGCTACCAGTTTTGATATGGTTACATTTCTAGTTAAACCAGAAATTTAAGTTCAGCTCCTCATTCTTACAATCTGCCACAGTTATTATAATGACAGTTGATGGTTATAGTCATAAAAAATATTGCACTTAGAAAAATTCTTCATTAATAAAATGAACATAATTATTACTTGATTATTAAACAAACTGGTCTTGCTTTTAGTCCCTTGAATTTTGCACAGCTTCTTTCAGAACATTACATATTCTCGTTCCTAAAGTGCTTTTAATATTCTAGTTTTGGATTTCTGCATATTAGCTGACAAATAAATACTTGGAGCCAAAGCTTGGTGGAGCTGTCTGCCAACAAACAGTTCCATTTTTGCAGTTTCTCCATCTTTGTTGTGTAATTATTTAAATACTTGCTTGCATATGGTTCTTATTTCATAAGCATAAGAGTAAATAAAAAATGAAAATGCAGCTTCTAGAGATAAATTGAGATTCACAAACAATACAATTGAGAAAATGTAGGAATAAGATAAGCTGTTAGTCACAGCTTTATAAATGTTCTACAGATCTCTTTCAAAAGCAAAAATTTAGTTTAAAAAATGAGAGTAATGAAGTTTGCTTTCTTACACCTACCCACTTTAAGACAAATTGCATGCATGGCTGGTGCATTAGTTTCCTAGAGCTGTTGTAACAAAGCACTACAAGCACGGTAGCTTAAAAGAACAGAAATTCAATAAACTCAAGATTGATAAAAGACTTAAATATAAGCTGTGACACCATAAAAGTCCTAGAGGAAAACAGAGGCAGTAAAAGGTTAGATATCCCATGCAGCAATATTTTTGTCGATATATCTCTTAGGTCAAGGGAAATAAAGAAAAGAATAAACAAATGGGACTACATCAAACTAAAAAGCTTCTGCATGGCTAAAGAAAAACATCAGCAAAATGAAAAGGGAACCAACCATATGGGAAAACATATTTGCCAATGATACCTTGGACAAGGGTTTGATTTCCAAAATATAAAACGCATTCATATGACTCAACACCAGGAAGACAAACAATCCAATTAAAAAATGGGCAAAGGATCTGAACAGACAATTCTCCAAGGAGGACATACAGAGGGCCCAGAGAAATATGAAAGGATGCTCAACCTCACTAGCCATTAGAGAAATGCAAATTAAAACCACAGTGAGATACCACCGCACACCACTCCAAATGGCCATCATAAACAAATCAACAAACAAGTGCTGATGAGGATGTGGAGGAAAGGGAACACTAGTGCACTGTTAGTGGGAATGCAGACTGGTGCAGCCGCTGTGGAAAACAGTGTGGAATTTCCTCAGAAAACTAAAAATGGTACTACATTTTGACCCAGCAATTCTACTACTGGGAATATACCTTAAGAATACTGAAACACCACTTCAAAAGAACCTATGCATCCCTATGATCATAGCAGCATTATTTACAATAGCTAAGTGCTGGAAACAGCCAAAGTTCCCATCAGTAAATGAATGGATCAAAAAACTGTGGTTCATGTACACAATGGAATACTACGCAGCAGAAAGAAATAAGGAGCTCCCACCCCTTGAAACCACATGGATGGAACTGGAGAGCATTATGCTAAGTGAAATAAGCCAGGTGGTAAAAGAAAAATACAATATGATCTCACCTATAAGAGGAACCTAATGAACAAAACAAACAAATGAGCAAAACAGAACCAGAGACATGGAAACAAATAACAGACTGACAGTGACCAGAAGGGAAGGCAGAGGGGGAGGAGAGGGGAAAGAAGGGGAAGGGTCTAGTTAAAGGACATGTATAAATGACCCATGGACATGGACATGGACATGGACAACAGGGTTGGGATTGACTGTGGGTGGAGCAGGGAGGAGGGATGGTGGCAGGGCAGTAGAGAGCAAAGGGGAAATATTGGGACAACGACAAAAGAACAGTAATTTTTAAAGAACAGAAATTCATTCTCTTACTGTTCTGGAGGCCAAAAGTTCAAACCAAGGTGTCAGCAGGGTCCTACTACTTCTGAAGGCTAAAGGGAAGGCCACTTCCTTGCTTCCTGCTGCTTGTTGGTGATCCTTGGTATTCCTTGGCTTGCAGCTCCATCATTCCAATCTCTGACTGCATTTTCACCTGGCCTTCTTCCCTACATGTGTTCCTGTAAGGACATCAGTCATTGATTTAGGGCCCACCTTTTTCCAGTATGACTTCATTTTAATGTATTACATCTGCAAACCCCCCACACCCAAATAAGGTCACATCACAGGGCTCCAGGTGGACACAAATTTGAGAGGCACTATTCATCTCAGTAAAGCTGGGTTCATAGATCATGGTTAAGATTTCATTAAGTCCAATTGTTCATTCTAAATCAGGTCCTTTGGTGGTTAAACATCAGAAATTTACTCAGATTAGCTCAAGTAAAAGGTATTTTTACTGTAAGAAAATAATTCTTATGCAGAGTCCAAGGAAACCCTTACAATAAAGACAAAACTTAGGGCAGCTCAGGTTTCCTTAGCATATACATATGTAGAGAGCTAAAGGCTTTTACCGTTTTGCATTGGTAATAATTCAGTTAAAAGTTCCATCTGTTGCTGAGTCTTAGTTCAAAAACAGCATCTCTCATGCTATTTTGTTTGGCTCACCTGAACCTATGAAAGGCACTTTCACAGCAGGCAGTCAGCTGTGTGTGTATGTGTATGGGGGGCAGGGGGAATGGAATAGAAAGAAATGAGAGAGAGAAAACACAGGACTAGGATAGGAA
Organism: Artibeus jamaicensis; assembly: GCF_021234435.1. NCBI lineage: Eukaryota > Metazoa > Chordata > Mammalia > Chiroptera > Phyllostomidae > Artibeus > Artibeus jamaicensis. The sequence continues at coordinate 3,435,593 of NW_026521954.1, forward strand.
CACTTCTCTTAAGAGTTTGCAGGAGGGGAGATAATGATTATCCTCTCTAATACATTTCGATAGTGATTCTCTTCTGCCTTTGCTGTAGAGAAGAAGTATTTGTCATAAGTTTACTTTCTTAATTATTTTAATCATATAAAACAATAGGAGGCTTACATTCCAAGCTTCATAATGTAATGTAATGTATACATTATATTAATGTATATTATTATATATTATTAATATTTGTGATGCTGGCCAGTGTGGCTCAGTGGATTGAGCACTGGCCTTCAAACCAAAGGGTCACTGGTTTGATTCCCAGTCAGGGCACATGCCTGGGTTGCAAACCAGGTCCACAGGTAGGGGATGCACAAGAGGCAACCACACATTGATGTTTCTCTCCCTCTCTTTCTCCCTCCCTTCCCCTCTCTCTAAAATAAGTAAATATAATCTTTTTAAAAATACTGTAATGTGATTGTTTGAAGTTTAATTACTGAAAATTCTTTCAGTCTTATAATCATTTATTGTCCTAGTATTAGCAACTTGAGAAAGGGCTGCAAAGTGGCATCTGTATAAAATATAGCTCCAGCCCTGGCTGGTGTGGCTCAGTGGATTGAGCATGGGCCTGTAAAGCAAAGGATTGCCGGTTCGATTCCCAGTCAGGGCACATGCCTGGGTTGCAGGCCAGGTCCCCAGTAGGGGAGACATGAGAGGCAACCACACATTAATGTTCCTCTCCCACTCTTTCTCCCTCCCTTCCCCTCTCTCTAAAAATGAATTTTAAAATATAAAAAATAAAATAAAATATAGCTCCAAATAATTTCTCACTGTACTACTACTATTAGAAAAAATATCAGGAGATTTTGAAGGATATTACTTCAAAAATATTAAATTATAATTTTTTGCAATCTCTTGAGTTCGTCTTATTTTTTCTTTATTTTTATGGTTGACACTATTACAGATGTCCCCTACCACCACCCCCACTTTGCCCACCTCCACCCAGCCCCCACCCCCCTTCCTCCACCCATCACCACACTGTTTTTGTGTCTATGGGTTATGCATATATGTCCTTTGGTTAATCCCTTCACCTTCTGTCATCCAGTCCCCCTCTCTTCCTTCCTCTCTGACAGCTGTCAGTCTGTTCATGTTTCCATGTCCAGTTTCTATTTTGTTCATCAATTTATTTTGTTCATTAGATTCCATGTATAAGTGAGATCATATCCTATCTTTCTCTGACTGGCTTATTTAATTTAGCATAATAATCTCTAGGTCCATCCATGTTGTAGCAAAAGGTAAGGATTTTTTTTTTCATAGCCACGTAGTATTCCATTGCTTTTTTTATCCACTCATCTACTGATGAGCACTCAGGCTATTTCCAAATCTCTGTGATTGTAAATAATGCTGCTATGAACATAGGGGTGCATATTTTCTTTCAAATTGGTGTTTCAGGATTCTTAGGATATATTCAAGAAGTGGGATCAGTGAGTCAAAAGGCAGTTCCCTTTTTAATTTTTTAAGGAAGCTCCATACTGCTTTCTACAGTGGCTGCACCAATCTGCATTCTCACCAACAGTGCTCCTTTTGTTGTTTGTTGATTTATTGATGATGGCCATTCTGGCAGGTGTGAGGTGCTATCTCACTGTGGTTTCAATTGCATCTCTCTGATGATTAGTGACATTGAGCATCTTTTCATATGTCTATTGGTCATATGTATGTCCTCTGTGGAGAAGTGGCCATTCAGGTCTGTCACCTATTTTTTAATGATTCTTTGACTTCCTTGTGTTGAGTTGTACAACTGCTTTATAGATTTTGGAAATTAATCCCTTATCAGATGTATCATTGCTGAATATGTTCTCCCATATAGTGGGCTCCCTTTTCATTTTGTTGATGATTTCTTTTTCTGTGCAGAAGCATTTTAGTTTGATGTAGTTTCATTCGGTTTTTTTTATTTTCCTTGCCTTAAGACATATCGACAAAAATATTGCTTTCAGTCAGAGATGTCTGAGATTTTACTTCCTATGTTTTCTTCTAGGATTTTTATGGTTTTGCAACTTACATTTAAGTCTTTTATTCATTTAAGTCTTTTGAGTTTATTTTTGTGTATGGTATAAGTTGGTGGTCTAGTTTCATTACTTTGCATGTATCTGTCCAACTTTCTGAACACCATTTATTAAAAAGACTATCTTTAGTCTATTATATTGATTGACCATATAGGTGTGGGTTGATTTCTGGGCTCTCTGTTCTGTTCCATTGATTTACATGCCTGTTTTTATGTCAGTACCAGACTGCTTTGATTACAATGGCCTTGTAGTATAGTTTGATATCCAGCACTGTGATCCTCCACCTTTGTTCTTCTTTCTCAAGTTGCTAAGGCTATTCAGGGTCTTTTTTTTGTTCCTACAGTTTTTGGAATATTTGTTTTAGGTCTGAGAAGTATGCCATTAGTATTGTAATAGGAATTGTGATGAATCCATATTGCTTTGGGTAATATGGACATCTTAATGACATTAATTTTTCCAATCCCTGAACACAGTATGTGTTTCTACTTATTTGTGTCTCCCTCAATTTCTTACTTCAGTGTCTTATAGTTTTCCAAGTACACGTCTTTTACCTCCTTGCTAAAATGTATTCCTAGGTGCCTTATTTCATTGTTGTTGTTGCAATAGTAAATGGGATTGTCTTCTTTCTTTTTCTGATAGTTCTTTATTGGTGTATAGAAATACCATTGACTTCTGAATATTAATTTTGTATCTTGCTACTTGGCCAAATTAATTTGTTAGCTTTAGTAGCTTTTTCATGAAGACTTTAAGGCTTTCTATATATAATATCATGTCATCTGCAAATACTGATAGTTTTACTTGCTTATCCTTTGTTCTATTGTTTTTTTCTCTTCTGGACCTTAGGTGCCCTTAATTGGATAAATTGTAATCCTTGGGTTATAAATACATCCCTCATTGGTATATAGATTGACCTCATTCATTTATACATTTCATTCATTCACATAATGAACACATGAGAAGCCACCACTCTGCCCAAATAAAGCTTTAATAAGAATATATCACCCTGGCTGTTGTGGCTTAGTTGGTTGGAGCATTGTCCCATAAACCAAAAGGTTTCCAGTTCAGTCCCTGGTAAGGACACATACCTACATTGCAGGTTTGATCCCCAGTTAGGGAACATATAGGAGGCAGCCAATCAATGTTTGTCTGTCACATTGATGTTGCTCTCTCTCCTCCTTTCCGCTCTCTCTAAAAGCAATGAAAAAAATGTCCTCGGATGAGGATTTAAAAAAAAAGAATGTATCTACTCATGTATTCATTCTCTCATCTTGTGCCCATGTTCCCTGGCTTCCCTTGTACTTGGGGGTAACCATAATCCTGACCCTGGCTTTAGGATTTTATAAACAGGTTTTCATACTATGTCACTACGATTTACCTATGTTGCTTATATCTATAGTTTCATATTTGAAAATATTTAGTTTAGTTTTTGCTATCTTTGTTAAATAATACTTAATTTTGATTAAACAGCTCTAAGAAAGCTAACATAATTAACAATGCATTTCAAACTTCACACTTTAAATTGAAGAGAGATGTGAATGGAGACTAAGATGTTAGACAGAATTCAAATAAAGTCTTTAAATTACTATGACACACCAGTTAATCATTAAAATATTGATCATACTAGACCAAAATGATTCAGACTTCATATTTTTATCTTTATCAATCATAAATCACTTCATTCACTACAGATAGATATGTTATTACTATCTAAATATAAATATATTTAAGTTTTAATAAATCTAAGCTAAGATGTCACTAAAGACACTAAAATTAAAAGTACCACTTTTAGGTTCATCATAGTGAGTATGACATATTGTTCAAATTTCTCTGTGACCAGAGGTACATGAATGATTCATATTTATAATTTATAAAATTACCCAGGATAAATTTAGTAAGTTACATTTCTTCATGTGTGTGTGTGTCTGTGATTTTTTATTGTATTTTTTCATTACCATTTAGTTCCTTTATCCCTCCCTCACCCCTGCAATCACCACACTGTTGTCCATGTCCATGAGGCCTTTTCCTTTTTGCTCAAACCCTCTACCCCTACCCTCCCTGCCCCCTTAGGAGTCATCCTACCCTCTATCTCAGTCAGTCCCCATTTTGCTTGTTATTTCAGTTTGTTCATTAGATTCCACATATGAATGAAATCATATGATATTTGTTGTGTTTTTCTTTGGCTTATTTCACTTAGCATAATATTCTCCAAGTCCATCTACACTGTCACAAAGGGTAAAATTTTCTTATTTTTTACAGTCAAGTAGCATTCCACTGTATAAATGTCCCATAGTTGTTTTACCCACTCATATGCTGATGGACGCTTGGGCTGCTTCCATATCTTGATGTTTGTAAATAATGTTGCAATGAACACTGGGATGCTTATGTTCTTTCAAATTAGTGTTTTAGGTTTCTTCAGATGTATTCCCAGAAGTGGGATTGCTGAGTCAAAAGGCAGATCTATTTTTAATTTTGAAGTATCTCCACATTGCTTTCCACAGTGGCTGCACCAATCTGCATTCCCACCAACAATGCAAAAGGGTTCTCCTTTCTCCACATCCTCACCAGCACGTGTTTATTAATTTATTGGTGATAACCATTCTCACTGGTGTGAGATGATATCACATTGTGGTTTTAATTTGCATTTCTCTGATGACTGGTGACATCAAGCATCTCTTCATGTAGCTAATAGCCATCTGTATGTCCTCTTTTAAGAAGCGTCATTCAGGTCCTTTGCCAATTTTTTAATTGAGTTGTTTGTTTTTTTGGTGTTGAGTTTTGTAAGTTCCTTATACATTTTTTATATTACCCCTCATCAGTTAAACTGGCAAATATGTTCTCCAATTCTGTGGTTGTCTTTTTATTTTGTTGATGTTTTCCTTCCCTGTGCAAAAATTTTTTAGATTGATGTAGTCCCAATTTTTTTTCTTTTGTTTCCCTTGTCTGGGGAGATATATCAGATAAAATATTGCTATGAGCAATGTCCAAGATTTTGCTGCTTATGTTTTCTTCTATGATTTTTATGGTTTCAGGTCTAACATTTAAGTCTTTAATCCATTTTAAATTTACTCTTGAGTGTGGTATAAGAAGATGGCCTAACTCATATTTCTGCATGTATCTGTCCAATTTTCCAACACCATTTATTTTTATTTTTATTTTTTTAAAGATTTTATTTATTTATTTATTTTCAAGAGATGGGGAAGGGAGGGAGAAAAAGAGGGAATGAAACATCAGTGTGTGGTTGCCTCTGGCACACCCCATACTGGGCACATGGCCTGCAACCAAGGCATGTGCCCTGACTGGGAATCAAACCAGCGATACTTTGGTCCACACGCCTGCGCTCAATCCACTGAGCTACACCAGCCAGGGCCCAATACCATTTATTGAATAAACTATCCTTAGCCCATCGTATGTGCTTATTTCCTTTGTCAAATATTAATTCACTGTAAACATATGGGTTTATTTCTGGGCTCTCTGGCCTATTCCATCGACTTATGTGTCTGGTTTTATACCAGTACCATGCTGTTTGATTACTATGGCCTTATAGTATAGTTTCATCTTAGGTAGTGTGATTCCTTCAAATTTTTGTTGTTCTTTCTCAGGATTGCTATTGCTATGTAGGGCCTTTTATGATTCCATATAAATTTTTGAAATATTTGCTCTAGTTCTGTGAAATACATCATTGTAATCTTGATAGAAATTGCATTCAATCTAGATCACTTCAGGTAGTATGGACATTTTAATTATGATAATTCTTCATATCCATGAGCACAGTATATGTTTCCATTTATTTGTACCTTCTCCAGTTTCTTTCTTCAGTGTCTTATAATTTTATGAATACAGGTCTTTTACATCCTTGATTAGGTTTATTCCCAGGTATTTTATTCTTTTTGAAGCAATTGTAAACGGAATTTTTTTAACTTCCCTTTCTGTTAGCTCATTACTAGCATGTAAAAATACAACTGATTTCTGGATATTAATATTGTATCCTGCTATTTTGCTGAATTCATTATCAGTTCCAGTATTTTCTTGGTGGAATCTTGGGGTTATCTATGTACAGTATTATGTCACCTGCAAATAATGACAGTTTTATTTCCTCCTTTCCAATTTGGATGCCTTTTACTTTTCTTCTTGTCTTATTGCTGTGGCTAGGACTTCCAGTACTACATTGAACAAGAGAGGTGAAAGCAGACAACCCTGTCTTTTTCCTGATGTTAAGGGAAATGCCTTTAGTTTTTGCCCATTGAATATGATGCTGTCAGTGGAGTTGTCAATAATGGCCTTTATTACATTTAGATGAGTTCCCTCTATTCCCACTTTGCTGGGAGTTTTTATCATAAATGGGTGCTAAATTTTATCAAATGCTTTTTTTGCATCTATTGAAATGATTGTGTAGTTTTTAGCCTTCATTTTGTTTATGTGGTGAATCACATTTATTGATTTGCAAATGTTGTACCAACCTTGCATTCCTAGAATAAATCCCAGTTGATAATGGTGTATGATCTTTTTGATGCATTGCTGTATTTCATTTACTAATGTTTGTTGAGAATTTTAGCATCTATGTCAATCAGGAATACTGGCCTGTAATTTTCCTTTTCTGTAGTGTCTTTATCTGATTTTGAAATTAGGATAATGCTGGCCTTTTAAAATGAGCCTGGGAGCTTTCCCTCTTCTTAAATTTTTGAAATAGTTTGAGAAGGAGAGGTATTATTCTTCTCAGAATGTTTGGTAAAGTTCACCCGTGAAGCCATCTGGTCCAGGGCTATTTGTTGGGAGTTTTTTGATTACTGCTTCTATTTCACTTGGTGTAATCTGTCTATTCAGATTCTCTAATTCTTCCTGATTTAGTTTTGAAAGATTGTAAGTTTCTAGTAATTTATCCATTTCATCCAGGTTGTCCGGCTTGTTGGCACATAGTCGTTCATAATATTTTCTTACAATCCTTTGTATTTCCTTGGTATCAGATGCTCTTTCTCCTCTTTCATTGCTGATTTGATTTGTGTCCTCTCTCTTCTCTTTAGGAGTCTGATTTGTCAATTTTGTTTGTCTCTTCAAAGAACCAGCTCTTGAATTTATTGGTCTTTTCTATGTTTTTTTTTTAGACAGCATTTCATTTATTTCTTCTCTGATCTTTATTATTTCCTTCCTTCTACTCATTTTGGGGTTTGTTTGTTGTTCTTTTTCACATTCCTCTAAGTGTAAAGTTAGATTGTTATTTGAGCTTTTTCTTGTTTTTTGAGACAGGCCTATATTTCTATGAACTTACCTCTTACAATTGCTTTCCCTGTGCCCCACAGACTTTGGATTGTTGTATTCTTATTTTCATGTGTTTCAAGGTGTCTTTTGATTTCTTCTTTGATCTTGTTGTTGACCTATTCATTGTTTAATAGCGTGTTATTTAGCTTCCATGTCTTTGTATGTTTTTCAGCATTCGTCTTGTGATTTCTAGTTTCATAGGCTTGTGGTCAGAGAAGATGTTTGATATGATTTCAATCTTCTTAAATTTATTAACACATGTTTTGTGTACTAACATGTGGTCTATCCTAAAGAACAATCTGTGTTCACTTGAAAAGTCTGTATATTTTGTTGTTTTGGAACAAAATGCTTTGAAAATATTAATTAAATCTATTTGATCTTGTGTGTTCTTTAAGGTCGCTATCTCCTTGTTAATTTTCTGTCTGAAAGATCTATCCACAAATGGAATTTTGTGCATTGGCCTTTTGGAGGCTCTCTACATTTCCATCCATCTCTCCCTGGAGGATAGAAACCCCACTGCTTTTCATAGCTTTATGTTATTTGGGTTCCTTTTCTAGTTCTGGTGCTGTAACCTTGGGAGCCCACACTTCTGGTGCTTGGCTAAGACTCCACACTTCTGAGGGGGAACCCCCTAGCCACTGAAGTATTCCTCCGAATCTTTAGCTGCCACGTGTAGGAGCCCAGCCAGCTCTCTTGCATCTCCTCCACACTCCTCACCAGTCTCATTGAGGTGATGTTGCTTCTACTGTCTGTCTGTGGTTATAAGGCTTCTGTCCAGCTAGTGTCTGCCATTTCCTACATTTCAAACTGAAAACCAACTAATTTCAGAAAAAGAGAACAAACATATTTTTAAACTACTTTAAATATCTTTTTTTAATTTATTTTTTATTGATTATGCCATTACATTTGTTCTATTCCCCCCTCCATTCCCCTCCACCCTGCACACCCCTCCCCCACCATTCCCCCCTCTTTAGTTTATGAACACGTGTCTCAAGTTCTTTAGATTCTATATTTCCCATACTATTCTTACCCTCCCCCATCTATTTTCTATCTACTGTCTATGCTACTTATTTTCTGTACCTTCTCCCCCCTTCTCCTTCTCCCACTCCCCTGTTGCTAACCCTCCATGTGATCTTCATTTCTATGGTTCTGCTCCTGATCTAGCTGTCCTCTTAGTTTGCTTTTGTTTTAGGTGTGGTTGTTGATAACTGTGAGTTTGCTGTCCTTTCACAGTTCATCTTCTTTATCTTCTTTTTCTTAGGTAAGTCCCTTTAACATTTCATATAGTAAGGGCTTGGTGATGATGAACTTCTTGAATTTGGTCTTATCTGAGAAGTACTTTATCTGTCCTTCCATTCTAAATGAAAACTTTTCTGGATAGAGCAATCTTGGTTTCTAGGTCTTTGGATTTCATGACTTGGAATACTTCTTTCCAGCCCCTTCTTGCCTGTAAGGTCTCTTTTGAGAAATCAGCTGACAGTCTGATGGGAACTCCTTTGTAGGTGACTGTCCCCTTATCTCTTGCTGCTTCTAGGATTCTCTCCTTCATTTTCATCTTGGCTAATGTAATGATGATGTGCCTTGGTGTGTTCCTTCTTGGGTCCAACTTCTTTGGGACTCTCTGAGCTTCCTGGATTTCCTGGAAGTCTATTTCCTTTGCCAGATTGGGGAAATTCTCTTTTATTATTTGTTCAAATAAGTTTTCCACTCGTGACTGTTCCTCTTCCCCTTCTGGTACCCCTATAATTCAAATGTTGGAGCGTTTAAAGATGTCCTGGAGGTTCTAAGCCTCTCCTCATTTTTTTGAATTCTTGTTTCTTCATTCTTTTCTGTTTGGTCATTTTTTTCTTCCTTCTGGCCCGCTCCCTTGATTTGAGTCCCAGTTTCCTTTCCATTGCTATTGGTTTCCTGTACATTACCATTCAATTAGTTTAGCCTTCATTTGTTCCTCTAATTTGTGACTAAAATCAACCAGTTCTATGAGGATCCTGACCACCAGTGTTTTGAGCTATGTATCTGAAAGTTTGGCTATTTCTTCCTCGCTTAGATTTATGGGCTCTGGGGCTCTGAGTTGTTCTTGAGCCATATTTTTATCTGTTTGTGCCTGTTACGTTTGAGGAGCGGAGCCTTAGTTGTTTACCAGGGTGGGGCCACCCAAGTTGCTGGTTTGTGATGCAGTATGTGGGGGTGGGGTCAGAGGGAGCAGTCCTCTCCACTCGCCCAGTCCGTCCCACCGCTAGCCCCCACCTGTTTATCTGAGCGGAAATGTGCGAGCTTACCGCCCCAGACAGCCAGCCACGCCTCTTCCCTGTGTCCGCCCGTAGCTACCCCGCACCTGGGATCCGCGCCTTCGGCTGCTTGCGTACCACCCCAGTCAGGGATCTTTTTGGCCCACCCGCTCCACTGCTGGCTTCGCCCCTCTTACAGGTTTAGCTGAGCATTTCATTGTTTTCAGACTCCGTATTGTTGATTTTCTGTGTGGTTTGGTTGTGTTTATTGTTGTTAAAACTTTATTGTTTTTAGATTTGGTTGAGGACGCAAGGTGTTTCCACCTACACCTCCATCTTGGTGAAAGTCCTACTTTAAATATCTTAAGTATTTTTGCAATTTTATCTGTTTGGTTATATTTTTACCTTAGCTCTTTTTCACTATAAATGACTTTAGTCTCCTAGTATCCCAGTTCATCCTTTTAACCTATCACTGTGCTCAATATCTACAGCATTCACTATGAGAACAACTTATCTTCTACCTTCATCTTGTGTCAATTGCTCCTACTAACTCTATACCCTAGAACTGCACTGTCCAATGCAGTAGCCACTAGTCACATATGGCTGTTTAGAATTTAAATTTTAAATTAAAATAAATTAAATTAAAACTTTAGTTCCATGGTTGCAGTAGCCGCATTTCAAGTGTTGTAGAGTTACATGTGGCCAGTGACTACTCTACTGGACAATGCGGGTATGGAACATTTCCATTATATCAGAAATTTCTATTAGACAGAATTGCCCTGGATTTTGGATCTAGAATTTCTATATAGGAAGAATCTATGGTTAGCAGTATGGTTGAAATAGGGATTTAGAGGTTTATTTCGAGGCTGAATTAGATATCATTCTGTACATAAATTGTATACTTGGATGCCTGTATGTGGGAGGGGGGCTGATTGTAATTATGTGGCAGTAGAGTAAGGCTCACAAATCCACTCCTTTATTCAATCATTGCTCTAACCACACCAAACTCCACCCTCCCCTCTGAACTGCACTTAATTACCTAAGTTCATCTTAAGGCCTTTGCTCACTTGTGGTTATCTCCATTAGCTATTGCCCTACCCACAACAACTACTCACCACAATAACACACCACTCAAGGTCCAGCCTCAAATGTCCCTTCCTTTGGAAAGCTACCATAGCACTTCTTTTCTAAGCTTACATACAGTGTAGTTCAAATCCCTGTTATAGAATATATCACAGCCTTGCCTAGAATTATGGTTCATGGTATGTCTGATTCCTCCAATGGATCCTAATCCTACAAGGAGAGGGACTTCGTCTTTGTTTTTAAAATATTTCCCCAGTGCCTAGTACAACACCTTACCCAGTCCTGGAGCTCCATAACTGTTCATTAAATTAACTTTTAAATGCTTTGGATATCTAAAAGACACCCTGACCCTACATCTGCTCCAAGCATAGTCCTTCCCTTCTCAGTTAGTGGTCACATTACCCTATTACTCAGGTTTAAAACTTTGGTATCATCTTTAATTTCTTGACTCCTGTCTTTTTCTTATTCCATCTTTCATCACCTCCACAGTTATTACCTGTCATTATTACCATCTCTCCTTGGAACTTTTGAGGTTGTCTTATACTTGGGTACCCTATTTCCATACATTATTTTCAACCCAGCGGCTAGGCTAATTCTTTATGTTCATATAAAATTATGGCCCTGGCTGGTGTAGCTCAGGAGGTTGATATGTCATCCCCATAGACCAAAAAGTTGGGGGTTCAATTCCTACTCCAGGCACATACCTAGGTTGCAGGTTCAATTGATGGTCAGAGTGCATATGGGAGGCATCCAGTTGATGTTTCTCTCTCACATCAATGTTCTCTCTCTCTCTCTCTACCCCTCTTCCTCTCTCTCCAAAATCAATAAACAAACAAAAAAAAGAACAGGAAAAAAAACTTTTGTAGGGCTTAATATGTGCCAGTTACTATTCTAGGCACATTACAAATGTTAATTTATTTATTCCTCATAATGACCTTCTGAAATAAAAACTAGTGTCCCTGTTTGAAGATGAAGAAAATGAGGCTAGGAAAATGATGTAATTTGGACTTCCAGCCAAGGTGGAGGTGTAATGAATACACTTCATCTCTTTGCACAACCAAAAGGACAACAACAAATTTAAAAACAAAAACAACCAGAACTGCCAGAAAAACTGAACTGTATGGAAGTCCTACAACCAAGGAGTTAAAGAAGAAACATTTATTCAGACTGGTAGGAGGCGTGAAGACCAGCAGCCTAGGCAGACAAGACATATGCCAACATGGTGGCTGGTGACTGAGGTGGGCGAGGCCACAGCTGGCAGACTGGGTGGCCCCACATTTGTGTGCAGATAAACTGGGACAGGAACAACTGGGAAGCGAGACAGAGCATGCAACCCAGGATTCCAATGTGGGAACATAACACCTCAAAAACTCTGGTTGTAAAAACCTGTGGGGGTAGCAGTAGTGGGAGAAACTCCCAGCCTCATAAAAGGGTTCATTGGAGAGACCCACAGAGTCATGGAACATACACAAATTCACTCATCTGGGAATCAGCACCAGAAAGACCCAATTTGCTAGTGGGTATCAGGGAAAGTTACTGAAGATGGAGGAGAGCTAAGCAAGTGGTACTGTTCCCTCTTGGACCCTTACCCCACATACTGCATCACAACACAGAGATGTGGCTTGCCCCACCCTGGCAAATACCTAAGGCTCTGACCCTTACAGCTCAACAGGTGCACCAAAACAAAAAAATATGGCCCCAAATGAAAGAACAGATCAGTGCCCCCCCCAATAGAACTAAATAATGAAGAGATAGCCAACCTATCAGATGCAGAGTTCAAAACACTGGTAATCAAGATGCTCACAGAAATGGTTGAGTATGTTCACAAAATAGAGGAAGAAGCGAAGGCTATGCAAAGTGAAGTAAAAGAAAATGTACAGAGCACCAACAGTAAAGGGAAGGAAAATGGGACTCAAATCAATGATTTGGACCATAAAGAAGAAATAAACATCCAACCAGAACAGAATAAAGAAACAAGAATTCAAGAAAATGAGGAGAGGCTTAGGAACCCCCAGGACATCTTTAAACGTTCCAACATCTGAATCATAGGGTTGAAAGAAGGAGAAGAGGAAGAGCAAGAAATTGAAAACTTATTTGAACAAATAATGAAGAAGAACATCCCCAATCTGATGAAGGAAATAGACTTCCAGGAAGTCCAGGAAGTTCAGAGAGTCCCAAAGAAGTTGGACTCAAGAAGGAACACACCAAGGCACATCATAATTACACCAGCCAAGATGAAAGATAAGGAGAGAATCCTAAAAGCAACAAGAGAAAAGGAGACAGTTACCTACAAAGGAGTTCCCTCCCATAAGACTTCAGCTGATTTCTCAGAAGAAACCTTACAGGCAAAAAGAAGCTGGAAAGAAGTATTCAAAGTCATGAAAGGCAAGAGCCTACATCCAAGATTACTCTATGCAGCAAAGCTATTATTTAGAATGGAAGGGCAGATAAAGTGCTTCCCAGATAAGGTCAAGTTAAAGGAATTTATCATCATCAAGCCCTTATTATATGAAATGCTAAAGGGACTTATCTAAGAAAAAGAAGATGATCAAAAATATGAACACTAAAATGACAACAAACTCATAACTATGAACAACTTAACCTAAAAAAAAACAAACTAAGGAAACAACTAGAACAGGAACAGAATCACAGAAATATAGATCACATGGAGGGCTATCACTGAGTAGGGGGTGGCGGAAGAGCGGGAAAAGTTATGGGGAATAAGAAGCAGAAATGGTAGGTACAAAATAGACCAGGGGAGGTTAAGAACAGTATGGGAAGTAGAGAAGCCAAAGAACTTATATGTACCACCCATGGACATGAACTAAGGTCAGGGAATGCAGGTGGGATGGGGTTCAGGGCAGAGGAGAATGAAGGGGAGAAAAAAGTGGGACAACCATAATAGCATAATGAATAAAATATACTTAAAAAATAAAAAGGAATTATGTAATTCGGCCAAGGCTGCCTAGCTCATAGAACTTAAATCATATCATGTCACTTCTCTGTTTGAAGCACTCTAGCAATTCCCCATTTCAGTCAGAGCACAAGACAAAGGCCAAAGGCCTGAGAGGTTATGTGTCATCTGCACCCCCCATCTTCTCTGTTTGCCTCCCTAGCGATTTATTTTGTTTATCTTTCCCCCAACAAATTAAGCTCCATCAAGGGAGGCAGGAATTTTTGTCTACATCCCTACTACCAATTTTTTCTCAGTGCCCAAAACAATGCTTTGCATACCAGGCCCTCTTAAAATAATTGTTGCTCAAGTGATTCTATCTCATTTACTGTTCAGTGGAAACAAATGTTTAAGAAAGGAAGTAAAAACAAAAATTTTGGAATTCCTAAATTTTAGAATGTATATTTATTTTTGTGTGATCCTGGGAGTTTACTATCTTAATAAATTAATGAGTCCATAAATTCAAACATTAACTAAGTTGTATAAAATTAAAATTTGTGGGCATATACAAAACTCCATTTTTATAGTATAATGAAAATCACCCTTTATTAGCACCACACTCTAATCAACTGAGCTAACCAGCCACCCAGCAAAAAGTATCACTCTTTAGTTATCTAAATGACATTTGAAAAACACAGTGTCAGAGACAGCCTAAAAACAGAGTAGGTTTTGGGCATTTTAACAGTTTGGATAAAGACAATCTTGAATGGATCTTGCCAACTACTCTAAATGCCCAAGAGTAAAGCTTAGGCCTTTAGGCAGAGTTCTAACAAATCAGCAACTGTGGCACTGTTAGATTCCAAGATAACTGCGATCCGTCTTGTGTGACACCCAAAAAAATCAACTCAGTGACAGTAAGTACCTTTAATATTTTTAAGATCAAGTAAATGATGTGGAAAAAACCAATGGGTATCTATCAAGAATAATTTATTTTTATTTTTATTTATTATTTATTTATCTTTAGAGGGGAAGGGGAGAGGGAGAGAAATATCAATGTATGGTTGCCTCTTGTGGGTTCCCTACTGGGAACTGGCCATCCACCCAGGCATGTGCCCGGACTGGGAATCGAACCCCGAACCTTTGGTTCACGGGCCTGCGCTCAATCCACTGAGCTACACCACCCAGGGCTATCAAGAATAATTTAAATGAATAATTCCATATCACTTTAAACTATGGCCTTTGTCCGTTTTGAGAGACTGAATGCTATTTCATATTACTTCCTTTTTTTCCCAAGTCAATTTTTAAAAAGATTTTATTTATTTATCTTTAGAGGGGAAGGGAAGGAGAGAGGGAGAGAAATAATCAATGTATGGTTGCCTCTCCTAAGTCCCTTGCTGGGAACTGGCCTGCAATCCAGGCATGTGCCCTGGCTGGGAATCCAACCACGATTCTCTGGTTTGCAGGCCTGCGCTCAATCCACTCAGCTACACCAGCCAGGGCCCAAGTCCATTTTTTAAACATTAGGTATGTGCTTCTGAAGTTCATTTGTTCAACTTTTTACATTAAATTGCTCAAACCCACTGTACTCGGTTCTCCTCTGGATGAAAGAAGAAGTTATTCTTTGGTATATTTATAACATTATTTTAAAAATTAGTTCTTCCATCCCCTGACCGGTGTGGCTCAGCTGGTTGGAGTGTCCTCCTGTAAACCAAAGGTGGCGGGTGGGATTCTGTCAGGGTACATGCCAGGGGTCCATCTCAGTTGGGGGCGCCTGTGAGAGGCAAGAGATGGGGGTTTCCCTCTCTAAAATCAATAAGCATGTCCTCCGCTGAGGATTAAAAAAAAAAAAAAAGAGTTCTTCCATATTTACAAGAATCGTCTAGCTAATTTTTAAACGTACTTATTTGGGGGGGTTCCGAGGTTTGGGAGTGGAGCCCAGGAACTTACGTTTCGGACCCTTCTTTGCGAACCTCTCAACTCTGTTACTTTCATATTTTACAGCTTTCAAAATATTAACTTTAGATATCTAAAGAGGCGATTGTCAGAAGGTACAAGAATGAGTAGCCCACGTTGTGCCATGTTACAAAACTTTTCCTTAGTTTGCAGGTCTTCCGTCCCTAGGGAGGAAACCAGTTCATTTTCATCGAGTAATTAACCGTCTTTTAACAAGTTCTGTCCACGCCCGTCAGGATGATCCCCGAAAGCCACGAAACTGATTTCTGCGACATAAGTTAAAGCTCTGTTCCTCCTGCCTGCCCTCCCAGCGCCGCAGAGACCGGGTTCGCTTCCCGCCACCCGGGCTCCTCCTCCGCTCGCCTTTTGGGTCCCGGCTTCCCCAGGGCGCTCCGCGCGGCAGGTCTTGGCGCCAACCGGGTGGCGGCGCTGTCCGTCCCACGCGCGGCAGGCACCGGCCCGAGGGAGGCGGAGGCACAACCGGTGGAGGAAGGGGTGGGAGCGAGGCGCGCGCCCTGCTCTCGCGTGCTCTCGCAGCGCTCGCGTGACGGGCCGGTGTGTGTGCGAGGCGTCGGCTCCAGGGGACACGATCGCCGGGCGCGCGCCGTGGAGAGGGGCGTCCGGGTCCGGGTCGCGGACCCGGCCGGCGCTAGGGGCGGACGGGCGAGCCGCGGGGTCCCCGGCGGACACAGGCGCACACGGTCCCGGCGGAGCCTTCTCCGAGGCTGCTCTTCCTCGGCCAGACGGAGAGCGGCAGTGTCTCCCCTCCCAGCGCACACTCGCCCCGCGTCTCCCCCCGCGGCGGCCGCTCCTCTTCGGCTCCGCCAGCCCAAGCGCCGCTCCGGGGCGGGCGGCGGCGGCGGCGGCGGGACCCACGAAGCTGCTTTGTGTGCAGCCCGGCGAGGGGCGGCGGCGCAACCACCTGACAGAGGCCCGGGCGCTCGATGCACCTTCCGCCCGCATGAGGAGGAGGAGGTAAAGGCGGCGGCTCGGCTCCCGCCCCTGGCTGGTGAAGGGAGGGGACGGAAGGGGCGATCGGGGGGTGGGGGCGCGGGACCGAGGCCCGGCGGGGCTGCCCGGAGGTGCCGGGAAGGCCTCGGCGGCGCGGGACGGCGCCTGGTGGCCGGGGGCGACAGAGCCGCTGGGGTCCCTTAGCCGAAGTTGAAGGAACAAAATGTGAAGTGCGGAGCCGCGTCAGCCGCTTCCTTGCGTGGGGCTTGGGGTGGAGGGCGGCTTGTTTTCCGCTCCCGCGGGGGTGGGGAAGCGGGACAGGGGAGAGGCGGGAACGTGGCGGGGACGCCGGAGGTCCCGAAGCCGGGCCTGGCAAGGGCGTTCGTTCCCGGGAGCTGCTGCTGCGTGTGGGTCTGGTCTGGCCCCTAGTTTTGCGGCCTAAGCCGAACCCTATAGGCCTCGCGTCTCCTTTCCCGAAGGGGACCAGCCGTACGGGGACTCGGCGCTTCTCTCCGATGGAGCCGGGGCCTTGGGGGCCACGCCGGACTCCCGAGGCCGACAAACTTCGGACCTCGGTGCCGGGGGATGGATTTCATTGTGAAAAGCAGAATGGGAAACTCCTGGCGCTGCTCCGCGCTTCCCGCGGCCGCAGCGGCAGTGCCGGAGAGCCGCCCCGCGGGCCTGGGGCTGGCGGGGCCCGCGTGGGTGGGGGCAGCGGGGCGGCCGCCAGGGTCCGAGCCCCGGGAGGGAGCGGGTGGCGAGGCTGCCGCCCTGTCCCCGGCCTCCCGGGAGATAGGGCCCTTAGCAGATTAGAGATTTTTGAAATGAAAAAAGAGGTTACAAAGTCGCCCCTTTCCCGCTGAACTTTTGTTTTCTGACCGATAGAGGCCGGTAGAGGACTGTGAAAGAAAAGTTGTCCCCCAGGATGGACTTCTCCACCGCGCAGCCCAAGTCTGCCACTGCCCTCTGTGGCGTCGGGAGTGCAGATGGGAAGATCGCTTACCCTCCGGGGGTGAAGGAGATCACCGACAAGATCACCACCGACGAAATGATCAAACGACTGAAGGTAAGCGAGTGGACAGAATGCCCCCACTTCAGAGGTGCGTGGTAGGAAGTGCTCTCTCTTGCGCTCTCCTAGGCCTGGTTGTAGAGCTGCTCCTACCGGGCTTTTAAAAGATCGCTTATCGCCTCATCGCCTTCTCCTTTGGTTCATCTAAAAGGTATTGTTCTATTTTGGCTGTATCTTCAAATAATAAGTTCTGGGGAGAGACATAACCATTATGGGAAATGAAAAGGAGTGCTTATGTGTGTTTTTAATCTTGTTTTTTAAGCATAAGAATTCAACGTTTAAAGTTTTTTCTAGAAATATTTATGAGAATACTGTTTAAAGTAGCTTACAGTCTTAAATGTAGGTGATAATTAGTCTAAGAAGTCCTATTTTCATCAGCTTCTGAAGAGACTTGATTTAAGTACAAAAGTGCTTTTTAAAAGTGTCATAATTTTACAATATCCACAAATTTAAATGTGTGTATAGCATGGTTAAACTTTGGCAGAAGGTACTGACTTTTCAAAATGCGGGCTTGAAGTAAGGCGATATTTTAGTTTCGGGTGTTCAAAGGGTTGTAAGAAAGAGTATTATGGCTCCTTTTATAGAGAATCAGCTTATGAGTAGGTATTTAGTTTAAGCATGGTGGTCCTAAGGTCAAGATTGGAAGTTTCAGCTCTATGTTGGTCAATTTTTTGCTGTGTTGCCTGGGCATAGATTGTGGCCAAAGCCTTGTAAAATAAATTCTATTCTTGTTAAGGGATCAACTTGATGCAGTGGTTCTCAATCAGGGTGTGTTTGACCCCTCAGAGGACATTTGCCAATGCTAAAGCTATTTTGGTTGTCAAAACTGGCTCAATTGGAGTAGGGAATCCAGCTAGGAAACAGTTACAAATGGTAGTCTAGATGAAAGGTGTTACAATCTTGAAGTAGGTCTATGATAGAATAAAGAGGTAGGGAATGATCCAAGAGATTCAAAGTTTAGAATTCACACTTCGTGGGAAGCTAGGGAAGATACAATGTTGACAATGTTTCTACCTTGGTGAAATGTATTTTTAGGGAATGATCTTGCCCCTTTCTTTGTTCTTAAGCTTTGTATAGTTCTTAGTAAATGTTTACAATGTTGTGAGTGCTTAATGAATAAAGGATTCTTTTTAAAAATCTTTTTATTGATTTGAGAGAGAGAAACATCTATTTGTTGTTCCACTTATTTCTGTATTTATTGGCTGATTCTTATATGTGCCCTGACTGGGGATCAAACCTGCCATCTTAGCTATTGGGAGGACACGCAAACCAAGTACCAGGCCAGGGCCTATTTAAAGTAATCCTGTAGTTTAATGTTTAAAATCTAATTATTTGGCCCTGGCTGGTGTAGCTCAGTGGATTGAGCACAGGCCTGTGAAGCGATGAGTCGCTGGTTCAATTCCCAGTCAGGGCACATGCCTGGGTTGCAGGCCAGGTCCCCAGTAGGGGGCGCATGAGAGGCAACCACACATTGATGTTTCTCTCCCACTCTTTCTCCTTCCCTTCCCCTCTCTCTAAAAAAAAAAAATCTAACTGTTGTCTCTTGAAGGTACACAATACCTCTCATTAAAATAAATCTTGATACCAAAGATTATAAAAGAATGAGGTGCTTAATTGATGTTTCTTAAGGTTATACTGAGTTTTGGGGATGATGAAAAAATTATAAAATATAATACCTTTAAGTAAAAATTTTATGAATCATTTTCATTGCGTTCATATGAAGAATATTAAAACTTGAATTCTAGTGATTGATAATCTGGTTTAAAAACTTAAGACTCTATATACATTTCCACTTGAAAGTAGATTAAATGTCAGAAATACTGTGAACTAAGTCTAGAATGAGCATTGGATTAGAATATTTATCATGAGTTCTTTTGGAAGTTAAAATTGACCTGTATATTAATCACTTTGAATGTCCTATGTTAAAATTTTGCTTTTCTGATGAATATTTAATATTTTGTCTTCCTTCTGTCTTTCTAAGTCTATTTGGGGCGTAGCAGTTTGACTTTTTAGGAATCTTTGTTTAGTTAAAGTATTACTGTCTCATTTGAAGTGTATCTTTTTAAATAATATTTAACTATTTTTGATAATTTTGTTTTAGATCCTTAGACAGATTTTATTCAATGATTTATTATTATTATTGTAACATAGCAACAATGTTCAAATGCTTTATAAATGCAAAGAGGTCTTAAAGACAAGTAAAATCTTGGTCAGTGGAATTGAGATATTTGTCTAATTCTGTGCAGTTTAAAGAATAGAACAAGCATTTCTACAGTGAAAACATAATTTTAGAGTTAAAAGGCTCTTAAGAGAAATTCTGAGATTCCCTCTATTTACAGATGACAAAAGTTAATACCGAAGTGGCCATAACATTTAACAAGATCAGTCATAGGGTTAGTAGCAGAGCCAGAACAATAGCATATTTATTTTAACTCTTATAGCTGCCTTCATCTAAGAAGTAGAGCTAAGAGGTTGTGGTTTTTACTATGCAGTTGAAAACAGTAAATGAAAAGGAAAGGGAATCAATGAGAGTTATTTGGTCTTTAGCAGGGAGATAGAGGACAGCAGTTTTTTTCAAGGGTGAGAGAGAGAAACATTGGTTTGTTGTTCCATTTATTTATGCATTCATTGGTTGGTGCTTGTATGTTCACTGACTGGTGATTGAACCCACAACATTGGCGTATCAAGATGACACTCTAGCCAACTGAGCTACCAAGTGAAGCCTAGGACAGCGGTTTTTTTTTTAACATTAGAGAAAAATATTGTGATGCTTTGAGGCTTCCTTGAAAATAATTCTTAGAGTATGTCTCTGGAGAGCTTTTCATAAATTAGAAGTTTTGATTTCTAAGAAACTAAATGTTTTTTATGTCTGATCACTCTGGTCTTCTGTTAGTTCCTTGAACATGCCATGTTTATTTCTGCCTAGAAAGATTCTACATTATGTAGGCCATACATACCATTTTTGTCAATTCATTTGCTATTTATTTGTTCTTCTTAAGGGAAGTTTCTTATATGTGGACTCTTATAACTTCATTATAAGAATGTATATATAATGTATTCTCCATTATATATTTTTTAACTCTTTCATATCACTTATTACAGTTGTGATATTACACTCATGCATATGTTTATTTGGTTTGTCTCCCCAACGTCCCTGTAAGCTTGTGAATACAGGTACCATATGTATTTATTTTTGCATCCTCCCAGGGTCAAGTTTATTGCCTGGAACATATTTGGGTATTCAACAAATATTAGTTGAACAAAGAAATAAATACTTGGAATTCATATTGTATTAGAGAAATATTTTTATTTTTGAAAGTGAAAGATAATTTGAAAATATTTTGAATTATTGAGTTGGCCAAAAAGTTTGTTTTTCTTTTCCATAAGATGTCTTTATTAGTGCTTAGTTATCTTAACTTCATGTGAAACAATTTTGTTAGATTGTATCTTGATAGCTGTCATATCAGCATCATTTAATAAACATCAAAATTGGTGAATATGTAGCCATTTTAATATTGAAAATGGAAGAAAACATGCAACGTTTTCAGCATATTATGCTTTATTATTTCAAGAAAGGTTAAAAATGCAACTGAAATGCAAAAAAAAAGATTTGTGCACTGATAGAGCGTGCCAAAAGTGGTGTGTGAAGTTTGTGCTGGTGATTTCTCACTAGACAATGCTCCATGGTCGTGTAGATAGTCATCAAATCAAACCTTAATTGAGAACAGTCAGTGTTATACCATGCAGGAGATAGCCAACATATTCAAAATATCCAAATCAATAAAATTACTGGTGAAAATTAAAAAATGTGTTTTTTATTGTATGGAAAAAAATTAACTTTTTGGCCAACCCAGTGCAACTAAATACCTTATTTATATACCAGAGATGATATGATACATATTTTGAACTTTAGAACTAAAAGGTAGCTTAGAGTTTATTTGGTTTTGTTCTAATTTTCCAGATGAAGAAACTGAGTCTGAGAGGTTGTAACCAACCCTAGTCGCGTAAAGCTGAAAATTGTCACTAATAGTTTTCTTACATAGATAAGTTACAATTATTAATTAATTGACAGCAATATTAAAAGCCATAAAAGTTAGTTGGCTGTTTTGGAAGGACAGCAGACAGTTTGCTACCAATGTTAACAGTAAGCATGAAGGTCTGTAGTTGACAAGTAGCCTTCTGTATAGTTAAAGGTTATGAAACTAATGGAGAGGTCATGTCTGATATGTTTTATAACATGTTCAAAATACACCTTTGAACAGTGTTCTACAAAGTTCCATTATGTGATTCTGCCCACAGTTGATTATACACAGTCTATCTCCGATCATGTATTACTACGGAACTGTGTGCCAAACACATTTTTTTGTTCCTTTCTCTCTGTTTTGGAACTGGTAGAGCCTTGATAAGCCTTGGTTTTTAGAGGGAGGGAGAAATGGGCAGGGTAAAATCTGTTTCTGATATCTGTTTCTTATTACCTGGTCTCAGAGCTCAGTGCTCTAGACAGTTCTCTGGCCACAATTCTACACCCAAATCAGCTATATTTATTATGCCACAGAATCAAATAAAAATAATTACTATGTTGGTGCTAAGAATTAGGAAAAATGAAGTAACAGGGTTTTATTGTTCTGAAGATGACCCCCATTTTTCTCCTATCAGGTATTACTTCTGTGTTTTGTTTTGTTTTTTCATTTGTCTTTAACCTTTCTCTTTGTGTCAACCATTCCCCCTCCTCTCCACAGTCTCACTTCTGCTATCTGTGGTATGACCTGGCCTGTTTGATAGTTTAGTCGGAATTAGGATATGGTGGGCATAGTTTAATGTAGGGCATCCCCCTTTTCCCATCAAATGTAGGTTGGAAGAGGGAAGAATAGATAAGGGGCAGGAAGGCCATAAATTCTTTCCCTTTTCTTTCCTCCAGGTGAACCCTGGAAATACTTTGTAATTTTTTTCACCTCCACAAGTGATTTTCATCCTTAATTGCCACATAGTATGTTATTTTACAATATGTAGTTTCAACTGTAAATTCTGCTCACATATGTTAATACTTGTATTAATATAGAAGATCCTGCTAAGAATTAAAAAATTAGGTGGAGAGGCAAATTTTTAAAAAATCAAGCCCTAACATAAAACCAGTATGTGCTGGTGAAGTAATACTTGGTGCAGCACAGTTTTTATTTTAGACTTAATTTTATAGAATTATTCTGTTCTAGCCCTGGCTGGTATAGCTCAGTGAATTGAGCGTGGGCCTGCGAACCAGGCAATCGCGGTTCAATTCCCAGTCAGGGCACATACCGGGGTTGCAGGCCAGTTCCCAGCAGGGGATGCATGAAAGGCAACCATACATTGATGTTTCTCTCCCTCTCTCCTTCCCTTCCCCTCTAAAGATAAATAAATAAAATCTTTAAAAAAAAAAAAAGAATTATTCTGTTCTTCAGTTGCTCTTTGACAAACTACCCCAAATCAGGTGGTTTAAAGCAGCAGCTTTTTTTGTGAGATATACACACACACACACACACACACACACACACACACACACATAGTATGTGTGTGTGTGTGTGTGATAAAATGTACCATTTTAATTATTTTTCAGTGTGCAGTCTGTGGATTCACAATGTTGTACAAGCATCACCGCTATCCACCCCAGAACTTTTTTATGTTCCCAACTGAAACTTTGGAGCCATTAAACAATAACACTCTATTTTACCCTTCCCCCAGCCCAGGCAACCACCATTCTACTTTTAGTCTTTATAAATTTTACTACTCTGTAAGTGAAATCATACAATGTTTGTCTGCTTGTGGCTGGCTTATTTCACTTAGCACAGTGTCTTCAAGGGTCCTTCATATTGTAATATGCAGCAGAATTTACTTTTTAAGGCTAAATAATATTCCATTGTGTGTATATAACATCTTTTGTTTATTCATTCATCTGTCAGTGGACACATGGGTTGCTTCTACCTTTTGGCTACTGTGAGCAACTTTTCTTATTATCTCACAGTTTCGTAAGTTAGAAATTCAGGCAGGGCTGGGCTTGATTATTCCTCTGCCTCGCATTGCTTACTGGGCTCATTCAGTGGTATTCAGTTGGTGAGTGGACTGGTCTATAAGATCCACACTGACTTCTCTCAAATACTTCGTGCCTTGGTAGGAATAGCTAATAGGCTGGACAGGCTGAGTCCTTTTTCCTTTGTGTGCCATAGTCTTAGGGCTTCTTCACCTCGTCTTTCCAGCAGGGTTGTTAGACTCAGGGCCCCAAGACAACGTGGAGGAAGTTGCCAGTACTTTTAAAGGCTTGCTTCAGAATTAGCAGTGTCACTTCTAACTTACTCTAGTAGTTAAAATAGTTAGAGCCCAGCCCTGGCTGGTATAGCTCAGTGGATTGAGCATGGGCCTGTGAAGCAAAGGGTCACCTGTTCAATTCCCAGTCAGGGCACATGCCTGGGTTGCAGGCCAGGGCCCTAGTAGGGGACACATGAGAGGCAACCACACACTGACGTTTCTCTCCCACGATTTCTCCTTCCCTTCTCCCCTCTCTAAAGATAAGTAGATAAATAAATAGTTAGAGCGCAGCTCATAGGGGACAAAATTTATCCCTGCTTCTCAGTGGAAGAGGTAAGAGAGTTTGCAGCCATCCCTAATCTACCACAGGAGCTCTGATGCCAAGTCAGAGTTTATCAGCTGTACAATTTATAGGGTATTTATCAATTTGAAAAACACTTAATCTCAAAAACAACAGTATGTATTTGCAGCCAACAGCTAGATGTGTAAAACTTATTTTAAAAACTAATAAAATTTTTAGAAATTTTTAATGTGCTAATTAGAAAACATTGTGCGGGAGGCTTGTGATTTGTTCTTAGAAGTGTTTCTTATATTTGAATTTTTACTGGATGTTATTACTGGCTGATTATAATGACAATTTTTCTGTCCTTTCCTTTTATTTATTTATTATTAGTGTCTCAGCTTTTTATTTTTTGAAACATTTTACACTTCTAGAAAAATTGGAAAAAATTGTACCTTTGACACTCATGTCCTTTACCTCAGACAACATTTGTGACCTTGGCTTTGCTTTTGTGTTTCTGCACACACAGACACACACAACATGCTTTTTTATTTAAGAGTCACTTGAAGACATGACATTCCACCACAGAAGGCTTCAGCATTCTTTTTTTTTTTTTACTTTTTTTTTATTTAGTTATTTTTCGAGTACAGTTTTTTGTCTATTTCTCCCATCCCAGCCCCCCCCCGCCCCGTCTCCCCACCTCCCTCCCATTTCCTCCCCCCAGTCCTCATCCCTGTGTCTTTCATACTTGTTCCTCAAAATCCCTCCTCTTTTTCCCCTGTAAATCAGCATTCTTCTTAGAACAAGGACCTTCACCCACTTTATCACAATTGTTATCGCACTCAAGAAATTGAACATCAATACAGTGATAGGTATTATCCTGTCCATAATAAAATTCTCCCAGTTGCCTTAAAAAAAGTTGGGTCACGGCATAATATCACATGTCTTTATCATGTCTCTTTAGTCTTTTTACTCTAGAAAGTTCTCTCATGGTTTTTAGGAGTATAGAGAGTTTGTTCTTTTGAAGCATTTGTCTTTGTAGAATTCCATGATCCGTTTTTGTCTCATTTCCTCATGTTTAGATTCAAGTTGAACTTTTTTTTTTTTTTGGCAAACATAAAATGCAAATGATCTTGTACAATTAGTTCCCTTTGTATTACATCAGGAGGATGTAGTATATTTTGTCTTATTGGTTATGCTAAGTTTGATCACTTGGTTGGAGATGGTCAGTACTCTCCATTGTAAAGGTACCTTTCCCTCCTTGGTTTTTTTTTTTTTTAATTATTTGTTTGTTTGTTTGTTTGTTTGTTTGGTTAGAGGGGAAGGGAAGGAGAAAGAGTGGGAGAGAAACATCAATGTGTGGTTGCCTCTCATATGTCCCCTACTGGGGACCTGTCCTGCAACCCAGGCATGTGCCCTGACTGGGAATTGAACGGGTGACCCTTTGCTTCTCAGGCCCATGCTCAATCCACTGAGCTACACCAGCCAGGGCCCTTTCCCTCCTTTGTAATTAGTGATATATAAGGTTACAATTTGTAAAAATAATTTATTTTTTAACAATTCTTACTTAACCATTTTAGCGTCCACTTTGATGACTATAAAATCTTGGCTTTGTGTATTCTATCATTCCTTCTACATGTGTTAGCCGGCATTCTGTGAAGAAGAGCCTGCCCCCTGCTCTCATTTAAAAGAAAAAATTACTCATGGATTCTTTATTCAATGCATTATAAATCCACTACTCTCTGTTTCTTTGAGAGTCAGTTGGGTGTCTTTTGAAACTTCTTGTGTCTTTCTGATATGTCTTACAGAGTCTTTGAGCGTTTCTTTGTTCCTGGTACAAGATGTTCACCTTGTGCTTCCCTGCCCCAGATTTGGATAGGTCATGTTCTCCAAAGAGCCCTGTTTCCATTTTAGTGGGAATGGTATTTATAAACCAGATCTGGGCTTGGGCATTATGTTCACATTGTTACTAGGATATGACTTCTTTAGGCCCTTTCTTTCTTCTTTTCTTAAATATTTCTTTATTGAAATCACTTTATTTATAGATGTTTGGGCTCCAAACCAATAAAAATATTATTTAAAAGTAGCTCCTTCAGTAAGTTTTGACTAAAAGTAGCACAATATGATTTGACTGAGACAATGTTGCTATTATATAATATTTTTAAAAGATTATTTTATTGATTATGCTATTACAGTTGTCCAATTTTTTTTCCTCCCCTTTCTTCCCCTCTGCCTTGCATACTCCCTCCCACCAGCATTCCTCCCCACCTTAGTTCATGTCCATGAGTCATAAATATAAGTTTGCTGTGGATCCCAGCTCCTGGGGTCTGTGGCATTATGGATGAGACAAATTCACCGAGTCCTGTGAGGAAAAGGGGTGGTGTGGCTTCTCTCTCAAGAGAAGAAAAGGCCTCGTAGGGTTTCGGCCACTCTCAAGAGGAGAGTACCTGGACCCTTGCCTTGACAGGCTCTTATTGGGTTCAATTCCCAGAGGAATACAGGGCGTATACTTAAAGCTCATCGGTCATTGTCAGGCAGAAATGATTAAATAATAGATAACATTCAAAGAATTCTGAGGGCTTATTCTGAGTCAGGGTCAGATAGTTAAATGGCTATAAAACTTTGGGGAACAAACTCACTTCCTACTTGGACTCTTATCTTTTAAATTGAGGGTATTAGCAAAGTTGGTTTCTAGGATTTTATGCATTCTTTCTTAGGCCTGATCACCCTAGGGAACCTGCCCTTTCCAGCATAGGACCGAACCCTCCTCCAGCATTGTTTCATGCGTAAGTCTGGCTGGGGAAGGAAGGCAGCCAAGAGATTAGGAGACTTCTTGCAGACAGAATGAGGACTCAGGCTATGTCAAAGCCGAGGTGCGAGGGTCCATCACCCCCTTTTTCTGTAGCCCCCCCAAGTCCTTCCCTAAGGACCCCTTTACAACCATGCCTGTCTTAGGACGTCCCTCTTTTGAGGAATCTTACCCATCATTGGCTAATCAGTCATCCACCTGGGACCAAGCAGGGTGAAGGGAAAGGGTTGGAGGTGGTGCCCCTACAAGGAAGATAAGCTTTGTCTCCTAAGTGGATTATGGTCCCAAGGTCCTTTACTCAGCTTTAGCCATGAGAGATTACAGCTTCTGAAACCAGGCAGGGCAGTTTCCAACACAAGTTATTTGACTTCTCCATTTCCTATACTATTCCTAACTTCCCCCTGTCTATTTTGTACCTACCAATTATGCTTCTTATTCCCTGTGCCTTTTCCCCAATTCTCCCCCTACCCCTCCCTACTGATAACCCTCCATATGATCTCTATTTCTGTGATTTTGTTCCTGTTATAGTTGTTTGCTTAGTTTGCTTTTGTTTTGGGGTTTTTTTAGGTTAAGTTATTGATAGTTGTGAGTTTGTTGCCATTTTACTGTTCATATTTTTTATCATCTTCTTTTTCTTAGATAAGTTTTTTTTAACATTTTATACAATAAGGGTTTGGTGATGATGAACTCCTTCAACTTGATCTTATCTGGGAAGTACTTTATGCCCTTCCATTGTAAATAATAGCTTTGCTGGATAGAGTAAGCTTGGATATAGGACCTTGCCTTTTGTAACTTTGAATACTTTGTTACAGCCCCTTCTTGCTTGCAAGGTTTCTTTCCAGAGATCAGCCGAAAGTATTACGGGAACTTTGTAGGTAACTGTCTCCTTTTCTCTTGCTGCCTTTAAGATTCTATTCTTGTTGATAATCTTGGGTAATGTAATTATGATATGTTTTGGTGTGTTCCTGTTTGGGTCCAACTTCTTTGGGACTCTCTGAACTTCCCGGAAATCTTTTTTTTTTTTTTTTTTTCCAGTTTGGGGAAGTTCTTCTTCATTATTTGTTCAAATAAGTTTTCAATTTCTTGCTCTTCCTCTTCTCCTTCTGGCACCCCCATGATTCGGTTGTTGGAACATTTAAAGTTGTCCTATAGGTCCCTAAGCCTCTCCTAATTTTTTGAATTCTTGTTTCTTCATTCTGTTCTGGTTGAGTGTTTATTTCTTCCTTCTAGTCCAGATTGTTGATTTGAGTCCTGGTTTACTTCTCGTCACTGTTGGTTCCCTGTATATTTTTCTTTACTTTGCATAGCCTCACTTTTTCCTTTGTTTTGCGGCCATACTTAACCATTTGTGTGACCATCCTGATTACCAGTGTTTTGAACTCTGCCTCTGATAGGTTGGCTCTCTCTTCATTGCTTAGTTCTATTTTTGGAGCACTGATCCATTCTTCCATTTAAGCCAATTTCTTTATCTTAGTGCACCTGTTATATTGTAAGGGTCAGAGCCTTAGATATTGGTCAGGGTGCAGCAACCCATGTCCCTGCATTTTGGTGCTGTATGTGGGGTAGGTGTCCAAGGGAGAACAATGCCAATTGCTTGGCTCTCCTGGCTTTCGGTCAATTCTCCCTCTACTCAAAGCAAATTGGGCCCTTATGGTGCTGATTCCTAGGTGGGTGGGTTTGTGCATGTTCTAGGATCCTGTGGGTCTCTCCAACGGACTCTCCTGTAAGGCTGGGAGTTTCTCCACCACTGCAACCCCCACCTGTTTTTATAGCCAGAGGTTTTGAGGCTTTCTTTTCTCACACTGGAACCCTGTGTTGTGTGGTCTGTCTTGCTCCCAAGTTGTTCCTCTTGGTTTATCTGCACACAAATGTGGGACCACCAGCTGCTGCCTCACCTGCCCAGTCTTCTAGCTGTGCATCCTTCTGCCCCAACTGCCTATCTCTACCCCTCTTACCATTTTGGGTGAATGTTTCTTCTTTAACTCCTTGGTCGTCAGACTTCCATACAAATTTGATTTTCTGGCAGTTTTGGTTATTTTTTTGTTTTTGAATTTATTGTTGTCCTTCTTTTGGTTGTGCGAGGAGGCAAACTGTATCTACCTATCCCTCCATCTTGGCTGGAAATTATGTTCTTTATGCTCTTTCCTAATATAGAACTAGAAAATATATATACATATACTTTAAATCATGAGTTCAGTTTGCCTTCCTTCAAATGAAATCTAGCACCACAAAGTTTATCCTAAACTTCCTCCATTCCATATGTTTATCTTCCTTTTCTTACAGTATAAACCTGTTTTTCCTTAGTTTGTTGAATTTATTTGTACTACCCTACTGTAAGTACAAAAAAATTCATGCCTACTATATCAGTATCTCTTGCAAGATTTCTTTACAGTTCTTTCTGTCCCATAAAGTCATATGAGTACCATGTTTGTTAATTGCTTGAAATTGAATTCTTTTCTCTGAGTGGTCATGTTACCTGTTTTATATACAATTTACTTCTTTCTGTTTGTAGTCATCAATCCATCAACTATTTCCACTAACATATAGTCATTGGTTGATATTTTATATTGTAAAAACACGACATAAAATTTATTACCTCATCCATTTTAAGTAATGTCAACTATGTGCACATTTTAATGACAATAGATATGTAGAACCTTGTAAAACTGAAAGTCTGTACATCAAACAATTTCCTCTTTTTCCCTCCCAGCCCCTGGGAACCACCAGTCTACCTTCTAAGAGTTTGCCTATGTTAGATCCCCTCATATAAGTGGAATCGTATGGTATTTGTCATTTTCTGACTGGCTTATTTTACTTAACTCCAAGGACATTTACTTAACAACCAAGGACATTGTACAGCATAATGTCCTTAAGACATCTCCATATTGTAAGCATATGACAGGATTTTCTTTCTTTTTTTAAACTGTATAATATTAAATTGTATGTGTGTGTGTACCACATTTTCTTTATTAGTCAATCCATCGATAAACTTTCAGGTAGCTTTCACCTCTTAACTACTGTGATTAATACTTCAGTGAATATGGATATGCATTCATTTTTTTGAGATCCTATTTTCAATTCTGTTGCATGTATATACATAGAGATATAGGTATAGGTATATATATGTACAAACATATACATATCCAGCCTATGTATTTCTGGGATTGCCAGATCATATGATAATTCTATTTTTAATTTTCTACAGAACCACCATAATTGGGTTTCCAGACCCAATTCCACAGTGGGATGGGGCTCTTCCCCCACACCAACACACAGTTCTTAGATACCAGCAGGTTGTCCCAGAATGCAACTTAGTTCTGACACTATCTACACAGAGGAAGCATCATATTCCACAGGTTAAGGTTTCAGTCCTACAAGACTGTCACCCCACCTCTCCCAACACACTTTAGATGCCAGGTTACCTGTGCTTCTGACCATCTGGCGACAGACTGGAGATTCTAGCCATCTCCTCCAACTCAGAATATCATTCACAAGTCCGGGTTGTCATCAGTACCTCTGACCAACTGGCTATAAAGCAGTGGTTCCTATGACTTCCTCCTTGGATTTAAGTTGCTAGAATGGCCCACAAAACTCAGAGAAACATGTTACTTACTACATCGCTGGTTTTGTTGTAGAAGGATATAACTTGGAAACAGCCAGATGAAAGAGATGTATAGGGCAGGGTATGTGGGAAGGAGTATGGAACTTTTTTCTTTCTCCAGCGGTACCACTCTCCCCTGCATCTCCATGTATTCACCAAACCAGAAGATCTGTGAACTCCTCCCCGTTTTTTTATGGAGGCTCTGCTACGTAGGCAGGATTGATAAAATCATCCACCATTCATGACTGATTCAGCCTCCAGCCTCTCTCCCCTATATGAAGGTGGGGATGGATGAGACTGAAAATTAAAACTTCTAATTACAAGGTTGGCTTTATTAGCAGCTAGCCCTCATCTTTGGGTGCTCTCAAAAAGTCGCCTCGTTAACATAATGAAAAATAACCTTTTTTTACTCTTAACACGCAGAAAATTCCAAGAGTTCCTGGACCTGTGAGCCAGGAATTGTGGGCCAAGACCAAATATATATTTCTTTTTCTTTTCTCTTTTTTTTAAGTTTTTTACCCAAGTTCTGTTTTTATTTATATTTTATTGATTAGGCTATTACAGTTGCTTCCTTCCACTCAGCACCCCCATCTCCCTTCAGTGATCCCACTTCCTTTGTTCATGTCCCTGGGTCATAAATATAAGTTCTTTGGCAGCTCCATTTCCTATGCTGTTCTTAACAGGCCCCTGCCTATTCTACAACTCTCAATGTGTATTTCTTAATCCTTTCACCTTTTCTCCCATTCCCCGAGACTGCCTCCCCACTGGCTACCATCCCAATGTTTTCAATATCTATGGTTCTGTTTCTGTTCTGCTTGTTTGCTTAGTTTGTTTTTTAGATTCAGTTGTTGATAGTTACATATTTATTGCTATTTTTATTGTTCATAGTTTTGATCTTTTTTTTTCTTGAATAAGTTCCTTAAACATTTCATATAATTATGGTTTGGTGATGATGGATTCCTTTAGCTTTACCTTGTCTAGGAAGCACTTTGGATTCTAAATGATAGTTTTGCTAGATTGAGTAACCTAGGTTGTAGGTCCTTGCTTTTCATCATTTGAATACTTCTTGCCAGTCCCTTCTAGCCTGCAAAGTTTCTTTTGTGAAATCAACTGACAGTCTTATGGGAACTCCTTTGTAGGTAGTTAATTGCTTTTCTCCTGCTGCTTTTAAGATTCTCTCTTTATCTTAACCTTTAACATTTTACTTATGATGGGTCTTGGAGTGGTCCTCTTTCCATCCATCTTGTTTGGCACTGTCTGTGCTTCCTGGACTTGTATGTCTATTTTCTTCACCAACTTAGGAAGTTTTCTTTATTATTTTTTCAAATAAACTTCCAATTTCTTGCTTATTCTCTTCTCCTTCTGGCACCCCTATGATGTAGATATTGAAACCTGACAGTTGTCCCAGAGGCCCCTTACACTACATTTGATTTTTGGACTCTTTTTTTTCTTGCTGTACCGACTGGATGTCTTTTTCTTCCTTATTCCAAATCATTGATTTGATTCTCAGCTTCATCCATTTTGCTGTTGATTCCCTGTTAATTGTTCTTCATTTCACTTAGTTACTTCATTCCTGACTGGATCATTTTTATACTGTTGGAATACCCACTGAGTTCCTTGAGTATCTTTACAACCAGTGTTTTGGACTCTGCATCTGATAGATTGCTTATCTCCATTTCATTTCATTCTTTTCCTGGAATTTTGTTCTTGTTCTTTCATTTGGGCCATATTTCTTTGTCTCCTCATTTTGGCAGGTTCCCTGTGTTTGTTTCTATGTATTAAGTAGAGCTGCTTTTACTCAGTGTGTTGGTAGTGTGGCCTAATGTAGTAGAGTTCTGTATCGCCCAGTGGCACAGCATCCCCTATCACCCAAACTTGGTACTTGAGGTGCACCCTGCATATGGGCTAGGCACTTTCTGCTCTTGTAGATGAGTCTTGATGGCTGTCAGCAGGTCAATAGGAGGGATTTACCCAGTCCAGACAGCTTGTGGAACTAACTGTGACCCCTGTCCAGCAAGCACCTCCCTCCATGGCTTATGGAGGTGGTTGAGTGGTGCTCTGACATGGTCTGTAACTGTCCACTGGGTATGCAGATTCTGGGGTTTCCCAGGTGGTGCAGGCCAAGGTCAGCCTCCAACTGTGTTCTGTCTTGGGCCCCTTGGCATAAACTAGAAAGCAATCTGTAGATGGTTGCTGCTAGTGCCAGGCCTGGGCCCACTGAGCAAGAGGTTTAGGGGACTGGGCTCAGCCATTGCTTTTTTGAGCAGGTCTGAAGTCTGCACCTGGCCCAGCCACTGTTACCAGTTTGAGTGGGCATGAATTGGATTGGGCAGAGCCTTAGGTAAGTGTCATGGCAGGGCTTACAGTGTGAGCCTGGTTGGTAGATACTCATATACGATGCCACCACACTGTGGCTTTGTGATAAGGAAGGCTCAGAAAAGGTATAGTGGTTGCTGCCTGCAGTTCTGTCTGGGAGGAAGCTGTCCCCCAGCTCTTGTTCCTATCCCATACACTTTGGTCCCTTCCCATATGCCACTGATTACCTTCAAGGTACTGCCCTGAAGCTAGAGCCCAGAAGGAATGAGTCTGAGTAAGCCCATGTATGGATGGTCCCACTGGAGAATCTCAGTTTCTTCTGCTGACCCAATCTTCACTGGTTTTTACTGCCAGAAATTATGGGGACTTATTTTCCTGCCCCAGGAATCCTGGACTGGGTGGTCTGGCATGGGGCTGGGATCCCTCACTCCCTAGATATCCCTCCATTTTATATCTACCACACGTGGGTTTGGGACAAGCCTGTTCAGTGTCTCCATGTCTCTGCCCCTCCTACCCAGCTGGACGAATGTGGTTTCTTTAATTCCTTAGTTGTTGGACTTCGATTCAGCTCAATTTTCTGATGGTTCTGAGTTATATTTGTTCTGTAGTTTAGCTGTAATTTTGCCGGGGTTGTGCAAGGAGGCAAGCCATGTTTACCTACACCTCCATCTTGACTGGAAGTCTAGGTCACTATTCCAAAGACATATTTCTTTACAGATCATTATATTGCACCACCACTGCATACTGTTTTCAATCACAGTTGCATCCTTTCACATTCCCTCCAGTGCACAAGGGTTCCAGTTTCTCCACAGCCTCACCAGTGCTTGTTATTTTCTGTGTTTTTAATAATAGGTGTTCTAACAGGTATGAGGTGATATCTCATTGTGATTTGGATTTGCATTTTTCTAATGATGAGCAATGTTGAGCATCTTTTTATGTTTGTTGGCTGTTTATCTTTGGAAAGTCCTTTGTTCATTTTTAAATCAGGTTATTTTGTTATTGAGTTATAAGAGTATTTGTATTTAGTGTTAGGGGTTACTTTTCAATTATCTTTAATTTTATATGGTTCAAGAGTCAGAACTATACAAACTTATAGTTTTCACATGTCTTACACCCATCTTATCCCTTCTGCTCCATTTCCACATACCCAGCCACTATAGATAACCGTTTTCTTTAGTTTCTGTGTTTATCCTCTCTGTGTTGTCTTCCTTCTTACTCAGAAGATAGACTACTACATATATATCTTGGAAGTCATATCTGGAAATCTTTTTTATTCCTTTTCATGGTGTTATAGTAGTCCATGTATAGATGTGCCAATTAGTTTATTCAGCATTGTTGCATCTGAGATTGTTTCCAGTGTTTTGCTATTACAAATAATGCTAAAGTGAATAACCCTTTTCACATGTTGTTTTGTATTTGTGTAAGTGTATCTTTCGAGTAAATTCCTAAGAGTGGGATTGTTGGGTGAAAGGGTAAATCTGAGAGTGATTTTGTTAGAGATGGCCAAATTCCCCCTTCTGTGAAGATTGTACCATTTTATGTGTACCATTTTATGTGTTCTTATGTGTATAAGAATGCCCAGCTTCTCAATAATGTATTTTTTAAAGATTTTATTTATTTATTTTTAGAAAGAGAAGAAGGGAGGGAGAAAAAGAGGGGAAAACATTGGTGTGTGGTTGCCTCTCACATGCCCCCTGCTGGGGACCTAGCCTGCAACCCAAGCATGTGCCCTGACTGGGAATAGAACCATCAACCCTTTGGTTCACAGGCCAACACTCAATCTACTGAGCCACACCAAGCAGAGCTTCAATAATGTATTATTAAGTAATACGTTTAAATTAGCAGTCAAACTGGCAAATTTATATGTTGGAAATAAAGCCATTTTATTGCCTCCCAGCAACAAGAGAAGTTCTTTATGGGAATGAGTAAATAAACATGTGCTCCATTTAAGTTAGGGGGATAAGAACTCTGTTTAGATTTAAAACTCAAAAGAAATCGAGTGACTTTTTTTTTTGTTCGTTTAATGAAATGAGGGGGTGGAGATGGAGACAAACGTTAGTAACAGATGATGTTGAAATAATTGAGACTTACCTAGGTCTTAATTTAAGACCTTGAGTTAAATAGAAATTAGATGAAGGCTTATTAAAAATAATGTATAAAATAGCCCTGGCTGCTGTGGCTCAGTGGATTGGGCGCCAGACTCTAAACTGAAAGGTCACAGGTTCTATTCCCAGTCAGGGCACATGCCTGAGTTGCTGGCCAGGTCCCCAGACGGAGGCATGCAAGAGGCAAACCAATTGATATCTCTCACACTGATGTTTCTCTCCCATTCTTTCTCCCTCCCTTCCCCTCAAATAAATAAATAACAAACTTAAAAAATGTATGGGATAACACTGGCATGTAGAATGTCAATAATACGATTTGTTTTCCCTATATCAGAAGTCTGTAGATGTCCAAGGGAAAACTGACTGGTGCTTACACTGGAAGAACATACTTAAGGGTATTAATGAATTTTGTTTGTATAAGCTTTTATTTTCAGAGTTAAGTGTTTAAGTTAAAAACTACTTTGGCTGAGGTAGTTGGCACATGAAAGTATGTTTATTTTAATTCCCTGGTCAGAAAGATAAAATGTGTGGAGTTTATACATTAAATAAATGCTTAACAAGTTTTTATTTGCTGAAGACAACAAATCAAGAAGTTTCTAGATAACAGTTTCAGTAGAAAGCCAAATACACACATAACAAAGGAATTTACTAAATTAAAAACAATTTTGTTATCCTCACCGGAGGACTTTTTTTTTTTTTTTTTTTTTACTGCTTTCCAAGAGAGAAAAAGGTATCGGAGAGAAAGGAGGGAGAGAGAAACAAACATCAATGTGAGAGAGAAACATCAGTTTGTTGCCTTCTTATACACTGACTGGGGCTTGAACCTGCAAACCTGTGTATTAGACCTGGGCGGGAATCAAACCCGAGACCCTTTGGTCTATGGGATGACACTCAAACCAACTGAGCCACGCTGCCCAAGTCAGGTATTTGGTTTTTTACATTAAAGCAGAGCTTCCCAACTGGTGTGCTTCTACATAGTTATTGATGTGCCTAAATACAGAGAACCTCAGCCTTTGGAGATTATAAATATATCATTTCTTAATTATGTAATAGTGTAAAAGTTGGGAACTGCCATAATATGTGTTGTTGTTTATGTTATAAAATTATCATTAAGATTAAACATTTAAAACTCTACCAAAGTAGAGAGCACTGTGATTGGTGCTGATAAAGCCAATCCTTAAACTGCATTAGTCCATCAGGCGAAACTGGATTTATACTAGACTAGCACTGGGATGGATTTCCATTTATATGAAGAATATTTGAGACTATCTTATAATTTATAACTTAAATGCCAGTTATGTACTAAGATTGTATCTGTTTCATTGGGTAAAGAAATACTAAGAATTTTGATGGTCAAGAAAAGTTTCATGGAGGTGACAGTTGGGCTGTGATTCAAAAACTCAGATTTTGGTAGGCAAATTGGTGGTAAAACATGCCAGACAGATGAATTAGCAAGACAAAGACTGAGAGGCAGTAACGGGCTTGGTGTGTATGAAGAAAAAATGAGTAAAACATTTTTTTCTAAAGCATCTTAAAAGAGAAACGTTTGGGAGGAAAAAAGAGGACAGTACCTATGAAACTATTAAAGCTCTTAAATGTCAAAGAAAGGAATTTGAATTAAAAGAAAGTCTCTTAGGTATTTGAGCTGAAGAGTGATGTATCTAAGTGTGACCAAGCAGTTTCTTAAGCGCGTGCATACCACCCCTTTTTTTGTGATCAGTTTGTGGTGTCTTTTTATCCTCTTGTCCAGACCAGGTAGCATCTTCAGTTGAACAGTTATCCATTTCCAAATGATACTGTCTGAATAACTCAGTTATTTACTGAGAGTTTCATTATATGACACTAGATAAGAAGACTGCAGATGAGTAAAAGCATAGTTACTAGAATTTTATGTACTTATAAAATTATAAGTATATAAAATTATAATATGAATTGGATTTTTATCACGTATATTCAGTGTGTTTTTCTTTATATAATGTTATTTTATTGTTGTTCAAGTACAGTTGTCTTCATTTTCCCCCTGCCCCAACCATCCCCACCTCCCACCCTCAAACCTACCCTCTTTGTCCTTGTGTCCTTTATACATGGCCCTTCCCCTATTTTCCCCCATTATCCCTCTCCCCCACCCCTCTGGTTACTATCAGTTTGTTCTTTATTTCAATGTCTCTGGTTATATTTTGCTTGCTTGTTTGTTTTGTTGATTAGGTTCCACTTATAGGTGAGATAATTTACAATAGCCAAGTGCTGGAAGCAACCTAAGTGCCCACCAGTAGATGAGTGGATAACAAAACAATGGTACATTTACATAATGGAATACTACACAGCAGAAAGAAAGAAGGAGCTCCTACCCTTCAAGACAGCATGGTGGAACTGGAGAGCATTTTCCTAAGTGATATAATCCAGGTGGTGAAAGACAAATACCATATGATCTCACCTATAAGTGGAACCTAATCACTATGTGTTTTTCCAAAATTTCCTAGAATTTCTGTGGAGGGAATTCTAAGTAAACTGATGCCAAAGTATTTTATTAAGTTTAATACTTGAAAATTAAAATCAGTGGCCATGTAATTTCTAACGTTTGTTGAGTTAAATATCCTTCATCTAGCTACTATAAAATAAGTAGAGATGAGTTCTTCATCTGCAAAAAGAAAATCATTGACTTAAAGTGTTTAACTTGAGATTCATAGGGATTGGTTCAGTGTATATAAGGAGACTACTTGGTTTCTGGGGGAAGTTTAGAAAATGATTTTCTTCTCAAACCATCTACCTAAATAGCTTTGAAGAAAATAGTAAAAATCATCAGGCAGTAATAAAATAAAATTGGTTTTTGATCTCTTGGGAGTGATATTATATAATTTGGTCTCCTATATTCAATTCCATCCTTTAATTGATATTTTATCAGATTTTTAAAATTATAATTAAGTCTTTAAATGAAAAAGAAAGAAATTTGAATTTTAAAAAATTGCTCAGGCATTTGAGCTTAACATGATTTAAACTCCTTCCAGAAACAAAGTGGTGCCCTTATGTAACTGCTGCTATCTCAATTGTTCTTTGTGTCCTTCTATACTCTCTTATTTATTATTCCATTGTTAATGCTTTTTTTTTTTTTTTTACTAGATGCTACTTTTTTAGAGCAGTTCACAGCACAGCAAAATTAAGTGAGAAGTACAGAGTTCCTAACAACTTCCTGCCTTTCCCCCTTGCCCTCCATCTGGTGTCAACACTTCACATCCATTACCAGAGCAATGTATTTCATTCTTGGGTGAATGTGTCATCATCACCCAAAGTTTATAGTCCCATATTTTAATAACATTTAAATTTTATTTATATTGTAAATGTATTGATTTTCATGAAACAGTATAGTATGAGTATATCCATGTCATTAAGTAATCCTTTAAAACTTTTATTTCTTTTAAAATACTATTTTTAAAGCAGTTTTAGTTTCATAACAAATTTGAGGGTAAAGTATTGACATTTCAAAAGTATATATTCCTTTTCCCCATACATGTGTGGCTTCCCCATTATTAATGTCACTCTCCAGAATGCTATGTTTGTTGCCAACGATGAACCTACATTGGCACATGATAATCATCCAAAGTCCATAGTTTACAGCAGGGTTAACTCTTGGTGTGCACTCCATGGGTTTGGACAGATAATTACTACACACAGAGTACTTTCACTGCCCTAAAAATCATCTGCGTTCTGCTTATTTATCCCTCCTCCCCCATCCTGTACTATATTTTTTAAGCATGGAAGATCCCAAACCATTTACCTTTATTATTTACATATTGCTTATGTTTTGTAGCAAAGTTAGATTTATTGTCCTCTTAATATTCCTAATTTTGACTTTTCTTATTTGCGTCCACCTAAAATGCAAAATCTTGAAGACACTCATCATGCTCTAATCTACATGAGTGGGATGAGTGGTTCTAAGATTTTTGAGAGTTCTTAAATATCAACCAGTACTTTTGTTAACAATCAGATACCTGTTAATCTCCCCCTCCCCCAAACAAATGTAGTAATTTGGGAGTGGGCTCAATTTCTGCATTTTCCCCTGCATTTTAAATAAGTCCTTTAGGTGATCTTGATACAAAGAATATACACTGAGAATCCCAGAAATATATTTTACTTTCCTTACTGCTAAATTTCATATTAACTATTCTCAAAAATTTTGTCTGAAAAGGATTTCTAAATTAGTTATAGGATGTTTTATTTTAAGTTAAAATTCTTTCCAGAAACAAATATCATTTCCTTATTACTTTAAACTTAGCTTTATTCTGAAAACATCTGAGTTAATTTGGAAGTCATGAAACTATGTATACCATGACCTTTTACCTAATCTGGTGGCAATCTATTATTTAGAACTCTATTAATCTACAATTCTGTAAGACAGTTTAACTAGTAGTTATAAAAATGTAATTTAACAAAAATAGTCTCTAAAGGTAATAGCTTACAAGTTCATTTGATGGGTTTATTTACTACTGAAATCTGACATGCTGAGTTTCCAATGAAATCTGATAATATTCTAGTCTTCCTAATTTGTGCTGACTGCTAGAAATACAGCATGTTGGAGTTTTAAAAAAAAAAAATTGGAGTTGAGTCCTGAAGGGGTGGTTCAGTGGGTTAAGTGCCTGCCTGGAAATCAAAGGGCCACTGGTTCTATTCCCAGTCAAGGCACATGCCTGGGTTTCGAGTCAGGTCCCCAGTAGGGGGCATGTGATCAGCAACCACACACTGATGTTTCTCCCCTTCTCTTTCTCCCTCCCTTCCTCTCTCTCTCTAAAAATAAATAAATTCTTTTTTTAAAAGTTGAATTAATAGTTGATATATATCTTACTTTTTCCAGAGAAGGAGGGTGGGTAACATTGACCTGTTTTGCATTTTAAATACGGCTCTCTAAAACTAATCATTCTTATTAACACATGATGTCATTCCTGAGGGATTTCTGAATCATCCTGTGGCTTTATTACTTATCATTTCACTTTAATTATTTGCAAATGGGTAGTGCTTGAAATATATGATGGTAATTAAGTAGAACATTTCAAGAAGTAAATTGCTGTATTCCTTAGTGAGAGAGATTACTTACTTTTCTGGGCACCCTCTACATTATCCCCTTTTTTGACCCTGATGTGTCTTTTGTATATTTCTTGTATTTTTCTTGTTTGGGTTTCTCTGAGTTTATCTTTCATTATTATTGAAAAACACTCAACCATTATCTCTTCGAATATTTCTTACCATTTTTTCTCTCTTTTCCTACAGTGTTTCCAGTCTGTTTGATAATGTTCAACAGTTTAATGTATGTAGTTCCATTTCTGTGCTGAAATTCCCCATTGCTAATGCCTATTGTCTACCTTTCCCCTATATATTTTATTTTTTAAAGATTTTATTTATTTAATTTTAGAGAGAGGGGAAGGGAGGGAGAAAGGGAGAAAGAGAGGGAGAGAAACATCAGTGTGTGGTTGCCTCTCACATGGCCCCCACTGGGGACCTGGCCGGCAACCCAGGCATGTGCCCTGACCGGGAATTGAACTGGCTACCCCCTGGTTTGCAGCCCGTGCCCAATCCACTGAGCCACACCAGCCAGCGTATCCCCTATATGTTTTATGTATTAATTATAGTTGTTTATGGTCCTTGGCTCACGATGGTTCAACTTAAGATTTTTTAACTTTACAGTGGTGAAAAAGCAATGTACAATCAGGAGACAGTGTAAAATTGCATTTTGCTCTTTTTCCAGGCTAGTTAATATGCCATAGGATCCTCTCTTGTGATGCTGGGTGGCA
Organism: Artibeus jamaicensis; assembly: GCF_021234435.1. Classification (NCBI taxonomy): domain Eukaryota; kingdom Metazoa; phylum Chordata; class Mammalia; order Chiroptera; family Phyllostomidae; genus Artibeus; species Artibeus jamaicensis. Next base: position 3,476,229 of record NW_026521954.1, read on the forward strand.
GCAGCAAGCCACAGCTCCCAGCCACGCAATCACAGAGGGGAAACAACTGATAAAGTACAGTGTATTGTTTTGCCAGCGTTTTTTGGGTATTGTATTGTGTTCAAATCCCATCATGTCTATAAAACTTCCATTTATATCTTTTTGCTTCTGGGGAGCAGAAAGAAAGAGAAGGGCAATTACTTGAGACAAAACTCAAGCAAATTGCCCAGCATGAAGGTGGCAAGTCAGTAAGGCCATCACAGATGAGTCAGGACTTTCACAGTGGATAATCTCAACCATTTTAAAGGATGAGTGAATCAGTGATGCAGTGAAATTGCCAGCATCAATGAAACTCATTTCAATATATGATATTTTCAATTTATAATGGGTTTATTGTGATGTAATGCCATCATAAGTCAAGGAGCATCTGTATGTGTCTGATAGCTTTAGCATTTGAGCCATCTCTGGATCTGTTTCCGTTGATTTATTATTTCTGGACAATGGACCCCCCCCAGTCCTACCCACCCATTTTTTTTTTTAAGATTTTATTTATTTATCTTTATAGCGGAAGGGAAGGAGAGAAGGAGAGAAACATCAATGTATGGTTGCCTCTCATGAGTCCCCTCCTGGGAACTGGCCTGCAACCCAGGCACGTGCCCTGACTGGGAATCGAACCGCGATCGTGCAGTTTGAAGGCCCGCACTCATCCACTGAGCTACATCAGCCAGGGCTCCATTTTTAATTTGATGTTGGATAGTATGTATTTAAAAAAAAAAACAAATGAAATAGACTTCCAGGAAGTCCAGGAAGCTCAGAGAGTCCCAAAGAAGGTGTACTCAAGGAGGAACACACCAAGGCACATCATCATTACATTAGCCAAGACTAAAATGAAGGAGAGAATCCTAGAAGCAGCAAGAGATAAGGGGACAGTCACCTACAAAGGAGCTCCCATCAGACTGTCAGCTGATTTCTCAAAAGAGACCTTACAGGCAAAAAGGGGCTGGAAAGAAGTATTCCAAGTCATGAAAGGCAAGGACCTGCATCCAAGATTGCTGTAGCCAGCAAAACTTCATTTAGAATGGAAGGGCAGATAAAGTGCTTCCCAGATAAGATCAAGTTCAAGGAGTTCATCATTACCAAGCCCTTATTATATGAAATGTTAAAGGGACTTATCTAAGAAAAAGAAGATAAAAAATATGAACAGTGAAAAAACAGCAAACTCACAGTTATTAACTACCACACCTAAAACAAAAGCAAACTAAGCAAACAACTAGAACATGAACAGAACCACAGAAAAGGAGATCATATGGAGGGTTAGCAACAGGGGAGTGGGAGGAGGAGAAGAGGGGAAAAGGTACAGAGAATAAGTAGCATAGACAGTAGGTACAAAATAGACAGGGGGAGGGCAAGAATAGTATGGGAAATATAGAATCTAAAGAACTTGTGACACATGCACATGAACTAAAGGGGGGAATGGGGGGAGGGATGTGCAGGGGGGAGGGGAATGAAGGGGGAATGGGACAACTATAATGGCGTAATCAATAAAATATATTTTAAAAATTAAAATAAACAGACTGAGACAAATAATACTTATGTATAAAAGTAAACATGTCTCTTCCCTTGTCAGGTTGTTAGTGTGAGGGATTAAATCAGTTTTTATCTGGCTCAACGGGTTTCGCTGTGTATGGGAGAATGAAATTTATATACAGTGATGAAATGCACATATTAATTGTGCTATTTGATGAGTTTTTGTTTTTTATTTTTATTTGATGAGTTAAAAAATATTTATATTTAGAGAGAGGGGGGAAAAAGAGAGAAAGGGAGAGAAACATCTATGTGCAAGAGAAACATCAATTGGTTGCCTCTTGCACACCCGTAACTGGAGACCCAGCCTGCGTCCCAGGCATGTGCCCTGACTGGGAATCAAATCAGCAAGCTTTTGATCCGCAGGCCAGTGCTCAGTGCCCTGAGTCACACCAGCCAGGGCTATTTAATGCATTTTAATGAGTGCTTAAACATTACCATCATTTGTCTGAATATGTCTATCTAACCTTTATTTCTGAAGGATGTTACATTTTGGATATAAAATTCTGAGTTGACAATTTTAGTGCTTTAAAGATGTAATTCCACTGTCTCGTCTTCTCCAGTGTTTCTGATGAAAAGGCAGTGGTATATAGTAGGTCCTCGAATAACATCCTTTTCTTCAATGTTGTTTTGTTATCATGGATAAAATGTCATAAGAATTTAATTATTGTTGGGTGTTTTTTTTTTTTTACCAATTAGCCTATGGTAAAATTAGTTTTGTTCTATGTCATTTTGTTTAAAGTCATGGAGCCTATCAACAACATTAAGTAGAACTTAAAACAGTATGTATTTTTGTTCTCTTATATGTAATGTGTCATTTTTTTCTAGCTGCTTTCAGGACACTTTCCTTTTTCTTTCATTTTTTCAGCAGTTTTACTATGATGTCCTAGGGTGTGTGTGTCCCCCCTATTTGTCCTCCTTTGGAACCACTGAGCTTCCTGGATTTATAAATTTGTCTTTCACCAAATTTGGGAGATTTTTGGTCATCGTATCTCAAAGGGATTTTTTTCTGCCTCTTTTCTCTTTCTAGGATACAGTTACAAATACGTTAGATTTTTTTATATTGTCTTCAGATCTCTGGAGCTTTGTAACTTTTTTCAACCATTTGCCTATGTGTTCTTCAAATTGAATAAGTCCTATTAGTTTATTTTCAAGTTTACTAACTTTTTCTTCTGATATTTTCAACCACAGGTACAGCCTGAAAAATGTAATCACAGAGAGTGGGAGATCCTATGTGACTTTAGCTCTGTGTGTTCTACATCTTTTTAAAATACATATATTTAATTTATATGAAATGAATAAACCTTAAGTGTGACATTCTATTAATTTTTATATATGTATACACACGTAATCATTATCTAGGTCATGATGTGTGACATTTCTGGCATTCCAGTAGGCTGCCTTATGTTCCCTCCCGAGGTAGGCAGTATTCTGATCTCTATCAACATACCTTAGTTTGGCCATCATACTTAATATAAATGGACATACATTTTAATTTCATTTGCCTATAACAGTAGAATTGTTGGGTCATATGGTAACTGTTTAGTCTTTTGAGGAACTGACATACTTTTCCCAAATGTGTGTGTGCCATTTTATGTTCTCACTTGTAGTGTATGAGATTTCCAGTTTCTCCACATCCTTGACAACATTTATAGTTTTCAGACTTTTTGATTCTAACCACCCTACTGGATGTGAAGTAGTATTACATTGTAGTTTTGATATGTGTTTTCCCAATGACAAATGATGTCAGAATTTTTTTATGAGCTTATGGCCATTGTATATCTTCTTTGGAGCTACATTTATTCAGATGCCTTGCCCATTTTTATATTGGGTTGTATTTTTAGTATTGAATTGTAAAAGTTTCTTTCATATATTGTAGATACAAGTTCCTTATCAGGTATATGATATGCTTTTGTTTGTTTAGTATTTTATTTATTCTTTAGAGAGAGGGTAAGGTAGGGAGAAAGAGAAGGAGAGAAACATTAATGTGTGATTGCCTCTTGCCTGCCCCGCACTGGGGAGCTGGCCTGCAACCCAGGCATGTGCCATGTCTGAGAATCAAACTGGTGACCCTATGGGTACCGGCTGGTACTCAATCCACTGAGCCACACCAGCCAGGGCTCAGGTATATGATTTGTAGAAATTTTCTCATATTGTATGGGTTGTCTTTTTATTTTCTTGATGGTAGCATTTGAGGTACAAATGTTTTTTTATCTTGGTGAAGTTCAATATTTTTTTTCTTTTGTCGTTTACACTTTAGGTGTCACATCTAAGAAACCATTGCCTAAATTATAGTCACACAGATTTGTGCCTGTTTGAAGAGTTTTAAGTTTTAGCTCTGACATTTAGGTCTGATCTGTTTTGATCAAATTGTTTAAAAATTGAAATTGATTAAAAAAAAGTTAACTTTTATAAATGGTATGAGGTAAGGGTCCAAGTTTCTTTTCTTGCATGTGGATGTCCAGTTGTCTCGGCACCATTTATTATTGTAATGACTGTTCTTTCCTTAGCACCATTTATAGAAAAGAAAGTTCTTTCCCTTTTGGCTGGCTTTGTCACCCTTGTAGAGAATTAGCTGACTGTTGGTATATGGGTTTATTTCTGTACTCTTTAATCTGTTCCATTGATTTTAATGGCCCTTGTGCCAGAGCCACGTTATTTTTTTCCACTAATTTTATTTAGATATAATTGACATACAACAGTATATAAGTTTGAGATGTACCACAAAATGACTTCACACATTGTGAAATGATTACCATAGTAAGTTTAATTAACATCCATTATCTTGCATAGATTTTTTAAGTGTTTTTTTTCTTGTGATAAGACCTTTACACTGTCTTGGTTACTGTTGCTTTGTAGCTTTAAAATCAGGAAATGTGAATCCTGCTACTTTGTTCTTATTCAGGATTGTTATAGCGCTTCCATTTGAATTTTAGATTTAGTGTGTCAGTTTCTACAAAGAAGTCAGCTTGGAGTCTGATGGGGGATGCACTGAATATTCATTTGGTAACTATTACCATCTTAAAATGCTAAGTCTTTTGCTCCATGAAGTGGGATATTTCTCCATTTATGTAGATATTTTATTTCTTTCAACACTGTTTTGTAGTTTTGGGACTGTATATTTTAAATGTATGTATTTTGTTAAATTTCTCCTAATTTATTCTTTGATGCTGTTATAAATGGGATTGTTTTATTAATTTCACTTTTAGACTGTTCATTTCAAATATTTAGAAATTTTTATTGAGTTTTTGATCTTGTATCCTGGAACTTTGCTAAGCTTATTTACTAATCCTAATTGGCTTCAGTGGATTCCTTTAGGAGATCATGTAATCTGTGAGTAGAGAGATAACTTCTTTTCTGATCTGTATGTCTTTATTTGCCCAGTTGCACTGGCTAGAACCTTCAATACTTTGTTAAATAGAAATGGTGAAAACAGATACCCTAGTCTTGTTCCTACTCTTAATGGAAAAGATCCAATCTTCCACATTACATATTATGTTGGCTGTGGATTTTTCGCAAATGCCCTCTATGGTGTTGAGAAATTTCCCTTCTGTTCCAAGTTTCTTGAGTATTTTTATCATCAAAGGGTGTTGAATTTTGTGAAATTCTTTTTCTGCATCTGTTAAGATCATGTGATTTTTTATTAATATGTATTACATTAATTGATTTTCTAGTGTTAAACCAACCTGGCATTCTTAACATAAATCCCACTTGGTCATAGTGTATAATTCTGTTTATGTGTTACTGGATTTTGTTTGCTAGTATTTTTATTGAAGATTTTTGCATCCATATATATATAAGAGATACTAATCTATATTTTTCTTGTGATATCTTAGTCTAGTTTTGGAAATAGGTGAATATTGGCCTCAGAATGAATTGGACAGGTTTCATTATCTTTTATATTTTGGAAAAGTTGGGGGGGAAGTGGGTATTTTTGAAACGTATAGTAGAATTTAGCAGTAAATCTGAATTAAATGTGGGCCTAGGCTTTTCTTTGTGTCTGTAGTTTTCCTTCATAATCCTTTTCAGGTCAGTAGTAACATCCCCTCTTTCATTTCTGAATCTGGTAATTTGAGTCTTCTTTTTTTTTTTTTTTTTTTTGGTGAATTTAGCTAAAGATTTATTAATTTTGTTGATGTTTTCAAAGAACCAACTTTTGGTTTTCCCTTTCTCTAGCAGTTATTAAGTTTTTTGGGCAGAAGTATTTTCTGGCAACTGATTTAAGGAGCCTTTGCCAGTTTCACTTCTCTGTCACTATCTACTATTTCCCATCATCCCCTTTTTATCTTGCGCCTGGGGAATTTCCCTCAACCTACTGTTGCTTATCCTGTGGCTCCCACTGCTTGTACCATAACTAATTCCATCTGGCTTTTTTTTCCCCCACATACATAAACTTGTCTGCTTGAGCCCCATTTTTTCTTTCCTTCTTTTTTCCAAATTGTAATTCATTTAACCTTAACAAAAGCCAGCTGCTTTTCATTGCATTTTTGAGTAAAGACCTTAAGTAATGATGATTGGTCATTTTAAGAGTAGAACAAATGTTCCACCTTTATCAGGGAAAAGGAAAGCTGTTGGCATCTGTTGAGGTGCCATGTGCTCCCATTTAAATTCTCTGTCATTGTCTTCACCAACTATAATACATTGTGAGAAAGGTGGGGTTTTTTGTTTGTCCTGGAAATGTGATCACTTAATAGTAATGGCACTTAAAGTTGTTGTACTATATAATAAATAGCTGTTTAAAAAAAAGTCTCTAGTTATTTTGCATTACCACTTGTCCTACTGTGCTACACTATATATAATATAGGTTAAGAGTGGTAAGAAGTGGGTAAGAGTAATTATCACACTGCCTGCATTTGAATTTTTATACCCATGAATAAACTACTAATCCTTAGTTTCCTCATCTGTTAAATGGGGATGTTAATCCTCCCACAAGGAATCATTGTATTAGATGAATTAATAGTATATACATTTAAATTACTTGAAATATTACTTGGCACATAGAAAGAACTGAATGAGTTATACCTATAAGTACTATTATAAATACTTCAATTATAAAAATATTGTTTCTGAATTGAAAATCTTCTCTATTATATGAGGATCAAACTGTAGAGTAAGTCATTGGTTTATGTTGTGTTGCCTTCACTCATTTTGTCCTTCTATGTCACTAGTACCCAAGTTAGAGAACGTCTAAGGTTATGTTAAAACCAAAAGTCAAGATCTCTGAACCCTCGGTGCAGGTGTTAGACTATAAAGCTTTAAGACTACTCATAATATTTTAGGATCTTGGGAATTTCCCTGGAAACTAAAAACAGGTTCTATGATTGTCTCTGTTGCAGTCAGTATTCAGGTTATTTTTAGAACCCTACTGCTACTGGTTATCTTTAAGGTAGAAATGAAGTAAAACATTTCCTGTAATTTAGAAGCTTTCAGGAATTATTATAAGTGTAGTTTTATAGCATATGCTTATTAAATGGTTTGGAATTTAGCCTATGCTTATTAAAGAATGAGCCTTTAGAATAGAGTTGGGTTTGGAGTTCAGGAAGAGGATGGTGAATGTGTAGCATCTGACTTTCCCATATCACACAATTTAGATATGAAACAATAACCTTGCTTCATTAAAGACTACTAACCTTGACTGACTATGTTAGGAGCAGGACAAATTATATTTTCAAGTAGTTTCTAGTGGCTTATTAGAAAAACATGATAATGATTTTTTTCCCAAAGAATAACTTAATTTGTTGAAATTGAATGAAATAATATGTTGATTCTTTATTGTTGTTGCTGGTTTTTTTTTCCTGCTCAGGTGCAGGATTTCTTTGTTTCTTTTTTTAAATTATAAATTGTTCAATTTATTTAAATGAAAAAAGGAACTGGGAATAATTCACTCATTTCTTCCACCTCTCACTCTCCACCTCCATTGACCACCAGTCTATTCTCTGTATCTAGGAGCTTGGTGTTTTGTTTTTAAGATTCCACATATAAGAAAGATCAAACAGTACTTGTTTTTTCCTGTCTCGTTTATTTCACTTATCATAATGCCTTCAAGGTCTATTCATGTTACTGCAAGTAGCAAGATTTTATTATTTTTGTAACTGAATAATCACAATTCATTGTGTGTATGTATATAATCTGTGTGTATACACACAGATGCAGCATTATTTATAATAGCCAAGACATGGAAACAACTTAAGTGTCCACCAGCACTTAAATGGATAAAGAAATTGTGGTGGGGATTAAGTAAAACCAGATTTACCACAAACTTTTTATAAAATTGAAAAAAAAGAAGAATCACTTAACAATTTGTTTCAAGCCATTATAACCTCAGTGCTAAAATTGATATGGTTGTCTTAAGAAGCTATATTTAAATTTATTTCATGAATATAAATGCAATAACTGAAACAATACTGGGTGGGGCAAAAGTAGGTTTACAGTTCTGTGTGAAACAGTTTATTCTTGTATTGCTGTTTACTGTTGCATTATTTCCCATATAAACAACTATAAACCTACTTTTGCCCGACCTTGTACAATAAATAGCAAATCACATCTAACAATATACAAAGTATTATGACAGGTATTAAAAAAATTAGTGGGAAAATGATCACTTTAATAGTCACAGGAAATATTTGATAAATTTCAACACATGATAAAAAGTCTTGGCAACATAGAAATAGATGTATAAATTCAGTGTTTGATAATGGTGACTGGTTAGGTAAAGTCTGCTTTATTTAAAGAAATTTGAAGGCTTGAGGGAATAATCATGATTCAATAAATGAATAAAGAATAATGTATAATTATTTCCATCTTTACAGAGAAAATAAACGAGCAAAATAAAGTACTGATTGAGAAATTATGGATTTTTAAAATTATACTTTTTTTGCACTTTAGAGTCATTCTGAAATGTACATTTGTTAATTTTGTAACCATAAACAACAAGAGAGGTTATTTTATAAATAGAGGTTTTAAAAAGAAGTACAGCTACATAAATATATTTAAACAGGGCTTTCTGTTGTGAATTGCAAACCTCTTAAAGTATGAAATGAAATAGCAGCTTTAAGGAGCCTAAATATGGCATCTTTGATAATAAAGTATAAAAGAGAATTCTGGGCAATATGGAGGAATAGGTAGATACACTGTGCCTCATCCCACAACCAAAAGAAGGACAACAAATTTAAAAACAAAAGCCAACCAGAACTGCCAAAAAATTGAACTGTATGGAAGTTCCACAACCAAGAAGTTAAAGAAGAAACATTTATCCGGGCAGGTAGGAGAAGTGGAGATAAGCAGCTGGGACATTTCAAACAAAAGCAAGCAGCTGGGAGAAGGAAGATGCATGGCAAGGTGGAGGCTATTGGACAGAATGAGGTGGCCTGTGGTGGCTGGTTGAGTGGGTGGTCCCACATTTGCATGCTGATAAACCGGGAGGAAAACTGGGGAGTAAGGCAGACCGTGCAACCCAAGGTTCCAGCCTGGAAAAATAAAACCTCAAAGATTCGAACTAAAAAAACCTGTGGGGTTGCAACGGTGGAAGAAACTGCCAGACTCACAGAAGAGTTCCTTGGAGGGATCCACAGGGTCCTAGGACAAACACAAACCTACCTACCCAGGAATCAGCACCAGAAGGGCCCAATTTGATTGTGGGTAGCAAAGGAAGTTACTCAAGGCCAGCTGAGAGCTGAGCAAGAGACATTGTCCCTTCTCGAACCACTCCCCCACATACAGAGCTACAACACAGTGACATGTGTTGCCCTGCCCTGGTGAATGTCTAAGACTCTGCCCCTTACAACGTAACAGGTGCACCAAGACAAAGAAATATGGCCCAAATGAAAGAACAGAGCAAAGCTCCAGAAAAAATACAACTAAGTGGTGAAGAGATAGCGAACCTATCAGAGGCAGAGTTCAAAACACTGGTAATCAGGATGCTCACAGAAATGGTTGAGTATGTTCACAAAATAGAGGGAAAGGTGAAGGCTATGCAAAGTGACATAAAGGAAAATGTACAGGGAACCACCAGTGATGGGAAGGAAACCAGGACTCAGATCAACAGAGTGGACCAGAAGGAAGAAATAAACATTCAACCAAAACAGAATGAAGAAACAGGAATTCAAAAAAATGAGGAGAGGCTTAGGGACCTCTGGGACAACTTTAAATGTTCTGACATCCAAATCATAGGGGTATCAGAAGGAGAAGAGGAAAAGCAAGAAATTGAAAACATATTTGAACAAATAATGAAGAAGAACTTTCCCAATCTGGCAAAGGAAATAGACTTCCAAGAAGTCCAGGAAGCTCAGAGAGTCCCAAAGAAGTTGGACCCAAGGAAGCACACACCAAGACACATCATAATTACATTACTGAAGATGGAAGAAAAAGAGAGAATCTTAAAAGCACCAAGAGAAAAAGGAGACAGTTACCTACAAAGGAGGTCCCATAAGACTTTCAGCTGATTTTTTCAAAAGAAACTTTATAGGCAAGAAGGGGCTGCAAACAAGTATTCAAAGTCATTAAAGGCAAGGACCTATATCCAAGATTACTCTATCCAACAAACCTATCATTTAGAATGGGAGGGCAGATAAAGTGGTCACAGATAAGGTCAAGTTAAAGGAGTTCATCATCACCAAGCCCTTATTATATGAAATGTTAAAAGGACTCATCTAAGAAAAAGATAAAAAAAATAAACAGTAAAATGACAACAAACTTACAACTGTCAACAACCAAATCTAAAAACAAAAACAAAAAAGCAAACAAGTAGAACAGAAACAGAATCACAGAAATGGAAATCACATGGAGGTTATAAAACGGAGAAGAGGAGAGGGCGGAGTAGGGGGGAAGGTACAGGGAATAAGGAATATAAATGGTAGGTACAAAATAGACAGGGGGAGGGTAAGAATAGCATGGGAAATGTAGAAGCCAAAGAACTTATGTGTATGACCCATGGACATGAAATGGGGGTTGTGGGGTACAGGGCTGAGGGAAAAAAAGGTGGAGAAAATGGGACAACTGTAATAGCATAATCAATAAAATGTATTAAAAGCAAAGAAAATATAAAAGAAACATGATAATATTGCAAAATATCAAATGAATTTGGTTGTACACATGATGGCAAAAAGTCTTTACCTGGGTTGATTTAAAATGAGTAATAAGCCCTAGCTGGTGTGGCTCAATGGATTGAGCACAGGCTGTTGGCCGGGGAGTCATGGGTTCAATTCCCAGTCAGGACACGTGCCTGGGTTGCGGGCCAGGTCCCCATTGGGGGCCAAGTGAGAAGCAACCACACATTGATATTTCCCTCCCTTTTTCTCTCCCATCCCCTCTCTCCAAAATAAATAAAATTTTTTAAGAAGTAAATGAAAGTAAAATGAGTAATAAGAGTCTTATGTTCTTCACAAATCTGGTACAAATGCAGGTAATGTGTCTTGAGTGACCCAAAAATGGATATTTCTTTATGCTCATGTCTTTACCCAAACTCTTAATGATTATTTACAAAAATTGTGAATCCTCTGATACTAATTGATTACTCATTTGTGTTAAAATAATAATTATATGTATTTATTTATCTGTTCTCTGCTGACTTCTAAATATCAGGAGTTGATTGTATTTTTCTTACAATATTTTACAGATGGTAGTAAAAACTTTTATGGATATGGATCAGGACTCAGAAGATGAAAAACAGCAGTATCTCCCACTAGCGTTGCATCTTGCATCTGAATTTTTCCTCAGGAATCCCAATAAAGATGTGCGTCTCCTTGTAGCATGTTGTTTGGCTGACATCTTTCGAATCTATGCCCCAGAAGCTCCATATACATCCCATGATAAACTTAAGGTAAGTAGCAATATTTACTAAATTGGTTTGCTTTCATAGTTTATATTGCCCTTAGGAACATAGCTTTTGTGTTATTCATGTTGTCATCATAAGATTATATCATAAATTGCAAAACAGACTATTCACTTAGACTTTCATTGACTGTCTAAAAAAATGGTATTTTTATGAGATGTTGAAAGTACGGATTAAAGCTAGTTCCTCTCTGCTCATATCTAACCTTCAGGATAACCCACCACAAAGCCCTGATGCCCGAATTGAAGGGATAAATAGTGTATCAATGACACCTTTTAAAACAATAGTGTATCAGAATTTACACATTCAAATGTCTGTTTTTCCCCACAAGTTATTCTACATGCAAAACTGTGCTCATCTTGGTGATCTTGCTCTTGTTTGAAATGTTCAAGTTCCTTTGAATTGATCTTGAGCTGATTTCATGTTTTGAATAATTTTATTCTTGGTAAATTTTAATCCTTTTGACTCTTTCTTTTAAGTAGTCGTAAAATTAGTTTGTCCCATATTAGTATTATTTTGAGTTAAAACTTAAGAAAGTTTATTAAGAAATGAAGCACTACCTTGGAATCAACCTATTATTGCTTTTGTTCCACACAACTTTGAAGTCACACATCAAATTCAAAAGTAGGTACTAAAAATTATTATTCACATATAGGAAATAGTAATGGAAAGACTTGTGTCCAGGTATCCTCAAAATGAAAATAATTGCTTTCAATGATGCACAGTGAAGATAGTAAAATGTAAGTTCTGTTATAGAAGGGTAGGTGACAAGATACAGAACCCTGTGGTTCTGTCAGATGAGAAAGCCCAACGATTTATAGCAATACTAATCTTTATTTTCACTTGTACTGAGAATGATATTTTATTTAGTCATTTTTGTTTACAACGGAAACTAGGAATTCACAATTAACATCCTTGCCTGTAAGCTTCTTATAAACACCAGAAAAAGTTTCAACCTCGTGCTTCCTCATTGTGCTGCTGGGCTTTATCCAAATGAATCTTTATGAAGCAGCTGCCATCTGGTTTCACGTGGATTCTCTTGCTCACAATTTCACTTGGGAAAACAAGTCCTGTAGGATTGCTTTATGCAAAGCAGAGTGTGGCTCCTGGGTTGCTTTTGCTTGTTTTTTGTCCAGCTTTTTCGAGTTGGCTTAGAATTCTTTGAGCGATAAAGACAATGCGCTTCCCACTGAACTTTTTCTCCAACTTGTTTACCAGCCACATGTGGATTTCCTGGAAAGACCAGTTGGGGAACTGGAACAAAGGTTATAATAGCTTTCTGACCACCACCAACTCAGTATCCTTGGCCACTGTAATGTTCAGCTCCGTAACTGGGCCTTGAGATCTAAGTTTATCTCCAGCTCCAACAGAGCCTGGGAAATGCTGGACTGAAACTGGCCTGGCTTTTCACCCTTGTGCTTCATGATCTTGATGCTCAGATTGAACAGGGCCTTCTCTTTGGTGAGCACTGGCCAGAGAAGAGATGTAGGTCTAGCAAGGGCTCCTCCAATCCTGCTCTTTATTTTTGCTTCTAAAGGATGTAATTTTATATGATTTACTCTTTTCCAGTTATTTTGAATAGGCCAGTTCCAAGTCATTTGGCCAAAGGAGAATTTTCTTTTATTGTAGTTTGTGAAAGAGAAAAATATGTATGTATATATTAGTGTACTGTGAAAGAATAAGTATTTGTGTCTAAATTAATATATTTTATCATTTTTTTAACAGGACATATTTTTGTTTATTACCAGACAATTAAAAGGTTTGGAAGATACAAAGAGTCCACAGTTTAATAGATACTTTTATTTATTAGAGGTAAAAAAAATTTTTTATTAAAAATATCACCTTAGAAAAAATATTTAAGATTTTATTTGCTTTTAGAGAGAGGGAAAGGGAGGGAGAAAGAGAGGCAGAGAAACATTGATGTGTGGATTTAACATCAAGGTAACTGGGACCTGGCCTGCAACCCAGGCATATGTCCTCATTGGGAATTAAACCCACGAACCTTTGGTTTGTAGGCCAGAACTCAGTCTACTGAGACACACCAGCCAGGGATTGAAAATTCTTAATACTAACTTTATAATGTAAAATGAACCTTTTTGTTTTACACAAAGCTCACCTAATAAAATGCCTTTTATTTACTTCTTGCTCCTCATATCCTGAAAAGATAAAGTGTATTCCACTGGGAAAACTGTTACGTTATTTGAAACTTTATTTTCATCCTTCTGTTTTTATTCTTTTCTAAATCAAAACAATTAAGTTGAATTAATTTTCACTACTTTTTATATTTTGTGTGTTATATATGTCCAACAATTTAGAATTTTTCTGTTAGAGAAGGTTAATGCCAACAACTATATGTCTTTTTAAAGATCAGAGTACATGATTATTTTAACAATTATAATTTTGTATGTTGGACTTTTATAAGCTTTAAATATATTTTTAATTCCAAAAATTAAGTTATATTAATGAATTTGATTTGGGGTGACTATTCTATGTGTGTAAATAATTTTTATTTTTTTTATTTTAAGAATTTAGCTTGGGTTAAATCATATAACATCTGCTTTGATTTGGAAGATTGCAATGAAATTTTTATTCAGCTTTTTAGGACTCTCTTCTCAGTGATCAAGTAAGTTATTTTTAAGCATTTCTGGTTTTCTCTTTTCTTGCTGTGTATATATAGTAAGATCTTTCAAAGTTACAAGAAAATGTTTTTCTTAGAAGACAATATGAAAATATTTTGGGAGGCATGCAAATGTAGTGTCTTTCTAAAAGTTAGAGAAAACTGTATCTAACAACCTGACAATTTTTTCACCACTTTAAAAATTTTTTATCTTTGCATTTTACCACTAAGTGCCCAGCAGTTCTATTATACATTATTTCACATCAATTTTTTTAAAAAATTGTAGGTGAGACAGATAAATTATATTGAAATTTAGTTTGGTCTTGATTTAAACTTTCCTATATCTATAGCAGTATAACTAAATTAAAACATTTCTCTTGACTTGTCTTTGCATATATGTTCTTACAAATACGAATATGGACAGGTCAAATCTTTAATTAAGATGCAGTTATAAGGAGAGAAGCCTAGATGTTCTACTAGTTATAACAGGTTTTCTTAAGTAAGTCTGTATCAGCAGTAAACATAATTATTGAGGACTACAATTGACTCTCACTGGCTAAGGAAGCAGGACCAAAACTGATTCTTGGCTTTATATTTAGTTGATTTTTGTTTGTTTCAAATTCTTCGAGAGATATAGGAAGACATTTTTAGCACCTTTAGTCATAAGGTCTGGTAAGCATTTTGTATTAGACTTTTGATTTTCAGTATTGGTGAAGTAAAACTTCTAGTGGCAAATGGATGTAGCGTAAATTACATGGAGTTTATGGCTTAGGTTTCTTTGTGTGTTTATAGTTTATTTTGGGCAATATATTAGTATCTGAAAGGGTAAAAAGGATGACAAACTGCCTACCTTCATTATCTTGTCATTCTTTTGATTTGTTTGTTTTTGTGCTTAAATTTTTATCATATTTTAGAATCTGGGACCATGAACACAAAGATGGTCTTTGTTTCAGGTTGACATATCTGTTTTTGAATTTAACTTACTGCTCAAATCCTGATTGCGTAAGGTCTTAATTTATTTTAAAAGTCTTGATATTTATAAAATACTTTACAACAATACCTTACAGCTATTATAATAGTCAACAAAAGGAGAAAGTAAATAGAGCAACCAAAATTTCTTTGCCGCCATTGGCATGGTTCCCTCAACTGAAAATTCTTATACATCTGACATAGTTGTTTTAAACTGAGAAGTTTAATATTCTTTTTGTATGCCTGGATTTTTTTTTGCCTTTTCTTCTGTTTCTTTTTTCAGTAATAGCCACAATAAGAAAGTACAAATGCACATGCTAGACTTGATGAGTTCTATCATCATGGAAGGTGATGGAGTTACTCAAGAATTATTGGACTCCATTCTAATTAACCTCATTCCTGCACATAAGGTCTGTATATATGAAAATATTAAAGGTTAATATTTAAAGGTGGCACTACACATTTGAAAAATAATTATTTTTTACCATTTGCAATCCCACGTAATTATTCCTATCATACTTCAGCCTGAATAAAATGCAGTAACACACAACAGTCTTGTAGCTGATACTGTTTTTAGAAGATACATTGATTAACATATTACATTGTGGAACATTTTCATTCAGTTAAGGGTCACCTATTTTCTGGAAAATTTAAAATGTTTCAAATTCACCACTCATATCAGTTTTAAGGGATTCAAGTACTGTCTTGGTTAGTTTGTTGTTTTTGTTTGTTTATTTTTTAAGAAAAGAAGATGTATTTTTTCCTTCATAACATAGATGTGGGACATAGGAATTTGTATTTCTTATCAGAACCCACACCCTACATTTTTCTGAAGCACTTTCAAGAAAAGATTTGGGCAGAAGTAAAAACTATGTTTATTGTTAACCACAGTTACTACCATTAGTTAATTACTGTTAGTTATTAACATTACCTGTGGTTCATGTTAAGGGGAAACGGTGATTCAGAGCTGTCTGTTCCTTTCCATTTTATTTTTCTGTTTCTGTCTTATAGAGCCTAAGAAACTGAAGGATTTAGCTCTCCACAAGGTCCACCACAGGGCTGTACACATACCTAACCTACTATCGATACTTACTTTCCTGCTCTCTTTTTCTAATTTCAGTGACCCACTATCAGATGTTAGATGTGATTAATTATAAAGTCTTCCTCTCGTGACTCTCTGAGTCTCCAAATATTTGCATTTTATTGATTTAATGAATCTGTAATTAGTCAAAATTGTGGAAATATGGCAAGGGTTATAGTACATGTCAGGCAAAATAGGAGAAGGAAAACTTTGAGAGGAATGGATAGTGTATTTGGTGTTTATATTCTACTTAGTATTCTTATGAGTGGGAAATTAAATACCCTTTTAAGAAATAGAAAGGTTGCCTTAATATTGAGCTAATCTTATTCCTTTGCTAGTGGAATAAAGCCTGAAGCTAGGGTCAGAAATCTGGCTCACTGCCTATTTATGCAAATAAAGTTTTATTTTAGCACAGTTATGCTCATTTCTTTTTACTTTGTCTATGGCTGCTTTCACACTATTGCAGCAGAGTTGTGTAGTTGCAGCATTGACCGTGTGGCTTGCAGAGACTATGTACCATCTGGCTCTTGGCATGTAAAGTTTGCCCACTACTGGCCTAGAGTATGGGGCTTCCTAGTCTTTTTTTGAGAGAGGTGAAAAATGATAGTGAATGAATCTCAGTTTGGTCCAAAACTTCAAAGTATAGAGAAGTTAATAGGTACTCTTCAA
The DNA here is from genome assembly GCF_021234435.1 of Artibeus jamaicensis. Classification (NCBI taxonomy): domain Eukaryota; kingdom Metazoa; phylum Chordata; class Mammalia; order Chiroptera; family Phyllostomidae; genus Artibeus; species Artibeus jamaicensis. The sequence goes on from NW_026521954.1 coordinate 3,492,957, forward strand.
AACAAGAATTCATTTTCATTAACTTTGTAAAAATTAAATATGTATATTTTTCTAGTCTTTTTTTAGACCTTTAATATGTTACATTGCATTGGAAATCTTGAAGCGCAAACACAGTATTCAGAATTTCAAAATATAATTTAATTGACAGTTTTACTTGGAAAATTTTCCAGGTCTACCCCTCTCAGAGCTCATGCTGACCAGACAATGAAATACTGAGATTGTGGTTTAGAGGGTGTGTGTGTGTGTGTGTGTGTGTGTGTGTGTGAGAGAGAGAGAGAGAGAGAGAGAGAGAGAGAGAGTGTGTGTGTGTGTGTGTGTGTGTGTGTGTGTGTGTTTAGGATACCTGGATATCACTGCCAGTTCGAGTTGGTTAACAAACAAAACCAAAAGGCTTGAGTCGATTTTGAGTTTAATAAAACTAAATTTGAATAGGGTTAGGTTTTCGGCTAACGTATATTATTTTAGTTTTTTAGTCATAGTTGTGTTATTTCCAAATTCTGCATTTAAGTCAGTTTTACTAGAGAATACTGGGTAAAACCTTTAATGTGATTCCACTGTATTTTTTGCTTGTCGATTTGAAGACTGTAGTGTTCTAATGGTGTTATCACCAAATCATTTGTAACTTTGCATATTTTTATTGTTTCAGAACTTAAATAAACAGTCATTTGACCTTGCAAAAGTCCTTTTGAAAAGGACGGTCCAGACTATTGAGGCATGCATTGCCAACGTATGTATTTCTGCCTATATTTATTCCAGAGTTGTGTAATTCTTAATCCATTTCAATATATTAGAGCCTTTCAGTATAGGTTTATTTAGCCTATAAACAGTTTCATCTATTTAGAACAAAAGTATGTTACTCTTCAAAAGAAATATCATTTAATGATACTATCAGAAAAATATATGCTTCTGTCAGTTGCATACAACTGCATATTTAGCATTTTTAAATTTAATACTGTTTTCTAAGTATATATGTGTGTTGGCAGGGAGTGGAGGTGTCATTTAATTTGTCTTCTTGATATTATATTCTGTTTTTCTTCTAATATCCTTTTAAATTATCAGTTAGCTTTTATAGCATCAGCTTTTCTTCTCTCTTTGTCCTTCAAGTCAGAATGTACTTGACTTCCTCTGAGTATTTTTGTTTAAAAACTCATTCCCACTTTTAAATAGTCTTTATTACTAAAGTCATGGAAAAATTGGTTACACTCAAATAAAAATAAAATAAATTAAGGCTTAAACAATTTTCTCTGCTATTAGGAAATTTCCTAGCATATTTTTTGGATGAATTACATAAACTATCTAAATTGTTTTGTTTTAATGAAAGTTAAAATTCCTAGAAATAGGAATATCGTAATTTGCAAGAAAGCTAACAACTCAATTCTATCAACCTTTCTCCCCTAGTAACATTCAAAATTTGATGGTTAGAAGTTTATTTCATCTCTTTTGGTAACTATCATATATATTAATTGAAACATTTGTTTCATCCTCTTCAGTTGTATATATAATGCCTAATTATAGTTTTTCTTAACATGTTTGTTTTTAAAAACTTATCCAAGTTTTCACATTAAGTAGATTTTTTTGTTGTTGTTTTAATGTCTCCTGTAGTTTTTTAATCAAGTCCTGGTGCTGGGAAGATCGTCAGTAAGTGATTTGTCAGAACACGTGTTTGACCTGATTCAGGAACTTTTTGCTATAGATCCTCATTTATTATTATCTGTCATGCCACAGCTTGAATTCAAACTGAAGGTAGGACTGACTTTGATTTTTAAGGCCTTTAAGCTTTAAGAGAAAAGTACATATGACATATTTATTCTTTAGTTGTGAAAGAATAAAATAGGAGTTCAATTTATCTTTCTATATTTAGTTAAGGTATACATGTTTTAATCATTTGAATATAACAGTATCTCTCATGGATCATAGAATTTACATTGCAAAACTACAACATATGCCTAGTTAGGTATCGGATAAACACAATGATACAGAAATAGATAGGACTTACAGCATTCCAGAAACTTATTATACATGTTGTTTTTAAATGCTATTTATTTTTAGATATGTTTTAGAACATAAAAATATTTCAACTGAGTGCTTCACTATACCTATACGACCCTTTCATAGTACAGATGAATGATGAAAATTTTATTGAATGACTTAGGAGTGTATTTTTTTGTAACTAAACAGAAAATTTACAACTCCTCCAAAAATATAAAAACATTAACACTTAATCCCCTATCCTGGCTTACAGAAGGTAACACCTTATGTTTGCTTTCTATTTTGAACTTTTTGAAAGGCTTTTTATCTTCAGTATTTTACTTGATCTTTAATTCAAACCATGTTATAATTAGGATCAACATTACATTTGTTGTTGTTGTTGTTTAGATAAAATAAGATGAAATATTTTGCCTAGTTACACAGTTAAAACAGATTTGGGATTAGAACTTTGTATTTTAGATTCTTAAAACATGTACGGGTAATTAAGAATTGTTCAAACTGTCTTTATTAAAAGCATTTGTTTTATAGTATAAAGGACATTGTCACCAAGCTTCTAAGGAACTCTATTGTATAGGAAATGTGTAGAGAACATGGTCTTACTTGTTTAATAAGAATTTATTTTAAAAACAGCCTTAAGATGTTTCCATGCTGAATTATTTCTAAGTATGCTGCAGTAAAATATCTTCTTCCAGTCTATTCGTAGAGTATGAATATGAAAAGTCGAGCCTCTTTAATCCTTAAACAAGATTGCCATGATAGATGGTGGGGAGGATTGAGAAACTAAAGTTTTAGATTTCTGTATATGGACTTAATTTAAACTAAGCTAAGCTCAAGTGGTTGTTCATACCCCATTCTTTAGTAGGGTCATTTAATCTAAAGCAGATGCTGTTAACAATAGCTTAACAACCTGAAAATAGGGTTTATTTGATAGATTTTATTTTAAAATCTCATACAAAGACTCTTCTCTCTTTAGTTACTAACATTGGATGAGTGAATAAGTTTAAAAGTCAAATTTTATTTAAAAGTTTAGATGTATTCATTTTCTTTTTTTAAAAATCTGACAATTTGGCAGAAAGTGGATGTTTCTACATGACAACAAAATAGCTAAAACTGAGCAGTAGCACCTTCTTAAATGAAGTATGAGCTTTTCAGTTTACCACAGTTCCCAGCTGCTCCTTTATTTTATACTTTCTTCTCACTGCTACAATTTGATTTCATAGGTATACTTTAAAGGTACATGAACAAGAATTTTTAATAAATATCTTAATTTCTTTTTTAAAAAAATTAACACTGTAATGAGTTAATGTTATTTCTTTCTAGTCTGTTTTAGTAGTATGTACAAAGCCACTTTTTTCTATGTTCCTAGATATTTCACATCTTTTTTAACTTTATACTGAATTAATATTTTATCTAAATTATAGTAATAATAGAATATTTATTTATTGTCTTACAACAGGTGCCATCACCTGTGTTCTTATTTGCTCCTGACTGCAACACTAGACTGTACCAGTATTACTTTTCTCATAATGAATGAAGAAACTGAGATTCAGAGTAGTTAGGTACTATGTGTATATAATTAGGGTACCCCATTTTGAGTTACCATTATGTCCTAAGCAGATAGTCTAGGAAGTTTTTATATCCATGGTGATTATTCTGTAGTTATATCTCTGAATCATGTAGCTACAGCGTTTAATAGTTAAGAGTCATAGATCACAATTTAATTTTCATCTATACTGGGCCACTGCATGCAACACTGTCCACTGCACAGGTCCACAGAGTGCTATTCCCAGATGTTTCAGGGCTACCCTGGAGTTGCGCTGCATAACGGCCTTGGCTATAGTCATCATGAAATTTACCACAGTTACATTCAAGACTTTTTTCATGGCATGCAGACAGAGAGACATTTACATGTATGCCCCAGATTTAAAAACACTGTAACGGTTACAAATTTTTCAGAGAATTATTCTGAATCAATTACTTTGCAATTAGAAGTAATTAATAGAGTTAGTTAGCTTTTCTAGCCAGGATGAAAAAAAATAAAATCTAAGAGTAGCATTTTGAGTTTTGTTTTGTTTTAGAAAGTCACTGGTAAATTATTGATGTAGAATCTTTAATGTTTATCCACTGTTTTAATTATTAAGATATATATGTATTTGTATTTAAATAATGCATTGTGTAATATCTTAATGAGATAAATTTACACTTTGGGATAGAGTAGTTTTATGGCTGTACATCATTTTTTGTACCCAAAACTTTTACACCAAAAATTTTACCATTTCTATAATCATATCCAGCCTCACTCAAGGAATTTATTTAAACTTTTAAACAGTGGTGGTAGTGAGGATTGCCTAAGTAAGTGAGGGGATGCTGTCCAAGAGGGGCAAAGGGGGGAAAATTGGGACAGCTGTAATAGCATAAACAATAAAATATTAAAAAATAAATAAGTATTAGGGGTGAGTTATCACTTATTTTTATTTCAGTAGTTAAATATATAGATATGAAATGTCACATCATTTGAAATAATCACTAAGCTACTAAAGTAGTCACATGCAAGTAGAATAAAATTTCCCCTATTTCCCAGGTAAGTTTTGACATTTAATGTATAGAGTGATTAAAAAAAAATAGACCTGGCTGGTGTAGTTCAGTGGATTGAGTGCCGGCCTGCTAACTAAAGGGTCGTCAGTTCCATTCCCAGTCAGAGCACATACCTGGGTTGCTGATCAGGTCCCCGGAGGGGGGCCATGCAAGAGGCAACCACACATTAATGTTTCTCTCCCTCTCTCCTTCCCTTCCCTGCTCTCTCAAAAATAAATTAAAATCTTTAAAAAAATAAAAAGAAATAAGCCATGTTGGCTAGCTAATTGTACTTACTCAAAGGCAGCATTAATCTAAATCGCCATAATCACTTCAGCGCTTGAGAAAAAGTGCTGAAGAAAAGTCATTTTATGATTATAAGTGTTGCAGATTGATAACGTTTTTATTTTTACATGCTTAATGCATGTGCCCATTTTACCCACAAAAATCTCTATTCCTGAAAGTTAAATATTCATTAGGAAGACTATTTTCATACCATGGTCTTTTAATAGTTCATTTTTTATTGTTTTTCATTACCATTTATCACACCTACATCCTCTTCCACCTGCACCTATTGTGCCTCTACCCTGTAAAATCAGCACATTGTGGTGTCCATGAGTTCTTTTTTTTTTTAACGTACTGTCTTTTCCCATGAGTATTTGTTTATTGGGTTTCTCGTATCACTTTAGACACTGTATTTGAACACTTAAAATCAGCAATTGCTTTAGGTACTGCTTTTATTTTCCTAGGGAATATGTGATTTTTTAAAAAGTTTCACATGCCATATGGTTTCATAACAATTTAAGATTCTACATCACTGGTGAAACTAGAACAGAAATTTCTTACCACATGTTGATTCAGGATAATAAAATAGGAGGCCCTCATCAAAAACAACGTTAACTTTTTGCTTTTTTATAGTATTCAGTTCACTTTTAGATCCTAACATTCATGTTCTTCTAATAAAATTAGTTTTTCTGAATTAAGACATTCTTTTGTGTCGTGTTCCACAGTCAGTAGGGGATCCTTTTTTAAAGGGGCAAAGAAGGGGAAAGGGAGGGACATCTGTAATAGTGTCAACAATAAAAAAATTAACTAAAATTTACATACCGAAACCTTAACTGCTATGGGATTATGTTGAAGTTCAAATTATGGGAAAGGTTCTTTGTAAACAAGGCTGATTGAGGTGGGAATTACTTGAAGTTTTGCCTTTCACAGAATTTTTTCTAGGAGTCTTAGGGAACGTTATAATTGAATGATTACCTTGATATTACTACAGTGTCTGTGTTGATCACAAACAACAGTGAAGTTGGCATAAATTAGCATTTGTGAGGGATTGAGTAAAAGCAAAGAGCAAGATGACCTCACATAGAATCAAGTTAATTTCTACATAGTAAAGGAGAGCATATATTTTAGACTTGTCATTATAAGAAGAATATGAAATTATAGCTTCCCAGGAATGTTTCATTTTATTTCCTCTGATCTGATGAATAACTGCAGGATTCACTTCTTTTCTCTTAGAGCAATGATGGAGAAGAGCGATTAGCTGTTGTTCGACTTTTAGCTAAATTGTTTGGTTCTAAAGATTCTGATTTGGCAACACAGAATCGTCCTCTCTGGCAGTGTTTTCTTGGACGGTAAGAGAACATAACATTTGTATGGGTTTTTTTTATGTTTTCGAGGCCAGTAATTGTGGTCCACTTGATTAAAACCACACATATGGTCCTGACTGAGGTGGCTCAGCGGATTGAGTGCCAGACTGTGAACCAAAGGGTCACCGGTTTGATTCCTAGTCAGGGATCATGCCTGGGTTGTGGATCAGGTCCTCAATAGGGGACATGCAAGAGGCAACCACGCATTGATGTTTACTTCCTTCCCTTTCTCCTCTGTCTAAAAAAATAGAATCTTTGAAAAATAAATAAATAAAATAAAGTCATGCATACCAGGTTGAGACTTTCAGCCAAGATGGAGGAATAGGTAGATACACATTTCCTCCTCACACAACAAAAAGAAGGACAACAACAAATTTAAAAACAAAAACACCCCAGAACTGCCAGAAAATTGACCTGTATGGAAATCCGATAACCAAAGAGTTATAGAAGAAACATTCATCCAGACTGGCAGAGATGGGCAGCTGGGGCAATGAGGGCAAGCAGCTGCTAGTGGTTCTACATTTGTGTGCAGATAAACTGGGAGGAACAACTGGGGAACAAGACAGACTATGCAACCAAGGGTTCTAGCATGGGGAAATAAAGCCTCAGAAGCTCTGACTGGAAAAATCTGTGGGAGTAGCAGTAGCAGGAGAAACTCCCAGCTTCACAGGACAGTATGTTGGAGAGACCCACACAGTCTTAAACCACGCGCAAATCCACTCACCCAGGGAATCAGCACAAGAAAGGCCCAATTTGCTTGTGGGTAGCAGGGGAAGTGACTGGAAGCCAGGCCAGAGCCAAACAAGTGGCATTGCTTCCCCTCGGACCCCTCCCTCACATACAGTGCCACAACACAGTTATGTGTGTTGCCCTGACCCAGTGAATACCTAAGGCTCCGTCCCTTACAAAGTAACAGGTGTGCCAATACAAAGAAATATGGCCCAAATGAAAGAACAGAGCAAAGCTCCAGAAAAAATACAACTAAGCAATAAAGAGATAGCCAACCTATCAAATGCACAGTTCAAAACACTGGTAATCAGAATGCTCACAGAAATGGTTGAGTATGTTCACAAAATAGAGGAAAGGGTGAAGGCTATGCAAAGTGAGGTAAAGGAAAATGTACAGGGAACCAACAGTGATGGGAAGGAAACTAGGACTCAGATCAACAGAGTGGACCAGAAGGAAGAAATAAACATTCAACCAAAACAGAATGAAGAAACAACAATTCAAAAAATGAGGAGAGGCTTAGGGACCTATGGAACAACTTTAAATGTTCCAACATCTGAATCATAGGGGTGCCAGAAGGAGAAGGGGAGAGCAAGAAATTAAAAATGTATTTGAACAAATAATGAAGAAGAACTACCCCAATCTGAAAAAAGAAATAGACTTCCAGGAAATCCAGGAAGCTCAGAGAGTCCCAAAGAAGTTGGACCCAAAGAGGATCACACCAAGGCACATCATAGTTACATTAGCCAGATTAAAAATAAGGAGAAAATCTTAAAAGCAGCAAGAGAAAAGAAGACAGTTACCTACAAAGGAGTTCCCATAAGACTTTCAGCTGATTTCTCAAAAGAGACCTTACAGGCAAGAAGGGGCTGGAAAAAAGTATTTGAAGTCATGAAAAGCAAGGACCTACATGCAAGATTACTCTATGCAGCAAAGCTATCATTTAAAATGGAAGGGCAGATAAAGCACTCCCAGATAAGGTCAAGTTAAAGGTGTTCATCATCACCAAGCCCTAATTATATGAAATGTTAAAGGGACTTATCTAAGAAAAAGAAGATAAAAAATACAAACAATAAAATGGACAACAAACTCACAAATATTAACAACTGAACCTATAAAACAAAAACAAAAAAAACATCTAGAACAGAAACAGAGTCACAGAAATGGACATCTTGGGGAGGGAGTTGGGGGAGAATGGGATAAAAGATACAGGGAATAAGAAACATAAATGGAAGGAGAAAAGAATTTTAAAAATAAATAATAAAACCATTCATACCAAACTTGAATCGATGTTTGTTTCTTCAGTATCTTGCATTGCTGTCTATCATGGGAAATAAATTATACAACTGATTTTTATGAAGATATCTTATTATTTACCCACATTAACACTTCTAGTTTTTTTGTTCTAAATAATGTCATTAGATTAAACAACACCTAAGAATGTTCAAAATCTTAAGATTTTTTTTTATTGATTTTAGAGAGCGTAACATTGATTCTGTCAACCCATTGTTTCAATTATTTATGCATTCATTGGTGCTTCTTGTATGTGTCGTGACTAGAGATCAAACTCACAACTTTGGCATTTGGGAAGACCCTCTAACCATCTGAGATATCTAGCCAGGGCCAAAATGTTAATAATTTTTTAAATAAATCATGAATTTGAAGATATGCCTGTGCCATTTTTTAGTCTAATAATTTTAGATGTATAACATATGTAATTGCATGATGTGTGTTTTGAACTAATTGGTATTATATGATTTTGACATCGAACATATCATCCCTTTCTACTCAAATATATTTTATTTACTTCACAAAAACTTAGAATTATTACATTGTATCAACTTGATGGTTAGGTTGAAAGTAATCTATGAAATGAATTGAATTCCTCCTTCCATTCCCTGTAAGTACTGATTTTCTTCACCTCAAACACTGATTGAAAAGTTGATTTTTACTATTAGTATTCTGGATAACATTTGAGGTTCATTATTCTTTAATTCAACTGATTCAGAAAATGAACTCAAAAATGTTTTAAAGTAAATTTGATATAGTAGTCCTTATAATAGTTTTAGGTTAAATATTAAAATAACAACAGTCATGACTGGTGTGGCTCAGTTGGTTGGGTGTCCTTCCACAAGGCAAAAGGTCACCAGTTTGATTCCTGGTCAGGACACATGCCTGGGTTGCAGCCTGGTACCTCACTGGGGCTAGTGTAAGAGGCAACCAATTGATATTTCTCTCACTCTCTTTCTTCCTCCCTCCCCCACTCACTAAAGTTAAGTAAGTAAAATCTCTTTAAAAATTAAAAATTTATATTTAACAAAAAGTTCTGCGTGGGTAGCTCAGTTAGTTAGAGCATCAACCCACTATGCCAGGGTTGGTTGTGGATTTGATCCCCAGTCAGGGCACATGTGAGAATCAACCGAAATGGTGGCATAAGAAGACAGGGCTTGTTTTCTCCCACAACCACATCAAATTACAACTAAAACAGAACAGCCATCACTGAGAACCATCATAAATCAAGTTGAATAGAAGTCTGACAACTATGGAATTAAAGAAACCACATCCATTCCGCCTGGTAGGAGGAGCAAAGATTTGGAACTAGCTGGTCCCACACCCAGGTCTGGTGGATAGAAATTCTGGAAGGGTATCTTGGGAGCAGAGAGTCCAGCTCCACACCATTCCCCTCCACCCAGGGTTCCAGTGCCAGGAAGATAAGTCCTCACAATTTCTGGCTGCAGAAGCCAGTGGGGATTGAGTCAGTGGAAGAAACTTCTGGAGCCCCGAGCAGTTCCTCTTAAAGAATTCACACATGGACTCACATACTCAGACTTACTCCCTCTGAGTTCCAACACTGGTGTAGCAGCTTAAAAGGCACCTGAAGTGGCTAGCAGGGGGTGAGCAGAAGCCATTGTCGCTTTGCTGAATCCTCACCCCACAGAGCCAGCAAGCTGGTGCCATATCTGAAACTACATTAACCTGGGTAACACTGTTTGCCCTGCCCTGGAGAACCCCTGAGACTCTGCCCCAACTGACTTAGGGGCCCAGCCAAGCTACTTTTTCCATATGGATGGCTGGTCTTGGCTCATGCTCCACGACTTCCTAAATCCTTTCAAACTGGCAACAGCTGGCCTCAGTGAGCCCCAGGCCCAGCACTTGCAGCAGCCAAACTAGATTCACAGCCTGGCTTCACCTGGGAATCTCCAAGCCCAGCACAAGTAGCAGCCATCTCAGATTGCTCTGTAGCTCAGACAGGGTGACCCAGATAAAACACAGGTGAGGGCTGACCTTGCTCTGCACCACTGGGGAAGCCCAGGGCCAGCACATCAAGTGTACAAGTACAGACCACATTGGAGCACCACCACCCTGCCCCTGCACAGCCAATCATCTGTGGAGGAAAGTGGGTGGTGGTCATCAGTGACAACCAGTCTTTGCAACTGGTCTGGGTAAATCCCTCCCATTGATCTGCCAAGAGCTACCAAGGCTCAACTACAAGAGAAGGGTGTACTCAGCCTACATGAAGGGTGCACCTCAAGTACCCAGCTTGTGTGATAGGGGAGGGAGGCTGTGCCATTGGACCCTATGGGACACATCCAAACATTAGGCCATACTACCAAGAATGGAGTCAAGCCATCTCTACCTAATACATAGAAACAAAACATGGGGAGACTGCCAAAACTAGGAAACAAAGAAACAAGGCCCAAATGAACGAACAGATAAAAACTCCAGAAAAAGAAGTAAATGGAGATAAGCAATCAATCAGAAGCAGCGCACAAAACACTGGTATTAGGATGCTCAAGAAAATGAATGAGGATGTCTGCAGCATAAAAAAGATCCAGCCAGAAATGAAGGATACACTAATTGAAATAAAGAACAATTTACAGGAAACAACAGTACAGCGGATTAAGCTGAGAATCAGATCAATCATTTGGAACATAAGGAAGCAAAAACAACCAATCAGAACAAGAAGAAGAAAAAAAATGAGGATAGTATAAGCAGCCTCTGGGATAACTTTAAGCATTCCAACATTCACATCATAAGCATACCAGAAGGGGAGAGAAAGAACAAGAAATTGGAAATCTATATGAAAGACAACATCCCTAATTTGATGAAGGAAATAGACATGCAAGTCCAGGAAATACAGAGAGTCCCAATCAAGATGGATGCAAAGAGGCCCACTCCAACATTAATCATAATTAAAATGCCAAAGATTAAAGATGAAAGAATCTTAAAAGCAGCAAGAGAAAAGTTAATTACCTTACGTTTTCCTTAAGGGAGTACCCATAAGACTATTAGCTGACTTTTTAAAATATATTTTATTGATTATGCTATTACAGTTGTCCCATTCCCCCCCTTTATTTCCCTCCACCCTGTACACCTCCTCCCATCCACATTCCCTTTAGTTCATGTCCATAGGTGATACATGTAAGTTCTTTGGCTTCTACATTTCCTATACTATTCTTCACCCCCCACCGTCTATTTTCTACCTACCATTTATGCTATTTATTCTCTACCCTTCGCTACTCTCTCTCTTTCCCACTTACCTGTTGATAACCGTCCATGTGATCTCCATTTCTGTGGTTCTGTTCCTGTTCTAGTTATTTGCTTAATTCACTTTTGTTTTTATGTGTGGTTGTTAATAACTGTGAGTTTGGTGTCATTTTACTGTTTGTATTTTTTATCTTCTTTTTCTTAGATAAGTCCCTTTAACATTTCATACAACAAGGGCTTGGTGATGATGAGACTTAAGCTTATCTAAGAAGCACTTTATCTGTCCTTCCATTCTAAATGAAAACTTTGCTCCATAGAGTAATCTTACCTGTAGGTTCTTGCTTTTTATGGCTTTGAATACTTCTTTCCAGCTCCTTCTTGCCTGTAAGGTCCCTTTTGAGACATCAGCTGAAAGTCTTATGGGAACTCCTTTGTAGGTAACTGTCTTCTTTTCTCTTGCTGCTTTTAAGATTTTCTCCTTATTTTTAATCTGGCTTATGTAACTGTGATGTGCCTTGGTGTGTTCCTCTTTGGGTCCAACTTCTTTGGGACTCTCTGAGCTTCCTGGATTTCCTGGAAGTCTATTTCTTTTTTCAAATTGGGGTAGTTCTTCATTATTTGTTCAAATACATTTTTAATTTCTTGCTCTGCTCTTCTCCTTCTGGCACCCCTATGATTCAGATGTTGGAACATTTAAAATTGTTCCATAGGTCCCTAAGCCTCTCCTCATTTTTTGAATTGTTGTTTCTTCATTCTGTTTTGGTTGAATGTTTATTTCTTCCTTCTGGTCCACTCTGTTGATCTGAGTTCTAGTTTCCTTCCCATCACTGTTGGTTCCCTGTACACTTTCCTTTACCTCACTTTGCATAGCCTTCACCCTTTCCTCTATTTTGTGAACATACTCAACCATTTCTGTGAGCATCCTGATTACCAGTGTTTTGAACTGTGCGTTTGATAGGTTGGCTATCTCTTTATTGCTTAGTTGTATTTTTTCTGGAGTTTTGCTCTGTTCTTTCATTTGGGCCTTTGTTTGTTTGTTTGTTTGGTCTTGGCATGCCTGCCACATATAAGGGACAGAGCCTTAGATGTTCGCTAGGGTAGTGGAAACCAGGTGACTTTGTTGTTACGCTCTATGTGGGGAAGGGGTCTGAAAGGGAACAGTGGTGTTTGCTCTGCTCTCTGCCAGATTTTAGTCACTTCCCCCTGACCCGCAGGCAAATTGGGCCCTTCTGGCGCTGATTCCTCAGTGGATAGGTGACTTGTGAACATTCTATGATCCTGTGGGTCTCTCCAACAAACTCTCCTGTGAGGCTGGGAGTTTCTCCTGCTGTGGCCTCAATGCCCACTGGTGTTTACAGTCAAAGGTTTGACTCACAAACCCTGGGTTGTGAGGTCAGTCTTGCTCGACAGGTGTTCCTCACAGTTTATCCGCACATGAATGTGGGACCTCTCGCCCCACCAGCCATAGCCTCACTTGGTCTGCCAGCCACCACCTTGTTCACCCTGGTCCTCTACCACAGCTTTACCTCAAATCCTCTCTGCCCATCTCCACCCCTGCTATTGGGCTGGATGGATGTTTCTTCTTTAACTCCTTGGTTGTCTGACTTCCATACAGTTTGATTTTCTGTCAGTTCTGGTTGCTTTTTGTTTTTAAATTGTTGTCCTTTGGTTGTGTCAGGAGTCACAGTGTGTCTACCTATGCCTCCGTCTTGGCCGGAAGTTTTCAGCTGATTTCTGAGAAGAAACCTTGCAGGCTAGAAGGGATTGGCAAGACATAATCAAAGTCATGATTAAGGCACCTACAGCCAAGATTCCTGTACCCAGCAAAGTTATCATTTAGAATCAAAGGGCAGATAAAAAGCTTCCCAATCAAGAAAAAACTAAGGGAGTTCATCATCACTATACCATTATTATATGAAGTATTGAAGGGACTTATTAAAGAAAAAATATCAAAACTATGAACAATAAAAAATGGCAGTAAATATATAACTATCAACAATTGAATCTAAAAATCAAACTAAGCAAATAAGAACAGAGACAAATCATGGATACATTACCAAATGGAGGCATGAGGGGGTGAATGGGTGCAGAGGTGAGGCCATTAAGAAGTACAAATAACTAGTCACAGAATAGCCATGGGGATGTAAAGTACAGTATAGGAAATAGAACAACCAAAAAGTTTATACACATGACCCATGACATGAACAGTGGTTGGAGATATTGCCTGAGGGAGTGCGGAGTGTTGGGTGGAGAGTCAAAGGGGGGAAAATCAGGATAACTAATAGCATAATCAATAAAGTATAATAATTAAAAAAACAATGAATGCATAAATAGAACAAATCAGTGTTTTTGTCTCCCCCCCCCATGTTTCTCTCCTTTTCTCTCTAAGATCAATAAATATAAATTTTAAATATGGGTGTGTCAGATCTGAGAAATTTTGGACACTTAGATAATGATATCAAGTTATTTGCTCAGAACAGGCCATTTTGAAGGTCTTAACAGAAATAACCTTATTTGAATATTTAAACTTCAATCATAAGCATTTAGAATAGAAAGAATGAAGCAAGTGTACTTCTCAATATACAAAGGAGTGAGTCCGCCCTGTGATTGACAATATTTATTACAAAATATTTAAACAAAAGTTGAACCATTTTTTTAAACCTGGGCTCCTTGTGAAAACTAAACAATAGGAACCTTCTTCACAGTTTTTGTTTCACTGCTACCTTCAACACTGGGTCTCTGATTCATAGAAACAGAAGTAGTAACAATCTGTCTGTTTTACTGTATTATTTTTTAACTATTTAGCAATGTGTTTTAATACATTGTAACTTACTTCATTATAAGTGGCAGTATTTATATTTTTCTCTGGCAAAATATTATAAACCCTAAATGCAAGATTTTATTAAAATATGATTATTTCTGGATAAGAAAGTAGAAGGTCATGGACATTAAAACATTTGTTAAATAACTTTAATTGGTTATTTTTCAAATCACTTCAAAAGGAAAAATATTTCTTTCTATTTAAAATTACATTATTCATGCCGTGACTGGTGTGGCAAAGGTGGGTGAGTGTCATCCTGCAAAGTAAAAGCTTGCTAGTTTGAATCCCCTGTCAAGGCACATACCTCGGTTGTGGGTTTGGTGCCTGGTCAGGTCACTTAAGAGAATCAACTGATTGATGTTTCTCTCTCACACTGATGTTTCTGTCCCTCTCTTGCTCCCTCTCTTCACGTCTCTCTAAAAATAAACAAGTATTTAAAAAAATAAAATTACATTATTTGTCATTATTAATTTTTTCAAACTACCCAATAACAAATTTTATATTTGAATTACTGAGCTCATCTTTATTATATATGCAGTTGTAAATTCACATGTGGTATTTTATATTTATTGAAGTTTTGCAATATCTTATACCTTTATTTTTTTATTTTATTTCATTGATTATGCCATTACATTTGTTCTATCCCCCCTTCATTCCCCTCCACCCTGCACACCCCTCCCCCACTATTCCCCCCTTTAGTTCATGAACACGTGTCTCAAGTTCTTTAGATTCTATATTTCCCATACTATTCTTACCCTCCACCTATTTTCTATCTACTGTCTATGCTACTTATTTTCTGTACCTTCTCCCCCCTTCTCCTTCTCCCACTCCCCTGTTGCTAACCCTCCATGTGATCTTCATTTCTATGGTTCACTCCTGATCTAGCTGTCCTCTTAGTTTGCTTTTGTTTTAGGTGTGGTTGTTGATAACTGTGAGTTTGCTGTCCTTTCACAGTTTATCTTTTTTATCTTCTTTTTCTTAGGTAAGTCCCTTTAACATTTCATATAATAAGGGCTTGGTGATGATGAACTTCTTGAATTTGATCTTATCTGAGAAGCACTTTATCTGTCCTTCCATTCTGAATGAAAGCTTTGCTGGATAGAGTAATCTTGGTTGTAGGTCTTTGGATTTCATGACTTGGAATACTTCTTTGCAGCCCCTTCTTGCCTGTAAGGTCTCTTTTTTTGAGAAATCAGCTGACAGTTTGATGGGAACTCCTTTATAGGTGACTGTCCCCTTATCTCTTGCTGCTTCTAGGATTTTTCTCCTTCATTTTAATCTTGGCTAATGTAATGATGATGTGCCTTGGTGTGTTCCTTCTTGGGTCCAACTTCTTTGGGACTCTCTGAGCTTCCTGGATTTCCTGGAAGTCTATTTCCTTTGCCAGATTGGGGAAGTTGTCCTTTATTATTTGTTCAAATAAGTTTTCCACTGGTGGCTGTGCCTTTCCCCCTTCTGGTACCCCTATAATTCAGATGTTGGAGCATTTAAAGATATCCTGGAGGTTCCTTAGCCTCTCCTCATTTTTTTGAATTCTTCTTTCTTCATATTTTTCTGTTTGGTCATTTTTTTCTTCCTTCTGGTCCACTCCCTTGATTTGATTCCCAGTTTCCTTTCCATCACTATTGCTTTCCTGTGCATTTCCCTTTATTTCAATTAGTTTAGCCTTCATATGTTCCTCTAATTTGTGGCTAAATTCAACAAGTTCTGTGAGGATCCTGATCACCAGTGTTTTGAACTGTGCATCTGAAAGTTTGGTTATTTCTTCATCACTTAGATTTATCAGCTCTGGGGCTCTGAGTTGTTCTTGAGTCATGTTTTGATCTGTTAGTGTCTGTTACATTTGAGGAGAGGCACTTAGGTGTTCACCAGGGCAAGGCCACACAGGTTGCTGGGTTGTGATGCTGTATGTGGGGGCAGGGTCCGAGAGGGAGCAATGGTGGTCCTCTCCGCCCCCTCCTGCCTGGTCCACCTCACCCCTCACCCCTGCCTGTTTATCTGCGCGCAAATGTGTGATCAAGGTCTGCCAGTCACCCCGCGCCTTCACTGGGTCCATCCGTCACTACCCCACACCTGGGATCTGCCCACAGCTGCCTGTGCGCCTGGGTTGGGGGATCTTTTTTGCCTGCCCTGCTCAGCTGCTGGCTCCACCCCTCTCATCGGTTTAGCTGAGCAGTTCGGTGTTGTCAGACTCCGTATCGTTCGATTTTCTGTGGCTTGGCTGCATTTATTGTTGCTAAAACTTTGTTTTTAGATTTGGTTGTGCGAGAAGGCAAAGTGTTTCCACCTACGCCTCCATCTTGGCGGAAGTACGCAATATCTTATACCTTTAAAATAGCATTTTAATGTTGGTCCAGGCCACATGAAACTTTGTCGTAAGGCAGTATGACACATGCATTTATGTACTTATCTCCAAACTTCTGGTTCTCCTCATATATGATGTACTTTCTACCTTTATCTCTGTAGTATTTTCCTAGTATAAAATGTTTTCAAGTAGGTTTTGTGCGTTTTGAATATTTTTTGTTTGCTTTGTAGCATAATTTTAAGCCCTTATATTTTTGGCCCTACAAAGTTGGTAGTTTGGGTTGAGAGATATGTTTAGACTATTTTTTTGTTTGTTTTTACATGGTAAACATTCTTTTTTCAAAATGTTTTGGGGAATTGTATAATTTTAATATTTTTTCTTCAGAATATAACTGATAAATAATCACATTTTATAATCAGTAACTTGTTTATAGGCATTTACATACTGTTAGATATATGTACCTTATTTGAAAATAATTGTTTTACCTTATAACTAATATTTGGCCATCTTTTTATATGTAGATTTAATGACATTCATGTTCCTGTGAGATTAGAAAGTGTGAAATTTGCCAGTCACTGTTTAATGAATCACCCAGATTTAGCAAAGGATCTTACAGGTAAGGTAGACAGTTTATATTATGAATGTAAGAGTAATCACACAAATATATTTTAGAAGTGACCTTTAACCTTAACTTCAGTTTCTTAATTAGATTTTAATTCTGACATTATTTTAGGTGTATGTCATCCATGGAATAGTAAGTGATTTCATGTTTATACAATAAAATTACATTTGAAATCTTCATATTGTGGTCCTTTGTAATTTCTTGGAAAATCATAGTTTTGAAGAAGCAGTCTCTTATGATATATTCTGAAATCATTATGCATACATGACAGTTAGACGTAGTAACATATCAAATAATCAGTAGGAAAGTGATTATCTTCTGGACTAGACTAGAATTTCTCATTCTTCACGAGAGCATTTGAACTTGCTTATTTGGCAAGAAAGCAGGAAATAAATGGCTTCTATCAAAATGCTATTCACCAAAAAAGAGGAAGTACTACTTTTTGGGTTGATTCTGTTTATATTGTAAATATTTGGGAATATTTTATAGGTCATAGAATGTTAATTCTGTATTTTATATTGTGTTATGTGGAGATATACACCTATCAGCAAATTTGTTATAAGTATTTTTAAGTCTTTTGCATTGTAGCTTAAATCAAAGTCTGTTTAATCAGATATTGCCTAGTGATTTGGCTTTTCCAGAATAGTTGATGTAAAAAGACATGATTATTCAGATATGACTATGCAGTAGTGAATTCTATGGTGTAGTTTATTTTGTGATTATATAGGGCATTGCTGCCTCAAAAATAAAATGATTTTAATTCATGCCACATTGTATAAACGTGATTTCAGTATGGGCAGAAGCTTAAAGTATTAGTCTGCTCTGTCATTCTGAACATGACAGATATCATAGCTAACACCTTGGTTTTTTCTCTTATTACAGAATATTTGAAAGTTAGATCACATGATCCTGAAGAAGCTATTCGTCATGATGTCATTGTTACCATAATAACAGCTGCCAAAAGAGACCTTGCCTTAGTAAATGATCAGCTACTTGGCTTTGTAAGGGAAAGAACACTGGATAAACGGGTAAACTCTGAAGAATCTTATTTTTTTGTAATTACTTTGTTTAAATTGTTTGCTAAGTGCAATAGAAATTATCTTCTGTTTAAAGCTTTTTTGTGTAAAAATCAAATTAATACAATGCCAAATAAAGAGCTAATAATTTGTATTCTGTGTTTTTAAATTATCTTTATAAATGAATACATTGGTCTGTAGCTTTTCAGATCCTAGGCATGTATTTATTTCTAGCTTACCTAGCTTACCTTTTAAAAAAGAATAGCTAAATTAAAGTTTTGGTTTACCTTTTAGCTTATTTGATGAGTTTCAAAAGAGTAGGGGTTGATCATCTATATTTATTACCTATAGTTAACATCTTCAAAAATGACTTGTTTTAGAACTTCGGTGGCTCTGTCATTCATTAAACTAAAAGATTATCATACTTTCTCTTATGACAATTGTTTTCATATTGCTATGCCCACCTAAGGGCAGAAATGACTGTTGTATGTTGGTTTGTTCTTTTTGTGTGGCATTTATTCCTTTCCCCATATGGAAGCAGTTAAACATGTGGGTTGATAGGGAAAAGTAGGATTAAGAACAGCAGTAGCAATTACTAAGGCATAGTGTCATTTATAAGTAAAAGACAGACATGCAGGGCAAACTGATTAGACATGGTATTATTAACATCTTTAACAAAGTTTGCCTTTGCGCTGTTCCCTTTTATTTAGGGCATAGTTGAAAACCTATTTTCTCCCAAATCCAATGTGCAATCGTTTAGCTCTAAATTATCTAATTCGTTTATAAACTAAGCTAATTTTCTGGGTAGAAAAGTGTTATTTCTTGGTTATGAAATAAAGCAAGAGTTATTGTTTACGTTCTTTTAAAAGTCAAAAGAGGCAGTTATGTAACATGAACACTGATGACTTGTTCAGCTATATCAATAATTCTGACTTTGAAGGTTTTACTCCCTTGGCTTTAATTTAAATAAATGATGTTCTCCCTAGTGGCTAGTTGGTAATTGGCTCACCCCACAGCCCACACATAGGTAATTTAAATTGCCATTTCTGTTATTTCTGCCTTTTAGAAACATTTCACTCCTATTTTTGTCAATGTTTAAAGTTTCAGAAAGAGCAAATGAATGAATCTTCCTGAGACTGCATATGATAGGGTCATAATAGCACTTACTGGACATTTTAGGTGTAATAAATTAGATGACCTTGAGTATATATAGCCTTTCTGAAATTTGTTTTCTCTGTAAAATGTAGGGATTGACTTAATCTTAGGTTTTACTGCTCAAATTACTTGGTTTCATTTAAGAAACGTCGAAGCCTTCTGTTACCTGTTGTTGTGTGGCAACAGTTTCACTCCATCCACTATATGAGGAAATGTACAAAAATTTTATAAGGGAGTATTATTTAAATAAACCAAAGATAGTGTTTTCTGATTTGTTATTAAGACAGACATCTTTTTTGGTTATTGCTTTTATTACACCTTACTGTCATGGTTCTTTCTAACTCTGTGTTTTTGTAGTCTCCTGCTCTGTCAACCTCCTCCCACCTGCTTACTTTCCAACTGGTAAACCATCCTGAACACTAGCAGTCCCAGAGAGTCTTTCACTAACTAGGATGTGCTTAGATAAAGAATTCACCCTTTTAATTTATAAGATGAGGAAGTTCACTTAAAGTAATCACTGAGGTGCTTTCCAACTTAGTCATTCCAGGACTTTGGTACTAAATTTTGCTCTTGTTCTGAGCTAACATAAAAGGGATGTAACTAGGATAAACCATTCCTTTTTTATTTACAGAGTGAATTGCGGGTAAAATAGAGTTTTACCTTATAATTGCTTCTAAAACTTGGCCAAATATTTTTTACACAGAATTGAGTGAGCTCTTTTGTGAGATTTACTATTGCTTGAATTTGAGAGAAGTAAAAATTGGCAGATGATTAAGCCATATTTGCATTGGATAATTTCTAAAGTAGCCTGATTTCTATGTTAGAACATATTCAAAAGTGTTGGTAAAACAGTTTGTCTACCTCTTATGAAAAATAAATTTTGTGCAAGTTTTTGTACACATATGTTGAATTATACAACATAGTAAAGAATTGGCACTTTTTGCAGACTAATATACTAAAGTTTGGTATCTAGCTCATCCAATAAACTTTATACTTTATAGTGGCGAGTAAGAAAAGAAGCTATGATGGGCTTGGCTCAGCTGTATAAGAAATACTGTCTTCATGGTGAAGCAGGAAAGGAAGCTGCAGAGAAAGTCAGCTGGATAAAAGACAAACTTTTGCATATTTATTATCAAAATAGCATTGATGACAAGTAAGTAATATGTTGATAGAATGGTTGAATATAAAAATGATTTTCATTTTTAAAAATTCAGTTTACTTCTATTAATTTTTAATACTAACTTCCAACTTTATAAACTATTTTTTGTATATTTGTACATACTATGTTTAAGTAAGACTCTAGCCAAGATTAAGGTAGTATGATAATAATGAAATAGGCACAGGCTTTGGTGTCAGACTAGAGACCAAATAGTCATTCTGCCATTTATCAGGTGCGTGCTGTTGCACAACTGACAACCTCTGTGCCGCCTCAGTCTTATCTAAAATGGAATGATAATAAAGCCTTCCTTAAAGAGTTGTCATGTGGATTAAATAACATAATGAATGTAAAGGCCCCTAGCCCTATACCTGGCAATACAGCACTATTCAATAATTGCTAATTATTATTTTTCCTTTTTGCAACACTGTAAGTACCAGTAGATGTATTACTGTGTTGTTGCTTGTTTATTGCGGTATAATGAACAATTATATTAGTTTCAGGTAGACAACACACTGAATCTATATTTCTATATATTCTGAAATGATCCCCACAATAAGTCTGGTTAACATTCATTCCCATACTTAGTTACAGTTATTTTTTTTTCATGTGATGAGGCCTTATATTGATTTCATTGTGTGAATGTTACTTGTTATTCTATATTGGATTGTAATAATGATTGTGGTTTTTGCAAAATACTTGGTAATGTGTTACTGAATTAGACTGACTGTTTTTGCATCACTGGATATATATTTTATTCATTAATGGGGAGCCCTGTATTGTCTTATTCCAGTGATACTGAATAATAAATATAAGCTTAGCAAGACTGTAGAAAGAAGAGAGATCAAATGTACACAGGAAAAGCTAAATTTTCAGGAAGTTGAATAAAGGAGGATCCCCCTGATTATTTTAAATGACATGAGAAAGGAGCTGGACTGAGATCAAAGGAAATTAATGGTGTTTTTTAATAGAATTGGCTATTCTTGAGATCATAGCTTTACATATGTAATGTCAAGTAACTTGTTATAGCTCCAGAACAGTGGCACAATGGTAACCTGGTACCCTGGCACCCCGTGTTTAGGAATAACATACAACCCTTCTAGAACACATGTCATACTGACAAGTTAAAAAGGAAAGCCACAAATAGCCTCTTTAGCTATAAATGTGAAAATAATGACCTCCAAGGAAAAGAACTGATCACATACCGATCTTTTGCACTGTGTTTGCACATATGCCCATTACCATTGGCATGTTATCTTTGCAGACTGTGGTTAAAATACAAAACGGCTATTGTTTCTAACAGAATAGTGTCATTTGGGGTTTTTCTGTTTTTTTTCATAGACTGTACAGAAAAATCTCTAAAAAATAAAATAATCATTCTATTTGGGGATGTTTTGTTTCGTAGGCTGTTGGTAGAGAAAATCTTTGCTCAGTATCTTGTCCCCCACAACTTGGAGACAGAAGAGAGAATGAAATGCTTGTATTATTTATATGCTAGTTTGGATCCAAATGCTGTCAAGTAAGTTATTTTTTTTTTAATGATTGATTGGAGTATTTCTTGAAAATTTTATAAAATTCATCTATCTAACTAATTGTTGTTGATGGAGTTGTTGCTTCTGTTTGAGTCAAGAACCTCAGATGAATACATATAGAGAAAAATTGTATAAATTCAGGTTAAGTCAAAAGCAGTAATATTCTTTTATGCATAGGCATATGGGGGGACCAAACCCCCCCAAAATTTATAAAACATTGTATATTTATTCTGACATATTTAAACTTCAGTCACCCTCAAAGTACTTTTCATTTGAAGCAATGCACCTATCAAGATGTTTTTTTCCACTGCTCAAAACAATTTTTGAACTCATCGATTTTGATGCCTCTTAGTGCTTCTAACACCTCTTCCACATCAGCAAAACATTTCCCTTTGAGGACTTTTCATCTGAGGAAACAAAAAAAAAAAAGTCACTCAGGGCAAGATGGGGTAAATTGAGATGGTGGGGCACGGGGCTCGTGCTGTTTTGGTCAAAAACTGCTAAACACTCAGAGCAGTATTGGCAGGTGCACTTGTAAATCACCCATCATGAAATGGGCAAACACATTGACTCTTCAAAAAAAATTCACTGAAGCCAAGCTCAGACTCTCACAACAACGCCAGCTGGTACACTGACATAGATGCATCTCTAGAACACTCACTTAGCAGGGGAAGCCTGTACTACAAGGGGCCCAGCTTCCAGAAGATAATTCTGGTTTTTTGGGCTCTCCCTCTCATATTTGGCAGCTGAGTCAGTAATACAGCTTCAGGGACTCAGATAAGTCCCCATGTCAAAATTATCTTTCATTCACTTGTTTACTGGGGTCTCAATTACACAGTTGGAGATTTACTATGCGAAGCCTCAGACCAGTTCTTTTTCAGGCGAGTATATCCAGATCACATCTATGCAGAATGACCATATACATATTCTCTTCTGAATTATCTGAGAGTAGTTTGAAGACACTGGACCCTTTGTCCCTAAATACTTCAGTATATATCCCCTAAGAACAAGGATATTCTCTTACATAACTAGAGTACCCTATCAAAATCAAGAAGTTTAACATTGATACAATGTTATTTTCTAAACCAATGTGTATTCACATTTTCTCCATTATCCAAATAATGTTCTTTATGGGTTTTTTTCTCTTCGTAGGTTTATACATTGCATATTTGGTTGTCGTATCTCTAGTCTCTTAATTTTGAACCATTCCTTGGTCTTTCTTTATTATGACTTCGATGGTTTTTAGAGAAATGTTACCCAGGCCAATTATTTGGTACAGTGTTCCCTCAGTTCAGGTTCCCCCAGTCTTTGTTAGATTGAGATTGTGCTTTTTCAGCAGAAAGTCTACAGAGGTAATATTGTATCTTTACTGTATCGTGTTAAGAGACATTAACTATCCTTTTTAAAAAGATTTGCAAGTGGTACCTAATACTCACTCTAGGTAGTAAATGTCTGGACAGAGGTAATATTGTATCTTTACTGTATCGTGTTAAAAGACATTAACTATCCTTTTTAAAAAGATTTGCAAGTGGTACCTAATACTCACTCTAGGTAGTAAATGTCTGGCCTAAGGTTTTGATCTCTGTTTATATTTTAGAATATTTAACAAAGAATTCTCAGAGATAGCCCTGGCTGGTGTACCTCAGTGGATTGAGCGCGGGCCTGCGAACCAGACAATCGCGGTTTGATTCCCAGTCAGGGCACATGCCTGGGTTGCAGGCCAGTTCCCTGCAGGCCAGTTCCCAGCAGGGGACGCACAAAAGGCGACCATACATTGATGTTTCTCTCCCTCTCTCCTTCCCCACCCCTCTAAAGAAAAATAAATAAAATATTTATTTAAAAAAAAAAGAATTCTCAGAGATAGACTAATTTCTCAGATGTCCTCAGGCATCTGGAATCATGGAATGGGTTGGTGAGAGAAGAAAATCTGCTTTCCTGGAGAGAAAAGAATCGAGAATAAACACGCTCAGTTTAAGTGTGGCATCTCAAATCCGCATCACTGAGCCTGGCAGGAAAAGGATTGTGTCATCCAGTCTTGTTCTGTAGTATGTGCCATGCTGCTTGATAACATATTATCTTTTCTTTGTACCAAACATTCTAGCCACCTCTGTTTAGAATGTCTTTCAGTTCCTTCATTTACCTGGCAAGGTACTATTTACCCTTCTAAAATTCATAAACATTTTCTCTCACATGAAACCTCATATATACCTTTGTACACTAAACTATCTTAATCCTAATAAATAAATTTTCTGCTCCTTAAAATTTTAGGTAGAAGAGCCCTGGCTGGTGTGGCTCAGTGGATTGAGTGCCAGCCTGTGAACTGAAAGGTCACTGTTTGATTCCCAGGAGGGGGCATGGGAGTGTCAACCACACATTGATGTTTCTCTCACTCTCTTCCTCCCTTCCCCTCTCTCTAAAAGAAAATAAAATATATTTTTTATTATTTTTTTAATTTTAGGTAGAAGAATGGTGCATCTACACCATGCAACAAGAAAAGTAATAAAGTTAAATAATTACCAGTATTGTTATATTATGTACTTTTTTCATATTTACAACTATATTTACAGAGCTCTCAATGAAATGTGGAAGTGTCAGAACATGCTTAGAAGTCATGTACGAGAACTATTGGACTTGCACAAGCAGCCTACAGTAAGTTTAAGATTTGTTTAAATGCCTCATTATAGTCATCACTCAGTTTTTCTGTAGTTATCCAAGCTAAATTTCCATTTCAAATAAATGTATTAAAATCTTATTTTCCACCACAAGAAAGAAATGCTGTTTTCTATTTTATAAAGTATTTAGACACTAAAATTTTATAGTTTATCAACTTTCAAATAATTAGAATTAAACCTCAAGATAAAATATTAGAAGTGATCATTGTTTCACTCCATGAGTTTTTGCCCTTCAGTGGAGAGTCAGTATCAAATCAGGCATAAAGCCTCTAAATATACCAAAGTCAGATTAACAAAGAAATTCTACCCAACATTTTCTGCAAGGTGAGGGAAAGAAATTTAATGATATCTTAATAAATTTGTAAATGTGTTTGCTACAATACACATTCTTAACTAGGGAATCTTAGACTGAAATGTTTCAAAGGGCCATGGACCCTAAAGCAAGAGTTGGCAGACTTTTTTTGTAAATGACCAGATAGTAAAATTCGGCTTTGTTAGCCATACACTCTGTGGTGAACTGCGCAACTCTTTGTAGCGCAAAAACAGTCATAGACAATATGTAAATAAATAGTTATGATTGTGTTCCAACAAAACTATAGCAAAAACAGATGGTCCATGGAACTGTATTTTACCAATTTCTGATTCAAATTACTCAAGTTTCATACAAATTTAAGTCATACTTTGTTATAATAAAGAAAAGGGAACTAGTTTTTGGAGGGGATTTCCTGAGATTATTTAAGTAATTGGCCACAAAACAGCTAATCGAACTCTGTTGAGGAAAAAAACTTTTCTACTCTTCACACTTTTAGTTAATTTTCTTTAGTATGGTTTCATAGTCATTTTGAGATAATTGTTTTATATCAAAATAATCTTGTTCAGTCGCTGGCAAGATAATTTTCCTATGAATGTTATGTTCTTCATAAATGCTTAAATACCTTTTCCTGCTGACATCTCCTTTCCTCCTAATTATCCTAACTTAAAAGTCGTTGCTACTACACAGTTTTTTGTTATCAACTTAGGGTGTAGATACAATAATCCGAGATATGGTCATTCATTTTCTGCTGGGTAAATTGTGGTAATTTTTTTAACTATAAAAAATGTGTATAATGCTTAGCATAGATTTTCTTAGAGAAATTTATTAGCACATATGATTTTTGCTTTTGTTTTAAATTTCAGTCAGAGGCCAACTGTTCTGCCATGTTTGGGAAACTGATGACCATAGCAAGTGAGTATGTTTATTCACTCGGCGGGTATATAATAAATATCAAAACAGCCAAATAATATACCCAGTGGGACTATTACTAGTCTAAGTAATAGAAAAAGATCCTTTTTGTGGTAATTTTATTTCTTCTTTTAGTTTAGTAGAGTAGTTCTTCTTATGTAATATTGATTCTCTTTTAATTTTATAGAGAATTTGCCTGACCCTGGGAAAGCACAAGATTTTGTAAAGAAATTTAACCAGGTTCTTGGTGATGATGAGAAACTGCGGTCTCAGTTGGAGCTACTGATCAGTCCAACTTGTTCGTGCAAACAGGCAGATGTTTGTGTGGTTAGTAAATTATGCTTTTACATTTGTTCTTCCAGCTTTGCTTACAGAAATTTATATTTCTTTAAAATTTGGTTTACATAGATTATTTGTGTGAATTTACCAATAATATGAGCTCTGAGTTACTTAGGTGTATATCTGTTGCCAACTTAGTTCTCTTACTTACCTCTCTTCAGCCAGATTCCAGGAAATACACTAGAGAACTAAGCCAGGGAGATTGGTCCTAGGAATTGAACAAGATAAAATGCTGTGTTCTTTAAGTAAATAAGAACTTTCTAAATGCTTGTGTGTGCATGCATTTTCTTCCATATTATTAGCATGAATATGACCCTTGTTGATAAATCAGCAATAATTACATTGCTGTATGTATATTTATAGATATGATAGTTCTTATTTAGGCTTTCATCTTCATTCTATTCTTGGACTCTTTATTTTTTTTGGAAGGTGTATATTTATTATTTTTTTTCTCGGACTCTATTTTATAGAAATCCAGTATCATTGAAAATATCAGGAAGGAAAACTTTATTCATTCATTTATTTAGCATTTTATGGGAAAGTTTGAATTTTTTAATTATTTTATTGTTCAATATGTTTGAATTTCTTTATTCCATTTACTAACAGTGTTCTTCAATGTTTTTGAGCCTTGTTTGTCTCATCTCTGAATACTAACATCTTCATAGGGTTGTTAGAAGAAGATATATGTCTGTGTGTGTGTGTGTGTGTGTGTGTGTGTCCTAATACATAGCCCCACACTGCCCTTTAGGATTTAAATAAATTGTATTTCTATGGTATTACACATATATAACAAATACTATGGTTGGGACCAGGCTTTAAGAGATGAATAAGAGAAAGATTTCAGATATGTGTGTCTAACTTTGTTCTAGAAAGAATAAGGATGGGATAATTATTTTAAAGTATTTGGTAAGGTATAAGGACTATAGCAGATGTGTGTCCAAAGTTGTTGGAGAGCATTTTTATTCTGAGTGGTATCTAAGTGGATCTAAAAAGACCAGTAATTAGGAAGGGATGGGGGTAAGCAAATTTAGGGAAGAGAGCAGTGGCCTCCTCCTTTGGCACAAGGGAGGTGTGCGTGTCAGGTCCCCAGACCTCAACCTGGACATTTCTGCGCTAAGCGGTTTGCTGAGAACTTTTAAGGTTTCACTTCTTTGGCTTTAGAATTGGAAGTCCAGAGTACTGCATTCTGCAGGGTATTTATTTATATAATTAGATCTATGATAAAATTGCTTGAAGATACCTTAGAGACAGTTGGTTTGTGTGAATTTACCAATATTGTGAACTGTGACTTGCCTAGGAGTAATTCATTTTATAGATAAGAACATTGAATTTTAAGGAGGTGAAGTTTTTCCTCTAGTGTTTCATAGCTAGTTACTGTGGTTGAGCTACAAGTAGAGTCTAAATCTTACATATCCTTGATAGTGTTCTTTCTATACATTCCATCATTCTTTGTAAGAACCACCAGCACAAACTGAGTACTGCTCAAGAAACATGGACCTTGAGAGAGAGCAATCGAGTGGTGTTTTTGTTCTCAGAGAAAACAGGACTTGAGTTTGGAAAAAAAATAGCAGAAACATGAATCTCTACTATTTGTCAGACCAGAAATCTCTGAGTTTCCAAATTTTAAAAATATATGCAAAACATGTTTGTAACCAAAATATCTCAGGAAAATACTACAGCGAATCAGTGCTACTGATTTTAGGAAACAAATGAGACCTGTACTTGGAATGGAAAGAACATGGAAGTAATACATTTTGGGAGAGAGGTTACCCTGAGGATTTGTAATAGGCCATAAAATAGCTAATAGAACTCTACTCCAGAAGAAAAAGTTTCTACTCTTTACAATTTTTAGTTTATTTTACTTGGTGAATGGTTTCACTGTAACTTCTTTATCTCTTGCATTGGCATTGTATATTGTGAGCACTGTATGTTTCCATGAAAAATAGGAATTAGAATTCACTTTAGACACTGTTTAAAGGAAAACAACCACTATTAGAATAGTTTTTGCTATTTTCCAGAATATCTGTAGTCTCTCCAAAGACTACTGATATTGGTATCCACATTCCTTTTTACCTGATAGTTTCTTTCTGAAGAAGAAACATACAAACGGTAAATTTAGCTTTAGTCATTCTATGCTTTTATTCTACCCTTGAGAATCCCTTCTCTGTCCCCTACTGTTTATTTACCACTGCCTCCTTACTTTCTAAATGAGAATCACCTAAATAAATTGTATTTCTATGGTATTACACATTCTCTTCTCAAGAGGAGAACTTTACTCAGAGACAGAATTAGTAGAAATGGAGATCTAATCATTTTCTCCCCCTTTGTCTCAGTTCCATTCATGGAAAATTTTACCAAAAGTACTTTGAGCAAGGAATAAGAGTAAACAAACACTATAGATTAATACCTGCACCCATGATGATATAGTGAGAGAAGGTGAGCAGTGGTATCAAGATATGTGCTTGACGATTTGCTTTTTTTTGGTCTTCAGGTTTTGAGTTTCCATACATTGGTTCTAGGGAAGGAGCACATGCCATAGCTTCTGCTCTGCTTTCTCTTTTATGCTCTAGTGCCTTCCTATGACCATGATTCCCAAGTTTTAATATTTTGTAGGAAGTTTGTTAATTCAGCATTAAGACAATCCTAAGTTTGAATTTTGGCTTTATCCTTTACTATCAGTGCTACTTATACTTTGAAAGCACTTTAATGAGCATTATCTTCTCAGCTAAAATTTACATTTATTCATCAGAGATATTCAATTAAAAGCCTTATTATTAAAGTAAATTTCTTTCCCCAGTACCCTGTACATTGTATCTTTAATCATTACATCCTATATTCTTTAAACGGTTTGGCAATGCCTTTTCTTTGTAAAATCTATTTGATGTAATGCTACTGTCTTCTACCTCAGCTATGTTCTTCCAGAAATAAAAATCTGTGTAAATATTCATACATGTGTGAATCTGTCTCTCTTTAAAAAAGCATTACTGAAGTAAAATACAATATTTTGTCAAATTATGAAGTACCATATTTTGCCTTGTATAATGCATGCTTTTTTGCCCAAATATTTAAGGGAAAAATAAGGATGTACATTATACATGGGTCATACTAGAAATACCTTATATCTGTTCTTGTATTTTGTAATTGTTATATAAACTTTCATATACCATAATGTGCTCAAAATGCTAAAATTATTTTATAATACAAAAAAGTATCTAAATGTAAGTAAATAAATAATTAAATTTAAGTTTTTAAATGAAAGATTTTTTTCCTGAAAATTTGGGCCAAAAGCATAGCTGTGCATTATACATGACAGTAAACATACCCATGGAAGTATGTATTGTTTTGTTCTATTTTGTCAAAACAGAGCATTAAAATGTTGTTTACAAAACAATAATTTCATGAGATAAAGGCAATAAATTCTAACGCATTATCCCCTTTTCGTTCTCCACAGTCCAAATTTTGCAATGATTGACTAATGAGCGTATAATTTTAGTCAGAGTCTAAAGCAGAAGGTTTTGTTTTACCTCTGCTGATTTTGAATCTTTAAATGCTTTTGATGCCTACAATCATTTATTTTGAAAAACATGAAAGTAAATACTTACGGTAAAACTATTTCTTTTTTTTAGAGAGAAATCGCTCGGAAACTTGCAAATCCTAAGCAGCCAACAAATCCTTTTTTAGAGATGGTCAAATTTTTGTTGGAAAGAATTGCACCTGTGCATATTGATTCAGAAGCCATAAGGTAAGCTAGGAAATATATTCACTCAAAAATAAAATATAATCTGAAACTACAGTGTTGTAAAGTTTAAATTATTGGTTCAAGATTACCTAAAAAAGGTTCCCTGTATACCTTTTCAATGAGATAAGCATACATTATTCACATTGTGAAAGGGTCTTTTCATTTTCCCAATACTAGGTATTTACCTGCAAGAAAATATATATTCCCATAAAGACTTAACTCCTTCCAGCAGCATTATTTGTATGTTTAAACTAGAAAAACCATCTATACAGTTGAATACTTCTCACCAATACTAAGGAAGAAACTACTAGTTCTACCAACGCCAGTGTAGAAATTTTAAAAACTTACCACATAAAAGATGTCTGACACAAAATACACGAAGTTCTGGGAAAGGTATAACTATAACAACAGAAAGCAGATCAGCGATTGCCAGCTTGGGAAAAGGGGATTGACCACAGAAGGGGCAATAAGGCGATTTTTTGTGGCCATAATCAAAGAGATGAAAGGGTAAGACTGGAAAAATGAGAACCCTTGTATATTGCTGGTGGGAATGTAAAATTGTGGGGCTAGTTTGGAAAACAGTTTGGCAGTTCCTCAAAAGTTAAAAAGAGTTACCATATGACCCAGCAATTTCACTCAAATTTTATATGCCCAAGAGAATTGAAAATATATGTCTATATAAAACCTATATATGAGTGTTTATAGCAACATTATCATGATAGCCAGAAAGTGGTCCAGTCAACTGACCCAAATGACCCAAATGTCCATCTACTGATGAATGGGTAATTGTCTTTTATGTATATACTGGAACATTATTCAGAATTAAAATGAAGTATTGCTCTGGCTGTTGTGACTCAGTAGATTGAGTGCCAGCCTACAAACCAAAGGGTTGCCAGTACCATTTCCAGTTCGGACACCTGCCTGGATTGCAGCCCAGGTCCCCAGTGCAGGGTATATGAGAGGCAACCACACATTGATGTTTCTCTCCTTATCTTTCTCCTTCTCTTCCCCTCTCTCTAAAAATAAATAAAATCTCTTTTAAAATGAAGTATTGATACATGCTACAACATGGGTAAATTTTGAGAACCAGGTAAAGTCTAAAATTAGATTGAAGTAATTAATGGTTGTACAATCCTGTGAATATACTAAAAACATTGAATTATAGAGTTTAAATAACTGAACTGTATGGTATATAATTATATTTCAGGCTAACTTTTATATAAACATCCAATTTGCTTTTCAAAAAATGTTTCTGTACTGAATATTTTGTATTGAAGTTTTTAAATTACTTTTGTGATGTTAAAGGGGAAATGAAAGTACTAAAAGTGGTTTAAATTTTAACATCTGTGTGTTATATATATTTGTACTTAAATTTTAAAAATAATTTTATTAAAATATGTACTAATATAACACCAAAGGAAAAAATTTTAACCTAAAACTTTTCTGATTAGCTTCCATTTGTTGAATATTGACTATGTATGTATGTACTAGTCTATTTGCTGTAATGATTTAATATTCTCAAAGAAAGATAATACTTTTTTCAGTTTACTGATGAGGAAACAGTCCCAAAACCCAGAATCACATCTGTTTATACTTAAAATAGTACCATGTTTGCTAGTATAATTTTTATTGACCAGGTAGTCCATTTTGTGGTGGTTAGGTACACTTGACAAACTAATTTCATAATATCAGACAATTATATGGTTTCTCACTGGTGAATCTGCTTATAAATATAACATGGTGTACCTGATGAATTGCTTCTTTGCAGAAAGTTCTAGAATAAAATTACTAATTTAGCATATTAACTACCAGTGATTAATGCTTTTGCCCATGTATTTGTTTTTTGCTTTGAGTGAATTATCTTTTGTCCATTTAGCAACTACTATCTTGTTTTCTTAAAATTATAAATGATCTGTTAACATGTGGAAATGAATATTAAATTGCTTATACCTTTATAAATACATTTCTAACACCTAAAACAAAAGCGAACTAAGAAGACAGCTAGATCAGGAGAAGAACCATAGAAATGGAGATCACATGGAGGGTTAGCAACAAGGGAGTGGGAGGAGGAAAAGGGAGGAGAAGGTACAGAGAATAAGTAGCATAGACATTAGGTAGAAAATAAACAGGGGGAGGGCAAGAATAGTATGGAAAATGTAGAATCTAAAGAACTCGAGACACATGGACATAAATAAAAGGGGGGGCAGGGTGGGGGAGGGGTGTGCAGGGTAGAGGGGAATGAAGGGGGGAATAGGACAACTGTTATGGCACGATAAATATATTAAAAAAATAAAAAAACACCAAATAAATGCTAAAAATAATAACATGTGCTTTTAACTTTAGTTTTGTTGTTTTCACTACAGTTATTATTATACATTGAGTTAAGGGTTGAAGGAGATAAACTAAAAGTAACCTGAACTGTTAAGTAGAGAGCCAAATTTAAAAAGTCACAAAATAACTTTTTCCCCCAGGAATATATTTGAATCAAATGTTTAGATTCTGTGTATGTCTTGCCACAATGCCGTTAGGATTCAGTTACTAATCTAGTGGTGTTACTAATTTAGATTTTCTTTTATTAATAGTGCACTGGTAAAACTGATGAATAAATCAATAGAGGGGACAGCAGATGATGAAGAGGAGGGTGTAAGTCCAGATACAGCTATTCGTTCAGGACTTGAACTTCTTAAGGTATCTTTTAAATTAAATTTACTGGGGTGAGATTGGTTAATAAAATTATATAGGTTTCAGGGGTGCAATTCTATAATACATCATCTGTATATTGTGTGTTTACCACCCCAATCTTAAGGCATTTTTGAAATAATTTTGTCTAAAGGCATTTCAGTAATCATAATTTGAATTTTGTTAAGAATATTTAAGGGTCAGGCTTTATTTCATTGGAAACTATTCAAAGGATTTAAAATTTTGGTAGAAAACATTTTATAACAATGTTTTTTACATTATAAAATAATATTTTGGGGTTTCTGCTGTTTCATTCATAATTTGCATGTCTGTTGTGCTTATAACAGTATATGCTAAATGATCTAGTTCCTTTTACAGAACCTGCATCTGGGGTAGTGGGACTGCTCACAGGAATTACTGTGTGACAGCATCTGTCTGATCAGGGAATTTCTAAACAACTGGTAATAGTATTAGGTGCCAAAGAATTCAGAGTTGAGCAACTAGTAAGAGTTAAGTAGACTTAAGAGTTAAGTATACACTTCGTAGACAAGCTATGACTTAATCTAGGGGAAACAGAGCATCATCAAAGAAAATAATTCATGACATATTTTAGGGATCATTAGGAATCTAGCCTGACTGGACAAAAAGATTGCTTAGGGGAGTAATGCAGACAAGGTTGATTCCAGATTGTAAAATGCCATAGGGCCAGAAAGGTACTATCTGGGCTTTTTAACCTTGCTTTTAATGTGATAACAGCATTTGGTAGAGTTTTTGTTGGATGGAATAAAGAGAAGAAATAGAAGGCAAAGAGACATTTATTAGACTACTACAATTTATAAACTGAGAGAGAAAAGACAAACCAGTTCAGTGGACATTAAGTAGAAAAGAGGGTTGTATTAGAATGCTTCCATTCTAATCATTTCATGATTAGAAATATCCATAAATAATCATTTCATGAAAAGAATTGGTATGATGCTTCATAAGAAAGATCTTAATTATGTTTTAATAATAGGGTTATGTTTTTAAATAGTTTTAAGACTTGTCATATTTAAGATAATGGTTTAATACATTGTTTGATTTGGTTTTTCAAATATGATTCTCCATTTTTCTATAAGTAATTAAAACCTCATAACTAAATATTATCTCTGTAAACCTTACCAAGTGAGATAATCTTTCCATTTTATTACCCATTAAATAAATGATTATTGCATTACTTAATGGAGACTATATACTTTATTCCTCCCTCTCCCTGCCTCTCAGCTTTAACCCTTATTTTTAATGTTATGCTAACTAAATTGTTTCCGCTTCATGGAAGGTAAACTTTGTAGACATGTTTTGTCTAACTTGCTGTGCATTCCTTAAGGTTAGGCTGGGACCTAGGTCATAGTAAATATGACTTAAGTATATGTTTGTAGTCATGATTAAAAGTTCACAATAATGGCTTCTTTATTTATTATAGTGATGATGATTGAATTTTTTGTGATAGATTTCACTTTTAAAGTACTTCCTTATAGAGTATCTTTTGCCATGAAATAAAACTTTGTTAGCATTTTGTTCACATCACAACATCACACACCCTAACATCACATACCATTTTCAGCATTCCCAAAATCAGAATAGACTAAGAAGCTAAGAAGAAAATAGGGCAAGGCCACCCTGACTGGTATAGCTCAGTTGATCAAGCATCATCCCACAGACTGAAAGGTCACAGGTTTCATTCCCAGGGCGCATACCCGGGTTGTTGCCCTGTCCCCGGTTGAGGGCAGTTGTGGGCATACAAGATGCTACTCATTGATGCTACTCTCCCACATTGATGCTACTCTCCCTTCCCCTCTCTCTAAGAATAAATAAAATCTTAAAAAAAAAAAATAGGGCAAGGCTATATATATCAACTGTCTTAAGGAAACTACTTCACAGTATTTCTGTCAGTGTCTTATTAGCCACACCTAACTACAATATATATAAGTCTTTACTCTTTTTAGCTAGTTTATGCTGCCCATCATTTTAAATCATAGTTATTCTTAGTTTCTTTTAATGGAATAAAAACATTGTCTCGACTTCTAAAGCTATGTCTATTCCTCCAGGTTCTGTCTTTCACACATCCTACCTCGTTCCACTCTGCAGAGACATATGAGTCCCTGTTACAGTGCCTCCGAATGGAAGATGACAAGGTAGCAGAAGCTGCTATCCAAATTTTTAGAAATACAGGTCACAAAATAGAAACAGACCTACCCCAGATACGATCGTGAGTATTATTTTTTCTCATAATAAGCACAAACATTTTCTAAGAATGGAAGCCATAGGATCATTGTTTCCCTTTCACAAAGAAAGATAGGAGAGAAGACAGGCAACTTTTATTTAGAACCTACTTTTCTGTATTATTTCTTTCATCTTTTCTCTGCCTCTAGTGGTAGGGGAGGTCGTATCATTAGAATATAGACGAAGGAACAAACTAAAACTTTGTTTATAAAATACGATTTTAAAATACTAATATTAATAATTAGAGTTATCACAGAATTTTAAATTTGTGATTAATATGTTTTCCTAATCTGTGTGTGTTTACCTTTTTCTCTCCAACTGGTTTTCAATTCAATAGCTGCTGCCTTCACATCCCACCACAGAATGGGGTAATCAAGTAGTGGGCTTAATAAAATATTTCTTAGTTATGTGGTTGTGGCAGTGGTGCTTTTACTGTTTTTGATCTCTCCCTCGCCTCATAAAAATGAAGTCCTTCTTGATATCTTTGGCATCTTAAAGAGGTTGTCTTAGGATCAAACTTGTGCTGAGACTATATTTAGACATAAGATGTGGGAGATATCTTTTGGAGGAAGAATACAATACTGATAAGCTGTTGAATCAGATGTTCAGACTATATGCAAAGAGTCTGGGTTACATCCAAATCAAACCAGCTTTTTCTTACGGGTTTATCATAGAATCAGAAGCCTCATGACTCATCAAGTTTTTATTAAATTTGTAAACTAATAGTTAAATTTAAGAAATAATTCAATATTTATTTATTTTTTAATATATTTTTATTTCATTGATTATGCCATTACATTTGTTCTATTCCCCCCTCCATTCCCCTCCACCCTGCACACACCCTCCCGCACCACTCCCCCCTTTAGTTCATGAACACGTGTCTCAAGTTCTTTAGATTCTATATTTCCCCTACTATTCTTACCCTCCCCCCTATCTATTTTCTATCTACTGTCTATGCTACTTATTCTCTGTACCTTCTCCCCCCTTCTCCTCCTCCCACTCCCCTGTTGCTAACCCTCCATGTGATCTTCATTTCTATGGTTCACTTCTGATCTAGCTGTCCTCTTAGTTTGCTTTTGTTTTAGGTGTGATTTTTAATAACTGTGAGTTTGCTGTCCTTTCACTGATCATCTTTTTTATCTTCTTTTTCTTAGGTAAGTCCCTTTAACATTTCATATAATGATGGCTTGGTGATGATGAACTCCTTGAATTTGATCTTATCTGAGAAGCACTTTATCTGTCCTTCCATTCTAAATGAAAGCTTTGCTGGATAGAGTAATCTTGGTTGTAGGTCTTTGGATTTCATGACTTGGAATACTTCTTTCCAGCCCCTTCTTGCCTGTAAGGTCTCTTTTTTTGAGAAATCAGCTGACAGTCTGATGGGAACTCCTTTGTAGGTGACTGTCCCCTTACCTCTTGCTGCTTCTAGGATTTTCTCCTTCATTTTAATCTTGGCTAATGTAATGATGATGTGCCTTGGTGTGTTCCTTCTTGGGTCCAACTTCTTTGGGACTCTCTGAGCTTCCTGGATTTCCTGAAAGTCCATTTCCTTTGCCAGATTGGGGAAGTTCTCCTTTATTATTTGTTCAAATAAGTTTTCCACTTGTCGCTCTTCCTCTGCCTGTCTGGTACCCCTGTAATTCAGATGTTGGAAGGTTTAAAGATGTCCTGGAGGTTCCTAAGCCTCTCCTCATTTTTTTGAATTCTTGTTTGTTCATCCTTTTCTGTTTGGTCATTTCTTTCTTACTTCTGGTCCACTCCCTTGATATGAGTCCTAGTTTCCTTTCCATCACTATTGGTTTCCTGTGCAATTCCCTTCATTTCAATTAGTTTAGCCTTCATATGTTCCTCTAATTTGTGACTAAAATCAATCAGTTCTATGAGCATCCTGATTACCAGTGTTTTGAACTGTGCATCTGATAGGTTGCTTATCTCTTGGTCGCTTAGAAGTATTGGCTCTGGGGCTTTGAGTTGTTCTTGAGCCATGTTTTGATCTGTTCATGCCTGTTACATAGGAGGAGAGGCACCTTAGATGTTCACCAGGGTGGGGCCACCCAGGTTGCTGGGTTGTGATGCTGTATGTGGGCGTGCGGTCAGAGAGGGAGCAATGGTGGTCCTCTCTGCTCCCTCCTACCTGGCCTGCGTCATGGCTTGCCCCCGCCTGTTTATCTGTGCGCAAATGCGCAACCTCAGACAGCCAGCCACGCAGTGCCTTCCTGTAGCTACTCCGCACCTGGGATCTGCGCCCTCAGTTGCTTGCGCGCTGCCGGGTCGGGGGTTTGTTTTTGCCCAACCCGCTCTGCTGCTGGCTTAGCCCCTCTCACCGGTTTAGCTGAGGGGTTCATTAGTTTTGCACTCCATACTGTTTGATTTTGTTTGGTTTAGGTTGCATTTATTGTTGTTAAAACTTTGTTGTTTTTAGATTTGGTTGTGCAAGGAAGCAAAGTGTTTCCACCTACACCTCCATCTTGGCGGAAGTCCCCTCAATATTTATTGTAAATTCTCTTCATTGTCAGTTTATACTGGCTAATATGAAAGAATTTCCACACTTGATCCCTGCTCTCAAGGAGTTTATAGTCTAGAGATGATATTCTATATTTGTACATTATAGAAAAAATCATTGACACAATAGGGTGAAGTTTCTGGTGAGTTTTTCAAAGTTGGAAAATCAATACATGTATTCGAGGTAAAGGATTTACCCATAAAAGGAATTCTTTCCCAAAGGAAGCAGTAGAAAATGGGTACAGATGGAAGAGTTAACTTGAATACAAGGAATAAAACCTCTTTTTCTAAACAACTAATGGAGAAGGAAGGAGAGAATCACTGAAAAACAGAAGCACAGCCCTGTAGACAGACCCCCAAAACCACACTGATGGTCTCGTGGGATCATAGCACACCAGAAAAGCAAGGGGGAATGTTGAAGCTGATTTGTGTCATGTCACTAGGCTGAGAAGAAGTAATAATGCACTTAATAATTTGAATGACACGATATCTTCTCCTGTTACTTGTATTATTTACAAGAAGGGTTACTCTGATAGAAGAGTTTGTGACAGAAAGACTTAAGTAATACTCCTAGGAGTCTACTTGGGCATGGCAGCCTCTACCTCATAATTCCAAACCTTCATGGAGAGAAACGTGGCATATTCAGATCAAATCAAACTTACACTGACTAGCACATGTTCCAGGTTTCTGTTGTTGTTGAAGTGCAGGACATGCAGTCTGAGGCACTGCTCCATAACACACGGCTTCCCGTTATCATAAGAGAACCCTTTGTCACCACTGTGTGTGATGCCCCTGACCTGCTATAAATAGGGTCATTGCATTAAATGTACAGGGATCTTTCCTTAAATTTTTACTTTGCTTTATAGATTTTCTTCTGATTTCTATACTTACAGGTTCATTGTAAAAAAACTAACACTTTTTAAAATGTTAAGAAAAAAAGTTAACATTTTCTATATGTTTTTATGAATGTTTTATCTACTTGATGTATTTGTTTATTTTTATATCAAAGGGTTGATACAAATGTGCTGCTTTTTTCATTTCACTTGTATTCCCATATTATTATTTAATGTTTTAAGACTTTTATATGTTATTTCCACATTGTTCTATAGAGAGATTGTTTTACTTTGATTTTCATTGTCAGTATGGAGTTAAGTGCATGGATTTTGAAAAAGAAATGCGTATCTTCAAATCCCAACTCTCCCATTCCCTAGCTTTGTCACCCTAAGAAGCTGAAATATTTTTGTGCTTTAATTTCTTCGTGTTTATTGACTATAGTAATAATTTTCTTTGAATGATTTGAGGACTAATCCACATAAAAATATTTAGGATCATGATTGGCATAAGTACTCAATTATTGTTAGCCATTTTTATTATTCTTCT
This sequence comes from Artibeus jamaicensis, assembly GCF_021234435.1. NCBI lineage: Eukaryota > Metazoa > Chordata > Mammalia > Chiroptera > Phyllostomidae > Artibeus > Artibeus jamaicensis. The sequence goes on from NW_026521954.1 coordinate 3,531,782, forward strand.
ACCAACATATATGCATCTATAGCCTTGCATGCTTTCTTTCGCTGGTAAGATCATTTCAGCTTTTTAATAAAACTTGCTCTTTTGCTACTTTCACGCAATGGCTGCTTTAAAATAATTGAAGGGGATTGTGAAAAATTAGTACTATCTACTTGGAAAGTAAATGTAAAAATATGGCATGAGGCAAGTTTTAGAATGTAAATTAAGAGAGGCTTGTTTATTTCTCTGTTTTCATGAGATGACTTTAAAACAAAAATTGTCCCCTGGAGTAACCTTTTCTGGAGACAAGAATGATACTTGCGGACAGAGAAGGGTCTTTATATATTTCATTAGATCTGGTAATTTTTAAGAGACTCTTCTAACAGCCTTCATCCAGGTAGTTATGGAAGAGGACACAGGAGACAACCAAAAGAACTACTTGTGGTTTATAGACATTTTTGGTTTTTTTTTAACTGTGATATTATGTTTTACAGGACTTTAATTCCTATTTTACACCAGAAAGCAAAAAGAGGTACTCCACACCAAGCAAAACAGGCTGTTCACTGTATACATGCCATATTCACAAATAAAGAAGTCCAGCTTGCACAGATTTTTGAGGTATATATAATATGTAGGGTGTGTTTATATTGAATTTTATTTTTATGCTATGAAGGTAGGATTTGTTTTAGTTTTTTATCCCACCTTAGAATATAAATTTCATGGGAGCAGGGACGCTCCCTGTTTTATTCAGCACTGTATTCCCAGTCTTTAGGTCAGATTATATGTTCAAATATTACATGTGTGTTTGCATTTAGAACATTTTACTTGATTTTAGCTAAATTAGCTCAGTGATCCATTTATCGTCAAAAAGTATTAGTAGATGACTTTGAACAACCAAGTTTAAAATAGCTAACACCCCTACCTGAAAATTAGTCCTGTTTGCCTTTTCTTAGGTATGATTCTTGGCCTGATGCTACGAGTGTGAAGGTAGTCCTATTATTATAGACTGGATACGATATGAACAGAACCCAGTGAACTGATTTTTTATGGTTCATAGCCTTTTTAAAATATCCCCACAGGACTAAATCCACAAACATAACAAACCTACTGTTGTTATGTTTGAAAACAGTGCTGATTCGATAATGCAGAAATGTTCTTGTTTTTACTTCTTTTACTTGGGTTTTATTTTTTTTCTGCGTGCTTCAGTCTTACTAAATTTTAGGAGGTGAAATAAGAATCAACTATCTAATATGCTGAAGTTACTTTTGATCATATCATTAGAACAGATTTGTTTGAGCATGGTGAATTCAGGAGGACTCTGAAACATTTACTCTTTCCATAGAATGTCTAGCCATTTACAGGACAACTGGTAATTTTGACTGTTTTGTTTTTATAGCCACTCAGCAGGAGTCTGAATGCTGATGTACCAGAACAACTTATAACTCCATTAGTTTCATTGGGCCACATTTCTATGTTAGCACCAGATCAATTTGCTTCCCCAATGAAATCTGTAGTAGCAAATTTTATTGTGAAAGATCTGCTAATGAATGACAGGGTAAGTTTCTCATTTAATTAAATTCAGAATTATGAGATTAAGACTACTATCTACATCTTTATCACAGACACAAAATTTCTGCTTCTCTCTATATATAATTCTCTTGTCCTTTTAAGTTATTGTATGTTTCCCTCCTTATTTGTTTACTTGATTTCCAAGTGACATTGACTTCCATTTAGCTATTACTACATATTAACATTTAAGAAGGAAAAAGTGAGGACCTGAGATGGATGAATTACGGAATAAAAACTATGAGTCAAATGGTGTTATCCGAACATTTGAAGGACATTGTATACTTGAGTGCTAGAATTTTGTTTTATCAAACATTGTTTAAAATGTAACTGGAATTGTATTTGACTAGCATTTTGAAATACAGGGTCCAGCAGAAGTACCACCCGCCTGAGTGTGGTTGGTAGGGTGATAATATGGGTGTAATAATATGTAGTTTTAATTTGAACATTTCACCTAAAATGTCATAGGGTGTGCTTGAATGTGGTATTGTTATGTTACAGAATTATGATATGCATTTGTAATAAAATATTTTGTAATTTAAAAAGATGTTATTTGTATAAAAACAGGTTGGACCCTGTATAATTACATTGCATTTGACACTAGATTTATGTATTCTGTTTTAGTTATTGAATTGTGTGTGCATGTGTGCACACACTGATTTATTAGGTCTGGGTTAGAGCCCAAACACACCTGATTAAGAACCTCTGCTTTACCAAATGGACCTAATTAAAGACTTATTTAATAAAAGCAAGCCAATCTTAGCTGCTGGATCATTGTGGATGACTTACACTGCAGTGCTGACTTAGCCAGTTTACCTAATCCTTCCACATGGTTGGATGGTCTTCAAGCCTCAGTATCTGAGCTAAGTTGGCAATGCACGCCCCTTCCCTCATTTGGATGTAATAGACAGGAGTGGAAGAGCATGACCGTCTCTTTACCATTCCACATTTTTGTGCTGTTCTTTGCACTGTTGACAGATGTGACTGGCAACAAGTGTGAAATATAAGGCACCTCTTAGATGATGACTTAATTGTTAATGGATCCTGTGTTAAGATGACTCAAAAAAGCCATTTTTAAGTGTACAGATAACCTAGGCTATATTCACCCACATTCTTGTTGGGTGTTTTCATTTTGATTTGTTTTTAAAAACAAGCATATGTTTAGTAACATGAATACCTCCTGTATACATGGGAGATACCCAGGAAAGCCAAGTAACTCCTCTGAAATGGCCCAAGCTACCACCTAAAATATTCACCCACATTGTTGTGTAACCATTACCGCCATCTGCTTCCAGAACTTCGTAATCTCAGACAGAAACTCTGTATTCATTAACCAGTAACTTCCCATAACTTCCCATTGCCTCCTCCCCTCAGCCTCTGGTAAACTCTTTTACACTTCCTGGCTCTATGAATTAGCCTGTCCCACACATCTCCTGTCATACAGTATTTGTCCTTTGGTGTCTGGCTTATTTCACTGAGTGTAATGGTTTCAAGGTTGTGTTACAGTATGGATCATATTTCATTTTATGCCAGAATAATGATCCATTGTGTGTGTGGCCTACGTTTTGTTTACTCATCTGTTGATGGGCACTTGAATTTTTTTCTGCCTTTTGACTATTAGGAATAATGCTGACATGAACATTTGAGTTTCTGTTTTCAAATCTTTGGGAGACACATACCTAGGGGTGGAACTGTTGAGGCACATGCTTGTTCTGTGTTAAACTTTTTGAGGAATCACCAAACTGTGTCCCACAGCAGCTCTCCATTCCTACCAGCAATGCACAAGGCTCCCAGTTCCAATAAATCTGTTTTTAAAAAATGTATTAGGGTTACATTGGTTAATAAAACTTATACTGTTCTAAGGTGTACAACTCTATAATACATCATCTTTATCCCGTACTTCTTTTTTAAAAAGATCTTATTTATTTTTTAGAGGCTAAAGAGGGGAAGGGATGGAGAAGGAGAGGTGGAGAAATATCAAATGGTTGCCTCTCACATGCTCCCAACTGGGGACCTGGCCTGCAACCCAGGCATGTGACTTGGAGCCAAACCTGTGACCTTTTGGTTCACAGACTAGCATTCAATCCACTGAGCCACACCTGCCAGGACTGTATCCAATACATATTTGCCACACTCTTCTTTTCCAGTGGGTGTGTGTTTTTTTATAATAGCCATCCTAGTAGGTGGGAAGTATTATCTTGTGGTTTTGATTTATGGTTCCCTAATTACTAATGATACTGAGGAATTTTTTATGTGCTTATTGTCCATTTTTCTATTTTCATTGGATATTCAAAGTCCTGTGCCTACTCTTAATTGGATTGTTTGTTGAATTGTAAGAATTGTTTATATATTCTGAATATTAAACCCTTATCAGATATTTCCCAAATGAAAGATCATGATTTCCCCCTGTATCTTCTTCTGAGAGTCTCATAGTTTTTTTTAGCTCTTAAATTAGATCTTTGATCCATTTTGAGTTAATTGTTATATATGATTTAAGGTAACAAATGGGTCAGCTTTATTCTTTTGCTTGTGGATATCTAGATTTTCTAAAAACCATTTGTTGAAGAGACTCTTCTTAATAATTGATCTTAAGATTCTTTTAAAAATCAATTAATCATATATTGAGGGCTTTCAGGGTTCTCTATTTCATTTTATTGCTCTATGCCTATACTTATGTCAGTACCAACCACACTGTCTTGATTACTACCATAAGTCTCTGGTGAGCTTCAAAATCAGGAAGTTTGAGCTATTCAATTTTGTTCTTTTTTAAGCTGTGCTTCGTGACTTTCATATAGCACTGCATTATTTAGCATGAAAAATTTAATGAGCAAAACTTAAAAATTTTTCCTGGAAATTAAATTTATTTAATTGACTATAGTCAACAGGTGAGAAGAATGGAAAATTATGGTCTCCAGATGAAGAGGTTTCCCCTGAAGTACTAGCAAAGGTAAATTTTTGTAGGTCTTGATAACATTTATGTTGAAATAATGAACATTCATAGAGATCCTTTTTTGAACTTAATAGTTAATAATCATTTTTAAATGAAGTGCTTTATTTTTAAATCAAAAGTTGTCTTTCTCAAAGAAACTGCAGTTGTCATTGTGTTATTGATATAGAGAGATATGTCTGCATCTTGTGTAGAACTCCTGCCTGCTAAAACAATTTCAGTGAGGCCGTCTTACTCAGAGATTGTTTGCAGAATGTTGATGCTCAAAGACATCTCAGGTGTAGCCTCCCCACAGTCTATCTACCTATAAGCACATGAATATTAACTTGGCAAAAACAGATAGCTGTGATCGAATTGGTAACTTTCAATAGATGTAAATTGGACCTTATAAAGCTAATTTTTAAAGTGGTAGTGTTGGGATTTAAAAGTAGACTTCTCCGTTTTCTTCTTTGATAATCTGTTTCACCTTGTGTAACTTCATAGTCGTCATTATTTTATCAATTCCTTTTTCCAGGTTGTCAATAAATATAAATAATATCTGTCTCTTTTAGGTAGTGCTTTCACATATATTGTTAACAGTCCTTTGAGTATAAGTGTACAAGTAATTATGACCACAAGTAATTATGGAACCTCCTAATTTTTTTCATCAGAATGTTAAGTGAGACTATAGACTTGATGGTTTCATCAAAATAATTTCTCAGTACTACAAAAAATACTATAGTCTATCTAAGTAGTTATAGTTATTTTTAATCATTGTAATTGGTATAGTTTAAGTAGTTATTTTAAACAATGTATTTTCAAGTAATTTGAAGATGTTGGGCAAGTATTCAAGTATGAAAGGCATGAATTCAGGAACCAGACCTTGGGCAATTTATCTGTCATAATAATGTCTCAGTGGCCTTATTGTGCAAATCATACTTCCTTCATAGATTTGCTTGGAAATGAAATAATACATATACAGCCCTAGGAAAAGTACCTAGTGCAGACTGAACAGAATAAAGATTGGTCCTTATTGTTATTATTATTCCACAGACTTGTTTAATAAAGCATGTCTGCTAGCAGTTGTCATCTCATTCACCTAATTAACATAAATTAATTTCCCTTTAATTGGAATTTTAAGTTGCTTTCTCTTTTTAGCATGTTAATATTTTATAGGTACAGGCAATTAAACTTCTGGTAAGGTGGCTGTTGGGTATGAAAAACAACCAGTCTAAATCTGCCAATTCAACTCTTCGGTTGTTATCAGCGATGTTGGTTAGTGAGGGTGACCTGACAGAGCAGAAGAGGATTAGGTGAGATTTTTTTCTTCCTTTTCGACTTTTTAGCTCAAAATGTTGATAGACCTTACATAGGAATTATTTACCTAATTAAAATTGAATCTTGTAATTGCAATATATATTTTGGAATTAAATTGTATGTACTCACTTGGGGCTCTATATTTCAATAGTGATGGTATATTTTTCTTCACTCCTAAAGGCTGAACTCTTTCCAATAAATTTTTAGTCATAATTACTATAGGAATGAGCTAGCATCAGCATTTGGTTCAATTAATCTATTATTTGTTGAATTAGTATTCTTTGCAAAACAGTATGAAAAGCATTGCAGTAAAAACAGGTAAGATTCAGTTGCTGCCTTCAAGCAACTTACCCCCCTGTAGTATAGTGATTTGAAAAGTAGAGTGACTGGGTACCATGAAAGGAATAAAAGTTTTAGTAGAAGTTCAAAGAGAGTTGCAGCCTCCTGGTGGTTTGCAGAAGGCTGTATACAAGGTTCTACAAATACAAAATAAATGTTTTTCTTTCAGTGCATTTTCACTCTTCAAATCTGTGAAATTACCATCTCTTCTTTCTGTTCTTTTTTAAACATACAAAAATCTCTCCCTCCAAGGAATATGCATTCTGGTGGAAGAGACAGAAAATGAGCAATTACAGTAAAGATGATGAATGTTTCAATAAACTCAAGGAAACCATGATAAATTAGTTTTATCATAGAATAAGCCAGGGGTAACTTTGTATGAACAGATTGAGGATTAGAGCTGAGTTAGGAACAATGAGTTTTAAATTTGGGGAAGTTACATATAGTACGTGGCAAAGGCTTAATAAAATAAGCTCTTACAAATCAGTGATAAGTAGGGAGGATCAAAAGTAGAGATGAAGACTACATATTTATTATCAGTTTACTTTTTAAAAACATTTAGCATCACTAAATACAATTTAAACTTAAGTGATACATCTGGCCTATCAAATCAGCAAAAAATTTTACTTTATTAAATTTTATTTTTTATTTTAGAGAGAGGTGAACGGAGGGAGAAAGGGGAAGAGAAACATCGATATGAGAGAGATATTGATCGGTTGCCTTCTGTACGCACCATTAAGTGGGACTAAATCTGCAACCTTTCAGTTTGTGGGACAGTGCCCAGCCAACGAACCACACCTGCAGGGGTGGAAATATATACGTATTTTTACATATAGGATCAAGGAAATAGGTTCCCTCATTACTCCAGCGAACATAATTAGCACAGTCTTGGCAGGACAGTTGGCATTTTGTGTCTAGACCCTTGGATTCTGTAAAAATAGAATCAAACAAAAATAGAAGAATTGTACAAAAAGATACAAACATGTTTTTTCCAGCATTTTTGATCATCACAAAAAATGGGGGAATAGTTAGAGAACACATATCATGAAATATTGGACAGATCATAGTTAGATATTACATTTTCCATGATTTAACTTGGGCCGTAGAATCAGAAACATACAATTCTATAGTCTATTTACTAGCTGTGTGAACTTGTATCAATTTTCTCAGCCTCAATTTTTTCATTTTATAGAGTGAAAATTAAATGAGATAAAGGCTATAAAGTATTTCTCACACTGCCTGGCACAGAGTTAAGCACCCAAATAGTAGCTATTATTTTTCAGCCCCATATTTTGCCATATATAATGCACATCCACATTTTTGTGCACATTATATGTGGGATTATTGTACCCAGGGTATGTAATCATTATACCCATGTACAACACACGTCCTTATTTTTCCCTCAGAAATTTGGGCCAAGCCCTGGCTGGTGTGGCTCAGTGGATTGAGTGCTGGCCTGCAAAGCAAGGAGCTGCTGATTCCATTCCCAGTCAGGGCACAAGCCTGGGTTTCTGGCCAGTTCTCCAGTAGGGGGCACATGAGAGACAACCACACATTTATGTTTTTCTCCTTTAAAAATAAATAAAATCTTTTTAAATTTTTGGGGCCAAAAGTGTGTATATACAGCAAAATGTGGTGATTACTGAACCCTTTGCCTTAGAAGTCGTTTAAGGGGCCCCCATTGTTACTAGTGCTCACTTGGACAATCCTGTTACCCAAGAGTGCATATGAGAGTCTCCTCTTCTATGCTAAATAGTCCCTTGTGCATTCAGAACAGATTTCCACATTTCCTGCAGTCTTCAAAATATTAAAACCGTGCTATCTATCTTCCACACGGAAGTTGAAGTAAGAAGATTGTCTTTCATCCCATTCAGTGTCGTATTTTACTGTTTAGTAGTAAAAGGCCACTGAGTAGGGATGGGAGTGCATGAACCTTCTAGGTTCCTTTTCAAAGCTTGTTTGTGCAAAAGAAAGTCTTTCCCAGAGTGTGGTGCCCGAGAGAGACACTGGCTGCCATCTCCATACCCTTTCCTTCTAGGTATTTGTCTGCTGTCTCTCCTCTTCTGGTACAAATCACTTCCTATTTTCTAGCCCCTCCATTTTGTCAGACCTATGTAGGCTTGAGGTAAATTTTTATTACATGTATGTATATATACATATGCATTTTTAAATTGTTGGAAATAGATTTTGAATAATAGGTGATTTTTTATTTGTTTTTTAATCAAATTTTCTACGGTGAATATATATTCCTTTTAAAATGAAAAATATAGTTACTAATGTAAATGATTCTTCATAGCACTGTAGTTAGTATGTTTGTGATCATAAGCAGAGTTTCTTGACTGTGGCAGAGAATCTAAGCTAGAGCATAACTAAAAATGAAGGCAGTTAAATTTATTGTCGGTAGTCACAGTGATTTGAGCCTTCTGCCCTGCATTGAGTTCAAGAACTCAAAGTAGCTTTCCCATAGTTGTAGATTATGTCATTTGAAGCATAAATTATGCTGAAGATCTTAATACTCAAAAAGGGATCAAAGCATTTTTATGAATGATAATGGTTATAGGAAATGTTTATTTCTTTTTTGTTTATAGTAAATCTGATATGTCTCGCTTGCGATTAGCTGCTGGTAGTGCCATAATGAAGCTTGCTCAGGAACCTTGTTACCATGAAATTATAACCCCAGAACAGTTTCAGCTCTGTGCACTTGTTATTAATGTGAGTAACAGTCTTACTTTTTGTCAATTACTTGACCTTCCAAGTTAAATACATTTACTCTCTATGGCTGCAGATCCATTTATTGTATGGATTTACATGCAGATGGGATTGTATTTACGTATTTTTGGTTTTGTGCTGCTGTAGGATGAGTGCTACCAAGTGAGACAGATATTTGCTCAGAAACTGCATAAGGCCCTTGTGAAGTTACTGCTTCCTTTGGAGTATATGGCGATTTTTGCCTTGTGTGCCAAAGATCCTGTGAAGGAGAGAAGAGCACATGCGCGACAGTGTTTACTAAAAAATATCAGTATACGCAGGGAGTATATTAAACAGAATCCTATGGCTACTGGTAAGTAACTTTGAAAGTTCCTGGTGTGCAAGTACGTCTTGTCAATATATCATTTGGGGGAGATGTTCGATAGAACACTGTGATTTTTATAGAATGCTATCAGTGTGATTTTGATGTACTTAAAATCTAAAGTTCTGCTTTCTGAGTCCTCTTTATAATGCATAATGCTGTTCGAGGAAACTGCATTTCTTTAATGGGATCCAGCAGAATGACCTGATTAGAACATTTTGCTCAAATGTCAGCAAGTAAAGAATTATTCTAGAACTTTGCCAGGGACCCTCTGGATCATTTTATTTATTCTTTTGGCTTTAGTAGCCTTTTAAATTATTTCAGTATTAGGTTTTATGTTGCCTGTAATTTAGAATGACTGAGGGGAAAAAATGGAAACTAAAGTAGTTAAAATGAAAAACTAGGGAAGGATTTTATAAAGATGTTATTACTCTTGTTAACAATAATGTTTTCACTTTAGAGAAATTATTATCGCTGTTGCCTGAGTATGTCGTTCCATACATGATTCATCTGCTAGCCCATGACCCAGATTTCACAAGATCACAAGATATTGATCAGCTTCGTGATATCAAAGAGTAAGTTGTGTCGATTTTCAAGAATTCTTAAAAATTATTACTTTTTAAAAAACACTAAAATTTTTTATTATTCCTATTAGAATAAAAACCTTTATATAGTTTTTATTTTATTTTATCTCTTACTATTTGTATTAATATGGACTTCAGTTACTTCTGTTCGACAATTTAGAAAGCCATGTAGTAAAAATTTTGCTTTGAAACTAAACTGTACTTTCAACCTCAAAAAACAATGCCTAAAAATATGTGTGAACACACAAAATATTCTGCGGCAAGACTATGGTGATACAATATTAAGATTTTTTACACCAGTCACAGATTTGTCTCCAGAGGAAAGACAGGCAAGTAAACAAGCACAGACACTGGTGCAAGAAGTGTTCTTTGTGTAAAGGAGAACCGTGTGTCTGATGCAGCGGGTAGAAGAGTGGGAGATGGCCTGAGGCTGTCCACGAATGCCCTCCAAAAAACTTGAATGCAATGGAAAATTCCAGAAATAAACAATTTATACTAATTCATAAATACCAGCTGCACATCAACATGAGAGGTGTGGCAAAATTGACACCTCTCTCTCCATCTCTCCCTGTACCATCAGGAGGACATGGATCATTCTTTTGTATAATTGTTCCACTTTATTAGTTATTGTTGTTCATCTTTTACTGTGCCTAATTTATAAATTAAACTGTGTCATAGGTATGAATGTATAGGAAAAAACAGTACACAGGCTTCAGTACTATCCATGATTTCAGGCATCCACTTAGGGGTGTTAGAACGTATCCCCCACAGATGGAGGGGACTGCTGCATTTCAAATACTCAAAAATAAGTCTACATCAATATCTATTTTAAGAAGCTACAGAAATAGGTTTCAGGAGACATGGGTTCTAATCACAGCTGTGTGACTGAAAAGGATTCTTAGATTCAATTCCTGTGCATGTGTGAGTGTGTATGTGTTGGGGAGCTTCCCCATACCAAGAAGAAATTTTGGGACACCAGCAGGGTGTCTTAAGATTTCAGTTCAATGCTGACACTATCTGCCAGGAGGTAGAATCAGATTTCATAGGTGCAGGGCTGAGTCCCTCAAGACTACCCTCTACCTAAGATGTCACTAGGGTATTAAACTCCCATACAATTGTGGTATCGCTGTCTGTATCTCCCTTTAAGTCTGTTTGTATTTGTTTTATATATTTAGGTTCTCCTATGTTGAGTACATATATATTTACAGTTGTTAACATCTTCTTATTGAATGGACTTTATCATTACGTAATGCCCTTTTTGTCCGGTACATGTATAGCTAGCTAGCTTGATTTACATGTAGTATCTTACTGTCCCTTTACTTTGAATTTGTGTGTGTCCTTACACCTAAAATGTATCTCTTGTAGGCAGCATATAGATGATTTAGGGTTTTTTTATTCATTCAGCTACTCTGTCTTTCAGTTGGAGAATCTAGTCCATATAAAGTAATTATTGATACATGCTTACTGCCATTTCGTTGTTTTCTAGCTGTTTTTCTAGTTCTTCTCTGTTCCCTTCTCTTGCTTTCTTCCTTTGTGGTTTGATGCGTTCTTTAATGGTTTGTTTAAATTCTTTCCTCTTTATCTTTTATGTATTTATTGTAATAGTTTAAGTTGATAACAACCTAAGTTTGATCCCATTCTGAAGCTCAATATTTTTATTCCCCCACCCTATTTTATGTTAATACCACATTTTTTATCTTATTATCTTGTGTATTCCATAACTAATTCTTATAATTATAGTATTTTTTTATCTTTTAACCTTTATTCTAGCTTTATAAGTACCTAATCCACTTCCTTTATTATGAATTTACTTTTCCACTGAGGTTTATTCTTTAATATGTGTTCTCGTTATTAATTAGAATACTTCCTATAACATTTCTTGTTAAGGCAGTTTAGGGGTAATGAATTCCTCCTGCTTTTACTTCTCTGGAAAACTCTCTCTCCTTCCACTTTGAATGATAATGAAGTTTTTTTTTTTCAGGGCTTTGAATATATCATGCCACTCCTTTTGGCCTCTAAGATATGATGAAAATCTCCATATTTTCTCCATATGGAAAAGTCCATAGCCTTATGGGGGTTCCTTTGTACATAATAAGTCCCCCACTTACTGCTTTTAATAGTCTCTCCTTGTCTTTAACCTTGATGTTTTAATTATAATGCTAGCTAGCTTGATTTACATGTAGTATCTTACTGTCCCTTTACTTTGAATCTGTGTGTGTCCTTACACCTAAAATATGTCTCTTGTAGGCAGCATATAAATGATTTAGGGTTTTTTTATTCATTCAGCTACTCTTTCAGTTGGAGAATTTAGTCCATATAAAGTAATTATTGATACATGCTTATTGCCATTTTGTTGTTTTCTAGCTGTGGCCCTCTAGGTGAGGGCCGAATCCAGCCCTCCACCTTATTTTATCTGTTTTTACCTTGTTTCTACCCAGCAGCAGCACTGAGCTCCTTGCCCCTAGTTAAGGAGTAATTACATTTATACAGTCCTAAAATTACATTCAGTCCTTTGAAGGCAGCCGCAGGGCTGAGGCATCCCCTGGTGCAAATGAGTTTGATACCCCTGCATTAGGTGAAACAATGACCAGCAGCTTCTTCTGGGGGTTGAACCTTTTTGTTGAGCTCTGCTCCAGCTCTTAGTCATTTCTCCAACCTTTTAGCTCGTCCAAGCAGCCTATTACATTTTTCATAGCTTTAAGTAGTTGAGGGTGTGCCAAGACCTGTCAAGATTTGAAGGGGTTGGGAATCTCAGCACCAAGATTCAGGCTGGCTAGAAGCCAGAGCCTCAGGCAGCAGCTTTTAAAAGTATGCAGTTATATAAAGTCCTCAGAGGTTGCAAGCATAAGTCCTGCTGTTGCCCAGAGCCAAGCAACCTGGAGGTGTCCCCTGGGATGCAGTTGCAAAAATCAGGGCTCCAGACAAGTGCACAAGCTCCTTTCTGAGAGATATCAGCACGCTAGAGCAAGGCAGCGAGCAAGTGCCAAGCTGGCTTCCACAGCCTGTGATCCTTGAGACAGCTCTGTGGACCCCGCTACATGTGTGCCAACCTGAAGCCTGCCTCCAGGACAAGGAAAGAGGCCTCTTTCACAGAAAGTTGGGGAGCTGGGCCTCAGTCCACTGTCTGTGCAGTGTCCTGGGGATGGCAGTCTGCCATGAATTGTCCTTCCTATTGCCATAGTCCCACAGGACCAAGGAACACAAACACCTCTGGCCACCAGAACCAAGGGATTGAAGAGAGTCCCCTGTGTGTCACCCACAAAAACTGGTCACCAGGTGCATGTAATGCTTTCCTCTGAGAGACACTGGTGCACTGGAGTATGGCAGAGGTAAACATGAAGATACTGCCTACCTTCTGGGTAAAGATTATCGTTAACTCGCAAATGTGCATAATTAGAGGCCTGTCCCTCAGGCCACAGTCACGATGATTAGCTGACAGGCTTCCTTCACAGAAACACTGAGCCCCTCTGTTGATCCTTGCTGTGCCCTGTGGTAGCTGTTTAAGAACCCTTGGGTACAGTCTTGTGGAACCCATAAGCAACCCAGAAGCATAAGCCCCACTGGCCACCAGAGCCAGGCGATGTAGATGTATCTCCTAGAACAGTCACAAAAATCAGAGCACCAGACACATATGTGCCCCTTTTTAGGTGACCCCAATTATTACAGTCCCATGTGACCAAGAATATGAGCCCCTGGACTCCAGAGCCAGCCAGTGAAGAGGCATCCCCTGGGCAGCAGCCACAAAAAATGAGGCATCAGACACATGTAAAGGGTCCCTTCTGGTGCTGCTGGTTCTCTGGAGCATGGCAAAGGGAGAGTACCAGCATGGCACCTGCCAGTGTCCATCCCCAGAGGGTATTCTAGCAGGTCCCTAAATGTGTGTGTTAAATTACCTGTCTGCCCCTTGGGAAGAGGTTTTACTATAAGCAGGTGAATCTCCTTCACTCTAGGTCTGGGCATGATCAGCTGCCTCTGAGCTGGGCTCCGGGACAAGTGAGTTCAAGTGCATGAGCCCATTTCAGATTGCTACCATCTTGTGGGTCTCAGGACACGAGCCTTGTTGGTTTTCAAAATTAGATGTTTTGGGGACTCATCTCTGAAGTGTCTTAAAAGTTGGGGTGCCCAATGTGGGGTTTGAATCCTTTGTTTCTCCAGGGTGAAGTTCCAGGTTTTGAATTCCCTCTGCATTATGGGTCATAGCATTGGGGTTATGTGTAAGGTTGTGTTTAGCCTTTCCTACCCACTTAGATATGGTTTTCTTCCTGTTTCCCAATGTGTGGTCGTCAGTCAGCTACCCTGTATGGTTTTTGATGAGGAAATTATTCTATATGTAACGGTAGACTCTTGTGTCCATGGGAAGAGGTGAATTCAAGACCTTCTGATGTCGCTCTCTTGAACCAGACGAAGTTTTCTGTTTGTTTTTATTTTTAATTGATCTTCTCTCTGGTTTTTCTCTCCATTATTAGAAATAGATTATTGAGCTGATTATTATTGTTAGCACTACCTGTTTATCTCTTTAATTCTGTCAATTTTTGCTTCAAAGATTGTGGAGCTCTGTTAGGTTCATATTTATAATAGTCACAGCTTCTTGCTGGATTGAACTTTTTTTTGATATAGTCCTTCTGGACCTCTTGTAATCTTTTTTTTTTTTTAATTTAAGTTCATTTTGTCTGATAATAAAATAGACACTAGTTTCTTTGGTTACTATTTTCATGAAATATATTTTTCTATCCTTTTACATTCTTATATGTAAAGTGAGTTTCTTGTAGAAATCCTGTAGGGGTATTTTGTTTGTTTGTTTGTTTTTCTTTTTCTTAATTCATTCTGATCTCTGCTTTTTTAATTGAGAGATTTAATTTATTTTCATTTAAAAATATTTACTGATAAAGGGCCCAGAAGCATATGAAAAGATGTTCAGCATCACTAGCCATCAGAGAGATGCAAATTAAAACCACAATGAGATACCACTTCACACCAGTCAGAATGGGCAACATAAACAAATCAACAAGCAAGTGTTGGAGAGGATGTGGAGAATAGGGAATCCTAGTGCACTATTGGTGGGAATGCAGACTGGTGCAGCCACTGTGGAAAACAGTATGGAATTTCCTCCAAAAACTAAAAATGGTACTGCATTTTAACCCAGCAATTTCACTGCTGGGATTATACCCTAAGAACCCTGAAACACCAATCCAAAAGAACCTATGCACCCCAATGTTCATAGCAGCACAATTTACAATAGCCAAGTGCTGGAAGCAACCTAAGTGCCCATCATTAAATGAATGGATCAAAAACCTATGGTACATTTACACAATGGAATACTATGCAGTAGAGAGAAAGAAGGAGCTCCTACCCTTTGCAACAGCATGGATGGAACTGGAGAGTATTATGCTAAGTGAAATAAGCCAGACAGTGAGGGACAAATACCATATGATCTTACCTTTAACTGGAACCTAATCAACAAAAGAAAGAAAATAAGCAAAAATATAACCAGAGTCATTGAAATTAAGAACAATCTGACACTAACCAGAGGAGAGGTGGGAGAGGATTTTCAGGAACAACTATAAAGGACACATGGACAAAATCAAGGGGAGGGTTGGAAGCAAGGGAGGGAGGGAGGTTTGGCTGGTGTAGAGGGGTGGGAGGTAAATGCAAACAACTGTAATTGAACAATAAAATAAGTAATAAAGAAATAAAGTATTTACTGATAAAGGAAGGATTTACTTCTGCCAAGTAACTATTTGTTTTCTCTGTATCTTATGTATCTTTTGTTATTTAGTGATTCCAATTAACATCTTAAACTTATAACAATCAAGTTTTGACTAATAGCAACTTAGTTTCAATAGTATACAAACAGTGTGCTTCAGTATGTCTCTTTCCCATGCCCTTTATATTATTGTTATAAATTAAATCTTTACATTGTTTCCATTTAGAGAGATAATTATTTTATACATTTGCCTTTAAAATCGTATATTTTTTAAAAGTTACAAGTCAGAAGTATAATAATGCTGCCTTTTATATTTACCTACATTGTCACTTTCACCTGTGTTCTTTATTTCTTCTTAGGGCTTCAAGTTACTGTCTAGTGTCCCTTCACTGCATCCTGAAGGACTCAGATTTAGTATTTCTTGTAAGACAGGTCCTACTAAAAACAAACTCCATTAACCTAATGTTAAATTTCTTCCTTACAGTAGTTTCTTAAAACTTCCATAGAATGTAGACAAAGAAGTACACATAGATTATCATCAAATGATTCGTTCCCTGTTGATGCAGTAAAGCAGTAGTGCCATTGCTGCCTGGGAATCATCCGGGGAACTTACTAAAACCAGGCCTTACCCTAGGTTTGTCAGCTTAATTCCCCAAGTGATGCTATGTTCATCCTGATTTAGCATTGACTTTCACTTCGAAATCCAGGTGTCCCCTTCAGGTACTTGATGAATTGAGTGTACAGTAACAAGTGGAAAATAGCAAAAAGGGTTTGAGATGTGACCACTTAGCTGAGTGACTCATTACTGTGTAGATCGGCCTCATAGCATATACAGTTCAGTTATGACCCAGAAGAATTGCATACTTATCCTGGTTTGCTCATCACTGCCAGGCACTAATACATGTGAAGTCACCTCAGTGTTTGTTGAATACCTATAGAATGAGTTTTTGTGCCTCATGAAACTATCAGATTTTTTCATATTAAGCTATGTTTTCATTGTTTAATATTTTGTGATTTAACTTTCCATTGAACTGCATATTATTAACAGGCTATTTCTAATGATTAGGATTTTCTTTATATTTTACTCTCATTATATGCAAGCAACAGAACTTCCCAATAAGAAATTTAATCCATTTAAGCACAAATACCTACATTTAATCTCTTTAATAGGTGAATAATATGTTTACCATTTAGGTGCCTATGGTTCATGCTTGAAGTTTTAATGACAAAGAATGAAAACAATAGCCATGCCTTTATGAAGAAAATGGCAGAAAACATCAAGTTAACAAAAGACGCCCAGTCTCCAGATGAATCCAAGACAAACGAAGTAAGATATATGAGGCCACTGGGTAGTGAGATATGAGGCCATGTTATAGGAAAAAATATTACAGCCCTTGTCCCATTTGTTTTTTCTAGTACATGCTATATTAGATAACAGAATGTTTATACAAATATATATTTATAGTCAGTTTTTATTGGATTTTATTACAGTTGAATTCTATTATTTGAGGACTGTTTATTACTCTGAAAAAGACATTAAAACTTCTACAGAGAGTCCTGGCTGGTCAGGCTCAGTGTATTGAGTGCCAGTCTGCAAACCAGAGAGTCGCTGGTTCAATTCCCAGTCAGGGCACATGGCTGGGTTGCAGGCCAGGTCTCCAGTAGGGGGCATTCAAGAGGCAACCACACACTGATGTTTCTCTTCCTCACTTTCTCCCTCCCTTCCCCCTCTAAAAATAAATGATTGAAAGTACAAAATTTCTACAGAGCAAAGGAACAAGAACTAATAAAATTACGACAGTGCTATCTTACAAACTTTCAGTAAGAGTTACAGACAAGAAAGCATGCTTTTAGTATATTTCCTTTGGTTTAGTTTGGTTTGTGTGCTACATTTTCTAAGGTTTTTTATTTATTTATTTTTTAGAGGGAAAGGAGGGAGGGAGGGAGAGAAACATTGATGTGCAAGAGATACATTGATCAATTGCCTCTTGCACACCCCTAGCCAGAGACCTGGCCCACAACCCAGGCATGTTCCCTGACTGGGAATCAAACCAATGACCTTTTGGTTCAGAGGCTGGCACTCAATCCACTGAGCCACACCAACCAGGGTAAAGATTTTTATTTATTTATTTTTAGAGAGGGGAAGGGAAGGAGAAAGAGAGGGAGAGGAACATTGATGTGCATGCAACCAGGGATCTGGCCTGCAACCCAGGCATGTGCCCTAAAGGGAATCAAACCTGCGACCTTTTAGCTCATAGTCCAGACCTCAATCCACTGAGCCACTGTTTGCTGTTTTTAATGCATCCTTGGCATTCATGTTAAATTAAAGGGTTTTTGTTTGTTTGTTTGCCAGGAGGCTACATAAGAATAAATGTCAAATACAAATGTGAAATATTCAAGGAATAAATAACCACATATCCTTCTTTTGATTCCATTTTATGCTTTAGGTAAAATTGGTTCTTATAATTATTTTGCACTACTAAAAGCTATATATGATCTTTTTTTCCTCCCTAGAAACTTTACACAGTATGTGATGTGGCCCTGTGTGTTATAAATAGTAAAAGTGCTTTGTGCAATGCTGATTCACCAAAGGAGCCAGTCCTTCCAATGAAATTTTTTACACAACCGGAAAAGGTAATGTTCTTCTCCCTCATTTTTCTACCACACAAAGTGATTTAAATTTCAGTTACCATCACCCCTAGTGGCAAATATTGGATTGTCTTGACAATAGAGTAAAAAATACCTCTGTGAATTTTCAAAGAAATGGGAGGCTATCTTCCAAAGCCCTGAACACCATCATTTTCACCTTACAGAGTAGGAGGGTGCAAACCAAGCTTGGAGGTGGTGTTCCTAAGTTAGCTTCTGGATACATCTAGTATGTAACGTGTGACACACTGTGAATATATACAGATACACACATATACATACACATACTATATGTATATATATGAAATGAAAATTTAGAATTAATGGAATTAGTATTGATAATGGATAGACCTGGGTTCTAATAACCATGTTTAACTTGAGAGACTTCAGACATTAACTTTTCTAAGCCTCAATTTCTTCATCTATGAAATGCAGATTACTACTAATACCTGTGAGTGATTACTAGTATGATAGTGATAACTAGGTTTATAAGTTTGTCACATAGTAAGCATTCAATATATTAGTAATTAATACATAGTATATTTATTCTGCTATCAGCAAAATTAAGTTTTTCAGCCAACTGAAGCTCATTTAAGTTTCTCCTTTTTTTAAAATTAGTCATATCAAGGAGAAAAAGAATATTGAGTAGTTAATATTTTTCTTTTGACTATTTCCTTTAATAATAATTTAACTGCTATTAATTTTTTTAACTTTTTAAAAATCCTTTATTTCCTGCTTTAAGGTGGTATTTTAAAGCTTAACTTTCCTGTGCTTTGTTTAAAAGACAGAATTCTCAGTATTTTTAATTGGAAAATATATAGCACTGAAGTATTTTTAACATTTTTAAACCTGAAGATGTACTTCAGATGATACCTCCCCCCATAGTATTTTACAGAAGAACACACGCTCCAAGAAATAGAGCTTCCTGCTTTGAATGCCATCCTTTGTCAGTTTTAATCAGATTTAGTATTTAATTATTTAGATCTTTAATTATTTTGTATTTGTCATTCACTATGCCAGGTTTTTTATAGGAATTATAAAGATCGCAAAGTTATTTGCCCTCAATTGAATTTACTTATCTTTACAAATATTCTTGAGTGAGCTCCTGAGTGTGAACCCTGTTACTGGTGCCCAGCACTCCCGAGGCTGGGACAGCACGCACCCACCTCGAGCCTTCGTGTAGCAGTCGTCCCCCTCTCCAGGCGAAAACTGTTTTATCACTACACATAATTGTAATAGTTTTTTATTGGATGTTTGAAACTTAGACGTTCTTAGCCTTCTTAATAATAATTTAGGATTTTTCTGCTTTCATTGAGCAACTTTCCTCATTTCCTTTTCTGTGCTAATCTGGTACAAATTGAAACACTAGAAAACTAGGCATATTAAGCTAGTGAGCCTAGCAAGACTAGAGTGTATCTTCATGAATAAAAGAACTCTGGTACCCAGGCTTTGTAAAATTTATTTTAGCTGCATAAAAGCCTTTTTGCAAAAAGAGAAGAAAAAAAGATACAGCTTTGCCTAGAACACATGCCAAGAGTGTAATTTCTTTATGGGCACATTTGAATCCCCTGTTCTTTTCCTGTAACACTAGTGTGAAGGTAAACATAGTAAAAGAAAGTTACTTTCTTGATTGTAGTAAATCATTTTGTTTCTGAGACACAATTGCGGTTTATTTGTATGCTGGTCCCAGGATATTTAACAGAGACATCAAAGGATAAAATCAACTTTTTAAATTAAGTTTTTTCTGTTTATTGATTTTGAGAGAGAGAGAAATATCAGTTTGTCACTCCACTTATTTATGCATTCATTAATTGATTCTTGTATGTGCCCTTACTGGGGACTAAACCCGTAACCTTGGTGTGTCAGAATGACACTCACCAACTGAGCTACCTGGCCAGGGCTGAACTCTTCTTAAGTTTTATATAAATGTAACTTTTAAGAAAGTATCTTCAGTGTCCACATTTGGTTTAATTCATTCAGCAACTGGTCAATACCGCAGCTACCAAAGAACATTATAATTCACTTAATTATATTTTGGCTGTGTATTTACTTTTATGATTTGGACAAAATCAAAATATGAAAAAAATGTGTTTTATTTTAGAAATCCAATGCGTTATCCATTGCACTACACAGCCACCTAAAGTGTGCTTTATTTTAAACGTGATTTAAGTAATTTATCTGACATGTGCCTAAGTCTTATGTACCATTGATTTCATTATAAAGCTAGACTTAGGATATGGTTCATTAAATATGCTTTGATTATTTGATTAATATGTAAGCACAAATGTAATAAAAATGCATATGTTCCCTTTGTTTTTTATTTGTTTTGATAGGACTTCTGTAATGATAAGAGTTATATTTCAGAAGAGACCAGAGTACTTCTGTTAACAGGAAAGGTACTGTGTACTAGATAATCTGAGGATATTTGTCTCGTGTGTGTATTACTCATGATTTTCTTAGAAATAACCATTAACTGTCCCCAGATTTTATAGTTCCTGGTTCTTAGGGATCATGTTGCAGATTGTCTATCATCTAAAGTGTTTGTTCTCTCGGGCTTTTCTGTTTGTTTTTAAAGTATTAATCAATTAGACAAGCTGTACTTTATAAAAGTACCAATATGACACCTGAAAGAGAAAAGGAAATTTAATTTTTGATTAACACCATCTGAACTATTCCTATGTATGCACAATAGTTTACTTGTAATAAATTCTGTCTTATTATATTCACTGTGTTTGAGGGACACTTGTTTTGATTGAGCAATAAGAAATAATTAGGGGGACTTCCGCCAAGATGGAGGCATAGGTGGATGTGCCGTGCCTTCTCCCACAACCAAGATTAGAGAAAACTAAATATTAGCAACAGAAAACACAGCCAGAACACGGAAAATTGAACTTTTCGGAAGTCCGTTAACAACAAATTCTTCAGCCTGACCAGTAAGGGGCGAAACCAGCGGCTGGCGGAGCAGGGTTGCACAGGAGGACTCGGCCAGACACACTCAGGCCCGCGGAATCCAGACGCAGGGTCAGACCTAGTGAGCGACCCAGCGAGCAACCAGGCGAGCGACCTCGGGGGAGAGAGCCGGGCCGGGGCTGCGTGTTGACTGAGGTCGCGCATTTGTGCGAGGGTGGACAGGCGAGGAAGTGGGCGGTTGGACCAGGCCGGCAGGTCCCCACGGCAAGCGGCAGTGGAGGGCGCCGCCATTTCCCTGCTCTGACCCCACCTCCACATACAGCGTCATAACCCAGCGACTCTGAGTGGCCCGGCCCAGGTGAACCACCTAAGGCACTGCTCCTCCGCAGCCAGCTGTGAGAAGCGGCAGAGGGGGTCGCCATTTCCCGCTCTGGCCACGCCCCCACATACAGCGTCACAACCCAGCGACCTGGGAATCCAAGCTGCCGCTTCTCACACTTAAAGGGCCCGAACAGACCAAGAATGGCGCAGGAGGATCTCAGAGCCCCAGAAATAAATCTAAGCGATGAAGAAATAGCAAAACTCACAGACGCACAGTTTAAAAAATTGGTGATCAGGATCCTCACAGAACTGGTTGATTATACGGACAAATTAGACAAATATATGAAGGCGAAACTCATTGAAATGAATGGAATTGCACAGGACACCAATAGCAATGAAAAGGAAACTGGGACTCAGATCAATGGAGTGGACCAGAAGAAAGCAAATAATGGCCAAACAGAAAAGAGTCAAGAAGCAAGAATTCAAAGAAATGAGGAGAGTCTTAGGAACCTCCAGGACATCTTTAAACGCTCCAACATCCGAATTATAGGGGTACCAGAAGGGGGAAAGGCACAGCCACCAGTGGAAAACTTATTTGAACAAATAATAAAGGAGAACTTCCCCAATCTGGCAAAGGAAATAGACTTCCAGGAAATCCAGGAAGCTCAGAGAGTACCAAAGAAGTTGGACCCAAGAAGGAACACACCAAGGCACATCGTAATTACATTAGCCAAGATTAAAATGAAGGAGAGAATCCTAGAAGCAGCAAGAGCTAAGGGGACAGTCACCTACAAAGGAGTCCCCATCAGACTGTCAGCGGATTTCTCAAAAGAGACCTTACAGGCAAGAAGGGGCTGGAAAGAGGTATTCCAAGTCATGAAATCTAAAGACCTACAACCAAGATTGCTCTATCCAGCAAAACTTTCATTTAAAATGGAAGGACAGATAAGGTGCTTCTCAGATAAGATCAAATTCAAGGAGTTCATCATCACCAAGCCCTTATTATATGAAATGTTAAAGGGACTTATCTAAGAAAAAGAAGTTAAAGAAACATGAACAGTGAAAGGACAACAAACTCACAGTTATTAACAACCACACCTAAAACGAAAGCAAACTAAAAGGACAGCTAGATCAGGAGTGGAAACATAGAAATGAAGATCTCAAGGAGGGTTAGCAACAGGGGAGTGGGAGGAGGAGAAGGGGGGAGAAGGTACAGAAAATAAGTAGCATAGACAGTAGATAGAAAATAGATGGGGGGGCAAGAATAGCATGGGAAATATAGAATCTAAAGGACTTGAGACACATGGTCATAAACTAAAGGGGGGGTGATGGTGGGGATGGGGGGTAGGGTGGAGGGGAATAAAGGGGGAATAGAACAACTGTAACAGCATAATCAATAAAAAAAAAGTAAATAGTAAAAAAAAAAAGAAATAATTAAATATTGCCTAGTATTAAGTAGAGGTAATACTTATGACTTGTAATTATTGTATTTAGATAAACACAGTTTTACTGAATTATCATTTTTAACCAATTTAGGATTAGCTTTTGAAAGTAACAATAATTTCTTGGCTTAAGCTAAACAATATTTCTTACATGTACCTAAATTTATATGCATTCTTTTCAGTAGGGTATAAAATAACATGTATATGTGTAATTTTTAGCCAAAACCTGCTGGAGTACTGGGTGCAGTAAACAAGCCTTTATCAGCAACAGGAAGGAAACCATATGTTAGAAGCACTGGAGCTGAGACTGGAAGCAATATTAATGTAAATTCAGAACTGAACCCTTCTACCGGAAATCGGTCAAGGTAATTCTTCTCTCCAGTTGTTTTTGTGACTATCACTCACAACTCAGTGTCACAAAAACAGACTTTAGGGAATGTTTTGATACCGAATAACCATGCTGGATTTTGGTATAAATAATGATGCAAATTGAAAATGTACTACAGCACTCTAAGTGTGTAGAAAAGTTAAATTTTTATAATATGACTAGTTTTATTATTATAATGAGGATTTATAACTAATTTTATTGTTACCCATGAAATTTTTAAAATAATTTTTAATGTTATTTATTTTTTAAAAGATTTTGTTTATTTTTAGAGACGGGGGAAAGGAAGGAGAGAGGAGAGAAATAATAATCTGTGGTTGCCTCTCACACACCCCCTACTGGGGACATAGCCCACAACCCAGGCATGTGCCCTGGCTGGGAATTGAACCCACAACCCTTTGGTTTGCAGGCCTGCTCTCAATCCACTGAGCTACATCAGCCAGGGACCATGAAATTTTAAGAATAAACTCAACTGGTGGTATTTTAAATACATTCTTAACAGGAGAACGAACCCTGAAATACAGAATATTAATGTGAAATCTGTGGTTTACAGAGATGGTGGAGCTCAGTCACCTCCCCTGTGGATTCTTGCAGCCCCCACTTTGCAGAATGTTAAGAAGAGACTGGAGACAAATATACTATAATCTATCATTGCATTTTTGTTTTGTTTTAGAGTTTTTCACCCCCAAGAGGTAGGCTTAGGATAGTTATTTTGTTTCTTGACAACTAATCTGCCTCTCAGATGGTTTTAGGTAGCTATTTTTATTTTATATTAGTAAAGTCACATGGAAATCAATGACACGATATAGCCCTAGCTGGTGTGGCTCAGCAGATTGAGTGCCAGCCTGTGAACCAAAAAGTCACCAGTCAGGGCACACGCCTGGGTTGTGGGCCATGTCCCCGGGGTGGGGCCTGTGAGAGACACTGATGAGTGTTTCACTCGCACATCAGTGTTTCTCTCTTATTCTCCCTCCCTTCCCCTTTCTAAGAAAATAAATAAAATCTTTTAAAGAAAATAATGGAATATAATAGACCAGTGGCCTGTAACCACTGATCTGAATCTTGCCAACATTACTGCTCCTAAACCAGCCTGAAGCTCTTATTTCTTTATTGGTATAGTGAGAGAACAAACATTCCGTTCATGTAGTGACATAAAGAAGTGGTTTATTTTTCTTCAACAGGGAACAGAGTTCAGAGGCAGCAGAAACTGGAGTTAGTGAAAATGAAGAGAACCCTGTGAGAATTATTTCTGTCACACCTGTAAAAAATGTTGACCCAGTAAAGAATAAGGTAAATTCTTAAAGTTTAACAAATGGATTTCTCCTGTGAAGGTTCTTACTACAAATCTCGTAGTAGTGGTGAGAAACCCACAGTAAAGGTTCATGTAGACTACACATGGTGCATGTGTGCATACCACCCTTGCTATAGGAGTGTGCTTCCACTGTCCGGAATGACTCTGCCCACGTCTACTCACCTCATCTTACAGGAGTGGGTGCTGTCACCCACACTGTAGCCCCCTCCCACGCAACTTCTCCCAACACCTTGAAAGAGCAGGATTTGAGTTTTTGAGATCTTACTTTCAAAAACTTACTCCTGCCAAAGTCAGCACTGTTTTGTTTGTGTGGTATTTATGAAAGTTTATGAATTAACCTTTTTAAAAGTGTTTGAGCTTTTGTTTATAGCTCCATTCTTTGTTGTTGACCTTTTAACTATGACATCCAATTTTGTTAATAATTTTTTGGTAGGATCAAAAGGAGTATAACATTGGTAGGAGTATAAGGGCCAAGATGGAGGCAGAGGTGGAAACACTATGCCTCCTCGCACAACCAAGTTTAAAGACAACAAAGTTTTAGTAACAAAAATGCAGCCAAAACACAGGAAATTGAACCGTACAGAAGTCTGACAATAGTGAACCATTCAGCCAGACTGGTAAGAGGGGTGGAGTCAGTGGTGGAGCGGGCTCTGGCAGGAAGGATCAGAGGACTGACCCAGGAATGCGACCAGTGGTTGACGGATACCAGGCGTGGGGTGATGGACCCACAGGAGGGCACAAGACAGCTGGCTGACTGCGGTCACACATTCAAGCGCAGATAAACCAAACGAAGGAGCAAACAGTGAGACAGATCGCTCAGGCCAGGGCCCCAGCGATGGGAATTAGAGCCTGAAAGCACCAATTGGAGAGACTTTTGGGGTCAAGGTACCGGGAGAGTTCATTGGTGAGACCCGCAGGCTCCTGGAGTGTACACAAGCCCACACACCCAGGAACCAGCACCAGAAGGGCCCAATTTGCTTGTGGGAAGCAGCAGAGGGGACAGAAATCTGAGAGAGAGAGCTGAACAACGGCCATTGCCCCTCTCTGACCCCACCGCCACATACAGCATCACAACCCAACAATCTGGGTCACCCCACCCTCCTGAACACCTAAAGCTCCACCCCTCATATTTAACAGGTGCGAACAGACCAAAACATTATGGCTAAAGAACAGCTCAAAGCCCCAGAACCAATAATTCTAAGCAACCAAGA
This sequence comes from Artibeus jamaicensis, assembly GCF_021234435.1. NCBI lineage: Eukaryota > Metazoa > Chordata > Mammalia > Chiroptera > Phyllostomidae > Artibeus > Artibeus jamaicensis. The sequence continues at coordinate 3,557,491 of NW_026521954.1, forward strand.
GATAGCCAACTTTCATCTGCATAGTTCAAAACACTGGTGATCAGGATGCTCACAGAACTAGTTGATTTTAGTCACAAATTAGTGGAACAAATGAAAGCTAAACTAATTGAAATGAAGGAAGTGCACAGGAAAGCAATAGTGATGGAAAGGAAACTGGGTCTCAAATCAAGGGAGTGGACCAGAAGGAAGAAAAAAATGACGAAACAGAAAAGTATGAAGAAACAAGAATTTTAAAAAATGAAAGGCTCAGGAACCTCCAAGACATCTTGAAATGTTCCAACATCTGAATTATAAGGATACCAGAAGGGGAAGAGGAACAGCCACGAGTGGAACACTTATTTGAACAAATAATAAAGGAGAACTTCTCCAGTCTGGCAAAGGAAATAGACTTCCAGGACATCCAGGAAGCTCAGAGAGTACCGAAGAAGTCGGACCCAAGAAGGAACACACCAAGGTACATCATAATTACATTAGCCAAGATTAAAATGAAGGAGAGAATCCTAGAAGCAGCAAGAGATAAGGGGACAGTCACCTACAAAGGAGTTCCCATCAGACTGTCAGCGGATTTCTCAAAAGAGACCTTCCAGGCAAGAAGGGACTGGAAAGAAGTATTCCAAGTAATGAAATCCCAAGACCTACATCCAAGATTGCTCTATCCAGCAAAGCTTTCATTTAGAATGGAAGGACAGATAAAGTGCTTCTCAGGTAAGGTCAAATTCAAGGAGTTCATCATCACCAAGCCCTTATCTTATCATATGAAATGTTAAAGGGACTTATCTAAGAAAAAGAAGATAAAAAAGATGAACTGTGAAAGGACAGCAAACTCACAGTTATTAAGAACCATACCTAAAACAAAAGCAAACTAAGAGGACAGCTAGATCAGGAGCAGAACCATAGAAAAGGAGATCATAAGGAGTGTTAGCAACAGGGGAGTGGGAGGAGGAGAAAGGGGGAGAAGGTACAGAGAATAAGTAGCATAGCTGGTAGGTAGAAAATAGACGGGGGGGGGGCAAAAATAGTATGAGAAATATAGAATCTAAAGAACTTGTGACACATGGACATAAACTAAAGGGGGGAAATGGTGGAGGAGGGATGTGCAGGGTGGAGGCAAGTGAAGGGGGGAATAGGACAACTGTAATGGCATAATCAATGAAAATATAGTTTTTAAAAAAACAACATTGGTAGGAGCATCAGACAAGCCTGAGTCTGAATCCTGGCTCTGCTGCTTGCTGGCTGTGTGTTTACTTGGGCAGATTGCTTGGCTTCTAAGTTTCTATCCAACTGTAAGATGAAACTGATAATGTTCCTCAGTAGGAATGGCATGAAGATACCAGCATTTCTCTTCACACAGAATTTTTATATTCTTGACATATTTATCTTTGTATTGCCCAGCATATATTTATGGTATTCATCAAATGTTTTAGGATTATCTTTTGGGACATGAAATATAAGACCATACATTTATCCCACAGTAGCTGAACTTTTTCTCTCCGTATTCATTATCTGAACTCAAACTGAATAGATAAGAATCCTTTTTTATTTTAATTTTTTTCTATTTAGTATTGATATTTAAAAATATTTTCTATTTCAACTGTACAGCATAGTGGTTGGACATTTTTATAATTTACGAAGTGACCCCCCAAGGATACATTTTAGATCAGTCTCATTATCCAAAAACTTGCTGTTGGCTGTACAACATTCACTGCATCAGCAGATTTAGCTAACAAGAAACCTCTTCCTGTTTGACTCTTGGAACTCAGAAACCAATAGATTTGGGTATCGTCGGATCCTTGTATAGAATTAAACAGTCTTGATGTAAACAAGTTTAGATGCAAAAATGAATGTTGCTACAGTCATTCAGTGAAACATTACTTATAATACATTTTTAGAGGTGGTACAGCGATGTGTTTATCTTGTCAAAGAGCTATCCATAATCATTCCAGTCTCTTCTGTAAAATTCTATATAAGATAAATTGGACATCTAAATTCTGAGAGACTAAAATGTTACATTCTGATTGATCTATAATAGTATATTGTTCCAAACCCTTACTTTAACTTTTTCATGCTTCCAAAGAATGTTTTAACAAATTCCCTGTAGCCTGAAGAGATAGGGGTTGGTGGTATTTTGGCAAAGTCCTGATAGTCTCCTTGTCAGATGTCCCATAAGTTGTATAGTTATTTCTTTTTAGGGTCTGGTCCTCAGTCGTGTGAGCTCAAAAAACTATCTTGTTAATATATGAAAAGAAGATAGAGCTCTAAGGGAATGTTTCTTGCTAGCCACTTTCTCAGAGACTGATGCATAAACCAATTTATATATATATATGAAAATGATCCAGCAAACTGAATATGCATGTTACAGATCAGCCCATTCTCTGCTGTTGTTTTCTTTATGAGGGAAACCAGATTTTAATATGATCAGTGAATGACGGGAATGGTTGAAAGAAGAACCAGGACTCGTCTGTGGGTTTGGAAAGCAACACTGCCAGTCCCGTCTGTTGGGAGCCTTCTTTTTCTTGGCACCTGTAACTGGCCACCGGGTTTCCTCCTCGTGTAGCTTGTCCGCGAGTTCTCATCCGTGTGCACATGTACATGATGCTCATAGAGTGTCTGAATATGATCACGTGATTTTTAATGCAGCCTTTTTCTTTAAACGGTCTAATCTGCTTGTTCATTTTTTTCCAGTCTTATTTTCACTTACTTTTTGTGTGTATACACATATTTCCTTTCCTCCTTTTTGCCACTATAATATGACATTAAATATATACTTGTGGTTTTATTTTTGTGGCCTAGGTTCCTAGTAGCGGGGTTAGAGGGCCAAAGGGTAAATGTTACAGAGTTTAGATATTTTCATATTGCTTTCATGAAAAATTGGAACACTTAACATTTCTTCCAGCAGGGTATGTGAGTACTTTTCTCTCTGCACGTCCACCAAGAACAGGTTTTATAGTTATTCTGCTTTTTATTTTTTAGTCTCAAGTATCAAAACTAGTACCCTACTGTTTTAATTTTGATTTCCCTCACTACTAGTATTTTTACTGACCACTTAGATGTGCTCTTCTGTAACTTGCCTGTTCATATTTGCTCATTTTTAAATTATCTTTTTCTTGACTAAACTTCTGATGCTGTAGTAGTTTTACCTTCTTGTTAACTTTCTTTCTCCCTTCTAATCCAGTCGCCATGCAGCAGCCAATTTGATCTTTTAAAAATGTAATTTGGATTATGTTTGTCTTCAATTTAAAGCCTTCAATTTTAAAAACTGCTAACTTTCATTAGCACTTTAAAATTTTTGGTTTCTTAATGTGTTCTGTGAGGCATTCATGATCCAGCCCATGCCTGCCTCGCCGACCTCCTTGCCACCTCCCTCCCTTGACTTCTGGCGGACCAAGACCTTACATTTTCCAGCTCGTTCCCTCTCCAGGTACTTTTGTGCTGCCTCTTGCCTCTGTCTGGAATACTTCACTTTTTATGTGATGTTACTTAAATGATTCCCCAAAAGAAACTGGTATTTCTTCTGATTTCTTTCAGAATGCACTGTTCTTTAATCTCTTCACACTTGTGATTTATACTTAAATACTTGTTTGCTTTTTTAAAAACCCTAGTCATCTGCCATGCTCTATCTACGTGAGAATACGAACATTATCAATTTCGATCCCCAATCTAAATCCAGCAGCCACTGCAACTGATAGGCATTCAGTTCAAGGAATGGTTCCTCTTTAGATTTAATACTTGGTGGTTTCACTGATCCATCTTGTTCTGCCCCCAAATCACTGTTTTTCCCCAGGGTGAGTTTGCATATCTGTTCTCTGATCCATTGTGTATTGTTTCACAGTTTAATTAATGTGGACCACCTTACTCTTGTTTCTCATGTGTTACCCATTCTATTAAAATGTGGATTAACATTAGAGTAAACAAACCCTAAAGTGAAACACTGATGTGGGCTTTTCTTATTTAAATTACTTCTGTTATGAATTTTCATTTACCTAAATTTTCTTGAAACATAATTTATAATATTTTTTAAAACATTTTATTTACTTATTTTTAGAGGGAGGAGAAGGGAAGGAGAAAGAGTGGGAAAGAAACATCAATGTGTGGTTGCCTCTCATGTGTGTCCTACTAGGGAACTGGCCTGCAACCCAGGCGTGTGTCCTGACTGGGAATCGAACTGGCGACCCTTTGCTTCACAGGCCCACGCTCAATCCACTGAGCTACACCAACCAGGGCAATTTATAATACTTTTAAATTATATTAGTTTCAGGTGTGTAGCCCAGTGAGTAGACATTATATAATTTACTGAGTGATCATCCCAATAAATGTTGTACCCATTTGACACCATATACAGTTATTAGAATATTGACTGTATTTCTTATGCTCTACTCTACATCCTGTGACTGTTTTGTAACTACCAAGTTGTACTGAATCTCTTCGCCCTTTCCACACTACCCTCCACTTTACTCCCATCTAGCAACTATGAAAATATTCTCTCTCCGAGTCTGATTCTGTTCTGCTTCTTTATTTTTTTTTATTCAATTGTTGATAGGTATGTATTTCTTGCCATTTAATTGTTCATATTTTTAAATCTTTTTTTCCCCTTCTTAAAGAAGACTCTTTAACATTTCAAGTAATATTAGTATGGTGGTGGTGAACTCCTTTAGCTTTTTCTAATCTGGGAAGCTTTTCATTTTCTTCTATTTCAAATAGTCCTGATTGGTGTGGCTTTAGTATATTGGGTATCGTTCTGCAAACTGAAAGGACACCAGTTTGATTTCCAGTCAGGACACATGCTTGGGTTGCTGGCCAGGTCCCGAGTTGGTGGTGAGTGTGCAAGAGGCAACCAGTCAATGTATCTCTCACATATCGATGTTTCTTTTTCCCTCTTTACCCCACTTTCTAAAAAAATTAATAAAATCTAAATTACAGCTTTGCTGGGTAGAGTAATCTTGGTTTTAGGTCCTTGCTTTTCATCACTTTGAGTATTTCTTGACACTCCCTTCTGGCCTTCCAACTTTCTGTTGAGATACCAGCTGACAGTCTTATGGGAGCTCCTTTGTTGCTTTTAAGATTCTCTTTGTCACTCTGGCTGGTGTGACTCAGTAGAATACACACCAGCCTGTGAACCAAAAGGTCACCAGTTCAATTCCCAGTCAAGGCACATGCGTGGGTTACAAGCCACATCCCTGGGTAGGGGTGTAGAGGCAACCAGTCAGTGTTTCTCACATCGATGTTTCTTTCCCTCTCTTTCTCTTTCCCTTCCCCTTCTCTAAAAATAATTTTTTTAAAGATTCTCTGTTTGTCTTTAACCTTTTGCATTTTAATTATAATGTGTCTTTCTGTGGGCCTCTTTGGATTCATCTTGTTTGAGTTTTTCTGTGCTTTCTGGACTTGTATGTCTGTTTTCTTCACTAGGGTAGGGAAGTTTTCCATCATTATTTTTCAAATAGTTTTTCAACTTCTTGCTCTCTCTCTTCTCTAACACCCCCATGATGTGAGTGTTGGTGTGCTTGAAGTTGTCCCAGAGGGCTCCTTCCACTATCCTTACATTTTTGGATTCTTTTTTCTTTTTTGCTGATATGATTGGGTGTGTTTTGCTTTCTTATATTACAAATCACTGTTTGAGTCTCAGTTTCATGTACTCTACTGCTGATTCCCTGTAAATTATTCTTCATTTCAGTTAGTGTATCCTCCATTTCTGACTCGTCCTTTTTTATGATGTTCAAGTTCTAAGTTCATCTACTCTTCCCCTAAGTTCACCGAGCAGCCTTATAACCAGTGTTTTGAACCCTGCATCTGATAGATTGGTTGTCTCCATTTTGTTTAGTTCTTTTTCTGGAGTTTTGTTCTGTTCTTTCATTTGTGACATGTTTCTTTGTCCCCTAATTTTGGCAGTCTCCCTGTGTTTGTTTCTATGTATTAGGTAGAGATGCTACATCTCCCAGGTTTGGTAGAGTGACGTAATACAGTACGTGTTCTGTAGAGTCCAGTGGCACAGCCTCCCTGTTCATGTGGGCTGGGCACTCCAGATGTTCCAGATCCCCATTGTGTGGGCTGTGTGCTCCTTCCTGCGGCGTTGAGCCTTGATTGCTGTTGACACTTCAGTTGGAGTTATTTAACCCCAGGCCAATCAACTGTAAGGACTTGCTGTGACTGCCATGGAGGATCAGCTGCGTAGGCAACCACCCCAAGGAGCAGGACTTCCTTCAGCAGGGCTCTGGTGCCCACTGAGTCTGCCCCTTGAGTGCAGTGCCTCGACATGAACTGAAGCTGTCCAGTTAGTGCACTGGCTCTGGGCCCTCCCACGAGATGCAGACCAATGTCAGCCACCACCTGTGTTCTGCCTGGGGCTATCAGGCGCATGCTACAAAGCAATCTGCAGATGGCTGCTGCTAGTGCCTGGCCAGGGGCCACAAAGCAAAAGGGTACAGAGCATACCAAGGCCAGATGCTGCTTGAGAGAGTTTAGGCAAATTTGAAGCAAGAGCTAAAATAAGTCATTATATGGAAAAGCCACTGGAACAAGCTTGGGTGGGCCTGACAGTTGGGTAGGGCGGGGCAAACAGTGTTAGCCTGGTTGATGAAGATTCAGAGCCTATGGGTAAAGGACTTAGAAAAGGAACCATGGTTTTTGTCAGCACTTCTGTCTGGAAGGAAGCTGCTCCTCCAGTTCTCACCCTGATGCCAGACACTTTAGTTTCCTCCTGTATGTCCCTGGTTCCTTTTGAGCTGCTTCCCCAGCGCTGGAGCTGAGGAAGTGGGTCCAAAAGAGTTTGTGTGTTGCTGGGCCCTCTAAGAGAAATGCCTAAGACTCAAGAAGCCCACTGCTTCCCTCAGCCAAAATCCCTGGTGGTTTTTACAGCCAGAAGTTATGGCTTCTCTTCCTGGCATTGGAACCCTGGGCCGGGGGCCCTGTTTTGGGGCTGGGACCCCTTGTTCCTTCGGTTGGGGGGTGTCTGCAGCTGAGAGATACCTCCTGACTTTTAACCACTACATGTGGGTGTGGGACCAGCCCATACTTCATTTTTGCCCCTCCTTCTAGGCTTGATGTGGCTTCTTTATAACTTTAGCTGTCGGCCTTCCTGTGCAGCTAGATTCCAGGCAGTTCTCAATGGTGGTTGTCCTGTACTTGTGTGGGTTGGCCAAAAAGTTCGTTTAGTTTTTTCTTACAATGGCTCTAGTAAGTTTTTAGTTGTGTTTAGCTTCAATTTTGTTAGATTGTATTGGGACAGCTGTCATATCAGAGTGCAGTTTTAAAAATTTATCAAAAATTAGTGAATTTTTGTGCAGCCATTTTAATATTGAAGATGGAAGAAAAGAGGTAACGTTTTCATCATGTTATGCTTTATTTCAAGAGGTAAAAACACAACTGAAATGCAAAAGAAAGATTTGTGCAGTGTATGGAGAAAGGTGCTGTGACTAATGTGTCAAAAGTGGTTAGTGAAGGTTCTTGGTACTATTGACATTTTGGCCAATCCGTTCTTTGCTGTGGGCTGTCTTATGCAGTGGAAGATGTTTAGCAGCACCCCCAGCCTCTACCCACTAGAAGCGAAAAGCAGGATATAGCTGACATGTTCAAAATATCCAAAGCAATGAAGTTATTGGTGAAATGAAAAACGTGTCTTTTCATTTATGGGAAAAACTAAACAGACTTTTTGGCCAACCCAGTATCTCTGATGTGGTTGTGAAAGGATGTGAGCCCCACATTTACCTACGCTGCCACCTGGACGAGAACCTTCTACAATATTTCTCCCCTAGTCACTCTAAAAAAGATTTTCTGAGGGAGATGAAGATTAATTTATTAATTAAAAAGATATATTCTAATTTTTGGATGACGATAGTACTCTTTCGTTTTCCTTGATTCAATTAGTATTTTAACAATTAAAATTACAATTGGTTTCTAAATATCATTGATATAAAGGACATTTTCATTCTGATAACTGTTGTTCCTCCTAAAATCCATTATGGCATATTAAAATGGGATTTATTACTTTGAACATTTAATTATTTGTAATATATATACTAAACTAGGAGGAGAAAAAAGTAGAATGTTATGCCCTGGCTGGCATAGCTTAGTGGATTGAGCGTGGGCTGCAAACCAGAGGGTCACCAGTTCAATTCCCAGTCAGGGCACATGGCTGGGTTGTGGACCCAGGTCCCCAGTGAGGGCCACGCGGAAGGCAACCACACATTGATGTTTCTATCTCTACCTTCCTCTTTCTAAAAATAAATAAATAAAAATTTTTTTTTTTAAGTAAAAGGTTAGCCCTAGCTGGGTAGATCAATTGGTTGAAGTGTTGTTCCGTACACCAAAAGGTTGTGGGTTCAATCTCTGGTCAGGGCACAGGCCTAGGTTGTGGGTTCAATCTCTGGTCAGGGCATGTACGGGGTTTCAGAGAGAGAGGAAGGGAGAGTCAGAAACATTGATGTGACGGGAAAACAGTGATTGGTTCTCTTCCTTACACACCCCGATGGCAATTGAACCCGCAGCCTAGGTATGTGCCTTGATCAGGAATCAAGCCTGGGGCCTTTTCGGGTACAGGACAGTGTTCTGACCAATGGGCCACCCAGCCAGGGTGACTTTCTCGATTGTGTGTATTCTGCCTATGCATTTTTAATACGCACTTAGTGAGTGCCTTATATCTGTCCAGCACTGAGTGGAGACCATGCTCCAGTCCCTGCCCTCAAGGAGCTTACACTCCTCATGGGCTGCAAGGAGTTAATGAGACACCCAGGAATCCCAACTCCTTCCAAATACATTCAGATATTTCTAGTACACAATATTGATACTTAAGAATTTGTGTTTATAGAATTGTTCTGTGTTCTTTTAGGAGATTAATTCTGATCAGGCTACCCAGGGCACCATCAGCAGTGACCGAGGAAAGAAGAGAACAGTAACAGCAGCCGGTGCGGAGAATATCCAACAAAAAACAGATGAGGAAGTAGATGAATCAGGACCACCCGCCCCTTCGAAGCCCAGGAGAGGACGTCGACCCAAGTCTGAATCTCAGGGCAATGCAACCAAAAATGATGATCTGAGCAAACCTCTTAGCAAGGGAAGAAAGAGAGCCGCTGTCAGTCAGGAAAGCTCTGGGGGTTTGGAAGCAGGTAATGCCAAAGCACCCAAACTGCAAGATGTAGCCAAAAAGGCGGCACCGGCAGAGAGACAAATTGACTTACAAAGGTAATGCACATTATTCTTTCTGAACCTTTCATCCAGACGTTTTGTTCTTTGCTTAGTGTGTGTCATCACCCCAACACTGAGGCATTGGGAGTGAAAACTGCCCTCAGTTTGCCTGAGTAGTTTATATGGCACTGGTTTTGATTTCATAACTTTCCTTTGGCTACATTTTAATTAGGATATGGTATTTTGACCTATGTTTATGAGCAAGGATACTATAATATTTTGTTTGGTGTCCTTCGCATACGTGCATGAGGTTTACTTAAAATAAACGGCTACCTTTTGGGTATAAAAATCTCAGAATGAAGGAGGTAGTAGTCTTGACATAAGAACAAGGCATATTTCTACTCTTGACTTTCTCTTGTTCGAGTCAGTTTTAACATAAGTCACTAGCTTACCTCTCCCCAGCCCTCCCCAGTGCAGCGGCGGCGCCCCAGCTGCAGGTCCAGAAGTCGGCTTTTCCCACGCTGGGCCTGTAATTTGAATTTAGCCCTACCCCCCGCCCTTTGCTCCTATACCTGCACCTACTCATCCCCCTGAGTTAGATTGGGAGCATCTGGGTTTCTTTTAGGAAAGAGCCAGCTTTTGCCATCTCAGAGCACCCCCACCGCCCTGCGTCAGTCTTGTTAGTAGTACGTGTTGCCGAGGCACGTGTGTTTGTAAGCACATTTTAAAAATAGTCATTTCTGAAATTCTGAAGTTTGAATCTATTAAAGTTTCTTACATTTTAAGTATCTCTGACCACGTTTTACAGCATCTCAGTGACAGCACATCCAGGCCCAACCCTGATCTAAATAGTGAGCTTACTTCTAGATTTATAGGCTAATAAGTGTAGTAATGAAAACCAGTATTAGGTGCAAATTCATTACTTTTCTCCTCAAACCTGGACCTTTTTAACCTTGGCCTCCTTTTCTTTATCAGTAACACATTGTGATAACACCTTCCTCAAAGGATGTCGTCAGATTTGAATGGATCAATAAATAAAGTGCCTTGCACAGAAATGGTCAGGAAATTATCATGACCATTGTTCTGAGTTTTAATTGCTTTACTCTTCAGTTACACAAAAGTTGAACATTTTCCTTAGTGATTGCCAGAATTCTCTAAAGAGGTTCTAGAATTCTAGCCATTCCTCACTGACACAAAATAGTACTGGTCATCACACAGAGGCCATCTGAGCCACCTGACCTTACCTCACCTTAGCTGTCCTTCTGCCATTTAAGCACAATACCCGGGTAACCAGACCTAGTCTCTGATTAGGATATTATAAAACCCGTCCTACTTTTAGCTATACCATATGCTATGCCCCCACATTACTGAACAAACATTAGCCCTTGCTGGTGTGGCTCAGTGGATTGAGTGCCAGCCTACAAACCAAAGGGCTGCTGGTTCGATTCGCAGTCAGGGCACGTGCCTGGGTTGCAGGCCAGGTCTCTGATTGGGGGGGGGGGGGTTGCGTGAGAGTCAACCACACATTTATGTTTCTCTTTCTCCCTTTCCCTCTTTAAAAATAAATAAAATCTTTTAAAAATATTTTTAAAATAATAATAATGCCAGAGACTGATTTTGATTAAAAATGGCATTGGGCCTTTTTAAAAACCTTAAAATGTCTTTAAGGTTTTTAAGAATGAAAAAGGCAACATATTAGAAGTCTTAAGTATACCCTTTAGTAGATCAGTGGGCAGTGTGTTATTTAAAGTACAGGACTCCCCCCCAGTTCTCCCTCCTCCCTCCCATTTCCACCCCCCTTAGTTTTTTTCCATGTGTCCTTTATACTAGTTCCTGGGGGTGGGGGGGAGCTTGGATGGGAGTAAAAAACAGAAAACTGTACTTGAAAAACAATTAAATAACTAAATTTAAATTTTGTTTTGCATCTGGAACTTGGAATAAATAAATAAAGCACAGGATTCCGTGATGGGTTTATATTCTGTGTGAAGTTAAATGGTTAAATAAGATGTTCATGATAACACTAAATTATGTTAATTCAGTAGAGTAGTTCCAACATTTGACACATGCAGTTCAGACACTTCTGATTACATTGCTGACCACTGCTTGGGCTGGCGGCCCAGCTGGCTGGCGCGTCGGCCGTACAGCAGAGAGACGTGGGTTTGATCGCCCGTCAGGGCACCTGTGGGAGGCAGCCGGTCAGTGATTTCCTCTCACACCAGTGTCTCTCTCTCCCGCCATCCTTCTTCCCCCTCCCACCTTCCCTCCCTTTCTCTTTTCCTTCCTTCTTCTCTCTCAAATCAATAATCATATCCTTGGGTAAGGATTTAAAACAATTTGTTTAAGCTGTTGACTGCTAGTTCATGATTAACACAACATAAAAGTACTTTCTGAAAATTTCTCCTAAGCCCTCTTTTGTCTTTTTCATTCTCTCCTGAACCTAACATACAATTATGCCCTTAAATTCTAGCGTAACTAGACTTGGAATCCTGATGAACTAACTACTCAGCCCAACCAGAAACTCTGCATTGCTCATATTATCCTCTTGGATAGAACTGAGTGGATGATAGGCACCTAGCATTGCTCCTGTGCGTCTCGTTCACTCTTTCAACCAACCCTTCACTGGGTGCCAGGCATCGTGCCAGGCTTTGGCAATGCAAAATTACTCAAAATGGATGTGTTCTGCACTCAAAGAATGTCTTTTCCCAGCTTGTAAACTCAAAAAGAGAACAGAAAACTTTGACTTTGGGTCTGTTGATCAATACAATTAAGGTATAGAATTATTTTTATAATTACTACATAAAACAGTGAAATCCTGACATATGCTATACAATATGTATAAGTTTTAAGGATGTTATGTAAGTGAAATTAGCCAGACCAAAAGGACAAACACTGTATGATTCCCGTTACATGAGGTCCCTGGAGAAGTCACACTCACAGACACAGACATTAGCATGGGGGTTGCTGGGGGGGGGGGGTGTTCGTGTTGGTGGCTGCAGAGTTGCAGTTTGGGGACCTTGACTCTAAGCTTCTAGTTAACCTATAAAATCCTTATAACGTCTCTCTGCCGGCAAGTACTATCACTATCCCAGCACGCAAAGAGGAGGAAACCTGGGCAGAGAGGGTTCGTGCAGCTTTTAATCTGTTTACTTTCATAGTGGAGCCAGGTTCGAACTCAGACAGTGTCACTCTGGAGTTTGTCATCACCAGACCGTGCAGGGGTGGGCAAAAGTTCTTTGTGTGGAGAAATAGGTGCAGGTTGTTACTATTATTACAACAGCTTTATTAACTCAAAAGAACGTCACAATGCAACTGTAAACCGATGTTGGCGTGCCCCTGTTTATTGTACCGTTAAGGTAAAATTAAGTCTTAATTCTGCAGGTGGTACACGTGTACACAAAATTAGTATAACAGGATGCTTTGAAAATACTGAACTAGCATATTTTAAATAGCTAATATACTTCATAGATGTAATAGTTCCCATAGAGTGGAATATGTTTGCATACAGTTCATTTTTATAGCTCCTAAGTAAAAAGCTAGTTTATTTAAAAGGAATACAGGTTAAACCAAACATGCCAACCACAGTCATCTTTTAAACCTCTTTCAGAGTGCATACGTAGGCCCCTGCATTGTTTCGTGAAAGAGGAGAAAACAGAGGTTCTTGAGAGCTGCAAACATAAAGTAAACAAAGCACCAGATGCTAAGAATAAGAACATTGTCAGACTGTGATGAAAATTAGGTAGAATACATGGAAAGTATTTGGCATGGTGCTTGGCACATTTTAGTAGAAATAATAGTGATAACAGGGAAAAGTTGAATATGTATTGGCCTTGCCAACAATCATTATTAAACAAGAACAACTGGAGATGAGGAGATCAGATTTGAAAGAAGTACCTGAGGTCCCTGGCCAGCGCTGCCGGACTCTGAGCCCAGGCCCATCCCATGCCCGGTGCCTCTGTGCGCTGCCAACCGTGGTGGCCACGGTTAGGTTTCTCGAACGTATGCAGTATTTTGAAGCATTTGTAAACTACGAACATTCAGAACTCTTATTTGTTTTCCGTCTTAATGTGTAAAAGATGTTTTTATATGTAGTTACCACCAAAATATGGAATAGACAGACACACTAAAACGCAAGCTCCTTGTTTGTGATTCAGTTGATGTTTTATTTGTCCCTCAACCTGAGGAATGTTGAACAGTCAAAATCATGAAGGCGCCAGCTTTGTTTCTATTTCACGTGGAACTGTGGCTTCTACTTTCCTCCGAAATTCTAAACATACTTGCATATTACCTGTGATCGATTTGACATCCCATCTGTGTTTTCCTGAGGGCTGGTGGAGCACCAGATACAGATTAAAGCCACAGGACTGAACAGTTCTGAATACAGAATTAATGTAACACTTTGGATCACCCTCTTAAGGTTATCGTTACAATTTCAACCAGCTGACTAGTAAAGAAGATACAGAGTTGTCAGACCTGAGAGCCATCGAATGCTACCACTCCGAGCTGTCGGCTCGCTTGTTGCCCTGGCGATGCAAAGCACAGCCTCGGGGCCTTGCATTGTGGAGATAGAGCTGAGGGGCTACACGTAGGCTGTGGACCCTGGATTTTAAGCTTGAATGCAAGACTTTGTTAAGTAAGGCCCAGATCCTTGCGTCCTCAGTCGCCCTGCTTTCTGAGTCCAAATGCCATTCCTTTCTCTTCCATTACCTTGCATTATTTTTCACATCTTTCACTTTTTCAGTTTTTCACTCCCCAGGTGGTCAGTTCCCGTCCTAGTCACACCTGTCTCTACAGTAGCATCTGCAGTAGCATCTCCTACTCTTCTCTACTCCGTGCGCTCCTTTGTCAGTCCAGATTCAGGGTCCCCTCGGAGTAGCTGGTCTGTACCTTATGCTGACACCAACCTCTGGAAAACTCACCCAGTTTTATTACTTAATATTTATATTACTGTCGTATTATTTTTAAATGTTATTATTATTAAATCAACGAAAAATGTTGCTTTATTATTTCATTGAATCCTTCAGCCCTATCACGTAGAACTCCTGATAAATGGTAGCCTGGAGAGCCAGTTTTATAGCCCAGCCATCACTTACAGTCGTGTGGCAAGTGCTAACCCTCTGGAATTCCTCTTCCTGACAACATAATAAGAGTTTTCGTGTGATTCCTACTTGCATAATTTACTTACTGACTCGAGGATGGATATTCCACCAGAACATGGGTAGTATATACAAAAATTTTATTTCTTAATCTGGGACTTGATGCTGAGCATTTTGTCAACTTAACTGTAGAACTTTTAGATCCCTTTAGATTTTTGCAATAAATGTATTCTCTTAGCTATTTACTGGGGAGACAGCTGTTTCAACAAATGTTCCTGTTTGTATTTTAGGCTTCTTTTAGTATTGTTACTTTTTATGGGAAAGTTCCTTGAATTCACTCTCTACGTTTATAAAAATCAGCCATTTGTATAGTATGGTCAGGAACACCACCTGATCAACTGGACAGTTAGTGTTGGCTAAGTTTTGGATGAAAGATTGATCATCATTTAAGTTGTTTAGTTCACTTGTTTTTTCTTTTATGTTTTTGAGCTGTTATCCAAATGGTAAACAATTCCAAACACTTAGCATTAAAAATGTGTCTTCATAGGTCTGCTGATTCTTGAGGATGTTTTGCTTGTGCTTAAGGCTAAATTCTTCCACACCAATGAAAAAACAGTCCCTAAACTTGGGACTTCTGGGGAAACTGTGAATTTAAAGAAATTACATGTATGATAACTGACTACAGTTTTCCCATCTTTGTATTAGTATGTTTGTCTTAGCAGGCTTAGTGTGGGAGTGTTTAAGAATCTTGGAATTTCTATTCTTTTAAGCAAAGAATTTTCTGTCCTGGCAGGTGTGACTCGGAGCGTTATCCTGTAACCAAAGTGTTGCAGGTTCAATTCCTGGGCAGGGCACGTATAGGAGGCAACCAGTCAGTGTTTCTCTCCTTTCCTGTCTCTCTAAAAAAAATTTATACACACACACACACACACACACATCCTTAGGTGAGAAATTTTTTAATTTTAATAATTTCCTGATCTCCTGTGCTTATTTGTATACTGAGAAAGTTCTCTCACATCACACGGGTTCATATCTTAAAGTAACTCCTAAGTGTGCGTCCTCATGCATTAAACAAATGTCCATCAGTGTGATATGAACATCCTCATAGTAACAAGTGAATTTTTTTCAAAATAATATGAAAATTTTCAGAAGCCAAGTGCTTGGAAGTGATGGCGGTTCACTTTGGGACATAGAATCAAGTCCAGGAATTCTCCCAGTGAGCTGGGTCACGTAAAAGTCTGTGAGCGCAGCCAGGAAGATGCTGAGGACTCAGAGCTAGTGAAGGGAAGCTTCCTTCCCGAAGGTGCCGCAGGCAGCTTGTAGAGGATTCTTCGGTTTTTGTATTATTAAACTTGTTTTGTATATACGAGTTAACTTAATAATCTCTTGTAAGAATCTTAATCACCTAGCCCCCCTTTTCAAAGCATTGTTATTTTTATGCTACGAATATGTAGTGTTGGGAACATAAGCAAACAACTCCCTATTTTTCCCTCCCAACTTCGAAATTCTGGAGGAGACGCAGTCTTCATGCTGCTGTGGCTGATTGAAAACGTGGGATAACATAGGCCAGGTGGTTGCTAATGCCTAATGCCGTGCCCTCAAATTGAACCACCGGCGACCAGAATCTAGATGAGGCCAAGCCCGGTGTTCATTCCTACCCGCCCCCCAGCCTATTCAGATGGGTTCTTCCTCCTCCCACTCCTTCCTGCTTCAGCGATTATAAGTCCCCTCTGCTAATGGAGGATTCCTCTCACTTTTGAACAGAATTAAGCTAAATTTTCCTCTTTGTTCTTTTAGTATATGAAAATGTATTTGTTTACCTCGTTCAGGAGTCCAAACTTATTATTTTGCTGCTTCTAAATTCTTTTGTCATTAGCACTTAGTAATTTTTCTTCTATAATACTTTGAAAGTTTTAATTTAAAAGAATAGTTACTTCAAATAGCTTTTTATTGTTTTAAGCATACCAGGCATTGGGTAGCAGCACTTAATGGCTGAAAATAAAAATCTCTTCATTGGCATTTTGTTGTTACATAGTTTAGGGAAAGATTCCTTAAATCGAGTAAAGCCTCGGGTGAAAATTGGAAAAAAATATTTTCAGATTTTATCTAATAATTATAGAAATGAAGTAATTCTGGTTTGTTTTCCTGTTTACATCTTTTCTAACTTTGCTTTCTTCTTCTACTCCTATCCCCAAGGTAAAAAGAAAACTCATTTGTAAAGGGAGAAAATGAAAGCCAAACAGAAGCGGCTCTGGCTTCTGCAAAAACTTGGATTCAAAATATCCCTGAACAGAAAATGAAGTTGACTCAGAACACACACTGTCTGCCTTGGAAACTGAAGAAACCATGACTTCCCTTCCCATGACCGCGGTCCTCTGGTGGAGATGTACAGCAGAGACTCCTGAGAGAGGCTAAGAGCAACTCTAGTCTACCCTCCCCTGGACTTTTCTTATGAAAAGTCAATAATTAAGCAAATTGCTTAACACTTGGTTCCAGTTCCTGCATATCTGGAGTTTAAAGGCATAAATCCACCATTAAGTTCCATGCTGCAGTTTTTATTTTAAAGAAAGTAACAGGACGTCCCTACACTGACACTGAAAATTTATCAGTTTTAGAGCCAGGAGTTCCCGTGTTCCACAAGAAAAAAGTAGAAGTCTACTGAATTAATTTTTTAGAAGAAAAAAGATCAGATGAAATATTTCTTTGTTTTCCTTTTGGAAACTTTTATGTATAATTCTTTCTGCCTGCCTACTTTTCTGCAAAAATGAGATGTACAGATTTTAGTTCCCTGCTATGAAAAGTGATGTGGCAATTTTATAAATGTTGCTTTCTGATTTTTATCAGAGTGAGAAAATAATTAAAATTATTATTGATTTCATATCACTTCATATTTTGATTTCCCCACCATTTTAGTTTAATATAATTTGCAATAAATGTACATATTGTTGTTTCATAAAGCATATCATTTAAAATGGTTTTTACTCCTGTGATTATGTTGGAATATTTGGAATTTTAAAGGAGTAAAGACTGTCCAGTATTTGGTTTTATAATGTTCATCACCAGATTTTTATTGATGTAAAAAAATCCATTTTTTGAAATAGTTGGGTGTTGGCAGCTGTGTAAGGAAGTCAGAGGTGTGCAAGAGTTGCTACCCACGCTCAGCGCTGTGCTGCCGGGAAGTGACCGTGGCCTCTGTCCCGCAGTCTGGGCTCCGTCTGCATTTATTTTAGACGACAACTTTGGTATTAGTGTATTGTTTCTCGGCATTGTTCCGCATAGGTAATGCGTGCACTTTTGTGTACGCATAATCATATTTAAGTTTTTTCCATAAAATAAATGCTTCTAGATGTCATATGGTAGTCTTTTTTAATCTTTTTATCATGTTTTCTTGTGAAATTTTTTACGTGAAAGGGCTAAAGTCACTAAAAAAAATGATGACAGTCAACTCTCCATTATCTATATAAAATAGTGACTATGCCTCAGGTTTTTAATTTTGCAGTAACCATAAACTTAAAATAATGAAGGCATATTATTCAGAGGTAATTCAGGAGAAACTCAAATGTGTCCTTTTTCACGCCGAGCTGTAGCCTGCACTAGCTCTGTCCCAAAGCCCCAGCTGAATTTGTTCGCTCAGTTTCTGTGCACAGACCTGGCGAGGGTCAGAGGACGTAAACAGTGGCCACATAGTCACTCGGTCTTGACGGGCTGTCGTCTACGTGGGGTGTGAAGTGAACAGTGTCCAGAAAGGCCCGTTATGTGAAATGTGAAATTTACTGATAGTATCACTGACGTCCTCATAGATAATCAAGAGTTGACTGTATATTGACCGAGTGAAAGATGCGTAATTCTTTTAAATATGCATATACACACTTTTAGGTATCAGATGATGGTTAGGGAACAATGGATACCAGTGATAGAAAAATATCTCAAAGGGGCAGAACAATCTCTGCTCTTCCTTATTGCCTCTTTTTATAACCCTTTAGAAGTAAAGTATAAAATATTGCCTCCAACATGCTGAAAAAATATCTATGCATAAGCATCAGAGAAGTCCCTCCAGCAATCAGTGGGCATGTTCTATTTAGAAAGAATTTAACGTTCTCTTAGCATCAGACAACTTGATTCTTAACCCCATGAATTTGTCACCAATGAGAAGCACACTGGTAGGGACCTTTCTTCTCTCAACTCCTTTTGTTTGATTACGCAGCATCACAGCTGACTAAATTACCTAGTGTTGTCATATGTGATGTAATGTATTAGAACTATTTGCATCAGCTGTGGCTGCTCAGATTTTTGCAGGAGTTAGCTAAAAGGATCTGGTCCACATGCAGACGTGAATGGCCCGCCCCTGGTTTTGTAACACCGTGCAAGTGTCTGACCCTAAGGGAAGGGAGAGCAGGATGATGGGAAGATTGAGCTGATGGGGAGGGACTTGTGTAAGGGAAATTTGTCAGTTTTCCTTTGAAAAAGGAAAAGGTAAAATCCCTTAGGAATTTGGTATTTACATCTCAGCGAAATACAACACAAAGTGCAGACTTATATTTGAGAATTAATGTTAACCCTTTGTGTCTAGTTTGAAGCTTCTTGTATTTGTCTAAAACTACAAGCCAGAATTTTGTATCTCCTTTGATAAAAAGTGTGTATAATGTAAAGTAGTTTTGCATATTATTGTGCTGCATATGGGCTGAATTTTTAAAACTTTTTTTAAAGACTTGAAGCAGAACCTTGTAATTTGTGTAAATGACACATGTAAAATCCTACCATAAAATGCTAAAAATATGCATTGTTTCAAATAAAATCAAGACATGCAGCATTATGTAATAGTGTGGAGCCCTGAATATTCATGTATGCCCTGGTATGTCACCAGCTGATGTCTATTTTCTGTTTAGATTCTGGAGTCTACATATCTTCGTAAGAAATCAAATGCCCCCTTCAGACTTCCTGGCTAACTACCCTGATCGGGCTTACAGTGACTGAGGAAGAACATAATAGGTGATAAATTTTGATGAACACTTGGGCAACTTTAGAAGTTGCTTTTTAACCTAAGATTTTTAAAGTGGCCTCTCATGTGTACTGTCTGTGATACATCTCTTTACCCTAAATTGTAAACATGCTTATTTATAATGGTTTAAAAGCTACTTCATGGAGAACAAGTAGGGTACATAAGTGTGTCTGGAATCACAGGTGAACAGAATGAGAAGCTGCTGTGCCTGGTTCTGTATTTCATCCTCGGTGGGATTATTCCACACCTTCCTGCGTCTGTGGTCTCAAGACGTTCCTGTCTTGACTATTTACGTGGATAAACTCTCAATAGAAACCACTGGAAACTAAGTCCCTAGCAGTCTGACAAGGAGCTTGGCGGCCAGCCTAGGTAGGAATGATAGCATTTCCTACAAGAAGTTAAAAGTTCGCCACAAGCCAGCAACCGTGTGGAACAATGGAAATGAACGCCCATGAGCACACACCTCCTCACCCAGTAAACCAGAACTCCAATTCCTCACTCCTGTGAGAGAAGCGAACTTCATTTAGCATTTTAATTGGAAGCACATTGGGAGCATGTGGAAGGTCCCATTTCTAAGGGCCAATACCAGACAGGTAGTCAAGAGTTCATCTTTGCCTATTTCTCAAATAACATTTTTTTAAGATTTTATTTATTTTTAGGGAGAGGGAGAGAAACAGATGTGTGGTTGCCCCTCACATGCCCCACGCTGGGGACCTGGCCTGCAACCCAGGCATATGCCCTGACTGGGAATCGAACCAGCGACCCTTTAGTTCACAGGTTGGCGCTCAATCCACTGAACCATGCCAGCCAAGGCTCAAATAACATTTCTTTATCAGTACTGATTGCTGACTTCAGGCACATTCCTCACCCTCATTTTCTAGTTACTCCCTCGCCAGGAGCACAGCACTGTACCCATTCTTCCAGAAGCTTGAAAAGCAATCAGCCAGAGGTCAGTATACCCCTGAAAAGTGTGCTAATGCAAAGATCTGCGAAGCCAATGAGAAAATGTAGGGTGGAGGAACAGCGATTTTTATCATCACTGGTATTTCTTTAATCTGCACAGACTAGGCACAATGCCAGGAGCTGACACTCAATATAAAACAATAGGACAACAGGTAGACATGACCATTCCAGGTGACACATAAGTCTGGACTTCAGGGCCCTGATAGATGCTGTTCAAAGCAGAAGATCCCTACCTTTTCTGTGGAGAGAAGTACAATTTTAAGAATCGTGAGAGGCAGGTCCATCCCTAAAGAAATGATTGGGCTGAGCAGGCACCCCATCGGGGATGAGCTGGGGCTGAGGCAGGAGGTGGCTCCCCAGATTGAGGGCCTCCTGGGAAGAAGTGACCATCGGTGGGGGCGGGGCAAACTCCAGCCCCCACCCATGGAGGGGGAAGGGCCAGAAGACTGCTACTTCAGCAACAGACACACCGTCTGAGCACTCCCACGTGTGAAGGTTCCAGAATGCCTGCTCCTGCCCTCCAGACTCTGCTCACCCACTACCCTGAGGGTCCCCACCCCAAGCACAAAAGTGTGTGTGTTGATAATATTCATGGCTTCTTTAGAGAAACTGTGTAACTCCAGGGACTTTAGTGGGCTTCTCCAGGAAGCAAATTTTGGTGGGGAACCAAGCACCCATTTTAGTTGTGCTCTGAACCTTTTTCAGCAGATGTTCACCCTGGTGGCCACACACACCCCACCTCCTGAGACCCTTTCCCCCAGGCAGGCTTGCATAGTTTTGCCCCCTGGTTTCCCCTTGCTTATGAAACACTTCACTTACAGACTGGCATATTATTTAATTCTCACAACAATCCCCATAAAGCAGCTAGTATGTTCATCTCCACTTTACACAAAGTTATTGAAGCACAGAGATATTCAATAGTAAGCCTGTGTCCTCAGCAAAAATAGGGCAGTTTAAACCAAAGAGTTTAAACCTAAATGGTATGACTAGAAAACTCAGTGTTTCCTGATTAAGTTTTTCCACCAAGTTACTGAGAGGCCCACATTGTCTCTGAAGTTGATAGCGAATGGAATGTGGGAGAAGGAAATGGATAATGATACAAGGCAGTAAGCAGAAGTCGAGATGAAACCATCTTCTGAATTCTGCTGCCTCTGAGCACACATTCAGCAAACAGCATCTTAAAGAAATTAAGATAAAATTAGACTTCCAGCCAAGATGGAGGCTTAGGTAGATATACTGTGCCTCCTCACCCAACCAAAAGGACAACAACAAATTTAAAAACAGAAAACAACCAGAATTGCCAGAAAATCAAACTGTATGGAACTCTGACAACCAAAGAGTTAGTTAAAGAAGAAACATTCCTCCAAACCTGTAGGAGGGGCAGAGCTGGGCAGCTGGGTGGAGAGGACTTGTAGCAAGGTGGCGGCTGGTAGAGCGGGCGGTCCCACATTCACACACAGATAAACCGAGAGGAGCAAATGGGGAGTGAGACAGACCAAGCAACCCAGAGCTCTAGCGCAGTGAAATAAAGCCTCAAGCCTCTGACTGAAAACACCTGTGGGGGTTGAGGCTGCAGCAGGAGAGTTAGTTGGAGAGACCCACAGGGTCCTAGAAGGTACACAAAACACCCACTCAGAAATCAGCACCAAAAAGGCCCAATTTGCTTGTGAGTAGCAGGGGAAGTGACTGAAATCTGGCAGAGAGCAAAGCAAGCGCCACTGTTCCCTCTCAGACCCCTTCCCCACATACAGTGTCACAACACAGCCACCTGGGTTGCCCTGCTCTGCGGCACCACCCAGGCTCCTAAGGCTCTGCCCCTTATACGTAACAGGTACACTGAGACCAAAAGAAAAAAAATGGCCCAAATAAAAGGACAGGTCACAGCTCCAGAAAAAATATAACTAAGTGATGAAGAGAGAGCCAACCTATCAGATGCAAAGTTCAAACACACAGTAATCAGGATGCTCACAGAAATGGTTGAGTATGTTTGCAAAAAGTAAAGGCTATACAAAGTGAAATAAAGGAAAATGTACAGGGAACCAACAGTGGTGGTAAGGAAACCAGGACTCAAATCAGTGTGGACCAGAGGGAAGAAAATAAGCATTCAACCAGAACAGAAGAAAGAAACAAGAATTCATAAAAATTAGGAGAAGTTTAGGGACCTCTGAGACAACTTTAAATGTTCCAACATCATTTGGAATCATAGGGGTGCCAGAAGAAGAGAAAGAGCAAAAAATTGGAAACTTATTTGAACCAATAATGAACTTCCCCAATCTGGCAAAAGAAATAGATTTCCAGGAAGTCCAGGAAGCTCAGAGAGTCCCAAAGAAGTTGGACCCAAGGAAGCAAACACCAAGGCACATCATAATTACATTATGAGATAATCTTAAAAGCACCAAGAGAAAAGGAGACAGTTACCTACAAAGGAGTTCCCATAAGACTATCAGCTGATTTCTCAAAAGAAACTTTGCAGGCAAGAAGGGGCTGGAAAGAAGTATTCAAAGTCATGGAAGGCAAGAACCTACATCCAAGATTACTCTATGCAGCAAAGCTACTATTTAGAATGAAGGACAGATAAAGTGCTTCCCAGATAAGGTCAAGTTAAAGGAGTTCATCATCACCAAGCCCTTATTATATGAAATTGTAAGGGGACTTATCTAAGAAAAAATAATCAAAAGTATGCACAGTAAAATGACAACAAACTCACAATTATCAACAACTGAATCTAAAACACAAAAACAAACTAAGCAAACTACTAGAACAGGAACAGAACTAGATAAATAGACATCAGTGGGGAGGGAGAGGGGGAGAATAGGGGGAAAGGTAGAGGGAATAAGAAGCATAAATGGTAGGTACAAAATAGACAGGGGGAAGTAAGAATTGTACGGGTAAGAATTGTATGGGAAATGTAAAAGCTAAAGAACTTATATATGACCTATGGATATGAACTAAGGGAGGGATGCTGGTGGGAGTGGGTGTGCAGGGTGAAGGGGAAAAAAAGGAAAATGGGACAACTGTAATAGCATAATCAATAATATATATTTAAATATTTTATTTTTAGAGGGGAAGGGAAGGAGAAGGAGAGGGAGAGAAACATCAGTGTGTGGTTGTTTCTCACATGCCCCCTATTTGGGGGCCCGTCCTGCAACCCAGGCATGTGCCTTGACTGCGAATGGAACCAGCAACCCTTTGGTTTGCAGACCAGCGCTCAATCCACTGAGCCACACCAGCCAGGGCTAATAAAATATATGTTAAAAGATAATAAAAGAAATTAATATAAAGTGTGACTCCATCAATTGGTGAATGGATATACAAAATGTGATCAATCCAAATATATAAACAAAATGTGTAGTAGTTATGCTTCGCAACAAAAGGAGGTAGTGACAACACAGATGTGCATGCTACAACATAGATGAATCTCTGCAACAGTATGTAAGTGAAGATGCCAGACACAAAACCCTCCATACTGTTTGCTTCCACTTATGAGATCCAGGAAGGCAAATCTCCGAGACAGAAGGGAGGTTAGTGGTTGCCTGGGACGAGGGCTAAGAACAGAGACTAGGTTTAAATGGGTTCATGGGATATTATTGGAGTGATGGAAACATTCTAAAACTCGATTATAGTGATGGTTGCACAACCCAGTAAATTTACCAAAAATCAGTGATTTATATATTTAAAACGGCTATATTTTAGCCGTTGGAGCCTCAATAATTGGCTTAAGATAAATGAGACATCTTCTAAAAGTGCTTAACGATACAAAGCAAAGCAGCATCTGCCTAAGTACAGTGTCAAATCGACATCATGTCAGAAGCACCATTTTTTAATTTTTTAAAATTTTATTTATTTATCTTTAGAGGGTAAGGGAAGGAAAGAGGGAGAGAACTATCAATGTATGGTTGCCTCTTGTGTGTCCCCTGCTGGGAACTGGCCTGCAACCCAGGCATGTGCCCTGACTGGGAATGGAACCGGGATACTCTGGTTCGCAGGCCCGCGCTCAGTCCATTGAGCTACACCAGCCAGGACAGAAGCACCATTTTTAACAGTAATTGAATTTTCAAGCAAAGCACCTTTCCCATCGCTGAGTTCCGCCTCACAGGGTCCCCAGCAGGGGCCAGTCTGGTTCTCAGCTGGGAGGGTCTGAAAACAGTTCTCTCCACTATGGTCATGGCCACAGGACTGGCCTTTGGTACAGGAGACGTGAGCAAACCAGAGGCCAACAGGTCCCCGTGACCTGCCCGCTCCTGCCCTCAGCGTGGGAAGTCTCCGTGGGCAGCTGTGTTTGAACGAGGCCTGGGACGTGCAGGCTCTGCAGCGAGGGCTGGCTGGGTCCTCTTCCCGACCAGCCTGCGTTAGCTCCGCCTCTGTTAGCTGATGTGCCACACCTGGGGCAGCGCCACGTTGGGAATCTCACAGGCCCTGCTGCGCCTAAGTTTTCTCACCTGTTAAATGATCCCTGCTTCATCAGTCCTCCGGAGGAGAGAGCGAGGTAAGTGCGGAAAGCACCTCCCACCGCGCCGACCAGCAGTAAGTGCCCACCTGCGCACAGTCGTTGTCGCCGGTCAGGCCGACCAAGGAGCCCCAGCTGCCGCCAGCGCACCCTGCCTGGGGCAACAACTGCAGACAAGCTCCGACACTTTTGTTCCAGCTGATTGTTTCTGTTTTCCAGCCTGCGGGCCAGCCACCCCGCTTCTGTTCCTTAATCTTTCTCGAGCCGGGCTACTAAGTTTCCACCCGCTCACACTCCTCCGCGGTCCAGCTCCGAAGAGGCCCGATCTGCAGTAAAGCTCCTCACCTGCGGGGCCCCGCCAGCGTGCTTGGCGCCCTTTCTGCTTGGAGAGCGCCCCCAACCGGCCCCGCGGAGAATACCGCACTCACTTTCCTAACGGCCGGGAGTTAGGGCTCGGGCAGGACCTGGGTGCGGGTCGGCAACCTTCGAGGTGTGGATTGTGATACCACGGACTGGGGACTGCTCCACCCCGGAAGTGTCAGGCAGCGGTGTCCCATGTCCCACCGCCGCTGGTGGCGTAGGCGCCCGGGTAGGCTGGGGTCCCCCGGGAGCTGGCCGTGCAGGCCGGATCGTGGCAGGGCCAGGGCTGTGATACTGTTTTCGTCATTGTTTCTGCCACTGTAACGTCCAAGATTTCTCAGAGTCTGAGCTACTCGAGACTCATTAATTAACTTATTCTCTTCTTGAATTAGTTAGAATTGACTTCTGACTAATGAACTGGTCCCAGAAGAAGCTGCAGGCAGCAGATACGCAGGGTAATCCTGGGTAGCTCCTGGGCCTGGCTGCGGCACCAGGCAGTGAAAATCTAGCAGGTCCTTAGCGATGGGGCTTTAGCAGACCACGGGTGCGACGGTGAAACAGTTCATCACATGGCCCCAGATTCGTAAGTTGACTTTCTAACAACCTCCATTGCGGCTGCTTTTGGAGCTAGGGCTCTTAGGAGGTAACTAAGCTTGAAGGAGGCCATAAGGGTGGGACACCTAGGAGACAGCAAAGGACTCGCTTGTGCACTCACTCTCGCCACCTGCATCCACGAAGGAAAGGCCACGCCAGGACACGGCGAGAACACGGCCACCCACAGTTGGGGAAGGGAAGTGGGATGTGCAGGCAGAAAGCCATCGCGGGGGGCGGGGCACTCCTCGGTGATCCTGACGCTCCCTCAGCAGGAGGCCTGTCTGGCCCGGGTCCAACGTGGTTTTCTCCCTTCCCCATGGGG
The DNA here is from genome assembly GCF_021234435.1 of Artibeus jamaicensis. Classification (NCBI taxonomy): domain Eukaryota; kingdom Metazoa; phylum Chordata; class Mammalia; order Chiroptera; family Phyllostomidae; genus Artibeus; species Artibeus jamaicensis. Next base: position 3,583,383 of record NW_026521954.1, read on the forward strand.
CAGGGAGTTTTTCTCTTTCTGTACCCAGCCCCATCTGATCTTCACCGCTACTCAGGAATGAGGGGATGATTTCCCAGCCCAGCAACTACAGGTCTTGCTACTTAAGAGAGAAGAGGTCAGGCAGGCGGGGTGGGGATTCTTCCGCACAGCTGGGCATCTCCTAGATAGAGCGGCTTATCTCTGGTCTCCACCTGTGCCCGGTCTGGCGCGGGTGCCGAGCGGGGAGCATGGAGCAGCGGCCATGAATAGGCGTGACCTGTCCTTGTGTGTGAGGAACCTTTCTTTAGATGTCGGTCTATTCATTAATTTCTCTGATGGGTTCAAGAAAAGTTACGACTTTTTGGATAGTTTTCTTGTGAGGGTAGGAATTACTTTCTTTACAGCTTTCTACATTCCAGGCATTAGATAGCCCTAAGAGAAATCTGTCTCAGCTGGTGTGGCTCAGTGAATTGAGCACAGGCCTGTGAACCCAAGCGTCGCCAGTTCAATTCCCAGTCAGGGCATATGCCTGGGTTACAGGCCAAGTCTCCAGTCGGGGGGCAGGTGAGAAACAACCACACATTGATATTTCACTCCCTCTCTCTCCTTCCCTTCTCCTCTCTAAAAATAAAATCTTTGAAAAAAAGGGAAACTGAACTTATTTCAATTTTGTCAGTCTGAGTTTATTTTTAATTTTTATTGCATTAAAGTTGATAGAATCAGTCCTGAAAATAAAAAAACTGACAGTCTTGCAATTTTTGGAATATACAGTGATAAGGGACTTTCATGAAACCCTGACACACTTATTCTTATGTTTAAGACTTTACCTATAATTTTTCTGCTGCTTTTTGAAGTACTTTTTAAAATTAAAACTGTTCTTTATGAGTGAGGGTAGATAACAAATCTGGGTATAATCTTTTTGGAACATTAATATAGAAAGATCAACTTTGACAGTATCATTAATATTGGAAGATAGCTCAAAAATAGAAATTGGCATATCATTCATTGTGCAATAGACTAATATGTAAGTTTTCCACTTTTCTCAAAAAGTATATTAATGCAACTTAAAACTTAGTCTATTACTTTTTCCTGTAAAATTGACTATATATACATACACAGATATATGTGTATGTATATATGTATATATACACATATCTAAAGTTGAAGAAAATTCTCACTGTGTACTTTTTTGTATTATTTCATGATCACTGAAAATAACTTTGTAGCATAAAGGGTGTTAAAAAATTATCCACTCCAAGTGTTTAATACACAAGGTACATCACTGACAGAAAACTGTTACAGGAATGATTAGTGTGATTGATCTATGTTACCAAAGAGGGAAATGATTACTGTTCCACAACAGCATAAGGGAGGTTGTGGAAGGGAGCTGGGAGACAAAGGATTGCAGCAAAAAAACAATATTTCTTACTATAAGATTTAAATAACACATTTATATATTTCAGTAATTTATATAAAATTTAAAATACACATTAGTATATTTTTAAACTGCTTTTCTCTCTACTGTACTGTTTTATATAGTTTTTTTTTCTCCACAGTTAATTTTTCAATTTAGTCCACTGGTCACATAATATCTAGACAGGCTCAGAGTAACAAGAGAAAGAGACATCGCCCAGGGATCCCAGCTTGGGAATGAACACAGCACAGACTGTACTTTGATTTGGCCCCTTTGAGAGGCATAAGCACTTCGGGAGGTATGACAATTTCATGCGTGCCTGGTCCTCTTGCCATTTGGTCTTGACTCTTCTCTCTCCTTGGCCCTAATAAAACTATCTTACAATTAATTTATGCTACTTGCTCTGAAAACATACCTCAAATCTTTTTGATTCTTGACAATGTATAAATAAAAAACAAGTATGGAAAGGAGATAGGGTAGAAACAGACCCTTCAAAGAAAAATACAGCCCTGGCTGGTGCGGCTCAGTGGATTGGGCACCAGCCTGCAAACCAGGAAGCTGCTGTTTTGATTACTGGTCAGGGCACATTCCTGGGTTGTGGGATGGGTCCCTGGTTAGGTGCATGCTAGAGGCTACCAGTTGATCTCTCTCATACATGGATGCTTCTCTCTCTCTCTCCCTCCCTTCCCCCCTAAAAATAATCCTTTTTTTTTTTTAGAGCTCAATCCACTTTCCTTTTTTTCCAAATCATTTCCTAGAGTAGCCTTTCACCTGCCTTTTGCAGAGGCCTTGAATCTGATCACAGAGACCTGTAGTACCCACGTCCTCTAGGGTTTGAGTCGAGACACCTTACATTCTCGTTTGGCTATTTAGATGTCTGTGTCTCCATAATTTTGTGCATGAGTGCAAACCACCTGGTTATCTTTGGCATGGTTTATAAAGAGCCCCTTTGGGACTATTTCCAAAGACCAAGATGGTTCATAACAAGGAGTTCCCGCCTGAAGACCACACTGAGCACCAGTTCTCTGCCAGTCTCTGCGCCAGGGACAAAGGTGAAAAGGACACAATTCCAACCCTTCCACAATTAAGGAGGAAAAGACCTAAAAACTAATGCAGTACGATGGGTGCCACAAAGGTTCACACAAAGAACTATGAGTGTGCAAAAAAATGTACTGTGCCTGAATGAGAGGGAGTTTAGAGACACAGAGAAGGCTTTGGGAAGGTGACATTTAAATGGGATTCATCAGAAGGGAGACAGGGATTTCAGACTGGGCAGGAAGACAGAGCAAATACGGATTTGGAGATAGTTGAAATCCCAGCTATTCGATGGGGCAAATCACATTTCAGTTTGAGTTCTTCACCAGCAAAATGGGGGTTTGCCTAAAAGATCTCTGTGGTTCTTCCCACTAACAGGGCAGCCATCTACACCAGGCAACAGTGCCTTTGAAACAGTAACAATACACGGTACAGCACTTCACACCCATTTTTACAGATTTCTTGATTATAATCCATACACATTCCGCACCCCAGTGTTCCCACCAAAGTAAGTCTATTTGTTCATCACCCCAACATCTTCAGTTTCTCTCTGCATTGACTTCACACCTGAGGTGACATGTGCCTGTGCACAAGTTTCTCACACCTGAGAAAGCAGGTAAACCTTCACCTACTTGGCAGTTACTTTAATTCCTTTTAAAGAGCCAAACTCTCCTAAAAAATGTTTTCGCTCAACCCTGTCCCACTTTTAATCCAAACTGCTCAGAGATTAGAAGAAAAAATCTGAAACTGTTGTCCATCTACAGACTAACCTGCTTTTTGATGCTGTTAATGTTGCTGATGGCGCCTTTGTACCATCTTCTGCTCGTATTTACTTCAGTACACACCTAATGCATTCGACACTCGTTGTGTGCCTATCATGTCTCATGAGATTACAAGATTGTGTTTAAGGAGTCTACAAATGAGCTAGGGTGAACAGCTAACAAGGATATAAAGTAGAATGTACTATAATACAATTAGTTCTATGGGAGATTTGGGAAGGTTCATAGAGGGGGTAGCATTTGGAGGTGGACTGGGAGGTAAGATCTCAATTTATAAATACGAATCACATCCAAAAGGAACAGTAACTTTAAATGCACAGGCAGGAATCACAACCTCGGCAGCCACACTGGCAATCAAGCCCTGGATGAGGCACTTCCAGGCTGTTAACTTTGAGCCAGTACTAGATCTTCCTTCCCATCTCATCTGCAAAATGATAGAATCTACTGGGTCCTCATAAAATCAGATTAAATGAATTAACACATGGAAAAGTTCTTAGAACAATTACTGGCACTTAGTATATACTCAGATGTCAGCTATTCCCACTACTGTAGGGTTTTGTCCTAGTTTACGACTGTTTTTCTCTTGAGCATTTCCAGCTGCTCTACCCATGGACATGAACTGTACAATTCTGGGGGCGCCGTTCATGCTGCAGAAATAAATGAGCTTGTGCAGTGAGGTAATGATGTCCTCATTAATTTTTTCCTCCTTTTTAACAAGTCCTCTTTACTGAGTCCCCCCTCTCAAAGACCTTTGTCCTGCTGATGAAACTGGTTTTTGTCTTATTATGGTCCTTTCCTGTATTGCTCCCCTAAATTAAGTCATTTCTTTGTCCCCAAGTATCTTTATTTCTAGACAATACTCCATTTTGGTACAGCAAAATACCTACAAGCAACTTAAGATGGTATACATTAAGTAAATTTTATGACTCGAGTTTTATTCCATCCCAATGACAGTTGAATCAATCTATATGGAAAATAACTTTAATCAGTATTTCAACAGTCCCACTGTCTTCTAAAATAGTTTCTCCCCCCTCCCCTGGCCAGTGTGCCTTTGCTGATTGGGCATCACCCTGTAGACTGAAGGTCACAGGTCCGATTCCCAGTCAAGGCACATGCCTAGATTGTAGGTCTGGCCCCTGGTTGAGGTATATATGAAAGGCAGCTACTTCTCTCCCCCTAAAATCAGTAAGCATGTCAAGTGAGGATTTTTAAAAAGTGTAGTTTTTAAAAATCTGATGCTATTATTGATTCTTGCTTCCCCTCCTCTCCAACAGACCTTTGGGACCCTTTTTTCTGACCAGTACGCTGAAGTTGACAAAATCTTTCTTCATTGGCTGCACTGAGCTGGTGAATCTTGCCATCAGGAAATTTGCGCCCTTCAGCTCTGAAATGTTCTGGGACTATTTGGTAATATAATAATCCTTCATTTTCTCTATTCTTTCCTGGTGGAGTTGTTCTTTTCGGGATGAGCTGTTAAACCTTCTGGGTTGATCCAGTATATTGCAGGCATTTTTGCTTTGATCTTCTCTCCACCTTTGGATTTTTTTTTCTGTGGAGACATCCTCTACTCAACTCACCTTTTTATTCTCTACAAGAATTTACTGATAACTGACCTAATATATTTTTCTATGTTCCAGTCAACGTTCTGAGCATTGGAGATAAAGTCATAAATAAGATAAATCCCAACCCTTATGTTGGACAAAATTAAAAAGCAATAGGAAATGTAATAAAGAAAAAATAAGCAAAGAGGGGGGAAAGCTGAATGGAGGCTGAAGCTGTTTTAGTTAGAATGGTCACTTACACAGCAACATAAATAAAATGACTAAGCCAACCACGTGAGGGCCTGGGAGAACATTCCAAGCAGAGAAAACAGGCTAAAGGATTTGAGGTTGAAAGAACCAGAATATGGGGTGGGGCAAAAGCAGGTTTACAGTTATGAGTACATGGAACAGTTTATTCTTGTATTGTTAATGAACCCATTATTTATTTGTATTACAAAGTATTCCCAAACCTGAGTCTGAAGTGTCCTGCAGTGGTTGAAAGCGTGGAGATGAACCACATGGGTCCTGCCTGGACGGGGCATGAAGCTTGCAAAGGTTCTTTCCTCTTTGAGATGGATATTACAGCCAATTTGTATGTCGTTAGAATTAGAAACCAACAACACAGGAGGGAAGCCAAATGCTTAAAGAGGTGAGAGGGAAGACAAGAATACATAACAAGAAGTGCAGGTAGGCAGGCACATTTGATTAGATGTACTCCCTACTTGTTATATAAGAAATTAATTCGTTAGCTGCGAGGGATTAGAACCCGTTGGAGATTCAAGACAAGCAAGCTGTGCAATTGTCACTTCACGGAATGAAAGACCGAAATGATCAGGGCAATAACAAGATAGAAGCTTAGTGCTAATGGCTCACTTAAAAAGCAGTTATCAGTTCAGTGACAGCAGTGAGCACTGCTATGTCTTCTCTCCAGGTAAATCCTGTCATGCAGGTATTATAGTCACGGGACAAAGGAAAAGACCTGTGACGGCCAATGGAATCCAAACTGGGTAAAGGTAAATAACGAGGACTGCACCTTCCTCACCTTCAGGAATGCTGGGTGTGGGACTAGAAATAATCTTTCCATCTCTTCATCTTCTAATTGTTACCCTAATTTAGGTATCAATCTCCTTGTTTTACTTCGGTTTTTTCTTCTCTCTACCTCAGTTCCCAAACTTCTGCTTCAGTGAGTAGGTGCCCCTTCCCCATTAGTACCCTGCCCCTGGTTATTCTTTCTCAATGCTTTTGTGCATGCAACAGCCCTCCATCAACCTAAATTCCATTACTAAGCAAAGATAAAGATTAAAGATAAAATTAGAGAATTGAGATATACTAAATATAATTGATGAAATGGAAATGTAATAACTTGCCATGAGCCTAGATTTAAAGAGGGACAGACCTGCTGCTCAGTGACCTGGAGGTTAACCTAAAAAAAAAATCAGTGACATTTAAAAACTACCGTCGCTATGGCTTAATCAGTAGAGGTAGAATGAGGAGCACACGCTTTCCACGACGAACTCCTCACTAATGATAAAAAATAGGCTTGTAATTTAAAAATGAACCATGCCAAAATAATGACCCCAGCAGACTGTTATCCTGAATGTTTCCTTATAAAAATTTTTGCTGTTTGATTTTACCTCTACGTTATGACATCTTACCAACTTAACCTCACTATACCTCTCCTCACACACAGAAGCTATGATATGAAGCTAGTTCACCAAAACATTGTTCAATTCATACCACAAAAACTGCTTTGGGCACACTTTTCTTGAAGACTCAGTCCCACCAGAACTGGTTTCCTTTGTTGTATTTGCAAATGACCCCTCCACATTTCCTGTTTTTAAAGGAAAACAAGAATAGTACTTTAGACCTAGAAACGCTATCAGGTTGCCCTGGTCCAGTGGCTCCTCGGGTTTGGAGTATTGTCCTGTAACCGAAGGGCTGAGGTTGATTCTGGTCAGGGCATACACCTAGGTTGTGGGTTCAATCCCTGGTTCAGTTGTGTACAGGAGGCGACCAATGTTTCTCTCCCTTTCTCTCTCTCTGAAGGCAATGAAAAATGTCCTGAGGGGGAAAATGCTCTCAAGTTTAGTAATAAGCACATTTAAAGAGCTAAATGTCGGTTGTGTAATTGAAGAAAGGTACTACTAGTTGCCCTTAAACCAACTTTAGGTATATTCTGTACATGTAACAAAACCTTTATGCTGTAAGGAAGAACAAAGTACTAGGAATATTTACTCACTTCTTAGTGAAATATACTTTGGGTTTCTAAAATGTGGTACTTTTATATAATGTTTGCCTTGTTTTACCTTTGTGTATTGAAAAAAGGCTCCACATGCATTATAAGCAGTATTTACAAAGCTTTGCCTTCTTGACTTTGGTTAAACACCTTAAAAGGTAACTTGTAATAGGAAGATTTAAGTAAAATGATGAAGTTGTGCTTTAATGTAGTTTTACTGAAATTAAATGGGGTGAAATGAACATTACAACATGACATGCATAGACAATAAATTACCGTGAGATACTCCTAAAAGCTTTGATACTGATGGAAATCTTTAATTCTTTGATGATAAAATCAAAACACGACCAAGTGTTTACTATCCTTTAAATCTGGCCAACCTTTGGTGGGAACTGGCATGAGAGCTCACTTGAATTCCATTTGTTATACTTGATTTTTAATAGGTAAAGATTCAGCTTGCGCATGAAAAGAGCACTTCGTATTAGTACTCCAGTCAGGAACAATTCCATTTTCAAGCTAGAAAAATTCATAGGACTGCTGAAAGCTGGTTATGAATGCCCTAGAGACACAAAGTAACTATTAGTTCTGCTATGTAAACTTACAAATCCTGAATAACGTAAGCTCTTCTATATTATCACTACTAATAGAGGCAGGGGTAATCCAAGGGTAGTGACCCAAGACTTTCTGACATAATTCAGTCCTTTCCACTGTAAACAGGTACCCTTTCCAGAAAGATCTGTGTGCACATATGAAAATAGCTTAAAAAAATTACTTTCAGTACCAACAAAGTCTGGATTATTCTAATTTTGAATTAGAACTTAGCAAATAATGTTCTATTTTCAAATAAATACTTTTAATTAGAATTTTAAAATGTCCACCCATTTTTAAATTCAAGGACTCAACATAATTTATTGCATATATCATCATATGCTCATCATTCTGAAACTGGTCTAGGAGAAACCACTACCTGGTTTAAGTAATGTGGAGGCTTAATTGCTTGTCCGTAGATGAGTACCCAGAAAGAAGATATAAACCATTTTCGGGGGAAAACATGCATGTATTTATTTTTAAGAATTCCCAGTAATGGGGGAAAAAAATTCAACATCTTTAAAAATGTGTTTATTTTTTAAAAAATCAGTTGTGTACAAAAGTGTTTCGTAGTTTTAATTCTCAAGACAAATAACCAACCCTCCACCCACAGCCCACCCTGCTTCATGGCCTTTCTGGTAACCCACCCATTTTCCCCATACAGGAAGTTAACGGCTCAAGATAGACCCTCCTACAGAATTTATCATCACTAACAGATGGTTTAGAATAAAGATCTAGAGAAGCTAACAAGCAAGGTTCTTTCTTGGTGAGGTTAATGAGAATCCCTATAATGGCAGTAGACTTCCAGCAGACACCACAACAAAGCACCATCAATTGCTGAAAGCTAAAAAATAGACATTATTTTCAATAGTATTTCATTTTCTATTGGAAAAGTCTTTAAGTTACATTAAATAAGTATCTTTCCCCCCAGAAGAAATAGTCTAGCTTTTATTATGATGCCTGTAAAAATTAGGTAACAGCAAGCACACAAGGATGGGTTAACAGCACAGTGCAATGATTTGTATCCACTCACCCCCTAGAATCAAACTGATAAACTGTGCCACACCTGATTATATATATTTGTGTGTGTATATATATATATAGCAGCATGGTTAAAATAACCAAGCACTAGGTGGCACATTCTCAACTTACATTTAGGTGATGGTCACAGGTTTATGAGAGTAGCAGTCCAATAAAGCCATAACAGAACAGGACAAGGGAGATACTGACATTCTCCTATCCCTGTGCCACAAGATTTTTGATCCATACTGCAACAGTGCAAGTAGAACATGTGACAGAGTATGTAGACAATGCAGAAAAGTTGCATTTGGGAAAAAAGGCTATTTAGCAGTAAGTACTTCAAGTTGCCTTCTTCCCCAGTGATAGCAAATAGCTGACATTAAGCGTTCATTTTAAACTGGTACTGAAAAAATGGAAATGCAAATATTTAAAAATCAATGGTTGTACCCTGGAATTGAATTTCTTTAACTAGAAAAGTGATTAATATAACATTATTTTGTAAAAGTCCATGAAATAAAGTTAACTGTAAACAGACGGCTTCCTTTTTTTATATCCAAACATTGTTTCCACATATGTACAAGTTTACCTGGTTCCAACTCTTCCCTGCCTGAACCCATCTTAAATCTTTGAAACAACAAAATGCTTTATTTCCTCTGTTGTGGAAACACAAGATGTGGAATCATTAACTTACTCCAATTGCAGTTTTAAAAGCTCAAATCAGGCTTCCACTTACAGCCGAGATCCACTCTTCACATTGATAAACTTATTAAGCAGCCTAAACAGTAACACGATATGCTACATTCTGTAGTGCATAAATAAGCAATGTCCACTTTAACTGCCAATTCTTTCTCATAGATACTTTAAAAAATTATTTTGCATAGTTTTAAGCGCCACCAACAATCACAAAGGTGAAATACTCCCCCCCCCAAAAAGTCTTCATTTCATAGATTTTCAAAAACAAAATACTCAGAACCTAAACATATATATATTTGAATGTATTATGTGTTTAAGTAAACCTTAGTCACAATTCCAAACATTTGTGGGAGCCAACTCAGAGCATCTAATTTAGTCAAAGTTCCCCAAATATTTATATACTACTTACTGTATGTTTATTTGGGTCACAAATATCTATTCATTCAGTAATCTGTACTGAATACTATACAACTACTTATTTGTTGTTTTAAAAGTCAGGCACATACTTATGAAATAGACCTGATTACACTATTGCGTTATCAGTGACTTCTAGCAAATCTGCCTGTCCTAAAAAGGGTATCATTAAATGTATTTTTTACCGTAATTTTTGAGGCCTTTAAAACTAAAAAATCCTAAAAAATTGAGAATTGTAAAAATAATTTTCGCCAGGGTACCTGTTTTCCTACACCTGTACTTTCGCGTCCTTTTCCCAAACACATATAAGACCAGAAGGAAAAAATTGCCTTAATTTCTATATTTAAGGAAGTAAATCTACCTATAGAGAAGTGGGAAGAAAATCACACAGGATGACAGCGGGAAATGTCCCAGAAAGGGAGATTATCACATTAAATGAAAATAAAAATGAGGTAAATAAATTTTGAAATGAAAAAATCCATTATGGAGAACCTCTCATACTAATTTCCTGGGCACTGGGATGTTGCATTATAGTTAGATGAATAGATACCCTACAGAGCTAATGTGCATAAAAATCAAAGGCAAGGTTTAGCTGCCTCCCAGAGCTAAGTATGTAATGCTTGACATTTAATAACCTCTGAGTTTTCTCCTTTGTCTAACCACAGAACAATTAAATATACCCTGAAAATATAGGCAAATAGTAAACTGGGTAGATGTTTGATATTTGAAATAATCTAAATATTACTATTACCAAGCTGCCCTCCACTAAAAAAAATGAACTCTAATCAACAATATAACAAAACTGTCCACACTTTCACACAATTCCAACCTTATTTCAAAGTATAAAGAAGAGTACAAGGTTTTAGTTATTTAAATAAATAAAGAAAAATCTTGTTTCCTTTGGCATCTTTAGAAAGTAACTAAACTACAACAATTAGAAGAGATTGATTGTATAAAGAAATTTATGCTTAAGCAAACATATAGAGAAAAAAACATAGCAACTTGTGTTTAGTATGCAATAATATCAACTACAAGAGTTTACTATCGATTAGGAAAGCCTTACAAGTTTTTGGAAGAACCATCACATCTTTAACATTACCATATATTTAACAATGGTTTCTTTTATTGCTTCTAAGATTATTGAGAAGTCAAATGAAATTATGCTAGATTTATGGTTCAAAATTACTTTCCAAACACTTAACAATTATAATTTAGGATAAATAACACTTGAAGAAAGAAAACCTTTTATAATACGACTTTCAATATACAGCCTTACTTTAATTCATTCCGGTTCTATTACATTTTTATTATTTGCATTGGTCCTGAAAATTTAATAAGCACTGTGTTTCTATGTATAGAATTGCCTGCATAAATCCATTTCTACCTTCACAAAATGGTCACATTAGTGTTTGAGCTGCAAAACTAATAATTTTCAAACTGTAGAACTTAGAATGAAATGTAACTTTTATACGAATAGAAAGTCTATGTACAAGAGAAGGTAAAGTTTTCAATTTCCATATTATCAGAAACATCATAAAGAAAGCTAGATTTGTAACACACTGCTATTCCTATGTGCATCTGAAGTATGTACAGTAAAACACCAACACAGCTTTCATGTGTAAATAGGGGGAAATTGTAAGGAAGGGTGACTTTGAAGTATCTGAAAAAGCAATCTCTAAAAAGCCAAAATAAGGCAAAAAAACCTAAAAACAGTTGATTTCATCCTTTCAAGTTCTCAAAGAAATGTTCACCAACTTACAAACAGAAAAATGGGAGGTTCACTTGAAAAATTAAGTTGGGCTCTTTCATTAACTCTTGGGAATACTGCAACATCAAGTATTTACTAGTTTTGCAAGAAAAACAAAACTGGCAGCTCCATTTCTACGTTACTAGTTAATATAGGAATGTTTTTAAGACTAAATAATTGTGACAAAACATTCCACAAGGATGACCTAAAAATGGAGCAGGCGATACTGCCCCTCAGTACATTTCCCAAAGAATTTACTATTAGCATACTAGCTGTGTGCGGTAAGAGGGGGGAAAATAAATATGGTGTCCCAGATTGCTGACTAGGACAAAAAGGCTCTGAATAGGTCACCATCTTCAATTCTGGATACATCTCATACTTAAGAATTCTCAAAAGCTTAAAATGGTGGTCTTTTCAGCTACCCATCCTAAGAAGTCAAGTACAAGCATGCAAGTAAATTCACAGGCACAGAGGATCCATGTTAAAAACAGTTAAGGTAGCTGTGATGCAACACCAACAATTTGAATGGTCCTGACACACTCAAAATATTATCTTAATTATTCAACAAAATCCTGAAGCAAACTCTTGCTAGTCTTGGTACACTGCTAAACACTAAAGTAGCATGTTTTTTCCATGGTTTCGCTTAGCTCAAAGAATTTTTACACTATTAAGTAAGAAAAAAAAATTAAAGTATTTCCCCTTTTTAAATTTACAGACGTTTAATTAGCTTTATTTACAGAGCAGGGATTTTTTTTTTCAGTCTCCAATGGTGCCTAGATAACAACATTAGGCAAGAATGCCAGTTTAAAAGAAATCTATGCAGAATCCTAAAAATAACAGATGTTGATGCTCCTCAAGAAGGGCAAGCTTGACTATATCAGCAGCTCTCTCACTATGCCTCAGTTACTCAGAAGCAATTCTGTTGCAGTCTCTACATCCCATGATTTTGAAGACAAGGCCACTATTACTGCATTCTGTAGAGAAAAAAAGAGAGGACCCCCCCGCAAAAAAATCAAATCTCAAGGAAACTTTTCTTTTTGTTTTTTCAAGATTTTAAAAATTGAATCATTCATTGTCTTTATATTGAGAACCACACTTTGTTTTTGTTCTTATCTTTGTTGAACTGTAGTGCATAAAAGCTTCTAAAACTAATGATTGGAATCAGTAAGATGAAAAGAAAAATCACTGATTTTTAATAACAGAAAACTTATCAAAACTAAATTTAGAGCTCTGGACCCATAGCTCAGTTAGTTACAGCAATTATATCAACTACAAGAGTTGATATGCCAAGGTTGTGGGTGGGTTTGATCTCCAGTCAGGCACATGCAAGAATCAACCAATGAATGCATAAGTAAGTGGAACAACAAGTCAATGTTTTTCTTTTTCTCCCTTCCTCCTCTCTATTGACCAGTAAAGAAAATAAATAAATAAATACTAAATTTAGAGTATTTCTGAACAAATTTTGTTAGCCAATAATTTGCCTCAATCATTTAAAATTAATCAATAATATATTGCCCTGGCTGGGTAGCTCAGTTGGTTAGAGTGCTGTCCCAAAATGCCAAAGCCATAGGTTTGATCTCCCGTTAGGGCACATACAGATATCAACCAATGAAAGTGGAACAACAAATCAATGTTTCTCTTTTATCTAAAATAAATAACATAAAAAATCAAATCAATCACCCTGGCTGGTGTGGCTCAGTGGACTGAGCGTAGGCCTGCGAACTAAAAGATCGTGGTTCGATGCCTAGTCAGGGCACATGCCTGGGTTGCAGGCCAGTTCCCAGCAGGGCACACACAAGAGGCAACCAACCATATGTTGATATTTCTCTCCCTCTCTCCTTCCCTTCCCCTCTAAAGATAAATAAATAAAATCTTAAATAAAAAGTTAAAAAAAAAAATCAAATCAATCAATATAGCAAAATCAGCATACCTTTACATTACTTACCCTATCAAAGCCCATAGCACATAGATTTTCTATTTTTTTGGTGTATTCTGGACTAGAAACTGGTGCTCCAGCATACACATGTGCCCAGAGTCGAGCTGTCTGTTTGAACATTTCAGGATTTTGTTTGTACTATATAAGGAAAAAAAAAATTGACATACATGACAATAGAGCTGTAACATTCAGTATAGTAGCTCAGTTCTAATTGCCCAATAACCTGGTTTTTCTAAATAAAACTAATGTAATTTTAAATGTTACTGATTCACTGTCCACTGCAAGTAAACTATGTCACTCACGAAAAGCCTGTTTAACCTGAAGCTATAATTCTTAAGTTATATTAACAAAAGAAAAACAAAGGATAATAATAGTATTCTTTTTTGTTTGTTAAAATTGGAGATTAGAGTTGATAAATAAGTCAAGTGAGATGTCAGAAATTCTTTTTAATTAGAGATGTTTCTGAACACTATAGGGCAAGCATTACACAACTAAACAGAATTACTAGTTTCTAAAATAATGTGGACATTAATAAATGTGACCAAACTTTTGTATTAACCACAGTTCAGGCTAGAATATACAACTAGACTTCACTATTTTGCTAGAGCTGTATCAGTGTATAGTGATTTAAGAAAACCCTTATTTATAGCACATGTCCTAACTTACAGCACATGTTTTGAGATGATTATGAACTTACCTTAAAACTTCCCATATGCATTGAGAAGAGGTAAATTTATTTTCAAATATTCTATTACTTAATAAAGCAGAGTATGCACTTAAAATAACTGTTCAGTTCACTTTATATCTTTTTAAAGTGTTTAATACATCTTTAATATTTTAAGACTACTGAGATCCACCTCAGCATCTGTGGCTCAGAACTAAATAGGAAATCAAAGCTAAGACTCAAGCTAAGCTCCTGATTACCAAGAATGAATCAACAGCACATATATATAACACGTGAAACCATAATTCTAAGCACTCTGAGACAAATAGAACATTTTAACATAAATATATATATACAGAAGAAAAGAGTGAACAACTTTGCAAGGAAATAGAGGAGTTTGCTAAGAGAGAAAGTTTCCTCAGGTAGAAGAAACATGGCAGATTGGCTAAAATGACATATAGAAATGAAGATCACCCTGAAAAAACGAGAATTTGAAGAACAATTAGAATTTAGGAAATTACGCTGGATTTGCAGACAGTTCAAATCATGGAGGAAAACTCTGCAAACTAAAGAATTTAGACTTACCAAGTAGGTAACAGTAGAAAGCTTTCAGTAGTAAAGTAAGATTTGCACTTTATAAAGCTAACTGGTATTTATATAGAACATGCAGTAAGGAAGTGGCTGAAAAAGGGAGCTCTATCATAGCAGTAGAAATGAAAAATTTCAAAACGTGTACTGTGGCAGAGAAGTATGGTAACAGGAGATTCTGGGAATAGAATCAACAAGAAATGCTGGCTGGTGTGGCTCAGTGGATTGAGTGCTGGACTGTAAACCAAAAGGTTGCTGATTTGATTCCTAGTCAGGGCACATGCCTGGGTTGCTGGCCAGGTCCCCTAGTTCGGGACATGTGGGAGGCAACCAAGCCATTTTTCTTTTTTCTTTTACACATCTATGTGTCTCTCCCTCACTTTCTCCTTCCCTTCTCCTCTCGAAAAATAAATAAATAAGATTTCCAGTCATGATTGAGGTATAGGTAAACACAGCACGCTTCTGCAAACTACAGAAAAAATTAAAACTAGACTAAAAAACAAGTATCACTCAGAATAGTCAGAAAATCAAGCTGTACCAAAGTCCGACAACCAAAAATTTAAAGAAGCTACATCCATCCAGACAGGTAGGAGGGGTAGAGAGGCACAGAGGGGCATGGTGGACTGGTGCTGAGATGTAGAAAGGGCAGTCCCACATCTATATGTGATGAATAAAAAAAAATCAGGTGGGATACTGGGAGCAAAAGATCCTAGCCCCAGACCAGATCATCTAGCCCGGGGTTTCAGCACCAGGGAGATAAAAGTCTTCATAACTTCTGGCAGTAAAAACCAATGGGGGCTGGGGCAGCAGAAGAAACTGGGATTCTTAGGAGTTTCCTCTAAAAGGGTCTGCAAAGAACTTAGGATTTTCACTCCCTCTGGGATTCAGCATCAGGGCAAAAATTGGAAGGCACCAGTGGCAAATGAGGAGAAACTGAGATGACTGGCATCAGGTGAGTTCCAGGACCCGGTTTCCTCTCAGGCAAAACTCCAGAGGCCAGACAGCAGCACTGTCCCCCTCCCCGAGTTCTTCTTAACACAGCAACAGAGCAGTGACATGGGGTGCCCTGCCCTGGTCATTACTAAAGACTCCAGGCCAAGTAACTTACAGATGAACTTTTCTACAACTTACAATAGCCCACATTACTAAGATAGGGAGTCATAGCAGCTCTACCTAGTACACAGAGAGGCTGACAAAATGAGGAGACAAAGAAGTATGGCCCAAATGAAAGAACAAAAGAAAATTTCAGAGAAAGAGCTAAAACGAAGATAGCCAACCTACCAGATACAGAGTTCAAAGCACTGGCTATCAGGATGCTCAAAGAACTCACTGGGTACTTCAAAAGCATAAAGAAGATCCAGGCAGAAATGAAGGTTACATTAACATTAAGTGAAATAAAGAAAAACCTACAGGGAACCAACATGGAGGAGTTGAAGAATCAAATCAACAATTTGGAATGTAAGGAAGAAAAAAAGCATTCAAACAAAGATAAAAAGGAAATCAATCAATCAATCAATCAAACAAACAAACAAATAAATCCCAAAAATGAAGGTAGGCTAAAGAGCCTCTGGAGTATCTCCAAACTTATCAACATCTGAATCGTATCAGTGCCAGAAGGATAAGAAAAAGAGCAAAAAAAAAAAAATGAAAGCTTATTTGAAAAAATAATGAAAGAAAACTGCCCTAACCTGGTGCAGGAAGCACTGAGTCCCAAACAAGATGGACCTAAATAGGACCACACCAAAATTAAAATGCCAAAGGTTAAGGACAGAAAGAAAATATATTTTTTGAAGATTTTATTTATTTATTTTTAGAGGGAAAGGGAAGAAGAAAGGGAGGGAGAGAAACATCAATGTGTGGTGCCTCTTGTGTGCTCCCAGCTGGTGACCCTATCTGCAACCCAGGCGGCGTGTGCCCTGACTACTGGGAATCGAACCAGTAACCCTTTGGTTCGTAGGCCAGCACTCAATCCACCGAACGACACCAGCCAGGGCTAAAGATAAAGACAACCTTAAAAGCAGTAAGAGAAAAGGAGATAGTTATCTACAAAGGAGTCTCCATAAGATTGTCTAGTGATTTCTAAAAAGAAACTTTGCATGCTAAAGAGACTGGCAAGAAGTATTCAAAGTGATGAAAAGCAAGGACCTACAATCTAGATTATTCTATCCAGGAAAGCTATCATTTAGAATGGGAGGGCCGGTAAAGTGCTTCCCAGACAAGGTAAAACTAAAGGAGTTCATCATCACTAAGCCATTATTATATGAAAGAATTATAGAAGAAAAAGAAGATCAAAACTATGAATGTTAAAAAGAACAATAAATTCACAACTATCAACAAATGAATCTGAAAAACAAACTGAGCAAAACAAGAACAAAAAGAGAATCATGAACATGAGTATCATTTGGAGGGTTATCAGTTGGGAGTGGGAAGAGGGAAAACAGGGAAAAAGGTACAGAGATTAAGAAGTACAAATTAGCAGGTACAAAAATAGACAGGGATTGTTAAGAACAGTGTAAGAAATGGAGTACCCAAAGAACTTGAATGCATGACCCATGGCCTTGAACTAATACAGCAGTGCTGGAGGGAATGAAGGTACCAGGTGGAGCAGGTCAAAGGAGGAAAAACTGGGACAACAGTAATAGCATAATCAATAAAGTATGTTTTAAAAAAAAAAGAATCAACTAATGCTGATTCCAAAAAGGATTCTGAAGTAGGTACCCTGGGACCTCACATAGTTCAAAGCACTCTGCAAAATCCTCTGTTGGAACTGGCATCAACAAGAGAAAAGGATACATACACAGAGAAGAATTCCAAGTCTGTGACTTGGATATTTAACTAAGGGTCAGCTGTCTGAAAATTTTCACATTTTAAAAAATGTATCTAGCATATATCCAATCAAGTTAGTACACTAAAAATCAAGAAAGGAAACCATTTCCAAATTGAGCTCCAAGAGAAGTATGTTCCAATATTAGTATACTAACACTGCAAACCACTAGAGACTAAAAGCTAAATATAAGAAAGTCTTCCAAAAGCAGAAAAGAAAATCTTACCTGATTTGCTACTACTGCATCCTGAGGGTCATCTGGTTCTGCAGCTGCCAACAGTGCTTGCAATGACAATAATACCGTGCGGAGAGTCATTGCTGCTGCCCTAAAATTAAAAACAGGAAAATATCAAGTTAAGAAAGCTTTGCATGACAAAAGCAAAGTAGATGTTTTTGAATAAAAGATAACTACTGGAATGAAAAGTAACCTAGGTTTTAGCTTAATCATATAATTAACAAAATTTATAATTACATATCCACCGATCATTTTTTCTTCTTTACACTGAATGACTTTTCCTAGTTTTTTTCTATGATAAGTTTATTATTTTGAAATGATTATACACAGAGCTCAAAATATAAGGTACTCATTCAGGGATCATGGGAGTCTTAGTAAGAATAGCTTTTTTTTTTTAAAGAGAGAGAGGAAAAAAGGAGGGAGAGAGGGAGACAACCATCAATGAGAGAGAAAACATCAATCAGTTGCCTCTCAAATGTACCCCATCTAGGAACTGAACCTGCAACCGAGGCATGTACCTTAACCAGGAGACCTTTGAGACCTTTGACTTTGTTCAATAACACTCAACCAATTGAGATACACTCATTAGGATGACTACTATTAACATACAAACAAAGCAAAAAAACACACCCAGATTTGGAATAATTGGAATCCTTGTGCACTGTTGGTGGGATTGCAACAAAAATAGTATGGCAATTCCTCAAAACAGATGAACAAAACAACTGTAGTTTGAGTATATACCCAAAATAATTAAAAGCAGGGACCCATATTCAAAACCAGCATTATTTGCAATAGCCAAAATGTGGAAGCAATTCAAGTTTTTATCGACCAATGAATAAATAAAATGTGATATACGCATACCATGAAATATTACTGTCTTAAAAAGAAAGAAAAATCTGTCACATGCTACAACATGGATGAATCCTGAGGACACTGTCTTAAATGAAGCCAGGAATAAAAAAACAAATACTATGATTCACAGAAAAAGAAAGAATGGAACGGTAGCTGCAATGGGCTGGAAGAGGGGGGAATGAGAAGCTAAAGGAAAAAGAGTCAGTTTGGCAAAAACTTTGCCAAGTTTTTCACTTTGAAAATTTGGGGAGGATTGTGAAGACAAAGGCTTTGTGGTGTTGGTAGTTTTTTTTTCCTACCACTCGGGAGTCTGAGAACAGAGCAGAGAAATGGGAGACTGTGTCCTAAAAAATTCTTGAAACATCAGGTTCAAGCAGTGCCCGAAACTTGAATTTTCCTTGGACT
The DNA here is from genome assembly GCF_021234435.1 of Artibeus jamaicensis. Taxonomy (NCBI): domain Eukaryota; kingdom Metazoa; phylum Chordata; class Mammalia; order Chiroptera; family Phyllostomidae; genus Artibeus; species Artibeus jamaicensis. Next base: position 3,602,333 of record NW_026521954.1, read on the forward strand.
TTTTTTTAATTATGAGGTAATATGAAAAAAAAAAGACATTTATTTAAGAAGATACAATATACAAGAAACATTGTACACAGGACAGTGACACCTCAGTCTCCTTCAAAGCAGGCACCTTGTGACCTCACACAATTCAAAACACTCTGCAAAATCCTTTGTTGGAATCTGCATCAGCTGCTCTGTAATATTTTCCTGAATCTAATCAATGGTCAGAAATCTCTTCCCTTTCAAAGGTGATTTTAGTTTTGGGAAAAGCCAGAAGTCGCAGGCACAAAACCTGGGTTGTAGGGCGTTGAATTACCTGGGTGATTTGATGTTTCACCAAAAAACTCTGCACAAGAAGTAATACATGAGTGGGTGCATTGTTATGAAGCTGCCAATCACCAGTTGCCCATAGCCATGGCCTTCTGAATCATCTGAATAGTTTCCAGAGAAATGTTCAAGGATTTTTTTTCTGTTTTTTAAACTGTTTTTCATATAGTTGTCTCCATTTTCCCTCCTGCTCTACTGACTGGGTCATTTTGAATGTGACAGCTACACAGCACATATGCTTACTCAACAGCATCTACCACCACCAGTGACTACTACAGTGATGTCATCATTGTTTACACATGCACATTCCAGTCCACCCTCCTTGGCTGTCAGGTTACATAGATGTTGTGCAAACTATCCTCATCATATTAACAATGGCTGGACTTTTTCCAGACAGACCCTGTATATTCCTTTTATATTTTGCAAATATTTTAAAAATTTTATCTATCTAGCTATCTATTTTGAGGGGTGGGGGAATGAAGGGAGAAATAGTAGAGAAAAAAAAAATCAATCCATTGCCTCTCCCACATAGCCACATCAGGGATCCAACCTGCAACTTAGGTATGTGCCCTCACTGGGAATCCAACTGTCATTCTTTCACTTTGAAAAACACCACCCAACCAACTGATCCACACTGGTCACGTATGTTTTATATTTTAGACATACACCTTTTTGCTTGAGTCAATCTGAGCTCTAAGATCCAAGATACCCCATAAAATAGTATTTCATTTCTTTCCTTGGTTTTGGTTCTGTAAACAATATTTTACTCTCTGTAAAAAACAGTGATTAATTGTTGATAGCTCTAAGACAACTGAGCTATCAATTGATTAATAACAGAAGTATCTTCTTCAGTACCTCCAGATTCTAAGACAAATTAAAAAAAATACAATACTAAAGAACATCTCAGTAGCATTCATATAACTAGCTGATATCAGGAAGAACAAGACTGATACTGCATTGAATTCCATGATTACTATGTATCTTGTTTTAAAACATAACAATTAAATTTCTAATACTCTGTACATCATGATGGACATGTTATTATAAATATCTGTTCAAAGAATGTACACCATGAATGAACCATAATATAAACAACGAACTTTGGGTAACAGGGATGTGTCAATGTAGGTTCATCAACTATAATAAACATACCACTCTGGCTGAGGATGCTTATGACAGGGTAGACTATGTGGGGGCAGGGAGTATATGGGAAATCTCTGTACCTTTTTCTCAGTTTTGCTGTAAACCTAAAACTGCTTTAAAAAAAAGTCTTACTTAAAAGGGATGGGTGCGGTTCTGGAGACTGGTTGCACAACAATGTGAATATACTTATCACTCAACTGTATACTTTAAAACAGTAAGATTACAACGTCATTTAAAAAAATTTAAAGTGATAAACTCTTCCCTTAGTAATCCATAAGTTATATATTTTTAATTTTATTCATTGATTTAAAAAAAAAGATTCTACTTATTTATTTTTTAGAGAGGGCAAGGGAGGGAGAAAGAGAAGGAGAAAAATCTCAATGAGCGGCTTTCTCCTGCACACCCCCTACTGGGGAGCCAGCCCACAACCCAGGCACGTGCCCCAGACAGGGAACTGAACCAGTGACCCTTTGATTTGCAGGCCAGCACTCAACCACTGAGCCACACTAGCCAGGGCTATTTACTGATTCCCCAACCCAGATAGGGAGGGGGAGGAGATCGATTCATTGCTCCAATTATTTATGCATTTATTGGTTGATTTTTTATATGTACCCTGATTGGGGACTGAATCTGTAAGCTTGGCATATCAGGACAATGCTCTAACCAACTGAGCTACCCAGCCAAGGATCAAAGGTTTTTATTAGAAATACTTTATACTTCCTTTATTTGCAGTGTCTTTATTGGGAAGACAGTCACAAACTATTACAGACCCTCTGGAGTTATTACTTCAAGAATTATAGAAACTAAGGACCTAAAGTTAAACATGTTAAAAGAGAATGTCCTTAAAGAGGAAAAGAAAATCTGGAGCTATAACTTTAGATTGAATTTATAACAATCTCAATGAGAAAACGTTTTAATTTTTCTACATGCTTGAAAATAATAACATGTTGGGGAGGTATATATAAACCACTAAAAATTGGCTGAATAAAGATATCTGAAAACAAGGCCCTGGCTGGCGTAGCTCAGTGGATTGAGTGCGGGCCTGCAAACCAGAGGATCACAGTTCGATTCCCAGTGAGGGCAATGCCTAGGTTTCAGGCCAGTTCCCAGCAAGGGACGCATGAGGGGCAACCATACATTGATGTTTCTCTCCCTCTTTCCTTCCCTTCCCCTTTAAAGATAAATAAATTTAAAAAAAAGATATCTGAAACCAAAATTAATAGTATAGTAAACTATGACATTGTTTAAATAATTAATGGTAATAAAGCTATGCCCTGGCTGGTGTGGCTCAGTGGATTGAACTCTGGCCTGTAAACTGAAGGGTCGGTCACTGCCTGGATTCCCGGTTGGGGCACAAGCCTGGGTTGAAGGCTGGGTCCTCAGTTGGGGGGCATGTGGGAGGCGGCTGATTGATGTGTATCTCACTCCTTGATATTTCTCCCCCTCTCTAAAAGTAAATAAAATCTTTTAAAAATAAAATAATTAGTGGTAATAAAACTAGTATCAAAATGAAATCTACTCTTTTGGCTTCCTAAACACTGTAAACACTATTAACATCTTTATTTTTTAATTTTTAATTTATTTATCTTTAGAAGAGAAGGGAAGGAGAGAAGGAGAGACCTAACAATGTATAGTTGCTTCTGGAGCATCCCCTGCTGGGAAGTGGCCTGCAACCCAGGCATGTGCCCTAACGGGGAATCGAACCACGATCCCTTAGTTCGCAGGCCTGCGCTCAATCCACTGAGCCACACCAGCCAGGGTAATAACTTTAATGGTATAAACAAATGAGTACATTCATGGGGATGTAAAGTACCACATAGGGTATGTAGTCAACAATATTATAATAAATGTGTACAGTGCCAGATGGGTGCTAGACTTACTGGATGATGCTTTGTAAGTTACATAAATGTCTAATCATTATGTTGTACACCTGAAAATAATATAATATTGTATGTCAATTAAAATTTTCTATTCAAATGTATGTTTTTGATTATTCTACTTTAGTTTTTGCATTTAAATTTAGTAATGTGAAAATGTATACAACTGATAAAATATTTTTCCATTTATTGTTATTTCCATAAAATACTAATTCATACTGCATCAAGATTTTTAGGATTCAGAGACTTCCACCAAGATGGAGGCACAGGTGGATGTGCTGTGCCTTCTCACACAACCAAGTTTAGAGACAACTAAATATTAGCAACAGAAAACACAGCCAGAACACGGAAAATTGAACTTTTCGGAAGTCCGTTAACAACAAATTCTTCAGCCTGACTGGTAAGGGGCGAAACCAGCGGCTGGTGAAGCGGGGTTGCACAGGAGGACTCGGTCAGACGGACTCAGGCGCACGGAATCCAGGCGCAGAGTTGGACCTAGTGAGCAAGCGAGCAACCACCAGGCGATCGATCACGGGGGAGACAGCGGGGGAACGGTTCTGCGTGTTGACTGTGGTCGCGCATTTGTGCGCGGGTGGACAGGCAAGGGAGTGGGTGGTTGGACCGGGGGCCGGTGGGTCCCCGCGGCAAGCGGCAGTGGGGGGCGCCGCCATTTCCCTGCTCTGACCCCACCTCCACATACAGCGTCATAACCCAGCGACTCTGAGTGGCCCAGCCCAGGTGAACCACCTAAGGCGCTGCTCCTCACCCAGCTGTAAGAAACAGCAGAGGGGGTCGCCATTTCCCCACTCTGACCACGCCCCCACATACAGTGTCACAACCCAGCGACCTGGGAGTCCAAGGCGCCGCTTCTCACACTTAAAGGGCCCGAACAGACCAAAAATGGCGCAAGAAGATCTCAAAGCCCCAGAACCTATAGATCTAAGCGATGAAGAAATAGCAAAACTCTCAGATGCACAGTTTAAAACACTGGTGATCAGGATCCTCACAGAACTGGTTGATTATAGCCACAAATTAGACAAATATATGAAGGCAAAACTAATTGAAATGAATGGAATTGCACAGGACACCAATAGCAATGAAAAGGAAACTGGGACTCAAATCAATGGAGTGGACCAGAAGAAAGCAAATAATGGCCAAACAGAAAAGAATCAAGAAGCAAGAATTCAAAAAAATGAGGAGAGTCTTAGGAACCTCCAGGACATCTTTAAATGCTCCAACATCCGAATTATAGGGGTGCCAGAAGGGGGAAAGGCACAGCCACCAGTGGAAAACTTATTTGAACAAATAATAAAGGAGAATTTCCCCAATCTGGCAAAGGAATTAGACTTCCAGGAAATCCAGGAAGCTCAGAGAGTCCCAAAGAAGTTGGACCCAAGAAGGAACACACCAAGGCACATCATAATTACATTAGCCAAAATTAAAATGAAGGAGAGAATCCTAGAAACAGCAAGAGCTAAGGGGACAGTCACCTACAAAGGAGTCCTCATCAGACTGTCAGCTGATTTCTCAAAAGAGACCTTACAGGCAAGAAGGGGCTGGAAAGAGGTATTCCAAGTCATGAAATTCAAAGACCTACAACCAAGAGTGCTCTATCCAGCAAAACTTTCATTTAGAATGGAAGGACAGATAAAGTGCTTCTCAGATAAGATCGAATTCAAGGAGTTCATCATCACCAAGCCCTTATTATATGAAATGTTAAAGGGACTTACCTAAGAAAAAGAAGTTAAAAAACATGAACAGTGAAAGGACAGCAAACTCACAGTTATTAACAACCACACCTAAAACAAAAGCAAACTAAAAGGACAGCTAGGATCAGGAGTGGAAACATAGAAATGAAGATCTCAAGGAGGGTTAGCAACAGGGGAGTGGGAGGAGGAGAAGGGGGGAGAAGGTACAGAAAATAAGTAGCATAGACAGTAGATAGAAAATAGAAGGGGGGGCAAGAATAGCATGGGAAATATAGAATCTAAAGGACTTGAGACACATGGTCATAAACTAAAGGGGGGGTAATAGTGGGGATGGGGAGCTAGGGTAGAGGGGAATGAAAGGGGGAATAGAACAACTGTAACAGCATAATCAATAAAAAAATGAAAAAAAAAAGATTTTTAGGATTCAATGCATCATCAGTTTAAATCTATTAAAAACAAATTCTAATAAGGCAAACAATATATGAAATTGTCTCAAAATGTGTTAGCTAATTTTAATTAATCAGTGGATGATATGAATGAGTACCACATAAACCTATCTTCCTCTAATTAGTTTTGTTCAGATCTCAAAGCAATAAGCAGTTAATATGGCTAATTAAACATGTATTCATATGGACTGAGTAGGGACATTAGGGACTTCAGTATGTAGAATAAGCATGTGAATTGTTTGCACTGTTAATTAACTTTTCTGTTAAGGATTTTTCAGAAGACCATCATAAATGATCTATGTTTATGCAAAACACAATGCTAAAGAGAATGGCAGCTTTTTTGTTTAAAAGTTTTAAGGTACAATAAGCAAAGTAAAAATGCTACACTGCTGGATTAATTTGTATATATTTATAGACCCACGCAACCCCACCTAGGTCAAAAGATAGAGCACTTCCAGCCGAAAAAATTACTTGTGCCCCTCCCATTCACAACACTTACCTACCCCTGCCAATATCCTAATTTCTTTTTTTATTAAAGATTTTATTTATTTATCTTTAGAGGGGAAGGAGAGAGGGAGAGAAATATCAATGTATGGTTGCCTCTCATGTGTCCCCTGCTGGGAACTGGCCTGCAACCCAGGCATGTGCCCTGACTGGGAATCGAACCATGATCTTTTGGTTTGCAGGCCCATGCTCAATCCACTGAGCTATACCAGCCAGGGCCCAATATCCTAATTTCTATCATCATAAGTTAGTTTGGGCTCATCTTGAATTTCATCTAAACAGAAATATAATGCAGACCCCCTTGTGCTTGGCTTTCGTTACTCAGCATCTCTGAGAATCATCCATGTTGACCGTGTCAATGTTTTTTTCTCTGTGCGTTGTGTTCTACTGTACAATGTGCCATTATATATCCATTCTCTTGTTGACTAACATTTGAATTATTTCCAATGTGAGTAAATCTCCTGCAAATATTCTTGTACAAGTCTCATGGTGAACATATGCACTCATTTTCCTTGGATTTCTCTTAGATAGATATACATGTAGTAGTGGAAATGAAACACCTGGGTCATACTAAAGGTGTAAGTTTACTTTTGGTAGCTACTGATGGTTGAGCAGTTAAACTACATATACCAGCCATTCATGAGAAACATTTATAAATGTGTAGTGGTATCTAACTGTGATTTTAATTTGCATTTCCCTGATGACTAATGATGTTGAGCATAGCTTATTGAACATCTAAAATAATCTCTTAATGCCCGTTCATGTCTTTTGAAAGGGCAGTATCATTGAGAGCAATTTTTGTATGTTGTCATTTTCTTCCCCAGGTAAATAGATACCTTTAGTCATAATAGGTGGAAAAAGAAATCATAATATAGTTTCCAAGTAGGCTATGGTTAAGAATTAAAAATAAACCATACTAACAGAAGTCATTATATATTAAAGGTAAATCATCATCCATAAGTATTTTTTAAGGTTTTATTTATTTTTAGAGAGGAAAAGGGAAGGAGAACGAGAGGGAGAGAAGCATCAGTGTGTGGTTGCCTCTCACGCACCCCCTACTGGGGACCTGGCCTGAAACCCAGGCAATATGCCCTGACTGGGAATCAAACCAGCGACCCTTTGGTTCACAGGTGAGCACTCCATCCACTGAGCCACAACAGCCAGGGCCATGCATAAGTAATAATAAAAGACCAAACTGGTTTTTAGCACACCTGTCCCAATTTGTTCAATGTTTATTCAATTTATTTTTCTTCTAAGGTAACTATCCTATAGTCATCAAATCCCAGTTCTGAGGTCTAAACATTCATGCTTAAACATGCATATCCATTAAATGTCAATTATACCTCAATAAAGTAGGGGAGGGCAAAAGAGAGAACAAACCCAGGAGCAGAAAGGAGAGGACATCAATCTCACTTATTTTATCTGATGTGTCTTTAACATCTTTCAATATTCCAATTATATAGATATCAAACAAGACTAAAGTCAGCTATTTTATCTTAGAAATGGGAATAGTTGATAAAAAGTCTTGGTACAAAAATTAAAGTTCTCTTTCTATATATCACATACACCATAATCTTTCAACTATCTATGGAGAGATAATCATGGATGATAGTCCTGCTGGACTATCCTTCTTCCTCAGAGTCCTTAACTCTGAGGAAAAAGGAAAGTCAGTGGAAGACTTTAGTCTGGAGCTTTATTTAAGGGAGAGGGTGGTTATCATTCTGGCCATTGAGAAGAGACTGAGTAGGGAAAAGTCAAAAGCAGTGGGGCAGCTATTATAATCATTTAGGCAAGAGGTAATGTGACTTGGACCAAGGTGGTAGTAATGAAATTACTGCTAAGATTTTGGAAGTTTCACCAACAGGATACGCAAGACAGGGTACAGAGTACCTGAGAAAGAAGAACCAAGGATGATGATGAAGTTTGGGCTAAGCATCTGCAAGGACATGGTTGCCAACAGCTTAGATGGGTGAAGCAGGTTTTTGGTTAGGGGAATATGAGTTCAATTTTCAACATGTTTAAGTCTGAGATGTCCATTATATTCCTAAAGGACGTTTAAACAGGCAATACAACATGAGTCTAGAGTTCAAGAAAGAAATATCTGTGAGTTGCTAGTATATAAACCATGAAGTTTAGAGATCCGAAGAGCTCACCCAGGAAGAGAGTATTGACGGAGAAAAAGGGAAGTCAGGACTTAGTCCTGAGGCATTCTAACGTGTAGAGCTCCAGATGAAGAAGGAACTAGTTAGAGTCTGAGAGTGGGAACAGGAAGAAAGGGAGAATAGAACTGATAATCTGAAAACCAAATGAATAAAAGAAACATACCTCTAACACTGCAAATATTCATTAATATCACTGAATGATAGAGCTAGGGGCCTTGGAGATGACTTGACAGGTAAAAACATGGAGGCCAACAATTCCGATAAGTTGCAAAAAGTCAAAAAATCAAATGAATGACATAAGATAAAGTTAGATATATTCCACACTGTTCAATGTTTAACAGTATGGAATACAGGTCAGGATACTAGATCCCAAGAGATGATATGCTGAGGGCGAGGCCTTACTCAGATGTGCTATTAGAATGGTAAAAGAAAACCAAACCCAACCAGCCACTCTTGCCTGTTTATCCAGTTACTAAATAAATCAAATTGCCCAAACACTGAATGTTGTCATTCCTGTTTCACAGTATTCAGGTTCCATCCTTTTCCTTCTCTATTTTAACAAATCAAATACATAACTTACTACTGTTTTTTCCACACTCCAAGTCTTTTTATACCTCTTTGTCTTGATCTTTCCATCCAAATTTCTGAATATACCAGACTCGTCTAAGAGAATCATATAAAACAATTCATTTAATCCTGTCAACAGCCCTATAAAGCAGGTATTAACCCCATTTTTTTCAGATGAGAAAACCGAGGTACAAAGATTAGTAACATGCTCCATACTACACAGCTCAGTAAACTTGGCAGAGTCAGGATTTGAAAGTAATGGGTTCATTTTGAACGTAATGGCTCCAGAGTAAAAATTCTTAAAACACTATATTAGGATTAAATCAGACAAAAATATGCGAAAGCACTATAAAGAATGGTACAAATGAAGATAGCACCTACAAAAGTACTCCTTGAAATCTGAAAACCTAAACTGCTCAATTAACACTTTTCACATTCCACCCAAGTCAGTGCTGATTATTTCAATACTTATTTTTAGCCTTTCACAAATACCTTCTTGAGATAATAAAGAATTTACCAAAATAAATAATGAAGCCCAAGACTTCTCAAGAGATAAAGCTAGCATATGAAATAGACCTAATAAGTCTGTATTTAAATACAGACTGTGATCTCAATCATAACACATTTTCAATTATGTACTTAAGTACATTATGTTTTAAAATTTCCCAAATAAGAGAAACTATAATATATGCGTATGCTTTGAGGCAGTTACACATTAAACACTCTAAATTTAATCTTGGAATTCATAAGGGAGAAGGTAAACTGAAAATCTCTTACCATTGATCTTTCAGGATATCCAAACAAATAGCCCCTGTGACGGAACTAATATTAGGATGCCATATTTTAGTGATAAACCGGACCTAGAAATATAAAGCACACTTGAGTTTTTAAGTAACAGAAGAAACACATATAGTTTAAATAGAACTATGAGTAAGAAGTCCTCAGATTTAAAAAAAAGCATCCATACTTACATCATTTTGCCTAAGCGAAGGGAGTGATGTAGAAGACAAAGCATTAAGTAGTAAGCTAAATGTTGTCACTGATATACACTCTTTTTAACCTTTTAATAAATGCTCCACCTTTAAAGAAACTCAACAATTACTAGGTGTTCATAGACAGTAAATGGAAACTTTTAAGTGTGAAGTAAGGTATAGAATAGTTTGAAGGAAAAAGTAAGCAAAATCCATAGTACATGGAAGCACAAGAAGTGGCTGTTAAAAGACTGTTCCTAATTTCTCTGTAGCAACTTTTTCTCAAAATCTTTTAAAAAAATAATTCGACAAATATTTGAATGCACTGAAGAGACACTGAGGTTTAGAGTTTAAGATACTGATCAAAAACCAAATAACTAGTTAGCAACAGAGCAAAGTGCAAACTCACACAATCAGATTTCAGATTCTGAGTCTCTAGTCACCTATTTGTCTTATCATAAAAAACCAATAAAGTGAAAATGCTAACTCTATCAGATCACCATGAAATGAAATCTAGTTCATCAGTTCCTTCTACGAGCTTTTGGAGGAGGAGGAGGATTATTTTAACTGACACATGTGATAGTCATCTGAGTCAAAAATTCCTTAACACTTATGAGAATAATTACTGTGAGTCAAGCAATGTTCTAAGTACTTAACAAAAATTAACTTATTAATATATGCTCCAAATCTAAGCTGTTTATGGAAAGATGCTAAACAGCTTCCACTTGATTTGTCTATCTACCCGTCTCTACTTCCTCATCTACTCACTCACTAACATATATGCCATTTGAAAAAGCACTTAAGTCACCAATGACTAATGGACATTTTTCATGCCTTGACCCTTTTTATTCTTAAAAGAATCCCAATAATTTCAATGCTATCTACTTCTCTCAGTCCACAGAACCACTATGTCGTTAAAGGAGATTATCATTCTTCACCTGAGTTACTAAACAGTCTGTTGACTTGACTGCCCTAAATTCTGCTCCCTCCAACCTACTCTCCACACTGAAACCAAAGAAAACCCTTTGAAACACATAATTCACATCACCACTGTGCTTAAGGCCCTTTAATGACTTCTTGTTCCCTTTGTGTAAGACCACATTTGTAAACTGGCCCTAACCTACCTCTCAAATCTCACTTGTATTTTGTATTCCATGCATTTGCTCAAAAACTCATATTAAAACAAACAAAAAAAAAGAGATCAAGGTTTTTTGGGTTTTTTTGCCTTTAGGCCTTTAAATAGGTGTTTTCTCTCAATAACACACCTCAACACCCTTATCTGCTGGCTAACTCAAACTTATCTTTCAAGTTTCAGCTTCCACATCACTTCTTCCAGATCTGTTCCCATAGCACCCTGTACTTTCCTGTGTCACAGTATTAATTACACTTCTATAATCTTTTACTTGTGAGGTTTTTCCTGAAAGGCCGGTATTTACCCTACTTACTAGAGCATCACAAATATCTAAAGTACTTCATATTGAATAAATATGCAATTAACATTATGACAAACCCATTATTTTGGACCAAACATTTCCCCTCTCAAATATAGTAAAGGTCAAGTAAGACAGGCTATAGAGAGTTTATGTACAACAAACATTTCTCCACAACAGATATAACTATTCACACCCTAATTTTTACCATTCATTGAATTCAAAATATAATTGTTAGAATTTCAATAACTCACACAACTTTTTGTGACTTTAGAACAAAAGTTGGTTCAGTATTTTCAAATGGATTGGAAAACAGAATTTTAAATCACCACTGATGATGTCAAAAGATTTATGGTTTAGGGAAGTGATCTAAGGCTATGTGAACCATATCCTGCTTTTTAAAGAAGTCTTCAATACATAATTTTCTCTGGACTCCACATAAAAACCAAATAAGCATATTCATGTAGGACCAAGAAAATTATTAAACCATTTCTTACTCTGTACTACACAATTAGGAATAAATAACTTTGGCAGATGATCTAATAAGGAATTTAATTTTCAGGAGGATGTTCCATTATCCACCAGTAAAAATGTAACTTTAGACTTGGGGTTGTTGAACACATAATACAATATACAGAGGATGTATTATAGAATTATACACCTGAAACCTACATAATTTTATTAACCAATGTTCCCCCAATAAATTCAATTAAAAACTAATAAATAAATAAATGTAGCTCTTACAAGTAGTTCTTATGTGGTTTATCACTCTATCCTCCTATTCCTCTCTTCTTTGTTATTCTTTATCATCAACTATCTCCTTACTTATTTCACTTCTTTCTCTACCTTAAGCCTTAACATCACTAGTGGTACCCATATGTATCCCTGAATTATGTCCTATTGTTCCATACCCAATTCACAATCCACCCATCTTATACCAACAAAAATGTAGAATCAAAGGAAGTTGGAAGGGATGAAGTGTAAGAGTTAAGTAATTTGATCACAAAACAGACACAGAATGGTTTAAAATACCAAAACATTTACTGATAACAACTCAACTCTTTACTTTCACAACTGAAATTAATACTAGCATCACTTGGGTAACTTCTTAATATTCATTAACTTTGAGGAGCACTCAAAAATCTTAACACTAGGCACATAGTGTCACCTGACCAAAGTAAAAGGGGACTATTCTTAGTTATTGACATACAGATGATATTGGCAACTATTTCACAGTAAAAAGTAAGCCCATATTTCCATTGGGAATTTCCAGTTCTAAGATTGGAACTCAAGAATATTATGGTATTAAACCATCTTTAACTTACTGTACAAAAGAAAATGCTGTTTTATTTTAAACATGCATGCGCAGATGAACACACTCATTAAAAGTCATAAGTATTGGTACTTACACTCAACTTGACATAGAAAACATACAACACATAAACATAGAAAAGTATGTTTATAACACCAAGGATAAAGAGAAAATTTTTACAACACAATCTCCAGTACCTAACTGGACAAATCATTGAGCTACAGTTTTCCTAATTTAATGGTTTTTTCTTTAATATAGTATCTATTCCAATTTACTCTAAAAATAAGTGACTATATGTATGCAATCAAATTCCTTCCAAATTATATTCAACTGATTCAAAGATATAGAGTCTCCATCTAGAAGTCAAACTTCTGCTCTTTAGGTCAATAATTTACTGCAGAATAATAAACAGAAAATACTCTGAGACCATGTTGAGACAAATCAATGTAGTTTTCGATTTTGTGCAGTTTTAGCTGCACAACAGTGAAAAAAGAATTTAACCAACTAATTTCAGTACTTTTACCCCATAAAGCTTAAAATTAAACCAGAGTTGCTATATTAAACATATACAAACACAATTCAGCATGAAACATAAAAATATTCCCCATTTTTTCCATTACATTTACCAATCAGTAAAAATTTCAAACCAGTATGTACATATCTAGAACATATTTATCATGTTCATTAACATTTACTGCAAAAGCTTAATAGCATAAATGGAATAAGTACTATTTTTAAAATTCTAAATTCCATTTACTGTACAACTGAATGAAGCCAGAGGGAAACAAGTTTAGGTTGACTAAAGAAAGATCTTTCTAAATCTTGAAGCTACCTCAATACAGAATGGCTGAAATAATAGTGGCCTGCAGAGCAACAGGAGTTAGTAGCAAAACATTAGACAGACCTTAGTTCTTATGTTTTGAGTCTATTTTCCTCTTTGAACTAAAGAGTAGGAGTGGTTCTTGGAGCTAGTAAAACAATGATTTCAAAGATTAAATGAAATAATGCTTAAAATAGTGCCTAAAACAGAGCCAAGACTATGCAATCACTTTGAAGCTATAATAAAGGCTGTAGAGGTTGATAATTAAACACTTTTACTTGAGACCATTTAAGTGCACACCCTCATGGATTTTAGTATATCCAGAGTTGTGCAACCATCACCACAATCTAATTTTTTACCATTACTGTCACACCAAAAAGAAACCACGTAACCAACAGAAGCCACTCCCTATTCCTGTACAACCCAGTATTAAACAACCGATCTATTTTTGTCTCTATGAATTTGGTTCTTCCAGTGTTTCATATAAATGAAATCATACAATGTATGGCTTCTTTCATTCAGCATTTTGTTTTCAAAGCTGTATCTTCCTTGTACTACCTCAGTATTTCATTCAGTTTTATAACTAAATAATATTCCATGATATGGATATAACCATTTGATTTATCCATTTAGTTGATAGACATTAGGTTGCTTGCACTTTTTGGCATTATGAACACTAATGGTACAAACATTTTTGTACAAGTTGTTGTGAACATACGTTTGCATTTCTAGTGAAGAGAAACCCAGAAGTAGAACTACTAAGGCAAAAGGTTAACTCTACATTTGCTATTCTAAACAAATTATTTCCCAAAGCACCTTTAACATTATACATTTCCACTAGCAATGTATGAGAATTTCAATTTACAGAGGACATTTAATTGTTAATGCTACTGTATCTTATAATAAAATATTACAGAACAAAACCAACAGATGACTTAAAAAAGGGGTGCTTAAGGTGGTAGTCATTGGTTAATGATAGTTGATATTTCTGGGTGCTTACTGTATGCACACACTGTTCTAAGTATTATTATTTCATCAAATCTCAGGTATCATCACTTATTCAAAACACAATTATTTTATGTACATTTTAAGAAAAACTTTTCCAATTAAATTATGACATACCATCCACTGAAAGATACATCCTGATTTCAGAGGTGTTTAAAATGTAAAAAAAATGTTTTGATTATTTAAATATAGTTCTTTACATGGATTAACTCCTTTAATCTTTACAATCCTATGACAGCACTTTATAGATGAGGAAACCGAGGTACACAGCAGGTACCTTCCTTTAAAATCACAGTAAAATTGCAGAAGAAAGATTTAAACTCCGGTTGACTGTTTTTGTTCTTGGTATAGACAGTCTTTCACCTCAGGAGCATAAAAGCTAGTGAAAGATACACACCCCCGAATAATACATTAACTGATTCTGTATTTGTTCTGGTACTATATAAATTATATAAAATGCTCCTCAGAGCAGGAGAAACAATCTGATGGGCACAGCTTAATAGAGGACGTGATACTTACACAGACCTCAAAAGAAAAGTAGAATTTTAAATGACAGAGACAACGATTCAAGGGAAAATGATAGAAGAGTGTGAAAGAATAAGCAACATCTACAAAAAGCAAATAATCTAAGCTGACAAATGAGTTCCATGTTGTAGATGAGGGTGGCAAAAATTAGAATGGAAAAGAAGATTGAGGTCAGGTGGTAGGAAGTTTAAATGCTCAGCTAAGGAGTTCTGACTTTATTAACAAGAAAGAAAAAAATGATCAAAATGGTTCTTTAGGAAGAGTTACAGAATGGCGGTGACAAAGATAAAGGGTGATAAATAATAGACAAAACTGGGAAGTAATAAAGTTAAATGCCTAAAGTGAGGATAACAAAAGTAAAGACATAAAAGAAGCTGTTCAGTCAAAAATGTTTTAGTTCTCCTTGTTATATGATTCTACAGCATTCCATTCCTCTTTTAACACACATCACAGTTGCATTATTTGTTCTTTTTTTTTTCCTGCTAGAATGAGAGCTCCATGAAAACAAGAGCAGTGTAACTCTTGTTTATTGGTATATTGCCATGTAGCACTCAAATAATTGTTGAAAAAATTCAGAATACACTCTTCCCTAAAAAATGTACTTCTTTGAGGAAAGTAAGAATGTGTATAAGAGTTTCCTATATCTAGGAACACTGCAAGGTTTTCCAGACTTAGATTTTAAACCACTGTCAGATGCAAATCTTATTATTTCCCTCTAGAGCCAGAATTAGCTGCCTCTGAGTGAGCTTGCTTTTCATAATTCTAGAAGCAAACCATTTTTCTTCACCTGAAATCTGTCCACACTAAATGGACATATCAACAACTCAAAACACTGTAATTTTAATAAGCACTAAAATACATGTTAATTAAATGGACCAAGAGAAGTATTTCAGAAGTTCATGCATGAAAATAGGCTTACAATACCTTAGGGGGATTAAATGGATATGTTTCTGGTATTTTTATCTCTAGTTGGTATCTTCCTCCTAAAAAAGGGGAAAACAGAAAGTTAAGAACACTGCTCATCTCAAATCAAATATGTAAAGCCAAATATTGTGATAGAAGTTTCCAAAACATGTATTTTATATACAATTACAACAAATTCACTTTAAAGTTGAACCCAAAAAGGAAACAATCCGAAGCACTAGCTTTTCATTTAAAGATTACTTAAAGCATACAGAAGACCCATTTTATACAAGTGTATTAGCTTATCAGTGAGTAACAGGACTAGACATAAATATATTAAATCCAGACAGTCCAATGCCAAGGATTTCATTGGGATAATAAGTAGTATAGACTCTGTCTCCTGTTATTTCCTCTACACCACATTGACAAGCACTGCTAAATAACAGGAGGAAAAAAAACAAAGGGGAAAAGAAAAACCAGAAAGAAAGCACGGAGGTATAAAGGCATAGATGGTGTAAAGGAAAAGGATATACAGATTATGCCATAAACTGAAAAAAATAGAAATCTACTTCTAGCAGGTTCTCTCAAATGTAAAGATGTTTCAAACTTTTAACTTGTGCCCTAAATTAAATGCCAACACTGCTTGTTAAAATTTTAAAAATCAAATCCAACAACTCTGGTCTAATGAAAAAACTATTCTCTGCCTCTAAACGGGTATACAAAATGCAAAACTTTATGAAGAGATTGTTCTAACCATAATGTATAAATAGAGGGCAACATTTTGTTTTGAAGTTATCCTAAGCAACTAGCAGCTATATTCATATTTTTTAAAGTTTATCTAGCTTCCTATACCTGGAAGGATAACTGCCTCTCAGGGTGTAAAAGGGGTAAGTCTTGCACTGAATGAGAAGCTGGATTTGAATCTTAACTCTAAGGAATCTTCCAATTCTAAAATTGTATGATTCATTAACAGAGAATATTCACTATTCTAAAATATAACCAAATAAAACTGTGCTACCAGAATATTTACATATGAAACTATGCCTGGGATCTGCACCAAAATAATTAAAGAATGATCATATGGAAGACTGGTTGTGAGTTGACTGTCTTTCAAACTGGCCAATGATTACATGGAAAATTCATTATACTATAAAATCTGAAATTATCCATAATAAAAACAAAATAAAAACTATGTGCTAGGAGCAATATTCACTTCAAAATTCCATACATTCGACTCTCAGTAAATCCTGAATTCTCTCATATCCTCCTTTTCCATTGTTAGCAACAGACAGATGAATGTGGATCTGGGAGAAAAACAAAAGAGCAATTCTCTGGGAACCACTTTCTTCAAACCATTTTTGTTTCCAATTCTTCTTTTCTTCCTAATTCTTTTTAATAGAATACTGAAGTGACTGATGCATGATTTGAACTGAATCACAGTTGCCTGAATCACAGAATGTATGTAAGTAGTGAAATATAAAGAAAAGTAGCCAAAACAAAAGAAACAAAAAATAAGACAGATAAAAGACAAGTACCTGAAGAAATTTTGTGAATACAGAGATTAACTGTTTAGGTTCAGTTATAAATGTTAGCTTCAAATATAGGCATAATAAATTTGGTCTGAGAAATACATAGGTTCTTTTCCTTCCTAAGAACCATGTTTTTCTGAGTAAGTTCAGACTAATGTCTCTATAATCTTTCACATAAAGATCTTCCTTCTTGAATGTTCAAAAATAATCTATGAAGAGCAGTATGAGAACCCTGATATAAATAGTGCTGAACCCTAGAGTTCCCCCAATCCTATTTCTACTCCATATGCTATTAATACACTCTGTCCTGAATTACTATCTGGTAACTTTGAATATATAACCACCATAGCATTATTTGATATATATGATAGCAACACAACTAAGGCAGCTTTATAACTACATTATTCATATTATAACAGCTTTCCCTGTAAAACATTTATTTCTTGAATAATAGCTTTTATTTTAAAATTTATAATTTTTAGCTTAATACAAAGGGATGAGATTTTTTAAAATATCAACAATTCCATAAACTCAAAACAATTCTTAGGAAAAAGAATTAAGAATTAAATTGTTCCTTTCTCAATAAGTAATTATGACAAAAAAAAAGAGAATTAAATAAGATGTGCAATAAAATAATTTTTTCATGGGTATTCTACTTCTGAGATTTGGAAAAAAGAACAAAAACAAAAAGATGTGAAAACTAGAAAGAGCCCTGTAACAAATATTTATACATGTTTACATTTTTTTAAAAGTAGTATCTAAGTTTACGCCCTTGGATAATGCTTTTCCTAAACAAAGTGAACAGCTTCTCTACAACAGTTTTATGATAGAAAGAATACAATGTAATTAATCCATCTCAAATATATACCCCAAAAAACATATTAAAACTAATCTTATCAAACATTAAAGTCTCATACAGTGGCAGCAGTAGAAATAAGCACTTAAAATCCACCAAACTTGTTTCTAATTAGCAAAGGGTATGGCATGTATAACTTAATCATCTTACAAATAATGTATAATGTTCCAATTTTAAAACTATCTACCTCTTATCCTGCCTCGTGTGGCTCAGTGAATTGAGTACCAGCTTGAGAACCAAAGGGTCACTGGTTCAATTCTCAGTCAGGGCACATGCCTGGGTTGCAGGCCAGGTCCCCAGCAGAGGACGCTTGAGAGGCAACCACACATTGATATTTCTCTCCCTCTCTCTCTCTCCTGCCCCCTCTCTCTAAAAGTAAATAAATAAAATCGGTTTTTTTTTCTTTTTTTTTTTTAAATAAATAAAATCTTAAAGATAAAAAATCTACTTCTCTTAAAGGCTGCCAAGAAGGTAATAAACATTCTGCTTATTTAATTTAGTTTAGAAAGTACCTTATTTATATGCATCGATTTGCTGAAAGAGCTCTAAAATAATAATGCTTCTGCCCTACTGTCTTTTAAAATACATCTAAACAATCTAAAAAATAATTCAGGAAGTATTTACAACAATGCCTGCTTTCAGGAAGAAGCTAGTATGGTCATCCCTAAATATTTGGTCGTCCCTCAATATCCGCAAGGGATTGGTTCCAGGATGTACACACATGGCCCACCTCCAACCCCCATGGATACCAAAATCTGCAGATGCTTGGGTCCCTTAAATAAAATGGGATAGTATTTGCAATATAACCTATATATATCCTCCCTTATGCTTTAAAACCATCCCTAGATTACTTGTAATACCTAAACCAATATAAATGCTACATAAATAGTTGTTATACTATATTGATTGTTCAGGGAATAACAACAAGAAAAAAAATCTGTACGTTTCAGTACAGACGCAACCATTCACCATACATCTAACTACACAGTAGACATTATAAACAATGTAACATTTGTCCCCAAAATACTTTCATGTAAGGTTGGTTGAACCCACAGATTTGAAACCGGCAGATAAGTAGGGTCAACTGTATATCATTATGTACAACACCTGTATTAAGTCAAGAACCTGATTTCTGTAAGATATCTAAAAAATCTATTGTCCATCTAATGACTGTCAAAGGACTAAATGAATAGCTTCCATGAGAGCATCCAAATGAGGTCTAGCATACAGGAGGCACTCAATAACTAACATAAAAAACTAAATGATGGCTAAAAATGGCTCATATGAACTATAAAACAAAATAAAAATTCATTTAATATTATTAAAGAAATTTTGGGGTCTTTAAAATTTGGAATAAAAACAGGAACATATTTTAGAATATTGAATTCTTGTGAAAGTTTAAGGTAACTATTCATTATAGAATTACAGAACCACCACATTCAAAATAAGCATAACCATCACTTCTACTATTCAGTAAATCCTGACTCATTCAAAAGCAGAAAGTAATGGTAAATACAGGCTTTGAAGTCAAAGGCTGAGACTGAAATCCCAGCTATGCCATTTAAGATGTTTGACTTTAGATAAATTACTTCTCCGAGCTTAAGGTTAATCTATGAAACAGTGACAACTATACTTACCTCATAGGGTATGTTGTAAGAATTGAATGAGAAAACACATGTACAGCTCTAATAAGTAAAACCTCCATAAATGCTACTAATGCAAATTGTTACATGATTTCTATTAAACAAATATTTGAATGCCTATTATATGCAAGAACCTTGGTTATACTACCCAACCCAAACTTATATAACTGAAGATTTACATAATGAGGAAATAAAAGCTATAAAACTTCTTTCTGTATCTTACCACCTGATTCCATGGTCTAAAGTAGCTAGAGACTTAGTTTATAAACACTAAGTTCATCAAAGCTTTCTCCTTTCTTTTCTATGTCTTACAACAATCACTCAAAGCTTTTCTAAATTAAAAAGAAAATCAAATATTTAGAATACAGCCTGTATGAAAACATATGAGTGAATGAAATCCTAAATGACAAACAGGGGAGAGAAACTTAAAAAAATAATTCAATATTTTTATCAGAATTAAGGCAAGGCTTATTATAGAGACCATATGAAGGGTAACTGAAAGTATATATAGTCCATGTAAGTTAAAGGCTTAACAGATATGTTTTATACTATTAAATTCTAACCTATATAACCTGTTAACTTGGCTCTACTAAATCTATTTTGGGAAAGAAAAAAGTTAGCTAAAATTCGTTAAGAAAAATCCGTTTAGATAAGTATCTATTCTAATTATTTAAAAACTGCTGTATATCCTAAGCCAAATGAAGTTACCTTCTATGTAATTTATAATAGATGCTTCAGGTTATTCTGATTTAATGTTTCAGACAAGTTCTAATACCCACAATATTTTGATACAGAAAAAAGTACTTGCCTTCATATGGTGTGTCTGGAGGTCCTGCTATTTCTCCTCTTAATTCTGTAAAATTCTCATCTACAAGATCTACTTTAATTTGATTTTTGCTCGTCTTAAAAATAAACAGAAAATAAATGTTAGTTATATCAGCAAGAAAAAAAGCCTATTATAAAGTATTACCTATAAAAAATTTTGAAACCCACTCTTTCATTAGCTTGGTAATCTGCTCTAGTAAAAATAAGAGTCTGTGTTTTTCTATACTTAATTAGCCAGTTTTAAGAATATTTAAAACACAAAAAAACTAACATGTTTTCACCTCAATGTTTTTAATTAAATAAAACCGCTATGAACAATAAATAGTACAATGGCTTGTCAACTTTACAGGAATGCTTAGAGAAAAAGAGTAGACACTTATTTTATATTTGCCAACTTCATGTATGTCAGGTCCAAAGTGATAAATAAATCAATTCATTTGTAGATGAACACTGATCCTATACCCCCAGGTTACATGGGTTCTATCCATGTAAACAGAAAATTTAGGGTCAATAAAAGCCATTTAGGCCATAAGTTCTCATTTGAACAAAGCACAACAACTCTATAGATGTTTAGGGTAACCAAAACACTACACTATCCACCCCTCTAAGTATCCCATTAACTTCCCTTTCCATAAAAATTCCTAAAGCCTACACGCCTCACTAGTATCATCTAATGCCTTCTTCAATTTCTTTTTCTACCTAGTTTACTTCAATGGCAACGACCTAATTTCAAAACAGATTTTTATTTAAAATTTATATCCATCTACTTATTTTAGACTTTATCTTATTTCTCAAAGTACCTTCTTACCTACAGTATCACTTCAATCTCAATGTGTTCTCAAGTCAACAGTGATTCAGAAACCCTCCAGTGGGGTTCCCATTAATGTTCACAAGTACTCGTCTGCAAATGGCTCTCCATTTATATTTTCTGACCTATACTAGTACCTTACAGGTCTATATTCTTTGTAGATTATCCTCCTCTTTTCTCAATTTTTAAAAATATAAAGACTTGGTATATTATATATTCATTTTTTTTGTTTAGAATTTCATTTTTACCTAAGTAACACAACATATCTACTCTTATGAAAGAAAGCCTCATAAGATTTTAAGAGTAAAATTTTGCTTCTGAACCTATCTTCTTAAACTGGCTTCCTCTACCCACTCCAAAAGAAGATACTACTTTTACTTTTTCTGTACTAAACAGTTTCAGTACAGAAAAACATACAACTTAAAGCCTAAATTTAAAAATTTTCATGACGTCTAATTAATTTTATCTTTCAATAAGAACATAGAACAAAAAACTATGCATTTTAAAATTAAATATTCTAATTAGTACTGGTTTAATCTTTTTTTATATTTGGATTAAAGTACTATTTTATATTTGTCTGAAGATAATTTTACCCCCAAATTAAAATTAATTATGAATATGCATAACTGGAATTTTTTTCCTGTGCCCTACAAAAAGTCATTATCACCTTGGTATTTGTGGTAGAGGATTAAATGTACAATTTTAACAATGGTAAAATATTTTGTCCAGTATGCACAGCAATTAATGCTAAAATGAAAATCAGAGGCACCAGACCAATTTACAAGAAGCCACAAACTATAACTACAGACTTCCATTTCTCCTGAGATTTCTAAGTAAAACAAGAATAATCCGATCTTGCAAATCATCGATGCTTTCAAAGTTCTCTACTGCTTTCCATGACACACCTTAACCAAAAAGAAGTAAATAACCTCAAAATTCGAAAATACTGAGGAAAGGATTAGATTCAAGTTTGGGGAAAGGGAGGAAGGAGATAACAGAAACTAGAAAAGCTGACTTTTAGGCCCCAGCTAGGTAGCTCTGTTGGTTAGTGTCCTGATACACCAAGGTTATGAGTTCAATCTCCAGTCAGTGCGCGTACAATGAATGCGTAAGTGGAACAAGGTAATGTTTCTCTCCCTTCCCCTCTCTTTCTAAAATCAATAAATTAAAAATAAAAGCAAGGTTCTTTTTAGATTGCCCAACTGTGGTTAGTAAAATGCTAAATAAACGATTATTAATTTTTATATCCGTCTTAATTTTTGTCCTCATTACCCCCAAATTATAATGGAGAGAAAAGTGGGTCTTCTTTGACTCTGAAAAATTTACTGAAGTATTCAAGAAAATATAATCACCATGACAAAAATCCATCATAAAAAAGGATTCTATAGAGTCTAGATTAGGTCTTTATCTGCTGATGATAACCAAAGATAAAAAGAAAATAGAGAATTAAAGATGGATTTTTCAAAGCCTAATTTTTCCATTTACGACAATTATTTTTTATTACTTCCACAGTTTAATTCAAGCATCCACAATCCTGTGCCCTCACAAACTAATTCAAAATTCCACTTAAGACTCAAATTCCACTTAAAATCCCATTTTGGCATCAGACAGACGTGAACTGAATCCTAGTTCTGCCAATTATTTGTGGTGTTAATTCAGGTCAGTCATTTAACATCTCTCAATTTTATTATTATAAAATGAAAATACATTTCAGCATTAAATGAGAATCTCCCAGATAAAAGTAGGAGATGTTCATCTAACAACATTAATTACAAAAAATGTTTGGTTTTGCCTTATTTTATAAAATGTATTCACAGTTCTGTTTCAGTGTAACAACAGAAATGTAATTTCTAAAAATAAATAACAAAATGATGTGTTAATTATTTATCTTAATGAATGCAACAACCAGGGAGGCTAACAAAATCTTTTGGATGACACCTTGAAGAACTGTGTTTGGTTTCACTGCACTATATTTTTTTGTGACAACAGCTGCAAAATTGCTTTTCTACACTTCTCCCAACTCAGCTCAACACACAGTGAGACCTCTGGTAGCCCTGATTTTTATAATGTTCCCTTGTGGCTCCAATGCATTTCTAACACATAAAAATGAAAAGACATGAATAGAAACTACAGCTCCTTAATAAACATTTTAAATTATGTAAAATTTTATTAAGATATAACATATAAAATATGCAAAATAGCACACAGTATTGAAGCTAATCTGAATGTGGTAAATAAATGAGCACACAACAGTGAAGAACTTAAAGCAATTTTAATAGATTTCTAATGCCAAGTCTCTTGATGAATTGGTATCACCATCACAAAAATCTTTCAAGTACTTCCTGGGGTCTACTATAGGCCAGAAAGCAACTTCAAGTGTTAGAGAACAAAATTAAGTTCCTGCCCACTGGGAGTTTACATTCTAGTGGGATAAACTGAAAATTAAAAGACTTTATCATATAAGCGCTAAGTATAAAGTACTTTTTGTTTAACTCATTTAAAACTTAACATATGACCTTGAGTCAGTTACTTAATCACTCTGTACAATACCTCAGTTTCATCCTCTGTCAACTGGGGGTTAAAGCAGTACCTACCGCACACACAGTTTCATGGGGGGGGGGGATTCGGCGAATTAACGAAGTATACAGAATGATGACTGCCACACAGTAAATGCATTAAACACAGAATGTTTAGTAGCCACTTCACACTGTAACATGTTGCCTTTCAATAATGTTATAGCAGAAAACTCCCACCTAAAGCAAATATTATTTTTAAAGGCTAATTTATCACATTAGTCTGACTTCTACTTATTACAGAAATTTGTTCTAAAATAAAATTCAAATTCAAATTTCAGGTAAGACAAATATAATTCTAAATGACACCTAAAGTTACAGATGTTTTATATGCTATAAAGAAACGATTTCTTCACTAGTCAAATCACAACTACCAATATTTAGGGTCACTGCTCATCACAATCATGCAAATAATTGTGAACTTCAACTTCCAGATTTGCTGAAAATGAGACTTAAAAGGTTTAACAGTTGCCACAACTTAATATAAAATGACTTATCTTTCTCCTGCTACTCCAAGACCAAAGAAATAAAGATTTCTACTTTTTTTTAAATAAAAGATTTTCTTTATTTATTTTTAGAGAGAGGGGAAAAGAGGGAGAAAGAGAGGGAGAGAAACATCAATGTGTGGTTGCCTCTCACATGGCCCCCACTGGGGACCTGGCCCACAGCACAGGCATGTGCCCTGACTGGAAATCAAACTGGCAACCCTTTGGTTCACAGCCCATGCTCACAGTCCACTGAGCTACACCAGCAAGAGCATATTTCCACCTTTTAAGCAGTTAAATTAAAATGTGCTTAGAAGCCCTGGCTGGATAGTTCAGTTGGTTAGAGTGTCATCCCACTGTGCCAAGGTTGTGGCTTTGATCCCTGGTCAGAGCGCATGCAAGAAGCAACCAATGAATGCATAAACTGCATAAATAAATGGAACAACAAATTGATGTTCTCTCTCTCTCAAATCAATAAATAAAATTAAAATGTACTTTCTAAGAGCTTGGGGCATGTCATATTCCCAAAGGAGGGTTGACATAAAAACTGAGAGACTAGAAGGACAGTGGGAAACTGAAGGTATAGATAGGAACACATTTATGGTCCTTACTGAAAATAAGATCTAGACCAGTGGTGTCCAGTAGAAATATAAGGTAAAATACAAATGTACTTTAAAATTTTGTAGTAATCACATTAAAGAGTACAAAGAAATAAGAAATTAAGCCCTGGCTGGCATAGCTCAGTGGATGGAGCACAGGCCTGCGAACCACACGATCGCAGTTCGATTCCCAGTCAGGGCACATGCCTGGGTTGCAGGCCAGTTCCCAGCAGGGGACGCACGAAGCAACCATATATTGATATTTCTCTCCTCTCCTTCCATTCCTCTCTAAAAATAAATAAATAAAATCTTAAAAAAAATTAATTAATTTTAACATGTTAATCTCAATATATATATATATATATAAATTACTACCATTTTAACAAGTAATCAGAATTAGAATTTGAGATTTTTTTTAAAATACCAAGTCTTCGAAATCCTGCATATAACTTACAATTATAACTCATTTTCAATCTGGACTGCTCACATTTCAAGTGTTCAAAAGCCCTGTGGATTTGCCTATGTGACAGGCAAATCCATAGATATAGAAAGTAAATTATTAGTTGTCAGGAAAGGCAGGAGGAGGGAGAATTTTCCAGGGTGATGAAATATTCTAGAATTAGTGGCAATAGTTGCACCTTGTGACTTATACTAAAAACCACTGAATTTAAAATAAAAAAATAATTTTTAAAAATGTGAAGGAAAAAAGTCACATGTAGATA
The DNA here is from genome assembly GCF_021234435.1 of Artibeus jamaicensis. Classification (NCBI taxonomy): domain Eukaryota; kingdom Metazoa; phylum Chordata; class Mammalia; order Chiroptera; family Phyllostomidae; genus Artibeus; species Artibeus jamaicensis. Next base: position 3,628,059 of record NW_026521954.1, read on the forward strand.
GTAGCTACAGTATTGAACAATGCAGCTCTAGAGAACCAGAAAATAATAGCCTCTCCTGCTATAACAATAGTGTACCATTAAAATTTTACTTTCTAAACTTCTGTCATCATACTTCACACAATCCACAATGCAGAATAATTAAAGTTCTGATCACAGTGACTGAATAAATATTTACTGAGTACCTATTATCTGCAAGGCAAATAGGTGCCAGTGGTAAAATGATCAGCCAGAAATGTTCCCTAATCTACTTTATTGCCATAGAGCTTTCATCCTATGGCATTAGACAACGAATTATATAATTTTTAAATGGAGTACAGGATATCATGAAAGTAATATTTAACAGAGAAAATCTGGAGGGTATGAAGAGGCTTTCCTAAAAAAAAAAACCTACCTTTAATAGACTTAACTAAGTAAAAGCCAATGAAGGCATTTTTGAATAGAAAGTCAATCCTGTGTAAAATAGAGGCAAAGGGCTTGGTATGTTTAGGAACTGAAAAGCCACCAACATGACTAGTATAGGTAGAATAAAAGAGCAGAAATGAAGCAAACAAAGTCAGCAAGAGCCAGATTTTATAGGGTCAAGAAGAATAAAAAACATTTAAAGTTGTTACATGACAAACAGAGTTGGGTCTTTACAATCTCTGTAGTAAGTAGGGAAATGCCTATAGGGAGACTGAAGAAGACACAGGAAGGTTAGAAATACAGTAAGAATGATTATAAAGTCCACTGAGATGAAGAGAAGTAGATGAATTAAGAGAGACTAAATTAGCAGCCAATCTGGCACCAGCTGTTAGACTTTGGTTCAGCAACTTTGGTACTAGAGTTCTGGCTAAGAAAGAATTCAGAGCCAAGACTCAAACTGTAAGAGGAAGTTTATTTAGAAAACCACAGAGGGGGAAGAAATGGGCTCAGGGAATGAGTTACAGAGGCAAAAGTAGAACCCTTGAAACTTAGGAGAAAGCAGGAAGAGAAACATGCCTTGAGGGACAAAAGAGGGAGGAGAGGCACATTAGGTGCCTCTAGGAAAACAAGCCCTAGGAAAAGGAGGTGGTGAATTAAGGCATCTGTGCTCCACCCAAGTAGACAGTAGTACTCCATCTTCAAGGCTTTCATCTGGAGGTCTCAGTGGAGTATCTCAATAGAATATTCATCAGCTTTCCCTCAAGGTCATAGTCTCCACTGATTAATCAGCATCAGGGTGAGGGGTCATTAGTCATTGCAGCTGATCCTGATGTCGACCTCAGCATCTGCCTGGCTTTCTAGGCCTGGAGATGAAACACAACAGAGGCCTACCTCGATTGTCATCTCCAGCAGTTAATGCTTAAGGCAGTGATCTTGCAATGACCTGTAACTTTGCCTGTTGCTAGGCACCTGGGGCTCTCTGTTCTGGTGACCCTCAGCACTTGGCCCATCATTCCTGCTCCGCTCATGCCTATCAAACTTCTTACTATAATTTGAAGTAAAATTTATAGGACTTAGTTATTATATACTAAAAGTGTATGATCTTATTAAGCAGGAAATAAGGATAACTTAAGAGTTTTGGCTTTCAACTGGGTGGAATGCAGTTTGATAAACAAAGATAAGGAAATAAGAAATTGAGGGGTCAGGGTTTGGGGAAGAAGAAAAATCAATTTCAGATATAATGAAAACAGGTATGAAATCTATATAAATTCAATGGGCCAAGCAGACTGCTGAAAACCAGTCTAGAGCTCAGGATGGTCTAGGCTGAAGACATGTTGAGCAAAACAGACAAAAAAAACCCCAAACAGTACAGTTTGTTATCACTGCTACCAAAGGAAAGAAAAACATTTCAGGAGCAGAGTAGCTAGCTAATGTTGATGAGAAATTAACAATGATAATAATGGATAATAGTTGCATAGCAACTTATAAGCAGTATTACAACCAATTTAAATGTAATAACTCAATCCTCGTAACAATCTAATGTGTTTACCAACAAGGAAACTGAGATACAAAGAGGTCGCATAGGTATTAGTGAAGTCAGGTTTAAAAAATGACTCATGAGCCAATCTATTTCATGGGCTCTAAGATATCATTAATGATAGGATGCCCTGATGTATGCCACTAAGGAATAAACACTGTCACTTACATTATCACACAATACTTCATCATTTAGAATTGCTATTTTACACTTAGTGAAAGAGACTTTACATTACACTTAAAGCTGCATTAAGAAAAAAATAAGCTGAATGGTTTTTGTTCACACACAGCATACTTTCAGAAACAGGCAAAAGTGCTTTCCTTAAGGTAGGAAAACAGAACTATGGATCTAGGGTAGATGGGAGACCATGTTGCTCTCTGAAAATTATTTTAAACACACAGACATATAACTTTTGCTGCAAAACATGTTATAAAAGCTGATGGACTGAGCAACAGAGAAGTCTCAGCAAAGTGAAAAAAAATTACTGATACCTTGGCTTACATCAGAAAACAAGCAGAAATGTAAAAAGTAAGTATAATTTTAATCAGTGACCTCAACATTTGTAAATAAAATGAATAACCAGCAATTACTTATAATAATAAGTAATTTATTAATTAGTACAACAAAAGCTTGCAGGTACACTAATAATTTTAAAATAATCTCCTACAGGAACATAAATTAATTTGGTAAATTGAACTGGTAATATAGTCGTATGTCGATATCACAAGATAATTAAGAAAAAACATGTTAGTACACACCTACTTAAAAATAATTTGGTCAGAAATCTCATGAAATCAAAATTAAGAATTTTTATTGATATATTTTCCATTTTTATTAATCAACATTAATGACATTTTTCTGTCAAAATTTAAATGACTGTAAAACATTTCCACTTACAAACTACATAGTTAGGTGTCAAAAGGCTTAGATGTCTTTGTTCACAAGTCTTGAGATAACTTTCCTTTAAAATAACTATTGCACAAAGCTAAAATGCTGTTAGTGTGGCTGTACTTTTGTATTTATTGAAGTTCTAAAATGCAAGTTCCTCCATGCAAGTTCCTAATTATAGAAATGCTCAGAAAAGTTGTTAAACGTTCTCTCTGGAAAACAGGATTAGGACTGAGGGGAAGAAGGATGGATGGGTCTTGGAAACTTTTATTTTATAGTTCTACATTTAGAAATTTTTAACAATAAGAACTTCTGGGCAAGATGGAGGCGTAGGTAGATACACTGTGCTCTTCAACAACCAAAAGAAGGACAACATATTTAAAAACAAAATATAACCCGAACTGGTAGAAAATCTAACTTTATGCAAGTCTGACAACCAAGGAGTTAAAGAAGAAACATTCATTCAGACTGGTAGGAGGGACAGAGATGGGCAGCTGGGGCAAAGAGGACATGCATCCAGGCAATGGTTGGCGGTCTCGGGAGGCTGGCAGTGGCTGGCAGAGGGGTCTCTCATCTGCCTGCAGATAAACCAGGAGAAACAACTGGGGAGTGAGACAGACCACGCAAATCAGGGTTCTAGCCAGGGAAGAGAAAGCCTCAAAACCCCTGGCTGTAGCAGCTCAGTGGATTCAGCTCAGGCTGTGAACTAAAGGGTCACCAGTTTGATTCCCAGTCAGGGCACATGCTGGGTTGCAGGTTAGGCCCTCAGTGGGGGCCATGTGAGAGGCAACCACACATTGATGTTTCTTTCCCTCTCTTACTCCCTCCTTCATCCCCTTTTGAAAAAAGAAATAAATAAAAATAAAATCTTAAAAAAAAAAATCTGTGGGGATTACAGCAGTGGGAGAAACTCCCAGCCTTACTGGGGAAGGGTTGCAAACCCACCCGAGTCAGTACCAGAAGGGTCCAGTTTGCTTGGGGGTTGTAGGGGAAGTAACTGAAAGCCAGCAGAGAGCAAGTGGCACTGTTCCATCTCCAACTCCTCTCCCATAGAGAGCCCCACAACACAGCAAAGTGGGTTGCCCAGCCTTGGTGCATGATTACCTAAGACTCCACTTCTTACTATGTAACAGCTGCAAAGACACAAAGAAATATAGCCCAAATAAGAGAACAGATAAAAGCTACAGAAAAAAAATACAACTAAGTGATGAAGAGACACAGTCCTATTAGATGCACAGTTCAAAACACTGGTAATCAGGATGCTCACAGAAATGGTTAAATATGGACACAAAATAAGAGGAAAAAGTGAAGGCTGTACAAAGTGAAATAAAGATAAATATAGGGAACAAACACTGAATGGAAGAAAACTGGGACTCAAATCAATGATCTGGACCAGAAGGAATAAATAAACATTCAACCAGAACAGAATGAAGAAACAAGAATTCAAAAAAAAGGAGGCGAGGTTTAGGAACCTCTGGGACAACTTTATATGTTCCAACATCCAAATCATAGGGGTGCCTGAAGGAGAAGAGGAAGAGCAGGAAATTGAAAACTTATGTGAAAACAAAATGAAGGAGAACTTTCCTAATCTGGTGAAGGAAATAGACTTCCAAGAAGTCCAGGAAGCTGACAGTCCCAAACAAGGTGGACCCAAGGAGGAACACACCAAGGCACATCATAATTACATTAGTCAAGATTAACGACAAGGAGAGAATCTTAAAAGCAGCAAGAGAAAAGACAGTTACCTACAAAGGAGTTCCTGTAAGACTATCAGCTGATTTCTTAAAACCTTGCAGGCAAGAAGGGGCTAGAAAGAAGTATTCAAAGTCATGAAAGGCAAAGACTTACATCCAAGATTACTTACTCTATGCAGCAAAGCTATAGTTTAGAATGGAAGGGCAGATAAAATGCTTCCCAGACAAGGTAAAGCTAAAGGAGTTCATCACCAGCAAAACCTTATAATACGAAAGGTTAAAGGGACTTATTTAGGAAAAAGATAAAAAACTATGCATAGAAAAATGACAACAAACTCACAGCTATCAAAAACTGAATCTACAAAACAAAAACAAACTAAGCAAACAATTAGAACAAGAATAAAATCATAGTTATGGAGATCATTTACAGGGTTATCAGCTGGGAAGAGGAAGAAGGAGAATGGGGGAAAAGGTACAGGGATTTAAAAGCTTAATTGGGTAAGTACAGAATAGACGGGGATGTTAAGAACACTATAGGAAATGGAGAAGCCAAAGAATTCACATGTACAACCTTAGACATGAACTAAGTGGGGGTGATTGCAGGAAGAAAGGTGGGAACTAAGTGCAGGGCGATAAAGGAAGAAAAACTGGGACAAGTATAATAGCATAATCAATAAAATATACTTAAAAATTATGTTTATACTTAATCTCATGCCAGTGACTATAGAAAACAAAATCTATACATTAATCACAAATTCCTTAACAATCAGGTAATCTTTCTCAAGAGCCTAACCCTGCAATATCAAAGCTGTTATACAGCACAACTTGCATCATGGGTAGTTTTCATTTACATAATATTGGAAAACTGGAGGATACTACTGAGAGTTCCAAAAAACCTGAGTTCTCAGAGAATTATGTATATATAATGAAAATAATTGGCGATATGGTGTTCTTGCCAATAGATTTCTATAGTAAAGTGTTGCTGTAGAAACAAAAAGAAAAAGAAATTTCATGGGCTTAGTTGCTAAAACAAAGATTAAGTAAAAATAAAAGTAGGGAAAGGAAAGGGAACGAGCCCTGGCTGCTTATGGCTCAGTGGATTGAGTGCTACCCTGCAGGGTTGCTGGATCAATTCCCAATCAGGACACATACCCCTGCTGTGGACCAGGTCACTAACTGGGGAGGTATGAGAAGTAGCCAATCGATATATCTCTCACACATCGATGTATCTCTCCCTTTCTTTTTTTCTCTCCCTTCCCCCTCTCTAAAATTAAACTAATAAAATCTTTTTTTTTAAAAAGGCAACTAAAGCTAAGCCATACCTTGTATTTATTACATATTAGTAACACCATAAATAATAAATGAATTACATTTTGTTAAAAACACCAGTAATAATTTGAATAGGAACAGAACATTAAGACAGAAACAGAAAAATTCACAAAAATAATACCTTTTTGACAACTTAAGCCCCCTACTTCTCAAACATCCCAATTTACAAAGATTAATCCCATAATGTTTCAAAACAATTAAATGGCTTAGATGATTACAAGCAGATTTTATAAGCTGAGTATGGCTTTGGTTCCTCGAACTTCCCCAGAAAAATTCTGAACAAATACAGGCTAGTCTCACTAAAAAAGACAGCTGATTTTTCTACTTGACTTTATTTTTTTAAAGACTGTGCATGAATGATGTAAAGAGGATGAAATGGGCTACTTCATGAAGTGGCAGTGCTACAGTAATTTACTGGGTTGGCAAAAAAGTTCCTTTTTAAAGTAAAAATTTAAAACATTTTTCATTTTCACTAATAACTTTATTGAATGACATATTCACTGTGTTGTTCCACAACCTTCTGCCATCTTTCAGGCAACTTTATAATTCCATCTTCCCAAAACGTTTTACTTTTTGAGTAGAGAACTGTTCGAGGTGACTTCTGCAAGTCTTCCAGAAAACTAAAAAATTTTCCATTAAGACAGTTTTGTAAAGACCAAAATAAAAGGAAATCCAAAGACACAATGTCTTGTGAATAGAGCACATGAATCTGAACTTCCCAGCCAACCTGTAAGTTTTTTTTCTGATCATCAAATGGTCATCAAAGAAACATCCAAGTCTTATGTTATACTGATGGAAGATTATGTGTTTTCTGTTAACTAATTCCGGACACTTTGTCAAGTGCTGCTTGTAGCTGTTCTAACTGGGAGCAGAACTTGTTGGAATTAATCATTTGGTTTTCCAGAAAGAGCTCATAACAGAGGATTCCCTTCCAATTTCGCCACATACACATCACCTTCTTTGGATGAAGACTGGCCTTTGGTGTGGTTGGTGGTGGTTCATTTTCCTTGCCCCACAATCTTTTCAGTTCCATATTACTTTAAAGTATTCACTTTCCATCACCCATTCCATGTTTTAAAAACGTTACGTAGAGAATCTTATGAGGAAATACTGTTAGAAAGGGTTTTTGCCACTTAACTTATGTGGAACTCAAAAACCAAAATTATTAACCAAGCTTGTGCAAATGCTTTTCAACACTTGATTTGGATATTTTTTTAGTATGTTGGCTATAACATTGATTTTTCCCAGGTAATGTCCCCATTTGATGGTTATCGACTTTACCTGGCTTACCCGACCATGGAGCATCATCCAGTGAGAAATCTCCAGCACAAAACTTCTCAAGGCACTTTTAACACATTTGATCAGTCACAGCACATTCTCCATACATTGGACAAAAAAAAAAAATTTTTTTTTGCATTTCAGTTGCATTTTTACCTTTCTTGAAACACTAACGCATAATATGCCAAAAATGGTGCATATTTTCTCCCATCTTCAATACTAAAATGGCTACATGAAAATTCAATGTTAAGTTTTTCAAAAATGCACACTGATATGACAGCTGTCATAATACAATCTAACAAAATTGTTTTGAATGCAGTTAAAGGCAACTAAGCACTACTAGAACCAGCTTACAGAAAAAAGCTGAACAAACTATTAGGCCAAACCAACACAACAACCTATCTAAGAAAGCACTTTGGTCATAAAAGTATGGAAGATCAGACACTATGACCCAGTAATTTATTTCCAGGCATCTCAGGTAAATAAACTCAGATGAAAATTACTAAGTAAAGATATTCCTTTTCGTATACAGGGATGAGCAAAAGTATGTTTGTAGCTGTGTACACAAAACAGTTTATTCTTGAAAAAAAAATTATTTATTTATTTATTTTTAGAGAGGGGAAGGGAAGGAGAAAGAGTGGGAGAGAAACATCAATATGTGGTCGCCTCTCATGTGTCCCCCACTGGGGACCTGGCCTGCAACCCAGGCATGTACCCTGACTGGGAATTGAACCAGTGACCCTTTGCTTCACAGGCCTGTGTTCAATCCACTGAGCTACACGAGCCAGGGAAAAATAGTTTATTCTAATTATTGTACTATTTTTCATACAAACAATTGTAAACATACTTTCGCCCACTCCTATAGTGGGGAAAAAACAAACAACGTACAAGTGTTCAACAAAAGAATGGTTTAGTTAGGTAATACTAAATATAAAAAATACATAAATTAAACATTATTCAATTTAACTTTTTATATTTATTTATTTATTTCTTATTTATTTATTTATTTTTTTAGCTTTTATTTATCTTTAGAGGTGAAGGAGAGAAGGAGAGAAACATAAATGTATGGTTGCCTCTAGTGCATCCCCTGCTGGGAACTGGCCTTCTGGGAAGTGGCCTGCAACCCAGGCATGTGCCCTGACTGGGAATTGAACCGCGATCCTCTGATTCGCAGACCTGTGCTCAATCCACTGAGCTACACCAGCCAGGTAACTTTTAATATTTAAATTAAACGCTAAATATTTAAAGAGAATATTCAGTACTGAGAGGAAAACACCAGACACATTAAAGAGAAAAAAAGACACTAAGATCCTGGTAAAAAGAAAAAAGGATGTTAATAACAATATCTATCTGTAGTTTATGAGACTGTTACATGTTTGTCATCTTTGTACATTTCTTCTAAATTCTCATACAGGAGCAAGGATACAAGGGTTGTCTGTGTTTCAAATAAATATTAATAGACTATAAGCTCTTACCCCCAAATCATACCCTTAATTTTGTTATCAACAAAAATTGTACCTTCCCCAAAATCCATCTCAAGTTTCTGATTCCCAACCTTTTCAGATTAGTTTGACTTTAATACTCCAAACCCAGCTATTAGCTGGTTTCATCAAAAGATCAACATTCCTTCTCATCATCAATCACTTCTGTCTTCACTTCCCTCCTCAACCAATTTACATTCCATGGGCATTCATTATAATCAGTCCCTTGCAAATACTGTTGACTATCTTGACGGTCTTCTTCCTTGATGGTACTCATAATCTCAAAGCTCAGATGCTAGTTAAACTCATTCCACAATTAACTAAAAAAACAAAAATCTTGCTGTGCATGCCCCAAGTAGCTCTGCTGAAACAAACAAACAAACAAACAAACAAACAAACAAACAAACAAACAAACAAAATCATAACCATCAGCCCTGGCTGGCGTAGCTCAGTGGACTGAGTGCAGGCCTGTGAACCAAAGGATCGCGGTTGATTCCCAGTCAGGACACATGCCTGGGTTGCAGGCCAGTTCCCAGGAGGGGACACACGAGAGGCAACCATACATCGATATTTCTCTCCCTCTCTCCTTCCCTTCCCCTCTAAAGATAAACAAAATCTTTAAAAAAATCATAACCATCATTAATTGGTCTCATGCTCAAGTGAAGACCACACACACATATCAAATGGAATCAAATGGGAACAGGCCCTATGTGTCTGTTCCCATTAAAAAACAATCCTTCCACTATGCTCGGAATACCATCCCTCCATTCTTCTCAAGGACTTTACACCTTCGATTACCTCTCCCCTCTCTAGCATAATCAATTTCTCCCATCCATCAATATACAAACTTATGCTAGTATCTACCAAAAAAAAATTTAAATATCTCTGAAGCCATATTCTTCTCCCATTCTCCCTTTCTTCTCTGTTCCTGTCAAAGCAAAACTTTTTAAAAGTTGATGATGTATAAACAGAGTTATAACTCGAAATCTGTATGGTTTTATTAATCAATGTAACCCCAATATATTCATTTTTTTTAAATGTTACTGGCTAGTATGGCTCAGTGGATTGAGTGCTGGCCTGCAAACCTAAGGGTTGCCAGTTTGATTCCCAGTCAGGGCACTTGCCTGAGTTGTGGGACAGGTCTCCAGTAGGGGGTACACAAGAGGCAACCACACACTGATGTTTCTCCTCTTCTCGCCAAAAATATTTTTTTTAAATGTTAAAAAGAAGTCAACCATACTGCCAGTTCCTCACCGTACTTCCTTTTAACCAACTCCAGTTATATCCTTCTTCACCATTCCAATGAAAATATTCTAATCAAGGTCACCAATAACCACCATGCTGGAAATTCAAGTCATTTCTCCCATTCATCAGCATGACAAAGTTGACCACTCTCTTCTTGGAACTGTCTTGTCTTGGCTTCACTGACATCATTCTCTCCTAGTTGCTAATACATCACTAATACCTCTCTCTCCTTATCCTTTGTTGGTTCTCCCCGGTTCAACTTCAAAATGTGCTAGGGGCCTAGGACAAATGCCAGGACTTCATCCTGTACCTTCTTACAAACTGTCCTAGAGTTAAGTAACCCAGTGTAAGCTTTAAATATACCATCTATATTATCTATGATGCCAATTCTTTTCAGATCTGACTTCCAGATTCATATATTCAACTGTTTGTTATTTCCCCACCTTAACACCAAACAGGAACAATGTAAAACTACCTTCCCCCTTGCCCTGGCTGGTGCAGCTCAGTGGATTGAGCATGGGCCTGTGAAGCAAAGGGTCGCTAGTCCGATTCCCAGTCAAGGCACATGCCTGGGTTGCAGGCCAGGTCCTTAGTAGGGGACACATGAAAGGCAACCACATATTGATGTTTCTCTCCCATTCCTTCTCCTTCTCTTCCCCTCTCTCTAAAAATAAATAAATATTAAACAAACAACCCCCAAATTATCTTCCCCCTACTCTTTCTCATCTCATAAATGGGCACCACCATCTATTTGGGTGCTAAAGACAAAATTCTAGGTGTTTCTCCACGTTCTTCATTTTCCCTCTGTACCATAAGCAAGTTCTGTACCATCTCAAATGCTTCTACTTCTCTTCGGCTCCCTATTCAAAACTTAAACCTGAGCTACAATCATCTCTTGCCCAGGATACCCAGAAAGGCTACCCAAATGATCTTTCTGAGTTCATTTCTAATGCCCACCCCATGCTATATACAGCAAGTTGCCTAACTAATTTCCTGTCTCCTCCTTTCTCACTAATGAAACCCTGATTTTAATTGAGTAGCAATGTGCCTGGCTAAAAAAAAACATCTGCTAGCCTCTCTTTAAACCAAGAAAAGTTATGACACAGTCCTTGATAAAAAATAAAATAAAAACAGGTTACTGGCCCTAGCTGGTGTGGCTCAGTGGATTGAGTGTCAGCCTGCAAACCAGAGGATCGCTGGTTTGATTCCCAATCAGGGCGCATGCCTGGGTTGCAAGCCAGGTTCCCCCTGTGTGGGGTGCACAAGAGGCAACCACACATTGATATTTCTCTCCCTCCCTTCCTCTCTGTCTAAAAATAAATTTTAAAAAATCTTTTAAAAAATATTACTGAATGGGGCTTCTTAGAAAGCTCTTTAAAGGGGGAGAACTCAGTTGGCATATGCTTTATGCCTTTCCCTTTCTGAAATTCAGACATGTTGCCTGGACCAATGACAGTGCTTTTGAGAATCGTTGTCTTTAAATTTGAGTATTTAAAGACAAGGGTCAAACTCCTAAGAATTGAAAATTGAAATTAAGGATAACTATTAACAATGTAAAGCCCTTAACTAAGAAACTCGGAGATACTTCCCTTCAAACTCTTGTTTGTTTAAACCACTACCACTATTCTTCTTGTTACATCCAGCCAAACTCAACCCTTAACTCTTAAATCCTTCTTCCTCACATCTTCAGTTTCCATTAATTCTCCCCACAGTAGTCAAGGTGGTCTTGATACTGATAGAGAGGCCATCTGGACCGCTGGAAGTGGGCTGAATGTGAGGAACAGAAGGGGCCACCAGGGATTCCAGAGCTAGGCCATGGAATGAAACTTGTGAGCTACTTCTGCACTAAGCAACAACCCTTGAGGCACTGAGGGCATGGCTAGCAGTCAGACAATACCTTCACAAACTGCCTAGCAAGGCAGTTGGATGTGGAAGCTATGGTACAGGTCTGTGGTCCCAGCTACTCCAGGAGGCTGAGGTAAGAGGAAGTTCTTACACCGAGCAATCACAAGCCTAGCAAGATAACTGGGTAAGGGGAAAAGCCCTCTTACTCCCTTTGGGTACCAGATTGGGGGTGGAACTAGAGGAAGGCAGGTGCATGCACAATAGAGGTTAAAATGGCAGCAAGGGAACATGGTGGACCAAAAAGGGCTGTCGAGTCTAGTTTGGGGAAAAGGAGGGACTGTTTGGGAGGTGGACTCACCCAAAACGCATGAAACTTTAGGAAGATAACTGGTCATTCTAAGGAAGAGCCTGATCCATCCCATATCCCAAACTAATAAAAACCCAGAGGAACAAAGATATCTCTCTTGCTCATGGCTAGCTACTTGGGATCTGCACTCTGGTGCTGTACTGAAGACTCCCTCTCCAGAAGGGAGTCTTTCACTCTCTCTTGCCAGTCATCAGTGCATCCCCACCTTCTCTGGCTCAGGAATATGGGATCTTGTGGCCCTAGGAGCTGAGATGCATGGCCAATGGCAGTGCCAGCTACATACACAGGCTCCAGCAGGGAGCCTGAAGTGAGACAGCAGCTGGGAACAATCTTAAGCTACCTGGATGACTGCTTAGTAGCCGCCTCAGATTCCACAGGATGGTACTTTAAAAACAGCGAAAATTCTGGGCATTGCCTTTTGTTTTTGTCTTACTGAGGATGGCTGCTTTTATTTGGGTTTTGTGGCAGAAATGAGCTTTGAGACAGGGAGTGCCCCATTCTCCCAGATTGTTCAGCAGTTGAATAAAAACCTCCCTCTCTCATCAGCCTTTGCCTCACCATTTGCCTTTTGGTGGTGGTGGTAGGCAGCTGAACCCCACCTTGGTTCAGTAACAATCTTTTTTAATTTTTTATTTTATTGACTATGCCATTACAGTTGTTCTATTTCCCCCTCTGTTCCCCTCCACCCTGCACATCCCTCCCCCTCCATTCCCCCCCTTTAGTTCATGAACACTTGTCTCAAGTTCTTTAGATTCTATATTTCCCCTACTATTCTTACCCTCCCCCTATCTATTTTCTATCTATTGTCTATGCTACTTATTTTCTGTACCTTTCCCCCCCTTCTCCTTCTCCCCTGTTGCTAACCCTCCACATGATCTTCATTTCTATGGTCCACTCCTGATCTAGCTGTCCTCTTAATTTGCTTTTGTTTTAGGTGTGGTTAATAACTGTGAGTTTGCTGTCCTTTCACTGTTCATCTTTTTTATCTTCTTTCTCTTAGGTAAGTCCCTTTAACATTTCATATAATGATGGCTTGGTGATGATGAACTCCTTGAATTTGATCTTATCTGAGAAGCACTTTATCTGCCCTTCCATTCTAAATGAAAGCTTTGCTGGATAGAGCAATCTTGGTTGTAGGTCTTTGAATTTCATGACTTGGAATACCTCTTTCCAGCCCCTTCTTGCCTGGAAGGTCTTTTTTGAGAAATCAGCTGACAGTCTGATGGGGACTCCTTTGTAGGTGACTGTCCCCTTATCTCTTGCTGCTTCTAGGATTCTCTCCTTCATTTTAATCTTGGCTAATGTAATGATGATGTGCCTTGGTGTGTTCCTTCTTGGGTCCAACTTCTTTGGGACTCTCTGAGCTTCCTGGATTTCCTGGAAGTCTATTGCCTTTACCAGAATGGGGAAGTTCTCTTTTATTATTTGTTCAAATAAGGTTTCCACTCGTGACTGCTCCTCTTCCCCTCTGGTACCCCTATAATTCGGATGTTGGAGCGTTTAAAGATGTCCTGGAGGTTCCTAAGCCTCTCCTCATTTTTTTGAATTCTTGTTTCTTCATCTTTTTCTGTTTGGTCATTTTTTCCTTCCTTCTGGTCCGCTCCCTTGATTTGAGTCCCAGTTTCCTTTCCATTACTATTGGTTTCCTGTGCATTACCTTTCATTTCAATTAGTTTAGCCTTCATATGTTCCTCTAATTTGTGACTAAAATCAACCAGTTCTGTGAGCATCCTGATCACCAGTGTTTTGAACTGTGCATCTGAAAGTTTGGCTATTTCTTCATCGCTTAGATTTATCGGCTCTGGGGCTCTGAGTTGTTCTTGAGCCATGTTTTGATCCATCTGCACCTGTTATGTATGAGGAGAGGCACCTTAGGTGTTCACCAGGGCGGGGCCACCCAGGTTGCTGGGTTGTGATGCTGCATGTGGGGGTGGGGTCAGAGAGGGAGCAATGGCGGTCCTCTCCGCTTGCCCAGTCTGCCTCACTGCTGGCCCCTGTTTGCTTATCCCAGTGCAAATGTGCAAGCCCAACACCCTGCTGCTGGCCGCTGGGGCCTGCGCAATCTGTCTCGATGCTCGCCTCTTCATTGGTTTATCTGCGTGCAAATGCGTGACCGACTGCAGACAGACAGCCGCGCCTCTTCCCTGAGTTCCGAGGTAGCTAGCCCACACCTGGGATCCACACCCTCGGCTGCCTGTGCACCGCCTGGGTCAGAGGATCTTTTTTGCATGACCAGCTCTGCTGCTGGCTTTGCCCCTCTCACCGGTTTAGCTGAGTGGTTCGTTATTTTCGGACTCCGTATTCGATTTTCTGTGAGGTCTGGTTGCATTTATTGTTGTTAAAACTTTGGTGTTTTGAGATTTGGTTGTGCAAGGATGCAAAGTGTTCCCACCTATGCCTCCATCTTGGCAGAAGTCCTAGTAACAATCTTTTAAAAAACACAAACTTTATCCTTTGCTTTAAATCTTTAAATGGCTTCCACAGTCACTTAAAATCCAAATTTCTTACTCTGGGTTTAGAAAATTTTATGTGATCTGGCTCCCGCATACATCTTCAACTTCATCTTGCACCATTCTCCTTCCCTTACCTACAATACTCCACCCACAATAGCCTCCTTTTGTTGATTAAACACAGCAAATTCTTTCCTACTTTAGGAGCTTTACGTTAACTGTTTCCTCTGATCTGAAATAATCTTCTCTAGAGACATGGTTTAGCATTCAGCTACCAATCTAAGACTAAAATCCTGAGAAAGGCCTTTTCTGAAGACACAATCCACCAATTAATTTCATCTGAACAATTTATTTCTTGACAATGAATTTATCATGTACTTGTCTGTCTTCTCTTCCCATTCATCACTATGACCCCAGTACATATCATGGTGCCTACCACAGAGGGAACCCTCAAATACTTGTTAAATATAATAGAGTTCTTGGTACTGACAATACATAGATAGATGTGCCATGATGCCTACCCTTGAGAAGCTCAAGAGTCTAGTAGGGAAAGACAGCTCTGAATGACTAAAAAACATTTAATATTATAGATTTGGGATTAAAGTCACATGGGAATATTTTTAGAGCTCTTACAAAAAAGATAATGTCTAAGTATGTGTATATATGTACATACAGAGAAAAAACAATAGAAATATCAAAATTAAGATACACCTCCACATATCTGAAATATTTCACAGACTAAATAAAAATATTTTAAAGACAAGAATTATCCCTGGGGCTGGGATTATAGATAATTTTAACTATAATATACTTCCCTTTATTGTCCAAAATTCAATGAGCAAACATTTACTTTTATACTCACAGAAATTAGCTATTTAAGAGGAAAAGGCAATTAAATGGCTCTACATTCTTGACTGTATAATAGGTATTAGCTCTCTATATGCATACTAGAGTTGACAGTCTAATGTATAACAAAGTTAATTCCAATTTATTCTCCTAAGTATCAGTTTAAGGGCTATTCCCCAGGAACATTTTCCCTGAGGTTAGGTTACCTCACCCCCACAGTTCTTACTTAATTGCAACAAACACACATATAATTAATTAGCTACTCAATGTCTCACTGCCTTACTGAACCATAATTTACTCCACAAGGGCACAGACGATGTCTATCTTATTAACAACACAGGTGGCATTCAATAAATATTTGCTAAATAAATAAAGAAAAAGGTAAAATTATACTAAAGATTTAAAACATAGCTATACAGATGTCATCATATACAGGATGGAGCAAAAGTAGATTTACAGTTGTGAGTACATGAAAGTGTTATTCTAGTATTATTTTCCATACAAACAACTGTAAACCTACTTTTACCTCACCCTGAATAATACTAATAGACACTGTTGAGATCTTCAAAAGGGAAAACTACAAAATAAAGCCAAAAACAAAAACTCCCTTTCTACTATCTTATTTCCCAGTTTTTGGCTTGAGCATTTTATTATCCTTATACAGGACCCAACTACATTACCAACACTTAAATTTAGAACATAAACCCAACTTCACCAGGAGACCTCCCTTTACCAACATAATCAATTCTCCTTCCTAGTCCTAGACACAAAATAAAATGGTATTACTTTCACAGTGGTTGGGATGAGTTCTTCCAGGAGCTTAAGAAAATCGTTAAACTCATTCAGGAAAACAAGTGACTCTGACTTACCAGGCAATGTGCTAAGCCATGGAAAATTAAAAATAAGTAAGATAGCCTGGCTGGTGTAGCTCAGTGGATTGAACACAGGTCTGCAAACCAGAGGATTGTGGTTCAATTCCCAGTCAGGGCACATGCCTGGGTTGCAGGCCAGTTCCCAGCAGGGAATGCACGAAAGGCAACCATACATTGATGTTTCTCTCCCTCTCTCCTTCCCCTCTAAAGATAAATAAAATCTATAAAAAAAAAAAGTAAGATAGGTCACAACCCTCAACAACTCACACTCACAGTTCCTATGGGCAGATGAAGATAAAAGTATCTAAGTGAACAGCTAAGGATATAATCCATGTATGATCCCATAAACATAAAAAAAGTCTGACATACATAACCACCTAAAACTCTCACCCAAACACCAATGACCTAAGTAATACCACTGTCAGATATACACCCAAAATCTTGTACATGTGCACCAGCAAGAAACTAAAAATAAATGAATATACAATAGACAGATGCATAAACTACAGTATATATTTTTAAATGAAAGAAGTACTACAGAATATTCAAAAAATTAAGCACAAAATGTTTTATCACTGCTGAAAAGCAATAGTATTAGACAATCCACAATGGAATACGCCAGGGCGGGATAGGATGGGTAACTTGAAACAAAGAAACCTAAAAGTAAAGCACCCATAGTCACTTGAGAGAAAAGGCTACATATACTAGCTCTGCATTTACAATTACTAGGAAAATCCATAATCACACAAAGGCTGAAAATAATTAACAGAGTAATATAGGCCTGCCCCAAACTTACGCAAACAGCACTTTCAGCAGCAGCTCCAAAAAAAATCAGATACTTAGCAAAAAATATTTTGGGGTACTTTGAATGTTACTAAGCCTACTCTACATTCCAGGCACCAGGCAAGATGCTGAAGAGAAAAAGATGAATTAACAAT
Organism: Artibeus jamaicensis; assembly: GCF_021234435.1. Classification (NCBI taxonomy): domain Eukaryota; kingdom Metazoa; phylum Chordata; class Mammalia; order Chiroptera; family Phyllostomidae; genus Artibeus; species Artibeus jamaicensis. The sequence continues at coordinate 3,645,231 of NW_026521954.1, forward strand.
CCTCAAAGAGCCCTGGCGGCATAGTTCAGTTGGTTAGAGTGCAGTCTGGATACACCAAGGTTATGGGTTAGATCTCAGGTCAGGGCACACACAAGAAGTAACCCAGGAAATGGAACAATGAATTTCTGTCTATCTGTCTCTCTCCCTCCATACCTTTAAAATTAATAAATAAAATTTTAAAAAGAGGGAGGGGAAGGGAGGGGAAGGGGGGAGGGGAGGAAGAAAAAGAAAAGGCCCTGGCTGGGCAGCTTAGTTGTTAGACTGCCATTCCAACGTGCCAGGGTTGCAAGTTTGATCCCTGGTCAGGGCACATTCAATAGTCAACCAGTGAATGCATGGGTAGTGGAACAGTGGACTGATGTTTCTGTTTCCCCTCACCCACCTTCCTCTCTCTAAAATAGATCAGTAAGTTTTTTACATTACAAAAAAAAAAAAAAAGTACTCAAGGAGCACAACGAATCTACCAGAAGCACAAAGACATACCCACTCTAATAAAATTCTGACAAAATGATACCAGAGAACAGAGGTAAATAATTGTGAATTAAAGTGAGGCTTATGAGGAGTGTAATTTTAGGATTGGTAAATTTCAAAAGGCAAAGAAAGGAGGTAAGAGCTCATTGCAGGAAGACAGGACAACTAAATAGCAAGCAATTTAGTATAGCTAAAGGTTTGAGGGAGAGTTAGGGTCTGAGGAACATGTAAGCATGCAACTACTTGGAGACCTGACAGGAAGTAGGTCAGAAAAGACAGGCTAGAATAAAAGTATAAAGGTTTTAACTATGTAATAGGCAGTACAGAACCTAAAATAAAATGACATGGTCACGTTTCAAATCCAATGGCATGGCACCAGAAGAGTTGACCAGAGATTGGGAGACTAAAGGCAGGAAATAATTGTACATAAGCAAACTAATGTAATATAAGTAGTCCATCTGAGATATGAAATCCTGACCTAGGGTGATTAACAAAAGGAATGCAAAAGAGAAAACAAAGACTCAGGAGATAAATGGAGGAAGAGGAGGGATTAAATCACTAACAAAAAAGGGCAGTAAAAGATGTTGAAGAAAAACCAGAGCAGTATCAGAGCAGCCCAAAGACAAAAACTCAGAAATGGAAATGCTAAAGAAAGGTGTACAAAATGGACAACTGTGGAGGAATTATTCAGCATTTGACAATTTGGAAGATATTGGTAATGCTTGAAGCAGTTCCAATATGATATGGGAGAATATCTTTATTATAATCAAAGCAGGAAAACACTTCTTATGCAAAATACACAATGCACACCATAAAAGACAGAAAAATATGACCACTTTAAAATTAAACTTCGGTACAATAAAAGATATGATAAAATTAAGTGAAATAACTCTATCATGTAAAATGATAATTAATATACAACAGAGTAGTCAAATTCAGAGACAAAAAAATGGAGATTGCCAGGGACCTGGCTTAGAAGGGAATTAGTGTTTAAGGGGCACAGAGTTTCATTCTGACAAGATGAAAAGCATTCTGGAGATGGATGATGGTAACGGTTGTATGCCAGTGTGAATATACTTAATGTCACTGCAATCGTATACTTAAATATACAAGATGATACCCTGGATGAGTAGTTCACAGTTGGTTACAGCATCGTCCCAATATACCAAGGTTGTAAGTTTGATCCCTGGTCACTGCACATATTAAGAAGCAACCAATAAATGCATAACTAGGTGGAATAACAAACCGATGTTTCGATGTCTTTCTGTCTCCAAAAATTAATTTAAAAAATGGGTAATGAATGCAAACACTAAATTTGCAAAGGAAAGCTTAATGGCCAATAAATACAAAAATATGCTTAATATTTCTATTGATTAGGGAAATAAAAACTAAAATAAGCTATCATTCATATGTATCAGACTAACAAAACATCTTAGATCATTAGAACTCATGCACTGCTAGAGGGAGTGTAAAATGATATAATCATTGGGAGAACAATGAAGCAATATCTAGTCATGCAAAAGTCGAAAATACTCATGCTACAATTCCACTTCCCAGAAAACCTCATATGTGCCCCCAAAGAACATTTATAATAATGCTTAAGGCATATATGCCACATATAAAATGAATTTGAAAACCGTGGCATAGGGCCCTGGCTGGTATAGCTCACTGAATTGAGCAAACACCTGCAAACCAAAGGGTCACCAGTCCAATTCCCAATCAGGGCACATGTCTGGGTTGCAGGCAAGGTCCCCAATAGGGGACGCACAAGAGGAAACACACACTGAAGTTTCTCTCCCTCTCTCCCTCCCTTCTCTCTAAAAACAAATAAATGAAATCTTCTAAAAAATACTGTAACATAGAATACTGTATAGTTTATATTGAAGATCAGAAAAAAAGCTCAAAAAAATACAATGCTGAGAAGAAGCATGCAGGGGATGTAGAATGCTATAATCATCCATGAAAAGTAATTAAAAATAGCTTTTTATAATCCTATCCAAAATATTATGTTTATCAATAGTAAAAACAAAACATGAATAAGAAGGATGGCAACTTCAGCTTAGTGTTTGGTTACTTCTAAGAAGGAAGATGAGTGGAATAAGGAAAAGGTTACAATAAGAGATTCACCTGTATGGCATGTTTTACTGGGGGCTTCCTCCAGTTTGAGAGTTAAAAATCGGTTAAATCTGGACCATGGATACAAAGGTGTTCATGTATTATTCTCTAAACTTTTAAATGTAAAATATTTTATAATGTTAAAAACCATCTTTAAAATCAATGGGCAGGAGACAAGTAGATATGATTGTCCACTATTCTTTCCACCATAATCAGTAAATGCTTTGGAGTAAAAAACCTTATTTCAAAAACACCCGTTCCACCAACAAGTTACTACATAGTGAGAAAGTTACTTAATTTCTTCAGACCTGCAACTTTCTAATCTGTAAAACAGTAACATCAATCTCATAAGGCTGCCATTTATGTAAAATGTTAGAAAGCAAGCATTCCACTTTAGGTAGTTATTTTATATTTGCAGTAAGAACAAATAATTAAACAGAGGAAAACAGACACAGGTTTTAAACAAAGTTTTCTCACCTCTTCAGAATTACATTAAGAGAACACCATGAATGTCAGATGGATGTGACCACCACTTTCTACTTTCCAAGACCCACTTTTAAAATAGGGATTTTTCACCCTTGCCGCTGCGGCTCAGTTGGTTGGAGCATCACCCCACAGACCAAAAGGTTGTGTGTTCGATTCCCAGTCAGGATGGGTACAACAAGGCAACAAACTCAAGTTTCTCTCACTGCTTCACTCTCCCTTCCTCTCTCTCTAAAAGCAATGAACAAATGTCCTCAGGTGAGTATTAAAATTTTTTTAAATAAAATAAATAGGGATTTTACAAAGGAATTCAAGACCACACATGACAAGATTGACTCTCAATTCCTTGGTCCAATTCCTACTGACCAGAGCTGTATCGCAAATCCAAAATAATCCCATTAACTCTATATAACTCAAAAGACTGCCAAATAATTCACTTGTCACAGTAATCACATTTTAACACAAACATTTTCTCCAATTTTATCTTCTAAAGAAAGATTAACCAACAGCAAGAACAAGGCCCAAATCAATTCTTTTGAATTCTTCTTGGCCAACTAGCCTCATAGGTTGTTTGTCCCACATGTTAAGCCATTCCTTGAAGCAAATTCAGAGAGCTATCACTAAACCATTGCAGGAAACCTTTACGATCCAAGAACAACAATAAACAGAATAGGAAAGATAGTTAATTTTGATGTCTTAACAGATACCCATTTACTGAATATTTAATGTGTCTCAGATACTGCTCTAAGCACCATAAAGAAGTTCTTAATCTACCCACATTTTTATAGATAAGAGCACTGAGATACAGAGTCAGTGCTATAGGTATAAAGCATAAAACCCAGTACTCAAAAGTAAATCTAATTCCAAAGCTCACAATCTTAATCACTAAGCTAAATGTACTATATTATGCTTAAGAAGCTAAATATTTCTGTCTCTTGACAAAATTAAGTTCGCACACCAAGAGAGAAAAGCAAAATACAATGGTAACTTGTCTCCATGAGCGCCAAAACCTACGAATACCACTGTTCTCAAACTACTGTGAGACTGACATGGGGACCACTGTTTCATCATGAGACAGGGGTGCCAAGTGGCAAGCAAGTGCTGAGTACCAAAACATGTTTTTCTCATCAAAATGTGACTAGTACAGGGTTTGAAGAGTTCTGAAGCTGAATACCAAGGTATGACTGTACACATAAATACAATATTCAATAGTAAACTGTCACTGTACTTAAAAGTCTTATTAGCATTCAGCTTTTATAGTATTATTTATGAAAAGGACAGTCTCATAAAGCAACCATTATAATGATTGGAATGAACTGGTATGCAAAAAGCCTGGGTTCATCATTAACCAGATCTGTGTCAACAATCGATCTCAGGCCTCAGTTTCCTGATCTTAATAGACAAGGAGTTCAGCCTAGATGTAAGGTCTCTTTCAACTCTAATATTCAGTGAATTTTAACACATTTTCTAAGATAATATTAATATATTTTTGAACAAAGATTTTGAAAGGCAGTTTTAAAAATCCTTCAAAATTGAAACAATCACATGGGATACAATTGGGTCTGTTCTTTTACTCAAACATACTCAACACCTAATCTGTGCTACTGACATCAGGAAAGTGACTGGAAGGGGGGGTTGTCTTACTGTGTTGGTAATATTCTGTTTCTAGATTTGAATGCTAGTCACTTTATTTTATGTATACTTTTTTTGGATATAAAAAGATGTTTTTTCCCAAAGATAAGTGAAAAAACTTAGGTGGCTCTAACTCCACAACTCTGTGTACACTACAGCTGTGCAACTTTTCTATTCTCAACATGTAAATGTGTTCCTTACCTAGTTTTGTCAATAATCTCTCCTCCTCAGTTCCAATTCAGATGCCTACAGAAGAGATCATTTACTTATAAATAACTGTATTCCTCTAATTCCTTTGGTACTGTCTTCTGAAATTTGAGGTCAGTCTTAACTTTTCTTTAAAACCTAGCTCAAGAATCTCTCTCCATACACATACCCTTATAACTACCTACCTCCAATCAGGTAAGTCTTTTGGAGCTATGGTCAATACACTCAACAACTGCTGATAAACTACTCCCTTATTTACTAGGAAATAAGAATATATATTCTTGCCCTGGCTGGTGTGGCTTAGTGAATTGAGCACAGGCCTGCAAACCTAAGTGTTGCAGGTTCGATCCCCAGTCAGGGCACATGCCTGGGTTGTGAGCCAGATCCCCAGTTGAGGGTGCATGAGAGGCAACCGCACATTGATGTTCCTCCCCCTCTCTTCCCCTCTCCCAAAACTAGTAAAATCTGTTTTTAAAAAAAGTATATTCTTTACAAAGAGTGACATACTAGGGGAACCCAGAAGTATCTAAATCTATGCCCAGTAGAGATGAAAGTCTTTATAAAAGTAAGGTAAAAGAAGAAACACACCCCAAACAGTATTACTCAGACAGGCTTTGAAGTTTTAACTTGTAACTGATCTATAAGCTTACCTTGTTCAACACATATCCAGAACCCCAAAAGGCATATTACTTAAATAAGTGATTAAAAACACAAAAACTAAGTTGCTATCTTGCATCCACACTTATGTGCACTTATTCTCAGCTTGTCTGCCTAAGACGCCCTGAGCACCAACCCTAGTCTACCATGTGAAACTATTTCCTCTCCAATAAGATGAAAGAAACTATCATAAATCAAGAGAAACTTTTAAAACTGCATGCACAAGTGCACACTGGTGGGAAAGGAACTGCTTGAGAAAGAAGGTGGTTCACAGGACAGCTACAGCGGATGATTAAAAACTTCAGTACTCCTTAAAGAAGTTAGGGGTAAGTAATAGCTCCAGTAATGAAGAGGTAAACATGTTCACAAACCAAGGAACGGTGATCCACTTTAACAACCCTAAAGTTCATGAATCTATGGCAGCAAACACTTTCACAATTACTGGCCATGCTGAGACAAAGCAGCTGACAGAAATGCTGCCCAGCATCTTAAACCAGACTAGGCAGACAGTCTGACTAGTTTGAGACTGGCTAAAGCTCTGTCCAAATAACCTGTGGATGGAAAAGCACCACTAGTGCCACCAGATGATGAAGTTCTAGATCTTGTGGAGAATTCTGATCAGGCTTCCAAGAATAAAGCAGACTGAGCTGAGTTACCTTATGAGGAAGATAAACTTGAAGTTACTGGGAGCTGCTATTTTATGCTTTTCCAAATTCTGTTTATGTATCTGATAAAATCTAGATCTCTAAAAATTTTAAGCCCAAGTCTTTTTAGTCACTGCAGATCTTCTCAGTTTTTGCTTACACACAAACCATTCTAGTTTAAAAAAAAAAAAAAAAGAAAAAGAAAGAAAGAAACCATTTTTCTACTCAAAAACTACAAATACTGGTTAAATTGTTTTTTACCAGTATTTCACCTTTTTCTTTAAATCAAAAAGGAAAGTTTAAAAGAAAAAGATAACCATTAATTTATAAAGAAAGCCTGAAATTGTCTACAGCAGTGCTTCTCAATAGTTGCAGTACAGACATTTTTCATTGGTTCAACTAGTGAAAGAGAGGGTAGGGAGGTACAGGGGGAGGCCTGGCTGTGCTGCTATCTAAAATAATCTAGATCAAGCTAGATCAAATATACATTAGATGACAACAGATACAAAAACCCATTAAAGTGCCTAAGGAAAAGTGATAGAATAGTAATATTCATGAAATCAATTTGTTAATGCCACAGATGTAAAGACTCCCTATAAGAACCCCAGAAAATGTTAGCAAAGTGTAGCTACAGTATGAAACAAACTGCAGGAACCACAAAGCACAAGAACAAGCAAGAGTATGTACACTGATTTGAGGGCATTTTACTTCACTGAGCTTCCAATTTTAAAATATTTTGCTTACTGAAATGCAAGTAAATCTTTTAGTTAATTACAGATAACACTTAATGTTTTAACTAACAAATTAGGTTGTGTTTAAATCCTTTAACTAGTAATACAAACCAGGATCAATTACTTTACAAAAATTAAAAGCATGACTTTATCCTTGTCAAGTCATGACACTGTAGTACAATATAAACATAAGCAGACCTAAATCCAAATCCCAAAGCTCTATGCAGACAAATAATTTAACTTCTCTAAATCTCAATATTCGCATCTAAGAAATAGGAAATTTAACTCAAATAACTGTTCTTGAGAATTAGCAAAAATGTATAAATGGTACTGAGAGCCACTCTACAAATAGTGTTAATGATTAACTGTAGTAAATAATAACCCATAGATTATTAAATCCTCATAATCAACAATTAACTTATGTAATCTGACTCACAAAATAACTACAGAATGTATTTTAAAGCAATTTTCCATTCCTAACAACTCTGAAACATTACTCAAAATTCTCACTCAGATTTAAAAATTAGTATCTGACAGATAAAAGATGACTTTCCAAACAGTCTCAAGGAAAAAAAGGCCTAGACGATGCCCTCATTTTTTGAGTAAATAACATGTTCACATGACTCAAAATTCAAAAGGGATCTTCTGATGCCTGGTACCCCAGACACCTAATTATGCTACACAAAAGTATGTAATCAATCTTACCAATTTCTTATTAATCCTTTCACCTATTTAAATACACACTTCCCCCTTCTGATACAAATGGTGCCCTCCTCCATACCTTTTATATTTGCTTTACCTTGGAGGTTATATTTTAATTAACAACAGGCTCCAAGAATGGCCAACTTCTCATGGCCAGAATTCAGCAAACATTAGCAGTATTTAAAAAGGAACTTTTAAAAAGCCAAAACAAAATTCTTAAATCAACCAGTATGCTCTTAGCAAAAACCACCCCTAAGAAACCTAAACTTTGGCAAACTGGGAATTTACATAGGTGACAAAATGCAAAAGTTGATTTCTTGATCGGCCACTGAAGACTTTACATTTACACATACACACAAAAAAAAACCCCACATGGACTGTACTTGTACTACAAGTCCTTCAATGAAATGAAAATAATTTGCTTATAGAAACAACCCTATTAAAATGAGAATGAAATAAAATATGGGTGCAAAATAAAGCTATTCATTCGTTATATTCCAAAATTAAATTATCTGATTCTAAGAATATCACGGTGAAAGTCATCTCATGTAAAGACCATATGAATTACAAGATTCCCAACTTACCACTTTTAAGTAACAGAAAATAAAGTATTATTAACCTTCAGGCTTGAACAACCTTATTATAGAAAAAATGTTTTGGGCTGTTGACAAAAGTATTAGCTGCAATGTTTCATTATGAATATATATCAACTATTCTGGAATATATTAAATAAAAAATAAAGTCAGGGGTTTACTGTGTATCAGTATAGAACTTTATGACTATTTCTACACTGTACTACAAAAATACAAAGTCATCCTTCCATTCAGAATTTTGGCACTTGTACAGAGGTCAGAGTTCATACACATGCTCTGTAAAACTGATCATTACTATATACTACTACAGTTAATAAATTTGCTAGTATTTGTCATTTGTTAATATTTTAAAACTATTTTCTCCACGCCTAATTGCAAAGATACATACCGCCCACTATGGATTCAGTAGCATAAAGCACAAGTGCTACCAGATAGAGTACATTTCAATTACTCATCACATACTTAGAAAGCTGAATTTCATAGGTCATTGAAATTTTCAAAGTACCAACATAACAGCCCTGACTAATGTGGCTCGGCTGGGCATCCTTCGAAAACCAAAAAGGCTGCCGATTCGATTCCCAGATTCCCCGATAGGGTAAAAGCCTGGGTTGTGGGTTCTGGCCTGATCTGGGTGCATATGAGAGGCAACGGATCAATATTTTTCTCTCACATCTATGTTTCTCTCCCCTTTCTCCCTTCCTTCCCATCTCTCTAAAAATAAGTAAATGAAATCTTAAACAAAAAAGTACCAACACAAGGGAAAAATACAAAGGACAATGATACATTCAATAATGGTATGTAACATCTTGAAAATAACAGCCATTGCAGTATTGCTTTTAAATATTTATTTGTTAAATCCAAACAGGAGAAACAACCTGGCATTCTTTATCTCGGTATGAAAAATTGCACTGATACCTGCCTGGTTCTGAGTCAAGTTACTAGAGCATTTTGAACATTATTTCCGTATCTTATAGAAATAAATGTGGGCAACACTACAATATCTAAATTCTGCAAGACTCAAGAGCAGCTTGAGTCAAAAAAAATTTTTAATCAATTCAGGTATGTTATGATACACCTACTCACTTAAAAAGGAGGTATAAGAATCTGTTAATCTGGTGAAATCCCATGTCTTTAGTAGGGCTGTTTCTCAAAAGCAAAAGTCAACTTGACTATGAAGGGCACATCATAATGAAGTTTCATGCCACGGTGGTCACAGAGGCATTGTCTTAGGAAAGGCTCTCTGATCTGCAACTTCTGTGACTTGAAACATTTTGAAATAAGTTACTCATGCACTCCATTATTTTTTCCTACCTAAAAATATTTAAATGCCTATTAAACACCCAACTTTAGATGTCAGAAGAGGCCTAGGAGTTGGGGGTAAATGAAAATGAGATAGTGGTACAGCATGGAATATCCTATCTCGGGTGAAAATTCCCTTATCGCCCCAACTCAAATAAGACACTATCCCATTATGTGCGCTCTTCTCTCCCAACACCCAACTAAGAGGGAGTAACTCTGAACGTCCTTTTCCTTTCGTCAGGACTTGAGAACGCTCCTAGTTCCTTCCCTAAGGAAAGGACAGAGGAGGCCAGACAGGGTTTAACCCAGAATATTCTCAGAAGTGTGGGCCTTTGAGCACCGCGGCTCTCCGGATCCAGTTACCTTTCCCCTTCCCCCAACCCACTTCCCGGGTTTTCTCAGGCTCGGCCTGCTGCCTCTCCACCCCACGGCCACACTCCCGGCCACACTCCCAGCCGTGTTGCCACTGCCTCGGGGCTCTCCCTAGAACTCACATCCCGCCGCCAAGAGCCCTCCCCTGCTCCAGCCCCCCCAAACCGTGTTCCTCTCCACACCACCCGCGCGCGAGACCGTCCATCCCAGGGCCCCGTAGGGGAGGGGAAGGCGGCGGAAGGAGGGGGGGCGGGGGACTGCTGCTTCCCCACAGACATTAGGGCGGCTCGAGAGGACTACCCGGGGGTTAACCCGGAATACTGGGAGTCGCCGCTGGCGGGCCCCACCCGCCCTGGGCTGAGGTGGGGGATATCCCGGAGTTCATTTCTGACCTCCTCGCTCTTCAGCACCTCCTTGAACTCCCGCTTGATTCGCTGCACCGCGATGTTGGCCATGTCTCCGCCCGCAGCTGATTCGTACCCGCCTCCTCCGCCACCGCTACGACCACCGCCACCGCCGCCACCTCTTCCTCCACCGCCTCCTCCCTCGCCGATTCACACTCGAGCACACGAACACTGCCACTGCCACCGCCACCCGGCCGCCGCGCTCTCTTCAGTATGGAATCACCTCAGTGCCCGGCCACCAAAATGGCGCCGGCTCCGCGCATGCGCACCACGTCGACCAGCACGGGCGGCGCTGCCGCTCCCGTTGTAGCCCCCTGACGCCTCAGCCGCGAGCCTCGCGCGGCGCCGCGCGTCTCCGCGGGAGCTGCGGCCGCGTGGCTCCGCCCTGCCGGCTTCGGGGGCCTGGAGGGTGCGGCTTCCGCGCTGGCTAGCCGGGAGCGGGCCTCCGCCGTGGTCTCTCGCTCCTCCCGTCTTCTAACCTGTGCGGTGTGGTCGGGGCGTCCTGTCCTAGACTAGCGTCCCAGCGAAGGCTGGAATCCAGCCATTTGGATTCAGACGGCCCCACTCGGCTTGGAGCACCGCCCTCACTCGGCCAGACCCCAAACCCATGGGCTTACTGGCCTGGGCTGTGTTTAGCATATGAAAACACTGTCCTAGAACTGAGCCCGGCCCGTTCGCTGCGGGTATAGGCCTGGAAAATCCACCGCGGTCGGTTTTTGTTCGGAAGCCATTACAGTGACACTATTATTACTCTCATGCCAGGTACTACAACTCATTGAATGGTCATTGTTGGGTCCTATCAGGTGTAGGTGTATTGAGACGGGAACTCCATGGAGATGCCTGAGGTGGTTTTAAAAGCAGCGCTGTTGATCTTTGACCTATTTAGATAATACCGAGCTGTGGAGCTAAAATCATAGTGTTTAAACTTCACTGTACATGGACTCCATTGAGACCTTGTTATAAATAACAAACAAACTAACGTATTGTTGGGCCCCATCCCAAGAGTGAGGGAAGGATGGGCCTAATAATTTGCATTTGTAACAAGTTCCCAGATGCTGTTTCTCTTGCTGTTGGTTCAGGGACCACACTATAAGGAACACTGAACTAAGGCATGTGAAAGTGAAAAACACACGCTTTGGGGGGAGAAGGGCAGCTTTACTGCCTTAAGCCTACGGCCTATAACAGTTTCTGGCACTAGCAGGCACTCAATAAATATTGAATGAGTAAATGAGTAAAGATAAGAGTAAAATGTTTTAAGTGGAAGGCAAGTTCGAAAGACAATGTGAAAGTGGTAGCTAGAGTATGCAGCTACCACTGCAATGGTGCTGAAAGGTACTTTGAATAGAACATTTAGAATAAGTAGTAGAGGTTATTTAGAAGTTTATATTTCATTGTACTTCTTTCACCTAACCGATGAATACAGTATCCTGTAGAAAAATATCACAAATACACTGTCTTAGCAAAAATTACTAAGATTGTGGCAACAAGAATGAAAATAGCCACAGGGAGTTGAGTGAATCATTCAGTGGAGGCACATGGCAAAAAAGAATTTCTTGAACTCTTGCCACTGGAACCAGGAGGAGATTTTTGATTCCACCTCTCCATGCCAGCTCTCTTGGCCAACCTTGGTTTTCTCATCTGCAAAATAAGAAAGCTGGATTAGATTATCTCTTTCAAGTTATAAGACTTTAGAATTCTAAATCATCATCTGGAAACCTTTCCCTAGATGGGCTGAAATAAATTATTTAAAAAAACCCTTCCAGCAGAGCCCCCTAGTGGTCCCAAGAGGAACCAACTACTTATGTGAGTCAGGGTACAATGAATTATTGGTGTAGTGTAAATCATGCAATGTTGTGGGTATTTGTGTCAGTACAAATAATTATTTTGAAGTGTGCAAAATTTGTTGGCTATTTTACATTTATCACCTTAATTCAGTCCCCAATCTTAATCTTGAAACTTCAAATAAATTTTGTAACACTCAAACCACATGGGAACTAATTAGAAGGCTATTGTAATTTCTTTGAGGGAAAGGAATTTGGTAATTATTGGCCCTGAAATTCGACTTTCAAGGAGTCATTCTACAGTCCTTCCAGAGAACGAGGCAACTGCATATTAACTGATATGAGACAACCCTCAAAATAACATCTTAAGTATAAAAAAGCACTATACTAAATGTGATGTGGTATCCTGAATTGGACCCTAGAACTGAAAGGACATAACTAGTGGAATCTATGTTCTATAATTTAGTTAATAGTACTGTAGCAATGTTAATTTCTTAGTTTTGACATGCTACTATGGTTATTTAAGTTGTTGGAATTAGTAGAAGAAAAGAGTAACAAGAATCTCTGAAACATTTCAGTAAATCTAATTATTCCAAAAGGAGCCCTGGCTGGTGTAGCTCAATGTATTGAGCGTGAGTGTGCGAACTAAGGGATCGGGATTCAATTCCCAGTCAGGGCACATGCCTGGGTTGCAGGCCAGTTCCCAGTGGGGGACACACAAGAAGCAACCATACATTGATATTTCCCTCCCTCGCTCCTTCCCTTCCCCTCTAAAGATAAATGAATAAAATCTTTTAATAAATAAATAAATAAAATTATTCCAAAAGGAAAGGTTTACCCTTTAAAAAGCACAATGCAGTCTATACTTTATTTACCATACTACCATATGTATTAAAGAATAAAGGAATATAGTTGTGTATATAATGCTTGCGAATCCATAAAATATCACTGGAAAATACATAAGAAATGACAACAGTGGTTATCTCTGAGAAAGCCAAGTTCCTTTAGGAAACACCCTAGAATTATAGGATTTATATTTCACATTCTAGCAAAGATAGGGAGAATTAATCTCAAGGTATAGTCTGCAGACACCTGGGGGTCCCTGAGATGTTTTCAGGATGTCAGTCTGCAATTCCCAAACTAATATTAAAACTAAGACATTATTTGTTTTCTTACTGTGTTAACATTTGCACTGACTATGTAAAAGCAATAGTGGGAAAACAATTACTGTAGTAGTAATAATGTTATGAATATTACACATTCACTATTGAAAATGCCAATTAAAAATAAGACATTTATAGAATGTCTTTGGTGAAGCAGTAGAGATTATTAATTTTATTAAAGTTTAACTCTCTTTTTTTAATGTGTTTTATTGATTATGCTATTACAGTTGTGCCATTTCCCCCCTTTTATTTCCCTCTGCTCTGTACCTCCCTCCCACCATCATTCCCACACCTTAGTTCATGTCCATGGGTCATACATATAAGTTCTTTGGCTTCTTCATTTCCCATCCTATTTTTAACTTCCCCTGGTCTATTTTGTACCTACCATTTACGCTTCTTATTCCCTCTACCTTTTCCCTCATTCTCCCTTCACCCCCTCCCCACTGATAACCCTCCATGTGATCTCCATTTCTGTGAATCTGTTCCTGTTGTAGTTCTTTGCTTAGTTTGACTTTGTAGTTTCCATTTTTGTTTTTTGGTGCAGTTGTTGATAATTGCGAGTTTGTTGTCATTTTACTGTTTGTATTTTTTATCTTCTTTTTCTTAGATAAGTCCCTTTAACATTTCGTATAATAAGGGCTTGGTAATAATAAGGTCCCTTTAACTTGACCTTATCTGGGAAGCACTTTATCTGTATTTCCATCCAAATCATAGCTTTGCTGCATAGAGTATTCTTGGATGTAGGTCCTTGCCTTTCATGACTTTGAATATTTCTTTTCAGCCCCTTCTTGCCTGCAAGGTTTCTTTTGAAAAATCAGCTGATAGTCTAATGGAAACTCCTTTGTAGGTGACTCTCTCCTTTTCTCTTGCTGCTCTTGATTCTCTCTTTGTCTTTCATCTTGGGTAATGTAATTATGATGTGCCTTGGTGTGCGCTTCCTTGGATCCAACTTCTTTGAGACTCTAAGATTCCTGGACTTCCTAGAAGTGTATTTCCTTTGCCAGATTAGGGAAGTTCTCCTTCATTATGTTTTAAATTTCTTGCTCTTCTTCTTTTCCTTCAGGCACCCCTATGATTTGGATGTTGAAATGTTTAAAGTTGTCCCTAGGTTCCTAAGCCACTCCTCATTTCTTTGAATTCTTGTTTCTTCATTCTGTTCTAGTTGAATGTTTATTTCTTCCTTCTGGTCCAGATCATTGTTTTGAGTCCCAGTTTTCTTCCATTCAGTGTTGGTTCCCTGTGTATTTTTCTTTATTTCACTTTGTATAGCCTTCACTTTTTCCTCTTATTTTGTGTCCATATTTAACCACTTTTGTGAGCATCCCGATTACCAGTGTTTTGAACTGTGCATCTGATAGGTTGGCTATCTCTTCATCACTTAGTTGTATTTTTTCTGAGGTTTTGATCTGTTATTTCATTTGGGCTATATATATATTTTTTTTCTCAGTGCACCATTACTTAATAAGGGGCGGAGCCTTAGAAATTCACCAGGGTGGGGCACCCCACATCCCTGAGTTTCAGTGCTGTATTTGGGGAAGGGGTTTGAGAGGAAGTAATGCGGCTTGCTCAGCTCTCAGCCAGCTTTCAGGTACTTTCTCTGCTACCCACAAGCAGCAAACTGGGCACTTTTGGTGTTGATTTCTGGGTGGATGGTTTTGTATATGTTCTAGGACCCTGTGGGTCTCTCCAACCGATTCCCCTGTGAGCCTGGGAATTACATAACCACCACCTCAATCCCCACAGAGTTTTACAGTCAGAGGTGTTGAGGCTGTATTTCCCTGCGCTAGAACCCTGGGTTTCATGGGTTTCATTCCCCAGTTGTTTTTCCCAGTTTATCGACACCAAAATGTGGTACTGGACAGTCAGCCAACTGCTGCCTTGCCTGCCCTGATCCCCCAGCTGCTGCCTTGCTGCAAGTCCTCTCCACCCCAGCTGCCCATCTCCACCCCTTCTACAGGTCTGGATGAATATTTCTTCTTTAACTCCTTGGTTGTCAGACTTTCATACAGTTCCATTTTTGGGGAATTCTGGTTATTTTTTGTTTTTAAATTTGTTGTCCTTTCAGTTGTGCAAGGAGGAACAGTGTATCTACCTACACCTCCATTTTGTCTGGAAGTCCTTAAACTTTAACTTTCAAGTACATGTCTTCTTAGTGTTCTGTGTGATACATAGGGAGAATACATAAATCACTTCTGCTATACACCAAAGTACGTGGTAAAACACTTGTGCAACTGGGTAAGTTGAGAGCTGAACTAGCCAATTTTTTCATGTACTACCATTTTTACTTGAAATAATGAGAGTTGGTTATTTGGCAGACATTTGATTCAAAATGAATATATGAGCCTTTCACTTCAGAGGAAACAACTAAAAGAACTTGTTGCCAATGATAAAACTTTCAACAGAAAATTAGAGTTTTAGAAAACATATCTGCCAATGTGGCTTGACAGCATTAAAAAAACATTTCTGGTTAAATTGGTGGTAATATTAACAAATGTAATTGCTTGAAATTGTGCAATGAAATGTTAACATTTAGAAGATCTGCATAAATCAGCAAACCAATATTTTCCAAATGACCAATGCCTGATGTTACAGAATCATGCAGAGGTAAAACACCCACTGAAGTCTCAAAAGAGACCAATGGATTTTGATGTTACAGTGTACAAAAAGATCACTAATAATATTTCAGATTCCACATTGTATTAACTTTCAACAAACTATAATTTGTCTACATTTAGCATAGTATTAAAGAAGCATACCGACAATTATCTGAAAGTTATTAAAATATTCCTTCCCTTTCCAACTATGTATCTGTATGAGTATGAATTTTCTTTATACACATCAATCAAAACAACATATGCAACATATTGAATGTAAAAGCACATATGAAGATCCAGCTGTGTTTTGTTAAGCCAGGCATTAAAGAGATTTTGTTGGGAAAATATAGTTATTTTTCATTAATAATATTTATGTAAACATGTAATGGATTTATTGTAGTTATTTACCAATAAATGTTTCAATAATTTCTTTTTTTAAAGATTTTTATTAACTTTTAGAGAGAGGGAAAGGGATGGAGGAAAAAAGGGAGAGAAACATCAATGTGTGGTTGCCTCTTGAGAGCCCCCATACTGGGGACCTGGCTGGCAAACCAGGCATGTGTCCTGACTGGGAATCAAACTGTCGATCCTTTGGTTCACAGGCCAGCGGCACTCGGTCCACTGAGGCCCATCAGCCTGGGCTCTCAGATTTAATTTCTAACAAAATGTTGTTTGATCCACATAAATAAATGCTGTTTGGAATTCTCAATATTTTTACAGAGTATAAAGGGGTTCCTAAGTACATTTACATATACTATACTGCTTAGAGATGAGGCTTAGATCTAAAATGTCACATACTTTCAGAATATATAATTTACATTAAAATTATATATGTGAAAGTTGTAAAATTGGTTTTAGATTGATGGAGGAAAGTTAATCTAGTACCTCTCCCATCGTTCCTAACAGAACAATGTGTTTTGATGTATTGATTCACATTTTAAAAAAAGCAAGGCATAATAGTGTTTTGCTGACCCTTGATAAAGTCACCAACATTAGAAATGTTAAAGTCCTTCTTTTTATAGCTCCTGCTAGTTACTGTTACCACTTTTCAGATTTCTGTTCTAAATACGGGGCAATATTTTTTCCTACAGCCCTTTTCTGACCTTGTGTTTTGCCAGTTATTGGGGACTTTTTTCCTCCTGTCTCTCACTATTGTCTATTCTACTCAGACCTCTCAATTAACTCTTTTTGAAATACCCAGTCATAACTCTGAGATTGTTTCAGTTTTTCTCCCCCTTTCACTGAGTTCTGCCCTTTCCACGTTGTTATCTCCTCTCTCCTACCCCTTCCCCTGCACCCCAATTGAGGTAAGAAGCTCTAGCAGCAAGAGTGGAAAGCAGCATTTAGATCCACAGTGGAACTTCTAAACTTAGTTCCAGGCCAGTGGCACCACAGTATTGATTGTAATGCACACAATATTATTCCAAATTTAGAGAATAGATCAGAACTCTCACCATTGTGGCTTTCAGAATATCTGCAGGATGGAGCAGAAAGCTATTTTTAAGAGCACAGAATATGTTTTCTCATCTTAAGTTACTGATTCAGATCCTGTCAGGCACAGAGTTCTTTAGGTGTGAGCTTTTTTAGGAAAGGACCTCATAATTCCACTCTGTCCAAGGAATTTGCAACTACAAGTGGGACATTGCTGTGGGGCCTTCACACTTCATGTTCAAGACATTAGCTGTCTTTCCAGTAGACCATGCGCTCTGCTGACCATTCCCAGTTGTTTTTGCTGAGTTGGTTAATTCCTTTCTGTCCTCTAAATTAGAGTCCTCTGTTTTAGAGCCTAAATTCACTGGGGCCCCAATACAAAGATCCCAATCTTCCAGAAGTCACTCTTCAAAATAGCTCTTCCTTTGGTCATCTCAAAAGCAGTTAGTTTTTAAAAAGTTTAAATAGAGCATTTGGTTATTTGTTATTCCACAACTTTGTATATTAGATGAAGAAAGATACATTCTCATATTTCCCATCTGAAAAGTGAAGGAAAGTACCTAGATAACACAACTATTAAAGCTTCAAATATGTCAGGCCTGGTTTCAGACTAAATAGAAATTAAAAAATAATTTACTGATAAATAAAATTATTTTCTAAACAACAAAAGAATATTAGATTTTTAGATTTCTATCCTTTATATCATTACATAAAACTAAGTACCAAGGCTTTTTATACAGCCTCTCACTAGGCTTCCTTATAGCACTTCATCCCAACTTTTTATTTAGTTTTTAAATTGTGGTAAAATATACATAACATAAAATTTATTATTTTTTAAAAGTATTTATTTATTTATTTTTAGACAGAGTGGGTAGGAGGGAGAAAAAGGGAGAGAAATACCAATGTATGTTTGCCTCTCACGTGCCCTCCACTAGGGACCTGGCCCACAACTGAGGCATGTGCCTTGACTGGGAATCGAACCAGTGACCCTTTGGTTCACAGGTTGACACTCAATCCACTGAGCCACACCAGCCAGGGCAAACTTATTATTTTAACCGTTTTTAAGTGTGTAGTTCAATGGCCTTAAGTTCATTCACATTGTAGTATAAACATCACCACCAATCATTTCCGAAATTTTTTATCATCCCAGACTGAAGCTGTATACCCACTAAACAATAACCCCCATTCTTCCCTTCTCTTATTCTCTGGGATCCACTATTCTTTTTTTTTTTTCAACCAAGAAAGTAAGGATTTATTAAGGACATGACATTGTGCCCATAAACACAAGTAGCTTATGCTCAAAGATCTGACTCTCCAATGTCTTCCAGGGGATGGTTTGTATAGGGGAAAAATTATTAGTTACAGTAACTAATTAAAATTTTTAATTGCAGTAACTAATAGAGTCAGGGTCGTGGTCTCTACTGATTGGTTGGTTCTATCAGGAGGTAATTGATCATTGCATTTGGCCTTGATGTCAGCCATGGAGTTGTTTTGTCCAATTTTGCAAGGATTTGTTCTATAGGATAATCTGCTTTCCTGGATCTGGAGCTAAAACAAAACTGAGGCCAAGATATTATGTTTAGTTTGATTGAAAACTCTGTGTCAATAATCAGTAGACTCAGGACCTTGTTTCTCAGACTACTGGATGCTCATCAAAACTTCCTTGTTTTGAGGGCTTATTGATTAAGCAAGGAAGAGTGGTATTCACCATTTTACTTTCTGTCTCTATGAATTTGACTATTCTAGGTACCTCATATAAGTGGACTCATACAATATTTGTCCTTTTGTGTCTGGCATATTTCACTTACAGTGTTTTGCAGGTTCATCCACGTTGTAGCATGTATCAGAATTTCTTTTTTTATTGAATTTATTGGGTTGACATTGGTCAATAAAACCATAATGGTTTCAAGTTTACAACTCTATAGAACATCATCTGCATACTGCATTGTGCACTCCAGAGTCAAGTCTCTTACCACCACCATTTGTTCCCCCTTTGCCCTCTTTCACCTCTTCCCACCCCCACTTTCCCTCTCATAATCACCATACTGTTGTTTGTGTCTTTTTCTCTCTCTCTCTTTTTTTTTTTTGCTTAATCTTGTCACCTTTTTCACCCAACCCCAAAACCCCCCTTCCCTTCGACAGCTGTCAGTCTGTTCTCTGTATCTATGACTCTGTTTCTATTTGGTCGGGTTTTTTTTTGTTCAATAGATTCCACATATAAATGAAATCATATGGTATTTGTCTTTCTCTGTGTGCTATTTTACTTAGCATAGTACTCTCCAGGCCCATCCTTGCTGTCCAAAAAGGTAAGAATTCTTCTTTTTTTTAAAAGATTTTATTTATTTATTTTTAGAGAGAGGGGAAGGAAGAGAGAAAGAGGAGAGAAACATCGATGTGCAACAGATAACATCAATTGATTGCCTCTTGTATATTTCCATCTAGGGACCTGGCCAGCAACCCAGGCATGTGCACTGACTGGGAATTAAAATCAGGAACCTTTTGGTTCACAGGTTGTCACTCAATCCACTGAGCCACACCAGCCAGGGCAAGAGTTCTTTCATTTTTATGGCTGAATAGTATTCCATTGTATAAATGTATCACAGCTATTTCATCCAATCATTTACTGAAGGGCACTTGGGCTGTTTCCAAATCTTGGCTCTTACAAATAATGCTGTAATTAACATAGGGCTGCATATATTCTTTTAAATTAGTGAATTGGGTTTCTGCAGATAAATTCCCAGAAATAGAATTGCTAAGTCATAAGGCAGTTCCATTTTTCAATTTTTTGAGGAAACTTCATATTGCTTTCCACAGTGGCTGCACCAATCTGCATTCCCAGCAGTGCGCTAGGGTTCCCTTTTCTCCACATCCTTGATAGCACTTGTTTGTTGATTTATTGATGATGGCCATCCTGACAGGTGTGAGGTGATATCTCATAGTGATTTTAATTTGTATTTCTCTGATGATTAGTGACATTGAGCATCTTTTCATATGTCTAGTGGCCATCTGTATGTCCTCTTTAGAGAAGTGTCTATTCAGGTCTTTTGCCCATTTTTAATTGGATTTTTTATTTTTTTAGTGTTGAGTTTTATAAGTTCTTTATAATTTTGGATATTAACCCTTTATCAGATGTATCATTGGTGAACATGTTCTCCCATTCAGTGGGTTGTCTTTTCATTTTGCTTATGTTTTCCTTTCCTGTGCAAAAATTTTTTTGTTTGATGTGGTCCCATTTGTTTATTTTTCTCGTTTCCTTTGCCTGAGGAGATATACCATAAAAATATTGCTACAAAAATGTTCAAGATTTTACTGCTTGTGTTTTCTTCTGGGACTTTTATGGTGTTGAGTCTAACATTTAAGTCTATTTTCAGTTTATTCTCATGTGTGGTATAAGAAGGTGGTCTAGTTTCATATTTTTGCATGTATCTTTTCAGTTTTCCCAACACCATTTTTTGAATGAACATTCTTTAGCCCATTGTACATTTTTGCCCCCTTTGTCCAATATTAGTTGACCATAAAGGCATGGGTTTATTTTGGGGCTCTCTATTATCTTCCATTGATCTGTATGTTTGCTTTTTGCCATTACCATACTGTGTTGATTACTATGGCCTCATAGTATAGTTTGATATTAGGTAGCTTGATTCCTCCAACTTTGTTCTTTTTTCTCAAGATACTGTTCAGGGTCTTTTGTGGTTCCATATAAATTTTTGAAATATTTGTTATAGTTCTGTGAAATACACCATTGGTATCTTGTTAGCAATTGCATTGAATCTATAAATTGCTTTGAGTGGAAAGGACATTTTAGTGATGTTAATTCTTTTTATCCATTAACACAGTGTATGTTTTCTCTTATTTGTACCTTCTTCAATTTCTTTCTTCAGTGTCTTATAATTTTCTGAATATAGGTCTTTTACATCCTCGGTTAGGTTTATTCCCAGGTATTTTATTCTTTTTGAAGCAATTGTGAATGGGGTTGTTTTCTTAGTTTCCCTTCCTGATAGTTCATTATTATTGTATAAAAATGCAAGTGATTTCTGGGTATTTATTTTGTATCCTGCTACTTTATTGAATTCATTTATCAGTTCTAGTAGGGTTTTTTGTGGAATTTTTAGGGTTCTCTATATACAGTATCATGTCATCTGCAAATAATGACAGTTTTACTTCTTCCTTTCTAATATGGCTGCCCTTTAATTCTTCTTCTTGTCTGATTGTTGTGGATAGGACTTCTGTACATGTGTTGATAAAAGCTATGTATTTACTTGACTGGGTGCCCAGATATTTGGTCAGACATTATTCTGAGTGTGTCTGTGAGGATGTTTCTGGATAAGGTTAATTTTTGAATCAGTAGACATACTGTAAAGCAAAGCAGATTTCCCCCAGTATGGGTAGGCCTTACTAATCAGTTGAAGACCTGAATAGAAGAGCACAGAGGCTACCCTTCCTCAAACAAGGGAGAATTCTTCTTGTCTTCAGACTAAAACTGAAACATCAATTCTTCTTGAGTCTCAGACCTACCAGCCTTTGGGCTGAAACTGAAACCTTTACTCTTCTGATTCTCAGGCCTTGGAACTTGTACTGGAACTACATCAGCTTTTCTAAATTTCTAGCTTGTCAACTCACCCTGCAGGTCTTGGGACTTGTCAGCTCCCATAATTGCATGAGACAATTCCTTGTAATAAATCTTCTTATAAATATAAACCAATAAAAATTAAACACACACACACACACACACACACACACACACACACACACACACACACCACTTCTGATTCCCTGGAGGGCTCTACCACAAATCCATACACAGACACATGCATATACCCACTCCTCACATTTTTGTAATAGTCAAGTAAGAATCCATCTCAGGAAATGCTTATCCAGACCCACAGGAAGTTGGGAAATATAGACAACAACTAACTTCTTACATTTGATAAATATCTTAAGGAATATATGTGCCTCTCTGAGAGCACTGCTCTTCTCCAAATATTCTGAAACTGTTTGTGATAGCCAGTTCTAGGTGCAAAGGAGGTGACTCAGGAATAGCAGAACCAAAACAGATGTGTCAATCAAATCACTATTAAAAAAGTTACCCTGAGGAATAGAAAGTTTGAGCAACCCTTATGCAACATTTCTTGTTCATGGTGCCCTCAAGCTACCAGCTTTTGCAATTCTCTCTACATAGCATTTATAGTGGCCTTGGCAATATTATAAATAATATTTTTGTGATCTATCTCCTCACCAGCTGGTAACTGAAGGCAGGTGAATGGGGAGTGCATTAAGTGGGATACATTTTTCTAACCCATTCATATGTTTAGCCTAAACTATCAACTCACCATTAAATAAATGTCTTATTTTCTGATTCTTAATCTCTAAAAAAGGGATAACACTGCTATCTATATGTTTAATAAATATGGTAGGTGAAATACAGAAAGTATTATTTTACTTTTTAGGTGAATGGAAATGGTGCAAATACAAATTGTTATTGCAAACACTAGAAGGCACTATTTCTCTACTGAGGAAGAAAATGAATACAATAAAATTTCTTGTATCTTAAACCCCTCCTCTTGTCCACTTCTCATTCAAGAACAGAAAGTACAGTATGACAAATTTTAAAATATAATTTCTACAATATACTAAAAACTATAAATAAAAGGGAAAAAGAGAACTAGTGAGATAAAGGACAAAATGAAAAATATAAATCCAACAACAAGAAGACAGAAACAAAAAAGCTGCAGAAGATGATAAAGGAGAAAAGGGATAATGAGAAGAAAATGAGGTCAAAGCAAGTTTCTTTTATACAATGTAATATATGGAAACCGTTTTCCATGTCATAGCTCCTTGTCATGTAATATGAAAAATGCTCATTTCTAATGTGGCTCTCAATGTCTGTACTGGCTCCCCTTTCCAATTTTCTTGCCCACCCTATTTCTCTCAACTGTACCTTACAGGCAATGCATCAGAATATATAACAAAGAAAACAGTGAGAGGAGTTTGGAATGCAAATAATGTTTTGATCATTCCCTTCCTGCTGGTTGGTAGGAAGGAAAGGAGACAAATGTCTTACTTCTCCTTCCCTAAGTGATTGTGTCTAGACACTTGGTTGAGATTTATAAAGCAATTGAAGGGACTGTGAATGATGGAGAACTAGACTAGCCTGGACTATTATTGCATAGAGCCTTTTTATTTTAACTTCAGGGACTTCATATTTCACAGTAGCTCGAGATTTATTTCTCATTGCTGTTGCTGCTGGTGGTGGTGGTGGCAGTGGTGGTTTTGTTTTCTTTCTCTCTTACTTAGAAGCAATGCCTTCTGCTTTTTAATTCTTTTTTTAAAATACAGTTTATTGATTATGCTACTACAGTTGTCCCACTTTTTTCTCCCCTTTATTCCCCTCCACCCCTCTCCCACCAGCATTCCCCAGTCTTAGTTCATGTCCATGCATTATTCATAGAAGTTCTTTGGTTTCTCCATTTCCCATCTTATTCTTAACCTCCCCCATGTCTATTTTGTACCTACCATTCGTGATTCTTATTCCCTTTGCCTTTTCCCCATTCTCCCCACCTCCCCACTGATAACCCCCATGTAATCTCCATTTCAGTGATTTTGTTCCTGTTATAATTGTTTGCTTAATCTGTTTTAGTTTTTGTGTTTGTTGTTTTAGGCTCAGTTGATAATTGTGAGTTTATTGTCATTTTACTGTTCATAGTTTATGGTCTTCTTCTTTTTCTTAGATAAGTCCCTTTAACATTTTATATAATAGGGGCTTAGCGATGATGAACTCCTTTAACTTGCCCTTATCTGGGAAAAACTTTGTCTGCTCTCCCATTCTAAATGATAGCTTTGCTGAATAGAGTCATTTTGGATGTAGCACCTTGCCTTTCATGACTTTGAATACTTCTTTCAGGCTTCTTGCCTGAAAGGTTTCTTTTGAGCAATCAACTGATAGTCTTATGGGAACTTCTTTGTAGGTAACTCTCTCCTTTTCTTGCTGCTTCTAAGATTCTTTCTTTGTCTTTCATCTCTGGTAATGTAATTATGATGTGCCTTGGTGTGTGCTTCCTTGGGTACAGTTCTTTGGGACTCTGAGCTTCCTGGACTTCCTGGAAGTCTATTTCATTTGCCAGATTGGGGAAGTTCTCCTTCATTATTTGTTCAAATAAGTTTTCAATTTCTTGCTCTTCCTCTTCTCTTTCTGGTACCCCTATTATTCAGATGTTGGATTGTTTAAAATTATCTGGGAGGTTCGTAAACCTCTCCTCATTTTTTTTAAATTTTATTTATTTATCTTTAGAAGGGAAGGGAAGGAGAGAAATATCAATGTATGGTTGCTTCTGGTGCATCCTCTGCTGGGAACTGGCCCCTGCTGGGAACTAGCCTGCAACCCAGGCATGTGCCCTGACGGGGAATCGAACTGCGATCTTTTTGGTTCGTCAGCCCGTGCTCAATTCACTGAGCTACACCAGCCAGGGCTTCTCCTCATTTTTTTTGAATTCTTGTTTCTTCATTCTATTCTGGTTGAATGTTTATTTCTCCCTTCTGGTCCAAATCTTTGATTTGAGTCCCAGTTTCTTTCCTGTCACTGTTGGTTCCCTATGCATTTTCCTTTATTTCACTTATCACAGTGTTCACTTTTCCCTCTATTTCATGACCATACCCAACCCTTGATTAAAGGAATCAAGGAGGAAGCAGCACTGAGCTGGGTGCTTGGGATTTGATCTAGGTTTGAAGAGAGATCTTGAGGTTCAATGCTGCTAGTCTATCTTTGAAATCAATTTAGGAAACAGGAATTGAAAATCACAGATTTATCTAAATCAAATATTGTACATGTAAGAGCCTATAAAATCATACTTCAGAATTCTGAGGAAATTTTACTAACTGTGTTTTGAGAATGAGGAAATCAAAGTAGCTCATTTAGAAAACTGAGCATTAGATTGGTGGTTAAAACAATACCTGGCCAAACAATTTCCCAATAATAAATCCTTTATCAGACTATGAACTCTTAGGGAATCATACATCTTTCACATCATACTTGTCTTGATTCTCACAATGCCTGGCATGTAGGAGGTACTCAATAAATGGTAGATGGATGAATGGATACAAAACATTCAAGGTTTTTTTCCTGATCTTTTTTAGTCCTTAACTTTTATTTGGACCATGCTCTTATGACAGACAGTATCAACAGTTTCTTTCTTACTCTTATCAGTAGGAGTGATTGAGTCCAGAAAACACTAACTGAGGCTGGCACCAATCTCTGAGTTAGAGAGAGGAGAGAATTTAATATCTAGTAAGTAAATCTCTGATGCCCTCAAGCTCCTTGGAGGAGTAGGAAAGAAACCACTGGAAACTTATTAACTCAACGAGGAGTCTTAATGACAGAGGATATAATCTTTCTTCAGTTTGAATTTAGACTTGAATGTCTTCAAGAAAATCATTAAGGTAAGTTTTTGGGAAATACACTTACCTTAAATATGACCAAGGAACTGGCAGCGTTGCTACCCACCTACTTGAAGTTTAGAAAGTTACTTCAGACACTGCCATTGAGAGTGGGTACCCCACTGGTGAGAAAATCTTGCCCAGCAAGAGCAGATTAGTATTGATATGCAATATAGTCAGCTTTCTTATACTGATTTGTATTGATTTTCTTCTCCTTTTGTAGTCCCTGTTTGAGACCATAGGGCCCAGACTGGGGTAGACTGAGGGAGTAGGATCCAGGGGAAGAATCTTCTCCTATGAAAGGAGCAGGAGCAGTTTACTCCATCCTCCCAGGGATAGTATAGGTTTGTAGGACTATATGTCTTGAAGAGGAGATGTTTGAGGGAGGGGCAAGGAGGGGGAGACCAAAGTCTCCTATCAGGAATGGAGGGGAGAGACCAAAGAGGGACTCCCTTCTAATAAAGTCTTTAGTACTTTTCCTTTGGAATGCAAGTGAAAGTTCAGGTTAGTTTGTATGTTAACAGTTGCCTCTTCTATACTATAATTCTCCTCTGTAAATTTTTTTCTATTCCAGCAGAGTCTATTGTGTCTATCTGTGAAGGCTGAAGGATCAGGGTATTAAGAAAGAAAGGGGTATTTCACCATATTCTTTTAACCACTTCAGTAGTGAAAGGCTATAAGCTTATCAGGTGGACTGTGGATGTTGGTTGGAGGCCTCTGTTCTTTGTGAAGTGGACCTCTTCTCATACCAACTGGATTTCCCCATAATGAGTGACCCAAGAAATACCAATACAGAAGCTGCTCTTTATGACAACCTTGAGGTGATATACCATCACTTCTGCCATATTCTAGTGGATACATACTGTATCAGTGTGGGAAAGTACTACAGAAGGAAGTAAGTACCATGAAACAGGGATCATTTGGTGTTAGAATTTTGTGACCACAGATGAAATTTCCTAGATGTATTTGATTACAAACCCCCTTTTTTAAACGATAATTTCCTGGGACTATTGTTCAATGGAACACATTTCCGGAAATGCTATTATAGACAGTGGACATCCACTGGAGTTTCTGTAAGGTCATGGCATGAATCTATATTTTGAAAGAACCTATGTGTTGGCAGAAACATGTTGAATGAATTAAGGGAAGAGAAAAAGTTAGAGACTCTAGTTGGGAACTTCTGCAATGTTGCAGGTGAGAGGTGATGACAATGTGGGAACGGCAACTGAGAATGAAAAGAAGGAACTGAGGTGAGATACATTATGGAGAGAGAGACAACAGAACAATGTGGTTGTGAAAGAGGGAGGCATCCAAAATGAGTATTCCTTCTAGTTTAAGTGATTAGGTCCATGATGAGTCCACTACCCAACACTGGAAATACAGAATGAGGAGATGTTTGGGAGAAAATTTAATATACTCAGTTCTACATATTATTAACTTTGAGCCAGTAAGGGGCCTATTTATATGAGTATATCAATTAGTATGCTTTTGGCTATAAGCAACAAAACCCCTACTCAAATTGGTCAAAATTATGACAATATTTGGTTCATGAATTGGAAATCCAGAGGTGGGACAGACTTTAGGGTTGACCTAAAGTGTCTCCAATTCGGTTTCTCAGTGATCTTCTTGGCTCTGCTCTCCTTTCCTCATGTCAGCTTCTTCCTTAGGCTCAGTTTTTAAGAATGCTGCAACAATTCTGGCCTTATATCTGCACATGACTGTATTGCAGAAAAAAGAGACCATCTCACCCTGTGAGAGATGAGAGAGAGTTTGCTCTGTTTCCTCACTTGTGAAAGCTCGGATTCCATCTCATGCCCAGCACTAAATCATCCCTGATTTCCAAAGGAATCATTCCCAAAGGAATGTGTTGTGCTAATTTAAACCAATCACTAGCAAGATGGTTGGAAAGGATTCTTAGACCAATGAAATCCACCTCTGGAATTTAGGATGTAATGGATATAGAGGAGATAACCACAGAGTTCACTGGAATGAATTCAGCAGCTATTTGAAAATGTGATTCCAGAGCACAAAGAGATGCAGACTTGGCAGTCATTTACATTGATGTTAATTTGAAGACTTGGGAGAATTGAGATCATTTGGAGTGACAACATATAGTGAGATGAACAAGTAGACATTGAGGAAAAGTTACATGAAAAAAATCAATGAGTGATGGAAGCCAGCAATAGAAAATGAAGGGTGACCATAGAAGCAGGTATCAGTAGAACCAAGGTAGTACATCTTCTCTGTAGCCATGGAATGAATGTTTAAAGGAATAAATTTTCCATTTGTGTTTTTTTTTAATTCCTCCAACTTAGTGTAGTTCTTCATGGACAAATACAGAACTATCATTTATTTCCTTTTTTCTCTCACAGTGTCCATCAAAGTCCCTTGTGCATGACAAATGCCTCGTTGCATTTAATATTCTGATTCTGGTGAGAAATTTGGTTAATACAACACATGGCTATGAATGCATAGAAAAAATATAATCAAAAGCAAGTACACTTGAACTCTAGCTCTTTTTAATGTTTATATTTAAATCATTTTTATTTTTCAGTTACAGTTGATATACAATATTATATTACTTACAGATGCACACCCCAATGATTGGACATTATATAACTTACTGGGTGATCATCTGATAAATCTCATACCCATCTAACACCATACATAGTTATTAAAATATTACTGTATAGCTTCCCTATACTGTACTTTACATCCCCATGATTACTCTGTAACAACCAGATTGTACTTCTTAATCCCTTCTCCTTTTTCACCCATCTCCCAACACTCCTCCCATCTGGCAACTGTCAAAATATTCTCTGTGCATCTATGAGTTTGTTTCTGTTCTGCTCGTTCATGTATTTTGTTTTTTAGATTCAATTGTTGATATGCAT
The DNA here is from genome assembly GCF_021234435.1 of Artibeus jamaicensis. NCBI lineage: Eukaryota > Metazoa > Chordata > Mammalia > Chiroptera > Phyllostomidae > Artibeus > Artibeus jamaicensis. Next base: position 3,673,834 of record NW_026521954.1, read on the forward strand.
TTATTGCTATTTTTATTGTTCATACTTTTCATCCTCTTTTCCTTCTTTTTAAAAAAAGTTTTTATTTATATTTAGACAGAGGGGAAGGGATGGAGAAAGAGAGGGAGAGAAACATTGATGTGTAGTTGCCTCTTACGCACTCCCAACTGGGGACCTGGCTCACAACCCAGAAGTGAGCCCTGACTGGGAATCAAAACAGCGACTTTTTGGTTTGTAGGCTGGTGCTCAATCCACTGAGCCATGCCAGGCAGGACTTTTTCTTAAAGAAGATCCATCAACATGTCATATGATACGATACTGGTTTGATGGTGATGAACTCTTTTAGCTTTTTTGGTTTGTTTGTTTGGGAAGCTCTTTATATATCCTTCCATTCTAAATGATAGCTTTACTGGGTAGAGTAATCTTGGTTGTAGGTCCTTGTTTCTCATCACTTTGAATGCTTCTCTCCAATCCCTTCTAGACTACAAAGTTTCTTTTTGAGAAATCAGCTTAGTCTTATAGGAGCTCTCTTGTAGGTAACTAACTGCTTTTCTCTTGCTACTTTTATAATCATCACTTTGTCTTTGGTTTTTTGCATTTTAATTGTGATGTGTCATGATGTCGGCCTCTTTAGGTTCATCATGTTTGGGACTCTCTGTGCTCCTTGGACTTGTATATCTATTTCCTTCACCAGATTAGGGAAGTTTTCATTCAATATTTTTTCAAATAGGTTTTCAATTTCTTGTTCTCTCTCTTCTCCTTCTGGCACTCCCATGATGCAAATGTTGGTATGCTTGAAGTTGTCCCAGAAGATCCTTACATTATCCTCATTTTTAAAATTCTTTTTTCTTTTTGCTGTTCTCATTGGGTGTTTTTTTGCTACCTTATATTCCAAATTGCTGATTTGATTGTCAGCTTTATGTACTCTATTGTTGATTCCCTATAAATTATTCTTCATTTAGGTTAGTGTATTCTTCATTTCTGACTGGTTCTTTCTTATGGTTTCCATGTGTTTTTTTGTGCTGTTGAAGTTCTCACTAAATTCATTGAGCATCCTTATGACCAGTGTTTTGAACTCTGTATCTAGTAGATTGCTTGTTTTCATTTTATTTACTTATTTTTCTGGAGTTTTGTTGTTTTGTTTTTCTTTTTGTTTTCATTTTGGCCATGTTTTTTGTCTCCTTATTTCAGCAGCCTACTTGTGTTTTGTTTCTGTGCATAAGGTAGAGCTGCTTCATCTCCTGGTCTTGGTAGAGTGGCCAAGTGTTATGTAGTAAGTGTTCTGTAGAATTCAGTGGCACAGCCTCCCCAGTCACTCTAGCTGGGCACTCCAGGTGTGCTCTCCTGTGCATGCTGTGTACATCCTCCTGTTGTAGTTGATCCTTGATTGCTGTTGGCACATCAGTGGGAGATCCCCAGGTTGTTTGGATGCAGAGACTGGCTGTGACCATTGACCATTCTGGAGGATCAACTGTGCAGGGGCCTACCCCACAGAACATGACTTTCTTCAATGGGGCTCTCATGTCCACTGAGTCTGCCCCTTGTGTATGTTGCTTAGGGAAGTGGTTGAGTGGTGCTTCAACATGGTTGTGCTGTCTCTGAGGCCTCCTGGTAGGTACAGGTCAAGGTCAGCTGATATTGCTCTTCTGCTGGGGGCCACCCTGCATGAGCTATAAAGCTATCTGCAGATGGCTGCTACTTGTGCTAGGCTTGGAAGTGCCCGGGTGAGGCGAAGCTGTGAACCAAGGCTATATACTCCTAGTGCCAAGCCTTTAGCCACTTACCCACAGGTACAGGGCACACCAAGGCCAGATGCTGCTTGTTTGAGAGATTTTAAGAAAGTCTGAAGCATGAGCCAAGATAGGCCATTCTTATGGAAAAGGCACTGGAAACAACTTATGTGGGCCTGCAAGTTAGGTGGATTGGGGCCTCCATGGGATAGGGTCTCAGGGAATCACTAGGGTAGGGAGAATATTGTGAGGCAGATCGATGGAGACTTGAATATGGTGTTTACCTGCTGTCTCTGTGTGTGCATGGGGGTCTCAGAAAGGGAAGAATGGCCTCTGTCAACACACTTGTCTGGCAGAAAACTGCCCTTTCAGTTCACGCCCTGATGTCAGACAATTGAGTTGTCCTCGTGTGTCTGGCACTGGAGCTCAGAGGGAGTGAGTCCACCTAAGTCACCTGTGGATCCTTTAAGAGGAACACCTGGGCTCCAGAAGCCATCTGTCTCATTTAGCTACAAACTATGCTGGTTTTTACAGCCAGAAGACATGGGAACTTCTCTTTCTGGCTGCAGGGCCTGGTGTGGGGCTAGGACTCCTCATTCCTCAGGGGGAAACTCCATGGCCAAGATATCTCTCCTGACTTCTAACCACCACACATGGGACTAGCCTGTTCAGTGTCTCTGCCCCTCCTACCAGTCTCTATGTGACTTCTTCTTTACATCCCTAGTTATAAGACTTCTGTTCAGCTAGATTTCAGGCGGTTCTGAATGATGGCTGTTCTGTAGTTTAGCTGTAATTTTGATGTGGTTGTGAGTGCCATGTTTACTTGCATCACCATCTTGACTGGAAGCCTGAACTCTGGCTCTTAATTACACTCAAGTATTGGTGTCCTATTTAACAGAAATATTTTAAACTAAAAGTTATTTTTGTGCTAATAAAATCACTGGAAATCTCTTCTGAGTACACTGGTGACTATAGAAATGTTTGAAGCAAATTTACTGTTAACATGACAAATGGTTAAAATGTAAAATTGTAATGAAAAGTGTTAGATGCCTGTTGAATTTGAAAAAAGTCTACCTTCCATAATGTCAGATTAGTGGTTCTCTTGTTACTTTTTTCCTGTCAGAATATAAGTTTAAATGTATGCATTTTGGATATAAGGGAGAAAAGGGCAAAGAATCACCTTTTTATCACACAACTCAGTCTATTTTATTTTGCATTATTTTGTATTGTGCTGTATCTTCTCAATATATATGTAGGCATGGATTGTTTTGCTTTATTGAAGGGAAGTGAGTGTCTGTTAATATCCCCAGCACACTAAGAAGCATCAAATAAAGACTTTTTTTTAAAGATTTTATTTATTTATCTTTAGAGGGGAAGGGAAGGAGAGAGGGAGAGAAACATCAATGTATGGTTGCCTTTCATGCATCCCCTGCTGGGAACTGGCCTGCAGGGAACCGGCCTGCAACCCGGGTATGTGCCCTGACTGGGAATCGAACCACGATTGTCTGGTTCGCAGGCCCGCTCTCAATCCACTGAGCTACACCAGCCAGGGCTAAATAAAGACTTTTTGATTGGCTGGTTCTTTGGTTAAGATTTAGCATCAATTCTCTAAAAAAAAAATCAATTAAAAAAAGCTTTCTCCTCTCTTTCTCTCAAAAGAAAAATTTAAAAAATTCAATAAAACAAGATTTAGTATCAGGTTGGTACAATGTACAATTTACAATTAATATTGATTAATGACAAAAATATATACTTTATAAAAATGAAAATGTAGTTGATGCTACATGGCAATTAATATAAATTATACATGACAGAAGAAGAGATAGACTAAGGAATTCTTCATTTGAAGTAATCACTTCTGGTGATTATTCTAGCTTTTCTATTTTCAGAAATGATTTCTTACCTTGGCTGGTGATTGGGTGCTGGCCTGTGAACCTAAAAGTCACTAGTTCAATTCCCTGGGAGTGCACCTACCTGGGTTGTGGGCTGGGTCCCTGGTTGGGGGCGATCGAGAGCCAACTGATCAATATTTCTTTACCTTTCTCCCTCCCTTCCCCTTTTCTCTAAAAAATAGATCAATCAAATCTTTAAAAAATTATTTTCCTATCGCTGCCACTAGCTACTCTGTTCAGATCATTAAACAATGGTCTGTGGAAACTAGAGTCTTAGAGAACAGTGAGTAAGAGCTCTGGCTCTGAAGTCAGAAAGCTGGAGTGACTTTGTTTCTCAGTTTTTTCATTGATAAAAAGGTAATAATAATGTTAGTTTGCTGCATTATTGTGAGAATACACATGATACGTAACACAGCACAAAAGTTGGCACATCAAAAATGCTCAGCTACTGATGGTTAAGGACTATTAGATATTACTTTATACTGTCTCCGATGATCTGTCTGCTCTGCTTACACATAGCTGGTGGACAGAGTCATCCATAATTGAATGTCAGTTGCTGCTTATGTGATTTCCAGTATTTGGGTGGAGAACTATTTATCAAGCCAAGAACTGCGTGCTCTGTCTCTGTCATATTTATTCAGTCATTAAATTACCATAGTGTCTGTCTTTGGCTTTATATTACTCAGTAGTTCTATGATTTAATCGTTGAAAATGATATGTGGTCCTAAATTATGTACAGAGTCAGTCTCCCCATAGAAAAAGTAGGGCTCCACCCATATATATTACTCTGTTCAGAAACTTATTATCCTAGATTTTGTCCCTGATTTAAATAGAAATACTTTGGTTTCTATCATTTTAGGATGAGACATCTTTGCTCTTACACTACGCTTTCAAAATATTGCCAGATGTCATCTCTTTTTCATTCTTATCTGCTGGAGCCATCTGATCTTATATTCTCTCAAAACTTTTGCTCTAGTGTTAACAAGTTATATTTAGGGACTAAAAATTCTTCTATGGGAGGTTTCAGTTTCTAACTTTTTCCCATTTCAATTCACATGGGATGCTACAATGTATTTCACCAAACATACCAATTCGGTTATGAATACTTCTCTTAAATTTCCCTGTGGTCGCATTATTCAGACTGTGATGCCCTTAGCTTGTAGTTAGTGGGTACTCTAGGATTATATGTTTAAATATAAAAAAAATCACTTGTTGGACTCTGACCATTCTCTTGGCCCACCATAATGTGATATCATAACAATGAAAGTTTAGCCAAGTATTTTAATTTCAAACAAATTGCTATGTGTTGAGGATGGTTTTAATTAAAACTGGAGCAGTTAATTTTTTACTCTCCTTTTAAGTAGTGGGGTTTTGGAGTCAAAATATTCTGCTTATTATCTTTTCTCCCAAATTTGTTAATAATATATTGTTTTCTCATCCTTTATTTCCTTTCTCACCATTTAAACAGAGTCCCTGGCCTTGACTGTGTGGTTCAGTGGGTTGTGTGTCTTCCCATAAACTGAAAGGTCACCAGTTTGATTCCCCATCAGGCCACTTGCCTGGGTTGTGGGTTTGGTCCCAGATTGGGGCGTGTGTAAAGGCACTTGATGTTTTTCTCAAAATGATGTTTTGTTTTGTTTTGTTTTGTTTTTTAAGGCAGGGAGAGCTCGGTGCGGGTTAACCCACCCATGAGCTCTGTTAGTTCTGCACCATGTCTTGGGAGCGTTGTTCACCTGAACGTGCTCACTGACCAAAGTATCAACATCTAAACCCTTAAGTTCAGCATTACTTTCTGTACTTTTAAGCATGTGCAGCAAAGATTCAGCACTCTTTTTGGGCAACTGACCCTGTGTGCAGCCCCACCATTTGGCTTGGGCACAACTACCAGCTCCACATAGTAACAACAGACTGGCACACATTGCTTCTGTAAGTGACATCCTCAGATACTTGGTGGCTTTTCTGATATGCATACCCTGATGGCCTGAGCAGTTTCACATGTGTTCTTGAAGTGAACATGAAGATTTGAACTTCTTTTTTAAAAAATATATTTTATTGATTATGCCATTACAGTTGTTCTATTCCCCCCCTTCATTCCCCTTCACCCTGCACAACCCCTCCCCACCACTCCCTTTAGTTTATGACCACGTGTCTTAAGTTCTTTAGATTCTATATTTCCCATACTATTCTTTCCTTCCCCCTATCTATTTTGTATCTACCATCTATGCTACTTATTTTCTGTACCTTCTCCCCGCTTCTCCTTCCCCACTCCCCTGTTGCTAACCCTCCATGTGATCTTCATTTGTATGGTTCACTTCTGATCTAGCTGTCCTCTCAGTTTGCTTTTGTTTTAGGTGTGATTTTTAATAACTGTGAGTTTGCTGTCCTTTCAGTGTTCATCTTTTTTGTCTTCTTTTTCTTAGGTAAGTCCCTTTAACATTTCATATAATAAGGGCTTGGTGATGATGAACTCCTTGAACTTGATCTTATCTGAGAAGTACTTTATCTGTCCTTCCATTCTAAATGAACTTTGCTGGATAGATCAATCTTGGTTGTAGGTCTTTGGTTTTCATGACTTGGAATACCTCTTTCCAGCCCCTTCTTGCCTGTAAGGTCTCTTTTGAGAAATCAGCTGACAGTCAGATGGGAACTCCTTTGTAGGTGACTGTCCCCTTATCTCTTTCTGCTTCTAGGATTCTCTCCTTCATTTTCATCTTGGCTAATGTAATTATGATTTGCCTTGGTGTGTTCCTTCTTGGGTCCGACTTCTTTGGGACTCTCTGAGCTTCCTGGATTTCCTGGAAGTCTATTTCCTTTGCTAGATTGGGAAAGTTCTCCTTTATTATTTGTTCAAATAAGGTTTCCACTCATGGCTGTTCCTCTTCCCCTTCTGGTACCTCTATAATTCAGATGTTAGAGAGTTTAAAGATGTCCTGGAGGTTCTTTAGCCTCTCCTCATTTTTTTGAATTCTTGTTTCTTCATCCTTTTCTATTTGGTCATTTATTTCTTCCTTCTGGTCCGCTCCCTTGATTTGAGTCCCAGTTTCCTTTCCATCACTATTGCTTTCCTGTGCATTTCCCTTCATTTCAATTAGTTTAGCCTTCATATGTTCCTCTAATTTGTGGCTAAAATCAACCAGTTCTGTGAGCATCCTGATCACCAGTGTTTTGAACTGTGCCTCTGATAGGTTGGCTATTTCTTGTTCGCTTAGATTTATGGGCTCTGGGGCTCTGAGTTGTTCTTGAGCCATGTTTTGATCTGTTAGTGCCTGTTACATTTGAGGAGAAGCACCTTAGGTGTTCACCAGGGCGGGGCCACCCAGGTCGCTGGTTTGTGACACTATATGTGGGGGCGGGGTCAGAGAGGGAGCAATAATGGTCCCCTCTGCTCCTTCCGTCTGCCGCTGGGGCCTGCGTGGTCTGTCTCAATGCTTGATCCTTCACTGGTTATCTGCACGCAAATGTGTGATCTCAGTCAGCCAGCCACCTTGCGCCTTCACTGGGTCCACCTGTCGCTACCCTACATCTGGGATTCGCCCTTGGCTACCTGGGCCAGGGGATCTTTTTTGCCTGACCTGCTATGTTGCTGGCTCCGCCCCTCTTAGTGGTCTAGCTGAGTGGTTCGTTGTTGTTGGACTCCGTATTGTTCCTGTGGTTTGGCTGCATTTATTGTTGCTAAAACTTTGTTATTTTTAGATTTGGTTGGGTGAGAAGGTAGTGTTTCCACCTATGCCTTCATCTTGGTGGAAGTCCTCAAAATGATGGATTTTTTTAACCTCTCTTTTTCCCTCCCATTCCCTCACTCTAAAAATAAAATATTAAAAAAAATACTAACAAAATAAAGTTAAAAAAGTAAACAGAGCCCCTCATGATAACCTAACCTACATGCCCTTATTGTTTTAGTTTTAGTGAATGTGTACTATCTATACATGCACCAATAATAGTAGTTAAACAGTGCTTTATTGCTAAAGGATGCTCACAGGATTCAAAATGGCAATGCTTACAAATTTACAGTTTATTTCAGGAAAAGAACATATCGATGTCATTAAAGTCAGGATCACATTGCAGGGAAGGCTGCCTCACTGTCAGGGTCCAGAAAGTCTAGGGCAGGCTGCATTCTTTGCCCTCTGTAGGACTGAGACCAGATGCAGAACACCTCAGAAGCAAAAAGCCCAATATGGAGTCTTGGGTATAACTTCTAACTATTTTGCTGGTAACATAAAAAACATATTCCTGTTGAATAATTCATCTCAAGAGCAGAGCTGAGACCCAGTCTAAAACTAGTCTAGTCTATATTGCTGGTAGTAAGAAGACACATGATTGGATTTCCCTTCATTCCATTTCTAACTACAGGGAATCGGATTGGATAAGCAGAGAAAATGGAGCTATCCTTATGACCAGAGAACAAACATTTAGACAGTTGGTCCCAACATGACAAGGTGGGGGAAGGGATTGAATTTCTTCAGTCTCTTTGGAATCTTGTGTTAGGTTCAGATTAATAGACACAGTATCTTGTTTTATTTTATCAGTCTATGGAGCCCTTAATTAATTTCCCTGATATTAATTATCAATGTTGACAAAGTGGTAAAAAAAACCCACAGCTACCCTGAAATTCCTTGGATCCATGGTTACAAAACAGCACTATTAATTGATATGTCTCTTGCCTTGGGTCAGGGCTGTGCAGTAACTTCAGCAAAAGCAATTCAGGCCAATTCCTGACATGCTGGAATTGACTGTCATTTTATAGTCCCCATGCTGATCTGTTGTCCAGACGTCTTTATGGCAAAACAATTATCTTTAGTTTGACAGAATTTAAGTTGCTTTGCAACTGAAGCACACACATAGATTTTAAATATTCACAATAATCAGCGAAGAGCTGGTATAGATTCAAAGAGAAACTAAGCTATATAGTAATACCTGGATAAGTTTTCTCACATTTTTATACTGACTTTTTAATTGTTTCCTCCCTGATCTGTAGCTAACTAAACTGTAAGGTATATATCTGCTGAATGATTATGAACCATAATCAATCTATCATTACACAAGTCCACATCTTCCTTAGGCCAATTCTACTCCACAGGGATAATGCCCTGTGAAACAAAACCCCAAAGACATAGCCATATTAGCATTTTTCTATATAGTCATAGTTAGAGCTCCCTTTTTTCATTCATCTTGAGAATATAGAGCACTTCTGGAAGTTTGTTTTTCATTCAGCTCACTTCTTTGCTCTTCAAAAGAGAAAAGGTTTTTATCAGGGTCCTTCTTTGCAAAAAGCACCTGAGTCCAAGCTAAAACAATATTATTCTATTTAGTTATTTATTTTTAGGTAGAGGGGAAGGGAGGGAGAAAGAGGAGAGAAACATTGATGTGTGAGACAAACATTGACTGGTTGCTTCTTGCAAGCCCCTACTGGGGACCTGGCCCACAACCCAGGTATGTGCCCTAACTGGGAATCAAACTGTCAACCTTTCAGTTCACAGGCCAGTGCTCAATCCACTGAGCCACACCAGCCAGGGCAGAATACTATTCTTTTGTTCTAAGTCTCTCCCTAAGCTTCAGCAGAATTGTTAGTTTTCCCTTTTGTAAAATCCATTTATTGGCTCCTTTCACCTTTCTTTCATTAATCACTAATTTTAATACAAGCCTTTCTCCCTGGAGCATATCCCTCTGGTTCAGCCACTAGGCTAGTCTATATGGCTGACAGCAAGATGGAACACAGTTGGACATCCTTTTCAGTCCATTTTCAATTATAAGGGTTCAGATTGGATAAGTAGAGAAAATAGGGCTATCCTGTCTATTGGGTAACAAACATTTGCAGTTATCCCTGATAATGATGAAGTAGGGGAAAGGATAATGTAGCCCATCAATCTCTTTGGAATTTTCACATTAGGCTAAAATTAATAGACAGAGTATCTTGTTTTATATATATTCAGCCTTTTGGAGCCCTTAATTATACATCCAGTCTGAAGATTACTGAGTTGGCATTTGTTATGGACTGAAGGCTTATGTCGCCCCAAAAATTTGTATGTGAAAACCCTACTCCCAATATAATGGTATTAAGGAGGCCCTTGGGAGGTAATTGCGAGTAGATGATGTTGTGGGATATAATGAGATTAGTGCCCTGATAGGAGTCATGAGGGAGATTGCTGTTCTCTGACTTGTAAGGATACAAGAAATTGGCAATTTGCAACCAGAAGAGGGTTCCCACCAGAACCTGATCACACTGGCACTTTGAGCTCTGATTTTCAGCCTCCAGAACTGTGAGAAATAAATTTCTCTTGTTTATAAGTCACCCACTGTATGGTACTTTGTTATAACAACCCAAATGGACTAAGGTAGCTTTGAAAAATAAAATTGTGGTGAACTACGGAAGACTTGTATTTAAATTCCTGTATCATCCCTGGCTTTCTTTTCCCTACTGCCACTGTAAAAGCATAACAATTGAAGACTTCCAGTCAAGATGACATCATAAGCAGACATGGCTCACCTCTTCACTCAACTACATCAAAATTACAACTAAAATGTAGACCTTCATTCAGAATCATCAGAAACTGAGTTGAATGGAAGTTTGACAACTATGGAATTAAAGAAACACATCCATCCATACTGGTAAGAGGGGTGCAGGCACATAATAGGCTGGTCCCACACCAATGTGTGGTGTATAAAAATTTGGGAGGGATATCTTGGAAGTGAGGAGTCCCAGCCCCACATAAGCCCCCATGCCCCAGCCCAGGGTTCTAGTGCCAGGAAGGTAAGTCCCCACAACTTCTGGCTACAAAAACCAGTAGGGATAGAGTTGTGGAATAAACTTCTGGAGCCCCAAGCAGTTCCATTTAAAGAACCCCTACACAGACTTACCTACTTGGACTCCCTCTTTCTGAGCTCCAGCACCCAGGTAGCAATTTGAAAGGCACCAGTGGCATACAGAGAGAAACTGAAGTGTCTGGCATCAAGGTGAACAGACACCACTCTCCCTTTTCTAAACTTCCCCCACACACAGTGGGTAAGCTGGTGTCATATCTGGGATTCCATCGACCTGGCTAACACTACTCATCTTGGAGATGCCCCAAGACTCTGCCCTACCCAACATACGGGCCTACCCAAGCTGCTTTTCTATATGAATGGCTGGTATTGACTCATGCTGCACAACTTCCTAAATCCTATCAAGCAAACAACAGCGGGCTTCAGTGAGTCCCAGGCCTGGCACTAGCAGTGGCCAGCTTAGATTCAAAGCTTGGCTTCTCCTGTGAATCTCCCAGCACAGCAAAAATAGCAGCCATCTCAGATCGCTTTATAGCTCAGGTAGGGTGCCTGGGGGAAAACACAGGTAGGGGCTGACCTTGGCCTGCACCACTTAGGAAACCGCATAGCCAGTGAACCCAGTGGACAGCTTCAGACCACATCAGAGCACAACCACCCTGCCTCAGCACGGCTGGTGTTCTACAAACGGCCAAGGTTGGTGGTAAGTAGTCACAACCAATCCTTGCAGCTGACTGGCCTGGGTAACTCACTCCCACTGATCTGCCAAGAGCAACCAAAACTCAACAACAAGAGAAGGGTGTACTCAGCCCACACAAAGGGTGAACCTCGAGTACCCAGTTTGAGTGATGGGAAGGCTGTGCCCCTGGACCCTACTGGACACCTACTATATTAGGCCACACTATCAAGATGTGGAGTCAAAGAAGTTCTACCTAATATATAACAACAAACACAGGAAGGCTGCCAAAATGAGGAGACAAAGAAAGATAACCCAAATGAAAGAACAGACCAAAATTGTAGAAAAAGAGACAAATGAATGGAGATAAGGAATCAATTAGATGCAGAGTTCAACACAGTTTATAAGGATGCTCAAGGAAATTAGTGAGGACCGCAGAGTATAAAAAAGATCCAGTCATAAATGAAAGATTCACTAATTGAAATAAAGAACAATTTACAGGGAAACAACAGTAGAGTGGATAAAGCTGAGAATCAAATCAATGATTTGGAACATAAGGATGAAAAAACAACCAGTCAGAACAATATGAAGATAAAAGAATCCACACACAAAAAATGAGGATAGTATAAGCAGCCTCTGGGACAAATTCAACAGGTACAACATTTGCATCATATGCCAGAAGGGGAAGAGAAAGAGCAAGAAATTGGAAATCTATTTGAAAAAAAATAGTGAAAGAAAATTTCCCTAATTTGCTGAAGAAAATAGACATGCAAGTCCAGGAAACACAGAGAGTCCCAAACAAGATTTATGCAAAGAGGCCCACTCCAAGACACATCATAATGAAAATGCCAAAGGTTAAAGATAAAGAAAGAATCTTAAAGGTAGCAAGAGAAAAGAAGTTACTTACTTACAGGGGAGTTTGCATAAGACTGCGAGCTGATTTCTCAAAAGAAACTTTGCAGCCCTGGCTGACATGGCTCAGTGGATTGAGTGTGGGCCTGGGAACCAAGCAACCATGGTTTGATTCCCAGTCAGGGCACATGCCTGGGTTGCAAGCTAGTTCCCAGCAGGGGACACATGGGAGGCAACCATACATTGATATTTCTCTTCCTCTCTCCTTCCCTTCCCCTCTAAAGATAAATAAAATATTTTTTTAAAAAAGAAACTTTGCAGGCTAGAAGGGATTGGCAAGAAATATTGAAAGCCACAAAAGCAGGGACCTATAGCCAAGATTGTTCTTCCCAGCAAAGATATCATCATCTGGAATCAAAGGGCAGGTTAAGAGTTTCCTAGAAAAGAAAAAACTTGAGGGGTTCATTATCACCAGCCCATTATTATACAAAATATTGAAGGAACTTTTTTAGGAAAAAGATCAACATTATGAACAATAACATGGCAAAAATACATGTCTTGCAACAACTGAATCTAAAAACAAGCTAAGCAAACAAGAACAGAGACAGAATCATGGATATATTACCTGATGGGAGGAGGAGGGGAAGAATGGGTGAAGAGGTGAGGCCATTAAGAAATACAAATAGGTAGTTATAGAATAGCCATGGGGATGTCAAGTACAATATAGGAAATGGACTTCTAGACAAGATGGAGGCGTATATAGATACACTTTGCCTCCTCACACAACCAAAAGAAGGACAACAACAAATTTGAAAACAGCCTTGGCTGGTGTGACTCAGTGGATTACTGCCAGGCTGTGAACCAAAGGGTCACCAGTTCGACTCCCAGTCAGGGCACAAACCTGAGTTGCCAGCCATGTCCCCAATAGGGGGCACATGAGAGGCAACCACACATTGATGTTTCTCTCCCTCTCTTTTTCTATCTCTTTCCCCCTCTAAAAATAACTAAATAAAATCTTTAAAATAAAATACAAATTTAAAAACAAAACATAACAAGAGCTGCCAGAAAATCAAACTGTATGGAAGTCTGGCAAATAAGGAGTTAAAGAAGAAACATTCATCCAGAGTGGTAGGATGGGCAGAGATGGACAGCTGGGGTGAAGAAGATTTGTGGTGAGGTGATGGATGGCCTGTGGACTGGGCCGTCCCACATTTGCATGCAGATAAATTGGGAAGAACAACTGGGGAGCGAGACAGACCATGCGACCCAGGGTTCCAGCGCAGTGAAATAAATCCCCAGAACCTCTGGCTGTAAAAGTCTGTGTGGGTTGTGGTGGTTGGAAAAACTCCCAGCTTCACAGGAGAGTTCATTGCAGAGACCCACAGGATCCTAGAATGTACACAAACCCAAACCCCCCTACCCAGGAATCAGCACCAGAAGGGCTCAATTTGCTTGTGGGAAGTGGGGGAAGTGCCTGAAAGCCATCTGAAAGCTGAGCAAGTGGCTTTGTTCCCTCTCAGACCTCTTCCCCACATATAGCACCTGGCACTGGCAAATACCTAAGGCTCAGCCACATTGAACATAACAGGCATGCCAAGACAAAAAAAAATATGGCCCAAATGAAAGAACAGATCAAAACACCAAAAACAGAACTAAGCGATGAAGAGGTAGCCAACCTATCAGATGCAGAGTTCAAAACACTGGTAATCAGGATGCTCACAGAAATGGTTGAGTATGGTCAAAATATAGAGGAAGAAGTGAAGGCTATGCAAAGTGAAATAAAGGGAACCAACAATGAAGGGAAGTAAAACAGGACTCAAATTAATGGTTTGGAGCAGAAGGAAGAAATAAACATTCAACTGGAACAGAATGAAGAAACAAGAATTCAAAGAAATGAGGAGAAGCTTAAGAACCTACGGGCCAACTTTAAATGTTCTGACATCTGAATCATAGGGGTGGCAAAAGGAGAAGAGGAAGGCCAAGAAATTGGAAACTTATTTGAAAACATGCTGAAGGAGAACTTTCCCAATCTGGCAAAGGAAATAGACTTCCAGAAAGTCCAGGAAGCTCAGAGAATCCCAAAGAAGTTGGGCCCAAGAAGGAACACACCAAGGCACATCATAATTACATTACCCAAGATGAAAGACAAAGAGAGAATCTTCAAAGCAGCAAGAGAAAAGGAGAGAGTTACCTACAAAGGAGTTCCCATAAGACTATCAGCTGATTGCTCAAAAGAGACCTTACAGGCAAGAAGGGGCTGAAAAGAAGTATTCAAAGTCATGAAAGACAAGGTGCTACATCCAAGATGACTATTCAGGAAAGCTATCATTTAGAATGGGAGAGTAGACAAAGTTTTTCCCAGATAAGGGCAAGTTAAAGGAGTTCATCATCACCAAGCCCTTATTATATGAAATGTTAAAGGGACTTATCTAAGAAAAAGAAGATGATAAAAAATATGAATAGTAAAAAAACAACAAACTCACAACTATCAACAAACAAACCAAAACCAAAACCCAGAACAAACTAGGAAAACAACTATAATAGGAACAGAGTCACAAAAATGGAGATCATACGGAGGGTTATTGGTAGGGAGGGAGAGGGGGAGAATGGAGAATGGAGGAGGGAATAAAAGCATAAAAATATGGGTACAACATAGGGGGAGGTTAAGAATAGTATGGGTAATCGGGAAGTCAAAGAATTTATATGGATGATCCATGGACATGAACTAAGGTGGGGAAATGTTGGTGGGAGGGAAACAAAGGAAAAAAGATGGGACAACTGTAATATCATAATGAAAATATATTAAATAAATTTTTAAAGGCCCTGGCTGGTGTAGCTCAGTGGATTGAGCATGGGCCTGTGAAGCAAAGGGTTGCCCGTTCAATTTCCAGTCAGGGCACATGCCTGGGTTGCAGGCCAGGTCCCCAGTAGGGTACATGTGAGAGGAAACCACACATTGATGCTTCTCTCCCACTCTTTCTCCTTCCCTTCCCCTCTCTCTAAAAATAAATAAATAAAATATTTTAAAAAATAAATAAAAATAAATTTTTAAAGAAAGGAAATGGAGTAACCACAGAACTTACATGTATGACCTGTGGACATTAACAATGGTCTGGGGATTTCCTGTGGGAGTGGGGAGTGCTGGGTGGAGGAGGGCAAAGGGGGAAAAATCAGGACAAATATAATAGCATAATCAATAAAGTATAATTTTTTAAAAAGTATGACAACTTATCAAATGACAACCCAAATTTACTCCTCATGTTAGCTTGCAAAACACAAGCTAGGGGTTCGTAGACCAATCTTGTAATCCATAATCACTCTTGCATCATTTTAAGCAGTTGTGTCTTGAGCAATTGCCTAGCAATCTCCTACTTTCAGGGTGATAGAGAATATGATAAGTCCAGCATATTAAATGCAATGGTTCTCTATACCCAGAGTTTTACCATGTAGGCAGAGAAATGAGTGCTCTGATTGGAGCAAATTTAGCTATGGAGGCCAAACTAGTATAATTTTTTCCCCAGTTTTGATAGTATTAAAATCATTAGCTTCAGTCACTAGGTATGCAAAGCAGACCCAAAATATGTGTCGAATTCTGTCACTACCCATATAAGTTCCCTGGATTAATAGACAAAGGCTCAATATTATCTACTTGCCAGCTATGGGCTGGACTTTCTACCCTTGGAGTACTTCCCAGGGCTAATTGCAAACATTGCCTTTCCTGATGGCAAACAAAATAATTATTATTAATGGTTTGAACTTCTGTTAAGGCCACAGGTATATTTTGTAATTTGGCCTCTTGCTGTATGACTTGCATTCCCACATGCCAACTCATTTCACGGACCCAGACTGCCACTTTAAGAGATCAAACTAAGGCATCAAGTTGATTCCTTGCATAAGGTTTCTTTGGTGAGCATCAACATGCCCCACTTCAGTTTTGCCTTAGGATTTACATAAAGATTTTCAAAGAGCAGTACCCCTTTTTTCAACCCACTTGAAAGTTATCTATGGCCTGCTTGCCAGACCAAATTGCGAACCTATTGGTAACAGCCCACGAGTTAGGGAGTGGGGCATTTGTTTGTATCTAATTCTTCTATTACTGCCAGAAACACAATTTATAATTTAGCCCCCTGGATAAAGTTGTACTTATATTCTTTAATGAGAATTTTGACTACTTGCTGGACACTGAGACACAGCTGTGCATACTGAACCTTCGATTTTGGAACTGTTATCCGTGGTCCAGGCCGACGCGTAATGTCCTTAAACAGTTGATGGACATGAGAGGCCCAATTCCACAACAGCAGCAGGCAGGGCCAGGCTTAGGTGACTCTAAAGGCTCCCAGTTTGCATATCCAACTAATACTCTTAAAAGGGTCAATGAATATATTCTTTTAAAATTTTTACCCAGTAGAGGAGAAATTTCCATTTAAACATTGTACCTACACCAATTATACACTCCACAATATACATTTTAAAAATCATACATTTCAAATATTAACCATATTTTAATTTTCATTCCTTTTACAGTAGCATGCTGTATCCTTTAATTCTGCCACCCTCAGGGCCTGATTAGCAAGCCTAGGCAGTATGTACAATGTGGTCCTATATTCAATTGATTTCTAAGTTTATTCTTTATTTCCAGGTCATTTCATTCCATCTTGGTGTTCACTCAATATACCAAAGCCGAATATGGAGGAACAGCCAATAATCTTGAGCTGAATACTGAAAGAAATAAAAGCTCCTAAAGAGGTGCTTGAACAAAATAGCCTCCAGAAAAATATTTCTGAATTAGGGGTGAAGGTTGCATAGGCCAGTTACTCTCCACTAATTATGCCCTTGGATGTCTTATTGTTGGAAATGGACTCTCAAAGATTGTGTGTAACGTTTTAACAGGATTTGATCATAGAACCAGTACCTCTGGGAATGTTATAGTATTTGTTTTTGAATTTGACCTTGCACAATTGTGGAAACTGGTTAAATAGTTTAACTATGGCTTTTGCTTCTGTGTCTGGGACTGATCTTGATGCCAGCATGGCAGGAAGCCTAGGAAGGAAAGACCGACATGAAGTGCAGAAGAGCAAAGATAAACAACCCCCTCATGGTCAAGCTGGAACCTGCCTCAATCCAATAACACCTGTAAGCCTCTGACTCTAGGTGACCTGCAGGAGAAGCTATATCCTTCATTATAAAATTAAATGTACGCCTGACACCGGAGTCAGAGTTGGAGAAGCTGAAGGAGGGGGTCAAGCAGGAGAGAGTTGCTGTGGCCCCAGCTGCTTCCTCACACCTCCAGAGTGAGTCAAAACATCAGTGACAAGATGTGTGAACTGCAACAGTACCTAGTGCTCTGCGTTGCCCTTTTGAGTGTAAAAAGATGACAATTGTGAGTTGTATGGCATGTATATTATGTCTTAATAAAGTTTTCACTACTGCTTTCTAAATCTTGCACAAAATGTCTCTCGTGTCCCCGGTTAACCTGTAACTGTAGGCAAGGGAATTTCTCAGAATCATAGTTCCTGTGTGGTAAAATTAACACAGTACAAATCCACTACAACTGTGTTCTATTATGTAAATTTTGTTTAAAATGTAAACTTTGAGGTGGAGAATCCATGCTCTAGCTCTAATGAAGCCATCATTGAATATAAGTAAAAAGTTCTATCAATATCTGCACTTTAAAAAATGGTATTATTATAAAAGAAACTATAGGACTAAATAACATTGTAAAAAAGTTAATTAGTACTAAAAGTTAAATTTGTAAATAGTTATACCTTTTTGTTCCTAAGAATAATAGACTATTACTATACCAGCAATCATGATTTTTTAAACAGCAAATATAGCTTACTTCCTGGAGATTTTTTCAGAATTCAAAGGAAATTAAAACTATGACTATTCAAATTTAGTACATGAGATGACATATAATTATGGTAAACATTAAGTGTGATGAAAATGAATATAAAAATTAAGTTGATGCATGAATTTTGCACAGCTGTAATCAGAAATTAAAACTATTAGCCCTTCTAGCCCTGGCTGGTGTAGCTCAGTGGATTGAGCTGGGGTCTGTGAACCAGAGTATCACGGATCGATTCCCAGTCAGGGCACATGTCTGGGTTGCAGGCCAGTTCCCAGCAGGAGATGCACGAGAGGCAACCATACATTGGTATTTCTCTCCCTCTCTCCTTCCCTTCCCCTCTAAAGATAAATAAAAATCTTTAAAAACAAAAAAACATTAGCCCTTCTTTTGTGTGAGGACACAGAAGACAGCCATCTGTGAACTAGGAAATGGGCCCTCACTCGACACTGACTGTGACAACACCATGATCTTGAAATTCCCAGCTTGTAGAACTGAACCTCATGACCAGACTCACATCAGCTAGAGTCAACAGACTGAGTAAAAAGAAGTTTCACAATCTTCCTTGTCCTCCTGTTGGCACCCAGATGTCTACAGTCATCAGTCACTTTAAGATGGTTCTTTAGGACCCTAGCCCGCCGTTTTTTCAGTTTGCTGGCTTTCCAATATAGTCACTTTACTTGCCCTGTCCTCCAAAGCATTTAAAACTCCAAAGCATTTACCCCATTTAAAAATGGGGTAAAATAGTTTTCTCAATAAATTGTCTCACACACTACTGGTGGAAATGTGAAACAACACTTTAGAAGTTTGGCAGTCTCTTAAAAGTTAAATATACACCTACCATGTGATCCAACTATTCCCCCTTCTAAGTATTTACCCAAGAAACATGAAAGCATATATTTACACAAAGACTTATACACAAATGTTCTTTTTAATAACCAAAACTGGAAACCCAAAACGTTCCTATCTTTGAACACAAAGGTGGTATGTCCATGTAATGGAATGCTACACAGAAATCAAAAAGTATGAACTACTGGTACATAAAACAGTGATAAATCTGAAAATAAGTACGCTGAGTGAGAGATGCTAGATAAAAAGGAGTATGATGTATGAATACATTTATATAAAAGTCTAGAAAATGCAACAATATATGACATAAATAATAAGCTGGATTCCTTTCAAACTCGTTTTCATTTATTTAGAAGAGCTGGCTCTTTCTATCTCTCACGAGATTGCAAGCAGATGTTGAGTCGGTATGCAGTCTATACAATACACTATTGGGGTTGCAGGATTAACTCAATCGAGGTAGTTCACACACATGACTGGCAAGTTGGTGCTAGCTGGCTGTTGGTGGAGGGTTTTGTTCCTCTCCACATGGGCCTCTTCATAGTGTTGCTTGAGTGGAGTTGTTTGGAGACTATCTTCCCCCGGAGCATGCAATCCCAGAGAATGAGGAAAGCTGTAATCAGAGCCTTTATGACCTAGTCTGAGAAGTCACACACCTTCAGCTGTATTCTACAGGTCAGAGTGCCCCGGATTCAAAGGGCTCAAGCATTTCAAGAGGCAAGAATCATTGGGGGTATCTTGGAAGCTGAGCTACCAGAGATCCTAACATTATAATTTCCCAGTAATCTACATTATAAAGCAAGTACTGCTAACTTTGCAATAACCTATACTAGTCTAGTCTTTTAAAAAATTTTTTAAATTTATTTTAGAGAGAGGGGAAGAAAGAGAGAGGGAACATTGATGTGTGAGAGAATCCACAACTGGTTGCCTCTGAAACAACTGGTTGCAGGGACCTGGCCTGCAACCCAGGCAGTGCCCTGACAAGGAATCAAACACAGTGACCCATCAGCTCACAGCTGGCAATCAATCCACTGAGCCACACCAGCCAGGGTCAAGTCTACTTAGGTACCATAGTGTTCTCTTAGACACAGCTGTGTTTTCAAACACATGGGTGCACCCAAGCATACCAGACTTTCTGTTCCACAGATTAAAGACCCTTTACCACTGGGTCAGCCCACCAACTTCATTAGGGCACTAGATTGCACCACCTCAAGCTCTTGCACCTCAAGAGCTCTGAATCTGAGTAAATAGAGCTCAAGATTGCAGATTAAAGGCCAAGAAGCTTGACTTTTAATTAACTAGAACACTTTGAATTTTACCAGAAACCTTTAATTTTTCTAGAAATCCTTACCTGTGTTCAACAGCCACTTAAAAAAACTCTTGCAGATACCAATTTTGTGAAAGTGACTCAGCTAGTTGGGATGATTAATAACATAGCTGAGGGAGAAGTCTGGGTAGGTGAAAAGTCTGGAGTCAGGGTAAGAAAGGCCGCTAACTTTCACTTCTCCTGCAGGGTAGATAAAGAGACATGTTTTGAAATCTTTGGAACTCCAATTTTACCACTGACCCTATTTTACTTAGTTTGCTAATTCATGTACCTTAACAGTAGAGTGGCCCTAAATTTTGCCAAATTGGGAAATTTCCTCTCCCCCAAACGTTTAACAGCAAGACTAAGGAGGCCAGAGTAGTAAGCACCAACTTGGTCTATAGAGAAGTGAGGTTCTTACCCCACAACCAGTATCCTTATTCCAGCACCTTAGTATTTAATCTAATGCTAAGATTAAAGTACTAAAATGCTTAGGTTGATTGCCTAACCACAGCTTTTTCTCTTTTACTCCCCCACTGTCTCCAGACCAGAAAGACATTTTTAATGACATCTTCCCCTTAATTTTGAGCTTAATTCTAGCCAGCTTCCTGGGTGTAAATATGTTAGGGTTAAGGGGATCGGTAAATGCCACTTTCGACGTAGTTTTGTACCTAAAACAAAATCCTCTATGCCCAATTTCACCTGGCCACGAGTGATCACAAACAATCCCAGCAATTGCAGCCCGTTTTAGCAGACGTCAACCTGTGCCCACCTCCACCTACTGCTATTCTAAAGATCCCAGTCGAGGACAGCCATTAGCTTAGGCAAGAGGGGACGCACACTACAGGAAACTGTTCAGCGCGGAGAAACAGTGGCTACGTGGAACCAAAGAACATCCGCGAGGCCTCGCCCCATTCAACCGGAACTGTAACCCCGCCCGGCCTCCGCCGCACAAATTCAGAGACGCCCGCCACCGTCCCCGCCTCCTCAGACGCACTGGGCAGGCGCGGAGTGTGCGCATGCGCGGCCGACAGACTGCTGGGGTCTCGAGTCTCTGCAATCTGTTGCGCCGCCGCCCGCGGAAGCGGGTAGATCCGGGTCTCGTGGTTTATAGTGACGTGGTCAGTCGCACCAAAACAGAAGAGGGGAGGAAGCCAGAGGCCAAGAGCAGCACCCGCAGCGTCCGGAAACTCCAGGCGGTCTTTCTGCCGACCCTGGGTCCCGGCCCACATCCTCCCCGCCCCGTTGGTTGTTGTCTGGGCGGGTGAGTGTCTCCCCTTCGGCCCACCTTCCCCTCACCCGGTTTTTCCTGGGGGGGTCCTTAGGCTCTCACGGACTGCGGTGACTGCGGCAGAGGGGCTGCTTCTTGGGCTCGGTGTTTTCCCGGGTCGGGCTGGCAATTCCGCACCGGGAGAAACTCGCTGCTGCCGAACCCGCGTCCCCTTGCGATAAGCGAGGAAGAAAAGCCTGCAATTTGGCTTTCTCTGCAGGAGAAACCAGAGTCGGGGCTTGGCAGGAAAGTGGACGGTGGCCCCGGGTGGTTTTATTTTTAGGGCAAGACAGTCAATTCGGGTGGAGGCGTATAATGGAGTAAAAGAAGAGTTACGTACTTTCCAGTACGTAACTGGAAAGAGAAATCCACCAATTCACACTATATCATATATCTCTGTTTTTTAGCCTTTGCCGGGTTTGAGGAAGACGCTGGGATGAGCCCTTGTTGAGATTTGATGAGAGAAAAGCCACCTGAAAGCGGGAGCTTTTCATTCTTTATTGTGTTTGCAAATTTAAAGGATTCCCTTTTTTTTCTTTTTGTTCAGTAAGTGGAACCGGAGCTGACAGTAAAGAGGCAGCACCCTTTATTGGAACAGATTATGTGCGATTAACTGGTTACCGGAGTAGCTGAAGTCCCATGTTGCCGTTTAAAGTCAAAGTTTTCCAAAGCGGCTCTTTCTGTGCGTGTAAGATTTTAGCCTAAATGATGTTTGTTAGGTGTAAAGAGTCAGTAGGATGTTTTCAGTTGTCCTAGTTTGCAAAATCGAAGATGTGGCCTCAGTAAGAGAAGATACTGGGTTTGCACCAAGAGAGTTAGATTTACGCACCCAAGAGTTAGATTGACGCACCCAATACCTGTGTTTGTTGAAGAGAGACCTTCCAGTTTTTATGCTGTGAGAAATCGTTGGCAGTTGTGCCTACGGTAACTTGGACGGCAGTAAAGTGCCTCAGCTGTTTCAGTCTCCAGAACCTTGGGAAGAGTACTCGCTGCCCAGTTTTGTGCAGGTGGCAGAAAACTTATGTTCACTTCAGGTGACTGGCCAAGCAGTGTAGTGTAGCCTGCTGCCAAGCCCCGCCACCCTCTGCACCCCTCGAGGGCTCGAGGGAGACCTAAACACCAGCTGTCCTTTTTGTCCTGACTTAGTTTTTAAAAAGAACATCCCCCGCTCCCCGCAGAACTCATAAATTGAGGTATTTCTTTGGTAAACTTTGAGAAGGAAAAACAGAAGTATGTGCTAATCGATTGCCCCTTATTAAATCCAGGAACAGTTCTTACGAGTTTAGATTACTACCTTAAAGGGTGTGTTCTGGTGAGGTAGGTATAACGTGAACCTCTTCTTAACAAATTTCTTCCTCCTGTGTGGGCAGTTGAGATCTTTTTCTTAATTCCACAGTTGGAATTCTGTTGATTGAGACAAATGAAATTGTTTTCTTGCAGTTCTTTTTTAAAACCTTTTATGCTAATGTTAACTGATTTTTTTGCTTATACAAAGTAATTTGTGATCATTGAAGCAGGCCACCACAAAAGAAGAAAAGTCATCCATATGCCTGCCATCCATAGATCACCAAAGTATTTGCAGTGGTTTATGTCCTTTCGGACTTCTTTTTTGGCATTTATATATTTTACACAAAAACACATGCTTTTCTGTAACCTGCTTTCTTAGATAAAAGATTTCCTCCCAAATATTTATGATGATATAAGATTTAAGAAATTAATATGCATTGTGTGGCAAAGTGAGGCTTTTCTTGTTCAATTCTGGGGAGAGCAGGCACAGAATAGCCTGGGTTGACAATATGGAAGTTTCAAAAAGGTTTTGCTAATTTAGTGATTTGATTCAGGTAGAGATTTAGTTCTGTTCCATAGCTACAGTATGCTTTCCAGTGCTGACAGTGCTTGCAGCAGTAAGATCCTGAAAGATTTTACTTTACGAGTCCCACTCAGTATGCTTTATTGACATTGAGTTGTGCTGTGTGCCATTCAGTCCAGTGCTTTATGGGTGGTGCCAAAAGAGAAGGAAATATCCCCTTCGCCTCAACGTCAAAGGATAAGTACTTGGTATGAGGTATTCTAAGTATGCCGATAACACATTTGGGTTCCTATTAGCCAAAAACTTATTTAAAACCTTTTAATCGCTGAATAAAACCTTTTATCTGTTTCTTGGATAAAATCAGTCCCAGGTGACTAGTTGTGTGACTTAATTCTCTTTCTTTGATTTGCCTTAAGTTACAGTGTTCAGTAAATATTCTAGGTCTGTCACCTTCCCATCTCTACTGCTGCCACCTCTGCTAACCATCATCCTCTCTCACTACGCCTGCTGCAGTAACCTGCTGGTTTACCTGTTTCCACTTTGGCTTTTTGTGGTTCATTCCTCGTATCACATCCTGCAAGATCCTTTAAAATCAGATTACGTTGCACCTTTGTTGAAAGCCTCCCATCACATTTAGAGTAAAATCCAAAATCTTTTCCGAGGCTTGCTAGGCACTGCATGTTTTGGCACTGGATCATTGTGGCAGAACCTGGCTGTATCAGTTTCATCTTTGGTTCCAGCCCCACTAGCATTGTCCCTGCAACTTGCCAGGCTTGCACCTGCCTTAGGACATTTGCGCTTGCTGCACCCTAAGGCTTCACTGCCCTTATCCCAGTGATTCCACGCTACTGATTCCCTGATGTAATTCACGCCTTAGTTCAGGTGTTATGTCTTCAGGGGGATTGCCTTGCATTGACCTCTCCTTTCTCTTGTTTTCCACATAATATGTGTCACTATTTGGAATTTTCATTTTTATTTATTTAGTTATTTTGATTTGGAGAGTAGAGTATTAAAGCTGGGGACAGTGAAATAAAGAAGAGCTTAGAATAGAAGAAGAGACAGGAGAGCCTTGGACTGCTTTGGCTCGCTGGAAGACAGAGAAGAGGGGGCCTTGGAGACAGGTTCAGGGGTAAGCCTGGGACCAGCTGCTGCACCCTTGTTAGCAAATGTCGTGAGGACCCTTAGAGTTTAGGAGATGTAAGCCTGAGAAGGAAGAGAGGCATGGACATGCTCCCAGAAGGGAGAGTGGTGTCCTGGGTCCTTCCTCTGAGGGTTTTAAAAGCTGGAAGTTGAGGGGAGGATTTAAGAGAGAGGAATTTCCTTATTTTTTATATTCTGTCTCCCATAGTAGAAATTAAACTCTGCAGATGGGGACCTTGTCTTTCCTTTTTACTGCATATTAGGTACTCAATAATTGTTGGTTGAAGGAATGAACTTGGTGAATATGTTTGTATTCCTATTGAATGTACTGTCTATTTTAGGCCAGTTCTTTATGGAAGAACCTTACTTTTCAGCTCCTTTTATAAGACAGTGCCTTGATTCTCTTCAATAATTCCTGATGTTTGGCCCACATACTTCTGTAGACCCACAGAATTATTTCTTGAGAGGAATGGGTCACAGAAATCTGCATTTTCAACAAGCACTTCAGGAGATTTTAATACACATCAAAGTTTAAGAATGTCTTTTAATATTTTAATAGCTTTTGCCTGGAAGAATGCTTCTTTATAGTAGTGATAATGATAGCTACGATTTTGAGGAACTCTGTCAGGTACTGAGTTAAAAACTTCTGTGTTTTTTCATTTTACTGTAGAGCAACTCAGATGTAGATATGCCTACTCCCCTTGTATAAAGGAGGGGACTGATACATAGTGAGTGGCAGAAAGTTTGTTTAGAACAAGCCTTTTTTAAAAAAAATTTTATTGATTTGGGGGAGAGAGATTGTTGTTCCACTTATTTATGCATTCATTGTTTGATTCTTGTGTGTGCCTTGACCAGGGATTGCACCATGACCTTGGTGTTTTCGGGATGTCACTCTAACCAGTTGAGCTACCCAGCCGGGCCCCAAGCCTGATTTCTTAATCACTGTACCCTATTGTCTTTGAACTGTAGTGTTTAGAACTATACACAGTACTTTGGTTTTCACAGGCCATGTTTTTTTTGTTAAGGGCCAGATAATGTTTTCTGTCCCATTTCTAATCCTATCCTTAAGAAGTTCATTGTTTTTGTTGGTCTTTTTGCTTGAAGTTGTAGAACTGAGAGATGATCTCAAGAAACATTCTTCAAGAACTTCTAGGTCTTTTTGCTTTGTTCTCTTGAGTAATCATCTTATGAGGCTTAGAGTAAATTTGGAGTATTTTCTCCTCCCTATGTATTACCTTGCATTCCACACACCAAAAGCCCATCTAATGCCTTCTGCCTGCTCGTACAGTTATTTGGATTTTTCCTACATTTTCTCCTTTGATTTAGGTGTGTTACTATTTGGACTACCATTGGATCATCATAAACTGGATAAATTTCTCACTGCCAAATCCCTTTCCAAATGAGTTTTTTAAAATGTTAAATTTAATTGTTGCATTGATATTTTGTGGGGAACTGAATTCAGAGAAATACTGTGTTTTCCTCTCTTCCTAGTCTTTAAGCATGGCTAACTGTTTTTCTTTGAAGGTTCAGGTCTCATATGACCTTTACTAGAGGTCTATACTAACCCACCTTAGGCTTCTGTAAACAGCCATTGAGACATCACTTTATCTTCCATATTTAATTGTCTGTGGCTGTCTGGCCTCTTCCATTGGGAGGCCCCATGAGGTTGGGGAGAACTGATTAGGCAGTCAGTAGGCTTGTTGATGGAATAAATACATGAAGAAAAATCTCAATTTTATTCTGTACCTGTAAAAAATCAGTATGTTGCTAAAATTTTTTTTGTAGTAATCTTTTCCATATAATTTAATAGGACTTAGAGCAGAAGGCTCAATGTAAGACACTAAATTATCTAAATGGATGATGATAGTGATACATCAGATATGGGTTAAAAAGATTTTGCAGAAAATTAAGCTCTCCTCCCAATGGCTCTTCATTATATTGTGGTTTATGTTAGGGTTCTTTAGATTGTAAAACTTCTTAGACAATTACTGCTATAGGTTTATAAGTAAAGGTGTTCCTTTGGTATGTTCAAGTGCATTTTCATGCTGTGGTCTACACAGCACAGACCAATGATGTGAATGTTTGTTTTTGTAGTTGGGGACATATCAGTAGAAACTGCAGTTAGGTAAAGAACAGTTTGGGCCTTTCAAACCATTTTGAAAGAGGGCTGAAAATTATTTGAGTTTGAAATTTAAAAACAATTACCTGCCTGAACATCAATAATAATGACACTTACTATTTTTAATTGAATTTATTGGGGGTTCATTGGTTAATAAAATTATTATAGGTTTAAGGTTTACAGTTCTACAATATATCATTTGTGCATCGTATTGTGTGTTCACTACCCCAAGTAGTGTCTCCATTACCATTTATCCCCCCTTTATCCTCTTCTACCTCCTGCTACCCCAGTTTCCCTCTGGTGATGACCAGCATTTACTATTTATGGGATGTATATGCCAGTCCCTTGATTTCCTTTGTATTATGTTTGCCTGACACATCAACCCTCTAAGTCAGATACTGTTTTCTCTAATTTACACTGGAGGAAACAGGCTCTGGGTGGTTGGGTAAGTTGCCCAAAGTTATTCAAGACTAGTTTTCTCTTCACCTAGAATATAAAGTACATGACCCCAGGCTCATGTACTTTATATTACAATGGCGTTGACCAGTCTTTTTGGCTTACACAGTTATGGAAGATGGATTAAATAAACAAACGTACTTGTTTTAGATGTCAGAATATGTTAGTAGAACTACTTTCATGAATTGTTTTGTTCTATTTAAACTTAGCTTGGCTATGCATTTCTAATAGCCCTTCCTCTACCTTTTTAAACACAAAATGTTTGTTATTGTAAAACTGTGAAGGATAGTAATATATAAAGCCAGCAACAATAAAATATACTCATTCAGAAGTCATCTCTGTACGTATTTCCTTCGGGTATTTTATTATGTATTTATTTATTTAAAAAACTTAAAAAAAATCTTTTTAGAGAGAGGGGAATGGAGGGAGAAAGAGAGGGAGAGAAACATGAATGTGTGGTTGCCTCCCACTAGGGACCTGGCCTGCAACCCAGGCATATGCCCTGACTGGGAATCAAACTGGCGATCCTTTGATTTACAGCCCACTCTCAATCCACTGAGCTACACCAGCCAGGGCTGGTATTTTATTTTTTAAACATTTGTCTTTTGGTGTAAATGAGATATAAAGCCACATAGGCTTGTATTCCACTTTTTTGTTTAACTATGGCCTTAGAAGCTTTCTAACTTGATTTTTGAAAAAAAGATTTTATTTATTTATTTTATAGAAAGGGGAAGAGACGGAGAGAAACATCAGTGTGTGGTTGCTTCTCACGCACCCGCTCCAGGGGACCTGTTCCACATCTCTGGCAGGTGCCCTGACTGGAAATTGAACCAGCAACCGTTTGGTTTGCAGGCTGGAATTCAGTCCAAAGCGCCACACCAGCCAGGGCTTAAATTTAATTTTTAGCTGGCCATGTTTTTATAAGATATTTTAAATAATCTAACCTATTTAACTTTGGACATTAATGTAGTTTCCAGTTTTCATCATTATACATACTGTGATGAACCATGGCTTTAAATAGTTAACCCAGGCTCTGACTAATTAGAGCAACTAGTCTACAAAATAAGTCATATTTAAGACATTTTAATGATTCAAAATGTAGTGATTTTAATAGTAATTCAACCTAGTATATACAGTATACATCTACCTAAAATACCTAGAAAATTTACATGAATTTTATTAATAGAAGTTGCCTCTGAGGAGAGGGTAGTACATTTCACTTTTGTGGTTTTATTTGTTTTTTAACCTTTATTTGAATTTTAAAACTATAAATGTGTATTGCTTTTAAAATTAAATTCAGCTCTTGGCACCCTTGCTGGGTATGTCAGTGGATTAGTGTGTCCTCCCTACACTCCAGTTTGTGTGCTTGATCCTGGGTCAAAGCACATACAAGAATGAACCAATGAATGCATAAATTAAGTGGGACAGCAAATCCATGAATTCACATCTCTCTCTCAAATCGATCAATTAAAAGATAAGTAAAATAAATAAATTCAACTTTATGGAAAAGTGTATATTTTACTAAACTAAAATGATTTTTAGGTGTACAGTAGTGTTATATTTTATTTATATAACATTTTCAACTTCAGTGCATTTGTTTGGAGAAAGTGACCTCTTATTGGTTATTTCCGTATCGAATTTTCATTTCCTTTTTAAACTTAGGTCAAAGCACTGATGTGAGTCTCAGCTTTCTAAAAATACAGAATGGAGCTGGTTTTTGCTTGACTGCACTCATTGATTGACAAGTGTTACAGGTGCAGCGCTTTCAAGATTTAACAGCTAAGAAAGGTACTTCAAATCAAGTTAGGGATTCAGTAAGTATCTTCATAGTGTATGTGCACCATACTTAGAGATCAATGTTCTGGCTGCTGTCTTGTTTTACCGTACAATATACTTTTTTTTTTTACAGTATACTTTTTAAACAAGTTATTTTTTTGGACATAGTATATATTTTGTTGTTTTGTTACTCTTAGCAAAAATAATGTAGAAGAAACTGACTTGCTTGAAATCTGTGGTGTTTATTCAAGTTTCCTTTTTTAATGACATTGCTTTCTTTATCACGGTGAGCCTAAGCATTTTTCCTGTTATGAATGGCATTTGTGCATCTGTGTGCAGATATATCATCTAGGCTGTAGTATGGTTGAGAGAGACTCTGAGTTAAGTACTTTGGGAGAGCAGCGGCCATGATTCCTTCTGCTCAAAGAGTCAAAAGTCGTATAAGCAAGCAAGTGAATGAGAATGATCCTGAAAAAAAAGTTCAGATTCCACTCTGATTTATCTGAATGATGTAAATCATTCATAAACTTGTAACATCACTTGAGATGTGCCTCAGTTTCAGAAGACACTACTACTTTGTAATACAGCTGTTGAAAACTGCTTTCTTAACAATTACAAGCAACTTACATCCGTTGTAATTTAGGGTCACATAGTATGGATAGTATGGAATTTTTATTTCATCTTCTGTTGAATTTTTCTGTTTTAAACTTATGAAATACAGCTTTTTCCCCCTGGAGTTTAAATGTTTTAATTCAGAGTATGAGTACTAAGTACCTTTTTTTTAATGAAATGCATATGTAATTTTCTTTTTTGACTACTAAGTGCTCAAGTAGAAATTTAGAAAACATTTTGTGAATGTGAAAATTTGGGTTATGATATTGAATATAATCAAAGATAATTCAGTTGAAAGGTTTCCCTTTATTTGCTTATTTATAATAAACTTTACACCTGCACCTTGAGAGAATCAATCAGATTGTGCAGGAGTAAGGACTAGCCAGGGAAGGAGAGGACATTCTTAGGTGAGGGACCAAGATTCAGAACAGAAGACTTCTTTTTTCCCTTTCTCTTTTATGCCCAAGAGTGTTAGCTGAGCCCCAGGGGAATACAAACACTCCAAAGCAGTATACAGAGAACTTGGGCTGAGGGTTGAAGATACATTTCAGATCTAGGGGCTTAGAATTGAGTCGGCCCAGAGCATTTTTACAGTTTATAAAGCACTCTTACAAATTTTCACTTGATCCTCTTAACAACCTTTTTAAATGAATAGTTTCAGTTACCACTCCTGTTTTATAGATAGAGAAACTGAAGTCATGGAAAGGCTAAGTAATTTATCCATTCTCAGTAGCAGTGCCATAACTTGAGTCATTAAGACACATTCTTTCTGCTGTCCCATGGTGTTTTAGCAAGTATTGCCCAAGTCGATTCCTAGAATATGATCACATACTGAGAAGAAAAAAAAGTCATTGAGGGAAGAAGGTAATGTCCAAGACATAGGAAAATAGGGTCATAGTAACCAGGAGTTTCCAGAAAAATGGTGACAACCCCTGGGTGGACATTTAATAGAGTCCTGTGCTGCAGAGTCTTGGAGAATAATTAAAGAGCTAAGTAAATTCTTGATGGCCTTGAAGAGTTAAGCTTCTTTTCTTTGAATTTGAACTTTTACCACAAAGGTTATCGAAGAAGTTGATTTGTCTGTGACATTTATTTTGGTTAATGATATTGGTATTTAATTGTTCTCATTATCATACAATTAATAATGAACTTGATTGCCAGCTCTTGCTCTGCAAGAGCAAAAACCAAAGGGGGCTGTGCCTCTCAGTTTTTCTGTATCCTCTTCAGAACTCTTCTGCCAGTTACTTGGTTAGTCCCCTAAGGACTTATTAGTTGTATCCTTTTCAGGAAAGGAGAAGCGAGAAAAGACACGGGTTTGAATCCCACCTCTGCTGCGTGACTTCGGGTAAGCCACTGAAGCTCTCTGGGCCTCAGTTCTTTCCTCCTTAAATGAGAAGGTGAGAACTGATGCATCCCCAAAGTTTTAAGAGTACCACTTGTGAAGTTGTCATTTGTTGAAGATGAATAAATGAGGGCAGCATTTTCTAATCTATATGTGATCTGTACAGTGATATCTTGCACAGACTTTTCTGTTCTTCTGTACTGACCTTGTTTCCTTGATACATCCCCATTCCACCCTATAGAAAGTAAACACTTTGTCATTTTTTTTAGCTTGCTATAATCTCTTTTGAATAGTGTGCCCTCTGAAAGAGTCTAAGTTTTTTGTTATCCTATAAAAATATTTTAAGAATTTCAGAGGTGATTTTACTGTATTTTACTCTTGTAAATGGCTACTTCTAGGTGGAACAATATATGGTCTCCTAATTGGATCAGTGTAGGGAATATTATATGAAATTTGTAACTATAATGGCTTGGCTATTAATTTGAAATTTTAAAAATGTTATGATAGAATTCAAAGAATTTGTAATCACATATAATTGTGATTTAGGGTATATATGGGATTTATTTCAAAAAGTAAGAATTTAAAAAATCTTTAACTTCTTTCATGTGTAGCTTTAGTACAGTTTTTAGCAAATGATTGATTGATTTGAATCTGTATTCTTGCCCACTTTCCATCAGAGATGAAAATGTAGTTTAAAAGAAAAGTATGTCATGAGTAGTAATAGGAAGTGAGTTGATAGTTTTCTGATTTCTGTACTGCTTTAAAGTTTCTTTATAAGGGTGAAACATGTAACTAGCATGGTTTGTCATATGTGACTGATGCGGAATGAGTCCTGGTCAGGAATTGACACTGCGACTTCCTGTCCAAGGTCTGTCTCATACCAGACGTGTTACCATGGTAAAAATGCTGGCTTATTTAACTCTATTTTAGTCATTTTAAAACAGGGATGATTTTTCTGCTTAGACTTTTTCAGAAGGGTGGTTATTAGGATGTGAAAGTAGTAAAGCTGCAGGCAAATATAAACTATTATAAGGTATGGCTGTGTTTGGTTGAAATTCATTTCAGATAAAAGAAAAAAGCAAATGAGTATGTTGCAAATAATTATATATGAGTGAATTTGAACACCTTATTACATTGAGATGTTGGGTGATCTGATAAAAGTAATCCCAACTATAGACATTAGTGTATAGTAAGTGATAGACATTTTGTTCTCTCTGTTTAATATTAAAGGTAGCCAGAGTTTTGTAATGTCTCTGCTCATCTGGTTGATCAGTTTTCCAGATTGGCCACTGGGTAAAAACTTGGGGTCAGAAAGTTATTTCTAGAAAAACATTATTTTTATTTTATTTATTTTTTTTAAACTAAAACATAGCATTTAATAAACATGCAGGTCCTCACATGATCACACATCTGAATTTTTTTCTTTTTTTTTTTATTGATTATGCCATTACATTTGCTCTATTCCCCCCTCCCTTCCCCTCCACCCTGCATACCCCTCCCCCACCATTTCCCCCTTTAGTTCATGAACATGTGTCTCAATTTCTTTAGATTCTGTATTTCCCCTACTATTCTTACCCTCCCCCTATGTATTTTCTATCTACTGTCTATGCTACTTATTTTCTGTACCTTCTCCCCCCTTCCCCTCCTCCCACTCCCCTATTGCTAACCCTCCCTGAGATCTTCATTTCTATGGTTCTGCTCCTGATCTAGCTATCCTCTTAGTTTGCTTTTGTTTTAGGTGTGGTTCTTAATAACTGTGAGTTTGCTGTCCTTTCACTGTTCATCTTTTTTATCTTCTTTTTCTTAGGTAAGTCCCTTTAACATTTCATATAATAAGGGCTTGGTGATGATGAACTCCTTGAATTTGGTCTTATCTGAGAAGCACTTTATCTGTCCTTCCATTCTAAATGAAAGTTTTGCTGGGTAGAGCAATCTTGGTTGTAGATCTTTGGATTTCATGACTTGGAATACCTCTTTCCAGCCCCTTCTTGCCTGTAAGGTCTCTTTTGAGAAATCAGCTGACAGTCTGATGGGAACTCCTTTGTAGGTGACTGTCCCCTTAGCTCTTGCTGCTTCTAAGATTCTCTCCTTCATTTTAATCTTGGCTAATGTAATTATGATGTGCCTTGGTGTGTTCCTTCTTGAGTCCAACTTCTTTGGGACTCTCTGAGCTTCCTGGATTTCTCAGAAGTCTATTTCCTTTGCCATCTTGGGGAAATTCTCCTTTATTATTTGTTCAAATAAGTTTTCAACTGGTGGTTGTGCCTTTCCCCCTTCTGGTACCCCTATAATTCGGATGTTGGAACGTTTAAAGATGTCCTGGAGGTTCCTAATCTTCTCCTCATTTTTCTGAATTCTTATTTCTTCATTCCTTTCTGTTTGATCATTTTTTTCTTCCTTCTGGTTCTCTCCCTTGATTTGAGTCCCAATTTTCTTTCCATTACTATTGGAATCTTTTGTATCCCCATTCATTTCAATTAATTTAGCTTCCATATGTTTCTCTAATTTGTGGCTAATGTCAACCAGTTCTGTAAGGATCCTTATAACCAGTGTTTTGAACTGTGCATCTGAAAGACTGGCTATTTCTTCATCACTTAGGTCTATTGGTTCTGGGGCTCTGAGTTGTCCTAGAGCCATTTTTGGTCTGTTCGCGCTGTTAAGTGAGCGGAGCGAAGCCTTAGTTGTTTACCAGGACGGGGCGACCCAGGTCGCTGGTTTGTGACGCTGTGTGTGGGGGCGGGGTCAGAGAGGGAGCAATGGCGTTCCTCTCCGCTAGCCCAGCGTTTCCAGTCACTCCGCAGGCCTGGGGTTTATCCGATCGGAATTGCGCGAGCCTGCTGCCCCGCACCGGCTTCCCTTCTCACTGGCTTCTACCCACGTAAATGCGCGCGACCGACCGACCGCCGCACCTCTTCCCTGTGCGCTCCGGCAGCCAGCTGGCTGGCCATCAGTGCCCTCGGTTGCCTGCGCGCGCCGCGCACCGCCCCGGGAATTTTTTCTTGCTAACCTGCTCCGCTGCTGGCCTCGCTCCTCGTACCGGTCCAGCCGAGTATCTAGTTGTCCTTTGGACTCCGTATTGTCGATTTTCCGTGTGGCTTGGTTGTGACTGCTGTTAAAAATAGTTGTTCTTAGATTTGGTTGTGCACAGAGGCGAGGTGGATCCTCCATCTACGTCTCCATCTTGGCCTAGAAAAACATTATTTTTAAAGGTGAATAATTACCTCTGTGATATAATTGGAATAAGGCTGAAAAATAGAGTAGCAAGCAAACTCAAGTGTAGGCTCTGTGAATGTCCTGGGGGACAGTTCTAGCATATGATTCACTTCCTTGGTTTTATAACTTTGGAGCTCTAATTAATAGAATTGATGCTTTTTAGATAAATGCTTCTGAGTTTCCCAATTCATTGGCCAGCATCTCTATTTTCTGTCTTGCAAAGACAAATTACATACATTCTAAATTGTTACTGTATTTTGCTCTTGCTATGGGTTTCTATTTTTATTTTTTAAATGGAAGTAATTTTGACATTGTTCTTGATTAGTGTAAAGATTTTGCAGGCTACTTGCAAAGAAAATTTCATCATAAATCAACTTCTTAAAATCTTAGTAGAGAGATTTTCATCTTCTGACCTTGAATCAGCCTTGGTTATCCCTGCTTTCTCAAGAAGAGCCCTGGGTTTTTCATGTTTTTATGGGGGGGGAGCAGTGAGTTTTTGTTTTAAGAAAAAAATGTATTTTAAAAATAACAGATGTATTTGAAATTTTTTATGCTGAAAGAGTAGTAAAAGGAACTCCTATGTACCCATCAGCAGGCTTCAGCAGTTACTCAACTGGTGGATCTTTCACTGTGTCTGGATCTCCACTTTTGCAGCATTGTTTCCAGCTGGATCCCAGGCATTAGCTCTCTTTAATATTGAAAATACTTACTGGGATTTTTCAAAGTTAAGGACTCTTTAGTTGTGATAATTGACATTGTAGTTATCTTTTTTTTTTTTTTTTTTTTTTTTTTAATCTTTAGAGGGGAAGGGAGGAGAGAGGAAGAGAAACATCAATGTATGGTTGCCTTTTGCCTTTTGTGCATCCCCTGCTGGGAGCTGGCCTGCAGGGAACTGGCCTGCAACCCAGGCATGTGCCCTGACTGGGAATCGAACCGCGATTGTCTGGTTCGTAGGCCCAACATTGTAGTTATCTTTTAAAAAATAAGTCATTGCTAAAGGTAATTTAATCCAATCACTGTTCAGAGTTCTTGGTTGTTCTGTAAATTATTCAGAGGCTATCAACATTTTTTTACCTTCTGGATTTGTATTGTCACAAACATTATAGTTTGTAATCTCAAATTCAATGTCTAACTTATTTAAGACTGTTTGCATATGCTCTGTGTTATTAAGATGTCTTTGCTAACTGTATTAGTGGAATGTGTTTTTTCCTTTGGTCTTTTGCTCTTATTTTGGGATTATTTTTTGTTCACACAGATTTAGGATACAAATTTGTTGATATTTTCCACTGTCTATATCCATAAGAAATTCTTCCACAAAGGTCGAGTAAATATTCACCTAAATTGTCTTCTAGAATTGCTGCTGGATCTTTTTCCTTTTCAATTGCTAGCATGTTTTCCTGGGACCATTTATTGAAATACTGATCCTTTTCTTCCTTATTTGTGTATCAAGTTTTGATATACAAATATAAATACATTTTAGGGTTGGCATGCTCAGAAAATTTGAGAAAGAAGAATTCATTTCTTTTTTTTTTTTTTTTTTTTTAGATTTTTAAAACAATTTTTTATCTTTAGAGAGGAAGGGGAAGGAGAGAAACATCAATGTATGGTTGCCTCTCGTGAGTCCCCCACTGGGAACTGGCCTGCAACCCAGGCATGTGCCCTGACTGGGAATCAAACCACAATCCTGTGGTTCGCAGGCCCGTGCTCAATCCACTGAGCTACACCAGCCAGGGAGAAGAATTCATTTCTTATTTACTGGGTTGTAATATTGATTATCTTTTCCCTCTTCTCTCTCCACCTGTTTTTTCTACTTGCCATCTGAGCTATAGTATGTATCCCAGTGTCTTTGATTTGTGGGTGTGCCCTGGAAAAACACCAGAAACAAAACTTAAGTCCTTGTCTTTTATCTTTTTTCCTTCTGTTTTATGCGTGTTTTTAAAAGAATTTAGCCTTGGCTGGTGTGACTCAGTGGATTGGGTGCTGGCCTGCAAACCGAAAGGTCACTGGTTTGATTCCCAGTCAGGGCAGATGCCTGGGTTGCGGGCCAGGTCCTCAGTTGGAGGCCTGCTGGAGGCAACTGATTGATGTATCTGTAATACATCAGTGTTTCTCTCCCTCTCTTCCTCCCTTCCCCTATCTCTAAAAATCAATAAATAGATAAATATAATGGATTTAAATATGTATTATCATTTGCCTTTATTTTAAACTCAATTGGACAAAACATTATACCAACATTAATAGTTGGTGATATGTACACAGTTGTTTCTGTAATTTGATTCTCTTAACTGTTAAAGCTGCCAGCAGGGGGAGAATAGGTACAGCTGCCAGCAGGGGAAGAGAAAGGTACACTTTGATAATTGATTTTGCAAAGAATGATTACCTCAGATTTAGGGTGAAGGCTGACTTTAGAAGTATCTATTATATGATCTGTTTATATTTGGTTGTTTCTTGATGATGTGATTTGGTTCATTTTGTAACACATTTAATTGTAGAGTTTAGATTTTTTTTATCATATATTAACTTGATCCAACAAATTCAGTGAGGACAGAGGGACAGATAGAGGGCTAAGACAATTTAGGATATTCCGTTCAAGGGAAAATTGATAATGTAATTACTTGTCCCTTCTGGTAGGGGGAAGAACAAGAAGCTTACTTTAAATGATGGCGGTTGTTATAAAAAGTTAATATTTTGGCCCTGGTTGGGAAGCTTAGTTGGTTGGAGCATCAGCCCTATATGCCAAGGTTGTGGGTTCAATCCCCAGTCAGAGCACATAAAATAATGAACCAGTGAATGCATAAATAAGTGGAACAACAAATCGATGTTTCTCTGTATCTTTCCCTTCCTCTCTCTCTCTCAAAAAAGTTAATATTTTATGAATAGTTTAGACACAAATGGTGTACAATGAAATATTTTTTATTAGTTCTGTGCCCTAGCCCCTTTGCAGAGGCAACCAGTTCTAAATTATTTTTAAATACTTAAATCCTTAATGTTTTAGACCATTTAGAAGCATCTGTCCATAGATAAAAATTTATCTTTCGGTTATTCATGTGTGGAGGTTTTGGCATCAACCTTTAGTATTTACTTTGGGTAGAATCTTTTGTATCCATATGTATGTAAATGTTTACAAAGGTGACACATTTACATACCTAGTGTAAATACAGGTTAGGGCAACAGGGGATTTACAGTTAGTATGGAAATAATATAATAAAAAATAATAACACAAAACTGAACTTTTGTGTGCTCAGAACTGTAAACCTACTTTTGCCCAACCCTGTATATTAATTTGATTCATAAAGTAAAATGTAGTATAGGCAAGTAGGAAAACAATGAGGAAAAGTACATCTGATCACCTTTAACAGAACCAATATAATCATTTTAATGTAGAGTAATTCTTCCGTAGGTTTAAATTTTGGGCGTATAGTAATTCTACATAATTTTTCCTCTTAACCACAGGAATTTCACATTGAGCATACTGGATCTTTGACTCATTGCTTGTGAGTGAAATGAATTTCTTAGTAATATTGCTTTTGGAAGCAGGAGCAGGGAACTAACCTTTATTGAAGAAGAGAGGAAACTGGAGATTGGCAAGAAAGTAGGGAGGTTAAGTAAGAGTTCATATTTTCAGTATTCAAAATAAAGGAGGAATGAAGTTGACAAGTCATATTTTGGGTTTTTAGAACTGATTGCTTTTCTTTTTTTCTTAGTAAGGAATGGATCTGAGGTATGTAAAGGATAAGCTGATGTTTTGTTATATTTTGATGGGGTTCCAGGGAGGATTTGTTTAAAAAGAAAGGAAAGGTGCGGGGAGGGGAGTAGAAGGGAGCTAAATGGAAAAAACACAGTAAAACATTTTAAAAAAAGAAAAAACAAAGGAGAGGACTTTTCCAAGTCATGCGTTCGGTTTATGTTGAGTCCACAGTGGAGCTGGGGCAGCAGGGGCCAGAGACTCACCGGTCATAAAATATAAAGGGATGGAGTGCTTGCATGGGAAGACAGAATGCCTAGCTCTTCCTCAAATAAAAATTAATTACTAAGCCTCTTAGTAGAATTACAGGGAGGACAGTCTCCAAGTGTTTCTGGAGAACAGCGGATGATTGTGGAATTAATGGTACATTACCCAATATTGCTAACTTACGTAAAATGTCAGTAATAATCTACTTCTTTTTATCATTTACAGGGACATTCCTGGAAGTAGTGTCAGTGTGCTTTGTCTCCTCTGGTCTGTGATAGTTTTGTAGGCTTTCCTTGTTTTTGATGGCCTTGATAGTTTTGAGGCCTATTAGCCAGATGGTTTGTAGAATTCCCCTCAGTTTGGGTTTGATGACTTTTCTCATGATTTGACTTTGTGTTAAGGTTTTTGGGAAGAGTACCACAGAAGCGAAGCGCCCTTCTTATCCCATCATGTCAAAGGGCACATGATGTCGACACAACATCACTAACTGTGTTTACCTCATTCTTTTGGTTAAGGCAGTGCTTGCTAGGTTTCTCTACTATAAAGCTGCCTTCTTTTTCTGTACTCTATCCTTTAAAGTGAGTTACTAAGTCTAGTCTGCATTCAGGGTTGGGGAGGGTTGAGCTTCACCTCCTAGAGGGAGGTAAACCTACTCATATTTGGAATGCTGTAAGGAGGATTTGCCCCTTTTCTTACCATGGGAGTATTTTAGCAAGCCACAAATAACATGCATTGATACGATCATTTTTATAGTTCTTGATTAAAAACTACATTTCAGAAGGGTTGTAGCATTAACTATAGAAAAAGTTATGCATGATGAAACCTTCCATTGTATTTTTGTGTTTTGTTTTTAGGTGAAGGTTCACATTTTAATTTGCATATATTAGATGACTTAATGTGATCTTTAAAAAAATGTTTGTTAATTAGCTATAGTTCCTCTTTTGGGAATTATTTTTTTCTTGGGCTTTACCTATTTAAAAAAATTTATAGGCTCTCAGCTATTTTAACTCTTTGATCTCTTAAACACCTAGGAGATTTATTTATGTTTTCTTACTAGTCCTTAATTTTTAATTATCTTCAGGGTTTTGTCTTTTGTTTTAACTTCTTTTTATTATTATTATTATTATTTATTTATCTTAGAGGGGAAGGAAAGGAGAGAGGGAGAGAAATATCTGTTTATGGTTGCCTCTCTTGCGTCCCCCGCTGGGAACTGGCCTGCAACCCAGGCATGTGCCCTGACTGGGAATCGAACCGCAATCCTTTGGTTTGCAGGCCCGTGCTCAATCCACTGAGCTACACCAGCCAGGGCAGGGTTTTGTCTTATTCAGATCTTATGACCATATCATTCTTAGTCCTGTTGTATTTAAATTTTTTTTCTTCTGTTACATTTGCCTAATGGAAGGAAATTTGCTAGCTATTGGTAAAGCAAGAAATAAATAAGGCCATCTTAGGTAAAAGTCATGTAATGGTAGTTCCATTCCAAATTAATGTGAGAACTGTTGTGGGTCAATCTATTATATGATTGGATTATTTGCTTTAAAAATTCATGACTCATTCTCCCAAGAATTTTGTGTTAAAATATATTTTTAAAATATTTACTATTTTGAAATGTGTTAAAAATTTGAAAATTTTATAATCTTGAAATCTATGTTGACTTTTATTTTGGGAGTTTTTGTTACCTCTAGGTACTTACAAAATATGCCTTTTTTAGAAAAGACATTTAGAATACAGTAGCTTCCTACACTGGCTGGAGTGGCTCAGTGGATTGACTGTGGGCCTGTGAACCCAGGGGTCACTGGTTCCCAGTTAGGGCCCATGCCTGGTTTGGGAGCTAGGTCCCTGGGGGGGGGGCACGCCAGGGACAACCACCCATTGATGTCTCTCTCCCTGTCTTTTTTCTTCCCTTCCCCTCTCTCTAAAAAATAAGTAAAAATGTAATAAAAATAGTATAATAGCTTCTTTAAAAGCATATGTCCCAAATCAAATATTTTCTTCTGTAAAAGAAACCAAAGTGAACTTTCTCTCACACACATAGACATATAAACACTTTTCCCCCTAAGTCTTTAATGGCTTCAAAGACATTTTTCCCCTTTATGTGAGTCCTTAACTCCAGTGGCAACAAAAAATAGGTCCAGCCCTGGCTGGTGTAGCTCAGTGGATTGAGCATGAGCCTGCGACCCAAACAACCGCAGTTCGATTCCCAGTCAGGGCACATGCCTGGGTTGCAGGTCAGTTCCCAGCAGGGAATGCACAAGAGGTCCCATACATTGATATTTCTCTCCCTTTCTCCTTCCCTTCCCCCTAAAGATAAATTTTTTTTAAAAAGGGTCCAAAATAAGAGTAGAAGTAAAATTGTCAAAAGAAAATTCAGGGTTTATCAGTAACCTTCAGTTCCTACAGCATGTCCCTAGAAGAAATCTATTTGTTAAAAAAAATTAAAGAAAATGAAAACACTTTCCAAATAATATTTTGTATTATCATTGATTATTATTTTCACTTGCTGTATTAGGATTTAAATTTATATTTCTGTGGTTTGCAATTTTATTGCTAGTAGTCTGAGAAGATAAGTAGAAAAATGTGTGAAAATAGATCCCTTATTATTCTGGTTTTGGTACCACTTGGAAGGAAGGGAAGTAAACCTATAAAAAAGTTCTCAATATTATTATAATGTATCAGTGGATTAATACTCAATAATATAAAGAGCTCTGAAAAATCAATAAAACAAAAAGTTTGACAAATAAGTGTAAATGTTAATAAACTTGAAAAGCTGAATAGTCTCATTAGAATTAGGAAATAAAGCCAATGAAATATATATTTTTGGTACTGACATCCTGGCAAAAAATGTTTTAAATTGAGCATATCCATATGTAATTGCACTATTAGTGATAGTAATAGTAATAGTATGTAAATACTATGTTATACAATTTGCAGTTTGTACTATGTGCTGTTGATAAAATTGGTAAAGGCTTCAGTGAATGCCTTTAGACCTAGAGATTTAATTTTTTTGTACACTGTCCCACAGAAATATGGGCGCAAAGACTTTTTAAAAAAGATTTTATTATTTATTTTTAGAGAGAGAGGAAGGGAGGGAGAAAGAGAAGGAACCTTGATTGGTGGCCTCTTGCAGGCCCCCATCTGGGGCCCTGGCCCTCAACCCAGGCCTGTGCCCTGACTGGAATTGACCTGGCGACCTTTTGGTTTGTAGGAGGACACCCAACCCACAGAGCTACCCCAGTCAGGGCTGGGCACAAAGACTTTTCTTACAGTATTATGTTAACAAAAAATTTGAAAGGCGCTTAGTAATTTCTACTAAGGGGATACTAAAATCAAATGTTCATAATTTTGGAGTATTAAAAAGAATGAGGTAGAGCCTTATGTATTGAAGGTCTCTGAGGCTTTTTTTGTTAGGGAAAAACAAGTTACAGACACGAATAATATAATGTCATGAAACCCACCAAAGTGATGCATGTGTATGTGTATATTTCTGAGGATGTAATTATGTATAAAAACACCTGGAATTTTTCATACCAGACTGTTAACTATGGTACCTTTGGGGAAAGGGGGGAAAATTGGGGAGAGAAGAATGGGAAGGTTGACATTTCTCATTTTACTGTGTACTTTTGGAGGTTATCACTGATAACTTTGCTGTTTTACTATTTCTTGCTAAGAGTGTTTGGCCTCATTCAGAACCACTTTGAAGAAGTTTATTTCCCAAGGAATCAATTCTATATATAAGCGTGTAGTTCCATGTTATAATTTTAGAAAACATGCTGTAACAAAACTGCAGTATCTACTTTTTCACCTTTTCCACAGTTTTAACCAGGCAATTAAATTTGACTTCTCAGCGACGATATAAGGTAAACTAAACCCACCCAGCATGAGCTGGAGTGTTTAAGGTTGTTAACAGCAGATAATAAATTGATTAACAGCCCTGGAAAATTCTCTTAGTACATGTAGAAACAGGATGACTCAACTGACTTAATACAGCTGAACTGTACCAGGAAAGGTGTGTTTGTTGGTTATGGATGGAGAGAATGACCCGGATTTGTGGGATACGGGGAATTGTGTTT
This sequence comes from Artibeus jamaicensis, assembly GCF_021234435.1. Lineage (NCBI taxonomy): Eukaryota > Metazoa > Chordata > Mammalia > Chiroptera > Phyllostomidae > Artibeus > Artibeus jamaicensis. The sequence continues at coordinate 3,715,476 of NW_026521954.1, forward strand.
GCCCTCCCAGCATAACTCCCAGAGTGCATTATTTTCCTACTTTTCTGTATTTAGCGTTGTGTAGGAGTGGCTGGTTTGAGAGATTTAGATGTGTGCACTGGTTTTGCATACACATGTATTCAGCATTTGACTTTATGCCACCTTAAACATTACCTATAAACTGTTGCTTAATTTAGGCCCAGAGTCAGATTGCTATCACAAAATTATAATAGGAAAATCCTGATATATAAATTAAATTCTGCTTACAGAGATTTTCAAGAAGTAAAATTATGTAGGAACTCCCCAGTTCCTATCACCTAACTTCAATTTTCATGAATTTTTTCAATGCATGGTTCATATGTTTATGATTTAGGGCTTTTGTAACCAATAGCAATAACACTGGTTGTCTTCAAGGGTCAAGCCCATGCCCTAGATATTATTTAACATTGTTCTCACACTAGGGATATATGTTGGGGAGGCAGATAACTCCTCTGAAACATGAAAGGCAAAAGCATTGTTTTAAATTACTTTCTGTCCGGGTCCTCTTCTAGGCTGCTTTACCAGACTTCTGATTGAGTAATTCACTTCTGTCCTGCCCAGGATAGAGCAGCTTCTTGCGTCTCTGGACACCAAGGGATTTAAATGTGGAGTGGGGTTGGTTCAGTTTTCTGCTCTAATGCTTAGCTGCTGTTGTGCATTGACACTTGTTCTGAGGTCCAGCCAAAGGAAAACTGTTTCCACTCAATTTTTTTTAAAAAAATCAAGTATTGGGTTGGCCAAAAAGTCTATTACATTTTTTTGTATGATGGCTTCAGTAGTGCTTAGTTGTCTTAGCTTCATTCAGAGCAATTTTCTTAGATTGTATTGTGACAGCTGCCATATCAGCCTGCATTTTTAAAAAGTGTCAAAATGGATGAATTTTTTTAGCCTTGGCTGGGATGGCTCAGTGGGTTGAGTTTTGGCCTGTGAACCAAAGGGTCACTGGTTCATTTCCCAGTCAGAGCACATGCCTGGGTTGCAGACCGGGTCCCCAATAGAAGGCATGAAAAGCAACCACACGTTGATGTTTCCCTCTCTACCTCCCTTTCCCTCTTTCTAAATTAAATAAAATCTTTTAAAAAAATAGGTGAATTTTTGTGCAGCCATTTTAATATTGAAGATGGAAGAAAATATGCAACATTTTGGCATACTATTGCTTTAATTAATTCATTTACTTGATCTTACTTATTTAATTAATTTATTATTGTGTGCTTGCAACCCAGGCACGCTCACTGGCTGGGAATCAAATTGGTGACCCTTTGGTTCACAGCCCGAGCTCAATCCACTGAGCTACACCAGCCAGGGAATATTATGTTTTATTATTTCAGGAAAGGTAAAAATGTAGCTGCAATGTGAAAAAAGATTTGTGCAGTGTATGTAGAAGGTGCTGTGATGGAATATGTCAAAAGTCACATGGGAAGGTTCTTGGCACTGTTGACAATTTGGAGAAATAACACTTTACTCTGGGGCTGCCTTATCTGTTGGAAGATGTTTAGCAGCACCCCTGGCCTCTACCCACTAGAAGTCAATTGGGGAGATAGCCAACATACTTGAAATACCCAAATCGATAAAGTTATTGGTGAAGGTGAAAAATGTGTCTTTTACTTTACAGAAAAAGGCAATGGACTTTTTGGCCAACCCAATACTTTTAAGTGGAAACTATTAACTAAAAACTGAATAATACTTAAAACAGCTCAAGTTTACATGAAGAAAGTTCCATAGAAGCGTAGCACTGTTTTGAATGTCCTGTTATGGTATATTTTCTCATTTTACTGGAGAGGCTCATTAAAACTGATGTAATTTTTAAAATTCTAGTTGATTTATGTTTTTCTTGGCATATATAGATCCATAGAGCAAAACCTTTGTAAAGTTAAATATTTATTCGTTGCTGTGCCTTACTCAGTGAGGGAGCTGTTTGCAGTGTGATGATGAGTAAGATAGGTTCCTGCACTTAAGCTTTTTTTTCCTAATGAGTTATAAAAACAAGTCTCCCTTTCTGTATAAAAGTCAGTTTGCTAGTAGAGTAAGTCCTCACTTAATGTCTAATAGGTTCTTGGAAACTGTGACTTTAAGTGAAACAATGAATAAAGAAACCAGTTCTGATAAAAGTAAGAGTTAAATTCCTATGGTATATTTCTTGTCACAAAAACATCATCAAACTGCTACATGAGTATAAAGACCCAAAACACTTCTAACATTAAACATCGAAATGTGAGCTATACAGACATTTAAGAAAGAAGAATAAAAGCAAGATAATTTTGTTTTTCAACCCACTTATTCCACTTCAGCATAGCAGGTGGCCTGAGCCTCTCCCAGCAGCTCGGGGTGCAAGGTTGGAACCCACCTGGACAGGTCACCCTTCCATCTCAGGGACATACACACACGCACATGCACACGCACACGCACGGGAGGAAATCAGAGTTACCCAGAGGAAGCCCATGCAGACATGGGGAGAATGTGTAGACTCCACACAGATGGTAGTCCCTGCTGGGAATCAAAATTGTTTTCTTTTCATCAACATTAGAACAAAACAGTGTTGTTGGTGGACCTGCTGAACTTTTTTAGCATTTCTGTGTTTAGAGGCTCCAGAACTGGTTAGGCATTTTAGTTTTTGAGTTTTATTTTTTAAAATTTTAGTAAAATGTCTTAATTTCAACTGACATTTTGTTGGCCCTGGGAGGCAGAAATAAGGAAGGAAGGGAGGGAGGGAGGGAGGGAGGGAGGGAAGGAAGGGAGGGAGGGAGGGAGGGAGGGAGGAAGGAAGGAAGGAAGGAAGGAAGGAAGGAAGGAAGGAAGGAAGGAAGGAAGGACAGAAGGACAGTGTTTGTAGGCGGGCCACTTGCTTTTTTCCACATCAGCACAGCCTGAGCCTTTTTTTCCCTTAAGGACATTGTGCAAAGACAATTGAGAAATAGGCTTTCAAGGGTGAACTTTATCTACATACAAGGGTGGATTATATTTACTTTCAGGGTGTTCTGTGTTAGATATGTGTAGTCAGTTCTCTAACAAGAAGCCTAATCAATTTTCAAAGTAAGGTGTGGAGAGAGAGTGGCTTCAGCCAAAACCAGGAAGTAGGCTTTGTATTTGGTGTTTCCTATTCCCGGAGAGTTAGGCTTTTCAGCTTAGGTTACCCGCAACTCCACTTACCCTTTCAGTCCCCACATCCCCTTAGTTCAGGCAACAGACCTTGGAAGTTCTTAGATGGGAAGTAGGTTGCCCTGACTCTTCTACAACTTGATTACACCTCAGTATAAGTTGGTATTTCCCCTAATCATCATAGAAATCTGCCTCATTCTTTTCCAGAGCTGCAACATATGTACTTATACTACATTTATTAAATGAGAACCACGTGGACGGTAACTATTTTTGGTTGTTGGGGTTTTTTTTCCTCCTATAAGAAATGTTGCAGTGAGCTCTGCCTGGTGTGGCTCAGTGCACTGAGTGCCAGCCTGAGAACCAAAGGGTCACCAGTTCAATTCCCAGTCAAGGCACATGCCTGGGTTATGGGCCAGTAGGGAGTGCGTGAGAGGTAACCACACATTGATACCTCTCTCCCTCTCTTTCTCCTCTCTGCTTCTCTCTCTAAAAAGAAATAAATACAAATCTTTTTAAAAAAACGTTGCAGTGAACATTCTTACACAAAAATTTTGCACGTTTGGATATGGATCCCAAATTAACTGAATAAATTAATTTTTACCAGTCTTCTGATAGATGAGAGAGATATTTTGATTTGCACTACTTCTGTTTTATATTTGCTTATTGGCTGTAAATTTTCCTGTGAACATGATCTTTGCTCATTTTTCTATTAGGTTGCCATTTTCATATTAATTTTTAGAGTTCACTATAAATTAAGTCCCTGTTTGAGTTCTTGTGTTACAAGGGTTTCCCCTAATTCTCTTGTCTTTTTATATTACAGTGTATTGTTGGTTTATAATTTATTGTAAAGAAATTTATTATTTTTAGCTGCCAAAGGTATTGATCCTCCTCTTTATTATTTTTTGGATATGTATTTTCTACATGTATCCCATTGTCTTGTTACAGTTATACATTTGTGACTTTTTAAAGCTAATTTTTCCTCTTTGTTAAAAGTCTTAATACATGAATACATACTCACTAGAGGAAATGTTTAAAAATTAACAAAATTAAAGTCTGTTTCTAAAATTACATTCTCTTCCTCACAGTTAACCACTTACTAAGTTCCAGTCCTTTATGTGTATAGCATACTTCAACTTAAAAAATAATAGATCATTGCCCTGCCATTTATTAATTTGTAGTTTAAAATCATATCTTTATTATTTAAAATTTTTATTTATTGGTTTTAGAGAGAGGGCAGGGAGAGAGAGGAAAAAAAGACATCCCATCAATTTATTGTTCTTATGCATTCATTGGTTGCTTCTTGTATGTGCCCTCAGTGGGGATCGAACCTGCAACTTTGGCATACCGGGACAATGCTCTAACCAGCTGAACTACCCACCCAGGGCTTTATCATATTCTAAATTCCAGGTGGGTCAGTTTGTGGACATCATTCTAATTCATTGCTATAGTTGACTGTTTGTATGTGTGACTTCACTTTTACTTATTTTTAATTTTTAAAAAAGATTATTTATTTATTTATCTTTAGAGGGGAAGGGAAGGAGAGAGGGAGAGAAATATCAGTGTATGGTTGCCTCTTGTGCGTCCCCTGCTGGGAACTGGCCTGTGACCCAGGCATGTGCCCTGACTGGGAATCGAACCGCGATCCTTTGGTTTGCAGGCCCATGCTCAATCTACTGAACTACACCATCCAGGGCTGTGTGACTTCATTTTAAAAAGTTATATCATTTATGGATCTAGAATTTCTTTTGGTGTAAAGAATGAGGGTAGGGAACCATCTGTTCCCAATACCATTCATGGAACAATTTGTCTTCCCCCCAATGATTTTATACGCTGTCATCAAACCAATGTATTTCTGTAATGGTATTATCTCTGACCTACTGAAAGAGCATTTGACTGAGCTCCTTGTATCAACTCTAGCTTCTTTTCTTACAGTTTTTCATGGTGCATCTAGGCCACAGATTGCAAACACAAGGCCTGTGGGCTAAATCCAGCCCTCCACCTTGTTTTATCCGGCCCGGCACCTTGTTTCTACCCGGTGGCAGTGCTGAGCTCCTTGACCCTAGTTAAGAAGTAGTTACACTTATATAGTCCTAAAATTTGGCCCTTTGAAGGCAACCACAAGTCTGATGTGGCCCCCGGTGAAAAAGAGTTTGACACCCCTGATCTAAGTGGTCTTTTTAAAGCACACCAGCTTGAAACCGTTTATGGGATTCACACTGCTTTTTGGGTGAAGACCTAATCTTGAACGTGGCCTAGAAGACCCTGTGTGGCTGGCCCCTTGACCTGTCTGGTCTTATACATCAGACCATTCTTCTTGCTGTTTGGATTCCAGCAGTCTGTGGCTTTCTTTCAGTTCCTTTGTCACGCCACACTCTTACTCACTACACTGCGTTTCCCTTTATGTCTACAATGCCCTGCAGACGCTGATCCCCACCCCTGCTACTCCACCTTGCCCTGTTGTATTCCAGGGCATCCCTCCATTTTCAACTGTGAGTTACGGTGTTTTTCGGACTATAAGACACATCCCCCCAATTTGGGGGGAAAATGGCGTGTCTTATAGTCCGAATGTAGCTTGCCTGGCTTGCTGTGGGGAGGGGGTGTTGGTGGAGTGGGGTCACAGACTATTAAATATTTTACCACTTTTTTTTTGCTTCAAAAATTTTTTAAAATTTTCCCCCTCTAAAACCTAGGTGAGTCTTACGGTCCGGTGCTTCTTACAGTCCTAAAAATACGGTAACTTGGAGTAAATTCTTCCCTGATTCCCTAAATAAGTTTAGAACCTATATATGCTTTCTAGGCACCATTTATCTTAAAAACAAACAAACAGGTTTACTGAGATATAAATCATACAATGCACCATTTAAAGTGTACAATGCAGTGATTTTTATTATATTCATGGAGTTGTCTGACCATCACCACAATCAATTTTAGAACATTTTCTTCACCCAAAAAGCAAGCCTATATCAATTAGCAGTCATTCCCCATCTTTCCCCAAGGCCCCCAGTTCTGGACAACAAGAGTGATTTTTTAATTGTGGTAAACTCTAAAACAAATTTTGCCACTTTAAACTATTTTTTTAAGTATACACTTTAGTGGCATTAATTATATTTACAGTGGTGTGCAACTGTCACCACTGTCTATATCTAAAACTTTTATACCCCAAACAGGAAGTCTGTACTTACTGAATAGTAATTTCCCACTTCTTCCCCAGCCCCTGTTGGCAACCACCATTCTATTTTCTGTCTGTATGAATTTGCCTACTGTGTAGATATTTCTTTTTTTAAAAAATTGAGTGATTTTAGAGAGAGTAAGGAAGGGGGAGAGAGAGACATTGACTCATTCTACTTAGCATAATGTTTTCAAGGTGCATCGTGTATCAGAACCTCATTCCTTTTTATGGCTGAATAATGTGACATTGTATGTATATACTGTTTATCAAAATGGATTTTGTTTATCCATTCACCTGTTGATGGATGTGTGGGTTGTTGCCACCTTTTGGCCATTACGAACATTTAGCATACAAGTGTCTGAGTCCCTATTTTTAAATCTTTAGGGTATATACCTATAAATGAGTTTGCTGGGCTATTGATAATTAATACATTTAACTTCTTGAATAACCATCAAGCTTTCCAAAGAGGCTATACTGTTTTAACATTCCCATCAGCAATATAGAAGGGTTCTAGTTTCTCCACATCACTTGTTTCCATTTTTTAAATTGTAGTCATTCGGACAGGTGTGAAGTGGTGCTTGATTGTGGTTTTGATTTCTGTTTCTCTAATGATGAATAACATTGAGCACTTTTTTCATCTGCTTATTGGCCATTTGTGTATCTTTGGAGAAATGTCTATTCAAGTCCTTTGCACATTTCAGATTTGGGTTGTTAATTGAGTTGTTACTGGGTTTTTGTTATTGAGTTAGAGGGGTTCTTTATATATTTTGGATGTTAAATTTTTTATCAGATGTATCACTGCAAATATTTTCTCTCATTCTGTGGGTTGTCTTTGCAGCTTTTTGGTTCATTTGTATTTTACAGCATTCACAAAGTTTGTATTCACAAACTTCATTCACAAACTTCATAAAGTTTGTATTTATGATTTTAAAAATATTTAGATTACTATTTGTCTTCACTGTTAGAATGAGAATACTGTTAAGGTAAGGACTATTACCTTACAGTGTTTGCTCACTTTTATATTTCTGATGATGCCTAGCACAGGTGCAAAATATATTTTTTAAAGATTTTATTTATTTATTTTTAGAGAGAGGAAGACAATGAAAGAAACATCAGTGTGTGGTTGCTTCTCGTGTGCCCCCTAGTGGGACATGTGCCCTGACTGGGAATTGAATCAGCAGCCCTTTGGTTCACAGGCTGGCACTCACTCCACTGAGCCACACCAGCCAGGACAACTTTTTTAAATGCATGAGTGAATCAAATTCCTTTCAGTTAATTTATGAATCACTCCATTGAGCTGTCCTATTCTGTCTTACATATCAATAGTACTCCATCTTGGCCTCTCACTTGTTACTCATATATTTAAAAATCTTCCCAGCTGTTTTCTAGCCATTGTCAGGTTAATTAATATTAATTCGTCCCCCCCCAAAAAAAAAAACTGAATATCAACTTACGTCACTTATTTTTTTTTCTTTCAGAGGGCTTTCTTGGTAGGATAAAGGCTGCAAAGTTGTATTAGTCACTTGGGTTGCTATAGCAAAATATGATAGACTGGGTGACTTGAACAACATTTATCTCTCACAGTCCTGGAGTCTGGGAGGTTCGTGACCAAGGTGCCAGCAGATTTATGGTGTGGTGAAGGACCCTCTCTCTGGTTTGCAGACTGATGCCTTCTTGCTGTATCTTCACATAGCGAAGAAGAGAGGTCATTTCTCTCATATCTCTTTTTTAAAGGCACTAATCATGAGGGCTCCAGTCTCATGACTTGATTACCTCTGAAAAGCCTTAGCTCCAACTACTGTCACATCGGGGATTAAGGCTTCAACCTGTGAATTTTGTGTGTGTGGGGGGGCGGACAGTGAATTCATAACAGTACATGGAGCTAAGAAAGTTAAAGAATTAAGTAATTAGGCAGAGTTGGTCTCTAGTGTCATCAGCTTCACAGGTACAGGCCACCATGTGTCTGCAGACCTTGGCATTTATAGGAATGCAGTTTGATGGCAGAAGGGGTAGACAGTCATTTGTATAGATTCATAACACTTAAAAAATTAGTAACAAATTCATTGTTATAGGTCATTAACAAATAACTAAATTAAAAGAACTATTACGAATTAATTGTGCAATATACAAAATTTTTATACCTCAAGAGAAACTCTGAATGGTAGTCTTATAATAAATTTTTTTCCTTCCTCCTAGATTTAAACAGCGAAGTTAAATCAAGCTGGGTAATCATGGCAGAAGGCGGATTCGATCCCTGTGAATGTGTTTGCTCTCATGAGCATGCGATGAGGAGGCTGATCAATCTGGTGAGATGAACAGGACGGTCCTGTTCCGAACTGAACTGCACTACTTCTGTGCTGGGTTTTTTTTTCAATTGTTATTGGAAGATTTTCATCAGATGGTCACTAAAATTACTTTGTAATTGAAATTCCACAGTGGTTTGAGTCAGAAAAGTTAAAAATGCTTGCCAGCAATTATTTTGTTAGAGATAATAACAAATTTCTATTTTTATTTGTTATATTCATGTTGATTAAATTCCCCATCATGGGTGGGAACACATTTGTGTACAGTCTTTTCTGTTCTGTAGTAATGCATGTAGTCCTTAGGCATATGGGGCTTGTTTGCCTGAGAAATTGCTGTGAAGTCAGTTTCTGTTATGATGTGGCTCAAATTCCCCTCATCCAAATGGCATGACAGTAAAAATCTCTATACAAAGAATTTAAAAAATCCAGTTATTTAATGGAGGTAGATTTCTGAACAACAGACTTTGGATAGTAGTAAGATTTGAATTACACGATTTGTAAGACTCTCCTAATCTCTGCACTTAAATATGGGGCTGTCTGTGCATTATACTTCATACTTTTTATGTACAAAAGGAGAAATTTGACCATTATGAACAACAAAGTGCAATACTATTATCTCATATATTATAGCAACATTTTGTTGTTGTTTTAGAATACTTTTATATGGGGTATATTATTATTGGCCCTTTAATAAAGGCAAATGCAAACATTTGTTCAAATATTTAAATTGTTGGTAATTAATAAAAAAGCTTTCTGCTGACTTGGTGTCTGTATGTAGTGATCAGAAGTGTATTTCTTGTACATGGTATTTACTTTAGAATCAGCGTATACTAGGACTTAATGATCCTTAAGAATGCCTTAGAGGGAAAGCAGTAAACTAAGAATTTATAAATTAAATCAGACTCTTGCGGGTACAGAAACATAATGGGAATGTCATATCTCTGATAACTGGATGTAAAAATAGATGGGTCTGAGGAAAGAATATTTTAAAAAGTATTGTGAAACACTTTAAAATATTTAAACAACTATTTAAAAGATAGTTAATATTTTTAAATATTTTAAAAACTATTTTCTCCTGCTTATTTATGAAGTTAAAGAGCTGATATTTTTTATATCTTAATTCAGTCAAACATACAGCAAAATTTACTCAAATTACTGTGATATTAGAAACAAAAAACAGACATTTAAGTGTGGTAAATTTTCCCAGATCAGCCTTTAGTAAGGGTTACCAACTCTTTTATTAGTATGGTATGTTTTATTTTTAACGTAGTAACATGCTTTTTTTCTATGAGCTCTGCTGCTTTGTTAGAGATGATTAAAATTAAGCTGTACTTTTTATGATTTTCTGTACATTTCAGTTCTCTTTAGTAGATTGTCAAGAAAGCCATGTGTTAATGGGTGCAGTAATTCATGCTTGATGGGACATTGTCTATAGCAGTCCTTATTTGAAGTACTTGGTTGTTACGTGGAAATAAATTAAGAACCCTTTAAAAATCCACAGTTTTTTAATCTATGCCAGATATTTCACAATAAATTACTGATGGATAATTCACTTATATATAAATAAATATGTTGGTAGCAGTATTGAAGATTCCAGAAGGGAGAGAAATTCATTTGATTTATTAAGGAAACTTGCTGATTAGGTTTAATATTTGTTTGAATTAAATTGTGCTTTATAGTTTCTTATTTTTCAACTCAGTTGACATATAATATTATATTAATTTCAGTTGTACACACCAGTGATTAGACATTATATTAACTAAGTGATCATCCCGATAAATCTCATCCTATCTGATACTATACAGTTATTAGAATATTAACTACTATATTCCCTATGCTGTACTTTACACCTCTATGACTAATATACAATGTAGGTTGTTGCCTTTCATGACTTTGAATACTTCTTTCCAGCCCCTTCTTGCCTGTAAGGTTTTTTTGGTTTTTTTTTTGAGAAATCACCTGATAGTCTTGTGGGAACTTCTTTGTAGGTAACTATCTCCATTTCTCTTGGTGCTTTCAAGATTCTCTCCTTGTCTTTCCTCTTGGGTAATGGAATTATGATGTGCCTTGGTGTGCATTCTTGGGTCCAACTTCTTTGGGACTCTGAGCTCTTGGACTTCCTGGAAGTCTATTTTCTTCACCAGATTAGGGAAGTTCTCCTTCATTTCATTTTCAAATAAGTTTTCAGTTTCTTGCTCTTCCTCTTCTCCTTCAGGCACCCCTATGATTTGGATGTTGGAACATATAAAGTTGTCCCAGAGGTTTCTAAACCTCTCCTCCTTTTTTTGAATTCTTGTTTCTTCGTTCTCCATTATCTCCTTTTTTTTGGATTCTTTTTTTCTTCCTGTATTTCAAATCGCTAATTTGATTCTCAAATCAAAATCTATAGTTGATTCCCTTTAATGTATTTTGTATTTGTTAGTGTGTCCTTTATTTGTTTTTTTAAAAAATATTTTTTTAATTAATTTTTTGGAGAGGGGGAGGGAGGGAGAAAGGGAGAAAAACATCAATGTGTAGTTGCCTCTCACACGCCCCCTACTGGGGACCAGGCCCACAACCCAGATATGCTCTGAGTGGCGATCGAACCAACGACCCCTTAATTCATATGCCAGCATCAATCCCCTGAGCCACACCAACCAGGACTGTATGCTTCATTTCTGACTGGTTCTTTTTTATGATCTCTATGTCCTTTATCATGCTTAGAACTTCATGTTGAAGTTCTAAGCTCCTTGAGCATCCTTTTATGTATCTAATGCTCCTTGAGCATTGTTTCGAACTCAGTATCGGTAGTTTGCTTGCCTTCAATTTAGTTATTTTTTTCTGGAGTTTTGTTCTGTTCTTTCATTTGGGATCTGTTTCTTTGTCTCTGCATTTTGGTTGCTTCCCTATGTTTGTTTCTATGTATTAGGTAGAGTTGCTATCTTCTGGACTGGTAAAGTGCCTTTGTGTAGTAGGTGTCCTGTAGAGCCCGGTGGTACAGCCTTCCCAGTTACCCTAGCTGGGCGCTCCAGACATGCCCCTGTGTGGCCTGTGCGCACTGTACTATTGTAGTTGAGCCTTGATTGCTCTTGACGTCACTGGGAGGAACTGACCCCCAGGCCAATCAGCTTGGAGGACTGGCTGCAACTGGAGTAAAGGAGCTGCTGTACAGGAGGTGACCCTATGGAGCAGGACTTGCTCCAGTGGGGCGTTGGTGCTTTATAATTTCTATATCATGCATATTTTTCTTCAGTTAAATTCATAATCAAGCAGCTTAATTGGACCATATGTATTCTTGATATTTAAGCTATTTCTAAACATTTGTACTAAAAAAGTGTCTTTTGAAATAGTGTCTCTAAATTCAGAAATTTATTAAAGTTTTATGTATAATACTTTTTACTACAGCATTTATTCATGCTAGTAAAAATTTATAAACAACCTAAATGCCTACCAGCAGGGTAGCAATTATGTCATGGCATTCATATGATAGAATCTTATACAGATGTTTGAAATAATTGTCCTTTAAGACTATTTAATAACATGGGGAAATACATACATAATATGAAGTTAAAAAAGGAATATATAAAAATGGCACTTAGTATGTTCTTGCTTTTGTACTGTACACATACACACACATAACTCATATATATGTGCACAAGAGAAAAGACTAGAAGAAAATACCATATTTTGCCACTTTTTTGCCCAAATTTTTGAGGGAAAAATAAGGATGCGCATTTTACATGGGTAGTACCTGAAGTAACTTGTATCTGTTCCTGTGTTTTGTAATTGTTGCATAAAGTTTCTTGTACCATAATATGTTAAAAATAAATGGCAATATTCCTTTATAATACAAAAAACAAGTATCTATATATAAAGAAATAAAACATTAAATTAAAAAATTAAAATAGAAGATTTTTTTAAAGTTTGGGCCAAAAACATCAGTGTGCATTAAACACGGCAAAATATAGTATATCAAAATGTTAATAGTGGTTGTCTGGATTGTGGAATTTGGGGTGAGAATTCTCTTGTTGATCCCTATATTTAATGTGGTAATATATCTTATAATCAGAGAAAGGTTATTTAATAAAAAGTATCAATTTTTTATTTTAAATGTAATCAGTAGTTTTTTACAATATACAGGTTTTTCTACCTGTCATGCATCCATTTGTTTTTCCTCTTTATACTTCAGAGGACCTTTTTTATCTCTACCTGTTACGTTGTTACACTGTGAAACGCTAAACTCACTTCCTATCCTATACTTTAAAAACAGTTTATCTGAGGGTATAATTTTTCTCTGTTAGTCATAACTATCAGAATTTAGATACCTGTGTGCTCAGGAAACCCTTAGATGTGATAATGTCCACTTTATAGTCTGATGACAGAACAGAGGTTTATTCTCATTTTCCTAAAAGTGGACTTAATTCATCCTTGTAATAAAGAAACATCTCATTAATTTCAAGTACTAATTTGGAATTTTTGTTATTTTTCTCATGTAATTGGGTTTCCTTATAAGTTAGAATATTATTGATTCCTAAGGATTTAAAATACTAATAGCAAGTAGAAACTTGGGTCAACATGAGGAATTTAATGAATATTTATAGTTAGATCATTAGTTATATGCCGGGCTACAGTTTAGTTTTGCCTATTCTATGGAAGTATATGGGCTTTACCAAGACATATATTCAGCTTAGGAACAGTTAAGATTTTGCTATTAGTTCTTTTCATTTTAAAGAAGTCATTCACAATTTAAAACTAACTTGTTTCCTGCTTAGTAGTGATATTAGTTAAGGTTCTTCATTATAAGGAATAGAAGTTCCGGCTGATTTCAACAGAAAAGAACATAGTAAAAGGATATTTTGTGGCTCACATGCGAGAACCCGGCATGGACATTGAATGAGATCAAAGGGAGGGCAAGTGCCCAAACAAAAGTCCAGTCATGATGCCGATGCTCCTCAATTCCAGACTTTTGTGCACTTGATGGTGATGCGCCATCTCCATTTGGGTTACTAGTCGACATCTTACACTTGAGTTGTGCACAATTGAACTTCTTTTCTTGCCACCTAGCCAATACTGTTCTGTCTTTTCTATTCACTCTATTATTCTAGTTGTCCAGGTAACAAATTTTGGGTAATTTTTTCCTCTGTTCTTTCAATCCCATAGTTAATGCAGAAAAAAATCCTTTTAGCTCAAAACATATCCTTAAAAACATATCCACAGTCCAGCCATTTCTCATACCTCCAATGCAACATCCTGGTCTAATCTATAATTATCTTTTGCCTGGGTTGTTGAATTAGCCTTCTATAGGTCTCCTCTTGCCATGTTCCACACCCCTCAAGTTTAGTCTCACTACAGCAGCTGAAGTGATCTATTTTTGATTAGCTAAGTAATAATCCTTTTTTTACCCAAAATCCTACAGTAGCTACCCATAACACTCAAAATGAAAACAAAATTTGCATGGTCTTAGATAGTTTGTCCCCCGCTACCCCACTCTTTGCCTGTGCTTCTTTTACCCTAACAGTTCTGGCCTTCTTGCTGTTCCCGGAAAATACAGATCATATACAAAAGATCAAGAGTCTAAAGACTAGACTTTTCAACAGCAAAACTGGAAGGCATTGGCACAATGACTTTAAATTTGTAAGGGAAATTATTACCAAGCCAGCATTTTAGATCCATCCAATCAAATAGGAGGTCTTCAATAATTGCTCTTCAAAAATTTATTTCATGTATCCTTTCTTAAATAATTGCTAAACAATGAACTATTTTCATCAAAACGAAGGCATAAATCAAGAAAGAGGACTAAGATTTGGAGTATTAAAAAAAACAGATTCAGGCCACAAGAGAGGCAAGAGTAACTTCTAGGGCAACAGTGAAGGGAGGTCCTGTGGTGATCGCTTTGCACCAGGACTACAAGGTCAGGATAATGGTGAGGGGAGGTCCCAGGTGATCCCTGTGCACCAGGACTACAAGATAGCTGGATTAGTTGGGAGGGTGTCACTCGGCTGTAGGAGAGGCTTTTTCAGAAAGATGAATTGGTACAATACCTAATGACTCTAGGTATCTTGTGATCTAGATAACTGAAAACAAGTTGTGAAAAGTCATATAGAACCAAGTGTATGAAAAAAACAAAAGAAAATCATTAGCTTTAAGGAAACACAGACATAGTACAGAAAAGAAGAAGCCCCTGACCAGTGTGGCTCAGTTGGTTGGAGCATCATCCTGTAAACAAAGGGTTGCAGGCTTGATTCATAGTCAGAGCACATGCCTAGGTGGTGGGTTCAGTCCTGATTGGAAGGCAGGGGGCCTGTATGAGAAGCAACCTGATCGATGTTTCTGTCTCACATCAGTGTTTCTGTCCTTCTCTGCCCCCCTCCCTTCCACTCTCTAAAATCAAAAAAGCAAAGGAAAAAGAAGCATATTGTACTATACTACATGGCTCAACTGTGAGGAGCATTTACATGGTCATAATAATGTTAGAACTGACTATTGAACTAAATAAGTTAATACTAGTTATTACTTTAACAATTACTCTATTATTTAATTATTAAGAGGTGGGAAGAGGATACATGTGCTGTGGGGTCAGGAAAAAAGAGAACTTGATTTTGATATTCTATACTGGTGAATCAGTGGAAGTAGATTAATAACTTAACACTGAAAAATCAAGATGTAGCAATAATACATATATATGCGCATATGTATAAAATCACCGAAGTAAATACTAAAATAAGCAACTTAAAGTTGAAAGTAGTCACCTCTGTGGAGGGGGAAATAAGAAGGGGAGAACAACTGCTTTTGGGGGGAACAACCTTAGAGAAGTGTTTAAATTGTGTACATGAACAACTAATAAAAACTAAAGCAACAAAAAGCAAAAGCCTTCCAAGTTAGGCAGTACTAAAAGGGAGTGTGACTCTTTTGGATAGCTGGATCTGCTGCATATTTTTCCCCCTTTATGGAATACGAGATGACTGGCCGAGAGGCCTTTGCTATGCTAAAACCAGGATTACTGCTTTCTAAGAACAGCAAAATATTGATGGGGAGGGCTCTTTCCCCAAACCTCTGCAGTGGATGTAAAGTAGGAAGGAAAGAATGCTTGTTCCAGGAATGAAATGTACTACATATAAAGCCTTAGAATGAAGCCTTCCCTGCTTTGAACATTAAGACGTTCTCTAAGCTGCCCGCATGCTTCCTCAATAAGGGAAGCGTAGACCCTACTTGTTTACCGGCCTCGTCCTTTATTAATAAATACGAACAGAAAACCAGGCAAAGTAGTTGAAGAAAGTAACTGGACTACCATGTGATTTGGCACAGCTACATTAGAAGAGAACACGAAGTAGGTCCATGTTAGAAGAGACAGATTGGAGTTTTTAAATGCTTGTGTATGAGGAAGATAGACACTGAGAACAAAATATCTTAGATAAATGATAAAGCAGTTGGGAAAGGCTGTCCCCCAAAAATGTGATATTCTAAATTTCAGACAAAATATAATTCAAAGCCAAAACAATTAAACGGAACACAGGAATTATATGGACCCTCCCCCTCAAAAAAAGAAAGAAAATCCATCAACAAGATATAAACCTTTATTTCCTAAACAATGGAGAATTGAAAACCTACTAGAAATAAAAGAAGAGAAGTGCTAGCAAAAGCCATACAGATGCCTTTGAAGGTTAGAGAGAGGGGTGTGTAGGTCCGTATATGTTTGCAAATGCATAGAAGAGGTTCCAAGGGTTATACCTCAGACTCAGGACAATAACATTGGGGAGAGTTTGAAGGGAGTCAAGGCACTATTCTAAGCCCATAGAAAGCATCCGATGTAGCTTTTCCTTTCACACATGAGGGAACTGAGATGACAGGGCGAGTCACCGTTCCAGGTGTTGGAGCTGACTAGAGGGTGGCAAGGGACCTTCAGCCCTGACAGTTTAGCTCCAGGCTCCGCCCTGTTTCTTTATGCTGTGTTCTGCTCCACTGCCAGTTACCTCCTTCAGGCACCTTAAAAAGCCCTGTATTGGAAATCTAGGGGGCAGTAGAGGGATAGGAAAAGCAGCAGGAGAGATTCTTCACTATATTTTTACATTTTAAAACTATGTGGATGCATTGTCTATTAACTTAAAAACAATTTTACATTCAATTAATTTAAAACATAAGCATCTTCAAAGGTATTAAAAGCAGTATGGTTATCTACAAAAATTTATAATTACAGACTTTTCCACAGGAGAACAAAGTTTTTTAATGTAGTGTTGCATGATTCTAAAAGAAAGTACTGTATTCTATGATGTTTAGCTTTTCAGTAATTCTAATAAGGTGTTATTCTTTTTTTTTCACCTTCTTTGAGTTCTAAACTGGTAGAATTTTTCCTCATCAAAATGCAAAATATGTTACATGTATATAAAATACATATATATAAATATATAAATAAATTTGTATGTCTCCTAAGACTTAGTGATACAGTAGCAATTCAAATTTGTTCCTACTGCCTCATCTGTATTTATGTATGTTTTTGAAATATTTACTGCTAAGCTGCAGCAGTACAAAGAATATAAATCTGATTTTTATTGTCTATTCCCAATATGGACTTTAATGTAAATGATTCTGTCTCTGACTGTATTATTATAGAAGTGTTTTAAAATGATACATGATAAACAATGTTTAAGTTCAAGGTTGTTGACACTGTCGTACAAAGAATGCCCATTTTGGGGTTCTCATGACAGCACATCTCCTTCCTATGATTTAATTACATTATTGAGTTACACAAGTGTTAGACTGTTCTAAACGAATAGACTTGTGTTTTGCCAGGTGTATATCTGTTTTTGTTTGTCTTAGGAATGTTCATAAACATAAAAATGGAGATATTATCTGACTTTTTTACAGATTTTTTGGTATCTTAGTCTGATACTCTAATTAGAGCTTTAAATGCTGCCTAACAAGGCTGAGAGAGGTAGATAGGAAAATACAGTAAGTTTTTACAATTTTTATTAGGTATCTGTATCATGTTACATATAATTCTGTGTTTTATTAAGTAAATATAGTAATGTGCCCAGTGGTAAATGAGGATATTTAGTGATGTTGTAGACTACTACTACATACGCAGAAAGATGACAACACAAAGCATAATAAGTATAAATCCTTCTCTATGTTGTCTAGTATTTTTGTGCCCCCTATGAAGATAGTATTTTTTAAAAAAAGAAGTATCTAGTTTCATTTTGTTTTGTTTCAAAGAACTTATTTCCTTAAAACTGCCATAAAAACTGCCAGGAGAGGGGGACCTTGTTTTCATCCCCATTGCAGCCATTTGCAGAATTATTCTGGCTTCACCCTTTTCTGCGCCCTTGCCATTCCCTTCTTCTCCTCTTGTTTTTCTTGACTGGCTGTCTCTTGGTATATAGTTTCTTCTACAATTATAGGAGTTTCAGAAAGAGAACAGATGGATTTAGAAATCTGAACTTGAATTAGGCTCTGTTTTTTCTATTCTATGTTGTAACCTAAGATTTGGAATGCAGATAATCCTTTTTTGTTTGTTTTTTTGAGCTCTGTATTTCAGTTCTAATCTAAACAGTGTAATGGAAACTTCTACATCTTTAATTTACTTAAATTTGATTCCATATTGAAGTACTGTACACATGTGATCTGAGAGATCCACCGTCAGGTTCCTCTATATGGCCTGAAGGCCCTGCAAATTGTGACTAATGTTTACTGTACTTAGATAAGTCATGTGAAGACCTATTGACTTTTACCTGGAAGAAAATCGTGGGCCTGATAAGTTTTCTTTTTCTGTTTCGAATTAATTTAATGTTTTTTATTATATTTTTTCATGAAAAGTTCTTAAGAAATCTTTCTACCCAGCAAATACCTGATATAGCAAATATATCTATTACTAGTATATATGCTATTTACTTATTTTAGTTTTTGTAAAATATAAGTATTGATATAAATACATGAAGGTGTTCTTTAAAAAAAAACAATTGAGCGTGGGTCTGTGAACTAAGGGATGGCAGTTCGATTCCCAATTAGGGCACATACCTGAGTTGCAGGCCAGTTCCCAGTGGGGGACACATGAGAGGCAACCATACATTGATATTTCTCTCCCTCTCTCCTTACCTCCCCCCTAAAGATAAATAAATAAAATGTTAAAAAAGAAAAAGAGAGAGAGCTCTTTATAAAAAAACAACCTATACAGTAAAAGTAAGACTAAACTTCTGTGTCACTTCTCCAAATCTGGCTTATTCCTTACTTCTCTACATGAACTTGGTATACATCTTCCCAGATTTTTTAAACAAGTATATATTTAGATACTGTGGTGTGTGTGTGTATAATATACCATGTGTAATAACAATATGCAATAATAATATTTAGCATTTTCCATGTGCTACAAAGCTTTTATTTTAAGGATTTTTATTTATTTACTTTTAGAGAGAGGGGAGGGAGAGAGAAGAAGTGGGAGAGAAACATCAGTAGGTGGTGGAAACATCAATCACTTGCCCCTCACATGCGTCCTGACTGGGGATTGCACCCTCAGTCTAGACCTGTGCCCCAACTGGGAATGACCAGCGATCTCTCACTTTACAGGACGAAACCCACCAACTGAGCCACACCAGGCAGGGCACTACAAGGCCTATTTAATCATATGATCACCTTTTGGACTTTATTTCAGTCAATAAAGAAAATTGTATTGGACTTCTTTCAAATTTTAATTTTTTTTTTAGAGATATTTATTTTCAAAGAGAGGGAGATAGAGAGGAAGAGAAAACATCTATTGGAAGAGATAACATCAATCATTTGCCTCACACATGCCCCCAACCGGGGACCTGGCCCACAATCCAGGAATGTGTGCTGACAGGGAATCGAACTGGTAACCTTTTGGATCCCAGGCTAGCAATTAATCCACTGAGCCATACCAGCCAGGGTAAATCTTAATGTTTTTTTCTCACTATCATCCGGGCACTTGAAGACTTGATAGTCCTCCCTGTGGTTGACTTTGTTTTACTTAAAAGATAAAAAAAATAACTATTGCGCGTCCTCATAAAATTCAAGCAGTATTAAATATAGAAAGGGAAAAGCAAAATCTCTCTCTGTGTTCCCCAACTCCTTATTGCCACTTTACTCAATACAAACTATTAACAGTTTCTACTAACATTTGTTTCAGTTATTATGGATGTGTAAAAAATTAGCCCCAAACTAAATGACATGAAACTACCTTTTATTAAGCTGACAAACTATTTGTCTGTAGTTCATATGGAGCACAGTAGAGGTAGCCTGTCTGCTGTATAGTGTCCAGATTCTTAGCTGGAAGACTCAGGCTGGGAGCAGGAAACATCTGGAGGCTTTTGCTCACTGTCTGCCAGTTGATGCTGATGGGTGGCTGATACCCTATCTAGTACTGTCAGCAAGAACACTGACATATGGTTTTTAAGTGGCTGCTTGACTTCATTACAGCTTTGTGGCTTGGTTCCAAGGGGGAACATCCATCCCAAGAGAGGATGGGGGGGAGGAAGGAGAGAACCAGGCAACAGCTGGATACTTTTTATGATGTAGCCTAAGAAGTTGCATACATACCACACTTCTGCCAAACTCTTGGTTATAGCAGTCACAAGCCTGTTCTCAGGTTTAAGAGCATGGGGAAAGACTTCATTTCTTAATAGGGAATGGCAAGATTTTGGAAGACTGTGAATGGTAATAGTGCTCTGGCTCTTTTTTGAAGAGAGAGGGTAAGAGAATATCCTTTTATTTTATTTAATTTTAAAAGATTCTATTTATTTATTTATTTGTTTGTTTATTTATTTATTTTAGAGAGATGGGAATAGAGGGAGAAACTGAGGGAGAGAAACATTGATAAGAGATATATTAATTGGTTGGAGGGACTTGACCCACAACCCAGGCATGTGCCCTGACTGGGAATCTAACTGGAAACTTTTTGGTTTGTAGGCTGGTGCTCAATCCACTGAGCCACACCAGTCAGGGCTGGGTCATCTTTTAGAAAAGCATTAATCCCACTCCACCCCAGAAGTCCCCACTTCTTAATATCATCACATTGAGGGTAAGATTTCAACACACAGATTTTGAGGAGACCACACAGTCAGTCCAGGACAGCAAATAAAAGTCAGCCTGTATTTTGGAATTTGCCTCATGTGTCAGTCTTTTTTAAATCTTCTTTTAATAACACACATAATAAGTGGATATGTAAATTACAATCATATGAAGTAATAGAGAAATATAGGGCAAAATGTCAAAGTCCCTTTTCCTATTGCCTCCACTCCACTCACTCACCCATCCCCCTGCAGGACTAGTGCTATATGCACAGCCGGAGGTTTCATTAAGTTTGTGGACTTCGCAGTCACGTATCTGCACATTTATGTATCTTTA
This sequence comes from Artibeus jamaicensis, assembly GCF_021234435.1. Taxonomy (NCBI): domain Eukaryota; kingdom Metazoa; phylum Chordata; class Mammalia; order Chiroptera; family Phyllostomidae; genus Artibeus; species Artibeus jamaicensis. Next base: position 3,736,392 of record NW_026521954.1, read on the forward strand.
TATATCATAAGGATAGATTGTACCATAAGGGCATAGCATATAAATTGTACTATTGTCTTAGCAATAGCCATAAGATTTGTGATGATATTTAGTTCAATAAATTAATTAAATTCTAATTCATATGGTATTTTTTAGGACTGCGGAATGTATATATTGTATGGGCAAATCAGCTTTTCAAATATTCAGACTTGCCTTTACCTGATATCTGAATTATTGAGGCTTAAATATGCATGGGTTATTTGGTCCTTCAAATTATTTTTGTTTATGTTGTAGGAAAATATGTAGAGATGCCACTTGGTCATGAAGGGCTCAGTGTAATCAGAAATACTACATTCCAGCTGGTCTTCCAGTTGAAAAACTGAACTTTTACAGGGATATGATTTTGCAGAAATACTTAAATTGAATGTACTTTGTTTATAATATGTCATTTCTTTAAAATTACCCTCCTGCAATTTGGGACTGTGTATCTAAATTTAAAATGTGCATACCTTTATTCTAGCAGTTTTTCTTTTCCTTATCCTAAATAGATTAATGAGAGTTCTGGCCAAGATTAAGGTGTACGTAGAAATGCTTTGCTTCCTTGCACAACCAAAAGAAGGAAAACAGCCATTTTAAAAACAATAAACAACCAGAACCTCTAGAAAAATCAAACTGCATGGAACTCTGATAACCAAGGAGTTAAACATTCATCCAGACCAGTAGGAGGGGCGGAGATGGGCAGCCAGATGGGGAGGACCTGTGGCAAGGCAGTGGACCCTGTAGGCTGGGCCGGGGGTGGCTGACTAGGAAACTAAAGACTCAAAACCTCTAGCTGTAAAATCCTGTGGGGGTTTCGAGGGTAGGAGAAACTCCCAGTCTCACAGGAAAGTTCCCACCACCTACCCACCTGGGAATCAGCACCTGAAAGGGCACAATCTGCTTGTGGGAAGTGACAGAAAGAAGGGGCTAGAGTGGAGAAAGTGAGCGCACTGTCCCCTCTGACCCCTCCTTCCCTCCTTCACAGATAGTACCACAAAGAGGGTTGCTCCACCCTGGTGTGAATACTTAAGGCTCTGCTTTTTACAGCATAACAGGTGTGCCAAGACAAAGAAATGTGGACCTAATGAAAGAACAGATCAAAATTCTAGAAAAAGAGCCAAGTGACAAGGAGATAGACAACCTATCATATGCAGAGTTCAAAGCACTGATAATCAGAATGCTCACAGAATTGATTGAGCTTGGTGGCAGAATGAAGGTAGAGATGAAGGCTATACAAAGTGATACAACAGAAAATGTATAGGGAACCAAAGCGAAGGGAAGGAAACCAGGACTTAGATCCAACAATTTGGAGCAGAAGGGAGAAATAAACATTCAACCAGAACAGAATGAAGAAGTAAGAATTCAAAAAAAAATGAGGAGAGGCTTAGGAACCTCCAGGCCAACTTTAAACATTCCAATATCTGAATCATAGGGGTTCCAGAAGGAGAAGAGGAAGAGCAAGAAATTGAAAACTGATTTGAACAAATGAAGGAGAACTTTCCCCATCTAGCAAAGGAGATAGATTTCCATGAGGTTCAAGAAGCTCAGAGAGTCCCAAATAAGTTGGACCCAAGGAAGCACACATGAAGGCACACCATAATTACATTACCCAAGATTAAAATGAAGAAGAGAATTCTAGAATCAACAAGAGATAAGGGGCAGGCACCTACAAAGGAGTTTCCATCATACTGTCAGCTGATTTCTCAAAACAGACCTTACAGGCAAGAAGGGGCATGAAAGGCAAGGACCTACATCCAAGATTACTCTATCCAGCAAAACTTTAATTTAGAATGGAAGAGCAGATAAAGCACTTCTCAGATAAGGTCAAGTTCAAGGAGTTCATCATCACCAAATCCTTATTATATGAAATATTAAAGGGACTAATCTAAGAAAAAGAAAATAAAAAATATGAAGAGTAAAAAGACAGCAAACACAATTATTAACAACCACACCCAAAACAAAAACAAACTAAGCAAACAACTAGAACAGGAACAGAACCACAGTAATGGAGATCAAAGGGAGGGTTAGCAACAGGGGAGTGGGAGGAGAGAGGGGGGAAAAGGTACAGAGAATAAGTAGCAAAGATGGTAGGTAGGAAATAGCCAGGAGGAGGGCAAGAATAGTGTGGAAAATGTAGAAGCTAAAGAATGTATGACACATGGACATGAAGTAAAGGGGGGAATGTGGGTGGGAGAGGGTGTGCAGGGTGGAGGGTAATGAAGGAGGAGAATGGGACAACTGTAATAGCATAATCAATAAAAATATTTAAAAATAATAAAACAAGCAATCATACCAGGAAAGAAAAAGATCGGAACTATGAACATTAAAATGACAACAAACACAACTATCAACAACTACACCTAAAAAAACCCAACTAAGCAAACTACTAGAGCAGAAATGGAGATCACGCGGAGGATAATTAGCAGGGAGGGGGAGGGTGGAGAATGGGGGCAAAGGTACAGGGAATAAGAAGCATAAATGGTAGGTACAAAATAAATAGGGGGATGTTAAGAATAGTATGGGGAATGGAGAATCCAAAGAACTTACATGTATGACCCATGGACATGAACTAAGGTGGGCAAATGATGGTGGGAGGGGCATACAGGGCAGAGTGGGATGAAGGGGAGAAAAAAATGGGACAACTGTAATAGCATAATCAATAAAATATATTAAAAAAACAAAAAGATTAGCCCTGGCTGGTGTAGCTCAGTGGATTGAGTTTGGCCTGCAAACCAAAGGATTGTGGTTCAGTTCCCAGTCAGGGCACATGCCTGGGTTGCAGGCCAGTGCCCTGACCATACATTGATATTTCTCTCCTCTTCTTCCCTTCCCCTCTAAAGATATATAAATAAAATCTTTAAAAAAAATAAACAGATTAAAGGCAAATATATCTTAAAAGCAAGAGAAAGGCAGTTACCTACAAGGGAGCTCCCATAAGACTGACAGATGATTTCTCATAAGTAACTTTGCAGGCCAGAAGGGAAAAATATATTCAAACTGATGAAAAGCGAGAACCTACCACCAGGATTAATGTACCCAGCAAAGCTATCATTTAGAATGGAAGGGCAGATAAAGAGCTTCACAGACAAGAAATAGCTGATGGATTTCATCACCACCAAACCAGTATGCTATGAAATATTAAAGGGTCTTCTTTAAGAAAAAGGAAAAGATAAAAAATATGAACAATAAAATGGCAGTACGTCCATATCAAGAATTGAATTCAAAAAAACAAAATAAACTACAGACCCATAGATACAGAGAACATTTTGATGGTTGCCAGCTGGGAGGATGGGTGGAAAAGGTGAAGGGATTAAGAAGTTCATATTGGTAGTGTCAGAATAGTTATGGGGGTGTAAAATAAGGCATAGGGAATACAGTTAATAATACTGCAGTAACTATGGTGTAAGATGGGTGTGAGAATTATTGGAATGATTACTTAGTAAGTTATATAATGTCTAATCACTGCAGCTAATACAATATTTTATGCCAAGTGTAATTGAAAAATTAAAAAATGATTAAAAATAAAAGTGAAGAGACAAATTGTATAAAAATCCATTGTTAACAGGAAAATCTGCTTGTTAATAGGAAAATAACTTAAACATATGAGTCTTAAAGGCAAAGAATAAAATTTTGAGATGCAAAATATTTGGAAGCCCTGGAAGCCAGGCATGTGCCCTGGCTGGTGTGGCTCAGTGGATTGAACAGCCTCCTGCGAACTGAAAGGTCACTGGTTGGATTCCCTGTTGGGGCACATGCCTGGCTTGCAGGCCAGATCCCTTGTTGGGGGCGTGCAAGAGACAACCACACACTGATGTTTCTCTCCCTTTCCTTCTCCTTCCCTTCTTTCTAAAAATCAATTAATTAATTAATTAAAAATATTCGGAAGCCATTGTATTAGAGAAAAATGCCACAATATAAATAATATTCAAGTCCAAAACAGAAAAGACTTTAAGGTTTTTCTTTTAAGTAGAAAGACCAAAGTAAAGATTAAGGCTTCAGGAGGGTATAAATCCTGCTCGTTTGGAAGTACTCAAGTTCTGCTGATGTACTTTCTTCTTTTTTTTAAAATATATTTTATTGATTATGCCATTACAGTTCTCCTATTCCCCTCCCTTCATTCCCCTCCACACCCCTCCCCCACCATTCACCCCCTTTCGTTTATGTCCATGTGTCACAAGTACTTTAAATTCTATATTTCCCATACTAGTCCTCCTACCTGTCTATTTTCTACCTACCGTCTATAGTACTCATTCTCTTACCTTCTCCCCCCTTCTTCTCCTCCCATTCCCCTGTTGCTAACCCTCCATGTGATCTCTATTTCTGTGGTTCCGCTCCTGATCTAGCTGTCCTCTTAGTTTGCTTTTGTTTTAGGTGTGGTTGTTAATAATTGTGAGTTTGCTGTCATTTTACTGTACATGTTTTTTATCTTCTTTTTCTTAGGTAAGCCCCTTTAACATTTCATAAAATAAGGGCTTGATGATGATAAACTTCTTGAACTTGACCTTATCTGAGAAGCACTTTATCTGCCCTTCCATTGTAAATGAAAGCTTTGCTGGATTGAGTAATCTTGGATGTAGGTCCTTGCCTTTCATGATTTGGAATACTTCTTTCCAGCCCCTTCTTGCCTGTAAGGTCTCTTTTGAGAAATCCACTGACAGTGTGATGGGAACTCCTTTGTAGGTGATTGCCCCTTATCTCTTGCTGTTCCTAGGATTCTCTCCTTCATTTTAATCTTGGCTAATGTAAATATGATGTGCCTTGGTGTGTTCCTCCTTGGGTCCAACTTCTTTGGGACTCTCTGAGCTTCCTGGATTTCCTGGAAGTCTATTGCCTTTGTCAGACTGGGGAAGTTCTCCTTTATTATTTGTTCAAATAAGTGTTCCACTTGTTGCTCTTCCTCTTCCCCTTCTGGTACCCCTATAATTCGGATGTTGGAATGTTTAAAGATGTCCTGGAGGTTCCTAAGCCTCTCCTCATTTTTTTGAATTCTTGTTTCTTCATCCTTTTCTGTTTGGTCATTTCTTTCTTTCTTCTGGTCCACTCCCTTGATTTGAGTCCCAGTTTCCTTTCCATCACTATTGGTTTCCTGTGCAGTTCCCTTCATTTCAATTAGTTTAGCCTTCATATGTTCCTCTAATTTGTGACTAAAATCAACCAGTTCTATGAGCATCCTGATCACCAGTGTTTTGAACTGTGCATCTGATAGGTTGCTTATCTCTTGGTCGCTTAGAAGTATTGGCTCTTGGGCTTTGAGCTGTTCTTGAGCCATAATGTTTTGGTCAAGTCACACCTGTTACATATGAGGGGCAGAACTTCAGGTGTTCACTAGGGCGGGGCAACCCAGGTTGCTGGATTGTGATGCTTGCTTGCTGTAAGTGCAGGCGGGGTCAGAGAGGGGCAATGGCCTTTGTTCAGCTCTCTCTCAGATTTCTGTCCCCTCTGCCGCTTCCCACAAGCACCCACAAGGGCCCAATTTGGCCCTTCTGATGCTGTTTCCCCGGGTGTGTGGGCTTGTGCACCCTCCAGGACTCTGTGGGTCTCTCCAATGAACTCTCTGGGAGCCTCTCCCAGCACCTCGGCCTCAAAAGTCTTTCCAGTTGGTGCTTTCAGGCTCTAATTCTTGTCACTGGGGCCCTAGCCTGAGCAGTCTGTCTCACTGTTTGCTTCTTCAGTTGGTTTATCTGCGTGGGAATGTGTGATCTTGGTCAGCCAGCCACCTTGTGCCATTACTGGGTCCGCATGTTGCCGCCCCACACCTGGGATCCGCCAACTGCTGCCTGCATTCCTGGGTCAGTCAGGCCACTTTGGCCTGCCTGACTCCACTCCACCAGCCGCTGACTCTGCCTCTCTTATTGGTCTGGCTCAATGTTTTGTTGTTGTCAGACTTCCATACAGTTCAATTTTCTGTGTTTTGGCTGCGTTTTTGTTACTAAAACTTTGTTGTCTTTAAACTTGGTTGTGCGAGGAGGCACAATGTTTCCACCCACGCCTCCATCTTGGCCGGAAGTCCTAATGCACTTTCTTAATTAAGCACGTAATAGTAGCTGTGATATTGCTGTGATCTGAAAACATCATATAAAGAACTCATCCTGAAAACTGAGTTCTTCTTTATATATCGTATATTTAATTTTATATATATTTAACTATGTTATTTAATCCACACAATGATCTTAAGGTTCATAATAGGTTGTATTTATCTTTTAGAGTTTGAGATTCTGCTTTATAGATAAAGAATTTGAACTCAGGTACTTCTTACTTTAAAGCTTCTCTGTTTAATGACTGTTCTCTACCACACTGTTTACCAGTCTATGGGCAGCTTGTATTCATGGGAAAGAAGGGTAGCTCCAGTATACGTGAGGTTCTTGAGTGGATATAGAAAAATAGTAAGTAGGTTCTGTTGAGGTACTGTCTGATTAGCTCAGGCTTCTATGGAAAAGTACCACAGAGTGGGTAGCTTAAATTGCAAACATTTATTTCTCCCAGTTCCCAAGGCTGGAAAGTCCACAGTCAAGGTGCCTGCAGATTTGGTGTTTGGTGATAGCTCTCTTCTTGACTTGCAGTCAGCTGCCTTTTTGCTGTATCCTCACAGGACACAGAGGGAAGAAGGTTACCTGTGGTCACTGTCACTTCAGTCTGAATTTGCTTCAGTTCAATTGTATAGTACATCAACTCACTGGAATATTCTTTAACCATAATTGTGGTTGAGAGAATGTTTCATGCTAGTGATATGTTACCCAAAATTATGATACAAAATTTGAACATTGTAAAGTAGATTGGAATTGTGTTAAGAATTTATACTTGAGAGTTAGTACTGGATATGTTAGTTGACCTCCCCCAAATTCAAGTTTCTTCATCTGTAAAATAGGAATAATAGCACCTGCCTCCTGCCAGTGGTTGTGAGGGTTAAATAAGGTAAGTTATTAAAGTTCTTAGTACAGGACCTACCACATACAAGTACCCAATAAATATTTGTTGTTATAATACTTGTACTTATGTGAAATTATGCATGTTTTAACCCTGGAATAGAATATATAATAATGATAATTGTATTAGGACAGTGAGTTAACCCACATTGATTTCTAAGTATTCTGTAGTGTTATTTTTATTATAATGTAATATAAACATTTAAGTTATAGTCACTTAAAATTAATATATGTAAATTTTAACATATTGCTAAAATGTATTTGTATTTAAATATGTCTCAAATACTATATAATGAGAATGTATTCCTGTTCCACATTGATAAAACATATAGATGTCTATTATATATTGGTATGTGTTTGAGTTGGAGTCAGTTAGAAGAGTGACATTAACAGCCAACTATGATGATTTGAACACATACTAAGATCATTTGGTTCTGAAGTTGACTAAATACAACAGCTGAATATTGGGTTGGCCAAAAAAGTTCATTTGATTTTATCTGTAGGTTAGCCCTAGCAGCACTTAGTTGTCTTTAACTTCATTCGAAACAATTTTGTTAGATTGTACTGTGGCAGCTGCCATATCATTGTGCATTTAAAAAAAAAACACATCAAAATTGGTAAATTTTTGTGCAGCCATTTTAAAATTGAAAGTGGAAAAAAGAGGCATCATTTTTGGTATGTTATGCTTTTTTATTTCAAGAAAGGTAAAAATCCTACTGAAATGCAAAAAAAAAAAAGATTTGTGCAGTGTATAGAGAAGGTACTGTGACTGATCAAACTTGTCAAAAGTGGTTTGCAGAGTTTTGTGCTGGAGATTTCTCTTTGGATAATGCTCCATGGTCAGTAGATCGGTTGAAGTTGCTATTGATGAAATCAAGACATTAATTGAGAACAATCAATGTTATAACACGTGGGAGTTAGCTGACATACTCAAAATACCCAAATCAATATTGTCTTGTTCATACCATATCTCTAGTACCTGGAAATACATAGTAGGCATTCAATATGTAAATATTTTAAATCAGTAAGTGAATAAACGACAATGAGTCTCTCCCATTTCTAACTGAACACTTTCATATAGCTACACAAAAATACTTGTTTTTTTCTCTTATACCTTCAGTATTTCCTTGGTGTCTTTAATGTGTGCCATTATTAGCAGTGATCAGTGATTGAAGGACCAGATAGAAAATACTTCGGGCTTGGAGTCTGTGTGGCAATGAACTACTCAACTCAACTGTTGTAGTGAAAGCAGCCATAGACAATATATAAATGCATAGGTATGGCTATATTTCAGTAAAACTATAAAAATTTGTCTGCAGCCTACAGATTGTAATTGGTGACCCCTGCTGTAGACCACAAACCCACTCCAAGGGTGTGGGGTGAAACCCAGACCCGGATAGCCATGGAGGAGGAAGAAAAAGCACAGTGAGCATCTGGTAGACTCATGCTGGCAAGGAGGATGGGACTGGCGGAGGCATCAGGAAGGAGCCTGGAGCTCCTCGGATGTAGATTGTGAGGAAATAGATGTCTAAAGATTTGGGGGCTTTTTAAATGCAGATCATGTTATTTATAGATATTTTTGAGCTACAAATAGCAAGTCAGATCTCAAGACAGGACAGCAGTTCTGATAGATCTATAGTCAAAAGCCAGGGCTGGCATTTGAATTACAAACATACAATGAACTGATAATTTGTTGGTCATTTAGGTCATAGGTACAGACTTGGGGATATGCTATGTCATTGCTAAAGATTTAAACCCTGCATAATCAATTCAGTAGAAAAGTTATTTTGACTCCTTATTTGATCTATCTAAGTAATTAGATAGATATTCAATCCAAGGACCTTTTTACCTAATCTTTTTCTTTTATATTCTCTACAATGCTACTTGGATGTGAAGGAGTAATTGGAAAAGATAATATATGCCTGCAAAAATACAAGGACGTCTCTGAAGGGATTGACACATATGGAACAACAACAAACCTGGGCAGAGGGGAGGCTGAAGGACAGCACAGGAGATGCACCTTGCACAGACTATCCTTTTGTACTTTTGAATTTTGGACTGTGTATACATATCACTTAGTGGGAAAAGGCAGATAAACTTTAACAAAATATATTCAAATTAAGAGGTGCATTTGGTCTGTTTTGTGACCAAGGGTCTGTAAGTCTTTTTCAACTTCTATAGAATGTGTATATTTTTACATATTATTAACTATAGTCAGCATGCTATGCATTACATCTCCATGACTTACTTCATTTTATAAATGAAAATTTGTACCTTTGTACCCCCTTCACCATTTTTCCCACTCTGCCCCTAACCCCCATACCCCCTACCTTCCCACCTCAGGCAAGCACCAATCTGTTCTCTTCCATGAGCTCAGGTTTTTGTATTTCGATTCTACATCTATAAGTCAGATTATGCAGCATGTGTGATTTGTTCATTTAGTATAATGCCTTCGAGGCCCATCTAATGTTGATGCTAATGGCAAGATTTCATTCTTTTTATGGCTGAGTAATATTCCATTATACACTTGTGTATGTATGATATCTTTATCCATTCATCTTTCATTGGACACCTAGGTTGTTTCCATATATTGGCTATTGTAAATAAGGCTGCAATGACATAACCCTGCAATGGGGTGCATGTGCTTTTTCGAATTAGTGTGTTTGTTTTCTTTGGATAAATACCCACAAGTGGAATTGCTGAATCATAGAATAGTTCTATTTTAATTATTTTAGTAACCTCCATTCTGTTTTCCATACTGGCTGCACCAGTTTACAGTCCCACCAACAGTGTGCAAAGCTTCCCTTTTTTCCATCTTAGCCAACACTTGTAATTTTTTGTTTTTTTTTTATAATACCCATAGAATATACAATTTTGAGAGTTTTGGGATTGATTCCTTTCATAGTTACAAGGCATTAAGATATATAGCATATTTTTATATTAATTAAAAGCTGTTTTCACATTCTGATTCAATAGGATTGTATTTAGTGGTATGCACCAAAACAAGGTAGATCATCTTAGAGAACAATTCACAAAATGATTTACTTAGCTGTTAATTTCAAAATTAGATGAGGTCATAATTAGTGTGGCACAGTAATAGTAGCTAACATTTCTCGAGTTGTTGCTACAGTTCACATGCATTACCTATTTTAATCCTCACAAGCACTCAGATACAGGTAATATTATCCTCATCCTACCAGATGAGGAAGCTAAAGCTTAGAGGTGTTAAAGAACTTGCCCAAGGTCTTGAAACTTTAGGAAGTTGCAGAACCAGACTTTAAAGCAAGATCTGTCTTCCCCCAGAGCCCATGCTTAACCAGCTAAAGCAAGATTGCTCTGTAGTTGCTTCCCCAAACAGCTACAAGTTAGGAGTTACTGCTTTAGTGGAGAGAGGGTGTCAGGATAAAGTAATGAGGCCAAAGTGAAAATTTGCATGCTTTTCATTCTCTGTATTGTGCAGTCATCTCTAAATTAAGACTTATGAAATTATCATTTCTAAACATCCAAAAAGGTCTCAGCATTGGCTGAACATACATAAAAGAGTGATGTATGTTTATCGATAGACAGTTTTTTAAAATTTTCTTTTTAAAATGATAATCACATGGTTCCAAAATTAGATTATATAAACAAATAGACATTGAAAACTTGAACTCCCAGTCTCTTCCAGAGCCTACTCTGCTTCTCCATTCCACCCTGAACCCCTATGTTATTTGTTTTTGTTTCTTGTTTATCCAACTACTGTTTACACAGAAGTGAACAAAAAGAAAAAATATGTTTCTCTCTTTCAAAGGTGTAGTTTCTACAAATAGAATCTTTTTATCTCTCTCTGCTTCAGTTTTTAAATATATTTTATTGATTATGCTATTACAGTTGTCCCATTTCTCCTCTTTCATTACCCTCCACCCTGCACACCCTCTCCCACCCACATTCCTCCCTTTACTTCATGTCCATGTGTCATAAGTTCTTTAGCTTCTACATTTCCCACACTATTTTTGGCCTCCCCCTTGTCTATTTTCTACCTACCATCTATGCTACTTATTCTTTATACCTTTTCCCCCCTCTCTCTCCACCCACTCCCCTTTTGCTAACTCTCCATGTCATCTCCATTTCTGTGGTTCTGTTCATGTTCTAGTTGTTTGCTTAGTTTGTTTTTGTTTGGGGTGTGGTTGTTAATAATTGTGAGTTTGCTGTCATTTTACTGTACATGTTTTTTATCTTCTTTTTCTTAGATAAGTCCCTTTAACATTTCATAAAATAAGGGCTTAGTGATGATGAACTCCTTGAACTTGACCTTATCTGAGAAGCACTTTATCTGCCCTTCCATTGTAAATGAAAGCTTTGCTGGATTGAGTAATCTTGGATGTAGGTCCTTGCCTTTCATGACTTGGAATACTTCTTTCCAGCCCCTTCTTGCCTGTAAGGTCTCTTTTGAGAAATCCACTGACAGTGTGATGGGAACTCCTTTGTAGGTGATTGCCCCTTATCTCTTGTTGCTTCTAGAATTCTCTCCTTCATTTTAATCTTGGCTAATGTAAATATGATGTGCCTTGGTGTGTTCCTCCTTGGGTCCAACTTCTTTGGGACTCTCTGAGCTTCCTGGATTTCCTGGAAGTTTACTCCCTTTGCCACACTGGGGAAGTTCTCCTTTATTATTTGTTCAAATAAGTGTTCCACTTGTTGCTCTTCCTCTTCCCCCTCTGGTACCCCTGTAATTCGGATGTTGGAATGTTTAAAGATGTCCTGGAGGTTCCTAAGCCTCTCCTCAGTTTTTTGAATTCTTGCTTCTTCATTCTTTTCTGTTTGGTCATTTCTTTCTTCCTTCTGGTCTACTCCACTGATTTGAGTCCCAGTTTTCCTTCTCATCACTATTTGTTCCCTTCACATTTTCCTTTATTTTATATAGGGTAGTTTTCATTTTTTCATCTAATTTGCAACCAAATTCAGCCAGTTCTGTGAGCATCCTGATCACCAGTGTTTTGAACTGTGCATCTGATAGATTGGCTATCTCTTCTTCGCTTAGTTGTATTTGCTGTGGAGCTTTGATCTGTTCTGTTTGGGCCATTTTTTTTTTGTCTTGCTGTGCCTGTTGTGTAGTGAGGGGTGGAGCCTTAGGTGTTCACAGGAGTGGGGCAACCCAGTTGCAAGATTGTGATGCTGTATGTGGGGGTGGGGTCTGAGAGGGAACAATGGCGCTTGCCCCACTCTCTGCTGAATTTCAGTCCTTTCCGCTGCTTCTTCCAAGCAAACTGGGCCTTTCTGTTGTTGATTCCTGGTGGGTGGTCTTGGGTACGTTCTAGGACCCTCTGGGTCTCTTCAATGAACTCTCCTGTGAGGCTGGGAGTCTTTCCCTGTGCCTCAACCCCCACCGGTGTTTTTAGTCAGTGTTTTGAGTCTTTATTTCCCGGTGCTGGGGCCTGGGTTGTGTGGTCTGTCTTGCTCCCCAGTTTTGCCTGGTTTGTCTGCACGTGAATGTGGGACCACCTGGTCAGCCAGTTGCCTTGCGTGCAGTGCCTTGCTTTACAATCGTCGCCTCACTGGGTCTACCTGTTGCCCCCCTGAGCCCAGGTTCGCCGGCTGCTGCCTGTGTGCCCAGGGTCTGCCGCTGCTGTCTTGTGCTCTCGGTGCCACTGCGCTTTGTGCTGCCACCTCTCTCCGCCAGGCTGCTGGACTCTGTCCCTCCTACTGGTCTGGATGATTGTGTCTTTTATCTCATTGGTTGTCCGACTTCCATACAGTTCAATTTTCTGTCAGTTCTGGTTGTTATTTTGTTTCTAAATTGTTGTTGTCCTTATTTTGGTTATATGAGGAGGCACAGTGTGTCTGCCTACGCTTCCATCTTGGCCGGAAGTCAGACGCTTCAGTTTTCAATGAGAAAAAAAAATTCTCATTACTCTCTTCCTAGTAGCTCTTCTGTATAGTTTAGTACTTTTCTTTTGGGAAGTCTAATAAAGTGGGAGCAGGAGTTTCTGTTAGAGGAAATTTTTAAAACAATTTTCTTAATTTAAATAGGTGAATTCCAGTAGATCACAGTATATTTGAAAATTATTTTAAGTAGGAAAAAATCCCCACAAAATAAACATTCCCTCAATGTTTTCTATGTTTTTATCTGATTTTGAAGGTTCGATATACACTGTGGTAGCATTCATTAAAAAACAAAACATGATCTTTCTGATGAATAGTATTCATTTTTGTAGAGTCCAATGGCTAACTTTCCTTTCTTCTTATTCATTGTAGTTGAGGCAGTCCCAGTCCTACTGCACAGACACAGAATGTCTTCAGGAATGTAAGTAACGATGGGAGGCTTGGCACTGAGGGCAGATTTAGAGGCTAGCCCTGACTGGAGTGGCTCAGTGGGTTCGGCGTCGTTACTGCAGGCCAAAAGGTTGCTGGTTTGAGCCCCAGTTAGGGCACATGCCTGGGTTGCTGGCCAGGTCCCTGGTTGGGGGCATGCGAAGTTTCTCTCCCTCCCTCTCTCCTTCTCTTCTCTTTAACAATAAATCAATTAAAATCTTAAAAGAATTATAGGCCAGATAACTGTGAATATTTCTCAGAAATCATTCTTAGAGTTTGCTGTTGAAGGAAATGGTCCTCAGTGATGCATTTCCTGCTTAGATATTTAATTATTAACTGAAAAAGTGGGGTTTTTTTTCTCTCAAAAACAAACTCTGTTTATTGAAGTTAATTATAAAAATCAGAGAGAAAAAAAAAAAAGAAAAGGAAAAACTTCCAGAATACTATAAGATAACCACTGTTGACTAACTTGGTATAATAAACACATCCAGAACTTTTTCTTGGCAAATATGCGCACTTTTGGCTGGTTGAGCTGGAACGTTGAGGCTGCCAGCACAAACCCCTTGCTCTTTACTTGGCATCTGTTTTCATCCATTGGCAGCTTTGAGAACTGAGTAAAGGAAGAAGGCATTCTTTCCCAAGGTTTGGAAGCTCTGGGAACCTGTGGAGTCATTCCTCTGGCTCTGACATTAGCATTCTCAAGAATGGGCAGTAGGGAGGTTGCTTTCTGTGTGGCTTTATGCTCAGTGGTGATAGTAAAGTGAGAATCAGAGCAGGAAGACTTGGCCATTATTTTAGGCATCTTTTTTCAGGATAGGAATAACTGGAGGGATACTTTGGAGGAACTAAATAGCATTGGAGCCATTCCAATGATATACTGTAACTCAGCTGTTAAAGAATGGAAGTTTGACATTCACAGGATATTATAGTGAGCCTGGCACAATCGAATTTCATAGACACACAAATTGGATCGCTTTGTGTGTTGTTTTTCACTTCAGCATGATGAATATATCAGTGTACATTTATCTTAAAATATTTACTCACTACATAATAATCTGTTATGGGGATGCACCAGTATTTAAATGATTCCCTTTTGTTGGACCCTTAGGTTCATGATACATTTTTTTGCTCTTAAAGCAATACTTAAATAAACATCCTTTGTATGTAAATTTTAGGGCCTTTGACATAATGCTGAATTGCACTTATTTATAGGCTAGGTGGCTTATATTTAACGTCTCTGAAGCTGAGCTCCACTTTAATATGAAACTAAAATCACAGTGAGGGACCATTACAAAAGGGCTTGTTATTGCATTATTAATTGTTATTGCAGTGTGAACTGGGTGTCCAGTAAAATTCTATAACAGAGAAATGGGAGCTGGTACTGTGCCTTGTCCAAAGTAGGCATTTTGTTGAAACATAGTCCGTTGGTACAACAGGGTAATTACGGATTATTTTATGCCTCTGGACAAGAAGGTGATGGCACTGTGCAGATGTTGTATGAAGCTGTCAGGATGATGGATGGTGGTTCCCCACTTTATGTTGCTTGTTCAGTAGCATTTATTAGTCTCTAATGTGTCCTCTGATAAGCAACTCAATTTTTTGAGTTGGCAGGTAAAGCTAAAATGTGTTCACGCAGTTGAAAATAATCTTAGTGAACTTACAGGAAAACTAGTATTTATTATATTGTGGTACTTGTGACCCTTTATCCAGCTCCACCTATAAACGGATATGCTTTTCATTTCTGAGTGAAATTTCACTTCCTTAATTTAAATATAAAGGTGAGCTTTAGATCTTGAATATTAATTTAGTCATGTTGTTACAGAACAATCCCACAGGGAGCGGGGATGAACGATGTACTATTATTACCAAATGGACCCCGGCTTCTCCTGGGGTTCCCCTGTGCTAGGTTCATCTTGCCCACCACCAGGGAATTACAGCTCTCAATGTCAGAGATTGGTGAAAAGGGAATTATTTATTCAAAAGTTATACAGACTTAAGAGTAATGACTTAATATGTTCATTACGATCCCAATATCCCTTGAAACACCCAGAAACACACACAGTCCTTCCTCCCTGCCTTTTCCCAGTAAGGGGTACTGTATCTTGGGAAAAAAAATAGAAGTCTGTGGCTCAGGTAGCCCCTGGTTCTTCCCAGTTATCTGTGCTGGGCTGGCAGGCCTCCCTTGGTTCCCAGCACCGTCAGTTGTGTCACTGCCAAGATTTGAAGTTAGTTACAAAACTGTTGCTATGCAGAACAACTCTCAATGGCCCTGCTCCATGCATCCCATCCTCCAGTTCAGACTTGTGGGGGTGAGGACATCATATATATATATATATTAATATTTCCTAAGAATATCATACACACACGCATGTGTATTTAATACTTCCTGGACCCAATTACAAATTCCTATTTGGGGGCCTCCTGGCTGCACCCTGTTACAATATTAGCCAGTTTTTCCCACCAGTTCTTCTAGGATTTGTTGGAAATGCTTTCTGAGAGCCATAGTTTTCAATGGTTTAAGCAGTTGTTTCCTCTGGATAATAGCATCACTTTTCTATATATTCTAAATTTTCTCTAGTGATTTCATGCCGTTTTCATAAAATATTAATCAGAGTTTCCCATGACTGCCTCTTCTGGTTCAGTAATTTGCTAAAATGGCTCACAGAATAGGGGAAGACAATGAACTCACTATCACTGGTTTATTATAATGGGTACAATTCAGGAGCAGCCATGCATAGGGCAAGGTAGTGGGAAGAGGGGTAGAGCTCCTCTGTTGTCTTTTGATGTGTCCTTCTCCCAGCACATTGATGTGTTCACCAGCTAGGAAACTCTCTGAATCCCCAGAGATTTAGACATTTTTTGGAGTTTCCATTATGTAGGCATGGATGATTAAATCATTGGCTGTAGGGGATTAACTAGATCTCCGGCCCTTCTCCTATCCCTGGAAGTCAGGAAATGGAGCTGAAAGTTACAACCCTTTAATCACATGGTCATACTCTGGCAACCAGCCCCAACTTAAAGCTCTGTAAGAGTCACCTGATTAGCATAAACTCAGGTTTGGTTGAAAGACATTTATTCTGAATAACAAAAGACCCTGTCACTCAGGGAATTCCAAGGGTTTTGGAGCTTTGTTCCAGGAACCAGGATGAAAACCAGGTATATATATATTTCTTATTCTGTCACAGCATCACAGTACCCATTGGGCTTGCCATGGTGTGTTGCCTATTTGAGATGAACAGGAATTTCATTACTTCATGTCATTGCAGAATCTAGTTGCAATCTGTTAACACACCTAGTTGCATCGTTCTTTATTTTGAGCTAAATTCCACTTCACTGTGATGTATACCCACAGTTTTGCTCTCTAGAAAAGTATAGAACAAGTGTGCTCACTCTTCTGAAAGACTGCCTTTTAGATAGAATTGTATGGAAACCAGCTCTATCACTAATGTCTTTTTAAGTAAATCAGCTTGCAGATGGGTAGGTGTACTGAGGATAATGTAATTACTGTACACCAGTGATTTCCAACCTTTTCATCTTATGGCACACATAAACTGATTACTAAAAATCTTCAGCACACCAAAATATGTATTTTTTTGCTGATCTGACAAAAAATTAGGTATGATTTTGATTCATTTACACTGAACAGCTGTTATTTTGGCTGTTGCCATTTTTTAATTTGACGCCTAAGAGAAAAGTGGTCAGTGTCCCAGACTAAATAGTCATGTATTGCATGTTTTTCTTTTATTATATTTTATTGATTATGCTATTACAGTTGTCCTGATTTTTACCCCTTTGCCTTCCTCCACTCAGCACCCTTGACTCCCTTAGGAAATCCCCCACCATTGTTCATGTCCATGGGTCATGTGTAGGTTCTTTAGCTACTCCATTTGCTGTACTGTACTTTACATCCCCATGGCTATTCTGTAACTACCTATTGTACTTAATCCCCTCAACTCTTCACCTGTTCTGCCCCTCCCCCTCCCACCCAGCAACCTTCCAGTAACTAACTACTTTTCTCTTGCTTCAAAGAATCTCTTTATCTTTAACCTTTGGCATTTTATTATGATACGTCTTGCAGTGGGCCTCTCTGTGTCCATTGTGTTTGGGACTCTTTGTGCTTCCTGGACTTGCATGTCTATTTTCTTTACCAAATTAGGGAAGTTTTCATTATTCTTTCAGATAGATTTCCAGTTTCTTGCTCTTTCTCTTCTCCTTCTGGTACCTCTATGGGGTGAATGTTGGACTACTTGATGTTGCCTCTTGAGCACCCCCTACTGGGGACTTGGCCCACAACCAAGGCATGTGCCCTGACTGGGAATCGAACCAGTGACCCTTTGGTTCAAAGGCATTCAATCAATCCACTGAGCCATACCAGCCAGGGCTTGATAGCCTATTTTAATAACCATCTAAAGATACTATGCTTAGAAAATCAATCTTCCGTAATTTTCATTTCTGACAATTGAGTTTTCTAATATAGTTTAGTTTAAAAATCTGTTTCATTTATTAGTTTTTTAAGCTCATGCCATGGGATAGGCACTGTGCTAGTTACTTGTTATTCTGAGTTAAATAAGATATGGCTGGCTCGAAGAGCAGGGAAAAACTGATACCTACCTACACATACCTGACTGACTTCTCTTAATAGATGCATAGACTTTGAAACATCTGGATCTGAATCCAACTTCCTTTTGCAAAAAAGATGGCCAAATTAATATCTCCTTGTTTGAGAATATCATTAAAGGGGTCTTTATCTGTATAGTGTACAACTCAGATGTTCCTTTTTTCTTAGGCTTTTTTTTTTCTTGCTGTTTCTATAATTAAATGGCAAAATTCTTTTTCCCTCCTAAAGTAGGTCGTTTTTACTGTATATCAGGTAATTTTAACCAGCGTTCTGTAGACCTCACTATTTCTGGATTGGTGGCTTTGTGGGTCCATGAATGTTCCACAATTATATCAAAATTGTTGAATGTATATACATGGATTCTTATGGTTAAGAGTCCCCTTAATTTTTATCAAATTCTCAAAGGATTCTGTTATCCCAAAATATTAAGAACAACACTATTAAAATCTTCATTTAATAGGCTTTGGCTTTTGATCATTTTATACCATTTACTATTTAGATTTTCTCACAGTGGGAAAGGGAAATTGAAAATGTTGTACTTCATAACTGTACATCTCTAGTAATACAACTTTTTCGCTTTAATAGTTTTTGAAGTTGAAATTTAAACCGAATTTTTTTACATTTATCTAACATATTAAAATCATGCTACAGTTTTTGTTGCAAATACATTTGCTTTTGCCTTTAGTACCGGGACCCTCTGGTGATAATGGCATCAGTATTACCATGATCATGATGGCCTGGATGGTTGTTGCAGTCATCTTGTTTCTACTGAGACCTCCTAATCTGAGAGGATCCAATCTAACTGGAAAGCCAACCAGTCCTCATAATGTAAGTGCTGTGGAATAGGAACCCTTTGTGGGGTGTGGCCTGGGAAGGGGAAGGAGTCTGTTTTTGGCAGAAATACCTGAATTAGAAAAAGGAAGATTTAATTCATGGAGTGAGTTTTTCCTTTGTCATGTCATCCTAGTAAATTTTGCAACCCCAAATGGCTTAGTGTTTGTGGCTTTTACATACAGAGATAAACATAGTAGCCCTCAAATAATTTTAAAATGAATTCCAGTCTCTACTCCCATGAGACATAAAAAATGATCCAGTTTATAATTTATAGCAACATTTCTCAAATCTCAGTCTGTATTCCCCAGTTCTGTCCACCTCTCAGTTGATCCCTTGCCTCTCATGCTTCCAGCTCCCTAAATTCTCTTACTAGCTACAGTTCAAATGTTTTTACTTGCATTTCATCTTCTTCCCTTGGTCCTAGCTATAAAATGTACTAGAGGCACTGAGCCTATCCGGCTAAATCCTGTTTTCCTATCAATTTCTCCCAAACTAATTTTCCCAGTTCTGCCATCACTGTCAATCAACTGAGTTGGCAAAAGCAGAGGTAGAAATCACCCGTTTTGGTAAATTTTGATAATCATTACAGCCATTATTAGCATCTTCTAAATGAAAACCATGAGGTGACTCAACATGGAGTTTTTGGTACTATCTTTAATAGAAACTCCATTAAAGGGTTCTTTTTCATCATTTTCAGAACCAGCATATATATATGTAATATGTATATGTATGTGTGTGTGTAATTTTAAAAATTTCATTTGGATATTGTCTCTTTAAAAGTATTTCTATAGCCCTGGCTGGTGTAGCTCAGTGGATTGAGCATGGGCTGCAAACCAAAGGGTCACCAGTTTGATTCCCAGTCAGGGCACATGCCTGGGTTGTGGGCCAGGTCCCCTGTGGGATCCATATGAGAGGCAACCACACATTGATGTTTCTCCCCTCCTTTCCCCTCTCCCTAAAAATAAACAAACAAACAAACAAATAAAAGACTTCCTTAAAAAAAAGTAATTCCATTGGATTCATTCATTGAACACCAGATTATCCCACTAATTCCCTTCTTCAGCCTTCACCATGTGGAATTCTTAAAACTGCTTTTCCCTCAATCTTGTGTTGTTAATATAAGAAAGAAGTTCAGTTAAACAATTCCTTTTTTTTTTTTGGAAAAGTACTTCATTCTTTTATTTTTTTAGCTTTATTGACATATGATTGCATAGAACATTGTGTAAGTTTAACGTGTATAAAGTGTTGATTTGATTCAGTTAAACAATTCTTATGTAAGAGAAAGCAAATGTGCAATGTGAATTTGTCCTTGCTTTGGTTTTTAGAACTTAGATATGCAGCATGCTGACTTTAAGAAAGAAGGCTTCATTAGCAGTATATTAAAAGGCCTTAAATTTATTTTTTTTAGATTTTTATTTTATTTTCAGAAAGAAGGGAAGGCAAGAGAGTAGGAGAGAAACATTGATGTGAGAGAAAAACCTCTATTGGTTACAAGCCTAACTGGTTTGATGTTTCAAAAAGAGAAACATCAGTTGGTTGCCTCTCGTATGCCCCCACCTGGGGACCTAGCCTGCAACCCAGGCATCTGCCCTGACTGGGATTCAAACTGGCCACCCTTTGATTCACAGGCCAGTGCACAGGCCACTGAGCCACACCAGCCAGGGCTATTTTTTTTCTTGGAGAAGAGATTATCCATTAAACAGCTTGTATATTGTCTAAATAAAGTGCTTTTTTCTTACTTTCTATATACAGTCTTATTTCCTATCAAAGAGCCATCTCCTTATGGTTTAGAGCTAAAGAAATCCAACTTAATTTAATAAGCTAATTTAGAAGCCATTAAAAGTGTCAAATGCAAGATTATAATCCCCTGAATCTTATTTCATTATTAGGAATAGTGGCTTCACTGCCCTAAGAATAAGCAAGAAACATATTGCCTAATTCCAAATAGAAACATTGATCACCTTCTACCAGGGCCTCATACACCATGTCAGAGTCAATAAATGGAACCTTCCTGAAGATTCTCCAAGTGCCGATCTCTCCTTTACAGTTTAGATGCTTTGTATTGAAAGTAACAAAATCAACTCAACCTGGTTTAAATAAGTGCCTTATTGGTTTACACATGAGAAAATCCAGAGCTAGGGTCACTGTTCAGAACGTTTCAGAGTCAACAAGGACACAGTTTCTTTCACCACACCATCAGCTTCATTCCATGATGGGCTCCCCTTGTAGCCACTAGATGGCCGCCAACAGCATCTGGAGCAACACGAGTCCTCATTGGCATCCCGCAGTGAGAAACAAGTCTCCAGCCTCACTTCGTACTGTTCCCAATCCATCACCTTAACAAGAGGGATGAGACTACCTTTATTGGTTTTAAATATCACCTCTGGAGCTGTTAGGGAGAGCTATTTTATCCAAAATATGTCACTGTTACTCAATTTTCCTTTCTTCCATACTGCAGGGAAGAATGAGACAAACACTGGTGAATCCACGTTAAGCTAGTGTTCCCTTGTGAAAAAAACATGAAAAGTTCAAATAAGGATATGATTTGGGACGAGAGGGTAGGGGTATTGCTACTCAGTTCTTACTATATGCGTTAGATTGGTTGCACTGGTGTTTAAGAATTCAACTCCATGATTTCTTTCTAATACAGGGACAAGATCCACCAGCCCCTCCTGTGGACTAATTTTGTGATATGTGAAGTGAAAATAGTTAACACCTTGCACGACCAAATGAACGAAGATGACCAGAGTACTCTTAACCCCATTAGAACTATTCTTTCTTTTCCATCTGCAATATAGGATGGTACTGTTTCCATGAGCTTTTAGAATTTTGACTTGCAAGCTTATTTTTTTGCTTCCTGTGTTATTACCATTCCCATTCACAGTATATTTGAGATAATGATTGTATTTTAAAAAGTTACATGGGTTATTTTGGTTATCATAAACTCAAACATTCCACTTATTTTATTTGTAATGGTGAGCACAGTTTTGGTGATGATTTCTGGCCTGATTGAAGGAATTTGTGATCTCTGCATTTAAATATTTGAAATAGTTTTGATAGGCTTTGAAGTTCATTTTTCCATAACGTATTTATAAAGTTATTTAGGGTTGTCTGAAATTGTATGAAAGAAAACTAGAACCAGACTATTTCTACTTACCTTGGTAGTTTATTTGTGCTCAGCAGTTCTTGGGACTGTGGCAACCTTTGGAATATTTTACAAGTTACACCCAAATCTGTATCATCCACTATAAGTGGCTTATGTGACCAGAAAAGGAGAAGAAATGAAATAATTGTTTACTAAGGTTTTTATTCCCATAAAATGTCTAATATTAAGAAAACTTTAAATAAAAATGATTTAAATATGGTGGATGACTTATAGTCCATTATGTAATATTTGAAACCATTGTATACTAAATAGCGTTATGAGATTCACGAAAGGAGTTCATTTTTCTTACCTTTGCTAGGTATAATCTATACAGTAATAATTTAATCAGTAATTTATTTTTAAAATGGGTGCCTCTCAGAAAGCTTCCTTTCTGTCTAAGTAATTCCCTGTTAAAACTTGTAAGGCTAGCTATGGATTGGGGGTCTGTTTGCTTACTGACCTTTGAATGCTACTTACTAATTTACTCTTTTTTTTTGAAGAAAAGTATTGGAGTATTTACTTCAAAGTAAATGCTTTGTATTGGAGTATTATTATTCTTCTGACTTTAAAAAATATTTAATGGATTCTTGGTTTACCCCAAAAGGAGGGAAATGAGAAATAATCAAGGATCTTTTTCTTACCCTATATGTTTCCTTCTTGTTTGGTAGCAGGTGGATTGGGTTGTGGAGGAGCATCAATGTAGGTGAAATTCTGAACTGTATAGAAAGTGAAATTTTGCATTGTTTTGGTCAGTTTGAAAGCAAATGAATACAAATGGCATTTTAAAAAGTCTACATAACCTATGTGGTATAGATTTTTTTCCTAGCAAGCAATTGCAGATGATTTATGAGGGCTAGAAGATATTTTTCTATCAGTATAAGAATTTTTTTCCCCTATCCCTGTCTAGCTTTTCACTGTATCCATCTGAGAAATTACCTGTACAAATTGAATAAACTTCCCTATATCATTATACTGCTTAATAGAGTCTCTGATACAGTTGTGTGATGCTCTTAGGATATTTTCCCCCTTTATCATCATTGTATTCTGGGTCATAAACCTTGTAAGAGTTTCATTTCATTATATAATCCCATATCGACTGCTTGCATTCCTCCTGTGCATCTTGGCTTTGTGCTCAACTTCTCGAAAAAAAAATAGAATCTATTCTTAATTATTTGTGCTAATCAGGGTATTATAACACAGGTAAATCAAATCCCAGATAAATAAATACCATAAGGTTTTTCCTCTTGCTGTGGCCTACTGGAAGCCTGCCCAGCTCTATAGCTTTTAAGATACTTACAGCAGAAAGGGTAGGAATGGCATAAGGTGGAGCTAAATGCCTGTAAACATTCCTATTTCTGCCCTTGCCCCCTGAACTTTAAATACTTGCGCATATATCCCGAAGTCTGTCCTCTAAACTGCTAGAAGGGCAGTCTCTGGCGGAGATCCTGATACATTCACTGAATCAGCCGCTCACAAGTAATTGAGATCTGGCTTTGGTGGAAGACGAGCCTGTGACAGGGAAACAGTGTGCAGTGTTAGAAAGATACCTGGAAATCCGGATTTCTGTTCCTGGTTCCTCATTTCTGTCACACACATTTAATTGACATTACATTTAGAAGATTAACCTTTTCCTATGTGGATCATCTATTTAACTAATAACAAGTTTTTAGTGGATTATTTAATACTGGGTTTGTTTGGATTATTTTTGCTTGTAAAATTTCTTTGCAGCCCTGAAAAGGATAGTGTACAGCTGCATATAAAATACTCCTGTTAACCTTATTGGTAATTTATATTCTTCTTAATTTCGTAAGCTTCTACCTGTGGCCTTTTTACTGAGTACACTCTTATTCATTACTTGTAAACATTAACCTGAACTATGGCTACAATCATTTTTAAGTAATGTGGGAAAAAAAGGAAGATAAATCTTCACACTTTAATCACCATGGGCTCTTAAACATTCCACAAATGCTATTAAGAATTTACTTTGTTTTACAGTCATTTAATGTTCTTTTATGCAAAATAGTGGTTTTTTTGCCTTTCATATGGAAAAGGTTAACATTGGAACTGTGTATAGTAAAAGATTTTACTATGTATCTATCTAGGCACTAGCCCATGATCAGCAAGTCATATTTTAAACAACTTGGAGATTTTCTGAAATAACTATTAAGTTCAGCAATTCTGTAGTTACTTTTAGTGTCTTTGTGGTATGTGATGTGATAGTGTTTATGGAATTACCAAATTCTTACATTTTCAAAGGAACCTTGGAAATATATCACTCTGAATGAAAGTCTGTCTAAAATTTGACCAGCTTGGTTTAAGATACAAAACAACAACTTGAAGGAGAAATAGGAGTTTACAGTTAATGGGTGAAATTTTTGTTGTTCAAATAGTAGGTTTAGTTTTAACATCATAATATTTCTGAATGAAAAAATCATGTATTTGTTATCATGTCTGATTACTTTGTTAAAAGGAAAAGTGGTCACGTGCTATACTAAATGTTAATTGCTGTTTTCAAATGGTTAATCATGCCAAACAAATCATGTCTGTGCCATCCAGGGTTTATTGTCATCTTTTACTGAGTACTTGGATTGGGATAAAGGGCTTGTACTATGCACTTTTTATTAATGAATAAATAGAAACTGTTAGTAACACTCAATGTTTTCTGTTTGGCTTTTCTGGGAAGAGAAGCAAGTATCTTGCTTAGTAAAATGTTAACATCTTTATCAAACAGCTTCTTTGTAAGACACTTTACCCTTCCCTGAAGATTTTCCTAAGAGAGAATATTTATAAGAAAAATATTTATATAATAGTTGTATGTGTCTTTACAATTAATCCAGCAAGTATAATTTTGTGGTTACAACATACAGAACAGATGTAACTCTACTGTCAGAGTCTATACCCCCCATAGACGGGTTAAGATTCTTAGCCTTCATTTTTATCTAACAACCTTAAAGACTACATTTTACTGTTTTGTCTCACGTTGCACTGTTACCATTTACTTTCCCAGTTTCACTAGCAACAGCCTATTTGAAACTGCAGTCTGAAGCTTCAAGCATGAGTCTGTTAGTCATTGCTGCATCAGAAAACACAAGGCTTAAGAAAATAAATCTTGGGCTAAGTAATGTTGAAAATTATAGACTGGGTGATGAACACACAACATAATATGTAGATGATGTATTACAGAATTGTACCCCTGAAACCTATATAATTTTATTAACCAATGTCCCCTAATAAATTCAATTAAAAAAAGAAAATTATAGTTTCTCCATTGAAGAATAGATTGGGCTGATAATTTTCTCCCTCCACAACATCCAAGGTATTTGCCACTGTCACAATACCTTAAGAACTTAAGTCACACAGTTGTAAACCGATAATGCTACAGAATGGACCTGGGGGCTATGGGGTCCCTCTGTCACTGTGGATTCTTAGTCCACCGCCATGGAATTGGAATTATTGTTTTCAATACCAGAGTTTGGTGAAAAGGAAAGGAACTATTTATTTAAAAGTTATATAGAGTAATGACAATGTCTTCTTTAAAATTACAACGTCCCTTTAAACACCCACAAACACACACAGTTTTTTCTTTCTCCTTTGCACTGGCAGGCTAGTTTTGGGTACCTTATCTCAGGAAAAAAAAATAGAAGTCTGCAGCTCATTTCTCCCAGTTCCTCTCAGTGATCCGTGCTTGGCTGGCAAGTCTCTTGCAGTTCCAGAGACACATCAGCTGTGTCTCTGGAATCTCCACTTCTTAATGCAAGACCAAGTGGCACCTTCTCAAGGCCCACCGGCAAGAGCCCTTTTACTCCTTTCCTTCCTGCACTGTCTCTTCTGCATTTTTCCAAGCTGCTAAGAGAGAGCTCTGCATGGATGCTATATCTTGCTTTCCATGCTTTCTGAGCTGTGTGGTTCCAACCCACATGGCTGCTGCACCTGTTACAGAACACAGGTGGCCAAGGACGGTATACTGTTAAAAAAGGACCCTTTACTGGGTTCGATTGTCCGTTGCCAATAGGAAAGACATCTTTCAATGCCAGAGATTTGTGGAAAGGAAAGGAAATGTTTATTTAATGCTATACAGACTTAATGTAGTGACCTAATGTCTTCATTTAAAATACCAAAGTCTTTAGGGTACTCACAGATGCACACAGTGCTTCGTTATCCCCCTGCCCTAATTGGAGGTACCGTAACTCAGGAAAAGAAGCAAACGTCCGTGTTTCAGGCTGCTGGCATTGTCAGCTGTGTCACTGTCCAGGCAGGATCTCTAATTAATCCAAAGCCATGTGGCACCTTCTCATGGTCTACTGGCAAGAGTTCTTTGTACCCATTTTCCAGGCAAAGTCTCTCCTGCTTTCCAGGCCACGTGGCCAAAGGGAGCACCCCAAAGTTGTGTAGTCCTCTTCTACCAAAGCAATTACCTCTGAATTGCTCTCCCCACATTAACTCTTTTTATTCCAAAACCACATGGTTCTTTCCTCCACCAGAGCTCCGGGGAAGGTGGGGTCACCACTTTGCCAAAGCCGAGTAGCAGTTCTCTGCTAAAGCCGCATGGTGGTTCCCCCTACTAAAACTGCAGGGGGCCCCACTCTGGTGACGCCTCGTGGCTCACCCTCCAATGGCTGCAATGTCTGGCTTTAAATCCCTGGCCAGTCTTCCTCTGTACCCCCATTTCTGACTCCTCCTTCGATCGGTTATACCTGCCAGCATTCTTGTATTATTCCAACTTTACCAGGCTGCCATCATGAGTCTGGGCAGGTAGGGCCCCATGTCATGGAGCCAATCTCCAAGCTCCCACGCAGGCACTGTAACTCGGGACCTGCCCCCCAGTTACATATTGTGGGGCAGTGACTTCCATCCCCATGGCTCCATGCATGGGCCACAGCTATTTAACGTATCTAAGCGACCAGCCAAAGGCTATAGGTATGTTAAATGACCATGCCATGGATTAGCTGCAAGGCTGTGGCTGTACAAAACAGCCCTGCATGTTCCTGCTCCATGTGTCCCTTCTCCCAACTCACACCTGTGGGGGAAGGGGTGAGGACATCTTATATGTCTCTCCAATATTTCCTAGACACCCTGAGTTCTGGACCCCATTCCAAATTTCTTTTGCCCTCCCCCCCCACTTGGCTGCACCCTGTATCATGCCTGAGTTTAAATCCCAGCATGAATCTTTCTCTGAAAACCCATTTCCGACTCTACCCACAATTGGCTATACCTACCTAGCAGAACTCCTATGTTTTTTCAGCCTTTGTGGGCTGCCATAGTTAGTACAGACAGGCGTGGCCCCATGGTGTGGAGTGGACCATCTCCAAGCTATCATGCAGGTGCTGTAACCAGGGGGAGGTGCCTCCCAGTTCCATTATGGGTCGAAATCACTCCTTGCTCCCTGGATTAAAGCATGGCTATAGCTACTTAACATCTATGAAGCTAGCCAGCAGTTATAGATGTAAAATAAACACTTTTGCATATCAAGTATGAAGCTGGCCAACTGTTGATATGCAAAACAACTCTCAGTGGCCCTGCTCCATGCTTCCCATCTCCCCCCACCACCCCATTCAAACTTGTGGGGGGGAGAATATCCTATATATTTCCTGGACACCCCGAGTTCTGGACCCCACTGCAAATCTCTCTTTTTGAGGGGGGATCCCTGGCTGCACCCTGTTACACTTTACTGAATAATCTTGTAAATGTTATCCAGTATCCCTTAAAAAATTGAGTAGTATTGCATAATACTCAAGTTGCTTTTAAAAGAATCAAGGTCATAATTTATCTGGCATCTTCTGTTTGGAATTCAGAACATTCCAACATAGGCCAAAATGTTTTCTGCTTCTAACTCTCAATTTCAGTTTTAACAAAAATAAGTATAAAATGAGGAAAGATAGATTTGAGTTGTCTTGGTTTATCACTACAGGGGATATCCCCCCAAACTAGAATTCAGTTTATCCTTTTGTTTGGCACACAGGGTAATTTTACCCCTGGGGAATAGATACATACAGTGAGGTTTTGTTTGGGTGAAAGGTAAGCCTTTCTTTTGAAAAAAGGATTGTTCTCAGGCAGATCACTTTTGGGAAGGGGACCCATAGAAGTTAAGGAGCTGGAAACTGGTTCCCTTAAATATATCTTCACAAATTATTGTCAGAATCCAGAACGGTGTGGCAGGGAAGGGCAGGGGGTGGGGGCCAGCATTACCAAAGTCTTACTGCTTTTATTACCCTATTATATCTCAAATTGGTTCACCCCTCTTCATTTCCATGGCTACTGTCTTGGACATGCTAGTTCTAATTCTGGGTAGAATTACCTATGAATTGCTCTCCCCACATTTACTCTTTTTATTCCTCTAACCACCCTCTTCATTTCCCCTAGTTCACAGGTGGCAAACACAAGGCTCGTGGGCCAAATCCGGCTTTCCACCTTGCTCTACTGGGCAGCAGCACGGAGCTCCTTGCTCCTCATTAAGTAGTTGCACATATACAGTCCTAAAGTTACATTAGGCCCTTCCCTTTGAAGGCAACTGTGAGGCTGATGTGGCCCCCCATGAAAATGAATGTGCCTAGTTAATGCTTGTGTTTTACCTTTAGGAGCTCAATTACTACAACTTGAGGAAGTGTTCCTGACCTGTGTTAAATACTCCTATTGTGTATTTTCATTAGGACTATGCAATTTTACATTTATCTGTGTGATTGATATTTCCCCACAGAGTAAAATTTAGGAGGGCAGGAACTGTATATCATTCTTTATTCACAATTCCTAGTGACTAGCACAATACTATCATGTAGTTAACACTCAGGAGATAATGAATGGTTTTAAATTATAAGAGGAAACTTTACAAATTGAAACCCTACATACAAATCGACATATTAAGCAGGTAACAGTAGAACTGCTCTGATTTGGAGAAGGGAGAGATGCAGGAGACATAGAATCCTGCCTGTTTGAACTTCCCACTTAATTTTCTTGCCTCACAGACTGACACACCACCAGAGAAACATCAAGTTCTCACACTTTATTCAAAGGACTGCTTTACACATCTAAAATTTGAAGACTCCCAAAGTTTTTTCACGTTTATATCTATTGGTATTTACCCTATTAGAAATGAAAATTGGTAAATTATGAAAACTACATGAATTCCTTAAAAGTGACTAATCTATTAAATATTAACATAAATAACACATTTTTAAAAGAGATTTTATTTATTTTTAGAGGGAGGGAGAAAAGGAGAGAAACATCAATGTGTGGTTGCCTCTCATGCACCCCCTACTGGGAACCTGGCCTGTAACCCAGGCAGTGCCCTGAGTGGGAATTGAACCAGCAACCCTTTGGTTCGTAGGCTAGCACTCAACCCACTGAGCCATACCAACCAGGGCTAAATAACACACATTCTAATTAAAATTACTGTAGCCCCAAATAAAAAATCTATAAGAAGATTGGTATTGCTTGACATTTTGGAAATATAAAAATCTGCATTCAATCTGTTACAATGTCAACAAGTCTCTGGGAAATTCTGCTGTACATCTGTGACAAAATGAGAGGGAATAAAACAAGTAACATTAGTTTTACCATGAAGATGTTTTGACCTCCTGGATCCCTTGAAAGGGTCTCAAAAATTGTTAGTGCATTTTGGTATTGGCCATCCTAGATCTAAAGGTCCACTGTAGCTAATAACTGCCATTCTGACTTGACTCCTGAGACCTTACTGTTGTGAAGATTATGATTATTATCAAAATACAAAGAATGTGAATTATAGGTAGAAAAATATTTTTAAAGGGTGAGAATAAAAGTGGTTTTTTATTATAAGCCCAATTGTAATAGGTAACTTAAACCTATGTATATGCCAAGTTCAAAATGATACCTCTATTATAGTGTTAGTTAGATACATTGCAACTATGTATGTGTTCATTTCTCCTCCTGGCCTGTGAGCTTGGAAGAAGACCCAATTGTCTTGATTCATTTTGCATATGTGGTCTCTAAGATAATGTCTAACACTAAATATTTGATGGAGGAATGAACTTAACTGCATAAAATGTACAACACCTACATATACTATCACACTTTCTAAAATTCACAGCAAATTATTGTATGTAGTCAACATTCATCAGCTTTTTGAAGTTCATCATCATGATCGAAGAAAACCATCATCTATGTGGTATTTTAAAGTGTCTTTATAAATTCATCACTTTCCCCATGACATATTTAAAAATACTTTTAAGTACAAGTCAGGTCGTCTGATGTAATTCTTAATTTAATGAGGGAAACCAAATGACTGCTTTATTTGCAGCTTAAATGATCTTGGGGTGGGAAAAGAGAAACAACTGCCCTCCATATTAGAAGTGGGCAGACTCCAGATGTTAATACTACCTTCTCTCGTACATGTTGCATAGTCTACTACATATCACGCAGACACCCCAGATCCTGAATTTGGAAGGAGCATCATCTCCGGAAAATATCTCTGAGGGCGTGGGTGTCCCGCTTCTCCAGAGATCAGGCGGGGCCCCTAACTGGTCCACTCACGTAAAGACTCAGCATCCTCCAGACGTAAGGCACCTCCTTCCCAGAAGCCGCGGGTGGGACGGGGTCTGACTCAATGTTAGGCCGCAAGCCCGTGGGGTGCGGCGGACCCACGGGCCTGGCGCGCGTGGGAGGGAAGTAAGTCGCCGGCCAATTCAGATCCGTAGAGTCTAGCGGGACAGACTCTAAAGGGCCAGCCTCCCGGGTGCTGGGGAGAACGGGAGTAGGGGCCAGGACCTTCCGGTCCCCTGGGGCCGCGGCCGGACCAGTATCCCCGCATCCTCTGAGTATGGCTGACCTGGAGCCTACGCGGCAGCACCTCAGCGCGGTCCCTTACCCAGGAACAGGGTATAGGGAGGGAAGTAGGGCCTAAGGGTAAGTCCAAAGTCTCTGACTGCAGCAGTTGTGACAGGCCCGGGACCCAACCCCACAGCCTAAAGCGGACCAGCTGCGCACGCAGCTCTCTTCTGCGTGTCTCGGGGCAGGGGCGGGGCCGCTGATCTGGCCAGAGTGGATTCGCCCAGGCTCGGCTAGGGGCGTGGCCTGTCCATTCGTGCTGTGCTGGCCCCGTCCCGCCCCTAGGACGCTGCTGGAAATAGGGGCGGGGCCCTGGCACAGAGCGGCGGCAGGAGCTGGGCGTAGTAAGGGGGATGAAGTCTCCTCCTTCTCCCGCCGAAGGCCTTAAATACTGGCCCGGGACTCTGGGTACGGTGAGAGGGAATCTGGAGGAGTGGTAGCTGTGGGGCACTAAGGGAGGAGCCGTCGGAGCCCTCGGAATAGGAACGGAAGCTTGGAAGTGGGTAAGCGTCTTTCCCCGGCAGGCCCGGCCGCCAGTCGGGATGCTCAGGGTCCTGGCGGTGTGTGGAGGGAGCGGAGCTGGGGTGTTCACGCTGCTCCAGGTTGCTCCTTGCGCTCATTCGCAGGCTTCCAGTCTTAACGATCCCCGTGTCTTCTTCTAGGCTCTGGCGGGAATCTGTGTTTGGGACTGCCGCCTGGGGATGGTGTACCTTGGGATTTTTATTCCAGACTCACGAGTCTTCCAGCTGCATCTTTCTGCTTTTCCTCACTTTCTGACTTGAAGCACATGAGATTTCCCCTGCTCTTCAAAAAAGCCTAACGTCCACCGAAGGAAGCGGTCCTCTGCATAGGGACCCCATTTTGGTCTCAGTCATAGTCTTTTGTTTGTGTAAAGTCTTCTCACCTGGGGGCTGCTGCTTTCCTCGCTTCATTGGCTGCCCTTCTTAAGAAACTAGTGAGAAAACAAAGCCAGAAAGCCCTTTTGATTTGAGGGCGAAATCCGAGGACATTATGTATGGCCTGTACTGGAATGCGTTGTTGGCCAACACACCATATAATTGCTTTATTTCACCTCAGGGAAGGCGTTTTTTGGGTGCTTTTTAGGAGATCCTGTGTGTATGAGATCTCGATAAATGATACCTCTTACATAGGAAGATAATTGAGTAGTGTTGAGAATACTATATAGAATATATATAGAAAAGAGGGATTCACTGGTAGGGAGCTTTTTATGGTTACACAGAGGAATGGCTGTCCATTGACTGCCCTCGAAGACACAGTGAGTCTTTGAGTTTCTTCAAATTCCGTAAGAAATAGAGAACAGTAGTCTGGTCTGTTTCTTCAGGGGGGTCCTGGAAATGAAAGAGATTACTGTCTGCTCTGAGTTGTGCTTGTTAGCACCCAGCATCTAGTTCAAGGTAAGTGGTAGACAACCCTGATTGAAAGGATCACATTTCCCTTCCCGTTGCTGCACGTCTTCCTCTAACATAAGATCTTCCTATAACTATAGGAGCATATTCCATCCTTCCTCTTGCTATTTCCACAGCTTTGTATGATACCCTTTAGACACAATGTTAACATTCTGTCACAGACTAAGTATTTTTGGGGGGTTAGGCATCTGTTAGTATGTAATTTTTGAAAATGACTAAGATGGTTTGTGAAATTGATATATCCAGCTATAGTTAATCCTTTGCTTTAGCTACTGCAGAGTGTACTGATGGAGGATGGAAGTGAAGGAATTATATTTAGTTTAGATTGCAGTTACCCACATAGTCTAGGTAGAAATTTTGGTCTCAATTTATAAACTCTTAAATGAAGAGTAGTTTTGGAATGGCCTGGTTTGTTGTGACTTTCCTAAAATGTGGAGGTAAAAACTCATTTTAAACTGACTTAGAAAGCAAACATCCCCATTTCCCTAACAGCACAGTACAGAGCATCAGAGGGTACATAAAAATAGAATAGAATGTGGAATTACAAAGTCATAAGCATGTAATTCTGTAAAATAAACACTATTACACTTAAGCACATCATATGACATTTTGGGTGAAATGTTCAAATTAAACTATAAATTATTACACTCATATTATTACCCTAGCAGCCACATTCAAGCAGGCATTACTTTTGCTGGATCCTGTATGTAGGTTCTACAGTACAGGTTCACCTGCTATCAACAATTTGCTCAGCTGTTATTTGTAAGGCAAGCTGAATACAGCCTGGCTATCAGGTGGATAAGAAGTAACTGGAAACACATGCCAAAGTTCTACCTAGAGAAGACGATAGGATTCTGGGCAATCTGTGCAAAAATACTATGATCAGCCATCTGAGCTAAAGATCGAATAGTCTTCCTTTAAAAAACATAGAGGGATTATAAGCCTTCTGGCCAAGTTGGAGGAGTAGGTAGATATACTTTGCCCCCTCCCACAACAAAAAGGGCAACAACAAATTTAAAAAAACCAACCAGAGCTGCCAGAAAATTGAATTTGATGGAAGTCTGACAACCAAGGAGTTAAAAAAAAAAACAACATTCATTCAGACTGGAAGGAAGGATGGAGACAGGCAATGGGGCAGAGAGGATGCGCAGCAAGGC
This sequence comes from Artibeus jamaicensis, assembly GCF_021234435.1. Taxonomy (NCBI): domain Eukaryota; kingdom Metazoa; phylum Chordata; class Mammalia; order Chiroptera; family Phyllostomidae; genus Artibeus; species Artibeus jamaicensis. The sequence goes on from NW_026521954.1 coordinate 3,769,601, forward strand.
TGGGGCTGGTGGACTGGGTGGGTGAGGTGGAGGCTGGTAGACAGGCTGTAAAAACCTTTAGGGATAGTGGTGGCAGAAGAAACTCCCAGCCTCACAGGAGAGTTTGCTGGAGAAAGCCACAGGGTTCTAGAACATACACAAGCCCACCCCCTGTGGAATCAGCACCAGAAGTGGCCAATTTGCTTGTGGGTGGCAAGGGGAGTGACTGAAAGCCCAGAGCTGAGCAAGTGGCAATGTTTACTTTTGGACCTCTCCCCAGCATACAGCGCCAAAATGCAGCCCGAGGTGGGTTGCCCCACCCTGGTGAATACCTAAGGCTCCATGCCTTACTATGTAACAGGCCTACTGAGACTAAAAATAAAGAAAAGTGGTCCAAATGAAAGAATAGATCAAAGCTCCAATAATAGTACTAAGCGATGGAGAGCCAACCTATCAGATGCAGAGTTCAAAATACTGGTAATCAGGATGCTCACAGAAATGGTTGAGTATGGTCACAAAATAGAGGAAGACGTTAGGTTGTGCAGAGTGATAAAGGAAAATGTACAGGCAACCAACAGTGAAGGGAAGGAAACTGGGACTGAAATCAATGATTTGGACCAGAAAGAAGAAATAAACATTCAACCAGAACAGAATGAAGAAAGAAGAATTTAAAAAAAAATGAGAGGCTTAGGACATCTGGGACAACTTCAAAGGTTCCAACATCTGAGTCATAGGGGTGCCAGAAGGAGAAGAGGAAGAGCAAGAAATTGAAAAATTATTTGAACAAAAATAATGAAGGAGAATGTCCCCAATCTGATGAAGGAAATAGACTTCCAGGAAGTCCAGGAACCTCAGAGAGTCCCAAAGAAGTTGGACCCAAGGGAGCACACACCAAGGCACATCATAATTACATTATACGAGATGAAGATGAAAGACAAGGAGAAAATCTTAAAAGCAGCAAGAGAAAAGAAGACAATTGCCTACAAAGGAGTTCCCGTAAGACTGTCAGCTGATTTCTCAAAAGAAATCTTGCAGGCAAGAAGAGGATAGAAAGAAGTATTTGAAATCATGAAAGTCAAGGACCTACCTCCAAGATTACACTATCCAGCAAAGTTATCATTTAGAATGGAAGGGCAGATAAAGTGCTTCCCAGATAAGGTTAAGTTAAAGGAGTTCATCATCACCAAGCCTTTATTATATGAAATGTTAAAGGGACTTAGCTAAGAAAAAGAAGGAAATAAAAAATATGAACAGTAAAATGACAAAGTCACAACTATCAACAACCAAACCTAAGAAAACAAAAATGATCTAAGAAACAACTAGAGCAGGAACAGATTCACAGAAATGGAGATCACATGGAGAGTTATCAGTGGCGAGGGGAAGAATGGGGGAAAAGGTACAGGGAGTAAGAAACATAAATGATAGGTACAAAATAGACAGGGGGAGGTTAAGAAATATATGGGAAATGGAGAAGTCAGAACTTCTATGTATGGTCCATGGACATGAGCTAAGGGTGGATGAAATGATGGTGGGAGGGGTGGTGCAGGGAAGGGGTAATAAAGGGGAGGACAAAATGGGACAACTGTAATACCATAATCAATAAAATATATTTAAAAATAAAAATGAAAAGATAGGCCCTTATGGAAAGTTTCTCATTCATTCAATTAATATATTTGAGAGCCTGGCGTTCTAGGTGTTGAGGTGAACAGAAGCAGATAAGGACTGTTAGCCTGGGAGCACCATATTAAACTACGAACTTCTTGAGCCCAAGTTGCCTCGTGTACACATTCATTCCATTTTTTAAAAATTATTATTTTTTACTTTTAATTACCATTTATTTAATGCTGAATTTACTCCCTGACTGTAAGTTTTTGTTTCTTCACTTTCTGCTGGGATATCTTTTTTTCTGTGCACCCTCCTCTTCTGGTTTAGGAACAATCTGCTCTTTTTCAATAAGGAGCATCACAGTGAGGCAGGGAGAGCTCAGTGCGGGTTAGTCCGCCCATGAGCTCCGTTAGTTCTGCACCATGTCTTGGGAGCGTTGTTCACCCGGATGTGTTCAATGACCAAAGTATCAACATCTAAACCCTTAAGTTCAGCATTACTCTCTGCATTTTTAAGCATGTGCAGCAAGGATTCAGCACTCTTTTTGGGCAACTGACCCTGTGTGCAGCCCCACTGTTTGGCCTGGGTACACCTACCAGCTCCACAATTGTAACAACAGACTGGCACACATTGCTTCTGTAAGTGACATCCTCAGATACTTGGTGACTTTTTTGATATGCATACCCTTATGGCCTGGGCAGTTTCACATGTGTTCTTGAAGTGAACATGAAGATTTGAACTTCTTGATTTGCATAATTTTATGGAGTGTTCTGGGTCAAGTGAATAGTGAACCATTTTCAGAGGTCACAGTTAACTTGCAGGAAGAGCTTAATCCATGTTTATTATAAGAATGTTAGGGGACTTCCGCCAAGATGGAGAAGTAGGTGGAGGGTCCACCTCGCCTCTGTGCACAACCAAATCTAAGAACAACTATTTTTAACAGCAGTCACAACCAAGCCACACGGAAAATCGACAATACGGAGTCCAAAGGACAACTAGATACTCGGCTGGACCGGTACGAGGAGCCAGGCCAGCAGCGGAGCAGGTTAGCAAGAAAAAATTCCCGGGCGGTGCGCGGTTTTGCGCAGGGAACCGAGGGCACGATTGCGAGCGAGCTGGCTGCCGGAGCGCACAAAGAAGGGGCGCGGTGGGTCGCTCAGTCGCGCGCATTTACGTGCGGAGAAGCCAGTGAGAAGGGAAGCCAGCGCAATACCGATCGGATAAACCCCATGCGTGCGGAGTGACTGGAAACGCTGGGCTAGCGGAGGGGACCGCCATTGCTCCCCTCTCTGACCCCGCCCCCACACACAGCGTCACAAACCAGCGACCTGGGTCGCCCCGTCCTGGTAAACAACTAAGCTTCGCTCCGCTCACTTAACAGGCGCGAACAGACCAAAAATGGCTCTAGGACAACTCAGAGCCCCAGAACCGATAGATCTAAGCGATGAAGAAATAGCCAGTCTTTCAGATGCACAGTTCAAAACACTGGTTATAAAGATCCTTACAGAACTGGTTGACTTTAGCCACAAATTAGAGAAACATATGGAAGCTAAATTAATTGAAATGAATGGGGATACAAAAGATTCCAATAGTAATGGGAAAGAAAATTGGGACTCAAATCAAGGGGAGAGAACCAGAAAGAAGAAAAAAAATGGTCAAACAGAAAGGAATGAAGAAATAAGAATTCAGAAAAATGAGGAGAAGATTAGGAACCTCCAGGACATCTTTAAACGTTCCAACATCCGAATTATGGGGTACCAGAAGGGGGGAAAGGCACAACCACCAGTTGAAAACTTATTTGAACAAATAATAAAGGAGAATTTCCCCAAGATGGCAAAGGAAATAGACTTCTGAGAAAATCCAGGAAGCTCAGAGAGTCCCAAAGAAGTTGGACTCAAGAAGGAACACACCAAGGCACATCATAATTACATTAGCCAAGATTAAAATGAAGGAGAGAATCTTAGAAGCAGCAAGAGCTAAGGGGACAGTCACCTACAAAGGAGTTCCCATCAGACTGTCAGCTGATTTCTCAAAAGAGACCTTACAGGCAAGAAGGGGCTGGAAAGAGGTATTCCAAGTTATGAAATCCAAAGACCTACATCCAAGATTGCTCTATCCAGCAAAACTTTCATTTAGAATGGAAGGACAGATAAAGTGCTTCTCAGATAAGACCAAATTCAAGGAGTTCATCATCACCAAACCCTTATTATATGAAATGTTAAAGGGACTTACCTAAGAAAAAGAAGATAAAAAAGACGAACAGTGAAAGGACAGCAAACTCACAGTTATTAAGAACCACACCTAAAACAAAAGCAAACTAAGAGGATAGCTAGATCAGGAGCAGAACCATAGAAATGAAGATCTCAGGGAGGGGGTTAGCAATAGGGGGAGTGGGAGGAAGGGGGAGAAGGTACAGAAAATAAGTAGCATAGATAGTAGATAGAAAATACATAGGGGGAGGGTAAGAATAGTAGGGGGAAATACAGAATCTAAAGAAATTGAGACACATGTTCATGAACTAAAGGGGGAAATGGTGGGGGAGGGGTATGCAGGGTGGAGGGGAAGGGAGGGGGGAATAGAGCAAATGTAATGGCATAATCAATAAAAAAATTATATTAAAAAAAAAGAATGTTAGCATGCGGGGGGTGGGGCTGGGATGGGAGAAATAGACAAAAAAACTGTACTTGAAAAATAACTAAATAAAATTTTTTTAAAAACTCAAAAAAAAAAAAAAGAATGTTAGCAGAATCTGCTGTTTTGTTTGAGATTGAGGGCACAGACTGCCTTATTAACCTCTTAGGTGTGTGGTAACCTCCCCAAATCCTCTGGTCCAAAAATGCTTTGAGATTTCACTTTTTAGGTATTCTGGATTTATTAGCTTTAATTAGAGAAATTGGCGAGCTGTCCAGTAAGGGTATTATAGTCTAGTAGTTCTTCAGATTCATTATAGTTTAGGACTTGATCTTCAGCCTTACACGTCTTGAAAGTAGGTTTCTTCTCCCCCATGAGCCCATAATTAATGAGGCTTTAGATGTTAACTTTGGTAAGTAAGCTCATAAGAGACTGATGAATACAGTAGAATGGAATTTTGCTATTACAGTGGAGACATTTTCCAGTATTTGGAATACTTTTAATTAAATCAAAAATCAACCTTCCAGATCAGCCTTCTCTAATCTATGTAGGAATATGCTAACAAATTCTTAATTTCTTTTTTACCATTTTCTTAATTTCTTGATTACCATTTTCCTTTTCTTTGGAATCCTTGAATTACATGATGTCTAAGGTCTTGGCAGAGACCTTAGACATCTAAGAATTTGACCACTTCAACAGTTTTTGTTCTCATTATAATGAATAAATTGACATTTTTATGTATAAATCAGTCCTTTGTAATTTTGATTAGTGTGAATTAGTTTACCTAATGGTATTTGAAAACCTATCAAAATCTGTGTAATAGCTTTGGTAATGATAGAAATTACTTTCTTCTAACCATCTCATGGTTTCTGATTAAATTTGAAGTTGAGTTTAAGAACATTGTCAATTGCCTAAAAGTAAACTGCTGAAGCCAAATTAGGTAGGGAATATAATCTAGGAGGTCAATTCTGGACTATAGAAGTAATCTTAATATCTGCTGTGTTAGTCTAAACCTCTTTCAAGGCTGACCTTTGTACACCAGCATTTATTTAAGCAAGAATTGCACTGGTATTTCACCCTTGAACTTTCTCTCAGCAATCAAAGTTGTCCTAGTGTATTAGAGGTGTAAGTAAGGTTTTATTTTTCTTCTTGACGTTCTAAATATTGGGTTATTATAATCTTTGTGGTTCTTCTCCAGTAACAGCTGTTATTGTAATTTTTTCCATATGCTTCATATTAGTGCATCCAAGAACAGGTTTGGTCATCCAAATGGAATGGTTTTTTTTTAACCACTATTTTCATAATTCTTAATGAATGTGAATCTTAATGAGTAGGAAATCTTTCCAAACATGCCACCTTGACAGTTCTTAAAAAGTGTGATGGAAGAGCAATGTGATTTTAAATTTTCTGTTGTCAATAGAACAGTCTTACTGTTTCCCTTCTAGTACAATCATGTTCAAAATTAAGAAGATCTGTTGTATCGGTGCGGGCTATGTTGGAGGACCCACGTGTAGTGTCATAGCTCAGATGTGCCCCGAGATCAGGGTGACGGTTGTTGATGTCAATGAATCAAGAATCAATGCGTGGAACTCTCCTTCGCTTCCTATATATGAGGTAAACCACACTTTGTTCTTATGCTCTTTGTTTTCTTACTCTTTTTGTGAATTAATTTACTATTCTAAAAATCTATGACTGCAACGGATAAGGAATTAAATGAAAAAATTTAGATACACAGTGTTATGGACATTATAATTACAATGATGTCAAGTATGACCAGGGAAAATGACTAGAAAGAAGTATGTTAGAATATTATTAATGGTTGTATTAGTGCAGTGAGATTATGGGTAATTTTTTCTCTTCTCTTTAAATTCTGTCAGTTAGTATGGTTACCATGTTATAACAGTAAAATTAAAAAGTGGTATTCTGTAAAAATAAAATTGTGGTTGTTTATAATATTAAGATATGTAAGCCTGTTATATTTTTTGAATTATTGTACTTACATCAGGTAAACCTAGGATGGATAAAAGGCTACTTTCATATTTAGTGTTTAGTAACACAAATTTGTTTAATTAGAATTTCAAAATTTCTGTGAATTTAGGGAGTGCATAGTTAGGAAAATACTCTTGTACCTATTTTATTAAGCTTAGTTCTATTTTTTTATTATTTCACTGTAAAATGCATTCATGATACTATGCTTTTGAAGCCTAAAAAAGAAACATTTAAAAATGTTATGGTATTTTCTATTATATATACAAGGTCTATATATATTAGCCCTGGCTGGCATAGCTCAGTGGATTGAACGTGGGCCTGTCAACCAAAGGGCTGCTGGTTTGATTCCCAGTCAGGGCACATGCCTGGGTTGTGGGCCAGGTCCCCAATGTGGGTGTGCAAAAGGCAACCAATACATATCGATATTGCTCTCCCTCTCTTTCTTTTTCCCTTCTTGTTCCTCTGAAAATAAATAAATAAAATCTTTTAAAAAAATATGGGTATCCTGAACTAGAAAAAAAGTATATATTATCTGTAATATATCAGAATTAGACATTTTATTTTGGAAAAAAGAAAAAATCAGTTGTCTGGGCATGTCCCCTGGCCAGGTTTTTAATCAATCAGATTCTTTTTATTGGTATTACTATTTCCATTATTTTCATATCTGAAATTCTTCTTCCTAAGACTTCAGTGCTTTACATTTAAAACAGTGTGTTGTGGTAGATCCAGGATTGTGGTAGAGCAGGTAGAAGCTACACAGACCTTTTCCCAGGTTCAAAGTACAGTGAATTACAACTAAATTATAGAACAACCAACTGAAGACCAGCTGAACGTGAGTCTTATGACAAATTATTTACAGAGGAAGCTACATGAAGATTGGTGGGAAGGGTAAAGATGTGAAAAGGGCTGGCCCTACACTCACATGTGGTGGTTGAGAATCTGGGGGGAAAGCTCACCAGCAGAGTTCCCCCAGAGGGGCAAAGGGTCTGAACTCCACTCTGGACTTCCCAGCCCAGAGCACCAGAGCCAGGAGGAGGAGCCCAAATAACATCTGGCTGTGAAAATTGATGGAAATTCCATCAACCAGAGAGAGATGAGAGTCTGCTAGAAACCCAGGCACCCTCTTACAGGGTTAGCAAACAAAATCTCATTAGCAGTCACTCATCCTGGGCTATGGCGTAGGGAAGGCAGCTCAGAATAGGTTGGAGTCATACAGGGAGAGACTGGGTTGTGTAGTTTCAGGGAGGGGGCTAAAGGGACAGTCTTCAGGGTCCCTGTTCTGGTCCCTTTTCTCACACTGCCCATAGATGCCATTTTTCTTGGGTTGAGCTGATGTGGACCCCGGCTTGTGGGGTCCGACACATTGTGAATGAGGCACGAGAAATTCACACGGACTACTGAGTCCTATGGAGGAAAAGAGATGACATAGCTTTCCTCTCAAGGGGAGAAAAAGCCACGTCCTCCACCGTGACAGGCCTTTATTTCTTTTTCCTGGGCACATTACATGATGGCCCTCATTTACTATGCATAGGTTCACTTTAGGTGGTTACCTTTTACACAAAACAAAGAAGCCAATGCTGCTAATCACATCACATAAGAAGGATATTTGCAAATGAAAAGGGAAAAGTGGTTGAACCGGTTACACTAATCCTTGGTAGGTTTAGCATGGATTTTAGGAAGTTACTTTTGCCTCAATTCAGGATGAGGGAGTTTTAGCAAAAGCAAGTCTCAAAGCAGCCTAAATACATTGCAGGCCTTATTCCCCACAGGAGAACCTATCCGTGGGTGTGGGTCCTGTGCATTGGACCTTGCTTTCCACTGGGAGCTAGGCCCACACCACACAGAATGGTTTCCTACATTGAACATTCACCTCCATATAGCATCTGCCTGGGGGAAAACATTAGCCCCACCCTCCTAATTCACTGTGGTCTTGCTCTTTTAAGCTCAGGGCCTTGTGGAGGAGTTGGCTGTCTGTGGTCAGCCTGGGCCTGCAGTGCAGACTTTCTTAAGGGAAGCTCTCAAGGAGGTCAGGGTGAACTTGGGGAGTGGCAGAGACTGAGTTTTGTGACTCTTAAGACAAGGGACATTTCGCCCCCACATTCTTGACCTGCACCACTGTTCTTGTGTAGAGTCCTTCCTTCCATACAGCAAAATCTTGGACTGTTTTAGCCTGATGAATTCTGCCAGCCTCACCCTAACAACTCCCCAAGACCCTTCCCCACCACAAAGGTATGCAGGCCCCAAGTGGGTGGTGGCTGGCCTAAGTGTACACAGAGACTTTTGCTGAGTGTCCTCAGACCCAGCATGGTGCCCAGTTTGAATCTGTATCAACCCTTGAACACTACTCACCCCTACCTGGTGACTCATTAATAACTTATCTCATGCAACTGGACTACCACCGGAGGTTCTTTTAGTGACTCATTCTAACAGCCAGCAGTAGAGGGGGATCTTGGGGTGCCTTGGGCCTTTTGCTGATCTGTCCCCAGGTTCAGTGCTGCAGGTCCCAAGTGGGTGGTGAAAGCTGGCCTTGGTACTCAACTTGGCCCCTCCCACACATACTAAAGTCCAACAGAGGCAGTTTGGGTTGCTTCGTAGCTCTAAACAAGTAACCCAGGGCCAGTTACAAGGAGTAGCTGGCATTGATCTGTACTAGAACCCCTCCCCAGAGGTCCCAGAACAAACATACCAGGTAATGGGCATTAGGCCACATCAGAGCATAACCCAGTTAGCTCCCGGGCATAGCCAAAGGGAGATCTCATCAGGCACCAGACCCTGTTGGGGCAAATTCTCCTTTGTGGGGTCAGCCCCTGCATAACTGTTTGTACACTTTTGCTGAGTGGTCAGGGTTAATCCTCATAGTCAGCCAGCCTGAGGATCAACCCCTCCCACAGACGGGACAACAGCAATCAAAACTCAATTATAGTAGGGAGTGCTTACATAACTTACCCAAGGGACATTCTTGGAGCACGTAGTTCAGGTGATCAGGGAGACTGTACCACTGAGACCTATAGGACACCTACTACATAAACCACTGTACCTAGACTGGGAGACATTGCAGAACTACATAATACACAGAAACAAATACAAAGAACCGGCCAAAATGGGGAGACAAAGATAAATGCATCAAATGAAAGAACAGGAGGCATTTCCAGAAAAAGAACTAAGTGAAATGGAGGCAGACAATCTACCAGATACAGAGTTCAAAACAATGTTATGCTCGAGGAACTTAGGGGAAGAGTGAGTGGACACAGTGAGAACTTATAAAAAGAGACAGTTAGCATTAAAAACCACATAAAATCATAAAAAATCCAATCAGAAATGAAGAGTATAATAACTAAAATGAAGAATACACTAGAGGAATTAACAGTAGATTAGATGAAGCAGAGGATCAAAACAGTGATTTGGAAGACAAGGTAGCAGTAAACACCCATACAGCTGCAAAAATAAAAAAGAATTTTAGAAATGGGGATAGCCCTGGCTGGTGTGGCCCAGTGGATTGAGCACTGGCCCGTAGCCTGGAAGGTCATAGGTTCAATTCCTGGTCAGGGCAATGCCTGGGTGGTAGGCCAGGTTCCCCTGCTGGGGGAATGTGAGAGGCAACCAATGTATCTCTTATACATTGATGTTTGTCTACCAGAAATAAATTTTAAAAAATTAGGGGGGAGAGGAATGTAAGGGGACTAAATGGTAATGGGAAAAAATATACTGAAGATAAAAAAGTCGGAAAACAAATTTTTAAAAAATGGGGTTAGAAACATCAATGTGTGGTTGCCTCTCGTGTCCTCTACTGGGGACCTGGCCTGCAACCCAGGCATGTGCCCTGACCGGGAATCGAACCAGTGACCCTGTGCTTCACAGGCCCATGCTCAATCCACTGAGCTACTGAATCAGTGGAATCACTGAGCTACACCAGCCAGGGCATGTTATAATTCTTTTTTTTAATGTTTTTTTAATAAATAAAATAAATATTTTATTTATTTATCTTTAGAGGGGAAGGAAAGGAGAGAAGGAGAGAAATATCAGTGTATGGTTGCCTCTCTTGTGTCCCGTGCTGGGAACTGGCCTGCAACCCAGGCATGTGCCCTGATTGGGAATCAACCACAATCATTTGGTTCGCAGGCCAGCGCTCAATCCACTGAGCTACACCAGCCAGGGCAGGAATTGGCATGAAATATTCAAAATGATCAAAAGCAAGGGACTACAACCAAGACTACTATACCCAGCAAGGCTTTCATTAAAGAAAAGAGAGAGAGAGAAATAAAGATCTTCACTGATAAGAAAAAGCTAAAGGAATTTATTGCCACCAAATCAATATTACAAGAAATGTTAAAGGGACTTGTTAAAAAAAAAAACAAACCTTTTAAAGACTATTTATATACTTTTAGAGAAAGGGGAAGGGAAGGAGAAAAAGGGAGAGAAAGAATCATCAATATACAAGAGATAGATTGGTTGCCTCTTGCACACCCCAAACTGGCTACCTGGCCTGCAATCCAATAATGTGCCCTCAGTGGGAAGAACTGGTGACCTTTTTGTTCGCAGGTCGGCACTCAAAACACCTGAGCCACAGCAGCCAGAGCTAAAGGGACTTATTTAAGAACAAGAAAGAAAATACTTATAAAGAATATAATGGCAATAAATATGTAGCTATCAGTAGTCACCTTAAATGTAAATGAATTAAACATTCCAATCAAAAGAGATATGGTAGCTGAGTAGATGAGAAAACAAGACCTGTATATATGCTTTCTATAAATAGACCCACCTCAGAATGAAAGACACAAACAGACTGAAAGTGAAGATTTGGAAAAAGATATTTCATGCAAAGGGAAATGAAAAAAAGCTGGGGAGCAATGCTTGTGTCAGACAAAATAGACTTTAAAACTTAATACTGTAATAAGAGACATAGAAAGAAAACAAACCCTCCCACTACTCTAATACATAACATTGCTTCCACCAAGTGACGAGGTAGTACTTCCTTTGGAATAACAAAATTTTAGCAACAAAAAGGCAGCCAAACCACAGAAAATCGAACTACACGGAAGTCTGACAACTAACCCTTCAGCCAAACCAGTAAGAGGGGCAGAGCCAGCAGCAGAGCAGGGTCAGGCAGGAAAGATCCACCGGACTGACCTGGGCACACAACCCAGGTGCGCCACTAGCTGTGGGCAGATCCCAGGTGTGGAGAAGCAGGCAGACCCACTGAGGGTGCAAGGTGGTGGACCCACTGAGGGCTGATTGAGGTCACACATTCTCCCGCAGATAAACTGGTGAAGGAGCAAGCAGTGAGATGGACTGCGCAGGCCCCAGTGAGGAAGCAGCAGAGAGAACCGCCATTGTCCCTCTCTGACCCCGCCCCCACATACTGTGTCACAAACCAGCGACCTGGGTGGCCCCGCCCTGGTGAAAACTAAGGTTCCGCTCCTCACACGTAACAGGCACGAACAGATCAAAATATGGCTCAAGAACAACTCAGAGCCACAGAGCTCATAAATCTAAGCGATGAAGAAATAGCCAAACTTTCAGATGCACAGTTCAAAACACTGGTGATAAGGATGCTCACAGAACTGGTTGATTTTAGTCACAAATTAGAGGAACATATGAAGGCTAAACTAAATGAAATGAATGGCAATGCACAGGAAACCAATAGTAATGGAAAGGAAACTGGGACTCAAATCAAGGGAGTGGACCAGAAGGAAGAAAGAAACAATCAAACAGAAAAGAATGAAGAAATAAAAATTCAGAAAAAATGAGAGGCTTAGGAACCTCCAGGACATCTTTAAATGTTCCAACATCTGAATTATAGGGGTACCAGAGGTGAAGAGGAATAGGAATAAGTGCAAAACTTATTTGAACAAATAATAAAGGAGAACTTCCCCGTTCTGGCAAAGGAAATAGACTTCCAGGAAATTCAGGAAGCTCAGAGTCTCCCAAAGAAGTTGGGCCCAAGAAGGAACACACCAAAGCACATCATCATTACATTATCCAAGATTAAAATGAAGGAGAGAATCCTAGAAGCAGCAAGAGATAAGAGGACAGTCACCTACAAAGGAGTTCCCATCAGACTGTCAGCTGATTTCTCAAAAGAGACCTTACAGGCAAGAAGGGGCTGGAAAGAAGTATTCCAAGTCATGAAATCCAAAGACCTACATCCAAGACTGATCTATCCAGCAAAGCTTTCATTTAGAATGGAAGGGCAGATAAAGTGCTTCTCAGATAAGATCAAATTCAAGGAGTTCATCATCACCAAGCCCTTATTATGTGAAATGTTAAAGGGACTTACCTAAGAAAAAGAAGATAAAAAAGATGAACAGTGAAAGGACAGCAAACTCACAGTTAGTAACAACCACACCTAAAACAAAAGCAAACTAAGAGGACAGCTAGATCAGGAGCAGAACCATAGAAATGAAGATCACATGGAGGGTTAGCAACAGGGGAGTGGGAGAAGGAGAAGGGTGGAGATGGTACAGAAAATAAGTAGCATATATGGTAGGTAGAAAATAGATAGGGGGAGGGCAAGAATAGTATGGGAAATATAGAATCTAAAGAACTCGAGACACGTGTTCATGAACTAAAGGGGGGAATGGTGGGGGAGGGGGTGTGCAGGGTGGAGGGGAATAAAGGGGGGATATAGAACAACTGCAATGGCATAATTAATAAAATATATTTTGGAAAAAAATCTTGATGGACATAAAGGGAGAGATTGACAGTAATACAGTCATGATGGGGGGTGGTTAATAAGACATTTATTTTTAGAGAGGAGGAAACATGGGAGAAAGGGAGAGAAACACCAATTGGTTGCCTCTCATACACGCCCCAACTGGGGACATGAGCCCAACCTAGGCATGAACCTTGAGTAGGGATTGAACCAGTGACCTTTTGCTTTGTAGGATGATGCCTAACCAACTGAGCCACACTGGCCAGGGCCATGATAGAGTATTTTAACACTCCATTGACATCAGTGGATACCACTTTCAGAAAGAAAATCTGGATACACCTTAAATGACACACTAGACCTGATGTATTTCATTGATATTTTCAGATCATTATATCCCAAAGCAGCAAAATATGCATTCTTTTCAGGTGCACATGTAATATTTTCTAGAATAGACCCCATACTAGGACACAAAACATTTTCAGGAAACCCAGAGAGTCCCAGAGAAGTTGGACCCAAAGAGGAACACACCAAGACACATCATCATTAAGTCACCCAAGATTAAGATAAAGAGCGAATCCTAAAAGCAGAAGAGGAAAGACGACAGTTATCTACAAAGGAGTTCCTATTAGACTATCAGCTGATTTCTCAAAACAAACTGCACACAAGAAGGGGCTGGAAGGAAGTATTTGAAGTCATGAGAGGCAAGGTCCTACATCCAAGATTATCCAGCAAAGCTATCATTTAGAATGGAAGGGCAGGTAACACGCTTCCAGATAAGGTCATGGTAAAGGAGTTCATCATTACCAAGCCTTCATTATATGAACGCTAAAGGCACTTAGTCTAAGAAAAAGAAGATAAAAAATATGAACAGTAAAATGACAAGAAAGTCACAACTATCAACAAATGAACCTAAAAGAAAAGAAAAACAACAAAAACAAAAACTAAGTAAACAACTTGAACAGGAACCGAATCAGAAGAATGGACACCACATGGAGGGATTTCAGTGGGGAAGGGGAAGGGAGGAATGGGGGGGGGTGAGATACAGGGGAGAAGAAGCATAATTGATAGGTATAAAATGGACAGGGAGAGGTAAAAAATGGTATAGGAAACAGAGAACTCAAAAAAATGTGCAACCCACAGATACGAACTAAGAGAAGGGGAATGCTGGACATTTGTGGGGTGCAGGGCAGAGGGGGGATAAAAGGGGAAATTTTAGGAAAACTAATAGTATATTCAATAAAATATACGTAAACAAGTTTCAGTAAATTTAAGAAAATTAAAATCATATCAAGCATCTTCTGCAACCACAGTGGTTATAATGACTGTTGTCAATAAATCAGCTAACAAGTGTTGGTGAAGATGTGAAGGGAACCTTTGCACACTCTTAATGAGAATGCAGATTAGTGCAACCACTTTGGAAAAGAGAATAGAGGTTCCTCATAAAAATTAAAAACAGAATTGCTTTACAATTCATTAATTTCTCTTCTGGGTAAGTATATGAAGGAACCCAAAATACTAATTTAAAAGAATATATGCACCCCCCATGATCATTGCAATGTTATTTACAACAGCCAAGATGGAGAAGCAGTCCAAGTGCTGGTCCATAGATGAATGGATAAAAAAGCTATGCTACATATATGTATGTATATTACAAGTGACATTACTTGCCATAAAAAAGAATGAAATTTTATCATTCGCAACAGTATGGTTGGATCTAGAGGTTATTCTGTTAAGCGAAATAAGTCAGAGAAAGATAAAAACCATATGATTTCAATTATATGGGGAATTTAAAGAACAAAATAAATGAATACACAAAATAGAAACAGACTCATACAGGGAACAGACTGATTGTTGTCAGAGAGCAGAGGGCTTGGGGGAGTGGGTGGAAAAGGTGAAGGGATTAAAAAGTGCAAATTGGCAGTTACAAAGTAGTCCCAGGAATGTAAAGTACAAGCATAAGGAATATAGTCAGTAATATTGTACTAACTATGTTTGGTGCCAGGTGGGTACTGAAAGTATTGGGATACGGGAGCACTTTGTAAAGTATGTCATTGTTTACTATTGCTGTACACCTGAAACTCATACAGAATTGGTCTTGACAGCCTCTTCTTGGAGACTGGAGGAAAGCAAACAAGAATGAAAAGAGATATAGACAGTTTTGTTAGTGGAGACAGGATATAAAGGTGATTGACATGTTGGTAATCTTAACTGTCTGGAACTGAGAGATAAAATATTCTGATGAAGATAAAAAGGATAGTGTTGGGTCAAGGACTTGTGAATAGTAAAGGTTTAGAGCAGTACACATGACCTGCTCTGTACTGCTTTTTGACTTATGAATAGGGTAACGTCCAGATAAACCCATTGTAAGTTGGACCTGTTGTAAGTCAAAAATGCATCTAATACACCTAATCATCTGGAGAAGGGTCAAGTCAGGGAAGAAGTATAAAGGACCCATGGTCAAGGACATTGAGGGGAGGATTGAGTGTTTTATAAACATGATATCCAAAAAACGCCGTCAACACATTATATTGTAGAGTATCTCTCATCATCACTGCTGCTGGCCAGAATCATTTGAGGAAGTATGGTACTGTGTACTGCTACCCTGGGAAAGGGTCAATGTTCAAAATTTGAAATACAGTTTCTACTGAATGCATATCGTTTTTGCATCATTGTTAAGTCAAAAAATTCTAAGTGGAACCATTGTAAACTGTCTGTAGTCTCAGAACAGAGGATAAGTAAAAAAGATTTATGAGGCCACATTAAAAACCCTCCTAAGTATACCTAAGGTGCATGAGTTTATGTTTACTGTGGTTCTTTCTAATCTTGTAGGTTTATGTTTAATGGGTGAAAACTATATTAATAAAAAAGTAGTCATTATTTATTCCATGAGAAAGAAATATGGTAGTGAGGTAGTTAAGTTTTTACTCAGAAGATAGTATAGTAGATACTGTTAATATTTAGCAGTTAAAATATTTTGTTTGTGTTACCATATTTATTAAATCGTCGTTGCTAATTTGCTTTCCTTTTTCTGAGTAAAGTTAAAGATAATTTTACCTTGTGACAGGTCTTCAGTTCTTCCATAAAAAGTATCATATAGCCCTGGCTGGTGTGGCTCAGTGAATTGAGTGCCGCCCTGGGAACCAAAGAGTTGCTGGTTCTATTTCCAGTCAGGGCACATGCCTGGGTTGCGGGCCCGGTCCCCAGATGGGAATGCGTAAGAAGCAACCACACATTGATGTTTTTCTCCCTTTCTTTCTCCCTCCCTTCCACTCTCTCTAAGAATAAATAAATAAATAAATTTTAAAAGTATCATATAAATTCTAAATACTAATTATGATAATTACATAATGAATCTTGTAAGAGGTAGAACCTATATTGTTAATTGCTCCTGCACAATTTTTAGAGATTACAAATATTCCATTGGTTTTAGTAGAATAATGTAGTTGTTAATTTTGAGGTCTTATTGAAGCTTAGTATAAATTCTGCATTGCTCTGAGTTTAGGTTACTTTAATTTAAATACAGTATTAGAAGATTATGTATAGGACTAAATTAAATTTCCTCTGCAAAATCCCCAAACCCCATAACACTGTAGTCTCATTTTTTATAACCCAGTCAAAAGATGTTTTGACTGGGTTATAAAAAGGAAATGGTTTCTATGACTGATGACATTATATTCATGGTTTTAGTGGTTCATATATTTTGCTGGTCCTGGTAAATATTTTAGTCAAAGTAATGGAAATTGAATTTATATTTTATACTTCCCCTGATTGCTTATGTTCAGAGACCTCAGAATCACAAGGAAAAGTGAATTGCCTCTGGATATAATTCTAAACCTGTAGCCCCTGAAGTGGCTTTTCACTTTGCTATATACATGGATAGTTATGTGAACAACCATAAGATTGTGGGCATTGTTTGAACTTCTCCCCCAAGAAAAGTGAGTTACAGTGATTTAGGTTTTTGTTTTTGTTTTGTTTTTCTTTTCATCATGGAAAATTTCAAATGTAATAAAAGCACAGAGATTAGGAGAATGAATCCCCATGGGCCCCTCATCTGTTTCAACAGTTTACCAACCTGGGTCAGTCCCCCTCCCACTGCAACCATCCTGATCACTTATGATTTCATCCGTGAGCCTCACATTATGTGTCTCTAAAAATAATCATTGTTTTTAAACCTAAGCACATCACCATTATCCCTGCTAAAATTTTAAACAGTTTCTTAATATCAGAATTCTGATATGTGTCCTCCCTCCAATAGTTCATTTGTATCAGGATCCAAGTAAGATCCATGTATCACAACAGATTTATATCATTTAAGTATCTTTTAAGGCCAGAATATTTTAGTCTTTCTCCATTTCTTTCTTTAGTTTGTTGAAGAAACCAAAGTTGTTCATCCTGCAGAAATTTTCAGTCTGGATTTTGCTGATTGGACTGGTCTTATCAGTTTAGGCCTGATTTTTTTTTTGAGGGTGGAGAGGCACAGGAATACCTGTTAGATGGTGTTAACACAGCTTAATATTCTTAACATTAGTATCTCTCCTGATAAATTGTATGGGAAAAGTAACAGTTTTCATTAGAAGTGCCTCTTGCCCTGGCTGGTTAGAGAGCAGTCCAGATATGCCAAGGTTGTGGTTTCAACAGCCCAAGTCCAAGGTTGTGGTTTCAACCTCCTGAGTCAGGGCACATGCAAGAACCAACCAAGGAATGCATAAATAAGTGGAACAACAAATCAGTGTTTCTCTCTCTCTAAAAATCAATTTCTTAACAAAGTGTTTCTTACAATAGGACTTAGAAAAAATATGTTTATGTATGTATAAATATTGACTGTTTCACAACAAGTTGTTTGGCCTAAATTCTTGGGGGCTAAAGAATAATGTGAAATCAAATGTTCGCTTGAAATCACGAAGACATTGGGTTTGCTGATAATTGTGCTGATACTCAAGTTAACTATTATCTCTTATGAAACAGGCAGGCCCACAGTAAACAATGACAAAGCATTAAAATGACCTACTGCTTCAATTGTGGTACATTTAATCTCTTTATTTCGTAATGTTATATAATGTACACTTATGGCCTTTGGTGTTTGATCTTTGATTTTTCTACAAAGATATTTGAGAGGAAATCTAGACCTTTAACTTCTAATATAAACTTCTGCTTTCTCACATGTAATGCTGTACTGTTAGGTTATCTCATCGGACTGGTAAACAGTACGTACAGTTCCTTTTCTTTTTTTCTTTTTAGCCAGGACTAAAAGAAGTGGTAGAAGCCTGTCGAGGAAAAAATCTATTCTTTTCTACCAATATTGATGATGCCATTAAAGAAGCCGATCTCGTATTTATTTCTGTAAGTATTTTCCTTTGCTGTGTGAGTTTTCATGTATTCTTGTCTAGACAGAAGTTTCATTCTATTCCGATAGTAAATCCATTGTATTGAGCCACAGCATTACTTAGAGTAGCATTGTCTAGTTGAATTTTGGTTGTCAGTGACTTTGTCTAACACTTCACCAAACCCTATAATCATTCGGTCAAATATGTCATTTCACATCATTAAACAAGTACATTCAGAGAAAGTTCTGGTCTGAGATCTGGAATAGGAGGTGCTGGTAATCTGTGAGCACATGTAGTACTGGTGTATTTATTTCATCATTTCTTTTTTCTTCTGGTTGATAGAGGTCAAGTAAAGAGAGGTGGGTAAAGTTTGTTTGCACACTTACAGGCATCGCCTATGTAGTTGAATTATGTTCCAAAACTCATTTTAGATTAATTGCGTACAATTTGGCATCTGCTGGTTAGATTGTCAGGCTACTCTGCAGACACCTTGAGCTCACAATACGGTTAAACTGTTATACCTTTGTAATGAAAAAAAAAATGCAGTGCTTGGAGGTGAACTCTGGTAATACAATATTTGAACCAAGGTGACTTATTTCTTGCTGTCCTGGTAACTGTCTACTCACATATTCTGTGTGTGAGGGTATAGTTATTGTAGCTGAGCTAGGATGTATATGACTTAAGACCTAATTTAGACCTTTAGTGCCTGAGAAATAAATGGGAAAGCCAGTTGTGTGAGCTTTGACCCGTCCCATGAGATAAAGGAAGCAATAATATCCTTAGGTCCACCTCCCCTGTACGCATGTTGTTAATGACTTTAAGTTATTCAAAAGGGGTTGTTTTCTGACTGGTGAACTTTGAACTGCAGAAGAATGTAGTAATGAAGCCAGTCTCTCTTTTTGGCTTTTTTGATTACTTCAGAGAAATTGGGGCAGCCTGTGTGATGCATCTACCCATCCTCTACTAAAGCCTGCAGAAGATTAGGGGAGAGGCAGAGAAAATATTTTGCAGTAACTAGATACTTGGTGTTAACTTGGACTCTTAGAATAAGGTATTCCTGGTTATCTTAGTTTGGATAACCAGAGCCTGGAATGGCAACAAGAGAATTTTCTGTAAAAATATTTTAAAAAATAATTCATTCTCAAGCAGTAGAGTCCACTGTAGGGTGGTCTGACAGCTGATTTTACATATGCCTCTCAGCTGGTCTAACCTGCGCGGCCCTGAATTTTTCTGGTTACTTTATATGCCTGTTAGGGTACTTATTGCTATGTAACACATCCAGTTCCCATTATCCTCTGGGTCAGTTTTTTCAGTTTGCTTGTTGTATACTTTTCATTATGGAAAATATCAAACTTGTACAAAAGATGAAGAGAGTAATAATGATGAAGCCTATTTATAGTGCTCATTCTCCATTGTCAAGTTATAATGGCTGATCAAGTTTCATTTACTACTTCTTTCCCACCCCAGATTATTTTTCAGGAAATTCCAGATAGGAGTAGTTTTCTGCCAGTCGGTTTTCAGTTGTTACCGTCAGAGCTCCTTCACCAGAGGAAGCCGTGTTATCACCTCGAACCTCTGACGCACCTCACCTTGTCCTTGCCCTCATTGCCCCTGTGTACTCCACTGCACCCTGACCTCCATGACTAAGTCTTTTCCTAAGTTGCTTCACACATGCAAACAACTCTTTCTTCACACTGCAACTCAATCTTCAAGTTTTTATTTATTTTGGCCTGATTTTTTTCATTTTGTTCTTCAGTAGTTATAAGCTTTTCAAGAGAGGAGAATTGGTGCTACTTACTACTGGTTCAAAAATTGCTTGCATACAGAGTTTTAAACTTCTCAGAGTACTTTCATTTTTATTAGAGGATTATAAAACTCACATGTTAGATTTTAGAGAATATGTTATCCTCATTTTCCAACGAGGTCATTGAGGCAAAACAGAGGCCCTTCCTCAAGGTTGTATAATATAGCTAAGCCAAAGCTAAATGCCTAGGTTCGGGATTCATGATTCAGTTTTCTGTCTGTTTGATAGTTTTTGTCTACATAGTAGTATATATCCTGAAGATGCTACATAATTCTTAGCTTTAAGGAGCCAAGGAAATATTTATGAATGATACTGCAAACATTTTTCAAAGCTATTAATATAGGTCTATAATGGAGAGTGAAAAGGAGTTTAAAGAACATGATAATACATACAATGCAGAGAGGAAAGAAGAAAACATTTACATTTCATCTCAGATTGTGAACTCCTTTAGAATAAGAACTGTTTCATTCATTTTTATAGCTCCAGGGCTTAGCTTGGATCTTGCCTGCCCTAGTATCCGACACATGTATAGTGATTCTCAACCAAAATTCAGTGAGTGAATTCTCCAGATGCTTTGAGCTATTCCTTCTGGTGATTGTATTTACAAAATGTACTGTTCTTTTAGGAACTAATGGAAGATTAGTCAGCTGTACTGATGATCGTTAACTTCCCACTTGACTAGCTAAGTGATGGTCCAGGGCCTCTCCTGAAATCATTGAGTGTCTCAAAGATAATCTGTTCTTAATCCCGGATACTTCCACCAGGTGAACACTCCAACAAAAACCTACGGAATGGGGAAAGGCCGGGCAGCAGATCTGAAGTATATTGAAGCTTGTGCCAGACGCATTGTACAAAACTCACAGGGCTATAAAATTGTGACTGAGAAAAGCACGGTTCCCGTGAGGGCAGCAGAAAGCATTCGTCAAATATTTGATGCAAACACAAAACCCAACTTGAATTTACAGGTATTTAAAAAAAGGAAGCATTAGGTTCTGGTTCTTCTTATGTAAATATTGATGTCTTGAAGTTGTCCATAATTAATTCTAGTTTAAAAGTCTCTTTGCATTGGGGTTCTAGGTTCTGTCCAACCCTGAGTTCTTGGCGGAAGGAACAGCTATCAAGGACCTAAAGAACCCAGACAGAGTACTGATTGGAGGGGATGAGACCCCAGAGGGCCAGAGAGCTGTGCAGGCGCTGTGTGCTGTGTATGAGCACTGGGTGCCCAAAGAAAAGATCCTCACCACTAACACTTGGTCTTCTGAACTTTCCAAGCTGGTTGGTACATAGCATTCAACTCTCCATTAAGTTTAAAGCCAAGGATTTGTTTCTCTTAAACCTGTTAAGTTACGCAGCTTTTTTTTTTTTTTTTTAAGATTTTTATTTATTTATCTTTAGAGGGGAAGGGAAGGAGAGAGAGGGAGAGAAACATCAATGTATGGTTGCCTCTCATGTGTCCCCTGCTGGGAACTGGCCTGCAACCCAGGCATGTGCCCTGACTGGGAATCGAACCACAATCCTTTGGTTCGCAGGACCATGCTCAGTCCACTGAGCTACACCAGCCAGGGCTACTTTCTTAATATTAACAAAGGGTATGCTTGGAAGATAATATTCTTATACATTATGAAATAGTTATAAACATTTTCCACAAGGGGGATCAAATATTAATGTATAAAATACAATGGAAAATTCTTTTTTAAAAAAGATTTTATTTTTAGAGAAAGGGGAAGAGGGAGAGTTTGTGAAATACCAATGTGTGGTTGCTTCTTGTGCGCCCCCTACTGGGGGCCTGGCCCACAACCCAAGCATGTGCCCTGACTGGGAATCAAACCAGTGACCCTTTGGTTCACAGGCTGGCACTCAATCCACTGAGCAACACCAATCAGGGCTGGAAGTCTAAAAGTTTAATAAAATGTAAAAAAAAAAAAAGAGGGTAGAATAAAAAAGTAATTTTTAAAGTAATTCTCTCCCTTCTTTTACCCTCTTTCATAATCACCTTTAGTTTCTAACTATTTTCCCTTATCAATCTATCTATTGCCTCCTCAAATCAAGCCCATCAGTAACTTAAATCTCCCTCAGTAATTTGCATCAACTTGATAAAATATAATCCAGATATATAAAATTGCTGTTTTAGCTTATCATAGTTTTTCTTTTCTTTTCATTTTTTAAGGCAGCGAATGCTTTTCTTGCCCAGAGAATCAGCAGCATTAACTCTATAAGTGCCCTCTGCGAAGCAACAGGAGCTGATGTAGAAGAGGTGGCAACGGCCATTGGAATGGACCAGAGGATTGGAAATAAGTTTCTGAAAGCCAGTGTTGGTAAACTGAAAACTTTTAGTACATACAGTGGCATCATTTAGCTAGGTCTCTAAATATAAGGTAGTCTTTGTTTGACTTAATGCACTTAGAATAATTATTGTATTATACATGTAGCTTTCATCTTATCAGGTTCTTTTTAAATGAAGTACCGGTTACTTACATTGTTTAATAATTACTGTGTGATTAGTGGGATAAGCACAGTTCAGTGTTTTAGGAGGAATAAATTAGTATTTAGTAAGAACAAGTTTGAGAGACCACATAATAAATAACTTAAGTAATACTCAAAGCAAGTAGTAAAAAATTTGCGGTCATTTGCTTTTCTCACTAATAAACTTTTGGAAGTGTGGCCTTGCTGATCTTCATTGTTTGCAGATTCCATATATGTGAGTTAGCTTAGTTACTAAAGTTACTTTGCAGCCCTAAAATCCGTATTCCTGGTGTTTTTGTGGTGCTTTGCAGACATGAGCAGAGTAGCAGAAAATTTGAGTCAGCTGACACATGCACTTGCAGCTGAAGCTGAGTAAGGCCATTAATGCTCTTGCTTTCCTGTTTTACCTTCACACTGCAAACATGTGCTCTCCTCTGTGGTCTGTTGAGTACCAAGATTTTTTCACTTTTATGCTCTTTGTTGGTGGTTTCACTGTTTAAAATGATTTCCAAGTATATTGCTGCAGTGCTGTCTAGTGTTCTGAAGTGCTAGAGTGCTGTGGTGTGCCTCCAAGGAGATGTGTTTACGCTTCATTCTTCCATGAGTGGTAGTGCTGATGTCTGCGAGTTCAATGTTAATGAATCGACAATATGTATTAAATAAGGGGTCTCTGAACAGAAACACATAAAGCAAGATTATTTGATTGGCTGATGAAAATGTGACCAGAAACCCACAGGAACCTAACCCTGTATTTCACCTGGCAGCCGTGCTTCAGTATTTGCCAATTAGGCAGCTTTATAGAATATAACTACCAGGTAAAATGAGATCTGACTGTGTTTTGGGATTTAAGTTAATAAGGTTGATGTAAAAGTAAATGGAGCCTTTTATAGATTGGGCCATTACCAGCCCTTCCTATTTTTCTAGGACGTGATGGAATTTCCACTACTGGTTTCCCTGGCCTTTTCTATCTTTTTGATATTTTCTTCTAGCTACCACTTAATAAAAATAGCTCCTGTTTGCTGGAAGGCACAGTGTGCACCAGGTTCTGAACCAGCACTTCGTGTATTTCATTATCAATGCTCACAGCGATGTTTGAGGTCCAGGGACATTTTTGCAACGTGCTCGAAGTCATACAGCTGATGACAG
Source organism: Artibeus jamaicensis (assembly GCF_021234435.1). Classification (NCBI taxonomy): domain Eukaryota; kingdom Metazoa; phylum Chordata; class Mammalia; order Chiroptera; family Phyllostomidae; genus Artibeus; species Artibeus jamaicensis. The sequence continues at coordinate 3,793,194 of NW_026521954.1, forward strand.
TGTCATACAGCTGGGTGTTTCTGACTCCAGAGCCCATGCCAACCCTCTCTGTAGGATTGCACTTGAACAGGGGTGGGCAAAATACGGCCCTGTGACCAAATCCTGCCCACAGCTTGTTTTTGTAAATAAAGTTTTATGGGAACATAGCCATGCCATTCGATTACATATTGGCATAGCAGACAAGGTTGCCAAGTGGTTAAGGATATGGACTGCTGTTTACATATTGGCTATGATATTTTTTGAGCTACAAAGGCAGAGCTGAAGAGTTATGCCAGAGACTACATGGCCCACAATGATGAGAATATTTACTTTCTGGCTCATAAAAGCTTGCTGGCCATGTGCTACAGTTAGGTATGTAAGGCAGTGATGTCTGATGACTGAGGGAAGAAAATAGAAAATACAGCAATAATAAAACTTTAGCTACAAAATTATTTGGATTTTATATATAGAATTGATTAGTTGCTTGCAAATTTCACACAATTTATAAATCCACTAATTTTCCAGTGTTTGAATTTTAGTATTAAAAATCCTAGCGTAGAGCCTCTGATTTAGTGTGACCGAAATTTGTCACGATTCTTCAGTGAAAATGTTGTCATTTTCCTTTTTTCTCTCTTTAGGATTTGGTGGGAGCTGCTTTCAAAAAGATGTTCTGAATTTGGTTTATCTCTGTGAAGCTCTGAATTTGCCTGAAGTAGCTCATTATTGGCAGCAGGTATTAATCGTCATATTCAACAACTTATGATTAATTTAAAACATGTCACCCTGGATATGTGAAATGTTTTTGATAGGATTTATTTATTCCAGGAACTCACCTAATATTTAATTTTTTAATTTTAGATTTATTAATTGGGTTTCTGTGTTTTTTGTCTTTTGCTAATCAGCTGTGGTGAAAGTTTCTGATAAACCATTATCTCTTCTAATTTTGTAACTAAATTTGCTGCCAGAGTAAAGCAAGAACTTACTCTAAATTATAAGTCTTTATCTTGAAAGGCATAAAATCAGAATAAAGGGAGAACCTGTATTATAATGATTTCGAGTGGTTTACATATGCTGGTATTTGCATTGTCCCTTTGAGATTCTCAGAGCTACCCTGACTGGATGTGGCTCAGTTGGTTGGAGTGATGTCCTGTAGCCAAATGTTTTGGGGTATGATTCCCTGTCAGGGCACATGCCTGGGTTGAGGGTTTGATCCAGGCACGTACAATCCCCCATCTGGGTGGTACCTTACCCATTGATGTTTCTCTCTCATGTCGTTGTTTCTCTCCCTTCCTCTCTCTCCTCCTCCCTGGTTAGAAGCAATGAAGGAATGTTCTTGGGTAAGGATTAAAAAAAAAGAGAGAGGGAGAAAGATTTAGAGAGTTCAAATTAGAGACCTCAAATTAGAAATAGAGTTAACATTTATTAAGTGCTTACTGTGTGCCAGGCTCTCTTTTAAGTACTTTGCTTAGTCATTATAGTCCCCATCACTAAAATCACTTCTTGTTTATAATGAGGAACTTGAAACTTAGAAAGTTAAGTAATTTATCCAAGATACCAGCCAGTACACATACCCCTCCCAAATATTAACCCTCCAAGTTTGTAGTTTTTCAAATTTCAGTGCTGGGTGGGAGTATAAGGAAATGCACATTTTTGAACATGGAAATGTATACTCAACGCAGCATGATGGCTTTGTTTTTCCCCATTGTGTGGGAAAGATGCAGATAAAGGCTTGCTTTTCCAACATTTGGGGCTCATTTCCCAAGTTCTCAGGATTTAAATACAGCTTCTAGAAGCTTAGAGCCTTAAAAAAAAAAAACCCACACACGCTAAAGCAGTCTCTTTCCTTATATTCATCTGGTCACCAATATGAAGTCTTGTTTATAAACTCACAGGAGAGTAACAGATAGGTGATCAGAGACTTTTCCCCACAATATTTAGTTAAAAATGGCCAAATGTTCACGGTGTCTTGGTTCATCTGGAGGCAGCTGTGACTCTATTCTGTTTGTCCTCTGTCCACATTCTGCTCACACTCAGTGTGGTGAGGGGTGGAGGAAGCACATGGGAGCGCTCTCTTTGGGGTTTGATTGCTTACAGTCTTGCTGCCCCAGGGTCCGGAGCAGTCAGCTAAGGAGAACCCTGCTCTCTGTGTGCTTTACTCAGGCTGGCCCTCAAATGGGCTGACACTTAGCTGTGTATCCATCTTCATACCCATCCCAGTCTGATGCCTGGAAAGATAATCCAAATGCAAATTAAAGATTTTAGTATGCCTTTAAGGAGAGGGGAGTGGGTTTTCTTCTGTTTGCTTTTTAATCTGTAGGTACTAAAGAGGTTAGTTAACCTTTGTCTCCTGTTAATTTGTCAGGCTTGGATCCACACAGCAGTACTCCCCATTAAAGCAGTGTATGGCACAAATCATTGCATAACTGTTCATGTAATTTCAGGTCATAGATATAAATGACTACCAGAGAAGGAGGTTTGCTTCCCGGATCATCGATGGTCTGTTTAATACAGTGACGGATAAGAAGATAGCTATTTTGGGGTTTGCATTCAAAAAGGACACTGGCGATACGAGGTATCAGTTCTCTGACATATTTCAACCCCTTTGAGAGACTGTTAACTCCCTATCTTATTCAGATGTTTGATTGGTGGATGAATGCCTGAAATACCTGTATGTATATAGTGTAAAGAATAAAAATAGTGTGGATTTCAGTGGATTCAGCTACACCAGCGGGCTGCGAACCAAAGGGTCGCTGGTTCGATTCCTAGTCAGGACACATGCCTGGGTTGCAGGCCAAGTCCCCTGGTAGGGGGCACATGAGAGGCAACCACTCACAGATGTTTCTCTCCCTTTCTTTCTCTTTCCCTTCCCCTCTCTCTAAAAATAAATAAATAAAGCCTTTAAAAAATAATGAAAATAAAGTGAACATCCATAGCCTCACAAGATATAGAATCTTACCTATGTATTAAACCTCTAAAGCATTAGAATATATGCCATTTAAAAAGCTTAGGAATACTGATTTTGTTTTTCTTCAGAGAGTCTTCTAGTATATATATTAGCAAATATTTGATGGATGAGGGTGCACACCTCCACATATATGATCCGAAAGTACCAAGGGAACAAATCGTTGTGGATCTGTCTCATCCGGGCGTCTCGGAGGATGACCAAGGTAAGGCGTCGGGTCCCACGAACCACTCTGAGTGTGAGCCTCAGGGCTCGTCTGTTCACGGGGACCTTTGCTGCGTTTCTATCATTTATATGGTTGGTAGGCCCCATTTCCATTTCGTGTCTAGCGAAACCCTTAGGTATTTGTTTCGTCAACTCCGATTTGAAGCGAGGAGCTGTGGGTTAACTGTCATGATTTTCCCTTCAGATTCCAAAGAGGCTTAGAGGTTCCCAGGAGATACTTCCGGGCATGGGGGGCTTCCATGCCCCCAGCGTCCCCCTCACACTTCCACCAGACCCCTCCTCCTCTTTCAGACCCTCATCTCCCCCGGCAGCCCTCGCGTTAGTGCACAATTTCCAACAACTCCTTTCCTGTTGCCATTTTTTTTTGCTGTTGTTACAGTGTCCAGACTTGTGACCATTTCCAAGGATCCATATGAAGCATGTGATGGTGCCCATGCTGTGGTCATTTGCACCGAGTGGGACATGTTTAAGGTGAGGTGACAGAAGTGGTGTTAAGGGCAGTTTTAGAGGCGTTCTGTTAAAGTCAGGGCTCAGTATGTGCTGGGGTGTGAATTCTCATTGTTCCTTTGGTTCTGGCTTCCTAGGAATTAGATTATGAACGTATTCACAAGAAAATGCTGAAGCCAGCCTTCATCTTTGACGGGCGGCGTGTCCTAGATGGGCTCCACAACGAATTACAAACCATTGGCTTCCAAGTAAGCACGACCAGGGGACTCGTTTTATTTGTGTGCTCACACATGTGCTTTTTAATGGCATTGCGTTGTAGAATTTGAATATTTTCGAATTTAGCAGTAACACAACTCTGGGACAAAAGGAGTGTGGATCAGTTCTCTGGGAAGTCTCTGGCATTATTGTAACTGTTCCACTCTGTCCTTCATTTTACAAGCATTCGGTCTTGGTGTCCCTTATTACATAGTATGTAGGAAGTCATTAGTTGCCTGTTTTATAGGGACAAACTATGTCCTGCTTGACCTCGTATCATAAAGATCAAGAAAATATACACACAAAAAGTTCTTCCTGGAACCTCCGAAGCTGCTCTACTGAACTGTCTATGCCACACTGACGCCTTGGGGGCCAGGTCTCTATCCCTATGCAGTGATGTCTTAAAAACTGCAAAATGCAGTATGGTCGTCACATGTTGGATTAGGATCCTATGCCTTTTGAATTCTGAAACTGTCCGAGTGCAGTGAGAGGTCCGAAGGAAGAGTGTGGGAGCTTCAGTGGCACTGGCCCAGAATTTGCCCATCAATTGTGGAATGCTTAGAGACCTGATAGAAACCTCTGTCCAGAATCAGACACTTACATGTTACATCTATTTCAGTACTACTGGGGGTCCCAAAAGTATTAATAAGAAGGAGCTACTTTCTGTTTCCTCACAGCAGTGTGTATGGGGTGGGAGGCTCAGGCGGAGGAGGTCAGGAAGGATAAAGAAATGTGCCAGGCCCTGGCTGGGGTAGCTCAGTGGACTGAGTGCTGGCTTGCAAACCAAAATGTTGCTGGTTCAATTCCCAGTCAGGGCACATGCCTGGGTTGCAGGCCAGGTCCCCAGTGCAGGGGCACATGAGAGGCCACCACACACTGATGTTTCTGTCCCTCTCTCTCTCCCTCCCTTCCCCTCTAAGAAAGAAATGAATAAAATCGTTAAAGAAAAGAGAAAATAATTGTGCCAGGAAATGGCTGTCAGCATAGCCCCTGGCATAGCACAAGGGGACAGTGTTCAGAGCGGGCCGTGTGTATCTGCTCAGCACCAGCTGTCTTGGGCGCACTGATCAGGGCTCATCTTCTGTTCCAAATATCTGATCTGGTTCTCTTAACCTGCCAGCAAGTTGTTGAAGATCTTATTTAGAATTGACTGTTCATTTCTCATTTGTGAAAGATTCACTTGCAGCAAGATCCAATGGCGTCCTTGTCTGCTAACACTTCATCACAGACCTTGGGGATTCTCCTGTCCCCCGCCTCCTTTCCAAGTAACAACACGACTTTCCAGTCATGACATAGCTCAGCAATGTCAGTTTTTAAGGATGACTTGCAAGGCATAGATAAGTTTTCTCGAATTCCTGATTTACTCCTGTAAGGAAGAAGATATGTAAAGAGATGCATATTTCAAATGAGCTTTGGTTGTTGTAAGTTAACTTTCCCTAGAAAGCATTAAGAAAAATAATTAGGAATGGAAACACTAAATAGAGATATTTTTGTAAGTCACTGAATAGGACCATTCATACAAAGCAGAAATCCTTTCTTTGTGTTATGAGTCAGAATTAAATATTTTAAAGTCAAAAGACATAAAAAATTGTGTAGTATATTTATCTCTGCAGTAGAGAGGAGATAGACTTATGACTAGTAAAGAAGCGGTCTTTAAAGTTAAGACTGGTGATTTTAGATATATGGAAAGAGTTTAAAATGTAATGTGCACAATGAAATTAGACTCCCTTCACCCAAGGCCAGCTGGTGTGCCAAACGCTGTGCTGAGTGCTTTATCTGATACAGTCCGCACCACAGCCTGTGAGGTAGGTGGTGGCAATACCATTTATAACCAAGGGAAAGAGACCTAGAGAGTTCAGGTAACAAAGCAATTATCAGTCAGGATTCCAATGGCACCTTTCAAATCTAAAGCCTGAGCTCCTAAAATCTGTGCTCTCAGAACCTATGCAACTTCATTAGAATAAGGGAAATGGACATGAAAATAGAGTATGAGAGAGAACGTGAATTAACTGGAATCTGTTGTCTTAATGGCTTTCACATATGCTACTAAAACAGTGGCATAGAATTCTCTGTCCTGTTTGAGGGCAGAGTCTGGTGTTGGGACTGCCAGGAGTGAGAGTGTCTAGATGTGCATATGAAAAGTAGAATGGACTTCTTGCCAAGATGGAGGTGTAGATAGACACACTGTGGCTCCTCGCACAACCAAAAGAAGGACAACAACAAATTTAAAAACAAAAAATAACCACAACTGCCAGAAAATCAAACTGTATGGGAATCTGACAAGCAAGGAGTTAAAGAAGAAACATTCATCCAGACCCGTGGCAGGGGTGAAGATGGGCAGCTAAGGCGGAGAGGACTTGTGGCAAGGCAGGAGGCTGGAGGACTAGGCAAGGTGGTGGCTGATGGACTGGGTGGTCCCACATTTGTGTGCAGATAAACCAGCAGGAACAATTGGGGAGCAAGACAGACCACGCAACCCAGGGCTCCAGTGGGGAAATAAAGCCTCAGACCTCTGACTGAAAACACCTGTGGGGGTTGCTGTGGCCGCGGAAGAAACTCCCGGCCTCACAGGAGAGTTGTTTGGACAGACCCCTAGGAACAGGAGCAGATTCACAGAAATGGAGATCACATGAAGGGTTATCAGTGGGGATGGGGTGGTGGGAGAGAGGGGAAAAAGGTACAGGGAATAAAGAGCATAAATGGTAGGTGCAAAATAGACAGGGGGAGGTTAAGAACAGGATGGGAAATGGAGAAGCCAAAGAACTTGTATGTATGATCCATGGGTGTGAACTAAGGAGGGAGGGAGGTGCTAATAGGAGGGGGTACAGGGCAGAAGGCAATAAAGGGGAGAGAAAAATGGGACAACTGTAACAGCATCATCACTAAAATATATCTTTAAAATCATAATAAAGATTAAATAAATAAAACTATTACAATAACTCCCTTAAAACAGTAGAATGTACATGGATTCTAGAAACATTAAAAATAGGGGAAGATACAAAGATCTTTCATAGCAGCTCCGAAAAATTGGAAAATATTTTCTGCTTTCCTCTTTAGTTACACTTCATGATAGAGTTTTTACATTTATGTATTATACTGGTTAATCGTTTTCTTTCTAAAATCTTTTTTTTCTAGATTGAAACAATTGGCAAAAAGGTGTCTTCAAAGAGAATTCCATATGCTCCTTCTAGTGCAATTCCAAAGTTTAGTCTTCAGGATCCACCTAACAAGAAACTCAAAGTATAAACATGTCATTTTGATTTGTAATTTTTTTGGTACTTCAGGATAGCAAGTATCTATTTGCTATTTAATGGTAAATGAACCAAGTTTTTAAGGAAACAAAACTATTTTTTTTAATAATCAATTTATACTAGTTCTGGGAATCTGCATACCTAGTAATTATGAATCTATAATATTTTTTACATATTTTTATAATATTGTTACCTCAGTGATTGGATGAGTGGCAAGAAATCAATCATGTTGATTTCAATGGTGTCAATTTTTGTAAAACAAAACCTTCAAACACTTTTTACCTTAGAAAATACGTATCTGTAGGCTGCACTTTAATATCACATTGTAAAAAGAAAGGCACTTTTCAGTGTTTGTCAGTTCGATTAGTTGTCATTGAATATGTATTTTAAATCATAAAATTGCTTGCTAAGTACTGGGCAAACCCTGTTCACCTTTCAGAAAGTGTCCTGGGGATTTTAGAGGTTCCTGGCTCACCTGGGTGAGGTGTCTTCCAGAGCATTTCTTGTCACCGCGAATTTAGGAGGGGGATGCGATGGACAGAATGGGGCCTTTCGTGTTTTTTCTTTTTAATGTTTTAATATTTTTTCCTGTGCTTCCATGTAAGAAGTACCCTTTCGTTTTAATAAACTGTGTTATTGGGTTTTTTTAGCCTAAAAAGGTCATCACTAATTCATTTCCAATCAATTCAAATAAGATTAAAGGCATTTTTTTTTTAAAACAGGAGGGAACATCAGTACTGGGGTCCATTTCATTTCACTTCTCAAGAGTTTTTCCTCACTGATCATTATTTTTTAGTCCAAGAGCCAAAAATATTTATCTTGAACTTGCATTTTTATTTTTATTATTTGTTGCAAGTTTTCCCCTTTTTCTTTAAATAAGAAAGCCAAAACTTAAAGACAGGTTTTACAAATCATGTATAATTCTATAATAAGAATTTTTGTATTTGCATCTTTTTTCTTATGTCTCTTTCTGACTTACATTTGATTTCTGTTCTATTATTACTGAAATGTATCAGCTCTCCATTCGATGTTTATGTTCTGCTAAGAGTATACAAACTGTGTTAAACAGATACAGGCCTTACCTTTAGGAATTAGTGCGGTTCAGGAAGAACAGTGACAAGTATAAAGATAAGGACAGAAACATCTGTACAGATATCAAATACACAAATAAAATATTCTGCAAAAACAACTGTGTGGGTGTATTTTTGTCACAGTGCAAGTAACTAATGAGTCATGACAGTCTGGCATTAAGCAGGAAAAAGTCACTTATTTTTTGAGAAAAGGGCATTACATACATTACATGTTCAGATGATGCGAGAAAGGGAGAGAATTTAGCAAGTAGACTAGGGGTCAGCAGACCATAGCTCATAAGCCACGTCTGGCCAGCTGCCTCTGAGATGAGCATTTTTTATATAATTACATTTTATTTATTTTTAAAGATTTTATTTTTTTAGAGGGGAGGGAACAGCATAACCCACGGGAGGGAGGGGGAAAAAGAGGGTGAGAAACGTGGATGTATGAGGGATGCAGCAATAGGTTGTCTTTAGCCCCAAACCCAGGCATGTGCCCTGACTGGGAATCGAACCAGTGATCCTTAGGTTCACGGGTTGTCTTCAATCCACTGAGCCACACCAGTCAGGGCTATAATTACATTATAAGTGGTTATAGTTAAGTCCCCAATTTTGCCCCTTAGCCTGAAAAGCCTAAAATATTTATTATCTGGTCCTTCAAGAAAAAATTTTTAGACCCCTGAAAGAGGCAAACACCCGAGTGTTTCAATGCAAGATGAGCTCTTACTCATAAGATTGGAAAGTGAGGATGAGCTAATAGAATTGGTAAGTGGAGGAAAATGGACAAAAGACAGCTGAGAGCCATGCAGACTTGATGTTTGTGGTAGGGAGGAAAAAAACCAAAGTAACTGGGGAGATAACTTGACACAGCAATCTGAGAACTTTGTGTGGAACATTGCAAGAATGTGGTTAGGCCAGGCAGATCAGTTGATTAGAGTGCATCTCAGCACACCAGCGTTCAACCCCTAGTCAGGGCACATACACAAATCAACCAATGAATGCATAAATGGAACTACACATCACTTTCTCTCCTCCTTCCTAAGATCAACTAAAAAAAAAAAATGTGGCTAGCCTTTTTTTCTTCTCCTACTAAGACAATTAAGACTTTTAAAAAAAATTACCAGTTTCTATTTTTCTTAGGTACTCTTTTTTTTTGGTGGGGGCCAAATGTATATTGGTGAGAATTTTAACATAACTAAAACTGAAAATTGTACGTGGAAATGGTTTTTAAAAATCATATCGATACAGAAGGATATATAAAAAACTAAGCCCTCTCTCCCACAATGTGCTCTCCAGAAGTCATCTGTTCCTCCACTTGACTTCCAGCTTTAAATTTTGAATGCTGCGTTACCTACTAGCATGTGGTATCTTGGCTAAGCTACCTGAAAACCTAATTTTCCTCATCTGTAAAATAAGAGAAAATTCACCTCTAACTCAAAAACTTTTGTGAAAAGGATTACATGAAATAAATGTTTACACAAAGAGCTCATTGGCACAGTGGCTGGCACGTGATGGGCAGTCCTGTTAGACACCATAAGCTGGTCCCACTGAACCAAAGCCACGTTTGGGTTCTGGAATCACTAGGAACAGTAATTAACACTGAGCATTACAGGACAGGTGCTATGCTAAGCCTGTTGGGTGTATTTCCTCATCTATTCCTCACATAATTCCTTTGAGATAAATCCTCAATCGTGATGACATTTCTTAATGTAATAATTAAGATGCTTTTAGCTTCAAGTAAGAGAGACTCCTATTTAAACTGGATTCATTAATAAGACATTATCTCACCAAATAGGAGGAGGGTTTCTGGATTGGCTGGTTCAGTGGTTGGAAAAGGGGCAGGGACCCCTGTATCAGTTTTCTTAAAAAAATACATGCCTTTATCACTTTTACTTTCTTAATGCTATTTGTGCTACAGAAATAAAAAGATCAGAGACATCCTGAAATGGGTCCATTACATCGGAGACCACTGATGCATTAACTTGTGCTGCCCAATCAAGAATTTTGGTAGAAACCTCTTGCCACGTTTGTGCATTTGAGTGTGCTCCTAATTAATGCATCATTGTTTGGGAAGGTCAGAGCTCTGCCCTGGCCTTTAAAAAATCCAAGCTCGTCCATTCTTGTACAGCTGTGCAAGGGTGTATACCTCTACAGCACGTGTTCGCCACACGCAAATCTCGAGCAAGACTCAGGCGTTTGGTCACATATTCTGGTCACCGTATGGTGGTCAGTTACGCAATGAATGAGTAACAAATCCAGAAGACTATTTGTGATTCCGCTTTGAAACAAACACTTCCTGCTATTCCTCTTTCAAGTTTTCAGATTATGTTTAACTGGAGAGCATCCTGAGATTGCAAGATGAAGTGTTCTAAAACTTGTTATAGTTTACTATTATTATTATTATTTACTACTACTATCCTGTGTCAGTCAGGATTTCCCTCACTACTGTGTAACCAAAGTAAAACAAAGGAGTAAGTAGACTGCTGAGGCTGACAAAAGACTGCAAATGACCCCCAGTTTCACATTTGTATCAAAACGGTTTTATTTTCAGCCACTACTATATAGTTGTCACCAATCTGAAATTTACATTGTGCTAATAAAGTGCCATTTTAATTATTTTACATTGGGATTTCATGAAAATTTCATTTGACAAAGTATTCTTCTGCTAAAATGTTTCATTACCATTTGCCTCCATTGTGCAAAATTAGGAAACATCATATTCTAATCTGTTATTCCAGTCAAAGAATAGATTTTAAAGAGAATCATTTCAGAGATGCTTACATTTGAAAGTGAATCAAAGTACATCTGACCCGTGAGTTAGATTAAAATTTAACTAATTTTCAAAGTTATGCCTTACTTTTATAAAACATCCTAGTGAATGTTTAAAAATTCAAAACAGACCTGGCTCTCCACTTGACATATTTTACAGTACAGCCACCTAAACATTTCCTTTGTGAGATGGAGCAGTCTGCCTCGGGCCACTGCTATTCCATCTACAACGGCCTCACCAGAGTGATGTGAGGACTAAGAGGGCAGTGCGTGCAGACGTCACACACTGCTCTTAGGTTACACTTCCCTGTCGTGGACAGCGTTGCGGTCTTGGCTTCACTGAGCTCCTCCAGTAATCAGGGCACAGCTCTTCTGCAAGCCTAAAGTAGTCGTATGACTGTGAAAACCGGCACTGGCACTCCTAAGCCTTTCTAAATTACTCCAATGATGACGTAGTACTATTATATAAAGAACACATGCTAATTACTAATAATCTGATCATAGCCTCAATCTATACTGGTTTTCTCACAGTATGTCATTTATCAGAAATGAAATGATGCACAGGTAACAGGATTAAAGTTTCCTAGAAGTTTTTTTATGTACTTTTAAAATTATACTATAACAGTAAACTCTTACAAAGATGTTTTATGATTACACTGTAGCAAACAATTGTTTACTGGGACAAAAAGACATGCTAAAAGACAAATAAATAACTATCATTAAATATGCACAGCTTATTGACATTTCTCTTGAAACAAAAGACTGGGTTCATCCAGTGAAGTACAGGCATTCAGTCCCCACCTCAGGTAGCAAATGGAATCAGGTTTTAAAAGCTCCTGTGATCTTGAATGTCTTGTTAAGAGTTAGAGGGCTTTTGTTTTTCTGTTAGCCACTAAATTTTTCAGGAAAAATTCACCTATTTAGGAAAAATGAAAATACAGTAATATCAACTTAAAGTCAATTTCAGAATAATTATGCTTCAGTGTTTTTCTTTAAACATTTTTCTGTTTATTGGCATTTCTCCCCTCCATTTCAATGGTAACAATACCCCCTACATCACTGGTTCTTTCCCCAACAATGATTGGCCATTACTCTTTTAAAAAATGCTGTTTTATCATCACAGTATTCTTCCTAGTAACTCAGTATTATAACGGGTGACCCTACAGCATCTCTGGCTCTGCTTCTGTACGTTTATTCCACACTATGTGCGCCATCTAGTCCATCACTGACCAAAGTACTGCTGCTGGCACAGTTCATTTCAGAGAGCAGGTCTGCTCCATTGTTAGCCTGGATCTGATGTTTACAAAACAGACCTCGTCGCAGCTGAGCGGACTCATCTGATTCGTCGCAGCTGAGCAGACTCATCTGATGGAATCGCTAGTTTACTCCCCTCCAGGGAAGCAAGAGCTCTTCGTTTATAGTGGGCTTTCTCTCCTCCCCCTCAGCTGTGCCCGTGCAATCAGTTAGCTGGTTAGAGGGGACAGGGTCACTTCTCAGGTCATTAGGGCTCCATTTAGTCACTCACTGTCACAGCACAGCTCAGTGCTTATTGGCAGAGCTCAGCACTGCAGGTCTGGTTTTATGAGGAGTCTGATTGACTTCTGTTTGTCATCTAGACACGAGTAGAACTGCAAGTATCCTATCCATACACAATCACCAAGAATTCCAAGGCTCATAACCTAGCCAAGTAATGGAGAAAATAACCCATGCGGCTCCTAATTCTGATAGGAGCAAAACCAACGTTTTCATGATCAGATTGTAACTCATCATCTGAATCTAATGCTCTACTACTAGAATCGGACATTTTACTGGTACCTCAAAGAAAACCATTAAAATGTCCATAATTCACTTCCTTATAAATGTTAGAAACTTTCTCAAAAAAAAAATCCCACAAAAAAAAATAAAACTCCTTTCAAATGATAGTACTCTTCTTTAAGCACTCTGGGAAACTGATGCTTTATCTATTTTCTGTACTTAGTTTTACCTTCCCAGCAGCACTGAGAAGAATAAACCACTTATAATGATTGGTTTCCAAAGTCCCCACGCCTTGTCAGCCGGTCAGTGTTGAATCCAATTCTCAGGTTTTCTGACTACGATAAACTATTGTTGCTTCATTAAATTTTTTTATAGGCACACACTAAATATTACTAATACTTGACCATTAATTTTTATAAATAAAATCTATGCTAATTTAAGCATATCTATGATTTAGACCCTGACATATAAGTCATTTAAACGATCATTAGTTATAATAACACAGCTTAGACATGCCTAAAAAATAACTGATTTATTCTTCAAAAAATTGTAATCAAGTCTAAGTGACAGGGAAAACACTGTAAAGATTTTTTTGGATTAAATTCAATTTTCAGTTATTTTCTCACAGATCTTTTAATGGCCACTATTACATGATTTTTAATCTCTTGGAAAAGGCTTTTATTTTCATGAGCTCAAACTACTAATTAAAATAAGCTGAAATTATCGAGGTGAAAATTGCACCAAAGCTAGTAAAAACACTGAAGATTTCTGTAAGGAAAATAATCCTATACACTTTTTTGTTGCTTCTTGGAGGGAAAACACAGAATATTGCAAGCAGCAATGCTGTCAAATAGATATTTAATACTTTTCAGGGTTTGGATTCAAATTCGGAGTTTGGAGATGAAGCTGCATCACAGTTAAATGACTGTACATGTTCCAGAAAACTGTTATTTTTTTTAAGTCTAATTCCCTTTTCTCTCTTTGTTGTTTTTCAAAGATTTTATTTATTTACTTTTAGAGAGGGGGCAGGTTAGAGAAAGAGAGGGAAACATCAATGTCTGGGTGGCACTCACGTGCCCCCCACAGGGGACCTGGCCTGCAACCCAGGCATGTGCCCTGACTGCGACTCGAGCCGGGTGACCCTTTGGTCACTAGCAGGCCAGTACTGAATCCACTGAGCCGCTCTAGCCAGGGCAAGAAAACGATGTTATATGCGTCACTGATCTTTGTCATTTCTGAATAACCTACTACTAAAATCCACACAAAGACCGACTTCTGCTCTCACCACAACAGCTCAGCTATTAAAGTAGGGAACGATTCTCATTTAAGGAACAAACTAGACTTAAGCAATTTTCCCCCCAATGTGACCCTTATGGAGCAAATCTCCCAGGGATGTCCCCAGTGCCCTTCCCCTTTCTTTTTTTTTTCACAAAAGATATCCACAGCTATTACAGTTTTAATGTGGAAAGTTATGGTCTACCTAAAACCACCCCCCCCAGTCTAACTCACCTGCTTTATATGAGGAACGCACCAGAGGGCCACTTGCAGTATAATGAAATCCAAGTTCATTTCCTACTTTTTCCCAGTATTTGAACTTTTCAGGAGTAATGTATTCTTCAACCTATATTTAAAGAATTAATTGATTCCAGAACTCCCATAAATCATTTTCCTTCTATAAAAAGTTGATATTCATGCAATGAGGGTAGTTTTAACTTCCTAATGTATCCAGGCGCGCCCAGGTTTCTTCTCCTCCCTCTTTACTGACAACCTGTCTGCGGTTACCCGCTGGCCACTCTATCAGAACATGACAGGAATTAGGGAAGGGGGGAGGGACATACCAATTTTGCATTAGCTATTCCAAAGGCCAGAGAAAGAAAAAGAGATTATTTAGAAGCTTTGTATTATCTGTATCACAACTTTATTGACTAACAAGCATAATGAAGAATCGGTTGCTCCTGTAACATTCTTGAGGACCAGACTGTGTCTTACTCATCTGGTACCCTCTGCTCAGCATTGTGCCTGGCGCATGGTCACTACTCAAACAAAAGCTTCTTGTATGAATGAATAAAGGTCCAATAAAAAATAGGAAGACTGACTTTCTTACTTCATCCTGGCCCTCATATAACTCTAAAACAAATCACAAGATTACCAATCGGGAGTGAATGTAATTTCCCAAACTTTAAACATTTTTTGTTGGTCCATCATTCAAGTCAAGTCATATAACTTTGGGAACAGCAAATAAATTCCAGTGTAGCTGCTTTATGCAGATAATAAAATGGAACCTGGACTTGGAAATATACATGGAACACATCACTAAAAAGCCACCAGCTTTTTAATTTTACCTGTGGACAATAAAGATTTAACTCAAACGAGCGACAGACACTCGGTAATTCACAGCAGCTGTACCTTCAGGTGGCGCTTCGTTGGCTGCATATACTGCCCTAGAGTCAGACAGTCCACGTCCGCCTCACGAAGAGCTAGAGGAAAAGAGCACACATCAGCAGGTGTTTCTACGATGCCAAAAGTGTAGGTTTAAGCATGATTTTCCAGAACATAATTTTATTTCAGAACAGTATGAACTTTATTCTGGCCTAAAATCTGAATGTATAAGCAAGACTATACTCATCCACTCATTTACACCTGGGAAACACGGTAAGGCCTGAAAACGCAGGAATGATTAGGACCACGGGGGGCTGACAGAAGGACGGACCACTCCAGTACTGTGGCCCACATGCGAGAAGAGGGGTAGAGAGCGTCTAGAGAGGGTGTCTGTCAGGCAGAAAGGATACAGGGAGCAGTGTATCGAAGGCCTGAAAACCCCCATATTATACACCAGAGGTGTTGCACTGGCCTTCTGCTAAATGTGTAAGTTGTGCTTGGGTGGATGATGTGATCTGACATCAAAATCTTTCTAGTAAAACTATGCATTGTGGTAAAGAGAACGTTTTAGTTACTGTTTGAACTTACTACTCTTTGTAAAAAATAAACAGCTGTGAGATGGCCACAGACTTTCAGGTAAAACAAAAACTTTTACATTTAAAGTTTCAAAAACCCCAAGAATCACAAAGCAAAAAGGTCATGGAAGTACAATGCGCAAAGTCCAACACATGACATTGTGTGACTGGGTTACATGTAAGTTCCTCCTCAAAGGCTGAAACCATCCTCTTCGTCTTTGAACTGCCAGTGCCAACCAGAGCTCCTGGTACCTGGATGGCTCTCAAAAATTGTTCTACGACTGAACAAGTGGTCAGCAGCATGTTTTTACTTGATAAAAGGGTAGGAAGAAAAATGGGATACAAATTTCATATCCTAGCTCCCTGTGTATCATTCCCCAAAGTTCTAACGCTATACACTTCCTTTCCTTTTTATGTTACTGTTTATTACCACACACCCACCGTACGTTGTTCTTATTGGCACTGTGGAAGAGGGACCACATGTGAAGCCTGACAAGTTTGGGGGAGGCCTGTGTGACAGCCTTCAAAGTGACCACATGGGAAAGTCTGAAATTAAAAGTTTCTAAGAGTAGATCATGGAGGGTAGTCACATCCTAGGCCAGTATTAGGCCCTAACAAAGGTCAATCTTTACCTTAACTAAGCCTGTCTGCAGTTTTTTTTGCATCTGATAACGTATCTTTGGAATGCTGAATTGACCTTCAAAGTACAAACACTGCACCAGGGGGGCCACAACGCCCCTCATTCTTATTGTTACCATGTTAATTGACTATGAACTATCCTGTACCCACCTGTGTACAAGTGTCTCTATCATTTAACTTTTTATCCAATCCCAGAGGTTTCCTTTGCTTTGCTTTCTCCGGCCTCCCTAATGTATCACCACTGGATTTCCTGTAACCTCCTAATGGCCCCCTTGACTGTAATGTGTAAAGTAAGGTGCTAAACTGCAATTCTCCGGAGCATTTCTCAGTCCATTTAGATTTTGCTTCCTAGCAGTTGTTGTCAGTTTGGCCCAAGTAGACTCACAAAAATTCTCTACAGGTTTGAACGTTTCTTATGTTGACAGCACTTTCACTGCGACTGTGCAGGAAGCACAAGAGGGCCTTCCAAGTGGGTTCCTGCTATTACTCAAACGTAACGGGAGTTCTCACTTGTCAATTTCTTTACCTTTCATTGTTGCGTACACTTGCTCGTCATTCTCGCCCAAACCCAACATTATAGACGTTTTAGAAATCACGTCAGGCCGCACCTCCTTGGCGTGCTTCAGTACACGTAGAGACTGGTCGAAATTGGCCCTGGGATCACGAACTTTCCTTGAAAACAGCAGGGCTGTTGTCAGCAAGAACGACCATGAGCTTGGCTAAGCACAGAACTATGTCAGCAACATGAAAGACCAGAAAAGTACACTCTGGACACTCTACCACATCACGTGGCTCAGTGGTAGACTGTGCACAAATGTCTAATTGTTACCATAGGACACAAAAAAAGCTTCACTGGAGTCCTAGCTGTGGACTTTGAAGGCTTTTTAAACCTGGGGCAGAAAAAATGAAAATAAAAGTAATTCAATCTACGAAGTATTCACAGAGAAGGCAGAATTCTGAAGCTGAGAATGAGTGATTGTAAGGGGTATTCAAGAAAAGAAGGGAAAAAGAGTGGAAGAAAATCTCGGTACTGAACAAAGAAAAAACTGTTTAACCTAAAACCCACATTTCAGGTCTGAAACTTTTATGATCATTTCTTTTCTAAAGACTCAGCTGCCCCCTGCTGGTGAGAACACAACATTGACATCTCTTAGGCAAAAAGAAAGGCATGATTCTGGAATTTTCACTGGAAAGGATAATGTTTCTTAAGCCAGAGCAGGGAAACTGGCACCCACTGGTGGTGGTATCCTGAGACATGTGACAGGGTTGGAACAGGCCACGTGCCAGACTTCAACAGGGGTCAAACCACGACAGCATAAATGGGGACAGGGCCCAGAGGATACAGAGTTGTGCTGTTAAACGAGCATTCATTTGAATACAAATGCACCTTTACTTTGCATAACTCATTTGTTGTGGTGGTTATTTCATAGAAAAGAGAGAAAACCAATTTAGGAGTTTAAAAATAACTACAAGACTGAGAATACAGAAAGTCTGTACATTCTGAAAGTCTTTCTCCACTGAACTTAGGTTATGCCCCCTAATGGTTATGACTAAGAGGAAATGATAATCTTTTATCATACTTCTTTCAAGTTCTGTAACAAAGTATAACATCTAGAAGCTAAAACCACTGTCAAATACTTTACTAAAGTTAATAAAAGTGAATGTATTAATCTTGCCTAAAGGCTAATATAATTTTTATTTTTTTGAAATATGAACAGTAATTAATGTGGAATTATAATTATTCCTAAATATTAATATTTTTAGGGAAAATAAGGAAACATAGTTAGTATCTACTTTCTAAAAGAGATTTAAAATACATCTGAACAATATTAGTTTTTCTTTCGCATCATTTATTGCGTATCTTAAAGCCAAATGCATTTTAAAGGTCTTTTTTTTCCTTAAGAATTACAAAGTAATTGCTCTTATGTAATTTTTTCAAACTCTTTCCTTTGAAAAAATAAATCATTGGCCCTTGTAATATACTATTAAAACAAGAAAAAAAGATGCTCATTATGTGTGTGTAATACAACACACATGTGTAAATAAATATCTAAGTATATACACACTGCGATGTTAGAAATTAATATTACTGGGCAGAAATATTGTGGGAGATAATCACATTCTTTTTGTTGGCCCTATTTTCCGAATTTTCTGTAACAGACACATGTACACTGTTTTACATTTACTTTATAAAAGTAAATTCCGAAGTTCTCCTTTGAAAAACGTCCCAACATTACTTTACACGTTAGGCACCTCTGTAATTCTGGGACTGTTTCCACGTTATGTGCGTACACATCTAATCCTGACAGAGCGACTTTTTCCACTGCTTTCAGATCTCCTCGGAAGTCCGGGGTGAGACATTCCACAAGAATTTTTGGATTCCTAAGGGGAGAAAAGGTAAGTATCAAACGGAGGAAAAGAACTGACACAACCGCTGCTTATCAGAGAAATCATCCTACTCCTTCTGCATCAGTTTCAATACAATAATCTCTATTTAGAACCGCACCAAGAAAAGCATGCACACAGAAATGTTTACGTTTGAACTGGTGCAAGAAAAAAAGCAGATCCAGAGCATCAGATAATGTTTACATAGTGGTTAAAACACAGCTGCATGCAATAACAATACATTTTGAGATTATGTAGATGTTTACATTTTACTGAGGTCTTAAAAATAATTTTTATCAATCAAGATATAAATATCAAAATGTTAAATATAAAATATTTATTTTTTAGAAAATAAATTGGGACATTTCTGTGTGAATGTAAACATTATTTGAATGCTTTAATTTTGATTTCTTTAAAAATTCATCAAACAGTGACTATTTGCCTCTAGGCAAATATTTCACAAGTGCTATAGGTTTTAAAAACTGTTCTGAGTTACTGAGCCAAAAGCTTTGCTTAAATGAAATACAAGCAAAGTATTAATCGTCCTACTTACATCGGATCTACCTATGCATGCAAGCAGTAAAATATGAACTAGTTCATGGAGCTACTTTCTGTGACAGCAGTAGAAATGATGGAGACAGCTGACAAATTTTACACAAAACCAGTGCAAAGTTTCTGCAGTGTTTCCCAAGAGAACAGTTATACCTACACATCTATGTATCTGTATCTGCCCTCTTGTGGGTATGAAAGATGTTGAAAGAACACCTGCTGTAACAAATTTACCATTTGCTAACTGCAAGGTGAGACCCATTAGTAATTTGTGAAATCAATTCAGTAGGTTGCAAACAAACTTTTTAAAATTAACTATAAAAAATTAAATAGAAAATATTGCAGGAATCATTGAAAAAAACCATTTACTAAGTGTGTAGGTGCTAGACTAGCACTGAGCTATAGGAATTAAGCATAACTTCTTTTTTAAAGCTTTTTAAATAGATGAGATTAAAATAATAAAAATGTAGATTATGGGTAAAATCCCAAGGTCATATGCATATAGATAAAATCTGTATCGAGTCTTATGTATTTTTACAATGTAGGAGCTTATCTCATCCTTATTCCTTCTAGATGATGATTTACTCAAAATCAGCGCAAGGAAGGCTGAAGTTTTATACTTTTTTTTAGTTTTATACTTCTTTGAAAAGTTTAAACTCAAAGTTTAGACTAGCACTGAAATATGACGTACGGATTTTATGGACCAAAGGTCCACAGATAAGTCTGTGCCCCCGAATCTCTAAAATTTCTGCAACTATGTACCTGTATGTTAACATATGCTTTTTCTGGAGAAAAAGACACATAATTTCCAGTAGATTATCAGAGGAGGTTCATAATACCACACAAAAGGTTAATAACCATTGCTTTGAGATCTTAAAGAAACAGAATTTATATTGATCAAAAAAGCCCTTAAATTACACAGAAGCAAATGCCGAAACCATGTACCTTTCCTTTAAGTGTGACACAGTCTTTGCAAAGTGCTCAGCTCCTCCATCGGGCAAATCTAGAAACAAGAGAGCCCACTGCTCAAGATGACGTCACAAGTCAGTGAGAGCCAATTTCTGGAAGAGGTAATGACGACACACTAACCATCTCGATCCACAGACGTCAGGACAACATAATCCAGGCCCCACTCTGCGATCGCCGTGGCAGTACTGTAGGGCTCACTGGCATCCAGTGGAGGTGGCTTTCTTGCAGTCTTAACAGAACAAAACCTGCAACCTCTTGTACATGTGTCACCCATCAACTAGAATAAAAATGTTACTACTTAAATCAAGGAGGCAGATGACCCTCAGGAGTATTATAGTGTGAGAATAAAGTTACAAAGAATGAATACAACTTGATTCTGTTTATAAGAAATGTGAAACATTCAAAGCTAAGCAATATAGTTAAGAAATACAAATGTAATGTTGTAAAACTAGGAAGAAAAGGAAATGATAGACTCAGAGTTAAGAATGGCATTAAGGGAAAAGGGGGATGGAATCAACGAGGGGCTCGAAGACAGTGCTAACGTTCCGCTCTCAAACTGGAGGTATCAGGGTGTCTGCTGTACTGGTATTCTTACAGATAAATTATAAAGATTCTTTTGTACCTATTTAATATTAATAAAATGATTGTAAAATAAAATATTTAATGTTATCGGTATACAGACCTCTCTAGGAATTAAACAGTAGGCACAGCTGTTTCTTGTTACATAGATGAAACAGAAAACACATAAAAAGCCAATACTCTGCTTTCTGTAGGTGTCACTCTTTCTCTAAAACACTGCTTCTGCTGCCACAGGTCACTACCAAGTTCTGCCCCCACAAGCATGGCCACTGCAGATGTTCTGGGGCCACCACAGTTTCAAAGCACCAAGGTAGGGGCTATAGTTTGGGGGTGAAAGCTCCTCTCCCCCTTTACATTTAACTCTCTCGGAGGGGGCTCACAGCACAATGCCTAGGCCCAAAGTCTCAGAGTTTTACTGAAACAATAAACTATCCCCAGGAATCAGTAACGAGTCAACAGTGGGAAAGGGGCCAGGTAAGGGGTGAAACCAGAGATTTCCATCATGGTGTGTTCACAATTACTCCTTTCTTTGAGAACTGAGGTTGTACAACTTGGATCAGCTCCCTGGTTTGCTCTGAGTTATCAGAAGGCGCTCTCTCATAAGAATCCTCAGCGCTTCATGTAAACAGCCTCCTGCCGGTACCACTCAGCAGTGTGGCAGACATTGTCACACAAATAGAACTTCCAGCTGCACACAATCTAGGTTTAAGCCCAATACCTCAATATTCATCCCCATCTGGATAAATGCGGTGGACTGCACTGTTATTCCAAATTCTTATGACACCAAATCAAGGTTCTACATGTCACCATTTGCCCCGTAACTTGCAGCCTCCCCTCCCCACTAGATGAGCTTATGTCTCTATCCCAACTGATATTTGGCTTGGCCATATGACTTACTTTGGCCAA
This sequence comes from Artibeus jamaicensis, assembly GCF_021234435.1. Lineage (NCBI taxonomy): Eukaryota > Metazoa > Chordata > Mammalia > Chiroptera > Phyllostomidae > Artibeus > Artibeus jamaicensis. The sequence goes on from NW_026521954.1 coordinate 3,814,888, forward strand.
CAGAATATAGCAGGCATGAGCAAGCAGAAGCCCCAAATGTGCACAGATGGTTGGGTTGCCCTCTTGTACTCCATCCATTCTCCATGCTAAGGATATGCCTTGAAGAGTTGCTGCTCCAAGGAGAATAAAGCTCTGCAGAGCAGATCTGAACGCGTCCTACTTCCTGGAGTCCAGCTTCGCTCAGTCAAGATCAGCTGAACCCCAGCTCAAAATTAAGTGACCGTAAATAACATTTCCAAAAATTAATAGGAGATATAGCTCAAGACAGCACATGATTAACTGTTAGATGAAAGACTCAATAACAGATTTATTCAGAGAAGAGTGAGATCACAACAGGCTGGTTTATTGTCAGGTTTATTTTTCACATATTTTGCATAAATTCCTATTAATGAAAAATCAGAGGCATTTAATGCTCATTTTTAGGAGAAAGACATAAAACACTTCCTTTCGGTTTCTAGACTAAGACTATAGTGCTTGAGACTGGCCTTACCATGATGGTGGCTGTGGCAGTGGCGTACTCTCCGCCTCCCCAGCACTCGCCAATATTGGGGCAGCGCGCCTCCTCACACACCTGCGAGGAAAGGGAGCTGAATACAACCAGGCCAAAGATATTTACCAAGTGAACAAATGACCGGGCATTCTACACAGTCGACTTTTACAGCACACTGATGAAGAAATTCACTATTCAACAATGCTGTTAAGCTGCCAAACTGTATGTATCTGAGGACCCCATCTTTAAGTTAGAAACAGTATGAATGTATATATTTATATGTGCAAAGAAAAGGCCTGAAAGGATATACTTTAAACAGTTAAAGTGGTGGAGTTAACATTTGAGATTATGTGTATGACATTTCACATATACTCTTTCCAACAAGCATGTTTTTTAAAATCCTCACCTAAGGACTTGTTTTATTGGTTTTGAGAGATAGAGAAAGAGAAGGGGGGGGGATGAGAAGAGAGAGAGAAAGAAAGAGAGGGGCGGGGGGAGAGAGATATCAATCAGTTGCCTCCCATACGTGCCCTGACCAGGGATGGAGCCCACAACCTTTTGGTACACATGATGCTGCTCCAACTGACTGAGCCACCTAGCTTTTTTTTTTTTTTTTCCTTAAAGAGAGACAGTGACATAGAAGGAGAAACACTGATTTATTGTTTCACTTATTTATTCATTCGTTGGTTGCCTCTTGTATGTGCCCTGACCAGGGATCCAACCCGCAGCCTTGGTATATGGCGACAACACTCTAACCAACTGAGCTAATCAGCCAGGGAAGCATGTTCTTAACTAGTAATATAGAACAAAAAACCCCTCATTTCCTAAGCTGCAAGAAGAATCTTTTTTTTTCCCCCAGTGTTAAATGAGAAGCTAAGAAATTCAGTTACTTTTTTTTCTTTTGCAGGGAAAATGATTTTTACCTATATTTTCATTACTAATAGTAATGCATCCTAAACATCTTTATTCATTTTCCTTGCTGCTATTGGTACGTATTTTATTAATTTTTAAGTTACACATATGTAGAGAATTTATGGCTTTTGAATAAGAGAAATATTTAACACCTTGACAACTTACTGTATGGAGATTTAAATTCCGTAAAGTATTTTTCAGTCTATTGTAATTTTTCCCCATGGGAATCTCTGTCTTTAGCCATGGAGGTAATCTTAACCTGAGGAAAAACAAAACTATCCATTAACAAACATATTCCCAAATAATCGTACATCTTTGAAGTTACTTCGATTTATTATAGTTTCTAGTGAAGAGTTATTTTTTGTCCCCCATAATCCTGGATTAACTCATGATTCTTGCCACAAGACAAAGAACAGAGATTCAAGTTTAGGCTAAACTTTAGAAAACACCGATATTTGTGTCTAACAGGACACTATGTTCATGTCTATCTTTTGCAAAGGCACGGAGTAAGTAACACCATCCTAATAATAAAAAAAAAGAATGTGGAAGTTTTGAACGTCTCATTTCCCAAAGAAAAATACTGACCCAAAATTCTATTTTTTGTTCAGAATAAGGAGAGGTTCCACAAAAAAGATTCTGCTCTACTTTCTATTCTAGATTTTATCATGATTATTAAGTGGAGAAAAATCTAAAGTCTGGAGTGAAGACTGTATCCTCAGGTTCCCCTGGACTGCCACCTACTATGATCTAAAAGTTGTTGGGTAAAGTATCCAGCAAAACAATTTGTCCTCTGCATGAAATTCCCTCACCACTCTTTTATATGAAGGCAAAGCGTCCACAGGTCGCATGTACACAGACTTCAAGAAGTAACAAGTTAGATCATAAACACCCAGTTGCAGTGTAAGAAACTTCACTTTCTGAAGAAATTGGATGCTGGACAGAAAAATAGGAGGTGGCAGTGCAGGACAGGTAAGTCCTAGGAAGGGTGAAGGAAAACTGACGATGGGCACAGAGAAAAGGACTCCACCTATTTCAGCTACTTACCTATGTCTGCTATTACTTTTTTCTAATGAGTTTAAGCTAAGTTTAACAAGTCTGATTACAAATACACTCTAGGGGCTTGGTTATATCTGAAAATAACACACAATGAAGGAATGGGACATTAAAATTATCTCAAAATTTCAATTACCTTTCTCCTTTTTGGCGTTTTAAGTTTCCTTTATATTCATCCCAGGTGCTCTTGTCTGCAAGCTCACCAGATACAAAATCTTGAAGGTCTGGTCCATTCTGTAAAAATTCCTTTTTTTTATCTGGCAAGGAACTAACTGCTCTGACTGGACTGCATAAATATTTTCCAAATACCTAAAGAAAGAGTTCATTTTGACATTTATTTAGTGAGGTTTAAAATAATTTTAACCTATTTAATTAAGCCCACTATCCTCATTCCCCCTGTGAGTACCAAAATCCGAGGATACTCAGTCCCCTATATAAAATGGCCTGGAGCGACGCATACAATCCTACCTTCCTATAGCCACTCGCAAACGCAGATCGAAAACAATACAGGTACTTATTGAAAAAAAGGCCCCTGTAAGAGGACCTCTGCAGTTCAGATCCACGTTGTTCAGGAGTCAACTGTACATTTGTTGACCATAGACCAGAAGCCCTCACAGGACACTGACCACCCTCAGGCAGTTCCCAGCAGGGGATGCACAAAGGCAACCATACATTGATGTTTCTCTCCCTCTCTCCTTCCCTTCCCCCTAAAGATAAACAAATAAAATCTTTAAAAAAAAAAAAAAAGAAACCATTGGCCTCTAGATCTAAACACAAACGCGACAAGATAGCCCAAACACTGTAATATTCATGAGTCAGTACACCTAACGCAAAAGAACCTTCTATGACTCAAAACGAGCCTCTGCTACTGGTGCTGCACAAGGGCGATTGCTACAGCACTTGCCCTTGTCTCCGGGAAAACTTTGGGCACAGGTGTGTGTTCTCAGCGTGCAGAGTGCGTCTGGTACAGATTAAGAATCCAACACAAAATAGTAATGGAGTGCTCGACCCGGTGCTCCTACAAAGCTGTTTATCAGTGATTTGCAGGGTACAGATCACTGGTAAACAGAAAAGCTCTCGGCGCTGGCCAGAGGACCTACAAACAAACCAGTACTAGAGACTTTACTACACAGGGATGTCGGGAGAATTACATGATACTACATGAAAAAACTTTAGAACAGTGTCTCGGTAGAAGTAAATGCTCAGTAAGTTCTGGCTTTATTAAACTGGGTGCACTCAACAGCTCGGAATCCCTCACCTCTCGCCCGCACCCTGAAATCCCACCACTCACTCGGGGCTTCACAGTGCGGACGACAATCCCGCAGCGTAGAGACATCTCCCTCTTATTTTCCAACAGCGTGTAAGGGTCTAATTCCCAAGAATAGACAGGGCGACAAACCGTCTCGCGATTTATGACGGGTACCGAAACCACCTTTGACCCGATAGAACTATAAGCTGCTTCGCGATTGGTTGTTTTAGTCTACTGGCGTCGCGTGCTCATGACATCATACGCAAGGCACTTACGGCTACAAGAACGTGATGACGAAAGACGCCCTCTCTTTGCCACTTCTACTGCGAGGTGAGGTTATGTCTGAAGTCCGTGGGGTCTAGGAATCTGCAGCCATCAGTGCGGGGAAAACCAGTGGTGCCGATCTGGCGCGCGGAGGCTTTATCTTGGTTGTTCCTCGGAGCGGTTAGGCCCCAGGTGGATCCGGCGGCACTGAGATTCGAGCTCTGTCCCGGGCTTTTTGGCCTACTCCCGCCCCTGATGGCGCCTCCCAGATAAGGGTTCCCAGGGTGGCGCTGGGCCTCGAAACAGCCGCTTAGGAGTTGCTCCTGGCAGGCCAGGAAGCAGCTGAAGCCGTCTTCGTGTTGGTCCACCCGTGACCTCGCTGGGATGTTTGCCTGCCGGTCTCCTATAGGAGTGGAACTCTGATAGGGTAGTTCGGTCACTGTAGGTCCGGCCCCGATCTTACCCCAAGTGTTTGTGTTGTAGGATGAAGACCATTCTCAGCAATCAGACTGTCGACATCCCCGAGAATGGTAGGAGACTAGATGTTTGCTTTTTTCTTACGTTTGTACTGCGCGCTCTGCACCTCGTTCCCAGGCCTTACCAGTGTGCTCTCTCCTAGTCGACATCACTCTGAAGGGGCGCACAGTTATTGTGAAGGGCCCCAGAGGTACTCTGCGAAGGGACTTCAACCACATCAACGTAGAACTCAGTCTTCTTGGAAAGAAAAAGAAGAGGGTGAGTTGGGATTGGGCTTTTTTTTTTAACCCTTAGTTGCTTGTTTGGAAGGTGTGATTTAATACCATCACATTTGGCTGCTCTAAAAATGGCAGAATTGAGATTTAATGTTTTAGCTTAAAATTTGGTGTCCAGAATTGTGCCAAGTTTCCGTGTTGGTGTCGTGGCGAAGTTGGAGAACCAATGGATTGGGAAGTATAAAGCTCTGTGCTAGTAGTCATTAATGGTAGGGTTTAATACTCTTCAGGTTAGGTTTATTTTACTCGTGATTGTTCTGTAAGATTCTTGAGCCATGCTGTAGGCTTTATTTTTATTGAACCTAGCATTTTAGTTTTCTAAAAGGGAAGTTTGATGCAACTTGGTACAATGGGTGTTTCTGGGTTGTGGTTCCTTTGTGCAATGGTGTACCTGTGATGAATAGTAGTAACGTTTCTTAATTATTGAGGGCCTTGCATGTGGTTTCATCTTTACAGTTGAAAGGCATATGCTTTAATTAGGCCTAATGTTAGAATCTAGAGTCATTCTATGGATAAATGGACTGTTTTCTAAGAAGCCTACTTGTTACTGGAAAGAATCTGCTAGAGCGTTTGTTCTGTTACAGCTCCGGGTTGACAAATGGTGGGGAAATAGAAAGGAGCTGGCCACTGTGCGCACGATCTGCAGTCACGTACAGAACATGATCAAGGGTGTTACACTGGTAAGCAGGCTGACTGGACAACTTCGGGAAGGGGAGGTTTCTGGTTTTTTCCAGCATAAATTACTGGAGAGAATAGATTGTGCATGTAATTTATTGAGGGTCTTGAGTTCTAAATCTGGAAAAGGTGATCTTATCGAGTGTGTGTGTGATAGGCATCCTTGGGTGTCTAAGAATGAGTGATCCACACAAGTAAAGACCAGATGGTGTTAGTAGGCCAATGGTGTTTTTCACACAAAATTAGATTCAGACCTCAAGGTTGTGGTTTTTTAATAGAAAATCTAACACATAAGGTAGGTTTTGATTTCTTGTTGGTATGCATCTCACCACCAAGGCCCCTTGTAGTGGCAGAAAAAGATAGGTATAGTGTCTGAGCTCCTTGTTCATTTTCCTAAAAGCATACTTGATGTCAGTTTTCTCTCTCCAAACCCCCTTCCCCAGCTTTTAAAATAAAATTTATGCTTCTGCCTTTGCTGAAATGCTATTTTTTTTCCATTAAAACTCAGTCCTAGAGTACACCTGGTAATGGCAACATGCACTTAACACCATCATAAGCCCATCTTGTCACGTTTCCCCTTGCTCCCAAGCTCAGTTCCTGAGGGCGGGGGCCTGTCTTGACAGCCTCAGTTCTTGCCATCTGACTTGCCTTAGTAACTCAGTAACCGTTAGTCTAATGCCAGGGCAACTGACTTCGAGGTTCTCATGAACAGGAGCTAACATCTACTACTGTGGGGATAGGAAGTAGTAAAATAATGCTTCCTTAATATGGTCAATAATATTGTAATAACTGTGGGGCCAGGTGGGTCCTGGAAATACAGGGGGACCACTCTAAAGCATGTGATTGTCTGACCACTATGCTGCACACCTGGATCAACACAAATTAATATTGAGACTAAACTAATTGAAGAAAAAGTTTTTAAAAATAGTGGTTTCTTATGGAGCTTTACAGCCCAGTGAGGGGACAGTGAAACATGTTTGTGTATAAAAGTGTCGTAAGACTTGATTCAGGTGACAATTGTAAAACCTTGACAATGAGTGCTCTGCGAGGATTGTTGATTTAAAATTTTAAGTATGACATAAGTATCTTACAAAATTTAAAAATTGGATTTCTGTCTTTCAGATTTCTAAGCATTGCTAATTGTTTGCTTAATGTAGGGCTTCCGTTACAAGATGAGGTCTGTGTACGCTCACTTCCCCATCAACGTTGTTATTCAGGAGAATGGTTCTCTTGTTGAAATCAGAAATTTCTTGGGCGAAAAATATATCCGCAGGGTTCGGATGAGGTCAGGTATGTGCATACCCTCAGATATGGTTCACATTTTTTCTTTTCGAGTTGTAAAGACTAGTGTTTGGGTAGCTATAAATAAAACCACATTTATTTCAGAATTGTTTGGTTATATTTAATAACTGCTAATTAAGGCTTTATATCATACTTACATCGATTGCAGTTCTTGAAAGCTTTTACATTGGAATAGTTTGCAGGGCGTAGTAGCTGTGTTTACCTAGCTCTGTAAACTGAAATCCTAAAAGACCATTTGAGTAGTGGTTAACAGCATAGACTGCCTAGGTTCAGTTCTCACGTCTCAGTATCAACCTCTATGGGCAAATAAATTTACTGGGCAAATTACTTCTGTGTAGTTCATTTTACTTATCTGTAAAATTGGGAACATCTCATTAAAAGAGTCAAAACTGAAATGCACTTAGAGCAGTGGTAAAACCGAAGCATCAGAAAGTTTTGAAGCTTGGTGTTCTCAATGCTTTTTTGTGTCATCGGGGTTGGGAAGAAGGGATTTTAGTACCAATTTAATGACTCTTCAGTAATAAACTGTTTACTCACGACCGTAAGCCTGTATGCAGTAGAAATAAAACTCGATGCAAGCTTTATGCAGCTAAGATGCATTAGCTGAATACCATCTTCTCATGCTTCTTAGTTGAATCACAGCATCTAACTACTCGGGGAGAGATTCAAGCAGGAATACAAACAAGATTTTGGCTCAGATAAATCAACTGTAAAACCAAAACTGCTCTCAAGAAGCTTTATTTTGTCTGTAGAATTTTTAATGGAATAAGTTGCCACTTGATTTAAATATTTTTAAGAATTTATTTTTCTTTTTATTGATTCCAGAGAGGAGAGGAAGGGAGGGAGAAAAACATCAGTATGTGAGAGAAACATTGATTGGTTGCCTCTTGTACATACCCCTACCAGGAACTGAATCTGCAACCTTTCAATTTGTGGACTCATGGCCAGCCAGCTGAGCCACACTGGCCAGGGCTTGATTTACATATTTTTAAATTAAACATTTCCTCTGCAGATCTGATATTATGTTGACACTATGCAAATACCTTCTCTTCTTTTAGGTGTTGCTTGTTCAGTATCTCAGGCCCAGAAAGATGAGTTGATTCTTGAAGGAAATGACATTGAACTTGTATCAAATTCAGGTTTGTATGTTTATTATGCCTATAAAATTTTGTCTAAATATTGTAGTTGGACATGTGGTATTCTGTTCATTTGGTGAGCCCTTTTAATTAATGGAAATTAAAAGATTTCCCCAACATAGTCAGGTTTTAAGATGGATTTGGCTGGTAAAGTAATTGTTTTATTTCTTATAGCTGCTTTAATTCAGCAAGCCACAACAGTTAAAAACAAGGATATCAGGAAATTTTTGGATGGTATCTATGTTTCTGAAAAAGGAACAGTTCAGCAGCCTGATGAATAAGATCTAAGGTAGGTTCTTGTAGTGTCTAAATTTTATTACTACTTTATTTGGTTGGGGGGATCTTACTTTACTAAGACTTAAGCTGTCCTAATGGCAGAAAATGAAGAATTGCATTCCAAAACAGTGAATTTGGCAGAAAAAGAAATGGACGTGCACACATTTTAAATACGAATCTAAGTATGTTTTATGGTAGGACATTTCTGGGCAAGCCTTTTGATGGAGATTTATAGATGTTTTTATTTCTTTTTACAGTTGTCCAGCTATAGAAACAGCAAGATGCCGAATGATTCCTCACAGTTACTTGTGATGTTCCTTACATTTGTTTGTGTAAGGAGTACAAAGATGAAATAAAAGCTGTGTATTGATTTGGGACTTTTTTTCTTAAGTTGATAATTCTTTCCAGTTATTTGGCATGCAAACGGTTAAGTTTCTAGTAAGATTTCACGGGAGAAGTGACTTCTTTTTTGAAGGTATATTAAGGGTATCTCAGGCAAGAAGAATATAGCACCAGTGACAGGCTACACTATATAGGTGCTAGTCATTGGGTACAGAATTCGGGGGAGGGTGCCCTGAAGATATCTAATTTTGCAGAGGTGTGGATTTGAATATTTGTGAGGTAGGTGTGTCTGAATTATGTGTCTGTTTACTAGTAACCTAATACGAAAAAGCAGCTGGGGTGTGAAACAAAGTGATACAGCCTAAAAAATATTTATAGGCACAATAAACACACAAACCTGACTTTGGTTGGTACAAGTGCAGTTGATCTGTATTTATGATAAACATTGTTGTTGAGGTCCGGGGTCCTCTCTGTGTTATGGACCCTCTTGTCCTGCGTCAGCCATGCGCTGCCATCACCCAGTCCTTGGTGTTTTAAAAAGCTGATAACCCTTCCATATTTCATTTCATGTGGCACACTTCAAATACAAAATAATCTTTGGTTTGATGATTACAGTGGTTAAGTGTTTAAGAAGTGGCTGAAATGATAAATCTAAGATTTGCTTTGAAATATTTGAGGTGGGTTTGGATTAGGCATTGGATGGGGTTTTAAGTGAAACTTGTTATTTCTAAGTTGATAATTTGTGGAGGCTGAATGGGGATTCGTTGTACTTTTCCTTCTTACATAAAGTTTTAAAATTTTTCATAATGTAGAAATGAAACAAATCCCTGTGTATGAAACAAATCCCTGTGTATTTTACCTGAATTAGTATAATAGCCTCTGAACTGACTTTTCATGGATATTGCTGCCCTAAACCTTCAAGTTGTCTTTCCCCTTGGAACTTTGGCCTGACAAGTTACCTTCAAGTTTCAGGAAAGCCCATCCTGACCACCGGTTGTGCTCACTCCTCACCCCCAGCCTAGCACACCCTTGGCCTGTTTCATGTGTTAGTGTTCATAGCATTTATGGTGCAATATTTACAGTTTACTTTGTCGTGGAATGATTGTATGCTTTTTTTGATGCTTGAATGTAAACTTCATGGGTTGCAGGGGTGGGGGTGTCCACAGGTGGATATTTTTAAAAATATTTTAAATACCTGGAACAGTGTGTGGCACGTAGCTATTTGCCAAATGGATGTACCCAGATTGCCCGGGAGGTTCAGGTTGTAAAGACTCAAGACAGTAATAGCAGTGGGATTGGAAAGGAGATGTTTTGGAAGGTTTTGACAGGATTTCAGAGCTGCAGGTAGAAGGGAACTTTCAAGTGACAGTAGTACAGAGGGCTAGAGACGTGGAGAGGGTGAGTATATAGACTCATATCTACATAGCAGAAGCTGTGGGAGTAAATGATTTCTTCAAGAGCGGGGGTGGGGGGCGGCGGGGACTGGCCCTCTGGGTGAGAGCTTCGCAGGATATGACCACTGGGGGGTTGGTTGTATGTAGCTAAGGAGATTTCCATGTAATGACTTGATTGGTAAGTGAGAAGTCTGCATCTCCGCAGGGAGGGCTTCCATGTCTTCTGTGCCTGTTACGAATAAACACTTGTGTGCTATTTTCCCAGCTTCGATGAGTAGGAGTGTGCGTTTTATGAGAAAACAAGCTGTGTTAATCGAGCTGGGGCTTGGCAGGATGGAGGGCAGCAGTGTTGGAGCAGCACCCAGTTAACACCGACCCATTCATGCTCCACAGTTCTTAAAATTGACTAAATTGTTTATTTGAAATAAATTACATTGGAAATTAAACAATATACCGACCTCATTTTCCTGAAGCTCTTTAAATACTACAGTTGTGATATTTCCATACACATTTATCAAAGACTTACTAGTGAAAGATGGTTATGTTTAATACATGAAATAATTCCCAAGTGGCAGGAAGGGAAGATTATAAGCATTGGGTTTAGGGCTACTACTTGGGAGAGTTTATGGGAAAGCAACAAGTTTGAAAAAGGACATTAAGTCTTTAGGCTCTAACTAAAGATATTTTAAAGATAGTGATGGTTAATGGACTTGTAAACAATGAATATGAGAAAATAAAGCACGAGGTAGAGACCGAAAAAGCAAAACCTAAATTTAGTTCTAAATCTTTGTTATTCCCTATGGCTGACTGCATTTCTTTTTCAGAACCCAGCTTGGGATCAGAATGAGTCCATGTCAGCACAAAGAGAAAAAAACAAAATGAGCCAAGTGATTTGCTTAAATGCCTCTTTCCATATAGTTACTGTATTTTAAAACCAATGACCAGTGAAAATTGTGTGTAGCCTAAGGCCCACTTAGTTTGATAAGAAAATACAAAATTCCTTGCATAAACTAAAAACAGCCAAGGTTGGGGGAGCTGGGTGCACTGGTTGCAAAGAGGAGGATAGACTGAAAGGAACAGCCAAAATTTACTCTCAATTTGGCCGGCCAAGTAGCAAACGGATTTCTCATTCCTTTTGCATTTACTTGAACTGACCAGTTGTGTTATTTCTTTACAGTATCTTTGAAACTTAAAATTATCAATTAGAATCTCATGTAGGTAATTTGACTTCTTACAGAGGTGGACTTGGAAAACAACCACGATTGCCTTAATTTAGAGTAGTTTCCTAACAAGTTTTTGAACTAAAAAGCTTTTCTTTTAGTTGTTAAAGTCTAAATGCCTGTAGAGGGTGGCTGGCTAGTGACCAGCTGCTGTGGTTAAGTTGACTAACTTCGGGAAAGAAAATGGGTATAAGTGGGTTTGCGTGCAAGACTTGTTTCTCCAACAATTAGAATACACTGAACCAATCTTAAGCATGGAGTTCAAGAAAGTTCAAACTCCAAGTTCAGATTTAAGAATTTACCTAACTCCAGCTGCAATATAAAAAGTGCTGATGTTTAGGTTCAGCGTATTCTGAATGGCATCTGGAGAGTCACGGTTGCTAGGTCCGGATGTGGCTGCGTTTTGCCCCTTGAGAGGCCCGTACACACCTGTGGCTTCAGAACAGTGGAGCTCCTGGGCAGACATGGCCCTTTGTCTGATGACCTGATAGTAAAACTACATGTTTAAAATGTTTAGCTTTCCTAAGTATGCTAGATAGGGTTTTTGTCACCTCACAAAAATCAAGTGAGGAAGAGTGATGTCACCTTGTCTAAACAGAAAGTCACTATATGGTGGGGTTGAGTGACTTCCCTGTCTGTCTTCACAGGCATTTGCGTCTAGCTGTCCTTGGTCTTCGTGTCTGATCTGCCCATGAGATAAGTTAGGGAGTTTCATGTTTTCTTTAGTTATTTGGTAAAAGGAGAGACCTCACAAAATTAGGTGTTTTATAGATGCTTGACAATTTTTATTTCTATTGAGAAAAACTAAGGGGTGGATGTGCTTTTAGAGTCTTTGCTGTGTAACTGGCTACAGACAAGCTCTACCCTGTTGTGTGTTTTCTTCCCATTTGAGAACCACCCTGACATAAAGGGGGAAACACCTTATTACAAGTGACGATACTCCAGTGTTGAGTTTTAAATCTTTGCTATGAAACAAAGTTGCACTTTTTCAAAATATTTTTTATGACAAGTAGCTATTGGTATTTATAAAAGAAAAGAATGATGGAAAGTAGCTTATATTTCATGAAGCAATGTATCAGAAAATCCTAATAGCTTATTTTCTAGCCAGTGAATTTCACCCAGTATGCCACAAGAATTTTTAAGATGTGCGATACCTGATTATTTAGTTAGGCACTGACCTCTTTTTTTCCTTAGATTGTCAAAAACAGCCAACACAACAATAATTTGGCGTGGATAAATCAAAATTATGCCTAATGTTTCGTCAGAGCAGCAACAATTAATTTTAGCATGTGGCAGAATTTTAGTAATTAGTTTGTGTGCCACGAAATAAAAAAGATTGAAAATGGCCCATTTAGGCAAAGCCTTTATCTTAGGATTCAAGAACCTAATTCACTGACATGAACACATGTAATGGAAAATTCATTTGAAACACACAGTGGAGACACTGATTGTCATTGGCTACCACTGATTTCTCAAAAAATTTTTTTTTTACAATACAGGTATATCTTCTGCAAGTTGCCAGTATATGGAACTGGAGTGATTTTTTAAACTTCATATTATGCAGACAAAACTAAGATCTGTTTAGCTAAGAACTCTTTTTAATGGTATGTGTTGTAAGTTCTTGGCTTTCCAAAATTTTCTTCTCTTTCGCCTATGAAAAATGGTGATTGATGAAAGTAGAACCAGGGTGGAGAAGAAGCAACAACCAAAGAATATCAGAGGTTTCTTCTGCACAAGAAGTAAGCAGACAGTACACTCTGTGTTTCTTTGAGCCCGACTGCATCCGGGACTACTGCCATCAGAAGGGAAGCCACTGTTGCTGATCACTTTGTTGTAAAGCTGAATTGAGGATTTAGGTTTGAAGTCAGATGTGAAGAGTCCAAATCTGGGTTTAGATTTTTCTTCAGTCAGTTTGAATGCATAATAGCCTTTGAGTTTGACTTTATCAATCAGGTATGCTGAAAGATACCAAGTAAACATTATTATCAGAAGTAGTCACAAATGGACTATAACACCTTTGAATAAGATTTGAGTTTTCACTGAAACAAGGTAAACTCAGGCCCATAAGAATTGATTTGGTGGTTTTCATTAAAGGGCTTTTTGACATTCTTTTATAATTGATACAAAGTGAAAATACATATAGGAAAATTTGAACTAAAACTTTGATCCATAAATGATTCAAACACATCTGGGGGGAAAAGCAAATTTATGAATTGCCACTGTTGTCCACAGAGTCACAAGCAGAAAAACCTTGCCTGTTTGTCCCGATTCCAAACCTCAGACATGCGCTCGGTGTTCTGCTTTGGCTGCCCTCCGTTTTCCCTAGTCCGTCTCTTTCTTCTCTGTCATTCTTCCTGCTCCACTGAAAAATCGAAGCACTCGGGGAACTTGTTCCACAGCTACACCTACCCACCTGCTGGCATCTGCACTCCTCCTCTGCCCTCTGCTGTTCTGTGGCTGACCTGTGCATGCTCTTGGAAGAGGCCGCCGCCACCACTTCCTGAGTTTACTTTCTGTTGCCTACTCCTGGACATTGTTCTATCTGTCCTCCCCTCTCTCTCATACGTCAGTTTTCCCTCACTAGTGGGTCACTTCCATGTAAACATGCTTTTGGCTGTCTTTGACAGCAGTGGCTCCCCTTCAGCCATTTTTACTGATTTCTCCTCTCTGACTTCTGAATATTGAAGTGTCCCAGAGCTCAGCCACTTTCTCTATCCTTGCTCCTTTAACGATTTCATTGAGCCCTATTTTATTTTTTAAATATTTTATTTTGGGGGCGAGGGAGGGAAAGAAAGTGAGGAAAACATCCATGTGTTCCTTTCGCAGGTGCCTGCATGAACCCCAGGCACGTGCCCCAACCCGGAGTCAAACAGGCACCACCTGAGTTTGCAGGACATTGCCCAGCCCACTGAGCCACACCAGTCAGGGCTTATTTAAAAAATACCATCCGTTTACTCTTGACTCCCAAATTGGTATCTGAACCCCAGACTCTTGTACTAGCCTTCTATTGGATATCTAATAGACTGTTAGTCTTGATGTCTCTAATCGGATTCTCAAGGACGTCTCAGATAACCTGTGCAACAGTGAACACCTCACCTCCAAAACCCTGTACCTGCCGGTCTCCTCCAGCCTGGTAAGTGGCCTTGGAATCATTTTTCACTTTTCCCCCTCACACCCTATATCCTATCCTATGCTGTTGACTTTATCTTGAGAATATATTCAGAATCTAGCCACTTACCACCACCTCTACTCTTGGTCTTTTTTTTTTTTTTTTGAGATTCTACACAATGTTTATTGGTTAGTGTTTCAGGGATTTGATAGTAACACTAACATCTTCAGGTATGCCCCAGAAAAATAATGCTTTTTTTCCTTAAAGCAAACACACACACACACACACACACACACACAAAACCCCAGTATCGTAAATAAAGTAAATTATCATATGCTCTCATTTTGGATCTCCCGACTTTCTATTTTCAAATGCGATTACAGTCCTAGTATTACTTGAGCCCCAGGCTTGAAGTGAGGGTCTGCTTCCAGATTTGCACGGAGTCAGGTCATAAATTGGAGATAGGGGTGGAGGCGCATTCCCCGGGGGCCTAGACTTAAGCCCTCAGGGCTGGGTACATCTTTCTCTTATGCCTGAACAACTGTCCCCATGCACTGATAAAAAAGGCGCCCCCAATCTGCCTGGTGACAGGGGTCTGTATTGAACCATTATAAATGGTCGTTAGGGTTCTCCCCTCTCCCGCCTGCCGCCCCTCCCTGTGCGTACACCCTCTGTTAGTGGCCGCCAAGAAGCAGCTTGAGTATTTCGTGGCAATCCCTTCTCCCTTCACACTCCCTCCCTGTCCTAATATGGATGGGATATCCATATTAGGACATCACCATCAGCTGATTTCCAGGGCTGTTTGCTGCAGTTGTTGGGGAAACCATTCCCCGAAGTTGGGGTCCACAACATTCCTAAGATCCAGATTGCTAAAGGCTCATAAATAGCCTTTAGCTATTTATGAGCAAAATGGGGTGCAAACAAAATGGGGTGCAGCAGAGGGAGCTCCAAGGGGGGCCACAGGGGTCCAGGTCCGCGTGCTCATTTAATGGCTGCAGCTCATCGTACTCCAAACCGCACATTTGCTGGGAGCAGCCTAGAAGCCGGGACAGAGCGGTCGACCGCGGTGCAGCCCGCGTGTAGTGAGCGTGCTCCTACCCAGCTCTGTCCCACCGCTCTGCCCTACCTGCCTCATCCCTTTAGCCCCCTGCTCTGCCTTGACCCAGCGAGCGAGTTTGCTTCAACAATGATTATATGGCGTCACCCTTCCCCTACAGCAGCGTCTCGCCGTCTGAAGGACAGACAAGTCTCTCCTACAACCATTCAACGGCGGACTCCGTCTGCAGCTTGGGCTGTCCCATCAAAGAGCAGGTAGGGCTGGCTTTGGGCCCCAGTATGGCGCGGGGCTCAGAGTCACCTCTGGAAAAGGCACCAGGCAGGACGCCCTGGAAGACTAGTCTGATACCCCTTTCGCAGGGAAGGGAGGTTGCCCAGCCGGAACAGATATGTCTCCGGGGGCGGGACTTGTTCCAAACACAGTAAGAATCAGTGTGGGTCCCGACCCTCTGCCCCGCCCCAGGCTCTTTCTGAGCTGCCCGCATGGGGCAAAAGTGAACCAAACAAAGACTCACTAACTCACCATCTCCACTCAATAACCTATTCCAATCTACCATTATCTCTTACCTAGATTACAGCAACTCTCCCTGTTTCTTTTCTTGTTCCTTGTTACAATTGACCAAAAAATAAATAAAAAATAAGTTTGAGGTGTCCTAAATTAAAGTACAGCGGGCAGGAAGAACAGACAAGATGTTAATCTGTTAACACAGCTGCAACCAGCAAGAGTGCTCACATTCCTATATGTATATTGAAACTTTGAATCAGCTTCCAGGAGGCTATTTCAGCTCCTGTCTAAAAGGGGTTAGCCCACCCCCAGTCTCTACCGCATCCTGCTTATGCATGAACTTTCTAGCTGCTGCTGACAACCAGTCCAGTAGCATCGAAAATTCTCCTTCGTGGACCATGCACCTCTCCCAGAACTGTCTCTGCCATACCCCCACCCCATCTATGG
This sequence comes from Artibeus jamaicensis, assembly GCF_021234435.1. NCBI lineage: Eukaryota > Metazoa > Chordata > Mammalia > Chiroptera > Phyllostomidae > Artibeus > Artibeus jamaicensis. Next base: position 3,831,070 of record NW_026521954.1, read on the forward strand.
CCAGTGTAAATTCCTTCAAAACAAATTATATCTTTCTTCCCCAAACCCACTGTATAAAAATTCCCCGTCAGCCCCAGGGCTGTGGGACACGCTTGACTTTTTCATCCAGCCCCACCACTGCTACTTCAGGTTGCACGCCTAGGACCTGGTCCTTTTTCTGGTTAGCAAATGGCTCAATAAACCCAGAGAATCTTTCACCCTTGTCATTTTTTGTTTAACAAAGTATGTTCACAAAGAGTATCCACAGTGATTTTTTGAAGTGTTGAATTAGATCATGTCGCCCTTCTGTTTAAAATCTCCCAGAATCTTTCTATCTCACACCGAGAAAGAGCCACAGTTCTTACACTGGCCCACTAAGTCAGACCTACCTAATCTGCCTCTTCCTTTACCTCCTTGGCCCGATCTTGGGTTACTTTCCCCTTGCTCATTCTTTTCTAACCACTCTGACCTCCTTTCCTGATTCTCAAACAGGACGGGCATGCGCCCACATCAGGGTTTTTGCATCTGCTATTCACTCACCGGGATTGTGCTGCCTCACCAGATCTCTGAAGACTTCCCTCGGCACCCTATTTACAAGTGTACCCACTCTCCTGTCCTGCACCCCCGGGCAGCCCCTTCCCCACTGTTTCCACTCCACAGACCTTTTCACTTCTGACACGCTCTTTCCTCCTTACCTGTTCGTTGGCTTTTAGCCCACAGAAATATAAGCTCTCTGAGGTCAGTACTTATTTTGTTGTGTGGTGACAGAGTGCCCAGAACAGTTTTTGTCCACATTAGATGCTCAGTAAGTATCTGTAAAAGGAGTAAGTTCCTGGGAACTTTTTGCTGTTTCAATGAATCAATCATGAATGTTTAAAAATATGATTATACAGGGAATAAAAAGCATAAATGGTAGGTACAAAATAGACAGGGGGAGGCTAAGAATGGTATTGGAAATGGAGAAGCCAAAGAACTTATATGTATGACCCACGGATATGAACTAAGGTGGGGGAATGATGGTGAGGGGGGTACAGGGTGGAGGGCAATAAAAGAGAAAAAAATGGTACAACTGTAATAGCACAATAAAATATAATTAATTAAAAGGGAAAAATTGGGATAACTAATAAAATAAGAATAAAATGATTAAAAATGATAATAGCTGAAGCTGGGAAGAGTGTGTGAGATAAGTATTCTCAAACACTGCTGCTTATAACATCTGATGAATAATTTCAAGTTGAATGGAAGTCTGACAACTACAGAATTAAAAAAAAACACATTCATCCAGACTGGTAGGAGGAGCACAGATGAGGAACAGGTTGGTCCCACACCCATGTGTGGTAGATAAAAATTCAGGAGGGATACCTCAGGTGCAAGGAGTCCCAGCCCCCACACCAAGCCCCCCAGCCCCAAGGTTCCAGTGCCAAAAAGATAAGTTCCCACAACTTCTGGCTGTAAAAACCAGTGGGGATTGAGTCTGTGGGAGAAAATTCTGGAGCCCCAAGCAGTTCCTCTTAAAGAACTTACATACGACAGACTCACCTACTCAGGCTCACTTCCTCCGGCTCCAACACTAGGGGAGCATCTTGAAAGGCACCAGTGGCAAAAAGGAGAGAACTGAAGTGTCTGGGCTCAAGGCAGGCAGAGGATACCGTCCCTTTTCTAAACCCTCTCCCCACAGAGCCACAGAGTCAGCAAGCTGGTGCCATATCTGAGACTCCACCAACCTGGCTAACACTGTTTGAATTGCCTTGGAGATCCCAAGAGACTCTGCCTCCCTGCAATTTAGGGCCCACCCCATGCTGCTTTTTCATATGAATGGTTAGAATTGGCTCATACTGCAGAGCTTACTAATCCTCTCAAACAGGCAACAGCTGGCTTCAGTGAGCCCCAGGCCTGGCGCTAGGAGCAGTCAGCCTAGATTCACAGCTTAGCTTTGCCTAGGAATCTCCAAGCCCAGCACAAGTAGCAGCCATCTCAAATTGCTTTATAGCTCTGGCAGAGTGGACCCCTGACAAAACACAATTGGTACTGACCTTGTCTGCACCAACCAGGAAACCCCAGGGCCAATGCACCTGCAGTGGACAGCTGCAGACCACGTCAAAGCACCACCACCCTGCCCTTGCACAGCTGATCCTCCGTGGAGGGCAGAGGTTGGTGGTAAGTGGTCAGTCCTTGCAGCTGATTGGCCTGGGTAAATCCCTCCAACAACAACCAAGGCTCAACTACAAGAGGAGGGTGTATTCATCTCACATGAAGGGCGCACTTTGAGTACCCAGCTTGGGTAATAGAGGAGGCTGTGCCACTGGACCCTACAGGACACCTACTACATTAGGCCACACTACCAAGACATGGAGTCAAAGCAGTTTTACCTAATACACAGAAGCAAACACAGGGAGGCTGCCAAAACAAGGAGACTCAGAAACATGGCCCAAATGAAAGAACAGATCAAAACTCCAGAAAAAGAGGTCATTGAAAAGTAGATAAGCAATCTATCAGAGTCAGAGTTTAAAACACTGGTTATAAGGATGCTCAAGGAAATTAGCGAGGACCTCAGCAGCATAACAAAGACCCAGTCAGAAACGAATGATACACTCACTAAAATAAAGAACGATTTACAAGGAAACAACAGTAGAATGAGTGAAGCTGAAAATTAAATCAATGATTTGGAACATAAGGAAGCAAAAACAACCAATCAGAACAATAAAAAGGAAAAAGAATCCAAAAAAAATGAGGATAGTGTAGGAGCCTCTGGGACAACTTCAACCATTCCAACATTCTCCTCATAGGGGTGCCAGAAGAAGAGAAAGAGCAAGAAATTGGAAATCTACTTGAAAAAATAATGAAAGAAAACTTCCCTGATTTGATGATGGAAAAAGACATACAAGTCCAGGAAATACAGAGAGTCCCAAGCAAGATGGATGCAAAGAGGCCCACTCCAAGGCACGTCATAATTAAAATGCCAAAAGTTAAAGATAATGTTAAAAGCAGCAAGAGAAAAGAAGTTACTGTAGTTACCTACAGGGGAGTTCCCATAAGACTTTTAGCTGGTTTCTCAAAAGAAACTTGGCAGGCTGGAAGGGATTGGCAAGAAATATTCAAAGTCATGAAAAGCAGGGACCTACAGCCAAGATTGCTATACCCAGCAAAGCTATCATTGAGAACTGAAGGGCAGAAAAAGAGCTTCCCAGACAAGAAAAAACTAAAGGAGTTCATCATCACCAAATCATTATTATATGAAATGTTAAAAGGACTTAGTTAAGAAGATCAAAACTATAAACAATAAAACAAAAATATATATCTATCAATAGCTGAATCCAAAGAAAAATTAAGCAAACAAAAAGAACAGAGACAGAATTATGGATCCAGAAAGGGTTTTGATGGTTGCCATATGGGAGGGGTGGTGTCTGGGAACAGGTGAAGAGGTGAGGGGACTAAGAAGTACAAATAGGTGGTTACAGAATAGTCATGGGGATGTAGAGTACAGTTTAGGAAATGGAGCAGCCAAAGAACGTATATGAATGACCCATGGACATGAACAATGGTGTGGGGATGGCCTGATAAAGTAGGGAATGCTGGGTGGAGAGGGAGCAAAGGGGAAAAGTCAGGACAACTTAATAGCATAATCAATAAAATATAATTTTAAAAAATTGAAAAAAGTTGGATCCAAGTCTATTACAGCATGAACTCAATTGTATTAAAAATGTCTAGCAAGCACAAGTCGAGGTACTTGTTTTGGGGCATGTCATTTCAGGTGATTGTTTTCTTCCTTAAAAAAAAAAAAAAACCTAACAAGCCCTGGCTGGTGCAGCTCAGTGGATTGAGTGCTGGCCTGAGAACCAAACGGTCTGCTGGTTTGATTCCCAGTCTGCGCATATGCCTGGGTTTTGGGCCAGGTCCCCAGTAGGGGGCGTGTGAGAGGCAAGCACAAATTGATGTTTCTCCCCTCCTTTTTCTCCTCCCTCCCCCTCTCTCTAAAAATAAATAAATATAATCTTTAAAAAAAAACAAAATTTTCTATACTTGATGAATTTTTCAGAGTGAGCTAACACTCTCAGGAGCCTACTCCCTTCTTTTGTTCACAGTAGCTGGGGCTGTCATACCTCACTGTGCTTGAAATGGGCCCCGGACCTCACCTTTCATGGCCTCCTGAATGTATTTCTCTAAGTAGTACTTTCGGAGCTCATCATTTTCCAGAGACTGGTCGTCGATGCCGTTGGCGGTGATGTAAACATCCAGGTCCCCGTAGTTCCTCCGGATCCAGCTCAGCACCTTCCGCTCTCCCCAGGGCAGGACGGCCAGGCGGCTGGGGGAGCTCAGGCAGGTGATGTCTTGCAGAAACTGGACGTCCCGGTCCGCGTCGTAGTGGCTGCCTGCCCGGTGCGCGTGCATCACAAACCTGGTGGTGAAGTGGTTCAGGGCGTAGAAGTCGGCTGCGCCCTTGACCAGGCTCCTCTCCTCCTCGGTGAACCGAGGCAGCGCGGAGCGCGACAGCCCTTGCCTGTTCTTGAGGGCGATGTACTCCTTCATGGCCACCGGGTAGTCCCCGGTCCTGAAGAGGGGTTCTGCGAACCAGCCGATTTCGAACTGGAGGAAGCGCTCGGCTGCCTGCCAGTGCAAATCCACGTAGGGGTCGGCGGGCTCCGCCCAGTCCGCGTGCAGCGACAGCGACACTGCCCCGCCCTGCGCGGGCCTGTACAGCCGGTCGTAGAGGTGCCAGGCCAGGGCGTGGGCGATCAGCAGGTTGTGGGCTGCCCTGTATGTGTCATTCCCAGTGTGGTTGTAGGTGTCACACAGCCGGTTGGGCTCGTTGATGGTGATCCAGAGCTTCACCAGGTCCCCCAGCTCCCGGAAGCACAACCCTGCGTAATCCTCGAAGGCCTTGGCCAACGAGGGGTTCAGCCACCCTCCACTCTGCAGCAGCGGCACGGGGAGGCCGAGGTGCGCGTGGGTCGGGTAGTACAACGTGACCATTGGGGAGATGTTGAGCTTCAGGCTTTCACTGACCACACACCTGTAGTACCTTAGAGCTTGGCGGTTAACAGTGGACAGGTTGCCAGTGGGAAGGATGGAGGCCCAGTCCAGAGCAAATCGGTAATGGGTGACTTTCATCCTTGCTAACATCTCGAGCTGTCTTTTGATGCCGACAAAATCTGTGCATTGACGTGGCCGAGTTTTCAGCTTCACTCCGTTCACTCGGTGCAACACTCTATTGCCTGTCACGTTCCACACATACAGGTGAGGGTCGGTGAACTGTGGGGAGGAAGCCGCCAGTTCCGGCTGTGAAAAAAAAGTGTATTCAGGTAAAGCACACCCACGTGGACAGGCTGTTAGGGGGGAGAAGTGCCTCATCCTACAGGGTCCGGGGAAGTAGGGTCTGTTTTAGTGTGGTTGGTAGGGTAATAATATGGGTGTAATAATTTATAGGTTTTTAAAAAAGATTTTATTTATTTATATTTTAGAGACAGGGGAAGGAGAAAGAGAGGGAGAGAAACATCAGTGTGTGGTTGCCCTTCACATGCCTCTAACTGGGGACCTGGCCCGAAACCCAGGCATGTGCCCTGACTGGGAGTCAAACTTGGCAACCCTTTGGTTTACATGCCTGCACTCAATCCACCGAGCTACACCAGCCAGGGCATAATTTATAGTTTTAATTTGAACATTCACCTAAAATGTCATATGCTGTGCTTGAGTGAAACATTGTTATGTACAGAATTAGCATGCTTATGCTTTTGCAATAAAAGATTTTGTAATTAAGAAAAGGGGCGTTATTTGTGCCAGACCATTACTGACAATAGAGAAGGTGTGTGGTGCATGTGTCCTTTATAATGACCTGTGTGTTCCAGGTGTTCTGGTGATGTCAGAACCAGAACCAGAAGGACTGTTGGATTATCTTCCCTTCCAGTCCTTGAAATTTCCCAGGGAGACCAGAAGATGTGAGGAAGGAACCACACCCAGGACTTAACTTGGAAAATAAGTTGTTTTACAGAAAACACTGACAAGTTCTTTTCCACTTCATTTTTCCTAGAAACGTAGGTCATGTCATGGGGTCTCATGTGATTCTGTTCAAGTGCATCAGGATATTGGCCTGGTTCCCTCAGTTGAAAGGAATCACAAACAATGGGCCCGTTAAACACCGCCATAGATCGAAGGCAAAGTTAAAATTCCAGTTGCAGAGGATTTCACTGAGATCAGCCCTTGTGGCGAGAGAAGACTAGTTGATCCCAAACACAGTTCTTAAAAGAAGCCTGTAGGATGGGGTAGGGAATGAGCCCTTGTATTTACTGCTTGCAAATATCTCACACACTCTATTTGAATAGTCCAAGTGATATTGCCAGGCATGCATCATTATATTCTCCCTACCAGTGTGTCTATGAGGACATAGCATTTATTCACCCAACAGGAGAATACAGAAGACCCTCTTAATGCAAGCTACTTGGATTATGAGCAGAAAGGCCAGGGAAATACCTGCCAGAAACTCCCAGGCTGTCTCTCTGATCTGATGGTGTCTCCTTCCCCGCCTCTCCATCAAGGAGACAGCCCTGGACTGCTGTTTTGCCCCTTGGAAACTCGGGCTCGGCAGCTCTGTATAGTGACTGAGCAATCTCACCTGCCTCGCAGGTGTGCTGTGGGGAGGCAATGGCTCTGGGAAAGTGCTCTGTCAACTCTGAAGCAGTGTACAAACATAAGGCAGACAGGACTTGGGTTTAGCTTTCCCTGGTTGGAATAACTGCCTGCTAGGCCTTTTACTCTAAATTAAAACAGAAAAGGGCTTATGAAAAAACATGTCCAAATGCAAGATTGATGAGAAAAAATAAAAATTTGAAAAAATGACTTGTTCTATGTACTTGTTTTAAAGTACTTTTCTTCCCATGGCTGAATTTAAGTGCACCTGGAAAAAATGACAATTAACCTTTGGTAAATATTTCCCCTCTAATTGTTTTCTCATGTGTCATTTTTCATAGTCTAATTACAAACCCGTATCACTGCTCTCTTGCCATCTGTCAACCAGTTATCTAGAACATTAAACTGAGAGAACATTGATCAGGTGAGCATGAAGTTAAATCTGTATATAATTATTTGGGTAAAATCCTCCTAGCCTAGATGGCCAGTTTCAGTGATTTCAAACGCCCGAGCATCACGGTAATGATACGGTGTTTACAGAGGGCAATCTTGTCATAGGTAAGGCCAAATCAAATGAAAATGCCTTACTTTTTAAAAACCTCCAGAAAGCCCTGGCCAGTGTGGCTCGGTGGATTGGAGTGTCATCCCATACATCAAAAGGCTGGGGATTCAGTCCTGGTCAGGGCAATGTGGGTGGGAGGCAACCAATCGGTGTTTATCTCTCTCTCTCTCTCTCTCTCCCTCTCACCCTTCCTCTCTCTCTAAAAATCAAAAAAACATATTTTAAAAACCTACAGAAAGCATTAGTCTTAGCAAGTGGGTATAATTAATCTGCTAGGGATCTAGATAAAGATGATGCAGCGTGATCTCAACCCTAGCTTGGGTCTAAAATTCTATTCCCTGCTAAAATGATCCTGAGCTCTTTGGAGAAAAATGGCTTTTTCCAAGCCTGGGGCAAGAAAAGAGTGAGATGATGCTCATATACCTTCTACCAGAAAAATAAGGAAGTGCTTAAAAACAGAAAAGAAACAGACAAAAGAAAAAGCTTGAGGGAATTCTTTTGGCCAAATTTGAGATAATTTGAGCATCAAAGGGTCTAATGAAATAATGACAACATTGTGTTATAACACAAGTGAATTTTGAAAAATTACCTCATAAATTTAGAATAATCTAATTAGAAATTCACCATGTTGCAATTTATAAAGTAATAATTCAGGCAAGATTTGTGAATCAACATTAAGGCCATTGGGCAAAATGCTGTTAAGGAACAGGATATTTGTATGGTCTCAAGTATCACCCTTAGATTGCTTTTTTTTTTTAAGTTCATTTTATTTTATCTTTTTTTAAAAGATTTTATTTATTTATCTTTAGAGGGGAAGGGGGGAAGGAGAGAGGGAGAGAGACATCAATGTATGGTTGCCTTTTGTGTGTCCCCTGCTGGGAACTGGCCTGCAACCCAGGGATGTGCCCTGACTGGGAATTGAACCACGATCGTGTGGTTCGCAGGCCTACGCTCAATCCACTGAGCTACACCAGCCAGGGCCAGATTGCTTTTTAATTACAAACAGAAAAGGTACCTTTCAATTAAAAAGAAATCTGGCAAGTACCACTTTAACCAAGAACTTTGGTGACTACTACTTCTAACATCTTTAACAATGACACAAACTATCATGTGCCTTCTGATGTGATGTATTGGGAATACACATCATCTATGTACTGTTATTTCCAGAAATGGTTAACTGAATCTAATAAAGAAACAGAAATCCATGAGACATTCTATAAGCAACTGGCCTGGACTCTTCAAAAAAGTCTATACCATGAGGTTGAGGAGATTGCTCTGAATTAAATGAGCCTAAAGATGTATGAAAACCAATGTGATATCCTTGTTCGTGATTAAACTTTTAAAAATCTATAAAGAACATTTTTGGAACACTTAGGAAAGCTTGAATATGAATTGTATGTTAGATGATATTCAATCAATACTAAATTTCTTGAGTTTGATAGTATTACAGGGAGATAGGGGAATGTCTTTGTTCTTAGGGGACACACGCTGAAGTATTTCGGGGTGAAGCATTTGCTACTTTTCAACAATTCATATGAGAGAGGCAGAGATAAAGCAAATGTGGTCACATGTTAACAATAGGTTAGTCGTAGTCCAAATTAAGGGAAGCTGACTTCCTGCTGGGCTGCAGATGTGAGCATGAAACCCAGACCTAGCTGGCTACAGAATTACTTTTCCCTGACCCAAATGATGAGCTCTTGATTCTAGGACTAGGAAGGACTAGGGCTGTTAGAATGGGGCAGACATTCACCTCGCCAGTAAATGCGGAAGAGATGGAGGTCTTTAGGTGAAGGAGGATATTGCAGGTTGGGTCATGTATGAGCAGGAACTCTTGTCTCTCTTGGATCTCTCTTTACGGGATCTGGAATTTTGGAAAATACAAACCCATCTGAAGTGGTAGGGGAAAGATGGCTGCATGCCTCTGGCATGTGGAGGGGAGACAGGAACTGGGTAGGTAGGTGGCTCTATAGTGGGCACAAGCTGAAGGTGACTCACTGTGTTTATATGACTCCTGTATCTTTCCCCCTTTTGTCAACTCTGAGCTTCTGAGTCTTGTTTAAGTATGGACAGAGTTTGAGATTTGTAACCTGTGAACTTTGCCCACTCATGATTTGGGTCCTTTTGTCCAGTCCCATCCCTTGCACATCTTGTTGTCTTTCCACGTGCTTCTAGAACAGGCAATAGTGTGGTTCTGTGAGGTCTTACAGAGATCGGAAGACCAAGCTTGGTAACCTAGACAAGTTACGTAACATCCCTAAACTCCAATTTCCTTGCCTATAAAATGAGGGTTTTTAGATTAGGTAGAGAAAATGTGCATACATCCAGGTAGATGCTTGACATATAATAAGGGTTTTAAAATAATTATTATTATTTTGGAAAGAGCACTGTGCATCTGGGGCTTAAGGGTGGTCTGTTACAGTTCTGTTAACATTTGTGTGACCTTCGGCAAGTCACTTAGGTATCAATGACTAATTGATGTATCTCACTTTCCTTATCCATAAAATGAAGGATTTGGAGTAGGGAGTCCCTAGACCCTCACCTGGCTCTAAAAGTTGACCTTGTTCATTCACTATCCATTGAGTCTGACACTGCTCTAGTAAGTCACACAGTAGGCAGCAAATCCTCAAATGTTTCCACCTCATGCAGAGAAAGTTTGCAGTCTACTGGGGAAGACGGGTGATAAATAAGAAGAATGTGTGGGGTGATTACCAGGGCCTGGAGGTGGGGGAAGTGGGACAATATTGGTCAAAGGGTACAAACATCCACTTATAAGATTAGTGAGTTCTGGGGATCTAATGTACAGCATGGTGACTCCAGCTCATGATACTGTATTATATACTCACAAGTTGCTAAGAGGGTAGATCATAAGTGCTCCTACCACAAAAAGAAATGGGAATTCTGTAATGGTATGGAGGTGGTAGCTAATGCTATGGTGGTAATTATTTTGTGATATATAAATGTATGAAGTCAACAAAAGCTATATGACTTACACTTACACAGTATTGTTACATCAATTATATACCAATAGCTACAACCTAGAAAAGAAAAAGTGTATAAAGTACATAGTATGTTAAATAGTGAGGAGAGCTAGATAGAAAAATAAAGGGGGGGCCCTGGCCAGGTAGCTCAATTGAGCATTGTCCCAATACCCCCGGGTTGAGGGTTCAGTCTCAGGTCAGGACACATACAAGAATAAACCAATAAATATATAAATAAGTGGAACACCAAGTCAATGTTTCTCTGTTTCTTTCTATCTCCTCCCTCCCTGTAAAATCAGTAAATAAAAACTAAAGAAGAAAAATAAAGCAGGAAAGTGGGATGAGAGGTGATAATGATGAGGTTATGATTTTTTAGACTAAATGGAAGCCTTTTTGAGAATGTGGCATTTGAATAAATATTGGAAAAAGGTGAGGAATGAGGCATGTTGGAGGCCCCTTGGATACAGAAACCTCACAAGGCAAATTATTCAAATGTATCTAAAAACAGCAGTCACTTAAATAAGGGATCACTAGTAATTTGCTTCTGGCAAAACAAAAATCTATTAAATTTTTCCCTGTACTTTTGACACTACTAACAAATGCCTCTCACAAAAATAACGAAGTTCTCTCTAGACTGTATGGTTCTTGGGGACCGTCTCTTGAACCCCATCACGAAGTTCTCCATCACCAAGTTCCCCGTCATGAGTTGTGGTGAGTGGAAGACCTCAGGAAGCTTTACTCCTTCTCTTCCCCTTCCTTCCTCTTTCCCCACATTCCCTTCATCGCTTGTCAGTAACCGTGGTATTTGATGTTGTCTGACAGCCATCTCTTAGCTGTCACTGAGTCAGTGAAATCAAATATTGTTTACTATGTGTCCCACTTTATAGCCAATTTGTAAGTAGCCACTTACCTTGAGGACAGACTCAGTGACACCCCAGGAAAAGTCGCAGGGGAACTGGCCCTGCATATCTGGTGTGGACTCTTTCAGAATAAAGCCATTTTCTTGTATGATCTGCTTATAGTAATGTGCTGAAGACTTGGGCTTTCTTTCTTTTTGTTTACTATTAAAATCCACATAAAATAATCCTCGGCGAGTGGAGTAACCATCCTGCCATTCAAAGCCATCCAGGAGAGACCAGGCCGTGTAACCAAACACTTGTATTTTATCAAACTTTATTGCTGCACAGAGAGAGAGAGAGAGAAAAGCAGACATGTTTGGAGGCTTGAACACACTGGGTCAGGTTTCTGACTTTGCTAACAACATGCGGGGACAGCATGTTGTGAAACCAACCTTTTACCTAATTTGTAGGCCTATTACATCAAGTAGAAAATTCATGCTTATCTTTGAAAAGTGGCAGTTATTTTCATCCAGAACAGTCCTCCCCCAGCAAGTGAATGACACAGTGAAAGCATTAAACTAAAAATATTCCTGAGACTTAATGAGCAAATCTGTGTCAGGAGGCATGGTAGTTCCCAGAACTCTTTGGGACAAGCAGACAAGAGTCTGCTTACGACTGAGAGTTTCTCATTCCAAGTTTGGGTTGGTTCCCGTTTGTGGACAAGCTGTCTTCTAGGAAACTATCCTTCAGGGACTGAAAGATCAGCTTTGAGAATTAACATCAGTGAATGTAAATACAAGGAGGAGAAAGTTGTACAGAACTCACTGGGCTTAGGGGCAGGAGGTGTGAGGGGACTGTTGGGCAAGTTTCTTGACTTCGGTTTCCTCATTTGTCAACAGAAAAGTTTGGAAAATATGATCTCTCTGGGCCTTTCTAACTTTAACACTCGAACCCAATAACTTTCAGGAATTGGGTAAAAATGAGATATGAAAATCTACAGCAGCAGTAAAAGCAACAGATACCTCAAGTCAGTCAGGAACCTTTTTTTTTTTTTTTTAACTAAAAGCTTCCATTTCTCTCATAGAAATGCCTCGCTTCTGCATTTTGGTGGTTTATCACTGATATCCTTTTCTTAAAGGTAGACAGTCTTGGCCACGAGATTTCTGTTGGTGTTGTAGGGTGCTGAGGAGAGGTGGAAAGTTAACGCCTAGGAAATGATTCCCCTTCCACCCAAGCGTGTGGCATTGGCATAGGCCCTTGCTCTGGAGGCCCCTGTGTGCGTGTGCCTGGGCCTGGGCGTGGCTCGGCTCATTCCTGCCGGTTGGGCAGCAGGGTCTTGCGCTCACTGAGGGCCCTTCCTGAAGACCCTCTTTAGCAGAATGTGAGATTTTTCCCCAGGCATGTGGCTTTTAAAGAGAGCTACAGAGTTTTAGAAGGATCCACCAAGAATTCCTTTATATTTACGTGAAATGCAGCCCAACTCTGCAAGACAGAACCATCATTAATTTGAGCTGGTCTCCTCCATTATTTCCATCAGCCACCTGTAGATGTCACCACTTGAGTAACAGGAAAGGAATGAGGGCATGAGTAAGGGTCTGAGAAATATCCAGGGTCCACAGAAATGACTCAGCTTTGACAACCAGGGCTCATTCTCTGTTGTCAGAACTTCGCATCAGTTAGACGTGTGGTGGAGTGAAAGGAGCACAATTTCAAGAACACTGCCAGCATTTTAGACTAAGGTGCTCCTGTGAAAAAACTTTGGATATATCTTTCTTAGCTGTATGTCCTTTTTGAAAGAATGAAGCAGCATCTTGTTGTCAATTAAGGATTCATCTGCAGTCTAAAATTATTTTGTTCTCAAGCTTTCATTAAAAATGGACATGAGGGTAACATTAAAGAATTCTGTCACCATTGGACAAAAGGCCAGTAGCAACAATAGTAATATATACTCAAAGGTGACTTTAATGGAGATACCTCAAAAAATTAAAGATGGATCTGCCCTTTGACCCAGTGATCCCACTGCTGGGAATATACCAATCTGAAGAAACCCAAAACACTAATTCATAAAAACATAAGCACCCCTATGTTCACTGCAGTGTTATTTACAATCACCAAGATATGGAAGCAGCCCAAGTGTCCATCAGTAGAGAGTGGATAAAACAACGATGGGACATTTACACAATGGGGTGCTACTCGGCTGTAAAGAAAGAAAATTTTACCTTTCGCGATAGTGTGGATGGACCTGGAGAACATTATGCTAAGTGAAATAAGCCAGTCAGAGAAAGACAAATATGTGATTTCACTCATATGTGGAATCTAATGAACAAACTGAACTAACAAGGGAAATGGGAACAGACTCATAGATGGAGAGCAGGATGAGAACTAGTGGGTGTGAAGGTTAGGGGATGAAGGGACTAAATAGAAAAGGAAAAGGACTCATGGACATGGACAACAGTGTGGTGATTGCTGGGCAGAGGGAGGTCTAAGGGGACTAATTGGTAACGGAAAACAATACAATAAAGATGAAAAAAATAAAGGTGACTTTAAATATCCTATACCATAAATATTTTTAAAAAAACTTTTAAAAATTGAGCTAATGGACAACCAACCTTGAAGAACATGGTTGAGGAAGTTCTTCATCATGTAGATGGCTGTGGTGTCCTCTGTTTTCACATGACTGTCTGTGAACCAGCCGTTCTCAGTGATCAAGACTCGGGGGTTGCCATATTCCAGCTTAATCCAGTTCAGTACTTCTCTTAAATTGAGTGACACATTTTGTCCCATTTTCGCCATGGTGTTCTGGGGCTTAAAATTGTTGGGCCCAAAGGAAAAGGCAAAGAAGTCGGCTGTGCCCCTCACCTCTTTCTTCTCCGCTTCAGAGAAAAGGGGCAGAGCGGAGAGCAACTGCTTTTTCATCAGCTCCGGATAGTCACCGTCCCCGTGGATGGGGCTGGCAAACCACCCGAGCACGGAAACCACCGACTGCTGGCACTTGAGTATGTCCTCCATGCTTTCTGGTCTGTTGGGTTCAACCCAATGGGATCCCAATGTGATCGATAACCAACCTTTCTGACGTGGGCGGAAATTTATGTTGTAGTTATGCCAAACTTTCGAATGCGCCTAAGGAGAAGAAAATATTATTAACTTTTTTGGTCCTTACAAGGGCTCTGACTTGGCTGGTAGAAGGTTTTTTCATGGACAAATGAATGAAGGCAGCATAGGGTGATGCAGGGAAAAGCTGCCCAGAAACCCCAACAACCTCGAACTTGGCTCTCTGTCCACTTCCCCTCAAGCCCCTCCTATAGGATGGCTGAAAGGCAGTCAGAGAGCTGTAGTCCAAACTCCATCTTACTCCCCTTCTCCCTGAAGGCCTTCCTGGGCCTTCTTGGGGCTGGGTGCAGGCAAGATATGTTGTGGATTATAGGATTTCTTCCTTTAGATAAAAAGACACAGCAGTGATCTTTCATTGTTCTACAGAATCCCCTTTGGCTCTGCCTTAGAAGTCCAGGATAATGCAGGCTCTAAATTCTGTAAATGAATAATAATAGAGTCCACCTCCTAAGCTTGTTGTGAGGATTGAATGAATTAATGTATGGAAAGGGCCTCAGAACAGTGCAGGCACAGCGTAACCTCTGCAGAAGCCTTAACTCTCATGGCTGGTATTATAAAAGTGTGGCCAGACTGTTCAAGGCAGAAAACCAGGGGAAAGTGTGGGTCTTGAGGTCAGCACACTTGGACTTGAAATTCAGGTATTTAATGTGTGGTCTTACGTAAGTCACTTAACCTTCCTGAAATCCGTTAGTATCCTCAGTTGTACAATGAAGTTAAAAATAATTATAATATCCCCTGTAAAGTTGTTTTTAGATGTACAGCTAATGTTTATATGAAATGTGTAGCACAGAATAGTGCACCTAGGAGCTACTGCCTAAGATGTTATTATTATTAGACCTCCCAGAGTTTACATTTCCATCTGAGTTCTTACAACAGAGCCTCATACTCGGTTTTCACTCTGTTATAGGTATGGGTGCTTACTCAGTGTCTGCTGGTCTACCCTGAGAGGCTGCAATAAATGGAACAGGAACTTGCCCTCAGGAGCCAATAATCTTATGGGAAAGTAAGACTGAAATGCGTGAAAGAGAAATATATAAAATGGCATAAAATAAGGCATTAAATGAAAAGATATTTAAAGCAAAATGCCATGCTTCTCTAAAGAGCTGTGAGGTCTATTGGAATGAGGAACGAACAGTAAGGACTCCAATTAAGGACTCTGGGCCAGTTAAGTGCCCATGTCCAGTCCTATGTCCTGGCCAGTCATAAAGTCATTTTTTATCTGAGTTCATGTTTCTTTCCCTCAGCATTTGGCTTTCTTGCCTCTTTCCGCTCTCTAGTTTCTCCTCTTTTTGGCTGTTTCTAAATACGTGTGCACACCCTTACTTTTAACCCACAACGTCTGCTTACAGTTTTGTTCCTTAGCTTTTCTTTTGCTCATGAGAGATTTTTTTTTTAATACTGGACCGAATTCTCTGATAGTGCCTTTTTATAGATCAAGAACAATCAAATATGCACAGGGGTTCAAACCTACTACTCCTTGTGGACACCAAACGTGTTTTATAAACCCTGTTAGGTCAAGAAAACTACTCTTTTCTCCTCATGTAAGGGGTAAAGATCCCCAAACTGGTTCCTCATTGCTTTATGCAGGAAGAGCTCGTTGAAATCATTCCCTGAAAGATTTTCTGAAGTAGCTGTCTTGAGGTAGTACATCTGCCTATCTGATCTTGGTTTTCATTGGAACGTTCTGGAGCCATTTGGCACCTAAATGTTCGAAAGGATCTTTAAAAATGCTCTCCTGTGAGAGCAGAAGGCTTCAGGCTATGGCCTCTTCCCCTGCCTCCACCCCAAGGTTCTAGAAGGAGTCACAGGGGAGCTGGGGACAGATGCCACCTTCAGCGATCTCAACTGTTCTTCCTGCAATTTTCTGGGCCAGGAACCACAAAGCATAGTCTTGAGAACTGCGTTTTGGGTTTATTTGTTTTTTTCTGATTGGAAACAGAAGCAGTCATGCATTACTAACATGCTTTGCTTTATTCTAATCAGTCAGTTCAGTCCTCAGGCCTGTCTTCAGGGCTATCGTGCACTTCTGATGTGTAAACTGTAAAGCTCTGAACATATATGAGATCCTGAGCCAGAAACTAGCTGCCTTGCAAACACGATGCCACCAGACACTGAAGGGAGAGTGAGATAGAATGGGCATCAATGAATTAAACCAGTCCTGACAGAAATGAACCAGTTCTAATAGAAAAAAGAAGTGGGGGGAGGAGTTTCTTTAAAGTAGATGTTCTATTGTGTATTTTAGTGAGTATAGGAAAGATGGCCTAAGTGGTGATAAAATCTTGGTTGCTTCAGCATTTTAATGAGAATAGGACAGCTTAGAAGACAACAGATATGTACCTTTGCAGTACCTTTTCAAGCAAGTTTTCTGGATATATATATATGTATATAGTGTGTTGTCATGCCCCAAGGTGACCTTCATGTTCCACTGTGTCTCTTTAACCTTCGCTGGTATTTGCATAGGCTATCAAGGTATCTAGGGTTATCTTTGCTCTGGGCTGAAGACGGCCTCTCCATTCTTGTAGAGAATGTGGGGGAGGTTTTTTGTGCAGCACTTATACTTATAACTAGATCCTGTTTACCAAGTAACAGGGTAAAAAGTATTGCTCAGAGATAGTGTGTTCGACATAAATCTGGATGAACAGATATCTACACGTGCCCCCTGGTCTGATGCTCATAAAGGAGGTCTGGTGGGAAAACAAAAATAGGTTAGTAGGGGAGAGCGACCTGGCCCTGCAACCTTGCACAACAGTCATTCTGCGATTTTCCAAGGTTACCCTCTATCTGTACAAGGCCACCTACCTTTGGAATGATTGATTTAAGGGAGCTTCAACCTTTGTTCTTTAAATTCAGTAGCTGAAAGGGGAAGTCAGCAGCTTTTTCTTTTCTGAGTCAGCTCTCCGGGCCTCATGTCATTGAGAGGCAGCTGCTAGTCTAAGGTAGCTGTTCTCTTTGATGCCCCTGGAAATCCAGGCTCAGATAAGTTCTATGGGTGATGGGAAGCAAATAAGATAGCTGGCACAACTTTGGAAACAGAGATGAAGAAGGGGTGAGAGGTCGGGGAGACATGGCAGGGCCCTGGTGGGTGGGAGTGCTGTGGAGGGCATGGGTTGTCAGCAAGCCTCGCGTGTTGTATTTGTCTATGTTTAAGGAACCTCCAATCATTTGCCAAAAGTTACATTTTCACATCTGTGTGTAATTTCACTCACATTTTGGCTGAATTGACTTCATGTGAACTACAAACTTGTTTATTGTTAAAGCTATTTAACAAAGTATTAAGTTATAGAATTCTGATTTCCACGATAATAATTCTAAATTAAATTAATGCCTGAGCCAAAATCTAAACCTGGCAACGCAAAGGGAAAAAGGTCTAGAATAAAGTCCTTAATTAATTAAACAAAGCATCTGTGCATTTCCCCAGATATTAGGAGGGAGTTTGGAAGAAATCAATAGTAGCCAATTGGAGCTTTCCTGAAGTCCAGCTTCCAAGCCCAGACATAACGTTCGCGTGCCAGTTCTGCAGAGAGTGGATGATATTTTCAGCTTTCCGTTATTACTTAATTAACAAGAGTAATCCTGTTAGTGATTTTTTTCATGCAAAGGACCATATGTCAGAGTATAATTACAGCTAAAATAGCCTGAATGGGTAACTTGAAGTCTTTCCTCTGGATTTAAGAATGAAGAGTTAAAGACAGTCAACATAAAAGCCACATTCTGGAAATCTCAAAGAATATAATTCTTACAATAACAAAAATAAGGCCCCATTTTGGGGCCTTAGAGAAAGGCAGATTTACCATGAACCCAAGGAAGCTGAAGCTTCAGGGGCCTTGACTCACCTGGGTTCTTGTGAAATGTTTTACCTGAGTCAGGAGTCAGGTTGTGAGGAGAAGCGCTGCTAGGTTAAGTATTTCTGGTAAATGTCCTGAAGGGACCTCAGGAAAACAAGACTCTGAATCTCTAAGACTACAGTAGTTTGTTGTAAGTTTTCCTCGTTCTAAATAAAAGTTCACTTTTGTACCAAGTTTTGTGTTTACCGTATATGTTTTATATGTGTTTTTTACAGGGGCCTCCAGACTGTCTAAGTGCCAGGCCAGCGCCGCGTAGCTCCACCCCTGGCCCTTGAGCTTCTTGAGGCGGGGCCTGCATCCGCCACGCTCCCAGTTGTGCAAACAGAGCCCAGGGAAGAGCCTGGCATGTCATACTTGTGGCGTGAACTCCCACTGGGAGCCAGCTAGTAGTATGTTGGTCACCTGAGACATATTTTGCATACTACAGCCTCTGTAAGGCAGATTTTATTTTCCTCATTTTAGAGAAGAAACTGAAGTTTTCACAGGTTGGATAGTGGCGGAGCTAGGATTTGAACCCAGGCCTCACCGATCACTTTACTAAACCCTCCATCTTTCTGGATGTCTCAATTCTAAATTTCCAAGCTGTTGAGGGAAAGGCCACGGGGCACGAACCACAACATACTGTTTTAACATTATATTTTCTTTCTGCTGAACTTGGTTATTAAAAGAACTAAACAGTCCTACAGTGAAGGTACCGTATCCCATTCTACATGCTGACAGGAAAATATCCATGTATGCCTGGAACTCGGGGTCACCTAGAAGGGTCCTGGAAGACTTGGCAGCAGATGTGCAGTGTTCAGAAAACCGTGTCATTGCCCAGATGCCTAGCACAGCACGTAACATTCTGTCAATCCTCTTCCCAACACTGGCATGGGATACTGCCCTCACTGGTGTCAGAGGCTGTATGAACCCCTGATGCACTGCTTCTGCACTTGACTGAGGATAGTGCTCTTCACACCAATGTCAGTGTTAGGCGGAGAGGGCAGGAATGCTGTGTTTGCATAATGCCTAACACAGCATCGTTATTAATGATCCTTAAGGACGAGTGACTTCCTTGATCAAATATAGCAGAGTGATGAAATTACAAAGCCATAGAGAATCCATCACAGAAAGAGTGACAAGAAATAACATGTGTTCGTGCCAAATACACCCGGCACCATTCCGAGTGCTTCCATGTACTGTCTTACCTAATGCACATTAAATTTCTTGAGGTGGGCTCTGTTATCATTCCCTTGTTAAAGGAGAGGAAACCAAGGGGTGGAGAGTAACTTGTCTAGTTCAGGAGCTAAGTCAAGCCCAGGCTGTAGTTCTCCAAGTTCTGTGCTTGTGCCTGTTAGTCAGAGGTAGAGGATGGACTTAGAGGTCATTTGGTCCAATTAACATTTGTTCTATTATAAATGGAGTAGCTGACACCCAAGAAGTAAATGGCTTGCCCAAAGTCCCAGTTGGTGACAAAGCTAGGATTAGAACAAAGTACTTCAGCCTTCTAGTCATCATGAAAATTAAATTATATGCTTTTGAAACACACGTTTGCATCTTAGACCCAATGGTGATTGAACAGGCAGTGAAGACATAAGCAGTGAGTAATGGCCACGACCCTGAAACAAGGGCCTGTGAGGGGAGAAATCTGTGTGTCGGTGTTTGGGTGCCAGGAACATGCTAAGGGAAGAAGCAGCTTGGAGCGTTGACCAGCCAAATGGAGAATTCATCGGCATTACCTTCTGTTCTGTTTAACTTCTCTCCCTTTTGGGAATTACACACATCCTCAAAAGCCAGATGAGAGAAAGCACTTTTCTTTAAGTTCCCTCAACCCATAGCTATTATTTTATCCTTTTCTTTACTCATCATTCATTTACGCTGATTATTTCCTTAAAGTCTGCAGACACTTATTTAACAAATACAAGGCACTATGCTAGACACGGAGGAAAAAAATGAACAAAATAGCTCTTGCCATATGACCTATAGCCTGTAGTAGGAGAGAGAAGTACAGGAATAAGTATTATAAAAGTACTTTTATGTTTCAATTAATCAGAAATGGTAGCCAAAACTGAATGTTACAATATAATTCAAAGTTTGTTAAAAAAGGCCTGTATATATATCTTTATATATACATGGAAAAATGTTTGGACATTGAACAAGCTGCCAACACTTGTTACTTCTGGGGAATGGGGTTAGGGAGTAAGAATTAAAGAGGAGACTTTTTTTTTTAACTTTATGGATGGTTTGAATGTCTTGTGGTAAAAATGCATTATTGTTTTAAATGCATTATTTTTGTAGTTTAAAAATATCAAGAGCATTGGTTTAAACACTTAGTTTCTATCAGTGAATTTAACTGCTCTCTGTTTTCACCTCTTCAGTTTCTCCAAAAATCTCAAAGAAAAAACCCGGAAACTTAACAACAGTTGTTATTATGGATTCCATTGTATATTAAAGAATGTTTGTCTCTTCTGAAATGATATGTTGATCTTTAAAGGTAAAGGAGGAGGCATACAATGCATATGTGATTAACACGAAAGAGGAGCTGATAATAGTAAGCCCCAGCCCTGTATTTAAGACTCAGGCACATGAGCTCTGGTCAAGATATAATG
This sequence comes from Artibeus jamaicensis, assembly GCF_021234435.1. Classification (NCBI taxonomy): domain Eukaryota; kingdom Metazoa; phylum Chordata; class Mammalia; order Chiroptera; family Phyllostomidae; genus Artibeus; species Artibeus jamaicensis. The sequence continues at coordinate 3,851,593 of NW_026521954.1, forward strand.
CTATGAAGAACCAATCAATGGATTCCCCCAGACACTAAAAGATCCTGGTTTTCACCAGCCCCAAAGGCCCCCCAGAACATTTTTAGGAAGCACTACTGGATCACCCAGGCACCAATTTAATTACTTCTGTGATGCACTCATTACTGGTTAGTAAGTTAAATGGTTCTGATCTATTCTTAACAATGGAATTGTTGTTAATGTTCAGTAGTTTTAATTATACTCTTAACAAAGACAATATTCTAATGTTAAGTTTTCTCATTAAGCCTTTTTATATTAATTAAATGTCTTATTTTATACTATAGACCAGTGCAAAGTTTCCCTCATTTCATAGGCTCCTCATATCTAGTACTTTTTCCATTACTTAACAATATTTTCTGATCTCCAGTTGGGACTGATTTTCCATGTATGAGAGTGTTCATATCAAATCAAGCTGTTTAAACATGATCACAATGTTATTCTCTGAGCATTTATAATTACATTTATTTAAACTCTTGTTAATCATTCACTGAAGTATAACTTTTTCTACTTAATGATTAGAAAAAGTAAATATTGTTCTCTTGAAGGTTTAGATACCAATTGTCATCCACAAATAGGTTTTTTACATGACTCTTAGATGGTACAAAATACCATCTAACAATGGTATTTTGGTTGTAGAAACTGTCTTTGGCAGTCCTTATCTGCAAGCAATTTTTATCTTGTATTAAAATTTATTTAGAAACATCTATAAGAATGCTAGTTTTAACTTGTTTGATCATTATTTTTTGTATTTTGTTAGAGGCGGCTTAGGTCATATTGGAGATGAGTTGGGATTATCATATACATACTATGCATTAGCTAATTAAATGAATAATTGTGTTAACATTTACTTAAATAGATGGTATTGCCAGGGGCACACATAAGTGATTTAACATCACTTTAATGGGAAACTAAAGTTTTGAGCAAATAAAAATTAAAATCATGGGACAGAAGAAAAGCCTCATGGTTAATGTATGAGTCGGGGATAAACTGTTCATAGATTTTTGTGGACAAATCAAACATGTAGATAGAATATTTTGGTCTCTCAATAGCCAAAGTGAAGCCAAATATCTATGGAGTCAATATCAACACAAGTGGTTGCTCTGGGTTTCAAGCTGTAAATGGTTCCCTTTCATTGAAGCTGGGTAGCTGACCCATGCTGTTAAACCTTGCTAGCTTGGATGGAGATGGGTAAGATTTGAATCTTGCCTCTGACACTTACTATGGGGTTGAAAACACTTATACAGCTATGTAACATCAGGCAAATTTCTCTAGGCTTCAGTTGCATCAACTGTAAAATGGTTATAAGAATACTTACCTGGTAGGGTTGGTGTGAGAAGTTAATGAGATACTATATGAAAAGTACTGAAGACAGTTTCTGACACTGCAGTAGGTATGCAATAAAATATTCTGCTTATGATAATAATTATTAAAAATAGTACCATAGAATGGCAAAAATTATCTGTAATAATTGTCTTAATCCTCCACTTTAAGAATTAAGACCAATCTCAGTCCTTTCTCCTCCTCATTTCTGTGTTCTTTTTTGGGGTGTGGGGTGGGGCAGGAAAGTGGTGGAAGGTAGCATATAACATGTTTTTTTCCAACCTTCTTTTTTCTGTCCTTTATTGACAGAAAAGATTGGGCTAGATTTTTAAGTACAAGATTTAGCAAAATTAATTTTGATATGCTATTGTCTTGCAACTCAACTTCAACAACGGAGTTTTAAAAAATTCCCTTATTTTAGGAGAAAGCAAGTAATTTCAGATGACATTTGAAGATTTTGCTTCTATCTAACCAAGAAAAGCTAAAAAAGAATTGTTCCAGTATTTACATTTCCAAATGTTATAGTCTTCAAGATCTTGGAGGGGGGTGGGAGAAGAGGTTTAAAAATGACTTTTAATCCATTTAAATGTGCCTCTGAAACACACAATGTTCTCGTTCAAGAAAGCAGTTGCAGCAGCATCCTGGCAAGGAAGGCGTAGCCATTAATCATGTGAATGGTGGCTTTTTCACAGCTGTTTTTCAGTTTTCATACTAAATTTTGGTTAAGAATCTTGACAGAGCCCTTAAGAAGTGTTTTATATAGAGGTGATTGTTTTATTTTAAAATAAAAAATATTCTCTTTACTGTCTATTTTTTTAATTGTGGAAATTGTCATAATACAAAAAACTGAAAGAGTAATATACGGAAAACCCTCACGAACACACCACACAGTGCTAACAGTGGTCAACATTCTGCAGCTTGTTTCAAGATGGACTTTTAATGTAAAATTGTTCATAGAAGCAGGCATGCGTAATTGACTTGGATGTTCTCAAAAGACTGTATGTTTATGTCAGGGTATGGGCTGAAGTCCATGTGTCTGAAATCAACTTCTATTCAATTGCAATTTTAAATCTTTTCTGGGATAAGTAGATCTTTAGTTGGGAAATAATTAACTGAGTTATTTATTGAATAGCTAACACATACCCATATCCTTGTGTGAGCTTCTCTGAGGGAAGGATGCAAAAAAAAATGCTAAAATGAAGTTTTCCAAAGAGGTGGAAAAATAGGGAAGAAATAAACATCCCAGACTCAGAAACAAGTTGGTGAGGCCTTGACCTAGATTAGCGTTTCCTAACATTTCTTGTCCTGAAGGCCTCTTTCATGGTATGAAACAATCTCTTGAACCCCTGGGGAATTAAAAAAATTATTTCATCATCTGATGAAAAATTATTTTCATCATCATCAACAAAAAGGTGTTGACATATTTATTTATATACTCTATTTTATTATTAAAGAATGTAAAGCTTCTATAAATATTCAGAACACAAATTGTGAATATTTAAAATACTCACAATATACAAACAAATATTGGCATGTTCCCATGTAATAAACACTGTTATGTTATTTAAATTATTTTAATTACCTAAGAAAAAGCATTTTGTGACACATATTTAAATGACACCCTGTGTTTGGATTTTGGACTAAAATATAGGGTAAAATTTACCCACTTTATGGTGTTTTCCAAGCCTGATACATCTACCTCTTTTTGCCATTAGGTTGAACAAAAATTTTAAATTTTAATTTTAAATGTTACATATTTATTTTAAGGGTATTAGGAATTACCAGTCTCTCATGCATTATAAGATATAAAGTTTCCTTTCAAAACAACATTTTATAGAAAAATGTTTTTTTAAGATTTTGTTTATTTATTTTCAGAGAGGGGGAGGGAGGGAGAGAAACACCAGTGTGTGGTTGCCTCTTGCACGCCCCCTACTGAAGACCTGGCCCATAACCCAGGCATGTGCCCTGGCTGGGAATTGAACCAGCCACCCTTTGGTTTGCACGCCCATGCTCAATCCACTGAGCCACACCAGTCAGGGTTTACAAAAATGTTTTAATAAATAGTAGTACATGTGGTACTTGGCTATGCGAACAAACAAAAAGCCAGCAAAAAAAGCCAACATGGAGTGATGCACAAAAAACTAAACTAGTGAAACAGTGTTATGGCATCAAAAGTGGATAAAAATCATTTCTATAACATTTTGCTTGAATTCTTAAATTTTGCCTTTAAAAAAATTGCAAGCTTTCAAAGAGTAAGTTTAGTGTTTTGCTCATAAATAACTACGTATGTAAGAGACATGGTTTGGGTCAGCTCTTTCGAGTATTTTACAAGTAACACAAAGCCAACAGGGACAGCCTTTATTTCCAATATGTGAAAAGTCAAAGTAGATACAATCACCAACATTATTTTCTCATTTAGTGTTTCTTCAAGCATTGCTTCTTCTCCAAAAGCATTCTGATAATACTACAAATTAATTTTGAATTTGTGTGCAACTAATAGATCTGCTGACAATCTCAAGGGAATTTTGTAAATTAGCATTTTTTAATGTCTCTCATACTGGTTACATTTTAAAGTCCATGCTCTTTGTGCTTCATGGCTTTAACAGCTTAGTCAGTGGTTTTCAAGGGAAGGAAAGGAGGGCACTTTTGCACTCCCCACAGGGAACATTTGGCAATGTCTGGAGACATTTTCGGTTGTCCCAACCCTGGGGACAGGGGTACTTCTGGAATCTAGTGGGTAGAGTCTGCTAAATATCCTACAAAGCACAAGACAGCCCACTGCAACAAAGAGTTACCTGGCTCAAAATGTTTATACCACAAAGGCTGAGAAATCCTGATACCGTATAAATAGTATGTGTTTATGAAACACAATGATTTAGAGCCATGAAATGACCAAGACTATCACTGCAGCTGGAGGTACTTCAGTGGAGTAACAAATAAATGAGCTACCCTATCTGTGAACAAACTCATTTTCCCCAGCCTCTATGCGTGATTACTCAGAGGCTCTCTAATATTCCATTTTTAGTGGGGAAGAAATCTACAAATTTAAATTATTATGCACATTTATTGATCTAAAAAAGAGACACAAAGACTGCCTTTCCTAATGTGAAACCTTGGAGCTTTGCTCTGAAACCTTGATCTGAGGGATGAGAGCCTAGGGCAAACAGTTTGAAACTTTAAAAACAACTTGGGAGAAAAAAACCTTCTTCCTCTGCAAAGAAGAATGATGCCAACCTGTAAGGAAACGCGTATGTGAAAAACTGAGATGAAGGGCTTCTGAGAGTATCCCCAGTTGCTGAGTCCATTCATTCTCCAGATCTGGTTACCGAGCCAGGAAATTGCTCATTTTTTGTTCATACAAACTTGAATTAGGCTTCTGTCACTTGCAACCTAAGGAGTCCACACTGATACACCACTGGATTAATAGAGGCGACTCAGGAATTAGTGATAATGAAATGAAATATGAATTTTGAGCTTGAGATTGGATCTTTGATTACAGGTTTAAGATAGAAATCCTAAAGCACTCATTCAACAAACATTTATTCCTAGCATGTATCTAATATTCTGTGCAAGGTGCTGGAAATATAAAAACAAATGAAAAATAGCCTCTTCTTTTGAAGAACTCTCAGTCTTCTTGGGGAGACAGAAAAGTACCATGTGGTGTGGGTGCTATTGCGCGAGCCTTCAGGGGTGGCACTAACCCTAAAAGATCAAGAATAACTTATACGTGGCAGCTGCTTAAACTGAGCCTTGAGGGACATCACATCAGCAAAGTAGCGAGTAAGAGAGGCATTCTAGCTGAATAGAGCATTTGTGAAGGCTGAGTGGAGGGGAACAGTAAGGTAAAATTGAGACACAGCTAGTGATGGAGCGTGGTGTGTCCACATTATAGTGGAGCATGGGGTGTAAGGGCTGGGCATTAGTGATGGGGGTGGGAGAGTGGCCAGGATGGAGCCTGGAATGGAGGCCGGACTCCTGTCTCGAAGGTCTTGATGAAAAATTGGGACTTTATCCCAAAAGTTTTGGGCAGGGGTGTCCAACCTACAGGCCATGTGTGGCCCAGGATGGCTATGAATGCAACTCAATACAAAATCGTAAATTTACTTAAAACCTTTTTGTTTTGGCTCATCAGTTTTTGTTAGTGTTTGTGTATTTAATGTGTGGCCCAAGACAGCTATTCTTCTTCTAGTGTGGCCCAGAGATGCCAAAGGAGTCACTAATGGATTTTGTGCAGGGGAGTGACATGATACATGAAGTATCATTATGTAAAATGGGGATGATAACAGATACCTGGCAATGTTGCTGCCAAAATTATTAAGCTACGATAACTGTGCTTGCAGATGGCCACATCAATCAATGCATGCTCCTTCTGTTCCGAATATTGTTAAGAACTCAGGCTGGAGCATCTATTAGTTGGTGTGATTACAACAAATTTTAATCTGAGGCTTAGATTCACTTTAACGTAATCACCAGATCGGAAATAGAGTGGCATCTAAATTCCAGGTTAGTCTTGTGACTGTCTAGTCCTCCCAGTTCAGGGGTCCTCCCAACCAGGACATTTCAGACTGAGATAGAGTCTTTAAGGTCATCCTGGAATTTAAAGGACCCCATAGCCACCATGCAATCTTTTCAGCACCGAGGACTGGGGAGTAATTCATACATCTATGAATTTAGTTTTATATCAATGTTCTTGTACAAAAAACTAATCCTAAAGAATGCTTCTTCTGAGTCACAGGGTGGCATAATAAGGAGGAAACACTTCATTGCAACATAAAATATCTAATTAATCTTCTCTGTGTGAAAGGGAAGGCAGAGAGGGGACAAGTGGGAAAAACAAGTTCACCTCGGGCTACCAAGCATTGCCAGATTTCTCCCTGGTGCAACAAGTCCCCAGGTTACGCAGTGTATTTCACTTTCTGACTGATCTCAGGGGACCCCTGACACTCCTTATTTGGGTCAGTGATACAGATATTTTTAAGAGACAGAAGAAATCACTTGGAAAACACAATAATTTAAAAATGTAATCCTGCCGCCGCTGATGGACCTTGGACAATCTGATGTTGTTCTGATTTGCACTAGGTTGTGGAAGACAACAATCCCCGTGCTTCTGGCTGTTTTTTGGGGGACTGCATCTGCAGGAAAAAAATGCAGTCCTCTAGTTTAAACGATAAAATTGACCTCATGATCAGAGAGCTAATTTTGTGTTAAGGGCATAGTTTATCTCAAACTGGAGAAGAATGAAAATATCTGAAAATATAGCATTTTATATTCTAACTTTGGAAGCAATATCTATTGTTAGTTACAACTTTTTCCTGTGTTTTATCAGAGAGTCAGTTTTTAAGGTCCTAAATTAATCATTTAGACATATGTTTTTAATGAATATTCTAGTCATTAACATTTCCCCAGCTAACTAAGAACTTTTCAACAATTTAGGATTTTTAAAATAAGAGTTAAATAACCATATATGTACATGTATTTGTATAGAAAACTTTAAACAGACTACCATATCAGAAACTATTAACAGCACTTTCCTTGAGGTTGGGATTGTCAGGTGGAGAGGGAAAGTAGAATTGAACTTTTTTCATTTTATAGCCTTTGGTACAATCTGATGTTTTTCAATTTACACCACCACTTATTGTTTTGATCATTACAAGAACTAGATAATAGAAATATCAATATTTTTCTAACTTATGTATGCATAATGTTCATAATTGGTAGCTGTAAGTTTTCTTCCCTTTAAGGTCTTTTGTTCCAAATCACAGTATACCTACACATTAATAAGTTGTACATACAACTCTATTCAAAGGTATGTAAATGGCCTTGAAATCATAATGCAGTCTGTTCACTGCAAGGCCAGAGGTTGACTGAATCACAATGCAACTCACATGGATAATAATCCAGAAAGTTCATAAAGAAAAGAAGGGTCAGCAGCCATTTTTGTATGTGTAAATTTAGACATGGAGTAAATTTATGTTCCTGTACATGTTTTCTGTTTCTGTATATTTAACATTTGATTATTTAAAATCATATTACTTCTCCTAACACAGGATGAGAATCCACTAATAGAGGTATTTTTTAAATTATTTTTCAAAATGTAACAGTTCTCCAGAGTAATTTATATTTTCCCAAGTAAAGTTAAACCTGATTCTAGATGCTAGCCTTAAGGTGAGGCAAAATCTCCGGAAAATTTCCAAAAGATTCTTCCTTTGAAAACATTCTGAATAAAGACATTTAGTGTTTAATTAGATTGTCATTTATAAACCCCACATTCACAACAGCTGGATTTTACTCTGTGACCTTGGGCAAGTTGTTTAATGCCACTGAGCTTCAGTTTTCTCATCTTTAGAATGGAGCTGAGGATAGGACCTAGTTCATAAGGTTATCATGAGGATTCAGTGTGATACTGTGTGTAAGATGCTTAAAGTAGTCTGCAACACACAGTAAACACTCAGTGAATATTAACATATTTTGCTTATAGTTTCACTACTACTTAATAATTTTAACATTTCCCAGCATAAACTCTAGCTTTTGAATTACACTGCTTTCATACTTAGCAGGGGATAAAGTAGAGTATATTCTTCTCAGTTTTGATATTACTGGTTTAATTTTAACTCCTAGAACAATTAATCTCATCTCTTCTGCTATGTCACATAAATAAAATCAACTGTGAGTTACATTTATTTTAATTCCTGCATTTAATATGTATCATTGAGCTAACATTTATTTAGCTCACTATAGCTAAGTACCACTAAGAATAGCAATAGTAACAACAAATACATACTTAAATGGTCATGCCTTAACATAATTCTGAAATGGTTGCAGTTTGTCAGAAAAGGATAGTCAGCAATTAAATTTGTAAAGTACTGTTTTCCACAGAATGAAAGGAAACTCATATTCTCATGCTCTGCTGTGTAATTGTAGATTTAAGGATAGCTGAATAATTTTTTTTAAATGCACTTCCCAGAGAAATAATTGGATGACTACCTTAATAATATCTTAGGTAAATAAAATATATACTACTTTACATATGAAATGTGAGGCTAGAACTTAGACTGCTAGCCTCAGTGAGGTGAGTTAGACTACGTACAATCAGTTGAGTGGGTTTCAATGGAGAGAGTGATTTAAACAGCAGATGCCTTTCGTAGGGGCTCTTTGGAACGTCTGCTCCTGAGAGCCCAGGGCTGTGCCGCGCCGCCAGGCGTGCCTACCTTGATCAGGTTGTGTCCCACCGCGTAGACGGCTGCCGCGTCTCCCTTCTCTCCCGGGGCATGCCTGCCCGTCCCGTACCCGTGCCAAGCCACCAGGTACGGATTGTGAATTGTAATCCAGTATTTGACACGGTCCCCAAAGGTCTGGAAACAGTACGTGGCGTAGTCATCGAAGATATCTATTATCGTTTCATTTTTCCAGCCCCCGTATTTTTCTTGTAGTGCTAAAGGCAAGTCCCAGTGGTATAAAGTCACTATAGGTTCAATGTTTCTAAGCACCAGCGCGTCCAGGAGAGCATTATAGTACTGGAGACCTTTCGCATTGGCAACTGCTACTATTCCATCGGGGAATAGCCTTGGCCAGGAAATGGAAAAGTGATAAAAAGAAACTCCTATAAAATCCAGAGCCAGTAAATCTTTGTCCAGAAAAATGTAACTGTCACTGGAACTATTCGTGCTGTTGACATTTTTGAGGTGTGTGTGGGTGAACTGATCCCATATAGAGGGACCTTTTCCATCTGTCTTCCAACTCCCTTCCACTTGAAACGCTCCAGTCCCGACGCCCCAGAAAAAGTTTTCAGGGAAAGTGTCATAGAGAAACAGCTGACTTTCATTTACCGGGCTGGAATCAGGGTCGTTGGACCATACCGCTCTTCCGTCCCCGGAGGATCCAGTGACAGCTCGCAGGAGAAAGAAGGCTGACAGGATGACAGATCTTCGCAGCGCCCCGCTGGACATGGTTTCCCTCCAGCGCCCGTTCCTTGCATCAGTGCTGGAGGAAACCCATTCATTCCCCGGAGACCCCGCCGCACAGCCTGGCTGCATTTGCCACTAACTGCTGGGCTGTCTTATCAACGCCTCGGTAAAAGCTGGTGATTGTAAAGCTCTGTCAATGATTAGCTTGAAGTGGGAGCCTTAGGATGGGTCACAGAAAGCAGTGTAATTGGAGGGAGGTGGCTCTGTTCGGCCACCAGCACACTTCATTCTCTTATTCTGGGAAACAGTAGATGAAAATGAATCAGTGACAAGAGTTTGAATGCGTAGGAACACCTATGTAAGCAATGAATAAAAATGCCATATTTTCTCTGTGGCCACTCATACGGACCCAAATCTTTGCTGAATTTTTGAACATTATTGCTACCATATATGCATTTTAAAAATTTTTATAAGTTTTGAGTCATCATTTTATGATTTCACATTTCAAGAAAAACAATCTATGCAAATAAATAGCATGCCTATATTCCAATAATAAAGAATGATTTGCATGTCATCCCTGCGCAGGGGCCAGGCTAATCTTCTCTGTATAGCTCCGGTTTTACTCTATGTGCTGCTGAAGTGAGCACAGAAAACACGAGATATTTCACTTCCATAAATTTATAATATGTTTAAGAATAACCTTCTTAAATGTTACCTAATTTAAGAAAATTATTAAAATGTATTAATAAATTTGAAAGAAAATGAAGAAATATATAGCACTTTTTGTGTGGAAACACTGAACACATTCCCATTCAATTTATAAATTTAATGTGCTTTTAACCAAAACACTCTAATCCCAAATTTTAAAGAAAGTTATTAAAAAAGTTAATAAAAAGTATTTATTCTTGAAGAATAAATAGGAGAATTACAAAAAAATCTCAAAAAGAAAATAGTGAAAGAATAGACTACTTTTATATATAAAAACATTACAAAAGCACAGTTTAAAAAGCATGACTCTGGAATAAGAATAAATGGAAAGAAACATTGTACAGAATCTGTAGCCTCCAAATAACCTTGAAAAAAGTCAATGTTTTAAATACTTGACATATCACATACTAATGAGAGCCAGAGTGGTTAATAGTTTGGCTTTCTGGAGTCAGACTGCCCAAGTTTAAACATGGCTGTGTGACTAGAAAGGAGTTGCTCAACTTTCCTGCACCTGTCTCTTTTATGTAAGAACAGCCATAGTACTGGTATGCATTGCATGGATCATTGTGAGGATTAAATACCTGTAAAGCACTTAGAAAGAGATGGACACATAGAAAACACTCAATAAATGTTACTCTCATTATTGTTATGGGAAAGGGAAAGATCATTGAGGAAGTGACACCAGGATTTATAAAAGACGAGGATAAGTGATACTTAGCATAAAAGAGAGTGTTTTGGTCCCTGCCTACATTGTTAGCTTCATTTTTCATCAGTTAACTACATGTAGTGTCTTCCTTTCAGCCATAGCAAGCGCCTTTTAGTGTGTAGGGTGTGAGCGAATAAGACAAGGCACATGTCTCACTCACTCACACCCTGTGCCTTGTTGGGTGTGTTCTCTGCATAGGAAGGGTCTCTCCCCCACTTTGCAAGCTCATGTCTGTCTGTTTTCAAAACTGCAGTACCTCTTTAAAGCCTTTCTGACTCCCTGGTTTCACTTCACCCACTTATTTAAATTTTTAAAAAGTGTTGACAGTTCATTAGTCCTCTTGTGAAAAATCCACACAATCATGCAGATAAAGTCACTGTAGAATCTTGCCTCCTCCTGCTGTCCCCTCTCCAGCTCCCTTTTTGCCAGCACCAACATTGGCCTTAGAACCTCCTGACTTTGTCATTCTGTTCTTGGGACCCTTTCTCCTTTTTCTTGAGGCCTGTTTCTTCCTATACAGGCCATGTCTGGCAAGTCTGGGCGTAGGTGCATTTCTCATGTGTGTGTGACGCAAGGAACCATAGTCGTGCTAAAGCCAGTTGTCTTGCCACCACCCAAATGGGCTCTGAATCCAAATACAGAGGTGATATCTGGTGTGGTCTTGCACGTTTTGGCTAGTCTTCCCCACATTTCTGTCGTAGACACTGTTGCTTTCTCAGGTGAAGGACGCAGTGACCACTGGTTTCTGTCGAAGTAGTCGATTAGTCATAAACTTCCTGGTCTCGGCGGTTACTGTGTTGTTCATGGTGGTGGTAGATCCGCAGGCGGCCAGGGAGGCAGAAAGCCAGTTTGATTTGACTTAGATGGAGCTCCGCTGTGTTCCCCTGGCAGCCACGCTTTCTCTGTTATGACAATCTTCACACAAGAAATCAATAAATCACACAGTAAATTTATCTGTATCCTCAGTTCAAGGGCTCATTCTCTCCTTTAAAAAACATGGACTGTGACTATCGGGTTGAGCATTGACTATAAGGGGCCTAGTAATCATTAAAGCACACACTGAATGAATGAGTATACCTATAGCATACCCTGTATACCTCTACACTGCATTTATCACATAATCCGAGAATTGTGTGTCTCCTCCACTAGACCGTAAGACTATCTCTTATCTAAATTTGTATCATTGCTTATGATAGTAAATGCTTAATCATTGTCCATGGAATGAATGGAGTTGGTACAATTAAGTCACTATAAAACAAAATGCTTCATGTTTATTGAAATATAATTGACCAGAACCACAAGGTCACTGGTTCGATCCCAGTCAGGGCACATGCCTAGGTTGCTGCCAGGTCCCGGGTTGGGGGCATGTGAGAGGCAACCACACATCGATGCTTCTCTTCCTCTCTTACTCCCTCCCTTCCCCTCTCTCTAAAAATAAATACATAATATCTTTAAAAACCAAACTTGGAATGTGTTTGAGCAAATCTATAAGGTAAATAGATAACTTTTCACTGTATATGTAATTCATGGTTACCAATAAGGGAAACACTGTAAATCTTTAACAGGTAAATGGCCAGACAACACAAATAAAAAAATACAGAAAAGAGAAAATACAGCTATGTAGGTGAAGAAAAAATGTAAGTCACCAGTAATTAAAAACACATAAAAATAACTAAAATTATAAAAAATAAAAATAAGTTATGAAAATCAATGTTGATACTTAAGACATTTTTTAAAATTATTTTTTATTGAATTCATTGGGGTTACATTGGTTCATAAAAATCATACAGGTTTCAAGCGTACAACTCAACAAAACATCATCTGACCACTGCATCATGTACCCATCACAGTGAGCAATGTTCTTTAGTTTGTGAATGGGAACGGTGGCATACCCAATAGAGTGGAAAGTTACTCGGCAATGAAGAGAAATGAGCTATCAAGCTAGGAAAAGACGTGGAGTTGCCTTCAATGCATATTGCTAAGTGAAAGAAGGGCTGCATACTCTATGATTTCAACTACATGGTAATCTGGAAACAGTAAAAACAGTGGTTACTAGGGACTAGGGGAGGAATAGGCAGACCACAGGAGGTTTTTAAGGTAGTGAAACTCTTTCTGTAGGATACAGTAATAATGGTGATACATTCATCAAAACCCATAGGATGTACAACACAAAAAAAGAATCCTAGTGTAGACCCATGAACTACAGTTAATAACAATGTGTCAAACTGGATGATCAATGATAAAAAATGTACCACTAATACAAGATGTTAAAAATAAGAGAAATGAGGGCGTGAAGGAGTATATGGGAACTATGTAAGATATATAATTGCTCAAGAAAAAGTCTATTAATTAATAAAAGGTTATTGACAAAGGCTAAGTTTTGAAATGTGTGCTGAGTTTTTATTTACTGGTGACCAATCATTCAGCTATTTCAGGTTTCATATAAGAAAACAAAAGAGACTTCTGGTTAAGATGGCAGCATAGGTAAACACGGCCTGCCTCCTTCCACAACCACTTCAAAATTACAACTAAAATGTAAAACAACCATCACTCAGAACCATCACAAATCAAGTTGAATGGCAGTCTGACAGCTACAGGATTAAAGAAACCACATCCATCCAGATGTGGTTGGAGGGGTGGAGATGTGGACTGGGCTGGTCCCTTGCCCATGTACTATGGATGAAAATTTGGGAGGGTTATCTGGAGTGGGGAGTGCCTCCCCATATGAGGCCCCACAGCCTAGGGTTCAAGTGCCAGGAAGATAAGTTCCCATAACGTCTGTCTGTAAAAACCAGTGGGAAACGAGTCATTGAAAACCCAAGCAGTTTCCCTTAAAAAACCCACACACTGACTTACTCAGACTCACTCCCTCTGAGCTCCAGCACCAAAGTAGCAGCTTGAAAGGTACCAGTGGCATACAGAGAGAAACTGAAATGTCTGGCATCAGGGTGGGAGCTGGAGGACAGATTTCTTCAAGACAGAAAGGCAGGCAGAGGCCCTTGCCCTCTTCTGAGCCCTCCCCCCACAGATCCACAGAGCCAGCAGGTGGGTGCCATGTTTGCGACTCCATCAACCTGGCTACAGGAGTTGATCTGCCCGAAGATCCCTTGAGATTTCATCCCACCCAAATTATGGGCCTATGCAAGCTCTTAACAGTGACTTTTTCGTATGAATAATAGGTCTTAGCTGATGCTTCACAACTTCCTAAATCCTCTCAAACAAGCAACAGCTGGCCTCAGTAAGCCCCCAGCCTCTGTATCTCTTGCCAAGTGGCCCCATGCCAAACACTAACAGCAGCCGGCCTAGATTCACAGCAGGGCTTTACCTGGGAACCTCCAAGATCTGCACAAGTAGCAGCCAACTCAGATTGCTTTGTAGCTCATTCAGGGTGGCCCTGGACGTAACACAGATGGGGCTAGACCTTAGTCTGCACCACCCTGGAATCCCTGGAACTTGCACAGCCAGTTGGAAACCTCCGGACCACATTGGACTACCACCACACTGCTCTTGCACAGACAATTCTCCATGGAGGGTGGAGGCTGGTGGTCAGTGGTGACAGCCAGTCTTTGCAGCTGACTGGCTGGGTAAATCCTTCCCATTGACTTGCCAACAGCAATCAAGTCTCAACTACAAGAGGAGGATGTACTCAGCCCACATGGAGCGTGCATTTTGAGTGCTGCATGTGAATGATAAGGGATGCTGTGCCACTGGACTCTACAGACCATCTACTACATTAGGCCACACTACCAAGACATGAAGTCAAAGTAACTCTACCTGATACAGAAGCAAACACAGGGAGGCTGCTAAAGTGAGAAGACAAAGAAACAAGGCCCAACTGAAAGAACAGATCAAAACTCCAGAAAAAGAACTAAGAAAATGGAGATAAGCCATCTATCAGATACAGAGTTCGAAACACTGTTTATAAGGATGCTCAAGGAACTTAATGAGGATCTCAACAGCATAAAGAAAATACAGTCAGAAATAAATGATACACTCACTGAAATAAAGAACAATTTACAGGGAAACAACAGTAGAGTGGATGAAGCCGTGAATCAAGTCGATGATTCGGAACATAAGGAAGCAAAAATGACCAATAAGAACAACAAGAAGGAAAAAGAATGCAAAAAAAGAGGAGAATGTAGGAGCCTCAAGTTGGACAACTTCAAGAAGTTCAACATTCTCCTCATGGGGTCCCAGAAGGAGATGAGAAAGAGCAAGAAATTGGAAATCTATTTGAAAAAATAATGAAAGAAAACTTCCCTGATTTGGGGAATGAGAAAGACATGCACGTGCAGGAGGCACAGAGAGTCCCAAACAAGATGAACTCATAGAGGTCCACTCCAAGATACATCATAATTAAAATGCCAAAGGTCGTAGATAAAGAGAGACTCTTAGAAGCAGCAAGAGAATAGCAGTTAGTTACCTACAGGGGAGTTCCCATAAGACTGTCAGTTGATTTCTCAGAAGAAACCTTAAGGCAAGAAGGGACCAGAAATAAGTACGTGAAGTCATGAAAGGCAAGGACCTACATCCAAGATTGCTCTACCCAGCAAAGCGTTCATTTAGAATGGAAGGGCAGATAAAGAGCTTCCCAGACAAGAAAAAACTAAAGGAGTTCATCATCACCAAACCATTTTTATATAAAATATTGAAGGGACTTATTTAAGAAAAGAAGATCAAAACTATGAAGAATGAAATAGCAATAAGTACATATCTATCAACAGCTGAATCCAAAGAAAAATTAAGCAAACAAGGAGAACAGAGACAGAATTATGGATCCAGAAAGGGTTTTGATGGTTGCCATATGGGAGGGGTGGTGTCTGGAAATGGGTGAAGAGGTGAGGGGACTAAGAAGTACAAATAGGAAGTTACAGAATAGCCATGGGGATGTAAAGTACAGTATAGGAAATGGAATGGCCAAAGGGTTATATGCATGACTCCTGGACATGAACAATGGTGGGGGCATTGTCTGAGAGAGTTGGCAGTGCTGGGTGGGGGGGGGATTTGGGGGGAAAATTGGGACAACTCTACTAGCATAATCAGTAAAATATAATTAAAATAAAATAAAATCCTCTTAAAAACAAAAGAAATAGATAATTTCAGGGCAAGTTCATTAGCCCTTTGAACAGAATATATGTAGATAAAAATAACATAAATTTATACCCATTATATTGGCTATTAAAAGTGTTGGTGGGTATGTAGGGAGATTGGCCCCCCTGGGCCCCCTGTGCCTTGCTGGTGGGAATGTACAATGGCCTAGTGACTGTCGGTGACAGTATAGGGGGCTCTTTCATGAGTAAAATATTCAATCTTTAGTAGTTGTTTAGGAAAGATGGAGTGTGTATCTGGAATCACTTAATCATGATAAATATTTCATAAATTCATATTTTATCTTTATAAATATTTAAGAATTTTTAGAGCCTCAGTATTAAGCCATTGTCATCATAAAGCTTTCTTCACATATGTTTTCCTCTTTCATTCTTTCAAAGAATGTTTTCATTGTGGTGACTATACACAACATAACATTTACCATTTAGCCATTTGTAGATGTGAGTTTTGGTGACATTAGGTGTATTCATATTGTTGTGCAATCCTCATCAGCAGCTATTTCCAGTACTTTTTCATCTTGTTTGTCCAACTGAAACTCTGTACTCGATAAACAATAACTCCCCATATGTATTTCCAGGGGTGGTTTCTGGCCCCTGGAAACTACAATTCTACTTTATGTCTCTATAAATCTGACTACTGTATCATATGAGTAGCATCACCAATATTTGTCCTTTTGTGCCAGGTGTATTTCACTAAGCATTATGTCTTCTAGGTTCATCCATGTTGTAGCAGGTGTCAGAAAATGAGTATAGTTCCTTTTTAAGGCTGAATAATATTCCACTGCATGTATGTACCACATTCTGTTTATCCACTCATCTGTTGATGAATATTTGGGTTGTTTCCACCTTTTGACTATTGCAAATAATTCTCTGTCTATGAACATGGATGTACCAGTATTTATTGGAGGCTGCTTTCAATTCTTTACAGCATATGCCCAGAAGTGGAATTTCTGGATCACATGATAAATCTACGTTTGACTGTTTGATGAACTGCCATACTGTTTTCCAGTCTTAGTTCTTGCTGTGCTTCAGAATCACCTCTGAAGGTTGAAAAAATACAAGTGCTCAGTCCTCACCCCTGAAGACTGTCATTAGTAGATCCAAGTAGACACCTGAGTTCTGTTTCTTTTTAGAATCCATATTTCTAAAATACTAGTAATTAATTAGTAAGAAGTGGCTTTTAAAAGAGAAAATAAAACAATATGGAGCAAAAAGTTAAAGTCCCCCTTATTAACATTTGGAGTGTATCTTTACACACACACATACACATACACACATTCACAGCTTTGAAAAATGTAAATATGATCACACACCATGCATTGTGCTCTATAACATGCTTTATTCTTTTTAATAATTTACTTTGAACATCTTTCTATGTCATTACACATAAGTTTAGCTCGGGGTGCACGATATTTTATTTTCATCTATGGATAAATATATGGAGTCCGGCAGAAATAATGCCCCTTTTTATTACAAAATCTTTTATTACCAAATCATAAGCATGTGGTTCTGTAACACAACAATATCACACTTAAGCACCCTATATGACATTTTAGGTAAAATGTTCAAATTGCTCTCTATTTTGTGCAAGATATTCACATGCCTTACCAACTACACTCGAGCAGGCGTTACTTCTGCCAGACCCTGTAAATTTTTCCTTTTTTTTTACTATCAACAATTCAGAAGTTAACAACCCTAAACTGATGACAGCATGTGCAAGAGATACAAGAGATTGCTAAAACTGGAATTGCTGGTTAAAGCGCGTGTGCATTTTCTGTTCATGGATAGTTCCTAACTGCCCTTCAGGAGGGCGGGTGATTCGTTTGAGTTCCTGCCCTTGGTGCAGGAGAGCCAGTCTCCCCTGCTCTCTGCAACACTGCGTATTACATGTCCATTTCTGTTTTGTCGATGCGATAAGGGCAAGATGGCACTCCCTCTCTGCATTCGTTTGGGCTCTCTGATTCCTGATCTTTTCATATTCTTCCTGTCCTGGGAGTTGTCTTTTCATCTCCTTTGCTTATGGTCCTAATTTTTTGTCTTTTTCTAATGAATTAGAAAGAGTTCATTATTTATAAAGCAGTAAATCCATTGTGTGATATAAGTGTAAATATTTTCTCCCAACGCCTTTTTAAAAAGTTTTATTGAGATATAATTCCCACAGCATACAATTTATCCACTAAAAGTGTTCAACGATTTTCGTCGATGTGTTTAGAGATTTGCAACCAGTACCACAATCAGTTTTAGAGCACTATTTAACTCTGTTGTTGTGTATTTACGTGTGCAAAACTTTTCATTTTTGTGTAACCAACTTTATTATTCATTTCCTGTAATGTGTCTGGGCTAGGAAAGCCATGGCCTCTCTAAAATTATACTGATGGTCTCTTATAGTTTCTTTTTAGTACTTTTATAGTTTTATGTGTGATCTTTTTTAAATTAATTTTTGTTTTTTTAAAGTTATTTACTCTCCCAGTCTTCTTTCCTACTTTCAACTCTTTTAGCTCCTCTTCTGGTATTTGTACATCTTTATATGTACACTTTAGATAATATTTAGGTACTGCTATCTTTCAATTAGTTAATCTCAGACTGTTTATTGATTTCCTATTATGGTAAATGAAGATTTGGATTTCTTATATTATCATTTCCTTTTGCTAAAATATTTTCTTTTTGGTTAAATCAATATTTAGGGTTTATAATACTTTCACATAAGTATTATTCATTGCTGAGTATTGTAGTATATACTATGATTGTGTTCTCTTTGTTTTTGTTATGGTTCATTAATTGCCTTGTTTTCTCATTTGCTTAGTTGTCTTTGTAGCGGTTGCTTATGCTTCCCACACCTCTCAATCGCTCTCAGGACAGTTTCCTGCAGGACCCACCTCTGTTCTCAGTGCCCATCTGTTCCCTTGGAGTTCCCCCTCCTGGACACCTTTGATCCCCTCTATCTAGTGATGCTCGGCCTAGTTGACATCTTGGGACTAACCTTTGCTAACATCTTAGGAATTCCTTTTACCTCTCCCCTGACTTACATTCCGTTACCTGAATCTCATTCTTTCATTTATCTTGGTCCACTCCCTCATTGTTAAGCAGTGTATTCCCCCGTAGCTGTGTCCACAGCGTCTGGTGCCTGTGTCCCCAGACTGCTTGCCCTCTATACCTGGTGTCCAGCTGCTACCTGGGGCTTCCCCTCCTCTTCCTCCTGAGTTAGATCACCTGTTTCCTGCATCCTGCATCTTCCTCTTCTTTCTTTACTCCCTCATTTTGGTGAAGCACGTTTTCTAGTAGCTTCCTGAAAGAAGTTACAGCGGGAATCAATATTGGAGGGAGGCTTGGGGGGAACTACATGGTTTTTTCTGCCCACACATTTGTTTGGTTGTTTGAGTTTATAATTCCAGGTTGGGGCTCTTTTTCATATAAACATCTGGAGAGAGACAGAGGTGATTGCTTCTGGTGGTGGTAGAGGCTGACGGACGACCACATCTGGCACCACTGGTATTTGTAGCAGGCAGATTCATATTCCCTGGAATGTCTCCAGATTCATGGGTGAGGGAGGCTGCAACAATGACCGTGGTAGGGACAGCAGCATCAGTTGCTGTTCCCAACCGTAACTTTACACAAAAGCCTAGTGATGGCATCTAGCTTCATTTCTTCAGCCCCTATCCCTCCAACATATTAAGTACCAAATTTCCTGTTTAAAAGTTTTTCCTGAATAAAATACCCAGAGTGATTTCTGTTTCCTGCACTGAAGGCCAACAGATACAACTTTCCTCTTTGTGATTATGTCTGTAAGTACTCCATACATAGCTGGCCTATATTCTGAATTCCTAATCATTTGGAATGTAAATCTGTTTTGGGGTGTTTTCATTGACTCTCACTCATGGTGCTTGTGCTTGGTCATCTTTGATTGTGATTAGAGACTTTGCAATGGTCAAATGGTGATCCACACAGATATCAGGGGAAAGGACCTTCCAGGAAGATAATGTGAGGTGAGTGAGAAGTCTCTGAAGCTGAAGCATGTCTGGCACATTCAAGAAATAATAAAGAGGTCAATAAGGGCAGAGTGAAATGAATGAGAGTAGTAGTGAGTAAGTACAGAGAGATAATGAGACCAGAGATACAGGGGAGTGGGGAGAAAACTGTCTTATACTCTTAGTGAGAAGAGGAATACCAGAGAGTTTGTAGTAAAGCGACATGATTTAAGTTACATTTGAAAAGAATCACTCTGGATGCTGGGTTCAGAGTGTACTAAGAAGGTGACAAAGGCAGAATCAGGGTGGTTAGATAAGAGACAACACCAAAGATAGAGATGATGGTAGTCTGGGCCTGCATGGTAGTGGTGGATGTGGTGAGATTTGTTGGGTTCTGGTTTTATTTTGAGGAATGAGCCAACAACATTGGTTGGTATCTATGTGTGTGTGTGTGTGTATGTGCAAGAGAGAGAAAGAGGGAGAGAGAGAGAATGAGAATCAAGGATTACTTCAATATTTTTGGCCTGAGCAAATGAAAGGATGGCAGTACTATTAGTTGAGATCCAGGTTTGTTGAATAATCAGGAGTTTAGTAGTAGACATATTAACCTTGATATACCTATTAGGTAGCCAAATGGAGACATGAAGTTGGAAAATTTATGTAGAAGTTTGTATTCAGCTAGAATACTAGGCTATGAGGTTGGATAAGATCACCAGGCAGCGAGTATAGAAATGAGACCCAGGGTGATCAGGAAGAGGACAGGAAAATCAGCAGTCTGAGGAGTGGCTATTGAAGAAGGAAGAAAACCAGGAGACTACAGAACTCTTGAAACCAAGTGAAGAAAGTATTTCATCAAGAAAACTCCTCATGGAGAGATATCTTATTGAAATCATAGAGATTTAACTTTCAGGTTATTAATAATTTATTAATTGTACCTTCTTAAAATTTCATTAAGCTTCACAGCCATCTTATACATTATTTAGATAGATACAAATTTTCTGATTTGTTTGCTCATGACTATTTCTTTCATCCCAAATCTAATAGACATTTTAGAGTAAAAATGTCCAAAAACAGATTATTGCTTCCTACTCCCAATCCTGCTTGATTTCACTTGAACTAACCTCTTAGGCAAGGTTAGTTCCCTCTGTAGCAGGTATCAGTTTATACACATATGTTAAAAAGTATTGTTTATATCCCTTATCTGGCAATAAGTCAGACTTTATATAATAAGATTTTTGCTGTATATTTTATGGAAGATGTGAAATTATTGGAGTTCCTTTTTCATGTGCCTTCTATTCTGACATTCATTTACAAGATTTTTTTAACTTCCAATATACACTACTCTGTATAAACAGTGATTATATTCATTTTTATTTGACCTGCATATTGAGAAATATGACCTGTGAAATTTTCATGGAAGCTCAAAAATTTTTTATTGCCAATATTGTTAAAATATAAATGAGGATTCTGGGCATACCTTATCATAGAATCTCCAATTCTCAAGGGTCTCTAAGGTCTTTTATTTCTGGGTAGGGGTTTTCTTACTATAGCAGTAGTTCTCAAATAACCGATGATAGTTTTCTTTATTCACCATGCCTCCTGTTATTTCTATGAAGCAGCAACTACAGAAATTATGGAATTACTTTGATTGGTAGGACTTGAAGAATGAAAGTTCATCCTAATCATAAAATCTGTCACTACAAAATGATGTTGGTATTCCTGTCACTCTGTTGACACACACCCTTAAAATTTGCCCTGAACATTTTAGGAAATCAATGAACAATTCGAGACACATTATCTAAATCAAATGTATGTGTTAACAGTAAAGTTACATGTTTTATTTTTATAAATTTACTATTTTAAATGTAAATGTTTCTTCTAACCTCAGTGAAGAGACTGATTTACTTGGAAGAAAGAAACTTTCTATCATTTATAGGACATAAATATCATCAGGCAAGTTTATATAAATTTAGATTACTGAAATATAATCATATTAAGAGGGTTAACTGGATATCACCCAAGAATTAAGATAAATGACATAGTTAGTCCCCAATTCCCTAAATTGGAATATGTGTACTTTAATGGTAACAGATGATGATTTAATGATTATGTTCATAAGAGGATTAAAAGATTAACATCGCCGGCCTGGATCTGCAGTCATCACAAACACAGCAGAGGACAAGCTGCCTAAAGGACTGTTTTCTATAAGGAAAATGTTCCAATAAACCTGACAAAGCAGGGCATGCTAATATTTATCCAGAGGGCAGAAAGTCACATTTGTTGTTGCACAGTGAAAATTCGATTCGTTCCTGACCTATAAAAGTCTATGTGGAAGACAATGCAATAACTGTGCTCCTGAGGGTTCAAAGTGAATCTGAGTGAAGTGTTATTTCTATAGAAATAACGCCAGTAAGTTACATAACTTAGATAACCAAGGCAGAGGTATAAACACTGAGAATTTATACTGACCTTTGCAGTTGTTTTTCACTTACACACAGCAATTAAGTTAGATTATAAAGGATGACCAAATACAAATCCTGCAGTTTTTAATGGGTACATGGCTTTCAGTCAATTCAGGTGGGCAATGATTGAACTCCGTATGTGTTGTGGAAAGAGAGCCAATTATTATAAGTATAATCCCAACTATTCACAACTTTAGAAACACCCTAGTAAAGATGTTAATGTCAATAATCTAGCTTTGGGAGTAAAGAGTTCTTCATGGAATGTAAACCATTCTTCCATCAGTGATCTATCCCTGAGTGGGGGAGGGAAAGAGATCCCTGACTTCCACAGAACTGGCTTCACTGAGCTAAGACAAGGCCAGTGAGCATCAGCTAGTCAGAGCCAATACATAATATGTCCTTTAAAAACTGTCTTCTCTGTGCTAGGTCTCAAATCATTATTAAGAGGAAAAGAAAATAGTATTTTAGAATTTTAATAGCTGTCCTTAATTCAGGAAATGGCAGTGCAGTATTTATATCAGTATTTATACCAGATAATATCAGTATTATTTATTCATCCACTGGTTTGATAAATATTTATATATATTTTAAAAGTAAATATTTACTTAAACATTTTAAAAAAAATTTTATTTATTTACTTTTGGAGAGAGGGGAAGGGAAGGAGAGAGGGAGAGAAGCAGCAATGCATGAGAGACACACTGATCAGTTGCTTCTCATACGCCCCCAACCGGGGGCCTGGCCCACAATCCATGCACGTGCCCTGACCGGGAATTGAACCGAAGACCCTTCGGCAATCAGGCTGGCACTCAATCCACTGAGCCACACCAGCTAGGGTGATAAATATTTATATTAAGAAGCACTGAACTAATAACTGAGAAGAGTATGAGAAAAACTTTTGATCAAAATACTTTTACTAAAACATGCAAGGAATCTTTGTTAACTAATGTTTTACATTGCCAATAAATGACTTTTCTGTGCCTCTCTGAAACACTCTCTAAGAATCAGCAGCCCTAATTTGTTATCTTCTTTGTGTATCCTCAACCTCCTGGAGATGTATCATTGCAGTCTTTCAATTAGGATGAAGACGTGAAAGTAGTTACACCCTATTACCATTTTATTCTCATCAAGGAAGGGGCTATGTAGAAATGGAAGGGGCACTCAGGCTGGTCTTTTACCTGGAGGAAATTCAAGCTAGACACTGTTACAGAATAGTGACAAGTAAGGGTTAAAATCCAGATGCAGTTGTTATGTAGAAACAAACTTAAGAGACTTAGTTATGAATTTTATGCACTAGTCATATAAATGGCTTTCTTGCTTTTCTTTGAATATTTTTAACTAACACTATATGAAGGTCTTTATAGTTTCCATCCCCTTCTCAACATTCATGTCTCGGTTCAATGTCCTTTTCTAAGGGGCTTTGTTAATCACTTATTTACATCACTTCCACATTCTTCTCTCCAGTTATCGGCTATCTCATTATGCTGCTTTATTTTCTTTACAGCATTTAACCTTATCTGAAAGTACAGAATTTATTTTCGTCTCCTTATTTTTCTTTTTTGCTCAAAAGTATAAACTTCAAGGAAGCTGGGGCTGCCGGTCTTATTTGCTGTGGGTTCCCAGCACGCACACAAAAAAATGCTAACACACCACAGAGGCTCAGTAAATATTTGTTGAATGGTGCATCAATAAAAATCGCCACTGTAAAGAAAATAAGCATCGATATTCTGTTCATGCTGATTTTTGAGTTCTTTAAAATATTTCTATTCTGGCTACCTATTCACACCAGCAACACCAAACTTAGTACCTTAAATGAGCAGTCATTCATTATGCTCACACTACTGTGGGTCAAGTATTTAGGCAGGCCGTGGCTAGGTGATTTTCGTGTTCTATGCAGTGTTGGCTGGGGTTACTTAGTGGGATTCCACCAGCATCTGGTAAGGTGGGTCTGAGATGGCTTCACTTTGAAGTCTGGCACCTGGGGGAGATGGCTATAAACCTGGGCTCAGCTGGCCCCCTGGGAGTCGCTATCTTCTTAAAGCATATGCCTGCAGCCGACATAGTGTTGTATCCACCATTTCTTTGGTCAAATTAGTTACAGACCAGCCTGGGTTCAGATGAGGAGTATCAAAGCATATGCAGTCATTTTTAATATTTCTGAGATAAAATATTTCCAAGCAAATGTTCCTAAGGGAAACAATCCGGCCCTGACTGGTGTGGCTCAGTTGGCTGGGCAGTGTCCTGCATACCAAAAGGTCGCTGGTTTGATTTCTGGTCCGGGCACATAACTGGGCTGTGGGCCTGGTCCTCGTGGGGGTGTGTGCAGAAGGCAACAGGGTGGTGTTTCTCCCACATCAAAGTGTCTCTCCTCCTCTTTCTCCCTCCCACCTCTCTAAAATCAAAAATAAAAATGAGATTAAAAAAATTGTTTAAAAAGAAGAAAGAAAACAATCCAATAAATTAAATCCAGTAGCTTTTTGAAAGTGACAGGCTTCTGATAGAAGTTTCACTTAAATTTAAGGAAGGCTTCAAAATTCTAATAAAGAAATATAAAAGTGAAGAGTGATATAATGTAAAAGATATATAAAAACTTCTTATACTATGCTGTATACCTGAAATGAATATGCAAGAATATTGAATGTACACTGTAATTAAAAATTAAATAAAATCTTTAAACATACAGCTTATTTGCTTATTGAAACACAATAAACACTGTAAATTGGTTCAGGTCCCCTGAAATTGTCCACTAATATTCATACACAGACTCCAGGTAAAGAAACCAGCACATGTAAATTGGATGAATATTATTTTGGGGATTACAGTGGTGATACAGGCATATGAAATTATAGTTTTTATGTAATGTGGATAAACCTTATGTAAATATTATATGGTGATTGCTACAATAGGCAGAATTACTATAAGTAGTGAAGTTACTACTGAGGGGGCAAATAGGTTTGTTATTTCTATTTGGAGTCCCACCAGTATTTCAGCTGCTAACACAAATGGGTAATTCCTACCCTATAAAAGTTTGGAGAAATCATACTATTATACATGAAGGCATGAATTGTCAGTTTTTGCATACTTTTTTGGTAAATGGCAATTTTTACTTTGTTATTAGATTCACAAGCTGATGCTTTTATTAAACTATATTTAGAGCACACATTCCCAAAATGATTTTGTTTGCTAGATGGATAGGAGCAGGAGGGATGGAAACTATGAGGGTATTTTCTCATATAAACAACCTTGTAATGTGGTTGTTGCAATGTGTCTGATTTCCTTGCTGTGTTGTAATTAGTAGGTAGAGGGGATACAGGGTAGTGATAACAACGTTAGATCCATCAGGGGGAGAATTATTTGTAGGCCATGAGCTAAAATTATACTTCGGAAATGAACTTGTTCACAATTTGAGTTTTTGTACAGGTGGCTTTAAATTCATCCTAGTTGAAATTTGCTGAGCTTCTTGAATGTTAATATTCGAGTCTTTCATCAAATTTGGGGGGGTTCCAGCTATGATCTTCAAATATTGTCTGCCAACCACTCTGGCCTGGGCAGGGTGTAGCCCTCTCTCTTGGGGAAGGTGTTGCGAGGGGCTGTCATTGTGTCCTTCCTTGCTTGCTGGCTCCCCTTTTATTTCAGGAGTGGGAAGTGCAACTTCCTCTCATACATAATTGGTGTGAGCATGTTTCTATATATAGATTCATACTTGGATTCACATGTGGATTCATGTATGGATTCATATCAGCAAAGATTTAGGTGATGTGTCTGCTATGTATATTTTTCTAGGGGAGTAGGTTCATAGTTTTTATTAATCTCTCAAAAGAGGATATAATGACCCCTCTTCTGCCCAATTAAGTATTTCCAAGGAAAATTGGGAAGTAGTTAAATTCATTTTTGGAATTATCTCCCTTGATAATGCCTAGCCTTGCATAATTAATAATGATAATAATAGCTGACTTAAAAATTACTACCTGCTTATGTGCCAGGAACAGTTCCATAACAAGCCTATAAAGTAGTACTATTACCCATATTACAGATGAGCAAATTTAGGCACAGTAAATTGCCCATGGTCATCCAACTGCCAAGTGGTGGGGCTGGGAAACCTAGCATACTGGCTTCAAAGGGACCCACACAATGAAGCCCCGTTCAGGAGTAATAGTTTACTCCTTTGTAAACTGGGGGAAATAACAGTAGCCAGAGTCATTGTGGGGATTAAAGGTGCCTAACAAGGATAGTCCATAGTTGTAAGCCTAACACAGATTACAAAGGGGGCTTAATAAATACCAGCTCTGCATTCTTAGCCATTGTTGTGTTCCATAGGCTCTGCTATCTTTCACTGTAGAGATACTGGTGTGACAAAGTGCAAGTCCTAACAGAGGTGGCTGGTTAAAGATTCGAAAGTCTACGGCTTAAACTGGAGATACTGCCCCTCCCACTAAATTCCTTAGGGTCTCATGTTTTCTGTTAAAATTATATGCAGGTATCACACTCTATTCCACAATCCCGTTGCTTATGTAGTAATATAACATTCGTTTACTCCCAAAGACTTTGAAATTATTGTTTTTCTAGGAAGATCACCTTGTGGATGACTGGGCTTCACACACACCACTGGTCTTTCAGGGACGTGGCAGCCAGCGCAGGTTTGGGAATGGGAAGGCCTAGATTTCTATTCTGAGTTAGTGTTAGAATAAGGCCGGACTCCTTAGCTTGTTTGGGACTCATATTTTTCACTTATAAAATTGAGTGGGTGGTGATGGCTAGGTGATTTTACCAGGCTCTTTTATTTTTTTGCTCTGGAACCGTACACCTGGAGATGGTCGTTTAGGCTAAAATCATTAGGCAATGATTTTCAAACTGTGGATCTCCATTTAACCAATCGGTGGGTCTAACACTAGAAAAAAAAATCAGAGTAAATACAGCTTGGTGAAAGTCGTGAGTAAGAACAGATACTTAAATATGTGTGAAGTATACATGTGTTAATCTAAAATGTATTTCTTACTGTGGGGAGAATGTTTGAAAGCTAATGTGATGCGTGCACCACCGCCACCGCCACCGCCACCGCCACCGCCACCACCACCCCCCTCCCCCGACAGGAAGCCGGGAGGAACAAGGAAAGCCCGCCTTTCCGAGAAAACCAGTCTTGGAAACACTAACCCCGCCAAAACCCCAAGGCGCAGCTCAGAGCGCGAGCCGCGGTCCCGTCGCTCCTCGCGATGGCTGCGGCCCGCCCGCGTTCGGCGCGGCCCCGGTGTCCACGTTGCACTTCCCGCCTCGGGCCCCCGCCGGAGGGAAGCCGCGCGCTTCTGACGTCATCACCCAGCGCCGCTGTCTCCACCTTCTTCCACTTCGTCGGAGAAGTTGTTGGCGCGAGTGGATCCCCCATCCCCGGTAACGGATTCCCCAGACCGCCGGCCTGCGCGCCCGCGCTTTAACCCTCGGGCTGCGATGGTGAGCCCCAGGGGGAGACTGAGCGGCTCCGGTGCTTGGGAAGAGTTTGCAGGCAGGGTGTGCATGGGGAACTCGAGGGATGGGGCTGTAGGAGACGGCGGTGCGTGGCTCCGGAGGGGAGCAAGGCACAGACCTTGCATTGGCTCAGACCTTTCCTTGGACCGCGGGCTCCAGCTCTCGGCCGCAGCCAGCGCGCAGGGTTTTTGGTCATGCGCGGCAGTTTGACACTTTTCCACTCTGGGGAGAAGGAAGGAAGAGAGACTTGAAGGTGATTTTGGGGGTGGGGGAACAGTAAAGTTGTTTACCTGTTCAGCATTGCCCCGAACCACAATTCACGTCCTACCTGAAGCCTTTGAGTCCCGTTAAAGCTTTAAGTCCAAAGGGGAGAGAACGTAATAAACTTTCCTTTCTTATGAGTAAGTTATCTCAGGCCTTCAACTTTTGTCATCAGCAGCTTCACGAGTTCATCACATAGGCGTTTTGAGACCAAGGGTATGGGGAGGATGTTTTGTTTTCCTGAGTTCACAGAAATCAAAGGTTTAATAGGGTTTACGAGGGATGAGGGTGGATGGGGATGGTGGGGATGACACCGCTAGTAAAACAGATGTAATACATTTGACAGCTACCATCGCTTATCACCTGATGTTAATAATCTTAACCACCCCCAGAAACCTCTGCATAATTGTGCATAAAGCATTTAAGTTAAGAGCGTAATAATTATGCAACCGTCAAGACAGACATTCACGCTGATAGGGCAGTAGGTACAGGTCTGTGTTCGAACTATTTTAAAGGACAACTTAAGATGTTTCATTAAGATAGAGTCTACTTAATAATTAGACATAATTTTTCAATCATTCTTTAGTTTGTCACAATGCCAACATTCTGGGGGGAAGGTTTTTTAATGCCAAATTGGGAAACCTTGCAGCCCTTTTGTTTCTATTAAAAGAAGGATAAAATAGTGGTTGTAGCTCCCTTTCAAGTGTCTTTTTTGGTATGTGAGCTGCTTTTTTCATGTACCTTTTCTCATTTAAACCTCATAGCAATCTAGTTTTACAGATGGTAAAGGAGGCTGTCAGAATTTCAACAATTTGTCATGCAACTAATTGTAGAATTAGAACCTAGGGTTTTCTGACCACTAGTTTATACCACCTCCCTAAAATGGTCATAATTACATTTTAATTTAGGCACTGTGGGATTGTGGAAAGGGGATGAAATTTGCAGTCTTGAAGGTGGAAATGAGATGTTTTAGTCTTGCTCTGCCATTTAATACTTTTGTGGTTGGGGCAATGGCTTAGCTTTAGACTCTTTAAGCTTCCATTTCCTTACCTGTAAAACTGGGGGAAACACAGCTGCCTTAAATGATTGTCTCAGGGACTAAACAAGATAATATGTGTAAAGCTTCTGTTTTGGTTCCTGGCATGTGCTAGGCATACACCTACATGCTACTAATGATCTAATCTTCTCAGGAAGGACTCTATATGGAACATTACCTAGAGTTTAAGGCACATTGTAGAAGCCTCTGCTGTTGTCAGATATGGCAAACAGCAGCTTTTATAGTCAACTTTCATTCAATCATTTTCACCTGTTCATCAAGATACTTTAAATTGTGGCTATTTTTTCCTCCTCAGGATTCCTCTTCATGGTGCAGATGGAAAAAAAAAGCCCTTCTAAGAAAAAGAATCCAATTGGTTAATTTTGCTCTTTGTTAATGGGAAGCAACAGTTCATGTTCAATAAAGTAGAGATTTGGATTATATTGGTATTTAAAAAAATATATTTTATTGATTATCCCATTACAGTTGTCCCATTTCCCCCCTTCATTCCCCTCCACCCTGCACACTCTCTCCCCCCACATTCTCCCCCTTTAGTTCATGTCCATGTGTCACAAGTTCTTTAGCTTCTACATTTCCCATACTATTCTTGCCCTCCCCCTATTTTCTACCTACCATCTATGTTACTTATTCTCTTTACTTTCTTCCCCCTTCTCCTCCTTCCACTCCCCCTGTTGCTAACCCTCCATGTGATTTCCATTTCTGTGGCTCTGCTCCTGATCTAGCTGTCCTCTTAGTTTGCTTTTGTTCTAGGTGTGGTTGTTAATAACTGTGAGTTTGCTGTCCTTTTACTGTTCATCTTTTTATTTTTTTCTTAGACAAGTCCCTTTAATATTTCATATAATAAGGGCTTGGTGATGGTGAACTCTTTGAACTTGATCTTATCTGAGAAGTACTTTATCTGCCCTTCCATTCTAAATGAGAGCTTTGCTGGATAGATCAATCTTGGATGTAGGTCTTTGGATTTCATAACTTGGAATACTTCTTTCCAGATCCTTCTTGCCTATAAGGTCTGTTTTGAAAAATCGGCTGATAGTCTGATGGGAAGTCCTTTGTAGGTGACTATCCCCTTATCTCTTGCTGCTTCTAGAATACTCTCCATTTTAATCTTGGCTAATGTAATTATGATGTGCCTTGGTGTGTTCCTCCTTGGGTCCAACTTCTTTGGGACCCTGAGCTTCCTGGACTTCCTGGGAGTCTATTTCCTTTGCCAGATTGGGGAAGTTCCCCTTTATTATTTGTTCAAATAAGTTTTCAATTTGTTGCTCTTCCTCTTCCCCTTCTAGTTATAATTCGGGTGTTGGAATGTTTAAAGATGTCCTGAAGGTTTCTAAGCCTCTCCTCATTTGTTGAATTCTTGTTTCCTCATTCTTTTCTGTTTGGTCATTTTTTTCTTCCTTCTGGTCCACTTGATTGATTTTAATACCAGTTTTCTTCCCATCTCTATTGGTTCCCTGTGCATTTTGCTTCATTTTACTTATTGTAGCCTTTATTTTTTCATCTAATGTATGACTAAAATCAACCAGTTCTGTGAGCATCTTGATCACCAGTGTTTTGAACTGTGCATCCCATAGGTTGGCTCTCTCTTGGTTGCTTAGAAGTATTGGCTCTGGGGCTTTGAGTTGTTCTTCTGCTTGAGCCATCATGTTTTGGTCTGTTCCCCCCTGTTACCTGTGACGGGTGAAGGCTTAGGTGTTCAGCAGGGCTGGTCTACCCAGTCACTGGGTTGTGACTAGGGGCGGGATTAGAGAAGCAGTAATGGCGTTTATTGGGCTCTCTCTGCCGCTTCCCACAAGCAAATTGGGCCCTTCTTGTCCTGGTTCCTGGTGGGTAGACTTGTGTATTTTCTAGGACCCTGTGGGTCTCTCCAGCAAACTCTCCTGTGAGCCTGGGTGCCTTTCCTGGCACCTCAACCCCCGAAAGTTTTTCCAGTGGGTGCTTTTAGGCTTTATGTACTGTTGCTGGGTCCTGGGTTGCACGGTCTGTCTCACTGACTGTTTTTAAACCTCCCTGGTTTATCTGCATGTGAATGTGACCATGGTCATCCAGCCGCCTTGCGCCCTCACCGGGTCTGCCCGTTGCCACCCCACACCTGGGATCCACCAACCACCACCTGTGCGCCTGGGTTGGTCCGGCTGATTTTTCCTGCCTGACCTGCTCCGCCAGCCGCCGACTCCACCCCTCTTACTGGTCTGGCTGAATGGTTCATTGTTATTGGACCGGTACAGTTCAATTTTCTGTCCTGGTTGTGTTTTGCTTTCTAAATCTTGGTATTTAAATACCTTGGAATATTGGTATTTAATTTAGTCTTTCTGTCTCTAGTACAAAGTTAGCAAAACCTTATGATAAAATTTTGTTCAACCAATGTTTATTGACCATTTGTATACAAGTTATGTAGCGCAGCAGTCCTTAACTTCTGTTTGGGTCATACTCCCCTTTGGTAATGTGGATGGTATGCAAATTTTCTGCCCATAGAAATGTATATGGGCACCTGTACTGTTTTAGGGGATTTACATATTTTCTGAAGCCTTTTTATATATACAATGTTAACATCTCCCTACAAGCTTCATTTTTTTCTCAAGTATTTTTCAGTTAGAAGTTATGAATAAAATACTATATCCACAAAATGGAATACTATACAGCCATTAAAAATGAAAAGAACCGGCCAGGGCTAGGTGGTTCAGTTGGTTGGAATGTCATCCTGTACACCAAAAGGTTGTGTGTTCAATTCCTGATCAGGGCACATAACTAGGTTGTGGGTTCCATCCGCAGTTTGGATGAGTGTGGGATTCAACCAATCGGTGTTTCTCTGTCTTCCTCTCTCTAAAATGGAACAAAAAAAGAAAGAAAAGTAACAAAACTATATCCTCAGGTAAGGACTAAAAAAAAAAAAAAAGGAAATCTTTACGCCCTGATATGAAATAACTGCCAAGCTAATTAGGTGAAAAAAGTAAGATGCTGGAAATAAGTGATATATGATACCAGTTTATACAGTAGAAGAGAGAAAAGAATATGTACATATTTGCTTGAAGATACATAAAATCTCTCAGGAAGAAGATACAACTAATCGATAGCGTTTGTTGCGTGCACAGATGGGAAGAAGTATTGTGTTTGTCTGAGAGGCAGGGTGGGAGAAAATTGAAAATAAGAATACAGGCTTAGCTTGTCTTTTTGTACTTTGCTTTATTGAGCTTCACAGATTATTTTTTTACAAGTTGAAGGCAAGGCCCTCTACTAGCAAAAGATTTGATTCATTTGATTGCGATACTTTTCTGTGGTGGTCTGGAACTGAGCGCACAATAGATAAGTAGTCATGTGAACAATTTGGATTGCTATGAGGATTTAATCAAGTGGTCAAAATGCAAATAAAACCTGAGAGAGGCCATTTTTAAGAAGTCAGTATATGTAAATCATTGGTATAATTACCTATTGAAAATACAAAAATAAGGTTTAATTAAACATACAGGAGACTTACGTGGTAGTCTTTTTGAAGAGCTGTCAGGTGAGTCAGAACACCCTGTAATTTGAACTGTTTCACTGCTCCACTCTAGGGTCACCTTTTACATCCTAGGTTATGAATGTTGCTCTTGGAATAGTGCCGTGACCCTAACGTAGTGTAGCTGTTGTCATATATACTATACGTGGTGTATAAGACCCCTGCCTGCTTCTGCAATCTCTGTCTTGTGAGTTTATTAAGCTGGTTCGGTCTTGGTTTTTGTTCTTGCTGTTTCCTCTCCTTAGAATAGTCTTCCTCCAGATCGCTGCATGTCTCTGCCTTTTTTGTTCAAGTTTCTTCAATTTTTTAATTTTTCTCTATTTTTTTTATTTTTAATGACTGAATCAAAAAAGATTAAAAAACGCAGCTTCTGGAAGAGCCATGTGTTCTTACCACTCTTGTACGTCTCTTTGAACTTGACCTTGGCCTCCCATCAGGTCTTGTGTTTCAGAGCAGGGTCTCTGAAGATGTCCTTGTTGATAACAGTTTTGTCCAAGGTGATGTCCACAGAGTATCTTGTGGGCATGAGGTGATTGTACTTACACACTTTCACAAAAGACTTGATCTTAGACCTCTTGGCGGTTCTCTTGCCCATGGCAGCTGTCACTTTGCAGGGATAGCGGTCGGTGCCAACCACCACAGCATGGCTGTAGGGGTGGTCTGACGTGCCATCATCAATGTTCTTCACCATGACCGCTTTGTGTCCAGAGCAGCGTCCAGCCAGGACTAGTACCACCTTCCCGGTTTTGTAAACTTGCCCGTTTTGACTGCAGCCACTGCAAGTTTCAATCATCACTGACTTGGAGCTTTTGGTGTCATAGCTAAGAAACCATTGCCTGCATCCAAGGTCATGAATGTTTATGCCTGTGTTTTCTTCTAAGAGTTTTATAGTTTTGGCTCTTCTATTTAGGGTCTTGGTTCATCTTGAGTTAATTTTTGTGGGTGGTGTGAAGTCGGGTCCAAGTTTCTTCTCTCGCATGTCCACTCGCCCCCGCACCATTTGCAGACTGCTGTCTTCCCACTGAATTATTTTGGCATCCTTCTTGAAAAATCAGTTGGCCATTAAGTGTGAGGTTTTTATGTCTGGAGTTTCAATTCTATTCCATTTATCTGTATGTCTGTCCTAATTGGGAAATGTGAATCTTTCAAGTTTCACATTTTTTCAAAAGTTTCACCTTTTTTTTCAAAAGGTCTTGCCTATTATGGGTCCTTTGAATTTCTGTAGAATCAGCAAAGGATCTAGCTGGGATTTTGATAGTGGTTGTTTTGAATCTGTGGATCAATTTGGTCAGTATTGCCATCATAACAATGTTAAGTCTTCTGCTCAGTGAACATGGGAGATCATTCTGTATTTAGATCTTTAATTTCTTTAAGCAGTGTTCTATAGTTTTTAGAGTTTGTGTTTTACACTTCTTTTGTTAAGTTTATTCCTATGTATTCTTTTTGGTGATACTGTATATGGAATCGTTCTCATAATTTTACTTTTTGAATTGAAGAATGTAGAAATATAAGACTTTTGTATATTGACTTTTGTATATTGATCTTTAAAGTAGATGTCTTAGGATTTTTTATATATAAGGTTATTTCATCTGCAAATGGAGATAATTGTACTTTTTCCTGTTCAACCTGAGTGCTTTTTATTTCATTTTTATTTATTTATTTTTTTGCTTGATTGCTTTTGCTGCACCTCTTACAATGTTGGATAAAAGTCACAAAAGGTTAGAGCAGATCTGTCTTATTTCTGATGTTATGGGAAAGCATTCTAACAGCTTACTTTCTGCTTTCAAAGCACAAGGCCTTAATATAACTTAAAATACTTAAAAACTATTTCATAGTTTTTCTCTGCTTTTGTCAGTTATATCTTTGTATGTTTTAGTCAGATTTATACTTTTGCATTTTGGTGGTTTTTCAGGATAAAAAATTTTTATATTTGGATAGATTTTATGAAGTGCGTTGTTGATGAGTTTCTGCTTGTAGATTTGGTGTACTGTATAAAAATAATCAAACATTCATAATTCTTTGTTACTCTCAAAATCGAGAAGTGAAGATGAAATGTATTTT
Organism: Artibeus jamaicensis; assembly: GCF_021234435.1. Taxonomy (NCBI): domain Eukaryota; kingdom Metazoa; phylum Chordata; class Mammalia; order Chiroptera; family Phyllostomidae; genus Artibeus; species Artibeus jamaicensis. Next base: position 3,886,113 of record NW_026521954.1, read on the forward strand.
GGAAACTAATCTGCAGAACGCTGCAGTACTTACGGGCATAAAGTTCTGTGTTCTTTGAAGGTAAATTAAGATGGTGACATAATTTGCTTTCTTTGCATTTTGATAGGCAAGTATTGATATAACTTATTTGTTGATTGAGGACATCAGCAGTGGGAAAAGTAATTAGAGCTGTTTGGGTATTAGAGCTGTTTGGGTATATGTCAAAGTAAATCTATATCAATGTTTGCACTTTGGCCTAATAAAGCTAAAGGTATTGGGTTGGCCAAAAATTTGTTTAGATTTTTCTGTTAGAAAAAGGCACATTTTTTCATTTTCACCAATAATTATACTGATTTGGATATTTTGAGTATGTTGGCATATTTATTATACCTGTGAGGTGTAATATTGGTTCTCAATGTCTCAATTTGTTTGCTATCAACTTCAACTGGTCTACCCAACCCATGGATATCATTTAGTGAGAAATCTCCGGCACAAAATTTCACAAGACGCTTTTGATATGTTTGATCAGTTACAGCACCTTCTCCATACACTGCACATTTTTTTTATGTTTCAGTTGTGTTTTTACCTTTCTTGAAATAATAAAGCATAATATGCTGAAAATGTTGCTTATTCCAGCTTCAGCATTAAAATAGCTACACAAAATTTCACCAATTTTGTTAAATTTTTTTTTAACATACACCGATATGACCGCTGTCAACAATACCGTCTAAGAAGATTGTTTTGAATGAAGTTAAAGGCAGCTAATTAGAGTCGCTAATACTCTAAGCACTGTTAGAGTCATCTTGGCCAACCCAGTGTTATGATAGCTACCTTTGCGTGGGTTTAGGAGTACTTATTGTGAAAAAAATTTTAATCTCTTGCTTTTAAAATATTTTTTAAATTTATTTTTAGATGGAAAGGGAGAGAGAAAGAGAGGGAGAAAAATATCAATGTGTGGTTTCCTGTCACATGCCCCCCACCAGGGGACCTGGCCTGCAACCCAGGCACATGTGTCCTGACTGGGAATCGAACTGATGACCATTTGGTTTTCAGGCCAGCACTCAATCCACTGAGCCACACCAGCCAGGGCTTATCTCTTAATACTGATAGATTTATAACCAATCAAACTGGAAATGTCTTGGTATAGATAATAGACTTAAAAACAATTTTTTTGAGTACTTGGTGAAGCTTGGTACTTTGTGTGGGCATATGTATTTTAAATCACATTTGCTTCTCTCCGACAGTGTTGTTGTTAGTTACATCTTAGGGTAGGAAAATACAAGAAGTCTTTTTGCTTACATTTAGGAGCATCTTAAGTTTCAAAACTTTTACTAGAGAATGTCTTGTTGGCATTCTTAATTTTCTCATCTGCAAATTGAAGTTAAAAAACTTCATAGTTTTGTGAATTAAATAAGTTAATATTTTTAAGGTACTTAAACCATGCCTGGCCCAGAGTAAGTCCTATGTAAGGGTTTGTTAGGTAAAGAAATGAATGAATCCCTGAATCAGGGCAGAGGCGAAGGAAATACAGGGAAGAGGGCAGCGGTATTTGGGAGGCAGATTAGGTGGGCTGACTAGGTGGAGGGTCCGAGCGAGGAGGGAACACAGTGCCCACTGTCCTGTTTTGGGTGAATGGTTGTACTGTGTCGAGGTGGGAAATGAAGGGAGAGATCCATATCAGAGGAATATGAACTTACTAGCTGGAGGGACCTTTGGGGCATCTGGACTGATGTTTTCTGGCAGACTCTAGTGAATATGGGGTTCAAAGGAGGTCCAGAGTGCAGAACAGTGTGAAAATGACTGGTACGGGTAGTGAAAAGACCACCTACTGTGTTTCCTTGGCACACATTCTGGCATATTTCAATAAGACAGGCAACCTGTGAGTGACCGCTTCCTCTGCTAGCAGTAAGCTCTGCAAAGATAGGGGCAAGGACGGGGAACTGGTGTATAGTGCCTGGCACCTGACACGTTCTCAGTAATAGTTGAATGAGTAAGTAAAAATAAATTTTGTAATTCCAAAAAAGAAATCAACTAGAATTTAATACTGGTATGAAAACACCTTCTCTAGCCCTTTCTGCATGACTTTATGTTGGAGCTACTGAACATTTAATGACAAAAAAATAATGTAGCCTAGACAAATACAGTATGTATTAGGTTATAGGTCTGATTTTTGATGTGAGCTTAATTTCAGTGTTCGTTCAGGTGGTTTAAGTATGATTTTTTTTAGACCAGAAGTCAGTTGTAAAATTTGACTTTTTGATGAGCAAAAACCACAGAGTACAGTAGCCCTGGTGAAAATGTCAGAATATGGAAACAAGCTATTAGATAAGGCTCGGTTTCAGATGCTTCCATTGTCCCATTGATGCAGGCACAAAGAACTTATTTTAAACCTGAATTAGGTCAGTGTTTTCTGTTTAATTTTGCCAGTGTTTCATATTTTTGGATCAGGTACCTGAAAACTTTCTGTGATACAGTATTTGATTGAGAGAACTGTTTAAGGCTCACGTGATGTAAATATTATGACTTCAGAATGTTACCCCTCTGTCTCGACACAACTGAGTGTCGAGTGAAATGGGTCTTTCATTATCTTGGGAGCAGCCTCTGAGGTGTGCTGGCAAGATTCTAGAGCGGGTAGGGGAGCAGTTTCTATTCTCTGCTCTCCACAATCACCCAGCCCCCATTACTGGTGCCCTGCTGCGCTGCATTGCATCTGTTCTTCATTGCCTGGGCTCCGCCTCGTTTTCTAAAGGCAGAAAGACCAAGAGCAGAAAGCAGCATGAAAGCTCCATGGGAACAGATTTTTTTGCCCGTTTTGTTTATCCCAAGGCATGAAGAATAGTTCTTGGCCCATAGAAGGTTCTCCCGAAGTATCTGTTGAATGAATACATGAATGATTTAATGAAGGAAGTTGATGCAGGCCCTTAAAATTAATTTCTAGCTAGAGACTTACTATTCCGCTTGTTGGTATCTTCCTTACTGTGTCATTAATACTGGTTATATAGAGAGATATTTCTGATTTCTAAAAAGAGTAACTTCTTTGGCTAAAAACAAATTTGAAGAAGAGGAAGTATCTACTAAAAGTGGAAGTAGTTTGGTTTTTGTAGCCACAATATGCTAATATGACAAGAGTTCATATTATAAGGATCAAGCATAGATCAACTTTTAACCATTCACCTCAGAAATGATACACAGTAAGTGTTGGTTTAATACTCAATTAAAATTTCTTAAAAAAAGTCAGTAAAGTCATAGCAAAAAAATCCCAATTAAAGACAATATACAATCTTTTAAAACAAATCTACAGTGAATTTCATTTTACATAATTAAGAACCTCTGGCCCTGGCTGGTGTGGCTCAGTGGATTGACTGCTGGCCGGGGAACCAAAATGTTGCTGGTTTGATTCCTGGTCAGAGCACACGCCTGGGTTGCAGGCCGATTGATGTCTCTCTCACACATCGATGTTTCTCTCACTCTTTCTCTTTCTCCCTCCTTTCCCTTCTCTCTCTAAATAAATAAATAAAATCTTTAAAAAAACAAACAAACTTCTGAGCCCAGGTGTGAAGGACAGGGACCTTAGGAATGCTGACATGTGTTCAGCGACTGTTAATTAAGCATTTAGGTGTTTGAGATGCTGGCCCTGTACTAGAGCTAGAGCAGTAAGATAGACAAACCTGCTTTATGGAGCTCACAGCAATGTGTTCAGACTTACCTTTCTCTGACTGTTAAAAGTATTGTCTAATCATTTTAGAGCCAGGTTAGGTTCCTTGTTTCCTTTTTTTAAATTAAAATTTTTTCAATTACAATTGGTATTCAGTATTGTATTAGTTTCAGGTGTACAGCATAGTGATGAGACATTTAGGTAACTTACAAAGTGATTCTCCCAATTAGTTTGGTGCCCACCTGAAACCATACATGGTTATTAGAGTGCTATTGGCTGCATTCTCCATGCTGTACTTTATATCCCTGTGACTATTTTGTAACTGCCAATTTGTACTTCTTAGTCCTTCACCCTTTTCACCCAGCTCCCCAGCCCCTCTTCCACTTGGCAAGCATCAGTTTGTTCTGTGTCTGAGTTTGTTTTGTTCCTTCATTTTTGTTCTTTAGAGTCCACATGTAAGTGAAATTAGATTGTATTTGTCTTTCTCTGACTTATTTAGCATAATATCCTCTAAGTGCATCCATGTTGTAGCAGTGGTAAAGTTTCATTCTTTTTTTTACACTCCGTGGACACTTTTGTGGCTTCCATATCTTGGCTATTGTAAATATTGCTGCAGTGAATGCAGGAATTCAGGTATCTTCTCAAATTAGTGTTTTGGGTTTCTTTGGGGTAAATATCCAGAAGTGACCTTGCCGGTTCATATGGTAGTTCTATTTTTTATTTTATTATTATTTTTAAAAATATATTTTATTGATTATGCCATTACAATTGTCCCATATCCCCCACTTCATTTCCCTCCACCCTGCACATCCTCTCCCTCCATTCCCCCCCTTTAGGTTATGTCCATGTGTCACAAGTTCTTTAGATTCTATATTTCCCACACTATTCTTGCCCTCCCCCCTATCTATTTTCTACCTACCGTCTGTGCTACTTATTCTCTGTACCTTCTCCGCCTTCTCCTCTTCCCACTCCCCTGTTGCTAACCCTCCATGTGATTTCCATTTCTGTGGCTCCACTCCCGATCTAGCTGTCTGTTTAGTTTGCTTTCATTTTATTTTTTATTTATTTATTTATTTTTAAAGATTTATTTATCCAGAGGGGAAGGGAGGAGAGAAGGAGAGAAATATCAATGTATGGTTGACCCTCGTGTGTCCCCCGCTGGGAACTGGCCTGCAACCCAGGCATGTGCCCTGACTGGGAATCGAACCGCGATTGTGTGGTTCGCAGGCCTACGCTCAATCCACGGAGCTACACCAGCCAGGGCTAGTTTGCTTTCATTTTAGGTGTGGTTGTTTATAACTGTGAGTTTGCTGTCCATTTACTGTTCATCTTTTTTATCTTCTTTTTCTTAGATAAGTCCCTTTAACATTTCATATAATAAGGGCTTGGTGATGATGAACTCCTTGAACTTGACCTTATCTGAGAAGCACTTTATCTGCCCTTCCATTCGAAATGAAAGCTTTGCTGGATAGAGATATCTTAGGTGTAGGTCTTTGGATTTCATGACTTGGAATACTTCTTTCCAACCCCTTCTTGCCTGGAAGGTCTCTTTTGAGAAATGAGCTGACAGTCTGATGGGAACTCCTTTGTAGGTGACTGTCCCCTTATCTTTTGCTGCTTCTAGAATTCTCTCCTTCATTTTAATCTTGGCTAATGTAATGATGATGTGCCTTGGTGTGTTCCTTCTTGGGTCCAACTTGTTTGGGACTCTCTGAGCTTCCTGGATTTCCTGGAAGTCTATTTCCTTTGCTAGATTGGGGAAGTTCTCCTTTATTATTTGTTCAAATAAGTTTTCCACTGGTGGCTGTTCCTTTCCCCCTTCTGGTACCCCTATAATTCTGATGTTGGAACGTTTCAAGATGTCCTGGAGCCTCTCCTCATTTTTTTTTTTGAATTGTTCCTTCATTCTTTTCTGTTTGGTCATTTTTTTTCTCTTCTGGTCCACTCCATTGATTTGAGTCCCAGTTTCCTTCCCATCTCTATTGGTTCCCTGTGCATTTCCTTTCATTTTAATTAGTTTAGCTTTCATATATTCCTCTACTTTGTGACTAAAATCAACCAGTTCTGTGAGCATCCTGATCACCAGTGTTTTTAACTGTGCATCTGAAAGTTTGGCTCTTTCTTCATCGCTTGGATCTGGGGCTCTGAGTTGTTCTTGAGCCATGTTTTGATCTGTTTGTGTCTGTTAAGTGTGAGGAGCGGAACCTTAGGTGTTCACCAGGGCAGGGCCACCCAGGTCACTGGTTTGTGATGCTGTATGTGGGGGCGGGGTCAGAGAGGGAGAATGGAGGTCCCCTCTGCCACTTCCCGCCACTGGGGCCTGCACAGTCTGTCTCACTGCTTGCTCCTTCACCGGTTTATCTGTGCGCTAATGTGTGACCGTGGTCAGCTCTCAGTGGGTCTGCCGCCCCGCGCTCTTAGTGGGTCCACCTGCTACTCCACACCTGGGATCCGCCCACACCTGCTGGTGCGCCTAGGTCAGTCCGGTGGATCTTTTCTGCTGGTCCCGCTCTGCTGCTGGCTCTGCTCCTCTTACCGGTTTGGCTGAAGGGTTCTTTGTTGTCAGACTTCTGTATAGTTCAATTTTCTGTGGTTTGGCTGCGTTTTTGTTGCTAAAACTTTGTTGTTTTTAAATTTGGTTGTGCGAGAAGGCACGGTGCTTCCACCTATGCCTCCATGTTGGCGGAAGTCCTGAGCTGTTCTTCTGCTTGAGCCGTGATGTTTTGGTCTGTTTGTGCCTGTTACATATGAGGGGCCCGTCAACCCAGTCACTGAGTTATGGCTGGGGGTGGAGTCAGAGAGGGAGCAATTGTGTTTGTTTTGCTTTCTCTTGGATTTCAGTCCCCTCTGCCATTTCCCATAAGCAAATTGGGCCCTTCTGGTGCTGGTTCCCGGGTGGGTGGGCTTCTGTTTGTTCCAGAACCCTGTGGGTCTCTCCAACAAACTTTCTTGTGAGACTGGAGTCTCTCCCAGCACCTGAACCCCTGAAAGTTTGTCCAGTCTGTGCTTTTAGGCTTTAATTCCTATTGCTGGGGCCCTGGGTTGTGCGGTCTGTCTCACTGCCCATTTTTTGCCTGGTTTATCTGTGTGTGAATGTGTGTCCGTGGTCAGCCGGCCTCCTTGGGAGCCTTTCTGGGTTTTCATCCCCGAGCCCTCCCGGTCCACCAACCACCGCCTTTTCCTGCCCAGACCCCTCTCCAGTGGCTGCTGACTCTGCCCCTCTTACCGGTCTAGATGAATGGTTCATTGTTGTCGGACTGTGGTACAGTTCAATTTTCTGTCTGTTCTGGTTGTGTTTTTGTTAATGAATCTTTGTTGTCCTTAAATTTGGTTGTGCGAGGAGGTACAGTGTTTCCACCTACGCCTCCATCTTGGCCAGATTTTCTTATTTTTTGAGAGACCTCCATTCTGTTCTCCAGGTGTTGGTTCTTTTGAGAAGCCTTCCCTGAGACATTCTGTGTCAGGTGCTCTTCGGGTGCTCATAGCCTTGTGATTAGCTCTTAAGATTATTTTGTATTTCATTCTTAATATACTAATTTGTCTCCCAGATAGCTACGTGAGAGTTACTTCCTGTTTGTGTCTTAAGTCCCTGGCACAGTGCCCATCTGTAAGCATACAAGAACCAAATGTATCAGGAATAGGAAAACTGGAAAGGCAGTGTTGCTGACTGTGGGGAACGGCTACTTTTGTATAGATCCTTGGAGTTACGGGAAAACTGTATAGAAGCAGTCCTGGTCAAGTGGAAAACTATGAAAGATATTTGGAAGAGGAGGACCAGGTTTCATTCTGGAGGTTTTTGGTTTGCTACTCTAATCCCCGAAGGAATCCTGTGAGGCAAGTGGCAACATGAGGGAGTAAGGGGGCAGAGTAATTCATTACTTGTAGTAAGTGGCAGAATTGAGAGGCCTGTGTTTGTGTGACTTACAGTTCTACTTAGTCATCTGTGCAATGGAAGTACATCATTATATTTGTCCTATTTATGTTATATGATCTTAGAAAGAGATAAATATGTACAAGAGCTGTAAGTAAAATCATGAAAAACTTACTAGCTATCTCTGATAAAATTTATTTTTACTTTTATGTGATTTTGGCTCACATACTTTGCATGCTTTGAACTAATTTATAAAAAGTTAATTATTACTCTCTCTTGGTTTCACCAAAGAAAAGTATTTTTATTTCTTTTACCATTTCTTCTAGAAATGGGTATGAGACAAAGGGTATGCACATTTAAAATTTTGATAATGTTGCTGGATGGTCCTGTGGAAAGGCTGTGCCTGGTTTTCCTTTTATCAGGACTGTAGTGTGTGCGTGTCTATTTTCCCATGTTCTTGATGAGTCTGGGCATTATCAGTCTTTTAAAACTTAGGGAAAATAATCAAGTTTTAATTTATCTGTTTATTTGTGAAGTGATTTTTTTATGTTTGTTGGATATTTGCATTTCTTTTATAACTTGCCTATTAGTAGTAGCTCTTGCTTATTTTTCTACTGCGTTATCCTTTATTGATTTGTGGGAAATCTTACCTATATGTTTGTAGACATTGTCAGATTAGTCGCTTGTATTTTAATGTTTTTTATGGCATCTTTTGTTTTATTTTTATGTAGTCAGATCTGTGTTTATGGATGGCTTCTAACCTTCATGTTTTGGTTAGAAGGCTTTCCTTTTGCAGAGATTAGAAAAGTGAAAAAATACATCCCTTTTCCTGCACATATACTCAGTAAGTATGTTATTTATTATGTGCAAGTAAGGTGACACTTAGATTCATTATTTGGGAGTATGATTAGCCACTGGCCTTGTCCTTTGATAGTTTTTGAAATCTTTGAAGACCTGAGATACTACACAGGTGATGTTAATTGAAGACTAAGGTGAAGTCACATTCTGTAAAGCCAAATTGGCGACCTCTGTCTTTTAGATGTTTATGCACAAGGTGTTGCTCACGTCAGAGATAATACCAAAAATGTATGCATGGAGCGAGTTTAATTATGATGAAAATTCTTTTCCAAAAGCTTAGACTTTTAGTGTATATTGAGTTAGTTTAGGAGGCTGTAATTTCTTTAACTCTTCAGCTGCCATCGGGTATAAAGCGTGGGAAGTGTGGGACAGTAGGGCTGGATAAAGGGAGAGGAAAAGAAAGGGTATGTGGGTAGAATTAGGAAGGAAGTGTAGCAGTGCAGAGAAGTGAGCAGTGTGGTGGGGACAAAAATCAGAGAACCTGACAGTTGCTCAGCCTTACCATTTCATTTCCTGAATTATGTTTTGTGTTCTTTCTCTTTGCGGTTTTAAGCATCTGTGGTTCCGAAACAGGTTGCAGAGCCCCACTGTCTTTGATGTGACTTGATCTTCAGCTTTGGTGTTTCTGTGGTTCACGTGCTCCCTGTGCTCGTTGTGTCCGTGCCTGTATTTTGAACAGTTACCCCTGAAATCACTCAGTAATTTCAAAAGCGAAACTCTAATACGAAATTCTCATTTCCTCCAGAAGCAATAAAGTAGGGAGTTGCCAGCCCCAGGCTCAGTTCTCTGCAGGCTGCGCAGCAGACTGTGGCTTGCTCTGTCATCCGTCTCTTCTTTAGCTCCCAACACAAATGTCCCAGTTTTGTAGCCGAGGCATCTGTTCTGTAAACACTATTTTTTAGACTTAAATTATATTAGAATGGATTTGTGACTTTCAGTATTGGAAAATTTATATAAGAGGGTATAAAACCATGGAAATCTTCAATCATTTTTGGCAGAAGTTAACAGTTTTGTGTACCATGTTTATCTGCTTTATGAGCCACAAAACTGCTAATAAACAGCTTTGTGTGTATGTGTGTGAAACATTTGTTTGGGATTTTTGACATCGTAAGAGTATGCCAACTATTGCCAGATCTAAGAAATAATTGTTTATTTACTTTCTTATACTTCACAAAATATGTTTATAGGCATTTTTTCACTGCACTAGAGAGAGAGAGGTTGGAACATGTAAAAAGTGTTGAAAACTCAAAATTATAATCATCAAGGATAAGAAGAGGGAAAAAGGTACAACTGGTTCTTGAACCCAGTTCTTTGTAATTCAGAGCCTAAATTCTCATTTTGTGTTCCCTATACCCTTGACTGTGAGCAGAGATCAGTGTAAATGGAGATGTGTCAGTGGCGTGAAGGGATAATAGCTCACAAAGGAAGGGAAGGGAAGCTTTCTGCTGAGCCAGAGTTGTGGTTGACGCATAATTGATTCTCATACAGTTTGTATTATTAGCTCTGCTTTACTGTTGAGAAAATACACTAGTAAAGTAACTTGCTCAAGCTTGCACAGGTAGAAGGCAGTAGAGCAGAGATTTGAACCAAGGCTGCCTTTAACGCTTTTTTAAATATTTTTATTTTTTAACTAAATTGATTGGGACAACATTGGTTAATAAGTTTATATAGGTTTCAAGGGTACAATTCTATGGTACATGATCTGTATATTGCACTGTGTGCCCACCCCCCAATATCAAATCATCTGTGACCATATACTGAACCCCCTTTACCACCTCCCACCCTACACTTCCCTCTGGCAACCACCGTACTGTTGTCTGTGTCTATGAGTTTCAGTTTTATGTCCTGCATGAGTGAAATCATATGGTTCTTGGCTTGTTCTGTGTGACTTACTTCATTTGGCATAATATTCCTCATGGTTGCACATGGCAGAATTTCATCTTTTCTTGGCTGAGTAGTTAGTATTCCACAGGATATAAGGAAGGCATTTTCTCCCATCCAAGTACTAACCAGGCCCGACCCTGCTTAGCTTCCGAGATCAGACGAGATCGGGAGCGTTCAGGGTGGTATGGCTGTAGACAGGAAGGCATTTTCTTTATCCAATCATCTGTTGAAGGACACTTTGGTTGTTTCCATGTTTTGGCCACTGTGAATAGTGCTGCAGTGAATAGATACTGCACAAGGGTGCATGTATCAGCCCTGGCTGGTGTGGCTCAGTGGATTGAGCACTGGCCTGTGAACCAAAGGGTTGCCAGTTTGATTCCCAGTCAGGGCACAGGCCTGGGTTATGGATCAGGTTCCCAGTAGCGGGTGTGGGAGAGACACACAACCACACATTGATGTTTTTCTCTCTTTCTACCTCTCTACCCCTCTCAAAAAAAGTATATAAGGGTGCATGTATCTTTGCGAGTAAATGTTTTCAAGTGTTTTGTGTAGGTCAGAGGGGCTGCTGGGTCATATTATAACCCCATTCTTAATGTTTTGAGGGACCTCCATTTCCATAGTGACTGTGCCAGTTTACATTCCCACTAGCCGTGAAGGAGGGTCCCTTTCTCTCCACGGCCTCTCCAGCACTCGTTCCTACGTGTCTGGTTGACCACAGCTGTTCTGCCAGGCGTGAAGGGGCATCTCACTGTGGTTTTGATCTGCATTTCCCTAGTAGCCAGTGAAGCTGAGCATCTTTGCGTATAGCTGTTGGCCATTTGTATGTCTTCTTGGCAGAATTGTCTGTTCAGGTCCTCTGCCCATTTTTGATTCAAAGGTTCTGTACCCTTTTCTCTACAGCAGTTTCTTCAAAGCTAAAATCTAAATTGGTAGGGATGAGTATGTGGGGAAAAGATAAGAAAAGTAAGTGATGTTTAATTGTAGGTTACATTGTAAATGTTTCAGTATGATTAATTTGAATTCTCCAGTTTAACACTGGGGGTAGAGTAATTAAAGAGAATATTATAATAAGGATCACATTCTTTCCCCAGAATTTGGAATACCATATAAAGGAACATAATGTTACGATTCTTTGTTGTTAAAGTCTTAAACAATCAGTGTTGTAAGAGTTAACTCTTCTGTCAAACTGGAGAACACATCCCAGTGGCAAGGATTGTGTTCTTCGAGTCTCTGCCTTCTCCGCTGCTCTGCCTGGGGTGGCGGGATGAGTGTGCACGCGTGCCCAGTCGGTACTTGTTACTTGCCACTTCAGCAATTGTGCAGTTGTTAACAAAAATTTCACTCGCTTATTTTTGACCAGATTCTTAGAATTAATATTGCTTTTCATTAGGCAAGTCATTTTTAACTCAGGTAATTTCACCAGCTAACTTTTGCATGTAAATACAGTGCTGCCGCACACACAGAACTACGTCATGATGGTGAAACCACTCAGGGCGAGCCGGTGTGTGGACAGAGCGCTCCCCTTTTTTCCAACTGAAATGAGAATTTTGTGCACTTAATGTTTGTTTACTAGTCTCCCTTTTTGCTTTTAGGATATTCGGAAATTCTTTGGGGTTATACCAAGTGGAAAGAAGTCTGCGAGTGAGACAGTAAAGAAGAATGAGAAAACGAAGTCTGCTGAAGAAGCTTTAAAAGCAAAGAAAGGAATAAAGGAACTCAAGGTCAGTTTTCCAAATACAGTTTACAGTTGTGTGAAAAGTTAAGTCAGCTCTGTTCCTAGACTTAAGGGAGCTTTGAGTAAATACAGATTTCAACTCATTTAGCAGAGGGAGAAGAAAAGTAATATGGTATTACTTCTAATCACTGTGGCTCACTGAATTTATAGCGTGGTGCTTTCCCGAAGTGGAGCTGGGGCAGTTTTCAGTTGTTGAAACTTGATGTTTGAGACTAGAGTTTGCCTGTAGAGCCGTGAGTCCTCTTCCCCGGGTAGATGGTGGTGGACTTCTTGTGAGGGAAGGCTTTGAAGGAAAGCTTTATTTTTTTTTTGCCCCTTTAGGCAACAGTTTTGTCATTTTATAACAAGGATTGACCTTCCTGCAGTTTCCAGTAAGCTCATTTTGTTGAAGACCTTACCAGAATGGCCTTTAATGTTTATATTTCTACCAGCATTATGATCATCCATACATTCTCTAAGACAATAGAGGTTTTCTCTGTAGCTCTCACCTTTTATCCCTAGACCTTGCCAGAATCCCTTTTAATGCCCACGCTGTACCGACAGGCCCTTCCCAGCTCTCTAGGCTTTCTCTGGCGTGTACCTCAGAACTCCTCCAGCCTCTGCCATCGCCCACTTCCAGAGCCACTTCCATGTTTCTGGTATTCGTTACAGCAGTACTCAACTTCTCAGTAACCAAATCGCTGTTAGTTGGGGTTCTTCCGAGAAACAGAATTAGTATCGGTGTGTGTGTGTGTGTGTGTGTGTGTAAAGAGATTTATTATAAAGAATTGGCTCATGCGATTATGGAGGCTGACAGGTCCTAAGACCTAGAGTTGGCAAGTAGAAACTCAGGATAGCTGATGGAGTAGTTCATGTCTGAGTCCAAAGGCCTGTGAACCAACATTGCCAGTGGTGTTATTCTAATTTGATGGCTGGCAGGCCTGAGGCCCAGGAAGAACCTATTTTTCAGTTCAGGTCTGAAGGCAGGAAAAGCTGATATTTCAGCTTAAAGACAGGAAGGAAGAATTCTTTTATATTTGAGAGAAGGTCAGCCTTTTGTTTTCTTTAGGTCTTCAGCTGATTGGGGGGAGGCCCACCCACATTAGGGAGAAAAATCTAATTCAATCAAATTAAATGTTAACTGTATTGTAAAACATCCTCATAAAATCACTCAAAAATATCTGGGCACCTTCTGGCCCAGTCAAGTTCACACATAAAATTAACCATCATAGGTTATCCTATTTTTTTGGTACGGTAGTTTTTACCTTGGACAGTATGAATGATACAATATAGGTATTTTCGATTGCATTATATTTAGTAGGTAGTTAACTTCGCTGAACTCAAACTCCAAAATCTGTATTCCCTGTGGTGGGCAGCAACTTAAATCTCTGTTCAATGCTTTTCACCTTAGCAGGGCTCTTGTTGTTCCATGCAGGCATATTTCAGGAGACAGCCCAGAGTTGGGCTTAGTTTATCAACAGGGGTTGGGACACCTTTTCTGTGCGTCTTTCCCTTCTCGGATGCCCTCTTCTCTTCCTGTTGAGTTGTAATAATCGCTTCTAATTCTGTCCTCTGGTCCATTGATGTGTTTGAATTATAATGGTTTCTTCATCTCATTTCCTTGCAAGTTAGTTGATTATATTTTAATGTTTTATTATAATATCCAGGAACATATTTCTACTTTATAATAGATTATAGTCAGTGTTTTCCTTTGTGCTTTCATGGTGTTTTTTGGGAAATTTTGAATATATTATAAATGTGGTATATAAGTAAAAAATATAAACAATACTTTTTCCTCTGTTTTGCTTGGTTTTATTTAGTTTTCCAAGAGGCATCGGGTTGTGGTAGGCTCATAACTCCTTAGCTTTTATTCCTGTCTCTGTCATTTTCTGGAAGTACTTACCTCATAATATCTAACATCCTTTTACTCTTTGTTATACATAAGTTAGTGTTGAAAGTGGAGCTGAATAATAATAATACAGCTTCTATAATTCTCATCTGATGCAGTTATTGTTTGGCCTATTCCTTAGCATATGTAGGGCATTATTAACATTTTGGGCTGGATCATTCTTTTGGTGGGCGACTGTTCTGTGCATTGTATGATGTTTAGTAGCATCCGTAGTGTATCCACTAGCCACCACTAGATCCACCACCCCACCCCGCCCTCCTCCTGCTGCCAGTGATGACAAGTAAGAATGTCTCCCGGCAGCAGAACTTCCTTCAGTTGAGGATCACTGAGCCTAAGTCTAAGGAGGAAAACAGCTACTAAGTTTTATAGGCTTCTTTGTGTTCTAATTATATACTGTGATGTTTATAGGTAAATAGTTCTTGTAAAGAGGATGACTTTAAACAGAAGCAATCAAACAAGAAAAAGAGGATCATCTATGATTCAGGTAATATTTCTTTCGAGGAGCTTTAAAGTTTTCAAATTATTTTCTGTCCCTTAGAACAGAGTTTCTCAAACTGATGTTTTTGAGACACGCAGGTTTCTGTGATGATTAGGTTTTATGAGAACAGGCTCTTTGTTCAGATGAAGTTGAAAACAATTTTATTATACTGCAAAATTTGTCAGAGCTTATATATATTATTGTATCACAGGTTTTCTTAGAGAGGGATCTAGGACATAGTGTGTCTCAAACTTACTTTGACTTATATTGTTTTAGAAACTATTACCTTCTTGTCCAGCTGTGCTTTGAAACTGAACTCGAAAAATAGTACCTTAGAACATTGCTTTAGAAACAGGTTTGAATTTTATTTTTTTGTGTTTTTGAGCTTATCTTTTTTGTTGCATTTAAAATAGGGCAAACAATTAAAGCTCTTCTTTGAATATAATGTTAAGATAGGGAACATAAATTTTTGTGTATGCCTTTTATATCTTTAAATAACGGGAGAACTCAGAAAGTTTTAGGTTTTGTTTTTGTGGAGAAGACCCATCTGGAATGAATTCTTAAAATTAAAAATGTAACCTAAGGAAGTATTTATAGATTGTCAGGATTTTGACAGTGATAGCAAAGAATTCTGACTTAATTAGTACTTGAGTGTTTATTATGAGTCTTAACTGCTGTCTATTGTTAGGGGTTTGAAAGAAGTACATCTCCCCATGTCTCATGAGTTTCCGTCTTTTTGGAAACTGGAAGTTTAATTGTTTGATACAGTTTAGAGTAGTATGAGACAGGGTTTCTCAATGCGTGGTGAGATGGAGGATGCTAAAGTTTATGAAACACCTGTTTTGTGCCAGGCATTATACTAGGTACTCGTGTTTTGTCTTGACTTATATTTAAGTGCTCTGGGCAATTAGGTAAAAGTAGACAGAATAATGGCTCCCAAAGATGTCTGCCTTAATTCTTGGGACCCCGGTACTTATGTTAGTTTACATGGCAAAGGGAAATTACAAAGTTGTAGGTGGTATTAAAGTTGCTAATCAGATGACCTTAAAGTAGATTGTCTTGGATTATCTAGGTGGGCCCAGCATAGTCACAAGGGAGAGGGAAGCAGGAGAAGCGAGTGAAGAGAAGTTGACTGAGGAAGGTCAGAGAACCAGGGAGATGGCAGTATGAGAAGGACTGTGCCTGATGTTGAGGGTGGAGTGAGGGGGCCACGAGCCAAGGAATGCTGGCAGTTCCCAACTCAACTGGTGTCAACTCAGTCCTGTGGACACCTTGATTTTAGCCCAGTGAGACTCAGATTTCTAGCCTGTAGAACTGGAAGATAAAACATCTGTGCTGTTTTAAGCCACTTTCTGTTTGTGGCCATTTGTTACAACAGCCATAAAAAACTAGTGAAAGACTTCACACACTGGGTAGGAGTAAGCTGCGAGACTCAGGGAAGAGATGTGCTTCAGAAGGGAGGGCCTGGAGGATGTGGTTAACAAGAATCACTTTGAAAATGCACCGTGTTGTATTTCTTTCACAGTTCTGTTTTATTTTCCTCTCATGTACAGAATCAGAACCAGAGGAGACAGTGCAGGAAAAAAATGCCAAAAAGCAACCAGAAAAATTGCCATTGTCTCCCAAACCTGGTAAAGTTCTACGACAGCATCCTGTCACTTACATTTCAGAAACTGGTAAGGATGCCGCATATGGTGAATGTTGCAGGGAGAAGTAGTGTGTGTTATGTTCTTGCACCTCTCACTGGTGTCTAAATGTACCTCCTTCACACTGAATTGAATTTCTGGTTTTTTTTGCTTTGTTGAATTATATTCATTAGGGGAAGGCTGTAGTTATCTTTGTCATTTTCTGTGGGAAATGGAACTTTTTCAGTGCTCTGTGTTGAATCATATAAGTTGACGCTGTATCTTGAATCATATTAAAATGTTGGATCATTTTTATAACTTTTTTAATTTAAGTTTTTATCTAGCTTGCTAAAATCTTAATAATCTAGGTATATAATGATTTTCATATTTGTAATTTATAATCTGGTACAGATGTAACCCTGATTCATGGTATTCTCTGGTGACATTAAAGATTTTAGCATTGGCATTTAAAATATATATATTTTTAAATAGATACGGACGACAGTATGGTGGCTACCAGAGAGAGAGAGGGTTGGGGGATGGTGGGAAAGGGTGAAGGGGGTCAAATATATGGTGCTGGGAGGAGATCTGACTTTGGGTGGTGAACATACAGTGCAATTTACAGGTGATGTAGTGAAGAATTGTGCACTTGAAACCTAAACCTGTATAATTTTATCAACCACTATCACTCCAGTAAATGAAAAAAAAAAAAAAAAAGATTGTTTTTGTACTTAAATTTGTTTTATTACTTTTCAGTGGCCAAAAAGCAAAAGACATTTATAAATAATCATGTACCAATCTTAACATTTCCTAAGTATAGCCCACTGTTTCGTAGATAGTATTTTTTACCAGGGAAGAGCCCGGAGTTATACGCCATCCTAGGAGAAAACTCAGGTCTGTTTGCTGCAAATTTGATTCTGGCATCATGAGCTCCCAGAGGAGACCATGGCAGGAATCAAAGGTCAGCTCTGTTCATTTCAGACTCCCAGAGCCTGTTGAATTGGTTCCTCTGTAGAATGTTTGAAGGAGCAAGGAGAACATCTGATAACTGATTGATTTGTTCTTATTGAAGAAAACCTCTGAAATTATTAGTTTTGCACTCTGCTACTTACATTGCTAGTGAAGTGAATATACTTGATTTGAAGTGAGAGGGGAAAAGCCACATTATTTTGCCACAGCATGTTACAATTTATATTCAACACACATTTATTTGAGCGTCTTTTATTTCTTGGATGTAGGTGTTAGGGATCTAAAAGACGAAGGATTCCAACCAAGTATTGCAGGAGTTACCTGCGGCTGCAGTATGCAATAGTTAGGGAGAGGGCTGGATGGCTAGGGTAAAGTTTGATCTGGCCCTTGAAGGATGAGCCGGTGATGGTGAAGAACATGTCAGGTTAAGGAGATGGGATTATTTAAAGCACAGCATCCAGTACAAGGCTTGATATGTCCATAGGACAGTGAAGAGGTTGCGTGCCCATATAATGAGTAGTGGGAGGTAGGTGAAGCTGGTTTGGGGAAGACCTAGAGAGCTTGGCAGATGACTTTAGACTTAATGTAGCAGGGAAGACAGAACTATTGAAGTTCTTGAACAGTTGTGGAATGATGGAAATAGTGTTTACAGGTGATTACTAGGGGAGGGGTTGGGCAGCGGGTGCAGTAGGTGAAGGGCATTCAGCAGTGTAGACTTCCAGCTATAAAATAAGTCATGGGAATGTCACATACAGTGTATGGAATATAGTCAGTAATATAATAATTTTGTATGGTGATAGATGGTAATTAGACTTACTGTGGTGATCATTTTGTAATGTATATAAGTAGTAAATCACTACAATGCTAGATTAGTATTCAGGGTGGCATGGAGAGTGGAGAAATCATAATTAGGGAGATTGTGGCACTTATATTAATCTAGGAATGAATTAATGAGAGTCTCAAAAAGTTAGCAGACTCTGTCCATGGAGCTCAGTTTGTTAAAGCATCCTGATATGCCAAGGTTGCAGGTTTGATCCTTGGTCAGGGTACATATGAGAATCAACCAATGAGTACATAAATAAGTGGAACAACCAATTGATGTCTCTCCCTCTCTAAAGTCAATAAATTAAATAAAGAAGTTAACAATAGGGTCCCAGCTTGAGGAAATAAAGCCTCAAAACACCAATTGAAAACACCTGTGGGGATTGAGGTGCAGGGAGAGATTTTCAGCCTCACAGGAGAGTTCATTGGAGAGACCCACAGTGTCCTAGAACGTACACAAGCCCACCCACTGGAAATCAGCACCAGAAAGGCCCAGTTTGCTTAGGGGAAGTGGCGAAAGGGACTGAAATCCTTCAGAGAGTGGAGCAAGCGTCATTGTTCCCTCTCGGACCCCACCCCCACATACAGTGTCACAACCTAGCAACTGGGTTGCCCCGCCCTGGTGAACACTTAAATGCCCCTCATACTAACGGGCACATCAAGACAAAAAAAAAAAAAAGGCCCGAAGAGAAGAACAGATCATAGTTCCACAGCAAATACTAAGCAATGAACAGATAGCCAATCTATCAGATGCACAGTTCAAAGCACTGGTGATCAGGATGCTCACAGAATTGGTGGAATTTGATTGCAAATTAGATGAAAAAATGAAGGCTACACTAAGTGAAATGAAGCAAAACGCACAGGCAACCAATGGTGATGGGAAGAAAACTGGGACTCAAATCAATGGAGTGGACCAGAAGGAAGAAAGAAACAACCAAACAGAAAAGAATGAAGAAACAATTTTAAAAAATGAGGAGAGGCTTAGGAACCTCCAGACATCTTGAAACGTTCCAACATCCGAATTATAGGGGTACTAGAAGGGGAATAGGAACACCCACGAGTGGAAAACTTATTTGAACAAATAATGAAGGAGAACTTCCCCAATCTAGCAAAGGAAATAGACTTCCAGGAAATTCAGGAAGTCTAGGGAGCTCTGAGAGTCCCAAAGAAGGTGGACCCAAAGAGGAACACACCAAGGCACATCATCATTACATTAGCCAAAATTAAAATGGAGAGAATTCTAGAAGCAGCAAGAGATAAGGGGACAGTCACCTACAGAGGAGTTCCCATCAGACTGTCAGCTCATTTCTCAAAAGAGACCTTGCAGGCAAGAAAGGGCTGGAAAGCAGTATTCTAAGTCATGAAAGGCAGGGACCTATATCCAAGATTCCTGTATTCAGCAAAGCTTTCATTTCGAATGGAAGGGCAGATAAAGTGCTTCTCAGATAAGGTCAAGTTCAAGGAGTTCATCATCACCAAGCCCTTATTTTATGAAATGTTAAAGGGATTTATCTAAGAAAAATGAAGATAAAAAACATGTATAGTAAAATGACAGCAAACTCACAATTATTAACAACCACACCTAAAACAAAAACAAAAGCAAATGAAGCAGACAGCTAGAACAGGAACAGAACCACAAATGGAGATCACATGGAGGGATAGCAACAGGGGAGTATGGGGGGGGGAGATACAGAGAATAAGTAGCATAGATGGTAGGTAGAAAATAGGGGGAGGGCAAGAATAGTATTGGGAATGTTGAAGCTAAAGAGCTTATGACATATGGACATGAACTAAAGTGGGGGAATGTGGGTGGGAGAGGGTGTGCAGGATGGAGGGGAATGAAGGGGGGAAATGGGACAACTGTAATAGCATAATCAATAAAATATATTTTTTAAAAAGTTAACAATACTAAGAAACTGATCTGTAGACATTTTGGTAGATGAGTTATAGATTAGGTTTTTAGATTACCTATGGGCTTTATTCAGCCATACTATCTGTGGTTTTTATTGTTTAGGACAGGGGTGTCAAGCTCATTTTTACCAGGGACCATATCAGCCTTGCGGTTGCCTTGAAAGGGCTGAATGTAATATTAGGACTGGATAAATGTAACTACTCCTTAACTGTTAAGGAGTTGAAATTACATTTGGCCCTTTGAAGGCAACTGCAAGGCTGATGTGGCCCCCGGTGAAAATGAATTTGACATCCCTGACTTAGGATAACTGAGGAGTTAATGTTATTAGTGTACTTAAGGTTCTTTTTTTAAATAACAGCTTTATTGAGATATAATTCATGTACCATACAGTTCACCTAATATTTTAATGTTATTGGAAGTTGCAGATAAAGGTCAAGGTTTTCAGAGATATGAGTAACATTGAAACTTTGCTTACATGTATGGGCCATTCACTTGAGAATATGAAGGTGCACGTGGTAGATAAATCGGTCAGTAAGTAGGGAATGAAACAAGAAAGGAACCCCTTGTGTTGCAGAAGAAACCTGAGACTGAAGGTCTGAAACCCTGCCTTCATCCTCGGTTCCCTTGTGACAGCTGTGTGACTTCGAGCTACAGCTCAGAAAGTCTGCCTGCCTTTCTGTAGAGCAGGAGCGCTGGCTTGTTGGGAAGACTTGTTGGGGTGACACATACGAGAGGGCCAGACTGAGTGCCTGACACACATAAGAAAGAACAGGCAGTCAAAAGGAAGAGAGAAAAAGAAAAACAAAAGAAGCCCACAGGTGAGCTTCGTAGGTTCTCTGGGACCATTTATTTGATAAAGTTGTTCATGAGCAAAAACAAAATGTAAATGATGGGGACACATTACTTGTAAAATTGTTGGTAAGCTGGGTTATTTCTTCATTATGACAGGTGGAGATTAACTCTCAGGCACACTGTGCAAATGAACTCTTGCTTTACGAGCCCCTCCACCCCCCCGCTGTGGCTACTCTGGTTGAGTGTTGAATATGTGGGAGGGATACTGAAAGCAGTATGTTGATAGGTTTGTTATGTGACTGAAGGTGGTGTGATCAGGTTTGCAGAGGCACCATGGAGAGGAGCAGACAGCGTGGCCTTCAACTGTGGATCAAGGCTATCGCTCTGTGTGCTTTTAGGTACACAGAAGGGTCAGACAGTTTAAGCTCTGATCAGATTTTCTTTAACATGGGATTGTTTATTTCAGACCAGGTGTTTTTGAATATCGTTTTCTGAACAGACATCCAGCATTTATCTGAATTTTTTATAAACATCAGGCAGGGCTTATGTCATTCTGCTGATGTTATTGTCCATGTGGAAGTGAGCATTGCCCTTGCTTCAGCGAAAAATCTTGCAGTACCTTGTGCCCATCTAATATGATGTTCAGTATTACATAGTATCCTGCTTTTTCTTTTTCTTTCTTTTTTAAAAGATTTTATTTATTTATCTTTCGGTGGGAAGGGAAGGAGAGAGGGAGAGAAACATCAATGTATGGTTGCCCCTGCTGGGAACTGGCCTGCAACCCAGGCATGTGCCCTAACTGGGAATCGAACCACAATCCTTTAGTTCACAGGCTTTCACTCAGAGCCACTGAGCTATGCCAGCCAGGGCTCCTGCTTTTTCTTAACTGAGAAATAGGAAAGACACTAGCTCTTTTCTTGCATGTTTGATCTTCTCATACTTTTTTATTTCTTAATATGGTAGGCGAAGAGAGGGAATATTTTTTATTCCTTTTTCTTTCCTCTGTAAAAGAGAATGAAACTGTTAAAAAGAAGTCCACACTATAATCAGCATAATAAAATGAGACATATAATGAGTTTCAGTTAAAAGTACAACTTCTTGAAATTAATACACAAGCTGGTATGTTCTTGAACTTAATAATTCTTTTAATATTCTTTACTTTTTGTTAAGTTAAAACTATAATTTTTCAATAATAATGAATTATTGAATAAATTCTGGCTCATGAATAAATATTCACATCACCCTCATAAGCTTAAAGAAAACACGTGGTAATAAATGGTTTAAAAATAAAAATTCTAACCTAAAATTGTATTATAATATTTGGAGACTGGATTTTCTTGTGGAAAAGGATTATGTGACATGATGTAGCTTGAACACCTGTTAATTCCAAAAGAAAGAATTTTAGCTTTATTCCATAGTTGATCTTTTATACACCAACCTTTGTTATTTTGGGTGTTTTTCCTGCAGTGTAGCCTGTGTAGTGTTTAAAAGAGCATCCGCTCTTGACTGAGACCACATGGGTTAGATTGTCCTGGACCTTCCCGTGTCTCAGTCCCCTCATTTGGAAGATGGTGGCAGTTAGTAGTGCCTCCATCAGAGGCCTCTGATGATCAGTGAGACAGTGCTTACAGTAGGGGCTGGCGCACAGGAAACGCTCTGTAAGTGTTAGCTCATGTTTTGACTTCGTTCTGTACTTTTATCTGCCTTTAAAGACTGTGCCAAAGACACTTTGCTTTTGCTGACGGCTCTCTGTTAATTGTGATTTAGAAATTTAGAATTGTATTTGACTCACTTTGGCATATATGTTATGTGTGCTGTCTAGTATAGAGACTGCTAGTTACATGTGCCCGCTGAGCACTTGAAATGGGATTAAACTGAATTGATAGTGGTTTTAGTATCAAGTACAGATTTCAAAGATGCAGTACAAAAAAAGGAAAATTATTTTTTAATTAAAAATGTTTAAAGATTTTATTTATTTTTAGAGAGAGTAAGGGAGGAAGAGAGGGAGAGAAACATCAATGTGTGGTTGCCTCTTGCGTGCCCTCTACTGGGGACCTGGCCCACAACCCAGGCCTGTGCCCTGACTGGGGATCAAACCAGCAACCATTTGGTTTGTAGGCCTGCACTCAATCCACTGAGCCAATGGATTATTTTTATTTTTTATAATAATTACATGTTGAAATGATGCAATTTTGGTATATTGGGTTAAATAAAATATAATGTTAAAATTAATTTCACCATTTTTTCTTTAGTATGAAAGTTTATGAGAAAATTTAAAATTACATGTGTGGCTTGCATTTATTCCTAATGCAAAATGCCTTATAAACAATGAGAAACATATTTAGGAAGTAACCTAGTTCAAGTGCTTTCATTTATGTTATTATACAGATTTTCAGCTATATTATTAAAGAGATCTTTAGGTTTACCATATAGTTCCATGACATGTGTTTTATCATTTTGTCTGATTAAATCTATCTTGTACCATTTATTGAGTTTTAAAGTACCATAACTACATTAGTCTCCCAAATTACAGGAAAAGGAAAAAACTGCTGATAAATATCTTCATAGCTAACCATTGACTCTAGGAAAATGTTCTTGTAGGTTGGTAAAAACCAGATACTTGTTGTACTGGGTAAATATGTTTACTTTTAGCTGTTTAATGAAGTGAGAGACCTTGAGTTTTGTTTGGCAAAGATGACCTTTTACTATCTGGTTTCATCAGGGGCTGGTGTTTGGTTGAAAATGGTCGGGGTTTCCCCTGTGTGGAGAATTGTTAATGACTGGTCATCGTAATTGAGCACATAATTCCAGAGGCAGTTAGTGCTCTTGAACTATAATTATTATGGAGATGTTAAATGGGAAAAAAAATTGGGAATGTGGTTTTCTCTGGGTTACCATGTAATATTAGTGATGTGTGACTGGGGAAAATAGTAGCAGAAAATACTACTGGGAGTGTGTGTATAGCGTTCCTTTTTGCTAATTTTTAGAGACATACAGTTTTGTGTACCAGACAAATAGGAATAGATTCTGTGTAGGATAGAGAGCTTTTCTTCAGGGAAACCTGGAGTGATTGAGAGAGAAAAATTTCCTTGAAGTTAGAGGAAACTAAGCACTGTGTGTTGTATTTCTTTATTTATACTTGTTCAAAATTAATGTTGGCTTGTGGGCTAAAACTCAGTAGAAAAGAAACTAGTTTAGCATTTTTGAGGATGACTAAAGTCTTTAGATGAAAATTATTTTAAATTACCCAAGTAGCACTTCACTAGGCAAAAAAGCATTCAGTCTAAGGTTGCACCAAGCTTCCTTGAGGAAGAATCCAGTAGTTTTGTGCTTGTCCTTTATCCACTTATTTCTTATATCATCTGACTTCATATAGTCTACAGATTTGATAAACCTGTCATTGTATCTCTTTCTGAATTATTAATAAAATTGTTTATATTAAGCAAGAAATGAAGAAAAATTTTTTACAATGTTGGATAAAATTGACATGATCCATTATAATGATCAGTTTTCTTATGAATAGTTGTTCAGTTAGCAGTTATAAATCTTAGTTACCACTGCAACTTATCTCAAATTTCTCCATCTCGTGATAACTCAGTGCCTCTCAGTCGAGGGTGATTTTGCCTCTGAGGGGACCTTTAGCCATCTCCAGACACGTTTTGGTCATCGTGACTTGTGGGTGCTGTTGCATCTGGTAGGTGAGATGAATACTAGAACAAAGGGTGTCTGCGCATCACCAACTTTCTTCTGATGAGGCTATGGCCTGGTTCTAACCTTTGCATTATTGACATTTTGGGCCAGATAATTATTTGTAGTGGAGAGCTCTCCTGCATAGTGAAGTATAAGATATCTGATTCATCACAAGAGTGGTGCAGAAATGGTACGTTTAGTTGTACTTCCGTCCGTTTGGTTAACGGACATTTATTGGGGACTTGGCACATGCATGAATCTTTCTCTACTTACACACCCAAAATGACAGTTTAGGCTTTTGACTGAAGGAGTATTAAAAAGGAGCTTTGTAGAAAAAGGCTCAGATTCCCTTTCTAAAACTTTTTGATTCGTTGCTAAATAAATTATTTTTATCTCTATAGTCAGATCCCTCTAGCATAGTCTCCATTAATTTGGTTTTTGTGTGTTCCAGACTGAAGGTAAGAAAATCAGAATCCCAAACTCATGCAGCAGCATGAACTCCAGAATTAGACTGTTTTTTTTTTCTTGGCCAGTAAATAGATTTTTATGTGAATCTGCACATTATTTCCTCTTTTTAAAATTTATTATCCCTTTAAATAAATGAACATATCTAACTCAGATTGGAAAAGCAATCTTTTCTCCTAGCAATTCCTCTGTTGTATTTTGGATAATGCTAGTCTACTTGGTGATTGTTACCACATTTGCAGTTATGTTGTAGATAAATAAAAATAAATGGTGCTTTCATAAGGAGACAAAAGCCTGGAGGGAGATTTTGAGTGTTCAATTGCCTGTGATTTTCAGCTAGATCTCAGAAACTTGACTTAAGATTTATTTTTCATTGTCTTATTACAGGTTTCTGGGAAGAAGAGAACACATTTTGCCTTTGGCTTCTGACAAGGCAGGAACAAATTTAGTCTCATTAAAAATAAGAACAAATGTAAAAAAAGAGATAGCCATAACTTTATTTGGAATATTTATCTTTACACATTGTGTAGGACCATAAAATATTTATTTTACATGAGAATGGTCACAGAAACACGTGCTAAATGACTGCCTTTTGCAAGCAGCTGATTATTCTGTGTTGTTTTTTTTTAACCCTCACCCGAGGATAAGTTTATTGATTTTATAAAGAGAGGAAGGGAGGGGGGCCAGAGCTGGGAAAGAAAACCATTGATGTGTTGCCTCCTAAATGCTCCCTGACTGGGGATTGAACCTGCAGCCTCTTGGTATATGGGTCGATACTCCAACCAACTGAGCCACATGGCCAGGGCAAGTTGCATTTGTTCTACTCTAGCCGCTTCTGCCTTCTTTCTCCATAATGTATTGGTGTATAGCCTTTTTGATATGAAGGGCTAAAGTCGTTTTCAGACAAACAGTTCAGACGCCAAACATACTATAGTAACAGCAAGGCTGCTGCTTTTCTCAGGTTTTCTAGTTTTATCAAGGCAAGATGTCAGGATGCTTTCAGATGTGCCTGTGATTTTATAGAGCACCATATCTGTTTTTCTATATTCACCTTTAAGGAATCTTTATATTTATATAACTATGTGTAGATTATGAGTTTACTTTTCTGTGTTAGTCCCATAACTGTAAAGAGTATAAAGAAACTCACAAATCATGGGACACTAAGTAAGTGTCAAATCACGGAAGTCAGTATTGTTTATTTTTTCATAATTATTTCAGTAGAAATGCTCCTGCTTTCCAAAGGGCCTGGAGAGCTATTTATTTGTGGTTAACACAGAAAAGGGGGCAATGTGAGCAATCTTTGCCAGTGAAACACATGCTGAAATTTTATGTGGAACACTTCCATAGTTCTCCTTTGAAAATCCATGTGTAAGTACATTTTCACTCAGAAATGATGAAAGTGTTTATAAAATTATATCTGTGTTTAGGTATTGTGCATGTTCTGGATGTATAGCTTGAAGACATTAGGTTCAAATTTATGTATTCTAAGCCAGAAATTTAGGGAATGGCTCTGTTACCCTCCACAATTATAAAGAGATCTCTAGTAGAGACGGATCATGAAAAGAAGCTCCCCATGTCAGGGTGATATATATGTCACTACACACACACACACACACACACACACACACACACACACATGTATAGTTAAGACTGACCTAAAAGAACAGCATGATGTGTTTGTATTTTTTTTTTCAGCTTAATTTTTGTTTTTATAAGGGTGTTTTTTTCCCCCTGAGCTTTGAGATTTGGGCTGAGTTTCTCATGACTATATGAATCCATTATATGGCTAGACCACAATTTATGTAGCATTTCCCTGGTGTTTATTATTTCAGTGGCTTACATTTTTCATGTTCTTAATAGTGTGATGAGTATATGTGTGTATAAATATTTGTTAAAACCTCTGATTATCTCCAAGAACTGCTATGCTGAAGATTATGAACTTCTTTAAGGAATGTGGAAAATGGGGTGTATTGTATTGAATATGAGGTAGAACTAGTTGACTAAAGATACACGTTACAGAGTGTGCACACTAATGATAACTATTATTAATAGTAATTAGATTTTAAAAATTCCATGCAGTCTCTGATTCCAGTGACAGGACAAGTAGAGATGCTGATAAAGAAAGGAAGTAAGCAAAAAAAAGTGGAGAGGAAGGAGAAACCAAAGCCAGGCCTTGTCTGTCTCAGAAAGCTAAGCAGTCAGAGTTCCTAGGAGATAGTCAATTTGTTGTAAAAGTATTAGATTGAAAAACACAAGTGTAATACACAGATTTTTAAAAAGGAACCAAAAAATGAAAAATCACCCCATAATCCCCTATCCAGAGATAAAAATTAACATTTTTTTTCCAAATCTTTGATGAGTTTAAAAGTATATATGAATGGCTAGATAAATATGGGTGGATATAAAGATATCATTTAACATCCCATTGTGGCACCTGCTTTTGTCACTTAAACATTTGAATATCTTTGCCAGTAAATATCAGTATACATTATAATTTTCTATTGCATAGAATTCTGTTACATGATTGAACACATAATAGATGTTTAGGTTGTTTATTTTCTCATATTATAAACAATATAAACTTGTCTCTATGTCCAGTGCCCCTTGTACATTTGAGGCTATTTTGTTTTTGGTCTAAACTGTTAGTCCCTTAGTTTTCCCTTCATCTTTTCTTGCCCCCTGGCAGTCTGTTTTCCAAACTTTTGAATGAACAGTGCTATGGTAAGCATTTTGTAAATATATCTTTGTGTATGTGTTTGTTTGTTTATTTATTTTTATTCAGTCTTAGAATAGGAATTACTGGATCTAGGTAATAGGTATGTATGTAGAAGGGTTTTTTTTTTTAATCCTCACCTAAGGTCATGCTTATTGATTTTAGAGAGAGAGGAATAGGGGGGGTTGGAGAGAGAGAGGGAGAGAAACATTGATGTGAGAGAGAAACATCGATTGGCTGCCTCTTGTACACACCCTGACCAGGAACTGAGTCCTCAGCCTAGGCATGTGCCCTGACCGGGAATCAACCCTGTGGCCTTTTGGTTTGTGGGATGACGCTCCAACCAACTGAGCCACAGTGGCCAGGGCACATATGGAAGGTGTATACGGGGTGTGGCAAAAGTAGGTTTACAGTTGTTCATATGGGGAATAATACAGTAATTAATAGATAATAATACAAGAATAAACTGTTTCGTGTACTCACAAATATAAACCTACTTTTGCCCCACCCTGTATTGCAAGATTGTCCTCATGATTTTTTAAATTTTCTGTCATTGTCACATGCATTGGTCCCATATCCCTACACTCTCGCCAACAATCTTTGAAATCCGATGTTCTTGGAAATCCCTGATCTCACCAAATTTCTTGCTAGCCTGTTACTTGCAAATGTTTAAGAGGTTGCGGGGGAGAGAGTTTTAAGATAGGTATTGCAAATATCTGTAATACTGTTGTATCTCTTTCCGAAACTGTACCAGATAGCATTGACTGATACTGTCTGAAGTAAGTTCTTCAGGACAGATACAATATTTTAGATTGCAAGGAAGTTCTTGAGTGATCAGGAAGAACTGTACCAGACAAACACAGGAGTTGACTGAATTCACTCTATTCTGGAATTTCCTGTTCATACTGCTTATGGCTAGCTGTAGTGGAAATGGAATGCTCACGCTTTTGGCATTTCTAAAGTGGGGGTGGGGGGCGGGAACCAGTGGGGTACTGTTATTTCATAGCAACAATTTAATATTGTACTTCATTAAGGGAGTCCCTCCTGTCCAGAAGTGCAGACATTGAACTTAAATCAAGCCAAATAAAAATGATAAATGTTAGCAAGCTTTCAGATAAGATTAGAAGCCTTATGTATGCTAAATATGCTTTTAATTTTGCACTTACTGCCTAAGGAGATAAATTGGTTGTCTGTACTCACAGGTCTCACTTTTGTGGCTTTCTTGTTTTCTTTTTTATTCAAGCCAGGATATCAGCAATGTTGTTTTGAATCTTCTTTTAAGCACAATTTACATAACTTGTTTTTACTGCTAGATAGAAAAGTTTGTTGTTGAATGTTAGGCTCTGGTTATGCTGCAGCTTAACTGAGTCTAAGGTTTTCAAATAAACCAGCTGTAAATTATGAAAAACTCTTTGGGTTTCATAAAATAATTCATTAATGTTATTATTTTTGAGGAAATGAAAGGAGTTTCAGGTCACATTCCTAGTGACCATTACAGATGATTCATGTGGCTGTTGTACTGATGTGGAATGTGATAGTAATGCCCCCTAGCCTTGCAAAGCCATCTGAATGGGACATCTCCTCCTCCTCTGGCAGGGGTGGAGAAGGACTGGTTAAGGGGCTGGTTGTTGAGAAGGGAGGACAGGTATACGAGCGACTGACCCTAGTCTTCCAACTCTTGTTACCATAGGCCTGAACTGAAATTTGGAAGTATATCGAGTGTTGGATGGGCTGGAAAGATTTGTGAATGAATCCTCCCTCCTCCACGAGCTCCTGCTTTTCCAGAATAAGCTGGAATTCTGGATTTTTATCTGAGTTCCATTTTTAAAAATTCCAGTGTCCTCATCACTCTCCCCTCTGGCATTTGTCAACTTGTTCTCTATCTGTGGGTATGAGTGCATTTTTAATTAAGCTTGAAGGTAGACGGACTATAGCTGAAGATAAGCGAAACAGTGCTTTAATGAAAATCTTCTGGTTGCAGCTTAAAAATGGTTATTAGAGGCCTTTGGAGAGCGGGGTGAGGTGTGAGTTTTAGGGAAAGTGGGCTTGTAGGGAACTGTATGGCATCTTTAAGAGATGTCTTGTATACTCTTGCTTTTTAAATGGTGGATTCCTTTTTACATTTAGTAATCATAAACCCATAAGAGTTCTGCCTTGTAAAGTTTATAGCTTTATTTTAATATAAATATAAAAATTAGAAAGGCGAAGTTGTCCTTGAATTTTACATTATCTTAGGTACTTTCATGTTTGAGATGGCAGCCACCTAGGAGTAGTAGAGCACCTGGTACATAAGGCCCTTTGCAGACGCTCGAGATTGAGGGAGGGAGTACTTGCGGGGAACTAAGACCCACTCATCTGTGGCCTGACACGCCAGCTGGAGAAGAGAACCCTCCCATCGCCACAGCGACCTAGTATTCATGATTACCTCTCAGATTTTAATTTTTATTGGATTTGTTATTAGGCCACAGCAAAAGGCGTTTTCTCTTGTGAATCATTGAACCAAAGAAAAGAAGCTGGTGGAAGTGGTTGCTTGATATAATTGGAATTGATGTTTATCAAACAATATTTGGTTATATTCCATTTAAGATGAAGAAGATGACTTTACGTGTAAGAAGGCAGCCTGTAAGTCAAAAGAGAATGGACGATCTTCAAATAGTTATCTTGGAGCATCAGCCGTGAAAAAGAACGAAGAGAACACTAAGACCAAGAATAAGCCTTTATCACCAATAAAACTTAGCCCCACATCAGTGCTTGATTATTTTGGAACCGGAAGTGTCCGAAGGTCAGACAAGAAGATGGTGGCAAGCAAGCGCAAAGAGGTGAGTATTCTACGTGTAAGCGAGAATGTTCAGGAATGTTGAAGAGCGTTCATTTACTGTTAAGAAGAGGAGAAATTTGGATGTTATAGTAGGTCAGCATGTTTTATCGATGAAAGCAATTTCCCTATGATTATGGACAAAATGTATTGCCATCATTTTAGAGGGTGAGGAAGTTAGACTAATTTTTATATTTGAAAGTAGGAAAAGGTTTAGGCTGTAAGATAGAATTATAATTCTTAGGATTTAAATTTAATACTCAGAATGCAAACTCATTTTAGTGTTGATCTCAGCCAGACAAAATTGGACAATAAATTTGTTTCCAAATGAAGTTATAAGTACACGATTTATAAGTAGAGCCTCCCTATGATATACTTCTGACACTTTATACCTTGGCTCATGTTGGATTCACCTTTTTCTGGAAATTTAGGAAGCAGAAATACAGATAAATTATAGTGCAAGTAGTCCCCTGTGTTAAAACCTGCTAAATAGTGTTTGTTGATTCCAGTAGTGTGTCCATAGGACAGTGCCATCATTCTCCCGTGCTGGTGTGCCAGGGTTGTAGACTGCTTCTTAGACTACAGCATTAATCTCCAGGTGGTTTTCTTTTGTGGGGGGCAGGTGGGTACTTTTCTTGAACATTTCAATAGAATTAAATGAGAACCATGACTCTCTGGCTGATGTGAATTGAGACTATTTCATTACAGATAAACTTAATTCTCACTGGTGTATTTAATCATCTATAGTCAAGAAAAAGCACCTTATCTTTAACTTAAGGTTTATGCTGATCTTGCTTGATTTTCTTTGAAATACAGCCTTCACAAAATACAAATGATTCCAGATTAAATGACGAAGCCATTGCCAAGCAATTGCAACTTGATGAAGATGCAGAGGTATTGCCATTTTGTTTAGATATCATTAATATCTTCACATTTAGACTTGTTATTTAGTCCACCCGGGTAAACAGTCAAGATTGTTCTAGGTCCCCTGGCCAGTGGCTCAGTTGGTTGGAGCACTGTCCCCTAAACCAAAAGGTTGTGGGTTCGATTACTGGTTAGGGCACATACCTAGGTTTTGGCTTTGATCCCCTGTTGGAGCTTGTATGGCAGGCAACTGATTGGTGTTTTTCTCTCACATCGATGTTTCTCTCCCTCTCTCACATCAATAAACATATCCTTGGGCGAGGATTAAAAAAACAAAAAGATTGTTCTAGGCTAATTTTAGATTCAATCTCATTGTAAGAGTTATGTATAAAATAAGTAAAACTCTAACATGAAAATCTAAGTTTTGTAAAATAAATGTTAAGAGCAGGGGATAATTATTTATTCGGAGGTATCTTACTACATTTCTTTGAATGGAAGCCTCCTTTAGTATAGTTAAAATAATTACTTTGGTCATTAAATTTTTCACTGTGGGTGATCACATTTACTTCTGTGGGTTTAATTAGTATGGATATGCTGATGACCCCTAAATCGGTTTCCAGAGTGCTGTCTGGAGCGGTCAGCCTGTATATTCATTCAGTGAGTATTTGTTCAGCACTTCCTGAGTGCATGACACAGTTCTCATAGGTGTTACAGATACTACAGTCAAAAAAAAAAATTAGGAGACTTCCGCCAAGATGGAGGTGTAGGTGGAAACACTGTGCCTTCTCGCACAACCAAGTTTAAAAACAACAAAGTTTTAGCAACAAAAAACGCAGCCAAACCACAGAAAATTGAACAATACAGAAGTCCAAAAACAATGAACTCTTCAGCCAGACCAGTAAGAGGGGCGGAGCCAGCAGCAGAGCGGGTCAGGCAAAAAAAGATCCCTCAACCCAAGCACGGAGGCAGCTGAGGGTGGATCCCAGGTGTGGGGTAGCAGTGGGGGGACCCAGTGAAGGCCCAAGGCAGCAGGCTGACAACGGTAACACATTTGCGCGCAGATAAACCAGCGGAGTGAGCAGTGAGACAGACTGCGCAGGCCCCAGCAGTGGGAAGCAGCAGAGGGGACCGCTGTTGCTCCCTCTCTGACTCTGCCCCCACACACAGCATCACAAACCAGCAGCCTGGGTGGCCCCACCCTGGTGAACACCTAAGGCACCCCTTCTCATACAAAACAGGCTCAAACAGACCAAAACATGGCTCAAGAAGAAGTCAAACCCCTGGAGCTGATAACCCTAAGCGATCAGGAAATAGCCAAACTTTCAGATGCACTGGTGATCAGGATGCTCACAGAACTGGTTGATTTTAGTCAGAAAGTAGAGGAACAAATGAAGGCTAAACTTATTGAAATGAAGGGAAATGCACAGGAAAGCTATAGTGATGGAAAGGAAACTGGGACTCAAATCAAGGGAGCGGATCAGAAGGAAGCAAAAAATGACCAAACAGAAAAGTATGAAGAAACAAGAATTCAACAAAATAAGGAGAGGCTTAGGAACCCCCCCGGACATCTTTAAATGCTCCAACATCTGAATTATAGGGGTACCAGAAGGGGAAGAGGAACAACCACGGGTGGAAAACTTATTTGTACAAATAACAAAGGAGAATTTCCCCAATCTTGGAAAAGAAATAGGCTTCCAGGAAATCCAGGAAGCTCAGAGAGTTCCAAAGAAGTTGGACCCATGAAGGAACACACCAAGGCAAATCATCATTACATTAGCCAAGATGAAAATGAAGAAGAGAATCCTAGAAGCAGCAAGAGCTAAGGGGACTGTCACCTACAAAGGAGTTCCCATCAGACTGTCAGCTGATTTCTCAAAAGAGACCTTACAGGCAAGAAGGGGCTAGAAAGAGGTATTCCAAGTCATGAAATCCAAAGACCTACAACCAAGATTGCTTTGTCCAGCAAAGCTTTAATTTAGGATAAAAGGACAGATAAAGTGCTTCTCAGATAAGATCAAATTCAAGGAGTTTATCATCTCCAAGCCCTTATTATATGAAATGTTAAAGGGACTTATCTAAGAAAAAGAAGATAAAAAAGATGAACAGTAAAAGGACAGCAAACTCACAGTTATCAACAACCACACCTAAAACAAAAGCAAACTAAAAGGACAGCTAGATCAGGAGCAGAACCATAGAAATGAAGATCACATGGAGGGTTAGCAACAGGGGAGCGGGAGAAGGAGAAGGGGGGAGAAGGTACAGAAAATAAGTAGCATAGACAGTAGGTAGAAAATAGATGGGGGAGGGCAAGAATAGTAGGGGAAATATAGAATCTAAAGAACTTGAGACACGTGGTCATAAACTAAAGGGGGGAATGGTGGGGGAGGGGGTGTGCAGGGTGGAGGGGAATGACGGGGGAAATAGAACAACTGTAATGGTATAATCAATGAAATATATTTAAAAAAACAAAAAAATTAGGTCATCATAAGTGCTGTGGAGAGAACTAAAGGAGTAATTTTGGGGTGATCATTAGGGTTATGAGTGTTGTTTCCTTTTTAATTTTAGAATAAACACCTTCATTACATGAGCTAGGATAGGAGGGAAGAGGATTTATTTGTCTTCTGGGCCTTCATTGTCCTCAGAACCCCAGCTCCTTGCCCTTTGGCCCAGGGCCATCTGCTCGGCGGTGTGGGCCTGGTCTCTGAGGGTGCATGCGCGAAGCTTGCCCTGCCGGGACTGCTCCTCCACAACACTGCTGGTTTGGCATTCTTTTTCCTTTCATTATATTTCTTCCGAATTTTTTTTGATCATTTTTTAAGGTCTCTTTCTCCTCAGGAGGCAGCTTGGCCTCCTTTTGGCAGCCCAGTGTCTAGCGGGACCTGTACCACTGTTGGTATGGTGTGCCGGCAGTGAGCACCATGCAGTTCCTTACCCGGGGCTTGGAGTGGACCGGTTCGTTGGGTGCACTGGAGTCCATGTCTGTAACCCTCGTTTTGCCTGGACCACACCCTGAGCCCCAGGGGAAGTCGCCCTTGTCTAGCCTCCGGCACGATGCTTCTTGTTTCCTCCTGACTGTGTTGGGGGCGAGGGCCAGTCCCGGTGCTGGCAGCTGGTGTCCCAGCTCATATTTCCGCTTTTTAAAAATATTTTATTTTATTTTATTGTTCAAGTAGTGGTCTGCCTTTTCCCTCCACCTTTCCCCCCATATTTCCACTTCTTGTGGTGGGGCTACCTTTTGCCCCCAGTCTTGTGGCGCTTCTGCCAGCTGTCCTGAGAGATACCCATGTCTTGGCACTGGCTGGAAAGAGCATGAATATTCTATTTTCAGTAGCGGGGTCAGGAAGGCCCCTCTGAGGAAGTGATACTGGGGTGTGACATCAGGTGTTAATGACAAGCCGGGAGGCTGGCTGCCTGGAGGAAGATTTCCTCAGAAACAGAACAGCAGGTACAAGCATCCTCAGGTAGAAGAGATCGAGTTTGATGGATTTGAGAAATGGCCAGCAGCAGATATTCTAAGGCAGGACAGGTCTTTAGTCCATACCAAAAGGACTTAGGATGGTACGGACTTTGGATTTTAATCTCTGTCAGATGAGAAGCTTTGGAGTGTTGAATAGGGGTAACACGAATTGACGGATCTTAAAAGAAAATTATTCTGGCTGCAGCGAGGTTAGTAAGCCGTGGTGTGGCCAGACCAAACGCAGATCAGTTTGGACACTGGGAGGACAGGCTAGGTAGGTGAGAGGTGCTGTTGGCTTGTACCAGGTGATAATGAAAGCGGTAGCGAGAAGTGGTTATAATCTGTGCTTTGAAGATGCAACCTTCAAGTTGTGGCTGGTAGATTGGATATGAGGTAGGAGGGAAAAAGAAGATTGAAAGATAGACTCCATGTTTTTTGGCCTGAGCAGCTGATGAGACTGAAACACTGGTACAGAGAAATCAAGAATTCTGGTTTGGACACGTTACGTTTGAGACACCTAATAGGCTTCCAAATGGAGATGCAGAGTGGGTGGTTGGATAGGGAATCTGGGGCTCAGGGGTGAGGTCTGAGCTGAAGATGTGTGTTTGGGAATCACTCACATGTGCATGAGATTGTGGGGAGAAGGTTAACAGAAGTCTAGGCACTGAGCTTTGTTAATGTTTAGGTAAAGGGCAGGGAAAGGAGGGTGAGGGCACACAGGAGAAGCAACCGATTTTCTCTCTCACATCGGTGTTTTTTCTCTCACTCTCTTCTTCCCTCTTTCCCTTCTCCTCTTACTAGATTCAGTAAAGGAAAAGAAAAAAAAGAGTGGCTGGTGAAGTAGGGAAATGAGGAAAGCTCGGTGTATCATGGGAGCCAAATAGAGAAAGTGTCCGTCTCTGGCAGAGGTTCCTGTCCTTGGTACCTACCCACTGTTTGAACCCCCTTTCTGTTGTTAGCTGAAGTATCACTTTCTCATACTCCCTCAACTATATTACAGACGCCTCCTGTGTGCTCTATGGTACCTCATTGTAGTTGCTATTAATAGTTGTTAGAATTGCTGTTTAGGAACCTAATGAACAAAACAAACAAATGAGCAAAATAGAACCAGAGGCATGGAAACAAGGAACAGACTGCCAGTGACCAGAGGGGAGGGGGAGGGGGATAACGGGTGGGGGGGGAGGAAGGGGATGGGTCTAGTCAAGGAACAGGTATAAATGACCCATGGACATGGATAACCGGGTGGGAACTGACTGCAGGAGGGGGTGGGGAGTGGCGGGCGAGGTAGGGGAGAGCAACGGGGGGAAAATTGGGAGAACCCTAATAGAACAACAATAAAAAAAAGAACTGCGATTCATGGGCTGTACACTCCACCCCCCAGGGCTGTTTCTGCCTCCTTCCGCTGTCGGGCCATCCCTGCTCAGTTTGGTGTTCGGCGCATCGTTGTGAGACAGTGCTATTCTGGTCGTCTGGGATATATTGGATTTGTTCATATTTTATTAACATGACAGTTTACAGTTGGTGTTTTCAAAATCTTTTTTCATCTTTTGATTACATGGAATTACATAAACTACAAACCACGTATCCACATGACTCAAGATAGCACAAATGGCCTAGGTAAAATTTTGAAATGATTTTTAGGGACCCAACTTCTTACCTGTCCCAAATACTGGAGGCTTACCCCGTCCTTTCCAAGCGAGGAGTGGTGCTCTGTGTCATAATTCCCTATTTTCTCCTTCCTGTGGCATTCCTTCAGAATCTTACTTGAGTAACTCATTAGTCTGATGCAGGGTTTTTAGGGTGTTAGTGACTGATGGTGTCTTTCCTAACTGTCCCTCTTAAGATAAGTTCCTTTTTTCTCCTCCTTTCCCCCTTCACTTTCACCTCTTTGTTCCTTTGAGTGTGTGTCCAGTATCTAAACCAGTCAGTATGTAGACAGCATGTTAAACACTGTCTGCTGTGCTCACCATTGTATTCAAACATAGGACTTTTGATCACATGAGGGCATAATCACCAATAATGAATTTTTGATGGAAATATTTGAATTTCTTCTGTCATCTAAAGCATCTAGAATCCTCAGGGCTGGAGGTGTACTACACGTGTGACATTTTGGAAGAACAGTGTAGAGTTCTACCAGAAATTCTTGCAGGGCCACTGGAGGTTTAGAGTTTGAAGGACCTTTTTATGGTGAAGATTTTCCTATTCTTTTTAGCAATGAGATGTGTAGTTCAGGTTATGATAAGGAGATATTAAACAATGGAATATATTGATGTGCATCTCTCAGGCTTGTAGTTCTCTGTAACTTGATTTAGTTCATTTATTAATAAGAAAATGCTTGGTTACCGTGTTATCAGATTCAATGCCAGTTTCCAAGTCTTTTTAGGATTGGGCGGATTTTGAGGTTCTTTCATTTGTTTAAATAATATAGGGATGCCTTTGTTTGATTTTATATTAGGCCATTTTATCAGGGGGCATAAAAACATTTAATTTCTAATGAGAAATATTCACTGCTTCACGTTCTTTTCTGGAAGAGTTTCATTTTGCTGAAAGTGAAAATATTTGGAATCAACAGCAAGGTTAACTAGAATGTTTGTGCTAACATTTAGCATGTTAGGAAAGCTTCTGGCTGATGTGATGACTTCAATTTTCAAAAGTCAGAACAGATATATGTGAATTAGTAATTGAAAGTAGGAGTTTGATTATGTAAGTGATAGTTATATTTGTGTATAGCTTACTTTTTGTGAAAAGAATATAATTTCTTGATTTCTTTAACTCACTCTTTTTTGTGTCCTCCAGGCAGTTTCTTTCCTGTTAGGGTGAGATTCTTTGCAGAGCTTTTTCTCGAGTTTAAAAATAACTAGAAATAAGGGATCTGTAAATGTTGTGTTAGGACTGTTAAGAAAAGACTGTAGATTTTAAACTTTGTAAGTGAGAAATATGGCTTTAAAAATATGCTCAGTTTATCTGTTGTGCCTGCAAACGTAGATGCATTTGTTCTGAAATCAGTGAGGCAAGCCTGTGATACTTAACTGTTAATATTAAAGGGAAAATGTTACTTTCTGGAAAATGTTCTGGTTTCTTCTAGGTATTATGAATCAACATTTAAAAACTTTCATTCACACACACACAAAAAAGCAGCTCACCCTGTTGACCCTTTTTTACAGCTGGAGAGACAACTGCATGAAGATGAAGAGTTTGCCAAAACATTGGCCATGCTGGATGAAGAACCTAAGAAGAAGGTGGCGTTTTTGCTGGGCTTTTTGCACTCTGAATATAATGTTTGCTTTCATACTTGCGTACTCTAAGCTCTGGAGATAGAACCACGAGTAGCTCTTCTAGAAAGAAGCAATATAATTTATAAACATGTTTTGGGGGAAGCTCATGGAAGAACTTACTCTTCCCAAAGGAAGGTTGGAGGAGCCAAAGCCAGCCAGAGCCCTTCTTCACAAAGCAGTGAACTGCAGCTTCTGCCGACTGTCACAGAGGGGTTAGAATGTACTTATTCAGAGAATAATGCTTACAAAGATTTCCGTGGAGCCTAAAGCTTAGTAACTGTATTCACTGTCTTTTGGGAAGCACAGTTTTGCCATTTCTAATTAATTACCTTCACGGTCTCCAATAGGACGGTCTCAAATGATGAATTTATTTTCAGGCATCTTTAAAAGCATCAAGATTTCTTTTTTTAAGTATTGATTTATTTTAGACTTACTTATTTTGAATCCCATTCTGTGTCAGTATCAATATCTGACTATTTAAAAATATTTTACAGCAGTCAGATGTAAGACAGTAGCGAGTAGTGGAGACTTCATCATTTGAAAAGCCTTATTCCATCTAAGGACATTTGAATTACAATTATTTAAAAAAATACTGTGTTACACACCCCAATATGTGACCTCTTTGTAAAAGGGAGCTCTGAGGGAGCAGTGGAGAGAGAACAGGTAGTGTTCTTCTCTTTTGAGAAAGTGTTCTCTTATTTTTCTTTTGAGCTTTAGATTGTTTTTAACGTAGTCTTCTGGGTTTATATTTTAGTTCTTTTTTTTTGCCTCGGTGTTTTTATTTTTTAAAAATAGCTTATTGTTACTCTATTTCTGTTGTCCCCATTTTTTCCTCCTTTGCCCTCCTCTGCCCTGCCTACCCCCAGCTTCCCCAGTCAGTCCCCACCCTGTTGTTCATGTCCATGCGTCCTTCGTACCTGTTCCTTGGCTAGTCCCGCCCCCTCCTTCCAACCCTGTGTTTTAGTTTTTAATCTCATAATGCTGACAGTTTGAGAATTGAGGCGAGAGACTCACAACTTGAGAAGAGCTGGGATATTTTTGTATGCAATGTATTTTTAGACCCTTTTCATCCATTTTCACATCCATAAAGTTAGAAGTAATAGAACATGTTTCATTTGCCCCAGAAATTTTGTGGATGAGTGAATGAAAATTTATTGTATTGTCCTGCTACTTTGGAGGATGGCTCTTAATCTTAAAATGGATAAATTAAAAACTTTGGTCAATGTTAACATTTTTTCATAATAGTTATCCTATTATTTGTCACATTTGACACTTTTAAAATTTTCTTAGGCTCTAAAGGACCCAGAAGAGAGAGAAACATTTTCATCTGTCCAGGCCAATTTAAGTAAAGCAGACAAACATAAAGATCCTTGTAAAGGTAATACTAGCAGGAAAAAAGTAAGCTGGAACATTTGCCTTTATGGAAGAAAATTTATGGTAATCTTGTTTGAACATTTATTTAATAATGGCCTTATATTGTTAAGTAGGTGCTATTTCATAGGAATATTGGAGCACGTTCCACTTTGATACTTTGAAAGCTGTTTCGATGTTAGCTGGTGTAGGATGCTACCTGCTTTATGATCGTCGTGAGAAATGTTTTACAGCTCCTGGAAGCACGTTGATTTCCAAGTAGAGTAGTGCAGCATGTGAGCGGCAACGTAGGAAGACAAAGAACTAGATGTTTCAAGCTCGTAGAGTGGACTGATCGTTCAGGTCATCTGAAACTCTCCCGCTGATTGTCCTTAGGTTTTATTTTTTAGTGGTTCTGATATTTAACCATCTGCTAGTATAGATGGTCTTAATCGTGTAAGTCACACTATTTGCATAGTAACTTTTAGTCTTGAAATTTCAGGGTTTGCGTCTTTTAGACTATATTACAAAGTTTTATGTGATATTATAGTCAGTAAGTTATCTCTATAAATTTCAGATCATTGAAAATTATCTGTGGAATAAAGTCCATATTCTTAGATGTAGTTTACCAC
Organism: Artibeus jamaicensis; assembly: GCF_021234435.1. NCBI lineage: Eukaryota > Metazoa > Chordata > Mammalia > Chiroptera > Phyllostomidae > Artibeus > Artibeus jamaicensis. The sequence continues at coordinate 3,925,842 of NW_026521954.1, forward strand.
ATTATTTAAATTAATGAGTCATTTGTATTTAAAAACAGCTACCTTAATTTGAACTGGTCATGCAGTGAAGTAACATGGAAATGTTTAATTTTAAAAAATAAATGTGCCATTTATTTTTATGCTAATAAAGAACTAAAAACTTTAATGTAAACATTATGAAATCACCTATGACATTGTGTGCTACTAAGATTACCCAGTTGAGAAATGAGAAAATAATCTCTTTACTGAGTATCATTTTCCAAAAACAACAATCGATCTTTTCTGTCTTCCTAGTAAAAACAGAACAATTTCTGAATGACAAAAAGAACTACAGTCCTAAGAAGCAAACTAAATGTAAAAGTTCAAAAGAATCTCAGCAACATTCCAAGTCGTCACCTCACAAAATAGGAGAAACTTCTCCTAAAGCTAGTTCCAAGCTGGCACTTTTGAAAAAAAAGGAAGAGAGTTCTTCTAAAGAGACAGAGCCTATGGCCACAAAAAGAAAAGAAAGTGCCATTGAATTGAAAGAGACAAAAAGTCCTAAGAAAATGAAGAGTTCTCCCATTAAAAAAGAGGTAGAGATTTTCCAATAGTGTATCATGTTGGGGCTATGTGTTGATTTGAGTTTGATTATTTTCAGGTTTTATTTCTAACTTTATAAGTCCTTATAGTACCTTTTGGATACCATCTTATTTAGATGCTGCTGCAGAACATAGGTTATTAATATAGCTAAATTAAGCAATAATTACAGAGTGTTATTGTGTATTAGATATTGTACTAAAACATATGGTATCTTATTTAATCTGCACAACAACCCGGTGAAATATTTATTTTTATTATTTAACTTTTAAAGACAAGTAAATAGGCTGAAAGTGTTTAAGTAATTACAAGATTATGCAGCTATCCCTGGTTGGTGTGGTTCAGTGGACTGAGTGCTGGCCTGCGAACCAAAGGGTCACCAGTTCTATTCCCAGTCAGGGCACATGTCTGGATTGCTGGCCAGGTCCCCAGTAGAGGGGGATGTGAGAGGCAACCACACATTGATGTTTCTCTCCCTTTCTCTCTCCCCCCTCCCCTCTCTCTAAAAAGAAATACGTAAAATCTTTAAAAAAGAGAGGGAGATTATCCAGCTGGTAGGTGACGGAGGCCAAAAAAAGCCATGTAACACCGTGGCCCCTACATGGACCTGGAGCCAGTTTCAGATCATAGCGTTGCCACCGAGCAGTTGGGTGACCTGGTCTGGCCACTCCCGCTCTTTGCTTTGGTTTCTTCATTTGTAAAACAGGGATAATAATGAGTTAATAGGTCAAACCACTGAGAACAATATCTGACACATAAGTTTCATGTAAGTTTTTGCTGTTATTAAAATAATCATTATTTGTGTTTTTCCTGAATGTACTCCCTTTTACTCTTGTATAACAATGTTGAGATACCAATATCATCCCCCCCCAAAAAAAATGCAGTAATGCAAAATGGTTGCAAAAGTACTCTGTGTTTTCATGTATGTTGAGAAGTGAGTAGTTTCTTAGAATCTCAGTTTGGGACTACCTTAGGTTCACAGTGAGAAACTACAACTCCTTCAAGCCTTCTGGGACTTAGACTTAAAAGCATAACATTGTCTGTTTTAACCGCTAGTCACCGTTCTTTTCAGTGCAGAACAGTGAAATGGTGAAGATTTCAAGATCTTTTTTGTTGTTGTTTGTGGTCAGTGCTCATGAATATGCTTGAGGGGAGAGTGACCTTGTGGTCTCAGATTTTTCTTCAATAAATATTTAACCCGGTGGATGAATGTTTTTCTTCAGGCACTCTAAATGGTTCAGTAAAGGCTTATCTATTTTTATTAAAGGAGAAGAATTCCTTAGGTGATAACTGTTACTCTTCATTGTATTTTTCAAAGTTAGAATAGAAATGACTTAAATTTTACTTAAGCAGTTTTGAGAACTATTTACTAAATTTAATCTATCTTGGTCAAATAATTTGGACTTTATAAGTGGGTACATTTCAAAGTTATTTTATAAGTCACTTTAATTCATTATCTTTTTCATAGAATTAATGTTATAAATGAATAGTTTCTTTTTGGGGGGTATGTATTGGGCTGTCTTGTGAAACTGGTTAAAAATAAGATTTCCCAGGGCATGCAGTCCAGGCAGGTGTATGTTAATAAGCCTCTCAGATGATATGTACGCATACCAGCATTTGAGAACCCTGGTTTAAATGTAGAATTCAGGTCCTGCACCAACCTATAATGGCTTATTTAACTTATAATGGAAGCAACTTGTTTGATTGATTAAATCATTTATTTACATTGAAGTAATATTTGTCTACTCTCAAAGGTACTTGAGGTGGCTTACAATTTAAAAATAATGTAAAATAGGAAGTAGAAAAAATAGCAAGATCGTTTTGTGATGGTTTTTGAGCCAGAATTATGTAGGATGTTTTCCCCACAAATACACATGCCCTAGCCATAACCCCATATTTCTGACTCAGAAAATTGGGGTGAGTCTAGGGATGTACAGTTGGAAAAATTTCCCCAGGGTTTTCTGAGAGATACCCAATATAAGATTTCCTGAAGAGAGTAGGGGAGATTAAACCTAGCAGGAGCATGGTGGCTTATAGAATGTGTCTGCTTTTTTTGTAAAACTTGCTTCTTAGACTGCAGTGTGTATGTCCCAGGGGGGTAGAGCCCTCTAGCTTGTTTCAGGGGATCACAAAGGCATAGGATAAACCTAGGATATCTTCTTGTGTGAGCAAATCTACATGAATATATTGTGAAGTAGAATTCAGAATTCACGTGCATCTTTAAAATTTTATGAAATACACTGTTTTGATTTTTTTGCTTAAGGCTGGCAACTTGGCTTATGCACCTAATCTGCCCTGAGATACCTGTGTGCCTTTAAAGCGGGTGGAGTGGTGTGACAGGGGCGTCAGCCTTTGGTGTTTATAAGCCAGGCGTGTGTATGATGGGGAGTACTTTTGTAGCTAGGAATGTTAATTTTGGGACCAAGTGTAGAGTGACTTAATGCTTACTTATTAATATATATTTTTAATTTTACATCATTTTGCATGACTGTTCACTTTCCTTTTCTTATCCTTAAAGTCTGTAAGTCCTGAAGATTCTGAGAAGAGACGCACTAATTATCAAGCTTATCGAAGTTACTTAAATCGAGAAGGTCCCAAAGCTCTAGGCTCCAAGGAAATCCCAAAGGTAAGAGTGCTGAGAAGGCACGGCATCAGCCCACAATCGAAGAGAACAGAGAAGCTGCAGTTGGCCATATTTGTTGATTAGAGATGTTTATTCCTATTATGAGTCACTGATCAGTGCTTAGAAATTTTTTCTTTTAACTACAAGTAGCCCTAGTAGGTCTGGGCTTCTAGGCATGTAGCAGTTACAAGATTCTGTGTCTTCGTGGTACTTACGGTCTAACTCGGGAAAGAGGCCTGAAATAAATTATTTACTTAGAACTGTGATATATTTGCCAGCCTCACCTCTTGTACAAGATGTATGAAAGCCTCTCTGCTTGAGAGGACTTTGGGCAAAGCGGTGTCCTGAGGGAATAGTCAGTTTCAGCCATGGGGGCAGAGCTGGAGAAGGGGCCAAGGATACTGGGTGGCTGCTGGCCCCACAGAGGAGGTTCTGGAATGGAAGAGTTTGGTAGGGAAGCTGGAAGTTGGGAAGGTAAGAAGGTACTCAGAGCCATGGTGGATGGTAATTCAGGGGATGATACATGATTGGGGTGTGGGATGGGGCCCTGCATGTTGACTTTTATAAAGTTATTTTGAATTTGTTGAGAAGTGTTTCCTTGTAGTGTTCACAAGATCACTTTAATCGTAGAATGTTTTCAACCAGAAGATAGCATGATCTTGCCCTTAAGTTATGTACAGGTTGTTAGGTTTACCGTCATAGGAGAAGTCTTCTTATTTTGTGATAAAGGGACCTTGAGATGTCATTAGTCAAACTTCTCTCTCCTAGCTGATCCAGAGATATTCTTTTTTTCCCAGATGAAGGATTGAATTTGTATTGTGCTAGCCTTTGGATTTGGTTTAGCTTCTCCTCAAGGCTGTTTTAAGTCTGTGTTCAATTCTCTATTCAAAGATTAATAAGTAACTTGGGATGGTTTACATAATTTTCATTTTGCTTGGTTTATCTTTTTTCGAATCATTGCATAAGTAAAAAAATGTCTATAACTATACACATTCCTTTTTTTCAGAGTTTATTTTATTGTATTTTATTTTTTCACATTTTTTATTGTTGTTCAAGTACAGTTGTCTCCATTCTCCCCCCACCTACACATTTCCATTTAGATTAAATGTCTCCATCCAGCTCACTCTGGCCAGTGTCTTTTAAGTTATCCTTCCAACTAAGAGACAGTAAGGTCTTGCTTTTAAGTTATGTACAGGTTGTTAGATTTCCATCATAGGATAAACAGCCAGAGAGAAGTGCAGGAACTCGAACTTGTTTAGCTTTTCAGAACTGAAGCTTTTCTTTCTTAATAATAGCAAGAGTTTCTGTAGGTGGATTGTATCTAGTTGTTTACTTAAAGATATATATGCTCGCTAGTGCTTTAAATATTAAAAGTAATAATGAAAATAGTATGAATGAAAATAGTATGAATTAAAGCTTATTAAAAGCTTTTAATAAGCTTTTAAAACTGTATTGAATGTATATTTTCTGTTGCTGGTTTTATAAGTTAATTTCTTAGGATTTAATTTCAGGTTCTGCTTACTTGCTGTAAATTTCCAGCAGATTTTTCCATGCTGAGATTATTTATGATGTTAAATGAGAAAAATCAACTTCCTGCAGTTTTGATGCCAAATATTTCTTTGGAAAGCTACCATGTAATTTCCTCTCTGCTTGAACGTTTTGGTTTGTAGGGAGCTGAAAATTGCTTGGAAGGCCTGACGTTTGTAATCACAGGAGTGCTGGAGTCCATTGAACGAGACGAAGCCAAGTCTCTGATTGAACGTTATGGAGGAAAAGTGACCGGAAATGTCAGCAAGAAAACAAACTACCTCGTCATGGGTCGTGATAGCGGACAGTCCAAGCGGGATAAGGTGGGCGCTGCTATGTTCTTGGCACACGGAAATGCCTGCCTATTTTGGCAGGCTCCTGACATGGCCATTTGTAATAGTGCCCTTTACACAGAGTTAAGAGAAGAAAGAAAGAGAAAAGTAATTCCTTCCCCATTTATTTCTTCTGCATGAAAGTTGGCTTTGATCCCAGGATTTTGGTTTTCCAACTGAATGCATAGCTACTATTTACTTGACTTTTTTAGTGTAGTATTCTAATTTAAATATTTTTTTAAAGACAGGAGCAAATAATAGTTTTCTTGTTTTTTAAGTGCTAGGTACTCCTATATATGCCACTGAAATTTCTTATTGGAACTCTGTAAGTAGGATTGGGTGTAGCTCAAGTAACAGAATACTTTGCTAACCTTCGTTCAAACAGAGCTGCTTATTTCCTTATGTAACAAGAGTTCCAGAGGTAGGCAGCTGCTGCCATGGGTCAGCAGCTCAGTGATGAGGCGAGTCTGCTTCCATTTTCTGCCTCTTTCGTCCTTATTTTGTTAACTTTAGACTCTGTGCACAGTGCCCTGTGTTGTGAGATGGCTCAGCTCTAGGCTTTCACAGCAGAGAATAGGGGGCAGTGGCAAGACGTCATACTAGCTGTGACTGGCTTTACAGGAGTGTTCCCTGAGACTCCTCTTTGTGAGATTCCACTCATGTGTGATTGGCTAGAGCTGCCGCATGGCCATTCAGTGCTGTAACTGGAGTTGGGAGGACAAGGACTTTCCTGATTGCCTTAGACTGGTCATAGTTTATCACTTGGAGATGGACACACTGGAGTTTGGTTAGAGAGGGAAGTGGGGGGAGGAGTCTGCCCGACAAGCCGGTCCTGCAGGGGATGAAGAGCAGACTGAGGCCCTGGCGACTGCTTTTTCTAGGGTCGGGGGAAAGGAGAGCACTCCAGGAAAGTGGCACTGTGACACGTCAGGTGCCAGCTTATTCTTCAGATGCATCTGCCATTTTTTTCTTTTCAATGGCACTTTTTCATGAATATGGTTTCAAAAAATAATTCCAGCATTTGTTTACAAATGTGTTTTTTTTTCGCCTATTAAAAGGCCCTAGAGTCTTTTTTTAAAACAGAGAGTAATGGTTAGAAGACTACAGGTTTTTAATGGCTTGCATTTTTAATCACTAGGCAGCAGCCTTGGGGACAAAAATTATTGACGAAGATGGCCTACTGGATCTCATTCGAACTATGCCAGGCAAGAAGTCCAAATATGAAATAGCAGTTGAAGCTGAGGTTTGTATAAAATGAATTTAAGTTGGTTTATAGCAACTTTCCTGTTTCATAGACATTTCTTGGGTGGGAACCCGGCTGTTGGCTAAAAGATTGACTTCCCCTTCTGCTGCAAAGGAACCTCCCTTACTTCCTTCAGCGCAGGCGGACTCCACTCCAGATGTCTTCCGTGGTGTGTGTCCTTACCTTTTTAAAAGGAATACGAGGAGAGAGAGGACAGTGTATTGCGCTTACCGTATCTACTTGTTAAACTTCCCGTATTTTCCATATTCTCGCAGTGACTTTGTGGAGGGTTATCGCTTGAGAGTTCTTTAAAAGATACCTTGAAGGTATCAGTATGACCAATTCATTTTCAGTTCAAACTGTATTAGAACTTTCTCGGTTGTGCTAGAAACCCAGCCCATGTTAACTTTAGCAAAAAGGGAAAGTGGCGGCTCCCATAACTAGCGTGTGGGCCGGGTGGGCCTGGCGTGGGAATGACTGGATCTGGAGAACTGAGTGCTTTCAGGGCCCTTTCAGTCTCCGCCCCTCCTGATGCCAGCCTCGGTCATCCCCATACGTGCAGCTCTTTTCCAGGTGCAGGGCACAGGTGTGCCGGTAGCCAAATTTCATATCCCTAGCTCTGCTGTCCAGGTGGCAAGGTGGTCTGACGTTTATTCCAGTTAGAAAAATGTTGGGGAATGATGAGTATTGGCCCTTCAGCCAGTGTCTCCTAGTGTTAACAACTGTCGTAACCATCACAACCAGGAAATCAACGTGGAAACGCCACTGCTAGATAAACTGCACACGTTACTCAGACTTCACATTTCCCCCAGTTGTCTTCTTCTGTTCCCAGAGTCCACGCTGCATTCAGTTGTTGCGTCTTACTTTCCTCCTATCGGTGACAATCCTTTTGTCATTCTTGGAGGAGCGCTTCTACAAAAAAAAAAAAAAAAAAAAAAGGATTTCTTTGATGTTTTCCTATCATTAGCTTGAGGTTTTGCATTTTTTGCAAGATATCACCGAAGCGGTATGGTGCACTCACTTGACAGAGCATCACATCAGACATCTCTTGTGATTGGTGATAGTAATCTGGGTTACTTGGTTAAGTTGACATCTGTCAGGTTTCTCCACTAGTAAAGGGAGTACTTTCCCTTTGTAACTGATAAATCTACTGGGGAGATACTTTAAGACATTGATAATACCTTGTTTCTCCTCAGACATTCACTCACTGGTAAAGAGGCACTGGTTTACTTATTCTATTTTTTATTATTTTATTTCTTTACTTTTAGAGAGGGGAAGGGAGGGAGAAAGAAAGGGAGAGAAACATCGACATGAGAGAGAAACATTGATCGGTTGCCTCTTGTACTCGCCCTGACCAGGACTGAGCCTGCAACCCAGGCATGTGCCCCGACTAGCATTCAAACCAGTGACCTTTCGTTCGACGGGGTGGTGCCCAACCAGCTGAGCCACACCAGTCAGGACTTTTTAAAAATTCACACCATAAAATTTATAACTTGGTTATTATTCACAGCCATTCTTAAAAAGAATTCATCTTTTTTCACTATTATTCACACACCATTCTTAAAATCAAAGAATTCAGCTGTTTAAGTCTATAAATCATAAATCGGTGTTCTCAGCATATGCACAAGGTTGTGCGACCATCACCGCAGTCTGCTTCCAGAACGTCCCCTCGCTCCCTGAAGAAACCCTGTGCCCGTCAGCAGTCACTCATGCCTGCCCCCAGCAGCCACCGCTCCACTTGGTGTCTGTGGGTTTGCCTGTTCCAGACATCTCGTGTAAAGGGGTCATGCAGTATTTAGCCCTCCGTGCCTGGCAGCTTTCACTTAGCAAAAAGTACTCCTTTTTATTAGTAATTAATATGCCATTGTGTGGATACCCCACGTTTTGTTTGTTCAAAAGTTGGTGGGCATTGGGCTTATTTCCACTTTGGGGTGTAATATAAAATAATTATATATATATGTACACAATATAGTAATGCTGCTATGAACACTTGTGTAGAGGTTTTTGTGGAAGCATTAACTGTTTTAAAAACTTTTTCATTTACAGTTGACATTCACTACTACATCAGTGTCGTGTATGTGGCATGGTGGTCAGACATCACGTAACTTACAAAGTGACCCCCTGGAGTCTGGCACCCACCTGGCACCGTGTATATATGATTTGGAGGTGCTAACTTTTAACTACTTACAAAACTGAAACAAAAACCTCTTAATCCTTTACCCTGTTGTTTTCAAACTAATACTGGATTACTTATTTTAAAAAATTTCATTTGGGTGTTTTTCATTGTGTGTGCTGTTAATTTCTATTAAGTTTGGAAGGTGATGATTTCCACAAGTAGGGTCCATTGTGAGAAGGCAAACCTGGCTGGGTGGCTTGAGTATCTGAGGTTATCCTCTAGAGCACATTAGCAGGGTAGAAATTATCCATCTCACCAGATTTCTTTTTCCCTAATTTTTCCAATTTTTAAGATGAATAAAGAAAAGTCCAAATTGCAGAGAACACCCTCGAAAAATGACCAAGGAAAAAGAAAAATTAGTCCAACTAAGAATGAATCAGAATCCAAAAAGTGCAGACTGACTCCCAGAAAGGACGGCTCTGTGAAGTCAGTGAGAAAGGAAACAGGTGTGTTTCAGAGAGGCCTGGACTTCAAGGAGCAGGTGGCCGAGCAGACAAGCGACAGCCGGGCCAGGCAGGTGGCTGATGGCAGCGGGGAAAACAAAGTGGCAGATTTGCTCTGGGTGGACAAATATAAGCCAGCCTCGCTCAAGGCCGTAATTGGACAGCAAGGTGACCAGAGCTGCGCCAACAAACTCCTACGCTGGCTCCAGAACTGGCACAAGAGCCCGTCCGAGGACCAGAGACACGGTGATTCTACAGCTTCATGTGTGTGTGTGTCTGTCACCCTGCTGTTACCCAGTGGCACGTTCTCGAGGTCAGATAGTTGGCCCGTCCCTCTCTCAGCAGGCACTCATTGAGAGCCGGCTCTGAGCCCACGTGCTGTGCTAGGCCCCAGAGGTGCTGTTGTGAACAAAACACAGTCCCTCGTGTGGAGCTCACAGGCAGTGGGGGAGGCGTAGGAGCCCACCATTAAGTTGTCGTGTGCTGAGTACTGTTGGAGGGGTGAGCGTGTGGTGCAGAGGGGACGGGGGTGTGCTTCCACTCCTGGAGGAATGGCTGTCTAAGCCAAGACTCGGAAACCAGGAAGGTGTCAGTTGGTGAACAGAGAGGAGGGAGCACGCGTACCAAGGTCCGCAGGAGTAGGGGAGCCAGGGGGACTTGGGGGAAGGGCAGGTGAGAAGCTGAGGTGCTCTTACAGCTTGGGCAGCCCCAAATCCCAGTGGAGTGTTTGCTTTTGGTAGGCCTGGTAGTCCCAGGCTTCTCTAGTTTCTGCTCTTGTTCACCGTGCATTTGTCATGGAATGTGAACACCCATGACGTACGTATTTGATACACAAAAGGGTGGATCTGAGATTTCAGGTCACAGATACGGTAGTGATTTTTTTTGAGCTTCATCTGCTGCCCTGGAGGATATTGTGTCAGAAACAAGAGGACAAAGTGATGACTGGCTCATTAATGTGCATGGTCACTAGGCATTGGCTGATGAAGCCAGTTTACTTGTAATAGTATAATTGTAATGATACAGGGTTACATTTAAGCGGTTTCTCTCTTTCCAAACCCACATAAAATCTACCTGAAAGTGGGGGTGGGGGGAGTGCTTTGTGTGCCTGCAAAAGACTTTAAGGCTTCAGGTGATCTGTAGTCCCTTTTCCCCATGCCTGCAGTAGATGGCAGTTCCTGTCAGTCACTGTGTGCGCGCGTGCGTGCGTGCGTGTGTGCACCCTTTGTGTCCCAGGCACCATGGCGTCAGGGGAGGGAGAATGCTGTAGAGCTGTGCCAAATAGTTGAAGGCACAGCATCTTCATTTCATTTTTCTTTTCGTGATCGTGGAGACCAATTGTGCTTGCTAACAGTTATGGAGGCCTGCTGGGCATCTTCCGCACTTGGGCCGATCACCCCACAGCATCCCTCCCAGGCACATTACATGGTCACCCTCGTTTGGTAAAGGGGGCAGCAGGCCAGAGGCTGGAGTCACTTCTGAAAGTCCTCCCTGCTGGTGTGTGGCGGTGTTAGGGACAGGCGGAATCAGGATCGGGGCCGGGTAGTCTGCTCCATGACCTGTGTTTTGTAGCAAAGGAAATTATAAAAGTATTATTTCAAATCAAAGTTTTAAAGTTAATGCTTTTAAAAATTAATTTATTTTGGGTGGGGCTGATCTAGGGTGTAGAATTTTACTAAATGCTCTGGAACCTATTGTTCATACTTTGTAGAACATATCCTACAAATTTAGAACTAAGCTGGAGGACTATTCTCGATGCTAAATTTGTGCACAGTTAACCCCGAATTTTGGTAAGGTAGCATAAGGTAACACTCGGGAACTTTTTTCTCCCTAACAGCAAAGTTTGGTAAATTTGCTGGCAAAGACGATGGCTCCAGTTTTAAAGCAGCGCTGCTCTCAGGCCCCCCAGGTGTCGGCAAAACCACCACGGCCTCCCTGGTCTGTCAGGTGGGTGTCCTGGTGCGGTGTGGCTGGGAAGCTAGCGCAGGGCTGGGTGTGTGCAGCGGGTGTGCGCGTGTGTGTGAGTGTGTAGTGGTGTGTGTGCATACTTTCCTGAAATTAAACCTTCAGAGTTTGCTTTGGTGTTTGGGATATTTGTCATTTTCATTCTTTAAAAAAAATATTGGTAGTTATGATTATAGGCAGTGTTTGCTTGTGCAGGCAGTGTGTTAAGCCTTTGGTTGATTATTTCATAGATAACAGTCTTTCAGCCCCTTGCAGATAGGAACACCTCACATGCCCTTCTGAGGAGTGTGTGCACCGTCACCATCCTCGGGTGACTGCTGAGAGGAGGGCAGTGGCGCAGTAGGACCCTCCCACTCTCAGGGTCCCGGCCAGTGGGACCCTGCCTTCCCCCTGTGGTCCCTGTGGCTGCTGTTCCTAGACAATGAGAAGACAGGGCCGTCCAGCCAGCCGCAGTGGGTGTGCGTCAGAATGGTATAGATGACACGTGAAATGGGACCAGAATGATACAGTGAAGACTTTGAACTTCTTTTACATCTATTGCGGGATTTATTGATCCTCTCTCCCAGAAGCTGATGGTTTTGTTTTATCTTCATTGTAGGGACCAGAGCATAACGTTTTAGCTGGTGTAAGGACTATAAAATTTCCATTCTATAAACATGAAAAAAAAAACCCAAAGAAATCTATTTTTACCTAGTCTCTACAATGTCGAACATGGCTCTTTCTTTTCCTGTTGTCATTACCTTTTTTGGTAATTCAATTAAGGCATTTTTTAATACTTTATGATTAAGATAGTCAATTTTGGGAAATAAACCAGAATAACTTGATTTTTTCATGATTTGAGAGGACAATTGTATATAGGGAGAATTTGACAAAGAATGACACCTTTATTATCGAAGTCAAGAATTATAATAGATTAATTTTACGTCTGATATTGAAATCTTGGGTTGGTTATATTTAATTCTTTCTAGGACTTCAGGAAACAAATAGTAAAATTGCTTGTTCTTCCAGGTTATTGATTTATCAGCCAAACTTGTGTGTTTGTGTGTATGAATATGATATTTTAAAACTCTCTTGATTGTGAGGCATACTACAGTTAATTTCATTGTCTGTTATTATTCTACTTTATCTTTTTAGCCATGGCTCTTTGTATGATTTTTCTACCCTCTTTCTTCCTTAACTCTCTTCTTTTTTTTCGTGGGGGGGAAGAAGAATTAATAATTTGTGATAGTGATGGTTTCTAATATTTTGATTAGGAATTGGGATATAGCTACGTGGAACTGAATGCAAGTGATACTCGGAGTAAGAACAGTTTGAAGGAGATTGTTGCTGAGTCACTGAGCAATACCAGCATCAAAGGCTTTTATTCAAGTATGTGACTGTTTGAACTGGTTTTTTGGGGGGGGGTATGTAAGAAAACAAGTTCATTTCCATGTTTAACTGCCACTGTTGTGCACTAGCCACCCTGCTGTATATATCCTGGGGCAAATGAGAGAATAATAAAAGCCTCTGATGTAATTCTTGTAGAGGACATTTTTTTTAGGTATTAGGGATTTCTGAGAATGTAAAAATGCATACATGGACACATTTATGTACTTTGCATATGCTTTTAGCAGATTCACAGGAGTGGAGTTTTGAATGTGTTGTTACTAGTGTACCATGTGTTATGTAAATGTTTGTAAAGAGCTGTGTTCCAACAACAGTTGTTTTGTTTCTGTCCTGTCCCACTGCTTGTCCTCAGGTGGAGCAGCCCCTTCGGGAAGCACGAGACACGCCCTCATCATGGACGAGGTGGACGGCATGGCGGGCAGTGAGGACAGGGGAGGCATTCAGGTAACGGCGGCAGTGCGGTCGTGCAGTTTTACTGTTTTGTTTTGTTGTTTACAAGAAATACAAAGAACTAGTTATGCTGTGGTATCTGTGGCAATTCAGCCATGTTGCCGGGGAGGTTTTTAAAACGGAGACTGCATGCATTGTGTGGTATCGTGTTTTTTAAATAATTATTTTTGTGTTGCTAATTTGCCTTGCAGGAATTAATTGGTCTGATAAAACATACAAAAATTCCCATTATTTGCATGTGCAATGACAGAAATCATCCCAAGATTCGCTCTTTGGTTCATCATTGTTTTGATCTTCGTTTTCAAAGACCTCGGGTTGAACAGATTAAGGTATGGTGTTGGGAATTTTTTTCTCCATCACATTATTGTATTTATTAAAGGGTCAGTTTTAAAAGTACCTGAAAATATTTTTAAAATATCTGACTATGTAAGTTGCAAAAAAAAAAATCACTGAAATTCTCTTTTTAGGCTGCTATGTTGTCTGTTGCATTTAAAGAGGGTTTGAAGATTCCCCCTCCAGCTATGAATGAAATAATTTTGGGAGCCAATCAAGATATCAGACAGGTAAATTAAATATGTACTACATGACAGTTGATGATTCTTTTGAATTGATGCCTTCGGCCTTTGGGGAGTGGGCGTGGTGGTTCTGTCTTGTTGACAGAGTCTTATCTGTGGTTCTCGTAGGTCTTACACAACATGAGCATGTGGTGTGCACAGAGTAAGGCCCTGACCTACGACCAGGCCAAGGCCGATTCCCACAGAGCCAAGAAGGATGTCAAACTGGTAATGAATGGATTTCCATTTATTCTTGTTCCTTGACACACCTATGAAACCTGTGGATATTTATTTATTTTTTATTCTCACCTGAGGATGTTTTTTCATTGCTCTTTGATATGAGGGGTGAGTGGGGGGTTGGCGGGGGTGGTGGCGGAGAGAGAGAAACATCGATCGGTTGCCTTCCATATGTGCCCCAACATGATGTCAGACCTGCAGCCTAGGCATGTGCCCTGACCGGGCATTGAACCAGCAGCCTTTCGGATTACGGGACAATGCTCCAACCAACTGAGCCACACTGGCCAGGGCTGGATATTTATAATAAGAGTTATAGACAGCTGCTAAAAGTGTTTCTAATTCAAATGGAATTTTTTCAAGGACTGTCCACGTGTATTGTAAATTTTGAGAAAGGGAAGTTTTAAATTATACATGCTTCGATAAGTGTAAAATGGCTTAAGAGTCCTTGATGTATGGATTTCATTCATGTTTTCAGTGGTTTTGCATCTGTTGTGAATAATCTGTTGTTAATGGTTTATAGTTCAATAACCTCCCTGAAACTAATTTACAAACTTTTAAAAAAAGAGACAGTAAAAACACTGCTTAATCATTGCTCTAACTATAATACATTCTTGTCAATTATCTCTTTGTTCTAGTTCACCTAGTCACTAGCCAGAATTTATTATAGTTAGAGCAGTGATCAAGCAGTGTTTTTACTGTCTCTTTTTAAAAAAGGTAGTAAAATTTAGAGCAATTTTCGGTTCACAGCCGAACTGAACAGAAGGTGCGGAGATTCTCCACATGCCTCCCGTCCCCGCACGTCCCACCGTCTGCACGGCCAGCACCCACCATTGCTGCCACTGACGACCTGCTCGGACGCGTTATTCCTGCCCAGAGTCCCTAGTGGCGTGCCTTTCGTGGGCCTGACAAACGATGTGCAGTCACACGTGTCTGCCCTCGTCGCTTACTAAAAATCCTGCGCGCTCAGCTTCCCCTCCCTCACTCCTGGCAGCACCCACCTTTCACTGTCCCCGTAGTTTCACCTTTTTGGAAATGTTTATAGTTGGAATCACACTGTGGAGCCTTTTCAGATTGGCTTCTTTCACTTAGTAATTTGTATTTTAACGTGCCTCCATAATTTTTCATGGCCTGGTAGGTCATTTCTTTTTAGTGCTGAATAATATCCCACTGGGTGTGCCATAGGTTATTCATTCACCTACTGAAGGGCAACTTCCAAGGTTTGGCAATTGCAAGTAAAGGGGCTAAACATCCATGTGCAGGGTTTGTGTGTGTGTATGTGTGCGATGTGTGTTTTTAATTCACCCGGGCACAGAACAGGGAGCACAACTAGTGGACAGTAAGGTTAAGTGTCTGTTTAGTCTTGTGGTACACCACCAGCTGTCTCCCAGACTGTACCACTTGGAGTTCCTGCCGGCAGTGCACGCAAGTTCCTGTCGCCGCACATCCTGGCCAGCATTTGGTTTGGTCAGCATGTGGGTGTTGGCCCTTCCACTAGGAGCGTCCCTCTTTCTTGTTAGGGCCCATTTGATGTTGCCCGGAAAGTGTTCGCGGCTGGAGAGGAGACTGCTCACATGTCACTCATGGACAAATCAGATCTCTTTTTTCACGATTATTCGATAGCGCCCCTCTTTGTCCAGGAGAACTACGTACACGTGAAGCCCATCGCTGCAGGGTGAGTGTTCAGAGCTGGTGCGGGGCACAGGTAGTGCCCTCCTGGCACTGCGGTGGCCAGACGACGGAGGGGGAGGGCTGTGGGGTGCGGGCAGGGCCGTGATGCAGGCTGGTTTTCATCCTGCAGGGGGGACATGAAAAAGCACCTGATGCTTCTAAGCAGAGCAGCAGATAGCATATGTGATGGTGACCTGGTGGACCGGCAGATCCGGAGTCAGCAAAACTGGAGCCTTCTGCCCACACAGGTAAGCGTAGTGCTCTCCTTAAAGTGCAGGCTCTCCTTTAGTTGGGGAGAACAAGGTAGCTTCTAGCTCCTGTAATTGTTTAAAATACCAGATAGACCTTACTGCTGTTACGGCAAAAATACACTCTGTTACAGATTAAAACACTCTGTGGTCACCATTGTCTTTTTGTTGATCTAGCCCCATTTGTCAGTGGTTTATGATGTTTTTATGTAAGTGGACATATGGAAATAGGAATGTTACATTGTGGTCGTAACTAAGATGTGAGTCAGAAGTTTCATTTCCTGTTTTACCTTAAGAATCTATGTCTTTTTTGGCATTGTTGGCTCTCCCAGATGATTCCTCAGTAACTTCTCCTTGAAGAAATGTAGCCAGGTCAGCAGGTACCTTCTGATACGTGGATTCTGATTTTCTTCTCTCTTGCTAAAGAGGCAGCTTTGAATTGGGTACTTTATTTCAGTTGATATCTTTTACTCAAAATAGACTTTTGTAAACATTCATAATGAAGAGTGTTTGTTCCTGTTGGAGTTTTATGTATTTCTGCACCATCATTGGCCTGAGTAATAGGGGACTTCTGGCGGCCTGCTCTTCTCTTAATCGTACCCACACGTTGTTTGAAAAAAAAAATCATTTTGGATATAAAGAATTCTTTCTCATGTTTTAAAGGTGTTCATTTTTTAAATTAGTAATTGTGTTTTTGAGAATTTGTCTTAAAAATAATTTTAAAGAGAAAAGCTTAATATACAAAAATGCTCCCTAAGTCAATAGTTCCAGTGGCAAAAAATGGGACAGAATCTCCATGTCCAGCAACAGGAGAGTGATGAGTTGTGGTGAATTCTCTTGATTAGAACACTGCCACCTTTACAATTACTTGTAAAGATTAGCTAATATGAAAAACTTAGTTAATTATTAGAATAAAGCAAGATACAAAATTTATGTATAACTCCAGCCTTTAACAAAGTGAAATCCCCGGGGGTAGAGATCCCCAGCAATACCCCTCGTACTTTGCTCAGGCGTCAGTTTACTCGATGATGGAAAGAGCAGACCTTCCGTGCTTTGAATCTCCTGTGCTGTTGGGAGCTTGTGCTGGAGGCGGTCACGCTGCTCTGAAGCAGCGTCCCTTCTGCCACACTGGCCTCCACGGGGTAGCTGGTGTGTCAGGGCCAGTGATTGAGGGGCTCAGTTGGCAGGCCGACCTCTCTCAGGGCCAGGCGGCAAGACGTGCTTCTCTGGGAGGTTCCCCATGCCGGCAGGTCCAAGACGGAGGGCGAGGGACTGACCGCCCTGGGGTTCGGGGCACCGGCTGCGGGGCTGCGTTTTCCAGGCTGCTTGGAAGCCCACTGCTGCTAAGGAAGCTGCTTTGCACAGAATTTAAGTCACGGGCTGCTCTTGATCTTTTCAGGCCATTTATGCCAGCGTTCTCCCTGGAGAGTTGATGAGGGGCTCCCTGGGCCAGTTTCCCTCCTTCCCCAGCTGGCTGGGGAAGCACTCGTCCACAGGCAAGCACGACCGCCTCGTTCAGGACCTCGCGTTGCACATGAGCCTCCGGTAAGTGGTGTCCTTCCGTTCCTGGTGTTTCGTCGGGGCGGGGGATTTAGCCTTCATCCGGGAAGGAGCACGTTAGCCGAACAGTTCATGTTTTAGTTTGATTTTATTGCTAACTCGATAGATGGTCCTGATGAGTTCCTTTTTATCTCGTGAGACTGCATTTTATTAACCCAAAGTCACTATAACCCTTATATTTACCACTTAACAGGACACTTTGGAAGAGTGAAGCCAGGTGATAGGTGTGCCACACCTCAGATAAATTTAACACCATGTGTGTCTGAGACAGTGATATTATTGATGGTTCTTGTGACCGTGCCTGTTACTGGTGGGCATATAAAACATCTTCGCCTCACAATAATTGAATTGGAAAAGGCACTATGTAAATAAGCGAATTGGTTTTTACCTGTCCCAACCGTACACTGTCCCCGTTGTCCGGGAGAGGGCACACGGTTTGGTTTGTAATGGCAAGTGGAGCCTCAGAGGATGAAAACCAATGTGCTTGGAGAGGTTTAAGGATGTTCAAAATTCTGGTGATTGGTACACTTTTGTTAAAGTTCGGAAACTTAGAAAATGTGCCTCCGTACAAATAGTAAGTCAGCTTCAGGGGTTTATTTTTGACCATGGAACACTGCTGGAGCGTCTGTGTCCCTGCCGTTCTCACCAGTCAGGTCGCGGGCCCGCCTCTCGGCTTTCGTCCTGCTCCCTGCCCCCTGCTCTGAAGGGTCCTTCCTCCCTCTGCCTCGGGGGCCTCCCCTTTGCTGTGCTCGTGTAGGTTTGGAGCGCTGGACTTGCATGTTGTTTCGTGGTCTTCCTGTCTTATGTCTGCCCCCTTCTCCTGTTGGACTGAACCTTTCGGGTGGTAGGGACTGAGGCTCACTTGCCTAGCACATAGCATTGCTGAACAAATGTTTCTTAGGGAGTTTTCAGCTATTTTATGTCTTTAAATGACAGCATGTAAGGAGAAAGAAAAACAGCCATTTTGATAACATTCTAGTTGCAGCCGGTCACAGGCTGTTTCCCTAATTCTCTCCCTGGCCAGTGTGTGGGTCATGCCACCTTGTGACTCTGCAGGAGCTTTCTCTGCAGAATTTTTTTTTAAAGATTTGGGGAAACCCCACTCTAGAACTAAACATTGAAGAGGAACAGCATTAGGAACTGTGAGGGAAGCATTTTCCTGTAGAATTCTGTATGCTGCAGTCCAGAGACGGAAAGGCATTGGGGACCCCCATTAGCAGGTGGCAGGGCACTTCGGGCAGGAAATCTCGCTGCCTTTCACCGATGCTTTCAGTGTCTGGGGCTGGGAGAGAGAGCTCTTGGGCCACAAGAAGTAGGAGCAGAGACACCGTTGTTGCCTGGGCCTTAGGAGTAGGGTGGAAACACAACCTGCACTCGTGTTTCACGTTCTCTGATCCAGGTAAATGGAAAATCCCCCCCGGGCACACTGGAGTTTGCCCGTCACCCTGGTGGGGTAGCACTAAGCTTTCTCTCCACCAGCTGTTGAATAGTAGGCATTCCATTATTAAACGCATTTGTTAAAAAGCATTATTAAAAGTGATTGAACTCCATGTGATTAACTATTGATAACGCACAGTCTGACTTGAATTGGTAGTAGTTTGCCACTGACTACAGGTGTGTCTCTTTTGCTTTGGTTTAAGAACTTACTCCAGCAAAAGAACTGTAAATATGGATTATCTGTCACATATAAGGGATGCACTTGTACGGCCCTTGACCTCACATGGGGTAGAAGGAATACAGGATGTTGTTGCCCTTATGGATGCATATTATTTGATGAAAGAAGACTTTGAGAATATCATGGAAATTAGCAGCTGGGGAGGCAAGCCTAGTCCCTTCTCCAAGCTGGATTCCAAGGTAACTTGTGTAACCCACTGGTTTTCCCTCACTGTGTAATTACCAGGTTCATACTGAGAGTGTTTTAGAGATGTTTACATGCTTTAAAAAGGATTAGTTTTTTTCCTTCAGACTTTTTTATTACTTATAGTCTGTGCTCTCCAAATGCTGTTTGAGTACAGTATTAAGACAAGACTTCTGGATTTGACTTTACAATTTGTATATTTACCTTCTCTTTATGCTGAGTGGAAAAGCAAGATGAGAAAAGCTTAGGAACAGACATAAAAGTATCCCTTATAAATAAGGGTGAGATGAGCCGGGTGACGTAACATGAGGTGGTGGTAATGCATTAGGAGAAGAAAGAAGTGTTACTGGCTGAGGATTTTCACACGTCCGCCTGATCTGTGGGCTCAGTATTCCAGCTGGACTGCTTGTTACGTACGGGATAGTGTAGTCCCTACTTTCTCTATATAATGAGCATGAACAATTGAAAGTAAAATAATGTATGTGATGATCCAAGGACTCACACTTGTGCCTGTTTACCTGGGGCTGTTTCAGAAGGCTTGCCCTCTCCAGGGTTTTGACCTGATGTAAAGGTTCTGTGTGATTTCTCACAAGAGACGTCTACAGTTGGAATTCATGAGCTCACCCTGCAGCTATTAGCAGCTTGATGTTAAAGCTTTTCAGGTTACTTAGTGTGTTGAAGTAACCACCATCAGCAAAGTTGTTTTGTGGTAATTGCAGGCTTTAACTTGTGCCTTACAGTGTGCCTTTTTTTTTAAGATTTTATTTATTTATCTTTAAAGGGCAAGGGAAGTGGGGGGGGAGACATATCAATGTATGGTTGCCTCTCATGCTTCCCTTGCTGGGAACTGGCCTGCAGCCCAGGCATGTGCCCTGACTGGGAATTGAACCTCGATCCTCTAGTTCGCAGGCCCACGCTCAACCCACTGAGCTACACCAGTCAGGGCACTATGTGCCTTTTAAAAAAATTTATTGATTGTTGACTTTGCCTGTTACTTAGAACTGCAGAACATTGACCAGGTAAAAATGATGACTTAAAGTGACTTTCTTGTCTGCCTTTAAGTTTCTAAATACTGATTTTTATCGTTTTGAGTCATGGTCTCTATTAAGCATATCATTAAAAATACGTAACTTCTCCATAGAAAAATGCTTTTATACATAGGAGTACACACACACACACACACACACGTAATGCATAAATATTTTACAAATAATTTCAAGAGGCTTCCAGGGTTTTTCAAAGCCTTTAAGCCTACAGAGTTCAAAAGGATTCTTCGGCACTCAGATCTTTTTAAAAACTCTCCCCATTTCTTTTCTTTAGGTGAAAGCAGCCTTTACAAGAGCTTACAATAAGGAAGTCCACCTGACTCCGTACGCACTTCAGGCAGTGAAGACATCCAGACACAGTACAGGCCCGGCACTGGATTCCGAATACAGTGAGGAGTTACATGAAGACGACTCTCAGTCTGATGAGAGAGATCAAGACTCAATGGAAACTGATGCTATGATCAAGGTAGTATTGTAAGCTACAGAGAGGAACCCTGTGATACTCCCTCAAAATAGTTTATCTTTTCTTGTGTATAATTTGCCTTCAGAAATTATTCAGAGCCTGTTCAGTAAGTAAAGCTGTGAAGATACTTTCATGTTTTTTTGTTCATCACAGTTGAGGGTGAAGAAGATATAGATTTCATTTTTATAAACAGTTAGCTTCATATAATAGTGGAAGAGCCAAACACCAACAAATCGAATTGATGGACATATGCTGTTAGAAAAGTATGATTGTTATTTATTTGATTGTTGGTTTGTGCTTTGCCCAGACACACATTTTCACAGCACAACCAGGAAAAGTGTTTTCAGTGACCACTTCTCCCTTCTGTTGAGTTTTTCTGCAGCCACTGAACTGCCCATAGAAGTTTTCTAGAGCAAAACACCCTCATCTTTTGCTGGGACAGGTTAAAGCCACTTACAGTATCGGCCCGCTGTTTGCCTTTGGCTGAGGCAGTGGGATGCAGTGTGTATTCTCTCTTGTGAGTGTGTCATTCTTGCCCCTCAGTTTTTCTAAATTGATTTTTTTTTAGAGAAAGAGAGGAAGGCAGAGGGCGTGCGAGTGAGACATAATTTGTTGTTCCAACCGTGTATGCATTCATTGATTCTGCTGTGTGCCCGCAACAGGGATCGAACCCACAACCTTGGCTTGTCAGGATGACGCTCTAGGCGGCTGAGCCCCCTGCCAGGGCCTCGCCCATCACTTTCGTTTTTTATATGCAGGACTCGTGGCCTTCAGCAGCGGAGCTCTCCCCATTTAGCCTCGTGGCACAGAAGAGGTTGTTTCCCCCTCTCCTCACACTCAGTGTTTAGACCCTTGAATCTGAAACAGAAAGAAAGGTCTTTTACCCTGCTTGTAAATGGTCTTCTTCGTCTTTCCTAAATATACCTTTGTTTTAAATCCAGGAAACTGCATACGTAGGGAACATATCTTCATTCTAGATTCTAAGTAGCTTTTTAGTTTTTACTGCCAACTTTTCAAGGCTGCAAGTAGCCCAGTTGTTTCTTGAAAGTATGTAGATGAACCGCTTTCATTTACTCATAAACACAGCTATTAACTATTTTGTGCATCTTTTCCTCCCAACAGAAAAAGACAAAATCTTCAAAGCCTTCAAAATCAGAAAAAGATGAGTCCAGAAAACGAAAAGGAAGAAGTTCAAAGAAATGAAGCCATTTTTTTACTACTGACAGTCACTTTGTACTCACCCTGTTGACCAGTTAGCTGGTCTAGAGGATGCCTTGTTTTTCCAAAGGAAAGCGAGTGGGGCGACCAGATGGCCCCATTATAAGTCAGTGGCGGCACTGCTAGAAAGATGTAACCGGTAGGCGACCGTACACCTCTTATAGAGGTTGGAGGACCACCTGGGTCCTCCACTGGCCCCCGTCAGCCCCAGCCTAACTCGACTGTGCTGCGACATGCCCAAGAACAGTGGCACTAAGCGACTTTTGTAAGCTTAACTGTGTACCTTAACAAGCCTTTATAGGTCCAATGCTGATTTTTTAAAGCTAGTTACTATTATGTGGTGAAATTTTGTAAATAAATCATAATACAAAACAATCACCACCTAGAACTGGGTATTCTTTGCACATTGCCAAATATCTTGCAAAATATAAATTAGGAATAAAAATGTTTCATATGATATATGTACAAATTCTTAAGATTGTCATCTTGTACAGTAAAATACTGTATTGGTACATAGCTTTCTTATTAATTTGCAAATGATTGGACAAAAATTAATTTTACTACTAACCAGCAGTGGGAAACGTAACTGAGGCAGTTGAAGAGTTAGAACTCTTGATTTCCAGCCTCATTATGGCTGTGCGTGCTGACCCCGTCCCTGCTGTGGAGAGAATTTCACGGCCGAGCCTCTTTGCTATTACTGGAGGGCGTGGAGGGCTGCGAAAGCATTGCCGGTCATTCTTGTCTTTGCAGGGTCTCCGCCCATCAGGCTCAAGCTGGTGGGGCCTCACTAGGTGAGACACCTAATCTCACTCTGGCTGTGGGCAAGAGGAACTCTGGCTTGTTTACTTTGCCCAGGGAAGTCTGGTTCTGTCCTGTGGCGGGTTCCACAGACTGACCCTGTTGGAACTTTCGATTTTAACTATACCTGTGGGGCGGCTCTCAGGCTGTGAGACTAGTGTGGAATTCAGGTGTCTGTTTTTTAATCTTGTTGGTAAATGCTCAGAGGAATGTGCTAAAATGAATTTAAAATCAGGATAATAATTCCTGCCTCTAAGGAACTGAGAGTCTTGTTTGGAAGGTCATGGATTTAGAGGGTCTTTATCACGTGAAAAACGTCTTTCATGCAGATTAAGTTCGTTATGGGAACAGAACGTTGACTTCAGCCTTTAGCTTCTGAGCCCCTCCCCCTCCGTGTTAAAGCCTGGCTTCCACCCCAGGGAATGAGGATGGCCCTCGCCAATGGCTGCCTCCCCACCCAGTGCGATGAGCATGAGTTTCTTGCACTTTCCCCTGTTGCCACTGTTTTCAGATATACTTTGCTGTGTGATCCCCAGGAAAAAGGCCGTAACGTCCTTGCAGTCAGAACAAGAAAGTGTCCTTCACGTGTTGTTTTTAATTATGAATGCTCTATACATGATTGGTGTAATTTGTGTATAAGATAAATAACTTTGAGTTAGAGAGTGTAAATATGCTTTTTAAAATACGACAGACTAGGTCTGAGTCCTCTTTGAAGCCCTTGTGACCATGAGGGATGTGACTGAGGTGAGTGCTGGGTAGCAGTGGGTGGGTCCAAGGCAGTTTGGACGTGAGTCTAAGGGGTCTGTATTGGGAGTGCGTGTTTGTTGGAGCAAACAGTAAATCCTTATTGGAGCCACTAGATTGCCATCCATCATCTTTGCAGCATAAAAGTGCACACTGGCTTTTTAGGAGATGCATTGAATATTGGCTGTTTTGTAATCTATCACAAAATACTGTATCCTTTGTCTTGTTAAATTTTGGTGGTTCGTGAACAAGGAATGCATTGTTCTATGTACTTCCACTCACAGATCCCAAGTGCCTATAACTTATTCCTATATGCATGTGACACCCCTGCAGTGATCGTGGAAAACAAGGAGACTAAGGGTGGGTTTGTTGATAGTGACTTGTATTGTACCACTTAGCAAGGCCAAGGCCGCTGGCCAATCCTCTAGCCTTAGGGAGGGAAGAAGAGAACAGGCTGCAGGCATCATGCACGTGGATACTTGGACCCTCCCCTTGGCTTGTTGGTACCTGTGCAGTGCTCAGGATGCTGGTGGTCATATTGTGAAGTCGTATCATCTGAAACATTCAGAGTTAGGCCATATTGCTCATTTCCGTTAGCTGCTTAGACTTCGGTCACATTGATCTTGGATAGCAAGGACGAGCGCAGGAAATGCATGTTGGTCTAAGACGCACAAGGCATGTGACACGTGCAGGGAAGTGCACGCTGTAACCACCCAGGGCGGACTTGGAGTGAGGTGTTGTCTTGGGGGGGTCAGATGATTTAATCTGCAGCAGGAATTCCACAGTGTGCAGTGCAGCAATGCAGGACAGATAGTGACTAAAAGCTGATGGTGTCATTCTCTCAAATATTGTAGTGATTTTTGGTGTTTCTATTTAAGGATCGATTCCACTGAATAGCCTTGATTTGTGTAAAGTTCTCATTTCAAACTTGTAAGTGCCCAAACTGCACTAAGTGCTTCAAGTTGCCTTCCTGTGTGTCTTCAAATCCAGAAAAACATCACAAATATCTAGTTAACAATTTTATTTAAAGGACATATTTCAAAATATAAAAGTTATCAAAAGAAGCTGAATATTTACAGTTATGTCATAGGATACTATTAACAGTGCAGAGCACAGAATATGAAAAAGAAATATACAAAGTGTAATAAACAGCAATGTTACATGTTACCATTTTGTCACTCTATGGAAGGGGAAAGTGGCAACCTGGACAGGTCACCTTTGTTTTTCCCTCTGTGTCCAGGAAGGACCATCTCTGGATCCACCAGGTCACAGGCACAGCTGCATGTGGTAGACGCTGTCTCAGGCCATGTCTAGAAAGAAGCAGATAAGCCCACGTGCTTTTAGAAGTCTTTCAGATATAACTGGCATTTAGTAATAAAGCCCAGCACACTACAGAGGTTTTTTTGCTCATTCATGGAACGTGGAGCTGGATCATCGCTGTGTTCAAGTTACAAATGTTCAGTCTGTGGTCAGCAGTGTGTTTCAGTCTTGGCCTTGCGACTGATGAAAACTGTGTGGTCAGGCTGTTGAATCTCTGTTATAAAGTGAGGCTGACAGTAGCTACCTTACTGGGAATAGTGAGAAAATGCAAGGTAAGTGCCTAGTAATCTAGAGAAAAAACTTGAACAAAATGATTTTTGAGGATTCCTTGTCTAAAAGGAGTCAGTGAGCAATAACTTCAACCAATACTCATTGTATAATAAAATACTTGTAGTGACTCTCGCAAAAAGTCGTGCCTAATCATGCACTGAGGCATGTCTGCAAGTAGTTATGATACCACGGTCTAAAGCTCTAATTTCATGCAAGTGTAGACTCAGGAGAGTCTGTGTAGATTAAATGGCAGATGAATCCTCCCATAGGTAGTATTTTGTACTCAGTTTATAACTAGAGCAACCAAAAGTATGTAGACTATTGGAAAAGTGACAACCCTTGAAAGAAAAGAACTCTACCAGGTTAAGGCCTTTGTATGGCTTTTCAACTGAGGGCAAGTCCATTGCATGGAACAGCTAAACTCTGAACAGCGAAGTCAATCTTTTTAGTTTGGAGAGTCACAGGAGTTTGAGGTTGCCAGATACACTGAGAAGTGAAGGAGAGTGTCCTGGGAAGGGGACTGCTCCAAAATCTGCATGCAAAAGCCTCATGCAAATCCTTGAACTTTACAGGCCTGGAAGAGACTCTTTCATGCCAGACTTGAAGAAGTGCAGTTCCATGTTGTAGGGAGCACCGTGTATCGAAAACTGAGGGCTGCCTCTACGAGCTTGGGGCCTCAGCCCTCTGACCAGAAAGAGTAAAATTCTGCCAACAAACAGGCTGGACGAAGACTGAGCCTCAGGTGAGATTGCTGCTCCAACCAGCTGCAGCCTGTGAGCCCCCACCTGAATAGAAGACCCAGCTAAATTAAACCATGCTTGTGAAGGTATACTGTGGGTCCAGATGGCAACATAGAAGGCTCCAGAACTACTTTCTCACAGAGACACAGTGAATCTACAGCTACATGTAGAACAATTCCCTCTGAAAGAAATGCAGGACCTAGCAAGTGACACCTATACATAAGGTGAATGAGGAAAACACCCACAGGAGAGGGCAGGAGAGGCTAAGAAAGTCTCGCCAGAGACCCCACCCCTGGCAAACTGCCCCACAACTGGTACGTTGAGTTTTAAGACTTCTACCTAAGAGAGGGGCCCCTAAAACATCTAGCTTTGAAAACCAGTAGGTCTTAACACCCATGAGAACCAGTTCTAAGTGGGACTGCATGAACCCACCACGGCTAAAACCCCAGGGCTCAGCACATATGCAGCTGACTGAAATCCATTGTCTTTCTGTGAAAGAGGCCTATTGGCTTAGCTTAAAAGATACAGCCTAAGAAGCAGGCTTGTCATTTAACATATATCTAGGGGCCAACACTCCCCAGAGACTGGTGGCTGGCAGGTGCCATCTACATAACCTCTCCCTGCTGTGACCACAGTCTCTGGTCTCTCCCAGAAAGGAGCTTGTTTACAAATTGGATGCTCAGGTTTTTGCTGCTTTCCAGGGGACACCCTTTAAAATTGCAGGGTTTACTTTCACAGGTCCCCCTGGACTGTAATAAACAGAGAATGTGTGCTTAACTTGCCATCCCACTTTGGGCTCAGCACAGAGGCAGGGTCAGAAATGCTTATCGTAATTGCTGTGGCCTGAAGGCCCAGCTTTGAGTCAGCCTGTATGTAGGTCCTGACAGACGCTGGCACACCCTCAATGGCCGGGAGCCACAGGAACAAAGAAGGCTACTTAGACAATCTCAAAGGTTTGAGACAACCCAGAGCTAAGGCAGGCCTGGATAAGGTTCTTTCCCTACATGAGAACATGCCATGACTGGCAGAGGTGGCTGTTTTATCTAAGGCATAGACACCAACACAGAATCAAGGAAAATGAAAACAAATATGCAAGAACATATTTCAAATGCAAGAACAAACTAAAACCTCAGAAAAATAGCTTAAAATGGAGATAAATGATTTAACTGATAAAAAGTTAAAATTATTTGTCATAAAGATGCTCACCAGTTCAGAAGAAGAATGCATGAACAAAGTGAGAATTTCAACAAAGATGAAAGTAGCAAACAAATTAGGCTTGGGGAATACCATAACTGAACTGAAAACTACAACAGAGAGGTTCAGCATCAGAGACTAGATGAAGCAGAAGAAAGCACCAGCACACTGAGGGCAGTGGGACTCATACAGTAAAAGAAAAAAACATTACAGCTTAAGGGACTTTGGGGATAACATCAAGCAAACCGGTATTTGCATGTCAGGGGTCCCAAAGAAGAAAGAAAGGGGCTGAAAACACCCCTACTCTGGGGAAGGAACAGACATCCAGATCCAGGAAATCAGTTCCAGACAAAAGGAACCGAAAGAGACCCACACCAAGACAGTATGATTAAGCTGCCAAAAATTAAAGACAAGGAGAGAATCTTAAGAGCAGCAAAAGAAATATAGGGGTACTACATAAGACTTAGCAGATTTTCAGCAGAAGCTTTGGAGACCAGAAAAGCAGCATAATATATTCAAAGGGCTGAAAGAAAAAAGGGACAGAGGATGCTGTAACTAGCAAAGCTATACTTCACAGTTGAAGGTGGAGAAAGTCTTCCAGACGGGGAAAAGCTAAAGGAGTTCATCACCAGCCTTACAAGAAATGTTAAGAGGACTTCTTGCCCTGCTGGGTGGCTCAGTTGGTTGGAGCATCATCCAGTACATGAGGGCACAAGTTCAAATTCTCGTCAAGGCGTATACCTAGGTTGTGGTTTCAGTCCACAGTAGGGGCACACGCAAGAGGCAACCAATTGATGTTTCTCTCTCACATCGATGTTTCTCTCCCTCTCTCTGTTCCCCCCTCTGTTACTCTCTCTCTAAAATCAAAAAGCATATCATCTGGTAAGGATTGAAAAAAAAAGGATTTGTTATAGCTAAAATTAAAAGGGCACAAATTAATACCAGGGAAACTTAGGAGAATGTAAATCTCAATGGTAAAAGTAAATACATAAATTCAGAATAACCAAATATAACGGTGATGAATTAATCACGTATAAATCTTTGAAGGTTGAAAAACAAAACTAGTAAAAATAACTATAACTACAGTAACTTATTACAAGATAAACCACATGATAAAGATGTAAATTGTGAAAACCAAGAAAAAAATGTGTGTGGAGAGAGTAGAAATGTAGAACTTCAGTTTTTCCTAACTTAGACCTATACGATGTTTCATGTAAGGCTCATGGTATTCACAAAGCAAAACCTATAACAGATAACACTAAAGATAGAGAAATGAATCCAAGGGTACCACTACAGAACATCATATCACAAAGGGAGAGAGCAAGAGAAGAAAGGCACAAAGGAATTACCCAATATCCAGAAAACAATTGGCAAAATAGCAGCAAGTCTATACCTCTCAATACTTATTTTAAATGGACTAAATTCACTGATCAAAAGACATGGAGTGGCTGAATGGATGATTGGAAAATTTACAACTATGACTCAACAGAATGTCACTGAACAAACCAATGGGGCAAAGAAATTAAAATAAGTAAAAAAATACCTTCAGACAAATGGATATGGAAAGACAACATACCCAAATTTATGGCAAATGTAGCATAAGCGGTTCCAAAGGAAAAATCTGTGATAAATGTCTACATTCAGAAACAAGACCTCAAACAACCCAACTTGACAACCAAGGAACTAGAAAAAGAAGAAAAAGCTAAGTCCAAGTTAGTAGAAGATAATTATTGGAGCAGAAATAAATGAAAGACTAAAAAAAGATCAATGGAAGCAAGAGCTTTTTTTTTTGCTAAAAATAGACAAACCTTTAGCCAGACTCACCAAGAAAGAGGACTCAAACTCAGAAGTGAATGAAGACACATTACAAGTGATAACACAAATGCAAGAGATGGTAAGAGACCTCCGGCCAAGATAGAGGCATAGGTAGACACATTGTGCCTCCTCGCACAACCAAAAGGAGGACAACAACAATTTAAAAACAAAAAAACAACAGAACTGCAAGAAATTGAATTATATGGAAGTCCAACAACCAAGGAGTTAAAGAAAAAACATTCATCCAGACTGGTAGGAGGGGTGGAGTTGTGCAGGTGGGTGAAGAGGACTTGCAGCAAGGAGGCAGCTGGCGGTTGGAGGGCCGGGGTGCAAGGCGGCGGATGGCCCACAAGGTAGCAGCTAGTGGACAAGGTGGTCCTACATTTGCATGCAGATAAACTGGGAGGATCAACTGGGGAATGAGACAGACCATGCAACCCAGAGCTCCGGTGGGGGAGCAGAAATAAAGCCTCAGACCACTCATTGAAAACACCTGTGGGGGTTGAGGCAGCAGGAGAAACTCTCAGCCTCATAGGAGAGTTTGTTGGAGCGACCCACAGGGTCCTAGAATGTACACTAACCACCCATGGGAATCAGCACCAGAAGGGCCCACTTTGCTTGTGGGTAGCAGGGGAAGTGACTGAGAGCCAGCAGAGAGCGAAGCAAGTGCCATTGTTCCTTCTCATACCCACCCCCCAGACAGTGTCACAACACAGCCACCTGGGTTGCCCTGCCCTGGTGAATACCTTAGGCTCCACCCCTCACTACATAGCAGGCACGCCAAGGGAAAAAAATGGCCCAAATGAAAGAAGACATCAAAGCTCAAGAAAAAATACAACTATGTGATGAAGAGACAGCCAACCCATCAGATGCACAGTTCAAAACACTGGTAATCAGGATGCTCACAGAATTGGTGGAATTTGGTCGCAAATTAGATGAAAAAAAAAGTAGGATAAGCTAAGTGAAATAAAGGAAAATGTACAGGGAACCAATAGTGATGGGAAGAAAACTGGGACTCAAATCAACGGTGTGTACCAGAAGGAAGAAACATTCAACCAGAAAAGAGTGAAAAAACAAGAATTCAAAAAAAATGAGAGGCTTAGGAATCTCCAGGACATCTTTTAAACATTACAACATCCAAATTATAGGGGTACCAGAAGGAGAAGAGAAGAGCAACACATTGAATGAAAACTTACTTGAACAAATAATAAAGGAGAACATCCCCAATCTAGCAAAGGACATAAACTTACACTTCCAGGAAGTCCAGGAAGCTCAGAGTCTCCCAAAGAAGTTGGACCCAAGGAGGAACACACCAAGGCGCTTCATAATTACATCAGCTAAGATGAAATGTAAGGAGAGAATCTTAGAAGTAGCAATTACCTACAAAGGAGTTCCCATCAGGCTGTCAGCTGATTTCTCAAAAGAGACCTTACAGGCAAGAAGGGGCTAAAAAGAAGTATTCCAACTCATGAAATCCAAAGACCTACATCCAAGATTGCTCTATCTGGCAAAGCTTTCATTTAGAATGGAAGGGCAGATAAAGTGCTTCTCAGATAAGGTCAAGTTCAAGGAGTTCATCATCACCAAGCCCTTATTTTATGAAATGTTAAAGGAATTTATTTAAGAAAAAGATAAAAAATATGAACAGTGAAAAGACAGCACACTCAGTTATTAACAACCAAAACTAAAACAAAAGCAAACTAAGCAAACCACTAGAACAGGAACAGGCCACAGAAATGGAGATCACATGGAGGCTTAGCAACAGGGGAGTGGGAGGGGGAGAGAGGGGGAAAAGTACAGAGAATAAGAAGCATAAATGGTAAGTGGAAAATAGGGGGAGGGTGAGGTTAGTATAGGAAAAGTAGACGCCAAAGAACTTACATATATGACCCATGGATATGAACTAAGGGGGGGAATGTGGGTTGGAGGGGGTGTGCAGGGAGGAGGGGAATAAAGGCAGGAAAAATGGGGCAACTGTAATAGCTTAATCAATAAGATATATTTTTGAAAAAGATGGTAAGAGACTCCTGTGAAAACTATATGCCAAGAAACTGGACAACCTTGAAGAAATGGGACTAATTCCTACAAACATATCATCTATCAAGACAGAATCATGAAGAAACAGAGAAGTCTGAAGAGACCAGTTACAAGTAAAGAGAGAATCAGTAATCAAAAACCTCTAACAGAAGTCTAGGACTGAACGGCTTCACTGGTGAATTCTACCAAACACTTAGAGATAAGTTACGGTCCAGATGGGATCTGTGGTGCTGCTTGGACAATGACTGTTGTCACTATGGAGACGGTACAGCCTATATTTCAGCATTAAATCTGACTAATGACGCAATTCACAAACGGAGCCAATGCGAACACAAACTGCGAAGCCGTGGGGACTTGGGCCTCTTGTGCCCTGGGAAGGTGAGTGGATGGCCTGGCCCTTACCTGTACACTTCATTTACTGCTCCACCTCTGTTCGCAGGTACTGGGTACAGTCCAGAATTTTTTTCAGTTGAGCAAAGTTTAATCTTTCTGAACACATGGGACATGTGCTTTCATTGTTTAACATGCTGTTTGGGGGAGGAAAGGCAGAATAGATTAAATACATACCATTTCTTTTCCTTTGGGTTATTCCTATAAGAACAACTATTCCTGTCTACATCTTTTAGTACACTCATCATGCAATTTAAAAACTAGGGATACTTAAAAAATTAGGAACATTCAGTCTCCTGCAAGATCCCCTTTAATGATGATGTTTTTAAGGGTCATAGGTTCTCCTAAGAAGACAATCTGAGCCTTTAGGGGGAGCGTGAACAAAGGAGGAGACTTCAGATGAAGAGTGGCTGAGTGGAGGCCCGTGTTTGGATAAGTCTGACCTGAAGGAAGGATGTACTTACATCTTAAATTCCGAGTACAGAGCAGGGAAGTCGCAGTGTGGACACACTGTCCAGTCGTCCTTCAGCATGTGTCGGCCCTGGAAGCAGGACACTTAGGAGTAAAGTTCACCTTTATTTTTAATCCACCCACCATTATTCAATTATAATAACTGGGTTCCAGTTAAAAGCCAGCCCTCTAAATGATGAAATCATTGATAGTTAATCTAGGTGGCAACTGATTAGAAAGAGATGGCATCAAAAGGACTAAAGCCAGAATGTGTCAGATTCACATATAAAAGAATAGTCTTCAATTTTGAGAAATTATCTAAATTGCAAGGTAAAGCAAATTGCAGCAAGTTATACAGTCAGTAAATGGCAGAGAAAGGATTTAAGCCATGTGATCCCCAAATGTGTGGTACCTTGCCCCACAGTACATACTCATTTAAACTATTATATGCTCTGAATATAATGTTCAACTTTGTTAACCATAAAATTATATGCTAAAAGTTGCAGGAAATTTGAGGGATTGAGATTTTAGAAGTGAAAAAAATGCTGCCACTCATCATGTATTCAAATGGGCTATAAATAGAAATGCAAAGAAGGAAATTATAAAGAAGCTTACTGTTGCAATGCAATATGGGATATTGTTTTTACATCCAGGGCAGAGGAGTTCGAATTCCGGGAGAAGAAATTTACAGAATGGACACGGGGTTGTGGTCTCTTCTATCTCGGAGGTATCAGGTCTCCTGTGAGGAAGAATCACATGTCACTTAAAAGCAACACTTCATTTCCCATGTAATATGGACAGCAGAGAAAAGGCCTATTTGGAAAACTGGGAACATGGACCACACCTACCTCTCCCTAGACTCTGGGACTAGAGACTTACAGTCGGCCCACCCCCCAGCTCCGGGAGCGGAAGGGCAGTTGGGATTGGTCCAATTACAGTGTTACATGGGTCACTTTGGGGAGCTGGTGTTCAGAGCACCTTAAATGGCAGAAAACATGTGTGGGTCCCGCTATCCTCTCTTCCTGTGCATTGGAGTGGTGAGCGTGTTCCTGCCTCTCAACCTTCTGTCCAGCAGAATGTTCTGTGACAATGGTCATGTTCTAATTCTGTGCTGTCCAATATGGTTGCCAAGCCATGAGCCACATGATGCTTTTGAGCTCTTAAGATATGGGTAGTGTGAGGAACTACATTTTACATTTATTTTAACTCATTTAAATTTAAATAGTGACACGTAGCTACGAGACACCGTACTAGATAGACCTCACGGCAGTAGAGCACTCTTCGTGTGGGGAAAGAATACCTGGCGCCTCTTCCAGCCAGGGCCCCGCCCAGCCAGTGCTAGACTGCTGGGTGAATGTTCCCTGGGTTGTCTCCCCACCTCACTCACCACCTGGGCAGGTGAGGCGGGTCAGTCTGAAAAAGGGAGCATTCGTTCCACGTAGGCCTACCCAGGTTAGAGTTCTCTGCCATGACGGTCAGTCCCAAGCCCAGCTAACAGTAAGGCGGTGATGCTTCCCTCGGCCATTACCGGTGCAGCCATCTTCCTTGGCTAGGGTGACCGACATTCAGACAAACTGGGGTCCTCTGGTCAGTGCATCTATCTGGAACCCCGAATGTCATCACTACTTTGAACAAGAGGTAGTAGGGAATTACTACATGACTGCAGTTTTTCCTTGTGTAAACACTAGTGCTACTCTTCCCCAGTGTTTCTTTGGACAACCAGGCTCCTTACTGCTTTGTGAAGCGAGGACATGCCTCATGTGCCTTTGGACTTAAACAGGGTTTGGAAAGGAGCTCTCTTCTGGCAATGGGCTGTGGAGTTACCAATTTCCTTACACTGACAGTCACTACCTGTCCTGTTGTGGCAGACACTGCTGCCTCTGTAACAGCCTATTTTCCTTGCCAACTGAATTTTGTTTTGACTCAACAGTTTGCTTTGCAGCTAAAGGTAGCCGAGCGGCGGAGTGCTGGCCAGTGAGATGGAGATGGATTTCTGGGGTGTGTCCTTTCTAAAAGGCAAAGACCTTTCCATCTTTTAACGTCCCTCTTCTTCCTGCCTTGCATGGGAATGCAGTGTGTGCAGCTGTGGCAGACCAGAACGGTGCAAGCACGAGGACGAGATGTCTCCGTGCCAGATGGCGAGTCTGGGAGACAGAGGGATCTGTCCTCAGTGCCATCGGGACCCAGCGGCACCAGCCCTGGTCTGCAGCACCTTGTGTATGAGTCAGTAAATCCCGACTTGTTCAGCCACGTTGGGGTTTCTGCTGCTGGGAGCTGAATACAATCCTAACTGCCACCCCCCACCCAACCATTTTCTACTGAGCCTGCACACGAGCAGCTGCATTGTGAAAAAGGCATCTGCGAGCTGTGATTAGACAGGGAAGTTGCTCTCATTGCCTACCTGACCATAGCCTCAATCTTCTTTTTGTATTTGGCATCTATTTTGTTGCGATACTCGGGCCTCATCAACATCGCTGCAAAGCTGAAAGCCGAGTTCTTCAGGCCTGCTCTGTGACACTCGATGACTGTGGACGTCAGGATTGGCACAATGTCTGCAACACAAACGGGCAGCGGAAAGCACAGTGCCTCTACTGGCATCAATCCGTCCCCAGCGAAGAGCCGGGGTCTGTTTAGCGAGGAGCGGTCAGGCTCACTGCTCACCGACATGCCTTTGCCCTGGCTGTCCCCTGCTCTGCCTTGTACTGCCGGGCCTGCACGCCCCTGGGGTCACTTTGTGAGTGTCCTCCTACACCTCTGATGTGCATTTTTGCAACTGACAGGGCTGCTGGTGGACGAGTGAGGGAGATCAGTCTTTATGTACTAACCTCTCTGCATGTATTCTATTTCTTTAGAACAGACACCTAGAAGTGCAATTACTGGCTCAAAGAATGCGACCTTAAAAAAAAATTCTTAGCACAAATTGCTGAACTGCTTTCTAGAAAAACTGTACCAATATTTACTCCCACCAGCAGTTACAAGTGCCTGTCCTATCACACCATTTGCCTGCATGGTAAACAATTAGTTTTAAGTCTTTTTCATGTAACAAAAAAATAACTCATTCAGAGAACAGGTGCTGGTGAATTATGGCCTGTGGGCCAAACCTGGCCCTCAGTTTCTGTATTGCCCATGAGCTAAGAAAGGATTTTTAAATGGTTGAAAAAAATCAAAATATTTTTGTGAAAAATATGAGATTCAAGTCTCAGTGTCTAAAAAAAAGTTCTGTCGAAACACAGCTGTGCTTGTTTACATGTGGGTCAAGCCAATGTAGAGAGTGGAGTAGCCGTGACAGACATATGGCCCACAAAGCCCCGGACATTTGACATCTGACCCTGGGCAGAAAAGTTTGTCGACTGTGTACAGAAGGTGACAAAGTCTGTTCACTGAAGAATGTTGCGATGACATGTCTTTCAGAATAATGGGGCCCTTTTTCAGAGGCAATGGCCTACTGACTTACTGGCTGACAGTGTAATCTTGGGCAAGAGTTACTTCACTTCTTTTGTCCCAGTTTGCTAATCTGTAAATGGGGGAAATAGCAATAGTGCCCGTGTGTGTGGTCTGGAGACCGTTATCCTTAGAAAAACCTGCCCGAGAGGCCGGTCCTTGGCAGGTGTCTGGGAACCTGGATTCCAGGACTGATCCGAGTGGCTCCCTGCGCCTACACTGTTCGCATAAAACACGTGGTTGTGCTGAATGCCTGCTTTCTGGGAGCCTGGGAATTTCGGTACACGCTAAGCATGGGGTACCTGTGTGACCAGCCCCCAATACAACCCCCGGGCACTGAGTCACCTTTGACACATACTGTCACACAACTCACTCCTGGAGGTCTTACGTGTGCCCTGTGTGACTCCACATGGGGGGCCCTGAACGCTCGCCCCGTTCCTCAGACTGCGGCCGGGCGCTTTCCCCCTTTGCCCGTTTTCCTCCATCCCTTCACTGTGGTCAGTCTTAGCCTTTAGCACAACCGCAGGCTGAGTGTGGGAGTCCTGGTGCATTATCGAACCCGTTAACCGCTGCACGAGGCTGCTGTGGGGGTTAATGAGTTCGTACGTGTGGAGCACAGTGGCCGGCAGAGTTGGTGGGGTGGGTCTTCCTGTGCAGAATGCTACACTAACTCGGAAGCGGGGCAATGGCTCTGCTGGGTACTCACGTGACGGGAACTTGCTAATGTTGTTGGCCACCCGGATAAGCAAACGTGCCCCTTTTATATGGTCTCCGTTTTTAACATGAATCTGAAACAAACAACATACTGTATACTCTTCTTAGGTACTTCAATTAACCCTAATTCATGCTTTACTCCTCCAAATAAACAACTCCTTGACTGTGATCCTGAACGGGGTCATGAGATTCTTGCAGACTCACTTGGCTAATGCCCCTGGGACTTTGCCCCGCCCAGCTGTACTGCGGCCCCACGGTCTCATCCACACTCTACACTGCACTTTCTACCATGAGCTGGACCACGTGCCATGAGTTCAAACCCCTGGCCCATCATTACTGGCCAGCACTCAGGAACTAACAATACCTACCTTTACCAGGTTGCTGTGAGACCTGACAGCTGTTAGTGAGGCAGAGAGAGAGGGGGTGCATAGTTACGAAAAGAGGGCACGATCTGCCATAAGCAAAAAGCAACAACGGCTGGAAGTGCCTGGAGTTAGGTAAGTACAGGTGGGGTCTGTGATGCAAGGAGGGGGCACACTTAGGCCATGATGAGGCTGGAGAATTGCTGGCTGGGCCCTGGGGCCCCTGCAGGCATCGGGTAAGAGGAGGTAACCCATAGGGTGGGGCAGTGGGGAGGGAGAGGACTGGGTAGACTGGGAGTCAGAACTCAGGATGTTCGGTCAGGAGGTATGAGATGACTCAGGCACCAGGTCTGAGCGAGTGGTGTATAGTTTACTGAGTACTGCGACATGATAATGAACAGTAATGGAATCTAATGAAATGCACTGCAGGGAAGCCCTGGCTGCTGGTCCTCCCTCACCCTCTGCCGCTTTATGGGCCTCAGGCTGCCCGGCTCAGCTGTCCACACCCAAATGTCCGGCTGTTCTTCAGCCGGATTCCCTGTCCCAACTCCGGGGAGGAAGCGTCTGCCAAGGCTGTCTCGATTTTCCCTGAAATGTGGTTGGCTCCAGTCCTCTAGGCCCAAGATGGCTGTGGCATTTCTGCATCAATTTGTTCTTAATAGGATCTGATAGTTTCCCTTTAATATCACAAACAGTTAAAAATCCTAGAAAACCTTGAAAGTGCTTGGTGCTTACATAGGGGATGAAAGCAGAGGGCGAGGTCGAGAGGGGGCTCTTTGGTGGGGGGGGGGAGTGACTGGTCTGACAGAGGTGGCAGGCCAGCTCTTGGGGCCAGAGGAAAAGAAAAGGACATGAGAACGCCACCCCAACCCCCCAACAGGCTAACTGGGGTAGAAAGCCCTGATCCTGGAGAAGCTTATATAGGAGTCCCTGTATTTGCTTTTCATCTCCCACCAGCTCGTTTCTGTCTTCTCCTTGACCTCTAAAGACCATCACTTTGTTGGATTGTGTGCCCCAAGGTCACTGGCACCAGCATTCCTGTCTGAAGCTGGAAAGACCTCCCTACTCTCTACTTCTTTCTGTCTGACAGAGGGGCCCCCCTACTACTCTGAAGGAAAATGTACTCTGGGGGTTGCAAGTTAGAATTCAAAAATTCCCCTTATAATCAGTTACAGATCTGTGAGGTTTAATACAGCCACCACCAGCTACATGTGACTACTTAAATTTAAAAATAAAAAAAGTAGGACTTCCCCCAAGATGGAGGCGTAGGTGGAAGCACTACGCCTTCGCACACAACCAAGTTTAAACAACAAAGTTTTAGCAACAAAAATGCAGCCAAACCACAGATAGTTGAACTACACGGAAGTCTGACAACGAACCCTTCAGCCAAACCAGTAAGAGGGGCAGAGCCAGCAGCAGAGCGGGATCCGGCAGGAAAGATCCACCGGACTCACCTGGGCACGCGACCCAGGTGCGCCAGCAGCCGTGGGCGGATCCCAGGTGTGGAGAAATGGGCAGACCCACTGAGAGCAGCCATGGTCACACATAAACCAGTGAAGGAGCTAGCGGTGGTGAGACGGACTGCACAGGCCCCAGTGGCGGGAAGTGGCAGAGGGAACCGCCATTGTCCCTCTCTGACCCCGCCTCCACATACAGCATCACAAACCAGCGACCTAGGTGACCCCACCCTGGTGAACATCTAAGGCTCTGCTCCTCATACATAACAGGCATGAACAGATCAAAACATGGCTCAAGAACAACTCAGAGCCCTAGAGTCGATAAATCTAAGCGATGAAGAAATAGCCAAACTTTCAGATGCACAGTTCAAAACACCGGTGATCAGGATGCTCACAGATTTTAGTCACAAATTAGAGGAACATATGGAAGCTAAACTAATTGAAATAAATGGAAATACACAGGAAACCAACTGTAATGGAAAGGAAACTGGGACTCAAATCAAAGGAGTGGACCAGAAGGAGGAAAAAAATGACCAAACAGAAGATGAAGAAACAAGAATTCAACAAAATGAGAAGCTTAGGAACCTTCAGGACATCTTTAAATGTTCCAACATTCGAATTATAGGGGTGCCAGAAGGGAAAGAGGAACAGCCACCAGTGGAAAAGTTATTTGAACAAACAATAAAGGAGAACTTCCCCAATCTGGCAAAGGAAATAGACTTCCAGGAAATCCAGGAAGCTCAGAGAGTCCCAAAGAAGTTGGACCCAAGAAGGAATACACCAAGGCCCATCATCATTACATTAGCCAATATTAAAATGAAGGAGAGAATCCTAGAAGCAGCAAGAGATAAGGGGACAGTCACCTACAAAGGAGTTCCCATCAGACTGTCAGCTCATTTCTCAAAAGAGACCTTACAGGTAAGAAGGGGCTGCAAAGAAGTATTCCAAGTCATGAAATCCAAAGACCTACATCCAAGATCGATCTATCCAGCAAAGCTTTCATTTAGAATGGAAGGGCAGATAAAGTGCTTCTCAGATAAGATCAAATTCAAGAAGTTCATCATCACCAAGCCCTTATTATATGAAATGTTAAAGGGACTTACCTAAGAAAAAGAAGATAAAAAAGATGAACAGTGAAAGGACAGCCAACTCACAGTTATTAACAACCACGCCTAAAACAAAAGCAAACTAAGAGGACAGCTAAATCAGGAGCAGAACCATAGAAATGAAGATCACATGGAAGGTTAGCAACAGGGGAGTGGGAGGAGGAGAAGGGGGGAGAAGGTACAGAAAATAAGTAGCATAGACAGTAGGTAGAAAATAGATGGAGGGAGGGCAAGAATAGTATGGGAACATAGAATCTAAAGAACTTGAGACATGTGGTCATAAACTAAAGGGGGGGAATGGTGGGGGAGGGGGTGTGCAGGGCGGAGGGGGATGAAGGGGGGAAATAGAACAACTGTAATGG
The DNA here is from genome assembly GCF_021234435.1 of Artibeus jamaicensis. Classification (NCBI taxonomy): domain Eukaryota; kingdom Metazoa; phylum Chordata; class Mammalia; order Chiroptera; family Phyllostomidae; genus Artibeus; species Artibeus jamaicensis. Next base: position 3,964,594 of record NW_026521954.1, read on the forward strand.
CATAATTCATAAAATATATTTAAAAAAATAAAAATAAAAAGTTGGTTTATCTGTTCCACTCACACTAGCTGTATTCTAGGTGCCACATAGCCAGGCCCGTGGCCACCATACTGCCCAGCAGATATGAAAGACATCCACTGTGCAGAAAGATCTGCCGGACGGCGCCTGCACAGACGGGGACCAGGGTCTTGATCGTCTGGCACACGACCACACTGTGCTGGGTACTTCAGAGTCAAATCAGCTCCTGTGGTCCGGCCCAAGAACTGTCATAATATGGGACGATGTACTTGGACATACGTGAAAATTTGGAAAAATGGGTAAGTTGAAATGTGTATAACGTGGTGACTAGTCAGTGATGTTCCAGAGCACACTTGGAAGCCCCAGACTTGAAAGTGAACTTGGTATAGTGACAGGTGCTAAGTGGACCAATGTGTGGTGGTCACTTCACAGTTGGACAGACACCGAATCACTATGGTGACACCAGAAACCAGTGTTACATGTCAGTTGTACCTCAATCAAATTTGTCTACAAAACATTGGTGGAACTGTATAAAATCTATGATCTTAGGAAAAACTAGCAAGCTTGGGTTAAACAAAAATGTTTTTAGTAAATCTGTTTCTGACCAGCTCACACAGTCATAGGCTTCAGAACTGAAAACTGTATGAAAAAGAGGAGGGACCCCCTCTCCCCCGCCCCTCCCGCCCCGGCTGCGGTTGGGAGCCCTGCCTTCTCGGCACCCACTGTGTTTCCTTTAGGAAGCTGCTTCTGCTAGTTTTAAAAATACATATATGGTTCCAATTTTATTTGGAATTAATGTATATTACTTTTTGCTTCTTTGTACACAAAAGGCGGGCTATTGCATAATGATTCTGTATCTAGCGTTTCTTAAGAACAGAGAGATTGAGGAAATCATTCCAGTGGACAGGTGCCCACAGGAAACCCCTGCACACACACACACACACACAGACACACACAGACACACACAGAGACACACACACAGAGACAGACACACAGACACACACACAGAGACACAGACACACACACACACACAGACACACACACAGACACACACACACACACACACACTGTATACATGACTGAGGTTACATCCCCAGTCACTCAAAGGGCCTCACCTTGACGAGTATGTAACTGTGCAGAATCATGAGGTTGGTGGCCATCTCCGAGGGAATTTTGATCTTCTGGGATTTCAGTTCTGCGTACATGCTGAAGAGAACATCATGTGCATTCCGATAGTTTCCTTGAAAAAGGGAGGTAAAATGATACATTGTAGGGGATGAATTCTGATGACTTTCTATGGGCCCTCATTTTATAAATGGCTTAGTTATGTCATTAGCAGTATTCTAATAAGTTTTTACCTAAAGTGACTTAGTAGTTTTTCCTGCAGTAACTGATGGTGCTAATATTGAGCCTCAGGAAGAAAATGGTGGTGTCATCTTAGACGTCTCCCACTTCCTCAGGGCAACTAACTACCTGGCTCCATGGTCCAAGGGGTCACCAAGGTCTGAGTCTCCCTTCTGCGTCTCCCAGATCCAGCCTCTCTTCCTGGGCCCCCATCACAGCTTCCCGCGCACTAACCAGTGTTCCCCCTGAGCAGCATCTGCCTCCCTTCTGACGTCAGCGTTCCTGTGAAAGCCTCAAACCTCACCCCACGCCCCGAAACCTCGGGGCCACACCCTCCATAAAACCCTTCCCAGGACTGAGTGGAGCTCTTCAGCACCCCCTGTGATGCTAGGCTATTTCTTTCATTTCTCTGACAATAAAACGGTCACCTCTCTAGCCTTCGAAGCCTAGATTAGGATCGGGCTGCTCTTCCCTGGGTGGGGGGCGGTTTGGGGAGCTTGCTTCTACTACCTGATTGGAAGAGAAGCATGAACATCAGGGACCCACCTGCGGACTGCTCTTCCCGGGCGATGATGATGGCCGTCCGGGCGGCCTCGCGGTACTGCTTCAGGGCCATGTACAGGCGGAACAGGTACTTGGCGTCCTGCCACACAAACCGTTAGGGAAACGTCACATCTTCGTTAGCTAAGGAGGGAAACACCTAAAATTCTGCATTTCAGTTAGGACCACACTCGCTTTCCGGTAACTGATGGTTGATGCTGTTTTTAAAGAACTGAATGAGCAAAGAATTAGCTTATCAAATATTTATTTAGAGTTAAGATGTGCCAGTTAGCATTCTAAGTATTTGAGAGTTATTAGCTCATTTAAACATTCACACCCACCCTGGGAGGAAGGCGCAACTTTACGGTTTCATTGACGGAAAACCAAAATAGCGCCGGACCTCTCGGGGCTGAGTTCCTAACGCGGCTCCCCAGAGTTCTCTCTCACATGCCGAGAATGAAATGTGCTCTTTCACCACGTAGCAGCTTAAGAAAATTTAAAAATTTTTTACGTATGTTCCTCTGGCCTATATGATTTTCTTTGGCCTTCGAGTATTTTCGATTTCTATTCTCCTTAACTCCAGACAGTTTCACCTACTCTGTGCTATTTCCTGGTCATTATGGTCAGTGGACGAACGGCGAGGTGGCTGAGAACAGTTGTAGGGCCTGCACCCTGACGGGCTAGCTTGGCCCCGCTGAGTCTAAGGGCGTTTGTCCCTAAGACACAGGTAACAGGTTTGGGATCGGGACTGTTACAGTGCTCTCCAGCAGTGACATTCTATCTAGCCCCTTCTCTCCAGATCTGTGACCTGAGTTCTGCCACAAATAGATGCCCTTGAACTCCAAAGCAAAAGGGGAGAAAGAGACCTGGGAGCATTCTCAGAGGCGCAGGCATCTGTCCTCATCAGGACTGAGAGAAGACAGACTTCCGCACAAGCTCCAAGAGACTCTTATTTTGAAAATAGAGTCCTAATGACTTATTTTTACTTTATATTTCTAGTGAGTTACTTTTGCGCTAAATATGATTATCCATTAATTACCATAATTTTTGAAATGCGAATAAAGCACACTAATTTTTAGGAATTAGTGCTGAGTCACTGTTCTGACCATTATTTTTCACAGTCCTAGAATACACAAAACTCTGTAACAACACTGGGAAAGTGCTAAGCGGTGAGGATTGTTACCTTGAGGGATGTGGTGATTTCACGATTTCACGGGCTGCAATGCTAATTATTTCAAAGAGAGAACATGCCCAGCAGCCTCTAAGGTGCAGGCTGGGCCCGGCTGACCCGAGACTCATCCAGGGAGAATTTTGTAAGTCCATGATGCAAAAGCCATAACAGGTAAAAGACAAGGCAGATAAAGTAAAATCTACCTAAGACACTTGGAAGTACACGTGAAGAAAACAGTACCTTAGGCATGCCGTCACTCTCCCCCATAAGGTGGTCTATCAGCTGACTCGTCAGTAGCTCATCTTTGGCCTGACCTACCTGTTTAGAAGAGAAAGAAAGAGTAGATTCAAATCTTAAACCTGAAAGAGGTAGGGGAGAAGACAAACAATCTGCTAAGGAAATAAAAGTTTAAAAATATGCAAAAATTCCTATTGTCAAGTGCCCAAAACATAGCTCAGGGTCTTTCTTCATTTTTGTGCAAGGCAAATAAATGTCTAATTAATAAAAAAAATCTATCCTTAGAAACTAGCTTTTAAAAGTTGCTTTATCAAAGTACTGTTTTTTTTTTTTTAACACAGAGAATATGTTTTTTGGATGTTTCAGTAAAAAATTTTAAGGAACACAGGGAGCCCTGGCCAGGTGGCTCAGTTGGTTGGAGCATCGTCCCATATACTGAAAGGCTGAGGGTTCGATCCCTGGTCGGGGCACACATGTAGATTGTGTGTTCAATCCCCAAGCAGGGCACATACGGGAAGCAACCGATCAATGTTTTTCTCTTACTCTTTCCCTTCTTCTCTCTCTAAAATCAATAAAACATATCCTCAGGTGAGGATTAAAATAATGTAGAGAAAGAGGGTGGGGGCATGAACAAAATAAGACCGGCCATGTGTTAGTAACAGCTGCTGAAGTTAGCTAATGGGCATATGAGAGTCTGTTACACAGTTTGGTCTACTTCTGTGTATGTTTCAGAATCTCCTCAAAAACTTAAAAAATTTTGTCTTTCTTGAAAGTTTCATTACAGTTTACTTACAGTTTCAATTGCCATTTCTATTGCTGTATTATCTTCTGAGCTGGGACATTTTAGGAAGTGTTTAAGTGCCTGAAATGAGAATTGTATAGCAATTAAAAATCTTTGGACTGCTTTCACAATGAGAAAAACAAAGCTTGCACACACACAAAGTAATCCTATTTGTGCAAGTATCCATCTCAATTAGGGGCGTGCACAGTGCTGGGTCTTAATATATACACAGGGCTCAATACAGTTTAAAATAGAAGGACCCAGTTAACACTCTGAAGAATCTAGTTCTGATTTCTGATGAAATGAAAATAAAAAATGTACCCTCTTTCAGTAGGAACATTTGTTTTCATTCATTTACTTGTTCCACAGATATTTATGGACAACGTGCTACTATGTATACGAGACTGTGCTCTAGCACCATGGGGAAGACCAGGAAGGATATGATGCGGCATTTTTCTGTCCCACATACAGTCTAACTGGGGTGATCTGTGTGATGCAATGACAACATAAAGGACCATTTATTTTAAGTCATAACTGTCTAACTCCTGAACATCATCCCGCCACACCTATGAAGAAATTTAAGTGGGGAAGGGGGCAGAGAGGACTCTAGTGGGGAGGCAAAGATGGGAAAAGGTGAGCGGGAGTGCAGGATTCTTCAACAGAAAAGCTGGATGGCAGACTGGGAAGCTCAGGCTGGTTGGTCAAATTGTGGAAGGCATTTGAATTAGTATTGGAGGCAGAACCAGCACATTGATGGCCTAAAGGCAAATTCACACATACGACTGCTGCTTTGAAAACATCTGTGCCCTATTTTAAAACTGGGAGACTCAGACTTCTTTTCTTGTTAAAAATCAGATGGCCTGCATGACCGGGCCCGGACCTCTGAATGGCGGCAGTCCCGTGGAGGTGAGCAGCAGCCGTTCCCTTCAGACAAAACGGGTGCCACCTCATAGTTCCTGTCCTGCCACACGTGGACACGCAGCTTTACCCCAGCTCCACTGTTCACGTTCTAGTGTGAGCACGGTGACCTCTGACTGAGGGGCCCGTAAGCACGGAAAGTACCATTTCCGGAACAAAGTGTCATTCCCTGAAGAAGTGACACAGAGAGGAACTAAAGACACGGAAAACAGGCGCCTGTTGCAGTAATTTAAAGTGAGGTGACCTGGGTTTGGGGCAGGCTGATGGCAGGCAGAATGCAGACAGGTAGATGGGAGAGATATCACGAAGGCGGAGTGGGACTGGCTGGGGTGGGTGGGTGGTAGTTTAAAGTTGAATCTGAGATTTCAAATCTGGGTGTCTGGGAACACGATATATTTTCCTGTAACCATTCCTGTGGAGCCCAGTATGTTTTCTTGGCAAATACTAACTCGTGAATATTGACCGCATAGCAAGAAGAATTTTCCAGCCTGAAAATGCCTTTTTTCTCCTTCAAAATACAAGGCAATGCTTTGATAGTCTTCATTAGAGGTGTTTTCAGAACCTGCAACAGAAGTTTATGGAGTAAAATATCTGAGCAAAACTTGTTCACTTTTTATTGTTAATCCCCCAAAAAGATCTAAAAACAGGTGATTAAAAATTTTAACAGCAAATAATGTTATTATCAGTATCTGTTTTCATAAAAAACACATTCACCACAACTATTCCACATATGGGCTGTACTTCATCATCAGGGGGTAAAGTGACGAGGCTCTGAGGATCTAGGCTATGGTTTAACATCACTCACAGCAACTCCATCATCCTTCATAAGAGTCTCACTATCATCTCCTAAAACAGAACCAACCATGACTGTAATCTCAACCATCATTTGCCTAGAGTTCCAGAACATTCCGAAGCAAAGTTAACTGTAATGCTAACGTAATCCATCTCCCTTTTTGAGCAGCACCTGGTTTAAACAATAGTCCGTATGCATTTGTCAGGTAAGTAAAAGATGGTGTTCAAGTGGCCAGTAGGTGCTATCTAAAGAAATTACTGTTTCTTTTTGGTTTGAGGTTAAATATATTAAACACAGTGGAAAAAAGCTGCTGGAGTTCTAATTCATTGTTTACACTTACCCACGAGGGTTGGAGGCCCAGAAGCACACCGTGCCTCCAGCCAAGGGCACACATGGAGTTGATAAGGGAAGGGAGTGAAGGAAAGTGGAGAAAAGGGTGTGTGCTGATTTGGGGAGTGAGTGTATGTGTGTGTGTGTGATATAGCATCACCACATCTTTATGAAACTAGCAAAATAAATAATTTAGTGCAATGGTGCTGTTTAATGTTAGAACAGAAATGTCATCTGTCAAGTTAAACAATAATTCTAATGTTGCTTTTATCTATACTTCTTTTTTAAATAGCTTTTTATTTTCTCCGATTATCTGAATGACTTTCTAAGATCTCAGATGATGCTTTTACCTATTTCTTCCCTTGAAGACTGAAATAAAAATTTTGTCATGAATCCTATCACCAGTTCTTATGGTCAGTTTGTAAATTTAAAAAAACAAAGTAACACAAAATGACAAATACTTTATGACTCCACTTATACGATGTGCCAAGAACAGGCAAATTTAGAGACAGAAAGTAGAACTCTGGTTCCTAGGGGTTGGGGGGGTGGGGGAGTGGGGAGCAGCTGTGTAAGCAAGGACAGAGCTCCAGCTTGGGCTGATGGGAAAGTTCTGGAGATGGACGGTGGTGATGTCTCCACAACCACGGGAATGTACTGGGCTGGCCAAAAAAGTCCATTTAGTTTTTCCATAAAATAAAAGACACATTTTTCATTATCACCAATAACTTTACCAATGTGGATAGTTTGAGTATGTCAGCTGTCTCCCGCTATTGGCTTCCGGTGGGTAGACGCCAGGTGCTGCTGCACATCGTCCGGTGCATAAAACAGCCACAGCAAAGGATTATCTGGCCAAAATGTCAGCACCACAAAACTTTGCAAGCCACTTCTGACATGTTTGATCCATCACAACACCTTCTCCATACACAATGCAAATCTTTTGTTTTGTGTTTAAGTTGTGTTTTTACCTTTCTTGAAATAATATGGCATATTATGCCAAAAATGTTGCACATTTTCTTCCATCTTCAACATTAAAATGGCCACACAGAAATTCACCAATTTTGATGTTTTTTTAAAATGCACACTAATATGACATCTGTCACAATACAATCTAACAAAATTATTTTGAATGAAGATGAAGACAACTAAGCACTACTAGAGCCATCATATGGAAAAAACTAAGTGAACTTTTTGGCCAACCCAGTACTTTATGCCATAATTAAAAATGATTAAAATGGTAAATTTATATTATGTATATTTTACCACAAAATAAAGCAAAAGCAAAACAATAGAACATAATGTCATATATGACTTTAAATAAAAATCTGAAAATTATTTAAAGAATAGAATAATTGCAAACACAGGAAGAAAAACCTACAAGCAGGTGTTCTTAGAATATGAAATTCTCTTTCAAAATCTTTAAAAACCACATCTTTTGATTGCTCTTCATCAAAGTGATCATGTATCAACTTGTAACTCAATGTTTTAAATTTATAAAAACATTTGCTTTTTCGAAACTCATTCTGCATTTATGTCACTTTCACTTTGGAAACTTGCTTTATTTATCACTGGTTGATCGATAGCAGGATTTGGAAAATCTGGCCTTTCTTCTCCCAAATCCTTAAATTAAGTTCTGCCAATTGTCTTATGATGCCATGCCACCTTTACCGTGAGAGCGGGGACCCGGAACTCGAATTGGCAACACACGGATGTGTGTGTGTGTGTGTAAACACGGCGGGTGTGCACGTGGCTGCAGGCACACCCATCTGGTCACTAGATTTTAAGAGTCCAAGAGCTTCTACAACAAAAATCTTTGAGAGAAATCAGGGTTAATGATGATATTTACCAATAATGTCTGCATAGATCTCCATTTTGTTGTGCTGCTGGGCCAGCGTGAAAGCCTCATTGTTGCATTTGGACATGACGAGAAACTGGATGGCAGACCCGTAGTCTCCCAACTGCAGGAAAAACCTAAAACACGGTGCTTACTAAATTAGCCCGACTCACTGCAAATAAGCTTGTCATTCACAAAAAAAAATATTTTCAGCCTTGAGAAACCATTTAACAATTAAAACGTACTGGGTACACTGCAGTTCTACACTCTATGTTTATATTTGAAAAACACACTCTCATACGCTGACCACACAAACAGCCTTTGAATTTACACACCTAGACCTAACAAAAAAATAGAAAAGAATAAATATGCCATTCGAATTTATCTGTTAAAGGGAAGCAGGGGCTTTCTTGTAAGGTTAGCTCTTGGAAGTTGAAAAGTAAGAACGCCCACGTCACCTGGCTACCATCTTGGCTCCATCCAGAGACTGGGTCTCCCTGACGATGCTGACGGCCTTTTCGGGGTTGTTGAGGTGGTCCAGGCAGATTCGGATGGCGCTGTTCCACTGCTTCGCGTGCTCGTAGGCCACCACAGCTTCTTTGTACCTGTAGGAATACTTACGTTCAGACCAACTTTTGGGGGGAAAATGTCAATAAATGTGTGGAACACTTTTGTATTGGTGGTAACTGCTTATTTTTCTTAAATTTCTTTATCTTTCATTGGAAAGAATGCCAGGAGCAAGTCTCACTGAAGGGTGGCTTTCTTTCTCGTGGTTTGATAAACTAACAGTAAAATACCAACAGTGAATTGTGTTTTCTATTCTGAACCATATCTCTGTAATTTTTTACATTTTGATGGTTTTTTAAGTTGGAATATAATGTTAATATAGGCTTATGTTGTTAGAAAACATGGCAAATACAGAATTTTTCACAATTACAGGTAGAGCTTAACAGCGATACAGAAAATCTTCGTGTTGATCTCTAGGTGGTGCTCAACTTCTCTTCAGTAAACTAGTTCTCTAGCTCTACTTTTAAACAAGACATTTAGTGTATTATCTCTATTTCCTAAGGTTTCTTTTCTAAAAGTAACCTTATAATATCTTAATAAGTATTAAAGTATTTTAATGTATAATGCCAAAGAACTTTCTAAAGGCATTAGAAAATCATACACTGTCACTCAGGTGTAAAAAGTGCAACTGGACACTATGGTTATTAACATAATCTGTCCTGATGTGATAGGTGAAAATGATACACTTTGCTTCAGTTTAATTACTATTAGTAAAGTAGGGCTTTTTCATATCTGCATAAAGTACGATTTCATAACTGTATTTGCTTGTCTGGGTCTCCCTCTCTTTGAAGTTTAAAAAGTACAACCACAGGCGTGGAATTCATGTTTCTTCACTTTTTTCCCCCTCTGCATTAATGTTATCCTTAAGAAAAATGACTATTACTTAACTTCGTTTTCATACCATATTATATCAAATTTCAACTCCTAGTATTTAACCCTCAAGTAAAAAGGGACAATACTCTATACTGAGATACAGGAAGAATCAGTTGAGGTATATCAAGGGTGAGAAAAATTTAACGGCCTGGCCCTTCAGGCCGGGTGCAGGGCAGAGATGTTTTCCTCCACTCCGCCCTTCGCAGAGGGCTGCCAAAATCCATGGTTAATTTGTAGAACGTTACTTCAAATCCGTGTGAATTTGAGAAACAGCACAAACCTTCCATCTGCTTCTTTGGCTTTGGCGTACTGCAAGTGAATCTTTGGGGAAGAGACGTGAGGCAGAAGCTCACCAACTTTTGCCCTAGAAAGGTAAGTTCAGGGGAAAAATATCACCACTATATTCATTCTAAAAGTAGCTTCTTGCAATCAATTGTTAGGGAGTTTTCAAGACAAAAACCACAGTTATCATGATCTTTTAAAAATCTTGGCTCTTCTGGGTGAAACACTTAATTGTTTTTCTTCTGATGCCCTCCCTCCCCCTTCCACATGACCACCCTCGGTGGGAAATGAAGCTTCGTTCATTAGTTCTTTGGGGCAAGAGGGCTTTTCTTTTTCCTAGTGACTTATCTGATCAGGAATTTCTCTGTACCAACTCAAAAGAACGTGCTGTTCTTTGAAAAAAGAATTATTAACATGAACTCATATGAAAAGAAAAAAAAGAGATGGAGGGAAGGCCGGGTAAGGGGAATGGGATGTGCAGGTAGGAGGAGCCACAAGGACACATTTCCACACCTGCCCTGAACAAACGTCAGCAAACTCTTACCAGTTCTTACAGCGTATGTAAACAGACGCTGCTTTGTCATAGTAGAGACCTTTCTCATACAGTTGGGCTGCTTCTGAAAATTGCTACAAGGAAACGAGATCATTAACATACTAAGTTTATTATGTACAAGACCACATGGATGTTTAAGCAGAGACAAGCATACCTTCATATTCTCCAGTATGGCACCACAGTCTCTTTTAAGGACCCTGCTGGGATGCTTGAGGGCCTGGCTCACCCCTCGGCGTATGTCCCCCATCCGTATGGACATCTGGGCGACCCCGGCCAGGCACACTTCATCGTGCTCCTGTAGTCACAGGGCAAACAGCCAACAAGTTAGACCCTCACTTAAAATGCTGTGTTTTAGTCAAACGGCTAATTTAAGTCTAAAATGAACCTGAAAGTTATGGTTAACTTGCATTAATCCTTTCAGGCCAATGTCAAGAATTTGAAAAAACATTGAGTCTTTTTTTTTTTTTTTGAAATCACCTGTTGCAGTTAATATGTTTTTCCTCAGAAGTCTAGATCTTTCGTGTTTTAGACCAAATTTTTACTACCATTTGTCCTAATACCCTTGCATATCTTTGTCTGTCTTCTTGCTATAAAATTTTATATGAGAAGAAATATACTAGATATGTAGCATAAATGCTATGCATAAAATTAAGAGAAAAACTATTTATGAAATTGAAGATTATTAGGCATGATTTAACATCAAAACTTTATTTAAAATTGTTTAATTCGTTAAGTATAACTAAAGGACTTTCCAACTAACTAAACTAGCAAAATGTCACGTCAGATTCCGTTTTACGTAAAGCAGTGTGTCTGGCAGAACGTTCTGTCACGATGCAATGCTCTACTTCTGTCCTGTGAACAGACACAGGTGGCTACTGAGCATTTAAAATATGGCTAGTGTGACAAAGAAGTGGGATTGTGAGTTTTATTTAATTAAAAATAACAAATAGCCACCACTGGCTAGTGGTGAGTGTATTTGATAACACAAATAAAGAATGAACTACAATAGGTGTAGCCAAACAAAGAAAACGCCAAAAAGCCAAGAGACAAATGAACATAGGATATGATCAAACAATTCATAAAAAATACAATTGGCCAATAAATAAAACATGCTCGACTTCACTACTAATCAAGTACATAAAGTAAAATTCAATGCCATTTTTTGCTGATTAAATTGGTACAGATAAAATGACTGATAAAATTGAGAAAGTGGGAAAATGGACATGTACATACATGCCTGGCAGCTGTATGAAATTATTACCATTTCTTCTGGAGATCAATTTAACAGTATAAAAAATTAAAAGCACACATCATATGACCTAGAAATCTCACCTGTAAGAGTATATCCTTCAGAAATACTACTTAGGTAGTTAAAGACAATGCACTAGGAAGAATATTATTACAGTGTTCTATATAGAAAGAGAAACAATTATAATTCAACAAGGGCACAGATGAAAACACCATGGTACAGTAGTTCCCTCTTATCCATGGTTTTACTTTTTGTGGTCAGTCGTGGTCTGAAAGTATGAAATGGAAAATTCTAGAAATGAACATAAGTTTTAAACTGGGCCCCTCTGAATTGCACAAAGAAATCTCATGCCATCTACCCAGACATGAATCATCCTGTTACCCGGCATGTCCACATTACGTATGTCCCTCCGCCCGTCAGTCACTCCGTAGCTGTCCTGGTTAGCAGACCCACTGTCATGGTATCAGAATGCCTGTATTCAAGGAACCCTTATTTTATTTAAAATGGCCCCAAAGTGCAAGAATAGTGCTGATGCATGTTTGGAAATGCCAAAGAGGAGCTGTCGGTACTTCCTTTAAGTGAAAAGGTGAGTACAGACGAGATCGGGCATGTTCAGGGTGGTATGGCCATAGACAAAAGGTGAGTATAGTAAAAGGAGCTATTTTGAGAAAGCAAGAGACCCCATTCATAGAACTTTTATTACAGTACATGGTTATGACTGTTCTATTTTATCATTAGTTATTATTGTTAATTTCTTACTATGCCTAATTTATAAATTGAACTTTATCATAGGCATGTATGTACAGAAAGAAACAGAGTATATACTGGGTTTGGTACTATCCGTGGCTTCAGTCTTCCACTGGGGGTCTTAGAATGTATCCTCCACAAATAAGGGGGGACTACTGTATCTCCAAACAATGGGATTATAGCTCTAAAATCAACACAAGTCGTATGTATTGACTTGGAAAGACCAGGAAGAGAGCAAAGTGCTGCTTTCACAGGATAAAGTCGCAGTTGATCTTTGCTTAATGAATGGAAATGATTTCATTTTTAGTAAAAATCCACACTATATACATATGGAGAGAGTCTAGTTGGAAACAAAATCGTTCACTGTGGTTACCATTAAGGGGCATGATGAAAGAAAATGGTGGACCCTCACTTTTTTAGAAACAATTATATTTGATTGTTGATGCTATCACAGTTGTTCCAATTTTTTCCCTTTTTCCTCTTCCACCCAGCCCCCAATCCCTCAGGCACTCCCCACCTTGTCCATGTCCATGGGTTCTTTGGCCACTCTATTCCCTATACTTTACATTCCCATGACTATTCTGTAACTACCAATTCGTACTTTTTAATCCTTTTTCACCTATCCCCCTGACCACCTCCCATCTGTCAACCATTAAAATGTTCTCTGTATCTATGATTGTTTCTGTTCTCATTTTGTTTCTTAGATTCAATTATTGATACACATATATATACACACATATATATATATACTGCCTTTTTATTGTTCATATTTTCGATGTTCTTAAAGAAGACCCATTAACATTTCATATAATAATAGTATGGTGATGAACTCCTTTAGCTCTTTCTTGTCTAGGAAGCTCTTTATCTTTTGATTCTAAGTAATAGCTTTGCTGGGTAGAGTAATCTTGATTGTAGGTGCTTGTTTTTCATCACTTTGAGTAGTTCTTGCCAGTCTCTTCTAGCCTGTAAAGTTTCTTTTGATAAATCAGCTGACAGTCTTATGGGAGCTCCCTTGTAGGTAACTAACTTCTCTTCTCTTGCTGCTTTTAAGAATCTATCTTTAACCTTTGGCACTCTCTGTGCTTCCTGGACTTGTATGCCTATTTCCTCTACCAAGTTGTATAGGTGTGATACATTCACACCCCTAGGATGTGAATGTTGGTATTCTTGAAGTTGTCCCAGGGGTTCCTTACACTATCCTAATTTTTTTGGCTTCTTTTTTCTTCTTGCTGTCTCGATTGGTTGTTTTTTGCTTCCTTATGTTCCAAATCATTGATTTAATTCTTGGCTTCACCACTCTACTGTTGATTCCCTATAAATTGTTCTTATTTCAATTACTACATCTTTTGTTTCTGACTGGGTCTTTTTTATGCTGTTGAGGTCCTAAGTTCCTCAAGCATCCTTATAACCAGTGATTTGAACTCTGTATGTGATAGGTTGCTCTTCTCCATTTGGTTTAGTTCTTTTTCTGGAGTTTTGTTCTGTTCTTTCACTTGGGCCATGTTTCTTTGTCTCCTCATTCTGGCAGGCTCCCTGTTTGTTTTTATGTCTTAGGTAAAGCTACTAAGCCTCCCAGACTTGATAGAGTGGCTTGATGTAGTAGGTATCCTGTAGGATCCAGTGACACAGTCTCCCCTATAACTCATACTGGGTACTCAAGGTGTGCCCACTATGTGGGCTGAGTACACACTCCTCTTGTAGTTGAGCCTTGATTGCTGATGGCACATCCAAGGTCAGCCATCGCCTGTGTTCTGTCGGGTTCACATGGCATTAGCTACAAAGAGACCTGCCTATGGTTGCTATTTGTGCTGGGCTTGAAGGTGCCCAGGAGAGGACAAGCTGTGAATCAAGGCCTGCTGCTGCTAATGCAGGGCCTGGGGCAATTTAGTGAGAGGTAAGGGGCTTGCTGAATCCAGATGCTGCTTGTTTGAGAGGATTTAGGAAAATCACATGGTAAGGCCAAGACAAGCCATTCATATGGAAAAGCCACTAGAAACAGCTTGGGAGGCCCTGAAATATGGTTGGGGTGGGCCTCAGGGATCACCAAGGTGGGGCAAACAGTGTGAGAACCAGGTTGATGGAGTCTCAGATATGGTGCCCACATACTGGCTCTGTTGGGGAAGGGCTCAAAAAAGCAGCAATGGTCTCTGCCAATACTTCTGACTGGGATAAAGCTGACCCCCCAGCTTTCACCCTGATGCTGGACAATTCCTCCCTGTATGTCACGATGTCCTTCAATCTGCTGTCCTGGCACTGGAGCTCAGGGGGAATTAGTCCAAGTGAGTTTGAGCACAGACGCTTTAAGAGGAACTGCCTGGGATTCTAGAAGTTTCTGTTTCCACACCTCAGTCCCCGCTGGTTTTTACAGCTGGAAGTTATGGACACTTATCTTCCTGGCCCTGGAGCCCTGGACCAGGGCTCTGGTGTGGGGCTGGGACTCCCTCACTTCTGAGATCTGTGGGTCTGTAGGTGTGGGACCAGCCCATTCCATGTCTCTGCCCCTTCTATTAGTCTCCATGTGTGGTTTCTTCTTTAATTCTGTAGTTGTGGGACTTCCATTCACAGCTCAATTTCTGACAGTCCTGAATGATGGTCATTCTATAGTTTAGTTTTAATTTTGATGTAGCTGTGTGAAGAGGTGAGCTACACTGCCATATTGACCAGAAGTACCATCACTTTTCATGTTAACATACTTTGGTGATTTTTTTAAGTTGACTACAATAAAATTGCATTACTTTTGTAATAAAAATACCAGATATAAAACAGAAAATAGGACTTCCGCCAAGATGGAGAAGTAGGTGGAGGGTCCACCTCGCCTCTGTGAACAACCAAATCTAAGAACAACTATTTTTAACAGCAGTCACAACCAAGCCACACGGAAAATCGACAATACGGAGTCCAAAGGACAACTAGATACTCGGCTGGACCGGTACAAGGAGCGAGGCCAGAAGCAGAGCAGGTTAGCAAGAAAAAATTCCCGGGGCGGTACACGGGGTGCGCAGGCAACCGAGGGCTGATCGCCAGCGAGCTGGCTGCCGGAGCGCACAGGGAATAGGCGCGGTGGGTCGCTCAGTCGCGCGCATTTACGTGCGGAGAAACCAGTGAGAAGGGAAACCTGCGCGGTGCAGCAGGCTCGCAAAATTAGGATCGGATAAGCAAGCCCGAGGTGTTTGAGTGACTGGATGCGCTGGGCTAGCAGAGAGGAACGCCATTACTCCCTCTCTGACCCCGCCCCCACACACAGCGTCACAAACCAGCGACCTGGGTCGCCCCGTCCTGGTAAACAACTAAGGCTTCGCTCCGCTCACTTAACAGCGCGAACAGACCAAAAATGGCTTTAGGACAACTCAGAGCCCCAGAACCGATAGACCTAAGTGATGAAAGAAATAGCCAGTCTTTCAGATGCACAGTTCAAAACACTGGTTATAAGGATCCTTACAGAACTGGTTGACTTTAGCCACAAATTCGAGAAACATATGGAAGCTAAATTAATTGAAATGAATGGGGATACAAAAGATTCCAATAGTAATGGAAAGAAAATTGGGACTCAAATCAAGGGAGAGAACCGGACAGAAGAAAAAGATGATCAAGCAGAAAGGAATGAAGAAATAAGAATTCAGAAAAATGAGGAGAGGCTTGGGAACCTCCAGGACATCTTTAAACGTTCCAACATCCGAATTATAGGGGTACCAGAAGGGGGAAAGGCACAACCACCAGTTGAAAAATTATTTGAACAAATAATAAAGGAGAATTTCCCCAAGATGGCAAAGGAAATAGACTTCCGAGAGATCCAGGAAGCTCGGAGAGTCCCGAGGAAGTTGGACCCGGGAAGGAACACACCAAGGCACATCATAATTACATTAGCCAAGATTAAAATGAAGGAGAGAATCCTAGAAGCAGCAAGAGCTAAGGGGACAGTCACCTACAAAGGAGTTCCCATCAGACTGTCAGCTGATTTCTCAAAAGAGACCTTACAGGCAAGAAGGGGCTGGACAGAGGTATTCCAAGTCATGAAATCCAAAGACCTACAACCAAGATTGCTCTACCCAGCAAAACTTTCATTTAGAATGGAAGGACAGATAAAGTGCTTCTCAGATAAGACCAAATTCAAGGAGTTCATCATCACCAAGCCCTTACTATATGAAATGTTAAAGGGACTTACCTAAGAAAAAGAAGATAAAAAAGATGAACAGTGAAAGGACAGCAAACTCACAGTTAGTAAGAACCACACCTAAAACAAAAGCAAACTAAGAGGATAGCTAGATCAGGAGCAGAACCATAGAAATGAAGATCTCATGGAGGGTAAGCAACAGGGGGAGGGGGAGGAGGGGAAGGGGGGAGAAGGTACAGAAAATAAGTAGTATAGACAGTAGATAGAAAATAGATGGGGGGGAGGGTAAGAATAGTAGGGGAAATACAGAATCTAAAGAATTTGAGACACATGTTCATGAACTAAAGGGGGAAATGGTGGGGGAGGGGTATGCAGGGTGGAGGGGAAGGGAGGGGGGAATAGAGCAAATGTAATGGCATAATCAATAAAAAAAATAAATAAATAAAAATAAAAAAAAAAACAGAAAATAAAAAATACTTTCAATCTTTATAAAATATCACCTAAAATTAAAACATCAATATTTATTACAAAATCTAGCTTTTTAAGCTAAAATTCTGGGATGGGGGAATGGGTCGGAGCAGTGGGTAAGGTCATGCTTACCAGGTTCATCACAAAAGAGACAGCATGAAAGATGGAACAGCAGAACTTTTATGGCTTGAGAATTCACTTTCAAAGTTGTTACTGAAACTTTTTAAGACTGAAAGGAAAAACCTTATGAAAATCATAGCCTATAACTGGAAAGGGATACAAATCTTCCAACCTTCATAAGAAGCTCATATTTAGGATACAACAGAAAACATTTTTTTTTTCAAACTGAAAAAATATTGTTATCTTTCATTTTTAAGAATTTAAAATGATTTAACTATACCCTGGCAAAGCTGTTAATAAACTGAAAAAAGACTTACCTGCTAAATATAAATAAATACAATGCAAATAAGATAATATTTTAATGAAATTAATAATAAGCCACAGATAATTATGTATATCTTATCTTTATTCAAGGTTACCTTATTATCACCTGTTATTCCTTTCTCATAATGAGCCAAAGCATTTGCATAATCACCCCTGAAAGAAAAATCAGAGTGAATTTTAATACATATTTATGTTATTTACATATATAAGATTTAGAAGATAATCTTTGTCATTTCTACAACTATAATCTATGTGTCAATATTCTTAATGAACCTAAAGTTTATAAAAATATAAAGCAAAATTATATAAAAATGCTTCTTAAAAATCAAATGTTAGAATCATATTTTCTTTGTCCATAAAACAATATTTTCCCAGACTTAGAATTACTGAAATTGAAATGTATCTTTGGCTAAAAAGTCCATTTAGTTTTTTCCATAAAAAAATGCTTTTAATTTTTACCAATAATTTTATTAATTTGGATATTTCGAGTATGTGGACTATCTCCCACATGGTATAACACTGATTGTTCTCAAATCTCAATTTGACTGTTATCCACGTCAACTGGTCTACCTGACCATGGAGCACCATCCAGTGAGAAATCTTCAGCACAAAACTGTGCAAGCTGACACATTTGATCCATCACAGCACCTTCTTCAGACACTGCACAAATCTTTTTTTGCATTTCAGTTGCATTTTTACCTTTCTTGAAATAATAAACCAGAATAAATGTTGTGTATTTTCTTCCATCTTCAATATTAAAATGGCTACACAAAAATCCACCAATTTTGATAAGTTTTTTAAATGCACACTGATATGACATCTGTCACAATATGGTCTAACAAAATTGTTTCAAATGAAGCTAAAGACAACTAAGAACTACTAGAGCCATCTTATGGAAAAAACCAGATGAATTTTGGCCAACACAATAAATGATTCATTTATTGTCTCCGCAGGTATTTGTACTAGTAGCATTAACCATGGCTGAATGCGAATTAGAAGTGGATGTTGCATGCTTCTAAAATTACATGTTTATGCAGCATTAAAATAAAAATGTATATACTCTGTCAACTAAGACTATTGATAATTAAGACTTTGTAGCAATTAAGTGCACTAGAAAATTCTAAATCTCTCAGAATAGATTATGTCTTTTTCAAAGGAAGAAAGGATTTGGGAAGCCCATTCATGCATCATGAACGATCATTACTCAGGAGGGGAAAACAGCCTGTGAAAAGCTTCTGGCTCCATTTTCAACATTAACTGTTGAATTTTATCCATATGCAACCCATTTAAAAAATACAAATTTAGGCAAATAGAAATTGTAGACCAAAACCTACTATTTTTCACTATGCCTTGAAATTACACTATAAATCCTCAAATTATTCAAAGAGGTCAAGACCATGAGCACAGGTTATGGGAAGCGGTATGTCAGCCTGATGATATGTATAACTGCTGTTGGCCAAATGTGATTCAAAACAATATTTAGACTGTAAATGTAGGAAAGGCTTAGACCCAAACTTAGAATTTGACACTAGAAATTAAAATGGATAAAAGCATGGATAAGACATCATTAGTTAGAAAAAAAACATTTTTGTTTGCATAATGAATCTCTTTTCCACTTAAAAAGATGTATTAAATCAACAGAGGGCCTTATAACAAATGGAGGTTTAGAACGGAAGATATTCAGTAATTATTTCAGTAATCAGTAACTCAGCAATTAGATACCAACTGAAACACACAAAGACGAGTCCTTACGTGAATTCAAGCTGCACGGCATATTCTTTGGATATAGACGGAATCTGGTCCGGGGCCAGTCGCTTCGCCAGCTGCAGTGCACTGTCCCAGTGCTGCAGATCCCTTCTCATCTGGTAGGACGGGAACGAGACCAGCAAGTTGTTTTGCACAGTCCCCACACAGCGACAGTTTTCATACAAGCGATACAAAGACTTTTTGTTTAAAGGATGAAACTTGATCTTTGCAAAGATGATACACTACTCTAGTATACTTTCTTAGCGGGGGTGATAGAACCCACAAGGGGGTAAAAGTCAATTTTGGGGGGAGCAAAAACATCTTAGCTATTATCGCAATGGCTTGCAGCCCACTGCAACTCAACTCTACCCAACAAAATCTTATTCTTCAGTATTTAATTTTTTCTCAATAGGAAAAATTAAATTGAACCAAAATTAATTAAAAGTAATTCAATCAATCAATTGTTCATTTCCCTTCTTAGGAGATAACTAAAAAAGTTGAAAAATAGTTTACTACAGAAATTGAGGTTATTTTCTGAGAAAATTGGAAACTATATCACACACAAATAACAGCAAATAGAAATAAAATGTGAGTGTGTCTTTCCCTCTGGCTCCCGAGGTCTTTTATTTGTGTCTGGTGCACAATCCCAAATCCAAACTGATGAAGAACTTTTTGGAGTTCATTCCTTGCTTGTATTCGCATTTTCTAAAGAATTAATAGTAGCTAACCTTTTTCAAGTGCTGTTTTCTGCTAGGTAATGTCCTAGGGCACTAGCCTTTTGCAACGAACCATTCTTGTGTCCATTTTAGAGATCCAGAGATTGAGGCAGAAGAGGCTTACTTCTGTACACAAACTCTCACTGTTAGTGTGTGGCGGCGCTGGGCAGTAGGGCTTTGCCTCTTCTTTACCTGGCTACCCTGTCTGCTTTCAGGTGAGGTAAAGGAACGACAGGTGCAATCGCTCCCTGCTGTGAAGCCATCGCCTCAAACGCTTTACGAGTTTTGTATATATGACAAGTGGCCACAGCTTCTTTCTCAGAAGAACTGAGATAACATCTGTGCCCTCACTCCCTGCAGCCATATTCCTACTTCAGTGTGTACCAATCCAGGTCCTGAACATTTCTCAGGGTGTCTCTAATTATCTCAAATAATATTGTAAAATTACCTGAATTCTTTTCTTAAAACAAAATTAATTTAGTTCACTTAAAAATTCTTAAATGAAAATTTGCTGTAGAACAATTTTAAAGAGGCAAGTTTTGAAATTAGCAGCAAATATGTTTTCACAACTCCCTCTGCATGGCTGTGGAAATGCTGGTTTGAGGCGGAGTAGTGACATCAGTGACAGCGGCCACTTTTGTCTTTTCTACTGGTCAGGCGCAGTTCCAAAGGACCTAATCTCATCTAAAAATCTTTTAAAAATATTTTATTTATTTATTTTTAGAGAGAGGGGAAGGGAAGGAGAAAGAGTGGGAGAGAAACATCAATGTGTGGTTGCCTCTCATGTGTCCCCTACTGGGGACCTGGCCTGCAACCCAGGCATGTGCCCTGACTGGGAATTAAACCAGCGACCCTTTGCTTCACAGACCTGTGCTCAATCCACTGTGCTACATCAGCCAGGGTTAAAACTCTTTACAATAACCCTGAGGGCTATCCCCAGCCACTATGGCTCAGTTGGTTGGGCATCATCCCGCAAAGCAGTCAGAGTCCATGCCTGGGTTGCACACCCTGTTCGGGGTGCTTATGATAGGCAACTGATTAATGTTTCTCATACTGATGTTTCTCTCTCTCTCTCCCCCTCCCTCCCTGTAAAAATAAATAAAATCTTTGAAAAAAATAACCTGCAGGCTAGACAGTGTTATCCCTACTTGAAAAAGAGAAGATCTAGGGCGCAGAAAGATGAAATAAATTGGTCAAGGTTACACAAAGCTAGGATTTGTCTTCCGAGTTCTTAGTCGCTTTTCCCTACAGCCACTTCTCTCCTCTTCTTGCACTGAACTAGGCTGTTCATTCTGTTCTAGTCCTTCCGCTGCTTTGCTCACCTCTGGGAAACTGGTGATGATACACTAGTCCTTAGCTCACCTTTTAATGCACAGGAGAATTTCATACAACAAATAAAAGATAAATACATCTTAGTTTTCCCATGTGGAAAAGAGAGAAAATAAAAATACTACCTCAAAGGATTGTTGTGAGAGCTAAATGAATTACAGTATGTCAAATGCTTAAAAAAGTGTGAGCACTCAATAAATGGCAGTTATAAAACCTGTTCTCTGTGGATACATTTAGACTTTAAGTTATTTGGTAATGTTACAATACCAAGCCTTTTATGGCTCCACAGAATGTAGAATGAATATATATATATATATATATATATATATATATATATATATATATATTTTTTTTTTTTTTTAGAAGGAAAATATTTTTGAAGTTAATGAGTACACAGGGGTTCTCAAAGCTGGAGCCTCAGCACCAGCAGGGGCAAGGCTTGTGCAGTCAGGTGACGAGAGAGTCTAACCGTGTAGAAGGTGCGATCCTCCTTTCGCGCCCTTCCCCCCACCTTGCTGCTGCCGTACCTCCAGAGCAGCAACAGGACAGCTGGAAGCAAGGTACAGGTCCTGGGCCAGGTTGAAATCACTAGTGAACATGGCAAGATGTCCTGCCAAGAGACTGTAATCCTCTATTCCCTAAAGATAAAAGCGGTTTTAATGAGAATATATGGGTTTAATTTTTTTGTAAAAAAGACTTTGCTTAGTACAAAGAGGTAATGTTCTAGCAATTATTAATGAGTTACATAAGATTAACTACAAAAATTTTTAATGTATGAATAAATGCCATTTAAATCCTAACCTGATCATTCTTATAAGATGCTGGTTACCTTGATTTGTTCTAAGGACATCACCATGCCAACATTTCCAATTTTCCGATAAACGCGGATGGCAAACTCCACCTCCATGTGGTGCAGACAGGCCTTGGCCAGCTCGTTCCAGGCCTCAGGGTCATTCAGAAGCCTGCAAATTTCCCAAGCATCAGAAAACCTAGAAAGTGAGCACATGAGTTCAGTCAGGGACTAAAGCCCCCGAGTTTAGTAGTGAGCTCTTGCTCCCTAGTAGACAATTTTCAGTAGACAGTTGTACATAATCTGGATGCCATGCCCTAGGTAAATTTTAAAAAACATTTGTTAGTCTGTAATCATTTCTACGTTATGAAAAACCACATAAACTTTTTTCGTACAGCTGATTTTTCTTGAATTTCTTTTATAAATCTAAATCTACTCTGGGTAACTTCCTTCCCCATTAACAACTGGTTTTATTTATTTTTGGTTTACTTCATACACAATGAAAATTATTTTTGTTCTCACAAAAGTCTAGTAAAAACAGTACTCTACTCCTATAAATTTGGAAGTTTAAAACAGGGGCTAGCGAAGATGGCCCACAGGCTAAATCCAGTCAGCTGCCTGTCTGTGAGAAGAAAGTCTGAGGGGAACGTGGCTACTCATCAGCCTGTTTATTGTGGCTCGTCTCAGTGGCTCTTGTGCTTCAATGGTGGACTCAAACAGTTGTGACAGAGACCCTGCGGCCCTTAAAGCATGACGTGCATACCATTTGCCCACAACAGGAAAAGTCTGTGGACCTCTGGTTTAAAGCACGATCATAAATCCAATTAAACTTTTACATTACATTACATTAATGAACCTATTACTTTACATTAATGAACCTTTACATTAATGAACATATTACACCTATTCATCTGTGTTTTTCCATCTCACACACACTGACTGAACACCTATTACGTGTCGGGAACTGTACTTGGAACCAAGATACAGATCAAACACAGTCCCTGTCCGTCGGGTGTCATGACTGGGGAAGGAGGAGGAGACCGGTGAGTAAACGGATGACTGCAACATAGCACAACGGAAGTCACCGAGTGCTCACCGTATGTGAGTCTTTTGTGCTAGGCGCTTTGTATGAATTCTCTCCTTGGATCACCCTGACAATTCTACCCACTATGCATTATTATGATTTCTCCTTTATAGATGAGGACAATGAGGACTTGAGACCTTAAAAGACTGCCCCAAGTCACACAGTGGTAAACAGTAAGGTTCTCTCAACCACTATGAACAAGGATGTTGTCCCCTGGCTCTGAGCCAACACATCCGAGACTGCAAGTGGTTGCAGGGCTTCAGGGAAGACTTCCTGGAGTAGGAGAGGGCCTCGCTGAATAGCGAGGAATGAGCAGTTAATACATACAGAGAGAGGAGAAGGCCGTTCCAGGGAGAGCAGCACGTGCCAAGGCAAAGCAGCAGGAGAAACACTGGAACAGAGAGGAAGTAGAGTGGGGAGGCTGAGGCTGGCATTAAAACATCAAGTGCCTAGTATGTCGGCCACCGTCCCCAAGAAGTGGGGATTTGTTGCTAAAGGAGGTAGGAAGCCACTGAAAGATCTTCAGCCAGGAGACAGGGTCTGATTCACATTTTCAAAAGTCTGTGAAGAACAGGTGAGATTGTTATGAGGCTATCAGCAGAGAGGACAGTCTGCAAGTGGTCACGTTACAGTACATTACTCCAAGGGAGGGACTCAGTTGAGACTGAGGAACATGGAAGGAGAAAAGGACCTGGGGTGTGTGTGTGTGTAGTAGGTATGTGTGTTAGGACGTGGTGCGTATACGATTAGAATGGGGGAGAAGAGGGGGTTGGGGAAGTCAGTGAGTTGTCTTGAACAGGGCTCATGGACTCCCTACTATGCACAGGTGTAAGCTGAAGATGCCCATTTTGGAGTCAGCCTCGTGGAGGTGGTATTGAAGCCATGTATGTAGATGAGATTCATTCGGGAAAAAGAAATCAAGTGAGAAGAGCAGAAGGAAGCTCACGGGGCCCTCCTTGAGGAATGGCAACACTTAAGAGACAGAAGAAACAGAATCACAAAAGGGTTCGCAGCGGCCCTAAGACATGAAACAAAAAAGTAAGAAGAAATCTCAAGCAAGGTAAATTCAAATTTTATTAATGAAGTTAAGATATTGTTGAAATAACCATGTTTATTAGAATTTCACAAGAACTGCTCTATTTGGAACCTTTTGAGTCGGGGCACATGCCTGTGCTGTGGGCCAGGTCCCCAGTGGGGGGCATGTGAGAGGCAACCACACACTGATGTTTCTCCCTCTCTTTCTCCCTCCCTTACCCTCTCTAAAAATAAATAAATAAAATCTTAAAAAAAAAAAGCAACCTTTTGGTTGTGAAGGGCTTTTCCTGGAAGAAGGCCGCAACAGGAGGCTATGACTTTCTTTAGAATTCACACACATCCTCCTATCCATTATCTTATCTGAGGCTCACAATAATCTTGTGACATAAATGAGGTAAATACTATTATCTCCATCTATTTTAATAGGAGTTGACCTTTAAAATCACAAAAGCAAATAAGCTTCACCAGGAGCGTTGAAAACCCTACCTTTTTAGCAATAAGGTCTGCGTCAGCATTTGCTTCAGCTCGTTGGGCCCCACATTTTTCAGACTGTGGAGGAAGCTGTGAGTGTCCAGGTAGATGTTGTTCACTTTCCCGCTCTGTGTCTGGCAGGTCAGCTCTCCGTTATACAACAGCAAAGGTTTATAAGCGTAGGGAACTCTGGTGCCACCAGCCAAAATGACCTTGGATCCTATGTTATAAAACAGACACCTTAATGCTGAAGGAGCCCCCTCAGCACAAACATCAGAAAGGGATGTTTTAATTTCACTACAATGGAAATTTGTTTATCAACGAATGGACAAAAAAGTGATTAAATACCTTGTATAGTGTCCTTGTGAAAGACATAAGTGTATACCTTATCATCATCGTAAGCAATAAATACACCTTTATCCAATGGCCAGTTTTCCCAAAGAACACCTTTAATGGTTGGTGAAAAATCTGGAATCTCATACGTAGCATCATTAACCTACAAGATAGGATTTAGAGATTTGCCCCAAGTCTGTACATAAACTGTTATCACTTGCCGTGGTAGAAGCCTGTTTGTAGCCGTAGCTGGGCTGGCATGGCTTACCGACTCATATTCAACCCAGCAACACCCAACCATGATGGGAAGGAAAATCCTTTTCCCATTCCTATACTAGGTCTGGCTTGGGGAAAAAAAAGATAGTTATACGAGAAATCAAGGGTTTGATCTAAAATTTGGTGAATTTGCAGGAAAAACTACAAGCTTGGACACAAAGCTTCAAGTTAAGAAAAAAAAAGCTGAAGCTGCTCAAGATGACAGAAACTTACTACGAGCACCTGTGTTTAGAAATTTTTCAATACTGGGCATGGAAATGCTCCAACTGGAGAAGAAACAGAAATTAACTCATATGTGATTTCAAATTTAAATAAATTCCACTGGCTATGTTTTACTCCAAAAATTTCTCTACAGTGCACGCTAACCAACATAAAATGTACTGCCACAGTAACAAAAGCTGTTAAAAAAATCAATCCACCTGCTCCTGTGAACTCAAGCAGGAGGCTAATGTATCTGCTGAAGGTGGAGCTGAGAAATACCTGCTTTCTCCAATCTAGCTTCCTCTAAAAATAAAGATGAAATACAAAACTCCTGCACATAACTAAACCCGTAGAGCAGTGCTGTTCGGTACAGTAGCCACCATTTAATAATCACATGTGACTCCCAAGCACTGAAATGTGTACAGTCAAGCTGAGGTTTGTACAAGTATAAACTACACACTAGACCTCAGGAAGTGGGCCTTAGAGAGTACAAAATGTGTCATCAGTAATTTTTTATTATACTGATGACATACTAAAACGATAACATTGGATTAAATATATTATTGAAATTAATTTTACCTGTTTCTTTTTAACTTTAAAAAATGTGACTAGCAGAAAATTAAAAATTATATATGTGGTTCAAATTTTATTTCCATTGGATGGTGCTGCTTACCAGGTATTGTTCCAATTTAAGTCTAACCTCAGAGTCTCCAGATACTATTGTGGTGTCATCTGCAGAGGACGAAATGAGGCATGGAGAGATCTTCCCTACGTCACACAGCTAATAAGTGGAAGAGCCAGGATTTGCACCCAGGCAGCGCGGCTCCAGCCTGTGCTTCTAGCCACTAGGTTATACTGACCTTCAGTTTGTAAGGATAGCAAACCAGGGCCAATGGACTGGTGGTGGCATTTTTTTAAAGGGTAACCATTTGTTGAGTGCTTATTATGTGTACTAAAAGCTTTATGTGCACCATCCATTTGATTTTTATAGAACCTACAAAAGAGGTACTAGAAGGGAACTCATTATACAGATGGGAAAACTGGGGGGGAGGTCAATCAAAGAGTGCTTGGGAGGAAGCCACTCTGGCCTCATACTGGTGATGTCGTTTGCTGGCTGTGTGACCTTGGACAAGTAACTCATCTTTTCTATGCCTTAGTTTGTTCACCTGTAAAATGGCAACAATATGAGTATTGATCTCCAGGGTTGCTATAAGGACTGAAAGAGATCCCTGATATATGGAAAGGGTACTCAGTACAGAAATACTAGTTGCTATTATCGCTAATCTTGAATTCAGGTCGGTCTGTCTGTCTTTAAAGTCCAGGCACTTAACTACCACCCTCTACTGCCTCTCTCAAGGGCAACGTGTTTGTCGACTTTCTAGGATAAATCTAAAATCATCCTTCATGGGCATTTAAGGAGTAGTGGGGTATGTAGATTGTTTTATTAGGGCATGTGAAGGAAAAAAGTATCTCTCCCAGTTCTATTATACAACGTAAGTCACTTCCATACTCTCCACACAGTGAAGAAATATAGGTTGAACACATATACATAGAAAGGGAAATTTCAAGCTGAAAAATTTTAAAGAAGAACAGTTGTCTCAATAGTTATATATTTGCATACATGTACATCACAGAAGCAATGCTCCCAAAGTATCTGGAGTGGAGAGTGAAGCTGCAATCCTAGTTCACAATGACAGGGTGTGTTTGAAAGTCCAATTCAGTGCACAGCACTCTGGTCTAGGGTCCGAGGGCCCAGCGCAGCCTCCTGCTGTGTCTGAGGCCGCGGGGAGGGCTGGCCTTACTCACAGACAAGGCTGGGTATTATTTAAAAGAGGAATTTCCTCCTGTGTGCACAACACTCCCCTGTGATGTCCTGTCCAACCACTTAGGATTCTAACCTGGCAATGAAATCTTAATTTGAATAAGTGCAAACTCCCACCTACACATGGGGTGAGGGAGAGCCTTTGCTGTTATGGAATCATTCTCTGTGTGGATTTTGTTTTACCGGGGTGTTTTTCCTTAATACCTAACTGAGTTGCAGGTTAGAACTGGAAAAGGGGGTGGGGACGAGCAGCCACAAGTGAGACAGTCCTGGGCTTGAGAGGTTTAAGGGAGGTAAAGAGGGAAGGGCCTCACTAATACCCACTACCTGTTCCTGATAACACACTCAGAAAAACCAACCCGCTGACACCTCATTCCCGTTCTGTGAGGGAGCTCATACTAGCCTCCATAACAGAAATGATCACGGAAAGGAAAACCGTAAAGAGAAAAAGAAAGATGTATCTAGTTGTTCAGGCAGCTCGTACTCCTTGCCCTTTCTCTAGCAGTCAGACACCTGGTTTACCTCCGACCCTTCCGTGTGTCCCAAGGGGCAGTTTCCACCTGGGGTGCCCCCCCCCCCGGGCGGATGCAAGGCAGCTCTGATTCCCTGTGCCTCATGACGGAAAGCAAACCTGTACAAGACCGAATTTCCTCAGTGCGCAGAGGGAAGTCAAGGTTATCTTTACATTTATGTCAGTGTTCCTCACTGGATCTCTGACTGGGAGAGGAAGAAGTGGAGTAAGAACTAGCATGTCAAGAAGTTTGCATGATCAAGTCACTCTTGTAGAAACCTGCTATATTTGTCAAAGAAAGAAAAGGAAAAATGAAGAAGAGAGAGCAAGAAAGAAAGGGAGAGAAGGGAGGGAGAGACAGAGGGACAGAGAAGGAAGAGAGTTTTAGTATTCAGGGAAGTGTACAGTGAGGGGAAAGCCGTCTTCATTGAAACGTGTCTTCTCTAAGGTGAAGGGACTCAGGACGGCCGACGGCAGCTGCAGGCCACGAGAACTATGACCAACAACACACTCGATCATTCACTGGAGAGCAGAAATAAATACAAACTCCAAGTATACTACATGATATGAAAATGCATTTCCTTTTTCTAAATCTGTTTTCAAGAAAGGTAAAGATGTATAAAATTAACTAAAATGGTTCTATCTGTTTTTAATCATCTAATACCAGAATACCTTTTCTTTGTATTCAGGACCTTTAAGGGGAGAAGAAATTCAACTGAGGCTGGGGAAAAGGACAGGGTACGGTCTCAGTCCTCTGAAGCTTATTGCGTATCTGGAGAGAAAAGTCACGTATATGATGATATACTATAATAACATACAGTAAATATGGTTAACAGTGGTACGGAATATAACTTTTTTTCTCTCTGGGGATGACACTATGAGAAATTAAAGAAAAATGAAAAAACGTTTTCTTGATGTAAATAGTCATAAAATAGATCACAAACATGATAACAAACTTCTATAATCCTTGGCTCTGTGTAGAAGAAAATAAGTCTATATATAAAATATATGTTAAAAATACTTTTCTTCATGTGTTGCATTTTTAAAAAACACTTTCTAGACTTACTGGACAATAGACAAATCCATCACTTTTTTCATCAATGAAAACTAATCTGGTCCCATTTGGGTCAGGAAAAATCTTTTTCACACCAACAGGATGTCGATAATCATTAACGAACTGCCAGTCTTCAATGTAGAAATACTGAATGACACCAGTCTAAAAAAGTTCAGTCAGAGAAACACAAAATGTCAGAAAATATGGACTTTCAGCATTTAAGTTACACATGCTTTCTAATCTAAAGAGAAAAAAAAGTCATATGTTTGATGAAGGAAGAGTCCAAGAACAATGTTTGCTATATTTGCAAGGTACAGGCAGAAAAAAATAAATGAGAATATACATGTGATTCCACAGTCTATCAATTCTAATATTATTCGTGGTATTAAAGCTTGATTTTCAGATTTTCCAACTGAATGAAAAGAAACACCCTTATTGTTTAAGAGTAACTCTCAAATCATATTATTTTAAATATTTTTGTTATTAATAGACAAATTAGAACATTAAGTTTACAATAAAAAGAAATAAAAAACCCACCTGATACAATCAACTGTATTTCTATATAGTAACCATGAACATGTAGACAACAAGATTTTAATATATGGTATCATTTACAATCATTAAAAAAATGAAATACTTAGGTGTGAGTTTAATGAAACATGCACAGAACGTGCACGCTAACTGCAGAGCACAGACGGGAAAATCAAAGAGGGTCTAAATAAACGGGGACACAGTAAACATACTGCGCTCATGGACTGGCACCCAGGTAAACATGCTAATTCTCCCTCATCGGTCTACAGGTCTAACTGGATTCCAATGAAAATCTCAACGTGAGTTTTTGTAGATGCAGACAAGATTATTCTAACAGTCACATGGGACAGCAAAGTTACTAGAACAGCTGAAACAATTTTGGGAAAAAAAAAAAAAGAATAAAGTGGAAAATTAGTCTATGTAATTTCAATACTTAAATAAAAATAACTACAGTAATCAAAACTGTGTACTACTCCCTGGCTGGTGTAACTCAGTGGATTGAGCATGGGCCTGTGAAGCAAAGGGTCGCCAATTCAATTCCCAGTCAGGGCACATGCCTGGGTTGCAGGCCAGGTCCCCAGTAGAGGACACATGAGAGGCAACCACACAGCGATGTTTCTCTCCCACTCTTTCTCCTTCCCTTCCCCTCTCTCTAAAAATAAATAAATAAATAAAATATTTTAAAAACCCAAAACAAGAACAAAAAAAACTGTGCAGTACTGATGGAGGCAGGGACAGAGAGACCATTGGAACAGAACAAAAAAACCAGAGACGGAGCTACACAGGCATGTCTAACTAATTCTTTCTTTTTTCTGTTTTTAAGATGCCTTCACTTTTATTTTTTTAATAATAGCCTATTAAAAATAACTCACCTACCATAAAAATCACCCACTTAAAATGTACACCTTCCTGGATTTTAGTATATTCGCAGAGTTGTACACTTACTGACAATTTATTCTGCACGTTTTACATAAATGGAATCACAGAATATGCAGTCTTCTGTGACTGCCTGCTTTGATTTTATGTAATGTAGAATATATAAAGAACTCTCAAAACTCAATAATAATAAAAGAAACCAATTAAGAAATAATAAAAACATCTGAACGAACACTTCACTAAAGATATTCACATAGCAAATAAGCACAGAGCTGCCTCTACATCATTGGTCCGATAGTAAAATGCAAACTGAAGTCACACTGAGGTATCACTGCACACTCATTAGAGCAGCCGCTGGGAGGATGCAGAGGAATCACAACACTGTTGGTGGGAATGGAAAATGGCACAACCAAGTCAGAGACCAGTTTGTCAATTTCTCAAAACACTCACATGCCACATGATGTAGCCATTCCACTTCTAGGTATTTTTATCTAAAAGAAAGCACATGCCCACACAAAAACTCAAACACAAATAGTTACAGCAGCTTTGCAGTATCTGTAAATAAGCCAAACTGGAAAGAACTCCAATGTCTATCCATCGATTCATGGATGAGTGAAGTATGATAAACATGCAGACTATGTATATTACTCAGCAAGGAAAAAGACTGAACTACTGAATACACAACCACACAGATGAATCCCAGGATGATTACACTAAGGCCAGTCACGAAGGAGTACCAGCTCTATGATCCCATTTACACAAAACTCTAGAAAACACAAACTAACAGTGACTGAAGGCAGTGGAAAGGCAGGAAGGAGGAATCATAAAGGGGCATGAGAAAACTTTTGGAGGTGATGAATATGTTCACTATTTTGTTTGAGTTGATGGTGTTTCACAGGTGCACATCTGTGTCAAAATGTATCAAATTCTAAACTTTAAATTGTGTAGTTTATTGTATATTAATTATACTTCAAAAAGCTGCTAAAACCCCCAATATTTTCAGACTCACTTAAGAATGAGATATAGCATAAGAAACAAAATTTTGTAACTATGTATGGTGACGGATATTAACCAGACTTACTGTGGTGATCACTCGTAATATATACAAATATCAAATCATTATGCTGTGCACTTGAAACTAATACAATGCTCTGTAAATTATACTTCAATTTTTTAAAAAAGAATGAGACGGATTAACACCGCTTCACGGACAGACTACTACACTCTGAGTTCTTCAAAATGCCAGGTGGCGCAGCGGAAAGAGAGATATTCTAACACGAAGTCTTGCTTGTTCAGGCTCCATCTCTGCTACGTACTTACTGACCTCTCAGCCCTCACTGTGCTTCTCTCTGAAACTTCCCCGCTTATTGTATGGAGTTAATGAGATAAGTGAGCTTGAGCTTTATAATGTTAGGTGTCACACAAATGTATTTAATGCTATTTACCATGTATCCCTCCCTACTTTACCTGATACACTAAACCTACCCTACTGGTGTAAATTAGCACAAAGACTGATTATTTTAGGTCAAACTTCAACTTATAAAATTTCTCTTAGGGCAATAAGCATGTTTTTTTAAAAATATATTTTTATTTATTTATTTTTAGAGAGAGGGGAAGGGAAGGAGAAAGAGTGGGAGAGAAACATCAATGTGTGGTTGCCTCTCAAGCACCCCCCACTGGGGACCTGGTCTGCAACCCAGGCATGTGCCCTGACTGGGAATCAAACCGGTGACCCTTTGCTTCACAGGCCAGCTCAATCCACTGGCTACACCAGCCAGGGCCAATAAGTATGTTTTAAACATGCTCTTTTACAAAAACAACTTAATGGGAGAGAATGGAATGTTTAAAACAGTGAATAATTGTTTTTCTGATGTGGAAAACAATACCTTTTCTACCAATTTGACTGAATTTAGCGACTGAACAAGGTAACAGGTATGACTGGCTTTCAAAAAAGTCTTTAAAATCTTTTTACAGCCCTGGCTGGTGTAGCTCCGTGGATTGAGCACAGGCCTGTGAAGCAAAGGGTCGCTGGTTCGATTCCCAGTCAGGGCACATGCCTGAGTTGCGGGTCAGGTCCCCGGTGGGGGCCACATAAGAGGCAACCACACATTGATGTTTCTCTCCCACTCTTTCTCCTTCCCTTCCCCTCTCTCTAAAAATAAATAAATAAAATATTTTAAAAAACTTTTTACAAATACTAGATGCAATTACTGTAACTATGCTTCATCTCCATGTGGCTAACGTAATATTTAGAGGCGTAGGGTACTGGTGGTTCAAAGGACCATAAGACTGAAAGAGTAGGATTCTCAGTATTTTATTAATTTTAGTGTGTGTTAAATACCCTCTAAATATAGACTAAAGTGGAATGAGGTGTCTTATATTCACCATCAAATTAAACCCTTAAAGCATCTAGATAAGGAAAATGAGGCTTGGAGGGGTTATGCAGCAATCAGCAAGTAAAAGGACTGATATTTAAACCCAGGTTTTCTCCATTCCAAAGTTTGCCCTTTTTACTATGCTCTCAAAATTGCTTATAATCACAAAAGCACTCGATACTAGCAAATCATGCCATCTATGTGCTCTACTCATATTTACTCACAGTAGTTACATGTTCTCATATACTATATGCTTATATATATAATAAATGTCATATCACCAAGTAAACATTAGACATTGCCCCGCGTTCTATAGTGAAGAAGACAACACGTACGTCTGTGCCATAGACGAGGAAATCACCAGTTAAGGCATGACACAGAATGCGGCACTTATCATCCACGGCTGGGAACAGTCGAGCCTCACGTTCTTCTCCAGCATCCAAAAGTTCACTTTCTATCTAAAACAAAGAGTAGTAGTGGCTTACAGATTTGAGTAAACCCAGTCTGTAGTGTCTCGTGGGTAAGGGAGGACCTTTTCCTTCAGTTCAGTTGAACCAGACTCACTAGGCTACCACAGACCAGTTTGTGCGGAAAGGTATCAGAAAGGAACCACAGCTTGCGAGCAGGGCAGCGTTGGACCTCCCTCTTTAGTGGGAACAGTCTTCACAGGCTCTGAAGCTGTCTCGTGGCTAATCAATCCCTTTGGCTTCCCAGAAGCAGAGCCAAGAAACAGATGTGGAACATGACACGGTTTAGCAGCCCTCTATTCCAGGGCCGGTATCTCTTGAACAACTCAAGAGGCATAGTTTCAAGAATCCCCACAAATGAGATGCCCTAAATGTATGAGTGAATGCATTCCAGGAAACCCACATGTATGGGATTCCCACCAGTTTTTATAGTTTACTTCTACTTTCTAGATATAGTTACAAACAGGGTCATTTTCACCATAAGCGATGTTGCATGTAGCAGTTGATAAATTGCCACGTTTCTTGGGAATAGAGCTGGAAAGTTAATTGAACATCTGATGCAAAAGGGTAAATAAAGGTTTTTGTTAATCCTTTACCCACACCTGGCTTTCTAGCTAGTCTGTACATGGTTGCTTTCTGACCTAAGTTCTTAATAATGAGACTGTTCATCATCACTGCCAAGTTAACTGGGCAGGCTGCCAGGACATCAAAATTCTACTTACCAGATGTAACTGGACTTTGCCTTCAAAAAGTGCAGCAGCGTAGTCTGAATGAAGGCAAACACTGGCTACTGTCCCCAGATATTCCACATCTTTCAATTTTTTAACACCTTTAGCAATGAAAAGAGCGAACAGCATATTAAAATATTAATAACATCACATAAATATTTGCAAATAATTTTAAATGTGCACCTTCACAAGGATATTCTGAACCTAAAATTTTTATTTTAGCCATTCTAAGGAAAATCTGAGTTGCCATATAAAGTTGCCTTCAGGAATTCCATATGGTTCCCATGAAACAAAATAATGGAAAATAAAATTACATGCAAAACAAACAAATATTAAACTTTAGTGACAATAACTTTGGACTGAGAATAAAGCTCAGGCTTGCTCTGATGCTGAGGATATCTGACCTCCGGTGGAGGAGGGGTGGGGAGGGGAAAGAGGGGGGAAGAAAAAGCAAGGCTCCCTTCAGACACTAATGGTCAGTATTCAAACACTGAAATAGGGAGGGGACCAGCTTTTGTTCAGTACCTACCGGAGCCAGGAGAACATAAGAAAGTCACTGCGCAAAGGCAGACTACACATTTTATTTCATTTTCCATACAACCCCTTACATATAGAAGAATACTAATTTTCCAGAGGAGTAATCCAAGACTCAGATGGGTAAAGAATTTGTGTACAGTCAGCTAAGTGAGGCAGAAGGGGAATTTAGATCCAGGGCCTAATTGTAAAGCTCATACTCTGTCCCCTATACCAAACTGTCTTCGATACAAAGATAAAGAACAAAACCTTTCCAAAAATTATGCAAAAATTTTGGAGGATTCACAAAACTCTTTAGAGTAAGAAAGAGCTGTCTGAAAGAAGAGTGAAAGACTAGTTAGATCTTCTGCTTTTGCCCTCACAAAGCTGTATGAACATGCCCACTCCCCTGTAGCCACAGGTTGCGTAAGGTTTAAACTGTGGGACTCAGGGAGACTGTGACCAGTTCCTGGGTCAATAATTGTGACCCACTGGTCACACAACAGTTTTGGGAAAACTATAGATAACATCCCAATTCAATGTTCACGATTCTTCATAGGAAGGACAATAATTTACAAGCTTACTTTGCAAAAACCAATGGAGACCCAAGACCATCCGTGATGCACGTGACTTTCTGAGAGCGCCTTGGAATCTACTCCTTGACACATTAACAAGAGACAGAAGACCTAAGGCATTTACCCTAACTCCCCCTCCCACTCCTCTTATCCAGCTTAAGAATCCTTAGCCTGGTAAGATAGAGCTGAGGCACTGACAAGTCTCCCATCTTCTTGGTTGACGCCTTCTTGATCAAAAAATCTTTCCTTTCACCAACCTGACATTTTGATTTTTGGCCTTTTGAAGTGCAGTGCACATGACCCAGAGTTTGATAACCAATGCTTCCCAAATAGATCAGAAATTATATGCCAGAGAAGAAAACAACTGGACTTCGACTTGCCGTTCTCTCCAAGAACATAAAACCAGGCTCGATTGTTCATTCCCACAGCCAGATGATACAGTCCCACTGCCACAAAGTTGGGTTCCACGTCAACAGAGACTGTGATCGGCAGCTCCTGTCATATGGAAAAGGAACTAGTAAATCAGTTGCTAAAATTTTGATTTTACTATTACTAAAATAAAAATAACACCATTTTCATACTCCTTCAACAGGGTTGGCTACGGTGACTTCGAGAAGGGAGGTGAGATAGGCAACCCTCGTGCTGCAGGCGTCGCCAAGAATGGGAAGCTTGGTCAGGAAAACGTGGAGTGAGCCCCTCTGGGTAGACAATGCCAGCAGCTGGCCATCATCTGTCCAGGACAAGGTATCCAACCCTGAAATAATTTACAAAGGAAAGGGTTATTCAAAAACAGATACACTGTTGCAGGCAAACAAGCAAATAATTTTCACTTAACCTACAAGAGGCATAAAAATCTCCAATTCTTTTTTTTTTAAGTTTAAAGAGTCTTGATTTAGCCCTAGCTGGTGTGGCTCAGTGGATTGAGTGCTGGCCTGTAAACCAAAGGGTCGCGGGTTTGATTCCTAGTCAGGGCAACATGTCTGGGTTGCAGGCCAGGTCCCCAGTTGGGGGCGCACATGAGGCAACCACACACTGGTGTTTCTCTCCCTTTCTCCCTCTTTTCCCCTCTCTCTAAAAATAAAAATGAATAAAATCTTTTAAAAAAGAGTCTTTATTTAGCCTAGAAAATTCACCATGGATTGACATATGAACATGAGCACTAATTCATTCATACTGGCTTAAAGGGTAATACATAAAAACTTAGATTTTATAATTGTAATTAGGATAAAATTTACTATGTCTCTGGACCAAAGTGGACTTACATTTTTCTAGTCAAGGAGCATGACTCCACATAATAACTATAATAAGGCGGCTATTTTAGGAAACTCTGCTGAAGGGTGCTAATAGTATTCCTCCTACAAAAATGTAACCCATACAAGAACAAACATACTAGTCTGGAATTGGGATGATAAAATGCCAATCTGCTTCAGAAAAATCAATACCTTTAATTTCATCATCCAGGCTGATTATAGCATACATGTCTTTTAATTCTGCCAACTCATGAATTTTAATGCTGAAAAAAAAAAACACAAACATGAGCTCTAAGTAAAATTGTTTCTGTTTATAATTATAAGCTATACATACTTAATTTCTCAGTCTACTTATAATCAACATTTAGGCTACTTCAAGCAGAAGTAGAAATCTTATCACATATAAGAATTCTATCCATTCCCCTTTATATTTTAATTGTCTTATATTGCATCTTCATGCAATGAACACACTCTCTGAGATTATAATTCTTGCTTTCAGTAACCGCATTTAAAGATCTCCAAATTAAGAAATAGCCCATTATATTCACCCAGGCTATTTACCATTTCTGTTGCTCTTCTTTGATAAAAGGAAATTTGAGGTATCTCAAAATTCCTCCCGACACTGTTCTCTTCAGCAGTTCTTTCAGAGCGTTCCTGCTGGCCATAAATTCTCTTTCTTTTCCTTCACCTGAGAATGTTTTTATTTCCCCTTTATTACCGATGGATATTTTTACTGGACACAGAATTTCAGTTTATAGTTCTTTACCTTCAGTACTTAAAAAATGTTGTGATGCTTCCTTCTGGCATGTGTGGTTTAATATGAGAAACCCACCATCACTCAAAATGTTGCTCACTGGCCACTTTCAAAATATTGTCTTTGTCTTAGTTTCTAAAAGTTTGTTTATATCTCTGTGACTAGACTTCTTTGAATTTACCCTGTTGGGGATTTTTTAAGCTTCTATAATATATAGGTTTATGTCTTCTGTCAAACATGAGAAGTTTCCAGACATTATTTCTAAGACTTTTATGACACAAATGTTAGACCTTTTGGTATCATTTCACAGTCCCTGGGGCTGTGTTCATTTTTTCCAATCTGTTTTTTTCCTCTGTGTTGAGACTGAAAATTTCTATTGGTCTATCTTCAAGTTCACTGACGCTTTACTCTGTGATCTCCATTCTGCTATTAAGTGTACTGCATTAATTATATTTTTCAGTTCTTAAATTTCCATTTGCTTTTTTTTTATAGGTTCTATTTCTTTTCTGAAACTGTTTCTATTTGTTTGGAGAATGATAGTTCTTACCTCTAAAAACACTTTTATAATAGCTGCTACCTTTACCCTCTCGGTCCTGGCTTCTTTTAATTGCCTTTTCACAATGAGTTGAAATTTTCCAGATTCTTCATACGTCAAGTAATTTTGGGTTATATTCTGGACATTTTAAATACGTTACGAGACTCTGTGTCTTGTTTAAATCCCATGGAGAAGGTAAAAAAATTTTTAAAGCAGGCAATAAACCCAGTTGGGTTAAGGCCACCAACTTCAATTAGTCTTCTGTGGGTTATGGTTTC
Organism: Artibeus jamaicensis; assembly: GCF_021234435.1. Classification (NCBI taxonomy): domain Eukaryota; kingdom Metazoa; phylum Chordata; class Mammalia; order Chiroptera; family Phyllostomidae; genus Artibeus; species Artibeus jamaicensis. The sequence goes on from NW_026521954.1 coordinate 4,002,101, forward strand.
AATGTAAGCTCCATTTTCAAAGCCTTTGCAGTGGTATTTGGATGTGTCCCTCTATGGCCTCTCAGTGGCCAGTGTAGAACCTGGGCTATGACCTATTCCTTACTTCAGTTCTCAAAGTCTTTGATATGTGTTTAGGGTGAGATACATATACACAGCTCAGGGATAAATCTGGGAGTTCACAAATATCTTTATAGGGTCATTTTTCAGAGCTCCTCTCTCTCTGGGATTTACCTAGTACTTTCCAGCTTTTTGGAACTCCCATTTTTTTTGTTCTCCAGCGTGAAGCTGGGGCTATAGTTACCATGTCCTGACTTGTACTTCCCATAATTGCACCGTCCTTGTGGCTAAGCAGGAGGACAAAGAGAAAAATAAGCAACAGGAGTTTGCCCCACCATCTCGGCAACATAGCTCCCCTGATTAGAGAGGAATGTTACCCATCATGTTTTAGGTTCCTGTGGGTCCTTGCAGCCATTGCTATGGCTGCCACTCCTGTGGTGAGGTTGCTTGGTTGCTAGAGCATGAGAACAAAAAACAAGACAGAAAGCCGGTGGATTTTCCCCACTGTTTTGAGTGTTAGTTCTTTCCTGCAACTTAAACCAGAACTAGAGAGTTTCTCTGAGCTCCTCTGTCTGTCCTCTGGTGCCTTCTTCTGGATTTCAGGTTGCCTTGAATCCTGAGACCAGGAGACTCAACAATAGTTCAGTCATACTTCAAATTCTGGTATTCTTTGTCAATCTGCCTGCTACTGTTTACTTTTCAGAGTCTTTAAATAGGTGGTCTATGCATTTTATCCAGGTTCCATAGCCATATCCAGTGAGAGAGATGGGGTGGAGTATTCTTAATATGTTACCCAGAACTGCTTATTTTATTTGTTGCTTTTTAAAGTATATCTTATTATGTCATTAATCATCCCAATTTTTCCCTTTGCCCCCCTTTCCTCCTAGTACCTCCTTTCCCTCCAGCAAGCCACTGCCCCCATAGTTCATGTCCATGGGTTGCGCATATAAGTTCTTTGGCTTCTCCATATGCTATCCTATTCTTAACATCCCCCTGTACATTTTGTATCTACCAATTATGCTTTTTAATCCCTAGATCATTTCCTCCAGTCTCCCTCTACTCTCTACTAGATGATACCCCTCCAAATGATCTCCATACCTTTGATTTTGTTCCGGTTCTGGTTGTTTGCTTAGTCTTTTTTTTCTAGACTCAGTTTGTTGACAGTTGTGAATTTGTTGCCTTTTAAACATTCATAGTTTTGATCTTCTCTTTCTTAAATAAGTCCCTATAACATTTCACATAATAAGGGCTTGGTGATGATGAACTCCTTGAACTTGATCTTACCTGGGAAGCGCTTTATCTGCCCTTCCATTCTAAATGATAGCTTTCTGGATAGAGTAATCTTGGATGTAGGTTCTTACCTTCCATGACTTTGAATACTTCTTGCCTGCAAAGCTTCTTTTCAGAAATCAGCTGATAATCTTATGGGTACTCCCTTGTAGATAACTATCTGTTTTTCTCTTGTTGCTCTTAAAATTGTCTTTATTTTTAACTTTTGGCATTTTCATTATAATGTGTCTTGGTGTGGTCCTCTTTGGGAATCTCTTTGTGCTTCTTGGACTTGTATGTCTATTTCATTTGTCAAATTAGGGAAGTTTTCTTTCATTATTATTATTTTTTAAAGATTTTATTTGTTTATCTTTAGAGGGGAAGGGAAGGAGAGAGGGAGAGAAACATCAATGTATGGTTGCCTTCATGCATCCCCTGCTGGGAACTGGCCTGCAACCCAGGCATGTGCCCTGACTGGGAATCAACCTCGATTGTCTGGTTCGCAGGCCCGCACTCAATCCACTGAGTTACACCAGCCAGGGCTTTCATTATTTTTTCCAATACGTTTTCAATTTCTTGTTCTTTTTATTCTCCTGGCATCCTGATTTGGATGTTGGTACATTTGGAGATATCCCAGAGGTTTCTTATGCTTTCCTCATTTTATTTTGTTTTAAAATTGCTTCTTCTTACTTTTCTGGTTGAATGTTTATTTCTTCCTTCTGTTCCAAATTGTTAATTTGAATCCTGGCTTCCTCCCCCTCACTGCTGGTTCCCTGTACATTTTTCTTTATTTCTCTATTTCTCTTGTATTTCTTCCTTTATCTTGTTGCCGTATTCACTGAGTTCTTTGAACATCCCTATCACCAGCGTTTTGAATTCTGCTTGTGATAGGTTGGCTACCTCTGTTTTGTTTAGTTCTTTTTCTGGGGTTTTATTCTGTTCTTTCATTTGGGGACATATTTCTATGTCTCCTCAATTTGGCAACCTCCCTGTGTTTGTTTCTGGGTATTAGGTTGCACTGCTTTTACTCCCTGTAAAAGGTACCTATAAATTGTACGGGGCAGAGCCTTCAGTAATCACCACGGTAGGGCAATCCGCTTCACTGCTTTGTGACCCGGGTGTGGGGAGGGCTCAAAGAAGGGACTGCAGTGATGCCTGGCTTCTGAGGTTTGCCTGGCACTTGCTCTGTTTCCAGTCCCTTTGCCCACTCCCTATTTGTGACTGGCACCCTTCCAGCTGTTGTCCTGGTATTGAATCCCAGAGTAGTGGGGCTCACATATGTTTTAAGACCTTGCAGACCCTTTAAGTGGAGTTTCCTGAGATTCTGAATGTTTTTCTGACTCCCCAACATCCAGCAGTTTTTATAGCCAGAAAGTATGAGTACCTTTATCTTCCCGGTGCTAGAACCCTGGGCTGTGAGGTCTGGCCTGGGACTGGAATCACTTGTTCCCAAGGTATCCCTCCCAATTTTTATCCACCACACATGAATATGGGACCACCTGTGCCCGATCTGCTGCCACCACCTCTCTGCACCATCCCGTGTCCTCGCCTCTGCCCCTCCTACTTGACTGGATGAATGTGGCTTCTTTAAATCCTTGGTTGTTGGACTTCCATTCAATTAGATTTTCTGACACTTTTGAGTGTTGTTTTGAGATTTAGTTGTAATTTTTTTTGTGGTTGCCCGAGGAAGCGAGGTGTGTCTACCTATGCCTCCATCTTGAATGAAAGTCTCCTATTTTGTTTTTAAAAGTGATTTTCAAGCATACTCCATTTCAGGTTTCATATTTAGTATACATTTAGTATTTTAGATTTTGCCATGAGAGTTAAAGGCAAGGAGTTTTGGAAATTTTCATTGCAATATGTTCTTAGAGTGCAAGAAGGTATGCTTGATTCTTTTTTTATCCTTACATGAAGACTTTTTTTAATTGCTTTTGGGAGGGGGAGAGAGATGTGAGAGAGAAGCACTGACTGACTGCCTCCCATAAATGTGCACGGACTGGGAATCTTGTGCACTGACCAGGGACTGTAAGTACCTGGACCAGTAATCACATGCACCTGGACTAGGGACTGTACCCCCCCCCCCCTCCAACCTGGGTATGTGCCCAGACTGGAACCAAACCCAAAACCTTTTGGTCACCAGAGGATGTTCCAACCAAATGAACCATACCGCCCAGGACAACTGATTCATTTTGGCTACAAAAGTCTTGTTGACTCTCTTAATATTCCTTATATAAGCTTTCTAGGAATTTGTAAATATAACTTACCAGTTATCACCACATATAGCAGCTTTGTTAAGGGTCTGTGATACTGCAATACTAGTTAGACTATCTTTATGATCACGAGCTTGAAATACCTCTTGGCCAATCTCTCGAATATGAGTGGAAATTACCACAAAAGTTCCACGTGAAAAACCAATCATGATGTAGCCATCACCATACCTAAAGCAACAAAGGCAACAATACAGTAAAAAGGGAAACTTGCTATCATTGGAAATATATACATAAGCAAGTAACTTAAAATGAAGAAAGTAGAGAATATAATTTAGCAAGGGCTGTGTGCCAGATAGCACATGCTAGATAGTTTCACATACTGAATCATAGTCTGTAATCCAGAAAATGTTACATAAAGACACAAAAACAATTCAGGCAAAAATTAAATATAACTAGTAAGGAAGAACTCATGGAGATCTTTCTGTAACAACCTGTAATGATCTGCACATACCAGCTATAACAGACAATGTTGCCATAGTGGTCCTGAAATTCCAGGTCAATTGAACTATCTGGTTCATTGAGATTAAAAAGAAACAAACTTTTCTTGCCAAGCACCACACTTATCTGCCAGAAAAAAAAAATCAAGAGACTGTTAAATGAATTACTCAGTTCTTCATGAAAAGACAATAAGTAAATTCAAATCTGTGAATGTAATTCATGAAAACAAACCAAATTTAGATGTGCTAAGTGCTACAATTGCTAAAAGAACAATGTAACTAAAAAATACATTTTATTAACATATAGCCTTGGAAGAATCCTTGCCTTTATGCATATCTAATATGCCCTTTGAAGTATACTAAAGTAGCTAGGCATAATCATTTAAAAAAATTCTCTATATCTCTCATTAGAGTACCATGCAGTTCAGGACTGTAAGTCTGAAACAGTTCCACCAAAATGGAATTAATATTCAGAATATAGTCTTCCATCCAAAAAGGTCATTTTCCTTTTGAGCCATCTGGCATGACAGGTCCACAGCCACGTGGCTATTCTAGCTTTTATATCGCCCCTCTTCCCATTACCTGTAGGTCAATGTGACTGGACAAGTGTCCCTCCGTTACTCATACAAGCCAATACTTAACTGTAATTTTCAGTGGAGTGCTTAATTGTATTGGGGAGATAAAAAAGCATATTACTTAACTGAGTCCATTAAGGGTGATTAATATATACATAAAAAGAGAAACACTTTGATATATTGGGTTGGCCAAAAAGTTCATTTGTCTTTTCCTGTATGATGGCCCTAGTAGTGCTTAATTGTCCTTAACCTCATTCGAAAGAATTTTGTTAGACTGTATCGTGACAGCTGTCATATCAGCATGCATTTAAAAAATTTAACAAAATTGGTGAATTTTTGTGTAGCTATTTTAATACTGACGATGGAAAAAAATACACAACATTTTGGGTACATTATGCTTTATTATTTCAAGAAAGGTAAAAACACAACTGAAATGCAAAAAAAGATTTGTGCAGTGTATGGAGCGGGTGCTGTGACTGACTGAATATGCCAAAAGTGGTTTGCAAAGTTTTGTGGTAGAGAGTTCTTTCTGGATGATGCTCCAGAAAGCAGTTGGGTAGACCAGTTGAAGTTGAGATCAAATCGAAACATTAATGAAAACAATCAATGTTCTACCATGTGGGATATAGCCAACATACTCAAAATATCCAAATCAAGTTATTGGAGAAAATGAAAAATGTGTCTTTTATTTTACAGAAAAAAATTAAATGGACTTTTTGGCCATCCAAGTATTACATTGATTCTAATAGCTATAATTACAAGTCATTACCAATTTAATAATAGTGTTTCAAGAAATAAAAACATTATTTCATATAAATATAAGCATGTTGATTATAAAAACTGTCTGGATTTTAGGATGTTAAAATGTGGCAGGGAAGTGCACCTCAGGTATTAAGAAAAGGAAATACAATTTCCAGAGTTCTGGTCATATTGGATAGTGAAAATAAAAAAGTCATACAGAAATCAATATGTCTGTTTATAAAGGTACCCCTACTCCTTTTGCCACTACAAGAATGAGAAAAGCTACACCAAGTGTTAACAGGAAGATGTCTTCATTTGCTGTAATACCAAGTAGACAGCAGCAGGAAAACAACTTTCAGTCCTGAGAGAAGGGCCTACATGGTTTAATATGTGATAGACTATAATTTATTAATCACTACAGATTCTGAACCACCCAAGATGAGGAGAGAGCCTATGCTACAAAATTATTACAGTAATTTGGGGTGCGTCCTCCCTCTCAGGAGCATGCCCGCCCCTTTCTTCCCTCTCAGGGTTGCCTCTCTTATATTCTCAGAGTCCCCACAAACCTGCAACCAGGGGCACAATGGGCAACAACAATGCGGCTGGCTAAACCCTGAAACCCGTTTCCAAGAGCCCTTTTTCTCTGGCCTCCCAATGAGTCAAAGCAGCCCGGCCTAGGCCCTCTCCTGTTGCTTCTTCTATCCTAAGCCCTTCTTTGTTCCACTGTCCGCGGCTTTATTAACATACTCTCAGGATCGCCTAGACTTGTGTTGTGAAATCTTTCCACATGAAGTCAAGAACCTGCACACCGCCAGCCAGCCCAAGGAAAACCCACTCCAGGCCCAGTTCCTGTCTCGTAACATGATGAATCTGGAAGTTTATATAGGAAAGAGGCAGCAGTTCCACAACGCCTCCTGAGAGAAGAGAGACACATCTGTTTCCTCAGTGTCAAAAGTCTTCCTTGGTAACAGGGACAGACTCATAGACAAAGAGCATGAGGACAGCTCATGAGGGGCAGGGGTCAGGGGGTGGAGGGACTGAGCGAAAAGGAGAGAGGACTCATGGACATGGACAGCCGTGTGGTGACTGCTGGCAGGAGAGGGGTATAAGAGACTAAATGGTACTGAGAAAAATACAAGAAAGATTAAATAAAAAAATAACTTAGGCATAAATTTGATTTAGAATTCTTACTGTGTTCTCAGTAGCATAGGTCCGGTCATCGGTCTTCATTGTGGAAAACTGCATGTTGCTAGGCTCTAATCTCACCGGTGACTGTGGGAATGAAAATACTGTCACTACGAATAAACCTAACACTTAAAGTGACTTGGAATAATAAAACAGGTACCTTGCTTTAGCTTATGTTAGATGTTGGACTAATGACCTGAAATTCCCACTGCTACAAACATCTAGAAATCCTTGGCAACACAGAGCAGGTGTCTCATTAAATGTATAATAAGTCTGAAAGCAGGTAAGGAAAATTTCCAGGGACATAGTAAAGATCAAACTGAAAAGCAAAGTGCACGTAGGAAGCAATCCTGCAGCGATCCAAACAGCTGGTAAAAGGGGACAATAAGGAAGCCATTTGACTTGGGCTCAGCTTTGGGTCAGAAAATAGTTGAAGAGTTGAAATCAAAGACTTTACTCCTATCCTCATTATGGTCTGGGATTCAGGTTAATACCTTGAGTGGTCTAGAAACTCCCTGCAGTGTTTGGCAAAAACAAATCCAAAGCCTTTTTCAACACTGCAAAAAACTTCCACAGCTAAGCCCTGCTGAATACGAGCTCACAACTCAAAATGAGAAAACTCACAAAGAGACAATGCATCAAGAACAAACATGAGAAGATCTAAAAATAAAAGGATTATCTGAGAGACATCATAGAATAAATACTTTATAAACAGCTAAAGACATAAAAGGACTTCTAAGTATAAGAAAGGACTTAAAAAAAATCCAGACGGATTTCTACAAGAACTACAAAGTACTTTCCAAAAATAAAAAGTATAGTCATTAGAAAAAATACTCAATGGGACAGACAGAGGATCAGACAAATCTGAAGAAAAAATAAGTAAACTGATTGGAGGAAATTATCCAGGTTACACAAAATGACAAAAAAAAAACTGTAAAAGAGAATTAAGAGATATGAAAAGGACTGACGTATATCTAGCAGAAATTGCAGAAGGACATGCTGGAAAGGGCAAGAGGTAATATTCAAGGAGATAACGGCTAGGAACCTTCCAGAATTGATGAAAAAGCAAGCTTTAGATTCCGGGAGCAAGACAGTCCTCGGCAGGATAAATAAAAACAATCCACACAGGTGGCACAACAGCCATCTACAGAACAGTCAAAAGCGGAAGCCATTCAAAGACCATACCAAACAAAGTAATACAAAACAACGTATGTTTTGCTTACTACACGATAACTTAAGTCTGTCAAATTCTGGAAGCATCCTTCTTGGCAATCAGAAACAGGAAATAGTTATCTTATATGTGAATAACAGCTAAATGGTAGTGGCTTCCTGAGATGTTATGTGGAAAAATATTGTGAGGCCCTGCCGTGATTCAAAAAAACGCCGGTGCCTCCTGACGATGTCTACTATGAGAGCAGCGGCGGGGAGAACAAGCATTTGTACCATGTATCTACTATTCTACCTAGTCCGGAAATAGAATAATCAAAATTACAAGGTTTTTAGGAAATATTGTTTATACTAATGCCAGATTAATCTGCCTTAAGAACAACTTTAATCACGCCATGGTTCTGTCCAACATGGTCGAGAGAGTCATGTCAGCCTAACTTTCCAAACTTTCCAGGTTTGGGAATGGACTTTCTTCTTCAGCCTCACTTTCTGTAAATTCTCAATCAAAGCCTGTATCTTCAGCCAAGCCATTCTGAGTAAGCCATAAACAAGCCATAAGTTTTTCCTCTTATCTTTGTTCATGCTGTTTTGCTTGGGTTGAAAGACACATATTGCTAAACTGCCTTATAGTATCCATTAAAACAAGTTACAGCGGGACACATGGTCACGCAGGTAGACTAAATTTGCAGCTTCCCTGGCAGCACTCAGGTGTGACCATGTGACTAAGTCCTAATTATATGCTATGAATGGAAATAATACATGCCTCCTCCAGATCAGGGCCTTTACAGTTTCGCGCTCCACTTCTCTCTCTCCCTTCCCAGGGCTAAACTGCAGATGTGGTGTGGGTATGCTACTTTTAATCATCCAGAGGAGGGCAAAACACCCTTGACAGTGGCAGAGCAATGGATGAAAAGAACATGGGACTCTGTACGACCTTGAGATACACAGGTGATCTGCCTACATCTCTCTGCTACATGAGAAAAAGAGGGGAAAAATCCACCCAAACTATCATATTCTTAGTGCCCACGTAGTTTGGGGCCTCTCTGTTACAACAGTTTAGCCTGACTTAGATGACCTTCTCTCGTTTAATGTTTCACAAATACGACTTTCACTCACCTCCTCCATCTCACAAGTGCTATAGGACTTACAAGCTATATGACAAAACCTGCCAATCATATGAGGCCACATGTGTTTTATCATGATTAGTTTTGTCTCAAGAGTAGGGGCCTACAGGTGGGAGCCTCCGTGATGGTCCACAATAATCCTCACCTCCCAGTTTTTATGCCTTTGTTTAATCCCCATCCCTGCCCCCTTGAGGGTAGGGCTGGGTCTAGTGATTCACTTCTAGAGAACAGAATATGGAAAAAAAAGGTTTTTGAAATCAGGTTATTTATAAAGAGATTGTGGCTTAAGACTCCAATGCCTGCTTAGCACTGTTTCTCCAGCAGCTGTGTTTTGAGGCACTGGATGGAGAGATCCACCTGGCAAGAGAATGAGGCAGGTTTCTAGTCACTAAATAGCCAGAGAGGAACTGAGGCCCCGAGCTTAACAACCGGTAAGGAACTGAACTCTGTCCACACCCGCGTGAGTGAGCTCAGAAACAGATCCTTCAGTCAAGCCTTCAGATGAGACTGCAGCCCTGACTGACTGGAACAGGGGAGACCCTGGGGCAGAAGCACGAGGCTCGGCTGCATCTGTATTCCTCCCCCACAACGACTGTGAAATAACAAATCTTTACTGACTTAAACTGCTAAGTTCTGAGAGTAATTTCTTATTCAGTGATAACTGATACAGGGTCATAGCTCATATTTCTTCTAAAGTGCAGAGCACGGTGTCCTGTACCTAGCAGTTATGTTAGAAATGTATTAGTTCATATTGCTCTAGCAATTTTAAGTTATAAGCCAAGTCGGTTAGGTAAAATTTTCCCATTGGGGAGATTACGTAGCTGCTGGCAATACAAATTCCGTAAAGGAGGAGCCACCGAAAATCTAATCAAATGGGAAATTTGAACTATTGTAACTTTACTACTGTAAAATTTAATCCTAAAATTAAATTTAATTAGGGTTAGTTTGGAAATAATTTAACGCATCGGTTAAAGGTGTAGGTGTAGAATTAGGCAGACATGACTCTGAGACTAGTTATTAACATTTATGCTATAGATACACATATATAAAATAGTTATTTCACAAATATACTGTCTGACTAACCACAGCGCTGATACTCCATGCTAATATTAACCAATGAGAAACATGCAAAGGAGGATATCTGGATAAAATAGTCACATTAAAGAAAAAGAAAAGTTTTTGATGTTTAGAATATAAAGTATACGTATTGCACGTAGAGATTTAAAAGTTTTATAGATAGGTTTGATAGACGAACTTTATTTTGGGTAAAAATCTGAATGTATCAGACTGAAGAGATGTTACAGTGTTACCTGTCGTACTGTGTCCCCTTCCTGATTACTAACTGTAATCACTTTATCTTCACCACCTAAAGCAAGCAGATTTTCTGCATTCCAGCATCCACATGTGATTCTCTTACTGTGTTTTCCTGAAAAAGAGATGATTTTTGTACAAACACATGGATTTCTCAAAAAATAATTAAGAAATCTGTAATGTCAATCTGAAAGTTTAGCGAATATACCATGGAAATCAGATAAGAAATTTAATATATCATCAAATCAGTTAGTGTCTAAGAAATCTTATTTAAAACGGTTTATTACCAAGTTGTAACTCAAGATAACAGTATATGAATGTTATAATGTTTTCCAAGTTTTTATGTGGATATGAGCATAGGCCCTGAAATAAAAACATATTCTACTCCTTGACAAGTTTGTTTAGTTACCTTATCACCAAACCTGTAACGATAATCCCTTAAAAGAAGTAAATCCCAAAGCACTGAAGTTCTTGGTTTGATATTCGGCTTCACGGTATGGTAGACCCATTCAACGCTGACCACTTGGACTAGTCATATATAGCTAAAGAACATGGTGATTCATGATAATACTGAGGTACCAATATGAATGCACCTTAGCAAGACTTGTGTTAAGAATTAAGTCACTCAGCTAGAGTAATATTAAATAACCATACTATCAGGTTGATTTTTTTTTTATCAAGGCTTTGAGCCAGTGCAAATATCACATGCTTGATATTGTGGGCATTTACTGAAGGTCCTGGAACAGACAAATACTCAAGGGTCCCAATGAAGTCTACAGATTCTGGAGGCAGACTGCCTATGTTTGAATAAGAGGCTCATCACTTATTGCGGAACCCTGGGTAAATTACTCAACCTTTGTCTATTCCTTAGGCCACCACAAACTGTGTATAATGATGGAAGCTTTCTCATAGGGCTGAGGACTAAATGAGTTCAAGCACCTGGAAGGGTGTTGCGGCACGTAAGCAGTGCTATAGATGTGTTAGAAATTTTAGCTGTTATTGAGAACAGACCACGTGCATTTTATTCTTTGTACCCCTTACAGAATCTAATGCAGTACCTATGCAGAAAGCAGATTCTAAATAAACAGTCACTGAGTAGACTCTGAGCAGGAGTGTGTTTGATGTGTCAGAGGACAGTGGGGCTCGAGCAGAGGAAGGGAGGAGAGAAGAGTATGGGCTGAAGTCAGACAGCCTGCAGAAGCCTGGCCATGCAGGGCTTGGATGGCCTCGGTGAGGACTTGAGCTTTGACTCTGAGTGAGGTGGAGAATGACGAGAGTTCTGAGCAGAAGGTTCACTCTGGACCATAGCATTGAGAATATTCTATAGTGGGGCAAGAGCTGCTGCAGGGGGACCAGTTATAAGATTGCAGAAATTCAGGTGGGAGAGGCTTGAGACCCACACCATGATGTTAGTAAGAAGAGGCTTGATTCTGGAGATACCTGAAGGTAGATTGTACATGATTTTCTGGCAGATTAGATATGGAGGGTATGAGAGAGAGAAAAGTCAAGGATGATGCTAAGGTTTGGCTTGAAGATCTAAAAGGATGAAATATCATCAGTGATGAAAAGCTGTGCATCAAAACGGTTTTGGAGATATTAAAATTTAAAGTGTTTATCTGACCTCTCATCAGAGATGTTGAATAAGCAGTTGGATATATGAGTCTAGAGTTTGGAAGAGATAAGTAGGGGAGTTGTCAGGATAATAGACAGCACTTCAAGTCAGGAGACCAGAGCACAACAGTAAAGGGAGCATTCAGAAAACAGACCGAGATACAGGGTGTTCTGCTGATTGTAGATGAATGCACCTGGGTGGTATACTAGAACTGGCTGCCAAAGAGAGGGGCATTAGGAAGGGACACAGAAGTACATGAAGAGAGGTGGACAATGCCAAAGACAAACTTCTTTCAGTGCCAAGAAAAAGAGAAGGAAATGTCTTCTCTTCCTTCCTATACCTCAAAACCCTTTTGCTTCTTCTTCTCAGAATTCAGGTTAGCCTTAACATCAGTAGTAACAGTTAGCACATTTTGTGTGTTTACTTACAGTACACTGGGCACTTCACATGTATCAAACTCATTTAATTAACATTAACTCATAGTAAATATACTAAGGTAGCTGAAGTTTGAACTATGTTATTGGGAGACTGATAATAGTTAATTAAGGTATAGTAAATGAAATTCATGTATATAAGAACTATGCAAAATGAGAACTGCCTGTACCTCGTCTAGTCCGAGGAAATAAATCAGTGCAAGGTAAAAGAAAGCTGACAGATACATAGTTCCTGTAAAACACTGACAGATCACGTTACCATGTAGTAGCTATCTAAAATGGAACGGCTTGGTTTTAGGAAAGTGAGTTATTTAAAAGGAAAAAAGCAGAGCCACAAATCATAACCAACTGTGAAGGAGACAGCTATATATTTAACCTTAGATATGTAATTAACCTGAATCTTTTCAGGCCCATTTACATAGTTAATAAATTAGTCTGGGAGCATAATCACTATTTATGTTAAATACAAAGATTACATAAAATCATGTGTATGGAACAAATACCTGACACAGAATAATCATGCTTTGACAAAGTATTTTCCTATAAATTAAAAAAAAAAGATTTTAAAAATTTATTTTCAGAGGGGAAGGGAGGGAGGAAAAGAGGGAGAAAAACACTGATGCGTGAGAGAAACATTAATTGATTGTCTCTTACACACCCCCAACTGGGGACCTGGGCCATAACTCAGGCAAATGCCATGACCAGGAATCGAACTGGAGACCTTTCAGTTTGCAAGCTGACGCCCAACCCACTGAGCCTCACCAGTCAGGGTACTGACAAATGATTTTCTTAACTCCAAGTGTCAAAATAACTGGTAGGACATACCTGCAGATGATGTGGGATACAGAAAACACCTAACTGAATTCAAATTGACCAATTTATATGGTGAAAGTTTACTATTCTATGTAAGCCTGGGAAATTCTTAGTAGGCAATGAAGACGGATCTTCACGTTTAGCTCTATGTGAGGTTTGACCAGCGGAATCGTCATACTTCAGAATTTCCCTTGCAGTATCAGGAAAATCAGAGGCAGTAAAATTTACATGTATGTAAAGCATCTCAAATATTTAGTGTTTCCAACTATAACCTACCAACGATGGGAATTTTTCGAGATGTCTGATGATTATAAATAAGCACACATCCTCGAGCAGTGCCAGCAGCCAGGAAACTTCCAACTTTCGACCAAAGAAGAAAACACATTTGATCGCTGTAACATTAAGATATGAATTACTCAACAATTCACAATCATAACCTCTAAACAATCCTTTTAAAAAGTACTTCATGAATGATTTTAACATTTATTTAGAAGCTAAAGCACAAAACGACAACTTACTGCTTTAGGACTAAGTACTAGGAGACTTAGTAGGGTCAGTTAGACTTAAAATACAAATGAAGAATGAACACAGACTTCAGTTCAGAAATAGTGGAACCTCAAGTTTCATATGATGACATGGTTATTAATTCATCTGCTAATGACAGTTATAACTCTAAATGTGGTAAAAAATCGTAATGGATAATGACACCCTGTGCTTTAAGAAAAGTAGGATCCAATAATGTGATATATTAAATTGGAAGAATCATTGGGAATTCATGAAGGACATATTTTTTCCCCAGCTCTGTCACTATTACTAGTAGCTCAGAAGTCAAAAGCAATTTGCCTACCACCAGTTCTTATGTGCACTCTAGGACGCACAGAATATAATTCCTTGCTAAATGGAATCTGGACTCCTGATTCTATATGCTGAGGAATAAAGTCACAATGGATCTAGAAAAGTGGTTCTGAAAATGTAATTCCAGACCAGCAGCATCACCTGGGAACTTTAGAAATGCCAGCTTTCAGAATGCAGCCCAGTGCTACTGAATAAGAAACTGGTGGTGCCCAGCTATTGTCATTTAAAAAAAATTCTCACCTGAAGACATGCTTATTAATTTCTTAGAGAGAGAGGAAGGGGGGAAGAGATAGAAAGAAATATCAGTTGGTTGCCTCCTATACGCACCGTGACTGGTGATCAAACCCACCATCTTTCTGGTGTATGGGATGCTGCTCCAACCAACTGAGCCACTGGGCAGGGCCCAGCTATCTGCACTTTAATGAGCTTTCAGGTGATCTGGATGCAGCTCCACTGAGGACCACCGATCAGGTTACTATTTTCAGAAAGCAACCTCTGCTTTCAAGTATGTTGAGGGCAGTAATAAAAGGACAAAAGCATAAGCTTAAAGGGGCTTTGTCTGGCTAACTAAGGAGAATTTGAGCATTAAAAATTACATATTTAATTCAACCATGTTGAGTTAGTGAAAGGCCATAAAACCATGATGATACGTGGAAGATAAAAAAGTTCCCTGAAAGTACATGAGAAGTGAGTAGTACAAGGGAGGTGAATGTAATAAAATGTTTAGTTTAAAATTTGTTATCAGTAAGGAAATATTATATACCAAGATGTTAGGTTTCTTCCACTAAGTATGTATTTTATAAAAGATAAGTATGGGACTTCCGCCAAGATGGAGGCATAGGTGGAGACGCCGTGCCTTCTCACAAAACCAAGTTCAGAGACAACTAAATATTAGCAACAGAAAACACAGCCAGAACACAGAAAATTGAACTTTTCGGAAGTCTGTTAACAACAAATTCTTCAGCCTGACCGGTAAGGGGCAAAACCAGCATCTGGTGGAGCGGGGTTGCACAGGAAAACTCGGTCAGACAGACTCAGGCGCGGAATCCAGGCGCAGGGCTGGACCTAGTGAGCGACCCAGCGAGCGACCTCGGGGAAACAGCGAGGGAGCAGGGCTTCGGGTTGACTGTGGTCGCAAATTGGTGCGCGGATAGACAAGGAGTGGGCGATTGGACCGGGACCCAGCTGGTCCCCGCGGCGAGCGGATTTCCCCACTCTGACCCCACCTCCACATACAGCGTCATAACCCAGCGACTTGGAGTGGCCCGGCCCTGGTGAACCACCTAAGGCTCTGCTTCTCACACAGTGGCCAGAAACAGCAGAGGGGGCCGCCATTTCCCCGCTCTGACCACGCCCCCACATACAGCGTCACAACCCAGAGACCTGGGAGTCCAAGGCTTCGCTCCTCACACTTAAAAGGCACGAACAGACCAAAAATGGCACAAGAAGATCTCAAAGCTTCAGAGCCTATAAATCTAAGTGATGAAGAAATAGCAAAACTCTCAGACGCACAGTTTAAAACACTGGTGATCAGGATCCTCACAGAACTGGTTGATTATAGCCACAAATTAGACAAACATATGAAGGCGAAACTACTTGAAATGAATGGAATTGCACAGGAAACCAATAGCAATGAAAAGGAAACTGGGACTCAAATCAATGGAGTGGACCAGAAGAAAGCAAATAATGGCCAAACAGAAAAGAGTCAAGAAGCAAGAATTCAAAGAAATGAGGAGAGTCTTAGGAACCTCCAGGACATCTTTAAATGCTCCAACATCCGAATTATAGGGGTACCAGAGGGGGAAAGGCACAGCCACCAGTGGAAAACTTATTTGAACAAATAATAAAGGGAGAATTTCCCCAATCTGGCAAAGGAAATAGACTTCCAGGAAATCCAGGAAGCTCAGAGAGTACCAAAGAAGTTGGACCCAAGAAGGAACACACCAAGGCACATCATCATTACATTAGCCAAGATTAAAATGAAGGAGAGAATCCTAGAAGCAGCAAGAGCTAAGGGGACAGTCACCTACAAAGGAGTTCCCAGCAGACTGTCAGCGGATTTCCCAAAAGAGACCCTACAGGCAAGAAGGGGCTGGAAAGAGGTATTCCAAGTCATGAAATCCAAAGACCTACAACCAAGATTGCTCTATCCAACAAAACTTTCATTTAGAATGGAAGGACAGATAAAGTGCTTCTCAGATAAGATCAAATTCAAGGAGTTCATCATCACCAAGCCCTTATTATATGAAATGTTAAAGGGACTTACCTAAGAAAAAGAAGTTAAGAAAACATGAACAATGAAAGGACAGCAAACTCACAGTTATTAACAACCACACCTAAAACAAAAGCAAACTAAAAGGGCAGCTAGATCAGGATTGGAAACATAGAAATGAAGATCACATGGAGGGTTAGCAACAGGGGAGCGGGAGGAGGAGAAGGGGGGAAGGTACAGAAAATAAGTAGCACAGACAGTAGATAGAAAATAGGTGGGGGGGCAAGAATAGTATGGGAAATAAAGAATCTAAAGAACTTGAGACACATGGTCATAAATTAAAGGAGGGGTAATGGGGACAGGGAGGTAGGGTGGAGGGGAATGAAGGGGGGGAATAGAACAACTGTAATGGCATAATCAATAAAATAAATTTAAAAAAAAAAAAGATAAGTATGGGCCCTGGCCAGGTAGCTCGATTGGTTAGAGCATCATCCCAATATGTCAAGCTTGTGAGTTCAATCCCTGGTCAGAGCACATATAAGAATCAACTAATGAATGCATAAATAAGTGGAACAACAAATCAGTGTTTCTCTTTCTCCTTTCCTGGATCTCTAAAATCAATTAATCAATAAACATCTTTAAAAAAGATAAATATGCATTTTTCTCTATCTGTTTGAGTAGGTGGGGCAGCCATGGGAACATGCCTCTCAGATCTCTGACTACAGAAAGGGAACTGATCACGGCCCCAGCTGGTAGGCACTGAACTCCAGCACCTCAATGTCCTGGGCCACGCCTTCCACCAGGCTGCTCCCAGAAGGTGACTGAGCACAGCAGGAGTACCGCTGAGTCCCTTTCCTGAGAGACACAGGATTCCTTTCATGGGTAACTCTGGCTTAAAATCTCTCCATGGGCCTGGTCAAACTTTCTTAGAACTAGGCTGCAGTCTAAGAAGTTTCTACTTGACCCTTGTTGCTTCTTCCACTCCTTCACCTGGGTCCCAGCGTGCACTGTGGTCTGACGACTGTCCTAACTTCTTCCTTCCCCTCTACATTCCCTCACGGGCATTTCCTGCCATAAATCTCATCCATTTAAACTGGTTTTGAAGTCTGCTCTTCAGAAAACACGAATAAAAGGAACTGCGAGTGGTTAAATAGTACCAGAGAAAAAAGAAACTGTGTGACAAGAGCAATGTCTGATCAGCAACAGGGCCACACAGACCAAGCGGAGTGTAACATTAGTCCATCCAATAGTTTATCATTACTAACAGTCACACCACAACTAACTACAAAGAGAGTTAGCTAATGTATTCCAAAAAGAACAAGTAACCAAGTGTCCTCAAAATTGTTGACAGAATAGCCTCCATTTCTTCTTTTAGGAGATAAGGTCTCCAGAAGGCCCTACAAATTACAGTAAGAGACTAAGGCATACACAAGTTTCCAATAATGCCAACAAATCAGGTCAATGTATAAGCATAATAATGTATAATAATCACATGTATTTCTGGCCAACCAAAGTTAGAGAATACATATTCTAGGGAAATGCACCTGGCTACCAAAAAGAAAGAAAAGAAAAGGAAAAGGAAAGAAAAGAAGAGAGAGGTGCAAACTATGGGAATGGCACAGGCTTAAAAAAGCCTTGCTGATATGACAACTGAAGATTAATTAGAAAAAGGCTGAGCAGGATGACTGGTGCTCAGGTATGAATGGCCTTGGGGGAAGCACCCATGTCCCACGATCCAACCAGAATCAACTGGTTCATGAACCAGATGTTGTATTTAGTTTTCTCTGCAAAGACTGCTGTATCTCAGGTACATAACAGCTGTAAGCCTATGTTGAATCAGGGTAAGTACCACTATAATCCTAAGAAGGTATAAAAATTCATCTAGTAAAAATGAAGAAATAAATTCAATCTATTGTATTAACATAATAATTTAAGATAGTTAATTGGCACTGTAGGAAGGTTTGTAATAATTATATTTGAGATGTTTTATGTGTTATTTATGTTGTCTGAAGTGCTCAAAAGAATCAATTCTGATTAAATTTGTAAATAGCACACAAGTTTTTTATGGGAAATTTAATTAAGTTTGCAAAATATATTTAAGAAAAACTGATATTCGAAATTGTGTGTATTAACTCTCTTAGTGTAACAGATTGATCATTAAATAAAAAACAAATAGTGAGTATACCTTTGTATATTCAAAAGTTCTTTACATCTTAAATATTAATATTGATAGTAAAACACCTTTAATTTTACCATAATGATAATCACAATAACATCTACCATTTATTCAGTTCTGAATTTTAATGCCTGAAATCAAACATCACAATGACCCTAAAACGATATGAGGAAATGGATCTGCGGTAAGCTAGATGGCAAGAGACAGAGGCTAGACCAGTTAGAAAAACACCTGAGATCAATTACACACTTTTTTCTGGGTGAGGATATGTCCTCACCAATGCAGTACTTGATATTCATAAACATTCTCTTGTATGGAAGCCTAAAGAGTATGTAAACTCTTTCTGAAGAGGCAGGTACACCCAAAGTGTAGAAGGACGGAGCAGGAAATGAAGGTTCTTAGGCCTTGCTCTGGGCAGACAATATCACCTGCGGGCTCATGCCTTGTGTTCCGTTTTGGTGGGTCAAGGGAAACTGTCAAGGTTCCATCTGGAAACAGTGCATGGCCACCTTGCTTCCTCTGGGTTGTTACTCCTTGGAAAATAAACTGCGAACACCCAGGGGTGCCCAACCTTTTGGCTCTCTGGGCCACACTGGAAGAAGAGTCGTCTCGGGCCACACATTAAATGCATTGTAACACGTAATCACAAAAAAAATCATAATGTTTTAAGTAAAGTTATGATTTTATGTTGGGCCACATTCATAGCCATGCTGGGCTGCATGTGCCCTGCGGACCACAGGTTGGACACCCCATGGTGTGTGTGGGATCTCTTCCTGCCCACCTGTGCACCACATGATGCCACAAAGCAAACAGTACTTTTATATCCACTTAGAAGAGATGATTAAACTGAAGCTTAGAGAGAGGTTAGGAAACTTGTCCAAAACTACAAAATTTAAGGCTTAAATACTGACAAGTTTTTCTTTTCCAAGGGGAAAATGAAAATGGTTTCTATTTTAGCAGAGATCTGTAACTGATTTGTCTGCCTGATTTTTTTTCCGCTCGAGAATCACGACACTTCACCCCACTCCTCACCTGCTGGAATTATCAATTCCATAGCCCTGCTCCACTCAGAGACTTTGTGAGGAACTGAGTGGACACCGATGATATAATGGCAGCAGGCTCTTTTCTCTGGCATAACCTGCTGTGAAGAATGATATAAGCCAATAGCTGCCAGAAGCCCTGGAGAGTGTCTGACTTAGAGTGAGCAAACCACTGATAAAGGAAATGTTAAGAGAAAAAGAGTCTTAATTGCATCATCAGAACATGATACCATTAAGGTTCAGCCATGCCCACAGCCAATCCCATCTCCAGATTTTCCCAAATATGTTCTGTCTCATCTTTGAACTTTTCAGTCTATTTCATCAAAAACAACCTTTTATGTTGTTAATGTAAAAATGTACATTTTACATTATAATAATTATGTTCTAATTAATGGGCAAAATCAATAGGACTACATAAACATAACAAGATAAACTTTGATAAGAAAATAACTCATCAGTGTATCTTCAAAATGAAAGTACTAAGTACTGTCAGCATCAAACCTACAGATAATCATATTTCCAAGTGAATATTAAAAAATAAAAACATTATTCTTACCCGATGCCACTGTCTAACTGGCTGGTTTTATTTGTGTTGGCATCCCACAGATAAACGCAGCTAGATTTCTCAGCAATCATTGCTAGGATATCTCCATCTTTATCCCAATCCATAGCAACACAGTTACTTTTTAAAAAGAAAGGAAAACATTACTGTACATTTTTTTAAGTAAGGAAATTGAAATACTCACCTGTTTGTCATTTTTGTCTATATCAAGACCATTCAAGCTATTTTGAACAGGTCACTATTCACTGCTTGGATAATACCAACGTAAAGTTTCGTTGTTAGAGGATAGAAAAATTTTAATTCTATTTTAAATGTCATTTTCATGTGCTGTATGAAACATAATTATACCAAATAAGTTAGCAGATTTCCCTGGATCTTCTAAAAGACCCAGCCTTTTGGTAAAATACACTTATCAAGCATCTCTACAAATGAATCCCATCTGGAATCAAGAGGTCATTTGATCAAGTTTTGAAAGGTTATTTCAGACTTATAGACAGAAAAAGAAGGAACTGATATGTAATGAAGTCATATTTAGATAAACTGTGTAGAAAAGAGTTCGAGGCTGGGTAGATGTACTTTTGCAACCAATGGAAAGACTGAATTCTGAAGGGATTAGTAAGAAATATTATTTTCAGTTTATATCTTAATGGAATGAGAAGAGCGATTGAATTGAGATGACAAAATAGTTCTAAACAGGAAATGCTGTTTAACATGTTTTTTACTATTCACAATTACTCCAAAACATTTATTATAATTTAAAAAATTCCTTGAGGATGAACCTTTCTTCTCTGATGCATTTTTCATTTTGATACTCTTTGTTCTTAGACAGATTTACATTTAAGACAGCTGGGAATTACTTCAGTTATTCTTCAAACTTTTCAAAATGTTTTGAGATCTAAATTTTCTATAATAGCCTCAGAGACTTGGGAAATAGAGCAGAGGGAAACTTTCAGATTGTTCTTAAAAACCATTTGCTTAAAACAGTATATAACGTCATCTTATTTATCTGGAGATCTTGTCAGTCAAACTCAACGATAATGAACACAGCAAAAGAATTCAGAAGTAAAAAAAATAAGGCCATTGTGTAACCAAAATAGATGTCACAGAGCTTATGTAATAAAGATCATACAATTTACTCAAACGTTTTTTCTAAGTGCCTTCTTGCTTTATTTAAGACATAATTATAACCACCTGGATGTCTGTCTCCCAGGGTACAGACACCAGAGGCAGCAATTAAGAGCAATGGTGGCATCAGGTTGGTGGAGGCAGAGCAGGAACTGGAAAGGCTGTTAGAGATTTGCAAAGGGGGTGCAATCTACTACGGAAAATGTAAATTTTAAAACCATGGCAGCATAAAACCATTCAGGTGAGAGTGTTTACACATCTTAATAATCACTGAGACTATCAGTAAAAATAACTATGGAGGTAATGATTACAATGAGTCATTAAAAATGCTTAAGTTATACTTAATGTAATCTAGAATGATTTCCCGAAGACAAATAAAGTCATCCTTTAAGAAGTACGTGAAAGTAACTGTTTTTCATAAACTTACTAGACAGGAGAAATTACAGTGATACAGGCTTATTTTGTCTGCCTATATACATCTAAGGCATATTTATTTTTTTATTTATATTATTTATTTATTAAAAATATTTTATTTATTTATTTCTCGAGAGTGGGGAAGGGAAGGAGAAAGTGGGAGAGAAATATCAATGTATGTTTTTTAAATTTTTGTTATTTATTTATTTTTAAAATATTTCATTTATTTATTTCTCCAGAGTGGGGAAGGGAAGGAGAAAGAGTGGGAGAGAAATATCCATGTATGGTTGCCTCTTAGGCGTCCCCTGCTGGGAACTGGCCTGCAACCCAGGCATGTGCCCTGACTGGGAACTGAACTGCGATACTCTGGTTCACAGGCCCACGCTCAATCCACTGAGCTACGCCAGCCAGGGCGGCATATTTACACTTAAATAAGAATACTTTCATATGAACTCTTTCATAATCCTGCCTTTAACCTTCCCAGTGAATGTAAAAGTTTTTCTAAACTCTAACATGCATGCTATTTATCTACGTATTTCATTAACTATTTATGGTATAAAAAAGAAATCTCTTTGCAAATGGAAAAAGCAAAAGAGGAGATACAGGTTATATGTGTTATAAAATTCAATTTTATTATGGTTTTAAAAACACTTTTTTTATCTTTTAGGCAACAAAGCTTGAAGAAGTTTTTGCTCTACCTCTGTACTTACCCAGATAAGTTAATTTCACTTCTTTTTTGGCCATGGCGATCAAAGATTTTCACAATATGATCAGCTCTAAAAGCAATTAGAACACAAAAATAGGATTTGACTATTTCTTTTTCTTTATGTCTCTATGCATATAAAAAATTTAGCTGCCATACAAATGCTTTCAATGTCCTCTCATCATAGCTTCATAATTTGTATCTATTAAAAAGTTATTTCCAGGGACAAGTTTCCATGAACTCTACTCCACTCTGTGAATGGAGATGAAAATATGACTTTTCCCACCACTCAACCATCTCACAACAACTTCTGCTGAAGAGATGGCATGATTATGTGGGCATTCAACAACTGGGTGTCAGGATGATTTACAAAAAAACATTCACTAGTTTCTTACCCTGTTACTGCAAGGTAGTTTCCTGATGATTTTTGCCAGGCGAACTGAATTGGTGTGCCAAGCCAAGTCTTTTCTAGAAGTGAGAAGACGCACTAAAAAAAAAAACCCCATACATATATATGTGGTTAGTCAGAAAAGATGTCTAAATATGATCATGAAAACAGCAGGACTCAGGATGGTAAAGCCTTATGTTACAGCTTATCCAAAGGAAGTCAACAATATGACAAACACAACAATTAACCAACCAACAAAACAAAAAATCACAATCTGGTTAAGTATGGACCTCAATACATCAAGGAGAGTTTATTATAAAATATTTTTGCTTTTGAAAGTTTTTGAATATTAATTTTATAAAAATGGATGTTTCATGTTTTATAATTGCTTAAGATTAAAATAATTTAAACTTGAATTTATCTAATTACCAGTGACATGAATTTGGAGGGATTAAATTGAATAAAACTGCTATTTAAGAAATCTTTTTTAAAAAATATTTTATTTATTTATTTTTAGAGAGAAGGGAAGGGAAAGAGAAAGAGTGGGAGAGAAACATCAATGTGTGGTTGCCTCTCATGTGTCCCCTACTGGGGGCCTTGCGTGCAACCCAGGCATGTGCCCTGACTGGGAAACGAACCGGTGACCCCCTGCCTCACAGGCCCGCACTCAATCACTGAGCCACACCTGCCAGGGCCTATTTAAGAAATCTTAACTATGATAGAAATACAAAATGGACATACTTTGATTGAAATTATTTTCTTCCTTTATCTATCACTTATATTTACTTCATCACTAAGTGTGTTTAATTTGGCTATTGGACCAAGTATCAGTCAAAAAATCATTCTTTTCACTTAGACAATCCAGAGCTGTGGTTATGGAAGCCACAAACCACATGTGAACTTAAAATTTTATTGAGGACTTGTAATGTGGGTAGACCAAATTTAAATGTGTTATAAATATAAAATACTGGATTTCAAAGACTATGAAAAATAGAATGCAAATCATCTTATTAATAACTTCCATACTGATTACATGTTGAAAAGATAATATTTTGGATTTACTGGATACATTATTAAAATTAATTTTATCTGTTTTTAAAAAATATTTTTAATTATATTGGCTCACATATTTATATCAAACTGTACTGATTTAGAACACCAGGAACACAGAACATAAATGAAAATAATTTAGATTTTAATATTAGGTTAATTATAGATTGAACAATGATGCCCATATCTAGGCATATGAAGTTTACATACTACCACAGGTGCCTTAAATGTCTCAACGCGTAATTCTTCCAATGGTCAAAACCAACCACTAATCTAGGTATTTCACATGTTAAAGGGATGAAATCCGCCACTATTGAAAACAACTGTAATACAATCACAGACATATCCGATTTTGTGGTGGATGAAGACATCCTTAAAGAAAGAGTGTGCCTGCTAGGATTATACCCCAAGAATCCTAAAACATCAATTTCAAAGAACCTATGCACCACAATGTTCATAGCAGCACAATTTACAATAGCCAAGAGTTGGAAGCAACCTAGGTGCCCATCAGTAAACGAATGGATCAAAAAATTGTGGTACATATGCACAATGGAATTCTATGCAGCAGAGAGAAAGAAGGAGCTACTACCTTTTGCAACAACATGGATGGAACTGGAAAGCATTATGCTGAGTGAAATAGGCCAGGCATTGAAGGACAAATACCATATGATCTCACCTTTGACAGGAAGCTAAAGAATAAAACAAACAAGCCAACAGAATAAAAACAAAGACACTGAAATAGAGAACAAGTGGGCAGCGACCAGAGGGGAGAGGGAAGGGAACTTAAGGGGAAAAAGGGGGAGGGATTTTGAGGAACAAGTATGAAAGACACAGAGATGAGGACTGGGGGGAAGGGGGGAATGGGAGAAATAGATAAAAAAAAATGTACTTGAAAAGTAACTAAATAAAATTTAATATTAAAAAAAAAGAAAGAGTGTGCAATTTTGTGACTGCATTGCCCTGGAATTCCTTCATGCAAATGAGGAATGCTTAAAGTTAGATTTCATTAGCTTCGTGGTAGACTTCCATGGGATCTTACATATTATTTTTCTTCAAAGGAGCTATATAGATGCTCCACATACAGTGCAGTGGAAATGGTGCTAACTTCACAACTCCAAAATCAAGATTTACCGGTAAATTTTGCTTTTTACATTACTTGTAGGGCTTAAAGGAAGTCGCTTAAATTGCCTCAAGCACAGATTTCTCAACTTTAAAACAGAAATACTAGTATCTCCTCATTTTCAGGTACTTCATAAATCGTGAAGAGCTTAAGATACGCGAGTTGTGATTACCGGTTTGTCAATTCTAATTTCCACACTAACAGCCACGAGGAAGATTTAGGACGAATAAAATAATCTTTAAATTAACCTTCCATTTCTTTGCCGAACCAGGGCATGGGGGTATTCCTGTGGGAAAGCGGAAAGGTGAAGAACTGTAGCCAGTGACTCAGGAGTAGGGGGCACCAGAAGCCCACACCTGGAAACCGTGCGTGCAGAGAATGACGCTCAGGAGCGTCTAAACCTGTGTGTGCAGATTTCTGCGTGAATACTGTACACTGGCCACCAGGTGATCTGAAAATAGGACCAAACTAATACAACTAGACATTATTCCTTCGGAGGCTTTTCACTCTGCTTAAGGCGCTGGTCAGTTGCGCGGCTTGCCAGGGGTTAGCTGTAAGAAATGAGGCAGCTCCTCACATCCGAAGGAGTCAATTTTAACAGGACCCTGCAAACGCAGTCACAGGACCCATTCCTTCCGCGGAGCGAAGTTCGGACAGGTCTGCTCATTTCCGGCCTTGACGGGGTTTCCTTTCGCAGCACCACTTTAACTCCGCTTTCTTTCCTATTTTCTTTCCTTTCCCTTCGCTCCTTCAACTGTGCCCCTACTCTCTGCCTCCCTGGTCACCCTCGTCCCCGGTCTCGCACTCGAAAGTCGGGGAAGGGGAGTCACACACTCCTATCCTCAAAGAGACGTTTGGCTGGCTGAGAGAAAGGCCAGTGGTCCGGTCCACCCACGATTTGTAAGTTACTTACCTTCATCTCCAAGATAGAGTGGCCGCGCAATCCAGCAAGTGCGCAGGCGCACCTAGTCCCAAACACTGAGGGTACCGCGTTCCCGTCACCCAGGAGACCGCGCGAGCAGTGGCCAATCAGATAGCACCAGCTGAAGGGCGGTGCTCCGCGTTGGAGCACCGGAGTCGAGGACTGGAATCACGTGACGCCAAGGTAGCCGGGTCCGAAGTTTCTGTGCGTCGCGAGTTTCGTATTCTGGGTCGGGCGCAGTTCGGTAGAGAGCTGGAAAATCCCTTGGGCGAAGCCGGTTCTGTGAGCCCTGCGTAGATTTCGGCCTCCGAGTACTAGGAAGGCACTGATGGCTCGGAGGCACCGGGAAAGGCGCTGAATGCTGGATAGGAGGAGGCGGGAATTGGCTCGTGGGGAAAACAGTTTTACACAGTCCATGCAAAGAGTGAGCCCAGGTTTCGTCTCTTTTTTTCCCTCCAGGATTCTGGGCTAGAAAGGACGAGATGTGAGAGGTAGTTTATTCCCAGGCCTTAGCAGGCCAACTAAGTGAGCCATCTAAGGTGGGCAGGAAGAATTAACTTTTAAGAACCAGTTTGAGTGGCATTGAATAAAGGATTAAAAAATGCATGCTCACATTAATAGCCTCAGAAGAAAAGCACATACATACCCTTAATTCAACACACATTCGTGATAACAAACTGGGAATGAAAAGTAACCTTTTCAAAGTGAGGAAGATCAATTGCCAAAAACAAACAAACATACCCCCAAACCATATAGGTAGCATCATACTTAACAGTGAAAGACTGAATGCCTTCCTCCTAAGCTTGGGGGGAGGAAAGTTCCATAATCCATGAATGTGATACATCTTTACCTTTACTTTCTTTTTAAATTTCTTGAACCAAATTTTGTAATTTTCAGTATACAAATGTTTCCCTTTTTAATTTATTTTTATATATTGTTTTATTTGTTGATGCTTTTATACATGGATTTAAAAAATTTTGCTTTTGGTTTATTTCTAGTGTAGAGAAAGGGAACTGATTTTTGTATGTTTATCTTGTGTCCTGGAAACTTTGCTCAACTCATTGATTTGTAATAATAGTTTTTAGTAGATTCTTTGGAATTTTCTATATTTAATTTTCCTTACATCTGCAAATAGAATTAGTATTTCTCTCCAGTTGGGATGGTCCCTATTTCCTTTTTTCAGCTACAGTGGACATTCTTTTAGGAATGCTGGACCCTATTGATATGTTGTACCCATTTTATATTTTTTAATGTATTATAAAATTGTGCTGTTATCTTTTAACATTCACGCTTACAGTTTGATGAAAATTACATAATATGGTCAACTTAATGTGTTTTCAAAAAATTGGCTGAGAAATTTTTCAGGCTTGGGAACATAATTTTTCTCAATAACCCAGTAATTAAACAAAGCTGGCAAGTAATGTTCATTGCACATTTAACATTTAAATATGAGTATTAAGCACCATGTTTAGACTTTTCAAATAATTTTATTTTTGTGCATTGCCTCATAATAGGTGTTTATATATTGAAATGCTTTTCTATTGTAAAATACTACTCTCTTAAAGACTGCATAGTGTAATAGTGAATGGCACTTTGTCATAAACTCATAGTCTAAACCAAGTTCATGGTATTTACTAGTTCTTTGACCTTGGGCCAATTCCCTCTGCTGATCTGTGCACCCACATCTAAAGTGGGAGTGACAATACCTACCTAATTTGATTTGAGGGAAATTATGTTAAAAAACAAAAGAAAAGAAAATCCCATTATCAACATATATATTTTTAAATATTTTTCCAGTTTTTGCTCTTATGTATGCCAATTTTACTATGTTATTTATAACTATGGTATATGTTCAACACATTGCTTTGAGTCAAATAATAAATATAACACATTTATGAGGGTGCTCAGTCCTGAGCAATAGGAAAGCAACAATCCTAACAAAATGGTTTTTGGTTTTCCCATGACAAGTAAGTCCTCTCTTTCCTCTTCAACTCCCTTCTGCTGGTTTTGGGCTGATTCATTTAGATCATTGGTTCTCTAACTTTAGTATGTATCTGACATGGTTAGTGTCTGTTAGAATTGCCTGGAAGGCCTGGTAAAACAGAGGGCCAGCCCCATCTCCAGAGTCTCTGATTTAGTAGTTCTGGGGTAGATCTGGAGAATTGGCATTTTTAATAGGTTCCCAGGCAATGTTGACCTTGGCCATCTGAGTTGCACTTGGAGGCTACTGATCTCTAGATAAGTGTTTCATAAATCCCCTTTGTGTTTTGCCATATGTGTTATATGAAAAGCAGTCCATATTCTTTATGCTGATTGAGTTTACAAAGCAACAAATATCCTGGATATGCCTCCTGAAAGTCACTTTTCAATTTATTTTTAAGCCTTGAGAAGCATTTGGTATTATTTTATATAAATCAAGGATCCTAATTAATGTCTAGTTTTTACAAAAATTCTTCTTCTTTTTCTCATTAGGCTGACAGAATAGGGAGGATTTCAGTTGGTGGATAAGAGAGAAGAAAGGATTTTGGAAGTAAGGAAATAGAGTGGAAGATATAGACAAGGTCATTTGAACCCAGTAATAACCACTTAGTAACTTAGATGATGTAGTTAACTTTGTCAGTTTCACTTTTCTTTTTTTAATTGAAATATATGTGACATATAACTTGGTGTAAGGTGTACAATATATTAATTTGATACATTTTAATATGATTGCCATTGTAGTGATAATTATCAGGTTCACTTTTTTAATCCATAGTGGGGCTGGAAAATTAATGGAAATATTTTTATTTGTGGTATTCTTCTGGAAATATTTGCACTTTTAGAAATGCGTGTGTCCTTATCTGAATGCAAAATCTTTTGTTATATAATATTTGGGAAAGAAGGGAAATCCCGGGACATGATTAAGTGTTCATCTGAGTTAGGATCTGGTGTCCATTTGTTTGGTAGAGATTCACTGAAGAGTTAGCCAAGTCATTATACAGCCCGAGAAAGGGGTAATTCTAGACTGTACAGAGCTGTTTTTCAAAGCTATAGATCATAAAATTAATTACTTATTTAGGTATAAACATTTGCTGTTATGTCAACCTTCAGAAACCTATAATTTGGAAAAATATGGCATTAGGAAAAGGCATTTTTGTCAGGATCTGCTGTAAAAACTGGAAAGGATTGCATGAAGCTTGTCAAAACAATACTAAAAAAAACAAAAAACAAAAAACACCTAGAACATAACTTGCTGTAATCTCAGGAAAATGTATTTCCAAAGAGGGAGAGTTTCTAAGGTGAAGAGAAGAGGGATAGCATGGGCTGGGGATGAAAAATAATGACCTTTAATACTAAAAACAGATAATAAACTAAGAAATTTAGGTAGAATCCAGGTTTTAAAAATAAATACATATAGAGAGCTGCTTATTGCACACTACATTTTCAGTAAATGCCAGTATTTGATCATCTTATATTTTTACCTCTAATTTATCAGACTTTCAGACTTTAAAATGATGGCCATTTGAGGAAATAATGTCCTACCAATATTATATAGAAAGTCTAATAAACACAAGAATTAGTAACTGGGGAAAGATAGTATATTCAAAAATAACATCTGATTATGCGATCCTAAATTGGAGATGTTTCCCTTTGGTTTTCTAACTCGTATCAGTAGCTAAATATATTAATGTCACTTAAATATTATTAATTACTCTTAAATATTTTAAGCTTAAAATAAAATTGGATATTCAACATTAAGCCAATTATTTTTGTCCACCTCTGTGCCGAGCATAATTCTAGGTGCAGATACATGGCTATGAATCAAATAGACAGGAGATTAAGAAATGAAAATTAGTTCTGGATTCATTACAATTTAATGATTTCTATTCTCAAGGGGAAAAATTTTTTGCATTACTTTCTTTGAGTTCATATAGAACAGTAGTTCTCGATCCTGGCTGCTATTAGAGTTATTTGGGGTCACCTGGGGTGGCTCAACCCAGATTTACTGAAATAACTTTTAGAGATGGAGCCTGGCCCCTTTCCTGCCTCCCTCCCTTCTTCTCTTCCTTCCTTCCTTCCTTGCTCCTCCCTCCCTCCCTTTCTTCCTTTTCTTTTACACTCTGTGGTACACAGCCAGAATTGAAAACCATCTATTCATTCTAGAGTATGCCAAATCCAAGGAAGTGAATGGCAAGGCTGTTCTGTTGCTGAAAGCAAATAGCTGCTTCTCTTAAAAAGAAAACCTATGCACAGGAATGTGAAATGACTGTTGCTTTAGAAACCAGTTTGGTAATTCCTCAAAATGCTAAACATAGAATTACCAAATGACCCAGCAGTTCCAATCCTACATATATATGCCAAAGAACTGAAACAAGTTCTCAAATTCTTGTACATGTATGTTTATAACAGCACTATTCACAGTAGCCAAAAGATAGAAACAACCCAAATGTCCATGAATAGACAAACCAATTGTAATATACAAATACTATGGAACGCCATTCAGCCATGGAGAGGAATGAAGTGTTGACACATTATATGCTTCAACATGGATGAATGGTGAAAATATGCTGAGTGAAAGAAACTTGCCACGGAGTCACAGACTATATGATTCTATTTTTATAAAATAATCTAGAATAGGCAAATCCACAGAGATAGAATGCAGATTTGTGATTGCTGGCTTCTGGCAATCACAAATCTGCATTTTCAGGTGCTTTAAAAAGAAATAAGATAGAATTATTTTGGAGGGGATGTGAATCTATAAAATTACAGTCTCATCAGACCTCTCTTAGATTCCTCATTTTTCTCTGGGAAGAAAGTACTCCATTCATTTGTTCTTTTTTTTTTACTCAAGGTCATGCATTCTAGCTCTTACTCCCTCTTCCCAATGGTGTGCTGGGGCCCACCAACACTGGCTTATCACAGTTGCCTGTATGCATATCTTCCCAATTCAGCATTTAGTGATGTCATGTTGGTAGCTTGGTATTGTTACCTGATGGGAGTATTTACACCATTGGAATTGGCAAATTCTACAAGTCAGAGATTTTTTTCCCCCCACAGGGAGTCCATTGTTAAACATTTACAAAGACACAACTGCTTCTACTTCATAGAAAATGCTCATTGCCAAAGTCCGTGGTCCATTTTCATCTCCTCCTTCATAATTAAGTTATTGCAAGCTGTCCTGGCTTAGGTCATGATATAAAGGTGAAGGGCTAGGGGTCGGTATCATGATGGAAATATGTCCTAAAAGCAGAGAAAGCACAGAAGTATGGGAAAAATAGAGAAGCAACTTATGTATGAGAGCAACTTGATATATTTTCCTTAAACCTAAAAATTTATGCTTTATGTATGAGAGCATATGTATGAGATACAGCTTATGTATGAGAGCAACTTGATATATTTTCCTTAAACCTAAAAATTTACATGACATTACCAATAATGAGTTGTGAAGCTGGAAAGGGGCTTCTTCTAAACTATCAATAATAAAAAACAAAACAAAACAAATTACAATTAACCATGCTAGAGAAAAGTAAAATTCCCTTTCTACCTTTCTATTCTCTCTACAGAAAATATTATAAAAT
Source organism: Artibeus jamaicensis (assembly GCF_021234435.1). Taxonomy (NCBI): domain Eukaryota; kingdom Metazoa; phylum Chordata; class Mammalia; order Chiroptera; family Phyllostomidae; genus Artibeus; species Artibeus jamaicensis. The sequence continues at coordinate 4,033,221 of NW_026521954.1, forward strand.
TGTTGCCACATGAAGCAACGATTAATAAAATAGGCAACCAAAATCTGTAGGAGAAAAGTATTATAATGTTGGGCAGTCAGTTAATAAAATTATTGCATTCTTCAACTTGTACCTTGTAGGTACTAAACATATATTTGCTGGACTAAACTGATTTATGAAAGTGTGTTTCTGCCTATAATCAGTTTAATGTGTGGTTGGGAAATCTTACTGTAGTATTTGGTGTGCGCTGACCATTGAAGGGACTCTCATTTTTCTTATTTTAGTTATCACACTTTTCCCTCTGAATTCTCCTAAGAGTCATGATCTGTCTCATTTATTACTATTGTCTTGTCCATATTTTTAAAAGCTACTTTTCATTTTAGACCATCACAAAAATCTTTTAAAATAACTTAAAAAAATTTTTTTTATTGATTATGCTGTTACAGTTGTTCTGTTCCCCCCTTCACTCCCCTCCACCCTACCTCCCCATCCCCACCATTACCCCCCCTTTAGTTTATGTCCATGTGTCTCAAGTTCTTTAGATTCTATATTTCCCATGCTATTCTTGCCCCCCCATCTATTTTCTATCTACTGTCTATGCTACTTATTTTCTGTACCTTCTCCCCCCTTCTCCTCCTCCCGCTCCCCTGTTGCTAACCCTCCTTGAGATCTTCATTTCTATGTTTCCACCCCTGATCTAGCTGTCCTTTTAGTTTGCTTTCGTTTTAGGTGTGGTTGTTAATAGCTGTGAGTTTGTTGTCCTTTCACTGTTTATGTTTCTTTAACTTCTTTTTCTTCGATAAGTCCCTTTAACATTTCATATAATAAGGGCTTGGTGATGATGAACTTCTTGAATTTGATCTTATCTGAGAAGCACTTTATCTGTCCTTCCATTCTAAATGAAAGTTTTGCTGGATAGAGCAATCTTGGTTGTAGGTCTTTAGATTTCATGACTTGGAATACCTCTTTCCAGCCCCTTCTTGCCTGTAAGGTCTCTTTTGAGAAATCAGCTGACAGTCTGATGGGGACTCCTTTGTAGGTGACTGTCCCCTTAGCTCTTGCTGCTTCTAGGATTCTCTCCTTCATTTTAATCTTGGCTAATGTAATGATGATGTGCCTTGGTGTGTTCCTTCTTGGGCCCAACTTCTTTGGGACTCTCTGAGCTTCCTGGATTTCCTGGAAGTCTATTTCCTTTGCCAGATTGGGGAAATTCTCCTTTATTATTTGTTCAAATAAGTTTTCCACTGGTGGCTGTGCCTTTCCCCCTTCTGGTACCCCTATAATTCGGATGTTGGAGCGTTTAAAGATGTCCTGGAGGTTCCTAAAACTCTCCTCATTTCTTTGAATTCTTGCTTCTTGACTCTTTTCTGTTTGGCCATTATTTGCTTTCTTCTGGTCCACTCCATTGTCCTTTTCATTGCTGTTGGTTTCCTGTGCAATTCCATTCATTTCAATTAGTTTCGCCTTCATATGTTTGTCTAATTTGTGGCTATAATCAACCAGTTCTGTGAGGATCCTGATCACCAGTGTTTTAAACTGTGCGTCTGAGAGTTTTGCTATTTCTTCATCGCTTAGATTTATAGGCTCTGGGGCTTTGAGATCTTCTTGAGCCATTTTTGGTCTGTTCGTGTCCTTTAAGTGTGAGGAGCGGAGCCTTGGACGACCAGGTTTCTGGGTTGTGACGCTGTATGTGGGGGCGTGGTCAGAGTGGGGAAATGGCGGCCCCTTCTGCGGTTTCTGGCTGCTGGGTGAGGAGCAGCTCCTTAGGTGGTTCACCTGGGCCGGGCCACTCGAGTCGCTGGGTTATGACGCTGTATATGGAGGTGGGGTCAGAGCAGGGAAATGGCGGCGCCCTCCCTGCCGCCAGCCGCGGGACCGGCTGGGTCCGGGTCCAATCGCCCACTCCTTCGCTTGTCTATCTGAGCACCAATGCATGACCACAGTCAACCCGCAGCCCTGCTCCCTCGCTGTTTCCCCGAGGTCGCTCGCTCAGTCGCTCACTAGGTCCAACCCTGCGCCTGGATTCCGCGCCTGAGTCTGTCTGACCGAGTTTTCCTGTGCAACCCCGCTCCACCAGGTGCTGGTTTTGCCCCTTACCGGTCAGTCTGAAGAATTTGTTGTTAACAGACTTCCGAAAAGTTCAATTTTCTGTGTTCTGGCTGTGTTTTCTGTTGCTAATATTTAGTTGTGTCTGAACTTGGTTGTGTGAGAAGGCATGGCTTATCCACCTATGCCTCCATCTTATTTCATTTCTTCTGTAAAAAGACTCTGCAGCCTCACTAATTTTGTATAATTTGGGGAAAGCTCATCTAAACTAGTGAAAACCTCTGGACAGTATGTTGTTTTAAAGTAAGTGAAATATCTCGCACATGCTAAGTAAAGCTAGCAAAGTATTATTTCCTAGAGGTCTTCAGGAAACTTGAGCAGATAAGAATGATTCGCAATGTGGATAAACGGCTGTCCGAGAAGTGCTCGGAGGTTGCTTGAAGAGTTTGCTCTTGGTGTGATTCTGTCTTTGTCTGTCCAGTCACTATAACAAGATACCACAGACTGGGTGGCTGATAAACAGCAGAAATTCAGTGCTCCCAGTTCTAGGGGCTGGAAGTGTGAGATCAGGGTGCCAGCAGGGTCTGGTGAAAGCCCTCTTCCCGCTGCAGACTTGTCTGCATATTCTCACATGGTGGAACGCACTAGGGATCTCTGCAGAGCAGGGGTGTCCCACCTTGGCCCTCGGGCTACATGCCGCCTAGGATGGCTATGAATGTGGCCCAACACAAAATCATTAAGTGCATTAAGTAAATGTACTTAAAACATGCTTAGTTTTTTTTACCTAGATATGTACATTTTCTATATTAGTGATCACAAACTTGGGACCTGCTTGATGGTTTTTAAAGATTATTGAACGGGCCACTGCATAATTAGGATTATTATCTGAGGAATTTTTTGCTTATCTGTGGTGGCAGATATCATGAAAATTATCCACGGACCGTTTTTTGCTCATCAGTTTTCATCATAATTGTTTGTGTATCTAATATGTGGTCCAAGACAACTCTTTTCCCAGTGTGGCCAAGAGAACACAAAAAGGGGGCCTTTGGACACCCCTGCTCGCTTCTTTCAGAGGGTACTGATATCATTCATGGGGGTTCTGCCCTAATGACTTAAGCACTTTCCAAAGGCCCCAACTGCTAATACCATAACTTTTGGGGGAGATAAGATTTTACAAATGAACTTTGTGGGGCATGATTAGACTGTAGCAAAACAAGAGGGCCCTGATTTGAGGAAGTTGGAAAATGACTGACAGTTTGAGGGAAGTGTAAGCCACTATTGTGTGAGGTTGCCTTGGTAATAGTTCTCAGCTGTGGCTGTATGTTAGGGTCACCTGGCCCCTGGCTGGACGGACATCCTGAGGTATATCTGGGGTAGAGTCTAGGCATTCAGGTATTTTTAAAGTTCAAGTAATCATAATCTGATATCATGATACAGACTCACTGGACTAGGTAGTACAAGCCATGGACTGATAACTGTCGCGGTACTCTGGGTTCTGACTGGGATAAATCTACCAAAATGTTCTGTCTGATGGGTTTGAACCTTAGAGATGGCCAGGTAATATTCAGCCTACATTACTGAATACTGGAGCTTCAAAGGGTCCTGGGCATGTCATCTTGTATAATTTTTGCAATGACTATTTCTTTAAAAAAATGTAGAACAAAATATGACTAACACTGAAGATGTTAGTTTCAAGTGTACAATGTAGTGATATGACTTTTAAAAAAATATATTTTATTGATCATGCTATTACAGTTGTCCCATTTCCCCCCTTCATTCCCCTCCACCCTGCACACCCCCTCACAACCACATTCCTCCCTTTAGTTCATGTCCATGTGTCATAAGTTCTTTAGCTCCTAATTTCCCATACTATTCTTGCCCTCCCCCTGTCTATTTTCTACCTACCATCTATGCTACTTATTCTCTGTACCTTTTCCACCCCTTTCCTCCTCCCACTCCCCTGTTGCTAACCCTCCGTGTGATCTCCATTTCTGTGGTTCTGTTCCTGTTCTAGTTGTTTGCTTGGTTTGTTTCTGTTTTTGTTTTAGGTGTGGTTGTTAATAACTGTGAGTTGCTGTCATTTTATTATACATGTTTTTGATCTTTTTTTTCTTATATAAGTCCCTTTAACATTTCATATAATAAGGGCTTGGTGATGATGAACTCCTTGAATTTGATCTTATCTGAGAAGCACTTTATCTGCCCTTCCATTCTAAATGAAAGCTTTGCTGGATAGAGCAATCTTGGATTCAGGTCCTTGCCTTTCATGACTTGGAATACTTCTTTCCAGCCCCTTCTTGCCTGGAAGGTCTCTTTTGAGAAATCCGCTGACAGTCTGATGGGAACTCCTTTGTAGGTGACTGTCCCCTTATCTCTTGCTGCTTCTAAGATTCTCTCCTTCACTGTAATCTTGGGTAATGTAATTATGATGTGCGTTGATGTGTTCCTTCTTGGGTCCAACTTCTTTGGGACTCTCTGAGCTTCCTGGATTGCCTGGAAGTCTATTTTCTTTGCCAGACTGGAGAAGTTCTCCTTTATTATTTATTCGAATAAGTTTTCCACTTGTTGCTCTTCTTCTCCCCCTTCTGGGTACCCCTATAATTTGGATGTTGTAATGTTTAAAAGATGTCCTGGAGATTCCTAAGTCTCTCCTCATTTTTTTGAATTCTTGTTTCTTCATTCTTTTCTGTTTGGTTGTTTCTTTCTTCCTTCTGGTCCACTTCTTTGATTTGAGTCCCAGTTTTCTTCCCATCACTATTGGTTCCCTGTGCATTTTCCTTCATTTCACTTAGCATAGCCTCCATTTTTTTAATCTAATTTGCAACCAAATTAGATGAAACCAATTCTTTGAGCATCCTGATCACCAGTGTTTTGAACCGTGCATCTGATAGGCTGGCTATCTCTTCGTCACTTGATTGTATTTGCTGGGGAGCTTTGATCTGTTCTTCTGTTTGGGCCATTTTTTTTTTGTCGTGTCTCGCCCCCCACAGGTGTTTTCAATTGGTGTTTTGAAGCTTTATTTCCCGTCGCTGGGACCCTGGGTTGTGTGGTCTGTCTTGCTCCCCAATTTCGCCTGGTTTCCTGGTCTGGCTGAATGTGTCTATTTTATCTCCTTGCTTGTCTGACTTCCATACATTTCAATTTTCTGTCAGGTCCAGCTTTTATTGTTGTCCTTCTTTTGGTTGTTTTAGGAGGCACAGTGTGTCTACCTTCACCTCCATCATGGCTGGAAGTCACATTATATTTGATATGACTTTTACATACCTCACAATGTGATCGCCACTACGAGTCCAGTAAGCAATGACCATTTCTTAGTATGAAAGATTTACATAACAGAGAAATTATTATAAAATATCCCTACCATCCAAATATTGGGTAGAGTTTCATGACACTTAAAAATTTGTTATAACATCGCTGGGAGGGGAGAAAATAGTCCATTTCATTAATATATTTTAGCCGTAAGTCCACATGGCTACTCACATAAGGTCAGAAGGGAAGAGCAGGTAGATGGGGAGTGTGGGGGCTGGCCTGCAGGTTGCATCCCTGGCCATTACGGCCACCTGGAGCTGGCCCATGCCATGTTAAAGTCATCTACAGATCGCAGGCATAACCGTCATCCTTAATTTGAATATAACAGTACATTAGCTTCCTCTGTGTGTATGTGATGCTGCTGTCCACCTCCTCACTTCCTGTACATCTCTGGCTCTCCCACTTCCCATGCTCATGCGTACCAACCCTCCCCTAAATTCATTTCCCACCCCCTCCCCCACACACACACCCTGATATGTGAACAAGGCAACCTCCCGAATTCTTCTCGCTCTGTGTTTCAGAATCTGTAAAACTGTAAATTCACATTCCCATAACTCAGAGGTGACTTACCTCAAAGACCAAGTTTATTTCCTTTTTACACTCAACCAATAATTAGTGAGAGCCTCTTACTGTGAAGATATAACAGTGAATAAAATGTTAAGTACTTCAGGGGATACGAAAATATACCCCAGTATGTGCCCTTAAGGAACTAACATTGTTTGTCCGTCTTTATGATTTATTATCGTGTAAGATTTTAAGTCTCCCTAGTGTTTTGCTTCATGCCTTATTGATCAGAAAGTTTCTGAGAAAATGAAATCTCAATTGGATTAATTCACTCCCCCAGTCCTCTGCAGTGTTGCTACTGAGTTTCTGATACAGTATCATACAAAGTAGGTCAGCTTTTGCCAGACTTCTTGCCTAGCATTTTCTGTCTCTGAAGCTCTCACGCAGCACAGCTATTCTTGTCACTGACACAGAGACAGCTCTTGGAATGACAGCTTCTCTGCAACATCCTTGCTCCTGCTGCCACTAATCAAGGACCTCTTTCCTTCCACAAAATTCACTCCACTTGTCTCTTTTGTACTGCTCAGTTTATCATGTAGATTTATGAAGATGCCTACCTTTATTTTTATTTAAATCTTGTTTATTTTATTCGGTTGTCCCAATTTTTTCTCCTTTTGCCCCTCTCCACCCAGCCTGCCCTCTATTCCCGCAGTCAGTCCCCGCACCGTTGTCCATGTCCATGAGTCAGGCACATATGTTCTTTTGAAGAGGTGTAACTTTAAATCAATAAATCTGAAAGCAACAAATGAACACAATAGACAAGCAAACAAAAACTCTTAGACATGGACAGCAGGGCAATTACCAAAGGGAAGGGAGCTGGGGGGATAGCAAAGGGTGAAGGTGACACATATGAGATGACAGAAGATTCGACTTTAGGTGATGGGCAGACAGTGCTATATACAGATGATGCATCATAGACTTGGACACTTGAAATCTATATAGTGTTATTAAGCAACGTTACCCCGATCAATTTAAAAAGAAAATACTAAATATACAAAAAATCGATTCTCGTTAATTTTAAGTAGAATATTTTACTATCTTAAAAAGTAACAATAGAATTTTTATGAGTAGGCTTCACTCAGAAAAAGATAAACAGTCTGACTAGTTTTGAAACATAGTGTTGTCACGGTACTTTAATACCTTGAATGTGCCATCACTTACGGCACAACCAAATAGTCATGGAGCCATTGTTGACCTTCCCAACTTACAGTATTTTTAAGGCACAAATATTACATAAGTAATATTCATTCTCTAATATAAAACTATTTTAGTCTACTTCAATTAAATGTAACTGTTTATTACCTACAAAGAAATGTCATCAAATGGAATCAACTTCAGCCTGGGCAGACACCAAGGGCACTGAAAATACTTCCTAAGTGCCCCCGGCTTCACTTTCTAGATGGATCACACTAGTGCTAAGTAAATAAGTACCCAGGGGTGGTGAAAATAGGGTGACCATCACAGCTAGTCATGAAGTATCGATAGATACTTCATAAAGAGAGACACAAGGTGTCAGGGTTGGTTGGGCCCTATTATACCATTATAATAGATATGATACTTTCTTAGGCCTTTCAAGTAAAGGTCTCTGCTGGGGAAGTTGGTGGCTCCTTAGATATAGATAAAGGTATTTAGGATATGGAAGGATGAAATGCTAAAGGTAGGCTTTAATATTTTACAGCATTTGATTTTTTTACTCTAATTAAAAACTCAAATAGAATGAAAATATTCCATGTGAATTAATAATCTAGTCACAGTAAAATTATTATTTTACTAAATATTTGTTCCTAAGAGTTGAGATATTGCCAACAACTCCAAACACTATAGAGAGTTTATAAAAAAAAAAGCTATCTTGACTTTCAACAAACATTTATGGAATGGCTGTTATGTACCAGACATTGGGGAAGAGCACCCAACCAAACTTTCCCTTCTGTTTTTCATTGTTTATCACTCTCTTTTTATACCAGAATTAAGATCTAAAGAGCCCCTTCTGTCAGATTTTTAAATTTATTTACTTGCAAATTACATTAAAAAAATGGTCTTTGAGATGGTCATTTTATCTCAAAGATGAAAAATCCATCTCAAATGGTTTTTGAGATGTAGTTTTAACTCTAGTGATTATATATATATATATATATATATATAATGCTTACTGTTATGACATTTGAATAAGAATTTGTGATGTACCTAAATAAAGCTCTTTGCAGTTGTAAAATATCCATAAAGTTTAACATAAGTGATATGTAGTGCCTTTACCAGATTGTATAGCCATCACCACTAATGAGTTCCAGAATGTTTTCATCACCTGGAAACTCCTTACTTACTAAGAGGTCATTCCTCACTGTCTCTTCCTCCCAGTTGTTCAGCACCATTTGTTGAAGAAACTATTCTTTTTCTGATGAATGGTCTTGGCATCCTTCTTGGAAATCAATTTACTATAGTGTATTCTTGGCTGTTCTATTTTATGCTATTGGCCTATATGTTTATTCTTAACATCAGTGCCATGCTGTTTTTGATTACTGTAGCTTTGTAACAAATTTTGAAATTAGAATGTGACTTCCAACTTTGCTCTTTTTCAAGATTGTTTTGGTTCTTTTGGGTCCCTTCAATTCCCTATGAATTTTAGGATCAGCTTTTCCAGCGTCTGCAAAAGAAAAGGGGGGGCCATTATGTTTTTGATAGGGATTGCACTGAATCTACAGACCAACTTGGGGAGTATTGCCATTTTAACACTATTGGCTCATGAACATGGGGTGTCTTTACATTTAGTTAGGTCTTCTTTAATTTTGTTCAGCAATTGGTTCTTTTTGGTGTACAACACTTGCACCTCCTTGGTTGAATTTATTCCCAAGTGTTTTGTTCTGTTTGATGCTATTGTAAATAAAATTGTTATTTTTTCCAGAATTTGTCAGTGTATAGAAATCAACTGACATTTGTGTGTTGATTTTTGTATTGTAACATTACTGAATTTATTAGCTCTAATAGTTTCTATTTTTTGTATGGATTCTTCAGGATTTTTAATATACAGGATCATATCAGTTGCCACTTGTTTTATTTCTTTCTTTCTAATTGGGATTTCCTTTCTTTTTCTTGCCTAATTGCTCTTGTAGAACTCCTGGTAAAATGTTGCCTAACAGTGTTGTAAGTGAGCATTTCTCTGATCTTAGAGGAATAAAGCTTTCGATCTTTCACCATTTAGTATGTGGTTGGCTGTGGGTTTTTCATGAATGCCTTTTAACAGGTTGAGAAAATTCCATTCTCTCCTAGTTTGCTGAGTGATTTTTACAGGTTGAGAAAATTCCATTCTCTTTTAGTTTGCTGAGTGTTTTTTACCCATGAAGGCTGTTAGGTTCTGTCAAATTCATTTTATCTATTGAAATGTTATTTTTCTCTTTATTCTATTTTTAATAACAAAGAGCTTTATTTTCATGTTATTGGTCTAGATTCTTCTAGTTGTTGCTCCCTTCATTCTATTACTGTGGTATATTACACTGATTGAGTTTTGTTTGTTGAACTACTTCTGCACTCCTGAAATAAATTTTAGTCTGTCATGGTGTATAATCTTTGTATAGTTTTGGTATCAAGGTAATATTCACCTTATAGAACGAATTAGGAAGTGTTACCTCCTCTTTTTTTTTTTTTCTGGGGAAAGAGTTTAAGAAGAATTGGTGTCAATTCTTTAAATGTTTGATAGAATTCCTCCGTGAACCTATCTCGTTCTGTACTTTCTTTGTTGGGAGATTTTTGATTATTGGTCCAGTCTCTTTACTTAGATTATTTATTTCTTGATCTACTTAGATTTTTAATTTCTCGAGTCAGTTTTGGGAATTTGCTTGTTTCCAGGAAACTGTCCATTTCATGTAGAGTAATTTGTAAGCAATAAAGCTTATTTTTGATGAACATGTATGGTTCAGTCATCCAAAATACTGTGCAATTTATCTGATATTTAAAATTTGAAATGTCAGATGTATGTCATGCTTTCTTACATTTACTTATGCACAATGTATAAAATTCCATATTTAAGCAAAAATTTCCCCCAATACTAAGAAACCAAAACATTTTTAAATTCTTTTTTTCTCTCCTTTATTCCCCTCCACCCTGCACCCCACTCCCACCAGCATCCCCACCACCACCTTAGTTCATGTCCATGGGATGCACATAAAAGTTCTTTGGCTTCTCCATTTCCTGTACTATTCGTAACCTCCCCCTGTCCATTTTGTATCTGCTATTTATGCTTCTTATTCCTTGTATCTTTTCCTTCATTTTTCCTCCTTCCCCTCCCCGCTGATAACCCTCCATGTGATCTCCATTTCTGTTCCTATTCTAGTTGTTTGCTTAGTTTGTTTTGTTTTGTTGGTTCAGTTGTTGATAGTTGGGAGTTTGTTCTAATTTTACTGTTCATGTTTTTCATTATCTTCTATTTCTTAGATAAATCCCTTTAACATTTTACATACTAAGGGTTTGGTTATGATGAACCCTTTTAACTTTACCTTATTTGGGAAGCACTTTATCTGCCCTTCTGTTCTAAATGATAGCTTTGCTGGATAGAGTAATCTTGGATGTAGGTCCTTGCTTTCTATGACTTCAAATACTTCTTTCCAGCCCCTTCTTACCTGCAAGGTTTCTTTTGAGAAATCAGCTGATAATCTTAGGCCAACTCTTTTGTAGGTAACTGTCTCCTTTTCTCTTGCTGCTTTTAAGATTCTCTCCTTATCTTTCATCTTGGGTACTGTAATTATGATGTGTCTTGGTGTGTGCTTCCTTAGGTCCAATTTCTTTAGGACTCAGGAAACTCAGGACTCTCTGAGTTTCCTGGACTTCCTGGAAGTCTATTTCCTTTGCCAGATTGGGGAAGTTCTCTTTCATTTTGTTTTCAAATAAGTTTTCAATTTCTTGGTCTTCCTCTTCTTTTTCTGGCACCCCTATGATTTGGATGTTGGAACATTTAAAGTTTTCCCAGAGGTTCCTAAGCCTCTCTTCATTTTTTTGAATTCTTGTTTCTTCCTTCTGTTCCAGTTGAATGTTTATTTCTCCTTTTGTTCCAAATCATTGATTTGAGTGCCAGTTTCCTTCCCTTCACTGTTGGATCCCTATACATTTTTATTTCACTTTGCATAACCTTCACTTCTTCCTCTATTTTGTGACAATACTCAACCATTTCTGTGAGCATCCTGATTACCTGTGTTTTGAACTCTGCATCTGATAGGTTGGCTCTCTCTTCATCACTTAGTTCTATTTTTGGAGCTTTGATCTGTTCTTTCATTTGGGCCATTTTTTTTGTCTTGGCATGCCAGTTATATTGTAAAGGGTGGAGCCCAAAATTTTCTGATATCAGTGTCACTGGAATAAATTTTACTTCTAAAAAGCATAAAGTTCATTTGTCTTTTGACTAAAATGGATGATTCTACACATAAAATGAAACCTCTCTTTTTCTATCTAGAAGCCGAAATGGTGAGTGTTGACTCCTACACGAAACTGCCCATATTAAAACTCTGCTCTGCCACTTACTTGCTATATGTAATCTTGGGGTTATTAATCTCTCTGTGCTCTAGTTTCCTTTCTGTAAAAAGAATAATAGAACCTATCTCATAAGGTTGTTAGGGGATTAAATACATGCATGCAATAACTTGGTTCCTATTTCATAATAAGCATTCAACAATTATTACCAAATATTATTTTTCATGAGATGGTCATTAATTGGGGTTAAAATAAAGAGTAACTAGACATCTCCTTGGAAAGACTAATAGTAAAGTCAAGGCAGCAATGTTGGATGACGGATACAAGGAAGAACCATATTTTCCTTTAGATTTATTAGACACTGGACTAGAAGAAGGAATGTTTGGCAAATGTTCTATCTCTAGAAAAGAAATGGTTCTTTTTAGTAGTATCCAGGAGGGCAGGTCCCACTGACTATAAAACTGCATTTGAATGGCCCTTTAGTGAGAGAGAAAATCAGAGGACTGCTCTTTTCATGAACCACATACACTTTGGTGTCTCTGGGCCACACTAGAAGAAGAAGAGTTGTTTTGGGTCACACATTAAATACACAAACACTAACAAAAACTGATGAGCAAAAACACTGTCCATGCATAATTTATGATTTTGTGTGGGGTCATATTCACAGCCATGCTGGGCTGCATGCAGCCCATTAGCCACAGGTTGGACCACCCTGGAAAGAAAGGAATGTTCTTAGACAGGGAAATCAGTCCCTTTAATGTGAGTCTGGCTCCACTGTGGGCACAGACAGTGGATGCTGAGTGTTCAAAGGAATGATCACAAGTACCGTATTTTGCTGTGTATAACTTTTTTGCCTGCATTTTTTAGGGGAAAAATAAGGATGTGTATTATACATGGATAGTACTAATTCTGTATCTATGTAAATGTTTTTTTAAAGATTTTATTTCTTTATTTTTAGAGAGAGGGGAAGGGAGGGAGAAAGAGAGAGAGAAACATCAACGTGTGGTTGCCTCTTACACTGCCCCCACTGGGGACCTGGCCCACAACCCAGGCATGTGCCCTGACCAGGAATCAAACTGGGGACCCTTTGATTCACAGCCTGTGCTTAATCCACTGAGCTACACCAGCCAGGTCTATGTAAATGTTTTTAATTCTTTTACTTATGCTTATGCATTAAAAGTACAACTCTAGAAAGCAATAATGATATCTGTATGCAAAATAATACCCTGGAATACAATAATGGGTATTGTTTCTAAATATAAATAAATAATTGAATTACAAAACATTGTTTACCCAAAAGTTTGGGCCAAAAACGTGGTGTGCGTTGTACATGGCAAACTATGGTACATGTCCAAGCAATTCCTTTAATATCACAGGTCTAAGCCTCCAAGGAACAGATGATGTACTAACATGTTTCTGCTTGTGAAACTTAGTTTTGTTCCTTATAGCTCTTCCTCTCCTCTCCCTTCCCCTAAATACATAAACATACTCCAGCTGATCCATCCTTGTCCGGGAAATAATTGAATTCATATCCATAATAAATATAGTAATATGTTTGTCACTATCACTATTATTTCCTTAGCAGCCACACAAGTAAAATAACTACAGGTTTTATTTAGGGGAACAGAAGTACTCATTTTCTTGTTTTCAAGGTAGAAACAATATAGAAACATACCATGAACATTTGAAATTAGCTAAAAAAAAGTTTGTTTTAATTTTTAAAGAAAGCAACTAAAATAAAGGCTACCCTGATAAAAATTTCAAAAACATATGAACTATAACATTGTATTTTAAAAGATGGGCATTTAGATTATACTCATTTTTATATTAAGATATAAATTAATGACTTATACCTTAAAGGATTTATCTTAAAATGTTACTGCTCAGTGCATTTTTGCAAACAATAAACAATTCACTGAGAGTATTAACATTCACAAATGCAATTAGAGTTTATAAATGTACAAAACATTGGGTAATAAACACTTTAAACTTATTTTCCAAACATTCAGTAAAACCCATTCCCCCCAAACTGATTACAAGGAAGCATGAAGGGTTTACTAATGGGCTAAACATAAGAAACAAGGCAGGGGAGGCCAACACAGATTTGAAAACCTCGGAGTATTAAACCAGTTTTGTCAATATCAAAAGACAAAATCAAAACATCTCTTAGAAAACAAATTCATGTAATTAAATACATGTTAGGTGAAAGAACATTTCAGGATATATGACATTTATTTTCTCTACATTAATTTGCACATCTTAATGCAAAATACCATGTTTCAATTCCAATTTGAGAATATCATAACACATTCTTCCTGGTAAATCTAGATGTAATAGGATAAATATTTAAATAAACCCCAATGATCACACCAAGTTTTTACTTGGTCATTATTGTTTTAACTCTTCAATGTTTTTCTTATTCACTAACCCAATTTTAGAAATAAAATCTGTAACCAAAGCCCATATACTACAGCAATTTCTGAGAAAAGTAAATGGCATAGTACTTAGTATATCATTAAAAGAGTGCTTGTGGTTAAACAAACAAGCAAACAAATGAATAAAAATTACTGTAACTCATGTATGATAATGTTACAAAGGATAATGTTACAAGTTTTAGCTGGTGTATTTTCGCTGTAATAAAAGATCTTTGAATAAGGTGAGTAAGATGTGCTTGATTATTAAGAAATTATGAATTATGATGAAATTCCCAATTAATACAGGGCTGTGTTTAGGAGCAGTGTGTGTGTTCTCGCATTTTACGTGAGGAACATATGCTCATAGTCTACCAGCTGTGGTTTTCATTTACTGAGATGTGAAAGAATGTGATTCCGGTTCGTCCTCCCTTGTTTTAAGATCTTCACTTTCAGATCAGGCACTTTGTGCCCAGGGATGTGGCACTGCAAATGCACTAAAAATGTCTCCATTGACAGCAGGATAAATGCACTAAATTCATAAAAGAAGAGGATATCTTCATTCAGAAACCAAAGCACTGAATTATAATTTTACAGTCACAACGCAAGCCCCAGCTCTTCCTAGGCACAGCGGAGCAACCTAAAAAGGAACAAGACATATGTGTTGGATTTGTAGGTAAAAATGTTGATAACACTAACTAGATCAGTTAGTCAAACACTGAAATAGTCCATGCTTGTTGGCAGAGAGCTGCTGCCCCAGGCCCACGGCTGGCCTACTTCCTTCCCAGAAACTCCGTTCCTGATATTAAACTTTTTTTTGTTATTGTCATTATGTTTTATTGTTGTTCAAGAACAGTTGTCTCTGTTTTCGCCCCACCCGTCCCCGTCTTCCACCCTTGATCCCACCCCCTCTGGCTCTGTCCACGTGTCCTTTATGCAAGTTCCTTGATGATCCTTCTCCTATTTCTCCCATTACCCCTCTCCCCTCTGGTTACCACCATTCTGTTCTTTATTTCAATGTCTCTGGTTATATTTTGCTCACTTCTTTGTTTTGTTGATTAGGTTCCACTTAAAGGTGAGATCATATGGTATCTATCTTTTACCACCTGGCTTATTTCACTTACATAATAGTCTCGAGTTCAAACTTTCATAGACACCCCATATCACATGGATGGATACATCACATAATTATGTATTAGCCACTTCCCTTTAAAGGTGATTTTTTTCTGTTATTAATTGAGATATAACTGACATACAACATTATATTCATTGCAGGTATACAACGTAATGATTCAATATTTATTATATATATTGCAAAAAATGTGTTTTTTTAATAACTCAGGAATTGTTCGACACAAAACATGATGTTTTGGGCAAAATGATGTGCAATATAGATGTGAGGAAATGCTGAATATTTAGAAGCAACTTTGTTGTAAGCAATGGAGAAAATATCAAGCATTATCTCGAGAAGCCCTGTAACAGAAGTATCATCTCAGAGAGAGTAACTTCGTGCCTGGGATCTGCTTCCTCCAGAGGGACCAGGAGCGTCCCACTTACTAACTGCCTTTTCTGCATGTGACTGGAAGGTCTAAACCCACCCACTGCTTTTTAGCAGAGTAAATAAATAATAAACACCATCCGTTCTACTCCCAGGAGTGGAAACAAACCTCACGAACAAACTCTGTGACAGAGAGTGTGGGACCCTAAGTGTAGGAAGGTAAACATATCATGGATCAGAAACAACTCTCAAATCTCTCACTTATTTTTCTTTTTTTAAAAAGGTGTACCCGAGACACTAGGCAATTAATAGTGAAAATAAAAGCGTAGAAAGAATAGTTTTCAAAGAAGGACTACTTTGAGCATACTAGCAATCTATGCATTTGACCTAAGAGAAATAAAACATTAACATCTAGGAAAGAGTAATTAATATAAAGTATTAAGAAAGTCTGCTTTGTACTGATGAGAGAATTTTACAAACATGTCAGACTTTCATTATAGAGAATTCTCAGTTATTCTCTATTTGAATCAGTTGTTTTGATCACTGCTCTATTTCCTTGAACAAATAATCAATTTTAATGCCATTATCTATTTACAATATTCTAGGAGTGACCTCTACATCATTTAAATCAAAGACTCTGTTTGTAATTAGCAGCTTTTCTCAAAACACCCAATACACTAAGTCTCTACACTGTGCATAGTACATGTTGTCATGACAACCAGCTAGAAAGTTTACCTTAGAGGATTTATTAAATACAATGCAGGCACCTCCTGCTTTTGGTCAAGGCTGGTAGTGAAGTGGGTGGCAGCTTAAGACTTTGTAATCTCATTTCATTTCCTGTACAAAATGTCCTTCTGTCCATTTGTTGGAACACTGAGTGAAAATACTAATTTTTCAGATACTATGGTTATAAGTTCTCATCTAGGTACATTTAAAATAGTGATAGAGGTAGCATGCATATGTGGTCATAGGTTATTAATTTTGATACAGAATAATTCGGCATAAAGTATTAATTATCTGTAATAATAAGTCTCAAATATTGGCCAATAGATTTCCTTATAACTCGCCTAAGGGCTTAAATCAAATACATCTCAGACAAAGAGATTCTTCTATCTCATTTTGGACTTCCTAGTTATCTGCCACAGTGGAAGGCTGATGGGAGGGAATCATAATTTCTAACAAAATCCTGTAGCTCTCACTCAAGCCTTCACTTCTGTCTCTGACCCGACTTATCCTGTCCCCAGCTGCTGCCACGTGAACTTTTTATTATTTTACCACTCTCAGTTCAAAGTCTCTACTGGCTTCTCAAACTCTTTAGTTGGACCTTCACAGACCCCCGTCCTGACCCCAACCTCTCCCCCCAGTCAGAACTCCTGCTCTCCTCAAGCACAGATCCTCACAACCAGCCACACCTCCTCAATAGAGGCCACGGAGTTCTGCTTCAGTGATATTCCTTTCATGTTTTCTCACACAATTTTCTTTCTACATTTTTGAACTGGATCCATTAAGGCTCACTGAAATCCAGCTTCCTTCTCACCGAAACCCTCTCAACAACCATTTTCTTTTTTTCTCTGTGATATTCTATACCAGACACCACCTGTGCCATGGGACAGTTCATTCATACCTACTGCCCTACACTGTGGTTCTCTCCTTACACGTTCAACCAACTGCTCTACACTGTGGTACCTACATAAGCAGTTAAGGTCTATGACAGTCGAGATTCTCCTAAGTTATGTGTTACTAACAGTACTCACCATCGCTTCTTGTAAGAAAACTTTGGCTCAATTAAACATTTGAGTTTTATGTACCAGATGCTGTATTGGGGCACCAATACCTGGTTCTGTACCTGATGTGTTATTGATGATGATGAAAAGAAAGATCTCAATAGGTCATTCCTAGAAGTGCTAGGCCCTCCCAGAAATAGACACAGTTTAACTCTCTGTTAATAAACTTGCCAGGTCAAGTTTCTTACTTGTTAATGTAATTTAGGATTACCATCTTAATTAGGTTATGGCCAGCCATTCAATCTGCTCCCAAATGTCAGTGGCTTGAGTAAAAATTATTGGTCACGTATGGGTAAGCAGCTCAGTTTTTTCTGACTACCATCTTTGTTTCTAATTTCCCACAATCTCCGCTCCCTTTCCTGCAGCCCTCTTGGGGTCCTGTCGGCTCTGGCAGTGCTACAACATCTCATCAACCACCCAGCCAGCAGACCGTGGCAGACTGACTAGTATTACACTTACACACTTTAAGGGTAATTTTGGATTTTAATTATGTTATAAAATTAAACACTCCCTCTCACATTTTCTTATATTTAATTAAGAGATGACTGTATTATGTTGAGACTATATACTTTGATATTGGACAAAATTAAGAGGATCTGTTTTACCAAAAACGGAGTAAGTGCACAAGGGTTCCCCTTGCTCCACATCCCCACCAACACGTTGACTTTTTGTGACAGCCATCGTGGCTGGTGTGAGGTGGTTCCCACTGCGGTTTTGTTTGCATCTCCCTAATGGTTAGTGATGTTGAGCATCTTTTCATACGTCTGTTGGCCATTTGTACATCTTCTTTGGAGATATGTCTTTTCATTTCCTCTGCCCATTTTTGATTGGATTTTTTGTTATTGAGTTGTATGAGTTTCTTATGTATATATTTTGGATGTCAAGTCTTTAATAGATATCATGTGCACTGTTGGTGGGACTGCAAACTGGTACAGTCCCTATGGAAAACAGTGTTTGAGATGCCTCAAAAAACAAAAAATAGATATACCATATGATACAGCAATTTCACTTGTGGGTACTTATCCAAAAAACAGAACACTAATTTGAAAAGATATATGCAGCCCATGTTCATTGCAGCCTTATTTACAACAGCCAAGACATGAAAGCATCCTAAGTATCCACTGATAGGAGAATAGGTGAAGAAGATGTGGTATGTGTATGTATATGTATGTGTATATATATATATGTATATATATATATATTTCAACTCATTTTCACTGGGGACCACATCATCCTCGTGGTTGCCTTCAAAGGGCTGAAATAACTTTAGGACTGTATAAATGTAACTGCTCCTTAACTGTTATAGAGTTGAAATTACATTTGGCCCTTTGAAGTCAACCACAAGGCTGATGTGGCCTCTGGTGAAAATGAGTTTGACGCCCCTGATCAAGAGGATATTATGCTAAGTGAAATAAGTTAGGCAGAGAAAGACAAATATTGTATGATTTCACTTATATGTGGAATCTAAAAACAAAACAAAATAAGCAAATAAAGAAAGCAAAAACAGACTCATAAACGTTAGAGACCAAAATGATGGCTGGTTACCAGAAGGGAGAGGGTGAGGGAATGGATAAAAAAGAAAATGTGGATACAACCACTAATACCGTGATTTTATCAAATTTACGGGGTGACAGATAATTACTAGAATTAGTGAGGTGGTCACATTGTATTGTATGAAAATGTCCAATCACTATATTGTACAAAGGAAACTAAACCAATATAAGACTGTATAACAACTATACTTAAATTAAAAATATTTTAAAACAGTAAGTGGAATAATGAAAAAGGGAACGACATACCTGGGTCCACTCATTTGACTGGGGATCATAAGCCTCCACTGTGTTAAGATAAGTCTGCCCATCATACCCTCCAACGGCATATAGCTTATCTCCCAGCAAACAGACCCCCACAGCATCTCTGCTGATGCTCATAGACGCCACTGCAGTCCACATATCTGTCTTGGGATCATACCTGGAGAAAATTTTAGAACTGGAGCTGATCTTGTTCTCATAACCTTTTATGTAAAAATAGTTTTGTTCTTTAATCTTATCTTATTATCTGCTATATAAAGCACATTTGAACACAATATAGAGAATGGCAATATTTTCCTGAAGACTTTTACTTACAATATTATAGATTCATTTAGTGAATGTGTAACATTAAAACTTTTCAGATGTGCTAATGTAAATACTGAAAACTGCTTTAAGGTCTCAGATTGCTTACTGAGAATCTGAGAAAAGCATTTTGTGAGGATCTATGCAAGATAACTTACAGCTCCAGTTATGGTAGCAGTTCATTTGGGGGCCTTCTTGTACCTTTCATGATGTATGTTTATTAGAACTGACTAAAACTGTATCTAAGATCAGATACATGCTTAGATGACCTATTTTGCTTCTACTACCTCTCATGTGAACAAACAACTTTTCACTGTATGTATGCAGTACAATGGCAAGCATGTGGTAAGGTATGGGGCAAAGTGCATAAAAACGTCCATATTCCTTTCCTTAATTATAACATGCAATAAGCATAATCTGAATTATTTCCTCCCCAATACAGGTTAAATGCAGATGTAACATTACTTCTTTCTCCAAAAAAGAACCCCACCCCAAAACCAACAAAAACCCCAACTCCGTTTATTTCACAGAAAGCCATCATTGTCACCAACAAACCTTCATTTCACTTTTTATTCTTCTCTTACTTATTTCTAATTTATTGAATAACACACATATATACACTAAATTACTATTGCTCTTTATCCAAAATTCCTTTTTAAAATTTATTTTGACTGTGCTATTGATTAGTTGTCCCAATTTTTCCCTCTTTGTCCCCCTCCACCCAGAACCTCTATGACCTCCAGCAATCTTCCGTCTCCCAAGTTCATGTCCATAGGTCTTGCATGTAAGTTCTTTGGCTTCTCCATTTCCTATAGTATTTTTAATATCCCCATCTATTTTGTACCTACCAATTATGCTTCTTAATCCCTGTGCTTCTTTCTCCACTCTTCTTACCTTTTGCCCTCCTAGGTGATAACCTTCCAAATGATCTCCATATCTATGATTCTGTTCCTGTTCTGCTTATTTGCTTAGTTTTTCTTTTTTTTTTTTAGATTCAATTGTTGATTGTTGTGAGTTTGTTGTCACTTTAATGTTCATAGTTTTTATCTTTTTCTTTTTCTTAAATAAGTCTCTGTAATATTTCATATAATAAAAGTTTGGTGATGATGAACAACTTTAGCTTTACCTTGTTTGGGAAGCACTTTATCTGCCTTTCCATTCTAAATTATAGCTTTTCTGGATAGAGCAATCCTGGATGTAGGGCCTTGCTTTTCATCACTTTGAATAGTTCTTGCCAGTCCCTTCTTGCCTGCAAAGTTTCTTTTGAAAAGTCAGCTGATAGTCTTATGGGAACTCCTCTGTAGGTATCTTTATGCCTTTCTCTTACTGCTTTTAAGATCGTCTCTTTATCTTTAACTCTGGCATTTTAATTATGATGTGTCATGATCCTCTTTGGGTCTAACTTGTTTGGGACTCTGTGCTTTTTGGACTTGTATGTGTATTTCATTCATCAAATTAAGCAAGTTTTTTTTCATTATTTTTTTTCAAATATGTTTTCAATTTCTTGCCCTTCCTCTTCTCCTTCTGGCATTCCTATGATTCAAAGGTTGGCAAATTTGGAGATGTCCCAGAGGTTTCTTATATTCTCCTAATTTTTTTTGTTTGTTTTTTTAATTCTTGCTTCTCCTTGCTATTCTGATTGAATGTTTATTTCTTCCTTAAGTCTCAAATCACTGATTTGAATCCTAGCTTTCTCCTTTTCACTGCTGGTTCTCTGTAGATTTTTCTTTATCTCACTTAATGTAACCTTTGTTTCTTCCTTTATGTTGTTGCCATACTCAGTGAGTTCTTTGAGCATCCTGATCACCAGTGTTTTGAACTCTGCATCTGATAGGTTGGTTGTCTCTGTTTTGTTTAATTCTTTTTCTGGGGTTTTGTTCTGTTCTTTCATTTGGCCATATTTCTTTATCTCCTCAATTTGGCAGCCTCCCTGTGTTTGTTTCTGTGTATTATTAGGTAGAGCTGCTTTGACTCCCTGTCTTAATAACGTGACTATTATAGAAAAGGTACCTGTAAATTGTGTGGGGTGGAACCTTAGGTAATTGCCAGGGCAGGGCAACGCGCTTCACCACTTTGTGGCTGTGTGGGGGGAGGGCACAGAGAGGGGAGTGCTGCTGCCTGGCTTCTGGAGGTTTGTCCAGCTCTCACCCTGTTTCCAGTCACTTCACTCGCTCCCAGTATGTCACTGGAGCCCTTCCAACTGTTGCCCTGGTGCTGAATCCCAGAGTGGGAGGGTCTGCATACATTCTAAGACCATGCAGGTGCTTTAAGCAGAGTTTACTGAAAATTGGCAGTTTCTTCTGCCACCCCACCCTCACTGGTTTTTCCAGCCAGAAGTTCTGGGGATTTGTCTTCCCAGGGCTAGAACCCTAGGTTGTGTGGTTTGGCCTGGGGCTGGGACCGCTTGCTCCCAAGGTTCCCTCCTGATATGTATTCACCACACGTGAATGTGGGACTGCCTGTTACGCCGCCACCACTGCCTCTCCACACCCCACCGTGTCTCCTTGCCGTGCTGCCATTTCATGTCTTCACCCCTCCTACCCATCTGGATGAGAGTGGTTTCTTTAAATCCTTGATTGTTGGACTTCCACACAATTCAATTTTCTGACAGTCCTGGGGGTTGTTTTGAGATTTAGTTATGATTCTTCCTGTGGTTGCGCAAGGAGGTGAAGCCTCTCTATCTATGTCTCCATCTTGACTGGACATCCCCAAAATTCTTAATTAAGCCTCAATACTTTACATGACCTGCCCCTGCCTCCAACCCACTCTTCTTCCTTTCCTGCCACTCTCTCTGTCACTTTGTTCTGTACTATATTTGGCTGCCTTTCCGTTTCTGAATGAGTCATATTCCCTTCTGGTCTGGAGTGTTCATACGTGCTCCCATTGGCTTGTCTAAATCCACTCAATTTTCTCTATTCCTTGAATTAGACTGAACACTAATGAGGGAGCCTGAACTTCTATACAACTCTTCCGCTAATGTTAGGTTTCTTTACCTGGCCCCACACTTGAGTTTCATGAAGCCATTTTGGATGACTTGATAAAGCTTCTACGCCTCATGAACCTTTTATTTTATTATTTCATTTTATATCAAAATGTGTTAGGAATGCCCCACCCCTTTTCTCTTATTTAGCTTCCAGCCCTAATTAATTATCTCTGAAATTCATAGAGCTCCTTTTCTTTCATTAGGTACAGTGACCAGTATAAAATAGTATACAATGAATGTTCTTCTTATGATTTAATTAATAAATTATATAACCAATTCTGAAGTACAGTAGGCAGTTATAAGGTGAGAGGAGAACCCGAGGAGGCTCTAAGGAGACCGACAGAGAGATGGCGGGAGCAGTTGATCCAGTATTTACAAAGTGCCTAAGGAAAACTGCAAGTGGTGGACGCAGAATAAAGAATTACTAATCTTTCTGAAAGTGTCAGAGGCTTATACTTGTTCTTTTTTATTCCTAGCTTTCTTTCACAAGAAATTACCTTTCCACACAGTCTGAGAGTCTGGAAGTCAAGTTGGAGGCGGGCGCGTCGTGTCCTCCAATAGCGTACAGCAGTCCATTCCAGGTGGTTACTCCCACTCCCCCTCTCCTTTTTGACATCTGTGCACAGAGTGTCCACTTATTAGTATGAGGGTCAAAACACTCTACTGACTTGAGACAAGAACTTCCATCACGACCACCAACTGCGTAAAGTCTGTAAAAAGAACACAGAGTGGTAAAGAAGACACAGTGTATGCTTAAGACAAAGAGGTTATTCTTAAGGCATTTCTTTGAACTTAAAGCACCATTGATTATAAGACACAATGTTAATTTATGTTTCACTAGAAAAGTGATATGCTGCCAATTAAATGATATATGTGTACATCATAAATACGTATAGATCAGATATCACCATGTATACATTTAAAAAGCTCACATGAAAGCAATGATGACTGTTCCACAGGTGCCGTCTGTTTAACATCTCTTTGATACACCACCCTCGATTGTAAGGTGCATTTTATTTTATTTTTTTAAATATATTTTTGATTGTGCCATTACACTTGTCCCATTTCCCCCCTTTCATTCCCTTCCACCCTGCACACCTCTCCCCCACCATTCCCCCCCTTTAGTTTATGTCCATGTGTCACAAGTTCTTTAGCTTCTACATTTTCCATACTATTCTTGCCCTCCCCCCGTCTATTTTCTACCTACCGTCCATGCTACTTATTCTCTGTACCTTCCCCCCCTTCTCCTCCTCTCACTCCCCTGTTGCTAACCCTCCATTTCTATGGTTCTGCTCCTGATCTAGCTGTCCTCTTAATTTGCTTTTGTTTTAGGTGTGTTTGTTAATAAGAGTTTGCTGTCCTTTCACTGTTCATCTTTTTCATCTTCTTTTTCTTAGATAAGTCCTTTTAACATTTCATATAATAAGGGCTTGGTGATGATGAACTCCTTGAACTTGACCTTATCTGAGAAGCACTTTATCTGCCCTCCCATTCTAAATGAAAGCTTTGATGGATAGAGCAATCTTGCATGTAGGTCTTTGGATTTCATGACTTGGAATACTTCTTTCCAGCCCCTTCTTGCCTGGAAGGTATCTTTTGAGAGATCAACTGACAGTCTGATGGGAACTCCTTGGTAGGTGACTGTCCCCTTATCTCTTGCTGCTTCTAGGATTCTCTCCTTCATTTTAATCTTGGCTAATGTAATGATGATGTGCCTTGGTGTGTTCCTTCTTGGGTCCAACTTCTTTGGGACTCTCTGAGCTTCCTGGATTTCCTGAAAGTCCATTTCCTTTGCCAGATTGGGGAAGTTCTCTTTTATTATTTGTTCAATTAAGTTTTCCACTTGTTGCTGTTCCTCTTCCCCTTCTGGTACCCCTATAATTCAGATGTTGGAATGTTTAAAGATGTCCTAGTGGTTCCTAAGTCTCTCCTCATTTTTTTGAATTCTTGTTTCTTCATACTTTGGTTGTTTTTTTCTTCCTTCTTGTCTACTCCATTGATTTGAGTTGCAGTTTCCTTTCCATCACTATTGGTTTCCTGTGCATTTCCCTTCATTTCACTTAGTTTAGCCTTAATTTGTTCCTCTAATTTGTGACTAAAATCAACCAATTCTGTGAGTATCCTGATCACCAGTGTTTTGAACTGTGCATCTGATAGGTTGGATACCTCTTGGTTGCTTAGAAGTATTGGCTCTGGGGCTTTGAGCTGTTCTTCTTGAGCCATAATGTTTTGGTCTGTTCATGCCTGTTACATATGAGAGGCAGAGCCTTAGGTGTTCACCAGGGCAGGGTGACCCAGTTGCTGGGTTGTGATGCTGTATGTGGGGGCGTGGTCAGAGAGGGGCAATGACGTTTGTTCCATGCTCTCTCTCGAATTTCGGTCCCCTCTGCTGCTTCCAGCAAGCAAATTGGGTTCCTCTGGTGCTGGTTCCTGGGTGTGTGGGCTTGTGCACCCTCTAGGACCCTGTGGGTCTCTCCAACGAACTCTCTGTGAGCCTGGGAGTTTCTCCCAGCACCTCGACCCCGAAAGTTTTTCCAGTTGGTGCTTTTAGGCTTTAATTCCTGTTGCTGGGGCCCTAGTTTGCATGGTATGTCTCACTGTTCACTCCTTTGCCTGGTTTATCTGAGTGTGAATGTGTGACTGTGGTCAGCCAGCTGCCTTGCACCCTCACTGGCTCCGCCCGTTGCTACCCCACAACTGGGATCTGTCAACCGTTGCCATGTGCGCGCCTGGGTCAGATTGGCTGCTTTTTCCTACACGACCCCGCTGCGCCAACTGCTGACTCCACCCCTCTTACTGGTCTGGATGAATGGTTCGTTGTTGTCGGACTTCCATACAGTTCAATTTTCTGTGTTTTTGTTACTAAAACTTTGTTGTCTTTAAACTTGATTGTGCAAGAAGGCACAATGTTTCCACGTACACCTCCATCCTGGCCGGAAGTCCGCACTGCATTTTTAGAGATGCTAAAATGTGTCTTGGAATATAGAAAGTACAGTGTATAAATAAATCATGCCTTATGTCTTCAATAACCAAAATAGGACCTTTGTTATAAAGGAAAGAAACTAACCTTCCCTGAGCACCTAGCACAGGTAAGGCACTTCACATGTATTTATCTAATCATCACAGTGATGCTACGAGAAACCATCTGTATCTCCATCTCACAGTTGAAGACCCTGGAGCTCATGGAGGTTAAGAGACTTGCATGGGGTCACCCACTGAGAAGCAGAACCAGGACACATAGTTACATTAACGAACAGTTGTACAGTGAACAGTTATCTGGGATGTACTTGTAGTAATAAAATAGAATACAAGGAGAGCTTGAAACAATGGTATATAGATTAATATTTACTGTATATAAAGTGATCTTCCATTAATTTAAATTAATGCAGATAAGGGTACTGTAAGTTATCTTATATGAATGTGGTATGTTAATGAGCTAAATGTTGCCTTGGTCAACTTTAATTCACTATCAATTAATATAGAGTACTAATTTGAAAGTCTTTTACTCTAAATATATGTAAAATATTTTAAATATTTGAAGATTTAAATATTTTTTATTAAGCATAAAATCCTCTTGTACTTACTATTTACTTGGGAAGCTCTTCACAGATATTTTTCTATTAGGTTTTTTTAAAGAAATAAATTCAGTTCATTGCTAACATTAAAAGTAATACAGTTTTAATTTATAGAGGCCTTAGTTAATATTTAACTATCTTTATAGTCCCAAGAAATATTTGAACTGTATCAATTTCCTGCCCATTAAAACATTAAGTATTTATATTTGGTTAATATACACATTTAAAAGACAGATTTCATAATTTTAATCCACAATTTAAAGTACACAATGCCACTGAAACTGGTTTTTGAATAAGAAGATGACCATATATTAAACAACTATAAGGTTTTAACAATATTGTGCTCTAAGTTTAAGCTATATTGTAATATGAAATATTAAATTTATTTGAAACTTTTACCTATTAAAAACTACTTATTTGTATTACTATTCCTAATATTAAACTATTCTAATCTTTAATCAACACTTGAGGGAATAATGATCTAAATATTGATCACAGAGTATTAGAAGGCATCAACAATTAGAAAATATCACTAATTAAAAATACATGCACACATACTTTACAATAGGCTCAACGCACCTACCCTCTTCACAGTGAATTCACGGGCTTCACTGTGAAAAGTGCTGTAGTGAGCATGAACTCTGAAGCCACATTCTCTGGGTGTGAAACCTGGTCCTGCCACTTATCACTTACCATTTGCGATTGTGGACAAGTTATTTAACCTCCAGCTGCTTAAATTTCATCATCCATAAAATCTGGAAGACCTGCCCCAGAGGATTATTAATGATCATATTTAAAGTACTTCAAACAGTACCTTACACTTGAATAATATGGTATAAGTGCTTGAAGGGAAAAATGAATTCTGTCCTACTTTCTTTCTTTTTTTTCATTTGTTATATGGGTTTATTATAGATAATTTTACATTTTACTGATAAGGCTAACATATACAAGTAATAATTTTGTTTTTTAATTTATTTTTTATTGTTGTTCAAATAGTTTTCTGCCTCCCCCCACCACCTCAGCCCTCCCCACCTCCCTCCCATTTCCACCCCCCTTGTTATTGTCCATGTGTCCTTTATAATTGTTACTGTAAACCCTTCACTGTTTCCCCCCATTATCCCCTCCCATCTGGTCACTGTCAGCCTGTTCTCAATTTTAGTGTCTTTGGCTCTACTTTGCTTGCTTGTTCGTTTGTTGATTAGGTTCCTGTTAAAGTTGAGATCACTATTTTCATTCTTTTAGAAAATGGCATTTTTAAGAAATGTCAGATGTACATTTATACTATGCTAATATTAAGGGCTAAATTGTATCAGTGACACTTTCTGAAGACTCATTATCTCAAGCAATGGTCTTCAACCTATTCTAAGAACTGGATTCTGTGGAGGACTTTAGGGGGTCCCCCAAAACACTTAATTTGAAATTCAGTTTTAATTTTTAAAACTATCACCTGGCTTAATTAAATACCATGCAAGATTCAGAACTCATCTACCTATTAGAATAAAAAAAAGAAATAGTATGTCAAATTGTGATAGTTTTGTACTAAATATTCAAAATGTAAGATATAGGCCATGGTTAACTTTTAAAATTAGGTCTTGCCTGACTTTTAAAATTATGATCAAGAATGCCAATGATTGGTAGGTAATATTTCAGATTGAACTTAGAAAAAAAATTTTCTCCTATCAGCAGACTACTTGAATAATTTAACTGAAGTTTCTTGAGATTCCAATTAAATTGCTCTAGTAGTTAAAATAACTTATATTTTCAGCTTATTTGTGAATAAGAATATTCTTCATACTGGACTACCAAAACAAAACACAGAAATAATATTGAAAACAGACTTATTCTCTTACATTGAAATTTATAATAAGTAAATATTATAAACTTGAACTTATAATAAATTTAAAGTAAGTTTATAATAAACTTGAACCCCCATTTGCCTTAAATATGAAGATTTTGTTAAGATTTTATTTGAAAGAGAGATTCTACTGCCAAAAATATTTGTCAGCCAGTGGCTTAAAAGTAGCCTGAGCAATGGGAGGTCTAAATAAAGCTTCATTCTGTCAAACATGGTAGAAAGAAACATTTTAACACTTTGAAATTTTTAACATACAGAATGAAACTCATAAGACATTGAAACAGTTCCTCCCTAAAGAAAAACTACATTTTGAAACAGGAAGCATTGT
Source organism: Artibeus jamaicensis (assembly GCF_021234435.1). Taxonomy (NCBI): domain Eukaryota; kingdom Metazoa; phylum Chordata; class Mammalia; order Chiroptera; family Phyllostomidae; genus Artibeus; species Artibeus jamaicensis. Next base: position 4,061,121 of record NW_026521954.1, read on the forward strand.
AAAATAAATTAAAATATCAAAACAGTAGTTAATCTAGGCTTTTCATTTTATAGATATAAAAAATTGAGATATGGAGAAATGATTTGTTCTAAATCACCAAATGGTAGTGAGAAGATACATAATTAATTTTTTTCAATCAGTGGCATGCTTTTTTTAAACAATATAGTTTCTATTTTTTCCTGATTATGACTATATACCTAATAAACAAAACCAACAAAATAGTTTAAAACATTGCTACTTTGTTAGATCAAGCCTAGAAACGTGCTGGTTGATGAGAACCACACCCTTCTTGGGCTGCATGGAGCACCTACCTGTGTACCTAGATAGTAGCAGAACAGTCTTCAAAAAGGCTGCCCATGTCAACTTATTGTAGAGACATTTATATTTAGACCTCTTAGAGCCTATTTTAAAATTTGTTTTTTAAAATATTTTATTCATTGTGCTATTACAGTTATCCCATTTTTTCCTCCACTTGCTCCTCTCCATTCAGCACCCCCTCTACCTCAGGCAACCCCCACACCATGGTTCATGCCCACAGGTCATGCATGTAGGTTCCTTGGCTGCTCCATTTGCTGTACTGTACTTTACATCCCCAAGGCTATGCTGTAACTACCTATTGGTACTTCTTAATGCCTTCACTTTTTCACCAGTTCTCTCACACGACCCCTCCCAAATGGCAACCATCAAAATACTCTCCGAATCCATGATTCTGTCTCTGTTCTTCTTGTTTGCTTAGTTTGTCTTTTGGATTCAATTGCTGATAGGTATATGTTTATTGCCATTTTATTACTCATAGTTTTGATCTTCTTTTTCTTAAATAAGTCCTTTTAACATTTCATACAATAATGGTTCAGTGATGATGAACTCCTTTAGTTTTTTCTTATCTGGGAAACTCTTTACCCTTTGATTCTAAATGACAGCTTTGCTGAGTAAAGCAATCTTGGCTGTAAGTTCCTGGTTTTCATGACTTTAAATATTTCTTGCCAATCCCTTCTAGTTTCCAAAGTTTCTTTTAAGAAATAAGCTGATAGTCATATGGAAACTCCCCTATAGGTAACTAACTGCTTTGCTCTTGCTGCTTTTAAGATTCTCTCTTTATATGTATCTTTGGCATTTTAATTGTGATATGTCTTGGTGTGGACCTGTTTGTGTCCATCTTGTTTGGGACTCTGTGTGCTTCCTGGACTTGCATGTTTATTTCCTTCCCCAAATTAGGGAATTTTTCTTTCGTTATTTTTTCAAATAGTTCCAATTTCTTATTCTTTCTATTCTCCTTCTGGCACCCCATGATGCACATGTTGGTGTGATTGTAGTTGTCTCAGAGATCCCTTACACTATCCTCATTGTTTTGGAATTTTTCTTCTTGTTGTTGTTCTGCTTGGTTGTTTTTTATTTCCTTTTGTTCCATATCACTAATTTGATTCTTGGCTTCATCCACCCTACTGCTGATTTCCTGTAAATTGTTCATTTCCATTAGTATATTCATCATTTCTGATTGGATTTTTTTATGCTGTTGAAGTACTCACTAAGTTCCTCGAGCACCCTTTATATCCAGTGTTTTTGAATTCTGCATCTGATAGATTGCTCATCTCCATTTTGTTTAGCTCTTTTTCTGGAGTTTTGATCTGTTCTTTCATTTGGGCCATGTTTTTTTTTTGTCTCCTCGGTTTGGCAGCCTCCCTATGTTTGTTTCTGTGTATTAGGTAGAGTTGCTTTGACTCTCTGCCTTGGTAGCATGGCCTGTGGGGTCCAGTGGCCCTGCCTCCCCTATCACCCGAACTTAGTATTCAAGGTGTGGGCTGAGGACAACCTCCTTTTGTAGTTGAACTTTGATTGCTGTTGGCAGGTCTATGGGAGGGATTTACCCAGGCCAATCAGCTGCAAGAATTGGCTACACCACTGACCACCAACCTTCACCTTCTGTAGAGGATCAGCTGTGCAGGGACAGGGTGGTGGTGCTCCAACCTGACCTGTAGCTGTGCACTGGGTGCACAGGCTCTGGAGTTTCCTGGGTGGTGCAGGCCAAAGTAAGCCCCCACCCGTGTTCCACCTGGGGCCACTCAATGTGAGCTACGAAGCAATCTGCAGCTGGCTGTTACTTGTGCTGGGTGGAGCCAAATTCTGATTCAAAGCTGGCTGCTGCTAGTGCCAGGCCTGAGGCTGCTGAGCCAGAGGTAGGAGGGCTTGGAGAAGGCTGTGTTTGGGTGGGGCAGAGCCTCATATAAATGCCAGGGGTGGGCAAAGTATAATCCCTGATGCCAGACACTTCAGTTCCTCTGTGTATGCCACTAGTGCCTTTCAAGCTGCTACCCCAGTGGTGCTGGAGCTCAGAGGGAGCAAGTTTAAGTTCATATGCAGACTCTTTAAGAGGAACTGCTTGGGAGTCCAGCAGTTTCTTCCACCAACTCAATCCCTGATGGTTTTGCAGCCAGAAGTTGTGGGGGCTTATCTTCCTGGCATTGGAACTCTGGGCTGGTGAGCCTGGTGGGGGGCTGGGACCCCTTGCTACCAAGATAGTCCTCCTGAATTTTTATCCACCACACATGTATAAGGGACCAGCTCATTCCACATCTGCTTGTCTCCACATCTCTGCCTCCCCATGTCTCTTACCCTGCTGGGTGGGTGTGGTTTCTCTAGTTCCATAGTTGAAAGTCTTCCATTCAACCTGATTTCTGATGGTTCAGAGTGATCATTGGCCTGTAATTTAGTTGTAATTCTGACGTGGTTGTGCAAGGAGGTGAGCTGTGTTTACCTATGCCTCCATGTTTAAACATTTGTTTACATCACTCAAAGTATTTCTCTTTTGCGATTTATTTATGTACTTTTTTAAGTTGGATATGACATAGCACAGTAAATTTAGTTTACTGTGTTTTAAATAGAACTTTAAGTATTTTCTTACTTTCCACTGAGTACTGCCACACCTACTGTGCTCCTGGGTGTGGACATGGCAGCAACAAAATTCCACTGGCGAGCCTGAGGGTCCCACCTTTCCACTGTATTCAGGTAGCTCCAGCCATCATGCCCTCCCACTGCATACATGGGACCTTCCAATACAGCCACACCTACAAGGAAGCAGCAAAGAAGGGACTTAAAAATGACACATTAACTGAAATGTAAGCACAAATCTTAAACATGCAAATTTAACTAAGTGAAAAATTTATGATGTGGACATCTGGTTTATTCACAGCTCTTCTTGGTGGATAGGAGGGTGAGTGAGGGGGAGAAATAGCACTATAGCTCTGGTCTGAAAAGTTTCAGAGGCAGTACTTTGACGTAATGAAGTGGGGAAGTTATTAAAAACTATATTAAATGCACATATTTCTGTATTTAAAACATTTTTTAAAAATATGGACTTAAGATATATTTGAGAAAGCATTTTTATTCCTTTTCCCCTATTCATTCAAATTTGTGGTATTTTTATTGCAGTTAGAGTTGACAGCACAATCTATTGATGAACCATCACTAGGGAACTGAACCAGATTCATTTGTTCAACGAGTATCTATTGAGTTTCTACTAAGTGCCAGGTGCTTAACAGACTATAACAGATAAGAGTTCTGCCCTCATGGACCTAATATTTTAGTTGGGAAACAGAAACAATATATTTTGGGTACTGTTAAATGCAATAAGGAAACCAGAATTGATCAATGGTAGAGAGAGTCGGGGGAGATCTCTCAGATAAGGTGACATTTCAATGAACACATAAGTGAAGTCAGGAAACCAGACATGGAAATATCTGGAGGAAAGAGGGTGCGGTAACGGGGACAGCATGTGCAAAGTCCCCAAAGCCATGCTTAGTGTGTCTGCGGGACAGCAAGGGGGCCAGTTTGGCTGGCAGGGTGCGTGACGGGGAGAGCGTAGCAGACGGAGGGGCGCGTGCAGCCAGAGCATGCAGAGTGGCTGGGGCTACTGCAAAGACTGGGGGTTTATTCTGACTGAGACAGAGAGCCAGGAGAAGGTTTTGAGATGAGGTATGACGTGATCACCGTCAGGTGAGATATAAATATGAATCACCAGAGGCTCAACATACAAATTTTGCAATACAAATACATTTCAATTGGTGAAATCATGGACTGATGAGATACAAATATTCCTCATTCATGAATTGACATGTTATTCCACTCATTTGTGCCCTACCAGTACTGGCTGTTGCAGACACACCTACATAGCTACAGTTTCAGTCATATGTAATATGCATCTGTGGTGTGCGTATAATTAACCAAAGGACGGGAAGAAAAGATAATGGTTCCATCTAGTCCAACACCTTAAATAGCATCTTGGAAAAGAAAGTATCAGCAGCAGAATCACGTTTTCAAATGAAGTCTTCGTACAATTCCCAGATGCAAAGGGATAAAAGGACTTTTTCTTAAGTGAAAGTCCCTTTTATAAGTTCAAGCTTAAAACATTTATTATAAGGTAAATTAATAAGACCAAGGCTGTTTTAAGTGATGCAAAAATCTGAAATAAAGGCTTAAAGCAGACACTTCAAGCTATGTAATCATTCTCCTTTGAAGTTGCTACAGCTCAATAAAGTCTTTTGTCGGGTACCTGGGACTAATGACAGCGTCCCACGCACAGTCTAGTCTGCACGAAGCAGAGCTGGCTCACGGGCATTCTCAGTCCGTGCACCAATATGTGTGAGAATTTACTTAAGTGAGCATTACGTTTCCTTCCCCCATGGTAGGGGGAAGTTTGCAGTTGAATCACACTAGTGTCCCTGAATTTCATGGTCAACCCAAATTTATAAGTCTCATGCCTGTTGCTTTTAAAGATATATCTTCCCACACTCTGCACCTATGTAATGGGTGATTTTATGGACTCAAGGGTAATGTTTATATTTTTCTTTGTTAAATTTCATATAGTTAATTTTAAGCTTTCTCTCTGCACCTTAGCCCTGAGCTTCTGGTTTACCTCCTTACTGAATGTGAAACTTAAGATCACCTTTCACTGAAACCTAACTGCACCTCACAGAATTCCTTGCCTCTGATTTTTCACTATACTCAACGACCACTAGATGGTATCTTCATGCTTAGACAATTTTCACTGGCTTTTTGGGGCATCTTCTACTCAGGTGCTCAGTATTAATAGAGTATAGTAGAAAGCTATGCAGTCCAAGCTATGCCTTCCCTGCTACTCATCCATTTTTTAAATTCATCTTTTACGATGGCCTATCAAATTCTTCACTGCAACTATATTTAAACCTTTTCCAAACTGTGATAAATCAACAACACAGCCACAAATTCTTCCTGTCCTTGACTGCAGTGTGACTCTGCAGCTTCTTGCATCGAGAGGAGGCGTCTATTTCCCTACTCTTTGAATCTGGGCTTGCCCGTGCCACTTGTGCTGGCCAGTGGGGTGTTAGGAAACAGGATGCAAGCAGAAGCTTTAGAGTGTGTGTGCACTGGGCTTGCCTTCGCTTGCTGCTTTGGAAACCCTGTGACTGCTACCAGGTGAAGAAGCCTGGGCTAACCCGCTGAATCATTTGCGGCATCAGCCTAGGTGCCTGTGTTTTCCAGGCCAACAACCTGCCTACCACTGCACATGTGAGTGAGGCCACCCTGTCAGCCCATCCGGTCAGCCTTCCACAGGTTAATGAGAAAGTCCAGCAGAGATCATCTGAGGCAGCCCAGACCAGAACAGCCTAACCCACAGATCCATGAATGAAATAAATGGTTGGTACAAGCCTCTAAGTTTTGCAGTGGTTTATTATACAGCAAAAGCTGAGTGACACACATGTATTTCAAGCCTCATGTAATTTTATTTCCACCCCCTTCACTCTCATCAAACAATTCTTTCTACTTCACCTACTCTTTCTCTTATGAGAAAAGAGAGGTCATCTGATACAAGGTCCCTAAACTCTCTTCTATCATCTCAGTGATCCATACATTTCTTGAGGGTAAAGACAGTGTCTTCCACGTTTTTACAAACCTACAGAGCAAAGAGTATGGCACCCAGTGCATGTTAATCAGTGTCTGCTCAGTGCAGAAATGAAAAGTCTCCATCATTACACTCTCTGTGCCACCTTCAAACTGTTCCGGGTTTTACTCATTTCTGCTTAAAAACCATAGATAGAGAACAATAATGTTAAAGACTTTTAAAATATATATTTTTTAATTTATTTTTAGAGAGAGGGGAAGGGAAGGAGAAAGAGTGGAAGAGAAACATCAATGTGTGGTTGCCTATCATGTGTCCCCCCTGGGGACCTGGCTTGCAACTCAGGCATGTGCCCTGACCGGGAATTGAACCAGTAACCCTTTGCTTCACAGGCCTGTGTTTAATCCACTGAGCCACAAGCCCATCATGCTACACTAACACGTCCGTGTTCTTTGCCCTGGCCATGGCTCAGTGGGTTGGGGTGCTGTCCCGTACATCAAGAGAATGCAGGTTTGATCCCAGGCCAGGGCACGTACTTAGGTTGTGGGATCAATCCTTGGTTGGGGCACAGATGAGAGGCAAGCAATCAGCGTTCCTCTCTCACATCACTGTTTTTCTCTCTCTGTTCCTCTCTCTCTAAAATCAAATAAAAATATCCTCTGCATTAAAACAATACTCATGGTTTCACTTGTACTAGTTGCACATAAACACGCAAGCACGTGCTCGTGTTCCCTGCTCCTCCTCCTCAGATAACAGATCGTGTGCGGGACGCTCGGTGGCTGCTGCTGACTGAGCAGCTGCCGCACCAGTCGGCTTCTGCCCGGCACAGAACGTAAAAAGGCCGTGGACCCGAATACGTGCTGTTCTTAACAAATCTGCAGTCACACTCACCAAGGCCATGCCTGTGTGTGGACATAGGCGGCATCACACTCCAGGTTTTGGTTTTGGGGTTGTAGCATTCTACAGTATTCAAAGTCTTCAGTCCATCTCTTCCTCCGACCACATACAGCTTGTCATCCAACACAGCGACACCGAACTGTAGCCTCCTCCCATTCATATTCGCCACAGGAGTCCACATATTTGTACGCAGGTCATACTTTTCTATGCTTGTTGCTCCTTCATGGTTATAAATAAAAGTTATGTAAATAAAAATTCAACACGATTGAGTATTTTATGAAATTATACATACAAAGTATACTTTTATTAGCATTGACAATAATACTTTCATTATATTCCAATAAGCCTTTGCATGATCTGGTCCCTGCTCATATCTCTGACCTCGCCTACTAATATTCTCAAGGGAATACAGCAGGGTGCACACCTCCTATTCTCCATGGCATATGCAATGCTCTGGTATTACAAGGTCAAGTGAGGAAGAATTACCTGTCAAAGAAGGCTGAGAAACAATAGCTAGAAGTGGGAGGAAAAGCTGGGTAGGTCAGTGTCATGGAAGCCAAAGGAAGTAAGTTGATGGCAGGTAGGACCGTGAACAGTATCTAATGCTACTGAGAGGGTCAGGTAGGATGGAAACTGAGAAGTATTACTAGATTTAACTGCGGAGGTCACTGGTGACTTTAAGAAGAGTCCCTTGTTTGAGTGGTTGGGACAGGACTGGGAGATGAGGAATGAAGATGATTCTTTGGAGAAGTTTGGCTATAAAAAAGAGAGAAAGATGGGAATTACTAGATGGGTTGAGGGAGGTTTTTGTCTTGTTTTGCTTTTAAAATTGGAAAAACTTGAGTTTGCCCAAATGGTACTGGGAAGGATCTAGTTATAAGGAAAGGAGCTGAAAGCACAGTGCATGATGGGATCCTGAGAGGGAGGGACGGGCTGCGTCAGAGCACAGGCGAGGGGCTGGCTGTCACTGGGAGGGACAGGATGTGCATTCTGTTGCGTCCACGGAGGACAAGAGCGTAAGTGTGGATCACGTGCTTTGGGAACGAGCGTGGGAAGTTTAGGAAGTACCTGCCCCATGATGTCTACATTTTTTTTTAAGAATTGGAAGGTTCAAAGAACTTGTTGTTTTCACCAAGTGACACTAGTGGAGTTAAGGGGGGAAAAGCCTGACCCCTCTATAAAAGACCCAGTCCCCCTTTACGAAGAGTTCGGTTAGTGTGTACTTCATTCCCTTTTTCTAAGCTTCTAATACAACTAATAATCAGTGCTATTCTTACAGAGTTACAATCAGGACAAACATGTATCCTACAGTATTTGTTGCAACTAGGTCATCAGAGCACTAATACTATTGATAATCTCCTAAAATTTAGAAATAGTTTCATCGTATATGATATTTTCTCATTATCATAGTTTTATCATTTATTTACTCTATAAAAATTTTAAGTTATTTAAAATAAATATCATCTTTTTCTGTCTTTATATTCTCATGGAGCCATATAATAGACTGCCTTGTATATAGTAACAGTTCACAAATATTTTTGAATTTGAATAATCTTTATTATTTTTAGGTATGTGGAGACTTTACTCCTACACTCAGATTATTTTATGTAATAGTATTCTTGACTCATCACTCTAAATTTGATTTTAAAAACTTCCTTCATTAAATAAGAAGATAATGTCAATCATCTTTCCTTGCTAATGGGTTTAAGAAATATTTATTTTAATTTTATTTCTTTATATCTAGTTCACCAAAAAGTATCATAGTCTTATAAATTGGTAACTAAAAATTCTTTTGCTAATATAAAATCTTATATAAAATCTGAAAGTATTGTCTGAAACATGTATCTTAATATATATATCAAAGGATAACAAAATCCTAACAACTGCCAAATTCTATGTAAAAGTTTAGAACTTCCTTAATTTATACTGAAGAATTAACCTTTAAAAATAATAGGCACAAATATGTTTTAACATTATCTTAGAAGCTATTTAGAACTATCCACAGTTTATTTGTTGGGCTCTGTACTAAACAGAAGGGATCAAGAACCCAATGATCAGATTACTATCCAACTAATGGTAACAAATTTTTATGATAAGGACACAAGATAAAATAAGGGCCAGGAAGATGTCTTGAAGGGGATGGAAAGGTCAGAGTATCTGCTTGTTAAGAAAGACTAGGAAATAATGTTGGTCAAGCCACAAGGGCCAGATTACGGAAAGACCTGAAATCTACAAAGAGGAATTTACACCTCATGTGGTAAGAAATAAAAGTCACTGGAGGTTTTGAGCAGAGTAATGGCAAGTTAACTGAAGAGAGTAGAGTCTGCAGAGTCGAGATGACTGAATCCTCACTCCAGCACTAATTAGTTGTGTGATCCTGGGAACGTTACTCGAATTCTGTCTTGCATCCTCGTCTGTAGGAGATGAGGTAATAATAACACTCAGCTCTGAGGGTTGCTGTCAGGATGAAACAATATAGGGCATGGGCCAAGCATAATGCTTGGCACACGTTAGCGACATAAATTAACATGATCAAAATATGTGGGCTGCTAGGAGGCTAACTGGAATTAGAAAGATAGCAATGGACACTTGGAAAAATAAGAGCCATTTGAAAGAGGTCACTTGGTGACTGCAGATTTTAAGGTTTGAGAAGGAGTGGAGGGTGGGGGCAACAGCAGATTTTATGTTGTCACTTTAGGTACTTAGTATCTGAGATTCATCCCAGGCTTAGGGAATGTTACACTGTCGTGTGAGTCTTGATGAGAGTCAGGAACCCAGCTCCCAAAAAGCTGAAAAGACAGATACACATTTTCTTTGGTTTTGGAAGTTTAGGATCCAGGACCAAGCTGAGCATGGTCAAATGGATGCTTGCATCTACTATCTAAAATCTAAAGTAGGATTTATAAAGAAGATATCATTTCTGCCTGCTTCTCATTAGCCTTCCAATAAACTTATCTACTTGTATGAGCCACAGTTGGTGTCCACTGAAGAACAATGAATTGTGAATCCAAGGCCTCAAGTCTGGGAGAGGTGGTCCGAGAAGTCTTGGACACACAGAGTTTGAGGTGAGACCTGAATATGAAACAGTGTATTTTATGCAAGCTGGAAATATAAGGATAAAATCAAAGTTTGAGAGTATAATTAATATAGAGATAACAGTTAAAGCCTGGAAAAAGAGAGGGAAAGATAAGCAGTGCCAGGAATGACTACAAAGCCAAGCGCCAGTTCCAGGTTCTCGGTGGACCCCTAATCCTTAGTTCTGCAGACTGACTATCTGGACTGTGGAGACCTATTTACACTCTAACTCTAATCAGTTATCTTTATTCACTTTTGTACTGTTTAGTCATCAAGCCTGTATTCAGAACTTAAGCATTATACATACAAAACACTCTGCTGAATGTTATATGGAATACTATCCATATAGCTGTATCTATATCTATCTTTGTCTCCACAAACCTGAAAGTTAAATAATTTAAGACTTTCTATAAGAGCTCATATTTTTATGTTTCAGAAATGTCACATAGAAGAGAAACGTTTAGACATGATTAATGCATCAAGTGCATTAGCCATATAAGTCATCCAAGAGATGGCAGAGGACAATCTTCATGCATTAGACAAATACTTACTGATGCTGTCTAAGGGCAAGGCAGTGTTGTAGGCTCTGAGAATATGTTAGTACACAACAAAATCCTGGCTGTTCTGGAGCTTACTTGGGGGAAGAGAGGAAGCTCTGGGGGAAGAGAGAGCTGGGGGAAGCTCTGGAGGAAGCTCTGGGGAAAGACAGACCACAAACAAATGTATCAAGTGCTATGAAGAAACAAGCAGAGTAAAGAGGTAGAAAGTAGTAAGCAAAAGATCAGAAAGTAATGGGCAAGAGGTTGCTACTGAATGGTCATGGACGTCCTCTTTGACATCTGAGAAGAGATTTGAGTGAGCAATTTCTGCTAGGCCTTCCAATATCAAGGCACAGAGCATCCATGAAAGGAAGAGCTAGGGCAATAATTCTGACATGGGATAATGTCTGGTATGTTAGATGAACTAAGAGGCCAATGGGACTGAAGCACCAGGAGGGAGGGAAGAAGTAGAGTGAGCTGAGATCAGACAGGTAGCCAGAGTCAGGGAGGCACTATCAGGGGAGGGCAACTGTTAGAATTCAGGAGGAGATTAATGTCTACTGAGAGGTAATACACAGAAAGCTTCTAGCACAATACCTGGCACTGGGTAGGCAGTATGTATGGTGTTTGTTCTATCATTATTAATAGCAACTGTGGCAGGAAAAGTACAAAGAATCCCTGGATGCCCTTGACCCAGATTTCCCAACTGTTCATGTTTTACTACATTTTCCTTTTACATAGGGGTTTCCCCCTGAACTGTGTAAGAGTAAATTGCAGAAATAATGCCCCTGTATGCCTAAATGCTTCAGTGCATCTTCCCCAAAACAAGGAATTCTCTTACAAAACCATATGGCAATCACCAAAATCTGAAAATGAACATTAGTACACTGTTGTTATCTAATCTACAGATCTTATTTGGATGTTGTCATTTGTCCCAGTCATGTCTTTTATAGCAAAAGAAAACCCAAGATGACACATTATAATAGCTGTCATGTCTCGTTAGTCTCCGTAATGTGAAACTATACCTAATCTATTCTGTATTTTTTAATGCTGATATTTCAAAATACTACAGACAAGTTATTTTACAGCATGTCTCTCAGCTGGGATTTGTTTGTCTTTTCCTCATGAATAAATCCAGATTATATGCTTTTTACATAAATACCACAGATGTGCAGCCAAGTTCTTCCCTGCGAGTCTTATAAAATGCTCATTTGATAAGCAGTCTCAGCACTGGCAACATGGCCTTTGAGTATTTGGTTGAGGAGCTGTGTGCCGGTCTCTCCACTTTAAAAATACTATTTTACCCTTTGCAACCAATAAGCAAATGGTTGGGAGATCCTTTGAGATGAAATATCCTGGTGACAAATTTTCACCTACTTGTCTCAGCATCCACTGAATTAGTTATTATTATGGTGGCTGCCATATGGTGATTTTTCTAATCCTAACTTTGCTCCTATAGTTATTAGTTGGCATTCTACTATTATAAAGAAGAGCCTTCCTTCCTCCCTTCTTTATTTGAATCAGTGTGGTTATGAGTACTTATTGATTTAATAAGTTATAATATTTACTTGTTCTGATGCCGAAATTAGCCTAGATGGACAGTGGTAGCCCCTGCAGACTGTGTTCCTTGGCCTGTCTCCTCAGTCTTTGATTACTTCCTACTTCCTCCTTCTACAAGGTGTTCTGGGCTCATGTTGTACTTTCTCTACCCCAATGCTGGAGCCAGCCATTTCTCCAAAACACTGTTTGGCCATAATTATTACTATTTCAAATTCAATGTTTTCTATTTCCCCATATAAGAGGTTATGTAATACCTTTTGTTGAATCTATTCCACCAACGGCAAACAATGTACCAACAGTTGACTTCCTAGGTTTTGTCCGAGGACTCTGTAACATGGGCCGTCTCTCTGGTAACAAATGATACTTCATTGCTTCCATAATTAGTTTCTGGCATTCTATATCATCCCGAAAAAGTGCATTATTTTCCATGTCTGCCAGGAACTAGGGAAAAAAAGTGAGTATGTACACTGAATGACCAAGAAAATGTTAAGTGTAAAATGATAAACTACATAGTTCACAAGTGGAAGTAATCCCATTTTTAAAAACATCCAAGTCTGGGCATCTATTTTAAAGTGAAATATGTAACACTTATAAGCTGTACATTTTATATTTCACTGAAAATCACAAAACGGTGAGGGGTAAGTGGTATGCTGTAGAATCTTAACAGTGCTTATCTCTGGGTAATAGGGAAACTGGTGCTGTGTTAACAGTATTTTTTTCCTAATTTTCTTTTTTCCACATTTTCTAAAGTAAATCGCTTTACCTTCTTAATTAAAAATAATTTGAACTGAAGAGGAATTATTATAGGTTGACTAATTAGACTATATTTATCTGTCCTCTCAAAACAATCTTCAAACAACAGCAAAAACAAATTTACCGATTTCTTAAGAGGCAGAGAGTTCTAACTGGTGATTATTGTAAGAGAATTAAAGTCATTTGTGAGTCACCAAATCCTATTTCTTTTACTTATATAGTTTTGCATAAATGCATACACCCTTCCTTTAAAAAATGCATTTCTAAATAGAGTATGAGTTGAAGAACATTTTCATTTTCTTCCAGATGGAGAGCCAGTTCTGCATGAGCACCATTTATTAAAGGGTCCCCTTCATTTCCAGCTGAATGGAATCTTGGCCATATGTTATGTTCTCATAAATAGATTCAGGATAAATCCTGAAATGTCCGAGATTTTATAGTCTATGTTTTCTTCTACATTTTTATGGTCTTGAGTCTTACATGGAAGTCTTTAATCCGGTTTGAGTTTATTTTTGTGTAGAGTGTACGAAGTTGGTCTAATTTCATTTTTTTGGCAAGTATCTGTCCAATTTTCCCAACACCACGTTATGTGGGTGCCTCTTCCTGGGTCTGGTGTTCTGCGCTGGGGAGCCCGGCGTGGGGTTGAGATCCCACACTCCTCGGGGGGTGCCTTTGTAGCTGAGATATCCCTCCAGAACCTCAGCTGCTGCCTGTGGGAGTGGGGTGAGCACCGTTCCTGTCTCCACCCTCCCTACCAGACTTGCAGTTGGCAGTTAGACCAGTGTGAACAGAGTAGGAACGACAGGCCAGATACTGACGGTCACCCAGGATGGAAAGTCCTGGGTGCCTAGCAACAGGCAAAGTACTAGGAAAACAAGTACTTTAGGCTAGGGCCTTAACCGCCCAGCACCAGGCTGACCTTTCCACCCTCAGCACATCACTACTCATGCGGTTTAGACCCCCTGATATTTCATATCACTAGTCACGTATTTTAGACTCCTTAGAGGAGGAACAAGGTGGCTGGAGAATAGCCTCATATGACTCCAATATAAGCCTGTGTACAGCCACTCCCTTAAGCATTAAACCCCAAGGACAATGTGGTTCTGGTCTGCATCAAATAATCTTAGGAACAAAGCATCGAGCCTGTTGAACACAAAGAGTTTTGGTCAAACTAGAGACAACATTCAGGTTTCAGTTGTGTTTCAGCTTCAGGCCCAGAAAGGCAGCAAAATCAGACGAAATTATGCCATGCCTGACATCAATACCAGCTGCAATGACTAATAACTGCCCCCTACCCGAGGCCCAACCAATCAGCAGAGGCTACAACTCTGAAAAGACAGACCTGAACAGCTGATGAATATTGTATCGAGATCTTCCCCCGAGACCTCCAACTAAAAACCCTTAAGACAAAGGACCCAGTGTGCGCTGTGTGCTTGCTCTGTCTCTCCTTCTCAAACGCCCGCACTTTTCCCCAACCTCTGCTTTCTACAGGCGTGTGCTCTCTGGAGCACATTTGTGCCTTTTTTCCTAGTCTCTCCTCAGGAGTGTTTTCTTTGCCTTTCTTCTAAGCTCCAGGGGCCCTTTTTTTGCTTCTATAACTTGTTTCTTGAGCCCACACAGCCCAGCTGGCTCCCTTCTTCTGCCTCTGTGACTTTCTAAATAAACATTTGCTTGTATTTGAGTCATGGCTCTGAAGTCTTACTTAGCCAACACTACAGGACTGAGTTATGACATCTGGTATCATTCGCCACTAACATCTCAATTTAGCTTCTTCCGTAAATCCTTGGTTATAAGACTTCTATTCACCTAATCTTCAGTTGGATACTCAGGTTGATTCTTCTACATTTTAATTGTAACTCCAGTTTGGTCCTGGGAGGAAATGAGTATAATATCCACCTAATCTACTACTGTCTCAAATCTCTTCATACCACTATTATTGATAGCAACAGAGCACTTTTCTGGTCCTCAAAATAATCCTGTGACTTGTCAGAGAAGATGTTATCTCCACTTGACAGATGAAGAAATTGAGGTGTGTGAATATGCTAGGTCATAGAGTTTTAAAATCTCAGAGCTGGAACTATTATTACATCTCATTAATTTATTTATCACCAGAATCCAGCTTTTAGTGAATACTTAATAAGTGTATAGCAAATGATGTCATCTGATTTTTCTGGCTCCTAGCATCTAGTGTTCCTTTTATTAGCAGCTCTACTAATTCTTCAATTGCTAGGCTAGGTTTGTAGCAGAGTCAAATAAAATTACTAAACCCAAAGCAACAATGTTACTTAATTGATGCAATTTAAGTTACTTAACTGATGCAGCCAGACCTGCTGGGTTGGAAACATAAGCGGAATTTTTTTTTTAGCACTTAAACACTTATCACTTAAACACTTTATAGGAATATATGTAAAATAACCTTATGGGATAGAATAATAAGAAAAAAACCTATAGACAAGTATATATTAATGTAGTTAACATAAAGTAAATACTCAAATTTTGTTGAAATGATGATATTGTTTTTAAATAATCAAAAACTGCTTACCTGTGGTGCAAGAAGAGGTAGCCTAATATAAGCCAAAAGTTTACTGAGATCTTTCCGTCTCTGTTCCAGATCATGGCGGACCCAGGTAAGAAGTGCATTCAGTATCGTCTCTTCATTAGGGATGTTCATGTCATCACTGGCCAAGAGCTTTGCAATTTCACTGGCCGGTAATAATACAAATTCTTGGTTTCGAATTACTTCCATGAAATGTTCCTGGAGCGGAAATAAATATCATATAAACAACACTGTTTTTTCTTGTCCATCAGTTTATTTAAAAGAAACTAAACATTTCTAAAGTAGATGTCAAAACCCAGTTTATACTTTATAACTTCCTTACAGTTTATTACTGCTTGCTAGGAAAGAAACACAGTAGGAAAAAACATTTAACCTACAGCCATGTTGTTAAACTTTTAATTTCTATATTAGGTAGAATTAAAGTGTTGTATCATTTATTACATTTTAAATGGGCATGGGACTTTTAGGTATTACTCTGTTCAAGTTAGAGATTAATTTTCACATCCTTTTCAATGGAAGATTTAAAAATTAGACACTGAGATGGACAATGCTCTAACATTAAAAGCTAGTTTAGATTTGTGGTTGCTGTAGACTTTGGCCAACAGTGGAGCCAAAGACCTGGGGGTGCTGTGCGGCTATTTCTCTTGCTCAGAAACAGGTTCCGTACTGGCTAGATTTCCTGAGACCATTCTGGACCACACAAATCTTCTCAGACTCTGCCTGGGGAAGAGTATGTGTCCTTAGAAATATCCTAAAACCAAACTGGCCTTTAAGAGTGTTTTAATGTTATTTTTCAGATCACACAGGATTTTAGGTTTGTTTTGAAAACTTTAATTTCCTCTGATTTATGTTACAAAGTTCTATTGGTCTCATAGGAAAATAAGAGCCAAAATAAAAGTGGTGACATTGAATGCAGTGGGACTCCAGGACCTTATACTGAAGGTGATTCAGTACTGGCCACACATCAGAATCGTGATACTTTTAATTTGAAATGAGAAATAGAAATGCCCTTAGATGTGAAAGAGTGACTTTTCCTAGGCTTTTATGCTAATCAATCTAAAGAGAAGCGCAATTCACTCTCTGCTGTACAAGATTACAAGTCTTAATGCATGGATTGATTACATAGTTATAATATAAATGCAAATGCTAGACATCCTGTCCCTTAATGTTTTCCTTACACTTCCTACTGTGCTCTGACTGTCTCAGCATGCAGAGTTATGGGAAAACAGCTAAGGCTATTTAAATTAGAGCTACAGATAAGGACTATCGATGCAGTCTTCTATATTAAAATGAGAACTATATTTTCCATACAGCCTGAAGTAACCCTAGTTAGGTACTGAGCTAAAATATATCTTGGGCTGACATTCTTTTCTGTAGAAATTCTTAAGAGGAAAACTATACATGAATAATTAACTAAATTCAATTGCTTCACTTCATCATGATTTGTTAAAGATGCCAAAATGACTCTGTTTTAAATGACTGATTATCCTCTTCAGAACTATATTTTAATAAAATCTCAGTGCTGGAGTGGCTTCAAGCAAACTGTTCGGCGCCATCCACTGCACACTGACATTCTGAAATGATCTGGTGACGCAGAGCAAGAGCTGTAACAACGCTGACACTCTCAACCCAGTCATCCCACAAGTAGTTTAATCCTTAATAAGTAATTCATAAGAGGATAAAAAAAAGCTGATGTTTTCTAATGTTACTTATCTGTATTATTATTCATAATAGTAAAAAATGAGGAATAGCCTAAATGTCCAGCTATAGGGGGTTGTAACTCAATGGACTATTAAGTAGGCCTTACAAATTTTAAAGAACAAAGATCCTATAGATACATGGGAAAATGTTTATTCTAAAACGTTAGGTGAGATTCTGAAGAAATGAAATATACATTTCTAATTGCTCAAAGGTATAGTGTACAGCACAGTAAACATTTATACAACACTGATGTAACTGTTGCCATACTTTCATACGGTATTAATGGCATTTCATCAATGAGAAAAACCTATTATATAAATATTCATTCAATTGTTTATGTGTTGATATATCTTTCAGAACAGGGCCCTTTCCATTCTAGTATAATTTGCACTTAGTAAAAATTGAGTTTTTAAAAAAAATTTATGGAAATACTACTGAATTTAAGGTTAAACAAAAGCACTTTTCCAAAGTATTTGGTTTGGAAGCAGGTATTTTAGCAGAATTTAATCTTTTTATAGGTTTTCTAGATCATGAAACAAAATCGTAAGCTTAAAAATTAAATGTTTATATTTATTTTATAAATCCCTAATGACATTAAGTATCTGTAATGACGAGACTAGTCTTGGACACTTTTGTAGAGGTTCAACGACTTGCTCCAGGTCCCCTTCAGTGGCAGTCGGAACAAGAACAGAAGCTTCCAGATTTCAGGATTACAAGAAGGAACTCTCATCCTTTGCTACCGGTATTCATTCAGGATCAGTGAGCATCTCAAGTACATGCACTGCTTCCTGATTGTGACAAGTGAATTCACTGTGTGGAATTAGACTTACTTCATATTCCAAATCCACTCTGTGATACCAACAGCTGTCGCGCTACCGAACACTTGCTAGCATTATGCCCCTTTCCCCTTTGGAATAGTTTTTAAGCAAATGAAATTACTGAGGGATTTATTTAAATTGAAGATTGAATTCTGTTATACATTTTCATTCAGTTCCCATAGCAACAATTCAAATCACACAATCTACCTCTAAATTACTTGTCGTTATTAGAATTCAATTTTATGTCTCTGTTGCAACTGAATAATGTCAAACAATGGCTTGAGATAAAAAAAACAAAACAAAACAAAACAAAACTACAACCAATTGGCTACCAAAAGAGCTTTAAAAAATTAAGCTAATTTAAATTCATGTCTAAGTCTTTAAAAAGCAGTGCCTCTACTGTAAACAACAGGAATGACCTAAATGCATACAAATGCTTCCATATGAATAAAAGTCCTTCCTAAGAAAAGAGTTATTAATTAAATTATGAACTGGTAATAAAGGTAAGAAATATCCAGTTTATTTTATCCACATTCATGTTATTCTAAAAAGTATTTGACCTTGAAATGAGAACTCTGCAAGGTTAAAATGAGAATTCTACCAGGAAGAATAAAGAGAGAAGGGAGAAAAGTACTTAATTTAAAGGATATACCCTGACCAGTGTAGCTCAGTGGACTGAGCGCAGGACTATGAACCAAAAGGTCAGTTCACTTCCCAGTCAGAGCACATATCTGGGTTGTGGGCCAGGTCCCCATTAGGGGACATGTGAGAGGCAACCACACATTGATATTTCTCTCCCTCTCTTTTTCCTTCCCTTCCCCTCTCTCTAAAAATAAATAAATAAAATCTTAAAATAAAAGAAGGGATGTTAACCTACTACCACACTAGGTCTGTACAGTACTGCCCTGTCCTACCTACACTCTCTTATTTTTTCACTTGAAGCTCTGTGACCATCACAAATAAGAACATTTCTGAAAAATAATTACACCACAGGGAGAAAAACGAATATTAGTGCTTTTTGTGCTCATGATTCTCTAACTTAGTGAAGAGACTAAATCTATATAATGATGATGATGACCATGTCATTTACTGACTGGATAAACTACATGTCAATCACAGTTTCAAGTGCTAAACTTCTATTAACTCATTTAATCCTCATATTAAGCTTAGGAAGTAGGTAGAATTAACCTTCCCAATAGTTGTACATATCTACTCTTATAATATTCCCAGGTCTCTATTTCTCTACTGAAAGACTCCTAAGTACTTGTCAGAAGGATGGGGGATGGAGGGGAGGGCAGACAAAAACACCTCCTAAAGGCAGATAAAATTCGTAAATGGAGAACTGTATATGTGTATGTGAATGTTGACATGCATTCTTCCCTTAGACGCTGAATTGCCTTAAATGAAGCATTTAAAAGCAAGAGTCTTCAATCGCTGTCCAGAAGTAAAGATGCACATAAGGACAGATGGTTATTCCCTAAAAATCCACACACCTGCCCTTCCCCAAATCCCTCTGCTACTAAGACCACAGAGGTTGGTCTTAACCATAGGCCCTCAACATGTCCTTATTTTCTTGCTGTCCTAAATCGGTCTGTACCCATTATCCTCCAGGCTTCGGAATCAGACCCCTCTGTGATTTATTTTGAGGATAAAATGTGCTATAATTAATACAACATCTTTCTCTATACCGGAAAACACTTCTTACATAAGAGGTTTATCTGTGCTAAAGAGCCTTCCCTTCAGCCGCCTGTATTCTGCTCCAGTGCTGCATTAATACTTTACAGTCACAATCACCAACTTCCGCAGTGAATATGGGGACGATTCTGAAATTCATCCGTGTGCTACAAAGTAAAGTGTTTGCTGGAAATTCTGCTTTAAAAACATCAGATCTGAAAGTGTTAAATGGCATAGTCCTAGGTCACTGTTTTTAGTGACTATGAAAATGTAAGGCTTGACTCATATATCCAGGAGATCTATTACTTGGTGCTTTTCCCTCTCAACTCAATCCATAGAACACTCTGCCTCAAGACACGTGGCAGAGCCGGGGTAAACAGCAACATGTAGATAAGCCCGCAACAATACAGAATAAGACAAAGAACATATGCTTTCCTGCTTTTCAAGAAATACATACCATAGTATAATTGTGAGCCACTTTATGCAAATCTGTACAACCTTGGGCATCAGCAAAAGAACGGATTCCAAGACAGTTGGACGGGTGAAGCTGTTTCATTAAAAACTTACAGCACGCTTCCACAACCTGTGAGAGCTGAAGGAGACAAGCTGTAGACAGCAGGCACTCAATATTATCTTCTTTTAACTCAAGACGGCCTTAATGATAAAAAGAAATTCCATTAGCTATGGAATTATATTAACCTCAGTTTATAAACTAATTAGTTAATAGTAATAATTCTAAATAATAACCCATTATATGCATTTCAGACCTAGATGATTTAATATACTCTAAAAAGAAAAAAAAGTACTAACTATAAAAAATTCACTCCTTGTTACTCCTGCTAAAATAAAAAACTAATAGCTCCTTTTCAGGATTTTTAAAGGATGATTTAATTAGTAAAATATCTATTTTACATACTTCAAATTAAATGCAATAATTTAAACACATATAATTGATTTCATAATTATATTTTAACATTTTAAAATATCATTCAACAGCTTAATTATGATAACCATTTTAAAGCTTCTAATACACAGATCTTAACTTAAACAGGTATCACCAAGGGTGGCGATTATAATAGCAGAATTAACTGTTAACTATTGCAGACTTTATTAAAAGCAGAAATCTGAAATCTCATAATACAACATAAATCTGAGAGTTTTAAATTTTTATTACCTGTATATGCATACTGAATCAGGGACCATAGTGAATTTGGTTCTACGCCTTCCATTTTTATTTCTTCCTGTCTTGCTTCCCTAACATCATTGGTAAACATGGCAGCAAAATAATCCGAGACAGAGGAGAGCACCAATCTGAGTAGAAGAAAAGAAAAATCCATGACCACACTGAAGTTCACGTTCATTAATAAATGCTGCTTGTACAAAGTTCTGTACAAGTTTGTAAAAATTATTTGTAAAATAATTTATAATGTGAACTGAGACAAAAAATGTCTCCCCAAAAAAGTACGAAGTGTGCTGAGAATCACAGGGAACATACTCTATAAGTGTGAGAAAAAAATAAATCCTACTTTTGCTTCTCTCTCTGTTACCCATAAAAAGTGCATGGTCCTGGGAAATGCCTTTTAGGTCTGACTAATTGCTTTATGCTCTAGTTCCTCCCTTTGAATAATAAATTATCATTACTGAAAATTTTCTGCTGAGGTAAATGATTTATTCTTTCATTACTCAAATATCAATTCGTAACATCTAGGGAAAGAAAAGCTACAAGCCCACAGCACTGAACTGACTATAGATATAAACGGGGGGAAATATAAAGGTGGTTTTCTGTTTGTTGCTTTGAAAATAATCTGTTTTTTAATTTAACCATACAAGTAGTGAGTATATGGAAGACATTTGAAAATGGTTTTAGCAAGTTATTTTTAACTTTTATGATATTTATTATTGTACTATATATTTTGTTATAAGTTACAATATTTTTGTTATAACACTACAAAACTATAACATTTTGTTATAATACAATATTCTGTAATAGCTATATTTCTAGATTTTTTGATAGTTACATATAATAGTAAAATAGGCTATAAATATGTATTTTTAAAACATGCATTTTTCATTTATTAATGTTTTGAAGATAATTCCATGTCAGCACACCTATATGTATTTATTTTATTCATATTTTTAAAGAAATAGAGATTATGATACAAATAATGGTTGAAATTCCCTGGGTTTATCTCTAATTCCATTCTCCTTCCTCCCCAAGAGCGTGATGCTGAGTCCTGAGGTTTGCAAATTGCTCTCCAAAGTGCTGTGTCTACTTAGACCCCTACCAGAATTGTATAAGAGTTAATTTAATATTTCTCCAGAATACTGTCAGATGTTCTAAGTTTTGGCCATCTACAGGATATTAAATGGTATCTCATTGTTTAAATCACCTGATTGCTTGTGAGGTTGAAGATCTTTTCAAATGTTTATGGTCATCCAGTTTTCTTCTTCTGAGAATTGCTTAGTCATTCATTTACCCACTGAACAAATGCTAATGCATACCCGGTAAGTAATGGTTACTATTCTAGATAATTAAGATGATACAGGTATAAAAACATAGACAAAAGATCCCTTCTCCCACTGAGTCTTACTTACACTGTAGAGAAGGGAGACTCTCGAAGGGAGACAAACACTGTGCAGCAGAAATAAACTCTATAGTACCGTAAAAGTGACTTAGTTCCATGGGAGAAAAGAGTCAGATAAAGGCATATGGGGAGTGGGAGGTGGTTTAAATAGATGGTTTCACTGGAAGATGACAATTGGTCAAAGAATCGAAGGAGGTGGAGGAATTAGTCATGCAGGAATCTGGGAATAGCATTCGGGCAGGAGAGTAGCCAATGCAAAAATCCAAAGGCAGGAGCAGTGTGCGTGGAACAGTAAGGGGTCTGTGTGGCTCAGAGTGAACAAGGGGAGCAGCAGGACAGAACATTACGGAGGGAATGACAGGCTGCATCACACCGCCAATGTGAGGTCTTGGGCTTTCACACCAGTGACATAGGAGTCACTGTAGAGTTTGATCAGAGGAGCAACCAAATCTGAGTTCATTTTCAAGGATCACTCGGGTGCTGTGTGGAAAACAGGATATAGGGGAAAGGAAGCAAAGGAAGGAGACTGGTCAGGAGTTTCTTGCATTGGTAGCCTAAGTGGCATGGTGATGGCTTACATAAGTGTGACAGGAAAGGCAGTGGGTTCTGCTTTGGAAGTACAGAACTGGAGATGCCTCTGGAATTCAGGTTGAAATATCTTTTCTAATAAATGGGTGCTGGTAACATGGACTTTTTGTCACAATATGTAATAGCATCTCATGCTAATTAAGTTACTGAAAACTGTAAGACCAAGGCCATTCCTCCTGATTTTACTTCTACTTTGGAGACTGTAACGAAACCTTGGGGACAGAGTGTTAATTAATTTTGAAAGGCGTAACAAAACCTTTGGGATCATAATGGTGATTAACACTGAACAATTGAATATGGAATTGTTAGAAGTAAAATAATGTCTTGTTTTTTATTAAACAGCTATTTTTTCCTTTTCTTTTATCAAGAAACAATACTTCATTTGTGCTAAAGGCCTACGTTCCTTGACGCCACGGCTTTTCATATTTCTTGGGGGTCAGCAAACAGAAGCTGAGAAAACGGAGGTTATTTAAAACCCAGGCCAAACAATACTGACTGGTCTGAAGCTAGTGTGTTATGTTTGAGGTTCTATGGAGGGAAAGTGACCCTTTTGGGTCATTGAATGTGTAATGATTTCATGTGTACTGTTTTCTTTGCAGAAATTCCATGAAATATATCCCTTCCTCAAAACATTCTGTCCTAATAATCAACTGGAATGAGTTACCTCAAATATGCATAATTAAATTATCAAGGAAATATTTCACACATACAGAAATTTAGGAAACAGTTACCTATGAGCTGGAATTCTGCGATCACCAGCAACTAGAATTACATCACACAACTGTTTATGCCTCAAATAGTTTTCCATCTTTTTAAAGGTTTGCTCAGCATGATTAAGGGCTTGGAAAAATTCATCTGATGAGCATGGCTCCATAGTATGGCAGGATGATAATGTTTGACTGCTATTGGAAGTCCTGAAAGAAAAGAAAAGAAAACACACATTTTGAGATATCACTATTACATTAAAAAGATCTTTCCCACCAAGTCCCTTTTAAGCCTTCAAATGTAATAGTCATAATCAGTGCTACCAGCGAATATTAATATAGAATGAGTCATCATTTTTGTCTTTTAAAATCAATGATGGCTCAAATTATATGTGTGTCTTGCAAACATTGTGAGTGAATGCGACATTTGTTAGTTAATAGTGACACATATTCTTTATATTGTCTGCTTTCGAGGTCTCTTCTTGGTCAACATAACATCTCGGTTGAAAAAGGGTCAGGCTATATTCATATTAATAACCACATCACCTAACAGTATATTTAATTGTGTAAGAGGTCATTTTTGGAAGACAGAAAGGCAGATATAAGTTCAAGTCATTCTCTACTTAAAAATGGGCTAGGTTCTGCACTTACTTATAACATATTTAAAATATGAAATATACTGTCATTAAAAAACCATGTTATAATTAATGCATTTCATTCTCTGGTTAGTCTTCAAAAGCCCAGATAAACTATAACTTATAGGTTAAAGGTCTTTGATGGCCTAATCTAAAAATTATTTGAAATGGACAAATTATAATTTAAAAAGTATGAGTTCTGTCCTTATTAGATTTACTGATAGTAAAAAATTTAAAAGATTAAGAATGAAATCATAAACTCACTCCCTTCCCCTCCCCTCCCCCTCCCCTCCAAGACCTTTCTCCATCACTTGAATTAAGTAATCAGCATCTGTTGGCTATGCAACGAACTATAAAACTACCAACTGTGCCATAACTTAGTTCTCATTTCTCACCAGATTCACTTTTAAGAATATTATGATTCTGACAAATGCTCTGTTCGGCCAAGCCTCACTCTATCTTAAGAGAATTTTCTTAATGTAAACATCTAATAATCCTACAAAAAGAAGTCCTTGGATCTTTTACTTTTAAAGTAAAGGGAACTGAAGCCAAGGAGATTAACAGCTTGGCAGGAGTCACAGAGTTCAATCGCAGCAGAACTAGGGCTGTTGTAGAGACTGCTGTGTGCTCGCCAAAACAGCTTTTCCTCTTCCTCCTGGGAATACAGCTAGACTCTGTTTCTCAGCCTTTCTTGCTGAGAGGTGTGGTCTTATGGTGGAATGCACTGCATTGCCTAACGGCTACAGTGGCTAAGAGCAGGGTATGCCTTTGCTGTTCTTTCTATCTGTATTCCTGAGTTGAACGGAGAGGCCTGAGGACTCGGATGAAGGAAGAGGTAAAATACACACACAGAAAGTCACTCAAGTAAGTGCACTCACACCCACTGGACTCACTAGAACTCTCACAGCACGTGGAGAATGAGCAGTTGTAGACGTTAATGGTGCCTTGACTAATGCGTGTCTCCACCTAAGTGCTCCCAGCGCAGTGCATTCTCAGTGCCAAACAAAAGCAGGCCTTAAAGAATGTTCTTGGAGAGTAACGGTCAATAATGATAATAAAAACACTATATATACTATCTAGAAAGGATTCATTGTATACTGTTACTAATGTAATGACTTGGAAAGTCCAGTGCGATATGCTCAACTTTACATTTAAGATCGTTAACATAAACATGTATTGCGTAATATATAACTATATGTTGCTTATATATAAATGAGAATTAAAAACCACTTTAAAATCTAGCAGAAAACATAAGCAAAAAAATAATAATGGTGGCTATGATGAATAACAATTTGAAGATTTAAAACACTTTTCCAGTAACACAAAGCTTTATACTGTCAAAATACTGACAAATGATTATAAGAGTATTAATAATCTAAGGATTAGAGAAAATTAGAACATCTAATTTTCATAAGCTACAAATTCTTTCAAGGACAAGATAAAGTGAAGTAAATAAATCAAGTATGGTACTTCTTTCCTATGTTTCTATATTTTGTATCACACTTCGTATACTTTATGTTAAATTCTCAGTAATAACTAGAAGATGAATTAGTTGAACATTTTTGAGTGAAGTGCCATCATCAAACATCAATGCTAATCAATGTTAAGTTCTAAAAGAGCAACAGCATTTTTATAACCTATCCTCGCTGAGTTTTTACCGACCAGCTTTGGTGTTAGTATAAGCCCAATGAATTCACAGGCCATCTCTTTTCTCATCAAGGATACTCAGGGTGTTGGTTCTTCAACCTCTGCCATGAATCAGGATAACCGGGGGGGCATTTCAGCATCTGTGTTCAGAGACTCATTCTTGAAAACTGATTTACTAGGACTGAGGTGAGACCTGAACACCATATTTTCTAAAAGCCCTAAAGGTGATCCCAATGTCACAGGCTAAAGACCACTGATGTGCATGTTAGGTAAGACAGACACAGTACACACATCAGCATGTGAGGAACTTACATGTTCAAAACACTGATTAATACATTAGGTACTTCAAACGTGCAAAGTGAATTTCTTTGAACAAAATATTTCAAATGAACTACTAAGAACTTAATGGAATATTTGTTATTTTTAAAATGAACAGAAAGGTAAAACATCAAATTACTTATATATAAAACACATTAACAAAACAATTCACGAATCTAAAATGTTTCATCCTTCATTATTTGCTGTCAAGGCTTCAATGGCCTTCATATGTTAAATAAACATATTATTTCAATGTGACAATTAATTCACTGAGATTTCTGGATACAGCAATCACTACCACTCCTCCAAATGAAGGACCAAAGAAGTGTAGCCTTCGGATTTGTATCCTATGAAAAAGTGAAGCTCTTTGTTTACAAAAGGAGCATGAAAGAGGAAGGAACAGGTCCGGCTGCCTGATAAATTTTAAGAGTTGCACAGCTTTCCAGCATTTCTTGGTTTGTTATTTAAAAATTGGGGACTCTGAATATACATTTTAACAACGTAAAAATTTACTAAGAAATAATTTAGTGCACATACATACAACTGTAGGACCTTAGGCACTTGGATAGTTACAGAGAATTTTACATCTAGATCACAGGTGGCAAACACAAGGCCCTTGGGCCTCCAGCCGAATCCACTCTCCACCTTGTTTTATCCGGTGAGGCACCTCGTTTCTACCCGGTGGTAGCGCTGAGCTCTCGCTTAACTGTTAAGGAGTAGTGACATTTACACAGTCCTAAAATTACATTTGGCCCTTTGAAGGCAACCGCATGGCTGATGTAGCCCCCACTGAAAATGAGTTTGACACCCCTGATCTAGAAGGAACCCATGCAATCATTTAATTCAACTCCCTTATTTTGCAGATGAGAAAATCTGAGGCCCTGAGTGGGCCAAGATGACTAAGGACACATAAGCAGTTGATTACAAAGCCAGAATGAGGAGGGATTCAGCGTACTGGCCAACAACTCACAAAGGAATGGAAATTCTTGCTTAACTTTACAAACAGACATCAGTGAGCAGGAGGCATGAAGGAAAAATAATGGTACACTATGAGGATAACTCATAATGGTACTAATGAGGAGAACTGAGCAGAAAACAAGGCATCAGAATTAAGGATCTTAGACAAAAGTCTCCTGTTCTGTGATGCTCCTAAGCCAGGCATGAGAAAGTGAGAGTCATTTAGGTCTCCCTGGGACAGAGGTCAGACTGCTCTGATACTCTAGCTCCGTAGAACTTACAATGGTAACACTTTCTATTTCTTTTTCTTATGTGCTTTGGACTAGAGGCTTGAATTGGACAGGTATGATGTAGTAATTAAGAGCATTTCAGGAAGGTTCTAGAACTGTGTTAACACACTAGCCACTAGCCTCATGAGGCTATTTTAATTTAACTAAAATAAAAAATTCAGTTCTTTAGTTGTACCATTCATGTTTCAAATGCTCAACAGCCTCCTGGGGCTATTGGCTGCCAGACTGGACGGCGCAGAGATGGAACATTTCTATCAATGCAGAAAGTTCCACTGCACAGTGCAGATCAGATTGCCTGCCACTGTGTATCACTCTGCAGAAGTTATTTTACTCCTTTAAGCCTTACCTTTCTCAACAGCAGAATAGGAATAAGTAATACATACTCCTTTCTTTCAAAGGATACCTCATTGGAAGATTATTACGTGAAATAATGAATGCACAGCCCTAGCACAAAATAAGTAGGCTACTGTTAGTAGAATTGCACTTTTTATGGCCAATGAAAAGGCCTGTCATCTTGGTCTTTTGTCTTTATAGGATGTTGATTGGTTGGCTGTCTTTTTGAAAAAAAATTGTAGTTACTGATCTTAGAAAGAGAGAGGAATGGAAAGAGAGAGAGAGAAACGTCGATTTGTTGCTCCACCTATTTACCCACTCAACATGTAAGGCTGATTCTTACATGTGCCCTAACTGGGGATCGAACCCACAACCCTGGTAAATTGGGACAACACTCCAGCCAACTGAGATACCTGGCCAGGGCTGGTTGGTTGTCTGTTTAAAAAATGATGCCAGTGTTACCAATTTTTATAACTAAGTTTCACACTTTCTAGTTACAAAGGCCTTCCTAATTAAAGTAGCAAATTCAGCAGACACCCTAGCCCACAATACAAACATCTGGGAATAGGCCATTTACAAAGCATTGAAAATATATTTCTCTGTGATTCCTACAAATAGCAGAGATTTGAAGTATATCGTAGAATTCAGATGAGTGAGGAGAAGAGGAGTTGGGACTGTCCCTTTAAGGAGAGGACAAGGCAACTGGGTAAAGAGAAAGGACAACATGCAAAGAAAAATACTACCATTGCCTTTTTTCTTCTCAAGACAAATATTTTCTGATTTTGGAATTTAATAGGCTTCTTTCCCTCCCCTGGGTCTGTGGCCAGAATATCTGTGGTGAAGAGAATGAAATGTTGTTTCTAAGAATCAAGTTTTCTTAAATAATAACCAGGGTGAAGAGGAAGGGCCAGTGGATGCTCTCATACAACAATGGTGAGAATTAAAATAGCAGCAATATTCCTGATATGACTTTGAGAATACAAATTAAAAACCCTAAAAATATGCATCCCCTTGGGACTTTATCCAGAGAAAGAATCATCTGTTTGTCCAGAGATATAACTACAGAGAGGGTTTATCACAGGTTGTTTCTGACAGGAAAATACTAACCACCTAAATTCCAAAAAAAAAAAAATATATATAGAACATTTGTTAAAGAAACAAAAATGGTATCTGTGCACGGGACTATGATGCAACCATTTAAAAAGACGTAAGAGAATTATGTAAAGACACGGAAAGCTCTTTTAGTGGGTATCGATTGTTCGTGCCTATCCAGAATACCTTCTATGGTTACAGACCCATCCCTGCCTTTTGGGAAACTGTCCATGTCCTGCTGCAGTCCACGTGGCTTGGGCAGAGTTGAATCTTCCCCAGTGCAGAGGTGAGCAAGGAACTAAGGCCTGACCAGTAAGAGTATCATATCTCCTGGCAATCAGAACCAATTTCAAGATGTTTGTTGTTATTCTTTAAAAACTCACTCTCTCTACATTGAGGTTGCTAAACTGATAAAAAGAAAACTTGAAGCTGCTAGTGGTTTTTTTGCTCCCACATGAGAAAATGCCATCACGGAGGAAAATGTAATCTAGAGAGAGAGAAATAGATTTCTGGTGTTGTTTAAGGATCTGGATCTAGCCATGTCTAAACCTAGGCACCATTACTGGACTTTTTATTTACTTATGTGACCCAAAAACTTCTAGCTTTTGCTTAAATTAGTTTGAGTTGGGCTTTTGTCTTTTGCAACCAGAGTCCTAATTTTAATATTTATAATAGGGCGAAGAAAGCAGGTTGAAAAACAGTATGAACAATAAGACTGAGATTTTTATTCTAAAAACAAGCTTTGTATTATGTATGTATAGAAAATATACTAGAAGGACACTTCTCCAAATTGTTACAGTTATTTTGCAGTGGCGGGGTAATTAGTAATTTGTATTTTTTCATTTTTGCTTTTTTCTATTTTCCAATGTCTCTGATAAAAATAGGATGTAATATGGGAAAAATCTAATTGAAAAATTAGATGCACCGTTCTTGAGAGCTCCGTTCAGCTCTCTTCACCTCTTGTGCTCTGTTCATCGTAACCTGAACCACTCTTCACTTGCACCACAGTAATGCATTTCAGCTGGACACACTTAGCTGGACACACTTAGCTGGACAGACCTACTTACACAGGTAGAAACCACATTTCTGAACTTCTCTTGCAACTAGCTGTGGCCATGTGACTGGGTTTTCACCAATGGAACGTGAGCAGAACTGATATATGCAACTTGTGTTACTTGTTTAATGTCTTCCTTTTCTTTCTCTGGTCTTTTCCATAAGCTGGAATGTAGAGGGGGAGTCGAGTAAGCTTTGACCGTAAGGGAAGGGAAACCCCTTGCAGGATAAAGAAACAATAGGGAAGAAATCTGGGCCTCTGAGTGAACTTGTGAAGCAGAGCTAATATATTCTTATTCAGTTTAAATAATAAATTCTGACTCCATTTAAATCAGTCAATTTAAGTCATTTAACACTATGGATGCTGACTGATACAGCACACAGATAGGTATCAGGGGCTCATGAACTGCTTGAACTGTATACAAAATATGTAACACACACACATACATGCATGCACCTGCACGCACACAGAGTGCTTTCTGGGGAGAGGTTCCATAGCCCGTGTCCAGGGAATCTGGACTATGCTGGGTATATATGTTTGAGGGAAGACGATGCCCTTCGTCCATCCCAGACACAAGTGTGTTATAGTTCAGTCTCTGCCATCTTTGGAAACAAAATGTTTCATGTGGAATGCAGAAAATTTCAGTTTCAAACCAAACCAGACTGGTTTACACAAGGAGATGTAGAGACAACACAAAGAGGGTCAGGAAAAAGGAGAGGGCTCTGGAGCAAAGCTGGTGTTACGAAGATAACCCCACGCCTGCAGAGGGGGACCTACATGCCTTCAGGCTGAGTCAAAGAATCACAAACCATCTGATCAAGGCTTCAGGAATCTCTGTAGTTGAAACACAGAGTAGCAAGCAACCAATAAGACAGGTCTGCTGACAGTAGATAAAGATTTGAGGACGTGTCAAAATAATATGCCTGTAAGCCAGCCAGGCTTACTGTTTTTGAGAACCAGGCTAAGAAAATTAACTGGAGAGAGAAGCTGACACTGGTCAGAACCACTCATTAACTATAATGTTAATCCAAGTTGAACAAGGTGATTAAATGAATAGTCACAGAGAACTGCCTACTGGTATGTAAACATGAAATCTACATATTAATTGTTTGGGTACAAAATGCAGCAATTTCCAAGTGATCAAGGTCAGTATCAACAGTGGTAAGTCTGGTTGGTAGTATGTATCCCTGATATGATGAGGAAAATGCCACTTTAGTTCCGTGGTCTTCCTCCCCAAAACTCACCACCGCAGTCCGATTCTAACAAACTCATCAGACAAATCCCAACTGAATAAGACATTCTACAAAACATGTGACCAGTACCCAAAAGTGCCAAAGCCATCAAAAAACAAGGGAAGTCTGAGAAACTGTCACAGCCTGGCGGAGACTAAGCCCATGATGACTAAATGGAACATGGCATCCAAGATGGGATCTTGCAACAGAAAAAAAGACATTAGGTAGGAATTAAGGAAATCTGAATAAAGTATGGAGTTTAGTTAGCAATAAAGTATCAATATTAATTCATTAATAGTAACCGATGCACCATACTAAGATAAGAATAATAGGGAAAACTGGGTGTTGGGTATATAGGAAGTCACCATATACTATCTCTACAGTTTTCCTACAAATATGAAACTCTTCTAAAAATATAAAATTTATACCCGAAGTGTCATCCCATAGGCAAAAAGGTTGCGGATTTGGTCCCTAGTCAGGGCACATACTAGGTTACGTGTTTGATCACTTGTCGGGGCCTCTGCAAGAGGCAACTGATGGATGTTCTCTCTCACACTGATGTTTCTGCTTCTCTCTCGCTTCCTCTCTCTCTCAAATCAATAAACATATACTCAAGTGAGGATAATAAATAGACACATATAATTTATTTGTTTAAATGCAGTTTTATTTTACTTACTAACTTTGAGAGAGTCAGCCTTTCTGTGCCTTAATGGCCTGTTCGGTAAAATTAGAATACAGGGTGGGCAAAAGTAGGTTTACAGTTGTGAGTCCCTGAAACACAGAGTTTATTCTTGTATCATTACTTATTAATTACTATATCATTTTCTATACTAGCAATTATAAACCTAGTTTTGCCCAACCCAGTATAATAGCAGCAATCTAACTCAGAAATTGTTGTGAAGACCAAGTGAGTTAATATACTAAAGTGCTTAGAACAGTGCCTCACAGAGAGTAAGCACCCAGTCAGCATTAACTGTATCACTGTATTATATTATTTTTGAATATTTATAAAGTACAGTAATACTTTATGCATATTTATTTAAAAATAGTCTGGCACTAAAGTCTAACTTTATTTTTAAATCTGAAATGAATTTACCCCAATTAAAAATGTCAAAAATTGTATAATTTCAAAGCTGGCATTTCGAGTGAAGTGTAAGGTGTGCTTGTGTCAGGGTCACATGGTGGGCCACGTGCAGACCTTGCTCACCCTGCGAAGACTCCATTGTGAATTAGGGTCTTAGGAACCTCAAGTTCACAGAAAGAGTGATGACTTTGTTACTGAGGGTCCAAAATTTCTCATGGTGTAAAAAACCTGAAGTTTGTATTTTAATACCAAAGTAATGACTTAGATGACCCCCACAGAGAAAAGGTGGCTAGACTACAGACCCGAGATCCAAGTGAAGAGAGGAGAAACTCTTAGTTGCTTAGATGTGTGGCAGCAGGAACCACCAGCTGAGGCTCGGGCAGATGTTTCTCCCGGCGGACACACAGCTGATCAAAGAACCTGTGACGCCCCCTAAGTCCAGCTCTGGATCGTCCAGACCCACTGCAGGTGTCAGGGTTCTGTGTGTGTGAAACCACCCAGCAGTCTCCCCCCTTTGTCTAATGAGTGAAAACT
This sequence comes from Artibeus jamaicensis, assembly GCF_021234435.1. Taxonomy (NCBI): domain Eukaryota; kingdom Metazoa; phylum Chordata; class Mammalia; order Chiroptera; family Phyllostomidae; genus Artibeus; species Artibeus jamaicensis. The sequence continues at coordinate 4,093,620 of NW_026521954.1, forward strand.
TCAGTCTCAGAGGTCTTCCCTTTTTCCAACAACTGAAAATGTCATTCCAAGTTTTGATATCTAAATAATATTACTACTGTCTAAATTAGAAATTCTCTATATGTCATATGTATTCCCCTACTGTCTTTAACATTTTAAGATATCAATCTATAGTATACTCATAAAATGAGCATGTTATATTTGTTGTTATTTGTGAAAATGCAGACAACTGTACTTGAACAATAAAAAAAAGAATCATCCCCAAGTTATGTACAAAGATTTGATGAATATCTGTGTTGCTTCTTTTGACATTAACAGTGATAATTTCTGATTTGTTTATAGTAGAAGAGCAACTTCCTAGAGAAACTGCTCACTTAATCAAAAAGCTAGAGGCAAATAGATGTTTCTACTCTTAGGACAAAAATCAAAGACTCAGAGCCAGAGGACTAAAGGGAATTAAGAATTAGATTCCAGATGTAAGAATTAGATATATTTAATCTAGAAAAAAATGGAGAAGTAGAAGTATACACACAAAAGACATTTCTAAAATCTAGAATGTTTGTTTTTTGCAGGAAGATGTTAAGATAGAAACTTTAAAGCACTGGACAAATTAAATTCCTTTGACATATTTCCCCTCATATCTAAAAAGCAGAGACAATTTAAGTACATTCTATTTTTGAAATAATATCTTAGAAATAGTTTGGTTACTGTAGATGTGAACTGTTAATTCCCATTATATTATTTACATTATCAATCTTTTTGACCCAAAATTTTAAAACTATATTTCAGATTTTATAAAACATCATTTTCTTATATTTATGTCTCCTATAAATAAAAATAGCAATTTTATATTCTTGAAGTATGTACACAGCCACCTCAGTAAAAAAAGGGCAGTCTTTTTCTTTTATAATGAATGTCCCGACAAGATGATATTTCAATATGACTACTAAAGAATAGATTCATTTAATTTCAGTAATCATTAGGTATGCAAACTACCTTTGTTGTAAGGAATTATAGTAACCAATGTTTGTATATAGCCTTTCCAAGATCATTTTCATATATACAAATTTTATAATCACATGTGTAAAATATCTCCAAGTTCTAGATACATGTTCAGGTTTTTATAATTTGTGCTGGTAAATAAATGGTTTGTTTTGTATAATTTTGTTAAAATATTCTTTTTACATTGTATTGATTTTCAAATGGAAAGATGATTACTCTTTGGTTTCCCACAAAAATGATAAACACTGAACCTTTTCTATATACAGTATTCTCCTATGGCAACAAGTCTCAAAAAAAAAAGAAAGCAAGAATAAAATACCGCCAAAACAATGGAAGCACATTAACTCAATTGATCTATCTCCATATTAAATTAGTTTCTCCTATTCCCTCAAGATAATGCCAAGTCATGAACTAATTAAATTTTTAAAAATGAAATACACTAGTTACCTATGTAAAGATATTCCCTTCTCTCCATTACACAAATGATTATAGATGACTGGTCTTTATGTGTTATTATTCTAACACCACAGTTCATAATTCCATGTTCCGAAGGTTAGAAGAAAAGGTGGTGAATATCCCTAAGTAAGATATATTTGAATGTATGAACTCATTTTGTCTCCATCTCATACATTAAAAAGAGAAAGAACCCATAATCAAACCACACAAATGATAAGCTATTTGCACCTTTAAATATTTTGAAATATTTGAGTGCAGATGAATCAGAAAGATGACTTTCATGCTCTCACTTGCTACACAACATACTACGGTAGTGTGCTACTCACTAAAAAGAAAATCCACTTCAAAGATAAAGTCAGGTTCCAAGGATGAATATAGATAAAATAGTTATAAAATTTCCAATGTTTTATTTTCTCTCCTCAAACTCATTTCCCCTTCTTCTTGCCTCCTCTTCACCAGGTGACCACATCTAATCCCTCCACATTCCCTTAAACTCTACTGAGGGAATGTCCCCCATTTCCCTAACCAGCACAATTTTCAGTGAAGTGAAGGTAACAGGAATTAGTAGCTGTCATCTTAGAAAGAGACATGTCACTGTATTCTCCGTATCAGTCTGGAGAGCTGCAACACAGACGAGACAAAGAGAAATAGCCATAGAAAAATACGACTGACAGCCACATGGTGTACAAAAAATACTGACAAACTACAGTGTTATCTCCGTGTGAAATCTTTCATTTTCACTAAGACTTTAAAATGATTCTATAATCTGTTGCAAACTAAAATGTCATAAAGACTGTACTGTAGAAATGTCTTTGATAGTTTTGGTGTGATTAAGGAAGGTAAAAGAATGAAGCAAACTGGAGGGCAATGATGCATAAAACTGCAACTATATATTCTGTTCAAGACAGAGCCAGATCTATATATGGAGCACAAGGTATTTCAAAATGAATGCTATTTGTTGTCTATATAATTTTACACAATTAAAATGAATATTAGAATGTTTTTTAAATCCCCAAACTACCACATGTGCATACCAAAATATCATATGTATATATATGTATTATAATATAAATGATAATATTAACTTATTTTAAAACATTATAGAGACTACTATATCCCCACACCCCATTTCTAACAGTAAGAAAATAGTCAACCTGCATGAACTGGAATCAGATTCATTTTCTTCTTCACTAGTGCCATCCTCCACTTCTGGTCTATCCAGCCAGTGTGCACCGCCACAATCTTCTGCTGTAAACTCAAATGCAGGGACTTCGGAGGTGGATGCCATTGGCCAAGAAGGTGAACTCTGAAAATCCAGTTGGCTGGACCTTCGGTAACCAATTGAAGCCAAAGGCAACTGCAGGCTACATGGATCTAAAAACTTTCTCCCACCGTTTGCTCCAGTCTGTCCTCGATTCCAAAATTCTCCCTGCTGGCTGTCAACTGCGGAATTAGGAGATGATGCTTGATGGCCAAACCACCTCCATCTGATTTTCAAAATCTGCTTCACATCAAACTCTTTACGAGAACCAGACATCCTCAGAGAAACCAAGTGATCGTCTAGGCAACGGGGAAAAAGCACTGCACAGAGATTTGTGCATCCAACCTAGACAAGAGAAGTATATGCCCTGCTGTACACAATAAACAGATTGAAAGGAAAATAAATCACATTCACATATATCTCTGCATTCACTTTTATACCACTATATCAGATTAAAAAGAACAAAGGATAATGAATAAAGATGCAACACGGTGGAACATTCCGTTCAATCAGAGCAAACTCTCACCCACCTATCCTGAAGCAGCTAGACCACTTTCCCCTGCTCTCCTTTCCCATCCTGACCATTAGCTCTCACAAACACTGACAGCATTCATTAAAGTCCTTTCAAATGCAGAACACTACCCCCTTTCCTTAAACCACAAATGACAGAGACAGAAAGCACGATCCTCTCCCAGTATCTGTCTCTGCTGCTTAGTATATTAACTCTTTTATTGCTGACACAAGACATTTCTTCCAGAGCATTTTTCTTTGTACTTAAAAATCACTGTAAAACTAAAGGGTTTCTATTTTTATACTATGTTCCCAAAAGAGATGTCACAAAAAACAATGCTTTTTTTAATAAGCATTTTTTAAATTAGATGAGTTATAATGATTTTTCACGCAGTGCTCTTTGAATTGGAGGTGAGGAGGGAGGAAGAGAACAAAGGTGAGGCTCCAGTTGGTTGCTTCCCACCTGTCTTCTCACTTCAGGAAAGGAATGCGTTGAATTAATACAGTATGATCCTGGGCAAGATGTCATTCGAGCAAGGAATAAGGAGAAGGAAAAAGTTAAAAACTACAAAGGATCAAAATATGGCAGTAGTTATTCTTCAACTAAATAACACGAAGCCAATATTGCTCTGAAATTAGGACTGGGCTATGATTTAGTATAATATGCAAATTTCTATGATCATTACAATAACTTAAATATAAAAAACATTTTCCAGAGTGCTCAACATCTAATACTATATCAAATATTTCATTCATAAGACAATGCCTTTTATCAACTGACCAAGAAAATAAAAATCTGCTTTCTATATATCTTAATGTCATACACCTCTTTAGGAGAATAAAAATTATTCAGAGAAAGAAGAATGAGTGGCATGAAAAGCCATATATGATTGTATGCTAAATACTGTAGAACAAACAATAAATACTACAAGAAAGAGGAAGGAGATGTCAGAATGGTGGGGTATGGAATGGGCCAGTTCCATTAGAGAGAAGGCTTCCAAAAGTAGGAAGAAGTTGAATTGACGAAACGATGACAGAATTTTTATAGGAGGAAAGACATTTTTTAAAAAGTATGCAGTGAGCACGGTGACAAAGAAAGAAGGAAATATTCTTTTAGTAGGCCAGCCAGACACATCTAATTAATTTTAAGGAGTAGTAAGAGATAAAGTGGGATGAATATGGTGTGATAAAATGCCTTGAGCACACAGCAAAAGATGTAAAGACTAGCAGGCAATATGAAGTGCACTGTTGAACAGGGCAGTGCTGTAGGAAATTCATTTAGCAGTTGTATGCAAGATGCATTAGAAAGTGAAGTGACACTCTCCTCTCCTCTCACCTCTGCAAGATTCCTTAGCAACACCCTTCTAACTTCACTCTAACTATCCAACTTTATTTTCCAACACACACATAACCATTGCATCTGTCAAGACAGTGTCTACACTGTGTTGCTCCCTCTTTTATATGCTGTTTGTGTTCCAGTTTCTGTGGGTTTAAAATCCTGCTCATCCTTCAAGGTGTAGCATAGGCACTACCACCCTTAGAAAGGCTTCGGCTACTCTAACCCCGTGGCTGTCAACAAGGATAGCACCAACACCACTCCCCCACCACATCCCCAAGAGGAATGTTGTTTGTTGGAATGACCGAGGAGTGCTATAGGCATTGAGTGGGCAGGGGCCACAGATGGTAAACATCTTGCAGTCCATGGTATATACCCACAAAATAAAGAATTGCCACTGCAGTAGTCCACCATGAGCTGGTCATCACAGTCTTCCTTCTAACTATTTATCGAGCATTTACATGTACTGGCACCACAAGAAATAGAAAACTGAATAACAAATCTTTTTAAAAGAGGTTTTAAACAGACTCTGGCATAGGAAAGGATAATTAAATGAACACCACAAATGAAGACTGCCTTTTGATAAATTTAATTTTATGTAATTTTTAATTGGATTCAATCTATCAGTGTAAGAGCATTTATCAGAGATTCTACTCACAATGTACTAGCTTCAATACCTAGAATACCTAGAATACCTTGACTGACTGTTGAAGCCTGAACTCAAGAGTGGAACTTCATTAAAGGCTACTGAGATGCCAGACATTTTTCAATAGAATGCAGAGAAGAAATCCAAAAAGTTAAGGAGATATGAATGTTAAAATATTAAACCATGTCCCCTCTCCCAGGAGATTCCAAACACCCTTCCCACCAAGAGATGAAGATATATATTAAACATAGATCTCTTTAAGGTAGTAGCTACTCTGAATAGTCTAGAGATGCAGCTGGGAGATTAGCCATTAAAATAGGTGTCCTCATGAGCCGCCAAGATGGAGGTATAGGTGGATGTGCCGTGCCTTCTCACACAACCAAGTTTAGGGACAACTAAATATTAGCAATAGAAATCACAGCCAGAACACGGAAAATTGAACTTTTCTGAAGTCCGTTAACAACAAATTCTTCAGCCTGACCGGTAAGGGGCGAAACCAGTGGCTGGTGGAGCAGGGTTGCACAGGAGGAATCCAGACGTGGAATCCACGCGCAGGGTTGGACCTAGTGAGCCACCGAGCCAGTGACCAGGCGAGCGACCGCAGAGGAGACAGCGGGGAAGCGGTGCTGCGTGTTGACTGTGGTCGCCTATTTGTGCACGAACGGACAGGCGAGGGAGTGGGCGGTTGGGCCGGGGCCGGCGTCCCCGCGGCAAGCGGCAGTAGAGGGCGCCGCCATTTCCCGCTCTGACCACGCCCCCACATACAGCATCACAACCCAGCGACCTGGGAGTCCAAGGCGCTGCTTCTCATACTTAAAGGGCCAGAACAGACCAAAAATGTCGCAAGTTCTCAAAATCCCTGAGCCCATAGACCTAAGTGAAGAAGAAATAGCAAAACTCTCAGATGCACAGTTTAAAACACTGGTCATCAGGATCCTCACAGAACTGGTTGATTATAGCCACAAATTAGAGAAACATATGAAGGCGAAACTAATTGAAATGAATGGAATTGCACAGGACACCAATAGCGATGAAAAGGAAACTGGGACTCAAATCAATGGAGTGGACCAGAAGAAAGCAAATAATGGCCAAACAAAAAAGATTCAGGAAGCAAGAATTCAAAGAAATGAGGAGAGTCTTAGGAACCTCCAGGACATCTTTAAACACTCCAATATCCGAATTATAGTACCAGAAGGGGGAAAGGCACAGCCACCAGTGGAAAACTTATTTGCACAAATAATAAAGGGAAATTTCCCCAATCTGGCAAAGGAAATAGACTTCCAGGAAATCCAGGAAGCTCAGAGAGTCCCAAAGAAGTTGGACCCAAGAAGGAACACACCAAGGCACATCATAATTACATTAGCCAAAATTAAAAGGAAGGAGAGAATCCTAGAAGCAGCAAGAGCTAAGGGGACAGTCACCTACAAAGGAGTCCCCATCAGACTGTCAGCTGATTTCTCAAAAGAGACCTTACAGGCAAAAAGGGGCTGGAAAGAGGTATTCCAAGTCATGAAATCCAAAGACCTACAACCAAGATTGCTCTATCCAGCAAAACTTTCATTTAGAATGGAAGGACAGATAAAGTGCTTCTCAGATAAGATCAAATTCAAGGAGTTCATCATCACCAAGCCCTTATTATATGAAATGTTAAAGGGACTTATCTAAGAAAAAGAAGTTAAAGAAACATGAACAGTGAAAGGACAACAAACTCACAGTTATTAACAACCACACCTAAAACGAAAGCAAACTAAAAGGACAGCTAGATCAGGAGTGGAAACACAGAAATGAAGATCACATGGAGGGTTAGCAACAGGGGAGTGGGAGGAGGAGATGGGGGGAGAAGGTACAGCAAATAAGTAGCATAGACAGTAGATAGAAAATAGATGGGGGGGCAAGAATAGCATGGGAAATATAGAATCTAAAGGACATGGGACACATGGTCATAAACTAAAGGGGGGTAATGGTGGGGATGGGGAGGTAGGGTGGAGGGGAATGAAGGGGGGAATAGAACAACTGTAACAGCATAATCAATTAAAAAAAAATAGGTGTCCTCATTGCACAGGGATCTCAACCGGGATCTCAGGTTGACAAAGGCCAAGTTGCAGCATTTAATTGCCACTGTCAACATGTGTATATATATTTCCAAACTTTCGTATCAGTAAACTTTTACTGCATGCTTTTTATTTTATTTTACTTTATTTTGTCGGTCCTCTTCCATTCATTCTCCCTGGTAATCAGTGTTGACAGGCTGGTGGAAAGGCGTTCACATCTTTCTTCATGTTTATAGAATCATTTACCAACTTCCATACACATATACAGGAGTTTTGTTATTGTTAATGAAAGAAACAATATATTGTATATATCTTTTATGCATTTTGCTTTTCTCAATTATATGTATATGCATAAATGAACTAATAACGATCTTTTTAGCATGTGCATAATATTTCATAATTGTAAGATACAATTTATTAAACTATCTCTTTGCTAATGCGCATTTGAGTTGGTTTCAGGTTTTTGTTTTATGTTATTAAAATAATATTGAAATAAAAATACAAGTGAGGCTTTTATGTCTATGGAACTTACTTCCAGGAATGAAATTGCTGGGTTGAAGGTATGTGTATTTTATATTTAAATACAAAATTTATTTTCCTAAATTTCACATTTCCAAAACTAGAAAGAACATACCCTTCTAATCTATTTTCTTAGACCCAACAGTCAACACGAGTATTATAATTACTTTAACTCCAGATGACTACTGGGCTTGAGCATATTTTACAGGCTTATTGGCCATTTTGACTCTCAGTTTTCTGAACTGTGTATTTACATTCTTAGACTTTCTTCCTCTTGGGCTGTTTGTTCTTCCTTTATCACTATGTGGAAGCTCTTTCTACATTACAGAGATCAGCTCTATCTACTTGTTTTGCAAATAATTTTTTCTAATCTATTTTCCAAATGAATAGCAACTAGTGCCTGCATCTTTAAAAACATTTTAAAATTGAAGTTTAACATTCAATAGAGAAGTGTACAAGTCACGGTGGGAGAGCTCAATGAATTTTCACAATGGGACTGCACCCAGGCTAAGAAAGGCACTCAAGAGGTCTTTGTCATGCTTTACCTCAAAAGGTAGCCACCATCTTTTGCATAAATTAATTTTACTTGCTTTTGAACTTCATATAAATGTATTTTTTAATCACTGTTTTGAAATCAATCTGTGTTGTGGTCCGTAGCAGCTGATAGTTGGTTTTTATGGCTATACAGTATTCAACTGTATAAATATATGACCAGCAAAATCTGTTTTATTGCTGATGGACATTGAGTTATTTCTAGTTTTGGACTTCTGCAAGTAAATCTATGAAGATTCTTGTATTTGTTTTCCAGTATACATGTACACATGAACAGAAAACTGCTCGATCATAAGGTATGCATATATTCATCTTTGATCACTCTTACACATGTACACTTCCACCGGCTGCATATGAGAATTCTGGTTATTCGACATGCAACCAACACTAGTATTGTCAGATAACCTTAGTCTATAGTTTTACATAATGGAACAGCTGACGCTACTTTGGGGAACAGTGCTTTTATTTAATGTTTATATACCTTTAAGAATCTAATGAAAGCTGTAGATGTAAGTTTGTGAATTCAAAATATGACACTACTGCCCTGGCTGGTGTGGCTTAGTGGACTGAGTGCTGAGCTGTGAACCAAAAGGTCACTGGTTCAATTCCCAGTCAGGGCATATGTCTGGGTTGTGGGCAGTGTCCCCAGTAGGGGGTGCATCAGAGGCAACCACACATTGATGTTTCTCTCCCTCTCTTTCTCCCTCCTTTCCCTTCTCTCTGAAAATAAATAATATCTTCAAAACAAAGATGACAATACTACAAGAGCAACACGGAAATGTCATTGAGGTAGATGCAGATGAGCTCACTTCAACAGTGTGACTTCACTCAATCTCAGCCATTTAGTACCTGGTTTATATGGATGATCATTACTATACAAACCTCTCTTCACCTAGAGTTTTAAAGACAGCAGTATTTGTTTTATGAGTAATTAATTTTAATGAGTCTATTCCTATAGTTTTAAGGATGTAATATATATGTTACATAAACACATCAAGAATTAATTTCACTGTACTAACCCAGCAGTACTTCACACCTCAAGTCTTCCCTCAACTATAACAAGAATGAGTGACAACTCATTTTTCTAATGAGTGCATTAGAAAAATCCTTTAAAGTTTGGTAATCCTGGGATACTTTTAAAAAATTGTCAAATTAAGTCTTTTATCAGACTATCTCATTTTAAAAAATTGAAAAATAATATAATTCCCCTAAAATTTAAATTCCACTAATATTTTTAAAATGTATGATGGCAGAAAATATCAGTGTATTTACCCAGGTAAGATGAGATTTGAGATTTAATTTTAATTCCAGAGATATACCAGATATTCTGTACCTCTTCTCCAAACTCATAAAAAGCAAACATTATAAACACAAAATAACCTAGGATTTATGTTAATTTAATAACTGTTTGTGCTTTATGCAGGAAGAACTCAAAGGTGAGAAAATAGACAGTAAAACCCATCAGGGCAGAGACCACTATATCTCTAACAACTTGTATGGTGTATGGCATTCAAGTAGTTACTGAATTTAACTCAGAGAATAAATGAATAAATTAATGGCACAGATGTTGATTTGGGAGATCTGAAAATCTAGCATAAGAGGGTCTTGAATAATATCCTTACTGAATTATCAAGGAGAAAGTATGTCCTTTATTCGAGAGAGGATGAGGTTCTTGATTTGAGGATCTAGAGGCGGAGTGCAAAAGAAATTAACTTGGCAACACTGAAGAATGGATTTGTGAGGGAAGATAACACCAGCAGGGAAACCAGTTAGAAAACTCCTCAAGGTGACAGGTATAGTTTAACCTTGGCTAGAGGCAACAAGATCTGACAATAGAATGGATGTTAGAAGATGTTGTAGGGACAGACGTTATGGAATGTCTGTGGCAAACAGAAAGACTCCAAGTTGACAGCGTTCCAAACCTGGGTGACTGGAAGAATGGTCACGCTGGCATAAACAGGAAAGTAGGAAGGGCACAGTTTCAGGAGGACTGAGTGCAGCTTTAGACAAATTTGGTTTTAATTATGTTTCTAGCAACCAAATAGAGAAACTAGGGTCTAGAACCCCACCTAGCTCAATGTTAAAATCAATCTATTTAAGAAATCAGAAATTTAAAGCATGGATAAATGAATCCTGGATTCTTAATATTTGTTATTTTTTTATCTTTATATTTACTTCCTAATAGGTATCACAAACACACTGTATCGGAATTTCTTTATAATGAAAAAAAGTTAGAATGTACTCTGAAATCTGATATTAAATCACATTGTTAAAAATCATTGAGAAATATTTCTGATTTAATTAGTAAACAAAAATTTACAATAAGTATTGAATTTAAACTCATCTGTAACAAGCTAAGAGATTTAGCTTGTAAGCTACATGGTAGATTTAAGAAATCAGCAGTCAAAAACTCTGATATACAATGAAAATTGAAGTACAGTTTCATGGTAAAAGCCACTAACACAGATTCTATTTCTTTGTGTACCCTAAAAGAACTGTGATATATACTTACACAGGATCAAGGTGAAAAAAGTAAGTGGGGTAAATGTTACGTACTTTTTAAACTACGCCATGTCTCCTTGCTACATGAGTATACAGCATCCCACACCACCTGCTCAGATAACTCAATAATCTCATTTGACGAGATCAGCCCGTTCAGGGTGGTATGGCCATAGATTCAATAATCTCATTTGAATTGCTCAAAGTCTGTCTTCTCCCACAGACTAGAAACTCCATGCGGGTTACCAAATGGACTACAGCTTTCAAGGCCCTCAGAATACAAGCACTGACATTCAATTTTAAAATCACAACACAGCATGGTGAAGATATACAGGTGCATGAATAGGATACTAAAATAGCTGCAGAGATCAAAGACAAATTTGCAGTCAAGTTGGAACTCTGAGTGTAGTAAAAGCCCACCTGTCGGATGAAACCTATAGTTGGCTCATTAAATGAAAAAGTCAGTACAGGTATCCCCCACTTTTTAAAAGTTCACTTCATGCCATTTTCACTTTTATGAAAGACTTACATTAGAACCTATTTTTGCTAACTGAAAGAGATCGTAAGAGGATTTTTGCTTTCACAAAGAAAGGCAAAAAGCAAAAGTAGTGGTCAGCGTGTATTTGGCTGCAAGCTGTTACAGAAGCAGCAGCAGCCCCAGCAGGGAGGCAGCCAGCCAAGCTCCTGCCCTGGGAGCCACACTCGGCATCTCAGCTCCAGCCTGCCAGAGCTCTGAACTGTGTCTGTGAGCATCTGCGCTGCATCTCGATTCATTCTGTGCATTCCCGCTTCCACGCTACGTTACTGTTATTTTAGGTTTTATGTGTTATTTGGTATGATTTGGTAAGTTATTTTGGGGTCTGGGAACACCAAAAAAACTTTCTATACAAACGAGCAGTAATTGCTTCTTTGCAATTACCACTGTCGTACACCAGTGACTGTCAACCTCCTTCATCTCATGGCACACATCAGTTACTAAAATTCTGCGGCACACCAAAAAAAAAAATTTTGCTGATCTGAAAAAAAAAAGTATAGTTTTGATTCATTCACACCGGACAGTTACTGTTGTGTTGCCTGTTGTCATTTTTTAAAAAATCTGACAGTCTAAGTGAAAAGGGGTCAGTGCCCCTGACTAAACAGTCAGGTATCGCATGTTTTAAAAATTCTCGTGGCGCACTGGTTGAAAATTGCTGCCTTACACCATTTCAGCTTAGAAAGGTGTCATAGGGTAGGCTCTACTTTGGGATAGTGGGGGAAATCTGTAACTGTAAAAATTATGTTGACATATTAATGCTGTTATTTTAAACACATAAGTGTACATTTATGCACAAATTTTTTTCATATAAAGTAAATGCTGTATATTTGATACGGGCCTCCTACAGAGTTTGGGTCTTCTTTCTTGTACAAGCCACGCCCACAAGTGAAGATCCATCATCTAAGATTTCCACTTATGGCTTCTATAAATGGAGAAAAATGCAAGAGCACTTCCGAAAGAACATGAATCCATCAGACCAGCGGTCTGTCCACCATGAGATAAGAAGGCTGGGCCAGATGTAAATTAATCCACTACTTAAGGAGAAAGTCTTACTACAAGAAAAAGTCAGCTGAAGTAAACAGCGTGCTTAGTGATGTTGATTTACATTTTGGTGTGAGCCCCCTATTTCCTTGAAAACCACTAGTACTCTGAAACCAGCTGGCTGGTGCATGGGCACTCACTCTGACAGGCACGCCTTTGATGATCCCCCACCCTCATCTCTTACAGCTATCCAACTTGATAGCAAATTAATTTTCAAAGAAAGAATTCTCTTTTCTTTAAACTCATTAATTAACGTGTTTACTAATGTTAAAAACAGGTTTCTGAATAAACAAAACTAACTTCCTGGAAGTATCCAACTCAACAGGTAAGCACAGAAGTGCATGTTTTCCAGGAGCTGCTTACTTGGCCATGAGCACTCAGCTGACCCTTGCGATTGGGACGTACATTTAACAGAGGATCGAGAAGCATTAGGTTAAAGATATGAGTCTGTTCAGAGGTAGCCAGTGGAGGGTGCTTCTGCTGTTATTTTTTCACATTATCACTTGTTAATGGTAGTCTAAGTGTTATAGCAGAAGGAGCCCAACAGTTAAATCACCTACCACCAGCTCACTGTATAATTTGGGCAAATCACTTTACTTTCTTGATCTTTAGCTTACTCTTCAGTAAAATGGGATTAAATAAGTAGCATGTGCAGGTATTGAGTTAAGATCTGGATTTGTAACAGCAGCTACTATTTCCTAAGTGCCTACTAAATGTGCAAGATAATATGTGAAATACTTTGCATCTAGCTGTCACAAAACCTCTGGCAAACAGGGTAACTCCCCTCCCCCTTAGAGATAAGGGCACTGAAGTGAAGTGAGGTTACATGTATCTAGTGAGTAGCAGGGTTCATTTGGGACCAGAACTTACTCCAAAGACTGTGTACTTTCAGGTACACCACACTGCTCCCTGCTTCCAAAGTATTCTCATTTGCAACCCACAGCTGCTTTGTGAGGCGATACTGTGGGTATTTACCCCCATCGTCCAAATGAGGAAGCGTGTTCAGAGTACAGCTGTCTTGTATAAGGTTAGACATCTAGGACAGAATAGTAGGGCAGACTTAAATTCTTTACCAAATAAGATCTGACCAAACTTAAAGCTAATAAGGCACTTAAAAAGAAAAAAACATGGTAAAGAATATGTCACTTCTAATACAACAAAGACTGTTAAATTCATCATTAAATATTGAAATGCCATTTATTCACCAAGCACAAGTGCCTCATAGATTTTTTCCCACTTGGATCCCTCCCAATTTCTGTCACTATTTCTTTTGGGCAAAGTGCTGGCCCACAATGACATTAAAAGAACATTTTCAACTCCCTCAACGCAGCTAAATTGATATGATATGGACTTTTTTACCCCCAAACTCTCTTATAAAAGTTATCACATTTGATACAATGAAGACCACAGCTTGATTATAACAAAATGTTTATTATTTTTAAAAGATTGTATTTATTTATCTTTAGAGAGGAAGGGAAGGAGAGAGGGAGAGAAATATCAATGTATGGTTGCCTCTTGTGCGTCCCCTGCTGGGACCTGGCCTGCAACCCAGGCATGTGCCCTGACTGGAACTGAATCGGGATTGTGTGGTTTGCAGGCTCGCACTCAATCCACTGAGCTATACCAGCCAGGGCAAAATGTTTATTTTTTAAAGTAGCCCTTTGACTTGATGATGACAGCTAAAATAAGAAAGATTTCCTTGCCACCTATGCCTTAGATTTTGTGAATTAAGTACACATTTGCTGTGGCACAAGGATGAGAATTGTAAAGATTGTGGCAAACCCCTGCTAAATTTCCTGTATGGCATGTGCTGAGATACCCAACTAACTGACATATGTGCCATAAAAAGTAATAGTGTGGATAACCGTAATTTTGTCTTTTACTGACCTGAACCAAATTCAGTGTTTGGCTCTGGATTTGCTTCTGTGCAGCTTTATGGTAATGGAGGCGGAAAAAGTAATCAATCAGGATTCTCAGACACAAATATAACCAAACAAAATTGCCTGGGTTCTCTGCATCTACAATAAGCCAATCACAGATCAGTCTGATTCTGCTGCAGGACCAATTGGATTTTATAAACTGTATATTTATATTAGACAGAACAGTGTTAAGTTGGGCAAGGAAAGGGTAGTAAAGGGCAATGAGTAAGCAATAGAAGAAAAATGTGACGCACTCTTTCTTAGCTGTTCATAATTAGAAATAGTTAATCACTACAAATGTCAATTAAACCAGTTAACCATTAAAGAAAAGCCTGGCTCACCCTAAAACTAGACCTAAAAACAAACCAAATATACCCACCAAGAGACTGTTCTATCCTTCAGCTCCAGCAAAATGCAAAATGAGGTATGTTAGTGAGTCCAGTGGAGGTCTATGGAGGCCAGAACTTCCAGCATTTAATTGAACCTAAGGAGACAGTTCAGGGGTAGTCCTCCCAAACTCCCAATCTCCACTGGGGGTGGGAGTAATAAATTTAGGACAAGCTAATTCAGGCCCCTCCAAATGACCATGCTGAATGTATCCAGCAATTCTAAACTCCTGTAGAGCTCAGAATTGAGTACTCCTTTTTCCTGCCTATTATAGAAATACCTCCCCAAAGAAAGGCAAATATTAAGTGGAAACGAGCCAACTAGCCTCAAGTCAAAATCCCCTCTCATCCACTCTCTACACTGCAGTCAAAGCAACTTTCCAAAGTGCAGTTCTTGGCTATATCAGTCTTACTTAAAAGTTACATTTTTGTGTGTGGTCGGGGGCGGGCTGGGATGGGAGTAAAAGACAGAAAACTGTACTTGAACAACAATTAAAAATTTTTTTTCGAGAAAAAAAAGTTCCATTTTTTTGTTCTCAATCACTGCAAAAATACATAAAAGCCAAGATCTTTAGTGTGGAATTCAGTGTTTTTAACAATCTAGTAGCTTTTGTCTACCTTTCCATCCTTACCTTCCTCTTAACCCCTCTTCCTGTTTCATACTTTTTCCATCATAAAGAGTTAAAACACACTATGTCAAAGGAAGCAAAAGGTATATTATTGAATACTTCCCAAATGAAAAGGACTATAGATAATGGTCCTTTAGAAGATCCTATGGGTAATACAAGTATGAGCAGAGTTAAAAATCTTTTCGTTTTCTGCATTTGACCTTCAGTTGGTTAACTAAGACTTTTAGCTCTGGTGGAAGGAGGTATGCTACTTTCATTACCAGGCAACACTGTTCACAGTAAAAATGATGATTAAATTTGCCTCTAGACTCAGAGGAACTATACATAAACTATAAATACCTGATAGGAAGCCATAGTTTTGACTTTCCTAAGTGTGATGCTCTTGTAACTGGCCTATGTCTTTCAGGGACCCTGGAAGCTAAGTCTATGGAATTGTATAAGAGATACCGTCTTCGTGGGACCTGAGATTTTCAAGGCGAAAGTCTGTCTCCTGCCACTCGAGGGTCCACGTGAAAGGCTATCTCCCAGACAGCTACATGGACTGCTTGCATGGGTTGTTGTAAGGAGCACAACTGCTGATGAGCAGCTGGGATGCTGCCTCACTGGTAATCAGCAGTTCTTGTCTGATATTCTTCTGAGTGAACAAGGTGACCACAGTTTTGTGAGCCTGAAGATTCAGTTGACCCTAAGGAGACTGCTCAACTATACAGCAACAAGAGTATAAGAATGGCTTGGGCCCTGGCTGGTGTCGTTCAGTGGTGGAGGGCCAACCTGTGAATCAAAGGGTCACTGGTTCAATTCCCAGTCTAGGGTGCATGCCCAGGTGGCAGGCCAGGTCCTTGGTAGTGGGCATGCAACAGGCAACCACACACTGCTGTCTCTCTCCCTCTCTTTCTCCCTCCCTTCCCCTCTATCTAAAAATAAATAAATAAAATCTTAAAAAAAAAGACCAGCTTGGAATGGCAGTCCATACACTGTAAAGTTTGAACCCAAACTCTTCTTTTTTTTGGTCTGCTCTTTTAGTCTAACATATATGTTCCTGACAAATTCTTTCCCTGCCTTAACAACGGTGCAAGCAGTGTTGAGGAGTCTGTGACAACCTGGGACTGACGACCTGTCCTGCCGACCTTAACTGGACGTGTACTGTGACTGACAAATAAACCTTGGTTGTTTTAAACCACTAAGGTGTGAAGGTCCTTTGTTACCACCACATAAGTTACCCTACCTGATATACTCAACAAAATCCTTTCTCATAAATGGAGTGAAGACACTGAATAGCTCTGACCCTCATTTATCTTCAGAATAGTAACATTTTGTATAGCACTACATCATTTATAGAATGCTTTCCTATAGAAGTGTCCCTCATTATCCAAACTCTCAAAATCCAAACATAGGAATTGAATTGATCCAGATACATTTTTTTACTAATCCCTCACTCTCTCAGTTCTCACTACTTGGTGGCTGAAACTCCGGAACCAAGAACATTGACCTCCAAACTCTTGTCATCTGCAATCAGGAAAATATTTGAACAGTAAAATATTCTTTTTAAAAAATTTTATTTATTTATTTTTAGAGAGAGGGTTAGGGAGGGAGAAAGAAGGAGAGTAACACTGATATGAGAGATAAACATCTATTGCCCCGCCAGGGGACTGAACCTGCAATCCAGACATTTGGCCTTTCGTTTTGCAGGATGATGCCTAACCAACTAAGCCACACTGGCCAGAACTAAAAGATTCTCCATACATTATTTATTATCACCCTTAAAGCTGTTTCTCTACTGCCCAATACCTATTCCTCTCTCAACATCTACTGAATGAAATGGGTGCTGTCATTATTCTAATCTTACAAATAAGAAAACAGATTCAGAGTGGTTCATAAACTTGTTGGAAACAACCTGGCACATCAGTGGTGGAATCCCAGATTTTCTGGTTCCAAATTACTTTCTACTATCAGCATGTTTTCTAAGACCTTTTACCACTACAAAACTCTAGAGTTTGGTAGTAAATTAATAGTATCAATAATATTTGTGATGAAAAGAACATGTTAATCACATATTCATACCTGAGAATAACCTGAGAAGTCATTCTTGAAGAAATTCTATTTGCCTAAACCTCGTCTAATTCAGGACCCAGAATACCCATGAAACACTGAACAGGAAAAAGTCCTAGAGGTCATTTGATCCAATAGGCAACTTGCAGAACAATAACTATGAAAGAATTCAGGGGAAAAGTAGCCTTTACCTTTAATATATAGTATATTAAAATTCTGACTTTTACATTAGCTTCACTTTGGTTCTTACCAAACCGGGTAGCCTCAAACTCTTAGCTTTCCAATTCCCATCAGACCTCAGCTGCAGGCAAGTCTCATGAAGAACCCCCTGAAGAGGCAATCCATCCATTTCTGTAAGTTCAGTAGTTCTCAATTTGTGTGCCATAGTCAAACAAATTGGGAAAAGGTTACAAAATATATTCCATTTTAAAAGAGTAATCTTGAACATTTGACAAGAAAGAGTAATAAGTATTGAAACTGGTTTAATCTAGCTATCACAAGCTTATTTGAACTTAGAATCTTACTTTAAGTAATAAACTATCATTTTCTCATTTCTTAGGACACAGGTTGGGAAATACTGTTCTAGATCATTTTAAATGTTATGAATGGATCAAATTAAATCTTCAGAGAGTGTATCTTTAGAGTTTTATTATTGCCCTTTATTGAAAAACACTTGTCCAACATTTATTATTTTCTGTAGGGATTTTTTAAAGATGTCAACTCCATCATACAATCTTATAATACACACTTAGTATTATCTTTTCCCATTGACTTTGTGTTCTTTTTTAAATTTTTTTTTCTGTTTTGCCTCACTTTCCTCATTTAGATTTGCTTCACCCTATGGTGAAGCAAAATTCACCAAGTTGCTTCAAATCATTTTTGGAACTAACCACTGTATATATTAAGACCTATCTCCCTACAATTTCATATTGATTTCTACATACCTGCTGATTACCCAAAAATATTGTGTTCTTTTTTGTGTAAAGGCATTCACATAGTTATAGCAAGCCAATAGAACATACATATTCACTATATAGTTAAATTTACAAAGGCTTAAAACCAGAAAAAGTCATTGTTTATTCAGTGGTCTAATAACTAAAAAGACTTATTAAACTGTTTTCTAAGTGGAGGGAGAATAAACATTTATTGGGCACCAGTCCCTGCAAGGAACTTTACTAACATATGACAGTTTTCGGTTTTTAAAAGTGCATTTGCATATACATAATCTCTGGAGGGCTACGCAAAACAGTGGTAATATTGGCTGGCTGGGTGCACAGGTGGGAGGGGAGAGAAACGTTGTATATATTATCCTTTTTGTACCCTTTGAATTTTGCGAATGTACCAACCGTTCAAATGTATTTTTTTAAATCAAACAGAACAATAAAAGATGGCAGTAATACTTTACTCTTTGATACAGCAAACTTCCTTCCTAGCTTTTGATCCAGAAGTATGCAATGAAATGCTCAAAAGACAAAGTTTCAACCAGGCATGCGGGGTTTTATGGAAATAAATTCCCTTTCTGATTCTCCACACTCTGGAATGCAGTGGTTACTTAAAATCAAAACTTAGATTATGACAGTCTGCGGGCAATGGGGAAAAAAATCTGAAATAAATCTGAAATGGTTTTCAGTTTGTTTATTAGCAGAACAGTACCGGGAAGGGCAAGATTCTGGATAGCGGTCCAAGCCTCGGCAGGCTCGCCTCCGACACCGCGTCCAGAACTTTGCACAAGTCCAGGGTGGCCCAGACAGCGCTCCAGAGCTCCAAGGGCGGGGAG
Source organism: Artibeus jamaicensis (assembly GCF_021234435.1). Taxonomy (NCBI): domain Eukaryota; kingdom Metazoa; phylum Chordata; class Mammalia; order Chiroptera; family Phyllostomidae; genus Artibeus; species Artibeus jamaicensis. Next base: position 4,112,767 of record NW_026521954.1, read on the forward strand.
GCCTGGCCCGGGTTCGAGCCCCGGATGCAGTTGGGGAACTGCCCGCCTGGCCCACCCCTTGGGGCAGAGCTGTCCCGGGGCCGCCTCCCTGAGGGCCCAGTAGGACCCGGCCGCGGAGGACCGGGAAGAGGGTCGCGTGGGCGGGGTGCGGGCCCGTAGCCCGGCTGCTCCGCCTGGGTCCCCTCCCCACACTAAAGAGGAAGTCGCACTTACCTCCTCGGTCTTCCTAGGTGGCTGGGGGTCACGGCGGGACGGGGTGGCCCGGCGCCAGGAGGAGGGCAGGCGGGGGACGGGGGTCGGTGGGTGGCGGAGAGGGATGCTCGGCCCCTCGGGCGCCCCCAACCCCTTCCTGGCAGCCTCACCCCCAGCGCCGGCCGGCTCGGGGCGGGCCACTCTCCCTCCGTGAAGCTGCACCAAGCCCCGCCGACGAACTCTGAGGGCAACGCGGAGGTGGCCCGCGGGCTCGCGGGTGGGGGGTCGGGGACAGCTCGCCCCTCCGTCCCAACGCGCGCGGGCGGCGGGCCCGCCCCGCCCCCTCGCCCAGGCCCCGCCCCCTCCTGGCGGGCCGCGTGCCCCGGAGGCTGCCGCCACCTCTGGGTCGGCGGTTTCTCTTCTCCGCCGCTCAGTGCCCGCGGACCGCAGGGGCCTGGGGAAGGGCAGGGGAGAAGAGCGGATAGGGGGTACCCGGGCTGAGGTTTGGCAAGCCCCTGAGGGGGAGGGGGACGTCAGTCTGGGCGGAGCTCTGCGGGAGGGGGCGGGGCGCGGTGAATCCGACAAAGAGCCGGTTGTTCCCCGCCCCTTCGAACTGGGAATGGGGAATTCCTGGGGTTGGAAGTTTGGGAAAAGGTCCCTCTGCAGGGCTGGAAGGCGATCAGACAGCGGGCCGTGGGTTTTGATCCTTCAGTGAACAGGACTGTATCATTCCAGAGCTTTGGGGAAACTCACTAAGAGTCGCCTCTCTTTCCCGGCCCCCCGCAATCCTTCCCCTTGCAACAATCTGATTATTATTATACTCCAGGTACGGGTTTGTGCCACAGCAATTAAGATCCCCAACTGTCCATCATGATCGGTTTCCAGTGGCGGGATACTAGAATTCTACAAAAGTAGATTGCTTAATTCACTCCTCTAGCCAACATGTATTAAACTCCTACTATACAGTATACTAAGTGCTGAGAATAACTCAGCACATAATTTACTCATCGTCCATATGCTAAGCACAAATCTTAAGCACTTTATATACGTTAACTCATAATCAGACTTGAGCAAAACAGCCAAGGTTCCTTCCCCAAGAAGCTGGTGGTGAATTAGGGAGGACAGGGATTTCCCTAGTGTGTCTCACAGTGAGGTGTAAATAAAATGTCCACCTACTTTTGGTTCACCAAGTAATGCACGTGTTCATTATGTACAGATTCGGTGTTTGCTACTCTGAGCTAGACGCATGCTGTTTGCAAGGGTTGAATGTGGTCATTCTCCACCATCCACTAATGACATTTGCTCTGGACATTTTCAGTATGTCTTCATAATGAAAATCCAAGTAGGTGGTCCAGAAGACTGATGCATCAAGTCACTATCAGAATAACAGCCAAATTGTGGCAGCAATCTAAGGTGGTCAGGGGATCTATTTTGTACCCCCCTCCTTGAGAAAGTGGTTAGAAAAAGCAACATAATGTAAAACAGTGAAGCATTGAAACAGACTGCTAGTTCAAAGTAAAGCGGAAGGGCACATTTAAAACTGTCACAGTCAGGAAGGAGATACATTGCAAAATCTACCACTGAGAGCTCCATAAGAGTGGGGGACACACTTTCTTTTCTTTCTTTCTTCTCTTTCTTTCTTTCTTTCTTTCTTTCTTTCTTTCTTTCTTTCTTTCTTTCTTTCTTTCTTTCTTTCTTCCTTCCTTCCTTCCTTCCTTCCTTCCTTCCTTCCTTCTTTTCTTTCTTTCTTTCTTTCTTTCTTTCTTTCTTTCTTTCTTTCTTTCTTTCTTTCTTTCTTTCTTTCTTTCTTTCTTTCTTTCTTTCTTTCTTTCTTTCTTTCTTTCTTTCTTTCTTTCTTTCTTCTTGCTTTCCTTCCTCCTTCCTTCCTTCCTTCCTTCCTTCCTTCCTTCCTTCCTTCCTTCCTTCCTTCCTTCCTTCCTTCCTTCCTCTCTTTCATCAGAGCCAAGTGGAAGAGACTCCCCTTCCACCTTTGTAATCACCTGCATGCATAGATAAAAATTATTTCAGTAGCATAGTCTTCAATTTTTTTAAATATTTTATTCATTTTTAGACAGAGGGGAGGGGAGGGAGAAAGAGAGGGAAATAAATATTGTTGTGAGAGAGAATCAGTTGTCTCTCCTATGGGCCTGGACTGGGAGAAACAAGAAACTGAGGCAGGTGCCCTGACCAAGAATAAACCAGTGAACTTTAGCCTTACAGGACTATGCCCAACCAACCAAGACACACCACTGAAGGCAGTAGCATTGTCTTTAAGTACAAAAGGTAGGTATCTAAATCCATAGCCTAAATTTTTGGAATTTGATACTATTTTGTAACCCTCATTTGCCTTTTCAGTGTTAACATTTGTTTATGAACATTAACACCAAAGGACATTCTTCTCATAGTCCCCCCACCCCTCATTTGTTGTTCAGTTTTGGAATGTTACTCAGTCTTTTTCTATGGGGCTCATAGTGAGAAAGACTAGAAAATCATTACAATCAAATCACATTACAATTGCGGTAACAAAAAGAAAGAATCATAATTTAAGAAACAGGATTTCCCCTACAACCTTTGCCTTTTTTAATGTTAAATACATTGGTTGTATTGTCCTAAAATCTATTTTCTTTGATTTACTAATGCGTATTTTCAGTTTATTTGATCCACCCCTTAATAAAAGCAAATCAAATAAAACATTGCTTGTGAACGGCCCCCTGCTGCTGGCCCCAGCTCCTACCTTGCTTGCTCTCAGGCTGTTCTCCACACTGGGCTCCTTTCTCTTCTGCCAACACACCAAACGCTTGCCAGCCAAGCTTTCGCATGTATGGGCCTCTATTTGGAAGGCTCCTAGCTGTCCACACGACTGTTTCCCTTTTCCTTCATGTCCGCTTTCCTGGCTATCCTTGTAAGCCTGCAACTCCCCCTTATTCCTCACACTTAGTACTACCTGACATACATCTATTTATGTCTCTAGTTCCACTGTAATACAAGCTCCATGAGAGCAGAAACTTGACAGTTTAGTTCACTGTTACATCTCCAGTGTCTGTTACTTCCTCTGTCTGCCACATATTAGACACTCAACAAATGTTTTTTGAATGGATGGGTGACTTCACAAAGGAAACGTAGCTTGTATTTCTTTTTGTGTAATGGCCAAAGTACTTTTATACAATTTATCCTACAACAGAGTCTTATGACTTAGACATATGAATAAGGTTTAAATTACAGCCCATTTTTAAAATTAGAATTTGAAATAGTTATTTTTCATCTCTCATTCTGGAAATATATTGAAGAAGAATTCACAGCCAAGAATTTATGCTGAGATATTACAAATTGGCCCGTAAATGGACCCACTGAATAGGAGAGTAATGATGGATCAATAAGTGCTGTGAAAGTCTTAATATTTTTCCCTGAGATGAAACATACAGCAGTAATCAGAAATGGAATAATGAACCTAAAATTTGGTGATTGATAACTTCAAAGCTAGTGCTAATACCATGTCCTTTGTGAGTGCTCAGTTTTAATTGGTAATAATGATGGTGGTGAAGTTAACAATGTTTTCATGTGGTTGAAGAGCAGTACTGACAGGTAGGGAACAGAACTTTATCATGCTTATGTGTAGATGCTCTTAATAAAGCAATGGCTTTTCGTTTTCTGCTCTGATTACCAGATGTGTGGGTGGGGACGATTAAAGGCTCAAATATCATTATGTACAGTATCTAATGTCAAAATCTGGGTCCCAGAAGTGGGATCTCTTTTAGAGGGTTTAGGATTACTTTAAACAGTCCTGCTGCTATCTATGTTTGGACACAAACAGCTTCCTATTAAAATATAGCTTTAAAAGATGTGAACAGATCAGACTCCTGGAAGGAGAATTTCCGGATGGAAAAAAACAGGTAGCCAAGAAAATCCAAGTCAAAATTTGTCCCCAGAAAGTGCACCTCAAAGTCTCACTCTGGTTTCTTTTGGTTTCCCAGGGTAACTTGTTCCCCTCAAGGAAAAAAATGGTTTCTTGGGCTTTGTTTTTTCTTTTTCTTTCTTTCTTTCTTTCTTTCTTTCTTTCTTTCTTTCTTTCTTTCTTTCTTTCTTTCTTTCTTTCTTTCCTTCCTTCCTTCCTTCCTTCCTTCCTTCCTTCCCCTCCCCCTCTTTCTTCCTTCCTTCCTTCCTTCCTTCCTTCCTTCCTTCCTTCCTTCCTTCCTTTCTTTCTTTCTTTCTTTCTTTCTTTCTTTCTTTCTTTTTCCATTCTCACTTAAGGACATACTTATTGACTTCAGAGAGAGGGGAAGGAAGGGAGAGAGAGGGAGAGAAACATTGATGGGTTGCCTCTTACATGAGCCCCAACAGAGGACAAACCTGCACCCTAGGCACGTGCTCTGACCAGGAATTGAACCTGCAACCTTTCGGTTTATAGGATAACACTCCAACCCACTGAACCACACTGGCCAGAGCTCATGGGTTTTCTTTACTGTAGCCAAGCTGAACTTGACTTTTCAAAATGAACTATAAGCAACAGCCATAACACCATTCATTTGTTCAGGTATTCTTCTACAGTTTTCATTCTTCCAGGAAAAAAACTTCCATCCCCGAAGGGCAGGTGTAGGTTTGCAGGCAATCTGCCTAGACCTCTTCCCTCTTGGCTCCCTTTCTTGCTCCACATGGTGGGGTCACCTTTCTGTCCTTCACATAGGAGCTATCAAGTTTGTCCCAATCACAACCAAGGCTAAGAGCCTCATCTGCACTCTTGTTCAAGTCTCAGTTCTGGTCAGAGGGGTATGGCATAGTCCCAGCCCAGTCTTGGGACTTTGGGTACTGACACAGTGCCCCTGCTTCTCGTGGGAGTCTCTTTCCACGTGGAGGAAAGGTCATAATAAGCCCGCTGCCAGGTCACTCCTTTTAGTCCCCAGAGCATCTACCTAAGAACTGCCTTACAATATGAAAACACAATGAAATCTAAAATAAATTCTGTCCACAATAACAGGTGACCTAGATCTCAGGAACTGGAATCTTTCTAAGGCCTTTAGCAAGGCCCCCTCGGAGCACAGGTGCCCAGCAGTGCTTGAGAGCAGGGATGGCAGAGTCAGGCATCGCAGGTCTGCCCACCCCCAGAGCAGGGCATACCACCGTATCACACGTGGCCTTGTCAGGCTTACTCCCGAGCAGAACCCTGCTGGCTGACCCCACACACGGTCTGCTTGGTCCCACTGATGGTAACACTGTGGCCTCCGGCAGGCCAGGCAGCAGTCCCCAGACTTAGGGGCTATGAGTTGGAGGGTCCTGGGCCACAGCGCTGCTTGGGCGCTCACTCTGTGGTCACCGATCAGCGATTTGTGGACGCTGACTCCAGCTTTTAGGGGACTGTCATTGTGGATGCCAAAACAGTATGACTGAGATAAGGTGAACAAGTGACAAATAAAGCCAAATTTAAAAACCCAACACGCTGCTCTATACGGCACTGAGACATAGGGAAGGAAAGTGTGTTCTCTCCTGAACCTCTTTTCATCCACCCATTCATAAGTAGGCTTGTAATCAGTCCTCACTCTCTGATGGAAAAAAAAAAGGTTTTTGTAAAACAAATCTAAACAGTCTCTGCCAGTCCCCCTAAACTTTCTAAAATACCAACCTAATTTTGTTCATCCCCCAGGACACTGCTTATTACAACTCTTTGTTGCCTTCAGGGTAAAGTTCAAACATCTAAACAGGGTCGTGAGATTCCTCATAACCGAACCCCTCTCTCCCTCTCTGGGCCTGTGCTCATTCTGGCCGATTTCTCTCATGATTATACCTCTAACTAGGTTTCCCCATCTGGAGGGCCCTGCCTTTACAATCTCTGATTGTACAAACCCCTCAAGCCTCAGCTCAAGGGTCACTCCTCTGACAAACTTCATCCCAGACTTTCCAGGCTGAGTGTGTTCCTCCTCTAGGTTCCCATGACCATGGAAAGAGCCACATGATGGGCTGTAAACGTTGGCTAACTGGTCCCTCTCCCCGACTAGCTGAGAGATCTATGACGTGAGGCAGTCATAAACACTGGGTGAAGGAAGGAAGGGAGGGAGGAAGGAAGGGGCGGGGGAGAGAGGGAGGGAGGGAGAAAGGAAAGACCTGTGAGGCCTTGAGAAATAACTATTACAGTATGGTTATTTTTCCCCATGAGCATTATAACATTTATAAACAGGACCTTTCCTCAAATTTATAATGTTATACTACCAGTTTTAGGAAACTCTAGAGCGTCCTTAATTTAGGATTCCAGACACTTACAAGGCAAGAGGTGAACAGAAAGTACTTGTATTTATTTCCATGCATTAAAATAATTCTTTCACCCTCTCGACACACTTGCTTTGCTTTTTAAAAATAAAAATCACGAGAGTACTTATTGATGTTGATTTCTTAGAAGTTCGAATGTTCTAGGACATATCTTCACATTTGACATATCACCTCCGGATTCACTAACAGAGAGGAACGACTCAATCTGTCTTTCATTTTAATGTTCTCAGACAATGCTTATTGCCATTCTACAAGGTTGAGCATTCAGGTTTTTCCACTGTGCTGGTGGTTTGCTTATAGAATATTCATTCAGCAACATTCACCAAGTATCATGAAGAGGCCTGCGGCACAGAAGGCGTGGCGCTACTTGTTACGGGGGATGGAACGAAGATGAATCAGACAGATAAGTGTCAACTGAAAAGTTCTTATCGATCATGACGCTTCCTCTTCCTCCTCCATTTCGTTCCTCTTTTTAAAAAGCACACATCCCTTCGTGTTCACACTTGCATTCTACATTCAGTGACTATACTTAGCACAGAATTGTTGAGGGGAGATTCTGGCAGTGTAGCAAGCAGCTGACCTGAGCTAGAAAAACAGTGAGTGAGCTGAGGGTGGCATGCACCACATGCATTCGAAGCCAGTCGCAGAGCCCACGGTCTAAGGAACAGAAAGAGGAAAGAAAACAAGTATTTCATTCTCTTCCTCTCCATCCCCAAGAAAATCAAGAAACAATATTACTCACAGATTACAGGTATTAAAGAGACCCCCCCCCAAAAAAAAAGAAAAAAGAAAAGCCCAATTGAAACATTTTTCATGCTGCTGGCATATAACAACCTTTGACTCTTTAGGAAATAGAGTAAAATCAATTGCCTAGAATCTAAGAGTATTAGGTTCAAGAGGTCCCATCTCAGAGAAGGATGAGCTGCAACAAGAGGGCCCTTCTGAGTCTAAGCAATGCTATTTCTTGAGTTTCTTGGGGATGGAAGGAAGGAGAATGGAATGCCTTCATAATTTAAGGCTCAAACACCCTCTTGTTGCCTCTGGTTCTTTTTATCTGAGTCTGGGCATATTGCATGGAATATTTTCAGACTCTGAACAACTGATTTTCCTGGATTTCTTAGAGCTGGGTTGTTATATTCCAGTATCATGAAGAATATTTTGATTGTGTTTTTCTGTCTCTTTATAGGTAGAAGTAACATGATAATGCATTTCAATGGCAAGTTAATTGTCAGAAACTTTGTTTCCAGAGTTGGAAATGCCACAGTGGTCCTAGGAATCCATTCCAGGCTGGTTTCCCTTTTTGTCCCCCACGCCTACGGCACCCTTTCCCCCAGTCTCTGAATGTGCTGGCTGGGCAGACAAGCCTGTCTCATGTGCCTTTAAAGGAAAGTGGCCCCACTGGGTTCTTTCCTGCACAGCTGCTATCACAGTGCAGCGGGTTTTGTTAGTGAAAACAAGATCTTGCCTCAGGTGATGGGGTGGGGACGATGTAGGCAGAGCAGACATGTATGGGCTTCGGAGGAAAAGGCCCGTGTGCAAAGGCCTCAGGTGAACTCTGCCCAGTGAGCATGCAGAACACAGAGGTGGCAGATCAAACCAGATGCTCCCTGGAGGGGCGATGAACAGAGAAGGTGGCTCAGTGAACCGCAGCCTGTGGTCTGAGCAATGCTGACCACCTTTCCTGGTACACTGAGGGGCTGGCTGCGCCTGCCAGGTTGGCCTGGCTGCGCCTGCCAGGTTGGCCTGGCTGACCTGGGTGCTAAAGGGGGGACCTCCTGTGTGCCCTCATGCCCTGGGGTTCTTTTCGACAATGTCACCACAGCCACTGCAGGCAAGCAGGGGCAACACTGTAGTCTCCCGCTGACCTGACCTGACGGATGCTCCCTCTGGAATGCTCTTCAATTAAGTTCAGGCTTTAGTCCACACTCCCAGCCTCAGAAACAACATCCCAGCCCCTTTCTCAACAACATCTGTTTCTAAAACAGCAAAAAAGCCTCCGTGTGTGTGTGTGTGGTGTGTGTGTGGGTGGAGAGAGAGAGAGAGAAGGAATTATGTTTACTGAGTTATAATTTACCTATATAAAACCCATTCATTTTAATGTACAGTTCTAGAGTTTTGACTGATGCTTACAGTTGCGTAACCACTACCATCATCAAGATACGGAACATTTGCATCACCCTAAAAATTCCCTCCAGCCTCTTTGTAGTCAATCCTTCCCTCCACCTCCAGCCCCTGGCCAATCACTGACGTGTTTTCTGCCCCTGTGGTTTTGCCTTTTCTCTCGTGCCTTATAAATGGAATCATACAAGGTCTTCTTTAACATCCTTGTTTAAACCAACATGGGCCCTGCTTGACTCTCTGTTAGCACATCATTCTCTGCCTTATTTTTTTTTTCAGAACACTTAATACTAGCTGAAACTAAGCTATGGTCACTATTTGATTACTGTCTGCCTCTGGAACGTACCTTCCCACTGGAGTGTGAATGCAGAGACACCGCCTCATTTGCGACTTCATCTCTGGGGTTCAGAGGGCTGTGTGTCATTGTGCGGGTGCTCAGTGAATACTTGTTGAACAATCTCAAAGTGAATGAGGCCATTGGGACTTCCTCAAACCCTCTCCATACTCAGGCAGACCTCAGTGATGAGAGATTATCCCCCCCCAAATGGGTTAATCCAAGCGTCGCTGTGTTGCCAAAGTAGATGGTTTATCTGCAAGTACCACAGTAGAAGTAATTAGGCTGACTGAGATTATAAATTGTCTTTTATAGTCACTTTCAATTAGATTACCTGGAATAGAACTGGTCTGAAGCCAGCAAATTGACGATACGGAGTGTTTCCCAGGGTTGTTTTGAGAGTTAAATGACTTAATGCACATAAAGCGTTTAGCACAGCGTTTCTCAGCTGGGAGCTATTCTGTCCTCGCAGGGGTGCCCAGTGGGATCTGGAGACGTTTGTTGTTGTTGTTGTTGTTGCCAACACTGAGGGACGGTGGTTACTGGCATCTTCTGCTAATCCGGCAATGTGCAGGACAGTCCCTACACACAGAGGTCTGCCTAGCCCAAAATGCCAGCCGTGCCGCCTGTGAGAAGCCTCGAGTCACAGCGGTGTGCGTCTGGCTCATAGTAAGGGCTGCATTTACGTTTGCTACTGTTATTCTTTTATAGATGATCCTTCCTGACACAAGTTCTTACACAGTCTGAGGGTGGAGCCTTAGACTTTCTGGGTTGTGAAGCCTAGCTTTACTCTTTATTAACTGTGTGGTTTTGAGCACATTATTTGACTGCTTTATACCTTATCTTCTTTGTCTGTGACACTGGAATATCAATAGTAACTCCCACAGAGAGTTGCTGGGGAATTGAATAAAATAATCCATATAAAACATTCAATACTGTGCAGTAGCACATAGTAAATGTTCAATAAATGTCACTAACTTTTGCTGTTGTAGACCCTTAAAAGGCCTTTCCTCAGACTTTAGGGAAGGGATTGGGGATAATATTAATGGGAAAAAAAAAGAAAATATGTTGCTCATATAAAGTATATACAAGTGTGTATTTCATACAATAAAAGAAAACTACATACAAGTTAAATCAAAACCATCTTTTCTAAGGCTGTTATTTATTGTTTTTAAAAAGTATATTGCTCCTGCTTTCCTGGTAGAGCAGCTCCTTGAAATAAAGGATTCTGTCATTAAAAAAAATAATGTGTCAAGCTGATAGTAACCAGAGGGGGGGAGGGGATTCACAGGGGAAAGAAAGGGAAGGGTCATCAAGGAACATGTATAAAGGACCCATGGACAAAGCCAAGGGTGGGTAGGACTAAGGGTGGGAGGTGGGGGGTGGGTGGGGCAGGGGGGAGTGGTGAGGGAAAAATGAAGAAAACTGTACTTGAACAACAATAAAAAAATAAAATAAAACAGTGTGTGTAGTATATAATGTAAAATTATTTAATTAAGGCTTTCAATCTTGATTAGAAGTATAGATACATTAAAGCACTTTAAGAACCAATGTTAAACATAAAAGTGTTAACCACTAACACTAACACAGTAGCAACAATCTTTTGTGCTTTAGATGTATTAATCTCTTATTCCTTTATAGAGGTAGCGGGGAGAAACCCACAGTGGGTGAGTTTACAGATCTATAAGATTCTCATTTTACAATCTAATATTTGTGAAGGTTCTTTGGAAATTGTAAAACACAATGACGCAAATGTGTACCTTTACCATTAACGTCAACTCTCTAACGAGTTATTACAGGGTTGGATGTTGACATTGTGAGTGAGGCAGCTCGGCTTCTTAGTCTAACCTGTGTTCCAGGAGGGCAGAATCAGGCTACTGGTAAGTTTTGCATTTAATAAACTACTTGATAAATTATCAATTATTTGGTATAATATTGTAGATATAATGAAAAAGAACTGTTTCTCAGCATAAAACTTTAAAGTATATAATCTACCATATTTTATATTCTGTCACAGAATAGTTGGGGGAAGAAAAACCCCACTATATACAAAACAGAGGAACACAACAATCTGGGAAAAATGTTTGCAATGTATATGGAGGAAGATACATATTCCCATTAGAAACAAAAGGCCTATAAAGCAGCTACAAGGGTGTGAGTACTCTAATAAAAGTCATGAATAAGCAATTCACAAGAGAAGAAATTGAAATATCCAGTAAATGTGAAAAACGACCAGAGACTTCTGATCAAGATGGAGGCATAGGTAAACACAACTCGCCTCCTTGCCCAACAATATCAAAATTATAACTAAAATATAGAACAACCGTCACTCAGATCTGTCAGAAATTGAGTCAAATGGAAGTCTGACAGCTATGGAATTAAATAAACCACTTCTATCCAGAATGGTAGGAGGGGTGGAGATGCAGAGCAGACTGGTCCCACACCCACATGTGGTAAATAAAAATTCAGGAGACATATCTCGGGAGCAAGGAGTCCAGCTTCACACTAGGATCTCCAGCCCAGGGTTCCAGTGCCAGGAAGATAAGTCCCCATAATTGCTGGTTGCAAAAACCAGCAGGGATTGAGTTGGTGAAAGAAACTTCTGGAGTCTCAAGCATATACTTACTCAGACTCACTCCCTCTGAACTCCAGCACCAGGGTAGCAGCCTGAAAGACACCAGTGGCAAAGAGGGTAGAAATGAAGTGTCTGGCATCAAGGAGAGAGCTGGGGGACAGCTTTGTCCCAGACAGAAAGGCGGGAAGAGGCTATAGTCCCTTTTCTGATCCCTCCCCTGACAGAGCCATGGAGCCATAGAGCCACAGAGCTGGGGCCAAGTGCCATATCTGAGACTCCATCAATCTGGATAAAACTGCCCTGCCCAGGTGATCCTCTGAGGCTCTGCCCCACCCATCTTATGGGCTTACCTTAGCTGTTAACAGTAGCTTTCCCATGTGAATAGCTGATGTCAGCTCATGGTTCACAACTTCCTAAATCCTCTCCAACAAGTGAAAGCCAGCTTCAGTGAGTCCCCAGACTTCTGTGTCTCTTGCTAAATGGCCCCAGGCCTCGCAGTAGCAGCAGCCAGCCTAGATTCACAGCTTGGCTTCACCTGGGAACCACCAAGCCCAGCACAAGTAGCAGCCATCTCAGATGCTTTATAGCTCAGGCAGGGTGGCTTCAGGCAAAACACAGGTGGGGGCTGACCTTGGCCTGCATCACCTGGAAAACCACAGAGTGTGCACACCCAGTGGAGAGCTGCAGCCCATGTTGGAGCTCCACCACCCTTCTTGTACACAGCTGATCTTTCATGGAGGGCAGAGCTTGGTGGTATATGGTCACAGCCAATCCTTGCAGCTGGCTGCCTTGAGTAAATCCCTTTCATTGATCTGCCAATAGCAACTAATGCTCAACTACAAGAGGAGGGTGTACTCAGCCCACACAAAGGGTGCTCCTTGAATACCCAGTGGGGGTAATAAGGGAGGCTGTGTCAGTGGACCCTACAGGACATCTACTACATTAGGCCATGCTACCAAGAGAGGGAGTCATAGCACTTCTTCCTAATACATAGAAAAAAACACAGGGAGGCTGCCAAAATGAGGAGACAAAGAAACATGGACCAAATGAAAGAACAGATCAAAACTCCAGAAGAAGAACTAAATGAAATGGGAGAAGCAATCTATCAGATACAGAGTTCAAAACACTTATTATAAGGGTGCTCAAGGAACTGAATGAGGACATCCACAGCATAAAAATTCCAGCCAGAAACAAAAGATACACTAATTCAAATAAAGAACAATATACAGGGAAGCAACAGTAGAGTGGATGAAACTGAGAAACAAATCAGTGATGTGGAACATAAGGAAGCAAAAAAAAAAAATATATATATATATATATATATAACCAATCAGAACAACAAGAAGAAAAAAGAACCCCCCACAAAAAATGGTGATATGTAAGCAGCCTCTGGGATGACTTCCAGTATTCCAACACTGGCATCAGAGGGGTGCCAGAAGGAGAATGGAGAGAGCAGGAAATCAGAAATGTATTTGAAAGAATAATGAAAGAAAACATCCCTAATTAGCGATAGTGGTACGATGGGGAAGGATGGAGGGACAGGATCTCCCGCCTCTCCCCACCAGCACCTCTACTGAAGATGCTGTTAGATCTGTTTTCCTACATGTCTCAGTGAAGTAAGCTGTGTGGGCAATGACTCTCATCAATTATTTTCTTCCCTTGAATGATTCTTGATGTCATTCATAAAATAAGTCTAATATTTGAAGCCCTATTCCCATTTGACTGTTCTTAAGCTAAGGTCCTAAGAGTTCTTGACCCTTGATTTCTGTCTATCAAATCCCTGCACTCAGTCAGAAGAAAAGTGAGTCTATTCGTCCTCTTAATATATCCACAGCATGACCTTTGTTCCTTGCCTCCTACTCCCCATCACCATTGTTCCAAAAAACCCAGGGCTGGGTGGATAAAAACAAGAAATAGGGTAAATGGAAACAGATGGGTGATGAGGTTACAAGTGAGAGTGAACCAGAACAATGGGATAAAAATATTTGTTTGCACATATTCTTTATTCATTATGAATTCCCCCCCATATATTCTAAACAAAGTACTTGATTTCACTGGGATTATTATATTAAAAGTTTTTTTTGAAATGGGGACTGAAAAGGTGGATTCCGTAACAATAAACACTGTTTACAGGCATAACGATGAGTCCCATTCTACTGCTTTTATACAGTAGAACTAAAATTTTGCATGTCTTTAATTTATCCTTATCGTTTTTACTGTTTACTGTCCTCTAGACATACTGTTTTCTGAACACCAGAATCTGGCATAATGCCTGCCTCGCACTTAAAAGAGGTCAACAATTGTTTAATGAGTAAATGAAGGAATGATGTCTATGCAACCGGGACATGACTGACATTCGTTGTTTTACTTTTGCTGAGTAAATTGTGGGTCTATATTTACTCATACAGATTGCTACATGAGAAAATAGCTTCAAATTTAGACGAGGACAAGACCCTTTTACTTCTTGAGATCATTTCTTTATTTTTATCTTGTTTAGAAGATAGTTTGGAAGGGCTTATTTGAGGGTAGTTTTTTTAGTGTCAAGTGACTCAAAATGAAGAAGTCTCAGTTTGAGGCCTCTGGTTTTTTTTTTTTTTTTGAAGTCTTACCCAAAAGGAAGTACGAGGTGAATTGCATAAACTTGAAGTACGACAGAGACGAAACTTAAAGCAGGAAGAGCCTTGCCATTACGGTGCTGGATGGGGACACATGTGTCATGTGAACAGACATGACAAAAACAGCCCTCCTTAAGTTACTTTTAGCGATAGTGATCACATTCATTTTAATTTTGCCAGAATATTTCAAGACACCACAAGGTGAGTATATAATTACAATGTATCCTTTCTTTTTCTAATTAAAAAAATTATGACAGCTAATGGCTACAGGAAATGTCCTCGTTTTGCACACCTGCTGCCTGGGCTGAAGCTTTGTGTCTGAAAAGCTAATAAAATGAGACGGCAATTTCAGTTGCTGGTTAGCACAGCTCAGTGCTAATACTTAATTATTGTAGCACGTAATGATGCAATGAAGGAGTGATTCGAAATTTGTGGTCTAGATTTTAAACACTGCGTTTATAATAATATAATCATGTGATTTTTGCTTTTTAAAACATTTTCTTTCAAAAGTAGTTTTAAGTATGCTTTTACATTCTGAAATTATTTTTTAAAGAAAAAAAACATTTATTATGTATAAAATGCTTGAGTCTCTCCAACACAACTATTTCACACAATAACTTACTATTGCTTTTTGAAAAACAAAAATATTTATTTTCAATATATAATTAGAGTAAAAGGGGTGCAAATTTAAGCAGGTATATGTGTGTATGTATTTTAAGGAGAGAAAAATGGACTCATTTCAGAGAATTGTGATGATTGCTAGAGTCTACGGTAGAAAAACTAAATAGATGTAAGCTTAAAGTATTTTTATATATTGGTGATATATTTGAAACTATATTAATCTGACTGGATGATTTGAAAATGCATTAATGTGACTGGAAGATAAATGTCCCTAACATTTAATAAAAAGAAAAAATAAAAATTATGTATTGTATCTTAGAAGTTATATAAATATTACTAAAATAAAAAAATCTTATATTCGATGACTTGCTACAATAATTATTATTGCATATACATAATGCTAAGTAGACAGATTAAAAGTTTTGAGTAAGTAAACACCATAATTGTACAGCTTTGTGAACAATTGAATTTGTTCACAAAACAAACCAAAATAAATTTGAAAATTTCTTTTGGTTTTCTGGCATTATGTTGCTTAGGTTAAGCATATATATATTGAATTTAAAAGAAATTTGGGCCTGGATGGTGTAGCTCAGTGGATTAAGCACGGTCCTGCGAACCAGAGGATTGGGGCTTGATTCCCAGTCAGGGCACATGCCTGGATTGCAGGCCAATTCCCAGCAGGGGATGCACGAGAGGCAACCATACATTGATATTTCTCTCTCTCTCTCCTTCCCTTCCCCTCTAAAGATAAATAAATAAAATAAAAATAAAAAAATTAATGACACTTACATACGATGCAGTTGGTTTCAGGTGTTCAGCAGTACCGTGCTGAGACAACCGTGCACTTCACCAAGTGCGTCCTGACATTGCCGGCTCCCACCGGGCACCGTGCAGTCATTACGTGACTTGTATTTTTAATTCTTGATTTCACTGAGGGAAAACGCAAAAAGAATAGTTAGAATTGGACTAGAAATAATTTATTTCAATTTGTAAGCTATTTTGGACTGAGAGTAAGCTTATTTAATAGTTATCTATGGTAGGTCATATCAAGATATATATATGTCTATAGTATCTCCCAAATATCAGGTTGGATCTAATGAAAACCAGGTAATCAGTCCAAAAAAGATTGAATAAACTCTTTGCTAACTATTGGTTAGTGCTTATGAGAGCTGGTGACTGCCAGCATCGATAAAAATTGTAGTTCTCCTAGTTTCCTAACTGACTGTATCCGACCCCAACACGACCTTTGCTGCCGCTACAAACCGGGAACAGCCGTTTCTCTTTTTCCTGCTTCAGGAACAGAATAGATATTCCCTCAGACTCTTTGGGGTGAGAAACTTATTTGGGAAATTTGTTTCAAAGATAGTCCCTGTGGAGCCTACAAATAAAGTGTTTAAAAACCACCATCTTATCTTGATATTTTGTGGTAGAAGGAATTTTTCCCAGAATCAACATAAACAAAAAAAGTTGATTATTAGGCAAAATGTTTTATATTTACAGTAGTATAAAAATAATCTGTTACAGGTGCTATAGTGTAGTAATAATGCTTTATATCTTATAATGGTTTATGGATGACCAGGAATAGTTCATGTTGCCTCATTTTATACATAAGGGCCCATATAAGGGAGGACCCCCCAAAACCAGAATTATCTTCTAGAAGGCAGGCCCCTGGCACTACAGTCTTCCCCCACTAGGTGAGCGTTCCAGGAGCCCATCTTTAGCAGTGTACCAGCTGGCATTGTTGTGAGAGGCTGCATTCAGCTTCAGTGGATTTTTTTGAAGACTTTCAATATGTTTGCCCATTTCATGATGGGTGATACACAAAAGCACCTGCCCACAGTGTATTGTTCAGCAGCTATTGACCCAAAAATGGCCTGACCTCCGTGCTCAATCCTCCCTATTCACCTGATCTTGCCTGAGTGACTTTTTTGTTTCACCTGATCTTGCCTGAGTGACTTTTTTGTTTCCCTGGATAAAAAAAAGTCCTCAAAGTGAAACATTTTGCCAATGTGGAAGAGGTGAAACAAAAAATGGCAGAAGCACTAAAAGGCATCAAAACCAAAGAGTTCAAAACCTGTTTGGGGCAGTGGAAAAAAAGGTCTGGATAGGTGTATTACATCAAATGGAGAGGACTTTGACGGTGACTGAAGTTTAAACATGTAAGAGTAAACACAAAATTTTTTATAAATAAATCCCGTTTTTTTGGTCCCCCTCGTAACTGTTTTTCTTTCTCTTTAATTAGTAACTTTTAAATCACAACAATACTAGTGTCTTATGAAATGAATTGACTTAGCTGATATAGTTCATAAAATATTATATCTGGTAAAATTATTTAGATGATAAGCAAAGAGTGCCCTGTTAATGCTGAAATCAACCTTGAGATTTTCCTGTATAGTTTCACCCTCCCTATCAGTTACTTGTGTATTTTTTTCTTTTTTTTCTTATTTTCTATTCACTTTAATTTCTAAGATAAATATTATAAATGATTTACTTATAAATTATTCACTGATACTCTGTCTTCAACACATCAGATCGTTTAAAAGGAATCTTAATGACGAATAAATGTACTCACAAGGTTTAATAGATTTGACTTCAAAATAAACCCTCTGAAGGCCTATGTTAAGAATAGAGAAATGTGTTTGATCATTTTTCATCAAGAATGTATCTGGGTCTGAATAATCATTACTCAGAACATTCAATTATCATAATTACGCAGTATAATCTATTTATTCTAACTTTATTGAAGGAGAACCTTTTTACCAGTGTCTGGGAGTTTTAATGAGTTTGCATTAGGTATGCACCGGCAGGAGAGCTTACTGTAGAACTTGTAGTTTATTTGGAAGGCAGCTTATACTAAAATTCAGTAATAGAGATTCAAAAAGGTATGGATATATTTTGATTCAGAGCTACTTATAATTAAGGGAGCTGGGTTTCCCCAACCTTCCTTTGTTGAACTCAGTGTTTAAGAGAGAGAGACCTGGTTAATTCAGATAAATCTCAGTGATCTTTTATTTTTTATTCTTTCACTTATGAATACAGTCTAACTGTTCCAGGAAACCAGGGCTACAAAAATGAAAAAAGGTCTTCCTTCAAGGAATTTTCAGTTGGAGAGGACTGGCTGGTAACTAATTACATATGATATTGTAACTACAAACGAGCAACATGAAAAGGTGCAATGGGAACATAGTAAAAGGTGCTTCTGGTCTATCTGGGGAAAGAGGTTCCTTCCATTTTTGTTGCAATGGGAAATGGCTCCCAGAGTTCCAGCAATCACCCTATATTTCTCCTTGCCTGCTTGCAGAAGCACTTTCTAAGAAAAGCAATCTTTATTGATTCTCAAATAAAATGTACTTGTATAGATATCTCAGAAATTCTGGAAACCAAAGATTGTAATGAGTTATGCAAGTGTTTTCCTGGTGGTTTGTGGTGACGGGGGACAGGAATAGTGCAGATGAAAACACCTCAGACCTATTTTTATCTCGCTGTGTTGACTTCCTCACTTCTTGTTAAGGGCCAAACTGACATAAACTATGGTTACCAGTACTCATTTCCCCTTCCTTTTCACACTTTCTGATGGAAATAGTAGTATGATGAGTAGTGAAATTGAAGAAAACAAAGGATAAAGTAACTTTAAATACTCATCAACTATAGGCTAAATCCTAAAGTATATGAGCATATCTACTATACGTTACTTATTGTCTGCAATATTAAAATGTGTTAAGTAAGGGTAACTACAACAAATTCACCTGAAAGTGTTTCTCTATTTTTCAAAGATGGACACTTTATTTTCTTCTTATTGATTGGCTCATTAACAATTTAACCAGTAATCCCTAATAAGATTTGAGATACAGTTTTACAACTACTTAAAATTTTTAAAAATTTAACAAATACTTATACATGTACCAGGTAGTATACCAAGTACTTTTACATAAAATAATGGATTTCAACTCATTAACTATTTAAGCTCATTCACAACGAAGCATCTTTCTCAAGATGCTATTCTGAAAATCTTCAGAAAGGACTGTAACTAGGTGGGTGATTTTACTTTATTGTGAGATTTTACCTGAATTTTATGAGTTTTTATAGCTTTAAAGTGGTTGCTAATAGATATACTTCTTTACATCTATATTTTAGACAATGTGTGCTGACAAGAAACCACTGCTGAATATAATGCTTTTCACTGCTTTGGCAGAATTGGCTTATTCTTTCATCCTTGTTACAATACCAACAATTCTTGCTTAGGATTATTTCTAACTGCTTGTCTCATTGCACTGGTGGAGAAATGCTCTCTCTGTGTATCTTTTTTTAAAACAGAAAAATATGACTTTCTCTAAAACATTAATATGGTAATATATCTTCCTCTTGCACTGCTGTTTCTTTCTCTACAGACTTATCACCTATATAATTTTACTTATTTATTATATTTATATTGTTTATATATATAGTTGTTGTTGTTGTCTGATTTCTCTAAATAGAATGTAAGCTCCACGAACATGAGGTTTCTGTCTGTTTTGTTCATATATCAAGCACGTAGGGCAGTATTTGTGGATTGAGTGGGTTTTCTGAGTCATATTGTAAAGCAAATAACAAGGAAACATTCTTGAAGGAAGCATTTCTCATCTGATCTTCACAACCGTGCTTTGAGTTAGGCAAGCCAGTCATCACTATCCCTCTCTTAACATTTTTTAAAACATAAAATGTCATCACATATCTAGAACTTTCAGGTTGCACAGCCTGTGAAATTTAGGTCACAGAATTTTTTACTTAAAAGATATGTGTTAAAGCAACAAATGAACAGACAAACCTGACGGACATGCAACAGGACAGCGGTTACCAGAGGGAAGAGGTGGGTGGTGGGAAAGAGTCAAAAAAAAAGGTCAGACACATGCTGAGAGAAGAGATTCGACTGGGTGGCGAATGCACAGTGCCATATACAGATGACGTATCACAGAATTTTACTCTTGAAATTTATACAATTTTATTAACCGATCTCACCTTGATAAATTTAATAAAAAATGTGTGCCTTTACTCTGCATCATTTTTCCACCAATTTTTTCCCAAGGGGAATTTCACAATATATTTTTATCCCTTGTTTTGACAAGTAAAACCTGCAGTCTCTTTCCTTTGTCCCAAATCTGCCTTTCACAAACTGCTACCATAAGGTAAAAGTAACCCAAAACTTTGCCCCTTGCCCCCGGACATATTTCAAATTGTCTTCCCCCAGTGTTCTGTGAATAAATCCACGTCCTATCTAGACTCCCCTGTCCCTGGCCTGGTTACAGATGTTCCTGTCTGTGCCAGCATCATGCACACACAGCATGATGATTTTTACCCTTTCCCATTCACTAAGAAAGCATCAACATGAGATCCAAAATAGAAATATGATAGCCTTTTTGCTACTGAAATTGATACTCTTTTGCGTCTATGCCAATTGTTACAGAGGCAGACCTGTGACCAAAGGAAGCAACACGTTAACCAATGTCTCTCAAAATGAAGCAGCAAAACCATACAATCTCTCTTATCCTGGCAGCTAATATTTTTAAGTTGCTGAATTACGGTATAGAATATCCTATAATGATGCAAGATCTTTAGAAACAATTGGTAGTGCTTTGTTTTGCTCTTTTTTTAAGGGCACAACTTATATACAATAAAATGCAAAAGATCTTAAGTGTTCAGTGTCATGAATTTTGACAATGGTATGCACCTATGTAACTATAACCCCGTATAAGATGCTATTTTCATCACTTCCTGAAAGATTCCTTCTTCCTTTTCCTGTCAAATCTCCTCCCATCCTCGAGGCAACATTCTGACCTGGGTCATCATAGTATAGTTTATAGTATAGTTTCGTGCCCTCTTATGCTTCGTATAAATGGAACCACCACACCGTATCTATTTTTGGTGCGGCTTCTTTATCTTAGCACAGTATTTTGAGATTCATGCATGTTATTGAGTATCAATAGTGCCATCTTTTCATTGCTAAGAAGTCCATTGTATAAATACACTAAATTTTTTCATTCATCCATTGGGTTGTTTCCAGATATTTGCTATTATAAATGTTTCTATGAACATTCTGGCACAAATCTTTGTATGAACATACATTTTCTTTTCTATTAGGAAACTAGTAGTAGAATAGCTGAGCATATTTAATTTTATAAGAAACTGCCAAATGGTTCTCCAAAATGGTTGCACTAGCTATGTTTCTAGTGGAAAACTTTTCTTATTCCCCCTAGTTTAAATTTAATATTCTGAAGCAATAACTCAGAATACGTGTTGTCTGAAATAATCCATGTTTCTCCCGAAGTTCCCTGGCAACTAGTTAACAGACGGATAGCCTTGGTACTAGGGAAATGTGACATGACATGGAGCAGTTTCTGAAGCTCCTATTGTCTGTCAAATGGTGAAGGTTTTATTATAAATTCTCACTTGTTTTTCAAGGTCAACAGAGTTGAGACTTTTGTTCTTATAGTCATACCTTGAAAAACATCCCTAGCACAAAAATCTAAAATGTGAGATGATGTGTTTAAAAATTTAAAAAACACATAGTTGAACTCATGAGAAAACTTCTCAAAGGGGGAAAATGACTAGAAATCACAAGTCCACATAGGTAAGCAGCAGTGAACAGATTGGCCACTCGAGAAGCATCTACCAATTCTTGGTGGCTTTAGAGTCTCAGTTTCACTGGTTAACACAGTAGGGGACAGAAGTCAAATGTAAGACAGGGACACTGAAAGGCACTACAAGGGTTGTTTCCAATTCTTGGCTATAATAAATAAAAAAGCTGCCATGAAAATTTATTTACAGGTATTTGTGTGAACATATGTTTTTATTTCTCTTGTGTAACTTCCTAGAAGTAGAACTGTTGGGTGATATGGTAAGTATATGAGGTCTGTCCAGAAAAAATCCAACCATTGTTAATATGACAAGAGCAGTTTGTGACACATCAGTGTAACCTGGAGGTAGGTCAAGGAGAGTGGACTGGAATGTGCATGTGTGGACAATGGTGACTTCACTGTACTAGTCAGTGGGGATGGTAGATGCCACCAAGTGAGTATATTTACTGTGTGCTCATCACATTCAAAATGACTGAGCAAGTAGAGCAACAAATCTGCACCCAATTTTGCATTAAGCTTGAACATTCCTCTGTGGAAACTATTCAGATGATTCAGAAGTCTGCAGCTATGGGCAGCTGGTGCTTGGCAGCTTCATCATGACAACATGTCTACTCATGCATCACATCTCATGCAGAGTTTTTGGCAACACATCAAATCACCCATGCGACTCAAGCCCCCTACAACCCAGATTTGATGCCCGGCAACTTCTGGCTTTTCCCAAAACTAAAACCACCTATGGAAGGGAAGAGATTTCAGACTATTGATGAGATTCAGGAAAATATGTTGGGCAGCTGATGGCAATTGGGAGAACTGTGTGAGGTCCCAAGGTGCCTACTTTGAAGGGGACTGAGACGTCATTGTCCTATGTACATTTTCTTGTATCTTGTATCTCCTTCAAAAATGTCCCTATTTTTCATATTACATGGTCAGATACCTTCTGGGCAGACCTCATATGTTTAACTTAAAGAAAATGAAAGTCTGTTTTCCAAAGTGGTTGTAGTATTTTACATTCCCACCATGTATGAGAGTTATAGTTCATAGAAATATTATTCAAAACAGCAAAAAATAGAAACAACCCACATGTTCACTGTCAAAGAATGAATAAATTGTGGTATATTCATTCAAATGAATACCACAAATAATTAACTACAGCAAAGTGTAACAACATGACTAAAATATATTAAGCAAAAAAGGAAGTCATCAATGAACACATATATATTCCATATATCTGTATACATGTCTAAAATGTTAAATAATGTAATGTTATTTAGGAATAAAAACACTTTGGAAAGACTACGATAAAGCAAAGGGGTGATAAACACAAAATTCATGATAATTGTTAACCTCTGGGAGAGAAGGAGAGTGTAGGGATAGATGGGAAGGGTAGGATGCTTCAAAGATGTTCGTGATATCCTGTTTCTTAATCTGTGATAAATACATGGTGTTTATTTTTTATTATTCTCTAACTGGCACAATACATTTTATATATGCTTACATATGATTTGTTTATAATAAAAGCTAAAAAAACATAAAGATAGTTTGTGTTACGTTGCTTTTCTTTAAAAAGAAAACATGACTGACTTGGGCATTGGTCCAATACTGTAATGTACTTTTCTATTCTATTTAGTATTCTATATACTTACTCTGAGAGATTGCAGTCTTAGTAGTGGAGTAATTCTGGAATGCATTCTATCTCTGGGAGTGAGAATTGAGATGTCTGATTCCCAGCAATATTATTGCCAGTAGTTAAATTCATAAATCCTTATTTATGGAGATGAGACTATAGCCCATCTGATAACAAAAATGACTGAGTAGAATTCATTTATTTCTTAAAATTATACCGGGGAAGGATATGCCCTTGATTTATTTTCCAATTGAATTATTTAAAACTAAGGTTTAAAAAACATAAAATCATCTCACAGCCAAATGTAAAGGATATATCATCAACTCTAGAAAGCCCAGATCATCATTCATTGGATAAGACTGTAATACTGACAGTGAAAATTTGCCTACCTCCCTTCTTGGTCATAGCATAAGTATATACATTCAAAAAGTTGAGGATTTCACAAGATATAATGTCTAGCAAGGAAAATGGAAACATGGCAAGAAATACATTTTTCATGTATTTTAGTAATATAAAAAAAGCTATGGAGTTCTATCAGATGGTACAGTTCTATCTTTGTCCTGGGACAATATTTAAAAAAAATCAGCTACTATTTGATTACAACTTTGTTTATAGATAAATTATAAAATTGTGTATTTGAGTACATTACCTTCTCCCCCAAATAATATCTAGCAGCTCCAGTATGAAATGTGTTTGTAGCTGGAAATCACATGAATTATTACAGAAGCAATTTCAAATATAGGGGGCAATGAACCTTTAATTTATTAAATAATAAAAATATAATCATTGGTAATGAAACACATAATGGAACTAGTAACAAAGTAAAAATTGCAAGCAAAAAATATTTAATGTCCATCAATAGCTTGCTTTTCTTTTCAGTTTTAATCAAGGTGTATGACTAGAACTAATTTTTTAAAATGGAGTAATTCTTCTATTGTGTTCCACATTATTTGGAAATTTTAAAAAATGTGTTTTGCCCTATATGGTAAAGAAAAACATGTAAAAGTGGAATTGAGCACGTTACTAATTTTCTTGTACCAGCAATGACTGGCAGTCTGAGAGAGAGGCCTCCTGCTCCTTAGGAGATCACCATGCCTAAATAGGGATCCCCAATTTTTGTATAGTGAGCTTTATTTACTTGTGGAATATGGGTTTTCATTTTAAATAATATACATTGGGATAATTTTTTAAAGTGTTTTCATGGTGCTATAACCCCGTGAGGTTAGCAGGATCTAGAGTTATTATCTTTATTTTGCCGATGAGAAAATAAGATTAATGGAAATTAAATTGCTCAAGTACCTTGTCACCAATGGCTTTGTCTTTTGATGTTCTTGGTGTTTTTTCTATTTATATCCTCATTTCTTTATCTGATGCTTGTCTTCAGACAAAAATATAAGTTTTGTCTCCCTGTTATATTTTATCTTTGGAAAGTCAGGTAGGCCAATTCATGGCCACCCAAACACATTAGGTACTAATCCCCAGAACCCATAAATGCTACCTTATAAGGGAAAAAGGTCTGTACTGATGTGATTAAATTAAGGACCTTGAGATAGGGAGATTATTCTGCACCAGCCGAGTGAACTCTAATCCAATCACAAGGGTCCTTATAAGAAAGAGGCTCAGGGAGCTTTGACCCAGAGACACGGAGGAGAAGGCACCAAGACCGCACAGGCTAAGTTTGGAGTGGTACGGCCACAAGCCAAGGAATGCCAGCAACCACCAAAAGCGGGAAGAAGGGCAAGGCACAGACTCTTCTCCAGGACCTTCAGAGGGAGTGCAGTCTTGCAGACACCTAGGTTTCAGACCAGTAAAACTGGTGTTAAATGTCTGGCCTTCATAACAGTAAGGGAATGAATTTCTTGTTTTAAATCACCAAGGTTGTAGTAACTTGCTGCACAGCCCTCGGAAACTAATAGCAGTACCGTTCATGATTTTCATCCCTGTTCGACTCCATGCGACTGACTTGAACCTCTTGTGTAGCACAGATGAATTCCGGGGAACCTGAGGTTTGTCCATTAAAACTTTCCCAGGAGAGGGAGCAGTTAAAATGCTAGGATTCCCAAGCACTTCTGTACAAGGACGGTTGGCTGAAAATTAATAGAGAATGTTGATAAATTTTAAAAAGGAATCATTAAATGAGGTAGCTATTATTAATTCACACAAAAACAGAGTCTTGTCATCGGTAAACTAAAATGTGCTGAATCCACCTAAGAAAAACTGGGAGCTTTTATTGTGTACTTATTTGAATGCCCAAAACACAAAATTTCATAGTAAAGAAATGTTTGGGTTTTTTTCCTTTATAGGAAACATATTGGAGCTATCATGTCTGGAAGTGTGCTTACAACCTAATCGCACCTATTCACTCCCCTCCTCAAATTTTTCTTATGTGACTTTTCTGGAGCCAGTAAAGGAAACGGAGGCTATAATGGGCATATTTCTAAATCACTCCAGCTTTCAAAACTTCACCAGGATATGCCAAGACATCAGCAGTGAATTTACAATGTGCTCCTCATGTTTGGTTTGTGAGTCCAAAGGAAACATGGATTTTATTTCTCAGGAACAAACATCGCAAGGTAAATGCAAAGGGAAAGTGAGAATAAAACTTATCGAGGATAAATGGCCTTATTCTGTTATAAAAGATATTAATAGCATATTCCAACTTGGAGTCCATTGGCAATGGGACGCTCCCTGGGCAGCTCTTGGTGAGTGACGTGTGGGGCTTCGGGTGTTGCTCGTTCTTGTTGTACTTTGTCAAAAAGAAAATATATTTAAAGTATATCAAAATGCCACCGTAGTTCACATGCATTTCATGGTTAAAAATTATTTAACATGGTTTTTCAAAGGTACTGAATTTTAAAAAATGATTTTAAAAATTCTAAGTAAATTTGTAAGTTCTCATAGTAAAAAAATCATATTTTGATTCTCTAAAGAGTCATTGAATTCCTGATGCATTTGTAATATCCATATTTTGCCATGTATAATACCCACTTTTTTTGCCCAAGTTTCTGAGGAAAAAATAAGGATGCACATTATATATAGGTATCACTAATTTGTTACTGGTACACACAATTTCTTGCACCTTGTATCTGTTCCTGTGTTTTGTAATTATCTGTCACGCAACATTTCTCATGCCATAATATGATAAAAAATAATTGCTAAAATTCTTTATAATACAAAAACTAAGCATCTAAATATCAATCAATAAATAAATAAATAATCAAATTAAAAAATTAAAACAAAAGATTTTTGCCTGAGAGTTTGACCCAACAACATGGGTGTGTGTTATACATGGTGAAATACTGTACTTCTGCTTAATGTTTACCAACTGTATATGAGCTGTCATTTCACCTGTCTACCTATCCAGTGAGCCTCTTGATGACAAGAATTTTGTCTTTGTTCACCAGCATATTTCTGTATCTCAGAATGTGTTATTACCTGAAAACAAGGTTATTGCCAGTGTAATTAGTTAAGATGAGCTCGATAGGGTGGCCTCTAATCCAGTATGATTGGTGTCCTTATAGAAAGGAGAAACGTGGACACGAACAAGCACAGAGGGAGGGCACCAGGTGGAGTTCAAGGCAGAGATCAGGGTGATGCTCCTACAAGACAAGGGACACCAGGATGGCCAGCAGCCCCCAGGAGCCAGTGGGGAGGCATGGAGCACATCTCACCTTCAGAGCCCTCAGAAAGAAGCAACTTGGCAACACCTTAACCTTGAAAGTCCAGCTGCTAGAACTATGAGACCATACATTTCTGTTTCTTAAACCACCCAGTTTTTGGTACTTCATGATGGCAGCCCTAGCGAACCAGTATAATGACGGATGAGCAGTACTGTTGTGACAATTTTGAAGAATAAGCTCTGTTCCATGAATTGTCGTAGAAATACCTGCGTTTTCTTTGAGATGCTCTGATCTATTTCAACCTTACTGTCACCTGGTTTTCACAATCTCTTGAATGTAAATCATTGCTTTTAATGCAGGTAATTTCTTGTTTTTCCTTTTTTTATGTAAGAAGGAAAGAATTTAGCTTTGAGTTGTATTACTATGTATTACTATTTTGTGAATAACATTTTCTTAATCTCTCTCTAGTTCTTATCATGAGAGGATCCATGGAAATGAAGGCAAATGATTTTCATTCAGCTTGTCAACACTTTAACTTCACTGTAGAGCCCACAGTTGACCACTTGGAGGAATACAACATTACCTGCAATCTAAAAGCAAACACCAGAAGTTTGGCAATCATGGAGGAAGATCCAGCCAAGGAAAAGTCTATGAACCATACTTGTAGAATCATGAATTACCCGAATAATTGTATACACATTTCCTTGCACCTGGAAATGGATGTAAAAAGTAAGTTTTAAAGGAAATTAGAGGGAAAAGAGAAACTATATCAGGGTTATCACATTAACTTCACTAAAAGTCAAATAGTTGAAGAGTTTTATGGATGAAATAATATGGCTGGAAAACTGTTAGCCCTTTTATCTATTTTTTTTCAATTTGGGCTTTCATGGGGCCCAACTATACCTGGAGGCAGAAGTAGCATCTATGGGTTGTCATTTGAGGGTCACTAGAAAGACCCTCTCTTAGAATAAAGGCCTTAGAATAAATTTTGCACATGCATTTAGTTGTGCTTGAAGTCATACTACTACACTTGGGTATGAGATTAATTTTTTTATGTAAATATCCACGTACATTGCAGCATGCTATTAAAATCTTATTTCAAGTTGATTTAACATGTCCTCTCTTAGAGCTGAGAACCAGGGCTGGCTTAACTGGGATTTTGGATGGAAAACCAAGAAGATAGGCAGGGTCCAGGTTAGGCAGTTTGGGTCACTGGATGGCTTGTGGGGACTGTAGGAGCCCCAGAGACAAAACTTACATATGTCCTAGTTCTGATGAAGACTGCTTAACTTCCTAGTCACTCTCTTCTGAATTTCCACAATCGATCATTTCTTACTAAGCAGTGCACCCGTACTTCCCCCCACAAAACCTGCTCTTGTAGAGCATTTTATAATACAACCATTGAATGAGTGCCTGCCGTCTGCCAAGCAGCGTGCCAGGCATTGGAAACACAAAGACAGATGAATGTGAAACAATCAAGCAACTGCATTCAGGGTGACAGGAGCAACGACAGAGTAACTTGCTGTGCGTCTGGGTATTCTAGACAGTGGGGGCCCTTCAGGTGACTTTAAAATGGTTTTCTAAAACTTTATTTTTGAGGCAGATATTTTAAAAACATTTTATATTTATTCTAAAGCCAACAGAAATAGATAATATGTATGCATTTGTCGAAGTAAAATACATGACTTCAGAGAAATTTCGCCAGTGAGTTAGTTTGACCAGGGCCCTACAGCTTCTGTACTTGGGAGGCATTTTAAGATGTGCGTATGTGTGTGGGGACTGGGAGGGCATGAGAGAGTTGACCCCTCTGGTTCAGAAGTGAGATTGGAAGGCAGGTTTTGGAAAGGCTGCCTGTGGAAGGAGACTATGATAAAATCTGAAAGATAAAGAGGTTTGGATTATAGATACTAAAACACTTATTTTAATGTGCATTTATGTATCCATTGAATTGTATTTTATATTTTCTAAAACATAAAGGGAAAGATAAGCATTTCTATTACTCTGATTTTAAGAGGATTTATTTTTGTGGGAAATAATGGAAAAATCCATCAATTCTAGTCAGAATGAAATGACAGTTAATTTTTTGCTCCCATAATTCAGAAAGATAACAGAGGTGCACAAATGGGTTGTCTCATATTCTGGAAAAATTGTAGCCCTTTGACCATGTGTAAGAGATTAAAGAATGATTTGTTTTTTCCTCTGCTGTACAAAGACTAATGTGATCTTTTTTAAAAGCCCTATCCACCAGGGGATGAAACTAAATTTAGTCCAATCTGGTCAATTTACTCTGAAATAATACCTTAAACTGTCACTTTAGATGTTTTTCAGATTTTTGTCTGTTCCCCCTCGGTTCTTTGCAAGATGGCCTCAGGGATGCGGGGAGACACCTGGCCCCAACTGTGCACAGTCGGCTCTAGCAATATCAAGTTGGCGAATGCATGGTTTTTTTCATAGCTAGATCAGTGCCCAGTGACACCTTGGTCATGGGACCCACCTTGGTTCTTGCTGGCGCTGCAAATCTTCTATTCCAATTAACTGCCTGCCTGTATCTTGCTGAGTGAGAAAGGCAACTGGCTATCATGGAATGACACTGAGGAGGCTGAGTGCTGCCATCCCAGGCAATTCTCACCTTTCCCCCAGTCAGCCTCTCCTCTGAATAAATGTTCACTGCTTATGTAATGAGCATCTGCCTGTGGAGGGGACCCCTGGGAAAGGAGCACCACGGGGCAGTTATCCAAGGATGTAAACAAGTTACGTATCTGGCTGAGTTGAATAAGTACTGGCTGTGTTTTGTGTACAGGGAAGAGGGTACAGAGGATGGCTTAGAAAGTCAACCGTCCTCCCCACATTGCCTCACTGTCATTGGAATGAACGAATAAGTTTCTACCTATATATTCATTAAGTATAGACTGGGATAACTGCATGTTTAATGAACACACACACTTGTTCTGATCATCACTGTGACAGCCCCTTCGAAAAGGGGTTCTGGGTATTCACCTGCCTGGCCTCTCCCTCCTCTGCCCCAGCCTAGCCCTTTCTCTTTGCCTTCTTTTCTCTACTTTCCCCATCCTCCTCATATTCAGTGCATCTTTGTTGATTTGAGGATATAATTTTTAGCTACTTGGCTCTGTTGTGGTCTTAACCTGTGATAGAAATGACAGTGAAACTAACACCAGCATAAACTGTAAGTGAAATTAACCCTAGAATTTTGGACCTAACTTGATTCCTGGAAGCCTACTTAATCAAGTTTCTTCATTTAGTACGTGATGGAAGAATTCAGGAGAGCAAATTACCCTATGAAGTGATGTTAGGTACTATTTAGCTTTTTGGTTAAGGGCAGAATATGTACTAGAACCCAGTTCTACCACTACATAGTGTCTTATCTGTTGCACATTTTATTGTATTTTTACAGTATTTTTTTCTTTGCAGATTTCTATTGTTCCATGAAGATCACTTGGTATATTTTAGTAATATTTGTTTTTATATTTTTGCTCATCTTCACTATTCACAAAATACTTGAAGTCCATAGACAAATGCAGAAGTGGCAGAGTAAGTATTGAGAAATAAATCCATCATTTGGGATACTCTATTTAGTCTCAAGGAACTCCTAATCTTATCTATAGATTCTATTTCTTTTTAAAATTCCACTTACCATTTACTGAGTGCTACTGTGTATAAGTGGTGAAGATAAGCATAAATAAGACAAACACCAGCATTCAAGAAGAACCATGTGTCTTTCCCCTCCCCAGACAAGTGAATAGGAGGAGAAGGAAGACTGGGGAAATCGAAAGGAAGCGATGCACTGAAGGTCGAGCAAGAGCTGAGTGGAAGTGAGTGGAGACGAGGGGTAGAGGAATGGAGAGTGGTGATAGAGTTGGAGATCTTGAGCAGAGTAGCTCCAGGTGATGAATGTGAGTAGGAGCCAATCTGTAATAAGGGAGAGTGAGTCAGCAGAGTTGAGGCTAGGATGAGTTAAAATGTGGAATTGGAAATCAGGATAATAGGGATAATATTCAAAATATGTAATAACTAGTATGATGCTCACCTGTCAGGATGGACACTGACTGTTAACTATTGCTGTGGTCCTACTGGCATGTTCCCCTGCATATCTTGGCCCTGCTGGTGTGTACCTACCCATCTAGTGTGTACCCGTGCAAATACTGGCTGAATACCAGGCCTGATCAAAAGTAACTGGTCCCTTAAAGACAAGAGAAAAACGCATCACGATGAGATTAGGCCTTGGAGATAAATGGATGTATTAGAATCCTAGGACTGCCACTTACTGGTTATGTGACTTTGAGCCAGTTGCTGATTGTATCTGAGAGTCCCTTTTCTCTTTTGTAAAATAAGGCTAATCACCAGTACCTCCCAGGGCTGAAGTAAGGATTGAACTAAAGAGATTGCATAAGAAATTAACACAATGTCTAGTGCATGGTAATGCTCAGTAAAGGAGAGTGGTATTGCCATGCTTAGATTATTGCCCAAGGCTCTTCTGTTCTTTACCAGGCAAGGCTGTCAGACATTTCAGCAGGCCAAGCAAACGGTTGCTTCCAGGTCAGAACAAAAGTTAGTTCTTTCAATAAAGTATTTGTTGCAGATATTTCCGGGGGCAGTTTCATATCAAGTTTTGTCACTGATACCTTAGTAAGAAGACCCCCTAATGCATCGGTTGCTCATCATAAATTTGTGTGTTTGTAGAATAACCATTTTCATAAGATTTTGTCAAAGTATGAAAACAGGTTATGTATTATCATTTTTATTTCATAGATGAAGAAACTCCTCAGAGAGATTGTTGTTTTGTCCAAAGTTATACAGCTAATCAAATGTCAGCTTTAAGACCTAGGGTCTTTCTAACTTTGGAAATTATATTATTTTAAATAAATAGTATGTTATTTGCAAATAGTACTTAGTTTTGAGTTTTTGAATCCATTTTTCTGTATAATTGCACATTAAAAAGGAGATAAAGAAGCCAGAAGGAAAATGGGTCTAAAAAGAGGTGAATAGTAGGAAAGGACATTAAATTTCTATGAACATCTAGCATCATGACAAGCTTAAATAGCTTTCAAAGCCTTACCTTACAAATTCAAACACATACAGTGATGAAAAATGTCATGTCACTTAGGACATTAACTATTGTTAAATATTAACTCAGAATACATTAAGTATTCTGCGTATTGTATGTATGTGCATAAAAATAATATAACATTCTATAATAGGAACCGGGCATTGCAGAAGAGGAGATGGCATTATGACATTTATGGCAGTGGAGAAGCCACTGGTCTCAGAAAGCAGCTGTATTTGTTAGTGAAACGTAACTTCAGGAGAGGCTCTAATGTCTCACTATTCCAGACCCTGTTGTGAATGGCCCATTTTCCTTGGTAATTCTTTGAATCAACGTGGGGAATATATTTTTGGAATGTGCTTGTTTATTACCTAAATGTTGAATTTCTTTTCTTGGAACAGGCCATAAATACAAACCTTCATCTATTCTTTTAAGAGGGAGTGATTCTGAGAAGCTTCGAACATTGAAAGCACAGGCTCTTTCAGGTGAGCTCCGGGACAGGTGAACAGAACGCTGCTTAGCAAACTCCAAAGCTTCACATTTCAACATAAACTCAAGATCATGAGCTCTGTGCTTCTTTAAATTGGCCTTGTGTCTGCAAGAACGGAACGATGGGCACATGATATCTAGTTTAATATGTCTTATCATCAGGGGACAGTTACAATCAAAACTGCCTCCTTAAATAATGGAAAGTTCGCTCAACTGGCAAGAAGAAATTCATGTGGCTAGGCAGAGTAGAAAAACCAATTAGGAATAAGTCTCAGATTTACTTTTAAATGAGACAAGATACCACTATTCCTCAGAGTTGCAAGAAGTAATTGCAGAGCAAGCATGGCTTTTGCTGGAGCCTTCACTAAACAGAGGGTGTCACTGTATAAAGGCAACTTCTAACAGCCCCAATTAAAAAGTCCTCTGTCCTCCCCCAAGAAACAGGAACGAGTGACGGAATCGTAATAAGAGTAGGAAGAGGCTGCTGGCACGGATGCTGTGGTTCTATTTCCTCCTTCAAACTGTGAGGCCTCTTTCTGAATTTAAGCCATCAAATCACATTAAAATGACAGAGAGGGAGAATCCGACATGGGCAAAGGGCTGTTCTTTATCAGGGAGAAGTAATATCCTTGAATCTTTGAAAGCCACAGAATTATGAGTGATATTACTACAGCTCCTCGTGTACAGCCAGTGAGCAGACTTCTTTGTACTCTGTAAGAAGTTACAGAAGGAAACTCCATGCCTGGAGCATAAACTGTTTTCAAAAAGGCAAGGCAACTGAACGAACCTGGAGCACCGTCCACTTGCCTTCTGCTGCATCTGTAGCCATTTCATTGGGTGCCATGCTCCTGAGACATTTCCTAACTATTTAAATTAGCCGGTACTCAGCCCCTTGGCTTGAAGAAAAATTGGATTGGGTGCACCTAAAGAGCTCACTTTTATTTTTTAAAAAATTGGGTTTCTATTTTCAGCATTAGCAGTAAAATTATTAACCTATGGTTAATCAGCATTAGCTAAATAGTCATTGGATACCAGCTAAAGGCGGAGAAAGCTGATGGAAATTTGGGGGGCTCAGTGACAATTTGGTTTGGTTAATGAACTAAAAATCACAGGGTTGTTTCCAGTGGCAAAATTACTTTTTTTAATCCTTGCCTGAGGACATTTTTTTCCATTACTTTTAGAGAGAGAGGAAGGGGGAAGAGAGAGATAAAAACATCAGTTGGTTGCCTCCCACACACGCCCTGACTGGGAGTTGAACCCCCAAGCTTTTGGTGCATGGGATGCCACTCCAACTAACTGAGCCGGGGCTCAAAATTAATTTTCAAAGGGAGAGAACAGTGGTTCCCCTTGTGTCCCTTCTTATCCAGTACGTGTGCTTGACATCCATACATCAGGAATGTTTTAACCGGCTCTGTAGGGCTTTTTTGGTGGCCTTAGGGAATCCCAATCCTTTCTCTTTCAAGTCATAAATTTGAGCACTGCAGCCTTGTTGGAGAAAAAGCCAATAGTTCCCCTGTCAACATAGATAATCAAGGGAGTCACAAATTTAAAGTTCTAGCAATCCAAAAGACTAACCTTACACAATGTATTTATGAGCCTGTGATTTTCATTCACTAGGGAAACCTGCCTCAGCCACGCTTTCCCTTTAATAGCTCTCACCAAAAATCCTCTGGCTTCATTACTAGGTATAGAGTATTAATGTTTAGAGCATGCCAAGGGATGGTGGCCTGTTTGAAAACGAAGAGTCCTTTTGAGGTTCAGCATCTTAAAAGGGATAAAAAGCAGATTTTTTCTTGTTATTGATATCCCTTTAACCTACATGCAATTTTTCCTTCTCCCATTAGAAGTTGCTCTTTCTGAGAGAGAAATGGAGAAGAAATAATGTCTCCCTCGAGTGCTGTTTTTAAGGCCTCTCTTTGTAATGATGGATTATAGGCAGTAGTGAGAATGGAAGGAAAAAATGTGCCAGCATGGTTCTCCGGAGAAGCAGTGACACGAGTTAAAAAAAATTGTAGTTCAAAGACAGCAGGGACTGTAGTCACATTCAGCAGATCAGCCTGCCATTGACACTGGCTGCTCAGTCCGGAACGTCTCTTTAGTTGTTCATGCTTTACAAAGTAGGCATTGTTGCACGCGCACACACAGAGATATAGACATAGGCTCGCACCCTCAAAAAGACAAGAGAGCAGTAAGGAGAGGTCACCAAGATGCTGGCACCGCACAGTGCCTGGCACGTCATGGGGCACAGCAAACACTGATGGGAACAATGAGTCTTGCTGCTGTCAAAGAAGTCGTACAGTATTGACTCCCCAGCTTTCATACCTCCCTGAGATTTTCTTCCACACTTTGAGGAGCACAGTGGCATATGTGGCCTGTTTTGGCACTGATCTATTTCATATTTAATTCATTCGACTATTATCTTCAGACGGGTGATGATTCTGTCTTATGTGCCTTTGGGTGCTTGTCCCTGGCATAATATCAGGCGTGTAGTAGTTTATGGACAATAAAAGCTTATTAAATCACACAAAACCTAAGGGGAAATGTGTATAGAGAAAAGAGCAGGTGAATAAGAAATGAATCTCAGGGGTGGAAAAGGTGAAACAAATGAACAAAGAGTGATCAGATGGAACATAAGTACTTCATTAAAGAACATATTACGCACTTCATAGAAATCATCAAAGAACGATGCAAAACACTGACCATCTTGAAGATTGTGAGAATTGTGCAAAAGCAGCTTTAACATGTATCCCTAGAAACGATGCTTAATGAGTTGACCCCATGGGAGACCAGGGCCAGAGAAAGAAGCAGTAGACTAGGACCCAAGTCATTGGATGCAAACAGTGAAACCAACTTGGCTGACTGGGCAGAAAGGAAATTTATTGGAAAATCAATATAGAACCCACAGAAGCAGCAGGAAGGTTAGAGACACTGAGCCTGGAAAATAAAGAGGAGTCAAGAGAGGCTAGGCAGCCAGAAATACCTCCAGAGTTACACCACTGGGATGGTTGGGTGACAAAGCCTCTGATGGCATCACCCCCACTCTAGCAGGATTGCACGTCCCAGGGGGAAGTATCTGACTGGCCTAGTTTAGGCCAGGGAGCCGAGAGTGGGAATACTGGCCCTCTGGCCACCTGCACACTTAGAGTCCCTCTCAGATATCCACCTGCTGCACAGCCAATACATAAATGCCTGCAACACCAGGTGTCTGGGATTAGAGCCTCCACCAATTCCTGCTTCCTGGGTCAGTTGACAGGGTCATTTCATCTCTCTTCTCTATGTCCATCAAAAATGCTCAAATTTTGAAAACTTGACATTCTTCATTTTCAAATAGTCCACCAAAATCTATTGAACACGGACTACACACCAGGCATCACGCTCAGTGCTGATGACAGAGTGGCACATGTGACAGCGCAGCCCCTGCCTCCACAAAGCCGGCGCCACAGTTAAGGAGACTCTGGCTGCCTCAGGAGAAGGGAAACCAACTAAACAATAAAAACGCCCATTTTTATTGTTAATAACCGTATTGTTAAAAAGGTCCGTTAAGGACCTTCCATTTGCACAGTGCTTCCACGTGAATCATTTCATCTCATCTCATAAGAACCCCACATTTTCTCCTGATGAGAAAATGGAAGCTGTGAGAGTTTCAGTAACTGACCCACAGCCTGGTCCTAGCAGCATCGGGGCTCAAACTCAGTTCTGCCCAATGCGCACTTCCTAGCACCTCCGTGTCAATGGTGAACTGGGGAGCTTACCTCTGCTGGTTCAAGTCAAGATCAAAACCCTTCACGCACTTGAATATTTAACACTGGGAACCGAGATGAGACATTTCCTCCATAAGGCTGTAGAAGCTTGTGTGAGATGCTGTGAATCATCCACAAAGGAACGTTTCAGCACCGGCTGACATGCTTTTGGTCGTTAAGGTGGGTAAGTTTGTAGGGACAATGAAGGAAAGAAAATGGCATTTTATTGTTAAAGAGAATTAGTACAGGCCAAAAGTGGATGACTCAGTAATTTGTATTACTCCCCAAAACAAAACTAATGGCAATGTAAAATCACAGTTTGCAGCAGTTTATGGCCAGTATGATAAAGACTAAGCAGGTTTCAACTGCCTGCAGAAGACAAGATAAATGACTGGTGCCAGATGTCTAGCCACCAAGCAAGATAACACGGAAATTCAATTTTTACTTGCTGAACTATGATCTTTATGACTCTTAAAATACAGATTTGAGTTCATAAAACAGCAAAGGTTATAGCCATCTGCACGGTTACAGAATAGATCAAAATGCAGAGAGTGACTGTACAAGCAGAAAGAAACTCGTAAGTGTGAAGAATGTGTAGGCAGGAAAGGGTGATTCCACTTATTCGTTCATTGAATGCCTCTATGTGACAGCCATTTATGTCAGGTATGAAGGAATCAATGCTAAAGCCTGTGCAGATAAACCTTTTCTCCATCTCTGCACAGACTGTCCTCCCTGCCTGACCCATCCTGCCCCCCTCGCAACCCCCTGCAAACCTCCCCTCCTCCCGCCCTGGCTCAGCAGACGCCTCCTTGGGGAAGTCACGTTGGACCTTCCAGACTAGACAGTTTTAGGATCACTGTCAACAGTAACAGATGGAACCTCGCACATAGTAGGGAGTGGGCACCTGGAATACTGGACATCTATTTTAAGCTACCATAATTGGTTCTGTCAGCACTGAAAGGCTACATAGGGCTCTCTACGGCTCGCACAAAAGTGCCAACGTTTGTGGGATGGCAAGGTTAGGGGTACAGGAGGGGTCAAGTTCTGCCTTGCTCTAGCAATGAGAGAAATCACTGCGACTGGAAGGTTTTTGAAGTCCCTTAGAGAACTGAAACCCCCAAACCTGAAAATCTCCCCATCTGTCTTGACCACAGTCCCCTGTGGAGGTTAACTTGAATTCCTCAGTTTTGGAGGAGTTCTTCTGAGGAAACCAAGTCCTTTGTGGGTAACAGTTTAGACACTCCCTGCCACTGTCTCCACGAAGGGTCAAGTATGGAGGAGAGGAAGGACGCAGGGAGGCCATCATTTCCAGCCCTGGCTGTCCTTCCGCGGCTGCTGCTGAGCACATCCGCAGGGCCTCCTGCCTCCTGAGCAGACCCCTTGGGTGGGCTGAAAAGGACGCTGGTGGAAATACTGTTTTGCGCTTTGTAAAGATTTTTATTTTCCAAAGTACATCAAATACACCTTTATTACCTCACATTACCCTTACCTTTATTTTCCCCTATAAGCAGCAAGGCAGCCGCACTAGCTTTGCCGACACCACAGGGAAATGGTCTCAGTGGTTCGGACTGCGGAACTTTCAGTCCACACGACTCGCACCCAGGGAGGCCGGAACTTGTAGGGCAGATGCTGCCTGGAGCTGCGGAGCCGCACAGGTGCCCCTGTAGGTGCACCTGCCCCGTCCAGTGCCCTCCTTCAGGCCTGGGGGCTCAGCCTCCCGCAGCGGCAGCACACCGAGAAGGATCCGTGGTGCAACCCCGCTCATGTCAATAGGCTTATGAAACCAGAAGGCGAATGTATTAATTCACAGAGTAACGCAACAGAGAGGAGCTTTCTGACAGCAAGCATGGGTGTTCCCTCTCCTTAGAGAGAACCACGTGGGAAGGCAGATCACAGCCACGCCTTGTTTTCGCAGGTCTTAACGTGGCCCTTGCCAACGTAGCTGGAGGGGCCCTCCATGCCCCCCGGTTTAGCAGTAGCCTGATCTGCTCCCATGACCCTTTTAACACTTAGCAGGCTCTGGCCTGGGGAGCCATCTCTGAAGGTGACTCGGTGTGTTTCTGCTCTGATTATGGGTTGATTTGCTACATTGACTCTCAGAGGACAATCTTGTTTTCCTTATCCCCCAGTTCCTAGGTGGCGCCCCAGCACCTGTAGAGCTTCTACCTGCACCCTCATTAAGGAAAATGAGGCACAAAGAGGTTAAATAACATTCAACACGTCTTTACTGAGGACCCACCACGTGTCATGCTCCCAGGTGGCTTTTGGGGAATAAAACCATGCATAAAATACAATTCTTATACACAAGGAGGCAGACAAATGAGCAATTACAGCAACGTTGGATAAATTCACTGTCGGGGAAGGAGTCATCACAGAGGGTCGCCTATGGTGTGGACACCTAACCCTGCTGACTGCTCCTTGTTTTGTTTTGTTTTCGCTATTTTAGTTTCCCAATGTAGTAACCAAGTAAAATATAGTTGAACAAACAGATAAGAGAATAAAAAATTGATGAGGCCAATCCTTTAGCAGCCAAGAGAGTGCTGGTAGGAGAAGGAGGTTTTAAACGTGGCTTCCCTGTGGGAGATGGACCTTGTCTTTGACCCGAAAACCACCAGGAACAAAGCGAAGAGAACATCTTGTGAGTTCCTGTCGCTCTGTGGGAATCACAAATTACCTTGGAAGGGTGAATTGAGGTTAGATACCAGATGTCATAGCTATAAAAAAAAACACTTGGAAAGTGATAGAAATCTTAAAAAAGAGAAAAGAAAAAGATTATCAGAGGGCAACCTGGACATTGTCATGGCAGTGTCCATAGAGGCTTTATTTGAGAACATAGGGCATGGAGTGTTATTTTTAATCAAAGTTTCTACTGCTGGAAACCCATTTTATTCACTGGATTCAGCCAGGTCAAGGCTCTTTTTAAGGTGTTCAGGCTCTCCTGAATCTCCTAAAATAAGTCAAAGAAATGTTTGGTTCAGAGATTTGACAAATTCATGATAAGACTTCTGGGATGTTTTAAAATATTTCTGACTGCTACTACTGCCTTAACAACTGTCGGTGAATTGATATTATTTGGAAAAACTCTGTTTCCCAGTATAGAACAAAAAGAAAAATTCCACCTGTTTTAACTATTCTGAAGAAGTTATTGAAATGATGTATCTTACTTTTTATATTTTTATCAGTTTTTCAGAAGTTTTGTTATTAGCATTTAAGTTGCATGACTGATCTTGGACACCAGAAGAAACAGAGAGTAATGCCCCACTAGAGAGTTACTGTGGACTAGTCATCACTCAACAGAAAATAGCTTTCTGCAGTAAAATATGGTTACACCATGTTATAAAATATCAGCAAACTGAATGAATAAGCTAATGGTGAGCAATTGGGCTTTCCAACTAAAGGAGCTCTGTTAATTTTTTTCCAATAATTATTTAGTTTCAAGAATGGGCTCTTTTGATATTTTAACTTTATTGTATAAACAATTATTTGCATGGTAAATTCATTCTGAAGCTTGATAGGTCACCTCATTTCCATCCATGTTCAGGGCTTTGTATAAAAAGCAGAGATATCAGGGAAGCAAAAACCACATGTATTATGTATTATAGAACTCAAGTTTCAATATAAAAACTAGAAAAGCAAGGCCCCCAAACCCCAGTGGGAATGGTATTCCACATTACCAGTGG
Source organism: Artibeus jamaicensis (assembly GCF_021234435.1). Classification (NCBI taxonomy): domain Eukaryota; kingdom Metazoa; phylum Chordata; class Mammalia; order Chiroptera; family Phyllostomidae; genus Artibeus; species Artibeus jamaicensis. Next base: position 4,152,303 of record NW_026521954.1, read on the forward strand.
ATTACCATTATGCCATGGACTTGAACTTTCATCTTTTACCTTAAAGTCAGCTGAAGGTAATAATAGAAGAGTTTGATAGAGTCACAGAGTCATAAGTAAAAAAAGACACTACAATTCACTGAATCTGTAACTTTGCTTCTCACTAAAATTGTCTCTGAAATAAAGGACATCATTCATATTCTTCTTAAGGGCATATTTTAACAATATATAATAGACATATTTGCAGTCAGTTTCTAAACTAAAATTCTTTTCTTGCTATTTGACATTATACTTATTATTTTTTTAGCTCTACTTTGCTCCTTCTTAACTGTGCTTCAGGTCTTGTCCCCAGGAAGCGGGACTAGAGGAGGAGTGAAAGGAAAGAAATAGAGCTGAGAGAATTGGGTTAAAGGTGTCAGAGTTGGAGGCAGGAAATTTAGTGAATGGTGAAAATTGCTGAAATCCTTTATAGGTGGAGGGCTTGGTAGAGAACCAAGAGATACTATAGTAGCAAATATTATGTCTGGTTTTACATTGCTATTGGCTACTTATAGACTGAAACAGCTCTGCTTCTTCAATGGCAGGGACCATGCAGAGGATGCCCTTGCGTCCGGTCAAGGAAGTGCTTCCCCCAATTCCAGAGCTTGAAGTTCCTTCCCTGGTGCATCAGCAGGAGCAGTACATGCGGTGAGTGACCATTTGGCTTCATTGATGTTCGACTTTGTTCATTACAAATGTGAAGAGATCCAGGGAAGTCAAGTATACTTCAAACTGCGTTTCTCTCTGAGAGTAGGAATTGAAAATGATGAACTTGAAAAATCAGCTCATGTGAATGAGATGACATGAGATAAAATTACTTTTTTCTCCAAGGTGTACGAAGGACCAATAAACTGATCTGTTAGTCTGTCAGTGCATCCCTTGGCACTGTGTCCTGGGGTTGAGTCATAATTCCAGCAGGCCAATCATTGTTTCAGATGGAACAAGAGAAACAAGAGCATGTAAATTTACAAGGCAGAACTACCCACTGACCACACTGTCTTCTTGGCTGTAATGGAGGTTCCATTACATAACAGGATTGGAAAGAACTCTTAATCAGTGACTTGAGGAAGATTTTTGGTGTTCTTGTAAGACATAGTTTTGATAAATGGTTTTTAAGTTGTTTTCCACTAATTCTTTATTATGTGATTAATATTTGCCTCCCCCCCCCCCTCAATTTTCAGAAGATCCTTCTGAAGTCCTCTGGACAGCTTGGACCAAGCCCTTTTGAAGAACACCCATAATTTTATTTTGGGAATGTGTTAACTGGTAAATACATGAGTCCAGCTGAGGATGCACGACAGGAAATAGCAGGGATGCCGACCGGTTAGTGAAAACAAGCTCAAGAGCACTCACTGGACCCATGAGATCAAAGCAATGGGAGTGTTTTCCCAGGAGGCCATTATGAGCCATGGAAACAAGCTGACGAAACCCATGGAAATAGCAAAAGAACGCATGTTCTCCTTGTCTGTCCATCTTCATGTAGCTTACAACAGCTCCAAGATTTTGATTTTAAGGGATCAGCAACAGGGTCAAGCATGAAACTGTTTTCTCTCATTGGCTCACATTGCAGATTCTGGCTTGATGGCTTTTCCTGGGCAGATGGATTGTTCCTCTTTGGCAAGCTCCTCGAGAGGGCCTGGGATGTGCGCTTCTACATTTGTTTGGATTTATAAATCTGGCCTCCTTTTGGCACTGAGAGTGTTAAAAACTATCAAAGATACTAAAAAAAATAAATTTAAGTGAAATATTAAGTGGAACTTCAATATTGAAATCTAATAGCAAAATGCGTGCTCTGATTCATTTGGCTTTCATATTTTTACAGCTATCATTGATATCAGGAATGGTTATAGTTTTACTTATAAGAAAAACACACATATATGAGATGACAGTTCTTACTGAAAAATACAGAAATACCTTCTCAGAGTTAAAGTAGAATTTAACCTCTTGTCCTCATTATTTGGTTAAAATTGCTTAGCTGAATAGACTAGCAGAATTCCCAGAGTTGGGAATTCTGCTAGTCTCACTTTTTCTTGTCTGTGTACCCCTGATTAATAGGTGAGTCAGGCTCAGGTCTGGAATATTCAGCAGGAGTGTAGGGGTGTCACACTCCATGAGGTGTGCATACTATACAATTTCTGAGAAGCCAAGCTCTTGTTTTCTCGCACATCCCCTATTCTGTTCAGACAAATGACTTGGAAATCAGTGGGTACTTGGCTTACCAAAGGCATAAATTAAGCTTCAAGTTCTGCTAAATTGCATGAGTTTTCTGGAAGCTAATTTCACTTATTTATTAAAATAGTAGACTTTAACAGATACTATGAAGCATTCAAAGATATAGTTAGCCTGCTCTCTTCTACAGAGTTTATAGTCTTGTAGGGGAGACAGAACAGGCATACCACTAGTTATAATACCAGACACAATCGAGTAAGATAAGTGTGTCATTTGCAGGCTCCATGCTTCCTGCCGGGAGTTCACAGGCCTATGGTATCTGTTAAGGTCCACTTGCTTCTCTGTCTACATGTTTCTTAATAATCTCCAGCTATTGATGCTATTCTGATGGGTGGTGATTTTAGGGGGGAGTGGAAGCCCTTACATTTTAAAAATCTAAATAAGGTATGTTATCAGATTACCTAGAGGTAGGACAAACAAAAGGATGCATTTAAAAAAATCCCTGTGAACTAGCAATTCTATACTTTGGTAAGGACAGGATGGTGAAGAAACTCCCGTGAGGCGAAGGACAAGATGCAGTGCGCATGTTTGAACAGGGGGAAAACGGAACATTTTGGCAAAAATATGATACGTCACAAAATCTTCTAGAAGAATTAATGTTTTCTACCTCCTGAGAGTTAAGGTTGTTACCAGAAGAAAATATGGAGATAATATTGCTGCTTACTAGAAGAATATCATTTTGCGGGTTATTAGTTAGGATACTTTCATCTTCAAGTAACAGCAGGCCCTAGTCAAAATGTGTTAAATAATAAGAAGATTTATTATCTTACCTAACAGAAGTTCTGGGTAGTGTTTCCAGGGTTAGTTAATTCGAGAACTCACATCATCAATCATCCAGTTTCTTTCCTCTCTTCTCTGCCATCTTCAGCTGCTGTCTTCAGGCTTCTCTGTCAGGATTCCAAGAAGCGATTGTATGAAATGTTAGTATCACATCATCAATAATCATCACATCCTATATCACAATGTCCTTTTTAAAGAGTAAAGAAACTTTTACAGGAAGTCCCCCAACCCTCACCCAGCAGATTTTTCTTCACATTAGAGCATCTAGAATTGGATCATAGATCCACTCTTAAACCAGTCAGTGACAGGGGTGGGACCCTTGGGAAGTAGAGGGTCAAGATTTTCCTGGTCCTTAAGGAGAGAGGAACTGACCATCAGAACGCAACTAGAACTCTCAACATGGAAGAAGGGTGCTGGGTGTCTCTGTGAATGTTCTTCCTCAGGTGCAAGTTGATGTGCAGAGAGAAACTTGCCAAAGACAGAACACGGGCTTGTTTTCTCCTCAAAATAATCTCTTCAGGCATGCTGAGGCTGTTCTTCAAGCAGTGCCATTGCCCATCCTATTGTGATGGTGTCCGCCATGTTGTCTTGGGGCCATTATTTCCCTCCAAAGATGCATCTCTTTTCAGATGTAATTAGCCCGTCTATTTTCACATAGAAAAGTGATACCACACACCAGTGTGTGATTACCTTTGACCAATGACATTGGTCATTACCTTTCTCTCATAACCCTACACAAATGTGTCCTTAGGGAATTACCTCTCACCCATTGAAGGACAACTTGGTGGGACTATACATCAAGGTTTCTTGCCCACCAGCTAAGGGGTGGCACGTGACATGAGCTAGGTCCATTTGACCCTCTATTTTTAAAATATATTTTATTAATTATGCCATTACAGTTGTTCTATTTCCTCCTTCATTCCCCTCTACCCTGCACACCCCTCCCCCACCATTCCCCCCTTTAGTTTACGACCACCACTTATTTATCTTTATAGGGGAAGGGAAGGAGAGAGAAGGAGAGAAATATCAATGTATGGTTGCCTCTCCTGTGTCCCCTGCCGGGAACTGGCCTGCAACCCGGGCATGTGCCCTGACTGGGAATCGAACCATGATACTCTGGTTCACAGGCCCGCACTCAATCCACTGAGCTACACCAGCCAGGGCTAAATATATTTTATTAATTATGCCATTACAGTTGTTCTATTTCCCCCCTTCATTCCCCTCCATCCTGCACACCCCCTCCCTCATTATTCCCCCCCTTAGTTTATGACCACGTGTCTCAAGTTCTTTAGATTCTATATTTCCCATACTATTCTTGCCTCCCCCCGTCTATTTTCTACCTACCATCTATGCTACTTATTTTCTGTACCTTCTCCCACCTTCTCCTTCTTCCATTCCCCTGTTGCTAACCCTCCATGTGATCTTCATTTCTATGGTTCCGCTCCTGATCTAGCTGTCCTCTTAGTTTGCTTTTGTTTTAGGTGTGGTTCTTAATAACTGTGAGTTTGCTGCCCTTTCACTGTTCATCTTTTTCATCTTCTTTTTCTTAGGTAAGTCCCTTTAACATTTCATATAATAAGGGCTTGGCGATGATGAACTTCTTGAATTTGATCTTATCTGAGAAGCACTTTATCTGTCCTTCCATTCTAAATGAAAGCTTTGCTGGATAGAGCAATCTTGGATGTAGGTCTTTGGATTTCATGACTTGGAATACTTCTTTCCAGCCCCTTCTTGCCTGTAAGGTCTCTTTTGAGAAATCCACTGACAGTCTGATGGGAACTCCTTTGTAGGTGACTATCCCCTTATCTCTTGCTGCTTCTAGAATTCTCTCCTTCATTTTAATCTTGGCTAATGTAATGATGATGCGCCTTGGTGTGTTCCTTCTTGGGTCCAACTTCTTTGGGACTCTCTGAGCTTCCTGGATTTCCTGGAAGTCTATTTCCTTTGCCAGATTGGGAAAGTTCTCCTTTATTATTTGTTCAAATAACTTTTCCACTGGTGACTGTTCCTCTTCCCCTTCTGGCACCCCTATAATTCGAATGTTGGAACATTTCAAGATGTCCTGAAGGTTCCTATGCCTCTCCTTATTTTTTTGAATTCTTGTTTGTTCATCCTCTTCTGTTTGGTCATTTTTTTCCTCTTTCTGGTCCATTCCTTTGATTTGAGTCCCAGTTTCCTTTCCATTACTATTGGTTTCCTGTGCATTTTCATTCATTTCAATTAGTTTAGCTTCCATATGTTCCTCTAGTTTGTAACTAAAATCAACCAGTTCTGTGAGCATCCTGATCACCAGTGTTTTGAACTGTGCATCTGAAAGTTTGGCTATTCCTTCATCGCTTAGATTTATGGGCTCTGGGGCTCTGAGTTGTTCTTGAGCCATGTTTTGATCATGCCTGTTAGGTACGAGGAGCGGAGCCTTAGTTGTTCACCAGTGTGAGGCCACCCAGGTCGCTAGTTTGTGACACTGTATGTGGGGGCGGGGCCAGAGAGGGACAATGGTGGTTCTCTCTGCCGCTTTCCACCACTGGGGCCTGCGCGGTCCGTCTCACCACCACTAGCTCTTGGTTTATCTGCGAGAATGTGGGACCAAGGTCCGCCCTCAGTGGGTCCAACACCTTGCGCCCTCAGTGGGTCTGCCCACTACTCCACACCTGGGATCTGCCCACGGCTGCTGGCGCACCTGGGTTGCGTGCAGGGTCAGTCTGGTGGATCTTTCCTGCCTGACCCCGCTCTGCTGCTGGCTCTGCCCCTCTTATCGGTTTGGCTGAAGGGTTCGTTGTTGTCAGACTTCCACATATTTCAATTTTCTGTGGTTTGGCTGCGTTTTTGTTGCTAAAACTTTGTTGTTTTTAAACTTGGTTGTGTGAGAAGGCGAAGTGCTTCCACCTACGCCTCCATCTTGGCGGAAGTCCAGTGACCCTCTATTTTTGATTTACAGGTTCACTGACAGGAGGGTGGGAAAAATGAGTGGAGCACATTCATTCCAGCAGCAGAGTTGAGTGGTTTCTGCTTTCAGATATCACGATAGATGAACCCTATGGCCACCACTCTGCCTTGGTTTTGAGCCTGTTCCTCTGGCCTTCCATTTGGTTCTGTGAGCTATCATTAATATCTTTGTAAAAAGATCTTTTTCCTGCTTAAGTTTCTGAGCTGGTTTCTGTTGCCTGCTGGATACAAAATTTATTATAATTCATAAAGTCACAGGATGTCTCAGCTGTAAGAAACTTTATAAATCATCTGGCTACACTCCATTTTTTAGCCGAGGAAACTGAAACCCCAGGGGTTGAGAGTTTTACCCGAGATCACATCACAGAGTTTGTCAGTGACAAAACTTTGAAGAAGACAAGGTCTCCTTGGCCCACGGGTCTCCTCTGCTTTTTATTTTAATCCCTTTTTGGTATAAACCACAGTCTCTGTGTCCATCTCTCCCCACCCACTACCCACTGCAAATCTCAATAGAGAGTAGTGACTTAAAACCTTCATTTTTTAATTCCAAACTGACAATTTGCTTTGTGCACTTTAAAAACTTGTTTCACAGATTGTCCTTTCAGAGATTTGGCATTTGGCAAAGCCAGGCACCACTTTATATCCTTATATGGAGCCCCGATTCTTTCCAGCTATCTTTACGTGTTTGGAAAGGATGTGGCGTGCTCTAGGGAAACATATGGGCTGGGGTTCTGACAGTGATTATTTACCATTTCTAAGTCTAGCTTCTAGCTGTGTGCATGTGGGGAGAACCTTCTGGGGCTCACACTAAAAGATATAGATGCTCTATGTTTTTTTTGGTTGCTATAGGGGAGTCATAGCTCATACAACCAACTGCCAAAATAGCCTGGTGTCAGAGTAGAGGGGGTTAATGATAATACCATCATACTTCAGCACTCGTTGGCTTCAGAACTCCTCAAACCTTGTACTCGTTGCATTTTGACGAGAAAAAGAATGTTCCATCACTCATTGCCTGCCTGGTACTCATTGGTTTCAGCACCCTTCGTGCATTCTGGAATGCATTAACCATGAATACCAAGGTACTGCTGTAGTACTAATTGTGTGCCAGCTACTATTTTAAGCACTTAGCAGTTTAGTTTATTTTTACAACACTGGTAGATAAGTACTATTATCATCATCCCAATTTACAGGTGAGGAAATTAAGGCAGAGGAAACTTAAGTAACTTGCTCCAAGTCACGCAGCTTTTAAGTGGTAGAGTTGAGGTTTCAACCCAGGTGGTCTGGTTTCTAAGTCCATACTCTTACTCTTAACTTTCTGTTCTGTTGCTTCTTAATCACAGAAATGCTCTCTATGGAGGTACAAGTATATTACTACTACTACTTCTAGTATCATTTTAGGAATAAAATGATTGTCCCCAGTGCCAACACATGGCTTTTCATAATTACTTCTAACAGCGGTCCTATATTATGACTCCCTTGTGCCCCAACAATGGTTGGAGGGTGTATACCTACAAACAACGATCTACCACAACTCTCCTACACCACTGCTTCTCCTCTCTACTCGTGTAACAAAGTATCTATAAAGACTCAATTATTTGAGGGTTGTAAGAATTGCACAGAATGAAGCTTTTTGCCCTGGATGCTCAAAAAATAGCATCAACAAGTAATTGTTCCATAGACCATTTAAAAGAGTTTAATTCTTTTAACTCATGTCCAGATCCCATGTAGTGAAAGATATTCATTCCAATCTAACTACACCCAAATATTGATGAGGAAAGGCTGTAAACTGAGTACCCAAAGAGTCCCTTTCTGCCTAGTAGGTTCAAGACACATTTTTCTACTTGAAATTAGCTAAAGGGAGACAGTAAATCATTTCTATTCCCATCCTATTTGGCAAACAGACCATATAGGCTTTATTTTTAAGCAGTTTATCATAATAAATTTCCAATATGTCAAAACAAAGTAACCATGCTTAATGATTACATTATAGTAAGATTTGCCTTAGTATATCATTCTTTATTCAGAGTGAAAAAAAGGTATTTAAAAATTGTCTATTTTATTACAGCTGTGTAAATAATAGACTAATACTAGAAAGTCCTCCATTATTCAGTAATTTTTTAATAGAATAATTAGACCAATGTGAGCAAAAGGAGTTCTTTCAATGGCATGTTTTAGTGGCAGAAATCTCATCAGAGGTGGAGGCCGCCTAGGCCGTGTCCTTAGGCCTCGGCTGCTGTGGCAGGGTGGTCAGTGGTGGGGGAGCAGTGGGGAGGACAGAGGAGGAGGTCATTCTGTCCCCCCCTGGGAACCAGTTGTGTGGGCCCTGGGAATGGAGGCCTCCCTACCCCCCCGGGACCTGGTTGGCCCATCCGTGCCCCAGAAAACTGTGTCAGAGACTTTGTCTTCCCTTCCTGCCTAATGCACCACCACAGCAGCCAAGCAGTGCTTGACCTCCCTTATCCTCTCAGTACCCAGGCTTGGTTTATCAGCAGGGTTTGTTTGTTTTGTTTTTCAGTGAAATCTAATTGTGGTTCATTACCTGTTAAAGCCTTAGATGGGCTCCCTTTTGATTATTAGCATATTGTTGAAATGGAGGTCTTTTATTTATCCTTTCATTTGTTAATGTGATACCCGCCTTATGCCAGGCAGAGTCCTATAGCAGAGACGGGCTACACAAACAATAATTGTGCACTCTGGGAAGGCCTAGGCTGGATCTTCACTCCTGAGAAACTGGTTTATCCATCTGTGAATTCCCAGACAGGTACTTCATATAGAAATAACCCAAGAAGCGTTTGTGAACTCAATGAATGTTGCCGTGGGAGCCCTGGTGAAGGGCACCCAAATCAAGGGGGAAGACAAGTGAAGAAGGACTTCCTGTCCCGGGTGGAAGGAACACATACAGAAAAGGGGATCTTAATTCAAGATCTATGTGTCCTCCAAAACACACGCACACAAGGGTGGCTCCTGACATGCAGGAGACAGAAGTAGGCTCTCTTTGCAAATAGTAATAACTATGCTCTTCTCTCTTTCAAGGACTTGCAGTAATTAATGGGTAAGAAATGAACCTTGTTAAGCTTGAGAATGCCAGCATTCTACAGGGGAAAAGTGACAATACTGTGATCTATTGTGATATTTTTCCACACTATATAATTTGGGCTTGTAACTGATTAACCAATTAAAGATTAAGCAGGCTGGCCTTAAAGGCTGCTGCACAACTGAAAGAATGATTTATTACACACAAGGTTACTGGAATAGAGGAGAAAGCCAGACTGCATCCAAAGGGACACCACTGTAGGTGGCTATAAACCGGTGCTCCAGATCAGGCTTCCCTGTTCAAGCCGGAGAAAATCGGCACCTTAAATCCCCCTTTGAGGGAGTTCCAAGGCACAGTTACAAACTAAAAAAATTGGAAAATTCCTTTAGGGTTTTAAAAAGTTTGCTAATGGTTAAACACACTTCCCAGAAAAATCTTTTTTCCCTTTCCAAGCATCCCCTAAATACCAGTTTTTGAATTGCTGTAGTAAAAGAAAATTGAGACACTGGAGGACTGTTGGAATTTTATTTCTTTTGGGGAGTTATACAATAGCTATTTAAAAAAAACAAAGATGAATTTCACTAAGGCACAATTTTATTTTGTGTTAATGTTACTATACAGTAAGTCCTCACTTAACATTGTCAACAGGTTCTATGACTTAAAGCAAAACGAGTATAATGAAAACAGTTTTATCATAGTCTAATTGATATTAGCAAGAGTTAAATTCTATGACATTTCGTCAACATTATAACAAAATGGCATTGAATCTAGCAATGTTATTGAAAGACCTGCTGTACTGATTTTAGGGATATTTGGTCTATGACATCACTAATACTGTTGAATCTTTGGATTCATACTGGTCCTTCATGGACTCCAATAAATGTATGATGGCAGCTGCATAAGTTAAATTCCCACCACATGGAGATGAGGGGGAACACAGTGCAAGGGGCAACCCATAAGGATTTCTGTGGGTTTTGCCCATGAGTTGATGAGGAATTGATGAAGGCACCTGAATTGATGGGAGAAATTGACAAGGGTGCCTGAGAAAGTAGGCTGGGACCAGACTGTAAAGGACCTTGTTTGGGGATTTTCCTAAATGCTAGGGCCCACCAACAAAGAGGAATAACCATATCCGAGCTCATAGAGTCTGTGCCAACACTACCATTCTGGGCAATTAGAAGGGACCTGACACAGTGCCGATACCAGGTTTCCACTGTAGGGGAGGAAAACTAACCTACCCTCCTGAGTTCTTAACTGAGACCCCTGTAGTAAAAGTTTAACAAGAGAAAAACTAATAGAAGTTTATTAACATGTAACCTCTAGGGGGATAACCTGGGAAAAATGAGTAACTCAAAGAGGTGGCTTAGAATTCAGGCATAAATACCATCTTCATAGACAAAAAGGTGGGGATGCAGACGCCTTGGGGGAGAGTAGACGATTTTTAGGAAAGATAAATGGGCCCTTAGAAAAACAAATGGGAGCATAATAGGCCGTGACAAAGTCTGTCTGGGTGTGGTGTCCACTTCCAGTCTCCTTTCCTGCGAGAACAGTCAGTCTTCCTTGGCCGAGAAAACTCCCGGGGAGGAGATCAATGACAACTGAGTTCCGTTTAGGGGATCTGTCTTTAGATGTGTGGGAAGTTCAGGGAAAGTCTCTCTCTGCGTTTACTGGTTTTCAAGCGCCTACGGCTCAAACCAAGCAATACCAAAGTAGCATATTTAAGGGGGGGCGCATGTCCTAAACTCCTACACTCATAGGGCATCGGGCAGCATATTCTGCTACCTTTGAGCATCTATTACACTAGTTCACAGGAAAGAAGTGAAGAAAACAAAACAAGAATGAGGCAATGGGGTGGAGAATGATATACAATGAGGAGGTAATTGACAGCACTAGGAAACTGATTGGGTGTTGAGGATGAAGAAAAGCAACAGCCGAGGGTGGTAGTGAGGCTTCTGGCAAAAGTAACACCGTGCATCCAACTAAGACAGAGAATGTAAGAAAAGTGGGAGAATCATGAATTCAGTTTGGACACGTTCGGAGTAAGGTTAGAGGGAGACTCAAATACCGAGGTATAGTTGTCTGGTAGGAAGTTGACTCTATGGCTGAAATTCTGGAGTGCTGTCAGAACTCCAGGTGGAAGTTTGGGTGTCATCAGCATATACGTGGGTGGCTGCAGAAACCATGGATATACCTGGTAGATTTCTTTGCTCAAACTGATTTATACAATTTTGGATGAGAGACATGCAAAGTGAACTTCATATTGAGCACTGGTTTATTTGGCAAAGTACACAACAGTTACATGTTTGTGGACTGATTGGATGGATATGTGGATGGATGGATGGGTGGATGGATGGATGGATGGATGGATGATTGAATGAATGAAGAGTTCATAAAAATCTATAGATATTCTCTTTTACTTTATCTCATGATTTGTTTCAGTATTAGCTCTGGAAAGAAAAAAATGTACGACTACCTCCAAGAAGCCAAAAGACAACACTTGGATGTCTGTCCAAATCAATGAGCCTTTCATTTTTTTTTAAGCCAACTAATTTCAGAGCCTCTGATGTGTTGTGTATTATTCTCATCAGGTCGCGGTACCCCAGCAGGGACTGACCAAGTGGTGCCTTTGCAGCAAACACAGATGGAGGTGACCAGCTGAGTGACAGGCTGGGTACTGTTGGACAAGCAAACATGTTATTTTAAATATGACTTTTCTTGAATAAACATATCTTTACATTCCTTGACAGAGACCAAATGTTTTTTAAAAAAAGAGGCATAGAGTACCAGATACTGGCGTGTTACACCTATGTCTTACATAGATGGTGATATTTCAGTCCCAGCGGCTGTAGACTACACCAAGCCTGTAAATAATCAATCATACCGCCATTGGGACATACAGGGCACATTGGCAACAAGTTTCCTGTTACCACTGATGGATGATTTTTACTTGTCCAGGGAAAGGTATTTCTGACCCTTCACGAGTCATTGAGGAAATTCTTAAAATGCACTGTTGTGGCCCAAAAAAGCTCAAATGTTTTTGCACTGCAGGCACCAAGTGATTTGGGCAACACCAAGTAAATCACAAATCTATATTGAAGCTCAGAAATGTCCTTAGGACTCAGATTCGTTATCTGCTGAGCCTTTTTTTTTGCTTTCCATTTATTACCCTCCTTTGAGTGACATGAAGCTTAGGCGTAGAGCAGAGACCTCAGTTCATTCGACCTTGACACATTTTTCGTGTCTACATTTCTGCCGTAAATTTGGAGACAGAGAGACAGAAATTGCAAATGCAGGTATTAAAATCCCCTTGTGCTCCATTTGTCAAGATAAACAGATTGTAAACTGCCTCTTGCAAATATGATATGCACCAAGCTAATAACGCTGAACCACAAACTTATTCATCTGTGTGGTGTTTTCCTCCAGAAGTTTCTGAAATTGCGTCTGTGTCATCACACACCCCAGAGCTGTTCAGGGTTAGTCAGAAGGTCAGAGGGACTATCTGGCCGACAGAGTTGGGGTCCTCCTCCAAGGAGAGAGAAATGACAAGTTTTTCTGTTTGTATCACTGCATCAGTCTTTACAAACCAGACATTTGAAATGCTTGGTTTGGGCTTTTCTGAGGAAAGCAAGAAGAGATTTGTAGTCATCGGAATTGTTTTAGAACCTTATAGGGACATTGATAAGAAAGAAATCCAAATCATTTTGATTCTTACCCCAACTCTAGCTCTTCTACATAAAAATAATCTGTGTATTTTCACTTTAAGTCTCTGGCAGGGCCCTATCTTCTTGTTTTCCTGATCAGAAGCAATTTTCTTTGGCTTCTTGTTTTAACGTTTAACATTTCAAGAGTCATTTATTAATATTTTCATTATAAAAATATCTAAATATTGCAAACCACACTGGAGTGCCCTTCAGTTGGTATGTCAAATTCTGACATTCTCTCTGACCCTTTCTGTCCTGCTCGAAAGCACTGTTAACAGTTCTGTGTGTATTTTTCCAGGTCTTCTTCAACTGGGGGAGTGTGCATGCATGCCCAGGTGTGCATGTAGTATATTTGTGTGTGTGCATATGTTATTTTAGGTAAATATACTACAAGTACCATACTGTAGCTTTCTATTTACAACCAGTGACACATCTTGGGCTCTGTTATTACAGAGATTTCATTTTACTCCACAACAAATTGATTTCTCACTCTCTCTCTTCCCCCACCTCTGTCTCTCTCTCTCTCCTTCCTTTCTCTCTTAAAAAAAAAACTCATGCTCTACACAGGTAGTAGAGGGTTAAAGATTTTCAGGAAGGGTAGTGATACACAAATGGGCTTCCCTGGCACCAAGCGGGGGGGTGGGAGGAGGAAATGGAGCTATTTTAGGAGCAGCAAAGGCACCTGTGAGACAAGGGCACCCCTGAGAGAAGAGAGGGGATGCTGTGTTGACGATGACCAGGAAGCTGCTTGATGCACGTGTCTGTGAAGCGGTGGAGAGGCCTGTGGTGAGAACAGCCCACGGGCCCAATAACCTTGCATGGCTTCCTTCCGTGTCTCTTTAGTCCCAGCTTGTTCTTAGTTTCATGGCAACAACTGAAGCTGATGACCAAATCTTTCAGCTATAAATCCACCTCCCAGCATTAAGAGAGCTAAACATACAAGTATTCAGATGTCTCCAAAAATAACACGACATATTCCTCTTTCATTAGAAGACTCTGTATAAATGTTTAAAATGCTAGCTAGTCAGGTCACATGGACCCGGGTTTGAATCCTGGCTTTGTTTCACTAGTTTCATAACATTAGGTGAGTTATATAATTTCTCTGGGTCTCAATGCTTTTCTTGTAATAATATCTACCAGAGTAGGTAATTATGGAAATGAAATGGAATAAAACATATAGATCATTCAGCATAGTGCCCAGCACATGGTAAATACATACTAATTATTATTATTTAAGTTTTTTGGATGGAATGTTTTCTGGTGAGGTAAATGGAGAAAGGATAATATAAATTATAGAGAAAGAGAAGAGGAAGAAGGGATATAGAAAAGAGAGGCAGGACTTTACAAGCAGACCCTGGAAGAGAGGCACTTAATGATTGTCAGAAAAAAAATACCGAGAGAGAAAAAGGATAAAGATGGCAGGGGTTCAAAGGCAGAGGCTGGGCTTTGCTCTCTGCCAAGGTTTCATCCATCTGGCCTTGGCTTCTACGCTGGTTTTCCCCTCCAAGTGGCAGCTCTGGAAGCCTGGTGCTGCAATGCAGGTCAGGGTGACATGGGGTTTCTGAGTCACCCTGAACTTCTGTGCTCTGGGAAGGCATGCAAGAAACGTCCTTGTTCTGCTTTTGCAGTAAGGCATTCCTGGGAGACTAATAGCAGAGACGGGCCTGTCAAGTGAGTCGGCAGTGACCACCGGTAGACCTAATCCTGTTTCTTTTTGGCTGACAGCTCATGCAGAGAAAAACACTCTTGGAGCCAGACAAGGTAAATGTAGCTTAAGTCCCAACCCAAAATCCCGACCTTGCATAATCAGCCTCTCTTCCCGGTCCACGGTGATCCGAGATGCCAGAGATACCAGAAACTCAATCAACACCTTTCTCACTGTTGGGCTGTAATAATGTAATCATTGCTGAAGGCAGAGTGTTCCAAGGGTGGAGTAAGTCAGATTATTTTGGGGGCACAAAAATAAATTAATAAAAAGAACAGAATGATGTCTTTCCCCAGTTTTGTTTATTTGCAGATATTGAATGGAGCACCTATTATAGATGAGCATGTGGAAAAGGAACATAAACCTGAATAAGTAATAAGATCTCTAGGAAAATGAAACAAATGGTTAACAAAAGTTTATTTTTTTTGTCTGAATCCACTCCTACAGCTTTCCTTATTCTAATCAACTACAAAAACTGGGCAAAATTACAGTTCTCGGAGGAATTTTCAGGATGATTCCTTCTGATGCGCCTATAGAAACACGAGGATTTAAGTACCAAGTTGGAGCTGGATCTGAATATAAAAATGTAGGGCACACTTGAGAGGAAGATCAAAGGGCAATTTTTACATTATAAAAGTTACCTTAACCCCGAAGAGCAATTGCTTTTATAAAATTAAATAGAGACTGAAGTCATGTATTATGCTCTACCCCACCTGTTCCGCACACACACACACGTACATAAAGTGTGTACACATTTATTTGGGGGGGGAGGAGAGAAATATGTTTATTTCACATTTTTGCTAAATTACTTCCCTAAGACACATTACGTTTTGGACTTCTGGGATGACTGTCATTAGAATCTGCCTGCTTTTGTTTCTAACTGAAGTGAGCATGGCTGCCTGTGTTGAAGGTGACTTTCCCCACAGGTGAGCACCTGGGGCAGCTGAATTCTAGACAGAAATGCTGTCATTTCTGGGTTCCGATATCTACCCAGTACTCAGCACTTCCCTTCAGGCTGCCTGAGGCCGGGGCTTCTTTCATCTCCTGTGAAGGCAGCTCAGGTCCCTGGTTCCTGAGTTGGAATAAGGAACACAGCTCAGCCCTGCCACTGCCTCCAGCTACTCACACCACTCATTTAACCATGCACTTGAAGTGCAGCCCAGTGTGAGACCCAGAGAAAAGAGAGACATCTGTTCTCAGGAGGAGAGGCTGTTTAAGACGAGACCCCTGCTTTCAGATTTGGGCCTCGATCTCGCCCTTTAGCAGCATGTGTATCAATACCCTGAAGGAATTTTCCTTGGACACATTTTTGCTTTGAGTTTGAAATAGGCTTTTGATGCTTTTTATTTAATAAGGCACAGGCACAGAGCTACATTCATTATTTACACTAGAACTTATTTTGCACTCGATGGAAGAAAAATCTGGCACGCTTGTTCAGGGTAATTGCACAGAGTGAAATGAACCCAATTTATATACAGGATTATTGAAGGAATAGAAAGCTTTCAAAGTAAGCCTGCTAAATCATTCATTCAGTAACTGCCCAACGTTTTGCCCAGATTGGTATCCTGTGCTTTGCCAGCTTTTAAAGCAAAGCAAAGAAGCAATTATTTAAAGTGATGGTGAAAACACAGTACTGAAAAGGAGAAATCCTGGATGGTGGATATATAGTGACTGAGTATTCTCTTTTAGTTCACAGGCCATGAAGCTAGCCCTGGGGATCATCTCTCAGCTCATATCTTTACCTGGCAACTTTCAATATTCAATTAAAACACATGAAAACGCAACATAAACGATGTCACCCACTTCTAAAAGAATAATTATCTCATTCTTCTACAGGTTTCTATTTTATTTTATGACTAAAATTTTGGTATGCACTAAATGGGTGCAGTTAGGGTTAAAGTCTAATTCTGGAAATCTAGCTTCCTTGAAATGATTTGTTTCTTTGGCATTTCCAGTGAATGTCTATAAATCTACCCGATGCTAAAAAAATCTGATGTGAAGAAATTGTGCAAGTCCTTTCCTCTCTGCTCCACACATAAAAAGTCTAAAATTTCTGAAGAGGTAGAACATTTTCATTAGTTAATTTCTTCTAGATTTAATAGCAGGAACATTTCAGGCAATCAAAAAGCAGTGAAAAAATCTTTAATTGACTCCTTGAATGGTGTTTTTCCAGACTGTAAATAAATTGTTTTGAAGTTTCCTATCTGGCCATTTCAGGGTTCACACCAGTGAAATACACAACACAGACAAAGGAAATGCCTTGTGGAACGAAGGCAGTCTTACTCCATCAGGGGAATAAAAGCAAATGCAAAGGGGGGATTTCCCACGCTTGGGGAAAGTATAGGCTTTATTTGTCCTAAAGAGAGCCCCTGGGAGAGACATCTTGCAACTGCCTGTAGGGGCATCTGAGAGAGAAACAAGATAGGGCACCCCACCCAGGGCAAGCATGGGGCCTTCAGGAAGAGAAGTGTCCGTGGACAATGCCTCTCCTGGCTGCAGGCTCTTCTGTCCAGCCCTCCCTGGATCAATATACCAGTCAGGCAACCCACACACCAGCATTTTCGGCCCCTTAGCAGCACTGATGATGTTTGCTACTGGTGAGAATGATCTGTGCATTCATAAAACAGCCTGATTCAGCTACAGTAGATTTAAAAATGCAGTCCTAGGAGTCTACTGAGTCGAAACCCCTTTGATTTTCTATTTGAACACTTCCAAGATTTGTAATTGTGCTATCGTGTATTTATGGTCATAAGGAGTCAATTTTAAACTAAATCCTCTTTCATACATATTTTCATACTCTAAACAAAGTTTGGGATAGAGTTAAGAAAGGGTGGGAAAATACAATAAATTGAAGAGTAGATGTTTTTAAAACCATGAATGTACCTTGTTCTTCAAATATTTCAAGGCTTAAGAAAATTTATTAGTATTTTAATGCAGTTTAAGAATTATATAAACCCTCTTTCAGAATACTTGTTTTTAGTGAAGTGAGATCATATTTTTCTATTGTGCACAAACAGGAGGAAGTCAATAAATGCTTGTTTCAAGAAGGAATGGCTCTAAAGAGATACTTATGTTTCCCTTTATTATAGCTAAATCTGTAAGTAGTGTTATCTTTGTCCATGACATTTATGTAACAAAACTAAGTTCAGTATAGGAGTTGACTTAAAGTAGTACTCTAAGAATAGAAAATTTAAAGGTGGAAATTTAAAGGATTAAAAAAAAAGTATAAGGTTTGCCCACGAATCTCCAAGTATAGCATGCCTGACCAGGAAAATGGCAGTATTTGTGAATGAATTTCAGATGAAAGAAAATTATCAATACAAAGCTGTGTACATTTAAATTAACACCAAGAAAACACAATTACTTGTAAAATAACCCTATACATGAAGAGAAGTGATCTTCTCTTTAAACTTGCATTCTCAATACTGTCTGTGCAAAATTGCTTGTAGTGTCCTCAAATGGGTGTCTGTGGCCAGATGCGTGGAAGACATCACCTTCAATGATACGTATATCAGAGCAACATGGCCTGCTGTTTCCTCTAATTGAACGGGGTCTGGCCAGCCAGCTCATGGCTGTGCTTCTGAACAACTGGCCTGGATGTGTGAAACCTGCAGAACAGGCAGCAGCAGCTGGAAAGCATCCTGGATGTATGTCGTGCTATTGCAGCCCTGAGAGGGGACAGAAATATGGTTAAGGGGTGTTTTCATAGTTCAATTCTGACGAATCTTCTGATATGACAATGTTCCCTCTCATCAAGCCCCACAATATTTTATAGCATTTTTCTTGTAACATTGGTGGCTTTTAGCAAATGTAAACACATCCCTCGGGATGGAATGTGTTTAGCTCTTAATGATCCATATTAACAGAGAGAAGAATTCACTCAAAGTGAGGCAAGCCATTTCCATCAACTTTGAGGACACATCAATGTGTTATTCACGACCTAATACGTCTAGTCATCACTGTTCCCTTCCCAGATAACTATCCTCACTGTCTTGAAATAACACAAAGCACAGTATGAAGAGGGCTCTAGTTTGCCCTAACTTATAGATGAGTGAGTGAGAACCATCTGCATAAAGCTAACTGGAAATACTGTGCATTATGTGTGGCAAACCTTGAACCCTAGCATCCTCCCATGAGCCTTGGTGCCTCTACTTGGTTTGCATATTTGATGTCGCCGGGCAGGTTCTGGGGTGCTCCAACACACAGCGGCGTTAGAGGGAGAGGCCATTTAGAGTTTCAGGCGACTAAAACATGAGGCAGTTCCACTGGGAGAGTGAATAAGTACTTGGCCTCATATTCTCCGTGACTGACACAGCAAATTAATCTGCTGATGCCTTCTGGGTGGCAGGGGAGAGACTTCCTTGTTCCATATTCTGCCTCTGATTGCTTGGGTTGCCTCTTAATTGTGTCTGTTCCCGGAGAACCTGCCCCCACACGTCTCGTCCTTTCTGGTTGACTCCATTCTGTACGTGGCTCTGTCCTATACAATAAATAACACCGGGGGCCACCACTTTGTTACTTTTTTGGTAATACCTCGGTAGTTTTCCTTAACAGTAAAGCATGACTCCTCAAAATGTTGCTCTGTATATAATAGGTAGCCCTCTCTTACCTGAAGTTTTGTAATTTCCAAATTTTGCCATTGACACCTACTGCAAACTACAAAAACCTACTGTATATGCATGGCCCATGTTGCAACTTAACTTGTTAGTCCTTTATGGCATCAGCTGGGTGCCCTGTGGCTACAGATATGTCTGCTTTGTATTATGTAGCCCCTAATGGAAGGCTCTTCCCCGCCAACCACAGGTAGAACGCCGTGCCTCCTGACTCAAGAATGTCTCTGAGCCTTTCTTACATCACTCTTTCTGGCAAAGCCATAGAGGTGTCAGGAAAGCCTCCTTCTCTACGCTACAATGTCCTGGTGAGTGGAGAGGTCACGGAGCAGTGCAGAGGATGGTGCCTCTGGTCACCGAACAGGCAGAGGGTCAGCTCCACTTGTCATTCGGCCAGTCTGGAGCTTAGACCCCGTGAAATAAACCACAGATTATTGCGAATGAAGGGAAGTGCCCATTTTTAGGAAAATCACAGTGTCAAATCTGGTGTCAAACTCAGCAACAGAAATCTGCTTCTGCCAGAGAAAACAGCACCAGGAATAGCATGCAAACTTTGCGTTTCTCTTTATCGTCAGGAATTCTTGGAAATTACATATTGTTGCTTCACAGGAGGGTTTACAGCTGGTTGAGCTCCACAAATGTACTCAAAAAAAGACTGCTGATGATATGATTTAGAATCATAGTAACACTTGCTGCCTGGGGAAAAAGCGTAGCTCTAACATTTGCTTTGATTCAGAAGCACGTTCTCCCTGGGGACACTTACCTCTAACAACACACTATTGATCATGGGGTTAAGGACTTCAGCCTTCTTGTCACTCTGCGGAATCAAAAGGATGAAATTGACAGATTAGGTGCTTATGCTGCACGGTATGCCACACGCAATGTCACACACCGACTCTGCTGAGGGACAGAAAGGACAGGAGAAGTGGAAAGGGTGCTAGAGCCCGGGCTTCCTACTTGCTGCGTCCCCTGGATGATCTCATTTAATTTTGACAGAAATCCCAGGAGGTGGGTACATAGGTACCACAACAACCATAATTTAAAGATGAAAAAACGGCAATCAGGAAGGCTGAGTAACTTGTTTAAGGTCACAAAGCTAGAAATTTAAACTCAGACCTTTTGCACTGTGGCAGACTTGCAGCAGGTCTGGGCTTAGGCTGAGGGGAGTGAGGCCGAGATGTAGCAGTGCAGGGCGGGGCCCGTCTTTACTTAAAATCGTTTGGCATTCATTTTGATTTTTTAAAATATTGCATTAAATATTTATCTAGATGACTGAAGTTGTTTCTTTTGGGGGAAGCCCCCTTAAATTCTGCAGGTGAGCTAAGTACTTTAATTACCTACATTAGTTCCAGGCTGGTTCATTAGTCTTTTTTCCCCCACTTCTTCATGTAAATGCAAAACATGGACATTTGGTTATAAGATGTGTCTTCCAAACCAGCAGCAAAATTAAAACAACCTTAAATGTAACTTGTAAACAGGTCTGCAGATCCCAGTTTTCGAAATGTAAAAATATGCAAAGCACAGAATACAGAGCCTGATATGAAGTAGGTTTTCAAAAATGAGAGCAAGCATCAGTATCATCATTATCATCTCCACCATTGGTCCACCCATCAACAGTCTTCTATCTAAAATGTTCAATCTACTCTTAGACAATAAATAATTAAAGGGACTGGAAATAGAGACGGCAATCTTAGTAGACAGTTTTCCTTACTGTACCCAGAAGGCTTTATGGTAAACAAAAGTACAATATGTAAATAAAATACATCTTCCCAGAACAGCCCCCTTTTACTGACATTACTCTACTGGGGAAACCATAATGAAATTTTGGTGAGAGAAAAAAATATTAAAAAGCCCAGTCATTTTAGTAAGTAACCAGAAAATCCATTATGGTTTTTGCTTTCATGTTTACTTGATCATCAATAAACCTCTAAAATATAATAAAAATGAGGGCAGTAAAATGCCATTAGTTTTCAGAATCAATGAGATGCACAAGCAATTTTCACAGAGTCTGGAGAGCAATATACACTCATTAGCTTCAAGTTATGAGTAATGGCCATTGTGGAGCACAGAAAGAGGGACTGGGTGTGAACGACTCATCACGGCACAAGATGAGGGGGGCTGTTGTGGGGAGAGGCAGCTCAGTGAGCTCCATTTAGACTTAGCTTTTCCTTTCTCCAAAATCGCAACTTGTGTGTTTCTGATTTTGTGCCTGTAAACATTTGTACACATGTGTACATGTACAGTTGACCCTTGAACAACATGGGGGTAGGGGGCTGAACCCCCAAACAGTCAGAAGTCTGTGGGTGACTCTTGATGCCCCCAAATCTTAACTACTAACAGCCTACTGTTGACAGAAAGCCTTACAGCTTATGTAAATAGTCAATTAACCCATATTTTGTACATGATATGTGTTACATACTGTATTCTTATAACAGAGTAAGTCAGAGAAAATAAAATTTCATTAAGAAAATCATAAGGAAGATACATTTACAGTATTTCTTGGAAAAAACCCACAGATAAGTGGATCCTGAGCAGTTCAAACCTATGTTGTTCAAGAGTCACACATGCACACACACACACACATACACACAAGCTCAAGTACGAAGCCTATCTGCTGAGCTTTGCTACTCAAATTGTGGACTGTGGGTCAGAAAAGTTGTTATCATGTGGGAGCTTGTCAGAAATGCCAGACCTACTGAATCAGAATCTGCATTTTAACGAGATCTCTAGGCGGTCTACTTGCATGTTCAGGTGTGAGAAGCTCTGTGCTGGAGCTACCATGTGTGAAGAAGAACGGAGAGCAATTCTGTGACTATTCCCTGGAGCTGCTCGAAAACCCACCAACATCCCAGAAGCCTGAGCTGGCAGCGTCAGGGCTAAACCCAGTCAGATGAGAACCTGAGCTGCCTGTCTGTCCTTGGAGACAGTGCTCCGTGCCTAGTTTTAGCAAAGGTCCTGGCCGAGCTTCTGTTTTGTGGAGCTACCAAGGAGGCCCTGGATCCTCCACTTTTGACAGAAGCCCCTCGGAGACCCATCTCCCTTAAAAAGGTGAAAAAAGAATCGGTATTACAATCTTACCCCAACCGTGGTTAAGGAATTTGTAAACTTCTTTGATAGGGAGGCTACTTCATTACACATTGCAGTAGTTAATCTGAAATTAAAAAAAAAAGTGGTTTGGGGATTTTCAATAAAGTAAAGTAATGTAACCATCAAGACAATCACTGACATTAATACCATAATCCACTTAAAAGAATGGCACACAAATTTGAAGATGCTTTGTAGGAATGTTTTTCTTAATAACTTTCCATGATTCACAAGCATAGTTTAATCTAATCCTGGGTTTCTTCGCATGCTTAACTGAAGATAAATCATCTAATGCAGCCTACCTCTTTTTAAAATCAGGACCTCAGCAATAGAATACCTGCCAGTCTCGAGGGCCACGTGTAAAGGGGTTAAGATTTTTGCCAAGTGGCTTTTCTCTAGCTTTTTGATGATTTTCAAATAAAAATGAACGTAGATTGAGGCACTATGTTAGGTACTTTTGTATAAATAATCACATTTAATCCTCACAGTGACCTTATGGATAACATTATTATTCCCATTTTATAGACTAAGAAAATGACACTTAGGGACATGGAGTATGGATAACTTGCATAGGGCATGCAGTGGGAAGTGACAGAGCTAGTATTCAAACTCAGGCATCTCATGATACCTTGATTGTTCTTATTAGATACTTGAAGAGAAAGATCCCATAGAATATGTTTTCAAGATATATCAAAACTCAAGTTTATTCCAGCCATTCTACTTCCAAGACTTTACCCCAAGAAAATAACACAAGATGGACACAAATATTTCACTAAAGCAATGTGTTACATTACAGATGATGATAAAAACTGAAAACAACCTAATTACCTAACAACGTGGGTGCTGTCTGATTTTCAAAAATAATATATATGACTTTCATGAATAGTGACTAAAATGCTATTAGAAAAATAATAACTCAAAGTTAAGAAAAGATGTAGTGCAGAAAATAGATGTAAGCTTTGTTCTGAGACATAGGGGTCCTTGTCTCAGCCGGTGCTTAGGTTTGCGGAGCAATATTCATCTATCTGGCCATCTGGCCATCTATCCATCCACCAGAACTTCTCTGCAGAATGGGTCAGGAGTAAAGCTAGGAGATGGCCCAGAGCCATTCTGCCTATGTTCTTAGGCATGTGGGCGGAGAGGCACTTATACAGACAGACGTGAGGTCTGAATACCCTTTGCTGTGCAGCTGGCTGAGGGTGATGATGGGGACTGCAGAGCAGAGGGAAGCCAGGAGCCAGGTCCTGCTCACGTCGGAACTTTAGCCCTCCCCTCTCAAGTCAGCACAGCAAATCTAAAACAGCACCTGGGTGTTTTCATCAGTATTTTGACCTTTTCCTATTTTGCCTTTTCCTCTTCCTTCTACACATTGAAGCAAGCAATATTCTTTTCAGGGCATATTAAAGATGGGAATGTAAAGTTCTTACATCTTTGACTTTCATGTGAATAGATATGAAAATCTAGAATAGGTGACACATACTCACAAGTGAGGAATTGCAATTGACTCGTATGGACTTTGTGGAAGATCCTTCCACTAAAAATTTTCTCCCCAGCCTATAATGCCAAATGCAGCGATGAGCAAAGACCAGTTAGCTACTGAAGTCAATGAGTGAGTTGAGATGTGTGTGTATGCAGCCAAGTATTTTTAGGAGGCTCTTATATTTGGCTCCTGTGTCTGTCTAATAATGAGATGATGTTCGGACCTGTGCTAATTTTCTATACCACAACACACAGCTAGGTGTATAAAAGTGAGTGGCTTATTTTTCCACTCTATGCCAATTATTTTAACAAACTCCATACCAACTATTTTCATGTATATAAAGTTACATACATACATTTTATTTCACTAGATAAAGTAATACTAACTTGTATGTATTCGAGAATATAACATACACCGGCACATGTCCGCATGCATGCAGTCTACAGTGAACCTGTAGCGACCATCGGTGACAGGATTCAGAGCATTCAGAGCTGAGAGAAGCCCCTGGGCACAGTGCTGGTGTGTCTGCACATTGTTGTGACGCTTGCTGAGAAGTCACATCAAGGTTTCCTTGCAGTATCTGTGTGGTGTGTTGAAAATGTGATTACCCTCAAAGGTCTGTACTTCCAAGACTTGGTCTATTAAAATAAACACTTACTGAGCTCTGAATGTTTTCCCTTAAATCTCCTCATAAATTCCTGAAATGTCTAGTTAATTATTGTTATCCTTGCTAACATTGTTCATTTCTTAAGACAATCCTTGTTCCTTAATGTGAACATAAACACTGGAATTATTTGACTTGAAATCTGAATCTTTAGTAGCCTGGGTGTGTGTGTATTCAAATGGCATATACATGTAAAATTGGAAAAATAAGAGTTTAAAATAACATTTACTTTATCAGAACTTTTGCTTGGTCCTGAGCTGGCTTTTCCTCTTCTTGCCCATGAAGAATTAACTCTGCTACTTTATGCAGCTGCTCAATACAGCGTGCTGTGACTTCTGCCAGGCTTTCGATGGACAGCATGTACACGTCCTGGAGTGAGCAAGTGCGAGAAGGAAAATTATTCAC
Organism: Artibeus jamaicensis; assembly: GCF_021234435.1. Lineage (NCBI taxonomy): Eukaryota > Metazoa > Chordata > Mammalia > Chiroptera > Phyllostomidae > Artibeus > Artibeus jamaicensis. Next base: position 4,176,959 of record NW_026521954.1, read on the forward strand.
TGAGCAGATGCTTTAAAAAAACCCTGTGGTATTAAATATATATATAATTCTTTTAAAAAACAAATATGACCTGAAAAGTTTGCCCAATGATTCAAAGACGTGTCTAAGACTTTTCTAAGTGGAAGCACTGCCAGATGATGGGAGTGCCGCTGGGTTCCCCGGGACATGGCAAGCCTTAGTCACAGCTATGTCCCTCGTCCCCAGGGCAGTGCTGGGCACACAACAGGCAGGTGCTCCAGAAAGCGTGTGAATGGGTGATTGAATGGAATAGGCCTCAAGGGGTATTTTTCTCAAATGAACTAATTTTAAAAATTAGTTCCTCTAAAATTAGTATCCAATGTGAGATAAAATGATTGCAAACTCCTTTTTGAACACAGGCAGGATATAAATTATGCACATATATATTTATTAAACTAAACAATAACAACTACAGTGATAGAATTTTTTTGGATAAAAGCTTCAATTAGCTAATTATGAGGCATAAGGACATTTTATGGTTTCAAATTTTCATACAAGATGAAATTTCACCCTCAAGGTAAATCAACTATATTCCTTAAGATCTGGTGTTTTTTCCCCATTTTAAATTATAATTGTAGAGACATGAAGAAAAGCTACCACACCTATGCTAAGTCACAAGTTATCTTGGCATGGAGAAATTTTAGTGTTTATTATAGTAATACTCATATTTCTATAATAAAAATGAAATGGATTTTCCTCACTTAAAATTAGGCTGCTAATAAAATTAACATAATATTACTGCTCTACAGGTGAACAATGTAAAATAAATTTACCTCCACGGTTTTAGTTCTCCTTTCTTCCTTTTTGTCTTCTTCAGGGTTTTCCGGTTTCTCTCCCTCTTCTCCCTCCTTAGTTTTCTCCTCTGCCTCGTCCGTCACACCTACTGGCACGATGGGTTGGTCATCTTCCACCCAGTCACGGGCCTTTTTCATGGCCTGCGAAGGCCCCCCAGCCAAAGCAAGACATTTACTGTGTGAACATGGAGACCAAGAGATTCCAGTCTCCAGACCAGGATCAAGTTGCCCTACATGGTCAAGGCTGGTTCTCTGTGTATTTGAGGAACGATGGGGCAATTCTGTAAGCTCCTTCCAAACACCTTGCTTTCAGATGAACATAAAGTAGGAAAAGGGGACAGAAAGTATGGAGAGAACTATACAAGCCTGGAGGGGTTTAAAAAAAACCACTCTAACATGACACTCAGATAAGAAAAAAATGACAGTCACCTTGAAAGAGTGATAGTACATTCTTCACTTTTCATGACCAGCTATAGAAGAACCACAGTACTTTTTTAATATATAGGTTGGAGATTTAGCCAGGGTCATTGATAAAGCAAATTTCCTCATCCGCTACGTCCTCACGAAGCCCTCAGTGTTTCATGAACCTAATAACACACCACGCCGGGAAGATGAGCGATGGCTCTAATCTTCTCTCGCCGTGCTGGGTCTTCCAACCTCACGGGGGAAGGGAGTGGGGAGAGAAGGGCTGTTGGAATGACCAGGTGCTGCTCTGTGACTGGTTAAATTTCACAGGAGTGCCTGAAAAATTAAGTCTAAGCTGGACAAGTGTAAACCACCCTTCCTACCTGCTTCTCCCTGAATTTAGAAAGGAAGCTTACACATCGAACGTTTAATATGTCAGAGGGTCGAATGGCAAGTTGATGGTGTAGAGATCTGGGGACCCAGAACCCAACAACGCTGTCCCTGGTGCATCTGTATGGAGGCGCCCAGGTCTACCGACTACGTAAATAACCCGGGAGCCCACACAAGCTCCTGGAGCGCTGGCAGGTGCTGCTCGGAGATGAATGAGGCAATTTCCACTGTGTTCAGGTCACTGACCTGACAGAATCAGTGACCTCTTTCAGAGACAAAGAAATGACTCATCTTCCCTCCTCCCTGCCTCACTCTGCCCTTTCCTCACCCACCTTGATAAACGAGGGCCAACTCCTGCTGGCTAAAGAGAAGAAAGGGAAAACAAAAAGAGAGGGAATAGGACAAATGACACAGTTTTAAGTAATTAGTGGTCAGTGTCCCCCTTAAGAAACTCCGTGGCAAGACCTTGCACTAACTGGCAAAGCCTGCTGTGGGACAGGCAGAGGAACCCAGACACTCGCAGCTGGGATGCTCTGGACCACAGCTGTAGCCCCAGCACTGCAGGTGGGAGGGCACATGGGGCTGACCTGGCTGCCCTGCTTCTTTCTTTCTGCCTGATTCTGGCCTATCAGGAGGGGGAGGGAGGGGGGGAGGGAGGTGGCATTTGAAAAAGCCCCTTGGTGTTTCTTCTCTCCCTATGCCGGAGAGAACCACTGCTCTAAGATAAAATTCTATTTTGAGGAGAAGTGACTTGTTCAAGGTCATAAGGTAATTACTACCGAGTTGCAACTAAAACACAGGTCTCCTGACAGTCTAGCCTCTTCTCTACCATCACACTTCATTATGCAGCCTCCTTGGAGCTTAATTACTGACCGCAGACTTCCCTCCACCCATGTGATATTTGGGGTTTTTCCATTTCATGTGGATCTCCAGAATTTTATAACTCAGACCTTCCTCTAAAAGGCAAAACCCCCCATGCCAATGGTGCTGACCTTGTTGAGTTTGTCAGGCGTGGCTGCAACATGTAATTCAAAGAGAAGCTCTGTAAGCATGCTAGCAAATTCTCCTCCCTTTTCTTCTGAGCCTAGAAACAGAAAGTGACAGAAGTAAGAAGCACGATTTAGTTCTCATCTTTCAGAATGTGGCAGCTCCCCCAACCTACAGCCTGCCCTCCAGCTGCCAGGCAAAGATGAGTTTCGCCTACTCATGACACTGCAGAGAGGCAGCGTTCTGCTGCTGGGCGGGGGCTGCTGGGTGCAGGGGCTGCAGCTCACAGCACTGGCTGGGGAGCCCCAGGCTGCTCCGGAGGCAACGTGAAGAGAGTGGGGGACATACCTGCCTTATTTGCAGCTATACGCGGTCAGCAGCTATTCAGTGAAAGAATGGCTGAATGAACAAATGAATGCCCTTTCCCAGGCCTGTGTGACCTGAGACAACACTGCATTTATGACTTAGAGTCTTGTAAAGCCTAGCATTGCAACCCCAATGCCACCCAGGACGCCCTTTCCTGTCCACAGAGCCGCTGTGCTGAGGAAGCCGGGTTGGCCTCAATGGAAGAAGTGGGGTGTGGACTGAGCCTTCGAGAATGAGAAGGCATGAGTCACACACACAAAGGGAGAGCTGGGGGTGGATGGGATGGAGAGAAGTTGGGGTGGGGAAGAAAGAGAGAGACAGAGAGAGAGATTTCATCAAAAGCCGAGAGTCTCTCTCCGCTGGGCAGAGGTCTCAGTCTCATCCTCTCTAGGTTGGCAAAGTAAGAGGGACACATCTGAGCACCCACAAGGTCTCATTCCCAAACCGCCCGGCCCTTATTCCGTGGGAGGCAGTGTCACCAGGTAGCCTGCACCTGGGCTTCGCAGTGTGGGTTCCACCCAGGCTCCAGCATTTAATGGGTCTGTGGCACGAGGCCAGTCAAGGGGCTTCTTAGCTTCCAAACCCTCCTCTGCACACGCAGGGTAATAAAAGCCACCCCTCTCCTCTCTGGCAGTGCTGCAAGGACTGAATAATAGAACAAATGCAGAAGCATTTTGTAAACACTAAACTTTTATGCAAGGATACTGTTAAGTGCTACAAAGATACAATGTTAGGAGATTAAAAGTATTTAAGAGTAATCAATAGTAAATTAGGAATTAAGTACTTTGCACAGCCCCAGCTTTTAAATGTTCACTCATTTTATAAAACAGGAAAACACACCAATAGCTTCTGCCAAATATTTTTTAAAAATTAGAGAAAAATGGAAGTAGACAAAAACAGATGATAAAAATGTTGCAACAAAGAATACCTATTACTACAACTCTTAGTCTATGTATAAGGTGAGAAAACCTTCTCCAAGGCAATAAGACTAGAAAATAGCCTTTCCAAATCCCTTCCCAACAGTGGTAAACCAAATTAAAGACCCATGGTGGTGTGGTGAAATTATACTTTGCTGGGAAGACAGACATGTAAGTCAGTAGCTAACATTATTAACTGCCAGGGAGATTGATATTCAATTTATCTAAAAATGACAGTTTATTACATTTTTGGAGACCATTGAATACATTATTTAGGTGTTAGGAAGCTTTTAGGAATGTAAGTGCTGACTAGAAAAACACTGATGGCAAGATGGCAACGTTCTAGCTTCTTCCCTAATGCCTCTCCTGGATGGTCTGTTCCGCCCCACTGATACCTTGTAATGCTCCGTCATAACTTGATTGATTAATGGCTACCCTGTTACTCTCTTCCCCAGGTTCTACTTTAAGTGTTCGAATACCATTCCTTTATTAAATTAATTAAAATTAGTAGTAGTTTGATCCTCTGGCGATGCCCTTTGGGAAAATGGATTTGCTATGGGAGATCTGCTGAGGAGATCTGATCTACCATATCTTACACATGCTATTTATAACTTCAATTTTTTTTGTCAGATTAAAAAGAATCTCGATTTACTGAAAGTCTACACGGAGACTGGAGCACACTGCTTTCTCTTTGACAGGTTTGGATCAAGGTTTCTCCCCCAGAAGCGGCACTAGTTGGGGCAGCAAGCTGTCCTTGACCTTATGGGGAATTGGGGGTCCTCTCTTTATCCTTTATGAGTGAACCCCTAATAGGACCCTGGCCTACCTCAGGCATCAAGAAACTGAAGAGAAACAGCCTGGCTCTTTCTGGTGACTGTTAATCTGCAAGACAGGCATCTATAGTATTTCATCCTGAGTCCAGAACACTAGCTCCATGACCTTGAATGGCTAGCCTCATACTTTCTTCATTATTAACACAGAGACAAGGCCGTTGTCCTTTGTGACTTTGGAGAAATGTACAAATGCTCAAAAACATAATTCTCCAACAGTCTCTGTGATATTGGCCTCTTTCTATGCTTTAGTATAACTGATTCTTCCGTTCTGATGCAGTGAACATAAAGCTCATTAAACTGAAGGCACGTAAGGTCAGTACGTGGGGCTAGAGCGAGAGATCATATTTGAATGACAGTTCACAAACGCTTAGGATGATTCTGGCCTGAGCATTGAGGAAGAAGCATTGGGAGCACTTATGTTCAAGCTCTGGTTAAAGGCATGTAACAAACACACCTGGACACAAAACACCTCCAGTGACTTGACGGAATGGATACACATTATCACTGCTCTGTGTGTGGGTAACATCCAGGGCACCCATAAATAAAAGCTACAACTTACTACACCTTTACTGTTTTCCTGGCATTGTGTGAGCACCTTAAGTAACAATCACAGCTGACATTTTTGAGCAGTTCTGTGGGCCAGGCACTGTAACATATGTTTTTACATATACTGTCTAATTGTGATCCTCACAACAGCCCTTGAAAATATGTATCATTGTCAGTATTTTACAGGTGAGACACCAAGTTTCAGAAAGGTTACAGCACTTGTTCAAGGCTGTATAGCATGTAAATGGGGAAAATGTTTCAAGTGGGACCCTTTGCATGGTCCCAGAAGCCAGCTCGCCCTGTCCATGGCTGCTTGACCCTTGGGCATAACCCGCCAGAACGCCGTGGCTGTAGTGCGAGGTGACGGCATGAGTAAGAAATCACTGCCCGTGTACGTACCAAGTGCATTACTACATTCTGCTCCCAGACAGACAACTTTATCACCAAGCATGCCTATCTTGGAGACCATTTTCCCCTTCTCAAAGAAGCCTTGCTTCTCACAAAACAGGTCCCAGTGTGCTGGGGGCCACGCCACTGTCTGGCTGGAGGGTTATCGGGAGAGTGCAGCTGGCTCTGCTCAGTGATGGACAGCCTGACACGTAACGCCCTAGTGTTCTGTGTGCCTCTGCGTGAACTGTAAGTTTGAGGCAGAGCACAGGCCACTCACAAATACATCCTAACTGCTACACATATAAATTAAAGGAGAGAGAATTTCTTCTCCTATTGGAAAAGAAATCCACTGAAGGACCAGCCTGCCATCAACATCAATCACATGCAACAACAGCTACATGCAGATAAAAGAACGAGACATCAGGGCATGTACTCTATGCATCAGGGGGCCCTCCTCAGTGCATGGCCCCCCTTGTTCCTGGGACCACACCCAGTCACTGGTGCCTGTGTAGGGCCAGTGATGGTGCTGGACACCGGGGAAGTAAAGATGCCTCCGTCAGGGGCTCCCACCCAGAGAGAAAGAACTATAGGTGAATGTGACCAGCTCCGGCTGCTGGAGCAGGTGCATGGAGTGTTTTGGAAGTGGGAGGGGGGAGTGGTGAATGAAAGGATTCCGCCCTGTTCAGAGGGGTGTGCTTATGAATGGCTGCGCCGTAAGGATCACACCAACCGTTTGTCTCTCTATGAACTGATGATTTTCCTTTACCTTGCTCTTCTTGATTCTCTTCCTTCTCCATCTCTTTGGCTGCAAAGATGTCTTTAATGGAAATTAGGTCATTTTTTAAGAGCTCCAGCTTCTCTCCATCAAATGATGCCAGAAATGACTGAACCTGAAAAAAGAAGTAGGTCAGCATAACTGCCATTCTTTCTTCTCCTCAATACATTTACATGCAGACGTCCCCAGCTCTCCTGGCACTGAGGCAATTCGTGGTGTGGGAGGCAACAGTGGGGTGATGTGCCAATTAACTGTGCAACTCTGGGTAAGTTACATCAATTCCCTCGGCCGCAGTTTGTAAATGTTTAAAGGGAGATTCGCACTTCACTGAGGTCCTGGTGTGGTAATCGAGGCAATGGACTTGAAGTACATTGCACAAGTGCACGCAGCCTGTGCCAGGTGAGCGGTGGTGGTGGCTCTTCTGTGACAGTGACCACGGGCACACTTCAGTGTCAACCCAGCATTCAAACATCAGCTGCTCACTTATTAATTATGAAACCTTGGGTAATTTACTTAACCTTTCTATGCCTCAGCTTCCTGATTGGTAAAATGGGGACTAATAGCTACAGTCCCCATTAATATATAATAAAGCTCTATATTAAAGAGCTTTAATATAGCTCCTTATTAAAGTAGCTATAAATAGCACCTACTTTATAAGGGTGATTTGAAGGTTAAATGAAAAAAGGTACTTAAAAGTACTTACGGTGATGATGGAGAAATTATATATAGGCACACATATACCTATGCACATATGTACACATGTAAATAAACATAAATGAATAAATAAATAAATAAATACACACACAGGTACAGCTACAGTTGCTAGATGTGGGTTATTGAGCTGGTGTTGCAAAAAGACACAAAACACCTTTTTCTTCTCAGAGATTTTGTTGTCTAGAGGAGGTAGGCCCGTGTTCACCAATAAAGACATGGCAGTTGTGAGTGGAGGTGCAGTGGGGGCTCCACGGGGGGAGATGCCCACCCCCCAGGGAGGCGCGAGGCTGTGCAGGGAGACCTCGCAACCCCCGACGTCCTCCCTGCCCTGCTGTTCTCCCTGCCCATCGTCTTCGGATTCCCCCTTTCGAAATGATCCTTTATACACACTTCAACATTATTTGCACTGGTGGCCAGTCATGCTCTGTGAGTCTGAAGATTGATTTCAATTTCCAAGATGGCCGAAGTGCAGGGAGCACCACATGAAAAGTGAGGTGTGACTGTAGAATAGTAAGGCTTTTAATTCTTCATTCCGCAGGTCCGACACTTGCTCTGGAGGGAGAACCCGCAGAAGAGGCACCGTGCCCTTTCGAATGTTTTAATATTCATCGTGGTAGTAGATTCGCACAGCATGATAAGCAAGAGAGTTAGCAAGGGCATCGGGACGCCAGAGCACCACTTTCCTAAACGTCCATAATGCAACCGGCACCGGGGCTCTGGGCAAGCATCATCAACTCGAACCCATTAGCTGAGTCCAGCAGGTGAGAGCGAGTGCGCCCTGCACGGTGGCTGCTGCCCCTGCTTTTGGTACCGACCTGTTCAGACTCTGTTTCAGCTCACGCACTCACGTTTAGGCCCCAGGGTCCTGGACGTGCCCACATCATATTCCTACACTTCAAATGTATTTCCTCAACAGAACTGTTCTAAGGGTACAGCAAACAAGGTAATTGAATAAGTGTGTCAGAGTACAGCACCTAGTGAAAATGTACACGCACATGCAGAACATTTTTGTTTTCCTGAGTCTTCTGGAGGGTAGCCCCCCCCCCCCGCCCCGCCAGGAGTGACTGCAGTGGGGTTTTCTGCTTTGGGAATCCCCTGGAAGGGTTTTTGTAAGTGAAAGACTTTTGTCAGAATGTCTACTACAGCATCATTTTTGCTTCCTCCTGGCTAGTTCATTCCGTTATGCCCAGGCAATGTGCACTGAATCTTTATTTGAATCCAATAATAAAAAATAAGTAAATAGGCACTCCTCCATAAATATTTGTGGGACGCTGGCTATATGATTGACACTGTACTTAAGTGCTGTGGGGAACACCGAGGTGGACAGTCTGCCTTACAGGTCTTTTTCTTGAAAGGGGGCCCCGGGTGCTGTTTTGAAGGTTTTTGTTTACTGTTGGATTGGCCGAAAAGTCCATCACGCTATTTCCGTACGATGGCTCTAGTAAGTTGTCTTTAGTTTTATTTGGAACAATTTCAATAGATTGTATTGTAACAGCTCTCATATCAGCAGGCATCTAAAAAAACTTGCCAAAATTGGTGAGTTATTGTGCAGCCATTTTAATATTGAAAATGGAGGGAAACACACAACATTTTCGGTGTACTATACTTTATTATTTCAAGAAAGGTAGGGCAGGCAGGAGGGGCTGCGGGCTGTGAACAGGAGCCTGACCTTCCAGGTCATTACAGAGGTGTATTTGTCAAGGTTGGGTGACAGAATATATTTCCTTCAGCAGCCTGTTTCCCGAATTCCTTTCACTTTTAAATATTCGTTTTGTGTAGGGTTGCCAGATAAGATATAAGACGTTTAGTTAAATTTGAATTCTGGGTGAACAATGAATATATTTGTCACATAGCTGTGTGTCCCAGATATTGCACGTGACACACTTAAGCTAAAAAAAGTATTCACTGTTTTTCTAAAGTTAAAATTTAACTAGTTATTCTGGATTTTTATTTGTTGTATCTGGCAACCCCAGTACAGGTCCCCATTTGTATTCTTGCCAGAGGCCTGTGAATAGGAGGCCAGGCCCGGCAGAGGCACCAGATGGACAGAGCCTGGCTCCCGGCTCCCTAAGTGCAGGGAGGCTGCCTGCTGATCGGGCAGCCCCACCCTGGACTGTGAGAGGAGTGAGGATGACTGCTGGCTAATGGTCTCCACCCAGACATTTTTAGGACTGTTAATCACAGCACCCAGTAACTACCATGACCAAGCCAAGAAAAAAAATCTGTATTCCTTATGAGGAAAACTACAAAAATCTACTGGCTGGGAGGAGAAAGCAGCGTGCAGAGGGCAATGCAACCCTCCAAGGGCCTCACCCCCCTCCTAGCAACAGCACTTCTCTGGGGCTCTTTTCGTGGGACCTGAGGCTGTTTCTCCACTGGGACCCGCGATGGAACCAGCCAGAGCGAAATCTCTCTCTACCACCATGAGAGCTTCAAGGGCCCACGCTCACCTATAACGCTTTTCGTAATAATAACAAATATATATAACATAAGAATGCATAAAAACACAACATAAAAAGTAGAATGTCATCACCTTACAGAGGCATAGGCATGCAGAGATACATAAAATGTCAGCTAACATTTAACGAGTGCCCATTATGTATTAGGCACGCTGTGACCAATTTCCCATGGATTTCCTCTATTATTTTAATAACCCTATGAAGTAGGTTTTCATTCTTATTTTCATTTAATAGGTAAAGAGACTGAGGTAAGACAGATCCAAGATCACTGCAGCTACTGAGCTGCATTTCATCATGTAGCATTTGACCCGACACACAGGTTTTGTAAAGGAAACTGTGATTCAGTGGAAAAATGCGTTTCCTAAAACACGCCGTGCCAGATTATCGAATTCTGATTCTGTGGGAGTAATTTTATAACTCCGGAAATTGTAGATAGCTGACCACAGTATGAAACAATTGTCTAAAGACATGAGAATGGATTTTTTCCTGGTGGAGTGACAGCCTCCTGTGAGAAAACTGGGTGTGCGTTGTTTGCACATTTATTTCAAAATCGCTTTACTCTGTATAAATTTGTGCTTCTTTGGCTTTTCCTTTGCATCAGTTACACTAGCTGGTTGGTTCCTTCATTTAATTAATGAGCTCAATAAATTCTTTAACTAATGTTCATTTTATACCTGTGTACGACTCATGATTTTGCTTTAAAAATTATCTGTTACTGGTGAGCCATGCGATGGCTCATGGATAACTAAAAAGGAACCAAACACGAAGAGTATCTTGTAACTCGATAATCTCGTGGGTGGGGAGTGGGGATGTGGGTCTCAACCTTGTTTTGTTCTGGGTGCCTGTCATGTGGCTTTTGGCATCTTCCCCTGACTAGGTGGCCATGAAGACCGCCTCCGCCTCCTCAGAGTCCAAACATGAGACGAGAAGGCCTAGAGAGAGTCCGGATATTTCCCTCCCCCTCTGAGGCTCTCTTCCAAGTTCAGCTTCCTGTCTGAGCACCCCCCTCTCCCCAGCAAATGGCCCATAGCCCCTCGTAGCCCACAGCCTCTCCTGGGGGGTCCGAGGGTGCTGCCCTGGGGCCCCCACTACAAATCGCCCCAAGTATGGTCAGCCTGCATTCACACAAAAAAAGCCATACATACAATTAAGTGATTTAATAGGTTTGATGTGCTTAGAATAGTGACTATATAAGTGCCAGTACAAGTGTTTGCCAACTAAACACACCCGCACACCCCCCACATAGATCTTCCAGGAAATAAATCGCCAAACCCTGCTGATCTCTGCTCTTCATTTTTTGTTTCTTGGGATCACTGTAGGGGAGACGCAGCCATGCAGGGTTGCTGGGTAATTTCTCAGGTTTTTGTTCAGGGGCATTCCAACTAGAACTGTAACCACCAGCAAGCTAATCCTGCCCTTTGTAGTGCAGACAGTCTAACAAATGGGTGATTAAATACAATATATAAGTCATAATACCCAAAGTATTAAAACTCCACAGTCTGAAAGAAACATCAGCTGCTTTGTTTTCTTTGGGTGGGAAGGAAGAATGGCCTGCTAGGGCATCTCTGGTGTGTGCACTATGTCCCCGAAGGGAAGCGTGGGGCCGGGAGCCCGGCAGGCAAGCTTTCGAGCAGCCTTTTGCACCATTACATAAGTAGTGATGACTGTTATTTTGGTGGCTCTCTTGGGCACGGGGAGGAGAAATAGCTCGGCACACGACAGAGAGGAATTAACATGGAGCACAGGCTGTACAGCATTTGTGACCTTAGCACATAGTGATGCTCTAAAAATGAGATGTTCTAATGGCAGATTTTCTAGTGGCTTTCTCATTTAAGAAAACACATTGATGAAGATGTCATTTACAAAGACCAGTACAGACATACCTTGCTTTCACTTTCATTGGACAGAATTTCCAGAGCTTCCAGGTGTGACAGACCTTGATACTCGTCAAATAGCATCCCGTAGTGGGCAGTCCTCCCGGCCGGGAGCTGCTGCGCCAGTCTCTGCTTCTCTTTCTCCTTGGCCTCCCGTAACATCTGCAGAAAAACGCAAAGTTTGTACACTCTGTGGTGCCCGAAAGCCCCATTTCCTGGCTAAGACGTAGGCAGCGATGACAACTGATTTTGTATTTGTAAGAGTAGGTTCTAGTCATTTTGGAGGTTCTTTAAGAAAGGATGCTTTTGATTGATTCTACTGACAATTTTTACATAATATTCCACTTGGAATTTTACATGTTCATTGTGTACACAACAAAACAAAGCAAGAATTCTATGCCTGGGGAATAGGCCCGGAAAGAAGCACAACAAAAGCTCAACACTGGTTTCCACTGAAATGTTTTCCGTGTGTGATTAATTTTCTTATTCTCTGAAATGTCCAACTCTTTTCTAATGAGCAAATTTATGCGCATCTGAGTAGTTTAATCTGCCATGACAGCATTAATTGCAGTGTCTGCACCTAGGCAGACTTCACAGCTGAAGTAAATGGACCTGATTTTGTCTGAGTTGCTATATTTAGGATTGTGTGTGTGTGGTTATTAAACATCTTTGATGAAAAAAATTAATAGAATACAAACTCATAATGTATTTCTTACTAGATACTGAATATAAACAAGAATGTTGGTTTATTCGTTCTTAGGCTGATTATGAGAAATACGACTGTGAACAGAGTTGCTCTCCACGTTTTGTTGATTAACTAAAACAAATGAAAAAACAACAAAATGAACACAAGTCCACCATCACTCCCAGTTTCCTGCACTCACGTTCTTTGATTCTAAGCCTTGTTTATTTACTTCCTCATCCAGTTTACTGAGGCATGAAGTTTACAGTGTTTTTTAATATCTGTGAAGAGCACCATAAACCCACTGGCCACCATGAGGTCATACAGGGAAGACTATGTAAGAACAGATTTGGAGTTTTATTATGTGCCAATAAAACAGCCGTTCGGGGTCTTGAGGTTGTTGGCCCATAACCCACAGGGTCACAGACAGAATTCTCCCTCCTACTTGTATTTAAGACAACATAAGAGCGAGCTCTGAATTTTAAAGTTTTCAGGACAACTCCGTCAAACCTCTGGGGATTTTTAACACAATAAGGCCTAGTGAAGAATGCTGAGAGAAAAAACATTGATTTATTTGAAACAGCTCATATTGCTGTCGGAGGAAAGCTCTACAGATGGACCGCCAGACAGACGGACAAGTGGGTCCTGGAGCAAACGAAGCCTGAAACATCACTGGAGGCAGAAATGACGAAACCGCGGCTGTCCTACTTTGGGCACACCCTGAGAAGGCAGGGCTCTTCGGAAAAGGCAATAATGCTGGGAAAACAGGAGGCAGCAGGAAAAGAGGAAGACAAAACAGGAGGTGAACTGACGCCATGAAAGGAGCCACAGGCGGGAGTCTGCAGGCGCAGAGCGGGGCTGCTGAGGGCGGGACACTGGGGACGTCAGTCACAGGGTCACCAGGAGTCAGAGCTGGCTCAAGGGCATGTGCACACACACCCCTCCTCACTCATCTCACTGGGTTGGTGGTGGTAAAATAAAATAACCAAGTGACGTTGAAATTGCTTCCTTTGTCTACACCAACTTCCATCTCTAAATCTGTATTTTGGAATAAAGGGGGAAGGGCTGAGATGGAAGGTAAAGGGAAAACATCCTGGAATAATTAGAATTCACTCAAAAAAGAGGGGGGGAGTGAAATTCAAGTTGCCTGAAGAAGAACTGGCTTTACCCAGGATGTTGGTTGTATTTTCCCCCCTGGAGAAGCAAAGGAGATGGGTTTAAAGTGCGAGGAGTGATTCTGGAGTGGGATCCAAGAAACGTTCCTGAGAGTGTTTCACCGGGATAGAACACACGAGGAATTTACGTCGTGCGGGATGAGCACTTCCGGTTCCTACAGGTATCTAGTGTGGATTAGCAGAAACCTAACGGACTTCCCTGTCTCAGTTAATGGCAGCTTCATCCTTCCAGTTGCTCAGGACCAACACCTTGGAGCCATCCCTCGCCTCCTCTTTTTACCTCACACTCCACATTCAACCTTTCAGGAAATCAGGACAGGTCTTCGAACTTCACCCAGAATCAGACTTGTGACTACCTGCATGGCTCCACCCTGCTCCCAGCCACCACCTCCTCCTGTTCAAATCAGTGCCCTTGCCTCCTGTAGAGGCCGAGACACTGGAGCATAAATGCCCAGAGGCCCCGGTGCCGTGCTTTGAAATCCATCCCTCATCTGCACCGAGGTCATGCCTCCCATGACCCTCTCTGCTGGTCACAGTGCAGCAGGAACACTAAAGCAGACCTGTTCCCAGGAGACGGGGACCCCTTTGTCAGTGGACTTTGGCTGAAGGACTCCCCCGTGGCTCTGCTAAACCTTCCTTCGATGGCACAGCAGTCCAGGGTGCTCCCACCCGAACTTCCCTCCCTCTCCGTCACTGGGCTCAGACTTGCATCTTGCTCTAATGGCTCTCCCAGCCTTCCCGAGTACCCAGCCCCCAACTTTCTCTCACACAGGTGTCTTCGCTAATGAAATCCTGGCACGTCTAGGCCCACCTTGGCATCTGTCTGTGGGAGGACTTCGACTGATATGTATCCTCACTGGTTTCCCTGCCCTTGACCCTCCTCCCTACCCGGTCTATTTTGAACAGTAATTCTAGTCATCCTTTCGAAGTCAGATTTGCCTCTCTTCTTTTCAAAATGCTGCGATGGCCCCCACCATTTCACCAACAGTAAAACCAAGGTCTTTACAAACGCCCTCCATGCTCTGCCATCGTCTGCTGCCCACTACCATCCTGGCCTTGTCTTCAACTGCTCTCATCCCTGGCTCACTCTTCTCCCACCACATAGCAACCCTGTTGGTTTTTGTTCATATCAGATACTCACTCCTGCCCCAGGGCCTTTACACAAGCTGTTCTTTCTGACTGGAATGTGCTTTACTTGGATTTCTACATGGTCAAGCCTTTCATCTCCTTCAAGTATTTGCTCAGATGTCATCATCTATCTCCATGAGCCCCCCATTCACAATCCAATTTCATACTTAACTTGCCCCTCACAACCACATTCCTGATTACCCACATTCTGGTCTACTTTTTCTTTTTTTCCACAGCACTCGTTGCTTTCTAAAATACTAGGTAGTTTTACCATTTGCTTGCCTCTCTTCACTGGAAGAAAAGCTCCTGAAGTACAGGAATTTTTATCCATTTTGGTTACTAGGTGTATCTCAAGTGCTTGGGACCATGCCTGACACATACTGGACACTTAACATGCACTTGTAGAATGAATACACAAATGGAAATGAAAATTCAGAAGCAGGATAAAGTTGGTGGTGCTCTGGTGACCCAGTGAAGCAGCCACGCGAGTTGCAGGGGCGGTGCTCAAGTGTGCTCCGAACACCGGGCACTGCATGGTTCGCACGTGTTTCAGATGAGTAACCAGAACAAACACTGCAGACGGTCCATGCGGCTTCTTGGGTGACACATTTCTGTGAGTGTGGCCGCTCACTTTTTATCAGTAGATCGAATACAGATGCGATAAACACTGTGAAGGGGGCTCAGAAACTACGGTGACCTGGGAAGCTGGCCAGGTCCAGTTCTCCCTTTTACAGGGGTGTGAACTTTCAGAACTACGAGAAACTGATGTTTGTTGTGTGTAAGCCACCCCGTCTGTGGTATTTTGTTATAGCAACCTGAATGGACAGAGACAAATGGCATAAATGGAATAATCTTCAAGAAATTATTAAATGAATAAAGCCAGGTACAGAAGAGTGTGGCCAGTAAGCTACCGCTGGTTGAAAAAGTATGTACACACACACGTGCATATGAATGTGTACGTAGCTACATGTACCTTCATCTCTATCTACATCTCCATATCCATATGGTAATTCTGATAGACCCATACGCAGCTGATACAGTGGTTGTCTCCTATGTAAAACTAAGTGGCCAGGGCAAGGGGTATATTAGAAACTCAGTTTTTATTCTCTATTATTTTGTATCATTTGAATTTGAATGGTGTGCTTTAAAATGCCTAATAGAGCCCTGGCTGGTGTAGCTCAATGGATTGAGCACGGGCCTGCAAACCAAAAGACTGCAGTTCGATTCCCAGTCAGGGCACATGCCTGGGTTGCAGGCCAGTTCCCAGCAGGGGCCAGTTCCCGGCAGGGGTCACATGAGAAGCAACCATACACTGATATTTCTCTCTGTCTCTCCTTCCCTTCCCTTCTAAAGATAAATAAATTAAAAAATCTAAAATAAATAAATATCTAAAATAAATAAATAAAATTATTTAAAATAAAATGCCTAATAGAAGCCTTGGCTGGTGTGGCTCAGAGGATTGGGTGCCAGCCTGTGAACCGAAAGGTCACTGGTTTGACTCCCAGTCAGGGCACACCCAGTCAGGGCACATGCCTGGGTTGTAGGCCAGGTCCCCGGTTGGAGGCGTGTGAGAGGCAACCAATTGATGTATTTCTCACATATAGATGTTTCTTTCCCTCTCTTTCTCCTTCCCTTCCCCTCTATCTGAAATAAATAAAATCTTAAAAATGCCTAATAAAGAAGATAATTAAGAACATATTTATTTTACTGACGGAAGAAACACTTGCGGTACGTCATCCCACCTGCGACAAGGAAGCGGTCCTCTCCATGAGCGTCTTGGTCCGTCGGAAGCCGGGGTCGCTCTCCGCCAGCACAGTCATGGTTTTCTTGCCGATGAACTCCAAGGCGTCAAGCCCGCCCGTTAAGACGCTTTTCCCCTGTGGAGGAGACGACTGCCTGAGACTAGATCTTTACACTTTGCTCTTTCACAGCAGTCAGCAACTCCTGGAGGGCTCTATCTCCAAATATTAAAATCAATAGAAAGTCGCAATATTTTCATTGGAATTTATCATCCATTTAATCCTATTTTCTTTCCCTTCGAAGAGCACGCCATATAAGTTGTAGGACATTCAATGTTATTTTAAAAAAGGATGGTTGGGGGAAAAGCCAAAGCATATTTAGGATTAATTTTGCCCTGCTCTGTGTGTATGAATAGATATGTGTTTAAGACATGAAATTAATAGGTGACCCAATTGCTACTGTTGTTTGAAAATTTTTAATCCAAGTAACAGAGTTATTTGGAGCAATCTATTAAAATGTCCAATACTCTAGCCAATTTAGGGAATTCTTTAATGTAGGGCCCTGGGGGGTAGGACCCTCAGGCTATTTCAGATGGCTCTGAAGCACCTTCAGAAACTAGTAACTGCTGCCTATAATTAGCATATTCATGAAGTAAGGCAGGCGGCTTTCCATACCCTACTGGTTTCAGAAACTGTTCTATTAGACAGTAAGCCTCTTGCAAATCCCTTTGTCAGCCATGGTTTTCCTTATAAAAAAAAAGATTAAAACAATCAAGATTTACTCATATAAACTGTTCATATAAAGAGAACTGCTTAAATTCTTGCAACTTCTGCTCCTGCCTTCCACCCACACAACAGCGATTGCAGTGTGCACACATCTGTGCTTTTTCCCCGCCTTACGTGAGTCTTATACATCACCTTTTATTATTGTATGGTTACCTACATGCATTTTCCAATCTTCATAATTATCACTTCAAGAGCAATATTGAATTTCACTGAGTTAATGTGCTTTATCTGTTATTTCCATCCTGGACATTTAGACTTTGTTTTCATATTTGGGAGTAATCCATAGTCACACAATAAAGCAGATCTTAAAATACACCTACTGCTTTGGGAGCACTAGGGGACATCAGCAATTCATATTTCTGCGTGATTTATTTTCTCTTAACATTCTGTGGGGGATTACTTCAGCAGAGAATAAAGTGGGAAAAGGGAAGTCATAGGAATTTTGAGTAAGGGGAGACCTGTTGGGGGTGCTCAGATGTTGGGAAAGAGGAGTACAGCGTCCTCTAATCCATGATTTCACTTCCATGGTTTCAGTTACCTGTGATCAACAGCTGTTCAAAAACATTACACGGAAGATTCCAGAAATAAACAATTCACATGTGTTAAGTTGTGCGCCACTCTGAGTATCACAATGAAATCTCATGCCATCCTACTCTCTCCCACCCTGGATGTGCCTCATCCCTTCATCCCTTTGTCCAGCAGATCCACGCTGTAACCGCCTCTGCCCAGTAGTCACTTGGTGGTTGGCTGTCTCAGTTATCAGATCGACCGTGGCAGTCCCACAGTGCTGGTGTTCAAGTCACCCTTATTTTACTTAACAACGTCCCCAAAGCACAGGAGTAGTGATGTTGGCAATTTGGATACGCCAAAGAGAAGCCTGTTGGGAACTACCCTGCTTGGTTTCAGGAGCTGAAACCCCCCCATGGCTAAGGCTGAGGGAGCCACCTTTGGACCATAAGCCACTAAGGAGACAAAGCTTATCTCCTTGGCAGGAGCGCCGCTTCTGCTCCTTTTTCCATAACTGGCCTCCAATGCTTGGTCAGTTAGACAGTGATGGGTAAGATTCTCTAAGGGGGGAACCACCTAAGACAGGCACGATCATGTGGAGGCCCCAGGGAAGGACTTCAGGGGCTATGGAGAAAGGGGGTGATGGACCCTTGACCCCCAGCTTTGACAAAGCATGAGTCCTCAGTCTGTTTGCGAGAAGTATCTGAGAATTCCTTGGCTATCTGCCTCCTCTGCCTGACTTAAGCCAGAAAACAATGACGGAGGGTGGTTCAGCCCTGTGCTGGGAATGGCGGGCTCCCTGGGTGATCAGGCCTGAGAAGGAATATGTGAAACCCTGTGAGACCTGCTTCGCTGAGAATGCTTTTAGTTAAATGATAAAGGCCCAAGCAGAAAAAGAGTTTATGTTCCCAAAGTTCTATAGCCTTTTAGCTGACAGAACCTAATTTAAAAGAAGCCCTAATGGTTCTTTGCATACTATCTACTGTTTACTGCCTGACAGTGATTAATAAGTTGTACCTGAACTCCTGTGCAAAAAACCCAATAAAAGGCTGTCTAGGCAAGGGTCCGAGCGCTCTCTCTCTCTTTCTAAGAGAGAAAGTTTCCAGGCTGCTCCGAGCCTCTCTCCCCTGGAGAGGATGGCCAGGCCGTTCTGAGGCTCTCCCCGCTGGAGGGAATACCCATGCCAGCCCTTTTCCTCCACAGGACACGGTAGTCCGTGTGAATTTGTCTCATGTCTCATCCGTGACGCCGCAGACACTGCTGGTCAGTGCACGCGTCAGCAGCCATACTTCTTTCCAGTGAAAAGGAGAGTATGTGTAGGAAAACAAACAGTACACATAGGGTTTAGTGCTGTCCATGGTTTCAGGTATCCACTGGGGGTCCTGGAACACATCCCTCGCAGAGAAGGGCGGACGCCTGTACCAGAAGGTGGGAGAGGACACAGAAAGGAATGTGAGGATGCTGAGGATAAACTCGGAGCGCTTTGCACTGTAGCTCAGGGAGACCGTGAATTCAATTCTTATACCAGAGATATTGAATGAGCTCCTTCCCACCCCCAGCCCTACAAATTCCCCAGGGCATACCGGACTTGTACCGCTATTTGATCCTAAAACACATTTGCTGCTCCTCATTCGCCCTACTTAGTCTAGAGGTCCTAAAGAGACTAGGAGGGGAGCCATCCTTTTCTGCTTCCGGCTTGCCCTGGCCCGAAGCCTGGGTGGGACGTCCTCCTGCGCGTGCCCACCGCCCCTCCTCCTGCTGTGTGGTGCCGCATCTGCCCAGTGAGTTGTCCCCCCTCTTCCAGGATATTGTGTTCTCTCGCTTGTCAGCATATGCTCATCATCTAGCGTAACTCCTGGTACATAGTGAAGGTTAATTATCTTTTTAAAAAACGAATAAAAGAATGCACTGAACAGGAACTACATTTCTAGAAAAACTAGTTAGCTCGTTTTACATAGCGCAAAATAAATCTTTTCTTCCTGGCCCTGAAGACCCGATAGGTGCCTCAACTCATTTTTTTTTATTATTCATCCGCTCTGTTGCTGATAGCAAATTTCTTTAAGAGCTAGGCAGCTCCCCCAGTTAGGGGTGTGTGTGGAGAGGGGGAGACTTTGAGTTATTGGAGGAAGTGAGAGCAGAAATTGGGAGGTGAGACTGGGGGAAGAATATTGGTCTCAGCTATCTGGAAACACTTTAGAAACATCTCGGGGATGCTGTTCCTGACCCTTTACCAGCATTTATTTTTATTTAAATGGCTTATATAATGTTTCAGATGGAAGGCTAAGAAACACAGAGCACTGAGGGAAACCAGCCGTCTAAGAAAGAGCCCTCTTCCCCCCAACCAGACGCTGTCCTGGCAGCCGCTGGAGGTCACGGTTCTCCATCAGACCGAACAATGCGCCTTTTACACAGCAGCTTTCTAGTAAACATAAAACGCGTTTTGTTGTGTCCTTATTATTTTGGTTCCAAGGTGATGCCTTCTCTGCCGAAGAAAGCATCACAAAACCATGATCCAAAGCTATGATCGAGGCCATCTTTCCTCTAATGTGTCTAGGTCACTGGTAAATAGAGGTATCAAAAGAAGGCGCTGGGAGGTGCCAGGGCAACAGAGGAAGCGGCTAAGGACTTACTGTGTTGTGAACCACGTTGGTGATGGCTGACAGCATGCCCCGAGACCCCGCTGAGGGGGAAGTGGGTGGGCCTTCCGTGGGGCTCTGGTCTGCGGCTGCATCTGCTATCAAAGAGAGAAGCATCCTTTCAGAGCTCATTCTGCTGATCTGAAAGTTTCTATTTGTGCACATGGCGTAATACAGCCCAAGTCCAAGAAGCCCCCCAAGTAAATATGTCACTCACTTTGAGGGGCGCCATTCTCTGTGTCAGGTTGGGCCCCCTCTGAGGAGCTGGAATTCCCGCCATGAATCCGTAGAGTGGCCCCTGCTTTTTCCTTGACCGCTGTCAGTCCGTGACCTATCAGGAGAGAAAAACATGGTTCGTGGACACAGCAGAAACCCACGGCCTGCAGACGCCACAGCTCATCTTCCAGAGTTGTTGTAAGAAAGCGTGGGGAGGAGCAGCAGAGACTTTGCGCCCCCCGGACATGGGTGCGAATCCCAGCTCAGCCTCTGCCTAGTTCAGCGATCTTGGAGAAGTTTCCTGTTCCATCAGTGACTTGGTTTCTTCATCACTGTTGTGAGGGGCAATGGGAGAAACCTCTGTCAAGGGCACTCGGGTGCATTATTATTCCCTTGGGCTTCTCACACCGTCTAACGAGCAACCTGGGATTCCAGACCTTGGATATTATCTGTGAATAGCGTTCCCGCCTCACCCTCTTTTCTCTCTTCCCAACTCCTCCGGGCAGGTACACGCCACTCATTTTTTGATTCATTGCTGTTATTTGATTCTTCCACTGTTATTTGGTGAATTGAAATTAGTTGAGCTTTAACCTGCTCTTTCACTGCATTAGTTACTCCTTTTGCATGGAGAGAGCAGGGGCTGATGTGTCAAAATGAAAAGGCAGGTCAGCGGGAAAACCAGAGGGCACCCAGCAGCTCTGACTGTTGTCTGAGACAGTAATGGCATAAACACAAGCTGTGGGAATAGCCAACCAGGATTAAGGGCATTGGTCTCACTCCATCTGTACAGGGACAATGCCTCCATCTCCCAGACCTGGGACAGTGGATATTTGGTGACTATTTGATAAATATAGAGCTATTGTCTCATCCCTCACCCTACCCATAACACACACACATGCACACACACACACCCTTGGCTTGATAAATATTATCGTCTGCATTTTATTCTGCAGGGTTTTTTCACTCCTCCTTGGAGTTCCTCATGATGAGTTACCATGTTCTCGGGTGCCCAAACCAAACAGAAAGTTAATAGTCTACTGATGCTCCTAAGAGGCTGTTTGAGTCCTTGGGAGAGAGACAACGGGTGCTGCCACCGTCACACTCACCTCCACCCGAGTTCCCTGGGGGAGTGGAAGATGGCACTCAGGTCTGGGCGACCTCAGGCTGGTAAAACCCAAGGCAGTAGCAATGCTAATACCTGGGGGGAAAGTCCCAAGTCATGGCAGCATTTAGAGCCAAAGAGAAGCTCCTGGGCTCACAAGGCACTGTTAACATGACCAGCTGCCCCCGTCCTGAGTAACAGAAAGACACAGATGGACCCCAAACCCAAACAGTAGTACTGTATCAGTCGTCGCATCATCAGAGCTATTGTAACATAATTAGGACACTGATATTTACACGACACAGGATTAATTATATCCAGTGGGAATCGCCTGTCATTATACATGATCTAGAAAACCTGAAACATTATTTACGATGCTTACAACATTAGTCACATACAGAAATATATGTCTCTATTCACGTGCGGGTCATTAAATACAGTTAGAATTCATTGTTGAGTTACTTGGGAAAAAAAGATGCACTGTAACTGATAAAAGTAATACTTGAATTAATTCTCTCTAGCTTCCAATGAATTCCAAATATTTCAATGGGAACTTACTG
Source organism: Artibeus jamaicensis (assembly GCF_021234435.1). Classification (NCBI taxonomy): domain Eukaryota; kingdom Metazoa; phylum Chordata; class Mammalia; order Chiroptera; family Phyllostomidae; genus Artibeus; species Artibeus jamaicensis. The sequence continues at coordinate 4,198,958 of NW_026521954.1, forward strand.
GAGTTACAGTAACACATTTAAGTTATAGAACAGAATCATCTAACGTGTTTACACACTGAGTCCATATTCCTTGCCCTCTTTTAAAAACATATTCCTCAAATAGAAACAATGTATACCCAGATCTGAACCTATGATTCTCACCTAGATTTCTGAGAGCTAAAATCAAGGAACAAATGATTTGGAAAAGGCTGGCAGATACCTGCTGCAGCTTTTTCTTTGCATCAGCCATACAAGAAAGACGATCACACCTCCTGCTCTGAGACCACTCAGGGTTTATTAAACCTCGTTGTCATTATCTCCTCTTTCATCTTCTCTGCCCTTTGTGGGTTGGGGTCATGTCTGCCCGGGGAAGGATGGCTTCTCACCATCTCAGAACACAAATGATCACAGGCATGTATGCACAGGCTGCCTCTAGAAAAATCCTTTTGTTTCTGAAGGAAGTCCCACTTTTATGCACAAATAAATGGGATGTGTCTGTTTACCCGACATGACAATGGCTGCTACTCCAACTACACACACACACACACACATACACACAGAGCTCTACTGAGGTATAATTATACACCAAGATTGCACGTATATAAGGTTTCTCCAATTACATATTCTGCTAAGTAGTTCTTTTTCCCTAATTTTTTTGTTAGTAAAAGTGCACCTTCACTGCATTCCACTAGAAACCTAAAGCGATAGTTTTTTTATAGTAGGGTTCGCACTATCCACCACACCCTACTCAGAGGAATAACTTCTAAAACTTTGCTGAGTGTGACATCTAGTGCTCAGAGCCAGGAAGTAAAAGTAAGCAGTCGCTGTTGCCTTTTGCTGGGAGGGATCCAGTCTCAGACACTGACCAGTCCTACCCATAACAGAGAAAAACACCAGACACAGACAACGCTGCAGAGTACAGTTCTCAGATTAGCTTCTTCACGTGTCACCGCACACCCGAGCAGCCTCGCAGAAATGAAAACCCTCCAAAGTCCATGCTTCTGGAGACGGAATATCCTCTAGCACTTGACACAGTGCAATAGTGCCAAGAAGATAAGAATATTGTATAAATGCTGTGATACTGTACAATTTAAAAACAAATGTTGGGAGACGGGAAATTATCCTGCCATTCTGAGGGTGTGTTGTCCTAGATGCAGAAAGACAATAGGCTCAGACAAGGTAAAGCCTGGCCTTTGTCCAGGGTGATACCAGCCTAAGACATGACTACACAACATGACTCACTTTTAATTAAAAAGTTTTAATTTCAGACCATCCTATGTGGTTACTTTAGGTATCTGTGTTTATAAGGCCACCACACAGGCCTCCCTGAGCTTGGCAGGTTTAGCATGTGGCCCCTTTTTCATCTACAGGACAATAACACAACAGGCAACTACTGGGCCAAACAATATCATGACAGGCAGCTCCCTGGCTGAGTTATATTGCAACAGCAGCTATACTGCAACAGCTACCAGCTGGGCAATACCTCAACAGGCAGCTACTATCACAGAAGGCAACTTCCCTGCCGGGTACTCTCCCAAGAGGCAGCTGCTATCACAAGAGGCGGCTACCCCGCCAGGCACCGTCATGAGAAACATCAACTGCCAGGAGAGACAGCCATTACCACAACAAGCAGTGAGTATCACAAAAGGCAACCACTATCACAAGAGGCAGGCACTGTCGCAACAGACAGACCCTATGGCATAGAGGCCAAACAGGAGGCCACTATTGCAAGAAGCAACCACTATCACAAGACACAGCCACCATCCTGATAGGCAGCCAGTATCTCGAGAGGAAGACCCTGTCGGGAGAGGCAGCCAGTATTGCAAGAGGCAGCCAATATCACAACAGGCAGCCACTACCATGAGAGGCAGGTAGTATCTCAAGATGCTGTCTTGAGAGATGGCCACTACTGTGAGAGGCAGCCAAGATCACAAGTGGCAGTCAATTTTGAAAGAGGTTGCCACTATCTCGACAGGCGGCCACTATCATGACAGGTGGTTAGTATCATGAGAGGCGGTCACTATTGCGAGAGGCAGCCAGGATGGCAACAGGCAGCCAGAATCATGAGAGGCAGCCGCTATCTCAAAAGGCAGCTACTGTCACGAGAGGTTGTGTCTATCACGACAGGAGGGCACTAACACGACAGGTGGCTACTGTCACGAGAAGTAGTCTCCATCACAACAGTCAGTTACTATACTGAAAGGCAGTCACTTCCACAAGAGGCATTCATTACTATGATAGGCAACCCCTATCTCGAGAGGAAGATGCTATCACAACACGCAGCCACTCTCATGAGACAAAGACGCTATTGTGACGGGCAGCTACAACCGCCAGGGGCAGACATGATTTCCAAAGGCAACCACAGTTGTGAGAGGGCACCCCCAGGACAGGCCTCGACTGTCACCAGGGGCACCTACTATCGTGAGAGTTAGCTTCTACCGCAACAGCAAGACATTATCGCAACAGGCAGCCACTATTGCCAGAGGCAGCCACTATCCTAAGAAGAAGACATTATCACGAGAGGCAGTCACTCTCTCAAGGGACAGCTGCCCAGCCAGGAGCAATCATGAGAAGCAGCTGCTACCACAAGAGGCAGCTACAGGGGCCGGAGGATGTCATGACAGGCATCTACACAACCTTTCCCATCACAGGTCAGCAACTGCAGCAGGAATGCATGGTTATAATGCCACCCTTGGGGGAATATGCATGGCTGTCTTTTCAGACAAGGGAGACTATTTCTGATGGCTGTTATTCCCTGCATATGCTTTGTCCATGACTTACCCACTTTTCTCAAGTGGGCTGCACTCCATGTTCACCAAATGGGCACTGCCTGTCTTCACTCTGCCCTTCCACATGGTGATAACCCTGCACCTTTCAGCCACGGGTCTTTACCATCTGTTCTTCCCAACCACCTTGATCACATCTGAAACCTCAGTTTCCAGTGTCACCTGGTCTGAACTCAATGCCCTGCAGCTATTGAAATCCCTGCCTGGGGGTGTTGGCCAGATATATGGTTGTCACAGTCTGTGGACCGGGCTCACTTTCCTGGGTGCCATCCTGCTTTCCTCCGCGGTCATGTGCCTGCACGCTGCAGTGGGGTCACTGCTGGGGACAGCCACAGCACTCAGTCTTTCGGCTCCATTTAAGGACCTCTACTTTGGACTCTGAGGTTACAACAGCTCTCCGGCCTGCATTGTGATTGGAGGAATGTTCATGCCACTCACCTGGCAAACCTACCTCCTGGCTCTTGCCTGTGCCCTGTTCACTGCCTACCTCAGAGGCAGCATGTCAAACCTGATGACCGTGACCGGAGTGTCATGCTGTACCTGGCCCTTCTGCTTAGCCACACTGCTGTTCCTCTTGCTAAACACAAAAAAACCCCAGCATCTACAAGATTCCCCTCAGTAAAATCACTTATCCTGAAGAAAACTGCATCTTTTACCTACAAGCCAAGAAAAGGATGGTGGAAAGCCCTCTGTGAGCACAACCTGCCCCCCAGCCATGTCACATGTCATTTCTGACAATGGCCCAGGTGGCCTCCAGGGCCCCAGAAAACCACTGTTTTCCGCTAGTAACCGCTTTCCCACTAACCCACTGGCGATCTGTTCTTCCGCTCATTTTGTAGTTTTCTTCTCGATTTCAGGAACATCCCGAAACATGTGAGAGACACATCCATGTGCTCCTTCTATGGAATTTGAAACCCTTGTGGGGCGTAGGTACTAAGACTAGAATGTATTTATAAAGCCAAAATGCTCCAGCAGAAAGAGGAAGTGAGATGGGAGGTAATTATTGATATTTATTGATATGTTTGATGTTCCGTTGGCTAGATGATGTTAACAGTATTAAAAATTAAGCTCTATAAGCCAACTAAGCCTTAAGCAAATGGAATTCATGGTCACAAAATTGAAACCAACCCAGAATTCTCAGATAAGCAGGCTGGCTTGTGGAAATCAATGTCAGCTACACGTTCGGGCCGCGGGCACCGGGGCAGAGGGGCCGCTGATGGCTGAGCCCGCCCCCAGCTCCCCCGGGGCGGCAGTGGCGACGCTGCTGTGCGGTGCGGCACTTACGGCAGATGAACTTGGGTGTTTTCTCGCTGACAGAGAGGCAGTAGGGAGAAAGGGCTTTTGTCAGTTAAAATTATTCTGTATTGTTACTAAAAAGATCGCAAAGGACTTTTTAGGTAGAATTTATTATCTTTTTCTTGTAAGAATGTCCCCTGCAGTATGTATCAGTCCCGTATTTCGGAGCATGCAAGAAGTGAAACTGGAATCTTAAAGGTTTTTTCCTCTTTGGGTTTGTAGTGCTCAGTGCAAAATATACAGTTTGCTGAATCGATAAACATGGGAAGGGAAGTAAACTTACAAATAGTTTAGGGACAAGGTCACGCCTTCCTTCTCTCAGGAAAACAAACACACTTGGTTTCCATTTAAAAACCCTGTGACCAGAGCCGTTTGAAACCACGACTTGGCAGCAGCCACATATATTCCTGGAGAAAAATTAAAATTTCAGTGTTTGAACTGAAATCCCTCTGGTTAGGGGATTTGTGAAGTAAGACTTGGGGAGGGGGTGAGAAACGCGAGCATGACCAAGGATGAGCAGGAGGAAGGAGCCGGGTGGCAGCTGAGCGAGCCGGAGGCCTCGTCCGTCTCCAAGTCCATCTTTAGAACGGAGCCCCGCCCAGGGGCTAATTACACGCCTTCACCCTGGGTGCTCGCTCAGACTTGCAAATGAGAACATTTTAAAGCCTTGTACATTGTCTAATTTAAATGGTACTGGTTTTCCCAAGCTATTTTTTTCACTAAGCATTAGCCTAAAATTAAGTATTTTATGAGTTTTCTTAAAGAGCAGTTGAATTTTTCCTGTTGTTTATATAACAATTTTTTAATGTAAGAATACAAATAAATTATACTCACACACACAAAAATCAAATGTTAAGTGATTGGCTAATGTTTAATTTATCACCTACACTCTAGTGGAAAAGGTCCTAAATTTAGGAGTCAGGAGTCTTGCGGATGAATTTTGATTTCTTCATTTGGTAGCTGTGTGACCTTTGAGAGTTACTTAACCTCTCTGAGTTTCTGCCCTTGCGTCTTCTCTGAAAGGAGGATTGTAACACTTTCCTCCCATGGTTTTGTCAGGTCACCAAGGAGGAGTGTGAAACTTTTGGTGCGGCCTGATGTGAAGCACTTTTCATGTCCCAGGCCTGGGACTAAGTCATTTTATTTTTATTTTTTTAATCCTCACCCAAGGATACATATTTATTGATTTTAGAGGTGGGGGAGAGAGAGAAAGAGACAGAGAGAGAGAGGGAGGAACATTGATTAGTTGCTCCTATACGCTTCCTGGGAATCGAACCCGAAACCCAGGTACGTGGTCTCACCAGGAATTGAACCCACAATATTTTTGCGTACAGGATAGATGCTCCAACTAACTGAGCTCCCTGGCCAGCGCATGACTAAATATTTTCAGTTCAGTGAATTATCTCATTGAATCTTCTCAACAGTCTTATGAGGTAAAGGATATTATTACACCCATTTGACAATCAAGAAAACTGGGACCTGGTGATGTGATACCACTTGTCCCAGGTCCCAAAGCCAGTAAGCAGCAGCGGAGGTAGGATTTGAACCTAATCCTTCTGATTCTAGAACTCACATGCTCAATCACTATGTTATATTAAAGTTCTATATGCCATTTATAGTTGATTAAATGTCATCTTAGTTCATTTTTCTGTAATTCCTTGAAAATTAGATCTTTGTGAGGAGCTTCTTCATTTTAAAAACTTTGGTTTATGTTAAAATTAGCTTCACTTACTTTACCTTGACCAAACAGCAAAGTGAAGGTCACCCCTGCAGGGAGGGTTTGGAGACCTAACCCTGCCCCTTCCAGCCACACCTCGGACGGGCATAGCTTGGTGTTTTCAGGATCAGCCCTGTGCTGTGCAGGCACAGATCACAAGACACTGTGTGGTGCTTTCTTACACCTCCAGTGGAATTTTCCTTCTCAAAAAGCATTACAGCCCTGGATGGTGTGGCTCAGTGGTTGAGTGGCAGCCTGCAAATTGAAAGGTCACTGGTTCAATTCCCACTCTAGGGCTCATGCCTGGGCTGCAGGCCAGGTCCCCAGTAGGGAGCATGCGAGAGGCAACCACACATTGATGTTTCTCTCCTCTTCCCCTCTCTAAAAAAGAAATAAATAAAATCTTTTTTAAAAAGGCACTACAATTTCAGCAGGCCCTGTTCTTGAGAGTTCCACTGAGATCAAAACTATAATGAAGGGAGTTCTCCCCTTTAACTGCAGGATAAAAATATGTGTTGTAGGTGGGCGGCTCTCTGTGACCAAGTGATAACACAGCAGGGCAAGGGCAGTTCCGGGCAGCTGTCTGGATGCCTGGGTAGCTCTGGGGGTGCTTTCTGGGTAGCTCTGGGTGCCTGGGTAGCTCTAAACCTTATTTTGTGCATTCTCAGCACAAACCTACTTTTGCCCCGCCTTGTATTGATTGCATTTCAGCCTCTTCTATCAATGAATTTGAGATATTATAGGAAGTTGTAAGGAGCAGTTGTTTAGAAAAACACACAGATGGTACTGCTGTGCTCAGCTACAGCAAACTTCAGTGCAGCAAAGAGGGGATCCCCTTTGGGAAGCCCTTCCCTTTAGAAAGCCCTTCCCGCTCCATGATGATGGTCCATGTCTCCTCTGTCACCAGACTGCCCTTGGGGGTTGAAATTGACAAGAAGTGTTTCTGAACTGACAGTGTTTGCCTGGCCATCTAACAGAAATTCATTAACCCTTAGGCCATAGTCACAGATTATAAAGGATTGTGAATCCTACTTTCTATAGTTTCTCCTTTATATATTCATTTTCGAAAAAAAAGTAAAGACAGCAATGATATAAAAGAAAATAAAGAAATGTTATATAAAAAAATTAAAGCAACCTTAAAATGAGGGAACCAACCCCCTGCATGAGTTAGCGGGTGCCCTACTTGAGGGTCCTTTAGCATGTGGGACCAGCAGGAAGTGACCAAGAATCAATCTCCAATCATGACTCTTGAGAATTCTTATCTCATCATCAATGTCACATGAATTCATGTGACATTAATAGGGATTTACACAGCGAAGAGTTCTCATGTTAGTATCATTTTGAGAAGTTTGCCATTCTCTATAACGAACACTGTCAATATTTCTGGCAGCGCCGGCAGAAGGGTTTCATTAAAATGTGCAGAAGGAAAAAAACGTGTAACTTGGGAAAGGAGGCAGAGTGGGCAGTGGTAACTCTAAAAGGAAAACAGGCAGATCAGACGCGCCTTCCCCGCCTCAGGCTGTTGCAGGAGGTGTGCGGACTCATACAACTGTCAAAACTAGAATTTTAAATGAACATTTAGGTCTTTTGTAGTATCTAGGAATACAGCACTCTGTTTTGCCACAGAACTTTTACTTGGCAGAACAGTTTCAGCGTTGTCAACTTTCGTTTGATTATTGATTATCGCTCTTAGTCTATTCTATGAACGAGTCAGGTCTCTAAGGTGCTTGTGGAAAATCACACCTGGTTCTCACAGCATAACTTTGAAATTGTCATCAAAATCTTACTTTTTTACATTTCCCTTTCCCATTCTGGTTTCTGCCTGGATCTTAAGTAATAGTCATTTTTAAATGGAATTTTAGGAACTTGTCCTAAGGCACAGGTGACAGGTGATCAAGTCTTCTTAGAATGTGAAGACAGTGCAGCTGTGGAGGAAACTAATGCGACAGGTATGGCCTTTCTAAAAATAATTGTTGGCTGAGAAATGCTTGGTTTTACATAAGCACTGGGAAGTCAGTTTTTCTCGTTTTCCTTTAACTTTTGGGTCGGCATGGTGAGACAAAGACAAAATAGAAAAATACAGAGTAGCAAAAAGTCAGTCAATTGTCTGTATTTTTCCACTTAGCACAGTAGTTACAAGTATCTTTCTCCTTCTATGTGTAGCTACAGAATAGGGAATCATCACGTTCCAGAAGTTGGAAGGAACCTTAGAATTTGTCACAGTCCCCCAACCCCACTTTTCCAAATAAGGAAGCTGAGTCTCAGAGAGGTGAAGTGCATGACGCAGCCAGTTAGTGACAGTCTTTGTGACCACAAGCTAGTAGCAGTTAGGAACTGGTCTCAGTTCTTATGACGCCTGGTACAGTGCTCTTTCCAAGAAAGAACCACCTTCTAAGTGTTTCCATTTTTCAATTACTGTATTTTGCCATGTATAATGTGCGCTTTCCCCCCAAAATGTTTGAGGGAAAAATAAGGTTGCACATTATACATGGGTAATACTAATTCCCATGCAATTATACGTACATATAATTATATACACATATACACATATGCATAATTGTGTATATATGCATACATATAATTATATATGTATATGTATGTATACATATATAATTATAAACATGTATAATTATATGTATACATATATAATTATACGGGTAGTACATAATTATAATTATATAATTACAACGCAAATTATACATGGGATTTAGAACTAAAATGTGTGTGTGCATTATGCATAGAAGCACATTATACACAGCTAAATATGGAATTCTCCTGCCAACTCTAAACAGTTCTAACTATTGTGATGGCAGTTTTTCAACGCTGAGAAGTATTGGTGTCTGTTTCTAGTGCTGCACTGACAGCTCTGTGTTCTGTCACAGACTATGTGTTTTGCACTCCTGTCTGCAACTGGAACTACCCTGGGGGTAACATGAGGTTACTGCAATCAACTGCAGTGGAATACATGGTTATTTTCTTTTTTTATTTTCTACAGGCAATTTATAAACTTTCAAGAGCTTGTCTACTGCTCTGAGTGCTCTGTTTTCCAATAAGTTTCTTTGTCTTATGGTAATAAACTATTAACACTGCAAAGCCCTGGTGGATATTACACCTCTACATAACGGAAGGCGTGCCTAGCTTGCCGCTCTCGATTCAATACAGAACACAATCCAGGATGTTACCCATAACTTTTTCAAGCCTCTGTTCACAGATGGCTGAACCCTATTCCAACCCTGTTTCAGGCTGTGAGCCCAGCACTGGCACCTCTCCATTTGCAGCGCATTCGTGATCCCTATTATATTTTGGGAGTCCAACTCCCGACCACCACCACTTCCTGTTTCCAGCTTTGGAACCCAGGACTTCAGCCTCCCCTCATGCTACATGTTTTAGTTCTCTACCAGGTCCACAAAGATAGTTATCTAGTTGTAAAGTATATATTGGCATTATTTAAGCTACTATTATTGTGTAAAGTCACAGCACATCTGGACCAGAAATCTCCAAAATATGCAGCAGGAGCAACTTACGGGTGGTATTCAGTTACATTGCTTTTGTGTGCATCAGGGTCATGGTGACCAGGGGGGATGAACAAGTTCAGTCTCTGCTTTTCTAAAGATGGCTCCAGTTTGTCCAAAGGGACCCTTGGGGTGAGTGGCAACATCTCAAAATGTCTTCGATTTCCTTCGAGTGTCCTTTGACCATCGTCGGTGCAAACGAGAGAAAAATGTCGACTCAGACACTTCAGAATTCCATCATGTAGCCAGAGCCACAAAATGGTACTGAGTTTCTAGAATTGGTGGGATAACTGATGAGGACTTCAAATAGACAAGGGCAGTGGGGTAGGTGGTATGGAGAGATGGCCCCCAAAATTCTCGCCTCCTGGTGTTCACTCCCCGTGAAAATACCTCCTGCTCCCTAGAGTGTGCGTAGGAGTGTGAGTATAATGGGATTGTCACCCTCAAGATTAAGTTACATTACATGGCCAAAGTGAAGGGATTTCCACAAATGTAATTAATTAAGGTCCTTAATCAGTTGGATTTGAGTTCATCAAATAGAGATCATCCTTGATGGGCCTGAACTAATCAGGTGATCTTTAACATGCCACAGGCCCTTTCTGAAGTGAGAGATTTAGAGTCAGAAGGAGATTCTGTTCCTCACTTTAAAGGTGGACCTGAGGGAAGTTTCAAGGAGCTGAGAGTGACCAGCAAGAAAACAGGAATTGAAGCCCTACCATTGTAAGGAACTAAATTCTGTCAACAGCCTGTATAACCTTAAAAGATGACCCTGAACACAGGTGAGAATGTATGGGTTGACACCTTGACTTCAGCCTGGTGAGGCAGTGAGCAGAGGCCCTAGCTGTCTGGTGCCTGAACACCCGCTTGCTCCACAGGTGCTGTGCGCTCACTGGCGTGTGTTGCTTTAAGCTACTAAATGTGTGGTGATTTGTTAGCAGTTGAAACGAGTGCAAGAGGATATGCCAAACATCATTTTGATATTTTACAGGCCAATGTACAAATGCCATCCAATCTTGGAGGAACCATATCTCCCCCAACCACACAGAAGAGGGATAGTGGCAGTGGGGTCTCACACGGCGGTCACGCTCCTTCTTGGGCAGTTATCTCTTCCGGCTTTTCTGGATCAGTCACTGCGCAGAGCGCATGTATCCTTTCTACCCGCACCTTTTCTATTCGTGTTTGTGTTTCAGTGCTCTGCCGACGAAGTGCCTTTCATACACACTTCCAAAGTGCCTTTTACAGATTCTTTTAGGGGATAAGTTAGTTGTAGATTTTAAAACATTCAAGTGGAATGATAAGCACAAAGGTTTAATGGTATATTTTTAAAAACCCAAATCTTATATTTTAAGAGTCAATATAACATAGTGGCTTTTACGTAAAAAGCCGTCCTACTTGGTTCTCAACTCAGCTGCTCCTGACTTTGGACAAGGTCTTTGCCTCTGTGATTCAGCTTCCTTTTCTCTCAAATGGAGAAAGCAAGAGTACCTTCTTATCAGGTTATTTTGAGGAATAAATGTATTAACATATGTGAAGCACTTAGAACAATAAGCGCTAAAGGTATTTATTATCTCATGGGCTAATATTAAACACTGTTAGCACATGGTATGACTGAACTATTGTATCCTACTAGGCTTCTGAACTTTACCCATTCAAACGCAAGATACAGTGCTTACCTACTGTGGCAGATGCGGACGACAGCAGAGATTTGCCCCAAGAGCCCCAGCCTGCCCACGCCCCTCCGTGTGGAGGGGGATCCATAGCCTGTAGAAAAACCGATCAGTCATAGGTCAGCAATTCAGTTTATCCCTGAATGGAAAAACATGCATTGGTTTGAAACAAAGAGAAGTGTTTTGTTTCATTTTGTTTTTTAAATCACCAACAGCCATGTCTCACTGGCTTGCAGTTGATAAGGGTCATAAAAGAATATAGCAACCCACATTGCGCTATGCACTTTGGAACCAAATTGGTTACTAGTGGTGTTAGCTTCTGAAGGCTTGGCTTGAAGTGAGAAGAAGGGAGCTTTATGTTAATCAAGACCTCCCATGATCTGGAAGACAGGGGAGAAATGATTTAATATATTAGGGTACAGGGTGGTATGAGAAGGTTCAAAACAACTTTTGACTCATACAATTTTTATAGAACTAAACAACTGTGTTCCTCAAGGTAGAGTTAACTTTCAGGTCTCTGGGGTGGTAGGAGGAGCTTTGCTATGAGTGATAATGGGCAAAGCAACTACAAAAGCATCAATGAGCCTGGAGATGGTGGCGGCAACGGGTAGCCTTTTAAGGTAGACACCTTTCAAAGTGTCCATCCCACTCACAATGACCTCTGTAACCCTGTCTCTCTCTGTCCGTGGGCTTAGGAGATTCAAATTATTTTGTTTAGGTATTTGAATTGGGACTGAGAGGTGGGTTGCTTGAGTTGACTGTTTGAACAGAAGATGAAAACTCAGGTGGTGTAGGATGACCATATTCCATCTACCATGCAGACTAGAAATTGAGAGGAAGCAGAGTGAGCATAGTTTAAAGACATATATTCAGAGACGCCGTTTGAATTCTTCATACCTTCTTAGTCCCTGGTTCCTATTCCTCTTGGTGGAGTAGGCTCTGCTGCATTACTATCCTTGGGTTACATGACATTCTTGCATAGTGTGTTTATGTCTGTCTGTCTGTTTCTTTCTCTCCTTCCTCTCCACTGATGTATCCCCAGAGCCAAGAGGAGCACATGGCATATAATGAGTGCTTAATACATTTATTTGTAGAGTAAATAACTGAAACTCATCTGTTTTCTTAAGTGTACAACAGTTTCTGTTACTTGCAACCAATGCATTCAGATCCAATTAGTAAAACCACAGCTTTCTCTTACTCTCTAAAAATACATTCTAGAAAACAAGGCAAGAACACCTTACGAGTTGAAGAGTCATAGCTCCAAAAAGAAAAAGAAAGAAACTACTTAAGAAAGAAGTGAAAAATTCCTACAAAGTTTGAAGGTTCTATAACTCTTGACCCAAGGCTGGACCATCAGTGGCCTCCAGCTCCCTTCTCCCTGCTGCCTGTCATGCTTGCAGATATGACTGGACATGTGAAACAGTTTTTAAATTAATGAGCAATAACTGGGAAAGTTGTGCTTTTCATAACAAATTATACAGTTATGGCTAGTGCCAGCTCTTTCCCCCTTCCTTCTTCCTGTCCTGAATGTGGGGACAATGCTCAAAAGAGAAGCAGGTATTTTTGCTGCCATGAGAGAAAGGCCAGGGAATCCCAAATGCCAGTCCTGGCACTACTGAGCTACTAAACCAAAGTGAGTACCTGCCTATCTCCATTCTTTCTGTTAAGAGAGAAAAAACCAAATTGCTATCTTATAAACTATTATAAGTTGGATTTTAGTTACTTGCACCCAAATGCATTCCTAAATGATTCACTTAGTAAACATTAAACACTATTCATCCATGTAGGCTGTTGGTAAAGAGAAAAGGTTATGGAATTAAATTGCTCAGGTTTCAGTCCAGGCTCTGTTGTTTTGGGCAACAAGTTACCCAAGTCCTTTAAGCCACTCTTTCCTCCATCACAGAACACAAGGTATGGTAGGATAAGAACCAAAAGCCTCAGAGGTTTATTGTGAGTATTAAAATAAATAATTCTTATAAAGCTGTGAGCACAGTGCCTGGCACTTAATAAATGCTTCATAAATGCTAACTAGTAATAATAATAATAATCAATTACATTTTTAATACTAGGAAGTAAAAAGCTTTGAAAGTTGGGTGACATGTTGTTTCTGTTGGAAACAATGACAAGCCTGTTAACATATGTGGTAATACTCATGACTCATAACTATAAGCTTTCATTTTTGGTGTCTACATTGATTTACTTCATTTTGGCGATGGAAGCCAATGGCAATTTTATGCATCATGAAGACAGATATAAGCTGATGATGAATATCATTCTTTTGCAGGAAAAATCACTACCTATGTGATTAAGGAGAGTTAATACACTTAAGAGTGACAGCTTCTGACTCAAATTTACAATACTTAATATGTTCTGACAGCTGATAATTGAGTGGCAAATGGAAATAAGTGTGAAATGAATCTGGAACTTTTTGCAGTATAATAAGTGACTTCAGTTGATTTATTAATCAAGCTCCTTTGACATTGAGCTGTGACCTCCCGATCAGCTACACAGAATATTTATCAGTGGCAAATACTCAAATAACTATGTGTGCACATTTGATACCAAAATCACATAAAGTGAATGTTCAGCATGAATTATAAATCTATCTCATCATGAGTACTGTCTCCACTTTACATGGCTTTAATGTCACATACTTATGAGACTATAAAGTAGGCAGAGTAGATCTACTCATACTTCTATTGTTAAATACGGTTATTTTAAAGCTTTTTTCTCACCCTCATGCCATGTAATCCTCACCGCCTTTATCATATAGCTTCACATCCTGTTTTACAGAGAAAACAAGTCATCATATGACGACTCTCTAAACTCCCTGCCCCCACCTTATACAATCCCAGAAGAACAGCCTCATCTGGTACAGCAGATCAGATTTGGTGTGATCAAGAGGAGTCTCCAGAACTCAACAGAGGTCATTTAAACATCTGTAACAAACTTCCCAGGTGATTCCAGTGCACCTCCAGATTTAGGAAGCACTGCCCTCCAGGGCCAAATGGCACCAGCATCCCTCTGATTGCTCAAGTCAAAAACTGAGCGCCATCATGGACAGTAGGCTAAAAGGGGAAATAAACAATTGGAGCAAACTCTGCTCACCCTGAAGAGGTGAAAATCTGCTATCAGCAGGTCTTGGCCTATGTTCTCTCTTCTTTGCCTCCTTCAACAGCAATTTAATTTTATTTTTCTTTTTATTATTATTATATTAAATATTTTATTTATTTATCTTTAGAGAGGAAGGGAAGAGGAGGAGAGAAATATCAATGTATGGTTGCCTCTCCTGGGTCCCCTGCTGGGAACTGGCCTGCAAACCAGGCATGTGCCCTGACTGGGAATCAAACTGCGATTGTGTGGTTCGCAGGCCCGCGCTCTATCCACTGAGCTACACCAGCCAGGGCTATTATTTTTTATTCTTACCCAAGGACATTTTCTCACTGCTTTTTTTTTTTTTTTTTTTTTTTTTTTTTTTTTCAGAAAGACCAAGGGAAGGAGAGGGGTTGGGAGAGAGAAAAACATCAATATGAGAGAGAAACATCAATTGGTTGCCTCCCATACGCACTCTGGCTGAGGATCAAACCTGCAAGCTTTTGGTTACTAGATGGTGGTCCAACCAACCGAGCCACACTGGCCAAGGCAATAGCAATTTTATAACTTAAGCATTCTGCTCTTCCTTTTCTAGGGGGAGAACCTATTTGGTGGTAGTCTATGTTTTCCTTTGAGAGTATTTCTGGAATTCTTTACCTTCATAATTGTCCTTACGCATTGGCATTGAACAGTAGGGATGACATTTTTTTTCACTTTGGGCACATTTCTTGGTGTTCAGAATTTAGGGATGTTTGATCTAGATGGGATCTTTTAGGGGACAACTGATCAGTGCGTTATACGGTCCTATAAGATATCTGGGAATAAACATCACTCCTGATTAGCACCCAAGACAACCATCTCTGAATTGAGGCTGAAGACTTTCCTGACTCCTTAAGAGTAAATGTTCCACCTAAGGCTTCCCTTGTGCCTTTACTATCTAGCTATTCTACCTAGTGCTACAGGACATGCTACAATCACTGTAAATGGCACTGCCTTCCCCAACTAGCCTGTAGGCATCCTGAAGAGAGCCAACTACTCAGATACCCAGGCACAACACACGATGTCAGGGGACTGGCCGAGGCCTTCGAGAACCTGGACCAACATGTTGCATGGATGCTGTAGTGTGGATTCCTGTGGGAAGCCTCAAGTCAGTGGCTTCTAGTCTGTACATTGGAAGGGATGGGAAAGAGAAGGAGCAGCAAAGATGAGATACCTTCACTGAGGGCATAAACTGTGAGTGGTGTGACCCTTCAAAGCAGAGAGCCTCCAGCTGGCAGAACCACTGGTCTCTTCCTCTTCACTAGGTCCCCTCCTGGCCACACTGCCCTCCATTCCAAGTTGTGGCCACTGAGTGGCCTTAGATAAAGGTGAAGTGAATGATGCAGGCTTTAAGGAGCCCCATACACAAAGTCACTACACAGATGTAAACTACTTAGAGAAATATATACACATTTAAGCACATTATTACCAAATCTAGTGTGTCCTAGAAGATACAGGTTTATACTTTCTCAAATGACATTCTACCAGGTTTTTTTTTGAGCAGGCATTTTCCCATAGAAGTTTTTTAAAAGGAGTGATGAGATGCTTTTCAGCTCCGATATACCTGGGATCAAATAGGCTTTTGAGTTCAGCTGTTTTCTATAGGACCTGCCTTTCCTTGGGAAACTGTGTTCAAAATCCAAATAGCCAACTTGCACATAAACTTTTGATTAAAGGTTTTTTGTAGAGCCCATCCTTTTCTGGGATCAGAAGAGTCATTTTCATTGCTGCAAGATGACATCTTGTAAGTGTCCAACAAAGGGCAACTAAAAGAGCCAATGAGCAGTGCTTGAAGATGAGGCACAAAACTGACTTCTCATATTAACTTAAGAGAAAAGAATAGCTTACCAAAAGAGATAGCTGCATCACCTTTTCTGGGAATCCTTAAAAAGAGACTAAATTTGCAAGCACCTAGAAGGGTTTAAACACGACCCGGGTGAGCGCGATACCCTTTCCAAGCAGCCCTAACGGCTTTTCTGCCTTTCTGAGACCAAACACGCTCACAGGTGTTCCTCCCACAGCTCAGCTCCCTGAGCTCCCGAGGGCAACACCACACTCACAGGTCCAGAGCCCCAGTCCCAATGCTTGTACTTCCATCCAGGTACTTCTGTGGCACTTCCTTCTGAGGAAATGCTCGCCTCTGCAAAGTTCTTGAACGCTACCAGGGCTGTGTGGGGAGGGGAGGGGAGTGTCTGTTTGCCCATCAGCTCATCCTCCTACCATCAAGGTGATCTAGAAAATGCTTTCAAAAGAGGATCCACTCAATTTGCTCAAACAATGTGAGAAGGCAGAAGTATAGGAGCAGACTGACTTCTTATTGTGATATCTTTATCAATAAGCTTGTTATAATTCTGATAAGTCTGAAATTAAAATGTATAACCAGGCATCAGGAGCATATATATTTTTAATTAGTGGAACTTGTGTAGTTTCTTTAAGTCATCTCATGTCAGAATGGAGCGGCTAAGGTACAGTTTTCTTCATGGACAAGGGTATTTATTAACAGTGGAACTCATAATAAAAACTGGGAAGCAGTGCTCTCCACAACAGAGAGTGTGGAGGGAAAATGGGCTCCAGAGTTAGCTATATAGATATTCATAGATTCAGGAGAAATAAATATCTATCTTATTGGTTCTACTTCTCTGGAGGACCCAACTTAATACAAACTCTGGCATCAGTATCTTTGAAAGCTTTCCCAGGGTTGAAATGTTGAGCTAGGGTTGAGAACCTCTAGTGGGAGTTCTTAATCCCTCGTAGGGTCCATGGGTGGCTTCCAAGGGTCTGTGAACTCTGAATTCAGAAACAAAACTGTGTTTATGTTGACCATATCGGATCCAAACTTCTAGCTGACATCCTTGCAAAATAACTGTTTGGTTTTGTTTAAACATCTCCAGTCTTGGAAAACACTCACTTCCCTGAGAAAGCTCATTGCATCTTAGAACCGTTCTAAGGAAACTAAGAAGTCAATTTTGGGGGCCTGGGTGAAAAGGGTGAAGGCATTGAGAAGTACAGATTGGTAGCTACAGAATAGCCACAGGAATGTGAAGTACAGCATAGGGAATACAGTCAGTAACACTGTGATAACTATATTCGGTGCCAGGTGGGAAAGAAAAACATTGGGGGAACACTTTGCAAAGGGCCTATGTAACCACTATGCTGTACATCTTAAACAACTGAAAAACAATATTAAATGTAAACTGTAATTGAGACAGAAAAATTTAAAAAGTAGTAAATTTTGAATAAAAATCATAAAACATTAGTCAGAAGACTAGTGGTCTTCATGTGCAAATTTTTCATTTTATGGAGGAAAAAACAGGCACAGAGAAATTAGGTGTCTTGCTCAAATTAACAGACTTATTGATAGGTTGGAGAATGAAAGCCCAGCCCTCCTCTGCCCCATCTGGTTTCCTATTTAGTTCCCCTCCCTCACAGCATGCAGCAGAGTCCCTTCAAGGCGGTAACCTGAAAATAATACCTGATATCAAACTATATTACAAGGCCATGGTAATCAAAACAGTCTGGTACTGGCATAGGAACAGACACATAGACCAACTGAATAGAATAGAGAGCCCAGAAATAAACCCATGTCTCTGTGGTCAATTAATATTTGACAAAGGGGGCAGGAGCATTAAATGAATTAAAAACAGCTTCTTCAACAAATGGTGTTGGGAGATCTGGACAGTTACACAAAATGAACTTGATCACCAACTTACACCATACACAAAAATAATCTCGAGATGGATAAAAGACTTAAATATAAGTCATGACACCATAAAAGTCCTAGAGGAGAAAAGGGGCAGGATAATCTTGGATATTCCATGCAGCAATATTTTCACTGGTATGTCCCCTAGAGTAAGAGATATAAAGAAAAAACTAAACAAATGGGATACATCAAATTAGAAAGCTTCTGCATGGCTAAAGAAAACATCAGCAAAATGAAAAGGGAACCAACCATATGGGAAAACATTTGCCAGTGATACCTCAGACAAGAGTTTAATCTCCAAAATATATAAGGAATTCACATGACTCCACATTTTAATCCAATCCAATTAAAAATGTACAAAGGAGCAGAACAGACACTGCTCCAAGGAGGACGTACAGAGGGCCCAGGGACATATGAAAGGATGCTCAGCATCACTAGCCATCAGAGAGATGCAGATGCAAACCACAGTGAGATACCACTTCACACCAGTCAGAAGGGCCATCATAAACAAATGAACAAACAACAAGTGCTGGTGAGGTTGTGGAGAAAAGGGAACCCTAGTGCACTGTTGGTGGGAATGCAGACTAGTGCAGCCACTGTGGAAAACAGTGAAGAATTTCCTAAAAAAGCTAAAAAGGGAACTGCCTTCTGATCTGGCAATTCCACTGCTTGGGATTATACCCTAAGAATCCTGAACACCAATTCAAAACAACCCATGCACCTCCAAGTTCATAGCAGCATTATATACAATAGCCAAGTGCTAGAAACAACCTAAGTGCCCATCAGTAAATGAGTGGATCAAAAAACTGTGGTACATTTACTCGATGGAATACTATGCAGCAGAAAGGAAGAAGGAGCTTCTACCCTTTGTGACAGCATGGATGGAACTAGAGAATATTATATTAAGGGAGATAAGCCAGGCAGGATCTAATTAGGTTAAATAGAACCTAATCAACAAAACAGACAAGCTAGAAAAATAGAACCAGAGACACAGAAATAAAGAACAAGCTGACAGTGACCAGGGGGGAGTAGGGAGGGGGACAACCGGGGAAAGAAGGAGAAGAGTCAAGTGATGGAACATGTATAAAGGACTCACGAACAAGGAAAACGGTGGTTGGGGACAGTGGGAGGAATGTGGGAGAGGGGGGATGGGCAGGTCAGGGGAGAGTAATGGGGAAAAAGGGGGGGAACTTTAGAAAAATTTTTAAAAGAGGTGATCTGAGGTGGCATAGTTCTGGACAAGCAGGGCAGGGGTCTGCTCCCCCATCACTCCAGAAGGCAGGGTTGGAGGCGAGCAGCCACCTTCCTCCTTTCAGGCTGGGTGCCTCCCCACCCCCACCCATCCCCACAAAGATGGAGATGAAGATGCCAATGGTACCCAGCTCAGTGGTTGTGTTGATGGGCACAAGGTATCAATTGGGAGACAGTGGTCTTTCCCCCCAGAGAGACAGGTGCAGGGCAGGCACTGAAGGCAACCGGCCGTGAACACGCTCTGCCTCTGACCCCCTGGGAGGTGGGAAAGTGTATGAGGATCTCAATGTCTGAATGTGATCCGAATGTCTAAGATCTCCATAGTGGATCTGTAAATTTGCATTAAAATTTAAGTGACATTAAAGCAACATTGACTTGGTTTGGGTAGAATCAGGCTCATTAATAATTTGGACTCACGTTCAATATTACAATATTTTCCACTGTACTACTGAGTAGCTTAATATCTTATTGGGTTGTTTAAGATCTCTAAGCCTGGCTGCCTTGTTTATAAATTGAAATTAACAGCATCTATCTTAGAACCTCCAAGAACTGTTGTACGTAGTGAATTACATAACATATAAAGTAGCTAACAGAGTGCCTGGCACACATGATGTATCTAGTTATTGATGGCTATTATTATTATTAATAACACCATTATCAAAATGCAAATATATGCCTGGGCTGGTGTGGCTCAGTGGATTGAGTGCCAGCCTGCAAACCAAACTCATTGCCAGTTCGATTCTCAGTTAGGGCACATGCCTGGCTTGAGGGCCAAGTCACCAGTGGGGGGCACTCGAGAGGCAACCACACACCGATGTTTCTCTCCCTTTCTTTCTCCCTTTCTCCCTTTCTTCCCCTTTCTCTAAAAGTAAATAAATAAAGATATTTTTAAAAATGCAAATATAAAAAATATTTTAAAGATGCAAATACAATGACCAAATATTCTCAAATATTTCTTTTCTCACCACACAACACAGTTTTAATGACAGAGGCGATACCACACTATATTCTGAACCTCCAACACCACCCACAGAGATTGGCACAAATCTGTGCCCACGGTACGTATCAGTAAGAACTTAGGTTGAACGGAATCAAAGAAGCCACTCCTACCGGATTATTCTGTTCTCTCAGGGGTATTTCGGATCCAAGTTCTGCCTCGAGGCTGACAGCGTCAATGCATTCAGCAAGCACATCCTCAGTCACTTCTCCATTGAGTGGGGGGTCCATGGCACTGGGGTTTTGGGGCTGCTCAGGGTGCCCAGTGTCATCAGTCTCTGTACCCCGAATGGCTGCACTTTCATGCACCTCACCTCCGGGGTCAGCCAGGGTTGGCTCATTTGAAGTCCTCGCCGAATCACAGGGCACCTCTGCATGTTCAGGGGAAGAATCGCTGTTGGGCATCTCAGTAATTTCTGCTTTGTCTCCCGTGGCTAAAGTGTCACCAGCATCATCAGACATTTTTTTTTTACTACCTGTCAACATGATAACAAAGAAAAACTTTCTGCTTTAATCTCAATTGTCAAACTTCTGAATTTGAAGCCCTGAAAAATTAAATTATTAATACACTTTCTTCAACCAATAAGAAACTTGATGTAACCTTGGGGTAGACTGAGTCAATATCTCAAAGACATCCAGGTCCTAATCCCCAGAATCTGTGAATTTTACCTTGTATGGCAAAAGGGACTCTGCAGGTGTGATCCAATTAAGGACCTTCTATTGGGGAGATTTTCTTGGATTATCTAGGTGGGTCCTAAATGAAGTCCCAAGTGTCCTTATTAGAGAGAAGCAGAGAGAGACTTGACTACAAAAAGAAAAGATGGTGCGATGACTGGGGCAGAGATTGTACAGCTGCACCGTGAAGACAAAGGAGGGGCCATGAGCCAAGGAATACAGGTGACCGCCAGAAGGTGGGAAAGTCAAGGACATCATTCTCCTCTCAGAGACTCCAGGAGGAACCAGCCCTACCAACAACTTGGCATTAGTCCAGTGAAACTGACTTTGGACTTCTGACCTCCAGAGCTGTAAGAGAATAAGTCTGCGTTATAAGCCACTACAGTTGCTGTGATTTGTTACAGCAGCAACAGGAAGACTGATAAAACCTACAGTGCTGTCTTTTACCTTTCATGGATCTCTTGTTTGTTATGCGCGGATATGCATATGGTAACTAGGAGTATTATTTATATCTGTGTAATTGCTCATTTAGTATGACTTCATTGATTTTATTTGTAGCAGTAATGAGCATAGGCATAGAAAATACCCAAACGCTTATCAAAAAATACTTGACATTAAGCTCTGCCATGTCATCAGAGATTCAGATGGAGGAGACATACGTACACGTAAGTGGGCGTTGCTGGAAACCAGATGGTGAAGGCTTGGGCTCTGTTTGGACAATAGTTCAGACAGGGATGCACAAGAGCGAAATGGGAAGAAGTGCTGCGTTAAGCCAAATGAGGAATGTAGTCATTACAAAACAACCTGCAACTCGAAAACTCGTTATCTTGTAAAACAGTGCTGCTCAATACGACTTTCTGTGATGATGAGAATGTTTTGTGTCTGCCCTGTCCAAGGTGGTAGCTAATGGCCACATGTGGCTATTGAGCATGTGGAATGTGGCTAGTGCCACATTAAGTCTTTTAATGTAATTTTAAATAATATAAAATTTATTTTTACATAGGCATATGTGGCTCATACATAGTTTACACATGACTAGCGGCTACATAACTGATAGCATAGATCTAGAAGGTTAGTTTAAGATGATAATTTTTGGGGATAACATGAAGAGTGTTCCCACTACACAAGAAGCCCAGTCTCAGGTAAATCAATGGGTGTTTTTGTTGACCTCGGTGTTCACCAGTTGGTCAGATCTCAGGTTGCTGCTAAAACTGGGGAATGAGAGAAGCCATTTAACATCCCAGCCACCTGGTGAGGTAGGCCTAGAAAGAACTCAAGTGCACAAGCCCACCCTCTCATCCCCTCGAATAGCTGTCCTCTGGCTATTTCCTTTTCCTGCGAAGTTCTCCCCCTTGGTGAGTCCCCTTCCTTTCTGTTTTACACACCACTTTCATGTTGTGAGTCTCAAATATCTACCTCCAGTCCACGGAGACAGAAAGTAAATTAGTGGTTTCCAGAGGCTGAAGGGAGGGGGAATGAGGAGTGACTGCTAATGGCATAGATTTAATTTCGCAGGTGATGAAAATGTTCTAAAATTAGATAGTGATAATGGATATACAACAGTGTGAATATATTACAAACCACTGCACTGTGTCCTTTGACAGAGTAAATTTTGTGGTATATGAATTACATCTTAATTTACTAAGAATATAAATAATATATAGTGTAATATCTTAGCGATGCTGCTATAAAGAAATTCTACCTCTGGAGTAGTTCTAATGGCCAGTTGGACATCTCTTCTTGTCCAAAAAGAAACCTGTGGTCTTACCACTGACTGGATCTTCCTTTTAATTTTTGTATTCCATTTAATGGCACCCACATTTTCCCAGTTTCCCAGAATAGTCTAGGTTGGGGGGGCGTTCTGTCAATGAGTATTGTCAGTGCCTTGTTCAAACAGTAAAGAATGATCCAAGGCCACTATACAGAAAAGGGCAGTTACTGTGGTTTGTGGGAGGGGAGTACCACAGAGGGAGGGCACTTGAAAAGTTTTCGTCATCTGAAAACTTACAAAGTCTCTGCGAAGCCTTGTCAGGATTGGCTTAGGATGGAGGTTGGTAAACTGTGGCCTAAAGTTTTATCGGAATACAAACATGCTCATTTGTTTATACACTGTCTATGGCTTGAGTAGTTGTGACAGAGACGATATGGTCCACAAAGTCACAAAGCCTAAAATGTTCACTATCTGGCCCTTTACAGATAATGTTTGCTGGCTCACAGCCTAGGACTCTGCTTGACTGCCACGGCCTAAAGCAGCTGGTCATAGACACTGCATATTTATTTCTTTGTAAAATAATTTGAAAATCCTTGTCATTAATCTGGATTATTAAGAAGCTCCAAACTATCTCACTTTTCTACAATATAAGCAGGAACACAAACCTGGTTGTGACAAACATTCGTGGGCAAATAAAAAGCATTATGGACACTTTGTTGTGTGTACTTGGCCCTAAATGTGTTATGATACCACTCATAATGCTAAAATACTTCAACACATACCCGGTGATGTGTGTGGGTTGTCACTTACGCCCTGCAATGGCTGGTTAGCACCTGAAGTGCCCTATTCAGGCAGATGCTCTCCAGAGGTCTTTAGTTAGCATTTCACCACCTGTAATTGAGAGCTCACCTCTTGAGCGGGTCCAACTTTCGCCCTCTCAGATAGGTCCTCCACGGTGTGCTAATCACCATAAGGAATATTAGAAATCATTCTTACTGATGAAATAGAAATGGGGCTTAAGATATGTGGACTGGAAAAAATAATGTACAGGTTCTTTTTACCTTTCCATTAACAGGACATAAGGGTTTACTGAGCCCAGCCGCTTATTGGCCTGTGGAGCAGAATTTTTCTAGTTCTCCGGCTGATTGCAGGAGAACACCAGAACCTGAAGCGGACGAGGTCACCTGAGTCCTCCCCAGAGGCCTGAAAGCACAGAGGTAGGACTTCATCAAGCTCACAGGAAAAGCTGTGTAACAGAACCCAGTTACTAGTATATTTGTGAGCGAGCGGCAGAACTCTTCCTGAAAACTCCGTAGTGACATCACTCTTGGTAGGGAGGTTGCACAGGAGGAAACCTACAGACCTCACCCACCTCTAAGAGCCAAAATGCCTTAGGTCAGTTCACCTCAATTCTAGCAAAATTGCTGAAACAAAACCTCTCATCTCTGCATTTGCTCTGCCTTCAACCAACAACACGAAGCCATTCCTTTAGAATACAGAAGAAGTCAGCTTGATGGTGTTGAACTGATACTGCTAAAAAGTATTTATGGACAACTTGTACATTTCAGAAAGAGTATATTTTTTACATCTGTTTATATAGTAAAAATGGTACCTACACTAGTCAGCCCTCCTTTAACTTCCAATTATACACATCTCTGATCTATGTCCTTTCACCTGTTACAGGTGTACCTTTTCCCCTAAAGCAAAACGAGAGAGGTCTTTTGCATTTGTTTTGGTAAACTTTTACCTACTGTGGATGTTCCTATGACCAGAGAGAATTAATCATTTTGTGCCCTTTTGTCTGTGATCATCAGAAATCATGTGTTCTAAACACGCAGCCGTTTCTGAGCAGTTACTGATGGAGTCCACCAGGACCTCAGCCACCCTACGCTGTTTCCTGGGACAGCCCCCTCTCAGCCTGGGGGCCCCAAGGGCTGGCAGGCTTCCACATCTCTCCCGATTTATGGTTTAGAACATTGATCGCTGCGGCTAAGTCTGTGGCTTTTTGATACTAGGGAGGCTCAACCCACAGAAACAAGGGGGCTTCTTTAGTGAACTCCAAGGAGAGGAGAGGCAGCATATAAAGAAGCCTTTGTGGGCTGGGAATAAGTCAGTTTTTTTCATGTGTAAGTTCAATCATACCTAAAATGCTCCCGGAACTATGCTAGATATTGGAGCAGCAGCATCACAGTTCCAAAAATAATGTTAAAAGAGGACATCATTACCATCTTTCAGGAAGTGAATAATCTGTTTATATTTTATTCCTAATCAGTGAAGGTGCAGGGAATGAGTTCAGCTAACACAAACTAGTTAAGTGATGATGCAAAACAGCATATCAAATAAGGAAAAGATGAACTAGACCAACTTCGTGCAAGGGAGAACCTTGAAAATAGCTTTGGTATGGTTATTTAGGCATGACGGAATAAGAGTACAGCAAAATGTCCAGCATCAGAAGGGAATTCTAGAGATTCGGGATGGACACCTGTGCGGCCGGGCCAAGAGGCCACATGGAGGAGTAGTGAGGGTGGGAAGGACGGTACTGTGAGGTGCGGGGAGTTGTGCTGCGGTCCCACCGTCCCTCTGTGTGCACACAGCTCACTCATTTATGCTGGGCTTCCTCATTTCCTCCCCTGCAGAGTGAGGGTGGACAAAGTGATCCGAACGCTTTGTTCTCGAACACCGTCCTGCAGGACAGGGACAATCCATGATGACAGAGAAAAAGGAGGACAAGATCGCAAGTTTTTCATGAATCTAAATTTATTAAATGTAAAGGACTGCCTTCATCTTGCAAGGTTAGACTTCATGCTTTTCTTGGTATTAAAATGTCTTCCATTCTTATGAAATAGTGGTATAGTGGATGGATTTTTTTAATGGCTTCCTTTGGCAAAATAAGAATTTGGTAATATAATGCCCTATGTGGAATCACTTTCCCCAATTAAAAAAAAGTGCTGGTCATTAAAGGATGGGGGACAAACACTCTGGATGAGAGGTTCTGAATCAGTTTGTAAGAAAGACTTCCTGCCCTGGCTGGTGTAAATCAGTGGATTAAGCACAGGCTGCAGACCAAAGGGTCGCCAGTTTGATTCCCAGTCAGGGCACATGCCTGGGTTGCGGACCAGGTCCTGAGTGGGGGCCATGTGAGAGGCAACCACACATTAATGTTTCTCTCCCTCTCTTTCTCCCTCCCTTCCCCTGTCTCTAAAAATAAAATAAATAAAATCTTTTTAAAAAAAGAAAGAAAGACTTCCTCTGACAAAGACACATGTCCAAGCCCCGGGCTCTTTTCCCTCCAGTGTAGTCTCCTTGTGTCCGCCAGTTATTTTTCTGAAACAGACGACAACTCTTTCTTTCCTGCTTAGAAAGCATTAGGTTTAAACACCTTTGCACAGCATCTGTGGCCCCTCACAGTCCAACTCCAGACTTGCTCTGCTCCTGCATCTCTTGTCACACCCCACACTCCTGCCTCACCTGACTTTCCATCGGAGGAGCACACACCTCCCTGCCTTTGCCAAATCCTCCACCCAGCTGCTCTGCCTCCAAATGCCTGCCAAACTCCCATTTGTTTCTCCAAGCCTAATGTCATCTTTTACTCAGAAATTGTCCTTAATTTGCCCTTCGCCTTCCAAATTAATTGCCGTCTCGTCTATGTTTTTGCAATACATTTGAGATTCTTCTATTGCATTTATAAGGAGTATTTGTTTCTATGTCATTGTCTTCTCTAGGAGTGTGACCAACAAGCACCTAGCTTGGTTTATTACCCTCAAATGGTTACTGAACTGAACTATACTGTTCGGTATTGATTAAAGAGAAACAATGTTCAGTTTAAGCTGGTCTTATAAATACAGTAAGTGATTACTTATATAGACTGAATCCACGAGATTCAGGAAGGCCCCCTCCCACCCTCAAATTCCTTCTGCACTGGCTCACTTGTGCCTCAAACTCCACCCTGACAGGTTCATTCCTTTGCTTAAAGTTTGCAGTGCACGGAGGTTAGCAGATTCTTTCCTGAGCTCAGTTGTTGGTGGAGGACAGGAAGGAAAGAGCATGGAATGAACCTACGTGAGGCAGGAAAGGGGCCACAGGGAAGAAAAGAGGGCAGAAAGAGGCCTATAAGGAGGAAGGCAATCCCATCCTCAGTTTCCTCAGGGGGGGCTGAGGTCTCCTGGAGCTCAAGAGACATTGATTTTAAAAGTTACCTGTTTTTATCCCTCAAGATGTGGAATACAGTAGGGCACAGTTAGAACCCTCACGGCCCACGCAGAGATGTCTTCCTACTCTTGGAAAAGTCAGGGAGGTTCAGGTGCCTGCTCTGAGAGAGCTAGAAATACTCACCAGGGGAGAATACGAGAAGACGGGGTGGGTGGGGCGGGGCTGGGCTGGAGAGTAGCAATCAACCCCGGGAGCTGTGCATCAAGGTGGTGCCAGCTTAGGATGTAGGGGAGGGTGCATCCGCGGGGACAGGGATGGTGAGCTCGGATGGGAGTGGGAGGTCAAGGCCTGCACTGGGTTTCCCAAGTCCAAAGGCAGGAGCACCGCGGGATGGAGGCCTCTGCTTACCAGGTCCTCCGTGCCCTCCGCTGCCTGGACCCCGCAGCCTGCCTGACTCCTACCTGGGATGCTGGGGAAACTTTTTCAGTTGCACTTGGTGCTGGGTGATCAAGGCAGGCTCCGCGGAGGTTCCCGCCGGCCGAGGGTGCAGACCCGGAGAGCGGGCGTGTGGGTGTGTGCATGAGCGTGGACCCGGAGCGACACACACTCACACACACACACTCATACGCCCGCACCCACGCAGGGCCCTCGGCAGCTCCGGCCGCGCCTCCCCGGACTTTCACCCCCAAGCCGGATCGTCCCGCGTCCCGCGCCCAGTGACAAGTTCTCGCCGACGGTTTCTCACTAACACAGCGGGTGGGATGAGGGGACCAGAGCGAGGAGCGACAGCGGGTTTCCCCACCACCCCTCGTCCCCGCTGCCCGGGAGAAGGGGACGGGGAGAGGGTGCCCCGGGATCTTACCGCTCGGGCTGGCGAGTGCGCGCTGGAGCTCCGGGCGGGTCCCGCCCCGCCACGTCGGCAGGGCCTGCGGGGACGCGGCCGGAGGGCGGGCCTGGAGGGGACTCGCGGCCGAGCGCCCCGCCCCTGGCTGGCCCCGGGTCGGGCCTGCCCCGCGTGCTCCTCGCAGGCCCAGGAGTGCAGCTGGGGGCTTCGGTACCCGCTTCCCCGGGCCTGGGAGGGTCCCAGCTGCGCTTTCACCCTCCCCGAGAAACTTGGGTTTTCCAGCTTTGTTCCTGCAGCGAGAGCCGGAGGGGCGTCCGCCCCACGCAGAACGGGTCTCGGCATTCGCTGGATCCCTTTCCTTCCTTTTTACAAGTGCCCTGAGGAGTCCGCCGAGTTGTGCTGGGAAGGGGGGCCTGAAGTTCAGCGAAAGCTTGCGGTCTGCAGACTGTGCGTTAAATAGCTTTCTCTGACTCTGTTTGTGGGAGTGCGGTCTGATTTTAAAACCGAGGGACCAAACAAACAAAAGCACTTTCTACAAGGTCTATTTGGAAATGTGGGTCAAAACTCAAATCCGTTAGCTTTGGCCCCGCATCTGTGAATGTGTCCTAAGAGTCGAATGTGCAGATATGTTTATTGCAGCTGTTTACACCGGGGGAAACCGGAAGCAGCCTGTCCCACAATAAAGGGCTGGTGGAGTAAATTAACTCCCGACAGTCAGGTACACTGTAGCCATTACGAATTATGTCTGCAGGTCGGATTCACTGACATGGGAGGAAGGCCATATTGGAACATTAAGTCAAGGGCAGGGGAAGCTGAGAAGAGTACCCGCTTAGTATAAATAAGCCTATTCTTGTAAAACTACGTATGTATTTTATAATCTTTAAAACAGCGACTCTTTCTGAGTTCTGCAATTGTGTTAGCAAATTGTGTTCCAGGTGGGACAGGTGTCTTTTGATGTCCTATGGACAAAACGTTCTTGCCCGGGGGACAGCTCAAACCTTTGCTGCACCTGCCCCTCTCTGCTGTCCCAATCAGACCGTCTCTTTTGTGGGACTGGTTTCCTTTGCTCCTGTGACCCAAAACAAAAGAATATTAATCAAGCAATCCTAGCAGCAAGTTTTGTTGTTGACTGTAAACTGTGCCCTTTTGCTCGAATGTTGTTGTTTCCAAGCCCACCAGGTTTTACTTCAAAACTTTTATTTTTCTGCAACTTAAAAGTTTTTTTATTCTTTTAAAAAAATCTGGAGTGAAAGAGGACTTCTGGTCAAGATGGAGGCATAGGCAAAAATGGCTCGCCTTTTTGTACAACCATATCAAAATTACAACTAAAATGTAGAACATCACTCAGCAACATCATAAATCGAGTTGAACGGAAGTCTGGCAACTACAGAGTTAAAGAGGCCACACCCATCCAGACTGGTAGGAAGGGTGCAGGTGCAGAACAGGCTGGTCCCTCACCCACACGTGGTGGATATAATTTTGGGAGAGATATCTCAGGAGTGAGTACTCCCAGCCCCATACCAGGCCCCCCAGCCTGGGGTTCTCATGCCAGGAAGATGAGTCCCTACAACTTCTAGTTGTAAAAACCAGTGGGGATTGCGTTGGTGGAAGAAACTTCTGGAGCCCCAAGCAGTTCCTCTTAAAGAACTCGCACTCCAGGACGGACTCACTCAGACTCCCTCCCTCCCTCTGGGCTCCTGCACCAGGGAGGCTGCCTGAAGGGCACCAGGGTGTGCAGGGGGAGGCTGAGGTATCTGGCATGAAGGTGAGCAGAGGCCATCATCCGTCTTCTGGGCCTTGCCCCCACAGAGTCAGCAGACTGATGTCATATCTGAGACTCCATCAACCTGGCTAATGCTCCGGTTGCCCTGCCCTGGAGGTCCCCTGAGACTCCAACCCACCCAGTTTACAGGCCTACCCCAGCTGCTTTTCTGTATGGATGGCTCATGTTTCACAACTTCCTAAATCTTCTCAAACAAGCAGCAGGTGGCCTCAGTGAGCCCCAGGCATGGCAACTAGTAGCCTAGATGCACAGCTTGGCTATGCCTGGAAGTCTCCAAGCCCAGTAGAAGAAGCTGCCATATCGGATTGCTTTATAACTCAGGCAGGGTGGCCCTGGGAAAAACGCAGGTGGGGACTGATCTTGGCCTGCACCACCTGGGAAACCCCAGGGCCAACACACCTAGTGTACAGGTACAGACCACATCAAAGCACTGCCACCCTGCCACTGCACACCTGATTCTCCTTGGAGGGCAAATTTGGTGGTAAGTGGTCACAACCAGTCCTTGCAGATGACTGGCCTGGGTTAACTCCCTCCCGTTGATCTGCCATCAGCAACCAAGGCTCAACTACAAGAGGAGGGTGTACTCAGCCCACACAAAGGGCACACTTTGAATACCCAGCTTGGGTGACAGGGAAGGCTGACACTGGAACCTATTGGACACCTACTACCTTAGGCCATGCTACCAAGACACAGAGTCAAAGCAGCTCTATCTAATACATAGAAACAAACACAGGGAGGCTGCCAAAACAAGGAGACAAAGAAACAAGGCCCAAATGAAAGGACAGATCAAAAAACTTCAGAGAAAGAGCTAGATGAAATGGAGATAAGCAATCTGTCAGATGCAGTGTTCAAAACACTGGTTATAAGGATGCTCAAGTAACTTAGTGAGGACCTCAACAGCATAAAAATGATCCAGTCAGAAATGAAGGATACACTAACTGAAATAAACAGTTTACAAGAAAACAACGGGAGAGTGGATGAAGCCAAGAATCAAATCAATGATTTGGAACACAGGAAACAAAAACAACTGTTCAGAACAAGAAGAAAAGAGAATTCAAAAAATATGAAGATAGTGTAAGCAGCGCATGGGACCACTTTAAACAATCCATCATTCACTTCATGAGGGTGCAGAAGGAGAAGAGAAAGTGCAAGAAATTGGAAATTTATTTGAAAAAATAAAAAAAGAAAACTTCCCTAATTTGCTGAAGGACATAGACATGCAAGTCCAGGTGGCAAAGAGAGTCCCAAACAAGATGGATGCAAAGAAGCCCACGCCAAGACACATCATAATTAAAATACCTAAGGTTAAAGAAATGGGAGTGGGTGTGTGGGAGAATGGGTGAAGAGGTGAAGAGATTAAGAATGGTAGGTACAGAAGAGCCATGGGGATGTAAAGTACTGCATAGGAAATGGAGCAGCCAAAGAATTTGTACATATGACCATGGACATGAACAAAGGTGGGGGGGTGTTGCATGAGGGAGTGGGGGTGCAGGTTGTAGCGGGCAAAGAGGAAATATTAGGATAATTGTGATAGCATAATCAATACTATGTAATTAAAAAAAGAAAATCGAGAATCGACCCTTGGACTTGGCAATGTGGAGGTCGTTGGTAACCCTGATGAGCGATTTCTCTGGAGTGGTGGGGAAGGAAACCTATTCGGAGCGGGCTGCAGGGGATGGGAGAAAAATAATCAGAGGCAGTGAGTAAAACACCACTTTTCCAAGGAGTTCTGGTATAAAAAAGAGGAGAGAGGGAAATGTTGTAGGTTCAAAGGAAAGAATTTATTTTTGGCTTTTACTTTTAGAATATATTTTTAAATATGGGGAAATTGTAGCATTACGTGCTGACTGGAATCGTACATTAGAGACAAATGATGATGCAGTCGAGAGTCTGACTGCGAAAGTGGCTTCCTTCAGTGGGCGAGCAGGAGTGGGGTTAAGGGCTCGGCAGGGACGACCTGGCTCTTGACACAGGGAGTTTACTCAGGAGATAGAGTGGGTTGGCTAGTAGAGTTTGGGCAGGGGGCGGGGGACGGGGGATGTGACTAAGATCATCCACATCCTCAGATTCCCAGTTACTACTTACAAAGCAAAGCTGGACTGTGGAAAAGGCCGGTGGGAAAGAAAGTAAATTCAGTTGGAACATGGTGTTGGAGGAGAGCTCCGCAGATGCCCTGGACTCCCAGAAAGACGAACGAGTGCGTCCTAGAGAAAATTAGGCAGGAAACATCCCTGGAGGCTAAAATGACAGCATTGAAGCTGTCCTGTTTGGGGCACATCGTCTTTCCCAGACAACAGCGCCAGGAAAACAGAGGGCAGAAAGGAAAGGGGAAGACCAAGAGGAGAGGGATTGACTCCATGAAAAGAGCCGTAGGCAGGAGTCTGCAGGAGCCGAGCAGGGCTGCTGAGGATGGGACACTGGGGACGTCACTCAGTCGTAGTGTGGTCATAGTGTAATGGCATGTAACACACATGTGGAAATGCTCTTCTGGTTGCAGCTATTTCTTCGTGAAAAATAAAGCACCATCAGCAGCAGCTGGGAGGGTGAAGGAAGGAGGTGTTGGAAGTGTAAGAGAGAGCAGGAGGTGTGAGGTGAGAGGGGGAGCGTCCCTGGGCTGGGGAAGGGGAGTGGGACAGGTAGTACTGCTGCCCCCTCTGGAGGTTGGACCCCGTCATGAATGTTGAGTGTGACAGTCATCATCAGTGTGTATTTTTCCAACCACATTCAGCTGCTCAGGCTTGGTGTAGTCCAGTGGCTGGTTGGATTTAACCCAGGTTGAGGAGAGAAGAGTCAAGGAGCTGCGGGTGAATGCAGAGAGATGATTGAAAGGGTGGATCATGATCTTTCAGTCCAGTGCAGTGGGTAAGGAATTGTTGGCACCAGAGGGAAAGAGTTGGAGGTGGCACCTGGAAAGTGGGATGCTGGCAAATGAGACTATGGAGAGGGGATATCCATTGGTAATCATAATACCTGGGTTATAATAGGGGAGTGCAGGGATGAGCAGCTTGCAGGGAAAGATCATTAGGAGAGGGAATATCAAATACCTAAGAAGCCAGGGGAATGAAAGAATGTCTACATAGCTATTGAAATCACTAGAGTTACGTACGGCAGGGGTGGTATTGGGCTTAGACAGTGAGCGGCACTAAAATATGCATGAGGGTGTGATGAGGTTCTGTGGACCACTGCAATCAGGAGGGGTAGGTTTCAGAGGTGCAGGGAGGAACAGTGATCTGGAAGTAGCAGCTGAGAGTTAAGGATGGCTCTCTCTCCTCCAGGCTGTGAAGTGTGAAGGATGCAATTGAGAAAACAGGAACCAGTAGAGGGTGATGTGTTCCGGACTGGGTTTTGGTCTCAGGAAACTGCTCTGTCTCAGTCTGATCCTCACTGTGTTGGAATGGAATCACGTGAAGAGCTTTTAAAATAATACTGATGTCTGGCGCCATCCCACACAATTTAAGTCAGAATCTCTGGATGTGTTTGACAGCTGTTTTCTCACATTCATACCAACGTTTTGATGTTGTTAGATGCTTTCATGTTTTTGTCCATCTCAATGGTGTCTCCTGATTCCCTTAATTTATATATCCCATATTTAATAAGGATGTTTCCTTATCATACTTTTGAGATATTTCTATTTATTTTTCTGTTATTCATCTGTTTATAGTCTTTGCTAATCCTCCCATTGGACTTCTTAGTTATTTTTATTGATCTGTAGAAATTATTTATATATTTTGTATATCAATCTTTTGGGATCAGCCAATCCCAAACTTTGGCTGATTCTTTCTAATGCAGCAGATAATTTGGGTTTAATACCAATATTTAATATCTAAGTTATCAATCTTATTTTATGTGGTTTGTGTATTTTGATAATTTTTATAAAGTTTGTTTCAAACACTAATAATACATTTTTTTCCTAGAGAAAGAGAAAGGCAGCTCTGTCTGTGTTCATATTACACTGTTTTCCTTCCCCCACCATGATGCCACTTCATTTCATAAAGAAAAAATGCATGAAATAGTAATGTATGTGCATATTTTTAAAATTCAAATGGAGCAAAAGAGCATATACAATGGTAATAAAAATACGTCTCTCCCTTGGCTCACTCACTCAAAGTATCCTCTCAGAAAAAATTATGCGTATATCAGCATATGTATGCAGACCCTTGTGTCTGCCATGAGGAATTCCCACAAATTGCGTGGTTTAAAACCACAGAAATTTATTCTCTTAATAGTTTTGGAGGCCGGAAGTCCAAAACCAGGTGTTGGCAGGTCTGCTGGGTTCTGGGGGTTCCAGACATTTCTTGACTCGAGGCTGCAGAACTCCAGTCTCTGCCTCTGTTTCCAGAATGGCCTGCTGCTCTCTCTCTGTCTTCCTCTGAGTGGGAATCTTATAAAGACGTCTTATAAAGACATCTTATAAAGATGCCTGGTGTCTTATAGGCACCATAGTGTAACGCTGGAGCACATAGACACAAGAGATAGATTGCATCTGGGTTCAAAGCCCAGCCCCACCTCTGACCAGTGGTACAAGCTCAGACAGTTTACTAACTACTCTCCCCTGTCTCCCTTGGGTGGGAATAATGATAGTACTTGTCTCAGCACCTTTATGCATTAACACTTGTAAAGTACATGGAACAATGCTTTGCAAGATCACCTATGCAGATGTCTTATAGACCAGATTTTACACAAATGCAGTCACACTCTCTATACTGTTCTATACCTTACTTTTCTTCATATCATATCCCGAAGTCTTTCCACCTCAGAGTATAACAGCATAAGGCTTGCACAGAATTCCAAAGCTCCTTGCACAGTCATTCTAATGACTCCTCTTCTGTATCAGTCCCTATTGCAGCCACTCTGTATTCATCATCTTTCCTACCAGTCAGAAGATACCTATCTGGTGGATGAATAAAAGGAGTCTCTGTGAGGTTAAGCAACTTTCCCAGCCAGGGCCACACAGTGGGTACCCGGCATTGTGAATGTAGCCAGCCTGTGCGGCCTGTGTGTTGGCCATGCCCTCTTCCACGTTACCTGACTTTTGTTATCTTTGTAAAGACATTTCCTGGAATGATAACAGCTGCAACAAGAATAGTCTCCTGTTCCTCTAAACCAGCGTGATGACGCAATGCCCTAAGGCAATGCAATGCTGTGTGTTAAAGGCACTGTGCGGCGTGACCACATCTACAATGATATGAGCATGCGCACGCACAAGTGTTTGTGAAGTCTTCTTAAAGACTTCAGTGTGGCTTGAAATTTCCTCAGAACCACAGCCGGTCCCGCTCCCCTCCTCCTGTTTCCACAGATACTCACTGCTCTCTTGCTGCGTCCTTTTGCAGGTCCCACAGAGACCCATCTACTTGCTGATGCAGCCTAGAAGACTTCCTGTTATGTTTGGTGAGTAAGGATGAATAGTAACAAGCTGGTCTTCCTTTCCCTCTGAAAGCAGAAGTGATCCTTCCCAGATGTCCAGCTTTGTCAATTGTCAAACCGTAGGGTCTTCACTGGTTTTTTTGTAAGATGAGGTAAATGTCAGACAGTGGGATTAATTACGGAATGATTATTTAACTCCAATGTTCAGCTCTTTACAGAATGTCAGTTAAGTGGAAAGTGTCAAGAGTAGGGACTTTTGGCTGCCTGAAATCTCTGGTTAACCAGGCACCCTCTTTTTGTATCAGCGCTTGTTTACATGGAGAAAGAGTGAAGGGATAAAATGGAGTCACTATAGTCAAGCTGCTAAATTACCGAAATCCAGTAGGTTTAGACATGAGGAAAGGAGTCTATTCTTGTTTTAATTAGCCTGAGAACTTGGGCCTTTTCTTTCTTCTTGGGAACACTCTGGGTTTCGGTCCTTCTCGTGTTTCCAGTTTCTAACTCCAAGACCCTTGAACAAACCTGTGTCGTTTACTCCTAGCCAGAGCCTCCAGACTCCTTTTGAGTCCATTTGACAATAGCATCCTAAAATTATTCCAAATTCCCTGTAGAAAACTAAAATTTTAATTAGTCCTATAGGATCTCAGTCTTATTTATTTCTAGAATCTAGAATTAAAGCCCCTAAGAACACTGAGTGTTGGTCAGAATGGGGGGGGAACAGGATGCATTTCCCCCCAGGTATACAAGTGTGTGCATCAACTACTAAACTTTCCTTGAAAGGCGACTTAAAAAAATCTCGGACCTGAGCTTATTTTATTTTAACATACCTCATCCAGCTAAGATAGTGCTCCAGAATTGCTCAATAATGTAGTTGCAATAACTTTGGAAGTGTTAAGTGCGGTGATAATAGAAAATAGGCAAAGTTCAATAAGTTTCCGCTCTGGTGACAATTTCATGTATAGGCTGCAAACTCTTACAGATAAATACTACCTCAGAAACAGCTTTCTTCACACTGAAATTGTCACAAACTGCTCGCTCATATGATTTAAAAATCTGATTACTGTTTCAGTCTGTAACCCATAGAAACCTGCTTACTCACAGATTTGAACTGTAACCTTTGAAAGGGCAATTCTCCAACAGGAGTAATTCCAGGAAGGTCCAACAGATGGCCCCACACCGTTTCTATGGTATTCAAAGGGCTTTCACTTTGTCAGTCACTTCTTTTCCTGCATTTATGAGTTATTTTCTCTTCTCCTGAAAAAGAAATCTCGGTAAGTAAGCAGGCTTTTGTGGCTTTTTCAAATTATGACATAATTACTTCAAACAAGGAAGAAAATGCTAGCGATTGTATAGGAAATATGTAACTTTTTTGGACATTTTTGCAAGATGATTGATTTGAAGTGTTTTTATTTTAGTGTTGCACACGTCCTTTTAAACATGTAACAAAGATAAAGATATGACTATCATGAAAAGCACTTGTAGTCATAGTTAAGGAAAAATACTAACCGATGACATTTATTTCTTCTGCTTTTGTTTACTACCTTTTGTCTTTTCACCTTCTCTAGTTCCTTTTTTCAGTAACGAAGTAGTTTATGCCACTGATACAGTACCTGTCACATATGATGCGTCTTTATAGCAGACAAGAATATTTTATCTCCCCTGTCATGTGGTTCTATAATTGCTTGTTTGTATCTGTCACTAATATATTAGCATTTGGAAAGCAGGGATTATGCCGGTGTTATTCATATTTATATCCCCAGTGCCTAACGCCAGCCAAGTCCTGGCACGTAGCACACTCTGAATAAACAGTTGTGTGAAGGAAATGGCAGGGACTGACCTAGGACTTGCCTTTCTCTGGGTCTCTCACCCAAACTTTAGCAAGCATAACAATGCTTCTCTTGCACACTTGTTGACTTGATTATGGTGTCTCACCTCCAAATTTTTCTTATCTTCCCTTATAATTTTAATTTTCATAGATCCTCTCCACTGTGGCTTTTTTTTCTTGAAAGAGAGCTTCTTCCATATGTCTTTTGTTCTCCCTCTTTTCATTTGATGCATTAAATAAAAAGAAGAAACATCTTTTTCCTTTTTATCTCTTTTTATTTCCTTTTAAAAAAAGTTATGAACTTTCCAATCATCCACTCTCATCTCCCTTTTTCCTCTCCTTTATTTTTTCTTAACTATAAAAGCTCCTGGCTGGTTTGTTAAGTGTATACACTGGGAAGTGCCTGAGGGCATAAATGCCCCTGAAGAAATATTGTGTTTGGGGGGCGGGGAGCTGTAAAGGCAGCCGATCAGCTCTCCACCACTAAAGTACAGTTCCCGGAACACAGCCGCCAGAGAGGGACTTCTAGGTAGGTTCTCATTCATAAATGCCTATTATATACAACATGTGGAAGGAGTTCTCTCTATATACAATTAGTACAAGCATGTTTCTTTGAATATAAAATATTTTTACATTAGCTGTATTTTAAGACAAACCTTTTTTGATGTATAAAGATGTTCAAAATTAGAAATTTTGGAAACACACAAAAGCATAAGAAAGGAAATTAACTTTATGATTCAGAGATCCAGCGATAACTACTGCCTGCATTTGATGTTTCTTCCCATTCTTTCTTTCCCTAGGCTTTGAATATGTCAGGTTTTAATCATATTTTACAAAATTAGAGTCCTACCACATGTACATTTTTGTATTCTTTTATTCATGTAACAGTACATTGTAGACCTTATTTTTTTTCAGAAGTGCAGTATTTGAGACTGCATGCCATTTCACGTTATGAGTGTGCCATAATTGGTTAAACCACTTTCTACACTAGACACTATCATTTTTTCAACTTTTCATTATGTCATGAGCATCATCACAGTAGTATTTTTAAGCATACCTCTGTTAATTCCTTTAGAAGACTATTCGGAGAACTGGGATTGCTAAAATAAGGGTAAACGAAGGTGTGAAGAATTTGTATAACTGACCGAATTGCCCTTCAGAAAGGTTGTCTAATTTTTCATTTCTGCCAGCAAGTAGTAAACGATAGTTGTTATTTCTGCCTCCCTCTTCCACTGGCCAGGACTCTGGTGATTATATTAGGATATTCTTCCCATTGTCAGGTCAGCTGATTAGCAACCTGAACTCCAGCTGGAATGTTCATTCCCTTTTCCCATGTAATAGCAATGTTCACAGGTTCTGGAATTAGGGGGTGAACATCTTTGTGAAGCTCGTATTCTGTCTATCGTGTCCAATCTGTGTGTGAACTTCAGGCACTTCTCCTGGTTTCAGTTCCCTAAGAACTTTCCTTCCTGCTTCTGTGTGTGTGTGTGTGTGTGTGTGTGTGTGTGTGTGTGTGTTTCGTCGTTTGGGGGAGTTAGGTCAGAGGAGGAGGCTGGTGCGGGTGTGTACCATTCTGTCGACTCTCATAAGTCCAATTAAAAATGTGATTTTCTTGATCCAGAAAATAGTTATAACATTTTAAAAAGTGGTTGGAAAAGTTTGTTTTGTAGTGAGGAGTGTGACTTTAATATTTGCTTTAGAGTATTTATTAAAAAATTTATTTAACCTAAGAAACAGTTCATTTTAGTAAAGGCTCCACAAACACTGGGAATTTAGACATACAAAGTTCTCTTTTAGGAGTTACAAAGTTTGTAAATCTTTGTTTAACTAATTATTTTATTCAAATCCTCCATTATGTTTACTTCTTGTGAATTGATCTAATTACAACCCAGAGAACTACACTAAATAATTTCACTGTCAATGTCTCCTTGTGTTTTTAGCATTCGTACCTGGTAAATTTTGATGCAATATTATTCAGTGCATAAGTGTTCTTATCAGTTATATTTTCATCGTGAGTGATTTATTTTTAGTCATATAAAGTAGTAGCCTCCCCTATCCTGTTGCCCAGATTCTCTGATACTCTGATCTAATGGAGTTTTATGTATACAAACTGTAATTCCCGATGAATACAGCTACAAGTACCGTGTATGGCTTGTGCGTCTCAGAATGCAGTGCGCCCCTCAAGTTCCTCCCTACCTCTCGCCCAGTTCTTCTTCTGTCTTTATTGAGATATGACAGACATATAACACTCTGTAACTTTAAGGTCTACAATGTGATAATTTGATAACATACATACTGCAAAATGATTACCACACCAAGGTTAGTTAACGCATCAGTCACATCACATAATTACCTTTTCTTGTGGTGAGAATATTTAAGATTTCCTCTTCTAGCAACATTCAAGTATGTGATACAATGCTGTTAACTCTTGTCACTGGGCTGCACCTGAGATCCCCAGAACACATTTGTCTTGCAGCTAGAAGTTTGTACCCTTTGACCACCATCTCCCCATTTCCTCACCTCCCAGCTCCTGGCAACTACTTTTTTTTGGCTTTTTTAGATTCCACGTATAAATGAAATACTACAGCATTTGTCTTCCTCTGACTTATTTCACTTAGTGTAATGCCATCAAGGTGTCAGGGTGGTACACACATACACATACACTTGAGATTTGTCTGGGAAAGTCCAGCCATTGTTAATATAACGAGAACGGTTTGTAACCTGGCAGCCAAGGAGACTGGAAAGCACTTGTATGAACAATGAGGACTTCACTGTACTAGTCAGTGGGGGCGGTAGACGCTGTTGCATTCAAAATGACTGAGTGAGTAGAGCAACAAATCTGTATCCAGCTTTGCGTTAAGCTTGAACATTCCTCTGCAGAAACTGTTTGGACGATTCAGAAGGCTTTTGAGGGTGATGCAACGAGTGCAGGGCAAATAAAAGTGTGGCACAAATGTTTCAAAGATGGCTGAGAATCTGTTGAAAGTGACCCACATTCTGGAAGGCCTGCACCAAGCAGAACACCTGAGAATGTATGGGCTGCAATCAACAAAGACCAGCCACTGACAGTGTGAGAACTAGAAGCTGTTGTGGGGACACAAAACCA
Source organism: Artibeus jamaicensis (assembly GCF_021234435.1). Taxonomy (NCBI): domain Eukaryota; kingdom Metazoa; phylum Chordata; class Mammalia; order Chiroptera; family Phyllostomidae; genus Artibeus; species Artibeus jamaicensis. Next base: position 4,238,451 of record NW_026521954.1, read on the forward strand.
CTGTGTCCCAGATTTCGATGCAGGACTGTGGCATGAAACGTCTCGTGGCAAAATTTGTTCAGCAGCTTCTGCTCCCAGGGCAGAAGAAACATCGTGCTACAGTTGCTAATGACTTGACATTTACATAGAGGGTCCAGCAGAAGCAAGGCCTGAAGTAAGGCCTGCTTGAGTGTGGTTGGAAGGGTAATAATATGGGTATAATAACTTATAGTTTTACTTTGAACATCTCGCCTAAAATGTCATATGATGTCCTTGAGTGTGATATTGTTACATTATAGAAGTACATGCTTATGATTTTGAAATAAAAGATTTTGTAATAAAAAAGGAGCATTATTTGTGCTGGACCCTGTATATATATATCATTTGATTTGCCCATTCATCTATCAATGAACACTTAGGTCGTTTCCATGTCTCATTGTGAGTAATGTGTCAACAAACATGGGGGTACTCCGTCTTTGACATAGTGATTTTATTTCCTTTAGATATATACCTGGAAATGTAATCATTAGATTACAAGATAGTTCCATTTTTATTATTTTTGAGGAAACCCTTTATTATTTTCCATAGTGGCTGAACCAATGTACATTCCCTAAAAGTGCTCAAGGGGGCCCTTCTCTCCACATCCTTGCCAACACTTGTTATCTCTTGTCCTTTTTTTCAATCCTCACTGAAGGACATTTTTTTCATTGCTTTGAGAGAGAGAGAGAGAGAGAAATATTAATATAAGGAGAAAAACATCAACTGGCTGGACCCCCTACATGCCCCAACTGGGGACTGATCAGGGTTGGAACCCGTAACCTAGGTATGTGCCCTGACTAGGAATGGAACCAGCAACCTTTCATTTTATGGGACAATGCTCCAACCAACCAAGCCACCCAGCCAGGGCTCTGTTGACTTTTTGATAATGGCCTTTCTAACAGGTGTGAGGTGACATTTCATTGGGATTTAGATTTGGATTTCTCCAGTGATTAGTGATATTGAGCATATTTTCATGTACCTTTTGGCAATTTGTATGCTTTCTTTGGAAAAATGTCTGGTTAGGTCTTCTGCCAATTTTTAATTAAATTATTTGGTTGTGTTTTTACTTTTTTTTGCTATAGGGTTATATGAATTCCTTATATATTTAGGATATTAACCCCTTATCAGATAATATGGTTCACATGTGTTTTCTCCCAATGTGTTGGTTGACTTTTCATTTTGTTGATTGTTCCTTTTGCTTTGCAGAAACCTTTTATTTCAATGTAACTGTACTTTTTCATTTTCATTTTTGTTGCTTCTGTTTTTGGTGTTAGATCCAGAAAATCATTACCAAGACCAATGTCAAGTTTTCTTCTAGGAGAAGAAAGTGTTTACTTCTAGGAGTTTGGTGGTTTTAGGTCTTAAGTTTTTATCCATTTGGAGTAAACTTTTTGTGAGTGGGATAAGACAGGGGTCAAACTTTTCTTCTGCACATGCATATACTGTTTTCCTGACACCAGTTATTGAAGAGACTATCCTTTTCCCTTTGAGTATTTTTTATTTTCTTGTCAAATATTGTTGACAGTTTATGCATGGTTTTTTTTCTGAGTGCTCAATTCTGTTCCATTGGCCCATGTGTGTCTTTTTTAAAAATGTGAACACCACACTGTTTTGATTACTACAGCTTTGTAATAAAGTTTGAAATCAGGAATTGTGATGCCTCCAGCTCTGTTTTGTCTCAGAATTGCATGATTTTTGGAAGGTTTTTAGTGGTTCCAGAGGAATTTTAGAATTTTTTTCTGTTTCTGTGAAAAATATCATTGGAATTTTTGTAGCTATTGCATTAAATCTACAGATGGCTTTGAGTGGTATGGACATTTTTAACAATATTTTTTCTTCTGACCCATGAACACAGGATATTGTTCCATTTATTTGTGTTCCATCAATTTCTTCAAAGTCTTCTGTGTTCAGTGTATAGGTCTTTCACCTCCTTCGTTAAATTTATTCCTATGTATTTTATTCTTTTTGATGTAATTAAATAGGATTGTTTCGTTTATTTCTTTTCCAGGTAGTTGTTGTTAGTGTATAGAGAAACAACCGATCTTGTTTGGTTTTGTACCCTGCAGCTTTACTGAATTTGTACATTAGCTCTAAAAGTTTTTTGGTGGACTCCTTAGGATTCTCTACATGTAAGATCACATCATCTGAACACAGAGGTACTTTTTACTTCTTCCTTCCCAATGTGGATCCTTTTTGTTTCTTTTTATTGTCTAATTGACTCTGGCTAGGACTTCCCATATAGTGTGTTGAATAGAAGCGGTAAGAGCACTTCTTGCTCAGCTGTTGCCTGAGTGTCTATCCTTGTGTGAGGAGGACCTGGAGGACGGTGGCCTAGAAGGGAAACTCAGTGTGGTGACCAGCCCACATCAGTACCGTCAGGGGGACAGAAAAACTACTTAATTACCTGGTGTTGTTCACCCTTGGTGAACACAGAGGCAAACACAGAGAGGGTTGAAACGTGTTCAGACATCCTGTCAGGGAGTCTGTTTTCCCAAGACAAAGCTTGAGTGCACTGCACTTCCCTTAACACAGCTCAGTTTCTTTTTCATGAGTGTCAGTGTTTTTCAATCTTGCCATTAATTTTCCATCTTTCTCTATTTTAGGTGGCAAGGTGTTTTTCAAGTGTTTCTGTGTTTTCATGGTTATTTTGGTGAACAACTGGAAGAAGCTGTATGGGAGGAGTGGGTGAGAGACTTTTAACCATATGCCATTTTAAAGTTTTTTGTATTTAAATGTTTTCACATGCCATTTTAAAAATTGAAGTATAACTGGCTTTTAAAATATGCCATTTTGTGGGTAGAGGTCCTGAATAGGCACTTCTTCAAAGAGGATGTACAGATGGCCTAGAGACATATGAAAAGATGCTCAATGTCACACTGACCACCATAGAGATGCAAATTAAAACCATAATGAGATGTTACCTCACACCTGTCAGAATGGCTATCATCAATAAATCAACAAATAACAAGTGTTGGTGAGGATGTGGAAAAAGGGAACCCCAGTCCAGGGTTGGTGGGAATACAGACTTGTGCAGCCACTGTGGAAGATGGTATGCAGTTTCCTCAAAAAATTAAAAATAGAATGCCTTATGACCTGGCAATTCCACCTCTGAGTATGTATCTGAAGAAACCCAAAACACTAATTTGAAAGAAGATATGCACCCCATGTTGCAGTGCATTTTACAATAGCCAAGGTATGGAAGCAGCCCAAGTGCCCGTCAGTAACCAAGTGGGTCAAAAAGCTGTGATACACACATATGCAGTGGAATATTGTGTGGCTATAAAAAAGAATGAAGTCACCATTTGCAGCAGCATGGATGGACCTAGAAGGTAATTAAGCTAAGTGAAATAAGTTAGTCAGAGGAGGACAAATACCATATGATCTCACTTACATGTGGAATGTAAAGAATAAAGTAAATGAACAAACAAAACAGAAACAGACTCAGAGAAAGAGAGAACAGACTGATGGATGCCAGAGGGGAGAGAGTTTGGGGGATCGGGTAAAAAAAGGTAAAGAGATTAATAAAAAAGGTTTTGGTTAAAAAAAGAAAAGAAAAGCAGTGGCCCGGTCCATGTGCAGTCATAGCTCTACCACATTACAAACTCCATGAGGTCAGGGGCGTGGCCTGCCACCAGTGCCTAGAACAGTGCCAGGCACGTAGTAGGCACTCAATACATATTTAAATAATTTTATCATAAAAATAATTTTACAGAAATGATATGCCATTTTTTAATGAAATGTTACAACCCAGAAGAGTGCTTACTCTTCCAAAGAATGGTGAATTGAAACATGCATCTAACTCCCTTTCTATTCCAGTGCACCCTCAGGTGATGAACAGTGGGTCCTTTTGTTAATAACACTGAACAACAGCTAGTCAAAGTCTGCCCCCAATTATTCCTGCTACACAAAGTTGCGCTTGTGTTGTTGCCTGCTCTTGTTCCCTGGGGGCTCCTGGATGGTTTTCTAAAATCTTGCATGCAGTCCAGTGACTCTCAGATTTCCAACCTTTCGTCCTGGTCACAAATACAGAGTCTGTGGGCTTGCGCACCTGCCTCCACCCCTCAGCCAGGTCATCTCCTTCACCAGTTGTCATGAACGTCAGTGTCTAGGCCATGTTGTAGTGCAGTGAGAAGTCCTGGCTGCGGAAAACTGGTCTTTCTCACACACAGCAGCTTTTAGCCTGACCTGCCTTCTGACTCCCTCAGTGTGCTTATTAACATTTACCTGTCTTTTCCTGTTTGCCAGCTGTAGGGACTTGATGTTTAGCAGATGATCAAGCGCTGAATCCTATCTCTCTGAATGTGCTGCTTCTGGTCTAATGTGAGTTGGAAAAATACATATCCATTTTATGGGAATCATGAATAAAGAAATAATTGAGATTTTGTGTTTAGTAAGTAGAGGTTTGAGAACAATCTTTATAGGTCTTAATGTATATTATATTTCTAGAATTTGGATGCTTATCAAGATGCAAGAACAGCAACAACCTCTTGGGGCCTAGCCACTTCCACACCATGACGGAGGACAGAAAGACTACTGTCGGAAGCTTCCATTTTGTTTACATCGTAATCTTAATAGTTGGAACCACAGTCCAGGTCTCTGATGAAAGTGAGTTTGCAGTAAACAAGTCAAACCAAGGCCTCACTCATGTTCCGAAAGGCCTGCCACCCAAAACCAAAGTCTTAGATATGTCTCAAAACTTTATAGCTGAGCTCCGCCTCTCCGACATCAGCTTCCTCTCACAGCTGAAAGTTCTCAGGCTTTCCCGCAATAGACTTCAGTGCCTTGATATTAGCATTTTCAAGTTCAACCAGGATTTGGAATATCTGGATTTATCGCACAATCAGTTGCGGAAGATATCCTGCCATCCTATCACCAATCTGAAGCATTTAGACCTCTCATTCAATGCCTTTGATGTCCTGCCCATCTGTAAGGAATTTGGTAACTTGACTCAACTGAATTTCTTGGGATTAAGTGCTAAAAAGTTACAACCATTGGACCTGCTACCAATTGCTCACTTGCATCTAAGTGGCATCCTCCTGGATTTGGAAGGTTATTACGTGAAAGAACATGAGACAGAAAGTCTTCAAATTCTGAATACAAAAACACTTCACCTAGTTTTTCACCCAAATGATATCTTCTCTGTCCAAGCAAAAATATCAGTTAACAGTCTGAGATGCCTACAACTGAGTAATATTAAGCTGAATGATATGAACTGTCAAGTTTTTACTACATTTTTATCACAACCAACTCGAGGTCCAAATTTACTGAATTTTACACTGAACCATGTGGAAACAACTTGGCAATGTTTGGTCAGAGTTTTTCAATTCCTTTGGCCCAGACCTATAGAATATCTCAACATTTACAATCTAACAATTGTTGAAAGCATTGATGAAGAAGAATTTACTTATCCTGAAACATCTTTGAAAGCATTGACAATTGAACATGTTACAAACAGAGTTTTTCTTTTTTCGCAGACAGCATTATACACAGTGTTTTCTGAGATGAACATTATGATGTTAACCATATCAGATACACATTTTATACATATGCTTTGTCCTCAAACCACAAGCACATTTAAGGTCTTGAACTTTACCCGGAATGTTTTCACAGATAGTATTTTTCAGAAGTGCTCCACTTTAGTTCGATTGGAGACATTGATCTTACAAAAGAATGAATTAAAAGACCTTTTCAAAGTGGGTCTCATGACTGAGAAAATGCCATCTTTGGAAATACTGGACTTGAGCTGGAATTATTTGGAATATGATAGACATGACCAAAATTGCACTTGGGTTGGGAGTATAGTGGTGTTAAATTTGTCCTCAAATGTACTTACTGACTCTGTGTTCAGTTGTTTACCTTCCAGGGTCAGGGTTCTTGATCTTCACAATAACAAAATAACAAGAATCCCTGAAGATGTCACCAGTCTAGAGGCTTTGCAAGAACTCAATGTTGCTTTCAACTCCTTAGCCCACCTGCCTGGATGTGGTAGCTTTGGCAGCCTCTCTGTACTGATCATTGACTATAACTCAATTTCCAACCCATCGGCTCATTTTTTTGAGAGCTGCCAGAAGATTAGGTCCATAAACGTGGGGCACAATCCATTCCAATGTACGTGTGAGCTCCAAGAATTTATCCAAAGTATAGGCCAAGTATCAAGTGGGGTGGTAGAGGGTTGGCCTGAGTCTTATCAGTGTGACTACCCAGGAAGCTACAAGGGGACCCTACTGAAGGATTTTCATGTGTCTCCGTTAACCTGCAACACAGCTCTGCTGATTGTCACCATTGGGGTCACTGGACTGGTGTTGGCTGTCACTCTGACTGCCCTCTGTATCTATCTGGATCTGCCCTGGTATCTCAGGATGGTGTGTCAGTGGACTCGGACCCGGCGCAGGGCTAGGAACATACCTTTAGACAAACTGCAAAGGACTCTGCAGTTCCACGCTTTTATTTCCTACAGTGAACACGACTCTGCCTGGGTGAAGAATGAACTGGTACCTTGCCTAGAAAAAGAAGATATACGGCTTTGTCTCCATGAGAGGAACTTTGTTCCTGGCAAGAGCATTGTGGAAAATATCATAAACTGCATTGAGAAAAGTTACAAGTCCATCTTTGTTTTGTCTCCCAACTTTGTCCAGAGCGAGTGGTGCCATTATGAACTCTACTTTGCCCACCACAATCTCTTCCATGAAGGATCTGACAACTTGATCCTGATCTTGCTGGAACCCATTCCACAGAACAACATTCCTAGCAAGTATCACAAGCTGAAATCTCTCATGACACAGCGCACTTATTTGGAATGGCCAAAGGAGAAGAGCAAACGTGGACTTTTTTGGGCTAACATTAGAGCTGCTTTTAACATGAAGTTAATACTAAACACTGAAAACAATGATGTGGGCATGTAAAAAAGAAAAAGCCAGGAAATCCAACTTAAGAAACTCCCATATACATGGATTCCAATGAACATCATGGTGTTAAGCTATTGCCTAAACGGTGCCCACATTCTCTGTACGTGCTCAAGAAAGACAGAGCGAAAGCCATGCTTCATTGAGCCCAGAAGCAGACTGGGGCCGAGGTGCTGCCCAAACTTGCCTGTTCCAGATAGCTCAGTTTGTTCTGGTTGAACCATTCTGTTTCAGATTGAAACAGTCTTGTGTGGGTTAAAGACTCAGTCATTCAAAGATCCATCCTGTCCTCCCCTTCCCCAAATGGGTCTGTGTGAGCAGGAGTTGATGGGGCTTCGTGGTGGCAAGGAAAGAGTCAACCTCACACCTGTACGCAGTGCTCCTTCGAGAGCCCTGTGCATCCTTGCTGGCCTCTGGGTGAGCTCTGTCATCCTGCTCAACTTTAGGGCTTGGGGAGAAGTTAGACCAGATGTGGAAAATAAAGACAGCTTTTTTTCTTCACATCTGAATAATCATTAAATTTTTGACCTAGCTACATGAATATGCAGTAGTTTGTGTATATGAAAGGAAATACAGCCTTAGTCATAGGCTGTTGAGGCCAAAGACATGGGTTTACCTGCTTGACAATATCCTCTGCCACCTGCCCCCACCAAAGAAATGAAAAAACCTTAGAGCCAAATTTATTTGTAACTGGGTATTGTATAGGACATTTTGGCGCATTAAAATTTTGAAGCATGCCTCAAAGCTAACAAAAAGCACATTTTAGACAGAAATATTAGACACAGCTAGGTTGGACTTATGGAAAAACATAGCAGAAAGAGACCAGTAATCCTCAGCTCATTTTACCATTTACAGAAGTCTAGATTCAAAAGAGTGAATAGGGATTCGTGAAGTGGAGGTGCTAGGCCTGTGGGGAGATTGCTTTGGATTTCTTCCAAAGGCAAACGAGAGGGTCTCTGAACACAGTAGAAGCATAGTCTGGTGTCCACCGCCCGAAGGCTTGCTGGGCAATGGGAATGCACGGTCAAGGACAGCGGACAGGTGGGGTGAGAGCTCCTGGAGGAGCTTGACAAGTGTCTCCTAGAGTTGGTGCCAGGGTGGGCAGTGAGTATGGAGATTGGTGAACGATGCTTTACACATAAGTGCATGATAAATATTGAATAAATGAACCAAGTGCTTCCCACCTGGAGAATTCAGAAGGCAAAAGGTTGGCTTGGGCAGCCTGCAAACAGCAGGAAGAGGAGAGGAAGGAGAAGTGATTGTAGTCTGCCCTCCCATTAGTTGGCATGGCAAACTTCCTGCAGGCCATGTCGACCATGGAAAGGGCAGTGGGATGAAGTTGTCATGAGGGGACCTCAGCCATCTGGGCAGCTTTTTGTACAATAAAGGGACTATAGAGGCCATGGGACGAGGGGGAAGAGGTGTTGGTGGGGATGGAAATGGCTGTTAGAAGTCAGCCAGAGAAAGCGCCATTTGCACCAAGGAACTGTGCAATGTGGGGTTTGTCCGAAGGTTCTGAATAACCCACAGGTGCCTGTGAAAGAGCCAACATTTGGACTCCGTCATCATAAGAGGCAGAGGCCCGGGGCCTGGCTGCCCTGTCCAGCAGTTAGCTTCAGAGAGATTTGCTCCTCTCTGTCCACTGCACGCTTCCCTTGCGGCAGCCTGGGGACATCCAGAACGTAGAGAAGACCGAGGAGATGGAGGAAGGGTAAAGACGCTGACCACATTCCTCCCCCACTTCCCAGCAAGGAAGGCCTGAGCCAGGGCCAGGCAGACTTTTGAACTGGGTGTGAGATGGGTGTTAAATTGGACTGGCTTGGACATTTTAATGCATGAAGTACAGGTGCATTTGCTAAAATGAGACTTGTCACTAAAATCAGTGGAGTCTGCCCCAAATTCAGAATAGATTCTGAAAGAGAGTCCACAAAACTTGGTTGTAAGGCAGCAATTAAAAGGAAAAGGGAAGCCCTTTCCTTATGGACTTACTCAATAGACCAGTTTCACAATTAATCATTGTCAAGTAATGAACCTTGGTGAAATTTTATCCAAGCGGTCTTCATCCTTGCCCTCCAGGAGAGCACTGAGTTTCCCCGCACAGACCCTCTCCCAAACAGGGAACTTTCCTCAGCCTCTAGCAGACTGTTTCATAAACTAAAAAAAAAAACACCAAAAACAAAAACACTAAAAAACACCCCAAACAACAGCGAAGTATGTTACACATTCTAAATGATCAAATATTTTATTTATTTTTAAAACACATTTATTTATCAGTACCCTGTAACCTTGCAACTCGGGGATTAGTTAACCATACCCAGTGTGGCCCAGCCTCTCGGGGGGAGTCCTTGCAGAGATGTTCTTTTTGATGGACCATAAATCCAGCTGTAGGCCATAATGGCTGCTGTCTTTGTCGCCCAGGAGCACTCTGTAGAAAGACTGCTCTCCAAGCTTGCATTGCTTTCAAGAGCCTCTGTAAATTCTTTGCAATAAGTTAGAAGGCCTTCTTAATAACAAAGGTTCCACAGTCCCTGATCTAGCTTCATAGGATAGGTCTCCCAGTATCAATTTGAGAAGAGAACATATTTAGCAAAAGGAATACATCTTAAGTTAAGTAATGCCAAGTGAAGAGCTTTAGGCCAAGGCAGATTAAAAGATTTAACAAGTTTTACCAATTGAATTTTCCCTATGTTGTCGGTTTGTTCTATAAAACCAGAGGACTGGGGATGATAAGCACAATGACGATACTACGGTATCAGCCAAGTGTTGCATGGCTGGTGTAGAATTTGTCTAGTGAAATGGGTTCCCCTTTCCTCAAGGGACTCTGGGGGTTTTCTGAGCAGCGAAACTCCTTTCTAGAAGTAATTTAGTAACTCCTGTAGCTGTTACCCTTGGACATGGAAATCCTTCTCCCCTATATGAATATACATGGATCATCATTATACACTTTTATCCTTGAAGGAGGGCAACTGAATTGAAATGCACTTTCCGAACATCAGGTAGGCCTCATTTGTCTTATTTCCCCCTTTTGTAAAGAGACATTCCCTTTGTAATTTCCTACTAAAGCATACCAACACTATAGAAAAGAAGAAACTTTTGTCCCTTTAGCAGTGACAGAAAACTCAATTTCCAAATCTGTATCAGCATACTTGAAGTTAAATGAATCCATTCCAGTCTTCCTTTGACCATGCATGAGACTTCTTTTCAAAATTCCATTTCTGCAAAACTTCTACAACATACACAAAGTTTCTGCCACTTTGATAAACCATCCATCTTTTGTCCTCTTTCCTTGTTGCATTTACTTTAGAACAAAATTACTTTCTTTTCTTTCAATAAAAATACATTTCCATTCCTCATACCTTCTTTTACCAAACACACACCTTACTCTACACGTGCAGTCATTTCCGATCACCATAAAATCCTAATCAGGCATTGTCGCAGGTGTCTGGATCTTTAACCGAGGCATCTTGCCTGCCTCTGTTATAAAATGACGCATTAAGGTTTCTGCCTTGTTACCCTGGTTTCCCACCTGCTCTGAAAGCTCCAAAGCTAGAGAGCAGCAGACAACTGCATTTCTTTAATTAAACCAACACCCTTAAGGTGGTTTTTCTTTGCAAAAGGCTAATCCTACATCATGTGCGCTTGAAAAGTAATTGCATTAGTTTTTTTCCTCCAATTTGTATGAGTGCTCCTTTGCTTTAAGCCAATTAAACAGGGCCCTTTTACAGTCCCCATTAGACTTCACAAATCAAAGTTTTTCTCAGGACCATCTAACAGTATCATATCTATAACAGACATACGTAGACATGCATAGACACACAGCACAATAACACAAAACCCAAAAGAAAAACTATGGATCCCAAAGCAAAATGATGGGCCCCAAAGATCTTAAAAGGGGAAAATTTTCCTGGGGGGAAGACTGAAAAATGCCTGCAGTGGCTCCTGAGTGTCAGATGGCTGCTGCCCATCTGGGGTCGGAGGTGGGAGGGAAAGGTAGAAAGTAGGCAGGGTGGTAGGCGAGGGGGAGGGGCTGGAAGGCGAGGGATCCGCTGGGGTTGTTTTAGTAAAACCTGGTTTTCTCTTGAGTCGCATGTGCAAATAAAGGTAAAAGGAGATTTCCAAGGATCCTCCTTTTGTTCAGGTTTCACCAGCACAGGTTTCCCTCTGTAAGGCATTTACCTAATTTAGAATTCTTTTTTTCCTAAGGGAGGTAATAGTAGCCTCTTGATGTCACTTAGAGCTCCTAAGGCACAATTTAAAAAAAATCTTCCCCCACCCTGGCCACGTTGGTTGGAGCACCATGCCGTGCACCCAAGAGGTTCACATTTGATCCCGGGCAGGACACTCTGCTGGGTGAGGGTTTGATCCCAGTCCGGGTGCATGTGAGAGGCAACCGATCAGTGTTTCTCTCGCACATCAGTAAACGATCAAATATTTTTAAGTGGTTTCAATATGTTCTCCCTAAAATATTGTTGACATTGAAAATACAGAATTTTGACATTTTAAACTAGAATGAAATAAAACCTATGTTTTGGCTGCATATGGAAATAGCCACACGTTGTAGGCATATGAAAGTTCTATCATAAAAAGTTGATTTTTTTAGATAAATATTTTCTTTCTCCTCTGTTGAATTTTTCCAGATACCAACTTGAGAAAGGGGGTGCATGTTTCAAGGATATCAAGGGATCTCCCAGAACCAAAGGCTGAGCTCCAAGAACGTTTGGAAGCAGAGACAGTGAGCTGCCCCAACTTTCTCTGTCTAATCTTTCTACCTGGATGAATTAGCTGTGACGGGGGTAAGGATGAGGATCGAGAAATTGCCCGCCTCATGACCACTATCCAGAAGGATGGTGTATTGGCCTGTTAGGGCTGCTGCAGGAAAATACCACAGGCTGGTGACTTAAACAACAGAAATTCATTTCTCATAGTTCTGAAGCCTGGAAGCCCCAGATCCAGGGGTCGGTAGGTTTGTTTTCTGCTGAGGCCTTTTTCCTTGGCTTGTAGACGGCTGCCCTCTCATTGTGTCCTCAGCCTTTTTTCTGTGTGCCCACACCTGTGTGTCTCTTTTTCTTCTTATAAGAACAACAGTCATATTGGATTAGGGCTCCACCCTTATGCCTTCATTTAACCTCACTTTAAAACCCCTATCTCCTAATATAGTCATATTCTAAATTACTGGGATTTAGGGCTTCAACATAAAAATTTTGGAGAAGACACAATTCAGTCCATAACTGATGACTATGTAGATAAATTAAAAAATGTTGTGGCAGAGATTTTTAGTTGTAGCCAATATTCACTCTCTCTTTATTTAACACTAGACTGTGTGAGCTTTATTAGGGCAACTCAGCTAGAGATTACATTTCCCAGCCTCCCTTGCAACTTGATGTGGATATGTGACTAAATTCTGGGCAATCAGATGTAGCTGGAAGCTAAGTGCTTGTCTGGGTCACATCTCTAAGAAAAATGGGTCATGTCTTTCCACTTGAAAAGGGGTAAGAATTGGAAGGAACCACCTAGTCCCTGGAGGTGAAAGCCCGTTGATGACATGCCCTCCTTCTGCCATTTTGTTCAGCTCAAGTCAGCCCCTCTCCATGTCTTGGATGGCCCACCTGTTATGCGAGAGGAAGGTAAACTTCCACCTTGTTTAAGCCACTATACTTTCAGATCCCATTGATATAGCATCTCCATCCGCACGCTCATGAGTACAGACATTTACAACACGCGGGCAGTGGTACAGCCTTTGACTATTTCCTGACTACACACATGTGCAGACGGGGCAACCTGAAGCAGAGCACCTGCCATCCTGACAGAGCCACCAACATCTCTCACCTGTATGATGATGTAACCTCCCCACCAGCCTCCTTGCTTTTACTCCTGCCTCACACATTCTCTCAATAGCAGTTGGAGAGATTGTTTTGAAGGTGTAAATTATAGTAAAATTAATCATTCCTCTGCTTACAACCTGTTAAGGGCCTCCCCTTGCAGTTAGAACAGAGGTCAAGCTCCTCGTTGGGACCTGCTGCCGCAGTCTGCCTTACTTCCCCCCTGCATCTCTTTCCTCTCTCCCCCTTGCCCACCACGCTCCAGCCACAGTTGCCTTCTGGCTGTTCCCCCCGCGATGTACCGTATTGATTCCCACCTCTGCCACTTCTGCTCCTGGTACTTGCACTGAGATTAGTCTTTCTCGGGAGTCTGCTTAGCTTGTTCTGGACCTTTGTGTCTCAGCTGAAATGTCACCTCCTCCGAGAGGCCCCCTGTGATTCCCAATCTAAAGGAGCATTCCCTCCAGTCACTCTCTGTCACATCACTGCCCATCACTTGGTTTTCTTTACAGCAGACATCTCTCCATGAAATTATCTTGTTTGCTTGTTTTCTGTTTTCCCTCTGCAAAAATACATAGGCTTTGGGAGAATAAGAGGCTTCTGAACCTTGTCTGCGCCTTATCCCCAGTGCTGAGAACAGTGAGTGACCCATTGCAGCTACTCAGTAAAAACTTGCTGGATGCATAAGTAGCTCTGAATGGCCATGAGTATGAAATGTCTTTAAATTCCTCACTTTCATCTTAAAAACACATACAAATAGAGCATCCCCTCCATTCAGTAGATCGGACCTTCACATGCCCCAATCAACTGCCACAATTCAAATAGTTTGCCTTAATGTGTTTTCAGTTATTAACACCTTGATGAGAATAAATTATTTTCCTTAATAAGGTGATAGGTTAGAAGAAATGGGACGTGGCAAAGATGATTAGGGAGGGCTGGTAGGATGAACGCTGTTGCAAGGCTTTTGGGCAACCCCGGGGCAGTGCAAGGGTCCTGGGCCTGTGGCTGGGAAAGCCCTCCAGGGGGGGTACACGGTGGGTGCAGAGTTGGAAGTAAAAGCGCACTGTGAGCAACTTGGTGGCTTTGCTGGGTGTGTTTGTTTTTATGGCTCCCATAACAAATTACCACACACTGGCTGGCTTAAAACACCAGGAATTGATTCTCTCCCAGTTCAAGAGGCCGGAAGCCTAAAATCAGGGTGCCCACTGGGCTGTTTCCTTCTGGAGGCTCTGAGGGGGGAGCATCCTGAGCCTTCCCCCCAGTTTCCCGTGGTCGCCAGCAGTCCTTGGCATCGCTTGGCTTGTAGCTGCACCCGTCCAATCTCTGCCCATGTCTTCTTGAGGCATTCTCCTCTGAGTCTCTGTCTTCCTTCTTTCTGTCTCTTATAAGGACACTCTCAATGGATTCAGGGCCCTCTTTAATCCAGTATGAATTTGTCTTGATCCTTACCATCATTATATTTGCAAAGACCGTATTTTTAAATAAGGTCACACTTTGTGGCTTAAGTGGATATGAACTTTTTGGAGGGGTGGGGTGTTATTAAACCCTGGTGTTGGCATGGCTGTCTCTGATGACCTGGAGACTCAGCTGGAGGTGGCAACACACACACACACACACACACACACACACACACACACACACACTGCCCGGGGAGCCAGAATATGGGAAAAACTGATTGGGAAGTCAGGAGTGCAGAGATGGGAGTAACGGGCAAGGAGAATAGCACGCGTGGGTGAGAGAGAATACGGTGACTGGATGCCTGGGATGTGAAGGGGAGAGAGTGCGAGTTTAAATGAGAAGGTGAACACAAAGAAACAATATGGGGAAAGGAGGAAGTCAGTTTTTGTTTAGTTTTCTGGAAATTAATTTGATTAGAAAGGAATCAGAATAAATTACAGGCAGTAAAAGAGACTTGAAAGGCTTTCTGAAGTCACAAGGCTTTCTGAGGGTTTTTAATTAGAGTTAGCTTATGAGGCACCTCAGTGGTGTCTAGTCTAAATAAGACTTTGTTTTTATCTTCCTCCAGCCATTCCATCAACTGGAATCTGAAATTCTCCCCTTCTAACCCTTTAATGTATCTTGAGCAGATTTTACACCTCTCCAGTTTTTTTCTGAGGTATTAATAGTGCAATCTAATATGTTGAATCCCCAGCTCCACCTAAACTCCTTGCCTTTCCCCATATCAGAGGTTGGGCTTCCAGCTCAGTGCTGATGTATACACGGGTGGGGTGGGTGTCGTCAACCTGGAGTACACACCCCCTGCTCCTCCCTTCCCCACATATAGCTTTCTGATGTGGAGACCAGGAATGGGGGGTAGGAAGGCCAATATTCTTTTCAATGATTGTGTTGGTTAAGGTACAGGCTAAGTTGGTGAACAAGGAAGCAGGGACTTTTCAATAAAATAGAAATTTCTTTCTTAAATAATAGTAGGGAGGTCTCTGGTAGGTCGCTGTCTGTACTCTACAAAGTTGTTCATGGGTTTAGGTTGACCAGTTGACGGTGTTTCTCATAGCCTGTTTTCTCCTCTGGTCTCTGTTCTCCTTTACATGGATTGGCAGGGATGAATGAAGTCCTCCTGTGCTTTCTCTGAGGACTCAGACCCAGGAAAGCTGAGGTGCAGCTGTAGCACCTTTTCCAGGTGCATGACCTCACAGTCTCTAATTGGCTATTAGCAAGCCTTACTCCAACAGAAATCCCCGGGAGAGCAGATGTCAGTCCCTCTGTTCACAGACAAGGCTGAACTTTCCAGGGCCCGTGTAAGGTTCCCTACGGCTGCTCAGACAGGGACCACTTTCGGCAGGAGTTGGCAGTCCTGCACATTTCTGCATCAGAGCAAGTATCCATTTGGGGACAGAGGTGTCTAGTCCCCCTGTCCAGTGTCCACGAGTGATTCCGTTGGCATTCTCTCTTCACGTGGCTTGGGAAGGAGGGGAAGTCACCTTTCCCCTGGGGCACAGCCTTACACGTCATGAGCACTGGTCTCCCAAGGCTCCCGCTGCCCCCCCGGGCATTCTCAGGTGGCTGGGAAGTGCGAGAGCCAGGTGTCTGGTTTGGCGGCTTTTTAGAATGCCCTGAGGGAGGTGTTGGGCCCCAACCGCCGGCATCTGTATTAAAAAATGGGCTATACATTTCCTGGTTCTCAGTTTTCAATCCAAAACATAGGGAAAGTTCTAGTCAATACCACATTACATAATCAGAGCCGATGATCGGAAAGGGGAACTGAAGTTGTTGGTAAACTATCAGATTACATGACCGATGAGCAACTTAAAAACCCTAAATCTGAATTAAATGATCAAAAATATATGAAGTAAAATAACAGAAAAAAAGGCAGAGAATAAATCAATCGTATGGTGTATGTCCATTCGTTCACAAAATCTACTTCATGAAAATACCCTGAGGAAGTAACTGCTCATGCACACCCTAAGGAACTACACGCACAAGCCACTTTTTGTGCTGTTTGTAGTAGCAAAAGTGGAAAAGAACTTAAGTACCCAGTAAGTCTGGTTAAATACATTCTTACTAAAATACTTCAAAAATACATTATAAAGAAAATGGACTATTATTCATCCAGTACCAAAAGTTGTAGATGGACATTTCCTGGCATGAAAAGCTATTTATGATGTGTTATGGATTGAGAAAAGCTGATTACAGAAAGTACACACGGTTCGATGCTGTGTGTGGGGGAGTGTACACTGGGACGAACTCTCTGGACAGCAGCTTGGCCTGCCCGGGAGACTCTGCCTCATCGCCACCAGCCTGACTTTCCAGGATGGATCTCCATATGGTGAGGTTCTCATGGATTCGACGTTTTTCCTTTTATTTATTTATATTTTCTGATTTTTACTCAGTAAACACTTATTACTTGGATAGTTAAAAATTAAAATAATGAAACAAAATTATGTTTGGGAAGGACACGTGCACATATATTTATTCGACCCCGTGATGGAGAAGAACTTTGTAAACCTAACATCAACGTAATAGTGCTCTGCGGGAGCTGGAGGGGACAGGTTTGTGAGAGTCCACTGTTAAATGCAGGGTCTGGCACAAATAACAGCCCTTTTTTATTACAAAATCTTTTATTACAAAATCATAAGCACGTAAGTCTGTAACCTAACACTGTCACACTCAAGCACATCAGCTGACATATTAGGTGAAATGTTCAAATTAAAACCCGACCACAAACAAGCCAAAAAACTGTAAGTTATTACACCATATTATTGCCCTACCAACCACACTCAAGCAGGCCTTACTTCTGCCAGACCCTGTATTTAGGATTTTTGCAAGCCTGTCGGTTGGTAGCTGGAAATCAGCTACAGCGGAAATATATACACTGCCCATATCAACAAGCGCAACAAATCAGGCTTTCTTCTTGGTAACCTGGTTCACCAGCACCAAACTAAATGGCAAAGATAGCAACAAAAAAGTCAACCAACTTGTTTGTATCAAAATGTATGCATTTTTGGTTCAAAAGATCATGAAATATAAAGTAAATGATGGGGGGAGATATTGGCAAAAAGTTTGACAGAGGGTGAATGTCAGTAACATAAAAGAAAACATGAAATTAACTAGTAAAAACATAACCCTGGAAGAGAAGTAGGAAAATTTTGTGAATGGTTAACTCACTAAAGGATACAAATTGCCAATAAACATGAAAAACCATCCTAGACATCTATAATAAAAAAAATTAAAATGAAACAATACGAGACAGCACTGGCTATAAAACAGACAAATCTGTAAAATGTTACTTTTGTGGAAAATGTATGAAACACGTACTCTGACACACTCGTGGGGGCAGCTGGATTGGGACAAACGGCACGGAGAGCACTTTTTTCTGCAGTGCGCATCCAGGGCACACTCCAGGGGGTGTCTGGGGCTGGGCCCGTGGGAGGGCACAGCTCAAGGGCAGGGTGTGTCTTTGTAGGCTGATGATGAAATGTTTCTAAATGGGTCGTGGTGATGGTTGCACAACGCTGTGAATATACCTAAAGCCACGGAATTGTACACTTCATTTTAATTTATTTTTTAAATCACAGAACTTTTTTGATAGAGATTCTATTGAATTCTGAATGGAAGCTCAAATTCAAGAATAAAGTATATATTAATACTCAAATGTAAAAAAGATTGAACAGTTATAATATCTTATGTCCTTTTGCTGATAGTCGCACAGAGTCAGCACAGAAAATGTCATCCAACTTGTGTACAGAAAGGTCGCCCTTCTCAGAAACAGGGAACAGAAATCTCTTTTTGTAAGTTCCTCTGCCTGCGTAATGTTCTAGAAGGAAGCTCGTTTCCGAGGTCGACAGACCCGAAGTCAGCAGAGAAGGTCTCTTAAGAAACCCATCAGCATCTGTGATGTCTGTTTCCACAAGTATTTCTTTCAAATTAGTTTTGCTATGCACTGTGCTGTCCTAGAGTCCCAAGTACAAATTGAGTTCCCCTGTGTTGTAAACACTACGCAGATTTTCTGCGTTGCTAAATACGTGTGCTGGGATGAAGGACGTTTATGGTGTTTTATAATTTCTGGTCTTGCAACCTGCTCTCTATGTTTTGAATTGGTGTCAGAGCCGCTAGTAACAGATTGGTGAAGAAGCTTTGATACACTTGATAACTATTTACGCACAGCGTGATAGGATCTGCTGGTGATTTTCTATCACTTCTCTGAGGACTCAAAGTGCCTGTTTTTTGCTAATTTTTACAACAGGTTGCTGCTGTTTCTGTGACCTGACCCAGTGCTCTCTGTCTCAGGTTTGGGAAGAGGTCGATGTCCGGATTGTGTCTCCTCCAGGTTGCCGTTGCTGACACCTTTGCAGGCATCACTCCCAGCTTCTCCATTTATTGCATATTAATGCAATAAAGTTCAGAGGAATTCAGCTAGCATTTCTTAGCTTCATTTGCCCATTTTTTGTTTTGTTATTTTGCTGTTATTTTAAAAGACAAGAGTGGATTCCTTGGGTGTGCTGGCAACAACCCAAAGCAAGTTTGTCAGACTTTACCTGAGAGTAGAGATTGTCAGATAGCATGCTCTTCACAGGAACATTTTTAAAAATCACTTTTTGAAGAAAGTTTGACCATATCAGTGGAAAACAATGTGAGCACCAGAGTTACTCTGACAACCAATTTGTTTCTTAAAAAAGACCCAATTAGTACACATATTCTATTAGCATGTGAATGGTCTTTCCTCTTTATGAATGAGTTTAAGCAAAACTTTGACCTTGACCCCTCCCTCTTTCCACTCTGTCACTTAGGAGTGGTCTGATCAAAAGGCAAGAAGAGAGCAAAACAGCTGAAACACACCCAGACCGGCACGCCCACCCACTCCAGCGAGGCTACAACCATGAGCGTTTTGGAATCCGCCAGCACCGATCTGTGGGTTATTAACACCACCTCCTTCAGCTGGACAGTGAGTCGACTGTAGCGAAGTACAGAGCCACAAAGATAGGATTCTGTTTTAATGCTGGCCTATCAAATTAACTCGCAGTCCATGTTCTACGCATGAATAGGAGAAAATAGTTAAGGTTGACACTGCAGTGTAATTTCAGCTGGCTCCAATAGATGGCATAGAAGAGCTCTGCTCCCAGCATTAAATCTGGTTACCAGTGAAATACATGTTTGAGGAAGTACTTCACTTTCCCACAGACCGCCAGTGAGACGGACCAGCAGACTGTTTCGGTAAGTGATATCCTTTTCAAATTATTATTTTATAAAAGAAACTAATGGCACAAGCAGTATTTGGACACAAAAGTCTCAGTCTCCATCATTAATTCCTGGGTGTTTTACTAAGTGGGTTATTTCTGATATATATGTGCTGCAGTTTGAACTAACATTTGTTTGTTAGTTCCTTATCCTAAGTCAGAGAAAGGGTTTGTGTGTGTGTGTGTGTGTGTGTGTTTGCTTTTTTCCTTGAATGACACCTCATGTCAAGAATGATTTGTTTGCAAGAGATATATTTGAGTCAGGAGATGAATATTTGGGTCACACACATTTTTGCATTATTTTCTCATGGAGTTGCTACCTGTTGACTTCAGGTGGTATCACTCTTCATTCGGCCCCTCTCCATCTCTTTGCCATGAGAATTCTGATAAAAATGGGACGGGGTGGATTACTCCTGCAGGCAGTGCTGTCTTATGACTGCTCTGCTTTGCTCAGCAGGTTTATTTGTCTCTTCTCTGGGTGGCTTCCACAAGCTGTTCTTTTGTTTTCTCGGGCCACTGAAACTAGTCTGCAGTGCTCCTGGCCAGGTGGAGCTGTAGGTTTTCAAAACGTTTCCCAGGTTTCACCCAATTTGATCGAAAGAATTGAAAGTGAGTGCATCTTTACAAAAAAAAAAGTCACAAAACCACATAGGTAACAAATCAGAAAAGCTCTTGAACTTGTTCCCATCTTTTCAGCCTGTGGTTGATAAAGAGTTGGTTGGCCTGAAGGCTCCCTTAGTATTTGCGGACTGAAGTCGGCAGCTGGATAGACTGTGTGTTCATCGGTTAAGACAAGTCAGAGTCCTGATTTGATGTCCCCAGTGTCTCCAAACAAAGGTAATTCAAACAAATTGATGCATCATATCATATACTGGGAGGCTAAACTTACTACCTCACAGAAACTAGCAGATACATCTAGTGATACTTTCAAATTAAAACATCCTTCTACTAATCAACTTAGCAAATAATCATTCTATTTGGTAGTAAAAGAGTTTTGAGATGCTAATATATATGAGATTCAGCGCTGGTTATTAGGACTTTAATCTGAAAATCTTGATTTTCACTGATTTAACAAGTTTTATATATATATATATATATATATATATATATATATATATATAAAAAGATCTTGTAAGTACCTAAGGCTCAGTTTCTCGTATGTATTAATACTTTGACTCCTTAATTACAGAAACAGTGATGGTATTCTGAGTACTTCAAATTAATTACTATAAATGAAAGAGCAAAGTGAAAGTTGGGCAAATAGAAGATAGCTGAATCAATTAATTTTGCTAAATATAAAGCCAAAGCCAAGTTTTCACTAAATGCTTGGGGACAGACAGTTTTACAAGTGTAAATGTTTGTGGTGATTGCCGTTGTTAAGAAGGAAGACAACTTTGGTTTTGCTTACAGTGGGGTCACTGTGCGCCAGGTCCGATGGTCCATGGCACAGGCACGGGGTCTTCTCTCCCACCCTTGTCTCTCTGGTCACTCTCTGTACACCAGGCCTGACTGTACTGATCGCTGCCTTCTTGAACTTGGAAGCCAGAATTGGTCAGTCAGGCATGCTATATGGAGCGTTGGTCAGAAGGCAGAAAGATCTCCAGTTTTGAATTCTGGCTTCGAATAAGTAAAGAACCTCATTTGAGCATTAAGCCCAAGCCACATTTACTTTGACCTACTTTTACCAGATAGTTCTGTTTGGAGATATTAGGCACCGGTCCAGGCAATAATTGAATATTATTTTGATTCTCACTTAAGTACTTATCTTTGTATGACTAGCTCTTTCAAGAAGTCTGCGAGGAAGAATTGGGAAATTTCTGGGACTTTCAGTCAAATACCATCAATGCCAAAAAATGCCACGTTGACTTTGAACATGCATTTTAATGTGTTAATGTATGTGTCCTCTTTCTTGCACAGAGTCTTCATGAGTGGTGATGGACAGGGCGCTACTGGGCCCTCTCCTATATTAAGAGAAAGCAGGGTAACAAGGGATCCTTGGGCGCCTCTACAAAAGGGTAAGTCCAAGCAATGTTTCAAAAACCAGATACCTTTGCACATCTAACTTAGAGAAATTTTTCAATGCAGGGTTGCTTCTGGGACCTGAATTAGAGTCAGCCTTTGATATCCGTATAACAAACCCCTCGGGTGCTCAAGTTTCTTATATATTGTAAAATGACATAGTATTTACATATAACCTAAGCACATCCTCCAATACACTTTATATCATTTCTAGATTACTTTTAAACCTAATACAATGGAAATGCTATGTAAATAGTCACATTATTGAGGGAGTAATGACAAGGGGGGAAAAAGCCTGTATATGTTCAGTAGAGACACAACCATCTTAGGCTTAACAATGTAGTGCACACCAGAAGTAATATAACATGTTTTAAAGGATATTTTTGATCTGAGGTTGGCTGAATGCGTGGACACAGAATCCAGGACTAGAGAGGGCTGACTGTATTTAGGTCCTTCTGTGCTCACTGAGAGAGGTGAGGGGATATGTGAAGAGGAATTTGACTTTGCTGGTACAGTTGGCTTGCTTGTCTAACGCAGTCTAAGGGATTTGGAATAAGATCCTTGCAAGATCTGTGTAGCCACATAGCACCAGCTCAGAGTGTCCCTAGGCAGGGAGAAAGGTATCACTCTCTAGAGTTCACCCCAACACAATTCCCTCTGGCCTTGTGTGACATTGAAATAGTAGCACCAAAATAGTCTCTGAGATATACCCCTACTTTTGCTGTGTATAATGTGTACTTTTTTTTGCTCAAATTTGAGGGAAAAATAAGGATGTGCATTATACATGGGTAGTACTAGTTCTGTATCTACATGTTTTTAATTCTTTTATTTATGCATATGTATCAAGAGTGTAACTCTAAAAAGCAATAATGATATCTATATACAAAACGATACCTTAGAATGTGATAATCAATTTTCTATATAAATAAAAAATTGAATTAAAAAATTAAAATGGAAGATTTTTTCCCCTACAAGTTTGGGTCAGAAATGTGGGTGCACATTATACACAGCAAAATACAGCAGTGGGCTGATAACTAGAGCAATAAGCATGACCTGGAACAAAACACTTTATAGAGAATAAATACATATTAGATCGATTAGTTTAAAAAGTTCTCTGAACAAGACAGAGGAGGAAACTTCTTCCATCCTCAAGACGCCTCACAGCTCACTGTCCCCTCGTCACTCTCAGAATAGAATCCAAGCTCCTGGCACCGACCTGCCCCCTGTACAGAGTTGGCCCTGACCCCCATCATCCTTGCTCACTCCGTGCCATAGCACTGAGCTCCCCTCCATGCCTCAGCACCATGCCCCTTGCCTCTCCCTTCACCAGAAATGCTTCCCCTTCTGCCCTGAGATCTTTATTCTGGTTTCTACCCCAAGGCCATTTTTTCAGAAAGGCCATCTCTGACTAATCCACCTGAAAAGACCACCATTAACCACGGTTATGTACCTGCCATTATTCCTGATTCATCTACCCTGTTTTACTTTTCTATATAGCACTTATCCCTACATGATTTTACATTTAGTCATTTATCTATTTATTTTCTGGTTCCCAACTAGGTGATAAGCTCCTTGATAATTAGAATTTTACTCTGTTTGCTGCTTGAGCTCCAATTCCTAAAATATTGCCAATAGGTTGTCAATAAATACTGACTGAATAAATAGATTTTTTGAAGGACCATTTATGATGATCTAATTAACTTTTGAATAAACCAAAGTCAGGCCTTAAACCATATACAGATAAAAAAGCTAATGTA
The DNA here is from genome assembly GCF_021234435.1 of Artibeus jamaicensis. Taxonomy (NCBI): domain Eukaryota; kingdom Metazoa; phylum Chordata; class Mammalia; order Chiroptera; family Phyllostomidae; genus Artibeus; species Artibeus jamaicensis. Next base: position 4,261,658 of record NW_026521954.1, read on the forward strand.
ATAAGGGTCTGAATTCAACCCCATGGGAAGAAAACCGGTGAGAAAGTCCTAGGAAAGTGTACAGTAAAGGTACACCTGGCTTGAATTCCAGGTGATCTTGGGAGGGTTGAAGCTGAGAGTCCTTGTGGATATATAAAACCATCTGTATTAGATTTCTGTGGCTGCTGTAACAAATTACCATAAAGTTGGTAGCTTAAAACAACAAAAATTCATTTTCTCATGGTCTGGAGATCATGGTCTGGAGTCCAAAATCTAAGTATCAGCCGGCTGTACTCTCCCCGGGGCCTCTTCCAGCTTCCAGTGGCTTTTGTCATTCCTGGCCTTGTGGCCGTATCTTTTCAACTTCCACCTCTGTCTTCATACAGCCTTCCCCTCTGCATCTCTGTTGTCTGCTCTTGTCAAATACCCCTCTGCCTTTCTCTTGCAAGAATACTTGTCATTGGATTTAAGGACCACCTGGATAATCCAGGATGATCACCTCAAGATCCTTAATTATCTCTGCAAGACCATGTGTCTCAAATAATGTAACATTCACAGTTTCTGGAGATTATGACATGGTTAGGAAGTAGACGTATCTGCTGGGGGTGGGGGGCACCATTCAAGTCATTGCACTCTAGAGGTAGTATAATTATGTATCAATATGTATATTTCCCTGGTTTTTGATTGTGTGATGCCAAAGAATGCCACCTTCATTTTATGAATCTCTAGTTTAAAATGGTTAACGTCAGCCATGCCTAATGTAATGCAGTCATTGAATGTGGGTTTTTTCTTCTAGGATCTGTATTAACATGCTCTGAAGAACAGCAACCATAATGTCTAGTGGGACAACATGACAGAAACTAATTTTACCATCTTCCATTTTGTCATCATCTCCATGTTAATACTTGAGATCAAAATCCGCTCATCTGATGGAAGTGAACTTGTAGTTGACAGATCAAAGAGAGGTCTCATCCGTGTTCCGAAAGACCTATCCCTGAAAACAACGGTCTTAGATATATCACGAAACAATATATCTGAGATTGAAACCTCTGACATGCTATCACTATCAAAGCTGAAGATTTTGATAGTTTCTCATAATAGAATTCAGTCTCTTGACATCAGTGTTTTCAAATTTAACAAGGAATTGGAATACTTGGATTTGTCCAACAACAAGTTGAAGAAGATTTCTTGCCACCCTGTTGTGAATCTCAAACACTTAGACCTCTCATTTAATGTATTTGATGCCCCGCCCATATGCAAAGAGTTTGGCTCCATGTCTCAGCTAGAATTTCTGGGTTTGAGTGCCACACAGTTACAAAAATCTGGCATGCTGCCAATTGCTCATCTTCATATCAATAAGGTTTTACTCGTCTTAGGGGACCTTTATGGGGAAAAAGAAGACCCCGAGAGCCTTCAAGAGCTTAACACAGAGAGTCTGCACATTGTTTTCCCTGCAAGAAAGGAATTCCACTTTATAATGGATGTATCAGTCAGCACGGCAATAAGTCTGGAACTGTCTAATATTAAATGTGTACTAGATAACAATGGATGTTCTTATTTCCTAAATGTTCTGTCAAAACTTCAAAATAATTCAAGATTATCAAATCTCACTTTAAACAACATTGAAACAAATTGGTATTCTCTCATTATGATGCTTCAGTTGGTTTGGCATTCAAGCATAGAGCATTTCTCAATTTCTAATGTGAAACTACAAGGTCAGCTTACTGCCACCAATTTTGATTATTCAGACACTTCATTGAAGGCCTTGTCTATACACCAAGTTGTCAGTGATGTGTTCAATTTTAAACAAGGTGACATCTACAGAATATTTTCAAATATGAATATCCAGAGTCTCACAGTGTCTGGCACACACATGCTCCACATGGTTTGCCCGTCCCAAATGAGCCCATTTCTGCATTTGGATTTTTCCAATAATCTCTTAACAGATACAGTTTTTAACAATTGTGGAACCTTGGCTAAGTTAGAGACACTTAGTTTACAAATAAATCAATTAAAAAAACTTGTAAATGTAGCTCATATAACAAAAAAGATGAAGTCTCTACAACAATTAGATATTAGCCAGAATTCTCTAAGTTATGATGAAAGTGAAGGATATTGCTCTTGGACTATAAGTTTATTAAGTTTAAATATGTCTTCAAATAGACTTACTGACTCTCTGTTCAGTTGTTTACCTTCCATGGTCAGGGTTCTTGATCTTCACAATAACAAAATAACGAGGATTCCTGAAGATGTCATCAGTCTGGAAGCTTTGCAAGAACTCAATGTTGCTTTCAACTCCTTAGCCCACCTGCCTGGATGTGGTAGCTTTGGCAGCCTCTCTGTACTGATCATTGACTATAACTCAATTTCCAACCCATCAGCTCATTTTTTCAAGAGCTGCCAGAAGATTAGGTCCATAAACGTGGGGCACAATCCTTTCCAATGTACGTGTGAGCTCCAAGAATTTATCCAAAGTATAGGCCAAGTATCAAGTGGGGTGGTAGAGGGTTGGCCTGAGTCTTATCAGTGTGACTACCCAGGAAGCTACAAGGGGACCCTACTGAAGGATTTTCATGTGTCTCCGTTAACCTGCAACACAGCTCTGCTGATTGTCACCATTGGGATCACTGGACTGGTGTTGGCTGTCACTCTGACTGCCCTCTGTATCTATCTGGATCTGCCCTGGTATCTCAGGATGGTGTGTCAGTGGACTCAGACCCGGCACAGGGCTAGGAACATACCTTTAGACAAACTGCAAAGGACTCTGCAGTTCCACGCTTTTATTTCCTACAGCGAACACGACTCTGCCTGGGTGAAGAGTGAATTACTGCCAAATCTAGAAAAAGAAGATATACGGCTTTGTCTCCATGAGAGGAACTTTGTTCCTGGCAAGAGCATTGTGGAAAATATCATAAACTGCATTGAGAAAAGTTACAAGTCCATCTTTGTTTTGTCTCCCAACTTTGTCCAGAGCGAGTGGTGCCATTATGAACTCTACTTTGCCCACCACAATCTCTTCCATGAAGGATCTGACAACTTGATCCTGATCTTGCTGGACCCCATTCCGCAGTATTCTATTCCTAGCAGCTATCACAAACTCAAAACTCTCATGGCACAGAGAACTTACTTGGAATGGCCAAAGGAGAAGAGCAAACATGCACTTTTTTGGGCTAACCTAAGAGCATCCATTTGTGTTAAGTTGATGGAGCAAGCAAAAGAATAGATCACACGTATATCTACAAATATTCCTTCTTCACTGTGGCTGTTTTTGGAAGTTCCAACAATGACTTTATTTGGCATGAACATGAATCCAAACATGACTTTGAATTTATGAAATAGATAAAAATGTGTATTTTTCAGGTTCCAAATGATGATTTTTCATCATTTATGGTAATAAAAAATGAAGTGATATAATTTTGATATAAACCATTAATTTCTAGCCCATGGGGGATTCACTTGTTTTCACTTGAGTTCACTGAATTTATTACATAATCAAGAGAAGCACCTGTTGGAACAACTTCAGTGATATATGTGTTTCCATGTCCCAGAGTTAATGATAGAAAACTCCTTTCTTTTTACACCGGTAGCTGGGTTTGTATGGTATATTTCCTTAGCTATTGGTGCATTTTTCATTTCCACTCAGCACTTGGCTCTATGTGTTGAAGGCTGCTTATTGCTAATGCTAGAGACACTCTCCCTGAAGGGCTTTCTTTCTGGCCATGAGAACCCACTTGGCCCACAAAATGGCAATTCAGAAGCACTGGAGATTGTCCTTGGAAGCAGCCCTTAACCAATGTCACAAAGAGAATTGGCAGATAAATACCCCAACTTTCTTGCCTATTTAGAGGGGGTAAATTTGGGGGTGTACTTTACACTCTCCCTGAGTTCCCCAGGATGGTAGAATTCTGATTCCCCATGCTAGAAAACAACTTGATAAAGCATTCTTTATTGGGTTTCTTTTTATTATCTCATATCCTCATTCCTCCAAGCTGTTTCCTGGGATCAGCTCTGAAGTAAATGACTTGTAAGACTACATCTGGGGCATCCACATCAAAAGCATTCTGTATCTCAGGCCAAATGAAAACTTGGTTTCCTGTGGCTGGAGATCTTGCTGAAACTCTAGTTGTCTGCATTGGCATGCACAACAGCCTTTGCTGTTTTGGTTAGGAGAGGAATGTGTCAATGTGGACCGCTTCTGTACGTATAGCATCCTTGTTTGTGGGGACTATGAAACTAGGGCATGGGCCAATTAAAGCAATGCAAGAAATGAGCTCTATCTGATATTTTTCCAGCTCTATTTTAGCAGACATTTTTCATACTCATCAAATATTTTCTGTCTACCCTTTGATGCTGGCAGCCTGACAGCGCCTTGTCATAGCTGCCTCATCTCACACTTCATGCCCATGGCTTCACCTATACCACTGCACAGGATGTTTGTAGAAGCTTGCTCAACCATTCTGGTATATGCACAAACCTGGAAGTGCCATAGATATCTCTGAGAAGAGCCTTGACCATTTAGATATTTCTGTTTTATTTTGGGGGTAAAAGGAATGAGGCATAGTTCAGTGATGGATTTTAGCTAGAACTATTGTGGTGATCATTTCACAATATACACATATGTCAAATCATTAGGTTGTATACCTGAAACTAATAAATATGTCAATTATATCTCAATTCTTTTAAAAAGTCCACCACCACCACAACAACAAAGGAAATAAGTGAGGCATAATCTACATCATTCCTCAAAGAGTCCCCAACAGGACTGAACATTACATAGGAGTAACCAGATCAGCCACTCAGTCTTGGATTGGCTTTCTCTTCTTCCTTGTTTCATTCTTCTTAGTTCCCTTAATCTAAAGCACTGAGATTACATCTTCAAACAAATGATCTACACATAAAGTTCTTGTCTCAGTCTTCACTTCTGGGAAGAGAAACAAGAATTATATGTGTGTGTGTGTGTGTGTGTGTGTGTGTGTGTGTGTGTGTGTGTGTGTATCTTCTTGCCCTCAGAAATTTAGACTTGATCTGGATATTCATCCAGATAACTAGAATAAAAGTCAAGGAAACAATAATACACTTAGATTGAGTGAAGAAAATCTTAGAAATAATGTTTCTTCTACTAGGCTTTGAAAGAAGACTTTAATTTAGAATTTTTCAATGTGTGATAAAGAATAGGAAGTCCATTCTAAGTAGAGAGATGCAGATAAAAAAGACAGGAATACCCAGCTCTGTTCTGGGATGATGTCGCAATTTGACTGAAAAATGAAAAATGACAGTGAGATATAAGCATGGAAAGTCAGATTAAGCCCTGGTTGGTGTGGCTCCGTGGATCGAGTGCTGGCCTGTGAGCTGACAGGTTGCTGGTTTGATTCCTAGTCAGGGCACATGCCTGGGTTGTGGGCCAGGTCCCCAGTTGAGGACATGTGAGAGGCAACCAATAGTGTATCTCTTATACATTGTTGTTTCCTTTCTCTAAAAGTAAATAAATACAATCTTTTAAAAAAGGAAAGATTAAGATTATATTATCAAGGGTCTTGAATTTCAAGTTATGAAGTTAAAACTTGGAGATATAGGAAAGTCATCATTTAAACTTCTATGAGTAATAATAGTGAAAAGAAAATTAAAATCATGAAGTATATGCTAAAAATATATGAACACTCTAGTTCTGTAATGGAAGTTGCAGACAGAACTGGATTTTCCTGTTTTCTCTAGGCTGATTGCACTTCCTGTATTGAACTTCAAGATTTCAAAACCAAGTTTCAGTTGTCCAGCACCACTTGTGTGTTAGTTTGCTAGGGCTGATATACTGAAGTACGGCAACCTAAGTGGCCAAAACAACAGAAGTGTATCGGCTCAAAGTTCTGGAGGCTAGAAGTCCAATAGCAAGATGTTGGCAGGGTTGGTTCCTTCTGAGTGGGAGGGAAGACCTGTTTCTCATTGGCTCACAGAAAGCTGTTTTTCCCTATTAACTCTTTACATCATCTTCCTTCTATGCCTGTCTGTCTCCAAATTTCCCCTTTTTATAAGAACAGTAATCATTGGGTTAGAGTCCACCCTAATGACTTAGTCTCAACTAATAACATTCACAGTGATTCTATTTCTAAAAGGTCACATTCTTAGGTATTGGGTTTAAGATTTCAACAAATAAATTTTCAGGGACAGAGTTCAACTCATTACATCTTGCAAGTCTAAAAAATATCCTTAAATGGAGGCCTAAAGTCAATTAAAGTTTATGTAACAAACTCAAGATTTTGAGAAGTTAGATTGATCGTATATAAAAATATTTTATCTCAGAAGTGGTTTTAAGAAATCTGGGAGGAAGTTGAAATTGTTTTGGTAGAATCTCTTATCAAAGAGTCCTAAGTTGGGTGAAGATGAATTCAGGTCAATGTATGGACAAATATATATTAATGAAAATAAAGTTTGCACAGGTAAATTAGAGGAAATATTGCAGAATGGGTAAATATGCAATCTTTGATTCTGAATGTCTTGGTTTCAGTGCTAGCCCCATCACTGATTTGTGGATGACCTCAGACAGTCACTCAAGCTTTCTAAGCCTAGGTTTCACTATTTGTAAAATGTAACCTTAGAGTAGCTAGCCAAGACCTTTAGATTTCCAGGTATAAATTAAAGACCAGGGACAATATGTCCCCTAAACGGCAGAGGCCACATGGCAAGCTTTCTAAGTGGTTTTGTTGAAGCCTCTCTTCCTAAGCCTGAGGTGAGGAGCACATACACTCCCCCCGGTCTCATATTATTGTTAGGAAAATTAAATGAGTTAATGTATGTAGTGTGCATGGAACAGCGCCTTGCACAAAGCAGAAACAAATGTTAAAAAAACAACAACAAATTTTAGCTATGATGATGATGTCCTAATTACTACGACTGTTATTATTATCACCTTCTATTATCTTATGCCACCAAATGCGAAGCTGAGCTGGAGCTGAGGTGCTAATCTGCTAATTGTGTTCAGTCTAGACTGTCCTGGACTTTCTAAGATGAAATGAAATCAGAAAAGAGACAAAATTTTCTACAGAAACCTGGAAACAGCTCTGTGTTAAAATGAACAAGCAAATGAGCAAGCAAACAGAGATTTGCAAAATGGCAAATGGGGAAATAACAAATTGAGCAGTAAACTGGTAGCAAATATCACATATAATATTCTCTTTTTTGTTTTGTTTTATTTATTTTTTAAATATATTTTATTGATTATGCTGTTACAGTCGTTCTATCCCCCCTTCATTTCCCTCCACCCTGCACACCCCCTTCCCCACCATTCCCCCCTTTAGTTTATGACCACGTGTCTCAAGTTCTTTAGATTCTATATTTCCCATACTATTCTTGCCCTCCCCCTATCTATTTTCTATTTACTGTCTATACTACTTATTTTCTGTACCTTCTCCCCCTTTCTCCTTCTTCCATTCCCCTGTTGCTAACCCTCCATTTGATCTTCATTTCTATGGTTCTGCTCCTGATCTAGCTGTTCTCTTAATTTGCTTTTGTTTTAGGTGTGGTTGTTAATAACTGTGAGTTTGTCGTCCTTTCACTGTTTATCTTTTTTATCTTTTTTTCTTAGGTAAGTCCCTTTAACATTTCATATAATAAGGGCTTGGTGATGATGAACTCCTTGAATGTGGTCTTATCTGAGAAGCACTTTATCTGTCCTTCCATTCTAAATGAAAGCTTTGCTGGATAGATCAGTCTTGGATGTAGGTCTTTGGATTTCATGACTTGGAATACTTCTTTCCAGCTCCTTCTTGCCTGTAAGGTCTCTTTTGAGAAATCCGCTGACAGTCTGATGGGAACTCCTTTGTAGGTGACTGTCCCCTTAGCTCTCTTCCAAGACAACGTAAGGATACTTCTTAGAACTTAAATCTGTTAGTCCCCTCCCCCAAAGAAATCAAAGCATTGGAAAATATGTTAAGGGACTTTCTAAGAAATTAGAGCAAAAAAATTAATTGTCAATGCAAGAAGGAAAAATAAAGACCTGAGCTGGGAGATCCATGGGTGTTCCAGAAAGAGAGAATGGAGGGCAAGACATTATCAAATAAATGAAACAAAGGCTGGCTGGTGTGGCTCAGTTGGCTGGGCACTGGCCCACAAATGGAAAGGTCATCGGTTCAATTCCTGGTCAGGGCACAGGCTGGGGTTTGGGGTTCAGTCCCCAGTTAGGGCACATACATAAGGAGGCCAATCAATGTTTCTCTATCACAACAATATTTCACTTTCTCTTTCTTCCTCCCTTCCCTTCTCTCTAAAATAAAAAAACAAAAACAAAGAAATTCCATTGGAGGACATGAGTCTCTTAACTGTGCCCAGAAAAATTAATGCTATAAGGCACCCTCTCATGACATTTTAGAACACCAAGGACAGTGGCCCTAAAAGCTTTCACACAGAGAAAAGCACACATGAAGGGTCAGAAACCAAATGGCGTTGCACTTCTCAATACAATACTAGAGACTAGAAAGTGATAGAGCAATATCTTCAAAATTGTGTGGAAAATTATTTACTACTTAGAAATTTAGATTCTGCCAAACAGTTGTTCAGATATGAGGCAGGGCATTTAAGTTCCATCTCCAATTTGAAATTAACACACTCTTTCTTTGGAAACTACTGGAGGGTGTGTTCCACTGCAGCAAGTGAAAACCGAGAAAGGAGATGCTCGGTGTCCCAGGGAGCAAGTGGGCTGCGGTATGAGAGAGGAGCAAGGACTTTTCAGGGCGGTGGTAACTCATGAGCAGAGGATGTCAGCTCGGCAGCCACCCTGGAGAATACCTCGTCCATTCTGGAACAGGATCATTTAAAGTTTTTGACTTGAGAGATATTTGAGAATGTGGGGAAAATTATCATAGATACAGAGAAAACTAACAAAATAAAATACAAAGCAATTTTTAATGAGAGAAAAGCTGAGGAGTGTAATCATTGAGCATAGTCATAGTACATAATGTAGTTTTTAGTGATATATGTACATAGGACATATGTACATATGTATGTACATAGGACACATAATGTGCACATATTACACATAATATCCTATGTGCATATAACATGTGTACATAGGACATATAATATACTGTATTTGCTATGTGTAATGTGCATGCACATTTTTGTGCACATTTATACACAAGATTATTATATCATTATAGCCATGTTATGTAGTCATGATACCCATGTATAATGCACGCCCTTATTTTTCCCTAAAAATTTTGGACAAAAAGGTACACATTATACCTGGTGTGAATTATATATGGTGAATGCTGTGTGGCAATTTAACCAAAAGTAAGACAGAGCTGTTTAAAAATGTGAATGATTGAGTTAGAAAAATATTTATTTATTTATTTAAAAATTTTTCTAAATATTTTCCTGATTTTATTTTTAGAGAGAAGGAAGGGAAGGAGAAAGAAAGAGAGAGAAACATTGATGTGCAAGAGGTACATTGATCCTCTGCCTCCCACATGCCCCCCACCAGGGACCTGGCCTTCCACCCAGGCATGTGCCCTGACCTGGAATCGAACCTGTGATTTTTTGGTTCACAGGCTGGTGCTCAACCCACTGAGCCACATCAGCTAGGGTGAGAAACAAGGTTTTAAAGATATGAATGACACCAGATATAGTTGGTGTTTTGATGAGTATTTAACATTAGATTCTCAAAAAAAAAAAAGTCCATGACAAAGAATTAACATTTTCCCCATGACTTCTATAAGTCGAGAAAAATTAACTAAACAATAAAGTTCTGATTTGCAGTGTTTGCCAATTTCATGCTGCAAATACTCCCACCATAGTCAGTTTTGAGGGACCAGTGAGATGTCACTAAAGGTAAAATTTGGAGCAGTTGCACCAGCCATTGTATAGTGTTTCCACCATAAAGATACAATAGACATCAATAATCCCAAGAGCATAATAACAGTAAAATAATTAGGAAGTGCTGAGTTTTAAGTGCCTATGCCTTTTGTTTTTTAATATAGTTAATTGCAAGTATATATAGTTTTATTTTTAATAGTGGGTGTTTTCAATAACTGGCTCACAAAATTCTTGAAAATTAAAAGTGGGCTCTCAGGAGATGCCGTAAGCTGGACACAGCAGACCACTGGATATATTGGAAATATTGAAATAAGCATGATTCAGTGTGTAACTTTTTTATATTGAGTCAAAACAATGGTATGTGGCTTGGAGGCAAACAAGGAAATCCAGGGAGATTCCTCATGCTTGTGTGTCTTACAGGATTAAGTTTCTCCATGACTCAGTCCAAGATAAACACCAAGCAACTCATTGATAAAGTTCTGTTAATAAAGTTACTGGTACCTGCATGAGAAATTCACACTTTCGACCTTTCCTTTTCTCTTTTTCCTTTGCTACTCCCTGATTAGCTTACACTTCTTTTTCCTTTGCCATTCTCTGCTTAGCCTATAATTTTTTCTTCCTTTTTTCTTCATTCCTTTCCTCTCCCTTGCCTTTCATCCTAATTTTCTCCATCTTCTTTTTCCCTATTCTTCTCCTGTGTTTTTGCTTTCTCTTTTTGATCTGCTATCCTTTCTGCATTTCAAAACGTTGCACTTTTTCTCTTCCTCTTAAATCTTTCTTTATTATTTGCCTAGCCTTCCTCTTCTCACCCCCCATTCCACTTCTAATAATGTGCACTTTTTCTGTCTTGTCCCTAAAGCCTTTGGGATAGTTTCTGAGGACACAGGTCCTAGTAGATTTCTCTACAACAGTATCATTCACAAAGTGAGCAGGGCCACTTGACAAAGGAAGAAGGAGCTGGAATCAGGAGGGGAGGAAATGAGAAATATTAATATTTGGGACCTCTGGGCAAGATGGAGGCATAGGTAGATACATTTTGCCTCCTTGCACAACCAAAAGAAGGACAACTTATTAAAAAACAACAACAAAAAATAACCAGAACTGCCAGAAAATTGCACTGTGTGGAAGTCCAACTACCAAGGAGTTAAAGCAGAAACATTCATCCAGAGTGGTAGGAGGGGTGGACACAGGCAGCGAGGGTGGGGAAGACTCATGACAAGGTGGTGGCTGGAGGACTGGAGCAGGTGAGGTGGTGGCTGGCAGACCTGGCAGTCTCACATTTGCATGTGGATAAACTGGGAGGAATAACTGGGGAGTGAGACAGACTGCATAACCCAGGGTTCCAGTGGGAAAATAAAGCCTCAAAACTTCTGACTATAAAAATCGATAGAGATTGTGATGGTGGGAGAAACTCCTAGCCTAACAGGAGAGTCCACTGGAGACACTCACTGGGTCCTAGAATGTACACAAACCCACCCACCGGGGAACAACAGCAGACGGACCCAGTTTGCTTGTGGGTAGTGGGGGAAGTGTCTAAAAGCTGCCAAAAGCTGAGCAAGCAGCACTGTTTCCTCTCAGACGCCTTCCCCACATACAGCTATGTGGGTTGACCCACCCTGGTGAATACCTAAGGCTCTGCCCCTTACTACATAACACACCAGTGACGACAAAGAAATATGGCCTGAATGAAAGAACAGATCAAAGCTCCAGAACAAATACAACTAAGTGATGAAGAGATAGCCAACCTATCAGATGCACAGTCCAAAACACTGGTAATCAGGATGCTCACAGAAGTGATTGAGTATGGTTGCAAAGTAGAAGAAAAAGTGAATACTATGAAAAATGAAATAAAGAAAAATATACAGGGATCCAATAGTTAAGGGAAGGAAACCAAGACTCAAATCAATGATTTGGAGCAGAAGGAAGAAATAAACATTCAACCAGAACAGAATGAAGAAAAGAGAATTTAAAAAAATGAAGAGAGGCTTAGGAACCTCCAGAAGAACTTTTAATGTTTCCATATCTGAATCATGGGGGTGCCAGAAGGAAAAAAGGAAGAGAAAGAAATTGAAAATTTATTTGAAAAAATAATGAAGGAGAACTTCCCCAAACTGGCAAAGGGAATAGACTTCCAGTAAGTCCAGGAAGCTCAGAGAGTCCCAAAGAAGTTGGACCCAAGGAAGCACACACCAAGGTACATCATAATTACATTACCTAAGATGAAAGTTAAGGAGAGAGTCTTAAAAGCAGCAAGAGAAAAGGAGACAGTTACCTACAATGGAGTTCACATAACAATTTCAGCTGATTTCTCAAAAAGAAACCTTTCAGGCAAGAGGCCTGAAAGAAGTATTCAAAGTCATGAAAAGCAATGTCCTACATCCAAAAAGACCCTATCCAGCAAAGCTATCATTTAGAATGGAAGGGCAGATAAAGTGCTTCCCAGATAAGGTAAAATTAAAGGGGTTCATCATAACCAAACCTTTAGTATGTGAAATGTTAAAGGGACTTATCTAAGAAAAAGAAGATCACAACTACAAACAGTAAAATGACAATGAACTCATAATTATCAAAACTGAACATAAAAAAACCTAAGAAAACAGCTAGAACAGTAAGAGAATGACAGAAATGGAGATCATGTGGAGGGTTATCAGTGGGGAAGGAGAAGGGGAGAAAAGCAGAAAAAGTACAGGGAATAAGTAGCATGAATAGTAGGTACAAAATAGACATGGGGAGGTTAAGAATAGTACAGGAAATGGAGATGGTAAAGAACTTATACGTACGACCCATGGACATGAACTAAGGTGGGGGAATGATGGTGGGAGGGTGGGTACAGAGCAGAGGAGAATAAAAAGAAGAAAACGTGGGAAAACTGTAATAGCATAATCAATAAAACGTATTAAAATATTTAGCATCCCTGGGGAAAATTTCATGGGTGAATTAGAGTTCCAGTTCGCTGGCTGATTGTAGGACGGTCATTTATTAACAAGGTTCTAGCTCCATCTGGCCAACACGAGAGCCGCCCGCCTTATGTGGGTACTGAGCGCTTGAGCTGCAGCAAGTCTGACTAGTGTGGTAACACAGACATTGTATGAAGGAGGAATATAAAGTATCTTAATAGTTTTTTATACTGAATGCCTGCAAATATTTTATGTAGTTTCTACAGATCAAATAAGTGAAATAAAGATTTTACACAGATTAAATAAAATGGAATATTATTAAAATCAATTTCGCCTATTTCTTTTGTATTTTTTATATGATTACTAGGTAGTTTAAAGTTACTTCTGTGGGTGACATTATCTCTACATTCCGTTGGATGATGCTGCCGCAGCCCTTGATCATGACGTGTCTACCCAGTCTCTGCAGTCTGTCACTAGGTTTCCACCACAGATTTCAGATGATTCACTTTTTTTGTTCAAACTCAAATTTTCTCCCCTCCTATACTCATCAAGAGTAGCAAAACTATTTGAATTTCCTAACCATGTGAGAATTTTGTTACCTTTTATTCATTTTTCAAAACTATAATTCAGCCCTGGCTGGTGTGGCTCAGTGGAATGAGCGCTGGCCAGCAAACTGAAAGGTCATTTGTTCAATTCTCAGTCAGGGCACAAGCCTGGGTTTCAGGCCAGGTTGCCAGTTGGGGGTGTGTGTGAGAGGCAACCGATCGATTTATCTCTCACACACTGATGTTCCTCTCCCTCTCGTTCTTTCTGAAAGTAAATCAATAAAATCTTTTTTAAAAATAAAATAAAAGGAACCAAATATATACATACGATTCATTAAAAATAGCCCGGGGCACTGTTTTCTCTTACTGATATAACTGAACAAGAGGAGCTTTGCTCAATTAACACAGGCTTCGTACTAAACTGTGAGCAGGCTTCAGCGGTGTGGAGAGAAAGCAGGCTCAGTCCCTCTCTTCCACCAGGCAGGCAGTCTTGAGTTGTGTGACTGTCCTATCTGCCTATCCAGGTACCTGGACCTTATCAAGGGCAAGACACAAAATAGGCCAGAAGACTACTTGAGAGTCCATGGGTCTTGTGCCCAATAGGGATGCTCCGTTTTTGGATGGTGATTCAAGGACCCAATCTGATTTCTTGCTTTGAGGGAAATGCCCTCAGGAAGAGCCTCTGCTCTGCCCATAAGTCGTGACACAGAGAAAAGGCTATAGAAGCAAAGGCAGCAGTAAAGAGAAGCTAAGGGTAGAAAAGAGAAGCAGGTTGAGAAAGAGGAAGAGTCAAAGAGAAGTCGAGTCATAACCAGAATAGAGACTAGCCGCTGCTCACTTTGGAGTGTGCAAGAAAGCCAGGTGGTAGCCCCTGTCCCGGGTTGCCATTGTCCCGGGGCTCTGTGAGGACTGGCAGGGTGCTGAGGCGCTGCTTCCTTGCTCCCTGTAGTGTCTTTAAAATAAGTCTTCGTCCGCTTGTGGTAACCCAAGGCTCTCTGTTCATTGCAATTTATATACGGAGGAAGAAATGTGGCAGGCAGGATTCTGAGATCAGGAGAAGGCCTAAGGGGAAAATGTATGTGTGCTTGTGTTGTGTGTGTGTGTAAGAGAGAGAGAGACAGAGAAAGAGAGAGAAAATTATCATGGCAGGTATCTCGACAGCTCAGGGTAAGAAGAGAGAAAAAAGGAAGTGAGGGGAAAGAGGAAAGATTTTTTGCGGGAACAAAAAATTGCATCTCCAAGTTACGAGCACATATGGTTCTGAGCTTCCTATTCTTATTGCTAGTTGAAAATAAGGATTAAATTTTTTTATTGCAAATGAGGGTGGAGGGAATAGTACATAAGGTCTTGCACACCTGGACTAGTGAAAACATTGCGGGCTTTGGAGCCAGACAGACTCGGTTTTGAATCTGAACTCCATCTCTCACTGGATGATGACCTTGGCAAGTTATCGTTCTCTCTGAACGAGTTTCATTATCCGTCAATGGGAATTATATATAACTTCTCTGCAGTCTGTTATGAGCATTAGCTAGTATCTTTTATGTGATACTCTTTGCACTTAAGTAAATGCAAGCTAAAGTGGTTATGAACATGGTAACATAGAATCCTACTTTCTAATTTGGCTCAACTCATTTTTGGCAAATAAACTTAAAAAGAGATAAAAGGAAATGTCTCCATCCACTGATAGCGTAAAGTATGTAAACATGTTGGACTCTGGGAAAAAATTGTGGTTTTGGACACAGAAAACCTCAGGTGATTGTTTTTCTTCGAGGGTGATTGTTCTTCTTTCTACGAACATGCTGATCATAATGGTTTGAGAATTTCTGGAATAAAAGAGATTTTAGAGCCGAGTTCGTCAAACAAGCGAGGACTGCCCTGTCCAACATTCCCGATGCGTGTACCCGGCTCCTGTTTTCTTGTGTATGCGGTCATGTTTGTGTATGTTTATCTGGGCAGCAGACTGTTTTTGTTATGTTTTTTTAAAAACAGTTATTTAGGGTATGATTTCCCCTAAAATATGTGTAGAAATACACTTATGATATTTTGACTTAAAAACGTTATTGTCAAAAAATTCTTGTTTTTACAATGTATCCCTCCACAATTTCACATTTACATAAACCAATTTTATCATTCATTTTAAAATTGACCATTCCTCCTATGGACAAATCCATTTGGAAATTTTCATCTTCACTAGTAATTCCCAGCTATGTCACCTAACTCTTAAGTATAAATAAAACCTCAAAAAGCATTGCTTTGAAAAAAATGATCTGCATTCTACAACCTACGTAAATTATGCCATGCTTGTCTCACCACTTTGTTTAGAGACAAGGCCTCTGTTACCCCTCGTCCCCCCCCTTTCCAGTCTGATTCCTAAAATGATGAAGCCGCCATTCCTGTTCTTTCTCAGCATCACTTGGTCATGCCCCCGCAGTGTGATGGGCGGGGTAACTGATCTGAACCTTACAGGGAGGTGCCATCAAAGTGCTCTAAGATGCTCTGGGAGATGGGATGGCAGGTCCACAAAAGAATTAAACACAGACTTGCTACGTGACCCAGCAACTCCACTTCTGAATGTATACCCAAAAGAATCGGCAGTAGAGTCTTGAGAACAGATTGTTCATATACCCACATTCATAGCAGCATTATTCACAATAGCCAAAAGCTAAAAACAATCCAGCGTCCATCGACGGGTGAATGAATAAACAACATGAAGCATATACACACAAAGGAATATTATTCAACCTTAAGAAAAAAGAAAATTCTGATTTCCTTCATGGTTCAACATGGAAGAACCTTGAAAACATTATGCTAAATGAAATTAAGCCAGTTACAAAAGGACGCATAGTGAATAATTCAACTTATATGAGGTAACGAGAGATGTCAGATTTATAGAGACAGAAAGGAGGATATTGTTTACCGGTGGCTGAGAGGAGGGGGAACCGGGAGTTATCGTTTCATGGGGTCAGAGTGTCAGTGTGGGGTACTTATTCCCTGGGTAACCTTGGGCAAGTCACTTAACCTCTGGGTTTCAGCTACTCCATTTGTAAAGTTGGGATAAAAATGGCCACCACTGTGTTTATTTGGGTTCTCTCTCTTCTTTTCTTGATGAGCCTGCTTAAAGGCTTGTCTATTTTGTTTATCTTTTAAAAAAACCAGCTCCTGGATTCACTGATTTTCAGAATTGTACTTTTAGTCTCTATATCATTTAATTCTGCTCTGATCTTGGTTATTTCCTTCCTTCTACTTGCTCTGGGCTGTCTTTGTTGTTGTTCTTCAAGTTCTTGTAGGCATAGGGTTAGGTTGTTTGTTTGAAATGTTTCTATCTTTCTTAGGTAGGCCTGTATTGCTATGAACTTCCCTCTCAGGACCGCCTTCACTGTGTCCCATAAGTTCTGGGTTGTCATGAGTTCATTTTCATTTGTTTCCAGAAACTTTTTGATTTCTTCCCTGATTTCATTCTTGACCCATTTGTTGTTTAATAGCATGCTATTCAATCTCAATGATTTTGAAATTTTGGGGTCTTTTCTCTTGGGGTTGGTTTCCAGTTTCAGTCTCTTGTGGTCAGAGAAAATGCTCGGGATGATTTCAATTTTCTTAAATTTGTTGAGGCTCACTTTGTATCTTATCATGTGGTCTATCTTTGAAAATGTTCCATGCACATTTGAAAAGAATGTGTATTTAGCTTCTTTGGGGTGAAGGGCTCTATATATATCAGTTAAGTCCATTTCATCTAGGATGTTGTTCAATTCCACAATATCTTTGTTGATTTTTTGTTTGGAAGATCTGTCTATTTTTGACAGTGTGGTGTTAAAATCCCCAATACCTATTAAAGTACCAATGACATACTTCACAGATGTAGAACAAACACTTCAAAAATTTATATGGAACCATAAATGACCCCGAAGAGCAGCTGCAATTTTGAGAAAGAAGAACAAAGTAGGAGGGATCACAATACCTGATACCAAACTGTATTACAAGGCCACTGTAATCAAAACACCCTGGTACTGGCATAAAAACAGGCACATAGACCAATGGAACAGAACAGAGAGCCCAGAAATAAACCCAAATCTCTATGGCCAATTAATATTTAACAAAGGGGGCAGCAACATAAAATGGACTAATAATAGCCTCTTCAACAAATGGTGTTGGGAGAACTGGACAGCTACGTGCAAAAAAATGAAACTCAAGCACCAACTTACACCATACACCAAAATAAATTCAAGGTGGGTAAAAGACTTAAATATAAGCCATGACACAATTAAATTCCTAGAGGAGAACATTGGCAAGAAAATCTCAGATATTTCACGCAGCAACTTTTTTACTGATATGTCCCCCAGAGCAAAGGACATAAAGGAAAGAATAAACAAATGAGATCTCATCAAAATTAAAAGCTTTTGCATGGCTAAAGAAAACAGTATTAAAATAAAAAGAGATCCAACTGTATGGGAAAACATATTTGCCAATGATACTTCAGACAAGGGTTTACTCTCCAAAATATACAAAGAACTTACATGACTTCACTCTAAGAAGACAAGCAACCCAATTAAAAAGTGGGCAAAAGACTTGAACAGATATTTCTCCAAGGAGGACATATAGAAGATCCAGGGACACATGAAAAGATGCTCAATTTCACTAGCTATCAGAGAGATGCAAATTAAAACCACAATGAGATACCACTTTACACTGGTCAGAATGGCCATCATAAACAAAGCAACAAACAACAAGTGTTGGAGAGGTTGTGGAGAAGAGGGGACCCTAATCCATTGTTGGTGGGATTGCAGACTGGTACAAACACTGTGGAAAACAGTATTGAATTTTCTAAAAATAGACCTGCCTTTTGATCCAGCCATTCCACTGCTAGGATTATATCCTAAGAACCCTAAAACACCAATCCCAAAGAACCTATGCACCCCAATGTTCATAGCAGCACAATTTACAATAGCCAAGAGTTGGAAGCAACCTAGGTGCCCATCAGTAAATGAATGGATCAAAAAATTGTGGTACATACACACAATGGAATTCTATGCAGCAGAGAGAAAGAAGGAGCTACTACCCTTTGCAACAGCATGGATGGAACTGGAAAGCATTATGCTCAGTGAAATAGACCAGGTGTTGAAAGACAAATACCATATGATCTCACCTTTAACAGGAAGCTAAACAACAAAACAAACAAGCAAGCAAAATAAAAACAAAGACACTGAAATAGAGAACAGGGGGACAGTGACCAGAGGGGAGAGGGGAGGGAATTTCAGGGGAAAGGGGAAGGATTTACGGGAACGAGTATAAAGGACACATGGACAACAACTAAGGGGGGTTGGAAATGGGAGGGAGGTGGGAAGCACTGGGGGATGGGCTGGGATGGGAGTAATAGACAGAAAACTGTACTTGAACAATAATTAAATAAATTTTCAAAAATAGCCACCATTTTGTTGGGTTGTCAAGAAGATTGAACAAGGTAATGTATGGGCAGCGGGTAGCTCCTGGCCAGGCAGCTAAGAAACACTTGACAAATGGCAGATGGAAAAGATCTGGAGGTGGGTGGGGATCATGGTCGCACGACAGTGTGAACGTGCTTGGTGGCACTGCACTTAAGATGGTTAAAATGGTACATTTTATGTGTCTGTATTTTACTGCATTTTTTTTAAATGCTCTGAAGCCCTGGCTGGTGTAGCTCAGTGGATTGAGCGCAGGCCTGCGAACCAAAAGATCGCTGTTTGATTCCCAGTCAGGGCATGTACCTGGGTTGCAGTCCAGTTCCCAGCAGGGGACGCACAAGAGGCAACCGTACATTGATGTTTCTCTCCCTCTCTCTTTCCCTCCCTCTCTAAAGATAAATAAATAAAATCTTTAAAAGAAAAAAAAAGGTTCTCTGAGATTATAACCAATTTATACAACCTGTACTACCACGGGGATGCAGTAGAGGGCAAAGGAGTTTCAGCGTCACAGAAAAGCTTGGTTCAGTCACTCCCACAGCCCCTTCCGCCCAACCGCAGTGGTTCATTCACACCTGTGGCTCAGACAGGGCGGCTGCAAGCCTGGGACTGAGAGCTGTTAGCTTTGTTTGTGGTAACGCTCCTGAAAAGGCAGTGAGGGCTGCAGGGGCCTTCCCTAAAGTGGGGGTCATGTGAACTCATGTACATGGGAGAAACGCAGCCTTACTCAGATTTCTAGTATTTGTTATCTTGCCTCATTACTCTGAGGATTAATGATCAGTGAAAGACCTCAGGGCTATCGATCTGAGGAACTGTCTTGAAGACGCGTGGGGTTTGGAGTTTCCTTTCGCTGGTTGCTGGTTAAACCTGGCCAGTCTGTCTACGCAGAGTGGACGGTCCCAGGTGTTGTGGTGAGTTTCCTGCAGCTTTAATTTTCTGTAATGCGTGTTAGTGACATCTGCTGTTTGACTGTTTAAAGCATACATGTTGCTCCTTTACCATTTAAAAGTTCTGCACGTGTGTTGTATGTCTAAAAGCAAGGGCACATCTTGTGGATTTTGCACAATGTGACCCTCACTCAGTTTCCTCTAGAAGTGCAAAGTGACCAGAGGTGGCCATGTGGCTGCTGTAGGGAATGATTGGGGGCATCTGGGCATTTGATCCCCAGAAAAGCTTTTTCACAGACCACCTGCGCTAAGCCATAGATTATTAGAGTTCAGTGCAGTTTCTGAGTTTTATTTTAATTCCTGTGAATGTGTAACTCTCTATGCATGTAGGCAAAGTCCTCTGAACTCTGTGACATCTAGCAGAGTGTCCCATAGCAGCCACATACCACTCCTGAGAGAGGCACATGGGGCGGGAAGAGAGGAAGAGGCCCCCATGGCCCTGATGGTGGAATTGACCTTGGTAATCAACTCCCAAACTACTTCATTTCAGGGTTCAAAATGCCTTCAGCTTGGATTCTGAAAGGGACTAGACAGGTGTGGGTTCAAATCCAAGCGCTGTCACTTACTCACTGGGTAACCTTGGGCAAGTCACTTAACCTCTGGGTGTCAGCTACTCCATTTGTAAAGTCAGGATAAAAATAGCCACCATTTTGTTGGGTTGTCAGGAGGATTGAACAAGATAATGTATGGGCAGCAGGTAGCTCCATGCCAGGCAGATAAGAAACACTTAACAAATGGCAGTCATTCTTACTCTCCTGTTGCAAAGATCACTCAACATTCACCGAGTTTTTAAACCCTCCTCCATTTTTTTTGCTCATCATTGGGAAAAAGAAATTAGAGGATTAGATATTCTTTGACAAAGCGCCAATAGTCATTTCATGGTGCCCTCGACCGGGACTTTTAAATCATACTCTATTCAGGAACGTCATTCTGTTTTCACCTGTTTTCAGCATAGTAGTCACGGCAGCAGGAATATACTACTAATAATAAATATTACTTATTGGATGGCTAGTTCATGAAAGGTTTATGTCCTACACTTTAAAATATTGTAATGAAATGCCATAACGCCCACAGCTTGCCTGAAATAGGACCTTTTTATTATTAAGAGAAGTTTAGGGAGAGTTAGTTCCTCTCCCTTGTTTAGAGTGAGTTCTGCATGAGGTTGTGGTATTGGGCCTGGAGAAGAGGTGGGTAGCACATGGAGGCTCTGACCTCTCAGTTCGGGGGATTTCAGAGAAAGCAACCGGGTTAGATTCTGCCGCATTTTTCAAGGGCCACAGCTCTCAAAACACCCGGATCAGCTAATGGCTGTCCCTGCTGTCGTCCTGCTATGCCATCCTGCAGCCTCAGACAAAGGGGAGAATCAGTAATACGGATTTGGTCTCGATGACACATTTTTATATTTTGTTCACTGTGAATGTCTGCATTAATTTTAATTTTTTAAATATTATTTATCTTGATTAATGAGTGATTTGATGGCCCTTCAAATTTGTGCCTGAAATCACCCTAGTCTTGGCCCTGAGAAGTGCTACCATTTGGTACATGCTAGCCACGATAACAAGTGACTTACATACATTCTTTTCTTTTATGCCTCTTCACAAAACCTGTTTTACCGATGAGAAGCTGGAACTCTCCAGCAGTTAAATAAATGATCTCAGCTAGTACAGCCAGTGAGTGGCTAAGGTTGGACTTGAACACAAATCAACCAGTCCCTTACACTAAACTCATTCCCGAACCATCATGCATTGCATCGTATCAGGAATTCACACCACCAGTTCATTCATTCAACGTGTCTTTTTGAGAGCATATTATATACCACTGTGTGCTTAAAAATACAAAGTGAAATCATTCATTCATTCATATATACATTTAAAGAAGTATTTGCTGAGCATGTGCTGTGTGCCAGGCTCTATCTTATGTGCTGGGGATACGGCAGTGAACAGGACAGTCAACTCTTTTCTCTCCTGGGCATGAGAAGTGGGGGAGATAATCAATAAACAAATAAATGAGCAGAAGTTTTAGATAGTAGTAAGCACTCTGTTTTGTAGAGGAATTAAAATAAAGTGATATGAACTAAAAGCAAGTTGGCCACTTTAGATTAGATGGTCAAATCAGGTCTCTTACAGGGCATAAACTTTAGGCCGAAATCTAAATGACAAGAAAAAAAAACAACCAAGAAAGGACTGGGGAGAAGAGCACTCAACCCCAGGGGAGAAGCTAGTGCCGAGGCCCGAAGGTGGAGGAAGTGTGGCGTGTCCGGGAACTAAAGAGGGGCAAGTCGGCTAGAGTGTAGAGGCAGGAGAAGCGTGATGTGATGTGAGATCCCAGAAGGAGGCCAGAGCAGCTCATGGAGCGTGTCGTAGTCCAATGTTAGAGGTGAGTCAGGCCGCAGGCTGGCTGCTGTCACAAAATACAGTGGCTTAAACCAGATTGTGCTCAATATGATGACTCAATCCATGTTGTTGTAAGTAATTGAATAAAATCTAAATTGGGTGGCATTTGCAGACTTACTCATTAGGTTCCTTGAACTGTGTATTAGGAGACTTTAAAGAATCAACACCACTTAGTGAGGTATAGTTTCGTTGCGATTAAGGTAGCGTAACGCACTGTGAGAACACATCAGCCCTGACTCACCCTGGAGTGGCTAAGAGCCCAGGCTCTGGACTCATGGCAGTAACTCTGCGATGGTGGTGAGGCTGGTCTTTGACTGCCATCTTCCGTGTCTGTAAAGGGGAATAAGGACAGCACCCACTGTTGTAAGGATCAGTCTGTGTAAGGTTAGTGTCACTTAGCTCAACGAATGCTAGCTGTCGTTACCGCCAAAGACAAGTGGCCACTGTGTCATTAGCATGATAGAGTCCACCTGGAGTGGAGATGCCACCAGACTTGCCAAATTGATATATATCTAATGATTCGTCAAAGGGAAACAAGTTATTCTTGTCCTCTTAAAAGTGGGTAATACATTAAAATCATGGTACTGGGAACTGATTTATTTTACTGGATTCCTGAAACCTGGAGGATTATCACAGACATAATGTTACAACATAGAGGCTCTTTTTATATTCATAGTTGTTCTTCCATTGACCACCAGATGCTATAGTAAATATTATACAAAAAGGAGATGACCAAGGACTACCTTGGATGGGCTGGAAGGAGTAAAAATAGAGGAAATATCTTAGTGCCAAGGTGAAAACCCTGGGCCCGTTCCAGGCCACATCTTCTCAATCCCACCCCCACCGAGGGCCTCCCACAGCCCCTTTCCACCAAGCACACGGTGGGCAAGGACTATCAAAGTCAAAGTTTTCTCTTCACCGTCGTGTTCCTAGGTGGTTGAGCATCTCTGTGTTCAGTTTCCTGTTTTCAATGAAACACTTTTATAAAGTATTTTCATTGTTAAGTTACCTAGAGAAATATCCGCATTTTCTAGAATGTCTTCACAACAACAAACAGACAAACAAAACCCCCAAACTTGAGGAGTCTCTGGAGACAGAAAAATCCAGATGAGAGCGGGGCAATATTTCAGGTGTCCCGTTGTGTTAGTTCTGCCAGTTCGGGCCCTCACCGCACCGGCAGGGGTGCGTGCACTTCCGCTCACACACCGTTGCCCACAACCACGGTCTGCAAGAATAGCACAGTGAAGTCTCGCTACGCAACCTGGAGGGTGCCCTTTGTTCCTCCTGCTTGTCTGTGGGAGTGACCAGTCTGAGGTTAGACTGAGGGTCGGCGTGTTTTGGACACATGCAAGTTAGAGCAGGAAAACTCACACCACTGCTAACTACTTTTCCGTGGTGTTTCCGAGTGCCTGGTGTGGGAAGACATAAAGTTGAAGAGTTTACTACTTTACTATTAGAATCCAACCACTTCTCAACACCTCCCCCACCACCTTCTTTCTTGCAGGAATTACTTAATATTACTTAAAGCAGACCTTCCCTGTCAGCCTTGTGCTGTTCCAGCCACGTCCACCCAACAAGCAGAGGACGCTTTAAAACAGGGGTGTCAAACTCATTTTCACCAGGAGCCACATCAGCCTCATGGTGGCCTTCAAAGGGCTGAATGTAAATTCAGGACTGTATAAATGTCACTGCTCCTTAACAGTTAGGCGAGAGCTCGGTGCTGCTGCTGGGTAGAAACAAGGTGCCGGGCAGGATAAAACAGGGGGGAGGGCCGGATTTGGCCCTCCGGCTTGGTGTTTGCTGCCTGTGCTTTGAAATGTGTCTCAGAACCTGTGACCTCTCTACTCTAAATCCTCCACTGATTTCTTATTTCAATCAGAGGAAAATCCAGAGTCCTTACAAGGTCCGACTGACCTTTCAATTCACTTCTCCAACTCCAGTCTAGGTACTCCTCACATTTCCCAAGCACGCTGTACACCAGGCCTTTGACCTTGTACTGGCGCTTCTCTCTCTCTTCAGGATACTTCTTTCCCCCAGACAAGGGGCTTGCTCCCTCACTCCCTTTAGACCCCTGCATGAAGACCACCAAATCAGAGGGACCCTCTTTGACTGCCCTATGCAAAATATCACCTTCCCCAGTCACTCTCTATTCCCTTTAACTTAAAGTTATTTTTCTTTCTAGTCCGTAACACTACCTCAGATATACATGTATTATTCTGCTTATCATCTTTCTTTTCTTAGCCCTTCCTAAGATGTTAGCCGTGTAGGAGCAGATGTCCTGTCTGCTCTATTCACTGCTGCATCCCCAGTGCCTAGAAAAGTTTCTGGCCAAGTAGGTACTGCATACATGTCTTGAATCACGAACGCTGGGAGAATCTCAGGTCTCCGAACACCTCTGCTCTGTGTCTAATCCAACAACTTGAAGCCTGCCTCTTCTCAAAACCCTCAGAATTCTGCACCCATGAGTTTCCTCATCTGTAAAATGCAAGAAATAGAACTTCCCTCAGAGTGTTGTGATAAATCAGTGAGGCAATGTGTATGAAGGGTTCAGTATTTATCTTGGCATGTAGAAAGCCTCCGAGAAATGGAAAATGTTTCCATCTTCATCGTTATTATTGTTTGGCAGGGACTCAGACTGCTTTTGCACCAACCCGAAGACATATGAAGGCGTGAAGACGGGGACCATTCTGTTTACTTCTATGCTTCGGGCCTTCCACGTACGTGTTGTTCGAAGTCAGATATTAGCTCCAGGGACTCTCTACTTCCACAAATTACAAAGATTGAGGAACACCCCATGACATTAATGTAGGGGGCCCACAGTGTTAGGTGATAAAAATTACTTTCATTGAGAACTTACATCCACACTAAAACCTGCACACAAATGTTCATAGCAGCTTTGTTCATAATGTCCAAAACTTCGAAGCAACCAGGACATCCTTTAGAAGGTGAAGGAATGAATAAACCGTGGTACATCTGGACAAATGGAATTCTATTCAGCACTAAAGACAAATGAGCGACCAAGCCATGCAAAGACATGGAGAAAACTTAAGAGCATATAACTGAGTGAAAGAAGCCAATCTGAAAAAGATGCGCACTGGATGATTCCAACTAGACATTACAGAAACGACAGGACTGTGGAGAAAATAAAAACATCAGTGCTTGCCTAGGTGTGTGTGTGTGTGTGTGTGTGTGTGTGTGTGTGTAGATAAAATGGCAGCACTGAGGATTTTTTTTAGGGTGGTGAAAATACTTTGTATTATACCATAATGATGGATACATGACATCATACATTTGTCTAAACTCACATGATGTACAAGAGCGAACCATAATGTTAACTATGGACTTGGAGTGACTGTGATAAGTCAGTGTAGGTCTATCAATTGTACAAATGTATCACTCTGGCGGAGGATGTTGACGAGGAAGGAGGCTGTGCATGTGTGGGGGCTACATATGGAAAAATAAGTCTCTGTACCTTCCCTTCAATTTTGCTGAGGAACTTCAACTGCTCTTAAAATAAAGTCTTTAAAAATTGCTTTGGATTTTTTAAAGCCTTCAGGCTATCAAGAGGGAATGTGAGAGAGGGTGTTGAGTATGTCCTGGCAATACAGTTCCTGAGCTGAACCAAGAGACAGGTACTTCTGCCAACTATTGTATTCCTCCCTTCTGGGAATCCTGATGTGTCTCCATGATGGAGATATGGCATAGTAACTGGCTTGGAAATCTGTGAGCCAAGCTCATAGATCAAGTTCGAAGAGTCAGGATACATGTTGGGACCCTATTTCAAACTCTTGGTGAACATAGTCATATATTGACCTTAAAAAATTAAAATCTTACAGGATTTAACAAACCACATAACCACTTAACATTATTTGCTGTCCTTCTAGGATTTTGAACTCCTCTTCATCATTCATATGCGGGAACCAATGATGAAATCCGTGGAATCACAATGAGACATCTCGGAAGCGTTCATGTGCTTTGGGGCATCGTCATGTCAGTGCACGTCTGGGCTTCAGAGCTGCCGGAAGAAAGGGAACTCACGACCAACTGCTCCAACTTGTTTCTCAGAAAGGTTCCTGCAGACCTGACCCCAACCACGACCACCCTGGATTTGTCCTACAACCTCCTTTTTGAACTCCAGAGTTCGGATTTTCGTTCTGTCTCTGAACTGAAAGTTTTGATTCTGTGCCACAACTATATCCAAGAGCTGGATATGAAGACCTTTGAATTTAACAAGAGGTTAAAATATTTAGATCTGTCTTACAACACACTGAAGACTGTGACTTGGCACTCTCTGGCAGGCCTCAGACATTTAGATCTTTCTTTCAATGACTTTGATACTATGCCGATCAGTGAGGAGATTAGCAACATGTCTCACCTGGAAGTCTTAGGTTTGAGTGGGGCAAAAATACAAAAATCAGATTTCCAGAAAATTGCTTATTTGCCTCTAAATACTGTTTTCTTAGGATTGAGAACTCTGTCTCATTATGAAGAAGGCAGCCTGCCCATCTTAAACACAACAAAACTTCACATTGTCTTACCAGTGAACACAAATTTCTGGGTTCTTTTGTGTGATGGAATCAAGACTTCAAAAATATTAGAAATGACGAATATAGATGGCAAAAGCCAATTTGTGAGTTACGAAACTCAAAAAAATCTTCCTTTAGAGAATTCCAAGACATCTACTCTGTTACTTAGTAACGTCGATTTACTTTGGGATGACCTTCTTTTTATCTTCCAGTTTGTTTGGCATACATCAGTAGAATATTTCCAAATTGAACACGTGACTTTTGGAGGTATGGTTTATCTTGACCACAATTCATTTGACTACTCAAACACTGTAATGAAAACTATAAAATTGGAGCATATACGTTTTAGATTTTTCCATATTCCACAGGACAGTGTCTACTTGCTTTTTACCAAAATGAATATAGAAAACCTGACAATATCAGATGCACAGATGCCTCACATGCTATTCCCTACTTATCCTACAAGATTCCAATATTTAAATTTTGCTGATAACATCTTAACAGATGAACTATTAAAAAACCCTATCCAATTGCCTCATTTGAAAACTCTCATTTTGAAGGGCAACAAATTGGAAACACTTTCCTTAGTGAGTTGTTTTGCTAAGAACACATCTTTGCAGTTCTTGGATCTAAGCCAAAATCTGTTACAACATGAAAATAATGAAAATTGTTTTTGGCCAGAAACCTTGATCACCATGAACCTGTCATCCAACAACTTTGTTGATTCTGTTTTCCAGTGCTTGCCCACAAGTGTTCAAATACTTGACCTGAATAACAACCAAATTCAAACTGTCCCTAAAGAGATTATTCATCTGCAGTCTTTGCAAGAGCTAAATCTTGCATTTAATGTCCTAACTGATCTTCCTGGGTGCAGTCATTTTAAAAGACTCTCAGTTCTAAACATGGAAATGAACTTAATTCTCAGCCCATCTCCGGATTTTTTTCAGAGCTGCCCCAGAGTTAAGACTCTCAATGCAGGAGGAAATCCATTTCGGTGTACATGTGAATTAAGAGATCTCATTCAGCTTGAAAAATATTCCAAGGGCATGATGGTTGGATGGCCAGATTCCTACGTCTGTGAATACCCTTTGAATCTAAAGGGGACTCAGTTAAAAGATGTTCACCTTCCCGAATTATCCTGCAACACGGCTCTGCTGATTGTCACTATTGTGGTGGCCATGCTAGTTTTGGGGATGGCCGTGAGCTTCTGCTGCCGCTACTTCGATCTGCTCTGGTATGTCAGGATGCTGGGCCAGTGGATGCTGATGTGGCACAGGGTCAGGAAGACAGCCCAACAACTCAAGAGAAAGGTCCAATCCCATTTGTTTATTTCCTACAGTGAACAGGATTCTGCCTGGGTGAAGCATGAATTGATCCCCACTCTAGAGAAAGAAGATGGCTCTGTCTTGATTTGCCTTCCTGAGGGAAACTTTGACCCTGGCAAGACAGTTACTGAAAACATCCTAAACTGCATTGAGAAAAGCTGTAAGTCCATACTGGTTCTGTCTCCCAGCTTTGTCCAGAGTGAGTGGTGCCATTATGAACTCTTCTTCGCCCACTACCCGCTCCTGGATGAAATTTCTCATCGCATAATCCTCATCGTACTGGAGCCCGTTCCACTCTACTGCATTCCAACCAGGTATCCGAAGCTGAAAGCCCTCATGGAAAAAAAAGCATACTTGGAATGGCCCACGGATAGGCGTAAATGTGGACTTTTCTGGGCAAACCTTCAAGCTAATATTAATGTTAATTTATTAGAAACCAGGGACACGTGTGAACTACAGACATTCACAGAGTTGAATGAAGAGTCTGGAGGTTCTGCCATCTCTGTGATAAGAACAGACTACCTTTGAAACCCCATTCTCCCTTAGGGGAATGGGGGCCCAGATGCACTGCTGGGATTTGAGTTGATACCACCTTTATGATGACAATTTGGCAATATCCATTGAAATGAAAAAATGATCGTTCCCTCATGTTAATTCCATAAAAGTGTTCTAAGAATATGTCCTACAGAAACAGAGGTTTGTAAAGGTTTGTGTAAAAAGGCATTTGTCTGCCAGTTCGATTCCCAGCCAGGGCACATGCCTGGGTTGTGGGCTGCGTCCCCATTTGGGGGCTTGAGACGAAACCGATTGATGTTTCTCTCCCTCTCTTTCTCCTTCTCTTCCTGCCTCTCTAAAACTAAATAAATAAATAAAGGATTTTATTTATTTATTTTAAAAAGCATTTGTCCCAGCATTGTTCATAACAATGAAAAATAGAAAACAGCTCAAATGTCCACAAAATAAGGATTAATTCCATAAATTATAATACCCTAATGCAATAGAACATTACCCAACCATTTAAAAGAATGAGGTAGCTCTATATTTACTGGTATGGTGAAAATTCTATTAATACGGTGGTTTATTCAGTGAAATAAAAGTCTAAAGGAATCCGTGTCAGTACTTTGATATATAACAGTGGTTTGAGTTTGGGAGGTTGGACACCAGGAGCATTTGGTTTCTATGTTGTATATTCCTATGATGTTGGAATTGCTTAGAGTGAATCTGTATTATTTTATTAGAAAAAAACAATAAAGATTATTTTTAAAGCCTATTCATTTTGTTTGATTCTTCCCTTCTAGTCTCACAGACCATCGAAGGAAAATCAGCTTTCCTGAATTTTGCAAAATTATATTTGAAAACGTTACTTCCCTGCCTAGAAAAATGTCTGTGGCTCACTCACATGATGAAGGAAGAAAATGCCGAGATCGTGTAAGGTCTGACACCACTATTCTCTCACCTCCTTGCACCCTATCACTGAGCCCTACCGACTTATTGATCTCTTCCCAGAACACACCATCTACTTTTAGGCCCCCAGTCTGTAGCACAGGGGGGTCCCACCCACCAACTGTGGGCTGCATGTAACCCAGGATGGCTGTGAGTGGAGCCCAACACAAAATTTTAAATTTACTTAAAACATTATGAGATTTTTTTGTGATTATGTGCTGCAATGTATTTAATGTGTAGCTCAAGACACCCCTGCCGAGTCCGTGGTGTTGTGACTGGCTGTGATACCTTTTCCCCTTGCTTATTCAGGAAATCTTACATACCCTTCAAGGCACAACCCAAATGTCAACTCTTTTTTGAAATCTTCTTCACTTCTTCCCCCAAACATGATGCTATTTGATTAACACTTAATCGTAACACTTCAGACATATTTCTGTCACCAAACTGATCATATACGCTTTAAAGTTTCCATTTCTCACTAGATCAAAGGCTAGGACAGACTTCCGTCTGTCCTTGTACCAGCCTCAGTTCACTCAGCCCCTGATTCAGAGAAGGTGTTCAGTGAATGTTGAAATGGGTGTTGGGTTAACTGAGGAGCTTAGTGGGCACTTCACAGGCTTCAGGACTGATAGTGGAATTTGAAGGCAAATTCTGAGGAGCTGGACAGGAAGATCGAAGGAGGGGAAAAAGGGGAGGAATTTTGAAAAAGAAAAGGGGGGGGGGAAGGAATTAAATAAAAAAAAAAAAAAAAAAAAAAAAGAACAGGTTAAAGCCAGGTGAGAAGACAGAGAATCCAGAATTGAAGGATCCCTGAGGACAGCTTGAGTCAGATAAAACGTGATACTATCTGGTTGCTCTTGACCTGTAACTACATGTTTTATCTCATTCTGTCTAATAAAGCTCATCTCCTTAGCAGAGTAAAATTGGGTTCTACATCTGCTTTCTTTCCTTATAGTGTGGTTTCCTAAATTCCTTAGGCTAGTAGTCATTTGAAAAATTGTACTCAAGACAGTCAACCTGAACGTATAAGGAGACGGCTGGGTGTATCTGTCTAGAAGCCAGGATGAGCTACCGTTTGTCCAATGGCCAATCTACTCTGAGAGGCTCAGGTTCAGAAACCACAAGGCTGTGTGTCTCTCCTCTTCCTGCCAAGTCCAAGGTCTGTTGGAGAAGAAAAAGCCCAAGGAAACCACAGTGGGGTGAGGGCAGAGAAGGGGCGGAAGGGCTTTCCTCCCAGGCTCTCAGCAGCTGGGCTGCTGATAGTTAAGTAGTGTGATTCATACGTGATCTCTGGAGGAGCCACACAGATACCACATGAGGATCTTGTAAATGTTGAGTACATTACTCAGTGTGTGACTCTTACCTTTAAAGATTAAGTAGTAACATGCAAAGTAGGTAACATTCACCCCGAAGTCACCAGTAGTTAAATGTCACCAGTAATATGGTATTTAAAATAGAAATACTTTTATTACAATTCAAAAAAAAACCACATTAGTCTTAGTTCTCAGCAACTTTTTGTTTCAGCAACTGGACTACCCTTAAACCTTACCTCTCTGATCACTGGACTCTTCCTTCTCAGAAACTTGGATACCATGCATAAACTAATAATGTGCTTGGTTTTGACTGTTGTGACTCATAATAAGAGAAAACGAAGTGTACACGGGTTTAATTGTGGGGTGCGAGATACAAGTAGCACCTCGCCTCAAACAAGCCTGATGATATACCTTTCCCCAAGGAATGTCAGATTTCAAGAAGTGACCATGATGTTGATAAGGACGTGGATATGCACAGGCAGTAACAGAAGCCAGTGCGACAGCTTTGATATTGTTCTTAAAATGACTCCAGATCTTGAAAACTTGCAAGTTCCTATAATAACCTTGCCATCGGTCAGCCTAGAGCTTCTTCCACTTTCCCCCCAAGGACGTTGCGCTCTGTGTCAATATGATTGGAGTCTGTCTGTGAGTTGTTTACAGGCCCTTCCCAACCACTGTGCGTCTGTGCAGATCAATGGCGGGATTTGCTGGATGACAACAGATCAGTGTAGATACGTGGCACGGAGGACGAAGATGGGGTGGTCAGTCCTCCAGTTCCGAGGGACTCAGGGGGAGAAGGACAGAATCCTACATCTAACTTAAGGCAAATGTTCCTAAAAGATTCAACTCCTTTATCTATTATAACAAACCAGTAAAAAAAAAAAAAAGCATAAATGAAGAATAGTTAAACCGAGGGAGAATTTAGAACTTTTCAAGTATTAATTCTTACATTCAAATTTGGAAAATGAGTCTTTAGAATTTTAAATAAGTCGCCTACACCCATGGCCAAACATTAGTTTTTTAACTCCTCGATAAACAGTTGTGGATTTCCTTCCAATCCACAACTAGGTGGCCTTTATTTTTTTTACATTTGGTTTTATTATCTTCATCACTTCATTTCCATGGTCAAGATCAGAGCCCTATACTCCCCATAATCATCTGAGATCTGGACTCCGTCTGCAGTCTCTCCACACTACCAGAGCAGCCTGCGTCTGCCACAGAATTCACACCCCTAAAACAACGTTCTCTCAGTGACACATGACGAGGTGGCTCCTCAGAGCATCCACCCTTTTTCCCCGAGGCAGACGTGTTCTCAGTGTAAGGAAAAAGAATAACAGGGAGCCTGATTTCCCGGATGTTTTGAGGACATCACTGGTATGCTGTTTGGAGATGCTTCGATAGTCCTCGAGGTCAGTTTTTCGCTGGTGTGCTGCTGGTGTGGACATGAGTCCTCCACCAGACTACGCGAAGGTCTGATAGTGCCTTCAGAAGTCCCCACGGCGGCAAGCGCGATGAAGACCTCCTCACTGTGGACAAGGAGGTGGTCTGACCTGGACATCTAGGTCAACAGCTGGCTGCTGACACTCTGCCCCCCTCACAGACAGGCCATTCTGGAGCTGCTGAAGTCCTTCTCGTTCACCTGCATGAGGACGAAGGTGCAGCCAAAGGTGGGATTGTCTGGCATCAGGGTTACAGAGGGTAGGTGGGGCCTTCCTGCCAGCACAGCTCTAGACAGCAGCCGCAAGTGTCCTTCTTCACAGTGACAGGTATTTATCTTCAGAATGCGCCTTGTTAGTGCTGTCCGAAGTGGCTCAGTGGTAAATACTAACAATGCATACACATTCTAAGAATTACTTAAAAAATTTGAATGAAATCTAATGAGGTGGATTCTAAATCTATTCATATTTCCCCAAAACATGTCAATATGACCTTTGCCTTTTGAATCTTTGCTCCAACCACATTTCCAGTGAAGACTTCCTGGGTTACCTAGTTGAAAATGGTGGCACTCATTGTCCACCTTCCTTGCTTTTTATTTCTCCGTAGCATTTGCCACCTCCTAAATGACTGGATCATTATTCTGTCTATCTTGTTTCTCCTCTGTCTTCCCCCAATGGAATGCAAACTCCTTTAGAGAGGAGATTCTCCCCCGTGTTGCTCACAGATGTTGTCCCCAACTCTGCCTGGAACAGCGACCAGCATGTAGTCACTCTTCAAGTCTTTTCTGAAAAAAGCAGAATTTGTTTGTGGACCCTTCGTGGATAAGGCTGCCCACTTCAGTGTCAACTTGAGTTGTCGTAAATCAGGGCTAGCCCTGACCAGTGTGGCTCAGTTGGCTGGGTGTTGTCCCCCAAAGCGAAAGGTCACTGACTTGATTCCCGGTCAGGGCACATGCCCGGGTTGCAGAATTGGTCCTGGTTGGGGCGCATATGAGAGGCAACCCATCGATGTTTCTCTCTCACATCGAAGTTTCCCTTTCTGCCTCCCTTCTCCTCTCTCTAAAAATAAACAAATAAAAGGCTTTTTTTAAATGTTAAATCAGAGACACATATTTTACTCCTTAGGAGAGTTCCTCACCGTCAGTAAGTGTATGGTTGCGTACATGTTCTGGGAGCCGTCATCACCGGGTTGTCTCCCCAAACCCCTCACCTTCAGCTCTTCTCTTCGTTTCCTCCTGTTGGGATCTGCTTGATCTCGGGGATTTGCTGTGAGCAGCTTTTGCACTGTTTCGGGGTCTGAAGATTATCTGAGTCACCACAAATGGGGTTTTGGGTTCCCACACCCCTGGGCTTATTGTCGTCTCAGCCTTTGAAGAAGAAAAGGGGAAGTTCTGGGCCCATGCCTCAGACCCCGGCTACTGCCCCAGCTCTTGGGACCCTCCTTGAATTTTCTAAGTCCTTCTTGGTGCCTGGAACTGCCAGGACTGAAGGTGCTCTCTGAGCAGGATGAGTAAGATCCGGACCCCCTGGCCTCCATTTGCCTCCTGTGGGGCAGTTTTTGGCCCGACACCTTGCACATAAGGTCACCCAGGTATTCTGAGGGGCTCTGAAGCTCATACTATGGGGTCCTCTCAGAGACTGGTGGTTGGGCCCCCTTTGAGGTAGACATTTAGGCAAACAGAGCATTCCTACTGGCCAGAGCAGTCAGGATCCCCCGAGACTGAGTCACCAACATGGCATTGACATGCTGATTTGGGGTGATGCTCACAATGAACACAAGATGATTTTAGGGGTCTGGGCTCCCAACAGTTTACCACCAACTCCTGGGCTTGAGCCACCTGTGTGGACCTATGTCCATCTGTTTTGATTGTGGAGTCACCTCCTGTCTATAGCACCTGAGGATGGCAGGTACGGCAGCAGGTGTTCTTTACCCTGTGGGCCCCTCATCCCCCAGCCTTGGCATCCAAGGTGATAACTGCCGCTGCTGCGGCTCTGTGCCACGTGTCACGTTGTTCTTCAAGGATGGCTTTCAGGACTGAACACCAATGGGCCTTCCGACCAATGTCCTCTCTTGCCTCCCATTGATGCACTGACATGGTGCTGTCCCTGTCTTCAGCCGTGGCGATGAGGGACAGGCGTGTCCCGCAGGAGTGGGGCCGTGCCTCTCTCATCACACTCCCTGCTGGCAGTGGAGTGTGGAAGGCAGGGATTCAGTCAGCCTCCGAGGGGCCCATTCTAGGAATGCAGTGATTAGCACCTTGGGTCCAAGAAAAGACACAGCTGGAATATGCCTTATTCTGTGTTTACCCCATAAAATTCTCAATGGTAAGCTTAACAGAACCAGAAAACAAACACTGGTTCACATTTTCCTGTGTACTTTGGGGAACACTTGCATGAGGGAAGCAGGGTACCAGCCTTTGGGAGGGAGTCATTAAAGGCGGTGTGGGTGAGGGGTGCAAGAGCATAGGTGATGCTGTAACCAGCATCACACCTGTGCTGTTAGGGGACAGGGAGGCGGGGTCTGTGCTGTTTAATGAAATGGTTTCTGAAGAGCCACGTCCTTGAGACTAATTATAGCCCGGCTACTATTTTCTCCTGGTGGGACATAAAAACTAACCAGGAAGAGTGCCATGGGCAAGATAATGCCTGGAGATGTGGTTTCTGGGTTTGAACGGGGAGAGGAGGTGCTTGGACTCTGCATATAATTCTTCAGTACACCTACCGGACCACACACAATGCAGGAGGCACCCTGCTCTGCCCAGCTTCATTCAGAAGTCACCAGACCTCACATAAATACATTTGGAAACCACGTAGAATCAAACTATTCATGCAGACAGAAGCCCTGCACTACCAAACATCTTTTTCTGGGGGTCTGGACACCTTGGAGCAGCTCTGTGAAGAACATCCTGGCTCGTGCAGCCAGAACGGACATGGCTTCTTATTTTTTTGCAGCACAATGACTTGTTTCAGTTTCAGAGTAAGTCACTGGCAGCAGGACGGTTTGTCTCTACTGCTAATTAATGGGTAAAGTGGAGAAATTCAGGGGTAAAATTGAAGGGTCTGATAGACTGATGGATGGCAGAGAGGAGGGGCACTGAGGGATTCGGTGAAAAAAGTGAAGGGATTAAGTAAGAAGCACAAAATGGCAGTGACGTGATCATCCTGGGGATGTGCAGTATGGCATAGAGCGTATAGTCAATAATGTTGTGATAACTGTGTTTGGTGCCAGGTGGGTACTGGCGATATTGGGCAGAGCATGCTGTAAAGTGTGTGACTGTCTAACCTCTATGATGTACACCTGAAGCCAGTACAAAATAACATTGAATGTAAACTGTAATTGAAAAATAAAATACAAATTAAAAATTGATGAGTCTGATGGATTGAAACAGGCAGATTCTAGTGCCACAATATTATAAGGTTATTGTAAGTTCCTCTTGTGGTTTTACGAAAAAATTGAAAGAAGAGTCATTTCTTATTTTATGTCACATTGTGTTAAAGCATCACATTTCCCTGGCTGGGGTAGCTCAGTGGATTGAGCACAGGCTGCAAACCAAAGGGTTGCCAGTTCAATTCCCAGTCAGGGCACATGCCTGGGTGTGGACCAGGTCCCCAGTAGAGGGCGAGTGAAAGGCAACCACACACTGATGTTTCTCTCCCTCTCTTTCTCCTTCCTTTCCCCTCTCTCTAAAACAAACAAACAAACAAACAAACAAAATCTTTTAAATTTTTTGAAAATAAATATGACGAATTTAATATAAAAACTAAAGCACCACCACATCAAGTTCCGTTCTCCGAACAGAGGAAGTGATGTTGTTACTGGTGCCTGGGAACTTTCTAAACCCAGTGACCTGAAGTGTCTGACTTCCTGGCAGCAGTACCTTTGGCCCTGAGAAAAAATAAATCAGGAAAAGGTTCTAGAAGGTGCTGTACTAGGTTAGCTCTGCTAGTCGATGAGGAACAACTTCTTTTCATTCCTACACTCAGTGGTCCTGAGGCTACCCAGTGACCCATCCGCCTTCAACCTCCTCCTAGTTCTTTTATTTCTGGAAAAATGATAACAGCTCTCCTCGATGCTGTTTTTACTATCCTGGCCTTGTATGTAATGATACAAATTGCTAACCCTTCTTGAAGATTCTATGTGCCAGTCACAGTTCTAAGGCTGTCATGAGTTATACTTGTTCATTTTCATGCCTGTGCCTTAAATTATATTCTTCTTTTCAGGCAACAGAGAAGGTACCCAAGGTGCCAAAAAGTTAAGGTTTTCATGGCTAGCGAATGACGGAAATCCCAGGTTATAGAGCCTGCTTTCACATCTGCTCTGCTCTGCTGCCTCCCAGGAGCTTCATAATTAACTACCGGTTTCTTTCATATTTACAGTCACCCTGGAAATACTTGTTCTTGCTAAACCCTACTCTTGGAGGGAGGTACCTTTTTGAGAGCCATCCTCATCAGTGTGTGACCCAATGCTGCCAGTCCTCACCAGCCTGTGGCTACAAAGAAGACACATCAACATCAATGACCCCAAATTCTTGTCTTTGTCCCACCTGCTTAAGCAGAACTTTTGGCCCTCCTGCAAAGGTCCCCGAGAATATTTCTGTAAGAGCCAAAGGAGCCTCGCTTGTGCCCACATGTTGTACTGTCACCTACACTGACCATGGGGTGCCACCATGGTTTATTTCACTTCCGCTATCTCAGGTGGCTACACCTGGGACCTTGCAAGGTCCTTGAAAGAGCCTTGCCCTGTTGGCATTGCCAAATAAGGGTGCCTTCTAGACAATGCTAATGGCCATGCTAACGGTGCTGTCTCGCAGTAATCCCCAAGTCCCTTATCCTCAAGGTGAGGAGCCATACTAAGTTCCATGTAGCATGTAGGTTCAAAACCTCTCTTCTCAAAGCTGGATGTTAACATCTCAGCATTCCAGAGCTGCAGGGCTGGGTTCGAGAGTCTCGGTGAAACAGCATGCTCACCACCACGAACCATCAGGAAAATGCAAATTGAAACCACAACAAGGCACCACTTCATGCCTGTCAAAATGGCCATTATCAAAAAGGCATGAGCTTATACACATTGGTGAGGATGTGGAGGAAAGGGAGCTCTTGTGCTCGGTTGGTGGGAGTGGACATCGGTGCAGCCAGCAGGAGGGAGATTCCTGGACAAAATTAAAACTAGAACTGCCATACAATCCAACAGTCCAACGACTCCACTTCTGGGTATTCATCCAAAGAAAACAAAACATGAATTCAAAAGAAATGCACACCTAAATGTCATTGCAGCATTATTTATAACCAAAATACAGAAATAATCTATGTCGCCCATCAATGGATGGTGGATGAAGAAGGATGGATGGATATGTATACACACACACACACACACACACACAATGCAATATGACTCAGCCATAAAAAAAGAATAAAACCTTGCCATTTGTGATGACACGGACGGGCTTTAAGGACATTATGCTAAGTGAAACAAGTTAGACAAAGACAATCCCCTAGGGCCTCACTTACATGTAGAATCTAACACCAACCTCGTCTGAGTCTGACACAGGGCTCAGACTCAAAAACCAAAGAGCCCCGCCCCCCAAACCAAGCCCATAGATACAGAGAACAGACTGGGGGTTGTCAGAGGTGGGAAGTGGTGGGTGTGGGTGTGTGGGGGTGTGAAGAGGATCAAAAGATACAAACTTCTGGTTATAAATAAGTCATGGGCATATAATGCATAGCTTGGAGACTACAGTTAATAATATTGTATGGCATGTTTGAAAGTTGGTAAGAGAGTAGACCTTACAAGTTCTCATCACAAGAAAAAAATCTGTGTAACTACGTATGGTGATAGATGTTAAGTAGACTTGTTGTGGTGATCATTTTCCCATATATACATAGACCGAATCATTATGTTGTACACCTGAAGCTAATATAATGTTATGTCAATTATGCCTCAATTAAAAAAGGGGGGGGGGATAAGACAGTTCTACCAGTGCTTAGAGATTATTTTTAAATGACTAATAATTTGAAATCTAATATCATATTAAATGACTCTGTTAGGAAATAAAGAAATAAACCTTCAAAAACAAGACTAGAAATTATTATTTAATTAGATGCACATAAATATACATTACGAACCATCAAATCTATCAGATAACAGCCAATTAACTTTTTAAATATACACAGTCTTAGAAATCTTTATCATTAGAGGCACCAAGTAAAGCATGCGAACTTTGCATATTCATTCTAATGACAATAACACCATCTATATGCATAATCTACCTAATGAACTGGTGAAATTTTTCTGTGACTATTACAACATGAATATTTAAAATTCTGTTCATTTTTAAGACATTGTCAAACATTCCTTTACACTCTTTTCTGTACTATCTTTTCTGAAAAGTAAAAGTGAGGAAAATCACTATATGTTTTGATGCTCAATAATAAATAAACAATGATAAGTCTATGAGGATGAAATTGTGAATAATCAGTCAATTGGGCAAAAACAAACTCCGGCCTTTTGCTGTTTCCCTTCCCAGTTTTTGCACCTTGTTCCTCCAAGGCTCATAATTATGCAAAGATCATAAAGTTGTGTCATATTTCTTAGCCTTTACAATTTATAGAGCAAATTTCAATTAAAACTCCAAAACTTTGTATTTTTGAATACAAAACTTTGAAAGTTCAGAAAATCAGCTCTCCCAAGCCAAGGATATGGTTTATATAATCAAAACAAACAGTTGAACTCCGTGTGTTACGTAAGATTTAAAACAAACAAACAACCCTCTCCTCAAAACTGGGGTCAACGGCTATCTCAGCACCCCAAAGATGCAGTGCTGTGCCCCAGCATGTCACTGAGCCACAAAATCACTGCTGCCCCTTTGTGGGGGCCATAAACCAGTGTGGGGCGGAGGAGGGGCCAGGGTAGCTCCCCACCCTGGCCATGGTCCTATTCCTTCCTGAGTCTCCTTTGCAACCTTGACAATGCTTTCCTCTTCTCCAAACTCTGCACATCAATTTATGCATATAAATGGAGGGGAGTGAACTTTACCCAATCAGCCAACCTGTTGTTCCAAGTTTGGGTTCAGCTAGGACACGCTGCACACTGGGTGGGGAGGTCTGCCCCCTCAGGAGGCCCAGGAGAGGATGGAGGTGGGAAATTAATTCCACGGTCAGACCCTAGAGAACTGAGAGTCAATATCTTCCTTAGCCTTCACAAGCAGGAAGCTGGATAACTGTTACATTGAACTGACATACTAGATAAAAGCGGAATTATTCTGTTTTTAATTTAGAAATCTCTCTGTCCTAAGCTCAGCTTCAGGCCCAAGAATGGAAAGAACAAGAATGATATAGGAAGATTTTTAAGAAGGTAAAAGAACCAACGAACCAACCAACCAAACAGGAAAAAGAAAAGAACGGAGCAAGAGAGAAGCAGCCCGGCAGGAACCAGCTGCACCCAAGCTTCTCGTTTTGCATAATGCATCTAACCCGAAAGCAAGGACCCCATAGGAGCCAAACACCCAGCAAAGGGATTAGAAGCCATTTTATTTCATTGACTGCTCCCCTCTAGCCCTTCTGGCTGTGGAAAGCAGAAGTTCATGCTATTAAAATAGATGCATTGTGCATGCAAGAGTAACGCCGCCAGCAAAGTCTCTCTTCCTGTTATCTACTTCTTCAATTCTCAGGGTTGCTCTTTGCAAGCCGTTCATATGAACTCTGTCAGAAACCCTGACTTGGCTTTTGGGGGACAGCTATGGAGTGTTTGCTGAAGCGTTGAGCCACTTAGTGTTTTGTAAATTCTACATTAAATTCCTTAATGAATCCTCGTGTCAGAGAAAGACTGTTCAGGGAAGAACAGTCATCTGGCCTTCTCAGCTCGCCTTGACCATGGACACCCGCTGCATCACAGTCGTTCTTCAGAGGACGGAGCTGCCAGAGACTCCTGCAATTGGAGTGTTAAGAGAAAGCTGCCCTGGCTTTCATTTTTGCTACTTCTCATTTTCTTTCTTCTTGCTCTTCCCTTGCTCCAAAAGGCACAAAATGAGGCCACTCTTTGGGTCTACCTAACTCTTCCTCCTGTCCCAAATCAGAAACCCTGGGAAAAAACAGTAGACAACGATGGGAAAATTGCTGAAAGCTAGAACCTTGCTGCGGCGTAGGTATCACCCAGAAGAATTTGGGCTCCATCCCTGATCTGCTGAATTAGAATCTGCATTTTAACAAGACTCCCCCGGCTGATTCTTATGCACAGTAAAGTTTGAGAAATGCTGGAAAGAATGTGTTAAAAAATAAACTGAGGATAAAAAAAGAAAGAAATCTTACCTGGAGAGTATTATGCAAAGTGAAATAAGGCAATCAGAGAAAGACAAGTACCATATGATTTCAATTATATGAGGAATCTAATAAACAAAATAAATTGACAAACAAAATAGAAACAGACTCATAGGTACACAGAACAGACTGACAGCTGCCAGAGGGGAGGGAGGTTGAGGGCTGGGTGCAAATGGTGAAAGGACTGAGGAAAAACTTATAGACACAGACAACAAAAAAGTTGGGTGGGAGGAGGTAGAAGAGGGTAAAGAGGGCGTAAATGGTAATAGGAGGTTGGACTTGGGATGGTGAACACACAATACAATATACAGATGATGTGTTATAGAATTATAAACTTGAAACCTATATAAATTTATTAACCAGTGTTGCCCCAATAAATGCAATACAAAAATAAAATAAATTAAAATGACCTGAAGTCTAAAAAAAAGCAAAAAACAAAAACCGAGCTGAGGTCTCGCCCCCCCAGGGGCGAGTTTTTGTGTGACATTTGGGGTCACAGCGACACCTTGTGGTTACTTTAGCAGCTGCTGTTGCACTTTCCGGTGGGCAAGCTGAGCGGGACAGAACAGCAGTTAGTTCGTTCATCACCGCAGGAAACAGATGAGCCTTGTACTAGCGTCCAGAGGTCTCGGGGTTGGCTTCTCTCCACTACGTGGTCCATTGAGGAGATGCGGGCCCTCTTCCAAGGACGTCTTCTTCCGGAGCTTTGGACAGTTAATAAGCAGAGCCCTTGTCTGATTGGGAAACAATAGAATCATCAGATCTCAAAGAATTTCTTTTCTTTTCACAAGACTTTTCCAAAATCGTAAGACCATTAAAACTCAGAGGCACAGGGGTGATTTTAGAGATTATCTAGATGGGTGGTCTCCCCCTTTCAGGGCTGGGGGTTGTCTTATAAGAATGGTCACTAATTATTGAACATTTCCTTGTTTTAAAGCACCGTTTGAAGCACCTGTACGCACTTCGTCACCTCCAACAGTTTGGCGAGACAGGTGCTCTGCGATCTCCATCGCGGGGATCCCCATCCAACGGTAATTTCATCTGTCGTGTTTGCCGGTTGAGAAAAATCTACGCTAACAAGAAACTGTTACTATGAATCTAGTAATGGTGGAAAATGAACTTGCATTGCATTAAGCCCAATCACTTCTGTATACACTTAGAGAAGGCTAGTGCAGGCATACAAGATACGTTATCTACGCAGCCTCAGACTGTGGTCAGGGCATAGAGGGACTGGGGCCTCTTGCTACAGCTCCAAGGCTCTCCAAAGGACTCGTGGCCCCCGTCTGGGAGTCTCCCGTGGAGAAGCACACCCTGAATGCTTTACTGATGCCGTACTGTACAATTCTGAACACCCCTAACTCCATCTGGTCTCTGAAGTCTAGCAGGATCAGGCCTGCCTCGACCTGGGATGGGAGACTTTTGGGGGGTGGGAGACCGATTTCAAAGGAGTTGCCCATGGTATCCTTCTAGTTTGAAAAGCTATGCTATAGAAACAAACAGACTCCGTAACCAACCTCTCCTTTCTGTTCTTCAAGCTAAACTCCCCGAGAAGAGTAATTTTCCCAAAACACAGTTTTGTTTGTGTTATTCCCAACTCAGAATTACCTCCAACTATGTCCAACTGGTCACGTAAGATAAAGCCTATTTTGACTACCTAGGTTTTCGAAGCAAAATCTAACACCGACCCACCTGCTTGTCGTACTCCCTTCATGTCTAGACTCCTCTTCTTGTCCTCTGCAGTGCCAGTGGAGAATGATGGCCTCAGAGAAGACCTCTAGGAGACCAGTTAGCGGCTAAGGTGATCCTTCCGGGGAGCATTCCATTGATTAAGTCACTTGGAACGCCGAGTTAGGTCCTACACAGACACAGGAAAACAGCTCTGGGCAAGTAACAGTCAGAGGGCGTTCTCTCAAGACCACACAGAAGCTTACTGCAAAAATTGGAACCACTGAGTTGACCAAATAAGTGCGTGTGCCGATGGACAGTAACTTCCACAGGCCCCTGGTGGGAACTTGCTTGGCCAGCACGCATCTTGGCCATTTTTGCTTCTGCCGGCCCAGTGTCCATCTTCTCTTCCTAAAAGCAGATCATTTCTTTTAGAGGCAGTTTTTTCTTCCCACTGGGTATGGTCTCAGAGACAAGACTCCAGCATGCTCTAGTCAGTAGAGAGGTAGCTCAAGCTCCCAAAACAGCTGCATGCTCTCTCCCTGGTATTTGAATCTTGACCAGAGGATCAAAGAAATAGAAAATAATTCTACTCCGCCCCAGAAGTGGTGTCCCGGCCTTCGACAGCCTGCCTTTAGACTTCTCGGTGGGCTGTGAATCCTGTCCTCCAGGAACAGTCTAGTTCCTGCCTGTCCCAAGCCTGTGCCTCTTATTGATTCTGTGAGCCCCCAACATCCTTCAGAAATGTTTTTTTTATTAAGTTAATGTGCTAGTCAGCTATTGCTAGAATATATTGTATTAAAAAAAACCCTCAAGTCCTGGCTGGTGTGGCTCAGTGGATTGAGTGTCAGCCTGTGAACCAAGAGTTCACTGGTTCGATTTCCAGTCAGGGCACATGCCTGGGTTTCAGGCTAGGATTCCAACTTGGGGCACGTGAGAGACAACCACACGTTGATGTTTTTCCCCTCTCTTTCTCCTTCCCTTCCCTTCTGTCTGAAAATAAATAAATAAATAAATAAATAAATAAATAAATAAATAAATAAAATCTTAAAAAAATAAACAACCCTCAAAACATCAGTGGTTAAGACCAACAAAATTTTATTTTCCTAACTCAGAGAACTGCTGGTTGGCGGGGCGGTTCTGCTTCAGACTTCAGGTGCGTGCGGGTCTGCTCCAGGCACCTCTCATTGGACGACAGTTACCCAGAGCACACTGTTCTCCTGATAGATGGTGGAGGGCAAGGTAAGCCACAAAAACACATTCAAAATCTCTGGTTCACTTTTCTGCTGGCACCTTGGAGCCTGTGGAGGCCTGCTGGGAGCAGTTCCTCTATAACCACAAATGTGTCTGCAGGGCTGTGGTCCAAGGCCATTCTTGCCAGCTATAGGCAGGGTCTCTGGAACCAGAGGAAGCACACAGCTATTCTTAAAATTGAAGGTGTTTTATGCTCGAGATGAAACTGAATTCTATCTAGACGAGAGCCATGCTCACTCACGTGTACAAAGCAAAGAACAGCACGGTGACTCCTGGTGACAACTGGAGCAAAACCAGAATAACCTGGGGATGGGAGCTTGTGCTCAGGGAAAGAGTGGGTGCTTTGTGCTAAACTTCAGAGCAACCTTCCTGCCAAGACCTTTGGACACAGAATATGTGTAATGCTGTGCCCCTCAAGGAGTGAATCTCAATGAAAAGTAAGTAAGTAAAAATGAATTTGTCCTCTTGTAAAAAAAAATCTCTCATTGAGTGCCATATACGTTATTCTACATTCCATTGGCCAAGGCAAGTCCCACAGTCAAGCTCAAACTCAACTGTGTGGAGACATGAATTTTGAGGTTTTGTTGGTGGCTGACCAATTGCCCAGCATTTTATTTTTGTTTTGCATAATTCATCCTATTCCCACTGATCTGGAATGTCACGTTTGTCATGTGTTGAGTTTCTATCAATGCATAAGTGTCCCTCTGGACTCTCTGGTCTGTTTCACTATTCTATTCATCAACCTTTGTGCTGGTACTGCACTTCTCAATCATTTGCTCTTTAATATTCCTTTAGAACCAACTTGTCAAGTTTTATATATACACACTAAAAATATCAGTCAATATTTTTATCGCAATTTCTTTGGATTAAAAGTTAATATGGGGGAAAGATCTTCGAGATAATGAATCTTCCTCCCCACGAACATGGAATATCTCTCCATTTATTTAGGTTGTCTCTACATTCAGTAAAAATGTAACAATCTTTTTCTTAAAGGTTATGCACATCATTTGTTAGATTTTGTCCTGGATATTTTATTTTTATGCTGTTACAAATGATACAAATGTGATCTTTAAAAAAATTACATCTTTTAACTATTTTTGGCAGTGTATAGAATATAATCAATTTTGTATATTGATCTCAAAACCAGCAACATGTATTATAAATAGAAAACATGTATATAATCCTCACCAGGCGCCAGGCACTCTTCTAAGCCTCATATGTGAGTAGAATTCATTCA
The DNA here is from genome assembly GCF_021234435.1 of Artibeus jamaicensis. NCBI lineage: Eukaryota > Metazoa > Chordata > Mammalia > Chiroptera > Phyllostomidae > Artibeus > Artibeus jamaicensis. The sequence goes on from NW_026521954.1 coordinate 4,306,164, forward strand.
ACCACACGATGACTCTGTGAAGCAGGTACTGTTTTTATAACTATCTACAGACGAGGTAACTGAGGTCCAGAGAAGTTCAGAGGAAGAAGCAAGTTGTCCGAGATCCTAAGTGGTGGGGCCAGGACCCAAACTCATTGTCTAATATTCCGGGTTGTAACCACAGCACTGTATTCACCTCTTAACCTGTGTTAACCTCTCGCATTAATTCTAATCATTTGCCTGTTTCTGCTCTGAGGTTTGCCATGCAAACAACAAAAACAATACACACGTTAAAAATCAACTAGAAAACACGTGGTTAAGACCCTGTTAAAGCAGGACAAAGTGTGTGTGTGTGTGTGTGTGTGTGTGTGTTGGAAACTTCACGAAGAGCAGCTTTTTCAACGCAAATAGAGTTCACAAACCCTTGGGACTGCTGTTATACTTCCCCAGGAGCAAGGAATTTCAGGCATTGCAGCTCTGGCCAAGTCAGGGCCTCCTCAGAGGGGCCCCGCAGGCTCCAGGGAGGCCTGAATGGGGAAAGAGGCCCCGGCCCAGCCCAACAGAGAGTGTCAAATGACAGGCCTGCTCCTGCTCCACCCTGCACCCCCAGATTTGGGCTGAATCAAAGGGCCATTCAGGCCCCTCCCTTTCACAGACGGAGGCCACCAGGGCCATCCCCTTAGGCTGAAACGCTACAATCCCACGGGCTTCTGCTCCAAACAGGCTTGTGTTTGAAACTACAATATACTTGGCTCTGATTTTACACACATTACTCTCCTGGTGCTGGAAAAAAAAAAAAGAAAGAAACAAAAAAAGGAATTAGAAGAATGAAAGTGAGAGGTCTTGAGTGATGGGAATTCTTTTTCCAGCTTAGTGAATGAGGTTAATAAGTGGAAAAATAAAACTCCTCTCTGTGAAGGGTCTTTGGAAGGGTTAGCAGGCCACAGTAATTAAAAGCAAATTAAAAGGCTGTATCATTCATTCCGCCTCAATCACCTCTCAGCTCTGATAGAACTGAGTGTGCTCAAGGGGAATTGGGGAGAGGGAGGAGGGGTGGCAAAGATTAAGAAGTAAGAGTACCCACCTATGCTTCTCTCTGAAGCATCCCAAATGCTAATTAATGAATTAGGGAATTGATTTAGAGATAATCTTCCAAAACCTCACTACAAATTGGACATTTGTTGACACATTTCAAAGGAATGTTTTCTAGCGCTTTACATAGTATAACAACACAAGAAAACAAAAAAAACAAAACCAACAACAGCAACAGCAAACCAGACTTGGGTGTGGGTCATCTTGAATCAGTCAGTTAGGTGCGAACTTAATCAGTTTTCTCCCAAGGAGACTCTCCGAGTCCTCTCTGAATCCTGGAACAGGTGAAAGAGAGGGAAATGGAAACAATGATGCAGCAATTTAGCCCATGTCTGCTTCTGTTATCTTTGACCTCAGACCAGGTCCAACGCAACCTGGTGGAGCAGTCAAATCCAACAACCCTGTTTCTGGGACAGGCCAGTACTGACTCCGAAGATCAGAGCCACTGCCTCTGCACTGGTTTGGTCCACGTTGCCACCTTGAAGGAGGTGTGAAAGGTCCTTGCTAGCATGATGTCTTTCTCAAGGAGACTGAGGAGGACTTGGGACAACAGTCTCAGAGGTGAGACCATTGTCCACAGCTGCATGTTCACAAATGCAGGTATGATTTTGCATTACATTCTGCAACAATTTCCCCGTGAAACCTTTCTTGAGATCCAAAGTTGGGTTAGGATGCCATTTCTCTATTTTTTTGAAGCACACTGGCTATTCACTACCCTAGAAGTTAAAATTGTAAGCATTATTGCCTGCTCACCCAACCCTCCTGCGCCCTTTCTCTGGTCTTCAGGTTGGCAACTAGGTTTTTCACTAGCAATTCCCAGGACCTAGCAAAGTCCTTGCAATACAAAAGTGACTCTATTTTCCAAAATTAGCAACAGCATTATTTCCAGGTTCAAGTGTTCTTCCACAAACTCCCTACCCCCCATCAGGAGGCAGAATCCATTTCCCCTCCCCCAAGGTCCAGGTTGGGGGCGGGCAGACCTGGGGACTGTTTTGGGGAACAGAATGCCACAGAATGCTTGATTTCCAAGGCTACATTATAACAAGCAACAAGGCTTCTACCTGATGCTCTCTTCCTCGGGACTGTTGACCTTAAACAATTAGATAGTCAGATATTTTTCCAGCAAATTGGGTTTATTCAGACACAATAAAGAATTTTAATGCAGAAGATGCAGTCTAATGGTGAACCACGTGCAAGCCCAGAGCAAGAAAAGAGGGGAATGCTGTTTTTTTAAGGACCCAGGAGAGGCCTCTGTAAATAAAGAGCCCATTGGAGAAAGCTGACAGTTCTAGTTGCACGGTGACTTTCCACTGGCTGAGCTGTGGCAGTCTCCCACTGGCTGAGCTGTTCTTGGCAAGAGGGAATCCTTTCTGCTTCCTCTGAGGGAGTGAAGTAGCGTCACTTCCTGTGGGAGGGGCCAGGTAGGTCTCTTGCTCCTGGGGTCAGTAGTAGTGTTGAATGAGTGTCCTATTGAAAGTTCTGTCTTCCAGCGTCCAGACTCCTTTAAAACATTTTTTATCCTTAACAGAGGACATTTTTTCATTGCTTTTTAGACAGAGAAGAAGAGAGAGAGAAGCAAGGATTGGCAGCCCCCATATGCTCCTGGGGCAGGATTGCACATGCCCTGATGGGAATCAACCTGCAACCTTTCAGTTGCAGGACCATGTGCCAACCAACAGAGCCACACTGGCCAGAGCCCGACTCCACTTTGGATGAGGTTTCTGTTTATTGATCTTCACAGGACATTCACCCTTGAGGTCAGCTACCGGACTGTGAGGAGGAAGCCTAAACTAAACCATGTGGGGAACAGAGGATGCCCGCAGCTGACGGCCGGCTCCCACCACCAGGTGAGTGAAGGAGCCTTCAGACAACTCCATCCTCCAGGCTCCAAGTCTTCCGGCCGAGGCCTGAGCCCTTGGAGACAGAGACAAGGGATCCCCGACTCTCAATCCACAGAATCCGGGACCATAATAAGAAAATGCTGGTACTGCACCACGAAGTATTGGGGCCCTCAGTTACGCAAACATCGTAGTTGGGGCAGTGGTCTGCGACAGACTCGAAACACATTAGTGGCTGGCTGGCCTGGCTTCTGTCTGATCCCTGGGTCCTCTAGTAGGTGGAAAGAGAACTATTTTAGGGAATGGGTGGAAGCGTGTTGCTTTTCTCTGAAGTTTTAAAGTATCAACATATATTCTGTAGTACACATGCTAAGGTTCTTTTAAAAATCAAGCCTTTTCAAAAGACAGGGAAGAAATTTAAATGCATATTAATTACTAAATGAAAGAAGCCCATCTGAAAAGCTCACAGATTGTGTGATCACAACTAGTGCGACATTCCGAAAAAGGCGGAATAATAGAAAAAGCGAAATGTACCGCATGTCGCCAGGGGCCAGGGAGGAGGGCGTGAAGGGCAGACCACGGGGGATCTTTAGGGCACTGGGGCTATTCCACGGGATACCAAAAGTGGGGGCCGCGTGGTGTCAGACATTTGTCCAGACCCACAGAATGTGCGGCCCCGAGAGTGGACCGTAATGCAAAGCACAGGCGTCAGGTGTTAGTGATGTGTCCGAGTTAGTTAGCGCACAGGTTGTCGGTCACACGGGTACCCCTCTGGGAACGGTGGCAGGGAGCCGGTACTTGTGTGGGGACGGGGCTGCATGGGAAACCTCTGTCCTTTCTCTTCAGCCATTTTTTCCTTACCACTCAAATGTGCTGTGAACCTAAAACTTCTCTAACAAATAAAGGCTGTTTTTCAAAAAGGCTCATTTGAATATAAGAGCCTAGGGATCCCTCCTTTCCTCTCCTCAAACTCCTCACCAATCAGTTGTAAACACGTGCCTGCCATTTTCACTGTTTGCTTCTCTGCATTGGAGCTTGAGAGTCAAGTTCCACCATGTACATCAGGGGTTAATTTTTTCCTTCCTTCCTTCCTTTGATGAAAGAAGCCTGTTATCTGGGAGCTGATCTGTTTCTAACATAATTTAAGGAGTCTTCTGTTTTTGCCTTGAGTGACAGTGAAAAAATGTCAGCCTTAAAAGGAGCAGAACTAAAAGAATGGCTTAGCATGAGATTAAAACAAGGAATCCAGCGCAGCTGGAATAATGAATTAAGCATTCATTATTCTTTGTTTCTTTCTCTAGCATGTATTAGTTAGCAACTGTTTTCCTGAAGAAAATATCAGTAAAATCATCCTCCTTTGAACTGACCGAAATAAACGTGGTGTTTAATTTTGTATTTTAACTAAAACTAGATGCTAAAAAAAAATAAAATGAAACTAGGTGTTGTCATTGAGCTTACTATGTCTGTTTGTTTAACAGTTTTCTCCTCAGAAAATACAGCAGGAGATCACAGAGCTGCCCCAGTGGTTATCGGGGTGGGAAGTGATTGCACGGGGCTTTCGCAGTTTTCAAATGTTCTCCATGATGGGCATTAATGTGTTGGGTTTAAGTCGTCTTTAATCTGATTTATATGCATGTGGGTATGTGCCCATACTTGCTGAACATCTTGGAAGAAGAGTGGTCATCAGTCTGTGCCACAGAGCCTCCCACTGTCCCTGAGAGGGGGTCCTGAGGGTGGGTTTGCTGGGCTGGGGGTCTGCAGGACGGGGAAGTGGGTCGCTGAGAGCCTGGGCTGCTTCCTGTGAGGTTCTTCCCATTCGAAGTGATGACAACAGGTAGGTTCTTTTGATGAATTAAAAATAATGTATTATGAGTATGCATTGGTTAATTAGTTTTTTAGTGTTATCAGTGTTCAGCACAGACAGAGATTAACAGGTCACATGGTTTTATGAGGCTTCTGTGGAAGGCCAGTGGTCTCCTACTCTCCTTTTCTGACCCTGATTTTCTCTCCACAGGGGCAACTGCTTCTTTTTCTTACAGCTGTTTCTTGTGGAGTTTGTCTCCATATTTCTAAATTATGCTTATATTGCCATTTTCATATCCTTATTTGTAAAGTGAGTTTAAAAACATCAAAGTTTGGTATGAGTATTAAAGGGAATTAATTCAGAGAAAGCACTTTCCAAAGTGTTTGGCACAGTTGTTACATTAACTGTTCAGTTTTCGTTATTATCTATAGTTTTCCTACTTTAAAAAATTATGTTACAATACCTTCTTATGCACACACAGAGTTCCCCTCCTGCTTTCTGGGCAATACTTTTTTCCTATCATACATTTTTAAGATCTATATTTAGTGTTTATATATTTTAACCTTGAAAACCTAGAGCTAAGCCTTATGAAATACTATGATTATACTTTCTTCCTCATTGGAGTTAATCATTATCTCCTTCTGTTTTTTTTCTTTGTTTGCTGAGTGTGGTTCTCTGGTACCAACTGGATGCACTACAACTGAACTTGATTCTGACACTGTCTATCTGGTGATAGCATCAGATTCCACAGGGCTCAGTCCTACAGGATGGCCCCCTGCTCATCCCACCTTGGGTGACTGTCACAAGCCCAGGTGTGTCACCTGTTCTTCTGAATGACTGGCTATAAACCAGAGGTTCTCACAACCCCTTCCTTGGTAATTAACTTTCTAGAGCAGCTCACAGAACTCAGAACATTTTACTTGCTAGGTTACCAGTTTATTGTAAGAGGCTATACAACTCAGGAACAGCCAGATGTGAGAGAACATAAGGCAAGGTACAGGGAGTAGGCACATGGCTTCCATGCTCTATTGAGTGGGCCACTCTCCCCAAATATCCACGTGTCCACCAACCAGGAAGCTCTCTGGACTGTGCTTTTTGTGTTTTATGGAGGCTTCAACAAATAGGCACAATTAAATAAATCATGGACCATTGGCAACTGATTCAACCTCTAACCCCTCTCTCCTCCTCAGAGGTCAGGGGTAGGACTGAAAGTTCTAACCCCTTAACCCCATGGTTGGTTCTCCTGGCAACCAGTTCCCATCTTTAGGTGACTTGGAGGCTTCCCAAGAGTCACCTCATTCACATAACAAAAGACACCTTTGTCACTCTCATCACTTAGGAAATTCCAAGGAATGGGGTTAAAGACCAAATATAGTATATTCCTCATTATAAATCACAATATCATACTTAGCTTTCTATGTACCAACTACTTAAATCATTCCCAAACTTTCCACCAGAAATGTAAATCTTCATTTTCTTCTTGCTATATCGTAACATTGTAAAAGTTTTGGGACAAGATATCCTTGCTGGAGTCCCCTCTCCTCCTGCTGCAACCCAGACTGGCTATTCTGCTGCACAGCTGTTGCCCAGGGATGCCCTTTCACTGTCAAACTCAAAATTCCTTAAGGTTCTCATCTACATTGGATCTTTTTTCTCTCCCACGAAATTCTTCTTTCTTGCTTTACATTTTCATTTTGAGTGGGGACATCCTTCAGTAGCTTCCAGATCATGAATGTCTGAAATATTATTTCACTTCTATACCTGACTGATAGTTGGGCTAGGTATAGAATTCTGCTACAAATATTTTTTTCTCTTAGAAATTTGAAGGCACTGCTCTTCTAGCTTCCTGGACAACTACTGAGAGTCTGCTATTTTGTGTTCGATGGCTGTTTTTTTTTTTTTTTTCTGGATGTGTTTAGAATTTTCTCTTAGTCCTTGGAATGACAAATTTTACAATGATGTGTCTTGGTGTGAAACTTTAAACCCATTATGCAGGAAACTCAGTGAGAACTCTCAACATGTAAACTCATGTCCTTCAGTTCTGAAGAACACATATTCTCTGTTCTCTCTTTCTGGGTCTCCTATTTTCTTTGAATATTATAATTTTTGGCCTGGTCTCCAAATTTTCTTTCTTTTTTTCTCTTTGATATTTCTCCTGCTTTCCAACCTTCCTATTGTATCTTGCACATATCTACTGTCACAGCTTTAATTTCCCAGGCTCAATCTTTGGTCTTCCAATGAGCTTTTATATAATTTCCTAAATTCCTTCTTTTTTTCCCTTCTGAGCACATTAATTATAGCTTTTTGAACTTTCTTCTACTCCTTGCATTATTTCCCTTTTTATCAACTCTTTAAAAAAGGATCGTTATGATCTCAGGTGGTTTTTTTTATTACACTGTATTCTCAGATGTTTGATCACCTTTAGCAACCATCTTATATTTAAGAGTGAAGCACTAAAAACCTAACTGCAAGCTGGAGTGTGTGCATGCACACACCAGACTGCAGGTTCTTTACTAGAATGAACCACCTGAGCTGCTTCTCAGCCAAAGTAGTGCCCGTATTCCACAGTATACAGGGGCCGACACAAGTGGGCTTACTGTTGTGAGTACGTGCAACTGTTTATTCTTGTAATATTTATATATTAATTATTGTATTATTTATTCATCTTATTTGTCTTCTTCTTATTATTTCACATCCTTACTTACGATTTATCTTTTAGGTAATGATGGCTGCTCATTTAACCTACTTTTACCCACCCCTGTATATGGAACTATTTAAAAATAAATTATAGACATGGAAACAACCATCTCTGCCACATTCTGACCTGAAAAAAGTTATTCAACACATGAATAACAATACATGTTGGGTCAATACAATTAAATAATGCATGTACAGTACTAAGGATTATATCTTACACACTAAAAGCAACCAATAAACGGAGGCTACTACTATAAACTAAAGGCTGTATACGCCACTGCACATCTTCCGTTCACCTCTCTGAAGCCCTGGTTCTCTGTCCACGTCATAGTAAAGCAAAGAGATGGAACTGAGGCCCAGCTGGGTGTACTGGATGCTGTCACACAACAGGGGCTGCATGGCCACAGTAAAATGGCAGGCCCTCCGCTTACAAACAAGGAAAATGCTTTTTCTTCAGTATTTCCAGAGGCAACTCTTGATAATCAAGCTCAGTAAGGACTGATGTATGAATCCAACTTTCAATTATAAATCATAATGAAAAACATAGCTCCCAAGTGCACTGGATATTTAACTTCCTGGGAGCAAGTGATGATTTCTTTAGTCTGCATTCATTTTATGCACTGGATGCATTCTTGAAGATTTTGCATTATTCAAGACTCATGAAATTCAAAGCAAATTACCCCGCATTAATAAATTTCAAGTATGGTGGAGTATGTTCCCAGAGCACATAAATCCACACCCATTGGCGTGTAACTTCCTTTTAACGGCGCTTTTCATTTCCTCCGCGTGATCTCTGCTATTTTGCAGAAATGAATCTGCTAAACTGCTAGCGTGTTATATCATAATGGCTGTGAAGGCTTCTTCAGAACCTCTGAATGACCCTGAAAGGCTGGAATAAATGTGTGGCTTTTGAAGTTTCTTCGAGCTACCACATTATCAATGCTCAGATGGCATGGCCACAGGACATTTAAAAAGTATTTTAAATTATAATAGCTGTACAATTGTCACCAAAATCACTCGATGAAGTTCTGAGCCATGTGCACAGCGGTGTAGTTCAGGAGGGAGGGAGGGAGGGAGGGAGAGAGAGGGAGAGAATGTTTATGTTTTAGAACCAAAGGGACAAAATTTGCAATTCACTTGTCTGAGCAGGTTGGGGATTGAACTTTTTTAATTTTTGGAGACTTGCATGATTTCTCACTTTGAGCACAAAATGACACCTTGTGAATGTTTTGTATTGCACACTTGAACTAGATTGAGCAAAGAAAGAATGTATTGGCTTATATAATCAAACTACTGAAATGGCAGGGAAGGAATGCATAGCTTTAAAGATTCAGGAACTTCCTAAGCTGTCAAATCTCTTTCTCTTCCTCTGCTCTCTTCCACACGCTACCTTCGTTCTTCTGGCTGTCTCCCTGAGGCTGCAGGGATGTTGCTAGAGCACTCCACACTTCCATCCTTACAGCCTTGTAACTGGAGAATTAAGAGCCTTCTTAGTTTGATAGAGAAGGATGCTAATAGGCTGTCCTTGGATCACATGACCTCCTCACACCCAACCTCTGATTTGAAGGTGAGGAGGAAGTAAGATTGGGCCCACCTAGGGCATGTGCCCATCTCTAGCCATTGAATCTCGGGGTCCTGGGACTGGCAAGGTTGAAATTGGAGAGCAGTAGTTCCCCAAAGAACAGGACAAAACCAGCAAGGCTTATCACAGAAGGGCTTTGGGCACATTTGCAGCTTGAGGTACCCCTACGAGTTTGGCTTCCTGCAAGCTGCGTGGGGGTTAATGTCCCCAGTGGAGCTCTGATGTGGGCTTTTTTTGCTCTGTTCGGGAACCTCGTGTTCCAACTTGTTGAAAATGGGTGGTGGCAGGGACTCCCCAGCTCTGCCAACCTTATTTCCTTTTCTTTCCTGGGCATAAAGCTAAACTACATGTAGCAGCCTTCCTTGCTTTATTGATGAAATAACTGAGCTCTGGCCAAGGGAATGTGATTGGACGAGATATGGGCCACTTCCAAGTGTGACCCCTAAAGGCCTCCCGCCCTGTACACTCTCTTACTGTCTGCTTGGTGCCGATGGGCAGCTGGAAGGCACCCACTGACGGTGGTGGCCCCACAAGATGGACAGAGTACAGGATCCCGAATCCCTGCTTGGAAGAGAAGCATCCGTTCCTCCGGAAATCCATTTTAGACTTTACGTGAGGGAGACATGAGCCTCTGCTGTTGGAGTGATTATCAGTTTCAGAGTTTATGGCAGCAGCAAGTGCTGCCCTAACCAACAGGTAGACTCTTCTCATTTTCTTCATCTTCCCTCATTCCTGTTTTCCTAAATGGCTGCTGGCGAACCCCGGAACCAGCAGAGCTGGGGCTGAACCCCAGCTCTGCTACTTACCAGCAACGTCGCTTCACACAGGTCAACCCAGCCTCTTTGCCGTGCAGTTTTCTTATCTGTAGGACAGCCACGTCCACTTTACAAGGCTCAGGGGAAGTTTGAATTCTACAGGGCATCTAAAGATGCTCTTGCTGCAGATTCAAGGTGTTGATAGTATTTTTTTCCCCAAACTGTCACAAAGTAGCTTTATCCAAAATGACTTCCCACTGATTTTGGCCACTTTGGAAAATGTCAGCTAGGAGATTCTTCATTCTGAGAAAAAAATAAGCCTTCCTGACTCAGAACACTCACTTATGTGCTCGGGTGTAGCAAACCACTGTCACCATTGATCCGCTGTTCATCAGGAGGCAATGCATTACATAGACCATCGGCTCTCACTCTGCCTCTCTGGAGCTCCTCAGGTAGGAATGATTCTCAGTGCCGGGCCCTGGCCCTGTGCTCTTATTCATTTACTCATTTACTCATTCATTCACTCATCTATGGATACACATGTCCATCTGCTGTTCCATTCATCCATAGCACAAATGTGTATCACATGCCAGCTCTGTGCTGGAGACACAGAAGTGAAAAGGAAAGGCACAGTCTCACTCCCACGAAGCTCCCTTTCTCAGGAGAGGTCGGAGAACAGTGGCAAGTGCAGGGCCTGTGCAGGGTGCTGTGGAGGCTTGGGAAAGGCTTTCCGCAAGTAGCGATGCCAAGCACAAGTCTCTCCAGGCAAAGGGATGACAAACCTCTTTCTACCACAGCTACCAGCTACCCCTGAGATCGAGCTATTAGGGTCTTCCACTCATCAACTGAATCATTTAGGCTCATCATCACTAGCACCACCACCCCCAGTCCCTGCAGACCTAAGGCCTGCCCTGCCCCACTTCCAAACTTCTGTGTAGCCCCGAAGCTATCAAAACCTCTCTCGTGCCTATCTCCCTCCCCATGACCACCAATGTGCACTCAGAGGGCCATAAACATCTTTAAGGCTTTATGTGTGTATGTATGTATGTATGGTCTCAAAAAATATTCAGTGTATATATGTAAATAACTTAGAACATAATATATAGGTATATGCATTTGCACATATACATGTACACACAAAGCAGATATAGATATGCATATACATAATTTCCAAATTTCCAAGAGAACAAATTGTTCAGTTGGTGGTTACCTCAGACACCAAACTTGATTACATTTTTCTAAAAGCGGAAACAGAAGGCGGCCTACTTATTCTTACACTGCTTACTCTGCAACCCTAGAAAGCTAACAGACCCAACAAACTTTGGGGGAGCCTGGCTCCTACAGAATTACTCTACCTTTTTCCTTCGAGAAAGCTTTATTATTGAAATGTCGCTAACGATTTCTTTCCTTCCTTTGCTGCCTAGAACAATGTGCCCCTGTGATATGTGCTGAAGTGTGAACGGCTGACAGTAATTGAAGGTCATTGAAGGTTTACCGAGGGGTGCGATGGGGGATATAGTTTAATACATCGTCATCTCCCCCCTCCCCCCTCCTGCTGGTACCTGCCTATTAGTGACTCCCAAATTGTTAAGATTTTTGATGGTCATGAGTGATCCTTAAAGTTGAGAGAAGGGAATTTTTTTCCTTAGATTTTATTAGTTGTAAGTGAGAATAGTGATGTTGGCACTATTAGCAGTAATCAACACATATGATTATGTAATATATAATTAACGATTATAAGACTCACTTATTTCTCAGTGCTTGACATATTGCTTCATTTATGTCTTATAACTGTTCTAGGAGATATGCTTTAATATTATCACCCTGATATTACAGCTGAGGAAGGTAAGACACAGGGAGGTTTAATGACCTATTCAAAGTCACACAGCAGTGGCAAAAACAGGATTTGAACCCAGGCAGCCTGGCTCTAGAGTTCACCATGTTTACCACTAAGCCATGTTGCTTTGAACTACTCTTATGTGACCCAGTCCTGGAAGAGTCAACTGAGAGGAACAGGAGATGTGCCAAGAATCCTCAGTAAACCCCCTGGCTCTGAACTTGAGGCCCCAAATTTCTGGGTTCTCCTCTCAGCAGGGGGCGCTCACAGTTCACATTTTCTGAGTTCCCTCTTAACCACAGATGTCTCAGATCCAGAACTCCTGACTTTGATTAGGTAAAGCCCTGATCTTAAAACTTTATCTATCATTCTTGAAGTATTTATAGTGTGCTAATCAAAGGACTTACCCAACTCATGGCAATAATCAAACCAATGAGACAGTGCATTTCTTGGAGGACCTGCAATGGGTATGGGCAACTGTGAGCCCAATAAACTTGCACGGGCCCCCAGCTTAATAGCAGCACTTCCTGACTCCAGCCAGATAAACCGCAGAGGCACCGGCGGCAGGAATTTTGCTTCCCACACTCAGAAAGCGCACTATCCAGACTAGATCAGTCCTCCGCCCGGTTTACAAGGTTGTGGGGCCCATGCTGGACTCTCGGCATTGCCCCTTTGGAACCTGTGCTGAGGTGTTTTCTCTCTAGAGACCTTTGTCACACGTCCTTGGCAGGAACGCAGATGGGAGGAGCAACCCAGAAGGCCAAACTTCAGCCAGCACCACAGAGAGAAATGGAGGAGACCAAGTCTGGCAGAATTTGTGTCTCTCACAGTGCGGGGAGGAGGAGAACAGCTCCCAGGGGGGCTCTCCAGGTCCTCGTCCACCCTGGCAATACTCTGCAAAGCAGATTGGGCGAGGGGCCTAACTTTTACCGGGGCCCTCGCACAGGGAGCAGCCGCGGAGTCCACCGCCTGGCTGTCCAAGCTGCTCCTCCCTACTGTGCGTTCCCCAGCTCCCGAGGAGCCCTAGCAGGCTTCGGGGTGCCGGCACCCCCTCTCCCAGTGATCCCTTTTCTGGAGGTACTTTAGTATAAGGAAAATGATTCAACATTAAATGAGAGGGGAAGCAGAGGGGGCGTGGGCACTGAAGAAGATCGCCTGACTTCTGATCCCAGGTCTGCCTCGCCCGGGCCGAGCAGCGCCCCCCGCAGGTCACTTACCACTGTACCAGCATTTTCCCCTGGGCAGAGAGAAGAAAGTAAAACCCATCCCAGAAGGCCCCGGAGCACAGGCCATGACTTAACTCGTGTAAAGCTTCAAGCACAGTGCTTGGCACGCCGGGGGCACCCTGAATCTCAGCTGTTGTGGTTAAGCTAATTCATGCAGGCCAGCACTCGGTGGAGAAGGAATCCTTCACTCTCTCACTATTGCTATCTTGACCGATACCCGGACAGGCTATTTCTCTCTGGGTGACATCGGCCAACTTCTGTCTCTTCCTGGAGGACAGCACGCCCCCTCAGCTCACACACCCCGCCCCCCCACCAGCCCAAACTCCCTCCTTCCAGGTAGCTGACCAGATGCCACGCAGAAGTTCTCTCTCCTGGAATCAGGACCCGGGGCATTTATCCGCGTGATGAACTGGCTTGGAGTGGAGGTCAGCTGAAGTTCAAGAAGGCCTCACATCTGACTTTTGCTCTGTTTATTGATTTGTGGCATTTATAAGCCAAAGCCCTTGGGCCTCCTGGGCCAAGACCGCAGGCGCAACAATGCGGCCCTTCTCCAGTGTCCCCGTTTACCTTCCGGGAGCAGGCGGGGTGTGGCCAGAACTTCTGGGGTGGCGAGAGCACCAGGGTGTGGTAAGAACACTGGGTGTGGCTGCCCAGGACAGGCCTTGGAGAAAGAAGCCGCGGTGACCTGGGGCTGCGTGCTGAGGTCACCACGGCTCCTGCTCTGTGGTGGGGCAGCTGCGGGGACTCGGCTTCTCTGCTCCCGGAGCTGGAAACTGCAATGGCAGTAATCATAGCATGCTTTTACTGAGTACTTGCAGTGCTCCACAGCTTTTAAGGAAAATATTTCATTTATTTACTCTTAAAGAGAGGAGAAGGGAGGGAGGAAGAGAGGGAGAGAAACATCAATATATGAGAGATACGGATGCGAGGGACCTGTTGTCTCTTGCACGCCCCCAACTGAGGGCCTGGCCCGCAACCCAGGCCTGTATGTGCTCTGACTGGGAATCGAGCCAGTGAGCTTTTGGTTCTCAGGCCTACGCTCAGTCCACTGAGCCACACCAGGCAGGGAACACAGTTCTTTCTTAATTGTCAAGACCATGGGCTCTGTGTGAATCCTGGTACCACCACTCACAAGTTGTGTGAACTTGGGGACTCTATTTAACCTCTTTATTCTTCAACATCTTTATTTGTAGGCGGAGTGGTTATAAGCACCTTCTTGAGGGCAGGGCTGGAGGTACCCACAGGTCCTCCCCAGCTGTGCAGAGGACCCCACAGCTGAGGTGCAGGGGCCCCGGGAGGGGAAGGGAGAAATAGATTATGTGATGTCGGAGTAGGGGGACTTACCTTGGTGACCTTAGGACGCTGGTTCCATGTAGGTATAAGTATGCGAAGCCAGGAATCCAGGAAAAAAATTGCTAGAGAAGGAATTAAAAATAAGACTTTATATGAAAGAACCCAGCAGTAATTGAGCAGAGTCTTGAGCCCAGAAAACCAAAATATGGTTCATTGAAGTCAGTGTGAACGAAGCCAAGTTCAGTTGAAACATTTTATGTAGCATAAGAAGGTTTTCATCAAGTAGATAAAACATGATATGCATTAGTTGTAAAACGAGCAAACAAAAAACCCCCTAAAACCTACCGCACCTTCCTCTTCAGGCTGTGGGAGGACTAATTGTGAGAGCCCCAGAATGCTTTCTGGCCCAAGGTAAGGTTGAGCTCGTCTTAGCGGTTTTTGATGTAATTTCACCTGCACGATTTCACGTGTTCTGTAGCAATCCTGTGACACAGGTCCTCGGCCGAGCAGAGGCTTCGGGCACACTGAAAGAGGCAAGCAAAGCTGGGATTTGATCCCACGACTGTCTGGCTCTGAATGCCAATTTCTAGGTCCCCAGTCATTGTGCCTTACTGCCCTTCGTTCACAAATTCACTGGAAGAAACGTGGACAGAGCGCCTCACTGAGCTGAGCTGTCGCGGCTTAATTTAATTCATTCAAAGTTCCAATTTAACTGAATTCATAAGCCGTTATGAGCTCTTCCGACTGGGCACTGGGTCGGGTCCTGGACCCACGGAGGGGGAGGGCGCTGGCCTTGTCCACCAGGAGCTCAGGTTCCCAGGCCACTGCGCCAGTGAAGGACGGCCAGGTGCTGGGACCAGACGCCACTCCAAGGCTAGCGATTCTCTCTGCTCGCAACTCCATCGGGATCATTTCTTCTTCTTTCTTTCTTTCTTTATTTAGAGCGAGGGGAAGAGAGGGAGAAACAGAAGTAGAGAAGCATCAGTGTGCGAGAGAAACGTTGGGCTGCCTCTCTCACACCCCCAACCGGGGACCCTGACCCGCAACCCCAGGCATGCGTCCTGACCGGGAATCAAACCAGTGACTCTACTGTCCATAGGCCAGGGCTCAACCCACTGAGCCACACCAGCCAGGGTGGGACAATTTATTGAACTTCCTTACCTCTTTTGAGGACCTTAACTAAAGACATCTACCTGGTTTTGCTTGAAATTCCCCTATCTAGGTTGAGGTTTAAAGTAGGTTGTTAAATAAAAAGGAAAGAAGAGAGGGAGACAGGGAGGGAGGAAGAGACATTTGTCAGTAGTCGATCCTTGAAAAACAAGAATAATTTGATAAGGGTTTCAGGAAAGGAAAGACCCTTCCCCCGGGGTACATACCCCTCTGGGCAAGGGCCTCCTCTAAGTAGTGGGCTTTGGAAAATTGCTTCCAGATTCTAGAAGGAGGTCAGGAAAATGTCAGTTGTTGAGAAATTAGGAAGAAAACAGTTAATGAGATGGCTATCTGCAGGAGTAACCCACCCCCAAAATGTGCCGTGGATGGCTGTCCAGGGAAACTTGGAACTCCAAAACTAGTGCATTTACCACACAGATATGCATGGAATAGCCTGCAGGCACTATGCTAAACAATGGGGATTTAAGATAAAACAAACTCAACCCCTGCCCCCAGGTGCCTCGGAGTATAATCTGGGACTAAATGTAAATAGGGAAAGGTGTCTCCTAATCCGTTGCATTAACCTGAGTGTTCAAAGCCTTGACGGGACAGTAAAAGTGTGTGGCCAGAGGGAGTCCTGGAAAGGGGCCATGTAAGCCCACTCCCTGGGTGTCTACCCAGCCCCCAGGAGCACCAGTCCAATCAGAAGTGCAAGCTGCCTGGGCCAGAGGAAGTTTTCTTGGACTCTCCATACCTGGAAATTTTGTCCCCTTAGTACTTACAGAGGCTTCCTCTGTGCCCAGGGTTGTTCTAAGCGCCTGGCACCTGATCGTTCCTTTAATCCTCAGAACAAAATCCATGGCATAGATGTACTATCCCCACAGCAGATTAAAACTCTGAGGCCTCGAGAGGTGGCGATCTCACACAACCAGTGCGATGACAGAGAAGGGTGGTCTGGAGCTGGGGCCCCGCCCTCACCACTCGGCACTGGTTCTTCTACAGGCACCAGAACAGCTTCTCCTGAGTGGTGTGGGTTCCTTGGCTGCTTGATCCTGGGTAGGAAGGACCCAAATCAGGCACGCTTGTCATTGCAACTTAATCATTTGGCACTGAGTTTATACCCTAGCCCTATGCAAGTGTGGGCCTCACGTGTCAGTTTCTGGGGGCCTGACAGCCTCAGGGTACTCAGGGAAAATAAAGTTCCTTACTAGGTTCGTCAAAGGACCAAAACCCTGAGCAATCAAGTCGGGGGCCCGTTAGAAAACGGATGATCCAAGATCACACAGCAGCAGGACTTAGAGCTAGAACTGAGTCTCCTTGACTTCAGTAGTGGTACTTAATACTTGGACAGGAAAAGAGAGAGACTTGAATTGCACAGGAATAAAGTTTGGGAACATCAAGCCACATTTACAAACATCCTTTTAAAGTTCCCCCAAATTGAGGACTTAAGTGAGTATCATGTAGTTTTTTCCTCCTTCGCTTGTGGGGCACAGGCCCCCTCAGGGTGGGGGCTTTGTGGAACCCCTAGATGGAGCAGAAGCTCAGGCTCCAGTGAGAATGGGGGAGGCAGGGCCCAGAGGCCAGGCAATAAAACGAGTCTGGTTTAGAATCTTGTTTGAAAGCAGGTGGACTTGAGGAGCCTGCAGGGCTTTCGAGACACTGTGAAGTGGGTTGAGTTAAACAGAAACTGGACACAGGATAGGGTCTCAGAGCAGAGGTTCTTAAAGTTTTTCTGTTAGAGTCTCAGGACTTTCTGTGGTTAGGGAGAGAAGGGCCTAGGGCCCTAGGGGTGTGGGCTTGGGTGTGGCCTGGGAGTTCAGAGGGTTGAAGATAAGGTTCCCAACCCCACCCACTTCCAAGCCCTAGGGGTATAAGTACAAGATACAGAGAATGCACTTCTAGTTCGGAAGGAGTTGGGTTTCAAGCTATTGACAAAGTCTTAAGAAAACAGGGCCTGGAGTGAAGGGGAAGGGAAGGTGCCTCTGGAATCCAGGAAATCTGAAAGAGCCAGAAGGCAGTCACTTTTCCAGTTCAACTCATTTCAACAAATTCAACTCAGCACCTCTGTGTACCTGGCAGGGTGACGGAAGTCAACACAATAATGAACAAGTTGTACAAATTGTCTCTGCCTGCAAGAAGTATATAGTCTAAATATAGAGGCAGATGAACAATACAATTAAATCAGCATTTGATTACTCCTGCCCTGAGACAGCTGTGACGGACTGAAGGAGGAGGGGAGTGGCTGGAGGTGGGGTCCTGGGAGGAGAGGCTGCCCCTGTGCCGCTTGCTGGATGCAGAGCCCTCAGGGGCAAAGTGCCAGCCAAGTAGCAGCTGAGCCCCTGCATTTGTTTCTCCCTTCTCCAGATTCTGGTCCCTTCTCTCTCCAATTGCTTCATCCAGCCCTCCGAAACTTTTTACAATAGAACAATTTAAAACATTGTATCTTCTGCCATAGGCTATTCCACTGTACATAGAAGTGAAAGTCACATGACTTCTTTTCATGCATTTTTTCTTTCTTTTTTAACTATGTGGCATGCACAAATACAGTGTCTTTATAAAGGTAAAACAGTAGGCATAGACAATGAACTGTGACAATTCTCTGTCCCCCCTTTTACGACATTCTGCCAACAGGTAACTGTTCGGGGTGAAGCCTTCTTCGTGTATGGCTGTGACGCCCTGGCCCGTGTCCTCCTCTCGCTTTCTGCAGAGGCCAGGAGAGGCTGGCAGTGCCTTCACCCGGCTGGTGAATTGGGGAACAATAATGGTCATGCTCAGCACACGGTTTCCCTTTCTTCATCCTGGGAGTGAGCCGTCTGCCAGAAACACCATTCTCCCCTGCTCAGTTACCAGCACGTGGCCCCCTCCTCCCTTGCCCCAGGGCGTGCACCTACGGGGCAGTTGGTTAGTGTGCGATGTGCCCTGACCAGAAACCCATGGTCAAGCTATACACATTAGGTTGTATCATCCCCCTGTATTCACTGGGGTCGTTGGAATGCCACCAGGAGAACCTGCCAGTTGTCACTTCATCAAATTAGTTTATGTCGCCCTGGATGATGTGGCTCAGTGGATTGAGTGCCAGCCTGTGAACCAAAGGGTTGCCGGTTCCATTCTCAGTCAGGGCACATGCCTGAGTTTCCGGCCAGGTCCCCAGGGTGGGGCGCGTAACCACGTGTTGATGTTTCTATCCCTCTCTTTCTCCCTCCCTTCCCCTCTCTCAAAATAACTAAATGAAACCTTTAAGAAAATTAGTTTAGGTCAATTTGTAACAGATTGCTAGAAATTAGATGAGTCATATAAATTTTAATAAATGCTATCAAAATCCTTTTTGAAAATCTTTATTAATCTTCCTATTAACAGTGGTGGAGAATGTTCTTTTCCTGTATCCTCAGCAACTCTGGGGTCTACTTTTCATTTGCATGCCTCCCTTATTCATTCTGAAAGCACAAATAGTAGAGTGAAAACAGTAACTATGATTTATGGACCCAAGTGCTACGTTGCACTAAGCAATTTGCAAACACTATCTCACTTAATTCTGACAGGCTCATCCTACAGGTATGAACAGCTTCTGATTTACGGACCGGGGAGTGGAAGTTTGGAGAGGTTAAAAAGCTTGCCAGGGGTTGTGAACGGTGAGGGACAATGCAGCTGGTGAACTCAGGCAAACTGTTCTGAAGCCTGCACATATGGGAGCAGAATCATTTAGGAAGGAAGGAAGGAAGGAAGGAAGGAAGGAAGGAAGGAAGGAAGGAAGGACGGACTTCATGACAGGGCCTGTTACTGTTTTAAAAATACAATTTAATTGGCATTTGATGATTCAAATGGTACCTCAAGGTTATAGTTATGATATCAAGTCTCTTAGCCTCTAAGAGTGCCAAAATAAAGGCTTGTTTTTAGAAGAAAACTCTCCCTTCAGATTTAGGAGCTGCCAATGGATGGCTTCTCCCAACTGATCACTTGCCTGGTCTGTCTCTGCAGGAGGTGAGTGGTCGCACCATTGCCTCCCTTTTGGAACGCAGGGCCCAGACCCGAGAGTTCCCGTGTCCCCGGGTCAGTGTGAGATTCCAGCTGGTAGGCTGAGCTCTGACTTAGTGTTTGCCCTCACGGTGGTAACGTAGAGGAAGATGCAAGGGGTGTGTGTGAGTGTGTGCACATACGTGCACTCCTTATGTAAAAGGGTCAGAAGGGGAATGTGGAAAGGGTGTGGGATTGTACGGGTTTGTGGTGGAAAGGCAGTGATGGCAATTTGGAGAGGCTGGCCCCGGCCATCATGTCTTGAAACACTGCAAGATTAGAAATGATGAGGTCACAGGATGCTAAGACCAGCCTTGGAGGTAATGATTTCTTTTCTTTACTTAAGAAAAGAGGACAACTTAATATATTATATTATATTATATTATATTATATTATATTATATTACATTACATTACATTACATTACATTACATTACATTACATTATATATTATAAAATTAAAAATAAAGAAATTAATAGTTTTATAAATATCCAATATTAATATTAAATATTATACAAACCATAATATGTTATTAAATATTTTTATAAAATGAAACCATTTACAAGTCTAGTATTTAAGATTCACAAAGTTGCCAATATAAAAATTCAACCCCAGGCTTCATGTGTGCTGTGTCTCACCCAGCATTTTTTTTGTCTTTCATCTTCACAGTTTGATTATGATGTGTCTTTCAGCTTATCATTTTGGGGACTCAGTCAGCCACTCAAATGTGTAGGGTTTTTTTGTCTTGTCTTTCAGCAAATTAGGAGAGTTTGAGACATTATTCCTTCAATATTTTTTAAGGCCCGCACTTTCTTCTCTCTTTTGGTACTTCAGGAGCATAGATGTTAGATCCTCCCCCAGCCCCGGAGGCTGCGTTCTCTCCGCCCTGTTTCCTCTGTGCTGCTCTGATTGGATACTTTTCATCGATTTACCTTCTACTTTACTGCCTCCTCTGCCATCTCCACTTTGTTACTGACCCATTCAGTGAGTATTTTTATTTTGGATATTGTTTTTTTCCCTTCTAAATTTCCATTTGATCCTTTTGTTTTTATATCTTCGATTTCTTTGCTGAGATAGTCTAGTTTCCAGAATGTTTTTAATTACCTTCAGAGTTTTTATGATCGCTCCTTTCGAATATGTTCATCAGATAGTTCCAACACGTCTGTCTCTGGGCACTAACATCTGCTGACTTGCTTTCCAGTGCAAGACGAGATTTTCCTGCTTCTTGCTGTGCCACGTAGTTTTGGGTCGTATCTTAGAAGTGCTGCGTGGTGTGTTACGAGACTTTGGTTCCTCTTGAAGCCTTCTATTTTAGCAGGCAGCCAGCACATTTAGATTTAGAACACACATCCTGGCCCACTTTTGTGGGCTGTGGTTTGAATATTAATCTACCTCTTGAACCTCCGCAGTGCTGTTCTGGACTGCCCCACTGTGCAGGACGGAGGGGCCCGTCTGAAACCTGGCTGGAATTCCACACTGCAGTTCAAGTCTCAGAGCTTTTTTGCTACGTTGCTTTTCATCAGTTTTACTGCTTGGGCCCCTTGGAGATGAGTCTGGGACTTCATATTTGGATTTAAACGGTCTCTTTCTCCTGCTGCCTCTTCTCACAATCCTCCTCCAACTCTCTAGTGGGAAGGGGAGGAGGAGGCTGCTTCTCTGTGGTTAGTGCTGGGCCAGCGCCGACAACGAGGTCCCAGCCCACATTGTCTCACCGCTGTGCTTGGCGGTGAGAAGCAGCAATGCCTTTGCTCACATTAATTAAACGTGGCAGGGACAGCCAGCGGGTCTGCGTGTGAAACCTAAAGCTACAAAACTTCTAAGAGAAGACATAGGGGAAAATCTTGGTGATCCTGGGTTAGGTAAAGACTTTTTAGATAGAACACAAAAAACCCATTTAAAAAACATGATAAATTAAACTTTATCAAAATTAAAAACATCTGTTATTCAAAAGACACTGTTAAGAGAATGAAAAGACAAGCTTCAGATTGGGAGAAAATAATAGCAAAACAGGACCTATATCCAGAATATATAGAGATTTATCACCCAGGCTGGTGTGGCTCAGTGGATTGAGTGCAGGCCTGAGAAGCAAAGGGTTGCTGGTTTGATTCCCAGTCAGGGCACATGCCTGGGTTGCCAGACAGGCCAGGTTCCCAGTGCGGGCAGTGCAAGAGGCAACCATACATTGATGTTTCTTTCCCTCCGTCCCTTCCCCTCTGTCTAAAAATAAATAAATAAAATCTTTTTTAAAAAGATTTTTCAAAACTCAATATGAAAATGAACAACCTAATAAAAAATGTGCAAAAGACTTGACTGGACACTCCACCAAAGAAGAGATACGGAAGCAAACCAGCACATGATAAGATGCTCATTGTAAGTCATAAGGGAAATACAAATTAAAGCCACAGTGAGGTACTGCTCCACACTTATTAGGATGGATAAAACAAAACCAGACACTGGTCAGTACCAAGTGTCGGTGAGGCTGTGGCGTTGCCTCGGGACACTGACTCAGTGCTGCTGGTGTTAATGACAATGGCACAGCAACTCTGCAAAACAGCCGGGCAGGTCGTTACAGCACTAACATTCACTTACTCACCATCCAGGAACCCTGTTCTTAAGCAACTGTCCAAGAGAAGTGAAAATTTATGTTAACACAGAAACCTGCATATGATTATTTGTAGCAGCTTTATTCTTAGTGGCCTCAAATTAGAAACTGTCCAAGTAGACTTCAAATGGAGGATAGATAAGCACACTGCAGGACATCATACTGACTAACTAAGAGGAGCAAACTACTGCTACATGTAACAATGTGGGTGAACACGTAACACCCAGCGACAGAAGCCGTACCCCAACGGCTCCAGTCCTCCTGAAAAAGACCCAAGTGCAGGGGAGTGAAACAGGCCCGGAGGTGGAGACTGACTGTGAAGAGGCCTGAGGGAGTCTGGGGAGGATGAAATTGTCCTGGGTCTCCACTGCGGCGACTACATGTGCGTATGTGTCTGTTAAACTCGTTGGTAGGTGCACACACACACAGATTTTTATGTGAATTATACCTCCATAGACCTGACATTTTAAAAAGTGCATGAAGCTTCATTTATGGAAATTGGCAGATTTCCCCCCTCTTTCAACCCTTGGAGAGTTCTGGCCATGCCATCATTGAAGAATCGTAGCATTTTCTGGGTAAGGGATGGATGAGTGGGGCCCGGGGTGGTGGGCGGGGCATCTCAGAAGATGGCCCTGTCTGAGCAGAGGCAAGCGCATGTGGGCTGAATTGTGAGAGGAGGTGCTAAAATAACCCACAGGCCCCGCAGAGCAGAGGCCTGTGCCACAGTTGAGAGAGCAGGCTCTGGGGTGGTGAGACAGCCTGAATTTGAACCTGGCTCGTCTACTTCCCATCTTTGTGACCTTGGGTAAGTTACTCAACCTGCCTGTGCCTCAATTTCCTTCTGTCTAAAGAGAATGCTAATATAGCTACATGCCTTACAGTGGTGAGGACTAAACTGATTAATCCCCTCAAGTGCGTAGAAGAGTGCCGAGCATACAGTAAAGTGCTCAGTTAATGACCATTGATGAGGCTTTAGAGGGGGCAGGGCTGGGTTAAGAAGAACCAGTTTGGGTGCCCCTGAGTTCCGTGGAAGAATTTTAATTTTAAAAGGTGTGGCAGCCACACGATCAGACCTTCGTTTTGGAAGGGTGGCGCTGGTGACTGCTGCGGAGCAGGACATCTGATGTTGAGTAAGGGGACTTCTGCGATGGCCCCAGAGGCCTGAGCCGGGGCAGGGGAATGTCGGTTCTATTTCTCTGGGGAATGCTGATGCACTGAGTCTTGACAGAAGGAAGAAACAGCAAATGTGTTATGGTCTAAGAGCCTGAAGATGCAGCTCCTGTCTTCCGCCCTTCTCCTGGACCATTCAGGATGCTCAGAGAGGTAATGCGCAGAAGCACTCAAAGCAGTGTACCTGTCTGTCTAGACTCAGTGAGAACCACAAACCCTGCCATCGCCCAAGTAATAAGTTTTAAAAGAATTCTGTTTTACAGTGTGTATCTTTCTAATTTGAAGTGTGCTCTCTTATTTTTTCTTTAAAATAAAAGACAATTTTCATTTTCACCAATAACTTTACTGATGATATTTCAAGTATGCCAGCTAACTCCTGCATGATTGTTTTTAATTAATGTCTTGATTTGATAGCTATCAACTTCAATTGTTCTACCCAACCATGGAGCATCATCCAGTGAGAACTCTCCAGCATGAAACTTTGTGAACCACTTTTGACATGTTTGATCAGTCACAGCACCTTCTCCATACACTGCACAAATCTTTTATTGCGTTTCAGTTGCATTTTTACCTTTGAAATAATAAAGCACGATATGCTGAAAATGTTGTGTATTTTCTTCTGTCTTCAATATTAAATTGGCCACACAAAAATTCACCAATTTCAGTAAGTTTTTTAATGCACGCTGATATGACAGCTGTCACAATACAATCTAACAAAATTGTTTTGAATTAAGTTCAAGACAGCTAAGCACTACAGTACCATTCCTACCCATCATGACCGTGACCACCTCAGATGACAGGAAATGGTAACAGGTTCAGTTTATACATGAAAATGAATGTACCCTCAAAGGGCAATTTATTGCTGAGTTTTGTGCTGCAAACATACACACAGGTCACTGGTCTTTAATAGTCTAACTTACACATCTGCATGTTTTCACTGTCATCTCAACCCGTTCTCCCCTGAGCAGAGTCCCTGCTTTCCTCTAGCACACACTAGGACTGATAACTTGCCCCCCAGCAAGGCTCCAATACCTTCTCCTTCAACCCAACAGCATTTAAAATATCGGGAAATGACTGTGAATGAGCATGTTCGTGCAGTGAACATCCTTGCTTTGTTCAACCATTCCTCATAGACTCCTTCTCATAAAATCTGCGTTTGCCCCGGCCCTCACCACGCACCTGGGCAGAATCCAGCTTTAACATACTCTCTCCTAGGTTGGGTCTCATTCTGAACTCATCAAGTGTCATCTGACCCATGTCTGAAGTATCAGGCATGGGAGCATTACGGCCAACCATCCAGACTAATCCAAACCAATATTCCACTAGGATGCTAACAGTTCCATGCAATACCTTTTCAAGCTTGCAGTCCTGTGACTCAGGGTAAAAGCAGTTTCCTGGAGAAGGCTGAATTCAACCTTCTCCCAACCTCCTTCCTCACTCCAACCTGTGAAGGTGACTCATGTGATGAAGTGCCAGCCAGACATTATTTCACGAGTTGTTAAAATGCAGTCTGGGCTGGAAGCTGCTTGAGATCTAACAAGCCAGTATCTTTAGGGGAAGAGGGGGAGGTAGGTTACTGTTTGCTTTAAACCAAAGAACTTAAATCCTCATCAGAAACTTCCTGTGTGGCCGTGGACGGGGCAGTTTGCGGACACGGCTTACTCAAAAACGTTTACCCAGAAATGTTTACTTTAATGCATTTATTGCCTCATGCCTGATTCCCCAACTCCCAAAGAATCCTGAGCTTTTATTTTAAGAATAAAGTATTTAACATATGCCTTTTAACACAAAGCACTGAAGTTTTTTGGGGGGGAGAGCAGGTAAATGTCAGAAACAAATGGCCATCCCAAGATATGCATTAGGTGAGTTTATGGCCATATGCTGGGTTGTCTGCAGGTGTATAGTTTGTGCTGAGATTTCCTATTGGCCATTATCAGAAGACAGGGGACACAGCTTTAGGGCCGAGTTAATTTTTTTTAGTGCATCTTTTGGTTATTCTGTTTTCCTTTCCCTCCATCAACAATGGTTGCCTATCAGAGTGATTTACTTGGAAATTTCTAAGTAGGGTGTCTTCCATGGTAATGCTGCTGAGCTTTGTTCCTCGTGACCCCTGCACACACAGTAATCACATGATCACACTTAATAGTCTGATGGTTTTATTAACAAGTATATAATACATATATTGCATACTGTATATAGTATATGAGGGCTGTACAGTACAAATTCGTGTTCACAGTTTGACATGACAAAATGTCATTACTGAATTCCCATTGGACTACAGAGTAGAAACAGAGAAGGTACATTAAACATTCACATCTTTAGTAAGAAAGATTACCAAAATGTTTCAGTATTTGCAAGTATACTAATGCATGCTAAAAACCTTTACCCATTCAGTCTTATTAGCTTATAAAATATATTACACTTTATTA
This sequence comes from Artibeus jamaicensis, assembly GCF_021234435.1. Taxonomy (NCBI): domain Eukaryota; kingdom Metazoa; phylum Chordata; class Mammalia; order Chiroptera; family Phyllostomidae; genus Artibeus; species Artibeus jamaicensis. Next base: position 4,331,628 of record NW_026521954.1, read on the forward strand.
AAAATTTCTGCATAGTTTATACAAGTATTAAAGTACTGTCAATGTAATAATCCTGCTACACTCGCAGGGATGGGTTAAGAGATGCTAAGCAGACAGATTATTTTGACCCTCTAACACTAAGTACATATCAGCGAAAAAAAAAAGTGCTAGTATTTGTAAAACATAATATTGTAGCCCTCGTTTAATGCATGGAAAATGGCTTTGTAAATGTCTTATTTCTGAAGTAAATTTGTAATCATTTAGAAATTATTATCCTTAACCAAGAAGAGAATAAATACCACTCTGAGCAACTTCATGTATGAAAGCAATTCCTTCAAGATGACTGTATTTTCAAACCAACGGATTTACTGTAAAACTTCAGGTCTTTGAGATTGCCTTGAAAACAATCTCACCAGGAATGATGTGCAGACATATACAGTATCGGCAACACTCTTTCAAATTCCACATTAGTGCAACACTGATAGTGCAGACGGGTGTAAGAAAATATACGTATGTAGTTCCCCTGTAAATCTGTTCCCAGGCTCTTGAATTTTCTGCCTGTTTAGCATTTCCTCAGTTGAACACAGCTATACGGTGCTAGCCCATTCATTCTCCAAACCAGGTGACTCCGGATTTTAATGCCCATTTCTGATGCAGATTCACATTTTACAACTCTAATAAAATATGATGGGTTCAGATGGAATCTTTCTGACTTCTTCAAGATGACACTTGGATAGTAACTGAAGAAATTCTCTAACAATTTATACAACACTAACGCCATGTTTACAAATCATTCTCACCCACTTCAATATTGCAATTAAAATCACCATGGATGGGAAAACCACACATTCAAAGGGCATCTCATCTTGTTTGAGGCCTCCCACAATTACAGCTAAAAATGACTAAGACTAAATTTCTCAACTATCATAGTAAAATACAAATATATATAAAAAAGTAAAATTTGGAAAGAGCCGATTGGTCAAGTATATAGTCTAGCATGGGAACAGAGAATGGCTTCTCTGGGTTGCTTCCCGCCCCCAAGTTCAAAAGGAACTTTGTTAATGAACTGTTAGCATAATCAAAGCTAAGACTTACATAATAATGTAAGTCTCTGCAGGGTCTTGCTTACACTACCAAATGGAATTTTTATACACCACAGCGCACAGTAAATTTCATTAGAACCCATGAAACTTTCTATTCACTGGACTCAGACTCAAAAACAACCACACAAGAGCCATTTTTATCCCTCAATTCCTATCTTAGTGGCAAACATACAAAACAAAAAAATGAAAGGAAGGGCCCAATTAGGATGTTTTAATCAAATTGTTCTAAGCAAATTCTGCAGTGCTTAAAAAACAAAACCAAACCAAAAAACCCAAGTGCCAGATAACACATCACTTTCCACTTCTCAATCACATTTCCTTTCAGCCAGTTCAGAGAGCTATTGAGTGAGATCTTAGGTGCACCATCCTTACTTTTATGAACAACTAACTTTTATGAACATAGCGCCAAAGTAAGCTTCCCACACAATCCGCAGGCCTCCAGAATCCCTTATTCACCGATGCTCTAAAAATAGTGCATTCCTCCCAGGCAAGGTTGCGTTGGGTCCCGAGTTGTGGCTGGGATGCATCTTCAGGGTGCCATTCTTCTCCATCCTCTACGAAGGGCCATTTGGTTATACACGCCCCCATTTGACCACCACCAATTCCTTCCAATTTAGGACCAATAGCATCTCTACACACGAATTATTTTTATTGGCATATAGACTATGGTGCTCAAAAGCCTGCTTTTGAAAAACTTCCCCCAAATAATGGTGCTATTTATCTTCAACATAAACACGAGTCATTTTCAGTCTGTTCTTCGGACAGGACACTTGATAGTGAAAGGAGATCGCCAGCCCTGACGGTAAACATTTGCGAGTTTTTGGGCTACATATGTGAATCCCTGAACTGTGATTTTCTGCATTTTTCAGAAATCTACCCCCCCAAGGTAAGGTCTGTGTGCTTCACAACTATTCACAAATAGTGTCACTCAGGTCTTATTGAACCGACCAAAGCACTAGCAGATGCTTATTCATGATACGTGTCATGCATGCAAATGACAGCCAATTTGGCACCTGTATAGCTCACACAGAAACTATAGCTCACAGTTTCTGTATGAAAGGTATGTGAGAAATTTGATATGGGGATATCATTACCACTCGATGTTTCCTTGTTTGTGATAAAAAGCTCTAAGTAGATTGGGTAAAAGGCCATTCAAATCATATCCAAAAGATTTTTTAAAAATAATTACTGGGCAATTATTTTTGTGGTATCCGTACTGTCAATGCTGGATGATCTCCATTAAGGACACTGTAAAAAAGGAGACCAGTGCAAGGGGGACTCCATCAGAATTTGGCTTTGCAGGACAGCTTAACGCAGCTGAACATGCACAGAGACCGAAGCTCTAGGAACGCTCCGCGCAGCTAACCAGAGGATGAAATCTCCCTGAAGAGCCCTGGCTGGCTTCCTTGTTTGCCCCTCTGCTCCAACTCCATGCAATGCAAATACATCCCTTGAACTGAGAATCACCTACATCAACAGCTCTAGCCCCGTCTTCCAGTGGTGACAGAGACCTCCTTACTATCTGTAGGCACCAAGGAGGGGAAAGGACTTGATTTAGATGATGTGATAAATCCCAGCTGACAAGCGAACCTGGTGAAGGACAATGAAAGAACTGACTGTACTAGCTTGGAATCCTGCTGCCCTTCTAGCTAACCCATGAAGGGATCCGCCCATCTTCTGCTGTGCAGCACAAAATGCGATCACAGGGCTCAGAGGTATGAATGTCTCTGGCAAGGACTACCAGGCTGGATACTGTATTTCTAATACATTTACTTCTTTAGAGGAATACATGGACAAACCGACAACTGGTTCTGTTAGTTTACATGTTCCCTTGTTCTCATTACATTAAACGTATCTGTAAGAAGGGTTTGCTTAGCATCCCCGGAAAAAAAAAAAAAAAGTGTTCACATTCTTTAGGTCTGACCCGTGGTAAGGAGAAGGGGGGATTAGAATATTTACTACTGACCATATATGGAAGTTTGAATGATATAAATTCAGAGATTCAGACCAGCTGAATCAAAATTAAAATGTACATGTAAAAAATGAGTTAGACAGTGGGGGGGAGGATGAGAGAGCCGGGCGAGTGGGGCACCAAGGCGGGAGGGAGGTGGAGGCACTCAAACTAGCATGTGGCGTTTCCTGTGGAGGGCAAGGTGGTCAGAACGGGAGAAGCTGCGGTCACAGTCTGGACACTGGAAAGGTTTGATTCCAGTGTGTTTCCGAAAATGTCTTGTGAGTTCATCAGACCGAGCAAACTTCCATGTGCATCCTTCCCATGTACATTTGTAGGGTTTTTCTCCTGCAAAAAAGAGAAAATGAAAAGAGCTTATTTTTTTTTTTTTGATAGCAAAAGACTTTTAGTAAAGGTAGTAACATTAAATTTTTCAGCTAAAGCTCTTGAACGGATTATTGTAAAGGCGTGTTTATCCATTTGTCCCTCAATAACAGTGCCTTATAAGCCACTATAGGACAGGCAATACAAATTTAATTCATTCTCTTTAATATTTAACTGGCTTGTTGCCCCAGCCCCCCAAAGGAGGGAGGTAATTTTAAGAATGCTTATAGCAGGAAGGTGCAGAAATCCATTCTGAGGGGCTAAATAATTTTGGTTTTGTCCTTCAGAATGGGGATTAATAACTTAAGGAACACCTGGTGACCTGTATTTGTCTACTGTCAAGTCTTAAACCTGCTGACAAGCTTAGTTATGTGCATTCCCAGCCCAAATTGAGCATCTGTGGGATCTTCATGTTCTTTTGAATAGTCTTCCAAAAATCTGGACTCTCTACCAACTAAATTATCTGTTGAGATTCCAACATCTTTTGTTCAGTCAGCAATAACTATTCCTAAGAATAATGCTGTAATCAGAAGCACTAAAAATACAGTGATTCCTGCCCATCCCGCCAGAAGCCAGGCTCCTCCAGTCCCCTCTGGTGGGACGAGGGTCATTTGCAGAGGAGGACCAGAAGACCCCTGTAGGAAAACCCTCGGGAGAGCCATGATGAAGACCCTCACAAAGAAAAAGGCTTTTAATGGCCATCTCACACGTTCACATGAGTAAAAATAGGTAACGGGCATCGCAAAATAATTTCCATTGCCTGTTCTCTAGAACATGGCTGCTATTCCTTGGCCTTTCGGTGGGATATTCAAAATATGTCTTATCTGTTTTGCAGCACAGAAGATAAATGCTAAGAGGTATTTTTTCCTACATCAGAATTCTTAAGCAAATATTGACTTCGGTCTTTTTAATCATAGGCTGGAATTTGGTAGCATCTACTTCTGAGGCCCCACTAATGGCCTGGGGATGCTTTTATGAACCTCTTTGTTATCATAGGGCTGGGTGACTGAGAGTTTCTCTAAGTGCAAGGCTATCTACCACCCTCCCCTCTCTCCCTAGCCCAAGAACAGCTGTAGGTAGGCTGCTTTTGTTTCCTCTCCCCAAAAGTCACTGAAAAATTCCACCTCCATTCTGCCACATACCGTCCCGCCCTTTTCTCTTCCAAATCCCAGATTCTTCTCTTTTTAAATTTTCCTAATAAGAATGACTTGTAGGAATTAAAAAAAACAAAACACCTACATTCTGAATGAAGAACAATACACATGAAGACAAATTCTTACTATGCTAGAATTTCACATTGAAGAGTGTGAGGCTCGGTCAGATGAGGCGTACAGTACACATTAATCACCAATACTCAGTACAGTTGACCAGCCTGTTTAAATAATTTTATACAAATCCCTTTAGATAGTTTTCTACAAAATGTTTAAGAGCCCACAGAACAACTTTTATGTTTTCTTCACCTACGCAAGAGTTTCATGAGATCCGGATTCAAGACTGGGCAAGATGGAAAATATATCCCCAACAACGAGGGCCGGCAGTCGCACCGGGGTCTCCTCAGTTTCAGAAGAGAGGATTTACCCAGATTCCATTTCTACGAACTGATGCCTTTATTCTGCATAAAGAACTGAATTTTTGCTATTGTGAGTTTGATAATGTATGAGGTCTGTCCGGAAAAAGCCCAGCCACTGTTAATACAACAAGGATGGTTTGTATGCCATCCTTGTAACCTGGCAGCCAAAGAGAGTGGACTGGAATGCACGTGTGTGAACAATGAGGCCTTCACTGTACTAGTCAGTGGGTGTGGTAGACGCCACTGAGTGAGCCTGGGCACTGAGTGGCTGTCACATTCATAATGACTGAGTAGAGCAATGGATCTGCATCAAATTTTGAGCTAAACTTCAACAATCCTCCATGAAAACTATTTGGATGATTCAGAAGGCCACGGATATGGGCAACTGGTGATCGGCACTTTCATTAAGACACCATGCCTGCTCATTCATCACATCTTGTGCAGTTTTTTTGGTGAAAGATCAAATCACCCCATTGACTTAGTTCCCTACAGCTGAGATTTGGCACCCTAGTTCGGGGTTTTCCCAAAACTAAAGTCACCTTTGAAAGGGAAGAGACTGCAAACTGTCGGTGAGATTCAGGAATATGGTGGGGCAGCTGATGGCCAGTAGAACTATTGAGGTTCCAAGGTGCCTACTTTGAGAGGGCCTGAGGCTTCATTGTCCTATGTACAATGTATCTCGTATCTTCTTCAATAAATGTCTCCATTTTTCATATTACATTGCCAGATCCCTTCTGGACAGACCCTGTCCATTCACTAAATGGGAGCCCATATGCAGACCACACCCTGACCAAATGGGCCCTCAGCGGAGAGCACTCTCCCTCTGTTACAGTGGGGATTCCGCCCCGTCCCTCCCCTTCACTGCCGAGTACAGACTGCAAGTGATGGACTGCGCCAGACATAACCTTGAATCTCCTCCGCTTATTACAAAAGTCAATCATTATCAAAAACTTCATTTTTCATGACAGACCATCTGTAAATGACTATGGTAACTTTCAGAGGCCTAAAAACCAAATTTCATCCGAACAACCCCTGAAAGTTAGAACATTCGACTTAACATTTTATTCTAATTCTTCTTAAGAAGAAAGGGAGCCTTCTATCTCTGATACCTGTATGTGTTCTTCTGTGTGCTTTCAAGTGAGAGCTTTTAGTGTACACTTTGTTGCAGCCGTCATAGTCGCATCTGTGTATCCGCCGCTTCCTCTGGGTATCTGGAGACTCCACAGGTATAGGTCTCTTCCCAGGCTGCACTATGACTGAAGGGTGATTCCTGTGAAAGCCAATGGTCAAATGCAAAATGTTGAGTGAAAGCAAGGCTCTTCCTTTTCTGCAGTGTACCAAAAGCATTAAACACCTCTAGGCAAAAACAAACAGAACACCCAACAAAATAAACACACACAAAAATAGCTGATCAACCCAAGAAGCACTGCTATATTCATTCAACAAACATCGAGTGAGCACCTACCATAAGCCAGGCATTGTGCTTGGCACCAGGACACAAAGATGAATAAAAACAGGGTTCCTGCCCTCGAGGAGCTCACACTCTAGGGGGAGACAGACATGTAGATAAGTAACGACAGTAAGAAGGGTTAGGTGCTACGCTGTAGGGAGGTGCCAAGTGCCAGCAGTCTGTGCCTGACAGTTACCTATGGATACACTTCTGCGGCACTAGGTACTGCCAGACACTCCACTATGCTTCACAGGCCGTCCTGGTTTCATTTATTGTTCCTTAGGGCAAGGTCAGATTCCTGCGTGCCAGGCAAACACACTATAGGATATACCTACATTTTATCCTTTCCACAACTGGCCTTCGGTGGGACTCTTAAAAATCGACAACTCACACTGGATTTTCAAAAGCTGGCTCTTCCAAAAACCAACCAAGCAAGCAGGCTGGCCCTGCTGCTTTCACAATTCAAGCCTTTCCTGTTTCTATCCTTCCTGCCAGCGGGAGGCCGTTGGGGCGGAGCCGGCAGTCAGGCGAGGAGAGGAAGCTGCAACCGGGACCCTATGGCGCAGGTGCTCCCCCCGGGACCCCGACATCCGTTCTGACTGATGGCTCTCACCCAGACTCACCTGCCTGCACATGTACAAATCCACCCAGGGGAAACCTCAGTCCTAGGGACTTCCTTTCTCAGAAAGGTAACTGGAAAGTAAAGGCAGATGGGAAAACCCGGGAAGGGTCTGTAGTTTTCTCAGACTTCCTCTGCTGATTAATGTTAAGTAATTCAAATTTCTCATCCACTCATTCATTCTGATCCATTCACTTGCTTTCCTACTGACTAATTACTTGATACATTACAAGCTTATGTAGTTGGCCTCCAACTATAACAGAAGACTTTAAAAAAATTAAAGCTCTTAAGATGTTGCAAATAACATATAGAATGTTTACACAAGTATGTAATTGGGAGAACGAAGATTGTGAGAAGAAAAAAAATAAAAGAATTTAATGAGGGTAAACACGCAAACCTGAGATGAAAAAGGAAAATAAAATTTAGCCATAAAGATAAAAGAAGACTCTCTGACATAAAAGTTGGTTTTTTACCTTGGTAAAAATATAAATACATATCCTTCACCAGTACATTTTTAGGCAAGCTAGGAAGGAACTAAAAAGAGAATAAAAGGTGTGTTTAAATGACCACACTTATTTATCACTTTCATTAGCAAAGGAAACCGTCAGTTCTGAACCTCACTCTACCTTCGTACCCTGACGATTAGAGGGGCGAAGCAGAGAAATAAAACAGCCAAGTTTGGACACGTGGAAAGTAAACATGAACCAGTCAGGTGGAGGAAAGACAAGAACTTAAATTTTATTAACGCATAAATAGTGAAGAAAATAAGATGTGAGAGGTGTACAGACAGATAAAGTTCTTATAAATCTAAATGACCAACTTAAAATTCTCCAATTAAAAAAGTTACCAGTTTATTTAACTTTCAACTTTAATGCCAGTGATTGAAAAAATGTTTTATTTTCACTAAAAGAACTTCAGGAAATAAAATGCTGAGAAAAAAAATGTATGGCATATGCTCTGAAATAATGAGAATGTTCTAGGTAACTTCAGAAGTCTCTCCTGATTATTGGATTTTATGGGTTGGGACTCAACCTAATAGTTTCTGTGCAGGAGTTACAGATTGCTTTTTCCGGCTGCTTATTTTGCATACAAAGCCATGTGCTCCAGCTTTAAATCCCAGCTCTGTGGCTGACAGTCCCCGAGACCCTGGGCAAGGTGTTTATCCTCAACGGGAAACGGGACTGACGGTATGATCCGGAGGGGGACGGTAATGTACACAAAGCATTTAAGAACAGTATCTGTTCCGGATGTACATCTTCTCAACGGTAGCTGTTCATAATTTGAGGTTCAGAACTTTATTTGCTAACTTTGCCCCTATATGGTTTAATTTAATGAGGAGTTTGGGGGGCGGGATATCCCAACACTGTATCAGGAAGTCTCTATACCAGCTAACATCTAACCTCGAAAGGTAGCCTCATTCTGAGGGTGCTTAGCACCCCTCTCTCTAAAGAGCCAGATGTTAGCACAGGCCGAGGCTAGAGATCAGAATCTTGGGATCTCACCCTTGGTGAGATCTTGGTCTCCTCAACTGCTCATTTCCAAAGAGGTTGTCTGGGATCATCACAACCAAGAAGTCAGAAGAGCTATTAAATACCAGAGACTTCCTGGTCCTTGTTTTGAGTTAAGCTGACCTCTCAAGTTTGCTACCATTCATATAAACGAGCACATAGGGAAATCCGATCCTTAAGCTTTTTGTGATATTTTCACACGGGCATACGTACATGCAGCAAAAGGAATTGGATATACATTTGAGTGCCTTTACAAATCATTCTAGAGCAGTAGCTCTATGACCAAGCAAATGGATTTCAAAGCTGTGTTTTTAAAGTCAGCTTCTAAAGTAAGGGTTTCCTAAGGCAAATACTGGGGCTGCATCCTCATAATGGTACTGGGTGCTTGGTTTCAAGCGATCTCTTCCCGGCTGGCTGGCTTCCTACGTGGGCTGTGACTGGCCACACACCAAGACATTACTTAATCGCATCTGTGAGAAAACTTCTTGAAGAGTGTATGTCTTGGTTGTGGCTCATCTGTTGAATTTTTTGAGAAGCAAAATGCATTCTTAGGTCACAGCATTAGACTAAGCATATTGCTCATTAATCATTAAAATCTATCCAGCTTAAGATCATCAAAAGAACATTACTCAAAGTAAGAAAGGAAAAAGATACTTTCTCTTCACCAGCATTCAATTTAGAGCATAGCATATTGCCTTTAAATATTCTTCTATAATGTTTGACACTGTAATTCATAATAACCTAGATGCTGGAGTAGCCCCTTTCAGTCAACGGGTCCCTCCCTATCTGGGCAGTTGGTTTCACAGCATCTTTTCCATCACCTGTGCAGGAACAAGTACAAGTCCACCAAGCCATGTCGTCGGTTACCTTGCCAGAGACGCCTGTCATCATAAACAACAGGTGGCCCTGGCTGGTGTAGTTCAGTGGACTGAGCATGGGCTGTGAACCAAAGGGTTGCCAGTTCAATTCCCAGTCAGGGCGCATGCCCAGGTTGTGGGCCAGGTCCCCAGTGGGGGCCATAAGAAAAGCCATTCTCCAGTTATCAGGGGGTATATGAAAACAACAAAAAATGACTATGGTTTGGTGCAATGGGCAATTAACACATGTGATACTGTGAAGGCACCTACTTGGGATGAATATGGATTCAACTAGAATATTTGGAGTTTCCAGAAAACAAGCTATTCTGAAACCAGAGAATTCACCTTCTGTTGCAGAATTAACTGTTTAAGGGAGAGGGATGGAGATGATTAAATAGAAGTGTGGGCAGATCATTTGCTTCAGGTGCAGAAAAGGTGCCCCGGGAAGCAGATGATGGAAGGGACCCTGAGACCACAACTGTTGCCTCAGGACCAGGAAGCTGGCTGCTGAATCCAATGTTGACAGCACCATAACACAAGACAATTGCAGCAAGAAAAATAATTGCAACCAGTAATGAAAATCAAGAGGCAACAGAGGCAGCAAGATTAAATGATTAGCCCAAGGTCATAGACATGGTAGAGAGCGCAGCTGGGATCCAAGACCAGAGTGCTCACTGGTAAACTTTAAGATTATGCAAGAACTATGTATGCACAGTCTGGAAGAATGGGGGTTAGGGGGGGAAACAAGATAAAAATGATGTATGTTGTGAGCTGGCAAATCGTGGTGACTTGAGGTCACTGTCATGATGCTGCCGGTATAACCGCATTGTTTTGGAGAGATTCTCTCATCTTGTTCCGTGGCTGCCACATGAATCCATGTGTCACACGCTGGAAGCCTGTGCTTCCATTGCAGGTCCCCAGACGCAAGGTGCTACGCAAATGCCGGCCAGACCTAAATATACTTACTCTTGCAACAATGCTTGCGGGGGGGACACTGAGTTCATTAAAGGGGGTGACATTTCTTCAGGATAATAATCTGTCCTCTGTGGTTCGATCCCAGGTTCTACTTTAATTTTTTTCTGTAATATAGGCTTCTCATATGATTCAATTACAGGTACTAAAAAATAAAAACAGAAAAGGCATGTTATGTACAATTTACCAATTCAGCTTTTAAAGTCTTATCGCACAGATCCTATCTATAACACTACCTAAAAAATGTGTGACTATCTGCTTTTAAAAAACTTACAACAACAATGAATCTGTGGACGAATTCTCGTTTTTCTGGACCATTATTTTGCCCATAAGCAGTGCACATAGGAAGCCGGACTTTAAAGACATCAGCTCCAAAATGTTCTTCCTATGATTTTTTGATTATCTCCTGTTAACCCCAGGAGATCTTCTGCCCACGACTTGTCAATAAACAAGGTGCTTTTGTTAGCCATTAATGATCACCAAGATATAAAGGTATTTATTAAATGCCTCTTTGCAACAAGAACCATGTAGGCATTCCATGAAGCAAAATATAAAGTCAAGATTCTTGCTATCTCAAAGTTGACAATGATATAGTGAAAGTAATCATTTCACAACTTTAAACAGACGGCCTAATTTTGGGGAGCTCTTCCAGTACCCACACTTTAAGGGGGGAAATGAACCCAAAGGGAAAAGCCTTAGGTGGACTCTACACAGAGCACTCCTTTGAAGAGCCGGGCCCTCTGCTCCCGTCGATCTCGCTGGGCTGTCTGGCGAAGACACTGGCTGCACCGAGCAGAGCACAGGCTGAGTCAGTGCCGGTATTTACCTTGCATGCTACTATTTGAGTTTTCCATCTCCTCGGACAAGGACACCATGAGCGGCTGCTGGAGGTGACTGGTGTACATGAAGGGGACGGGCTGCACCACGACCGGCTGTATGACCGGCAGTATCCCCGGGCTCCGGATGCCGTGCCGGGACAGGGCAGCGGCCATCACCGGCGGCATGGACAGCGGCATGCTGAAGGGCTGCACGCCCGGGGGAGGCGGCGAGTACTTCTTCATCGGCGGGCTGGGGGATGGCATGCTCAGCCCGGGCGAGGCTCTCCGGTGCGAGGACTGGAACTTGAGCGAGGAAGGAGAATTCCCAGCCGAGGGCGGTGAGCTCCGCTTGTTCACCGTGAGGTCCACCGGCTCCATCTGCATCCCGTGCGACAGGACTTCCGGGGCCTGGAAGAACTTATCCGATAATGGCGGGGAGTAAATGACTCCATACTTGCTGGGCTTTATGGACTCCATGTAATTAGATGGGTATGACTATTGGAAAGGAAAAACAGAAACGTGGGAACAGCCACGTAAGTACATTTGCTTCTAACATGAATTACGATGAAAATACACAACAAGGCACTTTTAGTTACATGGACTATAATAAGTGCTTAGGGTTCAGATGTATGCTTGACCCTAAAAATATCACCACGAGAGAGCTGGTCTAATAAACATCAAGAACTAAGGTTAATGTGATAACCGTGTCACATGAAAAATCTCAAATTTAATTCTAAGACGATAGTCATGTGAAGTCTGAAGGCCGAGGTTGGTATCTGGTGAAGTTCTAAACCAGGTCCTAAAACAAAAGTGTTAGAGTCAGCCTTGGGGTTCACCAAGAACCAGTCAACCCAAGTAACCTTGTTGCTTTTTCTAAAGCGGTTTCTTAATTGGCAGGAAATGCCCTCTCTGGCTTTAGCATTTTATTCAGCAGCAGGGCACTGGACATTTCTCGTGATATCCTTTGTTTAATGGGAAGGAACAGCGCTGCACGGCATCACCTCTGGGCGGGCTCGACCGCCGACCAGTCCAGGCCCAGGATGTCCACAGTCCCGATTTGCCCAGGGCGGTCTTGGCTTTAGCACTCAAGTCCTACAACCTAGTGAATGCCTCAGTCTCAGGCAAACCAGGGCGGTCAGCTACCCTACCCGCCTGTGGTCTTATTCCCAGTCTGAACGAAGCTTTAGAAGATGACTTGATTTCCAAATATGTGGATGACACAGAAGAACCAGCTACTACGATATGACTCAAATCAGGCCACCTGATGCTCAAAATGACTGGGACACAATTTGAGGCCCAGTTTTCTCTTCTCTACATCTGGCCAGCCCCTCCCCCAAAACCATCAGAAGAAACCATCAAAAGCGGCTGGAAAATAAGCTAACAAGACACTGGAAGAGACTGACGAAATGATTTGTTTCCTCCCAAATCTAAGATCTGTTCTACAAATGATCTAATTTGTCTACACACCCCCCTCTCTTCTAATATAAGGATATCTTAACTCTCATCTACCAGCTTTAAATATAAATCAATCATAATAATTTCATACTCTCACTAATGTCCTTGGCCATAGAATTCACTAAAATTACTCTATTCCTTAACTAAAATTTTAAAAAAGTCTTTGTTGTAGAATGCTCTTTGAGAAATTAAATATAAACCCTTATCTTGACATGTAGGAGTTTCAGAGAAAATTTTAGTGATAACACGTCGAGTCCTCCTGGAGGAAATTACTTGTATTTTAATATTTTACAGTCAATAAGCAACACGCTGTGCCTCTCTTCCAGCTCCAAACCCCATGTTTATAATTCTGAGGCAATACTAGCTCACGATGCTACTGAGAAAACCCACCAATAGGACCTTGTAATTAAATGGTTCAAATGCACTGTTAATTTCTCAGCCTCCCCAGTCCCCTCCAGTGGCCATATAAGGCGAGTTATAGGTAATTGTGAGGCAGCAGTGGCTTTGACTGGGACTGCGACAGGGAGCACAGCCTTTCCTCTCTGGGCCTTGCTTGGTGACTCTCCACCTGGCTGTGAACCAGAATCACCTGCGCTGCTCCTACAACTCAGATGCCTGGTCCCTCCCCCAGGCCCACTGAGCGTCAGAGAATCGGAGAACAGGGGCCTTTGTCTCCGTCTGTTCGGCGGCCAGTCTCTCATCACTAAGGGGAGGTGTTTTGTTCTTCTGTCCTTTCTTTCTTTATCCATATCATCACGATCTATCTGTATGGTCTCCTAGAACAGGGAGGCCCGGAGTCTGGTGCATCTCTCTCTGAGGGTACTGAAGGCACCTCTAGACCAGGGGTGTCAAACTCATTTTCACCGGGGGGCCACATCAGCCTCGCGGTTGCCTACAAAGGACCGAAATAATTCCAGGACTGTATAAATGTAACTACGCCTTCACAGTTGAGGAGTTGAACTTACATTCTGTGCTTTGAAGGCAACTGCAAGGCTGATGTGGCCCCCAGTGAAAATGAGTTTGACGCCCCTGCTGTGTTCGGTACATGGTGAACACTCAGCGCTTTAAAATAGGTAGGCGTTTATTTAAATGCCTAAGAAATAGTAGGGATATGTTTCCTGTTAAAATAAATTCATCACGTTAACAAAAGCAATCCTATGAAAAAGGCAAGAAAAATGACCAACTAAATACTGGCACAGGGGCCATCAGGATATGGCAAAATTCCTCCTAGAAAAGGTTGTGAGGTTGAAATTAAAATCGAATTCAAGGAGGTGAGCTTCATAATGGGCCTAAACACACACTGTAGTCCTAGGACCCCTCCCTGTTTCTCATGGGAGAGGCGTGCACTTCATGGGCTTTGACCCTCCCAATCAGCGCTCCTCAAACTTCACTGCGCCCACGCACGTGCCTGGGGACCTGGTTAAACCGTGGACTCTGAATGACCAGGGAGCGGCCCACTGGGCAGAGCCCGCTTTTGCACAGCTCAGCTCTCAGTGGTAGAAATACAGAACAAACACACTAATTTTTAATATTTTAATCTGGTATACCACTTAAATACAATTTAAAGGGGGGAAGGAAGAATTTTCACTGTTGATACTGCTCAAAAACAAGGACACGAAGGATATAAAACCAGAAAATACAAACTACACAAATCGCTGTTTTTAATACCAGCTTTGAGTTATGCATGGAGAATCAAATGAAGACAAGGCTACTTCTAACTTCCTCTAGAACCAGGCACACACAGGCACCCCCCCAGGGTGTGAAGGCCCCAACAAACAGCAATATTAAGTATATTTAAATTTAAATACTGAAAGAGGCACAAGGCTCACTAACCAAAAGGACAAATTAGAAATTATGTACAATGAGGGTCTAAGGAAGTAATTAAACACAGGGGAAAGACTCCCCTGGTTCTAAGGTGTAACCTGTTTTCTATATAATTCTCTAAAGTGCAAAAGTTCTGCTACTAGATACAAAACCTTCAGGAACTGAGAGGCAGCATTAGCTGTCTCCACTCACCAAAATGTAGTTCTCCCTTATTTTGAGCCCTGTTCTTCAAAAAGCTCCCTATGACCTAGATTTTAACACCAAGTTATTGGCAGCTGAATAGGAAGCAAAATGAGGACACACAGTTATTGCTGTAACGGCTGGATTTTTCTGTCCGTGGGTGAGTTCAAGGGAAGCAGGATCTTAGAACCTGGGTGAAATGCAAATTTAATAATATCCCCAGGCTTCTTAAGCCATCCAGAAAGCCAAGTTCTCTAAACGCGATGCAGTTTTGCTGTGAGTTTGCTGGAGTGAATGAATGATGGCAGTGCCCTGGCAGTGCCCTGGAGTGACGTGGGGGGTTTCTCAGGCTCCGGGGCTCAGAGCAGGGAAACACAGGTGGGCCCAAAGCCGAGGCCGCCATTAACTCTCTCCAGTCCAACTGCCTCACAAACGGTGAAGAAACCCGGCTCCACAAACTTCAGTAGCCAATTCCCTAGCAGTGTTTATCGGAACCTTCTACAAGACACGTTTAACTCTGCGTGGCACACAGGAGCGACTTCAATCAGCCCGCAACAATCTGGTTCCCCACAGCGTGGGGCCTGTGGCAGGGTTTGCTTGGGGTGCGTACACCCTGGTAACCAGCTGCTTCTTTTCTGTTCCGGACCACTGCCCTATTCTATCTACCTACGCAACACAAATAGCAAGGCCACACTGGCCCCTAATCCACACCCGAGGCGAGCACTGATGAAGCAAAAAAGCACCTCTGGCCGCTGACGGACATCCAATGCCCCTCCATACTGCTTACTCTGGGGGCTGGAGAGGCCTGAAAACAAGGCTCTGACAAGCCCCCTACCCACCCCCCACTAGGGGTGGCGCTGGGTTTACTTTCTGAAAAAGATTTTTTTGGTTTGGATCACTTTCCAAAGCTGTCACTTTATCATCAAGTGAGAATTTCAACAGTTTCTTATTTTATTGGGAATACTTTTGGTGAGTTTTCCATTACAAGACAGTTTAAGTGGATGAAGTCTCTATTTCACTCATTAATGTGGAAAAAAAAAAAAAAAGTAAATATCCGTGACAGGGTGGCTGCGAGTCAAAGGGACCTGCATGCTCAGGGTGGGGTTCCCGGAGACGGACGGCGTGGTGCAGGTACCAACGAGCGCTCCAGTGCGTGTCCCTCTGTGCACACGGAAGCGGAAAGCTCTTTCCACCGGGCCCAGAAGAGCCGTGAAAAGTCTGCTGGAACAGAGCAGAGGAACTGATGATTAAGCACCTCTCAATCTGTGAGAAGTCTGTTGGATAATATTTTTCATTATAAAAAAGAAAGGAATGCACTTTCTTCAAAAATAATCTTTTAGAAATAGAATAAGGCCCTGGCTGGTGTGGCTCAGTGGACTGAGCACCGGCCTGCGAACCAAAGGGTCACCGGTTCGATTCCCAGTCAGGGCACACACATGCCTGGGTTGCAGGCCAGGTCCTGGCTGGGGTGTGTGAGGAGCAACAGGTCGATGAATGTCTCACACAGTGATGTTTCTCTCCCTCTCTTTCTCCTTCCCAGGTCTCTAAAAATAAGTAAATAAAACCTTAAAAATAAAATAAAAAAGAAATAGAATAAGAAACGGTACGTTTTAAAAATTATTTTCTTTTTCACCTCCCGAGTTAAATTCTTTAATTTTTCATCTGTCTTTGAAAATGTATGGGTAAAAGTAATTCCTTTACATGTAACTTTTATATTCGCAAGCTATCGTAGTTTACAAATACAGTCTCCAATTTTACAAATTAAAAAAAATAAAATAAAATGAAGGCACAGAGAGCTGCCGGTGGCTTTGCCGACACCGCAGTGAGAGTAAGAAGCACACGCCCGGGTGCAGAGCTGAGCAGGCCGGGGCCACTCTGCTCCCTGGTTCCTGCGAATTTTAACAAGACACGTGAGGACTCACCATTCCCCTCAAAGCACAGGAAGGCACAAAGGCCTGTAATTGGGAAAGAAATGACTTTTCCTCACTTTCTCTAAATTACAGCAAAACACCAAAGAGGCACAGTGCTTCTGCCTTGCTCTTGTTTTAACAAAGATGGGGGAGTGGGGAGGGAAGAGAGGTCACTGTGAGATATTTTTATTCTTATGTGGAATTAGAACAAAAATACTCTTTTAAATCATCTATACGTCAGTATAGAACTCTTAGAACTCTGACGTGAACAGGCGAAGACTCCAACCTTCAGAACAAAGATGGAATTAAAAAGAAATAAGGAATCAAATGAGAAATTACAATAGGTTTATAATACACTCCACCCATGAAGGCAGGAAAAAGGAAATTTAAAAGTAAAAACAAAAGCTTATTTAATTTTGTTAAGAAAATAATCATCACACCCTACTCTCCCAATTTCTTAGTTAACTGAGGTTTCACTGAAGTAAAGGGAAAGTTTGTTGAGAACACTGACACTCGTTTTGGTGAAACAATCTAATAAATTCTATAAGCATTAGCTGAAGTTGAAAATTCAAGCAGGGAGGAGGAAAAGACTATTATTACCTGCAAAAAGTACTCCTATATGTTCGATGTATTAATGTCAGTCACAGCATTACAAGCATAACTGTCACTTCAAATGCAATACACTTCCTTCTTTTTAGTTAAGAGCATTTCCTTGTATTCTAACTTAGCCACGTGGGTTTCCATTTTTAGCTTTAAATTAGGCTCTTGAGCCTCCTATTTTCATGCGTGATTAAAAGCACTGGAAGTACACTGAATAGTCAAATGCAAGGTTGATGGTTCTGCATCATTTATAGAACTAATCATAATCTCCAGTACCCAAAACCTATTCATAGTTCAAGGATATAATTAATGGAGAAATTTTAAACCTTAATTTTCCTCCAACATGATCATTCCATAGTTGGGGGAGAGCGGCTGACAAACCCTCAATGACAGCAGCAAATAGCATCAGAAGTCCATTCGCTTTTTCGATCAATAAAACTCTCATCGCTCAGTTATTATATTCAGATATGCGGTTACCCAGTTATAATGCTGGGATGTAAATGTTTTTTTCCGTAAAGCTACTCTGACAACTTCTCACTGCACACAGTGAGAAACACTTCACTGGCTTAGTAATATCCATGGCAACTCAGTTCCAATAGAGTGACCCCCGTGTCTTGTATAATGGTTTTGGCAGGAACCTCTACAGCCAATGCATGAGGATGATCTAATTTTGCAAGCGTGTCATTACCAACCTTCTCATGTTCAACTCAAGCCAAGTTTTTCGCCTTGTGAATATTTTCCAAGCCCGGGGAAGAAAAGAGCGAGATGGAGTGAGCACTGCCTTGTTATTTCATGTTCACTAAACCAGATCCCCTCTCGTCTAAACCGCTCCCTGTTGGCAGTGGGACACACCGGTCCGCTGTCCCCCATGTCCCAACTCCACAGCACCAGTGTGGTACCTCTGTAAACACCTAGACTACTCACTTGTCTCCTAGTGGCCAGCGAGCATCTACGGGGGCCTGGCCCGCAGAGGGGCCAGCTCAGCACTAGCTGTTGAAAAGGCAGTGAACACAATCCCCACCCTGTTCCCCGTGAAGTGAGATTCCTCCTCGCCACCAAGTCCGCTCTCACCGTCTTCTCCTCGGTCATCTCCCACGGTCCTAGCTCCACAGAGCTGTTGTCATCGTTTTTTAAGCAAATCGTTTTATTCCTAGTAGATTTACTTTTACACGAAACTATTCTAGATACTTAGTGGTGAACTTAAGTGAAGAAAAAAAGTCTCTAAGTCATCATGTCCTTGATACAGATTTCTGGTAGGTACACATTTGGAAATTTCTTCCTAATTATGATACACACCACATACAGGTTAAAAAAAAAAAACACCTGTCCCTGGGTGCACATTCATGTAAAAAACAAACAAACAAACAAACAAAAATCAGTTTAGCTTAAGTTTGTTTTTTTTTGGGGGGGGGCAACACCAATAATTCTGAGAGTTCAAACTAAGGTAACTGAAGAGTTTTACACACCTGCTTCTGTGGTGACAAGATGTGCGGTGGCCCAAGTTCTGTGCTGATTGCACCTGGAGGGGTACGGAGTGTGAGGTGTGGGGCGCAGGCCTACGGAAGCTGGGTCCCATTTATTAAAGGACACACAGTTGCTGGTAAGGTATATTACCTTCCCTGACTACTGAGGACTTTGACAAATTTGCCTGTCCAATGCCTGTTGAGTGATGAGTAACTTTAAGGAATAACACGACATATGATATGTTATTACCGCTTGGAATAGATAAGAAAATGTTCGATTCTGGGAAACTTACCACCGAGACAGGGTCCATGGCCTCTTGCTTGACAGGCACTGGGTCGAACATGAGCATTCTTCTAGGTGAGCTTTCTAGGGTGCTCTGGTGTTTGGCCTAGAAAACAAAACAAGGTGTCCATCTAAACTCCAAGGTTACTTTAGGTGTCAACTCATAAAATATAGTGTTCCTCACTCCCCTTCTCTGAGTCCTTCCTCTCCCCTGCCCCCAGAATGGCTGGAAATTGTTTCCCTTACCTATGAACGATGCCATTTTGTATAATTAAAACCAGACTCCACAGTCATGGCCTGGTGAGAGCCAACTGGCATTCCTAACTCACACACAGAAACCCTCGTGGCCCCGGAACAGCACCCGCAGCTCCTTCCGAGCAGCAGCGCCACTCAGCAGAAGTTCACACTGCACACGGATGTTAAATGCTTCTCCTTACAGAAAAATCCGGGGGGAAAGGGAGAAAAGCAAAAAGAAAGCCTAGAACCAACCATCATTAATCTTCATTTATACCTGTCTAAACTTTTAAAATAATTATTTCCTGGGGGGGGGGAATGGGAGGGAGGGAGGAGACCGGGTGGGGGGGTGGGGTGGGATGGGAGAAATAGATTTAAAAAAAAATGTACTTGAAAAGTAACTAAATAAAATTTAATATTAAAAAAATAAATAAAATAAATAAAATAATTATTTCCATCGATAAAATAGGGCCTGTTTCCCAAAATTTCCATCAGCAATGTCTATTATCACTTAAAAAGCAAACCAAAAAAACCTCTACCGATATGCAAGTATCAGCATGGCAAGCTATTTTTATTCTAAATTAATTTAATTACTGAACAAAATTCTCATCTCTATTTACCATTTATGTTTCTTTTAAGAAATGCCTATTCAAGTCTAGCTCTGCCCCCCACCCCATGTCTTATTGTTTTCTGAGTACTTTTTATATATGAGGAGTATTAGTTTGCATTCACTCCCATTCTATTACATTTCTCATTAGGAAACCAGCCATTTAGCTGGATGCATCTTGATCTTGTTTGGTCTCTCTCGTCTCTGCTTCCACTGTTCTGCCCACGCTCTCCACACATTTTCCTCTCTGTTCTATACTAGACCACTTCCAGCACTAGCCTGCATAAAGCCAACTGCTTCCTTACAGGACAAAACATCCCATCTGCTCGATATTCAGCTGCATTTTCCATGTGATGGACTCACTGCCCAGCCACGCCACTCAGATCTCCAACAACCTGCCTTGAGCACTTACTATCCAAATCTGACTTTGGTGATCATTGCTTTGGTTAGGCAAGGCCTTTATAGGGCACTTTGGTTGGGGTGGGAAAGTGAACAAGTTCTAGATTGAGCTGTATCTGAAAAAGCTGTACAAGTCCCTGGTTCTAGACTACTGCCTGTAATTCAGTAGGAAAACTGCGCTTCCCTACCCCACCTCCGAGACATCAATCCTGTAGTTTGTTCTGTCCACACTCTGTGCTTACACTAAGAGATCTTCATGTACAATTATACAAGTGATACCGTGTAGTTCTGGGTCTCATGACAACACGTGACTATCACCATTAACTAGCAGCATAAGGCCCTGTCTTGAAACTTCTATTTTCCTACATCACAGGATGTGTTATATATAACTGTGAGCACAATCTGATACCAGTGTGCTCAAATCCACGGCGGTGCCACCCTCTTCTGTACCCCAGCAAGGATAAACGCCAACAATCAGTGAAAAATGGATGATTTCATTATGAAGCATGAAAACCTCTTTTGTGCCCTGAGATCTATTAACCAGTTCCCAGCCCAGCAGTTGTACAGATGGATATGGTTCTAAAAATTGCTGTCCGGTGCCCTAGAGTGGACCCTAAACAGAAGACGTGAGATGTGCTTATTTCAATGAGGTCTGAGAATTCAGCAGCCCTGACTCCCTGCTGGCCACCCCTCCCCCACGCCTTTGAAATGGAATTAACTCTTACAGATCCACCTACCCCACTGACAGTGCCCTGATGCAAACACTTCTAAATAAAAGCACTCATATTCTCAGGTGTTTAAGGAAAGAGCCCAGCTCTGGAGACTCCAGAATGGCATCCCAGACCTGCCGAGGGGCAGCTCTTTTCTCATGTAAAGTGAGATGACACCTCTTTTATCTACTTCCTAGAATCTTTAAGCACAATGTTTTAGAAAGATAAAATTAGAATGAAAAAACGAACAACAAAAAAGCTTTTTCGCCCTGTAAATAGTTTATAACAACAGATATGAACATAACTTTTGGATATACATGCCATATACACAGCGCTAAACTTGGTGGCTCCAGCTCCTGGAGCAATGTCAGGGATTTGCCTCTTTGCTAACAAGACCTAGCCTTACCGCCACTCTTGAAGATTAAAGTCAGTTTAAAAGCTAACAGCTATCTGTGTCTGCTATCCGATCTCATCTAGTGTGTTGTCACTCGACAACGGTACCATCGAGATAGCTTCCTGGCATCTCCTCACCTCCCCACGCACCCTTTACCACCAGGAAGCAGCACGGTGGGATTAAGGTGATCGGCTCCAGAGTTCATTTTGGTTCAAATGCTAATGTCACCATTTAGCTCATAAAGGCTTCGATGAATTTCCCTAATGATCACTGAATTCACTTAGAAATGAATTACACATTAAGCTGCTATTTCTTTTATCATTTTAAGACCTTAAATTACTTTTCATTCTGTAATTGTTATGTCTTACCTAAATTTAAGGAAATTGGACAATAAAAAAAGTCTGTGCAAAATTCAAAGTGTCACTAGGAACAGAATCAAATTCACACACCTGATGGCATGTAGTTTCCAACCTGGTAGCTTCTGCAATGATTGGTGATAACTTTTGGTGACAGCCACAGGGTAAGGAACAAAACAAAGGACAAGCAAAGAAAATGACAGACCATAATCTGTTACCAAGAGTGCCTTGGGAAGGGGGGTGGGGGCAGGACAGTTTTATACACGGATGCCAGTTTTTAAATGAATTCTACAACACAAACTTTCAGTAAAAAACATGCAAAGGAAGCAAAGCTAGACAGGAACCAAATTTAGGATGAGAATCAACATATTATCACAAACTGCGCTTTTTAAAAATTTATTAAAAAAACTTGTATACTCTCTACCTCCTGTGCTGATCTCTGAACAGACTGCTGTTGCCACTAATTTGGACTGTGTCTGGGTCCAGAAAGAGTGGCTGCACTGTCTCCACAGTGCCTGCTGTATAAATGTGAAGTAACTGAAGCCCTGGAAGAAACAGGGTCTCTTAAGTTAGTGGCTTCAGTTCTCCAGGAGCAACTCGGTTCTCTGGGGACGTTACCATCATTTTCAAGGAATGCTAAAAACTGCAGATGCCTTAGAAAAGGTTCCACAACACTGACAGCAATCTTCAGCGCAACCGGTAGGTGGCGCTCTACATATAGGTATTAGATGGTAGGACCCAGACAGTAAATGAGTTTGCCAACGTCAGGGTCTTTAAACCTAGTGGGTTTTAGGCAGGCTCAGGAATTCTGTTAATCATTTTATGTGGGTACCACAGACACGAGAAGGCCCCAAATGTGGTTCTGCTTTTTCTTACAACTATTTTCCAATCATAAACACATTTACATCTTACTTGTATGTAGTCTACAAGACATCTATTTGAAACTAAGCAATTCCAAGACAACAAAACTGCATTTAAAAGAGAAAAAAGGCACGCGGGCAGAAGAGGAGGGCTGGATGTTTGCAAAACTGGTTTTAAAAAACCTCTAAGTTATTAAGGTGTTTGAAAGCAAAAACATAGAAGCCATCACTGCCAAAATAACTTTCCGTAACTGGAGCAAATGTCACCCTTCCCAACTATGTTATTTTGCTGGGAAGGGCCAAGACAGCTGGATTTTCCTCCGAAAGGAAGAAGCACATTTCCCTTCACACTCTCTCCACTCATACTTCTGACTTTTCAGATGTTGAAATAAGGGCCAGATTTTTGCCAGGATGGAAAACTGTGTGATTATGTATTAAAAAGCTTCAGAGAGTGAATCATGCCCATGAAGTTTCAAAAGTAGCACAGCTGCCTGTCACCACCCCCTTCGGTCCTCCATGCTTTAGGGGAGTACAGATGTGCTCCAGAGCTTGGGAAGGCACGCAGCCCTTCATGTTAGGAGGTTGTGATTTACCAAATCTCCTTTGATAGTGGCTTGTTTTTAAGCTGGAGCATGTTTATTATAAAAACAACTTCATAAACGGCTGCCCCTTCCTTTGCAGGGGTCGCGGGAGGGAGAATATGAATGTGAAGAGCATGTGTGTCTGAAGCCAAGTTTCTCGGTGACACAGCAGGATTTGCTTCGGACCGGCTTGCCTCTCAACTCCTTTCTTATACCTTTTCCTCCAGATCTTTATTTCTTTACTTATATCCTCAAAGGGTTCCTGTGTTATCCGGCCTGACCTGACCCCAACGCTCCAAATCACCTGCCTCCCTCAAAGCAAATGTTTCCTAGCTGACCTCAGCCAAGTGTAAGGCGAAAAACAGTAGGACCAAACCAACACACACCATCTGTAAGTGCCCCCCCAGCTTTTAACTTTCCCAAGTGTTTGGATGTTAAAGGGGGAAGCATGAGACCTCCCTCTACTCTTTACTCCCAAAAGAACTTCAGGGAAAAAGAAAAAAAAAAGGAAAAAAAAACAACAACAAAAAACCCAACCTGGGGTGTGTGTGTGTGTAATTCTTGGCCAGAAAGAGGACCAGGACAGGCAGGCAACATCCCTGTAGCTAAACTTCCTTTCCAAAGAAACTTTTCTTTCTTCACTTCTGTACCCAAACTCTTCAAGCTTCCCAGGAGCTGAATGTTTAATGGCAGTTGCTCTGGCCAGAACTACAAGGGGCCAGGCAACAGATGGAAGTCGGCATTTGAAGTTGAAGAAGGCTCTTTTCAGAGCAGCCGAATGCTGGCACCCACCTGGAAATGCGTCCCGTTTTCGTATCTCTTGATGATTTTCACCTACCTCGGACTGTCCATTGGAAAGAAAAAAAATCCACAGGGTATTTCTAAGTCTTTGACCCTCACAAATTAGTTATTTTGTATTAAACTGTTTTGTAAATGGGTAAGAAGTTAATTATTTAGTTTCAGATTAAATATAATGATCCAGTGAGCAAACAAACCGCCCTCTCTCCTCTCCCGGCTAACAAGCCACCCAATTTTACTTTCCTGCCCCCACCCATCTGCTCCACCCTATGGAGAGTTGCCAAGGCAAGTCCAACTTGTCCAAACAGGACATGGCTCCAGATAAGACTCTGCCCACACCCTGTACTTCGGAAAGACCAAGTGAAGCAATTGATTTTGCATGTAAATAAGGACAGGTGCAAAGGTAACAACCCAGCAGAATCCCTACACTTTTGCAGAAGGAAGCCCAGCAAAGCAGGGGTGGGGGGGGGGGTGGGAAAACCCAACCCATACCCAGAAGGTAAACTCTCAAGTTCACAGCCACCTGGTTAGTAACATTCCATACCTTTCTTAAAGAAATTTTAGCAAACTGTAATCATTTTCCCTACTAAGTTACACACTTGTTTTCCTGCTTTAGGCTGAAAATTTTGAATTTCAGTTTTGAGGGCAAGCAACCTAAGATCAACTGAAAAATCCCCATGATGCCTAACCCTGCTGTGTACATATCTTACAAGGCCTGCCTAAGCCCTGGCAATTCTCTTCTGTGGGGTGTTATATAATCAAAGCCAGAAGGGCTGTGTGAGGCCGGGCTGCCTCTCCACTGGTGCCCTATCACTGGAGACCCACCCCACTCCACCCTAAGGGGCCTCCGCCCGTGGGGCCCCACCCTGGAGGGAGTGGGAGGCTGGGAGGGACCAATTGGCTCCCGTCAGCAGCCAGTTCCTGGAAACTCTGGCCTCAGCGGTGATGGCTGGAGCCTTAAAAATAACCCTCAAGAATCGCCAGGGTGGTGGTGAACTCACTGGGCTCCTGAGGATTCTCCATTAAAACTTTATCTTATAGCACCCCGGACCCTTTAGATGTGAACCATGAGCTAATACTGCCCTCTCCCTTCAAAAGCAAACAAAAAGGAAACAAATGCACTTGAACCACTGCTATGTAAGAGAATTAATTCAACATGTCCCAGATCCAAACCCTCCTCCTTGCTCCTGCCTCACCACGGCTGCCTGCCAGGCTGCCCCCCACCTCCCATTCGCCTTATTTTCTGGTCATCCGCCATGGAGACCTTTTCAGCCTCCTTCCCCAACTTTTCTTTCCATTTCTGCTCTTGCCATCCAGGGCCAGGCCCCCTTGGCGCCTCAAGACTCTGTTGCAGGGTTTTCCTCCTCTGGCCACCCCACCCCAGTCCTAGGCCCCGCCAATCTATCCTGGTCCCCTCGACATCTATACTTCTCAAAGCCCTCTTCTAATCCAGCCTTTCCTAAGCTCACAAACCTTCCTCCCTCCAACAAGATCCCCAGGGTTTCAGGCACCCCGCCACTAACCAGCTGCCCCCTGCTCCAACAAGCGCCCTTCTTGCTAGGTGCCCTGCCCCCCACCCCCAATGCCTTTGTTCATTTTTGGTCCCGATGCTGGGCAACCGGTGAGGAATGCCCCCTCCCCTTCCGGCTTATCTAAATCCTCCTAATTCTTCAAAGACCAGCTCAAGGCCCTCCCCACTCTGTGCAGCAGGCTGATTGTGCCCTGCTAGTTCTGAAGCGGCCTCCTTACCTAGATAGGCCGGGCCTTTTAACTCGCCAAAGGTTTGTCTCAGCCCAGCACCTGAGCACCTGAAGGACAGGAGTGCGTTATTCCCCCTCCCCACTCCCTAAAGGAGATCAGGCCTGTTCACTAAATGACATTTTTGGAGCCAGGCAGAAGCAGCTTATAAATATAAGAGAATTTAGTCCATGGTAGGAGTTACACAGTCATTTCCCATTCCCTTTGAATGCACTTGAAATCTTCCTTAAATAATTAATGGAGGTAAAGGGGATCTAACCCTGAAGGAAAACTAAACTCCTCTTAAAAAAAAAAAAAAAAAGTTAGGTTTTCTCTAACCTTAACCTTGCATGTTAGGGGTCCTCCAGAGACTTTATCAGTGTTATCTTCAAAGAATTTTTTATTACCTACCCAGAAAGATCTTCTGAAGGTCTCTATCTTGTTTTATAGCCTAAAATAGAAGAGACAGAGAGAGACAGAGAGAGAGAAAAGCAGCAACTGCATGAGGAAAGAGGGAGGGAGGGTATGTGCTTAACAAAAAGAACACTCTTTTTAAAAGGATACTCCTCTTGATCAAGGAAAGCCAGGAGATTCCTGTTGCTCCTTACAACCTTTACAACTGCCAGTCTCTAGGAGCTGTTCTTTACATGAACTGTGTCATTTAAAGCCCATGAAGTCAGTACTACCTTCCTATTTTACTGATGAGAACACTAGAACAGAGAGACAAAGTCATCTGCCCAAGATCACACAGCTGCTAAACTGTAGAGCAGAGATTTGAACTCAAAGTAGTCTGACTTCAGGCTGGTGGACTTGGCCCCCCCTCCACTGCCTCCCCGGGGCAGAGGGCATCACCACACCACAAACAGCCATAGTGGGGTAGCAATTTCTGTGAGCGTTCTGTGCAACTTGGGGGCTGTATTTCCAGTAGCTGCGATTTCAGCCCCTCCTAACTGGCCCCTGATGCCTACCTTCTCTCTCGGAGTGCATGCTTGGACACAAGATCAAAAGACATTCTGAAGGCCCCAAATTAGGCCATTATTCTTCCTAGCCAACACACCTGCAACTGGTCCATAAAACTGCTGAGAAAAATTGGCAGCTCGACTCAAGTAAATACGGAAATCCACATAATAACTGTACAAAGGTGGAAGGGTCAGGTCCTCATCCCCATTTTAGAAATGAGGAAATGGAGGAACAGAGGTGACAGGAGGCGCCCCGATTCGCAGAGCTGGTTGGAGCTGCAGCCAAGAACACAAGTGTGCCTGCCTGCTGACCAGGGCTCTTTCTGTTCTGCTTCGGTCTGCACAGCGGCCCCACAGCGGCCGAGTCAAACCGGCTCACACTCGGGTCCCTACCTGGGACAGAGGGTGTGAGGCCGGTGCAGTGCCACACTGGCCATGCCAGGCAGGGCCAGGGGGTGGTTCCAGTGGGCAATTAAGATTTCAAAATGCCCTTTCAGGTTAGAGCTCTCTGGACCCGCTCCATCCTGTGGCACAACAAAGAAGAAGAAGGGCCACACATAATTTGAGATTAGCTCTAATGAGTAGGTACTCAGTGAATACTTGTGGGGGGGGGGTAATAAATGAATGGATGTCAGTCTATACTTCTCATATGGGAGGATAAAATGAAGGGCAAGAGCCTCAGAATGACCTTCTTTCCACCAAGTGTGCACATGCAGAATTTGCCTGGAGGGCGGGTGGGGGAGGGGGGTGTGGCGAAAGAGGAGGCAGTGAAACTGGCTTGAAAAATCATCTTTTAAGACCTAAGACATAAAGTAAACGTGAAAACTTCTGGAGGCTCTGGAGAGATACTCCCTTGTTTGGAGAACTAAGCGGAACAGGAACTTGAACTGACTAACGTAAGTAGTTTTAGGGTGCGACACTTTGCACCAGGGGGTAGCACACAGGAACAGATAAAGGAGTGGGTTTCAGTGATGAGGCTCAAAGAACAGCAGTTGGTAGGAGGAGGAGCATATGGGCCAAAGGAGAAAAACCCACACCCGATTCACGGGTTGTTCTTCAGGGGAGAGGCGCTGGCCTCCGAGGGTCCATCTGATCTCCTATGTCTGGATTTGGCCAAACTCCACTGATCTGGGTTGAGACTAGCTCCAGGCCATCCCTGGAGATTCTCAGGCCTGCCAGAGATTGTTAACCTTCTTGAGCATGTCTCAGGCTAATCTGAGTTCTTCAGGGTCCTCCTGGAAGGGGGCAGCCTCAGGAAACACCCCCTTCATGGAAATTAGGGTAAGACCCGTCCCGGAGGTTCCAAGGGATACATTAGCCACTGAACTTGCCACATTGTGTCTCCAGCTCCCCTAATAATTAGATGGGGGAAATGATAATGTATTCAGCCTGCCAACACAATGGAGTGAGTTTCAAAAAGCTCCAGGAACCTGTTTTGCTAGAGAAAGAACTTTACTATTAAACACTCTGAGGGATACAAAATACACTGATAATTTTTAAATGTTCCACTGAACTATGGTGACCTTCCAGAAAAAAAGCAGAGAGCTAGTTAAGACTATATATATCTATATCTATATCTATATATCTCTCTATATATATCGTCTTATATACCCATATATATATGGGGTTTTTTTTTTGCTTTGGAGGAAAACAGTCCTACTTCTGGTTCAGAAACTCTCTCTCTAGCATTGTATCTCTTTCATTACTGCTAAATTTCAAGGAAGGGGCGGCTGGGGGACGGGGGAGGAGCAGGGCTACCACCTCCTTTGGACAATGCTCGCCCCTATGGGGCGGACCGTGGTCTGGTTTCCTGCCTCCAGCTCTGCTTTGGACAGACAGCAACGGGGCTCTGAGAAAAGCACAGGCCTGTCTGGGAAATGAGAATACTAAAACCCATCATAACCCTTTCCTTCCACCTCACTCCAAGCTGAATTTCAATTCGAGTATTACATTGTTAGCAAAGCAGGTAACCACTGTTTTATGACTCAAAGTTTTTTTTTTTTTTTAAGCTAGAACCAATGATAAAAGAAACACTTCAGAAAGGAAGCCAGTTTCCAGAACAGTGTAATTCCCTGTAGTAAAAGGAGGAGGGAGGTTGTGTGTATGGATTTATCTGCCTGCCTATCTATCTATCCATCCTTGAACACGACTGAGTGTAAAAATAGAGTAAGAAGTACCACTTAAAGCTGTTCATTTTATAGCAAAAATGTTGATTCGGAAACAGTAAGATGACAAGTATCTAAAAAAGGGTGGAGATAAAATGTTATTGAATTAGGAATGATGACTTAAATGGTCAAGAGATCAAAACTATTGTTCCCATTTTTCTAATTATAATAGCTTTCAGACTGTTATCATTTTCACTATTGTTCAGCCTAGCATTTAGAAACTTGCAGATTTTTTTTTCCTTGGTACAATATATTAGATCCTAATCATCTGTTAACCACCTCCCTCTTCTCCCAAATGAGGAGGGAAAAATGATTTAGGGTAAGCCAAATACAAATACCCAGTCTACAGAATCTATTTGGATTGCGAGTAACTTTGAAACTAAAACAAAACAAAAAAACTTGCTTCAATTTGGCTTACTTACAAATTTTAGTTTAAAGGCCTCTTGTCCTAAAAGTCAGCTTAATATTTCAAGTTTGCTGCCTCCAAAGAAGAAGAAAAAAATCTTACTGAAACTTTCCCAAACTCCCATCTTTCTTTAAGGGAAGTTGTCATTAGTCTACTATTTGATCCTAGAGGTTTTCTTAATTTCATATTATCCATAAGAAAAAATGTGGTGAAACAGGACATTAAAACCAAATACTACTATCAATTTTTGGAAGGCTAGGGCCTCACTCGCTGCCTCAGCAACTCTTCCAATTAATTCCAGTAGAGAACATTGTAAATAATTCCTTTAGATAAATAAGAACTTTTCAATAGAAACTTGCCAAAGTTTTCTTTTCCAACCATTTCTTTTAAACTTAGTTTCTGGAGAATCAAGAGAAAAATAATTTATTAAAGTAGGTTTTAAATAGTTAACCCAGAAATTTGTTAACCCACAACTGACAGAATAAACAACAAAAAAAGGGGGGGGTATGAAAAAGTTGTTATTGTAAAACAAAAATAACAGCATTCTTCTTCTTGTTTTCAAAATACAAGATTAAAATTTTCCAAGCTATCATTAAATGAATTTTTTATTTCTAGTTCTCCTTTTGTTTGACCTTTTTATTCTAACTATTTTTAGTTTGGAAATCAGGTGTAGAAGACAATAAAATCTTTGTCCTTCAAAAATTATCCTAGTGCTCAAGTTTTTGTCTTTAAAAAAAAAAAAGAAAGAAAGAAACTGGGATTCCCCCCTCCCCCCAATATATCTTGTTTTGCTTTTATACATTTTCTGAAGATTTCTTCCTTAACAGAGTATGACTTTCAAGTCAGCCCGGGCTGCCCAGGCTGCTGAACTTCTCCATCCAATGCAACTCCCCACGCCCCGGGCACCCCTGTTCAATGGGAACAAGGGCAGGCCACGTCTTTCAGAGGGCGCTAGGTCTTCTAAGCTGTACGGTGGTAATCCTGGTCCAAACCCGACTGTTTCAGGGCAAAACGCCTGTCTCAAAACAAACACCCTTTGCACCTCAAAACAAAAACCAACCAACCAACCCCAAACAACCTCCTTTACACTTCCAGCCAGTATACACACAAATTTCTCAAAATCACAATGGGCAATGATGAACTTACAAAGGTAAAAACTGTTCCTTCACTCAGAGAAACCCACTGGAGCAAAGGGTGTGTGGAAAAAGGTTAACCGACTTCTCAGTATGACATAACATGGGCGTCTTAAGCAACAGCAAGTGTGTAGAGACATGATAACCCCCTGGGTGGAGTTAGGGAATTTAGGGGCAGGGACCAAGGCCTGGTCTGGGCTACTGATCTACCAGAAAACAGCCTGAAACAGGAAAGAGCACACATATGCCACTTGGAATGTATGACGCAAACCCCAGCCTTGAAACAAAGAACAGGAAACAGCTCTGCTGGCCGTGCTGGAGAGAAAGCACAGAGAAACATTTAGCCGGCCCTCCCTGACCCTATATTCATGAGCAGCTGGAGTTTTTAAAGACAACAACAGAGGGTGGAGGTGTTTGTTCTATGGGTGTGAATAATAACACCAGCTTTATACAAGGGACCTGCCCTATTTACAAATAGGAGCTTCCACATACAGTAAACATCGTACGTGAACATGGGATTTTATCATATTCAACCAGCAGAGACCTTCCTCATTAACAGCAGCCTCCCTACCGATTTCTTTTGTCTCTTCATCCCCCATCCCAGTGGCTGGTCTCCAGCCATGATCAGATTCTGGGTTAGGGGAATAATTATTGCTCAGCCTCAGAGAGCATCAGCAAGAGAATGAAGACAAAACACTGTGGTTAAGGATTCAGATGGTTACTGGGTTATTCAACACAATTGAAAATTGGACCACTTCTAAGTGTCCCTTAGCCACAGAACTAAAGCTAAGACATAAAGAGTGTGGGACAGCTGGAGTCACCTCAAATTTTCAGTCCTCTCCAACTGCATGAATGTAAACATATTTGCACACAACTACACATCTGTGCACACACCTACAGAAATTCACCTTTTGAGAGCATGATCCTGGCCCTGACATTTAACATGCTAACATGTTTCCTCTAGTTATTTTTAAAGCAGTAAAATCCATGCCTATTCCTTTTCTCGTTATTTCTCTTCATTTTGTTAGGACTGTTAAACTCAGGGTTCCATTATCAGAGGTTTAAGAATCTGTGTTTAGACATAATGCCAGGTAAAAAAAGAAAGGAGAAGACATTGCAGGGCCTATTGCAACTGGATGATTGGATTTTAATTTAGAAACTTTGCAGTGGAAAAAAAAACACCCCAAAAACAAAAACAAAAAAACCTTTCTCAAAGCTATTTTTGCTGTTTCATATCTGACAAGGTTTTGTGGTCCAAGCAGCTACTTTTCTTTGTTATTGTCACATTAAAATTTCTATACTTGCATTCCCCTTCATGCAAGCCAAATGTTCCTCACAGACAGGAGATCTTCATTGAACTTACTAATGGTACACTAGGTTTTTTCCTCCTTGTGGTTCTGCAGCAAAGTCCACTGACTGTAGACAGGGAGATGTTTCTCTAGGGAGTTTAGATTAATCAAACATCTCATTTCAGGTTTCTGTTAACAGCCTAAGGTCAACTAACACACTCCATGTTTCAAGCCAGAAGAAACTTATTCCTCCACTCTTGTTTTAAAAAATACTCACTTGCAAAATTTTGGAGATGTTAATGCTACCAGATTGTTGCTTCCCCGTAAGTCTTCCCTCAGGTCAGGCAGATTATCACCCGGATGGATTTCTCTCACAAATAAAATGCTCCTCGGATCCACACACAAAGCGCTCACGAAAGGACATTACCAAGCTGCTCTGTGGGAAAACCTGTAGTGAACGACTGCCCTGTGCCTCACTTGATTTTTCTTATAATTACAGGTACTAAGTCTAAATAAATAATTACAGACTCCTTCTCCTCTTGTAATATAATCAATGTATCTCTTAAGTGTCTTGGCGATCTTAGTGGAAAAATATATTCTGAGTTAGTAAAAAATTCAGGGCAAAATATTTATTTTAGTGAAATACAAGAAGGTGAGCAATTACCAATTTCCTTTTAACCTGACATAAAAGATAGTCCCATTCACATGCTTTTCTCCTACGTTCCTGTAAAATTTAAAGCAGAAGGAGTCTCCCTGTTATCTGCCAAAGAAGTGGCTATGACCATTCCTAGTATTATCTGCCATCTCCAGGACAGCCGCTCGGAATCAATCCCTCGGTCCCCGCCCGCCTCTGGTCCCTAACTGCGGGCAGCAGCCTCCAGCGCTCTCAGCCTCCAGCCAAGCTGCAACCTCGCTCGAGGCACTGCGGCAGGTTCTCTCCGTGTCCCCGGGAAGGACGCTCCGAAGCCGGCCACCCCTCGGAGAGCCAGATACCCTGGCGGCTCCTGGGCTCCAGGACCGTGAATGGGATGCTGCCTCCAGTCCCAAATGCCCCAAGTTTCTTCCCAGAGGGACCGGGAGGCTGTTCCAAGTTTGCTTGGACCGGCGAGCCGCCGCGCGCCCCATCGAGAAGGGGGGCGGTGGGGGGCGCGGGCGGAGAGGGGGAGGGCGCGGGAGAGGAGGGTGGGGGACCCGGAGGGGGAGGAGCAGGAGCGCGGCCTCGACGCTACCTCTCTCCCAACAACGCTGCCACACGCGGAGAGCACTGAGATTTTGGGGGCTTTGGAGAGAATCGCGAGCGGGCGGGCGGCGGCTGGGCGACCACACAGGTGAGCCCCCGCCCGCGCCCTCACCGAGGCCGCGGCGGGCGCTGCCAGCCTCGCTCCCCCGCACCCCCGGATGCGCACGGTGGCTCCCCCCAATCCCACACTTTCGACCGCTGAACCCGGGGGCTTCCTCCCCCCAGCCTCCCTCTCCGCCGCCACCCCTGGCTGCAAAGAGCTGTTGCACTTTCCCAAGCCCACGAGGCACCCTCACCCCCGCGCTGCACCCCCAACCCACTCACGGAGCACCCCCACAAAAAATGAAAGTGGACAAGCCAAAGAGGGGGGCAGCGGGAGTCGGGCGAGAAGGAAATGTGAGGGAGAGGGGACTTACTTTTCGAGGAGCGGTGCTGAGCGCTGCAGACGAGAAATAAAAGGCCTGGCCGCGGGCTGCCTTGAACCCCGCGAATGCAGTAGTGTCAGCGCTCCAGTCCGGGCGCCGGCTGTGGCGGCGGTCGCAGGGGGACGGGGACAGGGACGGGCGCGCGTGCGGCGGACGCTCGCCCTGCGCTCCGGCTCGGGCCCCGGCTGCGCGCTGCTCCGCGCGGCTTCGCTCCTGGCTCCCCTCTGGCTCCTGGCACCAACTCTGGGCAGTCACATGACGCCGGCGCCGCTCGCTCTGCGAGCCTCCCGGGGCTGGCCGGGTAAGTAGAGGCTGGGACCCAGGGTGGGAGGGTCAGGGAGGGGAGATGGGGCCGCGGCGGCCGCCCGGGCTGGGCGGGTCCCCACCCACTTGGGTGGAGGCAGCCGCCGGAGGGGTCGACCGAGTCACTCGCGCAAACACGCACCCCGCCCTGCGCCCTTCCCCCGCCACCTCCGCCTCCCGCGCCTACTCCGCCCCGCCCCGCCCAGTCACCCGGGGACGGCCTGACAGACACTCATTATTCCCCGGAGCCGGGCGCCGCCCCGCCGGCCGAACCTGTCCCGCGAGGCGCGGCGCGGCCGTAGGGCTGGGCGTGCACGGCGCGGCCCCCGCCCCGGAGCCCCCGCCCTCCGGCCCCCGCCCGGCCCGGTGCGCCCGGCACCCTCTCCCCGCGCCCTCCGCCCAGGAGCTCGCGCCCCGCCCGCCCCCGGCCCCGCCGCCGCCCGAGCCCGGGGGGAAGGAAGGGCGGCGCTGCCCGCTCCGGGCGTCACACGGCTGCAACCCGCTGCGCCGCTTCCAAAACACACAGCCGGGCTCGCGGGCGAGCTGGGGCGGGGCGGGGGTGGGGAGAGGGTACCCGGGCCGGCCGGGGCCATCAATCAGCCGGCACCAGCGGGAAGGGCGGCCCCGGGCGCGGCGGGAAGGGCTGGGCCCCGCAGCCCGCGCGGCCCCTCCTGCGCCCTGTGCATAGAACTCTCTTAAAGAAAAAGCAGGGAAAGGCGCGGGTGGTGAAGGGGCGAGTGGACCTGGGCAGATTCGGGGAAGGAGGAGCAGCGGAGAGAGGGAGGGCACTTGGGGTGACCGAAACCCTAAAGTGGTCCCGAGTTTCCAAGGTCATTTCACTTTCTGTTAGGACGCGTCTTTGTGCCCGGGGCGCCGGGTCCCCCCAGTGGTCCGCCCCGCGGAGGGGTGGCTCCAGTGGCGCACCCGGCCTCCCAGGATTTTTCTTTGAAGGCCCGAGACCCCTGAAGCAAACTTCCCACGGGCCTGGCCTGGCCTGCCACTGGAGCGAAAAGGTGGCCCGTGGCAGCGGCGTTCGCCCAGCCCGGCCTGCCTGAAAACTTGGCAAACTTCGGTTCGGATCCTTCCGCCCAGAGGGAGACCTCTGGACGAGCTGAGGGCTCTGTCCCACAGCCTTGCGTTTCTCGTCGCTTCCCGGGACCGAGCGCAAGTGCGCGCGACCGCCTGCACAGCGCTCCGCGCCGGGCGGCGGAGGCCCGGGTTCTGGCCAAGCCAGGTCCTTTGGAGGACTTTGTATATGTAGCGTGGTACCCGAGTTCAATGCTTTTGGAGTTTCTTTTTAAACAGGATTAATGTAATAAAGACTGCAATTTAAAAAAAAAAAAGAACAAAAGACAAATTGGTTCAATTGTTTTAGTCCTGTGCAATGTTTAAAAACGCCCCTGCTTCAGTCTATGGCTCATTATTGCTTCAAGATGTTTTAAAGGCCCCTTAAGCTCACCATTCTCACTTTGATGCTTCATCCAGGCATGGGACTACTTAAAAAATGGAGATAGAGTGTATTCTGAACCTCATCATGTAGCTATACAGTGATATAAAATTATTACCGGTAACCTCAAGTAGTAGAATTGCGTATTGTACAAAATGCACATAGAAGACCACGTGCAGAACACCCAGAGCTGACACCAGTTCATGCGCTGTCCTGCTGTCTCACAAGACTAATCTTTAAATGTAAAGAGATGAGGTTTTTTTTTTTAAATGAATAAAATACGAATGCAAGGGGTGGGGGGTGTTGAATTCGTGTCAATTATTAATTGCAGTTCATTGATTGCTGACATCCTTAAATGTCTGATCAGATGTCTTACACTTGTATTAGCTGGAAAACTTTTGTTAGTGGTGACTGCTGGAATTGTTTCGCGTTTCGGTGCCCGCCTCACAGTAGGGGCTCCAAAAGTACAGGCTTTGCTCAAGGGACAAAATGATAGGAACCCGAAGCACAGAAGTCGTGTGTTTTACATGGTCCCCGTGGGTGCGCATCCAAAGGAGACGCCTGCAGTAGGTCCGTCGGAGAAAAGGGGCAGTGGTTTTGACAGGAAGGAAGAGGGGGGGAGAAGGAGGAGAAAAGTCATCCAAAAGGTTAATTAACGAACACAGTTCCGTGCAGGGCCCTGTGGGAGGCTGCTCAAACAACGTGCACAGAAACGAAGCCATCGGGGAAGGAGACCCCCAGGTGGCCATCCAGAACCGCCTGCAGTCAGGCACCCTGGCCTCCTCCCCTCTGCGAGCAGTCACAGCCCTGGGACGCCCTGAATCCTGGACCGCCTCAGTCACTGCCCACTCCTCCGCTGCTGTCCTGGTCTGTTGCCACAGTGACTTGTCCATCACCCTGTCTGTAGCGTGGCTGCAGTGTGGGAATCGCAGCAAAGGAATACGAATACATTCTCTAAAAGTCAAACCTGAACACCTCAATCCCTTCCACGACTTCCCTCCAGAAGCCCAGGAGTTCACCACTGAGCTGACCTGGCCTGGTCCTGCCATGGTGGGTTCCTCTCTCCCTGTTCTCCCAGCCCACTCTTCTCCGACAACACTGAGCTCTCCTTTGCTTTTTCCAACTCTCTCTTCCCACCTCTGACCTCTCCCTCATGCTCATTTTTCTAGGTGGGCTAGCCTCCTCGCCTTCTCCCCTAACTTCTGACCACCACCCTCATTTCCCTAAATTCTGTTCATCCTTTAAATACTGTTGTAAGTGATATTTTCAACAAAATACAGCTTCTTTTATTAGCAGCCCTCACCCCACCTTTGGATGAGTGGAGGCTCTCCTTGGGACTCTGAGAGCCCCCATGCTTCACCTCTTGTAACATTTTACATTTTTTTCTTGTAACTGGCTACTACTCTCTATGGCACTGAAATATAAACTCTGTGCATGGCCCTTGTGTTTTGAACAAAATCGTATTCCCATGCCCCAGATGTTCAGTGGATATTGGTGAAATAAATACATGCGAGCTGTGAATTGAGAAGTCATTCATATCTGAAAAGAAGAGAGGAAGCTTCAGGGTGGCAAGTGACCATGAACGAGACCTTTGGAAGGGTGAAGAGGAGGGAAGAGGGAGCTCCCTTCACTGAAGGTTTTTAAGTAGTAGAGTTCGATGGTGATAGTGCCACCTGGGCCTCCTTTTTACCTGGGACACTCACACAGTGCCTGGCGCATGTGCGGTGTTCGGTAAGTCCTGGGTAAATGAAATGTTTCCAGCTTGGTCTTCGTAACTGCTTTGCTCCTGTTCTTTGAGGACAGGATGGCCCCCGCAGCATCCCTCCCAACTGGTAGTCACAGTCCCAGTCTCTTCCGCAGAGACCTGGGGGAGAGTAGATATGTGACAAGAGTTCTGGCCAGTGGGACCTGAAGGGAAGTGTGCTGGGACTTATGGGAAATACTTTTCTTCCCAATAAAAGGAAGCTCTTATAAAGATAATCCCCCCCCCCCACCAGCTTTGAAGTTATGTGAGGATGTGGTGCTTGTAGCGTTGGCGGCCATCTTGCAGTCAGGAGAGGAAAGCAATGTCTCACATTTCCATATGAATAGCTCTTTTTTCATCATTAGTTTTTAGCTCAACTGTTACCTCTTCAGGGATGACTTCCTTGACCATGCAATCTGAAATAGCGCCCCCTCACAGTGCTCCGGGGGATTCCCCTGGATGTCTCACTTCAGCAGCGTCTGGACAAAAGAGACCCAGGGACACGCCTTTCACCAGCCTCTGACCACTCTCCAGCCTCTTTTCAAGTCTCCGCTTTGAGAACCATCTCAGCCACCCGCGGCCTCTGAGACCAGCCAACACCTTTTGGGGGGAGGGGGCGAGGGGCCGGGGCTTAATTCCTTATTGCGGAGCAACCATGAGCTCCCAAGTTCGTCAGAGTTAATTCTGCTAAGGTGAAGGGCACCATCCACTGCCTGATCACTCTGCTTCCGTGGGCCTCTGACCTCTACCTCTGTTCTGTTCTGACCCTGACGATGTGGCTCTGCAGGGTGTGGGCCACTTCTTCACCAAGTTGGCAGAGCAGAAGAGGCAGGGCACCCAGTGCCTCTTGAAGGTGCAAAACCAGTGCAGCGGCCGCGCCCTCTTCTAGGATTAGCAGAAGCCTCCCAAGGAGAGTGAGGCAATAAATAAAATGCAGGATGCAAGGGAATCTGCCATGGTGCTGGAGAACCTGAACCAGGCCCTCTGGGACCTGTGGGCCCTGGGGTCTACGTGCACAGACCCTCACCTTTGCCACTTCCTGGAAGAGGAGGTGAAACTCATCAAGAAGATGGGTGACCACCTGACTACCGTCAGCAGGTCGGCCCGCCCCCAGGCTGGGCTGGGCGAGTAACTCTTCCAAAAGCTCACCCCCAGGTACAAGTAGGAGCCTTTGAGGGCTCTCCTGCATCCCCCTGTGTCTGGCTTCTGCCTTGATCTTCTCCCTGCCACCACTAGGCAGTGTTTTAACCACCCAGAGCCCTTTCCCAGGCTTCGGACCAAATGGAAACAATAAAGCTTTTGGCCGTGGAAAAAAATAAATAAAAATAAGGTATTTCTTCCTTCCCCATTCAACGTCTCATCATTTTTGCTCATTTTTTTGGTGTCCCTTTCCTCCAGCTAAAACCTGTGCTCCGAGAAAGCAGGAATATTGTCTTCTTCCCTCCTATTTTCCAAGCTCCTTGAACAGTGGTTGGCGAATACGAAGCGTTCCAAAAATATTTGTTGACCAATGGGTGACAACGAAACGGTAACACTACGTCGAGGCTGACGCAGGGCCCAGTAGACAGAAAGCACTGCAGACCCCATTCTCTCTTTCGTGGCTCGTATCCCAGTTCTGTTTCGGGTGATCTTTCTGATGCACAACACGGAACATGTCCTTGAGGTTCCGTCTGCCCCCTGCACTCTCTTTCAGAGCGTTTCCATTCCTTCCCCAGGAATGTTTCTCCTTCTTTGTGATAACGGACAAAGTTATGAAAGCAGAAAAGTGCCACGTGCTTGTGACATTATGAGCAACACAGGTACATTTACCTTAAAGAAAAAACAAAGCCATATGATTTTATTTTCTTCCAGCTTTAGTGAGACATCGTCCACCTATAACACGCAAATTTAAGGTGTGCAACATGATTAGGTACATGTGCATATGGCAGTAAGGTTAGTTCACATTTCCATCCCTTATGTAATTATCATTTTTCACGGCTATAATAGTTACAATCTACTCCAGGGGTGTCAAATTCATTTTTTACTGGGGGGCCACATCAGCCTTGGGGTTGTTTTCAAAGGGCCGAATGCAATTTTAGGACTGTATAAATGTAACTGCTCCTTCACAGTTAAGCAAGAGCTTGGCGCTGCCGCCTGTAGAAATAAGGTAAGGGGCCGGACAAAACAAGGCGGAGGGCCGGATTCAGCCCATGGGCCTTGTGTTTGCCACCTGCGATCTACTCTGGTAACAACTCTCAAGTATAGAATGCAGTATTATTAATTATATCCACCGTGCTGTATGTTAGATACCAGACCTTACTCATCTTACAGCTGGAGGCTTGTGCTCTTGACCAGTACCTCCTCATTCCCCTCACCAACTGCCCCCCCCACCATTCTACTCTCTGTTTCTATGACGTTGGCTTTTTTTAGATTTCACAGATAAGGCGATCGTACAGTATTTGTCTTTCTCTGTCTCACTTGTCTCGCTTACCACAATGCCTTTAAAGCCCATACATGCAGTTGCAAAAGGCAGATTTCCTTTTGTAATGGCTGAATACTATTCACATATGTTAAATTTTCTTTGCCCATTCATTCACTGATGGACACTCAGGTTGTCTCCAGGTCTTGGCTATTGTCCACACTGCTGTGATGGACATGGAGGTGCAGGTACCTCGCTGAGACAGTGATTTCATTTTCTTTGGATGTACACTCAGCAGTGGGATTGCTGGATTCTGTGGTAGATCTATTTTTAATTTTCTCAGGAACTTTTATACTGTTTTCCATAGCGGTTACCAATTTAAATTCCCATCAACACTGCACGAGGGTTTTCTTTTCTCTGCATCATCGCCAACTCTTGTCTCTTGCCTTTTTAAATAATAGCCATTCTAACAGGTATGACAGGTATGAAGTGATATCTCGTGTGGTTTTGATTTGCATTTTCCTGATGATTAGTGATGTTGAACATCTTCTCATACACCTCTAGTCTGTCGGGCTGTCCTCTTTGTATTCAAGTCCTTTGCCCAAACTTAAGTTGGATTTTTTTTTCTTTGCTATTGAACTGTATGAGTTTCTTTTATATTTTGGACATGAACCCCTTGTCAGATAGATGGTTTGCAAATATTTTCTTCCATTTTGTAGGTTGCCTTTTCATTTTGCTGACTATTTATTTTCCTGTGCAAAAGTCTTTTAGTTTGATGTAGTTCTACTTGTTTTTGTTGCATGGGCTTTTGCTGTCATCTCCAAAAATTGTTGCCAGGACCAATGTCAAGGAGCTTTCCCCCTATGTTTTCTTTTGGTAGTTTTACAGTTAAAGGCCTTACATTTAAATATTTCATCCATTTCAAGGTAATTGTATGAGTGGTGTAAGATAGGTGTCCAATTTCATTCTTTTTCATGTTAATATCCAGTTTTCCCAACATCGTTTTTATTAAAGAAACTATCTTTCCCCCGCCGAATATTCTTGGCTATTTTATTAAATATTAGTTGACTGTATATGTGTGGGTTTATTTCTGGGCTTTCAATTCTGTTCCACTGGTCTATATATCTGTTTTATGCCAATACCTTACTCTTTTGATTGCTATAGCTTTGTAATATAGTTTGAAATCAACCAGCGTGATGCCTCCAACTTTGTTCTTTCTCAGAATTGCAAAGCCATATGATTTGAAGTAAAATTAGAAATGCTAGACTAAGGGCCATTCACCTTGAAAGCATTACAGAGGGTTCAGTGATTCTCTTCAGCATTTTTGCATCTCCACATATTATCCATCCCCCACCTATCCATTTGTCCATTCAATTTAGGATTGCCAGGAAAGATTAAGGTTGAGTTAAGGGACCAAGAGTACAATAAAGGTTAAACTGGGTGTATGGCTGGTTCCTCCCACCCCCCCCGCCCCTGAGGCACTGTCAGAATTTCTAGTACAATTTCCAGTGCACTGCATGAACCACTGCAATTGTCCTGGATTATGTTTGATGGAACAATGGAGTTGAAGGACATTGGTACCAAAAGAGTTGAAAGGTTGGATCTTGGAATTTAATCTGGAGAACTGAAACAGGAGGCTCTAGAGATCTAGCCAGGAACAGCAAACTGGATGTTTCAAGTGGGCTGAAGAGCTGGCATGTTGGGAATAATGTAGTAAATGACCTGGGAGGTTAGGAGGTAAGTAGTCAGAGAGTGGGTTCCACGTGTGAGTTTAACATTTAAAGATGATGCAGCCTTGGGGATGGATAGCACGGTCTGGGGTGTGCCTGTGGGAAGATGAAACTGGAGGGGGGTGGTGAAGACCCTTGAAGATGAGGAGATGAAGGGAACGAGTGACTGAAGTATTGAATGTGGTTCCCTGTGGATCCTGAAATTACTCAGAGTTGCGGCCGGACTTGAGGTCAAGAGTGAGACTTAGGCCCTCAGGCCACGTCTTCATTTCGTAAGAGAAAGTCTGCAAGAAACTGGTGATGACAGCAACCAGGAGAGAGTGGTTAGATGTAGCCTCCTTTTTCTATGGTTGAATCTGGTTTTCCTTGGGTCGTGATTATTCGAGTTAAAAATAATCACTTGTATTTGGTTGCTCATTGGTTATTTTACTAGGAAAATACGCCAGTAGTTATATTTCCTACTTTTATAGGAAAGTTGAAAATATACCATTTCTGCTTCACTGAGAGTTCAAATCAGCTTTGGGAGACTTCTCAGGGATCTTAAACGTTATTTATAATATTTGTCCAAAGGGAAATAAATTGTAATTTTTAAATCAATGACATATACATGCAAAGATGGAAAATGAGACTTACTGCTAAACTGAAGACGACCTAGATTTCTTCTGTGCTGGGAGGCAGAGTAGAGAATGACAGACCCACAAAGTAAGATAAACTACTTGTGATTTTTCGGTTTGTTTTGCAATGAGGCTAACTTATATTTTCAACCCTCTCTTCTGTGTTACAGAAAAATTATTGGCATTTAAATCGTGGATTTAAGTTAGTTCAGTAAATGTTGATTGAACATTTATCATAGATCTGGGGTGGGTACAGAAGTACAAGAAATATGTGTCAAGTGATCCTTACATTCAAAGGATTTGAGAGGATTTGTGTGTATATTATAATTGCCTAATTAATTATTGCACAATGCAGAATATAACGAGTAAAATTTAGGAAAGGGCCGTGGTATGGGAGTTAAAGGGATTGAAGAGGTAAACTGATTCATTTGAAACCTATGGGTATTCCTGGGCAGTTTGGTCCTTGTCTTCAAGGAGCTTACTGTCTTGCAAAAGAAATCACATCAGGTCAGGAAAAACAAAGTCTTCACAGAGAGAGGTGATACCAGTGCTAGAACTTCACTGTTAGAGCGAGAGAGGGCTCTATGCCATGTTGTGGGATCTGGAAAGGGAACAGAGCAAGGGTCCAAGGGGACATGGACCTCTCGGGAGGTGGGAGGTGAGGGAGGCCAGGTCAGCCTCGGCTGTGTTGTGGAGCTGCTGGTGAGATGCGAATTTTTTCAGCAGATATCGGGAAACCATGGAAGGTTTCTGAACAAGTAAGTTGCATGACAGTGTATGAAATGACATGAAACATAACCCTAATATAAACCTTCAAGACTGCAGTCCAGGAGGCAGTAACTATGGTCCAGGTAAATATGTATACACTACATGTGTATATATGTGCATCATCTTTATCTCTTACTCTGTACACACACACGCTTAAACACTTCACATACCCCAGCTCAGTAACTGAGCCAGCAAAGAGACAGTGCGTGACTTGTGCTCTAGGGAAGTGGCCTTGCTACCTTCCTTTTTCTGTCATTCCAAGGGGGTCTCAGGGCTGCACCCCAGACCCTGGTGTTTGAGGAGCCTCCCTCCCTCTGTGTCAGAGCTCAGTTGCATAGGTTTCCCTGGTACTTACTTGCCTGCGAAGAGGACTTTGGCCTTTTTCATTCCTTAGCTTCCCAACCTGGCAAGTCAGTCCACACTCACCCATGCTTTAGGACTTTGGCTAATACCTCGTTCAAAAAGGAAAAAAAAAAGTGTGTGGTTGGATCATCTGAACAGTACAGAGTTACTCATTGCTCTTGTAATTCAAAAAGACTTGCTAACATCAGACAATATTAAAGTCACAGTGATGGTTGTGTCACAGTGATAGGAGTGAGGGGAACATTTTTTTCTCTGCCTTTCAACACGCTTCTGTTTTTTTTTTTTTTCCTTGAGTGAGCTTATATTACTTTTGTAATAAGAAAGAGGTGTGCTTTTAAAACCATCTGAGAAATAAATGTACACACTGTGGATAATTAAATGTGGGGCCGCCAGCACAGTTTTGCAAGGTGGCCCCTTTCGAAAGCACCCTGGACTTAGAGGTGTAGCTCCACGCTTGTGAGTTTTGAAGGGGGGTGGGGTGGGGTGGAAAGGGAGGGGCTCTAGGAGGAGAGGGAGGCGGGAGAGGGCGAACACCCTCCTTTATTGACTCTTTGGCTTTTTCACTGCTGCTTGAGCAGCTGGATTTGTGCAGGGTCTTGGAACTGGAATTCTTCCTCAAAACGATACGTGTTTACTTTAAAAGCCACTTCCAAGGGAAGAAAAGTTAAAAAAAAAAACACCCCAACAGGAAAACCAGTAAACTGGACTGAATAGAGCCGAAGTTCCTATTTCTCAAGAGATAGTAATAATACTTCCTGGAGCACAGGGTCCACTCACCCTCTTCCCGCGGTCTTTCGCCAGGATCTGTTGATTCAACGGGAACCAGAAGCGTCAGCATTTGTGCTGGATGTGAATATAGTGGGAGATCACCCTCGGCCTCCTAACAGCGCCAATAATGCAGGGGGGGCTGCCACGTGTCAGCTGGTGTGGTTCCAGCTTGTCTCATGTTTCTTTCTAAGCTACATGTTTGTCTGTTATTGTTCTTAAGGTTTTCTGTGTAACTATAAGCAACAGACCTTGTTAGTTCCTCTTGAGATTGCCCACTACTCCCCACCCTTATTTCTCACCTCCCAGCATCCTGTTTGTCTCCCTGACTGTCCCCCGCCCCATCCCCACCCCCACTGAGCCACCAGTTCTTTCAGCCATGTTTTTCTTCCCTCGCTTAGTTCATTTTACATTTCTATTTTTTTGTAAGTGTTGTCACACCAAAGGAGGCATGCTGCATAGTAAATTCTTATGTATTGATTTGTGCTTTCTTGTATTGTAAATTCCTCCAAATTACGTATAGGCCAATGTTTGTCCCCTCTTTCACTTTTCTTGAAGACACTATTTCCAGGAGCTGTTAAAAGAAAATATGGGGAACTTTGGACTATGTATAGGACTTTTTTTGGTGACTTTTGCCTATTTAATGTTACTCTGTTATGACAGGAACAGTATCTACAATGTATATTGTGTTTATGCTCACATCAGTATAATCTTTAGTTTATTATATTTTAAAGAATATTTTAGCTCATCAATTTTATATGGACTGTTTAGACTTCCATTTAAATTTTGTTCATTATTGTAGCAAATGGTTCTAGTAGTTATTGGGCATTGTGGCATCTCTTGAAGAGATTTAGCAGGCTTATGAGAAATATTTTTTAAAACTTTAGATCCCTATAATAAAAGAAATCATTATTATCATTGAGTGCTTCTACCTAGTAGTCACGGTATCTTCACAGGAGAAAGAATTCATTTTCTAAAAGAAGGAGGAAAACACTTTCAAAACTCATTCAATGAAACTTCTGCTACATGGCCATTTATCTAATCATTTTCCTTTCTGTGCCAAAAGTAAGAAAAATGAAGATTCAAAAGAAGCAGAATCCTACACTTGTTTATCTTTCTAACTTGTGGATGTCTGAAAAGTGAAAGTTTTCTCTCCTTTTCCATAAGTTTGTTTGTTTGACAAAATTTTCTAGTACAGTTCACTTTCACTTGGTGCTGAGAAGATGCATCTTCAAGTTGCGGAAATTCAGGAAGAGGCAAGAAAGGTCTTCCAAAAAGTGTTTTTAATTGAATTGATTGGGGTGACATTGGTTAATAAGGTTATATGGGTTCCAACTACACGGTCCTATCGTACAGCAACTGCATGCTGTGTTGTGTGATCGCCACCCAAAGTCACGTCCCTCCTGTCACCCTCTTCTACCCTCCCCTGATCGCTTTCCCTCCGACTGCCACCACACTGCTGTCTGTGTCTACGAGGCGTATTTCCCCCTTCACCTGTTACTACCATGTCCCCAGAGAGGTACTCTCAGTAGAACCTTAGTTAGCTTCCC
This sequence comes from Artibeus jamaicensis, assembly GCF_021234435.1. Classification (NCBI taxonomy): domain Eukaryota; kingdom Metazoa; phylum Chordata; class Mammalia; order Chiroptera; family Phyllostomidae; genus Artibeus; species Artibeus jamaicensis. The sequence continues at coordinate 4,376,529 of NW_026521954.1, forward strand.
CTATTTGGAATACCAAATATCGAATATTTCTAGGTATTCCGTTCTGTTGCCTTTGGAAGTACCTTCTTCCTAACGTCCAGTCCTCAGAACTTTGTGGTTACGATTTAGGCTGTGGTGCTGCTAAAGAAGTAGTGCCATTTGGATAACAAGATTTGCCTTAATATATTTCCCTTTACTCTCTTCTGTTCTTGAAGCAAAAGTGCATTTAGATCCTTAAAAAAAAAAAACACTAAAAAACAAACCCTGGTTAATTTAATCTTGACTGCTTGGTATCGGTGGCCCGACAAAGCTGCACTAATCCAGACAGTGACGGCTGTCTCAGATGCCCCCCTCATCATGCTGTTGATTATGTTACTTCAGCTCCAGATAACGATCTTTCTATTCTATAGTCTTCAGAAACTAGGGAAGGAAGGCAAAGTTTGTTTAGTTCACTTGAAAGAAAACCTCACTTGTATCACTGGTTTTTTTTTTTTAAGTGTATAATTCAAATTTTATTTTTGAATCTAAAAAAGAAATCTTCCAATAAATTTTTAAAATTTGTTTTTATACACTGGAATTACCTCCTCTTTCAGCCCCCAGTACAATTTATATTTCTACTTAGCTGGAACTCCAGTAGGTGTTTGTAAGTACTTTATGGTGAGGGCTTTAGGTTTTTATAGTTCCTGATATAACTCTTCATAGATAATAGAGTTTCCTATTATTCCAACAACTAATTTCCATGACCATGTAAATGACTTTTTAATTTTGATTATATGTATGAAAGGATGCCTTACTCTGATTTATATAGTAATGATTTGTTTTTTAATATTTTATACTTTATTGCATATCACTTACTTTAGTAATCTCTGAGTTATATGCCTGAAAATATAAGCTTTATTTACAATACTATTATTAGAGCCTAATTTCCCAAGGAAAATATTATAATTAAATATTATATTTAAAATATTATAATTAAAATGTGCACTCAAAATGTCCTCTTATCTGCTTAAAAATGGAAAGTTAGACTGGGGATTAAATGAGGAATGCTTACTAAAATAGTCAAAGATGGTGACATTCATGTTTATGTGTGAGGTCAGGACCCTGCCTCTCCAATTATCTTTGTCATTATTGCTGGGAACCAATGAAATGAAAAGAAGCATAGCAATAGTATTTTTAAAAGGTCATATGAAGATAAGTGGTCAGAAAGCAACTTGAAGAATACCACACTCATTTTTCCTGAAGGCTTTGCATTAAATCAAGGGGATCAGAAGAATCATTGACAATTGTAATTAACTTTATATAGTATTTTTTTAAACCTATGATTGCATAAACACACTCTGTTTGCCAAGGCCCAAGGAGGTAGAGCTCAAACATATTTCTGAATCCTGCTGCTGATTTGGTTATCAGAAGTGAGTGGCTATTCAATCAAAAATAGCCAGAGGATAGAATAGTAAGAATTCTTGGAAAGGAACTCCCAGCATTAATCAAATAGGCATAATTGAAAAATAGAGCGTGAAGTTGTGTTTATTAGACTGATGTTAATGGTGGTGCTACACCTTGTGGATGCCACAGCACAGGCTTACTGTGTTAGCCTGTATGTTAATTACAAGCTATGTTAATTACAATTCTCCATTTTCCACTCTTAGTAGGACTTGTGCCTGTGTTTTTAAAGAAACTTGGATTGGCTGGTACCTTCTCTGGTTCTTTGTACAGTCAGGGCTGAGGTTGGGTGTGAGTGTTGACTATGCTATTTTCCAATAATTTAATTAAAAATCTATTTTTCTTTCTGGACCCCCTACTTAGATAGGAGTAGACTTGAGTAATTTTAAAAGTTCTTTTCCTGAGAGAACTCTCAATCTAAAGTGGAGACCAGACCCATGTCTTCACACAAAGATAACCAGTAGAATGAGCTGGTAAGTGATCTATGTGAAGTCTGTTGAGAAGATATCCAACCATGTAATATGAAAAATAGAGACATTTACTGAAGAAGATACAAGAAGCATTGTACACAGGACAATGAGCCCACAGTCCCCTGCAAAGTAGGCCCCTTGCTACCTCACACAGTTCTCTAATTGCCATCAGCTGCTCCACTATATTTTCCTGAATCTCATCAATGGTCTGAAATCCCTTCCCTTTCAAAGGTGATTTTAGTTTTGGGAAAAACCAGAAGTTGCAGGGCACCAAATCTGGGCTATAGGGGGGGGCTGAGTCACCTGGGTGATTTGATGTTTCACCAAAAATCTCTGCACGAGATGTGATGTGTTAGTGGGCACATTGCCATGATGAAGCTGCCAATCACCAGTTGCCCATACCTGCAGCCTTCTGAATCATCTGAGTAGTTTCTGCGGAGGAATCTTCAAGCTTAATGCAAAATTGGGTGCAGATGTGTTGCTCTACTTGCTCAGTCACTTTGAATGTGATGACCACACAGCACACATGCTCACTCAACAGTGTCTACCACCCCCACTGACTAGAACCACCCCCACTGACTAGAACCACTCCCACTGACTAGTACAGCATCTACTGGGATGCATGTGCATCCCAGTCCATTCTCCTTGGTTGCTAGGTTACATTTACAGTGTGCAAACTTGTTCTTGTTATATTAACAATGGCTGGACTTTTTATTAAGAGACTCCAAATTAAGAGAGGCATCAATTTGGCTTCAGAAGGTCAGGAGAGACTTCATGTGGGAGAAGAGCTTTGAGCTGAGCCTAGAAGGATGGTATGTCTGGAAGCAATGCAAAGACCACTGTGGCTCCTTCCAGCAAAGCGTTCCTGTGGAGGACCTTGGCAAACGAGGTTGGAGAGGCGAATGAGAGCTATGGAGGACATCAGACAATTGGCACCTTACTCTACCAAAGCTGGGTTTTTTAAGACTAGCTTCGATTTCATGACATTTTTCCCTTTACAATTAAGATGATTTGTTAAATGCGATTTAATATTTGAAGTTTTACATTGTTTATATAAATATATTTATATGTATATTTTTTCAGATTATGTCCTGATTTGGTTTTTGGGAAATAGAATCATTTACTTAGTCCTCAAATATTTGCTGAATCTCTTGCACCAAGTATAGGACTAGACATTCCTGTAACAGTTGAACAAGTATTAGGTACTCACTATGTGTCAGGCTCTATTCTAAGACCTTGGGGTTGCTTCATCACTCAACAAGGAGAAAAAAATCTCTGCCCTCATGGAGCTTTTATTCTAGTGATATATTAGTTTGCTAGGACTGCCACAGAGTAGGTGTCTTAATCCACAGGGATTTACTTTCTCACAGACCTAGAGGCTGAACGTCTGAGATGAAGCGGTCAGCAGAATTGGCTCCTTGTTAGGGCTGTGAGGGAAGGATCTGTTCCAGACCGCTGTCCTTGGCTTGTAGCTGTCTTTCCCTATCTTCACACCGTCTTCCCTCTATACTCCTGTGTCCCAATGTCTTCTTGTTGTAAGAACACCAGTCATATTGGATTAAGGGACACCCTAATCCTCATTTTAAATTACTTCAGTAAAGACCCTATCTCCAAATACAGTTGTCTCTATGCAATACTGGAGGTTAGGACCTCAATGTATGAATTTTGGGGGTGGGGTATGCATAATCTAGCCCATAACAACTGAGCACTAATGATAGAGCAGTGAATGAAGCCTAGAACTTGGGTGGTCCTGGCTGCAGTGTGCGAGGCCCAGTACCAAACATGCCCAACATGTGAATCATTGCATTTAATGCTGCTGCCAGTCCCTAGCTGAGCATTGTTATCCCCACTCGACAGTGCGGACACTGAGGGCAGAACACACTGGTGTGTGTGTGTGGGGGGGGTTGCCTTAGCGATTCTGTGTTTAATGTTTTTATTGGGTTGAAGCCTCTAAAATTGAAATGTGTAGGCCTGTGGGGCATACATTTATGGTTAATTCAGATACAGAACCCACCAATATCTGGACGTTAATATAGAAGGTGGAAGGACTTTTGTGTTTTTGTTTTCTACATTAGGTTCTAAGAATAAAACCACAGATAGGAGTAATCTTCGATAATTAAGCATCTTTTGTTCTCTGTAGATAGTCCAATATATTATGTCATAACATATGTAATAACACATGATTATAAATAGCTATAATTATTTATAATGAATATCTAATTATTACGTAAACCCTACATTTGACATAGCAATGATGTTCCCTTTGATTATGGAGATTCAAATAAAGCTGCAGGTTGTTTCGGGCCTGTAGCCTTGATCTACCTCCAGCTAGCAAGCCTGCTTTACTCCGTCTGCTTCCACGGAAGGAATACTCCCCATGTTGTCTGTTTTACCCATTGATTCCATCCGGCTGCTCCTCTGGAGGACGGATGCAGGTTCAGCAGACATTGTGGAGATCCTACGCCACGCGGCAGGCCTGTTCGCATAAATCTCTGCTTCTCATGACTATGGAATGCCAAAGGATAACATGGTGCTTTTTGATGAGCATCGGTTGTACTCAATTATGGCAAAAAGTTAAGTAAATTACCAGTGAATAATTTAAAACGCAATTTAAATATTGAAACAATACAGATACATATTTAGGGTACCAAATGCAAAATTTGCATGAATTTTCTAGATGCAACCTATCTCAGAGAAGCTGCTTTTGTTTTGAGTTCAACAGAGATGTCCACCCACCCCACTCCTTCCTGGGGGTTCTAGGGAGAAAAGCTTGGAGAAGTTCTGTACACTTTTTAAATTCAAACTTCCTAATAAGCACATGAGATCAGAAAATAGAAGCCTGGATAAATCACATTGCCGTAGTTAACACAACAAGTAAACAGCACAGGCAGGTGTTAAACTCAGACTTTCTGACTCCGATGCCAGGGCTTTGTGTCTTTCAGCACAGCCCAGCCACTCCTTGGATGAACAGGCTTTAATCCTTGTGAGGCCGCACAGGACTCACTCCCGCTCCACTGTCCACAAGTCCCAGCCTCATTCATTCATGGATTCATGCACTTATTTGTTTAACAAATATTAATTGGAAGCTTAAGATGGGTTAGGCTTTATCCCAGGTTCTGAAGACACAATGGTTAGTGGAAAAAAAAAACATAATTCTTTCCTTCATGGAGCCTACAGTCTAGTGGGAGAACAGGTATTAAACAAATAATTACCAAAACTATTTGTTTATAAACTGTGATAAGTGTTATAAAGCAAAAATAAAGGGCCATGAGAAGGAAAAAAGGCAAATTAATTTACATTAATGATCAGCAAAGACTTCTTTTAAGGCAGTGAGCTTTGGTCTGAGGCCTTAAGCAACAGCTAGCTAGGAGAACTTATTTGCACTTAAAATAGTTACAAATTGTCATCCTGCAAAGCCCACCGCTACAATTTCCTCTATTTCTATTATTTCTTTCTCTATAACAAGATCCGTTTCTATTATATTCTTCTGACTGTCCATCTGTCCATCCATCCAGCCAGCCAGCCATTTAACCCATCCATCCTCTCTCATCATCCGTACAACCTTCATTAAGCATCTGCTATGAACCTGGCATTACTGTGCCCCAAATCCTTTACTGTTTCATTTTCTCTCTTCTCTCCTTTTGCCGCCTTTGACTGCTTTAACTTTTGCCCTTTTATCCGATTCTTGAATCTCTTATTTTTGACTCACATCTTCAATGCAATGCCCTTCCCAGCCCTTTCTGTCACTTCTCGCACCTTTGGCTAAACTATCATTTCTCATCCTGTTTTCAACAAGTGGATTCTTACCCCACATGTTTCTGAAATTTTTCTTAACCATTAATAAAATTAATGATTTTTTTGCCAGAGAGTTGGAGTTTCATCTCTTAGTAAAGAAATGTCAAGAATATAAATCCTTTCTTTCTTTCTTCCTACCCACCAACCACCTATTTATATTTTGATAATTTCTTTCTTTTAACTAGAAACTCCTGGAGAGAGACCGTTCTCTGTTTTACCTACCATAGTATCTGGAGCTGATGGTAATCACTTCATAAGTTTTTTACATGTTTTTAAAGGTGGTACATCCTTTCTGGGCTTACTATTATATTTATTGTACCCCGGATATAAATGCACAAATGCATTCAGAAGTACATAATAGGTTTAGACTAACTTACATTCAGATGTTCTTATAAAGTCATCTCTGTCCCTTCTGTCATAGCCTGCCCTTCCTGTCATAACCTGGACATGAAAAATACAGGTCAGCAAAAATATAGTGTATCATCAGCTATATAGGCAAACTCACCAGGAAAGATTTTATACTTATTTCTATCTCCACACAGCCAGTCAAATGTAACAAGTCTCCTTTGGAAAGTCTGAAGAGCCAGAGTGTACTATCTGGAAAATCCCACCTATCAAAAGGTAAATAAGAGGAGTTTCCCCTTCAAGGTATGTTGGGGAACAAGGACCACACTTAACAACCTGTGAAAGATAATTAGAAAGCTGGATAAAATACAAAACAACAGCCTTCACAAGACTGCGATCCTTGAGAGAAGAGAAACAAAATGAGTCTGATAATTGCCCTGGCTTTCTGCTTGGAAGCAATCTCTAGACTGCAGGCCTGGAAAGTGAGAACCCAGACAGATCCCGGTGGCCTTCCTGAACTGATGAGTTGGAGGTGGGAGTCTGGGGAGTCTGAGGGGGCTAGAGAAGTGGACACAAAATGAAATGGTAAAAAGTACCAATTACCTTAAAAGAAACAGAAGAAGAAGAAAGTAACAAGAAAGGATAAGACAAATAGAGCAAAATAGTAAATGTCAGATTTAACTCAATCATGCTTATAACTGTATTAAATGTAAATGGTCTAAAGACTCCCATTAAATTCAAAGATTGTCAGAGTAGATAAAAAAATGAAGATTCTATTACATGTTGTGTACAAGAAAACCACTTTAAATATATACATCAGATAGGTTAAAACAAAAAGAATGGGAAAAAGATATACTATGACTTACCTGACCATTTCAATATTCCTGGGAGCCAGAAGTTGAAGATCATTATACACAAATACAGAGAATTTCTGGAGAACTCAGGTGGTCAGTAAGATGCATTCTAATTGTCATAGCCACCTTTGTTCCAACTGTTTCTGTTCGTTCATTTACCATTCATTCTTTCATTCAAATACTGGGAGCATTTTCTACATTATCAAATGTTGGAAACAATCCAATATTGGGTGCTGAGATATGGTCCCTGCCCTTGAAGAGTTCTTGTATTCTCTTGGGGCTGGTACAGACAAAAGTAAAGCATTACAGAACAGGAAGAAGAGTGACATGGTACAGAGTTGATCAAATGGTCATAGGAATATGGAAGAAAGATCCACTAACTTTTCCAGGGAGGAGGAGAGGGTTTGGGCGAAAAGAGTAGTATTTCAGTGTGTGAAGTTTTTGAGGAAGATGTTGAAACACTCAGGAAGTGGGAGGAGCTACTGCAAACGGGCTGCCCCTTCAGACTGCTCAGTACAGCTCACTCACAGGTTTACCCAATACCAACACTGATAACGTAGCAGTATCTATACATTTCTCAGATTTATTTTATCCTGCTGTTTTGTCAGATTCACTTATTAGATTGAGTAGTTTTTTGGCGGAGTCTATAGGATTTTCTATGTACAATATCATGTCATCTGCAAACAATAACAGTTTTGCTTCTTCCTTTCCAATTTGGATGTCTTTTATTTCTTTTTCTTGTCTGATTGTTGTGGCTAGGACTTCCAATACTATATTGAATAGGAGTGGCGAAAGTGGGCATCCTTGTTTTGTTCCTGATCTTAGTGGGAAAGCTCTAAGTTTTTGTCCATTCAGATTTATTTTAAACCTCCTGGGAGTAATCACACCCCCTCGATTTCAGTCTCCCTAACCTAAATTTTTAACATACAATGAGTGGAGGCCAGCTCCCTTTTCTCCTCTCTTCCCATCCAACTTACTCTGTTTTATTTTTTTCCACAGCACTTTTCACCTTCTAAATATTATATAATTTACCTATTTATTGTGTTTACTATGTGTTTCCTCATCCCAGAAGTAAGCTCAAGAAGGATGGGATTGGTCTATTTTGTTCCCTCTGATGTGCCCCCAGCTCTTGGAAAAGTGCCTGGTATACACACAATAGGTTCCTGGTAAATAATTGGAGTGGCCTGAATAAGTTAGCAAATTTTTGTATCCAGGACATAATTAGTATTGCTCATGTTTGAGGGAAAATAAAGGCCTGAAAGGGACCATTTATAGTAGTATCCTTTTTCTCCCTCCCTTCAACGGTATTTATTGATCATCTGCTCTTGGTCAGCTCTTCTCCAAGCACTGGGATTTCAGAGAAGGGTAGACAGACCCTATTTATATCTCCATGGAAGCTCACTCTGGCAGGTGAGGATGCAGATGTTAATGAACTATGTAATTGTAAATTTGGGATAACTGCTAAAAAAAAAAGAAAGCATAGAACAGTAGCACATTTCTTGACCTGGGAAGCTAGGGAAGTTCTTTTTAAGCCAAGTAGAAGTTAATTCAGAGAAAGGGAGGAGTGGGATAGAAAACATCCAAGCAGAAGAAAAAGAATCACACAAGTACTATCTTGGAAATTTTTGCATGTAAACTAGAGAAAAAATGTGTACCCTGCACTTTTAAATGCAATGCTCTATAACTATCTATCAAGTAAACCTGGTCTAATATTGCAGTTGAGTCTATTTTTATTTTTTAATTTATTAAAACACAGTGTTTTAAAATTTAAAAAAATGACAAAGACTACCAAGTGGGAGAGAGAATGCCTAAGTGTTCCAGGTGTGGCTGGAGCAGCAGAGAGGAAAGAGGTACTTAGCAGGACAGAAGAGGTAGGTGGGGAGCCTGTAGGCGGAGCCGATTGGGTAACTCCAGTGGGCCTTCAAGTGAAATGGTTGGTTGGCTCTTTAGCCCCAGAGCTGAGGCGAGCCCTGAGAGTGCTGTAAGCTGGGGGGTGCTGAAAAGGCAGCTTAGGCTAAAGTGTGGAGAGTGAATTAGGGATCATGGCAGAGAGGTACAGAAGGTAAGTTAGGAGAGCGCTGCAGTGGTCAAAGCAAGATGCGATGGATGGAGTAGAGGTGGAGAGACATGGGTAAGTTAGGGAAATATTTAGAAGATGAAATCGAAGTTAATGGGCTTTCAAACAAATAGGTGATAGCTTATTTGTATAAAGTGTTTGAATGTTTCTATGAACCAAAATATAAATAAAGATGTGACTTGGAGTTGTTTGTCAGCATTAGCTGTGATATGTACACAAATATTAGTAAGAAACGAGCCTAGTCTACAATGATCTAGTAGCTCCAGTGTGGCGGAGGGAGTGCTGTAGGAGAGGCTCTGTGCGGGTACAGGTAAGGCTGCAGAAGGTGAGTGTGTGTGTGTGAGACAGAACTCTGGCCTCGGTCTCTTCACTCCTTTCTAGCCCTGCTTCTTCCTTTCCACATGCTTCTTTTAGCTACGGAGTTTAAGATCAGTGATTCTTAATGTTCTTTGGGTCTTATCCTGAGAATGAACATTTAATACAGGACAAAAATTTCATATCATGTATCAGAGGCTCTGGACCCCAGATTAAGAATCTCTGAACTGTAGAGTTTGTAAAAAAGCAGTTCATAGACAAAACAAATATATTTAGCCAATAAATATAATAAATGCAAGATGGTCAAGCTCACTAACAACCAACTGAGGAAACTGAGATACAACCTTTCATCTATCAGATTGGCAAAGATTCAAAAGCTTGATAAAACCCAACTTGGCCATCATGAGGGGAAATGAACACTCTTACAGACTGGATAAGCATAAAACACAAAAACTTTAGAAAGCAACTAAGAAGTAGCTTTCAAAATTTTAAATGCCTAGATCCTTTAACCTAGTGATTCCAATCTGAGAAATTCTCCTTTAGGAAAATAAACAGGTGTGCAAATATCCAAGGATGTTCATTGCAGCAATAACTAAGAAAATTAGAAACTATGTAAATGACTACCACCGGGGAAATAGTTAAATACATTTGAAACATACCCATAACCTGCCCTGACTGGTGTGGCTCAGTGAGTTGGGTGTCCTCCCACCAACGAAAAGGTCGCCAGTCCAATTCCTGATCAGGGCATGTGCCTGGGTGGTGGGCCAGGTCCTCAGTTGGTGGCACACAAGAAGCAACTGATTGATGTTTCTCTTGTACATTGATGCTTCTCTTCCTCTCTTTCTCCCTCTCTTCCCTTCTCTCTAAAAATAAATAAATAAAATCTAAAAAAGAAGACATATAACCATACCATACAGGGGAATACTATGCAGTCCAGAAAAATGAGATTCATCTGTACTGACACTAAATTAAGTGAAAAGGGCAAGTCACAGATGGACTTATGTAGCACAATATATTTTTCTACTAGAGATTTCACAAAAAATATATGTTACGTAGAAATAGTTTTTTATAGATTTTTGTATATGTGGATTTACACGAAACTCATAATTGTGATTAACCCTGAGGAGTAGGATTTATTATTTAAAAAAATTTGTATGTCATTTATGTTTCCATAATGAGTGGAAAGATGACAAAAATCCACTGGCCCCTCCCCTCCTGCTCCCCAGTGCAAACTCCTGAACACCTGCAGCGCTTCTGCATCACTGGTGTCCCCCAGCAAGGCATCAGAGGACCCCTTGTTCCTCTGATGGCACAGCAGCAGGACTCTTAGTGCTGGGAGTCTCGAGCAACTGGTGTTCGCAAGCAGAACTGGGATCTTCCTGTTCAAGTAACATGGCAAGTTGTTACTGCTGACGGCCAACCCCGTGGACAGCTACAGAAACACCGAGGGGAGGGGGCCATGGAGACGGCCCTGGTGGCGCCCCTCGCAGGCTCCGAACTGGACTGGCAGACAGCTCCTGGCCAGGGGATGGGCTAGAACTGCCGCAGATTTAGTGGTCTGGGGACTCCTTGGGCTGGTGCAGAGTGATCACCGGGCTCAGCTGTGGCGTAGCCAGCTCTAGCCCAAGTAATCTGAGGGACATGGGGCGGCACCCCGTGAAGGCAGTGGATGGGTATATGCCACACTAAGAGCGGAGAAGCCCACCTACCAGCAGTCAAAAGCAGCCTCAGGCTAAAGAGAGGCTGCCACCCTCGTAGCGCAACCCACGCAGTGGCTCTGTCACGGATGTCCCAGACTGCTAACCTGACGTCGTCTGCACGTTTCTTCTGATCTGATTTTCGATTTGTCCTTCAAGCTTGTGCAGCTCAGACCTGCCTCCCACCCTCTCCCTCTCCTTTGGGTCGGATGCTACTTCCTTCTCCAAGCCCTGACCACAGAGCCCTCTGGGAAGGGGATGAGGTCTTCCTCCTGCGTTGAGCTCTGGCCACCCAGACCAGGGGCTTCAGATACCTCTCTACTGTCGGGTGGGGGTGGTGCGGAGGGGGAGGGAAACGAGCTCAGCTGCCTCTCTAGCACTTTCTCCTGCGACTGCCAACATGGCCTCCCTTCTGGTCTTTCTCCCAGGAAATCCTGGCAGTGAGAAAGCACAGACCACTCTGCCTGGGTGACAGCGCAGAGGAGGTGCCCCGCCTCCCCAAGACACCAGCTCAAGTCCTGAGATATATTCCAGATGTGAGCCCCATAGCGACTGTGGTGAAAATCCCGGCTTCCTGGGGGCAAAGCTGAGGATCGGGGTTTAGCTGAGGGGATGGGGGTGGAGGAAGCTCAAAACTATCCTCTTTTATTTAATGCATTTCCATACTGTTTGAATTCATTTTTAACAAGTCTGAATTGCATTATTTTTATTCTTAAAAAAAATAAAGGTAATATAAAAATTTCTCACCTTGAGGTACTTTTCAATGATACAACTCTACTTTAAATTTGAGATGGGGAAGAGGCAAACAGTAAGGTATGCTTCAGTGCCCCCTCCCAATTAAAATATTTCAGTGACATTTCAATGTTCTGGGAATCAAGTTCAAAGTCATTAACAAGTTCTCTTTGATTCGGCCACTCATCTGTCTGTACAGTGTTGTCAACAACCTTCCAACTCATGGACCCTGTCCTCAACTGTACCTCGCTGGGATGTGGAGTTCCTGGGATTCACCATGCTTTCCGATTCACCTTAGCTTCTTTATGCAGGCTGTGCATCGCCTGTTAAGATATCCTTAGCTGGCGGACACCAGTTCGTTTAAGTACCACCTTCCCAGGAAGGCATGGCCCCCCAGCTCTCTCCACCCCAGACAGGGTGCTCGCTGGTCCTAAGCGTTCCGTGTCCCCAGGCAAACTTCCTGTACTGCATACTTCCTCGTACCCTGCTGCCACTTTATGTTGGTGTCCAGGTGACAACCCCCTGAAGGCAGAAGCTGTGCTTCGTGTCTCAGTGTCCCCATGGCATACGCCCCATAGTGCTGGCCGGAGGAGGCCCTCACCAGCGGCTATGAAAGGGTGAAATGCTCACACCCTCTTTCTGGGGTCTACTTGTTTGCAGCCTCCAAGAAATATCAGAGACTGAATTTTTGAATTTTTAAATTCCTCGCAGATCACTTAAAAAAAACAACAATGTAGAACATAAAATTTAGAATCACAAAATCATTGCACTTCAGAACTGGAAAGGATTAGGAGTTATCAAGAAGAGGTATTTTCAATCAAGAGTCTGTACATTAGTGTGAATTTCCACAGCCTAATACAAAATAAGAAAAATATGAGCAATGGAGCAGGTTGAAAGAGAATCAGGTTAAATGCATTTGATGCTTTCTCAGTCAGAGGTTATGTCTCCCTCCCATTTTAAGGTTATTTATAACTAATGTGCTAGGAGGCTTTGTTAATAATTGGTCTATTAAAAAAATCTGGAAAACCCAACTCCTGTGACTGTCGCCTCAGAACTAAGACCAGAGATTAGAGTTTTGCACATGGCCGAAAAAACCATTTTCAGTCCAGTATCCTTCTTTCGTTGTGTGTAATGCGACTGTGTACAGACAAAAAATATTCCATATGTTTGGTGTGACTGGTTTTCTCTTCAGCACTTTAAGTTCAGCAATGAAACGGTCAGTTGCCACATTTGTCGTGTTATTGCCAGGAGCAGGCGTGCTCTCTGAGATAACCACGCAGTACTGCCATCAGTACTGGGTGCGGGTTTTAAGGCATGTTGCCCTCTAGAAATGATATATATGTAATGTTACTAGTAACTTTGACGTGGAAATAAACACCAGTTTCTTTCACTTTTGGTTTGCTTCCTGAGTTCACTGGTGTTGTAAGGACTTTTTAAAAAGAATGTAAAGTGACTTTGAATTTGGTATTTGCTTTAATCCTAATTTTAAGCATCTGAGTACCATCCAACTAAGAAATTCCGCTTCTGAGAATTGTTCATAAGAAAGCAATGAGAGAGTGTGCAGAGATGCATGTGTAAAGGTGTTTATGAAGGTGTTTGTGATAATAAAGATTAGAAAAAAACATAAATGCCCTAAAATAGAGAACTGGCTAAATACATTTTGAAATACTCATTCCACTGAAGGTACTTTGGTTATTTAAAATGGGTATATTATTACTTTTTATATACTTGTCCATAATTTTTCATTTTTATCTACCACAAACATATGCTTAGGTAATTAAGCCTACCTCACTGTTTCATCCAAAATAATGTTCTTTGTTTTTTTAATGCTTTTTTCCAATTTTACATTATTAATACAATTTGATAGCCAAAGTTCAGCATATGCAGGAACTGTGTTTTACTTTTTCAGTTTTAGCTTTTACATTTTCTGTTATTAAGTAGTTAAGCCTAACCTTGAAACCTGCCCCTGAACTGCTATAGATAAGCACACTATCCAACGGAGGGCTGTCATCTTCATTTTGGACACTGCGTTCTCTGGCAAGTTCATGTGTGAGGTCTGTACATACTCATTCGGCATGTACGGGGACAAGCACAACCATAAACTGGAAGGTCTAGAAGACATTTGAAGATGTAACCACCCTAAGTATTCATTTTCCCTCTAGACACGACTGCATCTTGTCTGGCATCAGGGATGTTGGCCGTGAGTCTCGCCAGGCCTGCAGCATTTTCGCCTAAGGACCAGAAGGAAGAGCCTCCTTGGCATTTCCAGCCCCAAAGCAGTCTCTCTGAGAGAGGGAGACAAGAGGCACCTGATCACACCACAGTTACGTGAGCCTGTGAGCGCGCGCATGTGTGTGTGTGCATGCACGTGTCTGGGAGAGGAGAGATTGAGAGAGAGGTGAGGGAATGTGTCACATGGGTTTCTGGTATCTTTGGCACTAGGTAAATTTGCCCTTTTATAGTTCTTACAGCCTCCGATAATTCTTCCCAGTAGTTGTTCTAATTTTAATGAGTTCATTAATTACTTGTTTAATGTCTGACTCTTTTTAGAGTGTGAAAGACATGAGACGGGACCCCCTCCCCGCAGTCCTCACTCCCCAAGCCCATTTCTCCAGTACCTCACACAAGGCTGTGCATAGATAGTGAGGATTTAATCGATATTGGTTGAATAAATGCCCGTATGGGTCTTAAAACCCCTTCTTCTTTTTTTCACTTTTGTCTAACAGCTTTTTCTCTGGCTGCTCTAACTTTGTTTTTCCCTCCAGCTATTCCTTAAAGCCAATTTCTAGGACAGAAGAGGACCATTTTATCAAGCCGAAGAAGGCGCTCGCTGGCTCCTCCTGCAGCCAAAGGTAGGTCTGCTCTCCATTTGCTGTGAGCTCGGGAAGCTGAGACCTGGGCCTGAGCGCTGCTCTGTGGCTGTTAGGGTTGGTGTTTGCTCCTGCCTGTTCTAGCTGCTTCTGTGCTCTGGATAGTTTTGTGACAAAAGCCAAGCATCAGTTCTGAAGTCTATAGTAACACAGGGCTGTAGACTTTTTAGGAGGACTGATTTAGAATGCAGAATGGCAGTGAAAACTCCAGCTCTCCCATGAACAGTATTGCCATCCATCTTTAATTTGTGCAGCATTCTGCGCTTGGCCTCAGGAGAGTTCAGTGAACTCTCTGTTTTGTTCTGTTTTTCTGTTTTGTTCACTGCTCTGTCTCCATCCCAAAGGACAGTGCATGAATGCCCACTCTGTGGATGCTCAGGAGCAACTTGTTGAACTAGGTGGACAAAGGCTGAAATGTCCTCATAGCTGTCAAATATCTCATGTTTCATGTGCCATTTCGGCTATAGTTCCCCCAGTTAAGAACTTAAAATGTGTACTGTTTATGAAGAGAGCCACTCTCTGCTCACCATCTCCTCAAAACCGTAGTTCCAATACCTTGCTACACAACCCTCTACACTGGACACTAGCTCTCCCACTTTCCTTTATAGAACAGGCCAAACCATTAATATCGTCACATGTGCTAGACAGTATGGTTGACACCTGACAAATAGCCAGAGAGTTCTCCAGCAAAATGATTTTTTTTGAAGCAAAAAAGAATTACAATTTGGCCTTGTGATCTAATTGGCGAACCATGTGAAAACCATAGAAAAAGTAAGGAGGTGAAAGTTCGGTTATGGACTTGGGAGGCGCTGCTATAAACTGGAGAAAACTGAACGCTCGTTAGTTGTACAGTGACTTTTCACTGGCTGAGACGTTACTGGTCAGGGGGAATCTTTCTTCCTCCCTCGGAGGGAGTGAAGTAGCATCACTTCCTGGGAGGTGCCAGGTAGGTCTCCCCTCTGGGGTCAGTTGTAGTGTTGAGGGGTGTGTGTGTGCTGTCCCTCTCCAAGTCTCCTGACGCCATTTTAAATGGTGTTTTTGTTTATTAATTTTCATAGTGTGTAGTTATAAATTTCCAAATCCTCTGATCCATCACAGACTTTACAAATAAATCAGCTTTTCTTTTTATAAAATCTGTACTTTCAAATCATGTTTTCTGTAAGAATACTGATTTTTTTCTATGTGATTCAGAAATCAGAGGACAAATGGTGATAATATATGCTAAACTTAAAATTGGTGTGCATCCTTTTATAAACAAGAACTCGGTCCCTTCCCAGTTTGTCTCATCTCTCAGGAAGCTCCGAGCTGATGTTTGTGCCCTTTTGTGCTTCCTATTCTTACCCTCAATTTTTTAAAATAGGCTTTTTGTCTCTGCCACCCTTCTTTACTTTGTTCTTTTAACCTTTAAGAGAAATTATGGCATTATGTGTTTTTGAAAGTGGTATCAAATTCTCCTTGGTAGACGGAGAAATATAATTAATGGGGAAAAAATAGTCCCCTAACCATGCACAGGTGCTTTTCAAAGCTTGCATTCCATGATGCCACCAATGCCCCTTCTAACTCAGTTAATGTGGACCTTTAATTTAATGAGCGTGAGTTCTCCAGTGTCACGGGCCTAGGACACAGGCCTGTTATGCTAGAACACTGCATGCAGTAGCACCGGCCTGGGGCTTGGGGCCAGTGGAACTGGGTCCTTGTTACAAATTTACTTACCTGTGGAGTGATCTCGGACAAGATGCCCAACCTCCCAGTTTCCCTTCTATACATTGGGCATAAAAATCCCGAGAAAATACATGTCCATGAGTTTCATAGACATAGCTGTCCACATTTCTGTGCCCCTTGCAAGTCTGTTCTGTATATTTCTCAAGATCAGGGACTACATCCTATTTATATTAGTGTCCCCAGGGCCTGGTTTGTTGGTGTGAACTGAAGACAGATTCAGGGGCCACTCAATGTGGTGACGCTAAGTTACTCGTCATTTTCTCTCAGAAGCTCTGCATTGACAAACCTTCATTTGTGAGCTGGTCCTCACCGAGTACCTCTTTCACGCTTTTTACTGCCCCCAGGATACTCAACCGAGGGAGAAGTAGAGATGAACACAGAAAAATGGAAGCACACACATACCATTGCAGAGTCGTAATGTCAGAGGTCACAAAATAGTGACCGAAGGCTGTGGTCCCCAACTTTTTTGGCACTAAAGACTGGTTGTGTAGAAGACAATTTTTCCATGGACCAGGGTGGGGGTGTCGGTTTCAGGATGATTCAAGTGCATCACATCCAAGATCATCTCCTGCTGTGTGGCCCAGTGCCCAACAGGTCTGGACCGGTACTGGTCTACCACCTAGAGGCGGGGGACTCCAAACTGAAGAGGTAAGTCTGCCTCAAGACATGCTCTCTTTGGTTCAGATTTGCAGTTTTTAGTGTAAGCCAATCATTTAAAATCCAGAGGTATGGATTTGCCTTCTCTTAAGATTATGCAGAGCTGGTCAGTCCAGGCCAGGTCCCTCCCCTGGGAGAGCTGACCAATGCAGCCTCCACAGTTTCAGGCACGCCCTCGACAGTTCACCACGGAGACAGCACCCACCACCGCTGGTGCCACCTGAGCACCAATCAGATAGGAGCTGCCACTTACTACCATGTGTATTATGCGTGCACCTATTATGTAGCATTTGCTGGACACCAGGCACTGTCTAAGCTCTTTGGGTATTCTGTCTGTCTGCCTATCTTTTAGGTAAGGGAACCGAAGCATAGTTAGTTTGTGGTGGATCAAAGATGCAAATCCTGACCATCTGGCTTCCAAATTCTAGTTCTTAATCACTCAGCTGTATCGCATCTCAGTGGGGAGGGGAGGATATCAAAAATCATACTTAACCACAATGCAAAGTTGTGCCACAGCCTCTTGTCCAGGAAACTGTGTTCTGCCTAATTAGAGAAGACTTCACAAAAGAGGTGACTTTGTAGAGTTTTCAACAAAAAAAGAGGTATGAGTCCAGACCTGTCGAATGCCCCGTGCAAAGGCCTTGTTGGAGATCTGAGAGCTGTGCAAATGGACAGTGGGTGAGGCTGACTGAGCCAAATGAGGACACAGACAGAAGACAAGCAAGAGGTGAGGTGTGGCGGCTAGGGCCCACGACTCGGAGCTCAGATCTGATACCCAAGGAAAGCAGACTGTCCTGGGTGGTTGGGTAGGTAGGCGATAAGGTCGGAGTCCTGTTTGACCAACCGTGAGGTGGGACGCACCAGCATTCCTGCAGGAGTCCTGCTGAACTTCATTCATTGCTTTCACAATGTAAGAAAGTCGGTTTTGTAACACAGGTGTCCCTACAATACTGGCCTGACTGTTTACTTCTGCTTCAGTCCCTGAGCATATGAGCAAATACTTCAGGCACTTATAACGAGCAGAAACTTGAGACAGAGCTTATCTTGTAATGCTGGGTTTTGCATCATATCCAGGGTGTGGTGTTACTTTAGAAGGCAAGTTAAATAATTACGTGTTTACAGATTGAGCAAACAGTGCATATGCCCTGAAAGGGCTCAGGATTGAGAGCCCAGTGAACTAACTTATTCAGCAGGACAGCAGGCTTGTTGCCTGGATGTCTCAAGTGGTCACAATACATTTAAATATATATGTGTGTATATATATGTATTATACATATTCAATAGATGTGTGCATGTGTGTATATACATACATACATACTTACATTGAACATTTATGTAGCACCTTGTACTTAATCCTACTTGTTCACAAAACAACCCAGGTAGGCTTAGACATGGTAAATGAATCCATTGAAACTAACGCAGGCAAGCCTAGGTCATCGATCCAACCAGCACATTTCCTCTTTTTTACGTGTGATCTATTCAACATAGCACTCTGTGTTTTTGACGTTCCCTAACAACATAATGAAGTGACAAAAATTAATGTTAAAAGCACTAGGGTCACCCAAACTGCCTTCTTTAGAAAATAAAATGTCAGTTAGACAGTTACATGTTTTATTCTTTTGCTTTATTATTTTCTCTCTCTCTCCTGGGGAGAGACTGGAACTGTGTTCACTTCTCTGTTCTTAACAGGGCCGGTCAACTATTGTCAACAGTGAGTGTTTATAAGCATTAGTAATTATCATCCACAGTCCACACCCCTGCCTCATCTCTGTTTCCCTGGTTTATTGCCCTTAGATAATTTCTTCCTTTTCCATTCTGCATTTTCAAGGACAATGCAAGGCACAGTTGTTATCTGATTTAGGGCTTTTTAAACACATCTGTTATTCTAGCTTGATAACAAACCTACAGGAGAGCTCTCAAGCACCGACTTGTCCTTTCACTTCTCATTCCAGCTTACACTGTCTTAAAGTGAAGGGCTTTGCAACTATCTGCTTGATTGAGCTGCATGTCACTGCTATCTGTAGAAGTGGCTTTAGGATGCAGGTGTTGGCTTCTCAGGCCTCCTCTGCTCTGATTTTACATGCTTATTTTTATTGCTACTAGCTTTGTAGACCAGGCCATATCCTTGGCTTCCTTGAGGGGAGTGGGAAGGGTACACCTTGGATTGTTCTGTTCCCTTTGAAGTATCAGTAGATGCCATCTGAGTTTGGCCCTGCTTTGCTCTGGTCATTCAGGTGTTCTGGACTTCAATTCCTGCTAAGACTTTTGGTGCACTTGGAGCTGTGTCAGGAGAGGCAGGAAATGACTTCCCAAAGAACGTGGTTCCTGCCCTCTCAGAACCAGCAAAGGGAAGGCCGTGGCTGGACCAGTAACCCATTCTAGTTGAACGTCAGTGTCTCTGTTTGTAACGTGGGAGGGTCAGACCTGTCTGCCTTTACCATCTTTTTCTGCTTGAATATTCTGTAAGCCAAAGAAGACTAAGAACACATATAAACCGCAAATTGTAGTTTTACGAATCATCTGGAAAAATGGAATTCTGGCACCAGCCAACAGGACTGAGATAGAGTTTGCAGTCAGTGGAATCAAGGTTGAACCCAGTTCTGCCAATTCCTTGCTCTATTACCTTTAGTGAATTAGTTCTCCCTGAGTCTTAATTTTCTTATCTTTAAACTGAAAATGCTACTATGTGGCAGGGTCGTTGTAAGGATTTAATACATGTGCATAGTACATTCTAAGGGCTCTAGGCATAGCTGATGGATTCGTCACCCTGTGAACAGTGAAAGCCAGTACGATGACTCTGGGAACAGTAATATTATACAGTAAGTCCTCACTTAAAATCGTTGATAGCTTCTGCAACTTTAAGCGAAACGACGTACGACAAAACCGATTTTATCATTGGCTAATTGATATAAATAAGAACCAAGTTCCTATGGCATCTTATAGACATCATAAAAAAGTGATTTCAATGAAATGGTGTCATTGGAGAACCCGCTGTCTGTGGTTTTTGGAATAGCTGCGGGTTTGCAATAGATTGCATCTAAGGAAGATAACACGTGAAGGAGCCTTTGAAGCTGAAGGACTAAGAATGACTTTGAGAACATAGTACCTTCTGAAAGAAAGGGTGCAGCGAATGAAACAAGAAATTGAGGGGAAAGGCTCGGGTGGACAAGCTCATTTATTCACTTATTTCTAGAACTGGTTACAGGTTTAGGTATTTTTGATGAGAAAAGTTCTTCCTTCTCAGTTTAGTTTTGTGTCTTGTCCAGCATTTTATCTTCCAGACACAGAGTCATTCTCAATATTCAAAGATGATAGTACATTGGTGATATATGGTTATTCTTGTTACCCATAAAAGATGTGGGTGTGTCTGAAAAGACCAGCTCAGCATCAGCAGCTGTTTTCTTCAGTACCCAAACGTGGAGAATGGCTTTATTTTTCAGCTACTGTCAAAGTTTATCGCACCTGCCGTTTTGACTGTTTCTGCAAACATCTGGTTTCTTGACAATTCCACCTTAGTTTAGATCTTCTCAATCTTATGCTCTGCTAGGTCTTGATTTTAATGCCCTCGAAACTCTTTGCAGAATTGCATGTATATGAGCATATGTACGTTTTGAGGTGACGAAGAGCAAAGTGATCAGATTCAAAAAAGCCAAAAACTGCTGCTACAGGTGTCTTGGACTAGGAAAGAACTGGAATGGCTTCACGAGATGAAAGAATGGCACAACACAATGCAGAGTGGTCCCTGGTACCTATTTGCTTCTTCAGGTTTAATACTTCCCTATCTCCCCCATCGCTCTGACAATGGAATGGCTGAGCCTCAGAGTTTCAGAGTAGCTCTCTAGGACACATGCCAGGGTCTGATTGAATGGCCAGGAGAATCTCTGGTTAGAGACTTTGCATGTTTTTTATTATCCCTAGAAAGGGGATTACTTTTTTTTTTTTTTTTTTAAGGAAGGCTAAAGTGTCAAGAATAAGGTTTCCATGGAAAGAAATGAAAACCAATTTCGATATCAACAACCTCAACGTGTAAAGTAAATGTGGCAGGATGAGATTTTTAAAAGAAAAGAAGGTACAATGCTTGTCTTCCAGATTTCATTTGCAAAAAGAATCAGTCCTTTGTATTTGGCTTTGCCTCCAGGCCAGAAGGGGCCACAGGGCCACATCTCAATGCAGGTTTTGGCTTTGTTCACTATCTTCCTCCTCCTTCCCTTCCTCCTCCTCCTCCTCTTCTTCCGCCTCCTCTTTCTTCTTCTCCTTCTCTCTCTCTCTCTCTCACACACACACACATGCACATTCATCTTTAAAAGGTATAACCTTTACAGTATCACCAGTGTTAGGATTTAGAGCATCTTTAGTACACGTTGGACATCGTAAGGCAGGTGTGTCAAACTTATTTTCACTGGGAGGCCATATCAGCCTGGCGGTTGCCTTCAAAGGGCCAAAATAATTTTAGAACTGTATAAATATAACTACTCCTTAACTGTTAAGGAGTTGAAAGTACATTTGGCCTTTTGAAGGCAACCGCCAGGCTGATGTGGCCCCCTGGTAAAAATGAGTTTGACATCCCTGCCATAAGTCTAGGATAGGAAAGGAAGTGAATTTTAGTTGAACCTGATTAGAAATACAAAACTTCTCCTTTAAGAAGGGGAAGGAAATAAATAAATAGAATTTGTTGAGCCTCTGAATTCAAAGCTGCTATTAATCTTTCTACCAAATTATTATCTAATGCATATTAGATGCTGAACATAGGGTTTCTCTCTAGAAGTTTACCTCCTAGTTTGGAGACAGACCTCCCATACATGAAGCAGCTAAGGAAAATAACGTGTAGTCAGACTTCTGAGAAAAGAAAGATCAAGCAGGCTGGGAGAATGCACCAGGTCATCAACGGGCAAATACTGAATGTCCTTCAACAGGGGAGTGGTTAAGTCAAGGTAGTGGTTTCAGATGACGGAGTACTACTTAGCAGCCAAAAGTAATGAAATGAATCTATATGTAGCTACATGGATACATCTCAGATATTGTGAAATGAATAAAGCATTTTTAGGACACGGATAGGCTTATATCAAATATGTAAAAAAAAAGCCACATAAAATAACTTCGCTTATTCTGTTTGTGTTTGAGTATGTGTGTGTTTAAAGATCTGGAAGGAAACACATTGAACTCATAATCAGGGCTACGTTTGGGGACGGAAAGGAGATCAGGATAAGGCTGTCAGTCATAGATATCTTTGGTTTCATCTGCGTTGTGCTGGTTTTGCTTTTGGTGACTTGCTCCGGGAGTCTAGAGGCCCAGCTGCAACACCAGCCTTCTCCTGAAGCACCGTGCAGCTTCCTGGCTCCCAGGGCCTCGCAGGGGTTCTGAGGGCTGGGTCGCTTCCATTTTTTTTTTTTTTGAGGCTTCCAGCACTGTATAAATGAAGACATGCCAAAAGAATGTTACCACCAGCATGGTATATTTTAAATGTATATATTTAGGCATTAAAGCTGTATGACAAGTCCTTTCTCTTTAATTCTGTTGGTGTGTCTCTATGACACCCTCAAATGTCTGTAGACATTTTCAGTCTTGAGCCGATGGCCTTTCTGTCCCACTCCGGTAAGAGGCCCAGGGAACCAGAAAAAGCTCTGCACAAAACAGGCTGAGGGACTGGCAATGGAAGGGCCTGTGAAAGCAAGTCCTAGCACTGTTGGTCCTTCCCCAGGGTTTAAGTTCTCTCGCAGGCGTGGTGTTTGGATCTACAGTGTCTCTTTTGCAAAGTGGGTTTGGTTTCAGCACTAAGCAGTTGTCCTACAACATCAAATAGAGAAAATTTTACCTTTCCAACCATCCTCCCCTTCCTCCCTTAAGGGCATTTAAGGTCAAACAGGCTCTCGGTGCACAGCCTGTGCCAGCCCAGCCCAGCCCAGCCCTGCCTCCCCCACGCCCAGGGAGAGCCGAGGCCAAAGGCACCACAGCAGTTTCACAGACCTGTAACGTGTCCAACCGTTTTTTCCTCAAGTGGGAAACGTTCGTCCCAGGAAAGAGGTGCACAGAACATTAAAATATGTGTCTATGCCACTTTATAGATGGGAAATGGGTTGCATTTTAAAGTCTTTACTTTTGCACTTCAGGAGATTCTTATATAAATATCTGGAGAATTTAGCAGCTTTAGCCAATCACTAACACCCTTTTGAAATGTTTTGAAGAAGTTGGTCTCCCCAGTCTCTCTCTTTTCAATATTATATTAAGAGTTTATATATTATCTAAAGCATTCTCATTATGACAGCAGCCCTGGTCGTTTGAAAGAATACATTCATCCAAACAAACGCTCCAAAGTGAACGAAATGCTAATGCACATTTTATTGGATGAAAAGACAAACAGTGTAATTATACTTGAATTTCAGGGAATCAAAGGTAGTAAAAGTTTACACCAGAGCCCAGGGCACGGTTTGCAAGTTAGCCCTACACGCGTTCATTTTTCCAAGCTTGGGAAGTTAGCTAAAATGAGCTGAGGGCTATTTTGCCAGATTAACTAAGAGGAAAATGTCTATCAGTTTTTCTTTTGTTCTTCCCAGATCCTGTTCCAGTGCACCATGGGCCAGCAGGTTCACCAGAAAGCTATTGAACTTGTACTGGAACACATTATGCAGAGTGAATTTCTCCTGGAATGTTGCCAGGGGTTGTTTTACGCCTCTGTGATGGGCATTTCTTGAACATTGTCATTTAGCGAAGCAAAGTACATTTGCTTACAGGATAGGAAAAAATGTTTAAAAATTATTGTTTGTTTAAAAGCAGGTTAAATAGCAATATGATCTTAGGGTAGGGCAGAGAAAAGTACTCATTTCTCTAAGTGATCTGATTAGGTTACTTAATATTTTTGTTTGTTTTGCTTTTTTTGCTTTAAAAAGATTAATAATTTTTACTAAAATAATGAAATATTAATATTGTCTTCTAGAAAGTATCTTCCAGTGCTTACCTTTTTGATGTGTTTAGTTGTTTTTCAAAACTGAATTTTCACTTCAGTGAATTTCTTACATGTTTGTTTTTATAGGAGCTACTAGTAATAGCTAAGAAACTTTGGAGGTGCAAAGAACAGGCTAAAATAGAAGTTCTTTTTTCACTTTCAATTCCAGAACTATGCCATAAAATATTTCAAAAAAGGAAAACATGAAAATGTCCTCTAAATTAGAGCAGGTAGTATTTTTAAGTATTGCAAATTTTATTATAAATTCCAAGTTCAATCAATGCATGAACATTTTCCTAGAAATTATTCTCTATTAAATAGTAAAATTGACCACGGACCACCTCATTTTAACAATGTTTCTGTTAGTACCAAGTTCTTACAGTCTCTGCAAGACTCAGTGGTGTATGAGAGCTCTCTCTGTGTCCAGGGAAAATCCTAATTTTAACAACGTGAATCTTGCCATTCATCAGCTGTGCGAACTGTGTGATCTCAGGGAAGTTATTTCACTTCTCTGAGTGCCAGAGTCCTCATCTGTAAAATGGGAATAATGATACTTAACTCACAGGGCTTCTGTGAGGATTAGACAGGTCTGTAAGGAAACTCAACAGTCCCTAGCATACTGTGAAGGCATAACAAATATTTCTGTCTCATCTTTCCCAATCCATTCCAGTAGTACAAGTCAATCTGGAGATTCAAATAGGCAACACTGTCATTTAAGTTAGGATTGTGTTGTTTTAGGATATTTCTGGCTGCTTCTTTTTATACTTGGACTTTAAATATACATGTTTCTATAGACATTCTTTTTTTAAAAGAATATTTTATTTATTTATTTTTAGATAGGGGGAAGGAGGAAAGAAGAGAGGGAGAGAAACATCAATGTATGGTGGCCTCTTGAGTGCCCCCAAATGGAAACCTGGCCTGCAACCCAGGCATGTGCCCTGACTGGGAATTGAACCGGTGATGCTTTGGTTCACAGTCCAGCACTCAATCCACTGAGCCATACCAGCCAGGGCTCTATAAACATTCTTTAAACAAAATTAATATGTTTTTATTTTGATGAAGATGGGATGGATTCTGATGTGTCTGGATAACTAAGTGATATGCGAAAGAATTTTCTTTCTAAAGAGATGACTCTATTATGAAAATGTACTCTGTGAAAAAGAAAACTCCATGGCAACTTTTTCCCACTCAGTATTAAACTCATAGTAAAAAAATATGGCAATTCTCCTTTTATACCTAAATCCTATGGTAATTGCTGTCTCCTGTATTTAAATTTGAGCCCTAATCTTAAACTTGGCCTCCATCAGTTGAGCTTTGTGATGTACTTGGCACATTCCCACAGCCAGGCCTCCCATCTGTGAACTGCACCTGCCTTTCACAGGCTCCAGTGAGGGCCACTCTGCACCTCTGGGCCACTCGGGTCCCTGCAGGTGTGGGCTATAGGCTTTCATGCCACAGTTTCTTGGCCACTTTAGATACTGCAAACATTTGGGCCTTCCAGTTTCTGCAGTTTTGTTCTGGTTCTTTAAAAACAGCTCTGCCTGCGCCCCTGGCACGCCCCATTTCTGAGGCGCTCATTGCAGATGGGAAGGCTGCTGCCTTCCGGATTGAAACGACCGGAATCTGGATTTTTTTCCTTGTTTTTTTTTTTGTGCCTTGACAAACAAAAGAGGATGTGAGATGCATTTATTCTTTTGTAAAATGCAGAACTGTCCATTCTAGGAGATGTTGAGGTTTCCTCATTTACTCTAAGTTGTTTATGTAGCCCCTGTTTTTAACAGATGTGTAGAAAGTATGAATTTGGTGGGACTGGTGGGAGAAGGCAGTGGGGATGTGGTAAAACTATTTCTTTCTTATTTGCCAGGAGGCATTTAATTCCTGGTAAGAACATACATAGTAGTAAGTAAATTGTCCTGGTCGTGGGGCCATGACTTTGTGTGGGGGTGTGCGTTACAAGTCTTGCAGCCCCTAGATGCAGGCTTCCGCGTGTGTGGTGCTCTCAGCCGTAGCTTCTGTGGCTCTTCCCCCTCCACCGTCTGCTCTTCCAAGGTCAAGTGGCTCGCTCACAGAGGACGATCTTTGAGCAAATAAAGCAAGATCTGATAAATTCATGGCAGTTTACAATTTAATTTCTTTAACAAATTATTCGAAAAGAGAATGTCAGCAAAGGGTGTGGCTAAAACAATACCCTTCCTCAAAGAGATTGAGGGGTGGACTTGGAAGTAGGTGCGACATGATGTAAATGAGGGTTTTTAAATATCTAAGAACACTTGTAGGAAGGATCTATGTGTCAATATAATGCTTTTTTTAAAACACTAATTTTTGGTTAAGGTTAAGGTTGGAGAGGTTACAGCCAGACATCAGCACTTCTTTCCACCTCCTCTCTTTTCTGCTTCTCTCCTGCATTGGGTGGGCAGGAGACAAGTGTTCCAGATGCTCATGATGTAGTATAGGAGGCTCCAGGCAAAACAGTGCAGACAGAAAGGGTATGCACCTGCCACAAAGGGAACTTAGAAACATCAATCCGGAAGGGCTTCACGGAGGAGGCATGTTGCAGATGACTAGACAGACAGGAAGTGAGGAGGGAGTGGTGGCGATGACATCCTGTGGGACTAGTTTGGGCAAAGGGAAAAAGCATATGAACACTAATAATAACGATTGCCTAGCGCTTGGCAAGAGTTTAATATGTGAAGCCACCTGCTACCGATTGTACATGAATTATCTCATTTGATTCTCACGTAAAACCTGTGGAGCAGATTTTCTTCCTTTTTTAATCAAGAGAAAACTGAAGCCGAGCAAGATTATGTGACCGTCCGCAGGTGCACAGCTAGTGAGTGGCAGAGCCAGGATTTGAACCCCTAAGTGCAGTCTCTTAACCTCTTCACAAAAACGGATCTGCTCTGTTTGGGGAACATCAAGTGGCTGGAGAGAATTAGAGCCCGGCTTGCTTCCCAAGGCAGGGCAGGCGACTGTTGGATTTTTATCTGGGAAGTGATCATTTGCTTAACGACAAATGTCGTCAGAATTTGCAACTGGGTTTTGTTTTGGGGTGAAGGGCAAGAAGGGATTTCAGTGGGTTTTTAAAAAAATTCCTTTGTTTATATTTGTACGGAAGCCACATTGTTCCAAGCATTTTCTTCTGGGCTTGTGTGTGTGTGTGAGGTAACTTGTAAATGGCCTGGGCAGGGGGAGGGGCGTGCTTAGGGCACAGGTAGCAAACCAGTGCCATCCAGGTTAGTGGTGTTGTTGCTGGTCACTGTTTGACTGAGCACTTACTATCGCCATGTTATTCTGGTGGTTCCTGAGATGCCATCCAAGTATGGAGATGTCTAGGAAAAAAATAGAAATATATGCATTTGAAAACTTGGAAGTTGACAGATGACTGGGGCCAAAGGAATGAATGTGCAGAAGCATACTGGGTGGGGGGCCCCTGAGGGCCACTCCATAGTGGGGAGAAGACAGTGAGAATGGAAGCCCCTTAAAAGCAGAGATGGAGGAGGAAAACCCTGCCCCTGGACTCTGTGACCTGTCCATCAGACAGTGCAGACCAGCCCCTCAGCTGGCCTCCCATCTGTGAAAATGAAGTGAAGAGCCCACTTTCTCAGACAACTTCACGGGATCTGTGGTGATCACCAGCGGTGTGCTGCACACAAACACACTTTCAGGACTCCCAAGTTCTTGACAACATGCTAAAGGCAAGAGGGGAGCAGTGGGGGTCTGAACCCAGCAAGGGGGCCGAGGATGTCGGGGAACAGAGCTCTGAGCTTTTTCAGCGGAACAACGGGGCCGGGACTGAGATGAGCCCATGGGCCAGATCTGTTGGAGATGCTAAAAGAAATACCTCCTAAGAAAGATTCAAAAGGTAGGGCAAGGGAGAACAACAGGGAGAGGAAGACTCTGAGGGATGTAAGGGAGAAGGCCGATTCCTCAGAGGAGCCTGATGTAGGGCTGTATATTTGGAAATTCCTGTCCCCTCTGACCCTAACAGGTTCTTTGACCTTTAGCACGTGGCCTCCACTCTTGGGCCCTCAGTCTTCTCCTTTGCAAAAATGGCACAGTTGGTTGGTATAGATGAGCCCAACAGCCCAAGCCGGGAATGACGAGTATGGCTCCATCTCATCCCGGGGCCAGGGCCGTGTGGAGCATTGTGTTGAGAAGGGTGGTGAGGCCAAGAGAACAGGTGTCGGGGTAGACGAATGCAATCTGATGGTGGTGTTGGTGGGGAGCTGCGGCACCCAGGCCTGGCCTTCGTCTCCCGTGGCCCTGGCTTGGAGGGGACTCACACTCCGGGAGACTCTGAAGGGTGCGAGGAAAGGCGTCTGGAATTCTGGAGCCAAGGAAAATGTTTGTGAGATGTCGGCCCTGTGGCTTTGCCTCTTCGGGGAAGACCTGGGCCCTTCAGATAAGTCTGCTTCACAAGGAGGCTGAAAGAGAGTGTGCTGGGAAGGGCCAGATTCTCCTGAAAGGTGACTCTGGAGGCCCGGGCCAAGGAAGGGTTTGGGTAGGAAAGGGGATTCTCAACAGGGCATGCTTGAGAGAAACCGTCCAAGGCTTTCAGCCCTTCCCAAGGCGAGTAACGTGAGACAGAACCTATAAGTTACTTTAGCTATATATAGTGTGTCACCTGCAAATGCCTCCCCGGGCACCAGCACTCGTGTCCGGACCTCACAGTGTGTGCCTTGTGCGGAGGGTGGAGTGGGGGAAGGGATTCGGCTGGGGTCGGACACATGTGGGGAAGCACTGGCTTTGAAGACCGAATTTCCTCCCTTCTCTGCTTGGGGTGTAACCAGAGACCATTGTCAACAAAGACTCACTCGGGCTTAGGAACGCTTCTGTTTGCAGCTCTCCTTGGGGCGTGACTTGCTTTCCTCAGAGGTCAGTGAATTCTAAATTGTGTAATTTCAGGTTCTGCCGAACCAGGGTAGGGGAGCCATGTGCGGGAGCTGGCGGGAGAGGGGTGGTTGTGTCACTCGGGCTTCTAGAGACTCTTGCTGTCTGGCCGTCTGTCTGTAAAACCACACCTGGCCGCATGGAATTCTCCCATGTCACCGAGAGCAGGAAATGTAGGTAGATTTGGGTGACAGTGTCTGAATTTGCTGTAGCAGTGGACCCATGTTAAGTCTTCAGAAAAAGGTAATATCCTGTTGAAAAGCAATAGCAAGGAGCGAAAGGAGTAACACCGGTTACTTGCTATGCTTGGTTATACTTCCCCGGGTGTAACTATTTCGTGTAGCCTGTGAAGTATATGCCCTGTGCTGTGGGCAGGTGTAGCAAACTGGAAGCTTCTAAAGGTCTGCATCATTAAAAAAATTGTTGAATTGACTGTGGTGACATCAGTAAATAAATTTATGTAGTCTTGACGTGTACAATCATCCACACTTATTTTGATATTTAAGTTCTGCATTTTTTTGTGGCACTGCTTCACCAGTAGAATTTTAAATGTGCCCTGTTGATGTTTCTCTTTCCCAAACATGACTCTCTAAGGGGTCATGCTGTCTCTCTCTTTTTTAAAAAATATTTTGTTTATTTATTTTTCGAGAGAGGGGAAGGGAAGGAGAAAGAGTGGGAGTGAAATATCAATGTATGGTTGCCTCTTGTGAGTCCCCCTCTGGAAACTGGCCTGCAACCCAGGCATGTGCCCTGACTGGGAATCGAACCGTGATACTCTGGTTCGCAGGCCCGCGTTCAATCCACTGAGCTACGCCAGCCAGGGCAGTTTCTCTTTTTTTTTTTAAATTGTATTTTACTGATTATGCCATTACAGTTGTCTGCATTTTCTTTCTTTCCTCCCCTCCCTCAGCGCCCCCTCTCCCTTAGGCAACCCTCCCACCCTTGTTTGTGTCCGAAGGTCATGCATGTAAGGTCTTTGGCTACTTTATTCTGTACGTGGTACTTTACATTCCCATGGCTATTCTGTAACTACCTATTGGTACTTCTTAATCCCCTCACCTTTCACCCATTCTCCCACAACCACCCTCCTATCTCTTTATCTTTAACCTTTGGCATTTTAACTATGAATCTTTTCTTTTTTTAATCCTCACCGGAGGACATTTTCATTGCTTTTTGGAGAGAGAGGGAGGGAGGGAGGGAAAGAGAGACCTGAGAAAGAAACAGTGATTGGTTGCCAGCTGCCTTCTTGTCTGCACCTCCACTGGAGGTGGAACCCACAACCTGGGTGTGCCCTGACTGGGAATCCAACCTTCGGCCTTCAGTGCTCCAGCCCATGGAGCCACACTGGCCAGGGCAAGGTCCGAACCACTTTTGATCTATACTTCCCCTCCTAAACTCTAGGTTTAGCAATGGACCTGATATTTATGCATGCACGCAACAAAAATCTTTTGAGCACTTAATTATTTAATGATTCCACCCACTGTTGGAAAGTCTGGAGATAGAGAAATTAAACAAGCTCTTGATCTCTTAGAACTTATAATCTACTGGGTTGGGGTAGATCATAAAAATTAGTGTATTATATAACATATCAAGTGGGGAGACATATTATGAAGAAAAATAAAGAAGCATGCAGGTGGTAGAGAGGAGCCGACATTGCCTGCAGAAGTGGAGCCT
Source organism: Artibeus jamaicensis (assembly GCF_021234435.1). Lineage (NCBI taxonomy): Eukaryota > Metazoa > Chordata > Mammalia > Chiroptera > Phyllostomidae > Artibeus > Artibeus jamaicensis. The sequence goes on from NW_026521954.1 coordinate 4,406,986, forward strand.
GGAACGGAAGGGAGGGGGTGAGCCCTGAGGCTGACTTCTTCCAGGACAGAAGCGTGTGCAGAGACAGTGCAGGGAAAGTGGTGGGAGGGGAGTCAGACGGAGGCCCGGGCTGAGCAGAGCTTGTGGGACATTCTGGGTCACTGAAAGTCCTTTGGATCTGAAAGGGAAGCTTGTGGAAGATTTTCAGCTGAAGTGAGATAGGATTCCAGTTGCTGTTTCGAAAATTAACTGAAGAGGGCAAAGATGGAAGCAGGGAAACAGGATACAATAATCTAACCAAGAGATGAGAGTAGATGAACTAAGGATGTACCAGGTTCTAAATATTTTGAAGGAATAGCTGGCAAGATTTTCTGATGAATGGGACATGAGTTTGGAATGAAAGAAGCACAGATGAGTCAGGGTCTTGGGCCTGAGCAGCTGGAGGAACATGACTGTTGTTTCCTGAAGACAGGAAGGCTGGTGGAGAAACAGCTTTGGAGATAGGGGGTCCATAATTTGGTTTTGGATATTTTAAGTCAACTAGACAACTAGTCTAGTCAGATAGACAACTAGCAGAGAGGTCCGTAGACTATTGGGTGTGATAGCCCAAAGTTCAGAAGAGAGATTGGGGCTGAAGAAATAAATTCAGGAGTGGAAAGCACATAAAAATTTAAAGCTACTGATGGGACGAGGTCAGCTAAGAAGAGAGTTTACTGGTGCAGAGCAAAAGCAAACCATGCCCAAGGCTTGGAGACTCCAGCATTAATGGTTAGGGGATGTGAGAACTAGTCAAGGTGATGAGGAGGAACCAGTGAGAGGAAGAGAGAGTGAGGTCCCAGGGAGCAAAGGGAAAAGGTATTTAGAGACGGAAGTGTCTAATTGGGTCAGATGCTGCTGATAGATCAAGTTCAAAGAGGACTGAAGACTAGCCGTTGGGTTTGGAACATGGAGGTCATTGGCATTTCACAAAAGCAGTTTTAGTGGAATTGGGGAGATAAAAGGCTGTTTTAAAACAGAATGGAAAAAAATAAGTGGAGATAGTAAATATGTAGATGATTCTTTCAAGAAATTTTGTTGTGAAGGGAAGCAGAACAGATTGAGACAGTTGCTGGCAGGAGAAATGCCCGTATCTAACATGGCTCAATAGCTCCCCGGGAGCTGATTTTCAAACAGTGGGTCATTCTCCTTTGAAGAAGGCAGTCCCAGAACAGTCCCAGGAGGCTATACCATGTCTGTCGTATTGGGACTTGCCCAGGACTCTACACAGCACCCTTACCTGTCACAGATACCTCTAGCATCATTGGATTTGCCATTTCATAGGAGCTAAGGGCATTTTTATGACAGCCTGTATCTACTGCAGAGCCCCCTCAAAATTATGAATCTCTTAAATTACCCAATACATGGGTTTGAGCAGCATTCCCTATCATAGTTCCGTTTCTTCAAAACCCAGCGGGACTTGCCAGCTTGATTCCTGGCCAGGGCACACGCACGTGTCGGGGCCGGGTGTCCAGTTGGGGTGCAGGCAAGAGGCAAGTGATCAGTGTTTCCCTCTCACCTCAGTGTTTCTCTCCTTCTGGTTCTCCCACCCTTCTCCTCTCTCCAAAAACAAATAAATAAAAGTAAAACAAACAAACAAACAAGAAAAACCTCAGTGGTGCTCAGCAAATGTTGGAATTTTTTTCTTTGGTACTGAGCTGAAGGTATAATACCTTCTTCTTGACCTTACAGAGGATGTTCTGACCTTAGATCTCTGAACTCCTAGAAACATCACTAGTGTGGGGGACCCTGCAGGATCCTTTAACAAGGGGACCCAGGCTTTGGGGCTCAGAACTGGCTCAGATCCGGAAATTGTGGGCACATCAGCCTTCTCCTTGATAGCTCTTGACTTTTTTGTTCTTGTTATAAAAGTCATGGAGTATCTTCACTGGCTACTCATCCACTCACTCCTAGGACCACCGTGGTCTACTGGCCATCATAAAAACTTCTGTTGTTGGAGGTACTCTGATTATGCTTCCGGCCTTATTGCCTGTTGTGATTTATGTCCATTTGGACTCTGATGGGTCAGCACGGACATCTGGCCCTTGCTGTTCTGGAATCCCATTATCATTCCCACTGAGGCCAGGGAGCCCAGCGATGTGGCAGAGTCACCTATTCTCAGTCTCGTCTACAGTGGACAGCTGTCATTAAGCTTCTCAAAGATGTGGTTGCCTCTCACTGGTTCCTTGTTGCCCAGTGAAAAGAATGTCCTCTGCGCCCTCCTAGGAATTGTGAGTCCCACATGATGAATTTGTTCTAAAGGGCCTGCCTCTGTGAACATTGTGACCCCTTTCCTCAATTTTCTGCCACAGTACTGTGGCCCCTCCCTATACTTTACTAGAAGGCAGCATCGTGCCCAAACTTCCAAGATTCATTCAGAAACACACTAATACTAACTCTGAGGAGGGGTCCCAAATAAGGAACCCCTCCCTCACCTTCGTATTTTGCTCCCCTCCTTCCACACCTGTTTATCATCCTTGAAATCCCTCTCCCTTGTGTTTCCCTTGTTCACGCTGATATGTCTCAGCCAAGTCTTGTGGCTCCTTCTGAGGATGTTTTCTTCTGAGTCAGGCAGTGTTTCCCCACTTGGGCTACCTTGACACTGACTTCCAGTCTGGTCCAGAAGCAATGAATGGATGCAGAGACAGGTCATGAAGACGGCAACATAATTTTGTCACGGTTACTGTCAAGAATCTTGTTTCATCCAGATGTGGAGAAGAAAATGGAAGTGACATGTTCTGGTTAACATCAGCCAACTGATGGAGTATTTTGGATGAAGTAAGAGAAGCCACAGAATGTGTTCTCAGGCTCCAAGCTTCTCCCTGCGGGATTGGGAAGAAGTTGATTGTGGCAAAGTATGGGTGATATTGATATTGTTATATCTTTGGGAATTATTATATTTTAGATTTGTCTTTTATAAACATTACATGTAATTTAGTGTAATTCAGCATGACAAACTTTGTCTTTCAATCTGGGAATTTAAATATTTACACCTAATCTAATTTCTGATATTTTGGGGTTGAAATCTACCATCTGAGCTTTTCAATGTATATGTACTACTTGTTCTGTATTTTCATTTGCATGTATGAAGGGTTTTAAAAAGTTATTCCAATCCTGTAAATTCTTGTAATGGTTATACTAAATATTGCAATATGCATACTTGATTTATAAAAAATACAATATTAATTGGTTCTTCCTGCTCTTCCTAGACAGTGCTAGACCTGAAAACACATACCTGTGTTTCACTTGCAATGTATTATAAATTTCTATGTAATTCTCCACTAGACATTATTTTTATTGTTTCATATAACTGATACTCATTTATATTTATCATTACTTTTTGCATGTCTGGTCTTCTACCTAGAATCATTTTCTTTTGCCTGAGGTCATAATATATTAATTCTGATGTGTTAAAGATGAATGCTCCCTACTTCAGTTTGCCTGAAAATTTCATATATATATATATATATATATATATTCGGAGTTGGCAGTTATTTTCTTTCAGCATTTTGAAGCTGTAATTCCATCATTTTTTGGCTTCCAATATTGCTGTTGAGAAATTAGCTGTCAGTCTATTGATTGCTCCTTTGATGCTAATCTGTGTATTTCCCTCTGGCTGCCTTTAAGATATTTTCTTTGTTTATGGTCTTTAACAGATTTAATATAAAGTGTCTAAGTTTCCTTTTATCTAAGCAGTGTTGGGTTTCTTGAATCTGTTGATTTACATATTTAATTATTTTGGAGAAATTCTCAGCTATTAACGCTATCAATTTGCAGTTCTGTTCCATTGTCTCTGCCCTCATCTTCGGAGACTTCAATGCACATTGAATCTTTTTATGGCTCTTCTATGTCAATGCCATGGTCTGAAAGAAGGTAGAGACAAAAATTGTGAGTAAGCATTTTAAAGTCTTACAGCAATTGACAGAGTGATTTTATGTGTTATGACTCTAATAAAATTTTGGTCTTATATTCAGTATGTCCTTTTTTATTTCATTGGTTCAGTTTATTTAAAGTTTATTTACAAAAGCATCAGTTTGACATTTACATTTTAAAAATGAATTGAGGAAGTGCTTTTCTACGCTTCTGGTATTCTAACTTTTCCTTTTGTTATTATCTCCATGCTTCATGCTGGATATTTTCTTCCATGTAACAAATCTCTCTTTAGTTGTGTCCACTTGTATGTATGTATGTTTAACATATATTTATTATGATTTTTATGATTTTTTCTTCTAGCATTTTCACTGCCTCTTTTATAAAAAAGAGTTTCCAGTTCTCTGTCAAAAAATTTTTCAATATATTTTATTGATTATGCCATTACAGTTGTTCTATTCCCCCCTTCATTCTCCTCTACCCTTTTTAGATACTTAAAGTCAATATCTAAAAAGTCTAATATCCAAGGGTCCATACCCTATGTCTGTGTTTTCTTGATTTTTATTCCTCTGGTCTTATCTCCTGGCTCTATGTGTGTGTTCAGATATTTGCAGTGTGAAGGGAAGGGGTTCGCACTCCTCCCTGCTTCTCTGCGGGGTCTTCGATACCTTGCCCAGTTTTTGATTCAGCAGGTTTGTGGTAGGGCCCATGACTTCGCATCTTTAACAAGTTCCCAGGGGGTTGTGGTTGGACCGGGGACCAAATTTTGAGGACTTGTGCTTTGGAATACTTGTGTCTTTGATAAATAAAGAATTATAATGCTACAGAATCAAGAGTCATAATATTTAAGCAAAATACAGAGTAAAATACAATCCACTGCTTGGCTAGGATATGCAAGGCCTGGCATGATGGTGCCCCTGTTTGGCTCATCTGCTTTATCTCACATTGTGCTTCTCGTTTTTACATTGGCCTTTATTCTGTCCCTCAGACACAAAGCCCATTTCAGTTTCGAGGCTGTGCTTGCTGGCCCCTCTGCCTAGGGCTCTCCTCCCAGATTGTGGCTCTCTCTGTGGCATCACCAAAGGCCCAGTTCCAAATGTCACCTTTCCAGAGAGATGTTCTCCACCTAAAGAAGCCATTTTCTATGACGGTCCCCACTCTTCTAATGTATTCTTTTTGTATGACTTACCATGACCTGGAGTTGCCTTTGAAGTTGCTTGTTGGAAAATTCCGATCTAGGTTCTCCCTGTTGGTTGGAAACGTTGATATTTGACATGGGTATCTTACTTTATAACCTAGTGTCTGAAGGGAAATGAACACTGAAAGAGAACCATGGAATAATGCCCTCCCCTACCTGCCTTCCCACATGTTACAGCTGCCAGAATTCTGCCCAGCTTGCAATGGAAAGGACAGGAGTTAGTATTTTCCCTGCCTCTGCAGTGTCTTCCATACCTTTGGTTGCCTCATAACAAGACAAGATGGTGACTTAGGCAATACTTTTCACTCTCAGGGATTTCAGAGAGTTGCTAAATGGGTCAATTTTTCATGCACCCAGAACACTCCTAAATTGTACAAGTGATTCTCTTCAGGGTGGCTAGCATTTGCCAAGTTGTTCTCAGCAACAGTGAGGGAAGGAGAGCTGCTTTCTAACTCCATTGTATGCCAGGTGGGCTTTGTCTGTAGTTGTTTCCCCCAGGTACCTCCAGCTGTGTGGGCTCTCCTGTTAGGATTGGACATCATCCATCTCCTTGGTGAGGACATGGGCCACTAGGGTGAAAGAAGCAAACCTGTTTACTCAGGTATTTTAAGGTTGTATTTGTTTTACTCCTAATGGTTTGCTTATTAAACACTGAGTGCCTGTGCCAGTGCTGGGTGTAGACAAGACCTGGACATTCTCTCTACAGACAATTGCTGGTGGTCTGAGCTGACTCACCCCCTATCCACACCTCCACATGGCTCTGCCCCTGGCATCTGGTCTTGGGAGGTTGGCATTCTTGAAGCAATCTCAGGCTGATGCCATGAGCTGTGGCCAACAACAACAAGAATTTTTCTAGGGAGTTCAGGAAAGAGATTCATGGTCTAGCCACTGGCTTTTACTGCTGTGTGCCTGAGTTTTGGGTAAATTCTTTCCCAAATAAGGAGACTTGAGAGCTCTCTTAGATGGGGATGCTCTGGATCTCTACAGATGTTTACACATCTCTACAGGACTGCAGATGTTTGCACAGATACACTTCATATTTTACCTGTTTTTTAAGATAGGTATGTAGAACATTTCAATCAGCCTAACTTCCTTCACATCTGCCCTTTATTCATGTGAAAGCCAGTTAGACACTGGTACTTGATTAGTGACTTTGGCATTGCTTGCACACCTGTTGTGCCAGGAATGAACTGAAGATGAATTTGACAAAATGCAGATGTTGTGGGTGGGAGGCTTTGGCAGCTCCCAGAGGAGCTGTTTGGAGGGTTTTGTTAGGCTGGCTCATCCTCCCCTAGAGCTTTCCTGTGTTTGTGTGGGAGTTCAGTTCACAACAGCTTGCAAAGCACCTACTCTACACCAGGCACTCTTCCCAATTAGGTCCTAGGGATAGCAAAGCTAATAAAATTCTCTTCTTGCCTTCAAGAAAGTCAGAATATTATTGGGAGAGGGACCCGTGGTGGTGTCTTCAATATGGCTATATATTACTTTCACGTCTTCCCTTGAATTTTGGCTTGTTCTTCCACTAGCCTTGACTAGTAGGTTGTGGTGGAAGCAAAGTTGTGTAACTTGCAAGACTGAGCCCTGGGAAATCTACAGTTTTGGCTTCTGCCACTTTTAGACTATCTCTTATTGGAAGTCAGCCACCACGTAATGAGCCTGATCATCCTAAGACCACCACACTGTGAAGGAAGCCCAAGCTAGCAACATGCAGTGAGAGCATGAGAGAGGCACTGAAGTAGTTCACTGAATGAAACCTTCATGGGCCTTCTCCTTGGTGGAGTAGCTAGCTGAATGAGCTGAGGGAGTGACCTCAGCCGATCCCAATCTGAGCAGAAGGACTGCCAAGTCAATCCTTGCCTAAATTCTTGACCCATAGAATTGTTAACAAATAAAATGGCTGTTATGGATAATCAAAACACACACACATATGAGGTCTGTCCAGAAGGTATCAAGCCATGTGGTATGAAAAGAAACATATTTGTCTATGGCCATACCACCCTGAACATGCCCGGTCTCATCTGATCTTGAAAAAGTAGAGACACTTATTGAAGAAGATACAAGATACAAGAAACATTATACATAGAACAATGACCTCTCAGTCCCCTTCAAAGTAGACACCTTGGGACCTCACACAGTTCTCCCAGTTGCCATCAGCTGCTCTATTTTATTTTCCTGAATCTCACTGATGGTCTGAAATCTCTTCTCTTTCAAAGGTGATTTTAGTTTTGGGAAAAGCCAGAAGTCACAGGGCACCAAATCTGGGCTGTAGGGGGACAAAGTCATTTAGGTGATTTAATGTTTCACAAAAAAAACTACATAATATGTGATGCATGAGTAGGCATGTTGTCATGATGAAGCTGCCAATCACCAGTTGCCCATAGCTGTGGCCTTCTGAATCATCAAAATAGTTTCTGTGGAGGAGTGTTTGAGCTTAACATTAAATTTGATGCAGGTTTGTTGCTCTACTTGCTCAGTCATTTTGAATGCGACGGCCACACAGTACACATGCTCACTCCAATGCATCTACCACTCCCACTGACTAGTATAGTGAAGTTGTTATTGTTCATTCGTGAACATTCCAGTCCACTCTCCTTGGCTGCCAGGTTACATCAATGTCATGCAAACTATTCTTGTTATATTAACAATGGTTGGACTTTTTCTGGACAGACCTTGTATATTCATTTTTCAAAAAAATATTTAAAAATATGTTTATTAATTTTAGGGAGAGGGGAAGAGAAAAAGACAGAGAGAGAGAAATATCTATGTGAGAGAGAAACATTGATTGGTTGCCTTCTATACCTATCGTGCCTGAGGATCAAACTAGCAACCTAGATAAGTGCCCTGACCATGAATTGAACCTCCAAGTTTTTGGTGTATGGGCCAACACTCCAACCAACTGAGCTATACTGGTCAGGGCTAACAGTGAATTCTTTATCGTAGGCGGGGCCCGTGAAGTTATTTTTGAAGGATACAAGGAAAGAGGGAAGTGTGAGGGTCATGTGCTACTCCACAGCTGGTTATGGGGGTGGAAAAGACAGAATGCCTAGGGAGAGGATGGGTGTGGCAGCCATTGAGAGAGGAACACAGGCTGCATCCTTGACCCCACAGAAGGAGAAGAGCAGAATTTGGGAAGCCAGCCCGTTCTAAGAATATCTGTTAGGCTGAGGCACAGACAGACTCCTAGGCTTTGCACACAATCGGCCCCTTTTCTTTTTTCTTCTCTTCATTGCCTTTCAGGTGACTAGTATCAAAATATTAAAAACAGCTGTTGGGTTAGCGAAGAAGAGAGCATTTCACAGAACTTTGGAAATGCTCACTGGCCATGACTGTTGATTTCTGAAGGGTTTCCTCATGGGAAAATGGGAAAACCATGAAATAGCTTCTCTCTAACACACCACACCCACTCTCTCTGTTCCCTGCTGTGTTTACCAAGAGCAGTAGAGCAGATTCAATAGTCTTAATTTGTGGGCAGACTTGCCACATCCTCACTCCAGTAGGTTTTGTGCAAGGAGGGATGAGACAGTATATAAGAAAGGTTTGGCTTAAGTGCTAGTAGGAGGTAGGAGATTGGGCTCTCAGGCTTGGTTGGGCAATACTTGCTTTGTGTGATATGGGCAAATGTCTGAAATCCTGTAGATTCCAAGGTCCTCCTCTGTCATACGAGGTGCTGGGTGAAGACAATATCATCACAGATAATGACAATAACCATAACTAATGTTTACTGAGCATGCACTAAAAGCCTGACCCTGGGCTAACCACTTTGTACACTTCATCTATTTCATCTTCACAATGCTCAAACCCAGTGAAGCCCCCTGAAGCCTCTCCTGATCGTCTTATCTACAGCTCCCCGTATCAGTCATCTATCCCTGTGTGACAAATTACTTAAAATTGCACTATTTTAAAATAACAATAACAGCCAACAGTCTCATAGTTTCTGTGGGTCAGGAATTCTAGAGCATCTTGACTGACTGGTTATAGCTTGGGGTCCTTTATGAATGCGTTGGGGCCACAGTCATCGCTTTCAACTTGGCAGGTCAATGATGGCTACAGATGAGGTTGGCACTGGCTATTGACAAGAGACTTCCTCCATCACTGCCTCACCATGGTGTTCCCTGGGAAGGTATGTTTCCTGAGAGCAGGGGTTTTGTCTTTTTTTTATTGCTGTACCCTCAATGCCTAGAATAATGCCAGGTGCATAGTTGATGGTAAATATTGTGCATGTACTAATATTATGTCAGCTTCATATGCAGAAGAAACAGCTCAGAGAAGTGAAATAATTTGCCCTGAGTTGCACAGGTAGCAAGTATTGTGGCTGGGGTACCATGTTGTACATAAGGACTGATATCGACAGTCTACACAGTAGCATTCAGTGCTTCCAGTGCTGCTATTATGGAAGAGGAATAATATGTCTAAGTGGAGGGTGGGACAGCATGCAGGAGTAGGGCTGGGAGAATTCCTAGAAAATTGGGAAATTCTAGGAGGAAGTATGAAAGTGTCTAGATAAATGGATGTGTATATCGTTGAGATAGGCGAGAGAGAGAGAAAGAGAGAAGGGGGAGTGAGAGGGACAGGGCAGAGAGAGAGAGAGAGAGAGAGGGAGAGAGAATGAATGGGTGGGTATGGTAGCTGAATCATTAAAGGGTAAATAATGTACTCTGACCTCTGTCCAGCTGGTATGACACAGACCTAGAGATGATACTTTGACCTCACTCTTATTTGCCTCAAATTCATTGCAAAATTTGTCTCCAGGGAATGTCCTTATTAATATGATGAAGTAAATTTTTCTTTAAAAAATCCCACAAGCAATTTAAGTCATTATTGGACTAGCAAGCACATTGCCAAATTACACATGGATTTCTAACTTGATTACATTTCTGGGAATTATCCATTTTCTGGATTATTTGCCAGAAAAAGAAAAGTACTGTCTGTTGGCCACCCACTCTCCATTTTCCTTCCCAGTCTCCTGGGGGGGTGGGGCCTGGTATTCATCATACAATGCAGTCTTCTTAGCACGATGCCTCACCCACCCCCTCTCTTGGCCTGGGAGGTGGAAATTTGGGGGAATAGAGGGAAAGGTTATAAAAGACTCTCACTTACTGTCCTTCCTCTGATGCATTCTGGGTGCTGAGTTTGGGGGGAAGGGGTGCTGTTTGTGTGAAAAGGTTTTGGATTATTGAATGAGACCAGGGTGAGATCTGGGGGAGTGGCTACAGAAGTCAGCTGCTGAGGCCGACTCTGATCTGGCCTTGAAGCTGAGGTGGTGGTGGTCCCTGAGTTTCTTCAAGGCCCAGCCCAGTTCACCAGAGTAGGGAAGCACAGAGAGATTCTATGCAGGAGGTGGATTCAAGAAAAATGAAAGGGTTTGCATTGAGCTTGAAAGTATCTTCCAGAACCTGTGGGGAGCTGTGTTTAGTTGGAAGACCTGGTTGAAAGATGGACACAAATTTCCTCTCACATTTGTGAGCTTCTAGACAGACATGGAATAGCCACATGGAATAGTCAAGGAGAATGGCATTCGCCCTGAGCTTGCCAGGTAGGCCAGAGTTACTCACTTAGGGCCTCCCTTTCCTTTTCTGTGTCTCCCGTGTGAGGGGGTCCAAGCACACTGGTAAAGAGCACAGGCCTCAGTGTTTGCTTCAGCTTATGCCCTGGCCTCTGACACCTACTGTGTGACATTAGGCAAGTTACTTCATGTCTCTGCACCTCCATTTTCTCAAACGTGAAATGGGGATAATAATAGTTCTTATTTCATAGAGTAGTTGTGAAAGTAATCTTAACCTTATACATGTAAAGCTCTTAGAACAGTATGTTGCATTTGAGATTTCATTTAAAAAACTTAAATGGAACAATATATGATGAATATATTGCTATGAGCCAAATGCAGGAGAATGGTGAGAAGACCTGGTTCTGGCCCCCATGAAACCTATGTCCAGTATATTTGGGGTGGGAGGCAGAATCATGCCCCACCCTGAGATCCATTTTCTAATTCCTGGAAATGGCGAATATGTTATGTTACACAGCAAGGGGGTATTTAGGTTGCAGACGGAATTACAGTTGCTAATCCACTGACTTTTAAAATAGGGAGAGTGTCCTGGATTATCCAGGTGGGTCCAATCTTATCACAAGGGTCCTTACAATCAGGAGGAGGGGGCATGAGAGGGCATGCCGGAGTGAGAGCACTTGAGAAGAGCTTGACGCTGTTGACTTGGAAGATGGAAGGGGGACATGCGCCAAGGACTGCAGGTGGCCTCTACAGAATGGAAAAGACGAGGACATGACTTTCCCCCTAGAGCCTCCAGGAGGAACACAGCCCTGCTGATGCCTTTATCTGCCCGGTGAGGCCCATTTCAGATGTGCAGCCTCTAGAGCTGTAAGATGATAAGTCTGTGTGGTTCGAGCCACCCAGTTCATAATACTTTGTCATAACAGCAATAGCGAGTCAATGCTAATGCAGACGGGAAATAAGTCAACAAATGAATCTATAACATACTTTTAGGTATTAGTACTAGGAAGACCGTGAACAGGATAAAGGGATAGAGATGATGGAGGTGGGGGCTCTTTTAGCTTGTCAGTGAGGCCATTTTGGGGGAGATGACATTTGAGAAGAGGCTTGAATGAAACGAAATGACAAGCGTGGGTCTGCATTCTGGGCAGGGGGAATGGAGCCCAGAGGCCTTGAGGAGAGAAAAACCTTGCAAGAGCTGAAGGAGGGTCTGTGTGGCCAAGGCATAGTAGCAGGCACATGGGCAAGTAGTAGATGGGACCAGGAAGCCAGAAGTCAGACCCTACGAACCCTTGGAGTTCAGACGTTATAATAAGGAGTTTGCATTTTATTCCCACTGTTATGGGAAACCACTGGAAAGAACTGCCGAAGAGAGGTGATTTGAACTCATTTACCACTTACAGAGCTTATGCACACTGCTGTGTCGGGTGTAAACTGGAAGGGGTTAAAGAGTGGAAGTGACAAGCCAAATGCAGGAGGGGGGAATGAAAAAACATGGGACTAGCCTTAGCCACTGGTGACGGAGGAAGTGGGGAGCTAGATTCTAGACGCACCTGGGTGGTTGGAGCTGCCCCGGCTTTGGGTCGGTTTGCATGTGGGGTTTCAGGGAAGGAAACAAATCAAGGCTGTCTCCTAGGTTTGGGCTGGAGCAGCCAGGTGAATGGACATGCCATTTACTTACATGAAAAAGACAGAGGACAGGTTTGGAAGGTAACAATCCGGAATGTTCACCTAATAAATGCTTAAGGATTATTATCAGTATCCGTCGCTGGCCGATGGACACACTGGCCCATTGTTGTTTCCTGCCTCTCTGTCTGTGCTGATCTCTTCCGCCTGGGACTCCCTTTTCCCACTCTGCTGTCCAGGGTTCGATTCATATCTATCCTTCACGGCCCATCTCCAGTGTCCCCTCTTCTCTGCTTCTACTCTGGGCAAGATCTCTCTTCCCTTTGACTCCACCGAGGCTGCTGTTTAAGTCTCTTCAACGGTTTACGTTGGACTTCATTTATGTTACTGCCTTGTCTTTCCTACCGGATGGTAATCTCCTTGAAGGCAGGGATGCCCATTGCTCTTTTTGAGTTCTCTGCTGCATAGTGACTCGGACAGAGGAGGCGCCCAGGAAATGATTGGTGAATGGTATTAAGTATTTCAGAGAAGCACTGATGAGTGGGGGAATTGAACTGGGTATTCTCTAAGGCCAGTTGCTGTTCTAAGATTTCACCATTTGTTTGATGGCGGGTTAGTTGTCTCCACCACTCTAAGTGCCATGTTCTGCATTTGACTAGGAAATGCACGGAGACTGTCATCTACCTTCCGTGCCGGCCCAAGGAACACTTTAATTAGGAAGGAAACATTGGGTTCGTATATACAAAGATGTAGCTACAAGTCATACAAAGATGGTTTTCTGATGCCAAATATCAATGATTTCAGATTGTGTGTAGTCTTACACTACTGCCCATTCTTTCTTTTTACCCCCTCCACTCTCCATTTAATAAAGATGACCTTATAACAGGCCAATGACAGGAAATGATGGCAGAATGCCAATATGCAGTATTGCCTTCAATTACTCCATTTGTACAACTGTGCAAGAGTCTCACGTGCATTATGTAGTTCGTGACCTAATTTTGGCAGCACACATATGTATCTATTTCCAATGCCAAGATAGACACACATTCAAAGGTTGCTTAATGAAACATGCAATTAAGGGAAGTTATTGTTCTAGCAATAATCTATATCTTTACTTTTATCCATGTACCAGGTTTTGCTATATGACACATAATCCCAGAAGGTAGTAGTTTAAAATAACAACCACTAATTTAATTCTTAATTTTGTAGCTTGGCAGTTTGGGGTGGAGTATCTGGGGAGGTCTGAGCTGGGCTGGCTTGGCTGATCTTGCCTGAGTTCACTTATGTACCTGTGATCAGCTGGTGGGTTGGTTAGGGCTGAATGGTTTGATGGCTCAGTTGAGGTGACTGGGAAAACTAAGTCACTCTCCCCAGGGTCTCTCCTCCTCCTTAGGTTAGCCTGGGTTTCTTTATATGGTAGTAGCAGGATTCTACAAATAAGAAAGTAATGAAGCAAAACCTCTTGAGGCCCAGGCTCTGAAATTTTCAAAAATGCATCTGCCACCTTCTATTGCCCAAAGTGGGTTAGAAGGTCAGCTCCCATCAAGGGGTGGAGCAATCGCCTCGTGATGGAAGGTGAAGCAAAGTCGCACTGCATAGGCTGTAGATACAGAGAGGGGTGGAAAGTTGTGGTCCTTTTTGCAATTTGGCATAATTAGAGTGCTTTTTAGCTTAAGTAACAGAAAATTTAACTCTAAGTTGCTTAAACAATAAAGACACATTATCTCAGAAAATAAGAACTATGGAGGAAAGGTGATTACTGGGTTATTTCAACTGCTTAGCAATGCCATCATGGTCCTCAGTTTTCTCATCTTCAAATTTCCACTCTTTCATTCCTAGCGTGTTCCTTCTCATTCACATTTTAACACGATGTCCATAAAGTTTCAGGCTTTATTTATATGTGACAAAGTCCAGAGGAGAAAACTGGAATGTCTCTGTCTTCTATCTCCTTTTGGAGATGAGGGGAATCTACTCAGAAGCCCTTGCAGCCTTCCCATTGGGTCTTGTTAGATCACATGTATGTGCCTGAGGCTAAACAGACTGAAATGCTCCGCAACTTCCTGCTACTAGCTTTTGAGGTGAGAAGGTGGGAATTGGGGGTGGTGAGTTATATATACATTTCCCTCAAGAAATATAGCTTAGGAATGTTGAATCTAGAGTGAGTAGTTTCTACCCAGAGAATAGCATTGGCTATATCCTTCTGGATATTTCTACCATTTGCAGTAATTTCTTTAATAGTAACAAAAACAGTAACAAAAACAATGGATGGTAAACATCTATGCAAACATAAAACTAATCCAATGGGTAGATGGTGATGTCTTTGGGTCATGGAATTCCAAGTAAGTTAGAACAAATAATTTTTTTAAATCTCCTGTTGTGTGATTCTTATTTTAACTACTTACATTTGCTTCTTGAGCCATGGAATAGAAAGCATAAATCTTAAAGGCCACTAAGGAGGTCCAAGTTTAACAGTCTTAAACAATTAAATAAAGAGTTAAAGGGATGAAAAACAGCCACCAGCTAGGAAACTTTAGGCTTTTGTTTTCAGAGGACATTTCTCCTTAATTTAATTGTCTCACAAGCTCTATTAGTTCTCCCCTCTTTAAAATGTGACCTGGAGTGACATATACAGCAAATGCAAGTATTGTTTTTCTAGACAGTCTCAAGTCAAATGTGCCTCTGCTTCAACTGTTCCCCATAAATAAAGTGTCTTATAAAAAGGCCATCACCTTAGCAACTGAGTCAGCTTTATAAAGACAAAGTGAAACTGCAAGTAAAGCTGCTGATAGGGCCCGAGTAATTTTTTTCCATTCAAGAAAGAGAAATTGTTTAAAAAGTGACTTTTCACCATGACTTGAGATCAAACTATGCAAACTTAAAAGTATACACAGTTTAAATTAAAAAAAGGAGAAGTCGCCCTGGAAGGCAAAGCTGGAGCATTGCATTGTTCGAGTTTCCTTCCACTTAGTTTGAGTGTCTGTTTTCTCTCCTTGTTAAACTGCTTACACTTCAAACCCCTTTCCTCTTTCTATAAGTGTCACCATGAAAGGGTATCATAAGTATGCAGAGAATGCCACATTCTGGATTTCTTTGATAAATTCTTGAACCTTCAGTAAGATTTTATCATCAGTATGCTCTTGGGGTTCAGGGGCTGCGAATCCTCTTGCCTATAATGACTTACATATCTATGACAGGACTTTCAGAGGCAAACTGCACGATTTTAGAAAAGAATTAACAATATGGAAACTGGTCAGTGCTCAGATGGTGGTAATAAGTGTGCACCTTTAAAAAATAGTGGACAAAATATACTCTTCTCGAGTCCCATGTTGCAGAGGTGCTGTAGTTCCAACATTAGGGTATATGCTGCTTAGTAGGAAATTTAGGGTAAATTTCACCTTTATTTTCTAAGAACAAAAAAAATTGTAGTAAGAAACATAAAATCAGTTTTTGCACCCACTCTCAGTGCATAGGCGTGGAAGAAGGCCTGAAGGAACTGACCCCGAACTGCGCTCACTGATTATCTCTGAGGGGCTCCTTCTTGGGTGGACTTCCCCATGTGTTTAGTGTTGGGAGAGGGCCTTGCCCGGGTCCTCGTGAGCTGAAAGGGGATCCCCTTTCGGCTCACCCTAATAACTAGGGTGTGGTCACATGAAGTAGGCTTAGACACTGATGCTTCCACCTACAACCCAAAACTTGGGTGTGTGACACAGCACCTGGACTAAGGTGAGGCATCTAGAGTGTTCGGGTGTAAACTTTAAGGAGGCGCTCATTCTTAGAGTCCTAAGATGCTAGTGACCATGTGCATTTGTAGGATCCTGAAAGTAAGTGCCTCCTTAAATTTTGTGCCTTAAGCTCCTGACTTGCTTCCCCAACTCCCAGCTAAAGGATGACACTTGAACAGTCAGTCAGTCAGCAGGTCATCACAATGGGGGTGGAGGTGATGTAGGTGGAGGGTTGGGAGGGGTGGCGCTAATGACAGCAGGGGCAGCGATGTTGGCAGTGATGGCTGTGGTGCTGCTGATTTCGCTGGTGGCACGAGCTTGCCTTTGGTTCTGATGGAAAGCCTCCTCATTCTCCTGCCCTTGGCTTTGTCAGCTCCTTTCTTTGATAAACCCGCCAACACAGGCCTTCTCAGCAGAGTTGGTTACTGCTCCTTACAGCCAGGAACCCTGACAAATGGCATTCTGAGCAATATATATTTGTTCTCTTTTATCCTTTCCTGTGTTTTTACTTTTCACATATTTATAAGCAGGTTATGCTTTTGTGAAAGGCCAGGTATTTTTATCAACCGTCAACTGTCACCAAGCAGACTGAAATCCTCAGGGTGGGCTCCAGACTGAGTTCATTCAGTGATTCAGTCACCTTGACATCAAGGCCCGAGGTACTTTCTCTCTTTCCGCTGTTCCATGGTTGATCTTTACACTCAGGTTTGTGTTAGCCGGGCTGAGCCATTCCCAGAGTTACACGCAAAAATGACAATGTCTAGAGGAAACAGAGAAAGGGTCTCTTCCTATGAGCCTTTCTTAAGAATGCAGAACCAGGAACCCTATTACAGACTTCACTCTCATTTTATTTGCCAAAATCGGGTCACATGCCTCAGCATGGCCTAGTTGTGACAAGGGCAGAGTTTTCCTCAGACCACTCGGACTCAGCCCCGGAGCTGGGGTCAGTTCCGCTGAGGTGTATGGCCCTGTCCAGGCGAGGAGGGTACCTGACTCAAACTGGGTTTCTCCCAGGGAAGAAGAAAGGTGGAATGGAGGCTGAGTGGTCAGTGTGCAGGCTCTATGATCCATCTGGTTGCTTGCCGAGTGCTTCCACTCACTTTTGGGTGCGTGGCTGCAGGGTGACTACTAGTGCACACACTGTGTTTGCTTAGGCCCCTGTTAGTCTTGCCTTCTCATGCCAGTTTTAAAATGCTGACTACATCAAAGCATAACTAAGATGCCAATGTGGAAAACAGTATGGTGTCCTCAAAACATTAAACGATTACCAGAAGAATCAGGAATTCCCCTCCCAGGTATGTACCCCAAAGAACTGAAAGCAGAGACTTGTACAAATGTTTGCACGCTCACGTTCGTAGCAGCATTTTTCGCAAAAGCCAAAAGGCAGAAGCAAGGGGAATGTTCATTGATAGACAAATGGAGAAACAAGATGTGTTACGTGCAATATTCCATGTAATAACATACATGGAATATGATTCAGCCTTGAAGTCTGATACCTGCTAAAACATGGACGAACCTTGAAGACACCTTGAAGTGAAATAAGCAAGTCACCAAAGGACAAATCATGTATAACTTCACTTATGTGAGTTACTTAGTCAAACTCGCAGAGACACAAAGTAGATAGAAAGTACAACATTGTAGGGTGGTTGCCAGGGGCTAGAAGGAGGGAGAAATTGGCCGTTATTCTTTAGTGGGTACAAAGTTTCAGTTTTGCAAGACGAAGAAGACTCTGCACAACAATATAAATACTGAATGTTGCTGAACTATTCAATTAAACATGGTTAAAATGGTAACATTTATGCCATCTATATTTCACTACAATTTTAAAAACCATGAATTTTTTTTAAAACCCATTGTGAGGGTTAATTTTATGTGTCAACTGATTAGACTATGATACCAATTGTTTGGCCAATTGTCCATCTAGGTGTTGCTGTAAAGATTTTTTTTGGATCCAATTAACATTTAAATTAGTAATCTTTGGTTCTAATTCTCTGGAAACATGCACCCATATTTGTCATAAACATTATACGGTATTTCCAGAAATTTTGTAATTAAAAAACATATCTTATCTTTGTAAGTAGCAGATGCGGGAGACCTGGAGACCCAAAGCTGTAAGCCACGGCAGCCCTGGGCCAAGGTCAGTGGAATGGGTGAAAGTTGCACAGGGGAGAGGAGGAAGTGTGTGTGTCGGCAAACCCCCCAGAGCTTTCTCCCGGGCCTGGAATTCCCTTTGCAGACTAGTCCCCTACTGTATTCTTCAGGAAGCCACTCAAACCAGTTGCTGGTATGACAAGCACTTAAAAATGTTAGCAGCTTGTATTGTTATTTTAGGGGAAGATGTGTCTTCCCCATTTGTTATGTTTCCTTTTATGTGGAGGAAGCTCCGCAAGGGGAGTGATCTGGCCTTTCCCTCCTTTCTCTCTTCGCAGATGGCCGAGTTTAGAAGGAAAAATAGAGTGTATTAGTCTCCCAGGGCTGCTGTAACATGTCAGCACACACCGGGTGACTAAAACCGGAGAAACTGATTCTGTCGCAGTTCCAGAGGCCAGAAGTCTAAAATCAAGGTCTGGACAGGGTTGGTTCCTTCTGGAGTCTCTGAGGAAGAATCTGTCCCATGCCTCTCTGCTGGCTTCTGGTGCTTATCTGTGATCTTTGGTGGTCCTTGGTTTGTAGCTGCATCACTCCAATCTCTCCTCCTGTCTCTACGACTTCACGTGGGTTTTTCTTCCGTCTTCTGCCCTTTCCTTCTGAGAACATTTACCATTTGATTTAGGGCTGCCTCAGTATCCTCGAGTTAATTACATCTGCAAAGAAGCTTCACCACCCCCACTCCCAAAGCATGTCACAGTCAGATGCTGGGTGGGTATGTCTTTGGGGGGCTCTACCATTGGACTCACTGCACCACATGTGTGTACTCCAGCCTCTCCCTTTCCTTCTTCTTGGGGCAGCCTGCCTGTGGAGAGTACGAATTCTGCTCTGATTCTTCTGTTGGAGGTTCCACGGGAGTCTTGCCCTCCTTCGGAACCCCTGCCGCAGCCACACGGTCTCTGCGGTTGCATATATCAATCGGTGTAACTCTGGGCTCAGAATTGGGATCCAACTTACCTGCCGCCATAAAGCCTTGTTCTTCAATATTGACGCTAATTTGTTCTCTCATCTGCCTTCTTCTTCTCTCTCATTTCTCAATTAGTTTAGAATTCAGGAATGGAAGAAAGGTGCCCTTTTCCGAGTTCCCTGGGAAATTCAATTAATATTACTTAAGGCTCAGCTCAAATGTCAGCAACTGTCTAAATTCTCCCCCGACCCTCGCAGGCAGAATTAGCCTTCTCTTCTGCCTTAAGTAAGGCAGTGCTTTTTGGGGTGGATTACAGTTGTTCACAGGCTGTCTCCCATTTTGCACTCTCTGAAACCCTTCTGGTTTGGTCCATGAATCCGTGACTGGGGCAAGCAGGAGCTGTACTTTGACAACCGAGACACCTTCTGTGTAAGATTACACAGCACAGGACAGAGCATCGGCCACCGTGCATCCTGTTCCTCTGTCATGCTTTTGATTTCGTTGTCACTTGTCACTTTTTTCTTTTTCTTTTTTTTTTTTTACTGGGAGTGAGATCCAAAGTATCTTGTATTTTTGTCAAACCAATTTATGGGCTTTGCCTACTAAGAAAAGAGGGTCTTTATACTGCTTTATCTATCTCATAATTGATCATTTTTTCATCTTTGGAAGGTTGAGAAAGACAAAAAAAATAAAGAACAAAATAAAGAACATAAAACCCACACATTGCCTCACTATCCAGAGTCCCTGCCAAGTTACTTTTCCAGCTTTTATTCTCTCTCTTAATTCCATAGATGAGTGTATAATTAATTCACTAATAAGACTATGTAACTTGTGTCTGGTTTTTACTTAACATTATGTTAGTGAGCATTTTCCTTTGTCATGATATATTCTCTAAATCGTGATCCCTTCAGAAGACTCTATAATATTCTTTCTCATAAATATAATTTGTTCATCTATTTTATTCTTATAAGGGCATTCAAGTTCCTTTTAATTTTATTTATTAAAATGACTTTAAAGATATTTTTTTAAAACATCTATCGAAATGCTGACGTTATTTGCAGTGGTCCCAGCCACACACAGTGTGGCCACAACACAGTGGGACGCTGTCCTGGAGCAAAGTCAATCGGCAGGACTGCCAGCACGAACCACGTCCCTCTTGTGACAGAAGCTGCTGCAGACAGTGCTCTAGGCTCAAGTTCACGTGGTCGAAACCAGAGCCCTGCTTCCCTGGCTACAGCAGATTGAACTGAAAATTGATGCCAGACCCAAAGGCAGCCATAAATGGGATGTCCAGTAGCCAATGAGATGGGCTGATGCAAGAGCTTCACCCAACATGGTCACTGTGTCCTAAATGATGACTGGCCAACCGAACGAAGCCTCTTTCACATAATTTGAGACTGATCAGGAGGTCTCAGTCAAAAGGTTGAGCAGAAATGGGTAGATACCCCAAGAGAAGTCATATAGCCCTGTCCACACGGCCACAAAATGCAGGAGCAATGAAGCCAAGAAAAAAAATGCAGAGAGGATTTGGCAGAGTGAGCAGGGAGAGCAGAGGCAGAGTGTAGCTGAGTCACTATATTGGCAGAGCACTAGAGAGGGAGCAACAGATGCCTCCTGCTGAAGCAATGTCAAGAAAAACAGGTGGCTGGAGGTATCCTTTGTCCTGAATGACATTCCCAGCTCCGCCAGGCAGCTGCTAGAACTGCTTCCTGCTTTTCCCTACTTCCTCGGGTATCCTTACAGTGAACCACATGAACCCGAGTAACCAGAGCACCTCTCCTTTCTTGGCAACCCAAAGGAGCCTAATCAACAGCATGTAATATTCATATCTCTATTCTGGCTCACGTCAGGTGGCGTTATGATGATTTGTTTTTATGATTCTCCCTGACTAGGTTCCTTGAGGTCAAGGATTCTCTCCAATGCCTTTTAAAAAAATACCCCCAACAACTGGGACAGTGCATTAACACATAGTAGGCACTTAATAATTGTTTGATGAATGAACAGCTGGTAACCAGCACCAGTGTGCTGGTGGCCCAGCTATCTAAACACAGAGAGCTGAGTCCAAAAATTTTTCTCTAAGGGAACCAACTTTTCGGTCTTTTGTTTCATTTGCTGTGAATAAAGGGCATAAAACCTTTTAATCTCATGAATTTTATTTGAAACAATTCCCCTTCAATTTAGTTGTAAATAAAACAAATTAAAAAATATATCAGTTGACCAAACATTGATTGAGTCCTGCCTCCTATCAAACATTATACTAAGCTCTTGGTGTACATTATACTAGGCTGTGTGGAGAGAAAGCACAGGACAAGGCAGGACCCCACACCCATGGGGCTTTCGGTGCAGGGGAGGGAGCGTGTCACCCGTACCAAACAAACAAAACCATGTGGAATGGCTACAGGGCTGCGAAGAGCTGTGGAACTGGGTGGCTGAAATGTGATTTCAGAAAAGACACTGGCAAGTTGCATAGAAAAGCTCCAGCTATTAAGGAGATCGCAACACCTTTTAAAACAGTAGTTAATGATGCTCCACCTTGTTAGTTTCACAGGGCATGATCTTCAAACTTCAGACTTTTCCAAGTCATTTGGAATGTAATAGGTTTTGAGCTCCAGCATTTACTTTTTTCCTGGTAACATTCATCCACTTCTGAACGTGAGGTATTGTTATCACTATTTCAACTGAGGCAAGAAATCACTAATTATTTTTTCCAAAAGGATACTGAGCAAAACAGAGCTTTGACATAACAAGAACTACATCAGCTGGCTGATGTTTTAGAATAAGCTGGATGAGCTGAACTTGGCAATGTGGGGTTGCAGGGTCACATGCTTATACTCGCTGAGCATATGCCAGCAGTTAAGTTGCAACAAAACTGTGAATCACATCACAAAACATTGACTTTGTGGTATTCAAGCTTTCAAGCCATGGTTATTGAGATATCCAAGCTTTTAAAAAAGTGGTGTTGTTGAATTTCCTATCATATATTTCAGATGCATTTGAAAGACATTTTTCCCAGTGAATACTTATTTTAGCAATGGAGCTTCTTCATGGTTTAGGCACTTATACTTTGAAGTTGAATTTCTTCTCACTGAAACTTTTGGCCTACTGTCAAACTTTGGCACAACTGTAATTGAAGATTATCCTGAGTGTTCTGGGTTTGCTGTTAAAAAACAGTTACTATTGACCACAGAGGTGTAGATTGATTTCTGGGCTTTCTGTTCTGTTCCATTGATCTATATGCCTGTTCTTATGCCAGTACCATACTGTTTTGATTATGCTGGCTTTGTAATATAGTTTGATATCAAGTATTGTGATCCCTCCTACTTTGTTTTTCTTTCTCAAGATTGCTGAGGCTATTTGGGGTCTTTTTTGGTTTTATATAAAGTTTTGGAATATTTGTTCTAGATCTGTGAAATATGCCTTTGTTGTTTTCATAGGAATTGCATTTAGTCTGTAGATTGCTTTGGGTAGTATGGACATTTTAATGATGTTAATTCTTCTAATCCATGAACATGGTATATGGTTCCACTTATTTGTATCTTCCTCAGTTTCTTTCTTAAATGCTCTATAGTTTTCCAAATACAGGTCTTTTGCATTATTTAAAACAGCCAAGATCTGCAAACAGCCCAAGTGCACATTAGTGGATAAATGGATAAAAAAACTGTAGTACATTTACGCAATGCAATACTTCGCAACCATAAAAAAGAAGGAAATCTTACCTTTTGTGACAGCATGGATGGACCTGGAGATTATTATACGAAGTGAAATAAGCCAGTCAGAGAAAGACAAATGCCATATGATCTCACTTATGTGTGGAATCTGATGAACAAAACAGAAACAGGCCCGGAGATGTGGACCAGACTGACAGCTGTCAGAGGCAAACATGAAGAGGGGACTGAATGAGAGCAAGTGAAAGGATTAGCTAAAACATTTATGCACAACTCATAGACACAGACAACACTGTGGTGATGGCCAGAGAGAAGGGGGATGGGATGGGTGGAGGCAGGTAAAGGGGGAGAAAACAGGGACATCTATACTAGTGTCAGCAACAAAAATAAAGGAAAAAAAGAAAAAAGTTATCGTTTGTAACTAACTGCTCACCTATGTGACCTAGGATTTTCTTAGTGCAAATAAAGTAAAATACAGAGGCAAACTGGATGTTGAGACCAATATAAGCCTGCAATTGTCCTTCTTTATCCCAAATTTAAAAATATTGCATTGTATCTGCAAACTAGAGTGGACTATTGTTTTTACCTGCCCAGCATCTTTCATTTTTCTTTTGGTAATAGTGCTTCGGATTCCTCCGAGACACCAGCCACCTCCTCTGTCAGTCCATGGAGATGGGGTGTGCTCAGGACCCCCGTGACCATTCGGTCTGCACCACTGTCCAGACTGGTGTCAGGTCCAGGATCAGCACGGGAGCCAGGTCATGTCTGGCCGCTGAGGCTTCGTTCGGGACTGAGTTGGGCTCTGCTAGGAAGGAGATTACAGCTGGTAAAGATGGCAGTAAGCCCGGAGCTGCTGCGGACCACCACAGGGCGCAAGGCCATCTGGAGAACAGAAATGCCCGTACAGAGACTCATGGAGCTGGGAGGGCTTGGAAAATACTCTTTCCATCCCCAACCCGCTGATCTCAGGACCACTTTTAGATTTACATGAGGTAATAGACCTTTACCACCTTCCTTTTTTTCTTTTCTGAATTAGTTTGAATAAGGTTTTCTGTCCCTTGTACTTCCCTCCTCCCATCTTGACTAATGTTGGGATGATTACAATTTTTCTCATTGGTTGATTTAAGAATATGCAAATGTAATAATAGAGGTAAGATTATAAAGTCAGTTTTTACTAGTAAAGCATCACTTCTCTTTCTTATGCACATGAAGTCTTTCTGTAAGAATTACTTGAAAAAAGTTCTGTTGATGCATAAAACTTAAACAATAAATATAAAATATAAAATTCTGCACCCCCACCCCATCTACAGAATAAGGTCAAATGCAGGCATAACAAGTCATCACAGAGCATTCCGCAGTCTGTCCTGACCTACCTACCCAGCCCCAGGCCTTGCACTGCTCCCCCACCCCTCACCACAACGCCCCACTCTCCCCAGCTGCTCTGCCCCTCACCTTTTCTGACTGTTGCTTAGCTTGTACCCTCTGCCCAGAACACCGCACTTCTCTAGCTGTTGCTTTTTTCCCACTATTTCTTTATGGTTCAGTTACACAGCACTTCCTCTGCAAGGCCTTCCAGGATCTTCCCATGAAGAATTCATTGCCCTTCCCTCTGCTCAGCCCTCATTGCAGTCTGACCTGTGTCATTGCTGGGGGTACGTGACGACCTGAGGGACTTCTTCCTAGTCTGGAGTCTCTCAGACGGGGCCTATCTTATTCATACGTGTGCACTTCCTGGTTGAACTCTGGCACCTAGTGACCCCTCCATGAGTATTTGTCAAAGGAAATTTCAAGGCCAGAGCGTGGGGTAGCCTTCGCTGTGGTTTTACTCTCGCGGCTGCTACAGGCCTTCCTCATCCAGGGTGTGAAGGGAGCCGCGCATCCTTAGCAGCAGTGCGCTCACAGTCCTCGAACACCGCAAATGACCCGTGTCCCGCCCACTCAGAGAGGCCCCGGCCAAGGGGAACTTTTATTAGCTCTATTTATCGGCCCAAACATAATGAACTCCTTGGTTTTAATGAGGCCTTGAGCTAAATATCAAAACGCAGAGATCAAAGAGCCTCCAAGGCCGTGCAGCTCTGTGGATGTTCCCATTCTTCATCAGTTTGTATTTTGGCTTTAGTGGTCCAGCACATTTTTCTTTGGTTGTTTCTGCTCGTCACAAAGAGGTACTTATACAAGGCGCTTACAGTATTTCAAAACATGTTCAGCGATAGGTGGCTTGCTCAGATCCAGCCACACTGGGTGTGTCACCTTCTTGGGGCATCACTCATGCCTCGTGTCACCTTCCTCAGTCTGCTTAATTGACTTGCGTGCTTTGGGCCACCTGACCTGGTAGTGACTTTCCACGTGGCTTTCCTGAATAACTAATGACAGATATTACGCCTACAAGTATTGGCTTCTCCTGGTTGAAGTTGGACTTGTTGGACAGCATTAAATGCTTTTGAGGCTCTTTAAATTGGCCTTCCCCTTTTCCTGATGGAGTTTTCTGGGGATTGTGCACCCCACCCCACTACCTCCCTGTGGGGGAGGAACATGACTGTGGATGCTTCACCCTACGTCACCGTCAAGCCTTCCTCACACTTGGAAGAGAATGCTTGTCTCACAGAGTTCATCCTTCCAACTTGTGGGTAGTTAGTTGTGTGACCCAGTTTCGATGGAATGATTAGGAGTGTGGTTTTTTTGGTTTTCTTTCTTTCTTTTTTTTTTTTTTTTTTTTGAACAGAGCCATGTGGAGAGGAGTTCTGAAGAAAATGCCAGGATAGGTGGGATGGCCCAGGGCTGGTCCACAGGTGTCAAGACCGGAGCCCTACCTTTGGGACTGAATTCTGTTGGGATTGTCAGTGGAGGTGGGGGAGGAGCAGGCATGGGGATCAGCTGGAGAGGTGGCTGATTTCTGGGCATTCCTCCTTTGTCGGACAATGCAGGCAAATTAGAGGCTGGAGAACACTAGCTGGGACGTGTGCTGACATGTGAAAGAAAAGGTGGCTGCTCTGGTTTCCCAGTGGTCAATTTAACCTTGAACCACTTTATTTTCAAATTGCTCTTTCCTGTTGATTTGGTATACTGTTGTTAACTCTCCCTGGGTTTACTCAGTTGCCTCTTGCTAGCAGTAGGGGCCAGGGAAACATTACAAGAATCAACAACGACAAAAAAATCAAAGAGGGAAAGTGGATGTGTTGCTTTTTAAGATTAAAACCTGAAAATTCAAAAAATCCATTTTTCTCCTGTTTCTTTTAGGTTTCTTTGTGTTGTTTTCCTGAACATGTAGACTTATACATCATTAGAATGTCAAATAATATAATTAAGAAAGCACGATCATAAGTGGCTACTCTCTGATCCCTGGAGCCCATTCAGGGGCAGGCTGCTGAGGAGGAAGGTCAGGAGCACAGGGGTCTGCTGGGCCTGGATTCAGATCCTACCACCGGCTACTGCTAAAGTGGACAGAAGGATCAGTATAAGGTTCAGGTAGAGACTATGCGTCAAAGTCCCCCATTCCTAATAGTGTAGCTTATTGTGCAATGGAAACATTTCAAAAAGTAAAATCTAAGTAAAGAGCATTATTCTTGGAACTTTGATAAGTGTCAATACAGATGCCAGGCAAGAATAAAATGCTTCCTTCCTCACCATCCCCAGAGGTTCTGCCATTTTTTTACGTGTGTGAGAGAAAGCACTGGTAGGCAACCCCTTCTCTGCCTGCAGACCTCCTCCTGTTGCTTTCCGATCTTGAGATCGGTGAGTGTCTTCCTGTGTCCTCAAAAGACTTAGAGTTTAGTGGCCACTGAGAGTAGCATCCACTTGTTCCTGCAGGGATTGGAAACAAGGGGCTTATTGGCCATTTCACTCAAAAGGCCCCAAACAGAGAAGGAGAAAGAGGAAGTCGAGAGATTTGGGAGTTGGATGGAGATGAGTGTTCTCTGTATCTGCCTGGCAGAGCAAAAGCTCTTAAGTGCAGACAACATAATGCCTGCCTTTGTTTGCCGGAAGGTTGCTGGTGTCTTTGGTTTTCAAGTTTTTGCCTGCGTCATAGAAGCAGGCAGAAAGCAAGTGATGCTGGATTCCCTTGAGTCCCCCAATTTGTGGTGTCGGGATGTTAAAGAATGCTTTTAATTAGTGGGAATGCAGATTCAAAAGGGAAATGGGGGAGTGTTGTATAAGTACAAGATATTTGTAAGCCTAATACGTCAAAAAAACATACAACTTTATAAGAAAACCGCAAAATGCGATTTTAATGTTATTAACCTAGCAAAGTCATCTTCATCGTATTAACGTACACTAAAAAGATTGCAGACATTTACCTCCCCCCACCTTCCCATGCTTAGTTGACCCCCTCCCCCTTTAGGCACTGAGCATTCTTACCGGTGCTTTTGTGCGATTGATCCCAGCGAGGAGAAACAGCACAGGGCTTCTCCCTTGGTTTGACGCCACTTCTGCCTTTTAACAAGTCCCTGAACCTCTCAGGGCTGTAGTTTTCTGTAAAACCGGGCTATTGTGAGAATTAAAGGGGTAAATATGTATGAAGTGCATTAAGTAAGTGTAACACAGTCTTCCTTTTCTCATACACCCTCAGTGTCTCCTCACTGACGTTTTGTGAGGAAGACAGAGCAGGAGTTTCCAACGTCCCCATGGGGACAGAGAGTTCAGAATGACAGGGCACCTTGCCTGGAGCCAAATGCACAGCAAGTTGCAGAGGTGGGATTCAAACTCAGGTGTTCTGGTTTTCCACTGGATTTCCCTGCATTTCAGGAAACGTGACACTTTTAGTCTTCTCTTTAACGCTCAGGGAGTGAATTAAGCACAGCTATTTATTGAATAGGCCTTCTCCAAATATGTATTTATTGACTGATTAGAACAACCAAGAGGTAGGTATTGCATAAAATAATATGTAGTTGGCATCCCTGATGTCTGTGATATCTCAGATATTCCAGCATCGTATAGGAGTATTTTCTGCCCTTAGAGTAACCACGTGCTTTCGCATTAGTTTTCAGGTTCCACCGCATGAAGACAACCGGCGCCCGAGCCCTGATCATGCACTTAGTGTGGTCGGGTCTCCGTGCAGGTTGGCACATGACAAATGCTGCAGTCACTGAAGATGAAGCATTTGCACAATCCGAAAGTATGATTAATCTTCCGAGAGATCTATTTCCATATCTTTTGTCCACAACAGAGTTATCACCACTTTTAATCAAAACACTGCCGCCTGAATCACCCTGAGTGGGCCTGAACAGCAAGGCCCAATGGGGAGCACACCGGGAGGAAATCCCCCCAGGTCGCCGCTCCGCCCTTGCTGGGCGCTCCAGGGGCCAGCGGGCAGGCGGGGTTGGCCACACACTGTGGGGGGGGGCACGGAGGGAAGACTGATGGGGACCAGGAAGGGCGAAGATGGAGGACGAGGGCTGTGTAGGGCAAAGAGCTTGTAAGGAATAAAGTAGCTCAAAGAAAGTTTGTTATAGACATATTTTCTTTTAGTTTTTTAGAAAACACAAATTTTCTATCTCAATTTCATAAAATATCATTACTGAGGACTTTTATAACTTATTGGACATAGCTTTTTCAGCTTTTTGACCAAATAAGCAACTGAGATCCATACGTTCTGCCATTCCTGCCGTGTCAGAAGGCAAGTGAAGCATAACTAAGCCTGGACTAGGTCTTTGGACTCCCCCTTTCATTCAGCAGTTAGCCCGCTGTGGAATCCTGTGCCCAGTGCATTGTTGACACTCTGCAAATATTTGATGGATGGAAAAAAAAATGAATGAATGAAAGGCTCTGGTTCTGATACCTTTTGTTTGTGGACCATTTTGTACCCAAATTAAGAAGAAAGTGAAAGAAATTGTGGTGTGTCTTGTAGTCGAACACTGAGATTGAGACAGTCAAGTTCCTAGTTTTAGTACAAATTCAGATATCTGAAAAATGACCTCACTGTAAAAATATTTTCCATTTACCAAGGGACAGTCATTGAGCAGAGGTGTACCTGATGTGAGGACTAGGTTCTAAATCAGCCACAAGATGAAGGTCACAGAAAATCAAAACTGCCCTTGAACTTCTGTTAGGGAGGTGCCATGCCAGAGACTGGCATGCTGTTTCTCAGGCACTTTTCCCTCCATCAGGGGAGCGCGTGGCTGTTTTCTTGTGTGAATACCGGTGAAGCAGCTAACTTGAATTTGGGGGTCAAGTATTTGAAAAATGTGCCTTTTAAGTAAAAGGCTGCACAGTGGTTGGTTTGTGGGTATTGAGAAAAACCTAGCAGAATAGATTCATTGCTCGTATCTCTTGCTCACTCTGGGGCACATGCTTTTTAAAACCAATATCTCCTCTCTCTCTCTTGCTCCCTCTCTGACTCTCCCCCGCTGTCATGTAACTCAACTTACAAAAGTTAAATGCATGTAAGATTTGACTTCGCTGCTCCCCTAGTCCACAGGAAAACTGAACTAAGTACAGACAAAGCATTCTAAACGCAAAATTCACATTAAATGCATTTATTTTCTTTTGTGACACTTCTTAGATAAAGATGAGATGGCTAAACTCTAAACCCTAGAATTAGATGAGCTAGCTGGCAGTGCTATGAATTGTTTTTTCTGTGGAGACTTGAAAAAGAGGAAGTTTTGGAATGGAAATGCCTGGGACACAGAGTACAAATTACAGGACTACTGAACCTAGGGAAATTTAAAGTGCAAAAGAAAATTGATCTCTGCCACGACCGCCCTCTTCTCCTCCTTCCCTGAAAAACAAAAATAAAACCCCTCAAACATCCTCTTTAAGACTTGGTGTAGGCATTGGGGCCCTTCTGTGCCTGCCAGTTCCCTCAATAGGCTGTTTGTTGCTCTTTCTACATCTCTCTCCCTCTTCTTTCCTTTTCCTCCTACCCATTTCTACTCCTGAGTCACCATTCCCAGTCCTGTTTGCGTTGTAGCCTCACAGTGGATACAGACCCTGCTCCGATGGATGCCTCCGTAAGAATTTATTATACATTAAAAGGTTAATCTTGTAGGCCTTATAAAGGGGGCTGTTGCACAGAGACACCTAGCTGATTTCTTGGAGCAGTACCTGAGGAATTATTTTTTTGGCTCCAAGAGGATGGTATTTTAAGTTGTTACATGTTTGCTGATCTTGCAGAGATTGTTGGCACCATCCAGCATGCACAGGAAGCTTGGCCTCTTGGCCCAGTCAGCTCAGAGTCTAAATATTTGGGGGATGAATACTTGGAAATGCATTTAAACATTTAAAGCATTTTATTTTATTTTTTTCCTAGTAAGTTTCATTGTTAGTGTGATACGATTCTGTAGCAAGACTCTCTCTGCTGAAGGTATGAACCTCCCAGACAAGTCCAGGCCCCGGCTCCACCTCAGGTCTTGGTGCGAAGCCAGAGGTGCATGTCTGTTGGCTAATGTCCACACCCCTGCAGAGTGTTATTACAATCGCTCACCTCCCAAGCTTGCCTTCTAAAGTCAGGTTAAGGGTCTGACCAAACTCTTCACTGAAACCAGGAATGTAACTTAGATACACACACACATATACTGTTTTCCAAACCAAATGCTGCAATTTTATTTTGTCAGTGGTGGGTCTTTATTATTATTGCCAACTTTTCTTTTTTTTATACTGTTTTTTAAAGTATATTTTATTGGTTGTGCTATTTTTGTTGTCCCACTTTTTTCTCCTCTTTATCCCCTCTGCCCTGCCACCCCCATCCCACCAGGAATTCCCTGCCCCCGCCTTAGTTCATGTCCATGGTTGTACATCCATCGGTTGTACATATAAGTTCTTTGGCTTCTCCATTTCCTATACTATTCTTAACCTCTCCCCCTGTCTATTTTGTGCCTGCCATTTATGCCCCGACCTCCCCACCCCCATTCTCCTGTTCTAGTTGTTTGCTTGTTTTTTTTTAAAGATTTTATTTATTTATTTTTAGACAGAAGGGAAGGGGGGGAGAAAGAGAGAGAGAAACATCAATGTGTGGTTGCCTCTCATGTAGCCCATATTGGGAACCTGGCCCATAACTCAGGCATGTGCCCTAACTGGGAATTGAATCAGCAGCTCTTTGGTTCACAGGCCAGTGCTCAATCCACTGAGTCACACCAGTCAGGGCTGTTTTTTTTTATTGTTGTTGTTGATAGTTGTGAATTTGTTGTCATTTTACTGTTCATAGTTTTGATCTTCTTTTTCTTAGATAAGTCCCTCTAACATGTCCTATAAAAAGGGCTTGGTGATGATGAACTCCTTTAACTTGACCTTATCTGGGAAGCACTTTATGTGCCCTTCCATTCTAAATGATAGCTTTGCTGGATAGAGAAATCTAGGATGTAGGTCCTTGCCTTTCATGACTGCAAATACTTCTTTCCAGCCTCTTCTTGCCTGAAAGGTTTCTTTTGAGAAATCAGCTGAAAGTCTTATGGGAACTCCTTTGTAGGTAACTCTCTCCTTTTTTCTTGCTGCCTTTAAGATTCTCTCATCTTTAATCTTGGCTAATGTAATTATGATGTGCCTTGGTGTGTTCCTTCTTGGGTCCAATTTCTTTGGGACTCTCTGAGCTTCCTGGATATCCTGGAAGTCTATTTCCTTCACCAGACTGGGGAAGCTTTCCTTCATTATTTTTTAAAATAAGCTTTCAATTTGTTGCTCTTCCTTTTCTCCTTCTGGCACCCCTATGATTCGGATGTTGGAACATTAAAGTTGTCTAAGAGGTTCCTAAGACTCTCTTCATGTTTTTGAATTCCTGTTTCTTCATTTTGTTCTGATTGAATGTTTATATCTTCCTTCTGTTTCAAGTTGTTGATTTGAGTTCCATTTTCTTCCCTTCACAGTTGGTTCCCTGTATGTTTTTCTTTATTTCACTTTGCATAGACTTCACTTTTTCCTCTATTTTGTGACCACACTCAATCACTTCACTGAGCATCCTGATTACCAGTGTTTTGAACTGTGCATCTGATAGGTTGGCTATCTCCTCCTCACTTACTTCTTTTTCTGGAGCTTTGATCTGTTCTTTCTTTTGGGCTATATTTCTTTGTCTTGGCACACCTGTCACATTGTAAGGGGCGGAGGCTTAGGTCTTCTCCAGGTCGGGACAACCCACTTTGTTGTGTTGTGGTTCTGTATGTGGGTGAGGGGTCTGGGAGGGAACAATGCCATTTGCTCAGCTCTTGGCTGCCTTGCAGTCACTTCCCCCACCACCCACAAGCAGGTTGGGCCCTTCTGGTGCTGATTCCTTGGTGGGAGGGCCTGTGTACATTCTAGGATCCTGTGGGTCCCTTCAATGGACTCTCTGGTGAGGCTGGGTGATTTTCCCACTGCCGTCACAACCCCCACACACTTTTCCAGTTAGAGGCATTGAGGCTTTATTTTCCAATACTGGAACCCTGGGTTACATGGACTCTCTCACTCCCAAGTTGTTACCCTCAGTTTATCCACGTGTGAATGGGGGCTATGCCAGTCCTCCAGCCACTGCCTTGCCCTGTGTCCTCTCTGCCCCAGCTGCCCAATCTCTGCCCCTCCTACCAGTCTGAAAAAATGCTTCTTCTTTAACTCCTTGGTTGTCAGACTTCCATACAGTTTGATTTTCTGGCAGTTATGGTTGTTTTTATTTTTAAATTTGTTGTTGTTCTTCTTTTGGTTGTGCAAGGAAACAAAGCATATCTGCCTATGCCTCCATCTTGGCCAGAAGTCTTCTTATGGCCAACTTTCAACTCCACCCTTGATGACCACCTGTGGTCAGTTGTCCTCTCTGGCCTACCAGACAACATACCTTTGGGTTGCTATAAGCTTAGAGAATACAAACTAATATGAATGCATTCGATTATGTAAAACATAATTAGGGCTGCAAATTTGCTGTAAAAGCAGCCTATGTTTATAGAACTCAGGAACAATTATAAGCAATTGAGGTATTTTTCATGTTCTTAAGACTCACAGATTTATTGTAGTACTCAATTATATGAACATTTTGCCTATCCCAATCAAATTACCTAGATACCGGCCAACTATCTACTTTGCTATGTTATAGAGTCACAGACTCTTGTCTCAATGGAATGGGAGGGACCATTAGCTTCCTTTCTGAAATTTGAAGTAGAAAGGGGTGGGGAGGGTTGGGTGGGGTCAGGTGAGTATGGGTGTGCACCTGGCCTGGTAATTGTCATAGTAAGTGTCTTAGACAACAGGATGATAACCTTCTCAATAGAATGGGGATGCGATAGCCAACATTACATTGCACTGGGCCTGATGCCCAGTCTATCAACCTCAAATAAACAAAGTGCAAGAGAAGCATTTCAAGAGGGACCAACTTCTAATCAAGGAAGCTAAAGAGGACAGAGAGGTGCTCACTGGAGGAGACAATGCTTTTACCTCTGTGAAAAAACTTTGCCAGACCTAATTTAAAATGCCCACTCTAATTAAAAATCTAACCATAAACCTGCCGGTGGCCCTATGTTCCTCTCCTTTCCATTGTCAGGGCCCCTTTAGCTGCGTACCTGCATAATTCCAAGCCTACTGAGGTGGAGCAAAGACACTGGTGATTTGTACAGTGGCTGGTGGCATCTCACTCGCAATGATGTATGACATGGACTAGTGCACAGTGGCCATCTGCTGTGGAGGAGGGTGATAGACGGAATCTGTTTCACTGTGGCAGACGCCTCCCCTAGCCCTGGCCAGCTGGCTGAGAGTGGACGAAGTTGGACGGGGTAAGTGGTACCCTAGCAACCCTCTAGGAAAATAACTTGAGGACCTCTCCTCTATGTGTCTATATTTACCAGTCTTCTTCATACACACATGTCCATCATAGAGCTGATATGATACAGTACAATTGGGTATATGGAGAAAAGGGAAGAAGCACATGCCTACCGTAAGAGTTGAAAGAGAGTTGGCTGGTCTTGACTATGAGAGGTAACTCTGAGGTTCCTGGTAGCCTGGGCAAAAAGAGGAAGCCTGATAAATCATGTGGCTTGTGTTACATGGGAAAAGAAGCAAATCAGTTTCTTAGGCTGAATTAAGTTTTTCTGAACAACAGTTGTAAAACCCAATTTTTCCCTTTTGACTTGACAGAGAGGAAAAATCGAATTTCTCAGGGTATACATAGGAAAATGTCACTGCTAGACCTGCCAACAGGACAAGGGCCAGAACCTGGATCCCATAGTGACTAAGGGAAATAGGGTAGCTCTCAGGGGTTTGCTAAAGTCTGGCTGACTTAACTTTGCCACTTAAGAACTAATAAGATCATGATTTTACCTTTTCTCTTTACATATCTGAGTTTTCTAAAACTTCTGCAATGAACACATATGGTATTGTCATGGGGATGTAATGATTCTGGGTTTGTTTGAGCTGAGGTCCATTCCTCACCCCTCCTTCTCCGGCTCTGTATTCAGAGGACCTGACCCCTCCAAGCTGACATTCTCAGGCAGGATGTCAGCCAGCTCTGACTGGGCTCTGCCAGTGGGAGGCTCTGGTGGGAGTGTGGACGGCAGGCGAGAGGGAAAGTCAGGGTATTTCTTCCTCTCCCTCTGTCCTGGGGAGGTATCTCTGGCAGCTGCTGCCTCTCTTCACTGGTGCCAGCTCTCGCCGGAAGCCTGAGTAGTTCCAGCTTCCTCTGGGTAATCCCGGGCCCTGGGCTCTGGGAGCATCACCTCCTCCCTTTGTCCCTCCAGCCTGGGAGTGGCGGCGACTTCCTGCTGTGGCTAGTCTAGTCTCTGGTTGCCTCACAATCCTCGTTTGGCTTTTAGCATAGCAATTTCTTTCATCTCAGTGAATTCAGTTTCCTCTGTTTTAAATATTCAGAGTGGTTTCAGTCTTCCTTGTTGGGCCCTCACACAAAGAAATAATATATTGGAAATGAAAAGAATGGGGCAAAAGAATGGAGAGGAGCATGAGTTGGAGAAGTTTCTGAAGTAGAAGATTCCACAGGTACTGGCAGCACACACAAAGTCATGTCCAACCTTGGTACCCACCAGCTGGAAAGGCCGTCTGGTTGCCTAAGGGCCTTTTGAGGCACATTCACACACAAAAATAGCAATTATACTCAGGGTTGTCAGCTCCAGAAATGAAGGATAATAATATGTAAGCTATCCAAAAAAAAAAAAAAGACAACCAGTAGGATTTAGAGTCTTAAGTCAAGATTTCAAGTCCTGGCTAGTGATGGGTGTTGTGATTGACTCTGCAGCATCCATTTAACTTCTTCCACATGGCACAGCAGCCACGGGGCATGGAGGGAACTGTTTGATGACTGAAGAACAAAAAGTTGTTTCTCTCAGGTAGTGTGGTGGGTCCTGAAACTGCTTCAGCATTTTACTACTAAATGGAAAAAGATCCTGAGAATTAAGCTAACACGTAAAATAAGGGTAAATCCAAGACAATCAACATAAAACAGAGCTGAATATTTGATCAAACTGTGCCCGAAGCCCACTCTGCCACCAGGCTTTTTCTGGTACGTAACTTTATATACACCATATTGTGATTTGGGTTTTCTGTGACTTGCAACCCAAAGCATGCCAATCGATATACAGACATGTTGTTTTATTGGCAGTAAGTTCGTGAAACAGTCACTTAACCTCTCTGATCCTGTTTTCTCATTTCTAAAATGGAGCTATTAAGATAATTTATCTTAAAATTTTGTGAGGATCAAATGAGATAATAAGTGAGAAAGTACTTTGTAAATTATAAGTTAATTTGAGTTTTCTTATATACATATATTTTGATAATGCAGTTTTATATCTCCTACATATAAAGAATTTATTTTATCAAGCATACAGTTCTATCACACTTACTTCACCACTGTATTGTGACTGTTCATTAAGATTAATTAGCAATGCCATTATTTCACTCTGTACGGCTCTCAATAATTTACTTTTGAAGTCCCAGGTGACCTGTATAAGCTTGAAAAACTTCACCTCAAAACTCTCAGCCACGTGGAAACGAGTTGAGTAACCCTTTCTGTGGCCACTCATAACTCACTCGTAAAATGTGTGGTTTTCATGGCCATCTGGAGGAGGCCAGGCAAGTGGGTGTGTGACAGTTCTCCAACAAGGACCAGCTGGTCAGCTCTGCCCTTGTGCTTTCTTCGACTTGCTGCCCTGAGGTTGTTTGGAAATCTGAGAGAGAGAGTGGTTTAGGCAGGGACCTTTCACAGGTACAGCGAAGAACTCCAAGGGAAACATAATGTTCAGATTCCTGTAGTAACAGAATATTAATGGTAATTCATTTGTTGAGCCTAATTAGGTAAGGTGACTAACAATCAGGGCAATAAAAATAAAAGTACGAAAAGGTATGCTTTATGTTTTTCTTCTAATAATTGGCATGTGCTGAGACGAGACCTGGTCTGGCTTTGCTGACTGTGGCAGGGCATGGCAAACAGAGAATGACTGGGGCTGCAAACTTGACCCTCCCGTGGGGCTTGGGGGAAGCCCAGGGGAGAGTAGCTACAAGTCTAGCCTTGATCCCTTTCCGTGAGCTGTTGTTTCTCTCTCTCCACAAGACCTCTCAGCTCCCAGTCCTTTGTCTGTCTTGGGACTGAGCTGGTCAGGTCGCTATTATGTTTCACCTGGGCTAGTCTCTCTGCCCTCAGGCACACCGCCCCCACCCAGACTTTACCACCAGCCCGCCCAGCCCGGCCAGCCCGCCTCTATGCATCCTCTCCCCATCTATGAGAGCCATCTTTTAAAATGGTACCCATTTTATGCTGCTCACGCCTTCTCATAGGCTCTCTGTAAAACTCAGACTCCTTAGCAGAGCAAGACATTGCGAGATCTGACTCCTCTTAATCGGTTCAGCTTCTCACACTCTGAGTTTCTTCCAACTCAAATCAGAGACCTCAGACCCGGGTGTAGCCCTTTAAGACACATGGGTGCCACATTGTTATGGTCATAACAATGACGTGGGCTTGTAATACAGATTCCTGGGCCACATCCTCACAAGGTGCTGATTCAGAGGGCTGGGTCCGGGAATCTGAAGTTTCAAAGTAACTTCGGCAAAATCAGGTGCAGGCGGTCCTTGCACTGTCTTTGTAGAAACACTGTATGTTCATACTTGTCACATTGCCCTCTGCTTTCCCCCGCTCACATCTGCCTGCACCCAGAACTCCCCTGAGGGCAAACATCAGGTGTTTTCAGCTCTGTTTCCCTGGGACCTGACACAGTGCAATGCACACACTGAGCCTTTGATGTATGTTCCTTAAGTGAGTAAAAGGCACAGCAGAGCCAGTACTGTGAGGATACGACAGGGAGAGGAGCCGTCAGGGAGCAGGGCACCCAGTGCAGGGGTCTGTGGGCCTGAAGAGCAGCAGGTCAGGGCCAGGACATGTTGGAGACGCAAGGCTGCACAGAAGGAGTTGGCAGCTGAACTCTGGTCTCTGAGCCCAAGGTCAGGGGAGGATCCTGTTCTGCAGTGGTGGAAGGGAGGGTGTTGACAATGGCTCATCTAGGCAGCGACTCCTGCACAAGGGAGGAGAGTAGGACTGTCAGCACCCGAAGGGCCTGGGCACTGGACTATCCCATCAGCAGCAGACTGGGGAAGAATATTATGCTCCAGGTTATTGCTCTGGAAAGCAGCAGTTGCTAAGTGTGTCTGTACATTAGAGTCACCTGGAGCAGTGCTTTTGCAACCACATAAACAAACAGAAGTCCAATTTCCGAGTTCCACCCCAGGGGCACTGAATGGGGCTCTGGACATGAGAAAAGGGGATTTTGGGATCTCTGACACTTTATCATCATGTGTCCGTGTATGAGGGTACCCACTGCCTGATACATTCTGGTTGTTTAAAGACTCTATTTAAAGAATCACACTTGTTTGTCAGTTTATTTGTTCCTTAGATTCCACACGTGAGTGAGATCCCATGGTATTTGTCTTTCTCTGACTGGCTTACTGCAGTTAGCACCACAATCTCCAGGTCTATCCATGCTATCGCAAAAGGTAACCTTTCCTTATTGTTATATATTTTTTGCTGCCAGGTAGTATTCCACTGCGTATGTGTACCACAGCCTTTTTATCCACCGCATGGTTCTGTGAACCAATGTCATCCCAATGAACTCGTTTAAAAAAAAAAGAATTACATTTGTTATTTTTAGCTCAGGGAAAATATTTTTTGTTTTTATTATTTTCTTGTTTCTCTCTTCACCTCTGTCTCTGCCATG
Organism: Artibeus jamaicensis; assembly: GCF_021234435.1. Classification (NCBI taxonomy): domain Eukaryota; kingdom Metazoa; phylum Chordata; class Mammalia; order Chiroptera; family Phyllostomidae; genus Artibeus; species Artibeus jamaicensis. The sequence continues at coordinate 4,444,738 of NW_026521954.1, forward strand.
TCTTTGCCTGTAACTTCCATTAGATGGAGAGTGGAATTTCTGGATCTGACCTCGAGGTCTGCAAACTTTTTAGTATTTCCGCTTCTTTTCCTTTCAGTCTAACGTTCTGGGACAGTTTCACAGCACGCTCCGCTGCACGGTCGCCACCTCTGCTGTGCCCCTTGTTACACAGCACGTCCGAGAGTTTTGTTTTGATGATTGGATTATTCATTTGTAAAGTCTCTAAATACTTAGCATTACAACGGCCTTTTACTCATGCCTAGGGAATAAAATATCATCTCTCCATTCTCTAGAATGTTCCACATGTGGAACTCCTTGTAAAGGTCTCTTCTGTTTGTTTTTAGATGTTGGTTTTTAGATTTGTGTGGCGTCATTTTTCCTTTCACAGTTTTGGTTTATCTGAAGTATTTGGTGATTCTGGATTGAGCACATGTCATTGCGTTTGATCATCTTTGTTTCTTCTAAATCAGGGCCAGCAAACTGGGGTCCATGGGGTAAGTTTCACTGCTGCCTGCTTTGAAAATAAAGTTTTACTGAAACACAGGCATGTTCATTCATTTACATATCACCCAGTGGTTCTTTTGTGCCAGTGTCGAGTGGCCTGTAAAGCCTAGAATATTGATTACCAGGCCCCTCATGGGAAAAATTTGCCCACCCTGCTAGATCTAACCATCGCTTCATTGGGGCCACAGCTCACGGGGGAACATGGTGATCAGTGTTTACCATGTTCCTGGTTGGTGCATCAGCTGGTTGGTGCATCAGCCAAAGCAGACTGTGAGAAATTCTATAAGGCAAATAGCATAGTTTTCCCCACAAATAAATGGCATAAAAAGAAAAAAAGAAGAAATTCATGTGGATTAAAAGAATTGAATAGGAATATCAGACACTAGCAACGCGTGACCCTTGCTTGGATCCTAATTTAAATGTCGACCATAAAGCAAATGTTTGAAATGGTGGGAGGAAGTGGGACACAAACCATTGTTCCCAATTTTTACTGAGGTGAAACAACCAGCCTACCCCTGGGGGCACAAACCCACCCCATGGTTTTATGTTCACCTGTGGGTCAGGGATTTGGACGGGCGCAGTGGGGATGCCTCCTCCGCTCCATGACGCCTCAGCGGGGAAGACGCGATCGAAGGGGCTCAGCTGGGGATGTCGACCGGACACCCCCACGGGGCCCCTTGTGTGGCTGTGCTCTGAGGGGGACCCCCTTTGAGAGGGAGCTTAGGAAAGGTCCAAAGCAGCAGGGACCAGGCAGCAGTCAGGAGACCTTCCTGACTTCACCTGCAGAGTCAGGCAGCAGCTTGGCTCCCACAGGCCACTCTCCTGGGAGTGACTAAGGCTGGCCCAGGCTCAAAAGGAGGGGACTGAGATGTCACCACTTGAGAGGGGGCGTGGCCTGCTCACCTTGCAGAAGGTGGAAGATGTTGCTGCAACCATTTTGAAAGATGTTAATAAATTATTGTCATTTCCTTTGGGTGTGGTAATTTATTATGGATTTAAAAAATCCTTTATGTATCAGAGAGTCAACTAAGTATTTATGAGTGAAACAATATGATACTTGGGATTTGCTTTACTCCAGAAAAAAATAAAAGCAGTGGGAATGGTAGCAGAGATAAAACAAGAACAACAGAATGCTGGTAGTTGTGGAAGGAGGGCAACGAGTACTTCTTGTGAGCAATGTTCTCTTGAACTTGTATACATCTGAAGTTGTTCTATGTTTAAAAAAAAAGAGAGAGAGAAAACGTGGTGTGTGCCTGTTTATGGATGTGCTTCCTACCTCGAGCAGTTGCGGGTGAGTCAGAGCCTCGGCGGGGAGAGGGGAGCGCCTGCCACTCACCCTCTCCGTTCGCGGCTCCCACTCCTTCTGGGTGCTGCCCACTCCCTGAGGCTGTTTCCGGCCTCCTCCACCTAAGCGCTTTCACTCCCTATTCTCGCCCGAGGTAAAGAAACCTGCCAGCTTATTTCCTGGCACTATCTGGTGGAGCAGAGAGACCTACCAGTTTGACGACCAGGCTGCCCCACGGCTCCCTGGGTTCCTCGCACCTGCGCCCGTGTCCAGAGCGCTCCGCGGCCGCTCCTGCCAGGGCACCAGCCCCGCCCAGTGTGGTCTGGCGTGTGTTCTGCTTTGTCGATTTCGTCCTCTGTGCTTTCTCCACTGCAAGGAGTACTGAAAATTTCTAATCTGACGACAGTCTGCTTTTTACAGCATTAGTGTGGATTTGACCTTTCCTCCCCCTTTCCTGGCCTTTTTAGGGAGGTTGGTTGGTACAGAATAGTATTCATGAGCACTCAGGTGGCTATTTTGATTCCATAGCTTGTGCTTTTTCAATGCATTATAACCAAACAATAGCCGTACAATTTTGCATCGTGTGCATTTTTAAAAACCTACATTACAGCTTAAATATTTCCACTTTATTAAAAACTGTGTAATGATAATTACTCCTACCTACAAGACGATAAACAAGTGAAACAAAGCCATCGACGTGAAGAGAGGGAGAGGAGCGTTTTGTGGTGACGGTGCCCCGCGGGTTGCGTGTGGTGCTCCTTCAGAGGAGGTAACATTTAGGAGAAGAGAAAATGTCTTACAGAAATTGTGATCGACCGACGTGTGACTCATCAGCTCTGGGAATTTTCATTTTCTCTTTAAAATATTTCCACTTTCACGATGCTATGCCTTTATTCTATTAAGAACGTATTGGTAGTCCTTTTGTGACTGCAGCTGAACATGAACTAGAACTTTTCACTGCATCCTCTGTCTTTGTCTTTTCAACTTTTCTTTTCTCCAAGCTGCATCCTGAAAATTTTTTTCCTTTTCTTTCCTTATTTCTTTTTAAAATTTCTCACCTGATGACATTTTTATTGACTTTAGAGAGAGTGGGAGGAAGGGAGAGTGAGAGAGAAAGAAAAAGAAACGTTGACAGGTTGCCTGCCCTACATGCTGTGACCAGGGATTGAACCCACAAACTTTTGGTTTACGGTAAAGTGTTCCAACCAACTGAGCCGTCTGGCCAGGGCTGGATATTTTCTTTTTATAGATCACTAATTCTTTGCTACTTTGTATAATCTGCTGTTAAATTTGTCCCGAGTTAGGAACCTGAGTTCTTAGTTTCGGCCATTTTATTTTCAGTCCTATAATTTCTATTTTATTGTTTTTCAAATCCACAGTGTCACTTTTACAGTTTACAGATGCTTGCCAAATTTTTAAAGCTTATCTTTTTTCTCTCATAGCATAGCAAGCATGGTTGTTTGATAGTCAGTATCGTATTCAAATCTGGAGTGTCTCTGGGCTTGTTTCTGGTGTTTGTCGTCTCTGCTTGTTCTTACTCATGGTGTTTTGTCAAGTACATGTGCCTAGTTATTCTTGATTGTGTCCTAACCATCTTATTTTTAAATCTTAAGGGAGTAACCTGGGGCTTAGGATACCGTTATCTTTATCAAGAGGCAAGTGTTGTTTGTTTCTACAGAATGTGAGTGGATTAACGATCTGGGACCCACTTTCTCCCAGTGTGCACTCGGGGAAATTCCCGCACCCCCGGGTGACGTGATACTGGGCTGCAATCTGAGTGGGGGGTGATTTACCTCTACTTTATCCTCACACTCAAGCGCTCTCTTTCAGGGTCCCGACGCAAAGCAGGGGTGGAGAATCTATTTTGTGAAACTTTTTCTTTCTTCTCATCCCTGAGAGGCTGCCAGTGGCAAACTCCGCCTCTCAGCCTTTCCTCTGGGTTGACAAATGTTCCCTCCACAAAAGTGGTGTGACTGCCGAGGCACATCTCTGGGTCATGTCTTCTGGATCTTGTTCCTTAAAGAAGTCTCTCTCCCTCTGGGGAATCAAAACATGCTCCTCTTTGCTGCAAGAAGAATAAACCCCCCTTGTGCAAACTTTCTATGAAAGGAGAACTCCCTTTGCACCTTTACCAGGATTTCCAAACCTGGCTGATTAAGAGGAATCACTTGAGGAGCTTTGTAAAAAACCGCCCAACTCTGGGGTACATGGACCTTGGTATGTGAAGGTTGTCTCAGGATCTGTGACCATGAATGATTTTAAGGTCATTTCTGGATCCTCAATATTTGTGGGAACTTCTCCCCAAAATCCATCTGTGCTTAGGTATCCTCTTTCACAGAACCCCTTTCCTGCAGATAGCTACCTGGATAGACACTGAACCTGCATCTAGTCAATCAGAGTATGCAGTCCTCCTGGCTTTAGTGGTGTCAGTGTGTCCATGTAACTGGATCGGGGACAAGCAGACTCCTTCCTGGGATTTTTGTTTCAAGGACCATAGGAGAAGATTGGTACCTTCCACCTTGGTTGTTGAGGTGGCAAGGGGTGAACCTGGCATGGCTGGTGGCCATCTTGCCTTCTGAATACAGAACGCCTGTGTAAGAAATGAATAAAGGAAGAGAGAGAAACAGATCTTTGACAATATGATGAAGCTTCTGCATCTTGTGCAGGATACCAGTTGTACCCCTGGACTTTATATCGAGGTGACAGATACATCCTATTTTATCTGCTGTTGGCTAGTTTGGATTTGTATCACTGGCAAGCAATGAATACTCTGTCTCTCTATTCTAGAGACTGGTGTGACTAAGCAGGTTGCCAAGATGAGAACTCAGGCCCAGGGGAAGAAGGAAGATTCTTGGCTGTGAGAGACTTGGTACATCTGGTTTGGTAGGGCCAGAAACACAGTACTGGACTGAGAGCCATGAAATACAGTCAGCACACAGACCAACCATCTCTCTCCCGTACTGGTTTAGACATCGCTTATTGATCACAGCATTCTTTCTTACAGAGTCAAGACAAGCCATTGCAACTCATTAACATAGAGCTCTAGGCAGCCACAATCATTGATCTGGATTTGTTTGTATTTCCCATCCTGCATTTAATGCCTGGAGACTGAGTGACGCTTGTCTAGGAACTAGGGTGGAACTTGGAGGTTAACCCAATTTTAGGTGGGATTTCTTCCTTGTGGATACTTTCAGAGTATTGCCTAGCCAATATATTATTATTAAAATATGACTATAAGTAATAGTAAATTACTGAGGTTTCTATGTATGCATTTTAAATATTGTAAGTGTAAGTGTAACATTGATTCCTGAATCCATGTCCTTCCACTGGTATCTCTGTTTCCCCCGGTTTTCCAGAGTAATGATATTTTCAGTTGTCTCTGGGTATTGTCAAGCACTGCTGTTTTTGGAGTTGCCTTTCTGTCAATTTACAGAGTAGACCCAGGAGATCTTGAAGCTGATACGTGGCATATCACTCGGCAGTTAGAGATTTTCCTTCTGCCGTGGCACACTGCTTCCTTTTGCTAACCACCTTAATTCCTGCTCTTATCCACCTGGGAATCAATGGAAACAGTACATTATGTGGGTTTTCCCTTATGTTTAAGTTCCACCATTTCCCCATAAACAACCAGGCAGATGACTGACTCAAGCGATTCAAGTGCAATTGCTAAGAGATTCTGTAACAAAGAGTGCTCGGGGCTCCGGCAATCTAGGACAGCCAGCTACGATTCAACCTCTCCCTGTTTCCCAACTTTCTCACAATCCATTTCATATTTTAAAAGGAACGTCACCTGTCTCATTGTTGTAGAAATAGTGGCTGTTTCGTCTCAGGATTTTAACTGGCCCATAGATTAAAATTATGATGTCTTAGGAGAAACGTGGACATCACCCAATGCTTTGAAAAATGATGTTACATCCGAAAGGTTGTAAAATGTGCATTAATAACGTTGAAAGTACATTCACTTTGGCTAATTGTAGTAGTTACTATTATTCATCATTAACCTCAGTTCTAATTGCTAATATTTATTTAACACTTACGTGTGCCAGATACTGTACCAAGTGCTAACTGGCTTTATTTCATTTAATCCTAGCAAAAGAAGTCTGTACTTTTATTCTTTCTAGTTTATAAATGAGGCACTTGAGATTTACAGAGATTGGGTAACTTATCTGGTATTACAACTATTAATTAATTAATTAGCGTAAAGCCAGCATTTCATTTTAAGTTCCGAACCTGTTTTGATGAAATATAACTATAAAGACTTGCTTATTTTTTCATTGAAATCCCATGCAAATAATAGAAAAAACTAAAACTTACAGTGGGTTAGTTTTTCCCTTTCCCTTCTGTTTAAGGGATCTGAAAACAGTCAATCCAGGGTTTATGTGGCATGCCACGGTGTTAGGTTAGGGGGACAGGTTTCAACTGTCTTGTTGCTCTGCCCATGTGTGGCTTTTCTATCTGAAATCACTGCAAGGCTCATAGCTGCTGGAGCACCAGTCACCACATCTGCATTCTGGGAAGTAGAAATTCACACACCAGTTCTATTTCAGGCCTTTGGTTTGAAGCTAGTCACAAGGTCATACCTACCTCCAAGGAATGCTAGGAATGTAGCATCGTGGGCAGCTGTGTGCCAGACATGTGCTCAAGAAGAAGGGAGAATAATTAGGGGAAGGGTCCAAATAGCAATTTCTGCTTCTTCACAATTTGTGTGAATACCAGAATTTTATATTTTTGTATCCAGGAGCAGTCATATCATTTAAAAAAAATCAACTCAGAAGAACTCCATTAAAATGTTGCTTATATACAGTCAGACATTTCACAAAACAAATTGGAGCTCCAAATGTAACACGACATAAAGCAAAAGCTTGACATTATAGTTTGTCTACTATGAAAGAGTCAGTCCTGCTTTTAATACCAACACGAGGAGTGGAGTAGTCTAACAGGCATGGTTTTGTGCTGTCTCGTTAATTATTTTCCCATTTAACCATTGACGAGAAGCCGCGAGAGGACAAGTTTCCTAGCTGCCGACTGTCTCCTTTGTACTATGCCAAAGTCTGAGCTGGAATGTGTATAACTGTGAAAATTCATTCATTCAGTAAAAATTCCAGGCACAGGGCTGGGCATCTCAGTAACAGTAATACTAGTATAATCCTACACTCTTGTTACTTTTCAGAGGTTTTACATACCTGGGCAGCATCTGCTTTGATCCATATCTCGGGAATATAAATTTGCATAACCGCAGAAGTCTTAGAGGAACAACCCAGCATTTTCCATTTGACAAAGTATTTATCAAGCTCTCACTTTTCTAGGCACTAGTTAGACATGCAGAGAAGAAGTTTAGTAAGTTACAGCTCTCTCTGTTCACTGCCTGAGTTTGGAACTAATTCAGATATAAAATAAAGAAGTAGAGCAAAAGAAGATGAAAATATTATCTTTACTACTGATAAAGGCTGTTTATGATGTGGCTTAAGTGTGAGGCCAGCGGCAGGCTTCCTGATACTGGACACTCAAGTCCGGCAGGCTTCGCACTTCGTCTCAGGTGCTGACCACCACAGTGGTCAACACAGGGCCTGCCCCTCAGAACCTGCGTGGCGAAGGAACCCGCTGGCAGACTGGGTGGAGACAGACAGACACGTTACCCAGAAGTGTGCCTCGCTGTGAAGGGATGTTAGTGAGTGGTAAAGTTCCCCCATCCGTCTCTGCTCCCCCGCAGAGATCAACCTAGAACCACAGGGGACAGCCGCCATGGTTTACTGAGGAACTGTTCCCTGTCTCTCCCACTTCTCTGATGGAGGCAGAGACTTCCTAGATGCTGAAGTCCCCTCATTTGTCTTCAGGGGCCTCAGCTCTGTGGCCAGCTCGTCTCTGTTGGTCAGCCGACCCCTTCTACCATGCTTCTCCACAGCCGCCTCTCGGTGGAAGGTGACCATGTGAGATTTTTGGTTCAGGATACGGAGTAGGCGGAAGTTCCTGGGGAGGATGTCACTCTCGATCTGAAGGGCAGAGTCTTTCTAAAGGGGAAAGGTTTCTTTTGACCCTTTGTCCATCTTTTATCTTCCTGCCTGGAATGGGAGGATGGGGCCCAGAGGAGCAGTAGCTATTGTATCTTGCCACGAGAAACAACTCATTCAAGGATGGAAATGGGCCTCCTGCTAAGAATGTGCAGTAGAGCCAGAAAACACTGAGATCCCTGAGGACTCGTGGAGTGCCCTGATGTGATCAGGACTAGTTTATCTTGAAGATCCCCAAATGATGTGTAGTCCTTGTTGTGAGCTATGGCCTGAATGTTGCTGTGTCTCTCAAAGTCATAGGTTGAAATCCTAAACCCCAGGGTGAAGGTATTATGAGGTGGGGCTTTGGGGAGATGATTAGATTATGAGGGTGGAGTCCTCATGAATGGAATTAGTGTCCTTAAGAAAGAGTCCACAGAAGGCTCCCTTGTCCCTTCCCCACATCTGAGGGCACAGTGGAAAGACATCCGTCTTGAGCTAGGAAGCTTGCCCTCGCCACACACTTAATCTTGGGCTTCCCAGCCTCCAGATCTGTAAAGGAAGTTTCTTTTATTTATAAGCCACTCAGTCTATGGCATTTTGTTCCAGCAGCCCAAATGGACTAAGACACTGTGTGGCAGACCTGCAACACTGAATTAGGAGCTACAATTAATTTTTAAATTATTCATTTTTAGGCAAGTATTTGACTTGACATGTTTTAACATCTAAGGCATATTAATGTTTTTGGAGTTACATATCCTTTAGTTTTCTTTTTTACAGTATGTATTTATATAGCTTTTTAAAAATACTTTTTTATTTTTCAATTACAGTTGAAGTACAATATTGTATTAGTTTCTGGTGTACAACCCAGTGATGAGGCATTTATATAACTTACAGAGTGATCACCCTTATAAATCTAGTACCCATCTCACACTTTACATAGTTATTACAATATTGTATTTCCTATGCTATACTTTACATCCTAATGACTATAATGCAACTACCAATTTGTATTTAATCCTTTCACATTTTCACCCATTCCCCCAATCCTTCTGCCATCTGACAACCATCAAAATATTCTTTGTGTCTATGAGTCTGTTTCTGTTCTGCTTGTTTGTTTTTTAAGATTCCACATATAAATGAAATCATATGGTATTTGTCTTCCTCTGTGTGACTTATTTCACTCAGCACAATACCCTCTAGGTCCATACATGTTGTTACAGATGGCAAAACTTCATTCATTTTTATGGCTGAATCATATTCCATTGTATATATGTATCACTTCTTTATCTATTCATCTAACGGTGGGTACTTACTTAGGTGGCTTCCATATCTTGGCTTTTGTAAATAATGCTGCAATGGACATATGGGTGTGTATGTCTTTTCAATTTAGTGTTTTGGGTTTCTTTGGGTAAATACCCAGAAGTGGAATTGCTAGGTCCTTCCTTATGTCTTGTTATAGCCCCTTTAAATCTATTTTGTGGGTTCTAAGTGTTGCTACTACAGCTATTTTTTCACTTTTATTTTCATAAAATCTTTTTTCATTTCTTTACTTTCAGTCTGTGTGCATCTTTCTGTCTTAACTGAGTTTCTTGTACATAGAATATGTAAGAGTCTTATATTCTTATCCATGAAACCACCCTACATTTTTTGATTGGAGCATTTAATTCATTTGCATTTAAAGTAATTATTCATAGATATGTATTTATTTCCATTTTATTATTTATATTTTTTACTTTTTCTTCATCTTCTCCTTAAAGAAGAACTCTAACATTTCTTGTAATAAAGGTTTGGTAATGATGAACTTCTTTAGTCAATTTTTTTTTTTGGTCTGGGAGACTCTTTATCTGTCCTTCAAGTCTAAGTGATAGCTTTGCTATGTAGGGTAATCTTGGGTATAAGTCCTTGCTTTTCATTACTTTGAATATTTCTGGCTACTACCTTCTGGCCTGCAAAGTTTCCATTGAGAAATCAGCTGACAGTCTAATGGGAGCTCCCTTGTAGGTAACTAACTGGTCTTATCTTGCTGCTTTTAAGAATCTCTGTTTGTCTTTAACCTTTGTCATTTTATGATGCACGTTGGTATATGCTTCTTTAGTTTCATCTTGTTCAGGACTCTGTGCTTCCTAGATTTGTGTGTCTTTTTCCTTCATGGGATTTGGAAAGTTTTTAGTAATTATTTCTTTAAATATGTTTTCATTGCCTTGCTCTCTTCTATTGCTTGTACCCTTGTGATGTGGAAGTTGTTATGCTTGATGTTGTCCTAGAGGTACCTTAAACTATTTTTACTTTTTAAAATTCTTTTTTCTACTTGCTGTTCTGATTGAGTGTTATTTGTTACCTTGTCTTATAAATCACTGATTGGATGGATACTCTGCTTTATCTAATCTGATGTTGTTTCCTTCTATTGTATTCTCTTTTTTTTTTTAATTCACCAATTTTGATGGGTTTTTAAAAAGATTTTATTTATTAATTTTTTTTAGAGAGAGAGGAAGGGAGGGAGAAAGAAAGGGGGAGAAACATCAATGTCTGGTTGTCTCTCACACAGCCCCCACTGGGGACCTGGCCCACAACCCAGGCATGTGCTCCAATTGGGAATCCAACTAGCAACCCTTTGGTTTGTAGGCTGGTGTTTAATCCACTGAGCCACACCAGCCAGGGCTTCCTTCTATTGTATTATTCATTTTGGTTATTGAATTATGCATTTTTTATTATTTTCTGGTTTCTATGTCCTTGTTATGCTATTGAAGTTCTCAGTAAGTTCCTTGAGTATCCTTAGAAGCATTGTTTTGAACTCTGAATTGAGTAGATTGCTTATTTCCATCTTATTTAGTTCTTTTTATTGGATATTTTTCCTGTCCTTTCATTTGGAATATGTTTCTTTGCCTTCCCGTTTTGGGTGCCTCTCTGTGTTTGTTTCCAGGTATTAGGTAGATCAGCTCTGTCTCTTAGTCTTGGTAGTGTGGCCTTATGTAACAGGTGTCCTGTAGGGCCCAGTAGTGCAGACTCCCTGGTCTCCAGGGAGGGATTGACCACCAGGCTGATTGGCTAGAAGGACTGGTTGTGATGATAGAGGAGGAACTGCTGTGCAGGGGTCAATCCCATGAAGCAAAACTTGCTTCAGTGAGGCTCTGGTGCCCACTGAGTCCACCACTTAAGTGTGTCATTTATGGAGGTGGTTGGGTGGTACTCCAGTGTGGTCAGAATCTGGCCACAATCTGGAGGCTCCTGAGAGGTACAGGCCAAGATCAGCCACCACCTGTTTTCTGCCAGCATGAGCTACAAAGCAGTCTGAAGATGTATGCTTCTTGTGCTGGGGTTGGAGGCACCTGAGAGTGGCCAAGCTGCAAATTGAGTCTGGCTGCCACTAGTTCCGGGCCTGGTACCACTTAGCAAGAGGTGTAGGGCCTGCTGAGGGCAGATGCTGCCTGTTTGGGGTTTGTGAACCTGTGAGAGGTTTGGGGAAAGTCTACAGCATAAACAAAGACAGGCTGTTTTTATGGAAAATTCACTGGAAAGGGCTTGGATGGGCCCAAAAGTTGGGTGGGTTGGGGGTCTTATGAAATCCTAGTGGTTGGAGGAACAGTGTTAACCAGGTTGATGGAGACTTAGATATAGTTTTGGTCTCAGCTTGTACCTGAAGGGGAGGCCTCAGCAAAGGAATAATGGTTTCTGCCTGCATTTCTGTCTAGAAGAAAGCTGTCCCTCCAGCCCTAGCCCCAAAACTAGATAATTTGGCTTCTCCCCATATGTTTCTACTGCCTTTTGAGCTACTGTCCCGGCACTCACGAGTCCATCAGTGAATAAGTTTGCAGGCCCTTTGGGAGGAATGCCTGGGACTCCAGTAGCCCTTTGTCTCACTCAGTCACAATCTCTTCTGGTTTTCACAGGCAGAAGTTATGGGGACTTCTTTTTTCAGTGCCGGAATCTGGGCTGGTGGGCCTGGTGTGGTGCTGAGACCTCTCACTCCTTCGGGGGACCTTGGAAGTTGAGATATCCCTTCTGATTTTAACTGCCGTACATGGATGTGAGACCAACCTGTTCTGTATCCCTGCCTCTCCTACCAGTTTCTACATGGCTTCTTCTTTATAACCTTAGTTATGGGACTTCTGTTCAGCTAGATTTCAGGTGATGAAATTGCTCTGTAGTTTTACTGTAATTTTGATGTAGTCATGGCAGAGTGCCAGCTGCATTTACCTACTCTGCCATCTTGACCTGAGCCTGTATTAATACAGCTTAAAAGCCAAATGGAAGTGGGGGGTGTGAGGTTGGAAGGCTGAGAACAACTGGAAGAAAGGACCATTAGATCCAGCACCTCACAGTTCCTAATATCTGACCTGGAAGGAAATTTGGGGCACTTGTAGCCCAAAGGCCTCAGATGTGTTACCAGGGCATGTCTCCAGGCTGCCTTGCAGGATGCAGGGAAGCTGAGTCAACAGGCTCCAGTTTCCACCCTGGTTTAACTAGAACACCTCCACATTTATCTGTGGCCTCCACGGGGATTCCTGGTAACAATTAATTCATGTTGTCAAGTGAAGTTTAAAATAACTTATTCAGTCAAAATTAAGTTTAAAAACCACTTACCTTTTCCAACATCCCTATTTTATAAATAAGGAAGCTGACACTAGCAAATGTCAAATGACTTGATCAAGTGGCAGATTACAACTGAGTTCCCCAATACCCTCCCTTCCTGTTCCCAGTGTATTGTTATTCCTGAATTAATGCTCAATTTCCACAGTTTATGAAAGAGGGAATTTCCTCTAAATAGTCAACTCTGCAAGAGTTGATTTCTTTGGACCAGCTCCCCACCCAGGAGCCTCACAATGGGCATGCCACAGGGCTGTAAACTCCAGTCATGGAGGACATAACGCAATGGAAAATTCCAGTGGTCTGTGGACTTCAGGTTTGGTTTGATCAGGGCTCTCATTCAGGAAGCTATACTCTCTTCCATGGGCTAACTCAGTGTGGTTTCCCACATGGTAATTGTCTGAGGGGACCAGCATTAGAATCCTGAAATCCTGAAATAATCTTGACCTTTGCTCTGACTGGCCCATCTATGAACCAATAACTGCAGCAAGCTGTCTTTGTGTCTAAAGACAACTGCCTTGAGTTTTTGAGGTCTGCCTAATGTTCTGTTTATCATGTCTGCGTTTATTCACTATTTTAAAAGTACCTCTTTAACTTAATTATCTTACATGATCTAGTGGTAAATTTCCTTATTTCTTCCATTCCTCCTTTTTTGGTGGAAAATTACATGATGTGTTTTCTTTCTAGGTCCTCATGATTCTGTGGTTCCTACTATATCCCTTTACTGCTGTATTTGTTTTTGACATTGTGTGACCTGACGATCCGGGAGGAATTGCTCAGGTTTTGCAGCTGCCACCATTAAAGTGACCTGGAGAGTGACACGTTCACCCTCCTAAGTGACGGGGTTGAGGGTATGTTCCCTCTGCGGCATTTTCTTCAGCATCTCTCTGGGGAGATGACTGTGGCATGTGAGGCTGGGTCTAGGAAAATATGGCAAGCACCGTGGGGAGCAGAGGTTGCCCAGGGAGACTAATGTCACCAGACCTCTCTGGCTTCCAACCCTGCATTGGCAGCCCCTCAGCTTCCCCAGACAGGAGCAAGGAATTGGAACTGGGGCTGCGGGATAGGCCCCAGACTCTGAACTTCTGGAACATCCCTGTGTTTTATATTTTGTCTGCATTAGCAGCAAATCCCTTAAATCGAAAGGACCTGTGTCTTCACTCCTCAACATAATAAAAAAGGATAAAGTTGGCTTGGGGAAAAGAAGCCTTGAAATATGAATGAGGCATAATGGGGAGCAGGGGAAAGGAACGAGAGTGAGGTCGCATCAGAGGATTTAGAAACAGAAGGTCTGGATTGTGGATGGAGTTCTTGCTCCCAAGGGTGTACAGTGGGAGTGTGAGAGAGACAGTCGGGAGCTCTGGGAGGTTGGAGAGGGCCTCAGGCAAAAGACTGTCCAGTTGCAATTTCATCTGCAGAAGGTTTAACTAAACAGATAAATTAAATGGAGAAAACTGCCATATGAGCTACAAGTCTTATGGCAGTGTGTATATAACCGTATACAATGTTGTATTTACTGTAATGGCAAAAAATGAAAGCATTTTCATTTTTTATTAAAAAATAAAAAGGACAGAGAAACAATAAAATAAGGCAAGGTATCAATACAATAAAATCTCATGTATTGACAGGAAGAAACGCATATGCGATGACTTTTTAGAATTGTGTTGGCTAATACTGGCATCATGAGCCACAAGTGGCCATTAAAATTTGCATTTTCATTAATGAAAATTAAATACATACACCATTCCTCAGTCATAGTAGCCCCACTTCAGGTGCTCAAGAGACACATGTGGCTAGTGCTGACAGCCCAAATGCAGACATGGAACATTTTCATTATCACTAAAAGTTCTGTTGGACAGTGCTGCCCTAGAAAAGCTGGAAAAGTGTTCACATGCGATCGTTCCAATGAAAGAAAAGTAGTGGAAGAAACACATGCACTGACTGCACCAATATAAATCATATGAATGCACAGATAAAGATTAGTCATGACAAGGAAACATTACACTTGTTCCCACAGGGAAATAAATGCACCAGCTAGATTTAAAAGTTACCGTTTCAAGTGAGCGGTCTAGAGTTCAATCACAAATACATGGAATTTTTAAACACTCTCTTCAGGGAGCCAATTGTACCTGCTGTTCGTGGGCTGGTTGTAGAGAATTTGTTGAGGTGGTGGCAGGAGACCAGAGCCTAAGGTTCGGACATGCTCTGTGGTGTCAGGGGAGTCGCTGTGAGCCTTCTGGACCGTTCTTTCAGATGGCCTGTCCCGTCTCTTCCTGCTTGGAGGCAGGGCTGTGTTTGTCTTCCAGTGGAGGGCAGGTGTGCACGGGGGCCTGTGAGACTGGTCCTTACAAAGCTGTGGGAATGGAGAGACAGGGCAAGGGGTCGGGCTGGGGAGCAGCTCAGTGGAGTCCGGTGGTAACCATGGATTCCGGGGACAGAAGAAGAGAAGCAGAAGGGATTCCCTGGGATGGAGAACTTGGCCAGTGACAGGATGGGGGATTATATTCTAGACACAACAGAGGATAAAGAAGATTGCACATGCTTTTATTAAATGGTGGAACTCGCTCTGACAGAACCTAAGTGGAACTTCGAACACAGCTGTGAATATCCTAGCTCTGCCTGGTTCCTCCTAAACTCCGCCCCCTCTTTATGGCCGGCTTTCTATGCACAAGTGGTTCACCCCCACCCTCCCACTGGGTCGTCAGAAACTCTCCTGAACAGGGCCATGCTTTCATTTGTTCAACTGTTTCTCTGATGTCACACCATAAAACCACACTTCTTGAAATTCACTTATTCTTGAACATGTCCTCTCGGAATTGATTTTACAGTCATAGCATTTTATCTAAATCATTTCACACTGCTTTTTAAAGTTTGAAGATATGTAGCATTTCACCCCCCACTTCCCTTTTTATATATTTTTCTATTAAACATCACATGGAGAAGTACTTCTACTAAATAATTGATTTATCATCCACTTTTATGGTTTTTAATGTATAAGAACACATTTGCATGCCTTTGATATGTATTGTGCATACTCTGGTGTGCTTTTCTGTTTAGACTTTTACTGCATATTTAAACAAAGTAAACTACCAGAATCTGTACCTGTTAAACCCTTTAATGGTACAAAACACATACATGTATGTTTGTGCATGAGCTACATATTCATTGACTAATGGGCCACTTATATGCCATGCCCTGTGGGAGATCAAAGTTGGAAACACATAGTCCTGTCTCCCAAAAAGCTTATAACCAAATGGACACATGCTTTGACCATTTCTGGACAGCCTAAAAGCTAGAAACTTATCAGGCCCCAAATGTGTATTTTAAAGCCAAGGACTCAGACCTCAAAATGTTTATTTTCTTATAAAAGTTATGTTTAATAGTTTTTCAAGTTCAGTTCCCACCAAAAGACTAAATGCAGAGTATACTCTAGGTATAACTATATGTAGTGTAATTTAATTAAATTTACTAATACATTTATTGCCTACATTTTGAGGAGCCAGAACATAAATATGAGTGAGATGTAGTTCTTGTTCGTGAGCAGCTCATAGTGTGGCAGGGAAGGCAAACTGGTAAACACCCCCCTGCCGGTAGCACAGTGGGTACTGAATAGATCTGGGAAGCCTTCATGGAGAACACTGATTGCCAGTATACCAAGTGCATGAGCCCTGTTGCTAAGGGACAGGTCAGGACTCCTAGAACACATTTTCCACTGACGGAGCTCTGGTGAGAGAAGAGGAAGTCAGTATCTGCCTCTTTTACACTTTCCGATCTGCTGATCAGACCATAGAGAAGCACCAGCTCTAAGGTAGTAAGATCAGGACCCAGAGCTAAGGCTGAAGGACTTATCAAACTAGGACTTTCTGCCAATGCAACTCTGCAGGCTCACTTCCTGTTTTCCCCTTACCCTGCATCAGGACCAGGAAGGATAGACTTGTTTTCTTCCATTACAATGCCATTGATTTTCTGCCTGGCCCTCTGTGCAGCTAAGAGTAGCCTAAGAAAGCCGTTAAGAGCTTTTCGTTGCCTTTACGACAAAATCTAACCTCCCTCCTTTCAGGGCTGGTCCTCACCTCCCTCTCCATCTTGCCCTCAGCCACCAGCCATCATGTTTTCTTTGCTATAGTCACAGTACCTTCCTGTGGTTCCTCAAGAATGCCACCCTCTCCAGTCTCTTATTTATACTCTTCCTTTGACCTTCTATTCTTGGACTGGCCAAAGCCTGGATATTCATCCATCCTCAGCTTACATGTCATTTCCTTAGGGAATTCTTCATCCATCTGTGATGAGGGAGCTCCTCGCATTCCCAGTGCTTCCCTTATCTTAGTACTCGTCAAATTTTATATGATTGTCCCCTTCACTTCTTTCTGCCGTGAGCCCCAGAGGGAGGGCACAGACCACATCTGTTGGGCTCTCCACTGCATGCCAGGCCCTGGCCCATCATTTGGTGGGTGCAGGGCAGGCTGCATGGATGTGCAACTGGTACAGTTGCACAGGGCCTCCTGCTCAGAAGGTAGCTTAATGCTCAGTTTAATGATTTGCTGTCACTGTCTTAAAAATTCTGAACAACTTTGAACAAGGGACCCCGCTGTCATTTTGCACTGGGCCTAACGAATAGTGACACTGATCTTGTGTGAATGAATAAGTTAATTAATGAATATACATTAATTTTCACAATTTGTTGAGCCAAAGAAACTAAGTCTTCTGAAGTCCTAATTTCAAACGGGAAAAAAATATTATAGGAAGAAGCAGCTATAGGAAGTTATTTCCTCCTATAGGAATATTATAGGGAGAAATGTATATACATGAAATGTTATACATTTCATATATAATGCAGACATCTCTATTTTGCTATTTAAAAAAAGATTTTATTGATTTACTTTTAGAGAGAGGGGAAGGTAGGGAGAAAGAGAAGGAAAAAAACATTGATGTGTGAGAGAAACATTGATTGGTTGCTTCTCCCACGCCCCCTATATAGGGACCTGGCCCACAACCTAGGCAAGGGCCCTGACCGGAAATTGAACTAGTGACCTTTTGGTTTGTGGAATGACCCCCAACTCACTGAACCACATCAGTCAGGGCTATTTGGCTATTTTTTACATATTGTTTGTTCATATGAGTAAGGGGAGGCAAGGCTTGAGGGACATGCACTTTCTGTTCTGTGAGATGTATTTTCACTTAAAATGACTTTATATTCAACCACAATGTTTCTAAACTTTTGGAATAATAGCTACAGCTTCTTAAAAAAAGAAAGAAAAAAGAGCAGGAAAAATTCTGCAAGTAGTAAATGCTGTCTAGATTTCTGCTTCTTTAAGGCGCATGAACAGCGGCAGGAACATCTGGTAGTGAAAGCTGTGTTAGGAAAGAACGAATCCCCAAGGGAAAAGATGCAAAGTGTGGACTTTCAATTAGGAAACTCAAGAACACTAAGAAAGACCGTGTCTGGGCTTTGAACTCCTAAGGCCTGCAGAGGACTTCCAGGTAAGCTTTGTGAGGGCAGTTACAAAAGTTCTTTTATTAAGGGTCTTTCTGAACCTTCACCACCACCCCTTGCATGGGCCACTGGCTCTCTTCACTATCTTTGATCAATTGTAAGCACGTGGATTTCAACAGGTTGGAGCCTGGAACTTGATACCATTTTGAAAAGCTGACTTCTTCTCCTGTAGGTCCAGAGGACCAGCTCCAGGTCTGGCTGTGTCAGTCACTTGCTGTGTGACTGTAACGATTTCCCATCCCCACACCTCAGCTTCTTTGTGTCTAGAGGCAGAGGTGGATGAAGTCTTACATCACCTCCCATCTGTCTTTCCACGCCCCCAAGTCTCCACCAAAGGCCATTCCTTTCCCTGTCCCTGGGAGTTTGGAACTAGCGTCTTGCTCTCATCCTCTGGGCTCATCCTCACCAGATCTCCATATGCTACGTCCTGACCCTCCTTTCTTTCTTGCATATGCTGTTATCTTTGTCCTTGTGTCCTACTGAGTACGGTTCCCTCCCTCTCCACACTTCCTTGAATCACCTGTCTGATGCCTACTCATCCTTCAAGAAGTTAAATTCCACCCCAGCCAAAACCCTCTGGAGCCGCGCCCTCCACTCCACGTTCTAACTGTCCTGCGGGTAGATTCCCCTGTGTTCTCAGAGCCCTGTGCTTTCCTCTGTTCTAGCTCTCATCGCTTTTGTCATTGTCTGTTTCCTAGTTTGTTTTTCTCAGAAGCCCCAGGTCTTTGAGGCCTAGACTTAGCCTCTTCAACATGTAGCATGATTATTGAGAGACAGTAGGTGTTCAACCAGTGTTTGCAGAATGAAGGAATGAGTGAACCAATAAAGGTGTGAACGAAAACCTCATTGTTACCAGCTTGTGTTTTAGAGAGCAGTATTGCACTTAACTAGGCTTCCTGGAGATGCAGTGCCTTAAGGAGGGCGGGTCAAGTGGTAGAGGTTTGGGCTGGTGGAAAAAGGGGTCTCTCTGCCACTCAGCTGGTCCTTCTGCTAGGCCTAGGCTCAGCTGGGCAAGATCACAGCATAATTATGGGGAACAGCAATAGGAGGCATCAGGAAGCCCCTTAGGTTTTGTATTCCTTGCCCACATTTGATTGACATCCTTCCCCTGTCTTAATGGTATTGACAATAGGAAGTAGGGGAGGGAAGTACTTCTCCTCACTCACTGTAACTCTTGCCGGATTGATACCATCCCTCCCTCGGAGACATTCAGGAGTGACCATTAGAGACACGATGCCCAGGCCTGTCTAGGGGAGTCATGTAGCTGATGGAAGTCATGTATTCAACAGACCTTCCCATGGCATGCACAGTGCTGGTGCTGGCAGGGATATGTGAGAACCAAACACAACACCTGTCTCAAGAAGTGAATAGTGTGTTAGGAGAGCCAGATTGCAAACAGAACTTTAAAGTGGAATGATAACTAGGTAACCTTTTATTCGTGGCTAAGGTTATAAGCAACTAAATAAGCCCAAATCCTTGTATTTATGGAAGTGGAAATATCAAGCTGATATTAGGGAATTTAAATTAATCAAGTCCTCTTATATACATGATCCTCCCAGAAACCTCATGAGGTAGGGATAATGGTTCCCCTGAGACAAGAAAACGGAGGCTTAGAGAAATTAAGCAATTTGTTTGAAGTCACTCATTTTCAGGGATGCCTTGGGATCAGTACCATTTAGTTCATTCTCTTAACTCTTGGGTTTTCCATCTTCCAAACACCCTTGTACGCGCTCAGGAAACAGTGCTGATGGCTCGCTAAGATCCCAAAGTGCCTTTGGAATGGTCAGAAGGTGTTAGACTCAATATACAATATTGAAGTCACAAGTGTGTTTTTCATTCTTTGAGGACCAGACACCCATGGAGTGCATGTGACACCTCGGAGCAGGCCCAGGCACGGGGGTGGAAAGCTGCAGCCCGGGCTGGGGAGGTAGCTGAGGAGGTGGGGCAAGTTGTTGGGGTATAGGGAGGGGCTTGGGGTCTACTCTGGCTGCAGAGGCGAGGCTGGGGAAGGAGGCCCAAGGCACAGTGGTCAAAGAACGGTGCGTATGTACTCAGGCCAAGTCTAGACCAGTGTTTGCACCAACTGGCATCAGTGAGCATATCTTAGCTACTGGAAGTCAGCCAGGACATGAAACTGTGGCCCAGAGCACTGCAGCCACTGTGGCCAAGGCCAAGGCCAAATCTGAACTCGGACCTGCCTGACCCTCCTCTTCCAACACAGGTGGACAATAGCACTCCAAGAGGCTCCCAGACACCCAGGGCAAACACCATCCAGCTCTGGCTGACTTTACAACTCAAAGTCCTGCCCACCGTGGTGTTTCTGAGGCCACTGGCTTCTTGCCTGAACGAGAGACGAGAGATGGAGCCATGTCTGGGCTTGTGAGGGGGTGGAGCATAGGAGATCTAGCTCAGGCCAGGCAAAGCCAGGGAATGGGAGCAGGGCCTGCCGGTAAACGTGGTAACTGGCAGTTAGTTAGGTGGAAGAGTAAGTTACTCAGAATACCATATTCTTCAACCATTCTGAAATGGGTTTACTGTAATTCTAGATAAAACAACTTTCAGAGCTGATACTTAGAGATATGGGGGCAAGACTGGTTTACCTTTTTTCTGGTTTCAATATGATTCAGCACTTTCACTTTGCGCAGCTCGGCCTGACCGTACCGCGGTCTGCAGAACGCTGACTCAGCGCCAGGGTGGCAGGGGTGTAATCTCCACGGAGAGCAAGGCTGGCGGATGCCAGGGGTTTAAATCTCCTCACTTTGGCTGTCCCACAGTCTCTGAAAACTCTGCCTCGACCAGAAACTAGAGCCCTTGTCAAAGCAGGGGCCTGGATATGTATTCATTCATTTGAAACCTGTTACAGAGGGATTCCCCACCCCCAACCCCTAATTCGTGAGCAGCAGAAGAGTGATGATTTAGCTTAGGTCTTTCTCCCCTTCCCTACGTTAGTACAAAGGCAACGGAAGGGCAGATGAACAAAAGGAAAGGGGAAGGAAGAGGGGAGAAAAGAGGAAGAGGTTACAGAAGGCTCACGTCTACTTCCTTGGAAATATTTCATGCATTTCCAAAATCCTAACTGCGGTGCTGCAGGGAAAGAAAAGGGCTTGGGCTCTTTCAGGTGTATCTGTGTGATTCTTCCCTGGCTTTCCTCTGGATCCAGCTGGGAACTGAATGATTCCTTATGTGAAAAACAGTAAAAGTTCCACCCTCTTCTCCAAAACACAGTGCAGCACCCCCCTATCTCCTTACCCCCATCACACTTGAAAGCACCAAATTGACATTTTTGATATGCTTATCATGAGTCAAATCTGCTGTGCACACCAGGAAATAGTGCCAGTAAGTCAGGTGTCACTGAGTCAGATTGCTTTGGCCTTGACCCCCAATGGTGAGAACAAGTATGTGCTGACCGAGAGGAAAAGTGACGAGGCCCGGGTGCTGTGCATCTACCTTTTCGGAAGGCACAGGGCACTGCTGGAATCTGGAGTAAGGGGAACCTGGGCTCAGTGACGACCGTGCTCCTCGGGGACAGGCTCAGGAAGAGCCAGGTGGGGTCGCATTTTCAAATTTCGCATGGCCTCAGGGTGCTCCTTGTAGATTCTCTGCATTTTCTCTGCAAGATTGGATATGAACTCTGGGGCAGATGGAGGGAAGGTCTGAGAAATGACCGATATTCTTGCTGGGAGAATAGACTATCGTGGCATCCTCACTGTATCCTCAAGCCCCAGCTTTGATCCTCACTTACTCCCTGATACCGTACCCCAACTTCTGTTCTTATTCTGGAAACTCCACTTGCCTTTGTCCTTATTTCGTTCCTAGGGTCAACTTACAGCCCACCCACTGACCGCTGAGACCCTTCCTCGAGGCTGACCACAGCTGCTGCTTTGATCTGTCGTATGTTGCCTCCCCGCCTGTCCCCATTCTCGGCTGTCTTCCTGCTCCTCGCCTTCCGCGTGGCCAGCCTTGGACCTCCCTCCAGTCTCTTTAGGGGCAAGTGTGGGTCCCTGCAGTCACTACCCCTCCCCAAACGGTTCGCTTCATTTTCCCCCTAACGAAGCTCTTCAGTGTCCCTAACCAGCCTTTCCCACGGCAGACTCCACGACAGGGCCTGTGGAAACAGAACTCGAAAGTCAAACCATGCGATCCCCATCTTGTTCAGATTCTTAATTCGTATTAATATGTTACAAGCCCTGGCTGGTGTAGCTCAGTGGATTGAGCGCGGGCCTGCGAACTAGAGGATCACGGTTTGATTCCCAGTCAGGGCACATGCCTGGGTTGCAGGCCAGTCCCCAGCAGGGGACACACGAGAGGCAACCATACATTGACGTTTCTCTACCTCTCTCCTTCTTTTCCCCTCTAAAGATAAATAAACAAAATCTTTAAAAGATATGGGAATATTTTTTCCAGGAAAAAAACCGGTTTTGCTTAGTCGGTCGGACTGTGGAGATGTGTTTGCCGTCGTTGTGGCATCATGCCTGGGCCTCCACAGTGCCCGCTGTGGGAAAGGCCGTTCTGCCGAGAGGCGGCGCGGAGCAGTGGCCTTGGGACGGAACCACTCTGCCTCTTGCTAGACCTGTGGCCTTGGGTGAGTTACTTAGCCCCATCTGCATCTATAGAACCAGGCTTTTTCTAACATACTGCCTTCTGAGGACAAAATGAGATCACGGAAGTAAGGTGCTTAGAATAGCAACTAGCATGGTTTGCCCACTCGGTAAGTGGCATTTGTTCCCGCGATTTTTCTTCTGCTCTTTGGGGCCACCTCCAGTTCTGTGGTCCGCAATGTCTTCAAGGTACTCTTTCTGGCAGAGTTTTGACTATCTTGTGCAAACATTTTAGACCATTTTTCTATAATTCATATATAAATGACGTGTATGTACAATAAAAACCCTTGCCATATTTTTGCTCACTTCTGCAACCTCAGGAGGTTTTCCTGCACTTCATGTAGTTACTTAAGTAGTGCCTCAGTGAAAACAAAAATCTGCCCCATGGCAGGGGCGGAAGTCAGCTTTTATCTCTCCCACGAAACATATGGGAAATGATTCAGAAAAAGACAGTCTCTGGAGATAGACACAGTGCCCTTTCTTTTACAAAAAAGAATGACTTCTTTTCTGTGCCTATGCCAAAGTCTGGGATAAAATTTAGTTACTTCTTGTTTATTTCCCTTTTCTGATGTTATCTTCAACTGTCTGCAGACTCTGCCTACCCTTATTGTAGCATCCTTTCTCCACCCAGGGGCTGGAGCTCAGATGAATAAGAACACCTCCCTTAGAAACAAGCAATCAACAAAAAGAAAAGAAAAGAAAAACCCCAAACCTACAAAACGATGAATTAAAAAACTAACTTGATTCTTAATTACAAAGTAACACATCAGTATCTTCTCTTATAGATAAGGTAAAGTCCCGTGAACTGTCTACTCATCTCAGAACTCGTACCAGTCTGCATGTGCACACAAGTGCACCCCCTGCACTGCTGTGCTTGCTTTTACGTAAATTGCGTACCATTTTATTTTATAGCCCGTGGCCTTTCACTAAAAAGCATCTTTTATATTGATTTAAATCATTCGCGTGTTAGCCCTTATCATTCACAGCTGTAACTTCATCCAGTAAAAACACACTTCAAGTGCTAAAAATTAATACCAGCGGCAAACTTTTCTTATTAGGTTGCTTAGGTTAGTGGTTCTCAAACTTTGTTACATATTAGATTCACTAGGGAAAGTTAAAAAAAATCTCACTGCCAGGCTTCAGCCCTGGGACCAATCGAATCAGAATTTCTGGGGATGGGCGTGGCATGTGTAGTTTTAAAAGCCAATCAGCTAATTCCAATGTGCAGCAGGTCTGAGAACCAGAAGTCGAAGAGGTGTCTGGGTCCTGGCTCTTCCAGCCTGGTTTTGGGAGACTTCTCCTTTGAATCCATGTCTATGAGGTTTCTGAATCTGTCCCTCATTCAGGCTACCAGGGATAAAACTTCATAGCCCAGGCAGATCAGGGAAACCGACTCTTCACTCATGGATACAACCGCAAAGAAAAGCTCTTTGTATTGTCATTTCTCCTCTGAGAAATGAGGATTTAGAAATATTATCACAGATTCCTTCTGAACTAGTAATAAAACTTCATGGAATAATCAGAGATACTGCAGAGGTTTTTCCCCTTTTAAAATGTACATGTGCATATTCTGGGGTAGGTCCATAGAGCTATTCATTTAGCTACTGTGTTGTTGACAAGGCCAGGGTTTCAAACAGCACTGCAGTGTGGGGTTACAGATGCTCAGCTCATGCAGGATATGAAGGGGCACTCATTTAAAATGTTAGAGAAGGCAGGACAGGGAAGAGTGAAAGCAAAGGCTTATTAGACAAACCCATGTTCAAATTGTCACGGCCACTTGATCTGTGTAGCCTTGGTTGAATTGCTTCATCTTTTTCCAAGGTGGTTCTGTCATCTGTAAAGTGACCGTAATGCTGCCTACCTCCTACATTTGTTCTTCTCATGGTCAAAAATTTTGTTAGAGTATCCAACAGTCATTGGTACCTAGAAGCATTCAGCAAAGCTACCTGACATCCCCATTTCAAAAACAGAACACAACCCATTTATCTACTTTTTTGGTCGTTCAGACAGAATGTCAGCATTGACCGCCCCTCCTTTCACATTTGCATTCCACAATTTTAGGAGAGGAGAACGATCCACAGGGACAGGAAACAGATTCTTTTTAAAGGGAACTGCAACGGCAAAGACAGAGGTAAAATATTCCAGCATCGCCAGTCTGTTCTTTGCCTGGCTGCAATATGCACAAACTTCAGTTGACCATCCCTTCAGTAAATAGCACCAGAACACAACCACTCAATTTAAATTTCAGTTACAGGATAGATGAACAGCGGGCATTTGCTTCAACACAGTACATTACAAGCTTTTCTGCCAACTCTTCATTTCTCGAATCCCCCCCATGAATGATCGTGAGCGATTACATCTCTTCTTTCAAACTCTGCTGGTGATGGGTCACTGGGTGCCAACGAGGACAGCACAGCCTGTAGTTGCATTGCATCCTTGTTTCCCAGTGACGAAACTCATGTGATGTTTTACAAAAATGGGCAATCAAAAGAAGGCATTGGTTCACACAAAGGCAAGTGATACAGGAAAACCAAAAGGGGCGTGCTGGAATGCCACAAGTGAACGCTAATGGAGCATAAATAGAAATAGCTGAACGTGAGAGGTTCTGCCTACCCCGCCCGAGAAATCTACTTAAAGTGAACTTACCGACATAAATGAGGCAAGTGGTTGTGATGTAAAAGATGAGTGGAAGTTTCCCAGAGGAAATGATACTGGCAGAAAACTTCACATTAAAGGAACTCTTAGATATCTTTACCACACTGAAAAGACAAAGGAGGAAATGTTGAAACCGATCCAGACGTAGAAAGGAATATGACAATTGGCCGAGACATAGAAAAAAGTGCTCCATGTTGCAAGTTACATGATGAGGAGACATGCATTGTTCACACTATGAGTTTTTGACAAAGAACTAAAACACTTCCATTCTCAAAGTCTCTAACGTTTTGAATTGCCATCTACTAAATAAATGCTAAGTTTTACTCTTTTTCATTTTCATATATATTTATAGTTGGCAGTAAGGTTTTTGGATATTTTGACCAAAACCATTAAATATCACAAAACCAATGTAGTTTACCCACTGATGGTTAGGATTGCTTGGCACAGTTCCAGCTTGCACGGTCACTTTTACGGCCTTATACTACCCTGTGAAGTCCGCACCTCCGAGATGGGAGTATGAGAACTCGTAGTCGAGTATGTGAGATTAAACACAGTGCACAGGAAACCTGGTCCCTCCCTCTGCTGCTTCTGGGGAAAGCAAATATGACCACCTGTGCACCTCCAAAAGCCACATGTGAGGGGGACCCTATTTGGAAGAAACCCTAAATGGAAGATTATTTAGATTCTATCTGAAATGTAATCCTTTCCTAAGAATGTCTTCAAGGCCCGTGCTGTGACCTATTATTATTACATCTGCTTCTGCAATTAACCTGTAGAGCTGCAGGTAGAATTTGGTGAGAGTGCGCAGAAAGCATTTGCGTTATGCCTGATATGTAGTAAGTGTTCAATGAATTATCATCATCATTATTGTCAGGAATCTTGCTGGGTGACTCTAGGGTGACCAACTGTCCCAGTTTGCCCAGGATTGAGGGGTTTCCTGAAATGCAGGATTTTCAGCACTAAAACCGGGGCGCACTTGGGCAAACCAAGATGGCTAAGCCACTCTGTTTGACCCTCGTTCTGGGCCAGACAAAACACCGAAACTATTGCAAAAGGTCCTCGTGGGATTTAGGGAGTAGTTGGAAGAGAGCAAATTCCGTGTGTATCGTTTCCAGGTTAGGATTTTAGGGATAGAAGGCATTGTGGCCCATGCTCAACACTGCACAGGGTTCTCTACAGTCCGCCCCAGGCAGACTCTGTGTTTTGAAGTTTATACAGGAGGAAAATAAATGACACATTCAATTGATAAATATCATGCCTCAATCCCCCTGCCAGAGGCCGAGGGAAACACTACACAAGTAAGACTCATTTCCTTCCCTAGAGAAGCTTCCCTTCTAGAAAGGGAGATCGCCGGTTATACGCACCCTGACTTACCAAGACAGCACCCTTTACAGAGAGTTGACACTGCATCAGGGGCTTTAGACACGTGATCTCATTTAATTTTCATGAGAACCCCAACAAGTACTATTATTCCATTTTAAGCAGTTGTGCAAAGTCACAAAGCTCGTAGGTGTTACAACTGATCTCAGAAACCAGGGCTGCAGGGGCTCCGGAGTCGGCAAATCTGCCTTCGAATCCTGACAGCCAATGGCTTGCTGTGTGACAAATGCCCACGAGCTGCTGTCCCCTCCTCTGCAAGGTGGGACTGATGATAATACCCACTTTTGAGAGTGTGTAGATTAAATGAGGAATGTACTTAGCATGCGCTTGACACATAGATAATGCTCCACAAATATGTATCATTTTCACCATCATACCAAAGGCTGGGTATTTCCCCGATGGCAGGTGGCCTCTTTCATTTCTAGGCAAATTCTTAGGGGAAGGAGAAATCAATGAAATGCTCTAAGAGTTCGGAGGTGAGGAAGACTGTCTCGATCTGTGGTGATCAATAAAGCCCTCTGGCAATGCTGGAACTTGATCTTCATGAATAGATAGACTTTCAGTAGGTTCAGGTTGGGACAGGGAGACTATTCTTGGCAGAGAGGGAAGGATATCTGCTGAGGCAGAGAACCAGGAAGGCACCGTGAGTTAGGAAACAATAACTACTGATGGTTAGAGTGGAGGTTTCTTGTAAAAAGACTGGTGGAGATAACACAGGAAAGAGTGAAATCCTCCCGATTCGGGCGATGTTTCTCGGAAGTGTTAGGTGAACCCTTTCTTTATAGGCATAGCTCTGTCTTCTCAATTTGGGCTTTGATCAAAAAATTGTTTCACCTGTGCTTGCTCCTTCCTGGGGCTGCTCCCCTTGACCCTGAGAATTGCTTTCTTCTCTTCATCCCTGGTAAGCAGGTGCTGGAGCCCTGGTGCTGGGTACTGACTCTTCCAGGGTGTTCTTGGGTAAGATCCCAAACCCTTGCTGATAGGCTGGAATTAGGGGTGGGGCAGAGGCTGAAAGACAGTCACAGTGGATTGGTTAGATGGCCTGGAGAAAGACAGGAGACGACATTTGTTTCCTAAGATGGACGTGCTTCTGGTTTCCTGGCATGTTTTGGAGGTATGTATTTCTCAGAGGGTCTGTTTCTGAAAAGATACTTCTGAGCGGACAAAGGAAATTTAGAAGAATGGGCTTTTGTTTCTAGAAAGAGGATTATATAGGGGAAGTCTCTGGGAAAGGTAGAAGAAAAGGAACAAAAACAGTGTTATGACCTAGAAAATAGCAACCACCTTTTCCAGTAAGGTAGGCAGAAAGAAGTCGCTCTGCAGAGGGGTTGCTATGGGCTGACTCACACCCCGGTAAAATTCAATGTTGAAAATGTGACTCTATCTGGAGGTAGGGTCTTCAAAAAGGGAATTAAGGTTGAACGAGGTCCTCTGAGTAGGCCCTAACTCAATATGACTATCATCGTAGAAGACTGGGAGAAAAGACCATGTAAAACTGCAGGGAGAAGATGGCCAGCCACAAGGCGGGGAGAGGCCTCAGAAGACACTGACCCTGATGACACCTTGATCTTGGACTTCTGGCCTCCTGAATGTTAAGAAAACAAATCTCTGTTATTTTAGCCACCGAGTCTATGTTATAACCCTAGCAAATCATTACAGGGGGCGAATGACTGTTGTCAGCTCAGCTTCTGATAGCACGTGGTCTACTTCACTTGTCGATTCTTTTTCATCTGTCCGTCATGTGCTACTAAAAGGTCACACACTTCAAAAATTAATATATTTATTCTTTTTGGTTTCGTCAATGATAAAAATGAAGAAAATAAACCCCGCCCCTCCAGACGGATCCCAGTGAGCGGTGGAAGCTGCGTGTGGCTCGGCCCCTCATCCTCTCCTGCAGCAGGAGGGGGCGGCCTGGCTCTCCCCAAAGGCTGGTCGGGAAGATGGCGGAGGGTGGTTCTCTCACACGTAGAGCAATAAACAACTTAACAACCCTGCGGTATTTTTGTCTCCTTTAGGTCTCCTCACCCTGGGTCTTCCTCTCAACCTCTTCCTCAAGCAGCCCCTGGACCTCCCCTTGGTTTGTGCCAAGCAGTGCAGCTGTTTAGCTTTGCCGCTCGTAGGGCCTGCTGACCCCCCGGGTCAGCCTCAGCTCAACAAGAGCAGGCCTTTCCTAGGAGCCTATTCTGTTGCTGAGAAAACTGTGATCCTTTTCTGTATGTTTCTATCTTCTCTTGGGCAAGTAATTGTCCCCTTTGACTGATCTACCAAACTGTTCTCTGTAAGAAGTGTGGGAAGAGAAAAACAACATGGAGACACAGCCCTGCCTTTACATAGAAGGTCCCCGCCTGGCCAGGCTGGGGTGGGGAGGGGCTCAGACAGGAAGGAGTCTGAATAATTGGGCTGAGTGTGGAAGCAAGATCCAAGACGAATGCACCTGGGAGAGGGGGAGGAGGCTGAGCATGATCAGAGGGGGGCAGAGTGGGTATAAAGATCCTGGGTGGGAATGAGCTGGTGGGTTTAAGGCAGCAAGACGGCCAGGGAGTGAGGAGCTGCAAGGCAGAGAGGTGGGCTGGGGGCAGGGTGGGTGGCCTGTGGAGGGCTGGACTCCAAGTGTCAGAATCGAACCTCATCATCTGCAGTGCCACCCCACATAGGTGCCTCTGAACCGTGAGGCTCAGCCATGTCCCCTGAGTGCATCCATTTCCACTCTTCCTCACTTCTGGAAACCTCCCTGTTCCCTGGCGGAGTCTGAGGCTTTTTGGGGGGATGGGGGTTGTTGTTATTTTTCTATAAACACACCCTTAAGCCCAATTTTCAAAATTGTGTTTACACAGCTGGGAGTAGCTGTAAAGTCTTTTGAGTCTGTTACAGAGGGGTCTTTGGTCTTCCTGGTGCTGTACGGTCAGAAACTTGCCATTTAGATCCCCGCAGCTGGCCATGCCGCCCTACACTGGGGCCAGCAGGCATCGCGCTGCAGAGGCTCTGTGGCTTTGAGGCCTCATATAATTACTAATAACAGAACCTTGCAAACTTTCTGCTAAGTTGTTGCTGCTCCACCGCTGGAGCCGGCCAGGTCTGCAGCATTTCTGCTGCACAGTCAACCTGCACCTCGAGGTCTCCTCTGCAGCGCTTGGCCTCATACGCTTCCTAAGTGCCCAGAGCTTTGGGCAGTGCTTGCTGGACAGTCAGTCCCAGGAGAACTCCAGGCTCCAGGTAAACCTATAGCAGCGGGTAGGCTGGGGCTAGGGCAGGGGGCCACGTCAGCCTCACAGTTGCCTTCAAAGGGCTGAAATATTTTTAGGACTGTGTAAATGTAACTACACCTTAGCTGTTAAGGAGCTGAAATTATATTCAGCCCTTTGAAGGCAAGTGAGAGGCTGATGTGGCCCCCGGTGAAAATGAGTTTGATACCCCTGGGCGAGGAAGTGGACTTCATCTCTGCAGTGCGTCTCCTTTCATCTTCCAGGACAGAATCCGATTCTCAAGGCCCTCGGCACCACCCTCAGGGCCAGCTTAAACACCATCCATCCGCCTGCGGTGCTGGATCTGCGGACCTTCGTGATGGCGCGGTCTGACTTCCTCTCTCCTTGGGGGTCTAACAGGCTGGGGGACTCACCTGGCTCCCTTCTTTGGGGGACAGTTTAATCTGAGCTGAAGTGGCTCCTCTGACTCAAAGGTCCTGGATGGGACTGAACTGTAGCCTAAGCATGACTGACTTCTCACAGGAAGCCCTGCTTTCACCCCAGCCAACCACATATTCTGTCAACACATTTTCCTGTCTCCAAAATGAAATACAGAGTAATGTATAAAGCATACAGTGTGATTGTAGATTAGACTGAGAACTTAATAAGGGGAAGGAGGAAAGGGCTTTTACTGCATGCCATGTAGCAAACAACTTAGCAAAACTTTCTGTTAACCACTTTGGTTTTCCACACCTTCAGTCAATTAATTTCCTCTTTAGCCGTCAGCTGCGTGGTCTCCCCGCCGACTCTCCAATCTGAACTCTTTTTTGCATACATATTCTGTAATTGTTTGACGTAGTATTCCATAAATGTTACTGAGGTCAAATTGGTGGGTGGCGCTGTTCAAATCTTTTATAGTCTTATTAGAGTTCTTTCTGAGTTCTCTTTTGCTCCCTCCACCCAGACCATCTTTGTTTCTTCCGAGCTCCCTTTTCATTTGTTTGTTTGTTTGGCTGGCTGGGTTTGGTTCTCTGTATTTTGTGGCAGTTTTCCTCTGGTGTCTGATGACCCTTGGCTGTCCGTTCATAGTTAAGAGTGAGGCACCACAAAGCGGATGGAAACTCTGTGTGTCTGCACAGGGTTTGTTGATTTGTGGGCCACACAAAAAGGCATCTAGGTGGGACCCAAATTGGGGGTGGGGCTCATAAATGCCCATTTCTAAGTCTTTCTTATTGAAAGTTCTATTTCTCCAGACATGAATTCTCTGGCGTCAAGAGTTAGGGTTCAGCTTTGTTCACTTTTTTACATTTTTTCACATTCTTCATCATTTTTAATTGACGTCTAGAAAAATAGATTCACCAGTGGGTGATGGAGAGAGGGAGGAAAAGGGGAGGTTGGAACGGCTTGTAAAAAATAGGCATTTTGGCGGGTCTTGAAGAATCAGTTGGATTTTGACTGTGGTAAGAGTGGCTGGAGTAGTAGAATGCAGGGAAGGAAGTTCTAGGTCAAAGAGACCACGTGACCAAACAGGAGCAGAGCCATTTAGGCTCGTGATGTTCTGTAATCTCGGTCTAGGGCCCCTGTGGAGGAGGAAAAGGCCGCGAAGGCGGGCAGGTTCTGAAGGCCTTGACTGGGAAGACACGGAATGTGGAACTTGTCCTGCGGGTACGTCTTTGCTCTACTTTTCTGGAGAAGAATTCTCCGGGCTCCAGAGAGTTAGGGTTCAGCTTTTTCACTTTCTTTACTTTTGTCTTCATTTCTGGAGAAGTAGAGCCCATGTCTGATTGTGAACACTAACTCCGACTTGATCAAGTGAGACCTGAGCCCTGGAAGATCAGTTAGGTGCCTCCTGCAATAATAGGGGATGATGAGGCCTGACCGGGGGCAGTGGGAATTGGATCTCTTAATTAAAATGAGCTAATCCTTTAATTAATTAAAAGGAACTAGAGCAGAGCAGTGGTTAATGAAGCTCTCAGACATATACTTTTTTGCACATTAAAAGAAAAACTGTGTCTTCCTCCAAGGAAAGTACCTGACTGGTGGAAATTTTTGGGAGTGGATACCCTTCCGACCACACCCATGAGACAACAGCCTACCTTATTGTGTATTGTCAGCCCCAGGTCCAAATATAGTAATGGCCTCTAACAAGTGGCATCGATGCTTGAGGTTGAAAAGGGAACCAATACTTCCTAATGAAGACCGTTTGCATTTGCATTTGAAGGCACGGTGGTCTCCAGAAGAGCTGAGAAGGCTTCGGAGGGAACCCCAGGGCTCTCTCCCCTGACACCTCAGTTCCTGATCTTAGTAAGAAAGGGAACTTCACTCTCTTCTCGGGTCTGCCTGGAAGGTCAGCCAATGTGACTTTCTGACGGTCACTGCTTTTTTAAAAGGTAATTCTAGAAACTGTCTTTGAATCATTTTGCTTCACAAGTAACAAATGCATTTAAAAGCAAAGGCGTAAAGTAAGACAAAGAAAGGTGTAAAGAAAGGTAAACCTTGTTCAGAGATCTTGGAATTTGGGGTAGTCAAAGAGGAAATATTGATATATTTAGATATGCACTTCCTAGAGGTAAAACTGCAAGTGGAGGGCAGAGGCCGCAGCTATCCTTCGAGGGGGCAGGTGAGGTGCCCCTGACATGACACCCCAATCTCCCCCCTCCCCACTTTCAATTTCCCCTTACTCCATCCTCCTCACCAGTGGAACAATGGGGAAGTTTTGGTGTAAAGTCTACACTTCCTGATTTGAGTAAAACAAGAAAAAAGTATAGAAGGAGACATGGTTTTGAGAGCAAAGGGAAATTGACTAAATGTGAAATCTTCAGGGACTGCATTAACTGGGGGGTCTCTGTGCGGGATGTTGTGCTGCTGGAGGTTCTTGCAGACACAGGCGCAGAGACCCTCACAGCTGGCCGTGGAGTGAGGTGTCGGGCTGGATTCAAGTGTCTCCATGTGACACCTTCATCTGAGATTTTGTATTTAGGTCTGGCTTCCCACTGGAAGGCACGTCACACCATGGATGGCTCTGGGTTAGAAAGCATTTCTGTCTATTGAAAAACTAGCCGTGAAGTTTGACGATTCTGGAGGTATAAGTAATGCTAGTGATGACTTGCTACTGGACAGGATGAAACATTAGCAGGTGGAGGGTATGTGTTCATTTAATTTCATATTATCTTCTCTGAATCAAATGGGATGAAACCAGATATATTTAAACAACTGATTCTTTATCTAAGCCTGTTCTTCCACACTGAATATCTAAGACAATTGGAAAACAAGCAAACCAAAAAGGCTAGTTTTCTACAATGTCTTTACCTTAGTGTGAAAAGTTCACTATTTTCCTTTCAACTCAGTGAGGGTTTATATGTAGGTGCATTATGGCATAATAATGGTGCAATGCCCCGCTGGTGCACGTGGGTGTAAATACAGCAGTAGACAAAGTGTGCGCCTGTAAATTGCCCTGAAGTGAATTGATTACAGGTAGAAGAAGGGATTATGTCCATTGACATAACTGCTTGCAATACTACTTTGCCTCTCAAGAAGGGTGCCATTTTCTGAAAGCTAGGAAGACTAGAACACATATGGGTAAACTTTGTTGCAATCAACAAATGCTATTTTGATATTCTTCCAGTTGATCAGAAGGAACGCAGTCAATGATTAAATAAATGAGCCATAGGATGAAAACCCATGGATTCAATCTATAATTTGTTAATCATTACTACCGTGGCTTTACCTTGGTCAGGGACCATAACTTTGACACATACAATGAGCAGAGTGGGAGGCTAGATGCTCAATTTCTTCTTTTGTCTTTTAATAAATATTTGCCCTTCTCTAAATATTAATTATTCACTAAAATCAGTGAGCCTCTTGAACTATTCTCTTATTCTTATGATATCTGTAGTGGGGTGCCTAATGCAGACTTCCTAGATCTGCAACCTGGAAAAGTCATTTGGAAGACTGACAGCACTCACCTGAACTGATGCTGCCTTGGTCTGTCTTCGGTACAGCCTGGTTTGGGGAGAGGCTATTTTGTGAGATTGTTGGGCAGGCCCAGATACCAATAATAATGATGATGACAGCTACCCTTTATGTAGTGCTCACTATGTGCCAGGCATGCTTGTAAGCGCCTTACATAAATTAATTTAACTAACCCTCTACTGGCCCTTTGATGCGGATGAGGAGACTAAGGCATGAAGATGTTAATACTTTGACTGCCTGTGTGTAGTAGAGCCAGAGTTCAAAGCCAGGCTGTCTGGTGTTGAAGTCTGAGCTCCTAGTATCATGCTTCTTCCCGAGGTAATGATGTCAGGCCAGCAGGGAAGTGTCCAGGCAAAGGGACACGCACCAACCAGGTCAGGCCTGTGGAATGTGGGCTCCCAAGGATTCTCAGAAATAAGTGGACAGCAGTGGGGCATGGAAGAGAATCTGGAACTTTCTATGTTTCAGCAAGGTTGCAATTCAGACCAACCTTGGAGCCACTGTAGACTGGAGGATTTAAGGGTATCTGAGTTGCAGATGTTTTTATGTCCAAAATTGAACAGTGCTCCTTCTTTTGAAGTAGTGGTCATGGTGGGTGACAATCAGTGTAGGCAAAGAATGCAACTTATTTATTTAATGCATCCACTTTCCCGACAATGTTTGTTGCATGCCTACTGTCCTTCCTGCGCCAGCTAACCACACAGAGCAGAAAACACTGCAGCACTTTTCTGAGGGGCCAAACATTTCTGATCTTCAAGTCTAGAAACTCTGGCTTCCTGTGACCTTCTAAGTCAGAGCCAGCACTTCGAGTGTGCCCCACCTCTCTCTCCCCTCTCTGCTGGGACTTGTGCTCCAACTGGCATGCTCAGGAGTTCTAGGCAGGGCCACCGGCACTGTGGGTGTGGTCCTTGGCAGAACAGGGAGTGGCAAGGGCACACACAAAGCCGAGGGGACCCTGCCCACGGGAGTGCAGTGGGAGGGAGTGACTCCGGAAACACTTAACAAAAAGGCCCCCTCCCTTCCTCAGTACAGGTCTTGTTTTTTTTAAACTGCACTTCTGATGGGTTTGGGGGCTCATCTTTATTTGGCAACAGTACCTGACAAGTAATGACAAGAGGCTGTTTACTCTTTCTTCGCACAGTGCGAGTTTTCATATGCTTGACCACAAATGAGATGTCAGACAAGCTGCGCACCCTCTATCACTGTGCGGGTGCCTGTCGCCTGCCCAGATCTGTTTTCCACACTCGCTCACCTTGCTCTGGTCCTGGGAAGCTTGCTGTGAGGATATTTCAGGGGCGCTGCTTTCCCTCCAGCTTCTGGTTGGGATGAGCCAGTGGGAGGTACTAGGTGAGATCGGAGGTAGCAGGAGAGAGAGAGAGATGGGGCTTTTTATTCCCCTGGCTGCCCTGCTCCTGGGCCTGAGGTGCAGTGGCTCAGTACCCCTATGAAAGGCATCAGCTCCCGTCAGAGAGCCTCTCCCAGAGCTACCATTACAGTCCCGTCTGGGTTCCTGTAACCACTACCTTCCCCTATCCTTTCAGGCCTATGAATTACTAATGTGCTGGGATACTTAAAATATAAGATTCAATTACAGGCCATAAGGCATCATCTAAAAACTATCTAGGTTGTTGAAAATGGGAGAATAAGAAGCATTATGGCTTGGAATGTGAAGATGGTATTTTCCTATGTTGCAAAGAACAAGTAAAGGAAAGAGGGGAGATCCGATTGAGTTCAGAGAACGATCATCTATCGAACATCTAATAGCAACCAGGTTCATTCACATGTATCATCTTGCCCAATTCATCCAATTAGAGATTAGGGACTTGGCAGTGGTTGTGCACCTAGTAACCATTGCTACCTAAGGGGCAGAGCCTGCACTTGACCATGTGCCACAAGAGCAGGTAAAAATTGGTGCTTCTGTCCTAGGCACTTCCTGGGAATAGGCTGCCCCTTCCTGGTACTTTCGGGCTAGGGTACAGGTAAAAAGGGCACAGGAAAAGGGAGGCTGGGATGCTGCAGACAATGACGGACTCCAGATATCAGATCCTTTCCTGTTTTGACACAGGGTGAGCCGGCAGGAAAGGCCCCAGGGCACCAGGACCAGGGGAGAAGCCACCTCCGGGAGGGGTGAAAAGGTGCAGAAAGTGGATAAGCACTGAAAGCCAACCTCCACTATGTCTATGTAAACATGTTTTCTCTGGACTCCCCCTGCTAATCTTCAACTGTATCAGAAAAATGAGTGGGAAGCTCTTCAGGTTACTCTATTTAATGGAAACCATGAGTGTGAGTGGTTCAGGGAGACCAGTGGCTCTACTGATACTTGGGAATGCTGTGCAAATTTTATTTTATAGATGCTTCACACTGAGAGAGTTTTTTTAATTGGGATACCATTATCCTGTAGACCAAGTGTCAAAGAGTGGTCTTGTGTTTTGAAGAAAGAATTATAAATACTTCTCCCATTAAGAATTCCTACAGTTCTATTTCATTGTTTGAAACTAATATAATAGTCTATGTCAATTATAATTACAAATATATATTTTTAAATGTTATATTCCTAAGTAATAAAAAGAGTTAATTATCGCACCCCAGCAGAAAAAAAAAAGAATACCATACTGTTTCCTGCCGCTCAATGATGGCTCCTAGCATTCTAATGGGGTGACAGGTGAACGCCTGGCTTTAGCACTGGGCAGAACAGGGCTCACACATCAACTCAGCTGTAAAATAAGTTAGGGTATAGATTGGCTCTATAAAAGAAATCCAAAATAACAGAGGTTTCAAAGGAGGAGGTTATTTTTTTTCTTACATAGCAGACTGAGGTAGGTGGCCCAGGGGTGGTCCAGCTGCTCTATTCTACCAGGCTCTCAGAAACCAGGCTCCTTCAACCTGGTTCCACCTTCCATGGAATGGTGCTTTCAGCTGTGAGTCCCAAGATGGCTCACTACTCATCAACACTTCAAGCAGCATCACAGTAAAAGAGGAGAAAGTAGGGGAAACTTAAAGGCAAGTCCAGGAAGTTGCCCATACTGTACCATTTCCCCTCATATCTCATTGGCCAGATCTTAGTCTATGCCTGCATCTAGCTGCAAGGGAGGCTGGGAAATGAAGTCTTTATTCCAAAAGTTATATGCCCAGAGCATCAGATATGATCACTGTGGACCCAGCTGTGTGACTTGGGGTTAGCTAATTAACTTCTGTGTCTCAGTTGCTGCATCTGCACAATGGGGATAAGAGAAGCACTTCATAGGGGTGACTAAAGAGGAACATGTTTAAGCACTCATAAGCATTGCTATGATTGTTATTGGTTTGCTGGGGCTGGGAGAGGTTTATGGCACCACCCACCTAACTTGCCAGGATCCTGACCTTACCACTCCTTTTCACTGTAAGCTCATGTCTGATGCCTCTCAAGACCTACCTGGTTAGGGTCTAGTGGCCAAAAAATTACCTATGAACAAAAATTACCTATGAAAAGCAATAGATACCTTCCACATTACTCCTATGAGAAAGGAGTTGGCAGTTACTGTGATTTCTTTCCCTATTCATGAGCACATGAAGGACCATGGATTGAGGATAAGAGATGGAGGACCACAGAATGGGGGTAGGGGATGGAGGTGAGGAGCAGAGTTTGGCTTCCTTTCTGCTGCCCAGTCATGTCCAAGACATTACCTTTCATCTTCAAAACCCAGTAATCCAGTTTCAGGCTGAAGTATGCCAACTCCCCACACAGTGCTTTTGCATCCACTGTCCACAGTTTGGCCCTTGTCCAGCCCCCGCAGAGCCAGCCACATTTAGTTTGAAGTTAACAATGACTTATTATTAGAAAATCATTTTTACAGTCACCTAGTTTGCCTTTTGCTGGCTTTGTTTTACAAGGCTGGGTAATAATGCAGGTACTAAATCAGATGGGAGGGAGAAGCTTCTTTCTTCCAGTAGAAGTATGGCTTAGAACTTTTTTGAGAGTGCATTTGCACTATGATGTCTAATCCATTTTAAAAGACTCCATAAAAGATCTGGAGCTAAGAGAAGCTACTTGAGCCTCTCTGAGGGGTAATTAGTGCTGTGGCTTATAAAATACCAGCTTTTCCATATGTCTGTCCTGAATGGCACTCTCGTTAATAGGTAGCCACAGTTCTGCGGAACATCCTCAATTCAAAGCCAGCAATCATTTGTTACAGCCTTCTGTGTGCCAAACTCCTCCATAGCTCTTGGGTCTTCCACCTGCCTGGGGTGACATTATCAGCCTGCTTTTGTAGGTGAGCAATCTGATCATTTAGCATACTTAACCTCCAAGTTCTGTCTGATTCTTATAGTATTCCGTGCCCCATTCCTCCTCATGGAAAGAATTACCTCCTTAACTTCATCACTACATCTGGCAACAAAGACTGAGAGCTCAGAGCAGTTGAAAACATGCATATATTTTATCGACAGGGGTTCGAAGTTCTTCTGGGCTGTAAATCATCAAAGAATTCCTCAGCTGCAAGGGTTGCATTGTTAACATGCAGAGATGCTGATGAAAGATGGTATAAGTCAACAGCTTGTTTTCTTTCCTTCCTCCCCCTTTTTCCCTTACTTTTCTCCCCCTTTCTTCCTTCCTTCCATTTCCCCACTTTTTTCTTTGCTTTCCATCTTTCTTTGTGTATATGGGAATCACTGTGATTGCAGTAAACAGCTAAAGGTTTGGGGGTTTCAAAGAATGAAGCTTTATGGATCATAGGTAATCACTAGCTTGTCCTCACTATAGTAAACTTACTTTCTGCCCTCTTCACAGTTCAGGGAGCCAAAACGAATTCAACTCCACACTCTGGTCATCCACAGTGAGGACCTACCCCGTCACATGCATCACTTACAGTAAAAACTGTGGTTTCTCAGACTGAGTCCGTGTCCCCCAGCTCCAGCTGGATAATAGAGGGTGTAATGTAAAACAAAGGCAGCTCTGGTTTCTGCCTGGAATGAGGGCCAAATGTGGAATTGAAACCATTCCTTTTCAACAGAGTTTATTTTCCAACAGCAGTTTTGGGAATCTCCATTCGTGATGGAAGGAGAGCTAGCACAGAGCAGCAAAGATTTCCCCCTTAAATTCTCTAAACTTTTTATGTTGATTTTTGGCTACTTAAGCACGAGAAAATAACTTGGCTTAAATGCAACAGCCGTGCCTTACCACAACCTGTTGCTGGGTGTGGTTTCAAAACAGTTTTTATTTCCAATATATGTTCTTTGATAATAAAATAACGTGACCCTTCTAGTAATTAGTAATGCTTTTCAACAATCACTCTCACTGAAGGAACTGGCGTGGCTCCGCAGTCTCCTTATGTTTCGTGTTAGTATGTGTACATAGATACAGGGAAGACATTATAGACATGCAGACATATTATACTTAATTACATACAAACCAATAGAACCCCAGTTGAAAAGCTTCTCATTCTCCTCTAAGATTAAAACACAAAAGCCTCCAGCAGCGATTTTCAATCTTTTTCATCTCGTGGCACACATGAACTAATTACTAAAATTCTGTGGCATATCAAAAAATACATTTTTTAAACAATCTGACAAAAATAGGTATAATTTTAATTTATTCACACTAGGTGGGTCTTGTTGTTTGGCTGTTGTCATTTTTTTAATTTGACAGTCTAAGTGAAAATAGGTCAGTGTCCCAGACTAAATAGTCAGGTATTGCAGGTTTTCAAAGTCTTGCAGCGTGCCAGTTGAAAATCTCTGGCTTAGCAAAGGACAATCCGTATTTTTAACGGTTTGCTTATAAAAAAAAAAGTCTTCTTTCTTTAAGGAAACATAAAACAGAATAGAAAGATTCAGGTAATTTGAAAGAAATATAAAACTGCTCTTCTAAACTCACTGAAATGAGCTTCACCCCTTTTTTCTTTTATTCCAGAAAAAAAGAAGAACATTTTCTGTGCTGTGGTAAAACATCTCATCAGGCATCATCCAAGGAATGGGGAGGAAAAAACATTTCATTTTTGTTGATCTGAACGTTGAAAGCTTTACAGCAAAAGTTTATAATTTTAATTTAAGTGAAACAAATAAAATGCAAAATATTGCAAGCACGATTTTGTAAAAACTGGAAAATGCATGTTTAAAAGACGAAAAGAATACATGCTAAAATATTAGCATTTGTTTTCTCTGAATATTGAGATTATTTACTGGTGATTTTACCTTCTTTATTGTGTCACTGTCCATTTTCACAGTGATTATGTTCTTTTAAGGAAAAATATAATTTTAAGAAAACACAAATGAAAATAATGCAAGACCTCCACCAATAGAAATAAAACAGGGAAAAATAGAAAAAAAAAGTCACTTTAGAAAAGTGGAACTCAGTATCTTCTTTTCTTTTTTTATTCCAGGACTTGGCAACTTTCTCTGCAAAGCACCAGATAGTAAATATTTGATGTTTTGTGGGCCATACAGTCTCTGTGGCACCAACTCCACCCTACACAATAGTGCAGAAGCAGTCATAGACAATACATAAGTGAATGGCACAGCTGGGTTCCAATAAAACTTTATTTATTGACACTGAAATTTGAATTTCATATGTTATAAAATATTAGTATTCTTTTGACTCTTTTCCCCCATACCACTTAAAAATGGAAAATCTATTCAGAGCTGGTGCCCTGTGTGGAAGCATTTGGCAGGCTCCACTTGGCCTCCAGGCCGTGCTTGCCAGCCATTGCTCTACTTTGTTATTCTATGTTTTCCAAAAAATTTAAAAATAAAGATGCATTATTTTTTCCCAGTTCGCTTACCTTGACAATTTTACTGACATCCAAAGTGTTTTGAAATGAGTGCATATACTCAGGTAACTCACGTGAAAAAGTTTATTCTTGGGAGTAGGAACCAAGCTGGATTCTGCCACTCCAACTGAAATCCTGGGTCTCAGAGGTCAAGGTTAGAACCGAAGTCACCACTTCGGTGTGGCTTTACCATGCTGACAAAAGAATCCTTTGAATACTACTATCTCCACATTCATATCCATTTAAATTTTAATTATGTCCTAAATAAAATGTTAATGTTCTGCTTTTCTATTTGTCACTATACTTTGTGTGGCAGTGTGATAGTGTCTTAGTTTGCTGCATCCTAATTTATGATGATTTAAATCGAACCACTGTTCATCACACTAACCACCATTCTATACATTTCATAGTTTTTTGAATTAGCGATATGAAAAATATCTACTGCTAAGTCAATTATGCACCAGTTTGAATCAAGTGTTTGCTTAAAAAATATGTTGTGTGACTTTACTTTTTCCCCCAGATTTACTGAGGTATAATTGACAAAAAAACTGTAAGCAATTTAAAACCAAAAATTTTTTCCCAATGAGCCTGGCCACGTCAGAGCCATCAGAAGCCACAGCATTTAAGGTATCTGGCAAAAGTTTCAGTGGCGTTTCCTGAGGCTTCATCAGGACCTCACTGTGGAGGAAACAGTAATTCTCCTGTGGTCACCACAGAGCTCAACTGGGGGCACTTTCCCCACTAGTATGACTCAGAAGTAACCCCACACTGGTACCTTGCTGTTCAGAGAGGATGTTGTTGATAGGAGATGGGGGTAGATGAAGCCCGAGGCTAGCGTGGTTCAATGTCAGTAATTCTGTGGTCCTTCTAAGTGACTGTTATTGTAAGCTGTGGTGATTTGGGGGTGGGACAAAGAGGGGTTAGACCCTAGTTATTTTTTTTCAAGTACAAACTGACTGTTTTGTTGAAGTATTGCTTATTCCTGGAGTTTTTTTGTTATTGTTGCTTTTGTGTTTTTACAACTTTTCTTCCCACTTTAATTTCTGTATTATTTAATTCAGTGTAGAACAGACTCATCTTGGCAAGATCATAGTAACTGAGGAGAGAGAGCAATGGGTCTCTGGTTAAGGGCTACCACTGTGGGACACTAAATGCCGTAAACAACATAAATGAATCAAGGATGGCAGAGCATGTACTTCAAACCATCACTCAGTAAATCTTTCACAAAACACTCACTGAACAACAATTGTGTCTAGATCTCTGATTGCTGGTACATTCTATTTACTATCTATACTTATGACCAGACAGAGACCATAGGCTTCCATGGCTGGTGGGAGGTCAGTGGGAAAATACAGGGAACATTTTTTAAATACAACTTTATAACTTACTAAGGACACAAAATTTTGCTTATTAGAAGGAGGCTTTATTCGGGTGACATTATAATAATGCTAATTAAGATCTTTCAGACTTCCAGCCAAGATGGAGGCATAGGTAGGTACACTTTGTCTCATCACACAACCAAAAGAAGGACAACAACACATTTAAAAACAAAAAACAACCAGAACCGCTGGAAATTTGAACTGTATGGAAGTCCCACAACCAAAGAGTTAAAGAAGAAATATTCATCCAGACCAGTAGGAGGGGTAGAGACAGCCAACTTGGGCAGAGGGGACACAGGGCAAGGTAGTCCCACATTTGCATGGGGATAAACCCAGAGGAACAACTGGGGAGTGAGACAGATCACACAACCCAGGGTTCC
Organism: Artibeus jamaicensis; assembly: GCF_021234435.1. Lineage (NCBI taxonomy): Eukaryota > Metazoa > Chordata > Mammalia > Chiroptera > Phyllostomidae > Artibeus > Artibeus jamaicensis. The sequence continues at coordinate 4,486,881 of NW_026521954.1, forward strand.
AGCACAGGAAAAGAAAGCCTCAAAACTTTGAGCTATAAAGACCTGCAGGGGTTGCGGCAGTGAGAGAGACTCCCAGAATCACAGGAGAGTTCATTGGAGAGACCCACAGGGTCTTAGAATGAATAAAAGCCCCCCCCCTCCTGCCCAGGGAATCAGCACCAGAAGGGCTCAATTTATTTGTGGGTAGCTGGGGAAGTGACTGGAAGCCAAGAGTCTAGTGGCATTTTTCCTGCTCAGACCCCTCCCCCACAGACAGTGCCACAACCCAGCCAAGTGGATTGCCCCTCCCTGGCGAATATCTAAGGCTCCGCTTCTTACAACAAAACAGCTGCACAGAGACAAAAAAAATTTGGCTCAAATGAAAGAACAGATCAAAACTCCAGAAAGAGAACTAAGCAATAAAAAGGTAGCCAATCTATCAGATGCAGAGTTCAAAATACTGGTAGTCAGGATGCTCACAGAAATGGTTGAGTACAGTTGCAAAACAGAGGAAAAAGTAAAGGCTATGCTAAGTGAAATAAAGAGAGCCAACAGTGAAGGTCAGGAAACTGGGACTCAAGTCAACAGTTTGGAACAAAAGGAAGAAAGTAACATCCAACTGGGACAGAATGAAGAAACAAGATTCCAAAAAATTAGGAGGGGCTTAGTAGCCTCTGGGACAACTTTAAACATTCCAACATCCGAATCATCGGGGTGCCAGAAGGAGAAGAAGAACAACAAATTGAAAACTCATTTGAAAAAATAATGAAGGAAATCTTCCCCATTTGGTGAAGGAAATAGACTTCCAGGAAGTCCAGGAAGCCCAGAAAATGCCAAAGAAATTGGACCCAAGGAAGAACACACCAAGATATATCATAATTAAATTACCTGAGATTAAAGATAAGGAGAGAATCTTAAAGGCAGCAAGAGAAAAGGAGATAGTTACCTTCAAAGGAGTTCCCATAAGACTTTCAGCTGATTTCTCAAAAGAAACCTTGCAGGGGAGAAGAAGCTGGAAAGAAGTATTCAAAGTCATGAAAGGCAAGGACCTATACCCAAGATCACTCTATCCAACAAAGCTATCATTTAGAATAAAAAGGTAGATAAAGTACTTCCCAGATAAAGTCAAGTTAAAGGAGTTCATCACCACCAAGCCCTTATTATATGAAATGAGAAGAGACTTATCTAAGAAAAAGAAGATAAAAAATATGAACAGTAAAATGACAACAAACTCATAACTATCAGTAAATGAACCTAAAAAGAAAAACAAAAACAGTCCTGGCTGGTGTGGCTCAGTGGATTGAGCACGGGCTATGAACCAAAGGGTCGCCAGTTTGATTCCCAGTCAGGGCACATGCCTGGGTTGCAGGCCAGGGCCCAGTAGGGGGTGCACAAGAAGCAACCACACATTGATTTTTCTCTCCATCTCTTTCTCCCTCCCTAAAAATAAATAAATAAAATCTTAAAAGAAAACAAAAACAAACTAAGCAAACAACTAAAACAGGAACAAAACCACAGAAATGGAGATCACAGGGAGGATTATCAGCAGGGAGTGGGAGGGGGAAGAATGGGGAAAAGGCACAAGTAGTAAGCATAAATGATAGGTACAAAATAGACAGAGGAAGGTTAAGAATAATATAGGAAATGGAAAAGCCAAAAAACTTATATGTGCGACCCACGAACATGAACTAAGAGGGGTGGGAACACTGGTCATAGGTGGGGTGCAGGGCAGAGGGGAATAAAGGGGAGAAAAAAATTGGGATGACTGTAATAGCATAATCAATAAAATATACTTAAAAAAGATCTTTCACTTGTGTAAGGAACTTTTTCTTAACTGTCCATGTTAAAAAATAACATATCTACACATGTTTAATTTGGTGGGGAAAGGCCTCCTGCACAACGGCATGTCTTGCAAGGATTCCAACAGCAGAACAAATGGCTTTGATTCCTTTGCTGTGGGGGGAGCCCCAGACTCCACTACTCCTGAGGTCCTTGGAGTGGTTTGTATTAGAGCTTCTCTGCAGACGACCTGGTGCTCATCAGAATGATCTGTATGTCCCAGAAGGACCTCGAGCCACCAGTACCCTGGCAGGTGATTTGGGCCGGAGTTGACCCCAATGGCCTGGAGAACTGGAAGCATCACAAACGTCCTCTCTCTTTCATAGATCTGCTCTTTTATTTCTCTCAAACTAGCAAGAGATGTAAGTAATCACTCCAAGGCAAGAAATGGACTTCCGGGGTCAGGCCCCCGGGATCTGGAAGGATGTGGGTGGGTTGGGTGGGCAGGCTCTAGGATGTTAAGGGCACTTCAAGCTTCATCGTCTTGCAGCCTGAACACGGTCTCCTGATGGCTGACAAGGGGCAACACATTTCAGGGACGCAGGACATTTCAGTTTGGAACTACATATTTTTCTTGGGGTCAAAACATTTTTATAAGTACGTATCAGTGGAATCACAAATGGGAACATTTGTTTTGCAGAAATAAATTTTAGAGTTTTTGTCAGGGACGTTTTATTTTAATGTAATTTACCCTATATTATTGTTCCTATTTTAATGAATTTTGTGGTTTCTGGGATTTTTTTAAAATTAAAATGAAATTAACTGGAAGAGGTAGTTAAAAAGAAAGCTACAACTGGGTGTGTGTTTATGTATGTGAAGGATGAAAGTTGCTGCTACACAACCAGTAAAATGCGGGCTCTGTGAATCAAACAGGCACCAGGTAGATCCAGCATTTATTAACTAAGTGATTCACAGCAAACTGAAAACTGATCACTTCAGTTTTTTTCATCTGTAAAATGGGTATAGTCTTAACTGTTTAGCACTAACAAGCAGAAAAGGTAGCAGTAAATGACAACTTTTATTCCTATAATCAAAGTTCAGAAAAAAATGACAGAACTCATGGGCCACTCCCATAGTTGCAGGTGTTCTATAGCTTTGTGTTATTTCATCCATTTGGCTAGTGAATCTTAGGACCTGTCCACCTCTGTCTCAGGCCTCCAGATTTTGAAATGCGTGTAGATCTCATGTCACAGGTATTGAAATGGGGCACCCAAACCCTTGGGTCATGGGTGTGAGGGCTGGCCAATCTGCTGTGCACACCTGCATCATAGTTTTTGAATTGGTCATTCTTAATGTCTCATGGTGCCGCTGCTCAAGACAACTTGGAGTTGAAAGTTATACTCATTTTCCCAGTTAAATCAGTAAGAAAGAGTGCACGTTGTCTAAACTTTTCTTCCAGGCAAGGAGGAGCTCCAGGAAGTGAGTCCTGGACAGGAATTGTGGGAGTCTGTGCTGAAGAGGCCAAGATGAGTCAAATACACACACGTGCACACATGCACGCCCAAAATGCACACACACACAGTACAATCTTTGTACCAGATTCTACTGGAAAGTAAAGAACTTCTTGAAATTATGTGTTTTTCAGTAGCTGAATTTTACTACTTAACACACAAATTCACAACGATTGACTGGAATTTGGTGGGGTGGATCCCAGGCACACACATTTTTGGAAAGTCTCCCTCTATGATCCGTTTGCACATCCAGGTTTTGAGACCACTGGCCCTGAAGTGTTTTAAATTGAACTTACTTTTTGATGAGCTGATGGCCACGTACACTGAATAGGGAAGACTTCTAGTGCTTTATTTGCTGTTGCAATGCGCGTTTTCCCCATTGTTGCTTCTGCCATCCTATCCTCTGCCTCCTTCTCTCCTGGGCTCTAATTCGGATCTTCTAAGGATGTTTACATGGGGAACTGGGGAAGCTGCTAACCAAACTTGTTAGAATTGTGGTTCATGATCTTTCTACTTATTTGGCTAGTGGCTTTTGGTCTTCTGAACTTCTAGTTTCAAGGTCTCCAATTATTAAAATGTCTATGGTTCTTAGGTCACAGGTTTGGAGAAATGGGAGCCCAGAAATGTAAATCCTGGAGAAGAGGGTGGGCCATTGGGTACACTGTGGCCTCAGGATTTATAAATTGTAGAGTCTCAGCAAGAGGCCCAGGAAGTCTGCTAGGCATCAAAAGGCAGAACCGAAACAGCCCAGAGCCCTGGAAACCCGTGTTTTAAGACTGACTCTCTCACTGACCATGTGATCTGGGGCTGGTATTTTACTTCCCTGAAACTCTCTTTCTTCAAAATAAGGGAGATGGACTAGACAGATGACAAAACTAAGATAGTTTAAACAGAAACTCATATAAAATGATGTAACAATTATTTTGGTACCTACCACATCCTCTAAGAACTCCTATTACTTGCCGTATTTGTTTCCTTATCTATCTTAAGATACCTTTAAAGCCTCTTCTGAGTCCCCTTCCCTAATCCTATTCCCCTCCCTTTGCTCCCAGAAATCATCATGATGTCATTCTTGAGGTCTGCCATTCCCATGCATGTTTGTTACATCGTAATGGTATCTGCCACCAACAACGTATTGCATCATTTTGCTTATTTTTACACTTGAAATGAATGGCATGACTATTCTTAGCTGTCTTGGATTTGCTTTTTTACATTTTATCTCATATATATTTTAAATATGTTTATTGGTTTTAGAGAGGAGGGAGGAGAGAGAGACAGAGAAAGAGAGAAACATCAATGTGAGAGAGAGACACCAACTGGCTGCCTCCCTGTAAGTGCCTCAACTGGGGATCCAACCCACAGCCTTCTGGTGTACGAACCAACGCTCCAACCAGCTGAGCCACACCAGGCCGGGCTAATCTCACATGTTGAGATTAATCCATTTTGATGCCTGTGGCTCTGGTTCATTCTATACAATGTCCCATTAGATGAATATACCATTTATAGACATTCTCCTAATAATGACTCTAAAGTTGTTCAGCACAGAGAAATTTTAAGGTGTCTTCCAGTTTGAACCTTCTAGAATTTGGCATAAAAGTGTGATTTTTCTGAAGAAGTTTTTTAGCAACACCTTTGTTTTTCCTGTTGTTCTCAGGTGTCTACTTGGGCAAAGCAGACCTTGTGGGTGTGGGCGAGGCTGCCAGAAGCCTGATCCTGGCCCAGCGGGCCCAGCCTTATGTTTAGTGAGCACCGAGCGGCCCTATCCCCTAGGGGCTAAGAGCACAGACTTTGGAACCAATCCGACTTTGCTTTGCGTCCTAACTTTTCCACCTGTGAGTTGAAGACCTTGGGCAAATTATGCAACCTCTCTGATCCGAACTTACTTAATCTAGAAAATGGGGAAAACAATTTCTACTTAGAATGGTCTCAAGGATTAAAAGATAATGCATGTCAAGTACTAGGAAGCATGACTGCCCCCCAGCAAACACTGGATAGAGCAAACACTGGATAGATACACTGGGTGTATATCAGGGGTGTGTGTGTGTGTGTGTGTGTGTGTGAAAGAGAAAGTGAGAACAAATGCATGGACCAGTGCTCACATTTTCTGCGCTCTCCCTCAACATAATGACTAGCACATGGTTTACACTTAATACATATTTGCTTAAAAAAAGAGAGTAAGTTTCTTACAAAATTAAACATCCTCTTACTACATATGATCTAGCAATTGTACTACTTGGTATTTATGCAAAGGAGTTGAAAATCCTATGTTCACATCAAAACCTGCACACAGGTATTTATATCACCTTTATTCATAATCGCCAAGGTGAATGGATAAACTTAGTACATCCAGACAGTGAGATATTATTTAGGGCCAAAAAGAAATGGGCTATCAAACCATGAAAAAACTTGGAAGAACCTTAAATGTATATTACTAAGTGACAGAAGCAAATCTGAAAAAGGCTACATACCATATGATTTCAGCTGTATGACATTCTAGAAAACCTATGCAGACAGGAAAAAGATCAGTGGTGGGCAGGGGTGAAAGGAAGGTGGTGGAAATGAATGGGCAAAGCACAGAGGATTTTTAGAACGGGGAAAATACTGTGTACGACACTGCAGTGATGCACCCAGGCCATCATACAGTTCTCCAGACCTGTAGGGTGTGCCACACCAAGAGTGAATCTAATGTCGACTAGGGGCTTTGGGTGATTACGATGTGTCAAGGCAGGTGCATCAATTGCAGCAAATGTACCGTTCTGGTGGGGGATGTTAGTAATGAGGGAGGCATATGGGTGACCTCTTCCCTCTGATTTCCTTATAAACCTTGAACTACTCCAAGAGGTAGTTAAATTTAAAAAAAAGAATAAGCCAGCCTGTACATGTATAAGCTGGACTATTAGAAGATGCATTTCCCAGTGGGATTGAAGGAAGTTGTAGTCTATGAAAGCACACAGAGGTCTTTTTGAGCAGTTCCTGTTAGTAAAGGGTGACTCAGAAAAGTTGAGAGAATTTTTGCTGAAGATCAAATATTCTGTCATGCAAATCAGTCACTTCTTTTAGTCCCCCAAAATAATCTTGGTGAAGTTTCAGGCAAATAATCATCCCAGAATCAGCCTACAGCTCAGATATTACCTACAATTTCCTATTTGTCAACTGTCGCAGCTCCCGGCCTTAACTGCTCCATCCTGTGTGATCAGAGTTTATTCTGTAGACAGCCCGGCTTCTTAAGTGAATGTCCACGTTTACACTAGAGCAGCAGGCACTTCCTGGCTGGCTTCTTCCAGACAAGGAGCCTCTGTTCGCCCTGGGACTGGGGAGGAAACGGCCTCTGACTGTCCCAGCTAGTGAGCGACAGGCAGCCCCAGCCCTGGGACTGCCGACTTTACATACATATTTTTGAACAGTGGATGGGAAGCAAACCAGTAGGTTATGATAGTGCCAGCTTTTTAAAAAGCAGCACTCAGCAGCAGCATTTACAGGTCTAGTGTTTAAGAAAACAAAACTGCCTACCTACCATGAATTCCTTTTAAGTGGTTTGCAAAGGTGTGTCATTTCTAAATAAAGAGCTTTTGACAGGAGCTCCTGCTAAATAATGGTGGAGGATTGTTATGGTTCTGTTTTACTTTGGAGGTTGTGTTTATATCCTGCTTCAAGCCTTTAAAAATACTGTATATACATTTGAGATTGTACTAGTTTACTTGGCTCCCATTAAAAAAATTATAACGAAGATGAAGAAAACTAGTCTTTCTTCCTGACTCAGAGGTTAGTAAATTGAGTGTGGTGGGTTTGTGGTTGTTAGTTTGCTCAGTTTCAATGGATTCAAATCCCTGCTTTGAATCAGCTCTGGTCTGCCTTGGGGGTCAAATTGGGGCCTTTCGTTAGGGGCCATCCAGAGTGGCAGGAGAGCCAGGGAGGTGGAGGAATGACAAGTATTATAGGATTGTAGGTTGCTATTGTCTCCCAAGCAAGCTTGCACAAGCAAAAGACTTTTTTCTGTTGAGAGGAAGCTGGATAAAGAGAGAGCGCTCTCGGGACAGGGTGGAGGGAGGAGAAAGAGGAGAAAAGAGCAGAGGCTAGAAAGGCTGGTGTGTTTCTCACTGCTCCCCACCCCCACCCCACTAACCCATCGCCTTCCTGCTGACCCAGAGAGAGAATATAAATGACATGCTTCGCCTGTACAGAACACTAACTGGCAGTGGCCTGCTTGAGCTGAGGCCGTTTTCTAAGGACCTCACTAATCAGAAGTGACTGAGGCTCTGAAGAGAATACAGCCCAGCCTGGGTTCCACCCTCCATGCTAATGAAGAAGGCAGTGAGGTGGATAATTAAGGGCAGTGATGTGAATAATTCCGCAATGATAAACCAAAGGTAATGAAATGCATTATGAGTTTTGGGGGCAGCAGATTTCCTTTACCAGCCAAGGCTGCTTTATGATAAAATGAGCCTGCCTTTTCTAAGCACATACCGGGGACTCTGGGAGGAGCTGGCTTGGGTTTGTAGGGGAGCCGCCCTGGACTAAGAATCCATGCAGTCATTCATTCGAAAACATTTAGGAAGCTGCATTCCCCTACAAAGAGACAATTATGGTATAACTTTAAGGGCAAAAATAAAGAAGCATGCAAAGTGAATGTTTTAGCCAACCACAGCAATGCATAAAACAAACAAAACTAGTATCACACAAAATTTTATATGCATAGAAAAAAGACTGGAAGGAAACACATCAGAATATTACATTACCTGAGAGGGGGACCGTTGGTGATTTCTTTTAGTCTTCATTCTATTATTATTTTCTAAACTTTCTTATATTAATTTGTATTACTTTTATAACGAAAAACATGAACAAACTGAAAAAAAAGTTTGGCTTGGCAGAACTCTTCCCCAGAATAGACAGAGGAGAACTTGCTGTAACACCCACTTCTGACTGATGGAGGTGAGCACAGAGTCCAGGTAGGGGAGACCTCCCCGTAGCAGTGGCGAGGGGGCCCAGCAGGCCTCTTCTGGTTGGGGGTATTTCCTCCATCAGATTTAGACTGCATATGAATCTCCCCACCCCTGCTTCATCCACAGCTTAAGAGATGCTTTCAGATGCAGAAGATTTTGGCTACATGTTCTCCATAGGGTATAACCCATTTATACCACTTTTAGTAGCTCCTGGAACCTCCTCCTAATAATGTTTCTTTCCCAAGTCCTGTGTTTTTTGGACCAGTTACAAAGATAACATTAACTGGACTCCTTACTTCACTAAGTCATGGCACTGGCCAGCCCGTGGGTTTCATGGCCAGTACCTGGGAGGAAATGACGGACAACTTCCCTCTTTTCGTGCTGAGACTAACCCGAGAGCCTCGGTAGCAAACTCTTTATTTTGTGAAGATTTTTAATTAATGAAGGTCATCTGCCACCTCAAAATGGAATCCATACTTCTTTCTACTAATGTTTGGGCTTTAGAACATAAAGGCCTTAGGAACTCTGATTCTTCATTCTCACACTGTTGCTTTTGGTACTGGGTCTGCCAGGTGTGAGTGCTGCTCTTGGCCACAGCCTTCTTGGGGGCTGGGTGGGGGTTTTTAACTGTGCATTGCCGGAGGGTGTGTTCCCTTGGTCTCACTGGGTTGAGTTGACTGCAGCATTACTGCAATCTTGTGATGTCATCCAGCTTTTCAAGCCTTGTCCTAATAGTTTAACATATGTATTTGTTCTACTGTGTAGTCATTTCACACTTCTATATTCTATTGTATAACCTAAACAATGAGGACAAAGATACCTCGAAAACTATAGAGAGAATGAAATGCAACGTGTGTGAAGTGATCAGTACAGTGTTCAGCAGCTAGATTCTGTCCTGGACCTGTCAGGCAGGTGTATGCAAGTCCTAATGCTCCTGGGAGGAAGCGGGGGGCTGCCTGTAGCACCCACAGCCCCTACCAAAAGCTTCTTATGAAGTACCTTATAAACTTAATTTCCTTAGGAGGTACCAAGACTGTAACACAGGGCTGTTGATCTTGTTTTATTTTGGGGGAGTTGGATTTTGAGGGATGAGAGTCCAAAAACTTCTTTGTCAGGGACAAGTGTAAAACTCTGGGCATGCAGGGTACAGAATTGGAAACTGTCATGAAAGGAAAATTCCAAAATAGAGACATAAAAGGACTTTACTATTTCTCCTTTGAAACACGCGACACTCTGTGTTCAGCAGGGATTCTGTCCTTGGTGTCCTGTTACACTTCCCCAGGACAGATTGAGTACAACCTTAGAGCAAGGCTACATTTTTCCCAAACATGATTTTTTATACTAAAAAATGATATATTAACCCTCCCTTAGTTAAATGAATTGTTATTTGCTTTTAAGTAATTATTTTTAAATAGTGAAAACTTTTATTCTAGTGTCCCTGGGTTGTGGGCCATGCCTAGGTTGTGGGCAAGGTCCCGGCTTGGGGGTGTGCGAGAAGCAACCAACTGATGTTTCTCTCATACATCGATGTTTCTCTCCCTCTCTTTCTCCCTTCCTTTCCCTCTCTCTGAAAATAAATAAATCTTTTTTTAAGTTTCTGCATTAACAAAGTTTATATAAATTACACAAATTGCAATTTTCAAAAAAACTGAAGTGAAATATTCTGCATAGAGACCTAAGATATCCCTAAACGACATATCATATTTGCACAAGTCACTGAATGTCATGAATATTAGGAACAAATGAGAAAAGCTTGTCTGTGGCAGAGCGAGCAAACATTTCAGTTTTCAGTTTTCCGTGAGCCTGAGATGATAAAACTACTTTGACTTTACAAAAGCTTTAATGACGCAGAGAGTTTTGTGTAGGAACTCTCGTGCTCCTGGTCAGTACGTCACCTACTTTTTACACATGAAATTAGTGTGGACGTTTGTGAGAGATTGCGTGAAACTATTACCTTTACAAAAATGTCCCAAAGGTGAATTCAATGCACACACACACTTGGTTCAAACCCCCAACAATGAAAGGTATATGGCCACTACAGAACCAAGTAAGAATATTAGCTTCCACGGCAGCTGTTAAGTACAAGGGTCCCATAAATTACACCGAAATGGGTAGATATTGCAAGAAAAATTCCATTGTGAAAGCTGAGACAGGTAACAGGACAGCCATGTCTGTACTCCAAGGCTTTGTCCCTTTGGCCACTGCAGGCTGGACGGGAGAAGGCGCCGGATCTGCGGACAGTCATTCCATCGGCTGCTTACTAGCTATGGAAAGTTACATCCATCTGCGCCTCTGGGGAACACTAGCGGCTCCCTTTCCCCCCACTCTCTCAGTGAGGGAAACTCATTACGTACTTGGAGAGTCCGTTAGCGGTAGTATCGACCAAGTCAGAGGGCAGCCGGATCACTGAAGGGGGTGATAGCTTTTGCCTGCTCAGCATTTTTCCCCTTCTATTCACTTTCTTTGGCAAACCGACCGTGACCTGCTGGCCCTAGCTACCCCAGCCAGGTCAGAGGCCTTCCTCAGCTTTTTCTCATTGGATTCTCTTTCTGTTCTGGGAGGGAGGCTTCTGTGGACCCAGGCTTCACAAACACACACCTGCAGGGCCCAGACAGGTGGCTTTAGTGGGAAGCAACAAATGTAAAAAAAGGGGGGGGGGGAGGTTGCTGGGGAGGATTTGTCTGCCAAAGGCAATCAAAATAAAGGAGAACTGACAGCTGTCCTGGTTACTAAAATAAACAAGGTGTTTTTCTTTTTCTACCAGTTTATTGAGATGTAATTGATACACATGGCACTGTATAAGTTTAAGATATATGACATAATGATCTGACTTGCATATAAATAAATGGAGTGTTCAGGTGGGTCTGGCCGGGGGCTTGCTGCCCCCAGGTGATGCCAACCCAGGAGCCTGGGCCTCATCCACCCACCCATTTGTAGTATCACATTTTATAACATCACATTTACAGTATCACTTCTGCCATTCTGTGCTGGTAACTGGCTAGTCACGGGACAGCCCGGATCTGAGGAGGGGAAATTAATCACGCCCTGATGGGAAGATTGTCAAAGAATTTGTTGCCCTCTTTAATCCACCATGATCATCAAGGGGATTTTTTTTTTATTGCTTTTTAAGTACGTTGTCTCCATTTCCCTGTCCCCTCTTTCCCCCACCCCCATCAAGGTGAGCTGAAGGGTGAAAGAAGAACCAGATTAAAAGCTGAGGGAACTAAGTGGAAGGATGGCTTTTCCTTTTCAGCGTGTTCAGCATTAGAGTGTGTAGTGGTGGCGTCAGTGATTAGAGAGGGAGATGAGAAACCGGGAGACGGAGACATTTCAGAGGGAAGAGGACCCTACAGAGATGATTTCAATGTTGGGAGGTGAAATCTGTACTAAAGGATTAAAAGAAGTGGGACTGATGTGGCCTGACGCAGGGAAGGCTGAGGAATAGCTGCATAGTCATCAAATATATAAGGGTTATAATGAAAAAAAAAACGCATGACAATCAAAAGCTGAGCATAAAATCAGCCTGGAAACACTCAAGAATTTCCTGCCAAGAAATGGGAACCTCTGTGACCTGAAAGAAATGACCTTTCTGACGCTGTTTAAAAGAGAACACATTTTTTCTTTTAAATTTAGTTTTCAATTACAGTGTACAATCAATATTATTTTGCATTAGTCTCAGCTATACATTATAATGGTTTGACAATCATATACTTTACAAAGTGTTTCCCTCAATACTTTCAGTACCCACCTGGCACCACACATAGTTATGACATTACTGGCTGTATTCCCTGAGCTGTGCCTAACATCCCTATGATATTTTGTCACTACCAATTTGTAGTTCTTAATCCTTTCACTTTTTTCACTCATTCCTCCAGCCTCCCTCCCCTCTGACAATCATCGGTCTGTTTCAGTTTTGTTCGCTCATATAGTTTATTCGTTAGATTCCACATATAGGTGAAATTATATGGTATTTGTCTCTCTCTGATGGACTTATTTCACTGAACATAATACCCTCTAGGTCCATCCATGCTGTTGCAAATGGCAAGGTCTTATTCTTTTTAATGGCTGAATAATATTCCATTGCATATATATGTATCACAGCTTTTTTGTTCACTTGTCTATTGATGGGCACTTGGGTTGCTTTCATATCTTGGCTATTGTATAAATAATGCTGCAATAAACATAGGGGTGCATATATCCTTTTGAATGAGTATTTTGGGCTAGAGGACACATTTTATGTGCCTGTAAGGGGCTTAGGATTTGTTTTATGGAAGATAAAATAGTAGACCAGCTTGTCTCTTGTTTGGGTATCAGAATCATTGTTCAGAGATGCCTTATGTAAAACAGATGAACAGTGGAGTTTGTGTTAAGGCGAGGGCAGGGTCAAAGCTGCATGCGCTCTCCCCCATCCCTTATCTCCCCTGGGGGGCCCCCAAGGTCACTGGATGGGACACAAGGACTCTGCTAAAGATAGTTTAAACATGATTAAAGTCAACAGAGTTTCCTTACTGTTTTGTAGGGGCTGTGAGTGCTTGGAGGTATTTTTTTTTTTTTTAATGGAAGTTAGACCTTGAGGTGGTTGTGAAATTGCTGAATTATTTTCATGGTTCAAATTTGTGAAATGATGTTATTTTTGAACTCAGGTTCTTCTTTTGGTGTGAATTGTTAAACAGCATGTCTATATTTACTCTTCTTTATAATTTGCATTTTATTTTTTAATTACAGTTTACATTCAATGTTAGATTTACTCCTTAATAGCACATTTGTTACTAAGTATACCGAAGTATAAAGAAAGCAATGGCTAAAATTTTTTATCTTTTGGTGAATGTATTCCATTTGTTTGAATGAAGTTCTAGTAAATGAAATGAACAGTTTTACTTCATCAATAGTCAATAGTTTTTTTCTTCAAATTAAGGGTTAACTTTGCTAACTCTCAAATAAAATCTTTGCAAAAAAGAGAAAACTTTATAACCAGCAAAACTGTCATCCCAATATCACTATCCTGATAGCTTCATTAATACTCCATTTACTCTGGAGTTCTTTCTACACAAAAGGATACAATGTATTCATTTTAATACACACATATAATTATAACTTTTAACACTGGGTAAAGTTTAACACTGGGTAAAGATTTTACAATCCAGCTTTTTTTTTACAAGAAATATTTTAAACCAAAATAACAGAAAAATTGAAAATACAAGGATGGAGTAAAGTTTACTAAGCAAATGCTAACAAAAAGAGACTATAGCAATATGAATACCAGAAAAGTAGAATGACCCTGAAAGGGACAATATTAGACAGAAAAGAATTCAAGAGTTAAAGAGTGTCTTTTATATTGACAGGGCAAACAGTTACTAAAATACATGGCAGCACGAGCTGGTATGCAAAAGATGATGCAGGTCTGCCCATCTCAAACAGGAGACAGGCGACAGGTTCAAGGACATATGCTGCAATCTTGTCTATGGTTACAAAACAGCCAGCAAAACAAAACTGAAAAGAACCCAAAAGTCCATCAACTGATGATTGGCTACACAAACTGTAGAATACTCTTTGAAATCCAAGGGGTGAAGTAATCTTGCCCCAGTGTTGGACACAGAGTTGGTGCTCTGGTACGTGTAGTCCCCCAACTTTGCTTTGCATGTATCTTGTACTCAGAGATCTGAAAAGATGACTCCCTGGTGTGTGTGAGTTGGGCTAAGCTAACAAACTCCGTAGCTCAGTGACTTAATCCAACAGAGGTTTATTTCTTCTTTACATTTTAGTTTCTCTCACCTAGTAGCTCCACCATGCCCCGCTGGATCCCTGCTGGGTCCTCAGCACTGGGCTGACAGGTGAAAGCGGAGAGAAACAGCGTGGAGGACTGTACTGAAGGCCTTATGGGCCAAGACTTGGGGTGCTGAAGATGCTTTTGACACACATTCAGTTGACCAGAGCCCAGTCACGTGGTCACGGCTAACTGCAAGGAAGGCTTAGTCCAGCTCCGTGTCCAGGAGGAAGAGGAAAATGATTTGGTGGGCTTATTTTCAAGTACCAGCAGTTTATTTAGAAAGTGACAGAGATAAGAGAAGTGAGTCGCAGAAGAAGCAAGCCAGCCGGGCTGCATAGGCTCAGGTTTGGGGGCACCTGGCTGGTGTCTGGCCTACAATGGATGGAATGAAACAGTTCCATTGTATTAAAATGGAATGATTTCATTTGGTATGTTTACTACTTCTCACCAAATGTTGTTCTTATTTATGACAGACCTTTTAATGCAATTTTTTCTCACTGAATACAGCTTGAGCATTATTAGTATTTCATGTTTCTCATTATTCAGAATTCTCCCAGTTTTGCTCTTGTTATTCCCAGATATTCTGTTCTTTCTTCAAAGTTCTCTGCCTTCTGTCTCACAGGCAGAATCCATTTGATTGGTCTTCTAATGCCTCAGTAGAATTTTCTTAAAAACTCTGTGTTTCTTAAAAGTTTTCATATATGGATCAGCTATTTTTATGCATCTTAAAACTTTTTAACTTTGTAATAACTGGACAGACATTTAAAAACACACAAAATTATTAATGAAATTAAACCTTAGAAATGCATACAATTCTTAGAAACACTTTAATGTATTATATTAAGTTCAAAGTAGGTAAACTGTATTTGATATTATAAGCTGTAAAAATTATGAGCTTACTTTTGAAAAGATTAAGTAAATAAATGCTCAGAAACAATGACTCTTGAGAAACAATCATTATGTGCCTTTCAACTGTCACTGTTAATGTTTAAAAGTTAACCAACATGACTTTCATGTGATCCGGCATGATTAAGTAAAAACCACACCCAACTGAACCTTGGGGAAACATCCTTGAACATTTCACATATATTGATATTATTTTCTCTATTGTCATTAACATCAAGATCAACAAGGTGCTTAGGGACATATTAAGCCACAGCTGTTGAAATTAATTGTACCCTTACAGCCCCACCAGACAAGCCCCAGCAGCGGTGGCCAGCTTAGTCCTAAGGAGTGACAGGCTCTAACAAGGCAGGCTTGGCAAGAGCACTCTTTAGGTCCCTCCCCAAAGACAACTGGCAGCTTGATTAAGTGGGGCTGGGGCCAAGCCTGCTCAGGGGCTGGGCTGGGCTGGGCTGGGCTGGGCTGGGGTTGGGCTGGGACGGGGCTGGGCTGGGCGTTGGCAGTCTGGGTGGTATGGGGCTTTCATTGGCTTGGCTGCACCCCACTCAATTACTCTCACTAGGTGACTCAACTTTAAGTGAAGTGAAACAGTCTGGGAACCACAAACAGGGCAACTGATAATTAGCTGACATTTTACAAGAGTGGGTCTTAGGGTCATCAATTAGCATTTGATAGGATGGGGTGACAAGCTCAGTATCAGAGAAGGCCATGAGTGGAGGCTGGGCTCTTCCATGGAGACCGAGGGCTGTGATGTTTCATTTTGTTGGAAATCATGGCCCTCGTCTGCCCAAAATCTGATCAACATTTTACTACTCACATCATGTCATACAAATAGTGTGTAGTATCTTAGTTCTTTTTTAAAAATTGGTTTAAATGACATATTTTATGGCTTGCTCTGAAGCCAGAATTAGGCGCTGTTACGAAAAGAATTCTGGGCAGAATTAAATCTAATCCAGCCATTTGATTATCTGCTGGATCTGAGCACATCTTCCTCACATTGTTCTCGCTGCAGTGGGATAATTAATGAGTGGTTCCACTAGGTGTTTGTGGAAAACAAGGTTTGGGGTGATCCCGTGCCAGACAAGTTCCAAAATGAAAGAGCTGATCATTTTATGATCTGCCTCCTGGTAAATGTAAACTTTGTTTTAATGTAGCCAAGAACCTGGGGCAAAGTAGAAAATGTGGGGAATCAGATGGAGATATTAGTGAACAGTTATGTGCCAAGCCCTAGGGGAGGGGAAAGGGAGGGTCAGGGAGTACCCTCATGTCCTGGGAAGTTGGTCTTAAATAGGATTTCTTTGTGACATCTCTTTTCTTTTTCTTTTTTTTAATTTTATTTATTTACTTTTAGACAGGAAAGGAGAGGGAGAAAGAGGGGGAGAGAAACATCAATGTGTGGTTGCCTCTCATGCACCCCCTACTAGGGACATGGCCCACATCCCAGACGTGTCTTGACGGGGAATTGAACCAGTGACCTTTTGGTTCACAAGCTGGCACCCAACCCACTGAACCACATCAGCCAGGGCTCTTTGTGATTTTGTAGGAGTCTGTTTGCTCTGACTGTTGATATGACACAGTCATTCAGCTCCCACTAAATAAGTTACTGCTAAAAATCAGCAAAAAGAGAAACCACTCTAGGTTGAAAAAGGAGAGAGAGACAGGAAATTTGGGTTGGTCTTATGGAACTCCAGCTGCTCCCAGTGTTTTCTATGCTAATTTAGAAAGTGATTGCATGCAAAATGCTGAGTATGAACCTAAGACAAGAATGTCCACAGGATCACACATCTGGCTTTAAAGATATTTGATATACATTATCCAACAAGGCAGAAGGACATGCAGAGAAGAAGGATATTCACCGAAGGCTAAGTGATGGAGTGGAATACGGAGAAGCTAGGGTTGGGCTGAACAAGGACACTTTCTGACTTCTTGTCTTTGGGGGACAGTGGAGTAGGACTGGGTGTGGAGAGGGCTCACGAATCACGATTTGACTGGGCAGGCTCTGAGTCACTTATCTTCTGCAGATAGTCCCTGACAGCCTGGGGACAGGGAAGCTACATTTCCAAAATTTCCAACTATCAGCATCAGGGTGTTAAATGGTTGTTTTTCCTTTAACACCAATTAAATGTTCACTCCGATGTTTTCATTTGGGAATCTTTGCAACCTCTTCTGCTTTAGCGTCATCAGAGTAGTAGTTAGCAGTTTAGGTGTTATAAGATACTGGCTACATATGCATGTCTCAAAGGCTTTACCGTGCCTTTTAAACATTCTCACCAAATCCCTCAAGATTGTATCAGCACTAAGTATGTCATCAACACAAAGGTCCTTAGCGTCAACCATGAATAATCTGATTAGCAAGCATAATGTATGGCCTGCTGGCACACGGGGAGCCTCATCAGCCTGACTCCTTAGGTAACTTCTTGGGCAGGCCCAGCTTAAACATCTTCCAAGATGGCCTCAGTCATGCCTAAGACTTTTCACTGGCAAGGAACATGAAACTCAGAGCATATCAAACTGTAAGTCCTACTGTGAGGGAGAACTGAAAGATTTTAAAATAATATTTTACATAGATTTTTATTCCACAATAGGTATATTTACTCCTTGAGAGAAAACCTCAGGGGTTGACTGAGTCAGCCTTTCAGGCTAGCCTATCGCTCTCTCCCTCCAACCACAGAGCGGGAGGTGGGCAATGGTGGTGGTAGGGGAGAGGGTCATAATATCTGCCACCGTTTTCTCTAACCTCTGGGATCACTCTGACCTCCAAGCCACCTTGGTGCAGGAGGAGTCAAATCCCTATACCCCATAAAAATCTGCCAAAAGAGGCCTTTACTAAGCAAATGAGGATAAACAACTTCTTTCCAACTTTCCAAAACAGAAAGAAAATGTCAGCTATCAAGATGAACACATTTACAGGGGCCAGAGAGTAGATGCTAACACAACTACATCTGGACAGAGCTCACCTGGCTCCCTTTACAGAACGCTTCCCCACAGCCTCACGCACCCCCATTCCTTCCTTCTTTCCCTCATGTTTTCATCCTTCCATCCTTTTTCTTCTTTTCACCGCCTTCCTTTATCTCACCCTCCTCCCTCCCTTCATTCCATCAATTTATTCACCAAGTACGTATCAAATTCCTACTCAATGCTGGTCTGTGCTGGGTGCTGGGGATACCACAGCAAATGGTGCAGACACACAATCCCTCCTCTGATGGAGCCTCCAGTACAGAAGGCATTGAACAGTCATTACGAGGGCGATGTGTGCAATGACAGCAACTGGCCCGGTGCCCGCATGGGTTTGCGGCAGGGGAATTCAGCCGGCGTGAGGGGTCATGAACAAGGCACTCGTTTCCTTGCTGCGCTGTGCTCGGAGTTGTGAGAATGAGAGGTAATGTAGCTGGAGTGTGTAGCACCGTGCTTGGTCCGTGATGACGCTGTGACTACTCAAACCAGCTTTGGGGCTCCGCTTGGGGAAAAGTCATCAGAGTCATTTTCAAGCACCGTGGGTGGTCGTTTCCTTATTAGTCTCCCTTAATGTTGCTAGTCCTGATTACCTGTTCGCCCTGGCGGATCCTTCTGCTGCTCTGAGACTGGGGTTCCCTGAAGGGCAGGGGCAGAAATGACCCTCCTTGAATCTCCAGAGCACCTACAACCATGCTCAGCACATATAATACCTGCTTAATAAATGTTGCTGGATCAAAATGAGTTAAATAATGAAAGCAAATCCCAGAAAAAGGACAGCAGGCAGTCTAGCAAATGAGAAAATTTTATGGCAAGAAACTGGAACCTATTCAGCCATTCTGATATTATCTTTATGACCTTTTTGGGAGAATAAAAACCACACACACACACACACACACACACACACAGTCTCATCTTTTCCTGTGATATCAGGCAGAAAGGATTAATAAGAGAAAGAATATTTAGTTGAGATTTTACTCCAAGGGATCCTTTTTAATTAAGTGGTGAGGCATTAATTAAAAATCTAATTAATCATAATAAGCTGTTGGTGTTTTGGGGCTCAGGGTTTCTGAGAACATGAAGCTGTAGGAGCTCTGAGCCATGTGTAACAGAAATATCCTCAAGTCCTCCAAACAGGCGGCAAAGCTCTAGAAAGGGAATCCTCCTGGCGGACCAGTTCGGGATTACCTGTCACAGGGTAATACAGAGATCGACTTACTGTGGAGCTAAGGGAGCTTAAACTTGGTGCTGCTCACTTGCATAGGACCTTTTAAAGTCATGGTCGGGGACCTCAGCGTATGCTTGGAAATATACATATTATACATTATATAGTATTGTAATAGTATACTTGGCTATATACTTGTTTTTGTAAATAATTTTATGTATAAAATATAACATTATATGTTACATGTAATATATTGTATTATATATTGTATGTTATGTGTTATATATTTAGCTTATTTTTAGTATTATATAATGTTCATATATTACACATTTAACTATGATATACTATCAATATAGTTTGTAAAATCCACAATGGTAAGATATTTGTATGCCCTTTCTTAAAGAGAGCTCCTTTAAGCTTCGAGTTAAAAAATCTGGATTTCTCCTACTAAGAACATGCGCCCTAGAAAGGCCTAGTGCGTGAGGTGGGGCCCAGGTGGAGCGACATGGACGAGGATGATGGTGATGTAGTTGTGCCTATATGGGGGGAGATTAGGGAGAAGAGCTGCCTGGCGGAAAATTGCTTTGGGTCAAAACTGAGAGAGAAGGCCTGGTAAAAGCGTCTAAAAGGCAATTTATGGAGATCAGGAAGCACATTCCAACCCTAGGGCCAGGGTCTTGATCTAGGGTTCATGGAGGGGCTTTAAGGACTCCATGGACACCCTGAAATTGTATAAATATTATGTGTGTGTGTGTGTATATATACTTTTTTCTAGGAACAAAAAATCCACTCAGAAAGATGGGAGACTCTGAAATGGACATGACAGGAAATGGATTCTGTGTACCCCGGGGAGTGGAACATACAATGGTGGAAGGGAATACAATTTATAAGCAAAATTATTCTGTGGAATATGTTTTTACCATGTCTTGTTTGAGTTGATGTCATGAAGCAGGTGCAGTAACGCAGACTGGAGGCAGTCTCCAACTTGGTGGAGGCTGGGGGTGGGAGAATGTGGTTCTGGAATTAACCTGGGGGTCGGAAGAAAGGCAGCTTAGAGCTGCCTCTCAGGCTTCCTACATTTGAGGGTCAACAGACTCACAACTCACCACAGAGCAGGCAGCGAAGGGCAGGGAGACAAGGAGAACTGTGTCCCCTGGGGATCTTTCATTATGGTACAAGCTGATGGAGGATTTTGAGATTTGAGATCTGCGTAAAATCTCCTTCATATCATGATTTCTTTCTATGCAGAAAGGCCAGAATTGGGGATTGAAAGGGTGAACTTCGAGAAACATATTTATAAAAATAGGATTGTTGGTAACAAGATAGTACCTACTGCCTAGAGATTCATCTTACCTAGAGTTTGAGAATAGTCCAGGTCTAGGGCCCAAACAGGAAAGAACTCCACTGGGGTCATTCTCAGCTCTGTCAGGAACGGGAGTTGGATTAACCTTAGATGCAGAGGGTGAAGTTAGGACCAGCCCAGGAACTATGGCTAGGCTGAAACCACAGGTAATGGCCAGACTGAGAAATGGGCTGGGGAGAGGGCTCCTTGGATTCCAAGGCAGGAGCCAGAAAGCTCAATGTTCACGGATGGGGTCAGGGCATGTTACTGGATCAGACCCAAACCTGTAGTCGAAAACCAGGTGCCTGTCTGTAGCTCCCATCTATATTCCCACACGAGCCAGGTGCCGCCACTTCCCTGCCTGCACCTGCAAGACCCAGGCTGCTGGGCCCAGGGTTGGAAAGATGTAAGAAGCTGCCGGCCTAGGGCAAACAGTTGGCTCTGAATCACACCCTCCTTGCTATTTCCCCCATCTGTTATACTTGACCAGCATGACTAGCTCTTTGACCCCTTGCTGTTCAGACTCTCAGAACCAGGTGTTAGAATTCCCCCGACCCAACCTAATCCAAGCCCTAACGCTTTGTCGTGGCTTTCCTACTCCCAGCCTCTTGCACTCTTGCTATGATCCCTCAATTCCATCTTTGTACCTACACCAGAAAATATGACCAGACCCCAGTGCTTCACTCAGGATAAGGGGTGAGGGTACCGAAGGTGAAAAAGAGTGGGGTGCAGGCTGTGACTCAGGTAATGTCAGAAAGAGAAATGCCCCTCCCTTTTTTCTCCAGTAGTGTCACTGACAGGTTAATTCAAAGTCCAAAAAGCCGAGGGGGTAGAGGAGCCTATCGGGAGGACACATTTTGTCACTCTTGACCCCTGAGCAAAAGAATACAGGACAGTCATAAAGTCTCTATACTATTCCGAGAACACCTCTCCCCAAAGCTTATTTACCTAGATCAAGTTCATTCTGAAGACAGAGTTACTTATACCTTAGATAAATAGAGTATTCTCTTTCTCCAGTATGGGGAATATGTGCTCAATCAGGGCGAGGGTTAAGCACTTTAGGAGATTATATCAAGCTTGGGTTTACCTTTTAAAGAAGATGCTAGAGGGCATGTCTTAACTGTCACATTGCATTGTGAATTTGGAGTTTGGGTGTGGATGCCCTGCCTACTTTCTTTATAATCTAAGCAGGTGTGGAGAGAACAGTCAGAGCTAGTTCTAGAAGGTTTTTGAGAATTACCTCTGGGGAAAAAAAAGGAAGCAATCCCACTGAACAGATGCTGAGAAAAGTGAACTAAGTCCTCCTCGAGTGATCGCCTTTAAATTGATTTAAAAATTCTAAAACCTTTTTCTTGCCCTCTTGCTCAAGAATGGGGACTCTCCCATTCCAAAGAACGATTTCAGCTTTGATGACCCCTGTTCTTTCCTGAAAGTGATTCTGATAGGAAGCTCAGCCAGCGAAATGTTGGCATTACATTAGGCTGTTGAAGGGGACCCAGTGCATCTCTGCCTTGCGGCCTCGTTCTCTATACGTTCTCAGCTGCTTTTTCTTCCCATTGCACTACCTGAAAACTATGATTTCAGAAGGGAGAATGTAAAATGTGGTCAGGTTAGCATTTGCTTCTCATCTATAGAAGCAATTAAATTAATGAACATGGTATCCTTTTTAATGAGATGACGATGCTGCCTAATTGACTAAAGTTCATTGGGTATACACTCGGAGCTATATATATTTTTCAACAGTAATATTGAGGCTTGATTGTCATTACCACATGCAAAAAAAATTCCTCCTTCTAAATGTCAGTATTTGAGTCCTACTAATTTGAGCTGATGGGGATTTATGCATTTAGCCTAAAGCATATTTTTTGTCTTGGTATTTTCAATGATTTGTGGCCAATGAATCATAAAAATGAGATCTTAAAACCCCTCAAACCACCAGAAATCAAGCGAGGCATTTAGTATATTTTACAGTAATTATTCCTACCCCACTCCAAAATGAAAATGTTTGCTTTCCTCTATTTGTTTATTTTTTTCATTTATTGACATTTCAGAAATTTCCTGATTAAATTGCCCATTCAACCAAGGGTAAGATAACTGAAATCGGAGTTTGGAAAGTACTGTTTAGTTCAGTCAGTCTCATTCATCCTCAGAGAATGGGAAAGATAACTGTTCTTATTTCATATTGGCCTCTCACTTCTTTTTTCCAGGAAAAATGATTTCTACTAGACTTTCAAAACTGTAGTGCATGGGACTTAAAACTTTTAAAGCTTCTCACTTAGCTTCCTGGTTTAAGTCTCTACCAACTTTAGTCATTCATTTTCCTGTCAACAGCAACAATTTGACTTATTTAGCCATTTGTCATGTTACCCTCTAGCTTGCCACGGAGCTGAGCTATAGAGACCCCGTTAATTATTTTCCCCCACATCCTCTTGCAATTTTTACTTATTCTTGCTAGTTATTCCTAATTCCTTTTAAGTTGGGGACTTTTCCTTTTTCTTAGTTGCTCATTATAGTGACTGTTAGTTTTCTGAGTCCATTCTCCTCTTGTCCCTAGTAATACAACCCACTTCCAGTTTTAGCAAAGTATGAATGTTCCACCCTCTTTCCCTCACCCCCAATTTACAATTTACATCACCTAGTGAATCCTTAGTAGAAATGTAAGGTCTTAGAGCTCGAGAGCATATGACTAAGTTCCACAATGAAATGGAACAGAGGTGAGGACCCCAACTTGTGTTCACTTACATATAAGAACATTGCTTACCATCCTCTTCCTCTTTATCTTCTTCTGTGTGGACTGGAACATAGATGTTACATCGGTGAGGCAGCTGTAACCACCCAGACACGGGCAACATCCTGGGGGACAGAAAGAGCTTTCAAGTAAATGAAATCTCAGTGCCTGGACAAATCACACACCTGCCCTGAGCCACCTGCCTATTTTTACACTGTTACATGACAAATATACATTTCTCTCTTATTTGAACAATTGTATTTTGAAGTCTTTTTGTTATAGCAGCACAATTGATACCTTAGTTCTGACTAACACATTTATTAAACAAAAAGAGAAGTTACAACTGTACTCTATGCTAGCCAGACCTTACTTGGAGTGTATTCCTCTCTGTGAATCATGTTTTAAGAGACACAATGACCAAGCAGAGGGTTTCAGATGAGAGCAACAAGAATGGTGAGAGACTCAAAGCTGGAGGAACTAGAAGCACAGTCTCAAAGTAGCAGTATTTTTTTCCAAAATCTAAAGAACTGGCATGCAAAAGAATGATTCACCTTGTTCTATGTGGTATTAGTTGTCGGAAGCAGGACTCACGGTGAAAAGGGATTTTGCCCAAGACAAAGGATGCTCCTGGCTGCCAGCTCTGCTACCCTTCCAGAAATGGCTCCTCTGGGAGCGGTGGGGGCTTAGCAGAGCCTGGACAACCATTTGGCCAGGTTTCGTAATCACCACACGTCATGTGCGTATGTTACATAGATTATCTTAAGTTTTCAGGACAACACTAAAAATTATATACTTTTTACTTCCATTTGATAGAAAGGGAATCTAGATTTTAGGTCTCGGACACTTTAAAATTTGCCAAAGATCATGGAGCTACTTAGTGGCAGAGTCTGCATTCATCTACTAACCATCAAATTTGATTTAGAAAATGGTTTAAAATTTGTTTCCAGATCTGGAATTTCATGAGTCCCCTGGAAAACTGTCCTTCCTAAATATTTGCTTGAATTCTGAGGTACAGAGCCAGAAATGTCTCCTAGAGGTTGGCATTCCTCATCTTCTAAGTGTGAACCCAACAGAAAACTTAGTCGAGCCTCCTTTGTGTGTTCGAGAGTGTCCCCCAGTCGCCAGTGCATCTTCTCCTCATTCTCGGCACACGGTGAGGCTGCAGCTTCTGATGGAGTGGAATGGAAGCACAAATAATGGGGGCCTGGCCCAGAGCTGGCCCATAGAAACCTTAAGGGATACTTTCTTCTGCTGCTGCTGGGTATTGGCACACGAAGTGACCTTGCAAGCTGACTCTTGGGAATGGCAGAACTTTTCTGCTGGCGTTGGTCTTGAACAACATGTGGAGCAGAGCACCCCAGCACCCCACAATTGCTTAGGACTTTGCAAGTGAGGGAGGCATAAACTTCCACTGTCTTGGAGCCATTTTATATTTTATACCCTGTCTGATACTCTGGATCCTCAACCACTAAATATCAAGAATTGTCCGACACAATCATTGGGCTATGATTAGGGTATAATCATACGCTAATGTATTTACTGATGACTCTACTAGACTGAGCTTGAAACTATAGATATTTGACCTTTATTGACTTAAAAAAAGCAGAACCCTAATACAGTTCAACCTAAAATAACTCTTGACTACCCCGCACAACTCTGCCCAATTAATAAAGAGGGATCAATTTTTTGTACAACAGTAGCAGAGAAGTTTCTTTATTTTATTTTTTATTTAGTATATATTGTTTCCTTTACCATTTCTCTCCTGAGAAGTTTCATATACAGATTCCCCTGGGTATAGGTTTGCCAAAAATTTGTCAAATGGTGGCTTATGGTGCAGTCTACTGATTTATGCTGTTGGATTCTTCCTTATTTTTCTTTCTTTCGTTTTTTTTTTTTTTTTACTTTAATATCAGAAAATTTCTCGTGGACAAAAATCTAGCTTTCCAGACAATTTCACAATCAGGAGATTTAGCCGCACCAGTGTTGCAATGAGCTGGCACTCGGGGTGTGCATGTTAGACAGCTCACACCTTCTCGGCCTCTCCACGGACCCAGGCTCCCCTCGGACCCCTCACATGAACACGCCTGCCGGATGCCGCCTCTCTTTGTGGGGCGTATTTTTCTACACCCAGCCTCATAGGCCATTTGCCTTTGTGCTCCCTGTTCAAACAGAAGTAAAATCAATGATTAAGGAAGAACTACTATCTGAAGCACTACTTTTTAAAGGGGTTCATTTAATGCCTTGGGAAGACAGTTAACCCTTCGTAGACACTGGCAGGAAGAGTTAGGAAAAGTCTTCCCATTATTACTGGGTACTGGTCCTTCTTGTGGGGCTCAAATATCACAGTTTATTCTCTTTAGTCTCCAACTTCCTTTTTGTAGCACAAAATTGAGGACAGAAAGTGAAGATTTGTAAGAGAGAAGAATAGAGCTTTTCTGTTTTTTATTGAAAGCCCAAGTGGCTGTATTGATTGGCTTGGCCCCACCAGAGAGCTAAGCAACTTCCACTCTCTGAAGATGCAGGCGAACGAGCTGTTTCATAAGCTATGCAGCTCCCCACGCAGTGACCCTCAGCAAAAATGAACACTCCATGGGGCTATATTAGTGTCACAGGAAGTGTTGGGCCAAATCAGTGTTTTATTTTAACCATAAAACTCTAAAAATTATTCAAATCTTAAGTAGAAGGCAAATATTTAGAGAAGCCAAAGAGTTATTTCTTTGAAAAAAGTTGGGGACTCAGAGTCTTGCCTACTTGGCCTCATCTCTTACCTCCTGTGGTGGCCCTTCAGCATCTCCTTGGGTAGAAGATTCTCGTTTGTTCCAACTCTGGAATTCCATGCATGTTTAATGCAGTGGGAGTGAGTGGGGGCCGTGAGTGAGAAGTTGCTGCCCAAATCAGCCCAGTGCAAGCATGGGTTTGAGGCCAAGGTCTGATCATATGTTAGTTATCTGAGAAAAAGGAGACCCATTTGTAATAGAAATGGAGGTACAAACTTTGAGTTATAAGATAATGAAGTCACAGGGGTATGGAGCCCAGCGTGGGGAACGTAGTCAGTAGTATTGTTGTATCTTTGTACAGTGGCCGATGGGCACTAGACTTATTGTGGTCATCCCATTGGAAGGTACATAAACGTCAGATCGCTAGGTTGTCTTCCTGAAGCTAACTTAATATTGTGTGTCGACTCTCTTTTAATAATAAAAACGGCAGTTACATTCTTTTCAAGCAGACCCTGTAATTATAACATTGATAATATTTTTATCCAGAAGGAGTATAAAGCAGTTACTGTTTTTCCAGCCCTTTTCCTTTTTCACTTCCTGAGAAAGAAAGGATTGGGTTTAATAACTGTTAGTCAGTTCTGTTTCTTGTTAAACAATTCATTTTTTCTTCCTTTAATCCTGAACATGCCAATTGTGTTTGACCACAATTGAGTTAATAAGAGAAAGGATACTCTACTCATATTAACAAAAGTGATACAAGTAATCACCACAAGTGTTTACTAAGTGCTAAGCAGTGCACAGTGGCTCAGTCTTATGTGTCAGCTTGGCTAGGTACCCAGATGTTAGGTCAAGTTTTATTCTGGATGTCATCGTGAGTGTGTTTTTGGATGCGATTTACATTAAAACGGAGGACTTTGAGTAGAGCAGACTAATCTTCATAGTGTGTGTGGCCTCACACATGCGTTTGAGAGCCTTTAGTAGAACAAAAGACAGACCTCCTCCCGGCGAGCGGGGCTCTTCAGCAGACAGCCTTTGGACTTCACCAGCCTCACTGCTTTTGATTAGACTGTTTTGGGACTTGCACCGTAACTATTTCCTGAATCTCCAGCCTGTCAGCCTCCCCGATCAGACTGTGAACTTGTCAAGCCTCCACACTCACATGAACCAGTTCCTTAGAATAAATCTCTTTCTACACATTGAAACCTATTGGTTTCTGTTTCTTTGGAGAACCCCGATGACTACACATCGTGGTAGGTATTTAAAATCTGTTAATTCACTTAATTTTGTCAATGACCCCAGGATATTTGAACATGATACTTTAAGAGGTGTTACTGTTTCACAGGTCAGGGAATGAGGCTCAGTGAGATAAAGTAATTTGGTCCAGAATCGTCCAGCTGGTAGGTGGCAGTGCCGTGATTATAACCTGAAGGTTGTGGACTGGATCACTTGGCTTTCCTGCACTCGCCAGCCCTTGACATTCTTTGGTGTTAGTGATAGTGAACAGGCCTCGGCACCAGCCCATCTGGAAGCCGTCTCTGAGCCAGACCTTCCCTCCTGTCAGGGGGCTCCTGGGAGTCTGCTTGGTGTCTGCCCAGGAGCTTGACACACCTGACCCTCCCTGGTAAACTCAGGCATGATCCTTCGCTTGCTAATCCTCAGCTTCTCTCTGGAGAAAGGAGAGTGCATCACTCTACCTGCTTGTTGTGAGGATTAAATGTGAGTGCATAAGGTATTTATCTCACGGCCCACATACTGTATGTAGGTGCTCAGACACAGAGAGTCCCCCCCTTTCCGCCCTGTTCTCGTGTGAATGGAAATGGCACCGGTTCACTGCAGCTGGATGTGAGGCAGTCCTGACTCCTTGTAGGGTGAGTCCTGCTGTCCCATATTAGTTGCTAGGGCCCCCAGAATAGAATACCTCAGGCTGGTGGCTTGAACAACAGGAACTTATTCCTCCCAGTTCTAAAGGTTGCAAGTCCAAGATCGAGGTGTCTGATGGTTTGGTTTCTTCTGAGACCTCTCTCTCCTTGGTTTGCAGAGGGTCACCTTCTCACCATGTCCTCACATGGTCTGTCCTCTATGGGCCCACCCCTGATGTCTCTCTGTGTTCAAATTTCATCTTCTTATAAAGACACCACTCAGGTTGTATTAGGGCCTACCCTAATGGCCTCATTTTAACATAGTCACCTTTTTAAAAGGCCCTGTCCCTAAATAGAGTCACATTCTGAGACACTGGGGGTTAGGGCTTTAACATATGAATTTGGGGGAGTATAATTCAGCCCTTAATACCACGTTAACCCCTAGGTGTCAAGGACCTGCTGCCCAGGAATTCCATTTATACATTTTCTGCCTGACTGTCCCCTCAAACTTTCTGCCATTTGGGGCTATTGCTTTAGGATTATGCTAAGAGGCTAGCTTAACTGATCAGAAATTAAAGGCAAGAAGAGTATTCAAGTTCCACGAACTTGTCTTTGTCTAACAGTTATGGGAAGCCAATCAGAACAAGTGTCGGGCACATAGCAATTGCTTCCTATTCTTTATCTGTAAATTGCACCTCCCCATCGGGGCCCCCCCCACCACCAAAGACACACACACACACACACACACACACACACATACACACCCTACTAAAAGAATACTCCAGGTTCAGGGGGGCATTTTGAAGCATACTTCATATAATTACGTGTATGCGTACATGTATATTGAACGTGTACAGGCACACTTGCACATACACATGCACATGCATGTGAACACACACATGTGTGCAGGGTTGCAGGCACATGCACACACATGAGTACACATGTGTTTGTGCGAACACGTGTGTGATGTCACGATAGCCACCGCTCTTGACTCCAGTAGCTTGCATCTGTTAATTATGCTTCTATTTGTTTTAGTTACTCTCTGAGAAGGCTACTCCTGTTCATGCTGTGCATCCTATTAGTTCTGTCCCTGCATTTATTGTGCCTTAGGTTTCCCACCTCCCCCACCAACATCACAGGACCTGGACAGAGAGTGTCTGATTGGGTTGGTTACCATCCAGTATAGAATGCCCCAGCTGGTAAGGGTTTTCAGGTCAGACTACTTTCCTAGGCCATAGATTTTCTTGATGTTTAGCCTACTTCTGGTTGCCTTTGGCTGAGGCACTAATAGTACTGGGTCCAATGTGGGATACTTAGGGAAGTAATGTCTCATGGTACAAACACAGCAACTTGCTTAGAAGGAACCCAAGTGGCCCATGTCCTGGGAAGAGGGTGTGGGAAGGCAGGTACCAGCCTCCGCATCCCCCTGGGGTTCGCAGAGGCCCGTTGTGAAGACCGACATCATGGCAGTGCTGCCGTCACCATCCTGAAACATCTGCCTGTGGCTGGCCGCCAGCTCCCAAAGAGGCACACTCCATTTTAGAGAACAAATGGATTTTCCAGCTCCAAGAATTAAGTATTACAAAACAAGATCAAACATAGACCTCAGTGTTATGTCACTTGAAATCATTTAATGAAGATATAAGACCAAATTACTACAGAGTAAAGTTGTGCAAAGAGAATAATTTGATATTTCGGAGGAAAAAAGAAAACCTATAGGGAAAACACATTCAGAGTCTGAGATGTTTCCACCCTCCCCTTTCCCTTTTCTTTTTCGTCTTTTAAGCCACATTTAGATAGAGTGCAGACGTCTGTAGTTGAACTTCAAGAATAAAGGGAACAGGAAATCAATGGGGATCACGTCTTAATGAAAGCTTTTGTAAAACAGTCCAAGAATCCAGAAGAGACTCATTCTGTATTGAATTTCTGAGAGTCGGCAGAAAGACCTGGACTGGTAACCCAGCGATGGATGCCTGCCATCAGCAGTGCCTCACTCCTTCCCTCCCTGGAAGGCTCACACAAATCCTGCCCCCGTCAACAAGCTCTCCACCACATCCATGAAGTCCAGACTCCAGATGGGGCAGATTCTAATTCTAATAGTTATTCCAGGTACAACTGATTCGCATGACATAGGGTCTTGGCAAGAGTTTAATTGCCGGGAGCTAATGACGCACATGTCATTGAGGGGCCAATTGGGGCATTGCTGGCTATTGAGTGCAATCATTAATACGACAAAGTGTGCTGCTTCACAAATTCTTGTATTCCCCTGTATGTGCTAATGTTTGAGGCTTGTCCTCTGGAACTATTGTTTGAGCAAATTTCCTTCCCCTCCTTTTCCTCTGTAAGGCCGGATGTATTTCTGAGAATACAAGTATCCGTGTATATTGATTGGTTAAAAGAAAATCTTCTGGAATCTTGCTGCAGAGATAAAGCAGAGGAGGGACTGAACTGCTTTCTTCACACCCTCTTGTCTCCTTCTTTCCCTGCTTACTGTTTGCTGTTGCTGCCTTTTCCACTTTGTGTGATTTTATGGCTCTTCAAAATGAATTTGAGTTTCTGAGCAGATATGAAGAGTTTAGACACTAATAACAACACCTCACGCTGATGGTTTACTGTGTGCCAGTAACCACCGTAAGTGCTTTACATGCCTTATTTTGTTTTATCACAATGACCGTATGATTTCCACTTTACAGGTAAAAATATAAAAGTTGGAACAGGGAAAAGTAAGAAAGTTTGCATCTCGTCCGTGTTAGTAAAGCTCGAATAAAATCGCAATGGTCTCACCCCACAGTGGGAGCTTTTCCCTACGAACTTCTACTGAAATCTGGCAGGTGTGAAAACAGCTTCTCTCTCTCAAAATAATATTTTGCCCAGTTATTTGTACAACTGATCTCCTGCAACGTACATACTCATATGGTAGGGATTAATTTTGCGCCCAGACCATGTTGGAAGCCCAGGCCTCCAGACCCAGCACCTGCCCTCAGGTAGTCACGTCCTTCTCGAGGTAACTGGAGAGCATGAAATAACTGCTATGGTAGGAAATCACACACACAAAAATCTTTTCAAATAATGTGAATAGGGTCCGTCAGTCACGGGGATTTGATGTGTGCCTGAAAAATCCCAGTTAATTCCAGCCACTGGATTACTTCTGGCAAAAGTCTGAAGACAAGCCAAGAGGTTTTACATAAATGAAACCCTCACTAGCATCAAACATTAGATGGAACCCTCACTATCACCCAGTATGTCCTGTAGGACAGAGTGAAAACCCGCGGGTTCTGGCATCACATAGACGGGCTTCAAGTTTTTACTGGGTTGCTTATTAGCTTGTATGACCCTAAGCATTTTACTCCAACTCTCTGAAATTCTGTCTCCTCACCTATGAAAACAGATGATAGCATATCGTACATTCTCCAGCTGTGTAGACAAGGGGTCACCAAACTTTCCTAAAGAGAAAGGTAGTAAATATTTCAGTTTTTGCTGGCCACACAGTGTCTGTCACAACAACTCAGCTCCACCATGGTAGCCCCAAAGCAGCCAGGGACAGTAAGTAGTAAAGGAAGAGGTGCGGGTCTGTTCCAATCACACTTGATTTATAAAAACAGACGAGCTGGACCCAGCTTTAGAACATTCACCGAGATGTTAAAAGAAAATCCTGATATATAAGGGTCTCTGGTTAACTGTAGAGACTCAATCAGTATTCATTTTCCCTCCTTCTTGTAATTTATTCCATTAGTCTGATGGGTCAGAGATGCGTGCAAGCACTGCAACTCTCTCCAGGGGTCACGGTCCAGTTGTGATGACAACACATAGAAAATATAGAGAGCAATACAATTTTGGAAGCTGAGCAGACCTGTTTGTCGGGAGAAGAGGGGTGCCTATGAAGAGGGCTTGGAGGCCCAGTTTAGGGGGGAAGGGAGATGAGGGCTGAAATGTCAGGTTCAGGAGTTTACACATTACTCTGTAGATGCCCATCACTGTGCTGTGGAGGGTTTTTGACATTAACAGAGGAGGCATTCCACAGATGTTAAATAAGTTAATACACCATGAAGGGACCCCATGAAGGGACCTGCATGGTGATTGGGCAGATAATGGCAGCCAAAAGACTGGGGACTGGGGGAGATTCAGACCACAATGGTGGCAGTTAGAATTGGCCAAGAAGGTCATACAGGAAAGACACTGTGCAGGAAGAACTGACATGGCCCGATAACTGTGTACAGCGGGGACCAGTTGGAGATGATGCTGACGTTCAAGTGTGGTGGCCAGCAGAACAGTGTGGCTAGAGCCAAGGATGTCAGGGAGACAGCTTTTTAAAGGAAGCTTCATAAATTAAACATTAGGAATTGAATTCAGAGTCCCTGAAGGACACCCAAGTGGAAGCGTTTAGTACAATAAGATGAGCTCAAGACAAAAGTGGAATCTGGAAGCAGGTATTCAGGGAGCAGCCTCATAAAGGTGATGGCTCATGAGAATGGCTGAAGTCTTGATTCTGGATGAGGTCTGAAGGTCCCAATAAGGACCTGATGCCGAGACAGTCAGAGACAGGGCCCACCTTAGTAACCCCAAAGCCGTGCTTGAGTTCCTATGAACACTGTGGCAAGAACAGCTCCGAGGTTGGGAAAGTCCCACGGCATTTTTTTTTTAAAGTCTAGAAACAAAGATCGGTAAAAGAATCAAATAAACCTTGGGCTTCTGATGTTAAGAAACTTTTCCCATACAACCCTGATAAAAAGATACTGAGTGTGAACTCCTGAACTCTTTCAGTTCTGATATGTAGACCTATTGTGGTGTAATCTCATTGAGTTCAGTTAATACAAGACATAGACATGTGCTACCAGTAATAATGATAAGACAACTCTAAGACATTCTCAGCACTTTTCCGAATGGGGTTAATTTGATCACCACTTAGCAAAGCTGCTTTCAGTTAAGATCCTAGTTTGTTGCCTGGTTAAATAAATACAAGTTCATCATCAATCTTGAACATTGTCTGTAGATCTCAAGTTGACGCATTTCTATTGTCTTGACCCTGCCTCACTATTCTTCTTGCTACTCCTGTGAGGAAAGGAATTCCCCTTGACCAGGAAGAGAAGGAGGCTGTGTGTTACCATTGGTATTTAGCTAATTATTGATGGGAAAGGGGAGCAAAAGGAAATTAGACATTGAGCTTAATAAAAGGGGAGGCACGAACCTGTTTGCTTCACCAGGAAGCTACAGCTCTTTACACTCCAGGGGATTACAGCCTTGCTCCCCCAAGAAGATTAACACTCCTCATTTCCCTCCTCCAGTACCAGAGTGCTGGGGCATCCAGGGGGTGGTACTGGACCATAGAGACCTGACAGTCTAACTAGGGGGTACTAACACATCCAAAGCCTGTGAAAGTTTGGGAAGCTGACTGGTTCTTTTGAAAAAGTACCTGGTCTCTCCCAAACCCAAGCTAATATAATCCCAGGTGAACAAAGAAGGTCTTTCTTTTTCTTTCTCTCTCTCTCCTTCTCCGTCTCTCCCTCTCTCTCTCTCTCTCTCTCTCTCTCACCTGTTGGCCTGCACTGGCACAGTGTACTCACCTGTTTCCCCCATGGCCCTAGCATTCGCATGGCCCATGGCTGAGTGAACTCCGCACACAGGCTCCAGGAGGGAGCCTGAGCGCCACGGCACAGCAATGGGCTGCAGCTGGAAGCACACGCTGAACCAGTCGGATCCTGGACTGGACTGGACTTGAATGTGGAGCAGAAACTCTGGGCAGTGGCCTTTATCCTGGCCCTACTGAAGACGAGATTGGAACTTTTCCGTGGAGAGATGGATGGAGATGGGACACTGGGAAGTCAGGATGGGAACCCCCCTAATTTTACACAGTCAATAAACCATGCCACAGAACCTTACCTTCCTGCATGGGTCTCAGAAAATTCTTTTCCTCGTGATACTGCATGAACTCATTTTCCACTGATAACACATGGAACAAGAGCAGGAGAAATGGATCCTTCTAGAAGAGCATTGTCATGATATTTTCTCTAAGTAAAAACAATCCGTCCTCTTTAGACACCAACTCTCTATTAAATTGGTGGGTGGTGGAGAAAGTGCTATCATCTGAAATAGTTTTCGAAGGAGTTGTTCACTTTCCACTTGCCATTTGCCTATTCTTCAAGCCAATGAAACACATGGTACCTACGTCACTGCGGGATCAGCGTTCTACCTTCGCGAACAGTAAGGGGCTCATACGATTTGTAAATCTAGCTCCAGAGCTTGCCGAGTTCATATTTCTAATTTTTTTC
Source organism: Artibeus jamaicensis (assembly GCF_021234435.1). Classification (NCBI taxonomy): domain Eukaryota; kingdom Metazoa; phylum Chordata; class Mammalia; order Chiroptera; family Phyllostomidae; genus Artibeus; species Artibeus jamaicensis. Next base: position 4,520,789 of record NW_026521954.1, read on the forward strand.
AAGGGAAAACTCATACCCAGAGAGGGTCAATGGCTAAAACTGACACAGCAAGTAAGCTGGAGAATTCTGTAGGTCAAGAACTCCAGAGAGCTGCCTCCCAGTCCTGGACTTGAAGTACATCTTTGCTAGAGACTCACTCTGGTTGTGGGCAGATTCTCATTTCATTGTGGGAATTTGTGAAGAACATTTAAGCCATAACTGCCCAAAATACTAAAGATGAAGGACTTACATTGGGAATGCACAAACCATGTCCATGCCCTAACAATGCATTTCAAGGACTGAACAGGGTCAGAAACCGATGTCAGGAACCTGGTGGCAGGGGGCAGAAGCAGAAATCCTAAAAAGGCCAAGCATAATCCCTTTCACTGGGGACAGGGGGGACCCAAGAGCCAGCCCTGAAACCTTGGTTTTTAAAGCATTTGTCCGCAGACATAATGCCCTTCGTTTGATCAAAGGGCTGGGCCACACAATCCCAGGGAACAGGAAGGCCGACGAGGGGGGAAGGGCCCTTTGTCCTCCATGCCCGGAGGCCTGGAGTCCGGATGCCTAGGGGGGCTGGGCCTGGTGGCCACCGAGGCCCCGCCTGTCCCCTGCATTCTTCCCTACTCCCCCCCTCCCCACCCGCACCCCCCCCTCCATTCCAGCACTGCTGGTCCCCACACCAAGAGATAGGTCAGAGCCTTGCCCACTCCCCACCCTCTATGTCCCATCAGTTTTCTTCGGCACATTAATAAAAAACTTCCCTGGCTTCACTTGAACTTTTGTTGTTTAATTCCCCAATCAGCAAAGGTGAGGCCCCCAATTTAACTCTTTGAGTCTTTCTCCCACCCTGTGGTTTCCTGAACAAATATTTCACGTATCGTTCAGGTCACATTCTTGACCTTGTTGATTCAGGTGCCTGATAATTTTGGGCTGATGACAGTCCAGCAATCACACTGGTCACTGTCCCCCACCCCGTAGGCTCCCCTCTTCCTTCTGTCCCGTGCAGCAGCTTCCCTGGGTGGTTTTTTTGTCCTGGCCTCTGCCCCATAAATTGCTGTCTCCCTGCAGCCTTTCTTTATCTAAGTGTCTACTCTGAAGGCTCACACTTCAGATGCTTGGTCCCTGTGCCCTTGGCTCGTCCGTTATTTAATTTCTTTTCAGTCCCCTGCCTGCCCGGCAATGTCTGTGCACGGTGATTGTTTTCATTTTTTAAGTCCAAACGCAGATTGCAGCCTTGTAGATAAGCTTTAGAATAATTACAATGATCTCTGGTGCCTGCGCGCAAGCAGACACACACACACACACACACACACACACACACATGCACAAGCTAGAAAAATGTGCTTAGGACTCGCCCACATTCTTAGAAGCACAGCATTTCAGTGATGAAAGGGCTTCGTGCTCTGCCCTTTGGCCCTGACCGAATCGTGATTGCAAAGGCCCGCTACCCTGATTGGCAGGTTGTTGGGAAGGGTGTACAGAAAGAGTGCCTTAGAGAGGCTTTGCAGCACTGAGGGGGGTGCACTACCAGAGGGGGAGGCAGCGCTCTCTGATGGTAGCTAACTCAGGTCCAGTCCTGAAGTAGAGCACCCGGAATGGTCAGGAAAGAAAAGGACAGACGGGGCCGCTGAGGATGAGTGATATTCAGATTTAGAAACATGCTTCCTCTGATCTTGTTTTTTTCACCCCTACACTTTAGATATATTCAACACTGTTTTGGGCCCAGTTGTGTCGCCCTGAAATTTGTACGTAACCCCCAGAACCTCAGAACGTGACTATCTTTGAAGATAGGGCCTTTAAACGAGCCATTAAGTTAAAATGAGGTACTTAGGATGGTCCTTACTCCTCTGTGACTAGATGGGGGAAGACCAGGTACAGAGGCAGGAAGAAAAAAACGGCCCTCTGCAAGCCAAGGGGAGAGACCTCACGTTCAACCAATCCTGCCAGCACCTCGATCTCATACGGCTGGCCTCCAGGACCGTGAGGAAATCAATTTCTGTTGTTTCAGCGACCCAGTCTGTGGTACTTGTTATGGCAACCCTAGTAGACTAACATAAACATGGACATTTCAAGATGACATTAGTTCTAGATGGACGATGAAATTAATTTGAAACCAATTGCTGGTCAGGATGCGGTTTTTCTGTCCCTGGGTAGGTTTCTAGGCACTTAATTCTTGTTCATTGACAAGCAGTAGACATTCATCCTCTGTTTATTGGGCAACTGCTTCATGACAATCTTGGTGCTGGGCCAATAAACAGAGACTCAGAAGGTCACAGCTATGTCTAGGTCTAGATGAGATTAGCATCTCTGGCAACTGACACCTGTTGATGAGGGGTCCCCAAACTACCCCCTACCTAGGACCTAATGGCTACATTGTAGTATGACTTTTCTTCTTTGATTAGATTTCTTCCTAAAGTATTAGGTTCATGTAGGTCGAAAAAAATTGAACCAAATACAATGTGGCATGCTGGATTGTATCCCAGGACAAAAAAAGACATCAGTGAAAAAGAAAAAAAAAAAACCTGAGGAAATCCAAACGAAGTAGTTCAGTTAATAGTAGTGTACCAATATTAATTTCTTAGTTTGCCAAATGTACCAGGGCTATGTAACATGTTGACATTATGGGAATCTGGTTAAAAACACATAGAAACTCTTTATATGATCTTTGCAAATTTTCTGTAAATCTAAAATCATTCTAAAATAAAAAGCTTATTTTTTAAGAAAAGTTTGAATACTGGCAGTTTTACGAGTGGATTAAAGCCCAGAAACACTGTATATGAAGCAGTCTGATTCAATCTTTTGATTACACAGTCATAGGATTCACATTTGACATTTAAGTGTGTTTTCGCTATAGATGCTTCCAAATGATTGGGTGGCTGTCTGTCCATACTCTGGCACCCCAGACCCTGGGTGCCCAGCCAGCCTAGAAAAGAGTGAGCACTAACTGAGCTGACCCTCAAAAAGAGACCCCAAAGGCCATTACTGGGGACAGTCTCAAATGAGACTTGCTGGTGGAACTTGTTTTCCTCTCCCCTGATTGGACAAAGCTAAGCTCAGCTTCTTGAGAACTCTATGCTTTTGGAATGACTGACTCCCTCTGTCCTTCTTAGTCTCATTTCAGGGGAAATGATCACTTTTAACCCCACTCATCAGCTGAGGATCCCTCCTTTACTATCCTCCACCCCACCCAGGTCATGAGGAGACAGAAAGATTGCGTTATATCCACTTTGGGGGAGTCTCAGTTCTCACTTTAGAGGCAGCTTCTGATTTTACCCATGGAGCCAGGAATTAATCCATAATTAGACCACTAATACATGAAAGACTTGTTTTGTTTGGCTGACAAGCATTTAAACATTTTGAAGATTATGTGCAACACTTTTGAATTGGGAAGCTACACAAAAATATCTGGGTATTTGGCTTCTTTTGAACAATTCCAGGTTCTGGGATCAGAGACTTATGTTCCTGCAGGGAGAAGCTGGGTTGGAACTGAGCGGCCACCGTACCTTTTCCGGCGGCCCACGTGCTCTCCGCTTCCTCCCCACACAGCTCTTTCCATCCATTTACGTTACTTGCCCAACGACTTTAAACGTTCGAGTTTGCGACCCTGGTCTAGACCGGCGTCTTCTAACCCCAGGTCATGGCCTCTCTGTGAGTCGTGAAATCACCGTAGAGGACAACCAGCACTAAAGAGGGGAAAAGAGGGGGAAGAGGAGGAGGAAGGGGAGGGCACGGAGACTGTCAGAACATAGCCACTGCAGTAAGGGTTCGCGTTACTCTGTGAAACTCCGTTTCGGTTGTGTACGTGTGTGCTTGCACTAGGCCCTTACAGTGTAAAGTGCAATGTACAGTTCCTCCTGTGAATTTCAATACAATGTTTGGTTTCCTTTAAATTACCCGCAGGATGGATAGGATATTTGTTATATAAGCATAACCATAGCATTTATACAAACATAACAATATGAACCCTATGAACACTGTAGAACAGAGATTTTCAACCGGTGTGTCACAGGAACTTGTAAAACATGCAGTACCGGACTTTTTAGTCAGGGACACCGACCTCTTTTCCCTTAGACTGTCAAATAAAAAAATGACAACAGCCAACACAAAAGTAGTCATCCAGTATGAATGAATCAAAATTATACCTAATTTTTGTTAGATCAGCAAAAATATATTTTTTAGTGTGCCACCGAATTTTCGTAATCAGTTTATATGTGCCATGAGATGAAAACAGTTGAAAATCACTGCTGTCAAGACTTAGGGTGAAAAAAGAATTAAAGCACCTAATTGAAGTGAAAAAGAGAGATACATCTTCTTGGTGTTTGCAAGACCTATGATCTACCCGATTGCATGGTTGTATGGTTTTAAGTTAGATCACGTTAAATAATAATCGGATTTATTTACATGGGTTATCAGGGCAACTTATACTTCAGACTAGGTTGGCGCTGTCCAGTAGTACTTCCTGTGATGATGAGGACATTCCATGTCTGCCCTGGTCAATGTGATGACCACCAGCCACATGCAGCTCTTTCGTATTTGAAATGTAGCCAGTGTGACTGAGGACCTAGATTTTAAATTTTAATTAATTTAAACTTGAACCACATATGGGTAGTAGCTGTCATATTGGACAGCATAGCCCTAGACTCTAGACTCTGGTTTCTTCTGAGTTTCAGAACCAGAATGTCCATTGGCCTGATGGAATCATCCTCGGACACCGCACGCCGAAGAGTGAGGAAGGCTGGTGTTGAGTCTGCCGGGCACGGTCCCCTCTTCTGGCTCCAGGTTGGTGCTTGAGACAAATGATCCAACTTCTAGACGTGCACCCTCTAAATTATCCCCGTGACATTTGTTTTTTCAAATTAAAAATTGCTTTAGGCAGGTATATGATTTTGAACTACACGGTTTAAAACTATAATATCTATTATTTTTTCATTATTATAGTAGCAGTGAAAGTAATAAAACAGCACTATGAATAGCAGCCGCTGTTAAGTGCTCCCTATGTACCTCGTGCTGTGGTATTTCGTTTGCTATCCTCACCTTAATCCTGTGAGGTGGGATATAAGGAATCGGATGCTCTCGAAGGTCAAGTAACAACATCAGGAAGGAAGGAAGGATGGGAGGGAGAGAGGGAGGGAGGGAGGGAGCGAGGGAGGGAGGGAGGGAGGGAGGAAGGAAGGAAGGAAGGAAGGAAGGAAGGAAGGAAGGAAGGAAGGAAGGAAGAAAAGGGATGGATGTGGGATTTGAAGGAATTCAGAAGGAAATGTAAGGAAGAGAGATAAAAAACAAAACCAGTCGTGAGCCTAAAAGTAACCTTTCCATAACTGATGATGAGTTACGGAAAGTTAAGGAGCTGAACTTTGCTGTCAGTCCAAGCCCTCCACGGCTCTCTGTGGTCAGTGGGCGCCGCACACGGGGCCCAATGGCAAAATGCAGCCTGAAAGGCCAGGCAGTTCCCATGCGGTGAGAGGCTGTGTTCTCTGTGCCCTTTTTACACCGAGCTGTTACTGACATCAGAGTGGCTCCCCACGAGCCACAATGTGCCCCGACCGAGTTCAGGGGCCCCCATTTCAGTCTCAGGGATTTTTGCAATTGTTTGCATTAGTTACTTTAAGGAAAGTAAGCCCTGTGCCCAAATTTGTACATAATTTCTCTATTTTCTGGGGTGTGGATTATCCTTTAGTTTAATATCCACAGCCAGTGGGTTCTAGGTGAACTTTTCACCTCTTAATGTCACTTCATAAAAACAACTTTTAAAAAGGGCGATATGTCTTTAAGACTATATATAAACATATCAAATGTGAAAGCCTTTTGTGGGTATATGTACACACACATACATAATTCTTTCATAAGCAATTTGCAGGGCACCAAGAACAAAGTATTGCAAGCTGTTTGCCAATCATCCAGATTCCCTCTTTCATTTCTATTTCTATTTAAGAGAGCATACCTCACAATAAAATATATTTCCAGAGCTTCTTAGATGATTAACTGGGACTACATTTAGATGGGCCTCTCTCATGACTTGTAATTTTACCTCTTTTAGTTGGCTTCTGCACATATCATCACTCATATCCATAAACTTCACACAGAAAAAATGTTAAACTACATTTCCCCGTGTGGCTTTTAATTGTCCTCCCCAAATTGGGCTTGGTATGTTGATGTCCCCCAGGGTTTGGGTTTTTTGCTTACGCAGTTGATTCTCCCCCAGGTGATGCTGGGTGGTCTGTCGGCCACGTCTGGCCTTTCGGATCATAAGCAGCTCTGTTTTATGTTTTTCACACATAAAGTTCACGTTTCCACCTTGGCTTAGGGGCTGAGATATTATTCCTTTCTCCTGCCCCTTTCCCTCCTTCTCTTCCTCCTCCTCCGCCTTCCAAACGGCTTGTTATTTTTTGTGGAGGAAGGCACTTAAACTCTGTCATCTTTGGTCTCGAATCTGTGCAGCGGCGAGCACATAGGACAGCAAGTTGCAGGACTTCTCCATTCTTATTTTTAAAAGTATTTGTGTTTCTGCTGCCCTGAAGTGAGAGGACAGAGAGTCGAAGTTTTATTTAACAAGCGCTGACCTTGTACTTCCTGTGTACAAGGCACCAGGGCTCAGCGCTTTCCTGAAATATTAGTCCGTTCAATCCACAGGACGACCTTGGGAGGATGGTGCCGTTACCCTTCACAGTTTGTCGTTGAGGAGACGGTGGCACAAAGAGGTGTCTCTTGCACACTTGCACGAAGTCACACCTCTGGTAAGCAGGAGGTTGGGACTCGGATCCAGGCATTCAGGCCCTGTCTCCAGTCTGTTAACCACTTCATTAGGGGAAAAAAAAAAGAGTCAGGGAGCATGGGTTTCTTGCTTTCAGCTGTCTCCGATGAGTCAGTTCAATGTTTCTAGAACACCAACTTTCTCTCTGTTTACATTAGGCCCAAGGACTTTTTTTTTTTGCACCCAGAGTACTTTATAAAAAGCATTACAACTCATAGCAAATGTTGAGTCCTAGATCCTGCTCAGGTATTTTATTTGCATCTTTTCATTTCAGGCCAGGTCAGGTGGTCTGAGTTCCTCATTGTTCTGGGAAGTCTGCTGGCATTTGTGTTTCTTTTCACTGTGTTATTCCCATCACCACCCTGTGGTCACTTTTCATGGGTGTTTTTCAACATGTGAGTCCTGATTTATGTTTCGAGAGCCACACCCTTTTCAAGAACACACACACAGATGCCATACGCTAATGAAAGGTGACCTTTTCCCATGACAAGAATCTAGATGAATTGCAGGAAGTAATCCACTGTGCAGGGAAAATGGTCTTTGATCTTCCTTTTTTTTTTTTAATGTAAACCCTTTCCCATGAAGAATAATCAGAGTCTAATGAGGTTCTTTAAGTGGAGACTACAAAGACCCCCAGAATGTCAGAGAATAATTCCGCTGCTAGTCTCTGATTTACTCTGTCTAATGGGCTGTGTGTGCTGGAGAGGAAGAGGGCACCGAGGGCTCTTGGAGGGAACGACTCAAAGCATTTAGGATTGTCGGTGACTGTTGCTGAGTTTTATAGAACATCAGCTGGAGTCTCTATAGCAATGTTCTCAAACTCTGGACTCGGACTCCTCAGTGGACTCCGAGATCAGTGTTGAAAGAAATAAAAAAACCCCCGAAAGGTAGAGGGGAGTAGAAAAGCAGAGTAAGTATAGACAGTGTTCCTCGAAACTCTTCTAAGTGAGTGTGTAGACAGAATGTATAGACTAAGTTGCAATGCAAAATATATCTCTTACTGTGTATTCTATACTAAAAAATTTTTTTTTAAACTCTGGTTTGTAGGATAGAAGCCCCCACAGTATTTTCTCTACCTTCTGAGAATTTAAACTACAAGCCAAAAAGGACAACTGGTAATGTTCTAAAAATATCTGGGGACTTTTATACAGGGGATTCTGCAGGGAGTACCCAGAGGGGCCAGTGGTAGCAGGAGTGAGTGACTATTCTTCTCATCAGTGGAGAGCGTTTGGGAGGTGCAGTCAAGGGAAGGATTCAGAGCGGTGGCAGCCTAAGGGGATGTGGAGCAGCGGTGGTCCCAGCCTCTCAGGCTGGGCGGATGGAGTTGCAAACAGCTGATGAAGTAAATCATGAAAGCGTTTTCCTGGTAGGAGAAAAGGAACGGGTACAGGTGTCCCCCGCTTTTCCAAAGTTCACATTGTGCCACTTTACTTTTACAAAAGACCTACATTAACTAGTACTTGCTTCCTCTGACTGATAAAAAGGTGAAAAGGGAAAACAATGTTGTGTTTGGCAGCAGCCACTATAGAGACCGAGGCACCCCCAGCAGTGAGAGTGGCCCCTGCAACTCCTTTCCGGGAACTTCACTCGCTTCTCCGCATCAAGCTGACAAGGCTTTGGACGGCCTCTGTGAGCACCTGGCTTTGCCTCAGTTCATTTTGTGCATCTATTAGAAAGATGTGTCCTAAGGTATCAGAAAAGCCTAAGAGCTCAGAGGGGATGAGGCTTCATGTAAAACCGGATGTAATTAAGCGTTTTGACCACAATGAATGAAATAAAGATGTTGCATGCATTGAACTTGCCTGGGTCCACCGCTCTTTCTATCTACATGCAGGGAGAAAGAATCCTGAAGGCAGCCAAAGTTGTTATTTTTTCGTTAGTAGCAAAGTGGTCTTTCCAATAATGGATAAAATGGAAAGTCCGCCACTGGAGTGGATTGAGGGGTGTATGAAGTGTGGTGTGTATTTATCATATTATTCCTGGTTTTACTATATGTTAGGGTTATTTTAAGTTTTATGTGTTCTTTAGTATGCTCTGGTAGGTTATTTTGTGGGGGTGGTCTGGAAAATGCTCAAAAATGTGTAAGATAAATTATGTAAATTAATGGTAACTGCTTCTTCCCTTTATGCCGTTTTGGCTTAGGAACGGTTTCTCAGGAATGTTCCACTTGCAAACGGTGGGGGTGCCTCTGCAGGAGAGAGCAGGGCGAGGAGGAAAGCCCAAAGCAGCAAACCAAGGCCTATTGGACAAAACTGAACCTTGGTATGTGTGTTTGCCTTGACTGGCCTGGCATTTTAAATATTGGGTTGGACCAAAAATCCATTTCACTTTTTCCGTAAAATAAAAAGACACATTTTTTCATTTTCACCAATAGTTTTTATTGATTTGGATATTTTGAGGATGTCAGCTATCTTGTGCTGTTGGCTTCTAGTGGGTAGAGGCCAGGGGTGCTGCTAAACATCTTTCAATGAATAAAACATTCCACAGCAAAGAATTATTTGGCCAAAATGTCAATAGTACCAGGAAACTTCCCAAACCATTTTGACACATTCAATCAGTCACAGCACCTTCTCCATATACTGTATAAATCTTTCTTAAAATAATAAAGCATAATATGCCAGAAATGTTGTATATATTCTTCCAGCTTCAATACTAAAATGGCTGTGCAAAAATTCACCAACTTTGATAAGTTTTTTTTAATGCATGATGATATGACAGCTGTTACCACGCAGTTTGAACAAAATTGGTTTGAATGCAGTTAAAGATAACTAAGCACTACCAGAGCCATTGTACAGAAAAAACTAAACGAACTTCCTGGCCAACCCAGTATTAAGACATTCCCATTAAAATTGGGATTTCTGGTTTCTCTAGAAGAAACAGAAGCCCTGGCACCTCTGAATCTGCACCCGTGCGCGGCAACAAGCCGTGGGAGTGAGCAGTGAGCAGGGGCTCCCTCCCGGGCCATCCTGGGAGGGCCAGCAGCGTATTTGCCTCTTTACATTAGTATTAAATGAACAGTTCAGTTCCTCAGTTATTGTAGCCACATTTCAAATGTTCGATAGCTGCAGGTAGCTTGTGTCTACCACATCAAACAGCACAGGCATGGACTCCTTTTATCATGCCAGCAAGTTCTACTAGCATTGCTTTTAGACCCTGTGTTCCTGCTGCTTTCTTACCCTGGGTCTGTCCATTCATTTTTGTTGATTGTTTCACTCTTTGGGCATTTCTATTTGCAACTCCCACCATGCAATAGTTACATTAGGTTAGCTGAAAATCTCTATGGCTTAATCTCGGGAAACAAAACCTATAGCCATTGACCACAGACTCACTGAAGTGCATGAACTGTGTGTGCATGAGTGTGTGTGTTCTTTGCAAAGTGAGGAATTACTACAATTACAGAGAGTGTCTATGTGTAAATGGTGTCTCATAGAATTATTGAAATAGAAGACAAGTGGGTTTCAGTTAGAGTTCTTCACTACAGGGGAAAGCTCTAGAGAAACAAACCTCATTTGCTGTTGTCTAAATGCCTAATGGGCATTTGCCCATTGCAAACTATAGATGCCCGATGAAGTGGATGAGACAGAACCAAAAGGTCCAAATTGGCTGAGAGTAACTAACGACATGGCAACAGATAACTTCCCTCTCTGGGAAAAGTGAACGTCCTGGTAGGATATATGAGGAGAGGGAGACTTCTGGCTCTGCCCATTCATCACAGAATGCGAGGGACAATTGGCAGTGATGGGGTTTATGGGATCGATGGCAGGAAGCCAGTGGGGCAAATCAGATCTGAGAGAATCACTTGCCTTAAATTGTGTGACAATTCTAAGTTAATCATGTAATCATAAATATCCACATCATTTGTACAGTCATTTAATATATACTTTGAGCTCAGCAAAATAACACACACACACACACACACACACACACACACACACACCCCTTTAGTTTCCAAGGCATAATGCAGTTGTCAGGAACCTAACAGGGAAGCACAGCTCTCTTAAGAGTTATTACAGTTAACAACCTGGGGATCCATGTTGTATTTTTGCAGATTTAAACGTTATTTCTTCTGACTCGGTTAACTTGCCTTGCCTTAAACTCTCTTGCTGTGGCAATGCATGGAAAATATGAGAAGATCCTGAAAGAATTCTTTTGGCAGTAAGAACATTTTGTTTCTCAACCTGTGTTTGTTCATTGCTGTTACCACCTACATTTTTTTCGGTTCACATATGAAAATAATTATTCTTTACTTCAGGAAGTCTGTTTTTTAAAAGTCAGCTTGGCTTTAAAAGAACCAGCTCCCTTGCCCCGACTGGTGTAGCTCAGTTGGTTGGGCATCGTCCTGCGAAGCGAAAGGTGGCCAGTCTGGTTTCTGGTGAGTGTACCTGCGGGTTCGGTCCCCAGTTGAAGGGTCAGGGCACATAGAAGAGGAAACTAGTTAATGTGTCTCACGTCACTATTTCTCTCCTTCTCATTCTCCCTCCCTTCCCCTTTCCTTAAAAAAATTTTAAAAAGTAAGATCTATTACCCTTAATAGTGTCAGCCCAGCCGAGGAGACAGCCAGCCAGCAGCCCTGGCCTGGGGGTGGCCTGGACTTTCCTGGTTTGTTACCTATTGGAATTTGCGCTGGGGTCCCAGGAATAGGAGCTGTGTTCCACCCCAAAGGGAAAGGTCTGTTTCTAAGACCCAAGGATCAGCTCACAGATGGAGGAGCAAAATCCCTAGGCACAGCTCTACCAGCCTTTCCTGGAGTCAAGGCCAGACACTCCGACCCCAGTGCTGTGTGTAGGGGCAGTATGATGGGGCCCAGCACAGGGTCAGGGCAGCTGCTTTCTTGCCCTTGATGTGTGACCTTAAGCGAGTCTTTTAGCACCTGTGGGAGTCTGTTTACTCAGGTGCACCAAGTGTTTCCATGGAACCCAGTCTCCCTTTTGAGCAATTTAAAAATCGTGTTTTTCTTATTGGATCTATAGCATGGTCATGCAATATCAGTCTTTATCCTAAAGCATCAGTAGAATTAGAATCAATGTTCTGCATTGGTGAGTGAAACAGAACACACTCACACTAGCACACATGGTAGGAGTTCAGGGTACTGCAAAGCCAACACCAGAGCTTCTCAAACTGTAGTGAGCAGAAGAATCATTTAGGGAGCTCGTTTGAAATGCAGGTCCCTGGGTCTCTTTCTCAGGAGATTCTACAGCAGGTTTGGGGTGGTTCCGGGAACCTGCGTAGACAATCCACCAGAGGATTCAATGTCCAGAGGGGGTATTTCTAGAAATCCCAACCTTGGCTCTTAAGTGTCCAGATGTACAGCAGCAATCGATCATGTCCGTCTCGGTCACACAGTGACCCGGGATGCCAGGTGCATAGCGGAGCCCTCAACACCGGTCAGAGGCCTTGCTAGTTTAATTGCTCCAAACGCTATCCTGTCACATCCAAGAAGGAGGTCAAGCTTTTTTTTGTTGCAAATATTTTGTCTGATTTATTCATTGTTGTATATTCAGCAGTGAAGATGTGCCTGGCACACTGTAGCTGCTCAATAAACATTTGTTTAAAGAAGAGGGACACATATTACATCATGCTTAGAATTTCTTTTCATTTTTTAAACATGAGATTGCAAGTGCTGAAATGCCTCCTGCCTCGGGAGGGCGAGTGGGGCCTCCATCCTCGTTCTGAAGCTGGTGAGAACACTGGACCGTATTTATTCGCTACACTGTCTCCCCATCAAAGGTGAAGAAGGCATCTGAGGGTTTGGAGAGCAGCATCTTAGTGAGGCTGCTGAAGCGATGGCTCAGCTTTCTTAGTGGGAGAGGGCAGAGCATGGGAGCGAGGCATCAGCCCCTTCCTCCCCACTTTCCTCCGGTGCCGCTACCTCCCCAGTGGCCTTCGGCAGCTCACTCAGCTGCCACCACCCTCACACACTGCGAAAGTAGTTAACATGAAAATCAAACCTGTTCAGGGCAGACACCCAGTGTAAATAGTGGTCCCCTAGCTGCCACTGCTCTGTGGTTGCACTGCACACGCTATTGTCAATACCTGTTGACCTGCCTGCCACACCACCCCCTGGGAAGCAATTTTGGCTTCCTCATCTGTTCCTCGCTCCAAGCACAGTGCCTGGTGAAGGGTGGGGAAAGGCCAAGGTGAGGGCGACATGAAGGCTAAAAGACAGGAAGTGGCTGGGCCACCTGCCCCTGGTTTACTCCTCCTTTCCCTTCTTACTCAAAGGACACTTCCTCAGAGAGGGCTTTCCTGCTCCCGAACTAGATTCACCTACTCTTATTATTCCCCTAGAATACCCCATTTTTTCTATCATAACACATGACGATTGGTAGTTATAGGTTTATCGGTTTCCCTTCTTGCTTATTTTCTATCTCTCCAACTAGATTGTAAACTTCATGGGGGCAATCCCATGTCTATTTTGTGCTCCATCCAGAATCTCAAAACCATCTCCCCACAAGTACTCAATACATATGGAATGAATGAATGAATGAATGAGTAAGTGAGTGAGTGAGACAGTATGCCCAGTGATTTCCTTAGGCTGTTACTGGAGATCCCAGCTTTAGCAAGAAGTCTCGCTTGCTGCAGTCATCCTGTCCCCTCCCTTCCTACTGTGGTTCTCATAGCAGTGAGGGGACTCCCATACCAGGTCATAGTGACAGCCCTGATTGGTTATTTCCTAGGAACACCTGCCAGTTGATATAAATAAAGTATTTACTGGTTGACACAGGGTCTTAAAAAATGACACTGCAACCCTGTATAGATGGAGATGATTTTATCCTGATAATTCATTTTTTCATGAATGGCCCTCCATTTTTGAGTAATTACTCTGAGTCAAGTTTATAATGAGATCCACTTTTTATGATGCATAAATGCCAAGCATTTTACAATAAATGAGCACTTCATTTAAGTCTTGCAAAAACTAAGACAGATACTGTTACTATCTTCCTATTACAGCTAAAACGGAGCTTGAATAAGTTAAGTCTTTTGCCCAAAGTCACACAAGTAGTAAGTGGTCAAGCAGGATCCCCTCTCTCTGTTTGGCCCCCCAGTTCCTGCTCTGTTCCCTGCCGTCTATTCCCAAATCTGCTTGGAGGAGGAGAAAGGAGTCCCTTCACCCCCAGGTGTATAGTATGAGCAGCAGAGGTGAGGGAGGAGCGGAGTGAGGAAATGAACATATATCCGGTTGCCACCTTGTGCCAGGGACATGCGGCCCTCCTGGGCAGGAATTATAATCTTCCTTTTGTAAGGGAGAAAAGAAAACCTCAGCTGAGGTAAGAGACCTACCTGAGGGGGCCAAACAAGTAGGAGAAATTCAAAGGAGCAGATCGAGGCCTTCCCAGGCTCCACTCTCATATTGGATCTACACACATGTAAACCTCTCTGCCTTACTCAGGTCTCAGACACCTTGGGGGCAATACTGGGCCTTGATCGTCTGGTCCCTTACGTCCTCCCCTTGATGGGAGCACCCCACAGTGAAGTGGCTGGGTAACTAACTCGGCTTGGCAAAGTGACTGAAAAGTATTACAATTCTGAGCCCGTCTTTATTCTAGAGTACATGCTTTGTTGTGCCTCAAGGAAAGTTGCTATTAACCAAACACATCCCAGAACGCACAGCCTCAGTAATTGCTTGTGCTTACCAGATCCGCTGTTAGTTACATGGCTAAATGATGTTTGCTTTGTAGCTATACTTTACGCATTAAAGTATGGAAATTTTCCACTCACTTCTTCCTCCCTTCTTCCTTTCCTCTCTCCTTTCTTTCCTCCCTCCCTTCCCTACTCTTGTTCTTCCTTCCATCCTCTTTCTAAAGATAAAAGTTAGCTGTAGTTTGCAGAATATTTTAACTTTAAACTGTCTCAACCTATTGAAAATGGTCATTATAAAATTATGGATTCAACCATATGTTGATAGAACTTTTGACAAGAGCTCTTGTTGAACATAATCCAGGTGGATTTTCTTCTTGCCAGTTCAATTGAACAAGTATCTAAGGTACAGTTCTGAATGTATCTAAGAACTCTTCCAAAGAGTCCTGTCTTAGTTACTTGGGCTGATAGAACAGAATACACAGACTGAGTGGCTTACAAACAGCAAACCTTTATTTCTCACAGTTTTGGAGACTGGAAAGTCCAAGATCTATGGGTGGCCAGTTCGTGCCTGGCAGGATCCACTTCCTGGTTCATAGACAGCTGCCTTTTCCCCGTGCCTTCACATGAGGGAAGGAGTGAGGGAGCTCACCGGGGTGCCTTGTATAAGGACACTAATCCTGTTCATGAGGGGTCCACTCTGGTAACCTTCCAAAGGCCCACCTTCAAACACCATCACACTGGGGATCAGGTTTCAACATGTTGGGAGGAGGGGCACAAACTTTAAGTCTATAGAAAGTTCCTTCTCAAAAATTTCAATGTGCAATATCTCTTCAGCAAATTCAGTTTTCAGGTTGGGTAGCTTATCCTTCTGTTCAAATATTTCTTTGTGGTTTCAGAGGCAACTCGAACTGTGCAAGAGAAAGAGCAAGAAGAGCAGGACGCCCAGGCTGCTCACCTGAGGCTGTCCCTGCACACCTCTCCCAGCCCTGTCCCTGAAGCCCAGTGAGTTCACGGCTGCTTCTGAAGGACAGGTGATCAGCTGGTGAGCTTCTGGCTAAATCAGGAAGCAAGGGGCCACCTGATCTTTAAATAATAGCTAGCAAGGGAGATAATAGGGGAAATAATTATTAGTAATGTCTCTTTGCAAAAAAATCACACCTGGTTTACATGAATACTAATCAGATCATGCACAAAATCATAGCACCTCATGTTTGAAGAAAAGATGTTATAATAGATCCTATTTCCATAATTTCAACATGCTGCAATTTCCATCTGATGAAATGCAGCTATGAAAAACGAAAAGTGCCATTTAATGTGTGAAAGTTCTAAACCTGGATAAAAAGTGGACAACGATATTTTTTGCAGTGTTACAAAAGGTAGAAATGGCCCTGGCTGGTGTAGCTCAGTGGCTGGAGCATGGGCTGTGAACCAAAGGGTCGCTGGTTCCATCCCCCATCAGAGCACATGACTGGGTTGTGGGCCAGGTCCCCAGTGGGGGCCACATGAGAGGCAAGCACACATTGACATTTCTTTCCCTCTCTTTCTTCCTCCTTTCTCCTCTCTCTAAAAATAAATAAGTAAAATCTTTTTTTAAAGGTAGAAATATGGTGAAAATATAAAACATTCTCTTGAAAATTTTCAACAATTTACAGGATACAGTAAGAAAAGCAATCTTTGCATGATTACAGCCAAAACTTTGCATGATCACTTTGAGAAGAAAAATAGCTTTCGAGGTGATGCCATATCTCCCGCCCCCTAGAATAGTGCCCGTTACATCGTGGGGCCGCAGTACATCTTCACTGAACTGTTTTTGAGCATGAGTTGTGAGTGGGGGAGAAGGCAGGAGGAAATGGGCAGAACAGTCTTACAAACAGATTTCATGAGAACCGAAAAGGTAGGACCTTTGGGGAGCTGAAGAGAATGTGATAGTTGGCTGTAACCACAAAGGTAGGGTGGCTATAGTCACTTCCTAAAACTGTCATCACAAAGTGCCACAGACTGGATGGCTAAAACCAGAGAAATGTATTGCCTCATAGTTGTTGAGGTTCGAAGTCCAAAATTGAGGAGTCGGCCGGGCTGCCTGCGCTCCCTCTGAAACCTGTAAAGGCCTCCTTCCCTGCTTCTTTTTAGCTTCTGGCATTTTGCTGGCAGTGTTCGGGAGTTCCTCAATTTGCAGCTGGGTCACTCCAATCTCTGCCTTTGTCATCCTGTGGCACCCTCCATGTGTGTCTTTGTGTCCTCACGTAGCCATTTTCTTACGACAGCAGTCGCATTGGATTGGGGTCCATTCTATTCCAGTGTGATCTCATCTTAACTAATCACATCTGCAACAACTCTGTTTCCGAATAGGAGCATATTTTGGGTACTGGTGGTGAAGGATATAAGGCAAGTATTAAAAAATCAATTTTGTTTCTAAATATTAGCAACAAACAATAAGATGTACTATTTAAAAAATATCATTAAAATAGCCCCAGAAAATAAAATTATTAGAAATAAATCATGAAAAATGTAGCAATCTCTCTACTTTGAAAATGAAAAAAAATATTGCTAAGAAAAACTAAAGAAGTTCAAAATAAATAGAGAGAAATACCATGCTCACATACTGGAAGATCCAAATTGCTTAGATAACATTCCCCACATTTCACCTGTGCATCTTTTCCATTTGAGTGGCTCCCTTTTCTGCTCTCTTCCGTCTGCGGATCTCTTCCACACCCCCCCTCCCCCGATTTCTAGATCTCTCTCAGGACCAATATAAATCAACTAACATATCTGCGACATTACGAATAGCCAAACTCCAGCATCTAAGACTATTTTGAGATAGAACATACAGAACATGTTGGGGTAGGCAAACACGTTTTAAACAGGATGATGCATGAATAAAGAAGATGTGTTATAGAGAAGTAGAAGAAATAATCCAAAAATTTGGAAACACCGAAGGCCCCAAATAGCAAGAGTAATCTTGAAAAAGAAGAACAAAGTTGGAGGTATCATGCTACCTGGTAGCAAGCAAAACTACAAGGCTATAGAAATGAAAGCAGCAGGGTACTGGCACTAAAAACATACACAAGGGAACAGAACAGAGAGCCCAGAAATAAGCCCATGCATGCGTGGCCAATTAATCTATGACACAGAGGCAAGAACTTACAATGTGGTATAGACAGTCTATGCAATAAATGGTGTTGGACAAATTGGACAGATATATACAAAAAAAATGAAACTAGACTACCTTCTTACACCATATACAAGAATAAACTCAAAATAAATTAAAGACTTGAAAACTTGAAACCATAAAACTCCTAGAAGAAAACATAGTCAGTAAAATCTCTGACACTTCTCTTAGCAAGATTTTTTTTCTGATATATCTCACTAGGCAAGGGAAACAAAAGAAAAAATAGACAAATGGGTCCACATCAAACTAAAAAGTTTTTGCACAGCAAAGAAAACCATCAACACAATGAAAGGACAACCTACTGAATGGGAGGAGATATTTGCCAATAATATATTTGATTTGATATGGGGTTATTGAGAACTCAGATAACTCAACAAAAATAAAAATGGGCAGAGGACCTGAACAGATACTTCTGCAAAGAGGACATATGGGTGGCCAATAGACGTATGAAAAGATGCTCAATATCATTAACCATCAGAGAAATGCAAACGAAAACCACAATGAGGTAGCACCTCACACCTGTCAGAAAGACTATCACTGATAAATAAACAAGTGTTGGGGAGATGTGGAGAAAAGGGAACCCTAGTGCACTGTTGGTGGGAATGCAGACTGGTGCAGCCACTGTCTGCATTCCCACCAACAGTGCACTAGGGTTCCCCAATAGGAAGCTTCCTCAAAAAATTAAAAATGGAACTGTCTTCTGACCCAGCAATTTCACTTCTGGGTATATATCTGAAGAAACCCAAAACACTGATTCAAAACAAAGTATGCATCTCTATGTTCATTGCACTATTTACCACAGCCAAGATATGGAAGCAACCCAAGTGCCCAACCACAGACAAGTGGATAAAAAAGCTGTGGTACATATATACAATGAAGTATTACTCGGCCAAAAAAAAATGAAAATTTACCATTTGTGACAACATGAATGGACATACAGGGTATTATGCTAAGTGAAATAAGGTGAAGACACCACATGATTTCACTTATAGGTAGAATTAAAAAACAAAAATGCTAATTGGTAATTACAAAATAGTTGTGGGGATGTAAAAGTAAAGCATTGGAATTATAGTTAACATTATTGTAATAAATATGTATGGTGCCAGGTGGGTCCTTGAAATATAGGCAGGACCACTCTATAACCAGGGGTGTCCGACATTTGGTGTCTCTGGGCCACACTGGAAGGGGAGTTGTCTTGGGCCACACATTAAATACACTGTGACATGTAATCACACACACAAAATCTCATAGTGTTTTAAGTTAATGTACAGCTTTGTGTGGGGCCGTGTTCACAGCCATCCTGAACCCCTGCTGCCTGCGGGCTGCAGGGTGGACACCCTGTGGCTATAAAGCACATTATTGCCTAACTGCTATATTGTACAATGAAAACTAATACAAACTATTATCTTTTTCGGACTATAAAATGTACTTTCCTCCCAAAATTTGGGAGGAAAATGGGGGTGCATTTTATGGTTAGAATTTAGCTTACCTGGCTCGCTGGGGGGGGGGGTTCCGGCAGTGGAGCAGGGTCACAGGTTATTAAATATTTACCACAGTTTTTGTTTCAAAAAATTTTTTTCCTATTTTCCTCCTTTAAAACCTAGGTGCATCTTATGGTCTAGTGCATCTTACAGTCCTAAAAACACAGTAATGTTGAATGCAAACTGTAATTGAAAAATAAAATTAAAAAAAAGATGTGGGTTGTGTGTGTATCTATCTATCTATCTATCTATCTATTTATCTATCTATATACATACATATACATATACCATAGAATATTATTTGGCCATGAGAAAGAAGGAAATTCTGTCATTTGTCATGACATAAATAAAACTTTAGGGCATTATGCTAAGTAAAACAAGATAGAGAAAGACAAATGCTAGATGATATCACTTACATGTGGAATTTTTAAAAGCCATGTTCATACAAACGGGGAGTAGAGTGGCGGTTACCAGGGACTGGGAAATGGGGAGGTGATGGTGAGGAGGTACCTCAGCTATGAGATGAAGAAGTTCTGGGGATCTAATGGAGATTATAGTTAACAGTACTGTATTTTATACAGGAAAGTTGTTAAGAGAATAGATCTTAAATGTTCTCACCACAAAAAAAGAAATAGTAATTATGTGAGGTAATGGAGCTGTTAATTAACCTTCCTGTGGTAATCATTTTGAAACATACAAGTACATCAAATGATCACATTGCACACCTTAAACTTAAGCCATACATGATATGCCAATTACATCTCCCCCCAGAAAAATCTGGGAAAAACCCACATGATATCCACAAAAAGGCTTATGCAAGAATGTTTATAACAACTTTATCATAATGGCAAAAACCTTATAACAAACCAAATGTCCCTCAGTGACTGAATGGTAAACAGATCACAGCATTATTTATATAAGGAATACTACCTGGCAGTGAAATGAAACACTACTGATGCAGACAACAAAATGGATGAATCTCAAAAACTCCTTGCATCAAGGAAGCTAGATGCAAAAGAGTACATCCAGTGTAATTGCATTTACATGAAGATCTATAGGCAAAACTAAGCTACGGTGATGGGAATCAGGAGAGCGATTGCCTGTAGATGAGGGGTAATGGATGGAAGGGAACTGGAGAGGGCTGCCCGGGGGATAGAAAGTTCTCTACATTAGTAAGGATGTGCACATTTGTCAAAGACTTGTTCAACTGGACACCTAGAATCTGAGCGTTTTATTGTATGTAAATAACCCTGGAAAATAAATTTGAATTCCTTGCGCAGGGCATGCACTTTCTAGGTCCTGGGTAATTAATTGTAGTGCTGCAAATAAGTTTTGGTTTACACTGGTCCTGGGGGAGATCTAGAAATCAGAGAGAGAGATCCTCACGTGGGAGAGAACGGAGAAGGGAGCCACTCAAATGGAAAACAAACAAAAATGAAAGCAGTTAAATATTATTCACTCGGCATTGGGTCTTGTGCTGCCTTGGATAATTTCCTCTGTTCATACGTCTTTTCTTTAAGGTGAAACTTTGAGCTCCACAAGGGTAGTGATATGTCTTATAGGCCTGTGCATTTCCCAGAGCTCCTAGCATTATCTTATGCAGACAGAGAGTTTGGTAAATATAGGGAAACAAAGAGAGGTGTGATTTAGACCATTTTCCCAGTGGGCTTCACATATCTTTCCTGGAATGGCCGACTACAAATGACATGAGAACCAAGCCTATTCTCTATTTCCCAGAGTCCAGCACGGTGTTTGGCACAGAGAAGGATAGATTTCCATTGATTAACTGAAGTGTGCACTATTGAGCAAAATAAAGGATCTCCTCCTCTCAAAGCCCTATTGTCTCTCCTCCTCTTCCACCCTCCCCCCAAACCTCCCAGGAGTGGAAATCTTTAAATATGCTTTTTGTTGTTTTACAGCCGTTTGCATTTAAATTGGGTGTGTCGCTATCACATTTTATTAGCTATTCCTCATACCAGCCCTGTGAGGTTAGCGCTGTTATCTGCATTTTACAGGCAAGGGCACTGAGAGGTGAAGCGACTTGCCCAGGTCGGGATCACGAGATGAGCTGCTGGGAGCGGTGGGATTTGAGTGCACAGCCTCTGCCTTTCCCGCCAGCTCCACTAGTCCAGAGAGCTGTGTGGCTTTGAACCTGATAATGACATGTGAATGTTCTATATTAGAATTTGAAGATCATCTTAAAGGCATTGATTCCAGAAGAATGAGTTTGGATTGTTCATTCTCTGACCCAGTTGTCTTCCCTGCAGAGATTTTTTTTAGATTACTTGACTGGGCTTGACCATCATTTCCTGCTGAAATACTCTGCTTCTTGGAAGTCTCCCTCCCTTCATTCAGCAGCCTCCCAGTAGACCCCACCCATATGGAATAACGTCTAAACAATATTTTAACTGCAGCAAAAATAATTTTATAACATTCAAAGGGGATTTAGGGCTCATCTAATTAAGAAACACTTAATGTGGTTGATGAACTTGCCTATATGTAAATGTATATGAAACTGTGGGAATGGCAGATATGGCTTTATTCTTTTTCCTGGGGTCAAGCTTTCCAGATTGGTCTTCTTAAAGGAAAGTATGTCTCTACCAGATTGGGAAATCAGAGCTCAGTGAGTTTGAGGAACTTGCCCCAAATTGAAGCTCAGAGTTTCTGGCACTCGCCTTAAGCGTCACACAGACAGGCCACAGCAACCCTGCCTCCAGAATGTCCGTCTTCCACGAAGATGGCAGCGCTGACTGTTATCTGGGTTCCGGGAACACGACTCTAGCATGAAGAATGACATCCACAAGCTCTTTGACTCATATACTTCATTCTAAAGAACTGGTTTCCCAAAAGGGTATCCTTCCTCAAAATGAAAGCACGGGTTTGGCCTTTTCCTCATCTTCATAAATTATTAGCTTCCCAGAAAGATACATGGCTGAGAGATCCATCAGTGGCAGAAGGGGGTGTCAGCAGTTCCCAGAACCCCCGGTTCTGATAACTTGGCCCATCTGATAACTTAGCAGTACACTCACTGCAGCACCCACTGGCTCCCAGTGTGATACTGGGTGATTCAATTAGGACAAGTGCTTCCCAACATTGGCAGTGCTTTTGATTTACCCGAGGAAGCTTTTGAAAAATCCCTGTGCCCACGGCCAGGCCATACACTGGACCGATTAAATCCAAATCTCTCGAGGAAGAACCTCCATTGAGAGTATTTTCAAAAGCCCCTCAAGTAATTGCACTATGCAGTCAAAGTTGAAAACTACTAATAGAAGCAAGAGAAAAAAATTTATATTGATTAGGTACCTGTTATGTACTGGTGTTTTGCGTGTGTGTGCTAGCCCATTTACGCCTCCCTGACTCGGGGCTGTGTACCATTCTAGACATCCCACAGCTGGGAAGTGGCAGTCTAGCTTTAAATCCAGGTTGTTCTCATTCCCGAGGCAGGCTTTCGTCATAGGAACAGATGGTTTCCTGAAAGCTATCTGTAAAACATAGATGAAGTGACGATTCAATGAGGTGATATTTGTGAAGCACCTGGCACATAGTAGGTGGGTCCCAACAGTCTCTGGGTCTCCATTTCTCAGCCTGTCCTTTTATCAGTGTCCCTCCCAGCCCATGCTGTGACACAACACCAGGACTGCAGGTCAGGGACCTTGGTGTTGACCCCGGCAGCTATGCAGCCACACTGCTTTCTGCGCACACTAACTTGCCATTTCATTGCATGGCAAAGTCAGGTTTTAAGGGACTTAAATTGATAGACGACATAACTGAGAACGTATCCTACCTTTTACATACATGTTATACCTACTCTTAGACTCTTACATGCATTGTATACATACATACATGCAATGTTCTGCAGCTCTTGTCATTATGGGATGGATGATCCCCACTTAATGGGCAGGGGAGTTGACATCGGTGGCAATGCCTGACAAAACAGTAGAAACCTGATGTAACCAGATCATCCATCTCTCTTTTTAAAAAGATTTATTTATAGACAGACGGGGATGGAGGGAGAAAGAGAGGGAAAGAAACATCATTGTGTGGTTGCCTCTCATGCACCCCCCACTGGGGACCTGGCCCGCAACTCAGGCATGTGCCCTGACTGAGAGTTGAACCGGCCACTCTTGGGTTCATAGCCCATGCTCAATCCACTGAGCCACACCAGTCAGGGCCAGATCATACATCTCTTCATTACTTTTCATAGGATTAGAGTTAGAGGCTGTGCACTAGGAATTCTGAAGCTTTTCCCCTTTTTTCTGGTCTATTTTGGGGGCTTACAAATTGTGATACGTTTTTCTCTGAATTGATAATATTTGGTCAAATAGGACATGGATGAGGGAATGATACCAAACAGCAGCTGCCACCCTCTAGGCAAAATTCCAGAGGTTTGGTTATAAAGGACAGGAGTCTTTATTCAAAAACTGCACTTTTGGATAACAGTTTTCCACATGCATTAGTCAATGAAGCCTATCAGTTAAGGCTAAACTCTAACACCTGAGTTCTGACGTCATTTCCCCTTTTACTTTTAATTACCTTATTTCTGTAGGGTTATTTCACAAACTCAAACAACACAAGATACAAAAGTTACATAATTTTGGAAGAATGACAGCCTTCTGGTTCAGAGTCTTTTCTCTCTGGAGCACCAAAAGGGTAAACCTGCCACCCTCTGCCAGGCCAGCCCTGTCCTAGGTTGGGCCCAAAGTTCCTTCCCATCTAGAATACCACCCTTTGGGAAACACAGGCAGCTTCAGCAGGATCATCCAGGCATCCTTGAGGAGCAGAGCTCAGGAGCCAGAGCCAGCCACCTGAAAGTCTTCTTTTATTTCAAATCTCCTTGCCCACAATTTCACATGCTCAGGAGGCATTCAGCTTCTCAGGCAATCCCGTCCTAGACTGTTTATTATTACCTTGGCAAACTCCTCCTGGGGCAAACTCCTCCTATGGCCCTCTCCACTTCTCCCCTGTGATCTGATCAGATCTCTCTGTAACAGGAAGGGCTTTCAGAACAAGGTGCCTCCTCAGGGTGGGAAAAGTGTTGGCATCTGCCAAGGAGGGGAGGCAATGACCATGTCCAGTGGCCTCTGTTTGCTTACAGGTACTGAAGGTTTTCCCCAAAGCAATACTGGTAATAATAGCTAATGTTCATGGCAGACGTTTAGGCCAGGTGCTGTCCTTGGTATTTTGCAGTAAATGAGATAGTCAGGATTCAAACCCAGGCAGTCTGAACCCAGAGTCTGGTTTCTAAGTCCAGTGCTGTATTTGGGGAGCCACCACTGGGCAAGGGGGACTCTCAGTGAGGGAGTGGGGTTCTGCATCAACCTCAGAGGAAGCGGAAATGAGACATGTGGCTGGCCATGTCCATGTCCTTATCCTTCCTTTGTCCCCTTATTCCTCCAAATCATTCTCTACCAACTCCTCCTGAGAGACAAGGAATACAGGAGTCAAAGATATTGCAGGTTGAAGAGAAGAAAGTGGAGGGACTGGACAGCGATCTCTTCCTCTCATTTCATTCTCTTGTTCATCGCATCTACACTGAGTGCCTCCTACGTGTTTGTACTCAGTTCTTTGTACTCATTAAGTCAGCCAAGTGGACGCACTTGCCCAAGGGCCACCGCTCTGAAGGAGTGGGACTAGGTGTGAACCCAAACATTGTGAACGCAGGGCCGGGCTTCCCACTTCTGGCATTTTTTACTCATTTTAAGGGGCTTTTAATAGATTTGTGGTAGAGCGTAATAAGTCAAGTAAACCAAAATTAAGTTCTTATCAGGGGAAGGAAGATCGGGGCCTTAGAACTGGGTGGGGGGTGGTGCGGGGTGCCTTCCTGACAAGCCTCACTATGCCTTCATTTCCATCAGTGCTGGTCCGGGTCCTTGACTGAACACTGCACTCATCTGTTTGGGCTGTGTCTAAATGGTGGTTCCACTAAATGTTCCTGCAAAGAAGCTCTAATATATTGCTTGCATAACACCATCAACTTTTATTTTGCGTTTCCATAAACAACCAGGGCAATTCCAGGTCAGGAGAGGATGGGGGCTCTGCTTAAACACAGATGGAAGGGGCTGTGTCTGTCTCAGCACAGGGATCTGAGGAAGATCCTCAATGCTGATTGACACTGAGCTGACAAGAGAGGAAATGGCTGGGAGAAAGCGTGTGGGAGGTTTTAATGGGTCAGGCCTGGAAGTGGAGCTCAGCACTTCTGCTCACATGCCATTAGCTAGAACTCAGATGACCATACCTGAGGGCAAGGGGGTTTGAAAATTATGCCCAAGAAGAATTTTTTTAACTTTTTTCTTTTGTTTTGTTTCTGTAGTTTATTGTCGCTGTCTGCATTTCCCAAAGGAAGGCCAGTGGTTGGAGGGCGGATTTGCCAATGGAAAAAAGGGTAAAATGAAGAATCTTCCGGAGTAATCCCTGTACATATATAGAATGTTGATTCTAAGTGTGAAAGCAATAACTCATTTTTTTATTGAGTACTTACTACGAACCAAAGTCTACTAAGCCCTTTCCTGACATGGTTGCATTTAATCCCATAGCAGCTGTGCGCATGGGTTTTAAAGGGTATCAACAGTCAAGGTGCATGATGACACAGTTCTTCTCTTCTGAAGGTAATGAAGAGCAAATGTGCCCCTGTAGGTCTCTTTTCCATCCTTCTTTCCCCTGAATGTGTCCCTGGGGTTGGTTTTCCTTGGGTGACTCAACCTGGCTTTCTTATCCTTTGGCTTTGGGCTGGATTTGGCGAGTAGGGCTCCCCCACTGGAGATCAGAGTGGGTGTGCCATAGTGTCCCAGCTACTCTGTGTTTGGGCAGTGGCCGAGCTTCTCCACTGGTGGCTACACTTCTCCCAGGCAGCTGCTCTCACATGGCTACAGGCTCCCATGAGGGGCCCCTCTTTCTGCACCTTCAGGCCTGGGATGACCATGGCTTCTTGACCTTGATAGTTCCTTGGTGCTTCACCAGCCCTTGAATGGTCCATGAACTTTCCCCACACCCTATAAATATTGGGTTGTCCAAAATGTGCATTTGTTTAGTTTCTGTACAATGGCTCTAGTAGTGCTTAGTTGTCTTTAACTTCAATCGAAACAATTTCATTAGATTTTATTGTGACATGTCATATCAGCATGAATTAAAAAAGAAAACTTATCAGCCCTGACTCATGTGGCTCAGTAGATTGAGCCCCAGACTGTGAACCAAAGGGTCACCAGTTTGATTCCCAGTCAGGGCACCTGCCTAGGTTGCAGGCCAGGTCCCCAGTAGGAAGTACACAAGAGGCAACCACATATTGATGTTTCTCTCCCTTTCTTTCTCCATCTCTTCCCCTCTCTCTAAAATAAATAAATAAATCTTTAAAAAATCTTATCAAAACTGGTAAATTTCTGTGTAGCCATTTTAATACTGAAGATGGAAGAAGACGTACAACATTTTTGGCATGTTATGTTTTATTATTTCGAGAAAGGTAAAAATGCAACTGTAATGTAACAAAAGATTTGTGCAGTGCATGAAAAAGGTGCTGTGACTGATCAAATGTGTCAAAAGTGGTTTGCAAAGTTTCTTGGTACTATTGACATTTTGGCCAATAAGTCTTTGCTGTGGGATGTCTTATGCACTGGAAGATGTTTAGCGGCACCCCTGGGCTCTACCCACTAGAAGCCAATAGCAGAAGATAGCCAACATACTAAAAATATCCAATCAATAAAGTTATTGGTGAAAATGAAAAAAAACCCGTGTTTCTTATTTTACAGAAAGAACTAAACAGAATTTTTGGTCAACCCAATAGTTTCTTCCAAAAAACTCTCTCTCCTCCTAGTCCCTGTAGGATTTGAGACATTGCACAGTGCCCCACCTCCCCCCCTTTTCAAAACTTTATATATTGCAGTGTCTACTTCAGAGTCAGGAAGACCTAGTTATTAAGCCCAGTTTGATCACTCACTAACTGTGTGATCTTGGGCAAGTGATTTAACCTCTCTGAGCTGTAGTTTACTCATCGGTGAAACAAAAGATAATGGATTTATCAAGATTAAAAGAAATGACATTTGCTAAATAACATTAGCTCACTGTTTGGCACATAATATGTGAATAATAGAATTAAAAATGGCAAACAATGTCATCAAAACTTGTCACTCAATAATTCATTATAAAATCTATATATTGCCTATTTAATTGACAGACATTTTTTTAAAAGGTGACAATTCCCAGTGTTTACAATGATGTGGGGGAGGGGCACACACTGCAAGTAAAAGTATAAAAGTTCGTAAAACTTTTCTGAAGAGCACTTTATCTATAGGTATATACAGCCTAAAAATAGTGCATTCTCTTTGATCCAGCAGTTTCCATCAATTTTAGAAATTTTTCCTAAGGAAGTTATCAGACAAAGATGCATCTACACACATGTTCACACTACCATTGTTTACAACCGATAAAAATGGGAAATAACAAACATTCAGTAACAGGGAATTGGTTACATAAACTTCGAAACACCCATTTAGTGATAGTGACAAATATTGAAAGATATTGACAAATGGCCATAGCACACTGGTGAGTAAAAAAAAATCATTTACAAAAGACTGTTTATAGAACATTATTTTATATTTTTGTAAAACTATAAAGAGGAAAAACTGAAAAGACATATTGAAATATTAATTTTGGTTATTTCTGGATGGTAGGATTATGGGTGATGTTTTCCCACTTATTCTTTTCTTTCTGTATTTTTTAACTTTTCTACATGAACATCGCACAGATAAGACTGTCCTTGGCTGCAAGTTACAAAAATCCAAACTGTTTGGATTCAACCACTCAACAAGGCCAGGTCCAAGGTAAGAAATGGGCATGGCTTTTCCTTCATGGCCTTCCGTGGCCACTGCGCCTGTAGTCGAACATAGGTTCAGAGAAGAAAGGGGCTCGGGGAGGCCCAGTGCCTGTCTTGGGAAACAAGAGTTCCCCCAGGCACCCGTAGGCCTGATTGGCCTGATTTGTATCATGTGACCATTTCTACCTACAACGTGCAGGGAGAAGGGGTTGAGAAATGGGATTTAGTCAGCCCCTTCACAATGTTTACCGCCAACACATCTTACTTTTGTAATAAAAACAATAATAAAGTATTAACATTTTAAAACAAGTTCTTTCTTTCTTCCCTTGATTACTTTCATGCTTCCCTCCCTCTGCCACTGCCCATCCACATCAGGCTGCCACAGCCAACAAATTCATACACTCAGAGCAGGGGTGCGGGGAAGAGTGAAGGAACCCGAGAGCAGGCTGCGCACCCCGGGTGCTGGGAGCAGACTGGTGGGCAGAGTGCCAAAGGCCTGGGAAATCTGCCCGCTGCCTGTTCAGCCAACCTCCTGCAGGCCCCTCTGGCCTGAGGCTGTGGCTATGCAGAGCTTATCAACAGAGACTTTTACAACTTCAGGACTTGGGACTCTGCTGTTATTTTATAGTGTGTAGAATCGGCCTGGTATTTCATCCGCCTTGCTTTGTTCTCAGCAGCGCTTCCCAAATAAAGGACATACCCATGATGCCTATGAGGGAATGAACTGGGAGGCCTGCGTTCAAGTCCTGACTGCGCCTGTTTCCCTCTTCCACGACCATGGACAAGTACTTAAGCTCTCCGTGTTTCTGCTTCCTCAACTGTAAAGTGGGAATAATAATAGTATGCATTTCCGATTCTATAATAGATCAGATGAGTCAGTATTTGTCAAGTGCTTAGAGTGGGCCTGTCACGTGATAAGTACTATATAAGTATTATTTAAAAATAAATAAATATGAGAAAGGCGGAAACAGTCATCGCTGCCTGGGCTCTATGTGTTGAGGTCAGGTCTTACTTGGCACAAAGCTGAGACATCTAAAGCTGCAAAGAAGGGCTGAGTTTTCTCTTGTTCCCTGCCGGCTGCCCCACGTGGTCCCAGTGGTGAGAACAGTGAACCCGCAGGAAGCTGAGAGCCATGAGACACCTCCTGAGTGGCAGGGACTCCTCAAGTGCTTTATATGTGGTGAGTGGCTCCTTTAAATCTTATGAGGCAGGTACTACCACTGCCCTCCTTTTTCAGATGGGGAAACTGAGGCCCAGAGGAGTAAAGTAACTTGACCGTAGTCACGTGTTTGTCGGAGGTGGAGTTGGAATTCAGCGCCAGGGACAGGAGTCTCTGAAGCCTGCATATTCCATATTAAGAGTGACGTTTATAAGGGACCTTCCCTGTGCACGATTTTAATGGTTAATATATACCTCAGTCCCAAATTTAAAGATACTTAAGGAGTTTTTATTAAAAATGCCCTATAACAAATCCTTCTATAAAATGCTTTATTTCTCTGTATTTCACTTGGCAAGTTTGAGTTTGCACATTTTGTGTTTTCTTACAATATAGCACAGCTATAGTGTTCAAAAAATAAATTCCAGGCCTGAAACTAAAAATTTATGGGGGAGATGGGTGCTTTTTTTTTTTAAGTATGAAACACAGGATTTAAAGGTCTCTCTGTGTGTCCTCAAAGAGCCAAAGCTCAGTAGCCCTTCTTAGCAATAAATGGTTGTTTTCGTGGCCAATTCCAGGTATATGGTCTCAAAACCCCAAGCTTAGGCAGCTACAATCATCAATTATTAACATCATGACCACCTCACAGGTCCAAACTCCTCCGTGGGTAGTGGCAGAGTTCGGTTCTGCTCTGTAATCTGTCCATGCCACCTCTGCAAATGCCGGTTCCAAAGAGGTACAACTAGACATTGCTTAGAGGTTTTGTTCACGACTACCATCAAGTTCAGGCTAAGTGTAAATGTTTCAGGAGATTTCCCTGTTCTTTCCCTTTAAGAAAAAAAAGTCACTCAGCCCCACCCCACCCCACCCTGAGCTTCTAAAGTTCTGGAGTCAGTGGTGCAAGAGATAGAGCCAAGATAAAAAGAATTGAAAGCGAAATGGGCTCTCTTTCTTTTTTAAACTTTTGTTCCCAGCTCTTATACCCCCCACCCTAAATTGCAGCTTCGTGGGATTTGACCTAATGCCACTACCAGCCCCACTGGTCCCTCTCCCTGGCCCAGGGCTGGTCCTCGGAGAGACTGGGAGAGAGATTAGGTGAAACATTAGCCACAGCCTCTTGGATTCAGTCCAGTGTCTTTCAATTATTTCTTTATGTGCTTTTGGTCCTGGGCTTACTTGGCATGAGACAGGCATCCATTAGAAGATTTCACAATGATTTGCCATGTTACAGTTCTAAACAGATGTGAACTCGTCACCAAAGGAAATTTATGTTTTACCATCTTTTCCTCCACCTCTCCCTGGGGAGCTGCAGGGAAAAGCACTCCAAGCGAATTAATCAAAATGACTAGGTAATGCTCTAAAAATAATAAACGTTGTTGTAACTCTGGATCTCTTTCAAGTTTGAGCTCATTTTGTGAGCTCGAAGATCCATACGTCAAATCTTATATATATATACACGTATATATGTGTGTGTATACATATATATATTTTTTAAAAGAGAGAAGTGGCCTATTGCATAGGGACAGATAAGATATTAAGACATATAGGCACAATCACTCTTATAACACTAGACTGCATTTTAACTAAACTAATTAGGCAACACGGCCAAGGAGGGGCTAAAGGGTAAATGCCTTAATGAGTCCTCAACTTGCCTTCATAAGCCAGCTGTGCAATTTAGGACAGGTACAAGTTTGAGACTCTGAACTCAAGGCTGGTCAGAAACCAAGGTGCAGAGTTAGAATTATAACAAAACAGGAAAATACATGTTGTATCTCTTTGGGCTTTCCTCACCTACCAAAAAAAAAGACAAACTATTGCTGGGCAAAGGCAAAAGAACTGGAACACTTTGAAAACTGATTCAAAAAAGTGGATAATGAAAAAACAAACAAGCGAACAACTATTATCATCCTGTTTTCAGACTACCTTCCTAGAGATCAGATCCAGAAGAATGTTTTTACATGAAAAGAAACTTGTAGCTGACTCCTGGGTTCCCAAGGCCTTCCTCCACGGTTGGAATGAGATTAGATAAACCTCAGGGTGAGGTCGAGGAGGGAAATTTGTACTGGAAAAAAAGAAAGCTTTGATGATCAGGGTAGAGACTCTTTTCTTATTTTAACTGGTTCACTTCTCTGATTTTCAGTTGGCCTCTTTCCCTAATACATGTCCCAACTATCCAAGAGCAAGGTGTTCTTTAAAGATCTGGACCCGGAGCATCCAGAGCCCTCAGTCATAATTCATCCATGTCAGGCAGGGCTGCTGGGCCAGAGGGCCTGAGAAAAACAGGAGCGAAGGCTGCCCAGCTTTATCAGGTATGCCCCTTGTCTCTAACTCAGAGCCCTGCTGTTCTGAGGTGAAATAACAAGGATATTTCCAAACTAAGAAGGCTCCTCTGGCCTCTGACTGCTTCTCAGATAATTCCCACATCTTCATTCTCCCCAAACGGTTGATTGCAGGGTTACTAATCCCAACCTGCTTTAGCCGGCCCCCATTAATCATGGCTGGCAGGAAAGACTAGAGGGTCATGGGTAATTGAATTCCAGCCAACCTTCAAACCTAATTTAAGTCAACCCTTTGACCTCTTTCCTGACCAAATCTGCTGCCAAGCTAGTAAATAAAGGTTGTTTTTAAATTAAAAGAAGTCTTTTTGAATGCCTACTGTGTGCAAGCTTTGCGAGAGATGCATCTGCTATCCCACTTCATTCATTCATTCATTCATTCTGTCAACACTTCCACGCACCCAGACACAAGGATTAGCAGGGAGTGGAGATGAGCGGAAAGGTCATCCTGGGGTCAGTCCAGGGAAGGAAATCTGTGCTCTGCAGACACCTGGACTTCCTATCTTTGAAAGAAAAATCTGTAGCATGGAAGCGCCTTGCACACAGGAAAATGGAATGAGAAACACTTCCCTTCTCTCCAAGAAAAGCCATGTGGAGTCTTCAGAGGTCAAAGACTCCCGTTTGGTGCTCCTTCCACCATGTTTGATTTACAGTGTCAGGTGTCTCTGGGCCTCAGGGTCTTCCTCTGTGACGAGGGGCAGGGTGTCTGTGTGGGGCAGTGACAAAGCCAACCCAAAAGGCTAGTGTGAGCATTGGAGGATTGAGAGATATCAGGAGGACAGAAGCGCCTTGTAAACTGCAGGCTCCTCACACATGCGACAGTATTGGGAATTTAACTCCCTGCTAAAACTGCCGACCACCCCTGAAACCGGTAAAAGACAGGGCTTCAGATCAAAGGCCTGGACGAGCAGTACACACTCATTCTAAATGATGGAAGTTTAGGTGGAATTTCTTAGGAAATTTGTGTCATTTACTTTTGGGGGGGGAGGTACATCTCTACATCACCATGATGTCTGCTGGATATATATAAGAACACGTACATTTTCCCCCTGTATTTTGTTGCTAGAATGCTTTTCTAGCATTTCAAAGTCTCCAGAGCCCACCCCACCTTCCCCTATTTCTCACTCTCCAACAGTTTGAAACCAGCTCACCAGCAGCCGTACTGTTCAGCTGGCACCACCCTTGAAGCCACAGTGGAGCTAGTCCTGAGTCCTGCCGACAGCATTTTGGCGGCAGTACGTTCTTAGGAACAATGAGTCAAGGATGTGCCGAGGTTTGTTCAGGAAAAAAATTAACGTGCTTGAATAATTTACTTTCTCTTTTCAATTCCGAAATGATACGAGGCCCCTGAGATTTCATCAGCAGCCAGGGACCCTGAGCAGCCCGGCGACGGCGGGCTGAAGGGGTGATGTTAATGGAATCATCCACCCGTGTTCCGTGGAGAGACGACGACCCAGGGGGAAGATGGGGAATCGCTGCAGATAAACACTGCAGCCGGGACCTCCGCGTTTATTTTTCCTGCTGCAGCGTCATCTCCACTGTTTAACTTCATCGGCATCACTGCTGACCCCAGGCCACACAATTTCACTGGAAAGAAGGAGACTGAATAGCCCAAACGCACATGCAATTGTTAAACAGTTGCAGGAGATGTGGGTTGGGATGTTTTTGCTGCTCTAGTCAAAGAGAACCGCATCTTCCTCTCTGGAGGGACAAAAATGGGAGTAACATTTGCGGAATACTCATGGGGGGCCGCAACCTGTGTTAAGCATTTTATATAGACCGTGCTATTTAATCTTCATACACAACAATTCCACGAGTTAAGGACTAGTACAGGAAACTGGGTGTCGGAGAAGTTAAGTAACTGGCCCTCGGTCACCAATGGTGAGCCGGGGAGGGAGGGTGTCCGCCGCGGCAGACGAGCTCCAGCTGTTCGCAGCAAACTCCCGGAACACACACAGTCCCCCAGCTCCAGTCTGGTCTTCTGGACTTTACGGATGGGTCCAGGCAGTTTTATTACCTCTACAGCTGCCCCTGCTATCTTTATTGGAAAAGCTGCCAAATCTCCCATCCGGTCCTCCGTCCAGTTCTGTATTTCTGTTTTATTGACCGAGTGTTTGCATTCAACCCCGCGTGGTCAGGCCCCAGCTTTGTAACTCACCCCCGGAGGCCTTCGCGTTGGCCAAGGTCCGTGTCTCCCTCCGCCAACCTGTAAGCAATCACCGCCTCCTCCCTCTAGAGGTTTTCCCGCAAAACTTATTATGAAAATAGGATCCAGAAAACCTGAAAGAACATTTCAGTGCACATCTGTCTGGCCTCCACCAAATTCAACAATTTGTTAACATTTTGCCGTATTCGATTTACTAATCAGCCCATCTTTCTATTTTCCTTTTGAACTATTGGAAAGTTAGTTTCAGAAATCGCAACACTTCAGCCCCAAACCCTTCATTCGGCACAGGTCTCCTAAAAATATGGAACATTTCTGACATGACCACTTTATTGTGATGAGGCCTGAGAAAAGTAACTGTAATTCCTTAATGTCATCCATTAGGTAATCCAATAGCAAATTTCTAAACCATTCCCCGACTGTCTTTTATAGAGGGTATACTTTTTAAACCAAAGTTCATGCGCTGGCTTGGTAGTTACGTCTCTTTAGTCATTTGTAACCTAGAGCAGCTCCCCTCCACCTTTTGTTTTCTTACCACCGCATTAAGTCGTGGGACAATCCCTCTAGTTTTTGCAGAGCTGAATTGTTTCCTGGCCCTTCACTGGTTTCTGCCTGCAATTACATAGCCAGGTGTTGGTGAGATGGCCGCTCTAGACTTCCTATATGGGAGGGGCTCCAGAGGGGGGCATCGGGTTGTCCTGAATGAGTGGCCAGAGGATTTTTGCATAACAAAAACTCTTAAAAACAACCTTAAAAAATTTTATTTAGTTATTTTTCAAGTACAGTTT
This sequence comes from Artibeus jamaicensis, assembly GCF_021234435.1. Lineage (NCBI taxonomy): Eukaryota > Metazoa > Chordata > Mammalia > Chiroptera > Phyllostomidae > Artibeus > Artibeus jamaicensis. The sequence continues at coordinate 4,555,000 of NW_026521954.1, forward strand.
TTTGTGTTTCTCCCATCTCAGGCCCCCCCTCAACCCCTGCCCGGTGCTCCCCACCTCCCTCCCATTTCCTCCCCCCCCCACCCAAGTCTTCATCCCTGTGTCTTTCATACTTGTTCCTCCAAATCCCTCCCCTTTTTTCCCCTTAAATTCCCTTCTCTCTCCCCTCTGGTCACTGCCCCCTTGTTCTCTATTTCAGTGTCTTTGTTTTTATTCTGCTTGCTTGTTTGTTTTGTTGTTTAGCTTCCTGTTAAAGGTGAGATCATATGGTATTTGTCTTCCAACACCTGGCCTATTTCACTCAGCATAATGCTTTCCAGTTCCATCCATGTTGTTGCAAAGGGTAGTAGCTCCTTCTTTCTCTCTGCTGCATAGAATTCCATTGTGTATATGTACCACAATTTTTTGATCCATTCATTTACTGATGGGCACCTAGGTTGCTTCCAACTCTTGGCTATTGTAAATTGTGCTGCTATGAACATTGTGGTGCATAGGTTCTTTGAAATTGATATTTTAGGATTCTTAGGATATAATCCTAGCAGTGAAATTGCTGGGTCAAAAGGCAGGTTGATTTTTATTTTTCTGAGAAAATTCCAGACTGTTTTCCATAATGGTTGTACCAGTCTGCAATCCCACCAACAGTGAACTAAGGACCCCTTTTCCCCACAAGCTCTCCAATATTTGTTGTTTGTTGGTTTGTTTATGATAGCCATCCTGACTGGTGTAAAGTGGTATCTCATTGTGGTTTTAATTTGCATCTCTCTGATAGCTAACAATATTGAGCATCTCTTCATGTGTCTCTGGATCTTCTGTATGTCCTCCTTGAAGAAGTGTTTGTTCAAGTCCTTTTCCCATTTTTTAATTGGGTTGGTTGTCTTCTTACAGTGGAGTTGTGTAAGTTCTTTGTATATTTTGGAGATTAAACCTTTGTCTGAGGTATCATTGGCAAATATGTTTTCCCATACAGTTGGTTGTCTTTTTAATTTAATACTGTTTTCCTTAGCCACGCAGAAGCTTTTTATTTTGATGAGATCCCATTTGTTTATTCTTTCCTTTATATTCCTTGCTCTAGGGGACATATTGGTAAAAATGTTGCTGCGTGAAATATCTGAGATTTTCTTGCTGATGTTCTCCTCTAGGACTTTAATGGTGTCACGGCTTACATTTAAGTCTTTTATCCACCTTGAATTTATTTTGGTGTATGGTGTAAGTCTGTGCTCAAGTTTCATTTTTTTTGCATGTAGCTGTCCAGTTCTCCCAACATCATTTGTTGAAGAGGCTATCTTTACTCCATTTGATGTTACTGCCTCCTTTGTCAAATATTAATTGACTGTAGAGAGTTGGATTGATTTCTGGGCTCTCTGTTCTGTTCCATTGGTCTATGTGCCTGTTTTTATGCCAGTACCAGGCTTAAATTGTTAATTTGCTTGACAAGTCGTGTCCTTACCTAGAGGTAGTAGACGTCATCTGTACTATAAGAGAGGTAATAAATAGTCATGCTGAATGACACAGACTGAACAAACTGCTTAGATTCAACCCTTGGTGATGCTACTTTTAGGCTGTGTGACCTTAAACAAGTTACTTAACCTCTCTGTTACTCACTTAAATCATTTGTAAAATGGTGGTGATTATCATCAGAGTATAATTCACATTTTGTGTTGAAATGAATTAATACACACAAAACAGTAAGACTTCTGCCTCAAACAAAATATTACCCATATTATCCAAGTGGTTGCCATTATCGTTATTCACATTCTTCTCCCACCTCCTGTCAACTCCCTTCTGTAGCGGTTTCCTGGAACTGGAGTGCCCAGCGTTTCTGGCTGCCCGATAGTTTGACACACCAGGGCCTTGTTCCTTCACGTTTAATTTATCCTGATTGACCTGGGGGCTTTTAGTTCGCCCTAGAAGTTCATCTTCTTTCCTCTCTCTAATCCGCGTGTCTTGTTTCACCAATTGAATTCTTTCTAAAATATCCATCTCATTGCCCTTTCTTCTATTGTTTTGTATGTCTGGAATAAATCTCTCCCTTTTTGCACTGAAGCATAGCATCCTTAGATTGAAGATATACTTCTATCTGTTGTTTCTAATCTAGGAACACTTTGTTGCTTAAGTGAATGTTGAAGCTTCTTGGTTCCCACTCATGCACTCAGTCAGCCAGTCAGTCGGCCAGGTTATTCAGTGTTCTTCTGGGCCGGCATGAGGAACTGGGCACCAGCTGGACACAGGAGACAGCGGTGAACTAAATGCGGTTCTGGCTGTGGACAGATAACAGGCCAATTACTCAGAGTGAAGAACTGCAGTTCTGGGAGAGCTGAACCCTGCGCCCTGACCACATATGAGATTCTAGGAGAATGAAAGATTGTTCATGGACCCCTTTCTCCAAAGGTATATTCTCTATTGCCCTGAAACTCCTATCCAGAGAGTAGCTAGAGTTGCTATCTGTTTTCATACAAATGTTTTAAATGTTTGTAGAATCATTGGAAGCTTTAGCTATTACTGCTTATTTCCTGAGAAGTGCATGCATTTTATTAGAATAACTGTAATAGCTTAACTTCCTCATCTGAAGAATGGGAATAATAATAATACCTACATTGTAAGTTGTTATAAAAAGTGAGTTAAGAGTAAAAATACTTTGAATGCAGCATGCATTTATATGCTTGAATAATAAATAAAATAAGTCTGTTAAAGATCACGATGGAGCAGGTGAGCTTTGAGGGATTAGGGAAGGAAAGGCAGGAAGCGTGAGGCCTGCTTACGCAGCAAATGAACAGGAAGTACTTGAAGAAACTGGTGAGGTCAGAGCAGAATTCAAAGATGAACTTTGACTGCTTTATGAATTTTATTTTAAATGTGGCCTCATGCACTTTCTTTATTCTGAGTTCTAGATTCTAATCAATGGCTTTCAAACTCCTAAAGAGGGAAGCCCAGTACGAGAATACTTGGTCAGAAAAATAAGTATCAAGTGTATGCATTAGTATTGTCGTGTAGCACATCACCACACGCTCCGTGATTTAAAACAATGTACATTTGCTCCCTCACAGTTTATAGAGTGCAGGCGTCTGGGCACACCTGAGCTGGGTCCATTATGAGGCTGTAATCAAGGTGCTGGCCAGGGTTGGTTCTCATCTAGAGGCTCAAATGGGGGAAGACATGCTTCCGAGTTCATCCCACTGGTTGGTGTTATGTATTTTGTTGCAGTTGTAGGACTCACACAAGCTCAGTGCTTTAAGACCAGCAAGGAGAGTCAGCCTCTGGAGTGCATCTGTCAGCAAGACAGAGTCTTATATAAGGTAATGTAATCATGGGAGCGATGCGCCATCACTTTTGTTGTGTTATATTGTATTGGTCAGAAGCAAGTTGCAGGTCCTAACTACATTCAAGGAGACAAAATTATACAAGAGCATGAACACAGATAGCAAAGGATCATGGGAGCCACCTTAGGGTCTCTTGGTCATAGTAAACAGCTCTGAGCTCTCTTTTTAAAGTACTTTCCACATGAGTAATCGAGGAAGCCGAAGACTTGAGAAAACGTAAAATATGAAACTCAGAGACCTAAAAATATTCATTCCATGTGTTTTATTTCAACGGGAGGTGGATAACACAGCATTCTGTAAACAATCCTTGACCCGTAACAAATGTGGCATCTTCAAAGGTGGGCCCCGGAGCGTGTGCGTTATGCTTTCCCGGGAAGGCGGTTCCGCATCCTTGTGAGGAAGTTATTTTCATCCAAGTTTGTCCTCAGGAATGAGGTGGCTTATTCCCAAACCCGTGTCACGATGACCGCAGTTGAGACATTTTCCATGTGAAGTCACGCTAGCTATTCTTATGTCTCTAATGACTGTGTCTCCCCCAAGACCTCGCCAGGAGTCTCCACAGCCTCGGAAAAAATTTCAAAAGTACAAAGGGAGGCAGGCAGTTAAAAACATTCTTTTAAAACGTAACATAAATCATGTTATTCAAAATGAGCCCTAAGAAAGTCCCCTGATGATGTCTCATCGTATCTCCCTTTCTAAAACCCTAAGAAGAGTTTGTTTTATATTTCGCACCTTCTCTTTACTCCAATTAATTACTGACTTAATTGTAAAACAGCTGTATATAACAGTTTCTTGGGAAAATGTTGTATATTTAATGTATCTTCTCATTAGTGCTCAGAATTAGCATCCTTTGAGATCATCTCAAAACCTTGGAAAGGAGGGAAGGGAAGAAGATTCTTCTTGGAGTCCTTCACCTTAGTCCCCTCCTCTTCTCCAACTAGTTCACTTCCTAGACCTACATTTAGAAAAAACAAACAAGCCATGGTGGCCCAGGGGAGAGTATAATAAATGACTGGCAAGGGGTATGAGCTTCGGTCACTCACTGAGCACTGGGGAGATTTCTATGAGGCTTGGCTTCTACATAACTGCTTCATTAACCCAAATATTCCCTCAAAGGGAACACAAGTTAAGTTTTGTGTGTGTGCTGAAGATGGTAGAAGTGGAGATGTCTGTTTAATGTGTGCTGTTCAGAGCCTGTCCTCTTCTCCTCCCCACTTGGCTCTTGCCCCCGCCCCATTCTCAAAGGAAAGGAGAAACTTCGTAGTCACCTGGACAGAGAAGCCGGCAGGAAAGTAGAAGTGCGTTCCCCAGGGGCTGGGACAGGAGGGTGAATCTGGTCACGGGCAGTGTTTGGGGGCTTGAGCTCTTCACTGACAGAGATGAAAGAGGAGGTGAAGAGGAAAGCATAAAGCCTACGGATAAAAAGGGTTTGGGGGCTAGAAATTGTGTGTGAGGTGGGGGCTGAGGGATAGAGAGCAGGGATTTTAAGGACAATTGCTCTAGACCTTCTGCTGGTCTCCTTAAATGTTAGAAGACTAGTGTTCCTGTGTGGGCTGGGTTTATTTAAGTGTTACATCATCCCGATCACCTCCAAGCTGCTGTTATTGTATGTAAGCATGTATTATTATGATACCCCATCCCCAGCATGGGTTTCCTAGGGTTGCCGTACGTAAAGTATCACAAACTGCCTGGTGTGAAACAACAGAAGTGTATTCTCTCAGAGTTCTGGAGGCTAGAAGTCCAAAATCCAGGCGTCAGCAGGGCCATGCACGCCCTGTCTCAATCCTGTAAGGCATAGGTGGCAAACACAAGGCCCGTGGGCCGAATCCGGCCCTCCACCTTGTTTCTACCTGGCAGCAGAACCGGTCTCTGGCTTAACTGTTAAGGAATAGTTACACTTACACAGTCCTAAAATTACATTCGGCCCTTGGAAGGCCACCGTGAGGCTGATGTGGCCCCCGGTGAAAAATGAGTCTGACACCCCTGCTAAGGGAACCCTCCCTTGCCTCTTCCTAGCTTCTCATGGTTGCCGGAACCCCTTGGTGTTCCTTGGCCTGCAGACGCAGCATTTCCATTCTTTGGCCCTGTCATCATATGTGCTCTTTGTCTCTGTGTGCGCATTGTTGTATGTCATCACCTTTTATTATGAAGACTCCGGTCACAGTGGTTTAGGGCGTACTAGCCCAGTATGACCACATCTTAACTGATGACATCTGCAAAGACCCTACTTTCACGTAAGAGCATATTCTGAGGTTCAGGGTGAACCTGAATGCAGGGGGTACACTATTCAACCCAGTACAAAACATAACATAGAGAGCATAGTTAAAACTATTATCCAATTAAATGTAGTATTTGTGCTCCAATTAGTTAGACTGGGAAACAAAGCCCATGAAATTCTGCTTGGGGAAGGAATTGATCTAAAACTGTCACCTTCTCTAGTACTTTCCTGCCAGCAGCCCTCATCTCAAGCAACGTGCTGTACTTCTCTGCTGACCTTGTTCTCCAAGCCACCATTTTCCTATACCTCCCCGCACATGCACACACACAGCACCACTAGTGGGAGAAGGGAGATCTCGTTGGTTGTCTCGAGAAGGGTGCCACCTCGTTGGGTGGCACATGCCACCTCCCAGCACCTACAGACGAAGCACTTTGCTTCCTTCTTGCAGAGAAGCAGGCTAGCCCCATCTCTGTCCCACATCACACAGAGGGTCCTTCTACAAAGCCCAGATCTCGGGTTTGGCCAGAAGTGGTATAGGGAGGACTGGAAGACCAGGGGCCACTGTGCTATCTTGCTGTGGGACACAGAAATGTGGAATGGCTACAATGACAATGGACTACTGCTCCAGGAATTGACACCTTACCCCTTTAGTTTAAAAGGTCTTATAAGAACCTCATTCACTAAGAGCCAGAAGATGTCTTGGGCCATATTTTGCCCAAGCAAGGGGTTTGTATGACTCAGGACAGGTAGAGTCAAGTCTCATATTTACTTACACCAGACTCAGATTTGTAAAAAGAACATAGCTTCTCAACTTTCTATAACCAATCCAATTGTCCTTAAGTGTTGCCTGACCCCCACACCACTGACTAATGAGGAGTGTGGGCAGAACTGAATTTTAGTCCAGTCTGGTAGGCCCAAGCTATTCCTATAAGCTGTCTCTTTTGGGTGAGTCAGTTTTTCCAATTGGCATCACTGTCCCTGTTTCTCTCCAAGATGACGTTTGGGCACGTGGGAAGCTTTGGGCCATCGGGGAGAGGGAGGCCCCTGGAGCTGTGCTGCTCCACCTCTGGAAGCCGGCTGATGCCTGTGGGGGTGGCTAGTCTCCTACTAACCCGGACCATTTGGAGGAAGGTCCCGGCTATAGTGTGCAGCTGGGGCGCTTGCAATATGGTCTCTCCTTGGTCAGAGAGGGCGCAAGTCCCCACTGACTCAGCCCCACTGCAGCCCACACTGGCACCCAGGATGGGGTCTCCTCTCAGGCCCTAGCTTAGTGGAGAGGCCCACCACATGTCCCTTCATGGCCACTATCCCCTCTAGGGCCAGGCCGCAGGCACTGGGGGCCCTCAAGGAGCTAGAGGCTTATGGCTCTAGTTGTCCCATTTTGAGCAGCTCCACGTGTCTTTGACTATTCTCAGCCATGTCCTCTGCCCAGGACCAGGGCAGGAGCCTGAGAGAGATGTAAAGGAGGTAATTCACTGCCATACTGCCCTGGGCAGCTCAAATCTCTGAACCTTGATGGGGGCAGAGACTGGTGACAGAGTGAAAGCTTACATAAAAAGTGGAAGAGCAAGAAACCTGAGAAAAAGCCATTGTGTCTCCAACCCAATCGCAATGTTACTGTTTGAACACATAGTTCATAGTGTTGGGGGTGCGGTGAGGGCAGAGAATGGCAGACAAATCAGGAATTAATCATTAAGCTTCAGACCAAGGCTGTCCAACAGAACTTTCTGCAGTGAAGGACATTCTGAATCTGCATTGGCCACTACAGTAGCCACTAGCCACATGTGGCTTCTGAGCACTCGAATGTGGCTAATGCTACTGAGAATCTGAATTCTTAATTTAATTTAAATTAATTTAATATTAAATTTAAATAGTCACACGTGGCTAGTGGCTAACACCCTGGTCCCCTGGCGAAGCCAGCAGACTTCTCTGCAGACCAATGCTCACAGTCTATCACATTACTGTGGAAACCAATTAATTTACTATGCCAATTTTTCTTTAATTTTAATTAAAATTTTAAATTATTTAATTAAAAAAATTTGATGCTATAGTACTTCTTTATTAATGATTAAATATCAATCATTATCTGGCTCTAGCAGTGAGCTGGATCATTGTATGTTTGACGAATGAAAATACCCAATATTTTGAGATATCTGATACAATGTAATATGATATGAAAATATCTATGATTTCTATTGGTGATAATAAAGTCACATGTATGGCTGCAGTTTGGGTCCAGTTCGGGATTTGTGAAAATAAACATGTATATTTTTTCCCATCCAAGTTCACAAACCTGCTGGAGACACAGGGACCCAGGCTAAAAATTCCTGCTCTAGACTTCTGTAAACCAGAGAGGTGGATGAGTAAGGTTAGTGCATGCAAGAAATATTTATGGAATGTCTACCACCTGCCAGGTACTATTCTAGACATTTGGGTTGCAGTTCTGAGTAAGACAGACAAAGTTGGAACTTTCAACAAGTTTCTATGTCGGTGGAGGAGGAAAAGAAGGAGTCAATAACCAGATAATTTCAGCCGGCAGTGAATACTACGAAGAGAATGTAACTGAGCGAGAGCGACTTGGAGGAATGGTGGCTATTTTAGATGGGGTGGACCAGCAAGGTCACTCGAGAAAGTGACTTTGAGTTGAAGCTTCAATGAAAGGATCCAGCCACTCAAAATCTGGAGACCTAGAGCTAAAAGAAGTTCGTGTTATTGGAGCGGTATCATTGCCACGAGAGAGCACCATACACTCCAGGTCAGGGAGTGCAGAGGGACCAAGTTAGTGCTGGAATTGGTGAGATGTCATCAGAGATGGCAGGGAACTTTGATTTCATTCTGAGTCCACTTACAGTGGAAGGTGGATTACAAGACCCCATTGGTGAATGGATTACAAAGGCAGTGGGAGCAGGGAGTTGGTGCAGGAAGCTGTGTTAGTAATTCAAGTGCAAAGTGATGGCGGCTGGTGACTGTGCATATCATCATAATGCAGATAAAGGAAACCCAAAGAAGGGTTTGTTGTTGTTTGTTTCTGAGAGGGAAATTTCAGAAATGTAGCTCATTTAATTTTTAGGTCTCTTATTTTTGTAAGATGTGTAGAACTGCTGCTTTCCTTTTTATTTTGACAACTCGGGAAGAAACTGACCCCAGGAAGCCTGTTAGACTTGGGCTACTCTCTGTGTGTTCCCTGCCGCCCACCCTCACCCCTCAGGGGAGCGAGTTCCCCCGGTAGACCCAGAAAGTGAGACTTCAGGGGAAGGGGAGAGGAGGACCTGGCGTCACACTCGGACCCCTGCTCTTCCTGGGACAGAAGGGGGCTGCATTTGGAGGGCTTCCTCCCTAGTCCAAGGTGGCAGGCAGGGGTATGGGGGAGGGTTGTGGGGTTTGAGAGCAGCTGGGTCTTGCTCCCTTTTGCTGCTCTCCCACCAAGGCCCCTGCTCTAAGCTTAGTGCTTCCTAGGAAGGGTTGATCAGAATTGAGAGGCCCTCGCCCACTTCCTGCCCCAGACCCAGAGCTGTCTGCAGGGGCCCAAGTGAGAAGGTGACTCAGGCAGAAAGTCCCCAGAGAGGTCATCTCCCCTGGACATTGCCGAGGTCTCCTGTCACTTATCCCACAGTTCTGGTTGGGCCCCAGAGTGACTACAGACTCAGCCTTCCCTGCCTGCTAGGAGGCTCCGGGGAGGGGCGAGCATCCCACCCAGAAGTTCTGTGGGGAAGCACTCCTCTCTCACTCCTTGAGGGTCCCAAGTCTTGAAGGCAGGGAGAGCAAGGGGGGGAGGAGATGGGCAGGCTGCTTTTCCCTGACATCGGGGTGTGTGCTCCATCCTCCCCGCACTTTCCGCCAGAAGCCCAGGCGTGGTGGGCTTTCTTCTGAGAACCATATTCCTCCCCTTCCCACCGACCTCCCTCCGTGGGGCTTCAGCAGTTTGCCCTGCCCCATCAGGGAGCCCATTTTACAGCCGTGACCTTTGGTCCCAAGTTGGGGGAACAAGCCCTCGCTCCTACCTCTTTTCTCTCTCACCCCAGCCTCCTTTCCTGTTTCCTACAGATGCCCCCATCTCTGCGCCACCTCCACTGTCAGCTGCAAGGGTGTCTGGGGAGCGTTTCCGGTGCCAAGGTGCTGAGAGCCTGGCAGGGCCTGGCAGTATGAACAGAAGAGCTGCTGTGTTTTTCCCCCGTTCCCCCTCCTCCCCTGGGAGCTGGCAGTTTGCAGAACTTGGGTGCCTCAGAAGCAGTGGGGTGGGCTGCGCGGGGTCTTGGCTGTGAAAGGTCCTGAGAGGGAGTGAGGAGTAGGAAGGTTCCCTCAGGTGCGTTTATATATATGGGGGGAGGGGCACCAGGGAAGTGGGGTTGGGATCCCTCCCCTTCAAGAAGCAAGCAGCTTTGGGGCCTGGGGGAAGCTTATTGATGGAGAGCCAGGGCCCCCACCACCTCCTCTACTGACCTTGGGGAGCTCTACCAAAGACACCCCCCACCCCCCAGTCTACTTCCACCTGCCTCATGGGCGCTGGGCTGGGTGGGGGAAGGGCAGGTCCAGTTCTGGCCGCGTTGTGGGGGCATGCCAAAGAATCCAGGGGCAGGGGTCGGGGGAGGGCGGACTCAGCAAGCTGGCCTTGTCCTCCCTCTGCCCAGGTCCAGGGTCGGGGTCCTCCCCTCCAGCTGCAACCGTTTCTGCCTCGTGTTTCTGCGTGTCTGACGTGGACAGATTTATCTCCCGCCTGATGCTGCTCTGCAGTTGAGCTCTTCTACCTCGAGGAGACTGTATTTTAGAGAAAGTATTACACAGCATTAACGTGACGACATGTGAAAAGAAGAAAAGAAAAGTGAGTACATTCAGGCCACACTTCCAGGGAGAGCTGAGAAACTACAATCAGGGAGCACAAAGGAAGAAAGCAGTCCCGGAATGGCTCAGGGTAATGCGATTTGCTGGGCTGGAAGACTGGCGGGGGGAGACAGATTCGAGGCAGAATCAAGACATATTTTGGTTTTATTACTGCCCTGTAGGTGTTGAAGCAGAGAGGCTTGGAGATGAGAATCTGAAGCTCAGTGGAGAAGTCAAGAGCCTTCTATAAATGCGGGATTCCCCATCACACAGATGGTGTGCAGGCCATGGAGGGTGTGGAATCAACTGAAAGAAAGGGCTGGCTCTGAACTGTGAGGAAATTGAGTATCTAGGATTACTTTTTTGGCTGTTTATTGTGCACTTTTTTGTTTGTTTGTACTTCTGGGTTGGTACATGCTTCCAAAGGCAGTGTGGCCCCTCTGCTGCTCCGGGAAACCCCATGGGGTTTAACTGCGGGTTAAGGTGACGGCCTCACAGAAGCTTCTGATAAAAGGTGATCATGCTATTTGCAAGGACCCATCACCATGCTTTCCCATAGCTAACTTCACAACGATGCTCCTGTGGGCACTTCCCAGGCTTTTTTGGAGCTACCAGCATTGAAAGAACACCCCACCCCGGCCCTGTGAGCTCCTCTTCCCTCTGTTGCTGCCCAGGGCGCAGGCAGGTGAGCTGGTCTCAGCAGTCAGACCCGCTCACCCCCAGCGTCGAGCAAGAGGCTGAAGTGGCAAAGCGGCAGGTGTCAAATCCAGTCCATTCTGGAGAAGGTCGCTGCAACCCCACTCACTGCTGAGTCAGGCGTGGCAGAGGTCAGCAGCAGTCACGCCTAGTGTCCTGACAGGATCCGCGGTACAAACCAAAGCGTCTTTGTCCAAGGTGAAGCAGGAGCACCTCCACTGCAGTGAGCGGCCTAAGGAGTCACGTGGAACTTCCTGAGAACGCGTTCTCCATGCCTTGTCTGCTCGCCTTTGGGGAGCTACCTACTGTCATTTAATAATTCCTTTTCTGCTAAGCTAGTGTTGATGTTTAGGTTTCCCAGGAAACAGACAGAGATTTATGTGCAGGAGGTGTGGGGGTGCAGTGGCCTCAGAATCAACGTCCGTGGAGGCGGGAGGTGCAGAACAGGGCAAAGGAACTGAGATGCAGTTACGGTAGGACCATGGTCTGAGCCTGGGGGAGCTCAGAAGCTGGGAGCCCTTCACGCTTGCCCTGAATTGAGCCAAGGGGGGTGGTTTTTTCCTCACTCCATCCCCCCCACTGCCCACTCACTGAGCACAGACCACCCAAGGAATGGGGTGTGTCCTTGGCCAAGATGACCCTGAGACAGCGAGCCGTTCCTGGCCAGGGTGCAGTGAAAAGCCGTCAGCACCCCAGTCTCCATGACAGCTCTACCGTGTACAAACCCATCATTCCTCAGGAATCTAATAATAATCTCCTCTTTAAAAGCAACTTAAATGAGGAATTAAGGCTCGAAAATATTAAATGAAGGGCTAGAAAGGGGTGGGGGTGAAACTCACACTCTAGCCTCACGATTCCAAATGCCGTTTCTGTGCCTGCCCGCTACAGAATGTTGCAGAGAGTAAACAAACCCTCAGACACAGACAAGCTGCCCAGGAGCCAGAGTAAAAAGCCCTGGGCAGTTTTAACATTGCGAGGCACATTACTTTTGGAACTTTTCTCAGGAACTCTTAAACTTATCTAGGAGTTGGGACAACAGAGTCCAGATGGAGCCACCCTTTGTGAAGGAGCCTCACCCTATAATCCTGCGCACAGAGGACCGCAAAACAACACCCAAAACCCCACGCTGGGTATCATCTGTTGACACTAAGCCCGTATTCCTGCCTTCACTTAGGTTCCATCCTAGGGTCTGAAAGGTGGCCCGGGCTCTGCGGGGATTTGAGCTCTGCCAGCAGAAGGAAGTTGCATGATATTCAGAAGGTAGGAGAGAGATGGAGACTGTTTTCTTGCAACTGCGATGGTGAACAAGCAAACACTAACACATGTCCACAGCAGCAGCCAGACTCCACACCCGTGGCTTGGTCACCAGTGGCAGGAACAGAGGTGAAAGTAGCAGCAACAGATTCCCAACCTTTGGCTTGTAAACAGTTGCTGTGGTTGGTGTTCAACCCAAAAGGCCAGGAGCTGTCCCCTATTCTACTCCTCCATGCCTTCCAAAAATTCTGTAAGCACTTAATTTCCTGTACAAAGCCCACCTCTTTCTGCTTGAAACATTCACAGTGGTTTTCGTTTTGCTGTGCTGAACCTCATACAGCACCCAAGCCTGAAGCCAGAGTCCCTGACTGTACTTCCCACGTCCACACACGACACAACCATGACCAGAGGGGAAAATGCTAGAGGATGACATGAAGAATAAAACACAGCATGAACCAAATTCCTCAGTGCAAGAGGACTCCTTGGGGAATCCAGGGCCCGTGGCCCAGTTGGGTACTGCTTCTTGAAGCAGATGGGCTGAGGGCCTTGTCTTGCTGTTGGATTGCAACACTCAGCCTTTCCAACAGTGACAGTTGGTCCCAGAAGAGGCCTATTTTCTGTCTTTTTGATCCAACCTCCCAGTGTCACAGAGAAGTAAGGCAGGAAATCCCGCAGCTGGTCAGGCCCTTTTCTGACCAAGTGTATCGACAAGGTGTTTTTCCAGTAAAGCAGATGTGGGGGAGGGGCCCACAACCCCCGCCAATTAGCCAAGTGTCAGCCAAAAACTGAGGAGCCAAAACAGAGTAAACAAAAGAAGTGCCCTTCGTGGGCCCATGACCCTCACCCCCAAAGAATGGTGAAGAGCAGTGAACTTGAGAAATTAAGAGTCGCTGGGATTTGTACCTATCAAAAGTGAAATGACTCTTTCAAACAAAGGTGCCATGTTTAGAGAAGAGCAGGGCCAAAGCTGCCAAGTCTTCAGCCACACAAATTGCAGCATAAAATGCAGAGCACAGACGATGCTGTGAAATTGTTGGTGGAACGACAGACTGTGCGAGGGGGGATTAAGGTAACGTGCAGGCACCTTCAGTATTTTTTAACAGGAATCACTAAAATACCAATTCTACTTCATGAGTGTTTCCATGTTTTGGGCAACAGCTGGTCCCACTTTATTGCTATGGGTACAATGAGTTCTATTAAATCCTGTGTAATAGTCATATTCATATGCTCCCCCCTTTTAACAGTCTTCTTAATTAGGGTGCTGTCCTTTTAAGCAAAGCATTTATATAGTTACTTTATTGCATTTGAATACAGTGTTAGCTTCAATAGACTTAATATAATTTTATGGGTTTTAAAAAAGAGCTTTACAATGAAGGGAATTTATTTTATCATCAGAAGGGAGTTATTCCCATGGATATTTAAAAGCCATTGCTGCAGAGGCTTACGAAGTTTGTTGAGAAGGGAAGATTCCGAAGATCTGGGAGATGGTGGTAGTTCAGCCACGTACTAGCCTGATTTCTTTGATCCTTAATGTTCTCATCTACGAGATAGGGTCGCTGTCTTCCTTGCTTACTTCATGGAGTAATTGTGAACAACAAAGTATTATGCGTGAGGGGACATTTATAAAGCATCAGGAGTGATGCACATTTTCAGGTCTATTAGCCTCCCCATGGAACTTGTGACCTCACACCATAGGTGGAGATGGTGCTGGTGCAGGGGATTTAGAGGCATTAGGCAGACTTAGACTTTTAGGATGCATGGGAGACAGAAAATAGGGAGAGACTAGATTGTTTAGAAAAGATGATGGGGGATAAACAGAGCTAAGAGCCTCAGATATTTGAGGACAGAGGGACAGAAGAGAGATGTGGGGTTAAGCAGGTGCTAGTTGTATAGGTACCCACGGATACCAAAGTCTGCGCCTCCTCTCCATTATCCCAAGTGGTTTTCCAGGCTCACACACACCCAGCCTCACCCAAACCTCTTTCTCACTCACATCAGAGTCCAAACAAACAACTCTTCCAGCAAATGAATGTTCTGAAATATCCTCTTTCTACCCCCAGAGTGCTGGGATTCTCTTTATTGGGGTTGCATGTCCTCATCCCCCTTTAAATATCGACAAAACAAATCCTGGCTGCATCAGGTTTTAGCTACACCTGCACAAATGGATACACCCTCGGCAGTGTAATTTTCAAATCTGAATGACAAAGAGTTTTGAAGGAGACCCCAATGTCTTTGGAACAATACTACACCCCCATACTCCAATGTAAACCTGTATCATAGTCTTTATCACTCTTTGTCGTAGAACCATAAGAATGTTAGTCACCTTTCAAATCATGGAGTGAAATGCACTGTGTTTTCCATGATACGTTCAATATAAAATTCAGTTATTTCAAGCCCAGCTGTTTCCTCTACTTCCTTTAAATAGATCCAAGTTTCAATGTAATCTCAAGTATCTAGGCATGGAAGCAATAATAGTAAAAAAATATCAGTGTGCATAGAATCAGAAAGTGTAAATTTGACTCAAATTCTAACCCTTAGTGACTGGGGAAGTTTGAGCAAGTTGTTCTTTGCCTCTGGACCTCAGTTTGCCAAACTCTTGAAATGGGGATGATAGCACCTACTCCACAGGGCCAGGATCAGATGAGCTAACGTGGGTGAAAGAGGCCTGACAAAATTAATATTAAGGCCTTTCTTTATTGATTATATGTTATAGTCAGATAAATGTCCTCATTTATTAATATCTCATTGACACTGGAACCTCTCAAATATGTTCTGACCTCAAATACTGATCTGCAAACTTCTTAGCCTCAGGTCAGGGTTGGGAGCTGTCCTTTTTTTCTTGGCTTTCCACCCCTGCTCTCTAGATTTAAGATTTAATTTTATTGT
Organism: Artibeus jamaicensis; assembly: GCF_021234435.1. Lineage (NCBI taxonomy): Eukaryota > Metazoa > Chordata > Mammalia > Chiroptera > Phyllostomidae > Artibeus > Artibeus jamaicensis. The sequence continues at coordinate 4,570,186 of NW_026521954.1, forward strand.
GGCCATGGCCTTCTTGGATGACCACTCAATTACAGACCAAAGTGCCGAATCTCATTGCCAATTTCAAGTCCATCTAACTGCTGTCCATATGTAGAGGCTTTTACATACCCCGACACGATCCCGAGCATCTCAGGAAGAGTAAAGGGAAATGCGGAGCAGTCTTGGAGCTCTGAGTGAATGGAGAGGAACACACAAGGGCTGTAGCAAAATGTAAAGGCCAAATGATTTTTCATATCACAGTCTCTGATTCTGAGAATCTGCTCGCCTATGTGTGTCTAAAACTGAACACCAAGCTATTTCTTTTGATCCAGTGGATGGTGAAGATGGACCCTGCCAATAGCTAAGTATCTGATGAGGTTTGCGGAGAACCAATAATTAGCACCACTTTTTTTTTTGGCCCATATTCTGAACCAATTGAGAAACAAAACAAGAGGTTTGGGCAGGTAGAGAACCCGAACATCACCTTTACTGTTCACAATTAAGCTAATAACTACAAGTAGGTGGGCTTCCTAATACATTCTAATATTTATGAGCACAACTTACATCTACAAGCAAATGAGCTTCCTCCCCTGCAGGCTTGTTCCACATCTGAGAGCAATGGTAATCTAGTCTTTCTGAAAGAGTGTTTCTCTTTCCCAAGAGAAAGAGAAGAGGAAGGAATTCAGGAATGCATTTCCAATCCCTCCTTTCAAACTCCCTCTGAGGAGGGATAAAGATGGAGATCAGAGAAAACCCAAAAATGTTGTGTTTCATACAGACGTCACTTCACACAGATGGAAACAACAGCTCTGGGAAAGTAGCCTTGCTCGCTAACAGACCAACCATTCTTTCAGCCTGAAAGTAAATTCCCAGGAGAGGAGTCAACTCTGAAGTCCACAATAAACACACAACTGTGCTTCTTAAAGATGATGACTCAGATGAAACATCCATATTTTAAGAATACTTATATATTGCAAAATATTTGGCTGTCACACATTTCCCATCCCTTCTTACAATGCTTTCTCCCCTAGGCTATCTACCCTGCTAATTATAAAATCATCCATCAACCCGAGTGTAGTAAGACAATTGTTGAAGAGCAGTTGGAAATAGAGAGATTGAGCCATGGATGGTTTCCAGATCACAGAGTCAAAGCTATGAAACACTTTGCAAGATGGCATATTTTTTTCCCTCCCTCAGCCTGGATTACTTTTTAGTGTTCCTGATTCTACTGGCAGGAGTCCTCTTGAAGTCGGGAAAACCATATGAAACCCATCCTGGGGGTTGCCAAAATAAATTGTTAATCATATCAGATGTATCACCAAAGAGTGCTCCATCATAGTCAGTTTTCCATTTTGTAGCTGTTCCCCTTGGCTTCATTCAGGATCTTCCAAGAGGAAGGAAACCCATATTGTACACGCTACATCTCCCTGTCTGCCAGAGGAGAAAGAACAGTGGGGAATGCTCAGAGTTCAGGGTCAGGGCCCCCCTTATACTCATGAGAGATGTTTATTACAGTCCAATTGCAACTGTGCCTCTGGGGATGTAGAGTTTGGGGTCCTCTCCTATATCCATTATAGTTTGGGAGTATGAGAACCCCATAAAGGATCAATTTTCACAGAGTAGGGGTGACCAGTACCATCTGTGCCTGCACGTTTCAAAAATGGGTTCTTTAGATGCAAAAGGTATACCAATGATTGCAATTGCTTCCATTACCTGGTTCAGTGAAATGGAACCAGGCTCACATGGGCACTTAGTTACCTGGTCTACTCAGTTATAAGGGAAAGAAAGAAGCAAACGATAATCAGGGAATAATGCTTTTTTTTTTAATAATGCAAAAGCAAACTAGATCAGCAATAACCAAAATCTGTCCTAGGAAAGATCACATTGACACATCTAGCCTAATCATAAAAGACCCTTGGAAAACAGATTGACTTCCTTTAAATTAAATCTGTGTCTCCTCCACATTAATAGTATTCTACAGCCATCAAATGAACATTGTAGAAGGCCGTGCAGTTCTTGACCGTTAACTATGGCATAGGACCTTGGTATTTACCAAGGAAAGAATGTGAGTTTAAACAAGAAGGAGACTTTGTCCAGGCCTGAGATGCCCAGATAAACAAAGTCAACGTCCTTCTTTGAGCCTCCATTTAGCCAAAGTTCAGCTGCTTTGCAAAATAAAACACAAAGATTGCCACGCTGTCGTTCCAAAAGCATGCCAGTTCCCATCCTGCTGGCTCCCGTCCCATCTATTAGTAGTTATATATTTTGACTTCAGTCTTAATAAAACAAGCTCTATTCACCAAACCTCATTTACCGTGACTCATTTAGGCAGTGACTTATACATGCTGATTTGCTCCAGTTTAGGAGCCCATTGCTCCTCTGACTTTGGAGATGTGTCTTACCTGAGCATAAACCACGAGTCCAGGCCTAAGTGCAATAGTCACATTAGAAAATCTGAAGCTCCATGAAGTCAGTCTCAGCTTACTGGGACTGGTCGGAGCTTACTGGTCAGAGACGTGACACTTGGACATGGTTGGCTGCTGCATGCCTGGGATCTGTTTATCCAAGCCCAAGAGGAAAGGCACCCCAGCCAAACAGTGTGCTTCTCACTTTGCTGTACCTCCAACAGGAATCTCCCAAATCTGAAGTTTCTCTCCACCAGCTCAGGATCTAGTAATGATATTTGTGTGTGTGGTAGGGGGAGAAGATGGACATTTCCTGCAGAGAGTTTGAAAACAATAATAATGTCAACTGAGGGATGGGCTACTTTTTATTGTCACCGTGTGCCAGACAATTCTTACCAATGTGAGAGATAAAACACCTTTCCTCAAGACATTATGATATTGGTCTGAGCTTCACCCAGGTGCTGCGATCACTATTGGGCTTACTAATGCACAGGTGAGCCTCAGATGAACACATGCTGCTCTCTCTCACTGAACAAACACCGTCTCTATGTGGAAGTCAGTTTGTAGAATGCCCAGTGATGCGGTTGCCCTTGACACACCCAAGGGAACTCGGTACACTATTCACTTTGAAAGACAAATACCATATGATCTCACCTATAAGTGGAACTTAATCAACAAAACAAACAAGTGAGCAAAATAGGACCATAGACATGGAAATAAAGAACAAACTGACAGAAACCCGAGAGGGTGGGAATAACGGGGCAAAGAAGGGGAAAGATCAAGTCAAGGAACATGTATAAACAACCCATGAACAAGGACAGCGGCGGTAGGGGGAGGATTGAAAGTAGAGGGTGAGCAAGGCCGGGGAGAGCAATGGGGGGGAAATGGGGACGAGTATAACTGAACAACAATAGCATTTTTGTAAAAAAGAGGGAGAACGTTCTTAATGGTTCAGAGTCATTGCAGCTTACTTTAGCTACGTTTCTTTCTCCAGTCCCTGTGTACAAAGTTCATTAAAAGAAAATTTTCACTGTTTGTACTGCTCTTCTGGCCATTATTATTATTCATGTCATTTCATGATTATCCCTGAAAATAATTTCGTCATATGGGGAGGAAGGTGATCCACTCTGCATATTAAATATACCAGGCACGCCACTGGGTTCTAGGCAAAAATACACAGGGTTTCTACTCTGAAAAGGTAAAAACATATATTCAGGAGAAATAATGATTTATTTGTGGATGAATATATGAATGAAAAATTATGCTTTATTATACAGGGATTTGAGGTTGCTTTTAAGAAATACCTATAGAAAAAGGGCAAAATGCAAGAGAAACATCAAAACTATAGAAAATAGAATAAGACAGAGTAGAGTACAGGAGAGGACACATGTGTACAGGCAGTGAAGTCTTCTACGATTGCTAACGCTACTTCTTTGCTTTGGCTTTGAGCTTCCTATCATCGAAGAAAACATACAAGAGCAAATCAACCCACGACATCAGGCTGTGACTCACGTACCATAAAATGACAGAAGCAGAAGGAGTGTGGGCTGGAAGGAATCAGCAAGTGTGTTCCTTGAGGTCCTAGGTGCTGTAATTTGTAATCACAGCTACGGATAATTGCAGCTTAATTAATAAATAATTGTCATACAGTGGGATAAATGTTGCTAGTGCTTCATACAGAATAGTCTGCTACCCATAGGAGTTTGGTCACCTGACTGTGGAGTGAAAAGAAACAGAGAAGGGCATGCAAACAAAGGTATAGCCCATGCCGAGGTGCTGGGAAAGAGAAGACTGTGCAAGTTCACGAAGTACAATAATTTCACTGTGACTATAATGGAGATTATAACCCAGGATGCAGCAGGACGTAAGAGAAGAGGCAGCACCCAACTTTTGAATGATGGCGGCAGAGGCAAAGCACGACCCTTGAGCCAAATCTGGATCTTGGACTTGTGTTGTAAATAAAGTTTTATTGGGACACGGGCATACCCATTCTTTTACATATTGTTCATAGCTGCTATCTTTCATTGCAATAGCAAAGTTGAGTGGTGGGCAGAAACCACACGGCCAGCCTAAAATATTTATTATCTGGCCGTTTGTAGAAAAAGTTTGCCAACTTCTGATGTAGAACAAACTAAGGAGTTTGAATTTTATTTTGTAGTTTAAAGGGAACCAATGAAAGATTTTAAAAAGTTAGGAGAACGAGCAGGGTGCCCTTGGAAAGTTTACTTCAGAAATACTAATTTCTGTTTGTTAAAGATAAAAATGATTGGGCATGAACTCATTCACCTCAGGGAAGACTGTTTTGAGAGCCTCAAATAAGAGCTGCCTATACCTGATCCACTTTATGTAATAACATACAGTAGTCTCCTTGTCCAGTTTCATCTTTCATGGTTTCAGTGACCTGCAGTCAACTGTGGTCCAAACACATAAGTGGAAAATTTCAGAAATAAACAATTTTGAATTTCATACCATAATGAGTAGCGCAATGATGTCTCACACCCACCAGCTCCATCCTGCCCAGGATGTGAGCCCTCCTTTTGTCCAGCATCTCCATGCTGTGTAGCCACCCTGCCAGTTAGTCCATTAATCGCATCTCTGTCATCAGATCGACTGTCATGTCTCAGTGATTGTGGTCCAGTCATCCTTATTTTACTTAGTGATGGTCACAAAGCACGATAGTTGTGATGCTGACAATTCAGACGTGCTGAAGGGAAGCCGTAACATGCTTCTTTTGAGGGGAAAATGTATGTATCTGTAGAAAAAATAGAATATCTACAGTTTGGTACTATCCATGATTTTAGGTATCCACCGGGGGGGTGGTCTTGGCAGCATCCCTTGTGGTGAAGGGAGGACTCCCGTTTTAGCCAATGACCTCCCAAGCAGGACAGATTTCAGAGACCCAAACCTTCTGAGATTCTAAGCAGGAGCAAATTGTCCCGCAGACTCCGTTGAGACAGGCTCCAGTGACCTGGGCAGGATGGCTGGGGAGTAAGGAGAGTAACTGAGACATTTTTGGGGGTGGCAGACCCACAGCGTGTGGTTAGAAGCATGGGCTCTGGCTATAGCTCTGTATCAGCCATGTGCCCGCAGAGGCGAGGCTCAGTTTCCTCATCTGTCAAATGAGGATTATAATAGGGCCAATCCTCTAATAAGGTTGTGGTGAAGACTAACAAATTATACCGTTTCCATCACACGGGAAACAACGATTGTTCATCATTTCCCATTACCAGAAGCATTTAGATGGAGTTTAACTCTGACTTTAGATATCTTGCATCATATCACATCACTTCACTTCATATCTCACCACATTACACGTGCATTTGAAAGTAAAATGAGAAAGTCTCTTCTGTTCCAGCTACTTGGCAGCTACAGAAATAAGAAGTGGCAAAAACTAGCCCTCCCCCCACAGTGGGAGATAAAACTAGTATTTAAAAATAAATGACTTTTTTAATCTAAAACTCAGCTCTCCATATTAGTTAGTTATTTATTATGTTAGTAATAACATAATAAATAGGGCTGCCATAAAAATTGCCATGAAGTGGGGGGCTGAAATCAATAGAAACGGATTCTCTCGCAGCTCAGGACACTAGAAGTTTGCAGTCAAGGTGTTGGTTGGGCCCTACTCCCTCCGGGGGATCATCCTTCCTTGCTTTTTCCAGTTCCTGGTGGCTCTCGGCAGTCATGGGCATTCCTTGGCCTGTAACTGCATTGCTCCCATCTCTGTCTTTGTTATCACATGAACTTTATCCCTGTGTGTGTCTCTGTGTCTCCGCGTGGCCTTCTTATGACAATGCCACTCATTACATTTAGGGCCCAGCTTAATGTAGTATGACCTCATCCTAACTTAAGGAATTACATACACAAAGACCCTGCTTCCAGCAAGGTCATGTTCTGAGGTTCTGGGTAGACATGAATTTGGCGGTGGTGGGGAGGGACATTATCTAAGTCAGTACAGTTATTTTTAGTCACATTTTCCAAGCTCTAGCTTCAGGTCATCACTATCTTTTGTTTACTTGTCCTCTGAGTTTAGCACCTGTCCATCCCTCTAGCTCTTAACTGCACCTTGACACATGCAGGGCCACTGCTGCCAGGGAAAGCTCCAGAAACCCATTCCTTCACTGTTTTATCTCTTTCTTGGCAAAGAAAGCGTGAGTGCACAATTCTTTGCCTTGAGGTTATGCTTTGCCATTTGGGTCACTTTCTATTGGAAAATACAATATTTTCTCTTAGAAAATACATTTCAAGTTGCAAACTCCCATTTGCAAAATATTTTTAGGAATTCCTGCATTGTTGATGAGACCGCATGCAGAGTCTGTGACTGTCATCTGAGCCACAGTGGGACTCCAGCTGCGATGCAATCCCTCCAGATAATGCTGCCCATCATTTAAAAAATGAGTGTCATTATCAAATATTAACATTTCATGTTGGGGGGACTCACATAACATCAATTCCATTTTTAAGACAAGATTCTGACCTGTGTAAAGTATTTAAATATTATATTTCTTAACGTGGGTTAATCTAAAATTAGAACCTGGGACAAGGTCATGTTCTAAGCAGTTTATCTGGGAGGTGAGCCTGGGAAGGATGAGTGAGGGAGCAGGAAGAGCGGGACATGTCCACAGGCAGAAGGAAAGGCCGAAATGAAGTGCCTCGTCAGGGTCACTGCTGTGTGCAGTGAAGTCTTGGTCCTCTAGGACTTCGGAGAATTGTAGAGAACAGCCCCCCAAGTTGTCCTCTTGCAAGACTGGAGGCTGGAGCGTCCCCTTAGCTCCTTCTGTCCATCAAACAAAGACAGATTCCGTGGCAGTAACACCGTCACACTCGGATCTGGAGCTCCCTGAGGGAAGGTGCTGGGCAGACTGTGCTTAAGGTGAGGTGCTGGTGGGACCCGATGAGACATAGCCCCATGCACCTGTCCACCAGAGCTGTGGCTTCTGTCGGAGGTGAGCCAGGAAGGCACCAGAGGCACCTGGGATAATAGAGTCCCCCTCTTCATCGAGGATATGGTCTTCACTATGGCCATCACCTGGAAGTTAACTTCCAGCATACCATACAAGCATTATCCTTTCCTTTGTGTGCCACGTCACATAAAGCAAGTGAGAGATTTTAAAGCAGGGTGATGTATTGTTTCACATAAGTTTGGAGGAATTACAGTTCCTGTTTTGATTAAATTAAATGTTTAATGGCATCATTAGGTGCCTACAGTTCTTTATTCTCGGGCCCTGCCCCCTCCCCTGTGGTTTGTCTTTCGTCCTCAGATTGCCCCTTCGTGGCTGCATGGTGGCTGCAGCTGCCTTGAACACCATCTCCTCAAGCATCAGTATCCAAAGGGTGGGAAATGGGGTCCTCTGCTTGGCCCACCCAAAGGGCAAGGAAGGCTCTCATGGAAGTGTCCTGACAAACTTCCCATCTCATCTCAGTGGCCAGAACACAACCACAGTCCTTTCCAGGAAGGGGACAACCACCTAAATCAGTTAGAATGTTCCAGCATAGACTTCTTGGAAAGATATTTGTTGTGACTCACTAATCAGTCTTAGCACCACTAAAAGGAGGACCAGCCAATGTGCATCTCACGATGGGATGTGACACAAGCACCCGGCACCTCCCGGGAAGTATTGTTGCAAAACCATGAAATTGAACCTGACGTCGATCACGTCACTGGATCCACCTACCAATGTAAAGGAAATACTGGAGGTAGAGGAAGTACTTAAACAGCATCATGAGGAGAAAATAAGCTAAATCCCGGTTGTAGGATATGCTAGGGAGCAAATGGCCCGGTTTTTCCAACAAGCCAATGGCACGAGAAAACAAAGAGGAGGGAGGAAGATATGACACTGAAAGAGACTTAAGAGACATGACAGTCAAATGCAAAAATGTGATACTTGTTTGGGTCCTGCGTCCAGGGAGCCAACCAAAAAATGACATATTGGAGACAACCAGGGAAATTCAAATATGAACTGGCTATTAGATGCTATTAAATCTTGTGGTCACTAATGATCACAAGGTATCTATGAGCGAAAGAACATGGTGCTTGACATTTGCTTTAAAATGCTCTAGGGAAAAAGGGGTGGAAGGAGATAGGTAAAACAAGACTAACAAAATTGTTGATAATTTTCAAATATGGGGATGATGCACAGGAATTTATTTAAGGATACCCTCTACTTTTACCTGGGCTTTCAAATGTTCTATACCTACATTATGTAAAGTCAAACAAAGCTAAGTAGCTCACAGTGTTTGAGGGAAGGCCTGAGAACAAGGCTTGAAGGTCAGCTTCCAATAACCAATCCTCCAAGTGACAACCCAGAACTGGCATGGTAGGAGACAACCCCAGTGAGTCCACCCACTGAGCACCAGAAAAAAGTACTGACCCTACTTGTGTCTTCTCTGCACCATGAACTTGACTTTGACACCACAGGGAAACTGGTGCTTCTGACCCTACTGCCCTTGAAAGCTTGGTGTGTCAATGACTCCTCTGGGCCAGCAAAAGCTGGAAAGCACAGAGCCTGTTTCCCAGCATGGCTTGCTTTTTAATTGAAGTCTAACACTGATGGGGAGAGTCTGTATTGTGTCCCAGCTGCAAGGGAGTCTGAACTTAAGTTCTGGCAGAATTAGCAAAACCAAATTTATAATACTAGCATGTAGTATGCCCCAATTTCCCCCAAATATAGAAAGGCTATCAAAAAAATGGTGGGAAGCCATGCCTAGAACAGATATCCATTATTTACTACACCATTATTTACTGTGTTTGAAAGCACTGCCTGCTGCTGAATGTTAAGTAATTCTTTATAACCTTTGCTCCCTTCTTCATGATGGGCAAGACCATCCAAGAAACATCATGGCATCATAATGTCTTCTGACAGGTCTGATGCTGGCAAGAAAATGCTGGCCATGTCAACACCGGAGATGAAGAGCCTCTCCTTGAATTATACCCACATCCACCACAGATCAGTTCAAATCCACTCCTTGGGCTGGAGAGCGATTCAGCCATCCCTGGAGTATATGGACCCCCCCAAACCTGACTGATACATCATCCTAATGGCAAGGAAGAAAGGGGCAGGGGCAGGGACGGCTATGCAAGAGATGCCTATTGGAAACATAACACGTAGAGTGCCACAGCTGTTAACGCATCACTATGATCCACAGGAAAGGGACCCAGTCTGGAAATCAGATTTAAACCCTAGCTGTATAGCCTTGGGTTAGTTACTTAATCTCTCTGCCCTCAGGTAGAAAAAGAGAGCTGGCTTAGATCAGTGGTCTTCCTCCCTCTCTCCCTCCCTCCTTTCCTTCCTTTGTTCCTCCCCTCCCCTCCCCTCCCCTCCCCTCCCCTCCCCTCTCCTCCCCTCCCCTCTCCTCTCCTCTCCTCTCTTCTCCTCTCCATTCCTCTCCTCCAATTCTCAGACACCCTAGGGAGCTCCACAGAGTTTAAAAAATTGCTAGACTAAGTCATATATTGGTTGTTTTTTCCAGTTGTATTCGGTGACTCTCACTTGGACCAATTTACATTTCATACTTGTTTTACATTAATAGAGCAAAGTTTTCTACAAGAAGAGTCAAATAGACTAGTGATTGTAACAGTCCAATTTTTACTCTGTCCAAACACTATTTACTATGATGAATCATTCGTCTGTATCTTGGTTTTCCAGGTAATCAGATGTTCAGATCCCCAAATTACCAGGGTGTAGATCACGTATGTGCTCTGTTCAAGCTCTCAAATGATAAACTCCTTGGAGAGGAGGCTCTGTCTTAGTCCTCTTCATTTTTGTCAGTCTCCCACAATGCCCTGCACAGAGGAGGTGCCTAAGCAACATCAGCAGATTATTTGATGACATGCAAGTACAATCTGCTTGTTCTGGGTGGATTATGTCCTCATGAATTGTCACTAGTACTATGCAATGGAGACTAACTAGGGAGTGGGTTCCTTGGGTCTATGGGCACAGAGAGAGGCCCTGTGTGAGACCACTGACACATAGAAGCATTTTCAGCACTCCAGAGGTAGCAAGTGGGGCGGTATCTCTTCCCATCTCCCCCACCTCCTACCCTATCCTTTCTAACACTGAATATTAAGTTCTCTCATCTACTTTCCCAGGTCCTTTTCCTTCTACTCCACCCATCTGCTACAAGCAGCCCAGCATTCATCTAGTTAGAATCGATGCAAAATGACGTGGGTATAATTCAAGGAGAGGCTCTTCATCTCCGGTGTTGACACAGCCAGCATTTTCTTGCCAGCATCAGACCTGTCAGAAGACATTATGATGCCATGATGTCTCTTTGATGGTCTTGCCCATCATGAAGAAGGGAGCAAAGGTTACAAAGAATTACTTAACATTCAGCAGCAGGCAGTGCTTTCAAACACAGTTAGTTTCAGACAGTACTCACCTGTCCCTGTATCTGCTAGAAAACAAGTGGCCCATTAGTCCATCACGTCTCTCCTCTGCCTTCAAAATTGCATTGAGTGTTTTAGCAGAAAAGAGCTATTCCATCCTCCCTCCTATAAACTATGTAATGGGAAAGCAATAAATTTCAAGATCTAAAAGGGATAGAACAATGAAAGTGTCAAACAATGACTTACTCTAATTAATAACCATTTTTGTCTTCCATTTGGTCAAGTGCTTTGCATATGTAATCACCTTTTAAAGCATATTCATTTTTTTGAGTAGAATATAATTTCATTTGTGAGACTGAGAATTAAATATGGCTTTCAATCAGCTTGGAGTGATTTAATACTAGAAACTGTTTAGCTTTAGAGGAACTGCAAAAATTCTAGAAGTACTAGGAAGAGTTTATGTGCTATAGTAGTTTAAAAAGCTAATTGCCCCATAGAAGCTAACTCTTTACTTATCTCTAATCAGTTGGAAATTAAACTTGGAAGACAAAAGCATAAATATATATTATATACGTTATGTACATATAATATATATTTAGTCTCTTAGAGTGTTTAAAGTTCTCAAATGTTTTATTTTATTTTTGAAAGTCATGGTGAGTTGTGACTTCATTTTTCATAATTTATTATTTTAAGTAACATGCTGCTCTAACTAGAACCAGCCATACAATTATTGAGTTCCAACTATAGGAAAGTTCTAAAGATACCACTAACATTACTAATTTCACAGTAATGGCACCAAATGTTCAGTATCTGTCCTAGGAGGGACAAATGTCATTTTCTTTAAAGGTTAGTGACTTCCCCCCCACCTTATAAATTTTTGTCTGAAGTTCGTTTTTCAGGGTGTGCACCATGTAGCAGTCGGAAGACATGGCGGTCTGCATGTTGGAGCGATGATACGTGGGAAAGCCTTCTCGGGCTCCAATTAGGTTCTTACTATGGGTGTGGGCCACCTGGGAGGAAGGGGAAGAGTGGCCTTTCCCCCTCCAATGTTTTATCATGAAAACTTTCAAACATACAAAGTGGAAAAGAGTTTTACAGTAAATAGATATATATATATATACACACACACACACACACACACACCTACCTCTAATGTCTACAATGAGTATTTTGCTTTATTTGCTTTGTCACACGACTACCCTTCTTATTCTTCTATTCATCCATTAATCTAGTTAATTTTTTTAAATGAAAACTGAAGTAAATTGCAAGTCTAAGTGCATCCTCTTCTAAATGCTTCAGCATGTATAAAATTAGCTGGAGTTCTGTATTTACTTATGGTTCTTTATGGGTTTGGGGGGCAAAATGTACGAACATGAAAATATGTAAACCTTAAATATTTTATTTGATAGGTTTTGACAAGTGCCTGTACCTACCTGTGCATCTGAATCGTTATCGAAACATAGAGCCTGAACATTATTCCAGAAAGTACCCTCTCGTCCTTTTCCAGTCAATCTGCCCCTCTTCCCCGCCCCCAGGTTATCACTGTTTAAATGTTTTTGTTATACGATAGTTTCACCAGTTCCAGAACTTCATATAAATAAAACCATCTAGCACGTTTTTCTGTGCAGTACTCTTCCACTCACATGTTTTTGAAAGTCATCTGTGTTGTTGCCAATTTACTAGTTTGTTTCCTTCTTATTATGTTGTAGTACTCCTGACAAGTTCACTAACTTCATATATCTGTTCTCCTGATGGAGGACATTTAGGGGGTTTCCAGCTTTTTCTATTACAAATAAAACAGCTCGCACAAAACTTTTGTTGTTGATGTTGTACAGTATGCTTTCCTTTCTCTTGCTCCTCTCGAGCCTCCAGAAAGAAATGTAGCCTTGATTTTCCACACCTCGATGTTAGCCCATGAGACCTACAGAACTGTAAGATAAATCTGCATCGTCCTAACCACTCGGTGTGAGGTGGTCTGTCACAGCAGCCACAGAAAGACTAACACAGATTTGGGGACTGAGGACTGGGGGTACCAGTGTAGCCAGTACCTGAAATGTGGAAATGGCTGTGGCACTGGGCAGTGGGCAGCAGCTGGAACAGTTTTTAAGGCACATAATAGAAAAGTCTAGATTACTTGGAACAAATTGTTAGTAGAAAAATGGATATTAAAGTCGTTGCCAGTGAGGGCTCAGAGGAAGTAAGCAGCATGGTGGAGAAAACAAAAATTTTCTTGGAAGTGCCTAAACTGTGATGAACAGATTGTTATTAGAAATACAGTCTTACAGGCACTGCTGGAGAGGCTCTGGGGGCATGCACTGTGTAGAACTGGAGGGCAGGGGAGCTGTGTTACACGTGGCAGTAATTCTGCCATAGGGTTATATGGGAAACGACCTTTAAGGTACAACTTGGTTTCTTTTTGATGTTATCACAAAACGTGAGGAGAAAAACAAATTGAGGAGAAAACTGTTAATAAAAAAATTAAAAAGAACCATGGCTTGGTGATTTGGGAAATTCTAATTCTATCAAGATTGCAAAAGATGCTAAAAATAAGAGAGTCACGTCAAGAAAGCATCCTCTAAGCCCTGACTGGCCTGGCTCAGTTGGTTGAGCATTGTCCTGCAAGCCAAAAGGTTTCCCGGTCAGGGCCCATGCCTAGGTTTGGCTTAGGTCTTCAGCTGGGGGTGTTCAAGAGGCAACTTATCGATGCTTCTCTCGCATATCAACGTTTCTCTTTCTCTCTTTCTCCCTTCCTCCCTTCTCTCTAAAAATAAATAAATAGAACCTTGAAAAAATAAAAGCATTCTCTAGAGGTAGAATGGAGCAGCAGTCCCCAACCTTTCTGGCGCCAGGGACCAGTTCACTCACTCATCTGCCACTCCTGCTGTGTGGCCCCGTTCCTAGCAGGGGTTGGGAACTCCTGAAATGGAGGGTGTGACAACTTCTGCTAACATGTCAGAAAAAGCAAAAGGTCGGAGTATTCAATCATACAAAAGGCTCTGGAAGAGACTAAGTATGTGACTCTCAGCCATCTCAACAGAAGCCAAAAACTGGAATGGGTTATCCAGAAAAGATCTGTGAAGGAGGTGCTTATCTAATGGGGTTAATCCTCGGGATGTACACAAGAGACCCACCAAAGTTCTGAGAAAGTTATATGTGCACACACATTGCCAACTTGGACTGAAAGGGGCAGAGAAAGTATGAAATGAAGGAGGCTGTTAGGCCCTGAACACTGGGCACACAGGTAACAAACCTCCTCCCTTTCTCACAAAGAGGAAGGACTCGCTGTAAAGGCTGGAGCTCAGAGGGCACAGCCAAGGGTCACGAAGGACAATTCCAAAACCTTGAAATGTGATGGAGTTTGCCCAGCTGAGTGTCTGGATTGCTTGGGATCAGAGACTTCTTTTTTTCTTCCATTTCAGACAGGAGCATGTGTAACTGGTATCTTATGCCTGTAACACCTTTGTATTTTGGTAACAGATAACTTGTTTTCTAGCTTCACTGGTGCACGGATGGAGAGGAATTGTGCCCTGGAAGGGACTATACCCAGGGCTTCTCCCATACCCAATCTGGGCGGTTTAGATTAGATGATAAGACTTGAGACTTCAGAGCTGGAGAAATGTAGATGAAATTTTAGACTTTGAGTTGCTACTGAAATGGATGAAAACTTTCAAGGAACTTGGAATAGTGCAAACGTATTTGACGTGTTGAATAGATACGGATCTTTGGGGGCTGAGGGTGAACTGTGGCGGACAGAATAATGCCCCCCAAGGATATCTATACCCTAATTCATAGAACATGTGAATGCGTTGTGTTACTTTATCTACCAAAAGTACTTTGCAGATTCGATTAAGTTAAGGACATCGAGAGAGAGAGAAACAAGGGATATCCTGGGTGATTCAAGTAGGTCCAATGTAATCACAAAGTACCTGAGAAGTAAATGAGAGAAACAGAAGAATCAAAGATGTGATCACGGAAGCTGAGATCAGAGTTCTTTGATGTAAGGAGAAAATTAGCTGAACAAAGAAGGAAAAAGGACACAAAGAACGCAGACAGTGTTTAGAAGCTGGAATAGGCAACGATGTATATTCTCACTTAGAGTCTCCAGAAGGAAATGCAGCCCTATTGCACTAATTTAGTGAGATTTGTGTCAGACTTCTGACTTTCAATACCATAAAATAATGAACTTGTGTTGTTTTAAGTCACTATCTTTGAGGTAATTTGCTATGGTAGCGAGAGAAAACTAATACACTTGGGTAGATACCTATGAGTAGAATTGCTGGATCATAGAGTAGTACTATGTCGACCTTCATAATAAAACATCAGATTTCCCCAAAGGGATTGTAGAATTTTACACTCCCACCAACAATCTGTAACAATATGGAAGTTACTCTATATCCCTGCCAATATCCTTTATATTAATCTTTTAATTATAACCATTCTGGTGCTGTGCAGTGGTATTTCATTGTGGTTTTAATTTACATTTCCCTGATGACAAACTATATTGAATATTTGTTCATGTATTTTTGACCATTTATCATAATTCCTTTGCTAAAAGCTTGGCCAAAATTTTTGTCCCTTTTTAATGGGATTGCTTGTCTCATTTTTGAGTTATAAAAGTTCTTTACAGATTTTGGATACAAGCCCTTTGTCAAATATATGTGTTGTGAATATTTTCTTGGAATCTGTGCAATTTCTATTTTTAAAGAATATTTTTGTTGAGCAGAAGTTTAAAATTTTTACCACATGGATATTCAGTTTTTCTAACATAATTTATTGAAAATATTTTTCTCTCCTTATTGTGTTGTTTTGTCATTTTTTTCATATCAAATAACCATGTAACTGTTGGTCCATTTCTGAGATCATTTTATTCTTTTTCATTCATTTATTTGTCCCAATTATCACAGTATCTTAATTACTATAGCTTTAAAAATTACAGAAATTAAATTCTCACATTGCTCTTCTGTTTCAAAATCATTTTGAATATTCTAGGTTTCATGGTTTCTATATAAATTTTAGAAATAGCTTGTCAATTTTTGTAAAACTTCAAGTGGGCTTATGATTAGGGTGGGATTTTATCTATAGATAAACTTGGGGAAAATTTATATCTCAACAATATTAAATTTTCTAATCCATGAATGTGGCATAACCTTCTGACTTTAAATCTACATTCTCACAGTCATGGTGTCTCCCTTGACTGTATCAACATCAGTTCTGGACTGAAGAGCTGGGGAAGAAATGTAATCTGCCTTTTTGCATAAATCAGAAAAATAGCTAGTGTGCGGAGTTTCCTTGTTGACCTCAGCAGATAAGCTGAGCTGATAGCGTTATTCAGATTCAGGAAGTTAACTCAATCTCGGTTTGTGTAGATTTGCAACCTACAAGCAATATTAACTAAATCAAATAACTTTTACAGTTTCACCCGTGTGCATAGGCTCTCACCACCCTTTCAGCATCCATTAGTCACTGAACTTTGTAAACTGGCATGGAAACATTGCAACACCATTTTGTTGCACCAATTTTTAGAAACTTTTAATGTACAATACATGTTATTTTCCAGAGACAAGCCAAAGGTTAATTTCTCAAGGTTCTTGCTGCCTGCTTTAGCAGCATTTGATGGATGATCTTATATATACATTTATAATAGATAAAAAATAAACCAGATTGCAAATCCTTTTTTTAATACTTAAACCATGTTCCAAATTGTTGGTCCAAAACAATGTAAAATAAGTTAAATTGTATTCTATTAACCAATATGAGTATATTTCTGTAAGCATAGTTATGTTGAAATAAAGTTTTAAAAAGAAAAAATCTTCATTTTCAGCAGTTTTTTGTTTTTGTTTTCTTAGTTTTTCAGTGAACATCTTGCATGTCTTTTGCTAAATTTATTCCTAAGAATACATACTTGTTGAAGCTATTAGAGATGGAATTTTAAAGGTTTTATTTTCAACCGTGTGCTTTTAAATATATAAAACTACATTGGTTTTTGTGTATAGGTACAAATCCCTGTAACTTTGCTAAGTTTGCCTGTTCTAGTAATTATTTTGTAGGTTTTTGAGGATTTGATTGTGAACATTCAGATCATCTGCAAACACAACCAGTTTTACTACTTCCTTTCTGACTTTTATGCATCTTATTTCTTTTTTTATTGCCTTATTGCACTGCCTCAAACCTCCAGTACTACACTGATTGAAAACTATAGGACCAAAAATTATTGCCTTGTTGCTGATCTTGTTGGAGGTAGATTTTCAGGACTTCAGCATCTGGTATGAACCTCTGTTTAAGTTCTTTCGTAGATGCCCTTTATGTGAGTAAAGAGGTCTCCTTCCATTCCTAATTTTCTGAGAGTTTTTATCTGTAATCATCAAATGTTTTTTCTGCATCTGTTATTTTCTCCTTTGTTCTGTCAATATGGTGAATTATACTGATTTTAAAAGACTAAACCAAGTTTGCACTCCTGGGATACACCCAACTTGGTCTGTGATGGTTAACTGTATGTATCAACCAGATTTGGCCAAAAGATACCCTGAGAGTTGGTAAAATGCTATTTCTCTGTATATCTGTGAGGGTATTTCTGGAAGGGATTGGCATTTTAATTGTTAAACTCAGTAAAGCAGGTGGTCCTCCCCAATGTGGGTGGACATCATTCAGTCCTTGGGCCCCTTAATAGAACCAAAAGACAGACATCAACACACCTGGTGCTAAGCTTTCCAACTCAGATCTAGACTTTCCATCATTGGTCTTCCTGATTCTCAGGCCTTTGGATTCAGAATGAATTTTATCACCAGCTCTCCTGGTTTCCCAGCTTGCAGAGGTCAGACTGGGGGACTTCTCAGCCTCCATAAGCACATAAGCCAATTACTATAATAAATATCCTCTTATCTCTACATTTTCCTTATTCTGTTTCTCTGGAGAACTCTGACTTATACATGATTATAATGTATTATTCTTTTTTATTTTTCTTTTTTAAAATATATTTTATTGATTATTCCATTACAGTTGTTCTATGTCCCCCCTTTATTCCCCTCCACCCACCAAGGCATATCATAATTACATTAGCCAAGATAAAATGAAGGAGAGAATCCTAGAAGCAGCAAGAGATAAGGGGACAGTCACCCACTAAGGAGTTCCCATCAGACTGTCAGTGGATTTCTCAAAAGAGACCATACAGGCGAGAAGGGGCTGGAAAGAAGTATTCCAAGTCACGAAAGCCAAAGACCTACATCCAAGATTGATCTATCCAGCAAAGCTTTCTTTTAGAATGGAAGGACAGATAAAGTGCTTCTCAGATAAGATCAAGTTCAAGGAGTTCATTATCACCAAGCCCTTATTATATGAAATGTTAAAGAGACTTATCTAAGAAAAAGAAGATTAAAAATATGAACAGTGAAAGGACAGCAAACTCACAGTTATTAAGAACCACACCTAAAACAAAAGCAAACTAAGAGGACAGCTAGATCAGGAGCAGAACCATAGAAATTAAGATCTATTTATTGATTTTAGCTGGAGCAAGGAAGGGAGAAAGAGAGAGAAAATATCAATTTGTTGTTCCACTTATTTATCTATTCATTGGTTGCGCCCTGACCAGGGATCGAACCTGCACTTCAGCATATGGAATGATGTTCTAAACCAACTGAGCTACTGTGCCAGGGCCTGCATTATTCTTTTTTATATGTTGCTGAAATAACTTTGTCACCCTTCTGTTAAGAATACTTGGGAAGGATTGGTCAGTAATTTTATTGTATTTTTAGTGTTTTTATCAGGCTTTGGTATCAGGGTATAATGGTCTCATAAAATCAGTTTTTGAAAAGAGTTTATCTAAGGTTGATATGTGTTATTCTTTAAATAGTTGATAGAATTCACATGCAAAATTTTCTGGCCCTGGATTTTCCTTTGTGTAAAGATTTTAGATGAAAATTTAGCTTCTCTAATTGACATAGGGCTAATCACATATTCTATTTTATCTTTTGTCAGTTTGGGAAAATTGTATTTCTTAAGAGTTTTTTTATTCTAAATTGTCAAATTCATTGAAAAATTTTTCTAAAATATTGTTTTTATTCTTTTCACGTCTGTAACCTCTACAGGTATTCCCTCTTTAGTTCTTGATATTCATAATTTATATTTGTTTGTTATTCTTGATGAATTTATCAATGGCTTTACCATTGGTTGGCATCTGAGAAAATAGAGATGAGGCATAATTCAGAGAGCTTTAGCTGGTCTGTAGGCTAAGAACTGACGTGGATGGCTGCCTACCACATTTCCACCAGAGGGTCAAATAATAAAACAGTTATTGTATAAAATCATACAACTATTTCACAGCACTTTTCCACTTACTAATCCATAGGTAATAAAGCATGAGCACCTGAGTTATGTGGTTAAAAAATGTGAGTTTGACTAAAATCTATTATTACAGCATCAGGGTTAGGCAGTATAATCTAGCAGTTAAGAACTAAATCCCTGGAAATCAGCAGACTTCTGTTCATATTCCTGGCTCTCGTGACTGCTAGCTAGAGACATTAAACAACTCACGTTATTTTTCTGAGCATCTAATGTTGTGAGGATTTAATAAGATAGTACGTGTAAAGCAACAAGTACAATGATTGAGTTAGTGTGCTCAGAATTTTGGGCCATTATTCCTTTCATTAACACTATTACTAGCTGGGTCAGATTTAATCTTAGGTAAGTCTGGCTTATTTGGGTGTTTTTCTTTTCCTCCTTTTGCTTTGTCTTAAGAGCTTTTACTTCCTGTCTTAATTTTATAAGACACTGCTCAGCATTTTATCGGTATTGTAGTTGTAAATTATCTCCAGAGGAAGTTTTGAGATCAAATGGAGTGTTTCTTTGTTTGGTTAATTAAAGTGATTCCTGTACAATTTTCATTTGCATAGTTCTTCAGGGATGAAGGAGAGCACTGCCAAGACTTTTCCCATGTGTTCTTGAAAATTATTTAACCAAGACCAAAAAAGACATTAAAATATAACCCCAAGCAAACAGGAAACCGAATATTTTTTTTCGGGAACTTAGTCAAAAGCCAACTTTTTGTGGTTTATGTGAAGGTTCCTCCCACAAAGTTCAGAAATTCATCTTACATTTTCAGTCTCATACTTTTCCTCTTTTCCCAGGTGGCCTGCAAAGATACCACCCTTCCTTTCACCTTAAAAAAAAAAAACATGATTGCAGAGATACCTGCACAGATTTTTTTTCTTTTTTCTTCTTACAAAACAGAGCTTTGAGGTTCCCCCCACCCCCTGAGCTAAAGACAATCTCATAGAAATACCAAACAGGCAACTATAAATAATTTTCCCATCCACAGCCAAACACAGGTAGCTAGCATGCTGTTTAGAATGCCTATTAATTATTGTTGAGTAAAGGGAACTGTCAAGCAATGGACAAGCTAGGATAGAAGATGCATCTTTGGTGGAGAGATTCTTGTGGGCTATTGTATAAGTTCTATCTTGTAGCCATCACACTTTAGCACAAGACTGTTGAGCTAGTCTTTGAATTTGTGGCAAGTTTTTAACTTTAGAGAGTGGCACAACCAAGCAATTTTATTTGGAAAAGAATGAGAACTTGATGGGCATGTGGACCTACTTGCCTTTCTCATTGCAAGTTCTTTTCCCCTCTTTGAAACTATGTGTGTTTTCATGTGATGATAACCTGGGTGTGTAGGCTGCTTTGTGCTCCGTTTTCACCCACCACCACTTCCTATACACATTTTCATGCAGTGGCACAGGTTGTACATGTGCCGTCATTGACTGAGCAGCATTCCGTTACGTTAGGATAATTTAATGTGCTTAGCTATTGTCCTGTTGTGGGGAATTTGGGTTCTTTCTCATTTCCTACCTGCTCTAATAAATATTGGACAAATAAAGGTTTCATTCTCTTCATTCTCTGCCCTCCTTTTGGGGCTATTGCCTTTGTATGTATCACAAACCATTCTGCATATGATATTAAAGCTGTCTTTTGGGGGGGGATGAATACAAGGGAAGACTTCTCAGTTAATTCTTTGTAATTAAATTTTACTTCAAATATTTAAGCAGCGCTTACTTTCCATAACTACATTTCTTACTTTTTTTTAAACCCATGGGGCATTTCAGAATCATGGCGTCAGGGAGGAGGGCGATGGGTTGAGGTAGAAGAGGGTATGGGGGTATAAATGGTGATGGAAAAGATAAAGTTAAATATAATTAAAAATAATAAAAAATCGGGGAGTCAAAACAAAAACGTTGGAAATCGCTCATTCAACTAACGTTTATTGTGCACTTCTGCACTCGGTGTGAGGCTAACCTGCCCCCTCGGCACATTTGCTGTGTTTTGTTTTATTTTGCCTTGTTTTACAGATGAGACACAAGGAAACCTTCCAGAACTGACCGGCAGTCACACTGTGAACTCTTGATTACGCCAGAGTACAAATTCATTTCAGCAGCTTCTTTTCCACAGTTCTGTCGTCCAGACCACACAAGTTTTCCAAAACTAGAAAGGTAAGCCATTTCGTGTATGCAGGAATAGAGCTCATATGCAAGTTCTTATCACCGAATTACAAACTCTCAGTCTTCCCAGCATCAGATTCTATCATTTTCAAATATCTGGTCAGTAAATTCATTATTTTTTGACAGATAAGTGGGCACGAATATAATTTTAAAATTCACTTCCGAAGTATTTATTGGGTTCCCGGTATTTGTCGAGCCCTCTCCTCAGCCCTGGAGCTCCAGCAGCTGGCAGAATAGGCACCATCCCTGCCTGCGTGGCCAATACATATTGAATTAAAATGTTCCATCTTATTCATGATCAAATATAAACACAAAGAAAAACAGCAATCATGTACTTCTTGTTATTATTGTATCTGACTAGTTCTTTAAAACAAAAAGAGAAAGCATTTCAAGGCCTTAAGTTTGTATGAAACTGATGCTTTCATACATTACAAGAGGAACTGTGATATTATAATCCTCCTCTGGGAAAGATATTTTGCAATATAGAGAGAGCCTTAGAAATAGCTCTACTTTTTGATGCAAAAGTCTCACTTCTGGTAATCTTTTCTAACAGAAAAAAAAATGCTACATGCACAAAAATGTTCATTTTAGCATTCTTTATCATAGTTTTTAGAAAGAGTGACAATGAGAACAATGAGGAAAAGTATGGGGCATCCATACGGAATAAAAATAGGCTTATACATAGTTTGTGTAAAAACAACTATAAAATGATATGTTCAGTGTGATCTAGAAGGAACAATACCAAAATGATAAAAAAAATTAGGGATGGTTTATTTTTCTCCTTCTGTCACATTTCTTGGTACTTTCTAGATTTCTATAGCAAGATATTACACTTTTATAATCGGGAAGAACACTTTGGCCTCCCCGTCCCGGGTCAGCTGTAAATATATTTGTCTTGTGGGCACACCGCACTGAAAATGCCAGTGGGGAGGGAAGAGGAGCAGGGGGATGTGTGAGAAATCTGTTTTATTTTTCTCAGTTGTAATCTTGTCTTACATTTAACTCTGAAGAGTTTCTTTTTCCTTTTTTATCTTTTTGTGCAGGACTTACATATTACAGAGTTCCCAAAAGAGAATTTTAAAATGTATGTTGGGTTAAAACTTCATCTCCTCTCCTTACATGCTGGATTGGAGCCCACCTCTGTTACATATGTACTTGAGGATTCAAAGTCAGACATCTTCAAGGCAGCTGGAATTATTCTCTTCTTCAACAAGCTCACTGTGTCCATTGCCCCACATTATTTTACAACCACACCCGCCCAGGGAGAGTGGAAATGAATTCTGGCTAGGCTCAGGAAAACATGCTGGAAGCTCAGGAAACAATTTTCCTAACTCAGCCTTGATTGCCACAACTTTTCTGTGAACTGCTTGTGATGGGTTTAACTGGACTGAGGACCCTGTACTGGCGATGGCGAGGTCAGCTCCTGAGTGAAATTTGGCCAGGTCAGGAGAATGCTGGGGAATAAATGGAGAAACCGGAGGTGGGGGTGGGGTAGGGCAGGCAGGGAGAGGCACTGTGAGGCTGGCCAGCTGTTCTCAGGCCCTTGCCTGGCCCTCCTGGCCTCCAGTCCCTCCTGCTTGCTCTGGTGCCAGATGCCATGTGGCTGTCAGGATCACTGATGAAACAGAAGGAAGCCGTGAAACAAACCTCGGCTACTGGTAGATCCACCGCTGAAGTATCAGTTCATTGCTGATCCCTGCTGCATCCTTAAATAAAAGTTCTTAGTAGCTACTTTATGTTTACTGTTGCCATTGAGTTGGAAATATTGCTTCACCAAGAAAGCCTAGTTCGGAAGACTTTAGATTAATGTTTCTTTCTTTTATTAGCATATGTGTGTATTACTTAGCAATTGTATTTAGAACAAAATATACTATATCAATGTGTGTTAGAGTAAATAAAATCTTTAAGGTAAAACTAATTCAGAATGCCTAAATATTTATCAAAAGTATTTCGTTTCACTCAACTCGAGGCCCTGACAACATATAAAAGTTCTGGACCTTGCATCGAGTTCTACTGAAATTTTTATGTTTAATTTTAAAATATGCTAGAAAGAGGAGCTGGGCCCCAGGGGGCACTATGCAGAAACTCTGCACTGGCCACCCAGTTGCCCAGTTTGGGCAACGCAGTGCCTCTCCACCTCGGAGCCTCAGTTTCTACATCTGTAAAGAACGGGCGTGGAGTCAGGAGGCCTCACAGTCCCTGTCCGTCTCTCTGATTCGGAGATGACCTGCGGGGCTCCCAGCAGTTTGCAGCACATCCACCGTGGTTGCTCAAAAAGAACTCCACGGCCCAAGCTCCTGGCCCTACCCTCACCTGCAATCTCTAAGTGAGCGCTCTGATTACCAAGTGTGTGGGCCCATGACTTCAGGCAAACACACCTATTCTAAGGACTAAGAATACCAAGACACAAGTGACGAATAGGAACCAGACCAAAAAACAAACAAACAAAGCCCCCAACACAAAAACGGTTCTGGGGTTATAAGCAGGGCCAAGCATACTGGATTAGATACCGGGCACTGAGAGAGACCCCCCTGACCGCTGCAACCTGCTCCCTGAAGCCAACCCAGGGCTGACCCCTTAGCAAGGACTGTGATGGTCCAACTCTCACTAAGAGGAAACAATTCCTTTATCCCTCACCATTCTGAGGCCGGGTAGGATCAGAACTGCCCTCAGCGTATGCAAGTGGCCCTTTGAAACGACACCAGCAAAGTACATATAGGCTTGTAACAGCTTATTGCTATGGAGGCAGTCCTTTGCTTAACCAACCTTTGCTGGGCATTTTTCTATTGCCAGCAAGGTGTTGGGGATGGAGCCCTGAAGAAGACATAGTCCCTGTCCCCAAGGATATCCATGCCCAGTAGCAAGAGCCTTCCAGTAATCACTGGCTTCTCAGTACTTACGGGATCACATTGTCTAGAGTCTTCAGTACCATATGTACCTATTGATACAATATTTTATATCCTTATCTGGCCTCCTGGGCTAGTGACTAAGTACTTAGCTTTCATCATGAAACCCACCCTCTCCACTCGGTTTCGTGATGCTACCGCTGGGTTCCTGCAAACCGTATTTCTGCTCTGCCCGCGGGCCCCATCTCAGGTCAGGCGGAAGGGAGGGAGCGGGCGCTGGGAGGCCAAGGGAGGAGGAGGACCCTGGCTTCTCCCGGCCTGTTTCCTGGCCCCGGGAGTGTCGCCCCGGCAACACTTCTTCACTCCAGCAGTGGCCGTTTCCTCCCAGAACCGTAGCTGAATCCGGTGTGCAGCTTTCCCAACACTTAGAACCAATTCATGACATCAGCCTGCAAGATGCAATAGCAAAGCCTCTCAGAGTCGGGCTGCAGACTCCTGTGAACGCCGTCGAGACGCCAGCGCCAGCAAGCGGCACCCACTCTTCAGAGGCCCCGGTTTCAGTTCCACAGGGCCTGTCCTCTCAGTGTCTACATTTTGGTCATTGCAACCTCTTCTCGTGTCCCCAGCCCTGGGATAGTAGCTTCTTTCTGCGGTTGCTGCCTCCACAAAACCTAAGACTTCCCTTTTCCCCCTTTCGGCTACCTAGCGGACAGCGTGGATTCGGGGGTCTGGTTTCTGTCTCCTGATAAGATCCTGTTGACGTCAGAACATCCAAACCCATAGAGAATTTTTGCAAATGTTTATTTATGCCGAACAGAGGATACACCTGGAAGCAAGACCTCAACAGATAGAGAAAAACGCTTCTCAGAAGGACAGTCTGTAGCTCTTTTATGCACTTGGAATTGAGGAGAGAATTTAAGGAAGGTTACATGAGTGTGGGAGAAAGCGAGGCAGGGGTTGGATCGTAGGGTAGTCAACTAGATTATGTGTTCTTCTGAGGGTGGTTTCGCTGAGGGACCGGAAAGACACATTTCAAAGGTTAATCTGAAAAGAGACAGAAGGGTCTCCTTTCTTCTGAAGGGTCTGAAAAGAGACATTTCAAAGGTGTGTTAATGTAAAGGCACAGAAACAATGGACAGAGATTGTTTAGGAACAAAGATAAACCTTTTACTAAAGAAGTTACATACCTACGCCTGGGACGTGACCACCCACCATGACCTGCCCAGTGAAGAATTGATGGTCAGATGGCCCTGTGAGATTACCTTCCGCAGAACCCCTTTTTTGGTCCATACCCTGACTGAGACGCCTTCCTGGAGAAGCGGACGGGCCCTGCAGTGGAGTGGGAAGTGGCCTGAGCTTGAAGTCACTGGAACTGCATTTGAATTCTGGCTCTTGAAATCTGCTAGCTCTTTGACCTGGAAATCAGAGCTCCCTCATTTCCTCCTGCCTTGGTTTGCTGGTATTAAGATGGAGTTTCCAGCTGTTGTGCATGCGGCTGAAGTGCTTGGCATGAATGTCCTGTTCGGTGATTAGTAGCCATTATGATTAGCAGACTGCTAGCTCCTAGGGCCAAGGTCCAGGTCTCATATGGCTTATTATTCCCAGCAGGGTGTATTATAAATCTATTTATATGATATATGCTTCATAAGGATGTGTTGAGTGAAAAAAAAAGTGCTTAAGGTACTTGTGGCTCGGTAGAGTAATTAACTTCCACCAATGGAACAGAAAACCCTCAGCGGTAGTTGGGTTTTTTCTGGGGTTGTGGTTGACACCGTCTTCTCAAGTAATTTTAAAGTGAGGAGCAATGACTTCACCTGGATAATCAGAAAAGAAAATCTGTGTCACTCATTCTTCTGGCAGCCTGGCGAAACTTCGAGACTGGGTGAGATATGAGAACGTGCCGTATCTTCCAGGAAAAAAACCCATTTGGTAGGTTGAGTGACACATTCGTGGTTCTTTCTGGGCATATAGCAGACACTAGTTTTCTTTCATGTCCCACTTGATAAGGAGAAAAGCTTTAGACTGTTCTTACACAATTGGGGACACCGGTCCTGGGTGTCGAATTCGAGACTCTAATGTAAACCCTGGAAGTGAACAAGGTCCCACGTGTCTCGGGCCTTCACAAGTCTGTGCGGATCAAAGTCGCTCCAACACAGAGGGGAGAACAAAGCATCTATTCTTTTCTGCACCACGGGTAGATAGCCACCCGATCCGGGGAACGGCTGTGTACACTGGAGGAGGAGGAAGTCAGTGCGATTTCTCGTTTCACGGGCAGGGTCACGTGGGGCTGGGCCTGATAAAGGTATTTGTGTCAAAGTCTGGAAGGTGTACAGTCCCAGCCAAGACTTTCCCAGTCCAAGAGGCGTGAACGAGGATGTGGAAGAACTCCATTCATTCCAGAACACTTCCTCCTCACAAAAGCCTAAAACTTCCTCAAAGAGAAAATCAACTGCCCCAGAACCGAACTTATTCGGGTCTCAAACAGACCATGAATCTTACAGCCCAGCAGGGCCAGGTTTGAGAGAACCAGAGCTCCCTTTCATCTGGAGATGTTTTCCAGCCTCCAAGTGGTTGTTATTTCTTTGTGGAAGGGTAGTGAGTGACTCCTAGGCATGAAAAAAAGGCTGGTAGTTTGCAGAAGGAGCCAGAGAACTAATCATTCTGTTTTCAGAAGACATTCTCATCTCCATATCTACCTGTTTAGGGGCCTTGGGGCCATATCCTCTGGGCAGCCTTTTTTGAATATGCTCCCTCCTGCACCAGCGGAAGGGCTCCTATTGGGCACTGCCATGAGCAGGCAATCCCACTCTGAACTGCATGTGAGCCCTCTCTGCTCTCCTGTACACATACGCACACTGCGTGAAAGAGAGAAAAAAGAGACTTTCAAGAAAAAAGAGATGGGGAGAGTGAGGGAGGGGAGGGAGGGAGGGAAGGAGGAAGGGAAGGAGGAAAAGGAGGAGGATGGAATGGGGAGGGGAAGGAGAGAGGAGAATAGAGAGGGAGGGAGAAAGGAAAGAAGGGGAAGAGAGATAAAGAGAGAAGGGAAGGGAAGAGGAGAGCAAGAGAAAGAGGGGAGAAGGGAGGGAGAGAGAAAGGTAGAGATCATGGTCGTGATAGAGATAGAGATAAAGATGATGGAGATAAATATAGAGACAGAGGTGAGAAAGAGAGAGAAAATCATTCCAACACCAGTCAGGCTCAGGCTCGGTGAGAGCCAACCTCATTGCCACTACACAGACCAGATCTTTTCTTCTGGTTAGCCAGCCATTCCTCCCGTCGGAGGTGGCACACCAGTGTGCAGAGAGCACTGGGGAAAAGAGAAGTCTCTGTAACCCATAGGAAAAAGGCTTTGACTTTGTCTTGAACATTCATTAGGCTGGGGTGCATGGGTTACCTTTGCTATGCTAATTAGGTGCGAGCTAGAGGTGTCCCCTAGGCCTGGCCAGAACGCAGGGCGGAGGGTGGTTCACTAGGATCCCAGGCTTGTCTGGTGGGTGGAGGTAGTGAGTAATGGCCAGGGGCGAGGTGGCAGTGAGGGGAGTCCCAGGTACAAGCCTAGATCAAAGCCAAGTATATCGTCAAGCTAGAAGGAACATCTAGCTGATGAATATGTCTTAGGCAAGTTCAAGGACAGTGGGTTGAAGGCCAGGCAAGGCTCCGAGTCCTGTGTGCCCTTCAAGTTGAACCTGGACATCCTCTGTGCTGTCCCAGCCCAGCCAGTTTTGGACTGGGTGTTTGTTATCTTGGGACACTAGAACTGGGCTTCTGAGCCCAGCCATTTTGTTACCTTGTGGTTTCTTTTTCTCCTTGGTTTCCTAGTTATATGCTTATTTTAAAAACGTTAACTCTTTCTCAGCTGAATTAAGGTAGCCTACATCTTAGCTGGGGAAAGAAAGCGAGAAAGAGAAAAAAGCCTTTGTAGCCCAGGTGTGGTGGATGTACAGGCCAATGTCTCCATTCTCTGTCAGGGTCTCATGGGGTTAGGACTCAGCCGAGCATCTCTCGGTCTCAACTTCTTTGTCAATAGCCATGTGACCTTTGACAAGTTAACCTCTCTGAGCCTCAATTTCCTCATCTACAGAATGAGCCTCAATTTCCATATCTGTAAAACTAATTGTAGCCAACTCATAGTATTGCATAATAAAGATCAAATAAATTAATAGTATCTGGCAGACACCGCTGTATGTCTACCTAAACATCTGCTCCCTCTTTTTTTCCTAGCGGTGGATTCGTAGCTGGACACACAGCAGCTGAGTCGCCCTGCAGCTGGTTGCTCCCTTTGACTAAATTCTGGCCAATGACTTACACATGGAGAAGCAGAAGTCACCTTCAAGGAAAGGCCCTTGCATTGACAAAGAAATGCCTTTAGAATGCGGATGTGATGGCCAGAGCTCAAGCAGCCCTCTTGGTCCAGGAGACGGCACACTGAGGGCGGTGAGAGAGCAGGAAGAAAGAGGCCCAGCTCCAGGCGAAGCTGAAGAGAGCCACAACCCTGCCCTTAAACAGCCTATGTCTCAATTCATCACACCAGGGGGATGAACTAACTTTTTAAAAATTCCATTTTGAGGGGGATTTTGGTTACTCACTGAACTTAAATCTAAATAGGTCCTTACAGCATGTAGTGTGTTTAGCAGAGTGTAGGTAAAATAATATATATATATATATATATATATATATATATATATATATATATATATAAATTTTTTTTTTTAGGAAATACATATCAAAGATCTAAAAAACAAAAGCATAAAGTTAAAGGACCATGAGGGCCAAAAAGGGGAGCACTGTGCCCCCACCACACCTCCTGGCCTTGGTGCACCCCCAGGGCTCTGTGAGAGGGACCAGACACCTAGCCTTCGCCAAGCAGAGGCTATGGACCACCCAGCAGGAGGGAGCCCCCGGCCTCCTGGCCTCCTTCTTTCCCCTACGAAGCCTCTCCTGCCACAAGCAACGGGATCTGGAGAAGTGGGAAAAGGACGAAAAGGGCGCCCATGGAACGCGCAGACCGTGGAGGTGAGCGGACCTGGCTTTGCCTCCTGGCCTCTCCATCTACCAGCCATGTGACATTGGGCCCCGGTGTTCAAATGAACACGGGATAACACCCTGCCCACTTGTTGTGGGACTTAAACAATAAAATGTCGAAATCCAAACATAGTGCCTGGCACATGATTGTGATTGGGCCAGTGTTTAGAAAGTAACCTGAACTTTGTTTTTTACCATTCCCAACCCTCGCCCCAGGCTTCCTCCAAACCCATTACCTGACGGTCCCGGCAGGGACAGTCTTTCCTCCCCAGTGTCACCTGCCTGTGTGTCATCGGGTCTCTACCTAGAGCTCCACTGCTTCTCTGTCTCTCCTTACCTTCTGCCAAATTTCAGGGCAGCTGAAGGCCCTTCTTGAGTTCCAGCTCCAGTGATCTCTCTCCCTGTGCTCTGAACGGGGCCAGCATTTGATGCCCAGCCACTCGCGTTAACAGTTCCTGCCTTGTCTTGGCATTTAATTTTGCAGTGCGTGTCTCATCTTGCCAGCCGTCCCGAGTGCTCTGCAAGGGTGTGGATCATGCCTTTTCCACCTTTCTATCCCTCCAGCCTTTACCTTAATGCTGTGTTCAGGCCTCAGTGAAGAACTGCTGAACAAGGAAACCAAATCCAATTACCCAGCACACTGGAACTAATTTATTTTTTGAACCTATGTGCCTATTGCTTTTCTATGTTCCTCAGAGTTCAAAGCACTTTGAGGATACGGTGCCTTCTGTAATATCATCAGGGCTCGGTTAGCTTTGCACATCATCAAACTTAGCTCCAGCTGCATGGGTTGCTTTGCTGACTTTGGGCAGTCATTGGGCATAAAGGGAAAAGGTGAGACAGAGCTTCGTTTAAGACAAATCCATTATTCCACCCCAAAAAGAAAAACCATCAAAAAAATTTATGGGTAGTGAGTTGACACTACTATTTGGAATTTTGGAGCACATTCAATTGATCTTTTGAAAGTGGAATGTTGTAATGTAACCCAACTCTATGATTTTGAATATGAAAATGCATTTAATTTGTCTTTTTAAACAGATACGTTGCATTTGTTTTGTGTGCATGTGCTCAATTTGCATGGTGCTCCCAGTGCCTCAAGGAGACCGGCAGAACAGCAGTCACTGCCCTGGGGCCTCTGGAGGGGCCGGTCTCCCCCAGGAACAGGTGGATGCAGGGCCTTCCTCTGAGCAAGCTGGAAAGGCCCCAGGACTGCGCAGCCGTTCTGGCTGCACAGTGGGTCAGAAATGCTGCAAAAGGAAATTCTAGTGCCATCGCTTTCACTTTTAGTAGGTAATTTATGACTCATTCGGGGATGCTTATTGAAAATACAAATTCCCTGGTTTCTAACCCCACCTCCCAGGCCATAAACCTACCGAATCCCCCTGGGAGATTCAGGACCCTGGAACCAGCACTTTTACCAAAACGCCAAGTGATTCGATGCAGGAGATGGTACATGGACGACGCTGAGAAACAGGACTTGAAGGGAAAGGTACGTGTCCTCTCACTGGAGCCATGATCCCTTCCCTTTTATAATCTTCCTACTTTAGATGTGACAATAATAAGGTAATAGGGCGCTAGCAATCCCAGTTAAAATGAGACAGAGACATAATTTGAGTACGGTTTTGGAGTAGAGGGCCTTTGAGCCTGGAAAAGAAGGTGGGCGGCTCTGCTAAGAGAGCTTGCACTAGAGGGCAAGTAAAAATGCCTTTTTAGGGGGCGGGGGGAAGGGCAGATCCCAGAAATGCTCCTGAATTGTGGAAGAGAGAAGTACATTGACCACCAGCTGTTCTGGAAGGGTGACTCATCAGCCGATGTGGCAGTGACCTCGGCTGGGCTGGCGGAATGACTCCCTCGGCTGCGGGGGGCGCTGGGGGAGCTGACGGCTGTGGCTGGGAGAGCAGTGCATTCCAGAGAGGAGCCAGACCTCCTGCGAGGATGCCAATCTGTGCTGTCAGTCACCTTGGCGGCGATGGGGCGGGAGAGGGAGGGGCAAACGAACTGTCTCAGCAAGACCACAGAGGCACCATTTAGTCATAGTTTAGAAGTATTAAAAGCCCTGTGTTCAGTATTCCTGGACTCACCCTGGCCTCCTCCTCTTCCTCCCCTCTAAATCCAATGACTAATTCTGGTCAATTCTATGCTCTAACGTCTTCCAGGGATCCCCTTTACCGTGACTTCTGCTTTACCACTATCAAGTATCACGCATTTCCCCCTTTTTATGTATTCCAACTGCCGGGACACGAACTCACATTTCCACCGTCTCTCACTGGGACTCCATGGGCTCCTCACCCCTTGTCCTGCCTCCTCTCTCCCTGCCCCCAATCCATCCGGCACACAACCCCCAATGTGTTCCCTCCAGAACTGATCATCTAAGCCTATCATTTCCTTACTGAAAATCCCCAGCTTACCCTGGCTCAGTGGTTCTTCAACATCAGTGAGCACCACAGCCCCCTGGAGTGCTTGTTCACGCACAGTGCTGGGCCCCAGCTGGAATTTTTTTGCCCTTCCACATTCCCCTGCTTTATCTGCTCAATGCCGGAGCCTACAGGTCTCAGGGAGGCCTCCTTCCTCTCCTCTCCCTCGTCTTCACGCCACCTCCACCTCTGCTGTCATTGGTATCATCACTCACACACTGTGAGGGCTTATCACGTCTCATCCTGACGAACCCTCACTCGAAAAACCATACTCACAGTGTTGGTACCGTTGATCTTTCCAGACAATGGAGATGCTAAACTGGGGGCTCAGAGAGGCTTGGAAATGTGCCCTAGTCATACAGCTAGTAAATGGTGGAGCCCGGACGCAGTCCTGGCAGCCTGGCCTAGTCCCTGGGCACTGAACCCTCGCAAGTCCTGTTCATCCAGATGGAATCCCTTCCTCGATGCTCTGCAGCTCCCTTCCCGCCACTTCGCAGGCCGACACACATACAGTATAGCCTGTGAGGTCTCACTTACCTAATGAGTGACTCAATTACATGCTGGGAGTTAGCCGAGGATGGGTCTTCGAAGATCTTTGTTTCCTATGCCTGGCACATAGAGAGCAATGGAATCAATAAATAAACACTCGCTCATGGACCTAGTGTTTGCATATGGAAAGTCGTTTTTATGATGGAGTTTGGGGCCATGAGAAATTACAGCCCAGAAGATTACTTAAGCTCCTTGTATTATACCACCTCAACATAGAGGTGTCATATAATGTAGATAGATACACAGATACCCGTGTGACGATTAGTATAAATGACACACAGGTACCACTTCATGTTAGAGGAAGCCCTGAGAAGACTGGAGACCAATATAACATAATTGCCACCTACTCGTCTATAGAGGGTCACCACTGTATCAGCTTCCATCTTGGTTACTCTCATTATATGTCTTTTTAACTTACTCAAAGAGAAGGGAGTTTTTGACCCCAGAAGAGCATGAAGGAGATGTCTAGAGAGCACTTTTATAGGAAATTTTAACGTCTTTCCTACTGGTCTAGAAAAATACCCTAGGAAGTCAATATTTTACAATAAATAAATAAATAAATAAAGGAGCAGGTGCCTTAGAGTACAAAGTTCATGTGTATTAGGAACATTTTCTGTAAATATTCACTATTAAAGAGAGAACATCATTTTCTACATGTAAATCTAAAGTGTAGGCAAATGGCAACTTTGCTGCTTCTCTGTTTCACTGAGAGTCAGCCCTCAGTGTATCTCCCCTGCTGCAGCTCCCAAAGCACCCCCTGCCCCTTTAAGAAATGATGGCTTCGGTCCAGAAAGGAAAAATGAGAGACTGTTATATTCCAGAGTGAAAGCGACCTGCCAGCACTCGGAGTTATTCCCAAACCCGTGCATGCCTCCGGAGCCTCTCCCTAGCCCTACTCTGGGGTTAGGGTCATGCAGTACCAAAGGTATATTTGTTTCTTTTCCATTTGACTTCAAGGCCCTCATCAAAACTCAGTATAAATTAACAGGTTCTGTTAAAGTGAGTGCCTTTAAAAGGCACCTGAGAGACAAGCCAGCCACCTGCATTATTCAGGAAGACAGATACAGTAAAAAAAAAAAAAAAAAAAGGTTTCTCCTCTCCTGCAGTGTACATTTAATTCTCTTGCTACCAACTGTGCACATGCCTTTCCTCTCGGGCACATTTTGGGCAGAGGTAGTACCGTCCTTGGACCCAGAATGGCCCATTTTCTGAGCCTCTGAGTCTTCTTCTCCCGCACAGACACAAAGCGTCAAGGGCCCCTCTGACCTACAGAGGCCAGAGCCTGGTGTCCTCCCTCCCAGGCAATAAGGAGTCTTTCACCTCCTTAAACCCAGTGGGCATCAGTGACCTCTTTTGACAACTCCCAGAGGCTGGTTTCCCCCCACCCAACAA
The DNA here is from genome assembly GCF_021234435.1 of Artibeus jamaicensis. NCBI lineage: Eukaryota > Metazoa > Chordata > Mammalia > Chiroptera > Phyllostomidae > Artibeus > Artibeus jamaicensis. Next base: position 4,603,603 of record NW_026521954.1, read on the forward strand.
GTCAGTAAGCACAAAGCTTTGCAGAGAATCCTGGAGTTCTAACCACTCTGGCAGCAAATAAAACCACTCTTCCAACCCAGGACTGTTAAGGACACATGGTCTCAGACATTTCCTGCCTAAGCCTGAGCAGCTTTCCTCCTCTTGCACACATGCTCCCCCTACTGGCTGGCATTGACAACGCTGGGGCGTGCTGGGGAACGAGAACCTCCCGCCTGGCCCTGGGATAGCCATGTTGAACCACTGCAGAGAAATTGCCAAATACTGAAACAGAAAGAAGATCCTTAAGAATTCTTCCATTGCTCCGATGAAGGGCCCACGCTAAGTCTTTTTTCTTACATTTCAGGAATAAACTCTGTAATAAAGACTGAATAAATAAATCAACCCTGAATAGAGTTTTGCCAAATAAATTAAATTTCGACTTCCACCCAAGAGTTCAATAAATGAAAAGAACTTTAGGCTTGGATTCAGAGTCAGAGACTCAGACTCAGGTTTAGCTCCTTTATTTGATGAGTTACCTTCAACACAGAACCTGTTGAACCTCAGTTTCTTTATCTGTAATTTGGGCATAATAATATTGTTTAACTCCCAGGGTTGTGGAAAGTACAACAAATGAAAGAATGTGAATGTATAAGAAAAGTGCTTTATACCTTAAAACTTTATTGTGAGTTATTTTATTCCGTTTGAATCCAACACACACCCTTTTCCATTCATCTGAGTGGACAGGACAGTTGGAGGCAACCTGAGCCCCAAAAAAGGAAGTACAGCAAGGAAAGCTCAGTCACAAACAGGAAGTAGCAGAAATGCCACCAGAAAAAAGTTGGCTCTGGCAAAAGGAAAAAAAACACATGAAACAGTCCCAGGTTAACTTTTTAAAGATCTAGTTAGGTTTAGTTAATGATTTGAGGTGTTGCCAGCGTAGTTCGACCTCCTAAATTAGGGGATCTTCAGGGATGGTTAGGTATCTCTTTTGACCTAGATTTGACCTCCTTGCCAATGGGAATTCTCACTGGGCATTTTTAGGATCTCTGCAGTTGCTAGGCTCCTGCCTTTTTAAATGTAGGTCTCTCCTCCTTTTCCCCTGTGGCGGAGGGAGGGGCAGAGTGAGGCCGGGAGGAGCTGGGGCCCCGCCTCGCCTGCGCCTTGGGGAGCCGCCCGCAGCTCCTCTCAGATTACTGCCTCCCTTCCTGGCTTCCCAGACTTGCCACATTGTAGGCTGGCTTCTTGAGGGAATGTAAGGGAAGCCCTCCAGTGACAGCCACGCAAAGAAGTTTGCAGTCCTGGGGATTATGTCAAACTTCCCTTCTCGATTTCTGTGTAGAAGGGACGATCCCCTAGATCTGTTTCTCTGGGGAAATGAAATAACGGGAAGTACGTTCACAGGTCAGGACGCATTGTGCTGCTTGTTTTCCTGTTTCTCCCTCTTAAAACCTCTTTCAAAAATCTTACCACTGTTCTTGCCCCTTCCTTGATTCTGTGTGTTATTAAGGCAGGAAAAGGAGAGGATTAGAAGCACAAGAATTCAAAGTCATCACCAAGCATTCTGAAAACTCGTCACCTGTTTGCAGACAGAGGTCCTGTTCTAGCCCAGTTGGAAGAGACAAGTTTCTGCCTCCATTGCCTACACCTTTTTTAAATGTTTTCATTACACAACCACTCTACACTTTGGCAAAATGCTTGGTACAAATAAGAATCAGAAAATAAGAAGACCCACGTCCATACTCTGAGCGACTGCAGTCTACAGACAGTGCCAGGGAGACAAGTACAAATATGGTATTCGATTTGTGCTACGTCTCATTTCAGGTTTTGTATGTTTTGTAATGGCCTCCAGTTGTACATGCTCAATTGGAAACTGTCCTGTCAGGATGGTAATAGTGTTTTCAGATTGTGGCATCACATTTGAGCCTTGTAACAACCCTAGGAGCAGAGTGAGCTGATGAAATTAAGCTGCCATCACAGGTGAACAGGTGAGGAACAAAAAGGTAAAACAGGTAGTCCAAGGCTACTCAGCTGATTCCTTATGGAGCCCAAACTACGAGGTCAGGGTCGTCCAAATCCTACTCTGCTGAGGATTCCTACAGAATGGCTGGGATTATTACCAACAGGCCCTATGAGCTCTCAGTTATGCCAAAAAAAGTGTCACCATTTTTAAACAGAGGGTAACAAACATATTAAGTGAGATAGCTTTTTACAAATTGCATAGGGTGTATGAGTATTCACAAACAAAAATGGGACTCTGAGGCCTTTTTGGATATTACATTTTTTAATTAAAAATATTAAATTAAAATGATTTATGTGATTGAAAATCACAATTCTAAAGCATAGTACACCTGAGAAGCCTTGCAGCCTCCTCCCTCCTCTTTATCCCATTTCTCCATTGCCTTCTCTTCTTTTGGTAATCATTTTTATTTTTTTATCCTACTTATAATCCTTTATGAAAACACAAATAAATATAAATGGGTATTCTTATTATTTGTAGTTTTACAAAAAAGAGAGGATCTATGTGGTCTGTCCAGAAAAAAATCCAGCCACTGTCCAGAAAAAAAACCATATAACGAGAATGGTTTGCGCAACCTCGATGTAACCTGGCAGCCAAGGAGAGTGGACTGGTGTGAACAGTGATGACTTCACTGTACTAGTCAGTGAGGGCGGTAGGCACTGTTGAGTGAACATGTCTGCTGTTTGGCCTTTGCATTCAAAATAACTGAGCAAGTAGAGCAACAAATCTGCATCAAATGTTTCCATGAACATTCCTCCATGGAAAATATTCGGACGATTCAGAAGGCTTTTGGGGACAATGCAGTGAGTGCAGGGCAAATAAAAGTGTGGCACAAATACTTCAAAGATGGTTGGGGATCACTCTGCCTGGTTTTGGGAATTGTAACTACACCCCATGGCTAAGGATGAGTGAGTGACCTCCGGAATGCGAGCAGCGGGACACAAAACTTGTCTCTGGCAGAAAACAATTCTTCAGTTTCCTCCCCTTGACCCCAAAGCTTGGTCGGAAGTCAATGATGGGTAAGACAGAGAGAGGGGCAACCTAAGCCAGCCTCGATCACTTGGGAGGCTATCATGGAAGGACTCAGGGGGCTGCAACAAAGAGGGAAAAATAGACCCTTGCCCCCAGCTATGTGACATAGCCCGAGTCCCCATGTCCTCTGGGAGAAGCTAATCCACTTAAGCCTGAAAACGTGATGGGGAGGGGTGCAGCTCCTTGCCTTGCTAGAGCAGCATTATCTGGGGAAAAGCTGGCATAAGAAAGAATTCCTAAAAAATCCTGTGGAACTTGCTTTGCTAAGAGTGCTTTCATTCATATGTTAAGAGTCCAAGCAGGAAATGAGTATGTCTCCCAAAGTTTCTGCAAACCCCCTTTCCTGATAGACACTGACTCAGTAATCCCTCAGATTTCTTTGAAATGTTATCTACTGTTTGATCCTTGCCACCCTGTATTCCTGAGTATTACAACCCAATAGAAGCCTCTGGAGGAAGGGGCTCAAGGCCTTTTTCCTCTGAGAAACTGGCCACCTCTCTTCCCCAAGCAGATCATGCCTTGGTAGTGATTACTTTCATCCGTAGCGGACGGGGGGCTTGAGGACAGTCGCCCCCACAAAAGATGGTCAAGAATCTGTTGAAAGTGATTCATGTTCTGGAAGGCCTGCAACAAGCAGAACACCTGGGAATGTTGAACATGTATGGGTCACAATCAATGAAGATTTGTGACCAACAGTGGGACAACTAGAAGCTGATCTGGGGATTCCAAAAACTACTGAGTCTAAGATTTTGTCACAGGATCTTGGTATGAATCATGTCATGGCAAAATTTGTTCTGAGGCTTCCACTACCAGAGCAGAAGGAACATCGTGCTGCAGTTGCTAATGACTTGATTCAAACTGCTACCAATGAACAAGATTTGGCACCCAGCAACTTCTGGTTTTTCCCAAAACTAAAATCACCTTTGAAAGAGAAGAGATTTCAAACTGTGGATGAGATTCAGGAAAATCCAGGGCAGCTGACGGCGATCCTGACAAAATATATCACAGAATGTTTTGAACAGTGGAAGGAAGAGATGCTGGCAGAACCGTGTGAGGTCCCAGGGTGCCTACTTTGCAGATGACTGAGGCATCATCGTCCTGTGTACAATGATTCTTGTATCTTGTATCTTCTTCAATAATTGTTTTTCTTTTTCATAGTACGTGTCTGGATACTTTCTGGACAGTCCTCTTCTAGTGCATTTTGAATTGGTTTTCTGGATGTAGTAGTAGACTTTGCTAAACCACCTGCTCTTACCTGAGAACGCCAGGGACCATAGGCATTGGTCTGCAAACAGTGCAAGTGAGATGAGAATCCAAAAGAGCTAAAGCCATAGAGGCTTCAGTTAGATGATTTTGCTTCCTAAACTTGGGTCCCCCACTAAACCAGAGGCAGCTGTGGCCATTGCAAGTCGAGCCTGAGATTCTATGCCAATCACTGGTGGGGCAGCTAGTCGTTTTACAGTGAGAAACCCATCCACATGCCTGAGTAAAACCTCCATGACAAGGTGGGGCAAATGTGTAAGAAGTGATTGTCTTAGTTTTGCTGAGAGAATGGCTAGCGACGTTCCAGGGAAGTGACATAGTACCTTACAGACGGAGGGGTCATCTTCAGTGCAATTGCCGAGTAGGATTCTCCTACCGAAGGAGCTTTCCTGTGCTTTCCCTTGTCACCGTGCACTGAAAGAACACAGAAGATCAAAAGAGATCAAGCCCAGGCCACTCCAAGCAAAAGAAGACCAAGGGCTATCTGTGAGCAGAAACACCAGATCAAGTGACAAGAAATGGAAGGTCTAGATAAGAAATGTAGGTGAGATCACCTGGACCACAGCTTCCCTAGACTTGGGAAAGGACACAGGTTAGCTCAACAAATGCAGTGTCTCCCTGGCCCCCCGGGGCTGGGTTTACAGTGGTGCTTCACAAGGAGAGACTTCAGATGAGCTGGGACCCTTCAGATTCCCCACACCGTTGACGAGACGGGTCATGAGGAGATGCCCAAGAGACACCTCACAGAATCACCTGCTGTCCCTTGTATTCATTTTTCTAGATCTGCCATAACAAAGTACCACAAACTGGCTGGCTTAAACAGTGGAATTTTGCTGTTTCACAAAAATATATTGTCTCACAGTAACAGAGGCCAGAAGTCCAAGATCAAGCTGTCCGCAGGCTGGTTCCTTCTGAGGGCCATGACAAAGACTCTGCTCCAGGCCTCTCTCCTTGGCTTGCAGAAGGTCACCTTCCCCCTGTGTCTCTTCACACTGTCTTTCCTCTGTGTGTGTCTGTGTCCAAATGTCCCCTTTGGATGAGGAACTGGTCATACTGGCATAGGGCCAACCCTAAGAACCTCATTTTAACCCGATTTCCTCTGTAAAGACCCTATCTGTGAATGAGGGCCCATTCAGAGGCAGTGTAGAAATGATTAAAGAATTTATTTGTATTAAAACTTGCCACTAACTGCTGGCATAATAGTAACATACTATCAGTACTTTTTACCTTTTTTTAGTAAAAATACCCAGGTTAAGGTTTTCCAGGTTCGTTGCTGTCATGATCACTTCACATAACTTTACTGTTTATTAATAAAGCTTTCTGAGTAGATTGTGAGCGATTGGAAAAGGCATAGACGTGCATATTCTATACTTTTTATTCCCATGGCATTTATCTGGGACCATAAAATTTTAGAGAAGAACTTTTTTCCCAACACTTTTATTGCGGTAAAATACGCATAACATAAAATCTACCATCGTAACCATTTTTAAGCGTTTGCTCACTGGCATTAACTACATTTACATTGTGGGGCATCCCTCATCACCTCCCATTTTTGGAACTCCATTTTGTCAAACTACAACTCTGTATCCATCAACCTTTCTTCCCTTCTTCCCCAGCCGGAGCCTGGCAAGCCCTGCTTTCTATCTCTGTGGTTACGACTTGCATAAATGGAACCAGGCAATATTTATCTTTTTGGTGACTCCCTTACTTCACATAGCTTGATGTCTCCATGATTAATCCATATTGTAGCATATTGTAGAATTTCCTTCCTGTTTGAAGTTGAATAATATTCTACTTGTGTGTGTGTGCGTATATTGCACTTTGCTTATTCTTTGTCTGTTAATGGACACGTAGGTAGCTTTCACATTTTAACAACTGTGTATAATGCCGCAGTGAGCATCGGTGTACAACGTGTCTCTGTGAGCTCCGTGAGACCCTGCTTTCGTTTCACTTGGGTAGATATCCAGGAGCGGAATTGCTGGATCTTCTGGGAATTCCATTTTTAACTTTTTTGAAGAACCACCATATGGTTTTCACAGTGGCTGTACCACATCCCTCCTAACAGATCACCAGGGTTCCAGTTTCTCTCAGCCTCACCGACACCTGTTCTTTTATGTGTTTTTGATAGGAGCCCCCCAGAAGCAGTATCTCATTGAGTTTTGATTGTATTTCCCTGATGATCAGTGATGAACATCTATTTTTCATGGGCTTACTGTCCAATCATGTTTCTTCTTTGGTACATGTTTATTTAAATCTTTTGCCCATTTTTGAGTTCAGTTGGTTGTTTGTTGCTGGAGCTATATAATTTCACTCTATATGCTGGATAGAAATCTCCTCTAGGTTTCCAACATATCTTTTTGAAGGGGAAGAATTCAACCAGTAACATCTCTCTTCAGATCCACAAGCACCCTTCCCATTTCCCAAAGTGCTGGCCTCACACCCCCCGGACATGATCAAGAACAAAGCCCTATAGAGTCTGTGGAAGTGGCATATTACTCGGGCATATTATAAAAAGTAGGAGGCAGTTTGAAACCCCTGCTTTATAATTTGTTGCATATATATTACATGTATACATTAAATCTAACATGGTTCTCATTATGGGCCGTGGGCCCTATAATTTTCAACAAATCCTCTCTGTCCTTATAAAGTCTACGCAGAAAAAAAAAAAAATCCCTGCAGCCATCCTGCTGCAGACCAAGTTCCAACACCACCCGCTCCCATCTCATACACACGGGCCCACGGGACTGAGATCCTGACGCCCAGACTGCACAAAATCACATGCTCAGAGGAAAGACTTTTCTTCTCCTGCACTTCGGAAGGTACACTAAGCTCTAAGTATATCACCATCGCGGGGCTTTTGGCCTTGTGATTGTCAATCATTTTACCTTTGTTTCTGTTAAACTTGGCCTGACATCTTTGCCTAAAAGATGTGCCAAACACTTTGGACCGTGACTTGGCGTGACTGGGTGTGGCTTGGCCTGCCCATGTCAGGCAGGTGAAGACAGCCAAGCTCAGTTCAAACATGCTCAGGAGATTCGGCCTCTGGAAATCCCCACAGCGCTCCCCCCATTCCAGTCCCTTCCCCACACCCAGAGGGGGGAGCGCAAGGGCTGTTTGTTTTCACGTTTCCCCGCTGCACTTTTGTAATCTGGGATGTTGGGGGGGCAGAAGGGAGGTAGAAATATATATTTATTGGTGTGGGGTTTCCAGTCAGGAAGTAGATAAGATGCCATAGAGGAGTCCAGTGACCGAACGACATGCCCTGAGATTCTGAAGGATGCCGTGTAGAACTGGGTGGTCCCGGCCCCTGAGTGCCCACATCCACCCGTGGTCCGTGAACCTATTTTCCACAGGGCTCTACCTTTGTGATCTTGGTCTCTTGTTGCTTCCCGTCATTTTTGTTTTACAGATTTTTGGACTCCATCCCTGTTTTCCATGTTCTTGGATGCAATCCAATGCTGAGCGACGGTGCACAGCCAGAAGGTCTGTGGCATTAGGCTGCCACTCCAACACAGGGAGCAACAGCTCCAGGCAGCAAATGGGGCCCCTCACCTAGTGCACAGGCTCATGGCCTGAAGGTGCCCTTAGGGGGAGGCCCGTGTGGCCTGGCGGGGGACAGGGGAGGTGGCCTGTTTTCTTTGGCACGACTAGGGAGAAGTGAGGATGTTCCCTCCTGAGCCTCCATCACTGGTCTTCCTGAGGGGTCTCTTCCTTCACACATAAGCTGTGACCCCCCCAAGGACTATTGCTCTCTTTCCCTTCTCCTCGCCTCTCCCATTGCACCTCAGGTTTCCTCTTGGGAAGTTTTAGTTCAAAAACTGCCTTGGGGCGAAGGAAAAATCTGTAATCTACAAGGGTGTAACTTCGTTTTCCCTTGCAAGACCCTGGTCTGTGACACACCCACCGGACATGATGCTGGCCCAAGCTCCCAATGAGTGGTCCCCAGGAGGCTGGGAACGAGGTTCCAGGCACATGAGCGAGCTCTCAAAGTGCACTGTACAACAACAGCACAGCAAGGCTGTGCAGCCAGCAGTACAGCAAGGCTGTGCAGCCAGCATGAGCTGAGTCCCTTCTGTGTTTCAGGTGTTGTCCCACTGAACCCTCACCACAACCCTGTGGGGTAAGTACTGCTACTGTCCCCGTTTTTCCAGTCCAAGATCACACAGCGAAGACAAGGAAGAGCCAGGGTTTCCGCCCGAGCCGCCCAGCTCTGGAGCTCACACGATTAATCGCTGCTCTCTATGAACAAAAACGTGTTCTTCTTACTGCGGTCTTCATTCTACAAATGAGGAGACTGAGGGACAGAGCACAGAGGTGAGCGCCTCGTCCATCCCACGCTGCCAGGGAGACCCCGAGCTGGGAAAGGCACCCCCACCCCGACCCCTCACCACACACGCTGCGGTTGCCCGTGGTGGGGTGCAGAGGCTAAGGAGTCCGTGGCGGAGTCAGGATGTGCGTGTGTCCCACTCACTCTTCTCCACCCCAGGTTTCTACCTTCCTCCTCGGGCTTCGCGTTCTCGTTTCGGGTGACAGGAAGTGACTAGAAAAAGAGCCAGATAGTGAGACAGCAGGTGAGGAAATCAGAAACCTGCACCTGCCAATCTAGGAATCAGTCCAACACGCCTTATGGAACTGACACCTGGCCGCCCAGGTAAAGTGTCCAGATGCCCCGGGCAAAGGGAGGGGAACATTAGAGGAAGTTAAAGTTCCAGAAAGGTGTACACAGAGTGGGAGAGAAAATAAAAACAGCTAAGATATGATAGAAACAGGTTGGAATCAGATACCCTCTCAGCTGGAAAGAGCCACAAGGATGAATTTGTCCAAACCTCTTATGAATAAGGAGACCTGACATTGGCCGGGCACCTGCTCCATGCCAGGAACTTGGGCCAAGTGCTTTCCCCGTGTCGGCCACAGCCCTGTGAGGCAGTGCTATTTGCGTCTTCATGGGGAACCCAAATCAAAGATCCACTGGCCCCGTAACAGGTAGATTCAGGCAGACTCCTTCTCTCCAGAGCCCATATTCTTTGGTGCCCTTCACCTTTACATGACGGACCATTGCAAACACACACAGAACTAGAGAGAATACCATAATGAACCCCCAGATGTCTACTGACCAGTTGCAAAAATTGTCAACACAAGATAGATCTTGTTTCATCATCTGTCCCCCACCAACTGTCCTACTGTCAGAATAATTTGAAGTAAATCATTTATTACATATGATCATAACAATAATAATATCCATAATGTTATATAATACACAAAATATATATAATTATAATTACTTTGATATTTTATTACATAATAATGTAATACATATAATTACAATTATTTCTGTATTATAGTATCTTGTTATTATCTGTACACACTTTAATATGTTTCTCTAAGAAAAAAAGGACTGTCATTATATAGCTGTGATACCAGCATCACCTCTAAAGAAAATGACAATTCCTTACTATTGTTAAATGTCCAAACACAATTCAAATACCTCAGATTGTCCCATAGATGTATTTTTATGGTTGGTTTCTTTGAATAGGAATCAAAATCCATCTACATATTGCATTTGGTTGATAAGTCTCTTAAATCTCTAATAGATAAGGTCCCTTCTCCCCCACCAATCATTTGTTGAAGAAATGGAGTCCTTTGCCCTGTAAAATTTCTCACATTGTGGATGCTGCAGATTATATCCTTGTGGTGTCATTGAACATGTTCCTCCCCCTGTATGTCCTATAAACTGGTCATTAGAGCCAGTGGTATGATTAGGTTCATGTTGAATTATTTGGCAAAGGTACTTCACAGGCAATATGTGATCAAGGCCCCTATGCTCAAGATGACTTTTTTTTTTCCCCAGAAGATGAAGCTTCTAGCCCAAGCTCAAAAAACAGATGAAGGACAGAAGCAGAACTGGAACTCAGTCTCATGAGTCCAGTGGCCCTGCTCTTCTGAAACTCCAACACAGGACTGGAATCTAGATTTTTTCTCCTTGCAGTGGAAGGACAGTTTGACTGTTATTAAATCTTCTACCTCTTCTACCTCCTTCTCTGAGAGAAGCCAACCGAGCAGCCGTGGGGAAGCCCAAGCCTTTCTTTCTTTGGCATACGGCAGTGTTTCAACTTCAAGCAGATGGTGGGAGGGAGGGGTCTCCCCAAACCTGGGTGGGGCTCTGCACCTTCTGCTTTAGCCAGAGGGCTGCAAGCACTTAAGCCAAAATTCTGGCACAGAACATCATTCTTATTCCCTATCTCTCCTCTCAAATCCTGAGAATCAGTTTCCCTGAGTGAGTGCTGGCAAGAACCTGTCATCCCTGTGACTTACTCATCTGAACTGGGGGGAAAGAGCTGTGTGCGCACCAGCAGCGCTGGGTGCCCAGGGAGACACGCAGGACTCGGCCTGGGGAAACATGAAAGGCATCGCTCAGGAAGGTGCAACCACCCTGGGTGCTTCAGAGGTGGGTGTTGTTTTGCTTTTGTTTGTGTCTGTCCCCATTCCTGCTACACGGAGCCTGCAAATATCAGAACCAAGATTGTATAACACAGATAAGCAAAATTATTTCCATCACAAGAGGGGAAAACCCACCACAGACCAAAGACTGGGCCAGAGGACACGGGGAGGGGGAGGAGAGATGGTTCAAATGCACAATAACAGTGCAAGTCCACATTCACTGAACACAAAAGTGTACCAGGCACAGTCCCTGCAGCATGTCATTTGATCCTCACAGCAGAGCCCCACAAGGTAGAAGGCAGGTGCTGTTATGTGAATCTGCCGCCGAAAAGGAATGTAAGATCACACAGACAGCACCAGTGAAGGCTGAATTCAAATGCACGTTATTTCTCTGTTAGTGTGTATGGCTTAACCATGAGGCTAGAAGGTCAGCTAAATGAAGAGAGGCATGTGAGAGCAATAACAATTTGGAAAGGAGTTTTAGCGGGGTGTAGGAGTGGCTCAGGTAATGCACATTAGGGCCCCCCAGCCTTTGGGGACCAGTCATCTTCCATTTTAGCAAGGTCTCCAAAATCCATTAAGCACATTTCACAGGTGAAGAGATGGAAAGATTCCACAAAAAGTTCACTGTGGAGAAGCAACAGTTAAGCACTCTCCTGCTCCCCCTCTGTCAAGTTTAAGGTTCCTAAGTGGGAAGAATTATCAGGGTCACATCTGGCACCACAAAGCCTTAGTGTGAATTCGAAAGTGACACCTCTTGTGGGTGGATAAATTGTAAAACCATGCCCCTCTGGGAGGCCCCTCATGCAAGGGTGACATCTCAAATAGGGCCTGCTGCCTGGGCTGGGGGGTGGGTCAGATTTCAGCCCCCTTCCTGCCAAGCAAGACAGCAGCAACAGGCCCTGTGGGAGGCAAGCTTGTTTCCCCACCCAGCATGCTTTGCACCTGTCAAGCCCGGGTCACTCTTGCTGAGCTATTACCATCTTTTGGTGGTTGTTCCACACGACTGTGGTCTTAATGTCAGCTCAGAAGAGGGCACAACCCCATTACTAGATTACTCAAAGTGCTGGTTTTCGCCTTCTTTTTTTTCACCACATCCAAGGACATGGCACCCAAATCTTCCCCAACCTCACTGGTTTGACTCAAGAAGCCAGGCTGGCCTCAGTATGCACGGGCAGTCCAGAGATCGTAATTGTATTATTTTGTCTCTTTTCAATAGAACAAATCACCTAAAATGGTTCGTTTATTTTGTCCTTGGGTTCTGTAGAAGGACATGAAAAGTAATTGGAATTTTATAAACTTTTTTTAAGCCTGGCTAAAAACTCAAGGTAAATATGAACCATTTAGTATAAACAATTGGGAAATAAATTTGGTCATAACTTAGATATAGCTGTTTCCACTTCTGGAAATTTATGGTAAAGAAATGCACAAAAAGGCCTGCAAAACTTCTATTCACAAAGATATTCACTGTTGTATTATTTATAATGGGGAAAATGAAAATCAGCTCCTTTTTATGGAAAAACACGTAAGTTGGGTGAATTATGGTATATATCACCAAATAGTTTCACACAGTTTTTAGAACTTGTGTTTAATAGATGATGTGAAATGTCTACGATGTTATGTTATGGGGAAAATATCAGGAAACATATGAATTAGAGTATGATTCCAACTCTAAGACATGCTTTAAAAATTCAGAAAGATGATATACTAAAAGCCATCTTATTGTACCTAATGATAAAAAACTAACATTTATTGAGTTTTCACTATGTGCTAGGTACCATTCCAAGTCATTTACATATATCAACTCAGTTTATCCTTGTAGCAAGACCTTGAGGTTAAATACAATTATTATAATTCCCATTTTGCAAATGAAGGAACTGAGGTGGACCAAAGTTGCCCAAGCCACCTAGCAAATTAGGGAGAAGTTAGAGGCCCTAACAATCACGCCTCCTCCCTGTCGATCAGCTAATTGAAAACCAGAAAAAGGAGCATAGAGAATCGCTAAAAATGTCACCTACAACAGAGGGAGCCTGGACCACCTTGTCATAACAGAGGGCAGGGAAACTATCAAAGACTAGACGAGTCATGTCAAAACAACTTAAGAGCTAAATGGAAGATGGGCCTCTGGGCAAAACAAACAATCAAATCTGAGAATCAGTAACTGCAATGGATTGAAACACATCAAGATTTTTAAACCTATGGGTTTAAAATTACTTGTGGAAAAAAAAAACCCTCATTGGTCACCTTTAGAGGAGCTAGAAAATAACTCATTATGTAGAAAAGTGATAAAGAGAGGGATAAAATCAAGCATTTATCCCACCTTTACTGCATGGAACTCAGGGTAACTCATTGATGAGAGTGAATTCCTTTCTATGGAAACCTTTCAGATGATAAATAAGGCCGAATGATAGAATAGCACCATTTTTTCACTTCTGATAATATAATGTGTTAGGCAATTACATTACATTACAGGAAAAGACATAGACAGTATGTGCTTCCTGATGGAATCATCACATCACCATCGATGAAGCACTGAAGCAAAAAAACAAAACAAAACCCTGAATTTAGATGGATTTCCAATTTTTAAGGCATTGCAGAAGACAGAGGAAGATTTCAAATCACACCATGGGGAGTGAAATCAGCAAAATCCAGACCGTGGGAGACTTTGCAGGGCACAGGACCTGATTTCTTCTACACACAAATTACAAGGAGAAAAGGGGAGAGGGGACTTATAGATTTAAGAAGACTGATTGCAGTGATCTTATTTGGTGAGAAATGTCTCGGAATATGTTTTGAAATAATCAAGGAAATTTAAATACTGCCTGGATATTTGATTAAGTTAGGGGATTACTGTTCATTTTTTTAGGTGTGGTCATGGTATTACAGTTATATATTTTAAAAAATGTTCTTGTCTTTTAGAGATGCATTCTGAAATATTTACGGTTGCAAATGCATGATTTCTAGGATTCACTTTAATATATTCCAAGAACAGTTGGGAAGTGAATGGGGGCGAGATGCTGTAAAGATTGGTCGTGAATCATTATTGTTGAAGCTGAGTGATGGTACATGGGGGCTCATCGTACTCTTCTTCCTACTTTTGTTCAGGCTCTAATATATCTATAATAAAGCATTTTAATGGTACAAACGTATCCTACTTTTGTTCTTACTTAAACCATTTAAACCTTTGCTATAGAATTGAGGGCCAGTGTGAAGTAATGACTGAAGACATGGACCAACCAACCAGACTGCCCACCTTCAAATGGCAGCTCTACGGTGTGCAGGCGGGCTAACCTAGAATAAGGGACCTCCTGCCATTCTATCTGAGTTTCCTCATTTGAGAAATGCAGATAACAATACCCTACTTACTGCTTTATTGAGTTATGATGACACTAAAGTGAGTAAAATTTCTCCAGTATCTGGAACAGTGCATAGAAGCTATATTAAATGGTATATAAATGAACTGTTTTTATTTTTATTTATCTTTTGTTCTCAGGCATAAGTCTCTTTATAAAAACATCTCCACTCATTTTGCATTTATATCTATGATTCTGACTCAGATGCCACTTCTGAGTACCAACTCCAGTTCTGACACCAACTAATGACTCTGATACCGATTCCAGCATGTGGGTTTTCTCCCCACACAGCCAAGTAACTAATTCTCCAACACCAGCTGGGTGTCCTACCATTCAATACAAGTCTGACACTATCTACCTGGAGAGAGTGTCAGATCTCCCAGATTAAGGGCTCAGCCCTCCAAGACACCAGTCCCAAGGTCCAGTTGTCACCTGTCCTTGTGACCCACCACCTACAGGTTGGAGATTCCAACAACCCCATCCTCAGTTTCAATTTGCTTTAGAGCAGCTCATACAACTCAGAAAAACATTTTACTTACTAGATCACCAGTTTGTTACAAAAGGATGTAACTCAGGAACAGCTGGATAGAAGAGATGCACGGGGCAAGGTATGAGGGAAGTGTCCAGTGCTTTTGTGCCTTCTTCAAGCCACTGCTTTTCCCAAACCTCCACTCGTTCATCAGTTTGGAGGCTCTCCAAAGCCCTCCTTTTGAGTTTTTATGGGGTCTTCATTAAGTGGGCGTGATAGATTAAATCATTAGCCATGGATGACGGAACTCAATGTCCACCTCCTTTCCCCTCCCCAGAGGTCTGGGGGTGGGACTGGAAGTTCCAACCCTCTAATCACAGGGCCGATTCTCCCAATCGGGCCCCTTCCTTAGGTGACTTAGGGACTTCCCCAAAGTCACCTCATTAACAACAAAAAAGAATCACCTTTATCACTAGGGAAATTCCAAGGGTTTCAGGAGTTCCCTGCCAGAAACTAGGATAAAGACCACAGGCACATTTCTAGGGCACGTTCAGGGTCCCAGCACCCAGACACTCAGTCTCCCACCCCTAATGCATCAGCTACAATTTTCAATTTCTCTAAAGTGGTGTGAGAACTTAAAAACACTTTTGAAGAAACCTGAGGGCAAATCCTGCTAGATTTTAGTGATTTACTTTCAGTCTTTTCTAGTTGCTTTTTGTATCTAAGCTAAGTGTTTTTTTATGTGTGTGTATGCATGTTTCATTGTTGTGGTGGTGTTTTTTTGGTGTGGCTCATCTTTATCAAATCTTTTCAGAACAACTCAATTTTCTTAAGAATGTTCCTTCTGAATTATATTTTCATCCATTTATGTAATCACATCACAAATTTTCCATTGTCACCTTTTAAAACATGGTTGGGAACAAACAAAACGACTGTAGGTGAGCAGATAACACAACTGGTGGAAGAAAAGCCCAAATGCAGCCTGAGAATGCCAGCGGCAGGTGTTAAGCACCAGACATACGCTTCACAGAGAAAGTGGAGACTGCAAAGATTATTCCGGTGGGTTCTGTAAGCAGAGATCACTTAGAGAACCTATTGTACATAAGCCACTGATACTTGTGTTTGCGTAGCACAGTCTTCCTTTATTCCATTTTATTTTAATAATCAACATATTATCACTCCTGTCCACCAAAGAAAAAGTCAACACTTCATGCATTTAAAACAACTCTTTTTTTTCTTTTTAGTGAACCGTCCACGGAAGACTGGAAGCAAACACAAAGAGAATGTGCAATGAATATTGCATGCGATCCACGGATTGCTGGATCCCACGGAACACTCAGGTCTGAACGTCAGGAGTCACTTGCTGCAAAGACAGCGCATACTGAGTGCTGCTGTCACATGGCATGATTTCCTAAATGCCACAGCAATCCGACTTCACACTAAGAAGGTTCACACACTCTAATATTCAGATTCTAGTTTCATTTTGACTATAAAGTTACAAAGAAACCAAATGATCAAATCTGCATTTCCTTCTAAATCTATATGCAAATAGGGAGGCAGGGACTCCCCCCTTGCCCTCGGCATTCCCTAGCAGAAAGGATTCTGGACTACCTCAAGCTCCGAAATGTGAACTGCCTTCCTGCCAATCCAGTCTCACTGAACTGCCCCCTTCCTGTGTTTGGCCAAGTTTCACAGATCTCACTATAAGTTCGCTCCTCTGCGATATCATTGTGACTTTGCTTTCTGATCAACTGTGAATTCTCACAGTCCTCTTTGAACTGGAGAGAGGAAGTGAGAGAGGTGTGTAGCTACTGTTGCATTCGTTTTCATCACTGGACGGATGGGGAAGCCAAAGTCACAATCAGATCTGTTTTTAACACCCTGGGGCATTCCACATCTCTCCTCTGACTCAGAGATTTCCTCCCAGGGGTGCTGCATGGGGTGTGTTGGTAAGAGCACTTTTGAAGTAAGGTCATCTCACTGCAGAGACAACTTTAGGAGAGTTCAGGGGAGTTTGTTTATTTTTTTTAAGTTTTTATTTATTTTATTTTTAAGGAATGGAAGGAGGGAGAGAAGCATCAATGTGTGGTTGCCACCGGAGCACCCCCTACTGGGGGCCTGGCCCACAACTCAGGCATGTTCTCTGATTGGGAATTGAACCAGTGATCCTTTGGTTCACAGGCTTGTGCTCAATCCACTGAGCAACACCAGACAGGGCAGGGGAGTTTAAACATAATGTGCAAGATGTTTCTATTTGCAGATAGAAACATCAGGATCAGGACCCCCTCCTGTCCTGTCCCTGAGAGCTCCTGTCCCATCACCACAAGCTTCTGGAAATCTAAGCCTGGAGTCCTCTCAGAAGACAGAGACAAATTGTATGGACAAAAGTGAAAATATCTGGTCCCTACACTAATGAAATATTATGTCACTCTAGATGATATATTCGCATTTCATTAGGAGAATGAGTTTCCTAGTTCTAGCAACGTTCCACACGACAGCAGTCAAACAGAAAATGAAACCCGCAGCAGCTTCCTCTGAAGAGACCGCCTCAGTCTCGCATCCCACAACCTGCTCCATCCCATTCCCAAGTTCTGGTCTTCGTCAGTGGGTCACTCTTCCATAAACCGAAACCCTGCTGGTGTTATTCAGAGCAACTCCAAACCACAAATATTTACCTAGCATTGGACTCATTTGCTCACTTAATGATTGTTTAGGGATCACCAATAATGTATGCAAAATGCATGAGAGTGAGGCTTAGAAAAGAAAGATTGCCATAGTGGCGATGATGTAATCCAATAGTTCTGAAAATAACTTGTTATTCTTCTTCACCGTGCATGATGCCAAGTAGGTACTTGAAATACCAGGGGCATCACTTTGTAAAGTACATTATTCTCTAACCACTCTGCTGTACACCTGAAACTGAAACAAAATAATACTAAATGAAAACTGTAATTTAAAAATAAAATTAGAAATATATATACATATATACATATACACATGTATGTATATATATAAATTAGGATATATCCTACCCATACTTAATGGTTTAAAAATGTACCTCCACAATTATATTCTTTTTTTAATTTTTAAAATATTTTATTTATTATGTTATTACAGTCATCCCAGTTTTTCCCTCTTTGCCCCCCTCTACACAGCAATCCCCTCTCCCTCAGGCATTCCCCCCCCCCAATTGTTCATGTCCATGGATTGTGCATATAAGTTCTTTGGCTGCCCCATTTCCCATACTGAATTTATATTCCCATGGCTATTCTGTAACTACCTATTTGCACTTCTTAATCCCCTCACCTTTTCACCCATTCCCAGACACCCCTTCCCATCTGGCAACCATCAAAACACTCTGTTTCTGTTCTTGTTTTCTTACTTTGTTTTTTAGAGTCAATTGTTGACGGATATGTATTTTTGCCATTTGATTGTTCATAGTTTTGATCGTCTTCTTTTTCTTAAATAAGTCCCTTTATTATTTCATATAATAAAGGTTTGGTGATGATGAACTCCTTTAGTTTTTTCTTGTCTGGAAAGCTCTTTTTATCTGCCCTT
Source organism: Artibeus jamaicensis (assembly GCF_021234435.1). Taxonomy (NCBI): domain Eukaryota; kingdom Metazoa; phylum Chordata; class Mammalia; order Chiroptera; family Phyllostomidae; genus Artibeus; species Artibeus jamaicensis. The sequence continues at coordinate 4,621,712 of NW_026521954.1, forward strand.
CAATTCTCAATGACAGCTTTGCTGGGTAGAAGAATCTTGGCTGTAGAATCTTGTGTTTCATGACTTTGAATATTTCTTTCCAGTCCCTGCTAGCCTGCAAAATTTCTTTTGAGAAAGCAGCTGACGGTCTCATTCCCCTGTATGTAACTAACTGCTTTTCTTTTGCTGCCTTTAAGAATTCCTCTTTATCATTAACTTCTGGCATTTTAATTACAATGTGTCTTGGAATGGACCTCTTTGCCTCCATTTTGTTTGGGATTCTCTGTGCTTCCTGGACTTGCATGTCTGTTTCTTTCACCAAGTTAGGGAAGTTTTATTTTCTTTCATTTATTTTTTGAGCACAAGAGTATCGTGATTAGAATTCTGTTTTAACAGGATCAGTTTTTGTTGTGCTGAGAAAAGACTAAGTGGGGACAAGAGACTAGGAGTCCCATGAATTAGCCCATGACAATAATAAGGGAACGAGATTACAGAGGTCTGGACCAGGAAGGTGATGGAAGTTGTGAGGTTGGCTGGTTATATATGTCAAAGGAAGAGCTAATGGGATCTGCTGATGCATTCAGTATGGAGTATGAGAAAAGAAGAGCAGTCAGTTGGCTTGAGCAAAGAGAATAATAAAGTTACCTTTTACTAAGATGGAAAAAAACAGATTGGGAGGAAGGTTGTAAACTAAGAGTTGTGTATTGGACAAATTCAGTTTGAGGCATCTATTACACATACCAGTGGAAATGTTGACTGGGCCATTGGATACACAAGTCTGGAATTTGGGGGAGTTAGTATAGCTAAAGTTGAGGTCCAAAGATGAAAACCTAATCACCCACTGCTAAGAAGTTGATCAAAAGAGGAAGAAAAAGCAAAGGTGACTCACTAACAGATGGTACAACCAGGGAGGTAAGAGGAAGGCTGACCTAACATAATATTCTGGAAGCAAAATGAAGGAAGGATTCAGTTTTGTCAGGTGCTCCACTGATACGTCAGGTAAGATGAAGACTGAGAGTTGACCACTCTTCTTACTCCCCAAACTGGAGCTTAAATAAACAATTTTAGGTGGTATAGTGGTTTTTGCATTACCATGTGTATGAATAATTTTTATATTTAATTTAAATTCTATGTAGGCTTAAAAATAAATGTAACTATATACATCCATACTGAGGCATACATACAGTTATTTATAAATACTTCCTCAGCCTTATTATAAGCTAAAGTGATCTTTCTTAACAGTAAATCCTAGCCCATCCCACTAGCACCTAACCCTAAGCAAACTGTGCAAATTATAACATCCTTCAAAAGAATAAAACAATCAACTTGTGTGTACCATCAGGAAATAAATCAACAGAGTATCACCTGTAGATAACCAGACTAAGGATGTGAACTAGAAAGTTAAAGGCATCTTTTTTCTGAACTATCTGGAAGAAATGTTATAGGACAAATATTAACCTGGCTTAGTGTAGCCCTTCACTTAGAAAGTGAACTGTATGACTTATTTGACTTATAATGTGTGAGGTACTAATTCACAAGATCAGGTTTAAAAAATAACATTCAAAACTGAGATAGCTGTAGGAGTTTTGTCTTTCAAGATAAAAATCATATACTGATTTCAGTAGAGCAAATATTTAACAACTGGTATAGCAAAGGTACCAACCAATCAAAGGAGACACTCAACCAACAAAAATGGCTGTCCAATCCATTAGAACAGCAGGAGATAGTAGGCAGCCTGTGTGCCATTCTGGGGGGCAGCCTAACTGTGGCACCCATCATCGCCGAGGAGAATGTTTCTGAAACTTTCCATCTGGTGCCTGACATGCATGTATAACTCAGGCCAGAATGTCAGAATGTTTCTGAACAGTGATTTCCACTTGACCATAAACCCAGTTTACCAGAGCTGACCCCAAATAGCCTGGGTTGTCACCATGTATGGTGATGGATGTTAACTAGGCTTAAGATGGTGATCATTTTGCAATCAACACAAAGATGGAATCATCATGTTGTATACCTGAAACTAATATGATGTTCTGTATCAATTATACCTCAGTAAAAATAAATAAGCAGGTTATATTTGTAATACAAAGAAATCATTAAAAAATGTAAATGCCAAAACAAGGTTACAGAATTGTGATATTTCAAAATTATATATATTTAACAAATAAATAGATGACACCATATGATTGCACATACAGAATTTATTTTAGAAGTATTAATTTATAATGAATCTAAAGTAACATGGTCTGGTTACACAGTAACAGAACACAGGTTTAAAATTCTAAATCTGTCAGTGTGTTGCTGTGACGATATATGTTCTAACAACCTCATCTGAGGGTAAAGAAAAAACACTCGAACAGAGGCCCCCTGTCAATGGGAAGTCCAAGCCAAATGCCCCAGCACTTGCCATTCAACGGGGCTGATAGTGAGTTCTCTTGGCTCAACTGATTTTTGGGACACCAACTACAAGTGCGACCTTGGGCAACTCATCTGTGTTCTGTTATATGTGTTTCCCAATCTATAAATGAAGGAAGACGACCATTGAGGTTCCTTCCAGCCGTATGCATCTATTATATTTTCATATATTTTAGTCTGTTTGCAAGGCATTTCTACAGTATCTCTGATCACTACCAGAAGAGTGCGTTGCTAGAACTGCCTCAGTGCCCATCAACTGCAAATCTTAACTGTTCCTTTAATTACACTTCAATTCAGTCTCTTTCTGGAGTTCTTTTCATTGCCAGTAGGCCAGCTCTTTAATAAACACTTCACGAGCTGTCTCAATAATTAACAACTAATTAACAAGAAGGCCTTGCTGCTAGAGGAGTGCTTTCAAAAAGAAATGAGCAGGAATGTTGCTTAGCTTTCTGTATTCACGGAGTCCCACCATTGTCATTATAATACACTGGAGATGGCCTTCCTTAGTAGTGTGAAAAATCTCATTAAAGATCTCTGCTGGGACAATCAATTCACTGTCAGAGGACCATATCGATCTTTAAGAACAGTCATTGAGTTTCACAGTTCTTATAAAAAAAAATTGACAGCCAGAAGAGTGCTTGAGTGTGGGCTATTTATTTCTTTGAGAAACACGTTAGAATCAGGGGGAATCTAAGTGCTCTCTTTGTTGTCTCTGCAGGCTGAAAGTACCTACAAGGAACGTCGTCACAAAAGTTTTAGCAGGATGCCCTTTCCAAATACAGGGGGACATTCAAACAAATTGCGGGCTGGTTACTTGGTCCCCTCTGAGATGCTTCTGAACGTCTAACATGGCTCTACTGAAATTCCTTAATGTGCAAGCCTTAAGTCATGTGGTCATTCTTCCTTGGTAGGGCCACAGCTGGTAGGTCCAGGGCTAGCACCTGTCCCTAAAAAGGCTCATCTCTCTAGTGACCCCATGAGACAGCCTGGCACAGGAGTTTTGCCCCATGAAAGTGCTGAGTATTTGCTTAGTTGGAGAGTAGTTTAGGTGGGAAAGAGAGAATATGATATAGCTGCTAGTGGTAGAAACAATGGAAGCCAGGAAGGGAACATGGAGTCACTGCAGTGGTGAATGACTAGACTAGGGACCAGCAAATGTGTGACCGGACAACTGGTCATTATGTGCTGAAAAATAGGCCACCATTGAGGCCCCTGTGCAGTGAGTGGAAATGAGCAATTAACCTAAGCAAGCTGCTGCAGCATTCAGCCCCCAGTAAGAACCCAGGGCCAGGTCTCCAGCCAAGGAAAACCCTACCCTCCCACCCCTAGCAGGATGGACCACTGTGAGCTTCAACTTCCTTCTCTGAAATAACGATACTAAACATATGCCCAAACCTGTCCGCGTTGATCACCACACTGGGTTCATCTTATTCCGCTGATACTGTGGTACTTTTTTGACAGAGAGGAAAACAAGTTGAAGACTATGTCATGTCAGTGGAACAGGTTGAGTGGTAAAAATTAAAAAATAATGACCCAAATTAAAGCAGAAGCTTAGCATCTGGAAATGGGAACTCCTGACAGCACCGCTTTTCGTGTTTACGGGCAGCCAAAGGGCAGATACGGAACATCTCCACTTTTCACATTAGGTTGTTGTAAGGCACATCTGTTTGCAATACAGAAACGCTGTACAAGGAGATAGAAATGAGATGTTGTCTGTGGCACTGTTATAACAGCAAAGAGGCATAAAACAATCTAAATGTACATCATGAAAATAGTTGAGTAAGTAGTGGTTCACTCACACTATGGATTTCTACACATCAGTTTTTTAAAGTGAGGTTGACTTATAGCTATTGATATGGAATGACTGACACACTATATTATTAAGTAAAAGATTATACCGTGAAGTCACTTTCAATAAAAGTAAAATTTATACATTTCTGCCTTCACATACCTATGACTAGAAACATATAGGAAATGGCCTAGAAAGATCTACCCTGAACTGTTAACAATGGATATACCTGTAGGGGCAAGTGGGATAGTGGTAGGGGTATAAGGTAGGAGGGAGTTTTTCTTTTTACTATCTATTTTGTATTGCTGAATATTTGTAATGAGAACATATTCTTCTATTTTTTATTTAATAGAACAGCTCTTTGATAGTAATATTTAAAGAAATTTCATTAATGTATTGACTTCTGGCCAAGATGGAGGCATAGGTAGATACACTGTGCCTCCTCACGCAAACAAAAGAAGGACAACAACAAATTAAAAAACAAAAACAACAAAGAGCTGACAGAAAATCAAACTGTGTGAAAGTCTGACAACCAAGGAGTTAAAGAAGAAACATTCATCCAAACTTGTATGAGGGGCAGAGAGGACGTACAGCAAGGTGACAGCTGGGAACCCAGGCAGGCAGTGGCTGGTGGACCTGGCAGTCCGATGTTTGCATGCAGATAAACATATTCCTTTCCTGAGAAGAACAACTGGGGAGCAAGACAGACCATGTAAACTAGGGTCCCAGCATAAGAAAATAAAGCCTCAAAACCTTGACTGAAAAAAAAAACCTGTGGGGGTTGCGGTGGTGGGAGAAACTCCCAACCTCACAGAAGAATCCATTGGAGAGAACCACAGGGTCCTAGAATGTACACAAAACCACCCACCTGGGGATCAGCACCAGAAGGGCCCAATTGCTTGTGTGTGCCAGGGAAAGTGACTGAAAGCCAGCCGAGAGCTGAGCAAGTAGCATTGTTCCCTCTCAGACCCCTCCCCCAAATATAGCACCAGGTTGCCCTGCCCTGGTGAATACCTAAGGCTCTGCCCCTTATAATGTAACAGCACATTGAGACAAAAAAAAATGGCCCAAATGAAAGAATAAATCAAAGCTCTAGAAAAAATACAATTAAGCAATGAAGAGATAGCCAACCTATCAGATACTCAACCTATTACAGTTCAAAACACTGGTAATCAGGATGCTCAGAGTACAGTCACAAAATAGAGGAAAAAATGAAGGCTATGAAAAGTGAGATAAAGGAAAAGATACAGGGAATCAACAGTGACAGGACTCAAAACTGGGATTCAAATCAATGGTTTGGTGCAGAAGGAAGAAATAAACATTCAGCCAGAACAGAATGAAGAAACAAGAATTTTAAAAAATGAGGAGAATCTTAGGAACCCCTGGGACAACTTTAAATGTTCTAACATCCAAACCATAGGGGTGCCAGAAGGAGAAGAGGAAGAGTAATAAATTGAAATTTTATTTGAAAACATAATGAAGGAGAACTTCCCTAATTTGGTGAAGGAAATAGACTTTCAGGAAGTCCAGGAAGCCCAGGAAGCCCAGAAAGTCCCAAAGAAGTTGCATCCAAGGAAGCACACACCAAGGCACATCATCATTACATTACACAAGATTAAAGATCAGGAGAGAATCTTAAAAGCAGCAAGAGAAAAGGAGGCAGTTACCTACTAAGGAGTTCCCATAACGCTTTCAGCTGATTTCTCAAAAGAAACTTTTCAGGCAAGAAGAGGCTGGAAAGAAGTATTCGCAGTCATGAAAAGCAAGAACCTACATCCAAGACTACTCTACCCAGCAAAGCTATCATTTAGAATGGAAGGGCAAATAAAGTGCTTCCCAGATAAGGTCAAGTTAAAGGAGTTCATCATCATCAAGCCCTTACTATATGAAATGTTAAAGGGACTTATCTAAGAAATAGAAGAAGATCAAAACTACGAACAGTAAAATGACAACAAACTCACAACTACTAAGAACCGAACCTAAAAAAACAACAAAAACAAACTAAACAAACAACTAAAACAGGAACAGAATCACAGAAATGGAGATCATGTGGAGGGTTATCAGTAGGGAGGTATAGTGGGGAGAAGTGGGGAAAAGGTACAGGGAATAAAAAGCATAAACAGTTGGTAGAAAATAGACAGGGGTAGGTTAAGAATAGTATAGAAAACATAGGAGCCAAAGAACTTGTATGTATGACCCATGGACATGAACTAAGGGGGCAGGAAATGTGGGTGGGAGGTGTGGTGCAGGGTGGAGGGGAATAAAGTGGGGAAAATGGGACAAGTATAATAGTGTAATCAATAAAATGTATGTTTAAAAAAGAAATTTTATTAATGTATTGATCACACTCCCAGTTTTGCCATAGACATCTATTTGTTTCAAGAAGGCTTAAGATTATTGTGCCTGAATTCAAGAAAGAGCATGCAGCTTTTGACATTCAAAAGAAATGTAATGGCCAAGACAATACCCTTTAAGCCAATCTGAATTTCTTTAACTCCCAATACATATCAGGTTCAAGATTAGAAGACTCTGTCTATAGTTTCTTTCCCAATGTTGAGAAAATATTCCTTCCCCTAAGAATCAAGATAAAGAGGGGGAAAGAGATGGAGAAGAAAGAGTAGGTCAGAGCCAACAGCTCAGGAAAGAAAACTAAAGACAAAGGTGAGATGCTTTAGAAACATCCAGGATGTCCAAGTGTTTGGCATTTCTGGACCACACTGAAAGAAGAAGAGTTGTCTTGGGCCACACATTAAATACACAAACACTAATTAAAAACTGAGGAGCAAAAAAATGGTTTTAAGTAAATTTACAATTTTGTGTCGGGCTGCATTCATGGCCATCCTGGGCTGCATGCGGCCTGCAGGTCCCAGATTGGACACCCCTCTAGACCATTTGGAGGTTTTGCAAGAGAAGGCGGAGGGCAACTTCTCCAGGCCTAATGCAAGGAGCTTGTAGGCATTTAGTTTCGGGACATGTTTAACACGACCCAAGGACAGTGATGTGGAGGTGATGGAAGGTAGATCATCACTACGAGTCCAAAACCAAGATTCTGGCTTCTCACAACCAGAGGAGTCCTTGTGGCCTAGGGAGGACCCAGAGTTTCCGAGTAGATGAGGGAACTGACAAAGGTGGACGGTTGTCAGGAGAGGCCACAGTGTCCGGAGACAAATGATCAGGCTGTGGGCACCAGTAGAGGGCTCAGTCAGCGCAGCAGGTTCAGGGAGCCAGAGAGAACCCCACAGCAATCACCATTCCAGGGAGGGTCCATCCACACAGGCTAAGAGGACAGAGAGAGCCCCCACTCCGCCGCCCCCCCCACCTGTGGTGTGTGACACCATCCATGGGAAGAAAGAGGAAAGGGCACACCCAGAAAAGCTATTTATTCCAAGGGACAGATTTATCCTGAAGGGACTTATTTTTTAGATTTTATTTATTTATCTTTAGAGGGGAAGGGAAGGAGAGAGGGAGAGAAATAACAATGTATGGTTGCCTCTCGTGCATCCCATGCTGGGAACTGGCCTGCAACCCAGGCATGTGCCCTGACTGGAAATTGAACTGTGATCCTTTGATTTGCAGGCCGGAGCTCAATCTACTGAGCTACACCAGCCAGGGCCTTAAGGGACTTTTTATATCATTCTACTCAACACCCAACTGAACTTAGAATAGTCTGTTTAACTGGAGAGACTGTTTAAACCAGAAGAAATTAGAATATTGTTCACTGGCAAATACAAATTTTCCTAGATATCCTGAAGGATGAGACAAACCTATAAAAACTTATGACCAGTTTTTAAGGAAAAAAGCTACATTTTCTTTGCACCTCTCAGTCATAGTGAGGGAATTTTGTGATATCTATCTATCTATGTGTACAAAACACTTGGAGACACTCTGGAAGGCTATTTTATAAAATTTTTTAGATTAATTAATTAATTAATTTTTTGAGAGAGGGGAAGGGAAGGAGAAAGAGTGGGAGAGAAATATCAATGTATGGTCGCCTCTCATGCATCCCCTGCTGGGAACTAGCCTGCAACCCAGGCATGTGAGCTGACTAGGAATTGAACCGCGATACTCTGGTTCGCAGGCCCATGCTCAATCCACTGAGCTACACCAGACAGGGCTGGAAGGCTATTTTAATAAGTAAACATTTATTTATTATTTTAAAATTGTATTTCTTATTTTATGGCTCTCTACCCCAGCATTTTAATGTGAGCCCAGCTGTTTATAACTCTTCTTTTTTTAATCATCTGGGCTTTTCTTTTTTCTCTTCCATTTTTACTGTTCTAAGAAGAGGTCATTTATCTCTACTGGAAAACTGCTCAGCATCCAAGAAGTAATATGAGCCCTAAATAGCATAGAAATGAAATTTCCTCACAGCAAACTAAGAAAAAAAACCTCCAAGTTTATCTCAGGTTTTAAATTAGATATATTTCTTTTTCTTTTTAACTGAGCTATTGGTTCACTTCTGAAGGAAAAGCAGGTCTACACAGGCACACACACAGATTTCTGATAACCTTGTTTCCGCAGAATCTGATCTGCAATACATTCAAAGACTGTGATAGTGTTGCGGTTTACAGTACTTCTTCAGAAGTAAATCGGCTATAAGGAAGTGAAAAGTTAAGAGCAGAATTAAATGTAAGCCAAATATTTAGGAACAAATAAGGCAGAATTTCATGCCTGACAACGTGAAATGGTAAAAAGACTCTGGATCTTGAGTCATGAGATGTGTTAAATCTGTTTCCATCCCCTGAGGGGATGTGTGCGTTTGGGCTAGTCACCTGACCTCCCTACGTTTCCATTTCCCCACCAAAAAATGGAGGCGGCGACCTGCAATCCGCTGTCCCAGAGTCTCTACGACAGGAAATGAACTGAGACCATGCATATGCAGGAGCCTTGTAAAATGACGATACGACCTTCATGATGACCATGGCCGTCATCATCATCTGAGATGTCGACTTAAGATCGTGCCAGGAGTGAGTCAGAGGTGAGGGGGCTGGGACTAGGTCTTGATGCCTTTGTAGCAATTTTCTTTTTTCCCTTCAAAATGTGACTATTCTGTAATACTTAAGCTGTCTCTAAACAATTTTCAGAACACAGCTAAGATCCTGAGAATATAATAAGTGAATAAAGTATTTGGCTAAGTGGAGCCAGATCACCCACTTCTACTCTTATTTCTCACCAAATTGACTCATCACCTTGTTTTTCCAGACCAACTAGGAAGAGTCAGGAGAAGGAAGTTAACTTTAATGGAGTGTTTGCATGCATTCTACATACAGGGTCCGGCAGAAGTAACGCCTGCTTGAATGTGGTTGGTAGGATAATAATATGGGTGTAATAATTTATAGTTTTAATTCGAGCATTTCACCTAAAATGTTATATGGGGTGCTTGAGTGTGATAGTATCATGTTACAGAATTACATGCTTATAGTTTTGTAATAAAAGATTTTGAAATGAAAAGAGGCGTTATTTGTGCCAGACCCTGCATGTCATTTCATTTAACACTCACAGTGAGATGGCTTTTATTTCCATTTTACAGATGAGAAAACCAAGACTTGGAGAGATTTGGTCAAGATCACAGAGGTAGTGAGGAGAGAGGCTACATTTAGACCCAGAGCTGACCACACCACTGTGCTCTCCTCTTACTAAAACACTGTCTTCCCAAATGCCCAGTGGCTGAAATGAGCAAATCTTAATTTTCCACAGCAGAGAACTGAAACCACATGGATAATTAAAATCTCAAATGTATATTTGGCAGTAGATCCACACTTCCTTCAACCTTAATTAATAACAATAAGTCAATTCTCTGTTTCTATTCTCTGCTGTTCAAAATCCCCCTTGAATTTTGGTGAAAGGAGCCAACAAGACATAGAATGGACTGATAAAGAACGCAGGAGGGAGCCAAGGACTTTCCTCCAACTGGCCTGCAGTCCCCGAGTGATCAAGGGCTGGTTATGTAATTGAGGTAAAAGCCAATTAGGGCAGAATTTGTAAACACCCCAAACCTTCCAGGGTAAAACTTAGGCCCCCAGTTGTTTCTTACCTGGGGTTCTGAGATATCTAGATTTCCACAAAAGGATAAGGCAAGGAGCAGTCACAAATTATTCTCAATATTTTCATAATTTTAGCATAATTCACACACCTTAAGTAAAGGAACAGGCTAATACAAATGTCCAAATATCTTGCTTTGGGCCAGAGTTAAGACAGACTCATATGTAACAAATACCAACACCTTCAACTTAATAAAAACAGCAACAAATGTTCACTTTCTCTGTGCTAAGCACTTTGCCTTCATTGTCTTATCTAACACTCAAAACAACCCTATCTGGGAGACAACACTATTCCCCTCTCATAGATGAGAAACCTGAGGCTCAGAGAGGTTAAATACTTTGCCTAGGATGACATAGCTAATATGTGTAAAACTTGAGGGTCATGAGTTACAATCAGTTATCAAAAGCAATGCTTGGCAGATACATACGTCTTTGCATAATAAATGTGGGGAACATTTATTTTTATTTAGTCAAGGCAGGGGAGCAATGAAAAGCAGTTCCTGATGGCAAAAACTTTGGGAAGAGCTGAGTTAAGCCATTCTGGAAATGATGGTCACTCTCTAGGGCCACTAGAAACTGAAGTGGTTTGGGCACCTGGAAATTAGGTGCCATCTGTATTTGAAGAGATCACCAAAGGAGATACCAGATAACTGAAGCTGGAAATGAGCATGATGTCCTGAAAAGACACACACACACACACACACACACACACACACACACACACACACCCCAAAGTGGGTTTCCTGCAAAGACAGAAGCAGGGTGGGGTTGCCTCAATCCTGAGGCCATATGATTGCTGCTCTGGTTACTCAAACTTCTTACCCATCTGTGAGAGAGCTTCACCAGGTATCACACCTTCTCACTGCAGCTTCTAGACCCCTTTTAAAGAGAAGCCGTAGTCACTAGGGGCATGGTCTCAGAAGCCAGAGCACCTGGGTTTGGATCCTGGGTAGCTATGTGGCCTTGGACAAGTTAACTTTCCATGCCTCAGCTTCCACATTTCTACAACTGAGATAACAATCACATTGCCTTCTCGATAAAGTCTTTGTAAACAATGTAAAGTTGCACTTTAAACAATGTCTTCTACCCTGGAAGCACTGGAGAGTTGCTAGCCGTTACCACTGTTGAACGAAGGAGTCCGTGGAAACAGAATGGAAAGCTGTGCCTGGCTTTTGAACAAAGAGAAAACAATGAAAAAACCAGGTTGGAAATAGTACCTGGGAAGTTTCTGGATCTGATAATGTTTACTTTCTTGATGTAGGTAGTAATTACAGAGGTATCCATTTTACAAAAGTGTATTAAACTTTTCTTGGTGTTTGACCCCCCTCTGTCTGTGTGTGTGTATGTGTGTGCATGTTTAATGTCACACTAGAAAAACACAAAAAAAGAGGAAGAAAAGGGAGGAGAAGGAGGGGTAGGAGGGAGAGAGAGGAGGGAGGTGAGGAAGAGGTAGGAGATGCTGAGGAGAAAAAGAAGCTCCAACCAGTGGCCAAAGCATTGTTGCAGCCAATGGCCATTTCACCAAAAGTCTAAGCCAGGGTCTGTTTTTAATTCCTGTGTTTCAGGACAGAAAATCTTGGCATGGAGGGTGGTTAAGTAGCATCTCGTTCAATGTCAAAGAATAGCTGAGCTGAAATGCGATTCCTGAGGAACTAAATCCTAATAATGGGTTTGCTGGCGGGGTCTGCAAGGAGCAGGCAAGGCCCAGGCCAATGACTGGCAGCTGGAGGTCGAAAGTCCAGCCCCAACTGTACAGCAGGTGTGTGTGGTGCACGAGGCAGTTACCCCTCCAGAAGAGTCCAGGTCTAGCGATATCCAGGCATGCAGCACCTGCAAGGAGGTTCTAAAGAGTCAGTTTGTGGAGCATCCGAGAGGAGTCCAGAGTCTGGAAATATCTGTGGCCAACTTGTAGGCCAGGACAAGTATCTGGTGACGCCTCTGACATCATTGTGGAGGGCTGGGGGAGCAATTCAGGCAAGGTGACGGCAACACCTGATGGCTACTTATCATCCACATCTCCAGAAAAGAAACTCAGTGGTCCCACTGCTCGCTAGTATCCTGGCAGAGAGGCCGGAGAGGGCTGGCTGCTGAGCGGAGATGGCTTTCAGAACCGGGGGCATGGTCCAGGCTGGGCAACTCCTTTTACAAGGATACCAGTCACAGGCTAAGGCCTTACTCAACATTATTTAAGTAATTAGAGGCAAAGCCAGAAGCAGAACACAAATTTCCTGCTCTGGAGAAATCTGAAAAAGTCAGTGGTTACTTATAATGAAACATACTGATCCCCAAAAGTTAAGAGTGTTAAAAAAATTCTAGTAAGGGCTACATTAGGCTATCACTTTCAAAAACAAAATTTCTCTTCCCTAAAATAAAAAGTAATGCACAGCATCGTAGGTCTAATAAAGATTTCAGGATACTTTCCCCCACCTCCCCTCCATCCCTCCACCTCGATTTTAAGTTAAGCGTGAGGCCTGAGTCAGGCACATAATTGACTTCTAGAGATAAGCAGTGAGCAAGACCGGAAACCCTGCCCTTGATGTGCTCACAGACCAGCAGGCGCAGGGAGGGAAAGAGAGAGAGAAAGAGAGGAAAGGGAGTGGAGGGAGAGAAAGAGGGCAGGGGAGGGGTGGAGAGGGACAAGATTATTATTAAACTAATAGTCATATAAAGATGAGTTGCTTTGAGCCCTGGCTTGTGTGGCTCAGATGGTCGGGCATTATCCCACAGGGCCAGGGGTCGCCAGTTCTATTCCCAGTCCGGGTGCATGCCTAGGCAGCCCCTTGATGTTTCTCTTGCACATTGATATTTCTCTGTTTCTCTCCCTCTCTTTCTCCCTCCCTTCACCTCTCTAAAAAAATAAATAAATGGTTTTAAAAAATGAATTGCTTTGAAAGAGAAAGCACAGGCTCCTGGGAGAGCAAGTGCCAGGTAGATTACACTAGAGAACGGGGAAGTTTGCTCGTGGCTGCTTTCCCATCCAGATGAACTCTCAAGTGAAGAAGATTCTCTTACCACCAAGTTTGTCCCAACCTTGACTACCACACCCCAGAAGCTGGAGACTAGCTGAGTCCTCAGGGTGAGTATTACAGCCTCAGGAATAGACTCCTGGAGCCCTCGGGGGAAACTTAGACAGTCTTTCAAGGACAGGAGCCACATTTCCTGAACATCGCAAACCCACAGCACAGCTTTCATGGGGAACATAGTTTCTAGTGTCTATTGAGAAATTGCCTACCGGGAATTCATGACTCTGTTCTTTGAACACAAATGCAAAGATCTTCACTGGAAGCTCATGAGCCTGGGGTTTCAGTCTTGCTCTGCACTCTGTCCCCTGGAGGACACCTGGCACTCGGGAGGGGCCCAGGCAGTACTCTGCAGAATGAATCAGCACATCGGCATGGAGAATTTCCCTGTTCCTAAACGAAGTCAGGTATGAAAGCACTTGCTATGTACCACGGAACCAAAAGAAATGGAAACCAAATAAAAATTGGGCAACAGAGGCAAATGTATCACACAGCCACTTGGAAACTCCCCGGCAGCACTTTCACTGTTTATTTATCTGCAGGCCAGGCTGTGAGCAAGTTAAGTTGGCCTGCACGGAGCCCTGCTGCCTGGGACTCCCCAGGCCGGAGGAAGCACGTGCAGGACCTGGAAATTTGGAAGCTCCGGGATGAAGACGTCTGAGCAAAGGGTGATGGGCACAGGCAGGACGTGCCCCTGCCGTGTGGAACTTACAATCTATGGGGCAGATGGACATTACAAAAAGAATCAGATAGTGAGACCTGTGAGCAGTGCCACAGGGGCAAAGCACAGGCTGCTTTGGGGGTGGGGGTCTCTTGGGGGGTCCTAACCTTGTGTGTTTGAGGAGGAAGATTATGAGAGGTTTGCATGTACAAGTTATGTTTAAGCTGAGAATGGAAGGTTTGTAGAAATTAGTAGCTTAGTAGGAAGGCAAAGAGTTGGAGGCAGCTTGGCCTTGGCTCTGAAGCAAGGAGGCCTGGGGCATGTTTGACGGACAGAGAGAAAGGGGTACAGCCTGAGCACAGTGAGTCAGGGGGAGAAAGGGAGTCAGAAACCAGGTTCCCAGGGACATTTTGGTCAGTGACAGATGGAAAGATGCATATCAGCCATCAGGAACTACAGACCTCCGGGAGACGCTGCGCAGCAGGACGCATGAACTCACTCAATCTCATACTTCGGCGTGCATCAGAATCCCCTGGAAAGTTGCTGAAACACAGACCGCTGAGCCCCACTACTAGAGTTCTGATTTCATACTTTGGGGGGTTAGCCTGAGAATTTGCATTTCTAACAAGTTTCCAGATGATGCTGAGGCTTCCGGTTTGGGGGACACACCTTGAGAGCCCCAGGCTGAATCGAATCATATGCATGGAATTAATGCTGACTGGTGGGGAGGAAGGGCTCTGGAAGAGTCCAAGCTTCAGCAGAGTTTTACAGAACGAATTGGTGTTCATCAGACAGACAAGGCAAAAGGAAGGCTGCTCCAGGGATGGGGAAATGATAAAGGAAGAGGCCAGAGAGGCTTGGTTGAGTCCCAGAAAGCACAGGTGTGGAAGACGAGCCTGGCACATCCCTCAGTAAGCGCAGCAAACAGGATGACAGGCGAGGAAGCTGCTAAATAGGCACCTATCCATAGGGAGAACAGAGCATTTGGGACCCCCAGCCGCAAGTGGAGAGAGGGACTGGCTGTGGGAACGGCTCGGCTTTTCCTCCATGTCTAGATGAGTCTGAGTCACCTGCACGAGTTTTCTTTTGCTCTCAGAACAAGTCACAGCTTTTTTTCTCCCTTGGGTGGCTTAGCCAAGGCCCATAGCATAGGCTTCCGTATTGACTGGGGCCAGCTTGGGAGAAATTAGGTCATTAAATCACCACTGATGTCAGTGAAGCAGCTTTCTTCCTGGGAGCCCCAGTGGAGGGTGGGGGGTGAGGTAGGGAAGAAGGGAGCTGAGGTTACCACCAGGGAGACTGCACAGGCTGCTAAGGACGGCACTAGAGAGAGGTGGGTTTGTGGGCCGAGCCTGTCCGGGACCTTTGAAGTTTGTTTGCAGAGCCTGAGGACCACACACGGGGAGTAAGTCTGTATCTGCAGGCTGCTGCCCTTGGCCCTCCCTGGCAAGGGACAGTGGAATGCACTCTAATAACATCTGTGGAGATAAGTGCATGGGGTCAGAGAGCAAGGAGGGGATGGAGTTGGCCTGTCCCCGTCCTCGTAGTGGGAGCTCTGAGGCCCTCAGCTAAGTGTCTCAGGGCTCTCTGCTGTCTTGGCCCATGCCCTGCTGCAGCTAAGCCACCCTCTCGGGGCAGTTTGGCCAGGCCTTAGGAGTGCCTGAGGTCTCAGCAACATGGGGAGGAAAGTGTTTTATGTTTCCAGCAATGGCGCCAGGTCCATGGAAAATCAGAATGGAGGAGGAGGTGATTTATGGAGGAGGTGCTGGCTTGTGTGGTTTCCAACAGTTTTCAAACATCTGTGCAGGGACCGCTGCCTCAGAATTGAGGTACTTGATACCCATGCAGATCCCTGACTCC
Organism: Artibeus jamaicensis; assembly: GCF_021234435.1. Taxonomy (NCBI): domain Eukaryota; kingdom Metazoa; phylum Chordata; class Mammalia; order Chiroptera; family Phyllostomidae; genus Artibeus; species Artibeus jamaicensis. Next base: position 4,637,477 of record NW_026521954.1, read on the forward strand.
ACAGGCCTGGGGTGCAGTCATTGTTATTGAAAGGCAGGCAGGTGAGGTTGGTGAGTCACAGGGTTTGAAAGCCTTGGCCTGAAGGTCTAAATGCAGAAATGACCTTGAATGAGGTGGTCATCTCTGAGGACTGGGCACCCACAGCTCAAAGCTCAAATGCAGTCACGCTCCTTGGTATTTTCCCGAACAAACTGAAAATTAAAGGGCACGGAAAAACCTGCACATGGATGCTTGTAACAGTTTTATTTATAATTGCCAGACTTGGAAGTAATCAAGATGTCCTTCCACAGGAAAATGAGTAAATAAACTAGCGCATCCAGACAGTGGATGATCGTTAAGCATTGAAAAATAAATGACCCATCAAGCCATGGAACGACGTGGAGGAAACTTAAATGTCTGTTACCAAGTGAAAAAAAGCCAGTGTGAAAAGGCGACATACTTCATGACTCCCACTGTGTGATGTTCTGGAAAAAGCCAAACAATGGAAACAATAGAAAGAGGAGTGGTTGCCTGGGGCGGGTGGGTGGGGGAGATGGACAGAGCGAGGGCTCATTACATGTTCTGTATGGCGGCAGGGTACGTCGTCATTACACATTTGTCCGAAGCTGCAGAACGCATGACACCAGTGGTGTCAATTATGGAATGCAGGTGACAATGATGTATCCCTATAAGTTCATTGATTCTGACAAAGGTACCACTCTGCAGGGGGGTGTCGATAGTGAGGGAGGCTGCGCATGTGGCGGTGGGGGGCAGAGAGCATATGGGAACTCTCTGTACTTCTTGCTCAATTTTGCTGTGAATCAAAACTCCTCTTAAAAAATAGAGCGTATTAATTAAAAAACAAAACATCCCCAGACAGCAGACTGGTTGTGACCTTCTGGCCACAGTTTGCCTATTCTTATTTAATCACACGCACTGGCCCCTGCAGTTGGGGACTGCACTTTTGCTGTCACACCTCACTTGGCACCGTCCATCCCATGCAGATGGCCGCCAGGCTGGCCAACCTTAACTCCAAAGAGACCTGTTACCAGACAGTGGCCAGACACAGGGGTGTTGTGTGGGACTCCAGAGCAGGGATTTCTGGTCTTACGGGCAAATGATAAGAGTGGGTCTCAGTCTGCAAAGAAAAGTCAAGGTCCCGAGCCCACGGCTGGCAGCTCTGTGAGCCCCTCAGCCCTTACTCAAACCGCTGGGTCGCCATTACTGAGTGAGTCAGTAACGGGTTAACACCCAAGCCCCAAACTAGTTTTCGTTCCAGTGCACCTCTAAAATAACAACCTGGGTCTGGATTAACAGTCAGGAAAATAACCCCTCAGGAAAGTGTTCTATAATAAAAGGATCCTATTTCCACTCCACCCTTCACTTTTTTCTTTTTTTTCTTCTTTTTTTTTTAGCTTGAAATAAGCTCAGAAGACTGTCAGGCTGAGTGAGTGATGAGTCAGACATTTAAGCAAACAGGTTTGCCCGCCTTGTGCTACCTGACACCTGCTTCACACTCAGCGGTGTGGGTGGGGCACAGTCAGACACAGGCAGGCAGAGTTTGTCCAAATCAAGGAGGTAGCTTAGCCACCCACCGTGCTGCTATTGGCCTGGCCACCGTGTTCTTTAAAGCTTTGATCCAAACTGTGTAATTGCTGACCCCCCATTGAAGTCACTACTTACACCTGTACACTGTTCGATGCCACAAGCCAGATGTGTAGGCAAAGAGACGCCCCAACCCCTGTGCCCTGAGAGGTCTGAGGAACTTTACTCCACTGACCCCCCCTCCTCCTGTCAGCTAGAAGCAGCAGTCCTCAGAGAGTAAAGCTGGAAGGAAAGAAAAGACATTTACTACATTCGACCATTTTACCCTGAATCATCATCACCTTGACTCTGTGGGGTGGCTATGACTCTCCCAATTCTACAGAGCAGAAAACTGAGGCTCAGCGAGATAATGATTGTCCAATGACCCAAAGCCAGTCAATAGCAGAGACACAGCTAGAACCCAGCTCTCCTGTCCCCTGGGGCATTGCTTTCTCCACTGAACCATCTGGGGAGGACCTCCGCTCTGATCGGGAGCAGCCCATGAGCACCCAGAAGTTTCTAGGGAAGCTGGGAGGGGACACAGATTTAGGGTTATACTCTGAAGTAGCTCCAGAGTAGCTGTGGGGATCCAATCAAATGCAAGTACAGATGCTGCCCTCCTATTAATCTAGTATACTGGGCTGTGTCCCAAGCACGGGAGTTCTCAGCCCCGCAATGCGTAACTAGGTTGAATTTGTTGGCATGCGGAGAGCATGGACCCAGCTCCCAGTGCATATGTCCTATAATTTCACTCGTGATTTCCCCTAGGGATGTACAGCCAGGCAGCAATGGAGGACAGCCAGTTTGAGGAGGACGCTGAATGAACTGCAGTCACATGGAAGAAAACAGGATAAAGGAATGAGAACCTCCAGTACATACTTGGAACTTTTAAACGTCTATATCCTTTGACCCAAAATTGTAAACTGCTTGCAAACATGACCCCGATTCTCTGCCCCTTACTCTGTGTCCATGTCCTTGGCAATGGGACTTTACAGCTGCTCCTATTCAAGGGTGGAATCTATTTCCCCACTGCCCTTGTGACTTGCTTTGGCCAGTAGAACGTACCAGAAGTGGTGGTGTGCCAATTTCAAGTCTTACACACTCTGCTTGCTCTCTTGGAATCCTGTGCAGCCATCACAGGACAGGCTGGAGCTGGCCTGCCACAGGATGAGACCGTGTGAGGCACAGACAAGCAACATGTCCTAGCCGATGGCATCTTAGACAAGCAGGCCCCCTGCCCCAGCTAGCAGATAACTACAGGTGTGTGATGCAGGGCAACCTAGATAATAAGAACCAGCACAAAAGTTTGACCCCAGAACCATGAGCTAAACAAATGATGGTTGTTTTAAGTCACAGGTTTTGGTCTTGTTTGTTTTGCAATAACTTTATGATATTCTCAACAACTTTTAAAAAAAGATTTTATTTATTATTTTTAGAGAGGGGAAAGGAGGGAGAAAGAGGGGAAGAGAAAGATTGATGTGCAAGAGAATCATAAATGGGTTGCCTCTTAAATGCTCCCAACTGGGGAGCTGGCCCACAACCCAGGCATATGCCTTGACTGGGAATCAAACCAGCAACCTTTGAGTTCACAGGCTGGTGCTCAACCCACTGAGCCACACCAGCCAGGGCTTCAATAACTTTTTCGATAGGACCTCATCCTAGGAACACAGTCAGAAATTTTCAACAGACTGTGTATATATAGAAAAGTTCATCTCAGTGATAATTATAACAGCAAAACAATCTTTGTAAAAACTTAACAAACAACGGACAATTGGTTAAATAAATCTTAATGTATCCACATGAAGCAATTTTACGGTGCAACCATTTAACGCACAGAGATTGAATGGCCTGTGGCACAGCCATGCTGTAGAGGACTCTGTGGGTGTAAAAAGAAAGAAAGAATATATCAACATCCTGCAGTGGTGTCCAGGATAATGGGTTTAAAAAGTGATTGAAAAAGTGCATACCTGGTTGAGGGAGGAAGTCTGAATGGGTGGAACATGGAGAAGTCCCAGAGCACTGCAACTCCGCTGTACAACACTATGTCGGTGGATACCTGTCATTGCATGTTTGCCAAAATCCATAGACGGTGCAGCAGCAAGTGGGAACAGCCTTAATGCAGACCACAGACTTTGGGAGATGGTAATGTGTCAATGCAGGTTCATCAGTAGAGATCTTCTAGTGCAGGATGGGTGGCTGGGGGGACTGCACGTGTGTGGGGAGAGGGGACAAACGGGGACTGTACTCTCCACTCAGTGTTGCTCTGCAAAAAATATTTTCATAAATTATGCATAGCTTATCTAGAAAAAGGAAGAATAGCAAATATATGTATTTGCTTATAGTTTGAAATGCAGGGAAAGAGCAAAACCATCTTCCATGAGAATGTATAGGAGGGGAAGGAGTAAGTTAGGGGGCGTAGAAACAGAAGCTGGACTCCTCTAAATGCCCCGGGGTCTGTAGTTTAGATTCAGGGGCCACGTACATATTTTATGTAATAAGGAAATAAAGATGTTTGAAATCCTGAAAGGCAATAACCCAATGAAAATAAGAACCAAACAGTGTATAGATTTTGTGGCATAAGCACACAGGAGCCATTTCAAATGACTTTAAAACACAGTAAATTGACTAGACCCCCTGCAGGATATAAACTAAGACCAAGGGGGAAAAAAGCTGTGAACAGCCCTAAATGGAGTTCAGGAACTATATTATTGATGGCAGTGCTGGTTTAGTTTAGAGACTGCTGTGTGTGTATTCCAGATAAAAAAACTCTGGGTAAATATGTTGGTGTTCAGAACCAGAAAGGAATGAGTCACAGATACAAGATCCATAAAGCTAAGTTAGAAACCCATAGTCCCAGAATTGATTATAATATTAGTATGGACTTTTGATGTATTTAATCTTTAATTTAAAAGAATTCTTAGGCCCTGACCAGTTAGGGTCAGTGGGATGGGTATTGTCCTGCAAGGCAAAGGTCACCAGTTTGATTCTCAGTCAGGACACAGGCCAGGTTGCAGGTCTGGTCCCCTGTCAGGAGGGAGAGGCAACTGATCGGTGTTTCTCTCCCTTTCTTCGTCCTCCCTTCCCCACTCTGCAAAAATAAATCCGTAAAACTTTTACAATAAAAAATTCTTAGCTCCGACTATTAAAAAGGCCTAAAACTAGTGACTAACCCAACAGCACTGAGCACCCGTAGTCCCCAGGTTGTGGTACTTAAATACCGTTTTGTACCACAAGGACTCCTTCGGGAAATGGCTGATTTGAGAAGAGGCGTCCGAGGCAGGTCTACATGCCATGTCATGTCAGGAGAACAAGGAGGCTGTCAGATTACAAACGCCGTGTCGGTGGACACAGGAGCCAATCCGAAGAGGATCCCACTTGTCGAAGACAGCAAGATGTGAACACCAGCCGGACTTCTACTGAGGTCAACTAAATTTATGAGTCCATAATGATAACGAGTTTTGAAAATGCAGTCCTCCTTTTCAGCAGATTACGAGGAAACCGAACTCCTTTAAAAAATATTTGGTAACTAAAGATAAAGAACCGAGCGTTTATCTTGCCTTCTTTACAAAATGTCCTTCAGGGTGCCAAATAGTTGACAGGAAGTTTATGAAATAATTCCAGCTAATACATAAAAAGATAAAAGAGTTAAAATGCCATTATTTTGCAACTCCTAAGAAATAAATGGACCTCGGCAACAATTGTGAGTGGGGCGGACACTGCAAAAGAGAGAGTCGGCCAGACCAGACCACGCGGCCTCCATGAGGAAGTTCGCGACACCGTCTGCGATGTGCTCTCTTCGAAAGAACTGAACACGAATCGGATGGAGCCTCTGGCTCCGATTCAGTTCAGTTCAATGCAGGGAGATGGGAACCCGTCAAACTATTACACTGCGGCCCAGAGATGGGATCAGCAAAGTCAGGCAGAGAGTCTCAAAAAACAGAGCACCCTGTTTCTTCACCAAAAATAGAGTCAGAAGGTGGAAGGGGACTCTACAGATTAAAAGATACTTACAAAACTTACTAACCAATTTCAATAATAATAATGATTAGAAAGGAGCTGGGAAAATTGGGACCCTGGATGATAAAAAAAATCACTAGCAAATTGCTATTAGCATTTGGAAAAAGAAGCTATACAAGTTGTTCATCGCGAAGCTGTTATGTGCTCAGCGTCACGGGAGGCCTCAGACATCAGTATCTCATTGGATTCCCATGGCAACCCCACGGGTGGCGTCCCACGTTTCCTGGAGGCTGCAGAGGCAGGGAGAACTTTGCCCAAGGCCATTCGGCTCTTTGGCCACCAAAACCTGTGCTCACCTTTGATACTCACTCACTTAACGCCTTTGCTGTTATAGCAAAGCATCGTCTCCAACCGAAATGCATAACAACCTGGAAACATAAGTTACATGATGGCAGATTCTCACAGAGGAGGTTTGTGGAATAATTTAAGACAATTATGAAGACTCAGTAGCAATTTAGAAGTATGGTTATGATGAAGCAATCACAAAATTTTACATGTATTCCAATTTTAAGTACATTTAAAATGTACACAGGGCCAAAAACTGACTGAAAGGGAACAGAATCAAATGACAGATATTGTTTCGGGGGTGACAAGATTTGGATACATTTTATTTTGACTTTGTAATTTGTTCTTTAACGTTAAGTGACTGTTACACTACATCAACACCCAGCCCAGGTCCAGGAAATATTTTCTGACCTATGTTTTATTTCTTTAGGATTCCACTTTGGGTTAGTGGTATAGTTCTATTGCACTGTAATAAATTGCAGCAAATGTAGTGGCTAAAAACAACACATATTTATTATCTTATAGTTTTGGAGGTCAGAAGTCCAAAATACGTTTCAGTGGGTTAAAGTCCAGGTGTGTGCAATTTGTTTCCTGGCCTCCTCCAGTTTACGGGGCTGCACCTGCACCTGGACTCACGGCCCCTTCCTCCACCTTCGAAGCCAGCAGTGACATGTTGTCCCATCTCCTCACTGCCACTGCATCCACTGTCACATTTCCTTCCGTGACTCTGACCCTCCCGCCTTCCTCTTTTAAGGACCCCTGCGATTACATTGAGCTCACTTGGGTAATCCCAAATAATCTCCCATTTCAAGATCCTTCGGGAGCCCTGGCTGGTGTAGCTCAGTGGATTGAGCTCAGGCCTGCGAACCAGACAATCGCAGTTTGATTCCCAGTCAGGGCACATGCCTGGGTTGCAGGCCAGTTCCCTGCAGGCCAGTTCCCAGCAGGGGATGTGCAAAGGGCAACCATACATTGATGTTTCTCTCCCTCTGTCTTTCCCTTCCCCTCTAAAGATAAATAAATAAATTTAAAAAAAAAAAAAAAAGATCCTTCGGGTGATCACATCGGAAACGTCCCTTTTACCGCATTAGGGAGCATAGTCACAGGTTCCGGAAATCAAGACCTGGACATCTTTGGGGGGCCATTTTTCACCTGCCACAAGTAGACCCTTCCACCACGTGGTTCACAGGTTGCAGGGTACTATGCATTCCTGCATGCTGCTGAGGAGGTCATAACCAAATGGGAGAAATGAATCATGGGAAAGTAGGCATTGCTACTGGGCAGAGGACAGGTGAGTTGCCAGTGAGCACCCCCGGAACAGTCTGAAATCCCGGGGTCACGTCCAGTGTACAGTCCATACTTCCTGGGAAGCCGCAGAAAGGAGGCTGCCAGTAGGCGTGGTGTTCACGCAAGGCCAACTCCCACTGGGCTTGCCTGAGCAGTTGAAAACAAACCCAAAAGACAAAACACTTTCCTGTATCTGTAGCTATCACAGCATAAAGGGCTCCTGCAGTCAGGAGTGTGAAGCAGGAACCGGGCGTGTCTGGCAGTTCCCCAGTGGCTGACAGAAATCTGAAGCGAGACCCTCAGTGATTGAGGCTTGGAAAGGAGGGCCTGGGAGCCTGCAGTTCCTCTGGGATAAACAAAGGACTGGGATGGGACAACTGGGACAGATGTAGCAATAACCCAAATGCCAGGCAAAGCATTGGACTGTTTGGAGAGCCAATAAAATTGTTCGATCCACCCTACGTGCAGTGGTAGCACTCACAGCTCCAAACCCTCTGGAGGTTCTCGGTGTTAGGAAAGGGGTCTTCGGGTCTCACCTTCCCCACCACTTCCTCCTCTGAGCTCATTTCCCCCTGAGTTACTCCCCTGCAAGAGTTGCCTTGCCATTTCTCCATGGACTGTCCATGTTAGGGCATCATTTCCTCCAAAAATACCACCTGTACAAGGCTCACATTTGAGGCTCAGAGAAAAATTATGGCACCAAAACTCTACACATCTTCAGGTTGAACGATGGACCTTTCTATTCTTGGAAGTCCTCCAGTCGCATTCCCAGTGAATCTCCTACTGTGTGTCATCGTCCCAGCCTGGCTTTAGACTGCCTTAGTCTCTGTCCCCTCACCCCGCCCTCTGGTGTTCTCTCACGGCCACACTCAGTCCCCCTCACTTTCCAGTGCAGGTGAATTCCCTCCACCTACCTGCCTGGTCCTGGACCTATCACTGCATAACTGAAGATTCATTAGTTGCCTGGCCAAGCCCTGGGCAGTCCATTCAAGGTGCTACTCTCTTAGGAGCAACAAAGAACTAGACGTATGCTTTGAAAGTGACCTTTCTTCTCTATATCCTCGGGCCTCTGCAAGAGAAAGGGTGCGTGGTAGATGTACAGTCCCTACCTGCAGTTATATAGCACCCCTAGGTGCTTCGAATTTTAAATACCAGTTCCCCTCACATTACACGACCAACAAGCCAAGGAAAGCATCAACTTAGGGACCAAAAGACCCAGTTTGCAGTTCTAATGTTGCCAAGTGACCTGAATAAGTCACCTCATTTCCCTGAGACTTGGTTTCCCTACTGGTAAAAGTCCACAATTATGTCTCACAGAGCTGTTGAGATACTTAAATAAGAATAGTTAAGAGTGGTAAAGACTATCAATGAATAGAGGACTGTTAATAAACTATTATTCATATAGTTGATGATCAATCAACAAGATAAGTCGTTGTTTGTTTGGTTGGTTGGCTGGTTTTCCCCACTGTGCCTCGGGCAGCTGAGTGGTAGGGAAACCAAAAAGAGTGACTCAGTGGTCAGCTCAGTCCATGCTCATTCGGGAATCAGGCATCCTGTTGCCAGGTACGCATGGACCACCCACACACAGGGGGTAACGGGGCAACTGTGGGTGGTCTTGAAAAGCAACTGGCCCTTTCCACAATTTTGGAGAAAAAGAAGAGTGACAGCATCATGAGCTGGCCCCAAGAAGGGGCTGACATCATGGGAGTTGGCCAGGCCTTCTCCACATGAGGCCTCTCAGCCCTCATGGCAAAGTCAAACCCAGGCTAGGGAAGTACAAAGTGATGTTCTCTTTTATTGTTGGGTCACTTCTCATTGACTGCTAACAATTATATTTTTGCCTGTAAATTAGCAACACTGATTTCCAAAATTTCCTGATTTCTTTATTATTACTTCCCTCTTGTTTGTTTATTTGCTTTGCCTTTAATCAGTAGGTTTTAAGCTAATGCAAGTTCTTGGTGATGCAAGTCCTGTGAGATACTTCGTCAAGGATCATGGCCATGGCCAACTGAGTCAGGGAAATAGACCTTTTCTATTAAAGAACCACAACGTACATTAGCATTTTAGAGCTCTTAAGAAGTCCTGAAGTAAAAAAAAGCTGTTTAACTTCATTTAACTCAGTGTTTTCCACCTTATCCTCTCATATAAGCCTCTTTTTTTTAATTGCCAAAGAACACTTCTTAACATCCAATGGAAATAGTTTCCAGACGAGAAGATTTGAGATTTGCTGTTTCTCCAGACAGTCCCATTTGTCCACAGATGCATGCTCACCCTCGTTCTCAATGGCCTGTGCTCAGAATGGCTGACTTGTCTGAACGGGCTCCGAGCCTCTTGCCTTCTGAATTCCATCAGGTCCAACCAGTGGGTGGAGATCAGAGGCTGGGCAGAGAGTAAGGCCAAGGAATGAGCTCTTCCCCAGCTCATTCCTTTCAAGATTGCTGCCCACTGCTACTTGAAGGCCACAGTGACCCTCTATATACAGTTATTGTCCCCACATAATCAGTCCCTCCTCTTGCCCCTTGAGGCCATGGTTGGTACCTCCTCCCCCAGGTGGCTAATCCCAGGTTCCTGCTCCATCCCTGGTTACTTTCCTTCAACCCCGCCCACACCTTGGTAAATTTTTTCTTTCAAACACTCTTCTGAATTAGCCCATTTGCACATGCCCCCCCCTTTCTGCTAAGAACCGGAGCAACACCCTGCCCTAAATCCATGAGCAGCTAAGCGCGTCTAACATGGTTACATAAGGGAAATATTTTAAAACCTAGTTATTAGCCAACTGCAGTTAGAATCCTGTAATATATGCAAAACAGAGCCCGGCCCGCCAGTGCAATATTTAGCTCCCCTGAACAGCTCAGCCTGAGGTCACTGGGCCTTCAGTCCCCATCCTGACTCATCACGCACTACCTCACAGACTTGAAAGGACTTCGCCAAGGCCACGTCCACAAGTGCCCAGCCATACCCTTAGCTGTTGATAAAAGACGTCCAGTTCCTTTTAGGATATTCAGATTTCCAAGTTGAAACACCGGTTACAAAGCTTCATTTTTAAAAAAGCAGCTTGAGACCAGAGGCCAGTAAGGAAAGTTTCCTCCAACACAAACGAGACACCCTCTCACATGCTTCTCTGCTGGGCTTTTTGAAGACTAATGAAAATGCAAATTCGGCTGGTTGTCGACCAGGTACTAATGTCCACTGAGGACAAGCACTGAAGGTGCCAGAACCAGGGGGAAGCAGAAACGAATGAAAACACCGACCCCTTCCCTTGAGGAATTTCCAAGTTATCGTCAAAAGAAAATGTATACTCCCAACACTTGAGCCCAATCATATAAAGCTTAAAAACAGTCACTACAAAACAGTATAGATATCTAATAAAGGTATAAATAAAAATCTCTACGTTGTGCTCAGTGTTGAAGCCAGGTTTTATGTATCTGTCCACCTGCATGCAAAAAACAAATAATAAAAAAATGAAAAGGGCAAATTGAGAAGCAGCATGAAGGAAAATACCATGAGTTCTAGAGTTAATTATTTGGGTTAATCTGCATGAGCAGAGGTGAATTCATCTTTCTGAGATTTCCTCACCTGAATAAAAAGTGAATAAAATAAATGAAGTACAGGTCAACGGGCACAGCAGAAATACGGGGCTGATGAAATACGGGAAACAAAGCAGCCCGACCCCGAGGGCGCCTTGGAGGCTTTCATTGAAAGTCGGTTCCCCTCTCTTCCTTCAGAAAAGAAATAGGCTCTAAAATCTATTTTTAGTTCATTTGCGAAAGCTTTATGGATAAGGTAATACTTTTAAAGGCTTTTGATCAATAAAAGGGAGGGGACCACCAGAAATTATGACCCTGTAAGGTACTGCCAGAAGGAGGAAATCGTAAAATGGAAATAAAAACCAAAGTGTCCGCATAAAGGTTATGCCCATCCGTTCTGCTGTCTCTAGAGGAAATCCAACCAGTCCAGAGAACACTCTCTTTTCTAAAGGAATTTCCAGAAAAGTGGCCCCATAACCTACCTAGGCAGTATCTTCTGGAGTCGCTCACGTTCTACCTTCCTCTCTTAGACTCGAGCACTTCTCCCCAGGTTTCGACACAGATTCTTCCCCTGCAGTATCAGGCTCACCGCCCGTCCCCAGTCCTAGGTCCCGACACTGAATCCATTGCCCTTCCAGCCACCCCATGCGCTATCATCCCCGCCCTACTTTTTTCCTAACCTTCAAGAAAGTGTCATGTAGCTACCAGACTAACCTGGGAAGGGGACTGGAAATAAATTCGGTTTGGGTCCTGAGGTAACTTAATCCCAGGAAAAGCTCAAAAAGCAACTGGGGAAGAACTGGCCATTTTGTCTAGAGGAGCTAGGTAGCCTCCAAAGCCAATCCCCACATCATCCATGACCACGTGTGTGTGTGTGTGTGTGTGTGCACGCATGTGTGACATTTGCAAACTGCTTGCTTCCTGGGACGGTGTCCTCCATAACATCCTGTGAGTTAGCCAGCTGGCAAGGTGACCTTGGATGACTGCAAACGCTGTCATACCCAGACCTTCACACAGCATTTAAAAACAGGCAGCATTCATTCCCAAACCACAACATCGTTGATTTAGCAAGAAAGGATAGAGCCACTCTCTAAATGGGCAAGAGACTGAGGAAGAACTGGCCAGGAAGGGTTTCCTTGTTTGTCTCCTGGGACTGTGCCCTATGGACCGTGATAATTAGGGGACAGGGCGGGGCCCTCTAGACTGAAAATGATAGGAAAGGTGCTGCCCTAATTACCGGATTTTATTGGGATGATACTTAAGGTGTGGTTATTATCATCTGTTGAAGTTCATTTAACTCGACCTCATAAATGGCAAGCTGGGGCTCTAAATAGCAATGGGAATATTACAGACTGCCCTGAAGCCTGTAAGTGAATGCCGTTCCAAGACCAGGTCCAAATGGTCATCTTAAATTATAGAGACGTGCTCGGTGGTTTCACAGTGGAATCGTTTTTGGAAAGAAGACACCCCTGAGTGCATGGCCCTCTCTGGTGCATCCAGTGGGCCTTCGGCACCAGGACCCAGGCACATCTGGGCCTGGCCCTTACTGGTTCACTGTAATTGCCCATTAAATTGCCTGTCTGCCTGGCTTGGCTGTAAATATGTGACAGTTTCTATGACTGGGAAAGGGTAGGGCACTCTGAAGTCCCATGGAAAGGACAACTAATGGGCCAGGAAGGTCACAGAAAGCTTCCTTGAGGAGGTGGCCACTCAGCCAGGTGGAGCGGTCCACCCAGGCCAGAAGATAAGGACGGCAGTCCTGCCTCCAGCGCTGCAGGACAGATGGGTGCTTCTCGGGCTGGAAGGAGTGTCCAGCTCGCCGGCGGACCCCACTGAAATGCAGGTTCTGCTTCGGCACGGGCTGGGGGCACTGAGTCTGCGTTTCTAAAGCACTCCCAGGTAATGCTCCCAGTCCAAGGATCACTCTCTGAGTAAGCGAGGGCCTGGATGCCCTTCTGAAGTATTATACTCAGCTTTCTACACCTTAGTTTTCCAGTCTGTAAAATGGGCTCCCTAGGGCTGGAGAAACATGAACATGGATTCACCTGTAGCCTGTTTTGACTGCATCACACTACAGACCAAATACTCACTGTTTGATTAACACAGTGTGGGGAGTATATAGAAAGAATCCCTGGGATGTCAGAATTCCTAGGAGACTTGTCTAATTGCTTTTCTTCTATCTTGTCAGTATTTTCTTCACCTAGCTAAAAAATGTTTTAAAAATACTTTTCCTACTTCAGCTTTCATACTATCATTAACCAGATAATAGCTCTTAAAGTAGGCTACTTTATTTGGTACAAAGGAATTAGGGTATTGAAAATGTTAAAGTCCTCCAGCCAAAAATTCAAGAGCTGTGGGTATCTTGTAATTTTGGAGGTGACTGACTTACTGAGACTAATATATTAATCCATGTGGGCTGATTTCATAACCAAATGACAAGCATTTGCTGTCCTGCAACCTTCTTGCTATAATTAGCTTTCAGGTTAAACAGCATATTATTCATTTCAAAGTTGCAAGCTGTTTACTTGCAATCAAACAGATGTCAGATTCAAGGGCTTTGTGACTAATCACGAAATTCACAAGTTGTTCCTTGACATCTTGGTTTTCCACAACATCCCACCAGGAACCTGAGTGCAGGTGGGAAGGGTGCTCTCCTGAGAAAGCACCTGTGGGTCAGGCAAACCAAAATGTGGGCTGCGTTCATCTCAGATATGAAAGTGATAACAAAACATAAACCAAAATCAGGCCAAGCAGACCCGGTCACTTTTTGAAGGGAAGTTATTCATTCCATTGATTGGTTCGACGGAACCAGGGGACTGGGCCTGTTCCCTAGTTTTCATAGATGCTGGTTCCACTGAACTGCTCACCTGCTGCTATTTCCCTCTGTATGCATCCGAGTCCAATCAGGAAAACAGAAGCCACTGTTGGTCTCCCCAAAAGTGGGACTTGAACACAGTGAACTGGCTCGCCAGGGATAGAATTGCCAAGAGGCCAGCAGGAGGTCTTAGCCAGTGTAAAGACTAGCATCCGCGGGAAGCTGCTACCACTCCTAGGGCGGGGAGGAAGGGCTGCGGCCAGCGCTCAGGGGCTGGGCAGTGTGGCCAGGCTGAAACGCAGCAGGAACTGCTGGGCAGGGATGGGGCTGGGGAGGGAGGGGCTCTCCGGTAGAGGAAATGGAGAAGTGCAGCCTCAAAAGGAGATGCCGCCAGAGGCAGACGGACTTTAAAAAACCCTGGCTTAACATCATACTCAATGGGCAAAAACTAAAAGCTTTTCCACTACGATCAGGAACAAGACAAGGATGTCCACTTTCACCACTTCTATTCAATATAGTATTGGAAGTTTTAGCCACAGCAATCAGGCAAGAAAAGGAAATAAAAGGCATCCAAATAGGAAAGGAGGAAACAAAACTGTCACTGTTTGCAGATGACATGATAGTGTACATGGAAAATCCTATAGACTCTACCCAAAAACTGCTCAAACTAATTAATGAATTTAGGAAAACAGTGGGTTACAAAGTCAATATCTGAAAGTCAAAGGCATTTTTGTATACCAACAATGAATCAGCAGAAGCAGAAATCAAGGAAAAAATCCCATTTGATATAGCAAAAAGAAAAATAAAATATCTGGGAATAAACCTAACTAAGGAGGTAAAAGACCTGTATGCAGAAAACTACACAGCCCTGAAGAAAGAAATCAAGGAAGACAAAAACAAATGGAAACATATACCTTGTTCATGGATTGGAAGAATTAACATCATCAAAATGTCCATAATATCCAAAGCAATATACAGATTCAATGCAATACCTATTAAAGTGCCAGCGACATATTTCACAGACATAGAACAAACACTTCAAAAATTTATATGGAATTATAAACGAGCCCGAATAGCAGCTGCTCTTTTGAGAAAGAAGAACAAAGTAGGAGGGATCACAATACCTGATATCAAACTGTATTACAAGGCCACTGTAATCAAAACTCCCTGGTACTGGCATAAAAACAGGCACATAGACCAATGGAACAGAACAGAGAGCCCAGAAATCAACCCAACCCTCTACAGTCAATTAATATTCGACAAAGGGGGCAGTAACATAAAATCGAGTAAAGATAGCCTCTTCAACAAATGGAGTTGGGAGAACTGGACAGCTACATGCAAAAAAATGAAACTTGAGCACAGACTTACACCATACACCAAAATAAATTCAAGGTGGATAAAAGACTTAAATGTAAGCCATGACACCATTAAAATCCTAGAGGAGAACATCGGCAAGAAAATCTCAGATATTTCACGCAGCAACATTTTTACAGATATGTCCCCTAGAGCAAGGAATATAAAGGAAAGAATAAACAAATGGGATCTCATCAAAATAAAAAGCTTCTGCGTGGCTAAAAAAAAAACAGTATTAAATTAAAAAGACAACCAACTGTATGGGAAAACATATTTGCCAATGATACCTCAGACAAAGGTTTAATCTCCAAAATATACAAAGAACTTACACAACTCCACTGTAAGAAGACAACCAACCCAATTAAAAAATGGGAAAAGAACTTGAACAGACACTTCTCCAAGGAGGACATACAGAACATCCAGAGACACATGAAGAGATGCTCAATATCATTAGTTATCAGAGAGATGCAAATTAAAACCACAATGAGATACCACCTTACACCAGTCAGGATGGCTATCATAAACAAAGCAACAAACAACAAATGTTGGAGAGCTTGTGGGGAAAAGGGGTCCTTAGTTCACTGTTGGTGGGATTGCAGACTGGTACAACCATTATGGAAAACAGTATGGAATTTTCTCAGAAAAATAAAAATCAACCTGCCTTTTGACCCAGCAATTACACTGCTAGGATTATATCCTAAGCATCCTAAAACATCAATTTCAAAGAACCTATCACCACAATGTTCACAGCAGCACAATTTACAATAGCCAAGAGTTGGAAGCAACCTAGATGCCCATCAATAAATGAATGGATCAAAAAATTGTGGTACATATACACAATGGAATTCTATGCAGCAGAGAGAAAGAAGGAGCTACTACCCTTTGCAAGGACATGGATGGAACTGGAAAGCATTATGCTGAGTGAAATAGGCCAGATGTTGAAAGACAAATACCATATGATCCCACCTTTAACAGGAAGCTAAACAACAAAACAAGCAGAATAAAAACAAAGACACTGAAATAGAGAACAAGGGGACAGTGAACAAGGAAATAGAGAACAGAGGGGAGAGGGAAGGGAATTTAAGGGGGAAAAAGGGGCAGGGATTTGGAGGAACAAATAGGAAGGACACAGGGACAAGAACTAAGGGGGGTGGAAATGGGAGGGAGGTGGGGAGCACGGGGCGGGGGGTGCTGGGATGGGAGAAATAGACAAAAAACTGTACTTGAAAAATAACTAAATTAAAAAAAAAAACCTGGCTTCTCTCCCACTCCCTCCTTCCAAGGGCCCCATCAACCTGGAAGCCAAATGGCAAGGGAGCCTGGGAAATGTAGTTTTCAGTTAAACAAGGCCAGGCCAAGAGAGTGGGGAGTGGGGCTGGAGGCAAATAGGCAACCTGCAGGGACCCCTCTGATCCTTCTCCACACCGCTGCCACTAGCGTTCTCTCTCTTCTTTTTATTGCGGAATTGAATTCTGTGCAATAATCCAGGCATATCTTCATCACATACAGTGAGAAGTCTAAGTGCAGGTGGTTGTAGATCTGATTCATCCAGGGCACTGGGTCAACCACTCTGTAAGGTTCTGGCTTTTTCCTTATGCAGACAAGGTGGCTGCCACAGCTCCAGACATCACCCCCTCATAGCACAGCACCCAGGGAAGGAAGCAGCAGTAACCAGGCAAATGAAGACATCTCCCCCACTACTGTCCTGTTTCCTCACTGAGGCAAAACCTGATCAGCTGCAAGGAGGCTGGGAAAGCCAGCGGCCCTCACTTTTAGGTTCTGGGCTCCCAAGATTGTTGACACAGATTCTGATTCCTGGAGATTTTTTCTTATCAGTCCCTGTCCAGACACATAATTCTGGAGGTCAGAGGCAGAAATGGGTCTCACTGGGTTAAAATCTAGGTGTCTGCCGAGCTGCACTCCGCTGGGACCAGAGTTCTTTCTCAGATACAGATCTGACCTTGTGGTTCCCCAGCTGCCCCGAATGTAATCAGAACAGCTCCTGGTGTGTCCAGGATAAAGACCAAACTCAGCAGGGATAATAAGTAACAGAAACAGATCTGAGAGGCTGGTCAGAGGACTGCTCTGTGAACCTCTAAACGTCCTTGAAATCAGGATGGGGCCTCTTCAGGGGGTTTGCAGGGCATGAAGTATGTATCAGCATTCACACATTAGTGTAAGTTTGCGTGATACAGGTTAAGGTGGATTTTTAAAATTGAACTTTTTAGTTCCTTTGCTTAGTTGCTAACAATAACTGTGAGAAAAATAAATTACTAACAAATAAATTAAGTTTATTCAGTGGGAGGAGTAAGTACCAACAGCTGGGAAGGGAGGGGAGTGAGGGAGAGGGCTGGGGACCTGTTTCTCGGCCCCTCCAGCTTCTGAGAGCCCCTCTCTCCGTCTGCAAAGCCAACAGCATTGTGTCTCTGAGCATCTCTTGACAAGTGAGATGAATTTAGAAGAAAAGTTGTGAAAAGAGGATAAAGTTAAGAGAGCTTAGCTGTAAGTTGGTACAGGCCCTCTGCAGGGCGATTTAACGTCAACCACAGCAAGATCCCTACAAACGTGCCTCTCCTTTGACCCAGCAATATTATCCCTGGGCATTTATGTTAAAGAAGTAAATCATGCTAATCCACAAATATGCATTTTAGAATGCTTATTGAAGCAATACTTAGGTAAGTGATACATTAAAAGTTACCCAAATGTCCAATAACAGAGAATTGGCTAAAAATACTTTGTGGTACATCAGTAAAATGTAATGACAGGTGGCTACGGGAAATGATGGTAGAGGAGAAAAGTTTTGAGCTACAAAACTTTATACTAAAAAATGTATGTACATGACATTCTTAGCACTAATCATCTATGGGTACTGTAATTATAGGTGATTTCTTTTTTTCTTGCTTATTGTGTATCTCCTAAACTTTCTACACTGAACTTGATTTGGTTGTCTTTTTTCATTTTAAATTGAACATTTTTCTAATGTTAGGGTAAAGCTGGATAATCCTTTTTAATCAGGTTTAAGGTGTATTCCATATATACAGTATTATATACATATATAGATACATACTAGTTAGTATATAGAGAAATATATGCTGATATATACACATGTACTAGTACACAGTCCTATAAGCTTTGGAAAATGTATGGGACGCAACCACGTTACAGATACTCTGTCACCTGTCCCCTCCCCACCCCCAGGCAAGCCCCTGGCAGTCAGTGGTCTATTTTCTTTCACCTGTGCGGGGTCGTGTAGTAGTATGTAGCCATTTGAGTCTGGCTTCTTTAACTTAGCAGCGAGCTTTTTAGATTAAGGTACACTCTGGCATGAATCAGTCCTTCCTGGTATGGAGATACCACGATTTGTACACCATTCAGGAGTTGATGGACATTCGGGAGGTTTTCAGTCCGGGATGTTATGAATAAAGCTGCTTGTTATACACACTCTCACACAGGACTCAGTGTGGACATCAGGAGTGGGATTGCTAGGTCAGACCGTGAGTGCATGTTTGTAAGAAATAGCCAAAGAATTTTTTAAAGTTGCCACATCATTCCAAGACTCATCAGCACTTAGAATGGCCAGGGTTTTTTTTTGTTTATTTGTTTTATTTTTGAAAAGCCATTCTGAGAGGCATATAGTAATATCTTGTGGTTTTAATTTATGTCTCTTTAATGAATAATGACACCGGGTGTGTTTTCATGTGCTTATTTGCATCCGGATCCCTTCCTCGGTGAAGTCTGTTCAAGCCTTTCACCTGTTTTCCGGAGGGTTTATCTGGTTTTTTATTACTGAGTTATGAAAGTTCTTATTTGTTCTAGACACAAACCACTTATGAATATGTGACTAGTAAATATTTTCTTTTAGTCTGTGGCTCCCTTCTTAACAGTGTTGTTCAAAGAACAGAAGTTCTTCATTTTGATGAAGTCCAACTTCCTAATTTTTTGTGAATTGTGCTTTTGGGTCATATTTAAGAAATCTTTATCTAACCCGAGGTCACAGCAGCGCTCCCCTGTTGCCTTCCTGAATTTTACAGCTTCAGGTTTTACATTAAGGTCTTTAATCAGATGTATGTGTATAAACATTTTCTCCTAATGTTTGTCCAATTTTTCCATGATTATAAAAAAATTTTTTTTAATCCTCACCCGAGGACATTTTTTTCATTGCTTTAAGGGAAAGAGAGGGAGAGAGGAAGGAGAGAGAGAAACATTAATGTGAGAAAAAGCATTAATTGGTTGCCTCCTATATATACACCTGGACCAGGGGTCAAACCTGCAACGTAGGTATGTTCGACTGGGGATCGAACCGGCAACCTTTACAGGACAATGCTCCAACCAACTGAGCCACACTGACCGGGGTTGATCATCATATCCTTTGAAAAGCTTTTTAATTTTGCTGAAGTAAAATGAATCAATTTCTATGGTTCGTATAAATGTCCTTACTTTATATTTATTTATAGTGAACAAAACTTGTTTTTTCACTTTTTCCTTCCCCCCTCCTACCATCCCCCCTTCCTTACTTCCCTCACTAGCAAGAAAGGCCCAGGAGGTACGGAGAGAGCAGTGCGAGCTGAAGCTCTGTGAAAACCGAGCTCCTCTTGAGAGTGGCAGGACGCGCACTGTGGTTTTCAGGACATGAGGTTGGTAGACGAGGTGATTCAATGGTGGATAAAATCATAGAAAGACACAAATGCACAGCCCAATGATTAAGGGGATTATTAAACCCATTCACTTCACAGACACGCTTTAGAAGTGGGAGGGGCACACACTTTTCCTCTTGTGTCTCAAAACTTAAATAAAATGGGAATTTCTCTGTGCAAATGAGAAGACTACAAAGGGCATATTTCATTACTTTCAAACAAAAAATTTGACGGTGGTCAAAAATTTGAAGGTAACAGACACACTGGTTGGTGTAGCCCCTTCCCAGGTGAGGGGGTGTTTGGACGGGTCTCTTATTTCACGATCCAGTGAGGCCAGAGCCACTTCACAAGTTCTATGGCACTTGCAAGAATTCACGGTCTTACACTGACCTCCGTTTTACGTAGTGTTTCATATGAGTTAAGGGCCAATAAAAAAACAACATGAAAACTATAACATGTCTGAGCAAAAATACTTGAAATTAATACTGAACTGAATGAGAGAAAATCAAAATGAAAAACAAAATCCTTATCCCTCTAATATTACTCAAAGACAAAAACTTGAGGTCAAACACCAATTTTCACAGCGGTCACGTTTCAGGAATCACAGTATCCCTCTCTTCCCACCGTTGTCTCCGACTTGGGCCTGGCAACAGCACAGAGCTTTGAAAGGAAATTAACTTCCAAAGTCTCTTTCTATTCCATCCTGTGTCTGAACAGAAACTACCTAAGGACCCTTGGGCAAACAAAGAAATAAAGTCACTGAAGTAAAATAAGGCGAGTGGTTTCGGTGAGCATTGGTGTCAAAGCTTTGAACAAACATCTTCTACTTTTATTGGGCTGAACACTTTTTTGGTACCTGGAAATAAAGAGCGGAGCATAGAGGCAGGGAAGGATCAGTGACATGAGAAATGTTCACCAAATTCACAAAGTATAGCATGTTTTGCTCTCTCTTTCCCCAGGAAATTTTCGGAGGCTTAGGAAGTGACGCAATGTATGACAATTCACATTTTTTCTAAACGTCCAAAACAAAGAAACCTTCAGACAGACAGGACAGGAGCCAATTACATAGGTGTGGGGAGGGGCCCAGGACTATGTTATGAAGCTTCTTTATGGACCCTTTAATGACAGGACTTTGTTTTTGTACCAGGGCGAAAGCAAGGGTCAGGCCTCCCTCCAAGCTATTGTCCTCCAGGCCGCCATTAGCACCTGGCGTTTACTGCCCTGAGTTATAGTCAGCTGTCCCTATGGAAATTCCTCGAGGGCAGAAACCCCCACAGTACAGCACAGTAACAGCTTGTGTGCAATAAGAATGTGATAAATATTTACTGACTGTCCTTTCCTAACATGAACACTAAGGACATCTATACTGCTTTTCAAAGACTTAAAAAATGACTGAAACATTCTCAGGCAACTCCCAGAATGACAATACAAAAAATATTTGGACTTCTTCCATGATGAATTTTTTAACACAGAATTTTAAAATTTTAGGGAATTTTGCAGCATTATAACACACATAAATTTTAGTCTGCTTTGCAGCTCTGTGAGTCTAAGCAAAAGCCAGTTTGAACTTCTGCATTTCCATCCATCCTTAAAGCCATCACCAAAGGTGTTATTGGACATACGGTGCTCCTATGTACCGTAACTAGAACAGTGCCTGGCATGCGCCGTTGTAATTGGTGCATGTGTGTTGGCAATTATTCCTCAAGGTGCCTGTGGCAGATCGGTGACTGCTCACTGCTCTCTCTCTGAAATGGAACTATGTGTCCACACTCTGCCATGTGTCTTTCCTTGCCCCCAGAGTGGCCATAAAGGCAATGTAAAAGTGTGTGTGTGTGTGTGTGTGTGTGTGTGTGTGTGTGTGTGACCATGTTTGGTACATGAGTGCTCATTAAGAATGTGTTGGATGAATAAATGCCTCGACTTGAGAAAGAAGGACCCTCCCTCTATGTCTTCTATGTGTATATATCAATATTGTGACCATGTCCTTTCCTTCAAAGGACATGTATTAGTGAATAGTTGGCTGTTGCTGTGAAAATAGTATATAACAAACACCGTATATAACAAAATATATATATATCCTCCCTGCCTAACTTGGGGCTTAATGACTTGCTTGGCCAATGAAAGGTTAGCAAATGTGATACAACCTGAGGCTTTAAATGTATTTTTATGACTTGGTTTGGTCTCTTAGGTTTCTGAATCTAGTATGAGCAGCATATGCCCGTGGTAGCTCTTCATCTTCTTGCAATGAGAGATTCAAAGAGTCATCTTTTTTTAAATTATCACCTGGGACTAAGTTTACTGAATTTTAGAGAAAGAGAAAGGGGTGTGGGGAGAGAAAGAGAAATATCAACGAGAGAGAAAGACGCTGACCAGAGTAGAGGGAACCTACAACCTAGGTATGTGTCCTTTTGGTTTATGAGACGACCCACCAGTTGAGCCACCTGGCCAAGGCTCAAAGAGTTTCCTTGAACCCAATTAAAACAAAGACACCCAGTCAACCCACAGACCCATGACCCAAAGGCCTCGATGCTGTAAGCCACTACGATTTTAGAGTTGTTTGTTGTGCACTGGTATCACAGCAATAGCTGACTGACACATGTTCTTTTAAGAAGGAAGGTAGAAACAGTATTGGTATATATGTTATGGAGGGAGAGTTCATTTTTCTCAAGTTAATACATTTATTCATCAAATAAATACTTAGTGAATGAATACTTACGTTCCAGACATGATAATAGAGATATAAAATTAACAATATTAAGAAAAAAGGGCCTAAATGAGTACAGAAGATTGTTTTAGCTTATTCTTCTTCCACTAGTGACTGGGTGTTCAAATCCTTCTCCCCCATCTTACTCTCCAAACACCCACCCTATATCCACCACATGCACAGCCTTCTCAAATTCCTACGGGCTCCCTGACTTGCCCTAAACAGGGAGATTTCCAGCTGAAGGTGGAAACTTCACAGTCTTTTGTATCTTCCCAAGTGTCTGCAGCAGACTATGATGTAAGCCTAGTCTGGGGAACCGCAGGACACTTGGGTGATGCTTGTCTGAGTCCTACTTACTGTCCTGACTGCTGGGCAGGCCCCAGCATCTGTGTTGCTCCATGTTGCCATCTCTTACACAAGGTATCCCAGAGCTGTGCACCATCATTACTGAAACAATTATTCTTAGAAAGGGAGGGAAGGAGAAAGAGGGGGAGAAGAGGAGAAATATCACTGTGTGGTTACCTCTTGCACACTCCTACTGGGGACCTGGTTTGCAACCCAGGCACGTACCCTGACTGGGAATTGAACCAGTGACCCTTTGGTTAGCAGGCCAGCACTCAACCACTGAGCCACACCAGCCAGGGCTCACCAGGTAACTCTTGGGAGCCAAAGGATTTCTCAACATCCTGTCTGCTTTTTTTCAGCCTATCTCCCTCAGAGAGCTTAAGGTGACAGACAATGTTTGAGAAGGCCATATCATGGAAACGGGAGCAGGGAGAAAGATTTTGAAGGGTGGCTGTTGGTTCCCCTTATGCCTGGGTCTCAGTGTCTTCTGGTTGCAAAAAAAACCCCAAAACCAAACAAAACTATGCAAAGCCCAGAGTTCAGAGCAAGGAATATTAGTGGGGAGAATAAAGGGCTTTACCGAATCAAAAAGGGGATTAATTTACCAGGGAGACATAATAATTCCAAGTACATATGCATCCAACAACAGGGATTCTGAGTACATAGAACAAATATTAATAGAACAGAAAGAAAAAAAGACAAATATCCAATTATCCAATTATAGTTGGAGATTTCAATATTCCTCTCCTGGTAATCAACAGAATGGGAGGACAGAAAATCGGTAAGGTTAGAGAAGACCTGAGTAACTCTGTCAACCAAGTTGGCCTCATTGACATTTGTTGAAGACTCCCAAATGTCAAAATATACATTCTTTTCAAGTGCACATGGAACAGTCACTGACATAAACAACGGACTACGCCATAAAACACACTTCAGCAAATTTTAAAAACTGAAATCCTGCAAGGGATTTTTGAAACCACAATGGAATGAAATTAGGTATCACTATCAGAAATATATCAGGAAAATCCCCAAATATTTGGAAATTAAACAACATACTTCTAAATAACTCTAGGATCAGAGAGATTTTGTAGGGGCATTATAAAATATTTTAAGTCAAATAAAAGTAAAAATAAAGATTATAAAAATTTGTAAGATGCAACTGAAGCAGAAAATAAAGGAAAATTTATAAAACTAAACACTTATATTAGAAATAAAAAGGAATGAAAGGCAATTATCTAAATTTTCACCTTATAAAAAATTAAACCCAAGGCAAGCAGGAGGAAGGAAATGATAAAGATAAAATCAGAAATCAATGAAATTGAAAACAGAAAAACCAGAGAAACATCAATGAAACCAAAACCTGGTTTTTCACAAAAATAATGAAATTACTAATATCAAGACAAGGGAGGTGATGTATCTATAGATCAAACAGACATTAAAAGGAAAATAATGGAATATTATGAAAATCTCCATGCCAATAAATTTGATAGCCTAGATAAAATGGACCAAGTCCCTAAAAATACAAACTACCCAAACCCACTAAATGTAACCCATATAGCCCTGTATCTGTCAATGAAATGGAACTTTTAGTTTAAAAAACCTTTCCACAAAAGAAACTCTGAGTCCATATGGCTTTACTGGAATTCTACCAAATATTTAAAGAAGAAAAATGCCAATTCTACAGACTCCTGGAGAAGCTTGAAGAGGAGGAAATACTTCCACATTTGTTCTATAAGGCCAGCATTACTTACATACCAAAACCAGACAAATATATTTTAAGAAAAAAAAAAAACTACAGACCATCATGCTTCATGAAGATATACACAAAAATTCTAAAAAGTACTTTCAGTGAATGAAATTCAACAATATGAAAATACCATAACTTAGTAGGAAGGCAAGATTATTTAAACACTGGAAATTCACCATATTAAAAAAAAGATCCATATAAGCCTCTCAATAGACTCAGGAAATGAATTTTAACTGTAGCATTTATTCGTGACAAAAACCCTCAGAGACCAGAAACCACAACTTGATGAAGAGCAGCTAGGAAAAACCTACAGCTAACATCACATGCAATAATTAAGTAGCAAGTGTCTTCTCCCTAAGATTCAGAGCAAGGTAAGAATGTCCAATCTCATTTCTGTTTAACGTTCTGCTGAAGGTCCTTGACAAACTAAGCAAGAAAAAGAAATAAAAGTCATCCAGTTTGGACAGAAAAAAGTAAAACTATTCTTATTCATAAATGATGTGACCATCTATGTAGAAAATCTGAGGGAATTCATTGTATTAAAAACTTTTAGAATTAATACATGAGTTTAGCAAGGTTGCAAGATATAACATCAATATACAGAATCATTGTATTTTTTTGTTTTAATTTTTTTAAGGTTTTATTTATTTTTAGAGAGAGAGGAAGGGAGGGAGAAAGAGAGGGAGAGAAACAATGATGTATGAAAGATACACTGATTGGTTGCCTCTCTCACACTCCCAACTGGGGACCTGGCCCACAGTTGAGGCATGTGCTGTGATTGGGAATCAAACCAGCGACATTTCCGTTCACAGGCCGGCACTCAATCCACTGAGCCACACCAGCCGGGGCTCAACTGTATTCTTATATACTAGCAATAAACAATGCGAAGTTGAAATAAAAAAATATTTACAATAGCAGCAAAATATGAAAATTGCAAATGATGCTGAAAAAAATAGAGCACACCTGAATAATTAGAGCATGAATTGCTTTCATGGCCAAAAGACTCAATTCTAATTCTGTTAAGATATCAGTTCTGTCTAAATTTGTTTATTTCAACATAATACCAATCAAAATTCTGGCAGAACTTGTTTGTAGAAACTGGCAAGCTGATTCTAAAATTCACACTGAAGTGCAAAGGACATGGAATGGCCAAAGCGACTTTTAAAAAGAAGAGCAAAGTGGGAGGGCTGACATTACTTGATTTCGTGGCATTAAAAAGCCGCAGTAATTGAGACAATGTGGCCTTGGCGCCACAGCAGATGCAGAGGGTCAGTAACAGACACATTTACAGCCTGTCCAGAAACAGACACCCAGAGACAGGGATGACTGACTTGGACAAACGTGCAAAAGTAATTCAGTTGAGGAAGAGTGTGTTTTCAAAAAATGCAAATGTTCTTTATTAAAAAAAACCTTCAATCCGTTCCTCCCATAATACACAAATTAACTCAAAATTAATCAGAGACCTAAATATAAAAAACATAAAGCCATGAAAACATGGGAGAAAAATCTTTGTGACCGTAGAAATGTTATGCAAAGATTTCTGAGTGACAACACCAAAATCCATAAAAGAAAAAAAAACCTGATAAACTGGGCTTCATCAAAATATAAAATTTCTGTTCTTAAAAAGACACTGCTAGGTATGAAAAAAAGACACTACTAAAAGAATGAAAAAGCAAATCACAGAGTGGGATAAAAATATTTGCAAAGTGTATACTGAAAAAAAGATTTATATACAAAATATATAAATAGCTCTCAAAACCCAATAAAAAAACAAAAGCCCAATTTTAAAAACTAGACAAGTGATTTGAACTGACACTTTACCAAAAGCACATACAAATGGCAAGTAAGCACAATGAAATGGTGCTCAACATCATTAATAATAAGGGAAATGAAAATTAAAATCATCACGAGATACTACTTCACACCTCTTAGACTGGAGAAAAAAATAAAATAACTGCCATTATCAAGTGATGCTGAGGATGGAGAGCGAGTAGAACTCTCCTCTGGTACTGGCAGGAGTGCAAAATGGTAGAGCATTTTGGAAAACAGCCTGGCAGGTCCTCATCCAGTTACTTCCATATACTCCACACACCACCCAGGAGCTTCACTCTTAGGTATTTATCCCAGGAAAGAAAGCCTATGTATGTGAGTATTCATAGCAACTTTATTTTTAATTGCCCCAAACTTGAAACAGCCCAAATGTCCATTACCAGGTGCATAGTCAAATGAATTCCAATACATCTGTGTAAAAGACATCCTTTTCACCAGTAAAAAGAGACTGACTGATACAAGCAACAAATGCTAAGTACCTAAAGCCACACTGAGAGGCTACAATGACCAGGGCTGTATTTTTCCATTTATATGATGCTCTAGACTGAATGTTTGTGTTCCCAAATTCGTATGTTATATCCAAACCCACAGTGTGATGTGTCTGGAGGTGGGGCCTTCAGTCTGGAGGGCAGAGCCCTCAGGACTGGGATTAGTGCTGCTTTTCTTATTTTAGGTGGAAGAGACTCTGGAGCTCACTCCCTTGCCAGGAGTGGGCACACAAGACCACAGCCGTCTGCAAACCAGGAATGGGCTCTCACCAGACACTCAATCTGACAGCCCCACCATCTCACACTTCGCAGTGACTTGAACTGTGAGAAGAGCTTTCTGTACTTTCTAAGCTACAGTACATTTGTCACACATAACAATATATGCCCCTGACTGAAGTGAGACATATGATGATCTGAAAAAGGCAACACAAAACAGGGACGAAAACCAGATCTGTGGTCACTCGGGTCGGGTGAGGTGGAGAGAAAGACCGACCACAAAGAGGCACGAAGGAGTTCTTTGTGGAGGGATGAAAATGTTCTGTCGCGATTGTGATGGTTACCTGACTGTATGCCATTGTTAATACAGACAGAACTGTTTAAAAAAAAAAGGCAGGGCTAGGAATGGAGCTCCGCTTCCCACAGTCAAAGTACCTGAGTGGGTTCCTTGAGAGCTGCCCGTGGGAAGTCTGTCCGTGGGGCTGTGTTCCCTTCGTGTCCGTCACCCTGGTACAGTGACAGGATAGGCACTGGTGCCCGGTCAGCTCCGTCATTATACAGCTGTGCGGCCCTGGGCAAGTCACCTCCTCCTCCAGTTGTTTTCTCAAGTGCAAAATGCCTCACTTTGACTGTACCTGTCAAACTTCGTTCAGCTCTGAATTTCTGAGATGATCCCCAAGACTCTTCCCTTGGGTTAGAGAGAGCAGCCATAGTCATTCGACTTAATCTGTCTGGCTCTGGAGTTGTAGGTACTTTTACAGACCTCATCTCAATGGCCCTCACAACAACCTGTGAGGTAGCTACAATGATTACCCCTGTTTTATTGTGTAAGAGACTGACGCCAACAAGGATTTGTTAATTCACCCAGTCACCAAGTTTTCCCAAAATGCAGACCCTGTACACTCCCCTCCTTGTTTGTTTCTTTGTTTGTTTTTGATTTGTCTTGTGCCAAGTAGGGGCAACTGCTAGGCTCCAAATCTCTCTCGGTATCTTTTCTGTCCTCCATTAGGTAAAGGATCTGATGAAAATCATTTATGTAGTCCAGCAGTTTTTGAGTCAGATAAGCAAAAACTGAGCCAAACAGAAAATGGTGTTTATATATAAGATAACAACTGGGCCAAGGCTTTAAAGCAGGGCCTGCTCCTGCTGGCCCAGTGTCCCGTCAAAGGGAAATCCTGTAGGAAGGCTACTGGTCAACAGTACAGAGGCCTTACTGTGAGCCAGGCACTGTGGTAGGGTTCTCCTGTGCTATCCCATTTATTCTCCTCCACAACCAGTGGGGTTAGCATTGTTAACCCCACTT
Source organism: Artibeus jamaicensis (assembly GCF_021234435.1). Taxonomy (NCBI): domain Eukaryota; kingdom Metazoa; phylum Chordata; class Mammalia; order Chiroptera; family Phyllostomidae; genus Artibeus; species Artibeus jamaicensis. Next base: position 4,665,591 of record NW_026521954.1, read on the forward strand.
TATACGTGGGGACCTCGGAGAACCCAACCACTTCTCACTCCTTCATTGCTGACTGTGAATGTGGATGACCCCACACCACCATCATGTCTCCACCAAACTCTCCCAACAGCTTCCTGAGAGTCTCCCTACCCAATCCCCCCACCTCCGCCCCAGCCTCACTCTCAATTCTATTCTCCACACAGCCACCTTATCCTTGAAGACACAAGTCAACCATGGCCATGGGGGCTCCTCCTCTTTCTCCCCCTCACCTCTGCTATTTTAATGCAGTGTCCTGATTCGCTTTCACCAGGAGTGACATGCCTACTCTTTTTGCAAGGACAAGAAGACTGGTGGATGTTGACTGTCATTTCCTTGCTCTTTCTGAAGCCCGGGATCGGGCTCACTGGGCCCAGCATGGTGGCTGACAGGGGCCTCAGAGCCTTAGAGTGTCTGCAGCATAGTGACCAAGTGTACACAAGTCCAGGAAGGCTGGTGGGTTTCCAAGTCTCAGAAGACAGACATTTCCTGGGGCCTGTCACTGAAAACCCTAAGTAACGTGAGTGCTTCCTAAGGTGAGACATTATCATGGCTTTTTGTCTTTCTTGCAGGCCTTTAATTAGAGACTCCAACATAGACACATCATGTGAAATAGAACAGGAATTCCAATAGAGGAAGGAGTGGTGGCCATTTTCAGTAGGAATTAATAACTAATTCTAAAATTCATATGGAAATACAAATGATCTAGAATAGCTAAGATACTTTTTTAAAAGAAGAACAAAGTTGGAGGCTGAAACTGCAAGATTTTAAGACTTATTATAAAGGTATAATAATCAAGAGAGCCTGGTATTGGCTTAAAATATAATCAGATTTTCAATAATCAATCTCCAGTGGTAGAAAGAATAGTGTTTTAAGTACACAATGCTGGAAGAGCTCAATAGTCATATGGAAAAAAATGAATCTTGACCTGTAATTATACCATAGCCTCAAAGACTAGAAATGCTAGTAGATGCTAAAAGTATAAAACTTCTAGAAGAAAACCTGGGAGGAAATATTTGCAAGCCTAGTGCAGGTAAAGAATTCTTAAATAGGACACAAGAGCATGAATCATAGAAAAAAATTGGTAAATTGTACTTCATCAAAATTCAAGATTTTCTTTCTGCCCAGACCTTTGTCAGGATAAAAACGAAACCTGTGAGGCTGCGTGTTCATGGATTGTGGGAGGCATTCTGAACCCTCAGGGGCCTGTAGAGGGGCGCTCCTCAGCCCCAAGCTCAGCCCTGAGGACAAAACTTCCGCTCCTCAAAGTACACCGTTAATTTAAAAAAGTAATCCACAAACAGAAAGTATTTGCAATACGAAGAACTTCAGTCTGGAATACATAAAGAACTCTAAAACTACATAATAATATGATAAACAACCCAATAAAATATGGGCAACAGATTTGTCACTTTACTAGAAAAAAATTGTTTTTAAAATGCTGTGCGTTTCCAATCCTGCCAATGAGTGCATTGGCCTCTAGGACCACCACTCCCTTCCCCCACCCCCACCCAACACACACTCCTTTCCTTGGCTAAAAGTTCACTTATCTTTCAAGGTCCAATTTAAATGTCCCCGTCCTTAAGTCATAAACATTTTCCTGTTTTTTTTTAAAATTTATTTTCCAGTTACAGCTGTTAAGTCGTACTGTGGGTGTATGTGTTACGTACACACTGCCCTCCAGGGACTCTCACCGTAGGACTTACCTCGCTTGACGATGCTCATTTCTGGGTCTGTTTCATTCACTTGAAAAGCCCTTCAAGGTAAAAATCGTGTCTTCATCTTCTCTCCACGACCAAGTACAAGGCTTGGCACAGAGTAGGTGCTCAATAAATGTTTGCACATGGAGGGAGAAAACATTTTCTCCTTATTTCCTGGAACGAAAATGACACCCAGGTCCTATTATTTCTCTTCAATTAGGCTCTCTGGGGGAATAGGGAATCCTAAATACCTGAAATCATAACTTTCTAAAAGCTCAGAGGATGGCAGGGGTTCACAAGTTGTGTCCCACACGCCTGGTGGGGACCCTCAAAAGCCACATGCAAGGGCTGAGGAATATTCTTCTGTAACCTCATTTTAAGGGACTCAAAGTACTATTCCATTGTTGAGGTTTATCAAAAATTACTTTTTAAAAACTTACTAGTAATTAAGATTTTTTCAAGTTTTTACTTTCATATCTGACATTCAGTGGGCCTTTGGTATGACTAACTAATGATTTCTGTAATTTTTTTTGTCATAACAGTCTACTATTCGATGTACCCCAATCTATCCCCCTCCTGCAATTGGTTTTGGTATCACTGTATTCAAAGCCAACAGGAAGTAGTGCTGAAGTTAAATGGTGTTTCAGCAATCCATGATCTCCTATGGGTTTTCAGGTACACTTGTTGGTGTCACCGTAAATGGCACGATGACCTCCATGCTCCCAGGGGGCTCCCTCAACCCTGTGTCTGACCTGCTGCCACACCTCTGCACGTCCGTCTCTGCCCCCTCACTGGTTGGGTGTAACACCCGACTGCTACCAGGCTCAGGAGGGACAGGAAAGTCCTCTCTGGGGGTTTAAAAAATGAAATTGCATAAATAGCCCACCCGAAAGGGAGAATGCCACATGTGAGTTTCTCCCAAATTCTGGAAAGACATTGAAAGGATAGAAAGAAGACAGTTTATTATTCCAATGGAATGTATTTGATAGCTAAAAATGTTATGAAAGAGGACATTGAAAATTTGTTGGAATACATTACAAAATGGATTTTTATCACTTCAAATTAAATACAGAAAGGGCAGAAGATGGAGACATTTTTAAATGATACATATTTTAATGCATTCTTAGTAGAAAAAAGCACATTTCACTAGATGCAAAAAAGGAAAACCTTTCATACCAAAACATAATGCACATATATTGTAGAAATTGAAGTAAACTGAATAAGCAAAAAGAAAAACATACTTATTCTTAATACCATCTTTTGAAGAGTTAATCACTTTTAACCATTGCACAGAGGTCTTTCCAGGCTTGTTTCCTGGTGTGTGTGTGTGTGTGTGTGTGTGTGTGTGTGTGTGTGTAACCAAATGAGATCAAAGTGCTATAGATTCTATTCTCTCCTCTCTAAACTACATATGGAACATACTTCAGTGTCACTAAAAGTCTCCTATAACATCCATTCATATTTAGCAAAATTTCTCCCAACAATCCCATACCATCATACATAAACATTGTTTCTAGTTCAGGGCTGTTATAACAAATTTTTCAGTGGACATCCTTGTGCCTATAGCTCTAAGAATCATCCTGATTATTTCTCCAGGATAAATTCCTTGAAGTAGAGTTCTGGGTCAAAGGGTATGTAAAAAATATGAAACGACTCTTTTATTCTTATTACATGAGAGACAATCTTCTAATTTAATTTGTGAGAGGCCTCCATTAGCACACCGACTCTTCTTGGACTTAGCGCTGTGCGAGTTCTCAGTTAATTAAATGATTTCAGTCCTTGAACTTGTGGCTGCCAAGCCATGAATAGACATATGCTGCCAATGAATCACCCAACAAAAATGACCTCCATCCAAAACCCCCACGAGGCTGGCGTTTCCTGCAACCTGTTTCGCTCCATCTTAGTCGTGGTGGCTCACGTCCTGCCCTGCCAGTTTTCTGCCTCCTAGTGGTGGTGCGAGCTGTGAATCATGCTGCCCCCGGATCTCCAAATCCCACTGGGCAAGATCCTGTCTTCCAAGTCCATGGGCATAATCCACTAGTAAGTCGCTCATTAGTTTCTCTCTCCTAGAGTTTGTAACACCTTATAATTTGGTGTCACCTTGGCCAATTCATCGAGGTGTCTATATCTTATAGATCATTAATAAAGATTAAATGAGCAACACATAAGCTGACCTCCCTGGCCCCACCCAGGCTCCACCCTGTGTCAGTTTCATCCCTGTATTTCACGACACTTCCTGCTTTCTAATTTTCACTCCACGTGACTACATGTTGACTGGAGAAGCCAGACTCTGTAGTCAGACCACACATTGCCTTAAGCAGGGACCACACTGACAAGCCTGGGGACTCTACCTCACATTCTATCTTCCCCAGGCTCTTACACGACCCCCTGCACTGGAAACCTTCCACGTACCTTTCCATCTCCACGCTCCACCCTCTCCAGCTGGCTCTGTACCCCTGGGACACTGAGCTATAGAGTGGCCTCCACAGACTCCACAGCTCTCCCTTATCCAGTCAGTTCAGCCAATAGGAGACAGAGGGCAGGAGCAGCTTGAGGTCACGTTGTCCATTCGCTCAGCTCCTGCCCTTTGCTGTTGCCAAGTCCTTCCACCAACAGCCATTGCTTTATCAGGGAGCCCTCTTCAGACAGATCTCTCTCTGGCATCCCCCATCCACACCCTCTCCTTGCCCTTTCAGTCCTGGGAAGAGTACGGGCTTCCAACCTACCCCTACAGTTTCCCTATACCTAGTGCATCTCTTATAAATAATCTCTTTATTAAACTCCCTTCAATTACCCAATAGGAGAGTGTCATTTGTTCTTTACTGGGGCCCTGCCCTGACTGAGGTACCGAATAACATGGCCAACCCAAGGATAATGCTCTGTGGGGCTGGGAAGGACAATGACACCAAATCCCTTCCAGACTTGAGCTTCTCACCCTCCTCTCAGACTCATAAATGTCTAGCTCTTTTGAAGTTCTCACACTTTTAACACAAAAGAACTTTGAAATTCTCTTCACAAGAGCTATTCTGGATGTTCCAGCATTTTCCATTTATTCATTTGGCAAATATTTATTGAACACCCGCCATGCGCCAGACGCGGAGCTAGACACCAAGCACTCCTCTGCGAACACAGCAGATGTGCTCAGGGCTGTGAGAGGGAACCACAGACCCTGACGGTCCTGCCAAGGTGCTTGTGGCAGAAAGAGGTGCCTTTTGCGTTGTGTTTTCCAAATGCTTGCAGTACGGTGCCTCTTCCTCCGAGGGTTTCTGTTCAACATTTTGCGAAATCCTAAAGGAACCTCAGTCCTAGAAGTACAAGAAGGCAGGAAGCTAACCTAACAAGAAGAAAATTTTGGAAAGGACAAGAGCCTCAGTTTCCCTACATTCATCGATTTGCCTTGAGCCCCACTTCCCCTGAGTCAATCAGTCTTGGCATGGCCTCATCAGTGACATCAGTCCACACCGTCTCCCTGCCTCTGCTCTTCCCATACCTGTCATGCTCTCACACCTGCCTCGCCCCAGCCTGTTAGGCAAGGTGTGCCTGTCCCGAGGTGCTGGCAGCAATCACCCCCGACCCTCTTCTTCCTTTCTGACCTGATCTCACTCCCAGCCATTTCCTCTAGAGACTGAACCTTGGGCAGAGCTGCCTTCACCACCGCCACCCCTGCGCCTATGAAACTGGTGTTTCCCTTGGTCTCCTGGGACTTTGATTCTTGTTTATTTCTGGTGAGTCTGATTTAGCTCATCTCTCTTGCTTTCCATAGCCCATGCTGTCTTAAGGAGCAGACCTTTCTCAGTTCTGGTCCCCCGAAGCTCAATGCCCAACCTGAGCTCTGGACTCTCACCTCCTCCCCATGGACTCCCAACAGCCCGGAGCCCCTTTCCCCATCAATCCAGTGTTAACTTCTCTTCTCCAGATGTCTCAGTGCACCCAGGTCTCCTCCTCTTCCTTCTCCTCTACCCTCCCTTTCTGCCTTCCCTCCTCCCCCTTCTCTACATTTTTCTTCTCGCCCTTCCTGAGAGCTATAAGAGTTCCTTGCTTTGAAAAATAGGCATTTTCCTGAGAATGTGAAGGTAATTAAAATCTGTAACATTTGAAATTTAGTTGTTTAAAATAATTATGGTGATGATGATGACAATAATAGCTTCCAATTACTATTTTTCTACATACTAGGCACTGAAATGAGAACTTTATACACATCAGCTAATTTAATACTTACAGCAGCTTTTGAGGTAAGTACTATCTTTCTGCCCAGTTTATAGTTGAAACTGAGGCTGAGAAAGATGCAGTGACTTGCCCGAGGTCACACAACAAGTGGAGCTAAGGCCCCAACACAGTCCTGCTTAATCCCAAATTCCCTCATTCCAACCTTCTTGCCATTACCATAGCACTACTTAAAGGAATCTTTTTTTTTTAAAGATTTTATTTATTTATTTTTAGAGAGAGAGAAAGGGAAGGAGAAAGAGAGAGAGAAACATCAATGTGTAGTTGCCTCTCGCATGGCCCCCACCAGGGACCTGGTCCGCAACCCAGGCATGTACCCTGACTAGGAACTGAACTGGCAACCGTTTGGTTTGCAGCTCATGCTGAATCCACTGAGCTACGCCAGCCAGGGCAACTTAAAGGAACCTTAATTTCTCTTGAAAGGAGCAAACTTCTGCTATAGAAATGGCCCCTCGCCAGCTGCCCGCTTTGTAAGGTTAAACTTTTATGTAATGAGCTTCCCTCAGCAAGGCACACCCATCCTCCTCATTGGGTGGGGAAAGGCCCGCCAGGTGCAACCTGCTATTTACTCTCCATCCACTGCTGGTCCCTTGCAGGGTGTGGCCGTGGGTGGGGAGCCATTCAAACCACCTTTTTACATCTGCTCACCCACAAGTCCTCCCAAGGACAACTCTGGCTACAGATTGTGCCCTCCTGAAAGCCCCACCACAAAGGACAGCAACAAACACTTGGTTTAGACTGGGATTAGAGCTTCCAGTGACATACAACCTGTGCATGCCCTATGTTCCTAAGAGGAACGACCAGCTGTGAATAGAGAAAGGCCTTGCACTTCGTGAAACTGAGCAATGAGAGTTCAGTCATTCACTCCCTAAACATATACAGAGTGTCAATAATGTGCCAGGCAAAGAGTAAGTCATTGGGCTCTCTCTTCCAGGAGGCCATATACTTCCATTAGTGTAAGTAATAAAATATTCTGTGTCCCCGTGGTAGACTGTAGTATAATTTAGCAATTTTCACTCTATCCTCTCATTTCCCCATACTCTGCCCCCTTAATTTGGGACTCAGGTATGTCAAATACTTTGGTCAGTGGAATGTGAGCCGAAGTGACAGCATGTCATTTTCAAATGAAGCCATTAAGAGGCATTGTGAGCTTCTTCTGCTGGCCGTGTTGAATTCTTGCCCTCCAACCTGGGCACACTGCTGGCCCATGAGGGGGTGCTCCTCCAGCCTGAGTTCCAGAATAGCAAAAGATATGGGGGTGGCCCTAAGCCGCAGCGCCAACTCAGAGCCACTGAAAAACAACATGAATAAAATATATATGTTTTTGTTATTGCAGGCCATTCAGACTTTGCAGTTGTGTGTTATACAGGACTATCACAGTAAAACTGACTAATCCAGCCAAGCCCATACAGAGCTATATTCCAAACCTTCCCTCTGCTGTTTTTCTTCTCTTTGAATTGAAATCTACGTTATGCTGCTGGTGATGAGTCTCACAGATCCATCCAAGGCATTTGCACAACTACTAGTCAGGTGCAGGAAGCTGTCTGAACAGAACTCACTGACCTGCATGTCATGAAAAGTGCCTGCAGACACCCCAGATCCCTGACACCAGCCCTTCCACAGAAAATGTCACCAGTCACTGCCACACACAGACACCTATTTTCTGTTGTTCATTATCGATTTCTAAAGCTAACAGGACCACACTGATGATATTTTAACAACAGCGTTTGTTTAGATACTCTAAAGTCTCCGATGAGTTTGATGTTTATAACCCAAGACCACAGCTAGTCAGGAAGCCTGGAACACTGGGGCAGTGGCTTTCAAGGCTTCTCCAGTCACCGTCTGGCACACTGTTGGGGTTTAATCATGTTATTTTCACTTTCTTTAGTTTGTCAAGTACTTAGCAATGTTTGTTGAACACATTCTGTATACTTGGCATTGGAATACAAAGGGGAGAAGGCAGGGTTCCTGCTGTCAACTCATTGGCTTGTCATCTCCCAGAAAGGGCAAGATGAGAGCTTACATAACCTTAATTCAAGACAACACATGTAAAACATTTTGCGGGAAGTGTCAAAAATTTGCTAGGGGTGGATTCAAACAAGAAAAGGATTGTATCTAATCAGAGGGGGTCAAAAAAGAGAGCGTTTCCAACCAAATGGAATAGAATATGAACTGTGGAGAGATACAAAGAAAAGGTTAGTAGAGTCCACCCTGTGGACTTCTACTAGGACCTCTACCTCGGAACCTTCCGAGGCCAACTTGATGATTTTATTGTCAAACTCAAGAATGACCAAACACCTCATGAAATCTGTCACATTCCTTTTGACCACACCCTTCACTGGGTCCAGAGTTTGAATTGTTCTGAGAACTTCAAGTTACTAACAGCCTAAGCCTCAAAAACAACTAGAGGTAAAATATGCCAGTGTCATGCCTTGGCAGGTGTGGCTCAGTGGACTGAGTGCTTGCCTGCGAACCAAAGGGTCGCTGGTTTGATTCCCAATCAGGGCACGTGTCTGGGGCCAGGTTCCCAGTAGGGGTGCAGGAGAGGCAACCACACATTAACATTTCTCTCCCTCTCCTACTCTGTCCCTTCCCCTCAAAAAAAAAGATGCCGGTGCCAAGTAACTCTGCCAAGATGGCACACTGCAAGCAGACTGTGCATTGGGGAGAGAAGAGAAAGGACTCGGGAGTATTCTCACCTTCTAGGCGGCTGTCAGTGCTGGCTGGGGGAACAGGTGGGAGCAGCGCAGTGGGTGCCTGGAAAGTCACTGCTGACTTGGACAGTGGTAATGACACTGGGGTCTAGTCTCGCTCTCCAGGAAGTAGCTTCCCTGAAGGATGGCTGCTTACAGTGGGCGGGGCTCTGCACACCACGCCCGGCCCCACCCCCACACCTCTTCCCCTGGGCTGCACCTGGCTTCTGGCCTCACCTGCCCCACCTAGTTACACCCATGATTCCATCTGGCCAGAAAATGAGTCCCTATTAGGCAATTACAAAGCAAAACGAAGTTCAAGTACTACCAGGTTCCAGGTGAACTCAGCTGTGCTCCTCCAGTGCCATCTGTGTGCCTGCAGCTTTCTGCACCAACGCCCTATTGAAACGACCAGTTCATGGGTCCAGCTGCCCAGTGGGTCATAAACTGCACATGGACGAGGCCATGCCATGTCTTTTCACCTTCGTGTCCACTGCCTAGTCCCTGGATGGCACACATTAAATAATAGCAGTAGGATCTCCACGTATGCAATGCTTTCTCTTCTCCTACACTTGATATATTCTCTCACCGAATCCTTGCAACAACCCAATCCTAAGGGTAGGCATTATTATCCCTCTTTTACAAACAAGGAACTCAAAATTTTGAAAGGTTAATTCCTGCAAGATCATGCAGCTAGGAAGTGGAGGAGCTAATATCTCCCAGTGTGTAAGAACCTTCTCTTAGAAGCAGGTTCGTATGCAGTGAACCGAACTGACAGCCAGGTTTCCAGACTAATCAGACTGAGAACGTCCTCACTAGATTTGCCATTTGGGAGCAAGGTTCCTTTGAGGGCTTGATACTTGGGAAATTCCTCCCAGGCCGGTGTTCAGCCGAGACACACAGGATCTTTGTTTATTGTCTTATAACTCTGTTTGAAACTGAATGGGACCCTCTAGAGCTAGGTTGTAGGGAATTTACAGGAGTTATTCTGCCCTTTTTTTTGCCAGGGTTACAAGTGCTGGTGTAACACATGCCAGACCAGGAGAGAGTTTCCCCGAGACAGCCAAGAGCAGGGGCTGTACTGGTGACAGGAACTCGCAGACAGCAGACAGGGCTCAAACACCTGCCAGATGCCCAGCAGCAGCCTTGGCCCCGTGCGCAGGTTCAGAGGACAGCAGTATTGAGAGAAGGGCAGGAGCTGGGCCTGAACAGAAACTCAGAGAGCTGCTGGGGGTGGGGGGTGGGGAATGGGGATTCAAGTTAAGAGTATGTCCTTCTGAAGCTCACACTAGTATTCAAAGGGGCTTTTGTCTCAGGGAAGTCTTCTTTTTAATCTGCCGGAAAATGAATCCACCACCCTTTCCGATTTTTCTAAGAAAGAAAACTGGGCCTCTGTCACTGCCGCACCGTGACCAACATCTGTGTTTTCCCAGAACCACGCTCCGCAGTCCAGTTTCCAGACGTACCACGAGGCGTGTCTGAAACAGGCTGGTTTAAAGGCACGCTGACCCCAGGTCAGGAGACAGATAAAGAGTGTGACTCCGGGCTCTTACTGAGGCCTTGAGTAAGAGCGAGCAGGGACCCGCCCTGCTGACACCGGTCTCCACCATCTGGTTTATCAGGATGAAATTATTTTTGTTTGCAGCCGCACCTACTGCTCCACCTCAAGAAACAACAGGTAACTGCACTTGAACCCTGCCAAAGGCACACACTCGAAGAGTGCAGGTCTGAAGCCAGACCCAAGGGAGCAAAGCTTCTACAGAAACCCAGGGGGTCACTAGGGAGTCTGGACAGAGGGAGGGTCCCCAGGGCCTAAAAGCACTTCCTTGTCTCCATGCAGGAAGACCAGTCCGGAAGCTGGTGAATGATTTACAGCAAGACTCTACAAAAAGGAGCACAGGAACGTTCTGGATCACTCATCCACAATAAATTAAGAAAACTCAGTCGAAATGCAAAATTCCAGAAGGCTTAAAAGATATGCCAGGTGGAGGATTAATAATTTTGACTTTTTGAAAACTTTGCTTACACTCAGACTTCAACTACAGATCTTGGCCCTGTTTGATTAAGGGCTGGCGTTTTCTCGGAGGGGCCCAAGGCTCCTCACCAGAAAAGGAGCGGTTCAGAGTGAGTGCTCTGTTACTGGCAAGGGAACAGCTAGAGGCCTTACCGGGTCCCTGTTCCAGATCCACCTCTCTCTGCCGAGGCCCCGCCCCCCCCCCCTGCGTTCCCCCATACAGCAATGCAAAGTTGCAAGTCAGCTCACTCCTCTGCAAATGATCTTGTTTTAAGAAGGCAGGGTAAGTGACAAAATGACCAATTAATGTAGCAAACACATGCGAAAGAACTTTGGTGTTTGTTGAGGTTTTTCTGAGTTAAACTGTTTTCAATTAACATCATTTTCCAGCTACACTGATTTGGAGACAGGCTTAGAATATTTATCATTCTTTTACCAGAAGGAACTGTTTTTTGTGCTTATTTCACTAACAAGTATGAGCCCAAAGTCAATGAATATGAAACAGCAGCAGAGAAACTTGGACCAGTAGGGTGATTCTGCATTGCAGAATGTGCCCCCCATCTTAAAATCGCCAATTGCAGAAGACATACTCTGGGGGTTACTCTAGGCCCCACCTGTAGGACACTGAAGGCACATCACAAGTGAGAACAGACCACCTAAGACTACACCTGCTTTCAGCCCGTATGTTCTGATACAGCCGGGCTGCTGCCCGCAGTAGTGCACAACCATACAGTGCAGGGAGTGTGGCCTCTGCAAATACTTATACCTGGCATCTTCCCGATCAGCTGGTGCCTTTGCTGATTGTTAAACATTATGGCCATCAGTCTGTTAAGGCCCACGTCCCTGCTAGTTCCAGAGGCTCGCTCACTGAGGTTTAATTTCTGCTCAGTTTCTGTCTGTCACTTGGGCCTTGCTTAAAATATTCTCTGACAAATTTTGGAGGGGGGCATTTCTGTGCCATCAATCTGCATTCAGTAACTGAATGCCCCTATTTTGGCCACGGTGCCCATCTATCTGGTATCTCCCAACCAGAGACTTTCCTTTTTTCCTGAGAGTAAATGTCCAAATACCTCTTAGATATACAAGAAATAGCCCCCCAAATGCACGGACTGGGGACAGGGATCTAGGGGTCCAATCATTTCTCAGACAGGTTTCACTCCCCCCCCCACTTCCTATATTGGCTCCCCCTTCAAGTACAGGGCAGTTAGCACCTTCCTTTACTGCCACACGGAGCTGTGGCTTTTTCCAATTTGCTAAGTCAGATTGTATGTTCCTCTACCATCCAGTTTTCAAAATTATGTTTCTGTGTCCCCGCTCCTGTTTTTTCTGTCCTTGTGAGTTTATGCTTTAAAAAAAGTCTTTGCTATAATTTCAGTTGGGTTTGAGAAGAAAGCAGTCTTGGGCAAGTATGTTGAATCTACCTTCTGAACACGAAGCCGGAATACATACAGCCAAGATTTCCTAATAAGATATTTAGTCATTGGTTTTCTGAAATAATCTTGAAGAGTTTTAAAAATGACTTTTGCTGTTGTCGTTGTTGTTTTAAAGAACATGAGAATCCAAAAAAATTGAAACAAAATCAGAGAGCCTAAACAACTGGCAGAAGCTGTGTTTGGAGCTTCACAAGAATATTGAACCTTCCTTATGTTCAGAATAGACTGTTAGCTGCTTTACTGGAGAGTGTGGGTCATCGTATGGTGGTAGCCAGCAGTGAGGTGTGTTTGCGTGTCTGACCAAACTCAAATACAGTCCAGTTATTCACCCTGACATGGCTGGAAAATGGAAAAGGTCATTAGGATGCTACACACACAGACTTGTCAATGGCAGGAGTTATGGACCTATTACAAGAAAACACCGACTTGATTAACCATTGAGGTGACCCCATCTCCTAAGAAAATATTACAAAGAGCTGAACTGCTCAATGTAGGAAAGAGAACAGAGGGACTCAGTTCACAGATGGGTTTGGCCTAACCTTGGCCTTTTTCTCTCCGCAGCCGTAGGGTGCGGCTTTGTGGCAGGCAGATACCTGAGATGTCTTATAAGATTTATGTCCCTTTTATGTCCTTTTCCTGTGTATTCATGTAGGTACGCTCTTTTTTTTTCTCAGAATTTTTGAATCACCCTTCTGTTTACACCATAAATACTTCTGAGTGCATACCTTAAGGCACATACTCGCCTTTCTGTGAAACCAGGGAGGCCCTGCAGAGATGCAACCCACCTCACTGTTGGCTACAATCTGTAAATTTCAGAGATGTATGTAAATAACAGCGTTAGGGACACATTGTTTAAGAGCAGCTTCCAACAAGGTGTGGTAGGGTTTTTATTTTTATTTTATTTTTTTAGAGCTGTTTGCAGCTCTTCTTCAAACAGCTCTTTAATCTTTTTTTTTTTTTTAAGATTTTACTTATTTCTTTTTAGAGAGAAGGGAAGGGAAGGGAAGGGAAGGGAAGGGAAGGGAAGGGAAGGGAAGGGAAGGGAAGGGAAAAGAGAGGGAGAGAAATATCAATGGTTGCCTCTCTCACTCCCCCAACCAGGGGACCAGGCCAGAAACTCAGGCATGTGCCCTGACCAGGAATCAAACCAGCTTTGTGGTATGACACCCAACACACTGAGCATACCAGTCAGGGCTTCAGAAGGGTTTTTAGAGGAGAAAAGATTCCTGGGTGGGATGGCGAGGGCATCGTCCGAGGGGGTGCCAGGGAGGCTGGGCTTTGAGAACTGAGCAGATTTCTCTTTGGAGAGAATGGAGGGGGAGGAGGGCCATCTAGGTGAGGGAACCTTATATATATCCCAGTATTAGGAGACTTTATCCTAACCCTCCCCAGACTCTTCAAATCCATGCTTTTTTGACTGGAGGGTGAGAGAGAAGAGGGGGTACGTGATAAAGGGTAGCAACTGGAAACTAGTAGATAAATAAGTCCTGGCGAGCCAATGCACTGTATAGTGAATGTAGACAGCGACATTGTGGTATTATAATCATCACACTGGCAAAGAGACGAGTTGATTATTTCCACCCCCACAGAAAAGAAACGGGAATTATGGGACGTGATAGTGGCACTACCGACCCCCACGATGGCAGTCCTGTGGTAACGCATCAGTGTATCACGTCAACACGCCATACACCTGAAATCTATACCGTGTTGTTATATGTCAAATAGATTTCAGTACAAACAAATAAATGCTGTCTTTCAATAAACATAAAAAGCCACATCCTCATTCAGTGTTATCTGAAATCTCAAAGTAAATTAAATAGCAACACACTCGAAGCCATTAAATACAACAAAGTCATTAAACTAAATCCTACGCCTTCCTCCCCCCACCCCATTTTCCCACTCAATTCTGAGTAAAAAGACAAATGATGTAAAGGCAATCCCTAAAAGCCAGAGGACTTGACCTGAGGACCCCTCCCTCCCTTCCCACATCCTACAGCATCACAGCAGTTACACACACACACACACACACACACACACACACACACACACCAGCAGCAACACCGCAGAAGCGACTGGGAGAGAGGGGCCGGCTCGGCATTGCTCCCGCCAGGAGGAAGAGTTTCAGAGAAATCGAGAATCAGAGTTTTCATTCTCTTGCTCAAATTTGAGCTGATTTATCCCAAAACTAATAACTTGGCAAGAGCAACCCTACAGAGAGCCTCCTTCCCTCGTTAAATTTGGGGAGTTTGAAGAGGAAAAACCACACAACGTCCCCTGAAAGAAAAGCAGAGGTTTTGGAAGCAAGATGCCCGGTGTCATCACAGGGGTGGAAAGGCCTGGGCTGCAGCCACGCGGAGGACGCGCCGACAGGCCATGCGGTCAGAGGGACTTTTCTGTGACATGACGAAAGACCCCCGCTGGGATGAGTCCTGGTCACAGAGCAGAGAGGCCAGTGGAACTTCCTCTTCACCCCAGAGGACGGGACGGAAGGCGGGCTCCCAGCCCCACTCCCCTGGAAAAGGCCTGCTGAGCACAGAGCTGTCTCCCCACAGAGCGAAAGGACAGGCCTGAGCCCCACCACCTGGATAAAAACAGGGCCCATGTATGTGTCTACTGGCGAACACAACATGCAAATGCCATGGGTCCCATGGGTGGATTCACAAAGAAAACAGGCGATCATGCCATTAATCATTGACTGGAAATCATAAGTCCCATGATAGGCTCAATTCTTTGACTTTCTTCAGAAGAGTAAGAAAGAAAAGGGGTGCCAGATTGGGCTCCCAGCAGCTTTTTAATCAGAAAGATTGCCAGAGCCATAGATTTAATGTTAGCAATTAAGCTTCATGGGCTAGAGAAATGCACCGGCCTGGCATATTTCCCCCAAACCCCACATTCAATAATGCTGAAAGTTGGAATTGCATTGCACAAAGGCAGCTGATTCCAACTGTTGTGAGGCAAGTTCGCAAAAGTTCACATTGAACTTGGCAGGCCAAGACAGGGCACTTTGGCAGCTCCACAGATTCTGATTGCAATTCCCCAAACCTGCCCTCAGGATTCCATTCCCCAGAGGATGGGTTGGCGGCTGGAAGGCCCCTGTGATTGATTTATTAGCTCCTCTACCTCATGTACAAGTTCATAGGGTATTATACCAGGGAAGAAAAGATACTTCTGTGGAAATAGCTCAAGACTTACATGTTTTGACATTTTCTGCTAGCTTTACAAACCTCTCCCCCAATCCCATGATTTTTTGGAGCCTGTATGAGGGAACTCAGGAAGAGCTGGTTTGGAGGATGTAACTGGGTGAGACATCGTTTTGGGGTTTGGTTTTGTTTTGTTTTCCAAAAGTTCACATAACCTTTGTCCTCCAGGCCTCAAAACACATTGGGAGGAGAGCCTCTAGAAAGGCAGGAGGCAGCGGGGAGCAGGAGAGAGGGCGGGGTAGGGGCACAAGTTCAGGGAGTGGTGCAATCGGTTGCACTGAATAGACGCTGAGTAAATATTTGAGTCTGCAGCACAGGGTCTGGTCAGTTCTTCCAGGACCTGAGAGCATTTTCTAATCATTGGATCAAAAACTTTATTGACTCCTCATTTCCAGCAGAGTAAAATGTAAGATTTTTCCACTCTTTGATTCTTTTTTAGCTTTCTAGTCGTATCTCTCATTACATCTCCCTCCCCCAATTTTTTCAGCATTAACCCCCCATACCCACAGTCACCCCCCCCACGGCTCTGCTCCCTGCCTTACTGCCCACCAGCAAACACTCCTAACACACACGCATGCATACAAGCACACACACGCTTCATTCTGAGCATTTACTGAGAACCTGCAGTGTGTCGGAGGCTGAGCTGAAATTCTCCCAATAAACCTGTGAGGTAGGTACTTTCCTCCCCATTTTACTGAGCTATATTGGCACATTGTAGTAGTTTAAGGTGTTCTACCTAATGATTGGATATATGTATATATTGTGAAAGGATTACCACAATAAATTTACTTAACATCTATCACCTCATGTAGTTATTTTTTCTTGTGATGAGAACTTTTAAAATCTACTCTCTTAGATACTTTGAAATACACAGTACAGTATTGTCAGCTATAGTCTCCATGATCTACATTAATAGCACTAGAATTTATTTATCTTACAACCGGAAGTATGCACTCCTGGGGTCCTCACATGACAGGCAAAGAAACAGTCCCGGAGAGACCGTCTTGCCTGAGGTCACACAGTTGGGAAGGCTGATGATGACATGGCTGGAACCCGGGTTCCTGACCCCTGAGGGAGACCACTGCCCTCCATCCTCTCCCCACACCTCCCCCAAGTCTAATTTTAAATATAATTGAATAGAAATATCATTGAAGATAATTTTCAATTTCAATTTTCTGTTCAAATAAAATTTTTAATCCGTTATGCTAAGATGGTTCCCCATGGCTCCCATTGAAAACTTACCTGTCCCTCTCCTACATTTCTGTTGTATTTTTATCTAACCTATGGTAGGATACTGAACAAAACCAATGTAAAGTTAATATGTACCTGCCTACCTAAGGATACTGAGCACAGATGAAGGCCAAGGCATTTATGAGTCTCCAGCACGGCCTGCCGTCATGCCTTACATGCAGTGCATGCTTAGAAATATTTGTTGACTTTACTAGAAGAACAGAATTCCTGAACCTCTTCAACAATGTGAGCGTGCCAGCAGAGAACGGGAAAATCTCAGTCGACGCTGTGTGTTCTTTTAGATGTGTCCCTGTACTCTACAGTGAGAGCCACCACTCTGATAAGTGGTCCCCTAATGATGGGCCCCTGACTAGCCCTGCTTAACCTGGGAGAAACCAGAAGAGACTCCCAGGAGCCCAGCAAGCCTTGTTTGGAGATGGAGGGCGCATTCCAGAAAGTCTCCACATCTTCACTTTGTCTCTCCTCCCCAGCTTTTCCTTTTGGTTTGTTTTGTTTTTATAACCCAAACATCAGCAAATACATCCTATAACACCACTAGTTTCATCAATAAATGAAGGCTTGGCTGAGGGACAGTTTTTCACCCAATGCTCCTGATTCAGCAAAACACACCATAATGGCAGAAAAACAACTTTAAAAATGACACACTGGGGAAAAAGCAAACGAATATAATAACTATACATACCAGTAAATACACCTTACAAGGGATGGAAAGCAAGTCAGGGGAAGAGAGGCAGGGAACTTGCACCAAAGGGCTGTGTGGCGTAAGGGTAGTGGTATTTAGGGTTTGGGAGCTAAAATGCATTTGAATTTATGTCCCACCGCTTTTTAAGCATGTAGCCCTGGATGATGTATTCAGTTTCTTTATGCCTCAGTGTCATCCCCTAAAACACAGGGAAAATCCTAGCTCCACCCTCACACGGCTGTGAGCAGGGAACGTGCTACTGCATGCTAAGTGCCGAGGGCAGACAGGGACACACAGAAAGCTTTGGATGCTGCTGCTATGACAGTCACAACCCCACAGGAGTCAGGTCTGTGGGATCTCAGAACAACATAGGTCTTTGAGTTAGAACCCCCGACTTAAACTCTAGCTCTGCCACTGAACAAGCTGTGGGAACTTGAGTCAGCACTATCACCTCAGTGAGCTTTAAGTTCCTCATCAGCACTTGGACTTGGATCTCTCAAGTCCTGCCCTGCATCTGGGGAAGAGAAAGGCACTTCCTTGTTGGTCTCCCTTCTCTCCTTCAGTTCTCTACCTGGGCTCCAGGCCATTCTGTAGTGACATTAGTTGTCTTCCCTGGGTAGGGTGCAGGCCCCAGGTGTAATATCATGACTCTTCGGTCAGTTCTCACAGGATGGGGTCATTCACCTGAAACAGACTCACCAGCCATTGTCAGAACTGAGTCTACCTACCCAATCATGAAGCATAGCTCCTTCACCTTATTATTCAGGATGCAGGTTGAGGACCTTAGTGTATGTCCTCAGTGGATCCAGGACCTCTTAGATATGACCTAAGCCTGAGAACCTGGCCACCATACAGCTGTCCTTTATAAGCAGGATGCTTAGCTCTTACAGTCTCAAACCTCAGGAGTTTCCAGGGTACCCACGAAGCTCACGTTCCTGGTTGGAAAGGCTCCTCAGAACTTGGCAAATCATGAGCAGCTTGAATCAAATCTCAAACTAACATTTCTTGGAATTGTTTAAAACAATATCAATATCTATATCTTTATATCTATATATCTCTCTATATATATATATGGGAGAAGAGATATGGCAGAAAAAACAAAAAATAAGAAATAGTAATGGGGTACTTGCCTTATCTGATAATGGCACACATTATAGATTCATTACCTACAAATTAATCAAAGATTGGCAGAGACATAGACAAATAGATCAGAGCCACACATGAGAAATCAGAAATAGACCCGGCATGCGCGGTAATTTAGTTCACCAGACCCTCGGTTGCACTGCATGTGAGCATGGACCCGGTACCGGCAAAACTGATTTTTCCAGCTGGAAAAAAATGTTATTATACTGTCTCAAACCATACCCATAACAAAATTAACAAATTGAATAGATTCTGATATAAAAACAAAATAATAAAAATTTTACAAGCTCATTTAGGAGAATATACATAATCCTGAGCTTGATACACACTTTTAAACTGAGGTCAGAAACCAGAAGCTTGAAAATAAAAAATAAGCTTGTTGAACTCCCCAAACATTTTTATACATTTGCGGGCAAGGAAATAAATAGGTGCCATAAATAAAATTAGTAGAAAAATCATAAATCCTGGATAAAATTTATAACATATCAACAGACCAAAATTAATATCCATAATATAGAAAGAGCATTTACACATTGAGCAAAAATAGACAACTCAGAAAAATATGTAAAATACTAAATAGACAATTCAGAGTCAAGCTAATCCAAATAGCAACATCATCTAAATTAATTATGGTCAGAAAAATCACTTTATGGAACAACGTGATATTAGTTCACTCGGATTATATGCCAAAAGGTGTTTAAATTGAAAATATTAAGTGACCGAGATGGAGCAAACACTATGAGATGCAGGGAAGAAGTTTGTCACACACTGCCAGTAGAAATGCGAATTGTCACAGCCTTTTTGAAAAACAATCTGATGATGTCTATTAAAATTTAATAACTATCACATACCCTTCCATCCTTCAATTCCACTCCAGGGACTCTCTTCCATAAATACAAAGCCACCAGTACAAAGAACATCTCTACAAGGATATTTACTGTGGCCTTGTTTATAGTGGTAAACGTGGAAATAATGCCCATCAGTAGAGGAATGGCCCAATAAATTATGTATATCCACACAAAAGGAGATTTTACAACCATTTAAAGGAATAAATTAGAGCTTTATCAGTTGGCTTTGAGGGATCTCCATGAGGTATTATTCAATGAACAGCATCAGAGTATATAACACAAACCCATTCTTATAGAATTAGTAATAGTAAATCTTCATTTGTATGGTTGCATGTGCGTGGAGAAAATGTAAAAGCAGGAATCTGGGCTATGATGTGTGGTACTTGGTGGAGGCTGAGTGATAAACAAGGAGAGAAAAGGGGGGCTCAGGGAAAGAGAATCAAGCACAAAATTGCAAGGGGGAAAAAGACTATAGGATCTATTCACATTTATGGAAAGTCTTCATGTGTGTATGTGCATAAGGAAAGTAATATTTAAAATAATTTACAAGTTCAGTTGGGGTGGGGCAGGTGGAAGGATGGCTTGTGACCAGTTTTCTCTCATCATCAGGAAAAAGTCTGCGTGGTCTGGGACGGGTACCCCAGGTGTGTAGGAAGTAACACCCAGAACCTCTCTGAGTCCAGAGACTCAGAGGAGGGAGGATTTTGTTTTACATTCTCGGCTCCTCTTATGTCTCCCCTCTCCCCAAATTCCACTCCCCTGCCCTTCCAGAGTAAAGAAACAGACACGATATCAGCATAACATCTGTAAGGTAGGTAACGAAGGACCACCATTATCAGTGGTTCATCCTGAAGTATATGAAGCCACCTTAGAAGCTACTGAGACCCCAAGAATCTAGACCCTAGATTCTGAAGCCAGAAATCTGGGAGCAAAACACATAGGAGAGATGGGGAGAGAATAAACTGGAAAGACTTCCGTTCTTTCAGGATCCTGGGTCCCAGACATCCTCCTGCTGAAAACAGCTAACTTATGCAACAAAACACTTGATAATGTACCTTTGTTAAATGCATCATTGCTTTGGTGAGAAGAAGACTCCTCAAAGATCAGAAATAAGGTAAAATTGAGAATTTATTATTACTATTAGTATATTATTTTGTGTTAATTTGTTATCTTATTCTTCAATTGCAGTTTATATTCACTATTATTCTGCATTAGTTTCAGATACATGGCAAAGTGGCTAGAGAATTATGTACTTTAAAGAGTGGTCCCCCTGCTTCAAATACACCTGGCCACATACATACTTGTCCCCACATTAGTAACTGTATTCCGTGTCCTGAAATCTACATTTCTGTGACTACTCTGTAACTGCCAATTTGTACCGCTTCATCTTGTAAGTGACAATGTAGAAAGGCCATCTTCTTTGCCCTTGGAGGCTTAAGCCAGACCCTGGTGTAGCTGAACTTTGGTGTCAACGATGGGAACTCAGAAGACAGGACTCATTCAAGAAAAGATGTGTCGGGAGCCCACCTGGTACATCTGGGATCCCAAAGACCAACATTGTCACGTTCGGGTAAACTAGGAACGAGACACCCACACACAGGGAGATAATATTAGGAGCAGAAGTCAATACCTTTACATATAAATATGTAACAGAGGGAATCAACAAATCTAAAATTTGTTCTTTGAAAGGTCTTAAAAATTTGACAAGCCTCTAGTAATACCAATTAAAAAGAAAAAGAGCATCATTAGAAAAATCAATTATAAATGAAAAAGTAAACATAACTGCAGTTGCTGTAGATATTAAAAATTAGGATATTATAAATAGATTTATGCCAAAAATTATAAACAAGTAAAAGGGGAAAATTCTTAGAAAATGTAAAGTACTGTACTAAAATGTTATCAAGAGAAAAAGAACTAATGATTTCATAAAAATTTAAAAATTAAATCCATAATTTAAAATCTCCCCTTAAAGGAAGCATCATTTTAGTCCTAGATAAATTCTTCCACAGAATAGAAAAATAAATAGCCCTTCCTTTGATGAGGCTGCTGTAACCATAGCAACAAGCACAGACAATCTGGAAACAGAAAACTACAAGACAACTTTACCCATGAACATGGATACAAAATCCCAAACAAAACATTAGCAAACTGACTCTACCACTAAATAATACAATAGAATGAAAAGACCACATGGACAGACCAAAACAAAAACACAGCATGATCATTGATTGTAACAGATGCTGAAAAGCAGTCAATAAAATCCAACATTCATCTTGATAAGAAAAATTGATTAAACTAGGAAGAGAAAAAAGCACTGTTATAAAAACCCACCACCAATATAACAGTAAATGATGAGTGCGCAAAACTCAATGGCTGGGAGCATTCCCTTGAAAATTAGGGACACGGCAACCCTTTCCACTGTCCTTCCTGAGGTCCTGGCTGGTACAAGAAGACAGGGAAGGAACCACGAAAGAGAAAGGATGTTCTGGGGACCCGGCAAACACTGACTTTGTGTAGAAGTAGAGGACTGGCAGGGGAGACGTCTGAAAATACCTTCTGCGTGCTGCGTCAGGTCAAGTCCTGCCAACTCTAAGACATTTGCACACAGCATGGCAGTTTTGGAGGGACAATAGGAGGCCCACGTGGCCTGCCAATGTTACAGGTAAACTAAGAAATGATACCAGGGGAAGCAAAAGTCTATTAGAAATGATACTGTATCCAGTCTTAGTGAACCACAGCACACAGTAGGACCAAGTCAGCTCTGCGAGTGTGGAGACCATCTAACTTATTCTTCACTGTTCTCCCGGCAGCCACAGCCTGCCTCGCGTGCAGGTTAGAGCTCAGAAAAGGCCTGTTGGACCAGCCCACTGAGGTGGAAGACCCCCTGCCCCGGCCATGTACACCCATTACCTTGGCAGCTAATTTCTGCAAACAGTTGCTAGGAAAGAACTTCCAGAGACATATCCGAGCTCTGTCCAAGCTCACAGGTCTCCATCAGGGGAGCAGGAGGTTGGAGGAAGAGACCCCTTTGGCCATCAGACAAATATAAGCCTTTCGTGATACACAAGATACCGCAAATAAAATTGCTTTTTAAGTTTTGGAACAGCATGCCTATATCACTGTCTTTTTCTTTTTTTTTAATCCACACCCAAGGATATGTTTATTGACTTAAGAGAGAGAGAAAGGAAGGCTGAGGGAGAGAAACATCAGTTAGTTGCCTCCTGAAAGTTCCCTGACCAGGGATCAAACCCACAACCTAGGCATGTGCCCCAAACGTAACTGAACTCGCAGCTTCTTGGTGTTCGGGACAACGTCTCAACCAACTGAGCTACCCGATCAGGACTATTCTGTCTTATTTTTATAACAGTATTTATTCCACTTCAGCGTCCACTTCAAAAACAGCGCTTCCCCTTACTCCTTCCAAGTCAATTTTTATCTTTCAAAGTCTTGCAGTTTCTAAAGTTTCTCAATTTTGACAGTCCCCAGACTCTGGACTAAGCAAGACTTTCTATAATAACTAGGTTCTCAGTGGAGGGGGATTTCAGTACTCCTGATGGCTTAAATTCTGCGGCAGCTTCAATTTCCTTCCTCTTTCTCTTCCACATTCTGCTTCCTTGACCTTCATGTTTGGGGAAGTTTTTTTCCTCTCCCTGAGTTTTAAGTCACAGTCTCTTACTGTTTAAAAAAGAATGTTACTTTTCCCACCATTGCCTTCCCATTCCCTTGTAGGTTCCCACTTCCCAAGAGTCTTTGCCGCATGCCAAGGATAATGCTGGCAACAGGCTGGACTGGGGTCGGGGACGTGGCTTGCCCACAGCCTCTCCCCCGGGTGTGGAGAGGAGATGCCAGGTTGGGGACGAAAGGGTCTGGCGAGAGTGCCAGCTCTGGAACTTACCAACCTATTTTATCTTGGGCGAGCTGTACCCCTTTGTGGGTCTCAGTTTCCTCGTAGGTAAAGGCAGTGCGGGTTGAGAGCAGGGGTTCTAGAGCCAGGCAGCAAAGGAGAGTGAAGGAAGCCCACAGAAGGTGAGAAAAGTCCTGGTGTGCAGACGGGGACAGGGCATGAGGAGGAGGATGGCGGTGCTGGGAGCACAGGAGCCTCCTGCGGTGGGAATGGCGGCCACTCCACTGCCCTGGGAAGGCGAGGTTCGTGTTGCCAGCCCTCTGATTTTTAGAGCCCTGAAATGTGGATTTTCCAGTGAACTCTGTTGATGACTGTTTGCTCAAAATTTGGTAAACCACCATGGGTCTTTTCTGACTAACCCCTTAGAGTCTCTTTTATGTTTAATGTTGTATGAGCCTAAGGATGTGCCTGGTGGTACTGCCCTTCTGCGACCCTCCCTCCAGTTCTCCAGAATGTTCTTGGAGCTTTGTATTGGGGTACCTCCACCTCTGAGGCTTTGCTGCAGACCCGGGAAGTAACTGCCTCATCCTGAGGGGAGAAACACTGTGGAGCTGGGATTTCCTCACAGAGGAAGGAGTCTTCACATTCTGATTTGTTGGCTTAGAGGAAGCAAAAGGGGGAGCTGGCTCAGGAAAGTTCTGCCTCTAGACCAGCCTTCACCTCTGGGAACAGGGCAAAGGGACGGTTGGACGGGTATCAAGGCAAGTCCCCTCCAGCCAACAACTCCACTGCTGGACATGGAACGTGCCTCTTGCTCCCTTGTCTGAACCGGGAGGATTTCTGGAGCATGAGCTCCCTCACCATTCCATTCTCCTTCTTAGGTGTTGGGATTCTCGATCTTTCCTCACTGCATTTTCCAACGCGTCTCTGATGCTGCCCAGACTATTCCAAACCACTGAGCTCACCACCAGGAAACCAGCATCTGGTAGGTCTGACCGGCCCCAATTCCTCGATTCCTCTCCTACGTGGTCCCCGAGGCTCACAGAAGCCCCACTCTGGCCAACGTCTCTCAGCTAGTTCTGCTCTCTTACCCTCACGGTAGCTCGCCTGCGAACCCCGACTCACTTTCTACACCTCAGATCTCTCCAGAGCTGCCACGTGTGAGGAGGTCATAGCACAGAGTGGTGAAGAGCCCCAGTGTTAAATACATAAATACCTGGGTTTGAAAAACTAAGATAAAACTAAACTAAAATCTTATAGCTGTCACTCACTGACTCTGTGATCTCAGTCCAGGTACTTACAGTCTCTGAGGCTCAACTGTGGGTATAAAATAATATACGCCTGTGATGGTTCATTTTATGTGTTAATTTGGCTGTGCCCCACAGTGCCCAGAAACATTCTGGATGTTTCTAAGAGGGCTTTTTTTTTTCCAGAAATATGAGATTAATATTTAACTCGGTAGACTTGGAGTAAAGCAGGTTGCCCTCCATAACACTGGCAGGCCTCAGCCAGTCAGACGAAGGCCTGGACAGAACGAAACGCTGCCGCCCGCAGTGGGAGCCACTGCGCAGACAAGCCGCCGACTCAGCCGCAGCAACAGGCCTCGCTGAGTCCCCGGCCAGCAGGCCCACGCTGCAGATTTTGGACTTGCCGGCCTCCAAAATCACATGAGCCAATTCCCTAAAATCTCAGTATGTTTCTTTCTCTCTCTCTCTCTCTCTCTCCGTATATAATATAGATATGCTCTATGGGTTTTACACACACACACACACACACACACATACACACACACACATATCTGTTTAAATGTATGAATAGTGAATACAGATATGCTCTATGTGTTAAGTATATAGAGAGATATCTATTTATATATCTATATGTTAGATATCTATCTATATCTATATTGATACACACATACACACATATTCTATTGGTTCTGTTTCTCTCGAGAACCTTATTGGGTCCTTGTGAGGATTACATGGGCTAAGGTTTGTAAAAGACCAATCACATAGTCCCTTATACAAGCAAATCTCTCAGTAAATGATAAGAAGGGGCAATGATTCAGCTGGCTCCATTTCTTCCCTCCTGCTCTCCACCAGCAGGCAGCCCAGCACCCCCAGACTCTGCCTAGCTCTGTCCCACCCCCACATGGCTGTCTCCTGGGCCCCGTGTAGGATTCGGGTTTAGGTAGGAGGAGGACAGAATGGCATGCCACCCTTTCCACAGTATTTGGGGCAAAGTCAGCCACTTCAGAGCCATGGGTTCAGGGGTCACTGCAGGGTGCCTTCAGGTTTGGGGACTGTGATGGTTTGGAGACTGTGATGGCCACCCTAAGTCCCTTCTGAAACTGGGAAAGCCCCAGGTCAGCCTACTCAAAGGCCACAGGAGTGAGACCAACCAAGGCAGAGGGGACACTAAACAAGAGGTCCGATTCCTAAGCCCTCTCCTGGTCGAGTCCCTGACCAGGCCAACAGCAAGAAAACAGCACGTGCTAAACCTACCGACCACGAGAGGAAGCAAGGACAATAGAAATACATATTCTGGAAAGTGAGCCCCTGTACATACTAACTGCCCTTTATTTACTTACGGTCTGGAAACCTGGCCCTGTTGTGGTCCAGCCAGACTGAACACAGCCGCCTGCACCCAGCAGGCTCCCTCTCTCGGCCACAGGGCCCGTGCCAGGGGAAGAATCTTCAGAAACTTCCTGCCCCTCTCCCAGCAGGCAGGCTGCTGACGGGCAGCAGCAGCTATGGGCTTCTGCCCGGTTGCTTTTTGCTCCGATGGCCTGGGCCTGTGCAAACAGACCTGGGTGCTTGGAAGCCTCTTCTGACCCACATCTCCACCCCGGGCCGAGATATCGTTTTGTTTCCTCTGCTCCCAGACTTCCTTGTCATGATATTATCTTACGTCCCCAGCGCTGCTGGTTGGCAGGCAGGGAGGTGTAGCAGGACCGCTTAGTACCAGAGGAATGAATGGTTCTGTCCAACTTCTAATCACAGCTCCTCTAAGGCGCTCGTGGTAGCTATTTAGCAAGTCAGGAGCAACGGTCACAGGGATGCAAGTCCTGACATTAGAGGGGGCGGGTGTTTTCCTCAGAGGTGGCCCCATATTGAAATTGATTTGTGAGGAGCCCCACATGCCCAGCAAGGAATCGAGGAGTGGGATGTGTGTGGAATCCGGAACCTCCCCTTCACCTGGGTCTCAGAAGCCAAGCCAGTGCATTACCAGAACCCAAAGATCACAGGGCCACCGCCCGGACCCACCTGACGCCTCCCACCTCCCACAGGCGGGTGAGCTGCCCACACTGCTTGGCCCACACAGGGACCCGGGGCCCCTTCTCCCATCTGTCGTTACAGACTTGCACCCTCACTGTGGCGTTCACGCACACTGCCAAACGGAGGCAAAATCAGTAGTCCTTATTCCACTGCAGGCCTCCCTGATTCTAAGATTTAAGAAACATTAAAACAGAAAAATAGCTAATAGTGATTATAAAATATCACTCATTGAAAGACACCGGCTTATTTCAGAAATGTTAAGAGATGAGGGGGGATGACTAAAATGGGTAAAATACAACATGGTGGACCTGCTAGCATTTTAGAAGGTGAAGTATTTGTTTGAGATACAAGGCATATGTACTAATAATGTTGATGGCCACGAGGATACAGTACTGTTACATTTTCATTATGGTTTACACTTTATACTGTATGTGAAAAGACTTCATACTCAGATTGCATCCTCCATCCACCCAAGAGAAATCCCAACCTGACGTCCCTCCTCTCTTTGGGAAGAAGTCTTCCTCGCTGGGAGCTAAGTTAGCCTACAGAATGAGAGAGGGGAGGATCTGGAGAAAAAGAGAAACAAAGGAGATCGTGGTCATGGTCATGCCACCGCCACCACAGCTTCCCGACTCTGAAGGTGAGCTGCAGTTTACGAGACTGTCCTACGAGCCAGGTGCTGTGTTGGTGTTTACCTACATCATCTCACGTGATCTGTCCTCCTCCTTCCCCTACGATTCACACCATTCGTCTTCCTCCTGCAGAAAAAGAAACGGAGGCTCTCCCAAGGGTGCGCGACTCATCAGCTGGACCCCTAAACTCCCGCCTTTCCCACCATGCCACTGGCACCCCTGAATCAGACCAGTAGATTGTAGCTTTACAAGAACAGGGGGTCAAGTTCACGTTATTGTTCTGTTTGAGCAGGATGAGCTTACTGATTGCCTGGAAGAGGCCAGGCTGGGGGCAGGGCAAGGCCGTGGGCTGTCAGCACAGGTCTGGGGACC
Source organism: Artibeus jamaicensis (assembly GCF_021234435.1). Taxonomy (NCBI): domain Eukaryota; kingdom Metazoa; phylum Chordata; class Mammalia; order Chiroptera; family Phyllostomidae; genus Artibeus; species Artibeus jamaicensis. The sequence goes on from NW_026521954.1 coordinate 4,692,917, forward strand.
AGAGGGTGATGTCAGAGATGTTCCCATGGCAGCTGGTACGGCAGGTGTCTCCCAACCTGAGCTTGCATAATTTAAAAAAGTCTCCATTAATTTTCCCTTGTGTGTTGGGCCCATTTTAAAGAATATAGAATTTGGAATTACAAAATCCAGGCTTTAAACCTGGGAGCTCTGCAGGATACTATCACATGATCTTGGGGAATCTATGTAAGTTCTGAGCCTCATCAAATAAAATGAAGGTACTTGGCCGCACCCACCACACAGAGTTGTTTAGACTTAAATAAAATCATTCTCTAGAGAAGGGCTCTCTGTCTGTTGCTGTACGTGTTATTATTTTTTAAATCTTGACCCTCTCACCTTTTGGATTAGCTACTCCCCCTTTGCTTTTGCCACCCACCAAACTCACAAAGCAGCCTCCTGTGGCTTCATCCCAGTTATTCAGAGAGAGACAGGGGAGGGTGAAAAGAGGGGGCAGCAAAGGGGGGTGGGCAAGGGAACTCCCTGACAGGATCTGGCTGAGGACAGAGTCCCACTGTTCAACACCAGCAGCCTCCCTCTGGCTGTCATGAATCAGCACATCTGACTAGTGACAGCATAATTTTTAACCAGCTGACGACTAATTTTCTGGTCCTAAATCAGCCTGTGTTTCCTGGTCTTCTTAAAGAGGTTGTGAATGAGTTTGTCAGGCCTGCTGACTCTCAGGACACCACCCTCGTGACCCCCCTTGATCAGCCGGTCCAGTTTCTCAACAAAGCAAATTAGGTGGGCGCTAGGTCACATTAATGTGCTCCCCTTGTGGGATCACCTTTAGAAATACTCACAATCCACTTGTTCTAAATTTGTTCTAGAACGTTCTGGGGGAGCTATCCCTGCTCTCAGGGTGATAGGGCTTGAGAGAACCCTGCCAGCATGCCAGGCTGGTAAGGAGAGCAGGGTCCGGGGGCCAGGCTTTGTCTGAGAGCCGCACGGATGAGGGCCCGGAGCCCACAGGTGCATTTATGCCAGCAGCCCTCGAGCTCACGCTGTGAGGACCCAAATCAAAGGTCTGGGGCAAACAGTCAGGCATTAGACAGCAGCACACACCACAGGAGCAAAAAGCCAAAACTGGGACTGAGAGGGGTGGCAGAATATTGCCCGTCTGAGCTGAGGGGTTGGCCTGAGGAAGTTCAGATGAGTTCCCCAGGTCTCCTGTTAGCATCTAGTCTGATTCATTAGCCCAGCTATGGGAATGGTGGCTTTTCTCAAAGCATCTGTTCTAGGGAGAAACTCAAGCTTACATACAGCTTCTGGAGGCCACTTTCTCCTGCTTCTAGAAGATTCCCCAGTCCGTGTGCACGTCCAGTCTTCCCTTTCACCTACCACTGCTCACAAATGACCAGCAGCTCCTCCTGCAGCACAGCCGCCGGTTCCTTCAGTAGAGTTGAGTCAGGGCCGAGAACAGGGGCTTCTGAGCCGAACAGACCTGGGTGTATGTCCCCACTAGGCCCCTCACTCCAGTGAGAACTTGGGTAGCCAGCCTCTACAAGCCCAGACTTTCTCCTTGAAAAATAGGGATCACAGTGACCCTACCGAACAGGTTCTCTGTGGCACCTCCATGCAGTCACGTATAAGGAGCACACGGCGCCGCCCCCACCCCCCACCACGTGCCCACATGTCCCTGCGGTCAATCGCATCACTATCCCCCATTGTCACCCTCCCAGATCAGTGTCCTGGGCCACGTGACTCTGCAGTCCTCCCCACTCGAGACAGCATGTGCCCCGTTTCATGGGTGTTGAGCTCGGCTGGCATGTGACTCGCTGCAGCCCCTGGAATGTGGGCAGGAGGAACAATGTGTCCCTTCTCAGCCTGGGCCTTGGGTATTATGTATTTCCACTCACCCCGTTTGTGCTTCTGCCTTTGCCAAGGGAAGGACAAGCCTTGGGAGGCTTGCCGGCCCCGGCAGAATGAAAAACTCTTGGAGCAGACCTGGACTCAACCCACAGCTTGGAGCCGTGCCTGGCAGAGTCAGCCCAGATCAGCCCCACGGCAGCCAGCCCTCAAACTCACAGACGCGAGATGAGTACTCACTGTTGTCCGCCACAGGGTTTTGGGATGGTTTTGTTCAGTGGCGTCACTGTGACAATGCATTGTGCTTATCGTGACCAGAGCACGGAGATTTAAATGCACTGGAAGTAGTTACATGGGCTCATTTATCCTTACTCCAGTTCCCACCAAGCCTCGATGTAATAATAATAAAAAAAAACCCACATGAGTTTTGAAACCAGAGAGATGTCATTCATGTCTGGCTTCCCCATCAGACTGGCTGAGTAGCTTAGGGCAAGTAGCTTAACCTCTCTGAGCCTTGGCTCAGCTGTAGAATGGGAGGGAGAATTCCAGCTGCTATTAACACGAGGGTTAAACAGCATGTGTGAGGCCACCCATGCAGACACAGCACAGGTTCCCAAGAGAGGGGGGCCACCCTCCCCCTTCCTCTGTAAGCCCCTTACCCCTTAGACAGCCTCGCCTCCAGATCTGGACGAGTAGACAGAAATGAATACAGTTTAGATACCTCCCAAGAACACAGGGACTGAGGCATTTGGCTTTGTCTCAGACTTCAGTTCATTCATTCCTATTTAAATGGCACCTGTCCTATGCCAGGCACTCTTCCAGGCCCTGAGAATCTAGAGGCTGATAAGGCAAACCAAGTCATTGCCCTCATGGAGTTGACATTCTCAAAGGGGTTGAAGGCAGCGAGTAGAACCATAAGTAAGCTAGATAATTCCAGGCATTCTGCCAAATGCTATGAAATAAATACAAAAGGGGGATGCGATAGAAAGTAATGGGGGGCGGGCAGCGGTCAGGGCGGGCTTTGTGGAGGCTGCGGCACGCTCAGTTTTCCAAATAGCAGAAGCGCCTCTCTCTGGTCCTTCCTGACCCACACTTACCCGCAGAAGCCCTTCTTGTCTTCAGCACTTTAACAAGTTACACTTTTTTCTTTTCTTAACCACCTGCTACTCCTGGTAGCGCCCCAAGCCCCTCTGCTAAATCCTTGCCTCCTTCCTTCCTCCTTCTGTGTGTGTCTGGATCCTGAGAGCCACCTGGGGTGGGGCGGGCACACCTGCCTTTTCAGATGCCTCCTCCTTTGCTTCCTCGCTGGCCTCATTTTTAGTTTCATACACAGCAGAGGTTCCATTTTGGAAGGATCTCACCCTGCCGCACTGCCTACCCTTGGAGAACCTCCCATCACCTTCACCTCTGCACAGTGAGAACTCTGTCCCTCTGTAGCCTACAATATGGGACAATCCCCCAAGTCTACGCCTTGGCTTGTAAGAGCTCCAGGTGAAATGAGAAGATCCCATGAACCCTGTCCCTGCCCACGTCAACTTCGGCCATCCCTGTGGCCAGAGGAGAGCTCACGAAACACGTGCCCCCCAGTCCCGGCAGAGAAGTCTTTGGGAACACACGCCAACAATCTCCTAGCTGCTCGGTCTGCCTTCAGCAATGTGAATTTCAGCAGTTACCTGAATCTCAGAATTGAAAAAGAAGTTTTAAAACTCTTACATGAAGGACCTAAGTGGCTTGTGAAAAATACTGATTCTGCCCTGACTGGTGTGGCTCAGTGGGCTGACCGCCAGCCTACAAACCAAAAGGTCACCAGTTGAACTCCCAGTCAGGGCACATGCCTGAGTTGCAGGCCAGGTCCCCCGTGGGGCCATTCAAGAGGCAACAGAAAGATCTTTCTCTCATACATCAATGTTTTTCTCCCTCTCTTCTCCTTTCTCCAAAAACAAATAGAAATTTTTTTTTTTAAATATTGATTCTGGTTCAGCAGGTCCAATGCCAGGCCCAAGTCTCTGCATTTCCAACAAGCTCCAGGCGTTGCCTGTGCTGCTGATCGGCAGGCCACAGTGACCGTGGGAGGTTCCAGCCCGCGTCACCGGTGCGCACCCTGAGGCTGCATTTGTGATCCGTGTGGAGAAATCCCCTCTCTCCCTGTAGTCCCAGGCACATGCCACAGCCGTGTTTTTCCTCTTTACTATTCTGCCTCAACTTCAGGGCCTCACTCCCCAGTACCCTCCCTTCTACACGTATCATTATCTGTAATCAGGTCGAGTCTGCCTGTTTTAGCTGGGCATTTTACTCCAGTGTATTAATCCAAGGGACATAACACCAGATCTTGTTTTGAACCCCGCGATGACAGCTGACAAGGAAAGGGGCGCATCTCACAAGGGCAGAAAAGAACAGGACAGAAGATTCTGCCACCAGGATTCAGAGACCCTAAATGACACCTGCGCCTTACGGGAGGAAAATGCGCTCGTAAAACCCAAAACCCACGTTCAAGGGGAAATCACCTATCTATAAAAGCAGAAGAACAACAGTGAGAAAGTACCCGGTGAGTTTCAGAAATTTAAAAAAAGAAGGAGAAAAGGTTATGGAAAATACTCATGCAATTATTCATCCATTCAATTCAGCCAATAACTCTTTGAACATCTATCTGTTCTTGGCTGGGCCCTTCCAGGTGCTGGGTAGGGTGTTGAGAATCTCTTTCCTCATGGAGCTCACATCCTGGGGAGCAAGACAGACATGCCAAACAAGGAGCAGACGAATAACACCTAATGGCAAAACTGAGCAGCTGTGAGGGAAATGAGGCGCAGCGACAAAGAAAGAAGCGGCAAGGACCCACTGTGCACAGAGTGGTGAGAGGCCCTCTGAGGAGAGGGCGTTCAGGAGGAGGGACCAAAGATAAGGAGCCACAAGGATGTGAAGGGTCAGAATGGGATGGAGGGACGAAAGGTCACCTCAAGGAGAAGGAACAGACGCTGCTGAGGCCTTGAGGTGGGAAAGAATGCAGTGAGTCTGAGGGACTGAAACGAGACTGGCTGGCTGGAGCCCAGCGCGGTGGGTGGGGAGTGTGGCAGGAGAGGAAATTGCAAAGGTGGCTGTTGTCTGGGACGTTTGTACATCAGTGGACTAACCATGACTATGAATGTGAAGCCCTAACACACAAGGGTAAATCCATAATTTGGTGAGTTGGGACTTGTTTAAGCAAATATATCCAGAGCGCCTGCTTGTTCCAGGAACGGCAAGTGAAAATCAACCGTGGAGTAAACAAAAGAAAAGGGTGATGGAATGGGGAAGAATATCATCACTCTTCAGAAAGCTGTTTATTTGCTTGTGTAGATATGAATCCAAGAGAGGAATTTGGTAGAAAGTGTGTGGGTGGGGAGTGGCAGGCATCAATGGGGACCTGCAGTGGCCCGGCCCGGGTCATGGAAACAAGGAGAGGATAAACATGTTGTACATGCATGTGTGTGTGTGTATGTGAGAGAGAGAGAGAGAAAGGTGGGGTGGGTCAGGGTAGGGAAAAGAGCAAGAACTGTGCAAAATAAAGCAAAAGCCCCCAAGAAGCAGCAGATGCACGGGAGAAAGGGGAAGAAAAATATTCTCACACCTCCTTGCAACCAATGACGTGATCCTTGATCATTCAGGTAAATGAGGGCACAGGTGCAAGGGCAGATGTCACAGGACGGTAGCAAAGTGTATGGTGCAGGGAAGTCTGTGCAGCTCACTGAGCAGAAGTCATCCCTGGGAACTCACACGCCAAACGCAACAGCTGCTAAATCATCTATCAGACAGAAGGGCCACAGTCCAATGTGGCCGGGACCGGGCTCTACGCTGTAAAAGTCCCCTTGAAGCCCAAGTCCGCGCAGAGCTCCCCGAACTCCCCAGGGGCAGCTCCAGGCCCTACCTGCCCCGGGGCTGGTTCTCTCTCCTCTTTGCAGCTTTCCAGGACGGGAGAGAGAAGACACACTGGACCCTCCCTTTGCAGGGCCCCTCGAGACTCCGGACAGGCTGGAGGGGGCTGGGATTTGGGCGCATGTGGGCTTAATGGGTCCACACCAGTCTCCTGGCTCAGCACAGAGCACGTGGAGTTGACTAACCACTTACTGACTCAATGTCAACAAACTTTATGCTAAAAAGAGACATTCTCCGTGCTGTTTAAGAAGCAGTCTTCATGTATCTGACGCATTTTCATTAAAAACACACACAAACGGTATCAAATTTCAAAAAAGCAAGCTCACTCCCCTCACTCACCTCCCTAACCTCACCACGCTCACCTAGCATTTCATTTCCGCCACATCTTCCCAGGACTCGTCCACATGCGCAGGGGCCTCGGGTGCTGTGACCGTCCCAGGGCACCATCGCGTCCCTTCTGAAGCACCACTGCAGCACCCACGGCTCTCCCTGCGCCCTGTGTTCCTGTGGCCTCCACAATTACCATGGGGAAGGGTACCCCGCATTTTTCAAGAAAATGATTCTCTTCTCCTTTAATGGTAACAAGACCAAGTGTTGGAGTCAGGCCTGGAATTAAACCTTCACTCTGACATTTCCAATCTGGGCAACTTGGCTGCAGTTGACCTCAAAGTGTCATTCTCCTTGTCCGTCACTGTGAGGAAAGTGACCCTTACCTCCCAGAGCACCAAGAGAACGGAGGTATCACGTGTAATCTACACATGGAGACTGGCACATGGTGAGGCCTCGATAAGTGGGAGCTATTTTGTATGGGTGTGATCGTGGCTTTGATGTGCATCTCCATATGCTAGTGAGGGGGTGCAGCTTTTCATATGTTGGGAGCTATTTTATTAATAACATCATTTTTATTGTTCTCTTTTGGAAATTGCAGGCAAGATCTCGCACAGCACAGAGGTGGTCTGAGGCATGTAAGTTCCTTCTAAGTTTCCCAGGAGCAGACAAGAGTGATCTTCCCCTTCAGGGCTTTGGGGGAAAATCTTCACCCCAAATCGGGCCGGAACAGTGTGCAGGCAGTCCCACAGCACAATTCTGCTCCCCACCTCATCTCTCTGCACCTGGTCCCCCCCCCCCAAACAGGGATTTACCTGCCCTAATTCTATTGTGTCCTCTGGGTGCACCTATGACCACCTCTGCAAAAACCCCATGAATGCTTCAGGGACACCAAAGCGTTAACCAGTCTCCCAAAGAGAAGACATTTGCTGAAGCTTACCTGGCCCAGTTAAAAGAATTGATGTGGCTTAAAAACACAGACCAAAAGCATACGGCCTCCGCCCCAGGTGTTCCCTGCCTAATACTGATAGTCTCTTCCTGAAGGCACCCAATGCACAGCAACCCACCCGAAGCCAGACTGGGCTTCATGAAGGCTCCAAAGGGGCTTGATACGTAATGTAAAGAGAGTAAGTCGTATACATGTATAATATAGTCAATCTGACAGTTATTTCTGTTGAGGAATAATTGCTATTGCAATTATGTAAAACATTGTAAACTCTAACGTCTCTGACACATTTTCATTGGAAAAACACACAGACAGTATCAAAGAAAGTTTCAGAAAAGCACGCCCTCCCTAACCTCACCAGGCTCACCTGACACTTCACTTCTGCCACACCTTCCCAGGACCGTCCACGTGAGCAGGGGCCTCACCTGTTGCGGCCTTCATCTGTAATTTTTTCTCATGTGAGAAAAAATGGGTCCATGTAATTCTCTGCAGCAAATTAATTATTAAGCATTCATTCATTAGACCGCTTTTTATTAAATATCTATTATGTGTTGGATGCTGAGGAGGATATACATATTAACCTGGCACAGAAGCCACTCTGGATGCTTACACCCAGGAGAGCCAACATGGTGCAGTCTACAGCTGTGTGTCCGTCACACACTCACACACATACACACACTCACACACGGGGGAGGCAGTAATGCCAGACGAAAGGTACAGATGAACTACTGCTGGGGTTCAGGTGAGGGGGCCCCTTTACTCCAGCTGAGGCCTGCCCTGGTTGTCCCACGTAATGTCACCGCTTGCCTCCCCCCAACCCCACTCTCCCATCTCCCTTTCCCTGCTTTCCCATGGCACAAATTACCTGGTAGAATAGTATGTAATTTATTAATAATGTATACTGTCTATTACCTGCCACTCCCACTAGAATGTACCATCTGCATCCCAAGCACCTGGAATAGAGCCTGGCACATAGTAGGCACTAAATAAAGATCCCTGATGGCCAGGCAGGAAGGACAGGTGTGCTGAGAGACAGCCATCCATCAGCCGCTTTCTGAGTAAGCATCTACTGAGGACCTTCTCTGTGCAAGCATTATCCCGGGCCCTGGAGATGAGAAGGGAAGAAATTTGCATGCCCTCCTCCGGGGGCAGGCAACCTGGACAGAAGCAGATGCCTGGGGCCACGTTGGAAGAAGGTGCAACCTGGGTGGGATGGGGGCTTCCTGGGAAAAAGGCTGAAGAGGCACCCGGACCCCAATCCTGGAGAGCACAGAACCCCCGGCTGAGCAGCCCCGCTTACAGATGAATCCTGAGGCACAAGCTTTATTTCCAAATAACCCCCTTAGATCCAGACATAAGACTCCACCAAAGCCAGTAAGTCAGACTAATGGGAGAGGCAGATAGGGGTACACAAACCTCTCTCCCTCATGGCCCATACAGTTTTTATTCTTCACACTTGGCCTGTTTTTCAGCCACCAAGGAGTGGACTCACACACATAGGCGCCTACAGAACACTCGGGCTGTTCCCAACTCCCCACAGATTATTCAAGCCAAGGCTGGAGAAGGCTGATGGGGGGTGGGGGGGAGCGGTGAACACACCTGCCTTGCTCTTTGGTGGCCAGGATACCATGAGAGGAAGGACTGCTTGCCCAGGTGGTCTCTGGAAGAACCGGTGTGGGCTGCAGCTCCCAGATACCCATACTGGTCCCCCCAGTGAGGGCCCGCGTGTAACCAGAGACAAGACCATGCTTTGGAACCTCTGAGTGCGGGGCTCGGCGCCAGGCCCTGGGCAACATCATGAACACACAAGGAGAGAGAGTCTGGAAGAGCTTATGTCTGACCCCAGGAGGAAGAGCGGAGCTGCTATAAAAATAAATGCTTATAGGTGTAATTAGATTGGATGGCTGCTCTGAGCTCTGGAAAAAGTAGCATATAAAAATAATTCTGTTATAAACTGACTCTGTCCTATATATAGCAAATACAAATAATCATCCACTTCCCCAGCTCATCTGTTTTGTGAGTTCCTGGTTTTAAATATTGGGTTTTCTTAAAAGCTCACCTCACAAGCAGAAGTTCTAGTGACAGCCACAGAGGAATGCCCAGCCATCAAGGTGACCTGGAGGTCCCTGCTGGGGCAGGTGAGGAGGGCAGGGGGCCATGGCAAGGGCTGGGCAATTCACCCACAGGGGAAATCAGACCACGTGGGCAAAATCAGAAGCCTGCGTTTCAGATGGCTGCCACTGCTGCTCAGCTTCTAGCCCTGTTGCCGGGCAGACTGCAGGGCTCTGCCGGAGGACCCCAAAGCAAGCTCCAGAACCTCCGGCTCCCCAGCCGTGGCCCCTGCTCCTTAACAGCCTCACTATACCACCGGCATTAAGTGGGTATAAAGGCATAAACAAGTCTCCAGGTAGATATATGGTCTCCAGTCTGACATGCTGTGAGTAGGCAAGCAAGTGAAAAACCTCATTCTCTTTTCCTCGAAGCAGCTTAGCCAAGGAATAGAGCCCCTACCCACTTCAGCCCTGATAAAGTTAGAGCTCCAGGAGGTGCAGAGAGGAGCAGAAGGACATGCATAGAGGCGGGGCAGGCTGCTGGGAGGGGTTGCTCTTCAACTTGCTAAGAGACTTCCAAGCTGAGTCTTGTCTGGAAATGCTACCTGGTGTTAAGCCTTGTAATTCTACTGAAGAAGCCTCACTTCCCATTTCTTTTTAATTGTTTCCTCCCTCTGTCCATGGGAACAATTTAGGGCACTCGGATTCCCCACTAGCTGCCTACCAGACAACAAGAGACCAGGAAAGAGAAGGCAGTCCAGAAGTAGAACACTGCTGTGAAAAAGAACCGCTGAGAGTCTTACTAAGACTTGGGGAGTGGGTCCTCTCCCTGGTACTTTAACTGCTCAGAACGTAAGGGGATCTGAAATAGCTGCAGAGTGTATTTCGGCGGGCCAGGCCGGGCCTGTGGGTCCGGACACTCACTCGGAAGTGCGCATGGAGGGTGCCTGGCCCACGTCAGGCACTGCTGGAGCCAACAGCTGACGCTCAGTGGGCACCGACGGGCCGGTGCTGACTTAGGATACATCGTCTAATTTACTCATCCAAACCTCTTGCTTGCCACTGTGACTTCTGACTTACGATGAAGAAAATAAACACACGGAAGAGTTAAGTAACTTTCCCAAGATCACAAAGCTGAATCACACAACAGCCAGGCTAGAGCCCAGGTCCGGGGCCAGCTTTCGCTGCTGCGCCCCACGGCCCCTGAGATGTCCACGGAAGATTGTGCAACCTGCCCCCAAAATCTGTGCCAGACTTTGCCCTCAGAAAGTCCCTTGTAAGGAATGTGACTTTCTCGTACTTCCGTTACAGTCCGTTTCCCCTAGTTCAGCTCCCAGGGGAGCTGGAGAACTAGGCGTGGCCACTTCTGAGAAGGGGAAGGGGAAGGGGAAGGGGCGGGGAGTCTCCAGGAGCAGGGGTCAAAGGGGAGATGTGTTCCTTGTGCCTAGAACTGAAACACTTCCTGGGGAGGTCACCTGCAGCCACTAGGAGCCTAGTTGTGTCCTGGCCGAAACCCCGAGGCCCCCTCCCACCCCCACCCTTGGAGACCAAAGTTCTCCCCTGCGGAGAAGTCAGAATTCTGCCTGTGATGCAACAGCTGGCAGCTTGTCAAGCTGCTGGTGCTTGTGGAAAAGGGCAGATAGTGCTTCGGTATCCATTCCGAGAAGAGGCCCTGAGGTAAACAGTGTTGACCTTGCCCTGGAGCCTCCCCCCAAACCTGGGGGCCCGTTCCTACCCCTGGCAGGTTAACGCCTTGCGGTGAAGCAGCCATCTACAACAGTGGAGCGTGCCCGGAACTGGAGTGTACCCACAGGGCTTGTTCCAACACCGAAGGCTGGGTCCTGTCCTGGGGGAAAGAACCCGCATCTCTAACAAGTCCCCAGGCGGTGCTGACGCTGCTGGTGGGGGGGCACACTTTCTGCCTTCAGAGATCCTTTGGTAGAATCCCTGGTGGCGTTAGAGCACCAGCAAGGCCATTACTGGAAACCACAGCTCACTACACGATTCCTGACCAGAATGGCACTTACAATCTCTGAAGCACAAATGTATTTGCATGTGGTGAGGTCAGAGCTAAAGGGAGTGAAGAAATCAAGACAGGGGAGCCCAGGCTAAGGGGCAATTTAAGAAAAAGAACCCCAAAGGGTGGGAAGGGGGACCTGATAAAGAGGACCCAAGGGCTTGTGGAGGAAGCCTTGTTCAGACCCGGGGCTTCTCAGCTCGTTCTGCAGACTGCCAGCGCTGGTGGGGGGAAGCGGCCCTGCCCTGCGACACCTGGACCTGCCCACAGCGCTCTCTCCTTCTTGGGAGACTGACTGCATATTGGCCCCCCAGACACAGAACAGCAAGGGCATCCTCAGCTCCCTCCCCCTCCCCACTCAGGAAAGACAAGGACCTGAGTGTCCTGGCCCCGCCAGCTCTTTAACATACTCCCCATCCAGGTCTGGGGGCAATCCCAGAATTTTTATTATAAACAGCTGAAATGAAGGATTTCCCTCATATGCAATCCTTTCCACTTCTAGAAAGCCTAGAGGTCAGAAGGCAGAAAACGGAGTGAGGCTCCAACCTACTCTGGCCTTGTCCAAGGCAACTTCACCCACGTCATTCCCCTTTCTCCTTGGCCTTTGGGTGAGTGCCTCCTCTTCCTTCAAGACTCATCTCCAGCGTGTGGTCTTCCTGGGAACGACCCCTCCGCACGCCAGGTGGAGGCCTCGTTTCCGCTCTGCGCTTTCCCCACTGCCACCCGGTGGGCCTGTTTCCATGTTCCGTGAGATAAGGGACGAGAGAGAAACGATTACCCCACTTGTCCCCCACCTGTCTTCTCTCTCCTGACCAGCTAGAAAGCCTCTTCCCATGTGGTTCCCACCACTCGACTAGCTCTGAGGACAGAGAGCTCCCCGCCAGAATTCTCTTCTCTTCTCCGATACAGAAGCAAAGACTGGGGACAGAAAACTGAAGGCACAGAAGGAAAGAGAGTGTTTAGCAGAGGTGAGAGTCGTGTGGACCAGGGCCAGAAAAATACTTCCTCCAGGATTTCTCTCCCTGCCCCTAGATGGGGGCAGCTTCCAAGGATTGGAAGACAGAGAGCCAGGGCAGCTCCAGCTGGCTGCGAGGAAGCAGCCGGAGAAGGGAAGAGGTTCTAAGAAGGGAAGGTGGGTCTGGGCTGTCCATGAGGATGCTATTTATTCTTTCATTCTATCATTAATTTGAGTAAGCAACTTAAGTTATTCTGAAAGATCTTTGGGTCCTTGGGAGCCTCTTTCTTTGCCGCTGCTCTGGGCCAGGACAACAGGGGTTATTCTCTCACTGGGTCACACCCTGAGCTTCTCTGATCCTTCACTGCTCTGTTCCCAGTGTCTGGCCCAGAGCCTGGTACACAAGAGATGCTGTGGGTTGGCCATTAGCCATTTTCCTCCCTCTGTTCCTTCCATCAACCCTGAGCAACCAGTCAGGCTGAGATGGTGGCAGAAGGGGGCGGGGCTGACAGGACAGCGTGGTTGGGGGCAGGGGTGGGGCAGGGGTGGGGGGTGCAAGGAGGCAAATAAAACATCCCACCAAGTCTCTCTGGACTGAGTACCAGCCATGCGATGCTGATCTTGGCTGGGAGCCCACCATTTACCAGCCCCCTCCCGTCCTCCGGGGTATGGCTAATTAAAGACATGGTTACTCATTTCATTCCCTAGTCACTATTTAAGGAAGTAGAATCATGCCATTCCTATAAGGCCTCTGACCCTACACTAGAGGCAAACAATGCCAGGGCTTGTCCAAGTGGCTGTAAGTACAGAGCTGTTCAAAGGGGCTGGGAGGGGCAGAGGAGGGCGGAGGCCGCAGGCCCCACAGCTGGGCCAGCTGCTGGGTTGTCCCTCCTTCAATGCCCTCCTCTCTCTCTCTCCCCAAGGGGCCAGGATCTAGTGACAGGCCCTCCCTGAGCCCCCTGCCAGGCAGCTCCTGTATTTTCTGGACACACATTCAGAGTCACACAGCTGATTCAGGGGGAAAAAAAACAAAAACAAAAACCATGAACAATCTCTTTTTAGATTTCAAGTAGTAGCAACTTGGAGCATTTGGGATTTTTCAGTTACTTTTTAAGAAGTAAAAAAGCCATTACTTTTCATCAACATACTCTTACTGAAATCTGCTCTATGTCAGATGCCCAGTGAAGCATTGGGAAGAGAAGTGAATAAAAAGAATTCCTGTCCTTGAAGAGTATCCAGTCTCCTAGATGAAAGAGATGCATAGAGCGATAAACAGACCGACATAAAACAAGTGTAAAGGCAGAGTCACACACTGAGTGCAGTGCGGAGAAGGCGGTAGCAACCCCTAAGTGGGAGGGACACAAAGGCAGGTCAGAGGACGGGGGATTTCAAGTGGGTTTGGAGGCCCAAATAGGAGGGCATCAGGTACCCTAATAAGCAAAGAGCACCACTACCAGGGGAAAAGTATATCCAAGGTCATCTATCACCGGGAAGCCAGATGAATCCGCTGGTCTCTATAGGTCTGGAACTTTCCTAACAAAACAACTCATAACAGGAGACTGGACTGAACGGAGGGCTAGTCGGAAGTATCCGGTACAAGCATGACATTATTTTTTCATTGAGCTGTAGCAGACATATAACATTAGTCTAGGTAGCATGAAATTTCCTAGATATTTATTTTCGTTTTTTGAAGTATAAATTATGCATCGTGGTTTATAACCGTCTCGTATGTGTTGATACTAATTCCAGTCAGTAAGATCATTTGACTTTCCAAACACACACTGTCATACAATTGACCCTCCGAGGAGGAGGATGCGCTGACCCCTGGGTCAGACAGAGGCCGTGTGGACGCAGCTCGAGAACTAGAAAGCCTCGCAAAGAGGCTCGGAGCCCGGAGCTTTGCGTCTGAACGTACAGTGAGTTTTCAGGTTCGCATTCAGGGGAGTCGACCTGGTCTGACCGCAGCTGCGTGTGTTTCTAACACTGTCCTGGAAGTGAGTTTGTCCTCGCGGCCTCCGGTCCTCGCCGTCAGCCCTGCCGGAGGAAGATGCCCCTGGGGGCCGCGGGGGCCAAACGAAGCAGTGGTGGGTAGGGCGGACGAAGCGAGCTCGCCCACAAAACCGGTATTTAGAGGAATTACACGTGGGGCGTGCAGTTGATAGCCAGTCAGGTGCGGGGCGCCATCTGAGGTTTTGAAAAGCCACCTCAGGTGAAAGGTAATGATTCCCTGATCCCCACGCCAGGTTATACTCCAGACCAATTAGTCAACTCTGGGTGTGGCATCCAGGCGTTAGCTGGAATTCATTAAACCTCTCAGGTGATTCTGGTGTGGGGCTGGTTTGTGAGTCAGTGGGCTGGATCGCCTGTTCTCAACTGTGCTGCATGTTAGAATCACCTGGGGCAGCTTTTATCCAGCGGGTGGGGGAGTCGGGCCTCCGGCCCAGTAGGTCAGAACCTCCGCAGCAGGGGTGTGGGCATCACTGTGGCCCTTAGATCCAGGAAGGGAGCTGGCACCCCCCAGCTCCGCACTTTGGGGCACCTTCTCAAAATTTTCCAAGTCCCGTGTGGGTGCCTGGACCTGAAGGAGCTGTCAGAGTCACCTCCTGGGGTGCCCCGAGTAGGGATGGGAGGCTGGTGCCCTCAGACCTCAGTGACTCCCACCTGGGGAGTCACCAGGACCCCTGGGGCCACATCGGTTCCAGGAGGGTGGCCTGGGTCACTCCTGCTGCTGGGCCCATGGCTTCTTGCAGAGGAAATCAGGCTGCCAGTGGTGCTGACTCCTGGTTTGGGTAACCACTCCTGTCGAACACAGGGCACATTCAAGGCTCCAGTCCACCCACTGTTCCCTCCCCCTGAGTCACACGTGCTGGCCCTGCATGGTTCTCACCCGATGGCTTTCAGACCATCCAGGTCCCTAGACCTGAGGGGGACCTTGGCCCTGGCAGATACTCAGGATGCCCATCCACCCCCACAGCAAACTCCAAAGTCCTTCCAGGTGACTTTCCAGGCTGTTCCCTCTCAATGCCAAAGGATTTAGCCGGCCAGTGTCCTCTCTTGTCTCCCACTGGTAGTGACCTCATGCTTTCCCTGTCATCTTCGGCTGTGCCTGATGAGGGTGGACACTTTTTCGGGAATGGGACTGCTCTTCCCACCCTTGCTGCAGGCCACTACCCCCTGGGGCGGTGGCCCTGTGAGGCAGGGGCGTGGTTTCCGTGGGAAGAGATCCCCTCCGGGAAGGTGGTGACTGCGGCCTGCAGAGTTCAGAAACCAGTGGAAGAGAAGTCCACCCCTGTGGTGGAGAATTCCAAGCAGCACATTTAAGATCACTGAAAAAGAATCATTCTTCACGGTTCTGTGCGCACCAGGGAACACTGGCGTTCGGTGACCAGTATCAAGGGGGAGCGCAGCACAAGCCTCGCCCTGCCCAGCTCACCGGGGACACCATAGCAAACCTTAGGTTCACGGGTTGGGAAAACTGACAGGAGAGCACTCACAGTTCCCCTCATCTGCAGTTCCAGTTACCCTCGAGAATACGAAATGGAAAATTCCAGAAATGAACAATGTGTAAGTTTTAAATTGTTCACTGTGCTTCTCGGTCCTTCTGGGGACAGGGGAGATCCCTTTGTCCAGCACACCCACGCTGTGGATGTGACTGAGGGTAGTGATGCTGCCGATTTGGGTGTGCCAAAGGGAAGCCGTAACGTGCTTCCTGTAGTGAAAAGGTAAAAATTCTTGACTTAAGAAAGAACTCTGCTGAGGTTGCTAAGATCTATGGTAAGAACAAACTTTCTGTCCATGATGTTGTTACCAAAATAAAGAGGTCTATTCACCGGTGCACATCCAAAGCCCAAATGCCAACGGGAGTTTGCAGCTAAGAAATAGAGGCTTATTAGTTGGGAAAATGGCTCAAAGCCCGGAGTCACAGGTGAGCCGATAGTGAACAGAGGCCTGGCCCCCGATGGCTTCCAGGGGGTGGGCCCTACAGGGCAGAAACCAGTAATCACGGTGGTTAAAGGAGTTGGGGGCCTGGGCTGTGCTGATTGGTCGGGGCCAGGGCAGGTGCGGCTGACCATTGTGTCAGGTCCTGATGTCAGTCAGGTGTTGCTCTGTCTGGTCCCCTGAGGGTGTGGTGTGTCAGATGTTCCCCTTCCACGGGCTGGGCCTGAAACACAGCGGAAGTCAAGACTGTGTTCAGCTCGGCCAGGACTCCGTGTCTGCGGGCAGCAGGCCTGAGGCTGGGTCCTGAGGACAGTTTGATGCTGACGGAATCTGGTGTCCTTAGGGCTTACTGATTAAGGAAGGGGGTAGATGGACAGACAAGAGGAAAGGTTAAAGGAATGGGGTTTCTACCCAGCTGCAACATTGTGAAGAAGGAAGAAGAAAGGCTTGCTAGCTTGCTGCATGAGAGCAAGCACATTTGCATAACTTTTATTACAGTGTATTGTTATAATTGTCCTATTTTATTATGAGTTATATGGTATTGCTGATCTCTCACTATGTCCACCTTATCGATTAAACATCATCACAGATTTATACTTGACATATAGGTACAGGAAAAAACATAACATGCACAGGGCTCGGTACTGAGGTTTCATGAGTGCACTGGGGGGTCTTGGAACATGTCACTGAATAAGGGAGGACTACTGTGGTTTGTTTTGATAAAAACCGGTGTAATAATAGTGATGTTGCCCCCTTCCTACAGCAGAAAACAGGACTCATGCTTTGGACAATAAGGAACAGGAAGACAGGTGCCTGGACCTTATGAAGAAGCTTCACGTGCACTGACTGGACCATGAGTTAATACCTAAAGTAGTTCTTCTCTACCCATTATTCCAATCTTTCTTCAGTAAATCCCTATACCCCATGTGGCCCATAATTTTTTTATAATACATGTTGTAATAAACTTGTTTTATACTGAATAAATAAATACGGAGTGGCTCTTCCCTACCTGCTCTTCTCGTTTTTCTTAAATAGATCACTACAATTTATTAGGGGGCCCATGGATGTTTGAATTCATTTCATAACCAACTAGTTCCATGGATGGGAGGTTCACCCTTTGCACAGGCTCTGCTAGGGGCGATCCTGGTGGGCATCCGGCACTCTGGGCGACCTCAGTTTTGTACCCGGGCCCAAGCGTCCCTGCACCAGAAGGAACAGAGGGGCGTCCTGTCTCGGCCGGCAACGCAGAAGCGCCTCAAGTGGAGCGAGAGGTCCGCCCGTATCCCTTCCCCGAGTGTGTGTCTGTGGGAGCCCTAACCCCATTACAGGAGGGCGTGTAGGGTCTCACTGGGAAATAGGGTCACTGCAGACGCCATTCGTTAAAATAAGGTCATGTTGGAGTTGCATGAGCCCCTCTACAGCGTGACTGGTGTCCTTACAGAGCAGGGGGATGTAGACACAGCACGGCACACAGGAAGGGCGCGGGGGGAACATAAGGGCAGAGATCTGGGCGCTGCATGTACAAGCCTGGGGCGGGGTGGGGATGCCAAAGATTGCCAGCAAGCCACCAGACGCCAGGAGAGCACCCGAACAGATGCGTCACCACCCGCGGAAGGAACCACCCCGTCACCACTCTGCTCTGAGCTCCAGCCTCCAGACTGGAGACGGCACAGCCCCCTTTTCCCTGCGCCCAGTTTGTGGTGCCTCGTTAAAGCCCTAGGAACCTCACACAGGGAGACTCCCAGAGGCACCAAATGCAAGTTCAATACACAAAGATTCAAAGTGGATTAAAAACAAAAGGCGAAAACAGAACCTGTCCAGATAGTGAGAGGGCTGGACAAACAGAGAAGCCGTTTTCCTAAGGCCCTACACACTGCACAGAAAGCACCATAAATCTCAGAGCACATCCCTGACCTGCTGACAGCAGGCGAGGGAGCAACCGGCTTGTGCTGCAGAAGTTCTGCTCACGCCCTTGCTCCTTGCACCCGGTCAGACCGAGGAGGAACAATTGTGTGAAGTCCCCTGGAAACTTAAATGCTCCCCCTTTTAGCATCAAAGGAGCCCTTTCTTCTTTTTTAAAAAAAATTATCAAATTTTGCCCATTACCATTTAATCCCCTTTTACCCTCTTCCACCTCCACCCCCCACCCGGCAGTCACCACACTGTCGTTCACGTCCCTGAGTTCTCAAAGGACCCTTTTTCTTTGACCAGTTAAAAACCTGGGGTCTCCCTGGCAAGTAGGAAAGCCTTAAAATTAGGAGTTGTCCAGGAGCTGGGCTCAACAGGAGAGCTTCCCGGTGTAAAAGGAAGCTTCTGATGGGCGCCACTCGGGCACCCCACCGAGGCACCCAGGGGTGCCCAGGGGTCCCAGGCAACAGTGGCCCGCATATCCCTGAACGCATCAGTAAGTTCCTGGAGAGAGAACTCTGTCTCTCAGACCTCACTGCCGGCCCTGTTTTCACGCCTGTTCCACTGAGTCCTCCTACCCGACCCCTTCCCAGGCCCCGACTCCGGTTCAGGAGCCAGGATGCACCGAGAACGCACACACTCATCCTGCCCTGGAAGTGCACACACTAGTCCTGCCGAGGCGGCCGGAGGGCGGGCAGGAAGTGAGGGTCTGGACAAGAGGCCCACGGCGATTCCCAGGGTCACCCGGCCACATCAGAAGACAGTAAGTGGACATGCAATCAGGGTCGGTGAAAGCAGAGTGGGTGCTGAACTTAGAAATGAACTTTTCTCCGTGAAGATGCACGTAAATCCTCAGTGCTACCCTTTGACTATTCTGACCAGTGAAAATGGTTTTCCAGGGGAAGAGCCTGAGACTCGCTCCTCTTCCTCTGGGAGGCTGGGCAGACGGGGGGGGGGGGGGGGGTAGATAAGGCCTTTTACTAGAAACGCGGGAGAAAGAAATTACTATCTTCCATCCCAACACTTCTTCCCCGGTTTCCTCCAAAAAAAAAATACTCAAACATGAAATTGTTCAATGACAAGTCCGTGTCATGTTCTCGTCCTTGTCGGGTCGCCGGCCAAATTGACCCGTCCCCCGAAGGGCGCGTGTTCACCAAGTCGCCGCCCCTGGGGCCACGCGGGCAGCACCCCGGCTCCCCCGCTGTCTGCACGGGTCCCCGCTGCTGGCAAGGAAGTGTGGCCCCGGGTTACGAGCTCCCGTTCTGAAGTCCCAGGAGTGAACACAAGGCCCTGCTGCTGCGCAGGTTACTGATGCGGCGGGACTCAGTTTCCCCTCTAAGAACGGAGGTGAGAAGAGTGATGGGCATGGGTTCACCTCCTGGTGAGGATCCAATGGAAGAATAAGAAACAGATAAAGCTTCTGATACGCTGTCTCAAAAGCATAATAAACAAGTATACAAACGTACTCAGATAAATGTTATTACATTATATATATATACATATATATGCAATATCGGGAGAGAAATAAATAAACAAGACTCGTACGTGCTCCTACTGGATAATAAATAAATGTCCCAAGGCGCAGTCATCGGTGCGCAGTGAAAGGGCTCGCACTGCATCGGTCTGACCCGCGGCCCCGCCCAGGCGCCGGTCCTCCGGCCGCATCCGCAGGAACCCGGCGGGCAGCGGGGACCAGCGCTCCGTGTGCCCCCTCGCAGACCCCTCTGGAGGTCCTGTGTGTCCCCGCTCCTGAGCTAGGCCCTCTGCAGAGGGAACTCGCTCCGACAGAGGCTGAAGGGTAGAAGACGGGCCCTTTTCATCTCCAGTAACCAAATAAAGGAGAATCCGAGAGCTGGACTTTAATCCAATTGGTAAACACATGCAGGGCACAGACCCCAGGTCAGCCCTGCGCCAGGGACCCGGGAGAAGAAATAAGGAAGATGGGTCCCCTCGGGGAGGCCGCTTCATCTCTCTCCACACGCAGCTGTTCAGGAATGCAAAATATCTTTCACTACATCTGTTTCCCTGCGAAATGGTAGGGATTTCATATTTTATTGCACTACTTTGGCTTGCTTTTATTTTAATGAAAAGATTTATGTGCAGAAGAAAAACATTGGTTTTGTTCTATCTTAACCCATAAACCTCATTGACATTTAAGATCAAATCAATGTCTAATAATATAAACCGGAAGTGACTTATTAAAGTTACTAAATAAATATAACCAATCATATTTTCATTGAAATAAGTTGACAAAACAGTTTTGAAGTCCTGGAGAAGAACTCATTCTCTAGTTAACTGATTAAAACCTACATATTCCGATAGAGTAGATTCTCCCTGAACCTCCTATAACAGAGATAAATGATATTAATCCGAGTTGAGCTACAATGTCAATTTAGGAAATGCACTGAACTGGGGGGACAAGTGTGTTATAAGTGGGACCCCTCGCTGATCCACGCTGGCTCCCCAGGTGACTCCAAACCGTTTGACAGGTGGCTGTCTCCCTCAGTTAGGGACCGGAAACCCGAACTCCCTCCCCTGACGGGTGCCAATGTCTTTCCTTTGGGACGAGAGCACCTGTCCCTTCTCACAGCCCGGTCAGACCGATCTTGTCCTCACACTTTCTGTCTGGCCCAGTCACTTCCCCTTGTAACGTGAGGCCACGCCAGTCCATTGGCTTTTCCTGTGCCAGCGAAGGGAGCTCGGCGCCAAAGGAGAAGAACATGCCCGATTGTCCTGCCAGGTGGGCGGGTGCAGAGCAACACCGAGGCCATCACAGTCAGGGTTATGGAGCCTCAGGGTAAGAGCATGGCACCTAACACATCACATCTATGTGCTGTGTATGTATCTGCAGAGACCCAGCCATGAACATATCTCTATTTTCAAGAAAGAAGCCTCAGTGGAAGCCAAAGATTCTCCTATACCCTAGAGGTCTCTAAGGAACTTGCTTTAATTGGTAGTCAGAATAGTTTGTATTTAACATATCAAATACATAATAGACAGAAAATAGAGAGAGATCGATAGACTGATTGATATAGAAATCAGGTAGGCCTAAGTTTATACCTATTCAATTACTGGCTGAAAAAGCCTTTACAAGGCATTAGTTTTCCGTAAGCCTAAACTTACTTGTCTGTAAAATGGATTGGATTACCTCTCCAGAGGGTTGCAAGGCACAAATGAAACAGTGTATGTAAAGTGACTGATATTTAACCTCAGTAAAGAGGAACCACTACCAACCTCACTCTTCCTGAAGAACAGTTCACTTGGAGCATCTTTGTGAGTCCAGGATTTCAGAACTGAAGGAGACAGAGTGGATGAATGGGAAGCTTCTGATACCCATCCGAGTAAGGGGATACTTTCCACAACAGTGCACAGTTTAAATAGGGTCAGTCACCTGGTGGCCAAGTGTCCCCCAAGTCACGCAGGGTGAGACAGTTCTGCTGGAGGACCCAGCTTAATTTCCTGGTCCAGAAATCACACCTGTGAAACTCGATCCAGGTGGGAAATTCTTTTGGTTGGCTCCACGGAAGGCATGGTTCATTATCAAGTTATTTCTCCAGGTCACTCTGAGGTCAGCTCCTTAAGGAGTACAACAGTGGGGGAAGGCTAGGGAACCTAGCTGCTCAGCCTGAAAGTCCCTCGCAACACCTTCCCTTTGTTGAACACTTACTGGTGCCAACACCGTGCACAGAGCCTTATGTACATCAACGTATTCCATCCTCTAAACCACCCTCCAGGAGGGCAGTTACAATAATCCTCACTTACAGGAAGAATCTCGAGCTTGAGAAGTCCAGTCATTTGTCCCAAATCACAGCTAGTAAGGGGGCGGGGCCAGCACTGTAGGTAAGTTCAGGAGCTTCTTCCCAGCAGGCTATGCTTCCACAGAAACCCATTAATCTCTCTTTTCTCCCGCCTGTCATGTGGGTTTACGTGGTTTAAAATTCTCATTGTTCTCAACTGCTGCAGAGCAGCACAACCTCCCCTTAGGAAGCAGCCTCTACCTTGCTCCAGGACCTCCAGACTATTCCTCCAATCCTCTTCCCACCTCATCTCCGATTACCCCCACGCCTGCTCAAGGATTCTTTCTGGCCTTTCAAAACAAACAGCTGGCAACAATTTAGCAACTAGTTAAATCTCTTCGCTTTGGCTCACAGGCTCCCTTTCAGGGGTACCTGGTTGGAGCAAGAGTGCCACCTGGTGGAATATTTGGGTCACTGCCAACACATAAGCTTTGGACAAAGGTTGGCAGGCTGGCTGGCTGAAGCTGAACAGAAATGGAGAAGGAGCAGTGTTCATTCCCACTGCCTGGGACCTTTCCTCGACAGCCACACGAAATAACTGTGTCCAGGCACTAATTTACCAGAATTCAAAGTCTTGCTCAAGCGCGAGCCTGGGACTTTAAAGCAGACACTTGGCTCCAAGGCCGAGGGCTGGGATGAGGGTGAGGTAAGGGGGGCATGTGCAGGATTACACTCCATCTTTATTTAAAATGTTGAAATTGTATTCATCATGGATTTTTCACATGTATTTCAACTTTTCTGATGCAGCACAAGCAGCTAAGCTTGTGCTGACGTGACGCTCTCCAAGCTGCAGCTGCAGCCGCAGCCGTGCTGGCTCGGTCCAAGACCCCTGGGGCATGGTAAGTCTGGGCGGAGGGCGCAGGGCAGCCCTGCCCACCCTCCCCTGACCTGGATCCGGCACGCCGCAGGTCTGCCTGCCCGGTGACGGTCTTTCTCAAGAGTCTGAGCCGAACGCCCACACCGGGTCGGGGTCACCCTGCACCTCTGAGTCTGCACTGGATCATTCCAGTCCCCTGACCCCCTGCCCGCCCAGGCAGGGGGGTTTCTCCTCGACTGTATGAGTGGGCATAGGAGGGGGCATGGTTCTGGGAACCCTTGACATTTTATGCAAAATTGTGTGTATTTTACAGGGCGATTGTTTAAGACGTTCTTTCCACTCTCCAGTGGAAGGAAGACAGAGCCCTGACCTGGTAAAGGAAGGGTAAGAATCACAACAGTCCGTGAAGTCCTCAGGCTATTTCAAGGGTCTGGGCAAGAAATAGCTTCCTGCGTCTGGCCTGCAGGAACAAGTCTCACTGGCCCAATCAGTGGTATGTAAATGGTGTTAGGTGATCCCCATACAAAGACCCCAGCGTTTCTCAGAGTTCAGGGGAAGGAAAAAAGTCCTCTCTTGAGAAATGGGAATCTCAGCCAGATGTCGAGAAGCGGATGTAGTTGCCGCTGCCTTCTTTGCCTTCCGCTCCCTCCTTACAATCTTTCCCAGCCCTGCCTTTGTCCTCAGGCAATGCTCTTTCGCAAGCTGTGGACGTTCCTCTGGAACTGCCGCTCCACCCTCTTGGCACCCTGCACTCATCCTTCCAGATCAGTGCTCTCCACATCTGCAGGCCAAGCTGGGCACCGGACACATTCCTGATATTGTGGCCACATTTCTGGTCTTATTTGCATATTGGCTCATCTTGCCCACAAGACTGTGAGCCCGGGAGGGCAGGGGCCCAATGTATCGTTTCCATATCCCCAGCACCCAGCACAGAGGCAGTGGGTAAAAAACAGTTTATTTGGATGAATCGACAAACAGATCCATCAGCGGATAAGTGAATCGCCCCGCCCCCCACCACACCCTCATTCCTTAGGCTCTGTGGACATTAGCGCATCAGAGTGCCAGGGGGGAGGGCGGGGGCCCTCAGGAGCCACGCCCAGCCCGCCTGGGAGCACTCTGCAGCTGTGCGGATCAGTGCCCCCGCCCTGGCCACTTCGCAGTGATTGCCAAAGCACACCACCTTGGCCTTGCTTTCTCTTCTTTTTGCTGCTCTCTGGCTCAGGGTCCCCTCAGAGCACGCACAGGAGGGAGACACTGACCAGGGGGATTCAGAGGTGAGAAAATGGTCGCTGACAGATGCCAACTGTTCCCCTGGCAGAGTCTGGGAAACCTGACTCTTCTCTGTGTGTCTCTGTCATTACCATAGTGAGGATGAAAATGAGAAACCATCTGACTCTTTCGAACTCATTTCGACAGCAGGATAGATAGAGCTGCATGCCCAGAAATGCCTTGTGCATGAACCCAAACAGCTAGTTTGACTCTGCTTCCTCCCACCGGAATTCGAGTCGTAAGAACCTGATAAAATCTTTGGGCGGCCGCTGCACACTCTGTCTGTCTCAAACACATTTCAGAACCTGCAGAGGGAGCCGGGAAGAGCTGGCCCGACCAGCTGGTTTTGTTCCTCCTCTAAAGAGGGGGTAAAGCTTCGGGGAAAAACCAGCGGCCTGAACACAGCTGTGGTCGTTACTAAATGATTAGACTTGCCACAAGCGAGATAAAAATTTCAAACAACAAAGAGGACTTTTCCGTGGTCTACTGAACGGGGTTTCTCGTGGTGTTTTGGTTCCTTCTGGTGGCCCGGCCGAGTCTGCAGCATTTCCTTGTATTCAGTTCACCTTTGTCCAAAGTCCCAGGAGCCCCCAGCCAGCCAGCCAGCCAGCCCGCCCCGCATCCCTCACAGTGCTTCCCGGGAGCTCCCCTCCGTGGGGCCCAGGGTTGTGTGGGTTTGTTCAAGGTCGATCCGGGTCTTGAGTGACTGTTGCACGGACAGCAATTAGACTCTCTCTCGCCCGTCCCTCAGAACTACAGTTCCCTTCTCTGAAGAACATGGAAGCCCACACAGGAAAAGAGAGGAACATCCCAAGTTCATAGCTGGGGAAGGGAAGTCACCTTCCTGTTTGTCCTCAAATACTCAGTTTAAATTCCCCACCTCTCCCAGAGGGGCCGCTTGTTCCTGATCCCAGTGATCAGCTGGTTCTGTGTATGTCTTATCTGTCACCCTAGATTCTTTCCTGTTGCCTTTCATACCCACTAAGCATGCCAATTTAAAGGCAAGGGCACTTTTATAAAAATATAAACCATTTAGGAATTGTCACTACAGGCCAGCCCTTGGGGTCACGTTTAGTCCTCATTGCAATCTTGGAAGGTCGATGTTTTCATTCCATTTGACAGATGGGAAGGCCGAGGCTCAGAAGGAGGCTGGCAGGGCCGAGAGCTGCTCAGTGGTGGAGTCAGGAATCAGGACTGTTGGACACGCACGTTGTCACTTTGGAGTTCCCATGGTTTCAGCAACTGAGCCAGGGAGGCATTCGCTTTCTGAGCACAGGAACGGGGACGTAAGGAGCCAGGCGATAGTCTAGACAGCAGGGCCGGGCCCAGAGCAGGGAGGGGACGCTGCCCAGGCCAAGCTCTCCCTCCTCACACCTACCCTTGCCTCCTCACCGTGCCCAGCCCTTCTCACTCCTGTCCACCTATCAGGCTAAGCCTTCCTCTGACTCCTCCATCTAGCCAGCCCTGGGCTGGGGGCGTGGGACCCACAACAGAGGAAGTGTGTGACTGCCGACACTATTTTCATGCCCATACCTGAACCGATTCCAACATTCTTCTCTAGAGAAGACAGACTGGACTTCAGAATCCTTCTCAACACAGTGTGTTTGGCCTACCTACTACTAATCAATCAGCATTGCCCTGAGCTTAAGCCTGTGTGTTATTACTGGCAGAGCAAGTGATCAGTACAATTTAATTTCTATTTCCTTCTATCCTTCCTGCCTGCCTTCTTTAGTGCTTCTGGGCTGGGTAGTGGGATGGATGGATGGATGAAAGGGTGGATGGGTGAAGGGAAATTGTCCCTAGTTGGCCCCACTCCTAATTCTGCTGACTTCACTCAGTGCCGATGCTTTCTTGACAAAACTCACTCTTAGCACGAGGCATATTTTATGGCATTTGTTACAGAAACTGATGAGATTTCTGGGTCATTCGGAGGTCACGGAGGATCCTCAGCGTCAGCATTCTGTGTCTTGCCTGGTCTCATTTCCTCCCCCTCTAACATATGCCTCAGCTTACAAACATTCATTCAGCCCCTACTTCCTCCTTCTTTTTAAAGTGCAAGTCGGCAGGAGAAATTTCTTCTCCTACTCACTTGTTTTTTCCAACGCTCCACTGTGGGGCGTGTAGCAAGGGCCAACCACTGACATCTCCCCTGTGTCTTCGCAGCCGTGGCATCCTCACCCTGTGCTCCCAGCTGCCCGGAGGCTCCGAGTCGCCTCTGCATTAGCCCTGGAGGAGGCAGCGCACTTTCCCAAGGCCCTTCCTGAACCCTGGCTTTGGTGTGAACCCACCCAGCCGTGCTGATACCAGGGTGTCCTTTCCCTTAGCGAAACACCTCTTCGTGCTCAAGAGGAAGGAAGTGTTAAGAAATTCTTATTCACGAGAGTTCGAGAAAGAACGAAACAGCTCTTACAAAGCAACATTTTTGAGATTTGAGCAGAACTAAATCAGAAGCATATGGATAGTGACCGGTTAAACCATGCTTTTATTTCCCTGGGAAGGGAAAAATACATGGAAAAATATATTTTCTGAAATGGCACATAGCGCAAAGTAGCTGGAGATTTTTAAGAAAGCCAAATGTATTAGGGGTGGTCCACCTCCAGTTATTAATATCCTGGAACCAGCTGGGGGGTAAAATTAGGTGGTAAGTGATTGTACCATTTGTTATCCCAAGTTGGAAATGACAGACTTCTCATATAATTCTAAAAAAGAAAAATGCTCTCTATACTGAGATTTATGACATGAGGTTTTGTTTCATTGATATTAGTTATAATAAATAATTCCTTTTCCTGAACTCACAGACTGTGGAAGGTGAAAGTTCAGAGGTGCCAACAGGGCACGGGGGTCAGCATGTTGGGGGAGACCCTGGCTCTGCTCACATTAGCCCTAGGCTCTCGGGCAAATTCTTTCCCCTCTGTGCCCTGGTTTCCTCATCCAGAAAGTGAGAATAATGATCAGAAGAAGTGCTAGCTCGCCGTCTGGGGGATGCACTGGGAAGAAGCGCCCAGTGAGCTGGTCTTACCCGACACTCCGTCCAGAACTCTGCCTCTAGGTAACGCCCGGCTCAGCCTTCACCTCAGACGGCAGCCAGCCTCTGGCTAGTTTGACAAAGGAAAACAGCAAAATCAAAGTGGGGATGATACAACTGACCCTAAAGAAACAAACAGGACGAGAAGAGAATGCTCTGAATAAATGCACTCTAACAGATTAGCTGACCTAGGTGAAATAGCAAACTAGTTCTTAGAAACACGCACATCACCTAAACTAACTCAAGAAAATAGGGCAAATCACAGCCTACCTCCAACAAGTAAAGAGATCGAATCAGGAACCAAACAGCTCCAATGAAGAAACGTGCAGGGCCAGGTGGCTTCACAGGTGAATTCTGCTAAATATTTAAGGAGAAATTAACCTCAATTCTTTAAAAACTTTTGCAGAACAACAGATGAGGAATGAGGGTTCCTAACTTGTATACAGCCAACATTACTCTGATACCAAAATTTGCCACTCATTTCTTTCTGGGCCGTGCTGTCCCTGACCCTTCTACCTAATTCTAGCATCACACACACACACATGCACACACACACCCTCACCCCGACTTATTTTCTTCATAGCACTCATCACCACCTGATACAGTATGTACTTATTACTTATTCACTTATTGACTCTCATCTTCCACTAGAATGTCAGCTCCGTCAGAGCTGAGATTTTTCCTGACTGTTGAATTCCCCAGGCTTAGGCAGGGCCACTGCTGTGTAACAGGTGCTCATAAAAATGTGCTGAATGAATAAACCGATTGTCCGACCATTCATTCACTGAGAGAGAACCCAGGTATTGCAGAATTCCAAGACATAGCTCACTAAAAGACAAGGAGCCTTCAAAGGCAGATAACCAAGCAAGTATTGTATCGGGAAAACAAAGGGAGATTAGATTTCTGGAGATCAGGAACTGGTGAGCACTGTCCGTTGATGCTGAGAAATGAACTACAGGAACAAATGTGTCCATGGGATTGAGCTGCAGAAGATCATTGGCCACCTGGTGAGAGTTGACATCATAAGGTGAGAAGCCAGAAGCCAGGCTGCTTTGAGGGGTGGATGAGCAGAGACAGTACACTCTGGCAACATTTAAAAAAAGGTACAGAGATAGGGACATTGCTGGCAAGAATGGGGGACACGCGCATGGATTGTTTCTAGGTGGGAAAGACCTGTCGATGTCTAAAAGCCTCTGGGAGAAATCCAGTTGAGAAAAGAGGAAGTTGTACGTACAGGAGAGGGCCACGTTTCCCAGAGAAAGAGGGAGGGGCCCCAGACCATAGACTGGCATGGTCAGGAAGGGGGAGCTCCCCCTCCTGCACCCTCAGCCTGCACACACAAGGACTATAGGCAAACAAGACCAGAGAGCCCACAGGGCTTGCCCACAGGACTTACCCACCAGCCCTGACCACATCTCCTGATACCCAACCCAGTGCTGCTTTTACTATGCATTTTTTCCTCTTGCTCAAGTTAGAATGTCCAGGGGGCAGTGAGGAAGTAAGAGGGATAGAAACCAAAGCTGATGAGTCAAAAACGCCTACTACACTACACTTTGTCATTTAAAGCTGTTGAAGAGGAAGTGCCTCTTCCCACCGAAGCGTTCCCTTCCCGGTGGTGTGAGCCCATGAGCACCGTGGTCCCCTGCAGCCCTCCCCGCCCTCCCCTGGACAGAGGACTTACCTGATTGGTCAGTCAGCTCCAGCTGGCTCTCGAACCCACAGGGAGCATAGCAGCAAAGCTGTACACCAACCAGCGTGGAGCCTGCTGGTGGGCCGACTCTGCCTGCAGGCGGATGGGCAGCCCTACCAACACTTGGGCTCAGCGTTAGGAAGTCCGTTTGCACATATTCTACTTTCTTCAGTGTCAGCTTTCCCAGTAGGAAAGGTGATATTCTGGTCTCCATCTACTTCTCTCCGTTGCCTCTTTTTCAGGTAGTTTCAGGAAAAGATGAGGGAGAAGGAAGCTCATTACTCTGATGGGAAATACACTATTAAAATCGAGATATATGAAACTTCATTCTCATAATCATTCTTTTCAAGATATAAAGACAAAAACCAGTAAAACAGAAATGAGTATTTTCTGATAGAATTTAAATAATAAAAGTACATCTTTTCAGAGAAGAACAACACCCACAGTGTAGGATATGAGAGCCCGGTTCTTTTCATGGATGTTATAAAACCCAAAGGATTTGCCTCCGTAACTTAGTTTGGTCAGAGTGCAGAATCACAGTTGATAGTTTCTCCAGCCCTTTTCAGGATGCCACTGTTTTCTGTCCAGAAGTGGCCATGGTCACATGCACGACTTTGAACTTGAGAAAAGGACCCAGGATCATCCCAGCACGTGAAGAGGCCGCAGAGCAGTAACCACTCTGCGGAGGCGGGAGAGAAACCTGCCCACGTGCGGTCCCTGTGGATGAGAAAAACGCCTCAGCAGTTGGAAAATGAGGAGCTGGCACCACACTGAGCAGTGGAGTGAGTCTTCGACCCACTTCTCTCCCACCTTCTCTGTGCCAAACAGTTGATCCTAGTAATCACATCAGAAATAGTCACTATCACCTTCTCCAATTGCTTCAGCCTCCGGTTTTCAAATTGAAAAAAACATTGGTCTTCCCTGCACAACTTCTCTCCACTGCTCCTACCTTGCTACCTGGTAATCTATTGAATACTCTGCAGGCCTACCCGTGAAGACAAGAGTCATCAGCAAGGGCACTCGTGCAACCGCACTTACCTGAAGAATCAGAGGGGCTGGGAATAATCAGGGACTTCACGGCACATCAGAGTCCGTGTGTGGGAAGTCTAGCACTGGGACAGGCACAGAGACGGAGCGGGCTGCAGGAGACCTTGCCAAGTGCGGGGCGGACATGTGCAGCGTGGGTTCAAGTTCAGGTCTGATTTTGTGGTGGGTGTGTGTCCGGGTATGTTAACCAGCAAGCATGAGAAAGAGTTAACTGTGTTCTTTATGTCTTTAACGGTGACATCTGGGCATTCATGGTGGTCCATGTCATGGAAAAATCACAGGTCTTGGGGGCTTCTGGGGCCAACTCTCTGAGATATCTGCATAGCCTTGAGGAGCTCACTAACTTTTCTTAGGTTTGTTCTGTGAAGTCTCATGAGATTCTCCTCATCTATAATATTAGAATAATAATATCTACCATTTATCATGTACTTACCATGTGCAAGACATGATGCTGAAAATTTTAAATATATAATTTAAGTTGTCCTCTAATCCATTAAGATTTGATTTATATTCATTTTACAAATGAATGATCAGATGCAGAGTGGTTAAGGGATTTGCCTAAGTCCATGAAGGTGGCCGGTATGGAAGAGGAAGGATTTAACCCAGGTACGTGTGACCCCAAAGCCTGAGCTATCCAGCACCTCATTCCGCTACCTTTCTGCAGGGTGTTTCTGGTAGGAAAGGTTCAGCTGCAGGTGACCAACAACCTCAGAGCTTTCCCTCACAGTTATCAAGGACTGCAGATCCTTCTCGTTGCTTTATCATTGTCAACAAGTGGTTTCTACCCCATGGACTGAGATGGCTGCTCATGCCCAGCCATCATGTCCCCATTCCAGTCAGTACAAAACCAAAAACACACAAAAAGGCACATCCCCCACAGTTAAGGATTTTTCCTGAAAATTGCACACAATACTTCTGCTCCTATTCCATTGACCACATGGGCACACATAGCTACTGGGGAAGCTGGGCCGTGTAATCCTATTGCATGAAGCCACGGGCTTGGCTGAAACTCTGGATTACGTGATTAAGGAAGAAGGAGAGGACAGACACCGGGGGGACAGTCTCTGGTACAGAGGGATAATGTCTACGAAACACTTAGTTCCCTGCCTGGCACCTAGCAGGTACTTGGAAAATCACCCTGTTCATTATTTATTATTATTGACCCAAATCTGGCACTCTGCAGGACACATGCAGAAAATCATAAATTCAAATCAGTCCAGGAAAGGTCACAGAAAAAGGGTAGGAGAAAAAAAAACCACTTCTTAAATCACCATGACATTAGCATTGGCACCTCCCTGTTCGGTTGCACAAACGCACCATCTTTGCTCATTTACAGCATCCCCAGGACTGTGTGGAGGGTGATAATGAGGAGATGCTTCAGTAACCACCGTGGAAGACTCAGTTCACACCACGTGACCCACTGGATGCTGCTGTCGCAGGGGACCGCCGGGACCGTAAGTAACTTCTGATGCAGCAGCTAATGGCGGTGCAGCTTTCATTACGGTAGGATAATTGAAATCTCAGTCAGTCTCTGCAGCTTCCATCTGACCCAGGTGTCATTTCTCATAAGGCGGTGCATTTTCTTCCCCCTCCCATTCGACCTTGATCGTGAGGGACAGGAGAGCGAGGTCACTGGAACCCCCAGGAAATGCCCACATCCTACTCCCATTTTAACAGCCTTCCTCAGCCATCCCGATCCCGGGGCTCTGGACAAGCTGGAGAAGGAACACCTCTCCTCAAGTGTGTCCCATGTGAGGTGGAAATGTCTAGTAGGGAAGGTTCCAGATGGCCAGTGTGAGTTGAAGTGACAGACAGACAGCATGAAAGGGAAAACAGAAAGGGAAAAGAAGAGAGGAAAAGTGGTGGCACCGAGAGACCCATGTCACTGTGCAGTTCTGAAATACATGGGGCGACCGCCCTCGGGCAGGAGGTCTCTGGGACATGATGCTGGGATGCCTCCCACACAAACTATGTCTTCATGCTCCCTCTGATGCCCCTGACCTCGAACTCTGGGTCATTGTCCCTCTGCTCCTGATCTTTCAGAGGCCCCTCACATCCTTTCCTGTCTCTCTGGCTCCTTCCTTACAGCTTTCATTTTTGCACCACCCACTCAACAGAGTAGGCAAGGAGCTCATAGATTTGCAGCAAAGAGAACATCTGCTCAGTGACGCAAGTCAAGGTGTTCTCTTAATACTGTTGACAAAGCTAATGAGCACCCGACACCCTCCGTTCCACAAGGGCCCAGCTCCAGGTTTTATCTCTTCCACGTTTTTTTTTTTAGTTCTGTCAGTGCTCATGGTATGACCAAACCGTTCCTGGCTACCACTGTCTTAACCCAGAATTGATACCAGATTAGCCTTGTGCAAAGTAATTTGCAGAAGGGGAACTATGGTCAAATCAGGAAGGAAGGAATGTCTGATTTTAGCAGACAGCCAGAATCCAAGGCTTTCTCTGGCCTCCTGTACCCTGACATGTTCCAGCCATGACCAGCTCGACAAGGAGTAGTGATGGGGCGATCCCCCTCAGCCATCCTGGAGGGCCTAGTGTCTTTTCCGTTTGGTTGCTCAAGACATTGGCAGGAATAGATATTGTCTTATCACTCATTTATTATTCACACATCCTCAAATTCTTCTTCTCCCCCAATCTGTGCTCTTTGAGGGGGATACTTCCTTTGCCACAACTGACAGAAGTTCATGGGCACTGGCGCTAAATTCATCTGTTAGTCTCTCGGAGTCTTGCAGTCTACCTCGGTGAGCAGGTAAACTCGGATTCCAGGCCGGAGATCACATCACCGGTCAGTCAGCTGGGCTCAAGGCTCTCCTTCAAGCCTGGAAACTTCCCAGCACCTACTAGTACCCTCTAATCCTGTTTCATCTACATGTGCATGTCTGGGAGACATCTGAGCCTGTGGACAGCAAGACCAGCCAGGAGACCGGCAGAGTCTGGCTTATCCTCTCCTCCTTTTGCATCTCTGAATCTAGCGGAGCAACACGTTGCCCCTCCCAGACTCCAAATATGGAGTTTACCTTTGCCCTTTGGCATCCTGCAAAAAGAAAGACCAGCAGGCAGATAGTGGGCTGTCAAAGAAAAGAACCACAGACCGCAGATTTCAGAGTATGAAGAACCTTAGAGACCATCCATGCATGTCATCTTACAGAGCGGAATGCCCTGGTCAAGATCACACCAAAACCTGTGCCAGGGCCAGAACCAGACCCAGACCCAGACCCAGAGACCGACCCTCTGCCTCAGAGTTCAGGGCTCTCTCAGAGGTGCCCAGTGTGCTGACGGAACTCTGGTGTGATGCACCAAACCACAGTCGGCAGATGCTGGAGTCCACAGCACCCTGAGAAGATACCAAAGAGACAAAAATGTAGAACAACTGACAGAGAAGAAGAGGCAGGAACTTCTTTTGTTTTTTTTAGTGACCACCGGGTGCTCCCATTGGCCTGTTCACAATGGGGAGTGTTGAGAGGGCCCAAAGGGCAGGGAGCAGGGGAAAGGAGAGGCTCAGAACACAGTGTGGAGTCTGGGAAACCAGGCTGGGGACCGGCCGGCATGAGTCTAAACCCTAGCTCTCCCACTTACTAGCTGTGTTCCTTAACCTTTCTGTGCCTCAGTTTATTCTTCTTTTAAAGAGAGATAATAAAATTATCTACATAAAAGGTAAGAATTAAAGGAGCCATTTCATGGAAAGCACTTAGGACAGGGCCTGACACTTAGCCATTGATTGTTATTATTATCGGGGAAGAGAGGCATTAGGAACAGCTGGGAGAAAGCCACAGGGCATCTCTCAAGCCTGACTGTAAGTAAGTCCCTGCTTCTAGTGTTTCTACGTGGCAGGATGGCACAATGAAAGGAGCCTGGTAGTAAAGACTGTATCAGTTAGTGTAAGTCCGAGCTGCTGTATGTAACAAAGAGGCCCCCAAATACCATGACTGACAGAACAATGACGATGACTTCCCTGTCGCGTAATAATCCAGATATGGACTGTGCCAGTCAGTAAAGCAACTCTCCTCTTTACTGTCATTCAGGAACCCTGGTTCTTTCTAAGTTGTGCTCCACCGTCTTCTTCAGGATCTTGTCAAACTGAGTCAACACCACATCTGGTTTTAGGAGCAGGTAGAAGGAAGAGAGTGTGGAGGAGGCACTGGCATGCTCTCCCAGCTCAGGCTCAGAAGGGGCACCATGATTTCTGCTCACAGCTACTTGCATGAATTGCAATCCTGTGCTCACGCCAGGCTGCAAGGGAGGCTGGGAATGGAGTCTAGCTGGGCAGCCACGGACCCAGAGAGGAAGAGCAGAGCGGTGTTCAGCCCAGTTCTTCCCATTACTCACTGTGTTTGGAGGCGAGTTATCTAACTGTTTCCATCTCTTTTTGTTCATTCATTAAGCCAGTTCTCTATTCTTGGTCACTCTTTTCTTGCACAAGTATTTCCTGAACACCTACAGCGTGCCGGGCCCTGTTCCACATCCTAGAGATACATCTTTGAACAAAACAGAACAACCCCCTTCCTCTCTGAGGTAGGTTCACTGTGAGGCTAATGAGTTGTCCAAAAAAATGTTCTTTTCATTCTAAATCAGCATTCATTTTCATGCCTAATGTTACATTTTATTTGTTATTGTTTTTCTTAAAAATTACCTCAGATTTAGATGCACTTTAGTCCCCGCAAAACTTGGGTCTGTTCCTACTGCTCTTGTGGAGCTCACATGCAAGTTGGGAGACAGAAGGTGAACAAGTAACCAGTAAATATAACATCAGATGGTGATAAGTGTTGTGATGCATAGACCCCAAGAAGAAAGGTTTGTTTCATGTGAACCCTGAGAAAGAACTTATTTACCTGCTGTGATGGACTCCTCATGGTTAATTGAGGGCTTAAATTTTATAAGAAGTAAGATTCCAGCCCTGGCTGGTGTGGCTCAGTGGATTGAGCACCAGCCTGCAAACCAAAGGGTCGCTGGTTCGATTTCCAGTCAGGACTCATACATGCCTGGGTTGTGGGCCAGGTCCCAGGCTGGGGGCATGTGAGAGGCAACCACACCCTGATGTTGCTCTCCCTTTCTCCCTCCCTTCCTTCTCTGTAAAAGTAAATAAATAACGTCTTTTAAAATAAATAAATAAATGATAAGAGCTAGCAGCCACCTGCAGGCAGAGGCTTCCCGTGCACTCTGAAGACCAGGGAGAATCTCTGACTGGACTCTTGGCTCCCCAGCCCTGTGTCCGCTCCCGTCCACCTTTACAAAGGATTTCCTCCTTCCGCCTTGCAGCCAAGGACTGAGACCTGCCCCATCCATTCAGAATTGCGCCCTCCCAACAGATCAGTGCGAAATACTGACCAATCAGAATTGCAAAATTCAGACCCATCAGGACTGTACTAATTTAGGTACCTCATTTACATAAGATGGACCTAATTAAGGAACCTGAGCAGGAACTTTCTGTATAAAGAAACTACAGTGTCCCCTTTGTGGTAGTGAGGCACTCTGTTTCCCGCCTGAGGCTACATCTCCCAGGGTTGCAAACTGTTTACCTGAACAAAGTCTCCCCTTTTTCTGTTCCATTGCCTTTAGGATTTGCTCACAGAGGTAAGAAATAAAGACAGGGGAAGGAGAGAGAGCACTGCTTTTTTTAGCTCAGTTTGAGCCCTTGTCATGTGAACAGAAATTGAGCAAAGTGAGTTGTTCTTACTTTTTACTACTGTAAAAACTACTGTGATTTATTCTCTCATGCACAAATCTTTGTGTTTGCTTCTGATTGTTTTTTAGAAATCGTTTCTGGCAGTAGAGTTCATGAGTCAGAGGAACAAATGTTTTTAAGGTTCCTGAAAACCACGTGCTGAAACCACTCTCTTTATTGAGACGGTTCATGAGGGTTATAAAAGAACCAATGATAACGATCAAGATTTTGAAGCATGTTAAATATCATTTTTTCAAAGGTTAAATATACCCAAGAATTTTAAGGGGTGCTTACATCTGTCCTGTCTGGGCCTGTCCATGCCCTAGGTCTTAACTAGCCTTTTCCACCTCCCATCCTAAACACCTACAGAATTCTAGTGCAAGAAAGAATCTTGGTGTTGATGCGTTCACTGTGGAGACACTGTCGACTTGCCCTAAGTCTCACAGTGAGGAACAGTAACAAAGCCTCAATCTCTCAGCGCCTGTGTCTGCAATAAAAATCAGCGACAAGTGAAATGTGCTCACAGTGTTTTGTGACAACAGAAATTAAGACAGAAGCTTTAAAATAAACATCCATGGATATGGCCCACCAGATTTACCTACCTCGTAGGTGGTGTGAGCACTAATTGAGATAATAAACATAATATACATAGGACAGTGCTAGAACACTGTGAGAGACACTTATCATTATTTTTATTTATTGATTTTAGAGAAAGAAATGGCGGGGGAGAGAGAGAGAGAGAGAAGCATTGATTTGTTGTCCCACTTATTCATGCATTCATCAGTTGCTTCTTGTAGGTACCCTGACCGGGAATCAAACCTGCAACCTTAGTATATTGAGATGACACTCCAACCAACTGAGCTATCTGTCCCGGGCTTGTTAAGTGACATTTAAATGTCAGTGATGCATACTACTTTGGTGGCAGAGCAAGGGGAGGGTTCTAAGACCAGATGTGGGCCCGTGGGAAAGGGAGCAGGTGTGGGGTAGCGTGGGGTGGTCTTGGGGCCTGTAGGCATGGACAGAAGACCTTAGCAGGAAGGACTGGCCATTCCACCTCTGGAATCCCAGGAGCTGGGGAAGAAGTCACATGAGACCACCCAGAGGGACAGAGACCTGCAGACCCAGGTCAAGGAAACCGCAGGAGACCAGGGCCCAGCTGGAGGTCTCGGCAGAGCCCATAACAGGGCCAGCTTTCATCGTCTGCCAGGCCGCCCCACAGAGGCCAGCTGCCGGCCCAAAGGGCTTAGGCCACCCAGCCATGTGAGAACTATATTATTCCCTTACCTCTCTCTCTGGGCTTCATTCCAGGCGTGGAGGAAAACAGCAGCTAGCAAGGGGAGGAGCTGAGCAGAGGAGAGGAGAG
The DNA here is from genome assembly GCF_021234435.1 of Artibeus jamaicensis. Taxonomy (NCBI): domain Eukaryota; kingdom Metazoa; phylum Chordata; class Mammalia; order Chiroptera; family Phyllostomidae; genus Artibeus; species Artibeus jamaicensis. The sequence goes on from NW_026521954.1 coordinate 4,729,472, forward strand.
GAAAAGGACCGTGCCCTTTCCCAGGGCAGGCTTCCAGCACGAGGCAGGTCCGAGCCAAGGGAGGAGAGGAGGTCTGAGGCTAAATCAGTTTCAGAGTTTTAACTATTACCTGGGACTGCTTGGATTCAGATCTTGGGATGCTAAGATCTGAAGTGAGGCTATTTTTGGCAGCTCAAAGGTTTTTTTTTTATTGCCTGAAGGTGACAGGAAGTCCACTGGCTTGCCCAAGTCATCATTGGGGGTGGAGGGTTCTGCTGCTATAAAATAAAATTTAAAGAGACAGCAAGGGACCCCACAAAACTTGGATCTGCCTCCACTGCTCTCAGAGGAGATAGATTCTTGATAGGGAGAGAGAGAGAGATAGACAGACAGACAGAAAAAGTTGCATTTTGCTTAGAATCCCTGTTTGGTGCTTTTCCAATGTGGCCCTTACCTGTGATTTCTGTCTGATCATCATTCAGTCTCTGTCACACCCGTCTGATGTTATTTCCTGAAGCATCTCCTTCTGCTAACAGGACACCCTGCAACTCCACACTCGAAAAGCAATTCTGGATTTCCTTTTAAACCCCTCTTCCTGTTTGCACACGTGGCAGTTTTATTTTCCAGAATCCTCTCACTTGCCTGACCCCAGTAACACACACTATGTAGGCCCACGTTACTCTGAGCTCTACAGAAGCTCAAACTCTCTGTCATCGAGTCTCTGAGCCACAGAGGCCCATGCAGGGTTTTCCTGTTCCTTTTCCATCACCCTCCACTGGCAGCCTGTACAGATTATACCCAGTCAGTTCCCTCACCCATCATTTATTGGATTGGGTGCCCTCTTTGTGCGAATCACCCCGTGGGGTGCTGGGGATACAAACTTCATAGCTGAACAACACACGGTGCCTGCCCTCAGGACACCTCCTGTCTACTCTTCTGCATTCACTGGGATGCGTCTACTCTTCCGCAAAAGTACTGTGATGGCAGGCGACTGGGACAGTGTCAGCACTGCACAAATGGTGCAGTGGGAGCATGGGAGGGAGTAGTTAACTCTGCTTGGTAATGGATCAGATCGTTTTCACAGGATGAAAACCACAGGGCTGGAAGGGTCAGTAGGACTCTCCCAGGCAGTGGAAAGCAGGGTGGGTCAGACAGAGGGAACAGTCTGTACAGAAGCACTGTATGAGTCAGGACAGACCAAGTTATGCTGATATAACAAAAGGACCTGAAGTCTTAGTAGCTTAATATAACTAAGGATTTTTTTTTCCACTCAAAACCACATGTCAAATGCAGGTCAGCGGGCTGTGGGGTGGGTGGAAGAATTGGGGGCAGGGCTCCACTCTGCACAGTCACTTGGGTCCCCAGGCTAGCAGAGGCTACACACACTTACTCTGTACCGTCCAGAATGTGTGGCTTCCAGGTTTGCATGGCAGGAAACAAAAAGCTGAAAGGCAATACACTTGCTCCTAAATACCTCAGCACAGAGGTGATGGATACAATGTCCATTCACAGCACATTGGCTAGAACTAATCACATGCCTCACTGGGTTGTGAAACGTACAGGAACACATGACTCTTTTATGCACAGTAAATGTCTCTACTATAAGCTCAAAGGCATAGCATCATTTCCTAGGCTTAGGATATGAAATCGTTCAAAGTGATTAGAGAAGAGAGTGCAGAGAGGCAGTTTCAAAAGTTGCATTAGGAAAGTAAGGACAAGATGATAAAATCTTGTGTGCCACACATAGGCTTTTGGACCAGTGCATGCATGGAGCAGAGCTTTTGAAGAGTTTTAGACATGGTATGACAGGCATGTTGGTGTTTTACATACAACTGTCATGATGTGACACAGAGGATGAATCGGAAGGCATTCAGACAGGAGATGGAAAGACCTGTCCAACTCCCGCAGTCGTCCAGGTTAAAGGTGATGAAGGAGCTAAGACGGGGGTCATTGGGGATGAATGAGAAATGGTGAGGAGACAGCCAATAGGACTTCATGACTAATCACAAAGGGAAGAGGCAGGACAACAGGATGACTCTATTCTGCTTTACACAGGCCAAGGGGCCACCGATGAAGGAGAAGAATACAGGAGGGTAAGTGGGTTTGGAGAGAAGACACTGAGGGCAACTGGGGACCTGAGTTTGAGTCGCTGATCATGCTTGTCGTAGGTTGAATTGTGTCCCCTAAAATGCTTCGTTCAAGTTGTAATCCTCATTAGCTCAGAAGGTGACCTTATTTGGGTAGTTGCAGACATCATTAGTTGAGATGAGGTCACCTGGAATAGAGTAAACCCTGAATCCAATGACTGGTGACCTTAAAAAAAAGATGACTATGTGGCAATGGAGACAGAGACTGGAGTCCTGTACCTACAAGCCAAGAAATACCAGGCACTGCCAGAAAACACCAGAGGCCAGAAGAAGCAAGAAAGGACTCTCCTCTGTGTGTTTCGGAGGGAGTACGGCCCTGCCGACAACTGGATTTTAGACTTCCAGCCCCTGGAACCGTGTGAGAACGTGTTTTGTGGTTTTAGGTCAGTTTGTGGCGCTCTGTGGCGGCTGCCCCAGGAAATGGACGCAGGCGTCCGATGCAGCTGCCCTGTTCCAAGGTGTAAATGAGGTCAGACCGGTCTTCTTCCAAAAGCCCAAAAGGGGGTACTTGGGAACACAGAATACCCTGGGGGCAGGTGCGGGACGGGGTTTACTCATCCCGGGGTAGAGAGGAGAAGGGGGCATTAGACAGGGAAACCTCACAACGAGGGCGACATTTGAATGGGGCTTTGTGGACTAGGTAGAGATCTTTTTCTCTCCCAGGTGCTGGTAAGCTTTTGGGAGCCACACATACATATCTACTCAAATGTCTGACCAATATTTACTGAGCACTTTTGTCTCAGGCTCTGGGCCAGGCACAGAGAATATGACGGTGAGTGTACAGGCAGAGTCCCCAGTCCCATGCAATTTATAATGCACTGGGGAGAGTGACGCTGATCAAGCGATCCCTCGGAGAGATGTGTAAGCACTCCCTCTGATCAATGGTGTGAAAGGAAGTCACCAAGGTGAGAGAACACAGTTGCAAGGACATCGGTCAAGCCTGGAGGCTGCGAAAGGTGAAGAAGCAATGTTTGAGCTGAGATGGGGGAAAAGATGTTACTGGTAGGTAATGAGAGGAAGGAGGGAGACAGTCCAGGCAAAGATCTGAAGGAGGGGGAAGAGGACATGTACATGCTGGGGGACCTGAAAGACAGCCAGTGTCACTGCAGCGGGGAAGGGAGGAGGGGCTGAGGCGGACGGCTGCAGCCACTGCCCGCGGGACCTTGAGGGGTTTCATGTTCACCCCAGGAGCAAACAAATGGATGGAAAGCCAGTCGATGACTTTCAGCGGGAGTGGCGAGAACAAAGATCACAATTGGTTTTTGTGTGCGCATGTGTGTTTTAAGATCACCTTGATGAGAATGGAGAAAGGAAGAATGGAAACAAATAGAACTATTAAGAAACAATTGTACTGATTCAATCCAGAGAGAATGGGGGCTTGAACTGGTGGTAGCAGTGGAGATAGTAGATTCCAGAAGTATTTCTCTAGGAGCTAAGCGAAGGAGAGAAATAAATGAATGAAAGAAATCAACTGTCCATATCTACAGCTATCCACACCCCTGAAGGCCTCGGACCATCAGATCCCAGCTCTCGAAGGAGGTAAAGCTGTGGCTCTGGGTGCCGAGAGTCTTGGCCCACTTTTGCAGCTTGGGATGTGCTGAGTTCAAATTGTCGGCTCAGCTGGGTGTGAAATGAGATGTAAGATGCCGCTGCGGGTGGGCCTTGTGTTCCGTCCCTTCTCCGTCCTGACAGGGGAGGATGGCGTTCTGAGGAGTGGAAGGCAGCCAGCCATCCGTGAACGCCCTGAGGGTCTCACAGCTGAGAGGACCTGAGGAGCACTGGGAAACTGCTTCCATCCTGCCTTCTTGAATCGTTCTGAAATGCTGGGATGCACTCTGTGGATTTAATTGAAAATCAATATGGTTCATCCTACTTAGGAAGTGACACAAACAGATGACTCAATATTTGTTTAATAATGACATCATGTTCACTTTTATGCCCAAATTCCAGTGACGCTGAGCTTCCCATGTTAAACAGCAAGACCTGAGCCCCCTTTTAAAAGTCTTCCTGCCATTTCTGAGCAAACCCAAAGGGCTGTCTGCGTCCTGGCCACAGGAAACGCACAGCCTTCCGCACTGGCTTTTTCTGCAGTAAGCCATCACTGGTGCAGTGCACCAAAAACATACCACTAAAGAAACATCCCTGTCACGATGGCTGACAGTGCCGAGACTGTCCCCAAACTCTGTGCCACAGCTTGTCACTGAGGTGCTAAGGCAGAATTGCCAAGTGTCCGGGTTCAGTCTGTTACACAGACGGCTCCTTCTGATGTGGCTCTTACCCCTCTCCTTGCAGGAAACTCAAGCCTGATTCCAAGGCAGGCAGAGGCCGGAGGCTATGACATGCCTGCCCTGTCGTCCCTGATCTCTCTGCAGGGCCCCTCGCACCCCACTTCCATCTCTCCCCATCAGGTTCACGAACCCCAGGCACAGCCCCAGAAACCTAGAGAGCCTTAGCCCCTCTCACTAACTGTGGTAGAGCCTCAGCCCCTGCTGACCCAGACACACACGTCACACAGCACACACACACACACACCACACTAATATACACAAGAAAAGGAGCTAAAGGCCACACATCAAGGAGCTTTAATACCGATGACGACCCTGGAGGGAGAGCATTTAAGTGTTTCTCATCTTTGTCTGCTGAGGAACCCACTTGGCTTTAGTGTAGTCATTTTATCTTGTTAATGCTTTTGAAAAGTATGTATGAAAATGCATGTTACATTTTATTGTGTAATGCTTTCCATTTTTAAAACCTGCTTTAGATATTACTCTTTGGCCGATAAAACTGGAAGCTCTCTAATTTATTTGTGTCTCCCTACAAGTTGCTTTCAAGCCTGCAGAAACTGTCCTTTGAGTGTTTTCTGACTGTGCCTCATCCTAAAAGGGAAGCTGGTGAAGGGCGGCCTTCCCAGGGTGCCAGGGTGCTGCGTCCAGCGCCACACACCCCAGAGCCTGGGTGGGCACTGTAACCCCCGCTGCACTGATGAGGACACAGCACCTCGAAGCAGAGGTGATCTCTAAGGCAGCTCGTGATAGGTGCCAGGTGCACGGTGCACAGACCCAGGCGCTGCAGAAGCCAAGAGGCCTAGGAGCGCTTCCAGGGAATGTGTTCAGGCTCTAGTTTGGGGGCTTCCTCTGGCCCCTCTGGCCAGACTCTCCTCTGGCTGGTAACCAGCTTTCCTCTTACCTTAAACTCCAGCATCTGCAAAGAAACAGGGCAGGGTTGAGCCCTTTGGTGGAACCTCGCCCTCCCCCACCCACAGGCTCCAGCAGAGCATCGGCCAGCCCAGTTCAGGGCGGCTGTGGTCCTGCCACACCCGCCCCACCCAACCTCCTGTAAGAGCTTAAGTCAACAGACACAGAAAATCAGACAGGCCGTCTTGGGATCGGGACAGGAAAAACCCCAGCCGCTGCTGCCTAATTGGCATTCTGAACAGCTAGAGGCTTCCAAGAGAAGAAATGAATTAAAGAAGCCTTTTTTCCCCTGCAGGGTGGAGTACAGTCTCCAGGTCTCCACCCGAGTCACACCCTAGCTGCGGCTATTTATAAGATCTAAATAACAGATGGGACCTGCCAGGATGAAACAGAAAACAAGGGGACTGGACTGAAGGCCAAGGCCCCACTAGCCTGGTTGACCCCGGGCTCAGACCCTGAGGGACCAACTGAGACTGACAGAAGGGACAGAGTGCGGGGGGGCTGGGCACCACAAGCCCACAAAGGGCCTCGGAGAGCCCCTGCTGGGTGCGTGTCCTTCACTCCACAGCCCGAGGCACAGGGCTGTGCCTGGTAGGTTAAGAGCAGCCAACAGACTCCAGGAAAGCCTGCCCCAGCCAGCAGCCGGCTGTGGAATGGGCCCGGCCAGCAGCTGGTGTGGGGCCCCAGTGCCAAGCGGAGGTTGAAACAAGGTGGAGCGTGGTGGGTTGGGGCAGGGGGTGGGGGGGAGGCACAGGGGTGTGGGACAAATCCTGAGATCCTGTCTCACCAGGGTGACTTTCTGCCGGTTATAACTCCTGGGGAACTCGGCTTCCTAACTTGTGAAATGCAAGCTGTAATTAAACCAACTGAATGGGATTTTTGAAAATACTGAATAGACAAATAAGCGCTTTGGATAGCTCCACGGCATTGAAGCGGCAGCTGTTACTAGTGGGCTTTTTGCTCAGATACAAAAATGCCTCTGTGTTGGCCGCTGTCTGCACCAGTGACTTGCAGAACAAACACAGGTCCCTCTCCTGGAGGGCTGGAGGGCTGGGAGACAGATCGCATCACAGCTTCCCGGTCCTGGCCCTGATGTGCCTTGGCAGGCAGAAAGGCTGGCTGGAGCGAACCTCATCTGAAACAGGCACCTTATAAAAGCCAATTGGCCTTGCTGCCCTGGCCCAGCTAAGCTGCGGGTGAGTTCAACAGTTTCTCCCAAAGCAAGAAGCCCACCTCTCCCCTCTCCGAGAAAACCCCCCCCGGACCTCATCTCTGCTCCGCTCACCCCTTCAGCAGCTGCCCAGACCCTCCGCCCACACCAGAGATTCTGAGTTTCTAGAGCAGCGCTGTCCCAGGGAAATGTCCTGCAGACCACGTGGGTCATTTCACGTTTTCTAGAAGCCACGTGAATAAAAGTAAACCAGAAACAGGCGGGCTAAATTTTAATATATTGTATTTAACCCAGTATATCAAAGATAGTATCATTTCAAAATGTAAGCGAGAAAAACTTTATTCGTGAGACGTTACATCCTCTTTCTATACCGAGTATTCAATATCCAGTGCGTGTTTTCTACGTACGGTGCACTTCAGTCCACGCTGCCAACATTGTAAGTGCTCAGTTTCCACATGGGGCCACTGGCGAGTGGATTGCTCAGCACAGCCCTAGAGCCTTTGCTACACTGGCCATTGAATTGTTGGGACGGGGGGCAGTCACCGCTTATGCCACCTGCTCTGGGGTTCCCACGAAGGGAGGGCTGTGGCAGGCCAGTGGGAGGGTCCCCCCAGGACAGATGGACAGGTCAGACAGAGCCAGAGACACGATGGCCAGACTCCAGGCATCACCCCGTGTTCCTCTTCGGTCCTCTCCTAGCAGGTCCCCTGACAGTGTAGGTATTAAGTCTTAGGGTGGGGTGGGTCATGGGCAGTGTATAAATAATGCATAAGGAGATGAAACATAAAAAGCCATTTGGCCCCTACGGAGCTGCAGGACTCTAAGACAGGGCTGCTCTGCTTGAATCCCCTGTTGGTGGAGGTGGTTTCCTCACCTCCCTCTTCACTCTCCCAGCTGGATGGAAGCTTCCAGTCACAACCAGGCTGCCCCAGTGGGAGGGATCTGATGGGGGCAGGAACAGAAAGGGATAAGAATGAAAGAGGAGAATCTTTGGACCACAAGCTATAGGAACACCCGCAGCCTGTTCACACAGCCTCCCCACACTGGAGAAGTTTCTTTGGCTTCCACAGTGTCTGAAACACGTTTAGGTCTGTGGCCTTGGAAAACTCGGTGGGCCTCTGTACATGAGAAATAATTTCCGAACACACCCCGTGGAAAAGATGTTCTCTGGGTGCCCGGTGGGCCTGGGCTTAGCGAGGTCTGCTCCCACCTGTGACACAGAGGAGGGCACTCATCCCAGGAGTCCACAGCCTTATGATCCCCCACCTTGCGCAGAAATGCTAGAAGCTTCTGGAAAAACCCGGGAAGGGGCCATGATGAGACTATGTAGCCAGGGCCTACTAGCTGTGAAGCCACAACCCATGGCTTCCCACAGGTCCCCACCCTGCTGTTTCTGGCACAGCCCTGGAGCCTTCCTGAACCTCGAGCTGGCCCAGCTTCCCGAGGCATCCAGTCTTCTCTGCACACTCCTGCAGTGTAGACTGCCAAGCTAGCTACGGAGAGGCTTTGGACTGGGGAGTAAGGGAAATCTCCACCTATGCTCCGGGGGAATTTATAGGCATAGTCTGAACCAAATGACCTCATTTGGCCAAGCTGGCCTAAGGGTGGCCCCTTCCCTGGCAGACGGGCCAGTTGCTCTTGAATGGAGCCAGCGGGCAGACGAACCTCCCCTGATTTTGTCTGGGCTGCTCTTAGGTCCATCCAGAAAAGAACACACGGATGCCTTGTCTTAGAAGATAAATTTTCCAGAGAAATGATGACAGTACACTCCCTTGAAAAATAATTTGCTTTCCTCTTATCACTAGAAAAATCTCAAAAATTAAAACTCTGAGGAAATGAGGTTCTTCTGATAACTGGCCTTTTCTCGTTACCAGGAAACTGTTTTTATTTTAACCAGTGATGCTGAAAATCTCTATCTCGTGGCCCAGTGCTTGGCCTGTTTTTAATCACATGGGCTGGGCCAGGCCGCAGGGTGCTGCGCACCCAGATGACTCGGGTTTTCGGTGCAGAACACAGAAGCTGCAGAGTCTGACCTGATTCCAGGCAGGCCGCCGGCTGCTGGCATCTCTTCTGCTAGGTTTTAACCAGATGCTTAAGACGAGCTCATTTGGTTGTAGTGTATTCCTTTTTCCTAAAATCTAAGCAGAGAAATTCAGCTTGAGGGCGTGTGTTAGCTGGGCTCTCTGTGAGAAGGGGCTCCGTCTGGAGCAAGGTGTTTGGCTCAACTGGCCCCTGCCCACGTTTTGACTATGGGGTGACTTTAGCATTCACTCAGCAAAAGCATTTCTGTTTGGCTTCTCTTAAAGTCACAGACATTCTAGTTATTTCTGCAGTGTGCCACGGCCTGGTTTATTTATGAGAACCATGCATGGGGGCTGAGTTGTTCTGTGTCTGCAGTTGCTTGTATTTTCAGTTATGAAATGTTTATTTTCTTAGATCAGCTGGAGCCGATAAGGCAGTTTTGAGCCATTAAGAATCTTGTAAGTCAAGATAATCAGATAGAGGATGACTTTTCTGGGGCTCAGTCAGATGAGTCAGCACCTCTGCTTTGATTGGGCTGTTATATTAAATGGGCGTGGCTATCACGAGGTCCTTTGAGCAATGGTGTTGCCTAGTTTGGAAGAGTTGTTGTCGGCCCCCTATGTTTCCTCTGGCTCACATTCCAGCTGGGAAGTGTTGCTCCAAGGACCTGGGGAGATGAAGCTGCCCCCACAAGGCAGAAGATAAGGGCCTATTTGCAACCATACCAGGCAGACAAAGCTCAGAGAACACATTCCAAATCAATGAGGGTCGAACGTGCTCATGGATTTCAAACCAGAGGACAAATCTATTTGAAGGACAATCTGGCAGCGTCTACCAGAAATGGAACGTGCACTTTCACCTGTTCAGAAATATTTGAGCACCTCCTCTGTGCCCTGTGCTGTTCCAGGTTTTAACAGAGAAGAAGGCAGTTCGAACCCTCACCACTCTTGCCTTCCCTGGCAGGGACAGACAGAGGAGCAAACAAATGTGCGATACTCCGTCAGGAGCAGTGAGTGACATGGACTGAGAAAGCAGTATCAGGGGAGACAGGAGAGGGGCAGGTGGGGTGGGGTTACCGGGTAGGTAGTCAGGGCTGGCCTCTCTGAGGAGCAGCCTTTGAGTTCAGACCTGAATAAGGTAAGAAAAAAAACCCCTAGTGGCTGATTGGGGGAGGAGGTTCCAAAGCAGGAGCAGCAGCAACCTGAGATGGGAGTGTGCGGCTGCCAGCAGAGCAGAGAGGCATGGGGGCATGGGGTAGGCGAACAGCAAGTAAGGAGAGGTAGGAATCAAGGTCAGAGAGAACTGAAGGGGTGCGGTGCAGATAATCAGATCAGGTAACAACTTTCAGCAGAGACCGGAAATTGTCCCCAATATCCATTCTCCCTCCCGTCTTCCTTACAGTAACTAAATCCCTGCCATTCTTGAAGTGCTCGGGCTGCTCAGGACCGCATCTCCCAGCCTCTATGTAACTGTGCGTGGCTATGCCATTCAGTTCTTGCCAATGGACCCTGAAAGGAACTGATTTCTGCTGCTTCTCAGTGTGGCACTCTCACAGTGAGGTGGTGTCCTGTTCTCTCTGCTGGTGGGACCCAGACTTGGCCCTGGTGAGCCCACCTTGTCTGTGCTGATGAGGGAAGACCTCAGGCAGAGGCTCAACAAGTGTGGTCCTGGACCTGCCTGGAAACTTGTAGAAATGCAAATTTGGGGGCCTCCAGACCTACTGAGTTAGAAACTGTGGGGGTGGGGCCCCGGCGATCTCAGTTTCAGCGCCGATCTGAGTTTCCCCTCCTGGGGATTCTGGTGCACCCAGGTTTCAAACCCACTCCCCTGGGGCAGGGTTTGTCAACACCGGAGAGACTGACTGTCTTTGGGTTGGTGATTCCTCATTGTCGGGGGCTGTCCTGTGTAGAAGGCAATAGCACAGGTCCCTGCCTCCCACGCCAGATTTTACAACCTGAAATGTTTCTACAAACACAGACTTGGGTGTTTCCTGTAATACGCAGATCAAGTTTTGGAAGAAGAGATAAGAAACTAATACAAGAGATTACCTTGGGGTAGTACTTGGAGGACTTGACTTCTCTAGGTTTCCGTTGTGTGTTTGAGTTTTTACCACGTGTAGGTAACATAATAATCACAGGGAAAATGCTTTAAAAAGACCATCTATTGAAAGACGGGAACTAGGTTCCTGGACTGCAATTCTGACACCGACTCCAGTGTGTGAGTTTTTCCCACACCAGCAAGCAACCTTCAGACACCACAGGGTGCCCCCAAATGACAGGCTTAACCTGTTACCTCCACACTGTGGAACTGTCCTCTGTCCCTGTCACTTTAACTTAGAAGTAGAAGATGTCCAAAGATTTTCTGTCATCAAACTATGCTTTCCTACAGCTTTCCACCTTATGTTTGGTCATTGCACTTTGAAAAACATAAAATCATACCATCCTGGCAGGACTTGCTGTTAAGAGAATTATATTAATTTTAAAGATCACCTTTATAATCTATTGAGAAGTTTTTGCCTGGGGTTGAGTTCAAGCTCACAGAATTAGATTTATTTACTCTTTATAATCATAATGAGGTGATAGTCAGCATTGATTGCTTGCTAATTTTGTCTTAGCCAGAGTGCTAAGATATTCATCAATATTCACACAACCATCCCGTGGAATAGCTGTTATTTCTAACAGAGGAGAACTCAGGACTGAATTCCAGCCCACTCCAGGCCTTGGGCCTTAACCACTAGCTGTGGCGTCTGGTTCCAGGCTCTCTTTTGTTCTTCAAAGGATTTGCAGTGATTCAACAGAATGTTAAGATAGGAGAAGGTATGAGATAACTGGAATTAAGTAAGACCAGAGAGGGTCAGAAAGCCTTGGGTCAGAACAAAATGCTTGCACACTTGCTAACTGAAGGGTTACTCATGTGGCTTGGAGTGTTCTGGAAACATCACATCCAAACAGAATCGATGCGCAGTGGCCCCTGGACTAAACACAAACATTACTCAGGAGAAGTACCTCAGCTGCCCTGGGGTTTTTTAAAGCAGGCCTGAGGAGTAAAGGAAGGTCTGTAAGGACGTCTTCATGGTCGATTCAGATAAGAGTTCACAGGGCTCCAGCGACTCCACTCCTGGGAATGTATCAGAAGAAACCTGAACCACAAATTAAAAGAACGTAAGCACTGCTATATGCTCATTGCAGAGTTACTTACAATCGCCATCACATAGAAGCAGCCCAAGTGCCCATCAGCAGAGGAGTGGATAAAACAACTATGGGATGTTTACACAATGGAATGCTACTTGGCCGTAAAGAAGAAGAAAATTTGACCGTTTGCAACAGCATAGATGGACCTGGCAAACATTATGCTTAGTGAAATAAGCTAGAGAAAGATAAATATGATTTCACTCATGTGTGCAATCTAATGCACAGACTGAACTAATAAGCAAAATAGAGACAGACTCATAGATGGAGTGCAGGTTGACAGCTCGGGGTGGAGGGTAAGGAGTGGAGGGACTGAGCAAGGAGGAAAAAGGACTCATGGGCATGGACAACAGTGTGGTGATTATGGGGGGAGGGAAGGGAATATAAGGGAGATAAACAATAATGGAAAAATATAATTTAAAAAAATTTTAAAGTTCACAGGGCTCTATGAACTGTAATTTATACCATTACTTCATTATTTAAGAAACAACTGGGAATTTTGGCTAGCTTTATAATTCTTCAAAGATTTCTACATTCCCATTTCTAGTACCTCTTATAAAATTGTCAATTCATTGCAAAAGAGCATTAACAGCAATCAAGTTATTCTTTACTCAGATGTTCCCAGGACCCTGGCATGTGTTTTGAGCAGTCAGGATTTACTTCTGGAGAGTTTTCATGTGACCTCTCATGCCACCTACCTTTAAGGAATGTCTTCCCAACACCTAGTGTCCCCTCATCACAGCGTGGCTGTGTCCACAGGCTGTCCACAGGTGAGGCCAGCATAAACACAACAAGGGCACTCCCTGTCGGGTGTCTGTCACAATGCCCATGTTACTATCTCATTCCTCTTTGGAGCTTCATGGTAAGCTGAGAATAGTGTCACTCGAAACAACCCGTGAATGAGGCCAATAACTTACCACTTATGTTCTTGGGACTGTTAACGGGAGGGGGTCTGGCCCTGAGCGGTCTGCCTGGGCCCAGCTGTAGTGTGTGGGTTCTTGGCTTTGTGCAGGAAGGACTTCACAACATGCGCCCAGGTGATTTTGAGAGGGCATTTCATGAAAGCTGGGGAGAGTGAAACAAGGAGGGGCTCCGCATAGAAGAAACAGTGGGAGAGCCTGGGCTGGGCTGCCTCAGCTCCCCGGGAAGTCAGAGAAAAGGGAGTTTTGGGGACAGGTTGGGGGATCAGCCTGGGACAGCTGCCAGCTGCCCACTGCCTTAGAATTTAGGAGACGCGTGCCTGTGGGGGAAGAAGGGAAAGAAAATGTCGCAGGCCGCTCCCCAGAGAGAGCGAACTCTGGGTCCTTTGACATGAGGCTCTTCTCTGTCTTGCAGGAAGGAGCCTTAGGGCACATCTCAGGGGCGGGTTTCAGTAGAGTGTTCCTCAGTTCTCCAGGTGTGCGTTTTCAGGGCGTGGTCTTCACTGATTGGTCAGAGACAGAGCAAAGGATCTTTAGTCTTTGCAGTTAGTTCTGGCCTCCTCCACCAGGTTTAGCTGCTTTTCGGGCCTGGGGCTGGAACACAACTGAGACCTAGATGCTATCTTCAGGGAGGAAAGGCGAGGGGAGGGTTTCCGCAGGGGCGAGGTCCTGTGTTCCCAGTTTTGCCCCCAGTAGGCCCGAGGGTCTTCTACTGTGCGGACCATCTGCACCTGGCTGGAAATTGCCTGGCCACTGCTCAGCTCCGTCTCAGTTTCCCTACTCCAAGGGCCAAGGAATTTTGCTTGCTTCTCACTATAGCTTCTCACTGTCCTGTCTCAGGACCATACAGAAATGGGAGTTTTATCTTGAAATACATTGGTATTTTCTCACCATCTGAAAAGGACATGACGTTAAATGGGTTGAGGTTTTTGAAAAATATATCTCTAGGCCAAAATTGAAGGTTAGGACAGAAATATGCATCATTTGGAAAGTACGCGCCCATCTTCTGACTCTGAGCTGCCAGTCCACTCCCACTCAGCTCCTCCTGGGCCGGCCTCTTCTCCCCTGTTGGCATCTCATCTGAAGTACGGCTCCTCAGCGGAGCCTCCTCTGACTGTTCTGTGCAGGTGGCCCCCACCCAGGACTTTGTGTACTTACCTCAGTTGTCTCACCTGCTACGTGAAAGCTGGAGGATGGCGGGTGCCTGTCCTGTAGTCCCAGGACCTGCTTCACAGCTGGAGGCACCATAACCATTTGGGGAAAGGAGTGAAAATGGTCAGGCAGGGTGGACAGGTGGACACCAGGTGGGGCTATAGCGATATTAGGAGTGATCACAGAAGTATGTGGGGGAAGAGAGAGGGATCCCGTGGTGAGCGTATGTTCGCGATGTACCCTTTCCTACAAGCCAGCCTTCAGTCCTGCGTGGGTCATCCGATCTGGGCCTTAAGAACCAAAAGTGCTGAGCTGGCTGGCTGTACGACCACCAGTCCTACAGGTGACACCGGCAGAGAAATAACAGGGAGTCAACAAGGTGACTGTGTTATCACAAGCCATTTAGATGATGTGAGCTCCTGGGATTTAGAAGTTGATTGTCGTGTACTCAAAGGGAGGAAAACGGATCATGCCACCCTTGGTGGAAAGCAAGAGCAGCACGGAGATGGGTGGAACTTCGATGTCGTTTGATAGCCCTCCAGGCAAACAAACCTGGCACTACTTCCCCCCCATGGGCTTTCTCAGTATAGATTCCAGGTGTCACCCTGTGGGGTGCTGAGGAGCAAAGCCAGAGTTTAACAGTAATCGAGGAGTCAGCTTTTCCTGCAGCTGGACAAAATGAGAAACACAGAGATTTAGAAAGAAATGTCTGGAAGAGCAGGAAGGAGACACCCAGAATTGGTCAACACAGACCCAAATATGGAATAAAACAAAAACAAAGGCAGGATGGTGGAGCCAGAGAGTGAGGAAAAGCAGATGAATCCGGAAGAAAGAACGTGATAAAGCTGCTTCCCCAGCCCTGTCGGAGAGTCCAGGCTATCTCCTGCGGTTCTGAGCAAAGGGCACCGCAGTAAATAAAGTACAGTGAATCAGAGCTATTTCTAACACACACACCCCACCCCCTGTTCAGCTCTTCTCTGCTCCGCTTTGCTCAGCCCAGGACCTCCAGGTTCCTGAGGACAGTGGGAAGGGACTGGTGGCAAGGACATGTCTACAGCAGGCACAAGGACAGGTGAGCTGGCAGCCACATGGCAAAAGGGGACCCACGGATGGGAACCTCCCAGGCCACTCCTGCCCCGACTGCTAGAGCTGAGGGCTCCAGATGAGGGGCCACAGGACAGGCCTGCTGAGAAAGTGCTAAGTAAAGGGCTTTTCAGAAGAGGATGTTTGGAACTGTTTCGATTGTTTAGGTCAACTTTTGGCCAAAAAAATCATGTGAGAGTGTTACTCATTCTTGGAAATGCTTTTATAACTTGTTCAGAAGTTTCCAAATGAAGAGGTTGAGTGCTTGAAAGTCCTTGGGTTCAAAAATCTAAAAAACTCTAATACTTTGATTAGTTTACAGCAATAATTTGTCAGTCATCAGGGAAGATGGAAATTTTCTGGCCAGATTTCAACAAAAACCTTTGCATAGTTGGTGGATCAAAGGGAATGAACGAGCTTCATGACTCAACATGACCAGCAGGGCCCTTCCTCCACTCCGTGTTACTAGATTTGGGGAGTCACCTTTTCCCAGCCTTAGCGCACTAAAACCCACCAGCGACCTACACTGAACTTGGACATGAATTACTGTATCTTAAACCAATATTTAAAATAAAATGTTCATTGTTCTTAAAAATGTGGGATTATCAACTTTTTTGTCATTAATATCTTTAAACTATTTTACCTCATGTAAGACCTTCTACTTTATAATACACTGTAGCCATGTATGAAATGTTAAATTATTTAAAATTTAAAACATTAAAAATGTTTAAAATTACTAATGTAATTTAAAATATTTAATATTTAAAACATTCACATAGTGGTACATTCAGACGCTTCGCTTTATAAGGGTTTACAATCAAAGTGGTTGATCACTCAGTGTAGCGATATAAAGGCAGACATCTACGAAGCCTCAAACAGTCTTATTTGTCATCAATTCCAACTGGTCCCCATAAGGGCTGTTTGTGGCTGCTCCATATTGTAACTTTTACATTTCCCTAACTATCTGAGTCATTTCTAAAGACAGCAAAACAAAACAAACTTTACATAATAGAAGCTTTCCCTTTAATAAAGCCAAAGACAATTCTGGGTTGACTTCTTTTTTCCCCCCCAAAATATTACAATTCGAGGGTTTTCAACAGTGTAAAGGTGAGATGAACGGCTCTCTAGAACAGCACCCCCGGCCTGAGGCAGGGCCGTTCCTCTGCCTACGAGTCCTCACATGGGGTGGGTGGGGGGGCCCCTGGGCTACCTGATGATAAACGAAACCTGGCTTTGTCTCCTTGCTAGACAGGTCACCCTTGTGAAAATGACACAGACCATTCATTGCTGTCATCTTTTAAAAAAATATATATTTTTTTATTTTTAGAGAGAGGGGAAGAGAAGGGGAAAGAGAAGGGAGAAACATCAGTGTGTGGTTATCTGTCATGCACCCACCCCCCACTGGAGACCTGGCCTGTAACCCGGGCATGTTCCGTGACTGGGAATTAAACCGGCCACCCTGTGATTCACAGCCCACGCTCAATCCACTGAGCTACACCAGCCAGGGCTCATTGCTTTCATCTTAAAAAAATATTTATTGTTCGAGAGAGGGGAAGGGAGGAAGAGAGGGAAACATCGATGAGCGAGAGACATCAACCGGTTGCCTCTCACACATCCCCTGCCAGGGACCTGGCCTCAACCCAGGCAGGTGTCCTGACCTGGAATCAAACTGGCGACCTTTCGGTTTGGGGGACAATGCCCAACCCACTAAGCCACACCAGTCAGGGCCTTGCTTTGAATCTTGATGTCATCAGAAATGATTATTAAAACTCACTGCAATTAAAGCTGGGTGGTCCGACTGAGCAGCGGGAGACTGGGGATCTACTCTGACTCTGTAGCCAGACACTAGGTGACTCTGAACCTCTTTTCACCTCACTTAGCGTTTTCCTCTCTAAAATGAGGTGGGATGTGGATTTCTACAATGGAGTAGAAGGTTCCTTGCAGCTTCCCCAGTCCAAGGTTATTCTTAGGCATTCCAAACCCTTAAAGCACAGTTTTGATTTAAGGCAATGTGGCCTATAAATTATTCTACCACACAGAAAGAATCTGGAGTTTAGTTTGCAGGACACTTGACGGAGTGGAGCAGGTGAGGTGTGGGGGAAGCCCTGGGTGCCATGAGGGGCCCCTTGCAGTTTTCAGCCTCAAATGTTGCATCATCAGTGACTCTCAAAGTCAAAATCAATCTGTGACTCTGAACTCCATGGATCGCTAACCACATGTATTCAGAGGACGCGCCTCTGAAAACCGACTCACACATGCACGCCATCATTCAAATCAGGCAGGTTTCAAAATCAACTGTTGCGGTTTGTATTGTCATCAAAGACAGAACTACTTTTCCCAGAGTCCTTCCCTGGGTGGTTGTAGGCTGGAAGTGGCTCAAAGATGTGTTTGTGTGAGATCTGAAAGACAAAAGCGGAGCAGAGGCCATTTTTCTCTGAAAGTCAAATATGGCAGTGAAGTTACTGAGGCCTGTCCTGATTCTCTTCCAGTCCACCTCCATGTCTTCCTCTCGAGGGTTGCCCTTGAGTGTTGGGCAAGGGTGGCCCCAGGCTCACCAGTAGGTGTCTGGCTGTAAGTGCACAGCGGTGGTCACTGGGTTGCAGCAACAGCTTCCCGATCGCCACCTTGCCCAGGCCCACTTCAGCACGGCGCGCGGGCTTTGCTCCTCCGCTGGCGAGCTGGTTTCCGCACCTCAGGGCGCACACCTCCTCCTTCTGCACATCCACTCAATTCCTCATGAAGTTCCACTGGGTCTCAGTCCTGAGATAAGCCCTGACTCCCATAGCGCTCGTAGCAGCTCTGCTTACTGATCCACCAGCCAAACTGGACGCACCAATCCCTGAGGGGACACTGAGTGTCCCCCATAGGAGCAGTTTTTGTAAGTGTGTTCTAATAAGGGGCTTCCTGTCTTAAGTCTAAGAAGGCACAAATGGTATCAAATGAAAGACAACTTTGAAGTGCACACAGGAGTGTGTTTGGTTTAAAAACTGGCCTTTGCGCTTCCTCATGCACTAAGGTGAGGTGGCTCCGTGTACAATACTGTCCTTTCTGTGGCCGAGTCACAGGCGAGCCTCTGTCCAACCTGTTTGCACAGGCCCGTGTCAATGGTCCTTTCTGCCCAGTGCCAGCTCACGACCGCACTGGCTGACACACCCCCCCGACGGACGGGGCTGGTCACATCAGAGCCTGTGTCGGGGTGTCAGAACCCAACGAGCTCTTTGCTGGCAATGCTGAAATGTAAGACGCCAGCCCATCCCTCAGGGGAGTCCTCTGATGGCTGGGTCATCCTCACACTGACCCACAGGCTTCGTGAGGCGTTCCTTCACTCCTGGGCTGAAAGCGAAAATCCAGTTTAATAAAAAAAAAAAACCCATAAAATATGCACATAAACTGTTTTATTGCTTTCTTTGTTTTTTAATGTAGAGTCAATGTTTTAGATTAACGGTCAGACATCCAGATTTCAACATTATTAAACACTCGAATAGTAAAATACGCTGAAAAAAGCCCTCAAATGTTCACTCTTCTGAGTTATACCTGATGGAATAACTTGGGTCAAGGGCTACTGGGCTTGTCACCTTCGTTTACGAAGAGAGCGGCTCTCCTCCAACACGGGACACGGGAAAGAGTCCCAGATGTCAACGCAGTGATGGGCCTGGGGACAGCGTGTCCGTCTTCCTTCGAAGTGTCTGGGGGATTCGTAATGACTCCAGATAGAAGAACCCTTACTTTCACCTCAGGCTTAATCAAAAGAGTCAAAAGAAGTGGTCAGAGCTGCGATTTTCAACTGTGGTGCCGCAGGAATTTTTAAAACATGCAACACCTGACTATTTAGTCGGGGGCACTGACCCTTCTTCCCCGTAGGCTGTCAAATGAAAAACTGACAACAGCCAAACAACAGTAACCGTCTGGTGTGAATAAATCCAACCTATACTTATTTTTTTTGGTCAGGTCAGGAAAAAAAAAGCATATATTTTTGGTGTGCCACAGAATTTTATAATCAGTTTGTGTGTGCCACGAGATGAAACCGGTTGAAAAGCACTGGGTTAGGACAATAAAAACTCGAAAAGATTCTTCTGTCAGGGATGTGGCACGTGCCCACGGGGGTCCAGGCCCACCCTCGTAAGAACGCCACTGATTCTGAGCGCGCGCCTGGGAGAGGCCGTCAGCGGTGACCAGAGGGAACCAGGACAACCGCGGGTGCGTGTTGCCTGTTGAAGGCACGAGGTCCCTGTCATCCCGAGGGAGGGGGAGGGCCACTGTATTGGGAGTTACGTTAAAACACACAATCCTACCTTCGAAAAACTGCTCTCAGCCACCATACATTTGGTTGCAATCTTTTTTGAAAGTCCCTAAATCTCTGGCATCCCTGAAAGTCCTGAAGTGGCCTGTTACCTCTGCAAGGAATCAGATTCCCAAGGGCAGGGAGGCTGAAAGGGACACACAGCTGCATTATGTCACACAACAGGCAAAAATAAATACACAACTATAACGTGAATATGAAACACCACAGAGAAATAAATATCTCAGACTCCATGAGTGCAGGTCATGTGCCAGCAACACCTCATGGAGTCTTAAAAACGGTGATTTTCCCATCACACTGCCCATAATGACTGATTAATACTTAAAGACTAAGCAACATGATATATGAAAATACTATTTTTTAAAAAAACTTCATTAAATACCAAGAATAGCGATCAAATTTAAGATGTTAAATTTAAATAAGCCACTTTTGATCTTTCCTAAGGTCATCTTTGCCTTGCACAACAAAAATCGACAAAGGCCGGCTGCTCAGCCCACTGAGGACGCGGAGGGTGGAGTCGCACCAACCCCCCTTGGAAGAGCGCCGGACCCACATCTCTGCCAGGGAATCCTCTCCAGCCCTTCCGGCGTTTGAAATTCCACAGTATTACAGATGCTCTTCACAAACACAGTGATACTAAAAAAGGAAACGTAAAGGTGCATTTATTCACGTCCAAGCCATCTAATCTACTGATTACAGTAATCAGGACCAACTGGAACCTAAACAACAACAAAAACACGGGGACATTCACCCCCCTGAATCACGAGTTTTAGTTCAGAAGACTGCATGCTGGCAAGCCAGTTTCCTCCCTGAGAAGCAGCTTCACGCTCCATTCTCTCCCTCCAGCATCTTTTGTCTCTCCCAGTTAAGGCCAGGACAGTGTCAGGATGGAGCAGTGCCCTGCAAGGAGCTGTCAGTCACCCCCGGGCTCGGGCTGTGCGAGGTCGGGCTGTGGCCCGCTCCGCTCCGCAGCCTGCCTCTGCAGCTCCTCCACCGTCCGCAGCAGGGCTGACCTCTCCAGCTCTAAGGCGAGGGCACCCTGTTTCAGCTTGCTCTCATTAGTCAGAAGCTTCTCAACTGTGGCTTCAAGGCTTTGGATCCTGCCATTTGCCACCTGGAGAATAAAAGAAAATATAAGAATGTAAGTGCCTGGTGATAACACAAGGGGATCCACAGTACCCCCCCCCCCCTTCGGTCCAGCCTTTGGGGAACTGTGGAGACATACTTTGGCAGAAAGGAGTCTACTGTTTACTGTTTCCCTGGCCGCAAAGGAAGACTCCATTTCCCAGATTCCCTTGCTGGTAGCTGGGGCCATCAGAGATGGGCAGTTTGGAAGGGGAAGGTTGAGATGGTGGCTTCGCAGTGTTGAGGGAGCCCAATCTCTGAGTCACCCACCACAGGAATGATAGCTCTGATATGGCCAAAGGATGCTTCATGGGGAAGAAGTGGTGCTTCAGGTACAAAAAGACTTCTGTGCAACGCCACTAAGACTTGGAGCTTTATTATTACTGCAGCACAGCCTGGCCTATTTTGATGACTACCTATATTTACAAGTGCAAGTTGATTTCAAACTGACAGTCAAAAGGGACTCCATGTAAAGGCCCAAGTAGTAATTCCTCTCTAATCTGACATTCTTTTTATTTTCCTATAGTAATAAGACATCACTAGGTCAAGGAGCCTGGCATTGCCCCTGGACCACGTGTGGAGTGCCCAGAAGAGCCAAATGTTCTGCTGAGAGCCTCCTGTGCACAGTCTTTCAGACTGCTCGCCACTGCCAAGGGAGCCAAGCAGTGTCCTCATGTCCACCCGGCCTACATCCTCAGTAGCTGGCACAAAATTAATGTCAGGTAGAACTTCCAGGTGCTCCTCTCTTGAGTGCACTTGGGCAGCCTTCCCAGGAAACAAGTGAGTTGGCTCCAGTGAAGCTGGGCACTTTCCTGAAAAAAAGGCAGAAGCCCTGTGGTCCCAAGGCCTCTGTGGCCTGGGCCTCGGCTCACAGGTGCATCCGCAGTGCGTGGCTCACTGGGTCACCAAGGTTCTGCTGGGTCTCGGTAATGCAGCCCAGCCCTCAATTCACCCTCATTTGTTTCATGTGGGAAACATGGCACATTTTCAAAACAGGAGAAACAGTTTTTCAAACAAGATAACACTTGCACCAGACAGACAACGCATGACTCAAAGTCTAGCTCTGGCTGTGCCCCTGCCATGCTCTAAATAGAAGGGCAAAGGACTGACATCCTTTGTCAGCCTAGCAGGCAGCGGGTGGTCACGCTTGTGTGAATCTCCATGCAGGACATTTTGGCCCTCACAGTCAAGGCCTGGACCAGGGCCCACCTCATCCCAGGAAGGATCGCTCATTCTGAAGGCCCACAGCATTCTGAGGGGCACCACGTAGCTCAGCAGTGAGCTTTCCGGGTGCTCAGTTACAGTTCTACACCAACGCCAGGTCCCCTCACTGAGGCTGGAGCTCCTGCATGTGGGTCTGGCCCCCAGGGCACCACGCCATGGGTGCTCGGTGAGGTGTGGCTGATGGTTACGGAAAGTGGACGTCCATTATTATTCGGCACTGCCTGGCATGTCTATGCAATGGTCTTATGTATGCTACTAGACAGTACAGGTTAACAGTTTGCTCTCCAGCAGCTAGACATTTTCAAATGTTTGACAAGAAAATAAACGAGACTTTGGGGGAATAAATGGCCAGAACAAAGCTAGACACCAAATCAATTCTGACACGTGGGCAAAAAATAAAAAAGGATTTACGTTGGAAAATTAAGCACGGTGCTGAACACCTACCCTTGGGCTCCAGAAACTGCTGGAAACAACGACAGCAGGTGAGCATCTCCCAGAGCTCAGAGCCCGGCTGGAAGACAGTAACCCTCGCGGCTCACAGAGGGCACTGGGAGGACTGTCACACACCCACAATTCCCGCACACAATCCGCACCCCAACTCTTTGAGAGCGACAGTGTCTTACAGATCTCAGTGGCCCCTGACAGCCAGCCTGGCAAGGACTCAGTAAATCCTGGTGGGTGGGCACAAGCTGCAGTCTGGCATGGCACCTCCAGAAATACGGAGCCACGTGGTCGAGAGAGAGAACACCCCAAGGAGAACATCTCTCATTACTATCATCGCCTGATGCCTCTCTGGAGGAATACCGATTTCAGAGCATCTTTTCACAACCCCCCCTCTTCACGAGAAAGGACAGTACCACAGAGGCAACAAATTACCCTCCACCCATGGGCACGCACACACGCACACCCGGACATTCATCAGCCCAATAAGGTGAACCTTCTATCTGAGTCCTGCCTATCTTACCAAGCTGAGTGCTTATGATGCAAGTCTCGGCTTTGTCAGAAATGCCTCCATTCTGTGATACAGGGACTGGCACAAATAACGCCCCCATTTTTTATTACAAAATCTCATTGTAAAATCATAAGCTTGTAATTTGTAACAACAATATCACACTCAAGCCACTGTATGATATTTTAGGTGAAATGTTCAAATTGCTGTCCATCTTATGCAAGACATCCCCGTACCCTACCAACCACATTCAAGCAGGCCTTACTTCTGCTGGACCCTGGGTATCAGGGACCCACTGTTCAGAAGGCATTTGAAGCACCTGCCCTGCAGGCCCCTAGAGGCCGGATCAGGCCCTTTCTCCCCTCGAGCCCTCCCCACACACCGCGGCTCGGAGTCCTGGAGAGACTGCACCTAGACACGCTTTCAGCGAGGACATCTCAATCTTGGGAGAGAAAAAGCAGCTAAATTTCTGAATGTGACAGGTAGTTAGGACTGGCTGGGGAAAGCATTTTTCTTTGTTCCTCTACAGTAAATATCTACTCAGTCTGTGGGGACAAATCCCTGCTGAGAGAAAGGCATTTCAGACAAGGCTGATTTATTAGGCTCTCAAATGCTGGCCTTTCTCCTATCACCGCCAAGCTCATGTCTGCAAAGTGGCAGTTTCCTATGGAGAAAAATAAGAGGCTCAGATCAAGATGGAAAGCTTATTCTGAGGTCAGCCCAAGAACACCATAAAATACATGCTTGTGGGGGAGGAGTATGTGTTTTTCTCTGTAGACACTCAGAAATAATTTTCTAAACACACCACAAACAATTCTGACAGCATCACCGTCCATTTACAATGTTAGAAAAGTAGACTGCACGGCTCCTTTGTTCCATCTGACTGGTAAAGGGGCCGGGTGCTGAGCAGTTAGGAACATTCTTGTCCTTGTCACACCAGTGAGGGGATCAGGACAGAGCAGGTCAGCGGTCTGGCCAAGGTGACGGCCTGGGTGGGAGACCCAGGAAGAGCAGGTCTCTGGACTGCACCTGCTCCAAGTCACCCTTCTGTGGGCACAACCTGCGCCTGCCTTTCTACAGCGTGTTCATTCACACGTATCCACGTTGAGATGGAAGCTTCCAGAGTGGAGAACTGTGTCCTTCATTCATCACACCTTGGTGTGCACACCGAGGACTCTAGTATCGTGGTCATGTGCTCTGCTTTATTTTGTGAAGGAGGTTTCGGGGTCGCTTTCCTCCCTCAGTCTCCCTCAGTGGACCTAGCTGGTTTGGCTCACTGAACCTCAAGCCTCTGATGCTCTGGTCATTACTCAGAGAGCACAAGTGCTGGCGTTCAGCTCGAGCACCACATCGCCCTGAATGCAAGTTCGTCTCTGGGCCTGTCTCCCGCTAACTGCAGAAACAGCCCCTCGGCGAGCTGTAGGGCTGTCGGACCTCAGCAAAGGGTAAGCTGTCTGCTGCTGAAGAAGAAGGCCCACTTCTCCTGAGATACCTTTGATCCCAAGGAGAAGCACACCTGGGACAGAGAGGTCCTGTGGTCGTGGGAAAGCCCTGCCTGCTGGGTCCTCGGGTGAGTTAATGAACTACCCACATGCACTTGGGGTTCAGGAAGCTGCCTCAAGAACATGCTCTACCTGCAGCTGTTCAAGGAGGTCAATGTTCTGTTTGCGTAAGCTGCTGTTGGCTTTCTCCAGTTTATCCATTCTTTGGTTGTCACTGAGAGGAGAGGAATCGATAAGTTCTTCTTGAAGCACGTGGTATTCAACTTCGTACGCCTGTAACTGCTTAGAAATGTCCATCTCAAACACCTGTGAAATGCAGAGACGTCATCAGGCACTGTGAGAAAAATCTCTCTCACACACACACAGGTGTACACACATGTACAACACGCGTGACCATGTCAATGAATGTCCACTGACCACCTACCCTATGCCTGGTGTACTAGTGATAATTAAGGAAAACTCTGCACTGAGAGAGCAGTAATTTGACTTGGAAAGAAAAGATGTAAGAAGCGCTGAGAAAAAAACTTAAGATAACAGTAAGTGTGGGTCTCTGATACTCATTTTCCAAAAAGCCAGAACTGTATTTGTAAAAAGCCTCCCAATAATTTATTCTGAGTTCTTATTCCAGTACTCATTTTCTTCTTCTCTGAGAGCTCTGCTGGGTTAGATACATCAACTGTGGGGCAGAGGGAGGTGGCAAAACAAAGGCTTGCAGCCCTGTCTGCCCAGTCACCAAGTCAAAGTTTAATTATAGTTCAGCAGGGTTTTCAGAGTTACAAGAACAGCTAAGTAATGGAACTGTTTACTAAAACCCTTCTCTGCACACAGGACTTGCAGAAATGAGCCAAAACCCAAATGTCACCCACACAGATGAGTGAATACGAAACAATGAGCTGCCTTCCTTCCCATAATAGTAACAGTGATGAAAAAACCACCCGTGTGAAAAACAACCCCAAGTGCACGAGTGAGTGAGTTGTTCACGCCTGTGCTTTGTCTTGGGGAGCTGAGCTGGACGGAGGCAGGGCTGCAGACGGGGTCAGAGGGCAGAGGCGGCTGCCCCAGGCATCTCCGCTCCTTCCTGGTGCTTGTATGGGATTGCCCCACGGGTGTGCCTCTCAGCACCCACCATCTACCTGGGGCAATGTGAGAACTCAGTCACCATATAAAAAAAGCCAGCATGATCAGAATAAACATTTAGATAATGAAATTAGGCTTTCCAGGAGCAGAAACCAACTCCTCACTGCATTTCCTTAAGAAAGAAAGACCAACAGAGTTAAAAATCAATGAAAAACTCATTTTCCCTGATGGCACTCATTAGCATTCAAACACCAGTGAGTCCTATCTTCCCTGAAATCAATTTTCAAAAATCACGTTTACTTTCTCACCATTCATAACAATCTTATTTTGCCTTCCTTGAGGTTAATTTCTCAGCTTCCTGGTTTTCAACTTAATTCAATGGCTAATAGTAATTAGGCACAAAAGTTGTTGTGTGCTGAAGAACTAATACACTTCGTATTGGGGGCATGTGTGTGAGCAGGGTACCGTGAGGACTTGATGCTATGCTGTCCCTCGGAGTGACCGGGAGGTCAACAGAGATTAGCATCTCTATTTTCAGTCAAGGAAACTGACTCTGAGGCTTTGACTGAGTCTCAAAGCCGGGTTCCAGTGGCGACTCCCTGAATGACCTTGAGCAAGTCACTTGACCTCTCCCAGGACCAGCGAGTGGCCTCCAGCTCGGGGAGGACGCCTCTCGCCTCCCTGCACTGCTGCGGGAGTTACACGAGACGACCTATGGCAGTTCCCAGGGCACAGCCTGGCAAGTTCAGGAGGCAGGCGCTCTCTGAGCTGAGGGAGCCGCGTCCACACACTTGCTGTGAAACCCTCACATTCGACCTCGTGCTTCAGCCAAAGTACAAGGGATGCCACATCATGGAGCTTCTGAGCAGCTCAAAGAGAGTAAAACCCACCAACATTAAAACCGAGATCACCGTGGCATTCGTGTGGGATTAGAAATACGGTGCAGAATAAACATCACACACACAGTTACTTTTTTTTTTTCCACCAAGATTTATTTTTAAAGGTGGTCCTAACCTGAAAAACCTGGGAACAAAACCTCTGGCTTTTTACAGATTGATGACCTGCTAAGGTTAATGGCTCTCAACTGTGCCCAAAGCTATAAACTCTTGGGGGTGGGGGGACCCCATTAATACCTAGGAACCTTTCCCAGTCGTAATCATCTCTGCTTAACTGCACCATTATCTCCGGGCTGCCAGAACACTAGAGCCCTCAGATTCTGCAGTTAAGCCCCAGAATTTATCCCAAACCATGGCAGCATGTGGCTGGGCACAAAGAGCCCTGGTCCTCAGACGATGCCTTTTCAAGCTGCTTCATATTCTTCACAACCGTCATTAGAAACGGCTCCAGGCTCCGGGCTCTTCTACCAACTCGACACATCAGAACCACACTAACCCATCGGCAAGTGTTGGCTCTTCAGTTACTTGCAGATTTCTGTTGTTATAAATGACAACTTTAAACATTCTTGTACATATGGCTTTCCCCATATTTTGGATTGTTTTCTAAGGACACGGTCCAAGAAATGGGATTACTAAGTCAAAGGGTATGAATATTTTACTGGTTTGTGAGACGTATTGCCAAGTTGCTTCCCGAAGGGGAACAATCAGTGCACACAGAGCCGTAGAGCATGCGAGTGTGCCAGACAGAGTGTGCTCTCAGCACTGCGTATTGGCATTAAAAGTTCCGTTTGCCTAATCTAGTCAGTAGAGCATTATATATTCCTTACATTTAAGTTATGCACAAGGCTAAATATTTTCCCAGATATTGTTTACTAGCTGGATCCCCTCTTCAGGGAACTGCCTCAGTTTTTGGCTCACGCCCTATTGGACACTCGGTGTTTCTCTTTGCAGGCTGAGGACACGCTGTGTAAGGACGCCATGAACCCTGGCGTCTGCACAACCAGCCACATCCTCTCCCCTGTCCCCGCCCCGGACCCTGCCCCCATCTGTTGGTCTCAGTGACACCCCAAAGGCCAGAGAGTGGAGCGGTCAGCCCAGGTAAAGGGGCGAGGTGCCTGCACTGAATTTAAAAACAAAGATAAACCCAACTAAGAGTTGGTCTGCTTTTTATTACCACCACATGCGAGCAATCCTAAACAATGCCAGTGGTAAAACAAAGCAGCCCTCCCACCCCACCACGCCCTCTGGGTCTGGCTCCGACCGGCCTTCCACAAAAGCACTCATTTTCAATAGCGCAGACTGCTCAAGCAGCAGGGGCTCCTCCCAGAGGCAGAAGGGGCGGCCTGGCCACAGATTTTGAGGCGCGCCTTCTGAACAAAGGGACCTTGTTCAGATTCTGGTTTCCACCCAACAAGCTCAACTTTGTCTAGTGTGTTTACACTGACGTTGCCCATGCTTCTCAAATGGTCCCCAGTGTGTGAATCCCCTGGGGATCTTGTTAAAATGCAGATTTTGACTCAGCAGGTCTTAGGTGGGGCCCCAGATGCTGCATTTCTAACAAGTTCCTACATGATACACTGACAGGCTGGTGATGGAGCCCAAAGGATGCTGAGAACAGGCCGGTTGCCCTGCCTCCCAAAGGCCCCCTGCAACACTGTTCTCCTTCCTTACTCTGAACTCGGGCTGCGTATGCAGACGACACTCACTACGACAAGAATACACACCTGATGCTCTCTTAGTTTCTGTTTACTCCCAGGGTCTCCCCTCTTCTTGGGTCAGGGATTTTTATGGCTTATACTCAGCTGACAGGTAAGTCACACGGAGAGACTCCACAGAGCCTTCAGAGACCCTTGTCCTCCTGTCCTGGGCTCTCCTCAGCTTTGGACCTGCCCCTCCGTGGCTGCTCCGTGGAGCCTGGCGGGTCTGCACTGAGCAGGCGCTTCAGAGCCCAGGCCTTAGCTACTACCCCTCCCATTCCGGATGCAGGCTGTGTCCCAGATGGTCAAGCCGAGAGGGTCCACGGAGAGGACATTTAATGAAGCGGAGCCAAGGCCATCACTGAGGACGCCCTGGACTCTGCCCATCCACGCACAGGACAGTTGTTTGCAATGAATGGCTGGCTTCTATCCCACCTACCCTGTGGCCCTCCAGGATTCAAGCCTCGGGTTCTCTCAGACTGCAGAGGAAGCGGGCTGGCCTCAGGCCTCATTTCAGAGTGGGACTCGAGATTAGAGCTCCCTCTGGAGGGGAGAGGGCAGTAAGCCTGACAGAGATGGCGAGTTCCAGACGGAAAACGTGGGAGAAAAGAGGAAAGAGCCACCTGACCTTCCGACAGTTTCCCATCAAGTCTTTCGGCAGAATAAAACCTGGGGCCCAAAATGTAGATTTCTGTGTTCCCCACACAACAACTCCTGAGTCCTCAACCACCACCACACACAGAAGCCGAACATGGCAGGCACCTGGAATTTTCCTCTGTTCTCTCACACCCGTGCCTTTGCCCATGCTGTCATCGGGGGTCGGCATACTATAGCCCAGGGACCCAAAGTGTCCCAATGCATGTTTTTGTAAATAAAGTTTTATTGCAACACAGCCACTTCACTCCTATACATATTGTCTATGGCTGCTTCTGCACCGCACAGGCAGAGTTGAGAGGCTGCGGTGGCCCCAAAGCCTACAGCCTTACTCTCTGGCCCTCCACAGAAAACGTGTGCTGGCTCCTGTCCTGCCTCACTCGCTTAGCCCAGCCGACCTGCGCGCCTTCAGCTCCCGACCACAGGCTCTCACTCGCTCCTCCAGACCAGCTCCCTGAGCCTCCCACCGGCACCTCCGTAGCTCTGACCACACTTGTGGTGACTGGACTGCTCATTTTCTGCACAGGGTGGGCTCTGGTGTCCGACAGACATGGTATACATCCTTGGCTCTGCCACGTAACCCAGGGTGTGGGAATGTCGCTCTCTCCACGCCTGGCTTTAAGTTGGGATTATAATATATGCTCTAGAGTCGTCTAGGAGTCAGCGGTCTAACAGCTGCCAGAAACAGATCAGGGACACCCAAAGCTGTTCTCTCCCCGTGCCGTACCCATGTCCATTCTCCCAGCATTTAAAGAGCTCCCTTTTCTACCTTTGCAGAAAAGGGGAGGAAAATAAGTGTTTTTTTCTAGAGTGCAATATCCAGGAGGTAAACTGAATGTCAGCTGAGGCTGCCTGCCCTGGAGTCGGGAGCAACGTCAAGGCACCCACTGCACATGGCCTCTGGTTCAGGTGACCCAGGTTTTGCGTTTGCCTAGCAGCCATAAAACACAAGTACATGCAATGAAAGCTCTGAAGAGGAATAAAAGCACACAAACGCCAGAAATTAAAGTACCAAAAGGGTAGAGAATTTGGTGTTAACATCCAGGTAAAAGAGAAAAACTCCGTAATGAAACGACACCCAGAGGCCATTGTGGGTACTGAGTAGCTGCCAGAGCACTTGAAGGCCAGGACCAGGACACCCAAGTTTGAGACCTCTTTCCACTTTGCAGCAGGGTGACTGTGGGCCAGTTCATTATCCACTCCAAGCCCTAGGCTCCTCGTGGGTTAAAACTGCCTTGCCTCTCAGGAGTGCAGTCGTGATCAAATGAGATCATGTGTATTTATAGATTCACACAGAACCTGGCAAAAGTCGGGCCTCAGCAAGCCAAAGTTACTCACATACAAAGAGACGTGCCAGGGACATAAAACACAGAGCGAGGCAGAGCCTATCAATGAACTGAAGATGAAGGTGCGGAGTGGAGAGCCGCTCTCTCAGGCGCATGAAACACGTGCGAGAGCCTCAGTGAGACTCGGCAGGATGCCGGCCCCTCTCCGGGCCATCTTGCTCTTTCTCTGTGCTCAACACCTAAGGTGAGATGGCAAAGGAAATGACAAAGTCTGTGCCTGGGTGCACAGTGTCGGAACCGCTGGACTCCTCTTGGAATCACAGAAGTCCTCAGAATAAAGGGTTTTTTTAGCTTCATTTTGCTATTTGTTTTTGCCGAATTGCTATATGTTTTCACCCTCCTTGCAGCAATGAGGTAAGTTCTAGGCTATGAGTGGCCTGACTCTGCAGTGTCCAATGTGCCTCTCTCTCCAGAGCGCTCCTGGCCACCCAGCCTCCGGTTGCCTCCAAGGCGACCCCGCCCTCTGCCACGCAGCTCAGTCCTTCAGAGCCGGCAATCATTATTAGAAGATTCTTCCTTAAACAGAGTCTCCTCCCATCCTTAATCTAGACCATTTCACAACTGGTCTCCTCCTAATTCCTGGCTCAAGTCGTTCCTCACCCCACCATTTTGGAGAGTAATGGTTCTGCTGTGCCCAGAAACCAGAGGTGCCATAACCACAGACGTGGGAGTGACTTCTACTAAAACACACATGCCGTGGAATAAATGGACGTAAAACAGATATGCTCTATTATAACTTTGCTATGGAAGAGTTATTTTTAGAAAATAACATTTTCAGCAGAAAAATCAAAAAATTTATTCTACAAAAGCCTACATTAAATAAATGTAAGTATTCTAGAAGAAAAAAATGACTAGGGTGAAACCTCTTAACTGTGAGAGATTACTGACCATCTGTGATGGTTATCACACCTAAACACTGCTGTGGGGTTTCCGTGCCACAGTTATACTCACCACACACACACACACACACACACACACACACACACACACATTTAACCACTGAACACATATTTATGATGTGACTCCTATATGCCAGGCATCATGCAAGATGCTGCCCAGAATACAAAGTGGTAGGAAATAGGTCCTGCTCAAAAAAATAACAACAACAAGCTTCTACACATCCAGTGTTGCTTAAGTGTCTTGAAAGGTTGGGACTGAATCGTACCTGATTGATGGTCTTTTCCATCTGCACCAAGCCCAGGTTGGGCAGTGTGTTTTTTATAAAGTCAACTATGGTTTCTAGGTTTTCATGCTGCAGAATCAAGGGCTTATGGCTTCCCAACAGACTTAACGCCACTTTAAATATGACCTCTGTCCCCTGAAGAAAGATCATATCTGGGAAAACACAGAAATGCAGAAAGTTAAACCAGACCAGTTTGTGATGAAGGTCCATTCCGTTTCCCTTCCCACCCCGAGGGCAGGGCTGAGGGTCAGTGGTCCCGCCCCACAGGCTCTGCTTCCTTTGTAAGAGCCCGGTATTTCAGAGGGGCTGTTGAGGCAATATTGAAATTAATGAAAGAGATATAGACAAGTATACTGCTAGGATTTTGTCATGGGTTTAGATGATTTTTTAAATTTTCTCCGAAGATATATTAAATTCCAACATGTTTCAAAAGTTAAATTGAAAAAAAAAACCTTATCATTCTATTTTTGCAGGAATGCTCTAGATTTTAAAGGAGTTACTAAAACATATTTTTATGAGTAAAACACAGGTTTCTAGATATACAACATCAGACATATAGCATTTAGATATAAACACTTAAATATACAGCATAAGATAAAAGTAAAAAAAACCCCTGCTTTTTCTATTTTAAAATAAGAGGCTGAATTAAAAGATCTCCAAAGACTGTGAAATGTCTGTTGAATTCCAAAAGTACATTATTAAATACAAGTATACTGAATTTCAGCTGAATAATGGAGGGAAAATCATCTTCCTCAGAGGACTTCTGAGAAAGTTGCCAGAGTAATTTTCTAGTTCTTGCCACGTTTCCCCCCCCAGGTTAGCAACCCCTACACTGGCCGTACACAGTGAGAGGGAGAGCAGGTGGCCGAGGCGGTGGGGCGAGCAGCCCGCCCAGCCCTGGCTGCTGTTCCTCAACAGAGTTGAAGCCACTGGTGAGAGTCCAACTGTCCTGGGGCTAAAGCAGAGCCCTGGTAACTAACCGTTGGGTGACTAAATTCAGGCAGGTTACCTAAGAACTGGAATAATGTATATGTATGTATGAATGTATGTGTGTGTGTGTGTATGTGGAAAAATATAATTTTAAAGATGAGAACATAAATCTAATTAGAGGCAACTGCCAGGATTTTCCTCTCTTTTGGCTGCAGGAAAATGGAAGAGACAAAGAAGGTACACGTTTCATCAGGGAAGATAAAAGAAAGTGAGAGGAAGAACCCCAGCACTGTGCCTCTGTGCATGTGGGAAGGGCGTCGGGTGAGAGCGGTTTGCGGACGGCGCGCAGGCTAGACCTCGATGCCCACCGGCCAGGTTTGCCCTGCAAATGCGTGTGACCTTCACGAAGGCCTTAACCACGTGAGCACCCTCGGTGCCGGGTTGAGTACAGCCCTGAACGATGATGCTGCTGCTGAGATCAGCCTGCCTCTCTCAGAGCTCAGGGCCGCAATTTCCACAAACTTCACAAGTAACTGCCTGTGGCTCAGGATGACCCCAGGGAACCAGAAATGGGGTTCCTCCCTCTTTGGTTTGGCCGTAGAGGCTGGAAAGATAAATTAAAGAACTGATCTCTGAGTGCTGAGCGGTGCTATGGAAGAATTGTCCTGGGAAATGTCTGCTTATAAAATATACAGTTTTCCCATATAATTCACCACTAGAGTAAAAAAAGATCTAAAATAGTGCTATAACCAAGATGTATTTTTAAACAGAAAAGACATTTCCAAAAAAAAAGTTAATTTGAAGAGTCTGTGGTTTAGACACTAAACCTTCCAACACTTACAGCTGAAGAAAAACTGATGGCATCTGTCAGAATAAATACCTTTGGCATCTGAGGCAGGGTCCGGGGACCAGCTGCAGTTCCAGACCAAGGACTCGCCTTGGCACTACCTCCTCAGTCCCTGAGGGACAGAGGCCTCAAAGTTAGACAGAGCACCACTCGTGGTGGTGAACACACAGGACACAGTTGACAGATTATGGCATTCTATACCTGGAACCGATACACTTTTATTAACCAATGTCACCCCAATAGTTCAACTTAAAAGTCACAGTGCCACATCTAAGTGAATTCAATGATTAGTGGAGAACTTTCTGAATATAATAAAATATGTTGTCCATATCGGCAGTCTCTTAAGGTTAACAATGAGTCTTCCAAGTTTTTATAACAACTGTGGTTTCTATAACAAATCTAATTGGTACTGTGCTTCCTACGATTGCAAACTCAGACTTTTCTGGACTATTAAAAAAAAAGTTTGGAAAGGTTTTTTTTTTCCTTTTTTAAAAAAGTTCTCTTCATTGGAATGCTAAAAAACAAAACAAAATGGAACTCTGGATATGTTTATTCCATTGGGTCTAACAGTCTGTATTTAATGGAGCACAAAAGGATTATTCTTTCCTAATGCTATTTTCAGCACCTTAAGAGCACTCTTACCTGCTGAGATGCTTCTCTAATTTAAGTTAACAAGCATTCACTGGGCATCTGATACATGCCAGGCATTGTACTGGGTCCAGGGAATCAGTCACAAACAAAGAACGAACTGCAGGAGCACTATGCCCAGGCAGTCTGGAGACCAAAAGGGGGGAAAAAAGTCCCAGAAAAGGTGGTGGACAAACTCAGTCTTGAAGAACCAACACAAACTTGCTAGGGGAGAAATCAGGGAAAAATCAATACTCAGAGCAAAGGGAAAGAGGGTGTGAATGCAGACAGGCGTTAATACAACCACACCAGGTGAGGGAGCCTGGGGAGAGTGGGGTGAGACAAGAGCCCTGGCTGCGGGCAGAAGGAGACCTGACCCCAGGGCTCGGGGCCAGGCCCTGCCACTCTAATGTCACCCAGAGTGCAGCAGCGTCACCAAAGGTCCTCTGTTCCTTTCTTTCTGAGTGGGCCAGAGCACTGGTAAGATGATGATGTTAATGAGATCCAGGTTTTGGGTCTGATCCTTGAGGGGGTTAGTTAGCTTTAGAGAGAGAAAGCCACCTCCTGAAGCACCAGTGCCGAGACCACACTGACCCCCACGGCATGCTCACAGGTGCACGCTGCCGGCCACTGCTGGTGCCTGTCCTTCTGTAGACAAGCCGGCCGGTTACCTGCCCTCACGAGCCTGGCAGAGCTCAGTCCCAGAAGCTCCCGTCAGAGCAGGGAGGCCTCACGGAAGGAGTTCATTTGGGTGCCTGTGCCTGCAGTGTTGAAGGAAAGCCCCTCGAAGTTTGAAGCCCACAGCCCCAACCCAATTATTTTCATTTTTGCCCATTTTCCAACCCTTACATATTTACATTCTGGATTTTTTAAAAAGAAAACAATAATCTCCTTGGAAAAGTGATTTAATTTCCCAGTTGCAAGTCACTGCGCAAGAACCTGCTGGACGGCCCTGCAGGGCCGGACCGCCCAGCTCGCAGCACTGGCCGGCTTCCTTTTCCTCCCCTTTCTCAAGGCCCCCAGAAACAGGTGAAGGGTTTCAACAGGCAGGAAGTAAAGGGAACCTTAAATTCAGCTGACTCCACCACTTTGCAAATTATTTGCTGAGAACTACTCAAAGCACTTTCTTTTGAAGACACTTGGCCAGCCCTGTTATTGTGCTACTGGGTATGGGAACTCTATTCGAAACTCCCCATGATACACAAGGGCAATCTTCCTGGGGGGCGGGGGGACGAGCACAGGTCTATACAGTAAGCGAACTTGTACTGCAGCCCTTTTCCAGCCACCTTTGTCTTTGTCAAGGGCACTCACTCTCCTCAATGTCCTCTGGGAGGCTGCAGACCTGCAGCTGCGACACCTCCACATTCCTGCCAGGAGTAGGGAGGGGAAGGAGGGTGACCGCCTGAACGAACCTGGAGAAAACTCCCTTCATCACCACTGCATCGTGATACCGGACGGCCCTTTTCCGGGCTGTGCAAACGGCCTTGTTTGCCCGGTCAGTTTCCGTCCTGGGCCTCTCTGAATCCCTCCCCTGTGCTACGGGGGACATCTGTGCTTTTTGCCTAACCCTTGGTCTTTATATTCTATCTCCACTCTCACCCACTTGGAAGCATGTCCTACAGAAAGCTCCAAGAGTCTCCTCTTCCATCAGGAGCAAGTCTGGGCCTTTTTTCCTCCAAGGCAGACATGATTAGCAAGGGAACAGAGCCAGCATCTTCCAGGGAGCCCTCTACACCCAAACTAGAAGAATGCAGGGGAGGGTACTTCACACGATGTGACATCCAGGCGAAGGGCTGACGTTCAGAAAAGTGTGATTATCAGGTGCCTTAATGCTGAAGGTTAAGACACAAGCCTCACCGGCGGCTGGCCCTCCAAGTAGCATATACTTAATTAGAGGTAACCTATTAATTAACACACGAACTATGCTGACTGCAAGCTGAGAATCCTTTACTTACATATAAAATAGCAAACAGTTAACAAAGGCCCATTTGCTTTTAGGGGGCACGTAGGCCTAAAGACTTATAAGGATAGGGGCTTTCAGACCAAAAGAGACTACAGTGCCTGGACTGCAGGCTTTGGTTGACATCTAAGCTGTCCACTACCTTGGAGCTAAACAGGGTTCAAGTCACCAAGGCTAAGTACACAAATGTTTTTTTTTAAATACCTTTTTTATGGAAACTACTCATAAAATCGTTTTAAGGATGGTCAGATGAAATGGACTGTGGAGAAAAACAACAGTTTTTTGCAAAAGGACATCACAACCCAGCGCTGCCTTGAGTTCCTACTTCCCACCTGCAGTTTGAGGGGCTCCGAGCCCCTGGCCAGCAGGACTGAACTGGGTACAGCAGGGGTCTTGAGACCCAGGAACGACAAAGACACTAGCATCTTTATGTATAGTTTTCATGGATAATGTATAAGGAACTCCAGTAGCCAGCATGGAGTACAGAATACAGAGAAAAATTTCCACCTTTACTGGTTTCAGCTTTTATTTATGAAGTCGGTAGGATAAGCTTCACAGAGTTCCAAGTATTCATTTCCAAAGCAGTTTGTTTGTTTGCCTGCCTCCTGCCCACTTATGCAGGCTAAGGAGAGATTTCTTCCTCGGACTTGAGGCCCTCGGAGCCCCAGAACTAGCTGCAGCTGTGGTGTCTCCCGCCAGGCACAGTGGCAGCTCAGCGCTGACCCTCCCACCCCCCCCACCCCCCCGCCTTGCAAGAGCTGTTTCAAGCCACCCACAGCTCCCCCCCCCCAGCCCTGCAACCTGTGCTCCTCTCCATCACCCTATGTGAAGAACCCAGCAAGGAGGGGAGAAGAGGCAAGTAAGTGGACTAATGATTTTCTTTAAATTCCTGGAGTAAGGAAAGGAAAATACCCTGAAATTTTGGGCAAGAAAGACTGCAGCCTCCAGCTAGAGATCTTAAGACTCTCTGGCTCTCATGTTTGTAAGGTAAGCAGACAATTTTGAGGCTTTTAGTTATTTTTTTTTAACTATAGTATAAATCCTTCAAAAAACCTTGCTATTTAACCAGGAAGAAAGTACCTATTTTCTTCTTTTGAACATCCTCTTTTTAGGGACAGAAAATAAAAATCCACTTGGGGAGATAGTTACACAAGGGGGGTTACTGGTGAAGATTCTAAAAACATAGATTCTTCTAGTAAATGCCAATGGGAACTGCTTTAAAAGTTCTTCTGGACAGAAGTGGGTAACAATAAAAACCTAGTACTTTGGCGGCAGGGTTGGGGGCGGGGCAGGGCATGAGAAGACAACTCAATGTAATGTTCAGAAGCAAATTTTAGGATTTCTGCAGTTTGGATAGTCAAGCTGTCTACCCAAAGCGGCCTAACATAGTGTTCTCTCAATATTTCTGAACATCCCTTTTAAGATGCTCCCTAATTCTAAAACTGAATCTCAAAAAGGGTGATGGGATTATAGGTCTTTAAAACTATCAAATGACTGAATACAAAATACACTTTAAAACCACTTGAAATTGGGATGAACAGCGTCACAGGCCAGGGAGGCCGAGGAAGACGACTCATGAGAAACATCTCTGGGATGCACCCCGGGCTCCCTCGCCGAGACTCTAAGTTGTCCGCTCTAGGGAGAGAGCCTGGTGGTGAAGGACTCGAGTCTAATTCCGCAAGGTGAAGGCGCATAGGAAGGCCGGTGGCTGTGAAACCCAACCCTCACGACCGGCAGAGTGTCAGCACCCTGCTCGGTGGAGGACACGGGTGGGAAAGTAAGACAACTCGTTGTGGAGTGACGGCCAACAGTTCTCATCGCTCACGAGGACGCAGGTTCTGACAGACTTACACACACTCACCGAAGACTCTGGCTACGAAGCCCAGCGGGAACTGGGAGGCAAACACGGTGAGAAACCAGGGGGCGGCGTAGAGGCTGGGGCCAATCTCGTGCTCCTCCAGGTGGTTGTAGAGGTCCCTGTGGTAGTCGTGAAGCAGCCTTGAGAGCTGGTACATCTGGATCTGCGGGGACGCACACACGGGTGTCAGCGTTCAAGGTCTGACAGAAGTGAAGGACTGTTAGAACCCGAAACGTCCTATTTGGCTCATGATGTTGTTCGACCTCAGCTTCTCTCTTATTCAGCAAGAGCCGCCTGGGTGCCCACTGCATGTGGGGTGCAGGCCCAGAACAGTAACCTCGGGTCTACGGCTTCTCCCTTCCTTCCTACGGTCCCCTCGTGTCCTTGGCCGAGAAAATCTAAACTTCCATCTCGGGGAAGCACTTCATAAATTCTCTTAGAAACACACATTCCTAGCACAACTCAAACGCAGGGGAAGTAGCAATACGCCGCCAGCCCCCCTGCTGGGAGTGAGGGGAGCGCACCTGATGACTCTGCAGACGGATCTCACTGTATCTGCTCAGTCAGTGGGCTCCCCACACCACTTGTGAGGCAGGATAAGTGGGATTTTTGTGGGTTTGCAATATATAGTAGACAGATCCCAGGTCCTGGGCAAATTAAAAAAAGTATTTATCTCAAGATGGAAAAGACAACTTTTCCAACTAGAGTTGAACTTCACCATAAAGGGTTCCCTTTCCTGGCAGGAGGCCCCATGATGAACCCCAGGGCTCAGCCCAGCGCCGGGAGTCCCACGGCCTGCGCCCAGGGCAACGCTAACCCAGGGCCGGTCCCTCCCGAGACACTGCAAGTTGGATAAACATGGTGCAAACCGGGAAAAACCGGTTCCAGGGCCAGACAACATGGTCCCCTGAAGTACCAGGCATGGCTTTTTGTTTTCTTTTGGATTTAAAAGATTCTAATCAGCATGCCCTCAAGCCTCCCCCAAAAGTTGTGTGTTTACAATACTAAATTACATAGTCATAAAACTCGAAAATTCTGCTCTCTTACATGGCAGGCACGCCTACTTCAAAGCCAATGGAAAGAAAGCGGGAAGAACCCAACAGCAGGTATGGAGGGTGTTATGCGGGTCAAACTCTTTCAGTGAGTGGAGTGGCTTCCTTTGGTGAGGTTTACACCCACGGGTGGAGGTGAACTGGAAGTTTAAGCGCACAGTATGGTTCTCTGAAAGAGTCCTCAGCGCTCACGTGTCCTTTCCAATGACACTTTACTGAGGCTCTGAAATCACAGTACCTCGCCGGCGAATGAACACATAAACACGTGCCCAACATTTAGGAATATTCCTCAAGCAGGATCCACAGATATCCCACTTCTGAAGGTGGCAGAGTCAGCACTTGAAACTTAAAACACACTGCTGTGTTTGCTTTTCTTTGGATATGACCTGACCTGTCACTCATTCATTTAACAAATACTGTCCTGGCTGGTGTGGCTCAGTGGATCGAGCTCCACCTGCGAACCAAAGGGTCGCTGGTTTGATCCCCAATCAGGGTACGTGCCTGTGTTGGGGGCCAGGTCCCCAGTAGGGGGTGCACTGGGGACAACCACACATTGATGTTTCCTTCTCTTCTTCCCTTCACCTCTCTAAAAATAAATAAATAAAACCTCAAATTAAAAAAACAAAAACAGGAACAAAAAGCAGTGTCCATATCACCCCAGGCACTGCTGTTCTAGGAACTGTGGACACAGCTCCAAGACAGGTACGATCCTTCCCCTTTCATAACGCAGGTTAAAGAAAGTGTCAGAAAATAAGCACATAAGCAAATAAGGTAATTTCAGGCAATGAGAGTGTGGTGCAGAAGAAATAAGACAGGCTATCGTGATCCAGCGTTCCTGGGGTGGAAGTGGAGAGATGTACGTCTCCTGGGATGTGATATTTGAGCTGACCCCTGATCCCTGGCATGGAAGCAGCAAACCCAGCAGGAGGCAGGAATCAGGTCCTCTGAAGACCCTTCGATGAGGGATAAAAGGGAAGGCCCTAGACTCAGCCAGGCCTGGATTTAAATCCCGACTTGGCCACTTGTTAGCTACATGACCTGGTCAATTTTGTAACCTTTCTGATCCCTAGTTTTCCCACCCATAAACTGAGCTGATTAACAGAGTGCTCCTCAGGGTTAGTGAGGAGAGGAGCATCTATGAAACATTTGCTGTCCTGGCTGGTCACGTGAGTGACCAGGTCAGGTAAGTTCTCGGCAAAGATCACTGTTACAATGATAACGCTGGTGGAAAAAGGCTCCTCAGCAGCACAGGGAATACTGCCAATAACACTGTGGTAGGTACACCTGGTACCAGGGAGGTGCTGGAAATACCGGGGTGAACACACTGTAAAGTGCATAACTGTCTAACCACTATGCTGTACTCCTGAAAGTACAGCAAAATGATACTGAGCATAAACTGTAATTTAAAAATAAAACTTTAAAAAGAAGTAAGAAAAAGATCCTCAGCTACACCTGGAAAGGAATCACAAACAGTTCGACACGTGTCTCCATCAAAGACACAAGAAGCACCTACCTGTAAGATAATCATGTCTGGCCGATACTGTTTCCGCAGCCCCCTGTTGAACATCAGAAACTTGAGCATGTGAAATGCCTCTTCCTCCCCCATGTGAAGCAGCAAAATGCCTGCCACGAAGCTGAGGCCTTGGCAATACCCCACTTCCTGGTCCAGGAGCGAGTAGGCCTTCAAAATGTTGTAAAGTGCCAGCTGCCCCGCACCCAGCTGGGCCGAGAAGTACGGATGCGTTGGAAAGGTTCGCCCTGTGAAAACAAAACACACGGTCGCGATTTTAGAAAATGCCTGTCGAACCAGAAACCTGATGGGCTTCAGGTTAAAGCAACAGCTCTTTAGAAGCTGGACATTGTAAGTCAGCTCTGCAAACAAGGTCATCTGGCTGTTCTTGGAATAATGTTCGCAATTACCACTTTGGCAAGTGCTTGTGCTGTTGTGTGGTGAAAGAAATCAGAACGACCTGAGGTCCTGTAGATGTCTGAATTCCAATCAAAAGCAAAAACAGGGCTGTCGTCCTCTACACAGAGGTTCTTCACACAGCACCTGTCCCCGCAGCACTGAAAGGCAGCCAAAGGCCTGGCCCCATGACATGATCTTGGGTCAGTTTCCCCAGATTGCCTGTGTTGTGCCTGCCAGTGCTTCTGGCCGCACGCTTTATTTCTGTACCTTTAAACCACAGGCAGAACTTTGAAATGGGCTGAGGAGCAGGTGTTTTCTTTTACACAAAACAGGTACCTTCCTTCCAGAAAGAGCTTAAAAAATAAGTTCTCAACATCCTGATTATTTACACAAAAAACTGGTTTTCAGAGAAGGTTTAAAAACTTCTTTTGTCTGGGAGGCTTTTGTGGCCGATACCCATCAAATCCAGCCTCGCCCTCTCCTTCTGGAATGTGGCTGATGGGGAAGTGGGTTTCCAGAGAGCAGAGAAATGACTGAGAGGAAAAATGCTTGGCCAGGGCCAATCATGGACCCAGGTGAGAATCCTGGCCTTGTCTGACCGGCAGAAGGTACATCTAGGCCACAAGTTAATTGTTTGGCTTAATTATTCAGCCCAGCAAAAGGAAGAGGGCATACTCCTGCTCTTCAGCCTTGTGAGAAAGCACTTCTCAATCCAGAGCAGTTTATCTGAACTTGAAGGAAGAGGATGGCAGCAGTCCCCTTACTACCTGCCCGATTCCTTGCCCTGCATTCACTTCTTGCCCGCTTTCCCTTTTCTCCCCACAAATGTTCCCAAAACACACCTCACACATGTCATCCCACTGCCGAAAAGCAATCAAGAGCTCCCCAATGGAGCTCTGCACACGCACCTCCTCACCTACACTCCCAGCTTCATCCTCTACCCTGCCCTTCATCCCTGCCCTGCCCGCCCCAGACTCTGTGAATCTCAAATAGGTGCGGGTGGCAGAACACACAGGGGTCTTGTGGCAGGGACACCAGGAAAGGTTTAACTGACTTTAAGTTGAATCCTTCAGTGTTATCATTTCTGCTCATCAGATACCCTCATAGCGATACCATACCACCCGGCCCTGCTTGCAGGGCGAACAGTTCTCATTCAACAATGTTCCTAAGAGGATGCACTGGCAGCCTGGAGAGGTGACTTTTGCCAATCTGGCCACTCAGCAGGTGCCAGATGTGGAGCAGGGCCTTCACAAAGGCTCTGTGCTCAGAGGGGCCTCCTGCTGGTTTAATGCTGTCGCCACCTTGAACTTCTTAGTTCAACAATGGGCTCTGCATGTCCATTTGTAACAGACCCTGCAAAGGCAGTGCGCTGTTTGGGGAGGGAGCTCCCTAGGCAGCCTCCAGCGGCGGTGACATCGGTCTTCCTCACAGCCTGCCCCCGAGCAGCATGTTATTTGAGATCAAACCTTAGGCGAAATTCTGACAAACATACAACCTTAATCAGCAAGCCAGCGTGAAACAGTGTGAAACATGCATGTGCTTCTCATGCTCTGTGCCAAGGCCTCCGACACGGACCTCCTGGGAAAGCTTCAGTTGGAGGAGGGCACTGTGGCTGTCTGATGGCACAGCCAGGCCACCAATGGCCAGGCCACACCGGTGCTCCAAACCACCTGCTTCCCACAGAGTGCACGGGGCGCTCAAGAAGCACCTGGCGAAATGCCACTGAATGACATGGGGGAAGATTAAGAAGGCAGAGCCCTTCTCTACACAGATTGTTTTTAGGGAACATTTGCCCAAGTCCAGTGGCTGTTGGGACTGGCTCCTGCCGGCTCCGTGCGCACCTCTGCTCACTTCCGCCATCAGTGACATCAAGTTGGGAGCAGGGTGGGAGTGTTCGCACCATGGAAGTCTACAAACGCTAACACCAGGGCTTCATCTGAGGGGCTGCGGGGAGCCAGCTGCTAAACCTTGGCTAGCACACCGGCTTAAAGGATGTGGGAAGATTCCAGACCTCTATGAAAGGAATGAAGACACACCCTACCTTCCTCTTTTCTTTTGTCACCCACATTTAGTTACGTCACGCTGAGGTTAAAGAGCATATTTACAAGGATCAGATAAATACTGCATGATGTGGTCTTGAGACTATGAGACAACGGCAGACTCTCATGCATAGCTGGTGGTGTACACTGAGCTGTGACTGTTCAAGGGACCTCCATAAAGCAAAGTCCCCAACAGGGCAGACAGGTGTGCCATGTAACGAGACTGCGATATGACAAATTATAGGGGCCTTTCTTGTCCTTCACCATCAACACTTTTTAGTTTCTCACATGGGACTTCAACCCCAAGATGACACAGAGGTGGTGCTCACCACCGGCACCCACCTGTCATTAAGGAACAGCCACACACACACGCTCACAGCAGGCGACACTCAGCTCCCCGTGGTTGGGCCCAGGGAGGCACACCACCGGGCTGGGAGGGAGGAGGACTCGCCCCGCCCAGCTATATTTAGTCAAACAGCCTTGGCAGAGGCTTCCTCTTGGCTGCTCTTCTCATCTTGTACAGATTCTAAAGCAGCACAGGAAAACTCTCTTTTATAACACTTGGATTTGAGCCCATTCTTCCAGATACCAGAAGCTTTGGAACCTTTGGTTAAAATATGTTAAGTGGGAGCAGAAATCAATACAACGGCTTCCATGCTGGATCCGTGACCTAAACGTGTCTTTAGAAATATGCTTTACCTCTCACTGCAGCATGGGTATGGCTAACCCTGTTTCAGGGTCACTGGGAAAGGGTCTCTAGAAACCGTCCAAAAATGCACCTACAGGCTCCCCAGACCTCTGCAGGGTACATAAGCTCTACCACCACTTAACTGACTGATGAAGCACAGATTCATAAAGTGATAAGTAGTCGATGTTGGGGGAGATCCGGAGCTCTGCTCTCTGACTGCATGTGTTCCTATACTTCTGGACCTATTCAAGGGACCAGCTGTTCCAGCTAAGGCCTTCCTATCCTGGGAGAGGCTGTACA
Source organism: Artibeus jamaicensis (assembly GCF_021234435.1). NCBI lineage: Eukaryota > Metazoa > Chordata > Mammalia > Chiroptera > Phyllostomidae > Artibeus > Artibeus jamaicensis. The sequence continues at coordinate 4,772,491 of NW_026521954.1, forward strand.
GTGCCATGGGGCGGAGGCAATGACTCCTGGAAGGTGTCCAGGCTGGGATGTCCACTCGAGGAGCAGCTGAAGTGGCAGAAGATGGGAGATGAAGTGCAGCCTGAAGAGGGTGTCCAGCTAGTTGCTCAGGGTCACTGGCAGCCTTCAGTGTGGCCACAACTGGAGCAGGCGACCCAGCTGGAAGGCAGGATGCTTGTCTGCCCATGTTGCCCACCCAGGGTGGAGAGCCAGAGAAGAGAGGGCTGCACAAATGGATATAAGGGAAACCAGGCTTAACGGGTGGGGCGGGTCCCTGAACTGAGGCCTCGAGAACCATCTGCTAAGTATCATCTGCTAAGCCCTGGGAGAGGCTGTTTTCTCTGGGCCAGCGTGGCCCACTCTGAAAGAGCAATATTCTACCTAACTACAGGAGGAAAAGCTGCATTGGTATGGGGTGGGCAGAGCCAAGAAAAACAGAAGTGGTACTGTGCCCTAGAAGAGACATAAGAGGAAGACTAAGAAGACCTAGGTTCTGGAACTTGCTCCCACTGAGTAGCCTGTAACTTGGGCAAAGGACTCAGCCTCTCTGGGACTTGAGCGTCACCTCTAAGGTAGGATGACATGTGCCCAAGTTCATATGGGGTTAAAGTTGATATCTAATAAACCTAGAGAATGTTTCCCCCTGCCCAACTACAGTTTATTCATCTTACTCTTTGGAAGAAAAAAATCTCGCAAAAACAATGATTAGATTCACATCTAATTTCAGAAAGTAAAGCAAGAGGCAGGAAAACAAAAACCCATGAAAGCTCAAAGTATGTCCAACCTATAAGCATTCTGTTCTGGCCAGAATACAGACACTACTTTTTAAGAAAACCTGGAACCTGATTCGTTTCACTCTGTACTACACACCTTTAGTGGGCCTGGAGTTGGCCGTCGTTCAGACTAAGTAGAAAGTGCAGACTAAAGAACTGACTTAGCACACGCCACCTCTCGGTGAGAGGTGAGGAGCAAGCAACTGCGAGCTTGGAGGAACTTCGAAGCAAGACCTCCCTGAACCCGACAGAGCAGAGCCTGGTAGGTAGGGCTCCCTGGAACCGCTGGGTCTGGGCCAAAACACAGGTTTTGCAAGTTCAAGTTCAGAGAGAAGACTGGTGCTGGTAGGTCCATGGATAAAGCCTGCAAAGGTGCAGAGGTTACCCGAGAAATGTACCACTGGAAACAGAGCTTCCTTTTGGCCTTGGGGGGGCATCTGGAGGGGATGCAAAATGGAGGCCAGGCCAGGCCAGGCCAGGGCTGGGAAGCAGTGGAGACAGGAGGCCAGAGTGCTCAGGGCCCGTGGCTGCAGCTGGCCCGCGGGCTGGGAGACGGGCAGGGACGGAGGATGTGTGTGCAGCCTGGCCCTGCCCACGAATGAGAGAAGAATCCTGGCACACCCAGATTACATGCCAACTGGAGGAAAGGCTGCCAAGGGCCTCTGGGTGGGGCCTCCTCCCCGGGGGGAGAGGCCCCTGGCCCTGTGCGGACCTGGCATCTTCCCTCTGCTCTGTGGAAAGGTGATGACACCTGAGCAGCGGCAGGCAGAGGCCAGGCCAGACCGTGGGAGAGAGAGAAGGAGGCTGGGGAAGAGCACACGGAACCCAGGGGGCGGGAGCGTGTTCCCTTCTCCCTCTCCCCCCGGGAAGGAGTGGTGGGCAGCAGAGGAACCATCTGTCCTCCCTCCCTTTCAATCTCCTACTCTGAATTTATTCTTCACTTCACTTCACATGACAGGAACATGATGTCATTTCTTCCTGTTACTCATCACATTAGCAAACAGAGCTATTGCCAACTCACAGAGCTGCTTTGCTTGGGGTCAGCGGGCCAAACGGGCTGCAGCCCTGCTCGTCCCCAGGGTAACCTCACAGCCTGTCCGCATCCCCCTTCCCCCAGCCAGCCAGCCACGCAGGGGTTCAGTGGGCCTTGGAGACACAGCACAGAGCCACAGTGGGTTTAGGTCCTGCTAAACTGTAGGACCGTGGTCATCACTTGCCATGTCTGTGCCTCAGTTTCCTAGCTTATCCCACAGCTGTTGTAAGGGTCACACAAGATTAAGGGGCTAGTGCAGGGCCTCATCTTCAACATCTCAAAAGACTTACTGAGCATCTAATATGTGGTGGGCTCTGTCCTCAGAGCTGGATGATCCCCGGCCCAGCCCACAGAGGGGCTCATCCCATGGGGTAAAAGGCAATTAAAAAAGCTGCTGCCACTGCCATAACACCAAGGACAGTTGTGGGGAGGGTGGGGGACAGGACACAGGCCCAGGAGGCACACACGCTGCTCAGCCACACATCAGCTGTGCCACTGGGAGCGAACCACCTCTCCGTGCTTCAAGTTTCTCCTTTCTGAACAGGGAGAGAATGTCGTCTACCTGACTGGGGGTGACCATTACAGGAAGTAGTTTAGGTAAATGTCGCAATGTTGGGTATAAGGTAAAGTTAGGTAATAGCTTTAAATACTAATGATAATTGTAATACTTAATAAGTGTGGTAAGTACTACGGAGTAAGATATGGGTAGAAAAGATGGCTTAACAGAAGCAGCTAATCGGGCCACAAGCTGGGAGGAGAGGCTACAGTCAGGGGTGCTCTCTCAGAGATGACGCCTGAACTTAGACCAAAAGAGCAGCATCTGTGAAATTAATTACCCCTCACGGTGAGGTTTGCTTGTGGCCGTTAAGAAAAGACGAATACTACCTACCCAGCTCCTACTTCATGTTGCTGGGAATGTCCTCCCTCCCTCCTCGCTGCTACAGGGACCTAAAGAGCCAGGCCACTGCTGGGCCTGGAGCGGACAGAGGCTCCAGCGAGTCCCAGGTGGCAGCAGCACCAGCCAGGATGACTGTTCTGGAGGCAGGGCCACACGCCTCCCGAGTGGCAGGGCCAGGTTCCTGCGGCCTTAACGGGGGTCCCGCAGGGGGCCCAGGAGCCCTGCCACGTGGAGATGGAGGAGGCCCCTGTGGGAGGCAGCAGGCAGAAGAGGATGCGCCCCGTCCGCCCCATGTGTGGCTGCTGACAAGTCAGAGGCTCTTTTGAACACAACTGCATCCTGATTACATCCTAATTACATACAGTCTTCACTGCAGTAATGGCACATGTGTCCCATACCGTGTTCCCATCTCAGTGTTTTTTAAACCTACTCGAAAGACAAGGTACCTACCCTTTTCCAAAACAAAACGACTCAGGTGCACACAACCTGCTTTCTACAATTTTCCTGATCAATCCTGTCTGAAAGCCGTGAAGGCTAGGGAGTGACCCCTGTAATTAAAACAAGCCTCGGTCTGCCACTTGTGTTCTCCAGATTGCTCCTTAGCTCTGACACTTACGTTTTCCAGGAAACCTCCTGTCAATTTTTGATTTACTGACCTGAATCACGGTCCTGACCCGGCCCTCCTGACGGCCAGGCCCCACGCTGAGCAGAGCTAACAACCTACTGCCCGGGGGAGGGGAGGGAGATTTTGATGTATGCTTGACCGAGGCATCTGTGATTACTCCAGGGCTTTTTTAATTGAAAGGCTCGGTAACAAATTTTGATTACTAAACCTAACGGCAGATCACTAAATAACTTGGACAGTCTCTCCAGATTTTTCAAGGGAGTGAAACTTCCATTTCCACACCAAATCGATCTGCAGACTTACCAAGGTCGATAAGAATCGCATGCTGCTGGGAGGTGAGCTGCTTTAAGAGTTCCTTGTACGGCGTGTCCTTTGGCTGCTGTTTACTGGGAAACTGGTGTTTAAGGTGGTATTGCTCTGCTAGGAACTTCCAGATTTCACCCCGGTGATGACGTGGTACACCTTCGGGGTGGGGGTGGGCAGGGGGAGGAGAAAATACAGAGAGAGACTTTATGCACAGGATACAACTTAATAATAATGAGTTGTATTTTATTCCATTGATCTGAATTCTTGTTCCACTATGAATTAGCAGCACAGGAAGCAACCCAAACTGTGTTCTATTCCCTTCCTTCCCCCACAATCTCCCTTTTCCCCTTCAATTTCCTTCCACCTTTCAAATCCATAGTCTGTTCAGACTGTAGTAGAATCTGCCAGGCGTAAACTGTGAATGATGTGAGCCCCTACGCTGTGCCAGTTCAGAGTTTTCCAGGGAGGGAGACAGCATGTAACCCTACAATGCAGAATGTCATCTCATAAAAGGGATTTAATCAGAGAGAGTTAAGATGAAGGAAATAAAGATTTCACAGAATCGCTTGTGCGAGGACTTACGAGTAGGGGAAAGGAAAAGAGACAAGTCAGAGGAAGGGACCTGTGAGTGTCCTGTCGTCCTGGGCACCGGGCACACGTGGGGAGGGAGCAGGGGACAGTCAAACTGGAAGGGTTTTATTGGAGGCAAAACTGAGGGCAAGAAACCTGCACTTCATTTGGTAGCTCAGGGGAACCACAGGATGTTTCTGAGCTGGGACAGAGTAGCCTAATCAAAGCCGAGATTCTAAGCTATTGATTAGCTGACTTTCTGCAAGGGTGGGCTGGAGGAGGGGCCAGAGGCTGCACACCCCTGTCCAGTGATTCGGATGTGACTGATCGGAACCCTCAAAGTGATAAAAAAAAATGTCTGCAGCTAAGAAAAGTTCTCTTAAAGTCAATGATGTCATTTAGGGCAAACATTAGAAAACTGGGCGGTCTTCAGAATTCAAAATTCTTTGGTTCATTATTCGGCCGTCACCAGGCCCCAATGTGGAAATGGGGAGAGAAGGAAGACTACAGATAAGACGCCAAATCTTTCTCATCTCTGAAGGGAGTTCTCGTGAGAGGAAAGGAACCCCTGAAGAAAGGTTCATCTTTCCCCCACCCAGAAGAGGAGGTGACTTCCCTGGCTGGCCAGGGCCTCCCAGGGAGGTGGCCTTTCTAAGTGTCACACCCACCACCACAGGGAGAAGTTTCTACTTTGGCAAGAAGAGGGCAGCAGCCACAGCTGTCTCCTGGGAGGTCACTGTGCCGTCCCCATTCTCAGCACTTCACATGATCCTCACAACATGCTAAGGGAACCATTGCCCTCCCGGTGGAGACAAGGGCACAGAGGCCACCGAGAAGAGGTCCCTTGCCTGGGAGCACCCAGCTGGTTAGTGGCAGCCATGGTGTGGGAGTGACATTTTCCAGCGATATCCTCCCTGTCACAATGGTCAGACATGCGCCTGCTCACCCAGGTATACTAGAGAGAAATATTTTATGTTCCTACCCAGCAATTAATAATAAAATAACCATTTCTAGATTTGAACGAGATAGCAGTCACTGTATTACTCAGCCCACAGGAACTATTTTAAAATAATCACTCATAGCCATCTCTTGGGAATACTTAAGGTGTGCTAAGTAATTTGGGTTTTCCCTTACACATACCAACTATAAAAAAAAGTTAGCCTGTGGGAGAAACACAGGGCCACACTTAACCGTGACCACATCCTGCACCTCCTCTGAACATACAGCTCAGTGTTAATCTGATGACCCGTGTGGCGGGTTGAATGGTGGCTTCCAGAGACATGTCTACATCCTAATCCCCAGAACGAGTGGATGTTAACTCATTTGGGAGAAGGGTCTTCACAGCGATAATTCAGATTTTGAAATGAGATCACCACCCGGATTACCCAGGTGGGCCTTCCATCCAACACAAGTCTCTGTAAGAGGCACAGAAAGGAGAAGACCAGCGGCGGTGGCCGTGGGACCGCGGATGCAGAGACTGGAGGGTGCAGCTCCAAGTCAAGGTGCCAGCAGCCACCAGAAGCCAGAAGAGGCCACATGCAGCCCTGCCGACCCCTTGACTTCAGACTTCAGGCCTCCAGGATGTGAGACAATAATTTGTTGCTTTAGCCACCAATTTTGTGATCATCTGTTGGCAGCGACAGGAAACTAACATGCCCTGGGTCTTCTGATGTTCTTTTATTGCTTCTCTTGTTCTCTACTATTCCTGCTCAGAGATACATCTTCGGTGCCTGTGTGTACAAATACGCACAGGCTAGACTTTAATAACACTTCAGACCATATTAGAAATAAATGCGGCCTGAAAACCAGTCAGCATGGTAATGATTTACAGAGGGGCTTTACACAAAGTATTTTTTCAAACTGGGAAATTTTCCCAAGTTAGGAGATGAACAATTTCCTCCTATTACTAAATCATTCGCGCCAAGCTCATCAGACCTGCATCTTTTGGGAGGAGGAAAACACTGTGTGACCGGGCAGCACCACATCCTCCACTGTTAGAGAAAGCCCAGCCGTGTGGTTTAAAAGCAAAGGGTCACGCAAATCAGAGCCAGTGCTTTTGCTGAGAATGACCTGGAATCCCCACCCCCGTACCTGGTTTTGCCTGCACGCCCAACCCGGGACAGAATTCTGGCAGAGTCAACCCAGGGCCTGTAGGCAGGGTTCTGGGTGGACAGGTGGCCACCCACCATCCAAGCATTAATACCTTTTAAGTTTTATGACTTTAAAAGTGATACATGCTTGCGATTTAAATAAAAAAACATCTGAAAGGGCAAAAGGTATAAAGAAGAAAATGAAAAACTACCCATAGCTAGAGTAAATATAGAATTCACCATCCAAAACAGGAAGCTTCTAAAAGCAAAGGAAAGGAAGGATATTAATTATTTCACTGGAACAAGTGGTAGACCAGGGCGAGGCCAGGCCGACCAGATGTTTGTCATCCTGCTCACCACGCGGATGTCCGCAAGCACCCAGGACACACACACAAGCACGCAACTGTACGTGTGAGCCCATGCTGGCCTTTTCTTTCATTTAGCAACTTATCTTCTGCATCAAGACAAACCTACTGTGTCATTTTCAAGGAATACAACGTGGGTGTGATCACATGGTTGGGGATTTGGGTTCTGTTTTATTTCGTGGCTATTAATGCCACAACAAGCATTCTTTCCCACTATAGACCATTTTTGGCTGATGCATATCCAGGCTGGGTTTCTATATGTGGCATTGCTGGGTCAAAGGTAATGGGAGTTTGCACCTGGCCCCTCCTTCCAACTGCTCAGGTCCCCTCTGGGCAACCCCATACCTGGAAAAGCAGACCCAGTTTTTATAAAGAGCTACTTGACATCTTTTAATCATTAAGTAAATGAGATCATTCAAATAGATCATTAAATAAATCATTCAAACCCAAACTAAGCTTTGGAATATATTTAAAACTCCGCAGAACTTTTCTTCCTTCTCCCAAGCTGACATCCTAATCCTGCTACTGTGATTCAGTTTTGACTTGGAAAGTTCATAAATCCCTTTATTTCCACCACTGAGGGGTGTCTTACCCATAAAGGAATTGTCTTTTCTTTTAAGGGCTTGGAAGTGACTTGGCCTAGACCTGAAGGTCAAAAGTGTGGCTCTGATTTGATCTCATTGTTTTATTCTGAGCTACAGGACTGGCTATGGCCTTTTGTTTGGAGTCATTAAATCCTATGTGTTGAAACCAGCTGAGTAACTGACAAAGGCCTTTTACTGTTGAAGACACAGAGTTCCTGACATAGAAAGTGAAGTGGCACTGTCGGGAACACATGAGGAAATTCTGGGTCAGCCTTAGTTCCCCTTCAGTGTACAAACTGTTCAACTACCTCTCTTAACATCACTACACAGGGTCCGGATACTGAGTATTTCTGGTGGTCCCCCTTGTGAAATGGATGATGAAAACCACTATTTCCAGGAGTCAGGTTTCTAAGAAAGTCAAACATCTGGAACAGCTATCACAGACCCAGGTGATTTGCCTTTTGTAGAAGCAAAGCTGTCTTATGTGGTCAACAGAAAAAGGGAAAGAATAAACTCATTCTTTTCTCTGCTTCCTCCTTTTTCAAAACAACCACTGAGGGCTGTGGGTGCCATGATGAGCCTCCAGCTACTACTATGGCCACGAAGAATGTGAGAACTGCAAGGGAGCTCTGAGATCCTCTGTCTGGTCCACACCTCTCATTCTAGCAGCTGGGAGGCCAGAGCCCAGAAAGGTGGGGACACCTGCCAAAGATCACCCAGGGAGTTCTCACCACCTACCACATTTCTGGTCTCAGAGAACAGTACTGCTGAGGTGCGGCTCAACCACAGGTGGTACCAGACGGTGCCTAGAACCAGGGTGAGGCCAGCTCTGCCATCACCACTCAACTGCTCTCAGTCCATATTTCCCGGCCCATAGAAAGGGGAAGGTCACCTAGCAATGACCATGTATTACCGAAGTTGATGCTGTCAGCACCCAGAGGGTTCAATAAGGCCTGCCTGATCAGGAAAGAATAAGACTACTTCTGACTTACTCTCTTAGAGACGAACAATGCACGTGTAACTTCCCCCACTGAACAGCTAATAAAGTCAGAAGAAAACCATAAGAGTTACATAGGTGCCACCCTTCTTCTAAACACTTGGTTCTTCAGGACGAGACTGGCCAGCACTCGGAGGCACTGGAATGCGCTCAGACTCAAGAGCTCCCACTCTCGCCAGCACCCTCACACATAAACTTTAAAGGACACGGCTGTTCACTTGGACGCTAATGGTTGTTGCAGTGAAGCTCTAAAATAGTGCTTCTCAATTCTCTGTGATGAATGACCAGTTTTTTTCTTTAAAAATTTTCCAGTCCACAGCAAACTGATACCTTTATACCATATAGTAAAAAATGAATCAGTAGGAAAATAAAATGAGAAAAAAAACCCTGATGAAATAAAAGTCCACATTTTTTTTTTATTAGGATCTGTCAAATGACTATAAAAGTTTCTAAATGCTTGGTCTCGAGTTCTGTACTTATGTTGAGCCAGTGACGGTTTGGATTGGTACACGGTCAGCAGACGACACTAAACACAGCAGCAAAACCGCCCCCTCCTCTGGGCTTGTTGGTGGAACGGACACAGGCAGAAAGTGGGGCTCAGAGAGGTTAAGTCACCTGCCTAAGGTCACAATGCAGATTGGGAGGGCTGGGATCTGAAGCTGGGGTGACCTGTCTTCAGTCTGTGCCCAATACTCTATGCTACCTCCCAGGGGTGCTCAGAGAGAGGCCACACACTTGGCTCTCAGGTCACTGTTGAACTCAGAGGATATTACCATATCGTTACCCAGTCTACAGGCAGCTAAGTCCTGGGGTTTCCTGTCTTCTTCCTGTTCACTGGTTTTCTGGGCCTTGTAACTGATTTGCTTAAAAGGAATCATGAAAGATAATGAAAGTCACATCAATTAACTAAATATCTGGACACAGATTAATGAGAAATAGGAGAGAGATGCCCACTAAAATTGCACTTAAACATTTCTTTAATTTCATACATCTCCCCAACTGTCAGTGAGGGCTGAGGTTTGCAGACTGAGTCCCAGTAAGGCTTACCTTGCCCAACAGCCGAGTGCATTTTTTCCATGTCAAACTTAGTTTTAGATCTTCCCGGGGTGCTGAGCATCTTTTCCCACACTGTCGTTACTTCTTTAAGACAAGGCGTGATTTCTTCATAAGCAAGCTTCAGGCGCTTGTTCAGCAAGTCATTTTCAGAAGCTAGAACAGACCATTCGAGAGCACATTAGTGAACACTGCGGCTGCCTGTCTTCTATTTCACAACGTGGCTCTCGGGGGGGGGGGGCGGCGGTTTCTTATTTAGGGCCAAACCCCGACCAGGTAGCTTCTGCCAATAGTCGTATTTCTGCTTCCTGGAGCTGAATAGAATAAATCTATACTCTTCATAGGACATGTGCAATACAGGCTTTTAAATGAACAATTCTAGTAAATTAAAACTGACCACCTCACTTCCACCTCAAACCACTAAATCCAATCTAGATACAGTGGTAACACCGTCAGCCCCCAAACCCACTTCATATCACATCTGCGATCTAGACTGTGAGTTTTAACTAGGAGAGCCGGAAGGACATACAGCTAAGTGCAGGCCAACACAGACTTCTTTACAGTCATGACAAATACTGTATGTCTGAAGTACCTTATATTTAGTGACATTTAATCTGAACGTCACCAAGGTACCAGAGGCTCAGGAGCTCCCCCAGGGTCCCAGAGCAGGAGGCAGAGTGACCTGCGACCCTCAGCCTCACTGTGCTACAGAGCTTGCTGTTATAACTCACAGTTTTTTTTCTGGGATCAGGCAGAGATCAATCAAGGATCTTACGTATTTTCTAGAATCCAGGGGAGCTCTCTGAGCCAGAGTTTTCTGTGTGTGAAAGATTTTCAGTACAAATTTGATCTCTTTAACAGGTAGAGTGCCATTCAGATGGGTTTTTTTGTTCTTGTTCCCATTCTTGGTAAAGTGCATCTTTCAAGAAGTTTGTCCATTTCATCTAACAATTGGGTTGGCCAGAGACGTCATTTGTTTTTTTCCATATGATGGCTCTAGTTGTGCTTTGGTGTCTTTAACTTCATTCCAAACAATTTTGTTAGATGGTATTGTGACAGCTGTCATATCAGCATGCATTTTTTAAGAAATCTTGTCAAAATGGGTACATTTTTATGTAGTCATTTTAATATTGAAGATGACAGAAACTATGCAACATTTTTGGCATATTATGCTTTACTATTTCAAGAAAGGTAAAAATGCAACTGAAATGCAAAAACAAAGATTCATGCAGTCTGTGGAGGAGGTGCTGTGATGGACTGAAGGTGTCAAAAGCGGTTTGTGAAGGTTCTTGGTACTACTGATACGTTGGCCAAATAAATGCTTTGCTGTGGGGCTGCCTTATGCGTTGGAAGACGTTTGGCAGCACCCCTGTCCTCTATCTACTAGAAGCCAAGAGCAGGAGATGGCTGACATACTCAAACTACCCCAACAGAGGTATTGGTAAGAATGAAAAATGTGTCTTTTATTTTACCAAAAAAATGTAACTGACTTTTTGTCCAACCCAATGGTTATATTTATTGGCATAAAGTTGTCCTGAATCCTACAGACACTGGTAAGTCCGTGTACACATGTCAGAAGCCGGTTCTGCCCCATCCCCTACAAATACACATACTCTCCCACGCCAACCCCATTTTATTCCAAAGGAGACCAAGGCTGAGCAGTGTCGTCCTTTGTCCAGAGCCACAGAAGAAAGAAGTGCCGGTGGTAGAATGTGAAGCCCTTAGGTTAGCTCACTAAACCTAAAAGAGGCCCACTAAGCTTTTTTCTCTTTTTTACCACAATGCTTCTGAACCCCAGTTCCTAATACTTTTTAAATGAGAATTAGGACTTCCAGTCAAGATGGCAGCATAGGTAAACACGCTTGCCCCCTTGCACCAGCACATCAAAGTTACAGCTAAAATATGGAACAACCATCACTCAGAACAGACAGAAACTGAGTTGAATGGAAGTCTGGCAACTACGGAATCAAAGAAACTACACCCATCCAGACTGGTAGGAGGGGCAGAGATGCAGAATGGGCTGGTCCCACATCCATGTGTAGTACATAAAAATTCTGGAGGGATATCTCGGCAGCAAGAAGTCCCAGTTCCACTCCAGGCCCCTCAGCCCAGGGTTCCAGTGCTAGGAAGATAAGTCCTCATAACTTCTGGCTGTAAAAATCTGTGGGGATTGAGTAGGTAAAAGAAACTTCTGGAGTCCCAAGCAGTTCCTCTTAAAAGAACCCACACATGGACTTACTCAGACTCACTCCCTCTGAGCCCTAGCACAGGGTAGTAGCCTGAGAGCCACCAGTGGCATATGGGGAGGAACAGAAGTGTCTGGTGTCAAGGTCAGAGCTGGGGAACAACTTTCTCTCAGAACAGTGAGCAGAGGCCATTGATCTTTTCCCAAGCCCTCCCCCTACAAAGCCACAGAGCTGATAGGGGGTGCCACATCTGAGTCAGACAATGAAAAAGGTACGAAACGTTGTTTTGCAAAGTAAGTGCTGATAATATAAAATATTTTCTTTTTCCAAGTTAGAAATCGACCAAATGTGAACTCAGTTAATCTGGCTAATGGTACCCTGGTGGTAAGACCTTATTCATCTGATGCATGGATTCTGTACTTAAGTGACCCAACTACTGCCTTCAAGTACAAAAACATTTTTTAAAAAGAGGCACTAAGAAGGCCTGCAGAGATTCCTGGTCCAGCCTCTCACTCTGTGGACACAATAACTGAAGTTCACAGCAATTAAGGGACTTGTCAAAGTTACGGACCAGCTGGTGGGTGCCAGTGACTACAGTCCTAGTAGTGCTCTCCCTGGTCGTTTGTGATTTCTCATCTCCCATCTTTATTCTTCTCCTTCTACCTTTGAAGAATACACTGTGAAGGTCCTGTTAAACAATTCCCTACATCTGTGGAGTACAAATTTTCAAAAACTGGCCACCCTACATTCATTTTGGCTGGGAGGAAACACAACAGATGCCACCCCAGTTGAAGGGGCCCCTGTGGCAAGTCAGGCGCAGGAGGAGACTTGCTGACGCTGGCAGCACAGGGCTCTCAGGGCCGGCGCACGGTTCTCTGGCAGTGAACTCTGCTGTCTGCATGTCGGGCTGCACTGAGAGCCCAGCCAGCAAGGCGAGAAACCTGCTCTGGAGTCAACAGAACAGAAATATGTGGCCAGAAGACTCGGCTGCAAAGGCTCAATCCATGCATTCTGCTGCTGGCCCAGGCGACATCCTGCTGTCCGATAACCCAATGACGCCTCAAATTGCCGGCCTCCGAAATGCTGTCAACTAAGGCAGATGGGGCGGGCCTGTGACAAACGTCAAGGAGCCAAGGTGAGAACATTAGATACAAGACCGAACTGGTTATTACAGTAAATAAGGGTCTAAATCCCATGTCTGTGAGCTTCTAGGGCTGGAAGAAACCAGGCCCGTGGAGATCAGACGTAACTTTTCAAAAGAGTCATCTAAAAACTTATCATTTAACATGGGTGTATGAGCTAACTTGGACTTTGGATTAATGTTCAGGTCTGATTGATGTCCTTTGTGCAGGGTGGGCGGTGGCTGCCCACCCCAATCCTGTGCCGTTAGCAACTGCATCCACAGATAAAACAGTCTTCCAACTGCTAGCACCTCTCCAAAGCTTGGACAGGGAGGGCTAAGGCGTGGAAGCCACAGTAATTCAATGAGCCCAAGCTTACAGAAGAGTTTAGAAAAACTACATCCATTATTTCTTTTTTACAATGTAGTATTTTTTATAGCCAGGGAACAACCTTTTCAAAAATACCTTCAACTACAATTCAATTAAAATTCCAAATTCGATGCGTCATTATGCAGATATAATACCTGTAACATTTTAATCTTAAACAAGAAATGAGAGTCAGTTCAAAAAAGCAATAGTGTGCTGACCAAAAACTGCTTGTACTGACTCATACCCTGCTGTCTTGCATTAGGTGGCCTGCGTCTTCATTTACAATACAGGGAAAACGGCCTTGCAGAGGGGTACCACAGAGGACCACTGGCTCGGCAGCAGGGAGGGGATGCATTTTAGTTCCAACTTCATCGGAAAAAATAAGCTGTTTCACTAGGGCATTACAGTTCAGCTTCCAAATGTCTACAGTGAGTGAGGCAGATTTCAATGACGTGGTCATTGTAACGGATATTTAATCCACATATGCAAGAGCCAGGAACTCAACTTAACTGTAGAAAGAACCTCCTCATGCATGTTTTTTTAATTTCTTTTCCAAAGAGCATGCCAGTTGGCCTGAACCCATGATCAATTTCAAGAGTCACTCCCAGTTGCAATTTAACTTTCCTTTTTAAAAGCAATTGAAAAAAGGCAATAAAATGACTGTCTCTCTAGCACTTAGTACACTCCCTTGTTAGTTCTTGTCAAATTTTGCTTCTGTATTTCATGACAAAATTCTGGGCCCCCATCCCACCTCAACACAGCTTACTAAACATTTTTAGGCGGCTCATGATCAGACTGTTACTGAGGATTATTTCTGAGCAATATAGGTCCTGTGCACACCAATATAATGCTCGCTAAATTATATTGAGCAAGTGTATTGTGTTTCCATCGCAAAGGTAAACGTGTTGAACTTTGCAGCGCTAAGAAGAGAAATGAGTCCCAGCAGTGCAAATGAATGCTCACACTGCCAGATGAAGTGGGAAGCAGCAGAGAGATGCTGGGAGGGGCCAGTGAAAGTATACAAGGCAAGGTGTCCCAGGTCACCTTAAGAAATGTCCCAGTTCGTTAGAGTCTGGCAAGTGGCCATTTACATAGCTTTACAACAGCCTTGCTTTTTTGATATCCTGATCTCATCAATTATAGTCACAACTCTTCCCAACACCCCGAGAGGCTAGCCAGCGGCGTCCCCATTTCACAGGTGAACCCTGATTTCCCGTGGCTGCCATGCGCACGACTGGCCAGGATAAGCACTACAGCTTATGACCTATGATAAACATGACTGCCTTCTTGCTTTCAACAAAAATTCCAGCCAACATACACGTGAAGGCAAGTGCATGCTCCAAAGCTGTCACTTAGCTGTCACTCAGCGGTGCCATCACTATGGGACCTGTTTTAGACATCTGCTTTCAGAATTACTTACCTTCAGAACACACAAGCAAATGGTAGGAAAACAGCTGGGAGAATCCTCGGCGATCACTGCTCTAAAAGGCCCCAGTGCAACCCCACAGCCCTGCTCTGCTCATATGCCCGCAGGGCACGACCCAGCTCTCAGCTTCAGCACTGAGTCTGCATCCGTAAACAGCCTCTTACAACTGTTGGACCACTTCTGTATCAAAAGATCTCATTACTTTATATTTTAACTTCTTGTTTGTGGTCAAAGATAATCTGCTTATCTGGACAATGAACCATATTCATCAAGTCTAGTATCTTAATGACTTTCATCTCTTAACAACAAGCAAGATCATTATTAAAAGGAGGAAGTTCAGTGAAATGTACAGTAGCCGCACCTATCCACAGGGGATGTGGGCCAGGACCTTCAGTACAGAAGCCTGAGACCATGGACAGTGCTGAGTCCTGTACAGACTATGTTTTTCTTATACATAGATACCTTTTCACTGAAAGGAGGAAGCACTTTACCACTTCTCTTTGGCACACCCAAATTTTGTGTTTCGGGGCCATTATTAAGAAAAATAAGAGTTCCTCAAACACAAGCACTTCGACACCATGACAGTGGATCTGACAACCAAGCCGGCTTCGAAGTGAGTGATGGGTGAAGAGTGTGTACAGCGAGGGCACTTCGGACAAAGGGATGATTCATGTCCCGGGCAGGATGAAGTGGGACAGCTGGAGAGTTCACCACACTACTCAGAACAGCGCACAATTTAAAACTCATGAATTGCTTATTTCTGGAATTTTCCATTTCATATTTTCGGACTGTGGGGTCACTGAGAGCCCAGAGAGCGAAACCACAGCTAAAGGGGGAACCACTGTACCCTAATTCCAAAATTTCCTTAGGAGTGACGGCATGGCTGAACCACCTGTACGGTCTCCCTCTGAGAGAATGTCCAGACTTCCTGACCAAAATTCTCATTATTTTATAGCCAGGCAACTCTCTACACCCTGAGACCCATGTTCTTTCCATTATACCACCCAGGGTACATAAACTTAGCTACTTTGAAAATAATATTTATTGCTTCAAGTGACAGCATGGAAACAGGAAATGAACAGAATCTAAACTCTCAAAGTTCATGTCTTATTTTGATACTGACATGACCCTGGGCAAGTTGCCCGGCTTCTCTGAGCCTTAGTTTCCTCTCCAGGCTAACCCCTGCCTCCTGGAGTTGTCCTCAGGAGTGAACGAGTCTGCCTCCATAAAACACCTTGACGTCAGCCCAGGGAGAGCTCAGCTAATGTTCAAGTTTTCAGGTTACTTGCCACTCACTAAAAATACATGCAGAGTGAGGCTATGAACTTTAATGATTACATGGGATTAGTTCATATGTAACACCCAGGCAGAGACTCTGGCTGTGGACAAAGTATGGGGAGAGAGAGAGAAACAAAACCAAACCCACTTTTAGAAAGTTAAAACTTATATTTGCAGGTTGTTTCTCAGAAGTTCTAGACATCATGCTAAAAATGACCACACAAGCATAGTTAATACAGTTGGTGAGATCGTTAGGTCTCCTGAGTGCTAACTTTGAGAAAGTAAATGGATGTTTACATACATATATACACACATTTACGGAGATACATGTATTGTTAGACTATTTTGCTTTCTCTGGAAGGTGGTACGCTTACATCTGATGTGATTTCACTTCAAAGCTAAGACAGATTACAGTCGTCAGGCCTGTTCAGGACAAAAAATGGCAAACCAACCTTGGAGCTTCTGATTCTCCTTCTCCATTCGGAGCAGCAGTATCTGCTGTAGGATGGCCTTCCGCCACAGTTCCCGAAGCTCGCGAGACGTCCTTTTCTTCTCCTCTGGCACAGGGCCAAAGGGCCCATCTTCACAAACTGCTTCCAAAGGAGATCTCGGGGGAAGCTCTCCCAGCTCGGAATAATCTGAGAGGGAAAAGGACATTTCTGAATGGTCATTTTTCAACAAAAATTTGTATTTAACCATGGTGCCAAACCAGAAAACTCTACTCATTCAGATACTGCATAATGATATCACCCAAACTGATGAATGGTGATTTAACACGCACTGTGACATACTACATTTGAGCCATGAACACGTAACATGTCAAATAGTCCACAAAAGTTATAGCAGCTGAGGAAATGTTCAAAGATACCTACTTATTAAGGTGCAATATTTCTTCTTCTGAGTTAATGGCTACATTAATAAAAATAATAATAGCAAACATTTACCCAGTACCATTCTGAGGGCCTTTACGTATAATAATTTATTTAACACTCGACCACCATATGACATAGGTACCATAACTACTCAGTTTTAAAGAAAGCAAAGTGAAGCATGGGGGGATTTAAGGAACTTGCCAATGTCACACGGTTGGGAAGTAGTGCAGCCAGGACTGCAACCGGTCTCACTTGTATACGCCTTTTAACCACCTGTTACATGGCTAGGTATTCTGAAATAAGGGTAGCAATGACCATTAACAGATCCTCTACCGAGTCCTGGGCACCATACCAGGTGTTTCACGTACAGTGACTTGTTCGATCCCGAGGAGGACAACTCCAGAAGGCAGGGGTTAGCCTGAACAGGAAACCAAGGCTCAGAGAAGCCAAGCAACTTGCCCAGGGTCACAGAGTGGGTAAGCAAGTACGTTGAGATCCCAACCTACATCTGCCTGACTCAGAAGCCTGCACTTTCCGCTGGATACCCCCACTATTCAAATGTTTCCTGGGTCTTCAGTTTTTTAGTTTCTATTTCTAGTTGAAATCTCTTTACAGCTCATGCACCTGTACCTCTCTTGGCTGCAGACCCTGTGTGCTGGCACACAGCATTACCACTCACAAACACCGACAGCACGCCCTGTGAGCATCCATCCCACCTGCTCGCGGTGAGACTAGTCTGGAAGAACGGCGCAAGTTCCTGCGCAAATGGACCCTCTCTGATTCAACTCATCCTTGGGAGCCTCTGTCCAAACTGAACCTAAATATAATCATGGTCTTACACACCGTGGAAAGACCTTCACAGCGACTTGAGTCTCACAGCCCCATGATGTAGTGTGATGCTCGATACAATCTCTACCAGTCAACAGCTCCAACGTAATTCCATGCTGATGATTAATTTCCAGAACAGTCATCAGCACTGACTGCTCATTGTCTTCGTCTGAAGTTGGGTTTATTTGCCTGCTTTGAAATCAAACACAAGCTACCATATGCTTAATTTCCTAAAATAACTTGTCCATGTTAACACCTCTTAAAATTACTGGAATAAGAAAATTATGCTCAGGGGGAGTACTGTGTAAAGTATGTAACTGTGAAACCACCATGTTGTACATCTGAAACTAACATAAAGTAATACTGAATGGGAACTGTAATTGAAAAATAAAATTTAAAAATAAAAATAAAACAAAAAGTTATGGTAACCATTAAGAAACCTTAATGATTGCTGCAGCATTTAAATGCTTATCATCACATTTCTATATGTGCTCATTTCATGACGATCCATTAAACAAGTGAATAAATTAAAACTACTTCTTTTTGAGGTAAGAAATAACACAGTTCATGCACATTGCAGGACGATGCTCGCATGCTAACGGTCGATAGAAATGCAGGAAATAAGATTGTGTAGTATGACCTCAATGTCAAAATATGATGACAGGCAAGTACAGTTCAGTGATTACGAGGTCAGGCTCTGGAGCTGGCTCCCTGGGTTTTAGTCAAGAGCCTGCCTTTATCGATTCTGTGACCTTTAGCAAATTAATTTCTTTGTGCCTCTGTTTCCCGGTCCGTCAACAGCACCTCCCTAATGGTGCAAAAGAGACCGAGGTAACACACATGACAAACCACTAAAACAGGACCCAACCCACAGTAAGAACACAGTAAACCTACCAGCTCTTACTGTCTGCTATCACATGTTCACTGAGGACACAGGAGAAGTGCCGAAACATCAAAATTTAGTCAGTGAACTGAAGTTCGAAGAAGACTCAACAAAGCCACCTTGACAATGAGGGTCTGTCCAGCACCCAGCAGAGCCTCTGGCACCCAGCAGTACTTTTTAAGTAACTGTTGGACAAAAGAAGACGTGAATGGATGCTGGGTTTGGGCATGTTTGTTGTTGCTCTTTGAATTTCCTGCATTTATTACGATAAACATCTTTATAATCAGAAAAGTAAAGAAAAATAATGCAGAACTGTTCTGATTTAAATCAAAGATTAAAAGATGTTCTCCTGTCCTGGCTGGTGTGGCTCAGTGGGTTGAGTGCCGGCCTGTGAATCGAAAGGTCGCCAGTTCGATTCCCTGGGTTACTGGCCAGGTCCCCAGGCGGGGGCACATGGCAGGCAGCCAATCAATGTTTCTCTCCCTCTCTTTCTCTCTCCTTTCTCATCTCTCTAAAGAAGTAAATAGTAATAAAACCTTAAAAAAAGTTCCTCTGCAAAATACCTAGAAGACAAATTAACCTCTCAAACACCTGCATACACAGGACTAATCATTATTGAATACGATCAACTTCAATCTTTTTTTCAAAAAGGAATTCAAGTCAGTATTATTTAATCTTATTCTGCAGCTTGAAATTTGCTGTCTTTCCTTCTTTTTTCTTTTACCACATTGGCTGTTGAAACTGTGCTGGACACTCCGTTATGATTCAAGCTCTGCTTTATCTCGTGTTGGAAGGATTTACACTCCCGCTGGTTCACAACAGTCTCGTCTCCAAACAGCAAGTCCTGGCTGGTGAGGCGGGCACTGGAGCAGTAGTCGGAGCGGCATGTTAACATACTTCCACATGTATGTTATAGCAGCATGTCAGCAAACATTCGCATGTACACAAGAATTCAGGGACCCGTCGGCCAACAGAACAGCAGGTGAAGTGAAGCTGAAAATTCTCTCCCCTTCTTTTTTATTGAGTTAGACAATTTTTTCTGATTTTTAAATTAGTTTACATTCAGTATTATTTTGTATTAGTTTCAGGTGTACAGCATAGTAGTTATACAATCACACACTTTAGAAAGTGTTCCCCCAATATTTCCAGTACCCACCTGGCACCACACATGGTTATTACAGTGTTACTGACTATATTCCCTACGCTGTACTCTACATCCCTGGGACTATTTTGTGATTACTAACTTGTACTTTTTAATACCTTCACCTTTTTCACCCAATCCCCCACACCCCTCCCTTCTGGCAACCATCAATCTGTTCTCTGTATCTGTGAGTCTGTTTCAATTTTGTTTATTTTGTTCTTTAGATTGACCATGTAAGTGAAATCACATGGCACTCTTTCCCAACCGTAAGCGCTATTAACAAAACAAGGGCTCATCATACCTAGTTTCCTTCCTCTAACCCCATAGTTTCTGTTTACCACAGCCTTTCTCCCCCTGGGTGTCCTGAAAATTCCCACTACATTACTTTCAAACGGGGTGTAATGAACAGAACAGCTGTGACTCAGGCCAGGCCGATGGAACATGTCTGGGAGTTCAGGCTGTTTGCTTCATTTCTTCTCTCCAACTAGGTTGCTATCACGGGCTACAGTCCATACAAGCTTATGAAGCTCCAGCTTCTGCTGGTTTCTTGTCCAGAGAAATCAGATCTGCCAAGACTGCAAGCATTGTTTAGTGCTGATGACTGTGAGATTTGAGGCACAAACTGCCTCACTAATGTCCTCCATTTTTGTGTTCTTTTTCTTATTCTCAATCACAACTCAAGTTTGTTGAGCTTTTACCATGTGGTGAGTCCTTGACACAAATAAGCTTGGCTGATTCTCACCACCACCTCATCAGAAAGGTGATGATATTCTCATTTCACAGCCCAAACAAGTAAGGTGCAGTGAGGTTGTTTGTTTTGTTTTTTTAACTTGGCCAAGGTCACACAGTAAGTAAGAGTCAGAGTCGCAGTCAAGGTGTACTTTTCTCCAGAGTAAAAACTGTGTGTTCAGTGCTTTTCTAACTCCTAGGTGCCCGAGCATCACGTGGGGACCCTGCTAAACGGCAGAGCCTGACTCAGCAGGTCTGGGGGCAAGCGGAGAGTCTGCACTGCTCTTGAGCCCCCGTGATGCAGCCACTGCCGGCTCTCCAAACACACTCGCAACTGTGGGCCTCACTCGGCATTTTCACTGTTCATTCTCGTAGGTGACCCTACGTGCTTGTTACCACCTCAGCGCTTCATTTCCTTTCACTGTTACCACTGGGACACAGTTCAAAGCCGTTGTTTTCAGCTGCCTGAATTTAGGCCTTCACAGGGCCAGAGCTTGTCCTGGCCTTGGTCAGGGTGCCAAGGCCAAGTGCAGAACACAAAGAAGGATTATGAGTACTTGTGGTCATTCCACTTCTGAATTAACAAAATAAAAGTGAATCCACTGAAGAGGTCAGCAGGGTTTCTCAGCCTCCACACTAGTGCCATTTTGGGCTTCACAACCCTTCGACATGGGTGGGGTGGGGGCCGCTCTGAGCACTGTGGGATGTTTAGCAGCGTCCCCGGGCACTGCCCACAGGGGACTGTAGTACTGCTCACCCCAGGAGCGACAATCGGAAATGACAATCAGCAATGCCTGGTCATTGCTAGATGTCCCCTGGGAAGAAGCAGGGACCAGATCACCCCCAACAAGAACCTGATTCAGAATTTTAAAGACCCACCACTTATTGTCCTCTAAATCCTGTGAAGAGGCATAATATATCTCTTTCATCTAAATTCATTTTATATGGCAATAATTACTGAAGGTATAGTTTAAAATAAGCAAATATTTTAAAAATATATTATCTTTTGTTCATATTAAGAGTAGCTTAGTAACAAAGTAGTTTAGTAATTTATAAAAAAGGAACAGTTAAATATCTGTGTGTTCTAAATTCGGCCTGGCTAATTCAACCCAAGAGGCCCCTTTCTTACCCATGTAGATAGACGCCGACCTGGCCTAAGGCTGCAGCTCTGTTATCAGCCCTCTTTTGTGTGTGAGTGTGCACACCTATGTGTACTGATGTGTGAACTCACGTGTGTAAGGAGCTGAGTGGACTGGCAGGATGAGGATAACGGAAATGCTGGACAACTGTCAGCTACGAACCTTGTTCTGCTAATAAATGTGCGCATCATTGCAACTTGGATAATTCCTAAGCCACTGACACCAGCTTTTGTTGAGTCCCTTCGTTGTACCCAGGATGGGATGTACCAGGGGGTCTAAGAGAGGCTGTTGATGATTCTGCTATTTTCCAGACCAACACTGGGGGTCCGGCTTCTTTCCTTGACTTCCATCCTTGCAGAGAGGCAGCCGAGGAAGAGCACACTTGGCAGAGCAGAGGCTGAGCCAGGGAAGGGCTGCCATACCCCCCGGCCAGCAGGGTCAGTCCGTCTGTAAACACATGCACCTTCTTGGGCTCCAGTCCCTCGGTGCACATAGTGAGAGACAACATTCACCTCTGACTCCACCAACTACGGAGACCACAGGCACTGAGGCATATTTATAAAGTCTGCAAAGCCACAAAACCAAAGGGCTACAATAACACGTCAGCCTAGGACTGGATTTTACTATTCTGACATCTCCTGTAATGACAGGATGTAGAATGCTTAAATTATGTAGGCTTTCAGAAACAACAGTCTTCCATGGGTCCTAAGAATTTTCAAACCAGCCATAACTCAGGGGCCCTACGAGACAACCGCCTCCCTTTAAATCATCGTGGTGACATTCTCAATAGGGTCGTAAACGCGATCTATGCTGGCGTGTCAATATTTTAGATGCCAGGCTGCTCCCCCAAAACTCCGTGCCGCTGCGTCCTCTCTCCTCACACACAAATGCACGGGGCAGAGCACCACCTCGCGGGCTAAGACACAGCCTGGCCTGTGTCAGGGCCGCGGGGCTGGGAGCATGCAGCCAGCCTCACATAAAGCCAGCTCCTGGCTCTGGAAAGTGCCGGGTACGGGGCTCCCTCCTGGTATTTTCACAGGATGCCGATACCGAGTTTGGGGCTGTGGTTGCAGACATGACAGTGAATCGCACGCTGAGTGCCCTGCAAGAGACAGGAGCTCCAGGGAGAAGAGGGAGAGACAGACCCCTATTCTCCGGTATTCTGGCTTTTTCTGTTACCCCACAATAGAGCAGTTTATAACTCTCAGTCCCTCTTGAAAATTCTCGACTCCCGTGCCAAAAGAAAAAGAAATGTTTAAATTCTAGTTATCCCTAAACCTCTGCTTTAACAACATGAATGGTTTTGGAGACGAGAATGGAAACTGAGCGTGATTCTCTGGAGGAAAGTTAACGGCAACAGGGGCCGAGAGCTGCAGCGCCCGCTGTTAACCACAGCTGAGGAAAGCGTCTTTAAAAACCAGAGTAAAATGAGCGTGTAGATTTAAGGAAGGAACTGGCCGTCCTCTACGGTGCCATCGCACTGGCTACGAAGCACGAATAGCGTTACCCCCACTGCAGAAGAACAGAGAAGCCGGAAGAGCAGGGGCTGCTGTCCCCTACCCAAGCTGTGCCTGGAAAACCAGGTACATGGAAGAGTCACCAGCAAATGAATCCATTAACCCAAGTTGCTCTGAACACACAGTACAACCCTACCAGGACTTCTTTAGACGGTTTGTGAAAAGTGATAAAAGAACTTCCTAATTTCTCTACACTTGTACTGTTTGATGGTCTAGCTATAAGGAAACAGTTTCTTTAAAAGTAACATTTGTTTGGTAAAAAGGAGTGTTTTTAAGTGTTTGGCACCTGCTGTTGGAAGTACAGATATGAACATGACAACAGTCCCCTCAACATGGCTATGTTCACTGCAGCGTCACGTACAACAGCCAAGACACGGAGGCCACCTAAGCGAGCGCTGATGGTCGAAGGGATGAGGGAGATGCCACACATACACACACGGCAATACTGCTCGGCCATGCAGAGGTGAGACACCACCCTTTGTGACAAGGTGGATGATCTCAAGAGTAGTAACGGAAATAAGTAACACGGAAGAGGACCAAAACCATACCATTGCACTCACATGTGGAATATAAAACAGAAAGCGACAAGTGAACAGACAACACAAACAAAATCACAGACAGAGACAACAGTGCGGCGGTTGCCCGAGTGGGACGGGGGTGGTGGGGCGGTGAAATGGGTTCAAGGGGGTCAAACACACGGCCTCGGAAGGAGACGAGGTGTCGGGTGTGGGGCATGCAACAGGGCACACAGATCACAAATCACAATCTTGTACAGCTGAAAACCACGTATTATTAAGCAATGTTGCCCCAGTATATTTAATAATTTAAAAATTTCAATAGGGTGGTTGAAGGAAGCACATGACTGTTAGTACTCTAAAAGTTCAGCAAAGAAAATGAATTTCTCCTGTTGATTAGGTTGAGAGCATGGGCCCCGGAGCCAGACGTCTGGAGTCAAATACTAGCTCCACCGCCAATCCAGCTGCTTAACCTCAGACAGGTGGTTTGACCACTTTCCACCTGTTTCCACACCTGCAACACCTAGATAACAGTGCCTATCTCATAGGATTACCTACCTGGGCAGGAAGTAGGTAAACTTGTGGAAAAACCACACCTGGTACTAGAAGCACTCTATAAAAGGGCCGTCACTTTTCTCATTATCAGCCTCAGGTTGTTGGAAGTGGTGGTGGTTCAGAAAGAACGAGTAAAATTCAGACAGGTGGATGTGATGGGGGGACATTGCAGTACGTGCAGCGGCATAAACAAGGTGGGTGGGTGACTACCGACCACTCACTGAATGACCCACCTTGGCTACTGACCAGGTGTCGTGCCTGAGGCAAGAGGAGACGAGAGTGGCTGAGGCTGCATTACAGAACAGGTAGCCTGGCACTGCCTGCAACAGGATGAATGGGAGGCGAGGTTATGGGATGGGGGCAGGAACACACTCAAAAACAGAAGTGACCAGGGCATGCAGAAACTAGAGGCAGAAGCAAGACCCCCGCAGACCCTTAGTCCCACACCCTCCCAAGTCAGTCACGTGGGGTGACTTTCCGAGGCTCTGTAAAGATGACTGGAGGCCAGGAGGCTCAGAGTTGGGGTTGTGATGACAGAAGAAAGGGGGTGTGGTGGTGGCGGTCTGGGGAAGAGGCAGACTGGAGAAGAGGTGGACTGCGGGTGCTCCTGGGGGCTCTGGTCGGCAGCAGCCCCCGCTGTCTTCCTCCCTCCGGGTGCAGCTGGGAGGCACAGTCTCAAAACACCAAGAGCTTTTTGTTCCCCCAGTGGAAGGAACACAGGGGCCACATAAGCTTGAAAAGAACCAAGAAAATGCTCTAGATGAGTCAATTTTTATTGAACACACGATAAAATTAGCCTTTGAAATAATTGGCATTTGTTTTCGCATCTGGAAGGAAAATGATATTGAACTTTTTGAGAAGGCTGAAGGTCAGGCCTCTTGTTTCCTGTCTAAAAACAATAAAACTATAAAGAGGAACAGATATTCAGCCTCAGTTGGAACAGAAAGCACCGATCTTTGCCACGGTGCACGCTCCTGTTATGTCACTTACGTAATGCTGAAGTTCAGACGGCGGGCCTCGCCGAGGTGGGCACCTTGGGTGGGAAAGCACCGCCCCCACCAAGGCCCTCGGCCTGTGCCGGCAGGCCGTGTGCATGCCAGGTGTGTCTGGGGACTTCCCTCCAGCACCCACTGCCTGACAATGACCTCAGCCCCGCCTTGCTCACTCACCTTCCTTCTGGATGGTGGGGGAAATGGTCAGCACTCACAGGAATGCAGAAACAGGGTGCTGAAAGGGGCACTACAAGATGTCTCAGCTCAACCCTGCCCCCCTTCCCATGGAAAACACTGCGGCTTGAGGAGGTACAAAATCCCCTTCTTTGAGTACTCACCATGTGCCAGGCAGTGTGCTATACGAACACCCACACTGTCCTCACAACCACCCTACATGGGAGGGCTGATCCCTCCGTAGCCAGGCCTGGGACACGGGGAAGACCCCGTGAAGGGTCTTCAGGGGAAGACACTGAGCAGAAGACCCCAGGCTGGCTCCTGCCAGTGCCTCCAGGTGATGGGAGTGAATGCAAAGAGGGGAAGGAACAGGCATCTGATTACACCACTTACTAACCAGGAAATAAGCAAACCCCTGACCTCTCTGTGCTTCAGTTCCTGCATCAGAGACAGCATCTACCTCCCACAGCTTTGTTGCATGGATTCAATGAAAACATCCTTGAGCCCTGGCTGGTGTAGCTCAGTGGACTGAGCACGGGCCTGCAAACCAAAGGGTTGCTGGTTGGATCCCAGTCAGGGCACCTGCTGGGTTGTGGGCCTGGTCCCCAGCAGGGGGACCGTGAGAGGCAGCCACACACTGATGTTTCTCTCCCTTTCTTTCTCCTTCCTTTCTCTCTAAAAAAAAATAAAATCTTTAAAGGAAAAAAAAAAACTCCTTGAGAACACTTAAAACAACTTGGCTGGTGATAAATGCTGAGTTTCTAAATATTATCATTGTTATTTATTCTAAACCTGCAATAGTATCCACTGGGTAGACATCTCCACAAGCAGACTAGAGCTATGATTAAAAAGAAAACTCAGGAAGACGGACATTTGTTCTACAAAGAAAGTGGCAGTGTTGTCCCAGGGGCTCCCTCCAACAATAAAAGGCCCCTGGTCACTGTGTCCAGGACCCATGGCCATGAGAGACATGAAACACTGGAGAGGCCAGCCACTCTCACAATGGTTGGAATGTCCTTTTGGCCTTTGTCTGGCTGACTCCCTTCCTCCCCCTTCAAAGCTCAGCTCCAAGGTCATGCCCTCTGGAAAGGTTCCTCCGGCCTCCCTCCCTGCCAGATCCTGCAGCACCTCCTTCATGCTCCTCCAGCCCCACGGCAAACCTCAGCTGAGCCTCCGCGGTTCTGAGAAAGGCACCGAGGGGCCGCCAATCACTGCCCAGAGCGCAGACAGAAGTTCAAGAGGCGCTCAGAGAAGCAGGCGATCAAGGCAGCCAGGAGCCTTTTGGAAAAGACGAAGCAGAAGGGAGAGAAGAAAGCGGCTCAGTCCAAACAGAGGGACAAGGAAATACACACACAGTAGAAAGAAACGTGCCCTGGCTGGTGTAGCTCAGTGGCTTGAGTGCAGACTGCGAACCACAGGGTCGCTGGTTCAATTCCCAGTCAGGGCACGTGCCTCTTGCTCTCCCCTCCCCTCTCTCTAAAAACAAATAAATAAAATCTTTAAAAAAAAAAAAGTAGTAGAAAGAAACTACCAAGGCCCTCCTGTGGCACACGATTCCAGGACCAAGGAACTGCAGCTCAGCCCTTCTCAACAGTTTTAGTCTTACATCGTGCAAAACTTAAACCTTTGCATGGACCTATATAAAAATACCTGACATTTATGTTTATATCTGTATCGCTTTACATACATAAAGCTTTATAAAAAGCACATTACAAATAAGGGGTTAAGCACCCCTCCAAGCAGTCAATCATTTAATTCATGCCAAGAATAGTGATGAAATGAAACCAACTGTTGTCCCCAAGGAGACAGCTGAGCGAGCCATCATGACAGGTCAGCCTGAGAAAGGCAGCGAGGCCCACAGGGGCCAAAGTGATGAGCCCAAGCTGCCCCTTCCATGCAGGGGGGGAAGGGACAGCGATGGAGGGAACGGTGAAGCGCCAAGACCTGAAGCACGACCAGGACTTACAATGGCCAGAACGAGAGAGAAGGTCACTCCTCATGAAGTGCGAGAATGAAAACACGTCACGGTGGATTCAGACGTTTCAAGCAGTCCCGTGTGACCCTGGGAAAGTGTGTGTGTCGGGGTGGGAGGGGAGGAGCACTCACAGGTGGTAAGAAATGAGTCAGGTCGCACAGCGCAGGGCTTCCTGCTCTAGCGAGGCTGCCACCCTGGCACGAGCTCCAGAGAGGAGGTGAAACGTGACTAGCCATGAGGTTGTTTCTGACAGCCAGTGAGCATGAACCGCGCAGGGACTTGCCCACTTAGCCCTTTGGTCTCATCCACGTGGAGTTTCTACACGGGGTCAGACCAGCCAACGTCCATCGTGTACACTGCTAACTCTCCAGGACCACAGCTGCTGGTCAACCCCACCCTGCCTGGACCTCGAGGTGGGTGTGAGGACAGCTGTCTCCTTGACACTGCTTCCCACGCACACAGGGTCACCGTCAGCAGGCCCCAGGCCCCGAGTGCAGTCTGTGGGAGTTCTCCGGTCCAGCAGCACCTGGGTCCCTGCTTGCTTGTTAGGACTGCAAATTCTGGCCCCGCCCCAGACCTGCTCTTGGACCACAGACTCTGGGGCGGAACCTGCACCCTGGGTTTTAACAACCAGAATCCCAGCGCACATGGAGGTCTGCAAGTCCCTGGTCTTCGGCATTCTCTCACTTTATTTTAGGCTCCAGGTTTATCTCAACTGGTGGCTTCACACTACGGGACACTAGGGAACAGGGGTACCTTCTAAATCAGTGATTTCAAACTAATTAAACAGTGAATGCATTCATTATGGATAATCTGACCATTAAGTAAAAATTTTAAATTCTAACATATCTTGCCTTTAAAACACCAGCCAAACCTAATTTCTATGTTTGTTAAAGGCAACTGTCTGAACAAAAATTAGTACTGTTTTCTTAGGAAATGCATTCAGAAAGGGGCCCCTCCCTACTGGCCCACATCAACTACCCCCAGTAACACACTGATCATCAGTCTTCCTGCCAGAAAACTTCCCAATGTGAACATAAAGAGTCAGAAACATAGACCGATAAGTCACCCAACACAAACAGAAAAATATACTACTAAAAGCGAAGATCATGATTCCTCAACTTGTGCTATTTAAGCATCTGCAGAAAAGCAGTGTATTTATGCAGCACAGTTTCCGGTACCTCCTCCCCGCAGGACGGCCCGCCATGGGCCTTCTGTGCCTCACTTTCTACTGAGGCAGGTGAACAGACGTCCAGAGAGGAAATCAGTGTCCTTACCCTCAC
Organism: Artibeus jamaicensis; assembly: GCF_021234435.1. Taxonomy (NCBI): domain Eukaryota; kingdom Metazoa; phylum Chordata; class Mammalia; order Chiroptera; family Phyllostomidae; genus Artibeus; species Artibeus jamaicensis. The sequence continues at coordinate 4,800,786 of NW_026521954.1, forward strand.
GTCTCCCCTGCCCACAGCCCAGGGTGTTCTGAGGGTCAGAAGAGACCTGGTAAGAGCAAAGTGGCTGCATTATTCAACGAGAGCCTTCGAACTTGATCCCCAGGGGCTCTGTTGGCAAAGTCCATGTAGGGGGCCGGGGAGTGGTAGGGAATGGAGCTATCTGGGTCAGCTCGGGCTGCCAGAACAACACAGCACGGGCCGAGGGGCTTACGTTACAAACATTTATTTCTCACAGGTCTGGAGGCTGGAAGGACAAAATCAGGGAGCCTGTATATGGCTGGTTCTTGGTGAAAGCCCTCTTCCTGGTCTGCCTCCTCTATCTGGATCCTCACCTGGGAGCGCGCGCTTGCAAGAGCTGGTTTTCTGGTCTCCTCTTCTGACTTTAGTGAGGCACTAATCCCATCTTGGGGGCTCCACCCACATGGTTTCACCTAAACCTTATCCTCCCCAAAGGCCCCACCTCCAAATGCCAATGCCCCTGGTACTAGGGCTTCACCATCTGAACTTGGAGGGGGACACTCAGTCCGCAGCAGGAGCAGGTGTGGTTCTAACCCCCCTCCACTGCATGGCCGCACAGCAGGCCTGCGTTGACCTTTTACAGGCCACTGTGCACTTTCCTTTACAAAGAATTCCATGGGCAGCCAAGAAAAAGGAGAGTTTTGAAAGCACAGGTAAGAGGTTTTATTATAACTGAAAGGAATAGGATGGTGCGTTGAAGGGCTGACGAAATTCAGATTTTTTTGCAGGGGCAGGGGAGACCTAGAGGCCGGAAAGAGGGATGTGCTTGAGCCAAGGTCCTGAGGTACTCTCAGTCCGAGCTGCCCTTCCTTCCGCATTCACAGCACCTGCGTCGTTAACGTGGCAACCACCCTGGGCAGCCAGGCTCATCTTTGGTATACCAGGGCCTGGGGTAAGACTCAGCAGCAGACTGTCGCCTGGTCTAAAATGGCACCTCTCTTTCTCACGTTCCTGGTCAGAGCAGGACAGTGGCCTACCCTGCCACAGGAAGTGGGCTCAGAGTGCTAGCCAACCCAACCCGTTCCAAGTGCACCAGCCGGGCGGGCACACCGCACACAGTGCGCTTCCAAGTCCCAGATGGCTGTGCAGTGCAGTGCCAGCACCCAACTTACGAGCCCCTCTTCCAACTGAAATTGCGTGCACTCCCGTTAGATGATGGTGAAGGAGAAGCCTCGGGAGATTTTGGCTCGCCTAGGACCCCAGGCGCAATAGGAGAGCGATGGGGCTGTCTGGAGAGCGGATAGTCAGTAGGACTGGAACTAGCACCCCCGCTGGGAAAGCAAATAGTCGGATAGTCAGTAGGACTGAAACTAGCACCCCCACTAATAGAACAATTATCACATTCTGTTACTGTACCCCACGTTTGTCACGTACACAGGAAGACCCCTTAATCTATATATTCCCCAAGAATCCTTTGTTCGGGGCTCAGAATTGGGAGACTGACTCCTCTGGGCCCGTGCACGTAAAGGAATAAACCTCGTACTCCAGAATCCCTCGGTGTCTGGTCGCTTCATTTCCACATAACAATGGAAGGAACGGAAAGAGGACCATGAGCAGCCTGAAGACCTGAGGCAAACATGGGCCTTCAACATGAAACCAGGTAAAATACACCAAAGGCCAGAAAGCACTGATGGTTTGTGAAAGAACTAAGAGTCAAGGTATAGTTTTGCCAGATATTTATAATGTAGATGGGTAGATACCTGTATTTAATTTGTACTTAAATAACACTTATGAAGCATGGGGTGGAAAAGGACCATTTTATTCTCATAAAGTTGTACCCCCTAAGTCATTAAGGTTTATGCCACAAAAATAGCAATGCGTCGATGTAAGACAATGACAGAAACCCTCTGGGGGATCTGAAAGGCCCTTCCGCTCTGTCTGCAGCTGCAGCTTTCCAATTCAGAGCCTGGAGCTCCCCTATACCCAAACCCTGCATTTCCCAGCTTTTTTCCTCCATTGGTGTTTATTTGCAGTCTCCCCCATTACACTAGCAGCTCCTTTACCTAGCATGAAATCTGCTTTGCACCCAATTCCTAGCCCAGTGCTTTGTGTACCACGGCACCCTCAGAACATCTGTGTGTTAAATTACACATGATACACCCCCACTTCGTGCCCTGGGCAGGGGCTGGACCTTGTATGCAAATTTTGGACTTCCACTAAAAAACGGTACTAGTGTTCCTTGATGATGTGATGACAAAGACGGAGTTAGAGAAAGAGCCATTGTGAGGGACAGGGGAACAGCTGCTGTGGCTGCGGAGGTCTGTCTGCAAGGGGAAGCCGAGTGGCAGCGGGACTACAGAGGAAGGCGCGAGAGAGGCGCTGCGGGAGGAGAAATATTTTGTTCTGCCCTCCTCTGGGATTTTCCATGAACATAAACAAATGAACCTTCCATCCCCTATTCTGGGCTTTTGTTAGCGTTGCATTACGTCATCTCCTCAGTCTGTAATCACCCTTTTAAAACACCACTGTGGGGTGAAGGGTCCGGGCACCTGAGGCACACCCACGCAGGAGCAGGTCCAGAGAGCAGCGGGTCGCCAGCCCTCATCCCACAGAAAGGGGTCAGGCAGGGCGGGCACACTTGGGACTCATCTCTGGAGAGGAGCACTTGAAGCTATTCAACTAGTAACAAACCAAAACGAGAGGATCGCATCACAGTCCTGTAACTCCCAGGGGAGAGCTGGGGAGCCCGTTGGTGGGAACTTTCGGAAAAGCGGGAAAAGTGGAAATGGGAAGCAGGTGTCGTCACGGGGCTCAGGGAGGGGGACTGTGGGGACTGTGAGAAAGCAATGGGTGACCAAGGTAAAAATCAGAGGACGAGAGGGAGGAATGGTCCCACAGGCACGCACAGGTGACCAGCGGGGGCACCAAGCAAATCTTGGCAGAGCAGGGAGGGCGTGCGGGAGGGGACGGTTTGCTGGCAGGAAGTCCTGCAGCGAGGACTCAGACTTGGAGCTGACGAGGGGTGGACCGCTACAGCCTCAGCTGCTTATAAGCCTTGCTGCCCTCCCTCTTGCGGCTCACGCATCTGTGACTGAAAATCGAACCCCACCCACCCCATTACACAATGCTTTTCTGGATACCATCTAAGGCCCAAATCCACGCTAGGAAGCCCATGACTTACAGCCTAGGAAATGCATACTTTTGTTCTTTGCTGGGGAGCGGGGGTGGGGAAGTCCACAGTATGAAGCAAGAAGTTTAAAATAGTGAACCCAGTTCCTCCCGCAGGCGGACACCACGCTTGTCGGGTTACATGTGGAAATGAGGCCTTTCAACCTGGAAAACCCCAGCCTCACCACCTTCCTCAGAAGCACCCGCATCCTGAAGGAAATCAGCTGGGAGAGGAGCATTCTCCTCAGGGACCCAGGAGTGTTCTGGACAGTGGGAAACTCGGGTGCTGTGTCTGGGCTTCGACGTCTTCAACTAGAACACGGAAACCAACCATGCGATCACTGAGGCGGCTTCCTCCCCAAGAAATCAGTACACGGACCTTCCTCTAAAACCTCAAAATGCTTCAAACACTTAAATTTAATCTGCTCTGTACAGTGAACACGTCCAGTTCAAAAACTGTTTTTGTGATGTGTAAATTTCTGAGGCATCACCACAGTTTTCTGCACCCAAAAAGCTCACTAAAGAGGTGACGTTTCCTTCCGAGGCCTCCATGACCACGACTGAAGACGGTGTGTCAAGCACACCACGCCCCAGTCTGGAATTAGGACGAAGCTAGAGATGTCCTGTGTGTACAGGAAAAACACGGAGGGGAGAAAATGACCGCTCGGTTTCAAAAACGAAGTTCTGTAGTTTGGTAAAGAGGCACATGTCTGCCACTTCGAAGTGGGTGGTGCAACAGAGAAAACCGAGAACTGCACACTCGGCGCAGAGCGGTGCCTCAAATGCCGAGGAAGGTCGGCACCCAAGGAAACCGGCCCTGCACAGCCTGAGAGACGACTGTGCGCTCAGTCGCCAGGTCTCACCTCGTTGTACTTGTCAACTTCTAGGACATCTTGAAGGTGGTACATTGTTTAAGCTTTTGCTGGGATGACTTTAAAGAGTGAAACATCTACCACTAATTTCTTTACAATGATCCCTGGTCTTTTGTCTCCGCCCACGAAGACAGTTTGAAATGAGACCAGTCCCCCGGTCTGCATCAGCCAGCGCATTTGGGCCACAGACTCTCCACCTCGGAACTCAGAGCCCAGGCTGCTCGGGGAGGGGGAGGGCCTGTCGTACGGGGTGTGCACGGGGGTAGAGCAGGAGCATCCAGCTGCCACCTCAGGACCCAGGATTTCTGTGGCTGTGACTTCAGCGATGACATGCACTTTGCCAAAAGCTGAAGCCATTGTGCAAACCACCAGCACGCTGCCCAGGAGGCCCAGGGAGGTTCTTTTTGGCAACATGAGTGTCCTCCATATGCCGTAGTCTCTGATTGTCCGAGAACCTCCTTTGGCTTGTCCTGAAAGTCCACTGATGTTAAAAAAGAAGGCGGGGCCAGTTGGAATTAAGAATGGCTGCCATTCGCGGAGGGAACTGAGAAGCCGGCTATTTTTTAAACTTCCTTCCAGCCCTATTAGGAGCAGGCTGCCCGCCACAACTTCTGTTATGAAGCACTAGCTCCCATTTCTTGGGTGCTCCCCCACTGCTTCCCCGACATCCTGCTCACACACCCCTGACTCTAACAGGTGGGTGCTATGACTACACCTGTGCGAGAGCTAGGGACCCTGCGGCAATTGTCTCTGGTCACACGGCTCCTAAATGGAGGAGCCAGGACTGAAGCCTGGACCGGTCTGATTTAAAAATCCATACTCTTTGAGCCAATAATAAAAAGACCCAAATAACTCATTTAAAGATGGGCAAAGGACTTGAACACACATTTTCCAAAGATAATGTACAAATGGCCAAGCATATGAAAAGATGCTCAACATCAGCCACGGTCAGGGAGTTGCAAATCAAAACTACAATGAGATACAACTTCCCACCCGCTAGGATGGCCACTACCAAAACACAGAGAACAACAAGTGTTGGTGAGGATGTGGAGAAAGTGAAACTCTTGGGTACTGCTGCTGGGAGCATGACACGGTGCGGTTGCTACGGCAAGTCCGCTTCCAGGAACACAGCCGACGGAACTGGAAGAAGGGCCTCGACAGCTACCCGCACACCCGTGCTCACCGCGTCAGTGCTCACAACAGCCCAAAGCTGCCGGCAACCTAAACATTTACTGACAGAGGAAGAGATAAACAGCAGGTAGCTGATACCTTCAGTGGGACACTCCTCACACTAAGAAGGAAGGAAAGCCCGTCACACGCCACAACAAGGAGGGACTCTGAGGGCGTCATGCTAAGTGAGATAAACCAGTCACAGAGAGACCACTCCTGTATGAGTCGACTCACATGAGGAACCTAAAGTCGTCAAATTCACAGAAACAAAGCAGAATGGGGGGTACCAGGGTGAGGGGAGAGAGGCGGTGGAGACAGAGCGTCAGTTCTGCACGATTAAAAAGTCTTGTAGACCAATCTCACCTCAGTGTGAATATACTTAACACCATAGAACTACACACTTTAAAATGGTTACGATCTACCATTTAAATGATACATTTTATGTTATGTTTTAACCATCATTTAAATTTCTGTTAAACCCACACTCTTAACCAGGATGCTACACTGACTCCCTAGTCGATCACGTATTTCTGAAAGTTTATAAATGGTATATGACCCTCCTCCCCTTGAGTGTCCAGAAGCCATTTGCGGAAGCAGTTGCTGCAGCGGGAGTTATCGACCAGCACAGAGCTTCACTTCGCTTTGCCTCATAACACACCAAGGAAATGAAGGGCCACAGGCTGGAATGCAGCAACAGGAAAAAACTCACAGGGCCCATTTTTAAAACTCTGGCAACTCAAAGGGTATGCAAGGAAAGAATGTTGATGTAAATAAAGATCTGCAATCCCAGGATATCCTCCCAAAGTTCGCACCAATTCAAAAACAAAATCCAAACATCCCCAAGCCTGGTCTCACTGCCTTCCAGACACTGTCCCTCCCCAGCTGTGAGGGTTTCCCAGGGCGTGCACTTGGCCTTGCTCTCATTCGCTGTGCAATGCTGCCTCTCATGGAGGGAGACGGTTACTGCAGCCCAGTGTTTTGAAGGAAGGAACCGAGGTCAGGACCCAGGTCCTGAGAGTGGGCAACAACACTGGCACGCGCCCCCCCACTCCAGGCCCAGGCTGCCCCCCGCAGGAATCCCAACCAGGCTGCCCTGGCTTACTGGGGCGCCATGCCTCGGGTGGGACAATGGAAGGTGGGATAACCAGGGGCCTTAGCAGGGGGATGGAGTTTGAACCCGAGTGAGCAGAGAGCACAAAAGACGAAAGCCCTCCGGGCTGAGAGGCACCAGGGGTGATGGCCCATGTCATTACACGTGAAAACAGACACCACATGCTTGTGTTTTCATGTCAGTGATGTTACCTCAGAGACCGTAAAGCAGTGTATTACCAGGAATCTTAAAATGACTCAGACTTGAACAGACTATGTTAATTTAGAAATAGAACATAGTGATTTGGAGTAACTTACTGACTACAATTTCAGAAAAGGATTTTTGTGGTGGGAGAGGAGCCATTAGAGGGGATGGAATAGGGTGTCTTACAAGTTCCAGACAGAGAAGGAGTTCCATCTCTATTAGATTTATTAATATAACTTTTACAACAAAAAGAGAGTGTCCCAAACTCTTCTATGAAACTACAAACACACCAAGATGTCACTTCTGCTGGAACCAGAGAGGGTGAACCTCAATGGCGTTGGACACCGCAGTGCTCTGGGACCCTCCTCCCAGGCTGGCGAGGGGGCGCTACCCTTCCCGGGAAGGAGGGAGGGGCCTGAGGAGGGTGACTAACTTTTCGCCTTGACTTCTGTAAATTAAGGCCATCACTTTCTCAACTTGAATGACTGGCCATGAGAAGTTTAATAATTCCATTAAAAAAAAGAAGAAAAAAAATCACCAAATGATTATCTCCAGTTCAAGCCCACTAGAGAGGAGTTACTTTATAATCAAGCCCATTTCCAATAAATTTGAATTTTTGCTACCATCAAGATTTGACAAAGAAATGTGTTTCCATTCTAACCTTCTAAAGGCTAATCTATTTTAAATGTTTCTTTCTTAATTAAAAATTAATTTTTCCTACTATCAAAAAGTCACTACGTTATAAAATTGGAAAAGGGAAAATATCAGCTAACACCACACCTTCTCCCAACTTCTATAGAAGAGCAAAATGTTTTGTGTTTTTCCCTTCATGTATATGTTTCCACGTGCTTTTTTCATAGAATAATCTGAGTAGCCACAAAAAAACCATATTGGTTACTATTTCTAATCTACTCCCATATCCAACAGAAATGAAGTACCAACTATGAACTAAATAAACCCTGTGCCAAGTTCAAGAACTCTGATTAAAGACAGTGTCCCCACCTTCACGGAGCTTAAACTAGGTCTTAGAAATGTGCCCCCAGAGCTTGCAGGGGCTGGGCAAGAAAGTGGACGCAGGAGTGTGGGGGCTCCCCAGAGCCAGCCACACACCACATCTGAGGTCCACGCTGAGCTGGGCGGGGGCTCACCAGTCTTTCCTCCAACAGTCTGCCATGACCACCTCTGGCTATGAGCTGCATGATGACTATTTTGCTCTAAGAACCCCAAATTCTTGACTACAGAGTAAACATATTAATCAGACTTCTCTCCCAGCAGATAATCTTTGTCAGAAGGTCAGTCACCTCTATGCAAGTTCTTCCGGTAATAAGAAATTTACACGCTTACCTACCAGTGTTACTTACTTTTGGATAACCACTAACTGGAAAAGCTAGTGAGCCCCAGGTACTCTCACTGGCCCCGCCCCTCTCCTCCCCACACCCAGACGATGTCCTGGGTGGGCCCCTGCTGCCAGCTCCCTCCCTAGAAGGGCGACCATGAGCTGGGCCAATCAGCTCTCAAAATCTGGAATAAAACCAGGCTGCCAGTCTGGCAGCTGATGCCTTTGGAGCTAAGAGTTCATATTAGTCTTGGGGGCTGGCATGATTCTATACAGGGATGAGCAAGTTGGAAAACCTGGTATGGAGAATAAGGACACCAAAAGAGAATAAAAGAGGATTCCATGGGCCCAGAAGAGGGAGATTTCCTTGGTTCCCAACAACCTCCTTATCTCTAGCTCTCACTTTATCTTGATATCGACAAGCCTCCTTCTGATTAAGCGTTTGGGTCACTTTGTTTCTTGCAACTGAACGATCACTGCTGAAGACAGCCAGCCCTACGCTCAACTGTTTCTTGAGCATTCCCTGAGCACCATCCATCTGCACTGGGCATTTGCAGGTAACTCGGGAGGTGAAAACAACTTCCTCTCTCAACGCAATGGATGGAACCTGGTTGAAGAGGCAAGAACGGAACACAACTCGGGAAAAGCAAAAGGGTCGGTGCTACTTGGTGAGGCCTGGTTCAATGGGCAGAGAAGTGAAACACGAATATGGCAACCAAGATCCCAGCCCATTCTACCACTGACCGCCTGTATGACCTTAGGTGGGAGCCCTTCCCTCCCCGAGTGTCAGTTTCCTCATCTGTAAAATAGGGGGTTTGGAACAGAGGACTTTCAAGGTCCCCATTCCCTTTTAGGAGTCTTTGAGATCAGAGGGTTAAACGCCCCTGCATATGCAGTAACAGTATTTTTAGGAGCCATGTGGGTTGTAGAAATTCTTACTTGTGCCCAAAGTTTACCACTTCAGTTAGGAGACAGCACAACATGAGCATCACCCTGCAGACACTTGTGGCTGAGTGACGGAGTCAAGGTGAAGGAAGATCTCAGAGAATTCTTCATCCAGAGCAGCGTGTCCCAGAGGACTGTCTGGATGAGGGAAATGTCCCAGAGCTGGGCTTTCCAATGAGGCAGCCACCAACCACAGGTGGTTCTTGAACACGTGAAATGGGGCTAGTGTGAGGGACTAAGTTTTTATTGTATGTAAGTGCCGTTAGTTTAAGGTTAAAATACATTTAAGATTAACTAGGTGTATGTGGCTGGTGGCCACCATATTGAACACCACAGATCTAGAGGTCAAGATAAATGACCCCAAGACAAAGCAAGCGGTTCTCTGACAGGCACAAACACAAACCCTTAAGGAACGTCAGGAAGCGGGAGGCTGATTTACCCGAGAGCAAGAAGGAATGGTGACACCCTAAGTGGTCTGAAAGGAAAAGGAAGGTCTGTCCCTGTTGCAAAGCATTGTGGGTGGGGTGTGGACAGGCGAAGATGAGCAGACTTCTGGACAGAGAAAACCATCTATGCAAAGTCATAGCTGCGTGGAGGTGCCCAGCGCACCAGGGAGTGGGCAAGCGTTCGGCCTGGGCAGTGCTGTGGCCCCTTGGCTCGCCACCCCATATCCGTTCTCTCCTTCATTCTTACAGCTACGGATACAGACGGGCTGGCAATGTGCTCGGCCCCAAATCAGTGTCACCAGCCTCCGTTCCGGCTATGCGTGGCCAGGTGACAGAGCTCTGGATAATAAGACCAAGTGGCACTCTACTAGAAATTTCTGCAACAGTGTTCATTGCTCTCTTGGTGTAGAGGGGTCATGCTTTCCTCTTTTGCTTTCTTCTTCGTTCTGATTGGAACCAGAGGGGAAGCTAAAGGCGGAGCAGCCACCTCATGACCACAAGGCGGCCAAGACAATGACCCAGAAAAACAGCAGGGGTGTGGTGACACTGTAGAGCCACCGAACCAACCTGGCTCTGCCATCGTCCAGGCTGCTTGTCAATGTAAGAAAAAGTAACTCCCCTCTGCTACACCCACGTAGTGAGATTTCTGATACTGTCAGTAAGACATACTAGATAATGTCAAATTTGGTACCTGGAGGTGAGCCAATGAACAACGTGGAACTGGCAGGGCAGAGAATAGGAGGCAATGAAAAATGAGGAGGCACCTCCAGCGGATGAAGGAGCATCTGGTGACTTTGTTGTGTGTGGGTGAAACATCTGATCAAACTTCGGAGCCCACCGCAGACACACTGGGACACACCGGGATGAGTGAGACAGGAGCGTCAGGGGCAGTGGAAGAAAACGTCTAGAGTTCGGTGTGCACTGATTTCTCCAGGGGAGAATGGTGACTCGAACTGTACTGGCCACTTTTTAACCAGGAACAGAAAGAAAGGACTCTTTGTTAAGTCAGGTACCCGACCCTATGACCACCAGGCTAAGGCCAACAGTTTGAGCCCTGCAGGGCTCCCCACCTTTTCTGTTAGCCACCCTCCCCCATCAGCCCGAGCCTGGGCAGGAGGACACAGGCTGGTGCCAACGGGAAAGAGAAAAACTCCCCCTCGGTAACTGTATGGGGAAGACGGCGCTGAAAACAAAAATCCAAAATCCAAAATCCAAAACCCAAACCCCACGGAGGTCAGACTACAACCTCGCCACTACCGGAATGTCCTGGTCTGGAAGTTCTCCAGCTCGCACACCTGGATAGGATACGAACCACAACACTTCAACTTCCTGTGGAAAACCTATTTCATAATTCTCTCAAGTATAAAATGCATAGTGTTCGTTTGGTACTACAAACTATTTCCAGAATTATATCTGACCATAATTATAGTGTCCCTACTTTGGTAAATGATATTTAAATTCTTGGTACTCATTCTGCAAATGTTTTTATTTATATGAAAGTGATAAAAAATTTACTTGGGAAAAATCCATTTACAAAAAGTCCATGCAGTCTAACGCATCCCTCTGCTTTATCTCAGAATTTGCAAAGTCAAGAGCCCGCCAACTGTGCTCACGGCTGTAGTTCTGGGGCTGCCAGGTCAGGTCTGGTACGGGTGCGTGGCGTGGCCACCTCTGGGAGACACCACGCTTCCGGTTAAACAAATAAAATGAACAGAAACCATTCAACTAGAAAAGCTCTAATTCTGTTTTAAAAATCAGGATTACAATAAGTAATGCTCAAAATGTATGCTCTATTAGCAAGAGTTAACGTTTAATTCTGGAATGTTTCCAACGTAAGAATTGTTCTTTCACTCTAACACAACCTATCACCACATCAACACTAATTTCAGCGAGTAAACCAGTCAAAACTCTTGAGAATTCATTCCCAAAGCTGCCAGCAGTACATTACTGTGTCTGAGAAACCGGATTTAGAGTCGAGCCCAATCAGAGCTCCGTGAACGAGCTCAGCTGTGGGAGCACCTGAGCACATCTCTGAACTACAGGGCCGTGGCACCCACTGCACGGAGTCCATGTGAGGATGTCATCTGACTATAAAAGGGCAAACACTAAATGCTTAATACATAAGGTTAATTACAATGGTTATTTTTAATATCCGATTAGTTTTAGTGCAGTAAAACAGAATTTGTTGGCTCCTTTATAATCTGCCATAAAACAGACTTCGAATTTCCAATCTATTTATTTTAGGAACAACCACTCAGGGCTCTTTTGGTCGGAGTTTAAATTAGAATGGGCTGCATGTGCCCTTGGCTATCCATGGCTGCAGTTTGAGAAAATGAAGGACCCCAAAGCGTGGTCTTCAAAACTGCAGCATCAGTATCACCTGGGAACTTGCAGGAAAGCAAATTCTTAGGCTTCCCCAAGAGAAGTCTACCTTTACATTCAGAAAAGTTTGGGGTGGGGCCCCACAATTGATGTTTCCCAAGTTCTCTGAGTGATTGTGGGCATACTCAGTTTGAGAACAGTCGAAAGAAATGTAGCCCGGAGCCAGGACCACTAACCTGTGGCCCTGTGGCTGTCCCCATGGGATGGGGACAGCTGCGGGAGCCCTGATGAGGGTCTCCCCTCACCCCCCGCCTCCCCAGGTGCTCTGAGGGAAACACAGTCCCCTGCACCCTGTCTCTCCAAGACAGCCAGCAGGGGAGCCTGGTGTAGGGGACTGAACCTCACCCCAAACACTGGTCTGATCATCCTCATGGTCAGAATCACAGGTAACGACTCAAAGTCCCCAGAGAAGAAGGTCCCACACCAATTCACCCTTCAACCCTTCTCTTAATGCATGTGCCTGAAAGTTTATAGCGGCACTATTCACAACAGCCAACAGGTAGAAACAACCAAAATGTCCATCAACTGAAAACGAACAAAATGTGTTTGGGGTCTATATACACCGTGGAATGTTGCAGGACCATGAAAAGGAACAGAGCACTGACATGCAGGGTCAGTCCTGGGAACGTTCCGCTCAGTGAAAGAAGCCACATACATAGGACCAAACAGAGCACGACTCCATTTACGTGAACTGTCCAGAGTAGGCAAATCTACAGGCACAGAGAGATCAGTGGTTGCCCAGGGTTTGAGCAGGGGGAGGTGATGGGAAGTGACAGCTATGGGTTTCTTCCTGGGGGGACAAAAATGTTTTAAAATTAGATGGTGGTGATGGTTATACGATCCTGTGAATAGAGAAAAAAAGGAAAATTAAGCGGGCAAGTGGTATAATATATGAATTATATCTTGATAAAGCTGTTTTTTAAACAAAACACATTGTGCCTTCCTAGGACTCCCTCTTCAGAGCGAATCTAGGCTCCCTGGCAGCACAGTCCAGGTCACTTTAGTGCTGGGAGGGTAGCAGAGAACAGCCAGCTGGGAGGAGGGGGAGGCAAGCAGGCACCCAAGGTGCAATACTTAAGGAGGCACCATTCTCAGGGCCACGTAAATGCAAGGTCAGGACTTGCTGGGCCCTGAAAGTGACAGCCTCCTTAAATTTTGTACCCAGGACGCACCTGCTTGCCCCACCCTCATCCTGCCCTGACTTTGAGATTGCTTCAAGTTCAGATATGCCTACAGATTTTATCCCCTGAGAGTATTTTCAAACTACCTGCGTCAATGGCTCCCTAGTGGCGACAGATGAAAGTTAAAAGATGAGGAATCAAGATTCTGACTTTGGACTTTCACCCTGCCTCGCAGAGGCACACGCTCTGGAGTCAGCTTAGTCCTAAGAGGAATTCCCTGCCAGGTAGCTTGCTGGGAGCCGGGATTTACACCCCTTCTGGCTGCTGGGCCCCCGGGGCCCAAGCCATCAGCCCTCAGCACCTCCCACCAGGGACCAGAGGGTGATATGATGTCAGACCTTATCTCCAGCTTTTGCACCAAGTGTAAGGATTGACTATAAACATCCATGGTTAACTAGGAAAAGCTCAATCAATTGCTCAAGCTAAATTACAATTGCTATCAGGCCCCAAAAAGCAAACTGAAATGGAGTCTTGCCATTTACTGTGGCTTCCCAAAGTCTGCAATGATGTGTCAAGAAGCACGATAAAGGGGAAAAAGCCAGTAGCTTCAAACCACGGAAATCCATGAAGAATCTGATTCCTGGTCTGCAATTTTTTATCTTGAGCCTGGTCTTTACTCACCACAGAAAAGCAAAGTTATATGGAAAATAAATTAAGAACCATCTAAATCACCATGTGTTTCTGGAAATAGGAAACCATTTTTTTCCTCCCTTATTTTGCCTGCCTGCTGTAGAAAACACTGTAGAAAAATAAAGAAAAACATGATTTAGTAGGTAGTTCTTCATTCAATTAAGTTGCAAATGAGCAAGGAAGAGAGATACTCTAACAAAAACAGGACCACAGACAAAACCACAGGAGAAAAAAAGAAGAAAGCACACTTTTCTGGGATTTTAAAGAAAGGGCCATCAAGATGCAGGGAGCAACACTGCCACCAAGTGGTGACAGTGTCCTAAGTCACCCTCCGATGTCTGAACTAGTGGTCTCCATCAGAAGGGCAATCAGAACCATTTAGGGGAGTTTAAAAAGGAAAAAAAACCCTCACGCTCAGGCCTCACGGTGAAGCAGAGAACCGGGGAGGCAGGTGCAGCCACACTTTAAAGATCTCCCCAGCCAACTCTGGTGCACAGTGCCAGGCGAGGACTAGGGATCAAAACAAAAGGTGTCACCACGACGCTCAGTTTCCTAGTAGTTCTACTTGTAGTTATCCCGCTTATCCTATCATCCATTAAGATTTCCCAGTGGCGTATAAACTCTTGAAAATCTGGTGATGCACAATAAAAATAAATCGTAGTCGAACAACAGTGTCTGCATTTTCACAATATAGACCAGTCTTTATAAAGATTCAGGCCATATTCCTTAGTTTTGCTATTGCTATTCACTTGTAATCTCTCATCCAATAGACTTGACCTTATCATAAAGCAGGCAGACTGACAACGCCATACTCACAACACAACGACCCTTTAAGTTTAGTTTCAATGGACTATTTGCTTATACAATGGGTTTCAAATCAGTAAGTCTTACCTACATTAGATAGGTTTTTCTTTAAAACCAAAGAAACGGATAATGCCTGAATGCTTCCAGTGCTGTTGAAATCCTTAAATTCACGATGTAATCTAAAATGCTTAAACGAAAGGCACTGGGCTAGGACTAATACTGCTCCTTGGCACACAGAGGTAAATAGAGGGGTCTTCCCCATCCCATAATCAAGAGTTACCTAAAAAATTATTTCTTAAAAAACAATGGTCATTTGTATGATACAGTAGGAGAAAAACTGTGGAGTATTTCTACTACCAAATATCTAAGTTCGCTTTCAGCATTTTTTGCAGGACTGACAATCAAGTCAGAGCCCGCAGCTAAGGAAACAAACCCCGCACACTCCGAGCCCTCATTGCCACCCAAGGGACAAAGCACACCCGGAAAATAAAGTGGAAGGACAGCGGCAGACTGACAGTATGCCTGGTTTCATCTGGCACATTATCAAATATTTCTGTGTCCCTGTCACTGTATTTTTCCACCTCGTTTTCCCAATCAGAATAACTCTGCTTCTCCAGGCAGCACGGATTAAAAAAAAAAATGTCACTGATGACCTAGATTTATTTGAAGTTTGTGACACCTGGGAGACTCCTCGGGTCACCAAGAGTGAGGAGAGCAGCAGAGGGGAGCACAGAACAGGCCCGACTCCCGCACCAGAAGGGCCAGGTTGGATGTGCCTCGGCCACTCGTCCTAAGTCCTGGCTGTGCATGGGGGACCGGCACCATGGGCGAGCCTGAGAGGGGTGGAGACCCTCTGACCCGCCCAGACCCACTGCCACAGCGTCTGCCTTTTCTCAAAGTCACCGGAGGACTCTGAGCACATGAGAGTCTGTGAGGTGCTGCTCCAGACCACGCTCCGGAGAAAGCCACTTCATCCACATCAGTGCTCACGCCTGCATCTGAGGGGCAGGAGTATCAGCATCTTCATGTCCGGTGCAGGCCTGTGGGGGCTCCCTCCCTGCAGGCAGGGAGGCTCTGAAAACAAGAAGCCGCCGACATCGCTGTTCTCGACTCAGAGGAGCTATTCCGTCTGCCCTTGGCCACACTCTACAAAAGCAGGCTGAAACACACCCAACCTTCAGCAGCTTTGCCCTGTAATAGGTTTAATGGGACCCCCACAATACCACCCTCTACTGATTTTATAGTTCCCGAAGTACAGGTCTTTCACATACTCAGCAACTCACACACCTTCACCCAAGGAGCCCGTTATGCAAAGAAGAAAGAACACACTTCCCTGGGGTTTGGGGGCAACGACCAGAAGTGGCCACTGCAAACTTAAAGCACCACCTAAGCCTTTGCTTTTGATGTAAATGACCAGGCAGCTTTTAGCATTCCACATTAGGACCCGCCTCTGTTCATTTTATGACAAAAACGTTTGTCCTGCCAAGCCCTCAAGCACACACTGGCGACTCCTCCGTGTCCCCTCGCTGCGGTGGCACTGTGCACCTGCCCTACTGGCCGAGCAGCAGAGACCTACCCCTCTGAGGTCGGAAGGAAAGCCGTCCCTCCCAGTGGAAATTCCTACAAAAGACCAACGGGACTCTGTTGAATTAAGAGAAAGAAAAACATCTGGCATTTGGGAACGTTTGCGCGGGTTCTACAAACTGGTCCAGCAGGGCCGTCTGTTAAATATGGTCCATATATAAGTAGATTTCTAAACTGCCTACCTAGGTGAGAAACATCTTTAAAATGTGAAACTCAGACTCTGCAATTTCATTATTTCACAGGGATTTTGCAGATGGTAAATGACCTGCCTCTGAGTCAAGGACAGGCTGATTTTCAGACAGTATTTACCAGTCTAGTCTCTTTGCCTCTACCCCCAAGGTCCGACTCTCTATGTTCCGCTTTCTCCGTTGTATTTACTTGGAGCCCCGCTCCACACTCGCTAACAGCCTTCTGTCCAGGTTTCAGTCCATCCATTTCTCCTTCATTCGTACCCTTATCACTATGTCAGCACCACGGTTTTTAAATTACTGGTGGTTCCTTTTGTTAGTATTTTCCAAGTGGGACGGAATGGACGGGACAATACAAACATCTCCGCCTCACTCTGTAGTGAAGGTTAAAGGCTTCGGGTCTCACTGCAGTTTTCATTGTTGGAATATACACATCAAACAGTCCCAAAAAGTCATCCTGAAGACCCAAAACACTTCAAAAGCACTGTTAAGTGTTTCTTACAAAAATAAAAACTCCTACGTCCTTCATGTCCAAGTCAGAGCTCAGGCTGACCGAGGTGACCAGCGGCAGACACCTGGGCTGCCCACTGGTCCAGCCACTAAGGAAACAGACCTAGTGCGGGTGCAAGTGGCCCCAGGCCACCGTGGAAGACGCTGCCATCTCTGCACCTTAAACATGGAGAGCAGAAGGTGACAGAGGGTGAAGACGCACAGTTTGAGAGAAGGAAACTCAGATACTAGGAAACCAGCCTCCCTCCCCGGCACACTCCGGTCCCGATGCTGATGGGGAGGGAGGGCGGGCGGGGAACCCGCTGAGGGCAAGTCCGCACATTAAAATGCTCAGAACGGTGTTGGTGCCGGGCCGCCAGGGGGACTGCGGACGGACTGGGACTCCACACCCGACACGGACACCCACAGGGAACCTCCTGTGGGAAGCAGCTCCACAGCAGGACACGCGCACTGGCAGGACACACGCTGTCCCCTCTGGCTGCAGCCCTGGCATGAGCATGAGCTTTGGGGAAAGTGACTGACGGCACTCCACCACTCAGTCCCTCACCTGTAAAACGGTGCCATAAAAATGCTGGCCATCGTAAAGTTGACTGGGAATGAAAGGAAATAATTCATGCAAAGCACTTGCCATAAACGAGGTCCTAATAATTTATTATTATTGTACCAATTTGGCCTTAGATGATTTTATTCTCTCATACAGAGTACCTACAATATAATAAAAAGAATACAGACAGCATTTCTTAATTTCGACGAGAGAGCAGAAAGGACAAGTGTGTAGAGAAACAGGAGACAGAGGAAGGAGTTAAGAAGAATCTGAGCGATTTACTCACCCTCCTTGAAAAGTCATAAAGCCTGTGGAGACAGGAGGAACCTGATGATAGAGATAACGAGTAAGTAAACGCTCCGGAGGGAAGTGCTGAGCGGGGAGCTCAGGGTAAGGAGGTTAGGAATGTCCGGTGATGGCAGGGGAGGTGCCATTTGAGACAGAGTGGCCAGACAGGCTTTTTGAAAAGGTGATTTTAAGTAACGACCTGAAGCAAGTGAGGAGGCAGTTAGTCGTGGGAATATGGGAAGAAGAGCCCTGCAGGCAGAAGGAACAGTTTGTGCAAAGGCCTCAGGCAGCAGCACTCGTGGTGAGGGCGAGGGGCCCTGGTGGCGTCTGTCAGAGAGCAAAGGTGGCCGATGCACCGTGACAGCCGCCCCGCGCTGCCTGGGCTCTCCCAGGACACCTCCCTGACAGCAGCTGCGAAGTCTGGGGCCTCAGGCTCCGTGAGGATCCTGGACTAGGAACCATGGCACGGCCCCATCACGCTCAGCCCTTTTATCAGTCACCTAAAGACACAGAACGTGGCTCGTCAGCTTCCCACAGCTCTTCACGACACACTGATCGTGAGAATCAAGCTTCACAATCACCCCAAATGGACTGGCTGAGACCAATGCTACAACATTTCACCAGCACAAACTGTCTGGAAAAAAGCTTTTTAAAAACTTTTTCCCAAATGCAACTAGAAATCAGTCTAATTTTTAAGTAAGAGTTCATGGCCAAGGGACAACATACTGTAAGAGTCAAGAATGGGAGCTAATTACCTGGAGCAGAGATGGATTCTGAAGGTGGCTCTGCATTAAGAGAACAGCAGCTGCTCGGTGAGAGAAGGGGCCCCCGCCAGGGCTGGGGGCCATGGGAGCTCCATGCTGGGCGCAGGTTCCCAACACGGAGACAGAGTGTGCTCAGATGATGGGGCTCCACAGGAAACTGTGTGAGGGCTAAGGGACGATGGCACTTAGCTTGGAGAGGAGCATTAAAGCAAGCAGCGGCGTCTAGGACCCTCTGCCATTAGAAGAACAGGAAGTGGGAGCAGGTGTCTTCTGGGCGGCTTCAGAGGCCAGAATGGGACCACAGGCAGGGGAGACAGGGTGCAGGATTTGGCTCAATCCAAGAGTTTGTTGGAAAACTTAGAACTGTTCTCAAACGGGATGGGCTGTTTTTTACAGTCATCCATGGCCTTCGTACATTTCCAGCCACTGCACCAAGTGTTTTCAATGCATTATCATTACACATTATACATTTAATTACGTTAAATATACGGTCACACTTCAATCTCCGCAACGACTCCCTGTGCGGTGCAGCTACAGCGAGACTGGGGCACTATCTATGAACACAGAAACTCCTCTTCGGCTGTTACTGCTGTTGTTTCCGCCACAAATCACAGTTCAGTTCCCCCTCCTGGGCCTCCCTCAGGTCCCTCCTCTCCACACCCTCCCCAACTCTGCCCACAACCTCCCCCAAGCCCCCCAACAGGGTGTTAGCAGAGACCTGGGAGGAAGAGCCCTCTGCAGCAGGTGGGCCTCTCCACTGTGGCAAAGGAAGAGTGAGGCCTGGCCATCCTGCCCACGCTGGTGGTGAGAGAGATCTACCCCTCAGCACAGTAGCTCCACTGAAGGGCTCCACCAGGCAGGAAGGTGCAGGCAGCATGGTGGCTCCATAGCGCCTCCAAGTGGAGAGGAGGAGGTAAGTGCAGCATAGGGCTGGGAGCACCAGCCGGACACCCACACAGTGGAAAGTGACTTTATACCGAAAACTCTCTTCACTGACTCTTTCTAATCTTACCAATTGTGAAAGCTTTTCTTTAAAAAAAAAAAAAAGTCAGTAAAAATGTCATGTTCTCTTATCTCAATCAGTAGGCCAGAGATATAATCAATCCTGGGTCACAGGTAAGAAATGTAGACAGCTCGCCCCAGTGCCGGGCTCCTGAGGTGAAAAGCTGGGATTGGAACGCAGTCACTCTGCTCTGGATTTCAGAAGAGGACCCAAAGTGAGCTCCTGGTCACCTTCAGGAGTGACCTAGGGGCCCAGTCAGGTGGAAGCTGGGTCCACTTTTGAGTACTCCTCCAAGTACCACTTCCACCAAGGGCCGGACAATACCAAGCACTCCGCTCTCAGTCCCCAGGAGGCCAGGGTTCCGGAGGCATCTGCTCAGTGCTCTGACCTCTGGGACTCCAATCCATCACCCCATCTCATTCACTCCCAGCTTTTGCCCAACTGCGTCAGTCAGCCCAGAATGCACCAAACATCACTATCAATTGCAAATATCATAAAAAAGAGTGGAATTTGGAGTTAAATACAATCTTTTGCAATATCCCAAGCTACGCCAATTAAAAAGAAAAGCTTCCAAAAGGGAACGCAGACTCAAGCCCTGGCTCTCTTCCTCTTCCTCTTCCTGGCACTCCTGCCCGCTGCCGTGACACAGGGCGCACTCCCCCACACACAGCCCACAGCGCATTCTGCTCGCCCACTTCATCTCAGGCTCCGCCAAGGTGCAAACACTGGCCAGAACCGGCTGTCTGACTCAGGCCCTCGGACGCCCACTGGGAGATGCCAGTGCCGGACCAGAAACTCACCACCCTTCCTAAAACTCAGGAAACGGCGCCGGGGTGGGGCCCGCAGAAGCCACCGGCCATCTCATTAGAGGCCAGAGCTGCCTGCAAGGAGACCTCCCCGTGCAGCAGTTCACAAGTCTGGGGTTTTCTGCAGTCGCCACCCCAGCAGACTTGGTTTATAAATCCACAAAGCAGGGAACTTAGTCACAAAATCCAGGCCACTGTTTTCTCCAACCTAATAATGAAATCTTTAAAACTAAATTTTCTAAATTGATACAAATTGAGATACCTCAATTTTCGGGGGGGGGGGGGAAACCTTTTAATTTCGCTGACTTTACAAGCCCAGTCTTTCCAGTGCGCCTCTCTGTGGGAAACACCTCCACAAGAAGCCTAATGCCAGGCTCCAGCCTCAGTGAAGGTGACTGAAATAACGCCATCACTGTACATCTGACCTGCCTTCAGGTTTCCAAAGTGCTTTCACCTGTATAATTTAATGCGATTCCATGAGCTAGGAAGAGCCCACATTACAATAACTGTTTTACAATGAAAAGAACCAGTCTACGGCCAAACCACCCTGAACGCGCCCGGTCTCGTCTGATCTCGGAAGCCGAGCAGGGTTGGGTCTGGTCACTACTCGGATGGGAGACAGCTGAAAGAACCAAGTGTGAGTGAAGTCATATGATTTACATCACAAAACTAGCTTGAGCCCAAAGCAGGCTCTTGTTCAATTTGGAAAAGGATTCATTTTTTTAAATTAAATATTAATGAGGACTCTGGGGGGGGGAGGGAAAGAAAGGGGAAGAGAGGAAACCAAAAAGAGGGTGGGAGGTGAGCTGAGCAAGGGCGGGGCGAGGGGTGGAGTTAGGAAAGGGGTCCTCGCCCAAGGCAGGGGCGGGAGGCCTGAACTCCTGGATTAGCCTGTGCTGTGTCCGAACAGACACGCAGAAGTGTGTCAGGGGAGACCTGAGGAACTCAAGTGATCTTTGGAGGTCTACTTTTCTGCTTCACTTTTTTAAAGAAAAAATGTTTTTTGATTATAGAACATTAAAAAAAGTAAACACTGCTCAAAGTTTATGATGCAGAAAACACATTAATTTTAGTCAAAAGAACCACATTTAAGTTCATTTTCTATGCTACAGCTTAACATAAGACAGATTTCAGCATATTCTCCATTTTCTTAGGGGCACGAGGAAGAGAGGACACAGGCCACTCCGCCCGTGTCCCCAGACTGAGTGACAGCGACTGCCCACACACAGCACTGCAAGCGTGACCGGAGCAGTGGGGCTGATGGGAAAACCTACACCCCGGGCTCGGACAGGGAACACAGACAAGTGTGGGGACACAGTGAGGCGGGAAGGAGAGAAGTGGGGTGTCAGGCCGAGCCTCTCAACATCCCGAGGGCGGGGTGAGGAGCGATGGTGGAGCCTGGCAGAGATGCCGTTTTCCCACAAGGTGCAGCCAGCTGCCGAGTCCCGTGGCAGGTTTCCGTGGGGCTGGGGGCCTCTGGAAACAGTGATCGCGCCGTCACTCAGCTTCCTAGCCAGGGAGCTTTGAAACCAGGGCATTATAACTTGAAACCCATTTCACCTCTTCTTCCACCAACATGCCTTTGTTACAGGTAGAAGTCATGCCCAAATCTGGCAGTTCACTTTCTCGGTGGACCTTACCTTCGTATCTACTGGGAGAGTCACCCGCTTTCTGTGGGGTGGCCACTCGGAGGAATATCTGCTGCCTCCACGAGTGTCTCCGGGTCTTTACGGGGGTCCCATTGGTGTCACCGAGATGGTTGGCTTTGGATTCAAAGTCCCTAAAATCACAAGACATTGCATTTATAACTGGTGAGGAATACAAAGGTGTTCAAGTTTGACTTTTTTGTTTTTTTTAGAAGCAGCACTATATTATAAATTATCTTTGTAAAAGAAAATATAATGAGATAATGGCAGAAGTTAAATCAAACAGAGTGGATCAACATTCCAAAAGTACTGCTTTCTCACAGGACACTTTTCATAAAAAGGGTAAGACTGCAAGCCCCTAATTTACTTCTATTGTAAAAGGTATTAAGAACTATGCTTAACAAATCCTTATCTTCCACTGGGCATCTCTTGGTGCCACTTCCCTAAAAAGAGAAACTGCCTAAAGGGGCCTTGTCAGCAGGGCCCCGATCTCCCTGATCTGTCCGTGGCAACCTTGGCACGGGTCTGCGCCTTGTCTCCACAGATCGCCTCAGAGAACAGAAAAGTGAAATTACACAGAACCATCGAGGCAATGACTACACAGTCACTGACGGATGACTACTGTTTTAACATTTGTATTTTTAAAACTACAAAACAAAGTATACTTATCAACATACATAAATAACATCGAATCATGGTAATGCTCTCCCTGATGGCAGGACATACAGGGCAAAAGTAGGCTTACAGCCGCTCACGTGGAAAATAATACAACAATAAATAATAATACGAGAATAAACTGTTTTGTGTACTCACGACTGTAAACCTACTTTTGTCCATCACACACACACACACACACACACACACACACACAGCTGAGCAATCGCCTGAACGAACCGATCCGACACCCAGCCACGTGCTCACTGTCCCCTGAAACATAGCTCTCACTTAGAGAACTGGTTAAACTTCCCTTACTCTTCTGAGAATAACAGCATACTAATACACCAATCCTCATCAAAATTAGAACAGGTTGACTATACATTTTTTTAAAATGACATTCAGGAAGGAAAATGTATAAGAAAGAAGACACAATAGATTTAGCTAAAATGATTTTTTAAATGGCCAAAGAATAGCTGAAAATCCCTGTATATCTAATAATTCAGCACTTCTACTCAGGCTTCGGATATCTAAATGAGACCCTACCTTTTTGTGTTCAGAAAGTCAGAGGTGATATTTTCATCTACAGGAGCCAGAAATTTTAGAAAATTTGGCACAGAGGAAGAAGAATGAAGTTTTTTCCGCAGGGCATTACGGTAGGAGATGCTGAGAGTTTGGTTGAAAAAAAGAATTTAGGATAAAGAAATACAAAGTATAAAACAGCTTCAAAATAAAAGAAACATCTTAGTTTTAATGCTAAGAAAATTAAACCAGGTAAGAAATTAAAAAGTTTACAATGAGATTTAACTTTCACTTTTTAGTTAATAAAACTTTATTTTAAATGAGTGGAATCAATGAGTTAATTTAAAAACATCCGTCCATTCAGTTCTGCAAAATGAATAAATGCTAGAAATCTGCCCTACGACACCATGCCTAGAGTTAACAATATTGTGTTGTACACTTTAAACACTCTCGATAAGCACCCTTACCACAAGAAAAGAAAATGAAAACAACAACAAAATCAGTCCATCTTCCAAAATGACTCTTTCTTTCAAACAGGGAAAATAATGTTCCTAAATTGGTGAGGCAGTGTCTGATGTGGCACGCACAGCGGTGTATGCGGTCGGGCGCGGTGCTGTCTGCCTGTGTGTGTGCCTGTGTGTACACTGGGGCGAAGGAATGTGAAAATAAGCACACAAAACCCACGGGCCATCAAGACCTTTGGAGAAAATTAATTTTGAAAACATCCAATGTTATGAAAACGAATCGACAGTACAATTAAGTCAGTTCAAATGATAGACTGAAAATGATACAACCAAGCGTGTGCGTGCACACACGTGCCCGTGCGTGCACACACGTGCCCGAGCGTGGCCCGAGCTCCCGCTCAGCACGTCCTCCCCGTGCGGCCCACCCAGGGAGACAAACGACACTGAACTTGCCATGCGTGTGTGCTCACCTCTTCGGCACAGCATTCCCACTTTGTTCTCCGCTCGAGTTATGTTTTAGGTACTTAAAAAAATTTGGTGAGGAGGCGGAGGGGTTAAGACGAGGTGGAGGAGCAGGAACTGAAGGACCTGAGCAACTTTTAGACTCGCCAACGGGTGGATGATTCGCACTAAATAGCAATTAGAGAGAAAGCACTGGGATTTAGAGGCTGAGGGTGGAAACTCGGAGGTGAATGTGGAGGACACCAAAGAGTAGGTAAGAGGCTGGTGCATCCGACTTTCCCCGGTAGAGGTAGTTTTTAGTTAAGAAAAAAGAAAAGAGCATTGTGAAAGGTCATTCTTTGTCATTTCCCACACGTCTCCACACCCCAAAGTACCATTTCTTCTATTCCCTTTTTAGGAACTGTCAGGAAAAAATTTTTTAAATTTAAACAAAAGTGAAGGAAAGCAAAACAAAATCCAGTTTTTAAAATACATTTCTCTTGGAAATGAACAATAACCTGCCTTGAATGTCAATGTCTCATTTCCTGTACGTAAGTGAGAAGAGTTCACAAGGGGTGAAGAAAGCAAAATAGGTATGAGAGAGCGAGAGAGAAAGAGAGAGAGAGAGAAAGAGAGAGGGAGGGAAAGAGGGAGGGAGGGAGGGAGGGAGGAGGGGGAGGGCGGGGCACTTCCCCATCCCTCTGGGCACCTGGGCCCAGCAGGAAGCTCCGGGAAGCTGCACTCGTGGGGCGGAAGGGAAATGCACAGTCAGGGACACCGATTCCACCACCTCTGCCTTGTGTGAATCACCACGCTCAGCAGGAGAACGAGGACTCTCTAGACAGGAATGTTTGCATTCCCGCCGAAAATGCCAGAGACGGAGGGGTGGGAACGCAGTGGGGAGGCAGGGCGAAAGCGCCCGGTGTGCACACGGGGCTCTAGGAAACACGGTGAGAACCTCGGAAGGCCTCCAACCACGCTTGTCTCTAGCATGTCACGTAATTAAATGTTAGCTTCTGAAGGATGCCCTGAATCCCGAAGAACCACCACACTGCTTTCAATAGCTGACTGAACACAAAGCTGAGAGCCCTGCTGGGTCGTTTGAGGGTGGTTAACTCTGTCACTTTTTGACATGCCCCCACGTGGACTGCCATTATCCGTGTACAACCAGCACGGACACACATGTCCTGTGGCTTCTGCTGTTGCCAGTCAGAGGAAGGACTGTCACCACGTGTGGCCCTGCTTCATGTTTATGAGGTGAGAGAC
This sequence comes from Artibeus jamaicensis, assembly GCF_021234435.1. NCBI lineage: Eukaryota > Metazoa > Chordata > Mammalia > Chiroptera > Phyllostomidae > Artibeus > Artibeus jamaicensis. The sequence goes on from NW_026521954.1 coordinate 4,825,652, forward strand.
TGAAAAAGGCTTTTTAAAGCTACTTTTAAAGATAACTCTGTGCATTTATGGTCTCTGACACTTAGGGTCAAATGTACTGCCAAGGGACCCCAGAAGGGATCCCTGACAGACAGAACTCCTGGTTCTGTGCTGCTGAACCATCTCTGTAACCAGGAAATTCCCATTAGAGCCCAATTATTAAAATTACTAGATCCTCTTAGAAGAAGCCAGAACTCTCACACCGATGGAGACTTTAGAAAACCTCTATTCCAATTTTGTCACAGAGAGATTTCGGCAGGTCTGCCCAGTGTCACAGCCAGTTCAGGACAGAGCTGGGACCAGGATGTGAGGCCGCCAGGGCCGCTGCAGGCCTCACACTGCGCTCGGGGAGGAAGGACCCTGCCTCTCAGCCCCGTGGGAGAAAGGCTCCGGGGGCCGAGGGAGCCTGCGCACCTGCGGGCCCCTCCCTCCTCCCCCTCAAAGCAGAAGCCGAGTTCCAAAGTCAGTGCTGCCTCTCACACTGATTGAGGAGAGATTCTTACACGTGTCTGCTCAGTTTTACCAGGTGCTTCACAACACCTGGACCAGCTACTTGAATGAGGAACAAGTGCCTCCCACATCTACGTGTCCCAAGGGGGTCGGGTGGGAGGAGTGAGTCACTGCTTCCAGCTTTAGCTTTTTAAGCCAAGAGGAAACCCCGACTCGGATTTCTTTGACCCGTAAATACACCTGAAATGCACATACCTGGTTAGTAACAGGTATGCCCCAGCTATCTTACACAACAAATTTACATTTTCAACAAATCTTACTTTCGTTCGTGCGGCGTCTCTGTGCTCACTGAGTGATACCTCGTTAGTTTCCTCTGCGAGGCCCCTGGAGACCCCTGGGGGGGCTCCGGAGGCTCCTGGCCGTCCACGGGAAAATGACTCAGGGTGTTCGCACGCCTTCGGAAGCCCTGCTGGGGTGAGAGCAGGGCGGGCTCTTCTGCGGGACGGCTCTCCGAGTCACTGGACAGGTCGTCCGAGGAGCCCGGGAGCCTGAAGCTGCTCTCGGACTCGGGCGAGGCCTCCTTCTCGCACGCGGGCGGCTCCTGGCGGCAAACGCACAGCGGATCAGACGCAACCCAGGAAACCTGCGGCATTTACAAATCTCCAAAGAGGCAGGAACACATTTCAACACATAAGCACATCTGATTATAATGCCACCTAGAGGCCACCAAAATACATAAGGAAATAAAGGCCCGATAAACATCTGCTTGTCAGAGACAAGATGCTAGTGTGTACGACACAGGGGAAACGAGCCAAATGCAAGGGTGAAGGACAGAAACCATAACACGTAACTGTTCTTAGCAAAACCAAAACAGTTTCCTCGCTCTAGAATACACAACTGTACTGTTGCTTATATGCAGTGTACTGAGGTTGTGTAGCTTGTCTGCACTCTTTAAACGAATCAGGTTCTTTCTGCCAAGAGTGTTCATACATGTTACACCCACATTTTAAGGCTCTGAATCTGATCTAATGCTAAGACTTAATATGATAATCCTTAGGGTTCAAAATTATACCCTAGATTATTCTTAGAATATGGAAAATCTTTCCCTAGGCACTTATTGCTACGATTTAAGGCCAAGTACTTAACTTCTTTCTGTACCTCAAATTCCTCATAGGTATAGTGAAAATTCACCTCACTGGGTTTCAGAATTGAGCAGGGCAAGTAGATGTATCTGTTCACTGTAAAATGTTACAAATGTAAGTTATTGTTCTGCTAGGTAATCAGTGAGTTTACTGAGTGGGTGCTCACACATTCACTGAGAATCATGACAGTATTTTAACAGAGTAGGCATTCAAAATACACACTCTTTCAGCGGCACAAACTACCACGCAAACCGATGCCCACCACTGCATGCCCAGCAGCTGGTCAGTGGCCTGTATATTTCTCTCAAATCAAAAAATATAAAATAAGAGGAAGTGGACCAGCTTGTCTCTACTGAAATCGCTGCAAGGGATAAACAAATCAACATAGAAAGAGTAAAAAGAAACAAATGCATCTAATGGTGGGACTGGAGAATCTAAATTCTCTGTTCATTAGCTACGTAATTGAGTGCCTTTTAGATCATATGTACTAAGAATTTTAATTTTACAAAATTAAATTTATTGAGGGGAGAGATTATCACACTTAATTCTGTAAGAATCAGATAAGAAAAGCTTAATTCTCAACATACCATGAAATGATATTTTAAACTTAACTAACATATTTTTATCCTTTAGGACTCTACAGTTTCAAAGATCCTTTTCCTGTAAGAATTTAAATTTTTTTCTGAGACAACACATCACAGCAAACAATCTCCATCACGCAAACCTGCTCACCCCATTCTCAGTAACATCCCTCCAAATTACGTGAAAGAGCTAACTAACCCTGAGCTTAACTTTACACCTGAAAGGGCCATTTGGATGTTCGGCTCTCCGAACCTCCTCGATGAACAATTTATTGGAAGAGATCCAATCGCATTAAATGCATACAACAGATGGCATATCTGTGCAACAGATTCTCAACCTCAGGACGACAAAAAGATGCGAGGAGCTACACTTAAAGATACTCACACACACAGTACACACAGGTCGCTTCTGAAAAGCTGCATTTCTCTTAGAATTACCCAAGAAATTCAAACTATGTATTTAGTCCTAGATGCGTGTTTTGGAGAATAAAAAACAAGCAAGACTTACTGGAACAGTCACTCGATCGACATGAACTTCTTCAGAGTGACTATTCACACTGATCTATCTGAAATGCCTTCTTCCCTGTCCACTCCCACAGGTACGAGTCCTACAGTTTCTTCAAGATCTAATTCAAAAGCATAAGGCCCCCCTCCCCAAGCTTTCTCTGGTTCCACTGAGCAAAATTAACTCCCTTTATCCTGCTTCTTGTGACTGCTAAGTTACCCTGTCTCTTATTCAAACTCTCGGGGCTCCTACTAAACTCAACTGGACGCTGGTGTTACTGGAGGATCTGTCCTCTCTGTCCTGCCAGACAAGTTCCTACAGGAGAGGGGCTGTGTCTGTTCATCTCTAAACATCAGATAAACTATAACGCTTCCAGACTGGAAGTGAATCACGACACAGAATCAGAAGTAGTGAATGGAGGGCGGATGAGGCAACATTCTACTAGATTTTGCATTGACCAGATGTTTGGTGAGATTTTGATTGTGAGTGTTATGTGTATGTGTTTGTGACTGTTCTGCAATGTTAAATGTGTTGGTTATGATCAAAAAACTTTAAAGCCACAAGCCCAGTAGGGAGCTCAGCAGAACCTGGAGTTGCTGCAGTAAGGAGCTGGCCGCCACAGAAATTCCCTCTCTCAAACCTGCAGCCCTCTGGGAGCGGAAGGAAAGCTGACCTCCTGGGCACAAAACCCGAGACCCACATTTTGTTGGTTCAAAGATGAACTGACAAAGTTTAAATAGGTATATGTGTCAATGTCTAGAAAGCAAGAAATTAAAACAAGGATACAGGTTTGTTGCCAAAGAAAACCACTGGCTGGGTCATTATCACAAAGCTGTGCTTGGCAGCAGATTCGAGGGCTGAGGCTTAGCTGCTTATTTGACTAAAGCAGTAATGTTCAGTCATAATCACAGAGCCAGCCAGAGGATAAGGTTAGTTCAGGAACTGAAGAAGTGGCAAACTCCTCATCATTCATGAACCCACTTCCAGGTGTACCCCATTTCAATTATTTTTAATAGTGGACTATCTACTGGAGAAAGAAATCCCTTGGTGGCTTTGTGATAAGTTAGCTCTTAGTGGTCCAAATTTGGGATCCAGTTTCTCTGTTCATGGAATAGCCCTTGGCTTTGTTACGCAAGTTGCATGACCAGCTTTCCCCTGGCACCACGGAGTCTGGAAGCACCATCCTTTCCTGGGTGGAGGTATGAGGCCTCTTTGCCCCTTTTGATGGGCCTTGAAGATAGAAGACAAGCAAGACCTATTTGCTGGCTTCTCAAGGATGTCACATAAAGAAAAATGTGCTTACTCTGTTGGTGTTGCTTAATGAGCTGGACACAGAGCTGTCCAGATCCAGATTGGCAGGATGTTCCTGAAGGCCTCTGGCTTTATTACCCTACAGAAAGAAAAGGCAGTCGAGTTATGACCCCTGAGACTTGTGCAAAGGCATCAGCTGGAAGCACCCGGGTTTATTTAAATAAACTCAGGAAGAATGCATCTTCCGAGAAGCACTGCTGAGCACATGTGTACATCAAGACAGTCGACATCTCCGTCCTTTTGTTTTTACATTAACACACCAACCTGAACGCTCCAAGCACCTTGCAGATTGGTCAGCTGGCAGGTTTAATAGGCAGGAAGAAGAGACAGTTCATCTATGAAGGAAACCACCCGGTGAAGCGAGCATGCCCCACCACTCTCTCCCAGGTCACGAGTCAGTGTAACCTCGCCTGTGTGACACTCCGACAATATTCTGTCCACGTGGGAGCTCTCAGGAACAGCTGCCCCCACCCTGGCTTTGTAAAGGGACTGCTTTAATGATCTCTGAGGATGCTACAGAACTCCCCGAAACATCATCAAACAAAATAAAACCAAACTTTAAGTAAAAAAAAATACAGCACACTTTTTAAATGAAGTGTGCCACAAAAATCCAAAAGAACTGTAGGAAGATGTTGCAAGCTCTAGAAAGGTTATCAAACTTCGATTTCTGAAAAGTGCTATCAAGGGTACTTATACTCATTCAAGAGGGGGGGTAGAAATTTCTTCAAAAACTCTTCAGATTGGTGACTATGTATGTTTTCTATTCTTACACAGACACAGTCCACAAACTTTTTCTGTAAAGGGCCAGAAAACAAATCTCTTATGCTCCATGGGCCTCTGGTGTCTGCGGCAACTACTCAACTCTGCACAAAAGCAGCCTCAGACAACCAGTGAATAAATGAATGTGGCCGTGTTTCAATAAACCTTTATTTAAAAGCAGGAGGTGCCTGGTACTTGTCCTGAGGGCTGACACTGCTATAGAGCGTTCCAGGCACAGCACACAAGCCACCGTCTGGGACTGGACCTTTAAGTTGCACCCAGTGACACTAGGGAGAACCAAACCCACACAAGGGGGCATCTAATCTGTGCCCTTTACAGGAACTAGCCAATGAATAACATCTTTTGTGGAGACAAAAATTCCATGGGGTTGACTCTATACAACACAACACAAAAACTCTGTTTAACCCAGACCAAGGTAAAAACTCCATTTCAAGTGCAGATAGCACTGTTCTAAGATTGAAAGGACATTTCAAAAGATGTCACCTTCTATACTTTGTGATGGGCACTGACAGAATAAAAGCAACAAATTAAATCTCACATTCTTTTAAAAAGTTATTTAACTTAAATTTGAAGGAAATATGCTACTTACCCGAGACAAAATACTTTCTAAAGACTCCGTTAAGGATCTCTTTGCTTTGTTTTTCAACATATCAAGCTTAAATCGGGTGGCGCTAGATGGTAATTCACTTCCAATGTTCTCTGCAGCAATCTGTGTTGTCTAAAAAAGTGGAACAATGACGAGTTACTTACAACTTCCTTTCTTTTTCCTTTTTAAAGGAATGAAAAATCTCTCGCATGCACCTTCCTGATCCCCGGCCAATATTCTACCTGTGACCTCGTTCTCCTGCTCCTCAGTGACTTGGCAGCAGGTCCAGCAAACAGCTGTGCCTCAAAGAGTTGCTTTGCCTGCTCTGAGCACGATAAAGAATGTGCTGGGAAGCCCATCAGTTCGCAAAGCCCTTTGGAAATTGTGCTCTGCAGTGGGAAGAGGCCTGTCATGCACTGAGTGGCCCTGGGCAAGTGACTTATTTTCCCTGGGCTGCAATTTCCTCTTCTCTAATGAGCCCAAACTCAAGATCTGATCGTGAGGCTCTATTGTGAGATTCAAACAGGTAAAGCCAGTAAAGCACTGAGCGCAGCTTCTGGTACAAAGGAAGTAGCTATGATTAGCTTTTTAAAGTAAAGTAACGACTTACCACTTGGGGCATTTTGGAGGGTAACATAAAAGAGATTTAGCAACTGAAGAATCTGTTCTCTCTGCCTATGCTAACCTCCTCACCACTTTCTTTAGAGTTCTGTCTCCTCTCCCACCTCCTGTTTGCATCCTCCCTGTCATTCTCCTCTGCTGCCGAGCTTCTCTCCCTTGATCGACCATAATATGAGACTGGCAACATAATGGAGCTTGTTTGCCAACTGTTAAATGAAGTTTAATGTTACTTATTAACAGAGGCATATTCTAAAAAATACCTACCAAACCCATACACAAATTGCTTTCTACTTCTCTGAATTGTTACCTGATGGTTTGCTATAACCCTAGAGCCCCTTTGGCCAAGGTAACACTCTGTGGGCGTGGAGAACAGTGAGGAGCACGGCTCTGGGGCTGCTCCTTCGCCCTCCCCAGCTGTGGCCTTGGACAGGTCATTGCCTGCTGCCCTATCGGTTCCTCTGCCTGCAGATGCATGGTGAACTTCCCTCACAGAGCCGGTATGAGACTTTAAATAAATGAATACACATCAAAGCACTTAAAACATACCTGACTCAATAAATGGCATCGTTGCCTTTTCTACTTACTTCCTACTTTTAATAGAAAAAATTAGACATATTTGAATCACTCTCCTTCCTCCAACTGCAGAAATAACCCCTCTTCTGAATTTGGTGTTCATCGCACCAACTCACATTTTGTTCTTTTATATATGTATGTATCCATGGAACATGTATGTTGGTTTACGTGTAGTTAAAACTTTAAATGAATGTATCACCTTGTACCTACACTTCTGTAATTAGCATTTTCCTTCAATGTTTTTGAGATTTACCCACGTTGACAAAGATTCTTTGGTTCACTAGCTTCAATCAGAATGCAGTGCTTCACTGTACTATCATAAAGGTTTATTCATACCCCTGTTGTTAAACACCAACTCCCTTTTTACATTTACAGAGGAGACTGCAGTGGCCTCGCCCAGACACAGCGCCTCCTCACACACGTGCCAATTGTTACAAGGCAGTTACGGACGTCCTTGCTGGGCCACTGGCTCTATCTGTGCATCTTCGGCTGCACCAGATACCGGCAAATTTCTCTCCCCAAAGGGTATCAATCCATATTCCCAGCAGCAGCATGAGAGTTCATCTTTATGTGGTATTGTCACATTTTTAAATTTCTGCCAACCTCATGGGTATAGAGCACAGGTGGCAAACACAAGGCCCGTGGGCCAAACCCAACCCTCCACCTTGTTTTATCCAGCCCGGCACCTTGTTTCTACTGAGGGCAGCGCTGAGCTCTCACTTAACTGTTAAGGAGCAGGTACATTTACACAGTCCCGAAGTTACATATGGCCCTTTGCAGGCCACCATGAGGCTGATGTGGCCCCTGGTGAAAATGGATTTGACACCCCTGGTATAGAGAATCTCTTAACTTGTCTCCCCTGATTCCCATAGCAATTAAGCATTTAAATTTTACTCAGCTATTTTGCTGGTCAAAGACCTTGCATCTTCTTTGTCAGGATGAAATCCTAATTCACCAATGAATGCTATACATTTTTTTAAAGCTGAAAAGAGAAACAGTTCTGATAAGAGCTACATTCAGCGTTGTCCAGTCATCTGGAGTTTTACCTCTATGAGAACTAGCACATGCATTAGAAGAGTGACTTAGAGTAGAACTTCAAGAAGGGGGAACTATCACCTCTCTTTGTGTCTTAACTGAGTCACTGAGCACTCGGGACAGTCCACACCTGCTCGCTGAGGAATGAGCACATGAGCAATGATCGCCAGACTGGCCCATGGGAGACACCTGAAGTAAGAGACGTGTGCAACAAATTCCAAGTGCCTGCTAAGTGTCAGGCACCATGGTCAGGTGCCTTACGAGTAGCACCTGGTTCTGTTCAATCATTTACCAAGAACAAGAGCCTGTTCCGACTCGTGGCAGCCTCCAGAGCAAAGGCAATTTAGCCACAAAGGGCCCTCACTGGACTGCCTTTGGCCCAATGCCCATTCACTCACAAAGTTATAAAGCTGTGGACTTGCTTTCAAACTTGTAACAAAAGTTTTCATAAAATAGAAGCATTTACAATGGATTGTTTTGAGATATGAAGAAAATATTGGCTGAAAGACTAGTCGTGGGTAGTAGATCCTACATAGACAGAAAAACTGCACTCGTGCTTTTCTGCTTTTAGACCAGCCACCGGAATCTCCATATACCTCATTCAGTGCTTCCTATACTCTCTCCTCCTGTCTAACAAGACTGTTTCAGCCCTGGCCGGTGTGGCTCAGTGGACTGAGTGCGGACCTGCAAACCAAAGGGTCACCAACTCAGTTTTCAATCAGGGCACATGCCTGGGTTGCAGGCCAGGTCCCAGGAAGGGGCGTGTGAGAGGCAACCACACTTTGATGTTTCGCTCCCTCCCTTTCCCTCTAAGATTAAATAAATAAATCTTAAAATACATACATTATTTGAAAATAATTCACACTTAGAAAATTATGCATGTTTCGAAAATAACACATTTTGTTTGTTTTAAAATAAACATCTAGAAGTTTCTGCTGGGGAACACCCAAACACGTCTGGGGATCAGGGCCACTTCTTCACAGGCACAGACACAGCCCCCAGGTGACAGAACGCTTAGAAATCTCGAGAGAAAGTCCTGCCCAGGTGCCGGTTCTGTGTGGTGAGGCTTGTTCTCTTTTACACTCACTTCTCTGGTGTTTTCACATGAAAAAAAACCCACTGAATAAACGTACTTTTCCACTGGACTAACCTATGCCTGCATCATAAAGATACCACCCTCTTCCATAAATATGAGTTAGCACCTAGGTCAAAACTTCCCATCCACCCTGACTGCCTTATTCCCCTCTAGCAGTTACAAACCATTTCAAAACTATCAATTTCCCTGTTGGAACATGTTAGGGAAAAAAACAGAACAAGAAAAAACTATTAGTGACCAAAAATGAGGGGGTAAAGCAATGGAAATAAGAAAAAATCGCTGAAAGGTGAACTAGAGAATTAACTGAAAACAGAGACCGGGTGGCCCATCCAAAAGTGGGCAGGAGGAGCGCAGAACTCCCACGCCAGCTGGAGGGAAGAACGTCCACACACAAGGGCCGAAAGCACAGACAGTGTACTGGCGTCAGCGTCACTGCTGAAGGGCCCTACAGTGGCCAACGGGACTAAAAACATTGTCAGACACTGTACTGAGCTCTGAGAGTTCAGGAAAGGCACGTGACTGCCAAAGCCAATCGGTGGGCAGAACCCAACTTGGAGAGACGCTGTGCGTGCACCCCAGGGAAACTGCACCTTGGTGCGGTTCTAGAGAAGCTCTGCCCCAGGCCTCCCATCAGAGCCAGGGCTGCCCCGAAACGGCCCGCCCTCTCCAGCACAGTCGGATACTCCCCAGTTTTCCCTACCTGCGCAACACATGAAATTAAAATACAGGGACGAAAACAGGTTTCAGGGCTTCATAAAATCCTCAAGACTCTGTTTTGCACAGTGGCCTTGTAAACTTATAAGAAGACAAAAAAAAGTCATACCTGCTTCATCTCCCCAATATGGGTGTGAACTTTCTGCTTCTCTTCATATAAACATCTCAGGAAAGAAATAATTAATTCATTCTCCCGCTGCTCATTTCTTGGTCTCAATTTCTTAAAAAAAAAAAGAATATATTACATTTATTTTTCATTGTCAACAAAACTGCTAAACCATCCCTCTGGAAATGCTAACAGTATCCATCATCCATTAACTAATGCTTTTACCAAATCACCTCACTAGGGGGCACCAAAGATCCCCAAAGTGGAAATAATTCTTAAAAAGAGATACTGGAGCTAGCCAGTGGGCCATATTTAATTTTTGACTTCTGATGCCCTTACACCCAAAATAAATATTTCACAGCAGATAGAGGCATGGTCAAATATTTAATAAATAAACACTCTTGAAAACAGAAGAACAAAATCTGTGTAAACACACAGAGGCCAAGAGCCACTGTGGCTACATTTATACACTCTTATGATTAGTGAAATGGAAAAGAAAAAAGCAACTGGACCCAGGCTCACAGCTCCACATTCAAATGTGTTCGTCGTGAAGCACCTTCTGGAAGCCCCACAAGGTGTGCACTTCCACACAAAATTTCAAGTCACGGACTCATTTTTTTTTCTATTTTAAAAATCTTCTCCACGCCTTTCATTTTTCAGGCAGGGGGGTGGCCAAGTGCATGGGAGTAGAAATGGGGACATGGAGGTTCTTGGTGCTGCCCAGAAGTGTGACCAAAGGTGTCATTTAGTCTTAGCTGTTCAATACAAATCGTGCACAAAATAAACTCCCAGGTCTCCTCCAGCTTCCAAATTGTCTGGATTTGAAATTATCCATCAGAATTAATTTTTAGAAGACCATCTAATCTCATGATTATTTTTCTCTAAAGAAGAAAACAAAACTGAATTACTCTGGAGATACACAAAACTTCTGGTCTAGAAACTTAGGAAATGCACCCTTTTTACAGGGACAACCATCCGTTGTCCTGCTGCCGGACCTCTCGCCCCACCCCAGACTCCCAGCCTGCCCCTTAAAACAAAGCCAGGCTATGGTAAGTGGATGACCCCTGCAAACATCTGAGTCGGAGGTTAGCAACCTCCTCCCCTCAGCTAACCAAGGGGCAATGGTTTTACCCTCAGGCCACAGGATTTAGGAGCAAAGGCAGCACTAACCCAGACCTGACCTTCTGTCTCTTAAAGAAAAAGATCACTTTACAAGATAAGTTGTTCCTGTTACTCAAGGAAAAGATAGTAAATATTATGGAGGTTTTTGTGGAGGACTTTCTGTTCTTTCAAATTTCTGAGTTAAGGATTAAATATTTTAGAGGCTAGAACAGACACTGTCAACCTGGATTCTAAGCCAGGAACAATAATGTTATAAAACTGTACGTGTTATTCAACAAGTACAATTCCCCAGAGAAAGGTCCCATTAGATCTTCAGTAAAGGAAAGTGGTGGTCAAGTACCAATCCCAACTTAACACTGCTGACCCCAGGAAGATACGGATATCTGTGAGTTTAAAACCCCAGGAAACTATAGAAACTCTCATTCATTTTCAGTGGAATAAATGGTACAGCCACTTTCTGAAACAGTTGGCAGTTTTTTGCAAAACTAAACACACTCTTACCATACAACCCAGCAATTGCACTGCTCAGTCTTTACCCAAATGAGTTGAAAATTCATGTCCACACAAAAACCGGCACATAAATGCTTACAGCAGCTTTTTATTTAAAACAGGCAAAAGTTATAAGTGACCCAAATGTCCATCAGTGGGTGAACGGATCAACTATGTTATATCCGGACACTGGAATATTATTCAGCACTAAGAAGAGGGATCAAGCCATGAAAAGACCTAGACAGCAGAACCTTAAATGCATACTGTTACGTGAAAGAAGCCAATCTGAAAAGATGATATATTGTATGACTCCAACTGTATGACAAAGTAGAAAAGGAAAACCAGAAACAGTGGAGAGAGAGATCAGTGGTTGCCTGGGTCTGAAGGAGTGGAAAGGGGGAGAGGGATGAGCAGGCAGAGCACAGAGGATTTTTAGGGCAGTGAAACAACTCTGGATTACAGCTAACGGTGGATACATGTCATTATACATCTGTCAAACCTGTAAGAAGTGCGACACTAAGACTGAACCAAAAGGTGAAACACGGACTTTAGTTAATAATAACAACATGTCACCAATGGTAACAAATGCACCACACTTAGGCAACATGTAATCAATAGGGGAAACTGGCTGGGTGGGAGGTGCAAAGGTGGGAATTCATATGGCAACACTCTATACTTTGCACCCAATTTTACTGTAAAACTAAAACCACTTTAAATAATAAAGTCTAGCCCTGGCTGGTGTAGCTCTGGTAGATTGAACGCTGGCCTGTGAACCAAAGGGTCACCGGTTCAATTCCTACTTCAGGGCACATGCCTCAGTTGTAGGCCAGGTCCCCAGTAGGGGGCGCTTGAGAGGCAATCACACATTGATGTTTCCCCCCCTCTCTCCTTCCCTTCCTCGATCTCTAAAAATAAATGAGTAAAATCTTTTTTTTTAAAAAAGGATAAAGTGTAGTCCTGACTGGTATAGCTCAGTGGACTGGGCATCATCCTGTGAATAGAAAGGCAGCTGGTTTGATTGCCAACCAGGACACATGCCTGGGTTGCAGGCTTAGACCCCTAGTTGGGGGCATGCAAGAGGCAACCGATGTTTCTCTCCTTCTCTTAAAAAATAAATAATTAAAATCTTTTTTTAAAAAGAGAATAGAGTCTATTTTTTTTTTAGTCCAGAAAAGAGGAGCAGGAGGAATTACAAAAAGCCCTCAGCAGGAACAGGCACCCAAGACTCGACCCACCCTTTCTTCTTCTGTATCTTCTATTTCAAACTTCCAGCTCCTCTCGCAAAGAAATGTGTATTTTTCTTGGAGCAATTCTTCATGATCGCTTATTTCAAAAATATCCAAAAAAGCTAAGAATATAGTCATAAGAAATAGTGTTACTAATTTTCTTTTTCTCAAAATACACATGAAAAAAAACCACTCATCAAATGGCAGAAAATGAGACTACAGCTGAGCACACTTGCTGTGCAGTAAGAACTGAAGCCAAGCCCTGGCTGGTGCGGCTCAGTGGGCTGAGTGCCGGCCTGCGAGCTGAAAGGCTGCCGGTTGGTTCAGTTTGGGCCAGGCACGTGTCTGGGTTGCAGGTGCCTGGGCTATAGGCCTGGTCTCTAGTTAGGGGCATGTGAGAGGCATCCAATGGATGTATCTCTCACACACTGATGTTTCTCTCCCTCTCTCCACCAGTAAATAAATCTAAAAAAATTTTTTTGATTAAAAAAACCTGAAACCCAAAACCAGAAACCACTTCGTGGGGCTTGTTAAACAGCAGAGGTGCCCTGGCTGGTGTGGCTACGTGGACTGAGCACCAGTCTGTGAGCCAAAGGGTCGCTGGTTTGATTCCTAGCCCGGGCATGTGCCTGGGTTGTGGGCCAGGTCAGGTCCCCAGTAGGGGGCATGTGATAGGCAACCACACATTCATGTTTCCATTTCTCCCTCCCTTTCCCTCTAAAATATATAAATAAAATCTTTAAAAAAAAAAGCACAGAGGCAAGTCAGCAAAGTAGAGAAACGATACCATTTTCATGGTGTCATACAAGGTCAAAAACTAAATCCTCCCTTAAATACTACAATGAAGAGCTACCATTCTACTGAGTTAAAATGATCAGCAAGATGTCATGCCCCCACCTCCTGTGTAACTTCACCACCCTCCTCAGTGGCAAACCAGATTTCCTAAAGGTGATGTCATCTGATAAACATTCATTAGTCAGAGAGACTAGTCTGAAGAAAACAATGGGGAGTCAAGTTAGAACATTACTCTGTAGTCAAAAATTAACTTGCTGGTTCAAAATTAATCCACGGCATCAGAAGTCAGGAGGGTGGTGGCTTGGGCGGTGCCACTGGGGGATTCCCAGGGACTGGAAGTGCTGCTGGGCACACAGGTGGGTTCACCTTGTAAAAAGATTCACTGAACCACACCCCTGGACTTGAGTGTTTTTTGTGGTTATGTGATACCTCAATTTTTTTAAAAGAACAATTACAAAACAATTAATTGCCTGTTAAGTAACAAAGTCAATTTTGTTACGTGTCTTAACCTTATCTCTATGCTTGTAAATTGGGTGTCCATGTAATTAAAAATAAACTGCCAGCACTGCCTGGTGAATGCGGAATGCTGAGAAAGCCTGTGGTCTTCGAGGAAACTACTTATAATAGCAACGCTCACCTGGACACAGCATTTTGACAGCTTTTTAAAAAATCATCATCAAATCCTATAAGAAATAATTGTCAAACCATGTAAAACGCAACGATGTTGATATATATTCTTTACAAAGGGCGAAAAAGCTCCTCTAACCTTTCACCTTTAACTGGCAAAAGCCTTGTTATTTAACCCATTATTCACATTTACTGAGTATGAATCTACTTGATTTATCGACAGTATCAGTCACGTCATTCCCTGAAACACACTCATTCAGATGGAAGGAATCAGACACTTCCTTCACTAGCCCTCCTTCGGCTTAAACGCGGTTTTTCCTACTGAAGAGGACCGGCTTGCACGTGGCGTCCTTGACCAGTGCCCGGCAGCCTGAGAAGACAGCACAGCACGGTCTCCGGAGCCATCTTCACACCTGCCCAGTTTGATGTGTACAAAATCGTCATGTTCCAAGCAGATCAGAAATAAAAACGCGGCTTGGCAGCGCTGTCGCCGGCATCGGGAGTCCTCCCGTAAAGAGAGGGGCTCATGGGCCCAGACGCCCCCGGCACAGCTCTGTGCTCTCAGAGCTCACAGTGGGCTTGCTGCAGCCTGCTAACTCCAGCTGCATCTGCATGACAATTCCTCATTTCTTTCTCTTTTTAAATAATCTTCACCCAGGGACATATTTATTGATATGAGAGAGAGAGAGAAAGGGAAAGAAGAAGAGGCAGAGAGAACGGGGGAGTGGGGGAGAGAAACGTGATGAGAAAAACACTGACTGGCTGCACCCCCGACAGGGGGATTGAACCCACAGTCTTTTGGTGTATGGGACGAGGCTCCTGACTGAGCCACAGGCCAGGGCTCTTCTTCTTTACAATTCTGTCTGGGGTGCATTTTACTTTGCATTAAACATTTATTTACACAAACATGATCCTGTATGCTTTGATAACCATGCACCATTCACTTCAATAGGAATTACATTTGTCTCTTGAAAATGTGCTGTTGGAGAGTTCCCCTGAAACAAATCACCCTCCAGGAATGCATGAGAAAAATATTAGCTGTCCTATGTATGAGGACTCATGACACTGCAAAGCCATCTTATCCTTAATGATCTTTTTGAAATGTCTGATTTTCAAATGCATTAGCAGGCACTGCTACCTAAAAGGAAACCACTGACTTTGTTTGCAAAATGTTTTATGAAAACTACAAATAGTAATTGAGGAAATAACTCAACAAGACGATCGATAAGCCATTAAAAGGACAGATCTGCAACAAATCCGTCTCATCCGAGGACAACCCACACTGGCAACGATGGAGGATGAAGTCTGAGCTCACCGTGCTGACCCAGTTACCTCCCCTTGGTCTTTCAAACAGTCAGAAATCTGCACAGTCTTCGAGGACAACCCATCGGGGCCCCAGAATATTAACTGAATGTATTTGTTTAAAGTAAAACTTTGTCACTGCTTTTCTCTAAAGTCTCTTTGCCATGATGTACTGTCTCAAACCCTGTGTGGGTCAAAGAGCACCTCAGAAACGCATCCATTGGAAACTACTCACTGCCACAGACAGACACCCTGTGACTCATCACACTGTTTTGGGGAAAGGGGCACAGTGCTCTCTCCCGAAAAGAAAGCTCCCGCCACAGGAGGAAGACGCCTCTTCCCTGCTGGCCTAGGAAAGCTGCTCCCAAAGTGGCCCGACAGCCCCAGACAGCAAGCGGGTGGCATCAGATGAGACGGCCCAGCCTCTGCTCTAAGTGCCTTCGTAACAGAAGCAAATTACCATCTATTTATCCATTTATGAATTCCAAGTACAAACCACATTAAATCTGCCTAAGTGTACCATGTACTTAGAACTCTAAAGATCCTTTAAGGCAAAAACAAAGTGGTATGTCGCAAGTCAATTGAGGAGAAAACAAGAAAATTGAAAGCCAATTAAAAATCATGAAAATTACATCCCTAGCTATAGATATGAAATTCAGAAAAAGTCTTCCTGGGTTTCCCTCCTCCTACCATGTGCCAGTCCTACTGTGGGAGGAGAACAAGGGGTTGCAGGCACTTGAACATGGGGTTAAAGAGAGATGATCCTTCAATTCTCACACTAACAGAGGACAGACCGTGGGCCCCAAGTGTGCCGCTCCCCCTGCCACCCCCGACGTGAGGGATGCGGCGAGCCGTCCTGTGGGGCGTAGTGAGTCTTGAGCTGGCTGGGCCCTGCCGCCCTCCTCCTGACTAGGAGGTATTCATTCTTCGTTCTGATGTGCTTTGCCCCCTAGAAAAGTGCCAGAAAGCCACAGAAAATGCCCCTGGGCGATGGGAGACAGGACATTTTTGATGAGCTCATTAAAGATTCATAACAAACAGACAACAGGCATGCCAGCAGGGGCTGCATGGTTTCCCCGAGAAACCGTGCGTCTGAATGCAAGGGTGTGAGCACATTTCCAGATTTAATGCAGAAAGCCTATGAGCTTGGTTTTTGTTTTGTGTTTTGTTTTGGTCTGACACATAGTTCTAAGCAGACAACATCATCCGAATGTATTTTCAAAACTAAAAAAATAAAAGTAAAAGAGAGGAGGAACAATTCATGTTCAATTTCACACACAAACATCTCCATCAACCCCCGTACTTGGGGCCACTGGCAGAGGTCTCCCTCGGAGCCGACGAGTGCTCAGGGACCCAAGTCCAGGTCTGCGGTCCCCAGACTGGGGCTCTTCCACTTTGTAACTTCCTTTCTCTCATGCTAAAAGACTATGTTTAAGAGTGTGCTTCCCTGGTCTTGCAGTTTTCACTCGAAAACCAAGACCTGATGTGAACCTGCAGTTCTGACCTGGCCCCTCCATGGGGCTGTTAAAGCTTAACCCAGGAGGAACTCAGGGCCACTTCCTTGGGCCACTTCCTTGGGCCGAGGCAGCGCTGGCTTCCTGTGCTTTATAAGTGACATGGCCTCCAAAGCTTTATAAGTGACGTGGCACGGGTAAGCTGCTGCCTTTTCTTCTCCCCACGCGGACAACGGCCAGTACTGTACCTGCACCTCCTCGAAAATCATTGCTTGCTCCTGATTCGTCAATGTTGTCAGGTGCTTCTGGAGTTCTAGTTTGGTTTTGGAAGAATTCATTCCTGTTAAGAGAAAGAAAACAGAGAGAGAGATAAAAATACACATAAAAGTTGTGAGGCAGAGTGAACACTTCTATATTCACTCTCTACATGCCTACCCCACCCACTTCAGGCGCCTGGGATTTTGCGGAAACCCTGATTAATAATGATGACAACAACGCCGGAGACTCACGTTTGTTGGTGAAGCCCTGGATGCCCTAAACATGAGGCCTACATCCTGTCATTAAATGCTCAGAAGCACCTGATGAAGAGGCTTTGATTACCCCCGTTTTACAGTTCAGGGAACTGAGACCAGAGAGCTTAGGGAATTTCAAAAAAACCACCACCTTGGACTCTACCTCAGGCCTGCGTGGTTCCACTGCTCCACGTTAAAACACCTCATATCATCAGAACATTGTCCTCCAAAAATGATAAATTCTCATGAGTATTTACACATGAACTGGATAACTTTTCTTAAGGAGAAACAACTACTACTCCCTTTGAAAACTGACCGACACCTTTCCCTCGCATGTCAGACTCCTTCACACAAAACTGAATCACGTGGCTAACAACTGTCCTCTTTCCACCACCTGCTTATTAACAATCTTATGACAAGTTACTTGCTAACACAGAGGAGTCTGAGAAAAAGGTATAAAGTCATAGTTTTAGTGCCCATCAATATCTGACATTTTAGAAAGTTATTTCTCCACACATACAGGGGTGGGCAAAAGTAGGTGTATAGTTGTAATACAGGTAAGTAGCCCAATGACTAACCAATAATAGTACAAGAATAAACTGTGTTTTACGTACTCACAACTGTGCACCTACTTTTGCCTTTTCTCGGTGTCAGAGGTCAGCGCACAGTGAGGTTCAGAACAAGAGCGCTTACCGCCCCGACTGCCATGAACAGAGCCGCTGCACCTTGTGGACAGGCCCCGTCTCACTGCACTTCTCTTTACTGCGCCTTGAAGATCCCGCATTGCCTACAAACTGAAGGCGTGTGACAACCTCCAGCAAAAAGATCACGACCCACCCAAGTCTCAGATAATGGTTAGCATTTTTAAACAATAAAGTATTTTTAAGTGAGGTGTGTACATTTTTCTTTTAGACACAATGCTATTACACAATATAGTGTAGACATAACTTTTATATGCTCAGGAAACCAAAAACTTTGTGGGGCTCATTTCTACTGCAGCATTTGCTTTCCTGTGGTGGTCTGGACTGAACCTGCAACACCTCCAAGCTGTGCCTGTACTTTAATTCCAAGGGCAGCCCTCTGCTTATTCACCTGCCTCTCTCTTCTCCTCCCAGGTGAGCCCCGGGGCAGGGGCTTGGCCTTTTCCTTCAGAAGCTGGAGAAGAGTGTGGACGCACCTATAGGACTCAAGGTGGCCGAAGGGGCAGCTCTCAAATCCAGAACAGAACTTGGGAAAATCCTGCCTCTGTGTTACAGATGGATATGCTGAGACCGGGAGGCCAGGCGACTTGTCCAAGGGCAGGAGCTGAACAGCAGCCGGGCCTGCCCCCAACCTCCTCCCTCCCAAAACGCAGTGGCGAGGATGCCGGCCCCTATGCAGTCTCAGCTGCCAGCAAGTCCTTCCTTCCCTCCTTTTTTGTTGCCAAGAAAACCTTAAGAGGCCACCATAAAAATAAAAGCCAGTATTTCTTCAGGGACTGCGGTGCCACTTTGCTCAACATTGCATGCAAAATCTCATTTCATCCTCAAAATTATCTTTGAAGTAGGCACTATTTTCATTAACCCGATATATAAACAAAGAAACCAAGGCAAGGTAAAGTCAAGTATTTTGTCCAAGGTCATCAGCTAAGTAAGGAACAGAGCTTAGAATCGGAGCCATGTGTGGTTGCTTCCAGAGATCACTCTTCAACACTCAAGGCCTCCCTTTTACACAGAGTCAGGTCGTCTGCCATGTGCAGGCTTCAACACCAAAGTGAACTGATTCACAGGGTCACAAGTGCGGAAAGGGCAGATGGGTGTTGGCAGAGCGAATGCAGGTGCCCCTCTGGCAAGATGTCGGGTCGCTGAAGCCATGGAGACAGGCAGTTGGTTTTAGTGTACTAACTACTTAAATGTTGAATCAGAATAGTGCTTAAATTTATAGTAACATAAGCCCTCAGTAATCATGAACTAAAAATCCTCCCCACATGTGGAGGATGTCTCTGCTCTAGTGTAAGCATCCTAGCTAGGGCACGCTGTGTTGTTTAGTGAGACATTCGCAGGTAGAGAGAAACCCCAGGCTCTGAAAAGAGTTAGTCTAATCACGTACTTCCAACCATCTCAGGTGAAATCAGGCAATACAGACTGTTCTTCATATCGGGCAGGTGTGAAGCGATGCTTCGACACGTTTTATCACTGTCTTCGGATGCCTTGGTTCATTCAGTCCTTCCTGCCCCAACTCAAAAGACAGGTGGTCCCCCCAGCTCTAGTCCTTCTGTGCCTACAGGACGCTTTCTGCAGCAAGGTGGCAGCACTCCCCACGTGACGCCAAAAGGCTTTACATGGGGAGAGGGGGGCATGAGAAAGGCAACCAGACTGGGGGGCACCCGCACCTAAACCCCCGCAGCTGTCACTGCTGGAAAAGCGCTTCCCAGGGCGAGCTCTGCTGAATGGCTGCGGTTTGCCAGAGGCAAATGTACTCAGAGTGGAAAAGGAAACCCCAGTTCCACAGTTTGTTTTCTTTTTAGTGCAAGTACGAATCATTCTAGTAACTCTGAAAATGCTCCTCTAAACTTGACAATAAGCAAAATACTCTAGAGATACTACTAACAGCGGTAACAATTCGAATACGGACTCCAGCACAGCTGCGCCTCTCCCATGTAGCAAGCGCACGTGACAACGCAGCGCCCAGTGCCACCAAGCTGTACTGCATCTTCAGTCTATTTCATACATATTCCGGGGCACAGCGTGGCTGTACCAATTAGCCAAACGCAGTTGAAGTCTTTCTTTCTGTGGCCATGTCCTCAGTCCTCTCCAGTTTATGGAGTTCTCAGCCAGACCGTAAGTTCCTATTAGAACCGCTCTTAAGGGAACATGCAATGAACTGCAATAAACCACTTCACTGCACCAATTAGCATGGAACAGAGCAAAAGGCAAGGTGCTCAAACTGCTCTAAATAATTAGTGTTCCCCCTGCTGGGGATGGGTCTATAACGTGCCATCTATACTTCGCGAATGCTTCCCATGACGCAGTCAAAGCAAACCTTCCCCAGCCTACATAATGGATGTTGTTACATTAGCATACAAGTTTTCTGCTTTGTTTAGATGTTATCAGGTAAAAGATGGATTAAATGATAATTCCAAAACCACAGCTGTGAAATTCCTGCCCTGATTAAACTTTTCAGTTATGACTTTCTGAAAGCTAGGCCAGACCAGAGCAGCTTTATGAAGTGGAACTTTCTGGAACCCTTCTGGTCCCCAGAGATCGAAATCTGCTTTGTCTTCCAGGCCAAAGTCACGTTGGCTCCTTAACAAGCTCTTAAGGGACCCTTCCGTCATCGGGCACCGATAAGGAAAGGGTTAGGGACCCTCTCGGATGGGGTCTCTAGCTAAAGCCCAGCTGTTTTTGTTCCCAGACATATTTTGTATAGTGTCAGCAACTAGGGAATCACGGTTAAAAACACTAAACATTTTTATTCATTTTAAAGGACATTATAATGCCAGAAAACTTCAGATGAAAATTGTTGACTTAACTCACTTAAAAAGGGAAATCAGTACCATTTTACATCCATTACGGTGGTTCCCCCACAAAAAGCCCGGAATGCAATGAGCGGGGGCGAGGTGTGGAGAAACTGCTGAGGGAAACGTAAAATGACGCAGCCAGTGTAAAAAATATTACGGCGGTTTCTCAAAGACTTAAAGACAGAATTACCACACGGCCCAGCAACTCCAGTTCTGGGTGGTGTTCCCAAAGGACTTGAAAGCGGGTCCTCAAACAGGTATCTGTACACTGCCATCCACAGCGGCCTCACTCACTACAGCCAAAAGCCGGCAACTACCCACACGTTCACCAAGAGATGAACGGATACAGAAAACGCAGTGCGCACACAATGCAGTATTATTTCACCCCCAAAAGAAGTGAAATTCTGACATGCACTACAACATGAATGAACCTAGGAGACGTTATACAAATAACCAGGGCAGACACAGGGCTCGCTGTCCGCCCTGGGTGAAACACTGAGAGCAGGCACACTCGTCCAGACAGAAAGCCTGGTGGCCATCGGGGCCTGGGAAGGGGGGAACATGGGAGTTGATATTTCCTAAGTTTCAGTCTGAGAAGATGACAAAAACTCTGGAGACAGTTGGTGGTGATGCAGCCACAATGCGAGTACACATAAGGCCACCAACCAGTACTCTTAAAAGAGGTTAAAATGATCAATTTCATGTTATGTGTCTTTTTACCACAATTATAAAATAGGGGAAATCAGATTTAAATTATAAGGTCATTTTTCTTTATACCAGTAGAGCGTGTAAGTATTAGAGAGAAACAGCCAAATCTTTACTTTTTACAATAACATGGATTGCTTAAATCTGTGATTCCCCTCAAAACCACACATGAAAAAGTTTTAGAAATCCTCCCATAAATGGAACAAAATGCAAAATCAAGGACACAGAGGAGTGGACCCCTCAACTTCAGGGCTCCCCCGATGAGCACCAGAGCGCCCACTTCATCCTCATCATTGGCCCCGGGCCCCTGCAGTCGGAGAGACAGGGCTGCTCCCTGCCTGAGGCCGACTCCCCACCCGCCCGTGCTGGCGAGGAACGTCCCCTTTCCGTTCAGATTCACGTGGCCCCTCAGGCTCTGAATCGGCTCAAACCCCTCCAACTGTAAAATGCCAGCTGGCTCTTTACCGCACCAGGAGGACAGCTTCGGCGGCAGGTGCCGGCTGGCACTTTCCCGCCTGGGTCTGACTGCTGGACTAGTTTATTCCTACTTCACACTAGTTCACTCTTACACTTCTTCAACCCTCAACTTATCCCCACAATGTGCAAAACACACAGGCCCTTCTTCTCCCGCCGTGTAGTGAGGACGAAATACATCCGAACGCATGTGGAGGAGAGCCCTTAGCACAGTGCCTGGCACAGCGTGCATTCTCAATAAAGAGCTGCTGCAAATCGTAACACTGTGGTTTCTCCTTAAGTCAAATTTCTAGAATAGTAGTCCACACTCAGTTACTACTTCCTTTACTCTTCCCCATTTGCTACTCGATGGTGACCTGTATTCTGTCCTCTCAGCATTCCATTAAGACTGCTCTGCCAGAGGTTACCCAGAACCTTCTAATCAAGACACCCAGTGGAAATTCTTTGGGTCTTACCGTACTAGATCTCTCCACAGCAGCCAATAGGACTGACCACTGACGCAACCTTTATGAACAGCTGGGCTGGTTCTGTAACCTTTCCCCCTAACTCCTCCCCTGCCCTCAGAGCCCCAGCTGGGGAAATAGCAGAGGGGGCATGGATTTCTATCTTCATATCACGAGCACCTACCACGACACCTGACAAATGGAACACATTCACCGTACGCTGAGACTTCACTGACAATCCCAGTCACCAATACAGGGCTCTGTCAGGCAGCACCTTTCGTGAATGCAGATCATCTGCTTTTCTGGGGGCCTTCCACTCCCGCTGTGCTGAAGTGTGCACGGGCCCTACTCACCCTCCACGCGCTCACAGAGCTTGTGCAGGCCCTGCAGCGGGCAGCCCTCGCACAGCTGGGCCGGCGCCTTTGTCTGCTGCACAGCAGCCACGGTGAACGCCTGCTTCAGGGTCATCATGATTTCGTCCACCTGATCGAAGAGAGGGCCGTGTACAGTGAGCTGGGCATTCGGAACTCTGTGGGAGGACTGAGTATTTCAAGAGTTTTCTGAACACTCAGTCAGAGGTTGGTGGGTGATAATCATAGCTGCTTGGATTACCATTTGAGAAATACCTCTTAGATGCTCAAGGACGAGGTGAAAACTAAAACACAAATTAAATACCAAGTGAAAAGGCCAATTCCTCTGATCAACAGTTCAAAATGACATTTTTAAAACTGCCAAACCAGCGGGTGCAAGTGAGCCAGTTCTTCAAAAATAATGAAAATGGAAAATGCACCGCCAGATAAGTCTCAGATGTGTGCTAATTAGAGACGCAACAGGCATCAAAGAAAAATCAAATCCAAATAATGATATATCGGTGAGGCTGTGGTTTTGCTACGAACAGTGAGTAAGGCTGGAATTCCTCGCAGCTCAGGTCCCGAGGGAAGAAGTGCTCACTGTGGCTTACCAGAGCTTCGTTTGTGCACTGAAACACGTAGCAGACGAAATGAAAGCCTCCGCCCCCTGAGCACTCTCGGCAGATGAACCCGAAGTGGTCCACGTGTCTGATGCCCTGTCGGAGGTGGGGGGACAGCAACGAACGTTGAGCTGAATCCAAAAGCAGCACCACTGCCAGAACAGCATGTGAAAATGCTGGGACACAGCACCATAAAATTATTTTTTCAGGTATTTTAAGTAACTAAAAACATTGCTCAAATAGGATGATTAAAACTGCTCTTCTAAAACTCACTATTCCCACGATAAGAGAAGTAAGATTTGAAAACTAGAGTCTTCAATGTTCATGTCAGTACTAAAAGGAAGTGCAGAAAAGCTCACACAGAAAAACAAGAATGTCTCTTAGTTGGGTATTAAAGAATAAAAAGCTACTTGGAAAGTCAAAAGCAGACCAGAGGTTAATGAAGAAACTCAATTTTACACACACACACACACACACACACACGTGCACATGCACCTATACTCATGCAAACACACAGACACAAAGGTGAAAAGATGTAAAACATGCACTTCTAAAATAAATGGGTAAATACTGAAGTAAAATGGTATGAAGAATGAGTCAAAAATTATAATCACAAAGAATGGAAGAGCTTTTAAAAATAAGATATTATGGCCAGGTCTCTGTCATAGTTTCTTAAGAGTTCTATTTAATAAATATTAATAGCTCAGCTTGTATTGAAAATGCCCGCAAAGAGGCACCTTCACGCAGATAAGACGCCGTCCACAAACGCTGATACGATACGTCAGTGTCTCCCGAGAGCACCGGCTTCTCCATTTTATTTTAAGGAAGAAGAAACAGTGACAATTGGTACCCAAAAAGTTATGAATTTTTGTAAAGGAGAAGTATCTCCTTTAAACTATGTGTACATATGTGTTTATACAAGTATGTATGTAAATCACCACAGAGATATACATACATACACCTGGAAATCATCGCTGGGAAACATTACCACCAATAATGTAAAAAAATAAAAGGTAGACCTATTTTCTCCAGATTATTGTTTCTAAAACCAAAATTCTTAATCTCAATTATATTTCTATTTTGCCTTAATACACCAAAGCAAAGGAAAAAAGACATGCGAGAACACAAATCAAGTACTGAGAACACATACATCTAGTGATGGTTAGCACTTCTGTTGGAGGACAAATGTTTAAATAATTCATTAAAAATTCAACTGCAGTTGACCCAATAACCCATCTCCACTTACCTGAGAACAAAAGGAAATCTCCTTAAAATTTCTCTCCAATGCTATTTTTTTGGTGTCAGGGCTGATGAGGTAAACTTCCGACTGACCAATCTTAAAAGACAAATAAAAAAAGCAACCAGCTTCTGATGAAAGCTGAATTCGAATTTATCACACAGACTTTCTCATTTCATGACCTATGAAAATAAGTAATAAAAGGGGCGAGTCCTACAAAATTCTGACTATCTCACTGCAGAAAAGTCACTTCAAAGGTTTACTTTATCCTACGGATTTGGGTGGCACAGGACAACCCAATGCAGGGACCTGCACAAGACAGAGGCCTTCTTGGAGATGGAGGGATCAAAAGTTAGCAACAAAGCCTCGGCTCCCACTGCGCCACCTCCCAAGAGGAGTCTTCCAGAAAACAGAGGCTCTCTTTTAAAACTTCCCACTTTTCTAATGATTTTTACTGAAAAGTCTTTTTATATTATTGTTAAGATAACCCTACCATTTGTGGCGCACACACCGTGTGTTGGGCATTCCTGTACTACTTACCTGACTTTTGAAACTTAGCATGTTAGCAAGACAACATGCTAGCAATCAACATTGTCTTACTGATGTGGTCAGCAGGACAGACTTCCTTATAGGACTGAGCTGCAAAGGCCACCTGTTACCTGTGCTCTACCCCTCCCCCAGGGCCTCTCTCCTGCTGCTGCCTGAACCCAGTATACTCTTCCTGTTGTCCACTCCGAAACCTCTGCTCAATGAGAATCAGCTCCTCAAAGATGTCTTCCCTGATTCCAGAGATGCTCTTGCAGCATCCTCTACTTATCCTTTGCAGCATTTATGACAATGGCAATGAAATAATTACTTGAAATCAGCTGTGGGTCTCTCTTACCAGAATCTAAAATTCCACATGGGCAGAGACCACGTGTCTCGTTCACTGCTGTATTTCTAGTGTATTTCTATTGCAAGGGACCCTGTACGCAG
The DNA here is from genome assembly GCF_021234435.1 of Artibeus jamaicensis. Lineage (NCBI taxonomy): Eukaryota > Metazoa > Chordata > Mammalia > Chiroptera > Phyllostomidae > Artibeus > Artibeus jamaicensis. Next base: position 4,851,000 of record NW_026521954.1, read on the forward strand.
CAGGCACACAATAAGTACTTGAAAACAAATGCACCAAGCAGCTTTCCTAATGACACCAAGAGGGATTTTTTAAAAATATATATTATAGCAGAAGGCTGACTAGGTCTATGATGAAAAGAGGAAGAAATCGGCCCGCTTTACCCCGACTCTCCCTCTTGATCTCAAATCTGCAAGCAGCCATAAGCATTAACCTAAGTAGCCGGCTAATAAGCTAAGTAGCCGGCTCCCTTATCCCTCAGCCACCTCACTGCCCTGAGTGAGGCACAAAAGCAACATATAACATTTAAGATATTTTGCTTTCTCTAGGATGTTTGTCAGCCTTAAGCCAAAGGAAACACAGAAAAGGAGGGTCAAGCACAGTCAGTTCTCTGCACCTTTGGAGGCCAGCTCCCTGCTGGGAGAGCTCTGAAGCCATCACCTCGGACCCGGGGGACTCCCAGGGAGGCCAAGGCCAAGGCCAAGGCCAAGCCCAAGCAGAAGAGTCCAGGCCAGCAAGGGACCCAGGAACCCCACTGCCAGGGACAGCCTCCCTGTCCATTCCTTTTCTGACATTTGATCCATTTGGAGTTTATCAAACTTGGGGGAAAAAAGTGAACAGGCAATGTGATAAACTAATATTTCAGTTTGTGTATAAATTTAAAAAATCACATCATCTCCAATTCTAATGATCCTTATTAACAAAGGGTAAATGCTTTAAAATTAATAAAAACAATAAGAAAAGAGTATTTTCCAAAGAGTTTGTGGAAATAGATTACTTGAAATTAATATACATTTTTAACAATCCCTTTTGGACCTTTTTTGCACACACTAACTACATTCTTTCCACACTGAAGAGGCACCTTCATGACCATGGTGCAGGGAGGTAAAAATCACACAAGGGAATGGATTCTCTTTGTCTTTCCCCTTGATGACTTTAAAGGTTTAGGACTAAAGCAGGGATTTTATCCTGAGAAAGGAATTACTCAGTATCAATACGTATGGATTCACTCCTAAATCCCAAAGCAATGTACTAAGCATCTCCACTCAGCAAAGCAGATTTTCTTTTGAATAGTTAGTTATCTCAGACTGGGAATGAGCTCGAGGCTTGGTGATATTTTACCGTAAAGAGCATAGTTCGATTTTCCTCGATATCTGTTGGCTGTACGATATTGTGTCCACTGATGAGGTGGTTCTCAATGTCACCCTCCTCAAAAGAGCTGAAGAAACTGTGGCTTCGAAGGCTTCCATCTTGAAATTCCCTCCTATAGGCCAAAGAGCGCAGGCCGGGCTGTGAGAAGGACTTGCGCATGGGCAAGCGGCCCTGCTCCACGTTCCCGGTGGGCTGCAGCACAGCTCGGACCTTGTCGGTGAAGGAAAACCCCCCGGCCGGGCTGGTGGTCTCAGAATTCCGGGAGACAGAGTCACACTCGGCCTTCCTGCTGCAGCTGATGTGATTGAACTTCTCAATGCACTCGTCGATCAGAGCTGGCGGGGCCTTCTTATGCGCCACGGTCACGCGGCCACAGAAGAGCACCTCGAACTTCTTGGCGAATGTGTCATCGAACTCTGACGGGCAGTGGAGCTCCTCCTGGCGGGCAATCTTCCCAGCCTGGCGGATGGAGCTGATGATCTCAGGCACCTGCGGAGAGAGGACAGCGTGTTACCTTGGAACACACAGTAGTCAGTAGTCGCACGCACGGCGAGCCCGAACCACGCTCTCCCCTGGCTCCACCGCACACTCCGTCACAGGGTACAGGAAAGAGGAGGGCTCCACAGGGACTCTGTGCATTCCTCCTCTGGCCTTTGTCTCACTGTCAGTTTCCCAGACTTCTAGAAAAAGAAGTCTGCCCTTCCACGGGCAGAAAATACACAAGTTGCAGAGAGGAGAGAGGAAGAGCCGCATTTGTTAAGCATCTTACAGACAAGAGCTACACTAGAGGATTCGCATGCCCGCTACACCCTACAAGGTTGTCAACTGTCCCTCAGACACCCAACCAACACGGCAAACCTTGCATTCAAACGCAGGCTGGTCCCACTCCAAGACCAAAGGTCCTCTCTGGAGAAGGTGCCACCTCCCAGAGAGTTTTATCTCCAAGGTGTGTTTTGGTGAGTTTTATCTCACCAAAATACTATGCAGTCACTCTAGATTTCATGGCAGTGTACCTTGAAAAGTCTTCCATAATAAGTGGTTGGGAGGAGGATGACAAGACAGAAACAATCTTGTAAAACATGAACGTCGTTACTTTCTTCAATGTGGAATCCTACATTTCCTCACAGTTGAATAGTAGTAACTGTGAAGCTGGGAGGTTTCCATCAAAGAGTGAGCAACCACAGCAGGGGCATTATTATAGCAACGCATGGGGGCTTCTCCCCAAGGAGACTCCAAAGCCTCTGGGCTCGATGTAAAGCCACAGTCAAGAGAATGAACAGAACGCTCTCCTGCGCTCTCGTCGTCCCAGCTGCTCCACCCTCTCGTCACCGGCTTGGGACAAGATCCCCCCAAGCAGCAGCAGACAGGAAGGTGAACCTGTCGCCCAGTGAGTGGCATCCGCGCCATCACCTGGACGATGTACCTGCAGCCATGGCACTACCACGAGACCAGCACAGATTCAATCTTCGTAAGGAAGTGCCTCGTTACTGTCACGACCTAACACCGGAGGTATTTTTTATTTTGTCCTATGTAAGAAAATTCCACTTAAAGCCCAATACCAATAGGCCCAATGCCTTTTAAACAACATTATAGGAAAGGAAAAAAGGAATCCTTTTCAACCCAGGTCAAAGATCAATATATACAGTAAAGGGGAAGTAGTTTTAACAGATTTATTTTAAGACTATACTTATGTTCTGGGTTCATGACATAATCCCCAAAGACCCAATGACTCAAATGACCTCTCTCTCTGTGATTTTATATCGAGCACATCTCTGCTCTAGAAGGTTATCATACATCCTTTCAAGGTGCTTTATCATATAAAGAGTCAAAATACCTTTAGGGATATTTTAATTTAAAAAATTGATTACTGTAGCATAAAACCTAAATGATAGTAAATAAGGAGAAATGTCAACAGATACCAACCACGTATCTGAACTGCCTGCTGATGCTGCAGCACAGCTCGTTCCTCTACTGCCAAACAACCGGACAGCACGTGGAGGCCTAGAAATTATTCATCAGTATGAAAAAAGATGGGAAAACGCGAAGAAAGAAGTCGGAAGTCTAGGTTTCATTCACACCTCTGCCAGCTCGTTACCTCAGGACACTGGCAAGGACAGCCTCTGTTTCTCTCTTTGAAAAAAAAAAGCTTAAGATTTTTCAGTTAAAAGTTGTTTCTGTGAGGTAAAGAATAATGTTGTTTTCAAAGAAAAATAGCCAATTTATGCAAGTAAGGAACCTTGCGTAGCGTGTGAAATTATTTTACCAGGAGTCATGCGAGTCTTCCCAATCATTAACCACTCTCTGAACAGAAAACTCAAACATTAGTCTTTCGAGGTCTGTTAAAATAACTGACGTGTCTGCAGGCTGGGCCACCCACTGCATCTGAAGTGAGTAATGGTGTCTTGCACTATGTACCAAAGGCAGGAGAAAACGTGTGAAGTCATGTGCACTTATGGGGACTCAGTAATAAATGGCACAGACTCAAGTAAGACACAAAGCAGAGGATGGATCTGCGTCCTTGCATTGCAGGGTCAGAAGAGGTATAAAGAGCACACTGTATCTTGGTCCGCGTGAGCTGTGGTCACTTTTCCCACCACCAATGTCTTCCATACTTTCATCAGAGTCTCAAAATGACATGGTGCCATCAAAGATCAGTGCCTGCCTCTCCCTGCTCTGGTGAGTTATGTGCGATGGGGGTAGAAAGGAGGTAATTGGGGTTAAAAAATCACTGGGATCCTGACCAGACGAATATAACAATTTAAGAATATTTGAAGGCATATTGCCAAACATAGTTTCAACAATAAAATATAGACAGTTAAAAACCTAATGTTTAAAGATTACTATAAATCATTCAAATATACTAGCAGACTGTTTAAATAAAGAATGGGCTCCAAATGTATCTAATTGTGTAAACCTCCACTGATTGTTTAGTTCCATTACCAGAGCAGACCTAGGTGCCGCCTTCTGAAAAAGGAGGGCATACGGCCCCTTGGAAGGAAATCCTGAATTCCCCATTCTTCATAACTCTGTCCTGAACTCACCTACTCTGTTACTTGTTACATGAGAGAACTGAATCATTCACTTCATTTGATTCCAAACCTTTTTCCAGGTATGATCCAATGCCAGGAGGCACAGATCCCAAAATGAGAGATGAATGCACGCCATCCCTGCTTGGGAAGGGAGTGGAGAACCGAAAAATTGGCATGGGGCCTGCTGGGAGCTGAGCTCAGAGCCAGCACTGAAGATGGAGAGAAAGGATGAATAAAAGAATCTAGAGGACACCTGGGTGGTGTGGCTCAGTGGATTGAGCGCGGGCCTGCGAACGAAAGCGTTGCAGGTTGATTCCCAGTCAGGGCACATGCCTGGGTTGCAGGGCCAGGGCCACAGCAAAGGGTGTGCAAGAGGCAACCACACATTGGTGTTTCCCTTCCTCTCTTTGTCCTTCCCTTCCCCTCTAAAATAGATAGATAAAGGAAGAGAGAGAGAGAGAGAGAGAGAGAGAGAGAGAAAGAGAGAGAAGGAAAAGAGAGAGAGAGAGAGAGAGAGAAAGAAAGAAAGAGAGAAAGAAAGGAAGGAAGGAAGGAAGGAAGGAAGGAAGGAAGGAAGGAAGGAAGGAAGGAAGGAAGGAAGGAAGGAAGAAAGAAAGAAAGAAAGAAAGAAAGAAAGAAAGAAAGAAAGAAAGAAAGAAAGAAAGAAAGAAAGAAAGAAAGAAAGAGAATCTGGAAGACAGAATCCTTGGTGGTCACCTAGGAGGAGGGGAGGAGGGTACTGAAGACTGCACGGGACTTGCAGAGCTCCGGCTTAGACTTCTTGGCAGATGGTTGTGCTATTAGCCCAAGTCAGAAATACAGAAAAGAAGCAAGTCAGGGGGAGATAGTCCAAGGAGTTCTGCTTCTGTACATGTGAAGTAAGACCAGGACCACCTGAAAGTAAAGGCATCTAGTGGGCAGATGGACAAATGGGCCTGGCCCCTAGATAGGAGATCTAGATTCTGATGTCAACATCTTGGAAAGAGAAAGAGGAAAAGTAAAGGAAGGGAGCCAAGATGAGACCTCAGGGTCCACCAACAGTTTGGGCGGACAAGCAGGCAGGCCAGCAGGCAAGGATGACGTCAGAGTGCAGAGGAAGCCAGCACTCTGGCTTCCAGAAAGGGGGAGGTGACCACTGGAAACGAACCGAGGGCCGAGACAGATCTGCGGGAGCTGGCAGATGACTGAGACACATAAAAACAAAGGGGGGGGGGCAATACTAACCCCCCAAAAGTAGCAAACTTAGCTGAAAAATGTCTCAAGTTCAACTTTAGTCTCTAGGAGAGCATACACCTCCAGTTACAATATTTACAAATACACAGACCCTTTTAGGGCAGATACGCTGAGGTCAGTGGAATTCATTCCCACTGATACGATCTGGGTGCTTTTAACAAAAATCTTTTTTTAGTTTAGTTGCAGTAATAATATCTACGTCACTGCTAACTGCAGATAAGCAGATAAAGTAAATCAAAATTAACCCAAGCAAAAACAAGAACCTGAAAAACATTTTATTGGAATAAATTCCATAGGCTTTAAGGCTTGGTTTTATTTCCCTTTACGTTAGGGATCACAACAAATAGGAACTTGCAACACTGAAGAGGCCCAGGTGAGGCATGTAATGTTACTGAACTGCTCTTCTCCTGACCTACTTAAGTTTATGCTAAAGCTCGATTTTAAAGTAAATCTGCACTCATTTCACAGCCAAAACAAGTGTCTTTCAAATTCACGTACTAACAAACGCACAGGACAGTATTGTGTCTCCGCAGCAAGCTTCCATGAATATTGTTTTTATTAAGTAGGGAGAAAATGACACTGTAAGAGAGTCAGAAATGTTCATCCTGTAAATAAAGTCCTTGTTAAACATTTGGGTCAACTTTCTTTTAAAGGATTTAGGGATTTTAAAGGATTATAAACACGCCGCAAAGTGTAATTTTATTCACAAGAACTTAGGAAAGAGCTCCTGAAACAAAATTTAGAATGGAAAGTCATTTTACTTTACATTTACACTTTTGATTGTCTGCCAACTAGTAACAAATAAATATTAAATAAATCTAAAGAAGCCTGTATGTGTATTTAAAAGTCTGCCATTGTTCCTGTTATTCACATTAAAACATTCCAAAACTGCACCAGTAGAACAGGCCACACTGTCCTTTGTCCCTTGGATGAAATGTTTGCTCACTGCAAGGGGTTAAAAACAAGCACTTCGAACAGAAAATGATTATTCAGCATAATTATTTCAGGGAGGCACAGCTTTGTTTTTGGTGATAATTAAGTGTGTGTGGGCTTTCTTTTATTTTTTTGGTGATAAGGTAAATAGAGGGAGAAAACTAAATTAAATCAAGTCTTTCCTATCTCCTGTCTTAAATCAGTTAAAGAGAATAAAGCACCTGACGGTATCTAGACAGGACACGCGTGAGCATTTCTACCCCGCAGTGTGGCCGAGATCAGATGCAACACAAAGAAGCCAGAGCACCTCGTCCAGTGAGTAAGACGTGATTCCTCCCGACCCATGAGCCAGGCTGTGCGGGAGGCAAGAGACCCATCTTCATGTGTAATTGTCAATACACTGTGACAGATGCTAGAACACAAACATGAGCAAGGCACAGAATGGGTGCCAGAGACGCCTGTCCTGAGTAGAGAGGTCTCAACTCCTGCTTTGTGCTTACAATTAGCCACAAGGTCAGATTAATGTGCTACATCTTCCCAAAAGAGAGATCAGACGGGCTCATTAGCTGGCTGAGGAAGCATCTGGCACATATGCAACGCTAATGACTGCTAGCCCCTAACGCGGGGCCACACACCCGCATCCATTCATACCTTCCATCATGTTAAACAGTACTGGTATTCAGCTTCCCCAGCTCTGAAATGGCAAACTGGACAAACGTGGCTTTCAAGCCACATGGGAAGAGTCTATGCAAACACAAACTCAGCGTCACACTCCAAAATATTCGTTTGAAAGGTTCACCACAACCTTTTGACTAAACCAACACATTTCTGCAAACCCCTAAAACAGTGAGGCTAAAATCCAACCTAAGAAGTGATTTAACAGCTGCAACAGTGAACAAAAGGGACCGGCAGAAGGTGAGAAAGGAAGTGAAAGAGTGCAAGAAGATACCACTGAAAGATTATAAGATTATTTTGTAAGTTTTCTAAAACAAGTTTTAAAAGTCAAAACACTCTGATTGGTTAGTATAAATACTGACGGAGATCTCGGCACGAATCTTTGAATGTTCGACCTGGCAACACTGGTCCCCACTGTCAAACCCTCTTCGCTCAGCACATTCACTGACGCCCCAAGCGAGGCTGCAGTAGAAGGGACAACAGTATAGAAAGTGAGCGCCCAGCCCCACCCCAGTGCAGATGGGGCAGCCGGTTCGGTTTGGTGCTGGGGCTCTGGCACCCACGGTTTTCAGAAGCCGCACAGTTTCAATGGGCAGAATCCCAGACTACTCCTCTGCCCTTTGCCGTGCCCCGAGGTAAGGAAGGCCACCTCCGCGCCCTGTCCCCTACACCACTGTGCCTCAAATGACTGATTAGAAGGCGTCACCAGCACAGATGCAGCCCAACCGTACAGACCGCACACACAGCGAGATGAAGAGCTGGTGAAGACGGAAACAGAACCACTACCCAGACACCAATGAGCTGTTTATACCACAGCCGGGCCAATTTGGCAAACAGATTCACTGCATTTCAGAGGTCTCAGCTAATAAAACACATAAGAGTGAATGAATACCTTATTTAAGAAAAACTGCTCTATGTAATTTTTATCAAAATTTACTTGGAAATAATCTCTCAAAGATTAAGAAACACAGATACAATGAACTAGTAGTTAATAATAGCAACCGCCCAATATTATTCATGTATGTTATGATATCTTTGGAAAGGGAAATGGGGGTCCCTTTTCTCTTGGGTTGGCCAAAAAGGCCGTTGTGTTTTTTCCATGCGGTGTCTCTAGCAGTGCTCATTTGTCTTCAACTTCCTTCAAAACAATTCTGTTAGATTGTATTGTGAGAACTGTCATATCAGTGTACATTTTTTTTTATCAAAATTGGTGAATTTTTGCACAGCCGTTTTAACACTGAAGATGGAAGAAAACATGCAACATTTTTGGCATAGTATGCTTTATTATTTCAAGAAAGGCAAAAATCCAACCAAATGCAAAAAACATTTGTGCGGTGTATAGAGAAGGTGCTGTGGCCGATCAAACATGTTGAAAGTGGTTTGTGAAGTTTCCTGGTACTATTGACATTTTGGCCAAATAATCCTTTGCTGTGGGGCTGTCTTATGCATTGGAAGATGTTTAGCAGCACCCCTGGCCTCTCTCCACTAAAAGCCAATAAGCGGGAGATAGCCGACATCCTCAAACATTCCAAATCAATAAAGTTACTGGTGAAAATAAAAAGTGTGTCTTTTATTTTATGGAAAAAACTAAACAGACTTTTGTGGCCAACCCAACAAAACCCCGGTGCAGGCGCCAGCGGTTCCAGCCCAGGGGGCACAGCAGGGATGTGCACTGGCCCACCGACAGCTGCGTCCAAGGACAGCACCGCCTCTCCAACAGGAGAAACCCAGAAACAACCCACTGCCCATCGACAGAACTGAGAAGTACGAGGCATAGTCACGCAAGTGAAAATAGGCAGCATGAGGATAAACAAGCTATTCTGTATGCAATAATATACATAAATGCTCAAACATCATGATGAATAAAAACAGGCATAAGAATCACAAGGTATATAGTTCCAGTTTTGCAAAAGTTCAAAAAAGGCAAAACCAAACTATGATGACAGGAGGCAGGACAGTGTTTATTTCTGGAGGATGACGGACTGGGAGGGGCCTCTGGGTGCTGGATATGCGCGATTATTCAAGCTGTCAAGTCACTTAGTACACGACATGTATAGTTGTGTGTTATACTGGAATGAAAACTTCACAAACAATAATATTTTCACAGGCATGAGCTAATTTGAGTGAGACGTATGGCAGAAACTAACCCCAAGTTACCCAGCTAGTGAGCAGAAGAACCAGGGAGGCCCTGGCTTTCTACCACAAACTACCACAGCCTCTTTCTACCACACCAAACTTCACTCTCACTTCAAAAAGACTTCCCAGCCCCAGGCTCAAGGTCATTCTCAAGCAGGGGCAAGCAGTCTGCTCCCCTGGAGGATATCTGGCAATGTCTGGGGACATTCTGGGTTGTTGCAACTTAAGGGTGAGAAATGCTGCTAGGCCAGCGATGACGCCGCACGTCCCACAACGCATAGGAGAGTCTGGACGGCAGAATTATCTGGCCCAGGATGTCCGTAGTGTCCAGGTTGAGAAATCTGGCTTTTGGGCTTAGAGTTCTGAGGATATGAGCCTGGAACTGCAGGTGTCATTGAGCATAAATGCATGGCAGAGTTCCAGAGGAGGTGAAGCAAATACAGGGAGAGAAAGAATGGAAGCCAGGGTGAAAGTAGCGGTTCTGAGACCATTGAGGTTCCAGCTACACCTGAAGCTAGAAAACTGGAACTCTTGTGTCAGTAAATCTGCTTTCTGATAATGTCATTTTACACTGGGTGCCTGTCACTTGAAACTAAATGTCCTGTTAACACTCCTGCTATGTGTAAAACTCCATACCAAATTCTACCAGGAATACAAAGAGAAATGACACATAGACCTCCTTCAAGGGCCCCGCAGAGGGAATAAACAGATACCCAAAGGACTAAACAAAGTGAAAGCTAAGAGCTGCTGGAGTAGGAGTGTCCAGCAGGTTAAGACAGAAATACAAACTCAGTATGGAGTACATCTCAGATAAATTATTATGAGCAAACAGGGTGATTTATATACTTAACAAACTCTGTTTTTCTTAGAATAAAACCAGCCACCAAAGACCTCAGGCAGTCTGAATCGACTCAACTTTTTCCCTCTATAAAAGGGAATGCATGAAATTTTAGATCATACCGAAAAATGTTCGGAAGGGGCCAAAGTGGAATTCACGTTTGAATGACTTGTTACACAGGATTCCCAGGCCCCCTGTGCTCCCTGCCGTGTGGAGTGAGAAAAGTCTGTAATCACCCGTAACACAGAAGGACTAAACAACAGAGTCAAAACCATGGGTTACATGCAAAGTGTCTACATGGTGCCCCACTCACAGGCCTAAACGTGCCATTCAAAGGCGATTCCGATTCTCTTGAAAGGCAGTTTTCCCCCCCCCCATGCACCAGGGCCCACGTCTGAGGCTGAGCTGGTGCCAGGCCTCAGCAACAGGCCTCTGGAGTGGCGCGTGGCCTTATCCTCTCTCCGGGGTCACATCCCTCCTTTGCTTACCTGTAAGCGGAATCTACCTCAATGGAAAACACAGCAAAGGAATTCTCTGGGTCTCAGCCAGACCTCCTACGGCAGGCCTTTTTTTTCTTTAGTGAAAGATAAGGCTCTGCTTTCCCCCAAAGGAATTGAATGTGAGAGAGCTCCCTGGGCCAAGTGCAGGGCTCTGAGCCTCAGCAACAGGAAACAAGACACAGAGTCATCCCCGCAGAAACTGTGCTGTGTCTCAGAATACAGGTAACTCAGCGTGAGGCAGGGAAAAGCACCAGGCAGGCCAGACACAGACTTGGGAGGGGACATACGCACTGCCAGTACCACAGGTCGGAACTTCACTTCCCAGTAGAATGTGCAAAGACCCAAGACTCATGTGCAACCAGCCGCAGAGAGCACGTTAGTTTCACTCTGTGGACTTGAAACTTACTGAATGGAATCAGTTTACCAGCACTGAGGCACCTACTGGAAAATGTAGGCTTTGCTCTTGAATTCTTTCCCGCCGATCCCATTGTTTTAAGAGGAAAATACAGCTACGATGTCCCCCTCCTGGTACGTATACGCTGCTCCCCCACTCCCTGGGGCTTGGGTTCCCACGTCTCCTCCAGCCGACAGGACTCTAGGCCAAGGGGGCTGACATTTCCGGGCTGAAATGAAAGGTCAGTTGTTTTATGACCAAGACCTTTTGCCAGCAGGCTGCTACTGAGCAGAAGGGACAGAAAAGAGGAACGCCTTGAGCTCTGACTCCCTACCAGGAGCCCCAGGGTGGTCAGGCGGGCTGGGCTGTGGCGGCTTGCCTTGGCGTGAGAGCGCCAACCTGAAGAACCAAGGAAAAAAGAGTACTGACCGTTTGACCACTTCTCAATACTCCAGCTGCCTCTTACAACACCGCAGCAGAATGCATTCGTTAGGCATCTTTTATTTCCAAGAACAAGCTTAATACACAACTATGTGTTGTCTAAGAAAGAAAAACGTATAGGCCCTGGCTGGTGTGGCTCAGTGGATTGAGCGCCAACCTGCAAACCAAAGTGTCGCCAGTTCGATTCCTGGTCAGGGCACATGCATGGGTTGCAAGCCAGGTCCCCTCTTTGGGGGCACATGAGAGGCACCACACATTAATATTTCTCTTCCTCTCTTTCTCCTTTTCTTCCCTTCTCTCTAAAAATAAATAAATAAAATCTTTAAGAAAAACAAAAGCATATAAAGTCACCCATAATCCCAGCCCAGAAATTATCGTTAACAGTTTGGTTTTTCTTGTATGTGGTTCTTTGTGCACACTAAATGGTCGCTTCCTTTACCAAAACAGGGAGGGCCAGTGCCCTGAAACTTGCTCTTCTCATCAGAGGCGTAAAGCACTGACCTGTGGACCCCCACAGAACCACCTCATTCCCTTCTGAGGACCAAGGCATCAATTTCACTCACTGTAAGCTCCATAAACGACGGGAATGCCTTAAAACTGTGCAAACCTACTCAGGACCCCATTCCAATTTACTTCGCACTACTGTCATAAACTCTGCTCAATAATAAGCCATTTTGGAAAACGTGTGACAAGCATCCCAACCTTTGCACAGATAGTCTCGGATCCCCAGTTACGTTTTAGAGTGTGTAAGATGTTTGTGTGCGTGTTGTGGGAAGAAAGGTGAGCAGGAGAAATTATGAGAGTGAACTCGGAATTGCTTACTAGACCGCAGAAAACATTCCATCAGGAGGGGCATCGGGGAGCAGAAACTGAAACAGAATAACCTTTCAAAAGACGGAGATGAACTCTCGCCGCTGCAGGTCACAACAGTTAGGAGGAAGTCAGCCCCAAATCCTGCCCCAGTCGAAACCATGCACCTACCCACCAGCAGAACCTACTGGGGAATCCTGTAACTGCAGTGGTGGAATGGGCTCCGGACTCTGCAGCAAGCCTCACGTACAAGCCTGGGCAAGTGGCACAGCCTCTTAGAACCTCAGCATCCTCACCCGTCAAAATGGGATGTTACTGGCTACCCTGAAGGTTGTTTACAGGATAAAATTAAATGATGAATGTGGAAGTTGTTGGAATACAGCCTAGCCTAGCGTATATTAACTCCCGATAAATGCTAGCTGTTGCCTTCATGTTTGCAGAGTAAGAAAAAGTCAAATTTCTGTACAAGTAACAGTACCTGAGAAGCCCCAGCCACTGAAGAAGCCCTAGGGTCTGAGGTCCCCAGGTGGACACAAAGAAAAGCCCAGGAGCACTGAGATGTCAGACGGGTGAGCAAAGATGCCACCTTGGCAGTGAGTCATCTAGACCTTGCTGCCCCGCATGAAGCCAGACTGACAAACTGCTGGGTAGAGCACTCCCCAAATTCCTTACCTGCAAAACCACATGCAAAATAAATGGTTCCATTAAGCCACTAAAAAATAAAATAAAAAAATAAAATAAAATAAAATAAAGTAACAGTACCTAAAGGCAGTCGGCTTGTTACCAGTCCAAATACCTTTCAGGCAGAATTGCTAATAAACGACAAAAATTTAGTCTATATCCGCCAGAAGCAGATAATGCCAATCACTGGAAGATTTGCCCACATTTCCGAGCGTCCTGTAGGCAATAGGACTCTCTCCTAACCTCGCCCACCCCCCACTTTCCAGTGACCCCAAATGTTTAAGAGTAGGAGCTCTGATTAAACCAGAGCAGAGGAAGCAGAACATAAGGCCCACAGGACGGAGAGGGGAAGCACTCACATGTCCAGGCGTGGCGAGCAGCTTCTGCGGCATATTCGGGACAGCCCCACCAACTCTGGAGCATAAAACAAGTCAGTGCTTGGATGTCAGCTCCGAGAGAGAGAATCACTGTCTACTTTGCTCACTAATGGAGCCCAAGGTGCCTAGGACAGTGCCTGGCACACAGCAAGAACTCAATAAATCTGTGCAGTGTGTGAAAGTAAAACTTTAGTGAATTCCAGGTTTTTCGGTGATGAGAAAGAAATATCTCAAGTAGACTTCAGAAGAGAATCATGATGAATCTGTAATACCCCTAACGCAATGCCCACATCCAGTACACACGCAACAAACACGTGCAGGAGGAACAATGACTGTGACGGTAAGAAACCAGAAACACGGACTAGGTCCTTTTGGATTGTAAGTTTTTCTAGACAGCTCATGTCTGACCTAACCTATTTTAATTTTGACCAACTTTGGGTGGGAATTGGATCATGTACTTTTTTCAAAGGCTACAGAGCAGCAGCCCCCAATCTTTTTGGCACCAGGGACCAGTATGTGGAAGATAATTTTTCCACAGAGCAGGGTGAAGGCCAGGGCTGGGGGGTTGGTTTGGGGATGATTTGAGCACATGACATTCAAGCACATATCCTTCTGTGTGGCCCAGTTCCTAAGAGGCCTGGACCGGTAATGGCCTGAGGTTGGGGACCCTTGCTACAGAGAATGGAGTTTCACCCTTGTGTGTGTGTGGTGAGCACACACGGCACCATGACCACAGAGCTACTGAGGCTGTGTTAAACTGTGCGCTGCTGTGGGTTTGGGGTGACAGGCAAGGCTGGGTGGAGGAGCAGGCATCTGAGGTTGAGACAGTATTTGAGCTTTTAATTATATACCTCACATTCCTACTGGTCCTCCCTATGCAAATGTTGACATGCCTGCTCTCAAATGCACCCCAGGGACCAAAGCAGAGGCTCCTAAACTTTGTGTTGCAGTCCCCTCTGATTGACCCTTACGGCCCCATCTCAAAATAAGGTTTTTTAACGCAAAAAGTAGAACACAAGGGAATAGGATAAAACTTAATTATACTAAAAGGGGGTTACCCAAATAATTATGACACAGTATTATGTGTTTATCACCACATTTAACAAGATCTAGATGCAAGTCAAATAAATGCTGTGATTCAATGTGATGATGGGCATAGACAGCATTGTTAGAAATGTGAGGCATCTATCATGCAGCATAAAAACAACTGATTTGATTGATGTTACTACCCCAGGAGCCGTTTAGCCTTCTGGGTTGGATGACTACATTCGTAATTGAAGATGATGTTAAATTTCATCTTACTTCTTTTCAGTAAGAAGATAGTAAAAATGAAGATGCATTTTCTCCCTATCCAAGCTCATGAGCCCCCCCACCCCTGACTTCCATCCTCAGCTCCCAGGACTGGAGGAAGCCCAGGGAGCTGGGAGAACAAATCACCTCATCAAGGATAAGGTAGGTCAACACCACCAGCAGTCATCTCTCTGGGGACGATGGTGGGTGTACTCTGCAAATATGATTAATGCGACAAAGTCAGCCCCACATTCCAAGGCAAACATAAAGCCAACCGAAAATGAGAAAGCTGCACCAGAAGCTACAGCCATCAAAATCTACAAAGAGATATTAAAATGGCACGATGCAGTCAATAAAGAAAGAAAATCCTATTGGGTAAAACTCAAGTGTCCATTAGTTAGAGTTATGGAATTAATTTCTACATAATGTAAGAGCTTCGCTAATAATATAAAGATATTACAACTCTTTTCCAATGTTACGAGTACTCAATTCTGATGTGATTTTTTTGCCTAGCTAGTCCTTGAATATGATAATTTAGTCTAATATACAGATGAAAATTATTTTCAATCAACTTGCTATTATCCCTGCCAGTGGGAGAACAGAAAGAACATGACAAAATAACAGTCTTTGCATCTTCATTTCAAGCAACTGTCATTTGGGCTGCAGCTCGCACTTGACAACTGTAGGCAAGCAGGGCCGCCTTGACTCTAGAATGTTCTTCCTGACTCTCCACCATCATCTGGTCCTTCCAGATCCAGTTCAAACACCACCTCTGCTCCGTTCCCCGGGCTCCCAGGCGCTGGCCCTCCGGGTCACACAGGTCATAGCACCTGTCGCCCGCACCGCACCTTGGCTGGGGTGGGATGTCACTGGATCCGATCCCGTGGACCCTGCAGGCCTGTGTCAGTGTTTACTGAACACAGACACTTTAACGTAAGAGGCAAATGAATGGCAATTTTACGTTTCCCCACCTTAAAGTGCAAAGGGAATAACGTAATGCTAATTCTCCTTAATTTAAATATATTGACTTGAAAATACACCAAAGCAAAACTCTGCAGATTACAGTGAAGGAAACAAACAAAATGAGTTCACTTTCTAACCTTTCCTCGTATTAGGTAGAGGAAGTGTGACCCCAATGTCTCACACATACATTGGCTCAGCTTCAGACACCTCCACTTGAACCTGGCTAACACGTACCCCAGGCCCCGATCACCACTCCCAAAGCCAGACACCGTGCTCTCCGCGGGTTCTCTCACTGAACGCTCCCACCTACCCTCCGAGGGAGACGGAACTATTCCCACTCCACAGAAACGCAGACCCTCCCAGACCAGCGCTGGGCGCCAGGGCTGCAGGTGAACGTGGCTCCGCGTGGAGAGAGGGGGACACACCGTGAGCCTCGGCTCAGCCAGTGAACACAGGCCGGCCACCTGCGCCAGGGGTGGGCAGGACAGGAGAGGGGTCTCAGGGCCCTGCCCGAAGGAGCGGAGCCGGGCTGCCTTCCAGGAGCGATCTGTCAGGGAGGTGAGGGGGGGGTGCAGGCCCAGCACCCCCAGCCCCAGGCTGCGGACAAACCCAGAGACCCGACAGGCACGGCCGGGCCGTTTCACACGTCATCCCGGGCAGTCTTGCCCGGCACGTGGCTGCTCTGCAGAGGCCGGTTTGCACGGAAGAAGGACGCTGAGTGACAGCAGCTTACTTACCTGCCTCCGCCCCCAACAGGATGGTCAGTCCCTGGAGGCGGGGGGCCTTGTCACCAGTGCCAGTGCCTCACACTCAGACTGAGGAAGTGAATAATGGAGCACAGGAGCCCCTGGGGAGAAAGAAATGACCATCTCACGACGGCAGTGGTAAGACAAATAGAGAGGAGAAAATAAAGAACGATTTGGAAGGTGAAACTGGCCAGAACTGGTAGCTGGTTGGACGAAAAAGCTGAGACTAAAAAAAAAAAAAGAAAAAATCCAGAAATCCGAACACAAATTACAATTCAACAGGTATCCATGAATTCAACATTTTATTCCTGAACAGAAAATGGAAATTGTGCAGACAGTGAAATCAGGGCGTGCTCAGGGAATCCTTCCTCTCAGCAGCTACCCCCAGTCCACCTGGGCATTCTGGCCAGAAATCACGACAGCTGGGGAAAAGTGAGTGTTTATGAAGAGAGCTGTTATTTCTTCTGCTTATTTGCAGCAAAAGAGATACGACTTAAATCAGTGCTTGTCAACCAGATAGATCGGGGAGAGGCTACCTGTAATCATCTTGAATGTGGTCAGGTTTGTTCTTTTTGCTGATCAGCATGTTATTTTCTATAATTATTACATCTTGCTTCTGTAATCTTACAAAAGGTTATTTTTAATTTTTAAAAAAGGACATTGTCCTTAAACTTCAAGACCTTTTAGAGGTTACTGTCTACTATTAATTAGGTAAGGACTTCCAGGAGCAAAATTATTTGGAGAAGAAAAAAATCATTTTAATTATATAATAAATTATTTCAATATATAAGTGAGATAGCATACATTTCCACATGCCCCAAATGCTTCACTACATAACATACAAAAGTTTTTAAATTGTGAAAAACAATCCAAAAAATAAACTTCAATACCTGCAGAAACCAAAAACTTTAGAAGGCAGTCTAAAAGCAATATTTGAAAGAGTGTCCTTGTATATGAATAGGTACTTAAGACAAAAATCTGAAGCTTAAATCAAAATTGTGATAATAGTGAGAACTGATCTACTTTCTGAACAATTCAAACGTTAGTTTAGAAAAATCATTAGCCTCGTTAATCAGATAAATACTCCTATCACTTCCTAGAAAATGCAGTAAAATGAATATGATTCAAAATATTACATTTGTGGGCACAGTAGAGAATCATGTTGACAACAGCGGTGTTAATTTTTTAAGCACAAAATCACTTCTAGCAGAGAGCTACTCCCCCCTCGCGTAAACAGTGCTTTTGTTCAGATTATTAAAAGCCAGAGCTCTGCCTGCTTCCCCCTCCCAGACAGAAACCCTGGGTAGCAGACTTCAGTAAGCTGAGTGTGGGCTGCATCTCAGCCCCTACTTCTGCCGCTGGCTGGCTGCCCTGTGCACAAATGTACAGAGCAGCCCAGTCACGGCCCTGTCACCGACATCTGTGAGGCCAGTGATCGTTTCCAAGCCAATGTTAAAAATTCAAAGTTACTAATGCGTGATCATCACAGTGAGTTCGGGTATGTCTTATAAATACAGCTGCCCCCTTTACTGTTTTCCATCAGCGGTTGGAAGTCCATGGTGCCTTGCAGACTGTGTGCGTTGATCTACAGCATTTCACACAGGGGACCTGAGCGTCCAGGGCTTTTGTTGTGTGCAAGGGGTCCTAGAACCCATCCCCAGTGGACACCGAGGGACAACTTAAGTTTGGGGGGAGTCAAAAATTACATGCAGATTTTCAATTACATGGGGGTCGGTGCCACTAAACTCGCATTCGTCAAGAGTCAACTGTGTACCGATCACTCACAGTTGTGAAGTACGCCACACTCGCTTTTACAGCAGTGACTGCATTCCTGAATAAAACCTGTCGCATGTGTTCAAGAATCCTGAACTTCATTCAGATGGGTAGAGACAGGCCTTTATCTCTTATCATTGTCGTGCTTTTCTTGAAATAAACTATTCTTACCAAGTAGCCATTCTTTTTTCTTTAATCTCGATCAACAAGCAAATCAGAACTTGGGCCAGTACAGCATATTAGAGTTGGTCTAATCTGTTTTCCACTTAGATATTTTATACTTTATGTAATACCAAGTAGAACAATAACAATATTACTTGCTGCTCCTCAGAAATTATAAATGTTAGACAACTCTGATAAATGTTTATAGAACTCGTTGTATCCTAGCACACGATACCTCAAAAGCAGAATTAAGTGGCAAGTGTTTTCTCCCTGATTTTAGGGAAGGGACTCAATCAGACAGAAATGAAACAGCGCCGAACGGCACAGAGAATAAGTTGCCAGGTCCGAAGGCACAGCCAGCCCTTGAAGTGCTTTCTCCTCCTCGCTGCCCTGCCTGTGCCCCATGTGCAGGAATGACACCTGATCGCCCCCGGCACCCTCCTGGCCACCTGCTCCAAGGCCACTGTCACACTGAAGGGCATAAACTACAGCATTCTTTTTTTATTTTATTTTGATTGGTTTACATTCAGTATTTTTATTTTTATTTTTTATTGGTTGATTTGAAAGAGAGGGGGGAAGGGAGAGAGGGGAAGAAAAAGAGAAACATCGATTTGTTGTCTGACACACTTAGGCACTCAGTGCTTGCTTCTTGTATGTGCCCTGACCTGGGATCAAATCCACAACCTTGAAGTTATCAGGACAATGATCTAACCAACTGAGCTACCTGGCCAGGGCCCGTTCAGTATTATTTTGTATTATTTTCGGGTATACAGAATAGTGGTTAGACAATCATATACTTTATAAAGTGATCCCCCACCCCCAGATATTTCAAGTACCCACCTGGTACCATACACAGTGATTACAATATTATTGACTGAACTACAGTACTCTTTATATCACCACCATTTAAAAAAGTTAGCTAACAGAATGGAAAAACAAACCTAAAAATCCCAACATCAGGGACATGGGGACAGATGTAAAATATGATATATAAGTTGCAAAAGGACAACAACAAAAACCTCAGCTGGGTAAGTACCCATGGGATAGACACAGTTTGCCAAAGTTCATGTGAAAACAATTGGAGGGTTTTGTTGACTTAAGTCTAGGATAAGCTAGCAAAATGACCTGGATACTGAAAGAATGAAAAGCCTACTGCATTAGGAGAAGTGCCACCCTTAAGTTAGGAGAGTGGCCACAGCCTGACCAGTCCTTCCTGCAAATCCAGCCACATGGGGAGTTTCACGTTTGGTTCTAGCAGACTTCAAAGGGGGCAGCAATACGAGTCCCCAGGTGCCTGGAATTCCATGAACGGAGACTGGGGGAAGGAGCTCTGGGCTTCCAGCTTGGGAAGGGAAGACAGGACACATGCCCTGCTCTCACAAATCTGTCACAGGGAAGGGGCATGAGCAGGCTGGCCCATAAATGTGAAAGAAAGAAGGTGAGACAAAGTGAGAAAGACTTCTGCTTAGCCTCAGAGGATAAAAATCTTCCTTCCCATTGGATCTCTGTAAAGTGGTACGGACTTCCTATGGAACACTGAGCACATCCTTGAGGAGGCTGGAGAACCGGATGGATGCACGGAGCACGTCCACCCTGCTCAAACTCAGACTTTCAGTTGCCCACGTCTAGGGCTCGTGTGAAGGCGGCACCGAGAACTGCGGCAGTTAGCCTGCCCAGCCCGCCTCTCCCTGCCCTGCAGGGCTGCTCCTCCAGGGGTGGGAGCTTCGTCTTCACAAGACCAGATATTTTAAATCGGGAACATTCCTAGAGAATCAACACTGAAACCAAGGCTGACAAGGTTTAAAGGCTGGCAGTGCCAGCCCAGATCTGCCACCGGGGGGTGGGGGGGGGCATCCAAACCTTTGCTGTTTCCCAGGCCAAGGGAATGGCCCCTGTGCGTGCAGAAGCTTCAGTGACTCTCTGACACTTAACTGGGGTCTACCCTCCATTAATTCTGCAGTCAAGTGGGACCTGTACTCTCTGAATCCTGCTGTTTCCAAAAGTGAGACCTCATCTTGATTTACAAGGATAAGAGGAAACGATAAAATAAAGAGAAGCCCTAAGGGGAGGAATGGGGTAAGGCAATCTGAATACTGTCACTACCTCACTCGGGATGTATTTGGTAAATGAGCTCTGTTCACAGATGTCTTGGAGAAGACTCTTTGGTGTTCCGCTCCTTCTGTCTCTCTCCAGGGACCTCAGCCACTATCCCAAGGCCAAAAAAAGACTTTTTTCTTCTTTCTTTTTTACTCCTTTCTCTGTTGTTGAATTTATTGGGGTTACACTGGTCACTAATTATATAGGTTTCAAATGTACAATTCTATAATACACCATCTGCACACTGCATTACACGCTCACCATCCAGAGTCTAGTGTCCTTCCAACAGTTTCTGAACTTATAATACATCTTAAGCTCTGAATTCTTTCCTAAACTTGACTCAAATACTCAACCACTTCTTTAAGCATCACCCAGGCTTCAGGCACCCTGACCTTAAAACATCCAAATCAAGCTCATTCTCTTTGCCCCAAAACAGGCCTCTCTCCTTCCTCCTCGTCTCCCAAACGCCTTCTAGGTTAACTCGTTTTGAAACCTGGACGGTGGCTTCCACTCTCCTCTCTCCTCACTCCATCCTTCCATCAGCTCTCTCGCAATGAGCCCCAAACCCAAAGGAGGCCTGCACTACTGCAGCCAAGTCCCGGCCAAGTCTCAGCAAGCCCCTGACAGGGGGCCCTGCCTCTGGCCTCTCCCAGTGTCTCCACGACCCACCCCTCTCTCTACTGACAGCCTCATCTTCCAGAAACACAGCCCCTGAGAGCGCGGCCTGCCGCTCACAAACCTGAGGCTTCTCTCTCATTTCTACCAAAACACCAACCTGGCCTGACCTTCAGAACACCGCTGTCCCCACACCCTGCCCCCACAATCTTCTCTTCCCTGTGAGTTTCCTAGTCATCAACTGGGGCATTGGGCTGAGTCACTCACTCAACTCCACTCAAAAAAAATCTGGGCTTCTACTCCTTTGAATATCCACCTCCATGCCTTCGCCCATGTATTGGTTTGGCCAAAAAGTCCATTTAGTTTTTTTCCATAAAATAAAAGATACATTTTTCATTTTCACCAGTAACTATTGATTTGGATATTTTGAGTATGTTGGCTATCTTCTGCTATTGGCTTCTAGTGGGTAGAGGCCAGGGATACTGCTAAGCATCTTCCAATGCGTAAGACAGCTGCACAGCAAGGAATTATTTGGCCAAAATGGCAATAGTATCAAGGAACTTTGCAAACCACTGTTGACACATTCAATCAGTCACAGCACCTTCTCCATGTACTGCACAAGTCTCTTTTTATGTTTGAGTTGCATTTTTACCTTTCTTGAAATAATCATAATAAACCAAAAATGTTTTCTTCCATCTTCAATATTAAAATGGCACAAAAATTCACCAACTTTGGTTAAGTTTTTTTAAATGCATGCCGATGTGACAGTTGTCACCATACAGTCTAACAAAATTGTTTCCAATGAAGTTAAAGACAATTAAGCATGACTAGAGCCATCGTACGGAAAAAAATGTAACGTCCTCTTTGGCCAACACAATATTTTCAAACCTGGGACAAGAATCCACCCCTTCCACTCACCTAGAAACTCAGTAACACAGAGGTTTCTGGAACTATAAGAAGGCTGTGACCATAGTCAATGTATTAGCCCTATTTCGTGCCCATTATACAGTTAATTTACTAAAAATCAGTGCACAGTGGGCTTTTGGTTTGTGCTTCTGAAGTGAAATTTTACGGTTAGATCTCTAACTTTGGAAATTTACATGTATGAAAAAAACAAAAAGCCTGACACAATGGAAACTATCACAGGAGACTTGCGAGAATGTCTCTGAGCAAATATATCGTCTCCAAGACCTTGCAGAGTATTTTCACCTAATGACTGATTTCCTTTGGGTCCACCCTGTGAAAAGAACTTCCGCAAAATACCATTCTCTGCCTTCAGCGGGCCTACAATTGTGCATTCTGCTAAACAAATAAACTTCCTTCCTATTTTTAAAGTTTTCCAAAATTAGAGCATCTGCATCTTTGGTTGGCACACTACTTCCTGGACTGTAACAGCCATAGAAGTGAAGAAATTCTTCATAGTATTATTCTGAGAGATAAGAGGATATCAGAGCTGGCTGAGCAGCTGCTCTCTTTTAGGGAAGGGGAAATCGAGGCAGAGTGCGACCTTGGGCAAGGTCGCACAGGCTGCTGTGGCAGAGGCCCCTGGAATTCTCTCCGCCCCCTTTTCTCCTTATCTGATCTCAATTACTCGGGCCTGACAGAAGCAGTTTGCTCTTGTTCTGTATTACTGAACCAGGGCTCATGTTTAACGCATGCAGAATGTGATAAAACAAGAGAAAAATTCTAACTGTCATAACGAGTGTCAAGTGATGCAAAGAACTCCGGACTAAGGGTCAGAACGCCTTAATCTTAGCTATCACTTTGGGAAAGTGACCTCACCTCTGGAGGGTTCCATTTTTTTTTTTTTATCTTTTAAGAAAGAGCACAGAACTAAGCAACTGTAAAGGTCTTCTCCCCACCCAAATTCCATGATGGTGGTGGTGGTGGTGGTGGAGGTGGCAATTACAGTGACGGCTCCCCCACATGGAGCGCTTACTCTGAGCCAGGCATTGTTTGAAGGATGCCACGTGGGAAAATCCTCCCCTGCCTGGGTGACGCTGTGACCCCCACTTTGCGGATGAGCAGTCATGCTTAGAGAGAAGTGACTGGTTCGAGGTCCTCTCTCCCCTGGCGACGGGGAGAGGAGATGTGTCCCAGACCAATGGCTCCAGGAGCCCGCTCTTCCTTGTCGGAGGTGGACACTCTAAGGTGACTGGCCTGACTTGCAGTAATAAAGGCCTGGGTTCCAGACTGCAAAGAATCAGCAATCATTCTCCATACTGACCTCATTTTACATAGCAAGTCCTGAGTCCCAAGGAGGTATAACTTGAGTACCAGTAAAGAAATATCCTGGAAATAAATGGCTACGCCCCCCACAATGACTAAACAAGCTCTTCCTAAACAGAACCTTACAGTCCACACTCACATCACCTCATGTGACACCTGAACGGGGCCTCCTGATGGACAGCAGGGCCACGGCCATCATTCCCGTGGCTTCTGGCCAAGGTCGAACAGCAAATTCAGGGCAGAGCTGGGCCTCCAGCCCATGCCTGTAACTTCCTGGCTGGTGCTCTGCCACAGAACGGAGAAACGTCCGCTGTGGCAGGATTCTCTGGAGAGCCTATTCAGGGTGGACTCTTGACATTCGGAAAATTTTCCACAGAAGCCAAGTAACTGTGAAGCATGGTCTCGTGGCTCTTTGAAAAGAATATCGGATACTAAGTGAACACTCCCTAAAGCCCACAACTCAGGTCAACAGGAAAATAGAAAACGCGGGCTCATGGTCATCTCAAAACTGACCTCTTTCTATCACAACTGCTCCTAAGCTCTAAATTCCAGTTTCCTCATACTCTCCTTCACAAAATACAGAAAACAGGAATGGTACCATTGCTTCCACAATTAGTTGGGAGTGGACTACTTCCAACATAATGGCTGGGACATATTACGTGCTTAAAAATACAATTATATCTTTTTTTCCATGCTTGTATTACTGCTAATATAATTTTTCCTCTTAAATCCTCTTTGCAGGTGATGTTTTCCTGAGCAAACTCAATCTCCCCGTTAGAAGAGAGACACATTACACATCCCCACCCCATCTCCCGCAGCACACTCCCCAGAAATGGGGCCACTGAGTGAAATCAGCAGGCCACTGCAGCCCGGTACTAGGGAGCCACAGTGGACACTGGCAACTTCCACCCTCTTCAAATACTCGGGTCCTGGTTTCTTCCTGCACACAGTTCACACAGCTACTTAGGCCGCCCAGGTTCTTGGGCATTTGTGACACCTTCACACGACGGAGGACCTGCACCCAGCCCCCAGTGGATGCTCAACGTCAGGCTTCCTTTCTTTGCCCTCTTCCTTGCAGGCACCTCGACCCACTCTGAAGCACACCTGTATACACTCAGCTGATTAAATCAAGTATTCTGAAGTGCAAGCTATTGTCTGATGGATGCACATACTTTTGGTTTTAGTAAAATACTTTAAAGACAAAGCATAAACAAATGAGCAGGGCAACATTAACATGTGTCACTACTGAACTGTCAATTAAAGCGACTGTGAGATGCCACTGCACTCCTATTGCAATGGCCACCATCTGGAGCCCTGACAAGACTCAGTGCTGGTGAGGACGTGGAGCAACAGAAAAAAGATGCAAAACGCAAGGGTCCAAGAACTTGGGTTTAAGTTCTGCCACAAACCAGCTGTTTGACACTGTTCGAATTAAATCACTTCGGTGCTCTGGGTCTCAGTTTCCTCATGTACAAAAGAGTTGGTAGAATTACACTCACAATTACATTCTGGTTACACCAGAAAGACCACGACCAGGCTGGCCACAGCTACTGATAAGTGTATGCACACCCCAGGCTATGCCGGAGTGAAAGCAAGGGCCCTTCTGAACTCTGAATCTCCCTCTATCTGAATAGTTTATTTAACCTGATGTGCCTTCCCCAAGGTTAGAAACCACTGGTCTCAAAAACAAGGCAAACGGAGTTGGAAAGCAATCCTGAATAATTCTAAAACATGCTGGAAAACTAACACTAATATTTCCTGTTCTTTTCCACAACCCATATAAACTACCACATCAACAAAATCATCTTACTTTTAAAGACTTAGCTCAGACCTCATCTCCTTCAAAGGTCTGCCCAGAAGCCCCAGCTGAGGGACCCCCTGTGCACGCATCTGCATCATCGCAATGCACTGTCTGCACGGGCGCCCCTCTGTCTGCGAGACTGCAGAGCTGCTGGAGGCGGGTCCATGCATCTCTGGAGCCACAGCGCCCAGCACCAAACGTGCGCCAAAGCCACTGACTTAGACCATGAGCTCAGCCGTGTTGTTCGTAATTTCCTAGGCACATTTTGACATTATTAAATTTTAAGATAGGATCTACATTTTTAAAAAGATAAATAAAGAATATACTAAGTTGACTTTGTGGATGAGAAAGCAGGCTTGGCAAAGTTAACTTAGCAAAGCTCAACTAAAGAGAACAAAGCCCTGTGACTTTAATCCCATTATAACACATGATATAAAAATAATTTGCAGAAAAAGTGACAGTACATAAACACTAAAAAGTTCTTCCATCTTGTCTTTCTCATAAATCTAATAGTGCCGGTAGACTGCTGGTTCATCACATTTCCAATAGTAAAATCAGCAATAATAGAAATAATGGAAAAGTGAGGGACACTTAAGTTTAGAGTCACAAATACAATGTATAAAGGACTAATTTATCCTTTTTACTCACTATAACTTAGCAATCAAAAGAGGGGGTGCTCCATATCATGGGTCACGAGGGAACCGCCAATTAAAGCAACAGTGAGATGCCACTGCACTCCTATTAGATAGAATGGCCGCCATCTGGAGCCCTGACAAGACCGACGTGGTGAGGACGTGGAGCGACAGGAACTCTCGCTCTCTGCCGGTAGAAGCAAAATGTCACAGCCACTTTGGAAGACAGTTTGGCAGCTTCTTGCAAAATTAAACTAGTCTCCCATAAGATCCAGAAAATGTGCTCTTTGATATTCACCCAAAGAAGGTAAAAACTCTTGTCCACACAAAAATCTGCACTCAGATGTTTATAGCAGCTTTATTCATAATTGTCAAAACTTGGAAGCAACTAAGATGTGCTCCTATAGATGAACAGATCAAGTCAGTCAATCCGACAATGGAATACTGTTCGGCACCAAAAAGTGAGCAATCAAGCCATGAAAAGACACAGAAGAACCTTAAATGTACATTACTAAGTGAAGGCAGCCAATGTGAAAAGGGCGTAGACTTTATGGTTCTAACCATATGACGTTCTGGAGAAGACAACACTATAGAGA
The DNA here is from genome assembly GCF_021234435.1 of Artibeus jamaicensis. Taxonomy (NCBI): domain Eukaryota; kingdom Metazoa; phylum Chordata; class Mammalia; order Chiroptera; family Phyllostomidae; genus Artibeus; species Artibeus jamaicensis. The sequence goes on from NW_026521954.1 coordinate 4,877,080, forward strand.
TTGGTGGTTGACGGGGATGAGGGGGGACAAAGATGGGGCAGAGCACAGAGGATTCTGAGGACACTGAAACTACTTGGTATGATACCACAGATTCACGCCATTGTACATTTGCCCAAACACACAGAATATACGACACCAAGAATGAGCCATAGTTAAACTAAAGGCTTCAGGTAATGATGACAGTAGGTCAATGTAGGTTTATCAACTGCAGCAAATGGACCACCCTGGCTGGGGATATTGAGAATGGGAGAGGCTAGGCATGTGTGGGAACAGAGGATTTGTGGGAAATCTCTGAACCTTCTGCTCTCTCTCTCTAAAAATAAAAGGTGGGGTGCAAAAGTAAATTTTTCTTCTACTCCTGTTCCCCAGACACCCAATTTCAAGGTTGTTGTGATAGTTTTTAAAGTTTTATTTCATTAATTTCTACTGTTATCCTTCCACAAGATACAAGGAACTAACCAGAAATTATAGCATCTGCTCCAAAAAAAATATGAGCAACTCCCATGTCTAAAGGTAGGTGTAACCAACGTACTACATTGAGATCTTTGCTACTCAAAGTGTGGTCCCCAGAGCAGCAGCAGCAGGAACACCAGGGTGCTCGTTGCAAATGCAGGATCTTGCGTTCATCCCACACCTTCTAAAGCAGAATTACAGTTGAACAAAGGGCCCAGGTGATTTGTATGCACTGGCATAAAACACAACACCACTCCTATTTTCAGGGACTTGACAGGCTAGGAGAGGAGATCACTAACTCAAGGCCTCACACAGAATGGACCATGCGACAAGAATGTGGGCAGAAATAGGCTTTCGTCCCTACAGGGCTCCCCACTGCCCCAGGACAAAATGCCAGTTCCTCTGAAGGGATCTGTTGCCCTGCGCGTCCTGGCCCCTGCCCACCTGGCCAGTCTCACCCTCTGCTACTCCCTAGAGCAGATTTTCCAAGCCTTTCTGTGCACACATCATTCCAAAGCCGTAAACCCTCTGCTGATTCCTCTCAGGCCACTTTCAGGCAGGGGCGGAGTCCCCCTGCCACGGCCCAGCTGGCTAGTGGTCTAACGTCCCCTGGCAGGGAAACTCCCACGGGACAAAGAAAATGCCCTAGGGGTTAGTTTCTACCCTGTTTAGTACAACTCATCGAATAAACGGATAAATAGCAGAAATGTTTCAGAGAAGGGGTGAAAAATGAGAAAGGCTTAATATAAATGGAAGATCAGGGCAGAAACTTACACAGGCAAAGATCAGTTTAGGGAATGTGGAAAACAAACTATCATTTGCTTTTTTCTCTTTAGAAGACCTGCTCTGGGCTCATGGATTACGTGGGGTTGCTATCCCTGCTTTTCTCCATTCTCCCTTAGTAAAACCTGCCTGGCCCAAATTACCGTCAGTCTGAGCAACCAAAGTTCCCAAAGCCCAGAGAAGCTACTGCCAGTGCCAGACAAAAATGCCCCACGGCTTCTCTGCCGAAGTCTCATCCAGGGCTACAGTAGCTTTGCTTAGCAGAGTCAGCAAATTTTTCAAATTCAAGGGATGGTCTGACTATAACAATAAGTTTTCCCTCTTTATTAAACTCAAATATCCACTAATTAAAAGTCGTATAAGTCCACAGGAGTGGAAAAAGCTTGTAAGATATATTTTTAAATAACCCAACACATTAAGCTAGGACACACCAACACTGGACTGACTCTAAGCAAGACAGCAGGTTTGCTGCCTGAACACTAGCTAGTCAGATTCACACCTTACAGGAAGGCTGCTGTGTTCTGTGGAAACAGAAAGGCAAGTTCAACTGATCTAAGGTATGCAAGGTGGACTGTTCCAGTCCGCAGAAAATTTCAAAGGTAAATAAACACACCCAGAGTCCGGGCACAGCTGCACCTTAAAGCCATGGTTAGACACAGCCGAACAAAGCAAACGCTGCACTTGTACTCAACGTAGAAGAAGCAATTAGTTACCCGGTCATTCGCACCAACCTCAGACAAATGAGACAGCAAAGCCACTGGGTCACATCATTTCAGAAGACAAAGAACCACCGTGTACCCACTGGCGCTCCCCCCTTCCTACCCAAGTCCAAGCTACCACTCTCACCTCCTGCCCCAACCACAGCGACCTGAGTGGCCCCTCAGCTAGCACACACGGGCTGAGCTGATGGGATGGCGCTCTGCTCCTTCATGCCTTCTAGTGGTTTCCAAGGCTCTTTAAAGCAAACCCAAACCCATTCTGTGCCTACAGAGCCTTCAACATCTTGGCCCAGATAACCCTCCAGACTCAGGGTCCACCCTTCTCCCCTCACCACACCCATCACACCTGCCTTCTTCCTGCTGCTTCAACAGGCCCTCCTGGTGCCACCGCCAGGCCTTGGTTCCCACGGGTCCCTCCACCTGGACCATGCCTAGTGCCCTCTTACCACTGATGAAATGTCACCTCCTTACCAGCCCAGGCTCCAGTCACTCTACCAGACCACCCTGTTGACTTTTCTTCCTAGCACTCGCCACCATCTGAGAACACCTGGCTCATCTATTTGCCTGCTTCTCCCATCTATTAGCTGTCGCACCTGAATTCTAGCTCCATAAAAACATGAACCTGGTCTGCCTTGTTCACTGCTTAATCTCCAGTTCCTCAAATAGCACCTGCTTAAAAAATGTCTGCATCAAAAATATTTTACTGAATAACTCCATAAATGAATAATAGCTATAAACCTATGTTTTACGCAAAGCCAAAACATGAGAAACCTGGTATTACATAAAATATCAATTAGTAATCAATTACTTGTTTTACAGAAGACTCATTCCTTCCCCAATGCATTTTTAACTATATGGCTTATGAAACTTCAGTGTGCACTTTTCACAGGTTAAATCTATTTGGCAAAATAAACTAACTCCTCCAGGGCATGAACAGTGTCTGGTACACAGAAGACACCCAATAAACACCTACTGAATAAATACACGAGCACCGGAAAATCACTTAATACAAGGCCTACATTATATGAAAGGGCACTTGGATCTGAGAATACAACAAATTTGACTATATTTAGGTCCCATTTTCCATTTTACCTGATAAATGAACACATACACTTACACTCCACTAATTACAGATGCTAGCAATAATCTTACCCATTATGTTTACAAGCAGGTGCAAACCCGAGTAACTTCAGAAACTTGCCTAGTGGTTCCGCTGCAGTTAGTCTTCAGCAACTGGTATATGGAGGCGTAGAAATACTCAGAACTGCCAGGTTGTTGGGGATGTCTCTGGGTTTAGTATGAAAGTCACAAAGCTTGGGAGGTTTTTTTGTTACAGTCCATGTAAAACTCAAGTGTTCTCAATGAGAGACTAATCAAAAAACAACACCTCTATATAACCTGGCCCCACTTGTGGTACAATGCACACCTGCTTTAATGTTCCAGGTGCTGGAACCAAATACAAAACCAAAAACAAAAAAGTCTGCATTGTAATTTTTTTAACAGATAATCTCTTTGAAATAAAATTCTTCCCTGTTTTGGCTTTACTTTGATACCATAAAATTGCTCACTGTAAACATTCATACAAGATTAATGCATCACCCAAGAAAAACAAATTCAGGTTCAGGTATCCATCTGCTTCAAGCTACACCCACTCCCCTTTCTCCTTCCTGACCAGCTGTTGAGCTGCAGTTTGCAAGGGTCAAAATTGAAAAGAAAATTACATGCTTGTGTGAGGCGTGTGCTCATTTGCATGTGTGTTCTCCAAGGGCCATTGTAAAATCAAATATAAATGCACTTTGGGATTATGCCTTGCGTGCATTATCAGTCCCTCTTGCTTCTGCCTTTAAAACGGCCCCTAGTCTATAATGCAAAGTGTGTGAGTGACTTGTCTCAGCTGAAAAACAAATAAGTTCCATAGAAAGTCACTCTTATAATCTACAACCCCAAGAAATGAACTTTCATATTCTAAAAGCTCTCAGAGAATAACATATTGTCTATGAAAATCAATTTCAGGATGCAATTCATAATAGCACACCACCTGGAAGAAATAAAACAATACCTTTTAAAATTACACTGACAACTGACAAATTTACTCTCAAAACACTGTCATTTGTTGTTGTTCTGCAGTTTAAATAACTTTGAAATAACATGATTCAGAATTTAGATCAAATTATTAACATGGAGTTCATTTACATAAACTTTTCAAAAGCATTGCTAGGAGGCCGACTATCCTTATGAAAAGCCCTTTTTTAAAAAAAAAAAAATAAGGCTTTGGTCTGGTGTTTTCACTGTCCCCACCATAGGCCAAAAGTCTCTCTCATATCCCTGTGGAAAGCACTTTATTAAATACATTTTGGAAACGTAAATAAAACCATAAAACAGTACTGGCAATAAGTTGGGTATTTTTAGATTAACTTCTTATTGATTTGCAATTCAAAAATATAAGTTTCTATTTGTTTGGGGTTTTTTTCCCCTCATTTTGGCCTTAACTACAGTCAGATCCTCAACCTAAAATGGGTTAAGTAAAATATAACCAGACCACACACCCTAAATTACTTTTCAAACTACATAACACCATTTAAAAAATAGCATTATTTATAAAAGCCAATTAGCTATGACTTCAAGCCAGAAAATCTGGGTATTAGCCATTTTTCTTCAGCAAAAAATTACAATTTGGAACTTTTTTGTCATTTCTTTTTACCACCAGCTGTATTTCAGGAAGTGAAGGTTCCAAGGAGGATTCAGTTCTGGGGAAGGTTCTCGGGAGGAATATGACATGGCACCTGTCTAACAACTAATTTTACTTGGTCTCTGTGTCTCCATTTTATTATCTCTTAAATGATAGGCAAAGGCTTAGATGTCTCATAAACAGGTATTCAAAAAACATACTTTAAAACAACACTCTAAAAGCGCTGCATCATAATAGAGCTCTAACAACCACCTAATTAGTGTCCGTGAAGGGTCACAGAATGGCTAACGGGTTCTCTCAATGTGAGCCGATTACTCACCATGCCATACCCCAGGAGCGAGCACTGCCAAAGTACTAGCAAAGAGAGGGGGTCCAGAGGGAGTGAGAAAAATGCCCTATTGCCCTGCTGGCCCTAGAGGCTGTGAGGGATGCATCATTCAAAACGCACAAACACCCAGGGGATGGAGTATTATTCTATTATTGTGTTTTCACGCTAGCGGGAACTCTAGAAATCTACTCCAATCCCTTCCTTTTTGCAATAGTTGACACCGGCCTGGATTTGTCACGCTCAATTATTCTGAAGGCGCCAATGTTCTGAAAATAAAACTTTAAGGAAATAGCAAATAACTTACATTTCAAACTCAGATTTCAAAACCTGCCTTTGAAGCCAGGGAGTTAAAAGACAAGACACTTTCTAGGCGCACTAAGTTTATCAGCATTTTGGACGTCCTCGGTGTACTATTCCGGACAACCTATTACAAACGTAAATCAAGGAGGATAACACACAGGTCTGAGCCTATAAAACACCAATCACTGAATCCACCGCGCGTGGGAGACTGCGGGGCCAGAGAAGCTGATCGCCAGGCGAGAGAGAGCCCCGGAGTCCCCGCGAAAGCCTCACTCTCCCCACCTGTGAAATGGGTGTGACGCTACTTGCCCGTTTGCTCCAAGGGGATGCCTAGGAATGAATGAGAACCACTAGGACAACGACCCAGGACGCACTGGCCGCTCCCCTGCCGCGATCCCAGGGCTGCGGGGCGCCCCCTGCCGCAGGCGTCCGGGGCTCCGTCGAACCACCCCCGCCGCCCGCGCTCCCCGCGCTCCGGACCCCGGACAGTTACAAATGGTGCTAGAACAGCGCCCGCCGGGACACCGGCTCCCAGGGCGGTCCGCGGCAGTAACAAGCGCCCGCCCGACACCGCCTACCTTGGCCACCCAGCTGAACAATGGTGACATCGCGGGCCGAGCAGCGGCTCCTCGCCCACCGCTCCCGCTCACTCCCGTCTCCAGCCCGTGGAACGGCAGGCAGCCCGGAGCGGGCTCCCGGAGCGGCGGGGCGTGGGCATGGCTAGTCGCCCGGCAGAGGCGGCGGCGGCGGCGGGCTCCTCCCCGCGCGTCACTGCCCGGAGCGGTCGCTTCTGCCCGACTGCCGGACTCGGAAAGGGAAGTGGGTGGGGACAGCGCGGGACAGGGGAGGGAGGGAGCGCGGGCCGCCCCGCCCTCGCCACGCCCACAGCCACGCTGGGCGCGCGGCGGGAAGTTGGGAGGCGCCGGGGTCTCCCGGCTCCGGCTCCGGAGGCCCGCGCCGTGCAGCTCGGATGGGAGGAGTCCAAGCCCTGAAGACTGGACTAGGGACGCGGCTTTCTAGGCCTCTGGGGTCCGTTTCGCACAACTTTCGGAAAACTAGAAATTCCTGTCTCTGAGGTTTGATCAAAGCCCCAGAGTTGGAGAGAACACAAAAGCCCGCCCAACTTTCTAGGGGTTACCCCCATCCCTAAACTCTGGAGATTGCTGGTAACAAAAGGACTAGTGTTTCCCCGGCCCCTTAATAACCTCTGTGTAATCGAAGGTGGTGGTTTTCTCCGAGTCAGACAGCTCGGCTATTGAGACTAGAAAAGGAGCAGAGGAAAGGCACCTTCTGCTCCTTCTGTACCTTCAGCCCGGAAGGTTTAGCAATGTGAGAAATGTTGATTTCACCGGTTCTCTTCCAAAACAAGATGATAGGTGCAAGTGTAGTCGGTTTATAGCTACAAAAGTTAAATTCAGTTTCAAACTCAGACACCCGAGAGTTCCACATTGAACAAAATAAAAATTAAAAAGGCCAAAGTTCTAGTAACCGACATGTGAAGGCATGTGTCCCTCTGAGCCACTCAACTGAGTTCCATATAGCCACCCTAGCCCAAGAATGTTGCTTCTCTTTCCTTTTGTCATAATAATTGTGCATTATGATCATGCTAGGTTAGTCAGACATTTTAATGATGTTCGCTAAATGCCTGGCATTGCTGAGTAACAGATTACCCCAAATCTGAGAAGCTTAAATCAATAGTTTCTGTGGGTGAGAAACCTAGAAGCAACTCAGCTGAATGCCTCTGGCTGAAGGTCTCTCTTGAGACTGCTGTTAGCTAGGACTGCAGTCCATCCCCAGACTGGTCTGGGGCTGAAGGATCCCCTTTCCAGACCACTCCTCTACTTGTTTTCAGGATTTCCTCCTTGCAGGCTGTCGGTCCCAGGGCAGCAATGTGTGGCTGCACCATGGTGAGCCTCTCCATGCAGCTGCTCACAGAATGGCAGCCTGCAGTCCAGCACCAGTGATTTGAATAAGACCACGTGTCCATGGAGGAAGTCAGCTGTTGTCTAAACCAGCGATTTTCAACCCTTTTCATCCCAGGGCATACACAAACTTACTGCTAAAATTCTGCAGCCCACCAAAAAATAGATTTTTTGTCCATCTGACAAAAAAATAGGTATAATTTTGATTCATTCACATGAAATGGCTATCGCGTTGGCTGTTGTCACTTTTTTATTTGACAATCTAAGGGGGAAATGTCAGTGCCCCTGACTAAATAGTCAGGTGTTGCATGTTTTAAAAGTTCTTGTAGCACACTGGTTGAAAATCGCTTGTATAAACTAATCTCAGAAGTTAATCCCAAGACTTCTGCTGTACTCCATTCGCTAAAAGTAGAGAAGCAAGTCTAGTTCACACTCAAGGCCTGAGTACAAAGAGGAGGATCATGGGAGATGTAGGAGGCGTCACCTCTTTTTTTCTCTTTCCCTTAGGTTACATGGGAAGATAAGTGATAAAGGCGGGGTGGAAGTCAAGAGAGGTATCATTCTGAAAGAGCAAACCTGGGTAATTGAAACCTGCCCTAGAAGCATTTTAGGGAAGTGCTTTTCTTTTAATCTTTCAAGCAGAGATGTTCCCTGAAGATATTAAGAGGTAGAAAATGGGAGTGCATTTGTAGCCATCTAACCAAATCTTTCCCTGTGACCACATCACTTCCTCAAGCAAGTGGAAGAGAGGCAGGCTGGAAGCTCCATTAAGTCAGAGCCCTTCTGACTTTCCAGCCTTGCTCCTTAAAGTGCGGTCCATGGACCAGCAGCCCCAGTGCCACCTGACAATTTGTCAGAATGCAAGCCCTGCCCTCATCTAGACCTACTGAGTCAGGGCCTTTGTTTCACCGTGTCTTCAGGTAGCTGTATGCACATGAAAAGTTTGAGAATGCTCTAGTATATGAGATTCGTTGACCTCGGTCTAACAATAATACAGCACTAACAAACAGCCCCCTAAGATAGTGGTTAAAATTGTCCTGTATCCTTGGAATGGTCTGAACTGCACAGAAATCTCTAAAGCACCTGGGCAACGACATAATCTTGATGGGAGTGGATGGGCAGCTGAGCACCAGGTGGGGCAAGGTAGACTGACAACGACCACCGCTGTACCCCACCCCTCCAGCACCAGGACTGCACTCTGTGAGAATGCCCGCGGCTCAGAAGCAACGCTGAGGAGAGAATAAGGGGAGCCCCAAACTGACTAAAGAAACCTGCATTGCCTCTAACTGATTGGGATAAATTTTCTGCCACTTGGGCAGGAAGTGGAATGGCAAAAAAAATTACATTTAAGAGAATAAAAATTGCACTTCTTAAGGAAAAAAAAATTGAAGTCAGACCAAATCCTGAATGTAGTGCAGTTACGATGGGATAGGGCGCAGGAGAAACAGGGACATCAAAACTTCATTTGTTTAAACCTGATCCAAGCCTCCAAACATACACATCACGGCGAAGGCTCTGGCAGAGCTTGGCCTGAACTCGCCTAACGCTGACATCTCTTTCAGACGCACTGAGGTCTCCCTCTGCTCCGGGTCTCCCTGGCCCAGCACTGGACAGAATCACTCGTTTCACAGGAACCCAAAGACCTTCTCACAGACAAGACTTGATAGACAGTAAGGTGTGGAGCTCTAACACCAAATACTTTAAGAAATACACATGAAAGATCTTATTTTAATTCACCGCCAACATGTAGCTTGTTGGTCACATTTCACAAAGAAATTCTGTTATAATCTGAAATTTCATTAAAGGGAAACTGTTAACTACAATCTAACTGATCCCACACTCCAAACAAGTCTTCTTAAAACACCACACTCCCCTCTGGCTGGTGTAGCTCAGTGGATTGAGTGTGGGCCTTTGAATCAGACTGTTGCCAGTTCAATTCCCAGTCAAGATACAAGCCTGGGTTGCAAGCCAGGTCCCTGGTGGAGGATACATGAGAGGCAACATGCGTTGATGTTTCTCTCTCTTTCTCTCCTTTCCTCCTCCTCTCTCTAAAAATACATTAATTAAAATTTTTTTGAAAAAACACCACACTCCCTCCCATCTGAAAAATGTATCCTTCCCTGAGACTATATTCCCCAAGGGAAGAACTGGATGTAGACCAGGCATCGGTGACTTTTAACAGCTCCCTGCGATTCTCTTTCAGCCGGAACTGAGAACCTCTACAGACAGAATTGTCACTGCTCAAAGATGCTCATAGTTCTGAGACCTGATTGTCTATCAGAGTTACCTGTGGTGTCAAGGGCAGCGGGTGGGGAAGGAAGGCTGCTGATGTGGCTGCCTGGGCAGGATGCAATTCTCAGAGACCTCGGAGGGCAGACCTCGGAGGGCAGGCAGGTCGTGTAAAAATGGGTGAAGAGGGCTGTGTGTGGAACAGTAAGGAATGAATGAACGGTAGCATCTTGGAGAAGGCATACTTAATTACTAAGACTCCACCCAGCCAAGCAAATTGTGTCAGAACAATGAATTCAGTCAGAGAGGTTAATATTAGTGTTGACGTCTGAGTTTACTTAAGCTCCCAGGAGTGTGTGTGTGTGTGTGTGTGTGTGTGTGTGTATTTTCCCCCTAAGGTGATTCTCTTTGTTGGCTAGGATTGACAACCACTTCCATAGTTCTAGATCACTTAGCTAAAAAAAAATAAAAATAAAAATAAAGACATGGTTGCTCTGTGCAGAACAATAGGCTATCCAGATAGGGCTGCAGAGGTTTATTTAAACCAATAGGATCTACGGAAAATCCAGGACTGCTGCCTTTCCAAGCAACTTTAAAAGTGTGGTCTAATCTCTCACCCTCTCAGCTTTCCTGAGATATTAAGGAAGGACTTGAGAAAGAGGAGACAGGCAGAAACTGAAAGAATTGCTCCCCTACTAAGCCTGACCCTAACACCCCCTCAAAAACAACCCTGACACCCCTCCCTACTCCTCTGCCAATTTCCTCCTTCCAGAAGGAGCAACAGGCGAGGACAGCAAAACCTTCTGAGCTTGGGAGGGATTTTCAGACTGGCTGCTCTCCCTCTCAAACGGGAGGGGGGGGATGCAAAAGCATGACCTCACCCTACCAACCCCTTCTCCCCACTTTCCTACAAGACCTGGTTTTAAAAAACGCCATTGCAATACTAACAAAAGGAAACTCACCTTCAAATGAATCAGAACCACTTGGCAACTACAACTGACACCAATTACAGTGTGTGTTTTCTTTCCACACCACCAAGCACTACTCCAACGCCAGCCTAGAATTCCTACAATTCGACTCGATTCCGACACTATCCACCTGGAAATACTGTCAGATCCCACAGGTTAAGGGCTCAGTCCTACAACACTGTCCTCTTCCCCGACTTCAGATGCCAGTCAAAGTCCAGGCTGTCAAGTGCACATCTGACTGACCAGCTACAGATCACAGGTTCTCACAACCCCTTCTTGGGTTCCATCAATTTGTAGAATGGCTCACAGAAGTCAGGGAAACATTTTACTTATGAGCTTAATGGTTTATCACAAAAGACTGTAACTCAGAAAGAGCCAGATGGAAGAGATGAGCCGGGCCACGTACAGGGAGAGTGAGAAGAGCTTCCACACCCTCCGGGAGCAGCGCTCTTTCTGCGGCGACCCGTGCTCACCAACCAGGGAGCTCCCTGAACCCCATCATCTGAGTTTTTATGGAGGTTCCATTATACAAACATAATTAATTAGATCATTGGCAATAGGTGACTGATCTCCAGCCTCCCCCGCCCCAGGTTAGGGAGCAGGACTAGAAACTTCAACCTTTCAATCACGTGGTTGGTTCCCCTGGTAACCAACCTCCAACCTTTGCTGACTTAAGGGTTTAACCAAAAATTGCCTCATAAACATAACAAAAGACACCTTTCTTATTCTCTTCATGGGAAAACCCAAGGATTTTAGAAGTTCTCTGCCAGAAAGGGGGAAAAATACCAAATATATTTTTCTTATTATGGATCATAATAAATATCACAGCAGCTGATCAGAAGTTTATTCAATTCACGAACACCTACTGGATAAAGCAACATCTGTCCTTACAAGAAATAGCAAAAGTGGTCAGACCTGAAGCTTGACCTCAAGGATCAGAAAGGGTAGCTGGAGAATTGAGCAGGAAAGATCTAGCAGGAGGAGCTAGCAGGAACTCCGTGGACTTCCCAGAGAAGCAAGGTAAGATCGGGCTGCAGAGGAAGGACCAGCTTCCTGGCTGGAAGACTTCAGGACTTCGACAGACCATGATGCGAGAGTGGGCTTCCCAGGGAGGAGGACCCCAGCTGGACAAAGGCAGAGAGGACACTGTGCAGTCATCTCCCACCAGCATAAAAGTTTGTTTCCAGGAAAAATACCTGCTGAGAATACTATCAAGTCCAGAAAAATCATGAAAAAAATCCCTCCATATGCATTGAAAACAGAGGTCCATGAGAAAACCTGTACATGACTGTTCACGGTAGTATTATTCATAATGGCTAAACAGTGGACTCAACCTAAATGTTCAGCAGTTGAAGAATGAATGAACAAAATGTAGCGTACCCATACCACGGAATATTAGTTGGTCATAAAAAGTAATACATGTCAAGACATAAATGGGCTTTGAAAACATTATGCTAAGTGAAAGAAGCCAGACTCAAAAGACTATATATTGTATGATTTCATGTATAAGAAATACCCAGAATCAAGAATCCGTAGAGACAGAAGTAGATTAATAATTCCCAGGGACTGGTAGGGGGGGATAAGTGAGGAGTGATGGCTAATAAGTTTCTCTTGGGGGAGATGAAATTATTTTGGAATTAGATAGTGGTGACATGAATATACTAAAAATTCAAATTTCATGGTATATGAATTATATCTTAATTTTTAAAATCCCTCTGTGTGATGATAGTTGAATGACTTCAGGTTAATTAATTTCCTGAGGATTCACAACAATGGAACCTACACTTCCAAGGGCTAGTTTCAGGATTCAATGAGATGTCTACAAAACACTCAGCCTAAGTCCTTGCATATAGTAGGTGCTCAGCAAACATTAGCTGTGGTGGTAATAGTAGTAGCAGCCATGATTGCTGTTGGTTAATAATGGGTACGTGTGATGGTTAATTTTATGTGTCCACTGGACTGGACAAGGCGTATTCAGATAGCTGGTAAACATGATTTCAGGGTGTAACTGTGAGGGTGCAGAGGTTGGCGTTTGAATCAGTAAAGATTGCCCTCACCAACGCTGGGTGGACATCATCCGGTCTTTGGCCTGAATAGAACAAAAAGGCGAAGGACAGATTTGCCCTCTGCTTGAGCTGAGATATCCATCTTCTCCTGCCCTTGAACATGCATGCCTTAGGACGCAGACCAGGACTGGCACTATTGGCTCCCCAACCCTCAGGCCCTTCAGCTTCCCGAATTCTCCATCCTTTAGATGACAGACCCTGGGACGTCTTGGCCTCCGTGCCACACAAGCCAATTCCTATACGAAGTCTCTATACTCCCTCTCTCTCTCTCCCTCATATGAATGAACAAAATACAGCGTACCCACACAATGGAACATTAGTTAGTCATAAAAAGTAATACATGCTAAGACATAAATGGACAGACTTCGAATATATATAAATCATTTTCTCTGTTTCTCTAGAGAACCCTGAGCAATACAATAGGATACATTATTAATGTAGAAATAATACAGAAGTGATGGGCTGGAGGTCTCAAGATCTTGCCTGGGTTTGTAGACAGGACAAACAGTTGAGGCCAAAACTGCAGCCAGGTGTCTCTCAGTGTCTCCTCTCCCTTCTCATGAGTCGCTGTGTCTGGCAGGATGACTGTGCTCCATTTGTTACTTTATAAGCCACACAGTGAGCACCCCAAGGTTCTCTGGTAAATCCCTGTCATTCTAGCTGGGCAGAGACTGGGGGTTCGCGAGCACACTAGCCCAGCACACTTTCAGACAGTTCAGAAATTCCTCCCCAGGCCATTGATTCTGCCCACTCACACCTCCCCCCCACTCACTCACTACTCTTCCTCGCCTCCCCACAATCCTGTGCCTCCCCACACGTCCACATCTGTCTCTTTCTCTCGAGCACACACGTACTCACGTTTTAAATCACGCTAACTTCAAAAACAGACTCTCTGAGTGAGAAAACCGAGTACTTTGAAGATTGGCTTCAGAGCAAATGTGCTTAATAAATTGGTGAATGAGTGAAAGACAACACAGGGGGAAAAGTAAACGAATAAATTAGGCGAAGGCTTATTTGGAGGTAGACAATAAGTTCAGGTGATAGCTAAAGAGCATTGTACTTCTATAGACCCGTGTCAACATTTAAATTAAGGGCTCTAATTTTATATTTTGATTGTAAAGGGAACCAAAATTCTGCCACCCTGAAGTTGCCTTTGTGAGATATGGATTTTTAAGCTGTTCATTAAGAAACAAAAGACTCAGAAAGAACCGCTGACCCTTCCCTAACACTTTCCTGTCCAAGAGATTCAGACAGGAAAACCTGCTCCAGGAAGGAGACCTTAGCCTGATTTGAATTAAGTGTGATAGCTAAGAGAGCACCAGGCAGGTGCCTGTTAGCGGGTAGCCCTGTGTCTCATTGTTCCGGGCCTGCCTTGCAAGGACTTTCCGGCTGTGTATGTTCTGCTCTTCCCCAACTACCTGCAAACCGTCCATTCTCACTTCTGAAGTCTGATTCCTCATTCGTCCCCCCATCTTCTCCTTTGTCCAAAGTGTTATATTGCCACACCCTATATTGCCTCACTGTCTCTGGAATTTTCAGGCCCACATGAATTCCCTACAGATGTATTGAAACTTTGATTCTCTCCTGTTAATCTCTCTGTTGTGATTATGAGCCCAGCCTCAAAGAACTTAGACGGCGGAAGGGAAAGTATTAACATTTTTAGCCCCCACACTTGTGTGTCCCATCGAAGTTTCTTGTAAGTCAAAATAATAACAAGCAAGTTTAATAAAAACATTTGGGGGGCTCCAGCCACCTTCACTTCATTATATTTATCCAAAAGCCTTGCAAAATTAATAGCTGGCTGCAACCCAACTGGAACCACTGACTCTGCAGTGTGAAAAAGAGAGCCGTTGAACTTGTAACTCCAGAGGGAACATGGCGGGAACAAACCTCCTAAAGATGAACGTTCCCACCGCTTGCAGGGGGCCTTTTTTCTCTCTGCAGTCGGCAGTCTTGTTAAAACAGAAATTTGCTTTTTGACACAATTTATCTCTTCATTAAAATGCTTGTGACATTTCTAAACCAGCTAACACATTTTGCCATTTAAATATCTGTTCCCTTTTCAATATTTGTGCTTAATGTATACAGTGATCACATTCACTTTTCAGCTGGAAAGACATTCCAAAAATAGAAACGCTGTTTTGCTATTTTTAGCTCATCCTATAAAGTTTAAGCAAATACTCTTCTTTCCAAAGTACTGCACACACATGTTTCAAATTCATGGAAAAACCCAGCAGCAATGAGCTCGCGAAAGAAAACACACTGAAAATTTAGAGTCAAAGATTTTGACATCCTCTCCCTGTGTTACAACTAAATATAGATGCTCAACTTTAAACTCAGGCATTTTAATTATAATTTATAGTGGAAACAGAAAAAGCACGACTTGCATAGCAAATTTCACCAAAAAATAACCTTTTTTCTAAACTGGAAGGTATGTTTCTCCTTAAAAATTAGACTGAAAAATATCAATTCCTACCTCCTGAACAAAGCTATTGGTGAATAAATATCAGACCAAACTTCCTTTCCTTCCTATAATAAATCATAATTTCCTTTTTCATTAAAAGATAGTTTAGTTTACTTTTAATAAGAATTAGTTCCCCCTTCTAAAACAAGTTCTATTTGTTCACCTTCATTTAGTTCCTTAAAATGATATGTTTCAATCTAGCAATCTCACTCCTTGATAGTCACCCAAAGAAAGTGAAAACTTAGGTCCATACAAAATCCCTCATGTGGATGTTTATGGCAGCTTTACCCATGATTACCAAAACTTGGGAGCATCCAAAATGCCATTTAATAGATGAATGGATAAATAAACAGTGGTATACCAAGACAATGGAATATTTTTCATTGCTAAAAAGAAATGGGTGATCAAACCATGAAAAGGCATGTGGAAAGGTTCACTGCATATTACTAAGTGAAAGACGCCAATCTGGAAAGGCCACATACCATTCAATTCCAACTATACAACATCCTGGAAAAGGCAAAACTATGGAGACAATAAAAGACCAGTTGCTGCCGACGGTGGGGCTGGGGAAGGGGTGAGTAGGTAGAGCACAGAGGATCTCTCAGGGGGGTGAAAACATTCCGTATGATACTATAATGATGGATATGATACGGGTCATCAGACATTTGTCCAAACCTCCACGATGCCCAGCACCGAGAGGGAACTGTAATGTGAACAGTGGACTGTGGGTGATGGTGAGGTGTCAGTGCAGGTTCATCAGCTGTAACAAACGGTCACTCTGGGTGGGGGATTTTGATGAAGGGAGAGGCTACTTACATATGAGGGCAGGGGCCACGGGCAATGTGTGTCTTCTGCTCAATTCTGCCGTGAAACTAAAACTGCCCTTTAAAAAATTGTCTTAAAAAATCTGCAGGCTTTGAACACAACTGAAACTCTCTGTCAATGTCCTCACTCTTTTCAAAGCTTAAATGTGTGTGTGTCGGTGTTCTCAGGCAGAACCACACAGCACAGACCCACGCACACAGAACGGTGATTCTTCCCTGCAGGTTGCTTGGCCCTGCCGGGGGGCCGCACTCCTCTGCAGAGTCGCACACAGCAACTCCTGTCTGTTTCCTTGCTGTGGCTGGAGAGTCCCACAAAATTCCACCACACCACGCACACTTGCACTGCACCAAGAGGAGTGTACCTGGGCAGCTCAGCGCAATTTTCAGGTGCACAGAACAAGCACACTTTCTAGAAGCTAGGATCCCAATGCCATGTCCCATGGTAAAGACTCTCTAAAAACTTTAAAATAAAAGGTCTCTAGAGTTGCTACTTAGCAAAGGAATGCATGGATTGTAAAATAAACCATCAGCCTGGCCAGCTTGGCTCAGCTGGTTGGGTGCTGTCCTGCAAAGCAAAAGGTCGCTGTTCCGATTCCCAGTTGGAGTCCATGCCTGGGTTGAAGGTTTGGTCCCCACTTGGGGCATGTGGGAGAGGCAACAGATCGATGTTGCTCTCTCGTACTGATGTTTCTCTCCCTCTTGTTCTCCCTCCCTTCCCCTCTATCTAAAAATAAATAAATGAAATCTTTAAGGAAAATAAAATAAACCATCATCAGCATCCTGGTCTCCATAGACAGTTCGATAAGATACAGAAATGGAAACAACTTCTGCAGGCTTTGATGGAAATATAAGGGCCAAGAAGATGTGAGAAGGAAGTAGGTTCTCAAATGTTTACAGGTTGAGGGTGCACCCGAGACATGGCTCTCCTCACCTGAATTTTTCAAGTAGACACAGGTTAGGCTCTGGGCAAGGGGAAGCTAAATTGGCTTTCAGAGGAGGGTCGGAATTCATCTAGAAGGGTCTGACTGATTGGCACAGAGCCGTCTGGAGTCTTCCTCGCTGTGGAGGGGGATGTCTTCGAAGGCAGCCCCGGAGGAACATGGGGCTGGGCATGCAGGTGTGTGCCCTAGCTTCTACCTGCCCTCAACAGGCCGTGTGATCTCAGGAAGCTCGCATTACATCTCTGGGCCCATTTCCACCTTGTAAATTTTGGAGTTTAGGCTCATAATCTCCAAGGTCCCTTCCCAGCTTCTCTCAGAAATATGTACTCAATTAAATGCCAATGATGGGTTTGTGCCTTGCAAGCCTTGTCTTAGGGTCAAGGTGAAACTAATTATAACTGCTCATCGGTCTCAAAATCATAATGATGCAAGGGCACCAAAGGTGTTGGAACTTTTCCAGGAACCTAGAGTGGATTCCTCACCTTTGAAGTGATGGCAATAATGAATGTCTGCAACTCAGTGGCAATGGTCACCTGCCTCTTGTCTGAGATGTCCCTTTACCAAAGTCAAGGGTCAGGAAGGAAGGCTCAGGACCACATCCACTGGGCACGTATGCATGCCAAATATTTTTGTACACAAGACCTGTCCAGAAGGTATCCAGCCATGTAATATGAAAAAGAGCCATTTATTGAAGAAGATACAAGATGCCAGAAATATTGTACATAGGACAATGATGCTTCAATCCCCTTCAAAGTAGGCACCTTGGGACCTCACACAGTTCTCCCAATCATCATCTGCTGTCATATTTTCCGGAATTTCATCAATGGTCTGAAATCTCTTCCCTTTTAAAGGTGATTTTAGTTTTGGAAAAACCAGAAGTCTCAGGGTACCAAATATGGCCTGTAAGGGGGCAGAGTCACCTGTGTGATTTGATGTTTTGCCAAAAAACTCTGTGTAAGATGTGATGTATGAGTGAGTGCATTGTCATGATGAAGCTGCCAATCATCAGCTGCCCATAGCTACAGCCTTCTGAATCATCTGAATGGTTTCCTGAAGAAATGTTCAAGCTTAATGCCAAATTTGATGTAGAGTCATTGCTGTACTCACTCAGTCATTTTGAATGTGACAGCCACACAGGACACAGGCTCACTCAACAGTGTCTACTGTCCTCAGTCTAGTACAATGAAGTCATCATTGTTCGTGCCTGTGCACTCCAGTCCACTCTCCTTGGCTGCCGGGTTACACTGATGCCGTGTAAACCGTTCTCACTGTATTAACTATGACCGGACTTTTTCAGGACAGGCCTTGTGTTATTTCATCAGTCCTCACAACCACAAAGTCTTGGAGGCTCCACTCCTGCTCTGCGAAGCTGCAGGGCAGGACCTCTGTCCCAGTGTGTCCAGACAGTGGGACCCCTGCCCCAGTGAGCCTGGAGGACAGAAAATCAAGCCGAAGAGCATTATTCTCAAATCTGAAGACCTCATGGGGTTTTCCCCCTGGTTTGGACTTGTTTTTAGAATGGGAATGTCTATCCCATGCCTGTCTCACCATAGTATTTGGGAAGCACATGTCTTCTCTGGTTTCACAGGTTCACAGCTGGAGAGGAATCTGTTTCAGGATGAACCACATCTGGAGTCTCACCCACGTCTGATTCAGATAAGACTTAGATGAGACTTTTGAGTTGATGCTGAAACAAGTGAAGATTTTAGGGGTTATTGGGACTGAATAAGTGTATTTTGCATGTGAGAAAGACACGGATTCTGGGCGACCAGGAGCAGCAGAATGCTATAGACTAAATGTCTGTATCCTCCCCAAATTCCTTTGTGAAACCTACTCCCTAATGACATGGCATTTGGAAGTGGGGCCTCTGGGAGGTGATTAGTGCCCTTATTTAAGAAGGGCCCCAGGGAGATCTATTGCCCCTCCTACCAAGTGTAGCAAGAAGATGACCATCTGTGAAACAGGCAGTGGGCTTTCACCAGAAACTGAGTCTGCCAGCACCTTGATCTTGGACTTCCTAGCCTCCAGAAATGTGAGGAAGAAATTTCTATACTTTATAAGCTACTTGATCTACAGTGTTTTTGTTACAGCAACCTCAATGGACTAAGACAAGCAATAACCACTGTAATAGAACATAATGTGCATTGAGTGCTTACTACTAGCAGACATTGCTAAACCAGCATGCCTTTGGATGGTGCTGATAGGGGCCAGGCACGCAGTACTCACAGTGTGTGAGGTAGGGACCAGGATCACCCTATTTCTGATGGGGAAACTGAGGGGTCAGAAGCAAGATTTGGGCCTAAGCACTCTGTCAACCTAACCACTTTACTACATGGCCCCTAGTTATTAACTCAGCATTCTACTGTGAGGCATTATTTATTCTGTTTTGCAGACAGAGAAGCTGAGGTTCAGAAAGGTAAAATCATTTGCCTGGGAAACCTGAGGTGCAAAATGTCAGGGAAGCAAACGGTCCTAACTGCTCTCAACACTGAACAGTGTGCTGTAAGATTTCAGGGACCAGGTCTGGTCAAGAGAGGTCCTTGGGACAAGCACCAGCTTCCAGCCAACAGCTGGCTTTGTCAGGGAAAAAGTTCTGCCTCTCCTGTGGGGCCAGGGACAGCAGGTTTTAAAAAATAATCAAGGAAGGAAGGAAAGGGAAAGAAAGCAAGTTCTCTTTGAGTCTGAGGGAGCAGGGCCTGAGTGAGGCCTGCAGCAGGTTCCACGCTGAGGCCACACTGGGGGCCAGCAAGCCAGCCACACCCTGAACCTGAGACGAATCAGGGGCTGGGCTGCTGCGGGTACTGGAGGCAGGCACAGTGTTCCTCCCTGTGAAAAGCTGGCCTGGCTGACAGACTGAAGGTCCCTGACCTCCCTGTACCCAGGAAGTTTGTTTGAGTGGGGTACGGCCCTGCCAAAGCTTAACGGAACCTAGATGAGTCAGTGGGTCTAGGATAATGTTTCCTTACAAGAAGCTCATCGCCCTGCTCCTCTTCTCCAACTGTGACACTGTGGTGCAAGAGCCACAGACTTGCCAGATCCCAGAGAGGGACACACAGCCCCTTTGGGCCAAGATGTGTTGCTTTATTCTTTCAATTCATACTTGATACGTAGCAAATATGACTGGTGATTTCAAGTATCTAACTCTAGCCCACCATGTGCACAGCAGTGAACTTAAGCCATTGAGGTATCCGTTAACGCATTCATAATAAGTACCTCTGGTGCACGGCTGCACACCAGTCTCTAGGGATGCTACAGCAAAGAAGCCACCTGCCCCTAGAGGAACATCTCAGGGTCCACTGGGTACATACAGCAAGTAAACAGGAAACTACGTGATGGGGGGAGAAGTACTTGGAGAAGGAAAAGAGAGAATGCTATGAAAAGATACAGAGGCCTTGAACCCACCCCTGGGGGCCTATAAGATGCCTGGAGGAAATGAGGCTTAATGAGGTGACATGCACAAAAGCCAAGTAGAAATTAGCCACAAGAGGTTAAAAGAAAAGTCAGATTATTCCTCATCTACAAAACAGTAGACTCTGTTACTGGACTTTTATTGCATTCAGCATTCTTGCTTTCTAAAAATATTTTTAATAAAATATTTCAAAAAATAAATGGAATAATAAGACCAATATCTATGTAGCTACTACCCAGTTTTAACAGTCTTAAATATTTTGCACAGCCTTGGCTAGTGTGGCTCAGTGGACTGAGCATTGGCCTGCAAACAGAAAGGTCACTGGTCCTATTCCCAGTCAGGGCACGTGCCTGGTATGCAGGCCGTGTCCCCGTTCAGGGGCATTCGAGAGGCAATCAATTGATGCCTCTCTCCCTCACTATCTCTCTCCCTTCCTCTCTCTCTGGAAATAAATAAATAAATAATTTAAAAAATAACTATTCTGCACATATGTACATATATGTACTTTTTGCCCTGGCTGGTGTAGCTCAGTGGATTGAGCGCGGGCCTGCGAACCAGACAATCGTGGTTCGATTCCCAGTCAGGGCACATGCCTGAGTTGCAGGCCGGTTCCCTGCAGGCCAGTTCTCAGCAGGGGATGCACGAAAGGCAACCATACATTGATGTTTCTCTCCCTCTCTCCTTCCCTTCCCCTCTAAAGATAAATAAATAAAATCTTTAAAAAAAAAAAGATATTCAGAGACATAACTACCACCCACTTTCAGGAGCAGCAGCAAAGCTAGTAATTTGTGTGATAAATACTAAGTCCTGGAATCCAGCAGCCGCAGAAGAACTCCTCAAGCCTCACAGATAACGTGGACTGACATCAGGAATCTGTGACTCTGTCAAAGCTTTATACAAAACCCAAGGCATGAACGTAAAGCTGCTTTAAGTAAGGTGTTAGAAGCAAAGTTAAAATTCATGCATATCATTTACCTGTGCAGACATTTTAAGCTAATCGATGTTAGTCTGAGCTGTAATTGTGTGTCTTGTGTTTTCAGCATTGCATTTATTTATCTTTCCATCTTTTAATTATGGCCTCTGGTTTCTAGGACCTCCCTAAGGCTTCTGTCTGGTTGATGCCAGACTGGTACGAGAAGATGTGGGAAGCTCTTGACCTGACCCTGGCCTTTCCTCCTTTGTCCTTTGCTATTTCCTGTCTCCTGTTTTCTTTGCAGGAGCAAATCTTGTTCACACATCCCCAGAAATGGGAACCTTGGGTTGGAAGGAATGTGGAACCAGGGTGAATAAGAAGGAACACAACCCGCTCTATATATTGAAACAGAATGTTAATTTCAGTAGTAACTGTTGCTCTGAGAAGTAACTTACATGCCCAGGCTGTGATCTGGGAGCCAGCGTGATCTGTCAAAGAGCAGAGGCCTGCAGTCAGACAGAGCTGATGGATGTCCCAGCGCACCACTTACTGTGAACTGGGAGACGCCGGCAAACTTACAAACCTTCTAAGTTGTCCACACCCATAAAATGGAGGTGACCCCTAGCTCTCAAGCACTCTGAAATGGTTTTCAAAAACCATTTATGTGAAGGACACCAATGAAGCAAGAGTAGCTGCCTTTATAGCATTTCCTAATTTATAATGTCCTTTTGCATACAGTATTTCACATCCTACTAACCTTCAGTAAATGCAAGTCTGCCATTTTTGACCAAAGCAGTGCCCCAAAGTTTTCCTAATTACAAGATGCCAACCATGTCTCACCATGACATCTCTCTTTCACCAACTCTGATCTACTGGCAGTAGAAATCTAGCTGCAGCGATGGGTCGAGTCAGGGGGCCCTGTCCAGGCTCAGCGGGCACGTCCCAGGTACTGGGATTACACTGGTGTCTGGCGTGGGCACCGGGTAGAGGAGTGCTGTAAGGACTGCGCACAGCTGCCAACCCTACCCCAGCCCAGTCTCTTGATGGACAGCAGCAAAGTGTCACTCCTGTTTCCAAGGCCTCAAGATAAGCTGGAGGCAGTTTTGCAGGGAGTTCTTCCAGTTCGAAGATAAATATGCTTGTTCTCCAATTCATTCCAGGAATCTCTGACACATGGCCATCTGTTTGTGTGTATTTGAGTTCATAAGCAAAAATCAACAAACCCAAAAGTGAACCTGTTTATTTGCATAAGGCCCACCTCAAATACAAAAGGCCACTCAGAGGTATCATGAGAACACTGACTCCTAGCCTGAGACAGCCAGCTGGTCTGTGACAGAGCCTTAACTTGAACCCAGTGTATCAAGTTATTAACTGAACCGCTCCATGGAGCTCGCGAACTCAAGGGCCATGAGGGCTCAGGCAGCACACAGAAGTCTGTGCATGGCAACTGGGAGACAATAGGGGTGGGACGGGTGGGGAGATGGGTCAAACAAACTGCGCATGCCAAGCTGCAGGCGTTCAAACTGAACTGCTTTTCTGTGACTTGGCCCCAATATACCATTAGCATCTTTTTAAGTATTCGGACACATCCTTTTTCTAAATGAATAGCCCTAAAATGGTTCTCTGAATTGGGGCAGAAATAAACTAAAAGTTATAGTATAAGCGTCCTACAGAAGGAATAAGCAAAGACTTGTGAGGGCTAGAGGTGTGAAAGCAAATCCAGGCTGGGGAAGCTTTCTGGGGGAGGAGGCCTGTGAGCAGAGAGAGCTGAAATGCTCTCATTAAGTAAAAGAAGAGAAAAACCTCTCCAAAGAAACAGAAATGGGTGAAAAAGAAGAGAGGTTGGCTATTTTGGAAAAATAACAGTCCCGCTGTGTTGGAAAACAGGACACAATAATCTGGACTCGAAGGAAAAAGTATATAAAAAATCATCTGTGGCCAAATGGTCAAGGCCCTTGACTGCCAAGCTAAGGACTTAGGCATTTACTGGCTGGAGTTGGAAGATGGACTTTAAATGGCCTAATTCGAGAATGCGTTTTCTAGGAGACAGATCTCGTATGTTGATCTCACAGATTCTTTCTGAAGCGTAATTTTTTTCCTAGAGAACCTCCATCTAAAAAATCATGTCATTATCCTTAGCATATGTGTTTATATAAACCTAGTCACCATGAACGCACATGAGAAAAGGGGCATAAAAACTAGCTGCGAATCCAGCAAACGAGACCATCTGTTCCTGGGGCTCTGAGAAGTGATGAGCGCAAGAAAAAAAGGCTCCAAATCATATTTTCCACTGTAAGCTGCCACCAATGACTGCTTATAAGTTAATTTGTCTGGAATTTTCAATAAAACACAGCAGCTACAGGCCATCACAAAACACTATCATCTGCTGGATTATAAATGGAAAGAACGAGAAAGGAGAAAACAGGAAGGCGGGAGGGAGGACGAGGCCATGCAGCTTGTCAGGAAATGTAAATCAAATGTTGGCCTTTTAAAAGTAATAATGAAGAAAAGGAAAATCATTCATCTCTTTTGAACTTTCATGAGAAAGTGATGGAAGCTGAAAAACAAGTAGAATTTGGAGGCAAAGTCTACCTTGGAATACCAGCTGTTTTCCTTGACTCTATATTCTTGTGATGAGATCAATTTGCTTATCTCGTATAGGGTGATCATATTTACCACTTTAATGGCTGTAAAGAATAAAAGCATGGCATAAAGCCATGTCTCGCCTTTCCCAAGTTCTTTCCTTCCTTTGGAGAGGAGGGGGATCCCTGCCACGTTGTGTTGGTGTGGCCGTGCGCCTTATACCAGTTCCTCAGCTGCCTACGGCTGCGCAGCCGCAAAGGGGAGTCTGCATGTTGGTGCAGTCAGCTCGAGGCTTCATGCGCAGGGAGGGAGGCAGGGGCTGCAGTATCTCCAAGGGCCAGATAACAACCATCCTTGTGTTTCACTGTGGTATGCATCGAGCGACTTCTCTGGGGGAACGCATTCTTGTACCCCCTTTTCTTTAGATTCATATTAAAATTAGTTGACACCATATGAAGTCAAGGGGGAAAGACACAGAATGGTTGGTACATGGAAAAACCATTTGGAGGTTTAAATGTCCTAAAGGAAAGTACGGTGAGGATAATCAGCTACAGATTTGTTCATTTGGCCACAAATATTTATTGAACACCCATTTGGGCCTAGATACTGGGTAGGCTGTAAGGATACATCTGTTAACAAAACAAACAAAAATCTCTGCCCTCACAAAACATACTCACTAGCGCAGAGAGACAGCCAAAAAACACAATTTTAATGCTACAGCACACTAGAAGTTTGTTAGAGGCAGACTGCGTAGGTTATAATCTAAATACATAAGTAGCCCTGACTGCTGTAGTGCACTGGACTGGGCATCGTCCTGCAAACTGAAAGGTCCCCAGTTTGATTCCCAGTCAGGGCACATGCCTGCGTTGCAGGCCAGGTCCCTGGTTTGGGGCACATGAGAGGCAACCAACTGATGTTTCTCTCCCTATCTCCCTCCCTTCCCCTCTTTCTAAAAGTATATAAATAAAATCTTTAAAAAAATTAAACACATACATAAATAGAAAAAAGGCGTAAACTTTTAGTTAAAGTCCTATTAGAGTGAACACAGTTATTCTTGGAGCACCGGCCGCTCGTGACAAATAAAGGGCAGAGACTTGGGGGGAGAGAGCAACCACGGGAGCAGCACACTGCGGACTGACACGGACAGTCCGCAGCGTGACTGTGGGACGGACCAAGGGGAGGGGCACGTGCAAGGGTCAGAACCTCCCGATGTGTCGTGAGACTCAGGACACAAAGTGGAAGAGGCGCCTGTCCCAGAAGCAGGACGGAAAGGGCCGTCCTTTTTCTGCTTTTCTATGATTTCCTACATTTATCAGGTTAGAAATGGTCTTTAACTTGCTTATATGTTTTATAACTGCCGAATTAAAAATGAAAATAGCGCTAAAGAGGGACGAGGTAGTTCTAGATGTACTGACACAGAAGTCAGTTTGTGATAAATGAAGGGCAAAACCAGGTCACAGGGCTCTGCATCCTGTGGTCCTCTGTGTGGGAAATACAGACTTTTTAAAATGTCACCGAGTGTTAGGCAGCTGGGAGAGCTGTCCCACCACAGGTCCAGAGAACCACCCTGGAGTCCGCTCCCTTGCTCGCCACCCACATACAGCATCACGAAGTAATGCTTCTGCCTCAGAGCAGCCTTCCAAAAGTATCCCCGTCTTTCCATCCCACTGTCCTGGGGCAGCCCTTACCACCTCCCACTCGGACCACTGTATGAGTCTCCTAGCCGGTCTCAGTCTATGCTCCACGGGCTACACTTACTTCTCAAAACGCACATCTGATTATGTCACTCTCTTGGTTCTCCAGCGAGAGCTGGATCAAGTCCAGTCTTGGCATGGCTTCCAAGACTCCTTCAAATCCGGACTCACCTACCTGTGGTGGACAAGGGTTCCTACCTCACAACCATTGTCCCCTTTTCTCTTTACCACCCTAATTTTGTTCAATTAATGAGCAAAGAAACGTGATCCCAAGCTTTACCCCGAGGATGCTCAGGAGTTGGCACATACGTAGGCAGTCCATTCTTAAAAACTAAATTAGTGAATGGTATCAATTAGTCACGTTCACACCATTCTTCTTCCCAAGTGATTAGTCTACAAGTCAGCATGTGGCCCAGTCGTGGCCAATGAGATATTAGAAGAGTGGACCCCATCCCTCCTGCTTGGAACTCACTTGCACAAGGAGCTACTGCCTCCTCTAGGAACTGTAAGCCCACAAACCCAAAGGCCAGATCAGCACGCTATAGATGGTGGAGTGTGGTGAGATGAAAGCTTGTGTGACCGATGACACAGATTCGGCCTCCTGAACTGCTTCCCTCTAAATCCTGAGATAAAAGTCTGTGGCACTAATGATGCAGATACAGCCATTCTGAAACTGCCTACTTTCAAATCCTTATTTAAACAAGATGTTAAATATCGTGATTGCCTCAACTGGACTTTAATGTGCCTAAGAGTCACTTGGAAATTCCACCAAAAAGAAAATTCTGACTCAGAAAGTCTGAGGCAGAACCCAAGACTCTACATTAATCGCAGGCTCCCAGGTGACCTTGCTGTCCAAGGACCACCTGCTGAGGAAGGAGGACGTACGCCACCATGAATCGGGCATTCTATTACTTGGAGCCAAACCTGTCCTTACCAGCCACTGTCCCTCCCCACATACCACACAGACCACGCATACCACATGAACCTCCCCAACTTCTCAATACATACAGCCTCCTGGGTTTGGCTCATGCCCATCGCTCCCTGCAAGGAGCTTCTGTAGATCTTACCACTATTCTATACACCAGCGCTGGTCACTTTTCCCCTCAACAACCTCATTTGCACTTACTTCCAAATATGTTTCTCTACAGTCTTTTATTCAAGTCACTATTAAACAATTGTGGTGATATGTGTAAGAGGCAAGTGATTTTGAAAGACCTCACACTTAATTGCAGAATTGTTGAATTCTATTCCAGCAATGTGGGGAATTAAAAGCCACCTAAACAGTGTTCTGTTGGCAGTAGTGACACATATGTGCTTCTCCCTGATTAAGCCTTAATTGCACATGACACTTTGACACCCTTTTCAATGAAGTCTGTTATTAATATGTATCAGCTGAAAACTGAGTTCAGAAGAATTATTCATGATCACGCCCATATTAAAAACACCTTCCCTCTCTTATCCATACAAGAATCCCTACCTGGTTCTATCTCATTAATTGACAACGTGCTTTTCATGCCACACTGTGTTCCCCTGTAACTTTCTAATATGGCGACAAAATCTAACATTTACACTTTTCAGTCCCAACTTGCCAGAAGGGGCATCAGATACTGGATTTGAATGCCAGCTATGTCCAAGGGCCAGAGCGGGGGGGACTGGAGGAGAATTGTGTGGGTGACCTGCAGCTGTCACAGACCTTGAATGTCAATCAGCACATGATGATGACTGTAACCCATCACCCACATGTGATGATGTGCTGTGACTTCCACTGAAAATTAGCCCAGTTTGTCTGCAGCCCCACTCGACTGAAAACCATCACATGTATACAAACAACAAGGACTTAAGGGACTGAACCTCTGGGGCTCCAGGGACGGAGGTTGTAATTCAAATCTTTCCAGTGACTTTGCACAAGAATACCAGTTTCCCACCAACTCAACAGAACTTTTAAGTTACATACTGTAAAAGTAAAACCTAAAACTACCCTGTAACATTCACAACTGATTGAGTGAAGAACACAACAGAGAACTCAGAGAACAGTATGAAGTCGCGGTGTAAAAAAACTCAGGGCCACTAGTGTGGACTGGTGTGAGCTGGACCGCTGCCTTGGTGACAGTCTCAGCCTTGCCAACCCAGGCAGCTCGCTGTTGCTTTCCAGGTAGACCTCCTCCAGCTTCTCCTTCACCCCTTTCCAAGGTCTCTTACAGTAATGATGAGCAATATGGGGAACTGACGAGCAGAGCCAGGGAAAGACTTACTCATAGCCTAAGGAATGTAAGGTACTAAAGAATCGATTTGTTAAGGGGGAAAAAGGGGAGGGTTTTTGAGGAACAAGTATGAAAGACACAGGGATGAGGACTAGGGGGGAGGAAATGGGAGGGAGGTGGGGAGCACAGGGCAGGGGGGCTGGGATGGGAGAAATGGACAAAAATGTACTTGAAAAATAACTAAATAAAGTTATATATATATATTCCTGGACAAACCCTACAACCACTTTATAGATTCCAAGTGTCTTACTGCACAGATACTCTGATTGCTTTCAAATGTTTGTTCTTTTTGAAGTTTGCTAATTTATGACCATAATGTCCACTTTCCCATTTTGCCAGGTGTCACCTCATCATGGCTTCCTTAGCTGAATGTCATTCCCCCAACACTGACCACATAAGGTACATCTTGCAGGAGGCCTTAGGTATATTCGGGACAAAAAAGCCTGTCCTCTCGATACATGAAGGAATGAAATGTTGGTTGGTCCCCGTCCTCAGCTGCAGACCACCTTTCCCTTCCTTCCCATGATGCAGTCCTTGTAATAGCAGGGTTTGTCTACAAATCTTGAAGCTTTTTTTACTTTTAATTATGGAAATTTTCAAATAGAAGAGTAGAGAAAATACTTTAATGAACTCCCAGGTTTCATTGCCTGACTTCAACAATTGTTAACTCAAGCCCAGTCTTATTTCACTTATATCCACACTCACCTCTTTCCCGCAAATTATTTTAAAGACAATCCTCAACATATTATTTCACTATAAATACTTTAGTATATAGCTCTAAAAGACCTGAGCTTCTTGTACTTTGTGTTGTTTAACTGAAAGACAATAGATTTGCAAATCAAGGCCCAAACTGGGGGAAAATGTAGAGTATTGGTAAGCCATTTATATTTCTCACTTGCAGTAACAAAATCCATCAGTCCATTATGAAGTTTTCCTGCAGAGAGGGCATTAAGGCACTTCTCCACAAATGGAAGAACACAGTATTAACGATGCAGAAGTCTCCATGTTTTATAATATCAAACACACTGACGTGACCTCTCAATGTCATCGGCCCGTCATAATATTGTATTAAATAGCATTGTCCTGCTTTCTCAACTTGGTCCCCCCAAAAACAGCCCTGAGAAAAGGAACTGGGGACAGGCAGTTTGTCTGGGTAGAGACCCCAGGAAGCTCAAGTAAGGAGGGTGTGCCAACAACGATACAGGAAAGTAGGAAAAGCCACCAACTGGGGTTCAGCTGCCCTGGGCAATCTTCTGGGGAATTGCGAAGAATAGGGGTCAGCAAACCACAGCTGGCAGGTCAAATCCAACCCACCACCTCTTTCTGTAAATAAAGATTTATTGGCACACAGCCAGGCTCAGTCTTTCAGCTGAACAGTTTCGACAGAGACTGTATGGCCTGCGGAAGTTGAAAATAGTCACTATCTGGACCTTACGAGAAAAAGTTGCTGACTCCTGATGTAGAACATCTGGAAGGAAAGAGGGAAGCTGAGTATTTACCTCGTTGGCTTAGGGTTGCCCCAGGGTCGTTGGATTCTTGGCACTGCCACGCTGTCCTCCCTCCTGGCAGTCTGAGCAAAAGCCCTGTGGCCCCTGAGCAAGCCTCAGGCAGAGGGGCACAGAGGCACGATGGTCAAAACGAGAAGCTGTGTGCCCACAGCTGCGGGGGAACTCAGAGGCGGGGCAGAGAGCCAGCCAGGCACCACCAGCACGCACTACGCACCACCTCTCTGGGCCTGAGAAGCCTCTTCCATACAAGAAATAATACCCATGTTTAGCACAGAGGTTAGTGTAAAAATTATATTGGAAAATACCTGCCAACCTCATAGGACATGCCAAGCAGATAGGGAGCGCTTGATAAATGCTGCCAGTTATTTTGCAAATGACTTTCCTAAACACTAGTTTTAGGAAACAGAATTATTGCTACCCATAGCCTAAGTCTAACTTCTTTACCACAGAGGAAAACATTTCAGGAGTCCCCACATATCTTGTCAAATTCAAAATAAACCAGAAGGCCTGCAAATAAATTCAGAGCCTTCTGCTTGCAGGGTGTTTGTGCCTGTGACTGATACCTGCCTCTCTCTCTCTACCAGCTAATAACCATCGGTTTAAACGATGCTGATTGAGAAGAGCTGCACTGTTCACGATACCCAAAAAGGAGAAACCACCCAGGTCCAGCAACCGATGGCTGGATAAACAAAATGAGGTGTACCCATGCAATGACTATCATTCAGCCATAACATGGGACGAAGGACAGGTACATGTAATAACATAAATGAACCTAAAAACTTTATAGCAAGTGAAAGAAGCCAGACGCAAAAGGCCACCTATTATATTATTCCATTTATATGATATGTCCAAAAGAGGCAAATCTGTAGAGACAAAAACCACATTCCTGGTTTTCTTAGGCTTGGGGGTTGAGCAGGAAGAAGGGGAGGGGGAGGGGAGGGTGGAGAGCCGCAGCTGGTAGATGCCGCATTTCTTTTGGGGGGTGCGCCAACGGCTGCAGAACTAGATTGTGGTGGTGGTTACGCAGCCCTGTGAACATACTCAAAACCACTGAATTGTGGGCTTTAAGTGGGTGGATTAAAGGCAAGTTCCTATGCTTAAAGAATGACCACAAAACATTCTCAGTGGCTGCTCTCCCCCTGCCTGCTCTTCTCTGTCCCCTACTGGCTGCCTCCAGGCACGGGGACCCTCCTTCGCGGCTGGCTCATTCTTCGAGCTCGGTCTCCACACTCGTGTTCCTGCTGTGGGGTTCGGAGCCTCGAATCAGGCTGCATTCTCATCATTCCAGCTGGGTGACCTTGGGCAAGTTACATGACCTCTCTGGGTTTGTTTCCTCCTCTGAGAAACAGATGATAACAGTGCCTACCTTGTATTATTGTTACTGCTATTACTAACATTTATTGAGCATGTACTGCCTAACCGACCCTGTTTTCTTTTTTGGAGCTTTTTTTACAGTAAATAGTACATATTTAAAGTGTACAATTTGATGTGCTTTGACATATCTGCAAAATCAATACAACCTAATACAAATTTTTATCGCCCCCAAAAGTTTTGCAAACCACCCCTCCCTCTACCCATCCCCAAGCAACCACCGGTCTGTTTTTTTCATTATAGATCAGTTTGCACTTTCTGGAGTTTTATGGAAGTGGAATTATTACACAACACGTCCTCTTTTTCTTGGGAAGGGGCGCCGTTTCCCTCAGCCGATGATTCTGAGATTGTCCACGCTGCTGTGTGCACTGCGTTCTTTTTCCTGGGGACTGGCATTCTAACTTGCTGCCTAGAGATGGACACCTGGGTTGGTTGCAGTTTTGGGGATGTTTTTCATTTTTGGCTATTAACATAAAGTTGCCAGGAGCACTGGTCTATATGACTCATGTAGACATGTATTTTCTTTTTTTAAATTTAATTAATTGCTTTTTAAAGAGAGAGAAAGGGAGGGAGAAAGACAGGGAGAGAAACATCGGTGCATGGCTGCCTCCCACATCTCCCCAACTGGGGACCCGGCCCCCGACCCAGGCATGTCAGGGAATCAAACAGGCGACCCTTTGATTGACAGGCCGGCACTCAATCCACTAAGACACACCAGCCAGGGCTATACATGTATTTTCATTTCCATGTGGAATCCTGTGACTGTAGAGCCTAGGACAGCACCTGGCTCGTGGCCCTTGGGCTAAAAAGTCAACCAGCCTCAACGCTGCCACGACTGCCACTCCGACATGCCCTCTGCAGACACCGCGGGTCCCTACTGCTCCTGCCAGGACTCCACTTCGGGTCCCTGCGGACACCACAGCTCAGCTTCCTCTTCCTTGCAGCCGATGCCTCCAAGACCTTTCCTCGGGCCCCTGCTGACCTTTCAATGCCCCAGTCACAGCCTAGCCTCTCCTTGGGACACGACAGAATTGTTCACTTCCTGCTCAGACAACGCAGGGGTGTTGTTTTAACAGATGCAGAGGATACCAGGTCTTCCAACGTTCTCAGCCTACTGAGGACGGTTCGTGTAACAGTCAAGACACAGAGGCAAGGGCAAATGAAATTCAAATTAAAACAGTGAAGCGTATTGTTCTCATCTCATTTTTGAATGTTGCCACTTTAACTGGTACCTTCTGTCACATTCATTATACGTTTGCTATAATTACATGTAAAATATTTTTAATGAAGACACTTCTCTGTTATCAACACTCAAAAATGTCCATTTTTTTTCAAATAAATCACAGTCGACTTTTATTTTGGCTGTGATTCCAAAACGGAGTTGTCTCGATTAATCCACATTTTACATTTTCAACCCTTATCTGTTCATTGATTCAATCAAAGAGGCCTAAAATGCATCCCATTTCATGAGTATAAAACAGAACTGCTACCAGTTTAGGTACAAATATGGCTTTGATTTCAGACGTGATGGTTTTGTTAGGGATTCTGAGTGTCCCGTCTTAGTCTTACTGAGTCTGCTCCCTTCTGTGGGGAAATACTGCGGGCCGGTTATGTGGCAAAGAAGCACATCCATTCAAAAACTACACATGCAGCATCTTTCGTTGACGTAAACGTGGGCACAGGACAATGCCGAGCAAAGCAGACTGAAATGAAGGGCCGACTTTTGCTTTTGGCTCTTAAGAGGCCACACTGGATTCCAGCCCAAGGCCTTATTTTGGGGCCAGTCTGAGTGACAGGTTTGGGTCAGCCACGTAGAAACTTCAGATGCATTTATCCAACTACACTTAAGTATATTGTTCAGTTTACAACTTTAACATGTGGATTTTCATATATTTCTTACAAATAAGGCTTTTAACAACTAATTCTACTTTGTTAAAATTCAAATCCCTTATATGAGCAAAAAACTCAGCGGTTCTTCATGCAGAACCATCTCCGAACAAAAAGTGTTGCACTTGCACTGCCCAACCACTGTGGGGCGCCTGAGTGCTGCTTCCTGGGCACTACAGACCAGCCTAAAGCCAAAGACAAGGAAAATCACTAGCTACACACCCAGAATAACTTCCCTGGTCAGTTAAGGATGAGTTCCTACCAGAACTTTACTTCTTTAAAATCTCAGCAAAATATTATTTCAGATAATTTTGGCGTTTTTTCTTTTAAGGAACAGAACTCAAACAGGAAGCTCTCCCCTCAGCAACTCAAATCACTTAGGGCAAAGGTAGAGTGAGCACGTTGCCCCCCACAGAACCCAATTGTACCCACCCATCACAATGACATGCCATGACATTGTCTTGGGACTCCAAGCAGCCACTTAATTGCATATCTCAAAAGGTATGAGACAACAAACTTTATATGCACATTCTAAGTACCCAGTAACACCTATGAAGTCCGGCCCTGTGCAATTTAAGAAACAATTCACAGCCAAAACGTGTTCTGAAACAGCGTGTGAAAACATATTTCCGGCTGAAAACAGTGGTTATCGCTTGGGGCGGAACAGGGATTGAGAAGTAAGGGGTGGGCTCCCATTTTATATCTGACAAATTTCTGAACTGGTCGTGTTTTCAATAGTGAGCATTTATGATGAAGTATTTTGAATGAGAAAATACTTTCCCTGGCTCTGAATTTTTTTGTCTGATCCTCCCATTGTGACACTTAGAGTTTTTAGGCTGCCTGGCCTGAATGACCATTTTATTTAAGGAGATAAAACAGGTGGCAGCATGGTCCCCTCTGCTGATGGGGACAAATGTTCACTCTCTCCCACCTTCTGGCAGCCAGTAGGCAGGCAAGCGACCTTGGTTCAGCCAGTCAGGGTTTCCTGCCTGGGATTCTGAATCTTGGAGGAGTGAGTCAGGTCACAGGGTCCGTGAACCCTGCCCCACAACGAGGGCAGTGGTGCTCGAGTCCAGTGGTGTCACAGCTAAAGACAGTGGTGGCAGTGCCAGGGTCCTTCGCGTCTGGCAGCAGCGGTGCCAGCGGCAGTGTCCTTAGCAAGGTATCCCTGTGATGCAACCTTGGCCATGGTTCCACCTGCCCAGCTGCCCTTGGTCACTGTTCATTGCAAGGCTCGATTCTCTAGTCTTTACATTGATTCTGTGAACTATCCTATATCCTTCCAATAAATTCTTTTGTCTGCTTATGAGAGCCAGGGTTGGTTCCAGCAGCCAAGAGCTGTGACCTACAACCTGTCCATTCATTTCACTCAGTCAAGTATTCGTTAAGGGCCTGACAGGCACTGAACTGCTCCAGGCACGAGGATCCTGCAATAAACAAAAAAACCCATTCTCCCTAGAAGCTTGTATTATAATAGATCTCACTTGTTCCTCAACCCTGTCTTTCCTATCTTTGTCATATATATATTAATAATATATATATATTACCTTGTCAAGAAATCTGTTGTATCTTGATACCATCTTTCTAGCTGAAAGTGAAGCTAGTCTTTCTCAGCTTCCCTTGACATTAGGGAAGCAAGGACCTTTTCATGTCATTGGCCTTGCTCTTGAGTTCAGGCCAAACCCTACTGTTTGACACCATATATAGTCATGCGTCATCATTCCATAAATACTGCCTAGCAGCTAGGCTATGTGAGGCACTCTGCTAGGAGCTGGAAACATAATATTAAACTAGCTGCTGCCCTCAAAGAGATTTCAGCGCAGCAGCAAAACAGAGAAGAGACATTTAAGTAAGCTCTAAAGGGCAGCCTGCGCCATGGAAGAGGAAGTGTGGTGCCACAAAGCACACAACGAGAACACTTGGTTCAGGAAGGAGCCAGAGAGCTGCTTGGGGGAAGTGAGGTTTAAGCTGACATCTGAGAGGTGGGTTAAAGTTAGTCTCTGAATTATCCCTGATAGCCTGGACATGGAGACAACCTAAGTGCCCTTCGAAGGATGGTTGGATAAAGATGGGGTGCATATATACAATGGGATACCACTCAGCCACCAGAAGGGATGAATTACTAGCACTTGCAATAACATGGACGCATCTTGAGGGTAACATGCTAAGCGACGTAAGTCAAATGCACAAGGACAAGAACAAGAATCATATGATTCACTCACATGTGGAATGTAAAACAGAAAGCAACAGATGAACAAACAAATGAACAAACTTACAGACACAGACAACAGAAGGGTGGTTTACCAGAGAGGAAGGGGGTTGAGGGGAAGTTGAAGGGGGTAAAGGCGGTCAAATATACGGAGACAAAGGGAGACTAGACTTGGGGGGGTGAGCAGGTGATCAGTATACGGATGATGTAGTGTAGAACTGTACGCTTCAGACTTATATAATCTTATCAGCCAATGTCACCCCAGTAAATTTAGTTTTTTAAAAGAAATGTTAGCCAGCTGAAGAGGATATAGAGCATACCAGTTAGAAAGAACAACACATGCAATATTCTAGGAGTAAGAGAGAGCACAGCATGTTAGAACGAATGGAAGGGGTTCAGTACGGTGGGGGCAAGAAACATCAACCACTGTGAGGGCTAGGGTCATGGCTAAGGTGAGTCTGGAGAGACAGATGGAGACTCCCATTAGCATTCTACGCCTGTCTTCTCAGAACCATCAGAGGCCATCCAAGAGCTTAAGCAGAGATGGCAACAGGTTCTGCAAACCTCAGACCTGCAAGCCAGAAAGGTCACTCTGGATGCCAAGTGGAATGAGCTACAAGGGGAAATGTGGAGGCATTGAGGTTGTTGGAAAGTTCACCAAAGTGGTCCAGAACAGAAAGATGATGTCCTGAATCTGCAGCAGTAGGAGAGATGAAAAGAAGCAGAAATATTCACAAGACATTTACTGAGTACAGTCAAGAGAACTTTCTGATTGATGGTTGGCTGTGGAGTGGATACGGAGAAGGAGAAATCAGAGATAACACCAAGGTGTCTGGTTTGGGTAGACAGGTGGGCAGTGAGCCTTTAATTTAAAAAATGCTGAAAAGTTCAGTCCTGCACAATTTAAAGCAACCGAGGAAAACAGCCTGACTGGCCTCTGCATAGGTGGCCCAGGATTTCAGCGCAGAGATCTGAGCTAGAGGACTGGACCCAGCATCTTAAGGACAGCTGCTGAGGCACAGGACTACTGAGACTCCCCAGGGGTTGGAGCAATCATGGGGGGAACTGTGTTATTGTTACAAAGCTTCACTGCCCCATCCCGGGGAAGGGCAGGATTCCATTTGCCACACTATGGATGACAGGCTTGGCTACAAGACATGTTTTGACTAATGAAATGTGAATAGAAATGACATATGTCACCTCCCTTCTGTACAGAAGCTTTAAGCTCAGGTCAAGTTTCTCCACAGACTCTTTGCCATCTGCTGCGACAAGCAGCAGCATTCCAGAGATTGCTCAGTCAGCCTGGGTCTCAGAATAAAGATTATAAGAAACTGAGTGGAAGCCAATTCATAATGAACGCACAGTGTTCATTGGTCTAGGTCTATGGAGCAAGACCTAGACCTAGGTCTATAGAGCAAGAAATAACTGTTTCTTGTTATGAGCTACTGAGATTTGGGAGTCATTTGTTACTGCAGCAAAACCAAGCCTACTCTGACTCAGGGGGGAAGAAAAGTCGGTCTCTGACAGAACCCTTGGGAAAAGCAGGATTTAAGGGTCAGAAGATACAGTGGCACCTACAGAGAAAGCCCGCTCCAGCTCCAGTCTGATTCACGAAATCTCCATACATCAGCCTTTGTGGGACTCCTCTCTGCAGGCTGCCTCAGGCTCCTGTCCTAACAAAAGCCAACTCTTTTTCTCCTTATGCTCACTCTGCTCCCTTTCCTTTGGTCAGAAGCCACTGCATCAACTTTCAGACCTCAAGGCACAAATTCTGCACCGGGAACAATAGTGACAGATGACAGTCAAAGCCTTCATCCCCTTCATCCTCCAATCTGTCCTTGCCTTGGTCCGGCCTGTGACTTACTCTTTTCACTCCCTCTAGGTCTCAATCAATTCCTTGGATTCATTGCTGGATAACCTTGGTCTAGGTCTTGGACCGCCCCCAGGTGCCCGGGCTGTCTGGGCAACCTGAGAACATTTGGCCCTGGCAAAGCTTCTGGGGCAGCCTGCACCTGTGGTACCCAGGCCTGTTCTGACTCATCTGAGCTTCTGGCCATAGCTCCTGGACGCCCCAGACAACAGCTGCTGCCCAGATGCCCCTCCATCTGGTGCCTCTTCCTCCACATTGGTGCCCCCACTCCCACCCCCAGACTCAGAATTTAGACTGTGACACCCTGGATGCCTGAGGCCAAAAATTCTCATCTACCAGCTTCCTCCCAGCCGACCCAGAGGGTCACTGCTTCACCCAGTAGAAACCGACACATCGGTGTCGTCACTTACACAGAACACATGCAGCCACAGTGGCTTCTGCTCACCGTCAACTGGGACGAGGCTAGTCAACAGGCTGCCTGGCTCCCCCACTTCGCAGGTCCCTGAACGCTCTTCCCCTCCACCACGGGTCAGTCCTGAGACTGTCACCCTCTGGTTACAAGCCCTCTTCTCCCAGCATGCCACTTCCCTTGGTGTAGGCCCAGTCTCCAAACCAGAGGTGACACTTCCCGTGGCTGGGGCCCAGTCCCCAGAGCAGAGGTATCCAGCCACTACGATGATTATGCCCAGCATGAAGGTCGGCACAGTGAAGCACACCCGTCTTTCCTTAAGTTTGCTCGTCCGCGCCTTGTACGTACGGTTCACAACGTTAGCTACTGTACTAACATTTATCAGAAGTGTATTATGTGGCAGATGATATATTAAACATGTATAGTATCTGTTTTGTCTCGCATAGTCAGACTAAGACTAGTAGTATTTTCCTCATTTGACAAATGGTGAAACTTAGATTTTAAAATTTCACATAATTACCTGAGGAAACACAGCCAGTACCAACAGGGTTATAGGTTTCCCTGATTCCAGAGCCCTTATATTCTATTATTCTGCCATATATATTTGTGTTGACAAATATGTGTGTACGTATATGTAGATAAACGCATGCACATATATATGTGTGTATACAGATGTGTATATGTATATGTGTTTGTTGGTATATGTGGACATATGTATGCGTGTGTACAACTGTTAGGTGCAAAAATTTTCTGGTCTTAGGTTAGAAAATAGGCAATATATCATGCTTTAACCACCTGGTATCACACCTAATACAATACAATATCCCAATGGAAGTTTTAAAATGCTTATTAATAATTTTTAAGTTTATTAAATAAACTTTAAAAATTATATTTTATGTGGAAGTCACCTAGAAAACGCTCTGTGAGGGCAGGGAGCCAGGAGTCCGGCCCCCGTCCAGCTGCAGCCCACCTGCCCGCACACACCCACTCAGAATCCCCTTTCCTCTCTGCAAAGCGAAGTAAGGAGTTTGACTTGATGTCTCGTCAGGGCCGCTCCTGCTCTGAAATGCCATAACTCAGAAGCCCTGAAATGTCGAAATCAAATCCCTCTTTAAAAAAAATAGCTTATATTTAAAGCAGATTAATTCTTGCTCATAAGGATCACTAGTACCGACACTTTTGATTTTCTAGTACCTGTTCCCATCCTATAAGGCCTTGTAAAATTATTTTCCCAAATACCAATGAGAAAAATAAAAGCCAATTTTATATGACCTCCAGTCTAATGAACACATTAAAACAGAACAATTACAAGACATTAGTGGGTAATTTCTAGCTTCACGCCTCAGTTAAAAGCTCAGAAATGAGAAAGACTGTACATCCCCTCTACACTCTGTGGGCTGGACAGTGCGCCCGGAAAGGAATGGCTGCTGGGGAACTGACAGAGCTATTCCAGTAAAGGGCCGACCTCAGCGCCGGGTCTCCACACGTGCTTTAGAAAGGTCTGGGAGTTCGGTTTCAGAGATCCTCCTAGCGTTCAGACTGTTTACTCTGGCAAAAGCCCTCAGATGCCGTGTTTAGCTGCCACTTGGGAAAAAACAATGACAGATGATTTTACGGTTTTCTCAGATGATTCCAAATTTGTTAGCCAAAATCCTACTGACTGAAGCTGATGCAGAAAACAGGGACAGATGCAGGGATCTGAGATCTGATTCATGATTTCCAAATGCACAATATGCCTCGATCCTGTTCAGTCACCAACCCGAGGGCAAAGTAAATTAGATGTGAGGCACGGGCAGAGTGAAATTTTTTTCTCCACTGAAGGACAAATTTGCAAAACGTCTGGTGTGGATGAGTTTGAAGAAGACAGGAATGAGGGGCAGGGGGAAAGGTTAGGAGATGTTGGGGACAACAGTACTTCATTCTCAGGGATTTTTGTGATGAT
The DNA here is from genome assembly GCF_021234435.1 of Artibeus jamaicensis. Classification (NCBI taxonomy): domain Eukaryota; kingdom Metazoa; phylum Chordata; class Mammalia; order Chiroptera; family Phyllostomidae; genus Artibeus; species Artibeus jamaicensis. The sequence goes on from NW_026521954.1 coordinate 4,915,822, forward strand.
TGGAATTAAAATATATAAGCAACAAGTGGTTCATGCTATGTAGGCATGTAAGAAATGATCATAGTCATCATTATTCTTACAAAAGTCTGCTACCAAAAAGTCTCCTAATCCATTTTCCTCCATACGAAAGGAGGAGCATGGGAAGTATAACCCAGCATGATATTTTCTGCTTTCCTTAAAGTCTGCATCTTGGGAATGTGCCTCATTCTTCACCTTTTCATTACTTTACACTTTTAAGTAATTATTTACTATTTTAATACCTTGTAAATGCTCCTTTAGAAAAACAAAAATATGGGCAGTACTTATCTCATTCAATACAAAAGCTTCAGATAACTGAAGCAGATTCGCTTAAAAGCATTGTCTTTCTAGAAACCTGTAACTATAAAACTGGGCATTTTAAGGAAAAGTTGAATATCATAATAGTTTATCCTACCTTTAAAACTTTTAATTATTCCAAATCTCTATCTAGTTCACTGTTTAAACAGTTGGCATTTAGCCTTGCATTTTACTTTATTTTTGAATTAGATATGATTCTGAGAAGTGACTTAACTTACGTTTGTCTGAGTAACAGGTATAACTAAGCATAAGTGGGGACCAGAGCACCGGGCCGCTGAGTGTGTGAGCTCGTGAACATATCCACGCCACATCACAGATAGATCTGCCCTCCAGACAGGTTATTTTGGTGCATTTCTAAAATTTAACCCAGAAATGTAATATGCTGCCTTGAATTTTTTATTTTGAAAAAATGTACACATTAGGAGAACACGTCCTTTGTCTAACAGCTCAGTGGGTGAGACTCTACAGCCAAACCCTGTGGCCATCTCAGAATGACTGACACTAAGGGCAGGAAAATGTGGAAGACGGGTAAATGCTGAGACTTTATTCAATTCCCCCTCCAGGCCTACTGGTCTGAACCAACTGTGAGTGAGCAACTGAACTGGCCATTATGAGACTTCTTCTGGGTCCCGCCTTACTCAACAAAAGATCGTGAAAAGAAAGGTATGTGTGTCCAGTTTACAAGTGAAGACATGGAGGTACAGCAATTCAATGAATGGCTGTCCTGTCCCCTGACACATTAATGAGAGACTGGCCCACCCAGCACATCCAAGTCTGTAACACCTCTCGCTCACCCTCGGCATGGTGTCCACCCTTAATCTTGTGAATGCTAGGATAGTTCCATTTCTTTGGCATTTCTAACACTTTCTTCCCCCTGCCCCCAATGCTTTTTTAAACAGCTTTATTGAAATATAACATAATAATCAGCACATATTTAAGGAACACATTTGATAAATTTTGACATTTGATAGACCTGCAACATTATCACCACAATTATGATAACAAAGATCTCCATTAACTTGCAAGGGTTTCCTCGTGGCCTTGGTCTACCCTCCCTCCTACGTCTATCCTGCCCAGTTCCCAGACAGTCACTGATTTTCTTTCTGTTTTTTAAAATATTTTATTTATTTATTTTTAGGGAGAGGGGAAAGAAGGGAGAAAAAGAGGAAGTGAGACATTGACGTGAGAGAGAAACCTTGATCGTCAGTTGCTTCTCATAAGCTCCATGCCCAGGGACCTAACCCTCAACCCAGGCATGCGCCCTGACTGGGAATCGAACCAGCAACCTCTTGCTTTACAGGATGATGGTGAACCCACTGAGCCGCACCAGTCAGGGCATCACTGAGCTACTTCCTGTCACTTTACAATATAAATGGAATCATACAGAGTATCCTTTTTGGGGTGGCTTACTCAGCATAATCATTTTGGTATCATTCCTCTGTTGCATGTATAATCTATTCCTTTTTATTGCAAAGTAATTTTCTCTACTGTGTGGATAAAGCACCATTTGTTTATCCACGAACCTATGGAGAAGAGTCACTCTACACTTAAAAAACACTTTTATTGTGAAAAATAACATACATACAGAAAAGTGCAACAACCTACCAAATTATATTAAAACAGACACATACATAACTACACCCAAATAAAGAAATCAATGATGGCCATCATCCTGGAGTCTCCACCTGCCCCCTTCATGATCCCAGCCCTTTCCTTCCCTGGTAAGTTGTGACTCCTGACTTCTTAGTCTGTGTCCCTAAACATGTATCACTTCTCTTTTCACCCACTTTGAAGTTTATGCACATGGGATCGCACTGTATATATTTCCTTCCACCTGGCTTCCTCTGATCAGCGGTGTGTTTTAAAAATGCATCCATACTACTGCACACAACTGTAGTTCATTCACTGTGGCTGTTTAGTATTCCCCAACTTATCCCTTCTATTGTGAATAGGCATTTGGGTTGTTTCCAATATTCTGTTACAAATCATGCTGCTGTCAACTTTCTGTTCATGTTTTCCTGGCATTAACGGCACAAATTCCATAAGGGACACTCTTAGCAATGGAACTGCTGCGTCGTGGGTTATGCAATACGTTCACCTTTTGCAGATTACAGCAAACTGTTGCCCCAAAACGGTAGCCAATATTATTTTTATTCTCTCATTCCTCCTCCTTTTTTTGTATTTTCCCACCGCCACCCCCACCCGTTCTGCTATTTTTCTTCATTTCCTTTCTCCCTAAGAGACTTTGGCACACACCCAAAAAAGATCAGTTAATGCCATTTAATTGAGTAAAACAGTCTCGATGACAGATTTCCTGTTAGGGGGGAAAACAGAATACATCGCCTTTCCAAATTCCTACGCAAGTCAAGATCTTATTCAGCAATTAGAGTTGATATAAGTATAGTTAAATCTTCATTTAAACCTCATGTCAAAGATGCTATCTTTGCACACTGAGAAAAGACAGCCTTCCCTTGTCATGTTGATGATCAGAAAGCTCAGAGCCCAATTTACCCACGTGCAACAAGTAAACAGGTCAGTGCATCTGGGGTACAGTCCCACAACACTGCACCCCAGCCTCTGAGGGCACATGTTAACAGCGCAGGTGCCCCGGGCTCCAGATGAGGCCAAGGATCCTGAAATTTTAACAGATAACCCTGCGAGGCCAATGCGTCTAAATTTCAAAACTGCTGGTGTCATGCTACATGATAGTGCCTTTAATTTTCCTTTCTAAGTCAATATCATGTCCTTATCATTGTGTTTCTTGCCTCTGTCCCCCGATTTTTAACCCACAGAAGGTTGCTGCATTTTGTGTATACTCATAAGTGCCCTACGGTTGTTTCTGGTTTGAGATCTGGGCTGGTAGGTAAGTAAACAGATAAATGCTAGACTAGGTCCACAGAAAGGAAAGGCTGCTGTAGCATCCCTGAACCACAGACACTACGACTCAGTTATGATACTATCCAAAACAGATATCAGAGGTACAAACTTTCAGTTATAAGAGATAAGCCGTGGGGTGTAATGTACAGCATGGGAAATACAGTCAACAATATTGTAATAACCACACTGTGACAGGTGGGTTACAGACTTTGTGTGGCAATCACACCATAAAGTATGTAAATGTGGGATCACTGTGTTGTCCATACGAAACTAACATACTATTATATGCCAATCATGCTTCAATAAAATTTGTAAGAGATTAAGTAGATACAATAACTGAATGTCATTAGACATTGAGCCATCTCATAGTTCCATCATGACAAATTTATAGCACCAATAAAGAGAGGTGATGACGGGCTCCATTAGTGGTACAGAAGTTACCTGTCCCCAGTCCCTAAACCACGCCTAGCAGCTTTTCAGGAAGGGCTTGCCTCAGATAATTCTGCCTCTAGTTACTATAAACCTGGATTTCCAATAGTTACCCGTGAAGGTAACTACTGTGGTATAAAAAGGGAAATTCACTTGCCGTCATAAACGTCTTAGTTAGAACATCTATTTCTGCAACAGAGAAGAATAGCTTCAGGTTAGATTTCTTACATTTTTAGCTCTGATTCTGGCCACCCACAGAGGAACGGGCACATGGCATCCCTGGCCAGAGCCACCAGCCGTCATTCCTCCGCCAGAAAGAGCCTAGAAGAAACCCTGGCACAGGCTGGCTGTTCACTGTGCACAGACAAACCACTTTTTCAAAAGCAGACCCACTGGGAGGGCTGGCTGCCTTCCTGCACCGAGCGAGAAAGGGAGGGAACGGACTCCCGCCGAACGGCAAAGAGCAAACCAGAGCAGAGGAGCCTGCCTCTAGAGTTAGGAAAGGGTAACAGACTCGGAGACTCAACAACCAGATCTACCAGAAGAAAAACTGAGGTTCTGCTTACTGAGCTCACCTGCACTGACAGCAGATATAGCCCATCTAAGAGGGAAAACTCCTAGGGTGATTCGTTATCAAAATTTTGCAAAACAGAACAAAAACACCACTGTGTTTTAAAACATGCAAGTATTTGGTGTTTGTCACTGTTGGACTGAATCACAAGGAGCTTGGCCAAAGCATTAAAAAGTAATACTACTTTATTAAAATGCACACCTAAGTAGTGTCTGACTTCCCAAAGATAACCATATAGTGTTTTTCACGTACTAACTAACATTCATATACTAGTAGCTTCTACTATGTGCCAGGCCCTATTCTAAGGACTTTGCACATACTAACTTACTCAATCCTTGCAACAACCCAGGATAATGGTACTAGTAATATCCCCATTTTCCAGATGAGAAAACGAAGGCCCAGAGAAAGTCAGCACTTTTCCCAACGTCCTTAAACTAGTAAGTTGCTCACTCCAGAGTATGTCCTTTAATCCCTTTTGCAACCTATCCATCATTTTTGTTTCAGTGAAGGCAAAATAATGACCTGAATCTCAACCCACAATATTTTTGAGACTACCTTAACAGAACAGAAACATAAGAATTTGTATTGAAGCAACTCAGCTTCACGCTGCATTCCCTATTTCCACAAAATTACATTGCATCTGCACAATTGCTTCTACATGAAAAATCCATCTACCACGTCTAAGACAATGTAATTGCTGATTGTGCTTATAAAACATCATCATAGTAAAGCAAAGACTAAGGATGCCTAGTACAGCTGGAACCAGACCAAAGAAAATATGAGTTAAATATCCATAGTAACAAGAGAGAGACTCTTCAGGAGTGGCTTGAAAGAGGGAAGAGCTTGAGACCAAGTAGCTCTGGTAAGTTTAAAAACCAACACTCACAGAAGAAATGGAATGTGTTTTAGCAGAAGAGTAGACTCGAGTTTCAAATGAAAAGAGAAATTAGAAATGAGGAGAGTTTCAGATGGGGCCATGCAGCTTTGCAATATCCAGCGGATACATCCCTGACTATGTATGTCCCTGACTATGTTAGAAGGGTATAAATTTGAATAACTGCTACTGATGACAGTGATATTTCAAGGACCCATAGACAACACTACTTCTAATAAATTCAGCTGGACTTAAAGGGCTTGGTTGAAAGACCTAATCTCTAAAACGCAAAGGTGATGGTCACTATAGCCAAGGAGAAGCTGGGCCTGAAGCCTAGCCTAGGTAGCTTGCCGTGGGGACTAGGCTCAGACAGTAAGAGCTCAATATGTACGTGTTGAATTAAGGACTGTGTCTATCAGAGCTCATGTCAACCTACAACTGGGGCGGCATCACCTAGATCTACAATAGCTACAGCCTCCACCTCCCCAGAGAAAGGTGGGCCTCAAAAAGCCAGAGCCAGACCATTACATAGAGTTTTATGTGTTATTCCCTGAACAAGGGTGCTTGGCCAAGAAAGCAAGTGAGAATGAACTAACTCACCCCCTGCTCTGCTGGCCAAGTTATAGAGCAGGGCTTCCTCCCAGAGGAAGAAGAGGGCACCTTCTATCTTAGACAAAAGTGTTGGAACGGCTTCAACAGCCCTGGAAAGCAGTGCTAACGCATGAAGAAGCCAATCCTGACCTACAGAGATGGGAAGAAGAGAGTACCCTTTGCAGGCACAAAGGAGGGGCATCGCGGGTAGAAATGGGAGGGAGGTGGGGAGCAAGGGGCGGGGGAGGCTGGGATGGGAGAAATAGACAAAAAACTGTACTTGAAAAATAACTAAATAAAATTAATTTAAAAAAAAAAGGAGGAGCATCGCATCCTGAGATCCTGAGTTACCTGGGCCATCTCTGTCTTGGGCAGTAGAATTCAGAAAACAATGTTTCCTGCTAGAATTCACCACCTTCCCTAGAGAGGTCTGTCACCCTGTATATTTTCCTCACGTGGTACCTTTCTTCCAAAGCACATTCCCTCCAAGTAATTTAAAGTTAATGCAGACAGATTATGAAGCATTTCCTTCTAATGATGATGGATAATCACAGAGCCATCACGGGGCACCAGCTGGCAAATTCTGTAGGATAAATGTCCTCTAGACAGAAAGACATAAATCTGCAGTAATTGAATCAAGTAATTTAAACATTATCAGAGGTAGACAGAGAGATTTTTAAGGCCAATTTCTCCCTTTTGTTTTACAGACTAAACTGACACCAAACTACTTTGATCTTTTCTAATAGAGGATAATATATCATTGTATTAATTTATTATAAGCTTTCATTAAAAACAATTCTCTTCAAATGGCATAATTATAAGGTGGTTTTCACTTCCTTAGGTATATGTTTCTATATTTTTCCAAACTGTTTGCAATGGTTATGTGTCATTTTTATAATTGGAAGACACACATAATTTTTTAAGCTTGTTTCTTTGTTCCCTCCACCTACAGACAGGACTGGATTCATGCAAGAAAGCAGCCACACAGGCTCTGAAAGGCTGACAGAACTGGTCACCGGTGGGGCCAGAATAAAGCCCGACAGTGAAAATGGGGGAGACAAGAAGACACCGTGTGTGAAAGGCGACCAGACACCACACAGTCCATGGAATAGCAGCGAGATTCCACATTAAGACACTAAGTCTCCCTGAGCCTCAGCTTTCTCAGTATCAGAGGAAGATTGCATTACAAGGCAACTGGGGCCCTGTGTCAGGGCCTCCATCCTAAACAACTGTCAATCAGTGACAATACCGAAGGGTGGGTGGGTGAGCATACTAAATAGGGTGCCGAATGTGAAAGCATTCTGTAAATCACAAAGAGCCATGCAAATTAGTTGCTCTTATTGTTCTTAAGGTCAAAAAGTAGAGGAGGTAAAAACAACACATGGATGGGCTTGAGTAGAGATAAAAATAGGAAAAGGAAGAAAATAACTAGGTCAAGCGTAATGAAATGTTATCTATATATATATATATATGTATATATATATACATATATATATATGTATGTGTATAAATACGTGGGGCGGGCAGAAGTCACAGTGGCGTCTTTGCGGCTCAGTCAGTCTGCACTGACATCTGGCACCCCCCACTGCACTGAAACGAAGGTCCCCATGCAAGGACCACCCACAGGGCCAAATGTAGGGAACATCTGTCAGCTAGATTTTTACAGACTTCATTGCTGTTCAACACTGCTGTTCTTGTCCTGATTCTTGGATCCTGTGACGTTGCTGTCTTGTGGGTCTCCTTCTATCTTAATATTCCATTGGACTTCCTGTCCCCTGCCCCCTTCCTAGAATATCATGTTCCTTTATCCTTGGATATTGTCACTCACTCTCATAGTTCTGACCACCATGTATATGCTTCATCTGTATACCTCTAGCCTTGACCATTCTGAGATTCAGCTCATGGGACACCCCCTAAAACTCTAACACCCCATAAGCCCTAAATGGAAGTCATCATCAGCTCCTTTCTTTCAAATCCACTCCTTACTCCTTGCAGTCCCCAACTCAGGCAGCCCACTAAGGCAAGAAACCTACTCACGCACCCTCCCTCCTCTTTCCTGCCCCTCTCCACCTCCCCACCTCACAGCTGTCATAGTTCTGTGCCTTTTCTCTTCACCTGATTTTCATTTCTCCCTAAAGATTCAGCTCACACATTCTCCTCAAAGATGGCTTCCTGGAACCCCAAGTTGCAGCAGAGCTCACCCTGTGCCCTGACATAACCATACCTCATTATCTCTCACCAGATTACGCTGAAGCATCTGTCTGGCACTGCGCCCCAAACCCCCCTCCCCCAACTCTCACGGCCCCTGGGCGCTTGAGTTCCTCAGGCTGTTTGTTGGGTTTTATCTCCCTTATGCCTAGCGCAGCACCTGGGATAGAGCAGATGTTCAGTTAATGCTTACTGAACTAAACCAATTTTCACCAGTGATAGTGAACCTAAGTAAGGACATTACACTTGTGATAATAAAAATAGTTTAACTTTGAAGAGCCAACATAGGTAACTTAATGTAATCACTCACCACGGACAAAGTCAAAAGAAGGGGAATTTCAAACATCTAAACTATAAAACTTTGTTGGGGTGGTCGCTTCAGGTTATTTCTTCTTTTGAACCTTCATTTCCAAGATGCATGATTCCAGTTTTTTTAAAGGGGAGAAAATAAGTCTTCAAGCCTCTAGACAGGGATCATCTTCTTTTCCCTGTGGTTGACATTCTCTTGTAAGAAATAGAATATCATCTAAAACCTTAAAGGAAAAGTTATTCAACAATTACACTGAATTATGCTAATCAACAGTTACAAAATGTTATATATACCAGAAATCCAATAAGAAAAATTTCAAATAGTATATGTTATATATATTCTTTAAAATATCATAATTTGCCTTTAGTTGCTAGATGAAGTATGCATTTGTACACCCAGTTTTGGATACTGATCAAAAATGCCACTATTTAAAACATGAAAGCTCAAACAGAAAAATCTAAAATCTTAATTTAGTGCCATTTGTTTTCTTCATAAAGCACAAATGCTATCACAGCTTTCAAGATGAAACCCTCTTTCTTTTTGTTTTATCGTACAAGTTAGTGGAAGTCACCTCATTTATGAGCAGCACTCCTGGGAAAATCCATAATCTCGCAGAAGGAGAATGGTAAGAACAGATTTTAGAATAAGTCCACGTGTTGTCAGTCAAGCTTTGAGAAGGGAAGTCACATGGAAGCGATAGTTATTCCCTTGCACGTACACCTTGTCTCTGGTGGCTGTTTTTTAAGCCACAAGTCCCATGAAGGCCTGCCATCCTAATTACAACATGATCTCTGGTTTGAAATTAGCCTCGTGGAAGTGGCCCAGGGCAGGCACGGGCTCCCAGCCACACCTGCTGCTACGGGGATCAGCTTCTGAATACTCCTCGTCTGCTTTTGAGGGGGCAGCATCATAGCAGATACAAAGCAATGCAAGACTCTCATTGCAGAGACAAGTATAACAAAGAGGGAAAATCTCAGTGACAACTACTAGGGCTGGGTAAATTCTGGTACATCCACAGACACTCCAGATAGCAGCTGGGGTCCTTCTGTCATTTGAGAGATGAAGAAAATGGATCGAAATGATGGGAAAATCATTTCTCTCTTCTCACGGGAAAAGAGAAATCCAGCATCCATCCCAAATTCTCCAGGGGTTCTTGGGAGTCGTGGCTCCTCCTGTTCCCTCTGCCTCCCATGTCCGGCCCCCCGTGAGTACTGGCTCTCTTCCCTGTCCTGACTCCCGTCACTCTTCTTACTTGTCCCTTCTCTGTTCACTGTGTGCGACACACCACACAGACCCATTTCTTTGATGTTTACAGACAATAGTCACACAAGTCCTTACGTGTAGTAGACTGCAAGAGCTACCTGAGAATATCAGCAAGGGGAGGCCCTGGTGGGAGGCGGAGTGAGCTACTTCACTGTATGTACGTAACACAACACAGCAGCTAAAAACAAATAAATATCGGGCCTCCCATTCTTAGACCTTAGTCCTTCCCTCATCTTCCATCAAAAATAGGGATTTCACTTTGGCTTTCACATCCCATACTATTGAAGCCTGGCTCTCTCCAAAATATTTTTTGTTGTTGTTACCTTATTTATTTTTTAATTGTTCTTGTGAATCTTTTTTTCCAGCTTCACTGAGCTGTAATTAACATATAACATTGTGTAAGTTTAAGGAGCACAAGGTGTTGATTTGATATAATTATATATTGCAAAATGATTGCTACCTTAGTGGTAGTTAATACGCCCATCTCATCTCATAATTACCATTGCTTTCTTTGCAGTGAGAACATTTAAGGCCCATTATTTAGCAACTTTCAAGTATTTAACACAGTATTATTAACTCTAATCCCCATGCTGCATACTAGGTCCCCAGGACTCATTCATCTTGTAATTGGAAACGTATGCTCTTTGACCAACGTCTCCTCATTTCTCCCACACCTAGCCCCTGGAAACCACCATGCAACTCTCTGTTTCTATAATTTTTGCTTTTTAGAGCCATATAAAAGTGACACCATATGGTATTTGTCTTTCTGGGTCTGACTTATCTCACTTAGCATCATGCCTTCAAGGTCATCCATGCTGTCACAAACTGCAGAACTTCTTTCTTATGGCTGAATAATATTCCATTGTATACACATACCACTTCTTCTTTGTCCATTCATCTGGTAATGGATACTTGGGTTGTTTCCATTATCTTGTGACTCAGTTGGTTGAGCGTCATCCCATAAATGGAAAGGTCATGGGTTTGATTCCTGGGCAGGGCACATGCCTGGGTTCTAAGTTCAGATCCCAGTCAGGGTGCATGTAAGAGGCAACTGATCTTTGTTTCTCTCCCTCTCTCTCTACCACCCTTCCCCTTACTCTGAAAATCTATGGCATGTCCTCTGGTGAGAATAAAAGTAGAATCCTGTTTCCACTTCCTTTGGATATATACCCAGAAATGGGATGGTTGGGTCATAAGGTAGTTCTGTTCATAATTTTTCTGAGAAACCGCCATACCATTTTCCATAGTGGTTGTACCAATTTACATTCCAACCAACAGTGCACAATGGCTCCCTTTTCTCCACATCCTCACCAACACTTGTTACATCTTGTCTTTTTGAGAATAGCTATTCTAACAGGTATGAAGTGATATCTCATGTTTTGACTTGCATTTCCCTGATGGTCAGTGATGTTAAGTTCCTTTTCATGTACCTGTTGGCCATCTGTGTCATGTCTTTGGAAAATGTCTGTTTAGTTCCTCTGCCCATTTTTTAAGTCAAAATGGTTTTTGGCTATTGAGTTGGGTAAGTTCTTTATAAATTTTATATATTAACCCTTAGCAGATACATGATTTGCAAGTATTTTCTCCCATTGAATAAGTTGCCTTTTTATTTTGTTGATGGTTTTCTAGGCTGTGCAGAAGCTTTTTGGTTTGATATAGTCCCATGTGTTTATTTTCACTTCTGTTTCTCTAAAATCCCATTTGTTTCTTAGGCTAAGCAGATCAGACACCTCTGAGTCACTTTCAGCCCATCCTGGCCATGCTCTCTTTTCAGAACCAAAATGGCTCATCAAAGCTAAACAAAGATGGTGCTGCCACCCAAGAACCCCTCTTCTGTAGTCATGAAACTAGCCCTCCCCTTCTCCCTGCTGCGTGTAAATGTAGTCACTCAAAATCATACACCTCAACTACATAGAGCACATCTAAAATATATCTATAACTACAGCTATGTATGTATATATTTCTATTTAATAAATATGTAGAGATATATTCTTAAATTAATATATTTAACATGTTCTATGTTAATATTAATTCTTATTAATATATTTTAATTTTGAGAGGGCTGAGTTAAAACAGAAATGGTAGAAATAAATATAAGAATATATTGACTACTTATAGAACCATTTGTTTATATAATGGAAGAATACCACTTATAAAGAATATATACCATTCTGTTAATGTTGGTTTCTCTCTAGGAGGTAGGATTAAGGCAAAACTTCTAATTTTAATAATTTTGTACTAAATTTTTTATACATTGGCATAAATGTTTCTATACTCAGAGAAAATATTTATTTTGGGAAAAAAACTGATGCAAGAAAATGGGCTCAAGTAGCAGCTGAAAGATTTTAACTCATACACGTGATGAGACCCTGACTAGTAAAGGTGGCTTGGATATTCATGAAGCCTTTCCCACCACCACCAACAAATGCCAGGAAAATATTTTGTTCATAAAAATCAAGGAGGATAGGTGTGTAGATTTCAAAGGGATGAGAGCAAATGAATATTATATTATGAACAAAGACTCTAAAGGAAAAGAAGAGGAATGGAAGAAGAGGGGTGTTATCTAAAAATAAAATCCCAGCTGAGCAAGAGAAATCTGTTCTGATGAGGAAGGAAAAGACAAGCAAGGAAATAAACTAACAGGGCTGCACAGGGAGTTTCCCAATGAGATGGGAGGCTGACAGGAGGTGGAGCACATACCTAAGAATGAATACAAAAAAGTAACATTCATTCATTCACTCATTCATCCATTTACTCATGAAGCACCCACTAGGTACCTTGGTTCTGGGTACCAAGGTCTGGCAGCCAATGACTCTGTCCTTCTGTTACTTAGGCAAGTAGGGAGATGGTAAACAAGGAAACATATGAACAAACAAGGTAATCTCAGATAGCAGTAAGTATTATGAAGACATTAAAAACCAGATGAAGCAGCGGTGATTGGTGTGAGGGCACTTCTAACTGGGTGACCAGAAGATGATGATCCAAGGAAAAAGCCACATGAAGAGCTGGGAGCAGAGCCTTCTAGGCAGAGGCAATAATAATAATACAAAGACCCGTGTGAAGAATGAGGTTGTCGTGTTTTAGTAATACAAACACCAGGGTGGCCAGGGTCCACAGGGCACTGAAAAGAGTGTGGGGAAACAAGGTCCACATGGTGAGTCCCAGCAATGACACATAAATTTAATCTAAGTATGGGAGAAGTCACTAGAAAGGTTTCAAGTAGGGGAGTGGCATGATTGATAGGTTTTCTACAGCTGGGTCTGGATGCTTTCTTGGTAAAGAGAAGAAGCAAGAACAAACAGGGAGAGCAGCCAGGAGGTACTTCAGCTGTCCAGGAAAGATGGGGCTTCGGGCTCAGCACTAGCAGTAGGAGGAGAGAAGCGGCAGACTTGTAATGGGTCTTAATAGTTTGGATGAAAGTATGAAGGAAAGTGAAAAATCAAAGATGACTCCTAGACTTTGGCTGCAGCAACTGTCATTGCCATATGAGAGCTGCAAAATACTGAGAGGGCTAACAGAGGGTGGGAAATGAATCCAAGAGTTTTGTTTTAACCACACTGAGTTTGAGATGCCTATTTAACAAACACGTTGAAAGTTTGAGTTGGCACTTGGATACACAAGTCTGGAAATTCTCAATGAGTTTGCTGCAACAGATTAACTCTCCAGAGTCACCTTCAGATAGGTGGTATTTAATCATATGAGTCCCTCTGGAAAGGGTGCCTCGAAGAGAAATGTGGAGGACCAAGTCTTGAGGGACACATGACTCCGAATGGAGAAGAAGAACAACAAAGGAGACTGGGTAGAAACCACTGTTGAGAGGACATGGTTTTCCAAAAGCCAAGAGAAGGGAGAGTTTCAAGATAAACGACCTACTTTTCTCCAATAATGCTGAAAGCTACTAAGAAATCATATAGGAGAAATGCAGTGAAGGGATCACCGGACCTCACAAAGCTGGAAGTGGCTGGTGACATGAGAGCCATTATAATGAAACAATCAGGACAGAAGCTCAACTGGTAAACCAAGGAGAAAATGGATGAGTGGAAGTGAAGGTCATCACCATGGCAATACTCAAAATATAGAGCAGAAACCTGGTCCAGTAACTGAAGGAAGCTGGGATGGGAAATGGGGTCAGGGAAGGGTTTGTTTTTAAGATGGGAGATACCAGGATATATTTTTTAGAAGACCAAGCAGAATCAGATTAAGAATTTTGTTTCTACATTATTTTTCTTATCATTCCTTAGGAACCAAACAGATCAGTATCAATAGGGCAGGAAATTGAAATCCTACTGACTTCCCCTTCCCTTAGACACCAACCGACTCTCTGGAAGTGATCAGGAGACGTCACGTGGGGTCAGTGAGAACAAGCCACTCCATATTACACTTTGAATCAAGATGCTTCTTGAGTTTTCACCCTGACTACTTCTACAGCCTCCTAACTGGTCTGCCCCATCTGTCTCTCACTCTTCTACTCCATCCTCCACTCCAAAATCTAGAAACAAATCCAATTATTTCACTTCCATAATCAATGCTTCTAAATGCAACCTTCTTAAGGAGAATATCCAACCCCCTTAGAGAAGCACGCAAAGCCCTGGGAACTCTGGCCCCAGCCTTTTTTTCCCCTTATCTCTGACCATGCAATTTGCAAAACACTAGTCGCAGGGCCAGCAGCCACAGTGGACATACCCTTGTGTTGCTATGGCTTGGCACATGCTGTCTCCTCTCCTTAAAACATCCTTCGATCTGCACCCATCTCATGGGCCTGGAAAACTCATCGCAGGGCTTTGAAACCCACTCAGATGTCCCCTGGAAAATGCATTACATTTACTCCGGGCCAGTCCCTCCAGAAGAGACTTTTATGACAAACAGCTAGACATTACAGGGAACAACTTCACTCTGATGTAAGTCAGATTTAAGAGCAACCCAGATGTCTGAAACAAAGGCGGGACATTGTCAGGTAGTACGTTCTTTGTGGTGGGAGATGTGGAAACAAGGAAGAAGACGACTTTCCAGGTAAAATCACGGTGAGATTAGACGCATCCACGCCCACTATTCAATGTAACCCATGGAATTATCAAATAGCTATCATTGTTAGGAAAAGGCAAAAATCTGTCTTTCTACATGGCCACATTGTTCCCAGTTCTGCCTTCTGGAGTAATTCATAATTTTTCCATTAGTTTTTTAAAAGGTTTTATTTATTTATTTTTAGAGAGAGGGAAAGAAGGGAGAAAGAGAAGGAGAGAAACATTGTTTGGTTGCCCCCCGACCAGGGACTGAACCTGCAACCTAGGCATGTGTCCTGACCAAGAATCAAACAAGCAACCCTTTTCACTGTGTGGGACGATGCCCAGCCAACTGGGCCACAGTGACCAGGGCTTGTCCATTACTTTTTGTACATGGTAGCTTTTCAAATAACTGCAGCATTGTTACTCAAGTCCTCCTCCCATTCTTCCAAATTTCCTCTTCCATAGCTCACAGATGTTTGCTGACTCCTGCAGTGTAGGACTCAGAACCTGTATTTGGCATGTAAAACACTGTAACACATCTTGAGAGGGCAATGATGCCTTATTTGATTGTGCACCCTAGTGCCCAGACCGATCATGACACATTGGTAGCATTCCAAGCAATGAATTCATGTAAAAACGGCAACATTACAAATACCTACATCACTCGACTGGCAGAAATGATGACGCCCGAGGCACTTCCGGAACTAAAGCAGACGAGAAAGCGCTGCTGCAGGACCAGCAGCCGTGAAGTCGCACTTAAGGTGCTAAGTCAGACACAGGAGCACAGTAGCGATCACACTCAAGTCACCTCTTTTCTTGGGTGTCCAGCATCGGGCTCATCCTCCACGCCCTACTCCCAATCCAGCCTCTTCTGAGGCATGGCCTGCTCTATCAGGGGTGTCCACCATTTGGCACCTCTGAGCCACACTGGAGGAAGAAGAGTTGTCTTGGGCCACACATTAAATACATTGCAACACACAATCACAAAAAAAATCTCAATGTTTTAAATAAATTGATGATTTTGTGTTGGGCTGCATTCATAGCCATCCTGAGCTGCATGTGGCCTACAGGTTACAAGTCGGACACGCCTGCTTTGTTCAGGCTCAGGCATAATTTGTGGGGTTGGGTGCCCAAGCATCCAAAGGGAGGAAAAGTATTTTATTAAGAGAAAAAGTAGAAACAAGAAATTTATCTGCTATAATGTATCTCAAACCAGTAGCCCTCGAGGCTCTTGTCCACTGCATAACACATCTAAAATTAAAACAGCCTGAAGTTTTGTACATGACCCTTTCAGGAGAACTGAGGGCAAAATTCTATCATTAACCAATAGAAGCTAGCAAAGAAAAGGAGACAGCTTAGAGCCACTCAGATGAACGTTCAGATTATTCCCAGAAATGCTTCTTAGGTGACTAGTCTCATCCAGTGCCGACTAGCAAAAGAAGATGCACACATCCTTTGCAACTTGGAAGTTCCTACTCAGCACATCAGACATAGTAAAATGAAAAAGGTGGAATTGATGTTAATGTTATATTTTATTTAATCTAGTATATCCAAAAGCCTATCACTGCAACAGGTAATCAATATAAACTATTGAGATATTTTACAGGGGTTTTTTTTCCAAACTAAGACCTCTCCATCCACTATTTTGACATTTACAGCCCATCTCAATTCAGACCTGCCACATGGCAAGGTCTAGGCCACAAATAAATCCTTTTAAGATACAAGTTTCCAGATACTCGTAAAGTCTATTCTGAGGATCAGACACATATGAAAAAATAATGACCAAACTCAAAGCATTTGGTTAAAAAAGCAAAGCTATTTAACATGATAGGTATTAGCATCTGTTGTAAGGTGGATGCTTCCGAAGCCCTCAGACTCATTTTTCAAAGTCAACAATAAATTATATAATCCACTCAGTGTCATGAACTCAAACCTTCCAGCAAATACCTCAGAGTTCATGCAGTCTGGGACGCTCTTTTTATAGATGAAAGGAGTGCCTGCCAACCCCTGCAGCCGGCAACCGACTCCTTTTTAGCATGATACACGGTCAAGTGATGATTAGCTGGTGCGAATCCATTGTTCTGTACGACCGGGCACTGAGTCACCCCTGCTGGCAGGACCCCGAATAAAACATAATAAACCAGAATGGGATTGAAGGTGCCCGGGAGGAATTTAACACAGATTTTAAAGTCCTCTAACAGCAATGGCAAACCTTCCCCAACCATTGCCCGAGCACCAAACAACAATGACAACAATAATAATAACAACAATAGTGTCTGATATTTAGAAATTATGCCCAAATGCAGAAAGGGCAATGGGTCAAAATATCTAAAATAATACTACATTCTTCAGAATCATCATCCTCAGGAACAAACCACCCTGCTCAGTGTTATAATTTTGATCTTCACTTCAGCAAAGAAAGAAAGTAATGAGCCCTGGTCGGTGTCGCTGGGTGGGGTGAGTGTTGGCCCACAAACGAAAGGTCGCTGGTTCGGTTCCCGGTCAGGGCACGTGCCTGGGTTGTAAGCCAGGTCCCAAGTTGGGAACTCGTGAGAGGCAACCGATAGCTGTTTCTCCCCTTTTCTTTCTTCCTCCCTTCCCCTCTCTCTAAAAGTGGATAAATATTATTTTTGAAAGGGAGGGAGGGAGGGAGGAAAGCAAGGGAAAGTAATGAGCTGGCAAATACGACAGCTGAGCAAGAGACCCAACAGAAGACAGACCATAATGAAAACCCTAAAATAAGTGGAGCATATTTTAAGTTGCTAACTCAAAATTCCAAGAAGATGGAGAATTATTAAGACAAATTAGTAATGGGTAAAATGCAACGGAAACAAAGCTATAATCTAAAAATAAATTCCCCCCAAATTTAAATTAAATCATAAAACTCAGCCAAGGCAACTCTGGCTTTTAATACAGGAGACTGGAGCATTTTGCTAATTACAGGAAAATGATTTCAGGCCACCTTTTTGTTTCATATACAATGTAATCGAATCCAGAGAGGCCATGCAGTTACGAAGAAAGACGACACACTCACCGGGCCTTGTGCAAGAACACACTGGCTCTATACTGGAAATTACAAAAGGAAACATTTATTGCTCTTAAATGGGAAACTCACCAGGTTTAGTCTCAGATATATGGCACCTTCCAGAAATGCAGTTTAATTGCCAAAAAATCGTACAAAAGGAAACCCATTCACTCAAGGGATATTGATGTTTTCTCGAATATATCTTCCTCCGCGACATTTACTAAAATCCTTTTCTTCAAGTAGATTTCTAGTTCTCGTGCAGTTACTGCAGCTCCTCCAGCCCACCCCAGCCTCCCTTCCCACACCCCCCCCAACCATTCCCTAAGGTTTTAGCTGTACTGTGGAGATCGGTTTAGCTTCTCTCCCAGCAAGAAAGAGCACATCCTCTGGAGAGGAGAGGGGAGTAAGCTAGCAAGATTTTAGCAGATGCCAGAACCTCTACGGCAGGATGGAGAGGGGGAAGCCCCTGAGCACTCCTGCATTAATGACATCTGTCCCATCACGGTTACGAGACACCCATGCTGTGCCCAGACTGGATGCCAAGTCCAGAAAAGCAGAATCTGAATAAACTCAGAACAATGTGTGAAAAGCCAGGGCCTATTTTCAGTGTGAAAAGGACAGTCATTTAAAAACTAGTGTGCACTTATAGCAAAACGACTCTCGTGGACCCCATCTCTGACCCACACCACGCACTAGTCCCTCCCCTCCCCTGCACCCCAGCCCACACCTCCCCTCCACCTATTACTGCCTTGAAAATCCCAGCCGCTCCTCACTGGAAACCCGTTCTTTTTACTGACATTAAACAGCAACACATACAATGTCAGAAGCCCCAGCCCTAAAGCTTCCACTCCCTGCAGCTTCGTGAGGAAAGGTCTCAGGTCTCTTTAAAGGAAGCAGAATGTTTTACTCCTTAGACAAAGAGAAGAACTAAAATGTAAACACCAGGAGTGATCTCAAGTGGCAGCGCAACCGATGTTTTTCCGAGTCCAGATTTTCATGTACTAGATAGACAAAGGTAGAAAACTGGACAAGGGAAGAATCTTGAGATAATTTTCTGTGACCTTATGTTTTTTTGAGGGCTGGGCCCAGACAGGGCTCTTGGTTTCTTCGTGACATATTGGGGGAACACCTAGTCTGGGTGAGCCACGCAGCCATGGGTTTTCCAGAATAGGTGCCGTCACTTCCTGCCATGAACCTAAACTCAAAACTATGCTTCAGTCCAGAACTTTACTCCCTGTGTTCCCATGTGTTCTGAGGGGTGTTCTTGGATTTTACGAGAAAATGTAATCTATGGTCCAATAAATCTGAGGATTTAGTGGACTAATATACAACTCAAGAGTGGAATAGAAAAGATGGTGTTTCCTTAACCTAGCAGTTCTCAGAGTGTAGTCTGCATAATTTAGTGAACCGATATCTTCCAATGATGAATTCATGATATGTGGGGGCTAAGGAAGAGTAGTTGAGGAATAGTAAAATATAGATGAAAATCCTTGCCAGGTTACTCAGAAACAGTGGGACACAGGGGTCTCTGGCCAACGGGCTCCTGCCCGGGGCCCTTTTTACCCTACTTAATTCAAATGAGGCTGAGGTGACATCCTAAACTCTCCTTCCTGAAGCAGAATTTTCTGTTTGAATCTCTTGGGCAAAAAAGTGGGGGGAGGGTCAAAGATTCTTTCTGAGTCTTAGTTCTTAATAAATAGCTTAAAACAAATATCTCCAAAAGGCAGCTTCAGGTTGACCAAACTTTAATTTCCTTCACACGCTTCAAAGATTCACTGAAGTGCAAGATGGACCAATGAATTTTACTAGAACAAACTACAAAGAGTAATTCTGCTAAAAAACCTATTTCCTCCAGTAACACTTTGATATGATTTCAGAATTCATATTGTAACAAACCTTTAAGAAACTGCGACTTGTTGAGTTTTGGTACAGTGCTAAAGAAACATTTTCTAAAAGGGCTGTAAAATATTTTCCCATTTCCCTACTATATATCTGTGTGATGCCAAACCTTTTTCATGTGCTCAATCAAAACGACACATCGCAAAGACCATAGATGTAGCTGAGAATCCAGTGGTTGTCTACTAAGCTGTACATTAAAGAAATGAGTCCCCGAAAGCAAAACTGTGGTTGGCAGTTAAACAGACACGAGCGGAGCAAGTGTTAGTGTAGGTCGGTAGTCACTTATTAATAAAGGAAGGGAGTAGAATCAGACATTAAGCATAATGAACTGGAGGGCTGAATCAGACACTAAGCTTGATTTACCAGGGCTCCCCAGGGGACAGCTGCATCCTCCACAGTTAGCATGGAGAGGTGGGTACACCAGGAGGGATACAAGAGCAGGGGAAATTCCTCTGCTGGCCACAGACACGCTAGAAGCCAAGACAGCACAAGGAGAAGGCCCAGCCTACAACAGCCAGAAAAGAGGTAGGTTAGTTTGAAAGCACACTTATCCTTTCCCAAACCCAGTAAGATGTAACTGAAGCTTAACAAAGGCCCAAGGTTTGTTTCTTCATTTGCATATTCTCTCTGTAGCAGCCGCACAGGTCTGGGTGTGGCAGCCACAGGGCCCAAGTGCAGGACCAATCACAGTGCAGGAAGGGACAGACACTAAGTTAGCTGGATGGGGGAGAGAGACTAAGCTATACTACTAGCACTTTGGATGTCTGGGTAATGCGCAGCATCTCTGGGCCCTGGTCCTCCTGGGCTTGGTGAAGACAAGTGTGGGCCTGCAGCCCAGAGTCCAGAGACTGGACTTCTCCTGCAGTGAGATGGAGCTGAGCTACCTGGTCATGGATGAGACACTGGGCACCTGGGGGCAGTACTTTGTTTTCGCTCCAATAACCCTTACAGCAATTGCTCACATCCTCCTATGAGTGGGTCCCTGAAATGTTTTTCTTGTGGCTCTGTGGGAGAATCCTATTTCCACGGGCAACACAAGGACAATGGGCCAGGTTACAGAAGGTCATCAGGACGGAAAGCCAGGGTGCCTAGCCATGGGCAAGACTGGGAAAACAAGGGCCTCGCCCCAGGGGTGACCTTTTCTTCCCTTCATGCAGTTCGGACCCTCCCCTGACCTTTCCTCCCCTGGCATGTCACTAGTCATGGGTAGACCCCTTTGGAGAAGGAACAAGGGGACCAAGGGTGGCCTCATGTGACCCCCATGCAGGCCCTTGTAAAACCACTTCCTTAAGCATCAGCCCTTAAGGATAACAGCTAGGCCTCTGCCGTGTTTCAGCTCCAGGCCCAGAAAAGCAGCACAAGCAAACAAGCAAGGCCATGGTCCTGACCTCAGGACCAGCCACACTGGCTAATGACCCCTGCCCTGGCCCTGACCAATCAGTGAAGACGATGGCCCCGAAAGACCACACCTGAGAAGCTGATGAATATTCTACTGAGATCCTCCCCTAAGATCCTCCCTCAAAACCCCCACCCTTAAAAGCCCTAAGGATGAAGGACTCAGTGCTCTCCCCTTCTCAGGAGCACACCCAGGCCTTCCCCACCCTCTTTCCCTCCCCCCAAACACACTGCCTTTACCCTCTTGTCTCCTGAGCCCCAAGCCACCCCCACGCCACTTTTTTCTTTGCCTCTGTAATTCGTTTCCTGAGCCCATGTCTTCTACAGCTCACTTCTCCCAGTCCTGTGACTTTCCAAATAAACTTTCTCTTACAGTTTGAGTTGTGGCTCTGAATTCTTTCTTAGCCAGAACTCAAGTACAAAGGTTGCTGAACCAAAGTCCAGTTGGACACCAACAGTCTGATGCCTTGGTGCTGTGACCGCCACCAACAGCCCTATACCGCTCATCACTAAACTGTTTTCCAAAAATATGGCTATTTTTCACAAAAATATTACTTATGCTAACATAGTAGGAAATATTAGGCTTATTTTTAAATAAATTATTTTAATAATTAAATGATTGAATCATTTCTTATATATAATAGGTAAAATGAAATTTAAATAATGAAGTAAATTTTAAATAAATTAAGACCTGTCTAATGTCTCAGCTTTAATGTCTAATACAGTCTTAGTAGATGTAACCCACATAAACTGATGCTCTTTGGGACCCTCGGTGATTTTTAAGAGTGGAAAGAGGTGCTCCAATCAAAAAGTTCAAGATGCTGCACTAACACACTTCGATTTCAGAATGAACGCCCTGAGTACCTCCTGTGGAAAACACGATAGGAAACACAGTCGCGTGCTGTGCTTATGAAATGACTCTTTTATGTGCCTCCTGTCCCCAGACATTCCTCCATAAATTCACTTATATTCTGGTCAGTGGGCTTCCTCTCAAACAGTAGTTTTGTATTTATGACCCCGGCAGTGAATGCAGATATGTCCTCTGGCAAACACAGCCAATGGTGGTGTCTTCTATTTAGAAGGGGTCTTTAGAATTCCGAGAATTATCTCACTGAGTGAATGTCACAAACGGTCAGGAGATGGCACAGGTTTAACATGCCCGGCAGCAGATGATCCTCTGTTATGGGACACAGTGCCAGGGATGTCCCAGAACATGAACGACATCCCGCCAGTTAGAATCAGGGCCACTGCTGTGTAGCATTCCACTTCCAACAACAGCTGACTCACTGATTAAGCTCCTATGTTACAAACTGCTCTTTTATAAAATGAGCAGGATGACAGCAATTTATTACTCTGAGTACCGACAATTTGTATTTGCAAAATTTGTATGCAAGCCAAAAATAACTTAAGAACTAATTCATATTTCTACCATGCTTTTTAGAATATAGAGTAAGGCCAATTCTCCACTTCTGGCAAGACTGGAAGCCCCAATTATAAAATTTAGTTATAAATCTCTTCTTCCTGTCTAGTATCTGAACAACGGGCCAGAAGGCTACTCTCAGAGGGCTGTAAAAGAGTTTGGGAAACAGTCAAAAGTGCAAAGTGCTGACCAACTAGTCTGTGCAAAGACTCTCCCCGAGGAAACTCAGTGCTTACACAGAGCTGGCCTGGAGTACAGGCCATTCAATCCTCTAATTTTCATTCTGGAATTTGCCCAAATAATAGAAGCCATTAAGTTTATTTATGCAGTTTTGTAAGTGTCTAGTTTATAAAATGTTGCTTAATTTTTAAAAGATGACCAGGAGTTCATCCTGAAAGCTGAAGACACTCACCTTGAACTCTATTTTTTTTTAACTGAAGATGAAATTAAATTAACATAAAGTTGGCTTCCAATAAAACATTCTTGGATGGAATTTTTTTATTGCCATAAATGCTTAGTAAGTTTCAGGTCCCAGTCTACTCACTGAGTCTTCCTAGCAACTGGATGAGAGAAAGACCATAATTACCCTCATTTCACAGACGAAGGTGCAGGCCCAGTGTGGCCTGCAGCCGTGCCGTTCATGCATGGCCGATGAGACTGAAGATCAGAGGGACAAAGTGGAGTCACTGCAGCAAAGCTGCTAAATTACTGTCCTTGTTTTACCTAGCCTGGGAGCTAAAACTTGAACTTTTCAGTCCTGGGTCTGTCCATGCCTGGATACGCAAACTTCTGGATTAAGCCTCTGATTACCCTCAAAAGGTCCAAGGAAAGGACACCTGTGCATCCATACCACCTGGCATCTGGTAGTTAGACCACCAATCATCTACAGCAGTGGTCCCCAGTGGTTCGGGCGCCGGGGACCGGTTTCATGGAAGACAAGTTTTCCATGGACCGGGGTGAGGGGGTGGCTTCGGGATGATTCAAGCGCATTACATTCAAGCTCACCTCACGCGGTGTGGCCCAGTTCCTAACAGGCCCGGACCGGTACTGGTCCAAGGCCCAGATGTTGGGGACCCCTATCTAGAGGGTTACCTGCTCAGACCAATCCAGAGGCTAAGAAGGCAGGCTGATTCTTCTCCAGAGTACACTTTCTGCTGTAAGAAACTCTAGCTTTTCTTTCTTCTTCAGAGCACCGTCGGTAGGTATTGCCCACTAGTGTTTCTGGTTCACAAGCTCTAAGACCCTTGAAAAAATCTTTATCATTTATTTCTAGCCAAAGCCTCCTGATTCATTCACTCTTGGTAGAAAGCTGGAATCCAGAAAGTTAGTCCCTCTGAACTCCTAAACCAGGATGCCACCCTGTCTATTTGAGATGCATGGGCGCTAACCTTAGATGATTTACAATAAGAAGATATCTACTTCTCCGGGGAAGATCGTGGTTTTAAGCCCCAGATTAGCTTTTATTTTAAAAAGACTCCCTTGCACTCTGGTGCATTCGGTTCCATTCTCTGCCTTCCTCATCACACCGCAAACACACAGCATTTACCTGCTGACGCTCCTGTTTCCCTCCCAGCCTGTGCTGCAAATATCTTCCTGCCTGCTACTCGGAGCAGCAGTCACCAAACGAGTGAGTGGAAGAACCAAGGAGTGAACAAACAACTGAACTGCCACAAATCTACTTAGTCTCCAAGAAGATTAATTGACAAATGAGTCTGGTGCACCCTGGAAAGTATGTGAAACACCCAGTGGGATGCGGGAAGAAAACATTAGCGGTCTCTCTGCTGACATTTACCACGTGGATGGACACTGGCATCCTCACCGTGGAGGGGCAGACAGCCGCACAGGGGGCCCAGCATTCCTCAGTGCACCTGGTGAGCCGTGGCGCCCTCACCCGTTAGCTTTTCGTAGTCTGTACCAAATCGCAGTTAACATGGGCCCAACTGAGAAAATGGCTGTAGGGCTTATGTTTTCAATTTTGTCTGAACTAACCATGCCAGAATAGGTTTTAAAAGAGTCTTACACAGAACTGCAAGAAAAAAAAAGGAAAGCCAACAACAATGCAAGCACAAATGAACAGGAAAATAGTAGAAGTGATGACATTTTTACACAAGAAGTACATCATGACATGTATTTTTCATATAATATTTTTCTCAGCCACATCATAAGATATAACAATAACAAGCTAATCAGATCTGGCATGAAGTTGGCAAAACACACACATACACACACAGAGCAATAAGCACAACAGCAAACCACCCTGCAAGTATCAAACATAGATTCCTATCCACTGTTCTTATGAATATAGTCCTTGCCTAAGTGAACATCCTGCCTTGGAAAACTGGCTAATTGCATTCTTACACAGTTTATAAATAAGTATATTTTTGTTAACAGCCTCAAAAATGGGGAGTTCACTGACCTAGAACCGGGCTACTCAAAGCGCACTCTGCAGAGGGGCCAGCACCAGCATCACCTGGCAGCTCATTGGACACGCGGAGCCCTGAGCTCCACCCCAGCCGCACGGGAGCAGAATGTGCATTTTCACAGGACCACCAGGTGACCCATGTGCACATTTCTGTTTGAGCACCACTACTTTAGAACACACTCCTTAAATGATCTAAATCCTAAAAGTTCAGCTCTTATTTATACAGTTACAAGGATTTCTCTTTTGAATTTTGACTCTATCAACTTGCAATTTCTAATATCTGTTTCCAAGTGTTCTTTAAAACTATAGAGAAACTATCCCCATAAACCAAAAGTCCGGTGAAATAATCTGCATGTAACGTCAGCAATGCTCTTATTCATGCCAGCATACACGAAATGAATGTTTGGGCCCTTGTGCCATACAAACCATCCAGCCACACCTTAACTGTTTTGACTCCAGCCTCCACTTACTTTTGTTTGATCATCAGCTTTGAACACGTAGCAGATACTCCGCCTACTGGCTGCATCGTCCTTAATCAGACAAGCAAAGTAACTTGGGTCGTGACTGTTGTGGATCAGTTTGTGAGCGTGCTGGGGCTTGCACTCGAAGACGCTGGAGCAGATCAGGGGATCCCACTGCTGAGCCCTGCCTGGCTCGGGTTCACATCTCAGTCCAGAGGGCGAGACGCAAAGCCGGACTTGCTTGGTAGCAGGCTCCTTGCTGGAGGCCTGTGCGCTGCGCCGTCGCACTTCTGCCACGACCCACGGCAGCATGGGCATGGTGGTCAGAGAATGCACCGGCAAGGAGCCCACCAGCTGCAGCGCGAAGTCCACCCGGACCTCCGCAGGGAACGGATGTTTCCTCGCGGTGAACGTTATGGGTTCCATCATGTGAGAGGTCTAGAAACTCAGCAAGATGTTGCTGCTCTTCTGTGTTAGACCAAGCAATCTATTTTCTGTGCTTCTGGTGCAGAATCCTGGGAGAGAAACACAGAGGCATCAGAATTTGATGAAGTCACAGCAAGAGCTACTTTCAAAGGGTTGTTAGTTCAGGAGAACTTAAAAGTCTGAAATCCAACTTGGGGTAGTAAGCATGCAATACAATACACAGTGATGTACTGTAGGATTGTATACCTGAAACCTATATAATTTTATTAACCAGTGTCACCCCAATACATTCAATTTAAAAAGTCTGAAACCCAAACATAGGAAGAAATGGAAATTTGTTCAAATAAGCCGAGAAAGAGCTTTCTTGAAATTGAATTTCATATAAAACCTGAATATGCCATAAACGTCACACTTACAAACGGGTTACAAAGATCCCCTGGGGAAATTCTTGTTAAGCTTCATAATGGCCCACAAAGGCAAGCTCTATAGAAAACAATGTGATACTACTCGGACAGCTTGAAACATTATTTCACCTATGCTTCAAGGAGTTTAAAATAACCAAATTCAGTGCTGGTAATTCCCTGCACCACCACCCCCCAAAAAAATACAGTAAACAGAAAAAATATCAGCTATCCATCGTCATAGTCTACTGAACTAGACCAGTTTTAACACCTTATCTATTGCTTATGATACCACTTAACTTTGAAAAGCCTCTCCCTGGCCTAGCCCAGAGGTTCAAACCACAAAGTCAAATCCTATTAACAGTCCTCTGTGCCCATTGTGTTCCGAACACTGTCCTAGATACCGTTTTGTTTCATTCACTACGCCGTCATCTAGACCCAAACTCTCTCAGCTGCCTTCCCCTCTATATCTCACTTTCAAAAACCATACTCAATGTACCCTAACACCTTCTTGTTCCACTGGATGTCGGAACCCTTCTGTTCAGAGCCCAGTTGCCTACAGCCCCTCAAGCCCTATTCTCTGCTCATTTGCTCCCTTCATATGTGTTCTCTCATGTATTTCCTGAGCAGGTATGCACATGCCGAGGACACAGATCAGGGCCACACCTGCCTGATTCACCAATGCATCCCCGGTGCCTGGCCCAGCGCCTGCCTCGGAATAGGCTCCAATAAATATTTTAAAGGAACAAGTGAAGACTCTCCTAGCCTAAAACTAGAGGTGTTTCCACTAGACTCCAGACCTCCTCCAGCCACAACTCTTCCTTTTCTGCACAAACGTCTTCAGGATATAGTCTCCGCTGCTGACCGTCCACCCAGTCTGGACTCAGACTAGAAGCACCAAGGAGCTTCAGAAACGGCTTCTGTTCGGACCACCCACGTCCTCTGGTTACGAAACCTAAGGGGGGCTTCTGAGTTCTTAACTGTCTTGCCCTTTCCGGTGAATTTCTCAGTGTAGACCATTCCCCATCCTGCTTAAAACTTCTGGTTCTCATCCTTCCTCTCGGTTACTTCTTTTCTGGCTGTTCCATGGCTTCCTTTCCCTGCTCCCCTCATTCCACTTGCTTTCTCTGGAAAATCTTACCTAATCTCTTGGTGTCAACAACCACATTCCAATTCTGCTGCTGCTGCTAAAAGTTTACTTTAATTAAGTACCAGGCACTCTGCATGCGTTATCTCATTTCATCTTCATAACAATCTTCATCTATAACCTTAGTACCAGTTAGAGACTATGATTATTGTTGCTTTTATGACCTAGGAAACTGACACCTAGAGAGCTTGGGTCAGTTGTCACAGGTGACTTGAGAGTCTACACCTCATTTTCAACCTGTGCTCTTGAGTATGGCCGAGAATACGTGTACCACATACACCCTGATGATTCTCAAGTGTCCATCTGCTATTGAACCTCAAAGAACCCTAGATCAGCACAAGCCATGAAAAATTTCTATCCAGATAGCCTACCTCATTTAGTTATTTTAAAACTAACTCAGTCTTACTTCTCCCCTTTCCCATTCCCAAAACTTGTCTTCTTCCCTATAAGCTATATCTCTGTGACCAGCAACAACACTTATTTTATTGGCTAAGCCACAAGCAAAGGAGTCATTGCTATAGGCTAGAGGTCTGTGTTTCCCCTCCCCAAACTCATAGGCTGAAACCCTAATTTTCACTGTGATGATATTAGGAGGTTGGGCCTTTTGGGGTGATTAGGTCATGAGGGTGGAATCCTCATGGATGGAATTGAATTTGTGCCCTTATGAAAGAGGCCCAACCAGCTCCCTTGCCCCTTCCCCCAAGTGAGAACACAGAAAAAAAGACAACAGTCTGTGAATGAGGAAATGGGCCATTACCAGATATCGAATCAGCCAGAGCCTTGATCTTCAACTTCCCAGCTGTCTTCTGTTGTTTATAAACTGCTCAGTCTATCGTACTCCATAATGCAGCCTGAATAAACTAAGATCAATCATTGCGATTCCTTCTCCATCTTACCATCACTTCTAAGCTGACTCTACATCTTAACACATCTTTCCTCAACTGGAAAGCAAAGTGTCCCAACCTTCGATCCATCCTTCACATATGTCTTAGAGTAATTTAACATGCACTGATCGTTACTCCTCTGCTAAAAATTCCTTAATAACCGCCACATAAAATCTAAAGTCTTCTACATGCTATGTAAGGTCTCTTCGGAACCCGGCCCAACCCCATGCTCCCCTCAGATGCCCACCTCCCTGCACCTAGTCAGGGTTTCCCGTGTGAGATGTGATTTCTCAGGTTTCT
Organism: Artibeus jamaicensis; assembly: GCF_021234435.1. Taxonomy (NCBI): domain Eukaryota; kingdom Metazoa; phylum Chordata; class Mammalia; order Chiroptera; family Phyllostomidae; genus Artibeus; species Artibeus jamaicensis. Next base: position 4,944,064 of record NW_026521954.1, read on the forward strand.
GTGCCAGAGCGCATCCTGCTCCTCTCTCCCAGCAACACCGGCCACAGACGGTAAAGGCTCTGAGATTTTAGCAGGTTAGCCTGCCACACTTAGCCTGCTGGTGGGAGACACGAGGGACCTGGGTGGGAGACTCAGAGCAACAACAGCAACCAGAGAGACAGCATTTGCGCCTGTTCCCTGACCCCCAATTCTCCTAGGCCAGGCGAGTCCTGTATCCACACTGACTTACAGGACAGACACCTGAGTGCCAGGAGCCCCCATATTTTATAATGGGGAGTAATCCGACCTGCCCTTTGCTCCAGAGGGAGACACAACTTCTGGCTTCCATGGCTGTTTGCTAGCTCGAAGAAAAGGAAGTTCAAAACGAAGGCCTCAGCGCCTTGTCTCACAAGACGTGTAGAAACATGAGAGCCAGGCAGAATCATCTCCCGGTGATTCCCACTCTTTAGATAATTCCAGCACACATTTCACACACAGGCCAAGTGACTCCCACCTCCTCCTCGCAAGGTGGGTTATGATCTCTGGGCTTTGTACCCAATCGTCACATTTACATTAGTTTGAAGAGCTGTCTGTCAACAAGACTGTAAACTTCCTAAACCCGGAAGGTTTGGGATTTCTGAAACCAGTGCTGAAATGCTAAACCTTTTCTGAAACAGAAGTCTCTTCTTTTGACTGTTGTATTTCTGTATGATATATACACATATATGCTAAGAGTGAATTTGATAATATAATTTGAACACAGCTTAGAGCTAATTTTTCTTTTAAATGTTCTAAAGTTCCGAAATAAACCCCTACTTTATTTAGCGCGCCAACACATTTCATGCTGGTGTATTGCCTGTCTCTTTTCCTTTGAAGAACAGCTTTCCTTGATGACGAGAACAGACTTGAAGTTCATATAACCCCATAAATAATGGTCTCGCTTTTTTTCCTCTCTCACCTACAGGGGAAAGTGGCATTAAATGTCTGGGTTAACTTCCACTCCTGTAACTGAATCTATTTCAGATTTATCCGCTGACAGCTGCTAATCCGAAGACATGTTTAAAGAAGTACTAGAATTATGACAAAGGGTAGACCCGAGATCTCCCAATCAGAGTAGAATTCAGGGGTGTCCAACCTTTTGGGCCACGCTGGAAGAAGAAGAGTTTTCCTGGGCCAGCCACACATTGTGTAAACAAACACCAGTGAAAATGATAAGCAAAAAAAAAAAAGACTTTAAGTAAATTTACAGTTTTGTATTGGGCCACACTCATAGCCACCCGGGGCCACACATTGTAGATGAAACCATTATTAATATGTCAGCAAAACAGTATCACAGAATTACTTCTAGTTTTCTTATAAGGGAATATATGCATAATGCCAAAAAATGTAGAATTTAGTCATTTCAGTAATTTAGTAAATAATCAGTTATCAAATAAGTTCTGCCATTTCATTGACAAAACAGAAGTTTTCACTTAGTGTCTCTGTAAAAAGTAGGTTGGACCATAATACTATTTATGAACTATGAAGCAATGAGTTCTATCTCAGACACAGCCACAATTATTTATAAGCAATTCAGATTCTGCTGATGTAAGATTCATAATAACAGACTAGCTGTTTGCACTACTTTTCAATAAACTGTTCCATGAAGCAGATGAAGTATTCAAATAATACTAACAAACAATTAGATTATTTTTTAAGCCGTCTCAGTCCACATTGTTTGCACACAGCCCTTATCTTCAAGCCCCAGGTTGAACGACCTGCTCCAAGAGGCCCCTCGTGCCTCATCCTCTCAGTGAGACGCACTGTGGTCTGCGATTCCAGCGAGGTTCAGTTACATTCTTGTGTGTGCAGCCCGGTCACTGACTGAGGCTGTCTGCCCTCTATGCAACTCCTACCTGCCACCGTCCATAAACACGGCGGGTACCCAGCACAGCTGCAATCATCCTTTCAGTGAAGCCTGCTAAAAGTATTCCTGGAAGGCTGCACTTAGATTCATAACATTTTAAAGCTAGAAAAAGTCTTTAAAGCTGTGTAGAAATTTCCCTCATATTTGAAGTGATTACACTGGGCTCTGGAGAAGTTAAGTGGTTTGTCCGACTTTGAGGACGGAACGAGGACAGCCCAAGTCCCTGACTCCCATCTGAGCGCTGCAGAGAACCTCGGTTTCCTCCTGAAAACACTCTCTAGGGTGCAGTTACGAAAGCAAGTTACTTAACTTCTCCAGATTTCAAGTTTACTCGAATGAGAATGTTTTCTTCCCTAAGTTTTCTTCTAGCTCCAGAATCTGGCAAATCTAATTTTCATAATGCATGGTACCAAATGTCCCCGACATTGTGTGGGGATCGAAAGCTGCTCTCGTCCTCCTGTCAAGAGTATAAATGTATAAATGTGGAGGAGGGACCTGAAGAAAGGATGGCATTGACTGATCAGGAAGTGAGAGGAGCAATGGTGGTGGGCGGTGGGCCCAAGGAGGCAGCTGCCATAGGGAACCCCCTCTCTTCCCAGCCCCTCGCTCCCTGCCAGCAAACCACAGGGAGTAGAAGGGGGACTTTCCAGAGGCTAATGACCTTCACCTTCTCAGAACTGGTGGGAGGAAGAAAAGAAAGAAGTATAAAAGGAGGTGTGTTGGAAGCTTCTCGCTCCAGGCCAGGTTAGGAAATAGCCGGTATTGATGAGCCACTGGGGACCTCCGAGAAGGGCAGGCAGGCTGCCGTTGGCCACTCCCCTCCACCCCTGATGCCACATCCACGGTTAATTTTTCTTTAACCCAGAGTGGTCATGCAGCTGAAGAGAATTATTCTGCCACCTGAATACTCTAATCTCATCATGCAGCAAAACCACCAGATTGGCTAAATTATCTGTTCGTGTTTGCATAGAACGCCACCCAATCAGAGCAGTGTGCTGCTCACCCAGGGGTCACCCACAGGCCCCTCTGGAGCAGTCGTCAGCATCACACAGAGCTCCTGGAGCCAGAGCTTCTAACCTTCATCATCAAGGGTGCTCCTGCACCTCTCTAATTTGACACAAAATAGCACTTTTGTAGAGTAATGATGTTCTGAATGATTTCCTCCCTAAGTAAATCAGATCCAGTTTAAGGCTAGCCCTTACACTGTCACTTCTTGTAAACTCTCCTATTGTACTGCACAGGTTAAAGGGGTGGTAGGTAAGGGGCCCAGTGGCTTTCAGGGATTATGTTTAACCCTCCCTCCTGGCATAGCTGCTTTAAGTTATTCTCCTATGAGCAACAGTAACATAGAGAGTAATAGTAATATATATATTTAATATTTAATAAATATTTAATAATGTTTAATTATTTTTTGGTTGTAGTTGATATATAATATTATATTCACTTCAGTTGTACAGCACAGTGATTAGGCATTTATATAACTTATGAGGTGGGCATCCCAGTAACTTATTACAATGTCATTGACTCTATTCCCTATGCTGTACTTTACATCCCCATGACCATTACAACTACTAATGTGTAGTTTTAACCCCTTCACCTTCTTCACCCATCAGCCCCCACCCCCTCTCATCTGGCCACCATCTAAATGTTCTCTGTATCAACGAGCTTGTTTCAGTTTTGTTTGATCATTTTTTAGATTCCACATGTATGTGAAATCATATGGTATTGGTCTTTCTCTCTGTTTCACATAGTATAATACCTTCTAGGTCTACCTGTGTTGTCACACATGACAAGGCTTCATTTTTTATGGCTGAGTAGTATTCCATTGTGTATATGTACCTCATCTTTATCCATTTGTCTATTAGTAATAATTGTTCACACATAATAGCACTTTTGTGTCTGTTAACTGACTTAACCCTCACAACCACCTTGGACAATGAGGACTATTATCATCTTGGAATAAGGACTCTCCTGAACTATTATCATTATCGCCCAGTTTAAAGATGGGGAATAAGAAGTTGTTGCACAGAGCATTGAAGTTACTTGCTCAAGGTCATACTAGTAACGAGTAGCACAACCAGGTGCTAAACCCAGGTCCTTCCACAGAGTTTATTCTTGGTCTTAACCACTTTGCTAGAGAAACTCCTATCAGTTAACTTCCTCTTCTTGGACATTACATGTAAGAGCTTCTATATTCTTACGACTTTGAGAGTATGTTTTAGCACGCTTATTTCACCTAAGGATCTCCTGGCTAGTAGGTGGTGAAGCCGGGACTGGACTCTAGACTTTCTGTCTGCCCACATTTCTAGTCTTCGAGATGTAAGACTTTCCAGAGGAGGTAACTCTAAAAGGCCTTCCTAGTGGATTAGTTGGGTTGTTTGTCTACCTAAATCTCTCTTGGTCTCAGTAATCCAAACCAAATGTCACAGTCACACTCTACAAGCATTAGTAAACAAATAAATAATAAAGTAATATTTGAGAGCTCACTATGTACCAGGCGCTGTTACCTCACAGAGATAAGTTGAGTCTGACGATAAACCTGTAAGTGCTCACCTACTTTGGAAGTGCAGAGTCACCGGTCATAAATAATGTATTGTTAGGTACGTGCATTCCTTTTTCAGAGAAAAATCGCTGCTGCTCGTCGCGGAGGACACAGGCGCACTCAGAATTCAGTGCCCTGTGTAGGCGCTAAAACACACTCCTGCCTGCTGCACGGCTTCACTGAAACCTAAGAGGCGAGATTGTTTCACGTGGCCCACATATGACGAATCTTTTTCTAAATATTTGAAACCCGAAAAGGGACGCACTGCCCTTAAATCTAAGAATACATCCAATGACTTGAAAATGTCAAAACCTTGGAACATGGCAACCTTCCTGTCTTTTCTGAAGAATCTGGTCTGAAAGTATTTCTATCAGAACATGAAGCTGGAAAGGGAGAGATGACGATAAAGGTCACTAAAGGGTGTTGTAAGACAATCCTTGGCCACCCCTACATTCCTTGTCTGCTCAGCGGACTCGCCGTCCTTTGTAAATGAACAGACTCTGCTTCTCCAGCTTTTAATGACCAAGAAAAGGGCTCAGAAACATATCACGTATTGGCAGTAACGTAGCCATTAAACTTGAGGAGGCTGGGAAAAGGGCAAGGAAAAGGCAGGAAAAGCCTCCCCCGCAGCCTCCCACCCCCACCCCCACCACACACACAGACATAAGCCCCCGAAATGAGCTGATGCACATTTTAGGTCACCCGGGGAATCTGAAGAGCAGAAACCGGGGACCTTCAGAGAAAGGTGTGAAGGGAGGCAAAGGCGTTTGAGGGAGCTGTCACAGTGTGATACAAAATTAAAAGTGAACTCAAAGACCAGATCCTCCGGAGCAGGAAGAGCAGGCAGAGCAGGCAGCCAGTCTCCGGGCACTCTAGCGACTGGAGGTGCTGGAGTGAATGAGGAGGAGGGCAGCACTCCTCGCTGCGGCCCGGTGGCACAGCCTGGAAGATGCTAGAAGGTGTGGGCATAAAAGGAATGGACCACCCACACCTGGCTCCCCCACAGGGGTGCAGCGGATGGCCACTGCAGCCCTTCTGGTGAAGGCTGCTCTCCAGGGAGGTGGGAGGCAGAGTCTCTCAACAGCTGGGTTTCTTCGGAGTTGCCCGTGTCTTTCTCCCACCCCCTGGTACTGTGACAAACAATGTCATAATGGGAGAGAAGGTCACCACGGACCGTCTGCGCCCAGCCAGGGGTGTGTTCGCAGTGAAGGGAAACCCCCGGAGCACTCAGTGGGACGGATAATGGCAGACTCCAGCTCAGTCCTACCTGATCATCCTTTATAACATCACTGAGTTTCCCTCCTATTTTATGGGCTTGCCAACAGCTGGGGAAAACCCACATAAAGGCATTTATTTTAATTATCACTTGACGATTTTATGTACTGCTTCGAGCCACTTTTAGTCCCCTTTGTATCACCTGTGCTGAATTAGCAGCCTCAGGATACTCCACTGTGTTCCCTTTGGAAAACGCCCCTCTGCGTTTCATCCTGTAACCCACAGCTGTGCTCACGATCCAGTAGTGTGTTTTGTCAATGATTACTTATAAATACAGCTGGAAAGAAAGCACTTCTAAGAGTCACTTCCCTATCACTTGGTTAGAAAGAGAAAAGTCAGATTGAGACTGTGATAGCATTCCATTCTCAACAGATGTAAAACACCTGTTTGCAAAAGCAGCCGGCCCTTTTCTATACCAGGGCTGGTATGCAAACTCCTGACTCCTGAAAGTGCTCAGGGTCCCCAGGAAGGAACTGCTCCCCAGCCCAGAGAAGCCATCTCAACTCAGGGACTCACCTGCCTCCAGGCTCCCTAAGCCAAGGGAGTAATGGAACAGGAAGGGTGCTTCTGCAGGGTGGGAGTCCCCCCACCCCGGACGGCTCCCCATTCATTCCTCTGTCCCACCCTCCCACACAGAGCAGGCTCACACAACACCACAAAACCCACGGGTGGCCATTCTCCAGCTCCAGCCAGTCCCGTTTGGACCCTGGGGAAGAGAAGGAATTTCTGCTTTCCTGGAAAAGGGAGCTCTTTACCAAGGCCTCAGCAGTTCAGCTTAAGTACAGTGCAAAAAGTTTAGAAGTTTGGACTTGTGGAAACAGCTGAGTTTCTTGTGTGTGACCCATTTAAACCAGGTCGTTTTTAAATGCTCTTTCAAAGTCTGATTATATTAACCAATGAAACCGTCCAGTCATCCACAAGGAGGACCGAGAGCCGGTTGCAGCGAATACTCGCCCCTGAATGCAGGGCACTCGGAAAACTGTGTGCTGGAGGGAACAGCCATCACTTTCCATTCCTTTTCCTTTTTAAGCAACTTTCCAGAGAAGAAGCTGTTTTAAATACATCACGAGTCCAGCCGCCTCTAGGTGGATGTCAAACAGAACGACACCTCTTTTTTAAAAATGAAAACAACATGTGTCGAGTTTGAGAGGTCCCACAACCACGAAGCTGCTAGAAACAGTGCAGCAGGGTTTCGAAATGACTGGTACAGGGCGTGCCCACGGAAAGAAATGTTTCACGCACTCGCGCCGCTGCTACAGTTACTCCCGCAAAGTGCCGCGAACTTTCCAAGGGCGGCAGGGGAGGACGCTGGCCGCCCTCCCTCGGTCTGGTCGCCTTTCGAACACTCCAGCCGTAGGGACGTTTGGCAGGAGGGGGTCGAGGGAGATGGGAGGACCCGGAGAAGGGGTGGGGAGGGCAATGGCTTTGTCGGAGCTCCTGGGTCTTAACAACCGGAAGGTTTCGCTTTCATCCAAGCAGGGGATCAAAGAGGTGGCGACGAACTTCCTCCCCCAGAGTTTCCCTCCTACACACACCCCGGGCCGCGGAGACAGCAGAAACGCCCCAGCGCTGCCCGATCGGGCGGCCCCGGAGCGCTGCGGCGGGGAGGCGGGGAGCGGCCGGGATGCCCGGGGCGGGACCCGCCGGGAGCCCGGGACCCGGCGGGAGGGGGCGCCTACCTGGGAGGGCGGCGCGCTCACAGCGCGGGGTCGGGCCGGGGCGCGCAGGTGCTCGGGGGCAGCTTGGGGCCGGCCCGGGCGGGCGGGACGTCCATCGCGGCCCCGAGCTGCGGGCTTCCAGCCGCAGGAAGCCGGGAGGAGAGCCCTGGGCTCGGCTCCCGCCTCTTTTCCACCGAGCTGAGGATACCAGGGACCCGGCGGCGGCGGCAGCAGCAACAGGCGCAGCAGCGGCCGCGGCGGAGGCGGAGGCGGAGGAGGTGTCTGCGCGCGGCTCGCGTTTCCTCCTCGCGGGCTGGGCAGGCGCGGGCGATGCGAGGGGAGGGCGGGAGCGGGGAATCTCCGGATTCGGTCCCCGGGGACCTCGGAGAGGGACGCGGCGCCCCCCCTCCCCACTGCGCCGTGTGACTGCGCGAGCGGCGCGGCCGGGACGGGCGAGTCACAGGCGGCGAACAGCTGCTGCACTGCGGGTCCAACGCGGCCTCCCTCGGCTCCGCGCGTCTCCCCTTCCTGGCGGTACATCCCCGGCCCCGCGGAGGCTCCAGCCCCGCCCGGAGGAGGGTGTGGGGAGGTGTCCAGGGCGCCGTCCCAGCGCAGGGTCCTGGCCCGCCGGACTCCTGGTGCGCAGGGCCCCGCGCGTGATTAAGGCCCTCGTGGCGCGATGCGCGGTCACACACCCTGTCCTCAGCAGCCTATTTATAGCAGGTGGCCGTGCCCGCGGGGCTCTCCGCAGGTGGCACTGCCAGCCGGCTCTGCTCGTCCCCGCGGTGGCGTAACCTCATCTGCACTCTCGCCTTCTCCCTCCGTCATGGACCTGGTGAACCCTGCACGGAACACGGAAGGCTGCCCCCCGTATCACCCCTTCTTCCAGGCCTTCGTTGGATAACGGCAGGGAGTGAAGTGAGGCCATGGCATCCTATGGGGCGCTGGCAGGCAAGGCAGGAAAATCGAGGACTCGGGGAAGCGGCAAAGGCTGAAGAGCCCTCCCCTAGGAAACATCAGGGCGCCGGTTTCTGAACAACTGCAGGGGCGACGCAGGGACTGGACTGGGAGCTTTCTCGCGCGTGCACGTGAGCGCACACACACACCACACATACCACACGCACCCCCCCGCGGTGTGCTTACCCCTGGATCGGGTTTGGGAAAGTTCCCAAGCGGCCTTGCAGAGTGTAAGGAGGCATTCTAGGGATGCGCAAGATGCCTGGGAAAGTGGGCTTCTAGGGCAGGGATGGCGATGAGCAGAGAACAGGAACCCTCCCAGATCCCTGTCCCACCCGTCTCACTTTCGTGAGAAGGCTGTGGGATCTGAAGAAAGCAGGCTACGGAGCGCGACTCTAGAGACGAGTGAGCAGGAGCAGGGAGAGGAAGAAGGAGGAGGTGAGGGGTGGAAGGGGCAGTAGTGGAGAGGCATCTTTGGAGTTATTTTGCTTAGTGTAGCTGGAGACCCACGTTAGGGAAGTGGCAGAAAGTTTGGGCTTCAGGGTTGAACTTGAACCCACATCCCAACTCTACCACTGGTGTGGCCTAGGCAAGCTGCTGGAACTCCATTCCCTTACCTGTAGAGTGGGACCAATGCATACTTTATCCGACCACAGTGAGGACACAATAAGGAAGGGAATGTAAAGTGCTTAGTGGTAAGTACAAGGGCCTCAACTAATGGCAGCAGCTACTGTTACCATGGAGGCAAATAGGAGTTCGAGGTGACTCTCTCCTCATCCCGGCCTCCCGCAGAGCAGGATCCTGTTTGATAGGGTCCCTTTGTGAGATTCCCTGAGCCCATTCCCCTGGATGCTTAGTTACATCCAGGGGAGGTGTGTTTGAGTGGGACACAAGAGTTTTATTCGCAGCTTGATTTAAAACTCTAGCAGTAGTGGTGGTAGCTGCTCCTCATTGAGGGGCTAGTCTATTTGGGACATTGTGGTAGGGACTTTACATGTATTGTGTCTAGTTCTCACGAAACTCTGCAGAGCAGAGGTGAACTAAATCCACTGGACTAGTGAGGAAACTAAGTGAAGGCCTCCGGGAAAGCTAGTGGGTGCTGGAACCCCCAAAATCCACAGCCCCCAGTAACATACTTTCTTTTTGGCCACTGTGTAACTCTTATAGCACTTAGCTCATTCTTTGTTATAGCACAGTTGTTTGTATACTTAGGTGGAGTATACAGATCTTTTTTTAAAAAAGAGGTGAGGAGTATACACAGACATGAATACTCTGAGGACTGGAATGTCCATTGGTTCCAAGGCCAGGTAAACCAGCTGTGCCATATTGTCCCCTGGGTCACACCATCATTATTCCACATCTTCATCTCCACCTCGGTGTGACAGTTCACATTCCCTCCCTGGAGCAGCCTGCTGGACACACATACGTCAAGTGCTTGGATGTCAAGACAAGTACACTGTCATCAGTTTCATTGCCACCCCAAACTGCCTTACATGCACGCATAACCTGGCAGGTGGTGGTTGAAACTATTACCTAACAACCCTGCCTGCTAGCCCATGCCTCTGGGAGAAGGGTTAGTCCAGGACTGGGCTCTGCTAACAGAACATTTTGGTCAGAACCACCTATCATTCTGCCACTCCCCTTTTCTTTTTCTCACTTACCCCCTCACTCCCATTCCACCCTCACCCCCAATTCCAGGGTACAGGTAGGCTGCCAGGTGGGTGCCTAATCAGGTAACAGACACAGGAAGTGGGGGGACTGGGGGGAGGGGCAGAGGCAGGCCGAGGCAGTGGAGTGGGAAAACATGCCTGCCCCACACTCCATGGCTAAGAACCAGCAAGTTGCAGCTCAGTGATTTATAACTTAGTGGCAAATGACCATTTGCCCGGATCCCTAACCTAGGTTAAGGGAGGATCATGGCCTTGTACACTGCAGTGATTTCTGCATAATTTTTCCAGTTTCCAGGGTGAGGTAATGGCCTAGGAATGATAATGAGGGATTTATAATACAGGAGAATACACATCTCAGAGAGTAGGATATAGCCCCCTCAGCCTCATTTGCACCCATTTCTAGCAGTTCTGGAAGAAAGAATAAAGGGGACAAAAGAAAGAATAAAGGGGACTTGGGGGCTGATGGCAGGATGAAGGGTGTGAGACCAAGAGGGGACATCAAGTTGTCCCAGTGCAGAGTGAAAGGCTAAGAGGTAACCACCCAGCTCTTACCCGCAGGTGCCTTTGCTCCAGGAAAGAAGTAGCTCCTTCCCCTGGTCCTGCTGATGTGTGTGTGTGACTCAGAGCAGAGCTGGTGTATGGCCACACCCGAGGCCGGAGAACACGGAGCCCCTGGGGGCCGAGAAGGTGTCCTGCTGATTGTCAAGTCACCAGGAACAAAAGCAAGGAGGGAATGGGCCACACTGTTCTGTGACTCTGCTTCAGGCCCTTGATTCTTATGACTGGTGTGACCCAGGAGTGCACAAGGCAGTTAGCTGACGCCAGTTCCTGACCCCTTGGCTCAGTGAATGAAAACCCCAGACAGGAAGGCTTCCACGATCTTGGCTGCCGCCGTGGCCTTGTGTGGACAACCTCTGCACCTCCCGCTCCTTCTGAAATCCTGCCAAGGGTCATTCTTCTGGCGCTTTCCCTATAGATTCTTTCCCAAAGTCTTCATTTGCAGCACAATTAATTATTCATTGCCAAGTTTGTGCGGTTTTTGTCCATAAAATAAAAGACACATTTTTCATTTTCACCACTAAGTTTATTGATTTGGATATTTTGAGTATGCCAACTATCCCCCATGTGGTATAACATTGATTGTTCTCAATTAATGTCTGGATTTGATCGCTATCAACTTCAACTGGTTTACTGGACTGTGGAGCATCATCCAGTGAGAAATCTCCAGCATAAAACTTCAAAAACGACTTTTGACATACTCCACCAGTTACAGCACCTTCTCCATACACTGAATAAATCATTCTTTGCATTTCAGTTGCATTTTTACCTTTCTTAAAATAATGAAACACAATATGCCAAAAATGTTGCATATTTTCTTCCATTTTCAATATTAAAATAACTATGCAAAGACTTACCAATTTTGGTGTTTTTTTTTTAAATACACACTGATATGATAACCATCACAATACAGTTTAACAAAATTGTTCCAAATGAAATTAAGGACAACTAAACACTACTCGAGCCATCTTCCAAAAACAAAAAACAAAAAATACCAACCCCAAACAAACTTTGTGGCCATCCCAGTATCAACTTGAAAATGGCTGCACAGCTCAGAAAACTGTGACCCACTGATGCATTAAAGCAAGTGAGAAGCCCAGATGCTGGGGGGGGTGGGGGGGACAGAGGCCACTTGACTTGTAAAAAGTTAAGAGAAGTAAGGATAAATCTAGAATGAAAAGTCTTTGTTTAAATAGAAAAGAGACCTTTAATAAAATTACTCATTATTTTTAGCTCTACCAGTTATTGAATGTTTATATTAGTTAGAAATCCAAACTTTGTTGCTATGATACCTTTTCACCTAACTTCCAGATATACATAATAAGATCAGAGTTCTTGATTAGTGGGTCTTCCAAAACTGGTGTAAATAAAGGCAAGGAATTAAAATAATCCTAGATAGAGCCCTAGAGCGGTTCAGTGGGGGTGCTGGTTCCCATGAACCGGAAGTGACTTTCTGGACCCCGGGACTGCCAGTGACACCTGGGATGTCAGAGAAGGTTCCAGAGGCAAGTGTGAGCTCCGTGGGGAAGGGTACGAGGCTGAGAAGCAGCGTCGGCCTCCAACACAGGAGGAGGCCGTACCTTAGCACCGGTGCTGGGTGATTTTCCAGCCATGCCAACCCGAGGCATAACCACTCACATCTAAAAAGTACATGAAGTCATACCCAAGAGACTTAATTAGCAATGAGAAATATCCTTCATGACAAGTAAATGGGGTGAAGTCAAGATCAGAGTCCATTTCATTGACTTGCCTGTAATGCTAGGCCCCTGGAATCGCTTTTGAAAAGGCATAAGAATGACAAAATGCAGTGGGGTCATAAAAAATAAATGAAACGAGCACACAACCCATGCAGATTTCGGAACTTCAGCAGTTTAAGTAAACACAAATTGTACTGCCGAGAGAACTCATGCTTAGGGGGTGAGACCACGTAAACCTGTGTCATGTGAGGACACGTGCACTGTGTCTGCAGCCCAGGGCCAGCTTCTGTGAAGAGTGTAGCCTCCTTTTATGGACAAAGCAGATAAAACTCTGGGCTCTGCTTCTACTTCCTTTTTCAGTTCCCTCTCCTGTTTGTTAAATCATCGCTCTACACAAGCCACTGTTGCACACAGCTCTCTGATAGTACGCAGTCTCTGCTTGGGGGTCCCACTTCCCACTTGAGCCGGTTTTGTGGGTGTAGGCGTCCAGAGCAAAGCTGGGCAAGTGTTAGCTGGCACATCACCCAGAGATGTGGTATTGAAAGATGTCTGAGGTCTGGGAGAATTTCTTTGTGATTGTCAGGGTTATGGATCTCAGGGACTTTGTCCAGACTGGTAAGATGACTGAGCTTCCACCACTGCAAGACCCCCAGTTCATTTTATCCCAAATGCCATCGCTACATTGCTGGTACATAATGTGTAATCTCACCTAGAAAAATGCAGTAGCTGCTGGTGTCCCTGCCTTTACCCTCACCACCCTGCTGTCTGCGTTTAATACAGCAGGCAAGTAAATCTGTTAAAACACTGGGCGGGATATGCTACTACTCTGCTTAGAACCCTGCCATGGCCTCTGATTTCCCAGATTGAAAGCCAAAGTCCTTCTAATGGTTTACAGAGCCCTGCGGGATCTCCCTTTCCATCACCCGCACCCCACCCCACCCCCGCACCTCATGCTACCAGCCTCAGGGCTCTCACTGCTCAGACTCCCCTGGCCCGGCTTCCTGTGCCTCAAGCCCGCCAGGCACGCTCCCCCCTCAGACCCCCACGTTGCCCCGACTTCAACTTCTTTAGGTCTTTGTCTAAATGTCACCTTCTCTCTGAGGATTCCGATCAACCTTTTGAACAGTTATATTTATCCATAGCACTTATCGCTGTCTAACATGCCGCATTAGTTACTTACCTGTCATTTGTCATCTGTTTCTTTGCCCCTGTTCCATGAGGAAATATTTTTTCTGTTTTGTTCATTGCTGTATCTCATGCATAAGAACGGAGCCTAGCATATGGTGGGCATTCAACAAATATGGAATGGATGAATGAAGGAATGAATGAATACAATTTGCAACATGACGTATTTGTGAGTTCATGGAATGTCTATATGGTACCTCCCTTAGACTGAGAACTTTCTAGGTTTCCCTCTACTTACCCCTTGTGCCCTCATCGGGTTTCTCAAATGTCCAAAGAGATGTGCCAGTCCTGTCCCACCGGTGAGCAGGGTGTTCACACATGTGACCACTTGTTTAACCATCAACACGGGGTCTGACTCCCAGATAAACTGGAAAAGGATTGTAAAATCATGGAACAACTGAGAGTTCGTCCACACTCAATGTCTGTCAAAAGCTTGGTTGAGAAAAGCATCCTTTTGGAGAACTGCCTGAAAGATGTACGGTCCGACTGCTCCTCCAGACCCTGGACCCCCTGAAACCAGCTCCTGTATCACCCCAACCCGAGTGAGGAGCAGTTTGCCTGGACTAGACCCAGAACAACGTCTTTTATCGAATTGCACTTTGATGTTGTCCCATTTGCCCATATTAGGAGACCACGTTTTGTAAAAATGCCCGATTCAGCCTGGGGATAATGTTTAATACCGTATACAATGTCCTTTTGAGGAGAATCAGGAAAAAGTTCTCTCAGGGCTCTGCCAGGAATCCCTTTTCTTCCGCGTGGACCTGTTTGTTTTTCCATCCTTGCACTAATGTGCTCAAGGGTCAGATGCGTGATCCGTTGCTTGGCCAGAATCAAAGTCATTTTGGGTATTAAGTCACTGATTCACAAACGATGCCCTTTCTAAGCCACTGCCACCCTGTGCCAGTTCTCATTGATCTGACACCAATGAACACGAATAACAAACTGGACTGTTCTGTATTCTGAGATTGTTTGTTCCACTTTGTAGGTGTTCTCAAACTTTTTTTAATGAAATGATGGTAAAAGTTAGTAGTTGGAGCCCTTGTTGGCATGTTTTAGTTTTGTTTTTTAATGTTCTTACCAGGCAAAAAATATAAGTGCATGCTTCTGTCTGTTTTCAGTGTTTGGGCAGTTTTACTGGCTCAGAAAATGCAAAGTCTAGGAAGCACTGGTTCCTTTTTTCAATTAAATTGTATATTAAAAATATTTTGTATTAGCTTTAGGTATACAGCATAGCAGTTAGACAACCATATACTTTACAAAGTTTCCCCTTGATATTTCCAGTGGTACCATACATAGTTATTACAGCATTAATGACTATATTCCTAGGCTGCACTTTACATCCCCAGGACTATTTTGTTACTACCAACTTGTTCTTTTTGTCCTTTATTTATATTGTTGATACTATTACAGATGTCCTCATTTCCCCCTCTCTCTCCCAATTTGTACTTCTTAACCCCTTCACTGTTCCCCGTCCCCCTTCCCAAGTCCCCTTCCATCTGGCGACCATCAGTCAGTGTGTTCTCTGTTTCTATGAGTTTGTTTCTATTTTGTTTTGTCGGTTATTTTGGTCTTCGGATTCTGCATGTAAGTAACATCATACGGCATTTGTCGTTCCGTGACTTATCTCCATTAGCAGAACACCCTCCAGGTGCGCCCGCGCTGCCCCGAATGGTACAACTTCGTTCTTCTTTATGGCCGACTAGATGCCACGTAGGCCCGCGCCACGCCTTTTAGGAAGCGCCGGCGGTGGCTTTACTCCTTGCTCTATTCAACCTCGCTGACATTTCTTCCTTTAGTCCCGTTTTCCTATTCGCTTGTTTTTAAACTTTCGTTGCTTTGAGTGCATTTAAGCATCATTTCTGGAACGTGACAGACACGAATGCACGAGTGGTCGAGGAGGTGACTGCGCAAACATCTGCATGGCGCAGCCGCCAGCTCCGCGGTGCCCCGGACCTTCTTACTAAAGCGCCTGGAACGTTGCCTGGAAGTGCGCAGTGCTTTCTAATTGACATGTCTCATCTTAATCCTCTTGGTAGCTCTGAGAGACGTTATTTCCCCACTTTCCCATGTTATATACATGAGAAATTGAGGCTGAGTTTTCATAAGGCAGAAACTTACAAAGGACAAATTGGAAATTCAACCTAGAGGTATGTTCTGCTTTCCAAGCCTGATTCTTTCCCTCTCTACTGTGTGACCGCCTTTGAGAGGGACTGGTTCTGAGCGTACCGTTCTGCAGAGTTGTGTTGTTTTCTAAGAAGACGCAAGGAGAGACTGGTCATTTCCTTGGCCTTCAGGATAAACTTCCCTTTTGCAAGGTGTTCCGTGGGAGGGCTGAGCTCCGGCTGGGGCTTTCTGACCCTGCTGAAAGCTCAGGCAGCATCTTCGAACTGAGTCAACGTCCCCTTGATCAGCGCATATTGAAAAAATGTGTTCTGGACTAGTCTCCTTTTGATCACTTTTCTATCACAGAATGACTCATATTGTGCAACAGCATTGTAGTGGGAGCTTGCCTCATTACTTACTGATTTCCTTTAACAGTAACGCTGAGCTAGAGACATTCAGCCCTCTTCTCATTTTCC
Organism: Artibeus jamaicensis; assembly: GCF_021234435.1. NCBI lineage: Eukaryota > Metazoa > Chordata > Mammalia > Chiroptera > Phyllostomidae > Artibeus > Artibeus jamaicensis. The sequence goes on from NW_026521954.1 coordinate 4,960,070, forward strand.
TGTTGCTAAATATAAAATGGAAGATGAAGTTCTATTATTCAGGGGAAAGGAATGTAAGTCCTTGAGTGGAGCTTAGGGAAAAAAATTAAGGGGGAAGTAAAATTTCCTAAGGTCCCCCAAGTGGCAGGCATGTACCACAGAGGGCTCGGTAGTCTTTCAACCAAGAGAGATTTGTTGACTCGTCTGCGGACTTGAACTAGACACTGGAGTGAAGCAAAGAAATGGGAGACATTGTCCCTGTCCTCAGGACCCTTACTCATACTCTACTAATTAGGGTCCAACAAACTTTATTCTAATAAAGGCCCATTTAGTAAACATTCCAGCCTTTGCAGGCCATTCAGTGTCTGTCCCAACTTTTAATTCCACCACTGTAATACAAAATGGCAACAAATAATATGTGGACAGAGAAGTATGGCTGTTTCTAGTGAATGTGGACACAAATTTGAGTTGCATAATTTTATACATGGTATAAATATTATTTTTTATTTATTCAATCATTTAAAAATGTCCAAACTACTACGTCAGACTAACAATCTTCTGCACAAAAAAGGACACCATCAACAAAATGAAAGGCAATTAACTGGAACGGGAGAGGTCATCTGCAAACAGTGTATCTGATAAGGGGTTAATATGTGCTTGTCATCAACACACTAATAACAAGATGGGTCTGACAACTACCACGATTCTGAGTAGTGATGAGTGTACAGGATAAACTGAAGTATTTACAGATGCAATGACAGGTCTGGACTCTTCAGAATTGTCCCATAGTAGGGAGATTGGGTACACGTTGAGGACTAGTTATAGCTGAGCGATGGGGACTTGGAGGTCCACTTTATTATTTGCACCCCTTTAAAAGTCTCCATGACAAATTTAAAGAGGAAAAGGCAGGTGAAGGTCAGCAATGAAAATCACCACAGGTTCTGGGCCAGTGTTTTGAGATGGGGGTGCCCAGAGGGAGGCTGGAGCAGGGCAGCTGGAGCTGAGTGGGAAAGACTATCAGGCTGGCCACACTGAAAGCACGCTGGGGACGCCTGAGCAGCAAAGGGCAAGTGGCCATACAGGGGCGGAACTTGGGAGAGGACTCTGTAGTCCTCCCGGGTCAGTCACAGCCAGGAGCACAGAGCAGCTCTCAGAGGGCAGAGAACCAGTGACTGCACCTCAGGGAATGACCGGACTTAGGACTCAGAAAGGAACGTATAAATAAAAGTCTGCAGAACCAGCAAAGGAAATAATTAGTGCACGTCTCCATCTATAACGTCTACTTTTGTTCTGTTAAATGACAGGAACACAATAAATGTAGAGCTGCTTTTCATTCTAGCCACCTAGAGATTTTTTTAAGGGTTTTTTGGTCTTCCAGATAAGGTGAACTAATTCAGAACGATATGTTTTAAGGGCACAATCAGGCTCGTCATCTCTGTAAATGGCAACCCGACTTCCCTTTGGAAGTTGCACAATGCTATTGTGAAATGATTTCAGAAGTTCTTTAGAACTGGAGGTGGCTCTTTCTCCTGAGTGCTGGACTCCATTCTGCCCCAGGTTTGGGCCAAACACCAAAGTGGCTTTCACTGGACCCTGGAGGGAGGTGGCCGACAGCTGTCGCTCACATTTTCTCTTCAAGGATCTGCACAAGGGAGCCAGGTCCAAAGAAACCATTCTCAGCACCTCTCTCCATCCTGGTGGCCACACATCCCTGTTGGAGGCACTCACCTCTTTACAGTTGTTTCTCACTGTGAATCTGAGTAGCCACTGCACTTTGCTGACATGGAGAAGTCTTCAGAAGAAGGCATATTATTTTAATTTTTGATTCTCATCTGCATAGGACTGTGATATCTTGCTTTCGATGGCATACTTATTCTACACAAATATAAGGTTGCCCCCCAACCCCGAAACCTGTTTATTTATTAAAAAACCTGTATATTTTTACGTTTAACCTTCAGTCATCTTCAAAGTGCTGTCCATTTGATGCAATACGCTGATCGAGATTTTTTTCTACTGCTCAAAACAGTTTTTGAACTCATCAATTGCATTTTAGTGCTTCTGCCCTTTTTTCTTTCCCCTCTTCCATATCAGCAAAACATTTCCCTTTAAGGATTTTTTTAAATCAAGGGAAACAAACAAGAAAAGCCACTAGGAGCGAGATTGGGTGAATAGGGAAGGTGGGACACAGGGAGTCATGCTGTTTTTGGTCAAAAACTGCTGAACACTTGGTGCGGTGTGGGCAGGTGTGCTTGTAAGTCGCCCATCATGAAATGGGCCAATGCGTTGAGTCTTCAAAAAAAATTCACTGAAGCCAAACACAGCCTCTCACAACAATGCCAGCTGGTCCACTGATACAGATGGGTTCCTAGAACACTCACCTAGGGGAGGAAGCTCTCCAGAACATAATTCCAGCTTTTTTGGGGTCCTCCCTCATATGCTTGCAGCAAGTGTGGGAGAGGAAGAAACTTTCCTCTACTCAACATTCTTTTGACTGGTCTGATGATTAAATTTACATGAGGCAAATTAACAAGAGAAAATAAATTTAATTTCATACATACTTATGGAAATCGACATACATGAGAGGTTCAGAGACAAGGAAAATGAGGTATGTGACATCCTGAGTCTTGGGGCTTCAGAGAGTCATTGCAGGACAGTAAGAGAAGCAGATGCTCAGTGTTTACCGTTCGCCTGCCATATAGAGTTCAAATAAAAGTTAATCTCTTATCTCTGATCATCTCTTATCGTGGGCAAGGCCCTCATATTCTTCTAGGAAGTGAAGGAAGGGGGCAGAAGTTTCTCATGAGCCTGCAAGGTCTTGATTACACTCAGCTCAAAATAATCTACATGCCAAAGTAACACTTTGGGGGAAGGCCTGCTCTGAACCCCTACACAAGAGTGGAACAAAGGGGTGATGCAGGGAAATGACATGCTCCCAAAGTGTTTCAAACAAAAACACTAGGAATTTGAACTGGACAGTCTAGGGGGGGAAGGTGGAAAGGGGGCTTCCCAGAACTGCTTGCTCACACCTGGAAGACTTGTCATGCAGTGCAGCGCCCCCTACTGCAACGGTCTTTTCACAGGTGTCCTTCCCCTGTTGCCTGAGTCCGAGATGGGGACCGCACGTTTCTTACCTGTATCTAAACAAGTGCCTGGCTCATAGCCATTTCCAAACACAATTCAATCAGTGGACATGTGAATGAACGCAGGCGCATGCGTTTGATCCCATAACGCCCTCTGAGTTACCAATGTCGTGGAATAACAATATTTCCCCATAATTGCCTGTTCGAGGAAAATCAATGAGGTAAATAAATGAGAGGTACCTCCAGCGTTTAGAGGAACCGCTGTTATTTTGTAGACCACAGAGAAAAGTTGACCTGCATTTCCTCCAGCAGGTCAGTCCCTCAGTCCGAACTTGGGATTTGGTGTTTTTCAGCATCAAGAGGAGATGGGCCACCAGCTCTACACTCCAACTGGGAGACCCTCCCCGAGCAGGTTTATCTACCAGAACACACCGGGGGCTGATATACAGCCCTCCCTCCTGGTCATGCCTCCCTCCCCTGAGAAAACTCGCTCCCAGACACCTGCAGGTCCCGTGGTCTGCCCTGCTGGTCTCTAGTTGCAGCCCCCACCCCTTCGGGCTGCGAGGTAAGGCAGAGTACAAACACAAGGTCACTCTTTGGTGCAAAGTGTTTGCCCTCATCTCAGAGGGCTAGTTGAGCATTCCGTCAAAGAGACTGCCAGTGACCCATTGTTGCTGGTAGAGCTCTTACTGGATTTCCACAGAATTTAAGGACCTGAAGCATGAAATGACCTCAGAGGATATTTAGTAACATCTTTACATTTAAAAAAATGGTCACCTAAAGTCCAGTTTATATTAGTGTTTGCTCTTGGTGTTGTACATTCTACGGAGTTGGACCAAGGTAAAAAGACATGCATTCACTATTATAAGAGAATTCTTTTACTGCCCTAAAAATTCTGTGCTCTGCTTATTCATTCTTCTCCCCTCATTAATCCCTGGCCACCAGTAATCTTCTGTCTGTGCAGTTCAGGGGACAATGCATCAGTGCAGGCGGGGCATCAGAAATGATGAGTGACCACTCTTGTGGGGGAGGTTGGTAACAGGGAAGGCTGTGCATGCAGAGGGGAGAGCTCCACACAAAGTTTCTGTGCACCTGGAAATGCCCTAAAAACAAGTTTAAAAATACATCAAGACTTGAGACGGAGAAGTGACTTGACCAAGGCCACAAAGCTGGTTTGCAGCAGACCAACATTAGAACCCGGGGGGTCTTATGTGCCACAAATTATGCCACCCTGAATCCCATAATAAGAGTCTCGGAATAGTGTGTGAGCACCCACGGTGTGCTAGTTCTTGGAAATGAGTGAGAAGTAAGTCGGGGGATCTCCTTTAGGTGTGACAGCTCAACCGCTCACCTGAGTAGCTGAAGAGCGGGGTTTGTCCTGAGGTTTATATCTGGGGCCCGTTACCTCCCCCTCCCCCCAAACACACACACACACCAACACCTGTACACCTTTGCTAACACTGTGCTCTGTGCCTGGAAGACTTTCTACTCCATCTTCAGAGGCTCCTCACCTCCAGAGGCGAAGCAGCTCACTCACCACCTCTTCTGGGAGGCTTCCTCCGGGCGGAATGGCTCTCACACACTTCTGACCTCTGAGTACTTTGCAAAACTCTATTATGGAATTTGTAAGTGTGACCATTATTATTACTCGCCGTCCCGTTAGACCGCAAGCTCCACGGCAGCAGAACTGGACCGCCATCCCTTCCGCATTTTCAGAAGGGACTCTGCGACGGGGTCCAGTTTACACGCTCGAAAACACAGACAGAATGCAGACCCACCATTTCTTTTTGTCCGGAGTAGTTTGACACTTGAAGACATTACAACCCAGAATACAAACAGCTTCTGTAATGAAGTGGCTGACAGAATATATTGAATATTGTAGATTTAAGAGTTCTGGTAGGGCACAAGCTTACATGACTAAGATAGAAAACCATTTTTTCCCTTTACATTAGAAAAATGATCATCAATATTATAATTTTTCGTTGTTCTGAAACACTTCATAACCATTTCAGTTAACAATAAGAATAGTAATAGGCAATCATTTGCTTGAAAAATAGAAAATCACATGAACTACATGAAGCACAGAGAGAACGGCAGGGCCCCGCCTCACGAGCGCACGGTCAGTGGGAATGGTTTGGAAGGCTGAGAGGCCGACAGTTATGAGGAGGGCAGAAGGCACAGGCCAAAGTAACAAACCTGAACAAGACAATCTATTATAGGCAAGTCTGGTTTCAGACTTTGATTATGTACAAACAAGGCAAAAAAATATCCAAGTCAGGTAGATAGTTATTTATCATCCTTGCTGCCTCAGGAACAAGAATTAAATTGTGAGAGAGCAGAAAATTGTACCATAAAGTACTCTGCAAGTTTCGGATAACCAGCTGTTTGAGTCAAGATTTAAAGAGATAAAATGAATGCTAATGCATTTGAACAAAGATCCTTAAGCTGATTTCCCCTAGTACATGTATAATGTATAATGGTGTATTATAACTAAAAGGGTTTAGATTTAAAAATTGTTTTTTTAAAGTATCTTTTGCTCCTTTTTACAGGTTTCTATAAGTTACATTTTCCCTAAACATGAACACAATATTTGATCTCTTTATTTTACTTTATAAGCAATATGATAGAAATGTAAACACAGGGTGGGCTAGAGTAGGTTTACAGTTGTGAGTACACGAAACACAAAGTTTACTCTCGGATTATTGGTTCTTACTCATTGTATTATGTTCCACACAAACAGCTGTTAACTGACAACCTACTCTTGCCCACCCCAGACATGTACGGGAACACCTTAGAGATGTCGCAAGTTCAGCTCCAGACCACCACAATAAAGCAAGTACAGGATAAGGCCGGTTGCAATCTTTTTGCTGGGGGAGGGTCTTGCCTTCAGTTTGTAAAAAAAAACACAACCCTTGTGAACTCAGTACAGCAAAGCTCCGTAAACGAGGCGCGCCTGTGCTTGTCAGAAGGCAGGAGTCCAACACAAGACCACCCCGTATTTAGTAACTGTGTAGACACATCCTGGCTATTTCAGTTGTTCATAACGAGAATTAGAGAGAAAACACACATTTGTTTTTTATTCTAGTGAAAGCATATCTGTAATATATTTTTATATCTTCATTTTTTAAAATTTTTGATAATGCCCAGCATCAACCTTTTTAATAGGAATGTTGGTTTCTTAGGCTTGCCCATCTTTTCTGCTTTGATGTTAAAGATCACACATAAAACAATGAGGAATGTAGATCTATTAAAAAGCATAAATACTTGTAGTGACCATTTAAATTATTTGGCCCTCGCGAATAATGCTTAAGAAATCAAGTTCCACTTAATTGCAGGTAAATGGAATTGCGCCCAACGCTGGAATATTTACTCCACCTTTGCTTGGAGGTTATATTTTTGTGGTTGGAAAAAATATTCCTCAAGAGCAGCGACTAGTTCATTTAGCTCTTTCTTCAGCTGCTCAGGATCACTGCAAAATAAGAGGGAAAATCCCAGATTAGTAGATTACTCCAAAGTGTATTTTACCCAAGCAACAGGGAAACACAACCTTAAGAGCGCTAACTCAGACAAAACAGACCTCCAGTGACTTCAGCCTCTGTTGACGTAGACAAAAAAAAATCCCATGAGACAATATCCATTATTTTCCCTAAAGGTTTTCCCAAAGCCTCATCCATAAACAAAACATCACCCCTTCACAGTCCTCAAAACCACTTTTAAGAAACACAATTTCTCACCTACGTTATCCCCTAGGCAATGTCTGCACCCAACAGTGCAGAGACAACTTTCACGGTTCTGGTTGTCCTTAAATCCTGAACTTCACAGAGGATTCTGTTCTGTCCTCAGCCGCCCAGGATAAGGACGTTCCTGATTCTGTTTCCCCTCCAACTGCTGGGAGCCACGCGGCAGAGGCAGGTGCAAGGCCATCCCAACACGGACAGAAATGGGGAGGCTGTTAGCAGCCCAGCTCAGCACACACCAGGAACTCAGACCCCGGGGTTTTCTGTATCATCCTACCTGCAGGACAAAGGGGCCACAGCTGAGCTACAGCCGAGAATCTGGGGAGCTAGATTCCTCCAAGGAAATCAAGTTTTCAGAAACACTCATTCATATGTAAATGACTGGAAGGCAGGGACAGATAAAAAGGAAGTGTGATTAGACGGGCTTCCAGCAGCTCTTGTGACAGGCCACCCTCGCACAGACTGAGTCACTGTAAGAACTAAACCAAAAAGCTGGTGCAAAATACTAATCCTTGAATTTAAAATTGTACTACTTCCTATTTGACCATATTTAACATACGCAAACTTTTCATTTTACTGGAAATAGCAATTCCTGTAATTGGTTAAGACCGTTTTTACATTGTGAAAGTTAAGCAGTACAAAAACAATCCATTTAATATATTTTATTAACCCACCTGATTAATTCTGGCTCTACTGGGGTCCGAGGGGGTGCCCTTGGGCAAGTGGCTTAGCCTCTCGGAGGCCCAGATTCCTCCTTTGTGAAACTGGGATAAAGACCTGCCCTTCCTGAGACAGTTGTTGTATAGACTGAGATAAATTACATAAAACAATTAGGACAGAACCTGGCCCCAAAACCTCAATAAATGGAGCTCTCATTATAATTATTTTTACCTCCACTGGTAACATGAAGTAATTATGCTTCATAAGTACATGAGAATCACACAAGTCTTTTCCCTCCATAAGTATGCTTCGGAGAAAAAAATTCTCAAAGGCACATAACTAGTCATCATTGTGGTTTTTTTCATATACCTAAAACTAAAACTTTACAGTGAATTTATTACATCTATAGACATAAATCTGTATGTCTGTAGATAGTATGTAGAGAGATATGTATCTATATATAGCTCCTACTGGCTTTGTTTGTTCGAACCCTGCCTGCTACAATTATTATTTAAACCTTTGATAGTCAGAGAATGCCCTTGTTCTTAGGAATGCATACTGAAGTCCATAACTTACTTTCAAACGGCTCAGGGCAAATATATATGGTGATATATATATATATATGGTGAGAAAGCGCAAATATCACAGAATGCTAATTCTAGGTGTTAGGGTAGGCAAATTAGGGCTTCTGGCCAGTCATAGTAAATACGGTTTTACACACGGCCATGCCCACTCCTTCAGGTGTGTGGCTGCCCTCTCTCTCTCTGCCGCAGCAGAGCTGCCCAGAGACCGCACGGCCTGCACACCCTGAAATATTTACTGTCTAGCTCTTCACAGGCAAAGGTTGTCAACTCCTGGTCTGAGGAAGGGCACGTGATATTCACTACCTTGTTTCCACATTTCTGTAGGTTTGAAATTTCCCCAAATGAAAATTAAAGACAGCAGCACCAATAAAAATATTTTTAAAAAGCAGGATTTAAAAAAACACAAACAAATAAATAAACAAAAGGGGTTTACATTCTAAAGGATCAGCGTCGTGAAATTCTAGGACTCAGTGACACTCGTGACATGACCACGTACTATCTAAGGTCATCACCGAACGTGTGGACACCTCAGCGTTGGCTGTGCTGCTGCTGCCGCACAGCTGGCGCCTGGCTTCAGCCCTGACGGCACATCCATGACGACTTCGCTCTTAGTGTCGCATTTATATTAACAAAAGCAAGCCAGGATCTTAAACACCATAGATCCTTAAACATTCAATAGTACTGTTATTATAAGGCAAGTTTTCTGAAATGTTAGGCGCATTTTCACAGGCTAATGAAAAGACAAATATATATAGAAAACCTCTATAAATTGGACTAATGTTGATTTGTTTTCAAAAGAGTAGGACACAGACATAAAAACACTAAGTGAGGATAAGAATTACAAAGAAGTCAATAGAAAACCACACTCGATATACTAGCAAATAGCTTGTTATTTAACACACCTGGAAACACACTCGCACTGTGTTCAATAAGATACTGGTAATGCAAAGCTCTAGGAAAACAAGCTGTTATATCTGCTTAAGTTGCTAAATAGTTGAGTTTTTGCCCTTTAAATGCAAAAAGGTTTTGACTGGGAATCTGGAATGAAATACATTACACAGTCCCAGGACTTGGTAAATATATTTGAGTATCTTAATGTTTGAGACCCATAATCATGACTTTGCTCTGGAACCCTTCCTTACTCAGAAGACTGGGGACCGCCGGGTGTGGATGCAATTTCACTTACAATAAACTCCCAGAGCAGTAGTAACATTCTGAGTTCCTGTTTCCGTGTTTCTGGTTTTGTTTTGCTTTAGTATTTTTTGCTTGGCTATCAGCACTCACTTTCCCCTGTCTAAGAAGAGTCTAACCCTAACGATTGTTTCCCTGTCCTGCTAATTTGCTACCTTTTAGTTGTCATTGCCTTGTAATTTAAGTTGCTCAGTAAATTTCCTCTGCCTCTATTTCCACATGGTGCAAATATGATTCAAAGCCAGAAAACCCCTTGTACAAGCAAAACTTCAGTTTACAAATGTTCTAACAACTACCTGGGCGCAGGCCGTCTGCAGAACCGATTAGCCACGTGGGGCCACAGAGCACTTGAAATGTGCCTGGTGCAACCAAGAGTTAAGCTGACTTTTTAATTTCATTGAAATCTGACTGATTGAAATTCGAATTAAAAAACTGACACTTGATTCAGTTGTTGGAAAACTTAAGTATGACCGGGACAACTGGGGCATCAAAATCTACTTTTTCAACTGTAAATTTTGTGAAATCTATATATAGATCAAGTATTTTTTTTAAACTTGGTATTTGAACTGAGATACATGGTAAGTTGTAGGACACTGAATGGATTTTGAAGACTTCGTGTGACAAAAATGTAAAATACTAATAATTTTTTGTTATAGATTACATATTGTAATGACACCATTTAAATATACTAAGTTAAATAACATATATTATTACAATTAACTTTGCCTGTTTCTATTCACTAGTAAAAAATTTAAATTGCATCTGTGGCTCACATTTTATTTCTATTGGATGGAGTCGACCTCATCTTAAACTTTTCCCCCCAATTCTCACCTGTAAGCTAACTGGAGAAGTGCTAGGTGGCTGTGGGTTAGGCAGGTGGCACATTTACACATGCGAACCAATAAACCCACCGCAGCTGTTCAAGGTCAAAATGCTACAGTTGTTGGACAGCGACCAACCCAACCCCTTCCCGCAGTCACAGAGACGTGACCCCAAAGCTACCGGACCCCCAGTTCTGCGGTGCAAGGCCTGTTTTTTAAATTGGCTCTTCTTCAAGAAAAGTTGGGAGAGAAAGAGAGGTAAGTACTGAAGATGAAAGTGAACACGCTTGTCCCTGGAGGCTTCAGGCAGCTGTTAAAGTCACCATGTTGCTGCAGGTCCTGAAACAACCTTCCTGATTGCACGACACACTGGAAAGACGTTAGCATTCGAACAGGACCAATCAGGAGGCTTCGGGACTAGGAGCCGCGGCAGCTGCCATCCCTGCCTTACCTGTTTCCAGGTGGGGCACACAGTTCGGTATAGTACTTGATTTTGGGCTCTGTCCCACTGGTCCGCATGGTGGCCACACAGCCGTTAACAAAGGTAAAGGTGATCATTTGGCTGCTTTTACTAGTCGGAAGAACCTAGAATGAATTACACATGTTCTAAATTTAAATAGTAACAGGAATTCCTCTGGCCTAAGTAACAGTTTTCTCTGGATGAACATGAAAATATATGCCAAACAAATTCACTGGTTCACACAGACGTCCAGGAAGCTCAGAGAGTCCCAAAGAAGTTGGACCCAAGGAAGAACACACCAAGGCACATCATCATTACATTAGCCAAGATTAAAATGAAGGAGAGAATTCTAGAAGCAGCAAGAGATAAGAGGAAAGTCACTTACAAAGGACTTCCCATCAGACTGTCAGCTGATTTCTCAAAAGAGACCTTACAGGGAAGAAGGGGCTGGAAAGAAGTATTCCAAGTCATGACATCCAAAGACCTACATCCAAGATTGATCTATCCAGCAAAGCTTTCATTTAGAATGGAAGGGCAGGTAAAGCGCTTCTAAGGTCAGGTTCAAGGAGTTCATCATCACCAAGCCCTTATTATATGAAATGTTAAAGGGACTTATCTAAGAAAAAGAAGATTAAAAAGTATAAACAGTAAAAAGATAGCAAATTCACAGTTATTAACAACCACACCTAAAACAAGAGCAAACTAAAAGCGAACAACTAGAACAGGAACAGAACCACAGAAATGGAGATGATATCAGGGTTAGCAACAGGGGAGTGGGAAGAGGAGAAAGGGGGAGAAGGTACAGAGAATAAGTAGCATAGATGGTAGGTAGAAAATAGACAGGGGGAGGGCAAGAATAGTATGGGAAATGTAGAAGCTAAAGAACTTGTGACACATGGACATGAACTAAAGGGGGGAACGTGGGTGGGAGGGGGTGTGCAGGGTGAAGGCGAATGAAGGGGGGGAATAAGTCAACTGTAATGGCATAATCAATAAAAGATATTTTTAAAAAAGAAAGAACATCTTTGAGAAAAGGTACTCCATATAAAGGACATACTAGATAATGATAATCAGGAAATTTGTGAAAATTAAGTAATTTTGTTTACTAGGCTTTTTAACCTCCTTTGGTCTGTTCATTGAAACTGCTAAAGCTTTACTCAAATTGAAACACATCATTCCACAAGAAACTGATTTAAATAGATTAATAATGCATTCCAAAAACAGAAAAAGAACACTAGATCTTCTTCAACTATCCAAAAGAAGTCCACAAACCAAAGATAAAGCTCCTGACAGACGTGTTCATGCTGACCACTCCTGAAGCCCTGCTAAAATGACAGAGGTGTGAAAAGCAAAACCAGCCTGAGGGCAGAGAGGAAACAGGAAACATCAGTGCATGGGGCTGCCAACCCATCCAGGAAGTCAGAAGACAGATGGGGGAGCAGAACCGACCTGACGGAACACAGGATGACGCTGAGCACCTGCAGGCGACGACAGATAAGAAACCAGCCAAGGTGTTCCGCACAGGCCAGGCCAAGCTCACTACCTGGAGGCACCAGGTGATGCAAAGGGCAGGAGAGAGGCCAAGGCAGTATTTAAAAGTAGTTGTCAGGCCCTCTCAGATCCTCACCCTCTGCCCACACCGTCAAGCAACCAGCTCATAAAAGATGGCTTAATTGTCTGGTGTCATAGAACCAGAAAGTCTCAGGAGCCGGGGACACCAGGCCAGATGCAGAGTAGCATATGGTGCAAACAGAAATTAGGTTAGAGTCCACAGTGAATGTTCGCCCCCTCTTCCCATGCCCCCAGGACCTCTCCACCACTTAAAGGGCTCCAGCACCCAGTGGATGGCCCTCAAGCAAGAGATTGAAATGAAAGCCAGGCTTCCCCAGATGGGGCCCCTCCTACAAAAGTTAATTTGCTATCCTACTCCCTGGAGTGAAGTCTGCCAGATGACAAGGCTTGTGCCTACACACAGAGGCTCCAATCAGCTTTTTAGTGCCCAAAGGACCATTAAAGTTTACTAGGCTTTGGAGGAATGGTAACAAATAAGACACAAAGTTCAAAACAAACAAATTTTAAAAAAAGGACTTGTAGGAAATAAAGAATAAAGACAATACAGAGCAAAAAAAAGATCTACATTTTTTAAAAAGCCCTAATTATCATCCTTAAAAGCATTAAGATATTGTATACATGAAAGGAGAATGGGATGTCATTATTAATAAATTAGATTGTAAGAGCTGAAATCCATAGTCAACAGAAGCATGGAAAGTTAATGTTGAAAAAACCTCCCAAAAAGTAGGACAAGAAAATGCAGATGGGCGATAGGGAGGAACAAGACATGGGAAGTAGACCGTCAGCCCCGCAGGGCCAGCATCTCACCGAAAACTCGTTGAGGAAGAGAGAACAGAAAACGCAGGGGAAGAGGTTATTGGAAAAACCACCATCCAGCCATCCAGCTTCCTTCCCTGATGCAAAAATCAAGAAAATTTCTCAAAACTAAAAGAAATAACTGTGCAGACCAACCAAGACCCACCAAGTATTTAGAAAAAGGAATTTAGAAAAAAGAAGAGACTCACATTAAAGTACGTCCCTGAAATTTTGGAATCCCAAGTTCCCAAACCTTCCCTAGAGAAAGTAACAAGCATGTGAAGGACTGAAGATGGATGCCATCGGCACCCCTGTGTGCAGCACACAGTAGGCCTCTGCTTGTTCCTGAATGAATGAATGAACAAGCGAATGAATGAATACTCAACAGCAACATGGGAAGCCAGCCAACCATGGAGCAAGGCTTTCAAACTGAGGCAATGAAGGCCGAGGGCAGAATAAGACATTTTCAGATCTACATGTCTCAAATTTACCTCCCATTCCCTTTTTCTTAGGCAGCTCCTAGGGGACGAGATTTAGGAAAATGAATGCAAAAGGAGGAAGTCATGGGGTCCCAGAGCAAGGGACCCCACCCTGGTGAGTGGGGAAGGGACCAGGAGGGAGGCTGCTGGAAACAAAACGGAACCCACCGAGGGGCCGAATCCTGGACCCTGAGGAAACCCTACTGGGAGGCGTATGAAAGACAATGACGAGGGAAGGACTGGTGATAGTCACACAGCGGTCCAAGCAATGGGAAGAACGAAGGAACAATTGGTGACAGGGAAAACAATTCTTCGCACAAACGAGGGGAACCTAATTAAAGAACATCACCGAGCTAAGCAGGAAACAGCAGTGACTAGTCACAATAATTCACGTGCAGAAGGTAATGTCACCCGAAGTTACAGTGTGACTTGTGAGGACAGGAGAGGAAGGGGAGCGGTGACTGCTGCAAGTGCAACATTCTCCTGACCTCCCTGAACATTAAACCCCGATCTCCATGACGGAAAACTAACAAAGTCTGATAGCTTGTAAGTCAAAACATCACCCCTCAGCATGTTATTTAGAAGTGGGTAGTAAAGACCAGGAGGAAAACTGAGAAGGAAGGTGGGTGTCAGCAGTGTGACAAAGACGGCAGTGGTCCTGCACCCAGTTCCAACGATGGATAGGATGGGGGGTGGTTCCCCACTCAACCAAGCAATTCTCCCATTGCCACCCAGCGTCCTGCGGTTAAGCCCAATTTTGACACTGTCTACCTGAGACGGACAGGTCAATGGCTCAGTCCTGTAAAACCCTTTAGATGCCAGTTGTAAGACTAGGTGCTTCTAACTGGCTTTGCATCGGAGGTTCCAAGACCTCCTCCTTGGGTTTGATTAATTTGCTACAGCAGCTCACTAAACTCAAATAAACATACTACATACTAGTTCACTAATTTTTTATAAAATGGTGGAACTCAGGAACAGCCAGATGGAAGAGAAACACAGGGCGATGTATGGGAAAAGAGCAGGGAGCTTCCCAGCCCTGTACGTACGCACTTGCAACTCTGCCCGAACCTCCACCCGTTCACCAGTGAGGAAGCTCTCCAAACCCCATCCTTTTAGATTTATTTTTTTTAATTTTTATGTTATTGATTATGCCATTACAGTTGTTCTATTCCCCCCTTCATTCCCCTTCACCCTGCACCCCCCATGCCTACCATTCCCCCCCTTTAGTTTATGACCATGTGTCTCAAGTTCTTTAGATTCTATATTTCCCATACTATTCTTGCCCTCCCCCTATCTATTTTCTACCTACCGTCTATGGTACTTATTTTCTGTACCTTCTCCCCCCTTCTCCTCCCACTCCCCTGTTGCATGGAAGGACAGATAAAGTGCTTCTCAGATAAGATCAAATTCAAGGAGTTCATCACCACCAAGCCCTTATTATATGAAATGTTAAAGGGACTTATCTAAGAAAAAGAAGATAAAAAATATGAACAGTGAAAGGACAGCAAACTCACAGTTATTAACAACCACATCTAAAACAAAAGCAAGCTAAAAGGATAGCTAGATCAGGAGCAGAACCATAGAAATGAAGATCTCATGGAGGGTTAGTAACCCGTCCTTTTGGATTTAGACGGAGGCTTCCTTACGTGCACTCGGTGGATTGAACGGCTGGCCATTGGTGATTGAACTCAATCTCCACCCCCTTCTCCCTCCCCAGAAGGCTGGGTGGGGCTGAAAGTTCTCACTCTCTTATCACCTGGTTGGTTTTCTGAGCAACCAGCCCCCATCCTTAGGTGGGGGGTGCTTTCCAAAAGTCACCTTATCAATATAACACACCTTTATGTTCTCATCACTTAACAAAATTATAAGGGTTTTTTTTTTTAGGACCTCTATGCCAGAAAAGGGGACAAAGACCAAATATGTATTTATTTATTAATTATAAATCACAGTATCATCTTCTCTGCCTTGGCTGGTGTGGCTCAGTGGGTTGATTGCCAGCCTGCGAACCAAAAGGTCATTAGTTCAATTCCCAGTCAGTACACATGCCTGGATTGCAGGACAGGTCCCTGTTTGGGGATGTGTGAGAGGCAACTGATTGATGTTTCTCTCCCCCTCTTTCTCCTTCCCTTCCCCTCTCTCTAAAAGTAAATAAATAAAATACTAAAAAAAATAAGTCACAGTATCACAATGATATATGCTAGGCTTTTTACGGCATAATAGAAGGTACATAGGAGGGTCTGGTGAAAGTGGACGTTACTTACAGCTTTCTTATCAGGCTGGCTATCATCATAGCCAGTGGTAAGGTCTCTAACGCCAGAAATTTCAAATCTGCCACAAGTTTTTGGATAATTATTCTTCCCATCATAGTTTCTAAGGTTTTCAAATAATTTTTTAATTGTGTTTTGATCATGGCAGATGAAATACGAAGCTTTGGTAATATGGTAACCGTACCTATCAAAACAAATCCAAAGACAGGCCAAATGAGGAACACACGATTCTACACAGTAGGTCCAGAACAGGAAGCAACCAGCATATTCTGCAACATTTACCAAAACAAATGACCAGGACTAGCTTTGAAACACTAACGGAGCATTAAAAGAGCGGTACGGCAATTCACCCCAGGGATCGCCAAACCACTGCCTTGCCTCAGCCTCTGTGTGTGGGTAAAAACTTGGCTGGAACGCAGCCAGGCCACGCCCGTGTCACTACGCTCTGGGTCTGGCTGCTTTTGTACCAGAAAGGCAGAGTTGAGTGATTTCCATAAAGACTAAATAGATGTATGTTTCACGAACACATTTAATCTTTTTGTGTATCACTTACAATCACATTCTGCAACTAATGTTCTCATTTAGTAAGACTAATGCCATCACAAATGGCAATTACTACTAAATGGTTAAGTATCAAAAGAAAAAGATAATCTCGTTTCACTTTCATAAGAAATAACATTGATAACTAAAGGAAGAGCATTAGAAAGAATAACAGTATCTCATACGTAAGAACATAACACATTTAAGATATGACCACATGTGGTGATACATGTTACAGACTTGCCATGGTGGTCATGTCACAATATGTACATGTATCAGATTATTACACTGTACACAAGAAACTAATCAAAACACATTACTTCAATTAAACAGAGTCAATAGACACTTACTCAACATAGATGGCCTTCAGCTGCTGAGACAAAGACAAATTTTTGGTTGCTAGAAAGCTGGCCAACTCTGCACTTACGACGGCCGCACTGACTCCATCTTTGTCCAAAACAAAAGGGCAGCACATATATCCTGCAGAAACACGTGTCAGATGTATACGCTTAGGAGTGGGTTCCTTTACAGCGGGCGTCCCCAACCCCCCATAGCGGTCTGTGGCCCGGCAGGAAATGGGCTGCACAGCAGGAGGGGAGTGGCGGGCCAACGAGAAGGTTCATCCTGATCCCCATCACTCGCTCACGTTACCGCCTGAGCTCCATTTTATCCCCACCCTGCCCCTCCAACCTGTGTAAAAATCGTCTTCCAAGAAACTGGTCCCTGGTGCCAAAAAGGTTGGGAACCACTGCTTTATAACTGTGCGTGCACGTACATGTCTATACTCACCCTATTGTGTAAGAGGTTGTACAGTACGAGTGTGTGGACTCTTCTCATTCACCACTACACTATTTAAGAATCTAGCCCAGTGCCTAGCACGTACCAGGCCTTCAAGAAGTGTTTGCTGAATGGCCTGGAAGGAGAGTCTTCCTCCTAGACAAGTGTGCTCGTCTCCTAGGTGCAGCCCAAACTCCTCCAGCTCCCACGACACTGTTCCCTGCTGTTCTAGTCAGGGCTGAGTCTGTCTTCTCTGAATCCCTGCAGTTCCTGTGAGTTATATGACTCAGGTCGATACCTGCCCTATCTTCTTGTGTAGTTATTTGACTAGATCCTCAAAGCTGCTGTAGGCTAAGGTCAGTGTCCTTTTCTTTCAGGATCACTGTGTAGTCGATATGCAATACATATTTGATAAACCAACACATTTTTTTAATAAAAATCTATAGAAAGATAAGAGTGCCAATTGTAACAACCGAAGAGCAAAGCTAATCAACTGCACTTTGTATGATAAGTTAAATATTATATGTACTGTAGAAAATAAGACAGGTGAGTCACAACAATACATATCATTGAGTAAGTGTAACATGTCACAGCTTTTCCTAAATGAATAGCTCAAACATCGCCAGCACCACCACCTGAACTTCGGGTTTCTACAGCTCACTCTCATTTCTGCTTTCTCCTACTGACAGCTTAAGACATATGTTTTTCAGTCATTCTGGCTGGGCTTGGGGTCGTCCTTTCAGGAGACAATCCCTTTGATGAAGGAACATCCTCCCTTCCCCTGGACAGACCTCTACAGAGCACTTTCAGAGGCGTAACAAACTACATGAGACCTGGACAGCAACACCACAGTTGAGAAAACATCACAACTCCCCAGATATGTGGATTCTCGATCAACCAGCAGCCATTTACAGAATACCACTGTTTTAAGTCACCTGGGGAAAGGATTCACTTGCTTACATTAGTGGCTTGGCTATTTGCAAGATACTCTTTTTTGCTGGAAAAAAACAAAAAACCAAAAACCCTAAGATGCCAATTTAAAGTTGGGACAATCCAGGCTCTGTGAATGCCACAGAAGCAAAGCAAACCATGTGCTCCTGTTTCACACTGGTTTTTTGAACCCAAGTCCAAGTCCACACCTCTCCCCGTGTACTTGCATTCTATATATTAATGAAGTCCAGACTTATAGCTCCTTACCGATAGCTTCTTCAAATGCAAACAAGACATTTTTCCCCTGGTCTATTAGCTGTTTGGATCGGTTTCCCATCCACTTAAAGCCAGTCAGTGTCTCCTGAAGAGAGAACCCAAAAGAGAGACGTGCCTCAGACTTTCTACAGAGCGAAGGAAAAGGGAATGAAAGTCCAGGCCCCGGACACCTTACCTCAAAGTGAAAACCCTCCTTTAAGGCAATGGCCCGCAAGATTTTGGAGGAGACGGTGCTGGACAACATGTACGTGTCTTTGAGGGCACTGTGGTCTTGGTTCTTTTCTTTCCAAGAAGTGAACAGCCACCAGCCCAAGAGGGCCCCCAACTCATTGCCCGAGAACACTCTCCATTCGCCACTGAAAGACAAAGCAAGCCACACCCTGCTGCCATCTTCGGAGGGGCACCAGGAGGGCACCAGAGTCGCCGGCACAGACAGTTAAGCCAAACACAGCTCCCGGCAGTTTCTGGGGCAATGGTTCTTGTTATTTGTATTAAAACAACTGGCCAGAAATCTGACTGTCACTTCGCAAACATTTGAGCAGCTACCATGTCTCAGCCGGTTTACCTAGACAAACAGCCAGTCTTTGAAGGGCATATAAAATAAACATGTCAGTGATGATATATAATTTGCTTTCTCTTAGTCTTCAGCAACGGCTGTTTTTAAACAGAACTATGCTGATCCCCCTAGTATAACAATAGTGTGTGTATCTTAATTTTCGGTCAGCGTCTCTGGTTCTCAGAGGGCAGTAGTGCCCGCCTCCTTAAGACCGGCCTCGGTGCTACAACAGAGAGGGTGCCAGAGACATGGGTGTAATTCATCTTCCTCTCTGTGGTTCACGTGGCTAGAAGTACAGCTCACATTTCAGCATGCATCCCCTTAGCTTTCTTTTCTAAAAACTGATATAGAATTGAACCGTTTGATCACAATCTAAAGCCCTAACTCTTTGGTGCTCTCCACCATTCCCCAAACCTCACATTTGACACTGGAAACTCCTTGAACCCTGCTAACCTTTCAAGGCCGCCCCCCACCTCACTGCCTCCCACTCCTCTGCACAGACCCTACAGTCAAACTTGCCCTAGACACTGTGTCAGATCTCCACAGCCATTCCCCTCTAGTCTGCTCAACACAAATCCAACATTTCCCTGAAGGCGCCGCTTCTTACCAAGCCCACTGGCAAATACAGAACTATAAAGCCGCAGTAAGCCAAGTACTTTGCGCTCATTAGGCACTGAGTCATTAATCATAATACAATCAGTGACAAAATGAGGGATGGTAACAGAAATTTCAATTCCAGGTTCGTACTGGGCAGGTTTAATCTGCATTACGCTCACACAGCGACCGTGTGGCCCCTGGAACAGCACCTCGCGCCACGTTGGGGGACTTGACGGAAATTCAGTGAGGTGACCGTTTGCAAAGTAAATGGGAAATATTTCCGAATAGGACCAGACTCCCCAGAAACATGCGGCTGCCGAGGAGGTCATCCTTCCTGTTTTCTACTATGTAGGTAATCATAATTAACTTGTACCTGTCTTGCTTTTCTGCCACGGCAAGTCTATCAGCATCTGGGTCATTTGCTAAAATGATTTTGGCCTTGATTTTGTCAGCCAAAGCAAAAGATAAAGTCTGAAAGA
Organism: Artibeus jamaicensis; assembly: GCF_021234435.1. NCBI lineage: Eukaryota > Metazoa > Chordata > Mammalia > Chiroptera > Phyllostomidae > Artibeus > Artibeus jamaicensis. The sequence continues at coordinate 4,979,850 of NW_026521954.1, forward strand.
GAGCAGAACAAGGAGGGCTTCGATCAAGAATCAAGCAGACTGTAGTCTGTGAATACATTCAGTTATTGCAGCACTAAAAGAGAACTTCCTCCAAACTAAGGCTGAATTTTATTTCTGGAGCTGGTCTTGGCTGGTCACGTGTTTCTTCCTCAGCCAGGTGAGGTCATGGGAACATCAGCCAGTGACCCAAGCCTGCCCTTGGGATGCGCTTGCACATCAGACAGTGTGGGTGTGGCTGGACTGGTACTTCCAGGCCTCGCCTGTGACCAACCTCACCAACCAAAATAAACCGACTCACTGAATATCACTGTTACTCTACCCTTTAAAAAGGTCGAAGGTACCACAATTTAAACAGGACTCCTTCATATCAGAAAAAATGACATTAAGGAATAAAAATCACGGGATGAACTTCCATCCTATTACTGCTTCTTTTTTGGCATTAAGGAAGCGTGGTACCTTAGATTTAATTATTAAATTAAATTAAATTTAAAGCATTTAGATTTCAGCCCTCATATCCTGATGCTAAGACAATCTAATTAGAAAGTTCCTTTAAGAAATGGATGAGAGATTAATAAATATAAATATTTCCAATGATGAAATTATTTTTGTTCAGTACAATGAAAACACATAAAAATGTACTTTACTGGACAGTCATAGTTTTGAATATAAGAGGTAAACTTTATCACTGAAAATATTAGGTTACCAAGACGCCTTCACCCTCCTCAGGGTTCGGGTACTTCACGGTCGGGAACTCAGGGTCAGGGTCTTTCTGTTCGGGAACGGCCTCCGGAGGCGCAAAGTCAAAAGCCCTGAAAGCCGACTGCACAAAGTGGTGACCCACGCCGTGGACAGAGGTGTGCACAAACTTCAACTTGGTCTCCCTGTTCACACTCCTAGAATCAGACATGTCGTGGAAAAGGATGGACTACACAAACGTGACTCGGCACTGGAAGGTTCGCAACATGTCAAGGACATGTTCAGGTCCCTCAGAACGTAAGGCATCAATGGGATACAGATGTACAAGACCACGAAGGATCATTTTAATTCCATTTTTTCAAAAAATGAGATAAAACTTAACTACGCTCTCCCAAGTATAGGAGCCCTCTCCCAACATATTCAAGTTTTAAATTGTATGCTGTAGTTATTTTCAGCAACTCGGATGCCTTTCAGAGTTTGTTTTAGGACACGGCATTCACACCCACAGCAGGGGGAAAGAGTGAGCCCGGGCTCAGGTTCCAGCCTGAAGCAATGACCTGATGTACAGTAAACACTCAACTGGTACTAGAACTTGATGAAAGGAATTTTTCCAATCCATCAAAGGAGGATAGAGTCTTCAACTTAATATGTTGGGACAACGGCAAACCTTTAAAAAAAATCTAATTTGTTTTCCCACTTCACAACTCATGCAAAAGTAAAAACCACCAATACATAAAAGATTTAAACATTACAAAATGTAAACATGCAAGCAAGTCCAAAACACGGGGGGGGGGAATTGTTTTTATAGTCTTGGTATAAAAAAAGTCTTCTTAAGTATGACACAAAACCCAGAAGTCATAAATTAAAAAACTGATAAACATTTTCAAATTTTTTAAAAAGTTCAGCAACAAAATTCCCAAGGTAACAATGGAAAGGAAAATAATATTTGAAAATAATCAAGTCTATTTTTCTATATAAGCAAAGTGGTTTCACAAATGAAAAATAAAATGAACAAATACACAGTAAAGTATAGGTTAAACTACACTTGGTTTAGTTTAACCTACAGTTTAGTAGAAAAATAACTTATTTATAAGCATGCAAATGAAGTGAGATATTAGTTCATCTAGCAAACTGGGAAACATGAAAAATCTGACAATACCCAATGTAGGTAAGAATGTGTGGATCGTGTACTGTTGGTGGGAGTGTCAACTAGTGTTAACATTTTTGGAGAGCAATTTGTAAACCATTGTCAACTTTGTAAATGCAGATCCAATTCTGATGCCAGAAATGTACATCAGGATACATGTTCCATGGAAATGTGTATCCTCAGACACACACACACACACACACACGCACACACACACACACACACACTCCAGTAACTGCTCAAGAGCTCCTTGGCGTAGCTCCAACCTGGAAACCCTGAGTCTTCGTGAAGTCGAACCAGAGGACAGAGGGAAGGCACGCAGATGTCTTTTGTTGTGAGGTGCGTGTACAATCCCCTTACCTGTGAAAACAGTATTTTTTAAGGTCTTCATAGTAGTCCTTCTTGATGGAAGCACTTGGGTCGTGAAGAAGTGGACTGCTATCGATCACAGAGTCATCCCAAGCTTGGGGCCAGGGCTCCAGATTCTCTTCAATAGCTTGAGAAATCCCTTTATCATGAGGAGAGATGATCTGAGCTCCGTTATCCCAATAGACCTGGAGAACGTGGGGACACACCCAGATGGTTTAGGGGTGATGGGAAAGCATCCATACCACGTGCACCCAAACTGCAAAGGCTTATGCTTCACGTAGAAGGACACATGTGTGGACACAAAAACACAAGTACCTTATAACCGTTATCCTGCTTCGGATTGTGGGAGGCGGTGATCATGAGTCCAGCACAAAGTTTCAAACGCGACACCGCGTAGGGCTGTTGTAGGGGAAACAAGCAAGTTTTAAACAAAGGCACTAGGTATACTTAAAGTGTCTATCATTTATCGTTGGTCTGTACCAATTTTTTCCCCTTTAATAAACATAATATATAAATATCATAATGTGTCACTTTTAATGTTTTCATGCCATACCTGAGTATATTCTTTTTTTTTTTAAAGGTGACCTTTAATCCTCACCCAAGGTTATGTTTATTGATTTTAGAGAGAGAGCAAAGGAGAGGGGGGGAGAAAGGGAGAAAGAGAGAGAAACATTGATGTGTAAGAGAGAAACATCCATGAGTTGCTTTCCTTATGAGCCTTGACAAGGTATGGAACCCGAAACCTAGGTATGTGCCCTGACTGGGAATCAAACCCACAACCTTCTGGTGCACAGGACGATGTTCCAACCAACAGAGCCACCCAGCCAGAGCCCAAGCAGTGTACTCTCATTGTCCTTAGAACTAGCTCACTGCTCGGAATTCTGGGATAGGTACCCTGTTAAGAAAGGAGAATATCTTCCTAGGTGTCTTCTTCTCAATGTCTTCTACTTGGTAGAACCAGAAAACTCTCCAAACCATAAGATGGTCTAATCTCCCATTTGCCATTCATCTGAGCCTTCTTGGGATAGAAGCTTATGGATTCAGTTTATTTCCTCCCCCTGCTTTCTCTTCTCCCCCTACACCCTGCTGCCCTGCCCCCTCTGGCTTTTAAGAGAAAGGTTGAAGAAATAAGAAGGGCTCTTACACCTGACTCACTCATCTTGCACTGCAGAATAAAATCTCCCTCCCTGGTATTTCTGCTCCTCTCCCGTCTTTACCAGACTCCTTCTCACGGTGGGGAGGGGTAGGCTTGTCCCCCGCTCGGTGCCCATGACATTGACCACACACAGGCAACCCGAAGTTCCAACCACTTGTCCCCTCCACCACCCCATTAACAATCGATCTGGCTCTTTGTCCCCTTAGGAGTTATTTCACACCCCCATGTATCCTGCAGCAAAACAGGAGGGACAGCCACTCCATGGAGAGGGAAATGATCATGAGACGCTCATTAAATTCATGTCTGATATAAAAATAATCGCTAGTAACACACAGTACAGAAGACCGAGGATGCTTGAACACACTGCAATTTTTCCATCAAACAATGAAACCTGCGCCACATTTGAATGTGGCATGAGGTGTCCGCTGGGTCACTTATTTTACAGTCCTGAAGGCACTGTACCTATCCGTCCGTGCACTAGAGACAGTGAACGCAACACCAGTGGACATTACTGCTCCTCTATCGGTGCACTATCATTTCTGCTTGATGTAAGCAAACCTGCACTCACATCATGCTGTTGGCTTCATTTCTAAAAAATATCTTCAGAGCATCTGGCCCCACTCTTAAAAGTTCTATCTTCTTAAAAACAACAGCTGCCACAGTCCCTACGGCCCTTTTCCTTAGATTCTGCAACATGAAGTATTTGATTAAAGTCTCACTAAAACGTGCCAAGCATGCTTCTGCACTGGCCATGAATACTATTTAGAACGCACATTTGTATAAAAAGCTGGTGCATCAGCCTATCAGAAACATTCGGGGCAAGACATGACTGGAGGTGAATTCAGATTCAGACATAAGAAGTTTTTTTAACTGTGATAATTGGGAAACAGAACTACAAACCAAACAAAAAAATACACAAACAAAGGACATTTTCCTAACCAGCTAAAATATCCTTTGAATGCAAGCAAAAGGAAAACTGCACTTAAATAAAGTCAATTCTGATGAATCAAAACCTGAATACCAGAGAACTATTCCTAGGACGAAGGAGACACAGTCCTGGAGAGAAGCCAGGATGTCCAATAAATGCCCACGGGCTCTTCTGTCCTTCAAATACCAGATTCCCGACTGCCCAAAAGCTTATACCATCCAGCCCTGTCCCCGCCCCAACCCCGTGACAGGCAATTACAAAGTGAACCAGTTACTCACCACAAAAGGGGTGGGGGTTACGTCAGAGAACAGGTACACAGGGACCCCCTGAGTGACGAATGTGGTGGCAGCAAGTCGGGCAAATCTGCAAATGCCGTGTGACGGCGGAGAAAGGAGAGCAGAGGCGTCAGGACCACGGGTGACAAAAAAGAGGGAAATGACTGCCCTGCCTGGCCACCTCTTTAGGTTCAGTGTAGCAGGTACACGTTTATCATGCAGCCATTGCTGTGGAACCATGAGGCTGGATGAACCTCAGCAGTCACCTTATTCTACCCCTTGTTTTACAGAAATAGGACCAAAGCCCAGAGAGGCCCCATAAGGGGCCCCATGTCCAGCAGTCACTTAGCAGCAGAGGCAGGCCTGCTCCCAAGCCTTTCCACTCCCTGTCTCTCTTGGCGGTGCCAGGCCCAGAGAGATTCTGCCCCATGGGACATCTGAAATGTCTGGGGACACTTTTGGTGTCATTGGAAGTGGGGTAAGGTTCCGATGGGACTTAGTGGATGTGAGTCACGGATGCCGCTAAACACCCTACGAGGCCCAGGGCAGTCCTTCACAGCAAACAATTCTCTGGGCCAGTGGGAAGCCACAGGTCCATAGTGCAGAGGCTGAGGAACTCTAGCCCAGAGCTATCGTGACCCAGTGCAGACCACGCCAACTAGCATTTGATTACGTGGTACCGTACTGGCATGTGTGTGTCATGTATGTATATATATGCAACATACGTGCATCTGACATATTTACAACTTGGCTCCATTCAGCTCTTAAAAACGGCTTGAATCTTTGTCACTGACATTTCTGCATGAGTTCAGCAGCAGCCAGCTTTGGGCAGGACACAGGGCACCAAGTCTCTCTCCATGCTTGGAGTGAAATGCCTGCCCACAGTAAGTGAGCGCTTTCCTTCCAACGAACAACATTAGACCGTTACAGAACTAACCGGATCATTCATTCTCTCCCCAAATCCGGGAGCTGGCTGGGGCACAGGAGAGCTCTATACTTGAACAATTCAAAATCCGTAGGATCGAGAGTAATTAATACAAGGATGATTTTGACAGGGAGGAAAAAAGTGTCTCCAGAGGGCGAACTCATAAAAATAGCAAAATTCATCAAAAAAAGTTTAATAAAAATATGAATTAAACTGTATTTACTAGAATGAATGGCACGGAAATCACTTCCACCATCATGAACACTGATCACGCATCGGACTGACCTTAACATCGGCAAAGGAGACACTCCACACACAGGGTGGGGAAGAGCAGGCTCCCAGTTGCGAGTACACCAAACTTGGGGTTCGTTCTCATAGAATTACTTACGAATGATCATGTCATTTCCCCTGCGAACGACTGTAAACCTATTTTTCCCACCTTGTGTGTGTGATTATATGCATGTTACGAATGAACTGAGTTACAAATGTGCACAAAAAACTCCATGCCTCCCTCTGCACGTGCTTCATGGTCACCGCTCATGTCCCCACCTGATATTTGAAGTTGGAAGATTAGAGAACAAATAGCCATTTCCTTAGGTAAAACTCTGAGACTACGAGAAAATTCCACCCCCTACTGGTCACACGAGCTTTGCCATGTTTAATATTCAGGTTACGGTCTCTGACTGCTTGCAGGTGACAGGTGACCGCAGCCCTGAAGGCCGCTCCATCCCACCTCACCCCACCCCACCGAACTCTGACACCCGAAATGCAACTTAAGTAGAATTAATAATGTCAGCCACTTTGGGGACATAATGTGGCTCCAAGGCCAGAGCAAGGAGTATCCGTACCCTGACTGACAATGTTAACATATGTAAAGAATGCACGTCCACCAGAAACAGGGAAGTTGGCCTTAAATGAAAAAATCTGAGAAGCTAAACAGAGTTCGCCGCACGTGCCTACTGTCCATGCTCAGCTGGAGGACCTGCCCCGCCCTGGGGCAGTAAAGTGCACATGTGAACGGATTCCAACTCTGAGTTCAGGACCTGAAAAGTGACAGACCGATGTGCTGGTCCCACAGCACCCCTCTCGTAAAGGTGCTCATGTGCGTCCACCCCTGAGAGCTGCAGCTTCTCTCTTGCTTCATTAAAAAAAAAAATCACATTTCTGAGCCTGCAACCGAAGACCCAAAATCTTAGGTCATCCTGAGTTCAACCTGAGGACTGACGTCACCCCGTTCCCTTCCTCACAGCTGCACCTTCTTCCCTTTAATGCTCTTCTCTTAGACGACGGGTCCTGAAAGGCAGAGAGAGATCAGGACCTGGTGACCTCATCCACCCGTCGAGTTAACGAGAACCTCATTAATGTTAAATGTTTGTATGTTCTTCTAATCTAAGAAACTATACTAATCCTTACACTCTGAAGCAAAAAAAATTGCGTAATAGGGTAAGTATTCGTGTAAAAAAAAAAAAAAGCCCCACTACATGATTAAGAGCAGGGATTGGCAAACGACAGCTCCTTAAAAAGGGTTTTATTGAGGCCTGTTCCATTACGTACTGGCTACGGCTGGTTTTGCGCCATGTGGCAGAATCAGTACTTGTGACAGAAAGTGTACAGCCCACAACATGTAAGAGGTTTATTACTTGCCCTTTAGAGAAAAAGCTGGCCAACCTGTGGTGCTAGCCTCTTTATGCTTAATGTTAGGCTTCTTTTTCCCTTTATGATCTTAGAGCAGAGAAAAAAGTTACATGTCTTACAGGATTCAGTGACTAAATGCCTAAGTGCTTAGCTTACCCTCAGCACAAAATGACTGCTATTCTATCGTCACCATCATCCTGACTATTACCATCTCCTACAGCTAAGTAAGAGAGAGTCCCATTGGATTGCGACAGGAATAGAGTTTGACATGGGCATTCCAGAATGGGAAGGAGCTCACCAGGCTTATGAGTACTGGGAGAAAAAAATTACACTAAAGGAAGAAAGTGAGAAGAAACAAGGTTGCTACTTAACAAAATTTCTTTCATATAGCTATGTATTAAATTCTTAATTGTCAAAATAATTTCACTTTCTTAACCCAAACGTAAAACCAGAATTTTTAAAAGTTGCGAACAGAATTTACCCTTCGTTTGTTGTAGTTAAGCAATGAAGCTGACAAATGGCTTTCAAAAGCAAGCTATTGAAATAATGATTAAAACTAAAAGCACAGAACACATGACGAAGAGACAGAGTGTGTTCAAATACCTTCTGCTGCTGCCTCCACTCGCTGCATGAGCTCGAGCGTCAAAGCTGATCACGACACCTCGCTGCTTAAGGTCACTGAACTGTTTTTCAAGGTATCTGCAAAATCCCTAAAAACACCCCATAGGTTAAAAGAGTATGTATGTTTTAACACTTCAAACGTATATGGTAAATTGATCAATTTTTCTCTACTTCCACAGGAGACACTGTAGCAGAGAAGGGAGAGATTCCTTAGCAATTAAATAAGGTGAACAAACAGGAAAACGAAAACTTTATTGTTGATCTATATGTATCAGGTACTACGTTGGACACTTAATATCTAAAATCACTAACCCCTGGTCCACTTTGCCAAGAAGCCCCATTTTATCAATGGGGAAACTAAGACCCCGGAGGCTTGGCGACTCGTCCAGACACATGAGTGGCAGAGCCCAGATGCGTTCCCCAGGTCTGGTCAGGGGTGGTTCAGTGATGGGTCAATGCACAGTGTCAGGGGGTGTGGACTCCACTCTGCCACCTCCGAGCAAATAACGAGTTCCTCAGTCTCTTAGTGCCTCAGTTTCCTCTTCTGCGAATCAGGAATGGCAATAGTAAGTACCGCAAGGGGCTTTCGTAAGAGTAAAATATGCCAAGTGCTGAGAATCTAACACCACAAAAGCACTATGTGTTGCTGTCAGGAGCGTTATTGTTTTTGCTACTTTCCCTCAAAGCCTGCACTCCTTTTACACGAGTTCCAGGGGCCTGAGGACAGGGGCTTGCTTCCGACATTTCTGCCTGCTCCGTACCATCCGTAGGCCAACGGAACTCAATGCACTGATTAGATTTTGACAACTGACTGATCTAACATGTTCTGTGTTTGTTTGTGATACCGGTTTTCAGCAGGTGGAGGTCCCAAGGAGAAGATACCAGGCCACCAGCACGACACAGCCAATTATACACAGAGAGTACACGGAATCCGGGCTGGCGCGCCTGCTAGAAACGAAAGAACACACCACTGCTCTACTGCAGTGGGGGCGATGACATCACTTCCATCTGAAATGCGGAAGGTCAGAACACAACACACTTTGACTCCAATCAGTTTACAGCACTGGATGAAACCGGATTCATCTCGGAACAAGAAAACAAAGGTTGACCGGGTAATGAGGACGGTTCATATCACTCATTTCAGTCTGGCTGATCACTTTGGTAGGGAGGGCACCTCACAGCTGTGTTGCCGGGGCAGGGCCCATTTAGAATGCCTTTACTTTTTCCTAGACAGAAAGAAAAAAAATGCTTTGGGCCTATCTCCTGAGGCTGAGTGATACAAAGAAATAAGGACACAAGTGTACTGGTTTTGTGGGTTCCCCAGAAGGAAATGAGGTGCTCACCCACTAAGGCTTACAAAAGAGACAGCACCCTCTCCCCATCCATGGGTGACTCATGTTGTGGCCCCTAAGTTCATTGAGACATAAAGCATTTAGCCTTAGTCCCAAATCTTCCCACTTCCAAACTGTCTAATAAGACTCTGAGGCCGGCTGAGTCTAAGGACCCAGGAGAATGGCCGAGAGAAGACTCAGGGCAGGATGCGGGCGGTTCTCAGAACTGAAGGGTTACCCTAGGACACGAGAAATAAACTTCGGATGGCTTCAAAAGGACAAACTATGATCCACATGCAAAAGCTCCAGAAAGCTAGATTTCGACTCAAAATAGCGAAGCCATTCAATGACGGCAGTGCAAGGATGGAATGGCTCTTTCGGAAGACAGCAAGTTCGCCACCACTGATGCCCTGCGATGCGGTTAAGTAACCTAAGAGGAAATCATCACCTCTATGAATGAGGCAGAGCACAAAAAAGCGTCCCTCCAGTCTTTATCCTGTTTCCCTTCAGATGTTCTTGACTCACATGCATCTGCTTCTTAAATCTAGCCAGATGAACTTGGGGACACCATTAGGAGCGTCCACAGCAGAGACCAGCAGGCAGGGGGCGGAGGTCACGGTGAAAGCCAGCACCTCCCTCCAGGTCACGCTCCCTGAGGCCGGGAGTGGAAGCTTTCAGAAGATGTGGAAACTGCTCCTAAAGCTTTAAAAATGCCCTGCTGCTCTCACAACACTCTCTTAACTCTTAACACGCCTGCCTCCTGCTGCAGGCGTGGTTCCAGGGCAGGAAGGGTGACCCCTCTGCGGTGCTAGGATTGTGGGGGAAGTTACCCAAGGGGCAGCTGACTGTACGAGATGACCTTTAAGGGACTCATTTTAGTTTCTCAACATCCCAGAAGAGACCGAGTCCTCTAAGGAGGAGGGGGTCTGAGGTAGGTCCTGCGACCTTCCTGGGGACAGGCTGCATCATCCCTGGGAACTAGACGTGGATGACGGCAGGAGAAAAGACGCGTGCTCATCGAGAAGTCCACCGAATCCCCTACATCTGGGTCTAATCGGAGGTGAGACCAACTGAATTTTCCAAAGATGGTCATGCCCATACATCCCATCCCACAGGCTCCTCTCATGTGACATGAGGTTCCTTCAGTGACAGGTGGGTGTCTACATACCCTCTCCTTAAATATGAGCAGCCTTATTGACTTGCTTTTAACAAACATAATACAGTGGAAGTAAGTGACCTGGGGTGACTTTCAAGGCCGGGTTATAAAAGTCCATACAGCCTCCACCTGGTACCCACACTCTCTCTGGATGCTTCCCCAAGCCCCACATTGTAAGGAAGCCAGGCCACAAGCAGTGGTCCGGTCCCGGCTCAGATCTCAGCCGGGAGCCAGCAACGACCGCAGACATGCGGGTGAGGGAGCTTCCAGGTGGCCCCAGGCTCCTCGCGGGCCCAGGTGATGCCACTGTGGCAGAGATCAGCTGTCCCCAGTGAGCTGCACTCACACTACAGATCTGTGAGCAAAATAAACTGTTTACAATCACTGCTCTGGGTGATTTGTTCTACAGCCCTAGTAACTCGTCTTACCAGGGTTTTGCTACCACATGCCCAACTGCCTTTTGTGCTGGGAGGCGCGTGTCATTGACATGTGATCATGTCAATTTCTCCAGCCTTTTCTTTCCCAGAATTAAGATGGCCTCCATTTGTCACACGTCTAAATAGTTGAAGAGACAGGAGAATCTGTTCGCCCTCGCTTCCCTCATAAACAGACTTCTCCACACTCATTGGCAGCCCTTCGGTCTTGTCAAAGGCTTCATCTCTGTTCCCTCAAGTTGGGCCTGGACTCTGATAGTGAAACTCACAAACGAAGGCCGGGGCACTCAGCAACCGCTTCCACCCAGGCTCTGCCTTAACCTCAAAGCGAGCTGGCTCGTGGTTACTCTGGCAGTTAGAAAAGCTTTCCAATGCTTGCATCTGTGCAACTGCAACAAAAAGGGACTTGCACTGGAATGAAAGATCCACAAGTCTGTTCTTGTCATGATTATATTCCCAGTGTCTGGTGCATGGCAGGCACTCAGTAAATCTCTGTTAAATGAATGAATGAATAGTTGCATCAGTATGAAACAAGTGCTGCTTCAGCCAGCTGCGCAAGCCTTACTTACGGAGTAAGCGTCTGACTCCCTGTGCCGGGACAGCCCACTGAGACCTGGCCGTAATGAAAACAAGGGAGGCCTGTTAAACACAAAGGGGGCCTGGGGTTCAATTAATCACACAAGGAGGCCATGAGACTAAGGTGGTGTTCATGCCTTAGTAGCCTAAGGGAGCAAACCTATTAGGCGAATCAAAATCGAAGCTTGTAAATACCTCAAGGTTAAGAAATCAAACCTAAGAACAACCAGCCACACATACACCTGAGCTTTCCCAGGTAAGATAACCACTAGAGCTATAGCACATCTATTAATCCCCTTGCTTTGCTTCTGCTTCTTCTCCAGAAAAGTCTTTCTCCTAGCTCCTGTCAGAGCAGGGCTTCTAACCATTTCCAGTTTAGTGCTGCCTGATTCAAACAGATTTTTTGCCCCGATAAACTCTTCAAGTTTTCAATATGCCTCAGTTTGTCTGGTAACACTGGGCACGTGTTGAGAATAACTAAGTCACAAAAACACGTGGTACCTGTGTAGTCTGGATAATGGTCAAGTCGTTCATTCGAGACACTCCGGCGCCCATTGCGGCTCGGAGGCCAGCTGTCCCAAACTCCATGCGAGCCCCGAAACATCTCTGCAGTTCTGCTCTATCGCCTCCTGCGATCAGTTGTTTCACGAACTCCAAAGTTAAGGGATTCTGCAAAAGACAATGGCAAGTGCCAGACACAGCCAGGTAAATAACAGAACGAGAAATCTGAAATATAACAACAAAAACCCCACAATGATTCCACCTTGGGTGGAGGGGAATCTATCTCTCGAAGCTTTTCAATACTTCAGTATTGTGATGCTTTGTACATTTGAAATATAGAGTGGTTTTCGAATTATAATGAATGGTATTGTGATAAATAAGAAATATATTTAGGTTTAGAATAGTTTAGAATAGAAATATATACGGGGCGGACAAAAGTATGTTTACAGTTGTATGTGAAAGAGTTAATAAAGCTACTGTAATAATCAAAACTTGCATGTCTTTTTTCCATATGAACTGTACACATACTTTTGCCCACATCTGTATTTAGCCATTCCCTTTATAATGTATTATTTTCTTTCCTACCAAGACAAGCAATTTGGAAAAATGGAATGAACTTATAGGTTGAGGGGTTTAACACCAGAATGAAATCTCAGCCACACCACCACCCAGCAACTCTCTTTATTCACTTGGGCAAACAGTCTAGAATGTTCCTTACAAGATGGTTTTGAGGTAGTTTACATTAAATTAATGTAAAACATCTTCGTCTGCCTGGTACTTAGTTGTAATCAAACATTCATTTTCTTCCCTAATGTATTCAAATTTTCCCAGAGAGCAAAAGATTATATAATTAAAATCAAAACCTTATTTTAGTAGGGTTTCATAACTTGTACAGTGATGTCACATATCTGAATCCTATAATGACTTCGAGAGGCAGACAAATAACAAAACCCTTCTGCAGATGAGGACACCTCAGAGATTAAGAGACCTGCTTAAACTGCATGGTAAGCGTGAACTCTGTGCCTTTTCTCTCATACTCACTGCTTCAAATAGACAGTCAAGGGCCGTGTTAAGTTCACTTTACATGGCTCTTTTTTCTTTGTACAACAGTTGCAGAAAATGTTCAGAAAGAGAAAAATGGCAATCACGCCAATTCCCTACCAGACATTTTAAATTAAGAGCTCAGAAGAGAGGCACTACTTTATTTCTACCTTACACTCATCATTTCACTAGAAGAACATGCAGGCACGATGTGACCACACTATTAAACTTTGAAATGCTCTCACAATAAAACCTTGACCTTCTGGAATTAAGCCCAGATTTCCTGATTGTTTCAGAATCCAGAGGAATTGAGTGAAAGCCCCTGATCAGAGCATAAACTGACCAATCAGACTGGCAGGTGGCCCCAGTGATGGGTCTGGAACATAAAAGCAATTCAATTAATGTTTGCTGAAAGAATGCAAAAGCCAAAACTTCAACACCACACCCAATATCTGGTGAGTTTCAGTATTGATGTGGAGAATTCTGATTGGCCTTTGGTATCTACAAAAAAATAACTGGCCTTTATATCTATAAAAGACCAATAGCCTGAGAGAAACCAAAGGAGAAGTGATAAGAAAGTCCAGAGGGCAGCAGAGGTGGGAATCAACGGGGGGAATGACCAAAGCTGGCAGCAGCTACAGAGGAGGGGGAAGGCTCCATGGAAATGCGGGGTGTTTTGCTCCTGGGGGCCCAGGCCAATGAATGGGCTGCAATGCTCTTCAGCTAGCAGGAAGTTTCCTCTTGCTGCCAGTCTCAAACCAAAGAAATTGGGAGAGGAAAGAAGAGAAGTGGTAGCAATTACAAAGTAACAAGGGCCACAACCCCACCTCTGCCCTGTGGAAATTAGGTGTAGAAATAAACATTTCTTCAAAGAGAAAGTTTTAGGAACAATTCTTTACCACCTAAAAGTTTTCTACACACTGCGAAGTTACCAAGTTACCAGAAATGGAAGCCCTTTCCTTCCCTAGAGAATTACAGGCTATCTTTTCAGGAAAGCAGAAATGTTGCCAATAGCATCCAGAAACAGGATGTGCTTTTCCTCCACAGGGGCCAGAAGGTAAAGAGGGAGGAGACCGGAGACCATGCCCTGCTGACAGGACATGCAATCTTTCTTTACTCAACAACTACTTTAGGTCCAGGGAGCCCTCCCCCCCACCCCACCCGGCTTTGCTTTTCGAAAGTTTGTGTTACAAAAGACCTGCTAGTGTCTGTTTTGGTAACTGAAAGAAAGAAATCCAAAGAGGATTTTTGCCTTTACAAAAAAAAAAAAAAAAAAAGCCAGAAGTGAAAACAGCAGTCAGCCTGTGTTTGGCAGCAGCCACCACAGAAGCAGCAGCAGCAGCCCCAGCAGCAAGCAGCCCCGCAAGCTCCTGCCCCAGGAAACCACACTCAGCACCTCAGCCTCAGGTCACTAGAGCTGTGAACTGTGTCTGTGAGCATCTGAGCTTTATCTGGGCTCATTCCGTGCATCTTTTAGCAAGATGTGTCCTAAAGTATCGGAAAAGCGTAAGAGCTCATAGAGTTGTAGTATAACACTGGACATTATTGTTTTGATCATGATGAATGAAATAATGACAGTGTGTGTGAACTCTCCTGCATCCACCACCCATACCATCTACAGTCAGAGAAAAAAATCTTGAAAGCTGCCTGAGTTACTCTTGGTTCTGTCAGTATCAAGTGGTCTCTTCAATAATGAATAAGATGGAAAGTCTGTTGCTAGAGTGGACTGTTGGTGTACAACACATGGTGTTTATCATATCATCCCTGCTTTTAGTATATTTTAGGATTATTTTATGCTTTATGTGTTGTATGGTATCACTTGGTAGGTTACTTTTTGGGTCAGGAATGCTGAAAATATTTTCCTTATAAATTAATGGTAATTTCTTCTTTGCTCTTCACCCTTTGAGCTTGTCAATGGTCTCACGGGAACGCTCTGCCTTGGGATCGCGGAGGAACCCTGCGTCTACTGCATCCGCACTGTACAAATCGTGAACATTTGCCAAGGCGCGGTCAGGCCCCGCTACCTGGCTTGCTGGAGCCCAGCGCCAAGTAAAAAACGGGACCTCTCATCCAACAATTGTTAGGAATTTCAAGACAGGAGCGGAGTATTTAACCAAGCGCTGGGCCCTCCTAGAACGGGTCCTGTGCTCCCCCCGTGGGATGTCATTGCCTTTGAAGTCAGCCCTGGAGAGAGACATTAAACAAAAAAGTCTACAAACAAGCGACCCCCCCCCCCCAATCGCAGTAAAACCTATGAAGGAAAAGAACAGTGTGTTTAGGGAGAAATAGTTTATACCCTCAGGAGCCAGAGAAGGCCTGTCTACATAGGCCGCATTTAAGTTCGGATCCGAACCACGAGAAATGAGTTCAGCAGAAGAGAGCAGAGAACATTCCAAGACAACCAACAGCAGGCAGGAAGGAACCAGGAGGAAGCCGAAGACTCCAAGTTAGAGAGGAGAGAGGGAGGCAAGTCTGGAGCTGGCTTCCCGACTCTCTCTGTGCTGCAGCATCTAAGCGGGTGAACAGAGCTAGGAGTGCAGGGTTTAAGGGGTTCCCTCTGATCTCAGCAAGTCAGAGACTTGAGAAAGAAGCCTGAGGTCGGGCGAGCCCAGCCGGGCCCCTGGGAGCCGTGGGTGGGAATGCTGCTCTGGGAGCCAAAGGAAGAGGCTGACGGCGCGACTCCCGCGGGGGTGGGGGCGTGGGGGGTGGACACGTCCGACTGCGGAGGACCAGCGGGCAGTTTGCCGGACAGGAGCGCGCCCCCAGTGAGTCCAAAAACCCTCAGGTTCGGGCCAACCCTCCTCTCTCCCGGATTCCGGAACTTGCAGCCCCGGCCGGTCGGCGGGCTGGTAGTGTCCCGGGGCAGCCTTTCCCGGACAAACTCGGGACGTGCCCCACGCCCACGGGGCCCCGAGAGGCCTGGCCGCCGCTGAGTCCTCCTCGCCCGTCTCCCCGTGGGAGGGGAGGCCAGGAAGGAAGCACCGGCAACGCCTCTGGCCGCAGGAAAGGGGCGCGGCGCCTCCTCCCGGCGCCCCCAGCCTCCGGGCGCCTCTCACCTTGTCCCACCGAAGCCACCTGGCTGTCTCCTGGTCCAGCCGGGTGTCCGCGCCCGAGCCACAGCTTCCCTGAACCGCTGCCATCCCCACGCTGCCACCACCGAGCTCTGGAGGTGGCGGTGTCGCTCTGGCCGTCCCGCGGGGCGGGGAGCAGCCTGCTGAGCCAACCCGCCCGCAGGAAACTGACGCTGCCGCTGAACACGCCCCTTGCAGTTCACCGGCGCGCCTCTGGGGGGAGCAGCCGGGGTAGAAGGGTGAAGGGGCGGTGGTCCTTCCTACCATCAGTGAGAAGGTCCCTAGGTCACCCCCATCACACAACAGCTATTCACTTCCTGCTGTGCGCCAGGCACCGGGTCAGGTGCTGGGATCCAAGGATGGGCACACTCAGGACCCTAAGAGTTAAGTAGAAATTCTGAGGGTCAACAAAAACCGAGAAAATGCTTATCAAAGAAAAAGGAAAGAGGCCCTGGCTGCCGTTGGATTCCCAGTCAGGGCACATGCCTGGGTTGTGGGCCAGGTCCCAGTGCTGGGTGCGTGATAGGCAACCACACATTGATGTTTCTCTTCCCCTCTCTCTAAAAATAAATAAATAAAATCTTTTAAAAAGAACAAAAAGGGAGGGTGGAGACGGGATGGAAGAGAATGGAGAGTCCAAAGACTGCACTTGTGTGAACAGCTCACTTATTTTGGAGCAACGGGACAGGCCTTTTCCCACTGATGAATGGTGCGGGGTCGACTGTATATCCGTACAGGAAAAAGAAAAATAAACTTGAGCCCCTAGTCATGTCACAGATGCATTCCCGGTTAATTGTAGATCTAAGTGTGAAAGCTAAAATGCAAACTGCTAGAAACTAGCAGGGGGTCCATCTTTGTGACTGGGGATCACTAAGCCTTAAAGGAGATACGTGCAGTGGGTATGAAAAGTCCTGTGTGAAAATGTTTCTAGCAGCGTCATTTTTACCAGCCCCAAATTAGAAACAACCCAAATGTCTGTTAATAATACAATGGATAAATACATTGTGGTATATTCATACGGTGATATAAACACATTATGGAATATTCACACAGCCATACAATGAGCTGTTATCATAACAGCACAGATCGACCTCAGGAACATTATGTTCAGTGAAAGCAGCCAGATCTCCCTTCCCTCCCACCCACGCCCGTCCAAGTACTGGGTCATTCCATGTACACAAAAGTCTAGAAAACATAAAAATATAGGGGAAAATAGATCCCTTTTAAGAACTGGTGGTTGGGGAGACTGGCTGAGTACAAAGGGCATAAGGGAATTTTGTGGGTGATGTAACTGTTTTGTATCTCCATTGCCCTTGTGACAAACACAGCCATGTTTATCAAACTCACGGGCCTGAATTTCACTCTCCAGAAAGTATCCGGCCACACAATATGAAAAATAGAGACGTTTATTGAAGAAGTTACAAGAAACATTGTGCATAGGATGGTAATGCCTCAGTCCCCTTCACAGTATGCACCTTGACAGTACGAACCTTCAAAGTGTGCATACTTTGGTGATAGTTTGAATCAAGTCCTTAGCAACTGCAGCACGATGTTCCTTCTGCTCTGGTAGCAGAATTCACAGAACGAATTTTGCCATGACATATTTCATGCGGAGATCCTGCGTCCAAATCTCGGGTACAGTAATGTTTGGTATCCACAGATCAGTTCCAGTTCTTGCACTGTCAGGTGCCGATCTTGGCTGATCGCAGCCAGGACCTGTTCTATATTCTCAGGCGCTCTGCTTGTTGCAGGCCTTCCAGAACGTGGGTCACTTTCAACAGATTCTTGACCATCTTTGAAGCATTTGTGCCACACTGGTATTTTGCTGCACTCATTGCATCATCCCTGAAAGCCTTCTGAATCATCCAACTAGTTTTCACGGAGGAATGTCCCACCTTAACACAAAATAGGGGACAGATTCATTGCTCACCTTGCTCAGTCATTTTGGATGAGACAGCTGTGTAGTATATATACTTGCTCGATGGAGTCTACGGCCTCCACTGACTGCACACTCCAGTCCACTCTCCTTGACCAACAGGTTACATCTATGCCATGCAAACTCTCCTCATTATAGTAACAATGGCTGGATGTTTTCTGGACAGTCCTCATATGTAAATCATATTTGAATTTTATTAAAGTCTTAAGATTGAAAACTTTAAAAGTAGGCAAAACTGATATGTGGACATCAGGAGAGTAGTAATTTGGGGAAGAAAAAGAATGCTTTCTGGGAGTCTGGGACCCTTCTATGTCTCAACCTGGGTAGTGGTTGCTCAGATGTGTTCACTTTGTAATAATTCACTGGGCTGCACTTAAAATTATGCATTTTCCGTGTATTCTATTTCAGTTTTAAAAAGAACACAACATATATCCAGGATCTGTGGTATCTGCTTAAGTGTAATAAGACTGGCATATCAATCACATAATTACCCCAGTGAATACGTAATTACAAACTGATGAAACTGTTGGAAGGGAAGCCAGAAGATTCACACGGATGCACGTTAGGGGCTGTGCTAATGTGGGGAGCATCCCTGACCACTCGAGGCTTGTGTGGAGATAGATGCCAGGGAAGGATGCCAAATGCTGTTAAAATTGGGGGAGGCATGAAGACCGCTTTCCAGATATAAAGAACCACAACCGGGGTAAGAAGAGAAGAAGGATGGGCAGCCTTGGTCTCCTCTCCTGTTAGGTTGTCTGCGTGTCTGCCACACTCAGAGTTGTCTCCTTTCTCTGCACCAGACCAACTTTCTTTTCAGGCTCACTGGGACTGAAACTGCAGGACACAGAGAGCCAGAGGTCATGCTGGTCTTGCTTGCTTTTGTGTCCATGCCAGAGCACTCCCAGATGGGCCTGTGTGGCTGCCAGCCTTCTGCAGGGTGAGGGTGGGGTGTGGGTGGGGAGGTAGGGCTTAGAGTTCCTATCTCTCCCTCCATGATGGACGGGTGTGGTGTAGCTGAGTATTTGCTGTAGTTCCAGGTGTGGGCAGTGGGGTGGCATTTTGACACTTGCATTACTTTCCTCTGCACAGAAATCACAGGCCCATGGTGACATCCTATCAGAACTATTTTAAGTTCCATTTGGGACACCAAGGGGCAGGTTTCTTGGTATTCAATATTCAAGGAAATAAAGCAGGTAGAATTTTTCAAGCTGGGAGAAACTTTTCACAAGGAATTGCCATGTTGTGAATAAATGCTCCTCCCTTGACCTGCAAAGGGCACCAGATCTCAGGTACTGTGCTGAAAACCAGGCACAGTGTTTTCTGTCACTCCCTTCTGCTTCCCCTGTGAGGTAGAAACTGAACTCTCTAAGGTTGCATCAGGGGGTCTCTGTATGCAGGAGACCTCTCTAGGGTCCCCTGTAGCTAAGATTCTAGCATTGGAGGTCTTTCTGGTTCTGACAATGACGCCACAGCAACCTGAAGTGGCCAATTCCCACACATAACCCCCAATTAACATTGCATGTCTGCAGAAGCCCATAAAGAATAATAGAACGTTGGAAGGGTTCTCTGGGAACAGTTCAGACCTCCTTGTTTTGTAGACAAAGGAACCAAGACACAGAATTTCAGAACCCTTCTCCAAGATACACAGCTGGTCCATGACAGAGCCAGGATTCTCATGCCCAGTCTCCTGACTTTCAAATCCAGTGTGCGATGTCCTATTCCACTCGGCACATTTCTACACATGTCCATGGAAGAAATTTCCATGAACTCTGGTAACCTGTTCCCATGCGATAGCAGCTGACTCTTGATGAGAAACAAATAGTAACCATCTCCGGCGTGGATAATGATAGATGATGCTTGAACTCTTCTGATTTGTTTGTGTGTGCTCCCCTGCTCCCTAAGAACTCTTTCATTTTCCAGGAGCTTTCGAAGCTCACCCAGACACCTTGTTGGTGATCCTACCAGTTCCCTTTATCTAGCTCAAAACACTTTTCTGAAACATTTATTTGGAATGTTTTAAATATTTTCTAAAATTGATCCCCGTGTAATTATCACCCAGGTCAACTGTGATCGTTCATGGTCATTCTTGTTTTATCAACCCATTTCCCACTCTTATATACTTGGAAGAAGATTCCAGACATCATATAATTTCATCTATAAATATTCTAGCATGTATAACTAAAAGGTAAAAATACTTTTAAAAATAACCACAAAGCATTATATCACCTAGAATTTTTAAAGTTGAAGTTAATAATCCCTAAATATAATTAATTATATTCATTCATTTCATTTAGTGTTCAAATTTTCAAATATCTAGGAAGTATCTTTTTTTCCTATAATTTTCTTGACTCAGAAGCCAAAGAGTGTTGCCATTGGTTGATAAAAATCTCTTAATCTGTAGGTTCTGCTTCAATTTTCTCCCAAATCCTCTGTTGAAGACACTAAGTCATTTGTTGGTGGTTTCCCGCAGCCTGGGTTTTGCTGACTGCACGCCCACGGTGGGTGTTAGCTCGTGTCTCCGTCCCTGGTATTGCCTATGCGTTCGTTTTACTACAACTTTCTCTTCCTGGTCTCCCCCTCTCCAGAGCGTGAGCTCCTTGAAGGTAGTGATGATGTTTCATTTCCCTGTGCTTGCCCAGAGCCTAGCCCTGCAAGTGCAAAATAAATGAGGAAAGCAATACATGAAGTTGGGAGGCTGTGCGTTCTTTCCTCGTGTAGGAAAATTGAAGGTTCTAGAGTTGGGACTGGATGTTGCCCAAGTCACTCAACCTCTCTTGGACTCAGTTCCCTTATTTCTAGAATGGAACCAGCAATACCGTTCACCTCCTAGGTGTGCTGTGGGGCTTAAATGAGGAAATACACGTAAAACACTTAGCGCTACTTCCTGGCATAGGGTAAGCACTCAATAAATGGTAGTTGTTGTTATGCAAATTCTACTAGATTGACATTTTATATTAATCAACCTGGGTTAGGCCCAGCTGAAGTAATAAATTAATCCTAAATCTCAGGGGTTAGTGAAACAAAGAATTTCTTTTTCTGCTCATGTTACCTGTCCAGGGTAAGCCAGTGAATACTGTGTGCCATGCAGTCACTCGGGAACCAGACGGCTCACCAAGGAAGCGCAAGAGGAAAATGCAGAGGTCACACATGGCTCTTAAATGCATCTGCCTGGGAGTGGCACGCACCACCTGTGCTCATACTTCGTTAGCTCGAACTCTGATCACATGAACCCACTTAAGCGCAAGAGTGCTGGAAAGTGTAGACTACCCGGGTGCCCAGGGAAAAATGTGGTAGGGATGGGCCCTCATTGTCACTGCCACATGTCCTGTGTTGCCTATGATTAAATGGTAGAATAATGATTGTAAATATTGGTGGTTCTGGTGTATTTCTAACAAGCAAGGAGTGATTCTTAGAAACCACTCAGTTGAAATGTAGAACCAGCACCTGATACAACAATCTATTCTTCGTATCCTGGTGTGACCCTTTGTAATAGAAATCAGATCATGTCCCTCGTGTTCCCAGTCCTCCCATTGACTTCATAATGTACTTGGAATAAAAATTCTTTTATTATGGGCTTCAAAGTCCAATTTAAATGTCCCAGGCCCTGATTTCCTGCCACTTTCCTCTGCCACTCACTGATCAGCCCTGCTGTGCTGTGTGGCTTCTTGAATGTGTCAGGCAAGTGCTGGCATGAGGCCCAGGGCCTTTGCTGTCCCCCAGCTGTCCCAGTGAAAAAAGTCCACACTTAATTCAGGTATCTGCCCAAATATCACCTCATCAGGAGACGCTCTTCTTTACGTGGTGGTAAATGTTTAACGGCTAGCTCTCTAGGATAAAAAGCCCTGATTTTTAGTATCTGTCAGTTTCCTTGGTGTAAAAAATCCCCCATGGCCAACTTGAAGCTACTGATGTGACGTCACTGAACATGTAGTTAGACAGAGATGCGCGTGCGCACACCATTCCGCAATAGTTCCAACGCACAGATATACTGGATGCAAATGACTCAACGAGCACAGGTAATAGTGATGTGTAGTAACATAATCAGAACATGATGAGTGGTTACCTTTGCTTTTATTATAAAGCATTTACTTGAAAAGCACAAATTTAACAGGCAGCGCTGATGAACTGTCTCCAACACACTTTTGCCTCTCCTGAGATGGTGCCTGCACCACTGTCTAACCTCATGTTCATTTTCTTCAGTGTTTATCAGTGACTTCCGTGATACTATAGCTTTGATTTCAGACTGCTACAGTGCTGTAATGTAGACTCCTTGTTCTGACTGAGTCCCCAGCACCTAGAACCGTGCTTGGTTCAGAACAGCTGTTTAACAAGAATTTGTCAAGGAAAGGGTCGTTGGCTCCCATGAAGGAGAAAAAGAAAGATGGGACATATCGGATTGGCAAACAATGTGTTTGGTTTTTTCTGTGTGGTGGCTCTAGTAGTGTTACAGAACAGGGATGGGGGGGGGGCGACATACTATAACCAAAAGGACCCCTTACTAGGTTCGATTGTTCACCACCTTAGGGAAGATGTCTCTCAATGCCAAAGATTTGTGAAAAGGAAAGAAAATGTTTATTTAGAGCTATATAGACTTAAAGTAGTGACCTAATGTCTTCATAAAAATATCAAAGTCCGCCCTGGCTGGTGTAGCTCAGTGGATTGAGCGCGGGCCTTCGAACCAGAGGATCGTGGTTAGATTCCCAGTCAGGGCACATGCCTGGGTTGCAGGTCAGTTCCCAGAAGGGGACACATGAAAGGCAGCCTCACATTGATGTTTCTCTCCCTCTCTCCTTCCCTTTCCCTCTAAAGATAAATAAATTAAAAAAATAAAAATTAAAAAACCATCAAAGTCCTTTTGGATACCCACAGATGCCCACAGTGCTTCCTTCTCCCCCTACCCTAATTTAGGGTACTGTAACTCAGGAAAACAAGCAAACATCTGTGATTCATGCCGCTGGCACCATCAGCTGTGTCGCCATCCAGGCGGGATCTCTAGTTAATCCAAAGTCATGTGGCACCTTCTCATGGCCTGTTGGCAAGAGTTCTTTCACCCTTCTTCCAGGCAAAGTCTCTCCTGTTTCCCAGGCCACGTGGCTAAAGGGAGCATCCCAAAGCCACGTGGTCCTCTTCTACCAAAGCTGCAGGGGTCCCCACTCTGACCAAAACCACATGGTTCTTCTTCTCTCCACCAAAGTTGCAGAGAGGCGGGAGGTCGCCACTCTGGCCAAAGCCAAGTGGCGGTTCTCTGCTAAAGCTACATTGTGATTCTCTCTACCCAAGCTGCGGGAGTCCCCACTCTGGCCAAAAGCGCGTGTCTCTCCCTCAATGGCTACTGTATCTGGGTTTAAATCCCGCACCAATCTGCCTTTGTATCCCCATTTCTGACTCCTCCTACAATCAGTTACACCTGCCAGCATTCCCATATCCTTCCAGCTTTACTGAGAGGCCATCCTGAGACTGGGCAGGTGTGGCCCCATTGCACGGAGCCAATCTTCTCCAAGATCTCACACAGGCGCTGTAACTCGGGGGACCCACCCCCCAGTTACATCTTGGGTAGAAGTGACTTCCTTCCCCCTGGCTCCAAGCATGGCCACCACTATTTAACATATCTATGCAACCAGCTAAAGGTTATAGATCTGTTAAATGACCATGCCATGAATTAGCTGCAAGGCTGTGGCTGTACAAAACAGCCCTGCATGTTCCTGCTCCATGCGTCCCTTCCCCCAACTCACACCTGTTGGGTGGGGAGGGGAGAGGACATCCTAATATTTCCTGGACACCTTGAGTTCTGGATCCCATTCCAAATCCCTTTTTGGGCTCCCCCACTCTTGGCTGCACCCTGTTATAGTAGCACTTAGTTGTCTTCAACTTCATTTGAAACAATTTCATGAGATTGTATTGTGACAGCTGTTATATCAGTATGTACTTTAAAAAAACTTATCAAAATCGGTGAATTTTTGTGCAGCCATTTTAATATTGAAGATGGGATAAAATATGCAACATTTTCAGCATATTATACTTTATTATTTCAAGGAAGGTAAAAATGCAACACAAGAAATGAAATGCAAAAAAGATTTGTGTAGTGTATGTAGAAGGTTCTGTGACTGATCTAATGCGGAAAAAGTGGTTTGTGAAGTTTCATGCTGGAGATTTCTCTCTGACGATGTCCCATCGTCGGTTAGACCAATTGAAGTTGATAGCAATTGAATTGAGACATTAATTGAGAACAATCAACATTATACTACCTCGGAGATAGCCAACATACTCAAAATATCCACATCAATAAAGTTATTGGTGAAAATGAAAAAGGTGTCTTTTATTTAAAAAAAAACTAAATGAACTTTTTGGCCAACCGAATAAGAATAAGAATAAGAATAAGAATAAGAATAAGAATAAGAATAAGAATAAGAATAAGAATAAGAATAAGAATAAGAATAATACCGGCACACCTCAGAGATATTGTGGGTCTTGTTCCAGACCACCACAATAAAGTGAGCTTTGCCTTCAATTTGTAAAATATGAAACATTTGCAAAGCTGAATAAAACGAAATAAAATGAGGGAGGTCTGTATAAGACACAGATATAACATGCAAACATTTTCTCCCAAACAAGCCAGCACTGCTGAACTCAAACAAGAAAAAAAGAACTGTTTATCATTATTTGCTAGTGGTAATTTCCAGGCTGATGAGGGAAAGAGTAAATAATGTGTCAACAGACTTTATCAGTTTACTCATTAATGGCCATAATCACAAAGCACACCAACAGCAAACATTTCTGCATATCAGCTGGAGTTTAATGTTCTTTCTCAGTGAAAAAACTTAGATATCTATAATTTATGTCTATTTTCATTAAGTAAGTTCATATAATTGGCTAGTCTTCTCTCATCATTCATTTTAATCGTTCTTTGCACTTGAACTCCCACTAAGCCTTCTGCTCAATAAAAATTGAACACCAGGGCTGTCTGGGTTCTGTTTTTCCAGCTTCCTCTTTCTATTTCTCTGTTCTTTCTTCATGGTGCCCAGTTGTCTAGCACACCATCCTCGGCCCCCCCACCTCCCCTTCTAACTTGTCACAACCAGATCTCAGGGAGTGAGTCATTCACTCTTACTGGATGGTTGGTGACCAGTTAGGCATGACTGTGAACTTTTGGCTAAGGTATTTGAGCGTTTGACCAGATGCTAATTAGCCGGTGAACTTAAGGATGTGCTGTCATTGAAGAGCTATGTGCCTTGGTTTCTGTGTGAGTCACAAGAGGAGATATCCTGACCACATCCTCAGAATGTGTGAGGATAAAACTCTCCAAGAGATGTGTGTATGAGAACTTCAAAGCCCTCTAAAGTGTGAGGACATATTCATTCCTGCTTAGGACCAACTCTGTATTTTAAAAATACACCACTACAAAGAGTTAGGAGACTTAACAGGAAGCAAACGATTATTTTTTCTGAGCCCCCCCAAATTCCTGATGTTTCTGAAACACCGCTGTTTTGGCAACTGAATATTGTCTTACATTTTAAGTCAGAGCCCAGAAAATCCAGTTTCTGTTTGGGTGGCCGCTCGGTAAGTAAGTTCCTGTGCTACGGAGGAAGCTGCCTGGCGACGTTGAGTTTTTCAGGATTATTTTGACCTACCACTTTCTCACCTCAGTCATTTCTAGTTCTCTCTGCATTATATGAAATTTAGTTTGCATTTCCTGGAGTGAACAGTTTTGGAAAAGAGATGAATAATGGACTGCTAAAAACAAATACTAGCCCCAATAAAATTATATTGCAATAAAATTATATTGCAAAGATAACCCACAAATCATCATTGAAGGTGAATAAAACTAGCTTTAAATTCCTTAAAGTAACACTGTGTTTAACTCAAAAGAAAAAATTTAAACCTGTAAACTTTCCTTCCAAGGACTTAGCCCTGGGGGACCCCAATCTTCAGAACTGCCAGAGAAGGTAAAGCCATGAGTGTGCAGGGCACACTCATGTCAGATGCCCCGCAGCCCCACATTCGCTGACTTGCAGGGCAAAGGCGCACCATGACCCTACATCTCACCGGAAACGAGTGCACATGTGAGTGGCGGTTATGCCGATTGCTCTCAACCCACGGTGTTGAATTCCATCAGGTTTTGGAGGGGTTCCGTGAGTGGTCTCAGACAGATGGAGTCCCTGCAGATGGAGGAGCTGGGAACCCCAGGACATGGTCTTGGTCAAGATGCGATGGGAAGATGTGGTCTAGGAAATATCAGCTTTCCAGGATCTTGTCTATGGTCCGGCATAAACTAAGAAAGGCTATCCAAGATGAGCGAAGATGCAGTCAAAAATTATTACTAATAGATTAAGTTATAGCAAAAGTGTTGCAAATTACTACCACAATTCATACATCCACAGAAACATAGCTTCTGTATTTCTGTAGCCTATTTATTTTTCTTGTCCTCACCATGACACACTAATGCTTGTACACTGGTAATGAGATTGTATTGGTCGAGCCACCTTGAAAAACAAGTGAAACTGGAAATGTACATATTCTTTGCTTCAGCTCTTCCATCCCAGATGTATAACCCAGAGCAAGGGTCCACAGATTTTTGCTGTAAGGAGCCAGGTGATAAATATTGGGGCTTTGTGGGCTGGAAGATCCCTGTCACGGCCACTCTGCAGCTCTACTTGGAAAGCAGCCACAGACGACATGGAACTAAATGGATGTGTCCATGTTCCAATAAAGCTTTGTTTGTAGACACCAAAATTTGAATTTCATAGAATTTTCACATGTCACAAAAATAATCTTCTCTCTTTGTTTTTTCAACTATTTAAAATGTAAACGTTATTCTTATCTTGTGGGTCACACAAAACAGTTGGCAGACTGCCCTAGAGGAGCTGTTGTAAATGTGCAGGGGAGGCTCATGAGAGAAGTTGCCTACAGGGTTGCTTGTAATGGCAACAAAAGGAAAAGTCTACCCCAAAGGCGTGACAGTGAGCAGGAGGTTGCAACAAACTCATAGGATGGAACACAACCTGGCACTGAAGGTGGATGAACTGCAGCTACTTGTACCAGCATGGATGGGTCCCAAGCACTTAACATTAAGGGTAAAAAGAAGGGGGGAGGGCAAAATTAAACAATTCATAGGTGATATGAAAAAAGGCAAGGGGATGAATGATAAATTTGTAACTCAAGAAAGTGGTTCCCTAACTTAGGGACGAGGAGAGATGATTTGTTGGGAAAAGGATACAGAAACTCATGCAGTAGTTCCTTCCTTCTCATGCCTTAAACTGTAAGTATGTACCTGAGTGTGAAATCTAACTTTTAAGAAAGCATTGCCACTGATGGTGTTGATGTAGTGCTTGACTTGACCTTGGTGTGGTGCTTTATTTCACGGGTTTACAAAGTACGGCGCTGCCAATGGGTCTTGGTTTTGTAGGCAAGGGTGCCCTCTTCAGGCCATACGTCCGAAGTTGGTAAAGGTTTTGAACAGGAAATGTGGGCTGAAAAGTACCAGAAACTTAGAATCCCATGACTCAATGGCACTTCGAGAGGTTTCTGAGTGTATTCTTAACCAGCCCAAAGAGTTTTGCTTTCAGGAATCCCTGGGGAAGCAGTTTTCTTCTATTTTCACTTAATAATAATGACTTAGTTTAGTTAGTTCTTAAAAGCCTCATCCTGCCCCACCCCCCAATTTCTATTTCTTACACTATATGAACTCCCTTAGAATCTTTTCCTGGGAGATTTAAGGCAGGACTGCAGCAACGCTTATCCGGAGACGCCTCCTTTAACCTGTATTAACAACAGGAGGCGGGGAAGGCTGACTCTTGTCATTGACCATTGGTTGTACGTTCTTGCAAGTATTTCAGAATTCTACTTTTACTCAGAGAGAAACATCTATTCAGATCTTAGATCTTGGGGGAACTACTCTGGATTGTCAGAATGTTTAACACATGGCTCCATTTAATATGTATATTTATACTATCATCTATAGAAAGAATCTAGACCAAAAAATGGGCATTTAGTCAGTAATTACTAAAAATATAGTTGAAGTTGTAGCGTTAGTAGCTTGGAATTAATAAGTCTATTTTTGACCAGCCATTACAATTTAGTTAAATAAAATTCATTCCATTGTTAACTCACTCACATTTGTGATGATGATGACGATTATAACCTTAAACATAGTATATATATTTTAGATCATATAGTACCATTGTATTATAAATGATCTTTTTAAAAAAATCCTTTTTAAAAATTGCATACCAGTTTGACAATGTTTCAACTTATTTGTTAATTCATTATTTTGGTTTCTTTTCATGGCTGGCATAAACTTAATTTGCATGACAAGGTTTATTGGCCCTGAAGTTATTTTATAGGAAAACATGTTAATTGAGGAAAAAATGGGTTGCCCCTGCTCTTAAAAATTTGTACTACTGTAATTATGTGCGGAAGCTGAAAAAGTGGAGAGCAGAAAGGAGGGTCCCAGCATTTTTAAACCGGAAGCAGTTGTGGAGAGGGCCTTGCCTGTCTCGCCCTCCTGGGGCAACTGCCCTCAGCTGAGTAAACTGGGTGCTAAAGGGGTCCCCAGATTGGCCCCAAATCACCCGATAACTTCAAACCAGTTTCAAGTGAACATAAGCAGCAGGGTGGTTTTTAGTGGAATAGGTTCTTTCATGAGCACGTGGCTTGCCCAGGCTTTTACCATAAAGTAGCTGGGAGGCAGTGCTGTGTTGAGCAAAAAACTCTGGCAGCACAGAGAGAGCTGGGAGCTCCTGCCACTTGGTGGCCAACCTTGTGCAAATTACTAGGGATCTAAATTGGGGGGGGGGGAGTAACAGATACCTGATCGGGTTGTCATAGGAGTTAAAAGAGATGAACAGAGCTTGGAACACAATGAATCTTTAATGAGTAGTAGTAGCCGTTATTATAAACTGTGTATTTTCATTTAATGCATATATTTTTTATTATTAGCTATATATTTGTATGCATTCTTTAGCTGTGCTTTTTTGCACTTATTATTTTTTTAAAGAATTTATTTATTTATCTTTAGAGGGGAAGGGAAGGAGAGAGGGTGAGAAATATCAGTGAGAGGCAACCGCCTCTCATGCGTCCCCTGCTGGGAACTGGCCTGCAACCCAGGCATGTGCCTTGACTGGGAATCGAACCACGATACTCTGGTTCGCAGGCCTGCGCTCAATCCACTGAGCTACACCAGCCAGGGCTAGCTGTGTTTTTATTAGCCACATTTTAATGCTTATATTCATTTGCCACCAGAGATCCATTTTACTAATGTCTAGTTGTGTGCCTTAATTTTTTTATTTTTCCATATCCCCTAGCAGGTAACTGATACTATATTTAATTCATTGGTACCTTGGTTTCCTCATTTGTATTAGGAAGAGGGGTTAAACCAAATAATTTAAAAATCCTTTTTAGCCCTAACTTTTCATGTGTTCACCAGTTTTTTGGTTTTTTGAAGTCCCAAACTGCTGATTCTCAGAGGGTTTTCAGGTTCAAATAATCTATATCAGCATCCAAAATAATTAGCATTTATTTTGGATTAGCAATTAATTAGCAATAATTACCAAAATAATCAGCATCCAAGTGCCCAGTGAAAAATATTGGATTGAAAATCAATGTCAGGAGATAAAGAAAGTGATGGTGGGAATGGGCGATAGGCCACTGCTTAATAAATGCTGACAGGCAGGCAGAAGAGTGTGGGTAAAAATTGATTTGGATGAACTTGGATCTGTACTTCACATTATTTATTGAAATAAACTTCAGATGGGTCAAAGAGTTAAATATTTAATGCCCATCTATTAAAGGAAAAAATCTTTAGAAAAATGAAATGTCAGATCTAATCCAGTCATGAAAGAGAGATAAATATTTGATGCTTGGAAAGTATAGGCCATGCAACACATCTGGTCCAATGTGGGAAGTCAGACTAAAACTAGTGCACACACAATGTAACGAAGTAAATATTGAAGGACACTAACAGGACAGAGGAGACAAATGTGACGGTAACACCTGATAAGAGCTTTACTATTCAGACGTGGCAAGCACACCAACATAAACATCAGCAGGTAGAATTCAGTTAGTAGGCACGAAAGGTGATCCAGAACAGGAGATAGTGCATTGTCTCATGGAAAGAGTCTATGAACCGATAGAAAGAAGCAAGTCAAAGTGAAGTAGCAAAACCCAGTAAGAAGTATCATGTTCAGTGGAGCCAGGGCTGCACGGTCACCATGGGAAAATGAAACGTGCCTTCCCACTGCAGAAGGGGCGCGTGTCTCTGGAGAATAAGTTTCCACATGTAGCAGGCTCTTTAACAACTATTTGTACCCTTTAACCCACTAATTCTATTATGGAAATGTACCCTAAGGAAATCAACCTAA
The DNA here is from genome assembly GCF_021234435.1 of Artibeus jamaicensis. NCBI lineage: Eukaryota > Metazoa > Chordata > Mammalia > Chiroptera > Phyllostomidae > Artibeus > Artibeus jamaicensis. The sequence continues at coordinate 5,010,004 of NW_026521954.1, forward strand.
AGGAAACATCTGTTGTAGAAGCACAGATATGGTGGTTCTATTTATAATACAAAATAAATAAACAGAAAGGGAAAGAGTTTATTTCAACAAAAAGGAAAAACCACGGGACAGGCATGCACATTCCCCCCCCTACACACACACACACACATACACAGCGACCTGTTCTCTGGGCAGGAAAAGTTTACACGGTCTGTGCAGAGGCTTCGAGTCGCTCTTACAAAAATAATCTTAAGGTGAAAGAGAGAAGCACAGGGTAGTAGTTCCATGTTGATGATACCTGTCCCCATTCGTGCAATGGTTGTTTATGTAGTGGAGTTTGTGTCTCCTGCTCTCCACTTCCTCTGTGAAGCGGATGACTACATTGTTTGTTGAAAGTAGCACTTAGGAAGGAGGGAGGCAAGACAGGATGGAGTGGGAACTTGAACCGAAGAACTGAAGTAGCTGCTTTGGGGAACGGGATAAGGAGCCAAGCATTCTTCGAAGGGCTATGGCTGAGGATACAGGGAGTAAACTTGTTCCAGTCTAAGGAGTAATTTTTTTCCTGGTGCTGATCCAAAGTCAGAATATAGAAGCAAAACTTGGGACAGGGTTGACAAACAGAAGTTAGTGGTTGCAGAGAGGTGAAAAGGTTGACAAAGGAACAAGGAAATTGAAGTATTGGTAACTGTACCAGACCTGCCCAGAAAGTATCCAGCTGTGTAATATGAAAAATAGAGACACTTATTGAAGAAGATACAAGATACAAGAAATATCTGACACAGAACAATGATGCCTTAGTCCCCTTCAAAGTAGGCACCTTAGGACCTGTGTTGCCAGCCTACAAGGCCAGGCAGGTTCATGGTATTCATGCAGATGGGAAAATATTCATGGAACCGTTGGGATGTCTAGCATGCCTTTATTCACGGGCGGACAAGCCACGTACCCTGCAAATTGTATGTCTATCTACATGTCTCCTGCCATGGCCCTTGCTCCCCAGCATGGCACCCATCGTGGAAACTGTCCCTTTGTGTGTCTGTCATCATCACTGCCCCCAGCAGGGAGTCCCTACCTGTTTAAATACTAGAGGGGAACAAAGCCAGAAAACTGCCATGCCATAACATAACGTAACATAACGTAACGTAATGTAACATAACATAACATAACATAACATAACATAACATAACATAACATAACATAACATAATTCTGCACATCCGAGCTCACTTCCTGTTATGGGAACAGTTTATCTGACCCAGTCTCAAGGCTATGAGAACACCAGTTATCAGGACCCTCCAAGGCTATGGGATCACTGCTTCCCTTAGCTACCCAGACACCTGTGTGAGGAAGCCAGCCTGCTTTCATTTCTACAGGACCTCATACAGTTCTCCCAGTCCTTATCAGTTGTCCCATTGTATTTTCCTGAATCTCATCAATGGTCTGAAATCTCTTCCCTTTCAAAGGTGATTTTAGTTTTGGGGAAAGCCAGAAGTCACAGGGCTCCAAATCTGGGCTGCAGTGGGGTTGAGTCACCTAGGCGATTTGATGTTTTGCCAAAAATCTCTGCAGTCAGTATAGTGAAGTCATCACTGTTCACACATGCACATTCTAGTCCACTTTCCTTGGCTGCCAGGTTACATTGACGTTGCATAAACCTTTTTCATTATATTAACAATGTCTGGACTTTTTCTGGACAGACCTTATATGTCATTTTGTTGAAAGTTATAGAAAGGAACCATTACCCTAAGTAAATAATGAATAGCTCGTTGCTCAAAGACAAGGTTACAGAATCAGGCATTAAAAAAACAAATGCGAACCAAGAGCGATCAGGCAACCAACAGAGGAATGAATGACCAGGACACGCTTCTGTAGTGATGACAAAAGGGTCTCCCTCCCGCCATCTCTAGACCCTCCTTTTCTGGATTCCGTGACCATGAATGCTACATACTGAACTGTCCATTTGACCCCAGGGGTTAAGTGCTGGAGCCTCAGGCAGGAGCATCTGATTGGCTAACTGTTGGTCACATGTCCAACCTTAACTTTCAGGAGGAAGGGAGAAAGAAGTATCTGGCCCCTTCAGCTTCCTTACTGGGCGTGAGTCTCTGCGTCCCAGCAGACTCACCATGGGATTCCCCTAGACAGGAAGAGGGTTCAGACACTGAGCAGGAAAATAAACAGACAACAGCGCAGCCCTCTTATTCACTGTACTCAGAAAGTGGCTGAGTGTTAAATCGCTGGTTCTGGAATTATAGGAAAAGTGGGGAAAGACGGTAGTTAAAAAATTGGGAGAAAAGGGAGGACGAAGCCTGGAAGTTTTGATGCATTTTTTTAAAAGATTTAATTTATTTATTTTTAGAGAGGGGAGGGGAGGGGGAAAGTGAGAAACATCAATGTGTGGTTGCCTTTTGCACGCCCCCTACTGGGGACCTGGCCTGCAACCCAGACATGTGCTATACACTGGGAATCGAATCAGTGACCCTTTGGTTCCCAGGCTGGGGCTCAATCCACTGAGCCACACCAGCCAGGGCTTGATGCACTTTTTAAGGTCGAGAATTAGAATGATGGAAAGGTAGGAGACTGTCAGAAAGCAAGACATTGGAGTCTAAGATTTCAAAGTTGGGACTCACAAGACTTCTAGGCCTGGAAACAATTACATATCAAAGACAAGCAGAGGAAAACGGGGAATGACAGGAATGGAAAAGAGGTCGTGTTCCATGTCTTCATCTTAGCCCAGCTCATAGCAGAGAGCCTGGCACTTAATAGATAAGTGAATGAATGTTCTGTAAGTCCTTTCCTTCTGTAGAAGTTTCTACATTTCTGATTTACTAAAGAAGGCAGAAAGTTGTACTTAATATTCATGTTGATAATGACTTAACCTGATTTTCTGCATGTCTTCAAGACATGATGATGTGATATGATAATAAAACCCAAACTTATTAGCTTTCTCCTTCCATTATTAGGTTTTCACATTGCTTTATTTGTATAGATATAGGCTAAACAATTTTTGTGCATCTGTTTGCAGTTAGTTTAAAGGGTAACTTTGGAGAGGGTCAGGGATGGTTGCTGTCCTCTTGCCTGCTTGCTCTCAGATGCTTTCTCTGTTCTCTCCCTGCTCTGCTCCGCTCTGTAGTGCAGGGACCTACACTTCTCAGGCTCCCTTGTCAACTGGCTTCTTGGTAAGTTCAGCTAAAGGGAGGTGCTAAAGAAGATTCGGGGTAAGGACTAGGAGAGAAGCCAGAGTATTTCTCTCTGTGCCTGTGCATTCCTCCCTCCCTCAGACCCTCTCTGACTCTTCCTCCCTCCCTCCCTCTGTCTCCCAATCTCTCTGTGTCTGCTGGAGTCTCCCATGGCAGCTGTGTCCCCACCTCCGTCCTTCAGCGCCTCTCTCCTCCCGGGCATGTCCCCCTGGAAAGCCCTACCCAGCTTTGGAGCTCTGGTAATGCCATCTCTGCTATTGACCTTCTCCTCCTGGGGGTGGTAGTGGCTTCCAATGCCACTAATCTCTGGGTAGGCTCACTGTCCCCTCCCTATTTGGCTACTCAAGTTCTTTTATAAATTCACTGTATTAAACCCTCGTTGCCAGGAAGACCTGAAGTGTTTTCTGTTCTCCTGACAAGAGGTCATCAGATTCAGACAGAGCTTCCTGTCATCTGAGAACCCGCAATTTAAGTGGGGAGCTGTCATCTGCAGCAGAGTGTGCCTAGCCACCCCTCAAATCCTTTGTCCGCCCTCTCAGACTCTCAGCTGCACTCCGCTCCCCAGCCACACAAGGGAGCGCTGGCAAATGGAACACGGGCAGAAGACACGCCTGGCATTTCTGGGTCTGAGGCATAAAAGCCGCCCTTCTGTCTCTCTTCCCTTTTCTGGGGACTGGACATCAACATTCAGGGAAACTGTGGGAGTGGAGGGTGAAGGGGTCCACCGGCTCAGTGCCCACTGTCGGCCTGGAGCAGACCCCTTTCGCCCAGACCACTGCCCGGTGGCTGGGAGATGGGTGGGACACAAGTGAGAGGTCAGGTTCTACGATGGGTAATCACTGAGGTTTGGGAGCTTGCTTGTTACGACATTTAATGCAGCCTTAACTAGCACATGCCCTGGAAGTGTTGTATTAGTGTCCACAGGGATTAAGCAGGGAGGCGGGTGAGCTTGGAATCCCTACGCCGCCACTTGTTAGCTGTCTGACTTTGAGTGAGCTGCTCTTTCCCAGCCTCAGTGCTTCCGCCGTAAAATGGGAATAATAATGGCACAGTCCCATAGTAATGTGGTAAAAAATGACGGTATGTACTACATATGTGTAATTCCTTAAGTAATCACTGTTATGCTATATTGTGCATAGCTAGTGAGAATTCAGTAACCGTTAGCCATTTCATTATTAGTCAGCTAGAAAGTTGATTCGATCTTAAAAATAGCTTCTCTTATTCTCTGTGTATCTCACATAACCTCAGGACACGTCAGTGTAAGTACAGTACCATTTCCATAGATAAATGGAACTTTATTATACAGTTAATCACATGGCCATTGAACTTTCTTCCTGGTGTTGTCATTAGATTTTTCCACCACAGTTGCTGGAAAATAATGTGGCAGATTCCATGTTCCTAGGGAAACTTTAATGTGCAATTGGAAAGGGTAAATCGGAACAGGGCTTTGTAAACCACAGCCTCCCCTGAGCCTCCCACACCCCTGGGTTAGGACTGACGACTCCTTCCTTCGAGTCCTCATTGATGTTTGACACTGTATGACATTTACTCACCCCCTGTATCAGCATACTGTAAATGAATGAAAGAAAATGTAACGACAGCTGACATGTATGGGTCACAGAGGACGGAGACGGGGTAATGAAGCACTCCTGGGCTACAGCAGTGGGAAGCCAAGCCTCTGTGCGTCCTGGGCTGGAAGGAGGAATGGGAAGTGATGGTGCCTGGAGTTGGAGTGCGCCTGAGGCTCTGGGAGAAGGCTGCTCCTTGGTAGCTGTTGGGGGCGGGGCCGGGATGGGGTTGCAGCCTCAGTCAAGCCTCAGCAGGGCAGGGCTGTGTAAGGCTTTGCCCATCTTTTCTCTCTCCCTTCATTTCCCGCTGTGCCTCCCATCGACTTTGCCCAGTCTCAATGAAGCCAGAGGATGAGGGGCACTGGGCAGGCTGGAGGAAGGGGGAGTGTGGGTCCAGCGAAGTGAGGAGAATGTCCAGTACTCTGCCCCTAGGAGACTGTGAGCTTCTTACAGTCTTTGTCTTGCTGCCTTTGCATCCCCAGTGCTTGGCAAAGAACACTTAATGGATTGGGGTTGAACAACTGAATGTGGAGAATAAAGATGCTTGTATTTAATTTGAAGGAAAATATATAATGTTCCCACATCCTAGATTTGCCCCGGAAACAATGCAATCCCTTCTGGAAATGAGGGCTCTAACTGGATCAGGGTGCTCAGTGCTTCATGAGCCCATGTCAGCCTGGTCCTTGAGACCCTCCCTTCACCGGGAACTGGCAGGCACTCTTCTCCCCTGAGACCACTCCTTGTCTGTGGCTTCCAGATCCCCCCGCCTTCCCAGGCTGTAGAGCTGCTTCTGAAGCCCTTCATGAAGGCGGAGGCATCCATGAGTGTCCAAATGCCTGTCTCTCCTCACCCTAGATTTCCTTGACTTTTTCCCTTACTTGTGTGGGGCACCAAAATCCGCACTGGAACATCCAGGCTGGTCTTCTTCCTTGTACTGCAGGTCCAGCACCATCACTCGCTCAAGTTTTGCCAGCCAGTGGATAAGGAGACTGGTAGACGTACCGGCTCAAAGAGAGGGTACCACTGAGAAGCAGTGCTTATTTCAGGATGTCACGCCTCAGGGTGGGACGGCAGCTCTCACCTGTTGCAAGAGGTACATACCGGACAGTCCACTGGACATCTGTCCTTAACGGTGTTCTGTTTCACATGAAGGTTTTTTCATTTGGTGTTCAGAGAAATATTTTAGAGATGAATAGTGTACGATTAATCAGCACTACTCCAGGGCTGCAGTACATAGAATATACATTTATTGGCAAAGGAGAAAAACTCATGCTGTATAAATAGTAGACATAGTTTTATTATGAAACTTCATACAAATGAGGTTTCTGTATGTTTGAAATCAATTTATTTTGGACAGGTCTTTTGTCTGAGGATCATATCTAAAAGGAAAGTACATGATAGTTATATGGAAAATGTGTTTCCGGTCATTTCTCTGGTGGGCTTAGTTGCTCTATTTGCTCGGAAGGCCATTAGAAGAAAAATATTAGAAACAGAAATTTGGACAGAAGAATATCACATATTCCCTCCAGGTATGTGCAGCCTTAGTGTTCACATAAGTAGATTTTCTAATCATTTAACAACCAGCACTAATCATTAAGCCCACTCACATTTCCCAGTGTCACCAAAGGTCACTGGTCAAGTTTCTTCTTGGTCGTGACTTAGTCATGGGAACTGTGGCCAAGCTTACCTGTCCCTTACTGTAGGAGAGATTTCCTCAGAGGTCAAGGTGCTCTTTCGTCAGCTCAGCCAAATCAGGGGTCTGAGGACATAACACAGTATGTCTCTATTGCCTTAAACGTATACATTCATGGCCTATGTTTTATTTGTGAATTTGCTGTTCACTGGGTGGCTTTTTGTTCAAGCCCCATGCTGGGTATTCTAGGGACTGAATGAAAAGTGAGACATGGTTCTTGCCCCCAAGAGCTTGTCAAGTTGGAAAGAATTTCATGTTTAATAACTCTCAGACCAAAATGTTAGAGCCATCTCAAAAATGTATTTGATAAACATTATTTGAGGGGAGAAAGCTGATTGAAGAAAATTAGAGAGGCTTTTAAGGGGAAAAGGAAAGGCGATTGGATAGAATTTAAAATAACAAGCATCAGTGGAGGAACTGATATGAGCAAAGGTTCTGGAGATTTGTTACTGATCCCTTTGAACTTGATTTCTCTGGGATACATGGAATTGATATATATGTAAGCCCCAAGGAAATAGTTTAATTACAGCAGTACCTTAGTGGGGCCTCTAACTGTTATGGCAAAAAAAATTGTGTGCCCTAATTAATTGTGTGCAATCTTTCCTAGACAAAATGCTCAGATTGTGATGGAGAAAAAAAAACTGGGTAAATAATTTTACTTTAGAAAGGATGCTAAGAGATTGTTTTGCTTCAAGACTAAAAAAGAAAAATGTCATACAAAAAAGTAGGCAAGAAAACCAGTATTGGCAGATGATTCTAAATATCCAGTTACTGTTTCTGAATTGTAAAAATATATTTTAGTATTTAGTATGTTAGGATGCAATGGGTGTATCAGGAGGTGATGACAACAGATGACAAAGCAAATAAATTAAAAATTCAACGACAAGCATGTCCTTTTAACAAATGGAACGTGACTAAGAAGACTCAAAGCGTGCGCTCTCTTCCTCATTTTTACTGGCCCTTGAGTCTGGTTGGGGTTGGTCAACCACGGCACTATTGACGTTTTGGGCAGGATCATTCTCGATGTTCGGGGCTTTCTGTTGCATTGAAGGATGCCTATCCTCTACCTACAAGGGCCTCCTTTTCCATCCCCAGCTGTGACAATGCCCCAGTTGCGACAACCCCCCAGTTGTGACAACCAAAGATGTCTGCAGACACTGCCAAATGTCCCTGAGGGTGGAGAAAAGTCACTCCTGTTGAGAACCACTGGTTTAGACAATGAGCGCATTTTTTTAAAGTAGTTCTGAATAGGTTTAACGACACTAGCTGTATAAGGGTAGAGTGTGGGGTTACCACAGAGAGAAAAGAAAAAAGAAGACATTTTAGAACATTTGTGCAAAGAAGTACACTCTTATTTACTTCTAGCAGTCTCAATCACTTCTGATAGAAAACACACAAAATAATATTTCTGAAAAAGCCACCAGCTGCCTTGAGCTCTCCAAGCCAAGGTGTGGAAGTTCTTGGCAGCCGACCTCTGCTGGCTGGGTGCAGGAACTTCCTGGGGTCGGTCTGGGGCAGACTCCACGCTGTCATCTGGGGAGCGTTCGTAACTGGGCATCCAACCGGGAAGGGTGGTAGGCGAAGCTGGTTGAGGCAGATGGCGTTTCCCCTGGGTTTACAAGGCCACCTCAAAGTGGATGAGCAAGATACATGGGGTATGCTCAGTTGCCTGAGTCCCATGGAATGACTTTCCCTGTCTGGAGAGAGCAAGCCAAGTGGCTCAGCCCTCGCCCAGCAGTGCTCTCCCATCAGATGGAGCCCAACTGTGATCGATTCCCGTCGCTCTGCAGAATTACCTCATCTTCACTGGCAATGCTGTCCTCTTCTCCAGCTCTGGGGCGGTAAGCATTACCATCTTATTAAGAGGATATTTTTATCTGACCATCTGGCACCAGAATTCTTTTTGAGGAGAGCACTGGCTTTATTTGGGGGGGAAATTGGTGAATACATGGAATGGGGGAAGAGAGGTCTAAGTTGCCTTCATGTGAAAATGGTCATTCTGGTGACAATGCTCTATATGAAATAAAGGGGTAATTCTGCTTCGCCTTTTGGGGCAGATGGCGAAGTGAAGGAGGGAAGGGGGAAGAAAAATGGAGGGAGTGGGGGAGAAGCAAGATGGCAAGAGTTTGTATAATTTTCACCATCCCTGGGGCCCCCCAAATATCTCAGCAAATCTTCTTTCTCTGTTAGGAACATCGCTGGCAGCAAGTAATGGAACACGAGCCTCGTGGTGGTGGAGACAAATGGGACTGTATTTAGAATCAGAGTTACGGAGCTGTTGGCATGGATTTAGCTACTCAGTGACGCCATCGGGGACCCAAGCGCTCTCTGCGTTTCCACTTTCTCCTCCTCTCTCCTCTGGCTTTGTGCTCACACCTGCCGGTTTTCGGTCTTAGGTGGCTGCTGTGGCCTCACACAGAATGTCCAAATTCCAGGCAGGAACAAGGAAGTGGAGGAGAAAGCTACCGACGATAACAATGTTTTTTTTTAACAAAGTAAAATCTTTCTCAGAAACAGTCCCAACAAGTTTCTAATTATATCACATGGTTTCCTTGAAATCCAGGGTTGGTGGGAAATAATTAGCCTTTCTACCCTCTCTCATAAAGGCAGGTAAGGCAGCAGGCAAGGGGCTGGGTCAGCCGGCCCAGGCAACTGGCTGCTGCATTTACTGAACTAGTCAGCGTGGGCTGAGTGGGACCTGAAAGAGGGCCAGGGGCTTCATGCTGTGCATTGACCTGGTGTGACTGTGAGCCATCCATGGGACAGTCAGGGTCACAGAGCAGGAAGGCCTGGAGAATGGAGCCCCTCAGAATGAGCAGAAATTGAGGAGGGACTTTAGTCCTCCCCACGCTATGGATCTGAGGGGCGGGGTATTCTCAACAATCAGATCTCATGCCTGATATCTGGGTTTTAGTCACCTGTAGCTGACCACCAACTTCTAGTAATTCTTCTTCTTTGTGGCCTTCGCATTTGCCACTTCCACATGGTCCCTTTTTCTTTAACGTCATCGCTAACACTTTCCATACCATTCCTGAAGTTTCCATCACTGCTTTCCTTCACTGTGTTCACTGTTTTTCCACTAGTCCAGCCTCATACAGCTTGTTAGCTGTTTCCCATACCGAAAAAGCTGCAAAATTATTTTTAGGGAGAAATAGCATAAGGCATAAACGGCTAGAAAACAGAAGGTCTCAGATGCTGGTAAGAAATTAACAGAAGGGCCCACCCTGAGGTGGGGTTCTTCTGCCCCTGAGAGCGCTCTCTGTTCTCCAGTCCTGACTGGGGCAGCCCCGAGGGCCTCTGGATTCCCCGGTACAGAGAAGGCCCGCACCAGTAATTTGTGGTGACGATTATTTGTATAGCTCGATCAGCTATATTTGTATAGCTCAGTCAGGTATGTTACCTTTCTCCACAACGAGCCACAGAAATATAATTACATCAAAGCAAATATTGAATGATAGCTGTTATTAGAAAATGTTTTAGAATATTCAATTATTTTGGGAAAATGCTTAACATATCTGGCTAAATGGAAGAAATAGGCTCTACAACAGCATGGGGATCTGAGTTTTTGTTGCACCTAACATACACATATTGCACCATTTGTGTATGTTAGACACCGAGTTTCAAATTTAATCTCCAGGGAGATGTCGCTTCCTTATCGTGTTTAATCTATACAATACACCAGCCTATTAATATGTATCAAGGTCACAGCTGTTTAAGACTAAAATATAACCGAGTACATACTGCCTAGCAGGAAGGACCACTGTGGAATTCTCCACTCCCCTCGCTGGGTTACTTTAATACATTGCTTTTGTTTCTCCTTTGGTCCAGCTGAGCAGTTCTCGAACTGTGCAGAAGTGCAAGGAGCACTTCACAGGGCTGTGAACATAAAACCATGCAGACCGTACCTTATGAGTGATTTGAAGACAGTGTGGGCATAGTTTGCAAGTTACTTTACCGTATGAACTGACTGGAGAATTAAACCTTGAATCACTTCTACTTCACTGTATTTACATTAAGAAAAGGTTCAGCCCTGGCTGGTGTGGCTCAGTAGGTTGAGTGTTGGCCTGTGAATCAATACGCCACCGGTTGGATTTCCAGCCAGGGCACATGCCTGGGTTTCGAGTCAGTGCCCAGTTGAGGGGCGTGCAAGAGGCACCCAATCGATATTTCTCTCCCTCTCTCATCCCTTTCCTTCCCTTCTCTCTAATAAATACATAAAAAGTAAAAATAAAAAAAGGTTCAAACAGATATAATATATATGAGAAAACTGATAGTATTTATCTTTGATAATGGGATTGTAAAAAATTTTTAGTTTATTTCATCTACAGTTTTCTAATGTTTTTACAACAAAGCCATAGTACTTCTAATCAGAAAAAGTTATCAAAACAATCAAAGGGTGAACGATCATCAACACCCTCTTTTCACATTTCCCCCAAGAAGGTCTCTGCAGTTTGAAGGGAAAAGCTGGTCAGAAAAGCACCAGGGCGATTCCAGAAGCTGACGCTGCCCCGAGTCAGCTCCAGGCCGCACAGATCCGCTGCCTTTCACTTCTAGGCAGGTACCAGCAAGGGTCTCCTGTGGTTATTTCCAATAGGGTGACAGTATTGGGGATGAATCAGTTTAGCCATATTTAGGGACAAACTTGTCAACATGCTACACAAAACAGGGTACAACAGTGCTAAGTTATAAACCGTCACACCACCTTTCGTCCATGGGTTATCAGTTCTGTGATTCCTTTACTATGCACAGCCCTGGTGTGTGCTGTGTGGTTTGGTTGCCGTCACAGAGCTAAGAATTTGAAATCTCCCCATGCTTAATTGATTCATAAGAGAACGTACTTTGTGTAATAGGAGAATTTGGCTTAGATTTATCACGCTGAGAATTTGGCAGGACCAATCAGTAATGCTGTCTTTTAAAAAGTATGTAGAAACTCAACCAGTTTAGCGACTCTGTGCTGTTCAGCTAGAATGCAAATGGGTTTGTGTTCCCAGATTTTTTTCAGAGCCTTTTTCATGACTCTTTAGGGTGTGGAGCGAAGATGCCCCATCTCTGTGCTTGCAAAGCCCTTTCATCTTGGCACATATGCTCAGAAACTGCAGGTGATATTTTTAAAAGGCTAAAGAAATATATTCAAAGCATCCTCCCAAACAAGCCTTTGTTGTGCTCAGTTTATTTGAGGCTGAGCAGTCTATTCGTCCAGCAGGAAACAATGAGGATCAGTGGGCCACCCAGGGCCACTGTCCCCTCAGGAACTCGCTGTGGTCTCGACCCAGCCCCTTCCTGCTCTTTACCTGTGGCTCAGCTTAGAGAGCTTTGAAAGTCTAGAGGCAGCCACAAAAGGACCTCTGCAGGAAGTTTGCACATTCTGCTGAGAAAGGGGACATAGCGAAAAGCAGGTCATTAATTTTTATGTTCTTCTTTGCCTTTATCTCTCTTCCCTGGCTCCTTCTCTTCAGGAGCCACCACAAAATTGTGGGGAGGAGCAAAAGCTCATCACCTTAAGATCCATCCAAAAGGTAGAGGGTTTGAATTCTACTCTTCTCTTTCCGAGGATAATTCGAGTATGTGAGGGATGGTTGACCCACTGAAGAGACCATAAAGCTGTAGAGTTTATTTTAATGTCTAAACGTATGAGCGTTGCTGCAGACTTTTGTTGTGTTTTGTTTTCATTCAGCCTAACAAAATATCTTCCCTTTGCGAATGAAACCACCGCATTTGCACTATGCAGAATTTTTCCCTGAGCGAGAGCTTGCTTCCCCATTGGTTGGGCCACACCGGAGTCCACATTGATTGGACAAAGCATTCTGTGGCCCTAGTGGATGGTGTAGTTAACTGGGCTTAGGATGTTACAAATGAAGGCCACGAAGGACCACACCCAAATCTCCTCTCATACCTGAATCCCCTAACCAGGTTTCTGTGAGGCTTAATTCATCATTAAGTATCCATGAAATATATTTCAAGAAAGTATAGAATGGAAGGTGTTTCTCAGGGCAGCCTTCTCTTTTCTGGCAGTGGTAATTGTTTAGTTATTGTGCTCATCGTAATCATTCAGACTTAATGGACCTTCAAATGTAAGGCACATTTTAAATAGAGTTCAGCCATGATTTTCTTTATAAGCACTGTATTTCCCTCTAATTCTAGCTTTTTGCTACTGAGAATAGAGAGTTATTTAAAATTGCTAGTATGAGTCTGTTATTTCCTGTTTCAGAAGAGCTCATCACCACTGCTCACCCAATCTACAGGCAGGATGGTGACCAGGGTTGTCGCAACCCTGTTGAAGTCAGTGAAGCTCCATCCAGGGCTGGGGCGCATTTGAAGGGCATGGCTGCTGGAAGCAATGAATTACCGTCCAGCCAACCCATCAACACACATTTACCACTGAGCCCAGCATGGCACTTATCATTGTAGGAGTAAAGAGGTCCTGGCATGCTGAGTGTGTATTCCTCAGAGAAAGAGGGGGAGGAATTAACAGTAATAAGTGCTCACCATGTTCTTGGCACAGTGCGAGCTGTTACAGAAATGCACAGAGAGATACAGGGCAGGGCTGCTCTCCCCAGGAGCATGCAAATGAGTTGAAGAGTAAAATGCACACACACACATACACACTCCGCACCTTATGTTCTTACATCCTATTTGGAGCAAACAAAACCCATTGAGTCCTCATAGCTTGATGAGACTAGTGCTGTTATTATCCCCGTCGTACACCTATGGAAAGTGAGGAAGAGAGTTAGGCTGGTAAGCAGTACAGTGGGGATCCCATGTGTTCACCTGATTATTTCCTTTCCTCCAGGGCACAGAGACAGATGGCACTTCCAAGTCTCCCCCTTGGGTCTATGGTCTGGTAACTACCCTCGCACACAATCCATTCTTAGGTTTCTCTTCTTCTGGGAAGTTGAAAATCAGAGGACTCAAACGCCTTAGGGGTATGGAGACAGAAGGTTGAAGGGCCCAGGTCATGAGTCATTTTCTGGAAGAGAGCTGTCGGACCAGGACATCCACTCTGGACTATTTCATGAGTGAGAAGGAACTTTTGGTGTCAAGCACTAACATGCTGGTGCTGCTCGTTATACCAGTGAGCCTCCCCTGACTCGTATGGGTGGATTTCACACTGTCCATGGCCACACAGGTTATCCATGTGTGCTCTTAATTGATGCTTAGATGAGTGTCATTAATCTGTTATTGCTACTTTTGTTACTGTTTGAAACAAAAAAGCATAATCCATATCCCATGACTAGTAGAACATTAAAGGTATAAGAAAGTATTTCTTATATTGGGAGATTAAGTAGTATTCAATTTTTTCTGACTACATTCACTATTGAAGCTTTAGGACAATGCCTACATAGATCTATTAATAACAGAAAAATAATTTAAATTTTCTCATATCAGTTAAAATATTCTCTTGAAAATAGTAAGCTCAAAATCTAATTGCTTTTCCCTTTATTAATCTAATTAATTTATGTAAACATTGCCTTAGACTAAAGCCCAGATACAGTAAGAGGTTACAGAGTAAAAACCAGGAGATGGAGGCCCCTATACATTCAAGTTTTTTTTTCTTCTGACCTTTCTTTCTTGTGACCAGTGATGTCATTGCTTAGAATCTATTTCCAAGAAGCCACTGTGTGATTTTAGTGACCTTACTGTATGACATTTTGTTTTGCACCCGGAACTCAGAAAGAGTCACTCCTATAGTTTGTTTATTTAAATGAAATGACCTGACATTTAATACACAAGCATACTTTGGAAACTTAAAGTAACATTATTATTATTATTTCATGAGTTTTATCGATTGATTGAAATTAAGATAGGCTAACTCCGCCCAAGAATGTTTGTATTTCTGCAGGAAAGAGTCATTGCAAAAAATGAGGGGTTAGACAAAAACCCATATAGAAACAGCAAATAGACAAGAAAAACAATGTTTGAATTATGATGATTTAGATGTGAAAGAAGGGTGACCACATGTAAGAAATAGACACAAGAGAAATCAAATAAGGGATATATGAGCTAAGAAAAAGCAATACAGATAGACGCATTTCATAAGTTATGGGCTTAAAAAAGAAAAGGGAGAATAAAATAAACATTTCATTCAAACGTCAAAAAAAAACTGGAGAATATTAGTAAGAATAAAAGGAATGCAAAGTGTACTAAAAATCAAGAAAAAGAAAAAAATTCTATCATTTATGACAATGTGGTTGGATCTGGAGAGCATTATGCTAAGTGAAAAAAGCCAGACAGAGAAAGGCAAATACTGTATGGTATCACTTATATGTAGAATGTTTTTAAAAAGCTTACTATTTCTGTAGATATTGCTTGAATGAAAATGAATTCTGGGTCTGGAAGGGGGGATAGTTGCATGATTGAGGGATTCTAAGAAGACCAATTTGAATAATGAAGGAATGTGTTCGAAAAGGTGGGCTGGCACCCTCCAAGAAGCAGATGCCAAGGATGAGATGAAGTGTGCAAGGAGTTCACCAAGGGAAGCCCCTGGGATCAAACGGAGAGGGGTCCAGGCAAGGCAGGCGCGCCATCAGACCATGAATAAAGGAGAGGGGAAAGCGGGGTGTGGAGAAGTATCCTGGGGTTTCATGCCGTCTGCGAGGGGCCACCAGAGAACCCTTGGGGCAGAGTCAGCGGTCAGAGGTTTCGGAAATTGTCCAAAACTGAATATCAGAATCAGGACTACAACCCCAACCCCCGTCTTTATTCTCAGGTTAGTACCGTTCCCGCCAACCCTATCTTTTAAAAATGAGCAAATAAAACCACGAGGTAGTCAAATGGCTTTCCGAGAAACGGAGAATTTTCGTTCAACCTACTCTGAGTCCAGTAATAGAACACAAAACTTCCTGGAAAATCATGTAAAAAGAACCCGTTTGCCATGCAGCTTGCTAGGAACAGGCCTGGGCTGGCACCTAGAAAACCGCCCGAAGAACGCCAGTGCCAGATGCCAGCGCTGTGTTTGCAGTTGCCCTTCAGCAAGGACAACCCACGTCCTGCCATAGGAAAAGTGCCGGGTATGGTTATCTACCAGATGCGTGGCCTCCCTGGGCAGTTTCCTTGGGGATAAGATAAAAAAATCTGGAAGAGATGTATGCAAAAGCCCACCCAACACTGTGTGTGAGGATTCTAAGGATCCAGAGAAGTGTGAGCACTGTGGCTTCAGGAACTGAGGGCAAAGGACTGACTATGTTGCGGGTGAGAGTGGGAGGGCGCAGGGGGGACTCCTTGTAGCTTTACGAAAGGTGTGAGAGCATTGCATTTTGTTCAGACCCTTTTTACGTGCCCAGCTCCTTATTAGGCTTTGGAGATAGAGTGATGAGTAAGACATGGTATCCAAACTTGAGGAACTCCCAGTTTAGCTGGCAGACTTGGCAAGCAGCAGTGTGGGATGGGAGAGGAAGAGGGCTTTGGGGGTGAGTCCTGTGGAACCGTGGGCAAACCACATCATCTCCAAATTGGTTTCTTCAGATGAAATTCCTGCTTCTCGGGGCTGTTGGGGAATTAGAAAGAACATCGATAAACGGAGCAGAAGAGCATCTCAGCAAAGGTGACACTCACACAATGGCTTGCTGTCTTTCCTAGTGTTGCTGGTGTAAGGTTACTGAGTGAAAATGCTTCCCGGCTCTCCCTGGCTCACCCTCCCTGCCCCGCCCCGAACGAAGAGGCTGATTTCTTGGGCTCCTCGCCAGTGGGTGTGAAACGCTCTCGGAGGTGAAGCAGGTTGGGGTGCAGGAGTAAAAATAGCTGATAGGAGGAGGTGAAAGACTTGGAGGAGAGGCCAAGCAGATCTAGTGGCAGGAAATTCAGAGAGAGAGAGTTGATGAGAACTGAAAGAAAAATGCCTCTGGAGGCCAGGGAGCGGGAGGAAGAGGAGGAGGGGGTGATGAATGTCAGGCTCTGGGGCTGGGGGGTAAGAGAATTGGGGAGGAGGGGGGAGGGGATATAAAAATGTAACTGGACATTTTGAATTGGACATTCATTCCCCCCACTGTGTTTTTGAGAGATGAGTTCAGGAGTAAAGATTTCCATTCTGAATGGTTTTGGCTGCCTGTGCCTCTGTGATCATGACATCACAGCGAGGCTGGACCACAAGGGTTGGGTATTCCTGAGGCTCACGTTACGCACCCACATAACTGGAGCGCACTGCGGTGGCAGAGCCGTCACAGTCCCATGGGGCTCACCGGAGGGGCAATTCTTTCTGATGAATGGGTCAGAGAGAAGGGTCAGCCCGTTGATATGTGTGAGGGCTGGCTTTGACTCCTACTGAGTGAACAGTCATGGCAAAACCACTTAAAGTCTTTGAGCCTCAACTTCCTCACCTATAATGAAGGCTAATTTAAAAAGTACCCCCTTAAAGACTTCACATAAGGATCAAACGAGATATTGAATGCATACTGTAAAGAAGCAATTGAGAGTTTCGGTTGACAGTGTGGGTTGTGAGGTTAGACCCACATGGGTTTGCAGCGTGGCTCAGTGTGCCTGTGGACACGCAATAGGATGTTTGTGGGAACCAATAGCCAGTCACGTAGAACACTTACCCCCACCTGGCACGTGCTAAATGCTCAGGTGTTATTAGATTCTTTCTGCACAGCTTGAAGAGCTGTGCAAGTGGCTATTATTAATTTTGCAATAATTCTGACTAAGGCCTAACAGTATGAAGCTATAAAGGTAAAAATACACAAAGCGTCGGGGTGAGGCAGTATGTTAGATTCTTGTTGCTGCTATGAGAAATTACCATGAACAACAAAAAGTAATACTCTTACAGTTCTGGAGGTCAGAAGTCTGAAATCCGTTCCACTGGGCTACAGTCAAGGTGCCAGTAGGGTTAGTTCCTTCTGGAAGCTCTAGAGCAGAGCATGTCTCCTGGCCTTTTTCTGCACTAGGCTTCTCATGCATCTTCGAAGCCAGAATCAGAGAGTCTTCTTTCCTCTCTGGCCTCTGCTACCATCCTTTAGACTCTCTCTGGCCCTGACTCTGCTCCTTCCCTCTTCTCAAGATGCTGCAGATTACCTTGGGCCCACCTGGATAGTTCAGGGTAAACGTTCCATCTCAAGATCCTTCACATAATCACCTTTACAAATAGTTGGTTGTTTGCTTTTCCCAGATAAGGTACCAGCTCACAAATTCCAGGAATGAGAACGTGACCATCTTTGGGCAGACATTATTCAGGCTACCACAGGCGCCTAGGGAAGGAAAAAGGAGTTTCCAAGAAGGAAAAGCTTGAACATTGGGAAAGCTATATAGTCACAGGTAGTCACCACTGAAGAGTCAGAGTCATAACGAAGGCGAGGGATGAGTTGACAGGCCGTCCGGTCCCAGTGACCCCTGACAGGTAAAGAAGCAGGTTGGCCACCTTGACCTCATCACCTTCCTTGCCGTCTCTCATTCCCGTTCTCACTGTGCTGTGTGCCTGTCCCGCCCCCTCGTTCTCCCCGTTCCTTTCCTTCCTCTTCATGTTAAGAAACAGAATGAGACTCGCTGCCCTATGGACCTGATTTTTAAACTTTGGCTCAGTTTTTCCAAACTTTTCGACCTTGGCCCCATCACTTAGCCCCTCTGAATCTGAAATACCTTATTTATTAGAACAGGTATAGTGTCGGTGACCTCAGGGAGGCTTGTGAAACGTGAGATGATCTATTAAGAAAACACCTGACTCCTATCGATGCCAGTTTTCCTCTCTTTCCTAATCTCCCAGCCTCCCCAGCGTCTTGCGTTCTGCAAGCCTTGCTTGAGCACCTCTCTGGACCACTCGTTTTTCCAGGCATCTCCACACAAACTGTCACACTTATATCTCACAACAACCTTCTGGGGAAGACTTAGTTCCCTGTTTTAATGGTAAAGAAAAATTTGTTTCTTCTGCTATTTACAACACTCCTGCCACCAAATAGGTGGGAATTTTTCCCACACCAATCAATTCTTCAACTCTCTAGACACCAAATCAATTCTGACTCCAGTTACCCAGAGTTAGAGCAGATCCCACAAGTTGAGGGTTCGATCCCACACACTGACCCCCACTTCAGACAACGATCGCAAGTCGTGAGTTTCCAGGTTACCCACATTTCTGTCTTCCTTGGTTATAAATTGGGGGCTCCCATGATGCCACATCAGGTTGAACGATTTGCCACAATGGCTCACAGAACTCAGGGAAACACATTTACTGGTTTATTAGAGAGGGTGAAATAAAGGACACAGATGGACAAACAGATGAAGAGGTCCACAGGATGAGGTCTGGAAGGACCCCGAGCACAGAGCTCCTGCCCCTGTGGAGTTGGGGCGCCCCACCCCCCCAGCACACAGATGCTCTCCGAATCCCACAGTTCAGGGCTTTTTATGGAAGCCTCATCACACAGGCATGACTGATTTATTAACTCGATTTCTAGCCTCTGTCCACTCCCCGGAGTTTAGTGGGTGGGGCTGAAAATTCTAAGCTTCAAATCATAGCTTGGTCTTTCTTGTGACCATCTGAAGCTCTCTAGCAGCCACCAAGAGTCAGCTCATTGCAACAAAGGAGGAAACTTTAAGGGATTTGGCAGCTCTGTGTAAGATACTCCTATCACAGACATCACTCAGGAAATTACAAAGGATTCAGGAGCTCAGTGTCAAGACCCAGGGAAGACCTAATATGAGAATGAAGGGTGCTCCCAGTACCCCGTCACTCAGGAGGTAGGAAGTCTGTGTCAGGAACCAGGGGCAGAGAACCAGTCTGTATTTCTTGTTAGGTCCCAGATGGGCACAGTGAGATGCAGAGAGCTGAGGCGATTTCCCAAGTCCATGTGCGAGGAGGTGGCTGAGCTGTGACTCTGGCCCACGTCTCCTGACTCCACACCTGCCACGGCTCGGAGCTGGAGTGTACGTTTCACGGTAGATTACAATGTGAATTTCTTGCTATTTATTTTCAAAAATAAAACAGAGCATTTGCTTGTTTTTTTCTTCTTTTTATAACAGAAGAGTCTTCTGTGGTGGAGCATTCAACTTTGGGTGTGGTCCTTGATTTTGTTCCAAGTGCCCACAACCATTTGCAAAGAGCTGCTCAGTTCCTGCCACATGCCACGTGGCAGGCGGCACAAAGATCTGCTCTTCCCACTCACAGGTGCTGGTGGGTGGCCAGACCACAGCTCTGAGCACCTGCTTGTGGTAGCTTGTTCCTGGTATACTAATGACAGGCAGGTCACAAGGCTGTATCTCACCTTCATGGCAATAGAAAAAAGTGTCCCCTCTGGAGAGATGCAACCTTGGCCATTAGGAGTCTCTTTGAGCCAATTAGGGAAAGGCAGCCTTCCCTGGCATAGGTATAGTTCCATGCCAAGGCCGAACGCTGGTTGCATTTCCCTCCCTCCCTGCCTCCTGGGCCTCGGCACTGTGGCAGGGTGGGTGTGATTGCAGTGGCTGGGTTCAGATCATGTGACCTCAGGCAACTGATTTACCATCTTTGCAACATGGGTTTATTACCTGTAACTTGGGGGGAATAACTATGTCTTTTTCAAAGCTTCTCACTAGGATGCAACAATGTAGCACATGTTCAGGTTGGAATGGTTCCCAGTCCTAGTAAGGACCATATGAGTGTGAGTCAGCATGACTGTCACAGAGCTGCAAACCCAGCTACTGGGGAGAAGCAGGGTCCCCAGTTCTCTCTCCTTCTAATCCCAGGCCCCAGGCTTATTTTTGCCTTCCTTTTCCTCTGCCATTCTAGAAATATCCTGGCTGATACTTCTCCCTCACAGATGACACAGGACACCAGAGAATTCATCCAGGCACCAGGCTTGCCTGCACCTGTGCCTCACACACAGTTGAAATCTTCATCTGTCTTTGCCGAGTATATTTGTTTAGATAAAAGCTAAGCTGTTGACACAAAGAAACCCCAAACCCAAGAAGATCGAAGTTTACAATTTAGAGTTAACAGCAGTCACTGTTGCAGAGCAGATGAAGAGGACCTCTGCTCTAAGAGTATCTTTCTTGTGCTTTCTCTTGTTAAGGTGGCCACGAGCCGGCCGCCTTATCACGCGCAGGAAATGGGGCTCATTTACATGAGCTCTTGACCTCAGACACTATTTAAATATCGTCTGGGCTCTTGGGAACCTAGAACCTGTAAACAGTTCTCACTGGTCTATCCCACAGGCTGCTGGCTTCCTTCCCCCTTCTTTTTAGCAATGGATTCTTTCTAGAAACCCACTACTGTGATATTTTTCTTGCAGCGGTTCTATCAAAGTACTTACAGTCAAAAAGAGACTACTTTTATGCCGAGGCCTGGTCTGGTATCTCTCTGCAATCATTTTCTTTCCTGAGTGTTAGAGTTGACAATAAATGTGCATGTGGCGGGAGGTGGCAGCGAAGAGAACGTCAACAGTTGTGACTGTCGGTTGTTATTGGCTGCAGAGAGAGCTGGCAAAATGAACCCGTCATCCGGAAGAAGTGGCATCAATGTTGATGGTGCACAAAAAAGTGTGATGTGCGTAGAGAGGAAGCAGGCTTCACATTTGTAGGGTCCTTAGTCTGCCATCTGTTCTTTAATTTTTCACTCAAAAGTCTCTGACAATGAGCATTTCTGCAGGGGTTAGGGGTTGGGGATGCTTGCTGTGCTCATTCCCCAGAGCACCTGGAGGCAGCGCTCCTGCCCCAGTTTCCCACCGGCTCACCAGCAGCTGCACGATGCTGCGGGGGACCTTCCTCCTCCCTGTGCCCTGGGCACCCCCTTCCAAACACCATGTGACTCAGGGTGACCCTCTTCAGGTTTGAACTGTCTTTGGAGACACACTGTCCCAGAAACAGATAAAACAACACAATACAGAAAACTGCATTGTTCTAGATGTGGGAGGAAATATGTACTCTCTTGTACTTTACTCAGGCACTTATTCATTTATTCAGTGAATGTTGATTGTCTGCTATCTCTGTCTTACTTGGTGTGTTCGCCAGGACAAAAGTAAGCAGCTACAACAAAAACATAAAAAAAATGCAATGGCTTGAGAAAGGAAGGAGCCTGTGTTCTTCATGGTCACAGTCCGGGTGGGCCGGGTTGGCCGGACAGCTGGGCTATGGATGGTCACTTGGCAACCTTGCTGCCCTTCCATCCCCCAGACTCTGTTCCTGTGGTATACACGGTTTGCATATACAAATACATAAAGTCTGCCTTGCTCACCCTTTCCACAAAAGGGAACGTCTTTTGACAGCGTGTACACCCCACTTGGACAAACTGTAAACATGTTGAAGGTAAGAGATGTCATAATAATGTTTATATAAAATTTGTTACTGCATGTATTGTTTTTGAGAAAAGTTTAACAAAGGAAAACATGTTTCTGCCCCCAAAGCAAGCAGTATAAACTAGTTGTTTGCCTTGGACAGAAAGCCTGTGGAGGAACTGGTGAGTATATAAGCTAATATACCCCTCAGGCTCTAACCCCTCAGTCCCCCAGTGGAAGGTGTTTGCATAAAAGCCCAGCCTGCCTGACCTGCACTGGGCATTGAGCATCGATCTCGCGCGCCCCTCTGGAGAACACTGAACTGGGTGTTGTAGACCATGGCACATGGTCTGGAAGAGATTCTGACCCCACCCTGTAGACAAGAGAAAGAAGTTTTGCTAGCCAAGGTCAGTGACAGCACCTGGGTGTCAGCAGTGCAGGAGGCAGAGAGAGGCTGAGCAGACTGACAGTAAAGTTGTGTGTGCCTATCACCCATCCCCGCCACTCTCTCCCTGCTTGTCTTGTTGGACTGAATAAATGTGAATATGGCATTAACTGTGCGTGTGAGTGATCTGTAGCTTTTCTTTGGTGTTGACTGCCCTTTGGCACCCTGAATCTCCGGGTTTTACTTTAGGAGGTGTGGTTTTTTTAAATTAATACTCGGAATAAGTCAGCCCTCTTCTGCGTAGTCAAAGCTGAGTCAAGAGAAGGTTCAGCTTCCAGAAGGGGAAAAAATGGTCTGAGATAGTAATGTCCTCTAAACAAAATAGATGGATTCTGTGTATTCACCCTGCATTGTTGAGAACATGGTCACAAGGCCATACCAAGCTGCAAGGGATGCTGGGAATATAGTCTAGCTGTCAGACTTGTGCTGAGCTGAAACTTTATTACACAATTCGAGAAAGTGAGAAAAGCTTTTGGTGGAGCAATTCCTCACTATGGTGTGGAATTTTAGGGCTCCACCAAACTCCTTTCTCATTTTTCCCACCCTTTAGAGATATGGTTAGGATTTAAAGTTTCCGTTACGTGCAGCAAGACTACTCACACAGAGCAGAGTCTCCATGTTTCCTCCTAATCCCCAAAGAGGCGGTCGCCCCACTGCTTACAGAGCAAGTCCAGTCCTGTCATTAACTGCTTTCTTCCTTGGCACACTGATTCACTGTTGCAAGGATTCAAACATCGTTACTATGGGTTTCAAACATGCTGGTTGGCCCCAGGCACGGCACACTCTAGCACTTGTTGAACATGAGCCCACCATTGAATGATTAGACATCAGAAAACCATCTGTTTCAGCACATGGATGGCTCAGACTCCACCTGGCTTCCCAGACCTCTACGCTAAGCCAGAAGGGAGTTACATCAAGGTAATAGTGATGACTATTGCACATCAGTGCCAACTATGACTAGGGCTTTGAGGTCGGTGCTCCACATATGTTTTCTTTAATGTATTCTCTTAAACTGTATTTCTAGGCAGATTCTGGGATCACCTCCCAAATCCTTGTTTCTTACTCTGGAAGGAATCCAAACTATAATAGTCATTTTAGATTAATTATCATTTACCCTTCAGGGCTGGGGAGAGACCTGAGTAACACATGAGTGCCCAACATCACACAACATCAGGGCTCTGATAGCTCGGGAAAGGGGAGACCTGGTTGGGTGGGCACGTAGCCATGACCAGCCCATGTGTCTTTAGCCAAGTCTGGTTTTCTCTGTTCCGATTAATGACCAGCTAGCTGTTCCCACACTTTTGAAGACGTCTTTCTTACATTTTGCAGTTGTTTTGGGACACTGATGATACCTCTGCCAGGCCGAGACTGCTGGAAAGGTCACCAGGTCTACTGGTCGGAGAGTGACTCAGAGAGCAAGCGTTGACTGGGCCCGTGCTCCCACTCGGACAGAACCCATTTGCTTGGCAGCCCTGTGAGTGCTCAGGCCAGAGCAGATGGGCGACTGGGCTGATGCAAGTCTGAATGGGGCAGAGGGAGCAGCCAAACTGCCGCTCCCTACTCTGTGCCACTGAGCTCTCTGCCGAAGCCTCCTCCTCAGTACCACTATGTTCTGTGGTAACTGTCTGTTTCTCAGGCTGACTTTGAGCTCTGGGGTCTAGTCTCCTGTTGAACCATCTGCAGGTTTTGCTCAGCTAGTAAAATGCTCCCCCTCTGGTTAGCTGCAGCCTCGCAGATACAGTTCAGTCAGTAGAAGGCAACGTTGGGGGTGTAGCAGGGTCAGGGCCGTACATTGTGAGCAGGACCCTGGCTGAATTTCATCCCGTCCTCCTCTTCCCTGAATGGCCCAGGCCCTCAAGCACACACAGCACACTCACAGCAGCCCTGGAGAAATTTACTTAACCTCTTTGGGTCGTATTTCTTCCTATGTAATACAGTGCTTTTAACAAGGCATCAGCTCAGTATTTTTATGGGGATCAGGGCGACAGAACATGTAAAGGAAGGTCTTGTTTGTCAGATGCATCGGGTCCAAACCCGAACTCTTCTTTCTAAGCAGAGTGTGGCTTTGGGTGGGTTATCAAATTCTCTGAGCCTCACCTTCCTCGACTGGGAAGAATAATGGTGCTTAGTTCCTGAGGAAGATTAAATAAGATAACACATCTAGAATACATACACTAGAGTGTGGCACATAACCACTCAATCAGTTTAGGCTATTATTACATTTTGCTTTTATGTAAAGTTCCTAACATACAGTAAGTGATCAAAATAAAAAACCTGCCAGACAATAAATATATGAACATGGAATGAGCTGAAGCAAGTTCTTCACTTCTGAGAGAGCAGCCCTGGGCTTTCCCTGCTTCACTTGGTCACCCTCCCCCCCAACTCCCTGGGGGCCTAGCTTTCCTCTCAAGCTCCTGCCCCAGGGGTGGCCTTGGCACCCACACCAGCCAATCTTGGTGTTTCATGTCTGAGTACAGTGATTTGCACAGAGGTGGGCTAGGACCAACTGGGGCCACTTGGAGTCACCTTTGAATGATGACATGTACCATATTTTGCCATGTATAATGTGCACTTTTTCACCCAAATTTTTTAGTAAAAAATAAGGATGTGCATTATACATGGGTATAATGATTACATACCATGAGTATAATAATGGGCATAATAATCCCATATATAATAAGCACAAAAATGTGGGTGTGCATTATACTCTGCAAAATATGGTATTCGCCTACCTTATGAAGGGGGCTGCCAAAGCCTGCTGCTGAAAAAGAAGCAGAACTGAGAGGTGGCAAGGAGTCACAGAGCCTTAACATCATTGT
Source organism: Artibeus jamaicensis (assembly GCF_021234435.1). Taxonomy (NCBI): domain Eukaryota; kingdom Metazoa; phylum Chordata; class Mammalia; order Chiroptera; family Phyllostomidae; genus Artibeus; species Artibeus jamaicensis. The sequence goes on from NW_026521954.1 coordinate 5,034,868, forward strand.
TTTAATCCTGGATTGAGCCATACCTGAAGCAACCTTAGCACTTGAACTTGCCAGCTAGATAATCATCCTATTCTGTATTATTTTACCGAAGCTATTTTGACTTGAGGTTTTCTTACTTGGAAGTGAAAGAACCACCTCACTCAAGGTTCTATACATAAAAGTAACTGGAAAATGATATGACTGAATGTTTGATAGAGAGTAGTAACTATATTTACAGTAGAGACGCCGTTTATGGAGATTTACCAGGTGCCAGGCACTGTATCAAGTGTTCTGCATGTGTTGCCTCATGTAGGCCTTACACCTGTTTGAGGCAGGCACTGCTACTTCTGTTTTACCGACAGGAAAACTGAGTTGCAAAATGGTTTTTTGATCAGTGATTTGAGGGTCAGGATTCAAACTTACACATTCAAGGGGTGATGGACCATTTAAAAAGCTTAGCTTGTAATGTTTCGCAAATAATGCTAACATACGTAAACATTTTTGAACTGCACAAAAAAGAAGTCTTAATAAAGTCAGTTTATTTCAGAAATGAAATATTACTGCACATAATCACGTGTTGTGTTTGGCCAGAAGGGCATTCCTGTACTTGCTTAATTACTTTATTTACTTCCTGTGACTCTCAAGAATATTTAGCTATTCATACAAATGAAATCCACCCTTCAGGGACAAAGGTATGTGAACCAGTGAGAATGTAAACTGGGTGATTCTAAAAGGCAAACTTCCAAACCTGTTTTGTGCAAGGTATGCTTTCGAAGAGGACATCAGTTACAGCGTACTGATTTCCAGAAAGGTCGGCCACAGCACATTTTGCTCACGCCTCATTATTCTTTCTTTTAAGTCTGTACCTCACAGAGGCAAGGCATCATGGCATTTGCATGAGGGAGTCTGGTCACTGTAGCCTGTGTCTGGAAGGTGAGTCACCTCTACAGAGGAGCCTGAGAGAGACTATTTGACTCCAGAAACATAAGGTCAAGATTGAGAGAGAAATGGCCCATTGGCGTGGCCTGCACTCGGCTGAACGCTTCAGGAGTTCAACAGAAGAGACTTGGAGAAATAGTGGCAGGAGTGACTCCCACCTCCCTATTACTGGAGACCAAATCTCGAAGAGGCACTTTCTAGCATGGAGAGATTAAGAACAGAGATATTTCCTCAAATGTTATGGAAAGCATTGAAAACATTCAAGAAAGTGGAAAGAAAAGTACAGTATATATCTACTTTATTCCACAATGTTAACATTTCAACATTTCATTTTGTATGGGTGTGTTTGCACGTGTACATATAGTTTTAAGCAAAATATATATACTGCTTAAAACTTGTGTCCTTTTATTTTTTAAACATTGCCCTTTTGAAGAGAACAGGCCAACTGCCTGGTAGAACGTTTCAGAGTCTGGATTCACCCACTTGTTTTCCCAGGAAGCCACTGACCCTGTTCTTTTTGCCTGGATACTTCTGGACAGCTGGAAGGTCAGTCCAGAGGTTTGACTCGATTCAGGTGGCACATCTTTAGCGTGACTGCTGCAGAGACGGCCCTGTGTACTTCACGTTGCATCTCATCAGGAGTCACATCGTGTCAGGTGTCCTTCTATGACTGACACTAAATGTGACCACTAGACCAGGGTGTTAACTGCTGGAGCTTTCCATTGAAGTGCTATTTTTCTCCTTCACAGTTAGATACATGAGGAGCTAACCCAGCCCCCTGCACGGAGCCCGGCAGCTGCAGTCTTTCGCAGAATGGTTCGGTCCACGAAGACAACAGCCTTACCTACCTACCCTTCGTGCGTGAGAGCGACTCAGGACGGCTGCACGGCGCCGTCTTTAAGAAACCTTCAACAGATTTTTAAACGTTTGTACTCATAAATTCTAGGTTGCAAGTGTTTATTGGGCTCTTCTCCAAAAACAGTGAGTTCTTGCTCAATAGCGATAGAGCAGTTCCACAAGTATGTGTAGACGCTTCCTGTGAGGGACAGCTGGGAACAGGTGCCCTTAAACATCTCACGGGGGAGCGGAGGAATCCACTCTGCTACGAAAACTTCCTTTGCCTTCCACCAGTGCCCAGAGTTTTCACAACGATTCACAACGGAGATGGGCTTCCGGCCAGCGTGCACGCAAGCCTGTTCTCTGATGTGGGGTTGCAACCCGAACTCTCCATTTGAGTCGCCTGGGCAGCTTTCCCCTGTGCCTGGGCCTCCTCCAGACCATTCGGATCGGAATCTCTGGGGGCGAGGCCAAGCCGAAGTACATTCTAAAAGCTTTCCAGGGGTGTGTGTTGGGCAGCCCTGGTGGGGATCACGGAAACAGAAATCACTTCGAAAAGGAAAAGTAATTGTAATGTCACCATTTAACATAAGACACTACATTGAGTGCTCACTAAATGTCAACAGGTTCTTTGAAAAACCAATTTTACCATAGTCCAATGGATATAAACATGAGGTAAGTTCCCACGGTATCTCATCAACGTTGTAATGAAATAACATTGAACGAAATGAAGGTATTTGAGAACCTGCCCCGAAGACCTTCCCCCAGAATGGTGGTTGCCAAACTTTGCTGCCCTTGGAAACTAATGGCCAGGTTACACCCGATACCACTTAAATGGGAAAGTCTGGGCATGGGAACCAGGCGTCAGGATTTTTAAACAGGCCATGTGATTCTGTTTTACAGACAAGTTCTGGCAACAGTGCCCACCTTCCAAAGAGGCAGCTGTGGTTTGCTGGGAAGAACATGGACCTGGGAATGGAACAGTTCCTCCACCAGCTGCCTGGGGAGTCTCCTCTCCTGAATTTCCTCATTAGGAAAACAGGACTAACAGTGCTAAGTCATAGTTTTGTCGTCTGGATTGAATGAGAGTATATGAGCTAGCACAAAAAAGTTAGTACCCATCTCACCCTTGTCCTGGTCTCCTATGGCTACTGTACCAAGTTACCACAAATTTAGTGGCTTAAAGCCACACAAGTGTATTACCTTACAGTTCTGGTGGCCAGGAATCCCCAAGGGCCTCATTGGGCTAAAATCCAAGATATTGGCAGGGCTGAATTCCTCTCTGGAGGCTCAAGGGGAGCCAGTTTCCTTGCACTTTTTGGCTTCCGGAAGCCATCTACATTCCGTGGCTCGTGTCCCCTTTCTTCTTCAAGGCCAGCAACGGCCAGGAATCTTCTCACTTTGCATTACTCAGACTCTTCTGCCTCTCTCTTCCATACTTAACGACCCTGGTGTTGCACTGAGCCCATCCAGATAACCTGAGATAATCTGCTTACCGTGAAGTAGCTGCTTAGAATCTTCATTTCCCTTTGCAATATAATGGGACGTATTCACAGGTTCTGGGCCTTAAAATGTGGACATCTTTTGGAGGCTATTATTTTGTCTGCCACACCCTCAATAGCCTGTCTCTCTGAGCAAGATACAAAATGTCATTGTAGGTTTATCTCAGTCGATATCATAAATACATGAGACTCTGTTAATGTTCTATTAGCATGATGCCAACTAACTGATACCTCCCACAGGCCTTGCTTCATTTTTTTGTCCTACAAAGAGATCCCTTCCCTCCTGCTGTGTTGAAGGGCCAGGCTTAGGCACCCATGTTTGTGTCACATGATCCTTGTGCACAGCCCACAGCAGATGTGACCAGGTGCGGCCCTGTGACCCATGAGGAGTCAGTGAATTGGCTTGTCAACACCTCACACCTCATTCTATTTTTCTTAAGAGAGTGAGGGAAGGGGCACAGATGATTGTTGCTGCACTCTGCAGCCGAAAAGGACTGTAGAATTAGACCTGAAATTGGCATTATTGTAATTCACGTGCCAGTCGGAGTTTGAGGGGAGGAAGAGCCAGAGCACAGGAAGGGCGGAGAGGTCTGCAGGGCAGCTGAGCGCGTGTCTGGAGAGAGGCTGAGATGTGCGATTTTTCAGCCCCCAAAAAGGGAGAGGCCTCCATTTTTGGAAACTTCCTGTTCCTATAGCTTTGGCTATATTTTTGGAAATAATGTTTTGAACTAATATGAAGAAGTAGAACTTGTGACAACAAAGAGAATTAAATTAGTTCTGAAGATTTTTATGAAGCCATCACAGTTTTCTCTTATCCGTATAACAGGGAAAACAGTGAAAATAAAATAAAAATAATCTCAAAATCTCATCATACTAATGTTCCTGATCTCCAATTTTTTACAGATAACGACGAAGAAAATTCTATAGTGAGGGCAAGTGTATCAGTTAGAAATGTTTTTTGGCAGAAATTAGCAGCAAAATCAGTTTATGGCAGCTAAACTCAAAGAGCATTTAATTTTACTTTAAAATCTGGATGTAACTCCAGGCTGTGTTCTAAGCCTTCCTGATGGCACCAAAAACCCTGCCCAAAGGACGTTCTCATTTATTGGCCTCGCATTCTTGTTTTCCTTACCTCATGGTCACCAGATGGCTGCTGCAGCATTAGGTAGTTTGGTTTCATGTCACCTTTCCAAGGTGGAGTGAAGGTGGGGGTAGTACATAAAGACTTCATCCCCCTGAGGTTCGATCATTTTAACTCAGATGGGAATTTCCCAGCCAATTCCCCCTACTTCTCTCTGGCCAGAATGGCTCAGACGTTCACATCTAACCCAACACTCTCAACGGGCAACATGATGGTTTAGACCAAACATGATTAATTGCTTGTGACTGGAATAGGTGCCTCCCTTTTTGAGTTGAATAGCTTTCCACTGGGTGAAATGTCCTTAGCAGGGAAGAAGTGGGGTAACTGGTTGTTGGGTAGACAGCAAGCTGTCTGCAACAAGCGAGCAATGGTATGGCTGAAAGGAGGAAGAAGATGAGAGATAGGACTCAGGAAACTACACATGTCTGGGTTTTGCAATAAAGGAGTTCAAGCAATGCCTATTACTGCAGCTCTGGCTGAGGCTGCTGGAACCACATTAGAAATGCATTTTTTCTGTATTCTGAAGGTGTCTTCCAAGTTCTGGGTTGAAGACCTTGCCTGGGATTCACTCTCAGCTCTTCAAATGCTTTTTGAGAAGTTCCCATTAAGGGTAAATGAGTTAAAGCAGACTATGTGGCTCTTTGGTCTTCCTCTCACCCCACCCTGAGTAATTAAAACTAAACACAAAGTCCAACACATATCTAACAAAGTATCCCCCATGACTACCCCTCCTTTAATGGTTTTGTTTGTTTTTAAACAGTATCAACTTTTTAAAGCACACACACACACACACACACACACACACACACACACACATGTTTTTGGTGACTCACTTTTCTGGTACCCTAACAGACATGCTTGCTCTGTATTTTAGATAAAACAGCATTATTCATGGGAGTTCTCTAGCTTGAATGTCATGCTTGTATGTCAAGATAATATTTTATTTATTTATTTTTAAAGGTTTTATTTATTTATCTTTAGAGGGGAAGGAGAGAGGGAGAGAAACATCAATGTATGGTTGCCTCTAGTGCTTCCCCTGCTGGGAAATAGCCTGCAGGGAACTGGCCTGCAACCCAGGCATGTGCCCTGACTGGGAATCAAACCACAGTCCTCTGGTTTGCAGGCCCGTGCTCAATCCACTGAGCTACACCAGCCAGGGCATATTTTTAAAAAATAGTTTACTATCGCAGAGTTAATTGAAACCATCAAAGGGTCACATTGTCAAGGCAAGACGCTAATCAACGTCAGTAGCTAAGTCAACATATATAAAGCACACAAAATACTGCTTGACTCATAGTGAACTCCATGTAAAGTTTTTGTCCTTGTTAGTATAGATTTCAAAACTGTTGAAATTAAGAGAGATCGCACAACTTACACAAAGACAGCCTGCTAAAGAGAGAGCAGTGGAAAGAAGGGAATGGTAAGAGAACTAACACTTTTAGATCATCTTCCCTGTCTATCCCGGGTGTAGGAAAGATACTATACACACATGTAATTACATTTAATGCTTACAACCAGCTCCACGAGGTAAGTCTTATTACAATCACTTGACCAGTGAGGACACTGGTCAGAAAGTTGGAGTGACTTGTACAAGGTAACAAGTTAGTGAGCAGCAAATCTAACTCAAACCTGTCTCAAGAGTCATGCTTTTCTTAAGAAAACATGCTTGCTTTTTTTTGATAGATTCATAGGACAAAATAGTTGGTAACAGCATTAGGTGTTTATAAAAAAGAGCACTAATACACTTAAGCAGGATTGCTGTTGATTGTTGCTGGACTGTTGTTGAGACAAATATGGTATAGTTTTTTGGATAAATGTTGTTGATCATTTACAGCCTTGGAGTTCCAAATGTAAAAAATGGGATTACTGCCCTCAGAGAACTTAGAGATGAGTGAAGAAACAGAAATGCAAAGAAGTGATTAGTATTCAGCAGATGAGAGCTACAATGGTCACATATTCATGATAAAGGTAGATCATGGAAAAAGATGCTCCAACCTGGAAGGGAATTAGAGAAAGAGGATTGGAGATAATTTTGGTGCAAGACACTGGCTTAAGGACAAACAGGAGTCTGCCAGGCAGCTAGTCTGTGGGAGGGTGCTCCAGACAGAGAGGGGAGCCTGTGGGAAGGCAGGGAGGTAGAAGAGAGCTCTGGGGATTACAGGTGGTATTTCAGTATTGATGGCTTATAGAATTTAAAGACAAGAGTGGCAGGAAATGAGTCCCTAGGGGAAAGCAAATGCCCAGTCCCTCTAAGTGTTTAGCTTCTTTCTTTTTATTTTATGTTTTTAAAAAAATTATTGTTGTTCAGTTACAGTTGTTCTGCCTTTTTCCTCCTTGCTCACCACAACCCTGTCCCCTCCCCACTCCCACAGTCAATCCCCCTCCATTGTCCATTCCCATGAGTTCTCTATTCCTCTTTCTTTGCTTGCCCTGTCCCCTTCTTTCCTTGTTATCCCCCTGCCCCCTCCCCTCTGGTCACTGTCAGTTTGTTCTTTATTTCCATGTCTCTGGTTCTGTATTACTCACGTATTTATTTTGTTGATTAGATTCTACTTATAGGTGAGCTCATATGGTATCTGTTTTTCACTGCCTGGCTTATTTCACTTGGCATAATGCTCTCTAGTTTCATCCATGCTGTTGCAGAAGGTAGGAGTTCCTTCTTTCTTTCTGCTGTGTAGTATTCCATTGTGTAAATGTATCACGGTTTTTTGATCCACTCATTTTCTGATGGGCACTTAGGCTATTCCCAACATTTGGCTATTGTAAATAATGCTGCCATGAACATTGTGATGCATAGGTTCTTTTGAATTGGTGATTCAGGATTCTTAGGTTATAGTCCCAGCAGTGGGATTGCTGGGCTCAAAGGCAGTTCCATTTTTAGTTTTTTGAGGAAATTTCATACTGTTTCCCACAGTTTCTGCACTAGTCTGCATTCCCACCAAAAGTGCACTAGGGTTCCCTTTTCTCTACAACCTCACCAGCACTTGTTGTTTGTTGACTTATTAATGATGGCCATTCTGACAGGTGTGAGGTGATATCTCATTGTGGTTTTAATTTGCACCTCTCTGATAGCTAGTGATGTTGAGCATCTTTTCATGTGTCTATGGGTCCAATGTATGTCCTCCTGAGAGAAGTTTCTGTTTAGGTCCGTTGCCCATTCTTAAATTGGATTGTTTGTCTTCCTGGAGCGGAGTCACGTGAGTTCTTTATATTTTGAAGATCAAACCCTTGTCTGAGATACCATCAGCAAATATGTTTTCCCATATGGTTGATTCTCTTTTCATTTTGGTGATGTTTTCTTTAGCCATGCAGAAGATTTTTAGTTTGATGTAGTCCCATTTATTTATTCTTTCCTTTATTTCCCTTGCCCTGGGGGACATATCAGTGAAAATACTGCTGTGTGGAATATCTGAGATTTCCTGCCTATGTTCTCCTCTAGGACTTTTACAGTGTCATGACTTAAATCCAAGTCTTTTATCCACCTTGAGTTTATTTTGGTTTATGGTGTAAGTTGGTGGTCTAGTTTCATTTTTTTGCATGTTCTTGTCCAGATCTCCCAACACCATTTATTGAAGAGGTTATGTTTACTCCATTTTATATTATTGCTCCCTTTGTCTAGTATTAACTGACTGTATTGACATAGGTTTATTGCTGGGCTCTCTATTCTTTTCCATTGGTCTATGTGTTTGTTCTTATGCCAGTACCAGACTGTTTTGATTGCAATGGCCTTGTAGTATAATTTGATGTTAGGTATGGTGATCCCTTCTACTTTGTTTTTCTTTCTCAAAATTGCTGAGGCTATTTGGGGTCATTTATGGTTCCATATAAATTTTTGAAATATTTGTTCTGTATCTGTGAAATATGTCATTGGTATTTTGATGGGAATTGCATTGAATCTATAGATTGCTTTGGGCAGTATGGGCATTTTAAAAATGTTAATTCTTCCAATCAATGAACACAGTATAGGTTTCGATTTATTTGTATCTTTCTTAATTTCTTTCTTCAATGTTGTATAGTTTTCTGAGTACATATTATTTACCTCCTTGGTTAAATTTATTCTTAAGTATTTTTTTCTTTTTTCTATAGTAAATGGATTTTTTTCCTAATTTATGTTTCTGATATTTCACTGTTGGTATACAAAATATCTTCAATTTCTGAATATTAACTTTGTATCCTGCCATTTTGACAAATTCATTTATTAGGTCAAATACTCTTTTGGTGGAGTCTGTAGAGTTTTCTCTACCACCCAAAGCAATACTACCCAAAGGAATCTATAGATTCAATGCAATCTCCATCAAAATACCAATGACATATTTCACAGATATAGAACAAATATTTCAAAAATTTACATGGAACTGTAAATGACCCCAAATAGCCTCAGCAATTTTGACAGTATGTACACTATACTGTCATCTGCAAACAGTGACAGATTTACTTTCTCCTTTCTAATTTGGATGCATTTTATTTCTTTTTCTTGTCTGATCACTGTGGCTAGAAATTCCAATATTATTTTGAATAGAAGTGGTGAAAGTGGACATCCTTGTGTTATGCTTTATCTTAGGGGAATAGCTTCCATTATTTTTCAAGGATAAAAATATTAATTATGTAGCAATGTGATATCACCCAAGAAGAGATGATATGAAGCATAAAAATACAAAAGCATTTCATATTTTAAACATTTATGCCTGCAAATGATTGGAGATGAACTAATGTCCAACAATAGAGGATTGGTTAAATAAATTTTGTATGTACATAAGTAAGAAATAATGCAGCTATTAAAAAGAATGAGGCAGATTTATAGTGTCCTAGATCAGGTTCTCTAAAAAGCAAACTAGTAATTTACTTGGGAGATACAAGCCCAGAATGGTGAGGGTGAAGCAGAAGAGAAGTGAATCAAGAGAAGTGCAATGTGATGCAATGTGTTACCATGCTGATTAAATCAATGAATTGTGAAGAGAGCTCTTCAGATGGGTTCTAAGTAGGAACCGTCATTTCAGAGCAGTCCACAGAGGAGTAAAAGGAGGGAGAAGTCAACTGCTGGGCTCCTCCTGACTCTGCTTTCCAAGTGGTGGAGCTTTACTCTGCTTGCTTGTGCCCCTTGGCCCTTACTAGTCATAGCACACACCAACCTGTGACTGACGCTTGCAGTGTGGTCTTTCATCCAGGCCCCAGAGCGATGGTGCAGCCAGGCTCCAGAGGAGGGCTGTCCAGGAGAGAAAGGGGGAACCTGCTGAGGGAGTTTTAAGAAGCATATAAAGATTTTTATCCTGATATGTATATGTTGCCAAATTATAAAATTTGGACACATTGTTTTATCATATATTTTATATAAATAAGCCATATATTTTTAAAATTTTATTTATTATTTATTTTCAGAAAGAAGGAAAGGGAGGGAGAAAAAGAGGGAGAGAAACAGTGATATGAGAGAGAAACATAGATCAGTTGCCTCTCGTATGTGGCCAGCCGGGGACTAAACCCACAACCTAGGCCTGTGCCCTGACCAGGAATCGGGCTGGTGACCTTTTGCTTTGCAGGATGACACCCAACCCACTGAGCCACACAGTCAGCGCAAGCTCTATTTTTAAAAACGCATTCGTTATGCTTCTAGACTTGATGGCCACCTATATTTTGATATAATAAGCAAGCTCCAAAATGGGCTCTAAATGGAAAAAAAGGTACCAATGAGTGTATAATACACTAACACTGGGTAAAATAAAGAGTATTTGTATCCTTATTCCCATAAGAATTCTTCTGGAAGGAGACACTAGAAACCAACTGTACTGTTTGTCTCTGGGAAGACCAATTGAGTGGTTGGGGAATGAATAAGAGGGAAAGTCTCTGTTTACCATACACCTTTTGGGGCATTTCTAATTGTGTACCATGTCGAACTATTATTTATTAATGTAAAAATGCACATTATCCTGGGAAATCCATTATTAATATTAGGAGGACAACACTGGCAGAAAAGAGGACTTGGAAGATAATTTTTTAAAGATTTTATTTATTTATGTTTAGAGAGAGGGGAAGGGAGGGAGAAAGAGAAAGAAAGATGCATCAATTGGCTGCCTCTTGCACACCCCAAACTAGGGGCCTGGCCCACAATCCAGGCATGTGCCCTGACTGGGAATCAAACTAGCAACTTTTCAGTTCACAGGCTGTGCTCAATCCACTGAGCCACACCAGTCAGGTCATGAAGATCAATTAACTCGACAAATATATATGAGCATCAGGATAGCATGGTTGATACTGACATAAATGTGGCAGACCCTCTTGCTACCTGGACAGCGTTTACAATCAAAATGAGAGCACAATTAGACAAGCGTGGCGGTGGCTACATGGTCTCTGGAGCCCTAACCAAGTGAAGACAACAAATCCTTGCTCCAAGCGCACAATCCTTAGTGTAAAGAAGTTATTTTTTGTGGCAGAACCCTTACATAGCAGGCCTTGGGGCCTCATTTTTAAGTTGCTGGTGTTGAGCTAGCACAGGGCTGCACACACTTTTTCTGTGAAGGGCAGGCAGTAAATGTTCTAGGCTTCGCGGGCCAGCCGGTCTCTGTCACAGTTGCTCCACTCTGTTGCGGCACGAAGCAGCTGGAGCTGATCGCTGAGCAGATGAGCATGGCTGTGGGCCTGTACAACCACTGGGAGCTTTCCCAGTCTAGTGTAGGTTCCAGTGGAACTTCGTATGTCGTATAACTTATATGTGTCATGAAATATTATTTTTCTTTTGATTTTTTCCCTAAACTTTTAACTTGCAGGCTAAACAAAAATAGGGAGCAAGCCCCATTTCACCTATCGGCTGTGATATGCTTACCCCAAAGTTAGAATGTTGCTCCCACGTTAAAATCCCAACTCCATTTGTGTAAAATCACAACACCCCTCTGAACAGTAGCTGGCACTGTGGGCTGGTTCTACGGGCCTACCGCAGCTTTATGGTTCTGTTGTTGACGACTCCATCTGCATTGCGTTTTGCTTCAACTTTGTGTTTCTTCATGGGTCCTCTGTCACACTTACTCTTGTTGCATTGTGTGCTGTTTTGAAGGAGAAGATTTAGTTCCTGGGTGACTGCTGGTTAATTCATTTCCGGGTATTAGAACCGCTTTTATCAGCCCCATGCCGTATGCCATATGGAATATCATTATGCACTCCCTAGAGCTTTGGTTATTGCCATCTGTCGGTGACTTCCTATGTAGTTCCTCTGGCACCGGGGGGCTCATCTGTCAGAAAGGCTTCTATACAGTAAGTTCCAAAAACCCAATTCTAACATCTGCCTCTGAAGTTAGATGTGTATTTTCAGGGCTTAAATGTTGGAAGCACGTTAATAATGATCTCATTGTGAAGCCACAGTTGAAAATTAGAAGAGTGTATTGTAGTCCGTCACCAGGGTAACACGCAGACGGAAACACTGCCAGCCCTGCAAAGCCTCCGCCAGTAAATCTCTCAAATCTCTCATTCTGAGAACTCTCACATGTGAGTTGGAACCTGGGCATTCTGCCTGCTCTAGGCTCTATTCTCAAACACACCCAGCATTTTCCATCTTAGTGGTAGGAATTGTATTTATTCAGTTTGTTTTTGGGTCCCCAGTGGCTAATGCAACACCTAGCACTTAGTAGGAGTTCAATGGGTTAGTGTTGACCTGAGCGGAAATGGCAGCGTAACCCCGTGAGATGGTAGGTCCTATTTCCCATGCAGCAGCAAACGGCAGGATTCCTGCGCAATGTGACACTGGCGACTGGCTGTGTAGGAAAGTAATTGTTTGTTATGTTGCCTTGGTGGCTGATTATGACTGTATATAAAAAACATATCTGTATTAAAACAGTGAATGAGATGCTCAGAATAAAGCCTTTTCAGATCTTCAGATGAAGGTGTAGTGTGCATCCAGGTGTGAAACGTGGGATGGCAGAGTTTTTGTAAGTTATGACATTTCCCTTAGCACTAATTATCAGTGAAGTAGGTAGTGAGAGAGATACTTCACATGTGTGAAACTTGTCATCAGATAATTCTGATATTTAGTAGAAAATTGTTAATTTTTGTATTTGCATATAGGAAATTCTTGGCTATAGAAGTTATTAAAACTGGCTGCTAACGAAGGACTGACGATGAGTTATTTTGGGTGAGAGTTAGTAAATATCTGAGTGTGCTCAAATGGCTCTGACATCTCTAGTCCATTTCTGTCCACATGCTGTGCCACTGGGGTGTCTGCTATGGGCGGTGGTAAGATAAAATATCGAAGTGCCTTAGGCTTATCCTTAGCAAGTAGTGCTTTCACTAATCTAGCCTGTATATTAGCTAAATTAACAAGAACGAAGCAGCTAATGTTTACCACCGAAAACTTTAGATGTATGCCTATACATGTTTGTTCATAATGTTTGTTCCTCTGCACAAGGTGTTTAACAGGAGAAATTATTCTCTCCTTTATAACTCTTTATGGCTCTGATTACTGTGAGCAGATGTGTGTGTGTGTGTGTGGGGGAGTGTTGCAAACTTTTGGGAGTAGAAAGAAGGATTAGTTGATATATAAACTGATTGCAGCCAAGTGAGCCATGTAACACTTTTCCTACCTTGAAGTTTGAGGAGTTGCCAGCCCAGAAACTTCAAACAGGTTCTGCAAAAGAACAGAGAAAATAAATGTTCCACCTAAGTCACCAACAAAAACCCATTCAATAGACAAGTTGTGCCATTTCATAACATGGAGCAAGCAAGAAAGCAACTTCAAAAATTATGTATAAAGATAACCATTCTCAACAGGCTCACAGATACAGAGAGCATACTGATGACTGCCAGGGGGAAGAGGCGCAGCAGGTTGAAAAAGGTAGAAGGGACAGAATACAAATTGGTAGTTACAAAATAGTCCCAGGGATGTGAAGTACAGCACAGGGAATATAATCAGTAGTGTTGTAGTAACTAAGTGTGGTGCTAGACTCATGGAGGAGAGGGGCGCTTTGTAAAGTGTAAGAATGTCAAACCACTATGCTGCACACCTGAAACTAATACAATATTGAATGTCAACTCTAACGGGAAAACAAAAACATTTAAAAGATAACCACTCTTCCCTTGCAAATTGTGAAGAACAACAGAGACACCTCTCATCCTAAGGGAAATTTAGAATTAAGATAAATGTTCAGGAGCACGAAGGACTAAATGTTCGCATGTTAACGCAGAGTGGCAGATACACCTTCACCTCTTCTCCACCTCTTTCTCCCTTCGGGTTGGAGGGATTTCCTGTGGCCCCCAAGAAGGGTTAACTGCTTTGGCTTTGGATTTGAATGAGCAAGGCCAGTAATGTGCTACTGTCACTCCCAGAGCTGTGATCTTCTCTCAACCTCAGATTTCTCATGGCTGTAAAACTGCCCACACGTAGAATGTTAGTACAAAGGGAGTGCTTAATGGAGAGTAGCCACCCCAGTTGTCTGTTGCTCAGTAACAAACCACACCAGACTTTGTGGTATACAACAGCCTTTTCATTAAGCTCATGGATTCTGTGGACCAGGAACTCAAAAGGGGCACAGTGGGAGCAACTTTTCTATTCTCTGCTGTGTTCGGAGTTGCTTTTGGAGTGACTGGAAAGGCTGGGGGTAAATCAAATGGGTGAAGGTCGGGATAGCTGGGACTGAAGGACCCACTTCCAAGACGTCATCTTCACTTACGCATCTGATGCCTGGGTGGGGCTGCGAAGAGAATGGGGCCGGCTAGGACTGTTCCTGGACTGTTCACACAACCCTCCCCATGTGCTTTGGGCTTCCTTAGTGCACGTCAACCTCAGTGTAGTCAAACTTCTTGCTGGAAGCTCAGAGCTGTTATCAAAAACCACTGTGACAGTTATAAAACATGGCCTCAAATTTGAGACACTTCTTCCATCTAAAAAATGTCTGACGAGCTTTTGAAGAAAGGAATGCATCAATGCCATAAAGCCTCCAGAAGTCTGCCATTTACTACCTGTGTAACAATGTGGGAGGAGGAGTAATAGAATAAATTGTTTGAATTTCTGAGATGGGCAATGTAAAATTTGGGATTAAAGATCGAGGTCCCTAAGATCCTTGCCTCATAGTGATTCTTGAGTATGTCTCTTCCAGCCTCTCTTGGCCTGCCCCCATTATTTATTTCCTGATCCAAAAGCCTTCTTGGCTACTGCTCTGACTCCTTCTCTGCCTTCTGTCCAGGCTGTTTTCTTCTGAGGCCACAGTAAAGGAGGCCAGAAAACACAGGTAAGCTGTGTAAATACAAAGAACGATGATGTGACTAGAGACTGCTGTAACTATGACTACAAGGCTAACACCAAGTAAAATGTTGTGTTTGTTTCTTTAAGCAAAAGTAGCTTGAAGACACTGAAGACTTTAAATGTAGAGTGCTATCATTTTGTATGTGCACACTCACATGCCTTCATATATTATATAATAGTTCTTTCAAGAAGAATGTCACTCTAGTATTTTTTCGCCTTCCTGGTAGGCATCACTGGCTTATACTGCTAGCTAGTTAACTGTAAGAGGACATTTCTGTTGTGGTTTATTAAAAGACTGAATATTTCCCTCTCTGCCTACTGAACTCACTGTGGGGAGAGGATACTGGGAATGTAGACAAGGTCACAGGCATTTGACACCGCTGCCTCCTCGTCACCTTGGGCACTCCTGGCCAGGCTTGGCTGCCTTTCAGGTGACTATTGTTTAGCCAGAAGAATCAGGAAATTGATGGGGAAAGTCTGCACAAACCATCACTACATCTGAGGATAGACTCAGACCCTGGGAAACCAGCATCTGTCATCAGGAGAGAATTGGCGGTGGCAAGCCCGGAAGCCAATGGGAACCTTTCCCTTAGCTTTGCTTTTGGGTGTTCTCCTGGCACGCACCCATGTGTCCCCTCAGCTTGTTAAGCACCCACACTTGGAGTCTTCCTTTTCTACTCTGTAATTTTAATGGCTATTATGATGGAGCTTCATAAAATCTCTTCCAATCCTGTAGGCTTTTGGACATTGTCTCTCTGTCTGAGGTCAGGTTTAGGAGCTTCTCCCACATTCATTTTTTATGTTAGAAGTTGCTTTGGAATTTCTCTGAAAACCACACCCTGAGTCAGAATGAAACTATTTAGAATGTCTCCCCAAACAGAACCTGGTAGGAGAGCTCATCCATCCAAATGTCACGCCAAGGAACAAGGTCTGATCGCTGTTCGGTTAAATATGGGGATTTGTTCTGCTGAGTGGACCGTGCAGGCTGAGGGCGAAAACTGAACTGCTCGTGGGTTTTCAGAAGCTGCTCATGTTGGACTGGGTGCAGAGCCGAGAGGGGCAGTGAAAAGAGAGACTGGAGACCTGGCTGGGAGGACAGAAGGAAGAGTCTGGAGCGAGCAGAGGGTTGACAGAGGAGTATGATTAAGCTCAGCTGGAAGGCGTGATGTAATGTATAAAAAATGCATTTCTTAAGAGATGCAGGGAGGAAAAACACTATAAATATTTATATTGATGCATTTAATTGAATAAACATGCTCTTTTGACAACCACTAAGTTATTTTGGTATTATTCTCAATAGGGAAAAGGGGGTAATGGTAAACTGTGATTAGATTTTTTTTAGCAATTTATAGGCACAATATTTTGTTATCTTCTTTATATCTTTTCTAAACCCAACATATGTTAATTTTCCAATCAGATAAAGTGATGCTATGCTGAACATTAAACCTTCATTTGGGCAGTTATATATTCTGTCTTGCTTACATTACTTTTACAGAGATTTTCAATTATATCATAAGAAGTGCCTTGCATCTACTGACACAGCATCTTTCTTCTGAGGAGCTTCAACGTCATTTATTTAGACCTTTTAAGAATCCTAGATGATATTTTTCCCAAGCACTGAGTGCTATATAGAACAGAAGATGGAGAGGCTGGCAGATTTTATTCTACTTGATAGACTGAAAAATGTGGCACTGGGGATCAGCAGTGAGACCCATCCAGGACTCAGCAGAGAACACATAAGCTGGGACAAGTCCCAAGAAGGCCCACGTTTGAGTTGAGTAAGCAGATGTCTAGACCTGGTGTCCAGAATGTCAACATCAGTGTAAAGTGGTGACTCAGAGACAGCCAGTCAACAAATACTGACATTTGCAGTATAATGTGTGACTTTTTACAGGGAAATGATTGAAGCCCAAATGCAAGTGGCAAGTTGTTCAAAAATATTTTTCTTGCTTTTAATATACAATTACATTTATTTGTGGGAAAAGCCACCAATTTATTTGTGATTAGTACAGTGCATGGAAGAGCCCCATGGTATTGGGTTGGCCAAAAAATCCGTTATGTTTTTTCTATATGATGGCTCTTGTAGTGCTTAGTTGTCTTTAACTTCATTTGAAACGATTTGGTTAGATTGTATTGTGACAGCTGTCATATCAGCGTTCATTAAAAAAAAACTTTTCAAAATTGGTGAATTTTTGTGCAGCCATTTTAATACTGAAGATGGGAGAAAAGACACATATTTTTGGCATATTATGCTTTATTATTTCAAGAAAGGTAAAAACACAATTCAAACACAAAAAAAGATTTGTGCAGTGTATGGAGAAGGTGCTGTGACTGATTGAATGTGTCAAAAGTGCTTTGCAAAGTTTCTTGGTACTATTGACATTTTGGCCAAATAATTCTTTGCTCTGGGGCTGTCCTGTGCCCTGGAAGATGTGTAGCACCTCTCCAGCCTCTATCCACTAGAAGCCAATTATGGGAGGCAGCTGACATACTCAGAGTATCCAAATCAAAGTTATTGGTATAAATGAAAAATACACCTTTTATTTTATGGAAAAAACTTAACGTACTTTTTGGTCAACCCAAAATCCAGGTTGTAATATATTATTAAATCAGTATGTCTAACAGAGATACCCTGTATCAAAATTTTAAAAGTTCCCTACTATCTTAACATTTTTAAAATACTACATACAAACTTGATTTCCATGTATGATATGGCAAACAAAAACTTATTTATTTGAGTTCTTGATTATAGAATGTCTTACTTGATAGTAATTATAATTGTTATGCTTCAAGTCCTTGGTTTTTGCTGAATTAAACAGTTTATATTTGAACTGACCATGGAAAACCAGAATATTAGTAGGTAAAAATAATTTCCATGTATTGTTTAATTTGAGGAGATAATAGTCAAACATAGATTTGTCTGATTCTGAACAAATCTCCAGTACATGCTAAAAGTATTTAAAGTTGTTTTTTGTATCTTGTAAACCTTGGAGTAGCTCACTGCAATTCTAGAAAATGAAATGTATGGTATGATCACAGTGTATACAGATTTTGGTGGGAACATGATTTTGTGCCCACCCTCAAATAATGCATGTTTTTCAAGCACACAAGAAGAGCCTTATTAATAACACTGAAAAGTGTCCTAAACCAGGCATCTTGGAGACATGCCAAGAGCACTTCTGAATCGTGTATTTTTCTGGTTCAAGTACAGTAAATTCGGTAGCTCAGCATGTCCCCATCATTGCTGGTTGTCCTATCAGTGTGACCTTGTTCTCAAGAGCCTCTCATCTATAACTGACATTAGAAAGGGGTGAGAGTGATCGGGACAGGTGGATGATCCTATGCTACCCATTTTATGATAGAGTTACAGGCCTTGGAACCAGGAATGACTACACCACCAGAGGCACTGAAGGTTCCCTTGGTAACATTTTGAATCCTGAATTTTAAAACAGCATGCACTCTTAGAATGGCGAATTAGGGAAAAGAGCATTGGCACATGGCAGGCAGGCATTGTGACCTACTGAGCCTAGCTAGAGTAACTCCACAGACCCACAGCCTGCAGTACCACTACCGCTCAGGCCTGATGGAAGTGTCGTGATGCTGGATAATGCTCCTAATTATGGGCTGTCATGATGTACTCAAGGCTCCACAGGGAAGGCTTTTCTCTGTTCCATCAGCATCAGCTGGGGCAGCTCAAATGGGCAGGAACACTTGCTCCCAAGTCGCTTACTCACATGGCTGGCAAGCTGATGTGGACTATTTGTCCTGGTTTTCATTTATATGGGCTTCTCTATATGGCTTATATTTCCTCCAAATATGGCAGCTGAGTTCCAATAGTGAATGTCCCAAGAGAGGTGGGGACTGAATGGGTTTTCATGATCTAGCCTAGGACACCCCTTGGCATTGTGTCTGCTATACTGTATTAGTCAAAAAGTCACAAAGGTCCACCCAGGTCCAAGGGAGGGAGGGACACAAACCTGGGGTACAAACCTTGATGGGACAGTGGCAAGGTCCAGCATGAGCCTATGAGGTTGGAAATATCATAGACGTTTCTGGAAAATGCAACCCGGCATGCTTTTTCTTTTCCTGTGCTAGTGGCATCTTACAATTAATAAAAGCTCTTCATTCTAATGAAGTACAACATGTCAGTCTCTTTGATGGCTAGTTCCTTGTGTGCAGCAGTTAAGGAAGCTTTGCCTGTATTAAAGTTGCATGATCGTGCTACATCCTCTTCACTATCTTATAAGGTAGGTACTCGTGGTCCAATATATTACGGGCCTTGGTTTTCACAGAGGGAAAAACTTGAAGCACAGACAGTTAAACGCTTGCTCAAGGCCTGATGTCAAAGTTCATGTTTTTGCCTCTGGCCCTGATAATTCTTGTCACCCTAACGTGTAGAGTGACCCCTATTCCTGCTGAGCCCACTCAGACCAGGTCTGGCACTGTAAGACCATCTCAGAGCTGACTCTGCTCCCTTTTCTGTTTATCTGTATTTTCCCTCCACGCCTCTGGAACAGACAGCACTTGGAAAGCAAACTCAAGTTCCTAGATGATTTTGTAAGAGGCCATAAAGGAGAATTCACTCAAAGGGCTTTTGTCTTGTCTTGTATTTTTGCTGTTAGCATTGTTTGGTTCGATTTAGGTAAACTGCATGTGTGGTTCTTGCCCAAATGACCCTTAAAGTGGGTCCTGTTTCTAGGATTGACTGTAAATGGCTGTATGAGCTTAACCCTGACAGTGAACAGGTATGGAAGGTATGAGTATACAACTGCCTGTTACATGTGGTTGACCAAATTGTGGTGAGTATCAGGTGAGCTAATGGACAGAAGTCAGTTCCAAGAGCATGACTGGAATGCTTCTTCACACACACGAGGAGCAGAAAACACCCAGCTGGAGGCAGGCCCGAGGGCCGAGTGGAGAAAAAGCCGCTCACAAGCCAGAGCATATCTTAGGAAAACTTCATGACATTAGTAATGCCATCACACATAAACACCTGTATTTTTGTCTCAGGTGTGTTAGCAGGCATTGGAAGCCTGCCAGCCTCTCCTCACATGAACTACGTGACTCATTGGCAGAGGGAAGAGGCAACTGGCACTGCGCTGGTTCGTTTTGTGGGTTTCCTGTCAATACAGGTAAGAGGTGAGGGTAGGATGATGCTTTATAAGATAATCATTCTTTGCGGATTCAGAACCATTTTGGTCCTGAATTAGGAACGGCCCGTGACAAACCCAGAGTCACTTCTTTTAACTTCTGGCTTTACTTAAAGTGACAACGTTATATAATAGAATAATTTTATTTACTCTCTGGTTGCTTAATGGCAGGCTAAAAGAAAATCCTGACATCAAAAGAAAATAAAAGCTCCAATCAGAACCCAGTGGAAAAATGGCTAATATTTACTCGGTGCTAGCTCTGTGCCAGGCAGTTTTCTAAGTGCCTTACAGTGTTAACCGGTTCAGCTCCCAGGAGGGCTCAGTGAGTGCGGTATGATCACCTCCTGTAGTCTCCACATATGGGAAGTGAGCACAGGCAGGTGTGGAAGTCCAAAGTTTTAACCCGTGGGGTTGGAGGCCAGAGTTTGCTTTCAGAATCTTATACCGCATTTCTATACCATATAGGATTAAAAGTTAAAACTGACAATTAAAGATAGCAGCCTAGAGACAGCTTACCTATGGCTGATGCCCTGAAACAGTTAAACAGGAAAACCCTCTGGTTCTAAAGTGGGGGAAGATGGGTGGTTTTTAGTGCCAGAGTGGAAAGGTCTGAGAACCAACCACTTCTCGAGAGAGAAAGGAGCCAACTCCAAATCTTCCCCTCTCCCAAAGCTGCTCCCTCCCTCCCTTAAATCAGCATGGGGGTAATAACTTTGTTCTTGAGGCCGCACCAAGAGCAACTCAAGTCAAATGACAGTGGGCAAAATGGTAAGTTCAGGCCTTTCAGAGAGAGCATTCACCGGAGGAAAACAATCCTCCTTAGACCAGGCCAGTGGAGATGCTGCGACACTGCAGACGGAAAGAACTTCTACACGCTGCCGTGACAAGGTGACACAGTGTGTTACCACTCCGAGGCGAGTAGCATGTGAATGGCAGTGAGACCCCCAGAGAAGCTGGCAGAGAATGTAGCAGACGGTGCTGAAAGGGGAGGGAAGGCTTCAACCACATCTGTTGAAAAGATTTCAACATCTATTTTTTAACTTAGAAAACTTGGATTTTTAACTCAGGACTAGCCAGTATATCAGTTACGGTAGATGTATATGTAGCTCCACTCCTATTCCTTTGGAGCATTTATCTCTTACCACACTTTCAACTGCCAGAACTTGCGATTCTTTGTCCAAGCCCTAGCAGGGGTGTCCAAACTTTTGGCATCTCTGTAGCACACGGGAAGAAGAGTTGTCTTGGGCCACACATTAAATACATTGCAACACATAATCACAAAAAGTCTCACGATGTTTTAAGTAAATTTACAGTTTTGGGATGGGCCGCATTCACAGCCATCCTGGGCTGTGTGTGGCCTGCGGGCTGCAAGTTGGACACTCCTGTCACTAAGGGCTTCCTCGATGATCCAGAGGTGCTGGGGAATTAACCACCACCATCACCAATACCCCATCACCACTCCCACACACACATGGTCCCCAAGCAGTGGCCAGTGGGAGATGGCGGATACAGAGCCCAACTCCCTCAGCAGATGTGCTTTCCTCTGTCCCCCAGAGTCTCCAGTGGGACTGAGCTCCAACAAGACACAGGAGAAAATTGCTTGGACACGTATCTTTGATGGACTTCCTGTCTCACTTCCTATTCTCCCATCAGAGTTTCCTGGGATGAGCTCCCAATGAAACCAGTTGTCTCAGAGTCTGTCTAGAGGAAACCGAAAAAGGAAAAATTAAGATAACTGTGAATAAATCTAACAAAGTTGAACAAAACCTTTTACAAAGAATATTATAAAAATTTATCAAAAAACATAAAGTAAGGCCTAAATAAAGGTAGAGATGCATCATATTAATGACAAGGAAGACATAATATGTCAAATTTCCCCAAGTTTGATCCATAGGAAACTCCAAATTGCAATAGGCTTTTCATGGACCTTGTCAACCTGACCCTAAATCTTAAATGAAAAAAAAATATTACCCCCCCAAAACACACCCCCAAATTGCCAAGAATAGCCAAGATATTTCCAAAGAAGAACAAAGTGCGGAAACTTGCTATAATAGATACTAAAACTTACATAATGCTACAATTTTGAGCATATGTTGCTGGCAAAGGGGTTGACAAGAGATCAAAGGAACAGAATGGAAAGCACAGATAAAACAAAGGTGAAATGGGATGTGTGACCACCATAGCAAGTCAGATGAGTGGACAGCAGGGAGTGCCTTCCATAAATGTGCCAGGATATGATGTTTTTCCATGTGGGAAAAAATGGAAGTTGAATCTCTATTTCAGATCAGATGCAAAAATTAATTCCCGATAGTTAATAAACCAAAATGTCACGAGCAAAACTTTAAAACTATTAGAGAGAATATCAGAAAGCACTCTAATAATTTGAAATATGAAAAGATGTGATAAAGGAAATATAAAAGAGCATACACATACACCAAAAACACAAGGAATTAATAATGACTTGATTATAATGAAGAAAAATAGTAAAAAGAAGGGTAGGCACTGGAAGAGTATAAACAGAGGGAACTCCTAACATACTAGAGGCAAAAAATAGTATAAGCACTTTGGAAAGTAATTTACCATCATCTCATAAAGCACTTTCCAAAATATTAAGCACATGGGCTTTAACTGTGATTCCAGATGAGGTTTTCTGAGCACATGAGCAGAGTGCTGCTTCCTGCCCAAACACTGAT
This sequence comes from Artibeus jamaicensis, assembly GCF_021234435.1. Classification (NCBI taxonomy): domain Eukaryota; kingdom Metazoa; phylum Chordata; class Mammalia; order Chiroptera; family Phyllostomidae; genus Artibeus; species Artibeus jamaicensis. The sequence goes on from NW_026521954.1 coordinate 5,057,328, forward strand.
GTGGAAAAGCCAATGATGATGAAGGACTACTAGGAAGGATGAATGTAAAGAAACAATGTAATTCAAACACAGGAGAGCTACAGTTCTCTCAAGTGTCCCAATTATTCCCTGATGGCAGAGAGGCTAGTCTTTTTAGAGGCCAGGGTTACTTTTAACTTACAATCAATCAATTGATATCTACCATAAGCCTTGAACTGTGGTGGATGATTAGGGTGCAAAAACATATAAGTACATACCCAAGAGTATCAAAAACATGTACCTACACAAACACATACAGAAATGCGCATAGCAGCATTATTCACAATTACTAAAAAGTGGAAACAACCCAAATGTGCAGCAACTGAAGAACAGATGAACAATGACTGGTATATGCATATGGTCGAATATTATTCAGTCATGAAGACAAGTGAAGTACTGCAACATGGTGTAACATGGATGAACTTGAACACATTAAGCAATATGAAAGAAGTCAGACACACATGATGCCACTGATATAAAATGAAGGTCCAGAAGAGACAAATCAATAGAGACAGACAGTAGATTAGTGGTTTTAGGGGCTGCTGTAACCAGAGGGGTGATGGAAATGACCACTGATGGGCATCGGGTTTCTTTTGGAGGTGATGAAAATGTTCTGGGATTAGATCATAATGATGGTTGCACAATTCTTGGATATAGTGAAAATGACTAAACTTTGTACTTTAAAAGATAAATTTTGACTTCCAGCCAAGAGGGAGGCATAGGTAGACATACTGTTCCTTCTCTCACAACCCAAAGAAGGACAACAACAAACTTAGAAACAAAAAAATAACCAGAATTGACAGAAAATTGAACTCTATGGAAGTCCAAGAACCAAGGAGTTAAATAAGAAATATTCATCCAGACTGGTAGGAGGGGTGGAGGATGGGTAGTTAAGGTGGAGAAGACTCACGGCAAGCTGGCGGCTGGAGAAGTGGGCCATCCCACATTCACGTGCAGATAAACTGGGAGGAACAACTGGGGAGCGGCGAGGCAGACCACGCAACCCAGGGTTCCAGTGAAGGAAAATAAAGCCTCAAACCTCTGACTGAAAACACCTGTGGGGGGTGGTAGTGGGAGAATCTCCCAGCCTCATAGGAGAGTCTGCTGGAGAAACCCACAGGGTCCTAGAATGTACACAAGCCCACTCACCTGGGAATCGGCATCAGAAGGGCCCAATTTGCTAGTAGAGGAAGTAACTGAAAACTGACAGAGAGCTGAACAAGCAACATTGTTCCCTCTGGGACTCCTCCCCCACATACAGCGTCACAACGTAGCGATGTGGAGTGCCCTGCCCGAATGAACACCTAAGGTTCCACCCCTTACTATGTAACAGGTACGCCAAGACAAAAAAAAAAAAATGTCCCAAATGAAAGTACAGATCAAAGCTCCAGAAAAAATATAACTAAGTGATGAAGAGATGGCCAACTTGTCAGATGCACAGTTCAATACACAAGTAATGAGGATGCTCACAGAATTGGTTGAATATGGTTGCAAAATAGGGGAAAAAGTGAAGGCAGTGCAAGGTGAAATAAAGAAAAATATACAGGAAACCAACAGTGATGGGAAGGAAACCAGGACTCAAATTGATGGTTTGGAGCAGAAGGAAAAAATAAGCATTCACTCAGAACAGAATGAAGAAACAAGAATTCAAAAAAATGAGAGGCTCAAGAACCTCCAGGACAACGTTAAACATTCCAACATCCAAATCATAGGGGTGCCAGAGGAGAAGAGGAAAAGCAAGAAATTTAAAACTTATTTGAAAAAATAATGAAGGGGAACTTCTTCAATCTGGCAAAGGGAATAGATTTCCAGGAAGTCCAGGAAGCACCCAAAAAAGTTGGACCCAAGGAAGCATTCACCAAGGCATATCATAATTACTCATAATTACATTAGCTAAGATTAAAGATAAGGAGATAACCTTGAAGGCAGCAAGGGAAAAGGAGACAGTGACCTACAAAGGAGTTCCCATAAAACTATCAGCTGATTTCTCAAAAGACACCTCACAGGCAAGAAGGAGCTGGCAAGAAGTATTCAAAGTCATGAAAGGCAAGGACCTACATCTAAAACTACTCTATTCAACAAAGCTTTCATGCAGAATGGAAGGGAAGATAAAGTGTTTCCCAGATAAGGTCAGGTTAAATTAGTTCATTAACACCACACCCTTATTGTATGAAATGTTAAATGGATTTATCTAAGAAAAGTAAGATAAGAAATGAACAGTAAATGACAACAAACTCATAGCTATCAACAACCGAACCTAAAAAAATACAAGAAAATGAAAAACAAACTGAGCAAACAACTAGAACAGGAACAGAATGACAGAAATGGAGATCACGTGGAGGGTTATCAGCAGGGGAGTGGGAGGGAGAGGGGGAAAAGGTACAGAGAATAAGTAGCATGAGTACTAGGTACAACATTGACAGGGGGAGGTTAAGAATAGTACAGGAAATGTAGAAGCCAAAGAATTTATATATACAACCCATGGGCATGAACTACAGGGAAGGGAATGGAGGTGGGAGAGGGTGTGCTGGGCGAAGGGTAATAAAGAGGGGAAGATGGAGCAATTGTAATAGCATAGTCATTAAAATACATTTAAAAAAGAAAACAAAGGCAAATCTGGAAAATAAATAAAGTTTATGGTACATGAATCATAACTAAAAAACCTAATCCATTCTGTTAGGCAGGGGAGTGGTCACTGGTGACGGTGGGGACCAGTGACTGGAGAGGACTCTGGGTGCTGATCCATCGTGTTCTGTCTCTTGACCTGGGTGTGGGTTCCATGGCTCACTTCGCTTTGAGCTGGAACTGGAATCTTAAGTATGCAAGTTTGGGTATATAGTGTTCATAATTGAATCGTCTTCCTCAAAAAGATAGGTTCAACCCCTGCTACCTCACCATATGACTTGATTTGGAACTCGAGTCACTGCGGATACGCAGTCACTCTACTCCAGTGTGACCTCATGTTAACTAATTAGGTTAGTTAACTAATTAGGTTAGTTAACATGAGGTCACACTGGAGTAGAGTGACTGGTGTCCTAGAAGAAGAGAAACGGACACACTGGGAACACAGTCATGGGAAGACAAAGGCAGGGGGCAGAGTTCTGCTGCCACACACCAAGGAAAGTCTGGGGCTGCCAGAGGCTGGTTCCTCCCCTAGAGGGGTCAGAGGGAGCATGACCCTGGCCACCCTGACCACGCTGTGATACAGACCACCAGCCAATTATATGAGAAAATAAACTTCTGTTGTTTTAAGCTACCAAGTGCATAGTAATTTGTTACAGCAGCCCCAGCAAAACAAAACTGATGAGTAAAGTCAAGTCTTAAAAAATAAAGCAAAATAACACTAATTCCTTTATCAAATAGAAGTTACTGGAGATGTTGCAAGAAGGTAGTCCTTGCTCTGGCTGCTGAGATTGGTGGAGGCTTCTCTGGGGGTTGATGCTTGAGCCAAATTTTGAAGGATCTTGAAGAATTGGTAGGAGTTTGCCTGCTGCAAAAGGAAGAATTGCCCCAAAACTGCCATGCTCCTTGATGTGCAAAGCTAATATGTTAATGCAGAAGACTGGTAGAAAACAAACAGATGAGCAAATAAGGAATTACAAACATTGGTATTTATAATGCAGGGCTCACTGCACTGGCTGCATTCTCATTTCACTGGGCTGGGAGGGGCCAGGCCATAGACGGGCGCAGCTCTGCAGCTGGGTGTCTGGACATCATTGGCAAAGTGGACAGGCCGCTGGGCAGAAAAGTGTGATCGCTTTGTTTTCATCCCAATGCTCTGTGGCTTGGGCAAGTCTCCTCTTGTCTCTGAACCTCACCTCAACATCTGAAAAAAGATGTGGTGGGAGAAGGGGGTATATCTGAAATCCATTCTCATTGTAATTCGACAAAATGGGTCGTTCCATAAACAGCTACATGATTTGGTTAACTAAAGCAGAATCCAAGAGATAGTATCCACAGTAAGTTGATGGTGATTACTAAAGCTTCACAGCACCCTGTGTGGATTTTTTTATGTTGATTAAATTGAGCTGTGACATTACAAACTATTACAAAGAAGGGAGCTGCAGCCTGTGGTCTCAGCTTTTCAGATTGGAGAGAGTGGTAATTCACACTGAATGAGAAGAGCATTTGCCTCTCCAGGTTGCTCCATTTTTGCATTTATCTCTTTTGTGGCCACGGTTGTTTTCCTTGCAGTTTTGCCCTTACTGGAATTGCTCTCACTGCTCATATATCTCTTAGGCTAAAAAGAGAGATGAATGCTCAATGCTGTCCTAGAGAAGGGAAGTGAGAGGCCAGCTCTCATGTAATCAAAAGAGCAATGGACTTGGAGTCAGGGACCTGACTTCAAATCCCGCTTCTCCCATCTCTTAGCTGTTCCAGAACTGCACTTTCCTCACCCATCAGAGGGATGAAACCCTGCTCCTCACATATGGTTGTGAATATTAAATTCATTCATGCATTCATCAAATATTTATGGAGCACCTAGATTATATATAAAGGGCTCTGCAGATAAAGCAATGAAGACAACGACAGGATCCAGGGTCCCCAACCTCGAGGAGTTTCTAGTGTAGAGGTGAAGACAGATATTGAATAGTAACTCACAGCATTCAATGGTGAGTAGAAGTCATCTTTAAAACAAAGGCAGTAGGGAGCAGGGAGAATGTTCAGATTGGGAAAATACAAGATGATGCCGAGGTCTTCACTGGTGTTGGCGGACTCAACAGTGAAGGAGCTTGTGATGGGACTGAAATGATTTTGTGTGAAGTAAGATTGCATCTTAGAGACACTGTTTTCCTGTCAATGTATAACTTGGTAGATAAATAACTTGGTAAATTTTCTCCCAAACATAAGCAAGAGCCAGAAATCTTATTGAATTTATTTTTAGGTGTGAACTAACATCCACCAATTGGGCTGATTTGTGTGTTTCCTTTTCCAGAACATGGAACTTGGAAATACTCTGGGGCAATTTGTCTTTCAAATCTCACAGCTTCCTGAATCATGTCATGTTTTATGACATCTCAAGCTACTGCTAAAAATCTGAATGACATAATTAGTCTTTGCCAAACATAATTTCTTAAGCGTCTTTAGATCTTTTGTGGCAATTAAAATCAGCATGACTTCTGTAGAGGTACAAGTTGTCCAGGTTGTTACATGTCATTTGTCTATTACCATCCATCGAAGCCTGTTATTAAACTCAATAAGAGGAAGAGGAGAGGTGCAGTAGCTTAAAAATTAGGGTTTCAAAGGCTAGTAATCACAGAGAATGGGGATTTTGCATGCGAAGTAAAATTTAAAAGGTATCACTTGCAAACTCCAGGTACAATCAACATAGTCTGCTTTTTTCCCACTGTGCTGTCCAAAGTGGTTCTCACTAGCCATTTAAATTTAAGTTAAATTAATTTAAACCAAAAAAATTTAACATTCAGTTCCTCATTCACCTAGCCACATGTTAAGGGTTCAATGGCCACATGTGACGAGTGGCTACATATTATTCAGTATGGATATGGAATACTCTTACAACCAGAAGTTCCTTTGGATAAGTTAGTCAGTACAAAGAACTAAAAAGCATCCTTGCATAAGCCTGGATGAATTGGGGTTTTCTTTATTTTTGTTTTTAGAGGAACATGAGGAATACTTAAACTCACTTCTAGAAATGCATCCTTGAAAACGGCTCAGTTGGTTGGAGCATTGTCCCATAAACTGAAAGGTCACTGTTTTGATTTCTGGTCACGCAGGGCGCATACCTGGGTTGCAGGTACAGTCCCTGGTCAGGGCGCATATGAGAGACAACTGATAGATTCTTCTCTTTCACATCGATGTTTCTTTCCCTTTCTTCCTCCCTTTCCGTCTTTCTAATAAGCAGGTTTTCAGGTGAGGATTTTTTAAAAAGTAGGTAAACAGCTAATGGTTAATGAACCACTTGTCATGCCATTATTATAGGAATTAATATGGATGTCCACAGTAAGAGTCAATGGTTTACAGGTACTAACATCATGTTTTTAGAGGCTATTTAGTGACATGAGAAGATGCTAATAATATTAATTTTTAAAAATCCTATTAATACATGATGATACCAAATTGTACTCAACACGGTCATTTCTCAGCACTTACTTTATTGTGCTTTTTATACATTTTTATATTTGTTTTTAATAAGCATGAACTATTTAGTTGCTAGAAAAAAGTGTTTTTATAGTACAAATATTTGAGGCTTGGAGCTGGTAGATGAATACAGTCTAAAGCACAAAGCACTCCAAGGGGGAGTCCCTTTTCTGTTTCAGTGGGGAAGGGAGAGGTTGGTGACATTAAAAGCATTTTGACAGAAATGTCCAGGTCTGGGATCTGACTTCAGGCTGTGTTCATTCTTGCTGCCCATCAGGGATCTAATATGTGCAATTCAGGTGACAAGTGTGTGGGCTGGTGGCCCAGAGGAAGGTGACATTAAAGCGAACAGGAACACACCAGGCCGTCCGCAGGGAGACTAAGAGAACGGTTCCAATCACAGGGAAATTGAAGTGTCATGGCACAAAGAGGAACTTAGTTCTAAACCGTGCCTGTATTGAATTAAAAACAATCATTTAAAAAACCATTCTCTTTACTTAATTTTGATGATTTTAAGGTTTACATCTTAACTTTTTTACAATTTTGAAACAATCAGCTTTTTCAAGCCCTTTTTCTTTGCTCAGGCAGTTCTTACCATTTCACAGATGATTCAGCCTTGTTGAAATGTTCGCGGTTTTATAAATGACCTCACACACTCCATATTTTGGGTTTATTTGTAAGATATATTCCCATGTACATGATTTCTATAAAGGCAAATGAAACATGCACCTGTATAGGCACTGTAATGCTAGCTATTATAATAAATCAAACTTTGTGTAGTTTTGTTCAACCTTTTCTTTCCAATGCCTGTATCACACACATGGACATTTTGTAGTTATCTAGAGAATGTAAAAAAGTAGTCAGTTGCAAACATTGTTAATTAAGTGCCTGGTTTAAAGGTTAAACTCCTATTGAGAATAAGAATACTTCCTGGGAGAACTGACAGCCAATCACTGAATCGCCCTTTATCTGGCTGGACCAGTAGCATTGGCTTTTGAGTTAAGAGTGGGAAAGGTGTGATTTCAGGCTTGAGATACTTCCTGAGGTTAGCCAGAGGAACCGTTGGGAGAGAGTGAATTAAATAATTTGAGAAGGCCCTACAAGCAAATTTCATCCACTCTGCAGTGTTCCCCCAACCCTGGTGAGTGCAATTCCCCATCATGATCCTAAAAGTCATTTTGCAATAGAGCTTCGGGCTTGGCTGCGTGGAGTATGCCAGACAACTGAGAGCTCGCCAAGTCACCTTCAGGTGGTTATTTCATCATTTGATGATTAAATAATTTAAGTGGTTATTTTAATGTCCCTGTGGAGATGTTTGTTGCATTTCACAGTATTTTGCAGCTAAACAGCATTCCAATGCCCTCTTTGTCTCCCACCATCTCCAGTTTAGCTGCCAACTGCTTCAGAGAAGTCCGGGATCAGAGTTCTTCAAGCAGCATTTCAATCTCCTCTTTGGCTCCTTCACGGCCACGACCAGATTGTTTATCTCTGCTGAGGGTCTTCCACTACAAGAGGGAGAATAAACAATGAACTGCACTACATTTTTTGAGTCTCAATTTTGAATACAAAACTCTAATCAGCAGAATGCAGGTGTTAGGAATAATAGAACTAATTTTTCATTACACTTCCAACTCAGACAATATAAGATTCAGTAGAAAAAAACCATCATTCATCTGTTCTTTACTTCCCTGGAACTTGGCATAATATCTGGGCTTAGATTGTCATTTAAATTCACGTGGCTTATCACAGATTCTGCAGAGTTGATTCACATCACAAAGGAAGTCTAAGACACATGTCAATGCATTCGTTGGGTGGTTAACAAGTCCACGGTACTGTCCAGGACTGCAGTGACAGATAAAACCAGCTTCAGCATTTGCAACCGTATGCTGTTTTTCTAATAAAGTAGATGACGCAGTATGGAGACCATCTTCTAATTCCTTGGGAGAGAATGACTGTGGGGCGGAGGGTCTGGTCTGTGCCCTTATATCTTTGTTTTGGTCTCTGCATCACTACTCATGATGACTGGACTCTTTGAAAGTTGTGGGTGCTTTTCCAGGACTCTTACGAGCCCTTGAAGGTCTAGTTGCCAGCACCCTATTGGTATTGTTGAAAGGTAATAGCTCTCAAGTGGTGCTTACACACCCAGAATATTTACAGAGCAGGACCCATGGGGCTGGGTTCCAGGGGTTTTCAGTCTCTCCTCTCCCCGCTAACCCTCCAAGAGCCACCACAGAGGTCGAGTTACCCAGCTGTGTCACTTTCTCGTTGTCGCTGTGATAAGACACCTCAGATTTAGCAACTTAAATGACACTAACTTATTACCTTACAGTTTCATCTGGTAGAAATAGGAAATGGGTGTCAATGGAGCTGAATCAAAGTGTGAACAAGGCTCCGTGTCTTTCTGGAGGCTCTAGGGGATACTGGGACTTGTGGCCCTTTCCGGCTGGTAGAAGCCTCCCAGAATCCTTGGCTCGTGGCCTCCTTCCTCTACGTTCAAAGCCAGCAACGTGGCCCCTCTCTGTGACTTCCTGACACAGTCACAAATCTCTCAGATTAAGGTCATTGTTTGGCTGCCCTCTTTCACTTTTAAGTCCCCTTCTGACCACATCGGGTCTCCCCAGACAATCCAGGATCATTTCCCTGTTTTAAAGTCAATTGATTAGCAAACTTAATTCCAACTGCAACTTGATCCTCTTTGCCATGTAACCAACATATTCACAGGTTCCAGAGATCAGGACCTGGATGCCGTCGGGAGGCTATTGTTATGCCTGTTACACGAGCGCAAATTCTTTTTGCTCATGATCCTCTTCTCTTTGAATCCCATCCCACTGTGGCAGGTGGTCTCCGAGAGGGCTGCCAGTGACTTCTGCCTCCTGGCATTAATCCACTTGTGTAACTCCCTCCCTTTGAGTGTGATGGGACCTGTGACTTACTTCCAACCAATAGAATGACAATGGTAATGGGATGTCACTTTTCCTGATTGTGTTCCATAAGAATGTTTTATTTTTCTTTATTGTTTCTTTTTTTAAATTTTTATTTAGTTATTTTTCAAGTACCGTTTTTTGTCTATTTCTCCCATCCCAGCCTCCCCCGCCCCGTGCTCCCCACCTCCCTCCCATTTCCACCCTAACTTTCATTTTTAATAGCCTTTATTTTTTAGAGCAGTTTTAAGTTCACAGCTGAGCCGAACAGAAGGTACAGAGATTTCCCATATACCCCCTACCCTGATATAGACATAGCTTTCCCATTATTAACATTCCCCACCAGGGTGGCACATTTGTGTCACTGTCATCTTGCTACAGAGTCTCTCTGTTGTGTACTCAGTTTTCTTACTTTCATAAAGCAAGCATCCATGTTGGGGAGGGCCATCACCCCCACCATGAAGGAGGAGAGGGAAGGGTGGGCTTCCTCCTTTACTTCAAGGCCAGAGGGACCCTCTGGCAACATCACTCTGCTTAATGTGTGTCCTTTTCCTAGTGCCTGTCTTCCACCCGAAAAGTCTAAATAAATGGTGAGAAGTGGCTTGGTCAGCTGATTTGACAGAGGAGCAAAGGAGAAGTGGCTTCAATAGGGAAAGGAGGGGCTGTGACGCCCCTAGTGTTTGTGAGTGAAGAGTGTGCTCCTGTAGCATAGGCCTGCGAGGGGGGCTCAGGTCCTGCCCACAGGGATGGTCTAGAGAGGCACGCCGTCCTCAGGCCAAAGACGTTCGAGGCACCACTGATGCCCAAGGAAGAAGAGAAGTGACAGCTGAGTAAATGTTCTTTCTTAGAAAAGCGTGCTCTACACTCTCCCTGGGGGGGAGGCATGGCCTCGAGGCAGCTCCCTTTTGCTGAGCGCACTTTCCAGAAAGCCACCGGGTTGCACACGGCACCTCCACCTCGAGGGCCAGTCCTCAGACGACTGAGGCCTGCCCTGGAATGGCTGCTCCCAGTGTCGCTACACAGATGACACCTCCTTTCCAGAGCAGCTCCTGTCTGCAGGTACGTGAGCCGGGGAGAGGGAGGACTTTTTCATCTTTGGAGGCAACTGGACTTTTAATTCGAGTCTGGAATAGCTTTTACTACCTTAAAGGTAGCTGGAAAATCACAGGGCTTGCTCTATTTTTCATTCACGGGCAAGGAAAGAAATATCTCCCCGGAATGAATTTATAGAAATGTGTATCTAACTAAACTTCTTTACATCCCTCAAGCCTTGGTTATAACTGCAGCTGTTTTTAGAAAAGAAAAAACAAAACACCTTGGGAAAGATAACCCTGGCAGAGGGAACTTCCTCCAAGGGTTCTCCCGCTTAGTGTGCCCCCGCTAAGTCAGGCCCCGGAGCAGCGGCTGCAGGTCTGTGTGGGTGTGGGGGTGCCTCTGGCAGCCTGGCCTGGCCGCGACTCTTCTCTGAGTCCTGTCTTCAAATATATTAAACAAAATACTATTACCAAAAAACCCTAAAGATACTAAATATTGTTATGGAAATATTTTTAAATTGTGATATGTGCGCTGCTTTACACATTAAATGACAAGATTTAAAATAAAAATCTTGCCCTGGCCAGCATAGGTCTGTTGGTTGGGCAAAGTGAAAGGTTGCTGGTTTGATTCCCAGTCAGAGCATGTGCCTGGGTTTCTGATGGCCGTTTCTTTCACACATCGATGTTTCTCTCCCTGTCTCTCACCTTGACTTCCCCTCCTCCTAAAATTAATAAATAAAATATTAAAAATAAATAGATAAAAATAAAAATCTTGTCATATAATGTGTAATTTTAAGTTTCAAAATAATTTCAAATTAACAATGTCATAAGTAACATTTTGAATACCTGCATGGCTATAATTAACATGAAAATATCTTTGATTCCTATTGGTGCCAGTGTGGTGGGCACTGTGGTTCATCACCCACGTTCATAGTTGAAGAAAGTGCTAAATTTGACTTCAAGATTACTGAACATAATCAGTAGGGGTCCAAAAGCCAGGTTCAGCCCCTAAGCTACCTGCTTCATTTCTATCCCTGTGCGGCTAGGCACGGTGAAGGAGCATCGCTCCGTCATGCAGATTGGCCCGTGAAAAATCCATGGGCTCCAACCCCAGCTCTAGCCTCACGACGCACAGCAGTGCACACACCGGGCAGCTGTCCCGTCCCTTTTGGTGACCATGCAAACCCCTACCGCTCTCAGAATCTCTGTGAATCAGCCCACGTGCCCCTTCCTCCAGGTAGCTTGTTGGATATTATTGCACAATCTGAGTGCCCTGCCCAGGGGTGGGGAAGAAAGGGATTGCCAGTGTCCCAAGGGGAAGCAGCCCTGGCTGCATATATATCTGTGCCCAAATTCTTACCACTTGTGCAACCCCCCTGACTTTGGGTCTCCCTGCACATTTTATGCTTTCTCTGCGCCCACCCCCAGGGAAAAAGAAGCAGGGTTGGAGTCTGGTTGGCATGAATCAGGCTTCTGTGGGTGAGAGAAGAAATTTCAAGGGATGCTTAGAGCATGATGGACGTTGGACACAGGTGTGTGTGTGTGTGTGAGCACCATTGAGAGTGTACACGTGTACTCTTCCAAGTGTGTACATGGTCTTCTATGCAGGAAGAAGCTCTCCTCTGCTTTTCCCAGATTTAATCAGGGAGCCAGAATCTCTTGCCTTCACATCCTGAGATGAATGAATACATGATGCCCTTGTGGAGTACACGGCACGGACACCTGTACTAACGGCTCTGACCATGGTCTGCTCCAAACCCTGCATCGTTCCATCCCTTCCACTGTCAGGTGGTGGCTTTGCCTCCATTCAAGGAAACCTCCTCACCTTTCTGTTTCCCATGTGCAAATATATGTGATTTCCTGCTGCCTTTTCCCTTCAATTTCAGAGCATGAGAAGTCCGCCTTTTGTGCAAAGCCAACACCTGCTATGCTCTTGATCCCATCAGGGGTCTCCTCTGCACCTGCCTGCATTAGTTACACCCTTGACAATCTTCTCTTCCAGTTGTCCTGTAACATCAGCTCTATTCCATATAAGCCTTCTCTTGACTCTGAAGTTCCCCTCTACTAGTCTTCTTCTCTCTCAGCCAAGCTTCTGGAAAGAAAACTCCGTACAATCATTTTTACTTCTTCACCACCACACTCTGGCCTTCTCTTCTAGGACTGCCCTTAATGTCCTTCCATAAGGGTCCTCAGGAACCTCCATGTTGCCTGAGTGGCTGGGTAACTTTTCAGTCCTTAATCTACTGGACTACTCTGGACATTTTACGTTGACGATCACTTCTTTCTCCAGGAAACTCTTGACTGTTAACTTCCATGACACCTCGCTATACAGAACCTGTCAGTCATGTGGGTACCGTGTCCCATGCTCCTGTCTAAGAGGAGTAGCTACACGCAGAGTCCCTGTCTGGGCAGCCCCATGTTTGGAGACACAGAAAACCTACCTAGAGCCAATCTGTGGAGGTCATGCTGAGCAAGGCCTGGGAAGAAAGCAGTCACGAGAGGCCCTGGCCAAGGCTGGTAAGCGTCAAATAAGCAGAAGATGGCACAGAGAAAGAGAAACGAGGAGAGAGAGAGTTAGAGAGCATATAGGGATAGAAAAACAGAGACAGAGAGATAGAAGGAAACAGACAAAGAAACAGAGAGAAAACATATGCTTGCCTGGAGGTAGAAGTGGGAACAGTGTGTCAGCCTAAGAAATAGACAGAGAAGCCTCCCTTCCTGTATGTACTATTACTGTTCCCAGTTCTGCTTGAAGCTTGAGCCCTGGCCCCTTTTATATCTATGAGACTGCTTATCCCTACAATAAACTGACTGTATATTGAGCTAGTGTTTAGGTTTCTGTTAATTATAATCCAAAGGAAGCCTGTTTAAAACAGACACCTTGAATTTTGTAGTCCGTCCTCTTAAACCTGCATTTGTGGTTGTATTGGGCCGGAACCACAAGGTTCTTCATTATAACCCTCTGTTGTTCTTTACTAAGAGCAACTGCATCAATGTACATATAGACATCTGATTTTGCGGCCCTGCCAGCAAATGGTCTCAGTTCCTTAAGTGAAATTTTCAGGAGAACATATGCCCATGTGACAAAACCCAGCGGGCAGTGGTTCAGGAACTGAGGGAGAGATTGAGGAGGCCATTGTGAACCGAAGGATCAGAGTCTTCCGAAGTCTGTTGGACAAGCCAGCAAAATCGGACTGCTGTATGAGTACCTTCCTGATTAATGAAGAAAACTATCTAATTGAATAATGACCCTTTTTCTCATCATCCTTAAAAATATCTGTTTTGGTGATAGAGTCCTTTATTATCACTTACGATAATTCACGAGCACTTGAAATTCTCAGCTCTCTGAAACTATTATGCCCAGCTACGCCCACGGTTACTGCTGACCCATTCTCTTTTTCTTTCCTTCATGCACACTCATCATTGTGTGCAGCCCGCACCATGTGAATTCTGTCATTGTAAGCTCATACACTTCCCTCACCTCTCCATTAATCCCTGCACTTCCTTTAGACTCAGCTCAAATCGCTCCTTTACCACGAAGCCTTGCTCAGAGCCTCCAGCTGCAAACCTGACAACTGTTTTGGAATTCCTTTAGCTCAGGATTACTCAACTGGAGTCAGTTTTGTCCCTCAGGGCACATTTGGTAATGTCTGAAGATGTTTTGGGTTGTCACAACTGGGGGGAGAGTGCATTTAGTTGGTAGAGGCCAGGGAGGTTGCTAAACATCCTACAATGCAACAAATAGTCACCCTACAATGTCAATTATGTTGGGAAACCCTACAGTTGAGCCCGACTTTGGCACCATGAACCTGCTCATGTCATTACTCATTACGGTGCAAACTCTAAGGGCTGGATGGGGAACTTAAGAAATCAGTTGTTGCTCTCCTGAGTTATATGGGTACGAAGACTGGCCGAAGAGAAGCTGCCAAAAGTTGCCAAGAGCGCCTTTGGCAGGGCTTTATCCCCTGACCCCTGTGCCTCTGACCAGTTGTTCCATTTCATTTCTCTAAGCAAGGGTGGGATCTTTTACTAAATGTGCGGTGACACTCCCCTTCTACCCTTAGTCAGTCACTAAGAACACAGGACATACTCGTCAGGTAGAAATAACCCTACTTTGTATAAAGTATCATTTTATTTCCCCGCAAATTTATTTTCTTAAAGAACTGTGGCCTTTTCTCCTGGATATAACTGCTCAAAAGGAAAGACTGACTACATCTAAATCACAGACAGAGGAAATTCTGTGATCTTCTGCGGAAGCATGTTCCACATTAATCAGAGTAAAGACCAGCCAACTGAGTCTTACACATTTAAATGACGGTGATGAAAATTACCACCTTAGCAGCCCAGAGGTAAACAGGAAATATTTTTACTAAGGGGAATAATCAACCAAATTCTGAGAGAGAAATTGGAAAATAACTCTAAACAGACAAATAACAAATCAACAAAATACAGAACCTTATTCATAACCCATTTCCATACATAAATAATTATTCTCCTTGGATAAAAAATATAAAAGGAATTGTTGAGAGAATTCAAAAAGGAGAGCTGATCGGCTAGTATTCTGCATTTTGGAGGCAGAACAGTATAAGAAGTTCAAGTGCAGGCCTGGAGCAAGAAGATCCTGGATTTGAGTCCTGGCAGCGCAGAGAGCAGCTGTGTGACTTGGGTAAGTGCCTTGTCCTTCAGATCCCAGTCCCCACAGCTTCAAAGTGAGGATCAGTAACACTACTTCCCAAAATAGGAAATTGTGAGGACTTGATGAAGGAACACAGGAAAAGTGTTACTTTTTTAGCCATGGGATCAGGCTAAATCCAAGCCCTGAATAAATGAGATCAATTGTTGCCATGCCATAGTTTCTACCTACTGTACTTTAATTTGACTTCTGAAACAATGGGAAAACCACTTAGTCTTGCTACGTCTATTTTTATTTTCTCAGAAGAAATATGACATCCCCTTCCTAACACAGAAGAGAACTTCCATCGCATTGGAATCTTCACATTGAATTATTGGCCAACCAGCTCTTCTTTTCCCATTTAAAATAAAACAGTAAGCAAAAACTTTTACATATGCATATGTGGGGCTTTTAGATTGTGTGACAAGTGTGTAGTCATAAGTATCTAAAAGACAATTTAAGTAGATCTGGCTGGTGTAGCTCAGTGGATTGAGCACAGGCCTGCGAACCAGAGGATCGCGGTTCGATTCCCAGTCAAGGCATATTCCTGGGTTGCAGACTGGTTCCCTGCAGGCCAATTCCCAGCAGGGATGCATGAAAGGCAACCATACATTGATGTTTCTCCCCCTCTCTCCTTCCCCTCTAAAGATTAAAAAAAAAAAAAAAGCTTTGCTTGTAAAAAAAACACACACAAAAAACGATTTAAGCTTGATCTTCCTTCCTTCCTTCCTTTCTTTCTTTCCTGTATTTCTCCTTTTAACATGATGTGCAAATGCACTTACACGGTTGTGTGACAGTATAAGATGTCTATACAGAGAGTGTCAAGCATTCATGTTGCATGGGGAAGTCTGAGAAGGAAAATTTCAGACACTTCGGTTTCAACCCTGCCTCATACTAGGTATGAGATATCAGGCGAGTCACTTAACTCTCATCTGTAAAGTAAGGGGCTTGGTAGATGATTACTATTGTTTCCTCCAGTTTTACTTACTGGGTTGTATTTTTATTTTTGGACAGTCGCAACAGACATCCGATTCAAATATGTTGTTTAGAATGATCTTGCCATTGTGTTTTAAAGATTTTATTTATTTATCTTTAGAGATCGAGGAAGGAAGGGAGAAACAGAGGGGCAGAAGCACTGATGTGAAAGGGAAACATCTAACTGCCTCCTCTTGTACATCCCCTGACAAGGGACTGAACTTGAGGCCCAGGTATGCCGAACTGGTGTACTTCTGCTTTGCAGGATGATGCCCAACCAACTGAGTCACACTGGTCGCGGCGGATCTTATTTTTTTAATAGAAAGTACAATCTTCACAAGAAGAGAGTGAAACATCATTGGATTTTAAAGTGATACTTTAAAATTTGAATGCATCTCTTTGTCCAAGCATTTTGCCAGTTTATGTTCCCAAACTAGATTTTTGGCTGCAGTTGAACAGGACCCCACGCTTAGGACTCCATGATCAACTTAATGCTCTGCTATTGCTGCCTTGAAATTCTTAATGTTTGAACAAAAGGCCCCGTGTTTTTGTCTCACACTGGGCGCTGCAAATTATACAGCTGGCTGCAACTTACAGTTTACAGTGTAATTTCTAGGCTCAGGACTCTTTCCTTTTTTTAGTTAGAAACCTACACTGACCTCTTTTCCCTTCAGCTGTTCTCAGTTTTTTTTATGTTGGTATAAAACTACTTCACCACCTAGACTGCAGGACGGGCGGACAGCTGTGCACAGGACACACAGTGCCCGCCTGGACTTCAAAGGGCAGAGGCTCTATCACTCAGCCCAGCCATCTGTAGGGGTGGAGCTTCTGTCAGTGGCAATCCCACAGTAGTGCAAATGTTTGCATGAGTCTAGTAGATTGCATGGAGGGCTCAGCGAAAAATAGTCCTCCTTTGAAAATTGGAGGCTGTTAGCCAGGTCAAGGAAGAACTCCATTCTCTGAACACCCCCAGGCCCCAGCCCCTGGCCTTATCGGTGTTAGTATTTTCTCAAAGCCTGACCACTCTGCTTTAGGGGTTTCCAAAGTGAAGTAAAGAGGTAACTACTCAGAGAAGGGCTCTGAGTTCAATCAGTGCTTGGAATGATGATTTAACTTCAAAAATCAGTTCTAATCCCTTAGTGTGTGCTATCATTCCATTCTGCCAGGCGCCGCATAGCTGGAAGCAAACACAAAAAAGATGAGCTAATTCCAATCTATTGCAGCCATTCTGGGTTTACTCCCCCGCCTGTGAAATGTGTATACTACTCAGGTTGCAGAGCTGATGTAAGGATGTAAGGAGATAATAAGTGACTAGGCACTCGAAGAACTACTTCCGGGTGAAAGTATTTGCAAGGTGTCATGTAGGCAAATGATTTTTTTTGGAAAAAGCAATGTATTCCTGGAGGTATGTACAGGTTTCCCCCCACCCCCACTAATAGGAGTAGCTTAAATGGAAGCAGAGATAGGACGACATTTAAATTATTTGCCTTCTCTAAATTTTCAAACAGTGGAACCTGACATCCAGCGCAGCGGCCCACTCAGACCAGTCACGGAGGAGAATGCCAGCCAAAAAGAGATGGCAATGGAGAAAAAAGATAGCGCCCACGCCAATGTTGGCCATGTCTGCATACAGAGCTTCCTCCCCTGTTGCTTTCCTGTTTCCACGTCCGCCTGGTACTAAAGCCAGGGAATGCAATCCCACTCTGCTCTCGCCCCGGGCTCCCGGGCTATTCTCCCAGTATCAGTAAAACCAGACTAGGAAAGGAAGCGGACTCCTTGAGAAGAGGCGGGGCCCGGTCTCCGTGGGCGGGGAATGAGGGGTGGGGCCATGGCCTATCCAGACCGGGAAAGACAGCAGGCTGGGAGGGGCGGGGCGGGGCCAGGCTGAGGTGGGCGGCCGAGGGGCGGGGCCACATGGGCTTACGCGAAGTCAGGCGGAGCCCGGGGCAAGGCACTGAGAGGCGGGGCGGAGCAGAGGTGGGTGGGACTGGAGGGGAGGGTCCAGGGTGGGGTGGGGTTCGCATCGGGGCGGGGTTGCCGCGCGCTGGGGTTGAGCTCAACCACTTCTTCCTCCAGCCACCTCCAGATCCGTGGCTTCTGCCTGAGCCCTGGACGAGGCGTCCCAGGTCTGGGAGGAGGGCGAAGGGACCTGGCGATGGCTTCCCGGGGACTCCCGGGGTCCGCCGTGCTCACTGCTGCTGTCTTTGTGGGAGGCGCCGTGAGTTTGCCGCTCGTGGCCCCGGGTGAGTTCCCCGTTAGCGCTGGGGCTCGTAAGAGAAGGCTAGGGATAGAGACTGCAGCCCCGCTGCGCCCCGCGCAGCTCTATTCCCGGCCCGTCGCGGGATGCGAGGTGTCCGGGGTGGCCCGAGAGTTCGCGGAGCTTGGCGACCGCTCTGATCCCTCCCTTCCCGCCTGCGGGGCTCCCGCCTTCACTCTGCTCGCTGGCTTCTCGGCGGACCTGTTACCCCTGCCCCCACCTCTGAGCTGTCCCGGGTGTGCGGATCGAGCCCGGTCTTGCACGCTTCAGGTGCGCTTCCGCTCGGCACCTCCGAGACCCGCCAACCCCTTTTGTGCCGCCCCTGTCCTCAAAGGCCCGACGAGCGGAAGAGCGTGACACAGGGGACCCGGTGCAGTGGCGCTGTCGCCACTCCGCCCCCCCCCCCCCCCCCCGCCGCTGTATAATTTAAAACCTTGGGGAGTTTCAATTTCTTTACTTTCCAAGTTTTCATTTATTTTAGTGGTGGATGAATTTTTGTAACAGGTTGGGAATTTCAGATTTCTTCTCACATATCCTGTATGAATCAGGCTTGGAAAAAGGGAAGGCGTGTTTGTAAACTTACGTTTTTTTCTTAGTCGAGTCCTGTCACCACAAAAGGAACCTAATGTGGTCAGAGCAGGAAGCTGCCAACTGAGTTGATAAAGTGTCATCTCCAGTGATGAATTCAGAGCAGGAATTTGTCGTTGAAATCTAAGAGGATATGTAAGTTTTATGGAAGTCCTATGTCAAACTCTTGTTTTTATAACTGTAGGCACCAGGGATTCCTTACCACCATTCCCCCTCTTAACTGCCACCTTACTGAGTAGTTTAAAAATAATTATAAATATATACCTTCTTGGCCAGTTGGGGTCACCACGACCTAGAATTTTAGGTCAGCGAGCTGTTCTAAGCTTGAGCAGCTCCTCTTCAGGTCCAAATAATAAGCATCTGGAAGTCTCCCAACTGTGACTATCTCCTCCATAAAAACATACACTGTTCTTCACTTTGGCTTTCACTTTTTCATAGAAAACAGAGCATGTTAGAAAGGAAACAGAATGGCACAAACCGTATTTTTTGGACTTCCCCCAAATTTGGGGATAAAGGGGGTGCATCTTATAGTTGGAATGTAGCTTACCTGGCTCGCTGGGGGGTGGGGAGGCAGGCAGCAGCCTGTTATTTATGTTAGTAAATATTTTACCACATTTTTACTTCAAAAATGTTTTCCTATTTTCCTCTTCTAAAACCTAGGTGCATCTTATGGTCTAGTGCGTCTTACAGTCTGAAAAATTCGGTATATCTCCTGAGCCTTTATTAGCAGACACGTATTTCCTCCAGCCATCCACCCTGGGGAGGTGGCAATTAGTGACATGATTATAGGATGGGAGACTTTGGTTTCAGCCTGTGTGTCATTGCTGAGACAGGTCAGTGCGTTACCAGGTTCAAAATGGACCCGAGGTTGTAGACAGTAGTTAGAGATACAAAGTCAGTGTCTCCAGAATTTGAGGAGCTTAACCTGGGAGTAAAATTCAGCACATGCTGCATCAACCAGAGAAAACTGTCCCTAGAGTAGGTTTGTGTTTCCTTGGATCTCCGAGCAGCACCAGCTCTCAGGACTAGAATGAAGAAAACTGTCATCTAATCGCATAGTAATCTCTCTCTCTCTCTCTGTCTTAATGAAATGGATCACTTGAGAAGAATAAGGTGTCTAAAAAGGAAAGAATCCAGAGTATAAATGTGTCAGGGTGACTTGAGACTTGACCAGTCAGCATTGGTTACCCAGTGGAATCTAAGACAGTGCTAATGTTTGTAGAGAATGTTAGGGAGGTAGAAAGAAATGGGAAGTAATGTTGAGTACCTGCTGTGTGCCAAGTTTCGAGTTGGGCACTTCATATGCATTTTTTACGGTTATTTCTCATAATACTATGAAGTTCTTACTTCTGTGAGGCAGCTGAGGCCCAGAGCAGTTAAACAATTGGTCCAACATCACATAGCTAGTCTATCAGCCAGCATTTAATCAGAGAAGCAGAACCACTAGCAGGGGTGTGTGTGTGTATCTTTATTTGTATCTTTATCTTTGATAACCTAGCCAGCTTAATTCCAAAGTTCATTCATTCATTTTCCACTGTACCCACTGCTCCCGAGTGAGAAAACAGAACAGAAATTAGCCTGGGCAGTCCTGTTGAGATTCTAAGAGAGGGAGTTTGAGACAAAAAATTGTAAGCATGAGGTTATAAGAAGATGGGAAGCAGGAGAAAGTAGAACAGATAACTTCACAGTGGGTAGTGGCCATGTCTCTCACTTCCTGCCTAGTAGGAGAATCTCATTAAATTGCTGTCTCTCAGTAACAGCATTTGAAACTCTATGCCATAAGCAGCAGAAGGGATGATTTTTCACATCTTGGCTTATGTGTGTCCTTAAGTTCTCTGGTTACTCAACCTTTGGGCTTGTTTCACTATGTGACAGTGGGCACGACCTTCTAGTAAGGAGTGGGCGGCAAAGGTCCAGGGACTGGTGAATAAGAAGTGCTCTCTCCCTGGGCTCTGTGGGCTGCCATCCAGCCTCCTGACTCCTCATTTAGATGCCAAAGATAAGCTTTATTAAATCTGGTTCTCCTTTGGCCCGATAGCTACTCAGATGTACATCCACATCAAACATAATCAGTAGACAGAATATTTTGAGAAAGCACCCCTTGAAGCTTGGGATTCCAAGACCAAGCTTAATTTAAAGAGGAAATGAAAAATTTGAGAAGTGCTTGTCATTCCCTCTCTTCCCCTCCCACCCCCCATCCTGCACCAAAGAAATTAATCAAACAGTCTATTTGGGAGTTTCAGTAGTTGAACTTGAATGAGAGAGGTCAAAGGCCCAGGTGATAGGAGTAAAAAAAAAGAATACTGTTACTTTTTCAAGAATTGTTTGGTTCTGAAGTTGAAGTTTAATTATATAATGAGAAATTATTTAAAACTGACAAAATAATTTAAATTGTCATTGTTTAAAACTGTTATGTTGAGTGGTTTCTAATTATTTTAGGGCAGTTACATCAATAACTGGTAAAGATTTGATGGGCTGCAGAAAGCAGGTGGAGTAAGGAGTGTGGTGTGGCCATCAAGGACTGTAACTGGAATTTGGAGTGAGTGCATAACAGACACTCTACTCTTTTTGAAGGAAGGAACGCAATGTTATCGTACCTGTTTTGTGGCTGGCTCTGGGCTATGCACTCAGGTCATTACATTCTTATACCACTCTGTCCTGTAATAAATATTGGAATAAGTTAAATATTCTTTTTCCTAATAGATGAAAAAATTGGGTCTCTGAGAAGTTAGCTTGAAAAAGTCACTCAATAAAGTATATAGTTGTCTATCCCCAGTGCTATACACCTCAAACTAATACAAAATAATATTGAAGGTAAACTGTACTTTAAAAATAAAATTAAAAAAAAGAAAAGGTCACTCAAATTTGAATTTTGACCTTGGTCAGATCTATTCAGTTCTAAAGCCTGTTCTTATTATTAATATTGCCAAATCACTTTTTTTCTTTCAAGTGAGAATTTTTTTTAATTCTAAGATATTTATAAAGAATTACCAAGGGGGATGGCAAAATATAGTAGAAAGAGCATTGAAGTCAGAGTCCTGGACTTGAGTCAAAAGTCGAGAAGAGGCACTGCCACTTTCGGGAGTGTGGCTGTCTGCTTCCATTCTCTCCCCTGGAAAATGGGCGTGTGCCAGCTCCCGTCTTTGCCTGCCTTACTGCCTGCTAGTAGGGTCAAAGGAGCTATTGCCTCCGAAAGGTCTTAGCAAATGGCAAAGTGGCATTTATCTTTTATCCTGTGTATTTTTTTTCTGTATTTCTTCCCCAAGGTGTCCATCAGTTTGGGAGGATATTATAATTTGAACCAAACTCTCTAATATGTGTATACCACTAACAGTGTAAGGTTTTCATCCTGGAGGTGGTGATGGTCTTGCAATGATAGATTCATTGTGAATATATAAAAGCCCAGAGCGACACCCCAGATTCGTGAGTTTGCTGCCATCGACTGGGAGGCAAGTCGCCAAATCTTCTTTTCCCATTTTCTCTCAGCTAAAATACAGTGCTCTTCATATTTTTGGAAAATTCCCCACAAGATTTAAAGTTTGAGGAAAAAGGGATCTCATTACTCCAAGGTACTCGCCTGTTCGGCCGTTTCATTCTGGTCTTCTCTCTTTTTTCTCTTTCTCTCTATGTTATTTGGATAGGATCATGCAAATATAATTTTATGTCTTGTGTTTTTCACTTAATGTTCTACACAAAGGTTTCTTCATTTTCCTGTACTCAAAAAAAATGGCTGCATCATATTCTGTTTTATGGATTCACTCCGTTTTACCTCATTGTGCCTCTATTTTAGGAAATTTCAGTTGTTGCTAATTATTTTCAAATGAATTTTAAAACTCACTATTTCAGTGACCATCTATGCATGAAGCTTTGTCTAGATATTGATGAATTCCCAGCAAAGCAGTTCCTGAAAAGGCGTCCCGGGGGTTGGCGGTATTCATGTTATTGAGGCACTGGGGACATCAGTGTTGGTGACCTGCAGGGTGTCCCAGTTTATATTCTCAGCAACAGTCGAAGGACTCACTTTTCATACCATTGTCATTTTCCCTGAAAAGTGTATTTGCTGATTTGTAGTGTAAAAATTGGTACCTTAATTGTTTGAGTTTGTATGGTTTTGATTAGCGACTATGTTTTAAAAATCGGTACCTTAATCGTTTGAATTTGTATGGTTTTGATTAGTGACGATTTTTTAAAAATCAGTATCTTGATTGTTTTGAGTTTGTATGGTTTTGATTAGTGGTGTGATGACTATTTTTTAAAAAAAAATCGAATCCATTTGCATATGCCCATGATCCTTTATGGATGATTCTGAAAGCTGAAAATCAAAACATTGTTTTGAGGCTTTTTGCTTGTTCTGTGGTGGCAAACCCTAATCTGAACCAATGTGAGATTCCATAGTATATATTTATCTCCGTGTGAATATTGCTAACGTTTGCTGCAGTTATGTTAATGAGTTTGACCTCTAAGTGTTACATAATGTGTGCTGAACACATTGCATTACTTTTCTAGAATCACAGTTGGAATTTTGAGGTTCGTCTGAACCCCAGGTTTTCAGATGAGGGATCATGGTCCTGCATCTCCTCTTTCATGACTCATATATTCTTATCTGTGGGCAGCCAAGTGTAAAACTGCTCAAAATAGTAAAATACCCTATGGAGAAAAGGGCTCCTTAAATGAGTGGCGCTTCGCAAAAAAAAAAAAAAAAAAAAAAAAGGCACTATTTTGGTGTCCTAGTGTAGAATCTAATAAAATAAGCTATGTGGGGAAAGCTGAAGTTTTGTTTATTCTTGGTGGCCATTGTAATGAACCCTTGATGGAGGAATTAGGCCAGATTTCTGTTCTGTCGGTTATTGACACTGTTGTCTTTGTGAGGGAGAAAAGAAATGGAATCCACCCAAGGGACCTTTTGGGGAGGGAGGAATGGGCAGAGGGTGGCAGGTACCCCAGGCAAACTGAGTTTCTGTGCCCAGTCATCTCACCTTGAGGATCGTTTTGCCAAACTATGTGAACTTGGGGAACTGGTTTTCTATAACCCTCTGAGATATCCCAAGGCCCTACTTTCTCGTCTTTGCCAGGGTCCCAAGCCACTGCCAGCTCTTCCTGACTCTCCTACCCCTAGTTTGTCCACGCATCTCTGTGTAGAACCACTAATAAAGTGCCTATTATCAGAGGGGGAAACTTTAAACCACTTTCCTTATCTGTATTATGGAGAAATATGGCAGAGTTGCCTCGTGGATGCTTGTTTTGAGGTAACATGCATGGTCTACTGCCATACTGCCTTGAATGTGCCCGATCTTGTCTGATCTCAGCAGGAAAGCAGGACCGGGCCTGGTTAGTACTTGGATGGAGATAAAACGTACATAGCACAGTGTTTGGCGTGTAGTAAGTGTTAAAAAAGAGTATTATTAGCATTCTGTCCTTAGCCAAATGCTAACCAGTTACTAACCTGCCACAGCTGTCAGATGGGATTTTCCTTTTGGATATCCTGTGTCATCTTGCTCTTGAGTCTTGGATGCTGAAGGTAGTGTGTATCAGGCAGGGGGGCTTTGAGAAGACTTTGTTGGGTAGTTGCCCCAGGTTGCAGGGGAAGGGGGGAGGAATAGGGACCAGTGGGCTTAGCAGGGAACTCTCTTGGGACACAGGAGATATGCAGGACTGAGCCACTTAGCTACTGAAATTAGGCAAGAAAGGAGAGAGGAAAAAGGAAAGGAAACATTACCTTTATGGGACACTTTTTTGGGGGAAGAATTTTGGAAGCTTCACTGATTGGTTTATCTCTAGCCAGTTCATCTATAGGTTTAGCCATACAATTTTGACAGTTTTTTCCCCTAAGGTTTGATGTAATTACTCTATTGGCATGATTTTTGACTATGCTAGGGAGTGACTTAGGGTGGTACCTGAAAGTGAATAGAGGGTGGGCCCTTTCAGCCAGCCCCCGCCCCTCACTGACTTCTGCTTAGGGAAAGAGGGAGGGGCTGGAGGCTGCAGACCAAGCTCTGGAAAAACTCTTGAACCAGGCCTGATGTGCTCCCAGGATGGGGAACACGTGAAGCTGAGGGAGAGGGGTGCCCATGCCCAGGAGAGCGTAGGAGCTCCTTGCCCTTTTCTCATACCTGTGCATCTCTTCCATCTGGCTGTTCCTGAGTTATAGCGTTTTATAATGAACCAGCAGTTTAATATGTGAGCTGTTTTGCTGAGTTCTGTGAGGCTCTCTAAAAAAATCAATCAGACCTGAAGGGGGGGAGGTCTTTGTAACCCGCGATCTACAGCCCGTTGGTCAGAAGCACGGGTGACATCTGAAATGTGTGTGATCGAAGCCCTTAACTGGGGTGGTGTGGGGGTGGTGTGGGGGTCTGATGCTGTCTCCCCACGGATAGTGGCAGAATTGAGTTAATTGTTTGCTGGTGCTTGAAAAAAACAAATTAGAAAGAGAAGTAGAATCCTGTAGCCTTAGGGCTGGAAGGGACCTACATAATCTCCCCAAAGCTTCTTACTCAGTAGGCAAGGAAGCTGAGTTAGCAAAGCCTGGATTCCAGCGGGTTTCCTTAAGGAAGGAAACTGCCCAGGACTCTTCCCTTTGTGTCCGAGCTGGACACCTTCATTGAGGTGGACCCAGCTTTCTGGCAAAGCTCTTGGGTCAACATTTGCCCTTGGTTCCTGGGTTCCAGGGTCCACTTTCTCAGCTCTGGATCTGGGGTGTGCAGGCCCTGAGAAGAATGGCTTTGGCTGACTCATTTCTGAGACTAACTGTGTTGTTTTTAAATGTATACTTTCAGAGTTGGAGGGGACTTGGGGTCAATGTGTAGTTAATCCCTGTCTTTGCAGATGGGGAAGCTGAGCCCGAGAGGTTCAGTGGCCTGGGAAGGTGGGCAAGGCCATTGTCTGCAAGCAGCAGAAGCAGTGGAGCAGACCGTTAGGTTTGGTGGGGGAGGGCCACGTTATGTGTTTTGGTCACTGTCCAAGGCTCAGATCCAAGCACAGGACCCAGAACAGAGCAGATATTTAAATGTTGGGTGGAAGGAAGGAAGCCAGAGCTGGAATTCAGGTGTTCTGACTCGGCCTGAGGCTTTTTCTTTATAATGAAGCAAAGAGGTAGGGCTTTCCAAGGTTCACCCACAAATCTTAGCTGTAGTCTCTTCCCCCCATCACTTCCCAAGTTGATGAGAGTCTGCCTTGTCTGCCAGCCTATGAGCTATATTCTCTGAACCCAAGGTGGAAAAATCTGGTCACAGGGATAAAAAGAATGACAATAAAAAAGTAAGCAAGTACTGCCTTTATTGAGTGAGTGTGGTGAGACATTGGTACATTTGGGAGTGCTGATGAAAATTTTCAGCCCAAAGGTGTTCAGTACCTAAATTCATTCATGAAGCCCTTTCCAAAGACAATCTAAATTCAGTTGTGTTTCTACAACCCGTGCCTCTTAATTGTGTCCATATCATATTTCATAATATGTTATACCTTTCTTTTATACCTTTGTTTCATGGGCTAAGTTTCTGATGTATTTATTATTTCAGCAAATATTAGTAAGCTGCCTAACTGTGTACAAGACCCTGGGGAAAAGGGATGTGAACAAAACAGACTCAGTCCTGCCTTTAAGAAAGTAACAGGTTATCAGGGAAGACGATTAAACAGGCCATCCAGATAAAGCGTCACTGGCTCCTCCATTGGGAAAGTGTGGCCCAGGGCCAGAGCACCTCACCGGCAGCTGGGCGCGGGATGAGAGTCCAGTTGAGCAAGACTTTCTGGAGGAAATGAAGTTTAAACTTGTAAAAATGTTGTTGTTAGTCAGCTGAGGAGGCCTCCAGGTCATAGAAGAGCGAACGGGAAAGCAAGCAAAACCAGCAGCGGTTCCCAGATTCAAGCCTGCATCAGAATTAACTAGAGGGCAGTTAAAACACAGGTCACTGGGCCCCACCCAAGCGTGTTTGAGTCTTTAGGTCGGGGAAGGGACTGGAATATTTGCTTCAGTGTAGCACAGGCCCAGGTGATGCTGCCTAAGGATATTGTGAGGAAGGGAGATAAGAGATGGAAGAAATAGGAGGGTTATTTTAACCTGGAAATCCCTGCCCTCCTGTGGGCTATCCACATTCTCTGTTCTCAGCCCATCCTTCAAGCTGAAATCGAGGGTAACACTTCCAGGAAACCTTTCCTAGGTATTTTCACTGATTTTATCTCCTTGGAGTCCATGAATACATGTCGCACCCATTCCGTGTTATTTAACATAATTATAGGCAATTGTTTCCACTGTATTGGGTCTAACTAGAGCCCCTGAGGCTGCGCACAGCACACTGAAGACATGCTCAGATACCTGATCGCCTGATCAGATTTACTTCTCGCAGCCACTGCAAGGAGCAGGTTGCCATATTCTCTGTAGAGATGAGGAAACTGAGACTTACAGTTTCAAGATGCAGAGAAGTGAAATGTCTCACTCAAGTCACAGATGAGTGGAAGCCAAAGTGAGGTGTGTGTTCATGGCTCTCAAGTATTCTTTATATGAAATTTCATGTAACTGTGCTCAGCGCCACCTGTAAAAGGAGGAGAGGTTTATATTTATTTATTTTTTTTTACTTAAAAAAATTGTAGGTCCACCTACTTAAGGAGAAAACCAAGGCATCTTATAAACGGAATGTAGATTTTGTTTTAAGTAGAGAATGGTCAATTGTCCAAGAAATTCTTCATGGACTGTTTATTTGCTTTTAGAGTAAACATTTGAAGGGAGTAATCCAATTTACATGCCATTAGCTTTATAAATGGGTTTTATAAAATTTTGGCATAAGGTAGATTAGGGGAAAATAGATTTCAGTTTCTTGAAAAGACACAACTAAGACAGCTTATGATATTACTCTTCTTGACTGGCCGGATGAGTTTAGCCGAGTGATTGAAGATTTACAAAGAACCTGTACATAAAGTGTCACATAAGTAAGGTTAAGTGTCAGACAGGTTAAAAACAAACAAATTCTTTTCACTACCCGTAATGTACCAAGCCTTCTTTCCCATGCATGTATGCAAACAGAAAGTGATTTTCTGAGATTCCTGTCAGGGGTGGAGATTTGAAGAATTCACTGGGCTTTCTTTCTCACAGTAGAACTCAGTAACGATAATTTTCAAATGTCCTAGCAGCTCTTCATAGCTGGAAGTCTCCAACACAATCGCGTGAATTATTCACATTATGAAAAACAGCAGCCCGGAATTTCCTGGCATTGGCGAAGTGGCAGATGTTAACGAACAGGCATTCCTTCGCTTCTCTTTGCGTGTTAGTGCTATATGCTTGTATGGCCTGAATGTTTTTGCTGCTTCCTTAATTCTTTCCATCCTCCTCCCCCTTCTATTAAAGCCAAAACACAAAACAACCACTGACAGGAAAGAAGAGGCCTTGGGCATTGCTTATAGCTAGGTGACAGAGCCACGAAGCTGGGTTTTGAAGGTGAAGCTCATTTCCCATGCATTAAAAAAATGCCAAGTCAGTGTCTTAAGAGTCTTTGCAGATAAAACTTACAGATATTTCTTACACACAGTGTGTGATTTACTTAAAAATGAGGGCCTTATTTGAGCCACTGTTAGGCGTTGTGTAGGATATGTAACATGAACAACAAACTTGGTTTCTGTCCTCACAAACTTGTGATTGAGAAGGGGAAGATAAACGAGGAGGACAACTCATTATGGAATAATAATGGAGAATTGTGTTTGGTATAATCAGAGACGTATAGGCAAAGTGCTGCGTGGGATCACAGAGAAAAAGATAAATTTCAAGAGGGGAAGGGAAGGAGAAAGAGTGGGAGAGAAATATCAATGTATGGTTGCTCTCCCCCAGCAGCGACACTAAAGACTTAATAGCCTACAGGGGTGTCCAACCTTTTGGCGTCTCTGGGCCACACTGGAATAAGAGTTGTCTTGGGCCACACATTAAATACACAAATACTAATGAAAACCAAAAAAAAAAAAATCTCATAATGTTTTAAGTAAATTGAAGATTTTGTGTTGGGCTGTCTCCATAGCCATCCTGGGCCCCATACGGCCCGTGGGCCTTGTGTTGGACACCCCTGACTGGGGAGACCCTGCATTTTAAATGGACTTGAAAGGGAGCATAGGGAAAGGGAACAGCCTGGGCAAAGGTGTTAAGGGAGGTAAGAAAGGCAAAGTCATTGCAGAGCCAGTGTAGATTACTGCAGAGCGGAGGCCGAGGCTCGGCTGGGGGGCTCCCGGAACTATGCACTTTACTGTGTGGGTGTGGGGGCCGAGGATGGGGTGGAGTGGGGCGTGGGGGGCAGAAGAGGTACTCAGGCTTGGTGATGTAATGGAAGGGCCCCCAATGTGAGCTCAGGAAGACCTGAGTTTTGAGACCTGGCCTCATCATTTCATCAAGGCAGTTGAGATACTCTTCCTATTTTCTCCTCTGGAGAAGGCGAGAAGGAAGGTAAGAGCGGTTCTTTATAACACCTCAGTCGCTGGGAGGATGAAAGAAATGGTATAACACTTTGTAAGTAATACAAATCTGACCTGTGTAAGTATAGAGGCTTTAATATAACACCTGTAGTACGTAGCTAGAAATAACTTTTCAAAGTTTAAGAAATGCTGGGAATCATGCAGTAAGTGTAGTATATAATCTTGATGGTGTGAAGAAGTGTTCATTAGTGGGAATAGCTAGCTACCTAATTGTGTATTTTTCTTATGTTAGAGTAAATTCTTTGGAATTATTCAAATCAACTTGATTTCTGAATTCATCACTAAACATTTATTTTTAGAAGACTTACCTATTTCTTACATAAGACTTACATATTTTCATATTTTAGCCTTATTGTTGTTCAGGTTCTCCTGGTGAGCAGGGTGTCGTTGTAAGAAAGGTTCAGATCTGTAGACGATTTTTATGAGCATACTTGGGCTAAACTGAAGATGTATGCTGGGGACTGAGATCTCAAATGCTTGGTAGAATAACAGTTTTTCTGTGCCTTTTATGCATTCAAAATCTAAGCAGGGACGGATGTAAGGATGATTGGAGACAGCAAAGTGAGGATTGGCTTACAGGACAGCTAACAAGATTATGTGCTCTCCTGAGGATTAATACCTTTTCTGAGGGGTATTACTGCTGTTATTTCCAAAGGTGCCAACCTAGATGCACAAGAACAGTCAGTAGACAGGGCTGGCTTAAAACCTTTCTTTAGAGAAGTTACAGACTTGGGGCATGACTTCCTGCCATGACCTGTCTGGTTAGGGATTTATGATCAGACCGCCCTGAGAGGTTATTCTTCATAGAATCCCTTTCTCTCATCCACAAGGGGAGGGTTGGCCATTGTGGGAGAGGAAGAAAATTTTCCTCTGCCCTCAAGGTTCTTTTCGCTGGTTTATAATCAAATAGACATAAGACAGATTAATAAGACAAAAATAACCAAATTTAATACAGACACATGTATTTAATACATACACATGTCTTCTCATATACGAGAGAGTCAGAGACCCCATATGCAAGGGGGGTTCAGAATGAGAAAGGGGGGTCGAGGCATATAAGACCGTCCTGAATGAGGGGAGTGTTAATGTACCTTGCAGGCTTCACAGGGTCACTGCAGAGTGTTGAGGAGGGCAGATGTTTAGTGAACAGAAGTTCACTTTGCCCTACAGACAGGTCAAAAGAAGTTATTTCTGATACTCTCTTATAATGGGCAAGGCCCCTAATTCAAGTGTGCCAGATAGTCAAAGGAGAGGCAGAAGTTTCTCCCGAGCCCTTTGCTAAAGCTGCTCGTAGCTCAGAACAATCCGCATGCGACAGAAGCACATCTTGGGGTGACTGGTTGTGAACCCCGACACCATCAGTGTCCAGGGCAGTGTCTTTAACTAGAACATGCAGATCAGCACTGGGGTAACTTACAACACCCTGCTTGGGTAAGGACTCCATCTCTGTCATTTCTGGCAAGTCTGTTTTCTTAGTCCCTCGATTTCTTATAATGTGACCCTATTTGGGGGAGGAAAAATAACCCCCTTGAAAATAATTTGGTATACATGAGGTGCCTATATATTATAGAAATAACCACACAGAAAGTAGATTTGGTGTGTCCTGTGTCTGTGTGTGTGTGGGGGCAGGGGTCAGGACCAGAGGGGGAGATTTAAAGGAGGGAAAGAGACTGCTTTTGCTTGAACCCTGTGATAAAACAGCTGATCGGCATTGCGTCTTGACACAAATTAGTAAAGACTCTTGACTTTGAGTCCATGTGGTATAATAAAAAGTATGTGTATTGTGTCTTTGTCCTTGTTTTCTGGAACAGAACTCCAGAAGCCCTTAGTGTTTTCTGAGTGATAGGATTATATGTTATTCGTAGGGAGCCTGTTTAGATCAAGGCTGAGTTCATGCTAACGGATGACCCTGCGTGGGCCTTCAGATAGCTTCACGATGGGGCTGGTTGCTGGAGGAACCAACTACATGATCAGAGGGTTGGAACTTTCAGCCCAGCCCTGTTACCTGCGAAAGGGCGAGGGGCTGGAGATTGGGTTAATTGACAATGACCAATGACTTAGTCAAGCATGCCTAACTAATGAAACTTCCATCAAAACTCTGGAACTAGGAGGTGGAGGGAGCTGGATGGGTGAACACGCTGTGCTGGGAGGGCAGCGTGTCCAGAGACAGCATGGAAGCTCTGTGCCTCCCCCTTACTTCCCCCATACATCTTTTCCATTTGGCCTCTCTTGAATTGTACTCTGTATAATAAAACAGTACTCCTAAGTACAGCGCTTCCCTGGGTTCTGTGAGTCATTATAGCAAAGTGTCCAGCCTGAGGGAGATGGTGAGAAGCCCTGAATTTCTCTTGGTTGTTAGCCCGGGACCCTCTTTGCAGCTGGCATCTGAAGCGGGGGCAGTCTTGTGGGGCTGAGTCCTTCAATCTGTGAGATTTGTACTGGGAGTTAGTGTCAGAATTGAATTGAACTAGAGGACACACAGTTGGTGATAGAGAATTGGTTCTCGGAAAAATGGAACAGTCAAGCGTTTCCTATTGGGGAAAAAAGCAACTCGCAACATTAAAACTTGTGCCTGGAATAATCTCTTTGAAATTACAGTGGTTTACTATTTCGATAGTCTCAAAGGCATTTAAAAGATGTAGTGGGAAAGAAAAGAAACTGTCAGGTTAGTGCCGTATTGTCTATGTACTTACATTGTGTTGTATGATGTAATTAAGTAGATAAACCACTGTGTGGTTTCCTTTGACCCATGTCTTCTGTGCTGTGCACCAAACATTTCATAGCATTGACTCTGCAGTGGACGCGTCTGGCGTGTAAATACTATGGATTGCAGTCCTAGCCAGTTTCCTTACTAAGGGATTTCCAGTATTCTGCTTTGCCTCCACAGCGTCCATATTACCATTAGGTTGAACCGCAATTGATAATCTTACCACTCAGAGATAACTAGTGTAATCATTTTGGCATCTTTTTTTGAATAAAACTGAGATCGTGTTAGCTCAAATTCCTGTGCTATATTTATCTATTCACTTACCATTTTTCATTAACAAGTGAGATCATTTTGGACAAAGGGGTATGGCACACTCATTCCTTCATGCAGATTGTTTCTGTTTTTTTACATCAAAGGAAAGTTCGGGATTTCCAGGAAGTAACAAACAGTTTCAACAGTGTTAAGTGCAAATCAGGATGGCCTTTTGATTTTGCTCCTTTTTAAATGCTAGCGAGATTTTCTTTTTTTAATTTGTACTTGATGCCAAAAAAATAGATAAATAGACTTGGAGAGAAGATAACTTAAATGCACCTTCTCTTCCCAATAATTGACTTGCTAGGAAAAACCATTCTGTCATTCTAGATTTAGTACTAAATTAGATGAGCAGTGATCACTCATAGATTTTCTACTCAAGACTGTAACTCAACTAGAGATGAGCTGTAGATAATCCCATTTCACGGAACGTGACCGAATGTCAAAACTGTTCGCTGAGTTTTATGCCAGTGACTTCCATATTCATTTCTTCCCCTTAAAATCAACTTTTCAGTGTCAAAGGTTTTCCTAATTCTGTTCAATCGTTCCTTTGCTTGCCTTTTCTGAATGGATCCTTATTTTCTGTCCTACACTCCTTTCTTTTGCTCTTTCTCTAACAGCGCTTGCCGAGACTTGACATTAGAGGACTTCAGGGGGTCGGTGCGGGGGAGGACCATGGCACTCCGCGCTTAGTCATTGTTTTCCAGTTCCCATATTCCCGCCTGTTTTGCAGGAATCCTGCCTGACTTCACCTGTGACTAATGGGAAGCCCTGCATTTAGGACTTTCGCACGTTTTGTTTACTCTGCATCCACTTCCTGTTCCTAGAAGGAAGAGAAACTGCTGGGCTGAGTCCCCGTGTGGGAGCAGGGTTGTGGCAGCTGCCCCTTCGTTCCGGGCTTGTGTAACTGTTCCATCCTTGACATTTAACACTGCCCCCTCCAGTGTGGCTCACATGGCTCCTCGTCCTTTCCTGCTGGTTGGTGTGGCGTCCCCAGCGGAGCTGTGTGCTCCGTGGGGAGACCAGTGTTGACACTTGCTGCCGCTGACAGCGCTCATCGATGCTGTGGCAATCACAGCCAACATTTACCGCATACCCACTCTGTGCTAGACACTCAGATAGACCCCAGGTCCTCCCCCTTCAGACTTAGAAACAGTTCTGCTGTTATCTTCATTTTATTTTTTATTTATTTTTTAAAGAGCACTTTAAAAATCTTATTTATTTTTAGAGGGGAAGGGAAGGAGAGAGGGAGAGAAATATCAATGTATGGTTGCCTCTCATGCATCCCCTGGTGGGAACTAGCCTGCAACCCAGGCATGTGCCCTGACTGGGAATTGAACTATGATCCTTTAGTTCGCAGGCCAGTGCTCAATCCACTGAGCTACGCCAGCCAGGGAGTTATCTTCATTTTAGGGGTGAGGAAACTGAGGCACGGGGAAGTCCATTGACTTGCCGGAGGTCTCACAGCTAGGAGCCAAGTTAAATGAACGCAGTGCCACCAGGAGAAAGCCGGCTTCCGCTTTGGCCTCCTCTCCTTTCTAGGGTGCAGCTTTGGTCCAGAGCTTGAGCCCTGATTGCAACAGACCTCGGTTCAGTTGCTGGCTGTTCCCCAGATGAGTGACCTTGGCTTCAGTAGTTTGCTCTTTGATGTCTCCATTTTTAAAATGGGTTTAGTAATAGCACCTATGTAAGAGTTGTGATTTTTAAAAAGATAATGCCAGTGAAAATGCCCGGCACGTACATAAGCACTCAATGCAGGTTCACTGCTATTAGCAGTTGGTGGTAGGGTGGCTAGCTGAACTTCCCAGAGGCCTTGGATGGAGGGAGGGTTAACCCTTCGGGGGCCAGTGTCGGAAGGCCTTGCCAAGCTCTAGCTGGCTCAGTAACACCCGTCTTTGTCCCATGTGGTTGCTTTGTGTTGTCTTCTATCCTGTGGAAATTACTTGGCTGGACTCCAGCTCTGGCGGGGGTGGGTTGTACCCAGAAACTAGGGACCTGGCTCCCTGAGGTCGGGTCCTCTGCAGCAGCTCTCTCTCTGTGACGCTCCAGGGAGTCACTGGTTTCTAAGGGAACCCTGCAGCGTTGGCACCGTCTTGCTGTTTCTACCTGAAGCGGGCCATCTGGGCCTGGCCCCTTCCCATTTGGTGGTTTTATTCTGGCACTTGCCGTTTAGCTTCCTCCCATAGTTTAAATGATTTCTAACCTGCTCCCTACTTGACCTCTTCTTGCAAGGAATGTACATGAACAGATGTTAGGAATCAACCCCATGGAAAGAGGGCAGTGCTTTTGGTGAGGGTAGGTCAGCTTCGCTCCTTCAGGACGCTGCAGTTCGGAATGGGATGGTGTGCTGTGGAAATCCAGTGGAGGGCCATTCCCAAAGCCGGATTTAGGAGTGTGCTGCTATTTGTGGTCTTCGCACGCACCTGTGCTAACTGAAATCTGCTGTTGATCTCGATGAGCACAGGGGCTTGTTGGTACACTTGTATCTTTTGGAAAGGGCTAACCTAACAAGTGTGTAAAGCTATGGGGTATAGCAGCTTTGGAAAAGAATTTATGTTTTTAAAAACTGTTGGCATTTGGCATATGGGCATGTGAGTGCATTGGGCATTCTGTGCTTCCAAATGGTATCTTGAAACTGTTTATGAAGTCACAGTGAGAGTGGACACCTGATCAATAGCTGGGGGCCCTTCCGGAAGGTTGGGCCCTGCTCTCACAGGGTCAAAGTAGCAAACGTCTAAGGTACTCCCCCTGTGTTCTGGGAACTGTGATAGGGATTAGAGGCACAAACACAGGACATCCTCCCCTCTACTTGGGGAAATGGGCACGTTTGACATAAGCAGGGACTTTCCTGTGAATTCCAGGTTGCATTTGGTTGCCCACAGAATGCCCGATTGACGTGCGTGGTAGAGACATGGGTGGGGAAGAGGTCGGCGGGTCTGGGTTTTGGTTCTTCTGTCTGGCCATTGATTTATTGGCACAAATGAGATCTCATCCACCCTCTTGGCTGCTTCCTTGGGGTTAAGAGGTTTGGACAAAATAATGAATGTGAAAGTATCCAGTAGCATTTAGGTGGGAACTTTTACATCTTGCGTGGTGTCTCCAGCTAACGTGTGTGACTGAAGATTTTCGTCCTCTTTCTCCTCCCTTTCCTTGTCTTTCCTTCCTTCTGAGCAATTTTCAGATATCATGTAATTAACATGATTAGTACAAGTTATGTTTGTGGCTACTATTGAATTGCTTCCAAGTACCACATTTGTGAGCAAATAATGTGAAAACAAATTTGTGGATGAGATGCTTTTTGCATAGACAGAAAAATGTCTTCCTTTTATCTTCATAATAATTTTGGAGGGGTTAATAAAGTTATACTTTTGAGTGAGATTTTGCTTTATGCAGTTAAATTAATAATGGGAAAACTTATCCTGCTGAGGTTTTTTATTTTTTAAAATGAAGTCAGTACAAAGTTCATCTTGCTGTACCTGACTTGAATCATTTTTTGTGATTATTTTTACATTAAAAAATGTTTATCATGCATACGAGGGTCATAGGAAGAAAGGCAGCTTTTTAGGGTTTAAAGGCACTGGAGTGGGTAGATACAGACCTGGGCTCCAGCCCAGCCCTGTGGTCAGTTGGTGATGGTTTACCCCACCTGTTTACTGCGAGGCATGCATCACTCACTGGATTGAATTGAGGGTTACCTCTGCTCTTGCAGTCACTGTTTAGATACTGTGGCTAAGAATGCGAGGCTTGGGGTTGCTTTGCCTGGCTTACATCCTGCCCTGCCTCACACATTAGGGCTTGTCACTGAACCCTGGGTGCTTCATCGTCCTCATCTGCAGGTCTGGGTAACGAGAGGACCTGCCTTTGAGATGTTGTGGACATGAAAAGAGATTATACACGAAGCGGCCAGAACAGTGCCTGCCACACTGCAAACACTGGGTGAATGCCACCTTACAATTATTTAATGTAGCAAAGTATTCCTCATAACACCATCACCTTTTGAAAAGAATCTCAAAAGGTTATTATTAGATTACCAAAGTTCTGTTGCTTTAAGGTCATGCTTCAAACAAATGACTTTTTAAAAATCCCATTTCTTTCTTGAATAGCCATAACTTACAATTTGCAAGGTACAGAAAGGTTCATTGTCAAAGTCTCACTCCACTTCTGTTCTTCAGACACTCAGCCCCTCTCCTAGAGATTTAGTGTCAGTAAGTAAAGATTTTAAAAAATTCCTCAAATGGACCACACTGAAAATAATAAGAGAAGGGGGGTAGGCAGGGAATTGTGGCCGTAAGACATTGCTTCAAATGGTGGATCTGAGATAGCTGTGGGGAGTGCTGGGAACTTTCTCTGACTCCACAAAGTTGGTTTGACCCACCTATGATGGTAAATATTTAAAGTTTCCACCATTATTGTTAAGTATCTTTGACATCACCCTGATTTCAGCCCTTTGTTCTGGTAGTTATCAGGGGCGGTTCCAGCTGTTCCCCAATTTCCTGTCTGTCAAGAATGTTCGTTCTCTTGAGAACAACAACGACAACAAAAAAATTTCAACTTTTCTTTTGAGACCCAATGTGAAGTTCCTTTTTTCCCCTGGATCATATTAGTTACTTCCCTTCTCAACTCCAAAGGAACACAAGGAAACCACAGCGTAAGTATGGGTTGCACTCCAGACATTCCTTACTGAGTAATTGGCTTGGAAATTAAAATGCATTTTCCCATTAAAAAATGATTATTAGGCTCCTACAAAGGGCATTTAAAAAGAATGAGAAGGTAAGACTTTGTGAACTTTCATTACAGAAAAGTTGAAAGCATAGTAAAATGGATACGCGTTTTACTAAATAGTAAAATGGTAAACCACTTAGAGGTCAGCCTTTTGCCATGTTTGCTTTCTCACCCTGCCTGTTTGTCTATCTACTTTCTTTGCTGAACTAGTTGAAATCACGTTGCAGACATTTCGCCCATAAATGTGTCTACTGTGCATCTCGTGGGATTGACTTCTGCTACATAACCACAATGCCATTATTACACCTGAGAAAATAAACAAAACCTTTGATTCTGTGTAACCCAGTTTCCTCAATTGTCCTCAATATCCTTTGTAGCTGCTTAAGATTTTTATTATTGTTTAATATTTGGAACCAGGCTCCGATCAAGGTTTCCTTGCTGCATTTGGTTATATTAGTTCTAACAGAAGCTGGCTGAATGTACATTTGGCTTGGTACCGGGGAAGGGGAGGAACTGCCCTGGGCACAGGCAGTATTTTGATATCTTTAGCTACTTGCTACCTCTAAGTTTTCCTGTCTCACTCTTAAGGCCTGTCTCCAGATCTGGGGGGTGCTCATTGTACGCTGAGCTCTCCATTTTGGCACCACTCAAAGTGCAGCTGAACTTGTCCATAAACCTCGGACAGCTGCATTTTTCATGGGGCCTCTTAGCCAGATGCATCTGTCAGTCAGGGGTTCAGGGCAGGCTTTGTTGATTTACGTTCGTTTTGCTGGGACAGCTGCTTAGGCCTCTGTCTCTTCCCAAAGTGGTCTTTGCTGCCCGGCATCAGAGTTCTGTGCTCCTGGCTTGTGGTCTCATTTCAAGGACTGTGACAACGTAAAGGTAAATGGCCATATGCAATGGGAGGGCTTTTGTGTTAGGGGTGGGTAGGCTGTGAGCAGACAGGTCCTGTCCGTGTGCCCCCTCTCTGCCAGGTCACGGCAGTGGAGTGGGGGAGGGTGGGCCTGCAGCAGCTGTTTATCTGAGGGGGGCTGGGAAGTTGGCAGCTGCCTGAAGTGTCACTACAAAATTTAGTACTTATATACAGACTTTCATTATTTTCCAATGTTCGTATAAGCTCATTTGTTGTTCTCTTCATATATTTCAAGCTTTTAAAATTTATCAGGGCAAATGCTGTGTCTCAGTAACTGGCACTGTGGGGGATGATCTTAAAAGCTCCGTGGCTTTGGTAATCTCTATGGTGAAAAATTTGGGTAAAATTTTTTTTGTAGAATTTGCTTTGGTTTCTCTTCTTTTGTTAGTGTAGGTAATTGATTTAAATGCTAACTTGGTAAAGGAGGTTGTTCTGCAGGAACTGGTAGGTCTGGTTGTGAGTATTGTCCTGAAACAAGGTCTGCTTGCATTTTCATCCTGGCTCTTACAGCTTTTACCTGTGTGACCCTGAGCAAATGGACACCTTCCTGACTTCTGTTTCCTGTTGTCTAAAATGATAGTAGCCAGCTCATAGTTGTGACCATCTGAAACCCTTGGGTTGTGGCCTAAACCCTGAGGAGGTCTAGGCGAATATATTAAATGTTTATGCAGTAAACTCAGTGGAATAGAGGTTGTAAACAATCTCACATTCGAGCAGGACAGGCTTTGCTGCCCATGAGTCTGTCAGATTTGGTTTTGTTACCCGTCCAAAGACCACATGCCCAGTGTTTCAAAAATGCTGAAACTGGAAACATCAGAGTCTGAGGAAGGAAAGGTTTATTCATAGGTGTATGCCTTAGAGCTTCCTCAAATCCACCTTAAGAAAGCACAGAGTTCAGGCTTCTTTTATGCCAAGAGAAGGGAAAATGGGAGGGGACGTTTACGTAAAAACTCCAGCCCCAAGCGGAATCCCTCTAGAGATGAACATGTTTAAAGCAGGAGCTGTTAGCCTAAAGGCCATAGGAACAATGCAGTCCTGGGCAAGATGGAGTCAGAGAGACTGAGCAGTTCACTTTGTTACAGCTTTGCTATGAAAATGGGTTTGTTTTTAGATAGTTTTGTATCTTGCTGTGGGGACACAGAAGGGTGGGCTTCTGCTTTTCTCTCCAGTCGCATCAACCCAGAGTGAATTGTAGATGGAGCTGTAGACTGTTGGGAACGTTGTGGCATTTTGAGAACCACAAAGGACCATGGCACTAGCTCATAATTTTCAGATGAGCAAATTGTAGCCCAGAGAGGTAAAGTGACTTGTTCAATATCGTGGAGGTAGCAGGTGGCAAAGCTGGATAAAGGAAAAAACCTTTTAGAGAGTGCATCTTGAGTGATCTTAGTAATCTAGACCACAAATAGACTGCCCTTGGCCCGTGGGTACTGTGATTTGAATGTTTACCAAAAAAAAAAGGGGGAGGGGATGTGTGTATGTTTGTCTTTAAAAGTTCTTTTCCAACCAAACTTGGTATGTGTTATCAACTTACTAAGCAAGCTCCTTTCCCATCATAGAGTTGTTGGGTTGCTCTGCTGGGAAACCCTAGCTTCTGAGAATGCAAACCCTTTCCAGATAAAAAGGGAAGAAAAGCTATCGGAATCATCAAAGTGTTCCTGGCCGTGGTTGGAACAGAGCTGCTTGGGAGAGTCACAAGGTCTCCTTATCCGGAGTCTCTGGGCATTACCATCGTGTTCCCCGTTATTTTAGTAACCCTCAAGCGATGCACACTGGGTTTGAGGAATGCCATTTCCACAGCATTTCATCTCAGCTCCTCTTGTTACCAGCCCAAAGCCCATGTGTCCAGTGCTTCAAAAGGCCAGTATTCAAAATGTCCAAGTTCAGAGTAAGGAAAGGTTTACTGATTGAGAAGATACCCAGTTGAGAAGATGGGGGCCGTAGAGGCTCTTCAATTTCCATCTTCAGAGAGTGCAGAATTCAGGTTTCTTCCATATTAAGGGCAAGGAGAATGGGAGGGGCAAGAGGTGATAGATGAACTCAGTCATACAGGTGCCAGCAGGATCCAAGGAAGAGTGAGCAATCTTTACATCTCTTTGTTCGTGGTCCATTGACCCCTGCTGATGTGAGTTTGATCTTGAGGTTCCCCAAAATTTTTGATAAACAATCATTATTTTGTACCTGTAATCCCACCTCTTCTGCAGAACCACCTTCTGTCTGGCAAGGGGCTGGCTGTTTTTCCCCAAACTCAAGGGTCCAGCAGAATTCCTCCAGTAACTAGCATATCTATAGCAGGAACTATTTGCCTGAAGGTCCTGGGGAAAATGCAGGCTTGAATAAGATGGACTCAGGGAGACGGACCATTTCACTCTGCTACACCCTTACCATTGGAGTCAGTTGGAAATACAAGTAATACTTGGAATCAAGCTAGAAAATGGCTTTTGATTTTGGGGGGTTGAGTTTTAGCCATTCTTTATACTTCTTCCTCAGCCCTTTGCTGTCTTAAGTCTTTTTAATCTCACATCTCCTTTTGTGACCATCTCAACGGCACCTTGGCAAAACTCACATATATAGTGAGTCCTCAAAATACAGTGAATTAATTAACTAAACTTAGTGCAGGTAATTAAATAAAGAGACCAGGCTGGGGCAAGGAAAAACCCAATGGATTTTGATAAACGCAAGGTCTTGTTGGCCATTTTTTTCCTAGTAAGGTTGTGGAAGGGAATCCTCATCAGCGAGACCTGAGAACTCCTGTTTCCAAGGCTCTTGCACAAGGTACTGGAGATGTGGCGATGGGCTTGTATTTGAACAGGCTGAGGTGTGACCCAGGCTGGTCTGCATAGGTGAACTGTGATTTGGGAGTTGGTAGGGAGGTCAGAGATGGTGAACAAATGCTAGAGTTTATTAGTTCATCCTATATACTGCTTTGGATTCTGGTATCAGGCATTTTCAAAACATATTCTACTTCTTATTTTTCTAATTGGAACACATTGTTTTGAAGTTTGAGATAATTTAAGCTGTGAAATATGAGAGCAAATGGGCATTACATATTAACAGAAAAGTAGCTAGATGTTGAGATATTGTTGGGAAAAAATAATTGAAATATTACCTTAAACAGGCATTTGTAGTTGAGTAGTGTTCTGTTGCAAGCCCTGTTTCACATATTGTGAAACAAAAACCTGTATAGCTGAAAGTTTTTCTGAAAGAAAGGGTTTATTGATCTAGAAAAAGGACCAGGTCCTGGGGCGTGCAGACTAAACCCTCAGCAGCAGGGCTAAGTGGAGAAGACAAACGTGTCCAGCGTTGTGAGGTTGACTCATTTATCAGTGAGTTTGGGGAAAAAAGATGTAGGTCATTTTAAAAGCATTTCTGTTGGCTATGGATTGAGGGGTGGGTAGGTGGGAGAAGGTGAAGCAGAGAATGTTCTGGGATAGATGAATAGTCCGTAAGTGGTAGGGGAAGGCAAGAGTTAAAGATTTTAGCTTCAGTCATAGTTGATAGGTTTAACTATCATGCATGTGGAAAGCTGTTATTCCAGGAAAGGAATGCTTGACCACAGACTCCAGGAGGTTGACGAGCAGTTCCGCCTTGTGCCCCAGGGGTCTGCAAGGGATGGAGGTGGTACCTGAGCCATTGCATTCCAGGGAGGGAACCTCCTGCAGCAGAGGGAGCATTGTTGAGCAACAGATAAAGAAGTACTAGGGGAATTGCAGCTGGATGGCAACTCTTACCCAATTGACTTTTTTTCCAAACCTCTTATTTACCCTTTCTTCTCCTTAAAAAAAGGTTGGCGAAGATGAAGTGTTAAGATGGTTTTTGAGGGTGCATAATCCGCCGTCTTCTTAGATTGTTGGCATCCGGATAAAGTTCCCATAAAGATTCAATCCCTGTCTCTACTTATTGGCTCTGGTAGTGACAGGCAGCATGAATGCTGATGTTTCTGGTTTCAGAAGAAGTATTTACTGCTTATGGATTTGTTGTTGGCAACAGTCTGGAAAGTTCGTGCCTAAGCAAGATGTGGTGGCATCTGGTGGCAACTGTTCACTTTGGAAAAGAGCAGAAATAGTTGCCTGGAAGTTGATTCAAAGGTTCCACATACATTCAGGAATGTGACTGGCTCTTCCTCAGTTAAGACTATGGCTCTATTAATTCACTAACTTGCCTTAACTCTTCTTCCGACCCTCCTGCTATAAGTTAATTGAGGACGTTGCAGAATTTTTCTTGTCGAATGCAGACACCTAGGCTTTGAGAAGGTAAGAGGAAGTGGGGTACGAGCAGGCAGAATCCAGGCTGCCTGGTATGAATCTGAGTATGGCTTTCTTGGGAAACTTGCTTTACTTTTCTGTGTCTCCTCTTCCCTGTCTGTAACGTGGGGATAATACTACCATGGTATAGGTTTATTGTGGAGATTCAATGCTTAGTATAGTGCCAGCCCACGAATCTCCATAAACATGGTAGTTATTGTGAATGAAGTCTCACACCATACTTCATTCACTTCTGGAACCTTCTCACCCCAAACCATCCCCTTAACACTGGCTTGGCCTGCTTTCATCTGACCCTTATAATTGGTCCCTTACTGTCCTGGGCTTTCCAGCTCCCATGACGTCCCCCCCCGCATGGGTTAGCTCAATTGGAGATTTGGGGTCCACAGCTCAGCTGTGCCCCAGTGCCTTTGCACAGTCCTTCCTTCAGTCTCGGGGGCGCCTCGTTGGGTCCTCAAACCCTCCTCTGCCCTGGCTGCTCTAGCTCTCAACAGAGGCCATCTCTTCTTATAGGTTAAGAGAAAATAGAGGATACGGGCCCCTGTTCCCTCACCTTCCTTTCCGAGGAAAGACACTAACTCATCACCCCTCTTTAGGAACAAGTGTCTTTTTTTTTCTTTCTATTAAGTGTTTCATCCATGATCATCTCTGGCCTTCTCAGGGTTATTATCACTCCCTAGTTCCTCTCAGACACCCCCTTTGCTCTTTCTGCATATAAATACTTTGGTTTCAGTCACTTAAACAACAACAACAACAGAGCCCTGAACCAAATTCTCTCCCCCAGTCTGAGGGCGAACCCCTCTACCCTCTTTGCTCGTACTTGACTTCGGGAAAAGAGTGAACTGAGCCCTGTCTCTGTTCCCAGACCCAGGGACTCCTGTCTTATCCTCCGTTGTATTGAAAAACTGCTGCCACTGAGGCCACAGGGATCTCCCGTGAATTGTTTTTTTCTTCCTATTTTATTTTAAACTTTTGTTTATTCATTTTACGTATGTATATGTGTATTTTAGGATTTGAGGTTTACTTCAAGAAATGACAGAGAAGGAGATAGGGAGAGAAACAAGGGGAAAGTTAAAAAATTCACAAGTTGCCTCCTAAATCAGAAACCACAGGTGTCTCACGTGTTCTCAGAATCATCTCGGTGGCCTCATTTGTCTGAGCTCTGCGTTCTTTTTCTATAAAGGTACTTCTTAGGTTCTTTGTTTTTCCTTTTCATCGTGGTAAGAACACTTTACATGGGATTTACCCTCTTTACAAATTTTTAAAAATATTTTTATTTATTTGTTTTTAGAGAGAGGGAAGAGAGAAAGAGTGGGAGAGAAACATCAATGTGTGGTCGCCTCTCACGTGTCCCATACTGGGGACCTGGCCTGCAACCCAGGCATGTGCCCTGACTGGGAATCAAACCAGTGACCCTTTGCTTCACAGGCCCGTGCTCAATCCACTGAGCTACACCAGCCAGGGCCCTCTTCATAAATTTTGAAGTGCAAAGCACGGTACTGTTAGCATTAGACAGTGTCATATAGCGGGTCCCCAGAACTTCCTCGTCTCACATAACAGCAACTCTATGCCCATAGGAACGACAGCTCCCTATTTCCTTCTCCCCTGCACCTGGCAGCCAGTGTGATATCCTCTGCTTCTAAAAGTCTGCCCATTGTACTTCCTCGCGTAAGTGGAACCAGGCGGGGTGTGTCCT
Source organism: Artibeus jamaicensis (assembly GCF_021234435.1). Classification (NCBI taxonomy): domain Eukaryota; kingdom Metazoa; phylum Chordata; class Mammalia; order Chiroptera; family Phyllostomidae; genus Artibeus; species Artibeus jamaicensis. The sequence goes on from NW_026521954.1 coordinate 5,100,944, forward strand.
CCTGTGACTGGTGTGTTTCACTCAGCACGGTGTCCTCCAGGTTCATCCTGCTGTCACCTGTGGCAGTATTTCTTTGTTCAGGTCTAGAAGGATTTGATTGTGTGTGTGCACCACATTTTTTAAATCCATTTATTCACTGATGAGCATTTGGGCTCTTTCCATAACTTGGCTATCTTGAAAAATGCTGCATGGAACTTGGGATTGCAGCTGTTTCTGAAGGTATCCTGATTTCAGTTCTTTTAGACAACTACTCAGACATGGGACTGTGAAATCATATGGTCGGTCGTTCTGTTTTTAATTTTTTGGGGAACCTTTAAAAAACATAAATGCTTTTTTTCCATCGCGGCTGCACCATTTTTTATTTCCTTCCTATTTTAGCTGCTCTCTCTTGCAGCATTTGACCTAGCTGACTGCTCCTTCCTTCTGGAAAGCCCTTCCTTTGTGTCCTAGGGTGGCGCCCTGGCTTCTCTTCTGCTTCCTTATGCAGTAGATCCAGTTGCTCAATAGATATTTCCATCTGAATGTCCCCCTGTTTACCTCTATCTCCACATGCCCCAAACTGAACTCGTGATACCCGTCTTCTCTATGCCAAGTATATTGGTTTGCTGGAGCTGCTGTAACAAAGTACAAGAGAGTGGGTGGCTCAAAATAGAGAAATGTATTGTCTCGGTTCTGGAGGCTAGAAATCCAAGCTCAGGGTTGGCAGAGTTGTTTCCTTGTGAGGGCTGTGAGGAGGGATCTCTTTCATGCCTCTCTCCTAGCCTTGCGTGGTTTGCGGGCAATCTCTGGCATTTTTTTGGCTGGTGGAAGTATCACCCTGATTTCTGCCTTTTATGTTCATGTGGTGTTTTTCCCTGTGTGGATGTCTGTCTCAAATTTCTCCTTTTTATAATGACACCAATGATATGGAATTAGGGTCCACTGTAGTGACCTCATTGTGTCTTGATTACCATGGTAAAGATCCTGTCTCCTCATGAGGTCACATTCCAAGATACTCGGGGTTAGGACTTCAGAGTACGAATTGGGAGGGAGGTGAAATTCAGCCTATGACACCAAGCAAACTTTTTTCCAGATGTTTCTTATTTCAATGAATGGAACCAACGCCACTGTGTTGTTGCTCAGGCAGAAATGTGGGCATCATGTTTTTCGTCGTGCCCTTATATTAACTGGGGTTCAGAGCTCACAAAAATTGGAAGTGAAATTTTGGAATAGGAACCATAGCCTCCAACGGGTTTACAAAAAGGTAAAGACATTTACTCCCACTGGGTCTGCCAGCTTATGACAGCTTCATCTTTATATCTTCTTTTTTTAAGTATCGACCACCTTGGTACAAAAGTAATACATTTGTACAAATTATAGAAAACTACAGAAAAGTATACAATTAAAATGTAAAATTATCCTATTATCCAAATACCCAGGATAAGTTAATATTTTGGTTATTTTTTTGTATATTTTATACCTTTAAGCATTCTTTACTAGTTGGGTCATACCGTATGTAAGATTTTGAATCTAACTTACAGAATTCAACCTCTGAGCTCACCTGTTTCCCCATATCTTTGCACCACCTTCATAAACAGGTGCATTTAAATGGTGCATTTTATTTCATCAAATGGTAGACTATGATTGACTTAGATGTTCTTGTAATTCCATTGTCAAACATGAAGGTACTGCCATTTTTGACTTTTATAAATAATGCTGCAACGACCTTTGCCATTAATTTGTACTCAAATAATTAATTTGTTCCTAATTCAGGTATGATTCAGCTGGGGGTGAAGGAGAAAGGTAGACATGGTGTCTTTAAGCAAATTATTAGCGTGAATTGAAGGAAAGCTAAACTTCCCTAAGTTAACAAGTAACTTAGGCGTTATCTGTGGCTAGTTACTGCGTTTCGCTGTGTAGAACATGCACCCACATTTTTGGCCCATTTATAATACCTATTAGATATCATAACTACCTGTGTATAATATGCACCCTTATTTTTCCCTCAAAAATTTGGGCAAAAAAGTGTATGTTATACATGGCAAAATACAGATACTTTGCAATTTAAAATTTATTCTTCATTGAATTGCTGAGGTAGATCACAGTAGTTCTCTAGTCAACATGTTGCTTTTTAGTGATTCTTTATATGTCATCTATAATGGGCTGTCCAATTCAACTTTTGGGTGGATGGAAATATTTTTTATCTGATCTGTCCCCTACAGTAGCCAGTTAGCCACGTATGACTGTCAAACACTTAAAATGTGGTTAGTGCAACCAAGGAACTGAATTTTTAATTTTATCTTGTTTTAATTAAGTTTAAGTAACTATTTGAGGCTAATGGCTACCATATTGGATAGTGCCATTCTATCAAGCTGATCACTAGACACTTTCAGAGTGCTTTACCTTTTCCTACACGCTATTCTAAGTGCTTACCTTATTAATATATTTCATCCTCACAGTGACCCCACGAGGTAGTCTTCCAGTTACTAGTGCTATAGAGCAAATTACCCTTAAGCTTAGTGGCTTAAAACAACAGCAATCACTTATTTTGCTTAGGAATCTATGATCTGGGCTGGTTTCACCCGAAACAGCTTATCTTTGTTCCGTGGAACATCAGCTGGGGCTGTAAGATCTCCTTCTAAGATGGTTCAAGTACATGATTGGCAAATTGATGACTGACACTGACAAAGGATCACTTCCAACTTGCTCTCTTGGTCAGGCAACACACAGTATATATTCAAGGGGGGCAGAAATGTAGATCCTACATCTCCGTGGGAGCTGTATCTAACAATGGAGCCATGTTTTAAAATCCTCATAGAAAGACCCTGGCTGGTGTGGCTCAGTGGATTGAGCACGGGCCTGTGAACTAAAAGGTCTCTGGTTCGATTCCTGGTCAGGGCACATGCCTGGGTTGCAGGCCAGATCCCCATTTGGGGGCGTGTGAAAGGCAAAACGGTCTGTGCTTCTCTCACACATCAGTGTTTCTCTCCCTCTCTTTCTACCTTCCTTCCCCCTCTCTAAAAAAAAATGAATAAAATCTTAAAAAAATAAAATCATCATAGAAAGATACAGTCATTTTGACTTCATTTTACATAGAAGGAAATGGGACACAGAGCATTTAAATAACTTGCCTGGGGTGACAAGCCCTGTCAGTAGCCAAGCTGTTACTTATACCAAGCAGTCTTGACCTTTTAACCTCAGTGCCTCTATTGCATCTCTCTATAATTCATGTTTCATTCATTTAGATTTATGTCCTCCCCAGTTTTTTCATGGCAGAATAATTTTGATATTATGACTGACACATGTTTGTCACATGCACTGTAAATATGTGGTATCTGCGAGGGTTTGCTAGATGACCAATTAATGACGAAGACCTGTTCTCGACCCCCTGGTTCAGGAGGAGCTGTTTGGCCCCACTTCCCAGCGCCTCTGCCTGCTTCACCTACTCCTAGTGTATGAAATGAGCATTAGTGAAAAGGAATCAATACATAAAACGTATTTAGAATTATAATTCTTTTGATCCTTAGAGGAGAAATCAGAAAAAATATAGATTGAAAATATATCGGTTATCCAAAATTCTAGAGGTTGCCTGATAATGAATGCAGCTATATACAAACTTAGGAAACTAGCAATTTCCTTTCATGTCCAAGTTCAAAGATAATGGATATTTCTATGTGAGAGAGAGATAGCCCTTTGTTCTATGCCCCCTGGCTTGCAGATTAGGCTGCTGTTTGACACTGTTTGCTGCCGTGGTAAAATGTAGTCATTCTACACCAGATTCTGTCCCCCATGTAACCCTTACAATACAGATTGCTTTTCACCAAAATACTCGAGAGAGAACTTGGAATTAAATGTCTCTAGCTTTCTAATGTCTGAGTTTCTTAAGCAATATGTATGAATCTTTTTGATGTAGAAAACCTCATTTTTATCACTTCATCATGAGAGTATTCTAGATAATGAGACTTCATTTCAATCAAAGCCCATATTTTTCTTTAGTTCTCATTCTACCTGAGGCCCTCTGTGATAATTCTGTCTGCATTTTGTGTCTGTGAAGTTGTACTTTGCTGATTTCCTGCACAGTCGGTTCTTTCTTATTTCTTTCTCTGTTACGTTTTTTAAAGGATTTATTTATTTATTTTTAGAGGGGAAGAGGGTGAGGAAGAGAGGGAGAGAAACATCAGTGTGTGGTTGCCTCTCATGCACCCTCTACTGGGGACCTGGCCCACAACCCAGGCATGTGCCCTGATTGAGAATCAAACCTGCCACCCTTTGGTTCGCAGGTCAGCACTCAATCCACTGAGCCACACTAGCTAGGTCTCTTTCTCTGTTATCTTAAATGACCATATCATACCTAAGTTACTTAGTTTCCTAGGTAGGAGCCTAACTTGCATCCCATTGGCCAGCCCAGATAATCCAACTCCCTCTGGTGTATGTCCATGTGCTACTTTGACATGTCTAAAAGCAAATTTATTCTTTTCTCCAAAATATGCCCCCTTTCAGCTGCCCTTTTTCTGAAGTCATTCCACAGGTCCCCACTGTCATTTTTCCTTCTGGTGCCCCATGTGTATCTTCCTTGTTTAGTGGCTGTTTCCAACGCTACCCGACAAGTTCCAAGATGGCACCGCCCAAGTTATGTTATTTATCACTCTCTCTCTCCAGCTCCCAGCATGGAGCTTTTCACATAAAAGGCATGCCATGAATGTTAAATCGGATCACTGGATAAATAGACAAATGGTTATGCCTCTGTGCCCCTGGGCGGAAATCTTAATGCCATCCTGGACTTTCCCCTTTTTCTTATTCTATATCTGCCAATTGACTAAATCCTTGCAGGAAGCTCCTTGAGACAAGGTTCTTTGTTCTTCTTGCCCAGTGACAGATCACAAATGGCTCCAATGGTGCTTGGCATTTACTACTTAACAGAAATGGTTCTAAATGTTTTATATGTATTATTAATTTATTTCCTCTCCATGACAACCCCTGGCAGGGTGGGTAGGTGCTGTTAGTATGCCCATTTCACACTGAAACCGAGGCATCACTTTTGTCATTGTTCAGTGTCACGCAGCTGCTAAGAGGTGGGATCAGAACTTGAATCCATGTCTTCTGAGTCTGTGCTAATAATGCTACTCAGTGATTATGTGTTTACTCTGTGCCGGACACTTTACTGCTTTTATTCCATGCTGAAGGAGCAGAAGATGGCTTTGGAGAGGTTTTAAAAACACTATCCAGGTTGGGACTCAGTTAATGAGTAGCAGGGACAGGGTGGCACTGTGTTAGCCCAAACACACCTGGGCCTTCACCCTGTGGGCCGGAACTTCCAGACCCACCAGCGTCTGCCTGGCCCATGGTTTGGGGAGCAGACTGGGATCTAACGTGGACATTTCTCCGGGTTATTGGGATTTCCGTGCCTCCTGCAGACAGCTAAGGCAGCCATGCACGCTTCTTTCTTCCGCAGACAACGGTGGCAGCCGCACGCTGCACTCCAGAACCGAGACGACAGCCTCGCCCACCGACAATGCTAAGGGCGGACACCCCGAATATATTGCATACGCACTTGTCCCTGTGTTCTTCATCATGGGTCTCTTTGGTGTCCTCATCTGCCACCTGCTTAAGAAGAAAGGCTATCGTTGTACGACAGAAGCTGAGCAAGAGGTGGAAGAGGAAAAAGTGGAGAAGATAGGTGAGTAATCTAGATTCTTTTTTTTTAAAGGTCTTGTGTCCACTTTTTAATTATTATTTAAGATTTTATTTCTTTAAGTTTAGAGAGAAGGGAAAGGGGGGAGAAAGAGGAGAGAAACATGATGTGTGAGAGAAACAGCGATCGGCTGCCTCTCTCACGCCCCCTACTGGAGACCTGGCCTGCAACCCAGGCATGTGCCCTGCCTGGGAATCGAACCATCAACCTTTCGGTTCACAGGCTGGCACTCAGTCCACTGAGCCACATCAGCCAGAGCTGGATTATTTTAATGAGAGTGTGAGTGGGATGATTTTTAAATAAGAAACCAGTCGGGTACATATATACATATGTATTTTTTCCATCTCTGTGAAGGAAAATGATCCATGTCAACAGCAGGCGGTGTTGTATAGTGTCAGTACGGATTGCACAGTAACCACACCCAGCGTTTGAAACCTGGCTTTCATCCATTAAATACCTGCCAGGTCATTACTCTTACTTCCCTTGGGACCTTGGGCAAGTTATATGTACTTTGAACCTCTGCTATGTATAATTTAACTGAAATTTACTTTTAATTAGTTTAATACTGATTTAGTTAAATTTTAATTTCATTTATATGAGTGGAGTAATCTCTACCTCATTGGATGACTGTGAAATTTAGAAGATAACGTGTGATGTTTGGCATAGATGGTCACTCAGTAAATACCAATTTTTACTACTATTATTGAATTAGATTCTAATTTAAATGATGGGAAAAGTCAACAGAGCTCACCATTTTGAAGCTATTACTTTTGCTAAGGGAGTTCTTACGTCTGTGAGATCGGAGTTTATGTTCAAATTAATGATTTGTGACCAGTGCAGTCTAAGAATGGCAAAAAACTGCCTTAGTAATAACTTCAGGGTGACTCACCTTTTATTCTTAACACGAGGTTGCTAGATAGGGTTTTGAAAACCCTCAGGGATGACATTCTCCATGCGTGTTCCTGATAACCATCCTGACTTGGGTTTTGGGGAGTCGTAGACACCTCTCCATATCCCTTTCAGCTTCTCAAAGGGCAGTTTTTGCAGAAGGTGACATTTGGAATAAGTAGGTCACCCTTCAAGCCAACTCCAGGGGTGGAGTGGGGGGAACTTCCTCATTTTTTGCCAGCTCGCTGGCCTGTTGGCTTTTCCTACCCCCACTGACCTTTGAGGCAGAGAGAGAGCTCGGTTGCAGGATGAGTCATGTGCAGCCTATGAGCAAACCAAAGCTGAGTGTTTGTCAACAGAAAGCGGGGCCTCCCCCTCCTCTTTCTAGACTCTGTGGGTTGACTTAGCAGCCAGCATTTGCACTGTCCAAGCAAACACGCCTGTTCACAGAGGAGGAGACAGCTGTGAGGGAGAAGACACTTTTCCAATCACACAGCTACAACGCCACACACCTTGATTCCTTCTCTGTGAACTAGGATGGAGTGTTTCAACCCTCCCTCTTTCTTTGTGTTTTGAAAATTTTTTATCTACTTATTTATTTAAGAGAGAGGGGAAGGGAGGAAGAAAGAGAGGAGGAGAAACATTGATTGGCTGTCTCTAGCACACCCCGAGCCAGGGACCTGGCCCGCAACCCAGGCATGTGGCCTGACTGGGAGTTGAACCGGTGACCTTTCGGGCTGCAAGATGACGCCCAACCCCCTGAGCCACACCATTCAGGGACCTTCTTGTTTGACTGAAACAAATTATTACAGACAGGTTTCAGAGTATAGGTATAATTTTTTCCAAAGATTACTACATATAAAGTCTCCCAAAGTAAACTGACTGTGAGCAAATAACCATGGCCAAAATTGAGATCATTTGGAGAGATATTTAAAAGAGACTTTTTAAAACATGGATGGGTATTATGTTACCCAATTTAATAAAGAAATTAATACCCTATGTTTATGTAGTTCATTGCAATTAAAATAGTCCAAGAAGAATTTTTTTCTTTCAATTAGCTTTTTTCCATTACCCCCAAAGGTCTAATGAAGTGCTGAGAGAGATATTAGTGCTGTGGACTGAGTCTTGGAGAAGGAGTGGGGTTGGACTTGAGAAGAGACTGATGGATAGCTCTGCCACTGTTTATGTCTGTTGGGGCAAGGAAGTCACGGGGGCTGTGCGCCAGGCAGTTTGGGGCTGAAGGAGGGAAGTTGGGTTCCTTAGCATGAGGGGCGACTGGCTGAGTTTTCTGGAGACTGTTCAGCGAGGTCTTGGGCTCTGAAACTAATGTCTCCTTGACTTGATGCAGGTGACCAGTGTAACCCCTCATCCCCTCCTCTTTCTCTTTCAGAGTTGAATGACAGCATAAATGAAAACAGTGACACCGTTGGGCAAATTGTCCAGTACATTATGAAAAATGAAGGTATGGCTGTTTTCGTGTTCCAGAACAATTCACTGTTCATACGTTTTATTAGCAACCAGCTTGGAAGAGTCAGGATTTGTCAATTTTCTGAAGTTATTGGCAGCACCTTTTATCTAACTCAGCTTCCAGTGTTGTCCCACCAGGGACGTTTCAAGTCAGTGAGTTTTCTAAGCATCTGTTGGCCTGAGGGGCGCGGAGTCAGCCCCGGAGGTGACGGCTTGCCTTTGAATCCTGGCCTGGCCTCAATTTGGGGACAGTCACAGTACCTCAGTTCCTCGTCTGTGAAATGAAGTGATAATATCTATCCCATGGCATTGTTGCGACACACTGAACATAAAGTGCTTAGTATGACAGCTCTCAAATATCATCTGCCCCTTTTCTGCACTTTAAAAAAGTTATGGTAAAACACACATAGTGTGGAATTTACTGTTAAATCCATTGTAACGTGCATAATTCATTGGCCTTAAGTACGTTCACAGTGTTGTACAGCCATCACCACGCTCTGGTTCTAGAACTTTGTCGTCACCCCAAAGCGAAACTCTGCGCCCACTAAGCAGTCACTGCCCGTTCTCCGTCCCCGACCGCCCGCTGGCCCCCACCACTCCGCTCTCTGTGTCTACAGAGTCGTCTGTTCCAGGATCCATGCTTACACATAGAAACTTTGTAAAAGTTTAGCCTTTATCAATATAAACATTTCCCCCCTCTGAAGTCTATTCTAAACCCTCCATCTTCTTAACAGAAGGTTCATTTAATCTTGATTAGATGCGTTAGGGTCATTGCTCTGAATACTGGTTATTGTCACCACAGGGTGATTTCAGGCCCATGGTGACTTTTGGGGTTTGTGCAGCTCCGGGCCCACATACCCGATTGTGGCAGCCACTTTGAGTTCTCATGAGAATTGAAGATGTTTTCTGTGGGCGGTGTCTTTCCTTGTCAGTGCTTAATCACGAGGTGGCACTGAGGCAACGGGGCCACTTGTCCAGAAGCTGACATACCTGGGCATTGCTGGGTAAATGCCCCCTCTTCTGCCCCAGCCCTTCTCTGGGGATCTGCCACCCCCTTACCCCATGTCAACAAGAGCGTCTGCCTGGCCCAGGCTGTCGGGCCACTTTTCTGACTTGCAGAAATAGCTATTTCACAGGGTTCAGCATAATTTTTATTGTTCTTTGCACAGTGTACTTTATGTATTTGGCATAGATTTAGATGCTTTGTGTACGTAATCTCATTTAATCCTCAAAAGATCTCTCAAGTTAGCATTGCCTCCCTCTCAGAGAGGAAGAAACCAGGGCTCCAGGTGCTGAGTCCCCGTGGTTGGTGAGCGGCCTCGTTCTGTCTGGGCTGCTCTCCAACGTACAAGGTTGCCTCTGCTTTCTTCTGATGTGTAGCTTTCAGTTTCTGCAGGATGTAAAACCACAGAACCAAATTTAATAGAGTGGTTTTTAAAATAAGAACAAAAACCCCAGAACGCTTGGATCTCAATCTGTCTTCTGGAGATCTTTCTTCAGGGGACAATAGTTGGTGATAATCTTCTTGAGCTCGTTTCTTCCATGGAGAAAAGTGGTTTTTCATTTGCATAAGCAACACACAAATGTGTGCTTGGCACATAGGAGCTTCAGCCGTGACAGAAGTGCACAGCATAAGGTGGGGATGGTCCTTCATTGCTCCTGTGCTGTGCACTCCCAGCTGCCTCCCATGGCTCTGAGGGGCTCGGTGGCCTTCGGGACCTGGCTTCTGAGGGCTGAGCAGCTCCTAAGTTATAGATAGCAGGGTGAGGGGCTGAATCGGTCAAAGGGGGTCACCTGTGGGGGCTTTGCCAGGGGCTGAATGCTTAGGTATAAGTTCACTGTGCGCACTGAGCGTTTGCTAGGTGTTGGGCCTGTTCTGGGGGCTTTGCAGGGACTTACAACCCTCTGATTCCTATACCTTCTTCCCATTTTACAGTTGAGAGACTGAGGCCCACACTACTTAACTAACTTGCTGACAAGAGGCGAAGCTGAGACAGGGGCTCTAGCATCTGACTCCTGGGCCCACACTTCACCACTTGCGGTTGCCGCTGCTTTTATGAAGCAGGAGAGAGGGATGGTGAACTTCCTCCTTTCGGAGGGTGAAAGTATACAGCTGGGGTGGTTTATAAAACTCTAGAAACATTAACACATGAAATTCTCAGAACCGCCTTATGAGGCAGGCCCTGTTACCACCTCATTTTGCAGATGGGGCAGCCGAGGCCCAGAGGCCAAGAAACTTGCCCCAGGTCTCACAGCCAGTGTGTGGCAGGATGGTGCCAGCACAGCCCGGGAGCACTTGGGTCCCTGCAGCAAGCATCCTATATAATTTCCCCCGACACTCACAGGCAACTAGGCCTGTTCTTTTCTTTTTTAGTCATGTCCTTTCCCTGTTGGAGAGTAGCCTTTGTGTTTCAGCTGCGTTGAATCCCAGTAGGCCTGATAGAGCGATATCCAAGGCGCTGTGTCCAGTCTTTCTCCTCTGCTCCATTCTGTCTGATTCTCTACCCTCTTCTCCTGTCCATGCCTTCATCTGTCTGCCTGGGATTTGGCCGGGGACTTGTGAGCAAGGGTGGAGATTCTGATCCTTAGTGTAGCCCTTGGTCCTCCTTGGCCACCAGGAGACATCTGGTCCCCACACATCCCTTTTCCAGCTGTGGCCTTCTCTGGCTTCCATCCTGTGCGCAAACCACAGCTGGGGAGATTAGTAACATACCTGGGTCTTACCAGTTATAACCTAGCTTTTTCAGTTTTCCTTTGAGATGTAAATATTCTGTAGAACAAATCTAATAACTTTTATTTCTGTCATTGAGACATTGAACTTAACTATCAATTTAGACCTCTCTGTTGGTGTCAATTTAATGTTATAATTCTTTTTAATTATAAGCATACCATAGTATAACCTTTTAAAATGGAAAAAAGGAATAAAATTAAGGACAATTTATGCATTACCATTTCCCCATGTTTATTAGGTTTTCTTTGTCTATATGTGCATATTTTAAAATATTTGCAGTTGTGATGTATGACTAGTCTTCTGCTTTGCATTTGTAATTCGGCTAATGGGATCATATTTCACCTGTACTCATAGCAACAGTCTTATGTTTATGGTTTAAACAGAACAGGTCTTGAGTGTTGCAAATCAGGTTAGTTTAGATAAGTATCTCTGGAAGGATGAATTCATCATCCTTCCAGAGGACAGGATGGATGACCTGAGCACTGATTACTTTCCTCCTAATCTCAAGTCTTGGACTAACTACAGTGCCACCTTTAATTTTTCTTTCTAAGTGAAGCTGAATTGATGTGTGTTTGCAAGGTCACTGTTTTTTTGTTTGTTTGATTGCTTTTTTTTGTTTTGCATTGTATGGAGTTTGGAAAATACCTGCAACTCCAGAGCTGAGCTTCCCTTCCAGGCCCTTCAACTGTCTGCCGTAGTAATAAGAGCATTGCAATTGTTCTTCACATGCCCCTGATTATTCACACCAGGCAGAGGGATCTCAGTACAAAGTTCTCACTGCAATGTGTGTTATGGCAAAAGAGATTCCTTTATAAACTCTTGTAGGCCTCTGAAACTTGCCGTAATGATTCTGTAAACACCCTGTCAACTACTGAATTATTACTCATTGGGGTGGAGACCTGGAGGAGTAGGAAGAACTCCTCCAGGAGTTCAGAGTGAAATGGAGTCAGAGACCAGGGTTGTGTCCAGGTCTGTCACTACCTGTGTGACTCTGGCCAGCCAGTTATAACCTTTAGGCTTCAGTCTCTGTGTTTCTAAAACGGGGGGTCGTCATTCTACCTGCTGCTAGCATTGTTGGGAGAGTCCCATGTGGCGAGGTCAGGAAAACTTTCAGCCAGTGCCTGGCACATCCAGGCACCCTGACTTCGCTGATGGCCACAGCTGTTCTTGCTTGGGAAATCTGCCTTGATTGTAAGGAAAAACTGTGTAGAGAATAGTGGTGGGAGAGAAAACAGGGCTTCTTTTTCTCCTTGCCCGATTTTGATTGCTTTATGCATATTATCATCAGGCAGAAAGTCGGGAGAAAGAGAGGGAGGTTTTCCTGGAAATGACTGTCCATGGGAAAATCTCCCGTGTTCTCGGCTGGCTTCCTCTTCCTGGTACTCACTCCCCTGCTCTCTGGAAGCCCACGCAGGGGGCGCTGTGCTGACGGACAGAATGTTGACAAGTCTGGAAGAAGCCCTCCTTCATGGCTTGTTGGGGTTACGAGTACTGTGCAAGGAGAGGTATATTCAGTAGGATTTAGTCAGATTATTGCTCTTTCACAGTAATTTTACAACCAAATTAAATCATGTGTGCAAGTCCTAATGGTGGCATTAGGAAGTTTCCTCGTTACAGGAAACCAAAAATGTTCCTTAGGCACAGATTGCTGAAGTTCACTGCCTGGTATAGACTGGAAGTTAGACTAGAGACGTGAAAGGGAGTGCGTGCGTGTGTGCGTGCATGCGTGCGTGAGCGTGTTCATCCTGCACACCAAACTTCCTCAGACAGGCTGGGTGTGGATGGTTTTGCACAGAAGCTTGTGTCTACTCTGAAAGATTTCACTCATGATAAACAAAGAGACTGTTTACTAATTATTTCTAGGAGTTAAAGGTGAGGTACATGAGTACATGAGAACACAAGTCTATAAAAAATAAGTTTTAGTAATGATTTTAATGTATTTGCATAACCTTCCTGGGATCATTTTATAACTTCATATTTTTAAAGAAGGTTATCATTATACAGGTGATTCATTTTCTCAGGAGACTATTTAAACTTTTGTTTTGAAAGCCTCATTCTTGTAAGTGACTGCTATTAGTGCTATTTTTGTCTTCATACCTTTTTTTGTGGTGGTTTTTTCTCTTTTCTGTTTATAGTTTTAAGTTTGGTAAATTATGGCAGAGGAGAAGTGTCAACTGGCAAATTATAGTGTATTCACTAAACTCTGAAAGAAAATTATTTTTCTGAATCTTAGTATTAGTCAAAGGGTAAAATGAATGACATCACTAAAATAGACTTCAATTTGTCTCTCAGAGGGTAATGTGCCGTCTTTGTCATGTGGGAGAAGATACTGACGACCTCGTTTAGGACTTTTTTGTTAGGACAGGAGACTTACTTAGAGCAAAATTGCGCTTGGGATTGCATTAGAACATCCTCACAGATAGTCATGAAGGGCAAAAAAATGTTCCTTTTAGAAAAGAATGGTATGTTGTGTTAATATGAACATATTTTTTTTAAACCCACACATTCGCAAGGGTTCCAGTGGGGTGAAAATTAGGTTGTAGGGGCAAAAGCTTAATATTTGTATGTAACACACAGGTATACATATAGTACATTAAAAGGTATATCTGTAGCGCTATAATTTATTTCATGGGAAGATGACTAGGAAAAAAATGTCAAAAAAGATTCCCAGGTGGGGCAACAGTGAAAAAAAAAAAGTTCAGAAACACCGTGTAAACCCTTCACTGTTAATGTGTAAAAGCAGCAGTTGGAACCAGAGTAAATTTTCCCCCAGTACTGGGGTTATTCGAGATGTTAACCATTAAGTGTTGCTGTTGTTAGCTTACATGGTGAGTGGTTACTTTTTATTCTTTTACCCCTAGAGCATTTGTTGTGGCTCATCATGAAAACAGTGCTTTAAAATCAGTGGAAGGTTAGGACTCAGTAATAGTGCGTGGCCTTGCCAGTTGAGTATTCAAGGGGAAGTGGAACATCCCCTTCAGTCTTTTATCCTTGGGAGGTTGGCCACTCCCTCTAGAAGAGGCAAGAGAACAGACGCCTGTGTGTGTCTGAGGCGGGGACCCCAGAAGCTTAGCTTCAGTTTGCTTTTGTTGACCGCCATATACAAAATAGATTTTTAAAAAAACCATTAGGAGTATAATTTAACTTGGTCCATATTAGGTAACTTGTATGTGTGACCAACCCTTGGAATTTTAAATCATCTGGCCTGAGTTAAGGTCCGGTGTGGGCAGGAAGCAGAGGAAAGCCAAAGAGCCCACATGGAATATTGTATGTGGGATGAACTTGATACTAGACAGGTATTCAGAGGTGAGAGGTTATTCTTTGGGCACACAGAAACCACTGGCATCCAAGTCTCATAAGACATAGCTTAGTCAAGTGAGCTGGATGCCTTGGCGTGTTCGAGAGGAGGAAGAAGTGTCCCCTGTGTTACACTGTGATGATGTGCAGGACGCAGAGCTCCGTGTTGGACCTGCTTTCCTGTCTGTGGGTTCTCTGCTGCTCAGCACTAACCTCCTGCGTGGTGCAAGTTATTGGCAGCTGACGCCACACCGTGAGGCTGCCTTGGGGGAGACCCTCCCTTCCTGGGACCCCAGGGCCTCATCTATGAACTGAAGGAATGCAATCAGGTGTTTTTTTCCAACAACTTCTCTGATGTGATAATTCTATGATTCCTCATCGTTCTCATCCTATTTTAATTCTTTATATTTTTTCCCCTTAGCAAACGCTGATGTTTTGAAGGCAATGGTAGCAGATAACACCGTGTCTGATCCCGAAAGGTGAGTGCTCTTTCTCCCACTCAGTGGGACTTTTTTTTTAATGTTCTGCTAGAGCAGGTTTCCCAGCTTTGGCACTGTTGACATTTGAGCCAGATAATTATTTGCCGTGGGGAACTGTCCCGGGCATTGGCGTGTTTAACAACAACCTTCCTCGTCCCATGGGGTGTCAGTGTGCCCTGGAGACACAGTCTCCTCCAGCCCGGAACTGCCGTGTTAGGGAACCGTGATGGGAGACAGTAACGGCCTTGCTTTGGGGTTGAGCAAGCAGGGCTTGAGGCTTAGCTCCAATACTCGCAGAGCGTCTCTTCTTGGGGAAGTTAACTGACCGCTCTGAGCTCAAGATCCATCTCCTATAAGAAGGAGATAATCAATCTGTACCAACTTCATCGGGTTATTATAAGGAATACACAACACCTCAGGCATTGAAGGATCTCTGTCCACGGTGGGGATGAGTGAAAAATGGGCTGGTTTGCAGGCACCTGCCAGGTTCTATTTTTGTATTACCAGTTTTTAGTTATGGTCATTGGGCATCCTGGTCCTTCCTAATTAATTACAGAACTTTATCTCTACGCACATTTTCATTTCTCCAGTGAGGAGCACTTATCGAGTGCCTGCTGGCAGGGGGCATTCCAGTGCGGGCCTCACGGGGAGAGCGTGTGAGTGCTGTAGGACGAGTAAAGACCAGGTGCCCTCGGGGTTCCCTGGGGCCAGCAGGAGGCTGGCAGTTCCCAAAGGAGTGCCATCTGAGTCGGGTGTGTGACAAGCAGAGGCAAGAGCAGGGGCTGCTTGTAGGCAGAGGAAGTTGAGGAGAAACGGCCCTGGAGTGTGAAAGTGTGGGGCGCACCTGGAGAGGTTCAGTCCGGGGAGGCTGGGGAACGTGTCAGGGACAGTAGCGAGAAGGGCCAGCAAGGCAAGCTGGGACTGAGTGACATGGCAAGGGGATCGGACCTTCTTCGGCTTACTCTGTGGGGGGTGCCCCCAGCCTATTGTAAATATGCAATACGTGCTCGTCAATCCAGCCACATTAGCTTTGCACTTTAACGAGGTAACTCAGTGCAGGAAGGTCAGCGTAGGAAGCTCGGTGGTGTAGTTCATAGAGACACATGAGCTGTGATTTCTGAGCCCTGAGCACAGACGTCTGGTGTCTGGGACCGGTTAGCTCGTGGCGTGTTTGCCTCTGTCATCTTTGGGCAACATGTAGTGTCTCCACTGGGCTTTACACCCAGCGGGTACTTGATAGATGTTTGTTGGATGAATATTGTTTAACTTTTGAAGTCAACCTTCTACTTATGTAGTGTTAACTTAACATGGTTTTGCCCCAGACAGCTGCAGCTGTGTGTTTTTATTTGAACGATGTAAAGAGCATCCCTAAAGAGTACCAGGATGCTATTGGTCGTCTGTGATATCTGAGACTATCTTTTCAGCCACCGGCCACACTTCTGTTTAGTGTGCAGCGGGCAGGTTCCACAGCGGGGGGCGTACTTTATGCCTTGAGAGACTCCCACGTGCCTTTGGGGCTCTCGGCACAGCGCCAGGTGTCAGACTCGGCCGTGATGCGTCACCTCGCCTGTACCGACCTGCTCGCACTGATCCCACCCACATCAGAGGGCTGCTTCCCTGTCGGGCCGGCCCTGTCCTGTTTTAATTCCTCCTTTTCTAGTGGACCAGTGCCTTGACATGTGCCTTCTGAAAGTAGCCAGTCCCTGGCCTGTACACTTCTGCTTTTTAATATTTTGGGGTGGTCTACCTGGATTTCTTCCAGATTATCAAAGTGATGCCCCTGTTTCTGACACATTATATGATGATTAAGATCAGGGTTTCCAGAATTAGACTTCCTAGATTTGTAAGTCAGACCCATTACTTACTACCTGTGTGACCTTGGGCGATTTATTAAACTCTGAGCCTTAAACTTTTTAAATAAGGAAATTGATGCCTACCTCATAAGGTTCTGTAAAGTGAATTAAATTAACATATATCAAATGTTTAGACTACTTTGTTAACTATTTCTATTATTACTATTTCCAACTCTATCAGCACTGAGCATCACTTTGCGTATCTTGACCTAAAAGCTTTCTTTTTTTGATGCAGTAGCCAATTGGATCAAATATTGTACCTTAAGTCATTGGATGACTTGATTGGAATTTAAGTTTATCAATCCTACAGGGCATCTCCTTGCTTAGAAATCTAGGTAGGCACTTTGCTATGTGTGAGAAATTAGTAAGATTGCATGAGAATGGAGAGCAGTTGCTTCGAAAGAAAACTAATACTTTCAAGACAAAGAGTGCATCTTCATTAGAGGCAGCGGTTTATATCCATCCAGTTAGCTCCGCTCTGGAAGTGGTAAGTCACATTATTGCTGTTTAAAATGAGCCTTCGTTGCCTGGTCCTAAGAGCTGAGTAATTGCTGCCTAAGGCCAGTTCACAAAGCCCATTGTTTTCATTGGAAGAGGCATTTTTTTCTTTTGATTTAAACCTGCCTCTTTCGTGACAGGGGGAGAGATTGCCTTAGCTGGTGTTTCTTTTAAGTAACCAGTTCTGCCTTTCTCGTCCTTCCCACCTTAGCCCTGTGACCCCCAGCACTCCTGGGAGCCCACCTGTGAGCCCTGGGCCCTTGTCACCAGGTGGCACCCCAGGGAAGCACATCTGTGGCCACCACCTGCACACAGTGGGCGGTCCTGTCGAGAGGGATGTGTGTAATCGGTGTAGGCACAAGCGGTGGCACTTCATAAGACCCGCCAACAAGTCCAAAGAAGGCCGCCCAAGGCGTCAAGGGGAGGTCACCGTCCTCTCTGTGGGCAGGTAAGAGTCCTGTGGGTGCTTCGGGTTTGTGTCACATGGTTGCTGGGTACTGACCTGTTAAATGCAAAGTGTGTTCTCCTTAGGTGGGCTCAGGTCATATCTCTGGATTTTCTGGTCTGAGTTCTTCATTTTAACAACAGCAGAGGAATCCCAAGTGCTGGCTATTGCTAGATCAGGTGTCAGATTATGAATTGAGGTAAAACATTAATTACTTGCTGTATTAAGGTTCTCCAGAGAAGCAGAACCAACAAGATAGATACAAATACACATAAGAGGAGATTTATTGTAAGAATTGCTCATGTGATTGTGGAGGCCAAGAGCTCCCGCAATCAGCTGGCTGTGAGCTGGGGACCCAGGAAAGCTGGTGTTATATATAGTTCAGTCCAAGTCCAAAGGCCTGAGAACCAGGGGAGTTGATGGTGTAAGTCCCAATCCCAGTCTGAGGCCTGAGGGCGGGAGAAGACAGACGTACATCCCAGCTCCAGCAAAAAGGGAAGATTCACCCTTCTTTCGCCTTTTTGTTGTATTTGGGCCCTCAAGGGCCAGGATGCTGTCCACCTACATTGGGTGGGCCGTGATCTTCCTCACTCAGACTGTGGGTTCAAGTGCTAATCTCTTCTGGAAACACCCTCACAGACACGCCCAGAAACAGCGTTTCACCGGTCCAGCTGACACGTAACACTGACCAGCAAACTTGTTGTGACAGTGGGAGCCCGAATCTCAGCTGTGTAGGGGGTGGAAATTTACATTTCATGTGTGGAGATGGAGAGATCAGTGGGCGGCTCTTCAGGTGGTCCCGTAGCGTCCCTGGTTCCTTCTGCCGGTGTCTGGCAGGCGTGCTCGCTGGAGGGGGAGTGCCCGGCGGTGGCTCACGGGAGGCTGCAGTGAGGTGGGCTGGGAAGTGGCCCGTTTCACTCTACTCACATTCCACTGTCTGGAGCTCAACCCCTGGGCCACACCTAACTGCCACGCCCTGGGGAATGTCCAGCCGCGTGCCAGGGAGAAAAGCGGTGGAGCTGGCCCATTGCAGTCCAGTCTGTAGCATGGCAGCTCCTCGTGGGTTCCTGTGGCTGCCTTCTTTCAGCTCACCTCACTGGCGTCCTGGGTGTCCCCATCCAAAGTGCCATTTACCTGTGACCCACATGTGATGTGGAGATCTTGCAGTTCAAGTCAGGAATCAGTTGGACTCCATACAGAGCATTTTTGCAGTGTCCGCTGTTTGGGTGGTTGAGCCTGACGCAGGAACTGCGTTGCTAATGCTGCACTTGTTAGGAGCACACGTGCTGGACCAGACTGGGCAAGCACCTTGCAAAAGCTGGCAGTAGCGCGTACACGACCCTCCTCTGGTACTGACAAACTCTGGGAAGTGCAGCCTGGACTCATTGCGTCTCCCTCGCTTGAGTCTTGGTGTCACTACTTACAAACTCTGTGCCTCAGTCTCCCCCTTCATGACATGGAGGTGACAATAACACCTCATTGAGTTGCAGCGAAGACTCTGTAAGATGATTGCTGTACCAGACGCAGGCCAGTTTCTGGCATTCATAATGCACTCGGGAAATACTGGCCGTTGTTATTTTAATGTGGTTGGATCGCCGTGCGTTACACAACCCACGAAGGGATGACCGCTGGGCTGCGTGCCACTTCCAGCAAAACGGTGTGTCTCATGACCACGCTGCTTTATTAAGAAGCAGAGTCATGGGAATTTATGAATGTGGAATGCAATGAGAACCTGTAGCTTGTTTAGACAAAGCGTGTTTTGTTTGCTTTAAAGAAAAGTCTGCTGAGAGTTTCAACCCAGATTCAGCATGGCTCTTTGGAATGCCCCAGATGCCCCTCTTTCTCGGCCGTGCAGGACGAGGGGCGTCTAGTCACTGTGGGCTGCTTTCCAGCACGTGCTACTTAAGGAGGGTCACGGTCGACAGGACAGCCATCTGGGGACGTTCCCCGATCCTCCTTTCACTTCCTCAGTCTCCGCCTTCCTGGTGGTGGGTGATCTCATTTTGGACAAAGAAGAATTTATGTGAGATACTTTTAAAGGACTTTTAGGCAGTGAAGAGACACTGTTATGAAAGACTTCAGGGTTTGGTGAGGACAGACTAGAAAAACAGTCACATTGAGTAAATTTCTTTAACTTTTCTCTTCACCTTAATGGCAATCTCTTCCTAAATTTCCTTATTTTTCTTTAATTTTGAATGAGGGTTAACCCAAATTTGCTTTCCAAAGTAACAGACAAAAACTAGACACGAAAAAACCCTACTACCAACTGATACTGAAAAAACCCATGGTTGGGGCCCCCGCTGTGCGTGCGGACCCTCCACCAGGTGTGTCTGTGACGAAGGTGGAGTCTGAGTGTCCATGTGAGCGTTTGGTGACGTCATTCCATTAGTCTGGTCATGCTTTTGCCCAGCCTGATGTTAACGCCCAGGTCATGGTTAGAAACCACAACCCTGAGGCTGTGTAGCGGCTGGGTACCACGTGTGTAGTGCCCTTCCCACGCTCTGTGAAGTACCCGGCACAGCCCGTGACATGCTGAGTGAAAATCCGCCGGGGAGCTTGGCAGGGGGCAGGGCGTATGCTGGCAGGAACCCCTCCTGCTGCCTCCATGTTTTCCCTTGACATCCTAACTTTCGGCTGAGTTCACTTGGGGTCCTTTACGTGGGTGATTTTTGATTCACTCCTGATTCTTGCTCACCGGAAAAGCAAAACCCCTCAGATCCCCTCCTTTCTCCCTCAGGTTTAGAGTTACAAAAGTGGAGCACAAGTCGAACCAAAAGGAGCGGAGGAGTTTGATGTCCATGAGCGGCACTGAAAGCCTCAATGGGGAGGTGCCTGCGACACCTGTGAGGAGAGAGCGGAGCGGCACAGAGGAGTAGGTGAGTTGCCGTTTCAGTGACACTGGGGGTGGGGCGGTGCATGGTGGGGAGAGGGTACTGAGAGCCTCTCTGGGGCGTGGGGGAGAAAGGAATGACTGGGCAGGGAGGCAAGGATGCTTTCTGGCGGCTGGTTGGACTGGAGAGGACTGAGCGTGATTCCATGTTTGTCCAAAGGTTCTTATAAAGAGGCCACCAGCTTGGTTGCCTCCAGGGGCTTGGCCTGCGTGATGCAGAGGAGATGGGATTACTTAGGAGGCATTGTGGAGGGGTGGGGTCTGCAGCAAAGCAGAAATCATAACCCATCCGTGAATTTACATTGCCACAGGGCAGAAGGCACTTAATGTTGCTAGATCTCATGCAGAAGAAGGAAGGTGGGAGCCTGGACTTATTAAATGTGAAATCGCCACAGGTTTTTAAATGTTAACAGCATATTCAATTTCCTTTAAAAAAAAAAGCAAGGCAGGACAAATGAAGTATAATCTTTTCATCATTTCTAGGTAAACTGTGATTTGTAAAAGGCCAGGGCAAGCTTCTTCCATTAATTGAGTTGGAAACCAGTTTTATTTTAATGCGTCGTTGTTCTAAAATACTCCAGGTAGAAATACTACTCCTTCCTCCAAATATGTTGAAGCAATTTGAAAGCAAAAGTAAAGGCTTCTTGGTTTGGCGATTTTAATTTTGGAAGTTATTGCTTTAAAAAAAAATGCCTGTGATAATTTGATATTGGCTTAGCTTTTACCTTACTCTTTCCTTTCTGTTCTTGTTTGAGTAGCATTTATCCTTTTTCGTGTTTCTTATTCTACATGAAGGGGTGACTGAGGACTCAGGTGAGGTCATGGACCAGAAGCTGTGACTTGAGCCTGAACATTTAGGCAAAAGGAGGGCGGGCGGGACATGGGGGACTGGACTGATGGAGTCAGGCAGCCAGGTTCGAATCCCAGTTTTCAAAGTTTTTCACTCACTAGCACTGGGACCTGGGCAAGGTACTTGGCTTTTTATGCCCCACTGGAAAATGGAAATGGTGTTACCTGCCTCAGGGTGGCCGTGAGATTTCTGGGAAAGAACACGTGAGCCCAGGGCCCAGCATATAGGAAATGCTGGGTCACGGCTGCTGATTATTATTTGTTCATTCACTTTTGGTTGGTGTGGCTGAGTAGGGGAAGGAAGTGGCTTTTGAGTGAAGCTCCTCTGATAATCTGCCCAGGCTCCTGGAGGGTTGGGGACGGCCTGGAAGAAACCTGGAAGGGTGTGCTCCTGAGTTCTGTGGACATAGGGTCTCGGAGAGCGTCCCAGTGCTGGTTCTGACAGTCTTGCCTTGGGGGAGGGCTGCCCCTTCCTCTGAGTTTAGGAGCTGAATAGGGGCTTCCTTTAAAGACAGCAAACAGTGCAGAGATCTGTCTTTGGCTTCTCAGCCAGTTACTGGTGCTTTAGGAAAGCAACCAGGAGGAATTTAGGAAGAGGAAGAGGAGGATGAAGATAATAATGAAAGGAGCCAATGTCTGTTCAGTATTCTTGTCTTCTAGACATGTGGTATGTATCTTGCATGTTTCCATTATAAACATCTCCTAGTGGGGTGGGTACTAACAGTTTTATAGACAAGAAACCAATGAATAGAAGTGATAAGCTACACGTTCAGGGTCACAGAGCTGGAGGAGGAGCTGATGTGAACCTGGGTCTCTGGTTACGAGACCAGCTTTCCTGCCACCGTAGGGTGCTCATAAAGACACAGCCCTAGACCCACGAATGCGGAATGTTTCCACCAATGATCTAGACACCTCCTGGGCTGTGGCTACTGAAATTCAAATTAATTAAAAACTTAGGGTGTGTCATAGAGGGCAGTGCAGACGCAGAACATTTCCATCATTGTAGAAAGTTTTATCGGACGGGGTAGATGGTGGCTTAGATGTTAGACCTGAAATCCTGAGTGACTTTGGTGAATCAGAGAAGCATTTTGATTGAAGTCACGAGGACTTACCTGGCTGGGAAGAGAGGCGTCTGGCCATTCAAGTCTCAGGTGAGGAAGGCCCAGCCGGTTTAGCGGCAAAGCGAGCATGGGTTGCAGTGAGAAGACTGCATGTGAATCTTCAGCTGGAGCTCACCATGCTCCTCAGCCCGACTGGAGCCTCGCTCAAGTCCTGGAGCCTGGCTTGCACTGCTGCCTGGAGGAGGACCTCGAGATTTGGGGAGATTAAAAGAATTAGGATTAGAAGAAATCAGGATAGCTCCGCCGGTTTTCTTGGCCCAAATTCTGCCTGTATCTGACTGCAGGAATTTGATCTAATCCTCTGAAGTTCTGACCACATTTAACTGTTTTAAATTTGATATTTCCTGCAAACCATCAAGATTTTGTAAGAAAACCACCAGCATTGAATTTGATCAGAAGATGTATGCTCATATCCTCGCTTGCCCACTTGGCAGTCGTACTTGACCGCCCCCTTCCCTGTTTCCTTGAATGTGAAATTTATTGATTAAGGCCGAGAGTGTCTGGTATACAGCTGGCTCTTGGGAGAGGGTAGTCGTTCGTACTGGGCTGCCAGTCCAAGTCAGCCCACGATGGGTCAGGAACGAGATGCGTTTTTCTAGCCTTCGACTGGGAATTAACTTTGGAATTAAAATTTAAAAATTTTTATTATGGAAATTTTCAAACAAGCGCAAAAGTAGAGCGAATACTGTGGGTGCTTGTGAGTCATGGAGTGATTAATTATAATACCTACCGTTTACTGAGTGTTTGCCATGTACCTGGCGTGCTTTGAAAGGCACATTGCACACATGAACGGATTCCATCCTCACAAAGCCAGCAGGTAGGCACTGCTTAGCACCCATTTTGCAGATGAAGACCGTTGAAAGAACTTGTCTAGAGTTACCAGCAAGGCTGTGGTGGGGTGTAGACTGCACCCCAGGCAGCCTGGCTTCTGGAGCCACAGGCTTCGCCACTGAGCCTGGTCCAGGGAAAGCTGGTCCTGTGGTTAGTCTGCTGGGGTTGGGACCTGCTGGGGGACCCTGTCTGGTGACCCCAATGGAGAATGGACTCTGAAAAAGGGGGGAAGGGACAATGATTGATCTTTTAAAAAGTGTATGTATCCATCAACATTTTTTTGCTGCTTTTTAAAAATATTTATTTCTCATCCCCAGAGAGAGCACGTTTAGGATATTTAATGACTTGATTTTCCGAGTGGAGAGATCCTGAAACGTTCCCTCCTGGGCCCACACCCCTGGTTCGGACTGAACCGAAAGATGCGCCCTAGCGTGGGGCTGGCACAGAAGGACGGGAGCATCGCACTGTCTAATGCAGGGTTTAGAGTTGTCTTTTTCCCTGAAAAATGTCTTTGTGTAAGTTTGGGTTTTTGGCCAAAGTTTTTTACTGTACTACCTTGTTTTGCTGTTGAATTGATTCAGATATTCAGAATATACCTACTCATCGATCGGGTTTCTCCTTTTTCGTGAGGCGGTTGATGCTAGAAACTAGCCTCAGTGTTCTCCACCCCGCGGTATGCAGACGGGGGCAGCGTTCCGCCCTCCCTCCTTCTCTTTTCGACAAACACAGTCGATTCCCTGGCACCCCCTCCTCGCCTGTCCTTTCTGCCCCGTCTCCTTGGCCGGAGCGGCTAGAGCTAACGTGCCCTCTGCCTGATTTATTTTGGCAGTGCAGTTAAAATGGGTTCTTTTTTCCACAGAAATGTGTTTTGATTTCTTCTTAGAAGAATACGCTTTTGTTCTTCAAAGTTGAATCAGATTGCTTTCAGCCTACAGATGCCACCGCCTGTGTGCATTGTCACCGGGCCTTTCCTTTTCAGGAGGACACTGTCGTGGGCCATCTGTGTTGCATGGTTCTGAGGTCTGTGCTCGCTCCCTTCTGTGTAGGGTCCTGTTGAAAACAGTGATTTGGGAAGTTTGCAATAACAGTATTCTTTATCAAAACACAAATTCGTAATAGTAGACATCTCTTCATTTTAAATTGTTTTATTATTGAAACTCTTCTATTCATTGTGATTTAAGTAGTTTACTTTAGTGAGTAAAAGCCAAGGTTTAAACAGGTTAGGTTAAATTTTAACTTTGCCACTAACTACCAGTGATTTTAAATCACAGAGCTTCTTGTGTTCTTCATCTTTAAAATGGGGCTGTTGTTGGACCTAAATGTCGTAATGTGTGTGGAAAGTTCTGCAATCAGATATTAATATTAGTATGTATTAAAATTCACTATTACTAATACTTCACATCCCGTACTTGGTGACCTTAGTTATTTATTAATCAATTCTTCATCATCTTTAGGTTCTATGAACCCATTTTCCTTTTTAAAAAAGGCTTTATTTATTTATATTTAGAGAGGGGAAGGGAGGGAGGAAGAGAGTGAGAGAAACATCAGTGTGTGGTTGCCTCTCACACATACCCTACTGGGGACCTGGCCTGCAAC
Organism: Artibeus jamaicensis; assembly: GCF_021234435.1. Lineage (NCBI taxonomy): Eukaryota > Metazoa > Chordata > Mammalia > Chiroptera > Phyllostomidae > Artibeus > Artibeus jamaicensis. The sequence continues at coordinate 5,125,560 of NW_026521954.1, forward strand.
CCAGGCATGTGCCCTGACTGGGAATCAAACCGACGACCCTTTGATTTATAGGCCGACACTCGATCACTGATCCCCACCACCCAGGGCATCCCTTTTTCCTTTTTAGGAACATTAGATCTTTGACTTTGTATGACATCTCAACATAGACATTTGTCAAGTCTCTTAGGAATTTGGGCTATTGTCTTGTTTGTGTTAAGAAGACCTTAGAAATAACCATTCCTCTCTTTCTGGAGGTGGAATCAGAATTAGTTATAAGGTGATAGAAAAGGGTTTTTTGAAGGTTTAAAAAACTGATTGATTTGAGAGAGAAAAAGGATGGGAGAGGGGGAGGGAGAAAGCATGTGAGACATTGATTTATTGTTCCACTTATTCATGCATTCATTGGCTGATTCCTGTATGTTCCCTGACTGAGGATCAAACCAGTAACCTTGGTGCATTGGGTCATTGCTCTAACCAACTGAGCTACCTGGTCAGGGCTGAGAATGGAAAGGCTTTACTAACTTAAGTTCCTTTTATGATAAACATCGGCGGATGACCGTGAGAGCTGGGAAGTTCTCTGCACCTAACTGTGTGGCTCTGCTGGGCTCTGCTTTGCCCCTTTTTGCCAAGACTGTGCCGTGGGCCATGCTCCCTCCCTCCTGAGCATGGTGGCCAACCACAAGGCCAGCTTTTCTGACCTTTGGTGCCTTCCTCCCTCCTCCAACAGTGGAAAGATGAGCATTTCTCCTTTCCTTTGAACTCTGTGCCAGGAGTGGCGGCGGAGGCTCCCTGCTGAGGCTCCCTGAAGTCCTGTGGCTTTATCTGCAGTCTCACTTCCTTTGTTAGTTCCCCGGGGAAGGACAGGATGGGAACCTTCAGGTGCCACGAATAAATGCACATTTTTCCCCACAGCATATAATTTTTTCAGAGTAACATTTTTTTAAAAAAAACAAAAGGATCTCAGGTTTGATGGAAGCTCCTTTATTCCATTCTCTGGTGTTAAAGGGGGCTGTGGTGTATAAATTTATAAAAAGAAACTGTGCTCTTGTGAGTTATGGGTGATAATCTTTCTACATTACAGATGAGGACCCCAGCTCAGAGGGATTAATTTCTCCCAGCTTCCTGGGCCAGGCGGTGAGAGGGCTTGTGTGGGAAGCAAACCACAGTGTGGAGCTCACGTGCTCAGTGGCTTGGAAGTGCCAGGGAGCCTTGCTTTCTCCAACAAGAGGGAGAAAAATCCTTACTCAGCTTCGCCGAGGAGCTCCCAGTAACGATCATGTTGACATTGTCAGCCTTTGCCAGCCAGGGCCCGTGGGGACCTCCTGACGCCACTTGTCTGTGCGCTGTGCCTGGGCCAGGTCCGGTTCGCGAGCTCTCCTCTTTTCTCACAGGTAGACTGAGATCGTAGACTCTGGGACTTCAGGGGGTAGTGGTCGCTAGTTCAGGCCGCTTCAGGTATAAGTATACCTATTAAAAGTATTTATTGCGCCCCTACTACGCGCCAGTTACTGCGCCTGGCCTCAGGGGTGTGGCACTGTGGCAGAGGGGCAGACGAGGCCCGCGCTCCCGTGGAGTTTCTGTTCTCGTGTTTGTAGCAGACTTTCTCCCGAGGCCCCCAGCTCCCTCGTTTTAGAGTTAGGGAGGCCCCGGGAGGTTGCGTATGTTGTTCAAGGTCACACTGATAGTTCCAGAGCCTGGACTGGGCCTTCCCGATGGTTCAGTCCCTTCGCTGCCGCTGAAGTATTGGATGCTGAAAGTCCCCACAATAATTAAGTCTTTAAAAATGTAACCCTATCTGCTCTCCTTCCCCAGCCCACACATACCATCTCCCGGTCCCCTTTCCGAGAGGTGACTGCAGAGGACACTGGCGTCCTCTGCGTCCTTTCAGGGCTACTCTCTGCATAGTAAATACAGGCTCACACATCAGATGTGTGTACAGACAGTTCCCCCTCTTTGTTGAGGCTGATAACTGCAGGTTCCTCGGACGGGTCAGTTTTTGCTCCCCCACATTGCTTGAGCCACAAATAGTAAAAATGCCAGATGCAGTTTCAAAGTGCTGTGCCCTGTTTGTTCTTTGTTGCTGGGAACGGCTCCCAAACATTTATGGACAAAGTCTGAGAGTTTTGGGTGGACCTAAAAACATACTCTGCTGTCATCACTCTGATGTTCTGAGTTATTCCTCCTCGTTCTGTGCACAGAAGAGACTAAAACGTGTGGTCAGTATTCCCAGAATTTAGGCAGCATGAGAACCAGAGGCTTTTGTTTTGTTTTGAATCGCCAGCCAAGCGAGCCTTGTCCTCCCCACACACCCCGCCCCAGGCAGGGTCTGCCGCAGGGCCCGCCCTGGCGCTGACCGGAGACTGACCCACTGACCCCTGAGAGAGCTTTTCTCTTCTCCCTTGGGAGCCCGGCCGTTTGATCAGAACTTCAGAAAGAGAGGCCGTGACATCTGCCCCTATCGGCAGAGAGACTGCGGCTCTGGACGCTCACGGAGGCTTGGCAGGACCTGAAACGGACCTGCAGGGGCTCGAGGGAGGCGGCGAGTGGAAGGTTTGTGGTGACATTCCTGCCCAGGACCAGAAAGAAGAAGGAATTAATAGTTATAACTGGGATTTTTATTTTTCTTAAGTTGTAACTTGAGGCTTTGATCTCTACTACCATGAACTAGCTTAAAGAATAGTCTCTTTTATTCTCCAGCAGCAGGAGGTAGGACCCTGTAGTGGCTCCACAGTACAGGTCCTTGGTGCTCACATCCTGGTCTGTCACTTTTTGGCTGTGTGATCTTGGACAAGTAACTTAGCCTCTCCTGCCTCGGCTTCTCCATCTGAAAAGTGGGGATGATAGTAATATCACCTGCCTCTTAGGGACGTGGTTCCTTGGCACTTAGTGCTAAGTAGGCAAATTCTAGATGTTATATCAAGCCCGATGTGTACATTTAGCAATTAAGCTATGAACAATTAATGTTGTGTCTGTATTTCTTAATTTTTCTGCCACTCAGAGAGGCCAAGATTGACATAAACTTTAAGGTGGTTATTCATTGGATGCTTGGGCGAGCGAGCGTGAGAGGCTTACTGATGGCTGGTTAGCCGTACTCCAGCTCACAAGCCAATGGAGAGGCAGTTTCTACCTTGTTCGCTTTTCCTCATCAGAAAGATGTGGTACTGCTCAGAGAAATAAGTTATTCTACCCGTAGCTTAATGTAACATTGCATCCTAGCTGTGCTGAGATGAATACTACTGAATTGCATTTAAATATTTCCTAGGCGAACCCTGTTTCTCCGGCTACGGAACAATCAATTTTTAATGCCAATTACATTTTATTTGGAACAGAGTGCTCTGACTCTCACTGTGCAAGAGCTAGTAAATCACAAGTGTTCACTCACCATCACTCAGGAAACCCATTTTTGCTAACTATACAAACACATTTAAATTGCTGTGAGGCTATAAGTCAGCAGGGCAAGCTTTAGACGCCTCAGTAAGGTCTAAATCTAATGTCAGAAGAGTCAAACTCTGAGGAATGCAAAATCTGACCTTGGCATTATTCCATGAAGAAGGCAATATAATTTGCAGGAATATCCATTTTATCCCAATGCGACTTTAAAAAGCTGTTTCCATTTGGGATGGAAAAAAATACCTATGAACACTTTAATTAAAAAAACTAAAATTTTAATTCTGAAAACCCTTTCCAAAGTAGGGGCTATCATGTGGCAATCTGTGATATTGTGATTTATAATAAGAAATATATACTTGGTCTTCGTAGCCAGTTCTGGAACAAAGCTGATAGAACGATCGATATTTCCTAAGTCTGAGAGCCAAAGGTCTCTTGTTGTGCTGCTGAGGTCACTTGCAAAGCCCCTAGTAACCGAGGTTGGGAGCTGGTTGTCAGGAGAGCCAGCCAGCCAGCGATGTGATCAGAGGATTGGAACTTGCTGTCCTGCGTGTCTCTCCTCCACCCCCACTCACACACACGCTGGAATTGGGTGCAGAACCCTCATCGTCAATGCATAGAAGATGCAATGTTCAATAAACACGGAAAATGCCCAGCCTTACTAATGATCAAATAAATACAAACTGAAATGAGATCACCGTTTGCCTTTCTGTTGGCGAAGATGAATGTTAACACTAGCATGACAATATAACTTACATCCAAAACGAGACTCTTCTTAGAGTCAAAGGGAACACTATAAATATTACCCATATTTAATCATAGAATAAACATATGTAAAGTGAGACCTTGCAGCCAGCCCGGTTCCATGTCTCCCGGGTTAGCGCCATGTTGCAGAGGGTGAAGGGAGATGGGCATTGTCACACACCTAAGCAGGGAAGGTTGTGTTGGTGAGTAGAGCTATACATACAGACACAGAGCATCTACTATAACGTGCTACTAGGTGAAAAAGCAAGTTTTGGAATACCCAGGTTTGTTTTGGGTTGTAGCTTGTCTTAGCTTGAAGCTGATTATTTAAGTTCTCTCTCTACGAGCTCCAGGCTCTTCGAAGGCTAAGACTGTACCTTCAGGTGGCGCTTTGTACACAGTTGGCCCCCAGCGATGCCTTATAACAGGTGTGATGATCGCTCCCTCATGTGCTCGTTAAAACAGACCTCTGCCCATTAGCTGAATTTTAGTTCCAAACTCTTTTGAAATAAATTTTAAAATGATTCTGGAATTAAAAAATGTTGTCGTTTAGATCGAGTTGCTAAGCTTTTTATTTATATTTCCATCTTTAAATGCTTCTGCCCTACCTGTTCCCTCTTCCATTTCTTTCGTACAGTTTTTGACCTCGGCTGACTTTGCAGTTGCGTTTGCAGGGCTTGCCTTCTGGGGCTAAATTTAGTTCTTCTGGTTATTACCAGTCGACAAACAGTACAGGGTTTCCCTTTTGACTCAAACCTTATTCGTGCATAATCCCCCGGGCACCTAGTAAGCAGGCCTCCAGCTCTGTATATTCTGATTTAGTAGGTTGTGGGCCTAGCCCAAAGAACCTGCCGTTTTTAATGATATTTGAGGCAATTCTAAAGCGTGTGCCCCTGATTATTCCAAGAATGCTGACTTAAAGATTCTGCATGGATGGGCCCAGACTGTCTTCTATTTAGACTGCTTTCTAAATAAACTTGGAGCCTTCATTAAAATGCAAAGGTATTAATATCAGTTTATAAACTTTACCACAGTTAGAGGACCAGAGACACCAAGCGCCTCCTGGTATCTTCCTGTTGGTCTGCTCCGGGCAAGGTGCCAGTCTATGCAGGCAGCACTGTTACAAGATCATATTGTCACGTGGCTGCGTGTTTTCCACTAGAAATGGCCAGCACGTAACCAGAGTGTTGACTAGAGCCTGGTTCACGACAGTCCTCTGACCAGGGCGCTTGATCTTGAAGGGTTAGAGGTTACTGGTGAAAGATCACAGACCCGTAGCTATGGGACTAGAGCGTGAATATTACTGTTGCAATGTTAACTCCGTTTCCGTGGAAAACTTTCCCCATTTGTTTTATTTAAAAGTGCTCTAGGTAATTCTGAAGCCGGCCGTGTGATTCTGGAGGCTTGTGTGTCTCCTCACTGTCACACAGGTGCACTTTTGATCTGGGTCCCTCTGCAGGGCCAGGTTTGCAGCGCCCTTTCGTTTGGGCTCTTGCTGTGCGGCCACGGGGACCTCCCCGGGGAGGGGCCCTGCCTGCGGTTCTGGGCCACGCCCTTCCTTTCTGTTGCCTCACAGGGGCGGGGAGCAGAGAAGTGAGGGAACCCGCAGATCTCAGCAGCGCCATGGTGTGTCTGGAGTGACTGGTGTGACGGTGCCGTGTGGGGTGACTTTACCACTCTGATTGTGTGGCCTTCCTCCTGTGAAGATGGCAATTGTCACTGACTCGTGGGACGGTTGGGAAGATTGAGTCACTGGACCTCGGGTGCTTAGCTCGGCAGTAGTACCTGGCTCGGAGGAGGCGCTCGGTAAATGCCAGCTCCTGTTGTTATTGATCGGTAGCCCTTTCCTTCCTTGGCACCTGTGCTTTGAGGCCTTTATACTTAACATTTTAAATCAGGTGTGTAATTTTTAAAGGGACTGGTCCTTTTTTCTAGTGAACCCTTTTTAACCAGGGATCTACATGTCTCAGTCAAAAAGATACAGTGGTTCCCCTCCGCCCTCCCATTATTTGAAGTTTTACTTTCCACGGTTTCAATGAAGCCCTCATCAACCATGGTCCAGTGATACCGAGTAGGTAATTACAGGCCCACGGAGGGCTGCTGTTAGCCTTCATGGTTCAGGGCGGAGAAGGCACGATGGTACCGACCCTAAGAGTGTCCCTTGAGGCGGGTACGCTGACCACTCAGCATTGTACGAACTTCATCCCGTGCGCAACGCCACTGCCGGACCACCGCGGAGTGGTCACAGGGGTCAGGCGTAGACGCCTCAGCTCCAGTCCCGCCCTCCGTCACGCACGGCCACTCCCTAACGTGGGCCAGGTCTGCGAGAAGAGCTCGAAGTGGGAATCGCTCCGACGTTGGAATGAAAGCTCTTGCTGTGATGAAACGTTACATTCCAGGCCTTACATCCTCACCCTTCACCCTGTTTTCCGTGATTCACAGAAGTCTAGTTCAAAGGGAACAGGAGGTAAAGGAGTAATAAAAATAGTCGAATACCAATTTTCCAGATAATGGCCTAGTTTGAAGTTTTACTGGGAAAATTCTCTTTTTCTCCTTTTAGGACCATTTTTCTCTTTCTCTACCTCTGGCCTGTCTACATTTTTTTCTTGCTAGCCTTTTCTGTATTAATCAATTCTCAGTTGAAAATGTTCCCAGACTTGACTTCGTTCAGTTTTAGGGTTCAAATTTATGGTTTAGCCATGCTAGGTTGTGGCAACAAAGTGCAGGGAATTATTTTGTTTATAATTAATAACTCAGTGTGTGCTATTTTAGGAACAATGTTTATTTCCTTTTTAGCTAAGGGGATAAGGGTCCTTCATCAACCTATTTAGTTTAATAAATCAATATCTATCTTTGTCTCTTTCTCTCTCCCGGTGCCTCTGCTTCTCTCTCCGTCCGATAACCACTATGAAAATTATAAATTACAGAGTGACAGAAAAAATCTTATGGATAATAATAGACTGTATTTTGAAGGCTGAAGTAGAAATAATATGAAGTAATGCTTAAATTGAGACATCTCTATCAACTTCTTGCTACTTCTCCATGTATTTGCAGGTTGCCGTCATCTCTGGCTTTGTTTAGCGTTGCAGGCAAACACACTTTCGGCAGACAAGACAACGTTTTGTTCCTTAGCCGGGAGTAGGTTGGCCTGCCTGGCGTGTGTGTTCCAGCATTCACAGCCCCGTCCTGGGTTAGCTCAGTCTCAAAAACAGGGATCGCAGACAGTGCATAACTGTCCGTCACTGAGACGAGATCTTGGGGGCGGGGAGGTACCCTTTGGGAAACAGAGCCCTGTGTTACGAGGTTCCGGGGGGCTTTGTCTGCAGTGTAGATGCAGGCACGCCTTGGAGGAGTTGACAGCAGAGCTCTCTAACAGCACGGAGCCCTGGAGGTGCGTGCAGTGAAGACCTAGGGCCGAGCATCCGTCACCAGCTCTTACTTGCCAGTGAAACCCCAGCCCAGCTGCCCTGCATGCTCCAGGGACTCTGAGTTACCTCTGTTTGGTGTGGCCTAGACACCGGATATCCAAGGCTCCTTGAGGTTGAGCGTGTTCACATGACACAGTATGGCTGAGGAGCTAAAGAAGAGGCCCAAGGAGTGATACAGGACGCTCGGTGGAGGGGTGGGGGAGGGGGCGTGGCGGGAAGGCGCGCCCTAGAAACTCCTGTGGAAGCCTACGGCTGCCTTACATCCACTGCGGTTCTCAAATTCTCGTCTTTCTTCATTTGTAAAACCTTGATAATGAGGCCTTTTTCAAACCGTGGTGCTTACATTTCTTTAGCCTGCCGTCTAGAAGAACTGTGCCGCGGGGGAAGGAATGCCGTGGGACGGGGTGGGACACGGTAAGGATGGATTACGGTTTCTCCGTGTTTTAAAATATTCAGGCAGATCAGCGTGTGATACTGTGCTACCTTTTATAAAGCTTTACCTGTCTTGATTTCTCTTCCAGGAATGACTTCATTTGAAGAGTTGTGAGAGACTGAGAACGTAACGAGATACGAAGCTGCCCAAGAAATATTTTTTATCTTTTACGTGCCTGCTGTCCTGGACTCTGCAGGCATATGGAAAAAGCTGGAAGGAAGTCTTTTTGCTCTGCTGGATGCAAAACTCAGCTGGCTTTGAAACAAGTTTTGGTTTTTAAAAATCTCTTGGAGATTTTTTTAAGAAGAGAAGAACTGATGTTTTATCTTCCCAGTGACCTTCAGCCACTGCCCCTTCCAGTCCTCCGTCCCGGGCCTTAGTGAGCACCGTTTTTCCCGAATGATCGCTGGGTGTGGCGGAATTATTTGTGTTCAGTCTGAGCTGACGCTGTGTGTGTGTGCGTACGTGTGTGTATGCGTGCCAGTGCTTCTGTTCCCACAGCCCTTACTTCCAATTTTACACTGGTTGTAAGAAGATCTACAGTTTAACTGTTACAAAAGATAAAGATGACTCTTTGGTGGAGAAAGCTCCTTGAAGATCGCCCAGTCTAGCCCTGAGAAACAGACCTGGCGAGAGGTCATGGAGTCAGGAGGAACTAGCCAGTGGACAAGGGTCCACCATGCCGTTCTCTTAGGTCACGTATAAAATATCGAGAGTTTTTTTTAACTTGAGCTAAGCAATTTATATTTAGTCCACTCAAGAAAGGGGAAAATAACCGAAAGTCACCGAACGAAAAAAACGTGTGTTTTGACAACCCAAGGTCAAAACAAAGCCCAAAGTCCCCACGCCTCTGCCAGGTGGGCCCCTCCCTCTGGCTCGGTTTCCCTGGTGCATCTGCTGTTTTGCATCTTGTAACTAATGCTCATTATTTACAAGAACCTTGGCAGTTACTTCCCCTTTGGGCTTGGAAAACCGACTCTTTTTCTGCCTTAGAGCAGATGACACTCCTGAAAGTAGTACTTACTGTACATAGGCTCATTCCATTCTGTGTCTGGCATCAAACTGAAAATTTCCAGCCTGTTAAATGGTAGGTGTAGTTCATGTTTGCACAGTGGACTAGAGGAAGTTAGTATGGACACACGTATCGCCGAGGTCCAAAAAGTAGCAATATAGGAATTTGGGGGATGTGAATTAATGTAAATAATGTATGGGCAGTCTAGGCCGATATTTTCAGTTTAAAAAAAAAAGAACACCTATTTTGTTGTTTAAAGAATATGCCCTCAAAATGGTGAGGGATAATACGTAAGATATTCTTCAGCTTTAAGTATTTTTTAACGTTATTCAGGTCAGAGCACTTTTTGAATAGCAATACAACAGGCCAGAGAATACTCAAAAATATTTAAAGTTGTATATATACCAATAGTACGTTTTAAATATTTTCGAATACTTGAGCAGTTTTTGTCTGTCTTCCAATTATGCCAAATGTTAAGCATTCAATATTTTCAACACATAAACTTTCTACTGGTTTCTATTATCTAATAAATACTCTAAAGTGTTCCCAAAGCAAGTGATGTTTACAGGCCTCGTGTTTTCCCTCCCCCTTCTGAAGGGCCGGGACCCACCACGGGCGTGCCCTCCCGAACACTAGTGACGCACTGACTCCGGGGGTCATCAGTGGGTTGGCTGCCACCTGGATGTAAAACTTTGTAAAGGAAAATTTTCACCCTTTTGAGTGTGAAGTGTATTTTTAACTGTCTGGTTTGTACTTTTACGACTTTTGTACTACCAAAACAGAGTTAAAAATAAAAATGTCAAGTGCAGTGTGCTGGCTTTCAATGATCCATTTGTCGGGCCTTATGGACTGGAAGTACTACATGGTCATGTAATCGATGGGGTTAATCTGGCAGTGCAGGGTTTCTTGTGTCTGATTTGGCCAGTGATCACCTGGCTGACTCTCCTCATTGGAGTTTCCCCCATGGTGACACCATTGCTCAGCCCCGCCCTAATGATGTTTGAAGTTCAAAGGTAATTTTGGATATATAGAGGAACTGCAAAAGCAGCATGAAGAGTTCTCGTACGCCCTTTCCCCTGGTGGTAACATATAACCACAGAACAATGACCGAAACTAAGACTTTACGGTAGGCATATCATTACTCATGAAGCCACAACTCTGTTCTGATCTTGCCAGTTGCCCCACTGACGTCCTTTCCCTGTTCCGGGACCCCCCTCGGCATTTGGTTTTTCGTCTCCTCCGTCTCCTTTGATGTGTGGTTCACCTCCTGTCTTCTTTTCTGGTTCATGACCTTGGCACTTGAGAGTGTACTGGTCGGTGTTTTTGTGAAGTGCCTTCCAATTCAAGTTTGCCAGCCCATCCGATTGTGTCAAGGTTTTGCATTATGGAAGGGATCCGTCGAGACGATGGGCCTTCCTCCTTGCATTGCATCTGGGGAACGTGATGTCAATGTGTATGACTGCTGACGACAGCCTCGATGGTTGAGGTGGCGGCCACCAGGTTTCATTTGGGTGATGTCACTATTTTCCTCTTATAAGGTGAGATGCTTGGAGATTAGGCAAATATTCTATTTCTGCTTAAACTTTCACCCATTAATTTTACCATCTGTATTGGTCCCTTAGGGCTCCTGTAACAGATTACCACAAAGCATTAGGTTTTCGTTCTTTCACAGTTTCGGAAGTTAGACGTCTGAAATGGAGGTGTCTGCAGAGTGGGTTCCTTCTGGAGTCCCCAAGAGAATCTGTCCTTGCCTCTCTGAGCACCTTTGGTGGCCTTGCTTTGTGGCTGCTTCACTCCACGGCTGCCTCCGACCTCACACACACTCCTCCCTCCGACCCCCGCCCTGTACGTGTGCCTCTGTCAGCTCCTCTTCTAAGGACGCCTGTCGGTGGGTGTAGGGCCCACTGGAATCTTGCATGACTTCATTTTAACTGGATTACATTTGCAAAGACTCTGCTCCCAAGTGAGGTCACCTTCACAGGAGCCTGGCATTGGAACATCAGTGTTTCATTTTAGGGCAGGGGCATCCAACCCACGGCCCAGGATGGCTATAAATATGGCCCAACACAAAATCATAAATTTACTTAAGACACTATGAGATTCTTTGGTGATTACGTGTCGCAGAGTATTTATGTGTGGCCCAAGACAACTCTTCTTCCAGTGTGGCCCAGAGACACCAAAAGGTTGGACACTGCTGTTAGGGGCTGCAGCTCAGGAGGCCGTGCCTGTGACTGTGGAATGGCTCTTTCAGGTTGTGTGCTTTTGATTCGGCTTCATTCTCTCCCTCCCTTCTTCCCTTTTCCCTCCTTCCCTCCCTCCTTTCCTTTCTCTCTCCCTTTTGCCTTTTTTTTCTGGGACCACAAGATACTCTAGACTTACCTCATTTTGTCTTTGCCTTGCCTTTGCCCTGGAATTGACCACTAATCAAGGAGTTCTGGTTGCTCTTTTTGAAGAATGAATGATGTTTAGAAATAAAGGTCAGGGCACTAGGTGTGCTCATTGATGCTGGGCTGTCACTGCTTCCAGGCTCCACATGTGTGTAACACACACACATACACACAGTACTAACCCCTGTGCACACATGGGGTTAGTACTTTTATTTATTTTTGTGTTTATTTTTAAAACAGAAGCATGAGTCCAGACCGATACCTCTGACTCCAGTCCAGACCGATACCTCTGACTCCAGTCCAGACCGATACCTCTGACTCCAGTCCAGCTCCAGAGGGCTCATTCTAACTTTCCACTTCTTTGTAAGTTTTCTGTCCTACAGTGAAGAAATCCAGCTCTTATCTATAATTTTTTATGTATTTGCCCACCACCAGCATACATATAAAACAGTTGAAATACGGATATGCCCTTTGGAGGAACAAATTTGCCAACTAGAGCACTAGAGCAATGAGTGTGCTTTGTTCTTTTAGGTTTTTAGCCTCCGAGTATCCGGTGGTAACGCTGTTTGCCAGGGTTATGAGGTCGGCTCCTCTTTCCCCACCCCTTCAGCATGGTCATGTGATCCCGTGTTAACACACTCATTCATCACCAACAGCATTCCGTCTCTCATCCATATCCTGGTTAAACATTAAAAAATGTATACCGAGCAAACTTCACTCTTGTACTGCCTCATTGGATTTCCGACTTTTTTCATTTTATTGTTTTTATTTTTGCCTTGCAAACAAGATGATCAATACCAGCTTATGCTAAGGAAGTGGAAAAACTAATTTTTATAATGTTCAGTTTGTGAAATTGAGGATACCCAGGATGTACGTACCAAGTTGGTTGTTGGAATTTCCCCCAACCCCCCCTCCCGGGTTTACAGTCAAGGGGAGTCAATAAAGTTGACACCTTTTATTCTTCATCAGCCTGTGGCCATCTTCTCCAGCACAGGGGTGATGCCGGGTGGGTGGGGCTGGGTCGCTGCCGTGCCTTCTTGCCTTCCTCAGCTTGTGGGGGAGCAGCGAGCAGTTGGTCAGGAGGCATCTGCAGCCGTTCTGTTCCACGTGGAGACCGAACACCAGACTCGCAACTCCCGCCTGAATGATTATTCCGCCCTCTTGACACCAGCAGGTCATCAGCAGGTCTTGCGTGACCTTGCCAGGGGGACTCTCCCGGGCCTTGTGTGCTCCTGGACTTTCTTCCCAAATCTATCTCGATATGTAGGCTTCCTCCACCCCTAGACAGCCGTGACTTGGAGGAATCTTCCTTCCTTCCCACTGAGCACAGCGGGGTGTTGGGGCTGGGAAGTGGGCTCCCACGATTCAGTTCTGGTTGCCAAGGGCTTGGCTGAGGTCGAAGTAGGGTGTGTTCTGCACCCGAGGCCTTCGGTGGTTCTTGGACTTTTTGTCTGTGGGGCAGGTTGGTTCCACCCATGGCTTCCTTTGTTCATTCCTCATCTTTCCGGGATTGTTCTTCAGGACTGTTCTTGGATTCTCCTGGGGCAGGGTGGGGGAGTCCCTCATTGTAGCTTCAAACACCTGTAAGGAGATCTGGGACTTCTTTGTGTCCTGCACTCCGGGGAGGTCCAGCTGGTGTGCCGTCTGCTGGATTCCGCTGGTGACCAGGCGGGAGGTCCTGGGCTTTGCAAAGCTGGCGCTGATTCCCTCTGCTGGCGGACTGTGGGAACTGCATGGCTTCTTGGCCGTTTGTTGTGTGCTTTCTCGTGCTCCGAAAGTGCTTGTGATTATTTTTGGAATAAATAAATAAACAAAAGTCTACCTTTAAAAATGAAGCTATTTTATGGGAGTAAAAATTCAAGTTTGGGTTTCTCCTAACCTATTTTCTAACGCTGGCAGTTTGTCTCTACAGTCTGTCTCATCAGAAACCCTGGTTTCTTACCTGGGGGCGTGTGTCCCCGCCGGTATTACCTGGGGTGTTACCTGGGATGCGGGTAGGAATGACTGGGCCCCGTTTTGGAGGAAACTGCAGGCCCTGAAGCCTGTGGCAGAAGTGGTGTGACTGAGAGACGGAGTCCGATCTTTGAGAAGGAGCCGGCCTTTGCTGTTGAGTTTGAACTGACTCCGCCACTTCCCGCTGTGCATCACTGGGAACATTACCTCACCTCTCTGAGCCGCGGGTTGCTCATCTGTAAGATGACCTAGTTCACAGGGGATTTAAAGATTAGAAAAGTGCACGCAGCCCGGGCTGGCGTAGCCCTGTGGAAAATGCACACAAAGTTACAGTGCCTGCAGTGACCTTCGCGCCCTTACCCTCCAACCCTGGCCCCGACCGAGGGCATTGCCATGGTCAGCAGTGGGCTTAGTGCCTCGGTGGTGAAGGTCGCTGTGCTTCTGTCCGGCCAAGGCGGATCAGTGGGGCCTGTGACGCGGCCGGGCACATATGGCTTTATTCAAAGGCCAAGATAAGCCAGAAAACCTTTTGTTCTGAAGGTGAAGCTCTGGGTTTATAAGCTTCACAAAAGCGCCACAGAGTAGAGCAGGGTTGAGGTTTTGAGGAGGTAGAAGTACTGGGGTAAGAGAAAAAAGGTGGCGTTAAGTATAACGTAGGCACCTGGGGAATGATATTGAGATGATCATGTACCGCATCAGGCGGTACTGGAAACATGACTGACTAACCATTCTGCTATACACCTGAAACCAATACAAAATAGTATTGAGTGTAAAGTGTAACTGAAAAAATTTTAAAAAGAAAAGAGAAAAAAAGATCTGGGGATGAAGAGGGAGTGCGTGCAGGGGGCAGCTGACAGCCCATCAGCCCAGCATCCGTCCCTTCTGGAAGTGACGCCTACTTCCTCTGGAGAACTCTTCCCCCCTCTCAGAACCCAGCACGTGCCTTTCTCCCCTGACTAGCTGGTCACCACTGAAGTGGGCACGGGACCCTCCTGCGGCCTGCTCCGATGGAGCCCCTCCTTCGAACATTTGCCAACTAGAGCTGGAAAAAGGGTTTTATTTCTCTGGAGGCAAGTGCTACGGGCTCAGTGGCTGTTGGAGGCCATGTTTGTTGTTAAGTGGCCGGACGCTGGTCTGGAGAAAGGAAGGGGAGGCACAGAGGGAAGAGAGGCAGTCCAGGTGCTTTCCAGGCCCAGGCTCAGGTGTCCCTCCGGCCAAGCTGCCCTTCTAGTTTTATAAATGTTCCAAGGACATTTCTCTTTGTCTTGCCTAGTTTGGGCTGAGCTTCTATCACTTGCAACAATAACAACAACAACAACAAAACCCATGACTAATGCAATGACTCTGAGACAAGGAGACACGTGAGGCAGTACAGGGGTACACGGGTTGGTGAAGCCCTGGCGTCACCTGGAGCTGCCTTGGACCTGCAGCCAGGGGGCCTGGCCGTGGCGTGGTTTCTGCTCTGAAGTGCTCCTGTCACAGGTGGGCACAGGTATCCAGGTTCTTCATGATCGCAGACAAAGAATTAAAGCAAACATACATAGAGTTTAGAGCAGAAAGAGCAGCTTTATGAAGCAATAGTACACTCCACAGGACATGGAAGCAAGCCACCTCTAAGCAGAGAGATTGAGGGCAGTTATATCCTGCCTAGTTTTGGCGGGCTTTTATTGTGCATGTACAAGTAGTTATACTACTTTAAAGCTACTGTGCATGTGGTCTCCCGTCACATTCCTTGATTGGCCACTGGGGAAGAGGGTCCTGCAATGTTAATTTACTGTAATGCTAATATAATGAAGCGGGGGTCATGGAGCATCTTCTGCGCAGGTGCATTCGCGATTCACCGTGATTCGGGGCTTTCCCAGAAAGCGGGAACAACCAGTCTTAGAACAGGGTCTCTGTCCTGTAACGACGTCCTTTACCTTAGCCCAGGGGCACCTCCAGAGTTTCCTCCTTCCTATCGCCTGCCTCGCACGTACAAACTTTCTCTCCTTCCCTGCCCTCCATCTTCCCTTGATTTGCCATTAAGCTCATGCTTATTTCTCCCATAAGAGCACAGCTTTGACATTCAGATGTTTTTGGGCCACCTGTGACCCTAAATTCTTTGGATCTCAATATTCTAACTATAGCATGAAGATGACATGTGCCTTTTAGGGTGGTTTCGACGATCACATGGGCTTGGGATCACATGTACACTGAGCACAGGGATGGCTACGGCCAGGCACACTTGGCATTCATTCGGTGAGCTGCCTTGGCACTGCCAAGTTCACACCCTCTTTTGCAAAACAAATGACAGAATTGTGGGAGTCTGGCCATTTGAGCGTTGATGCCTGATGTTTCTGCCATGTTCCCATTGCTTCATGTTTGAAGATGGACCTGGGGGGGGGCTGGGGGAGGGGAATAGGAGTGTGGGAGGAAATATGTAGAAAGGGAACTGCGATTTCTACTGAGCCTGAGGTTCCCCTGGTGCCAGGTCACAAAATGTAAGTGAGAGAAGGTCCTCATGGTCCTGATGTTGAATGGACCCAGATCACAAGGTAAGGGGCACGTTCTCTGTTTGTTCAGGCTGTCATTTTCTTATCCTACAGTAAGATATGAGTTTAGTGTAGTCATCTCAGTGAGTTTAAAAAGAGTTTGATTACTTTATATCTGCAAGTTAATCTAGCTCAGAAACGTGGATAAAATGCTCTTGGAATTGTAACATTATGGGTTTGCTTATTATGGATGAATATCTTCACGTTGACCAACACAAACAGACATCACACAAAACCAGCCCTCTGAAATAAACCAAGCCTGCCAAATCCAAGGGTTCTGTCTCGCATTAAAAATGCATTTTATTTATGAAAGTTTATTTGGGCAAGGAAGGATAAAAGGAATAGACCACATATCCACTTCAAATGCAGTATATGACTAAACATAAATGACTGCGTGTCCTACAATGGTTCCATGATTTAAAATAATGAAAATAATGAGAATTTTAAAATAAATGTAAAGCTGCCCCAAGATTTTTGCCTTGAGATGATTATTAATGATGTCAGTAGAAAAGGACTCATATAGTTTAGAAATTGTTTAATATTAGAATCAGTAGAGAGCTTTGGTGGCCACAGCCATGAAAATTTAGTTATTCAAGAAAGTGGTGTGTGCTGCTCAGAAAACGTGGTCCAATGTGAGGCAGTTTTCACTGGGTAACAAAAGGACACCTAACGTTAATTATCTACCTCCTGCTGGGTGTGTGCTAACCACTTCACACTCCATATCTCATGTAAGTCTCATGAGAGCCTGGACCGAGGCACAGCCATGACTCGTGTCTTACAGGCGACAAAACCAAGGGGAAAAATATCGGGCTGCATTGTCCTGGCCGTTCACGCAGCAAACAGGTATGGCCCCCCCCCCCCCGCCCACCTCGTGCTTTGCAGGATAAGAAAGTCATGGTCCCATGATCATCATGAAAACTCAGCTATCATTATCGATAGAACAGTCTCAGAGATTTTACAGGTAAGTACTTGACTGTAACTTTTCAAATCTTCATTAAAATCTTCCTCAGAACCAGAAAAAAACAACAAAGTCTTTCCTCCCCCAATGACAACACACATAACTTCCCTTTCCCAAAACTGAATCGTCCCCATCTCCACTGTTGTAAGTCCCCTCACCTTCCAGATCTCAGAGTTCACGCTACTGTTCTGATGGGCGCATCCCCCGAGGTAACGAAGACAAGGGACTTCTCTTCTTGGACATTTCACATTTGACTCAGCCCCTCTTTTGTCTGATGGCAACGGGGCTGCCCACAGAGAGGCCATATTACGTATTCCTTAAAAGGACCCCTTCGTTGTTCAACCTGGGGTCCGTGCAGATGCCGCCGCTGGCTGTTGTGTGGCTGTGTAAAGGAGGTGTATAGCCTTTGAGCCTCCATTTCCCTGTCTGTGGAATGGGGGGACCACAGGGGCATGGTGGACCTACGGGAGATGCTGTGCTGTACTCCCTGCTTAACAAAAAAGTTTTTAAGAGTTTAAACAAGTTTAAAAGTTTAAAAAAGTTGAAGCTACATTTATACTATTAAAAACAAAGAACTGTAACTTGGTGACTCCCAGAAATTTTTACCGAAGATTTCTATAGCAGCAAGTGTATTATTTGGCAGATTACTTTGATAGAGTGACTTTGCGGATATTTTTCTTGTTATCACTTTCTTCACTATAAACTTCTATTTTAAATTCTGTAACAGGTCTTAGTTTGTCCCTTCGATACTGGCTGATGTCTGGAAATCTTAGAGCTACGCCCTTAGAGCCTCATAAATGGGTAATTTAAAACTTTTAATTTCTTTCTAAGCAGCAACACTTAAGACAGAGAGAGCATGTTAGTTAGTGGGACCTTCAACCCTCTCTGACCTGCGGGATCCGCCTTGTGTATGGAAGTACTGAGGTTTACACGTACCACCCTCCACAGCCTTAGGACTATTTTGGAAAATGGAAAAGGATGAATCTTATTTTTCATCTTGGGAATGAAATTATTTTTGTGTTTTTTTTATTTTTGCTTTTAAAATAGTAAGATCTGAACAAATATCCCAGCGAGCCAGTCTACCAGCTGTCTCACTTCCATGAGTCTGGAATGTGCAGTTTTGATAAGGGAGGTAGGTAAAATTCTTTGGCTACTTCCCTGACTCTTGGTAATATTTTACCCTAGTTTTGTATTACCTATTCCCAAAATGCTTAAAAACAAAAAATGTGGCAGTCTCCTAAAAATCAGGTTCACAGGGTAGGGGGAGGGGCCCACAGATGAGCAGCACTGGGATGCTTGTGTTCTCAGTGTGCAGCTCGCACGCACGCACGCACACGGACGCTGTGTCAAAACTGTGAGCCTGGTTTTGTCTATTTACAAGGCTCTTTTGCAGACAGTTTATGTGAGCTTCTAAATTAGTGGTTTTCAAAGGTTCCACACCCAGGGATGTGGAAAGAGAATGTTAAAACTCTAAATTTAATTATCTCATCTTACTGTTGCTCTATGAAGTATACGGCGTATTTATGGTGCAAGCAGGTGTAACCATAGAGCCGGGAGGAAAGCAACTTGTGTCTCATCACACAGACACACGTCCTCTTGTTCTTTCTCTCCCAGGATTTTGAAGGTTGATTTCAAGATGACTAGAAAACAAACGTGGTCAGCAAAGCTTCCCACAGCCTGGCCTCAAACCTTGATTTTCTTAAGGTTTCTGTCTCAAATCGGTCCTCAAGGTAACATGGTCTAATCAGAGAGACCAAACCTTCACTGGATGGTCAAATTCTATTCTCTGTCTACAGACCACGCACCCTGCTGCCCCTCCCTGACCCCTGTCAAAGCCTTGTTGTTCAAATGGAGCAAGGAAGTTTGAGGATGTAGACTGTGAATAATAAACACAATTTCTCTCAAAGTTATGTAGACTTGTGCTCTAGCAGGCTTGCATTTCTGGCTTTATGACAACATAGCACAGCCTCATAATTAGTATTCAGAATCTTAGTTACACGATGTTCCCCCAATTATCCTGTGAAGGGCTTTTGTTCTTTCATTCAACAAGTGACACTGAGTTCCCCCTTCTGTCATCCACCACCCTGGGTGTAGGCAAAGGCACTTGCTTATTATAGTCACTTTAGTGAAAAAAAAAAAACACACAAAAAAACCCAAAACAGTTGCTAGTGAAAGGGTGACAAATGGTGAGGGAAGGAAACGTGACTCGGGGTGGGGAACATACAAAACAGTGTACAGATGATGTGCTCCGGAGCTGTACCCCCGCTGCCTGGATGATTTTATTCATCAGGCAATAATACAGTCAATAAAAAAATTAAAAAACAAAACAAACATTGCTAATAGTCAGCTCTGAGCAACTGACTTCAGTGTGCGGGTGAGGACTGTCTGTTACCAGCACATTCAAGAGGTTTGTCTAAACCTGTGTGTTACAGCAGCTCAGGCTGCTTTGAAAGTCAGACTGTTTCGATACGTCTACTAGAACCCAACGCCCTGGAGAAACTCACCAAGTTAGTAAATAAAGGAGTAGCTTTCCCCATAAATTAACAGGCAGAGGATTTACCATGAACAAAGTTCAGCTTGCCTATTGAATTATCTCTGCTTCTAAAACAGAGGATTTTACAATGAATGAGGTTTACCCTTGAGGGACAAACATAAACAGAAAGGAAGAACGTCCACATTTTTATCATAAAGACTTATGCAAATAGGAGTCTTCTAGGTGAAAAGTGAAGTTCAAATCTAAGACTGGAGGCCACATGCCCGTGTCTGCACGCAGATGACAGAACTCGGGCAGTCAGGAGCTCTCTGCTCACGCACTTGCTTCTGTTGCCTCCTCCCTTCTTCCTGGGGCCCCTCCTGCTTGGAGCTACTGATGGAAGAGTTAGGAAGAGAAGAGAAAATCTTACCCTTTTTTTTTTTACCCATACCCGAGGATATGGTTTTTTAAAAAATGATTAGAGAGAGAGATGGAGGGAGGGAGGGAGAGAGAGAGAGATCAATCAGTCACCTCCCATACACTCCCTGATCAGGAATCAAACCTACAACCTTTTCTGTATGGGAGCTCACTCCAACAAACCGAGCCACCCGGCCAGGGCAGGGACTCTTACCCTTCAGACCAAAGGTAGAGTGAGGCAGGAAGCAGGAAAGGCGAATGGCCAACAACTCCCGAGCATATACAAACAGGCGCACACTAAGAAACCTCAAATTCCCTTCATTCTTCTGCAGATCTGGTCTGATGGGTATAACAACTTGCTACTATCTAGACTGAGAACCAGGAAGAAAGATTTACTTTCATATTATTGTAATAATTTAAATTCCTCTAGTAAAAAATGAAATCTAACTTCTTAGCTCAAGAAACCTACATGTAATATAGAAAAAAGCCTTAAGATCAAGATTTGACCTGGTAAATACCTCATTGGTGCGATCTGCTAAGATCGTGAACAGCGTGTGATGTCCACTCCTAACCACAGCCAGTGCCTTACACTGAGGGTGCATCTGAGCTTGCCAGTTCTCCAGAATGTTTTGGGAAGGCTCACTGTGGTCGGCCCGCTCTCCTGATAAGAGGTGGCAGCAGGCTCTGGATAGAAAGCGCTGTGCAGAGCAGGATGCTCAGGCAGCTGCTAGACAACCTCGTGGACAGCGCTAGGTCTGCAGTTTCTTTTCAACCTCAAGATTTTGACCTTCCCCTGACATTCTTTGGTGGAGTCTGGACATTGGGATAAAGACAAAAGGGGCCAGGATCACTTTAAACAAAGAAACAAACTTGAAATTCTTGGTCATTTGTTTACCGTTTGAAGCAGTTATTTGCACAAAAAAAGAATCTTTAAAACTTGGGAGCGTTGTTCATCATGGTGAAACATTTGCAGCAGTCCTCAAATGGGAAACTATGTGAATGCAGAAGTGGTTCTGGTGAGGGAAGGAGACTTGTCTGTGCTAAGAGCTCACCTTGCCCCTCTCTTGTCTGAACTTCCTTTAATCCTTCTGTTTTGGAGATATCAGTGGGGACTATAGTCCAGTTCTCCTTCCCCTGGACCAAAGGCTTAAACCCCTTCTGTGTTACACCAAATACAATTTCAACCTCTTGCAAAGTGGCTCTTTCACAGGCTGTTGTGTTGTGAAGACCTGATGTTCAAAGACTATTGGCTGCCCACCTTAAAATGTGACACCCATTTCTCCTTCTCAGTAACTGAATCCTGAATTTGGAAAGCCATGCACACAGCTAGAAAGATAAGTTTTCTTAGCCTTTCTTGCAGCTAGTTGTGACCAGATATCGACCAACTGACCAATGAGTATATGCGGAAGGGCTGAACTATACTTCTTGGTGGTCCTTAATAGAGAGGAAGTGATGTCTTCTGACCCTTTATTCTTTTTCCTACATGGAAAGCAAATGTAATGACTGGAGCCCCAGCAGCTGTTATGAACTACATAGTGAACTTGAGAAGGAAGCCAAGATTATAGAAGGAGCATGTGTCATTCATACCATGGAATGCTCTACCAGCCCAAAATGCAACCTCCAGACTTTTCTACGTAAGAGGCAAGCAAATATCTATTTTTATGAGCCATTTATCGCATGCAGCTGGGACCTAATCCCAGCAGATACAGTTGGGAAATTGTTGAAGGAACTGCTCTGAAATATTAAGTATTTGGTGTACCAAATACAATAGCAAACACATCTCCAATGCAATTAATAATGCCAACAGTTTATCTTTGAATGGTTCTGAGTCACCTTGCATGTAGAGGGGACCCGTCACCAGGGGTAATGTATGTCAGTTAAGCATTTCTTAGGGTGTTATTCTTAAAGATGCTGGAGGGTTCAGAAATCATGTTTTATGTTGAATAATTACTAAAATGCCCGATGACATTATATATACTTCACAGTATTAGCATCTTCGGTTGTGAGGGTGTAAACACTTATTTAAAGGGTGTTTTTAACTAAGAAGACTTATTTCACTGAGTGCCTACTATGCGACAGACCTTGTGCTCAACACTTGTGTAGTCTCATTTAATCTTTACAAATACACACTGTTCTTATTCTTAATTAACAGGTGGGCAAAATAGAAGGGATCAGCTAGTTGTCCAAGGTCATATGGCAAAGCTGGAAATCAAACCAAGGTCAACCAGGCTTCAGAACGGGTTACGAAACACCACACTAAAGCATCTTCCGTGTTTATATTTTTCTAGATAGTCTTGACACTCCTATAAATTTTCCATTGATTTATGTCAGAACGCTGTCCGTTTTTATAAATTAGAAGGCTGGAACCCAGAGACGGCCTGTTTATCCTTAGGGCTCAGGCAGTCCCATTGTCAAGAGTTTGCTCCCAAGGACAGGGAGCCAGAGTCATTCTCCATAAAGCGACCTGATCTCCTCAAGTGTGATGTAGAAGTCTGGCTCTTTAAATTAAAAAAAAAAAATCCAAAAAACGAAGCCATCCAAGGTCACTGAGACTCAGTCTGGGAATATTAGAAGCGCCACTGAGTTAATATAGGCAGACACATTATGTTGTTATATTTTAATCAGAATCAGGCATTAAATGGCATCAAACACTCTGTATATCCCTTCCCTGTTCCAAATTTCATAAACTTCAAACACAAACATGACACAGTTTTAAGAATTATTTTGACTGGCCTCCCCAATCCCAAAGGAGATTAAAAAGTAATAATGTAAAAAAGTTAAGGTCAAGGTGTCTTAATAGCACAGCTAATGACTGACTGCTTCCTCATGGCTCCTGCTCCACCCTGAATGCTGCTGGGCGTCACTCGCTGTCAAACAACTGGTTAGTTATTACTTCCCTGGGAGATTGACTGTCCCCGAACGTGGGCCATGCTCTGGCACAGGGACACAATAGGCACTTACAGTGGGGAAGTTACCTCCTCCAGGTTGGGTCCGACGTTTGGCTCTTAAAAGCAAGATAAAGAATCAACAAAGAGAATGTTCTGCGAGTCTGTGCTCTTGGGATGAAGTGCTGGGATTTCGGAGCATTGTCAAGGGCATCTGCACCAGATGTTGTGGGGAGCTTTGGGGAGGGGCGAGCAGGCTGTTTCTGGACTGGGCACCCTGGCCCACTCCGACTTTTGTCCTGAGTGATGGGCCATCTGCACAGGGACGCTCTCGATCTGAATGCAGCATGGAATGCAAATCATCGGAACAGATGCTGGCTGTAAACAATGGGTGAGGCTGCACGACTCCCTGCAGGGGTATGGCTCGGTGTCTATGGAGCAACCGCATCCCGAGACGCCCCTCGTGACCCTAGCTTGTTTGCACGCGCACAGCCCCATCCCTAATCCACCTCGTCCAAGTCTTCCCCTGCAGTGGCTGCTTCTAAAGCTGCCAGGGCTTCCGCCACTGCCGCGTCCTCGTCCTCTGTCCCCACAGTCCCATCTCCAGCACAGCCGGGGGCATCCTCCCACCCATTTGTCGGATGGGCCGTAGGCACAGCCTGGGTGGGATCCTCTTCTTTAAAGTAGACACTCAGGACTTTTGCCGCCGCAGCCTTGTTTAGTGAATCCCAGCTTCTCTTCACGGAGGAAGGCGTGTGCGAACCCTGCCCCGGCCCGTCAGAGCACGTTTCCTCCGGGGGCTCCTCCTCAGGATGGCTCTTGAAAAGGTAATCTTCTTCCTGGTGACCTGCATTGCCTCCAGCCGAGTCCCAACACTGGGGGTAGTCTGGGGCTGGTATCTGGAGGACGTGCTCTTGTACTCCCACAGCAGGACATGCTGCCTTGGGAGGGACCCTGGAGTCCCCACGTCCGCTGACTCGGGTCTCTTCTGAGGACTGCAGCGCCCAGTCTGTTACCCTGGAGTCCCCTCCCTCAAGGAAGGGTGGACTTGGGTACACGTGGTTCGCCCTACTGGCCCAGGAACCTGTGCCACCCTGCCCAGGCTCCCCAGGGGGCTGCAGCACCGCAGTGGGCCCAATGCCATTGAGGGCGCTGCCGGTCTTCTCCGCACAGTGTCCCCCTCCTCCGCCCCCCTGAGGGTGCGGTCCCTGGGGAGGCCAGCAGGGCTCCTGCGGACCAGCTGTTCTGCTTCTGCTCACAGTCCTCCTCAAGCCCTCACCCTGAAGGTCATTTCTATGCACCTGGACCTCGCCACTCTGTTTGCCTTTTAATTTAACCGTGTCCTCTTCATCAAACTTGCAGCTGTTCACTTCGTTGACGTAGCCAGGCGAGGGCACTTGGACCGGGTCGAAGAGATAGCTGGGGTGAGAATGAGGAAGATCAGTCAGGCTCATCATTAGCTTTATTCATTTATAACTATTAATCACTCATTTCTACTATGAACGATTTCCTCTCTTCCTGTTAATTTCCATGATTAGTTACTCATTTAAGCCTGTATGTGTGTCTCAATCAAATAGACACAGTTGGTGTGAAAACGTCCCACCACTGGACCTGGTCCTAGGAGGAGATCCAATCGAGGGTGGGCAGAGGACACAGAACTAAGCCCTTCATGAAATTTGAAAACAAACAAACAAACGAAAGTAAATGTCCAAACACAGGCAAATAACCGGTAAGTACTGAGGTCACACCCCTCAGTGAAATATTATACAGTCATCAAAAGGATAAATATAAAGTCTGGACTGGCATGAAAGACACTTATGTTTTTTGTAAAGTCTAACATCCCATTTTGATTACAGTGGAGTAAAACTTGCACGTGTATGTATGTGTGCATATATACGGATAAAAATACACATGTATATGTATAAAGGTATGGAATAGAACTATAATAATAAAGATATATTTGTTAAGGAAGCCAAATCATCAGTTAATATTCCCTTTATTTTACAGAGAATTCTGTTCCACTATCTTCATCCTGGAACAGAATCTGGAAAACACTGGGAGCACAAATGTGATAGGGGAGATTCATTTCTAGTGACACCGTGCTGGCAATCCTCTCAAACCCAAGGTTTTCTCTGCACTTGAACTCTCTGGAGAAATGTAAATTCAGCCCCAACCAAGTTCAGTCATGGAGAATGATGGGGTTCCCAACGTCTCTGAGAAGGAAGCAAAAACACTCAAACAGTTTGAAAATCTGGGCCGTTTGTCCTCTTAATGATCTCAGTGCAGTTCCAAATGCGTAATTCCTTGGCCACGCCGGTCCCGCCCCAGGCTAGAGAAACACCTTTGTGCGAGTCGTGGATTTCTCCACTCGAGTGAGCTGCGTTTTTTCTCAACATTACCTGTGTATCATTTTACAGCACCTGCACCCCATCTGGATTATGTTCTGTTACCATCTGGAAAAGGAAACATAGAAAAGGAGAAAACACGGTGAATGACACTTTCATATAAATGAAGTTTGCTTTTTCTTTCCCAGGTGCTCACAAGTTAGTGGCATCTCAGGTCTTCGGCAGAAGGATAACACGTGGGCCAGGGAGGCACAAGAATGCCTTTTGGTGTCGAAAATCACCAGTTCAGAGCCCTCACACACTCACTGACTCTTGTCTGTGTATCAGCCCCCCCCCCCCCCCAGTGCTGGAAGTTTCGACTGTCTCCCCCATTTTGCAACGGCACAAATACAGGTGGAAGAATGCCCGTGAGAGAAAGGTGGGGCTGGAAAGGGCCTGTGTGTTTTCTATTCCACCGCCTTCTTCGGGGCACCCGGGAGCAGAAGGATGAGAGAGAGGAGGGGTGTCCTTGTCAGGGGATTAGCTACTCAAGTATTTAAGGACATCAGCGTACGGCAGCCACTCTGTGTGGTCCATGTTGGAGACCTGAGGGGGTGACAGCCAGAGTCCCCAGCACGACCTTCACCTGGGCCAACCTGCTCCTGCTCTCCCTTTCCATCCCAGGGATGGTTCTGGCTGTAATTCACGGACTCCACTCTCATGCAGTTCAAGGACACAGCGGCCTGTGGGGCTTCCAGGTGGCAGACAGACTCAGGTCTGTGCCTCTTTCATTTCTCAACAGCCGACTGTCTCCTGCCCTTTCCCAAGGTCACATTCCCCTTGTCCCCCCCAAAATTGGCCTCTGAATAAAACCCTCTCTTCATGTAAAATTGACCATATTCTTCTGGTCTTTCCTTTGAAAATCCTAAAAATGAGTGTGGAAAAACCTTTAAGTCACCCGCCATCTCTAATATCTATGACCTTTGAAAAGACAAGACAATCAAAGAACAGAAAGCCCTAGTCCCTCTGTCTCCACATTGGCTGGGTCACTGCCTGCCCTGCTCTCTCTCTCCCCTTCTTTCAGTCATGGATGAATTTCCCAGGATGCTGCTTCACAAGCCTTTACCCACCAAGAAAATGCCTGGTGTTTTCTGAGAAGTGCGGACCGGTTGGTTGGTTACAGGAGACTAGGTTTACATAGATAAATCAAATCCACAAATAACCTCTCATGCAGGGGTGAAAAAAAGCTCCCCCCCAGAGATATCCACAGCCTCATCCCTGCAACTTGTGAATGCTACCTCATATGACCAGAAACAAAGAAAAGAAAAAAAATCTCTGCAGATGTGATTACCGATCTGAGGTGGGAAGATTTGCCTGGATCATCGTGTTCAGAGTCCAGCTCTGCCTCTTCCTGGTTATGTGACTTTGGGCCTCAGCTATTTCATCTTTAAATGGGGATAATGATATGCCCACACACGGGGTTGTTGGGGATTATATGAGTTAATATTCATACTAAGCATATACCTGTTACTCAGCCTTGTTTGGATACGGCATGCTTAAAAAGACTATGGCCTTGCACTTGAAAAAGATGTAGTCTACTTGCATGACAAACGTGTACAAACAAGAGCATTAATAATGCAATACCAAGTGATACTTGTTCTGATATATGGGCCAAATGGTGTATTTCCACCAACTGTGGCACCAACTGGAAGACACAAACCCCAAGTGTGACAGAAGGTCCACAGACAGAAGTCACTGGGGCTTAGCCTGCAATATGTGTGTGCAACTTTTCTCCTTCTTCAAAGCACTCAATTAAACTGGCCATTTCCCAAACCCGGGGCTGTGTTTCCAGCCTCTGCTCCCCATTTATGTCTCTTTTCTGCTAATAATCCATGAGTCAGCTGGATGAACAGGACGAAACGCACCATGTGCACCTGCTTCCCTCCTTCCCCCCTCCTCCCCTCCTGCCTGCGTTCCCTCCATACCTGCTCTCAGACCCTGCCTCCTGCCACATGGGCAGCACCTCTGTTTACCCAGGACTCTATCAAAAAACAAAATAACACAATCAGCTGGGAGGATGGCCCCCCGCAAAGAAAAGAAAGAAAAGGCTTTTAAGTGTTTGAGACAGGGTGTGATGTGGGTGATGAAACAACTGGAACAAATGTAAAACAATCATTGAAAGATATCAGGTCGGCCAACTTCGGGATGGTGACTGGAAGAGTCGTACAGAGGGAAGGTTTCCTTGTGAAAGGAAGGAAGGAAGACAGGCACGTCTGGAGTGACACCTTGTGTTGCCTGTGACTCGGAGGCTAAGTCGACCCTGGGGAAGCCTGGCTGGATCTGTCCCCTCCCTCTGCTGCTGTGGCCACATAAGCAACATGCACCCAAGATGCAGTGACTGCTGAGATTTAACAGCCACCACTTCCTGTTTCCTTCAAAATTTACACGTCACCTGTGGCTTTTAGGGTTCCCTCCCTCTGCTCCAGGAAAACCATAGAATCTGTATTTTTCTTCAAAGCCATGTAATTGTGAAGGATGTTTTCACAGTTGTCCCCTTGCAGGATCAAGTTTCCAGCCACCCCCCCCAACCCAATGCCTCCCTTTAGGGCACACCACGTGGGTTTCCCACAGAGCTGGGCCCACACCCGAGCGCCGTGCTCTGCGCCTGTCCCGGGCCCGTGGTCATGGCCTCTGCGTGGGCAGAGGTCCTGCCCTCTCTCACCTCACCCGGTGTCTGCCTCCCCCAGTGACACTCCTTCTCTCCATGAGACCAGCGCTAGTGTCCAAGGTGGTGTGACTGCTGGTGGAAAGGGTGGGGGCTAATGCATTTCGGCCAGCCCCTGCCTGCCCATAGCTACAGTTATTCTTCCTTATTTGATGATTCCGAATATCCAATTCGTTTTTTTTTCTCTTTCCACATGTCACTCCCACACCTACATCCTGCTTGGAGGGAGGCATTCTCCCATTGGTGGGTGCAAAAAGGAAATACTCCTTGTCCGGGGTGAGACACGGACTTGGGAAGAACATACATTCTTGTGGAGTAAGACTGAGTTTAAGACGGGCCACCTACCTGCTTTCTCTGTCCTGCTCACTTGGACGACAGCCAGCTTAAAGGTGAGAAATCGGTTGTCAGGTGCCCTTTATTATCGAGCAAAGACAGAATTTGCTTTCTCTTTGGAGCACAAAAAAGCAACCGCGAAGCAAAGGGCAAATATCCTTTACAACCATCATCTCGTTTACACAGGGGAAAAGCAAATACCATTAGGGTGGGGTGCCCATCACCACCGGCGCCTGCCTGCTGCCTGGGGTTTGTGTTGGGGGTTGGCTCCGCCCTGGGTTTGGTGTTGAAGCTAAACAGCCACGTGTTTGAGGATGGACACGGCAGTGTCCCTTCATTTCTAGTCAGTCTCCTTGCCAGGAAAATCCTGTTTCATAAGGGGGAGAAGGGTGGTGGTGGGAAGAAGGGGCAAGACCGGGAGAGCCAGGAGTTTGCCAGCCGGGTGGAGAAAGGGACTGATGGTCCAACAGGAAGTGAGGGGGACATAGGAGAAGGCTTCACCCAGGAGCAAAGGGCTGCCTTCGCAGATTAGGTAATAATACTAAATCAATGTTCATTTTCTGGGGCTCTATAGAAAAATGCCCTTGTTCTTAGGAAATACACAGTGGAGTATTTAAGAGTAAAGAGCATAGAATCTGTAACTTATTAACATGATTTAGGAAAAAAATTGTGAGTGTGTGTGAGTGTGTGTGTGTGTGTGTGTGTGTGTTTAGAGTTTAGAGAAAGAGAATAAACCCGAAGTGGTAAACATTAACATTTGGGGACTCCGGGTAAAGGGCATTATATTTTTATAATAAAAATAGTCATTTTATTATAAAATTTATATAAAATAAACCACAAACATGACAGTTAAAAATAAAACTTTAACAGAATAGAGAAAACATTTCAAATGAAAAAGTAGTAACCAAAACCTATCAGCTTGCTTGAAATGATTCATATTCTAGATAAGCACTTTCTTAGATTTATAATAGTTATTTCCATTATGCTTAATTAGGCTATGAAATAGTAAATATTATTTTTAAAAGATTTTCAAACCCAAGGTATATGGGGATTCTTTGTATTTTTCTCGAAACTTTTCTGTAAGCCTGGAATAATGTCAAAATTAAAAATTAGAAGAAAGAAGAAGTGTGCAGGCACTGATCAAAATCCCACTGAGCGTCGCGCACGTAGCCGGCACCCTGAGTATTTACCGAAGGCCTCTGCCCAGCAGGCGGCCCCGCGCACGCACAGTCCCCATCCTGCCTGCTGCCCCGTCTCAGCGAGGGCCTCACGGTCAGGCGCTGCGGCAGACGTGCTGTCTGCTGGCCCATGAGCACGAGCTCTTCACTGACAAGGCCTGAGCCAGCTTCAGGGCCGCTCACTCAGAACACCTCTCGCTCTTATTCAAGTGAAGAAATGATTGGTGTTAAGTTACAGGTGCCGAAGAAGTGAGGGACACATGTGAGATTTTGGAAGTTCCCACAGAGGGTTTCCCCTCTTCCATGATCAAATCTCTCACTACCCTGTGTTCCAAAAGGAAAAGCCAAGGGCAGGAGCTGGGAGAGGGACCTGGGTTCCTCCCTCCCCATTTGGGAAACAGCAAAGCCTCCGGGTGCGGTGCCAGAGCAAAGGATGCTCTGCTTCGGGGGCCCCGGTCACGGAGCTTTTAAAGCAGCTGCTGGGAAGTGGTTTGAGTTTATCAGAGATGAAGTCCTTGGAAGAGAGACATAATAAAATTAAACATTTAAAATTACAGCTCCATTTTGAAAAACCAACTTGCTGATGTTTATAAAAAAAACAGCAGGGAATTCATGTAACCTGGTGGGCAGGTGTGTTGGGAGCCGCCCTACCTGATTTCAGGAGCTGTAACCCCCCATGGCTAAGGCTGAGTGAGCGACCTTTGGACCAGAAGCCTCTAAGGAGACAAAGCTTATCTCCCTGGCAGGAGCGCCGCTTCTGCTCCTTTTACTTCATCCATAACTGGCCCCCAATGCTTGATCAGCTAGCCAATGACAGATAAGATTCCCCACGAGGAGAACGACCTAAGACAGGCACGATCATGTGGAGGCCCCAGGGAAGGGCTTGGGGGGCTATGGAGAAAGGGGGTGATGGGCCCTCGCCCCTTGGCTTTGACGTAGCCTGAGTCCTCATTCTGTCTGCGAGAAGTCTCCTAATCTCTGGGCTGCCTTACATCCCCTGCCTGACTTAAGCCTGAAACGATGACAGAGGGCAGTGCAGGCCTGTGCTGGGAAGGGTGGGCTCCCTGGGGAGATCAAGCCTGAGAAAGGATACATAAAGTCCTGTGAAACCTGCTTTGTTAAGAAAGCTCTCGATTAAATAAGGATCCAAGGAGAAAATGAGTTTGTTTCTCAAAGTTTTGTAGCCCTTTAGCTAACAGACCCTGGCTCAGAATAGGCCCCCAGAGTTCTTTGTATGATATCTACTGTTTGATCCTTACTGCCTGACGATGATTAATGAGCTTTACCGGTGTTCATGTGCAAAATGAACCCAATATAAAGCCCATTGAGGAAAAGGCTCTTGGCCCTTCTCCTTTGAGAGATTGGCCACCTTTCCTCCCCAAGCAGATTGTGTCTTGGTAGACTTATTCTCATCCGAGGTGGCCAGGGGGGCCCTGTGGGTGGAGCTCTCCCCACACAGGTGAAGCCGACAAGTTTAGGTGAGTTGCCCCCCGGTGCTGAGCTCCTGGACTGAAGAGGAATGAATGAAAACAGCTCCCAGGTGCTTTACACAGGAGGCTAAAGACGTCCTACCTGACTTCACAGACAGCACTGAGTCTGCCGTCGAACGAGGACAAGGAGATAACTCCTGACTGCCTAATCTATTTCCTCACGCCACTCCTTCCTTCCTGGGCAGGCTTTGGAAAGTCTCTGGGACACATTTTTCTGGTATGTTTCCTTTTTTTTTTTCCTAAAGAGGCTGAGCGTCACTGATTTTGGCACACCTGAGGGCTCTACAAAGATCTTTCTTCTCAGCACCATCTAACAGCCCATTTTACGCCTTCCCAGTAGCCGAGGTGCTGTGAGGTGGGTGTTAGTGTCCCCTCAAACTGGGTGTCCTGGGATCCTTGTGTGCAGAGAGGTATGTTTGTAAGTACTCTCCTAAAACGGGGGTCCTTGCTCAAGTAGCTTTGGGGACAGCAGAGAGTAAAGATGAGCACATTCATAGTTATCGAAAGGACCTGTTTCACTTGGTTGAACCTAGAAATCTTTGAAATTACTTGACCACAGAACTTTTTTTTTTCATAAGAGACTATTAACAACCAACAAAACTTGCATTTTGTGTGACATGTTGGGGAAAACAACTGCTGAAATGAGGGTCCTAATCACCTGGGGGAGGTTTGTGCCCTAAACTGATAATGTTACGGGGTGTCTAGCGAACATGGCTGGGCAATGTCTGTGACCAGTTGTCCCAGCAATGGCTCCATCACTGGCCCCTGAGATGTGGGAAAGCAGCTGAGTCTCTTTTTTCCTCCGTTTCTGCAAAATGAGGCCATGACATCGGAGCACACGGCTCCCTCACTGAATCCCGAGATCTCCCCTGCCAGGTGGGCACCAGCATGACCCTTTCATGGGCAGGCAGCCCCACTCAGTGGTTTGTCAACTACCCTATTACCCTGCCATTAGGGTGTGTTTGGGGCCAAGCCCACACTCACCCCCCCACATTCCTGTTTCCTGCCTTCAGGCCCTAAGGTCTCGGTCCCATTCCCTGCGGCCTGCAGGTCTCTGCTAGACGTGTGCTCCCCTCTTCGCCAGGAAGAACCAGGGCGCCCAGCACCCTGGAGCCCTGAGCTGGGGTGAGAGTGTGCATCACAGCGCTGTCCTGGGAGGGGTGGGGACTCAGATCAGGGGGCTCTGTGGTGGAGGAGTGTCTGTGGGACCTTCTCCTCCACTGGAATGGGCTGGGGCAGGTGCAGGCTCCTGGGCCAGAGGGTCCCAGTGGGTCCCAGAGCACCGTCTGGCAGCCCTTGGCCTCCTGGTGTGTTTTAATAGGAAACCATGTCAGTTTTTAGCAGCAAAGAGAGTCCGTTTTTAGGAGCAAAAAGAATCGGTCTCTGAGGACGTCAGGGTAGAGATTGGGGTTTCTCAGTGAAAGGTTGCCCAGGCCCCACTCAGATGGTACCATGTGAACTGCTGCCTCGCTGGCCCTTCCCGGGGCTGGTGCTGCTCACGGGGAGGCTGTCTGTCTGTCTGCAGGGCGCCCGTGGCCTTGCATGGCATCAACTCTGCGGAGCAAGCTGGGTCCTGGCCTGGGACTTTCTTGCTTTTAGGCTCACAGGATCCTGGAGGTCTGTGCTGAGCGGGGAAGCAGGACCTTCTGAACAACAGTGAAGACATTGCTCCTCTTTTCTTCCTGGGGCCTTATCCCAGGACCTCACAGTCCTCTGGATGCATCTTAAAAACACTGCACATGGCCCTTTTGGGCCTGGTACCATTTTTCCCCTTTCTTCTGATGTAGTACTTAGTCCACGCTTCTGAAGACAGATGTTTTGCGAACAGGCAGTTGTCATGCAGTGTTTTCACTGACTCCACAGCTCTCCAGCTCGCCCCTGGCAGGTACCAGGCCCGGGGCTGGTTTCTGGGGAAACAGTGAATGGCACCCCGGCGGCTTCCTGAGAGAGTCACGGAGTGTGTGCGTGTGTGCATGTGTGCGTGTGTGCGTGTGTGGGTAAGTGTGTGGGGTGGGATGGAATTTACATAAACATTTGGGAAGATTCCTCACACCACCTCTGCAGTCCCACGGAGCAGTTAAATAACAACTTAGGGTTGGGGGTTCTAGTCCCACCGTCAACATTTGTTAGCTTTGTGGCCTCTGGGCACATGCCTTAGCCACTGAGAGCATCAGTTGTCTAATCTGCAAAATGGGACCAGTAACCATTCCTGTTTGTCAGGACTACTTGGAAAATTAAATGAGATAAAATATGTAAGGCATTTACCACGATGCATGGCATACTCTCAGTACTTATCAATAACTGTTGTAGTAGTTAACATCTGAGCGCTTAGTGTTTACCAAGTACTGTTTTAAGGACTTTCAGGTATTGGTTCAACTTTACAATAACCCTTTTAGGTGGAAACCAGTATTCTATAGATAAATAAATGGATATAAATGTTACAAAGTGGTAGAGTTTGGTTACTACTAGCACTGTTGCTACGTTTTCCAGATTATATAATATGTAATTATGTAATATTTATATAGTTATGGACATTACCTAATATTTCATATTGTATTAATATAATCTGTCTTTGTAGGTTCCATTGTTCTCAGAGTCCACTGGCTTACACAATAAGCAGCAGCTTATGATCCAGGAGCTTTTGCAAAAGGGACCTGGATTCTCTTTTGAAATGCTGACAGAATTTCATAGGTGTGGTTTTATGTTTTCATCACCAGATGGCAGTACCGAGTGGTTATTTAAGCTAATATAAGAAAGGGACTTGCTAGGGGAAAGGTCTTAGAAACAGGAGAATTAAGGCACAAATAGTGTAGGTGTTTGGCCATGAAGCAAAGTTAGGGAGTGAGGGATGTGGTAAAAATTTCAGACACTTAGTGTCACCTTAAAGTCCTGGCGGCCACGGCACCACCGTGAGCAGGGCCTTCTCCAGCTCCAGCCGGCAGGAAGCTGATTCAATAGCCTGGCCAGATCGCTGAATTCTACACGGGCCACTTCTGACACAGTGACTACCCATCAAACCCCCAAATGGGAGAGTTGGGTTTCCCTCTCCCACCTGTGTGCCTGCACAATACTTCTGTGGAAGAGACCGGGGGAGGGAGGAGCCTGGGGGTGTGCAAGGGTCCAGTTCCTCCTCCCGGATCCCACCCACGTGCTACACGTGGTGTGAGCTGGTCTTGGGGCTCCACCTTCCAGAGAAGGTGTGTGGGCGTCAACTAGGAGGCAAAGATAAGCCACAAAATACATATGGCCCAATTTGAAGGTTCTGGGGGAGGAAGCCCATTATTTTTATTTAAAATACCTTCACAATATTGTGTTTGAACAGGTTGCATTTGCATGAGTTATTAAAATTAACTCCATCAGGTTCTAAGTCTCCCCGGGGTGGTAATATCCTTTTGGCTTGACTGTCTTTGTCTTGACCCACTGGCTCTTCCAATACCTGCATAAACCAATGACTACATAACTCCTCTCTCTATGAGGAGGTGTGCCTCTTCCCGGCTAGACTTTCCCGCTAAGTTACCAAATAACACACAACAGTTTGAACTCTGCAAAAACTGACATCGTCTAACGTATGTATTGCAGCTTGCTGTGTGCCTGCCACAGGGCAGGTCATGGTGGTTGGGGAAGGGACTTTAGCCCCTCCATCACCTCCATCCAGCTCTCTTCCTTTTCCCACCCGAAATGAGCCCACTTCCTGTGAGGTGTAACTTTTCTGGACAAGCCTAGATTCCTTCCCAAGCTTCTAAACCCCTCCTAGTGGAGAAGATAGTAGCATCGAATTGTTCAGGGTTCCTATGAGGATCACATGATGTAAATGTGATAGGCCTGGTAAGGTGTGCCTGGTAAGTAGCAAGTTCTTTATAAATGGCTGTTCTCATGTTCATGCTCATGATCTATAAGAATAGAACCACTGGGTGCTAGCACTCTTAGGCACTCAATAAAAATGGGTGATGGTCTGATCAAGCTTCCCCTGCAACCCCATGGGAACCAGGGCATGCCTTCCGTTTGTGGCACGTGTCCAATATGGGTAAGTTTTCTCATCTAAGAAGTTGGGAGAGTCTGAAGAAGCCTGAAGCATTTAGAAAAACTTAATTCCTGGAAACGATAAGGAAGTTTTGCAGGAGATGATGTGGAGAAAATTTATACAACACAGCCTTATAAGGCTCCAGATAATGACAGCTTTAGAATCAAGCACAGCTCATAGTTAGATGCTTGGAATGAATGAGTTTTGGGTAATTCCCAGAATCCTAGAGTGCTCAAGCAACAAAGAATCTCAAAGAACATCACACCCAATCACCTCATTTTATAAAAGGGGTCTCAAGGCTGAAAGCATAAAATAGAAGAAGAGAAGGAACAGATTGTCCCATATTTGTAGATGGCCCTCTGTGTATGGAATTAGGATTCCAAAGTTTCCTTGAATTAGAGTAAAAAGTAGTTTCTTACTTGAAAAGACTGAGTGAGGGTCTCTGAGTACCTACTGGAGGCAAGACAGTCTACTAGTTACTAGGACAGGAAGAGGCAGAAGATCTCTCCTGTCTGTTGAATGAATCGTCGCCACCCATTCATGCAAACAAATATTTCTTGAGCATCTGTTATGTGCCAAGTACTGAACTTGATTCCAGGGATCTGGAAGGAGTTTGTGGTCCACCAAGGAGACAGATACATGAAAAGATGACTAATATGGTGTTACATGGAAATGTCACATCGAATGTTACATAAGGTGAAGAGTGCCTGGGTAACCTTGGGAAGGTTAGAAAGGCTTGTGGGCGAAGGGGAGCAGCCCGTGGTGCCGGTGGACTTCCAGAGCGCCTTCCAGGGGAAGGAGGCCAACTCAGGAGTGCGGGAGTGCTACCGCGTCCCGACAGCATCTCCCTTAAACTCAGCCTTTCCGCGTGCACACTGCCATCGCCCTGAAACTGCTTTCCTGCCTGGGTTACTGCAACAGGCTCCTGTCTCTGCCTCCACCCCTGTCTTCTACATTTTCCACACAGATGTCACATGATCTTTTCAGGACACAAGTCTGAATTCACTTCGCTTGCCTAAAAGTTTTCAGAGGTGTCCAATGCCCTCAGGATATTTAATAACATAAAATAATGAAGAAGATGATAAAAATATTAAACTTGCATAGAGCTTCCATACACTTAAAGAACATAATTAATTGATCTGCATTCTTTGTGGATTCTGTATGTGTGAATTCACCTACTTGCTAAAATTTATTTGTAACGGTAATAGATACCTGGGGTGCTTTTGAGATCATTTGTGGACTTGCAAAATGTGGCAAAAAACTGAGTCGTCTAACACCTGTGCTTCTCTGGCTGAGCTCAGAGAGGGTCATGCTCTGCCTTCTTGTTCCGGCTTCATATTGTGAGTGAGTGGTTTTCTGGGATTCATTTGGTGTCATACCTTTCTTACACGTTTATGCTTTTTGTTTGTAATTTTGCTGTTTAAAATGGCCCCTGAGCATAATGCTCAGCTGCTGTCTAGTGTTCTGAAGGGTCCTGAGGTGCTTTACAGAGAAAACTCACCCAGGAGTGAGTTCCGTGCTGTTAGCCCTGAGTTCTGTGTGGATGGATTAACTACATATATAAAGTAGGGCGCCTTTAAGCAGAAACACACATAAAGCAAGGTTATGTACTGATTGATTGATGAAAGTGTGGTGACCAAAGGCTCGCAAGATCCTAACCACGCCGTTCCCCTAGGAGCAATGGTTCTTTATTCACTAGCTCACTGCAGGAAGTGACTGGGTAGAAACACTACAGTGGCTAATGGGAATCAACACAAACAACTCACTTAAAACCAATTAAGAACCTTATAAAATAAGGGGCAGTCTTTTCTGTAACATACAACCCTCTAGTGTATCATCTCTCTTTTTCTCCCTGGCCATGCTAACCTTCTTTCAAATCTTTGGACTTAGGTTTCTTTTAAATTCTTTTCAGTTGATGTTTCTTTCTAGGTCCAAAGGCCTTGTCGTAGGCTATTTCCTTTGCCGTCTCACTCCACCTCCTGCCCATTGAGACCTGGCCATCCCACACCCATCTCACCGTTCACTTTGCCTTCTCAGTGCAACTTTAATACTTTTATTTCATTAATTGTTGCTGTGTCTTTCTTGCCTCCAGCCACGTGGAGCCGGTGAATCTCCTGGTTACTGCCCTTCCCCAAACGTCTGCTCTGACTAGGTGGAGACCGGGAAGTGTGTTCAGGGAAGGAGGAGGGGCGTCAGGCATTGTCTCGAGGAGACAGGAGTTAGAAATGAGGAAGTTTGCCACTACAAGTGCCAATGCCTCAGGAAAGGAAGGGAAAGAAAAGCGCACGTGGATTTTAGTAATGAGGGGGTTAACGGTAAGAAGGGAGGGAGGGTTACAAACTGACGGACATGGATGTTGGGGTGCAGTGGGTTGGGGAATGGCTGGGACAGATGAAAAGGACTGTGGGGCGCTTACTGACTTCTTTGGGATGGGGACGAAGAAGGGAGTAGTTATACTACAGGAGGATACAGGACTGTAGGATGGTTTTGCAGGGAGAGAGAGTAAATATATTTCACGTGCTGAGGAGAAAACAGGTGACTGAAGGAAACTGAAGACAACAGGGACGGTGAAGGAAAATACAGGCTATCAAGTCGAGACCACCTGTAGAGGTTAACTCCCTGCCCTGATTCTTATTTTTCAACCATCTCAATATATTTGTGAAAACCTTTTGGTCTAGAATGAGAGCTTCAAATGGCCTGTTTTGCTTATGATGCATATAATACAACTGGTTACTAGAAAGATAAAGATCACCCATGAAAGTATTACCCTTCGAAAGAAGTGAGGATACTCACCTCTCCCTCCGAGCCTAGAAGGAAAGGGGCCAGGGCAAGTGGAGGCACAGTTCTCAGTGCTGGGGCGGTAAGACTTGAGTTTCTCATCGATGTGCGAGGCAAGGATGTGTGTCATAGGAGCTAAAAGAGTCAAGGCCTGAATGCCAGAGGTTTGGAGTGACATGTGGCGGAGAAAAAGAGCAACCCCGAGGAGATGCCTGACTGCAGTCAGCAACTGAAAAGTTGAGTGAAGGCAGTAAGTGCAGTTCTTGCAATGTCTTCCTCTCCTGGCAATGTCCAGTGACCTGGGTGAAGGTCCATAAGGGCAGGTTCTCACACTGTCCCAGGGCTTGGATTTTGATGGCGCTGGCAAGAACAGCCCAAGCAATGGGCCATGGGGTCTGCAGCAAGTAGGCAGAGCAGTTTGCTGAGAGTTTGGCTAAAGGAGGAGGAGTCCTGGGGACTAGAGATCCTAATTAGGTTTATAAAAAGCCAGCGACCTGTGTTCTTGAGTATGAGAAATTTGAAGAGCTAAAAGGTACATTGGTATATTAGAGTTCATGGTTAATGACATGGTCAGGGAAGGGAATAAAAATGTGGTGCGAGGATACCTAAAGTGCAGGGAGTCAAGAAGGTTTTGAGCCTATGGTATTGAATGATCTAGAAGAGCTGGGAAGTTCCCAGATGACAGCAACAAATAGGGGAAAGGATAGAATAGATAGAAATTTGAGCCTCAAATGTAGGTGAGTATTTTTGCACCAAGGAGGCAGCTTGATCATCCAGAATTTGCAAAGGAGAACAAGGACAACGTATACACTACTTTTGAGACCAGAGCAGGGAGAACAGGATGGTTCCACTGGTATAAGATACACAGCAGATCATATCCTATGTCTGGCAGAAAATGGAAATGGTACGGGAGCTGGAAGAAGACTCAGAGAGAAATAAAAGGAAGGAATCCTAAGGTCTGGCTCCTAACCTTGAGAGTGTACCAGAATATCCTGGAGTGCTGGGTGCCACCCCCACATTTCTGACTGAGCAGTCTGGGGTGGGGCCCAAGAATCCACATTTCTAACAAGTTCTCAGGTGAGGCTGATGCTGTTGGTCCTAAGACTATAGTTCAAGCATCACTGTTTGGGAGAGATGGTCTGTACTGGAGGAACCCCAAATTGCCTGGGGAGATAGGTGAATTGGAAACCTTTCAGTGTGAAGATTTAGTTGGCTCATGCCTCTCACATCATGTGTCTGAGAACTGCATTTCCAAATGACAAAAGTGAAAAGAAACAGAGTTCTACTCAAACCTGGATTCACCGGAAAGAAGTAGACTTTGTGGACAGCTCTGTCTCTTGGCTTTAATGTTTTAGGCAATAAAAATGGCAGTGAAAGACTGAGTAATGGAAAGTTTAACAGAAAATAGAAAAGAATCAACTTTTCCCCACTGCATTAAGAAAAGAAAATAGCTTACCTGTTGTGGAGATTGTCCATTAGGTCTCTCTAGAAGTTTAACTTCTCGTCCTGTAGCAACAAAAAAAGTGGAAAATGAAGGTCTGCAAGTTGTCTCCGTGTCCCGGCCAAGTCGCATCAACAAAGTGACAGGGGAGCCTTTCTGTGCAGGCACCAGCCAGTAGAAGGGGTGAATGGAGGTCCTGGCCTGGACCAGGCAGCCCAGGCAGACAAGCTCTTTGAAGTTCACTAGGCCTTGGTTTGCAGCCCAGCTCCTGACACTCAGCATTATATTAGCAATTTACCGGCATTGCAGTGTTTCTTCTATAAAATAAGATTGCAGTGAGACTTAAATGGCACAACATATGAGCTGTTTATCGCATGCTGGGCAAGCTATTGCTCTTTATTACTGTTGACAAACATTACTTGGACAATATGTCTGTCTCTTTTGTGATGGGTAATGTTTCAATTAAGCAGAAAGAAATTCAAGGCATTTATTTGCTTCTTGGAGATATATCAGATAAAGTTTCAATGAACACATGTATATGTCAACAAAATGGTTTAGAAAATGGTTTTTTAATAGTTTTGCATGGTTTAGAAAATAATCTTGCATTATAATGAAAATGGTATATAGAATTTGAAAGTAAAGCAAATGTTTAGATTTTACCAACTTCTCTGTAATTATTAGAATACTTTACTGTCTCCCTAGTTGGGCAGCTCGGTTGGTTGGAGCGTTATCCCACACACCAAAAGTCTGTAGGTTCGATTCCTGGTCAGGGTGCATACCCAAGTTGCGAGTTTGATCCCTGGTCAAGGGCACATACAGGAGGCAACTGAGCAACGTTTTTCTCCCACACCAATATTTTTCTTTTCCAGAAAGGTAGTTTACTATCTATAAACACAAAACTTTTGAACAATGCTCTTATTCCACAAGCCATTCTTCTGTTAAGAAGTCTTACGTAGTTATCCGTTGCCTACCAAGCTTTCATGAACTCAGCTGTGCACTCCAGGTCTTTCACAGTATGGTGCCAATGGCCTTCCAAGAGTCTCTCTGAAACTCCTTGAGACACTCCTATTTCTAGCCAATCTAGAGTTTTCACCATTCTCTAAACATGTCTACATTTTTCTGTTTCAGAGCCTTTGCATATATTATTTCCTCCACCTGGCTTGCGTCCATGCCCATTGATATTTTGCAAAATTCTACTGATTCTTCAAAACTTACTTCACCCCAAATAGCAGCTGCGATTTTGAGAAAGAAGAACAAAGTAGGAGGGATCACAATACCTGATATCAAATTGTATCAGGTATAGTGGCCTTGTAAGGCCACTATAATCTAAACAGCCTGGTACTGGCTTAAAGCACATGGACCAATGGAGCAGAACAGAGAGCCCAGAAATAAACCCAAGTCTCTACAGTCAATTAATATTTGACAAAGGGGACAGCAATATAAAATGTACTAAAATAGCCTTTTCAACAAATGGTGTTGGGAGAACTGGACAGCCATGTGTAAAAAAAGGAAATTTGA
The DNA here is from genome assembly GCF_021234435.1 of Artibeus jamaicensis. NCBI lineage: Eukaryota > Metazoa > Chordata > Mammalia > Chiroptera > Phyllostomidae > Artibeus > Artibeus jamaicensis. Next base: position 5,165,955 of record NW_026521954.1, read on the forward strand.
GCACCAACTTACACCATACACCAAAATAAATTCAAGGTGGATAAAAGACTTAAATATAAGCCATGACACCATTAAAGTCCTATAGGAGAACACTGGCAGGAAAATCTCAGATATTTCACGCAGCAATATTTTTATTGATATGTCCCCTAGAGCAAGGGACATAAAGGAAAGAATAAACAAATGGGATCTCATCAAAATTAAAAGCTTTTGCATGGCTAAAGAAAACAGTATTAAAATAAAAAGAGAACCAACTATATGGGAAAACATATTTGCCAATGATACCTCAGACAAGGGTTTAATCTCCAGAATATACAAAGAACTTACACCACTCCACTCTAAGAAGACAAGCAACCCAATTAAAAAGTGGGCAAAGGACTTGAACAGACATTTCTCCAAGGAGGACATACAGAAGATCCAGAGACACATGAAAAGATGCTCAGTATCACTAGCTAACAGAGATGCAAATTAAAACCACAATGATACCACTTTTCACTGGTCAGAATGGCCATCATAAACAAAGCAACAAACGAGTGTTGGAGAGGTTGTGGAGAAAAGGGGACCCTAATCCATTGTTGGTGGGATTGCAGACTGGTACAACCACTATGGAAGACAGTATGAAATTTTCTCAGAAAACTAAAAATGAACCTGCCTTTTGACCCAGCAATTCCACTGCTGGGATTATATTCTAAGAACGCTAAAACACCAATTCAAAAGAACCTATGCACCCCAATGTTCATAGCAGCACAATTTACAATAGCCAAGAGTTGGAAGCAACCTAGGTGCCCATCAGTAAATGAATGGATCAAAAGATTATGATACATATACACAATGGAATTCTATGCAGCAGAAAGAAAGAAGGAGCTCCTACCCTTCGCAACAGCATGGATGGAAATGGAAAATATTATTCTAAGTGAAATAAGCCAGGCATTGAAAGACAAATACCATATGATCTCACCTTTAACAGGAAGCTAAACAACAAAATAAACAAGCAAGCAAAATATAACAAAAGACACTGAAATAGAGAATAGGTAGACAGTGACCAGAGGGGAGAGGGGAGGGAATTTCAGGGGAAGAAGGGGAAGGATTTACGGGAACGAGTATAAAGGACACATGGACAACAACTAAGGAGGGTGGAAATGGGAGGGAGGTGGGGATCACTGGGGGGGGTGGGCTGGGATGGGAGTAAAAGACAGAAAACTATACTTCTCGAACAACAATTAAATTTAAAAAGTCACCCCCCCAAAAACAAAACTTATTTCACACATCACTTCCGCCATGAAGATTTTAAAATAATCCCAACTAAAGGTAATTACTTCATTCTTTTACTTTCTATAGGATCTTCAACCTCTTGGACGGCTCTGCTCACTTTGTACCTTGGACGATGGTAATTCATTTATATAACATTCCCTCCATTAGACTGTAATCTCATAGAAGGGAAGGGTCATGGCTTCATCACTGTTTATCTACCTATAGTAGTTCTTCACATGGTGACTTGCATTTAGGTGGTACATTGCATGTCTTTTAAAAAGACATTAACAATTATATAATGTTTAATACTAATGTAGAATATAACAACAATGTACATATTTTACCAAATCCAAGAGGCACTTGTATTCATTTGCCTTTTAACAGCTCTGAGACTGTAGTGTATCTTACAAGCATTAGCACATCATGGTTAAATTGGCAGCACTGTTTTCTATTTTTTTTGGTGCATAAGATAAATGGTACACGTTATCACTGATGACACCTACTATTCAATGAAATATAGTATTTCAATTCTACAGTTTTGTCTCAGAAATACATTATGCATAAGTTTTATTAAAACTATCGTATGTTAAATGAGTGTCTACCTCAGGTACAACTCTACAAAACGAGACATGATCTGTTTACCCAAGAACCTTCTAAGATGAAAACTAACAATATCCAGAGATAGAGTAAGAATTTTACAAGCTCTAAGCCCTATAAAGATCAGGTATCAAAATAAAGACAATAACCATAAAAAGGGCACTTCAAAGAAATTCTATTTTTTTAGGGTGACGTTTTGAAATAATAAATTCTTCCAAAAGAAAACATTTTTGGCACACTTTCTTTGCTGGTCCCTTAGGTACGTGACTGATTTGTTGGGCGAGTGAGCACTAACATTCCATTGGCTTGAACATATTGAGGACCCAGCAATTGGCACAGCAAATCTGTGCTGAGCATCACAGGAGTTGGGGAAAAAGAGCCATCCCATTGGGGTCCAGGTGCCAGGAAAACATTTACAGAACAAATGGGACCATGAGAGATGGGTTAGCATTAGGCAAAGGGGACACTTTTAGTAAAAGCAAAAGGGTAGTAAAAAATATGACTCATACAAAAAGATGGCAGAGGGACCCATGTTGTAGATTTTGGGGGAGGGATATGGCATCTGCGACTAGGTTACTGAAGCTCCTTGAAAATAGGCCCAGAAGACCAAACATGACGTGACTGGCAAAGAGAGCAGGTTCTTGAGTGGTGAATGACAGTATGGCGGCATGTATCTGAAAGCCTCACCTGCTAGTAGAATGTAGGGAAAATTAAAGGGGTCAGGTGCAGAGAGACTTGCTAAGGCTAGTGCTTTGAATTCAGTGACAAGATGAAAAGAGCCTGGTGTGTGGTGGTATCAAAGGGAATCCAGAGGAAAAAGCAAATTTGGAAATCTAGTTTGTTAAGTTTTCATTGATTTTCAAGTTAAACATTACTTTCTACTGTCTCTGGTTTCTCTTAGCACATTGGTTTAGATATTTCTTACATACAGTGTCCTGGAAAAATTTTGTTGCCTCACTACCAGTTTCCTGATGTATAAAATGACAATTGTAACAGTACCTTTTTCAGACAGTCATTAGGGTTAAGTGAAAGAACACAGTAGAGTATCGAGCACAGTGGTTGGTGCAAACTACAATCTCAACAGAGTTAGCTATGATTTTTTCATTCATTATCATTGTCTCATTGTCATTATCATCATCTCTTAGATCATCATCATCATCATCATCATCATCTCTTAGGCAGATCTCTAGCTTTTTTCCTGCCACTGCCCTGGAAATCCCTTGATTCCAATGATCACATCTCATGATCTTTGTTTCTCCAAAAAGTAATTCAAGGTAGGATTTTTGTTAATATGTACTGAATTTTAAAAGGGAAAATGACAGAAATCCAAGAAAACAGGAATCTCTGTGACAAAAGAAGGCATTATTAAAATTATTCCTATTTTTGAGGCTGACAGACAGGAAGAAAGGCAGTTCCCTAGACAGGGAAACTGGAGGGAGAACCATGTGCAGTATTTGGAAGATCCTGGACTCGGCATTTAGCCTACTGAGTTGACGTGATGGATGGTGGGATGATAAGAGAAAGGTGGCAGACAAGATAAATGTGTCCCACACCTTCCATTAAAAGAATAAATGGGCACACGCTTAGAGAGAGAGCAAAAGATGAGATATTGTAAAACAGAAAGTCCATGCATGTGAAGTAACTGACCTAGTAATCAGCAATGTAGATAACCAACAGCTAGCTCAAAACAGACTGTAGGATCCTTAAGGCATTATGAAGAGAGGAATGAAGAGGGGAGAGCTAAAATCATGGCAGTTTGGAAGGTGTTTAAGAAGCGGTTAGTTCCTAAATCCCTTTCAGTAGTTCAGGCTTTGGTGTGGTTTCTACTGTCCATCTCAACTGAGGGATGTAAGTTTGGTGTTTGGAAAGGGTTTTTGGGCCAGGAACAGTGCAGGCAACACACAGCAAAGGGAAGGGGTTCTGCACCCAAAACCAGGGGATGAAGTGCATGTGTGAATGTGAAATGCTGAGACCTGCTCCCAAAAAGAACCATAGGCTATTAAGAAAAATTAGAGAACAGCAATGAAAAAAGCTCTTGGAAATGAAAACAAGAGAGCAAAAATGAATACTCAATTAGAGAACCCAGAGAAAAAGGTGAGGAAATCTCACATAAAGTAACAAAAGAGACAAAGACATAGAAGATCAACTGGAAACCACCCCAGAGTTCCAATGTCCGTATCACAGGAGTTCCGTAAAGAGAGCAAACAAAAGGTGGGGAGAACTCTGCCAACAGAGTAATTTGAGAAAATTCCACATAACTAAAGGGCAGTTTTTAGATGAAAGCACTCACCAATTGACCAACGCAATGGGTAAAAATAGACTCAATGTTAAGGGACATCATTGTGATATTTCAGTAGTAAGTATACAGAACACTGAACAAATGGAAAAAAAAGGGCCATTTGTTACAAAATGAAGATCTTCTAGGCTGCCAGAAGAAAACAAACACAAAAACAAAATGTCAGATCATACATAACAAAGAGCTGGCGATCAGAATTGTTTTAAACTTCACACACACACACACACACACACACACACACACACACACACAAATATCAATCTTAACCTGGCCAAACTACCAATTAAGTGAGAGAGTAGCCTAAAGATATTTTCAAATATAAAACGTTCACCACCCCTTCCTGGAAAGAAGCTATTTGAAGATGTAACAACCAAATGGGGGAAGAAACCAGGAGCAGGAGGCGGGGATAAAGGAAATTGAGCACTAAACACAAGAGAGCGACCAAAGTGTTCCCCAAGATGATGGTGACCAGAGATCTCAGAACGCCAGCAGTGTGCACTGGAAAAGGACAGCTCGTTCTGACTGGAGAAGGTACGAAGGCTCTGTGCAGTTTTCCTGTAAGACGTGAAATTGGTAGAATAACTGAAATGTCCTAAAGAGAAAGATGTACATAATAAGGAAAGAATTTGGGGTTGAATCGGCAGTGAGTATGCAGAACACTGAACAAATGTAAAAAAGAACCATTTCTTATCTTCAGAGAAAAATCTGTGCAAGACAAGAAACATAATTCTCTACCTGTCTCTCCTGTGAAGAGCATTTACATATTTGTAATAAATACAGACATTCTTCTAACTAGAACTGGAGGCGGGGTGTTCAGTTGGGAGTGGGAACATTGCTTGTACGTGGTGGGGTAGGGGATAGAGAAGCTGAATCATCGCCTGTCATAGAAGATGATGTCTAAAACTGAAAAAAAACCATGAGAAGTAGTAAGGAGCATTCATTTAGAGAAGTAATATTTAGAGGCAAATAACCAATCAGCTATAAAGTCATTTCCTTCGGGGAAAGAAAAATGTGCTCACAGGTGATCAGTCTGAGCATCACCTGAAGGTCTGAGAGTCACTCTAGTCATGTGGGCACAGTCCTGAGTAAAGGTGAACCCAACGACAGGGAGCCAAAGCAATCATGCTTTCCAAAACATCAACTGCCATCCATTTATTATTCAACCTCCGTTAACGACTCACCTTCCTGTACTGAGGGCCAGGCCATGTGTTCATAAATGATTATGACAGGATGAGTAAGACGAATAAAGTTTACAACCGAGCGAGGCAGGCAAAACATAAACAAATCATTATGATCCAGTGATATAATTGAGTTGGTAGGCAAAGTATTATGAAAATGTGGGTACCAGCAACCTTTCAGAGTATGCCAGCACTGCGTGGTCCAGTATGTTAACTACTAGCCAGCTAGCCACTTGTGGCTATTTAAATTTAAATGATTTAACATTAACTACATTAAAAGTTCAGTTCCTTTGTTACACTAGCCAGCTCCATTCCAAATGTCCCAAGGCCACACGTGGCTGATGGCTACTGAGTTGGACAGTGTAGACCTAGGGCATTTTCTGGACTGCAGAAAGTTCTGTTGGATAGTGCTGGTTTACAGTTTCTTTAAAAGCATTTTTTTAACTTCATTTTTCAATTACAGTTTACATTCAGTATTATTTTGTATTAGTTTCAGGTGTACAACAATCATGCACTTTACAAACTGTTTCCCCGATGTTTCCAGTACCCACCTGGCAGCACACACAGTCATTACCACATGACTGACTGTACTTCCTGCACTGTACTTCACATCCCCATGACTATTTTGTAACTGCTAGTCTGTACTTCTCAATCCCTTTACCCTTTTCACTCCAGCCCCCCACAGTGGTTCTCGAATGGTGATTTTTTTTTACAGCATATTCAAGTACATGAAAGCCCTGAGGGGATCACATTCCTTGGGTCTATTAGTAAATAGAGCCTTACAGAGCTTGATATTTAACCAGCTAAGTTATCTGTACAAGGAATAGGATTTTTTTACTCTGCTGGAAATTTCATTTTCAAGTGGAGCCACCCTTGGAGCTAGGAAGGGGATTTTTTACATCTCCTGATACTGATTGGCCACCCAGAGATGCTGGGAGCACATGCTGCTGGTGACCAGAAGTCTGTGAGTCTTTGGGGAAGCGAGTTTGCATCGTGGGAGGGTCCCAGAGAACTCAGAAATGCCTGAGTTTGAAATGTTAGCTCCACTACTTACTGGCTGTGTGGCCTGGAGCAAATCTCTCAACCTCTCTGGGTCTTTGTTTTTTGAGATGTGCAGTGTACTGATAATGCATGAATCAGGATGCACAGGTGGTGGAAGCAGCAAATGGCGGCTGCCATTCTTCTCATTGCCATTAATCTCCAACATTCAAGAAATGGCTGGTGAAGAGCGCCCGCCACGCTGCCCCTGGTGGTGAGAGCTGGCTCTCCTCATTTCTCATTTCTCTTCATGATGTCTGTTTTCTCAAAGGAACTATCACTGACCAGGGACGTAAGGACCTATCACAGGAAAGGGAATTTCTGTTGAAAGAATGGAAAGGAAAGAAGGGGGAAGAATTTACCACAGCAGCTGGGACAGGCCAGACCCACCAGCAGGGACGGAATGAGGTTTTAGACAGAAAGGAGAGTCTGAGAGTCAAAGGGCACAGGGAAGGTGGCTGGAGGGGAAGGTTGTGGGTGGTAAAAAAGAAAGCAGGGTGGGACAGAAACCCACGGGATGGGCCAGGTCAGGTGGGAAGGGGCCGTGAATGCCAAGCCACGGGCCCGACGTGTTGAGATTCCTAGTTCATAATAATAACTGGTGGCAACCTGTCGGGCTCACTGGTGGGCCAGAGTAGAAGCCAATGGGAATCGTAGCCCGCCCATGACTTCTCCTCAGACAGGTTTTTACTCGGAGTTTTTACGATCCAGTGGACAGTCCATCTTGGTTCCCTTCGTTAACCTCCATGAGAAGGAAAACAAAGTTTCTTTCCAAGTGGAGTTAAGTTCTAAATATGATAAGCCTGAGTTGGCACCAACAGTGGCTGCAAGAATTAACTTTCCCTTGTAATTTGTGAATGCACTGAGGCTTGTTTTCGGGTTTTCTTTTATGGGTTCCCCCCACCCCCACCGCGGGCAGGGCCTGTCTCTGAATAGAAAGAAAAGCCCGCCAGCTGGGCTCCTTTCTCTGAACAAGCTTTGCAAGCTCCGCAACATCTTCCTTGGAGACGGTTCAGCTGGGGGCCTTCCCTGTGCTCCAGGAGGAATTCCTGCCTCGCACACAGGGCCTCTTTGTTGTCCGAGGTTATGAGAAGTTAACCACTGCTTCACACAAGGAAATATCTTTTCCTTGGGTGAAGAAATGATCAAAGAGGAATGTCACTTAAACCAAGGAAAACAAAACCGTAATTTATATCTAGAATCTCTACAGAGAAGAAAAGATCCTCGTTACTTCAGTAAAGCACAGATATTTGCAGTGTAGAGTGTAAAATTCACTCACTATTGATGGATTTTAAAGTTTGGTCCTTAGCAAGTGCCAAGTTCTGAGTCTTTTTTTAAAGTATAAAATTCCTTTGCGTGCCTGCTCACAAACGTCTCTAAACTCTTCCAAATGGCTTAATGCAAATCACTTCTTTCATTAAAGACAATATGCTGTGTGTATTTGCATGTATACATATCCATATATAATATCCATATACAAACACACATGCACACACATCACATAAACATATAAGCACACAAAGTTCAGGGAGAAGGGGGAGAGGTCAGTCGTCTCCACAGCAACCCAACCCTGTGTTAGGTCTTACATCTTTTTCCGGGACTTGTTTTCGTTTGTGTACATCTACCTGCCAGTTTCACGCAGTATATAAACAATACCACACCCTGCTTCCCTCTACTTAATATTCTGTCTCTAGCCTCTTCCATGACAATACAAAGGGTTGGTAATGACTGATTTAAATGACTGCAAATTATTCCAAGAGTGACCCCCTGCCAGTTAACTGACTGCTTCTTTATATAGCTTAACATTTTGGGAACTTTCCCTTTTTGGTTAAAGTCACCTCCTTGCACCTTCCAAGTTCAAAGTCTAGGTGGCCCACTACAAACATTACGTAATTGTAATGTGCGTGATGATGTTGATTTTCCTTGCCTTTCCATTCTTTCGTTTTCTTTTGACATGAGGTACAGAAGGCCTGTGGGACCCGGCGACCAGAGGCCAGCCAGGAGGCTGCTCCCTCGTCACAAATGAGGAAATGCTGGGTCCAGGAGGCACCTTGCTATTCCCATTCAGGCCTCCAAGTAAAAAAGCTAGGAAAACCTGTCCCAGGCAGAAGTCCTCCTGCCCCAAATAATTAAAGACCCTTTAATCACACTTTCATTGTTAACACCTAGTGAGCAAGTCTGTCTTTCCCTGCAGCTCAAGCTCTTCCCAGGCGGAGGCAGCAAGCTGTCTGTGCTGGCAGCAGGGCCCGGGAACAGGGACTGACGACCATCTTGTAACCCGAAGGTGCACCAGTGCCCTTTGGGTATCACCTGTATTATTTATGAAGTCCTTATTGTGTCATGATTTTCTCACATAGGCAGCATAAGAGATTCATCTCAGATGCACACACTATCTTCACGGACCAAGAGCAGGGGCCGGGGAACTGGAGAGGACAGAGAGAGGCTGATCCCAGGGCCAAATCACTGCCGCTGCTGTGCCACGGGCCCATTTGTACGTAGCAGGTCCCAGGCAGGTGGCAGCCACAGACTGTCCCTCACTGGGAGCAGGCAGTGTAGTTACTTACACTCAATAGCTTTTTAAAACCAACACCTGGGACTCTGGATCCGATGCATGAGTGTGAGGGTGAGAGTGCACGTGTGTTCGTAGGGACAGTATCTGACACCTGAGATGCTTTACGCTATTTCCTTCACTTCCCAGCTTCTCTGTGAAATAAGCATTCCTAGCTCCACGAGTAAAGGGTGGAATAACGATTCAGGTTTGAGCTTTTCCATAAACATCAGGGCGTGTTCAAAACGACAGGACTTATGCCACTCCTTATTGGGCAGACAGGGAACACGGGGTACAGGGAGTCTTTAACAGGCCTTCCCATTCACAAAGGGCCTCAGATGCAGACTCTCAACAAACACATGCCCAGAGCTATTCTGACAGGATTGACCGAAGTCAGCACTCATCACACAGCATTGAACTTCAGTCCCATTTTTCCATAATGAGTCACCTGCAGCTTCCCATGAACTAACACTTTATCTTGAAAAGAGGAACATTTTGTCACCTTTGTGCATGGGGACAATATTGCAATTTGCACACGGAAGCATTAAAAATATTCTTCCGTTTTTATAATCCTGTTTTGTCATCATTTCAGTACTGTAATATACCAAGAGCCTCAAAAACAACAACAGAAATATAATCCAAGCCTCTTTCAACCTCTGAGAGACCTTTATCAGATACTGCAGTCGCTCTAGACAAACCAGGTTGCATGTTTGCCGGAAGTGTCATGCAAAAGGGAGTATTAGGGACAGATTTCTGTGCAGTTAAAGGGAAATTCTTGAGGTGGGATCTACTCACACCTTTTGTAGAGATTCCATTATTTGTGGTTCCTTAAGCATTTACATCTCAAGATCCATAAGAGCTGCTCTCTTAATGGATTTGTATTGGCATGAAAGTAATCCACCACCCACAGCTATAGGATGATGCCCCCGGTGCTCCAACTCCTGGACCCGTCCTTTGTCACGCAGGCAGGCAAGGTCCCTGCTGTTACCAGCCCATCGCTCTCTGTCCAAAGCCGGTCATCATGCCCAAGTGGCTGAGGTTAACTTCACAGGAGGGACTTGAACACATGAATCATGTCATCCCTGGCTAAACTTTTCCCATTCTACAGTGAGATTTGTAATGTGTTTTGACCCTGTGGTTAATCTATCAGTTTTAGCAGGCAGAGACAGAACAAATAAATGGCCACCAAACTGCCGTGAGTGAAGACACAACATTTGTGGGGTGGGAAGCCCTTAAAAACTATTGTTCTAACACACATGTATTCGAGACTGGGAACTGAAGTCCTGGGAAGGTAAGGGACTACCTGGATTATTTTTGCCAAACCAGGCTGCTGTTCTTGTAGAGATCAAGAGCCTGGGTCAGGCTACCTTCTTTTGTAAATAAAGTTTTATTGGAACACGGCTTTGCCCATTCATTTATGTGTTGTCTATGACTGCTTTCCTGTTCCACAGCAGAGCTGAGTAGTTGCGACAGACACAGCATGACCTGCAAGGCCTAAAGTATTTACTATCTAGCCCTCTACAGAAATTGTTGACTACAGCCCTAGAGGACAAACCAAGTGTGTGAGGAGGTACTAAGACATGGCAGGGACCATGTAGGTGGGTTCGGGAGTGGACATCGGAGGCCTGCCAGTGTGCCCCCGAGTGTGCTTGGAAGCACACTGTCCAGCTCCAGGTTTGCAGATGACCGCAGCCCTGGCCAACAGCTTGACTATAACCTCACGGAGACCACGAGCCACAGGTACCCCAGGAAGCTCTGCCTGGGTTCCTGACCCAGAGAAACAGTAAGACAAGAACCATTTGTCCTTTTAAACTGCTAAATTTAGTGTCACTTTTTATGCGGCCATAGACAACTAAAACAATGGCGTCTCTTCAGCTGTACCCACTCTTTCGAGCTGAGTGAAGTTCTGCCTCCCAGGTGAAAGCCCCATTGATTCTGCTCTGTGCAGCCTTTAGGACCCTGGTCCCCAACTGCAAATGGTGCCAACCATTTGAATGATCCCAACCATCAAAACACTGCACCCCCTGCTCACTCAGAGTCGATCCCGCGGCATGTGGTCAGTCATATAGCTCTCCGTCTCCCTGGCTGGTGCTTACTCAGCTTTGTAACCACAGAATCTCATTTAGTGCCTATTATCCCTAATGGGATACTAACTATAAATGTTTATTGACTGCTTATATATGTTAAGCATTTTATGTGCATTACCTCATTTAACCCTTGGAACAACCTTACAAGGTATGTAGTGCTTCTAAGTCCATTTAAAAGGAGAGGAAACAGAAGTTGGGGAACTTGTCTTATACCCTGTGGCCAGCAAGTGGTGGGGCCAAGATCTGAGCTCCGACTGACCCTGGGGCTGCCACACTCGACTGCTTGGGACCCAGAGTCCCAGTATGTGTGTGTGTGGCTTCTGTCTCGGCACTTCCACCTTTAACTGCAGACTTGGCAAAGTCACTCACACAAAGGGAACCCATTTCCTCACCCATCAAGGGGCGGCAGTGATGCCGCTTTCCTATCTCTCATTCCATCGATTTTAGCTGAATGAAGAAAAGAACTTTCACCCATTTCTGGCTGCTGTGTGTTGGAACATAAATTCCATAAGGAAGCCATGTAGTGTTCAACCAGTGTAGGTGCTCAGTAAATACACATTAACTGACGGAGCCTAAAAATCTGAACGCGTACTATTGACTCAAACAGGAGAGTCTGATTAAAGAACACTCTGAAAGGGGAAGGGATTGAGAAATCCAAATTGGAAGTTACGAAATAGTCATGGTGATGGAAAGTACAGTACAGGGAACACAGTCAATAATATTGTAATAACTGTGTGTGGTGCCAGGTGGATACTGGAAATGTCGTAACACAAAGTATATGATGGTCTCACCACTATGCCGTATACCTTAAACTTCTGTAAAATCATATTGCATGTAAACTTAATTGAAGAATAAAATTAAAAAAAGAAAGTAGAGTTCCAAGAGTGGTTTCAGGGTTGGGAAGACACCTGGGTCTGGTGAAGGCCCCAGCTGTGGCCAAGCTGAACTCCTAGAACCTCCCCTGACATGGGTTATGTACATTCAATGTTGGTATCCAGCCTCTAGGAAAAGTAGTATCTATTTATTCTGATTGGACTGCAGCCAATGGCCTTGGATTTAAATTGTATGTTTCCTGGAGCAGCGATTTTCAAAAGTTAAAAAAAAATGTTGCTACTTTTGTATGGACTACCTGTCTCATCTTGCCTCTTTAATGTCACTAAAAAAAAACCACCAAAAACAAAGAGAAAACAACATTGCTCCTCTCTAAGCACAGAAAAATCCCAAGAGACCAAATACTTCATCAGGGTTTTCTCTCAGCATCATTTATGATAAACGAGGTAAAATAGACATCTCAAGAAAATGGAGGATCTGACAGGTACCTAATGTCAAAACCAGGACAAAAAATTCTGCCTAGTCATCACCAGGAAAACGCATTTTGTGAGTGGTTCCCACCATTACTTGGCAACCTGCCCACTTTTCTCAGGGAGCCAAGAACTCTACAGATATTATTTGTGCCCATTAAGTCCAGACCTGGGTCTAAAATAACTTGCCCAGTTATTATTGCCATCTCTTCCACTCAAGCAGCCCTAATCCTACATGAGCAACTTCCCAGAAAACACTGAAAGGGTCCCTAGTCCCTTCCCTCCCTCCTGTCATTCATTCATTCATTATTTTTTCCAATAAAAAGCATTAGATGTCCATCTGGGTAAGATGCAAAGGAGGGCAGTTCTCAAAATTTTGTGTATTAAAATTTGCTCAGAGAAAGTAAAAAATTTGGTCGCAGAAAGTTTGCTCATTTATAAGCTAAAATCAACAGAATAGCCTCACCTTCTGCAGCATGGAATGTAATGCGGAAACATAGAAACATAGTGCTGTGCGATAGAAACACTCTGAAATCAATCAAGAAGTGACTAAGCATGTGAAATGCACGTGACTGGCCACGGATCACACAGTATTTCCAGAAAGCAGTACGGGGTAGAAGTAAAACAAAACCAGAAAATGATAAGATCTTAACCCACTTTTAATTCACTCAACTAAATAAATATGAGACCGGTTTAAATTCCCAAATTTTCAATCATTGATGTTTTCTTAGCTTGACACATAAATTGTATTAACTTAATGTTTTTTTTTGAGGGAAAAAATCCTACTGCTTAAGCCAGAGACAGCTGGGGATGAAGCCTGTAATCTTCATTAGCAACGAAAGGGGACATGTACATGTGGCAACAAAACGCATGACATTTCAGGGGAAACTTATCTGTACCCCACTTTTGGGCAGTTTAAAGGCTTCTTGACAGTATTCTTTCTTGCTGGTGGACTAATGCAGAAAACTCAATATCATTAGAAGTTAGCATGTTATTTTGATTTTTTTGACAATGAGATAAAGACCTATGTTCCTATTTCAATTATACCCCAAAATGGGGCCGATGTTTTGGGGAAGACATGGATCTGACTGTTGTTCTATCAGATGAAAAGTTTGCAGACAAGTCATACCTCACAGGCAGTGGTGCACTAGCTAATGTTTAACAGCTGGCTCTACAGAAACCAAATGTTTATTATTATAATCAAGGATGTGTAATACACAGTGTACAAATAAAAATAAACAGTACTTTGTTTTTATTGTAAATTCCATTTGGACAAATTGATTTTCACAGGGTGCTTTGCCAGACTCTTCTATCCAGTTGGTTGCAACTGTAGATCCACAGTCAATCTATAGTTGCAACAACAAAACTAGTTCCAACGTGAATATCAGTTGATATTTCATTTACATTAAGTACTTAGATGAAAGTGAAACGAGCACAAATGCTGGAATTTCACTTGTTTGCTACTGATATGAGCACACTCTTTGCTGAAGCAGATAATAGTTTATGAATAGAGAGAGGAAATTTTCCTCTGGAATTTTTTTGTTTGTTATTCTCACGTAATGGCTAAAGACAGCAAACGTTTATTTTTAACTCTCATTAATGATTTCTTCATCACATTCTAAAGTGTTGGTAAGCAACAAAACATTACATTGAACCCGATTTACAGCCTCTGCCAATTTCCGTGGTGTAAATGCTCCTGTCGGGGCTGATTTCAGGCTTGTGTTCAGCGATCTCCAGTCACTGAACACAAAGTTGAAAGAGGCATTTCGGCAGTAGATAGCATTTCTAGCAATACAAACAGATGTAAATAGAAAGAAACAACAGAAGACTAAAGTAATTAGGAAATGATGAGTTTGGAGTATTCGTTAACTTTGTTTTTAATATAATTTGTTTGCTTATACTTTAATAGAATGTAGCTTCTTGATATCGCCTCACAAAATTTCTGAAACTCCAAAACTCTCTAGCCGGCCCCGACGGGCTCCATCAGAAGATTTCAGGACTTTGAACCTGAAGGGCAAATGCATTTCCCAGACAATTTTCCCTCAGCCACATGCCACTAACCTCCAACTAAGTGACCCTACAGCCCAACTTCCCCCGCTATGAGTTAATCAGTCTCAAGGGGCGGTACGTCTGGCCTCAAGTTCCCGGTGGAGTATTAACGTTTAGGGAGAGAAAAAAGTGACTCCAGCACGGGTGTGTGACTTGGAGGCAGTCCTCAGTTTCCTCGCCTGTAGAATGGGGACAATACTTTTTCTAGTGCTATCATAAAGATCAGAGATAATGCAGCAAAGCTCCTGAAATAATGGGATAATGCCTCGAATACAGCAGATGTGGAATGACTATCATTAAGATGACGGCAGAATTACTGTAAAAGATTCCTTTTTTGTATACATCTGGGTCGGTCAGGTGAGCAGCCTCGTCTCCAACAGAGAAGCAGCATCAAGTGTGACTGACTGGCGAGCACGTTTGAGAACAAGTCCAGTCACAGTCAGATTTCTTGAGTGGATGGAATATTGCTATCTGGCTTCCAAGGATCACTATTGTTATCTTGTCTCAGGAAAGGAAAAGAGAGGAGAAAGGAGAAGAGGAAAGAAGAGAAGAGAAGAGAAGAGAAAGAAAAGGAAGGAAGGAAGGAAGGAAGGAAGGAAGGAAGGAAGGAAGGAAGGAAGGAAGGAAGGAAGGAAGAATTGTAACTGAAGTGTTAGAGCACTGACCCAAAAGGTAACCTCCAAAAGTAAATATTTTTATATTGGAATCATGGGCTAGAATTTAGGGAGGTTCCTTTGACACCTGTGAAATGGGCACAGACAACAGTTTGGGGAGCATCTTGTTTGGATGAAAGACAAAATCTTTCAGAGTCTTGGACACCTTCAAAAATATGTTGCCCTAGAATACTTATCATTACTTCTGGGATTCCATGCCTGTTTAAGATCCTTTCTAGCGCTGGCTGGTATAGCTCAGTGGATTGAGCACGGGCCTATAAACCAAAAGATCACAGTTCAATTCCCAGTCAGGGCACATGCCTGCGTTGCAGGCCAGTTCCCAGCAGGGGTCAGTTTCCAGCAGGGCACACGTGAGAAGCAACCATACATTGATATTTTTCTCCCTCCCTTCTAAAGATAAATAAATAAAATTTAAAAAAAGATCCTTTCTATAACATCTCTTAATTTTTTTAAAAGTGCACATTTAAAAAAGAGTAATGTTAAACAATACAAATACAAAAAGGCTTACATTTTTTTAAGTACATGGAATAGGGGTACTCATTCCTACCTCACAGGCTTAGTGGTATTAAATGGACTACAGAATCCAGCCCATGGAATGTGTCCCGCATGCCGCCGCCGTGGGCGCACACCTAACAGCAGCTGTCAGGTACAGCACACGGCACTCTCCCCTCCTTTCAACTCAGCTCAAGGTTAACGGGGGGAGGGGTGCACAGACAGCATCAAGCAGAGGTCAGATTCCTCCTGTCTACTCCCTGGCCAGGTAAACGGGCTGCATTGATCCATTTCCCCCCTCGGAGAAGATTGTATTTTCTTCCAAAAATGAAAAGAACAGCAGTCTGCTTGTGGTAGTTATTAACCAGATCAAATCTTAAAGAAGTCAGAGATTCTAAGACCTCACTTGTCCTTTTATGTTATATACGTTTGTAAATGCTACTCTTTATTGTGAATTTCAGGAACACCAAGGATTAACTAACTGTCAAGCCATGGGCAATTTTGGCAAATACTAAGCACTTCGAACACAGAATGTATAACAGAGCTACCGGGAGTCAGACTAGCCTTATGTCATAAGATATTTAAAGCATCAATAATACACAAACATATATGGCTAGGAAGAAAATGCAAGGGAAGAAATACATATGAGTCTCAAAGCTAGAAATATTAAAAGAAAAGAGTTATTGGCACTATTCAAGTACCTACATCATCATAAATATACTTATATAGCACATTATGGAAAACAGTTTGATATGTTTCTGGGGAAATCACAGAATTTAGCCTAGAAACATGGAAAAATACAAGGACTGTAGGTAACCCTGTTAAATTTAGCCTCGTTCAAATCTGAGATTTGAGTTCTGGTTGCCATACATGTCTCATAAAAACTCAAGCTGGATTTCTGGGCAGGAAACACTCTAAATTGAAAAAATGTACAAAATATGATAAAGCAAATATGACTAGTTGTCATAATTAAAATCGCAAACCTCCCTGGCTCAGTGGATTGAGCGCGGGCTGCGAACCAAGGGGTCACCAGTTCTATTCCCAGTCGGGGCACATGCCTGGGTGGCAGGCCAGGCCCCTGGTGCAGGGTGCACGAGAGAGGCAACCACGCATTGATGATCCTCTCCCTCTCCTACTCCTTCTCTTCAACTCTATCTAAAAATGAATACATAAAATCTTTTTAAAAATCTCAAACCATGAACGGTGAACCAGGTTACCTAAATTAAAGTTTTAAAAGTAATAATAAAAATATTTTTAAAAAGTAATAATAAAGTGTGTGTGTGTGTGTGTGTGTGTACACATGCCTCCGTGCAAACTTCAGCAGGAACAAAGAGTTTTTCTCTCCTGGTAGAGTTTACATAATGTACACTAGGGCTAGACCTGTCCATGAGAATAGTTCCTTAAACTACAGTGTTTTCAAATTTGAATACACATTGCTGTACGTTCTATGTGAATTTGGAAGGAATACAAAGTAAACTTACAGTATCATCGTCTTTCTAATTCAGTCACAAGGCCTTCCTTTCCTGGACTCTAGTGAGTGGATTTCCTGCCTAGAACAACACTGTGGCAAATCAATATGGACTCCTTTCTCTCTCTGGGCAATTGCAGGAGGAACAAAGACTTTTGTTTGTATTTTTTCTGAAGCATTTTCTTACCTCATCAGGCTTGTGATGTCATCAGACCTACAGTGGAGCTGTTGTGTTGGTTCTTCTTTCTTTTCCCCAAAGAGGTGCCCTGAAAGCTTACATCCCAAGACTAGAATCCTAGCAGGTTCTCAGAACCTTTACACAGTTGTGCAATGGTTAAAGACCAAACAGAAAGCCCAGCCCTGGGCCCTCCTGGCTGGGGTGCGGCTGCAGGTTGGCTGTGTGACCGAGGGCTATTGCTTAACATAACCAAACACTCAGCACTAACCGCTGACCAGGCCCAGTGATTACACATTAAATAGAAGGAGCAGTACACCTTTCCTTGCTGAAGACGTGAAAGGAAACCTGAAATTCCTTCAGTCAAAGCTCCTCAGGGTTCAATATCACAGTGCTTTTCGCCCATTAGTATTCAAGCACTACCTGGAGCAAAGACAAACCCACTGTTTACTTCCTAAAGTTGATGCTTGACATAATTTAACATGGGTGGAAATGGAAACATTCAATTTAAAAAATTCTGAAATGAAGCCAAATGTCACTATTTGTATTGGTATAGTATGGTTCATACTTTACACATATTCCCTGATGAAGCTTAATACGTATTAGGAGCAAGGCTGTGAACTGACATTTAAAAAATCTCTAGCTCTAAAAAATGTAAACCATTTCCGTCACTCATTGCAAATGGCCATGAATCATTCCAAGTGACCTAGGCAGTTTTTGAATGTCATTAGTCCACTGAGGCATTTTAGGAATTCAAAGCACACACAAAACTCTCAGGCCCAAATATTTTGTCAAAAATTGCTATAAATTTTAATAACTTTTAAAGTATTTATTGTACATCTATATGTACCTAGCACTGTGCTAGCCATTATGGAAAAAAGTGAAAAGGTATATGACTCACCCTCCCCAAGAATTTTAATCATTTAGTTAAAGAGCTAAATCCAACACATGAAACGATTTGATGACAACTGAACACAAAGACTGTGGTACTGGATGCCAGTGTGATGGCCGCGTCGGTCTTCGACTTAGCTCTGCTGCACCTGCTCTCTGGGCTAGAACATACTGGTCTCCTTTATGGTGATGCCCATAATTCACTTCATCAGAAATGGTATGACACAAATATTCGGTGTGGGAAACTCCAGGCGTAGTCAGGAATTTATACTAGTGAGCAAGTAGTATCTAGTTGGGAAGATCATAAATAGAAGTGGCTACTAAATGCAACCGCAGCTTCATTCCCTAATGTGTAGATTAATGAATGGCATGAATGGGTTTTCATTGGTGAACTCAGGGGCTTATTAATCAGGAAAATAAATGTTAGCAGAGACACCACTTATGGGATTTGAGGTATGCAGGCGGCGGCTTCCGTGGCCCTGCAGGAACAGAAGATAAGACCCACTGCGCACACTCTCAGGCGTGTTACATGAATCTGGATTCCTGTTTCTGTGACCTACATCATCTCTGGTGCTTGATGCTGTGTATAAAAATAACAGAAACCTATGTGTGGAATGCTGTCAGGTCTGACTTAAGCATCTCTTCTGTAGCGTGGTGGTAGGAAAGTTAAGAGTAATAGAGGATTGGAATTTCAAGTTTACAAAACATACTGATGTACTACTTTGTGCCTGCTTGCTAATAAATGTGGACTGAAAACATATCTGTGGAATATTTGGTCTGAGACTTGCTTTCATTATGTCCTGGCAGGGATGACGTTGCGAAGGGCTAATTCTCACCCAGCTCAAGCTTTCCTATGGCTACTGATATCCACCCCTGACCCATTTTGGTTTGATATTCTTACATGTGAGGAAGACCTATTTTAAAGTTAAGGGCAGTCAGCCCTTTCTTTCTAACTGGTTGTGAGCCTGACCGTAAATCCTCTAGGTTCCATTTTAGTCCCATGAAATGAGGATAACAACACTTGCTCCTGGGGTCACTATAAAAATTAAAGACAATTACGTACATAGCCCAGTTAGCTGCTCATTCACTGTTGGTTTCCCCCCGCTGCATTACTGTCCTATTGTACTTTTCCTGTCCCAGAGGAAACACACAGATGCTGGCAGAATTGAAAAGTGTGGCCTCGTTCTCTCTATTTTCTATTTTAGTTTCTTGGGACTGAACAAATTTAGGCATTGTAAAGTTGGTACCTATGTGACTCTGTCATAAATCTGGATGTCATGAATCATCAGAGGCGGGAATCCTTCCCCTTCCCTTCCCTGTTCTAGCACCCAGAGTTCTTTCCTGCCTTCTGGAAGCCTTTGTGCTCATTCACACTTCTAGGGCTCTCCACGGGCAATGACTGCTTTGCTCTCTCAGTATCACCTGAGTCATTGCCTTACGCATACTTAGGAAGATGATACCTCTTTAACCTTCATTTTATTTAAAACAACAACAACAAAATCCTTTCTTCGCTAAACAACTAAAAAATGAGAAACTACTGCAAAATGCTTAGAAGTGTGGTAGCCAGCGTCCCAGATGGTCCTCAGTGGTCCTTGCCTCCTGCGATCACATCCTTGCGTAGCTAGTGTTCTTCGTACCCTGGCTCAGAGCTGGTCTGTGTGACTGATAGAATATGGCACAGGTCATGAAGTGTGACAGTTGAGGCTAAGTAAGGAAAGGCACTACAGCTTCTGCAACAGCCTCTTCAGTTGTTCACTCTGGGGGGAGCCAGGGGCCATGCTGTGCGGACACTCTGGAGTGGAGAGGTCCATGGGGATGAACCAACCTGAGCCACTCGGGAAGTGTGCCTGCCAGTCCCAGCCAAGCCCCAGCGACCAAAGCCACGGCTGACATCGCACTGCAACCTTGTGAGAGACCACAAGCCAGAAAGGCCCCAGTAGGCCACCCTCAAATTCCTGACTCGCAGGAACTTCCGGGTGATAAATGTTTACTGTGGTTTTAAGCCACCTGAGTTTTCGGGCAACTTGCTATGCAGCAACAGATAACTAATATGCTAGGAATGCATTTCCTGTTCTCAGTTGGCTTCCTGGTGGAGATCATCTAATGCAGGTGAAGTCTTTTAAAGAGGGAACCCACTTTACACTCTACTTGTTAACTCTGTCACTTTCTCTTTCTGAAATGTGCATGTGATAGGGCTGTGAGGGGAATACTACCTGACTGTGCTTCCCGGAATTCAGGTGGAAGCCCTGGCCCCCACTGCGATGGTAGGTGGAGGTGAGGCACATGGGAGGTAATGGGTTCAGATGAGGTCATGGTCAGGGTAAGTGCTCCTGTAAGAGGCTGAGATCTGGCTTGCTCTCAGGCTCTCTCCGTGTGCCTGCACCAGGCCAGCACCATGAGAGCACAAATCCAGGAAGACAGCCCTCACTGTGAACCTGAGTTGGAAGCCTGGTCTTAGACTTTCAGTCTCCAGACTGTGAGAAATATATGTTTGTTCTTTAAGCCACCTGGTTTATGGTGATTTGGTATGGCAGCCAGAACTAAGACAGGAAAGTTTCCTATATAATACATAAGAGTATTAATTTCTGTTTACTTAGGAGAAAAACACATACAGCACATAATCCTCCCTTTAGCCTTTGCTATGCACTGAGTGTTTAGAAGTCCAATGCACTATCCATTGCGCCACGGAGCCACCTTATGCACTGAGTGTTTATTCCCCTCAAATTCATATATTCTAACCGAAACTTCAATATTATGGTATTAGGAAGTGAGGCCTTTGGGAGGTGATTGGGTCATAAAGGGTAGAGCCCTCATGGATGGCATTAGTGCCCTTATAAAAGAGTTCCCAGAGGGCTCCTGAGCCTCCCATCGACTGAGACCACAGGGGAAAAGATTGACGTCTATGAACCAGGTAGCGGGCCCCCACCCGAGACCGACTCTCCCTGTGTCCTCGTCTGAGACTTCCCAGCCCCAGAACAGAGAGAAATAAAGACGTGCTGCTGGTAAGCAACCCGGGGCTGGGTATGTGGTTAGAGGGTCCCGAATGGACTGACGCAGCCATGGAAGAAGATTGAGTGGCAAACCCCAATAACTGCAAAGGACGGACTCATGTCCTGTCAGGCACGCAAGGCTCAAGGTGTGTCAGTGAAGTCACCGTTAGTGACTGTTCTATTCCACAAATAATATATGGTCACTGCAGAAGATTTAGAACATGCAGATGAAGCAAAAATGTAATGAATGCCATTTGTGATTATGTACTTCTAGCCTTTTTTCCTACTTAAAATTGCATCATGAATATTTTCTATGTTATGATGAGTAAGTGCTATAGAATCTACTACTGTGCCATGGACCAAGCAGATAAGCAGTAAATATTTGTTGATTAAGCCTAAAATGATTATTAAACTGGTGCTAAGAAGTGAGACTTATGGAAAATTTATGCTCGCGGTGCATTAGGTTATTTATGTATTTTGATAAACAATTTAAAAAAATCTCCTTTTGGAATCCTCTAACTCCTCACTAATTAGAATGAATGATTACATGTTCTTGGACCTCTATGTGATAATATGTTGATAAGTTCACTTTTATTTAAATGCGTATTGGTGGAATATCAGATAAAGACAGTGGAATGAACATAACTCATCAGTTTTGGCCTGTACCTGAATCTTATTAAAACTAAAGTAATTATATAAGCATACATATATACATATACACATGCATATACATACATCTATATCTTCTCTTTTTTAAAATCCTCACCAGAGGATATATTTATTGATTTCAGAGAGAGAAAGAGAAACGTTGATGAGAGAGAGAAACATTGACTGGTTGCCTCCTATACATACGAGCCCTCCTGACCCCTCCTGACTGGGGACCGAACCCCAGACCTTTTGGATTACAGGAAGACACTCAACCAACTGGGCCAGCCAGCCAGCCAGGGCAACATCTATATCTTTTCAATAACAGAAGTGGGAGAAGTGACAGTAACAGCATTTTGGAAGCTAGAAAGTGGGTGGGTGGTGGCCGCTCCCTCAGTGGCCCCAAGAAAACTGAATGAGGGGCTGGAGGTGGAGGAGTCCCATGTTTTACACGCAGGGTCCTCAAAAGGCGCCAAGCAGCAGGTGCTTCAGGCAGATGGGGGAACTGCTGCCGGAATGGATTGGCGGGGGTTGAACTATAATCAAGAAGAGTTAACACCCTCCTCCTTTCCCCTCCTGCAAGCACCTGGTGACAGCACCCCCTCCACCTGAGCAGCAGCCTGAATGTTTGCCCTGCGGTGAGGGCAAACCAGAGGTCTCTGAATTAGGGGGTATACAGGTGATGTTGGGGGCAAGATGCTCTATATACATGGGAGGAAGATTAAGTGAAACGGACAGAGCATACCAAGATTCCTCTTTTCTACTCCTCAACCTCACCTCCCAAACACTGGCACCTGACCAACCCATGGCAAAGGCCTGGAAGATCCGGACATCAAAGTTCCCTAACAAGTGATTCAGCCTGATCATCACAGCAAAGGTCGCCACTCATGAGGGCTCCCTCCCACCTCCCCTGCCCCCCACACCTTCACACGCACCGCCGTCAGTGCTCAGAATTTCACTTCTCAGTTCCCTACTGAAAAGAATACATGAGAAGAATACCAGTGCTACCAAGTAGACAAGGAAAACCAGAAACAATCTGGAAGGATCAAGAACTATGAAGCAAAGAGAAAGTTGCCAAAGTTGTTATTAGAAAATCAGGTACAAGAGAAATACAAAATGTCTTCAAGCAAGAAAGTGATGCTATTAGGAAAAAAAGGGCATTCAGAGAACAAAAACGACAAAAAAGATCTTAGACACTGAAAGCATGACAGCATAAATGGGAACCTCGGTGTAAAGAATCTGTGTCAAACTGAAGAAACTACAGCAAGAGTACGAAGAAATAAATAATTCAGAAACTCCAAGACAAGAAAACAACACAAAACACCTGAGGAGAAGAAAACGCTCATGAAGTAATTGAAGAAAAATCCCCCAAACTGGAAGGTGGATTTCCACATTTAAATAGCCCCTGAGTACTCAGCGCAGTGGATTTAAACGATGAGATGCATCACTGAAATTTTACGACACTGGTGTAAAAACATTTAACCAACTTCCAGAGAAGAGAACAAAATTATACATAAAGGATGGGAAATTGACATGGTGGTATATTTTTCAACAGTCATATTGTGAATAAGCACACAGTGAAGTACAAATGTCTCCAAAATTCTGAAGAAAAAACAGAAAAAAGTTTTGTGTGAAAATGATTTCCAATGTCGAACTCTCCATGTAATCCCTCTAACAATCAAGTCAGGAAACAGGATACAGATACATTTTTAGAGAGACAAATATGTACCTAAATAATTTTTAGTTCCATGAACCTCTTCTTAAAAGCTACTGGAGGTTGTGGTCCGTGAAAATGAGGGAATAAAATAAGAAAAGCGGAGACATGAGGTCTAGGAAATAGGAACTGGAACACTGGAGGGAAGTGAAGGGACTCTTGCAGGTGGTGATGACAGGGGATATCCGTGTGACCCAGCAGAGAGGGTGACCAGTGCAGATGAGCAGGTCAGCCGTCTCTCAGAGGGACTTCTGCAAAAGCATGAAGTTGATATCATCGATATAACACCTGGTAGGAAACTGCTAGAATCATGGAATGTCTTGAGAGAACATTTAGACAGGTGGAAAATATTTAAATATTGAAAGAATGGCAAATACATAAAACATACACATGAAAAACAAACAGATAAAAATAAGTAAGCAAGAAAAAGAAAACTATTAGCTCCAAGAATACGTTGTGCTGGTTAAGAAACAGTTTTAATACATGATCCATTTGTGAGCAGCATCTATAGTTATAATAATGTAAATCTTGGAACATTTTCTAATCAAAACTGAGGTTTTAGCATATTGTGTAGGTACAACTGACAGTTTGTGGTGCGATGAAGCACAAAGAGCTAAGTCTCATCTCCTGCAGGGAAAGCCAATGTACAATGAACGCCCCAAAGGAAAGACTCAGGAGGTGGCAATACTTACTTGCCATTAAAGTGTATGGAGGTAAATGTGATGCAAAGAATTGAAAATGTTTCTTTGGGGCAGAGAAACAGAGAAGTGGGGGAGCAAGGACCTGTTTTTTTTCCTTAAGAAACCTTGCAGAGCTAGCAGGTCCTTTAAACCGTGCCTACTACATTCATAACTGATGAAACACTGTAAAAACAATGCAAAGTGTAATAGTATACAGAGAGCTAACCTGTCACTGAGTTTCAAAATAACATCTATGTAATTCTGATCAATAATATCTGCGGTGTTCACTTTCCTTTTTTATAAATCGAGAGGCTTGGGTGACATAATGTCTAAGGTTCTTTGCCCACTCTCTGCATGTGTTTATTTCTGGTATTTCTTTGTATGAGTGTCTGAACTTATGAACATAAACACATAGAGAGCTGACAATCACTGGTGGAACTCCCCTGATTATTTGGATCAATAAAAATTAATATGCATTATCCACATATCCACAAAGACACAGTCTGATCCTACCGAGAGAAGGCGGCACATCCGTCTGCCGAGCTGCAGAGAAACACGTGAGGCTGCATCTCTGTCCTCCTCTGTGAGAAGGCACCAGAAGGGAGCTGAGGTCCCCTGTTATTCAGACTCTGGCCTGTGACGCATGGTTATGCTGACCTGAAAGTTAATATTTAGCCACCTCAGTGAGTTAAGCTGGCTTGAGGACGTGCTGGGGGGAAAAGGAAAGAAAGTGCTATAAACTGGTAGAAAATTTGTGCTAAAGTCAATGGTAATCTTGGTAGCATAGCAAGTCACTTGCACCCTCTCTAGCAGATGCCAAGGAAGAACATGGCTAGTCTTTTAACAACACCAGCTCTAAAATGCCGAGGGCTGGTGTGGCACATTGAATTAAAGAGAAAATTAAAGACTGTCCAGTTCAAACCTCCCATTGCTTCCTAGCTTTGAGACTCTAGGGCAAATCACAATTGCTCCATGCCCTGAGTTCTTTCTCTGTAAATTGAGGATAATAATACCTATTCCATGTAGTCGTTAGGAGAATTATATGTGTTAACACCTGTTGAACACTGAAAATGGTGTCTTGATATACGGTCTCTAAAAATAGCTGCAGAGAACACAACCGATTTGCAGGGGGCCATGGATTCATCTCTCCCTCTCCCTGACTCTTTTTCCCAGATATGTAAGCTGGAACTCAGAGGTCTAAGAGGAGAGAATTTCCCATGACAAATTTGGTTAAGTAAATCCCAAAAAGTCAAGGAAGAAATCTCTCACTGACCATAGTAATCCCATCCAGTAAAATCTCGGGTTACAGTCATTGGCACAGACACTGTGGGTCTGCCACTGACGCTTTCCTTTGAATGCTCGGTGCTCCGGATGCATTTTAGCAAACTGAGCAGGTGCCAAGTCAAGGAGTCCAGCGGCTGATGTAGGGACACTCTCTCACTCTTTTTTGTGATGCCAGGCCCTCAACAATATCTGGCACACAGAAAAAGAGCTCAGTAAATGTCTGTTAAATTAGAAAGGGGAAAATACATTGGGTATGTTTTTCGTAGTCAAAACTTATGCAATCATACTTTACCATCACAATTCTCTCATCTAAGAGTGTAGCTTTTTCTCATTTTCTGTTTGTACTAAAATTTTTCTAGTTCAAAACACTATGTTAAGTAGAATGCTATCATGTCATATTATAGTATGTGTAATTTATACTAAAAAATTAATAAAGAAGACTGTCATCCTAGGGAAGTGGTACTCTTTAGTGGTGAGCTAATTTTCCCTAAAAAACTCCCAAAGAATTTAACCCCAGTCAGATATATGGTTTGAAATATTTCCTCCCATTCCACAGATTGCCTTTTCACTCTATTGATGGCTTCCTCGGCTGTGCAGAAGCTTTTTAGCGTGATGTTGCTCCACTTGTTTATTTTTGTTTTTGTGGTCATATCTAAGAAATCACTGCCAAGATCAATGTCATGAAGGTTTTCTGCTCTGTCATCTTCTTGGAGTTTTAGTCTCAGATCTTATGTTTATGTCTTTAATCCACTATGAGTTGATTTTTGTGTGTGGTGTAAGATAAAAGTCTAATTTCCTTCTTTTGCATATAGATATCCGGTTTTCCCAACCCAATTTGTTGAAGAGACTATCTTTTCCCCATTACATATTCACGGCAGCCTTGGCAGAGCCCTGATGAGTGGAATCAGTCCCTTATAAAAGAGGCCCCAGAAGATTCCTTCACTGATTCTGATTCCTTGTATGAACCGGAAAGTCAGATCTCACCCAACACCTCTTGACACTTTGATCTTAGACTTTCTGATCTCCGGAACTGTGAGAAGTAAATTTCTGTTGTTTAGTCCAGTCCATTGTACTGTTATAGCAGCCAGGATGACCTAAGACACCATGTATACATGAGTTAATTTCTGAGGTTTTCCGGCCTCTCTATTCTGTTCCATTGATCCATATTCTGTTTATAGCCATGTCATACTGGTATTAATTACTGTAGCTTTGTAATATATTTTAAAATCAGGAAGTGCGATACTGCTAGCTTTGTTGTCCTTTCTCAAGATGGCTTTAGCAATTCGGAGTCTTTCGTGGTTTCATATGAATTTAGGATTTTTTTTTTTGTAAAAAATGCCATTGAGATTTTGGTAGGTATTGCAATGATTCTGTAGATTGCTTCAGTAATATGGACATTTTAACAATATTAAGTCTCCCAATCCACAGACACATATCTTCTTATTTATTTCTGTCTTTATTTTTTTATCAATGTTCTAGTTTTCAGTGGATGTATTTCACCTCCTTGATTAAATTTATTTCTCAATATATCACTATTTTTTATGTTATTATAAAAGAGATTGTTTTCTCAATTCCTTTTTTGGGTAGTTAGTTGTTAGGATACAGAACTGCAATTGATTTTGTGTGTTGATTTTGTATCTTGCAACTTTACCAAGTTCATTCAGTAGGTCTTTTTTTGTGTGGAATCTTTAGATTTTTCCACAGATAAGATTCTGTGAATTTTTATAATTATTTCATAATTGGTACTAGGACAACACATTATTAGGAAAAAATTAGATTCTGAATTAGATTAAATGAGACTAAATATTTGGAGGGAAATATAAAGTGAGTATTTCTCTCAATAAGAAATGGGGAAGGTCTCTTCAGTTACTAAAGGTCTAAAAGAAGCACGAAGTAAAAGATTAATAGAAAATATAAGAAATAAACATTTTGCCCTAATGGGGGTGGCTCAGTGGGTTGGGCTTCCTCTCCCAAATCAAAAGGTTGCCAGTTGATTCCCAGTCAGGGCACGTGCCTGGGTGCAGGTCTGGTCTGTGACTGGGGCATGCAAGAAGCAACCAATTGATGTTTCTCTTGCACATCGGTGTTTCTCTCCCTCTCTTCCCCCCTCTAAAAATAAATAAATATTTAAAAAAGAAATAACATTTTTTTACCTTATAAAACACCATCAGCAAAAATACAAAGGCCAAATGGAACAATATTTGTGAAAAAGATGGGTTGCTATCCTTAACTTTAAAAAGACACTAATAAAAAAGAACAAAGGACATGATCAACCAATTAAGAAAGGAATAAATACAACAAATAGACACAAAAAATTATTTGACTATAGAACTAAATAAGTGCAAATAACTGGATAGTGCTTTCACCTAATAAACTGACCTTTTTGTTTTTATGATAACAGCATTAAAAAGCTTTTAAAATATCAATAACTTTTTTAAAGGTTTATTTATTTTTAGACAAAGGGTTAAAGAGGGAGAAAGAAAGGAAGAGAAACATTAATGTGTGGTTGCTTCTCACATGTCCGCCCCCCACTGGGGACCTGGCCCACAACCCAGGCATGTGCCTTGCCTGGGAATCAAACTGGTGATCCTTTGATTTGCAGGCTGGTGCTCAATCCACTGAGACACACCAGCCAGGGCTAAAATATCAATAACTTTTGCTCCAAAAATTCCAGTTCTTGAAGACTATAAATGTTATGAGAGAATCAAACAGGTATAAACAAAGATTATTTTTAAAAAACTGTACCCAACTTCACTGTTTTTAATACTGTAAAGTTCTGTAAGCAAGTTTAGTGCTCAAAAATAGAAGTATCTTTAAATAAATTATGATGTATCCATAAATTAGAAAAAGGGAAGATAACACTTAAGTGAGAAAAAAAAAAGAGTATGAGACCAAGTGGAAAAAAGCAGGGCCCGTTTATAAAATGTCATTTCAATTTTAGCATAAACAAAGCACTACTTACATAATCAAGGGAATTATACCCAAATGAGAACAAAGATCATCTTTGGGTAGGTAGTAGGATGAGCTTATATTGTTTGTTCAATGTGGATCAGATTTAATTTTAACAATGATATATATATATATGCAGTTTCTTCATAGATTTTGTTCTAGATTTCAATGATATGTTACATAAAGATAGCAGGTCATATGATACTGGATGGGACTAAAGCACATTTTGAAAAGAACGAATAAGTATGAGTTTTCTTTTTAAAAAAGTCTATCTTACAGATTCGGGGAAAACCCTGGACTATCAGGAGGGTTCTGTTTGATTCTCCTTCCCCATTTGTCCTTTTTCAATTTCTTCTTTAACTGTTACCTTTTTTTTTTTGCTTGTATTTGTGGCTGAGTTATTTGACATGTACAAAATCATAATTTTATTTTTTCTTAGTAGCTATACCCTTGGTTACAAGTCAAAAGCCTTATTTATCTTATTTTTTTATCTTTGAATGTTTTTTTTCTGATGTTAATATCAGTCCCTGACTTCTCTGTGTTGCATTTGCTTGCCTTATTTGTCCTTTTTAAAATAAAGATTTTATGTATTTATTTTTAAAGAGAGGGCGAGGGAGGGAGGAAGAGAGGGAGAGGAACATGGATGTGAGAGAAAAACATCAATCGGCTGCCTCTTGCATGTCCTCTGACCAGGGACCGAACCCAAAACCCAGGTATGTGTGCTGACCGGGAATTGAACCAGTGGCCTTTCACTTTGTGGGATGACACCCAGCCGACTGAGCCACACTGGTCAAGGTGTCTCTCTCTTTTGATAGTTATTTCCCGTGTCACAGTATTCTGAGTAAACAGCAAGGGGTTTTATTTTTTTCTGACCCAACCTTCTGTCTCTGCCCCTTAATAAAGAGCTTTAAGCCATTTATATTTATGCTGTATGCTGACTTTCTTTTCTGTTTTCTTATTTTACCATTTTCTTAATGAATCCTGATTGTTCCCTTTATTTTCAGACTTGTGCTTTTTCTTTTTTAATACTCATCCAAGGACATTTTTTCATTGCTGAGAGAGAGAGAGAGAGAGAGAGAGAGAGAGAGGATGGAGGGAGGATCAGAGAGAGAGAAACATCAATGTGAGAAAGAAACACTGATTGGTTGTCTTCACGTTTGTGCCCCGATGGGGGATTGAACCCACAACCTGGATTATGTGCCTGGACCAGAAATTGAATGTATGACCTTTTTGGTGCACGGGATGATGCTCCAATCAACTGAGCTACACCGGCCAGGGCTTCAGACTTTTGTTTTCAATTCTGCCCTCATTTTTAATTTTCTGTAGTATGTTGCATTAAAAAAATGTATTGTAGAAGAAAATGCTCTTTTATGCTTCTCTTTAAAAAGCATATTTCCATAGAGTGGTACCCAAATGAGATTTTCACGCAGACCACAGGTGCCAACTGGAAGCATCTCGGGTAAATGGGGATGAGTGGTTACCCTATGTTTGGGTGGCAGGGATAAGGAGGTGCAGATTTCACTTGGTCAATTTTGTATCTAAGGTGCTTAATAAACACTCAAACAGAGGTGTTCAGTCGGCAGCTGTATACATTGCCTAGACACTCAGGAGAGAGCTTTGGGTTCAATAAAAAGGTTTCAGAGTCATCAACAATAGGCCTAATAACTAAAGCTATAAGACTGAATAAAAACAGGGAGACAATAAGTGTGTAGTGTCAAAGACCGAATTCTGAAGGACACTGCTTAATGTGAGGGAAAAAAAAAGATTACAAAGGAGATTCATCAACTGCAGCCAGAGGGGCAGGAAAAAAATGTAGAGGGTTGACTTCATTCCTTGCCATGTCTTTTCACAAGACTTGCAGGATGAAATGACTTCTGGCCAAGAAACACGAGCAGAATTGTCCCATTCCACCTTGGATCTGGATGAAAATTAGTAATTAGGTAAAACCCCCAAAACAGACTTTGGAGTGGAGCCACACTGGGTCTACAAGGAATCGTGCATGAGCTGGCACCATGTTTACACTTCGCCAAGGTCACAGCATCCTCCATATGAGGCTGAAAACATCACTACTACCTGAACAGTCAAACAAGTCTTATGGGGAACATGATTTTTCTCTTTGTTTCTGTATTTCTGTACTAGTAGGTTGGTTCAGGAATAAATGCATGAGAGTTTTATTTAAAAAAAAAGTAAATAAAGAGTAGTGGTAATGGAAAAGGGCAAAGTGTTTTAGGGTGTAGGGATAGGCCAGTTGTGTTAAATGCCTTTCAAAAATCTAAGCAAAGGACTGTAAATGCCTCTTAGATTTAGCACCAAGGTGGTAATTTTCAGTTTTGGTGACGTGGTGAATCTGGAAGCTAGACTGCTACGAGTTACCCAGCAGTAGAAGGTGAGGAAGTAGAAACACTAAACATACGTAACCCCGAGAAGAAACTGGCTTTGCACAGAAGGTCAGAGATAGCGAGGAAGGAGGAGGGATGATTAAAGGTAGGTCTGGTTAACTTGGGGAAGTTTTCAAGTTGCTGAGATAGGCTGATAGGAGTCTGGAAAAAAGGGAGGGGCTGCAGAGAGAAGAAAGAGACGGGATGAGCACTTGAGTGTGTAGGCAGGAGGGAACAGTGAAGGATTAATGAGCCTCAGACCGGGGATGGTGCCGAATAGGTGGCCTTGTGCTCAGAGTCTTCATTTTATGCACTTTCCTGTTTTGCAGAGGCTAGAAAGCTAAAAGATGCGCCAGACTCTCTTGCAGCGGGGTTCTCATACAGACTTGGATGAGAAAGGAGGCAGGAAGTGAGACAGAGGCTGGACTTTGGCTACTTTTCCTTCACAGTGTCCCAGCGTCTAGGTGGGACCCTACGGTCCAGGTGGGACCCTATGGTCCGGCAATTCGACTCCTAGTCATTTACCCAAGAGAAATGAAAATGTATGTCCATGTAAAAGCCCCACACTGGACACAGCCCAAATGTCCATCAACAGCATGCTTCCCTGTGGTATAGTCGTACAATGAAATACTAGTGAGCAATAAAAAAATGAACTACTGATATATGCAATGGCATGGCTGAAACTAAAACATGCTGAGTAAAAGCAGCCTTACACAAAAAGAGGCGATACTTCCAGACTGTGTGATCATTTACATGAAGCTCTGAACAGGCTAAATGACTCTGTGGCGATACAAGGAAGTCAGAATAGTGACTGACTCCATGGGGCAGGGGGATGAGAATTGATTGTGCAGGGGCCTGAGAATTTTCCTGGGGTGACAATATTCTCTTCTCTATACCTTGATGGGGAATTGAGTCACACAGTTGCATGCAGTTGCCCAGTCTCACCAAATCAGACACTTAGATTTGTGCGTTTCACTGCATGTAAATTATACCAGAGCAAGGGAGGGGGGAAGGAGAAGAACTGCAAATAAAAACTGAACTCATAGTTAACAAAATACATGCTGAAATGTTGTAAGTGGACTGGAGTCTGCAACATACTCGGAGACGCAGTTCAAACAACTGGAGTTAGAAACACAGGGTGACTGAGGGATAGCAAGGTGGTCGGATATGCGCAAGGTTATGGAATGTTAAGTGTGGACTGCACGTGGTTAGTGTGGTTCATGAGCAATTCTTTCAGCTTTTCTGCACCTTGACATTTTTTTGTGCTAAGAAATGTGAGGGTATGTAGAAATGTCTTCTTGCCTTTTTGAAAGATTTCATTAACCTTTGGGCAAAGAAAGCTACTTCAAAACATACTTCATGTGGTTCTTGCCCTATTTTAATACATGGATCTTAAAATGTCATACACAGCGTCTCTATTCCAGGAGTGAGGACCATCAGTCACTGCCACCATTGCCACCACCATTTCAGGATCACTGGGGCTGCCCTAGGCACTATGCCAATCACTTTACAGATATTATTCTCAGGTAGAGAAAGCAACAGTTCTCTTTATTTTTTAGGAAATAGCTCTAGGCTGAGTCCGTCTTCAGAACTCACAGACAGCCCGGCAGGAGAACAAACAGATGTCCAAGAGGAAGGTCATGTCTGTGATGCTGGGTATTTTTAGCAAGATGCAATATTTAAATAGGTTACAAAGGTATGGGACAGTGTGTGCGTGCTGTGCATTTTTAGGGATAGTCAGCTGAACTGGGAGAAGGAAAATATATTTTTAGAAAGATGATACATACTGTAAGCCATAAAGAGGAAGAGTAACTTCAATCCAGTTTCTATAGAGGGAGAAACCTTCTTGCTGTTCTCTTTTTACTTGAGCTCATGTCCAATGCCATATGATACTGTTACCTGGCAAAGGGGTGTGACAACGGCTGCCCAGACTTGGCACCTCCAGCTCTTTTGTGGCTTTCCTTTCTCAATAACCTTTTGACAAAGGCCAGGTGTTTCAAAGGTTGGCTTTTTCCTTGTTTGATCTCAGTGTTTCTTGCTAAGAATGATTCAATGTCCCTGAGTGTCAATAAATAAGTATAGTTTCAGTATAGCTTTTTGGAGTATATTTCCCTAAAGGCTGCTTCGTGGCATGCCTGGGGTTGGTTTGGTTTTGTGTGAAACCAGTAAATAAATAATATAATTACCAGGCTGCCCAGTCCCCATGACTCCTGATACCTGCAGAGCCCCCCTGGTGACAAGAAAGCAGGGTAAAATATTCTTCACCTAAAACCAGGCGTCAGAGGCTCTGCACTCAAACCTCACTGACAAACTACCAAGGTGCAGAAGTGCAGAAGCCAGATTGGAATTAAAGAGATTGCAGGAGCGCTGGGGCAGCTGTGGCAGCACCAGAAAGAGTGTATGAGCTGTGTATACAACTACTAGGGAGAAAGGACAAGCCAGCCTGAACAAAGACATATGTGTTCCTGATTAACTTTATTCTGAGGTACTGATACAGGCCATAAATCCAAGCCTAATTCATGAAACAGTGCCTGACAGTCCTGGCTGTGTGCAGGGGAAATGTACCAGAATGAACTGGTTAGAGCAACCCCATGCTGAACTGAGACGGGCTGGTCAGCCAGGACAAGTGGAAGAGGGAAACTGAGATAGTTAAATGGCCAAGCAGTGTACAGCCAACTAGTAAATTGAAAAATCCTATCTTCCCATAACCAAGGAAACTTAAGAGTAAGTGGCTACACTTCTGCCCAACCAAAGGGCAAACAGCTTTAAATCGCCCAGCTCATGGAGATAGATAACAGAAATTCAATTAGCGCCCTTGGCACCAACCACACCCCAGGACAAATGAAGTCAGGGGACTGTATCCCATTTTGGTACATCAGCACAAAACTGATGAATAGTCTATGGAGATCCTCCCCTGAAATCCCTGCCTTTCGAAATTAGAATCCTCGAGACCAAGACCAAGCAGAGGCTCTCTCTGGAGCATGTCCACGCCTTTCTTCCAGCTAGGGCGCACTCTGTGCTTTTCTCTCCTAAACTCCAGGGTTCCCAAGAGACACGCAGCCAGGGGAGCAACGGGCAACGGCAGTTTGTCCCAGGCTTAGCCCTAAACCTGTCTCCGGGACCTCCTTTACTCTGGCTCTCCAGTGGGCTCCTGGAAGCCCTGCCATGGCTCACTTCTTCCCCCTAACATTTCTAGAGAGCCGAAGGGAAGCACCTCCTGAGCTCTCTCCTGTTGCTTCTTCTAAGCCCTTCCTTAGGAGAGTAAACACGCTCTCAAAATCACCCAGGCTCGTGTTGTGAAATATCTCCTGCACAAAGTCAAGAACCCACACACGGCCCTACTGGCTGGCTCAAGGCTGATCTGCTCCAGGCCTGGCCCCTTTCCCGTGGCAGAACAAGTTCAGGGAGATCTGTTCATTTCTATCTATTTTTATAGACCTCCCCCTGACCCCCAACACACACCATTCTGCTACTAGGGAGAAGTGCGTTCTTTCATAAAGCCAGGTCAAACAATCTCTCCTTGGGAAGCAGCTGACTGATGTGCAAACCAGGCAGACCAGTGATCGCCTGGGCTCCGGTACTCTGCTGCTTCAAGGTGAGATGCTGGCCTTACCCAACTGGAAGGAAAAAATCCAGTTACACGGTCTTCGCACACACTAGGAAATCACTCAGGGAATGGTGTCCATGCTCCAAAAAGCAGCAGGCAAACTTTGAGACTTGATAGCACTGAGGGAGAAAAGAAGCATGGCTCCGTTCTTCACCCAAATTGTATATAATCAGCGAATGAGCAGGCAGCTTTTATGGGTTTGTGATTCACTTGAGACTTAGTTCCAATAAAGACGATGTGATGACATTTAAAAGCTTGGCTGAAACTGGAAACACTGGAATGACCCAAGGGGCCTTTGGTGGAGAACACGGAAGATACGATGACGCGTAAACGCCATTCACTTCACGGGTGGGTTTCATGAGCTGCTGGTTCCCTGCACCCGTGTTGCTTCCACCATCTGACTGCTCTCCCGGTCTGATGGCATGGAAAAGCGACGGTCTTTCGTGCACAGGGTTTGGTTTGGTTTGAGAGAGAGACTCTGTCAACACAATCTTCTCAGCCATTTTCCCAGGACAAGAAACAGAAAAGTTGAAGGACTCGCTTTCTGAGCAGAGAGTGAAATCGGGATTTAAGTGCCAGTTCCCCGGTGCCCCATAAACTGCCTGCTGCACACGCCCTGCCCCACACAGAACAGACGTGGCCGCACAGGTGCTGGCCCAGCCGCGGGGAGCGGACCGGCGTTCACCTGGGCTTAGGCGCTCTGTGGCTTCAAGGTCAGATGCTGCTCTCACCCGGTTACAAGGAAAACCCTGGTGCATGCTCCTTCCTCCACTAACGTGGCCTTTGATCTGGGTATGGGGTTGATGACAGGAATGCTGTTTGCTGCATTTATCTTACCCTTTGTAAGTATTTTCCGGGGTTACTGATAACAGATGTGAGTAAGTGACAAATCTTTCCAGGGAGTTTAGGGACTTTGCTGTGGAGTAGCTGACATCAGGACGACTCTTCTCGACTAAGGACTGCCAGACCTTGGGTGTGGGGAAGGGTGTGGGTGCTCAGTGGTGGTACCAGCTGTTGGAGAGACGTTTACGCTTCTGGGGCAGTTCGGGGATGAACTGTGTCCCTCTGAAATTCATATATTTGAAGCTCTAACCCTCGGCACCTCAGAATGTGGCTGTATTTGGAGAGAGAACCTTGAAAGAGGTGACTGAGGGAAAATGAGGCCCTTGAGGTGGGGTAGAGGCTAATCCAATCTGACTGGAGTCCCTGATAGAGAGAAGA
This sequence comes from Artibeus jamaicensis, assembly GCF_021234435.1. Lineage (NCBI taxonomy): Eukaryota > Metazoa > Chordata > Mammalia > Chiroptera > Phyllostomidae > Artibeus > Artibeus jamaicensis. The sequence goes on from NW_026521954.1 coordinate 5,201,465, forward strand.
TCAGGGAACACACACAGCACTCAGACTTCCGGATGGCCATGCTAAGAGTCAGCAAGGTGGTGGCCGTGTGCAGGAGAGGGCAATCCTGCTGACACTTTGACCTTGGGCTTCTAGCCTCTGGTACTGTGAGAAAATACATTCCTGTTGCTTAAACTACACAGTCTGGGGTTTCATTATAGCAGCCCTAGGAGTCCAACACAGTAGTCTAAAAAAATGTGAAGAGCCCCAACTGGTGTGGCTTAATTGGTTGTGCGTCATCCCGCAAAGTGAAGGGTCACCAGTTCGATTCCCAGTCAGGGCACACGCCTGGGTTGGGGGTTAGGTCCCTGGTCAGGGTGCACTCGAGAGGCAACTAATATGTTTCTCTCTTGTATTGATGTTGCTCTCCCTCCCTTTCCCTCTCTCTAGAAATAAATAAATAAAATCTTTTTAAACACGTGAAGAATATCTGGGATTGTCTAAAGTAAAAGTTCACTTGGGTTAACTCAGGGTTGTTTGAAGTATGCCCCCAGGAAGTCCGTACCTGTTACCAGAAACAGAAAAGGCGAATCCGGGGCTCAGGTGGTTTGGGGCAGCGCTGGTCAGACGGAGCTCTCTCTGCTGTGGAACCTCTCAGAGCATCAGCAGCGTGAGCCACTGGATGTGGGCGTTGCCCCTGAAACCTTTCCTTCCTTTGTGTTTCATTTCCAATCCCTTGCCTGATGAATTGATCTTTCCCATGTTTTTTTAAACTATCGGTTTCCTTGTATTTGAACCCTCACTGAAACTGGACTATACCAACAGTGCCTGACCGTTTTATTTTCTGAATGTTTCTTGAATTAGTTCACTTCCCTCTACTAAGCTGCCATTGAAACTGCCACCAGATGAACTGCAGCCCCTTTCCCAGGGGTCTGTCCGCCCACACTGTGCTCTCCAATCAGTTTTCCACAACACAGGTTGAGAGACACCAGCTCCCAGATTTTAAAGACACGTCAGCAGCTTTCCATTGCTCCTAAGATGAGCAGACAAATTTCTGTCCAGGTTTTCAAACTTATTGTGAACCACCTTCCTCTCTGGGTGGCAGCTTCACCGTTTTCTTTCAGTCCCACATTGCTTTGCTCCCACCCACCCAAAGGTCTTTGCTCTTGGAGCCCCCTCTTCCCGGTGACTTCCTTTCTTCCTTTACGTCCCTTATTGGTTCAAATCCCTCTAGTATTGATTAACATTGCACTTGTCACTACCAAAAAGTTACATTAGTGTGACTCTTTAGTTAATACCAGAATCTCCTTCAACATTGAAAACTCTTAATTTGTAGGATATCTTTTGTGAAATACCCAATTAATCTATTGATTAAGATTTGGCGAGGACATGTCTGGGGCACAATGTGAAGAATTTTCACGAAGAAGGATAGCGAGCCCGTTGAAGGAGGAAGGTTTCGTTATTTGACATAACGTGTATATGATATCGGGTCTTGGTGCTGGAGATATATCTGGATGCTTAACCTTTTTTTAACTTTTAATTTTGAAAATTTTTATACCTTTCAACAACCTGAAAGACTAGTATAATGAAGAGGTACACTTTTAATGTTTTTTATCTTCTCCCACAAAGTGCTTATTTTTTTGTTTTCTGTGGACAGTAATTCTGATCACGCCTTCAGAAAGCTACGAGGCCACGGACCCAGATCACGAATGCGTGTGCTTCAGGAAGGCTACCTGTGCTCACTGGCAAATAATCAATCACAAACTATTTAGGGCTTCACTTAAATGAGGCACTGTGGGAGATAAAAAGATGTTTATGGGACATACTTAAAAAAATTATAACCATTTGGGAAAATAACACTTTCACATGAAAGAAGAACCAGCAATAAAAAAATAACAGATAAGGGCTGAATGAAGGGGAGGCAAGGAGCTGAGAGCTGGTTCAGGGAATGAGACTGTTCCTAATTATGCTTCTTCATGGAAAAGGATTCCCTGTTCTAAGTAGCACAGCTTGCTACCAACTCTTTTCCTGCTACTGAAAATCCAATTTGGGAAAATAATTTTATGAGATCAATTACAAATAAGCATTGCAAATGAACCAAATGGTGTAAGCAGCATGATTCTTTTCAAAGATGTTTGTAATTGCCTTAGTTCTTTACTGGAAGGACAATCAGAAGCTAGGGGACATATGTGTTCCTTTACGGGCCAACCTTAGCTTGGTGGGCTTAAGCCAAATAATTAACCCATTTTTCCCACTAACAAAGAATACACTATTATATTAAGTCAGCCCCACACTAAGACCCGCCCCAGGGAGAATGCAGTTCCCAGCGACCCGGCTCCTCGGCCTGTGGGTCTGGGCAGCGCTTCCTTCAAAACCCCTTACTTCCACGGTTCTGCGTCTAGGCTCAGAGACACTGAAGAAGTCAATGATGAATCAGATCACAACCTGACGCAAAGGCGAAAATTACAGGAAGAGAAACATCACGTGAGTGGTGGGTGGGGTGGGCAAGGTTACTAGTGTGCAAAGCTAGTGGGAGTGTGTTCTTCATGTCACACGGGCTGTGGCTGCCTCGGGCACTGTGTAACCTACATTAGGCCTTTACAAAGGCGGATCTTCAGGTCTAAGGGCTCATTTTAGGGGCGGTTCTGTTAAAAGGCAGTTCATGTATGCACTTGGCGTGAGAGTTTGGTTCTTCAAAACCTCAGTTCTAGATCAGATTTTCCCACCTGGAAAGGAGTCAGGAAGGGACATTGCTCTCAGAGTCACAGGATTACTTGTGTAAAAACCAATGGAACTAGTAAACAAAGACTGGAGCTGAAGCTTTTTTTGCTTTTGTACACGGGAAAACTGCAGCTGTCGGCGGGGAAGATACTCGAAAGCTACTGGCAAGTCAAAGCCCAGGGACTCGGGGGCGCATTGGTAACAGCTAATTAACAGATGTCCGCGGTCTACCCACCTCTTCTCTAAAAACGTTGAAGCGTGAAAGGTTACTGGGGTTTCTTAGAAGTCTGCCACTTTATTATTTTGTAATAGTTTTATCAAGACATAATTCACGTGCCTTACCATTCAGCCACTTAATGTGTACAAGTCAAGGGTCTTTATTATATTCACGGGGTTGTACAATCAACTTCAGAACATCTTCATCATCCCCTCCACAAAATACTGTACCCTTTAGCCACAAATTCCTGACCCCCCATCATCCTCAGCCCTAAGCCATCACCAACCTACTTTTCCTCTCTGGATTTGCCCATTCTGGACCTTTCGTGTAAATGGAACCATATAATATGTGGCCTTTTCTTCCTGGCTGCTTTTGCTTAGCATGATATCTTCAAGGTTCATCCATGTTGTAGCATGTATCATTCCTTTCTATGGCCACATAATAGTCTATTGTATGGATGCTTCACATTTTATTTGCCCATTCACCAGTCAATGGATATTTGAATTGCTTTCAATCTCTGGCTACTATGAATAAGGCTGCTATGAACATTCGTGTACAAGATTTTGTGTGAACATATGTTTTCATTTCTTCTTGGAGCAGAACTTTTCTAGGAGTGGGACTGCTGAGTAATATAGTAATTCTACGTTTATTTAACCTTTGGGGAAACAACCAGACTGTTTTCCAGAGCGGATGCACCATGTTACATTCCTATCAGCCGTGGACAGGGGTTCCACCTGTCCCCATCCTTGTGTCCACTTGTTACTTGTTAATCACAGCCATTCTCAGGGTGGCTTTCACGCGGTGGCAGGCCTTTAAGAAACCTCTGCTTACAGAAATCCGACAACTTAACACACATGATTTCTTCATATGCATGCACTGGGTTGATACCTAGTGTCTAGGCCAACAGCAATCCCATGTATATCTCAGAACATTATTATCCCAATTTTACAAAGCAATCGAGGCTTACCAGGTTAGGAAGCCCTAGAGTTGGGATTTGAATGGCGACTCTGCGTACATAAACTCATCAGGATCAATTTGGGTAACGAAGTAACTGAAATTTATACAATTAAAGCATCTAGTAATGATGAGTAAGATGTTGAAGAACTTGGCTTTTGGATTATCTTGGTGTTTGTTAAGCGATGAAGGAACAGAGAAGTGCTTTCTGTGGCCACAGAGCAGTTTAAAGGGATGCTCGAGGCTAACCAGTCCCACATCACATGGGGCAAATTACTGTCTTTATCACCTGACCTGGAAAATGAGAACATTAACTGTCCGAGGGGTATGGCGATAAGTAGCATTGAAACGTGCTATTTACATTTGCCTTCTGGCCTGTGCACTTGAGAGAACGAGGCCAGTTTCTCGTGAATTACTACATTGTCTGAATGTGGTCAGATGGGTTATTTAGGTTTTGTGATGATTTTCTCTGATGTTCAATATGGGGCCTTTCTTTTACTCCTTGTAGTTGAGGAAACATTATTTTGCAATACACATTATTTTGAATCTTGGCCACAATCATGAGCAATTCTGGAAATTAAACCCGATTAGTAGAAAGGTCCCACTCACCACAGCCCCTTTCCAGAAAGCTCTTCTGTGGCAGGGCATATGTGACTACTGTGTCATTACCCAGCCTCTTCCCCATTTCCACACTCGTGTGGGTGGCTCCGCTAAATAGAAGAGCTTGAGGAGGGGCTGGTCTAAATTATTCATAAACACTGCTAAAGGTGGTTAAAATCTATTTCTAGGATACTTCCATTATTAGGATAGTTTTATTCTTTAATTAGATTTATTGGCATGACATTGGTTAGTGACATTATGTAAATTTCAAGGATGTACAATTCTGTAACCCATTATCTATATACTACCCTGTTGCTCACCACTCAAAGGTGTGTGTTATATTTTTATACATCATTTCCTGAAGAGAAACTACACTAAAGTTCTCTAACTTCAAGAATCCTAACAAAAACAGCATTCTATTTTGGGGTGGGCTAGAGATCATTTGGGAATGAGAAAAATAGACTGGAATGATCATTATTTTTAAAAAGTTGATTTTGAGAAAAGGACCTGGTTATCTCAATTTTTAGCCTGTACTGGGCAGCTCGGTTTCAAGGGTTTATCCTCCAGGGGGGTGAGGAGGTAGGGGGTTGGTGGATGTGGGTGAGATAGCAGTTCCAGTTTTCCCACTCTTACTACCATATTTTGCCATGTATAATGCACACTTTTTTGCCCAAATTTTTGAGGGGAAAATAAGGATGCACATTATACATGGGTAGTACTAGTTCCGTATCTACATAAATGCTTTTAATTCTTTTATTTATGCTTATGTGTTGAAAGTGTAATTCTAGAAAGCAATAATGATATCCGTAAGCAAAATAATACCCTGGAATAAGCTAATTGGTTTTGTTTCTAAATATACATAAATACAAAATTGAATTAAAAAATTAAAATGGAAGATGTTTTTCCTTGAAAATCTGGGTAAAAAATGTGGGTGTGCATTATACATGGAAATGTGGTAATTTTGCGCCAGGGGTCAAGTGCTCAGCAGAAAACAGACACATTGTTTTTATAAACTGTACAAAGTAGCGGGAACAAGGAAATATGAGGAGGATGATTTCTCAATTTTATTTCTTAAAAGGTGCTGTTGTAACTGCATTTCCTCTAAACCCAGTGTTCTGCACCCAGTGTGACCGACATGCATCCTTCTCGGTCTGGTAGTGTATGGAAAGACCGGGAGTATTATCCCTCAACCGGCAGTAAGCCAAGGAGAGTTGGGAGAAATGACAGCTGATGCATCTTTAACAAGAGACAGTGCTGATCTTTGAAATCATTAAGCCTTGGTATTTTGACCTGTGTAAAAGGTGAAGTGAGTTCTTCTGTAAGGGAGTGGAAGAAAATCTACTAAGTGCTTATAGACTGATTTCTGCGTCTCTAAGTCTCACTCAGTCTCCACAGTCACATCAGCGATGCCACCGCATGGAAGTCAGTCAGGGGAGGTGGGGCCTAACGTGCAAGCAGCTGCTCTGAGGGCGGTGGGCGGCACGGAGGAGGCCTCTGCTGGCAGGAGGGGGGGTGGGGGGGGTGGGTGCTGCAGTCACAGCACTGGACCGAGCCCCACTTTGTCATTCACAGGCTCTGTCACTTTGAACCGCTGGCTTACCCTCTCCGATCCCACTCCTTCAAGCTAAATAGCGTATCTAGATCACTTTGAATGCTGGGCAGATAGTAGTAGGTGCTCAATAAATGGCAGTTCTTCCTGCTGTTCTTGACAAAGAGGTTTTAACAAATACCAACATGATCTAGGGACTTCCCCCTCTGCTCAACCAAAACCTGTATTCAAGTCGTCCCGCAGTCACTGATGGGGTTTTCAGTGCCTGCTGTTGTCAGCGACTGGGCACCAAGGAGTCAAAGGTGCCCATACCACAGTCCCAGCCCGTGGGGACCAGGACACCTAGGTGATGTCAACAGCTGAAACAGCAAAAAGTGGGAGAGGGAATGGGTGGGGGTGGGGTGGGGCAGGGATGAATTCAATTCCAGGGGGGTTAAGTCGAAAGGGGTCCTGGGAGATTCAAGTGGATCTGCTCTGCCAGGAGAAGTTTCCAAGGGTCCTGTAGCTCTGTCAGGGGAGCGGGGCTGGAGGAGGGCGGGGCTGGAGGAGGGCGGGGCTGGAGGAGGGCGGGGCTGGAGGAGGGCGGGGCTGGAGGAGGGCGGGGCTGGAGGAGGGCGGGGCTGGAGGAGGGCGGGGCTGGAGGAGGGCGGGGCTGGAGGAGGGCCCAGAGCCCGGAGCCCGGAGCCGGGAGCCGGGAGCAAGAGCCTGCACACACGTGACCCTGCCGGGGGCGGGGCAGGGGCCGGAGGAGCGGGAAGCACTGAGGGTGAAGTGGGAGCCCAGAGGTGCCCATGCTTGAGGGCAGAAGCTGGTGACAGGGGTTTTGGGGTGTCCCTCAGGCTCCCCCCAAAATAGAATGTATGATTATTTAGGTTTTTGACTTAAGACTCAACTTACTAAATAAATTAAACTACAACCCAAAAGGGTAGTTTTCTTTTGAGTTTGGATCAACTACAAATCTTATGTTTTATTGAAAAGTCTCTAAAAGTTGTCAATCTTTTGAAGAGCGATTTTCCACTTGATTAAAGTAAAAAACATTTTAAGTATTTCAGTTTTCTGACTAATAAACAAATACTCCCTAACTACTTAAGTCACTTTGTAACACTAATAAATTAAACTCATGAATAAGGTGAAGTTTCAGTTCTCTTAAACATTTTAATCCAGTGTAAAATGGCAAAATTATCTCAAAAGCTTCAACTTAATGATCCAAAGTCTAGATCAATCACCGAGTGACATATTTTAAAGTAGAACCACAAGGCTAAATCATACTAATTAATAAATTATCTTAAAAACTATGAATATTGTAAAAAGAGACAAACGGTGAATATTGTACATATTTAAAGTATTAAATACAGATATTTACACAGACTTCTCTAAAATTTTAACTACTTTGAATTTTATTTAGTACATCATATTTATACTTCATTTTAAACCATCCAGGGTTAAAACACTATCTTGTAAGGAATCTGCTTTAACATGGAATCAAAATCTGACAAAGGGCTTCATCCTCTCACCTCCGTCCCCAAGTTCAAACAACCGGTTACCTAACTCTCCAGTCCTTTCTGATTCCTCACCTTCTACACAGGCTGCCTTGCCAACTGACCCAAAACAAGGGATCCAGTCAGCTTTTAATTCTTCTCTGAACTCTTTGTGCACCTTCCTTCGTGCCAGAGTCGAACCTGGGCCTGGACTGGGGGTCACCAGCTCCCTCTGATAAAGGTGGTGGAGAAGTACCCGCCGGAGCCAGAAAAGTGCCCTCAGAGTCAAAGGAGGGGGTTTCAGAAAGGAAGGCGTCAGCAATGCCAGTGGTTTGATGTGTAGCAGGGATGTTCATAAGATAAAAGGGTGAAGTACGACTATTAGAGTTAATGGTCATACATTTAAATTCAGGATCCAAATTTCATCACTGAAATTTTCATGTCATGATGTGAGTAGAAAACAAATAGCTACACATTAGGGGTGAACAGGAAGTGAAAAATTGGCAGTTGCAATTAAAGGCAGGAATGACTCTTTATGACTTTTCAACTTAATATTTTAATAAGGAAAACAGTGATGGGGAGAGAGGGGGAGGGAAGGGGAGAGACAGAGAGAGGGAGAGGCAGAGAGCCAAAAAGCAGAGGAACGAGGCTCAAACGAAGAAATATTTGTTCTGTATTTTATTAAAAAAACAACGATGAGTGTGTTGACTGAAGAGAGTTGACTCCTTTTTCGGGAGAGGGAGGAGCGTTAAGAGTGGGTGCGTCAGCACAGAGGCAGGACAAGCCCTTGAAACCTTCCTTGTGTGGAGGACTGGGGCTAAGAGTAAAGGATCCCTGGTGAGTGGGTTGACCTTGAAGAGGAAATGAATACCTTAGCCTAGGAGAATGGAGGGAATGAGGAAGGGATTGATAGGGAGGTAGATAACCATGTGGATGCAGGTGGAGCAGGAAGTTGAGGTAACTAAGGCTAGAACTGCCTGAATCTGGCTTGCCCGGGGCCAGTTTGGCAGGGACTCAGTACGCAGACAAAACTTGGGCCGGGATGATGACAGCTTCAGAAATGGCCCCAAAGAAGCCACCACAGCTTCCCAGTGGGCTAGCAGTTCATAAGAATCACAGATCAGAGAAGAGAGCCTAGAGGTTTCTATGCAGCTGAGTTTCAGAAAGTGAGAGGGGTGAAGACATGCTCAGGAGCAATCACTAGCACCTCTTAAAGTAGAAACCGGGTCTCTTGGCCTCCAGAACCACCCCCCTGCCCCCCAACATACACCTCCTCTCCCTCCCACTGGCTCAATTTCCCTCATTCTTCCCCTCTGGGCATAGTCACTTGCCCAAAAATTCTTCCCTGACCTCTCTTCCCTCCTCATGGAAGTCAGACCCATAAGGGCTGTTCCCCACCATTTATCTTTATTTTGTGGCACCACAATGGGAAATTCTATTTTTATTTATGTGATTATTAAGTGTTCTTTTTCCCAGTGGATACTATAAGCCACATGAGGACGGGACTTCTTTCGTTTACGCCTGTATGCAGGTCAGCACACAGCCATGCCTACCTCCGCACATGTGAAAAATGGGTGTACACAGCAAGCACATGGTGTGGGGGAACAGTAGTCAAGCATTTCATGTGCAAATTCGAGTTTTGCATTTGTGAAAAATGTCCACTGTGGGGTTCCAGAAAGGTGACTTATACCGATTCTATAGGTCAGGCATATATATAGAAAATGCTTCGTATGTATTTGTTGAGTGAATATTTCTACACTACTGAAATTTTAATTTCCCTAAGGAAAAAATACTTTGCCTCCAAGCCATTACTGAAAGATTAAAGATATTATTGAGTTTTTTAAAAGCCTATTTGAACAAGTAAAATTAAGAATTTCCACGCAATATTATTTAGAACAGACATTAGATGTCATCGGTACTTTTTGAAAAACTGATTTATAGTGAAAAAACTGATTATACAACTAGGGTAGCTTTAGGAATCACATATAACTAGAAAATCCAACATTTAATTCCCGAAGCTTCATACTTTTGAATATCACAGAGACATCTCTTAGATCTGACTCTCAGATTCACCAATTTTTAGTGCAGAATTCATCCACGTGAAAACAATTAGAAAGATATCCCCAAGGAATTGCTTACCACCTTTCTCAGAAAAGGAAATTCATGAACATGTGAATTAAGATTAGTAGCATACAGTAGGCAAATATTTTTCCATGTCCCACCCAAAGCAAACATATGAAAATAGAAACTTCAAGGGCAATTACAAAATATCTCCAAGTTTAAAGACACAGCATCCTTTTCTGCTTTGGTTTCCCTCTATACTTTCATCGGAAATAAATATTCTTCAATTAGTCCCAGTTGAGGAGTTCTAGCAGAAAAACATTTTGATTATGGTGGAATCAATTTTTCCCTTATATATTTTTATACTATGAAGCAAAAAAAAACTGCAAAGAAGGTACTCAGATGTTTGTCAGTTACAGGTATTAAGAGATATCACTGAATCCACCTTGTCTAGCCCCTTAACTGTACCTATACACCCTTACATTCTAATTCTTTCATGTAAATTTTAACTTCCAACAGAGGCTCTCATAATCCCCATCAACAACCCAAGTGTCCCACTGTTGAAACATACAAACTACATCTCCCAAAACGTCACACTGTTAGCATAGGAATGCTTTATTAATATTCATTTGGACAAGTTTCGGGGAACATTAATCCTTGAATTTTCAGTGCAGACTATTTTTAATCTATCCTGTTTCCCATCTAACATGTTTTGCATTTTAATAGAAAATTTGGTAACTACAGCTCATACCAAGATTACTATCAGTCAGGTAGGGCTCAGCCTGGCCACAGAGGAGCAGCACAGTGGGAAACATAACCTTTTCCAGGTATTTTGGAAGGCACACACGCGGCCCAGGACTGAGTTGGAAGGGTATCATACCAATTCTCTAAGAACTCCTCCAGGGCTCACTACCCCTGCTTCTAGGAATCTCTGACTCTAAGATCTGTTGAGTGTGGTTCACTCATACTCCTTCCTGTTCCATTTGTAATGAAGGTCCCCTGGTTACTCTCTCATGGAAGGGCATACATTCTTCCCTTACCATGTACTCTCAGCCTCTGTGTGAGGCTTGTATTCAAGAAGCTAAACTTCTGCATTTGTGAAAACATAATGTGAGCTTTCTAAAAGGCAGACATACTGTTGACTGAGGAGGAAATAATTATTAGCACTTTGAATTTATTTTTTTTCATCACATCATAGTACTAGGTTTCTGAGTATAATTTAAAGGCACATTGCAGCTGTGATACTTAACTACTTCTGTTTTTTCCAAATTTTAAGATAAAATGTATAAATGCATTATATGGGTAATGTAAATACTTAAAGCATTGTGAACACACACAATTAGCAATAGGAGAAACTGGTGTGAAAGAGTATAAAACTAAACTTTATATAAATGTATGTGTGTGTGAGTAAGCCTAAAAAATAAAACATGGTAATTAAAAAAAATGGAAATGTTTAAGATACGGAAAATGCTGAGTAGAAATACATTAATAAAACACTGGAAACAAGCTCACCGAATTTGCAAAATGGGAGCAGAATGGTTTCTGAAAGATGGCGGCCCATTTAGCTGATGAACAGCAGATGTCAGGTGTGGTGCAGCATAGACAATGGTGTTGTGATTAGCTTCTGGGGGGAAGGAGAAAAGGGTCAGGCGCCAAAGGCAGGAAAGCCAGAGCCCGTAACAGACTGCGGCATGGAACTCCCTGGTAACTCCTGGTCTCGGGACAAGATAGTTTTCTACCCTTGTTTCTGCCAGTGAACCCTGGTCCAGAAGAGTCCAGTTTGGGGGGGGGCCACCACCCCATGAGGGTGGACAGTCTGAGACACTGCTGGGGGCCCACAATCAGGCCAGGGGTGGCTGTGACTCTGTAAGAGAAGAAACAGTCCCTGAAATGTGAAAAGGGCCTTTGTGAGTCCTACAAGTGAGCGTTCTGAAGACAGCTGAGGGAAATCGCTGAGATTATCAACTAATTAAAAGAATCCTTGAATAGCATGCCATTTGCTTCAGGAAGTTTAGGGTACCGGCATATTGCTACGGCAGAAGGGTACTCGCTGACTCTCCCTTACAGCCAAAGTCCATTCCCCCAGCATAACCCATTCGGCAGCGCAGCCCAAAGCCCCTAGCTTATCCTTACCACGAGTGGTACCTGTGTTTCTGCGTGAGGGGCTGGGGAAGGAAGCTGTGTGAGTGCCACTCAAGTGTGGGAGTCTTTCTGCTCCCTGAATTTCAGCTCTGTGTTTTGGACCTGAAGTCTAAGGAAGGCCTGTTGACTGCTTTAATGACTGTTTTACAGTAGGTTGACCTTGACCCTGGACCCTGCCTATCTCAGTCTGAGCACAATTTTATAGAAGGAGAAAGACAGATTTATTTACTTTGCAGTCCAATGAAAGCCAAGTGATTCATAGGTACAGTGAGTGCCAGAGAAGATTTAGTTTATAGTAGAAAGGATTCTAGACTAAAAGTTAGCATGTCCCTGGATTCTCATCTTGGCCTTGCTGTTAATTCAATCATGTGACTTTGGCCAGGCCTTTAACCAACCTCCCTGGGCCTCAGTTTCCTCAGATGGGAAATGGAGATGCTGAACCAACCGACCCCTTTTGGAATCTAACACCTCGGAATGAATGTGGTCTGTGTGTTCAGAGGAGGGAGAAATCATCGTGGAATCAGATGATCAGCGGTTTTCATGATAGAAATAGGGCAGTCTGCTCATTTCCTACCAAGTCAAATTTGTCTAATGCAAAATAAATCCAGAGTACAGAAATGTCTAATGTACATTGAAAATGTCTCTGGTAATCTCTGCCTCATAGATAATCACTGTTAGAAATTTTTTCCCATATATTTTACTTGTAAGTGCTAATTATCATCATTATTATTGCTAAGTTATGAGGGGTGCCCCCAAGCCCCTTAGAATTTATTTATATTAAAAAATTGTGTATTCATTCTTATGTGTTTAAACTTCGGTCACCTTCAAAGTACTCTCCATTTGATGTAACACACCTATCAAGACTTTTTTCCACTGCTCAAAACAGTTTTTGAACTCATTGATTTTGATGTCTTTTAGTGCTTTTGCTGTTTTTTGTTTCACCTCTTCCACATTGGCTAAATGTTCCCCTTTGAGGATTTTTTTTCTTCTAGGGAAACAAAAAAAGTTGCTCTGGGCAAGACTGAGTGAATAGGAAGGGTGGGGCATGAGTGTCATGCTGTTTTTGGTTAAAGATTGCTGAACACTCAGTGTGGTGTGGGTAAGTGTGCTCAGAAATCACCCATCATAAAATGGGCAAATGTGTGGAAGGAGCCTTCAAAAAAATTCACTGATGCTGAATGCAGCCTCTCCCAACAACACCAGCTGGTACACTGATACAGGTGGGTTCCTAGAACACTCACCTGGCGGGGGAAGCCTGAACTACAAGGGGCCCGCCCTCCAGAAGATAATTCTGTAAGTGCTAATTAAAATTATTAGTATTTGTATTAATATGGAACGCTAAGTACAAGCTTCTCCAACTAATTTTTAAAAGCTTAAGATTATATCCCGGACCTCTCCCCACCATGCCATTCCATACACACCTCGTTTCTTCCATCAGGACAGGGTAGTGCACTGTATCTACAAATCATACCTCATTCAACTGCTGTACGTTGGCAACACGCAAATTGTCCCTTTTGTTCTCTTTGATCACCAACAACACTACAACAAAATTATTGTGCCCCCCCCTCCCCCGTCCCCAAACTCACCCTGGATACCTCCTCCCTCCCTTCCCATCTCCAGGCCACCACCAGGTTCCAGTCACTTCACCGAATCTCTCAGGGACCCACCCACCTCTCCCCAGGTCCCTCCCCTTTATTCAGTGGGAGTCAGCACCATCCACACGACAGCTCCTTACTTGGTTCCCTCTCCCCTAAGTCTGGCTTTTGGTTGACCAAACTGCAGCCAGAGATGAACATCTTATCACTCTCCAGTTTAAAACCTTCAATAGCTTCTCACTGTTCTTAAGATAAAGACCACTACCTTGTAATGGTTGCATTATCTGTCATCACTTTGAAATATGTCGGAATAGACAGTCTGAGCTTTACGCCTGTGACTTTAATCTGCACCTTGGGCTGTAACCTGAATGAGCTGCCCGGTCAAGTACCTGTGCTTCAGAGACAACTGGCGAGCAAGTTATTATCCGAGGGCTGCACAGTGCAGAGGTGGTCTCTAGAGTTATGTTAGCTTCTTTACCTCAACCCAGCATGGAAGACTTTGTTAATTAGCAAATGGGTGTTAGAGGTAATTTTTTTGGGGGGGTGGTGGTGGTGGTGGTGGATGTAGGTGGAGAAGAGTTTAGCAAAGATAAATGGTGATAGAAGGAGACTTGACTTGGGATGCTGAACACACAACACAGTGTACAGAACTGTGCACCTGAAGCCTGTATAATTTTGTTAACCGGTGTCACCAAATAAATTCAATAAAAAGGGGGAAGAAAGCAGTTATTTCTCCTTGGCAAAGTCGGCCTTGTGTCAGATGTGTGGATTGTCTAGAAGTGGTGTGCAGGGGCGTCCCACCCCTTCGTGGGCCGAATGCGGCCCAACACAAAATTGTAAATTTACTTAAAACATTTTTTTTGCTCATCAGTTTCCATTAGTGTTTGTGTATTTAACGTGTAGCCCAGGACAACCTCTTTTTCCTTCCATGTGGCCCAGACATGCCAAAACCTGGCCACCCCTGGAGGCATTCCCACCCTTGTATCATCCTTGGAGGCCAGCAGTCCAGTAACCGCAGTTACAACAGTTCCTGATGCTGGTTGCTAAAAATGCCTTGTCCAGTGGTTGGCTCCAGGGCTTCTCTGCTAAAACGGTCCGATTAGCTCAGCCCGGCCTCCAAAGAGTGTCACGCTGCCTCTGTACAAGTATCCATGAGACACTGGGTTGGCCAGAAAGTCAGTTTAGTTTTTCTGTAAAGTGTAAGACACATTTTTTTCATCTTTACCAATAACTTTATTGATTTGGATGTTTTGAGTATGTCGAGTATCTCCCACGTGGTATAACATTGATTGTTCTCAATTAATGTCTGGATTTGATCGCTGTCAACTCCAACTGGTCTGCTGGACTGTGGAGCATCGTCCAGGGAGAAATCTCTAGCACGAAACTTTGCAAAGCACTTCTGACACATTCGATCAGTCACAGCACCGTCTCCATTCACTGCACAAATCTTTTTCACGTTTCAGTTGTGTGTTTACCTTTCTTGAAATAATATGCTGAAAATGTTGCATATCTTCTTCCATCTTCAATATTAAAATGGCTACACAAAAATTCACCCATCTTAAGTTTTTTAAAAATGCACACTGATATGACAGCTGTCACAATACAATCTAACAAAATTGTGTCACATGAAGCTAAAGACAACTACTAGATCCATCATATGGAAAAAACCAAACAAACTTTTTGGCCAACCCAATACGTAATTGCAGAAACTAAAAGAACAGAAAAAGGGACTTAGCTAAGCTTACAACACAGGATGTGTGATTTTTTTTTTATTCCTGCTTACTAATTAATGTGTTGAATGGAGCCTGAGATTTGCTTTTGGACCAAGTGTGAGGCTGTGAAGGAGACCTTTACTCTCACCCACGTCTAAATATCTGAGGTTTCAATATCCACCGGTCAAAGACCCTACATAAAGAAGAAGGACCAGGCTGGTTGAGGTCAGATTATCACGCGTGTGTGCGATGAGGGCCTGCTTGATCTCACTTGCACCTTCCATCTCCATCCCCGTCTCCCTCCTGGAGCGCAGCCACCTCAGGAGTGTGAGCAAACTGCTCATGTTCCCACTGCCCTCGACCCCTTGTGCCGAGTCAGATCCCTCTCATCTGTCCTCAGGGGAGCCCTTCCTGCCTCCCAGACAGGTGACACCCCCTGGGCCACCCTGCACAGTGCCCAGGACCCCTCCCTGCTGTCCATGGGGGAATGCAGTGATATGTCTGTGTACTAATGTGTCAACGCCTACGGGACGGTGTCCAGGTCCACTGTGTTCACCTTTGTACCCTACACCTGCACCGCCTCCGTTAGTTCCACAGGCGCTCATTCACATTTTAGCCTATACAGCAACGTGGGGGAAGGGAGGAAGCTTCTCATGTCACAAAGTTCACTAAGGGGTGTGGGCCCTCCTCAGTGAAAACTCCTTCTGATGTATAGATATTTAAATCCAACCAAACTTAAAGGGTGAAGGATGAAGGCTATATAAAAGACCACAGACAAGGCAAGGGCCCTCTCTTTTAAATATGACAAATGCCACCTTATTTTGAAAATCTGTCATAGAAATGAGGGCCAGGAAAAAGTCACCTTCCACCTCTCATTTCTCCATATTTTAGAGTTTCCTTTCATCTGGACTCACAGCAGGATCGTTCGGGCAGGTCAGGAAGTTCTGCATTCCCTGACGGCCCTGCTCCTACTTTGTTTCCCCCTAAACTAAGTCACGGGCGCCCTCCCACCTGCCACTGATGCGAACACGGCATTGCTGCTACATTTCATCCCGAATTCTCTACCTGCTTCAGGTACAGGGAGCCTTTACAACGACCTGTCCAAACCTCTCATTTCACATTCGAGAAAACCAAAGGCCATAAAAGCTGAGAATTTGACTTGGCAAACATTTGCTAAGTGTAGGTGCACTCTAGGAGAAGCAGTTAGTTTCCTAGTTTTATAGAGAAGGAAGCGGAAACCCAGGGGGATGACAGGAAATGCCTCCTGAGGTCCTACAGCTATGGGCAGACTCCGGATTCACACCCAAGGAGAGCCGGGCCCTCGTCCCAGTCTCCTCTGACCTCCTCTGGGAGGTCGGCCCCCGTGTTCATTCCTCCCGGACGCCCTGCAGACGTGCAGAGGCTCCCACGGCTCAGGGAGGGTCGAAGACACAACTGCTGATCCAGGTTTCTTTTCAAAGGGCTCCCAGAAACGGCGCAGACGGTGAGCACGGCAAACGCAGGGAGTGGAGAGATTTAATGGGACCAAACACGCACATGATGCTGTCATCTGCGTTTGGGAGGATGATCCTGGTGATTTCTGACTTCTGGGCGTGTGTGTACCTGGGCCGCACCCAGTCGCACCTGCCATTAGGGGCCCCGCAAAGTGCTAGGGTGGCAAATTCTTGAGTTTTTATTTGTTCGCTTGTTTTGCTTCTTGTTTGTCTAATTAACTCTTACAGGACAATTGTGTCTCAAGGGTTGCAATTTCTGCTAAATAATATGAATTATTCAGCAGAACCTACTTTAGCAGAAATCGCAAACCCACTTTAGCTTTATTATTTTTCTTAGGTTAAGGTCACACTCCTTTGTCCTATTAAATCTCTGAATTTAGGCCAGGTATTAAATTAAAAAAACAAACCTCTAGCTTTCTCCACACCAGTGGGCTGCGACTTCTTTCGGGGGCTGGCTCCCCTTCCCAGAGCCACAGCTTAGCCCTGTGCTTTGGCACTGGAAGGTGTTGCATCTACAATAGAGACTATAACAGAGACGGAACTCATTTTACGGTGGGCCCTGGGGGGCGGGGGCCAGGCCTCCGGCCGTGGTCTTCGGAGCAGGGGCCTCTGCCTGGGCTGCAGTGTATGTCTGAAGCTTTTGTCCCATCCACTCCCAGAACACTTGGCTTCCTTCACCAAAACCAAACCCCAGCGAGAATCGTAAAACCTGCCAGGTCAAGTTTAAAATAGAAGGCAGATAAATTGTACTTTGTAAACTAAATCTTCACTGTCTCACCAATGAATTCTGTTTTACGATTCTCTTCTGCGACAACTGCAGTAGTAAATGCACTTGGTTACACACTAGGTGGCCAGCAAACCAGGATCCAATCCCAGGTTGTCTGGACTTGACCATGGGAGCTTCCTGAGCTCCTTGCAGGGCGGATGGAGGCCGGGAAACAGGGGAGGGAATTCCCCTGAGGTAGTTTAGGCAGAGTGTAGGGCTTGGGTTTAGAAAAGAGAGGTCCTGCCCTGGCTTTGTTTCCAACTTGTGGGGTACCCTTGAACCCCTTCTCTCCAGGCCTCAGTCTTCTTATCCACACAACCAGGTGTTGCGTTCACCCCTTTGGGGTGATGATTCTGTAATCTATGGACATTTTTTTTTTCTGGCCTCAGCTTAAGGACAGGCCTAAAAACGTATCTGGAAAAAACCAAAATCTTTTTATCGCTCAAAGAATCAAATGAAAGGCTTCAAAAGAGCTCACATTATTTGAAATATAAAACATAATTAGTTGTCACTGGGATCAATATATAGGAAGAAAACATAAGAAAACCAGGTGAGGAAGAAACCATTTTTTTCCTGAGGCATTTTCAAATTTCTATGAAATCGGTACTTCAAAATCATCCTTACACATTGTCAAGCACCTTTCTGAGTTTGGTACAGTGTATATGGAAAACAAAATCAGACCCATAATTGGGTCTGCAATTAAAACCTGCAGAGTATTTCAGCATGCAGACAGAAGATTGGGCTGGGATTCAGTAGACCTAGGTTTGAATCCTGACTGACTGACATCACTAAATCTCAGTGTCCTTACCTGTGAAAGGGGCACAATAACCCTCCCACCTGTATAGATGTCCATGGGGCTGATGGGAGGTCTAATGGACAGAAGAACTGTATAGAGAACTGTTTCGTTATAACTAATTCCCTGCCAAAAAATTCACACTTATACTTGGGAAATTTACCTGAGCACTCAGATTAGTAACTTCAATGTCTGAACTGCCTCTTGGCAAAACCGTCATCACCAAGATGAATCTTCTTTTTCAGTAGTAAAGAAACACAGGCAAACGTAGTATGCCAAGTTAAAGGCTGAGAAACAACCCAGAACTTGGCAGTCCCGAACCATCTTCCCTTCCTCTCTTACTTTCCTTAGACTCCAATTTGGCATCAAGTCCTGTGGGGTGTGCTTTGAAGTGCCTCCCAGATTGGACCACTGGTCTCTTATTTCTCCCCATCTCTGCCTTCATCTGAGCTGTCCGCATGGCATGTCCAGATGACAGTGAAGCCTCATCATTCTCCCCTCCAGGATCTCCTCGGGGCCTTCTGATTAGCTTTTCTAGGAAAAAAGACTTCCTCCTACACCAGGAACAAACTTGCCCGTGCAGAGGCCCTGTCTAGTCTGGGAATTCCTTCACCTGACTGCAGACTCCAGCCTCAGGGCCCTGCTCTTGCTGTTCTCCCTGCCTGGAGGGTTCTTCCACTGGCCCCTCATTACTGTGTCCCCTGTTCCCTACAGTGCCTGTTCCTCGGACTCCACTGTGCTTAGGAGTAACCTGGGATCCTGCTCAGATTTTGGTTCCGTCCCTTACCTGCTGCACCCCCTCAGTCAGATTACGGTGCTTGGGTTTCAGTTTCTTCAGCTGTAACACAGGAATTCTGCCTTCCCTTCTGGAGCTGAGGTGAGACTTAAGTTAGGTAACTTAGATAAAGGGCTCTGCCAAGGGGTTGTGGATTGCAAACATCGCCACAATTCTCCACCCGTCCTGAATCCTCACGATTCTTTTGGCTTGCTCTTGAATAGATAGGAAGACAAGCAACTTGTGTCTGTTTCACCCTAGGCCCCAATGCTCCCTGCTTCCAAAGTTGCTCTTACGACTACACTGGGGCTGCCCAGTGTTGGGGGGGCAGGAGGCCCCACTCCCCAGCTGATTCAGCTGGCAGTCAGCCAATATGCAGAGGCAGAGCCACTCTGGTGACCCTGGGCGCAGAGGGAAGCCTGGTGCAGACCCGCCCCAAACTGCTGATCCACAAAGTCACAAACTAAATAACGGTGGTTGCTTTGAGCTATTAGGGTTTAGAGTGGTTTGTTAGGTAAGTGATATTATATATGTAAACAATTTTCCATAAACAGTGGCTATACTATTTTAAGAAAAAGGCACTTAACAGAAAAAGAATTTTCCATACCACTAAAATTGGTACTTTTTGGTTAGTGTGGGAAGATAACTGAACTGGGGACCGGGATTTTTCTGAGATTCTGGTTCAGGTGGATTTTCCAATGGGCAGCTTGTGAGCCTCATTTTTTTTCTAGCTCTAAAAACATTTAAAGGTGCACTTTTCCAAAATGCAATACTTATTTCCTTGCTACCACAGATCCCTGAACCCAGTTTTCTTTTCTTGGGGACTTAGGCTTTAACCACAGACAACCATCCCTGCATTGCCCTCTCTGTTTGACAGCTGCTTATGGCTACATCTCACACTTAATCACACCAGCCATACACTGCACCTGCAAGGTGGGCTTCCTTGCTGTGGACCAGGAACTCAGACAGCCAAGCTCACTGCAAATCAGAAGATAAATCTGCAAGGCCACGGCATTCCTAGTGAGGACCTAAGTATGCAGCTCTGAACTGTCTGCAGGCGCAGGCAGGCTTCTTTCATTCCCTTCTAGGTTGCAGTAAACACTCTGGAGGACTGAGGGTGTGTAGTCTGATCACCAAATAAGAAGGATACTGTTCTACAATGATCTAGTCTGTATCAAGTCTGCCTTTGCCACACATCTGTAACCCAAGATAGGTACTCAGTCATCAAATGGGTGGGAGATTTAACACCAAAATTAAAGGACATTTCAAAACTCATGTGTGTAGAGATTCAACTCTGGGACTAATGAACAAGTGGATTACGAATATGCCCAAATACCTTATATGAAAAAGCTATACCTATGGCCACAAGCCAATAACCAAGGAGACTTTCCTTCTCCGATAGGCATTCAGTGACTCTCGCACACCACTGGTGTCACCACTCAGAGTCACCACCGTGACGCTATGCTCCTGCTGCAGTAATAACAACAGTCTTCTCCATGACAGATAACAGGCCATGTTGTGACCAACTTAAAAGAAAAAGCTGTTCTGCCTCCCACTTTCACTACCGTAACACAATCAAAACTCAGGTATTTCTAGTCCGAGAAGCTACATCAGAGAACAAGTCTACAATACAAGGGCGACACATTATCTTAACTTTGCGTTCAAATGTATATATTTAAATCTATATAAAGAAGCACTGGGTTGTTCAAAATGTGAAATAGATTTGGCTCATTCTTTCCCCAAAGTTTTTTTTTTTTTCTGTGATGGAAACACAGTATGTGGGGCCTCACAGTGATTTTTAGTCAGTAAGGAAAGCATTGCAATAAAACGTATTCTGAAATGATATGTAAATTATTGTAACTTCAGAGACTTGAGCCACCTAACATTTTCTCTGAGTTCATATCCTAAATACCTTTTCCCTCTAATTATCTTTCGAATCAATTCACTTCTCTCTCTCCTCTCATGTGGGTTTTTACAAAATCCACTTTGCTTGTATCTTCCCCTCTTAATTCTCAATGCAGCCTGGGACTTTCTAAAATACAGGTCTGCTCTGCTCCAGTCCTCCATGGCCTCTCTGAAGACCGTCAGAGGAGGGCAAGGACTGTGTCCCCAGCACCTCACTATGGGGCCAGAGTCCCTGGGTCCGCCCACGTGCTATCTCGACGGCCAGATCACGGTTTCATTTAATTCTAGAGAGCCACTTGTCCTCTGAACCTCCAGAGCTAGGACTGACATTCGAGACACGATATTCTTTTTGACTTACGCAACTCAGGAGTATCTTTTCTAAGATGCTTGATGACTCTGAGTCAGTATTTCAAGTTCTTTTAAGTACCTGCTTCAGGGCACATGTTCATCCGATGGGTGTGTTATAAGCATGTTTTAGGATAGGGTCATTTTGATGACATATATTCCTTCTGGAGATTCCAAACTCTGTGGGACAGGCTCAGGGTTACAAAGATATAAAAGACTTCATTTTATTTTTCTAAACAGCATTCCCTGGGCAAACAGACAGAAAGAAGGCTGCAGCTGGGTGACTCATCTGACTTGCGGAGGGCTGAAGGCTGACGTCTGCCCTCCCTTATCAGCTCCTCTTTCCCAAATATCTAGAAACTTTATCTGCAACCAGATAATCTATCTAAAGACCAAATAGGGAAGGAAAACAAGGCAGGACAGGTACTATTTAACCAAGAACCCCCAAAGAGTCCAAGATTCAGGGTGATTGGAAAAATTGTGAAACTAGGGGAGTTTGAAACATTCCACGTGGAGGAAAAGCCAGCTACCGGGAGGCTACTATCCAGTTCTTCAGAAACTGGAGCCCATTCCAAGAAGCACAGTCAATGGGCTCTTGGACACCCGGGGCAGCACAGTTCCAAGAGCCAGAGGGGGCAGTGCCTGCTCTGCCCTTGGGCTGGGACTGGATTCAGGCCAGAGCTTAGCCAGGTAGTGGTTCTAGGCTCACAGAGGCACAAGGTAAGAAGTCAGGGGAATCCTTCTATTTTTTAGGTTCATGAACATATTTCACCGGTATACAAGTTTTTGTTTTAAATTCCAGATATGCAAAAGCTCTTCGTACATAGCTAAGACTGCTCACATTTTATCTTCCCATGTCATTACCTACCTAAATCTTTAGCCACTGGGGAGGACCAGGGACAGGAGCCATAAGAGAGGCACTAATCACAGCGCTGCTGAGGAAGAGCAGGGTCAGAGAGCCACTTGGGTCAGAATGGACAGACAAAAATAACTAAATAACTAACTAAATAAGGTGGACCCTGCCTTCCTTTACCAGTGTCTGTTCCATTTCTCCTCTGTGGTCAAGGCAGCTTCCTATAAGGGATTCTTCACACTTTCGATAAACGCAAGGAACCTGGAACTCTACCTTCGGCACTTCACAGTATTGTGTCAGCGAGCTGCCTGGTGACTGGCATGGTGCTCTACGGGTACTGCTGTTGTTTAGCCTTGAAAGGGTTTAACCTCTGTCTCCTCCTTAAAACAGTAATAGCTGAAGGATTAAATATGGGAATAAGTGGCAAGTATACACTCTATCATCTTCAAAAGCAGCGACCGATGCCCATCTCCTTCTCCTTCAACGCTCCACTGTCGCTCATCTTTCCCAGCTGCCGCCCCTTCCAATAACTTGGTTACAACCACCCAGGTCATTTGCAAGTCACCGTGAGATGCGTCACCAGTAATTCCCTCTTCCTAGTGACGGGTAGAAAATGCCCATCTTTACTGATTTTCAACTGATCTCCTCTCCCTTCACTGGGCAAACATCTATACCGCAATGCAAAATAAAATGTACTAAGTTACTAAAGGGAGTTTATATTGTTTTTAAATTTAATTACAGTGCTGGAGAAAAGAAACCGAATCACTGACTTCGGTCTTACATCACTGGAAAAATTCTTCAGGGGTAGTTTGTGAAAATCTCACTTCATCAGGGTGGCCAAGGTCAAGGAGACCCAAGTAACCCTCCAGGAGGAACTTGCCTCATTATTAAATATTCAGCAAACAGTTTGTGGCCATTTAACCCTTTGCACCTAGAACCCTGTTTCAACACCTGCTCCCACCTGGCGCTGGCACCCTATCCCCTTCACACCTGCCCACTGCCACCCAGGGCGCCAGCACCCTAAGGGGACAAGTCCTGGGACACAAGGACATTTCAAGGAAACTGCGATGGTCATGTTATATTTCCGTTTTAAAAGTGGGAGGGGGGATTAGAAATAAAGGAAAATCTCTTACAGTTTTACCAATTCAAGTTCTCGGGCCCTGTTGAAAGCTCATTAAAATTTAAAAAACAAAAGTGTTTCATACACCAATTAGATGCCATGCTTTACAAACTGTCTTGATCTTTGGGGAATTTGCAAAAGCCCCCCCTCTCGCCCCCTATCCTGGATGTTGCCGCTCTTTTCTTGAACGGTATGACTTGTTCGAAGTAATCAAATTGACAATCGCCTCATCCCACTTTTTTTTTGCTCAACCCAAGGCAAAAAGAAATAAAAATAACTCGAGAAAGAAGTCGGGGAAATAATGCCACCAAGCCGAGTTCCGCAGCGGTCAAGTCTTTGCCCTCCCTGCGACGAGACGGGACCGGACCGCAGGCAGGGAGACCGTCCTACCTGGGGCCGGGCGGCGGCAGGGTCGGGGTCGCGGCGCCCATGCTCCGCGGGCCTCGGGCGGCCGCGCCGGGAAACAGCAGCGGCTCCAGGCTGCCCAGAGCCCGCAGCGCCCGCAGCTGCCGCCCCGGCGCGGTCATTGGGCCGGCGCGTCACGTGGCCCGGGCCGCGGCGAGCCTCCCCAGCACGTGTAACCCTTTACCTGCGTGCAGCGCTCCACGCGGCTCCCCTGGAGGTTCCCTGGATGCACCTGGCGCCCGCGCCCCTGGAGCCGGGCTTCCGACCCCCGGCAGCTGGGGCTGGCCCTCCGGACGCACTGGAGCGAAAAAGCCCCAGGAGAACGGCTTCTGGCGTCCACACAGCAGGCCGGACTCCTGCCCGTGTTGGGAAACTTTTTCTGTCTGCTGTCCCACGATTCTGGACGTTAGTGGGGAGATAGACAAATGCACCCCTTGCAAGTAGATTTGTACCGCTCACCCCTGAGTTTTTCTGTTTCCCCCGCACTTATAGCACTAGCCGCTTAGACCTGGTGCGTGCACTGTCGCACGCCTTTGTGACCCAGGCGGACTGAGCAGCAGCGCAGACGCTGCTCCGATAATCCCCGGGGACGCGGCGCACGCTCGCCTGCACCCTCCAGACCACCGTGGGAGTTGGGTGAAATCATGCGTTCCCGCCCCACCTCTCCTCTCTTTTCCCGGAGTGGGAGCCTCAGCAGCAACTCTTCGTCCAACCTACTGAGCCCCACGCTTGCACTTGTAATCCACGCACCTAAAATACTACTTAGGTAAGGAACAGTCTTCACCTGCGCTCCCGTGTAAACCCGGTGTGACGGAAAATGTATTAAGCAACGGCGCCACCTAGCTTACCTTCTTCTCTCCCCTTCCCACTCACCCCGGGGTAAAACCGGATGCGGGAGAAGCAACCGCACAGAATACTATTTAAAGATGGACATACTGCCCTTAGTTTTTAATGAGTCCACTTCAGTGACTCCAGCGCCATTTACACGACATTTACCTTTATGGAATAAAACTCACTTTCTGAATCTTCCCAGTCGCTGTAGTAGCTACAGGCTTTAAAGTGATAGATTTATGAGTTTCTGGTAAAATCCTTTGCTACAATAAACGAAATCTCATGGGTAACTTCTAGTTGATGTTTTAGTAATGTCCACAGGATATTGGCATGTTCATGAGTTAGATTATTCCGACCATAAAGATTTTGGTATTTAGGTTTTAAATTGTAGTTCCCAGACTAGCAGAACGAGCACCATCTTGGGGAATTTAGTAAAAATGCAAAGTCTTGGGCCCCGGCCCATACACACCGATTCCGAAATAGTGGGGGATAGGGAAGGTAACGCACAGTCCAGTTTTCGAATACTGCTCTTAGTATGGTGTGGAGCGGCTGGTTGAGTTACCTGCTCACAGTAAAGGCTGGGATTCTTTAATGGCAGAGGTGCTGGTGTTTCGGTAACTTCAGCTTCCCAGGGTTACATAATGTGATGTGGATACACCGAAACCCAGTCCTCTGATGAGTCTGTGCAGAGTGGGACCTGGCCTTCCTGCAGACCGCACGGGGTGCCCATGTGAGGTCTGAGGGGCCCTCGTGCAAAACACGGAAGGAAAACCTGTGGTTTCTTGAGGCGTGTGGAAGTGAAAAGAGCGCAATTCACTTAGTTTTTAGTGTGCGTTTTTGTTGGCATATTGTTTCCAACTGATGAGTCATGGAAGAAGGAAATTTATTTGAGTAGATCTGTTAATATAGTTTCAAATTTGTCAGTATAGTTCTAAAAAACAGACAAAAACTTTAAGTGCATACTACTGGCTTACATTATAACAAATAAAGCACCACATAAGGGGGCATTTTATACTTTTAAGAAAGAGATAGTTGGATTGATTTTTAAAAATTATTAATTTACCTCACCCAAGGACATTTTCTTCATTGCTTTTAGAGAGAGAGGGAGGGAGAAAGAAAAACACCAATATGAGAGAGACATCGACTGGTTGCCTCTCCTGTGTGTCTGTACTGGGGGGATCCTACGCACCCAGACTGTGGATCGAACCCACAGCCTGGCTCTGTGCCCTGACCAGGTTGCCGGAGGACGCTCCACCCAACCGAGCCACACCGGCCAGGGCGGCTTCTCTATCTTCGGCTCATGGATTTCTCCAGTGGATGAATAGTGTATTTCCAATAGCCTCCATGGATGTCTTAACCTTTGAATCCCTAGGCTCAACTTTTTAATTATTTCCTCAACTTCCATCTTCTAAACTGATCCTTTTTTACATTTGCAACTCTGCTACCCACCCAGTTTCAACTGAACCTGGAATTTGTCTTCTCTCTCCATCACTCACCTCCGTCAGTTAAACCCCGAAACCGCTCGTGAATTGTCCCTCCTCTTACCATTCTCTCTGCCACTGTCCGAAGATCTAACTCTCCGACTTTCTCCCTCAGGTCGCTGCGCTAGTCTCTCTACTGCTCTTGCCCATCTCGAATCCACCTGACACAGTGCTGCCCCAGTCATTCAAAAACGTCACTTCAATCAGGCCATTCTCCTTCTCAAAACGTTTTTCATGACTGCCTGGTCACTGCCAAACAAAGTCTAAAATCCCAACATAGCATTTGAATTCATCCAGAATACACTTCGACTCTGTTTTTGCTCCCACCGGTTCCGTCACCTGAAATGTCTTTCGGACATTCTGACAGCTGTCCCACTTCTCGTTCAAGCCTCAGCTCTTTGTCACCTCCTCTCAGTCATTCCTCCTGATTCCCAGAGTTAACTGGTCCTCTGTGGTGTATCCTCCGCACTTGGCTTTCACTTTTATTAACAACTTTGTATCACCATCTGTCTTACATCTGATTTAGTTGCGTTTTCTTTAGATTATAAAATTCCGGAGGGCAGGAGTTGTGTGTGACTAGTTTTCAAATCACCCTAGGGCATAAGCATAGGGCTTTGTACGTGCCAAGCACTCGGTCTTTGTTCTGCCTTTGACCCTAGAAGATACTGAGTTAAACAACCAAGTCCATGTCTAGGAAGTGCCTTAATGCAAATATTAATGGCCAACTCCTGTATTATCTCCGAGAACTGAAAAAGAGAAGAGGGTTTAAACTTCCAGGTAAAGGATTTAGATTAGTATCCAAGGAGGAATTCCCTAGCATGTATACGGGAGCCATTTTCAGGAGGGGTAAACTTTAAACAGCAGTCAGCTTCAGCCACGTGAGGATGGAGGCAATAAGCCTGATGGATAATGCAACATCTTAGGTTTCTGTGAGAATAGTTGTTTCATGAAGCTTCAAGGTTTCGCCTGGTAAGTTCCTAGTTATCATCATTTAAGTCCTCCATGGCTGCCCTGTTTTTAAAAAATGTAGTGTGTGTGTATGTGTGTGTGTGTGTGTGTGTGTGTAATTCTCACATCTAAGAGGTGATAAGAAGAAAAAGTGTACATGGGAAAGGCTCCCCGAGTCTCTCACCTGCAGGAAATTCATGAGAGGGATGACCCCTTGGTTATCATCCTTCCTACTTCCACGCCCCGCCCCAAGGGAATCACACTGTCCTTGAACTTATCCATAGAACTTGTTTCCTATCTGTTTCCTTGTTAAGAGTGTGAAATCCTAGAAGGCATTCTTGGCAAAATAAATGTCCAGATACATATTTGCCAAATGAATAGTATATCAACTACTACAGTACCACCTGAAAATCCTGGGATTGCACACCTGTGCCCCCCATGGTTGTCGGAGCCTGGCAGAGTCTTTAATCTGAAAGTTAGAAAATATAGGTCATTATCAGAAAGTGCCAACCGGACACTCAATACTCTATTTTGAATATGCTTTGAGAAAGTTGACAAAACAGACCGATTGTGTGTTGAAGTCCTGTTCAGCTGTTCTCCTTGGACTTCTATGTCTAAGTTTCTTCATCTGTCAATCTGGAATACTACCAGTACTTAACTCATAAAGCTGTTGTGAGGATTACATGGCTTTGTACATATGGAACTCCGAAAATACTGCCCGTTGTACAGCAAGCCCCAATAATGGTTACTGCCACCAATCTAACTACATCTGCCTAGGCTGGGAGAAAAAAGAAACAGCACACAAATCTATACAGTTTCTCTTTTATTCATAGAAACAATACACACACAAGACTGTATATTGTTCGAAGACCTCAGTAATTTTCTAGTGTAACAACTCTGTAACAAAATTTAACTAAATGTAACATTTATGAAAATATAAATCTCTGATTGGGTAATTCTTCCCAACAATACAAAGTTTACATAAAAACATTCAATGTGAGCTATCAGTTGCAAACAAGTTAGGAAAAATCAAGTCACTTGTTAAACTCTATTGGCTGTTACACGGAACATTCACACACTAGTATACTCCATCTAGGCATTTATTTCTTAGAATCGTGTGGCACGGAGGTCCCACTGATAATGACAGGGATAACATGTGTTGCCTCTGAAGCACTAAGAAAAAGCACTGACTCACACAATAAACTCCAGGTGATCTGCACGTGAGCTGGTCCTTCGTGGACTCCCGCCTCCCTGGACTCCGGCCTCCCTGGCTAGTAACCAGACCAGGAGGAACATGCTAAAAAAAAAAAAAGGTCACCATGGAGTGGGGTGTTCCCATCCGAATCACATCTCTTTCCAAAGTGAAATACAATGGACTTGGATACCCTGTGGGTTCGATCACTTTGTTTTTCCCATTAACTTCAACCATGAAGATGTCACTGTATTTTTTTCTTCCTTTGTTCCCCATCGCCCCTGTGAGGACCACAGCAGATACTACCGTCATCTTTATCTTGCACTTTACAAAAACAACACACTGGGGAGGTTAAAGATCTGTCTACGAACGTGTGATGAGTTCATGGCAGCACTGGACCGAAAGCGAGTCAGTTCCTCGTTCATTATCCTGCCTACGTAAGTCACAACAGCCACTTTCAAATAAAACCACACCAAGCCACAACTACCGACATCCTTTGGAAAGTTATCCAAGGACAGACCACGTGAAGAAAATCACTTGCCCCTTTTGGGATGTAATATTTTCTTTTGAATAGGTGAAGTAGTTTAAAAAAGAAAGATTTAATACATTTCACAGCTTCTGCTTTGAAACAGAGAAGACCAGAAAAGTCTCCAAAGAGTCCTCAAGAGGAAAGGGTGACAGAAAAAGCAGCGCACGTCCAGTATACAGAAGTAAGAAAGTGCTTACAAACAGGGGCAGTAAAGAGCCTTGGGAGACCCCGAAGATGGATGGGATATTTAGCACAATACAGGCATCTTCAGTTTGTCCCAGAGAATTTGGTCATCTATCCGCGTTTCACACAGGGAAAGAGGTGGCATGAGAATAAGGCAGATGTCACCAGTGTTCCATAGATGGCATGTTGAGAAAGCTTTCCTCCTCCTAGGATTTACTGCAGGGATTTGGGAAATCATTTATGCTTCCACACAACGGACCAGGCAGCAGACTTTTGTTAGTGCGGTGATGAAAATGAACAGGTGTTCGGCTCCAACCTGTAATGACCTTCCTGTGACTCTTTGTTCTGCCTGGCACAAGCAGGCACTGAAAAAGGACACAAAACGATTGTGGTTTCTCGTTCGATGTGTCTTCTTGTAGCCCAGGAAATGGTTTTTTAAACCGTGTGTTCCGTTATGCAGAAACCCCGGCATGTGATCACCACGACTGTATCTTCTCTGCATGTTCAGTAGCCCTATGAAGGGGAGGGGTAGTTCCTGTCTCAGGCCAGCTTGTGGCAGCGCAGTTCACGCCTGGTCCCTTGGGAGCCTGGGAGTACATCTGGGCATTTTTGTTACATGATTTTGCACCATTTGCCCTTCCACCAGCAGACTGGATTTACACAGTTGTCGGGACTGTAAAATGTAAGGAGAGATTAAGGCTGGGTTTACTACGGCCACACCACCACTTGCAGTCAAACAGCTCTTTGTGTTCATGATTTCCACCGATTTCTGTAAAATCAGTTCCGGTCCAAATGGTCTCTAGCCTCCCTCATCTGAACCAGTGGGACGTGTTATGTTGCTCCTTCCCCCACAATTTTAAAACATCTAACCCCCCCTGGTTGATGTACCCATTTAAATATGATTTCTACAAATTCCC
The DNA here is from genome assembly GCF_021234435.1 of Artibeus jamaicensis. Taxonomy (NCBI): domain Eukaryota; kingdom Metazoa; phylum Chordata; class Mammalia; order Chiroptera; family Phyllostomidae; genus Artibeus; species Artibeus jamaicensis. Next base: position 5,230,988 of record NW_026521954.1, read on the forward strand.
TAGAGAAGTCTCAAGACTTCATTCCTGGAAAAACTTTGACAAAAAAAAAAAACCCAAAACCAAATTCACATTTCCGCACACTTCGTGAACACGTTAACGAGTAACACCGGAACTCTGTTTTCTTTCTTGCGCTTTCAGAAACAAATAGTTTATCAACTGGAACACAGAAGACATGCCCCCACCCCACGCTTCTGTGTGTGTGTGTCACATATTTCCGCTGAGCAGGATAAGCACTCCCGTCAGTTGTCAGGGTCGTAGCTGTGGCCCCTGGGCTCCAGGGCAGAGCACATCCGCTCGTAGCAAGAATTGTGTTTCTTGGAGGGCGTCGCCTCGTTCGGCTCAGCGGCGTCACTCACTGTGATGGGACTGTCTCTTGCAAAAACCTCCGTCGACTCTCTCCATAAGCAGTCCACGGACGCTTTGAAACAGTGACGACTGCACTTCGGCCTGGACGTCTGTGCCGCATTGTTGAATATCTGTCTGCTGTTTGAAGTGGCGATTTTGATTTTCAGCGCGGCATCCACGCGGTCCACCACCGTGTATATCCCTATGCTCCCGTCGTCAAAGCCCACGACGATGTTCAGGTGCCTCTGGGACAGGGCCAGGAAAGTTGGTGTTTTGTAGAGGGAACAAGCACCGATGTTCTTGCCGTCGGCCAGTCTCATGACAATTAAACTGGACGTGGCGCCGTTGTCCTCCTCCTCCTCCCCGCTTTGGAAACAGATGTACACCAGGTAGCGGCCGTCTCGAGACAGCCTCTGCCGCCAGATGACCCCGGAGGCGTGAACTACCCGGAGTTTACCACTGTGCAAATCTAGCACGTTGATATTCTCGTCTCCCCGGGATAGAATGCCTAACTTTCCATTGGGAGAAATCTCAAAATCCTCTAGATTTTTCAGGAAGTTGTTGGGGAGCTGCACACGGCGACAGATCACTTCATCCGTCAGACTCCAGATGTTCACTGTCTCGGCCGACGTGATAAACACGATGATGTCAGGACAGTCGGGGATCAGCTTGAAACTCACGATGGCGGTGCCGTCCTCGCAGCAGAACTTCTTGGTGATACTTCCAGTCCACAGGCTGACCGCCAGCACCTTGCTCTTGGTCATGCCCACCACGAAGGTGTTCGCGGAGGTGATGAAGGCGTTCTGCAGCGTGGTCAGGATGTTGCAGACCCTGTGGCCTGTGGCTAGTCTCCACACCCTGGAGGCGTTTTCCTCACAGAGAGAGACCACGAACTGGTCGTTGTGTGTAATGAGCAGCTGAGAGATTCTCTGCCCATTAATTCGGAAGAGGTTATCACCACTGTTGGTGTGCCAGACATACTGGCTGCTCTTGTCATCTGCTGTCACCATCAGGTCTCCAGAGGACGTCAACACGCAGTGTTCAACTATTCCTTCGTGTTTAAATACGGCTTCAATGAACCCACTGCTGAAGTTCCACTTGTGAACACAATCAGAGCCGTCCAGGGAGTAAATGATTTCCCCTCTAGCAGGTAACACCAGGCTTTGGATGGGTTTTCCCGTCTTATCTATGTTGGACATGGCTGTGATGATGTCTATGTCCCAGACAGACAGAACGCCACTGGTTGATAAGGAGAGCAGCATATTGTGGTGACTGGACTTCACCAGCTTAACTATGGTACCCGAGACTTCCTGTAGGCTTGCCATACACTGTCCCGTGTCCCGCCTCCAAAAAAACACGGCTGAGGTATTTTCCATGGTCGCGATGATGCAGTCTCCATTTTTGGACAGCACAGCGGATATGAAGCGTTCATTGTGCTTAGCTCTGAACTTTTCTGCCACCTTCCACATGCCGGTGTCTAAGAGCTCAATGCTGAGGGCTTTGCAGATCAGAATTGCACTTTGGTCTTCTGAGAGTTCAATGCTGACCACCTCGCTGCCTTCTCTCCGGCAGTCGAAGTCATCAGTCAGCTGGGGGTTGGCAACGTCCTCGGTATTCCAGACAGAGAGGCTTCCTTCACTGTCGACCATTACCATTTCTTGAGCCGTGTCTAGGATGAGAAGAAACTGCACAAACCCACCTGAAAACTCCGATGTCACTGTGCACACCTTTTCTCCACTCCCTAAGTGAAATATGGTGGTGGTGTTCAGGTACTGTCCACAGAAAGCATAGCTCCCATCCAGAGAGCACTGGACGCACGTCACCTCGTACCAGCAGTGGAACTGGTAAAGGGGCCAGCCATAGAGCAGATCGATGACAGTGACATCTTTGCTGGCTTCGAGCCACGCAAGGGCATGGTTGACAGACAGGGTAAACCCATTGATGTAGGGGGAGCCACTTCCATGCTTGGTCCCTTTGATTTCCACTTCGGCCAGGAGACAAGAATTGACATTGTCATAGATCAGCAAGGTGTTATTGGTCGTCGCCACCACGAGATACTTTTCGTCACTGGTGAGTTTCATGCCCAGGATGACAGACTGGGCTGTTGTGATCTGCCTGAGTAGCTGACGAGTTTCCACATCCCATGTGCTGATAGAACCATTTTCTAAAGCAGCAAGGACAGTACTGGGGTTGGAGGTCGGCAGGATCTCAGTGACATGCAGGTGGCTGGACGACAAGGGAAGGCGCTCTGGGCTGTACGTCACGTCCATGGATGAGTGTAACGGCACTATGGAGCAATACTTGGGCCCGTCTTTGTCACACTCTAGAAGAAGGTGTCTCAGTTTGGGCAGGGAGCTTACGACAGGCAGCAGCCTCTGCTGAAGCTCTGCCGACAGGGAGCCGGGGAAAGCGACGATCTTGGTCTTGATGCTGCGGAGCGTGCTGGCCAGGAACTTCAGCTCCTTCTCTTGCGTGTAGTTGTACGCCAGCTCGATATCCGAGAGCACTTGGTCGAAGTGGCCGATTTTGACCATGGTGTAAAGCCAGCTGAAGTTCATGATGATGCCGTAAAGCAGGTCATCGTTTTTTCCACACCTCGTCAGGTGGTACAAGAGCTCAGACATCTTCCGATGATTGACAAAAAAGATGTCAGGCTCCAGCGGGTTACACTGGAAAACCCAAGGCTGGTCTGGGGCCTGCCTGTCAAAAGAGGCCTGTTCCATGAAGTGCTTTTCTTCCTCAAGCAGGCTTCTGCTTTCCAAGTCAAGGCAGCCATTCAAGTAGGGGTCTTCGAGGCAAAAAGCTTTCCTCCTGCCCCCCGACCAGACCCCCAGAAAATAATCTGCCAGGATGGTGTGCATTTCATGCAGGTCACTGTCATCCTTCAGATACAGCTTCTGGGCGATGAGCTGCAGGTGTCTATTGGCCCAGACCAGGAGTGTGATGTTCTTCACATGTCGTTCTATTAAGTACCCACTGAGACCCTCCTTTAGCCTTGCGATGTACAAATAAGGCACCCTCAGGGGGTTGCTGGGCCTGGAGTTCTCCGTGATCTCATTCATAACATTGTTGTCTAGGGCCAACACATCCTCCAGCTCCATTTCACTCAGACCCATTTTGGCCATGGTGATGTAACCCAGAGCCCTGGAGACCAGTTTCTGACCACACTTCTTCTCTAAGGACCAGAATAGCTGCTCTATGCTTTCATGAACGGTGACACAGAGGGAGGATTCATCGACATCTTTGTGAGATCTCCAATGCCTCACTTCCCTGAAGGTCAGGTTCACAAACATGGGCAGCGTGCACTTGGAGAAGGCATTGTTCACGTAGATCTGCTGGCCCGATGTGACCTTCCTTTTGACTCGCAGCAGCTGGTGTTTGAGGACCTGGCTGCACATCTTCCTGTCCCGGGGACTCAACTCGATGTAATTGTTCTCTTCGTGGATAAGGCACCGTAGTTTCTGCAGGATCCCGTGCTTGTTGGGCAGTGTGGAGAGGACTATCCGTACGAAGCGGGGCAGGTGCGCAGGGAGCCACCACAGCTTCCTGGCCTCGTCGCCCTCGGAGAGCTGCTCCAGGGCGTCAAATATTATTACTAGAGGCCTCTGCAGGGAAGACTCATTCAAAAGGTTTATAAACAAGTCACGGAGGTCATGGATCTTCTTAGGGAAGCTTTGGACCAGACACCGGTAGTTCACTGCCAGTTGTTCACAAACACTTAGAAGGACAGTCCTGAGGTCAGTACTGAGGTCCGTGCTTCCTAGAAATCGCACAACGATGACTGGGTCCGATTCTGGTCCTGTGTCTTCATGGAGCCAGCCATAAGCCTAAATAAAACATAGGAGTGGTGTTTAGAATGACAATGTGTATTCAAGTGGTCATGTACGACAACAGCTCTTCTCTCCAAAGGCCAGACTTCTGAATACCAGGCCATGTGGAGAGTAGTCTAGAACCAGGAAATGCTGGAACCTGAAAGGTGAAAGAGCTGTCACAAAGCTCATGCACTAAAATCCAGGTGAGACTGGATTTAGGATCACTCTACCGAAGGTAATAAAACAGTCGTAGCAGTACTATCCGACCATAAGGCAACGTTTCACTTGTATGCGACAATTGACAAAGTGTTCCATAAACAGTAGATCTGATATCTAGTATGGTCAGTCTTTTAGTGCTGAATCCCATTTCCTGGCATGGTCGCTGGCACATAGTAGGTGCTTAGTATTTGTTTAATGAATAGATTAAATAATGATTTACACATTATAGTGAGTCAGATATTTTCATTGTTGGATCACATGATACCATATATGGATGAACAAATTTCCAGTTAATTAGGATGCAATAAGAAAGTACTAAAATGGTACTGAATATAACCTGTTATGATTCAGAGACATTTCACTATACTGTGATGCTTTAGGGTCATCATCATGATTATTATTATTGTCATAAAAAACTATACGATGCTGCTTCAAAGAGTTTTACTCTATTTGTGCTTTATAACAACTTGCCATGAAGTTAACGTTCTCACATTATCTCTCTGCAGGATACCACGGTAACATTTAACAGGAGTGGAGACTGAAGGCCAGGCTGGACAAATGACTTGCTTGAAGTGAAATGGTTACCGACAGACAAAGTAGGAGAAGTGAATTTGACTTTGATTCTAGTATGTGCACACTCTCTCTCAGTTGTAGAATTAAAGAGATAAAATACATGAAGGGATTGCTAGGCTTAGCACTTTTCTGCTTGGAACAAGAAGGGATGTGATCAAAGTATAAAACACTCCAATGCACATTTTTAGGAAGATAATGTCTTTCAGTAATCACTGGAATTCACCAAGGATACTCCTTAGAAAAGAAAATATTATTAAACATGTTAAGAAGTTTATGAAACTTAGTTCCTCAAGAGATAGTTCAGGTTAAAGCATGAATAAGTTCAGAAACAATACATGGCTGCCAGCTTCAGAATGAGCTGTTAGGGGAAATGAGCATTTTATTGTCATTGTTTAGGCCCAACCTTTGGTGCCGATTAGGAGGAAGTTAATCCTGCCAGGCTGCAGCTACCTGTGATGGCAAGTCAGAAACAACACCATCTGTGGTCACTATGGGTTGCTTACGATGCTTATATGTATTGTCTTCTCTCCTCCTAATCACGTGTTGTTGAATGTGTGGTATCTATAGAGAGGGCCCTTCTGCTTGTGAGCTCACATCCATGGAAATGTTGGGTACACAGGAGATAACTGTGAAATTAACATGAGATGCCTATTTGCATCTTCACAGGGACACAAAGCCACAAGAGAGTACGTTGTTGTTGTTGTTGTTGGTGGTGGTGGTGGGTGGGAGCATGTGCCCCAGGAGAAAGGCAAGAGAAACACAGGCAGGGGACCTAGACACAGGTGAGGATCCCTGGGGGACCAGCGTCCTGGACCCTGAACAGACGCACTCTGGGAGTTGGACAGAACATCCCCAGCAGTGAGAGCTTGGGAAGCCATTATCTTTTTAAGTTTAATTTTTAATTTTTTTACATTAGGGGCCATGTTGCAAGAACCGTTTAGTCCCCTTATATCCTCTTCCCCGCCAGCAATCACTACACTGTCATCCATGTCCATGAGTCCTTTTTCCTTTTTGCTCAATCCCTCCACCCCTTAGTCCCTGCACTGGCTGTCAGCCTGCTCTCCATCTCTGAGTCTGTCCCCATTTTCCTTGTTAGTTCAGTTTGTTCATTAGATTTCACATATCAGTGAAATCATGTGGGGTTGTCTTTTTCTGACTGGCTCATTTCGCTTAGCATAATGCCCAGCGATCCCACTTCTGGGAATATATCTGAAGGAACTCAAAACACGGATTCAAAAGAACATACACACCCTTATGTTCATTGCAGCATTATTTACAATCAGCAAGATATGGAAACAGCCCGAGTGTCCATCAGCAGATGAGAGATAAAACACCTATGGGACATTCACACAATGGAATACTACTCAGCCATAAAAAGAAAGAGATGGTATCCTCTGTGACAGTGTGGATGGACCTGGAAAGCCATTTTCCAGGTGACCAACTTGACCACCGCCACACTGCCCCACCTGGACTATCCCACATGGCCATCCCACGCCAGAGTGGGCAGAGTTGCATCGCACACACCTTTAAGTTAGCCAAATTCAACAACAGTTGCCCCTCCAGCCACCTTTCCCCTTCCTCCCTTCACAAGGGAAAAGCCCTAGAGCAAGCGCGGAATGGCACCCCTGAATGTTTTCCCATCTGATTTCAGTTCCCATACATCCCCTCAGGATGTTACTATCTTGCTTACTTGGATTATTCTAAAGCTTGAAGGTTCACGTACAAATTAGTGTTCAGACACACATGCAATGCATGTACACACGTGTACACACATTCATCTTGATGCAACATGGCCCCTAAATGTAAGCCAGCCACTTCATCTGGTGTCCAAGCTGTATCGACCAACATGAGAAGGGATACTAGAAGCTGGGCTTGGTATATTAAGAAATGGTAAGCCCTGGCTGGGATAGCTCAGTGGATTGCGGGTGGGCCTGAGAACCAAGGGGTTGCAGGTTCGGTTCCCAGTCAGGGCACATGGCTGGGTGCAGGTTAGGTCCCCAGTGACAGGGGCACACGAGAGGCAACTACACGTTGATGCTTCTCTCCCTCTCTCTCTTTCCCTTCCCCTCTCTCTAAAAACAAATAAATACATTTAATAATAAAAAATAAATGGTGTTCTTAAGGACTTTTTAAGAGTAAACTTGATGTACCTGATTTTCACCTGTGAGTTTACTTTGGAACCTAATCCCCACATCAGACACAGCACAACTGTCCCTATTCTTGTCCTTAAGGTGACCTCCTTGAGGCCGTGCAGCATGTGCAGGTCGTGCCAACGTTCATGCAGTGGAAGAAAGCTCTGGTCGTGAGAGATAAACCACGGGAAGAGCAACACATAGATTCCGAAGTAATGCCAGGAGAATAGAAACCCTCAGACTCTGATACCAAGTTGTAAGAGAAGTTCGCCATTTTTACAAATGGAACTAGTTTAGGCCAGTTTAGACTGAGGTGCCAAGACAACAGGTACCACATCCCAGGGTGAGCTTCCAGACCCTCCTGCAGGGCTTGAACGGGAGCTGCGAGAAGCAGTCTACTACCTTCAGTGGGCCACCCACGTCCAGCCTAAAAAAAGAGATTTGAGAGGCCAAGGGAATAGCTGGAGGTTAGGGTGCTGCAGGTTTTATCTATCGCCACCCTGCTCCCACAAGGGACGCCTGAGAGATGCACAACCCCTCACTTCTAGCCAAGGGAAACGGACCACTTACAGGGTGTCCCCTGGAGCGGGGGTCACTGCCCTGTGTCTGACGACACCTGAGGACCAGGGAGGCTGAGTGACTGAGGCTGCTGTGAGGGAGGAGTGTGAAGAGCTGCAATATTCGAGCTGGAGTTCCGCAGGGAAAACACCACCTGAGTGTGTCCTGGGAGCCACTGGAAAGGGTGAGCTGGAATGGCTTGTGCTCGTTCTGCTTTTCCCAGGCCCTAAGGGAGTTGGTTGGGCTGTGGAGAGGATCTTGGTAGAAAGCTACTAGAAGTGGGCGCTGAACATCTACAGCCAAGGAAGTGTCAGGCTAGAGAAAGAGGCAACCCTGTGTGTCCAGGGAACCCTAGCTGAGAGGGGCTTAGCAAGGACAACAGACGTGGGAGGGAAGAGCCTCCAGGAAACCATGAGGAGGCCTCAGAAGAGGCAGGAAGCGGATTTAGACACTCGCCAAGACCAGAGAGTGCAGAGCCCCGTCCAGAGCTGTGCTGGTCATGTAAGCACTTCCTGGCCACCTTACCTTTCCTCCATCCCCTAAACTGCAACCCTGTGGGTTCATCAGTGTGGTTGGGATTAGGGTTTAGGGATGGAGGAGAAGGAAAGGAGAAGATGGTTATGTCCCTATCTGCCACTGTAGATGCTCTGTTTATGGTAAGCGTCAGCTGGAGGAGAGAAACGGAGAAATTTTAATGATCCTCTTAGACTGGAACTACGAACTGCTAACCTGAGACTGACTTCATGTCCAGAAGCAATGGCTGGGCTTGTCTTTGCGGAGGGAGGAGAAGAGTTGTGGGGTCTGAAGTAGTTTCCATTTGGAGGAAAGCTGGCCCCACAAGGTGGCTCTGAACAGTGGGAGGAGACATAAAGCTGTCCTATAATTGCGCCCCAGGAGTCTCAGTTTTCAACATACGAGTTATACCAGCAAAAGAATAACCCTGAAGTGTCTATCCAAAACCTAATCATAATTCAGAGCGTAAACACAGAAAATGGAAATGAATTTGGTCACTTTATCTTTTACCAGAAGTACAGGATTTTTACCAACAGACACATAAAAGAACAGGCTTTACCTTCTTCGCCACTTCGGCCAGCAGGAGAGTCTTCCCAGTGCATGGCCCGCCATACACAATAAGCGGGTTGATGTGCCCGGTTTTGCTTGGCAGAATGTATTTATGGACTATGTTCAGGGCTTCGCATTTGTACTCGTAGAAAGAGGCGTATGTTTTACACAAGGACGAGTGCTGGAGGATTTCATCGTAGAGTGTATCGGTTTCTGTGTCGAAGTTCTGCTGTACCGTTGCCTGAATTATATCAATCATGTCCTCGTAGAATTGTTTGCCGAGTCCCTCGATGTAATGGTTTTCTATTTCCTGGGAATAGCCTAGCTTCATGTCACAGTGAGTGACCGATGTATACACTCGGAGATTAGATGACGCAACAATAGTCGGAATAAATTCATCCCTGAGTTTTACCAGCTTCTCTTGGGCCTCTGGGTCCCGAATAATCCTTGGTTCTGTTCCAGTTACGTCCATGTATTTTCCCATCTCCGGGATTTTTACAAAACGCTCAATGTTAGCGATTTTCCTGATGTAGCAGACGCACTTCTTGAGGAACGCTGGCGTCTGCTTCCCGAGAGCGAAGTCGAACTCGTCCTCTATGGCTGAAAGCAAGTAAGACAAGTTCAATGCCTGAAGCAAAGAAGCAACACCTCACACTCCCAGCTCTGACCTCTCAGGTCCTAGTGGCAGAGCGTTTCGCTTGCAGTGTGGAACAGAGATGCCTACAGAATAATTTCTTAATTCTTTGATTTCCTATTTGTGTTTTCTGAGACGACCCAGTGGGAGGGAGAGGGAAAGCTATTTCCTTAGCTTTCCTCTCAGACTCTACTGCTTTTCGGCCTCCCTTTTACACGAAGCGTCACCTTTTGTTTGAAGTGCATCGTACCCCACACAGGTAACGTGTAAATATAAACATAAAAGCATGTTCAAAATATAATCGTGTTCCGAGCATTGATTGATATGAACTTCCCACGTCACTGTTACATCCCATCATACCCACCAGAACAGGTACAGAAAAACGAGTCAGTATGTAACATCACTTCTTCTAAGACACATATGCTTACATACAAGTAAATACAACTATAAATCACTCAGGACCCCCTGGGAACATTTGAGATTGGATCTGTCATAACAAAAACACTTGTGCATAATTGTAGGGAAGAAAAATAAAAGTGAATGAAAGACTTAAACCAACGGAAATGAATTTGAAGGCAAGCAGCCTTTTAAAACTGGCTGCCTGCCCTCCCTTTCTCCTTTCTTCTCTCCCTTCCCTTTCGCCTACCTTCACCTAGTTAGTCTTATCGAGCACCTACTATGTGTCAGGCCTGGGGCTGGCTGCTCAGGATGCAGTGGTGAGAGAAAGCAGACAATGCAGAGAGAAAACCCTTCATGGAGCTTCTCATCCAGTGGAGGACAGCAGACATGAATCCCAGAGTCCCCCAGATAAAGGTATGATTATTTTCTGTTCCAGGCAGGAGAATAACATGGTGCAATGATGGCAAACAACTGCGTGTGAGAGAGAGAATGTGTGTGTATGTGTGTGTGTGGACAGTGTGTGCGGGGGGAGCTGGTGCACTGGTGGAGGCCAGGGAAGGACCGCTCACAGAGGTGACCACTGAGTCGGCACCTGATAGAAGCAAGGGGCGAGGGGCGATGCTCTGAATGCACAGGGCTGGCCCTTAGCTGAAAACATGTCCATGTGCCGGCCACAGCTCCACCCCAGCAAAATCTAAAACATACTACGAAGTGCATTCTATAAAGTAACTATTAAGAAAGGTGGGAATTTTATTTTTAAATTATGTCTTTCGGTGGGACTCCTGTGACAATATTTCTTCAGTGATGATAATAATCGATTAAAGTTTGTGACTTAAGTGAAAAAGGGACATTTGTCACCACCAGGGTTGAGAGAGTCGTGTGTCGTTTGCATCTGTATGTCTTACAAAGGGTTTTATCAGGCCAGTTAAAGGAGGCTGGACAACAAAGGTCCAGCCTTTCTACAGAAGAGTGGGAGCTTCTTACAAAGGAGACTAGGAAAGGTGCAAGAAATCTTGACTTCAGAGCTCCTGCAGGCAGCAGGCTCTGGCCGACGTCGTCTGCAGCCATCTGTGTAAAATGGCAGGGGCACACCGGACTAGCTGGTGCTACATTCTAAGCATCCTGAAGAGAGAAAGTGGCCAAACGACAATGACGATGATCAGAGATATGCACTGTCACCTCTGACTCCTAGGATGTAAGTCCACTGTACCTAACTGACATGGTCATCACCTCTGCGGAAAAGCGTGTCAACCACGAGTCGTGACAATAAATGTAACATACAAAGAGATACAGACAAAGCAAGATCATAGACCCACCTAAACGTGGCTCAGAGGCATATCTGCATAGCCCATGGACACACATAATGATGTGGCGAAGGCTGGAGGGGCTGGGGGGGAGGGGATCAAAAGCACAGGGAAAATGGCAGAGGGGGGGGCATCTGTAACAGTGTCAACAATTAAGAAAAAGAGAAGAAACAAGCCTTGCAGGGAACACACTTAGTGTAATGATTCTAAAGTAGATACGACATTGGGAATCACTTCGTAAAATATATGACTGCCTAACGTCTATGGTGTACACCTGGAACTAATACAAGGTAATACTGAATATAAGCTATAATTGAAAAATTAAATAAGAAAAGAAGAGGCTGTACAGAAGCGTGCCCAGCTGATGGTATGAACTTAATACCTGAATAAATGAGTCATCACAGATTAAGTCAATTCTATAAAGTTATTTTTAGAAGCAAAGTGCATCCTCATGATTTTAGGGGACTTTTATAGATAATTTCTGTTATTCGCTTGACTATAAATACTATAATCTTCCCCCTTCCTTACTAGAATACTATACAGTTTTTGTTTTCTCTCTTTGCATTTTTGATACTATCCTAAAGTTGACCTGGTCACAGCACCTGGAAAAGATGACGTTAGGAGGAGATGCTCGGCCCTGGCAGCTGTCATTCATGAGACATCGGTCCCTCTGCTGCCCCTGAACTGCTCAGTTCTGATGGGCACTGGAGGGTGCCATTTTGAGGTCTAATTTATTTCTCTTTGTCTCTTGTGCTTTAAAAGGGTAAAGCTGTAAGTGTTGTGAAACTTACATTTAAATAAAAACAGTACAACTTTCCAGATTCAATCTAGTATTTATATCTTTCAAGATTTCTGGAAATATAAAATATAGTACAGCTGAGCCTTGAACAACATGGGTCTGGACTGCGCAAGTCCACTCATGTGAGGATTTTTTCAGTAAATACGTACAGTATTGTAAATTAGTTTTCTCATCCTTGTGATCTTAGTAACATTTTCCTTTCCCTGGCTTACTTTTTTGTAAGACTACAATATATAATATGTATAACATACAAAATACATCATGGTATTTAAATTTTGGGGGCATCAAGGTATACTTGATTTTTGACTGCATTGGGGGGGTTGGTGCCCCCAAACCATACATGGTTCAAGGTCAGCTGCGTATCCATTTCAGAGCAAGCACCTCTCCAGCAGTTTTTATTGTGCAGACATGGTCTTAAATAAGTTTGAAATGCAAAATAAACTGTTCTGAGCATGTATGTTTTTAAGAGGTGTAAACCCAAGCAGAAAACAGACCACTGGTAGTGGTTCACGCTACACAGTATGAAATTATGTATCTTCACATATATTCATATGAACGGGGCTCTTTAGTGTGGAGAAAATTAGGAGAAAGCGTTTGGACACTTGAGCTGTATGATTCCAAATGAGCGATGCTTTCCCCAAACTGGTGTCTTTTGTTGAGAACAGGAAAGCTTTTGCTGTGGGCGTTATTTATTTTTTGAACAGAGCATGTTTTTAAAACAGGGTGATTTTGCCTTTGATAAAGATGAAGGACCAGAGCCTCACAAAGAGATGGATCAAAAAGATCCCAAGGGAACAAGGATGTTTGTTAATTTGTTATTCTAAAGAGAGTACTTATTCCTGCCAATTTTAGTACTTTCAGGAAGACCTAAAATAAGACCCAATTGCTGACAGCTTCCAAAGAATGAATTTGTCAAAATTATCTATAATTTCTCTGAGTTGGAATACATGTATCCAGGGAGAATGGTACCAAGTGCCTTTTAGGTTTTCACAAACGCTTTGCCACGCCATTCACAAGACCAATCTGAAAACCCAAGTACTGTTACTTTTTCTTCAATAATTTACTATCCACTTTTAAAATAAATGCTACACTGAGGGCTCTGATGCCTCCCGTCATTCAGCTCAAAGGACATCTCCTTACTGCTCACTTGACTCTCTCAATCTGTTTCGTGTATCCTTCACCAGCTCCCGTTACCCCACGACTATTTTGTTTTATATGTGGCCCTTATCCCTTCTGCAATGATCTTGTTTCTTTATCTGGTCATTTGCCTGTCCTTTATTTTCCTCCACTGAAGAACAAGTACCGGGAGAGCAGGGCTTTGCCTTCCTGTTCATTTTGTATCCTCGGTGCCTGGCACACAGTACGAACTCAACAAGTGTTTGCTGAGTGGGCGGGAGCATGAATGAATGAACAGTTGGACTGGGATACACTGGCAGAGGCTGGTCTATGATACCCAGCCTCCTTGGACTGCTTTCGAAAACCACATTTCCTGGAGCACTTCTCAAGGCAAGTAAAGCCTTTTCTATGAGTTAAAACAAAAGAACACTTGTCTCTGCAGGAGATGGAAGCATTTAGAAAAATTCAGTTTCACCGGGTGGTAAAAAAAACTACATTTGCAGCACCATCAAAGGAAAACAGTGAATGGATCCATTATTTATTTATCCCTTCATGTACCGAAGATGTACAAAAATTACCTGAGAACAGGTACCTCTTAGCTTGGCTGTGCTTCATTTTCCCCTTTTCATGTAACAGTTTTACCGCAGCCTTAAATATCTTTTTGATCTCATCTGATATCTCTTGCCAGGTCTTCCCATTCTCAGCGTTGGCAGATGGCTGCATCTATGGAAATGGGGAAGTGAGACATCTGTCTTCAAATCATTGAAGAAAAATTGATATTTAAAAGCAGAAGAACTATTATCATTTGAAGGTTTACTATGTGCCAATACTACGACAGGCGGTTAACAGACTGTTTCTCACTTAATACTCCCATTAACCCTAAAAGTTAGAAATTATTTCCACGTTACACGTGAATTTGCCCGAGTTACACAATGGCGTGAATGCAAACAGGATTTGTTTGCTGCGCTGTTTTATACCATGTATTTCCCTCTTGAATTTTGATACAAACGTCGTAACAAAATCATCTTTTGAATATTCTCTAGAGAGAAGAGAAAATTTTAAAGTGGAAGGCTCGTATGTTACTATTTAATTGTCTTTTGTTATTTCTTTATATGATCTTCTAGGAAAGAAAACAGGAGACTTGCCTACCAAGAAAGTAACATCTCTAGAGTCTTGATGATAATCTTATTCATACACTCACTCTTTTTTTTTTTTGGTCTAAAGAGCACATTTTAATGCCATTTGCATAAAACCTGGAATACGGTCCCAAAATGAAAAGCAAAGGTAAAGATCATAGGCATTTTACGGTATATTCACAATGAGCTCAATAACATCTGATTTTGCAGGAACTGCAGAGAGTGAGTGCTCAATCTGAGTCTGCAGTACGAAGTCCATGGCTCCGCCCCGTGTAAGGCGACCCCGCCTTCCATGCTCCTTCAGGGCCCCCCCCACCCACAAAGCCCTCAGTTTGCTCCTGGGCGAGTTGCAGTGCATCCGTGCAGACCCCTCCCTGGCTCCAGAGAGGCCACTCAGCACACATCAGCATTCTCTGTACCCCCTTATCCTCTCAAAGCCATGAACAGATTTGCCTTCCTGCTCCTCCAAAGTGTTTAAGAATGTTTTATGTCCATAATCAACTGACAATACTTATGAAATGGAATGAACCTAAAATTTGGATGGATGACATGACATGATGGGTATTTTAAAAGGCACGTCGTACAACATATGTAGTCGCTTCACGCAAACATTTTAAGGGGATGACTTAATACTGTCTTTGTAGAAAATTAAATGAACAGGGAGAATCAGAAATTTTCCCAGTCATACAATTCAAAAGTAACCCAGCTGAAAATTATAATATGAGTTTGACATATACATACAACATACATTCATTGATTGAACAAGGGTTTATGCAGAAGTATCATGTGGGGTTTAGAGAATAATTTGAATTTTCCTAGAGGATCATAGAATCAAATGAAGAAGGAATAAGTAAAGCCAATGAAACATAACATGAGCAAGTGCTTCCAAAGTACTGTGTGAACCTGGTTTCCTGAGGGGATGTGTGTGTGTGTGTGTGTGTGTGTGTGTGTGTGTATGTGTGTGGTTTTATTAAAGATTTTGTTAATTTACTTTTTAGAGGGAGAGGAAGGGAGGGAGAGAAACACCAATGTGTGGTTGTCTCTCACACGCCCTGCAATGGGGACCTGGCCCGCAACCCAGGCATGTGCCCTGACTGGGAATCGAACCCGTGATCTTTTGGTTCGCAGGCCAGTACTCAATTCATCAAGCCACACCAGCGAGGGCAGTTTGTGTGTTTTGATAGCTACATTTACTAGCTACTACATTTACTCTTGGCACATTTAACCGGGGAATGGTTTGGGTGTACTCCAATATTCCTCTCTGTAGAAGCAATATTCTTGTAGATAATTACTTTGAAAAAATGCATGTGAGGGGAAAGAAGAAAAATCAAGGATTCTAACGCAGCTTCATAATGCATGGAGAGAATCCTTTATGTTAACTGAACGACAGATATGCAAGGTCCTTAAATGAAGAACTATTGCTCAGCCAGGGCTCTCCTCTGAGGGCTGCCTGGTGCTAAACGTACCAAGGCTTGCTCTCTTTGGAAGAGGGAAGGAGTCCGTGGTTTCTTTACAATCTCTCTAAATTATCTGTGTGATGAAGAGACCCACCCATTTTCTCTTCCTCTTTCATTCAGTTTCAGGGGACACACAGTAGATATATTTAGGAACCAAGTCGGAGAGGGACAATGATGTTTTCATCATACTCATGCACGAATCAACTTCACTCCAAGATTCTACACAAGATTAAGTATGTTGTAAAATGTTAAAGAAAAAATATTGAATTAAAAAATGAGACTATAAAAAGGTAGGTAGATTTAAAAAGACCACCCCACCAAACAAACACACAAACAAAAATACCTTTCACAAATTAAAAGTACAGCTCTTGAACTTGAAAACTCAATGTATGGACAGAGTGAACACAGCTGAAGAAAAAATTCATGAAGTGGAAAAAATCTAAAATAAACTTCTGAAAAGAAGCACAGAGAGAAGGAAGTTGATGATGTGAAAGAGGATTAAACGATGGGGAAGATGGACTGAGGCGGTATCGTGTGCATCAAATCAGAGAGTAAAAAAGAAAGGACAGAGACAACAGAGGGGACCTTACTTGAGGAGATGACGGCGAGAATTTTCCACAACTGATAGAATGCATGTATCTACAAACATAAGAAGCATGACATATGCTAACCAGAATAAATAAATAGACATTTTGCAAAATGGGAAAAATAAGAGTATTTTCAGAATAAACACTGAGAAGAGTATCTCTAGTTCATTAGTGGAACTTCCAAAAGATGTACTTTTGGAAGAAGGAAATGACCCCTAAAAGAAAGTGTGAGGTGCTCAAAGAAAGGTAAGTCACAAATTGGAAGGTTTCTTAGTTTGGAATTTGTTGTTCAAGGGGAATTTAGGGCTCTGGGCAGAATAACTTTCAGCCTACCACTCCCGGATGACGTAAACAGTTACAGTAATGGACAGATACATACTGGGCAGAGAAAGGAAACTTACTGCATTTTTATTGCTCTTCAGCATTTCCGATTTGGGTCTGAGGTAATAAGCAGCTGGCACTGAGTTCTCATCCCGACAGTACCACTCTTCCAGGAGCTGAGTCTCCAGCTTGGCCTCCACAGCAGCGTCCAAAATCATCTCGAACTCTGATGCTTCCACTTCTCCGGGGATGCGGATGTTCCCGTATTTTTCCCCTAACAGTCCCTGTGTATCAACAGGAAAGTTCAGTTTAGCGTATCCCCAGGAAAGTTCATTTCAGGACTCACATCATGTGGTCAGTCAATAAATACTAATATGTACCTTGTGCCATTGGCTTCCTCTTTTAATGACAGTGGATACTTCCCCCCATGGATTATTTTATAGGTAAAATTAGATCAATTGTATTGTAATTATAATAAGTTTTTCACATACTGAGAAATGAGGTTGCATGTCATATTTCAAATTCAAAATACAGAATTTTGTAGCAAATTTATTTTCCCAAAGTTTACATTATACAACTAAAATCCTACTCTTGAGATTTTTTGGTTTGCCCATGTCACAGAAAAATGACTTGCTGTACCCTGTGAAATATCAAACAGGTAAATTCTCAAACAAAAGAAATGCTTTTAACAGAGTTAACAGTATGATTTTTTTAAAGCCCCCGATTTACCCTGCTACAGGTAAATCCTAGAGGGAAAAAGTACGAAATCTTTGAGTGTGACGTTACTATCAACCCCACCGGTAACTGAAAACACTTCAGAATATGAACAAGATAGCACTTTCTCCCTGTTGAATTGTCAAAGAAATACATGCTTAGTGTTATATGAAGCTGTGAGAACATATCCACCTGGCACTGATGGGTGTGTAAACTGATCCGATATTTCTTTGAAGGGTATTCCGGCAATATGTATCAAAAGCTTCAAAAATATATATAGATTTTGACTCAAAAAGTTTTCTTTTGGGAATTTGTCCTTAGAAAATAATTAAGGATGTACATAAGACTTAACAGAATATTTATGCTGAAACTGTTTTAACAGTACAGAGCTAACAACCTGAGTGCCCAGCAAAGAGCATCACTGAGATAGTTCATGGTATGTTTACTCAGAGGAGGTACCAAGTTACGCTCCAGAACTGTACTCGCATAGAGATGTTTGTAATATGCTGTTAAATGAAAAGATGTTACAAAGCAGTTTGTGTAAGGCGATTCCAATGTGTCACGTATATAGTCTCATACATATTAACATCATGTATGTGTGTTCACACAGGAGAGCTGTTGTAAGGCTACATGATACAGTTGATGGCTATCTTTGAGTAGGTGGTTCTACATTTACTAAGGTTGTTTTGTGAATTTACTGCTTTTTTATTAAAAAACTTTTTTGGGGGCAATATGTATATTGTCATGTGGGGAGGAAAACCGCAGGTATTAAAAATTTTTTAAACCCAGTGATATGCTATCTATACCCAGGTATTTCTTTTGTTTGAGAGTTTATATGTTTGATATTTTGTAGACAAGCACGTCACTTTTCTGTCATGAAGAAACCAAAAAATCTCAAGAGTAGGACAAATTTGTTATATTATGTAAATTTTGGGAAATAAATATGCTTAATAACATTCGGTATTTCATTTAATCTTCAATGACATGTGTAGTAGATACAAGGAAGGAACATACAGGAACTCTAACATAAATCTATACTATTAAGGGCCAGTTTGTTTGCTTTATAGTACCTAGGGGAAGATTTCTATTTAATTTGTGGGCATCTTCATCCTTCCTCTTCCTGTTGACTAGCAGCACCTTTACCATGAACTTCAAGCCCTGTTTATCCGAGGAATGTAATTGGAATGTGAGTTAGGTTTGGCTTCCTGTGCACTTCTCATTATCACCTGTGCCTGCAACAGCCACAGTGTTCTCTGCGTCTCCTGCAGGCAGGCAAGAGAAGAAAAGTCCTGGGCAGATCTTTGTCCCAAATGAACTCATGCCCTAATGTCGGCTACAGGGCAGAAGCCAGAGCTGTTTATGCCCAGCACATAAAAAATATTAAAAATATTTGCTGAGTGAAGGAATCAAGAAAGAAGTCATTAGAATTTGTACTGTTCTTATTTGAAGCTTTTTCTTGTATTCACAGGTCAAGTAACAATTTGGGAAGGTACCAGTTTCCAGTTTTTTTCTTCCCTTCACTTGAGGACATGTTTTTCATTGCTTTTAGAGCAAGGAAGGGGGTGGAGAGAGAGAGAAAAGTGAGAAAGAAACATCAGTTGGTTACCTTCTCATATGTGCCCCAACTGGGGATTGAACCCACAACCACACACACTGGGTATGTGCCTTGACTAGGAATCCAACCTGTGACCCTTCAGTCTATGGGATGATGTTCCAAGCAGCTG
This sequence comes from Artibeus jamaicensis, assembly GCF_021234435.1. NCBI lineage: Eukaryota > Metazoa > Chordata > Mammalia > Chiroptera > Phyllostomidae > Artibeus > Artibeus jamaicensis. The sequence goes on from NW_026521954.1 coordinate 5,249,880, forward strand.
AGACACACTGGCCAGGGCTGGGAAGGTACCAGTTTTGTCAGCAACCCTCACTTTAGCCCGTCGTGTTTCAGCAGGGGCCGTCTGAACACGTTTGTGGTTGGGCCATGGCTTCTGTCTCCTTGGGGTGTAATCCAGCTCATCTAACTGGCTCACTGAAGGTGACTGTGGCCAACTGAACTCACGGTTTCAAGCTCAGGTCTCCTTGGTGGAACCCCAGTGACCAGGCAGGAGGGGAGGACAACCTGACTGTCCTCTTTCGCTGCAAACCCTTTTGGAAGGGACCTGAATGGAAGAACTTCTCATTGCTGGTCTCCATTATCCCAGCGTGGTAAAGGAGGGCTTACAGAGGGATCTTTTGAGGTAAGGGTGTTTTAACTCCCAACTCAATATATCGGCCTGAAGGCCACTTAAAAACATTTTTATTTCAACCTTCATTTGTTTTGGGCTATTCTTGATGAAATGTTGTAGGCAACAAAAATAATGTCAATCTGAGTTGTCTCTCACTTTTATCAGTTTCTCTTCTAAAATTTCTGATGTTGAAGTTGGGTAAATGAACATGGACAACCTTTCATTCTGCCGTGAATACAGATGGAGATGACTTATTACGGTAGCCAGCCTAGTGATTACCCTCTATCACCCAGGACTGAATCTGGATAAGGGTGGTCAGCATCCTCAATCAGGGCAGACTGTCACAAGGAGTGAGGTGTTAGTGCTGGGATAAGCCATACAGTAAAGCCATAAGGGTCGGCAGGAAAAAAGAAGACTTCTAAACACTGGCCAGACGAGGAATCAAAAAAGGCATACTTGGAGCTTGGCCATGGCTGGAGGACCTGGCGGACAGGCAGAGCATTAAGTATGGGACTTAGTAATGGACAGTTCTCCGTTTAGCAGCCAGTGGAGCCCAGGAAGGGTAGTCTGGTCTCAGCTACCAAGATGCAAGGCTGGATTTTGGACATGAAGTGGAAACAAAGGCAAAATAGTGATGAATCAAGAAGATCATGTTCCAGGGCAAGAGCATCCTCACTGCACTAGCAATTTACACACTGGTGCTCCTTCATCTTTCTCTCTGCTGTCAAGGGGCTCAGCACTGAGGGCAGGGTTAAGTCTATGAATCAGTTTCTAAAATATGCTCCCTGGATAACTCACGGGGGTTGTTAAAATATAGGTTACTAGACCCATTTTTAGACTTAAAGGACACCATGGTTAGAGAGGATAGGAATCTGGATTTTATTTATTTTAAGATTTTATTTATTTATTTTTAGAGAGAGGGGAAGGGAAGGAGAAAGAAAGGGAGAGAAATATCAATGTGTGGTTGTCTCTCGTGCGCCCCCTACTGAGGACCTGGCCCAAAAACCCACGCATGTGCCCTGACTGGGAACTAAACAAGCAACCCTTGGTTTGCAGGTTAGTGCTTAACCCACTGAGCAACACCAGCCAGGGCCGAATCTGGACTTTAAAATGAGGTTATAAATGAATCTAGAATCAGAGAACTACTGCTCTGGGTGGGCAACACATATGTGGTCTCGGGAGTAATGGTCAGCAAGCACAGCGGGGCAAGGTGGGGGACACAGCAGGTCACTACAAAATCAAAGACTATTTAAAAATAATTATTTATTTGAGTTGAACAGCTGGCACCAACTATTATTAGTTGCTTGATCGATATAGCAAGGCAAAATGTTTCTCAGAGTAGAGATTACCAAAGAAGAAAAAATATCCTCATCCAATTCAAGTAACAAACATAATGAGTGCCTACTATGTATAAAGTAGGAATATAGAACCCCAGAAAAGTAACATTGTGCTTTAGGCCTGAAGTTACTTATTGGCTTGTTCTCCCCAAACCTTCTTCCTTCTATTGATTCTTCCTTTAGGTGCAATGCTCGTAAATCATGAAGCTGTAAGTTTTCAGGCATCAAAGACAGGAGCTTGCCTCAGTTTTATCGTATTCTTTGAGAAACAGCAAAAAGAGAAATAGCAGAAGAGAAGTCTGCTACTCCATTTTTCAGGAAGACTTTTCTGGGTGCTGTGCACTTACAGTTCTAAGGCGACACACAACACATGTGTACAATTTAACGGAGCTAGAGACAGTCAACTCAGAGAGTCAGTGCAGCTCAGTTGCAAAGTCCAGTTCACACGGCCAAGGGCTCAGAGCCCTTGGGGGGACCAGGGCTGAGTGGCTAGAAGCCAGAGTGGAGGTGGCAGGACGCAGTCCAGTCTCGGTTTCCTAATCCGCCTATTTCTTAGCCCTGCAGCTGCAGGGGCAGGCACAGATGAACCAGGGGCAGCTGCAGAAACTATGAACAATAAGGCATCCTTCTCTGTTCACTGGCAGTGGGACATTCACTCCCACCACCAAGAGAGGATCAGATTTTCCACACCCTGCTGACCTTAGTGTTCAAGAAGCTCATTTTTTGCTTAGTTGAACCAACTTTGTCAGTTTGTAGGAGAAACTGGGTGGAGAGCTGAGGGACTATTATTGGAGTTTGGATTTAGGTCCTTGAACAGCCTGCCTCTGTGACCCTGTGTGGAAGAAGAAATGCGTGTGTCTGAAGTAACTTTCAACTTTTTGTTGAATGGTTTAAACATTCTGTGGGCACATAAACATACAGAATTTCACCTGTCTATAGAAATCCATAATTACCTCTCCCACCTGCCTAGTCACGTGTGAAAGTATATTTAAATTGGCCCTTTCCTAAGTCACTGAAGATATGTCATGTTAATTAGGTAAAAAGCAATAATCTACCCAAGTGCTCAAATAAAATCTGGGAGTTATGTTCAAATGGATTAAAAGTCTAAGAATTTTCTAACATTATACACTGTAGTTTCTGCATGTAAAAACTCTAGCATAAGAAATACTTCCAGATGTCATGCAGGCACAGAGAGGTGGCAGTTGATCAACATTATAAACATACTAAATGTCACTGGATAGTTTAGTTTAAAATGGTTAATTTTGTTCTACGAATGTCACTTCAATTTAGAAAGGGAAATATTTTACCAACTACTGACATCATTATAACCAGGAACTTAAATGTAAAAGGACCCTGCTTCTTATATCTTCCTTTTCTCCTTTAGATGCTGATACAGATACAGCTAAGCCACTGCTTCCAAAGGCTTAGAGGTAACTTTTCTAACCCTCAAGGCACTCTTCCATTCTGGGATGCGCGGCTCCCATGCTGCTCTCTATGTGCAGGTGGTTCTGCCTGGGCCTGCGGTCTGGCTCTCGGGGGTCTGAGTCTGATGGTGGCAGCTTTCCTGCAGCAAACAGAAGGGCTAAGTGCTGTCTACGGTCTTGGTGACCTCAGTATGGCCTTACATTTACTCTGCGATGGCCTGTCAGGGAAGAGGTGAGGGAAGAATCTCCTGGGAGTTATGAGTGCCATTCTTCACAGAGATGTGGGTAAGTGCCCCCATGGGGGCAGTTGGAAGGGAAAGGAGAGACCCCCTCCCCCGACTGGTGCTATAATGAGCTGAAGCCTGTGCTCTGTAGTAAGTGCCCAATTCCTTCTAACGCAGTCACTACAGTAAGGCAGGTGGGACTGTTCCTTTCTTTGTATAAGCTCCCCCTTCACATTTAAAATAAAACCCACGATTATATATACAATTTTCCCTGATATATAATCTCATTTCATGTTCAGGATGCTGTGAAGTAGGGTGGATAGCAGAGGGGGACACCCAGGCTCACAGACAGCTGGCTCGCCCAAGGCCACTTCTCTAAGAAGACACAGGATCACCAATGCTTGAATACAGGGTATTTGGTTCAAACACTTCTTGCTCCGCTCCCTTCTGAAAGTGACTTCAGATGCCTTGTTAGCTTGTGACGGCTCTTAGAGGCAGGGCCCTGGCGAGGACCACCTCGTGTGGCCACACAGTCTGAGCGCTGCCCACCTCCAGATACATGTCCACACGGAACTCAGCAAGTTCAATGCCAGGGCTCTGGGTGGTGGTATTCCTTTCATCTGACGTGTGGTTGGGTGGAGGGACAAAGATGGTTGTGACGTATTCCCTAGTGCTCAGAGCCAATCTTCACAGTCAGAGCTCTGCTGCGAACTGGTGCAACACCCACCTAACCATGCTGGACAGTAAGCTGCTGCTCCCTCACAGCTTTCTTTTCTTAGTATCTTTCAAAGTCACTGATTACATTTGTAACGGGTAAGTTTTTAAAAACAAACAATCTAGGGTAATATAGAAGTGAATTGCGACTCCAGCTTTATTCCATGTGTCACCAGATGAAAGACTAAGTGGAGAAAAGGGGACATGGTGGTTCACTTTATGGGCCAACCTGACGACCATGGAATGAATGGGCAGATATCTGGCTGAACAGTATCTGTAGGTAAGTCTGTGAAGTGACTCTAGATGAGATGAGCACCCAGAGTCAGCATGAGCACTGAGTGAAGCGTGGGTGGACATCACCCACTCCGCTGTGGACCTGAACATAACAAAAAGGCAGAGGAGGGGAGAATGCACTCTCTGCCCAGTGGTGTGAGCTGGGACACAGGTCCCCTGCACTCAGCCTGGGACCCCACCACTGGCACTGCTGGGTCTCGGGCCTTCGACTCAGGCTGGGACGGCACCACCGACTTGCTTGGGTTTCCAGGTGCAGAGGGTAGATCACAGGACTTCTTAGCCTCCATAACCATATGAGCCAATTCTTTATAATAAACCTTCACATGTACATATCCCTTGTGTGTGTGTGTGTGTATATATATATATATATATATATATATATATATCCTTAATTGTATATATCTGTTTATGTACATATCTCGTATTGGTTCTGTTTCTCTGGAGAACTGTGGCTAATGCAGGGATGATAAAGAAATAAACTGGGAAATAATGACAAGTGACTAGAACATGGTCTGTTAGAACTAGGTGATGTCCACAATAAAGATGATCTGATAAGCTATTTAAGAAAGGTCATATCTTTGTCACCAACAGATATCAGGGTAGTATCTTTAGAAAAGTGTTCATTTCTCAAGCAGTAGAGATATACTGTTGCTTGCAGGGTTATTACTAAGAGTGGATGTTAACAGACATATTTAGCATATACAGCTTAGTATTTTTCATTTCAGTGCATTCAATTATCCAGCTACCCCTGCTGGAATTTATAGTAGATAAAGATCAGATATTTACGGGCATCTCTCTGTGGGCAACAAACATCCACTTCCCACAATTTGCACATAGTGAGCCTGTGTTTCACAGGCCACAAAAATGAGGTTCCCAAATGGGATACACAGACACGGAGATGCGTTCATTCATACCAGTAATCAACTAGTAAACAAAGGCTATTCTGAGGGTAGGAAAAGGCAAGACGTTGGGAGTAACCTTGGCAAATCGCTCCACCTCTGATTCTCAGCTTTCATGTCTGTAAAGGGAGGTATTACTTTAGCCCTGTATATTTATCTGGCCACATACCGACTTTGACTTATTGTGAGGATTAAATAGTTACTCTAGGCAAGAGCACTTTGTGAGATGTGAAGCACTTGGCAAGATATAAGGCACCACTACTTTACTGACATATAATTTATAGAGAAACCACACATTCAGCATACTCACCATACGTACATATAAGCGAAATAAATGCTGAGAAGTACTACTGGACAGATAGATAAAAGGGTGTGATATCTCTTGAAGGAAAAAAAGAGGAACAAGAGACAGAAAGGAGGTAAAGAATGTGTCGGTAGGTGTGTGCAGGTGGTCCAAAGGTGATAAAATGTATGGTCAGATAAGGACAAACTCCACTCTCCACGGGTGGGGAAAGGCCTGAAAGAACTGTGTTCGGTTAACTACATCGGCCAATGGGGGCAGCAGCAACAGATGGATGGCGCAAACCTTTACAGAGACCACAGGTGGTGCTTTCAGGGCAGCAGACAGCCCACATGGGAAACACAAGTTTTAAAAAAGAAAGCAATTTGTATTAACGGTGTGTTCACAACCATGCATGCAGGAATCAAATTATAAAGTCAACTCTTCTAAAAAAAGACCAGCATTAGTATGAACTTAGTATGAACTGAATTTTGTCCTCCCCCAGAATCAACACCTGAAGCCCTATGTCCTCCATGGGACTGTCCCAAAAACTGGTCCTTTGAGGAAGTGACTGAGGTTAAATGAGGTCATCAGCATGGAGGCCTGATCTCACAGGACCAGTGCCCTTATAAAAGGAGACAAAGACGAGAGATGCCCGGCCTGTTTTTGCCCAGTGAGAGCACAGCGAGAAGGCAGCAGCACACAGAGCAAGTCCTCACCAGCACCTGCCCGCGCCGCCTTCCTGGCTCAGACTTCTAGACTCCAGAACCGCGAGAACACAGACTTCTGTTGTTTAAGCCACACATTCTGTTGGGTTGATCGGAAAGTCCATTATGTTTTTTCCATAAAATAAAAGATGCACTTTTCATTTTCACCAGTAACTTTATTGATTTGGATATTTTGAATATGTTGGCTATCTCTTGCTATTGGATTCTAGTGGGTAGAGGCCAGGGGTGCTGCTAAACATCTTCCAGTGTATAGGACAGCCCCACAGCAAAAATTACTTGGCCAAAATGTCAATAGTACCAAGAAACTTGACAAACCACTTTTGACACATTTAATTCATCATAGCACCTTCTTCTACTACACGAATCTTTTTTTTTTGCATTTCAGTTGCATTTTCACCTTTCTTGAAATAATATAGCATAATACATTGAAAATGAGGTGTATATTCTTTCATCTGCAATACTAAAATGGCTACACAAAAATTCACCAATTTTGATGTTTTCTAAAAATGCACGCTGATATGACAGCTGTCACAGTACAATCTAACAAAATTTTTTCGAATAAAGTTAAAGACAGCTAAGCGCTACTAGAGCTGTCCTGCAGCAAAAAATGTAATGGACGTTTTGGCCAACACGTCACATGTTGTTATGGCAGCCTGGGCTGACAAATATAAGCACAAATATAAACAAAATGAAGCAGATTTTGTCAACAAAAGATCGGTATCTTTGGCAATTCATCATAAAATGTATAGAGGGGGTAAAGTCCTAGATGACACAATTTGCCAGTTTCATTTCTACAGCAGGATAACTAAGCTGATGTTTCAGTCTAGTTTGAGAGTTGCAGCTTTCCCATAATCAAGTTATAATGGTACTTTTTCTAAAAGCGCATGTTTATGGTTTAACTGTGGTTATGAAATTCACACACTTAAACCCACTGCTGAACTTAAACTTATATCAATAATAATTCTATTTTCACTGTTTATAAGACACTTGTGTCTGTAAGGAAATTTCATTAGCTGCAACATACTGAGCACATGTATCATTCTTTTGAGACATCAAAACTAAGGAAACAACCACAAGAGTGAGAGGATTCCACATCAGACCACAGGGAATGGAACCATTCTGAAGTTTGCAGTAAATTCACATCGGTTCCAAAGTACAGAAGGGGCCCCTAACCCTGACCAGTTACCTTACAAAACAGAGAACTGAGAAATGTGTCAGGATTAGTGGAATTCCAAAACACTAGAGAAAAATTCACTGAGAAAGTAGATACAGAAGAGCAGGGTGTGCGTGTGTGCATGTGCGTGTGTGTGTGCGGTGGATGAGGAGTCGGGGGACAGTTTTGGACATATTAGAAGCAGGTTGTCTACTAGTCATGTGATGTTCTCCATGAGGCCATCAAAAATAGGGACCTGTAGGTCAAAAGAGTCATCTGGCTGGAAAAGTCGCCTTGGAAGTCACCATGCATTCACTCAACATATACTTATTACAATACTTAACTTGTAGGGTGACCGCCCAATTCGATTCGCTCAGGGCTGTCTCAGTGTGAGCACTGAAAGTCCCAGAAGCCCCTTCATCCCCAGGCAAGCTGGAGCAGTTGTGACACTAATAAGACAGGCATGGTCCTTGTTCCATTTGGGCTTCCTTTCTAGGGGGGGCCTCAGATACGGGCATAACTCGCTTCACTGTGCTTCACAGGTGTTGAATTTTTTACAAAAGGGAGACAAGAGCCTTCACCAGCCAAAGGATTACAGCTCACTTTACTGTGATACTTGCTGTACTGTGCTGGTCTGCAGCCAAACCTGTAACATCTCCTAGGTGTGCCTGTATGTGCATGGGTTAGAGTTTATGGGGAGTTAGAGGGTGGGAAGAGAGAGGGCTGAGACGCTGACCTTCCTAGAGCACAGGGAGGAGGGGAATGGTGTCCTAGGAGTCCAGAGAGAAGAAAACGCCATTCAAAATATTTATACAGAACCCTCATGCAGCAGTGGACAAATGGACAAAAGACACAGATATATGACTCATGGAAGCGGAAATACAAATGCCAGTGAGCATGAAAAATAATAATGCTCAACTCTATTAGCAATCATAGGGCTGCAAATGAAAACACATGTGATAAGATCTTTTTGCTTATGGAACTTATAAAGAAAAGCAATACCAAGTGGTACTTAGGCAGCAAGGAAATGAGCACTCGCAGACACAGGGTACCAAGAAAAATGGGGATAACCTTGCTGAGAATGTAATGGGCAGCAGGTATAAAATGCCATGTGTAAAAATCTACTCTACTTTTTGCCTAAACATTTGTGTGCAGAAGCTTGGCAATTTTTAGTTTAAATCCTTGCCTCATTCTGTGAGAGGCTTTTACTAGTGTTAATATAAACAAGAAAACTGAATGTAAAATTGTCCAACATAATTACTAATTCACATAATGTGTGGGGAAGAATTCTGTTCAAATTTCTGTTTTTCTAATTCTGAGAAACTAAACAAATGGAGAACATACAAAGCATAAAATAAACAACTACATCCCCGCATCCCATCCTGACAACTCAACATTTGGTCATGTTTTCAGAGTGATTTAAAAAAAATTAATAGACTGTTTTAAAAACAATTTTAGACTTACAGAAAAATTGAGCAGCTAGTACTGAAGTTCCCATTTACCACCCCTCCTCCACCAAGTTTCCCTATTTTTAACATCTTACATTGGTAATGAACATTTGTCACCATTATTGAACCAACACCAGTCCAAGTTTCTGTGCCACAGCCTATAGTTTATTCTGATTGCCACAGTTTGTCCTTAATTCCCTTCTCCTGTTCTAGGATGCCATCTAGGACCCCTCACGGCTCCTCTTAGCTATGGCATTTTTTCCTGTTTTCTTTTTTTAAGTATATTTTATTGATACTGTCCCATTTTTTCTCTTCTTTTTCTCCCTCCGCCCAGTACCCCCATTCCCTTCAGTAACCCCCCCTTAGTTCACATCCATGGGTCATACATATAAGTTCTTTGACTTTTCCATTTCCTACACTATTCTTAACCTCCCCCTGTCTATTTAAGCATAATTGGTAGATACAAAATAGACCATTTTCTTTGTTGTTGACGACTCTGACCATTTTTGTGTTGTGTAGGATGCCCGTTGGAATTTGCCTGATATTTTTCTCATTCTTATAGTAGAGTTAATGGGTTTGCGGGGAGGACTATTGTAAAGGTAAAATGCACTTTCACCACATCAAGGACACTTAATGTCAGCAGAACGTATGAGTGTTGACACTGACCTTGATCACCTGGCTGAGGTAGTGTTTGCTGTGTTTCTCCACTGTAAAGGTACACCCCCACCCTCCCCACTTTCATACTGTACTCATCAGAAGGAAGTCACTATGCCCAGGCCACACGTAAGGGGTGGGAGTTAGGGTCCCCTCTTTCAGGGTGGTGTGCCTATATAATTTGGAACGATTTTTCACAGGAGATTTGTCTCTTCTTCCCTCATTTATTAGTCAATCATTTATACCAGTACTGAATCACAAATATTTATTTTATATTTTTGGTTATGATTCAATGCTAGTTTATTTTGTTGCTGAAATTATTCTGGCTCTGGTGGCAACTTTTTAAAAAGAACTACTTAGTTTCTGCCAGTACAACGTGCTCCACGTTCCCCTGGTGTGCGTCCTGCTCCAGCTCCAGAACCACTGTCTTCTCCAAGGGGCCCTCCCTTGTCCTCCTGCTGGAGAGTGGTACCAAGGCCCGGGCGCCAGAGGGGCTTGTTGCCACTCCAGTGTCATTTTTTTAGGCCTTCTTAGCTGAGAGAACAAAGAATTATATGTGCAAATACTAACCCGTGTATATACACATATCTGTAAATATTTCTGTAGGGAGCCATTTATGTTCTATATTCACATTCTTACACTTAATCTCTCCTAAGTTAAACATGAGTTCTCCATAAACTCCATCAGGTGTCTCCACCTCTAACCCATCACCATGCAGATGGATCCGTCTACGCTCTTCTTCTAACTAATCAGTACATGTCGACTCCAAGTGTGAGAAACCTGGGTCCTGCCATTGGCCATTCATTTCGATTGTTCAATTCCCTCATGCAGATACAGCAGATCAGACTGTCGGCCCCTGCCTCATGGGAAATTATTTTATTGACAAGAGCACTACCCTTAGGCACAGCTCCTTTTGCCTTTAGTCTTACAGGTTCCATTCACTTTCGACATACAGTTTTTAACTAAAATAAATAAAACATAACAGATTAAGTCGAATGCCCCTCGGACCTACAAATCCAGGCTGCTTTCCCCCTTTTCCTTCCCAAAATGCACAGAGTTAATTTGCCACATACCCTTTCAGTCTACTTTTGTATTTTAAAAATTTACCCAAAGTATATATGGGATGTATTCCTCACCTTTTCCCCCATTCTTATATTTTTGTGATGACTCTATTGATGCATTTAGATTTGGTTTATTCCTTTGTGTAGTTACAATATCCCACCCAAAGAATGCATCTTCCACATTTTCTTCATCATCTTTCTCACTGATATTTAGGTTTTTCCAACTTCTTTTTTGTTTTTCAACTAATACCATACAAAAAATCCCACCAGGAAGCTGGCAAATATTGAGGTCATTACACCAGTGGAAATGGCATCAGTGTATATTGAGCACATAAAAAGTCCCACGCTCAGACCTGATTTCTAACTCCATACTTGAAATATGGATTCCAGTCCTGTTTCAGTGTCCGTGGAGCCTGTGGCTCTTGCAGCCCCGGCCAGCCGGCTGGGTCCTTATCCAGGCCTGGATACACCACCCAATGCCTGGCTCCTGCGGGCTCCCACTTCTCACTGGGCTGCCTGGCAGGGTCAGCCCGGGTCAGCGTGGCTCAGGTCCTTTCAGGCCTGTGCGCGCGCAGATCCTGCCGAGACCCTGCAGCTCTGCTTTGAAAGCCTTACAAAAAAGGCTGAATTGTCCATGCACACTGCCGGTCCACATTTCAGAGGAAGTTTCTTCTTTGGCATTGGGGACAGAGCAGGCAGGCTTGGCATGTGCACCGTGGGCCTGGGAACCGGGCAGAAGGAACGCTGGCTCGTTAAGCATTACTGTCTAAACGACGACACAGCATTATCGAAGGGCATCTGCTAATGAGGCCTGGGCTCATGGCGGTCCCCTTCAGCAATGTGCCTCATCTGTAAGTGGGATTTCACATTCATTAAGTCCTTCTAATGTCTCACCTAATATTCTGTCTCCTTAGATGATAGTAAATAGACCCAGTATTTTAAAAATGCATGTAAGTGGTTTTAATGAAAAGGGACATACATGGGAATATTATCACCTTTTTTCCCTGATGGAAAACATTGAGCACATAGACGTGTTCCTAGCTCTAGCAGCTGGTCATGAACTAGGGTCACATCAGGGTCACTAGGGTCACTGCCTCAGACTAGGATTTACCTGGCTTTGCATCTGCTTTCTGTAGAGTTCAGAAGCCCTTGAATTCCTCCAGAAGCGCTTGGGAGGTCTGAGGAGGGATCTCGGTACGCTCCGGGGTCTCGGTGTGCGTCCTCTGCCATTGCACATTTGTAAAGCCTTCCTTGTCTAAGGCACTGTGTCCAGAAGTGGTGGCCAAAAGCAGCTGCTGGGTTGTCAGGGCATAAAAAGTGCAGTGGCTGCCATCAGTCCCCACATAGACAATGACCCTTGAGCTGAGGCCTGCAGACTGACAATGTCAAAGCCAGGTGTTTACATGGCAGGCTGTCTCTCTGCTGGCAACCCCCACAGCTTCCCAGGTGCTGGGGTGCCTGCTCTCTGCCTGCAGGGGCCCGGGCTCTTGCCCTGTGCAGGTCCCGAGGTCTTTGCTCTCTGAAGCTTCAGTTTGCTTGGAGCTGCTCCCCGTCCCATCTCCCAATCTTAGGACATGGGCTGTACTCAGACCCACCCCTCCCTTCCATGGTGGCTCATTTCTTTGGGACCACACTCTCACATCTTAGTTTATTTTCCCTGGGGATAAGAAATTTCTGTAGGCTTTTCATGAAACCATCTTTTGAAGGGGCCCCTCACCATTCCTGTCGTCTGCTAACTTGTCTGAACTCTGGGATAAGGGCAGTTTATTTAGGCGCATTCTAGGATTTGTCTTCCTATAACTTTGGTGATGGTGCTTACAATCAAGTAACAACTCATTTGTCCAGCACTGTTTGCTTTTCCACTTGAGGAGGAGAAACATGGTTTTCAGAGTGTGGGCCCTGGGCCAGCAGCTTCAGAATCTCCTGGAAACATATGAGAAATGAATACCTCCTCTCAGACCCCAGCCAGTCCTACTGAGGCAGGAACTTGGGCACAGCGGCCCAGTGATCTGTGTTTTGAAGAGCCTCCAGGGTCCCAGTGGGGGACCACAGCTCTCGTCTCTCCTGTTGTATAGACTGGGCTGACTGCCACCTCCCATTGCCTCCCTGTGTCCTGTAAACTGGCAATTTGGTTTAGGACGCTGGTTATATTCAGGCGCAGGGTGGGGTTTCTTTTTACATGAACAGTTCACACATGATGCTGTGTTTTCCTACCGCACCAGTCATGAGGCTGTGGATCTGTGTGCCCCAGTGTGAGTAATGCTGAGACAGACAGGGCTGTGGTGGCGTCCACCGATGCCTGCTTACGGGAGGTTTCACTGACCCCCAGTGAGGGTTGTCCAGATCTACTATTTCCTTTGGGATTGCAGCCTGGTTTCTACTATCCTCCATTCTGCAGTTATTAACATTCCAGCCCTTTGTTGTCATTGCCACTTATTTGGGACTGTGATAATCTCCACGGCACACTTATAGGACAAAAGCAGCATGCATTAATGTGACTCTGTTTGCAAATTTAAAAAAAAGCTTTAGAGAATTTTTCGATTAACCATTACCATAATCACAAATTTCTGACTGGCATGATTTGCATTTGCTTAGTAACTACTCATTTAGTCAGTCAGGAATTGAGCAGTTTGAATCTGGGTTCTGGTTTTGAATCATTACTGTCTACTGGTGTATCTGTGCTGAGGTGAAGACTCAGCCCCTTCAAGGTCTCCTTCCTGGTCATCAGATCTGTGTTTAAACATACCTTGGCCTCCCTGACTCTCTGATGACAAGCTCATGCATTCCTACCTGCCCGATAAACCTTTTAATGTATTCTGAGAGCATATTCTATGTCTCTTAGACCTGACTCTAGAACAGCGCCTCTCAACCTGTTTTGGCAGCAGCCCACAACAAGAAACCCATTTTACACTGTGACCCCACTCGGGGACACACACACACATACTCTCTGTTAGAAATAAAAAGTCTCAGCCTTAATGGCATTTAGGGATGGGGGGGCTCAAGTAGGACCGGCTGAGGAATGGGGACCTAATTCCACTGGCCTCTGCTTACCACGACTTGATCAGCTGGGAGATGTCAGATGTTACTATAAAGGAATTACTGTAATCTGTAATGAAAACTTACTAGGGCTATGAACTGACATTCTCATTTCTATTCTGCTACATATTCCTGAATGGGGCTTAAAGGGGCAGAAGAGCACAAATTGCTCATGACCTAGGCCATGAAAGTGTCTCAGTATATCGGTAGGGGAGCCGCATGACGTGAAGCCCTTCTTGAACTGAACAACCAAGAGGGGACTGGCTGCTCTAGGAGATCAGAGATGACCTACGCATTTTAGTTTTGCCCTAGACAGGATCTGAACTTTGAACTGGGTCTGGAATTGCCTCAACTACAGAGAAGTCATCTCCATTGGGGAAAATGCACCTGTCTCCTAGGAGTGTGTTTCTTCCTGGAATAGGTCCACTGAAATCCTGACTTATGGTTGGGTAGCTTGCCTGGTGCCCCCAGATTTGCTTGTGTCATTGTAGCCTCAGCACAGATGTCACCTTCTTAGCTAAGCCTTCTCTGTCCACTCGAACTGTATTAGCCACTCGATTACCTATTACAACACTTTGTTTTACTGTTCCTTACTATGCCTTATGTGTTTCTTACTTGTGTTATTATACTAGAATGAACTTAAAAATCCATGTATTTTCTTGTTCATTATCTGTTTCCTCCTTTACTATAAGCTGCAAGAATGCAGGTCCTTACCTGCCCTGCCCATCACTTATTCTCATGCCTAGAATAGCGCCTGGCACATAATACAAGGTTTAGAAAATACCTGTTGTTGGGTGAATATATACAGCTTATGGGAGTGCCATCTGTGGCTTGGCAGTCTTCCCAGTGCTGCTTCTTCCAGTAGACTTTGCTCTTGGTGATTTCAAGGAAATATCAGGAGGAAGTAAACAGCCTAATCCTTTTTCATGACTTGGGTTGAGACCCCCTTCCCATCATGAAATCCTCAGCAGTCAGTGCATAGCTGCCTGTGCTATGAAAACAGTTCTTCAAACTTAACAATGAGTAGATTTTATATAACAGAGCTGGCAAACAATGGTGATGGCTAAAATAATAGAATCTTAGATTCGGTAGGAACCTTAGGAAAAATGTAGTGCCAACCCTTCACTTCACAGATGGAGAAACTGAGTCTTCCCAACAGATTAATGACAAGCCACATCCAATGGGGCTGAATTAGTGGAGAAGGGCCGGGATTAGAACTTGGAATTTCTCACTCCACCTTCTCTTTCTACTTCCCACAACCTTCCATGATGGTGAGAAAAGAGTAAGGACAGGGAATATGTAAAGTGGAGCCAGTCTAACCGAGCTGCTAAAATTATTCACACTCCCATGTTTGAGGTGTGAGGACAGTCTCCCTTCTTCTAACTGCCCTCGGAAGTCAAACTTGCTTTTGAGCTTTCCAGTCAATGCCTGGACGTACAACTGAAATTCCAGGCTACCCTCTAATTATCCCTCGGAAGACTCGTGTTTCCAGGTCACCTGACCTCCATCATCCAGACCGTCAGTACATAACCAGACCTCCTGGCTTCCATCATCCTGTCTGCCTAACCTCTGACTGATAACAGTTCTGGACCAGCTCTGGGGCTAAGAATGCAGGACTGATAATTCTCAAAAATGTACTTTTCACAATGGTAACTTCTAACTTTTCTTTCTTCTCTGAAACACTTCTGGGTTTTTGCCTATCTGTGTTCTCAGTGTGAAAACTCCAAGACCTTTGAATAAACCCGTCATTCATTTCTAGCAAAGCCTCCAGACTCTTTTTGAGTTTACTCAGCAAATGATGTCTTCAGATGAGAATTTAATTGATCAACAGACCCATACTCCAGATACAGGTGAAGTCCATTGCATTGAACAATGTTGCAGAAGAAAATGTCTGATAAAAATAAGCAAACGTTCTTGTCTTCCCCATAATGCCTCTGTGATTATCCATTTGGTTAACAGCACACAATTTAATTCAGTACCTAAATATCTACCTTTGGTAAGTCACCCTGTTTGTCACTGGGAAAGGTTTAAAAAAAAAAACAGCTTCCCTGATCTCAGGCACGAACAACTAACCACATGGCAGGCAGTGTTGTAGTAAAAGTCTAACGTGTGTACACAGAGATGGGCAACTGGATTTGGACTGAAAACACATTAAAGACAAGCATGCCAACAAGTAGAGCGAAGGCACTGCAGATGGAGTAATGGCAAGAGCAAAGTCCAGAGGCCTGAAGGTGGGAACTGATGCTCGGAGGAGAGTAGAAGACGCACGAGCTGCTGGGTCGAAGACGTCAGTCTGCAAAGGAAAGCAGAGGGCCTTGGGGTGGATTGTGGAGAACCTTGAGACCCAGTAAGAATTTTTTTTTCTAATTCTTTTGGATATTACTGAGTTTCTGAGTCTGGGACTATCTAAAGCATTTATGTCTTTTAACAAGGTAATTCTGGTATAAAATGAGGAGAAGAAAGAAGCTGCCATTACGGGGACTAGTTAAGAGTGCAGGTGAGGGAAGAGGGGGGTCTGAACCTCGGTGCTGTCCACAGTGATGGGATGAGAGTGACAGAGGGCAGAGACTCTGAGCTTGTAAACCACGCAGAGATGCCAGCAGGCAGAGAGGAGGTGCAGATGCAGGAGAGAAAGAGAAAACTGGCAGAAGGATCCTGGGGCAGCCGAGGCCAAGGCGGTACCTTTGAAGAGCAGCTTTTCTTGCCAAGACACGTGGCAAACTGGGCCAAATGGAGGTGAGGTGATACCGTGAGGCGGAGGTGAGTGTGGGCAGTCAGGGGGTTCAGGGTGAATGTCCTTTGTTTCGTAAGAAAGGGGGAAATGAGATGTATTGCCAAGGAAGAGGGAGAAAGAGCAAACAGATTTTGTGACTGGGTAAGTGACAAAGAGCTCCACAAACACACACGATGGGCTCTTTCAGGGGACGTGGTCCCTAATTTCATGAGTGGTTAATTGATATATACACACACACTAAATTTATAATTATATATTTATATATATGTATTTTCTCACTTGTTCTTGGCAAAATGACTTCAAAACAGCAGTTAATGACAACCCATGTCACTGAGCTCTCATGTTCCTTCATTGCCAAACAAATCCTGTTTAGGTTCACTTTCCAGTATTATTTAACTGCAGCAACTGCAACAAAAGAAGTATGAACATTGTTCTTGAGAGAAAGGCCATTAGACTTTACCAAACCTCATTTCAAGCAACGCAGATGGATTGAGATTAAAATGTAGGCACTTAGCATTCTGTTTATAAAGCTCAGACAGTCACGATCAAAGCAAAACACTCCACCCTGGCTTCCAGAAAATGTCCATTTGTCAGCCACTGTCAAGAGCAAGTACACAAAGCAATTAGTCACAGAGTTGAAGTGTCTGAGAGTTTTTAGTCAGTTTTCTAAAACTTGGCAAGTATTAGGACCATTTGTATTCTCAAAAGGGCCTTCCTGAGTGAATTGATGATGGCAGGCAACTCTGTCTCAGGTGAGGCAGAAACACGCGCCATCTCTCCATTTTCTGACCCAGGCTGGGCAATTCTCCCCACTGCAGTTTGGTGAACAGCCACAGGCAAATGGAAACATTCGTGCTGAACAGCAAGCCTGATGCCCCCAAATACAACCCAGGAAGGTAATTTCTTTTTATTTTCCCACTGGAAAGATTGCTGGGGGGAAATTGAGCTGTTAGCTTGGTGCTTCTTCATTACTTAAGATAGATAAGAGAGAGAGAAACACATTTGGAGACTAGCACCAGGAGTATTACAGTGGATGGAAGGCAGACTAATGATAAGGGATTTTAAAAGAAGCAATTTTCCCATGCCTATCTGTTTAGATTCAGTCGATTTCTAAGGTAGTTTTGAGACGGCTGGGGATGCAGAGTCTACAATCTGCCTTAGCTCCGGTTACCTGCTATTTACTGACTTAGAAAACATGGTGGATGGAAAAGGGCCTGAAAGCTTGAGAAAGGAAAACCCAGTACAGCAGTGCTCAGCCTGGAGGGCTTGTTCAGGTAACTGGTCCCCCACCCCACAGTGCCTGATTCTGTAGGTATGGGGTGGGGCCAGAAAATCTGTACAGTGGCCTCTTTTTATCCTCAATTTTGCTTTGTGCAGTTTTAGTTACCTGCAGTCAACTGTGGTCCAAAAATACTAAATGGGAAATTCCAGAAATAATCCATATAAGTTTTGAATTCTGTGTCATTTTGAGTCACCTGAAGAAATCTCTTGCCATCCCGCTTTGGCCCGCCCACGGCATGAACCACCATCCCTTTGTCCGGTGGATCCAAACTGTGCAGCTACCCACCCATCGGTCCTCCAGTACCCATCTGGGTTATCTGATGGGCTGTCCTGGTGCTTGTGTTCAAGTAACTCCTGCTTTACTTACTAATGGCCCCAAAGCACTAGAGTAGTGATGCTGGCAATTCAGATACGCCAGAGAGAAGCCACAGAATCCTTCCTTTCCGTGAAAAATACAGTAAAATAAGATATTGTGGGAGAGACCACATTCACATAACTTTTATTACAGTACACGGTTATAACTGGCCTATTTTATTAGTTATTGTTCTTATCCTCTTACTGTGCCTCATTTATAAGTTAATCTTCATCATTGGTATGTACATATAGGACAAATGGCATGCACAGTGTTCATTACTATCTGTGGTTTTAGGCATCCACCGGGCAGGGGCGTGTCTCAGAATGTGTTCCCAGTGGATAAGGCGGGAGGAACTACTGTATTTCCAAGCATCTCCCAGGTGATAAACTTGCTGCTAGTATGGGGACCACCCACAAAGAGAGCAGCAGTAAAGTTAGAGTCCTGGGTAAAAGCGTGGAGAAGAGTTTACTGAGAGGCTAAAGGAATTAAGTTAATTCCGGATAAAGAGACCAAAGAGAATCATGCTGGCAACCCGAAGGGTTGGATCGGAAATTCACTTCGTACCAACAGGCAGAACTGGAGAAAGTGATTTTAAGTGACAAGGAAAGTTACTATAAGGGGAGGGGTAAGGGAAGTATTTGGCCACCAAAGTTAATGATGGAAGCTGTGTATGAATGATATAAAAGGGAAATCATCCACCATCTTTAGAACTTTGTCGCAAGTTCTAACGGTACTAACTTTAGAACTTGTAGCTCATAAAATTAAGTGTATTTGGAATGAGCAAACAATAGAAACTGTTTCAAAAACATTTATGTTAATCAAGATATCTGGAATTAAAAAGATAGAACCCAGCACCAGGAGCCCATGCTGCTGACTCCAGGTCGCGTCCTACTGCGTTCGAAGCTCAGTGGCAGCCAGAGAGGCTTCACCGGTGCGTCCTGCTGCTGGGCCACCTGTTTAATGAAATGGGTGATTGGCCCTGCCCGGAAGAAACTCTTTTCTTAGAAAAATAGACTTTACTTATTTATTTTTAGAGGGAGGAGAGGCGAGGAAAGAAAGAGTGGGAGAGAAACATCAACTGGTTGCCTCTTGTGCATGTCCTGACTGGGCACTGAACCCACGACCCAGGTGTTCTGACTGGAATCCAGCCTGTGGCCTTTTGCTTTGTGGGATGAGGCCCCACCAACCCAGCCACAGTGGGCAGGGCAGAAACTCTTGATCTGAATTTTTCTTGAGGGATTTGGGTGGGAAAATGACAAAAGACATTAACTTCTCATTGACTTTCATACACAGACATCTTCTGCTTTGCTTTAAAATTGCAAATGAAGACACAAGCCATTGTTCAAAAACATTCCCACACAGGGAAGTTCCTTTCACAATTTGGTACCTTTCTTCACGAACTGTCTTGCTTCCTCTTTGTCGCAGGATAGGAGGAGTGACATTTACGAAGCTCCTCCTGTGGCCACAGCAGCTTCCCTCCGAATCCTTCCTGACGGAGCTGTCAGCTGTCGCTGCCCAACTGCTTGTGTTTGCTCTTTTTCAATGTTAGAAAAAGAGCAAACATGAAAACTTTGTTTCTTTTAATATAAATTCCTGCCAAAACCTTTTTGATGTAGGTGTGGTTACATATAATGAATCATAACATGTAATCCTATTTGGTCACAAATAAGTATAAAATATATAGAAGTCTCTCTGGTTATGAAGATAAGGACTGACGCTCAGGCAGGGGATGCTTTTGTGGGGCCACAGCGTCGTAGTAAAGAACACGGGCTGCTGAAGCCAGACTGCTGGAACTGCCATCTTGTGCCTGCCACACTGGCTGGGTGACGTCAGACATGTTATTCAATCTCTGCGGGCCTTGGTCTCTCTTCTGTAAAATGGCCTTGTTTACAGCATCGAGGACTAATTTGTGCTTTGAGCAAAGTGCTCTGAACAGTGCCTGGACCACATGAAGCATTTAGTAAATATTAGCTATTTCAATTAGAAACAGTGGTGATGAGACTGTGCAACTCAACTGTGGAGTTAAATGGTACCATTTCAATCACAGGTTCACATTCCTGGGCGATGGGACCTCTGGTTTTAATTTGTATTTAATTTGAAAGATGCACTCCCACCGAATGTGTGCACACAATGAGAACCCCCTGCGGCCATGGTGAGGCTGGTGCAGAGCCCAGAGGCCGGGACAGAGAGCAACACAAAGCTGCAGAGAAAGGGAGAGACCGTTCCCAGGGAAACAGGTTGCTACCAGCAAGCATTTGGCCAAGACACTGAAAAAAAAAAAAAATTTCCTTGAACTACATCTAATGAAAATACTGTGTTCTTACAATGAACTTTAAGCAAGGGGAAAGTACAACCTGAGAATGTTGGGGAATTAGAAATACACATTCTGAAATCACCCTCACTCGAACACAAGCTGCTTTCTGGCAAGAACAATATGGGCACTCGAAGAAGGAGTCTGAGAGACACAAGAGGAAATCGGAGTTGAGCGTGACAGATTTAACTCCCTATTTTGAAGAAAACAATTTGGAAACTGATGTCACCATCAGATGGATGGTGCATGTGTAATATTTCATGGCAGACAATTACACACTGTTCTCATGTCACCCTATGTGTCATCACCCTCTGGGAATCCTTCTGATTTCTCCCTAAAGCTCTGAGCGGAAGAACTGTTCTAGGTTCTGGTAATAAATGTTTGTGGTGGAGAAAATCCACTGACTACTGGAGATGAGATTATGGTGTCCAGAGTGAATGAGACAAGTTATGAGTCTTTGTAGAACTGACGTTAAATGACAGAGGGCTGCGTTAACCAGGGTTCTCCAGGGAATCATCACCAACAGGGAGGGTGTGTGTGTGTGTGTGTGTGTGTGTGTGTGTGTCTATATTTTAAGAAACTGGCTGACGTGGTTGCGGTGGCTGGCAAGTCTGAACTCTTCCTGAGACCCAGGAAGAGTTGATACTATAGCTCAAGTCTGAAGGCTGTTCACAGGTAGAATTCCCTTTCACTGGGGGGACCTCCGTCTTTTTGTCTTAATGCCTTTAACCGATTGGATGAAGCCCACTCACATCAGGAAGGCTAATCTGCTTTACTCAAAGTCTGCTGATGTAAATGCTAGTCTCATCTAAAATTATCTTCACAGTGACACCTGGATTGGTGTCTGGCCAAATATCTGGGCACTGTAGTCACATCAGTTTGACCCACAGAATGAACCATCCCAAGGACTCTTCCTGAAATCTCAGAATTTTCGCTGAAACCCAAAGCAAGGGCAACAGGCCATGGAAATGCTGTGTAAAGGGGAGTGGCTAGATGGTCACCTTGTTCCCGTGACCTTCGTCCCCAGCGTCCACCTCCAGTCTATATAACAGAAGCCTAGGGAGACTAGAGAGAGATTTCTTGGAGGAAATTAGAGTCTGCTTTGCTTTCTCCCCTTCCCGGAATGAATGCTGCTTCCCTGTCCCCACCCCATCCCCATCCCCATCCCCATCCAGGGAGGGCAGTGCTCTCTGTAGACACTGGGGGACCACACTCTACCCCCGACTGAGATCTGCTGAGCTACAGAAGCCCACAGAATCCTCTGTAGTGAACACTGGGGGTGGAACACACTTAGACATTTCTTGAGAGAATCCAAGAGGTGGCCCCAGGAGCCTGTCAGAATTTACAAATATCGAGACTAATTCTTGCTTCCCTCCTGGAGAACAGTGGTGGAACAGCCTGATGGGAGCTGCCCACACAGGCAGCAGCAGCTGAGGGCAGCCTGTGCCTCCTGAGACTGGCATGGGAAGGGGTAAGGAGGTACCAATTTTTCATGGACTAGAGTCACGAAGAAGAGCCAGGCTGCAGACATCTTGATGACACTTCCTCTCAGAGGGCTTCAGACCAAGGTGGGGATCCCACCAGGATGAAAAAGGGAGGTGGACTTCGGAGGCAGGAATTGGGCTAAAGTTCCAAGAGGACGATCCAATCCTATCACTTATGTCAGGGTGCAGGTGCCACTGAAGGGGCCTCACAATGAGTGCCACGGAAGAACCAGCATCTGCACACCAGACATGACGCGGTGCAAGATGGCAGACAGGCTGGACAAGGTTCTCTTAGCTTTTGTTCCTTTGAGTGACCCACAGGATCTGGAAGCAGCATCTTGAGGGCCACAATGCTGGGTGTGGGATGAAGGCAGCATGAGGAGAACTAGGACAAGAACTGACCAGGCAGGCACCTTCCTAATTCAAGACCCGAGAACCTGAACCAAGGAGAGGCAGACACTTCACACTTGTCGTGAAGTGGACACTTTGATGGAGAGTCACCTGGTTGTTTTAGTATTTGAAAGTGAGTCTTGACAGTGTCTTGCTGAGAGAGCCTTTATGCTGAGAAAAGAATCCAGCAGAACATGTTTGAAGGCAATGATGCAAGAAAACAAATTCTCTTTCCTAATGTGTCCCAACAGAGTACAGCCCTCTCAGTACATTGGTCACAAAAACTGAAAAGACTCAGCCCCATCTGGCTTTAGTAGGTGTCACCGCTGCCCTGATTTAGCACACACTTGGGGATGCTCTGTGGCCCAGATACATGTCTGCCTGTTGCTCTTTCATGGGATTAAGAGAAAAGGATTTCTCCAACCCACACCCGGGAGGCTGTAGTATGACAAGGTTTATTCAGGTCACAGCTGCCCAGGTGTCCCCTCTCCAATCATCCCACCATGGAACAAGTCCAACCATGTTCTCAGCAAGGCCAAAACAAAGGCCACTGTCCAGAGTTTGTGTTTCATAGTCAAGCTTAGTCCTGTAGGCCCCCATGGCTGTGTGTGTTCCTGGGCAAGAGGGAGAATGCACAGAGAGAGACAGAGAGGCAGGGACTTCTTTGCTCTCCTGGGGTTATACCAGGAGCTTTTTCTTAATAACCAACCCACTCTCCAAGCTTTTGTGGGCTTCTGATTACCAATGATCCCTTTCCCAGGTTAGACTGACAGGCCTCTGTGATCAAGCACCTCGCCCTGCGCCCCACCACAGTCCAGCACCAGAGGGCCGACAGTGCCCCTGGGGAGACTTCTGTGCTCCTGGGATTGCTCTCTTCAGCGTCAGGCCCCTGGAGTGTGAAGCTGTAGCTTCCTGGTGAAGCAAACCGGCTCATGCTGCCCAGTTTACCAAGCTCAAAGTCTAATTGCCATTGCTCCCTTTCTTACTGATAACTAGGTATCCACTGAAGGTAACGGGGGCACTACATCTCTGTCAATTGAGGACTAGGGGGAAGGTGAGTTGGGGTTGGGAATTTAAGCAAAGGCTCCCAACAGAGGAGCATGGGCCAATCTGTATGTCCCTCCAACTAAACGCACCCATCAAGGACAGACGGAAAGGTCCCCATGTGCACGGTTGTGTCTCCATTGCCAGCACTAGTTTACAATCTTCCTGTTCCTCTAAAGTTCAACTAGCTTTCAGGTAAGCAAAACAGAAAAAGAAATTGGCAACGACGGTGGCCAAATATACAGAATACCAGTGCTACGGCTTATGTGCAGCTTCTTTTCTAATACAATGGGCAAAGGCTGGCCCTAATTTATGGGTATTATCAAAAGTACTTAATGCCTCTTTCTGGGGATCTCTTTGTCACTTGCTGTGGTACTTACTGTGAGCAACACACGGTTTTCAGCTTGTCTGAACTGATAACTCTGTTGTTTATGCCCAGCCATTCTGGTTTTAACCAATTTTACTCTCTCCCCTGCAAAGCCCTGGTACCTCCTCCCCCCCCCCCCAAGACTTCTCACTGAATCATGTGAAAACCACACAGATGAATACAGAAGACACATACTGACAGCTTAAGATTTCAGAATGGAAACAGGTGGTAAACGGATAAGAAGGAGGTGACATTGTGTGTTTACTTCAGTGATTAGTGTGCTTTGTTAAAGGATGACCAACGTTAGGCAGACTGGGCCTGCAAAGGCTTCCACATTCTTACCCAACGTTTTCCTTCCCCCATTCCATTTTTCCTCGTTCCTAGAAGACACCGGAAGGACTAACACTCACGTTCGGAGGGCTGTTCTTTCCCATGGAAGGACCATTCTCTGCCCAATTCTTCACCCAAGTAAAGACCTATTTCTCAAAGGCTGTCCTTGTCCTTCCAGCCTAACAACTAAGGGAAGAGACCAACTCAAGTGGCTCATGGCTCTAAGCCTCGAGGATGACAATACCGTGAGAGAGATGTTGGCTAAGAGGGTACCACAGAAAGGGCAGGGACTGGCCCGGCCTGGGTTATGTCAGGAGCTGTGAAGAGCGCAGGCAGATGGGAAGTGAGGAAGCCGGCAACCCCAAGTTCAAGCCAGCAGACAGCTAGCTGCCGTGCAGAATTCGGCTTCCCGAAGCATTCTGGCAGGAAGACTTACGACAGCATCGCCTGTTAACAGACGCGAGGCTCCACAGTGGAGTCTGTGCTCAAGTCTGCGTCCATTCCACAGCTAAAAAATATGCCTGGACCATCTTCTCTGGAAATTTCCAAGTTACATGGGTTAACTATAAATTTCCTCCACTCATTATCCCATCCACGCATTTCTTCTCACAACAATGCAGAGCCCAGGAAATAATAAAAAGTACTGATTAAAAAGAATTAACAACTAAAATTCCTGGAGAACCTCTTCCAAAACTTTGCATTGAGGGTCAATTGCTTCTCTTGTCCATTAGGTAATGTAGATGGTTCTGGTAGAGAAAAGATATAAAAAGCCCAACAAAATGACGATTATTCATAGCATAAAAAACAGTTTGCTCCGAATCCCATCTTTTATTTGATTATAATCAAGGTCAGAGTTTTTTCCGGATGTTTCCTGCCAGCCTAAAGTGGATTCTTTGTTTTCTAAGAAAAAGGCCCAGCATTGAGGCCCCGCCTCACTGCCCGCTGTTCACTTCCTGCGGGTCGGCGGGTCAGAGCAGTGCGTTCGGAGAGGGGGCTGAGGGGCAGCCTGCTTTGGGTCTGCTGTTTACGGGAGTGCAGCCAGAAGTGATTATGTCAGACCGACACTGGGGTCAGGAGGATTCCAAAGTGTCCACAACATTCAGACACCCCAGTGTGAAAGAGAGGATTCGCTGGGACTTGGAGACTCTGCAAGAGGGAGACTCCAGACAGGTCAAACCACTCAGACTGGTGAAGACAACTTCAAGGTGAATTCAATTGTCAACTGCGGATTCAGTCTTCATGCCCCAGGTATTCATAGGGTGCTCTGCTGAGCCCAGAGCTCCGCAGGAGCAACTAGCAAAGGCTTACTCAAGCTGTACAAAACGGAGATACCGGAGTTCAGGCATCTATCTGGCAAATCCTACATTAACGAACTGTACTCCCAAACAGTCTAGCTTCACTTGCATTAACGGATCTCAGTGAGGGGGGCTGGGATTCTGACCCCCAGGAGACATTTTGATGGTCCCAAGCAAGAGGGAGAGGTAGAAAATTCACTACAGGTATCTAGTGGGTAGAGGCCAGGAACACTGTCTAACAGCCTGTAATGCACACGGTAGACCCATGACCTAAAACGTCCATGGAACAGGGTGCAGAAGTCCTGACCTGAATGGCTTGGTTTAAGCTATTTAATGACTACATTTTACTATCTGTGCACTAGTCTTTAGCTTTTATAGGAGCTTATTAGGCTCAGATCTATGTAATATACTCTTGGGCATATGGATTAAAGAGGTTGTCTTTATGTACTCTTAATTTATCCAATGAATATTTTAAAGCTGACGAAGACGTGCACAATACACTGATTCCCAATTATCTCCCAGTTTCGGTGTGGTGAGGCTGCCCACCATGACCCACCAGAACACAGGGGAGAGGGGAGGACACGGGGGTGGGGGGTGGCGCCACCCGGGCGAGGTCTCCACACCTCCGCTTCCTCCTGTGGACCATGAGGACGACGGCTTCATCTCGAAGTTCTGCTGGGGCTCTGACATCCCATCACTAAACACTGCTGGTGATGGGAACGCACACACCCCCTTCACCTCTTCATGTGTCTGCACCAAACAGTCCTCTCTCCCTCTCTCATGCCTGCCAGAACCGTTTCCCAAAGCGGCTGCTCCCCCACTACAAGCGAGTTTTCTACTCAGACTTGAGATAATTAACGTTGTTTCAAGCCTTCACTGAAATCTAAATCCTTCGCTTTCTCCCCGATCAAAACTCATCTTCGGAAAGCCTCCCCTGGTCCCAACGCACCCAGCCTCCAGGACACGCGCGTTACCCTTTCCGCTGGCTGCGGGCCCTTTTCACGAAATGGTCATGCTCATATTCTGCTGCTCTATTTCTATGCCCTTTTAATCCTAAAAAACCTACACGTGTGTCTTCTCTCTTTGTGGATGAAAGACATTTTGATTACGGGCACTACAGCATTTGGTCAACATGCTTTATAGTCTGTAACAGTCACAAGTGCTTTCCTATCAGTTATTAGTGAGGGACGGAGGAGCGTGGACACGGGAGCGCGGCTGTGGACAGAGGATGGCAGGACAGAGGACGGAAGGTGAAGCTGGGTTATCGTGTTCGGGGGTGTAGGTATGAACTGGATGTTGTGAAAACAAAATGTCAGGGATGTAGATTGTGTTGACACAGGCAATTCAGTTCAGATCAACTTTGTAAATAAAACTCTAATGGACGATTTCCACAAACTTATTTCGTTGAAACATAAAAATCAGTTTATAACTTGATGAACAGATTTGACTGACATACAGTCTCCATTTTATCTCCCCCTCCCTTTTTAAAGCCCTCCAAACACTGAAGTAGAACATTTTCTGACCTTCCGACAGGTTCCAATATATGCACCAACATTCTTCATGAAGCTTCTCTATTCATCACCAGTGTGACTTTGGGCAAGACACTTAAACCCTCGATGTACAAGACTCGGAGGCCTGACCATCCTGGCCAAGGTTTGTCCCAGGTCTAATCTTCCAGGGATGTGAGACTGTAAGTACCCCTCCCGCCACTGCCTGCCCCCACCCCTGCCCCCCGAGCAAATCAATCAGAATTTCAGGAAGGAAGACAAAGCCATAGCAGTTTTAAAAAACTACACAGGCAGTTTCCATGTTCAACCCAGGTTAAGCCCCAGGTTCACCCCTGGCTTACAATAAATCGAGTTTCCCAGACCAGTGTCTTTCTAAACGCTTTTAAAATGGCCCACTGCCAGACAAAGCATTTCAGGCTGTGCCTAAGTACACACCTAAGTATGCTTTAATATTTCAATAAAAGAATTCTTTGGGATGTATTTTTTAATTTGTATAAAAGAATTTTTATGCACTCTGATAGTTTCTACTCTATTTTATAAAGTAAAAAAAAAAAAAAGAAAAGAAAAAATCACAACCCACAGACTGAAAAATGCTGCTCTTGCCACAGGTTATATGTGACAATTTGGCCACTAGATGGAACCCTCACATTTAAAGAACAGAAAGTACAACTCTAGATTCTAAACCCCACAGAGCAAAGTGCAAACAAGTATGCATTGATTTAATATACGTTTATATTGCAACAAAAAGTTGATTTGTAAGAAAAGGCATGAGGCTGCTGGAAATGATGGCAACATTAACAGTGCCAAACGCTGGTGAAAGATGTGACCTTACAGTGTGTCGCTCTGGCTCCTTCACGGCCACAACCACCTGCTGAGGTGGACACTTGATGAGGTCCCTGGTTCCTCCGTTTTCCAGTTGCAGGAACTGAGAGCGGCACAGCTGAAGTAACTCAATGGGCATTCCACCAACAGAGCCTGTCACCGTGCAGCCAGTGCAGGGGAGAGAGGGTCTGAGAGCTGGTCACAGAGACAGAAGCAGAATCGAGTCTCCACGGCTGGGCTCTGGCTACTAACAATGAGGAGATGTCAGAGATCTAAGGGTGCAGTGTGCACACACGGACTGCACTTGCACAGCACTGAAGCACACTGGAGTTGTTTTCCCTCCTTGAACCCAGGCTTTCAAGTGCACACGTTTCAAGAAAAGGGGAATGAGCAGCAGACAGGGAGAGGCAGACAGCCCTGGGGCAGAGGCCCTGGCGCCTGGCCTCCTGGGCTGGGGGATGAATTTTGGTTTTATTCAAAGTGCAGGGGGTTCCCACCGAAGGGTTTCAACAGGAGAGGGGCTAGGTGGGATTTCTGCATGGCCAATGTCTTCAATTCGTGCCTCTCTTTTTCTGGAGCGGTCTGTCTTAACCATCAGTAACAGTATCCCCATCCTCCATCTCTTTATGTGGTTTTCTTTTCTTGCCAGCATTTAACTTAGGCAGTGGGAGACATTATGTTAACTACCTTATTTATGTATTCTCTGTCTCTCCTCAACTAGGTACAGAGCCCATAATGCAAGCTGAAGGGTCAGTAACCCACACCGGGGGCTGGGGGAAGAGAGACATGGGGCGTTAATGTCCAACATGGACAAGGTGGGAAACTCTCGGGAATAGCTAGTGGGGACGGCTGCAGGGCACTGCAAATGCAATGACTGCCACCCAATCACACAATGGTTACAATGGTAAACTTGTTCTATATGTTTTGCCACAATAAAAAAAATATAAAAGTTATTTAAAAAGTCAGTCACCCAAAATTCAATTCTGCAGAATGACATGAAAAAATGTCATTTTCTATGTACCAAGCACTTTACAGCTATTAACTAAGTGGATGGTCACAGCAACTTCATGAGGTAGATACTATTCTTTTTCCCATTTGACAGGTGAGAAAATTAAGGCACAGGTCCTTTCAGCAACTTGCCCATGGTCATTCAGTTAGTAAGCAGAGGCAAGATTTTACTTGAATAAGCTGCTCTTATCCGTTATACTCCTGCTGTATGTAACACCTGAAATGAAGCCTGACACGCACCCACTTTAATAAATATTTGCTACAAGAATACTTCAAAAGTGGTTACTTTGGCTGCTGGATGGAAAACAGACTGGAGGGGAGAGAGGAGCTGGTTGGAGTAGGAGGAGAAAGACGCGAAGGTCATGGTCGTACAGCCAGGCTGACGGTTTGGGTATATTTCAAGATACAGATAACAGGACAGGCTGACGGATCTGACTGGAGGAACGAGAGATGAAGCTGAGATCTAAGACTGGACGGTCCAACAGGGTGGCCGTTAGCCATATGTACCCACTGAGCACTTAAAACGTGGCCTGTAGGAAATAAGATGTGAAATACGGGCTGCAGTCCAAAGAGTGCAAAAGGCAAAATACTCTTGACACTGATGTAGAAAGGCCTTGTGATATGTGGGGTTAATTTG
This sequence comes from Artibeus jamaicensis, assembly GCF_021234435.1. Classification (NCBI taxonomy): domain Eukaryota; kingdom Metazoa; phylum Chordata; class Mammalia; order Chiroptera; family Phyllostomidae; genus Artibeus; species Artibeus jamaicensis. The sequence continues at coordinate 5,279,046 of NW_026521954.1, forward strand.
TAATATATTGTTAACCAATACCTTATATTATAAATTCCATCTGTTTTAAATTTTTTGAATATGATGACTAGAAATGTAAACTAGCATTTGTGATTCACATTAAACAGGGCCCAGCAGAAGTAAGGCCTGCTTGAGTGTGGTTGGTAGGGTAGTAATGGGTGTAATAATTTATAGTTTTAATTTGAACATCTCACCTAAACTGTCATGTGGTGTGCTTGAGTGTGATATTGTTATGTTACAGAACTACATGCTTGTGGTTTTGTAATAAAAAAGTCTGTAATGAAAAAGGAGCGTTATTTTGTGCCAGACCCTGTATTTTTACTGGAAGGTGCTGATCTATAATGGGATGGTGTCCTTTTTTTTCTTGCACAATGTCATTATCTGTGTTGTGTTTACGGGACTATTAAAAAATGGGGAGAGGGAAGCTTAAGGATGAAAGTAAATGAAAATTCTGCTCCTGACGCATAAAGTTTGCAAGCTCTCCAGGTGGAGGTGGGGAGCCCAGAGCCCAGAGCAGGGGGCAGAGCTGGTCTGTATGGCACGTTTGGGAGCCAGTGGCCTGTAGGTGGCGCTGGGAGCCGAGTTCGTACATGAGACCCCTGTGGAGAGCCTGCGGAAGGTGAGCCCAGTCAGCACCTAGTGCCAAGCCTGAGACACTCTAACATTGAGGGGTTCCGTGGAGATAAGTGGCCAGATACTACAGAAAGGACAATACAGGGTGGGGCAAAAGCAGGTTTACAGTTGTGAGTATGCAAAACAGTTCTTAATTCTTGTATACTATTAATGACTGTATTATTTTTCTTACAAGCAACTGTAAGTCTACTTTTGCTCCACCCTGTATATATATATTTTTTGTGTTTAATAGTCTAGCTAAGAAAATACCTCTAAATTCATTATAGTTTCACGTCAATATATTTTTGTTTGGATTTTTTTTGTGCATATGAACTGCAGTTTAGCTTAGGATTGCTTTTATTTTCTAGACCTTTGTACAGTTCAGCTGCAGAGGTCCCTGGAAAGCTTCCCTTACGCAGAAGTAACAAAACTCATGATGATGAACAAGTACCGGAGACAAATCTCACAAAACCCCCGACCCTCCATGGCGGGGGTAGAAAGCTGCTGCCGGAGCTCTCAAGGGCCGACTTCTCCAGGGAGGGCTCCACCTGCCTTGGGGGGCGACGTGCCCCCTGGAGACAGGGATGTGTTTTTAGAAATTTAAAAACTTCATATAATGCCCAAATTATTTCTTTAGAGAGCTCCACCTCAGACAACAATTAATGAAAGGTCTCACAGTGAAGACATCAAGCTGTGTGGTCAGGAACCTCTGAGCTCATGAATGCATTTAGCAGAGTTCCTGGCCTGCAGTGAGCTCATGGTGCTATTATTATTGTTGTTAATAATACCAGAAATTCCTTCTTGCTTCCCCCAGTTAATTTCTATCATATAATAAGGGTGTGTATGTATACATTATATCTTATAACATCATATAAAACCAGTGTGTGGGTTTCTTGCCCTTGTTCTGATAAGCTTTCCTGGGGGACTTCCTCCTCAGCCTGGTGTTAGGGGGGAACTTTCTTTGTGCTCCTGGTGTTTCCTGGTGGTGGGACCCCTACTAGGGTAACACTTTCCATTCCTCACCCTCCTTCAATCACCTCTCCAGGGTAGGTGAGTGACTCTCAGAAGCTTTGGGAGATGGGGCTGGGCATCTTTTTGCTATCTACCTGTTGGCAGACAGTATGTACTCTGCTCTGGGCAGCTCCTTGTATCATTGGGGCAGCACCCCTTGGGGGAGGCTTGAGGCTGTCCAGCTGTGGTGGTAAGTAATAACTGTAAAATTTTACAAACCTGCTTACCTGGAAATTCTCAATGCCTAGATTCTCAGAAAAAGTGGGTTTTAAAATTGTCACCTGATTCCTGTGTTTATCTTTCCATTGGTTCAGAATTTAAGCAGGGGTTAGAGGTCTCATTTACTGATCTTCTTAAATTTCCAATGTCTCCTGTGTTTGGCCGGAAATTTTGAGAAATAAACTAACAGCAGAGAGGATTTAGTGGGTCCAAGGCACATGGCTTTGGACCTTTAGGGTTGCAGGGTGGGGTCCTGTGTGTTAATCTTGGTAGTTGGCAGGTGCCATTCAACTGGTTCTTACAACTGGCTTTTAGTTGGTGTGGCTGAGCAGAAGGCTTAGGCTTCAGCAACTGGGGCTCTTTGGGATTCATACTCTGGGTTAGGATCGCTTTATCTATAGGTAGATGGCTGTTTTTACATGGGTAATAAAGATATTTTTATATGTAAGCAGAACTGCAGTTGCCAGCCTTGGAAAAACAGTCATAAAGAAGCCAAGACGGGGAAAGGGTTTGTTTGGGTATAGGCCTCTTAGATAGATATTCAGGAGCTAAATGACTTTTTTGCTGCTGTTTCTTAGCGAGGAATTGCAAGAACACACAGAGCTGAGGGCTGAGTGCACTGCAGAACACCGGCAGGTTCTAGCTTTAAATTATTAGTGCCGTTCATGGCCACAGAGGGAATTAATACGGCTAACCTCTTATAATTACAGGCTTGCCGAAGGCTCTCAAGAGTCACCTGTGAAAGGTAACATGTTCAGAATAAACTGAATTGACCATCTCCTTGGGTTAAAGTGGAGAATAATGCAATAAATTATTGCAAACCTGAAGGCCTGTTACCAGGAATCAGGGAATGAAGGGAGAACTCAGGTGCTTGGACAAACATGCTTGTTTGACAGTCCTATCAGGAGCAGTGAAAGACTCAAGACAAAATAAAGAACATAAACTGACTAAAAGCTCAAGGAAGGTTTCCTTGAGGGAAAGGCAGACACCTTGGAAGCCAAGTTAAATAGATAGGAAATCTCTGAAAACCCTAAAAGATAGCTTTGAAACAAAAGGTGTACCGCAGTCTGTGCGCTCCCAGAAAAGCAGAGATCTTTAAGTGGATAAGAAAATACCCTGAAATTACTACCCTAGAAGGGGCTGGAATCCAGAACACTTATGCAAACTCCATAAAAACCAGGAGAGCCCACAGTGAGTGAGGGCCACTGGAACCCTCCTTCTGATGACTGGGTCAGTGTAGAAGTGAGTTCCAGAGGCGGACAGATTTGATATGAAAAGACTGGGGAAGGCATCGAAGAATTCCTAGGTGAGTTCTCAGGGGACAGAACCATTGCAGGAGGCACGCTGGTGTTTTCCAGGCCCTGAGGGACTCGCTGGAGAAAGTGATGACTTTAGAACTGGAAGACAGAGTCAAGCTGACACAGTCTAGGTGCAACAGGCAGGACAATAATGCAGCAAGTCCAGTGACCGTGACCTGTGAACCTAGGCTCGCTTGAAAGAAAACGCCCATCAAGTGGTGAATTAGGACACTCTGCTGACCACACTCAGGAGGATGTTTCTCTCCAGACAGGCTGCGCGCACGTGGACCAGCCGGCATCCAGGGCTTTGCCTGCTGATTCTCTTTCATTTGCTTCTACTGAGTCCCTGCTGTTTTCTGGCAATGTGAAGCATGGGTCTGGGAAACATAAGGCTGCTTGAGGTACCTTCTTCTCTGGGGCTCGGGACTGGCTTGCTTTCTAAATTCCATGTGTGTGTGGCTAGCACTATGACATGACAGCTGAGTTTTATCATCTCTAGAAAACACAGAACTGTTAGAAATAACAGTGCATTTCCAGGAGGCTGAAGAAACAGCGCCCACCCAGAGGAGGACGGCGACGGCGCCCACCCAGAGGAGGACGGCGACGGCGCCCACCCAGAGGAGGACGGCGACGGCGCCCACCCAGACGAGGACGGCGACGGCGCCCACCCAGAGGAGGACAGTGACGGCGCCCACCCAGAGGAGGACAGTGACAGCGCCCACCCCGAGGAGGACAGCCCAGGCTTGTCCCGGGGACTGAGAAGGTCTCTGTGGGAGACTGAACAGAGTAAGATATTAAAGATCAGTTTTCAACTTTAAGTTTTATTATTTCATCCAACAAAAGCAAGGGAATTTTCTTTTTAATATGTTGAGATTTGATTTAGCTAGTCTTTACTTTTAATGTTTCTGGATGCTAATATTTACATATTAATTTCTCCCTGTCTAAGTAATGATGGGATGGGATTTATATTCAAATATAGAACTTGTTTACATGATCAGCACTTCATTACTGGAACATATGCTGTCTCTTCATCTCACTGTGGAACTTCCGAAGGGCTCTGCTGGCTAATGTCACTGCATGTGACTTGGGATGGGACACAGAACACAGACTGAATTTCGGGTTTAGGTTTGGAGTAGCCTTGGTATCAATTTTATAATTATATATCCCTGACCTATTTTTGAACTTTCTGGGGACAGAATGATTGCTGCCTAGTGTCAGTCAAGGAAAGAAACCCAAAGGAGCAGTAGTTGGCGGTTGGCTAATGTCCCAAAGCCTCATTTTTTCCATCTGTAAATTGGGGATGACAATACCTACATCTCACTGGTTTGCTGTAAAGATTAAGTGAGGAATGCTTAGTATCTGACCCACTAGAAGGGGGTCAAATCCATCGATTTCACCATGAAATCTATTGATTCCTACTCCCATTTCGCAGATAAACAACAGACAGAAGCTCACAAGTACCAAAGCCAAGTTCAAATCCTGACTTACGCAGCTACCAAAGCGTGCTTTTTCTTCTGTGCTATTCTTGTTCCCAGTAATTTCTGGCCTCTGCAAGCTAATTCCCCTCAGACCACTCAGTTCTTTCAAGTGAAACAAAATCATTACCTTTTTAAATGATGCCATGGGATGAGGTAAGGGATTCCCACGCGTGTTCCATAGAGCCAGGTCAGGGGATTCACAGGATGAAATGAGAATGGTGGGTGTAGAGTCAGAGTCTAAGAGCCTCGTTACCAGGTTCAGCTTGGACAGTTTTTGCCTTCATTTGTCTTATAAAGCACAGTTGAAGTTTGCACTGAGTCAGACTGTTGCCTGATAAAACTAAACCACACCAAGCCTCCGCGAGAGACACAGACAGGGATGCGAGAAGAGGGGGAGGCTTGCAGGCCGGCGGCCTGGGGATGAGACAAGTTCGCCAATTATTAGTAGCCTGCGCCATTTTTCCTTTCTGTTTGTATTTGTGTTTACTTTAGTGAACAAACAGAATAATGAAACCTCAATATCTCCTGTGGCTATTGAGAGGATTAAGTGATAAAGCACAGGATGAAATGTACTCTTCCAGACGCAAAAGCCTGGCACCAGCATGAATGTACCCCATTCACGGGATGAATGCCAGCGTTTGTACATCCAGCTTCCTCCCTTAGTGTGTGAAGCTGGGCAATCCACTCAGCCTCTCTGGGCCTTGCTTTGTTCTGGGAAGTGGAGATAACAGTACTGTCTGGATCACACTGTGTGAAGGCCTAAATAGCTGAAAATATGGAAACACTGACCCCTAAGTGGTTTTGTTATATTTATTCTTAGGTTGGTTTGACTCTGTTAGTTGTCCACCACAGTTCTGCCTGTGAAAACCCTGCAGAACAGACCAGAAAGTGCTGTCCTTTACTGAACCTTAACTACACCAAAATACTGGGCAAATTCATCAACCCTGTCGTGTGGTTTTCCCACTGAATTACCAGACAACTGGAGTAGAGCAAGTGTTTCGGGGGAGGGGAGGAGGGTGCAGAGGAGTCTAATTAGCAAGCTTGTGCAAACCTCAGCGTTCCCTTATACCATTAGTCTGAGAGTTATAAAATGTGAATTAAAGTTGTCAGATTTGTAGCCTCGACACAAGTGAAATCAATCTATTCTATTAGTTTTATAGTTTCTAATGGAAAAACTATAAAAACAAATGTCCCTTCCCTCGGCTTTAAAACAACAAATAAATCCTTGTGAATTTCAGCAAAATGTCCAATTCTTTCAATTTCCCAATTTTTAAAGAAATCAGTTGTTGAGCACAGCATTACAGGGGAAGCAGGGTTTTACAAAATCTATAAGATTACATTTAGGGAGGACACAGAGGGGTGTTTTGAGAGAAACACTTTTACCAGAGTTACCAAATTATAAGTCCCTCTGACTCAAAGGTCACTCAAATTAAAAACAAAATACATATTCAAGGAACCAGGGCAACCCATCAGAGCCAGCAGAAAGGTAATTGCATAACAAGCCAAGGAATTGTCCTAAGATCCTGGCAAAACCAGGGCAGAAGAGTCTGTCTGGCAGCAGCTATGGCTCAAGGGGAAATGAAGTTCCCTGCCGACCTGCTTGGAACCGTAGACTGTCTCCCCAAACGAGTGACAGTTAAATGACACTCTGTCACACTGCCCACTTCCTTAACCAAGAGCCTTGTTGTTATTACTATTTGGCCCATGTTCACTTTTTTTCTTTGAGAACGCTTAGATAATAAACATAAACTTAAACACTCCCATAAAGATAACTGTTGTCTATGGCCTTTATTCCAATTCAGACAGTGGTACAGAACAGCATAATAATAGAACATTAATCACTGTTGTCAGTGTTTTGTGAAATGATTATTAACGAGGATAGGGTGCCAACTCAGGCACATACGTTTTGGAGGGTGAGTTGATGGTGGATAAAGAAATTAGACAGGCAAAATTTATCTGCTTAATCATCATAACTAAAATCAGGTTTACAAGTGTATATTTTTATTATACAAAGATGCTCTAACCTAACACGTCTTTATTTTATTTGGAAAATATTTTCTCCTCTAATCTTTTGTAATAACTTTGGTCTGATGGTAAAAATCATTTAAGAAACCATGTCAGTGAGTTTCGCTTTTTGTTTTACTACACCAAACACTGGGAAATATTTTTGAAAGCATTTCTCTTTCAGTGGAAAGAGAAGGAAGAGCATGAGTACTTTTCCACTTGCCCAAGTACCCCGCACCCCGCTCTGGTTACTTCATCTCTGTCCGTCCAATCCCGCTCACCAGGTGGTCACTGCCCTGGCCCGGACTCCAGTGCGGGGTCTGTGTGGCACCAGCCTCTAATTCAGTCTGTCCTGAAGAAAGCGGCTAGAAAATAATTAAACCTCTAAAAGCTGCCTTTGAGAATGTAAATTTGATTACTCTTTTAAAAATTCTACAGAAGGAAAATGGTAAGATGTTGTAGAGCCTAGCCAGATGGAATCATGGCATCTAATCGCAAAATGTCCCGTGGAAGTAGAGTGAGCTCACATTCAGCCCCACGTAGGAGGTACGTCATCCTAATTCCTATCAGGCTTTAGGCTAGGGACCGCGGACAGAGGGCAAAGATACAAATTCCTCCTGAGAATTCATAACCTACTGTGGGACAATGGTAAGCACACACCAAACTACAAAACAAGTCTAAATAGAACCCCAAGTAAATGGCAAGAAAGCATCGAGCAATATTTAAAAATAGGTAGTATTAGGAGGCCAAACACTTTTGTTCTATAGAAACACGTTGCATATATTATTTCCTACTGACAATAAACTAATGAAGTATCATTATCATTATTACCACTTTAAGATGAGAAGATTAAGGCTCAGGGAGGTTAAGGTGTGTGGGATCAGGATTAGCCTGGATTTCTAGGAGTACCTTTGTGCACAACAGTGCATCCAGTATAGTGATACTCTATTTTTCAATGTTCTAATGCTTAAAAGTTGAAAAGGTCCAGAGCCTCTGGAAAAAAAAAAGGCTATTCTTAATCACTAGCAACCCTGCTTTCTCTGAGGCAGGGATTAACAGGGAAGTCACACACCAACACTCCAACGGCTGAGGCTGATGAACGTGAGAACGTTCTGACAGCACCATTAGCCAGAGAGGTGAGAAGAGACACCCTTTCTCACCTATCAAATTTACAAACATTTTCAACAGAGGTCTATGCAGAGCTGAGGGGACTGCCATTCTCATCTCTGGGTCAGAAACACAAATCACAAAATCTTTCCACAGAACAAGGAGAAAATCAGGACAGTTCACAAATATTCTTGACTTTGACCTACTAATGCTGCATCTTGGAGTGGATCCTCCAAGAGAAAACTGGAAAAATAATAAAGATTTTAAATGCATTAGGATTTATAATAAGAAATAATCAGAAATGGCCTACATATTTAAAAATAGGCAATGTTTAAATATGTAAGCTCATTCATCTACTAGGATAGCATTAACATCATTTAAAAATAGGTATCACTGGAAAATGCTCAGGACAAAATACTGGAGACAAGTTGTCCCAAGAAGGTGGTAGAACACGATGGTTTAAGGGAGTGAATTCCTGGGGATACAGCCTGAGTTTGCAGTTCACCTGTATAACCACCCGGCACTCTATGTATCGGTCTCATCAGGAAAATCTTTCCACAGATTTTGGGGACCACAGCAGTAATTCCTATAGCATAAGGTCCTTAATGAAACTCAATAAAAACATGCACATAAGCACTTAGCCTAGGCACATGTTTAAAATAATAGTTAAAATACTAGTGGTGAGTATCTCTCAGTGGTAAGAGTACAGGTGGTTCTGTATTTTCTTTATAATCATCTGTAACTTCCAAATTTTTGTCAATAAGCTTTAATTTTATAATAGGCAAGCTTATAATACTCATAAAGTTGGTTTTAACACAGAATAGATATTCTTAAACTATAAAGAATCTATTGCTGGATTTACATTATTCATTAGAAATGGATCTTGAGTGACTTTGTGGCATCGATTGAGATTAACATATTTTTCACATGATTTACTTATTAATGGACTGCCTGATAATAAATCTTTGTTACATTTCCAGGATAACTATCAAAGTATGGTAGATACTTTTTATTTTATATATTTAAAGATTTTACTTATTTTTAGAAGGGAAGGGAGGGAGAAACAGAGGGCGAGAAACATCAATGTGAGAGAAAAACACCATCCGTTGCCTCTTGCACACGCCCCAACCGGGGTCAGAAGCGACAACCCAGGGGTGTGCCCCAACTGGGAACCGAACTGGTGACCCTTCACTTTGTGGGACGATGCCCAACCAACTGGGCTACATTGGTCAGGGTTGGTAGATCTTTTTAAACCTATTTTTGAATTTGGTTTAGTAATTTTATAATGATTTTGAATTGATGTTCAAGTCAATAAGGGGTATTAATTTTGTGTTCTCTCAGGCTTGGGGTCAGGATTATGCTAGTTTAAAAAGTGAGTAAGATGGCTTTTACGCTTTTGTTTGTCTTTACAATGGAATGATTTATTCAGCATTAGACCATGTTTCTTGGAAGTTTGGAAGAAGGCATGGATAATAGCACTTTGTCTAGTTTTTGAAAGCAAGAGGAAACTTATTTTTAGAAGTTATACTTTGGTGAACTTTCAAGTTTTTTTACAACTACCAACATATCCAAATCTTCTTCAATCTATTTTTGTACTTAACACTTTTCAGGAAAGTATTCATATCATTCAGCTTTGAAACTTTCTTAGCATCAAACTATTTTACATAGTGTTTTCTTTTCATTTTAAAAGTTTACTTATAAATGTTTAAAACGTACGTAACTTAGATGCATGGTACCTAGTCAGGGCCATGTATTATTAATGTTGTTACTGGTATTATTTCTGTATCTGTGGCTAAATCATCTTTTATTCCTAATTTTGCTTCTATGTATTTTCCTTATGTTATTAGGGTCATCAAATATCTATGTTTTTATTAGTAAAATCATTTGTCCAGAATTTTTTTTGATTATTGCTTCTGACCTTGGTATCTTCCTTGCAATTCTAGGGAACACCTGTAATTCCAGGGTTTTATTGTGTTTGCTGTCCTCTATTTCTACTTTTTCCTTTTAATTTTCATCTTTCTCTTTTTTCCTGCATGCCAAGAAGCCATATTATGTTTATTCTCTGTATCAATGAGTTGATTTTTACTATGTTAATTCTATTGTTGGTTTCCCTTGTGAGTAACCCATCCCTACCATTTGGTTATTTTTTTTCACATTAGTCAGTTCTCACCATATGATTTTTAGCCTCAAAAGAATGTTCTGCATGCTACTGAGATGCCAACATGTTTTCTAAAGTATTTTGTTTCCTGTAGCAAATCAGATACATTGCTTTCTCCTCATTTCCTTTTTCGTAATCTGTAAAATGGTTTTCAAAAGCCTTTCCCTTGACATTAGTGAAAACACAGGAGGCCTGGCTTGCTCTCTGCTCCCGTCTCTGTCCATCTGTGTTGCTCAACATTCCTTCTCTATTTAATAAGAATAAAAGCAAAAATCATTATCTCATCACTGATAACAAGGAACAGGAACAGCTTCCCATCTGAAACTTTAATAAAGAAACCACTTGACAGCCTATTTTGGTCATCCATTAGGAGGAAGTTAGGAAAGAAAATGTAGTGATTATGACTAGGATGAAAGTAAAGGTGAGATAGCCCATGGGAGAGGGGTAGCTGGACCTTAGTTTACCCTGTGTGGGGTCTTCCAAGTAGATGGGGAAATTGATCTGTAGGTTGTTTATGCCAGATAACATAGTTAAAAAGCTCGGAAAAACTAAGGCTAAGATGAACATGGTATAATTAAGCTTTAGTCTCATTATTCTTCCTGTCTTGAAGAAATGAGGTTTAGAGATAGATTTAATGACTCATCTGGATTCTTTTTATGCTTATCTCATCTGCTGCACTTTGGAGAAAGTTGAGTCCAGTGCTTCACTGAGACTGCTGTAGGTAATTAAGGTATCAGAGCTTCCTGCTGTTGGTTAATCAAGGTTGCCTCTACATTTCTGATGCAAGTCGGAGACCAATTAATATCCATTTTCACAGGGACATAATTTAAGGCCTTTTTCAAGTGCTAACTCAGCCACCTCACCCAAGGCCAAGTGAACATCCACACGGAAGCCTGCACCCATGTGGGGACAAGAAAATAATTTTATGGTCAAGGGAAAGCATACTGATTAATCCATTTGCATAAAGAGATACATGGTAAATTATGTGTAATACTGCTGGTGGCATAGCAGTATTTGATTCTAGACTAGAAGCACTAATTTTAATGATAGGCTTGGAAAACCTGGAACATTCATGATTAATAATCTGTTTTTGTATAACAGACAATGTATAAATGCTGAACTAAGTAAAAATAAGCAGATGCCCTTTCCCTAATTTAAAATTAAATAGTTAAAGCTATTACTGTTTCTATAATCATATATTTCATTTGTATATAAATAGAAATGCTGAAAATTTGAAATTGCTCTGAACTATTCAGTGCGTATCTGAAGAATGGCTGGGAAAATGGTCTAGTGACTTACAGCAAAGTCAGAAAGAGGTCAGGAGCAAAGGTAATCCCACAACTAGGTCCCTACAACCTCCTGCATCTCAGGTGCTACAGAAAGGAGGGAAAGAGCCAGGAGAAGAGAAGGACCTCCTGGTCTTTCTGGGGGTGGTGCAGACCACCGAGAATACAGAAGGGGCCATAAAACAGGGAGGTCCTACAAAACGGTCTGGTATCTGTGCATAGTTCCAAACGGGGCTCCCTGCTCTCAGCACTGAGTCTGCATTTGGCCCATGACGGACACTTACAAAGTTGATCTGTGCCCGATACTTTAAAGAAGGAAAGTGGAAACCAGTAAGAGGAGTATTCATGGAATTAGAATGGTCCACACTGGTTTTCCTCCTTATTCATTCTTGGTTACTGGTTTCAGTCTCCTCCCAAATGGCCCAGTAGAAAGAATGAGAAAGAAAACACAGAGGTTGTTAGTCGTGAAGAATATTACACATTCTTATGGGTTAACATACATTTTACTTTGAGCAAATAATCGTGTTTTGTAAATCTGGGTTGTAGGTTACTCTGTTAACAGGTGTTTTTGGGTGCACAGAAGGATGGACGGAGGAGCTCATACCCTGGGTATTAACATCACCTTTGACTCATCCTACTCCTTACCCCCATGTTGTCATAATCAACACCAATTCTATCTCTTAACTGTCTCTAACCTATGCCCACTTCTCTATTTTTCTCTCTCACCAGATTAGTTTTTGCTTGGATCAAGGCATTAGCTGGGCTCCCAGATAGGCACCCACCTCCCACCTCTTCACAGCATGACCTCCAGAGTTACAGATCTGAGCACTGTCCTCTTCACTGCTGACAAGTGTGAGCTGAAACTTACAAGGTCTGTCCTCAAGCCACTTTTCTTGCCTCTTGTTCCTCAATGCCCTGTATTGTAACTACACTCAGGAACTGCTGGTATCTGGACATTCATGGCACCCTCACATCCCCTGCCCTGGATCAAAGCTCTTAGTTCTTCTAAGTTCAGTGCAAGCATCACTTCCTCTGAGGTCCTTTCTGACCCACTGAGTCAGAATAATGGAGTCCAGTCGGAATAAAATGGACAGTCGCTATCTCCATTTGGCTCCCATGGCGCTTGCCTGACACCGTGTAACTGCATCATATCTACCCACATATACATCTGTCTATTTAGGTGGGTGCTTAAGAGAACAGAGACAGATGCTACTTAACTTTTTTACCCCATGAGCACAGAGTACTCAGGCACTGCTCAGGACTTAGCATAGAGTCTTATACATGACAGCTACTGCTTCACTTCGCTGGTTGTTTTATTATTTTTTTTATTGATTATGCTGTTACATTTGTTCTATTCCCCCCTTCATTCCCCTCCACCCTACCCCCCATCCCCACCATTAACTCCCCTTTAGTTTATGACCATGTGTCTCAAGTCCTTTAGATTCTATATTTCCCATGCTATTCTTGCCCCCCCATCTATTTTCTATCTACTGTCTATGCTACTTATTTTCTGTACCTTCTCCCCCCTTCTCCTCCTCCCACTCCCCTGTTGCTAACCCTCCTTGAGATCTTCATTTCTATGTTTCCACTCCTGATCTAGCTGTCCTTTTAGTTTGCTTTTGTTTTAGGTGTGGTTGTTAATAACTGTGAGTTTGTTTTATTCAACAACACTATAAAATGTGCAGTGCAGACTCACATGGAGACTTTAGGTTTTGGTGTGAGTGGGTACAGGGTAAGCATGAGGGGAAAAACCATTTTGTACGTGTGGCATTTCCGAGCACAGATTTTGGCAGCTTCAAGTTTGTCTGTCTAGGGAAATTAGATTAAAAGTTGAAATTTTTAGCCCTGGCTGGCGTGGCTCAGTGGACTGAGTGCCAGCCTGCCAACCAAAGGGTTGCTGGTTTGATATACGCTTGTGTTGTGGGCCAGGTCTCCAGTAGGGGGCACATGAGAGGCAATCACACACTGATGTTTCTAGCTCTTTCCCCCTCCCTTCCCCTCACTCTAAAAATAAATAAAAATTTTCAAAAAAGTTGAAGTTTATCATAGAATTTAATGACTAGCCTAAGCAACCTTTAATAAAGCTGAGGGCAACACTCCCTAAGGACTTACACTGGGGGTGAGTACACTGCACAGCGGACCAACGACTATTTTTGCTGACTGTATCATTGAACTGTATGTGAAGGAACTCCGCAAAACTGAAACGGGACAGTATGGTTCGATTTCTGTACTTTTGTCGTGGAAGAAGAACTAGATTGGGAAAAAGGGACTTGGTTTTAGACCTCACAATGGCCTCTTGTTAAACCATTTAGGGTGGTGTTGTAGAAAGATTATGGGCTTTACAATGAAAAAGAACTTGGTTGGAATCCTGCCTCCACTCTTACTTATTTTAAGACTTTAGGCAAATAACAGAAACTACTAATGTCTCAGCATCCTCACTGATAGAGCAGGGAAACCGTTGGCCTCAGAGGGTGGGTAGAAGAAATAATGTTAAAAGTGATCAGCACAGCACCTGCCATATTTGAGAATTCAGGAAATACTGGATTCCTTCATTTCTATGGGTCCCAAACTTTACCTTGTAAAATGTAGAACTTTCAATTACTTTATTACTTGATTATCTCAAGACTCTTTCCAATGCTAAAGTCCTATCATCCTTTATCCTGAACGTACAAATAATGCTCAGGATCTTTAAAAAGTATTTTAAAATCTGTTGCTTCTGACGAATGTGCCTTTTTCTCCTAACTTCTTTAGGTTTAATTTTCTCTTCTTTTCCCAGTGTCTTGAGATAGACAATTAAATCATTGAATTCCAAAATCTCTTCTTGTCTAGCACACATTTAACACTATGCAGTTCCTTCTGTTTTTCTTTAAGCACTGCTTTCACTGAATCCCACACATTCTAATACCTTGTATTTTTTCCTTTAGTTCAGTTCAAAATTTAAAAAAAATTTCCCATGATATATCCTTGACCCGTGATTTATTCAGAAGTACGTTGCTTAACTTCCGCATATTTATTGATTGTGTTGTCTCTGGTTGTTTTTTAGTTTTTAATCCTACCAAGGACAGATCAAAAATTTAATGATTTCAGTCCTTTGAAATGTCTTGAGACCTGTGTTATTACCCACCATATGGATGAATCATCCTTTATTCTTTAGCAAATGTTCTATGTGTCACTGAAAAATGGTATATTCTGTAGTTATCGGTTGTAGCATTCTATAAATGTTAACTGGTTACTGCCAATAAATCATGTTATTTAAAGCTATATATTTAGTTATTAAGAGCTATGTTATTTAAAGCTATGTTATCTGCTTATTCACTCAAGTACTAAAATAAACTTCAAAAAAATCTTCTAACTATTAGTGTAGATTTGTCTATTTCTCTTTTAGTTCAGACAAGTTTTGCTTTAGATAATTTGAAGCCATGTTATTAGACACTTTTAAATGTAGGAGTCTTCCCACTACATTGAACTTTTCATTATTAATGAACTGTCCAATTATCTTCTTAAAGACTACTCTGTGATTCTGATGTCACTTTGTTTTGGTTGGTATATAGCATACAGTTGAATTTCTACTTTAATTGGAGTGATTCACCTGTTTACATCTGATGAAATAGTTGGGTTCAAGGCTATTACCTTTCTATGTTCTATCTGTTCTTTTTTCTTCTTTTCCAGCCTTTTAGAAAAATTATTTTTATTCTATTTATCTCTTCAATGTGATTTTTATTTATTTATTTATTTACGTATCCCTCTTTAGTGGTTTTCCTAGATGTGGTATGACAAAATTTACCCTCGACTTAAGAGTTCAGCTTAAATTTGTACTTCTATCACTTTCCAAATAGTGCAAGCCTACCTGTAAAAGTGGCTAACTACACTGGCCCCTTCTGCCCCCGGAGCAGTCCCAGGCCACGGCAACAGAGCAAGTATCACAGCAGAAGTGAGGCACGATCATTCTGCTAGTGGAGGGTCTTGCCTCCCATTTGTGTTAAAAAACAAAGAAAAAGAGAAAGAATAAAGCAATATCTGTAAAGCATAATAAAGTGAAACACACAAAAAACCAAAGTTGTATGTTATATAAGCCCGGCAAAGCATTCTTACGTAGCTTCCCACAGTCAATATTCTTTCATATCAGCCTTTCTAGTGTTCTTAAGTCCTGCTTATGAATCTGAGCCTCTCCCTGGGGTCATTTTCCCCAAAGCAAAAAAAAAAAAAAAAAATCCCACAAAACTTTGTTTTTCTTTAAATCTGGGTTAGCTGATAAGAAAGTCTTTCTGGTTTTGCCTGAAAATCTCTTTATTTCATCTTCCTTTGGCAGGATACTTCACTGGGTACAACGCACTAGCCTGGCTGTGTTCTTCCGTTTGGCACTTTAAGAAGACAGTCCACAAGCTCTGTGTGCCAGAGCTTCTCCACGTGCCAGGGCTGCTCCACGTGCCAGGGCTGCTCCACTAAAGCAGTCACGTGACAGTCTCTCTGTTGTGTTTCTGAAGGTAATGATTTCTTCCTTTTGATTAATTTTAAATTTTAAGCTTTTTTTCTCTGTACTTTGGGTTTTAAGTAGTCTACTGTGCTGTGCTCAGGTGCCATTTTCTTGCTGAGCTTCCTGAATCTCAGTGGGCTGACGTCTTTCAACAGTTTTGGAAAGTTCTCCCGTGTTACATTCCTCCTACCCTTTTCTGTCTCTTCCTCTAGAACTGCAACTGCACTTCTGTGAGGCTGTTTGACAACACCTCAAGTTTCCTCTACTTTATTCTGCTTCTCCTGTTTTAAAAAAATCTCCGCTAAGATTTAGAAATTTTCTTTTCAGTTCACTAATTCAATAGTAGACTTTGTTTAGTCTACTGTGAAGCTCATAAGATAAATTTTCAATTTTACATATTGTATCTTTTAGTTCTAATATATCCATGTGACTTTTTTTTTTTTACCATTTCTTTGTTGAAATCCATGTTGTCGTTCATTTTGCCCATCTTTTCCTGTGTTTTCATGGACATATGGAGCAGTTTCTGACGGCTGACTCTGTCCTCTTGGTCATCTGGGGGGTTGACTTCCGTTTTGTACTCGTCTCTTGTTTATTAAACATACTTTCTTGATTCTTTGCATGATTTATAATTTTCATTGTATTCTAGGCATTGCATTTATTTATTTTATTGATTAGAATTTGTTCTTAATTTCAATGTCTTGTTATATTTTGCTCACTTGTCTGTTTTGTTGACTAGGTTCCACTTACAGTAGACCATGTACTTAAAAGAGCTGTGGTTTAGGGGTTCCTTTTCCTGTGTTGACTGATAGAGCAAGAGGCTAATTCCCTCAGTATTCGAAACTGGCCACAACTTGGTTGTAGTTTTTGTTGGATTCAGTTTACTTTGAATCACAATGTTTCACAGGTAAGACTTTTTAAATATCTGTGTTGGGTTCCAGCGAACTCTGTCTCCTAAATATCAAAGAGATTGTGGGGGACTTCCCTCTGCTTTGCTAGTCCAGCTTTCATATCTTCCCATGTTCGCACATATCTGGTGGAGAAAACTGTTGGTGCTTTTGCGGCTCCTCTGTCTATAAGCCAGATCCAACACATAACTCTTGTCTGGAAATTAAGTCTGTCTAATCATCTTTGTCTTTATAGCTCTATTATTTCTTTGAAAATAGGATGTTTCCATTTAACTTTTTAAGTTGTTGCAGTTCCACTCAGAAGCAGAAGTTCTTAGGGCTACAGTCTTAAGAGAACATTTTTCTTACAAATCAAGTTATAAAGAGTTAATTACTCTCTGGTTCAATATTCCTCCATAATTCCTTTTACCACACAAAAATATACTGTATTATGATGAGAAAGAATGCCTTAAACTGTGGAAGGAGCTTATGTATTTATCAAAATTTATTGTGGAAGTACTTTATATATCAGCAACCATTAACTAAATGGCACTGTTTGGCTTTTACCAGTGATAAGTGGCTTTCTTTTCAACAACAGTTTTCAGTGTTTGCCCATCCTACCCTCTTCTTAATGATAAATAGAACTTTACTGTTGGAACCAACTTATATTGGGAACCTCATTGGAACCTACTTTAGAACTATGATGGATGACTAGTTGATTCCAACTGGACATGCTTAATTTTATATGTAAAAATGTTTCTGTTTCTCTCAATATTATAAGCAAACTATATCTAGAAAATCTGAGGTTTTAATTTTTATTTACATTTTAAAATAAGGACACTAAACATATAGGTTGTTTTTAATTTAGATGATTGTCAGTTCAGATCGATGACTACTTTCTCATTTTAGTACCTTTTGGTTAGTAAAACTGTATTTCGAATGTGAAAACTAAATCATAGAAAAATACCTGGATATTTTGTTAAGGTCAAACCAAGATGAAACACTTGTAATAATTTTTCATGGGTGTATTTACTTAGTATACCTAAAATGGTAAACCAATTATATATTGGGCTGTGCATAAAATGAAGTATTTTCCAAAGCTCAACTGTTATAAAAACCCTGTGATTCTTTCCTTCAATTCAGTGATTTGAGGACTCTCATTGTACCATTTTCTTTAACCTAAACAGAGTCTGAACTTTCAAGTAGACAATACTTAACTCTGGAAAGTGGTAGCCCAGGTGGGTGATAAAAAACTGATCTCTAAGCTGTAGGTGGAATTCAGTGGTGTCATATATGATGTGCAAATATGAGATGGTTTAGTTTGCTTTTTACCAGGAACTGCTATGGACTTTGTTTTGTTTTTACTCTTGTGTCTAGTGGAAATAATGTCCTCAATAATGATACATTTGTCAATCCTACCCCTTAAAAATTCTCGTATTTGTGGTCTAAAATCTAGCTCAGTCCAAAATATGGATGTATGACCCTACGCTTCCTTCTTCCCACTTCACATACCGGTCTGCAGTGCAGCTGCCAGGAGCTGCCTGTGCTGGGCTAGAGCCTGGCCCGTGCTTTGTCCCTGGCCATCTGTGCCGCTGACGGCACGGTGTGGGTGTACGCATGCGGGCAGGGCTGCAAGTCGCCTTTGGTATCTGCCGACCTCAGGTAAGGATGATGGCAGCAGCCTCACTCTTGGTCTTGGCCACTTCTCTATCCAATGTGGACAAGTCATGTCTTTACATCTGTGTGATCTGGTAGCCCCCATGAGGATGCTATACAGGTTTTGGCTCTCTATGACTTCTGGAAATTGTCAAAACATATGGCAGGCAGCATTTTCTTAGTCCTGACTCTAAGACACGGTGAATATCTTTCTGAGTATGAAGTCACTGAAACTCTTACCCACCTCCAGCAGTGGTAACCAGTGCCCCGTTTTGGGGTACATGGGCCTGGCTTGGCTTGCCGATGCCTTGCCCTCAGTAAATCTCCACACACCCATGCTGTGGAATGAGGGAATGTAGTGAGATACTACGTGGGTCGCCCCACACCTAGGGGGATCCAGCCACTGTCAGAGCTCCCCATGTACCTAGGGGCAGTTCCCCAATTCTATAACTAAGCTTTTTAAACTCCAGTTCTTTAAGCCAACCAATTACTTGCTTTTATCAACTTCTTCCAAGAGGCAGAACTTTGCTCAAGGTCCATGGTCAATGCTCAAACCTCACAAGCAATTCTTTTGGGGCACTCTAAATTTGAAGGGATGGTTAAGAACAGCCTCTCTCCCCCTACCACACGTCATGAAGAGGGACAGGGATGTGAATAGTTGGCATTCACAGGGACCTGGATCTCTCCAAAGGCAAAATTCCTCTCCCCTTTCACTAGGATACTTTTTTATGGCCTACGTGGTCAGTGGGGAAGATTCTGCTGAACCTCCCACATTTTGTGAAGGCTGAGGCAGTTCTCTTCACTTAAGAGGGGAAGCAGATAGTGACTGGGACTCAAGTGTGAGTCCAAATCCTGGTCAAAATTCCTCCTTGAAAATGATGAAGGTTTTACAAATGAAGTTCCAGCAAATTCTTACCTAACAAATCCAGACTCTACATTTATGATGTTTGTCAAGAATGAAGTTAAAACCCTTCATCTGACTTTAATTCTTGACTGTCTAAATCAAGTGTTAATATTTTCTACATTTATACTATCAACATTTTCAAAGGAAAAAATTTCCAGTTATCAATAAAAACATTTTATTCTCACTTGAAATACCTTAAATCATAAATTAACAATAACTGATGACTGTGAAGCCCTTTCTAGTTTACAAAGAACTCCCACAGAAATCCTACAACAAACTTTCGGTATTCATTCAACATTTACTTCTCCATGTAGTTTAACTGTTACTATTTCCCCACTTTATAGCTGTGACCATTGAACAGGGTGAGGAGAGCGACTTGGTGCCCTATCAGAACCCGGCCTCTAGCTCAGGCTGTGAAATAAAAATTCTGGTTTTTCCCACTATACACTTGTTTCCCTACACATGTCTACAAATTCTGTTCTTCCCTAGTAGCGATGATGGTTTCTCTACATGAAATATTTCTTGAGTTAATTCTTTGAAAGTGAAACCTGGACACATGTCTGGGCCCCTCACTCATCATCAAAAAGCTTGTGTTCAAGCAGCTGTGCAGGTGTGGCAGGCACCGCCCACAAGATGCTAGCAGCTTGAGCCATATCCCAAAGCACAACTTTTAGGAAATGAAGTTCAAAAGAGCTAAGTGCATCCAACATTTAAGTCCAAGTTCCCCTTGGGCCCCAATTCCCTGGGTACTTAAAAGGAAAGTTTGTTTGGTCCTGAATTTATTTGTATCTAGCATAAGATCTAGGATCCGTGAAGACTTTGAAGATACAAAAACATTTTTTCATCCAGCAATGGTGAATTTTCTTGCCATCAGGTGAAGTAACATGTCATGCCTTGCAGCCCACAGGGGTCATTGTGGCTTCCAGAAATATCGCGAGGAAGCACTGGGCAAGGGAACTGGAGCTCAAAAGCGACACATGTGTGCCCACTGTTACCATGGTTACAACAAGGAAGGCCATAAACAGCTTGTTCTCCTACAAGCAGTGAGCTAAGCCCTGTGTGATTTAAGATCTGTGGTGAATAATCCCTGCTCGACCCACAGGGTGGGATCGTGGGTGCCCTGAGAGTTTCAACATGTAACAGGGAGCAGAGGAGGGATAAATTAATTGTTTACGCCCAATAAAGTTGTTACTGATGTTCTACCAGTTAACCTTTACTCTCAGAACCTGCAAGTGGTTGGACATTAATGGCCATGACTAATTTTGGTTGGTTTGAGTGTGGCACTCGAGAGCAATAGAAGGGGGAGAATGTCTCTCTCATCCCTGAGTTTCTGGGGCTGGATCAGGACAGAGCCGTGGAGATCACGGCAACTGCCACTCCCAGGCAGACCCACAGCACTGTGTACCTCCCCAGTCTGGCTTCCTAAGCACGATGAAATCTGTTTGAACTTGCCTTCCCGTGTTCGGGTCTTTTCTACAGCACCACTCCTGCCACAGAGGTTTGCGTTCTTTACTTTAATGACAATTTTGTTGGTGACACAGCCGTTGCCATTTGAGGCAGGTGATTTTGTCTTTAGAGGGCCTTGAGAAATAATCATAATCATCACAGCAACAAACAGCAACCAGCACTGTCATGGGTTATGCTGCGTATGCACCCTGTCACTTCAGAATGACCCCAGAAGGCAGGTAACTATTATCAACATCTCCATCTTACAGATGAGGAAACTAAGGCTTTGGGTAGTAAAGAAAGTCCTCCAGTGTCACACAGCTATGACATGTTGGGACCCAGGGATACACGACCCTGAAACCAGACAGAGCGACAGCCTTCAATTTCTCCAGCTAGAGCTAAAATCTGGCTCCTTGTACGTCCATCCACTGGGCCTAGCTCTATTTTCTGGAGACTCATAAGAAAAGTCTTCATTCCTCAGCCACACCAGCTCTTCAGAAATCTATCATGGCTTTCAGGGCTTCTTATCTTCTGTTCAGACCACAGGATGCTGTTTTTTCATGTCCATTCTTCATCCCTGCACCCAAACTGTGTATTTGTCTTGTTTGGCTTATTACGATAGCTTTCTAATGGGTCCCCCTGCTCCGCCTTCTGCCACACACCCAGCCGCCATGGTAAGGCCTTCAACTTTCAGATCACTTTAGTGCTCTGCTTAAAACAGTCTGTGGCTTCTCACGTCATTCAAAGTAAAAGTAAAATCTTTTCAGCCAACTTTGAGATGATAAAGCCCGTGGTACAGCCTGCGCCTGTACCCCCATCCTCTCCCCTTTTGTTCTTAGTGCTCCCTGAACACGCCAATCATGTTCCCAGCCCTCTCCCTGGAAGATTCTGATCTAGTGTATCCCACCCCTCTTCCTATTTCCCTTCCGAGGTCACCTTCTCAGTGAGGCCTTGCCCAGCTACCTGACCAAAAGTAACAACCTCTCACTTACCTGCTATCCTGTCTACTCCTTCCCCTCTGTTTTCCTCCATTGCATTTCTCACCATCTGCTGTGCTGCTCCTAGTTAACCTTTGATTTCAACTTGCTCTCACCCCTCACCCCCATATCAGAGTGGAAGCTCCATGGGGGCAGAGAGTTTCATTTCCTAAGTTCACCTCTAAGGTTAAATCATATGAAACAGTCCTACAAAAAGACTATTTTATATGGTCCCACCTAGCACATTCCCAGTACTAAGAGCAGCTCTGAGCACACAGTAGCATTCACTAAGCCCTTGGTGAGCAAATGAATAATTTATCCACGTACTGACCCTAAAAATACAAGTACTTTATTATCTTTGGTAAGGACTTTATTCACTGGTCAGATTTCTGATATGGTCTTTGTCATCTCAGTCCTATGTGGAGCTGCGTATAGATGGGTATGCAAGTAAGTAGTAAAAGCACTTTTGTTCATATGCTGAACCCAGCTTCTAATGGCGGGATTTGGCATTTTCTTCACAGCGTTCACTAGTAATGTCACCCCCTCATCTGTCAGACTGAAAACTTCCTGTGTTCAAAGGGGCAACTTTCCCATCAGCTGGCATCAGTTGGGATTCAAGATAAGGGGCTAAATTAAGACAGTTTCTGCACAATCCCCTGCCGTAGACTGACCTTCTTAACTTATTACCATTGTGTTTACACAGAGGAGTGGGTATTGTTGAGAAAATAATGACGAACTAGCAGTAATGTTCCACTTGAACTTGTAGCTTATAATGAGCCTCTAGCTGGAAATCACTACATAAATTTTTACAGGGCATCATTTCCTATTGGCAGATTTGACATAGTATATATGGTTTACTTTTATCACGTTTCAGGCTCCAGGCTTAAAAAAATGCCAGAAATTCTAATGTTGGTAAATAGAGATATTATGATTAAATCCATTATACAATATGAGAAAATTTAGGATAATTATTGTAGGACTGCATTCGGTAATCTGTATCACCAATCACTGGCATTGTGAAAATTGCCAAACCCAAGTCATCTCTTTGATTACCATTTCAAATCATTCCCTGTTAATCGGCAGTGCTTTTTTCATAGGAAACCTGGGGCTTTTGTTCTCACACACTGAGGGCAAGGAGACGGTTTAAAATTTTAAACAGAAATAGAAAAGCAACTATTTTCTCCCTATTTTCAAAGCCCTTTAGGGATCCTGAGTCAGCAAGAATTCCCACATTCATCTAGAGTTTAATAGAAAGCATTAGTGTTTTATACCCACAACAAAACATGGACCTGCAGAAGTTTTCAAGCAGTCCTCCAGCAGCCTCATGCGCGTCTTCTGCAGCTCTGGGCTGTCCCACGCGTCTTCGTCCACTCCCCAGTACAGGTCTATCACCTGGGAACCAACGCGGAGGCAGCGTTAATCCACCTGGGACCACCTTTCTCTACCCACGGGACTTATTCTTATTCGCAATGTTAAGCTAACATGACTTTTAACTTTTTTCTTTGCAGCATTTTTCCCCTTGGAGAGGGAACATGATCTTTAAGTTCCACCGAAAGAGGTTTATTTTTCCATCCCAAGATGGGTTGGCATGAACATTACGGTTTCTTATGTTCCTGATTATACTGTTGACATGGGCCCAGAGAAAATGATGTGTTCAATGTCAGGGGCTTTGCAATGCAGGCTTTCGTTATAACTGAAGTGGTAACAAGGCTTTGAAACAAAGTCTGAAAGCAGATGGGAGGTGCCTATACATTACCTGAGACAACAAAATAAGAATGGATGCTACTGAATGTCTGCAGATGAGGTGGGAAAACCACAATGGGTGTTAACACATACTGACCTGAACTTAAACATCAGCATTCCTTTCTTTCTTTCTGCCTTTTTTTCAAAGGAAAGAACCCCCCCAACCACTATTATTACGGTTTATCATATGGAAACAGCCATTTTGTTTATGTCTGTGTTATCTACATGCATTTGGCTTTCATCAATACGTACCTGAAAAACATGCACTGGAAAGCAGTGAAAGGTATGCCTCCCTAGAAAGGGAGGATAATAGGAGCTTCTATCTCCTTACTTCAAAGACTACAGAGAAGATTCTGAGAGTCTGTCAAAACTTTTACAGGTGCACTCTTTGAAAAACTGGCTATGGAGAGCAGTATGCGTTTCGTTCCCTTTACTCATCTGCCATCTGCATAAGGTAAATGTTTCTAATTGCAGCTTTGAAGATTTCTTCTCTTCCTTTCCACGTTTCCCACAAGCAGAAAAAAACACCCCTCTCCTCCTTACTGACTGTTTGCAGGCTGTTCAGGGAGATGGAGGCCCAGAGCACGGTCCTCCACTGTCCCCCGAGCCCATCCCGGGGACTCTGCGTGCCTCCCAGGCTCTGGCCCCACACAGGTGTGCTTCTGTCACACAGGTGTCTATATCTGTCTGCGTTTAAGTTTTTAGATGGCTGGCAGAGATTGACAAGCATCTTTAAAAAATACTCCCTTTAATCTGCCTTGCAAGATTTAGTCACAATATTAAAGAAGGGGACATCTGAGATTATAATGTCACTGTCCAATATGAGAGCCTGTAGCTGTGGCTATTTAAAATGAAATACAAATCAGTTAAAGTTAAAAATCCGGTTTTTCAAATGCTCAATAGGAACATGTGGCTCTGACCCCCATGTAGGAAAGCCGAGATGTAGAATACCTCACCATCACTGACAGTGTAATTGGACAGAACTACAAAGTACTGAGATTCATACACTGTAATCATTAAATGACATTCTGACCATCTGCCGATAAACTGTCAAAATGAATCCACATCTACTGCGATGTTAATGGCGACTCTTAGTTGTGCCGTACACAAACTAACACTGTACACAGAACCAGATCTCCATGCTGGTGGCTCACACTGTTTGGGTGTATCTGACGAATGGTCTGATTTACAACCAATGAAGAGGAAGAGAAATGGTGCATATGAAGATTAATATAGCAGAAGCTATCCATACATATCTGCTCTTCTCACATCTTCTTCTCATGACAAAACTATATCAAGTAATGATTATCATCATATGTCACTGGGTCAGTAACATATACTGATGTCACACATATCACAATAATAACACAAAAGGGAGAAACAGGAGTGGAGCTACATCAGAGTAATCTTTTTATAGCTCACAGGAATGAACACTTCTGATAAGAGATATATGCCTTAAATAACTACAAAGACAAAACCCAAAAAAACGTGGAAAAATCATCAGAGGAATTAAAATGTTAAAACTTAGGATAAAGCTACAATAATTAAGAGAGTGTAGTACTGGCATTAGGATAGTCAATAGAATAAAACTGAGAATCCAAAAACAAATCCTCACATTTATGGCCAGCTGATTTCAACACAGGTGCCAAAACAATTCAATGAAGAGTAGTTTTTTGGTTTGTTTGTTTTTTTTCCACAAACGGTACAAGGACAACTGGACAGCTACATGTGAAAGAATGAAGTCTGATCCCTTCCTTACTCCACATACAAAATTAACTAAACATAGATCATAGATATAAAGAGTTAAAACTATAAAACTTTAGTTTTTTGAAAATATAGGGTAAATCTTTGTGACCCTGGATCTGAGAGTGGTTTCTCAGACATGACAGCAAAGTACAAGTAATTAAAACAAAACAGATAAACTGAATTTCCTCAAAGTGGAAAAGGTTTTGTGCATCCAAGGAGACATAGAGAGAGCAGACAGAGTGCCCCTGGAGTGGAAGAAAATATTTGCAAATCATATATTTGATGAGTAGACATTTTGTCACAGAGTATACACAGATTGCCAACAGCACACATGAAAAGATGCTCATATCATTGGTCACCAGGGACATGCAAACTGAAGCTATGATGAGACAACACTTCACACCCACTGGGATGGCAATCATCCGAAAGACATAACGAGTGTTGATGAGGATATGCAGCAACTGCAACCTTCATACGCTGCCGTGGAAACACACAGTGGTGCGGCCACGCTGGAAGCCAGTCTGGCAGCTTCTCAAATGGTTAGACACAGTCACTGCGTGGTCCAGCAATTCTCCTAGGTCCATACCCATTAGAGATGAAAACATGCCCACACAAAACTTAAATTTGAATGTTGATAGCAGCATTACTTATAATAGCCTAAAAGTGGAAAAAATCTAAATGTCTATGGAGTGACCAATGGGTAAATAAAATGGCATATTCATACAATGGAATATTATTTGGAAATAAAAAGTAATGAAATGCTGATGCTACAGCAAGGATGAGCCTTGAAAACATTTTGCTAAGTGCTAGAAGCCAGTCACAAAAGACCACCTGTCCTATCATTCCATTTACATAAAATGTCTAGAACAGGCAAATCTGCAAAGGCAAAAGGCAGATTAGCAGTTGCCTGGGGCTGGGAGGAAGGGGAATAAGACATGAAGGGAGTCACAGAGAAAGGCAGAGTGTCCCTTTGAGGGGCAGTGACAACATTCTGAAACTGATTTGGGTAATGCTCACACAACTGTGAATATGCTACAAATTGTACCCTTTACATGGGAAAATTTTACGGTAAGTGAATTGAATTATATCTCAATGACACAGTGCATATCTAATCTGTATTGTGATTATCTACAGGCCTTCCATCCCCTACTCATAGAATGGAGTGCGAGAACAGTGTAATCAAGCGCCTGGTATATTAAAAAAAGCAACGAGAGAAAAGAAGAGCATCACCTACAAAGGAGTTCCCATAAGACTACCAACTGATTTCTCAAAAGAGACCTTAGAGGCAAGAAGGCGTTGGCAGGAAGTATTCAAAGGGATGAAAAGCAGGCACCTATACCCAAGATGACTCTATCCAGCAAAGCTATCATTTAGAATTGAAGGGCAGATAAAGTGCTTCCCAGACAAGGTAAAGCTAAAGGAGTTCATCATCACCAAGCCCTTGTTACAGCAAATGATAAAGGAACTTATCTAAGAAAAAGAAGATCAAAACTATGAGGAGGGTTATCAGCAGGGAGGGGAAGGGGAGAATGGAGGAAAAGGTACAGGGGATAAGCATAAATGGTAGGTACAAAATAGACAGAGGGAGGGTAAGAACAGTACAGGAAATGGAGAAGTCAAAGAACTTATATGTATGACCCATGGACATGAACTAAAGGGCGGGAGATGGCTGGAGGGAAGGAGGGTACTGCATAGGGGGGACAAAGGGGGAACTACTGGGACAACTGTAACAGCATAATCAATAAAAATATACTTTAAAAAGTAAAATAAACAAAATTTTTTTAACAAAGAGTGAACAGTGAAATCTAACTCTATATTCCTATACACAGACCAAACGACCAGGGGCAGAGCTGAAACAAAGCTTTCACTTACATTTTATACAGAAGGCTGAGTGTCACCTTACTTATTTGCTATGCACGGGAGTCTTTTGTAACAGCTGTTGCATCTGTTACGCCTTGAGGTTCGGCCACCACTGCCCTCCTCCAGGCCTTCCTGCCCCCACGTCTCCTCACTTCAGAAGCTGGGTTTGCACAGTCTCCTCTTTCCAGCTTTTTCCCCCTCAAACTGCTCTTTTCTCAAATAACTTTATGGGCAGACAATGAGGAAAAAAGACAAAATCAAGCTACCATGAAGACATGGAGGAAATAAATAAATGAAACATCTAACTTATGCAACCAAAACACCATCTGGGCAAACAGACACCCCATCTATCTGCATGATCGATGGCTGGAAAGCGCAGTGGGGACCCAAAGGGCTCCATGAGACGAGATTTATTGTATACTTAAAAAATTAGGTTTAGCTTTTAGCCCCATGTCCAGGCCCTGCAGACGCTGCGATCTAATTTACTATTTATTGGAAGACGAACTTGTTGACAGCACGTTTTATGTGACTGTACTCAATTCATCACTGAGCACAAACGCACAGGAAAGTACTTTGATTTGATCTCTTTTTACTTAAAACCATCTAACTTGTTTTAAAATTTTCTTAGGGAAGCGAATTTATCATACTTATTTTAATGTGCTGAATTGGCCTGAAAACAAAAAGGCAGCCAATGAAAGCCCTCGCAAATTTTAACCACTGGAAATCAGACACAACCATTTAAATACCAAGCTTACTGTACAAGCAATAAAGCAAACTGTAAGAAACCAACACTAACCTCACGCTTTACCGAGAAACAAAACAAAACCCAAATGTGGATGCACAGTATCTTCGCACTATCATTTCTTCAAAGAGCTTTTAAATTTACGTATTTTCCAAAGTACTTTCCTTCTCAATGTTCCCATGCCACACGACACCACCAAATGTGGAACAAAAATGTAACTAGAGAGATCACAGGACTGACTTCGCTTTTGAACAAAGGCAGTAAGTACTGGAGCGAAGGCCGCCCCGCCACATTGTTACAGGGGAAGCTACACCCTCCGCCCAATGATCCTGCCACTGCCAGAGGCCTCGCCTCTGCGGGAATCGTCACGTTTTGAATTGAAAAAACTCCTGTCGCTGGAGGTGGAGTTTGTTTCTATTACATATGTTGTTTCTTCTGCTTTCTTGGCCTTTCTATTTATAAGACATGGCTCTGAAAAGACCTTTAAAAATAGGCCTTTTAAAAGACCTTTAAAATAGGCCTTTTAAAAATCAAGCCTATTCTTAAAGGGATTACATCTGCCACTATAAAAAAGTTCAGAAGAACATAGGAAAGGATCGGAAAGACTTGAACAGAAATGGTAGTGTGCGACGGACATGACCTTCAAGGTCAATCAGAGGGGACCACAGCACTCATTTGGATCTGTTTCAGTTCCTGTGTCCCATTACCACAATGTTCACCTCACAGGAGAAGGTAAGCACAAGGAGTCTTAAACCTCAGACTGGGTTTGTCAGACACTGTTTACCAGTGGTGAGTTATACTTTATAGATACGGTAATTCTCGTGCTACTTAGAATGACTTTCCCCAGATTAATGTGATATAAGGGAAAGAAAATCCTTCAGGTCCACATCATCCACATCTATATTTTCACTAGAACTGTTGCAAATGCTAACTTTAGGTCTCCTGCAATTATTCTGTTGGCCATGAGCTATATGGGAGCATGACGGAGACACGCATGTTTGGGAAAAATCACATCTTACATCAAGCCCGGGAAGGTCTGGCTGACACCACTGGTCATCCACAGTCACCAGAAAGAAAGAGGGCCCCACAGCATGAGGTAGGATAATGCTTCATCCAAAACCTCATGAAGACAACAAACCGCTCAGACCTGATGGCTCTCTGCCTCGGAAGATGTGGTGGTAAGGAAGAACTAAGCCACCAACTAAGGCAGGACCTCTGACTGTTAAGGTTTCATGAACGCAGAGAAGAGAGAAGGTACCGGGAGCTGGGGGAAGAAAAGGAGCCTTAAGCCAGAAGCCCCAGTGCATCATCTGTGCGGCATGTAATAAGCTGGAGGAGCTCACTGCACAAAGGAACCTCAGGCAGGCCGCGGCTAGGTGGCAGCTTCCTTCAGGGGCGGGGCAGCTGACCTCCAGCAAAGTATGTGACTGAGTGAGCATCCAAACTTCCTTTGCCGCCAGCACCACCCTGGTCACTGTTGGTTAAGACTGTCTTCTCTGGGAGACTGTGACTCCATGGGGCAGGAACCAGGTGTGTTTCCAACACCCTGCATCTGCTGCACCTCCAGCTCCGCCTGGTGCAGAGCAGAAGCTCGAAGAAGTCTGTGCATAAACGAATAAAGCCCATGGGGCCGAGCACCTGCCCCCGCCCCTCCCCCTGGAAAATTGGGGTAGACAGACATCGGTGAGGAAGAAAGGAGTCTGCGCTTGAAGAATACACACAGAGGAGAGCATTCCTCAGTGAGGGTGAGAGGGGCTTCTGGACAGAACAGCACCGCAAAGGAGACAGGGCCTGCCCCCAGAGAGACATGGTTATAGCGTCATCGTTGTGGAAGGTGAAAGAAAACATCAGGTAGAAGAAAACTGAGTTTCAGTTACTTTTCGATGGTGGATAACTAATTATCGACAAAGTTGACCTCTTAAATGAGTGCTCTTTTTCTGTGTAAAGAATTGACAAAAGGTCTCCTCTCCCACCTATAAGAAAAAAAAAGTGAGAATGGGGAAAAAATTGCTACTGTGTTCAGAATCTGAGAAAAGCCTCCCAGTGACCTCACCCAATGGGACACTTAGATATCACTG
Source organism: Artibeus jamaicensis (assembly GCF_021234435.1). Taxonomy (NCBI): domain Eukaryota; kingdom Metazoa; phylum Chordata; class Mammalia; order Chiroptera; family Phyllostomidae; genus Artibeus; species Artibeus jamaicensis. The sequence continues at coordinate 5,308,729 of NW_026521954.1, forward strand.
CAAATGGGACCCCTCCTCCTGTTTATTACGGGATTCATCTTACTGGGTGGTTTCCAGTGCTGGGTAATCAGGAAGCCACAATTCAGCAGGATTAAATGTCCAGCAAAGGACAGCTCCTCTAGTAGCTTCTGGACCTCCCCGCAATGCCACCGCCCTACATTTGGGACTCATAATAGGCAGCAAATTGTCTCCGCACACAAGTGAAGGCTGAACAACATTGCTATCTGGGGGGGTCAGGCAGGAGAATTCGGGAAGAGCCACTCCCTGCTGTGAACAGCAGGCCGTTTGCAACAGAACTGGAGCAGCTACCCATCAATCATGACAGTGTTTCCCTTCCCCTTCGCCATCTCTGTTCATCTTCCTCCCCCTTTTTTAGAAACTGGCTCATGGATGAAAGAAAGATGATGGCACGTGCTTCTGATATTTTTACATGGTATTAACTTGGTAAGACCCACTCGGGCTTTGACAGACAGAACCGAAATGTGAAGGGAGCGAGACAAACTGAAGAGGGGCCTGAGCAAAAGTGATGTGTGACTCGGGAGGGATGTGCCTTTCCCTGTGGAAGGAAAGCTCACATCGGATCGCTGGGAAGTGGGAAGGCCAAGGGCACCTCAACATATCCTGTCAATTATGAAGCCCAGGATGCACTCTGGCAACTCAGGAGGCAAAATGCAGTTTGAAATTCCCGAGCAGGCAGACAGGTGGAAGGAAAAAATGTGCACAAAGGCGGCGACTGGGCTTCTTTTAGAGCAGAAGGGTCGTGGTGGGCAAAGAAAGAAGCGATGGAGAAAAATAGGTGGAAACAACTAATGAAGCACCTTCAGTGTGAGGCGAAGTAACTGTCCAATTCAGTATCAGGGAGGTCAAGCTAATGTGAGACCCACGTAATTTAACCTCACCTACGACTGATGTGCACGGAGAACGCAGCTACTTTCTGTAGTCTGAAATGGGTACGGCCTCCTGCCCACATCTCCATCCACGCTCTCTGGTCGAGTGCCTTCCATGGGCACTGAATTCTCGTAACAACCCTGGAAAATAAACACTGTCCCATTCATTCAACAGACAGGTCACCTATGTGTCAGAGACCAGGCACTCTGCCCCGTGTCACAGGACTGGTATTTGTGGACCTGGAATTTGAATCCTAATCCAACAAAAAAATTCATGCTCTTGACACCTGACCCCATAAATGACAATAATGTGCTGCTGTTTATGGACTCGAAAACATCAGTTGTGGCTGCTCCAATGCTCGCAACACTGCCAATGACGTCATGACATACGACACACCACTTATTCGTACATGTGCTGCCGAAGCGAGCACAGACACACCAACTATTTGTGAAATGAATCTTGATTTCTGAGATGTAAAAAAAGGAAAATAAACCTGTGCATCTTAGAATGAATGGAATCTGGTAAACACTGTTTAAGGAAGATTATTTGAGCAGCTGTGTACAGTCTGGACCAGAACATGAGAACACCCAGCCTCGGGAAGGACTGGGAACAGGTCGCCATTGTCACTCAGCTGTTCAGAAAGGAAGCCTGAGTGAAGACAGAGCCTGGTGAGATGGAAAGGAAAGGCAAACTGTAAGGAACATGTTGGCAGGTAAATCCAAAGGAGCAATGGCAGTCTAGATCTAGGTTGTAAAGGGTGAAGAATGAATTATATGCCAAGATTTTAAAGTCTGTACAACAGGGAAGTAGTAGCAAGTGAGAAGCTAGGAAAAGGGGAAAGAAGGGCGGGTTCTGTTTTAGATATTTTAACATTCAAACCCCGGAGAACGACGTGCCTGTCACTGTGGAGGGGAGAGAGCTGGAGATGCAGATGCGGGCCCGCTCACTCACGGACACCGGTGAAGGAGATGGGAAAGCTCTTGCTGGGGGTGGGGAGGAAAAACCCAGGTGGGCAGCTGTGGGTTTCTGCTGCCAAGGAAACATGGAGAGATGAAACTCTAAAGTGAAGGGGAAGACAAATTCCAGACAAAAGGACACATCTTTGGAAGGAGCACCCGTCCCTGTGGTGCCTTTGGATGGCATCACAATGTCACTGTGAGGCAGAAAGCAGGTTTGCAAGGTCATCCCAAGGGCAGAAGCTACAGGCTTCACGCTCCCACTTCCCTACACACCTAGGTTCCCAACACGAGCCTGGCAGAGAGAAGGAGAAGGGCTGGGGGCCAGGGGACTTGCTAGGAGGCCACGATGATGCACTTAATAGCAAGGGCATATAGAGGAACATTTTTTAAAAGCTGTATTTAACAAAATTGCAAAAAGGTAACAAATGGCACCCACCATGACAAGGACTGGTCATTTAAGATTGGGAAGTAAGTATTTCCATCACTTTCCTCCTTTGATTTCAAATAAAGCTTCAGTGCTAAGCCAGCTGGCAAATAACTGTTGACCATCCCTTTGGTCTGTTGCCTCATATATTAGAGCCGTCAGTCCCAATTTCACAGCACTTGTGGAAGTTGCACTAACTGTCTGAGGTTATGCACCCTATCAAATGTCTGCAAATGATCAAATAGAGGAAAAAGTTCCTAATTCAGTGAGTGGGAACATTTTCTTAATCATTACCTGGATTTTTTTTTAAATGCACAAATGAATTTCCGTTCCCACTGTAACTCCTCTACCTGTCTCTCTGCCACTCTTAGCCGGGCACCTGTCACTGGGCAGTCAGGCTCTCACCCCTGTGAGAATGGCACTACCTTGAAGCCACTCCTGCTTAGGGCTGCTCTGTCCAGCACGGGAGCCCCTGGCCACCTATGGTCATTGGGCACCCGAAACGTAGTGAGTCAGAATGGGGATGTGTAGTGAGTGTACCGATATGCACTGGACTTTGAAGACTTGGCACGAAAAGAGAATGGAGAATCACCTCCTTAATAATCTTTACATGGCTTATGTGTTGAAATGATAATGTTATGGATATAATGGCTTAAATAAAGTATATTATGCAGAAATATATAAATGTATTAATATATTTCACTAATAAATGTCGCCTGTTTCTTTTTATTTTTAATATGTAACTAGTAGAAAATTTAAAATTGCATGTGCGGCTTATCTGTGAGTCACATTCTATTTCTGTGTAGCACTGTTCTAGAATTTCAGCTTCTGGGCCTAATTCATTTAATCACTAAATTCACTTTAATCAACCAACATTCATTATGTGTGTAGTATGAGCCATGTACTATAAGAATGCTTGTGATATGAAGATATAAATAATATCATTTCTGACCTCTGAGAGTTTTAGTTAGTGGAGTGAGGGCATTTTAAAAGTAATTAAAAAAACAAAGAGGACTTCTGGTCAAGATGGTGGCATAGGTAAACACAGCTTGCCTCCTCACACAACCACATCAAAATTACAATGAAAATAGAACAACCATAACTCAGAACTCACAGAAATCTAGTTGAATAGGGGTCTATTGAATTAAAGAAATCATATTCATCCAGACTGGCAGGAAGAGCAGAGAGGTGGAACAGGTTGGTCCCATATCCACGTGCAGTAGATGAAAATTCAGGAGCCACACCTCAGGAACAAGGAGTCCCAGCTCCACACCAGGCCCCCCAGCCCAGGGTTCCAGTGCCAGAAAGAAAAGTCCCTACTACTTATGGCTGCAAAAACCAGTGTGTATTGAGTCTGTGGAAGAAACTAATGGAGTCCCAAACAGTTCCTCTTAAAGGAACCACACACGGATTTACTCAGACTTGCTCCCTCTGAGCCCCAGTGCCAGGTAGCAGCTTGAAAGGCAGCAGTGGCATAGACCCAGGAACTGGAGTGTCTGGTATCAGGGCAAAAGCTGAGGGACAGCCTTCTCTCAGACAGAAAAATAAGTAAAGGCCATTGTTCCTTTTCTGAACTCTCCCCCAGACAGAATCACAGAGCTGGCAAACAGGTGTCATATCTGAGACTCCATCGCCCTGGCTAACACTGCTAGCCTTACTCTGACATCCCCTGAGACTCTGTTCCACCAAACTTATAGGCCCACCAAAGTGGTTAACAGTGGCTTTTCCATATGAATGACTGGTCTTGACTCATGCTTCACAACTTCCTAAATCCTGTCAAACAAGTAATAGCCAGCCTCAATGAGTCCCCAGCCCCCATCCCTCTTGCTAAGTGGTCCTAGGTATGGCATTAGCAGCAGCAGCCAGCCTGGATTCATAGCCTGGGAATCTCCAAGACCAGCACAAGTAGCAGCCATCTAAGATTGCTTTATAGGTCATGTAGGGTGGCCCTGGGCAGAACACAAGTGGGGGCTGACCCTGGCCCAGAGCACACACACCCACTGAACAGCTACAGACCATGCTGGAGCACCACCACCCTGCCCCTGCATAGCTGATCGCCCACAGGGGGCAGAGGTTGGTGGTCAGTGGTCATATCCAGTCATAGCAGCTGACTAGCCTAGGTAAATCCCTCCCACTGACTGGCCAACAGCAACCAAGGCTACACTACAAGAGGAAGGGGTACTCACATGGAGCCCACTTGGAGGGCATACCTCGAGCACCCAGGTTGAGTGATAGGGGAGGCTGTAACACTGGACCCTACAGGCCACCTACTATATCAGGACATGCTACAATAACAGTAAGTCATAGCAGCTCTACCTAACACATGGAGTCCTCTACCAAACACAGGGAGGGGGCCAAAATGAGGAGACAAAGAAACACAGCCCAAATGAAAGAACAGATCAAACAAATGAAATGGAGATAAGAAATCTATCAGATGTAGAGTTCAAAACCCTGGTTATAAATAAGGATGCTCAAGAACTTAGTCAGGACCTCAACAGCATAAAAAAGATCCAGTCAGAAATGAAGGATATACTAGTTGAAATAAATAACAATTTACAGGGAAACAACGATAAAGTGGATGAAGCTGAGAATCAAATCAATGATTTGGAACATAAGGATGCAAAAAAACCAACCAATCAGAACAAGAAGAAAAGAGAATCCAAAAAAAATGAGGATAGTGTAAGCAGCCTCTGGGATAATTCCCAGAGGTCCAACATTTGCATCACAGAATGCTAGAAGGAGAAGAGAAAGAGCAAGAAATTGGAAATCTATTTGAAAGAAAACTTCCCTAATTTGGTGAAGGAAATAGACATGCAAGTCCAGAAAGCACAGAGAGTCCCAAACAAGATGGATGCAAAGAGACCCACTCCAAAACACATCATAATTAAAATGCCAAAGGTTAAAGATAAAGAGAGAATCTTAAAAACAGCAGGAAAAAAGAAGTTAGTTACTTATAGGGGAGTTTCCATCAGACTGTCAGCTGATTTCTCAAAAGAAACTTTGCAGGCTAGAAGGGATTGATTGACGAGAAATATTCAAAGTCATGAAAAGCAGTGACCTATAGCCAAGACTGCTCTACCCAGCAAAGCTATCATTTAGAATTGAAGGGCAGATAAAGAGCACCTCATACAAGAAAAAACTAATAAAGGCGTTCATCACCAAACCATTACTATATGCTATGTTAAAGGGACTTACTTAAAAAAAGAGATCAAAGCTATGAAAAATAAATGGCAATAAATACATACCTGTCAACCATTGAATCTAAAAAACAAACTAGGCAAACAAGAAGAACAGACACAGAATCATGGCTACATAGAGTTGTTGATGGTTGCCAGATTGGAGGAGGGTGTGGGGGGGAATGGGTAAAGAGGTGAGGGGATTAAGAACTACAAATAGGTGGTTAAAGAATAGTCATGGGGATGTTTTCTTTCCCCACAGTATAGGAAAGGGAGTAGCCAAAGAACTCATATGCATGACCCCCGGACATGAACAACAATGGGGGTATTGCAGGAGGGGACTGGGAAGGGCTGGGTGGAGACGGGGAAAAATTGGGACAACTGTAATACCATAATCAATAAAATATAACAAGAAATAATGATAATTAAAAACAATATGACAAATGCTATTAAATATTAGGAATAAAGCACTATGGAATCTTAAAGTAGGAAGTTCACTGTTTACTAAAGAATAAAAAAGTAGGACTTCCACCAAGATGGAGGTGTAGGTGGGAACACTTTGTGTCCTCACACAACCAAATCTAAAAACAATAAAGTTTTTAACAATAATAAACGCAACCAAACCACACAGAAAATCGAATACGGAGTCCGAAAACAATGAAATGCTCAGCTAAACTGGTGAGAGGGGCGAAGCCAGCAGTGGAGCGGGTAGGGCAAAAAAGATCCCCCGACCCCTGTGGTGCACAGGCAGCTGAGGGCGGGGATCCCAAGTGTGGGCTAGCTACAGGCGAAACCAGGGAAGAGGCATGGCTGGCTGTCTGCAGTCGGTCGTGCATTTGCACACAGATAAACCAGTGAAGAGGCAAGCGTTGACACAGATCTCGAAGGCCCCAGCGGCTGGTGCAGGGCGGCGGGCTCGCACATTTGTGCTCGGATAAGCAGGTGGGGGTGAGTGGTGAGGCGGGCTGGACAAGAGGAGAGGACCGCCATTGCTCTCTCTCTGACCCCGCCCCCACATACAGTGTCACAAACCAGCGACCTGGGTGGCCCTGCCCTGGTGAACAACTAAGGTGCCCCTCCTCATACATAACAGGCACGAACAGATCAAAGCATGGCTCAAGAACAACTCAGAGCCCCAGAGCCGATAAATCTAAGTAATGAAGAAATAGCCAAACTTTCAGATGCACAGTTCAAAACACTGGTGATCAAGATGCTCACAGAACTGGTCGATTTTAGTCACAAATCAGAGGAACATATGAAGGCTAAACTAATTAAAATGAATGCACAGGAAACCAACAGTAATGGAAAGGAAACTAGGACTCAAATCAAGGGAGCAGACCAGAAGGAAGGAAAAAATGACCAAACAGAAAAAATGTGAAGAAACAGGAATTCAAAAAAATGAGGAGAGGCTTAGGAACCTCCAGGACATCTTTAAACGCTCCAACATCCGAATTATAGGGGTATCAGAAGGGGAAGAGGAACAGCCATGAGTGGAAAACTTATTTGAACAAATAATAAAGGAGAACTCCCCAGTCTGGCAAAGGAAATAGACTTCCGGGAAATCCAGGAAGCTCAGAGAGTCCCAAAGAAGTTGGACCCAAGAAGGAACACACCAAGGCACATCATCATTACATTAGCCAAGATTAAAATGAAGGAGAGAATCCTAGAAGCAGCAAGAGATAAGGGGACAGTCACCTACAAAGGAGTTCCCATCAGACTGTCAGCGGATTTCTCAAAAGAGACCTTACAGGCAAGAAGGGGCTGGAAAGAAGTATTCCAAGTCATGAAAACCAAAGACCTACAACCAAGATTGCTCTATCCAGCAAAGTTTTCATTTAGAATGGAAGGACAGATAAAGTGCTTCTCAGATAAAATCAAATTCAAGGAGTTCATCATCACCAAGCCCTTATTATACGAAATGTTAAAGGGACTTACCTAAGAAAAAGAAGATAAAAAAGATGAACAGTGAAAGGACAGCAAACTCACAGTTATTAACAACTACACCTAAAACAAAAGCAAATTAAGAGGACAGCTAGATCATGAATGAACCATAGAAATGAAGATCACATGGAGGGTTAGCAACAGGGGATTGGGAGGAGGAGAAGAGGGGAGAAGGCACAGAAAATAAGTAGCATAGACGGTAGGTAGAAAATAGGGGGAGGGCAAGAATAGTATGGGAAATATAAAATCTAAAGAACTTGAGACACGTGGTCATGAACTAAAGGGGGGGGCATGGTGGGGGAGGGGTGTGCAGGGTGGAGGGGAATGGAGGGGGGGAATAGAACAAATGTAATGGCATAATCAATAAAAAATTGATTAAAAAAAGAATAAGTAGAACTTTTTCTAGTCATTTGTATGGTGGGCAATTCAAGGACACCCTGCAAAGAGGATAAGGTAAGTGTTAAGACTCAGGGAAAAGACAGAACCCGTTTGAAAAATTGAATGCAGTTCTGAAAGGCTAACCTAGCCTGCCTGTGGGGAGGTGACAGATAAGACCTCACCTGTAGGCTGGGGTGGAAAAGAGGGCCTTGCACACTGTGCTAAGAAGTACAGACTGTGTCTTGGGGATGACACAGTCAGATGTTCATTTCAGAAACCCCGCGGCAGCAATGTTACGGGGGATGGGCCAGGTCAAGGTGGGCAGGAGGCTGGTGCTGGAGAGAAAAAGGAAGAGATGAAGGTGAACAGACCAGCATGGCGTCTGTTGTGACAGTCAAGATGATAAGAGCACAGATCGGAACAAATGGGACAGACTGGAGAAATATTTAGGGAGGCAGAATCCACAGGTCTTTGGGATTCACTGGATGTAGTTAAAGTTGAAGAGAAAGGAACAGGTGTATGAACTTTGGTGACTGAGATGAAGTGAGACAATTCCTAGATGACCACTAAAGAAGTTGCCATCAGAATGTAGTCTTAAGAAATGACACTAAGTTGAGCGGCTGGACTCAAATGAAAACTGTTTTCAAAATGGAGGTGTCCCAGTGTCCAGATCAGTCAAGAACTCCGTTAGAGGTCTCTGCCCTAAGCAGGTTTACTGGGGGTTCAGGGGACCAGTGGGGGCTTGGTGGGGTAGATTTATAAGAATGCAGGAAGTAGAAAAGGGGAGATATTTGGGAGTCAATTATTTGGTTTGCTCTTGTATCCCCAATACCTGGAACATTGACTGGAATGCGGCCAAGGGTCAATAAATACGTCTTGAATCATTCTTCATGAATGGTTGGGAGTTATACAGAGGATTTTAGAGGGTAAAGAGAAGGGTACAAGGTACATCTTGGGAGGGATGGGGGATCAGAGAAGGATTCCCCTAAGTAACTAGTGTTTGCTTGAGACTCTTCATTCACATGCTCGTGTAGGCATTCATTCATTCAACATGTTTTTACAGAGCTTTCCCATGTGACAGGAACTGTTCTAGGACCAGGAATACAGCTGTCACAAAGGCAGACTAGTCCCTGCCTTTGAACGTACATTCTACAGGGAGAAAGATAATAAGCAACCCAATACATGAGCAAACAGAAAAGTATCCAGTATCAACACATGCAAGGCAAACAACTAAACTAGGATGATGTAAAGAAGCGCCTAAGTAGTTCCTCTGGACTGGGCATCACTAGGGAAATCACATTTCCATGGAGAGCTGAAGGAAAGTAAGATGATGGGGAGGTGAGCCATTGCTACAGAGAGAGAACATCCAGGGGAAATCCTTCAACAGGAATGGGCTAGAAGTGTTCAAGGAGCCAGATGCAGCTGAAGGGCAGCGAGCAAAGAGGAGAGGACATGACTTAAGATCAGATAGGAAGAGTTTAAGAAATAAGTAGGACTCAGGAGGTGATGCCGGGAAGAGCCAACGCGCAAAATGTATGTTGTAGGTGGACAGAACAACATAAGCAAAGGCAAGAGGCATGACTGAGATGTTTGAGCAACTTTGGGAAATTCCTTTTTTCTGAATTCAGAGCACAAGCACGGGTAGAATCCAAGCTACCATATGGGTAAAGTAGTTTTTTTGTGAAGTTTTTGGCACCATATGTTGTTGCAGTTGAAAAGAGAACTGTCTCTCTAGAAAACATATCTTCATAGAAATCTATAACCAACCTACCAGAAAAGAACACATCAAAAAGTGTACTCTTGGAAGGTTCAGTTATCTCATTAAGCTCCCATTGAGCTTAAAAGCTGGAAAGCAAATGCAATCTTGTATATTTTATTCGGAACAGGACCACGGACCTGTAAGCTGTCCCCACCCTTGCTTTAGACACCAAGTTGAAGGACTGGCAGGTTAGTCACCTGCAGTACACAGCCGGGGCTCGGTTCCACCTCTGCTTTGCTCACTGCTGTTTTCACTGCTGCCCAGCATCTCTCTCATCAACCATTCACTGAACCTGCCTAGAATGCTCCTTGCCATCAACTTCATCTATGCACCTTGCTTGCTGTCGTTTTCTTTTAGCTTCATCTGTCCTCTCCTATGCCTACCTGTCATTCAGAAAATATACTTTCTCTGTATCTCTCCTCAGCTAATCCTAATCAATCCCATGTTTTATGGACACTGTTCTATAGTTCAAAGACTTCCCTCCCTCTATCAACAAGGATGCAAACCCAAACTCCCTCAAATATGGGATTAATATGCGTGGACACATTTCCCCTGGTACCTGGGTCTCCAGGGTTGTTGGTCTAAGTCTTTGGGACCCTTGACAGATCGACACTCTGGTTAACACTCTGGTTAACAGTTGAGACCCTGTTATCAGTAGAATCATTGGTAGATTCCTCAAAAAAGATAATGCTAAATTCGCAACGAGAAATTTAATTTCGGTTCCTAAGTTATCAAGCGAATGGTACCTTATGAGTAACTGTTCAGTAAGTATATCAATGCCCTGTTGCTGACTGACACGATGCACTGAGACCGGAGTCAGTTGAGACTATTATTTTACGCATCACATCAGAAGGCTTCCTGAGGTGTGCCGAGATGAAACATACATGCAGGAGGAAACAAATGAAGGGTGGAATTTTCTTCCACTGACACTGGTGTAAGTGTGCACTTTGCACTCTTACACCATAACCGCCTAGTGCATATTCCTCACTCGACAATATAAATCTATAGTTAAGGTGCAGCACTGGAGAATTAAGATTGCCATCGTAAATGAGGTTGAAGAACCCTGTCTAAATATTATCTGTTGTGCGAGCCATTTAGTTTCTCAATTTGTGGATGTCCAAGATATATCCATGTTAAGTATTTTTCTATTAGGTGGCAAAATCAATGGTGTCTACCCGGGCTGTCATAAACTTTAATAACGGCTAAAACTCTTGGAAGGCTGATATATATACATATATATATGTAAACGGTAAATCCCTGAAATGCCTGGGAAAAAGCACAGTTTGCAATGTGAGTAAAACTAAAAGGCAAGAAAGAAGGCAGGAACTGCTGCTAGACTGTTGAAAGGAGATGTCTGTGAGAAAGCTGGCCCCAATTTTCAGGTGCAAATCATTTCTAGAGACCACAGCTTACAGACAGGTGCTCAACAACCTTCACTGTTTTGATAAGAGTGGAAATTGTCAAAAAAGCAAATAAACACAGTTCAAAGAAAGAGACAAGCCAATAAAAGGCAGGGTCTAAGAAGGAGCATAAAAGTGCAAAATGTGAAAAATGACTAGATATTTTATCTGCATTGTCCAGTGCTTTTTTTAACCCACTCTTATAGGAATGACATTTTTCAGGGCTTAAAATTTGTCATGTATAGTACCCAAGTTATAACAAGAAACAAACAACAAATATTAGTTATTTAGCTGACATAATTAAAAATGAAACAAGTATCAGACTTACCTGAAATTCTAATCCATAATTTTCTCTGCAGAATTCTCTCAATTTAGGATACACATTTTCTCTTAGTGTCTGTCTTTCTGCCCCCGTGTCTGTGGTAGAAAAAAACAACACAAACAAAGTCAATTATGTCTATATATATATATTTCTGGGAAAAAATGAAAACTTACAAATAAACATTAACATTAGTATAATCAAGTTGGGGGGCTGTATTTTAAAATAATAAGATATTTTACTGCAGGGGGAGACCTGCTCTTTCTTTCCTTTTTATTGACTTTATCAAGATGACACTATGAACAAAATTATACAGGTTTCAGGTGCACAATTCCACCAGACATCACTGTACACTGTATTGTGTGTTCACCACCCCAAGTCAAGTCACCACCACCATTTATCCCTCTGCACCTTCTTCTACCTTCTTCCAGCAATCATCACACTGCTACCTGTGTCCGTGAGTTTTTTCTTTCTTTTTTTCCTTTTTTGCTCACCGGGGAGACCTGCTCCTAAAATAGCAGTGGGGGCAGAGATCCCCCCGGGGCCGGCATAAGAAGCCCGGAGGATGGATGGGAGCCCAACGGTCACTGGGAGCCTGTGCTGACAGAGCTGAGAATCCACAGCTGATTCTTTATGTCCATGGAGACCCTCGCGTGGAGCTTTGAAATATCCACGACCCCACTGTGTTTGGACAGGTAGAAGGAAAACTGTAGGGTTATCAGTTGGTTTTCCTCCCCCAACAAGTGTAAGTTTCAAAACACACACACAAATTTAGTTTTGGACTTCCAGAAAGTCGACATTCTATCCCAATTTTCTATAGTATTTAGAAATACTATGACTTTAAAAAATTTAGTACAGCATTCACACAGTCAGCACAATGATTAGCAGAGGCAAATTGTGGGAGCCCACACCCCAAATGAGCAGGTTCCACACACCATATATTCACGTGGCCAGTGGTTTCATGGAGCACCACCTCTGCCCGGGCTTAGGGACTCCTGTTATACCAAAGAGGGGATAGTTCACAGCTGCCACAGTGTATAAAACCTTTGAATGAAAATATTTATTTTTCATGTCATCAAAAAATGCAAGAAGAAACAGAGAATCTGAGACCAGAAGAACCAGGCACTATGTGTGCACTTCACCTTGAATGTTTTGCACAGAAAGGGACTTCGAAGCCACCCGTGCTGGGCAGAACCGTGTGTCGGTGACAACACTATGAGATTCCTACAGCGAAGACAGGCTGTGCCGTGCCCCGCAAACTTCAGTGAAAGATGAAACACAGAGCTTTGAAAAATTAGGTTAATGTGTTATCTCATGAAAAGTACCATTTGCTCAATATACGTCAATCCCAGCCCGAACTAGGAGACATTTGCCTGCCACATTTATAACTAAGGAACCAATTTAAAAGAATTTCCTCATTATTCTGAAGCGCATCTGTCCATGCAAATTCAAACATATGCTCTGCTGACCTGCTCTACTTCCCCACTGTTCAGAAGCCTATTTTGAGATGTAAATAACCAATCTCCAGAGGGTGAAATGCAGCTGCAGCCTGTCAGAGTGACAGGGACCAGTGTTTACATGGAAACCAAAGATTCAGCACAAGCTTCTGGATTACCCCACGATCCAAACAAATAGCGTCTCTTCCCACAGCAGATGCAACCTGGACCGACATCTGAAGGAGAGCAGGTGGACCATGCGGAGCAGCGGTGCATTTGAGCAGTGCCCGCAGGCAGTCGCGGTGCTGGCGGAGGCAGTCTATGGAGCTTCTATCATTTTACACTATTTGTATAATCTTAGGATCAGACTCTGATCCTCTCTCACTCCATTTTAAGGGTTGAAAACACTAACTTTCTAATAAAGCTGATAGTATTCAAACATTCTCTCTAAAAGGCTTCAGATGTTCAAACCCAAAATAATAAAACATTTACCTTAAAAATAAACAGACATGACCAGATGTGTAAGTTGTGGCTCTACTAAGCTAGGATTGTTGTTAAGATATTTTTTAAAAAAGTATCAAAATAATACATGAAAAATTAGAAAACAAGGAGCAGAAATTATTTGTTGCTTAATATTTTTATTGGAAGTCTGGTAACTAAATACTGACCCTGCACTAGCACGGAGACCAGCAGGAGCACAGCACCCGATTGCTAGCAGTTACTGAGTGGTTGCTACCGTCTAGCTATGTTCTGAGGATTGCTATGTGAATTCCTTAGTCACTTCTGACCACGACCCTATGATACAGGTAAAAGTATTATCCCTTAATTTTATAAGAGGGAATTAAAAAAATCGAGAAGATAAATAAGGAGACTTATTTGAGGTCCTATGACCATTAAGTTAGAGATTTTAGACTTGAATCTAAAAAGTCATATGTCATACTTTGCTCTAACCATAGAAAATATGCAACTGTGCAAGGAATCATTCCTTGAAAGTGATAAATGCAGTAACTTTGGAGAATGGTTAAAAGATGCTGGAGCTCTAACATTTATGAAACAAACAAACCTGGGTCTGTTTGGACTCACCCCTTTCTACAACACGCCTTCAACAGCCAACTCATCAGTAACTTGACCTTCTCCATCTGTCTCTGAATAAATCTTGAATCTGCCTCCTTCTCTGCACCTCTGGTGCAAGCCAAACTCATCTCTCAGCTGGGCTCTGTCTCCCTGGTGCCATACCTGCCCCCTTCAGTCCACTCCACACATGCAGAGTGTGTACAACATGTAAATCAGAACACGTCACCATGTTGTTTAACACCGTCCAGCAGCTCTTCGGGGAACTTGGAATGAAACCCACACTCCCTGCCTTGCATGTTCTCCCTCCCCCTGAGCTCATCTCTCACCACGTGCCCAGGTCATGTGGCTCCAGATTACATTTCACTCATGGCCTTGGCTCTGCCTGTGTCTTCCTCCTGCAACACCTGGTCCTGTGATCATCTGATGGCATCTCCTGCCATTCAAGGGTCACCTTGAACACCACCTTCTCAGAGAGCCCTTCTGAGCCTTCCATCTACAGCACCACCATGTCTTACACCATATTCTTTAAATTCTCTGCAAATTACTCATCACTACTGCTGGCATTTGTTTACTATCTCCCCCACTGCAGTATGAGCTCAATGGGAGTCAGAACTTTCTTTTGTCTCACTCACTGCTGCACCCCCAGTGATTAGAGTTTGCTCAGTTAAAGAATGAATGAATGAGTAATACAACCCCCACCCTCCACGGCAGGCACCAGTGACCAAGATGAGTTGACAGGCAGTGCTTCCCTGTAATTACTCCAGAAAGATACAGGCACACTACACTACAGTGTGCCCTTGGACAGACACGGAATCGAGACTAGGTGAAACTCTGGGAAATAAAACCATGGGGTACGGTGGTTTCATGAGGTAAGTGAATGAACTGAATCACTGATTTCTTTTCTGGCTTCTGTGTTTCGGGGAGAACATTAATACATTTCACCAAGTTCTGTGAACCTTTCTAAGAATCGCCGGGAGCCTATGTGCATGTCTGGAAGGCGCTCTGTGTTGTCATCATTCTTACAAAAATGACTCAGACTTTCCCTTGCATTTTTAACAGAGAATGATTGGCGCTGGAAATAGAACAGTAATTAAGATAGAATGGATTAATTATGATGGGTGACAGATAAGCTGGCTTCATTATGTAAAAAAGGCTGATTCATACTGACAGCAAATCCGGATGTTGGCAATTAAAAAACATTAGAATGTCATGAACAGGAAAAATTAAGTCACAGGATGTCGCACATAAAAAGGGACCTGTAAAAAAAATGTGGATCGGAGACAGGGTATGTCATCAATTACTCTTCACATGTAGTCAGTGGGTCCACCGTCCATTTGTGTCTGCCTAGCCCTTCATGCTTCAAGAAAAGGTACATTAACACTTTGGCAGCATTACTCTGTTTTTAAGGTGTGGCTTTTTAAGTAATTCTTCAATGACTGCAGCGTTAATGAAGGTCTCTGTACAGCATGTGAGTTGCCCACAGGAAGAACATTAGCTGGGGAGAGGCACGGGTGGAACTGTTAATCAATACCATTGCCCAACTTCAAGAAGGGTTTAGATGACAAAGTTTCATTAAAAATAAGGGTGCCAAAATGATTGTGTTGGATTGGAACCTCTTACTACCCCTTCCTCACCCAAAGTTAAGGCCATGAATGGTAGATTCAGTCTTTTTCTTCTTGGCAACTCAGAAAATTTATTTTGAACCCACCATATGCCATCTGCTTACAACTATTATTGCAGCCTGGTCTCCAGAGCTCTACCTATTTGTTCCTGCCTGGGTTCTTCCTCTTTACCTGGTCCGCTTAGCCAGTGCGGACATCTCATGTGCACATCTATCTGGCTTTTATTGTTTGGGTTGATTTCTCGTTTGGTGGCTTCCCAGGGGATGTCTCTTCTCTAAGTCCTTTGTGCCCAACCAGCCACAGTCACCCTCCCTTATTTCAGTATCACCAAATGCTGTCAGTGTTATCGTAAACACCTTCTGAATTTGGCCACTATTTTTGCACTCACTGTCTCTGAACCCTGAGAGTCCAACAGTCTCCATCGACCATACACCTGTCCCTCCTCATCAGAGACAAGACAAAAGCAAAAACTAATTTGCTCATTAAAGATGCTGGCTGGTATCTGGTAGCCTCCAGGATGAAGGCCAGAATATTCAGAAGATGTACATGCGTATTCTAGTGAAGCTCCCCCTTCTGCTGCTCTTCACCATGTACCTACCCCTCCAGAGTATTTTTCAGATATGAATTAAACCTGAACCATGTCTCAACATATACCAATTACCATGTTCAGAATTCCCTATCTGTTGCATTGCCTTTGCTTAGCAGACTCCACACTTCTGAGTGTAGAGGCTCAAGTAAAGGCAGCACACTTTATGAATTCTTACTATTCAGGACACATATATTCTCTCTGGATGACCCCAAAGCATTCTGTGCACCCCTATATAACATCATGCATTGTACTTTATTATAATTATTTTTATTTTGTTTTCCCCATTAGACCTGTGAATTCATGGAAGGCAGGGACTTTCTCATACATCTTTACATCACTAAAATTAGGGCAGACTCCAGAACATAGTTAGAACTAAATAAAGGAATGAGCAAAAAGATTCTGTTATAATGAAAACATTAATTAAATCCAAATAAAGAATTAATTTAATTTGCCTCCATTGCCAAAATAAAAAGACAACCCACAGAATGGGAGAACATATTCACTGATACATCTGATAATGAGTTAATATCCAAAATTTATAAAGTACTCACAAAACTCAACACCCCCAAAACAAAAGACCCAATTAAAAAATGGGTAAAGCACCTGAATAAACACTTCCCCAAAGAGGACATACAGATGGCCAATAGGCACATAAAAAGATGCTCAACATCACTAATCGTCAGAGAAATGCAAATAAAACCCACAACGAGATACCATCTCTCACCTGTCAGAATGGCTATCATCAAAAAATCAATAAACAAGTGCTGGTGAAGATGTGGAGAAAGGGGAACCCTTTTGCACTGTTGGTGGGAATGCAGACTGGTGCAGCCACTGTGGAAAGCAGTATGGACATATCTCAAAAAATTAAAAATGGATCTGCCCTTTGACCCAGCAATCCCACTTCTGGGAGTATATCTGGAGGTGCCCAAATCAATAATTCAAAAGAACATAAGCACCCTGATGTTCACTGCCGTGTTATTTACAATCACCGAGATATGGAAGGAACCCAGGTATCTATCCATCAATACACGAGTGGATAAAACTATGGGACATTCACACAATGAAATACTACTTGGCCATTAAAAAGAAGAAAATGTTACCCTTTGCAACAGTATGGATGGACTTAAAGAACATCATGCTAAGTGAAATCAACCAGTGAGAAAAAGACAAATACCATATGATTTCACTCATGTGTGGAATCTAATGAACAAACTGAACGAACAAGCAAAACAGAGACAGACTCATGGGTGGAGAACAGATGACAGCTAGTGGGGTAGAGGGGAAGCGAGGGGGTGGAGGGACTGAGCAAAGAGGAAAAAGGACTCCTGGACCACAGTGCGGTGGTTGCTGGGGGAGGGGATATCAGGACACTAGATAGGAATGGAAAGAAATATACTAAAGATTATACATAAAAAATTTAAAAGTTTGTCAAGAACAAAAAAATCAAAATTCAATGTCATTTTCAAATAATACTTATGTTGACAGCATTAATAGTCATGTGTGACTCTGGGGTGATGTTCCAAAATACATCACAGAATATGAGACAGTAAATAAAGAGTTTAGGAGATCCTCTTCCCAATGAGCAGTAATAAAACTGGACAAAATTGTCAAAAATAAGCTTTTAAATGCAATGTAAACCAACCCAGGACCAATGGCATAAGCCAAGTCAGGAAATGATTATTCATGAAAACAACTGAATTTTCGGTAACAACGGTGGAGTCTTATGGGATTCTTCCTGGCCTTCTCCCACCACCCCTTAACCACACTACACAGCCCCATCTCAGAGAAGGCCATGCTGTGAACAGAAACAACTTATTAACAGAGAGGACGTATCCTGATTTAGGGCCGCGTGTGGGAATCCCCCTGCCCATCGGTGTGGTTAGCAGCAGTAGCGGTCTCAGAGGTAGACACATGGGGAGGTGTAGCAGCTCAGCTGGCCTGTGGCTTCATCCATATTTCCTAAGGAGATCAAGGAAATAAACAGCCATCAAGGGCCTTGATAAGCTCTCCGCAAATTCCTGGCCGATTGGAAGGCTACCCACAAACGTAAGAGACACTGAAAATGTACTGAATCTCCGTATATTCCTGGTGGACTCTGAGACTTTGAGACTCTGTACTGACACATGGGCAGTGGAAACAGAAGGAGGCCTGGTGGAAAGTAAGAGCCGTGGCAGATTGAAACGCTGACTCAACTTTGCATTTGTTCCCCACCCACACGGACCCGCTGGCGGAGAGTGGGGGCCTTGGCTTGAGGTGCTGTATTTGAAAAGAAATTCTGACAAATCACTGACTGGCACCAAACTATGAGGATAAGTGGGTGACTCCTAGGAAGCCAGGCATCCTCACCACCACCACCACTACCACCACCACCATCATCATCACCAAAAAACTGGGCAGAGACATCAGCAGCCCACAGAGTGGGAAACTGATTCCACAGACTTAGTCCAAGCAAGTTACTAAACAAACCAAAAGAAAAAAAAAACACAGAGAAAAAAACAAATTAAAAAATAGCACTCTGCGGTAAAAATCAGACTCCATATTTGTTACAGTGTATTACCTTAAAATGTCTAGTTTTCAAATAAAATGATGATATATACAAAGAAATAGAAAAGTGGGACACCCATTCAAGAGAAATAAGCTGTCCCTGAGAGAGTTTATACATTGGATTCAATTGGCAAAGACTTCAAAATACCTATTATAAATATATTCAAAGAACTCAAGGTAACTGTGTTTAAAGCTTAAAGAGAAATGAACGAGGCTCCACAAACCTGCGGGACATTAACTGCAGTGCTATGTGTGTAAAGGGAGTCCCAGAAGAACAAGAGATAGAGAAAGGAGGGAAAATATTTTAAAGAAATAACCTCCAAATATCCCAAATTTATTGGAAAACATTAATATACAAATTCAAAATGTTCAGCCCTTGCTGGTACAGCTCAGTTGATTGGGTGGTGTCCCGCAAACTGAAAGGTCACTGGTTCTATTCTTGGTCAGGGCACATGCCTGGGCTGTGGGTTTGGTCCCTAAATGGGGATGTACAAAAGGCAGCCACTGATGTTTCTTTCCCACATCGGTGTTTTTTTTTTTTTTCCATCTCTTTAAAATTTTTTAAAAAACCAAGTTCAAAATGTTCAAAGGACCCAAGTAAAATAAACACTTAAGACACAGAGTCACACAGTCAAATAGTTGAAACTAAATAAAGAGAAACGACTCATCGCACACAGGAGAACAACACAATTACTGGCTGACCTCATCAGAAGGTCAACACGAGCGACTGTTGCTCATTTTCAAACACAGATTTGGCTTTGCTCCATTCCTTTTGCCTCCTCGATACAAATTGCGAGCACAAACAATAATGGAACTGCCTGTTTTCTGACAGCAACCCTCTAGAACAAAGCCGCACTTCTCCCCCAGATGCGGGAACTCAAGTCCAAACCTGATCACCACCAGTCGTTACCGAGAGGCTGCACAGCCCTCGTAACATGGGCTCTGCCTCATCACAGCGAGCCTGCTAACCCAGCTTGGTCAGCCACTGCGGTGTTCCTGGGGCGGGTCTTTGGCTGGACAACAGCAATAATGATTTTGTAGTGGAGACACCTGGCAGACACCACCTTAACCAAGCAATCAATTAGCACGACCAGAAATGGAACAAATCAACATCATATTCCTCCTGATAACATGTACTGAGAAGAACACATCACTTTTATTCCTACCAAAAACGCGTAACATAAATGTAACCATGAAGAAACACCAAACCACACTGAAGACAGTCTATGAAATAACTGAGGGACACTTACAAACATGGAAACCAGCACCAAAGGGAATGTACTGAACGAAGAGCTGGCCAGAGAGACACGGGAGCCAAATGTCACCTATGATCCAGTGTTACTGCCGCAACTGGTGAGCCTTACAATACCCACAGCTTAGGTGGTCACTGTCTCGTGCTGATCTTCTCATTCTGGTAACCGCACTGTGGTTACAGAAGAGAGCATCCTTACTTACTAAATATACGCTAAAGCATTTAGGTGCAAAGGACAGACGTGTATGTTGAAACTGTATGTGTGTATATACAGATACACATATACACACAGAGGGATAAAGCGAATGTGGCAAAATATCAACATCTGCAGAACCTAGGGGAGCGGTATACAGAAATTATTGTACTTTTCTGTAACTCTGAAATTATAGCTAATTCCCATGACTTGCAGTAGTTGTGTTCCACCAAGTTTTGTGAACACATGATGAGTGAATTCTGAATGAAGCACTGCTCCTGAAGGAAATACACGGTCAGACTCTTGGAGGCCTCTGGTCACCATATTTTTATCAACAGGTCAATGCAAAACTCTTTTTCACATGTGTCCTGCTCAAAGACACCTTATTGAAAATACATTGCTGATTCATTGACACTGGCCAACAGCACAGTAAGTCATGCCTGAACGAAGCTTATCCAGCACAGACTGTGAAAAGACCACACTTGTTCACAGTGTGAGAGCAGAAAGGGGGTACTTTGTCCAACCTCAACTGCGCTGCTGGGCGGCTCAAGTTTTTCCTCTCTGTGCAAGCTCACGAATGACCTCGAAGGCCCCGGGGGTGTTGATTTGGGGGTTCCAGGTAAGTTTTAGTATGAGTGAATTCACAAATATGGGATCTGTGAATAGTGAGGACTGCCTATACATTGAAATAAACAGTGAAGAAAATACACTTTCAACCTGGAAGACTAGAAAATGGTGGCACAATAAATAAACTGAGACCACTGGGCAGGGGAGATACCATTTAATTCAGGATACTACAGGTTTGAAAAGTTGTCCCAGAAACGCCTTAAAGACATTCGGAAATCCAGGGGCTGATGAAGGTCGAGGCAGGGTAGGGAACGTGGTCACGGGATTTACTGATGGCAGGTTAGAGACAGCTGGTGCTGCGCGCAGACAGACCACGGCAGACACATGAGAGCCAGACTCGGTGCCTGACCGGCAGCACACACGAGGGTCAGATCACAGGGAGGGAGACAGGCAGGGTCAAGGCTAACGAATCAGGACTGGGACGCAGGGGGACCTGCCTTTGTTTTGGCAAAGGTTACTACATTCACGAGCTGAGTAAGGAGTAGCAGGCAGGAATCAGAGAGTTTCAGTCCAAAACAAGAATCAAATTTGACGAGTCAGAGCTTTCCAGACCAAGCCAACTGCGTTAAAAGGTGGATTCTCTGCCATTGGAAGCGTTTCAACACAGGGTGCCGGGTCCGTGACCACAGTGGCAGCATCTCTGAAAAGCTTCAATCAGATGATCTGTGTAATTCTAATATTCTATGGCTGATTTTTGCCAGACTCTTCTTTGGTGACAAATGATTGCCATGTATTTCATCAATCGTGCAGCAGGTCTGACATCCATAAACACAAACCTATCAAACGGAGCCAGTTTTTGTCATAGAAAAAAGCCATAGTCCGAACCACTGGAATATCTGGAAAACAAAAAAGGGCGGAGGCCACATCTTCACCACTGTTGTCCGTCCTCCTCCTTAGTTTGCTTTGTTATTTCGTGAATAATCAACATGTGAGGTGGACTTCCGGGGCCTGGGACACACCCCTCGTAGACACTCCTTACGGAAAGTCAGCATGAAATGAGTCTTCCAGCAGCAGACACGAGTGCCTGGGCTGGAGGGAGGGAGTGCAGCAAAAAAGAAAATTCCATCCTAGGTCAAGGTCTCGGGTACCAAGGGCTTCTCTGAAACAGCCCAGCATCCCTGCCTGTGAGTGGCACCCCCGTCTCACTGCACCAGCTCTGCAGTTTCCCTCATCACGTTCGCTCACCTGACAACGCAGAGAGCCTTGCTTTCTGTAAAGGGGAATAAGAGACGTCCCGTGACCTGCCTTCTGACATTACTATTAATCTTGGCTGTGTTTTCGAGTAGCTTAGAATAGACAAGAATGTTCACTGACAAGCCGCCTCTGGTTTTCTGAAGTCCGAATTTCTCTCTTTTTAAAAAATGCAGTGCCCTAGAGTTGACATTTGCTAAATATTAGCCAATAATACATGGCTTGCAACAGCTGGTAAAAATAATAGATGAAGGCTTCTTCCACATTAATAAGAAAGCATTTAAAGTCCTTAACACTGTTATTAGCAAAAGCAAATATTCATTCTTTATATAAATTTCTTTCCTGGTACACTGTCAACACAATCCTCCAAATAAACATACAATTCACCACATGGTTACAAAATCGACTAAATGTAGAGACATATGAGATAGAGAGGAAGGGAATTAATCCATTTTGGCAACATATGAAATACTGAAGTGAGAAGCATTCATACGTCATAGATGATGCCCATTAACAACCAGTGAACTGGAAGACCATATTTAAGTTGATATTGTGTTCTAAAGAATCCTTTGAAGATATCAGTTAGGCACTGCAATAGTTCCCATGTTGACCACTTTTTTGAACAAACATTGATCTGTTAGATACCACTAATAAATTAAATTATCAGCAAATACGTTCTGCAGCCCTGCCATGTAGAAAGCACTGTCCTGCAGGCATGGTGGGCATGAGAAGTCCACCCTACCCCAAACAAGCGAGCAGACACTGGTATAAATATCTACAATCTGGAGAGCGTGTAGTGGTGAACACTAACTATAATCTTTGTTATCACTTCAGAGAGGAAAGAGGAGGGAGAAATAGTGTTAACATTAGTCCCAGGGCTGACCAGTCCCAAGTAGTCATTTGAAAAAATATTTCAGAAATAGGCTGAATCTGTTTCATAAGCCTAGTGACTTTAGAGAATGCAGTCTGGGTCTCCACGTATGGAGACACCTCAGAGTCTTGACACCTGCTCTCTGGTATGAAGAGATACCACGTGGGGAGCTTGGGGCTGTGGGGGTGGGGGGTGAGCAGGTACGACCGAATCACTGGCTCTGCTCCTGTGCACTGACCTTCTAAGCAGGAATGTCCGACCTTTTGGTGCCTCTGGGCCACATTGGAAGAAGTATTGTCTTGGGCCACACATTAAATATACAAACACTAACAAAAACAAAAAAACTCAATGTTTTACATAAATTTACGATTTGGTGTTGGGCCTAATTCCTAGCCACCCTGGGACGCATGCGGCCCGTGGGCCACGGGTTGGACACTCCTGAAGGGAATGCACCTCCCAGGTGGGGCTACAGAGAGAAGTCATCAAACGTGCTAAGGTGTGTACAGTGTATTCCCTTTGGTATATTTGAGGACTGTCAGATCTGAGCTTTAGCAACATTGAAAAAAATAAACAATAACAACAAAGAACAACAACAAAAAAAAAAACCCCTAACACTGTGTGACCCTGTCCAGATACATAACCCAGTAAAATGAGTGTCTGGTTGGAGGTGCATTGGTGTGCATGGCGTCAGCTCACGTTCAGAGAACATCTCCCATATTTTCAAGAAAATGACATAATTCCAGCAGAGCTTAAGGCACGACCTACACCAAAGTTATAAGTAGATGGCATCTTAATTTTAATGTTTTGATATAAGTTTAAATACTTTGATCATTATGTATTTACGGATGTGGTTATCTGGTCTCATCACAACAGGGGAGAATTATCTTAGTGATATCACATCATGTGAAGAACATTAATACAGTTTATATAGAAGAAAACAGCAAGCAAAGTATTAGCAAAGTTATCTTCTTGTGGTAATGCTTTCATGAATAATATATTATCATTAGTGTGAACTTCTAAATACTACTGACAGCTAAAGGTTGTAAAAGTTTCCTTGTAATCCATTAGAGGATGTTTTCATTTTACTTTTTTACCGAAGTGTCAATATCCTATGTTACAAAAATCCTTTCAACATTTGCTTTCAAATAAAATATTCAATGCTCAACACTTTCATGGAACATTTTCCCTTTAAACATCCATTACACTAGAAGTGAATGTCTGCATGGAGCCCACTAGGTTGATGTAATTAAAATTAAATTTACAAAAAGGTACTGGAGACTTTATCAACAACAGTACACAATTCAATGCAGCGGGTGAATTACAGGATTTTTTTGCCTATACAGGCTTATATGGGATAACAATAATGCTGCAGTTTTTCAAGTCTTAGAGTGATCCTTAGATTGGACTTTATTTTTGTTACAGTCACTTCATCTTATGACAAAGTACTAAATAATGCAATAAAAATCAAAGCGATACCTAAGAATTGGGCCTCACCCCCAAAACCCCCCCCCCCCTACACCCCAACAACCACATCACTTCTATTTTTTTGCCAACGCAACACATCAACACCCCTTCCCACTCCCATAAAAATTATACCCATAAATTAACACATAAAAAAATTTTCCTCCTTGCTCTGTTCCCAACTTTTCGACATGCGGGACATCGCCTCATGCTGCTCCCACACGCCTGTAAGCTAACTCCTGCATGTTCCCTTTACCCCGGCTCACCCTTACCTGTCCTTCAGGTTAATCAGCTCAAAGGCCATTTCTTCCAGGAAGCCTTCTCTGATTACCTACATTCTCCTGAAAGACCTAAGTTACACCTTCCCACACTGTATACGCCTGTAACACCCTGCACTTGTGCTTTGTGATACTTGGCACACCTGGAACCACTGAGGGTGGCTTTCAACTCTGGGCTGACACTCCTGAGATGATAAACAGGGACCCTGTTTATCTTGTGAGGGCTGTGTCCTCATTGCCTGACACATTGGAGAGGCTCAGGAAATATTTTTTGAGCATAATAAATGAATGATTAATAGTTATTGGCTAGATGGACGTGACTTCCACATGGTTGATTCATCTTGGTGCCCTGTACATCTAGCCCAGTAACTGCTACAACATGAGCCCTTAATAAATGCTGACTGAATTTATTTCTGAAATGGTGTGCAGCTAACTTACCAAGGGCAGTTTCCTCCTCCCTTAGCTGACCTGTAACTGTGAGAAAGAAATCAGACGGTGGCTGGAAGAGAAGCAGAAATAAAATAACAGCCTCAGAAAACTACACTGATGTGAAAACGAAAAATGGGTTGCTCATTCAGCCTTGAGGCAGGGCACCTATGCAAAATACAACCATTGCTTTTTTTTTTTTTTTTAAGGAAAAAAGCATTTGCTAATAACTGGCTACTTGGAACTAATCCATGGCAGGAAAAATCAGAACAGCGGCTGCCTCTAGGGCTGGGGACAGGAAACGATTGGAAGGGACATGAGGGAACTTTCAGGAGATAAAAATGTTCTACACTTGGCCTACAGTTTATTCCGCTGACATGGACATTTCGAACCGTGGCGGATGGTGCACTCGGGATCTGTGCATTTCACAGCATGTAAACGTTACCTCAACAAGCAAATGAAAGACCCATCGATAAATACTGAACTCTATTAAAATGGTTGTTTGGCCTCGTTCAGATGAAGGTATATTAGCAACCAAAAGTTGAATACTGATCTCCAGAGAGCCCTTGAGCTATTCAGAGTCAGAAATTAAAATCATGGACCAAAGGTTAGGATAGCATAATGAAGAAATTCGGAAACTCTCAGGAAAATGATAAAAGTTTTCACTATGTACCACTGATCAACTCATTCATTCATTCATTAAATATTTTTGGAACTCCTAGTTTGCACCAGAAACTGTTCTCCTAGGCAGCTCGTTAGTTGTTGATGAAGAAGGGTAACAAATGGAGCCAGAGAACATCTAATTAAGCAGGATTAACTAGGGAGCTATAGGTTCCAGACACTCCAGGGGAAAGCTGCATTGCCTTGCCCACAGAGGAATAACATCCCTTGATTCCCCAGAGCAGAGCAGGCAGGAAGGACCAGCTTTCCAATTTCTCCAGGCAACAACTAGTTCATTCCCTCAGATTACTGAGGGGAGAACCAGTAAAGGGGAATTCCTATGCTGAGGACTGCAAGGTCAAAGCCAAGATGATGCAGGGAGTGGGCCCTGCACCAGCCCAGAAGGAACCAGGAAAGAGACTGGGTAGTTTGGAAAAAAGCCTGCTCTTTCCCAAGCCTGAGAGAATATAATCAAAGCTTAACGAAGGCCTAGGGTTCATTCGGTAACTCATTTGTTCTTGTGCCCAAGTGCAGGGCTAGTTGTTGACCCAAGCACAGCCTTGGTGGCAGACGGGCGGGTGGGAAAATGGGATGCAGAGAAGTTTTGCATCTGCGTCCTGGGGCTGACGGGGGCAGGCATGCAGCTGCAGAGGCTGGGCTTCTTCCACAGCCAGAGAGAGCCAAGCCACCTGGTCATGAATGAGGTACCGGGCACCTGGGGACAGTCCTTTTTTCACCTGGGGACAGTCCTTCTATCCAATAAACCTTGCCACTACATCTCATCCTCCTATGTGTGGGTCCCTGGGATGCTTTTCTTGGGAACCCATGGAAGGACCCTATTTCTACCAGCAGCATAACCACTTAGAGATACTAAAGAAAACATGATTTCCAAAAGGTTCCTCTAAAGATGAGAAGAACAGTGGTGTGGGGTGACAGGGTTAGAGGTGACCAGGTGGTGGCCCTGCTCAGGGCTAAGACTGCTTTGAAAGGCATAATCCCTCAGGTGGCTATAAAATGGGTGAAGGCGCTGTGATCTGGAATGTGCTGGCAACGCACTGGGTATACTAGCACCCTCAGCGGAGACCCCTTTTAGTTCATAGTGATGAATTAGCTTGCCTTCCGAAGGTAGAAAGAATCACTGTCTTTGGTTTTCTTAACTTACATCACAAACTGCTCTGGCAGGCTGTGTCATGTGGGACATCTACATGCAACAGCCTTTAAAACTACACATAACGACACCACGTACAAACTCATGCTCTGCTCCTGTGCGTGAAGGGGGGGTCAGAGTTTTCACCACACGGGTGGCTTCTTTCTTTCAAGAAGAAATCTGAAGTCTATGTAGCAAAACATGTGTTACATCTGGGTAGTGCATTTTCTGCATGCTACAATTTTTTTCAGAATTAAAAATTTCATGATTAAATTACAGAAAAAACGTGGAGAAACTACAATGGGCATCCCAATGATGACATTTAACACAGACAACATGGCATCTCTGCAACGCACTTAACAGGGAAGGAAAGCGAGAAAGGCGAACGCAACCTTCAGCATAAAAACATATCTCCCAAGTAAAACGCCTTTTCATAATGGATCCATTTGCAAAAGTGTCCCTTCCCACAAAGCAATGTGCCGGAGGGAAAACGGGTGAACTGACCCTATGTATCAGGAACCAAGACTCACTCGTATTGCAATTCCTGACATAAATTAACACTTTGATTTAATTCATTTATTAGTTAGTAAGTTGCTTATTTTTGAAAAATGGTTCTTCTATGCAAATGTGTGGTCTAAGCACTTTACAAATGAGAACTGCTGATGATGACTCAGGAAAAAATACAGATGTTATGTGGAAATTTCCAATGTGTGCCGCCCCACACCAGACTGGATGGGGCGATAAAACAGGAACACTGCAACCACGCTGAGGTATCTGTCCCCAAATCCATCCATATCTGCTCAGCAGCTTGACTTCTGGCTAAAGAGATTCATTACAAAGAGTCAGTCACTGGTCACCTCAGGGGTCACACAGAAATTAAGGCAGAGCTAAACTACCAATGGGAAGCACACACGTGATGAACAGAAATACAATATGAACAACCAACAACCAATGACTCAGCACCATTTCATACGCCTTTTTTCCAGAGCTTGGTTTTATTAAAACAGCTAACCAACATGATTGATCCAATGTGACCGTGTCTGTTTCTTTGTGTTCCGAACAGCAGGGTTCAGTTAATCCCGTGAAAACTAACCACTGATTCGTTCCCTTGTTTAGCATCGTGTAACAGATGACAATGGGCAGCTCCCAGCAATCTCTGCTCCCCCACACACCCTGCTGCTGTGCATATGGGTTGTGCCAGAGGAGGCAGAAGAGATTCTGATGCCCGAATTCTATGCCAGACTATAACCACTGAAGCCCCACAGACACAACGGCAGGCTGATTAAATTTCTGCACATGCTATCTTGAAAAATTAATACATAAATTTAGGTCGGTAATTAGAAACACTATAAATAACATGTCTGATTTGATAGCCTGGCCACTGTAATAAATTTAACAACTCTTTCTCCCTCTTGCTATATTCATTTCCACCTTGGGGTTAAGTGGTAGTGGCTGAAGTGATCCCGGAACGGGCGGCATTTGCAGGAGGCTAATGTGTGAAATTAATTTTCCTTGCCCTCACCGGCTTTATTGCTGTTGATGCGAAGGATCCACATAAAACATTTCACACCAGAAAATACCTCATCTTCTTCACACTGAATTTTTTTTTCTTTCAGCATCATGAAACGAAGCTCAGCTTTGTAAGAATACAAGCAGTAGACATGCATATTCAACCAACAGTTGAGAAGACATCCCAGTCGTGCTCCAGGTACGGGGGCATGGCTGCACCGAACCTCCCGACAGTCGTGCGAAGAGCACCATGACCTCCACTCCACACGAGGGGCCACTCAAAGTGGCGAAGTGGCCTGCCCAGGTGCCCACACCTTTTACTGGTTAGTTCATCATTCAATCCTGGGCTCTGCGCTCTGGAGTCCACATTCCTCCGACTGCCCAGAACGCTGAATCTAATGCTTTGCCTGCTCTACTCCACATAACTGTCACTGTGCGTGCCTACTTCAATGCAAACTGGGCGTCTACCTGACTAATATCTGAGTGAGTATCTTCCGAAGGTACTTTCCCATTCCAGGATGTAAGGGCCGGCTCAGGCACGTAACACGGTGAGAAAGAGTTAAACGTGTTTTCCAGCCCAGCCATTGGGAGAATCCTGACCCACAGAGGGCAAGGGTAATCTGGCCGAGACTTCACTGCTAGGAGATCACGGGGACTTCACTCTCACTGTTGTCACTGTTAACTAAAGTGCTGAGGATACGGGAGTCTCCAAAGCACAACACAACAGCTTGTAAAGAGGATAAACTTACCCAATCATATCAGAAAGTTAACGTTTTTTACAGATGGCAATAAAAGTTTTATTTGAAAATAACCGTTATGCATTAAACGATTCTCTGTGATGCTATATCCTTCTTGTCTGGCCAACCAAATGCAGGAAAGTTGCCTCTGCAGCATCTGTCAGTCACTCGCCCCCCACACGGGCTGAAGGCCGGTGATGTCATGGTTCTAACACCACAAATGAGTCCAAGGTCCTCACACGCGTCTGGTGAGTCTTCACAAAATCCGAGTGAAATTCTCTTCAAGAATAGGCTTGATGCTGAAGTAATTTATTAAAAATACCATCACTTGAGCAGCGTACATAATTGATACTATTAAACAGAAATACCCTATATTATGGGCACTAAAGAGGAGAGAATTTTCTGCACATAAAATTTTCGGTGAGAAAAAGCAGCTTACTGTAACTACATAGAACTTTCAAGAGACCAATGTGAAGGGAAAATACAAAGATATACTGGAATTCCAAATAAATTAAAGGTAAGTTGGAAAATATTATCCAGTTCCAATGAAACCAAAACATGTCTGCTTTCTCAAAGAAAATTAATGAAATGTTAGAAAATGTCATTTTTCATGTCGACAGCATCAGTTACTATAATAAAAATAATTTGTAAAAACAATTGCCTATATTATCTTTTTCATTTGATTCTTGGCTAACTTATACAAACTATAAATCAGGATAGCTTTACTGTATTCATCCACATTAGTATAAATATACTATTATATTGTGCATTATCAGAAGGTCTTGCACAGTATAGTAATTAACCTTAATGTTAATTACTTACGGATTTGTTTTGGCAACCCTAGTGTTTTTCCCCCTAGCAATTCCAGAGCTTTGGAAAAATAACCAAGTGTTACTGAAGGACAGGGAACATGTATCAGAGATCATTAAAAAAAAACCCACTAAAAAAATCTACTTCCTTAAAAGTTACAATATCTGCTGTAAAGTTGGCTGAAAAGGGAGACACATGGGCTAAATTGAAGTTTGGCCAATAATTACTGTAGCTTCACCAGGCTTCTGTTACTCACTGGTGAAATGAGTTACTGGTGGGCGGGGCTGAGGTTGTGTGGTATAAGGGAAGGAGTGCCAAATTACATGGTACCCAAGTGCACACACAGTCACCAGATTTTTAAAAAATCCGTCCTACCCATCCTTAGACATGGAAGTAAATGTCTAAGTGTGGAGTTGGTGGAGAGAGGCACTTCCCTGATGAAACAACTACGGAGAGTGACTGAGAGCCATCCCTGAAGGCTAACAGGCTCCCAGCATTTGTCTGTAACCTCCAACCACAGGTCTGCAGTCCTTGAAGGACACGAGGAGAGTAACGGCAAAGACAGAAATGTGCAGCCTTTGTTCTGGGGGACAGTCCACCACAAGGGTTATCAGTGTACCCTGAGCACCGGAGACTCACTGCTGTTAGGCAGAGAGATGTATGTAGGCAACCTCACCTACAGTTACCATAAGACAGAACTGATATCTTCCAGCATTACTAAGAACTCTTAGATGACATACCTAAGCACACTGAGTTACAAATGAAGCACACACTGTGAAGAGAATGTAAGTGCTACTTTTTAGAAGTTACTCTGTCAAAAAAGATGGGTGGGGACTTCCGCCAAGATGGAGGCGTAGGTGGAAGGACCGCGCCTTCTAGCACAACCAAGTTTAAAAACAACAAAGTTTTAGCAACAGAAATGTAGCCAAACCACAGAAAATTGAACTATACGGAATTCTGACAACAACGAACCCTTCAGCCAAACGGGTAAGTGGGGCAGAGCCAGCAGCAGAGCAGGGTCGGGCAGGAAAGATCCACTGGACCTACCTGCACATGCGACCCAGGTGTGCTAGCAGCCGTGGGTGGATCCCAGGTGTGGAGAAGCAGACAGACCCACTGAGGGCGCAAGGCGGTGGACCCACTGAGGGCTGATCGTGGTCACACATTGGCGCTCAGATAAACTGGTGAAGGAGCGAGCAGTGAAACGGACTGCACAGGCCCCAGCAGCAGGAAGCGGCAGAGGGAACCACCATTGTCCCTGTCTGATCCCACCCCCACATACAGCGTCACAAACCAGCGACCCCGGGTGGCCCCGCCCTGGTGAACAACTAAGGCTCCGCTCCTCATACCTAACAGGCACCAACAGATCAAAACATGGCTCAAGAACAACTCAGAGCCCCAGAGCTGATAAATCTAAGCGATGAAGAAATAGCCAAACTTTCAGATGCACAGTTCAAAACACTGGAGATCAAGATGCTCACAGAACTGGTTGATTTTAGTCACAGATTAGAGGAACATATGAAAGCTAAACTAATTGAAATAAATGCAAATGCACAGGAAACCAATAGTAATGGAAAGGAAACTGGGACTCAAATCAAGGGAGTGGACCAGAAGGAGGAAAAAAATGACCAAACAGAAAAGGATGAAGAAACAAGAATTCAAAAAAAAAAAATGAGAGGCTTAGGAATCTTCAGGACATCTTTAAACATTCCAACATCCGAATTATAGGGGTACCAGAAGGGGAAGAGAAATAGCCACGAGTGGAAAACTTATTTGAACAAATAATAAAGGAGAACTCCCCCAATATGGCAAAGGAAATAGACTTCCAGGAAATCCAGGAAACTCAGAGAGTCCCAAAGAAGTTGGACCCAAGAAGGAACACACCAAAGCACATCATCATTACATTAGCCAAGATTAAAATGAAGGAGAGAATCCTAGAAGCAGCAAGAGATAAGGGGACAGTCACCTACAAAGGACTTCCCATCAGACTGTCAGCGGATTTCTCAAAAGAGACCTTACAGGTAAGAAGGGGCTGGAAAGAAGTATTCCAAGTCATGAAATCCAAAGACCTACAACCAAGATTGCTCTATGCAGCAAAGCTTTCATTTAGAATGAAAGGGCAAATAAAGTGCTTCTCAGATAAGATCAAATTCAAGGAGTTCATCATCACCAAGCCCTTACTATATGAAATGTTAAAGGGACTTACCTAAGAAAAAGAAGATAAAAAAGATGAACAGTGAAAGGACAGCAAACTCACAGTTATTAAGAACCACACCTAAAACAAAAGCAAACTAAGAGGACAGCTAGATCAGGAGCAGAACCATAAAAATGAAGATCACACGGAGGGTTAGCAACAGGGGAATGGAAAGAGGAGAAGGGGGGAGAAGGTACAGAAAATAAGTAGCACAGATGGTAGGTAGAAAATAGATAGGGGGAGGGCAAGAATAGTATGGGAAATATAGAATCTAAAGAACTTGAGACACATGGTCATGAACTAAAAGGTGGGGGAATGGTGGAGGAGGGGTGTGCAGGGTGGAGGGGAATGAAGGGGGAATATAAAACTACAATGGCATAATTAATAAAATATTATTTTTAAAAAAAGATGGGTGGTCCTCACAGACAATTTTCCCTAAGGCCATATATGTATTGAACCTAACATGTGCCCACAGTTGGATAGAACAGATTGTTGCATATTAGAATAGTCCTGATATGAATGCTACTTTATACACATTGGTGGGGGAAGGCTTGTCCTTGATTGCAGAAGGCTGCATTTGAGGCCAGTTCAGTAAATGAACAGCAAGTAGCTTGGAGGCTAAAAGTCAGGCAGATGAGGATGTAAGTTCTGCCTGTCCCACACACTAGCTGTGTGATCTTGGGCAAGTCACTAAACCTCTCTAAACTTCAGTTTCCTCATTAGTAGAGACTTCCAAATAATCTGCAATATTATGTAAGTGACTTAGTAATCATGCAAAATCTTGAGTGTTAATTAAAAGTATTATAATCACACTGTCAACATTTGTCAATTTCTTTCTCACTACAACCCTAAAAGGAGGAACTACGATACAACTTTTGGAGTTATGAAATTGAAAGCATTGAGAGGTTAAGTAGTTTCTCCAAGTGTACTCATGGTGTTACTATACCCACAACACTCAGTGAATGCTACACAAGCAGAACTCAGGGAAGGAGAAGATAATGCCTCAAACATTACAGGGACAGACAATGCAAGCATGCCTAGCATAATGGCTGCAGCCAAATACAAAACCAGTAAATGGTGCCTAAGAATGTTGGAATTGTGTCTATTTCTATAACTCACACTGTAAAAGAATTCAGAATGACTGAAACGTCAATGGGTCTTGCTTAACAAGGACAGGGTTTCCTATTTCTATGGCCAAAAGCTGCATTCACTGTGTAAGAAATAGATCAGAGTAGACAAAAAGTCTTAACATGCTTTCCTAACCACCTAAATTATTTCAGGGCCAAGATATAAAGCAGGTTCAGGGGAGAGAACCCAGCATTATTCTGCATTCCCCACCCCCCTGCCTCAGAAACAGAGCTATAATGTAATTAGTTTATAAGCAATATACATAAGCACATTTTTTCAGTCTAAGGGTAAGTTACACACTCTATGCTTAAACTCTTGGAGATGTTTTGGTTTCTTTGTTTTCTTTTTAAAAAAATTTTAACAGCTTTCCCTTGAAGGAACTGTGGCTTATAAAAGAAGTATGCTGGTGATTTTAAATTAAGAGGCTATTATCATTAAACACTAATGGTCTATGCACAGCTGCTCTACACATTGCCTGAGATAAGCGACATTTTCCCCAGTGTGCTGAAGGAAAAGTCCTAATGATGGTGTGTGTGTGTGTGTGTGTGTCTGTGTGTGTGTGTAAAAGCCAGATCTCATCTTTCCATTTCTCTCCAGACGATCATAAATGTTGTAAAGACTTTACCAAGCTAAGTTTAGCCAGACTTTTTTTTTTTTTTGGCTGAAGTGATGTGTTGCAGAATCCCAATCACACAATACAGACAGTGGCCCAGATCAGGAAGGACAATGCCAGTGACATCAGAGCCAACTCTCTGATAATGTACAAAAGTTGTCAGAATTTTCAGTTGTCTACTTTGGTAGGAAGCAAGTAAGTTTTAAAAGTGGAATTGTAATTATGCCAATCCATGCTTTGGATCAGATTCTTTTCTTTCCCTGTTTAAAAAAAATTTTTTTCAATTGCAGGTTATACTCAGTACTGTTTCGTATCAGTTTCAGGTGTACCACACAGTGGTTAGAAAATCATATACTTTACAAAGTGGTCCCCCCCAATACTCAAGCACCGACCTGCTGCCATACACAGTTATTCCAATACAGTATTACTGACTATGCTCCCTGGCCCCTGGCAGTGATTTCACTTCTGGGTATATATCTGAAGAAACCTAAAAGATTCATACGAAAGAACATACTGTATGCACCCCTGTGTTCTTTGTAGCATTATTGACAATAGCTAAGATATAGAAGCAGCCCAAGTGTCCATCAGTGGATAAGTGGATAAAAAAATTGTAGTAGGTTTATACAATGGAATATTACTCAGTCATTAAAAATAACGAAATCTCAGTTGTGTTTACAGCCCCCTTTGCTCTCTTTCCTCTGGCTTGTCAAGCTCCAGCTGGAGAAGGCGGGTGAGTCAAGAGGTTTCTATAACATGGCTCATACCAGGCAGGCTGCCCGCAAATCCACCGGGTGGTAAAGCACCGAGGGAGCAACTGGCTACCAAAGCTGCTCACAGGACAGCATCCTTCTCCTGGAGGGGCAAAGAGACCTCATTGTCACAGGCCTGATACTGTGGCACTTCAGGAAGTTAGATGTTACCAGAAGTCCACTGACTTCTGATTCACAAACTCCCCTTCCAGTGTCTGGTGTGAGAAAGTGCTCAGGACTTCAAACAGATCTGTGCTTCCAGAGAGCAGT
The DNA here is from genome assembly GCF_021234435.1 of Artibeus jamaicensis. Lineage (NCBI taxonomy): Eukaryota > Metazoa > Chordata > Mammalia > Chiroptera > Phyllostomidae > Artibeus > Artibeus jamaicensis. The sequence goes on from NW_026521954.1 coordinate 5,343,354, forward strand.
TACTAGCAAGTGAGGCCTGTCTGGCTGGCCTTTTTGAAGCCCCCAACCTGTGTGCTGTCCATGTCAAACGTGTAACAATTACACCGAAAGACACCCAGCTGGGAGCTGCATATGTGGAGAATGTGCCTGAGAATCCACTAGGATGGGAAACATTTCATTCTTTAAAAAAATTCTCTTCTTCCTGTTATGGTAGTTCTGAATATTAGGTATTTTTTCCATGGGGTCAAAAGGCACCTAAGTATATGATCGCCAGTGGAAAATAGGGGACAGAAATCAGGTACTGGAAGTTTTTCCATTGTCACTTGTGTGTGAATTTTTTAAATATAAATGTGGAGACATAAAACATTAATGCAGGTCAAGATGTTTCAGTCAACAAGTTTTAGCAGTTCAACTTCATAACAATATAAATAAGCCTACTGAATTCTTCTGGACAATGCCAGCATTTCGATTTTTTTTTAAACAAGTAAATTTCTTATTGATGGTGACTAAATGGTGGTAGCATTTTTATCACACGGCAGATTCCATCCATTCACTGCACTTTTCTAACTGAGTCGCCCTCCATGCACGTATGGTTTAATGTCGTCTGTCTTCTGTGCAGTTCCTGTTAAGCCTGCCACTGAAATACATTAAACGGTAAAAAAAAAAAAAAAAAAGAAAGAAATCTTACCATTTCCAACAGCCTGGATGGACATAGAGGGTATTATGCTAAGTAAAATAAGTCAGACGGAGAAAAAGGAATATCATATGATTTTACTTAAATGTAGAATCTAAATAGCAAAATAAATAAACAATAGAAATAGTCACACTGCTTTCATTTAGCTACTAGGATGTGACTGTGCTTGCGTAAAGGACAAGTTCAAGTTAACGAGGATTTTTATATCCATAAATTAGTTTAAAATGAAGACATTTTAACATGATCCATGCAGATTACAATAGTGGATAACTGAGTAGAATAAAAATATATAAGGAAATAGAAGTTTATATTGGTATTACTATTTTTCTAGTTTCAATAGTGACGAGTCTTATTACATGATCACATGTAAGGTGTCCACTGCACAGTGTTCGTAGAGACTCAGTGAGACTAGAATCATTACTCCACGCTTTCGACCTCTTTATAGTACAAGTAGTTTGATAACATTAAATAAACATTATTTGATCATTTAGAACTAGATATTCTAAAAACAAGTAAAGTGGTTAACACGATGAGGGGACCCAGAAGTCCCTCATTAAGTGACAGCTATTATCACTAAAAAACTTCTTCCCATTCTTCCTCCTTCAGAGCTGAGAGGAGGGTCGGAGGGCCCTGGAACAGGTCAGATGGGAGTGGGGCTAACGCAACACCACCTAGCTCAAGTCCTCACTTCTTTTCCTGCTCACTCTGTGGCCTTGGGCATGTTATTTAAACTTCTTGTATCTCAGTTTTCCCCTATGTACAATGGGAATGATAACGGAATTATAACAGAATGAATCCCACTGGGTTAGTCGGAGGAATAATAATTTAATACATAGAAAACACTTAAGAGGAGAAATGGGTCCCTGGCCTCTACCTCCCCCATGCCTGTCTGCTCTGGTCCTTGATCGGTCCTTGCAGACACTGTCTAATGATGCCTTTCTCATCCTTTCAGGCCCTCAAGGGCTGGAATTTTAGCCTTTATTTTACTAACTTTTGTACCAAACAGAAACTTCATTCCTTAACATGAGCTTTTTTTGTTTCTATTCATCTACCCCCTCCCTTAATCAGTAAGCCCTTAGGACACGAGATTCCGGTCAGCATCAAACTGTCCTCAGGACCCAGCCTCAGGCCTGCTGCCCGCAGGAACAGAGTTCTGGCCGAGCTGAACACAGTCTTGACTTCCGCTGTGTTTCAGGCCCAGCCCGTGGAAGGGGAACATCCGACACACCACACCCTCAGGGCACCAGACAGAGCAACACCTGACTGACATCAGGACCTGACACAATGGTCAGCCGCACCTGCCCTGGCCCCGACCAATCAGCACAGCCCAGGCCCCCAACTCCTTTAACCACCGTGATTACTGGTTTCTGCCTCATACGGCCCACCCCCTGGAAGCCATCGGGGGCCAGGCCTCTGTGCACCACCAGCTCACCTGTGACTCCGGGCTTTGAGCCATTTTCCCAACTAATAAGCCTCTATTTCTTAGCTGCAAACTCCCGTTGGCATTTGACTGGGCTTTCAGCTGCAAGCAAGTGAACGGACCCCTTTAGTTCAATAACACTTGTAATAAAATGTCTGGCACATAGTAGCTTTCAAAAATTGTGGAATTCTACGAAACTCCTCAGCTGGACTCAGGAATACCGGTGTGGTGCAAATGAGAGGGGGCCACACGCTGCCCCCCTGAGGATACCCAATGGGTCATGTATCTGAGATGGGGGGGAATCCTTCATTAAAAAAGTCTGGATCAGCCCTGGCTGGTGTAGCTCAGTGGATCGAGTGCGAGCCTGAGAACCAAAGGATCGCAGTTCAATTCCCAGTCAGGGCACATGCCTGGGCTGCAGGCCAGTTCCCAGCAGAAATGCACAAGAGGCAACCACACATTGATATTTCTCTCCCTCTCTCCTTCCTTCCCCTCTAAAGATAAATAAATAAAATCTTTTTTAAAAAAGTCTGGATTAGAGTCCTGCAATCGGCATTTATGCTTTTCTCACTGGTGCTCGCACTTAATTTTGTTGTAGTTATTTTCACCGAGGTCTCTCTACTGGACTGTAGGTTCCACAAGAGCAGCATTGTAAAGTAACAAATGGGTCAGTTTTCTTCAATTTGCTCCTCAAAACGCACCCCCCACCCTTCTCCACCTGTTCTCTCCCCAAGCAGGAGGCTGATCTGTGGAAACTGAATCAAAGGGCCCCCAGTCCTCCAGCTTCCTGAGGTGTGTGGACGTTGGGATCCATCACCTGAGGCTAGAGAAAAAGACAGAAGTTAGGGTCTTTACACTCGCAAGGTCCTGACCTGTGAGGTCCCGCCCACCAAGGGCCTTCACTGTCTGACTCTAAACTGTGCTTTTTCCTGGATCCTTTGGACCTGGGGTGGTAACAAGTCTATTATTATCGGCACCAGGGATCTGCACTATCACTTGTGATTTCTCTGCTTTCCTCCCAGCTTTGATGAAAGTCCCTTTCTTAAATCCTGTAGAAATGATCTAGTTTGAAAGTGCCAACTGTTCCCTGCAAGAGCGCTGATGAACACAGTACTTTAGATCTAAAGAGGGGGGACCATAAGACAATTGTCACATTTCCTCTGGCTACAAGGCCAAATAGCAAGTAATTCTTCTCTTTTATGCCCAATCAGTACCCGAATGCTCTCCCCTCCCTGCTCCCAAAGGATTCCTATAAATCTTTGTGAATTCTGAAATGATAAAGGCTTCTCCTTTCGCTCTTCTCCTTCAGGGAATTACTTTAAGAGAACAAATCTCTGCCATAACTTAGAGATAATTTCCTATTTCTCGTTTTTATTTTTTACTTTTGGTATTTTTTAGAGGCATCACTTCGTGTGGTTATATTCTAGTATCCATGTCTAAATTCAGCCACAGGTGACAATATAATCTCAGTGGGAAGCAGTACATTTTTCAAATGAAACTCCGCTCTTAACAGATTTTTTTTCAGTGAGTAAGTGTTTTAAATACACTTACAAACATTTCTACTAGCAGGAAATGTAATGTAAAATAAATTGTTTTTGAGATAATACAGATATAATAGAAATGCTTCTACTTTTCAGAGCGGATTTCTTGCAATCTAGTCCAGATGTTAAAACAATTTTAAAACACGTTTGGAAATAAACTGATACTCATTTCCCATGTATTTCCATTTCTACAGGTTGCTGCTGTTTCTGGAGATTTCGCTGTGGAGTATGCAAATGAACAGCACATTGCCGGGCCCATTTTTTTTCTTCTGTAGGTGCAGTCTTATTGTCACACAACTCTTCAGTGTTTGTAAATAACCCTTCCGTTCCATGGGGAGGCTTTTCCAGAAAAGTTTTCGTCTATTTGTTTATTTTGGCTTCCAAAGGGACTGATGTTCAAAAGGAAAGTAGGTGGATAATAAAGCTCCTTCCCATAAGTAGACCTAAAACATGAAAAAACTAGTAGTGAATTCTGTATCTTCACTATTTAAAAGTTATAGTTTGATATTAACCATGTATATTTCTCTATCTTATTTTCACTTCCCTTTGCATTCTTTCTTCTTTTTGTGTCCATTATTCTTGATATTATACAAAAGAGTCAAGAGTGCCCTGACTGGTGTGGCTCAGTGGATTGGGCATCATTTTGCAAACTGGAAGGTCATTGGTTCGATTCCCAGTCAGGGCGCATGCCTGGGTTGTGGGTCAGGTCTCTGGTTGGGGGGCACATGAGAGACAACCAATTGATGTTTCTCTCACACATTGAAGCTTCTCTCCCTTTCTTTTTACCTCCCTTTCTCTAAAAATAAAAAAAATCTTAAAAAAAAAAAGCAACTGCAATGGGGTAAATGCCTATATAATGTCAGTCAGGTCTGTCCTAATGTTTTGACAGACCTGGCAATAGTAGTCAGAAGATCTTTAGCGGGGGGCTGAGTAAGCTGCACTAAATTGATAAATGGCCAAGGAAGTGAATGCTGGTTTTCACCAAGGGTCAGGGAATGGCAGAATGATCAAAACCCTTGCAAAGGCAGCAATGCATTTCAGGAATCACTTAAGTGCTTTTTTCTCAACAGATACAACCACTTTTCATCAGTTTCTAGTTGCACATTTGAAGGAAAATGTCACTTAAAATTGTGGTTGTCTCACAAGTGCTGGTGGCCAGCAGGGCAGACACGGAGGTAACAGCAGGACAGGGAAAGCCAGGGCCCCGCCAGACCTTGAGATTGGCGCTTTCTCTGCTGCAGGCACAGGGGCTCACTTGATTTGGAGTGTGGGTGGGACCCATTCCCTGTGCTTGTTACAATTATGTCCCAAGAAGTAAAAGAAACCATTTTCTCCTGGCTGGTGTGGCTCAGTCAACTGAGTGCTGGACTGCAAATCGAAGGGTCACTCGTTTGATTCCCAGTCAGGGCACACACTTTGGGTTGCAGGCTGGGTTCCCAGTAGAGGGTGTGTGAGAGGCAAGCACACATTGATATCTTCGTCTTTTCTCCCTCTCTTCCCCTCTCCAAAAATAAATAAATAAATAAAATATTTTAAAAATCATTTTCTAATAAATTATAGAAAAAAGTATGACAACAATGAATGAACAAATAAATCCCACCAAGAAGGAGGCAGACATTATAAAAAAGAATTCTGGAGTTGAAAACGATAATAATTGAAATAAAAATACCCTAGCAAGTGCAATCACAGATTTCAAATGGAAAAAAACAGAATCGATGAAATTTAATATTGTGTAACAGAAATAACCCAATGTGAAGAGCTGACAGTAAAGATAACTGAACAGAGCCTTAGAGACCTGTGGGGTGCCAAGCACACTAGCACACAGTCTCAGGAGGAGAGAGGAAAGCAAGGGCAGAAGATTTCCTGAAGAAACGACGGACAGAACTTCCCAATGCTGATGGAGGGAATTTATGTATGCATCTACGGCCTCAAGTAAGATACATAGAAAAAGATTCACACCTGGGACACAAGTAAGACACATAGAAAAAGATTCATACCTGGGACACAAGTAAGACACATAGAAAAAGATTCACACCTGGACACATCATAGCAAACCTATGAAAAGCCAAAGACAGAAAATCCTGAGTACAGAAAGAGAAAAGCAGGTCATCCCGTGCAGCAGAGGATCGATACAATTCTTGGCTGACTTCGTTGCATTAGAAACAATAAAGGCCAGAAGATGGGGGAGTAACAAAATGAAAATGCTGGGAAAAAAAAGTAAAGCCCTGTTAACCCAAAATTCTATAGTTACAGAAACTATCCTTCAAAAATGGAAGCAAAATTCATAAAGACTGAGAGAATTCGCTGCTAGTAGACCTGCCTCGTAAGAAACACTACAGACAGTTCTGGCGGAAAGGGGTGGACTGCAGACCAAGATTCAAATGCACCGGGTGAAACACAGAATGCTGGACACGGTGACTGTGCATTAATATATATACAACTCTGTACATTTTTCTCGTTTCCTGTTTAAGTTCTTTAACAGACATATATGAAGCGATAATCATAAGACTATTTTATTGGGCTCACTACTTAAATAGATGTAACTATATACGATAAATTAAGACTAATGGAGAGGGAATGAAGCCATTTTGGAACAAATACTCTGTTTTCCTAGAATTAAGTGCGCGTTAGTCTGAAAGAGATCATGAAAAAATAAGAGGCATGTTATGATCTCTGGAACCACTCAGAAAATAATTTCTACAATGTAGTTAAAAAAGCCACAGAGGAATTAAAATATTTACTTAAGACAGAAGAAGGTGGTCAAGGAGAAACAGGAAAAGATGGAAGGCCCACAGGAAACAACCAGCAAACTGGGAAACATGGACTACATTACATCCAACTCTATTGTTACGTTTCACGTGAATGGTCTAAATCAAAAGGTGGCGGTTACCAGACTTGACCGAAAAAAGGCAAGGCCAACTCCACACTATCTACCAGAGATCCACCACAGACTGAAGGATGTAAGTAAACTGGACGTGAAAGCGTGGAAGCAGGTATGAATGCTGACAGTAGCCATGAGAGAGCTAGAGCGGTTACATTAACATCAAGAACAACAGACTCCCTGTCAAAAATTATTACTAGATACAAAGTGAGATGTTTTAAATAACAGGGTCAATGCAGCCCCAGGATTTAACAGTAATAAATACAACAGAGCTAAAACTGACAAAAGGAAAACAGATAATATTAGTTGGAGATTTCAGTAACTGACAGGCCAGCAGCAAGGATATAAAACTGTCAACCAGCCCAAGCTGACATTTACAGGACCCTTCACCCAGTCTGTGCAGACTGCACAGTCTCTTCAAGCTTGTGTGGAGTGTCCCCCAGGACAGGCCACATTATGCCAAAAATGCTTATATTAGACAAGAAGAGTGGCTTAAATCAGTAATTTAAGTGTTGCTGTAAGATGATAGAAAAATGTAAGTTAAACCCAAAATACAGTAAGTAGAGTACAGGAAATAAGCGCAGAAAGCAATGAAATAGAGAGAAAATTAACAAAGCCATAAGATAGCTGTTTAAAGATTAATAATACTGATGATGATGAACATTAGAGCAATTAAGAAAAAAGGAAAGAAAATGCAAATGTTCGTTATCAGAAATAAAAGGGTTACCATTGGGTCCCCTACAGTTATCAATACAATAACAAAATAGGATGCAAAATTTTATGTTAATAAATTCAATAATGTCAATGAAATAGACAAATTCCTCGAAAACCTTAGTCTACCAGAACTGATGCAAGATAAAATGGAACACCTGCATCTGTTTTAAGAATTGAATCACAAAATGTTCCCTCAGAGATAACACTGGCCATTGTACATCAGTATTCTCTGTCAACCATTTAATGAAGAAACAGTATCAATCTGACACAAACTATTTTAAAAAACAGAGGTGGCAGTAACAATCTCAACTCAATTCATGAAGCCAGTCATACTGATAACTCAAACTAAAGAAAACCACAGATCAATATTCTTTGTGAGCACTGACTAACAGCATTTAAAATGTGAGCCAAACTCATCAATACATAAAATGGTAACACATCATGACCAAGTTAGGTTTATCCCAGGGAGGAAAGACTGGTTTAACATTTGGAAATAATGTAATTTGCCGCAATAACAGAATTAAAAAGAAAAAAAAACCCTGTATGATTATTTCAAATGATACAAAAAAGCCTTTGATAAAATTCAAAGCCCTCATAATAAAAGCCCTCAGAAAATCAGGAATGAACAGGAACATTCTCAATCTGATAAAGAGACACAGCAAAAAAACCAAAAGCTAACATCACACTTTATGGTGAAATACTAAACACTCTCTCCTTAAGACTGGGGACAAGAAAAAAAATCTCTCATCGCTTCTGTTCAACAAGTTTTTCTGAAGTACAATTAGTGCAATTAAGTCGAGACACAGAAATAAAACGTATGAAGACCTAAAAAAAGAAGAAATATAACTTTCATTTCCAGATGACGCGATTGTGTACAGCATCTAGAAAATGCTAAGGGATTTGTAGAAGAATTACTGATAACTCTCCAAAGCCTTATGCTAAGTGACAGAACCCAGGTGAAAGAGTATCTATATTCGCATGATTCCATCCGAATGAAGTTCAAAGATAAAACCAATCACTGGTGATGGAAATCAGAACAGGGATGCTTAGGTAGGTGGAGACTGACAGGTGGGGAACACAGGTATGGGTTAATGCAGGGGTCCCCAACCTCCAGGCCATGGATCGGTACTGGTTCGGGCCTGTCAGGAACCGGGCCGCACAGCAGGAGGTCAGCTTGAATGTGACCTGCTTGAATCATCCCAAACTATTCCCCCAACCTCAATCCATAGAACAATTGTCTTGAATGAAACCGGTCCCTGATGCCAAAGAGGTTGGGGACCACTGGGTTAATGGAAGCGTTCTATAGTTACATCAGTGTGTAGTTACACAAGTGAATATATCATCAAAACTCATCACAGTCACACTGTCGCCCTGGCTGGGTAGCTTAATTAGTTCTAGTGTTGTCCCCATATGCCAAGGTTATGGGTTCGTTCCATCCCCAGTCAAGGCACAAACAAGAATCAACCAATGAATGCATAAATAAGTACAGTAACAAATCAATGTTTCTCTTTCTCTCTGCTTCCCTCCCTCTGTCTCTCTAAAATCAACCCCTCAAATTGTGCAAATAAGATTCATGCATTTCACTGCTCACAAAAGGACTGGTAGCAATAAGATTGTGGGTTAACCTTCCATTTTTCACTTTAATATTCTAGACCTCAGTTTTGCACACACTCTCCACAACTAAAAGTACAATTACTGAGAGTAGCATGAATGGAGACAAGAATCTGGGCATCCTGAATCAAACCAAGTCGTGACTGGCACCGCTATTTTCAATATGTGTAGTGTTATTTTAGAAATCTTATTTGTGACTGTAACACGGTTATGTGTTTTTTACTCTAGCCAAAGATACAAGCTATCTAATGCCTATAAAAACATCAATACACACATCTATGTAATGCTAATGAAATAAATGCCATAATGGCAAAGGAATTCCTGAAACACTGGGCTTAAGTCACTGCTTTGGCAAATCAGGAATCCAATCTGACTTGAGTGGCTAAAAATGGACTCTTCTTTCATCAGTTCATGGAAATAAAGCCTGATGATTTATTTTGCTTTGTCAAATGAGCAACATTCAAATAACTATGGGTCCTGATGGGCAGAGCCAGGCATCTGGGAGAAGCCTGGTCCAGACACTCTCTTGCCTCTTAAGCTTCATTATTGCACCTGCCTTGTCTGCCTGCTTGTCCACCTGTCTCCAGTCTCCCTCACCTTATCAACCCACCATGCTTATGGCTCCCAGAATAATTTTCTTAAAAACTGACTTTCTCAGATCAACAGTCTGTTTTCCCTAAATATTACTAAATAACGTTTTAAAACTTACTTTTAGCCATTTCTAATGATGCCAATGGGTGATCTTACTGAAGAAAAGTACCGAATGTCCATCCACAGTTGTAATTTCAACATTAAGCTATGTATTGGAATTCTGCACAGGCACTGGCCGAAGCTGCTCGGAATTGATAGAGGACTGTAACAGAGTTTTTTTAGTAGCTAACAATGATTTGGGAAGCAAGGCATAGAACAAACATTCCATAATGGAAGAAATGATGGGAAAAGCCTCTCGTTAAAAATCACTATTTAAGCAATAATTTGCCTAGCAGTTCATTCAGGACAGCTTCCTGCAGGAGGCAGACCTGAAAACTGAAACGTGAACCTGTGAGGGTAAGTGGGGTGCAGGAAGAATCAGCTAGCTAATGGTGCCTAGTTACGAAAGTTCTGGCAAATCAGACTCTTGAGTTCACACTTCATCCCACAGGTGGTGAGGGGCAGCTTAGACATCTCTGGGTTGAGAAGGAGGGCAGGGAAATTGTTTTCTGAACACAAAGCTATCTTCTTTATATAGAGGGCCCCTGAAGGCAATGAGATAGGCCACGGGAGCAGGTGAGGGCGCAGCAGACCAAGAGTGAAGAGGGAGGAATCGGGATGAGAGGCAGCCACTCAGGGGCTCACTGGGCTCAAAGGGCTTCCAGAGTTCTCATTGCAGCTGGTTGTTTTCTATTTCATGCTTCGCCCTCCTCATCAAACATGAACTCCTTTCAGACAGAACCTACTGACTATTCATTGTTTCAACTTTATCAATTACTATTTTTAATTTGTTGTAATGATAATTACTATTAATTCCTGGCATATGATAGGGACTCAAATGTTTGTTTTTAAGAAATACATTAAGGAGGAGAGATTGGTTATGAAAGAAGAAAAAAGAAAGAAAGAACTCACAGACATGAACAACAGTGTGCTGACTGCCGGGTGGGGGGAGGGGAGTGGGGGAGGGGAGTGGGGGAGGGGGCAGAGGGTAAAAGGGGTACAAGGCCACGGACAGAGACCTGGCCTGGGGCAGCGAACACAGCACAATGTGCAGACGATATCTGGTGGAACTGTGCACCTGAAACTGGTACAATTTTGTTAGCTAGTGTCACCCCAATAAATTCAACCAAATGGGGGAAATAGATCCTTTTTTCAATCACTTGGGCAAAGTCTGTTTTGCCATATAAGGTAACATTCACAGGTCCCAGGAATGAGGACCTAGGTATTTTGGGGGGACCATTATCTAGCTCGCCTCCCCCTCCCCTATAAATTTAATATTTATACTGACTCTATAACGCTCTTCCAATAGAAATGTTTTTAACAATGCAACACACAAAACAAAACAAAAAAACAAAATACGTCATGACCCAGAGGTAGTTCAGGACTCTGATCCCATGGGTTTTTTTTTTAGATTTCATTTATTTATCTTTAGAGGGGAAGGGAAGGAAAGAGGGAGAGAAACATCAGTGTATGGTTGCCTCTCGTGCGTCCCCTGCTGGGAACTGGCCTGCAACCCAGGCATGTGCCCTGACTGGGAACTGAACCGCAATCCTTTGGTTTGCAGGTCCGCACTCAATCCACTGAACTACGCCAGCCAGGGCTGGTCCCAGGATTTTTATCACTCCCACTTTACAGCCCTCAACTCAGAGGCCACAGCCTCATCCTTGGGGGCACTACATTTCCTAGAGAACAGCCATACTGAAAAACACACAGGGTCCTCTGGGGTCTGTAGTAAAGGGCACAGATAGTTTTGTGCGCCACAGGTTCTTGGGAATTTTTCAAGTTGTGGGCTCTAATAGAAGCGATACCGCCAGAGGTGGCCCCGTTCCCCTCCAGTTCATCCCACCGCTCTCCTTGAAGCCCTGGCAGGTTCTTCCACATGAGTGACAGTTCTCAGATGCATAAATAATAATAGCAAACCCCCAATAACTAATTAAATGAATGACTGGTTAAATGAACCATTGTAAGATATGGTAAGACTGTTATTCTGCAATGACGAATTCTAATTAGTGTGAACATAAAATATGTATGATTTATAGCAACAGAGTCATAAAAGGAGGTCCCAGAAGCAGGAGACGGTTCTACCCAGAATTTAGTTATCTGCTTCCCCGTATTTTCTTCACGGTCGCATGCATTCTGTAACGACCCGTACTCTGCGATCTGTCTTCTCTTTTCTACCTGAGTTCTGCTCATCCTTTAAGTCTCAGCCCCAAATTCTGACATTTTCTCAAGTTATTCAGCTCCATTGTGTATTTCATTTCTCTGAAACTTCAGCCCTTATTTTAATTAACCTTAAGCTGTCTTAAGATATCTCTTCTCTTACAGTGGTATTTGCAACCCAATTTAACACATTTCCTGTCAGTATTGCACAGTGCTAGGTGCCAGGTGGGGTAAAAATGAGAAAGACATAACACTTTCTGTCAGGATTCAGTATGCCAGTATAATGATCCCAGGCATGTAAGAAATGATCGATGCCATGGGGGAAAACCAGGGAAGGTAAAATAAAGATGCGCTCCTCGTGCTGAATTAAGATGACTATAAATAGACTGTAATGGGGTTTGAGACGTCGTACAGGGTTGGTAGCTGCAGCAAGTACCAGGTATTGTATCCAACCCCCTTCCTTTCCCTTCCCTTCCCTTCCCTTCATCTGTTAAAAGATCATTTTCCCCATTTCCACTCTCCAGCTTTAATGCAGGACCATCTGGCCACAGTGACCCATCTAAGGGCTGGGCATGTGACCAAACCCAAGCCAACCAGAGTCATTCACTCAGAAGGTTTTTCAAAATCTGGTTAAAGCTCTAAAATTCTAAGCTTGAACTAACCTGTGGCCACGTCCACTTCTGCCCAGGTAAGAAAAGATGGTCTGAGAGAATTTGGGAGGGAGGGGAGGAGAAGCAGAAGCAAGTAGGCAGTCCTGATGGTGTTCGAGTTCCCGACTGCTAGGGACTGAATTTTTGTCCCATCCAAACCCATAGGCTAAAGCCCCGATCCCCAGTGCGGTAGTACTTGGAGACAGGGTCTTTGGGAGGCGACCCCATGATGGGATTAGTGCCCTTTTAGGAAAAGAAGCACAGACCAGAGTCCCCTCTGTGAGTCCCCTGCCATGTGAGAATCCGGAGAGAAAAGATCCCTCTCTAATCGGAGAAGTAGGCTCTCACCAGGAACCACATCTCCTAGGCCCTCGATCTTAGACTCCAAGCCTCCGGAACATTGAGAAATAAATGTTGCCTAAGACACCCAGTTGATGGTATTTTGTTACAGCAGCTTGAGCTGACTAAGACACTGATCACTGACCCCAGCTGTTTCTAGGCCAGATCCACCCCTGCTGTGCCCTTACGCAATGCAATTACTTGAGTTAATCAGGTCTCCAGCTCTTGCTTAAATGAGTTTGAGCTGGGTTTCTGTCACCTGTACCCAAAGTGTCCTGGCTCGTTTGGGAAAAACAGAAATACCGAAAGGAGAACAGAGCACTTGAGACTGACCTTGAAAGATGGCTGGGATTCTGAAAAGTGAACAGGATACAAGAGCATCCACAAACAAAGGCTGAAAGGAGGGAAAGGGCAGGACCATAGCCAGAAAGGATACCCTGAGATGCTTGGTGGAAGATGAAACTTAGAAGAAGAAACTGTGGCATCTTGTAGAAGACACAGAATCTTCTACATCTTCCAAGATTACTGTAGAATCTTGAAATCAAGGCTACAAAGACACTTTCTTCTTAAAGCCTCCAATGCTGTGGTAGGCTAAATAAGGAACCCCAAAGATATCCACATCCTAAACCCTGACAACCTAGGAATGTTACCTTACATGGCGAATGGGACTTCACATATGAGATTAAAACAAGAATCCTGAGATGAAGAAGTTATTCAGGATTATCTGGGAGGGCCCGATATAATCACAAAGGTCCTTATAAGAGGAAGGCAGAAGGTTCAGAGTGAAAGGAGGAATGGTGAGTATGAGAGCCGAATCAGCGAAGGAGATACGATGCCTGCCACTGGCTTTGAGGATGGAAGAGGGGGTCATGAGTCAAAAAACGCAGGTAGACTCTAGAAGCTGGAAGAGGTAAGGCAACAGATTCTCCCTGGAGCTTCCAGAAAGAAGGCAAGCCTGTCAACACCTTGACATTAGCCCAGTAAAACAATTCAGTCTTCTGAGCCCAGAGCTATAAGATAATAAATCTGTGTGGTCACAAGCCACTAGCTGTCACTTGTTATAGAGGCAGTAGGAAACTAATACAAATGTTGTATGTTTGTTAGCTGCTTTCTAGTCTTCCAGATGTCAGTGTCAGTTAGCTGTATTTCAAGTTCCTGGGTGTAAACCCCACGTCTCATGGTCCTGCGGGTCATTACAGAGACTGTGCAGAGGAGGGTCAATGAAATCTCACTAGTTCACATAACTCACCTCAAGTTACCTTATTAGAAGCGTATCCTTGGCTGTCTCAACATAAAAAAGGCCTCACGTTTTCCTTAAAAACACTCAGTACTGTCATGACCACTGCGAGGTACTCCTTTCTTTTCCTTCTGACTCTACTTAAATGGGGGTGGGTAGAAAATTTTATAGGCAAGTCACGGGTAGGCTGGACTGGGGCTTGAAATGTGATTGTTTTGGTCTGATTTTAACATTGAAATTTATGTAAATTTAAGCATTAAATGGCTGGGAGACCTACTTTGTGGTTCATTCAACCTTACAGATTCTGCAATAAACACCCTCCAGCATATTTTGATAATATAACCGTTTTGGCCGAAGAGTTATGCCAAAAACAGATGCTCTGCATTTTATTTTTTATCTTGCAGATATTACTTTAGTTAGAAAAGAGTATTAAATGTTTAAAATATTAAAAATATACTATATAAATCTAAATATGAATAATCTTTTACAGAACTTAAATCGGAAATTAAATATTTACATGTATATGTAGACTATAACTGCATTAATAAGAAGAGGGCTAGATCCTGTATTTATTTTTGCTTCTGATTTTACTGCTCATCCAACAGAACAAAGCTTTGTTTTTATACCTTGTGAACCTTCGTAAACATCTGGTTACACATTAAGGGCGTCTGTGCTCACTTCCTCGTGTGCAGCAGAGAATTCCACTGCGCTACAACCTTGACAGCTTTGAAATGCAGGCTGAAGGGTCTGTTTGACATATGGACACGTCCAGACAGACACGCGGTCAACCTCCTTGGGCGAAAAGCTCCAGAACATTGAGTTTACTGGCTGTGTGTGGAATGACCTATTTAGGGAAAAGGTCAGCTGGTTAGAAAAAAATAAAAATGATAACACTGACTCCAGGATGAGGGGGCCAGAGAAACATCACTTGTGGTGTTTCTCTCCAAGTCGCATGCATGTCCACCAAAAGTAAAGCAAGCTCTTCTGAAGTGCTACGGACAGACAGCTACTCAACCTGCAGCAAGCCACTCAAATTCTTCCTGTTATACAGGAAAGGGCTGATTTTAAAAAGTCACTTATCATATTTAAATTCAGCTGGGCACTAAATGAAGCTTACAGTTCTCTGTCAGGATTGGGAGTCGACAGATGGAAGGAGTCACTGACTACAATCTCTCTTGGTTTGAAATGGTTTAGTTCAACCTGAAACCACTGGAATGGCCACTAACTGCCTTGTTGCCCCATTCGAGAATGTGAGTCTTAAATTAACAGCCATTGGATATGACCCTGGCGCTCCCTTCAACTGCTTTGTTTCAGGGGTGCTCAGGAAGTACTGTTCACCCCTCTGTCTACAGGGACACAGCCCGTGGTCAGGAAGGAGGGCAGTCTGCAGCTGCTTCCAATGACCATCCAAAACCCTATTGCTAAAATGATTTCTTCTTTTGTTTTAAATGACTTGGGGTTCATTCCAGCCTGTCATTCTCTTGTAATTTCTCTATATGAAAATTTGGAAGGAACCTGAATGTTTTGTCTTTGCACAGCGTGGCACACTCATTCACTTTTTTTCCCTGCCGTATTTTTCCTGGATATTCTCCTCTCCTCCCTCCTTCCTCCTTTTACTCTTCCTCCCCCCAACTCTACCCGCTGTCCCTCCCACACACAATAATTCCACTTTCATTCTGAATCATCACAACAAGTAGTATGAATGTATCTATTACATGGGCCGAGCGCTAAGTGCGGTCCATACATTATTTCATGAATCCTCGCAGGAACCTTATAAGTACTACTATTAGCCCCCTTACGACGTTGAGGAAAGCAAGCTCAGAAAGAGGTTAAGGAAGAAGACACACTGCCATGAAGTGGGGGAGGCCCCGATACCAGTCCTAGCACTTTGATTCCCGAGCCAGAAGTCACACAATCCTTTGTCATTGTGAACCTCTGGTGCTCCCTCTGCTTCCAAACCAGCCTGGGGGGAGAGGGGCAGGTGCAGGGGGAGTGGTGGACAGCTCCATCCACACGGAAGTGATTCCTGAGTGAATGGATGCATGAATGAATGAAAAAGTCACAGGGACCGCGAGACTCTCCTTCACCTCGGGAACCTGCCACGAAACACGTGGTCTACGTGTTCTCCTCAGGGCCCACTGCATTTTCCTGCTGCTATCACAGGATCTAAGACACCCAGAGTGCCCTGCGATCTTAGCATCTGCAAAAACTGTACCATGCAGCTCCCGCTTGTCCCCAATGGGGGTCATGTCACAGCTGCTCCTGCTGCTGCCGCTGCTGGGCTGCAAGATGCCCCAGAGGACGTTCGCTGAGGCCCGATGCCAATCCCCATCGGCCTCGTGGCTGCACTGCACCCTCCCTGACACCAGGCGGTGCTGGTGGTCCTCGCCCCGGCAGCTTCATCACGGGCTCCTGAACTGTACGTTCCCTTAGTTTCACCTCTCAAAGAAGGTTTGACAGGTTTCTAGGAGCTCTGGTTAAAGGATGTGGCAGGGACTCCACCTGCTATACCAAGAAGCAGCCTGGGTCACTTCTCAGTATCCCGGGATGAAGATTGACCCTATCCTCTGCCCACTCAGAGAGGATTTCCTGTCTGCTCAGGTCACAGGTGAGGCGGCTTTGCCTCTCTTGTATAACTCTCACTCCCAGAGTTTGGGGCAGTTCGCCACCTGCCTCCTTGAAAGACCCAATTCCCACGTCTGCATCCCCTCCCACCTTGGTTCCTTGGGGCTGGGGTGGCCGGGAGAGCAGGTTAAGCTCCACGTGCTTCCGCCCGACTGGGGCACTGAGCGACTGCTGAGCCCCCCCAAACAGATTTCTGTTGACAAACCCACCAGAACACATACACCCAAGTGGATGTGGACACGCCCTCCTTACCAACAACACTGGAAGTAGTTTTTACAATTGAGCTGTAATTCCAGATTGGTCCTGGGAGGAGGTCAGTATGACTTCCATTCACTCCTTTGCCAACTTCCCCTGGGAAATAATTTTTAAGTGTCCCTGTTAGAAATATGTTGAATCAATGAATGAATACACTCCCAAAATGAATAGTGACACCCCTCATCTTTTGTGGGTAAAGCTGGTTTCTGGAGTGAAGTCTAGAAATCACAGTGAGGGAACACACCGGCCCCACAGGGTCTGGCCTCTGTGAGTCCTGTGACCTCATTTCCTGCCGAGGCTGACGCTCAGCAGAATCGTACTACACTGGCTGCTTATACTCAGCATCTGTGCTGGCCGGTTGTCACGTGGGTTAAAATTTTGTAAAAACTGCTTTCTCTCCATTTATTCTCTACCCTGCTGACATTGTAGCTCCTTAGTCACCCGAGACACGATCTGCCTCAGGGCCTTTGCACTTATTGCTCCTTCTCTGTATTGACTTCTTGGCACAAATGCTTGGCTCCCTTCCTCATTCTATTTAGGTCCATTTTTAAATATTATTCATCAGACATCTCTCCTCTGACCACTTATTACTGTGAGAGAGAAATGCTCGCCCATTATTCTTTCTTCTTACCTTGTATTTTTCTCCACAATACCTATCATCACTTCCACAGACTTTACTAACAAAATTTATTTTATTTGCTTTTTTACATTATGGTTCCAACCACAGACTCTGGTCTATGCTTCTTTTCCTAAAAGGGCACTAATCCCATCATGGGATTGCCTCCCAAAGACCCTGTCTCCAAATACTACCACACTGGGGATCGGGACTTTGGCCTATGGATTTGGGGGGAACAAAAATTCAGTCCCTAGCAGTTGGGAACTCGAACACCATCAGGACTGCCCACTTGCTTCTGCTTCTCCTCCCCGCCCTCCCAAATTCTCTCAGACCATCTTTTCTTACCTGGGCAGAAGTGGACGTGGCCACAGGTTAGTTCAAGCTTAGAATTTTAGACCTTTAACCAGATTTTGAAAAACCTTCTGAGTGAATGACTCTGGTTGGCTTGGGTTTGGTCACATGCCCAGCCCTTAGATGGGTCACTGTGGCCAGATGGTCCTGCATTAAAGCTGGAGAGTGGAAATGGGGAAAATGATCTTTTAACAGATGAAGGGAAGGGAAGGGAAGGGAAAGGAAGGGGGTTGGATACAATACCTGGTACTTGCTGCAGCTACCAACCCGGTACGACGTCTCAAACCCCATTACAGTCTATTTATAGTCATCTTAATTCAGCACGAGGAGCGCATCTTTATCTTACCTTCCCTGGTTTTCCCCCATGGCATCGATCATTTCTTACCTGCCTCGGATCAGAATGTGGTGCTGGGATGGTATGGGCAACACGTGTGTTGAATAAACACAGTCCCTGAACACGGTTCAGCTCTCGGGACCTAGAACAATGTGACGTCTGTTGAAAGCCTTCAATAAATATTTGTTAAGTGATAATTGTGAATTTCTGACCAAAAGTGGGTTCTGACTGTAATGTAATAAAGAGCCCTATTCTCGTGGCTTGTAAACTTACTTCTGATGATAATTCTACAAAGACGCTTTTGAAAACATTTGTGATTGTGTCCTCTTAAGATGTCGACCTTGACAGACAGTTGGAAATAAACATTCTGGCTTAATATAATAAACAGAATATAAATGTTTTCTAACTGTGGTATCACATCACTCATCTTTCCCTGTCCTACTGAATGGGCAACAAAGACCATACTGGCAGATGAGTATTTCTTGTTTTATTTTTTTTAAGATTTTGTTTATTTTTAGAGAGAGGGAAAGAGAGGGATAGAAACATCCACGTGTGGTTGCCTCTTGCACATCTCCTACTGGGGACCTGGCCTGCAACCCAGGCATGTGCCCCGATTAGGAATTGAAACAGTGACCCTTTGGTTCACAGGCCAGTGCTCAATCCACTGAGCCATACCAGCTGGGGCTATTTCTTGTTTTAAATGACTGCCAGTTAGTTGAGCCAGGTTTGATGTCACTTTTTTTTTTTATTCTCAACTGAGGACATGCTTATTGATTTTAGAGAGAGGGGAAGGGAGGGAGAGAGAGAGGGAGAGAAACATTGACATGAGAGAGAAACGCGAATTGGTTGCTTCTTGCACGTGTCCCAACAGGGAATCAAACCTGTGACCCTCCGATCTACTGCATGACTTTCCAACTGGCCAGGGCTGATGTCGCTTCTTTACAAGATGAGTTGCCAGCATCTTCCAGGTAAGGAGATAATGGAACTAATAATAATGATAGTAATCCCAGTTACAGTTAATCAGAGCTTACTCTGTGCCAGGCATGTAATAAACATTTCACAAGCTTCATCTCATTTAAGCACCCTAAGACAACAATGGTATTTTCAATTTTAGAGTAAGCAAATCTAGGATTAGAAAACTTAAGTAATTTGCTTATGGTCACTGAATCAGAAAATGGCACAGAGCAAGGTCGCAAACTCAACTGTTTGCAGCTCCAGAGTCTAAACCCTTCAGCCCTTTTACTCACTGTCCCTGCGTGTGTCATGGGTTGTGAGCCTGCAGAATGGACTGCCCCGCACACCACAGGGGAGACAGTCGGTGCTCTCTGTCCCACCTTACCCAACAGCCCAGTGACCTCACCAACCTAAAAGTCTCACACGTAGGCCTAGAGAGGACCACTGTGTTCGGTTCTCTGGGCTCACAGTCTGACTTTAACACTGAACACTCGGGAAGAGTTTCTAAGTCCTGAGGCTCCCCGTTGGATCTGCTGTCCTCCCTTACACTTCCCACGTTCACATATTCAACAGAGTATGCTGACCTAGTACATCCACTACCGTAACAAACTTCTGAGTCAGACGATGGTGCAGATGAGACACGTTCACAGAGTCAGGATAAAAACCTAGACCCCAGACTTTTTTTCCTTAGAAAGAAAGAAAATGAAATGGAACTGCTGGGGAGTTTCAAAGAAATGAAATGATGTAACGCTGGAGTTGGAAGGGGCCCCAGGAGTCGAGTTTCCCATCCACCTCATTCCACAGGTGAGGACAGGGAGTCCCAGAGCAAAAGCCCCGGCACAGAGCCAGACGTGTAACGTCCGGGCCCGTTGCACACCCCCGCACCACCTGGGGGTGTCTCGAGAACAAGGACGCTCGCGCACACTCAACGCTATCAGAGACCGGGAGGAGGTTCTCTTAGGAAAACCCTCATCTCCCTCCAACTTCTGTATGACTGTCCCACAGCCTGATTGGATGTGACTGAAAACAAAAAAATGAAACTTGCCATAAAAATAATGTTACTGCAAGTGACAGGGTTCCTAACTGGTCCCCGGAGTCCTGAGCTGGCCCATAATACCAGCAGCATTTCATTTCTTCTTGCTTTTCTGCAGAGCACTAGGACGTGGAAAACTGCACTGCTGTCACCTAGTCTCATGGCAGAAACCTCCTCTGACCTCCTCCCTCAGTCCCTGCTTTCCCAGGAGTGACACGGCATTATCTTCCCACTGCCCCCACCCCCTTGGTGGCTTCGGCAGAAAATGGGAAGCCGAGTTCATGGAACACGGCTTCCTGGGAGCCCCTGGGGAGGCGGTGGCGCCAGCAGGCTGAGCGTCAGCCGGGCGGAGGAGGCGGTGGGGCTGCCATCCTGCATGTGCTTACTATGACGATCTGAATGAAGGCCAGCAAAGGGGGGGCCCAGCCAAATGTTGACGGGTTTGTTTTTCTCCTGAGATTGGAAAAAAATATTTGAAACTCATTTTTGAATTTGGTTCTTAATGTATATAATCTTTTCTTTTTGTTTTTCCTTACCTTTCTTCTTTTAGAAGATGACAGTTTATCTCGACTGTGTCAAAGACGGAACAAAAGGTGTCACTTTTGCTGATATCAGGAGTAGAATCGAAGCAGACTGACCTGTGCCTGCGGGCAGCTGCAGTGGGTGGGCAAGCAGGCAGGGAGGACCCCCTCGGAACACTCTGCTGACCTAGAACCGTGGAGATGAATTTCCTCCCTGCCGGCACCTGGTGGGCCCGGGGACGGCCTGCGGGTTTCCAGGCCAGGGGCTTCGTTTGCTACCAGGCATGTAAGACCCACACCCTCAGAATTCTGGACTCGGCACTGCCCAGTTGTTTACCACGCATGGGACTGGGGGCAGGTTCTAGAGCCCCGAGTCTCACTCTTCCCTTCTGTCAAAACAAAAACAAAACCAACCCTTCCCCTGTGCTGTATATCTTATGGATTCTGAGGATTAAATTCCGATGTAGTTATCTGAGCCCTACATACATATAGGGTGGGGCGAAAGTATGTTTGGAGTTGTTTGTATGGAAAGTAATACAATAATTATTAAATAGTAATAAAAGAATAAACTCTGCTTTGTGTGCTCACAACTATAAACCTCCTTTTGCCCCACCCAGTAGAAACAAAACATTATTTTTTTTTAAACTCTTCCCAATACAAGGGTCTTAAACTGACTCCTTGGGCAATACTCCGCTGTCATGTTACAGTTCTGTGTAAGGAAGTAACCAACAGTCAGCGCTCCTACAAACCAGGGCCTTCAGAGACGCTTGCTGACTCCAACGGTGCCCTTAGAGAAACAGAAGTGGATGGGGACGTGGGGAGGGGCAGTCTTCCTCCGGACCCGGCCTCCCTTCCCACGTGTGTTCCTGCAGGTCCTGCTACTGCCAGGATCCACCTGAGTCCACAAAACCCATCCCCTACCCCCTGTCCCCGCCATCTCCCAATCCCACTGTCCATCAATATACCCAAACTCCTCCTGCATGTATGGCTGCTCAACTCCCTTACCCCCAGGTCGACAGGGCCTCACCCAGAGGTCAGCTGGATCCCCAAAGGGAACGGCTGTAGAGACCCGGCCCTAGAGTCTCCACCCTCTGAAGCTAGTTCTCCCAACAGACCACACACTCCATGAATGCAGCTCCAAGTAGCACCAAACTCCAAACTTAATCAAACACCTTCTGTTTCCAAACTCCTAGATTCCTGGACCTTCCCTCTCACTCGATTCCACTCCCAGATGTGCAGGGCAGAATCAATGGACAAATGAATGATTAACCCTTTCATATTCAACTTATCATCCAGCCAGCTATTGCTGGTTCGTGGGCTGATTCACTCAAGAGACTCACCTCCTCCCCTCTCACCACATCTTTCCCGCCTCCAGCCCGAACACCAACATCTACAGGAACACCTGCATTGTTCCTCAACAGAATTCGGGGTTGCCACAACCATCACAGGCACACCACAAGCAACGGACGCAAGTCGGGTCACTCTACCGTAACAGCCACTGGGAGTGAGAGTTTTTAATCATACGTGAGATTTCTATTGAAATCCTTCCCAGGTAAAAGGGGGCTGCGCGGTTTTACCAGGAGTGGTCCCTCCCAGGTCCGCGTGCTCACCGCAGGCTCTTTGAATCATCTGCAGTGAGCAAACAAGGCGCCCAGGTCTAGTAGATTAACAGCAGTCGGGAAAATGACATATGAGTCTATGTTGATTTACAGCGTTATTAAAGGGATTCTTTCTGTGTGAAAGAAAATTTATGATTTTTAGTACATGCCTTTAGCACTTTTTACGTTAAAAGGTGAAAGTCCTATCTTTTTTATTTAGTTATTTTTCAAGTACAATTCTCTATTTCTCCCACCCCAGCCCAACCCGCCCCATGCTCCCCACCTCCCTCCCATTTCCGCCCCCCTTAGTTATTGTCCATGTGTCCTTTATACTTGTTCCTCTAAATCCCTCCCCTATTTCCCCTTAAATTCCCTCTCCTCTCCCCTCTGGTTGCTGTCCCCTTGTTCTCTATTTCAGTGTCTTTGTTTTTATTCTGCTTGCTTGTTTGTTTTGTTGTTTAGCTTCCTGTTAAAGGTGAGATCATGTGGTGTTTGTCTTTCAACACCTGGCTTATCCTTTTATTCTCACTGCATGTCATTTTATTGAAATCAATTTGCTCGCTATGGTTTTAAAAGGGGGTTGGGACTAATTTTGAAAAAAGTTATCGGTAGCTTCTGCTCTATTATTTAAAGATGAAATTATATTTATATATTAAATCAACTTCTAAAAATACTCGAATGAGGGGGGATTAAAAAACCCCAAAATTTATTTATAAAAAAATTGTGTATACAATTCATTTATAAAACTTGTTTATACAAGTTCTTACACGTTTGAACTGGTCACCTTCAAAGTACTCTCCATTTGATATAATACACCTATCGAGATGTTTTTTCCACTGCTCAAAACAGTTTTTGAACTCGTCGATTTTGATGACTTTTAGTGCTTCTGCCATTTTTTGTTTCACCTCTTCCATAACAGAAAAACGTTTCCCTTCAAGGACTTTTTTCATTGGAGGAAACAAACAAAAAAAGTCACTCGAGGGAAGACTGGGGGTGTAGGGAGAGTGGAGAAAGAGGGGGGTCATGCCCTTTTTGGTCAAAAACTGCTGAACACTCAGCATGCGGTAGGCAGGTGCACTCGTAAATCACCCATCATGAAATGGGCAAATGCACTGAAAAAGTCTTCAGAAAACAATTCATTGAAGCCAAACACAGCTTCTCACAACAACGCCAGCTGGTACACTGATACAGATGGGTTCCTAGCACATTCACCTAGTGGGGGAAGCCTGTACTACAAGGGGCCTGCTCTGTAGAAGAAAATCCCATGTTTTTTTGAGTCCCCTTCATAAGATGTTTTCATGGAGTCCCCTCCAGCTGAAAGTACACATGATCATATAGATGTCATAACTTGGGAATAATGACCTATTTCATGCCACAACTTACCAAAAAATGAAGTTACTCAAGTAACTGTCATTCCCCTATAACCACTACACCTCTTCTTTTCTTTATTTCCCATGGCTGCTAACAAACTGATCTGTAATTTCTGAGTTCTTGCCTTTCAGGCATTGAGGCAGGGCTTAGGCACAGTGTTCCGTTTACTCCTCCCGACACCCCTGCGAGGTGGTCACCATCAGCCCATCTCTCCGGAGAGACAGTGCAGCTTGAGGAGATTATACGAGTAACTGACAAGTCGTGGGATTCAAATCCAGCTCTAACCCCCAAATTCTTTATTCTTAGCTATTAATACACTAGTGTGCATGTTTTATTTTACTGGTTTGGTAATTTATTACTGCCTAACAAAGCAAAACCACTGGCTTAAAACAACCATCATTCATTTTTCTCTGGAATCTGCAGTTTGGGTGGGGCTCCCTGCAGAAGGCAAGTCTCTGCTCATACAGCCTCCATGGGCAGGGTGGCACACACACATGTGCACACACATGTGCATGCATGTGCACACGTGTGCGCATGTATTAGAGATCCATGTCCCAGAGGGCTCAGTCTCCTGGCTGTGGTCTCTCCATGCATGGCATGGCTGGGTTCTAAAGAATAAGCGTTTCAAAAAACCAAAAGTGGAAGTGGCCAATTTCTAAGAGTCTGGACCCAGAAACAGTGCTGTACCATTTCTTTGGCCAAGAACAGTCACAGGGCCCAGATTCAAGGAGAAAAGTCACGGATCCCACCTTTCAGTGGCCGGTGCACCAATGCTGTGGGGCCACGTGACATATTTCCCACACCTGGTAGGACTGCCAGTGTAGCAGTGATTTCATAAACTGTGAAATTCCTATTTCATTACCGCTCTCATCCACCCTAACTGCTCAGATGAATACCCCCCCGAACGGTAGGTCGCTTCCACTTCCCCAGAGACTCCCCCCATTGTTTTTGCTATTCCTTTTCTGTGCAGATGCCTTAGACTTCTGAAGAGGGACCCGGGGCTGGAGGGAACTTTGCTTTCCATGTCCTCTTTTCAGTGTTCTCAGGGGAGTTTCTGTTTTTCTTCAACAAGGGGTATCCTTGGTTAACTTTATCACTTTTTATCAAACAGTGAACTCAGTACTTTCTGAACTACATGTAAATTAGAGAACTTTCCAGAATACTGTCCTCTGAGTGTGATCTACTGAAGCTCCACTCTGCTTGGCAGCTAACTAGTACGCAGGTTCTACCACACGCAAGTAGACGGCCAGTCCACGTAACAGTCTCAACACAACACATCTTCCTCCTTCAGAAGTGATGATTCTACCAGTTCTGTCATTTGGGCAAGGAAATTTCTCACCAGTTATTGCTTGGAAAAAACTTTCCTTTCACACAGGCTTGCCCTCGCTACCTTGGCCAAAACAAAACATAACCCAAGGCTTCCCACTCTTTGCTGCTGACATGGGCCCATTCATTCCTCTACTGCATGTGTTCACAGCTGCAAATGCACTGCGTAAACAAGGACATGCATCAGTCCTCACTCTGCAGACATTCATAATCAATCACTGGTCTCTGTCCCACCAAGCCTGGGTGTGGCCATAAGCATTTGTGGCTGCAACACAATAGTGGCTTCATCAGCCACTGCGGACCAAGCAATGAGACCTCCGGGATATATAGTACTCCCTCTCTCTCTCTGTGGAACACCTTCTGTTCGGATAATCAAGTCTTCCTGAGCTCTCAAATACTGTTCTGAATTCCTCATTCTCCCTCAATCACCCTTCCTGCTGCCCAGCCCCTGCATCTATTCTCCGAGAAACCTGAAGACATACTTCATGCCACCCACAGTGCTGGCTGTTCTTAGTCCTTGGACCCAACAGTGACCTCAGCCAGGAAATGTCTCATCAGTTCTCCCCCAAGCCCCTGGGACTCAGGGACAGATCACCTGGGCAGCAGTTCTCCCCCCGCCTTGTTCTAGTCCCGGCAACATACCTGGTCCCAGGACCTCAGCCCCAGCTCAGGACTAGGGGCTGGGACCTTGCCGGGATTTTACCAGATGCTCCTTCTCTGCCTACACCCCCATATTCTCCACCTCAGGGTGGGTTTTGTGCCCACATCCTTGTTTTACCTTCATTCTTTGTACCTGCCTGAACGCCTCCAATTTATCTGAGTAAATTCCTGAGTTATTCTTCTGACACTCAAGGAAACTAAATTTCAGCACATGCTTTGCTCATTTGCTGAATAATCTCTGATATCAGATCTTCTGGTAACAAATGATTTCTCTTCCAAAACTGTGTTCCATGTCTGTGCCCCTCCTACCAGTCTCGACGGATGTGGCTTCTTATATCCGTAATTGTTGGCCTTCCATTTAACTTGATTTCTGATGTTTCTGAGTGATGACTGTTCTAGAATTTGGTTGTAATTTTGATGTGGCTGTGCAGAGGCGAGCCATGTCCGCCTGTGCCGCTGGCTGGCTTGACTGGAAGCCCCAAATTGTGTTCCTCTCTTGGATCTGGACTTGTTTTCATCATGTACAACTGGGCCAGCTCCCTCCTGCCATTAGGTCTGTTTCTCAGATCAGATACACCTTGGTCTTTGAGTAAGTTTGGCCACCTCGTGCCTGACTGGGAATCAGACTGGATGGTTCGATTCTCATTATTCTAACTGGCCTTTCATGTAGACATCCCTCTCACAACCACAGCGCCTGTACTTTTAGTAGTGGTTGTTTGTCCTGCCTTACGGATGGATGAGTCTAAAGACTGAAGACAGCAGTATGTATCTCTTACTTCCTTTGTAATGCTCCACACCAACCAGTCAGGAGTTTGGTTGTATATAACAGGTATCTAGTAAGTATGGCAGCTGATGCTTAGAATAAAATTTAAAGGAAATATACGTGGTGGCCAGATCTCTCTGAATGACACTGCATATAATGGATCAGATTAAGCATTATGAGAGAGACTTTCAATTTTGTGGTTTCCTTTCTGAGTTAAATTCTGTAATCACTCTTGGAATAAGACGCCTGACATCTGGGCTTTGCTCTTTTGAGTGTATCCATGTCAAAGTCTTTGATATATTTTGGACTGAAAATGAGATTTCAAGGAAGCATTTCATTAGAAGTGGGTATTGCTCCATCTGAACTGCATCCAAAGCTGTAATTTATCCTTTTATTAACTTTCTATCACATAACTCCTTTTTCTAATTATGCATCAGCCCACTTTAATTTCTTGAATGAATCTTCTTTGATCTCAACAAAAAATATAATGGAAGCTAAAGCCTTGAAGAAGACAAAGGTGTCTACCTTTCAGTAACACCAGACGCTCTTCTCAATTGGTTGTACATAGCTCAGCACCTGTGTATACTTTTGAGACACCTACTATGTGTTACATTTATTTAAATCGCATGACCATTAACAACAAAACTTAAAAGAATTTTTGAGTTGGAAAAACTTTATCAAACCCAGTACTTTGCAGACAAATTCCTGTTACTCGGTAGGAATGGCATCATATCCCATTTTCAAAGGAGTATATGAGTTTGCACTTAATTTTTTTCAATTGTCTATTGCTGCATATTACTTTATCCCGAAACCTAGCGGTTTAAAACAGCGTATTATTTCTAGAGAAATTAGGTGACTTTTCCCAAGGCTGTGCCAAGCACTCCCCTATAAAAGTATTCTGATGCTGGCATTTGATATAGATCTAACTTTTATTCATAAGGTTACGTCATATCTTATACCTTACTGTATTCTCTTCTTTGTATTAAGATAGTTGGCTGCAATAAAAGTTGGGTTATGTCAAACTAGATATCTAATTTAAATGATCCTGAATAATTAAAGGATCCCACTGTGCACAAATGTTAAAACTGAACTGAATATTCACGTCAGGGTTGAGAAGCCCTGCTTCCTCTAACTGAGGTCTCTCCTGGAACAAAAGACTCCTTGGACTTTTCTTTACCTCTTCACTTGCTCTGTCCAGACCTGGAGTGAAGGGCATAAGAGGGAATTTATTTGATGAGAAAATATGGGAAGAAGAAACCAGCAAGCTTGACTCAGCTGTTTGCTAGTCCCCCAGGACCTGATCTGCCCACAGGAAGTGTGGGTACACTCTCTCCAAGGTTTCGGGGGCAGGCCCCCTGGACACCCCCTAATGTGGGCGTGGAAGAATGTCCGATTAGGAGGCCCCAAAGCATTCTCCATCGTTATCCTTATCAGTCCAAATAGGATATTTTGATCTCCTGTCTAAAAATTCCCTGGTATTTTTTTCTCAGTTTAGAATTTGGGAGGTTCTAGAGGGGCACCGTTTACAAAGCCAACATCCATCCTCAACAACGTATCATTATCATCATCAACCATGATTACTAGTACTGGTTTAGTGCTGTGCCAGGCTACTAGATTACTCACTTTCTGTGCATACCACCATTTAATCTAATTATAACAAAGGTCAAAGAAAGCGCACACCATATATCCTGGGGTTTTGCTGCTATTGAAACCAGCCACCATGAATCCTTGCTTTTCCCAGCATGCACACGCCTCTCCTCACGCCCAGAGCTGGGGGGCTCTTTCTCTTGCTTTGGAATCTAGGCTAGCCCATGATTTGCACAGACAGCAGCGCAAAAGGGACATACTAGGGCTTTCCAGCCCAGTTCTTAAGAGGCCCAGCAGTTGCCAGTCCCCTATAATGAACCCTTGGCTAGACTCCTCTGCAACGAGAGAAAAACTGGGGAGAGCGAGCCCTCCTGGAGAAGCCCTGAGGAGTCAGACACACAAGTGAACCCTGACTGTCCTGTCCTCCTAGGCTTGGCTGAATGCTGAGTGACGGATGCCTCGGGGGAACAGAGGAAACGTCCTTCTTCCGCAGGCCACGCCCGGCCCAGACTCCCAGACATTCAATTGTGAGGACTGATAAATCATTCTTTTAAGTCACTAAGCTTTGAGGAAGGTTGATATCCAGCAAAAGACAACAGAAATAAAACACAAACTTGCAGACGCCCTTTAAAATGGCAAATGGTGTCATTGCCATGGTGTGACAAGAACCTTGAAAGATCTGTTGATGATTTATTAAACCATAAAATCACGACCTATTGGTATGCAGAACACCTGTATGGTCCCAGACATGCTTTCTTTTAAATGTCTTTCTAAATGAGCCACCTTCAGAGGACAAATGACAGTACCACCTCAAGACATCAGCTGCACTCTTACTCAAGGAGATTAAAGCTCTTCATTGAATGGTAACCTTTTCCTAATGCCTGCAGAGATCTCCTCCCCCCTCACTTTGCCTCCCGTCTGATCATGGCGTAGAACAGTTTCTACATCCTGGCTTCCCGCAAATTCCTCTGAGCAGTCCTCCCAACTCCTTGCTCTGCGCTCCCAAGGGGGCTCAACTCCCCTTCAGCATCTCCTCAATGTTCTGTTCACATTTTAGCACAGTGCTCACCACACAGATGACCTTATTCACAGTGCTGTTTTCTAAGCCCCAAAACAGCACTGCATATGGAGTAGGTGCTTCATGCACATTTACTTGTTGAACAAGTGAACAAGTGAATGATCCGGCTCCCCCTGGGCTAGACACCGTTTCTTGGTTTTGAGCACCTGTGACCACTTCCACTCATTCTCTCCCTTGCCATACAGGGCCTGGAAGCCTGAGGTCTCAGACTTAAAAAAACTGCCGGCGTCCCAGCACAATTCTGGTTCTGCCAGAGGGCTGTATTCAATAGTTGCGTGGGATCCAGAGGCCAAGGAAGACAGGGAAGTTCCTCGGCCACCAGTTGTGTTGGGTGCCACACGGTTTCAGCTGATGCTTGCGTTCGTAGAAGCTGGCCAGCTCCCCAATACCAACTGTGATACTGGCGGTGGCTTCCGGAGTTTCCTGTCCTCTGAAAGATGGTTTTGGCGATTTATCTAAATGCCTAGTGATGCCCCTTCACTCTGCAGACCCTCACAGTGCTTTTTTACAATGAGCACGTAGTTCCCTGAAGTATCTTGAGTGGAACTGTCTGTTTTACCATTGAGTTCTAACTGATAGGGTTCTAGGGAACTACGCGCTTCCATGAGGGCAGGAAATGCCTTGTTCTTGTTTACACACACACACACACACACACACACACAGTCTCTAGATCACAGTGGAAACTAATAATAAGAAGAAGAACAACAATAAATATTTACATAATGTTTACTAAGTGACCAGCACTGTTCTAAGTGCTTTATATCCACTAGCTTATTTAATCTACCCAGTAACCCTGCACGGTGGGTGTGGTTATTGTCTTTCATAGATCAGGGAACTGAGAACAGGTGAGCTAAACAACTGCTCAAGAAATCACAGCATTGAATGGTGGACTAAGGTGTCAAACCCTGGCAGACTGCTCTCAAGTCCGTATTTCTGTCTAGTACCCTCTTCCTGCCTAAAAAAAGTTTGCTGAAGGGCTTGAAAATACAACCCCTACAACTTTAGAACTCAGTTATTATATATACTTTATTTGTAATTATCATAAAATAGCACTTTAGGATATTCTCCTTCAAGACTCTTACCTTTTTAAGATGTTCCTGGGATGTGAAAACAGCTGTATGTGTATATATATATTTTTTTGCTGTGTTCAACTGTATTTTTTTCTGATTACTCATTAAAAAAAAAAGCCAGGGATGCTTGAAGTAATATTGTAGGGAAGGTAGGAAGAACCATGGTGAAGAGCACTCATAGGTTTCATATGAATTTCTTCAGCACATCTTTCTACCTCTTGTCTGGGAGCATCTGCTAAAGCAAACGGCCACTGGTTGCAGAAACTGTCAGGAAAACAGTTCTCTATTCACGGTGGCTTCTGCCAAAATAGAGAGCAAGCTTTTCTACCAAGACTGCAACAACATGGAGTATTCAGGGCAGATGCAAAGGCATGCAAAGTAAAAAAGTCTACTTGGGAATTGACTGAGCATCTGATCATTGTTATTGTGGACAAAGCACACAACCCTGAGATGCATAAATCTGTGTGGGGAGCAGAATGCACAAAAATAGGTGTTTGAGTATCTTCTCCACTCCAGATGTCTGCTGATACACAGAGGGAGATCCATAAGTACAGCATGCCTGAGTGGGGTCACCTGCTACTCCTCCCAGGAGACGTGTCTTAATCTGATGGATGATGCATCTAGAAGGAAAAATTTGAGCACAAAGAGACCAGCCCTTTTGTTCTCTCCTGTAAGTAAACCTGTCATTCTTCTCTGCGCCTCCATGTCTTAAATGTTAAAGGGGAAACCGTGTCCACTGGTGGGGTGGGACAGGTCTGTGTCTTGCTTGTCTTCTGCTGATAGTGACTGGGAGGGCAAGTTTGTGCAATCTGAGAGTTCAAGTCCACAGCCCTTACCTGCCATTACCGCTCGGAACATAATGAAATTATCTTGAAATGCCCCTAAGGCTACCTCTTGGTGGAGGTGAGGTGGGTCGTGACAGCCATGGGCCCTTCCTACTCCTCAGCTTCTCCTGGCTGTCAGGCTTCGAGAGTAAGGACAGTCCTTATCTGCTGCATTCAGCTTATTTCCTTGTCTGTACAGATATAAGATATGTTACAGAAATCTGGCATGAACATAGCCCTGGCCAAAGAGTACTAAGAGAGATGTTCTAAGTCTCCTGCAAGCTCTACACTTGTTTCATTCTGCCATGTGAGTTCAGGCAACTAGCTTACCCCATATAGCCTCAGTTTACTCATCTGTAAAATAGGGAGAACACTCTCTGTTCCACCATCCTCACAGGGTTTGATGGAAGTCAAATAATATACAGAAACCTAAGTTGTCCGTTCTAAAGACATGTGTTATCTTTATTACTGATGGGAAATTCCACACAGCCTTGTAAAACAATAGCTATAAAAACAATCATCTCCGTGACAGAGATCTTGGCTACATCCTCAAACTACTGCTCTGAGTTCAACACAAAGCAGCTTTTATTTAGAGCATAAATAAGATTTCAACTCGTAACGGAAAGCATGAGATAATGTTCTCTGTCTTAATTTGACAGTGGAGAGGCTCTTGAGTATTGGCCAAGAAGCTAATATTGGATTGTACCAAAACATACCCTTCACTTCCTGAGCTGTATCCACAGAGGTCTCACGGTAAAATGCTGCCTCCGACAGAGCATTTGCCAAGACTGCAAGTCTTCACATTCTGGTTCTCAAAAATGCCCATCTCTGTCTTTCCTAGTCCACACGCCCTCCACTCTCTAATTCAGACACAATCTGTGGTCCCAGCCCCACGGAAAGGTCTCAGGTGAGCATCACATTTCTGATGTTTTTAAAAGGCTGCTCAGCTCAGTGACCAGAAGACATGATCAGCAACTCTCTCCTCTTTGCTTTCCTATGGTCAACATATGTTAAAGTTTTTATGTAAAAAAAAAACTAGAGAATTTAAAGAATCACGTGGATGGGCTTAAGAAAAATGACATTAATCTTGAAGATTAATTCAACATTTAGCTGATTCAATTTAAACCTATCACTGGTTTTTATCCCAGATATTATAAATTCGATGAGAACAATTCACTTTTGATATTAACAATTTTCACTGTATTTTAGAAACAACTGATCTGAAGAAAAACAGTAATTTAGCTATTTTACATCAGCATATTTAAATACTTCATGAGATTTTTCTTTTCTCAACTCTGGAGAACTGAAAATTTTAAGACTAAGCATTTTCTAACATGATTCTCTCAAACACTTTAAACATGTGTTAGCTGTTTTCATAATCCATAAACGGCTCTGCAAATCTCCATGGTTTGCTTTATCCAGATTAAAGCAAAAATCCTTAAAGACACAGTTGCCCTCACAAGATCTTTGGAGTGGACTGTACCCCTCCGGAAACCTCCTTGGTTACCGTGCTCTGTGCAAGTGAGTTGTAAACTGATCGAAGGCCAGTCAGTGCCCCCACCTAAAAAGTACAAGTCCTTCTAAGACTAATTAGAATTAGTGTCTGCTAGTCCCTTTTTAAAAACAATTTTTTTAAAAAAAGTTTTGTTGTTGTTGCTCCTTTCTGCACGCTTTTTACTGGCAACCAGAGCTTGGGGTTTTCAAACGATTCTATCCAATGATTGCTTGTCAACGTTCTTTTTTCCTTTTACTTTTCTGTCAGACTCCAGGCTTATTGCCGCACAGAAAAAGTTCGTTTCGGATCTCGCACGTCTATACCAGTCTCCCAAAAACTCATTTTACAGCTATTGTTCTCCAGAACATCTACTGTTCTGGAAAAGGCAATTCCTGCAGTTTCATCCAGCTCACGTCAAATGCAGCCTACTTCTTCTTCACTTACTGGCAATGAAAGTTAACTTTCAGGATGGGAACTAAAAAGCAGTGATGAGCAAGGGACTAACCACCCAGCGCTCAGCCGCTGTGATTCGTGAATGTAATAAATCAACAAGTTTCCCGCAGCGCCCGCCGACCAGGTGTTCAGCCTCAAGCGGGTACTCGACTGGGAGGGCCGGGGTCTGGACCGGGGAGATCAAGCCGGGGGCACCTAGCTGCAGAGATGGGCTCACCCCGGGCGCCCCACTGGGAAACCAACTCTCGGCTGGGCGCCAGTTGATCCCAAGACCCCACGGCTTGTTCTCGCCGACCTTTGCGGGCTTTCAGTTGACAGGGGTCTTCTCGGTCCCCCAAGGACGCGAGTCTTGGGGAACACTTT
The DNA here is from genome assembly GCF_021234435.1 of Artibeus jamaicensis. NCBI lineage: Eukaryota > Metazoa > Chordata > Mammalia > Chiroptera > Phyllostomidae > Artibeus > Artibeus jamaicensis. The sequence continues at coordinate 5,376,547 of NW_026521954.1, forward strand.
GCCTCGGCCTGAAGAAGTAGGGAAGGAGGGTGCCCCTACTCGGGAACCGGCCACGGAGAGCTACTGGTCTTGATAACCTGGGAGACGAAACCGCTAAAAGAAAAGGAAAAGGGGTGGCGGAGCCGGGTTGGAGCTTCCAGAAGCATCTGGCAATGGTTGGGACGTTTCCTAGCTCAACCCGGAGGAGTAACCCAACGGTGAGAACGGGTGTCCCAGGGCGAGTCAGCAGGCGGAGGGGAAGGGCGAGGCGAGTAAAAGTGACTCAAATGAAATTCCCCAGCGCTCAGGGCGGCCAAGGCTAAATTAGCAGGAGGAAGGGAGCGCTGCGGCCGCACACCACACCCGGCTGTACGGCTGTGACTCTCTGCGGATCCCGCCACGCGGCCGGACAGAAGGACAGACGTATCCTAGCGACTTACCTTCAGGGTTGGCGCTGATGAAGACCCGGACGCTGCGGCCGGCGGGCACGAGGTGAGAAGGCAGGGCGGTGAGGTTCCCGGAGAAAGCCGCTCGCCGAAGCGCAGAGTCTCGGGGGCAGGGCAGCTTGGTGCCCGCACCGGCCGACCACATCGCCTTTTGGAGGAATAGGCGCCGCCGCCTCCTGCTTCTCGGGTTCCAGCTGGCGGCTCCGAGAGCGGCGAGGTCGATCCCCGCAGGCTGCGAGGCTCAGAGCCGCTGCGAGCCCGAGGTGCCGCCGGCGAGCTCCGTTGCGCACAGCACCGGCCGGCGGGGAGTGGCCATACGGACCCTCGGGCCTTTGTAGCCGCCGCCGCCTCCTCCTCCTGCCCCACCGGGCGCCCGCCTTCGCTCACTGCCCGGGCTCCGCGCAGCAGCTGGCGGTAGCGGGAGGTCAGCGCGCCGGCGGCTAAGCGCGCGGCGCCCCTTTGCGCCCGGAAGCGCCCACGCCAGTCGCCGGGTCCACGGCCATCTCCCCGCTTGTGCCTGCCGCGGGAGGAGGGGGCTGCCCAGGAGGTGGGACGGAGAGGGCGTGGAAAGGAGACTAAACTTTACGAAAGGCGTCCGGAGTTTATCGGAAGCTGCCTCCCACGGCTTAAAGGGCGGCAGGGGCTGGGGCCTCCGGCTGCTCAGGGACTTCTGGGCTTCCTTGAAGACGATCCCGAGCGCCGGTGGCTGCCTCCGCGGTGGAGGACAGGAAAGAAATCAGCCCGAGATCCCTGCTACTCCGCCCCCTATCCTAAAGGTCAAAGAAGCCCTGAGCCTTTTCGGGAATACACCGGTGCCGGCGTCTGAACGTCTTTGCCTAAGTGCCGGGAATACGGCATCAAAGTTAGACACACGCACTGGGCCTGGACCCCGCGAGTCTGAAGCATCAAAACGTGGCGCCGTTTGGGGCGTCTCGGAGGGAGTGTCACCGCCAACCTGTCTCTTGGGGAGCAGGTGGCCCTACCCGGCTGCTCCTTTCGCTCCGCTCCTCAGGCTCAGCCAAGCGGGGGTTTTTATGGGGGAGGCTGTGCGACTCACGTGCTCTTCGTCGCGTGGTTGTGGAACCTTTCCAAGAGCGGAAATCCGCCGGGAGCCCTCCTAAGGTCTCTAAGCCTCCATGGGGACCGTCCTCCTCCAGCTTCGGTGCTTTCCTGGGCCATTCCGCAGGCCCAACGTCTCTCAGACCCCCACGGGCCTTGACGATGCACGCCACCCCGCGCAAGGTCCGGCAAAATGCGGATGACCACGGATCAGGGCGAGGTGCCGGAGCTCAGAGTTGGCGTTGGGCCACTCTTCCAAGCCATGCAAAGCTTGAGTTGGCTCTGCCAGCGATGGCCACAGCGGATGCAGGACAGTGTTACCTGGGGTCGGTGGCACGAGGCAGACAGCTGGAGGGGTCTGACCCACGTCCTGGGGGAAGTGAGATGCAGATGGGCACAGCTGTAAAATTGCCATCTCTGGGTCACACTCCACTGCACCTATGGAAATACTGCAAATCCCAGAACCGAAATGAAAACCTGGGCAAGGGAGGAGGGATTGTTTTGTCCCGTAATTGGAGTTTGTTCTTCAAACCCTTCATTTTGAGCTTTAGGGCAGGAACTCTTCTTAACCTTTTAGAGAAGAAGAGCAGCTCTTAAAACGCTTTGAAGTTGGGGAAGGGGTGGGTGGGCCCAGGTCAGAAGCAGCTTAGCTGCAAGTTTCATCCTCTCCCCCGGGGCTTCAGTAGGCAGCTCGCGGCTCCCTCCAGGCCTGCACTTCTTCTGGGCCCTGCTGGTGGCAGTGAAGTCCTAGGCACTGCTGTTTATTTTGTCACCACACCCCCAACACACACTTTCTGGGGTAATCTTTTTTGCAAGAATTGGGTCTCTGTGTTTTTGATGCTCCTTCTTCACTGCTGAGAACCAGGGGTCAGACAGCAGTTCTTACTTTGTAATAATTTAATGCAAGCGATGAAGAAGCCCTGAACTTACCCAGGCATTTGTTCAACTGATTCCATTTAGCAGCTTAACTCCTTCAGCTCTTTAGCCTCATAACTCTCAGGTGGGAATGTTGGCCAGCAGGAAGGAGGTCTCCGAAAGCCCCCCTGCTGTCCCAGGAGGTATGGACTGAGAGCTCTGGAACAGACTCTGAGCATACAGTATCTGTTACAGCATCGCCCTGTGTAAATATACTGTACTCATCAGTGGAGAAGGCAGACAGGACCCCTTCATGCCTGATCTCAGTGTTGTTTGAAAGAGACTGAGGAGGCATTGACGTGTTGCTCAGGGCCCCCCTTTCTTCTGTTCTTCCCTGCCCCTGTTTATTAGGGTGGTTTCTCTTTCAAGACTCAGTTTAGTATTTGTGTTTTCTGACCTTTGCTTTGGAGCTGAAAGTGTTGCCCTTTCTTTAGGATGACTTTGGGATTTTTGGCAGCCTCTATAACCTAATTAACTGTTCTAGACAGGCCGAAGTTTAGCATCTGCCAGTGTCACTGCAGACCAAGGATGCAGAGAGAATTTCACAGTATCCGTGGGGCCAGATAATGTGCAGGGAGCTTTGCATCAGGTAGAGCAGGCTGCAGTCTTTGGGTTATCAGGGTGGTTTCTACGTAAGGATACCTGACCACTCACCTGCCCCCTGCACACGTTCCTATATTCTCCTACCTCCTTCCATCCTGTTTCTTACCAACACGTGCTGTTCTGAAGCCAGAGACTCATTTGCATGCAGGTGGAATGGGCAAGAGTCACCCTTGGTGCTCACACTTTGTTATGAATTGCCTAGATTTATTTTCCACCGCGAGGAACTGTTGGCTAAGGGAAGCAGGGCTGGGGGAAGAAACTTAAAAGGGAAGGGAAGGGAAGGAGCAAGCCTGAATCTGGAAGACAGACCCAGATGTATGGCTTTGTTTTTATATCTGTTTAAAACACTTTACATTTTCCCTTCAGTAAACACTGAATGTCTTATTATGACTTCCATTTGACACACTAGAAAACCAAGGCTCAAAAAAACATAAGTGACTTGTCCAAGGTCATACAACCAGTGAATGCTAGAGCCAGGACCCAGGGATAGTGGCCTATCCCAACACTCTTTGCGACACACCACCTCTCTTTTCTAATTTTGCCTGGGTCAGGCCCTGGCTGACATCTTTAGTCACCTGGAAAATAGATGTTTAGGCCTGTGTGTTCAGGTGTGGAAGTCTAATGATCACTTCTACTGTCCAAATAGGAAAGGTCTGTGTCCACAGGGTCACACAGGATCAGACTCTTCAACCTTGTCCAAGTTGGTTGGGTGACAAAGCCTTGTTTTCTTTGGGTCTTGTTCTTTCCCTGTAAGACCACAGGCAAGCATGTTTCATCCTCGAAGTGGCTGGGCAATTTAAAGCACCTAGAACAGAGCTGGGACCACGACTGTGATGAGAAACAGGAATTCCCTTCTCCATCCTCTCTCTCCCCCAACTAGCAGGCCAGAGAGCCACAGAGAGGTGTCCTGTCTTTATAGTATGAGGCTGCCAGCCCTCGATAAATCAGCACTGCTCAAAGGTAGAAGTACTTCCAGGTTCATCCTATTCATTGCGCTAGGAGGAACATCGTGATCTTAGAATGCAGCTCCCCCTGACATATTGATAATGCCCCTCCCACAAAGTAAATTTTAAATCTAGAAGGAAGGATTTAAAGCTAATGTCTAGTAACATGGACATACTGAGCATCTGTAAGGTAGATACTGTATTAGGTCTTTATTAGGTATCTCATCTAATCCTACTGTATCTGGTGTGTGGGCCTAACACCTCTTGTCACTTTTTGTGAGATATGGGCAGGTTCCCTGAGCCAAAGTCCACGATGTGCAAATGTATCTCATCCATTCCCTTCCCTGCATCGGCTGATGACTTTTCATCCACCTGTATGGTTGTATCACCTGTCCAGTTGATTCTGCTTAGGTGACTGAGTGGCGATCATGAAGTGTGTAACCAGAACCCATGTGACTGTCTCTGCCCCAGCAGAAGGAATATCCATCACCTAACCTGAATTTGCCTCCAGGTGCACTCACATTTGTGTACATCAAATATCTTGGCCCAGATGCTTCTAGCTCAGTATTTTTGTTCGTCCCATTGCAGACAGAAGTGGAAATAGAGCCCCTAGTACTATAAAGACAACCGAGTTAACACATTACACTACTCTGTCTCAGGAAATCTAGCCAAGGAAGCCAGTAATGTGTTTTGTGTTTCCCAAACATGAAGAAGAGTATCGGACTTCCTATGATCCTAATGCTCATAGTGACTCGCTGGCTGAAAAAGATTCGAATCTGCTTTGCGAAAGTCAGAAGGGGGTTATACAGGGTCAGTCAAGCGAGGAGTTCACTTTCCAAAGCTCCATCTCAGGATATAAGCAAGACCATCAGGAGCCCACTGACTTGTTTACAAAATGGGAATTTTCAGTTTACGTGAGAATTTGTCAGCATAACAATATGCCCACAGAGACTGTTGAGTCAGAGGTGTCTAGAATTCACAGCAGCTCAGATTTAAATAAAGTTACACCTTTCTGAAATTGCTGTCTGATGTCTCCGTGACTCAGAAATGCTAACTTTGTATCCACCCCCTTCCAAATCTGTTTAATGTATTTTTTGATCAGTCTATTCCTCACAACCTTCTAACACTCCCATTGTTATGAGAGCACTGTGCACACGCCAAGTGGAAGAAGGGAAGGGAAGTTTTTGAATTTGTAGACTATTTCATATTTCTAAATTTAATGTTTTGTTTTTTATGATTGTCAAGTTTGTGTCCCTTTCATGACATTCATCTAAATACAGCACCTTAAACATCCTCTTTTCTTGTTCCATCCTCTGATACTTACTTGGAGCATTGCTTTCTACAAAGCACTTTCAAACATGTAAACTTGTTGATTCTAACCTAGTGATACAGGTTGTACCAACTGTGTATAAGTATCCCCTTTTCTTAATGTCTTTGCCAAAACTTATCATCTCTTGTTTTTTAGATAGTAACCTTTCTCATGTGTGTGAAGTGATATCTCGTGTGGTTTTGATTTCATTTCCCTGATGATTAGTGACGTTAAACATCTTTTCACTTACTTGTTGACCATTTGTATGTCATCTTTGAAGAAACATCTGTTCACATCCTTTGCCCATGTTCTAACTGGGATATTATTATTAAGTCACATGAGTTCCTTATATTTTGAATATTAATTCCTTATTAGATACATGGTTTACAAGTGTTTTTCCCCATTCTGTAGGTTTGTTGATTATTCTCTTTTCTGTGAAGATTTTTTTAGTTTGATGCAATCTCAGTTGTTAATTTTTGCTTTAGTTGCCTGGTATCATACCCAAAAAATTATTGCTAAGACTAATAGAAAAAACAATCCTAAAATTCATATAGATCCACAAAAGACCTTAAATAGTCAAAGCCATCTTAAATAAGAAGAACAAAGCTGGAATTATCACACTTCCTGATTTTAAATTTTATAACAAAGCTATAGTAATCAAAACAGTATGGTACTGGGGAAAAAAAGACACACAGACCAGTGGTACAGGATGGAGAGTCGAAAAATAAATGCAGCCATTTATGGTCATCTAATCTGCAACAAAAATACCAAGAATACAAAAAGAGAAAAAGTTAGCTGCTTCAAAAATGTTGTTAGGAAAATCAGCTATTCATATGGAAAAGGATGAAATTTTTTCCTTGTGCCATACACAAGAATCAACTCAAAATGGATTAAAGACTTAAATATAAGACCTGAAACCATAAAATTCCTAGGATGGGAAGTAAGTGTTTTTAAAGATAATTTAAACATGATTTGCTAGGTTATAAGATGCTCTGGGAATTAAAAGTAAATAGAAAGTAGTAGGTTAAAATATAAATTTTGCCACCTTCTTGGAATCATAGTGTTAATAAGGATATGAGAATAAAATTTACTGCGCATATCTACTATATGGATGAACTATTCTCTGAAATCAAGTGCTTGGCTTATATATGATTTAGACAGAAAAATAAGAAATTACACATCTTACCTACACAGAGTTCTTAGCTGAAAACAGTGAAACGTGCTGATTGACTTAAGCATAAAAGCAATTGACTGGAAAATTCTTAGTTATTAACAGCGTTGTCAGAGGGATGGAGAACCAGACTTGGAAGATGGGAAGGGAGCCAAAGAGGTCAGCTCATTGGATCCACACCACACTGTCACAAGAACAGACACCCAGGGGAAGGTGGACCCTGCTGCTGAAGCCTGGACATCTCAGTACGACCCTGTCATCACCACGACCATTGGCTGGTGCCATCATTGGCAGCACTGGGGAGTGGATACTGCCATTGTTACTGCCCTGCACAGTTCTTCACTGTGGCGTCTGGATCAGGGAGCCAGGGTGTGTGACTGTCTACATCTAGACTAGGGCTGAGCAGAGTCTTCTAAACGCTGCAAGGAGGTCCAGAGGTTATTCCAGTGTCAAAACCCTCCCACGCCTCCCACTAGCAAACCCATAGCACACTTCTTCTGTTCGTATATGGCTTAGAACACTTGATGCTATGGATAAGAAATGAATTGGATGCTTTTTGATTTCCTACTGATAAAATTAGAATAATGATATTCCACATCTCTAAGTCTTAGATGCCTGGTAAAACTCGCTTCTCTTGGACCACAAAGAAGAATATGAATATGATCTAAAAACAATCTTCTAAGCAGCCAGACTATATGATACAGTGTTCACATGCTGACACTCGTTCCCTGGACTCATGTGAGATCCTCAGAGGCATTCTGTCTGGTCTCCTCACATTTACTGTGTGTACAATTCCAACAAGCTGGGTTTTCCTGTTTGGTAAAACTACAGCAGATTAGACAATGAATCAGAAGGGGAAGGGCTGCCATGTGGAAATGAGAAATTACTGCTCACTGAAGAAGGTCAGAAAACATATGACAATAGAGGTGATAGGTATCACACACAGACACACAATTCAGTGATCTAGGGCCCACTTAACTTTGAAACAACAGGACTCTGTATATCTCAGAACGGGGCAGACAAAGAATGAGTAGGCCCTGAAGCAGAGACAGACTAACTTCGGGGTATTGCATATTGCGAGTACAGTCAAACCTTGGTATTTGTCAGCTTCAGAACTCATCAAACCTGGTATCCATCACATTTGGACTAGAAAAAATGTTTTAGCCCTTGATGTTTGTTCTTCATGTGTCACACTTGCTAGAATTTGTATGGGTCACGATGCCACCCTGCACAAAAACATGTTTCATCCATCGTCACTTGCTCGCCACTCATTGGAATGAATTAACGAGTACTGAGATACCACTGTACTTGGGGACAATTTTCAGCAGCAGACAACTCAGAATTTAGACCAAGAGACAATTGGCACTCATCACATCCAGTAGTAAACATCAAGTAGGTGGAGATTCAGGTAGAATACTACCTCCGAGGAGAACATTGTAGGGCTCTTTACTTAAGCTCCTGAAGTAATGGCAATAGTTGTAGTAGTTGTAATAGTAATAATATTAATAATGACAACAACAATAATAAAATAAACATCAAAAGACTTTCATTGGGCTTGATGTGGTTCTATGAACTTTATAGACATTAATTTATTTAATTCTAAGTGTCATTCCTGAAAAGAAGGCACTGTTATTATTCCCATTTTCCAGATGAGGAGATAAAGGCAAGGTAATGTCAAGGTACTTGCCTCAATCACCCAGTTCAGATGTGGTGTGGCCTGGACTTTAATGCAGGCAGTCTGGCTCCAGAATTTGAGTTGCAAACATTATGGTATCCTCATTCCATCTCTAGATGCTAGGTAGCATACCAAATACAATTACCTAGGTAAAGAGAACCTGCTCAAGACAAGGAAACTAAGAGAAAACTCAGGTTGCAACACTTATCTGAAAGGAAAGGGAAGGGAAGTAATATTCAATGAAGATTTACTCTGTGTTGCATTTGTTACCTTCACAGTCTCTTATGGCTTTCTGTATGCCATCTGATACTATTGCTCATTCTACAGATGAACAGTCTCAGCCTTAGAGAGGTTAGGTGGTGTATCTATCCTTGCAGACCTTAAAAGCAATGAAACTTGAGATTCAATTTCCAGGCCTGACTCCATGTGCTTTCTGCTACACCATGACATTGGCAGTAAACCATGCAAACGACGATTGTGAGAACGAGCTGTTAAATGTGTCCGTTCATATACACATCCATTTCACTTACTTGTTCATTCATTCCTCAAACATTCGTTAAGTACTTATGGGTGCCAAGGACAAACCTTGTTTTCAGGATGTGTAATCCAATACAGGACTCCAAAAAGACAGTGCCTGTGTGGGGCAAGATCTAATGAAATGATCGATCAGTTTAGAGACTTTTAAAGCACACATAAGCCCAATAAGATGAGTACATAACCGAAGAGACATTAGTTGACACTCTAGAAAAAAGCGCTGAGGAAAGCAGAAGGTCACAATGACAGTAATACAAGAGCAGGGGTTTGAGGACCTCTACTTAAAGAAGCAGCAGGCCATAAAAGCAGGATGTGCGGTTTGGAGACGAACTGATGAATGGGGGCTCCAGTATTTGTGCCAGCACTTAACTAACTGGCTGCTGGCTATCAAGTCTTCTCCAAGCCTCAGTGTCCTCCTCTGAGAAGTGGACGTAAGATACTTCCTATGCCAGGGTAAATGGAAAACCTATGAAGGGACCTGGCATGGTATTGGGTAGTCCCTCAGTGAGGGTAACTGTTGTTAGAGGAGAGACCTAGCTACTCACTGTTCTGAATCCTAAAAGGGGATCATGACAGAAAAACTATGTCAGATGATCAAAACTCTGTAGTTTTTGTTTTTTCCTATTTATATCCACGGGGTCTTGTGAAAACACAGAAACACACACAAACCAATGAACACAACTCTATTTAAGGAAATCTGGCCTTCTGCTGTGGTTGAGACAAGGGTTGCATGGCTGCCAGTCAGAGCTGAAGACTTTGGGTGTCACTCCATAGCCAGCCTAGCTGAGATGAAGAACATCTAGGGAGGAATGAGCCAGAGCAACATGAAAGAGGCAGAAAAGGAGACCTCAGAATCTCAAAGGCAATCGTGCAATCTGAAGGCAGAAACACCATACTGTTCCTGATATCAGGGTCCAAGATCAATATGGAGGCAGGAACAAGGCTCACCATTAGATTAATGCTCAGTAGCTAATAAATATCCTCCAGATATATCCTTAGAGTTGGAGCACTGTGGAAGCCTCAGGCAATGGAGGATGAGCACGACTAAGGCTCTAAATGTGGTCACGGCAGAGAGCGGGGAACAGCTAACTCCTCTCTAGCTCTGGAACTTGCCATTTCCTCTCTAGGCTTTTGCAAGAGCCTCCGATGAACACTGCTATCATGCTGTCCGTGGTCTCAGTTCTCCACCACGACTCTTCATAAACTCTCTGTTCCTAACACATCCTTCCCGACTCCTCTCCACTCTTCCTTTAGAGTTACTCTTTAAGTCAAGGTATAGAACTCTATGTTTTTTTCATACTGAATGACTTTACTTCCATCCTTCAAGTCTTGCCCTCTGCAGTCAGTCTTACAAAAGCCTTTCTTGATTTTGCCAACTAGATGGAATCTTCTCTATTTTTTTCCTCTTAACACTTGCATTATTGGTATAAATGCAACATTATGTTGCAATAACGACCAACCTCAAAAATCTCAGGGATTTTCTTCTTGAGTATTCTGCCAGAGGCTCCAGACAGAGTGATTAAGAGATAGAAAAAAATAATAATAAAAGGCATTAAATTGGAAATAAAAAAGCAAAACTATCTTTATTTTCAGACATTACCTTCTATGTAATAATCCCAAAGAACCCAGTAAAAAAAAAGAATTCAGCAAGCTTGCAAGGTACAAGCTCAATATAAAAAAGATGTACTTCTATACATGAACAATGAACAACACAAACAATTAAGAAAACAACTTCATTCATAATAGTATCCCAAAATTAAAACCTTATTAATAATAAACTTAGCTAAATAAGTACAAGACATATGTACTAAAAGCTACAAAACATGGTTGAAAAAATTAAAGAAGATCTAAATGAAAAGGACACCCTATGCTGACAGGTCAGAAGACTCAAGGTTGTCAGGGTGGCAATACTCCCTGAATTGATCTACTGTTTTAATGCTGTCCCCAGTGCTATTCGAGCTTGGCCTTTTAATTTTTCTTTTAGGAAATTGACCGGCTGACCCTAAAATGTATGGAAATGCAAAAACCTAGATGAGCCAAATTAGTACTGAAAAAAAGAATGAAAAGATTGAGGGATTAATAGTGCCAAATTTTAAAACCCGTTACAAAGCTAATATATTGTGGTACTGACATAAGACATATACTTGTAGAATAGAATTGGAAAAATAGGATTAACAGACCAAAAATAACCCCTTATGATTATGGTCCATTGCTCTGTGACAAAGTTGCCAAGAGAGTTCAATGGGAGAAAAAAGAATCTTTTCAACAAATGGCTCTGGGACAACTACATGCAAAGGAATAAATATGGAGCGTCCCTCACACTATATGCAAAAACGTACTTGAAATGTATCATAGATTTAATTTAACAGCTAATATTATGAAACCCTTACAAAAAGCCACAGCAGTATATCTTTGTGACCTCAGCTTAGCTGGTCTTTTCTTAGGTACAACACCAAAAGCACAAGTGATAAAAAAAATGGAAACACTGACTTTACCAAAATTAAAAACCTTTGTCTTGCAAACATGTCATTGGGAAAGTGGAAAGGCAATAGCCAGGCTAAGAAAAATATTTGCAAATGATGTATCTAATAAGGGACTTGTATATAGATTATACAGTGAACTCTTTATAACCCAGTTATAAATTTAAAAAAACCCCAAAATTTAGTGAAGAATTTATTTCTCCAAAAAAAGATTTACAGATGATGACTAAGTACATAAAACAACATGCAACATCACTATTCATTAGAGAAATGCAAATCAACTCCATGCTAAGATATCATTGCATCCTACCTGAATGAGTATAATAGAGAAGCCAGACAGTGACAAGAGATAGAATGTAAAGAAATTGGAATCTTTATGTATTGGTGATGTGAATGTATGAGCATTATGATGGAAAATAGTTTGGCAGTTCCTTAAACTGTTAAATACAATTACCATATCATTCAGCAATCTCAATTCTAGAGAAATTCCGAAACAAAAAATATATATCCACAGAAAACTTGCACACAAATGTTTAAAACATCATTATTCATAAATGCCAAAAATGGAAACAATGTAAATGTTCACCACACGATGAATAAATAAACACAATGTGGTACATACATGCAACTTACAACTATGCATAAGAAAAAGGAACACATCACTGAGAGATGTGGCAACATGGACAAACTCGCCAGACATTATGGCTAGTGGGAAAAAACAGTCACAAAAGAACGCATGCTGTGTAAGTCAGGTTATGGGAAATGCCTAGAATATGCAAATTTATAGAGATTGAAGTTGAGGTAGATCGTGATTGCCTAGGGCGGAGAGAATGAGGGAGAAGTGGGGAGTGACTGCTAATGGGTGTAAGGTTTCTTGCTGATGAAATATTCTAAATAATGTTCTGATGAAAGTGTTCTAAAATGAGATTATGGTGATGGTTACACAACTTTATATACTAAAAATCATTGAACTGCACTCTTTAAACGGGAATTTTGTGAGGTGTAAATTCTTTCTCAATAAAGCTATTAAAAATCACAGTGGTTTAATACTGCTAAAGTTTATTTCTCATTCACGCTACAGAATCACTGAAGGTTGAGAGAGGGGCTCTGCTTGTGGTGGGCTCTCTAACACCTTGGCTGATAGAAGCTATACTTGATCATTCATATACAAATATATATATATATACACACACATATATATTTACATGTCTACAGAAATAGGCAAAGTAGGACAAAAGGCACGTGACGTATTGCCTATTGGCCCTTAAAACTTCCACCTGGAAATTATATACATCATTTGAACTCATTTCATTGGCTAAAAGATGTCACACAATCACCCCTAACTTCAGAGAGGACAAGTAATTTCAACTCAACTATATAGGTAAGAGAAAAGAACTAGAATATTTGTGGAGAGTCTTAATGAACACATTATTCCCATCTTCTTTCCTAGGTTTTGATTCCTGAGAACAATGACTCCTCACTGCAATAACAAACCAAGTTTCCTTGAGTTCTTTCGTTTTCTTTCTGAACAAGATGGAGATATTAACATATATGAAAGGAAAACACACATCAACCTAGAATAATACTTTCTTTACAGGAAATGCTTCACAATTGTGTGCCAGTTGAATAAATGAACATGAACTGATGAAGCCACAGTGTAGAGTCGTGAATGATGAAGAGCCCGATGTGTGAATTAAGGGTGATTACAGCAGGAGTTCAGGAAAGAGAAGATCAAGGCAAGCTGGGGCAGCAGCGGAGCAGCAATCGGTGTTCTCCTGAATCTCTTGTATCAGTACAGATGGATCGCGGAGGACTGCTGCAGTGACCCAGATGGACCGTGTTATCTGTGTCACAGTTTGTTTTCTTCCCAGGTATGTCTTGGGCAGAGCCCTGCAAACTTAATGAGGGCAGAAAAGAATAGCATCCGTAATCACTTAACCTTTGTGGATCCCCATTTGCAAATAAGATCGTAAAATGTGGCTGTATCACACCTAAAGGCTTGTAATAAAAGATGCTATTAGCATTTTGTGCAAAATCTGTCAGAGAGCGAAATGGTACTTCACGGATATGGAATTGTGAATATGTCAAAGCCTAGTAATCAGTCTGGAGGTAACCCTGTGTTCTGCCGAATTCAGAGTTTTTACAGAAGTGCTTTAATGAAGACCCCCTTCTTTCCAGAGACTCCTTAGGCCATTCAATTATACACACACTGGAGTCATTTTTACATTATGGAGAGGTTGTTAAGTTGAAAGGGATGCTGAGAGTGCTTTCAAGGCATCGCCAGTTCTTCTGTTACACTTGGACTTTCAAGCAGAAGTTTACTGTTGTCTTAGCTGGCAGATGTCTACAGGGTATGTCCGGAAAAAGTCCAGCCATTGTTAACATAACAAGAACAGTTTACATGGATGTAAACTGGCAGCCCAGGAGAGTGGACTGGAATGTGCATGCATGACCAATGATGACTTCACTGTACTAGTCAGTGGGGGCAGTAGATGCCACTGAATGTGCACGCGTACTGTAAGGCATCACCTTCAAAATGACTAAACGAGTAGAGCAACTAATTGAAATTGAATTTGCATCAAGCTTGAACTTCCTCCGTGGAAACTATCTGGATGATTCAGAAGTCCGCAGCTATGGGCAACTGGTGGTTGGCAGCTTCATCATGACAACACGCTTGCTCACGCATCACATCTTCTGCAGAGGTTTTCGGTGAAACATCAAATCACTCAGGTGACTCAGCCCCAGTGCAGCTCACATTGGTGCCCTGCAACGTCTGGCTTTTCCCAAAACCAAAATCACCTCTGAAGGGGAAGGGATTTCAGACTGTGGATGGATCAGGAAAATACAATGTGGCAGCTGATGGTGACTGGGAGAACTGTGTGAGGTCCCAAGGTGCCTGCTTTGAAGGGAATTGAGGTGTCATCGTCCTATGTACCGTGTGTTTTGTATCTTTTATCTTCTTCAATAAATGCCTTTATTTTTCATAGCACGCGGCTGGATACTTTCTGGACAGACCTCATAAATCTCTTCTTCCTTCATATTTCTGTTAGACATATATCTTCACTAGTTTCTGTTGTTAAGAAAAGGACTTTTTCCCTCAAGGAAGGTATTTATGTTTTCATCGCTAGTTTCAGTTGTAACAGTGACCAAATGAACCTGAGAGTGTGGCCATACTTCTCTGCCTTGTTTGTGGACAGCTCTAAACATGCAGAGAACAGTTAACATAGTCTTAGAAAATAGTCCTTATTTTTAAAAACATCCGTTTAAAATACTTGGTTTTTGCTAAAACAAGAAAAGCATAGTAAGAGTGTTACTATACCTTTTAGGTATAAACCTTTGTTAAGGTTTCTTGCTGATGAAATATTCTAAATGATGTTCTGATGAAAGTGTTCTAAAATGAGATTATGGTGATGGTTAAAAGTCATGTGACAAGATATATTTTAAGATGCATTTTGCACTGAAGTTACAGAAAAGTCATTAAATTGCCTAGAGACTGAAATAAAAGTATTAACTTGTTTACAAAAGAAGAATATCAGTTAAAAAGTCATGGGGAGCCCTAGCTGGTGTAGCTCAGTGGATTGAGCGTGGGCCTGTGAACCAAAGGATCATGGTTCGATTCCCAGTCAGGGCACATGTCTGGGTTGCAGGCCAGTTTCCAGAGGGGGACTCACAAGAGGCAACCATACATTGATATTTCTCTCCTTCTCTCCCCCTCTAAAGATAAATAAATAAAATCTTAAAAAAAAGTCATGGGGAAAAATCAAAAACACGCACAAAAGCAAACCACTTATCACTACTAGCACGTGTAAATTTTAGTTTAAGCTATTTTATTTTATCACTGTTATTCTTTTTTACTTTAATCTTTATTATATTTTTCATTACCATTTAGTCCCCTTATCATCTCTCTCCACAGCAATCCCCACACTGTTGTGCATGTCCATGAGTCCTTTTTCCTTTTTGCTTAATGAGAAAAAAAAAAAACTAAGGAATATGGGACAAGATTTCAATTTTCAAAAATTCTTAGGATTTTGGACAGAATAAGGAATATGAATCATTTGGAGACAAATAGTAAGCAAGTCATAAATTAAAATATATATAGCCTGTCATGATAGTTATGGTTTTTGGAAAGATGTAGAATGTCCATTGGGAGTGAAAATCAAAACTATTTTCTTACCATAACCATTTATCTTAGCTTTTTATTTACTGGAATTACACAGCACTTAGCACAGAGGAAACACTTCTGCAGAAACACTTCTAGAATGAATCGCTCATCCCTGTCAAATGATCTTGGAATATCTTCACAATAGCAGGTGGGCCGTTGCACCCAGTACAGGCACACATACCCGCGTAACTCTGGGAAAGCCATGTATGGAGCAGAACATTTTTAGTACTTCCCTGGGGGAACCACATTTACTGCTAATTCTGGAAAAAGAAAAGAAACCTTCACAGCCCAGTGTTACAAAGACAATACTGAATAATACCCCAGAAATATTCATAAGGACCTCTCAAGTATGTTGATGTACACTTAAGCATTTATCTCTTCCCTTTTGCTGGTTCCGTCAGAGGAGAGATGGCAAAATCAATCATGTGACATTTCGTCACCTTTTGCTAAACACGGCTCATTGCAGCAGACACACTGAGCACCTACTACCATCTTTGTACTGTGCAGTGCGTACCTGTCACCACGGGAACAGACTTTTGAATTAGAACATTGAGGAAAGTCAGAAAGAGGAAAATGACATTAAAATTTTAATCCTGCCCTGGCTGGCATAGCTCAGAGGATTGAGCGCAGGCTTGCGAACCAAAGGATCTCGGTTCGATTCCCAGTCAGGGCACATGCCTGGGTTGCAGGCCAGTTCCCAGCAGGGGATGCATGACAGGCAACCATACACTGATGTTTCTCTCTCTCTCTCCTTCCCTTCCCCTCTAAAGATAAATAAATAAAATATTTTAAAAAATAAAATAAACTTTTAATCCTAAAAAAAAGAGAAGGAGCAGAAATTAATATTTACTTTATGCATCATTCTTTTCCTAATTCCCTTAATCCCATCTGGCTCGGGGACATGAAAATTACAGTAAGTGGAGAGAGTTGTCCATCTGTTAGGAGTATAGAATAAGGCACTTAGTCTTGTGGGTGACCTCACAGAGCACCAAGAAATGTCTCACAGTGGAAATGGTAAGAGTAGGAGCCCCTCTTTAGTTTTATGCAGCAGATACAGGTTTCTGGAAGATTTCTACTAGATAGAGTTGCAAATATTTCTGAGGGACTAGGGCCCTTTTCTGTTTTCAAGAGAGATGAAGTACACTAGCCAACCGGTGTAATACTCCTAAGTTCGGAAGAGCATTTGCCGGGCATTACAAGTAAATGATGCATTAGATGCTCATTACATGTGCCCCTCGTCTTTCATCCCGTGCCCCACCACTCTGAGATTTCCTTTCACGTGGCTGTAGGACTGGTACGGGCTGCCCTGTTGATATAACATTAACTCAGCACGTTCCCTATTGATCAGTTCAAGGGCAGACTTGTCGAAGTCCTTTCCCTGGGAATCTCGGTGGGTGGATCTATAACAGGTAGATCCAGGAGGCATCAGTGGTCGTGTTTCTTCTATATGCACTAGAGAAGCACAGGAAGCTGCTTTAGAAAGAGTCAGATTAAGTCAAGAACTGCAGTAAGCACAGAAGGCAAGGAGTACTGGGGAATAAGAGAGACTGAGAGAGGAGGAAAGAAATGCAACAAGCACATGGGCAAGAGACGAGAGGTGGAACCTGGCTTCAGACAGGGCTTGGGTCCCTAAGCCACAGTTCCTCTTGATCCCTGCTTGCACCCCAGCCTGATGACCCCATGGGAAAACCTTTTTCTACAGTTAAGCCTCTCTTATCTAAGTACCTCAAATGGTTTCTGTTATTTGCAACTGTGTCAATGTTATATCTCAAAGCTATAATGTGGTTCTGCCTGGACATTTATCTCCCATTATCTGTCTCACTTAATCCAGAAGACACTTTCTTTACTACCTCACACAAAAGTAGAAATAATGATTTAAACAAGTCTTCTACCAAAGTAACAGGGAAGAAGTTTGCCCGAAAGCCCCCTTTGTCTCCAAGTGGGTAGTGATTAGATATGACTGCCCCGGGGGTAAGGGAGAGAAGAGACAGAAACGTATCTGACAATCAGTGAGAGAAGACAGATGGTTCGGAGGGTGGAGGGTGAAAGCATTTAGTCAGGAGGACTAACAGCAGAATGGAAGAAATAAGGAGCTGAACACTCCCCTGTCTGCTTTCTCATCTCCTGCCATTCAATGGTCCTGAGCCCTGGTAAGTCCTCTGGCTTGAGAGTAGAATTGAACTTCTGTGTGGGGTTGGGCTGGACTAATACAACTGCAAAGGGTCATAACTAATACAAACCACAGTTCACAACATGAAGGCTATTTTTCCATTAGCAGAGTAAAAGGCAAGTGATTATCTGGGTACTTCAGATAATTAAAAGGAAAGTAGTTAAGACTGAAAACTATTACCCAACTCATCACAAAATTCAGGTCAAGGTCTATGATGTAGGGATTCTTAGTGGAGGCCTGTCTTCTGTTTGAGGACATGCTCATTTGCAGGTATATTTGGAGTAGAGCCAGTGGAGCTAAATATGAAGAGCAAACAATTAGAATAGAACTTTGCTTGAAGGGAAAAGGGATGCTATCCTTCTTTTGAAGCTATAGCTGCTGAAGCAGATAACTCAGACATCACTGGGGTGCTTCAAGTCTCCATGCCCCCCTCTTCCATTTGGATTACCCCAGCACTTGAGACTATAACAAGAAGCACTGACAAGCATATGGATATTTTAGCTAGTCCTGCTATCTCTGAGTCTTTAAGAAGCCAATCTTTGCTGAAATATGTGGCTTGTATGCCCGACCCTACCTGATTCTCTCTGTTGTACTCATCCAGGAAAAACAGCTAGTCTGCAGCTTTTATTATCTGACTGCCAGCCGGCCTGATGTCTCCAGTTTTCTTCCCTACGCACCCCCTCAGTTTCTTCCAAACTCCACGGCCCTCTGTACACGCTGATCAACTCCCAGTCTACTGATACTCTGCCTACATTAGCCATGAAGGACACCGGCTGCTTCAGGGGAAGTGGGAGGTCCCATCTGCTCAAACACATGACAGGAAATCCAGCTAGGGTACAAAGAAGAGGGGCAAAGGGAAGCCTGGAGTTAGGCGCGGTGTGGGAGGAACTGAGCCGGAAGCTCAGAAATTTGTCACAGAGTGAGGCTTGTTCATTATCTAGGTGCTGTTCTAGGCACCGGGGATACTGAGATGAAGGTGAACTTTATTTTTCAGTAGAACAAACAAAAAGCAGTTGATAGATAGATTAGTAAGATAATCTAGGTATCGACAAGAACTGTGATTTTTTTAAAGAGGGTATTATATAAAGAGTTTGGGAAGGGTGTTCAATTTAGATAGAATGGCCAGGGAAGCTACCTTTGAAGAAGTGACACCTGAGCCACTAGAATGAGGAAAGGGATCCCCCCCCATGCAGTGATGTGGGGGGAGAACATTACAGGTAGAGAAAAAGCACTGGTGGAGGAGCCCTGAGCTGAGATGAGCTTGGCTGTGGTGGAAGGTCAGCGGGGCAGAGGAATGATTAGTGGGGGGGAGGATGGTCCTAGATGCCTTGAAGGGAATCTAGACAAAGACAAAGACCAGTTCCTATGGGGTCTTACAGGCTGTGGTAAGGTGTGAAGGCAGCTGCTGGAGAGTCTTAAGCTTGGAAATAACATCATCAAATGTATGTTGGAAAAAGCTCAGTTGGGCATGGGAATGAGTTGGTAGGGAGCAAGAATGAACCAGGGACTCCAATGGGTGAATGGTTTGGACTGGACACGGGAAACAATTTGCTTCAAGACCCTTGGTGAATGTCAAAAACAAGGGCATGGGGTCAGTGGAAGCAGAGGAGTGGAAACACACCCTTCCCCCCTGACCCTCTTGGTTTTCCTGACCTGGAACATCGGCTGATATCCCAGCTCTGCCTAGAAACCAAGGATGTGAACATTTGTCATTGTTTTCAGCAGCCTGGCGCCTTTGAACATGCCTACTTTGGACAATTCCCTAAGAATCCACATTCCCTGTAGAAAATATTAGAAACTAATTTTTCCAGGGTTTTCGCAGTTCTGGCATAAGCAATGACCAAGGTGCTGCCAACCAGAGATTTGCATGTAAGTCACAGATTTGGCAGGTATCATGGGGAAAAGGAGGTGCTGAGAAGAACCTATTGTGGGGAAGATGGCCCCAGTAATGCGTGGCTTCCAGACCAGCAGGGGACAAGGTTCCGCAAGTGTGTCCAGAGCCCAGGGTTGCTGATGTCAATATGCTGAGTGTGTGTCTATTAGGGCCATGCTCCCCAGTAAAGTGGACATTTTATTTGGCCACAAAGGCACTACACCTGGTTCTCTGTTCTCCCAGAGTTGCCAAAGCTACCCAACATCTGTAATATATTCCTTTGCTGCTTAAATCGATTGGTTCTGTTTTGTCGACTCCCGATGAACCATAACGGACCCTCTGTTCTCTTTTGGAATGCACTTAGGGGGCTGGAGATGCCAGGAGAGAGAGGCTCCTTGTCTCGGTTAAAAGCTGTGGCTTCAGCAGATTCTCCCCAGTCCCAGCTTGCCTGCAGGTTCTGCAAAATTTCCCTCTTCTCATTTTAAAATAGAACCTGAGAGCTGCCTCGCCTGCCTAATGCACATCTTGGAAAAAAAAGCAAAGTGAACGTTGTCAGTGGGCTACGCACTGGGCAGATAGCCCTGCATGTTACTGAAAGCAATTTCTCACCAAATAGAGGGGAAAGTGAAAACATGTAACCGTCGTTTTGGGCTCTTTCACAGAAATTATTTTGCCAATGGTAGTGTTCACTCAGGACTTGGCTTCTTACTGATGTTACCACAGAATGTGCAGTTTCTGATTCATCAGCAATATTTGTAAGTACTTTTCCCACTACAATTGAAAATCAGAAATGAATGAATTAAAAAAAACCCCATGATTTTCCTCTTTTGAGGAGTCCTAGTGAGTAATAATAAATTGAAATGTGCCATGAGCTCCCAATTCCCAGGGTCCAGGGTAGTTCCTTATTATAAATATAAGGAAATAGAGAAAAATGGAGACTTTCAACAAGATGTAAGAATATGCCTTTAAATATTAATTTTAATTATTTATATATAAATTTCTCTCAAGACAAAGTTGAAGAGGCAAAATAAATCTGAGTCTCAAAAGCAGGTTATATCTCGTCAATGGCTGGCTTTCTCCTTGGGGTCTAGGTTCGAGCTGATGATCAGCTAAGGCTTCAGGACAGGATTTCCCTTTGGCCACGAAAGGACAAAGGCAACCAATGCATCTCAGCAATCACCACTGAGCAGAGGCTTCCTTTTGGTACCATTTTTAAGAAGTAGTGTCCACCATAGTAGAACTGTCTTCCATGTAAAAGTTTTCAGAAACTGACACCCATTTATCGATGAGATATTTATTCTATACGTCAGGCTTCATAACCGATTGTGAGTGGAACAGAGGTGTCACCTCTGTGCCTTCACTTTCCTCCTTCCTCTGCCTCAGGTGTCAGAGGGGCTGCGGGCTCTGCCTGACACTTCAGGGCTGTGGCCCCTCCCCAGGTGGACCAGGGCTGGGAAAGTAGGTGCTTTGTGTTGGATCCTCTGTGAGTCTGTGAGCATGTCTCCAAAGTGTATTTGCCCTCTATTTGTGACATACTTTCAATGAATTAATGTGTTTATTAATTATCAATTAATTGATCCTAGAGTTTGCTCTAGACAGAAGGTTGAGGTCCACCCCAAAGTCACATGTTGACACCTAACCCACATAGTTAGGGCTAGTTTTAGGAGATGAGGTCTTTGGGATGGTGGATCCCTCACACGTGGGATTGGTGCCCTTATAAAAAATGCTCCGAAAAGTTCCCTTTCCCTCTGCGTGGTGACGACTCCGTGAGAAGAGAGCCAAATACCGGTCCTCACCAGACACTAAGTTTGCCGGCTCCGTGATCTTAGAGTTCTCAGCCTCCAGAATTGTGAGAGCTAAATTTCTGTTATTTGTAAACTGCCCAGTCTATGGTATTCTTGTAGTCCTAATGGAGTAAGACAGAGGTATAATCAAGTGCTTTGGAGACTGGCCTCATGGATTAGCCACGGCTTTATGAAGGCAGGGCATGGACCTAAGCCTTGAAAGATAAGAAAGATTTCAAAGGTAAGGAAATCAGAGGATTAGTGGACTCTGTGGGACTTCAGAGATGTGTAGAATTTGTATGTCAGGCGGGAAGTAGGAAAGGTGTAGGGAACCAAACCCAGAAGCTTGGGGTTTGCTGTGGTCTCATTGCTTCCTGTCTGAGAGTAAGTATTCTGCAATTACTTTTCTGGTGAATCATACTTCATGCAGGGGTTTGAACTTGATCGTGAGAGCAAGGGAGAGCCATTGAAAGTTATAAAAACATGTGGAGAGCTTTATTTAACAGGAACAATGCTTTCCTCTTCACAAACTTCACTTTCACCTTCATCACGTCTCTTACCACACTTTTTCAAATGCTGTATCACATGATGATACATCACAGAGTAAAGGCACTTTAATGATTTGAGAGACGTCTGGGCTCACTGGTGGTGACAACCCTGGGCCCGAGTCTTTTAGCTCAGACAGAAAGAACAGCAGGAAGTGGAACACAATTTCCCTTTCTGCTCTGGTGGATCAGATAAGACACACAAAGATAAGAACACCCAGTGTGGGGTTGGCTTGAGATGAGATGGAGTAACCTGAAGTGTTACACATTTTAGTTGAAGTTTGGACAGCTTTGGATGGCAGATAAACGTTATAAATACAATTTACACTTGGGCCCATTTCCCATCTAATCTTTACTTTAATTCAGCAAACGGATTTTTTTTTCCACAGTCACAGCAACTCCGTGTCAAAGTAATCAGTGAAGATGTGAATTGAGTTGCAGGCTACAGTGATTTATTTTGTTCCATGTTTTAGGTATTAAATACTGAAATCATTTCTCATGACTTTGGCCAGAATTTCCTATCTTAAGTTCTATTGTCGCAAAAATTTGAATATACAAATCTTATAGTGCAATCTATAGCAGTAGTCATGGGTTCTATGTTTTCAAGCAAAACAAGATTAGAAACTAATTAAAATCTGATAGTGTCAAAAATCATTTTTATATGAAACTTAATTTACTAAAGCACTGTCAAATATGGTCCTTTTTTGTATTTTGTAATTATTCTGGTTGAGGACGTCAGTTTTACAGGTAACAAAAATAGGCTCAGAGAGGTCAAGTGACTTAGCCAAAGTAACCCAGCTTATCCATATTTGGGGCAGAATCAGGACTCAAACTATATTCCAAGGTTTGTCAGTCTGTTGGAAGTTATTAACTTAGGTAACATGATAGGCTAATTTACAGGATAGATTTTGGTGTCTCTGCTTTGCGAAAGAGAATACTGTGTTCAGGAGACGAAAAGCCATGAAAGATGAAAAAGGAAAGGAAGGGTGGATACAAGAAGAACAGAAGAAGAAAACGACTCGCAGAACATAGTGCGAGTTAAACAGCAGGTGATCGTCTGCCCTGCCTCCCGCCCCCGCACACACTAGCTCCGCTGTGTGGCTCAGCGGGCAGGGCGGACCTCCCTCAGGCCCTCCTGACTGTACTAAACCGATCACCTCACACTTTTCATCCATGGGCCAATTATGTTGAAAACCACAAGTATTGTTTGATTTCACCATGTTATTTTGTAGAGATGAGAGATGGTGATGGATGGATTAGTTGTATTGAATAATTGGACTAGTTCTGGAATGATCCTTCCACTAAGCGCACGGCCCCAGCCCACCTGTCACGGAGACTGTGACCAGGACATCTGGGAGTGTTCCGACTCATGCCCCTCCCGTGCTCTTTTGCTCTCGTCTTTCGGCTGTAGGAAGGCAAGCACAGTCCTGTCGACAGGTCAGCCAAAAAGAAATGTTTTGTTCTTCTGAATGAAAGAAAAGAAGGGGAGTTAAATCTTAGGCATGTAAATCCAAAGCAAACAATATTGCTTACTTTAGATGTTAGATGTCAGGGAGTTTGAATGCCAACCCCCACTCTGCCTAACTCCAAAGCACGGGTCTGCCTCTAATTAACTTTTCTAACTCTGCTCTCTCAGCTGAAAAACGAGGCACCGCTCATTCGTTAAACCGAAAGTGCAGTGGAGCAGAGTCTGAAAGAGCGATCGCGGTGCCTTCACTACCTCCCCTCCTTGCCCCGTGAGACCTCGCATTCAGCAGGACGGACTGCGACAAAGGGCTAGAAAATAGTCCTTCCCGGGAGCAAGGGTCGGGGAGGACTTCCAGCTCTCAAATGATAATTTTCTGAGCTTCAACCTCCTCATTTGTAAAATGAAGACATGGGACTAGATGGCTCTTACCAGCAATTTTGCTTCTAAAATATGTTAAACTTGATGATGTTGGGCTTGTATGCAACGACAATCTTCTAGAAACCCTTGAAAGTGGTGACCCAGCATGATACATTTTGCAAACACACGGGAAGATAAGACTCTCTCCTTGTGTGTATGCACGTGCACGAATGGGCCATCGTCACATATATAGATGATAAAAACAAATGTCCACGTTCGTGGTGCAAACACTTCCCCCAGGGGTGTCCAACCTTTTTGGTGTCTCTGGGCCACACTGGAAGAAGGAGACTTGTCTTGGGCCACACATTAAATACACAAACACTAATGATAACTGATGAACAAAAAATAAAGGGTTTTAAGTAAATTTCTGATTTTGTGTTAGTCTGCTTTCATAGCCTTCCTGGGCCATGTGCAGCCCACAGGCTGTGGGTGGGGCATCCCTTCAGTGTTGTATGACATGGAAATTATTAGCATAACTGAGAGTTTATGATTACAGAACTATTTTTAGAAAGCATTTATTTTAATTCAGTATCTATTTAGGTTTTCAGTATTGTATGTCTATGATACACAGATGCACATCACCAATGTTATATGCTTCTTGTCAAGACGATTAAAGAAGGAGTTTCCCATGACGAGATAACCTGTTCATGTTATCTCGAGATACAGAGTTTTCTTCTGTTTGTTAGGAAGAGAAAGAAGGCATTCCATATTTGGTGGTAGCATCCCTCTCTCCCCCCTGCCAGAGTTCAATGACAAGAAAGTGATTAATGAATGTGTTCCACATTACTGTGGTCAGGAATCCAGTCCAGCCCTGGGGGAAGCCTGAATAATTGAAGGGTAGAGCTAATGGTTGTAACATTAGTTGTAAGAGGTCAGAGAAGCTTTATTCCTGGGCTATCTGCCCAGTTTAAAGGATCATTTACACATTTCAGAGTGTGGTTTGCTTTGCTAATTGGTAAGCAACACTTACTGGCTCAGAATCGTAGCACACGACTTCCTGTGAGGTTGGAGAAGGTTGGACAGAACTGCCCATCCCCACATCGAAACCTTTCGTGGTAACAGTTGTGACAGAGGTTTTGCCAAATGAGTGATAAATGGCACAGACCACACGGGCACCCACCCTCTCATTGACCACCGGCTCCTGGGTAGAGTGCCCCTGGAAGCAGAATGAAAACAACTGAACAGGTGCACACTTAGGATTTTCTTCACATCTTTCTTTTTCCTCGGTAACAGATGAGAAGATATTGTGTAGCTGGTAGCACTGGGGCAGTGGTCAAGAGATGTGGGAGAAGGAGGCACTTCACTGATTAAAGAACTTTAATGAAGCTATCTAGACAATCCTGTGAAATCCAGTCCAGATTACACTGCAGGGTGTAAGGGGGCGGGGGCAGATTAATCTGTGCGAAAGCAGTGGGAAGGGGGAGGCAGAGTTTCAATGCCTGAATGGGAGGTGGGCGTTGGGCAGGCTGGGATCGAGGACCTGCTTCATAACGGCCTACGGGAACCCTGCCCTGACATTCGGGGTCTCAGTGGCGACTTAGACAAGGGGATAATGAGTGCCCTGTCTCCAACAGTAAATTGAAACATGAAAGAGGTGACTTACATCCTTTCTCTGTCTCTGTCTGTCTGTCTGTCTGTCTCTCTCTCTCTCTCTCACACACACACACACACACACACACACACACACACACACACACACACACACACAGACTAAGAATACAGGAGTCCTTGTGGGACTCTAAGAGCTGTTGATGCTAGCTTAAATAGAGAAGAAACCAAATGATGCCATTTAAAGCAAAACAAATGCACCCTGGACCAAACAATATATTATTGGCTGAACATCAAGGGAATATGATACCATAAAAGTCAGCAATATTATGGATGCTACTTTTGATACATATCTTTAAATAGTAGCCCTCAGTCTCCATTACCTTTTAAGGAAAATTTATGAAGGATCTGCTGCAATTTTTGTACTCTAAAAACTGACAAACGATGCAAGAAGTTAAGAATTTTAGCATATTTCATTAAAGTCAAGTTCAAATGTAAAGCTAAGTTACACTAAAGTTAAAAATTGAAATAAAATACATTCAGTGAGATAACAGATTTTAAAAAGTTGCTCTAAAATCAAGATTAAGAAAGAGTGGCAATTTCCTTTCAAAACTTGGAACTTGATTTAAGATGCAAGAATCAATGTATCTGAGATGTGAATACACTTTAGTTCTAATTCTTCACATTTTATATCCTGTGCTATTTAAGAAAGCAAACCAATAAAAAAGAAGCAACTTAGAATATATTGCACATACTGTGCTTGGGAAAACTGTTTTTATTTTTATTCCAATGTCAAGAGATGTGAAAGTCTTGCTTAAGTACACAGAGGTTATTTATAAATATAAGGTATAAATTCGAGGCAATGAACTTAACCTATAGCTTTCTCATTTTTGTCTGTTTTAATATATTTCAGGTTAAAGCATTTTTTGATGTTCTCACCTCACTTGCTAATTGCAGACCTAGATGAAAACTCTACCTAATAAATCTAAAGTGACATGGCTCCACACTCCAACCAAACCAATCAGTATGTCCTTGGGGGCAGGGCAACTCTCTACCCAGCCAATGGGTCATAAACATCCTCCTGGAACAGAATTTTGAAAACATGCTTTACCCCTCTCTTCTGAGGACTACTGAACTTCATTTTACCCACAAAATATTCAAGCATGCCAGTTCCCTTTATTGAAGGCAAGTAATCTTTAAGATAGAAACTGGTATTTACTGTACAACGTATATAATTTGTTCTCTAAAGCTAGGTTAATTCAAGTAACTGGATGTTTAGGTCAATATTTTCCTTCTCATTCTTTCTGTGCTAACCTTTAGATGTAAACCTCACTGTTGGTCAAAATTGTTCTGTCTGTTGCCATTAGAACTTCACTTGGACTTCTATTATATCCCAAAGTCTACTCAGCACCTCTTTAGCAAGTTTCTTTTCCTTAGGCCTTGTGAGGTGAACATATATCTGTCTGTGGTTAATCCATGTGCGAACAGAGAAGGGTCCAGACACAATACCTGTGTCCACATCTATCTCCATCACTCCAGCTATGGGACATTGGACAAATTTCTCCATGTTGGTCAGTTCTCATTGAGAGTAGAAATGCAAACTAGACAAGCACTTTGAAAAGCACTTTGGTGTTCTATTGTGAAGTTGAATATCTACATTGTCGACAACCCAGTGATGACATACTGATGTCAACTAGGAGACACGCACAAGCATGTTCATACATCCCACTCATGTCCCACACACATGCCTGGACATGTAAGATGGGTACATATTTTACATGTTTTCTATCACCTCCTCCCCAACCCTAAATATCTATAGTAGACACCACCAGTGCAGGCTTAGCCTTAGAATTCTTTTCAGCTGAGCTCCACAGGCAACCACCAATCAATTGCAGCCTTGTAGAGATACTCTTCCACCTTCCTGTCCTGAGGTAGCTAAGGCCATTCGGATTGCACATACTGAGCAGTTTCTTTAAAATGGGTTTGAATGTAGACAATGACCAACAGATTTCCAAAGGCTCATTTCCTCTGTCTTTGTACATTATCTCATCCTGAAAGAGATTAATTTCATTAAAATTTACTCCTTGTATTTTTCCCTTACTCTTTTAAGAACTGAATTATATATTGGTTTTAGGGTGAATAATTATGTTCTCATCTCCTAAAATATTTTAACTTCTTGTCCAAATGCTCGGATTTATTTTGTTTTTGTCATTCATATTGATCCATTATATAAGGCACTAATTTTCATTCAATGGTTTTATGACATTTTCTTTCAGATTATTGGCACTATGTTTTTGCAAGTTGCTCCGGCCTCCTTTGTATATGGCACTCAATGGAAGACGAAAGTCTAATAGGATAGAGGGATATGTTATATTACTATTCCATAGATCTACACATGGATCCCCAAATGGGGGGAGAAATTGCCAAATCTGTAATTTCCTTCTTCTCAAAGGCTGATACACTATCCAGAGCCACAGCCCCTGCTGCAGTTCTTTCCAGCAAGTAGGTTGAGAAGGAGAAACCCTGAATCACTTAGTAATCATTTAAAATGACTGAGGCAAAGGAACCAGGAAAAATATGGCTCCACACACAATATGTGAATTTTTTTTTTGTGGCTGATGATTTAGGCTTTTTACTTCTTGGATGTAAGAGATCTTAGTTAATAAGGGATTAGTGTAGAAACAGTGTAGGTGGTGGAATATCAATTTAGTTTAAAAAGTACCTTTCTGAAGGAAAGAAAATCCTCGCACCTTCAACTTTGTGACTTAACCTAAGTTTCTCAACAAACTTTTTTTTCAATTAAAAGAAGCATGTTTAATGTTTGGGAGGCAAGTTGCATTAAGTTGATGCCCTTGGAGGCAGAGGCCCTCTGTATTTCATCCTGATAATAAATCCTGGGCAGCATTTGTTTCCAGTAGGGTCCAGATCCAAACCTTAACCTGGGGGAACAATGGTGCCAGTTAGAGCCCTGGCCTGGTGGCGTGGCTGGTTGGAGCATCGCCCTGTACTCAAAAAGACTGCAGGTTCAATCCCCACTCAAGTGCAAATAGGAGGCAGCCAATGGATGTTTCTCTCTCACATCACTGTCCTTATCTCTCTCTCTTCCTCTCTCTAAAATCAATAAATATATTCTCAGGTGAGGATTTAAAAAATGTCAATTCGAAGACCTTTTTTTTTTTTTTTTTGAGATGCTTGTCCTTGCTTTTAGGAACCTGTACTGTAGTCCCCAAAACTTTTTAATGTCGGGTACAGTATTTGACAATGC
This sequence comes from Artibeus jamaicensis, assembly GCF_021234435.1. Lineage (NCBI taxonomy): Eukaryota > Metazoa > Chordata > Mammalia > Chiroptera > Phyllostomidae > Artibeus > Artibeus jamaicensis. The sequence continues at coordinate 5,404,894 of NW_026521954.1, forward strand.
GATTCAGAAAACTGGGAAGAAGGACAGCCGACTCCACAGTCGAGCAACATTGCATAAGATGCTAAGAACTGCAGAGCTCACGGGCTCTGGATACAAAGCGTCCCCCACATATTTGGAAATTAGACAATATTTAAAATGCCTGTGAAGATGATGAGTTTCCCTCATTCTCAATACCCATGCTAGTAGATCTCGTAGCACTTAATTTAAGTAATGCCATGAAGGTATACAATGATTTTTCACTGGTGTGAGACTAGAATAGAAAGTGCCAGTTACTGCATTTTACCAACGTTGAAATTTAGGCATGTAAATTTTAGTCACTCTTCCAAAGTTAACACAGTAGTGTAGGATCATAACACAGGGTTCCTGATTGTTGCTCTCATGGACAACCTAGCCAGGATACCTAATATCATACCTCTGTCCATCTTCCATCTCGCTCCTCCCCCCCACCTTCCACATCACCCCCTCCCCAGAAGAGGCAGTTTTTGTTAATGGCTAAGAGGACATTCCAATGACCTAAGAGGTCCCTTCTTGGAATTACAATGCCTGGCTCTCCCACTCCTTGGCAGTGTGACTAATGGCATAATTTTTGATAACATGTTCCAAAGTTTCCTCATCTCTGTGGTGGGACTAATAATAGTACCTACTTCAATGACCATTATGAATAAGAAATAGGTAATTATAGGTAAAATGCTAGGCATAGAGTAAGGCCTTAAATGCATGTTAGATAGAAGAACCTGTCCTGATAGCTTCCTCTGTGACTAATTCTTTGCTTTCACTCCTTCTGGCTTCTTTTTTTATCCACAGTTACCATCAACTCTTTCACTTGTGTTTGGGTCCGTCATCTCAGTCTTGGTTAGCTACCTTCTTCACATGGCTTTATTATAATTAATGGTAATAATTACTCATTGGTCTGCTGATAAACATTCAACATTGGACAGGAAGATTACAGCATGGGATATGCTTGATAATAAGATCACCTGTAGATGTGAAGAGGAGGTCTTAGAAGGGACAAGAATGGAGGCGAGAAGACTGGTAAGGAGGCAATTGTACAGACAAAAGGAGGCACTAAGAAAATGGTGATGGGGATGGAGAGGAGACACAGCAGGAGGAGCTAAGGAAGGAGGCAGAACCCACAGAACCTGACTGTCAAGGATGTGTGTGAGAAAGGAGCCACAGGTGATGTCTAGGTTTCTGACATAGACGACTGGGTCTGGAGATGCAGAAGTCGAGGTCAAGGTTGTACTGGGAGTAACTGAAGAAATGGACATGGATAAGACTGGACTGGGACACATAAAAGGAGAGGAGCACCAAGGCAGATCGCTGAGAACTACCAACATTTAAGGGGCAGAAAGAGCAAGAAGAAGATGAAGACACTTGGAGAAAGCCTAAGGAAAGTGAGCCAAGTTGGTATGATGAGACCTGAGAGAGATTTATACCCCTGAACTATAAGTTGTACTCAATCAAATACTTAGATTTTATAATTATACTTTACAGAAAAGTGAAGAAAAGAATGAATAAATATTTATTAAACCTCTGCAGAGGCCCTAGATTTCTAAGCTTAGTAACAGCAAACAAATAACCAAAAGAACCCAACAAAACAAAACACCAAATACTATAATACAGAGATTTACATAACTATAGAACTAAATCTTTTGAATGTTAAAGCAATCAAAACAAAAAGGCAAATGTCGAATCGAGGAAAATGTTTCTAAGTGTTGATGGCCAGGAAGACACGGTCTTTAGAAAAAGAGCTTGTATGACTCGTTAAGGTAAAACCACTAAGGACAGCATAGGTCAGTGGGTAAGGTGCTTAAGGGGATGTTTCATAAATGTTCTGACTGTAAAGAGGAGATGATAATCACTGGACATGATGGAGGTGTTAGCTCATGTTAAGGTGGTGATCATATTGCAATGTACAAATGTATCAAACCAATGCATGGTAAACCTAAACTCATACAATGTTATATTTTAATCCTATCTTAATTTTTAAAAAGGAGCAACTACAACTAATAAACATATGGGAAAATATCTATTTTCATTAACAGCAAAGATATATATTTTAGAATGAAGAGGCACTATTTTTCTCTCGTTAATTAGCAAAAATAATAATATAATAACTAACAAATATGCAGTGAAATCAGCAGCCTAATCATTGTTGGTGGCCCTGTGTATTAGTATAGACCTTTGGGAAAAATATTTATTGGAATGAACTTGAAACCACCAATTTGTTCTTGTATGGAATTTTTTGCTGGTGTCTCCTATGAAATCCAAATGATAGAATATATCTGCAAAGTATTTTTGTTAAATGACACAATGGTAAGTAATTATAAAAAATTAGAATTTACTGATAAAGCTGTTGTTAAATACCACGCAGTGTGGCCCATTATGAAGGCTGTGAAATGATTATGACATAAGGTTCGTGAATTAAGAACAGGATGTGCATTTCACAGGCACACTGAATGGGGCTGCACATGTGGACTCGATGTAAAAACTAGAAAGGGCTCACACTGAAACGCTGCCAGGGGCCGTGATGGTGTGGCTGGGTTAATGAGCATGGTATCGTTTCCTGTATTTCCCACCCTTCTTGTTAGATTACTTCTGTAATCACTGAGCACTGAACCAGTGAGTCTTCATTCTTTTTCTCTTTTTCAGACTCAATGAAACCATACTTTTCAAGCCATTGATGAGATATAATTTTTTTATCATTAAAACTGTTGCACATTATCTATAAGTTGAATAAAATCAGACTCATAAGTAGAGAGCAGGCTGACAACTCTGGGTGGGGAGCTTGCGGGGTGCAGGAATCAAGCCAAAAAGAGAAAGAACTTGTGAACATGGACTACAGTGTGGCGACTGCAAGGCAGAGGGGGTGGGAGAGGGTATGGGGACATAAATGGCAAGGGAAAAATACAATAAAAATGAACATTAAAAATAGATAAATAAAAATATTACCAAAGATTAAAAAATAATTTTGATGGTAATATGTGTTATCAAATGACAGATTTCCCTAATGATTTTTCTGAAACAGTGACCTGCTAGTGACGATGACAGGGTGATGTGACGGTCACTGGGACCATAGTGAGACGTCGCACAACTGGACTGCTGCCACCCGTCTGAGCCTGCATTTGCCGAGCCGGACCAGGCTCTGCCCTCTGGTTTCACGGAAATCAAAGGGTTTTTAATCTTCTATTACAAAAATCTGGGAAATGTGTCCCTTGCAATTAATAACACACAATCATTAGCAAACTTGTACCTGACCTTGATGCTGTATTTGTCGGTGTTATAGGTGAGAGCTCCTGAGCTCATTACACATTCCATGAGTTACCTGGTTAATTCCTTCACTGATAATGATAAATAAATTACCCTGTATAATGAGGCGTCTGTTCAAAATAAGAATAGGATTTTGACAGGGTCTGGACAATTAATCATCTCTCCAGGTCTAGACAGAGGCTGGTAGGGAGCAAGCCAGAAGCTCCCCTCAATCTAATTCATCGGTGTTACTTTGACATGATGTAATTCAGAATCAGCTTTCCTTCCCTGGGTGACATCTTTCCACTGGGGTATCAGACATGAACTTTTTCTCCTCCCAAACTCTTCCAGTCTGACGTGCTGGCCTCAGAATATTTTTTACCTAATTCTAGAGTTAGACTAGTGTTGACTGAAAAGCCTCCTTCTTCCCACTTTTTTTCTTCACCCAAATTTGAAATTTCTGACATCCAAGGCACACCTGTACATTGGCACCTACAATGTGCTGTTTCCATCTTCGAATATCATCATGTTGCTGATGGTGGTCGATAGAGAAGACTCACCGTTGACAATTTAAGTTTGACTTTATGAAAGTTTTAATGAAACTTTTCAATTATTTTCTGTACCTCAGCCAATTTCCTCAAGTATAACTAGAATATAGAGTTCAGTAGAACTTAGATTTCATAGGGACAGGGATTTGTACGTATATTTTGTTCACTAAGGCAGAACAGGGCCTGGTACAGGTTAGGTATACGAAGCATAAATGTTGAAAGAGGAGGGTCTGAAAATAAAAGAAAGAGGTGAGACATCTGATAGGTTTCCCCCACCCAGCCCCCTTTCTTCTTATCCTACTGAACTTTTCCTCACCCGAAAATAGAATTTTAAAAGGTGTATAAAATTGATGAGAGAGCGGGCCTAGAACCATGTCTTCATGCTCACGGCTTGAGCTTGGAGCACCCCTCCTCCCTACCCCCCCAGCTGGTAGGGCAGGGGGAACCCACAAACACTCTTCACAGGAAGGGCTGCTTCTCGTGGAAATGCCAAGAAGAAGTCTCTGAAGCTGCTTCATCTCCAGCTAGAATTTAGGAGGCTCTTATCCCCTAAGCTGAATGGAACCTAATGTATGAGTGAAACTGATTCTCCGGGTGTGGTGCTCTTTCCCTAACACCACTGGCAAACACTGATGCCAACTTCGTGGACATTGTGCTCCACAGACCCCTGAGCTTGAAGTGGAGTCCCTTCAAAGAAACTGCATGCAGAAAAGATGAGGCTTCCAGTAAACTGAGGAATTTCTTCTGAAAGCTTCTCTGTCCCATGTGAGAAATGCCTTTGGGGCATGATTTCCTCACCTATGTAAAAAAAAGCAGTAGTAATTTTGCTCAATAAATGTTAGTTGAATGAAATAGCTATTGTATGAATGAGAAAGAACACTAACGTATTAGTGACTCATCATGTATGTTTTTGACTGGGAAGCAGACTCCAGGTTGTAGTGAGGGCTTGTGAGTCTGAGACTGAAGACGTGGGCTGGTCTTGGTGACATTCCTCCTGCTGAGCATCTATTACTCACAGTCCTGATTTCCCTTTGGGAAATAAAAATTCCCTTGTTCTAAGACATGGGATTGGGGTGATTAATCGTTCCCATAAACACTTGGTCAGAGGTGGTCAGAAGTCCTCTGCATCTGATGGTTCTGCAGATTCAACCAACTACAGATTGAGAATATTGGAAAAACAAATCTTACATGGTTGCTGACATGTACTATGTAGTTAGGCCTATGATGGTTGCCTCTTGTCACTATTCTGTATACAATATAGTATACCAATTGTTTATGTAGCATGTAGATTGTACTATAAATAATTCAAATGATTTGAAGCATATAGGGTGATGCATTCATAGGTTATATGAAAATACTACACCATTTTATATAAGGGACTGGAGCACCTGCAGATTGGGGTATCTGTGAGGGTCCTGGAACAAATCCCCTACAGATACCAAAGAAACAGCTGTATTTTCTTTGTTCATGAATAATTTCTATAAGATCTTGCAATAATACAAATCATTGGAATAAATGAAAGTCTGCTATTTTATTCTAAATTCTATGGCCTCTAATCTCATTTACGTACTCATTCAACCAATTAGCCGATCCGTGTTTGTGATGCAGCTGGTACATGACGTAGATCAGTGACAGTGGCGTCCAAAGGCAAAGCGAACACGGCCTATGTTTTCATGGAGTTTACAAGGCACTTGTCTTACTCAGACCTTTCACTCACATGAAGGACATGAAGCCAAGACTCATACTTGGTGTAAATAAATATAATGTATAAAGCTGCAGTTGGAAAAGGCCTGTTTTTAGCATTTGTGATTTGATTGGATATGACTAGAATATTCAAAAGGTTTTTATATTCTGTATCTCTGTGATTCTGTGATACTGTCCCTTGAGCCCAGGATAATGGATGCATAGTGAGCCACACAAAAATAGAAGGTATGCATACATTTTGCTATAATGCTTATTATTGCATAAAGTATCTTCATATAGCATCTGAAAGTTGATTTTGTGAGCTGTGAGCTCTATTAAAGCAATCTGCATTTAGGCACTACCTGAAAAGGCCCAATAGTATTCATAATGACATAGTGGCAGAAACTGTGGATGGGGGCCCCAAGCCTCCTTTCCCTTTTCTGCCATATCACACATTTCTAGCCAATGAGTCAAAGGCAGAAACCTCTGAGGAGGGTTTCCCTTCTCATGGAAAAGACTAAGCCTTGCCTCTCTTTCCTGCTTGGATCATGGACGTGATGCCTGCAGGAGCAGGGGCTGCATGACACCCTGACGAAGGCCACCCTGCAGATGCAGGAGGAAGGTGAAGGAGACTGGGCCATGGAAGATACCAGGGAACTGTCCTTCTGGTTGTGGTGGCTTTCCCTGGGCCTTCCTAGCATGTTGGCCAAATAGGCTTCTTACTTGTTTAAGCCAGTACAGTAGAATTTCCTGCTCTTCTCAGCCAAAGACAAACAGAACTGAAGCAACATCTCGCATGAGGACAGGCTGTCTTACACTTTAATGTGCACAAACCACCTGGAAATCTCAGTGGCTACACCAGAAAAGTTAAGCTCTTGCTCACTGTACCTCTCCTGTGGTTTCAGGTGACTCTCAAAGGGGCTGATATCCACGTGTTAACTCGGCATCCCAGGCTTAGTGATGGCAATTCCACGTCAACACATGGCCCTATCACTGCAGCAGCGGAAAGATGCAGAGTCAGAGATTCAGTCAAATACAGTTAAATGCCCTGGCTGGAAGGGACGCACTTCCTGTCTGCACACATTGCATGGGCCAAGCCAGATCACCTGGCCAGGACTAACCGAAAGAGTGTGCGGAAGAACAGTATCCTTCTAGACCTGGAAAGAGGAGCCTGGGTGGGCAGCACTAATGTCTCCCACACATCACAGGTTTTTGTTGAAAACTAGGGGAATGATGTTATTGAAAACATGGCCAGGCAAAGGTGTGAAGATAATTTGATAAAACAGGTATGCTAAAAGCAAAATCTTCCAATTTCATCCTCTTATTTGTCCTAATGGTACTGGCTCAGAGAGGAATTTGCTAGTAATTGGCATAAAAGCAGGTGTGAAGTGGCTGAGTTACATGACACAGTGGAGCTTGGAGACATTCTTACTCACCCAGTGGTGATTTTCCTCTAAACTTCGAACCTGCTTAGATTCTAAAGATGAAATAGGAAGAAATGCCGCTGGTCTGCAATTGCTCGGGATCCTCTCCAGCTGCCTCTCAGCAGGCCCTTCTGTATAACTTGTTTTCTCATCACTGCAATTCCAGTAACATGATTTTAAAAAGTCTCTGGGAGTCAAGTAATAGAATTGAGTTGAGCCATGACTCAGAACACCAGGCTTTCAGGTGGACTCAATGCACAAGTTGTTGGCACACTAGAGGGTGAATAAGTGGCTCAATCTACAAGTAGTAGTCAATAAAATGTAACTTTCTATGCGTGGTTATTGGGTTGCTATGGACATTCAGCAAGCGTGACAAGGAAGTGAGGAAGCATGGGGGGAAAACCCCTATCACAGGGTTGGGTCTGCTGCTGGGTAGGATGTTTTGTACTATAATGATCTTTGAAGACACCTGGGGCTTCTGTGCCAGCCTTGACACTTCCTAGTTGGGTGGCTTAGTCACCTCCCCTCATTCAACATTGGTTTCCTCACCTGTGCAATGCAGATGGTATAACTGATCACACAGATTCCTGTGAGGATTGATAATTGTGAGAATTTGAGATTTATTTGATTTATTGCTCTATTTTTCTCCTCTATATTTTTATTTTTTTACTGTTGTTCTACTACAGTGGTTTCCATGTTCACCCCATCACTGCCCCCAACCCCAGCTATCACCACCTCCCACACCTGATCCCACCCTCCCTTGGTTTTGTCCAAGTGTCTTTTATAGATGTTCCTGTAACCCTTCTACCTTCTCCCCCATTATCTCCTCCCACCTCCCCTCTGGTTACTGTCAGGTTGTTCTTAATTTCAATGTCTCTGGTCATATTTTGCTTGCTTATTTGGTTTGTTGATTAGGTTCCACTTATAGGTGAGATCATATGGTATTTGTCTTTCACCGCCTGGCTTATTTCGCTTAGCATAATGATTTCCAGTTCCATCCATGCTGTTGCAAAGGATAGGAGCTCCTCCTTTCTTTCTGCTGCATAGAATTCCATTGTGTAAATGTACCATAGTTTTTTGATCCATTCATTTACTGCTGGACACCTCTGTTGCTTCCAACTCTTGGCTATTATAAATTGTGTTGCTATGAACACTGGGGTGCATAGGTTCTTTTGGATTGGTGTGTTAGGGTTCTTAGGATATAATCCTAGCAGTGGAATTGCTGGATCAAAAGGCAGTTCCATTTTTAATTTTCTAAAGAAAAAAATAATTCTAAAATTCTTCTCTAAAAGTTCTTCTTTTAAAATTTTATGCCTCATTAAAATATTTCAGACTTAAGGGGAAAATCCAGTTTTTTTCTTCTCCGAAGTCCTTAGAAATTATATGATTAAAGTTAACATTTGATTACTTTTTGTTTTTGAGGGGTCCAAATGCAGGGTTACATTTAGAAAAAGATGTTTTGTTTAAAATCTCAACTTGTATTATTAAAGGCTACACTCAGTGGTATTAGGAAAGAGCTGTGAGTTCAGACCAGACACTGACCAGAGAGAGGCAGGTGAGACACTTTGGCTGGGCAGGACATGGAGCATCAGGGGTGATGCATTAAAGGCCTCAGATGGTGGTTGAGATGAGTTCTGGCCACACCAAAATGCAGTAGCACAAATTTTGGTGAGGAGGATTAGATTCAGGACATGGCCTTGAAGAAAGCAAAGGTGCAGAAAAAAAGAAGAGTTAGCAGGTGATTTGAAAGACAGTAATGATAATAATTACAGTAAATAAATACAGAGCTACCACATGATAATGTGCTAATGATAATAAAAATGGCTGGCTAGCATTTATTTAGGATACATTATGAGTTGGGTGTCATACTAAGTGCTTTATAACTGTCTCATTTCATCTTCAAAGTAACCCCATGTGACAGTTTCTACTATTAGCCCCACTTTATAGACAAGAAAACTGCACCTTCTCAATTTCAAGTCAGTGCAAGGGAGTACGAGGTCTGTCCAGAAAAAGTCCAGCCATTGTTAATATAACGAGAATGGTTTGTGCAACATCAATGTAACCTGACAGCCAAGGAGAGTGGACTGGAATGTGCATGTGTGAATAATGATGACTTTACTGTACTAGTCAGTGGGGGTGGTGGACGCCATTGAGCGAGCATGTGTACTGTGTGGCCATCACATTCAAAATGATTGAGAGAGTAGAGCCACAAAACTGCACCAGATTTTGCGTTAAGCTTGAACATCCTCCATGGAAACTATTCAGATGACTCAGAAGTCTACAGCTATGAGCAACTGACAATTGGCAGCTTCATTACAACACTCCTGTTCGTGCATCATGTCTTGGGCAGTTTTTTGGTGAAAGAGCAAATCACCCTGGTGACTCGGGCTCCCTACAGCCCAGATTTGGTGCCCTGTGACTTTTGGCTTTTCCCAAAACTAAAATCACCTTTGAAAGGGAACAGATTTCAGACTGTCAGTGAAATTCAGGAAAATACTATGGTGTAACTGATGATGACTGGGAAAACTGTGTGAGATCCCAAGGTGCCTACTTGGAAGGGGACTGAGGTGCCATTGTCCTATGTAGAATATTCCTTGTATGTCGTATCTTCTTCAATAAATGTCTCTATTTTTCACATTATGTGGCTTGATACCTTCTGGACAGACCTTGTACATAGTCGAGTTACAATGTGAACTGAGCTCTGCTTGATTATGAATTCTGTTCCTTCTTCTCCCTTGATTTGCTATACTGTCTCCATATTGATGAGCTTGCAAGAGTTCTCGGACTTCTCAAAAGAGCCACAGAGATCAGACATGAGACAGGAAAGGAATGACACTGGAATAGTTAAGGGAATGCATAAGTATCAGGGAGTTTCACTAGATTATGTGAGGAAGGTGAAATTGTCCTGAGGCTGCATCTGATTTCACTCATCAGCATGGAGCACCTCCGGCTCTTTGCTGGTCCTGGAGCTTTGCTTTCTGTTTGACTGCTTATTGAGCATGGGTGCCACCACCATACACAGTGTAACCAATTCTGTTCTCTTAGTTACCTCTAAATGGGATTTTACAAAGTGATGAATGCTGAGATCAGGAATTTAAAATTATGATGTTAAAGTTCATCCTTCTCTTTCATCCTGTCATGTACAGTGCTGAGGGAAAAGAGGTATATCGCCTTAAAACTAGTACTTTATTCAATGCCAGAGAAGTCTCAAAGTCAACAGTGTTTTTAGCCAAGAAAATCCATTTTGAAGCAATCCCAGTGTTTTATATGTATTCTTCTATTTCCTAAGCCTCATGATTTTTAGAATCTCCACTCAATTTTAAGCATCTGCAATTTCCTATCCTACATACTGCCTTCATATACTGCAGCTGTTCCCATATTTTCTTCTTCCAAATTCCCTGTGTGACTCCTAACCTGTCTACATATGCTTGTCTATTCCCTCTTAACCCCTTTTCTGCATCACAAAGCTCCTCCTCCCTTGGTGGAAGATACAAATAGAATGAGAGGGTCAAGGTCAAATCCTCCTTAGTAGGCTGCTCAAGGAAACACCTGGACAAACTCTCATATTAATGACTTTTCTGAAAATACAAACCTTTGCGGACCTCCAACCCATGAAGTGTGGGTTGGGAGCTGAGGGCAGGAAGGGCAGCTGTCCCCACACAAGGCACAGACAGAGTTGTGGTGGCACTTGGACACCAGTGGCCACCATATTTTTCACTCCAATATTACGTATCATTGACACACAGGCCCTCAGTTTCTGATTATCCAGAGAATCATCAAAGGCTATTAGTTTTGATTTAATTTTGCACTGGAGAATGCTCTTAATGTAAGCAGGCTTACCAAGGCAGCTGTCAATCATGCTCAGATATTCACTGAGGGACAGGTTTGGTCTCTAGAAGTAATTCATGCTCAGCAGTCCAGACAGAAGAACCCCCAGTAAAAAATAATGAAAGTATCTTTCTCCCATACAAAACCAAAATGCATTATTGCTTTGAGACAAACACCTACAGTTTATGAATGTATCTCATTATGATTGCTTAACTCTAGCATTGCTACCACCTTGCTGAGGGCCGAAGGTAAATGTTTATTAATTTGAGGCCAGATGGAAAGCTTGATAGATTTTACTATTATGCCCAACAGAGCACTGTTTGGAAAATATGCTTAGCAAGTTGAATGCATACTTTGATTGCAATACTTTTCTGCTCAGGTTTACTGCATCATTTTCTGTAATAAAGTCAAGTTGCAAAAGTTAAGACTCAGCTAAACATTTTAAGGTAAGAACTGGTAGATAATTCTAGAGCTATGTACATGGCTTCAAAAAGGGATGCGATAACTATTTTTGGAAGAGGACTTAGTTGTAGGAAAAAGGAAGATATATAATATTGCAGAGAAAAAGAAGAAAAATAAGATTGACTTAATTTACTTTCCCAGCCATATGAATAAAGCATATACACAAGCTGAGCCAGAGTTCAGAGGTCCCATAAAGTAGCAGGATTTATGTGTGAACTATTATAACATATATGCTTGGTTTTATAGAATAAACTGCAGCACTAACAACAATAACAAAGGAGGCCATAAATGACTGAACTAGCAGAGTAACCAGAAATTTTACTGTGATCAACAATTCAACAGTTTCCCCATAAAACCTTTTATCTTCATGCCTTGAATATAGGTAAAACAAAGAAATTTATGTCTCCTGTTTGAAGCACCAACTGATAACTTACATCTACAATCCATCCCCCCCCCCCCATTTTCCCTTAGTGATAGAACCTCTCAGAATTTACTGGCACATTGCTGACCAGGTAATGACTAAAAAGTCCTGAGGCTCTCCCGTGATTAGCTAAGGCCATCTGGCTAAGTTCTGGACAACGAAGTGTGAATGCATGTGATCTGTGCAACTTCTACCCACTGCCCTGTAAATGAGGCTAGTGTGCTTGTACTTCTTGCCTTCCACTTGCTGGCTACAGACGTGATGGTGACAGAGCAGTGGCCCCTTGGGAGGCAGAGATGGAGACAGCAAGGTTGACAATGGTGGAGTTATTCTCCTAGACCTTGTCTATAATTCCTGGGCTGCAGCATGGGAAAGAAATGCACTTCTGTCTTATTGAACCTATGTATTTTGTATTCTCCTTGCTATAATAGCTTAGATTGTGCCATAAGCAATATAGAATTCTAATATTTTGTGCCTGTTCTTTGGGAGACGGTTGTCCATCGGCAATCAGATTCCTTCAACAGAGGCCGCTGGAAAGAGACGGATCCTCAGATTAGGGTCCTATGTCTCCATATGGTGACATAAATAAGAATGCCAGAAGAAAAAGGAAGATGCCATTAATTCAGTGTAAAATTTCAGTGATAGCTCCACAGAAAAAGTGACATTGCACTGAGGTTTAAATGGTAAGTTGGCATTTGCCAGCTGGGAAGTATCTGAACAAGGGCTTGAAGAATCGTTTACAGAAGTCATTTGGGACCTAGTGTAATGTCATCTTACACTAGAAGGTACTTACCCGTCCTTTCCTCAGTGCCCAGAAAATGATCACTCTGGAACTTAATTCAATTTCATTGACTTGGATTTTCAGGGCCACTCAGCTGATGCAAAGCTAGTATATAGAACATGCAAGAGGTGGCTTTACTTTTGTTTCACCTTCATTTCTCCAATGCAACCATTCTAGAAAGAACTCCAAACACATGGGAGTTAGTTATCACAAGCTCCCCAGCAGGTCCCGGACTCTAACTTTTGCACGAGGCAAAGCCTTGTGCAAACTCTCAGTCCATCGCCTCTTCCAGATCTGCTGTGCTCTGTGTTCTCTGCTTGCCCTTCTCGACTCACTTCCCACTCCTTTCTACCCCACTTTACATTCTTAAAATCTGATCCCCTGCAAGTGGCATCAGTAGGCTTCCTTTTCCTCTGGATATTGGTTGGGTTTAGACAGTGAAGGCACCATCAGGAGACAGGAAGATGGAGGGAATATGAGATCGGGAGGTTTAATCTCTCGGCCCCTTCCCTGCTGGCCCCTGAGTTAGCAGTGGCTGCATTCTATTGAAGCCACAGACTCCTACTGCTCTCTCTAGGTTATGTGATGACTTCCTTTTCCTGCCCCTTTACAGGGTTACTGCTGATGGCAGCAACCTGAGAGCCTGTTGTTAGTCCTGAGGTACCCTCTCATCTCTCACTGGTGTCCCTTGATCCTACCCACACCTGTGTAAATTGTACCTTCACTGATCACCAATTACGCCACCTAAATCTGCCATGTGTGTCTTGCTGGTCCCTTATCAACATATGTCCCAAATGCTGAGATTGTCTGACCAAATTTCTATCTTCTCACAGTAACACTTACTTCATGAGTTAGTGTAGCAATGTTTTTAAGCTGAACTTTTATATATTTTGCCTAGTTTTTCTCATTATCTTTATCAGGGGAACAACTAACATGTAATAACTTAATATTTTGTTATCGGAGGCAAAATTCCCATCCTACTTGAACTTATTTAAGTTTTCCCATGCATGATTTTGTCTCAAAACAGTCCATTCTTAATTTTGCATGTTTCGCATATGTCAACAGAGCCCTTCTGTACGCGGCTCCCATGCTGGGCTTCTCTCACTGACTCTTCCAAACCCAACTCCTGTTCTTCTGTTTATGATTCTTCATCTTCCTTTTTCCTAGTTTCTTGGTCTCAGTATCATTTTGGCTCTATATTTTATCTTCTGCCTTTCACCTAGGCAAGTTTTCTTGTTTGACACATGTGACATTTGATTTGAAGTAGTTTCCATAACTGTGCCCTTGGTACTCCTTGAAGACTTGTAGTATTTGTCTCTGGAATTCCTTGGGTAAGATGTGCCATCCCAACCCTCATCTCCAAAGTCCCGCCTTCTGGATGCTTCTTCCTTCATGGATTTAAGCCAATATCTACTTTATCCCTACCTTAATAGTAAAAAAGCTTACTTAGTCAAGAGAGGATGTAATGTAATTGTGGTTTTTTTTTTGCCTTTTGTTTAGGGGATGGCTATGCTTTTCATATATAAAAGGTAACATATTACAAAAGAGGAAGAGCACACTGGTTTGGTGGTAAGTTACCTTGAAAATAAATGAGCAAACAAAACAGAAACAAACTCGCAGATACAGAGATCAAACTGGTGGTTGCCAGATGGAAGAGGGGTTTGGGGGATGGGTGATAAAGGTAAAAGGGATTAGGAAGTACAGATTGCCGGTTATAAAAATAGCCACTGAGACATAAAGCACAGCACAGGGGATACAGTCAATAATATTGTAATAAGTATGTATGGTGTCAGATGGATACTAGTTGTAAGGTATATAAATTCTAATCACTATGTTGTCCACCTGAAACCGAACATTGTATGTCAACTGTAACTGGAAAATAAGCTAATTTAAAAAGAAAAAAGAAAGTTCACATGTATAAAACAGGTTTAAAAATGACTGATGATTCTTTTCTAAAAGGAATTCATTATGTGCCAAATCGAAAATAACAAACTTCTTTAGTGATATATATATGTATATATATTATGTGTGTGTGTGTATATATTATAAGACTTGATTTATTAAAAAATCAATTTACACTGCTGGCCAGGCAGTCTTTTCGTAACATGCCTTTTACTTAATAACGGCAAACTGTTTTTCTCCCTGAGGGAGCAATGAAATAAATGGTTATGATTTTAGACTGCTAGCATCTTTTACTGAGAAGCGAATATATACAGAGCTAAGAGAGTTAATTCAGTGAAAGCACAATAAAAACATAACTTTAAATAATTTCTTAAAATGGCTGGTGTTAGCTGGCTGGTGTAGCTCAGTGGCTTGAGCGTGGGCTGTGAACCAAAGGGTCGCTAGTTCGATTTCCAGTCAGGGAGCATGCCTGGGTTGCAGGCCAGGCCCCTAAGTTGGGGCCATGTGAGAGGCAACCACACATTGATGTTTCTCTTCCTCTCTTTCTTCCTCCCTTCCCCTCTCTCTAAAAATAAATAAATAAAATCTTAAAAACAAAAACAAAAAGAAAAAAATGGCTGGTGTTAAATCTTAGGAAAGGACTGTGCTGTCGGGGGTGTTCTGGGTTGCAGACTCCTGACACTCCGTACGACACTCTGCCAGCCCCTTTGTTGGTGCTGAGTCCTTCTTCTTCACAGCTCATCTCCCATGGCACAAAGAATGTACCCCAAACCTTCAGTAGCAGAACACCCCTCTAGCTGGGTTACCAGCTGAGAACTTTTAGTGAGTCAAGCAGATAAAAGCAATAAAAAGCTAGATTTAATATGAAATCTTTATTAATGTGAATAAGTGATACTTAAAAATATGTAATTATATCAGTGCAACCTCTTGTTATAATCATTCAGTGAGTTCTCATGGTAAAGGTCAGGTTGCAAAACTGAATGCAAATATATTCTTGAAACAAATTAATATAGTATCAGAAAAATAATCTCAACACTAGGTTGTTTTAAGGTATATGGGAAATTGAGGTGGGCTGGAAGGGAAATTGAAGTAGGCTAAAATCCTTACTTTATATAGTGGATAGTAAGAAACAGTATTTCCTTCTTTAGAATCTTAAACTTGGAATATTAGTTAAAGGAAGTTTGGGAATACCTTAATGGTAAAAATTTGTAGGCAAAAAATGAACAGTTTGTAACTTTCAAAAGATTGGAGAAGAAAAAAATTATATAACAACAAAAGAATAGTAGGAAAGGATTGATGATAAAAGCATGGAACAAGATATCATATGACCAAATATTTAAATTATGATAGTAATATATTAAAATCCAATTAAATGGCTGATTCTCAGCCTCAGTATATCAAAGAGTTAGATGTAAGAAGATTGCCATCTATATATTTTTTTCTAGCTTTTAGCCTGATTTCAAGATAGGCACGTTTTTTCTATTCATAAATATATCAGAAAAGTTGATTTATCCTAAACTATCAACATATTTGATCATTTATATGAATTTATCCTATACTGCACAATAACCAAAATTAAAGACAAATTACAAGCTGAGATATCTATAACAAATATGAATGTTATAACTTCTAAAATGTAAAATTCTTACAAATCGATGATTAAAATATAAAGATCCCCCAATATAAATAAAGTACAAAGAGGCTAAAAAGTGGACAAAAAGACATGGTTGAAATATTAGTGGAGAATAACTAAAATAAAACATTTAATTCACTATTAATTATGGAAATATAAATATATCATTATAAATTTTTACTTATCAAATTGTCAAAGATCAAAACATAATGTTAGTTGATGTGGATAAGTATTTGCTGAGACTGATGCTATTTTATACTAGCTGAAGTATTAACTGGCACACGCTTTCTGAAAAGTAATTTGTCCATGTATATCAAGAAGAGTAAAGTTTTCTATTTTTTTACTTAATAACTTCACTTCTGGGAATTCGTTACAAGAAAATAAGCAGAGATGCAGAAAAATGATCAATATGTTGGGCTACAATTAGGACATTTGTTTTAACACAAATTATTATAGAAGAAATTGAATTATGGAATATCATGGGAATGAATATAGTTAAGTCATTAAAACTACATTTCCAAATAATAATTCCCTGTAAGATAAAAAACAGGAGCCCAATCTTTTTGTAAAGTTTCCTCTAGTATTTCTGGATATTTGTTTTGTTTCTGTTTTCTTTTACATATTTTTGCAAAATTTCTTCAATGACTGTATATTACTTTCACAGTTACCAAAATTATTATGTCAATAATTAGTTTGTACTTGTTCCTGTGTACTTGAATAATGACATCTGAACATTGGTGCGAAGGTGGACATCGTCACCATGTACAAGCACCTCATCAACCTTGTCCGGTTGAGGACGTTAACCAGGCCACCGTCGGACTGACTTTTCTCCCCTTCTACTCACTGATATCAAGAGAAGGAACTGAAATAGTGGCACAATCAGGAATGGTGAAGAGCCAAACTTCCCGATTCTTTTTTGATTTAATCTTAGGACATTTCTCTTCCCACCCTTGTAGCTATCAGAGTTTTAAGATGCTGTGCTATGCTTGTTGTTTGAGGTTCCTTCTGATTGCCATAATTATAAGAATCATAAAGTAGTTTGGCTTATGAGTCTTCAAGGTATTTTTGAGGTTATAAGTAAATATCACAGCTTGATCTTATTTTGATAAGTCTGAGCAACCATCAGAGGCAGAGCATCCTGGGTGGGGAGAGTATCTCTGGCTGTCATCTTCCATTTCACTGGGGTCACTAATCTCGGGACCTATGGGTATACTTTGCCAGATCATTCTGAAAAGGAAGCTTTATGAGAACTGTATCAAACATCAGGTGGATAGCATCCAGTCAAAATAAAAATAACATTTTGCTTAAAATATTTTTTCAGCATCATTTTCTGTTGATTAGGTGCTGCCAAATGATGAGTTTAACAGACTCTTTTTCCAAATTCCAATCATGTGATTTTATTATGAGAAAATCAGTCTTCAATGAGCAAACAACTTAGTTGGAATCACAGATCATCCTCCACCCCTCCCTCTCTTTATTCTCTCCCTCCCCCTCCCTCCTTTTCTTTCCTCTTCCTCCGTTTCTTCTTCCTTTACTCATTCCTTCTTAACTCCTTTTTCTTTTGCATTTGGGTTTGAGAAGGGCTGCCCCACTGCTTGATAAAATTATACTCATTCTTCAAGGCAAAAAAGCTTCACTGCTTTATGCTTCTCAACCCTCTGGGAATAATGAAAACTTTTCCTTTCCTGCTCCTACAGGACTTGGGAAATGATGCTAGTATGTATATCATATATATCAGAGCTCAGTTGTGTCTTTTCCATAAGAGCACGAGCAAGGATCATGTTGCACTTGGATTATATCCCTAGAGTTCAACCTAGTATGTGTCATGAAGCTGGTCCTTCATGAACGGGGTGAAGGTCTGTTTTTCTGGTGATGTCATGTTTTTCAAAATTTATAGACCTTCCTCGTTATTTCACTGGTGGAGAAACTCTGAGAAATGAGAGAAGAAAAATATCCAAGAGCTTTGCACTTTGAGTTCTATTCCCTCCAGATATTTAGATATAAACTGGAAATGGCCAATGTCCCTTATAAAAACAAGCAGCAATGATTAACTTGAACAGAACAAATATTAAAGTTTAAGAGTAGTTAAGAGGTTTTTTTGTTAAATTTACGTCCCACTCTTATCGATAAGATTTTAAAAAATAAGGTGAGCTCTTCTGCAAACTTTAAATTTTAGCTGAGTTTCTGATACAGAGTTTTTATTTTTGCAGAATTATTTTTTCTTCATTTGGGCATCACATTTCCGTTTGGGAGAGAAAAAAGCACCATGTAGTTATTTCCCCTTCTGTAGGTGAGAACAAATGAACACAAAAATATTCTGACAGGTATTTATCACTTGTCTCTAAAAAACATGCACTGTTGAAAAATTAAACACATATAATTGGCTATGATATTTAAAGTCTTGTATTTGCATTTCCATAACAGAAATAAGTAAATTATATATCTTTTGGAAATTTTAGATATATGTTGTCTATCAGTTAAAAGCATTTTGTGGTAGGACTAGATCATGAGAGAAAGCAATCAAGGTTAGTGACTAAGCCTACAATTTATCTTAGGCAGGCAGCCTGCGAACAGCTTGTCAATTGGTTGTCACAGACATTTAAAGTATCTGCTCTGGGTGAGAGAACATAAGATTGTAAGTTTAACAATACAAGACATGTGGCCATTCTCTCCCAATATGCTGCTGACTGGAGAATGCTGTTTTGATGGAGAAGCTAGGGAGCATTGTATAAAAGATGATTCCCTGAAGAGTGAGGTTATGGCATGCATCTATTGCCTGTGTTGTAAAACAGATGCCCTATTTGATTAGGCACATTTTAGTGCATCATAAAAATCATATTCTATTACTGTAACCCTCAAAGAGCAGAAACAGGATAGAGCGGGACACGACACCAATATTCAGTAGACATGGGGTAGAGGTCGGATGTCTTCTATGGGAACAATGAGAAAAGATCAATTGCAGAAGCTGCAGGGATCATGAAGTCAAAAAGTTACTGCCTGCTTGGGAGGTGGTGACACAGACAAGGAAGGGGCCCTGAGTGGGAAAATATCTCCAGCCTGGGCTCTTGTATACACATAACAAATAAAGAATAATTAAGTAATCAAATGATTTTAAAAGATAACAAAAAGACGTTTACCTAGGAAATCACTATATTTGAGGCAAAAGACTTCATTCTGTCTAAATTTTCAGGCAACTGTTTTACTACCCATCCTGTAATATATGTGCACGTAAAATTTCCTTCTTTGTATGTTGATCATAACTACAGTAGGAAGATGATTCTGTGGTTGAAAGCTCACCATCCCCCAGAAAGCTGCACCGAATTGGCTAAGAACTGGCATGCTTCACTTCTATAGGTTTATTCTGAGTATACAAGAATACTTGCTGTGATGTTGTGGACTTCAACAGCATATTTCTTACTTTAAAATACCTAGAAACTTGATGGCAAATTTTTCTAGTGTTGATTTAATCTAAGGTGATATTTACTAATGTTATTTCTAATTGAATGACTATTTATTCAAATTATTAATAAATATTTACAAAGTGCATCAGTTCAGGTTCTGAGCATAAGATTGAAGATAACATAAAATCTCTGTCTTTGTGGATCTCATCTCTATAAACTCACTGATACACTAAGTACCTGTGAAACAATGACCTTAGAACTGCCATTAGAAGTGGTAACTGTTGTTAGAGCATCAAAGCACGTGGACTGAGCTTCACAATATGGAATCCAGATATGGCAAGGATAATGGTGAGATCATGGCAGATCTAACAATATATAGTAGAGGAATCCAGAATGAACTGAAGTCCGTGGAAGGCACTAAGAAGATACAAGCAATGTATGCAAATCAATTTCACTGGAACTGAAGGTCAGGTGGGCTCTACTCCTACAAGGTAGATCATTGTGAAGCCTCAAAGTGTTCTAACTTGACCTGTAGGTCACATGTATGTCCATAGCTTGGCATTGCATGTCTGAGTCCTAGGCCTGGTTGGCAGGAATCTGAACATTCAGCAATTATGCCTGGGTACTATTCCTACATGTTGAAAGAGCATTGATTTTTAAGACCCAATATATTATAGAAGGAGAGGGAGCTAGAGACTTATAAGATGCTTCTGAATTCCTTTGAAATTGATGAAAAAATGGTGAAGACATCTGTGGATGCAGGAGTGAAAATCTAGGGAGAACAAAGGCAGACAGGCAAGGTGGGAAACAAGGCATTCGCATGTTTGATAAGAGGAAACAAGGGAGGGAGAGGAGAGCAGGATTATCATCTAGTTGGTGCCAGTGACAGAAGAAATGTAGGACTGGTTTTGGGTGGGGATAATGAATTCTATTTACCTCATACAGAATTTCTTTATTTGCATTTGAGATATTGACAAGACAGTAGCCAGGACTAGAACATGCAAAAGTTATCATTGTTGGAGGCACAACTATGAGAGTTCCCTCACATGATCAATTGTTTGCAGTGAGATTGCCAAAACCTAGGATACTGAATAAATTGAAGCCAAATATATAATGTGTTTTATATATAAAGTGTTATATTTTTAAGGAGCCTTTACCTCCATTATGGTCAGAATGCCAGTCATAAATTAATAATGAGATGTGACTGCCAAGTGGTCAAAATGTTCTTGTTGGCTCACCAATATATTCTCTCTAATAAGCAACAGGAAACATAGATTAATTTGGAAAGTAATACTGGAAATATATAATCAAAGACAACAGAATTAGATGGCTTTAAGGAATGTTTTTTTTTATCAGAGTATGGGAGCCCAGTGAATCAGTTTTCTACTAAATGAAAAAAACTTATTTGATAAATGTTCTTTGTCAGTCAAATAGAGCAACTTCTTCCCAAGTCATGTTTTTGGGAGAACTAACAATATCTCCACTAAACTCTACTTTTTGTAGATTCCAGGAGTGCTGTCCCATTTTGTTTATGAAGGCTTCATAGAATCATCTAACATTTCAGTAGCCTTTCATGGCACACTATAATTTTACATCGACCATTTTTTTAGTTGGAATATAAGGAAGTCCTTAATTTTATCAGAACTAATTACACTGTATGGTGGCTACACTTGGGAAGGCTTCCTGCGGGCATCTCATTTCATTCCTATTGGTCTTGTCAACTTAATCACAAAAGGATGTTGGTTTGGCCAGAAGGGGTTAGGTTACATAGTATAACAAATTATACCAAAAATCTCTGGTTTGTGACAACAGTGTCCATTATGATCAATGTCCATTATGACTCTGCTGTTCCTCATCTTCACTCTGGGACCCAGCCTGGTGGAACAGCCCCTATCTGGAATAATACCAATCGTGGTGGTGGGGACAGCAAAGGGGGAAGAGCACACACAGAATTCCATACTGGCTCTTGCAGTTTCTGGGAAAAATTATAGCTCAAATGGTCTCATCTAAGTTCACTATAATGACACTCCTCACACAGGGAAGGGCAGCCAATATTGGGGAGTCGATCATAGCTGTCCCTTTAGAATAACCTCATCCATTCGTGTCTGTTGAATCAGTTATTTTGTTTTTGTCATGGATCTTAGGGCCCAAGTACTATAGTTTGATTACATTTTAGTCAATGAAAATGCATTCTAGTGGATCAGTATGATGTTTTCTCCAGGACTGAGATGATGGAGTTCTCTTCAGACTATAGTTGACAGTGAGGGGGGACCACAGCTGAGGAAAGAGAATGAACATGGACTGCTATGGACCCCTGCTGATGAGAAATTCTTTTTTATCTTCTTCCTGATGGTATTGAAAATAATGCATTTACCAGATCAATTGGCATATACCAGCACCAAAGACCTAGTTGGCTTGTTCTAGTGAGGACATCACATCTGTTATGACAGCTGCAATAAGGGCTGCCACAAGTAATCTCCAATCACCTGTCATGATTTCCTGGGTTAATGCAGAGGCCACACTGCATATGCTTTGTATTTTTTAGAATGGTACTAATTTTGATAATCTACCTCACATTTGGTATTGCTTCAGATTTACTACCTTGGCCGAGGGTTTGACCATTGCTATTGTGATGAGTATTGCTTTGCAGATCAGGGATCTGTTGGGACAGTCACACTGCAGCTACAAGTACCCAACCTGTTATATCCAACCCTAGTCCATGCGACAACAGGTTGATTCCTCGGAACTATTGGACCCATTATAATGCGGATATGGGCTAAGATGCTATTCATAGCCTGTCTCTGCTGGTCTCCATTTTTAGCAGAGGAATCATGATGACAATTTCATTCCCTTAGTGTCATCACACTGGGTGTGTACAGTAGTTCTCCAAACAACTTATTTTTATCTCCCTACTTTTGTTCATCTAGTAAGTGGCTATATATGTATAGCTTTGGGGAAATCTTAATCATATATACCTTCTGTGGGGTTGCATGGAGCTTTAAGTGGATTCCAGATTCCCCTTCACCCAATGGTCTCTGGAGCTAAAAACTGGCTCTGTGGAAGTGGAAGAGGGATCATGATTTTTCCATGCAGCAGTAGCTCATCAGCTCTGAACCAATTTGTTTGTGTAAGTCATGCCATGTACTTGTTGACTGCTCAACTTATCTTGCCCTTAGGAACCCAATGGTCTATTAGCTCCATCCTAGCTTCTGCCTATTACAGTAATTGTATCACCTTGCCTCAGATGAGTAAGTGCAATATCTGGCCTCTGCTCTTTCAGAATACCATCATCCGCATTGCCCTTTGACAGTAGGGACCCAGTTTCATAGCAACATGCCCTATCATCAACCTGGGCTACAGGGGATAGACATTACTCAGGTTCTCAGCAATGCCACCATTCCCCTCATTAATGCATTCCTTATTGACTCATGAAGTAACTTTTTTCTCTCTCAGGATTATACAGCTTGTAGGTTCTCTGGTCTCACATAATAATATGCTTTTGTTTGCTCACTGCTCTGAGCCTACTGATCTCTTTTTCAATACTCTGCCAAGACAGTTCTGACCTCTCATAATATTTAACATAGGTCATCATCATGTCCAAAAACCTGTAGGAAGTCATCCCAGAAGCACATGAGAATGATATTCAGGTACATGTAACCACCCCACAATTTTTATACTAAAGTAGTTGTTCTCAGAATTGAGTCTACAGCAGAATTCCCTGGAGGGCTTCTCAGAACACAAATTGCTGGACACTAATCCAGAGTTTCTGATTTAGTAGGTCTAGGCTGGGGCCTGAAAGTCTGCACCAGGGGATGCTGGTGCTGATGCTGATGCTGGTAGTCCAAGGACAATATACTGAGGACCATTTGGCTAGAACATAGGCTAAAGTCATTGCTCAGCCTGGTTTTCTCCCTATTGCCATGCCCAAATCTACCCGAGGTTGAAGGCTGTCTCTTGGTGACACAAATGGGCAGTGCTCAATGCAGTTTAGGTAAATGAGAACATACGATAAGCATGTTTTGGTACGCATTGTTTATTTAAAATGACACTATGTTGATGCATAATACTTGCTTGGGGGTTAGTTATGATATTTTTCTGCCCCAGTTTTTATTCTAGGATAGATAGGCGACCATGGGACATGTTGCCCATTTCGGTGATTCCCAAGGTGTGCCCTTGGCTTCCACACTTAAGGGAGACTAGGCCTTCTATAGGCATTATAACAATTCACATTAATAAGTATAAACCAGAAAACATCATTTCCAAAATTAAAATATTGTGATTTTATATATAATGTTTCAATCACTGAATGTGTTCCAAGATAATAAAATGAGCTAAAATAGAGTTTTGAAAAAAACTGATAATGAGAAATTTACTACCCAATTAATGTTCAGATTTGGCTCTTCACCTCAGCTTACCACTCCTCCTCACAAGTCAGCTTGTCTAGGAACAGGCTACCAAGAGCAATTGCTGTGAATTTCAGATGTTCCGCAAGCTGTCAGATGCTGCTTAGACGTTTCCAGGGAAACAGCTTTGCTTATCAGCAGTTGTCTCTTCAGACTTTAAATACACCATTTCCTGGATATAGAAGCAATCAGCTAGGATACTTGTACCACTGAAAAGCCCACAAATCTTATTTAAACTAACTACAGACAAAAATAAAGGCATTTCACAATTTTCTTAATTTGAAAGATAGGTCCAATAAAAATTATATAATTGAGATTCCTGCCTTTTCAATACAAATGAAGGAATTGTGCATAACACTCTTAAAACATTGAATAGTCTAGTTTAAACACAATATTTAAATTTCATATATTTCTCCTGAATCATGGCATTACTTTTAAGCAAGATGTTTTTTTAAGAAGATTATGCTTAAAACTTTATAACATAATATTTTAATCCCACATGTAAATTAATTGCAACACCATATCAAATGTGGGAGCATGACTCCTAACATCTTGAATTTTAGTAAAATTTGAGAGCCTATGGACCTGCAAAATGTTTAAAATTATTCATATGGAAGAAAATTAAGTATGTCCAGAGAAAGGCGAACTGAATGAAGGGCACTCCTCCGACAGTGTAGGGTGCTCTCATCACAGTCCCCCAGTTTGCAGCAAGCACATTTGTCTGGCAGCGGAGCTGGCCAACAGTTGCCAGCCGCACCCTGCAGGGTTCCATGGGCCGCCCGGCTCTCTTCAAAGCCACAGTGAGCGTGTGTACAGATCTCTTTCAAAGAGCTGAGAGTAAACTTGTAGAGTACACTTCAGCCTATTAGTGATTGGTTAACCTTTAAAATAACCTTTTGTCTTAGAGGTTTAAAAAAATTTTTTTTTACCTTTCCTTTGACAGGAAATGCATTAATAAGCCAGGAAAGAGGGCAGAGAAGCAAATGGTACCAATCTGGGAAGACAATTTTACATGAATTTTGTTTTGTTTCTAATTGGGCTAATTTTGTCTAATATCTTTACTGTGTTTGGGCCATATCAAGGAAAATACGTTTATATTTATAATTTCTAGAGGTTTACAAAATAGTTGGAAAATGAAACCTATTTGATGTGGACTCTAGCCAGCGGGTCTATGTGTTGTGGCTGCGATAGACAAATTCACATGGACTATAGAAGTCCTGTGGAAAAAAAGGGACAGCACGGCCACTCTCACAGTGATAGAGAGGGCCCTGACCCCTGCCTGAACAGGCTTCTATTGCTTTCCTTTATTGCTTTCCAGCTATGAGTCACCTGAGTGATTTGATGTTTTGCCAAAAAACTCTGCACATGATGCATAAGCAGGCATGTTATCGTGATGAAGTTGCCCATCACCAGTTGCCCACAGCTGTGGCCTTCTCAATCACCTGAATAGTTTCCACAGAGGAATGTTCAGGCTTAATGCATAATTTGATGCAGATTTGTTGTTCTACTTGCTCAGTCATTTTGAATGTGATGGCCACACAGTACACATGCTCACTCAGTGGTGTCTGCCACACCCACTGACGGGTACAGTGAAGTCCTCATTGTTCACACATGTGCATTTCAGTCCACTGTGTTTGGCTGCCAGGTTACATTGATGTCTGTAAACTATTCTAGTTACATTACCAATGGTTGGACTTTTTCTGGATAAAACTCGTATATCTACCACATTTTTATTATCCATTTGTTGTGGATATTTAAGCCTGCTGCCATATCTTGACTACTGTGAGCATGGGAGTGTAGATATCCCTTTGAGATCTTGATTTCAATTCTTTTGGCTATATGTCAGAAGTGGGATTGCTGGGTCATATGGTAGCAAAAATTTTTCTCAAAATCGAAAATAGTAACTGCAGCATTTTATATTCACACCAGCATTGTACAAGTGTCACAATTTCTCCATACCTTTGCCAACTTCTTCTTCTTCTTCTTATTATTATTTAATAGCCATTCTTACAGGTATGAGGTAATATCCTTGTGGTTTGATTTATATTTGCCTGATGATTAGTCATATTGAGTATATTTCAATAATCTTCTGGCCATTTTATGTCAGTACTTAGTCCTTTTTTTAATTGGGTTATTTGTTTTCTTGTTGTTTTTTTCTATTAAGTTGTAGGAGTTTCTTAAATTTTAGAATATTAATTCTTTATCTTACATATGGTCTTTAAAGATTTCTGTAATTCCATAGATTGTCTTTTTACTCTGTTGATTATTTTCTTTGCTGTGCTGAAACTTTTACTTTAATGTAGTCTCACTTGTCTATTTTTGCTCTAGTTGCTGATGCTTTTGTTGTTCTATCCAAGAAGACCATTAAGAACAACATCATAAAGAATTTCCTCTATGTTTTTTTAGGAGTTTTAAATTGTCAGGTCTTGTGTTTGAGTCAGTAATCCACTGTGAGTTGATTTTTTTGCATGGTGTCAGGTAAGAGTCTAATTTTATTCCTTTGTGAATATCCATTTTCTTAACATGATTTGTTGAGGAGACTATCCTTTCCCAATTGTGTATTCTTGATATCCTTGTTGAAGATCAGTATATTGTATAAGCAAGGGGGTATTTCTGGATTCTCTATTCTGTTCCATATATATCTGCTTTTATGCCAGTGCCATGTTTTAATTACTGTAGCTTTGTGATATATTTTGAAGTCATGAGGCGTGATGCCTCCATCTTTGTTCTTCTTGCTTAAGGTTGTTTTGGCTATTTCAAATCTTTTGTGTTTCTGCATGAATTTTAGGATAGTTTTTTCTATTTCTGTAAAAAAATACAGTGGGAATTTGGATAAGGATTGTATTAAATATGTAGATTGCTTTCGGTAATATGGATTTCCAAGCAATATTAAGTCTTCTAATTCATGAAGAGGGGATATCTTTCAATGTATGATGTCTTTTAAAATTTCTTTCAATATTTTATAGTTTTCAGTATACGAGTGTCTCACAGCTTTGGTTAAATTTATTCCTAGGTAGTTTATCCTTTTGGTGGTATTGTAAATGGGGTTATTTTTGTAATATCCTATTCAGATAGTTCATTGTAATCATAAGGAAACATGACTTATTTTTGGACATTGTCTCTTGTGTCCTGCAAGTTTACTGCATGTTATGACAGCACCCTGAGTGAGGCGAGACGGAGATCAGTTTCTCAGGCAGTGCGGCAAAAAGTCGGGACTTTGAAAGTAAGCTCCACTCCTCTCTCCCCACAAGGGGAGAAGCCACAAGTCCTTTACCGTCTCCCAGTCAACCCGAACTCTGTCTGCTGCAGGAATCTTGTCCAGCTCTGAGCTGTGCTGGCTTGGGGGAGGGGCTGGCATGAATTGCTCTTTTTACCCACATGAATGTGGCCATCCTTGGTTTGGTTTTGTCTGGAGGACTACAACTTCTCAACTGGATTCTGGACCTCTCTTAAAGGTATTTTGGTCCATATGTCATTGTTACGTCAATGTTTGTGTTGGGGAAGGAGAGCTGGATCTTCTTATTTGACTATGTTGTTGACCTAAATGGCTGACATTGCCTGTGTTCGAATCCATGCTCTGTCACTGAACTCACTGTGATTTGAAACAATTCACCCAACCTTTCTAAGCTTCACATTTATTATCTGTAAAATGGGGATAATGGTGACACCTACCAATAGGCTTTTGTCAGAATTTAGTATCTGTTAGGCCATTAAGAAAGTGATAGGCATATAGTAAAATCTTGATAAATGTTGGCCATTATTATTAATTTTATTACCATTATTTTTATATTCTGGGATGATGACATCTCTGAATTTAATTACTACCTATATACTGACTCGAATTAACACCTTTTACTTTGACATTACCATTTTTGCCCTCCAGATTTGCTTACTTAATGTCACCTCCAAGTTTAACATATTGTAACTGCACATAGGACTGTTTCCTGGACTTGCTTCTGTCAGTGTTGCTTATATTAATCAATGGCATAATCATCCACCTACTAGGACAAGCTAGCAATGTTACTATCCTTTCCCTTTAAGTGCCATATATGTCCTTCATCAAGTTTTGTTAGTTTTACCTTCCAAAAACTTTAATAATTTTCTCTTTTCTAACTACAACATCATGACTTTGATATCAGCCATAGTCACATCTTTCCTGATCACACTAAATTCCCCAAACTTCACTTTGTGTCTACTTATTCATGCTATGTTTCAAGCACCTACATGATGTCCAGCAAAGAGATGACTCCCAATAAACATTTGCTGAATGATGAGTAAAGGAGTGGATGATGTGATGATCGAGTTAAGTGTTGAAGAACAGAGAGAAGGTAGACATGTGCTTAGAGTTGCAGAAGGTAGCAGGGAACACTGAAGGTAAGGGGGCGCAGGAAAGAGAAATGCAACATGCAGGGAGATGACAATGGCAAGAGGTTAGGTGGACACTCATGCAGAAGTAATGGAACACATTGCATGCCATTCTAAGACATATGGATTTTACCCTGAAGACAGTTGAAAGCTATAAAAGAAATTTATTTTATTTAATTTTAATAGCTTATTCCTTTCTATTGCTGAGTATTGCATGATACAGATACACTGTAGTTTGTTTGAGTATTCACCCACTGAAGAATATCTGGGTTATTTCCAGTTTTTACTTATTTTGAATAAAGCTTTTATAAACATTTCCATATAGGTGTATGTATGAACATAAGTTTAATTTTTCTTGGATAAGTGCCCCAGAGAACAATTGTCGGGTCATTCGGTAGCTGCACATTTACTTTTATGAAGAAGTACCAAACTATTCCTTGAAGTACCAGGAACTACCATTTTACACCTTCACCAGTTAAGTGTGAGTTACCCAGTTTTCCCTCATCCTCTCTAGCACTTGGTGTTGTCACTACTTTTTTTCTTGTTGTTTAGTTATAGTTGTTTAATTTTTCCCCTGTTGCTCTCCTCCACCTGGCCCACTCCCCATTCTGCTCTGTACTATGTCTGGATCACATGTGGGCTTGGGCATAAAATACTTAGCAGAGAAGTATAGAGAATGGATTGGAGAGGAGACAATTTTAGACTAATTGACTTGAGAAATGATGGCAGCCTGGACTAAAGCAGGTGTATAAGATTGAGAGACAGATTCTGAAGATGTTAAAGGGGTCTAATTGAGAGCACTTCATCGCCAATTAAATTTGGAGAAACAAGAGGGATGGGCTGTGGATTGGTTCTTGATTTATACTTTAGACAACTAGATGGAATAGGGTTGGAGTCTGGAGATCATAAAGTCTGGAGATTAAATGTAAGAAGACAAATTTCATGGTGGTGGTAACACTGTGATATGCTTTTGTAGTGTGATGTTTGAGGCACTTGAGAGATATTCAGGAAGCTGCCTAGTGATGGTACTGGAGGCAGCGTGTATCACAGGAGTGGCTGCACTTGTGCCAAAAGCGATGTAGAACTTCATGCAAGACCCCTTTGAGTGTTCAGTAAACACCCCTAGTTCTAGGAATATGTGCACATGTATAGACAGAAAATTTTGAATGCAATTTTAAGGGATTCACAGATATTCTGAAAGCCATTTTTTGGCTTTAGAATAATGAGAAAACAGAGGAGATAAACTTGGGTAAGTACAAAGGAGTGCAGGAGCAAGCTCAGTCTAAAAGGGATCCTTTTTAGGATAGTAACTAGAGATAGCGAGTGAGACTAAAGAATTGCATCAGAAGAAAAACAAGACAGAAGAGAATTCGGAAAAGAAATGAGCAATCAGGAGTGTTCAGATGTTTTAGAATCGTGCAGTGACATTGTAGGGGTGGAAGCTCACTCAGGTGCCTCCAAAATTAACAAGTGAGGAAGTAAAATTAAGTGTACCCTATTCTTTCCCCAAGACTGGGTGCTATGGAAGAAGAGAGTAAAAACAATAGCACACGAAGGTATAGGTTTAAGGCAAGCATTTTTTTTATTTTTAATTTTTGTATTGCTGTATCATAAATATGTTTCTGTACTGAAGGTAGAGAGGCATTAACAGTTACTTGAGGACTGTTTAGGGATCTCCTTGTCTTAACTTAGGAGAGAAGACATAAAATGTTCTGACCGTGGGGTTCAAGTATCTGATTTATAATTTGTGAGAGAGCCAGCAACTCGGTGCCGCCCTGCAGTACAGACCAGGTTCCACCGGGACCCCCGCCGGGGCAGTAATGGTTCTGTCACAGGAAGCTTGCAAGCACAGGCCGGGGGCAGCTCCTCTGGGGCAGTGCAGAGGGAACTCCCAATGAAGGGACACGTGAAACTCAGTGCCCCTTTTACCTCTGGGATGCTATGGTTCTTTTTTTCAGGAAATCCCAGGGAGAATTGGAAACGCTTCTGTCCTTCTTGTTTGTGAAAATTGGTGCCCTAAATTCAGAGAGGCGAGTTGCCCTGCAAGCTGTATTGGGATAGTTTTGGGTTGATATGCCAGGGGAACTATCTGTCAGATCTGGTTTCAAACAACCTGTGATGCATTGGATTTAATCAAAGGTGATTATGTCAGAGCTGCTGCCTGGGGAATACGCTAATTATGATGTTATTTTCTTTCTTTGAAGCCATCTCGGATCAAATTTTGAGATCATAGAGTGATATTTGCTACTTTTACCTTGACTCTTGAAAATAAGTGGCTATTTTCACACAATTTCAGAATGTGCTATTGTACTAGCAAAAATAAATACATGTTTACAGCATTCTCTCTTTCAGAATAAAGTACCCCAAATGCCTCTACTGGACAAAGTCAATCTCAATGAATTGACAAAAGAGAATTATTAAATCTTTCAAAATCAGAGTTTAATAATTTAATAGTGACCCTACATAGCAGACTTTATCATATCAAAAAAGAAATAATGTATATTATCTTTACACTTTTATTTTTGTATCTGTGCTTGCGGATATATATCATTCTTGTGAAATAGCTCCTAATGCCTGACATGATGACAGGAATGATACCAGACAGAAAGAGGTCCTCTGTAGCTCCCTTTCTGCAATAGAGCTGGCTTGCTTGGTCTGCTGAGTTTGGGCACCAAATGATGCCCAAATGATGATGTCAAAAATCAATCAGATCTGCTCAGTGCAAGTAACTCCAGGTGATATATATAACTCTAGATTTCATAAGAATAACCAATTCTTCAAGAATTTAGATGGGGGGAACCAAGTGTCCTTTCTTTATTCACTGTCTACTTGCTACCACTTCAGCATAAATCATGGTCATTACATGCTTCTTTACTAAATTGGAATTTAGATAAGAGGTAACTGTGTATGTACTATATGTTTTCAAATGTTTTTTTTAATTGGTTTTACATGTCAAGTCCTGCCTATGTGTCTGGTATCATGATTTTAGTTGACATTTGGGTCATTTCTAGTGAATTATCAATAACTCTGAAATAAACATATACGTTCTTTATGTATTTTCTGCATTTAGGGGTACTGCCTTAGATATATTTCAAAAGATGATTTATTGGCTCGAATGTTAGAACATTCTTAAAACTCCTTATTTCTACATCCAAATAGCTTTCTAACTAAAAAATTCTAACTTACATGGCTACCTCAAATGACTGATATATTCAATTTCACTATACAATGGCCGACACTGTATATTTGTATTTAAGAGAATATTTGATCATTTAATAAACTCTTTACTATTTTAAAAAAGAATAACAGATTAGTTAATAAAAACTAAAATCACATGATGATACAAAATTTTTCACGTATTACTGAATGCTTTTGATAATAGCTACCATTCTCTGTCCACTAACTCAGTAGATGAAGCCCATATTCAGGAGTAGTTGGATTAGCATTGTGCTCTTTGTCTTTCAATGAATTGCTTGTTTCTTCCTCCTATCTTATTTTTATTCATTTATGTAACAGATATTTATTGGATACTCTTATGGGCTGAATTGTGTACCCTGAGAAGAATCATATGTTGAGGTCCTAACCACCAGTACCTAAGAATGTGAGAAGTAATTAAAGTTAAATAAGGTCATCGGCATGAGCCATAATTCAATATGAGTATTGTCCTTTTAAGAAGAGAAGGTTAGCAAACAGACACACACAGAGAAAAAACAATGTAAAGATAAAGGGGGCATCTACAAAGATATCAAGCTAGGAAAAGAGACATTCCAATGGAACCAAAGCTGCTGATACCTTGATTATGAACTTCTAGAGTCCAGAACTGCAAGGAAATACATTTCTGTTGTTTAAGCCACCCCATCTCTGGTGTTTTGTTGACAGACTTTTAACAAACTGATATAAATGCCAATTATATGTTAGGTATTGTGCTATCATGTCGTATGGTGATTCTCTAACGTTGCCGTGCACAAGAATTACTTGGAAGTTAAAACAGAGATTTCTGAGTTTCTGAATTAAGTGTGGAGTGAAGCACAAGAATTTACATTTCCAGTCATTTTGCAGGTGGTGTGATATTCTCAGTGGGATAATACTTTGGGGAGTAGCAACGCCTTAGTAAATACACATGCCTTTCGGAGGGTAATAAATACCTTCCTGGTTGATTTAGTCACTAGTGTTTAGTCATTAGTGGTTAGTTCCTTTCAGGAACTTTGTAATCCCATTGTTAAAGATATAAACCCTTGAAATTGGCAACTGAAGGAGTGTTTACATCACAGAAACTGGCAAATGTTACCAAACAAGGCTTTTATTACTGGATAGCCAGTGAATGATTTTATTAGTTTGCTTTACATAGAGGGAAGGTAGAGAAAAGTTGGGGGCATGATCCCGTAGAGACCCCCCTGAGGTGAGAAACACAGGGGGAGTGACAAACAAAATGGCTAAACTCTTGTATCAGTGACTTCAAAGAACCTCAAGTCAGCAATTTTATTACTGTATTAAAAATTCTAACAGATCTCTTTCTACCAGGTAGGTTGGAAAAAAGCAGGCAATTTGAACTTCAATCACTTTCCTGGTGCTCTGGCTGTTTGTGAGTATTATTTAAACTTTAGAGCAAAAGTCTTCTTTTTAATTTATATTTTATTTTTAACTGAATTAGTGAAGTGACATTGGACAAACTAAAAAAAAATGATCTGTCCATTCATGTTCATTAAATGACTCTATGGTAAAAAATACATATGGGCTTTAGGTGTACAATTTTATAATACATCATCTGTAAAGTGTATTGTGTTTTCATCACCCCAAGTAAAGTCTCTTCCCATCAACATTTACCCCATTTTTACCCTTTTGTACCTCCCCCAACCCCCTTCCCTCTGGTAATCACCATACTGTCATCTGTGTCCATGAGTTTTTTGTTTGTTTGCTTAATCACCTTACCTGAAAAAAAGTTCTTATTTTTTAACATAAGATGTAGATAGGATAATTTGAGCTGCTTCTTACATTTTGAGGTTTCTGAGTGCAACAGCATAATGAAGAGCCTAGTTTTCACTCACTTTGGGATGATACTATTTTTGAGGCTCAAAATTTGGGGACTCACAATTATGTAAATGTTGGAGCTGATAGAAACACGAGGCCATCCTGATTATCTTTCAAAGGTGGTTGCGAAGATTAAATGAGATGTTTTTTGTGTAAGCATAGTTGACACACCATGTTTTACTCATTATATTAGTTTCAGGTGTACAGTACAGTGACT
The DNA here is from genome assembly GCF_021234435.1 of Artibeus jamaicensis. Lineage (NCBI taxonomy): Eukaryota > Metazoa > Chordata > Mammalia > Chiroptera > Phyllostomidae > Artibeus > Artibeus jamaicensis. The sequence goes on from NW_026521954.1 coordinate 5,438,239, forward strand.
CGGATTTTTTATACACTACAATATGATTACCCCACTAGTTCTAGTACTCATGTGTTACTGTGCAAACTTACCCCAGTATTATTGAATATATTCCCCTTCTCCTTCTTTACCCAGCCCCTTCCTCCCCTCTGGTAACCATCCCTTCCTTGGTCTCTTTTTCTATGAGTCTGGTTTTTTAAATTTGTTTTTATTTCTTTTAGATTCCTCAAATAAGTGAAACCATACAGTATTTATTTCTGTTTGTCTAACTTATTGTACTTGGCATAATCCCCTGTAGGTCTATCCAGGTTGTCACAAATGTCAAGATTTCATTCTTATTTATTGCTGAGTGCTAGTCCATCGTACATATGTATATTTTCTTTATCTATCCATCTAGATTGATAGGCATCTAGATTGATTTCATGTCATGGCTACTATAAATAATGCTTCAATGAACATAGGGGTGCATATATCCTTTCAAAATAGTGTTTTCATTTTTTTTAAGACAAAGCTTTTTTTAAAGTTATTTATTTATTTATTTTTAGAGAGAGGGGAAGGGAGAGAGAGAGGGAAAGAAACATAAATGTGTGGTTGCCTCTCACATGTCTCCCACTGGGGACCCGGCCCACAACTCAGGCATGGGCCCTGACTGGGAAACAAACCAGTGACTCTTTGGTTTACAGGCCAGTGCTCAGTCCACTGAGCCACACAAGCCAGGACCATTTTCTGGAGATAAATACCCAGCAGCAAAATCACTGGGTTCTCAGTCAGTTCCAATTTTAATTTTTTGAGGAATCTCCATACTGCTTCACAGAGTGGCTGTACCGAGCTGCAGTCCCCCAGCAGTGCATGAGGGTTCAGAGCTTGACAAACCACTCAGTCATACAAACTAAGGTCAAATTAATACGTCTTTGTGCCTGGAGAGTTTTGGCTGGGCTGTGATCTGGAAGTTTGGGGGGTTTTTGTAGGTAAAACTTCAGAGCAGCGATTTGTGTAGTGTTATATTGGTTAGTGACCGTTCTTGACATATTGTCCTGTGCTTGCAAGAAACAGGGATGTAAATTTTAGTGACTTATTTAACAGAATTCTGGAGAAATATATTCCTCACAGACTGAAAATATGCTAATGTTTCTATTTTCATTCATTCATTAATTTATTATTAGCATTACTTTCTTCACCATTCATTCTTTCATGAAGTACTTATTGAGCTATATACTAGGACATAAGGGAAGCATGCTTTATATTTATAGGGTACTTACAAGTCTGGAGAAAGTGAAGGTTAAAGGGCATTTTATTGAAGAAACGCATATCTCTCGGATTTGCTGTAACTGTTCCCCTATTAAAATGCATTATAGTTTCTAAAAAAAGATGGAGTTATTTGGAGCAAGATGGTAAAATGATCAGAATTTGTGTGTGTGATACAGAATAATTATAGATATTAGACTAATTGTTGTGACTATGTAAGCACTACAATTAATCTTATTTAAACACAAACTGAAAAGTATCTCTTTATTCAAAGGCTTCATTGACTAAACCTGCCTCTTCGCAGGAGAAAGTCTTAGCAATTACCTGGAAAATAAAGAGCCCTAGACAGCCAAAACAATTTGAGCACTGGAGTAATTTCACTTTGAAAAAAAAAACATGTTTTTAACAGTGGTTAGCTTATTCATCTATAAGAGTATTAGAATCAGACCCTTACATAGCACAGAAGGAAATTTAAAACACATGCAATTCAAATACTGTAAGTCAACAAACTGAAGCTTAAGTCTGGCTTAATGTTTTATTTTCTATATCTTAGGACACTTTGATATCTTGAGGGGCTCACTGACCAGGAAGATTGCCCCTCCCAGGGTGAGCGAGTTCCTAGAAATAATTAATAACTTGATTGTGAGCACGCCTTTGATATGCAAACAAACCAGTCCAGAGCCACACTCCAAAGCACCTCCTTGTCTCGCCTCTCTGCTCCAGGAGGCAATGTTTTTCTGCCCTGAGTAACCCCTGGCCAGGCGCCAGACAAAGACAAGGGATGGCAGAGTGCACAGAAATGATTCAAACTGGTCCAGCGTAAGCTGCTTACCAGGCCTGCCTCACCCGTCCCTTCCCACAGAACCACAGAAAAGGCTTCTGCCCGTGCTTTTTCCTCACATTTCTGCATCCTGACCGACCTGGTGCTTTGGCACAGGGCCCTGAATCCTGTGGCAGGCCCCCTCCCCTTGGGAATTGTAAATAATGCTTTTCAGTGGCAATGGTGTCCTGACCTACTGGCCTCACCATACCTGAGTACAAAACATCCTATGTACATTTAAAACACAGTCACAGGATTTCAGGTGTGGTCTCAGGAGGAAGTAGAATAAGTTAGAAACACCTTTGGTCAAACAGAGGAAGTAACTGAACAGGGAGTGATCCAACAGGGGCTGTCTGGAAACAGAATGGGTGTGAGAGAGGAAAGGTACATGTGGATGATAAATAATCACCAAAATTAAAGCCAGGTCTACTCAGGCATCCATGTATGGCCCACATATGACAGCTGCAAAAATCTCCAACCTGCATATTGCTTAGTCAAGCCCTAAAGAAAGTGCTTTTTTGGATCAAATCATCTTAATCCTGAGAGAATTAACTGGTAATACAGACCCATCTAGAAAAACGTCATCACAGGCAGCCAGGGATGCACCGTGTGCAACTGCCTTCGGGCCGGTAGCTGATAGGACAGCCCCCTGTGTGCCCACACGTACCTGCCATAGGAAGGGCCCCGCAACTTTTGTAATTACAACTATGCTGTGCTACAGATACAATAATTACCTCTTCTCAACAGATGAAGAAACGGAGGTATGGAAGGATGAAATGATTGGTCTCCATACATACAAATGTAGGTACATGGCAGAAACTCATGAGTTCAAGAGAACTCCGACCCCAGTTCTCCTGAACCCCTACTAGGCCCTGCTGCCTCCTGCTTCCTTCCACGTAGCTGCTTTCAAATTTCAAATGCCAGCATGTCTGGTGGAAAGTTTCTTTTGCCCCTTCCTTTGTGTTTTATAGGACACGAGGCATTCTTCTGTCATAGCCAGTCTCAGCAATGGCTCAAACAGATTGCAATTTATTTGTCTCGTGTGATTGGGAGGGAGACAATGCAAGGTCACTCAAGGACACTATCAGGAAACCTATCTTTTTACATATTTCTACTCTGTCATCCATAGATGCAGAATTTCATCCTCTGTCCTGTTGCCTCACAAATGCACAATGGCTGCTACTCTTCCTGGTCTCTCTGCCACATTCTTGAGAAGGGCAAGCTGCTCAGTTTGCAATAGATTCTAGAGAGATTATGACTCTTTATTCAGGAAGCAATAACCTTTGTATAAACTGCTGCCTCTGGCAAAAGTATATCGCATACTTTTCAAACTGGGATGGGTATGGAAATCACATGGAAGTTTTAGTAAAGACACAGAGGTGTGGGTCTTACTTCATCACCCCGAGGCCCCTGTTCTTCATTAGTTCATCAGGTGATTGAATACACACCGGCATTCAAGGGTCAACAACTATTCTGGGTCAACTGTCCACCCTTCCCCGATACACACAGACATTTTTATCCTTTAGAAATGACTTGGCTGTTCTTGCCTTTTGCTTTATTAATTAATTTGAAAACCAGCCCATTGTATATGAATTCTATTGGGACTTACTTGGAGTAATGTTAAGTGTATAGGTTATTTTGTAAAACTGTGTCTAAAATTTCTTTTTTCTTCCTTACATGATCCCTTATAAATGGATTTTTTTCCTCACCACTCTACTGGAAAAAATAAATTATAGTTCTTGTATACATGGTATATACATTTTCATTGTCAATATACATTTGAGGGATAGTAGAAAACAGAAACATTGCTTAGAGAGGAAGATATTTTGTGCATCTGACATCAGTGTGTTGGTTATAGGCACCATGTTGCTGAAGAAGTTGAGGACTGATAAGGAAATTTTGTCTTTCAAATTCACCTTTCCCATAAATGTTAATAAAAACTAAAACTCGAGTATGCTCAGAGAATATATCACAATTCACCTGAATTTATCTGTAAGACTCCAGAGTGAATAAAGTATTTAAGTTCCATCAAGTTACATCAGAGCAAATGTTCACACTTTATTGGTTTCCAGAAAAAAGTCAATAGCAAGACTGATTGACTTGACAGTTCTTTTACTTTTGAAGAAGCAAGAGAATTGGTTCTTAAACTAGAATGACAGAGGGCGGTGCAGGGGGACTGAATGGTAATGGGAAAAATACAGTAAAGATAAAAACACTAGAATAATGAGAAACAATACCATTCTTACCTCTGTGTCTTGCTGCACAGAGATTAGAAAACATACTCACTAGATAGGAAGATGAATTTTCCTGAGCTGAATATTCAATTCCACAAATCCTCACAAGGGAAGGCAAGGTGGCTGCAATTTGCTGTCAGCCACACACGCCTCCACTGAGTGTGGGCTTTTCCAGCCCTGACCCCTCTCCTAGAGCTGATAGTGAAACTATATAAAAGACCAAAGAAATAGATGGAGAGAACACCTGTACTTCTTCATTTCCCCCCTCTGTTCTCTTCTTTTTAAGCATTTTGCATGCAGACCAAGACATTGAAACATGGATTAAACAAATTAGTAGTTTAATATGTTTAAAGCCAAAAGGGGATAAGATTGAAGGTGGGAGGTGTGGATGGCTGGGGCAGGGGGCAGTGTCGGGAAGAAAATGGAGACAACTTTACTTGAACAACAATAAAAAATCCAAGCTCTGTTATTTATTCTAAGATCCTACAACGCCAAGAGTTGGAACAGTGGGCAGTGTTTTTCAAGCAGTTCTTCATAACCCTTTAGTATGAATTAATATAGTGGATAGTAGCCAAGTTAAAAACATGCATATAGAATAGAAGCTATCAGAGTGTGTCGCATTACCGAGGGTGTGTGTTGGATGGTGAGGTTTCTTTGCTTCAGTTTCTAACACATACACACATATACACACCTGTATATACCAGGTTGCTATGAAAAATGCATTTCTTATTACGGGTTGGGGTAAAAGAACTTTGAAGAAAACTAGTATAGGGCAAAGCTTATAGCCAATAAATATTAACATATTTCTTTTTCTTGTTTATTTTACCTTTTAGAAGGCACGTACGTACACTGAAATTTGGTCACAATAAGTACAGTTGATCCTTGGAGTTTATAAGGGTACCATAAAGTCCCATTGCGAAGTGACCACTGGATAGTCTCCCAGGCACTGCTGCCAGATGCCCAGAGCATGCGTGACATAAACGGAGCCGAGGCCATTACAGTTTACAATGTCATGGATTATCAGATACACTTGCAGATAATGAAAACCTTGGAGGAATTCCAAATTTCCAGAAGAGATCCACCTTGTCCCAAAACTAATTTTCAAATCATTCTATTAGGCTTTATGTAAGTCATTTAATCTTCTCTAAACCTAAAAATTCTCATGTGTCATATAGGGTAATATTACTTTTTGGTGAGCACCAAATGAGTTAACATGTGCTAAGTATTTAGCACATGAGAAGCATTCTCCATAGATATTAGCCATTGGCTCAGGTTGGGGGCATATCTTATCCTGAGATGCAGGAGCTGTTTGGGGGCATGAGCTCAGGAACACCGTCTATAAGCAAATGCGGAAGGCACACTGGATAGAGGAAGGAGTCAAATGTGTGGATCTGACAGAGGCCCAGGGAGGGATGTCTGGTGTTGAGATGGCCACTTAGATGGTCCCGAATGAAACAAGGGGATCAGACCATTTTTATAACTCTCTCTGTTGAGAGGAGATTCCCAAAAAGTAATTCAGTGGGAAAAATAAGCAGCCAACTCTCCCAGCAGCACTGGGATCGAGGACATGAGTCCTGGAGGAGCTGGGTACCTGCCCCCCCCCCCCCGCCCCCTGCCAGCTCATCAAGGTAGCCCTCAGATCAACTTGTTTGACACAGGAAGTTTATCCTACCTAGGTTCAGTGCCTCCTTTGGCAACATACGAGAGGAAGGTTAGTGAGATAAAAGTACAGTTCTCACCACTGCAGCTGTCCTCACTGTCCCCTCTGTCACCCATTCTATAAGTCCCTCACCCTCAGTTCACATCTCTCCTGGTCTGGATGGCATACCTGGTGGCAGCCCAGACCCTCATGCCTTCTCTCCATGCCCTCTTGGGCCATGGCTGCTCTCCTAGTCCATTCAACATCAAGATGGGGCAGAAGAACACCAAGAAACACCTTCGTGGCCACCGGGTACTAAGTGCATCCTTCCCTGTTTCTTCTATGTAACAGCCTTCTCCTAATGATTAGGATCCAAGACTTGCCAAAATGGCAGCTGCTTTCTTTGACTTCCGGTCTTTTGTCATGAGCAACGTGAAGTGACTTGACAGAAGCTGCAGCTTAAAGTTTAATGAGATCCTTACTCTAGCCTCTGGTGGGAGCATTTCCTTCTAGAAACCAGAACCTACAGACCCATAGAGCATGAAGGTATGGAAATGGGAAGCACAAATACTACTCAGGAACCAGATCCTTCAGGTGGAAGGGCAGGAAGCATGATTTCCTCAAATGGGTCTTTTGTAGTGACATTGAGGCCATTGGTATTTCTACCTCTTGGCTCCCAGATGCATATAGTCTACTGACAAGGGACATGGCACCAGCACTTGTAATGGTCATCAGGTCAGTGCATACAAGGTGCACTGCAGTGCAGTTAGGTGGCTCTTCATCCTCACAGGCTATTACCCCAAGCCGGTGCCTTCCAATGGCCATGTCACTGCTTGTCAGACCAGCTGCAGCATCTCTTTACCATGTGTTGCAGCATTGCCTGCTTTATTATAAAGTGGTGTCCTTGGAGATATCATAAGGGATTCATGTCAGAGGATCAAACACTGGAAATACTTAGATAATAACTTTGCTAGCCAAGGCCACGTGAACTAAGATTTGCCTTAGACTGATGTGGTTACAGAGGAAAGCAGAACAGAAATGGAGAAACATTTCTGATGACGCTGTTTGAGCACTTGTCTTTTTAAGTACCTGAGGTGAGATCACCCTGATTTTTCAGCTAAGTGAGCCAATAAATTACTACTACTACTACTACTACTGTTATTATTATTGGAGTTGGGCTTCTGTTACTTGCATCTAAATAAGTTTGAATGAAGCCACTGACTTGCTTTCCACAGATGCTTAAAATTAGCATCATAAATCAGGACTTTATTCTTCCTTGAGAGTCATTTTCTCTGTTCAGGCTGACTTTGAATATCTGTGATTTGACCCATGTTGTGATAATTTTACAGGTAGAATATCAAAAATAGATATTTCCAAGTTCTTGTGGGTATTACAATATTAACCAATGGGCACACTGAGTTCCACAGTCAGGAGGGAGGGAGGTAGAGAGCCTGAGAACCACTTACTGAGCGCTTATTACATGCCAAGCACTGTTGTGAGTGCCTTTGCAATTGCAGAAGTGCCTTCTCATTGCAACCCTGTGAGGCTGGTATTAGTTTTCTCATCTTGACACTGAGGAAAGAGGGTGGGAGAAGCTAGGTAACTGGCTTTAGGTCACTCAGTTAACAACCAGAAGAGACACAGATTTGAAACACGTAGCCCTGACTGCACTGGCAGTGAGAGCAGAGATGTGAGGGGTCAGCAGGAATCATAAAAGCCTCCTGGAGAAGTGGGAACAAAAGCCCTTTCTCCTCTCTACTGTGTCACCTCCTGTAACAGCAGGCAGTAGTCTGGTGACCCGAAGGCATCCTTCAAATTACTTGGACTCTTGTAGACATGGGTGAATATTTATTTTTGATCGGTCTCTCAAATGCACTCAACAGATGCATGATTTTTATGTGAAAGGGACTATTTCATACTTGCTTTTAAACTATATTCCTGACTTCGGTTTCTGTAATAGTGATACCGTAATCATAACAACACAGCTATGCCTGTCCCAGGTCCTTGTAGCCTGCTGTCTCTCTATCTTTGACCTGCTGGAAGAGGAGGATCTCTTGGCTCAGTCTCTGTCTTTGAGCCCCCATGAGCTCTGTCATCAACAAGTCACATCAGACCCCTTTGTGGGGGGTCTGAGAGTCTGAGGTGGTACTTTGTGTAAAGCACCTCCCTTCCAGTAGTCTCTCATAATCATAGCCAATCTCACCTTTAATATTTAATTCCCCACATGCCAGTTTCTAATTATATGTACAAGGTTATTTTTAAAAATTTTTCTGAGCCCTTAATTGAAAGTATTTAAAGAACTTTCTGGGGAGCACTGAAGCTCAGGGCACAACCAGCCCATGGAGCGTCTCATTCCGCACTCACATCTAGTCTAGGTCAGGAATGAGTGACAGCGGTAACTTTAGCGCCCCAGGAGAGAGGGACTAATTCCATTTCTGGACCTAGAATTTGATCGTGTCTTTTGAGACTTTTGGGAAGAAGTCTCAGAATGCAGCAGAAGTGCTTGGGAGGTGCATGGCTTTGTGGAACGAGACCAGGTTTCAGAGTCAGAGCCGTCTGGGCATTTGTTCAGACTCTGTCTCATACCACGGGACCAGAGACAATGCTCCGCCTCTGTCTGACTCAGTTTCCTCATCTATAAAATTGGAATAATAAATAGCAGAGGCTCTGCAAGGGTTGCTGTGAGGAGCTGGACGCACACACACACACACACACACACACACACACACACACCATTTGCAATGCGCCAAGCACTGTTTAAAACATTTTACAAATATTAAATCCTTTAATAGTCATTATAACTTATGAAGGGTGAAAGATTTTTTAAAAAATTTTTAGTTATTTTTCAAGTACAGTTTTTTGCCTATTTCTCCCATCCCAGCCTCCCCCCACCCTGTGCTCCCCACCTCCCTCCCATTTCCACCCCCCCTTAGTTCTCATCCCTGTGTCCTTCCTATTTGTTCCTCCAAATCCCTCCCCTTTTTTCCCCTTAAATTCCCTTCCCTCTCCCCTCTGGTCACTGTCCCCTTGTTCTCTATTTCAGTGTCTTTGTTTTTATTTTGCTTGCTTGTTTGTTTTGTTGTTTAGCTTCCTGTTAAAGGTGAGATCATATGGTATTTGTCTTTCAACACCTGGCCTATTTCACTCAGCATAATGCTTTCCAGTTCCATCCATGTTGTTGCAAAGGGTAGTAGCTCCTTCTTTCTCTCTGCTGCATAGAATTCCATTGTGAAAGATTAATATTCCACTTTACATATGGGAAAACTGAGGTCCAGAGCAGTTAAAAAACTCATCCAATGTCATAGAGCTAATAAGTGCTAGAACTGAGTTTCAAGTTTAAGCAGTCTGGTTGCAGAGTCTGTGCCTGCTGTAGAAACTGGGGCCCTTGAGTGGTGATTAGGTTATGAGAGTGGAGCCCTCACAAATGTGTTTAACACCTTATAAAAGAGACCTCAGTTCCCTGACCTCTTCCACTGTGGGATAACACAGCGAGAAGAGAGTGTGGTCTATGAAACAGGAAGAGGACTCTCACCAGACACCAAACCTGCTGGTGCCTTGATCTTGGACTTCCCAGTCTCTAGAACTGGGAGAAATAAATTTGTTGTTTATAAGCCACCGGTCTATGATATGCCATTCTAGCAGCCCAAATACATTTGCTTAAAACTGACAGTTTTAAGTTCAGTCTGATTCCAAAGTCCATACTCTTAACTGTTATTAGGCTGCCTCAAATGGTAGCTATTTTTATATCTAGTTTTAAAATGTTGAATACAATGATTGTGTTTCACAAGATGTGGCTGTTTCTGCACTGACTGTGTAGGAGGTTTGACTAAGTCACTTTCATATAGGAAATCAAATAGACTTTACTTATTATTAGGCCTTTAATGAGAATAAAACAGCGACATTTCAAATAAGTTACTTAAGGATGGTCTGAGAAGTTCCTTGACGCTGAGAAGGATTGGATATACTGCTTTGTCAGTTGAAGAAACTCTTTTCTACTTGGTACCCAGTGCTTACATTGACACTCTAAAGAAACAAAGCATCTCATTACAGAGTGTTTCTGGGATTTAATCATAGAAATATACCAAAAATAGACATCACACCAACACACAAACACTAAGTTTCCATGATAAGTTCATAATCATAATCTTCAAAATCAGGGACTTTAATAAGGGTGTTAAATCCTAAATAAATATTGAATAGTTTATTTATTTTAGGCATTGCTGAGCCCTTAATATACTAATGTGCTATGAGTGTATGGTTTTTAACTTGTTGGCTATGGAACCTATGGTGCCATCATCATGTGCCAGCTTAGCCAGGGCAAACTGCATATCTCAGAATTCCCTTCTCTGTATCTTTCTGGTCAGAGCCACAAGAGACATTCTTGTGAAAGATGTAGAAGAAGGAAATGAAGACGTAGCATTTTGTAGTTCCCTGCTGGCTCACCTCAGGGTGAGCTTCTCCAACTCTTGGGCCAGGTGTTCGTTTAGCTCCTAGACAACGGGCACCGGCTTCTCCTAGAAGATGCCCAAGGTCAGAGGTGGTAAGAACAAACGTGGGTTTCAGCTGTGCTAAGGGATGTCAGCTCATCCTTGTTCTCCCCACCTACACCCATCTTTCTTGATTACCTGTTCTGTGGAATTCAAGCTTCAACAAAAAACAAGTTTACCGAGATCTTTTTTTATCTTAAAAGATTTTATTTATTTATTTTTAGAGAGAGGGAAAGGGAGGGAGAAAGAGAGGGAGAGAAACATTGAAGTGAGAGAGATACATCAATCGGCTGCCTCACGCACACCCCCAACCGGGGACCTGGCCCACAACCCAGGCATGTGCCCTGACCAGGAATCGAACTGGTGACCCTTTGGTTTGTAGGCCTGTGCTTAATCCACTGAGCCATACCAGCCAGGGCTACAGAGATTTCTTAAACAGTTCCCATAATCACATAAGATAAAATCCCTTGTATATCAACTTATGATATATGTGCCATATAATATATTATGTACAATTAATAAAAATAGTATATATAACATTAAACATAGCATATCTCACCAATTGTTTCTACTTCTCTAATTGAGATCCCAACAGATACATAACTCTTGAGTCATGGCACAGCTAATTACATCTTTAGAAACAGCACTCTGCCACACACTAATTAGAAAATTCTAACGTAGTTGAGTCACTTTTTTTGGATGGTGTTTTCCTGATCGTTGTGTTAGAGTAAGTTATCACACAGCAGCACCTAATTCACCACTTCACTGTAGGCTGTGGTAAGAAAAAGCATTTAGGGTTCTGTTGTTGGATTGAATTATGTTCTCCAAAAAGATACGTTCAAGTCCTAAACCCTGGTACTTGTGCATGTGACTTTAGAAATGAGGTCTTGCAGATGGAATTAAGATGCAAGTTAAGATGAGGTCATACAGGAGCAGGGTGGGCCCTGAACACAATCAGCAGTGCCCTTGCACACAGAGAAAAAGTGGCCATGTGACTACAGAGGCAGAGATTGGAGTTGTGCTGGCACAACCAACAAACTGCAAGAATTGCCAGCAACCACCAGAAGCTAAAAGAGGCAAGGAGACATTATTCCTAGAGCCTTCAGTGGGAACATGGCTTTGCTGTCCCCTTGATTTCAGATTTCTAGGCTTCAAAACACTGTGATGATACACTACTATTGTTTTAAGCCGCTCAGTTTGTGATGATTTGTTAGTGCATCTCTAGAAAACTAGTACAAATTCGAAACTAATTTTCTTGATGGCTGTTCTGGTGGTCACAGGTGTGACCTCTCACATTTCATAAAATCCATTGCAGGACAATGCTAAAAGGGACCTGGGGGACTACCCAGAAAGTCTCAGTAGTTGTGCTCCTATTAAGAAGTATTTTGAATTCAACCCAGGATGGACAGTTCTGGGTTATTTCAGGCCACTCTCCTGCCGTGGGTGTCTGTGCCTGTTTTGTGCTGATTTCAGCCTATTAGTAACCAATATCGGGTCTGGACCAGCCCTTGTGTTTCTTATTAGGACTGCGGGATGCCCTTAGCAATAACTATTGGGAAATTTGGGGGGGGGGGAATGTTTATTACTTACAGGTCCTGGTTTCCACATGGCAGACCTGGGGTCACATAGTAAGGTCACAGTACAGCACAGGCCTGGGATTCTGCTTCTACTGGGGTCAAGGGTGAAGGCCTAGGGTTTCATGAGCTTACTCTTTATTGGTGAATTTAAAAGAGTGAGAATTTCAAGTAGGGCCGATCAGTTATGAAAATCAACAAAGATCTCTAAAACAAAGGAGCCTGGCCTTGATCTTGTCTTTGTGGCTGGCTTTGTCTTTCTGTTCATTCCAGATAGTCATCTTTGAAGTGAATGCCTCTTTGAAGAGGAAGCCTCACAATCAAAGCTGACGTCAGGCACTACATCAGCAAAAGAAAAGCTAACTGTCAGGGTTTACCCTACAATGTCCCTCATACAAGATTCTGGGTTGCAAAAGTCCAGGATGTTCTTGGTGGGCAGAAGCCAGGCGCATCTCCACCACTCTGACCAATTGATCTCCAAACACATGCTCTCTGGGCAGGAGACTGACTCTGGACAATGGGTCCTTCTTGGATGTGAGGAAGCGGGACAACTTAGAACTACGCCAGTCTGGCCACAGCTCCCAGGTACACTCAAAGTCTTGTCTTTTCCTCCCATTCTGAACCTTAGTCCTACCCACCTAAAGGTTTTTCTGTGACTTCCTCTTTGATCTGAGAGCCATGCCTTTTCCTTTTTCTCAGCCAGGCTCATTTACCTAAATATGCTCGTATAAAAAGTGCTGTGTAGCATGTGTCTGAGTCTTTCTGACTCAATCTGGTATTATTTTTGTTTTAATTTCTATAGTGGGTTATAAGTTGAGGGCAGATGTAGGGGTGTGTAGATTGTACAGAGAGTGGGAAGAGGTCTTTGGGAAAGAAATACAGTTAACACTTAGAAATATCCTATCACGTGAGACTCTTTTCTTCATTCCCCCCTTCCTGCCTCTTCCTCCTTTTCTATATTGATCATTCACATATTGATCACACAATAGAAGCTATACCCTTTGCTAGTGATTAGACCTCTATGGTGTTCCATGGTTCCTACTTTCTCAGGGGTCACAACCTACCAGTGATGCTTATAGGCAGAATTTGCAATGTGTCCTTTACTTACTAGGTGGACCACTGTACTCCCTGGGGCTCAGTGATGATGGGATCAGAGCACGTCAAATGGAAGAAACAGCTCAGGCCCAGACCCAAAGGTCCAAGAGGAACTACTGTAGCACTGGGGCCTGTTACAGAAATGTTGAGTGATGAGACCAGGAGGGAGGGTAAGATCTTTGAAAGGACTAGAATGACATACTAAGGAATTTGAAACGTATTATCTTTATCAAATAGGGTGATGTAGAAAGTTCCAAGGTTCCTGAATAAGGACATGATTATTGCACCGTGGATCCACCTTTCCGAGGACACCATACAGGACACACAATGCCGCAAACACAGGGACCACCTCTGCCTGGTTCTTGTGTCTCCAGAGTCCACACAGCAACACACCCCCATTGAGTGTTGAGTGACTGACTGAAGCTCAGAGAAGGAATCACATGTGGCCAAAGCCTGACATTTGATTTATGATCCTGGGAGATTTATAAGGGACAATAGAAAATAAATCAGAGAAACCTGCCAGCTCTGTCCTCGCCATCATCTTTCATATGTTTGCTCTAAATCCCTCATGCTGTGATCAGGCCCAGAGCCCCTTGTTTTCTGTGGTCGTGGAGAGTCGCTATGGCACCGTTCTTGTGGCGCAAACATTGGAGCGTTTGATGATCATCACTGCATTGTCCTCAGCGTCTCCAGAAGAAACAATTCTATTTTTTATAATTACCTTTTCCCCACAAATCTCACTTTCCAACTACTTAATCATCTTTGTGGTTGACCTGGATTTTCCGTCACCTCACCTCTTTTGCCTGTCAAGATCTTGCCTGGAAAGGATGTAGCTTGAGCTACATGGTCTCCAAGGGAACAGATTCTGGCGAAATTATCACTAGGCTAATAAGGAGGAACTAGAAATTGGTGCATAGAAAATGCTTCATAGCTAATATATGCATAATGTTAGCGTTCTGGTCAATAAATTAATAAGAAAGTACCAAATTACTATATTACTGACTGGAAAAGAATTATAAGTCAATAAAATACACAGTACTTTCTGTGTGTTCACAGCACCTCAGAAAGTGCTTTCTGAGGTGATCTGGCTTTGGAATGAGAGGGAAACAGATGTTGAGTGCTTGCTTCGTGGGAGGAACGTTATGTACTTTATTTCCTTTAATTCTTTTGAATTACGCTTTCCTGTGTGCTTCAAGGCAGTTGTTTTATTTACTTTTATTTTTTAATTAGTTGACATTCAATATTATATTAATGTCAGGTGTATATTTATATAACTTATGAAGTGATTCCTCCAATAAGACTAGTACCCACCTGGCTGGTATCACTCATGATTATTACAATATTATTGACTGCACTATATTCTCTTTTAATTCTTAAAAGAACTAGAAGAAGTAGATATTTGTCCCCATGTCACGAATGAGAAGGTAAAAGACAGCTTATGTAATGTGCCCAAGGTCTTATAGTTAGTAATTGACAGAATAAGTAAGGACTGGAATCCACATCTGTCCAGCTAAAAAGCCAGGGGTCTTTGAACTTGGGCAGAAAATAGAAGAAATATCCCAGGGTGCTGGATTATTTATTAAAATTGCGATCACCATTTATTAAATGCCTCCTAAACATTACACTTTAGGCTAGATCAGTTTCACATAAAATACCAGATAAAATTTAATCTACTCTTTGCCATAAAGTTCTTTCCTGAGAATTATTATCCTCATTTCACAAATAGTAAAACTGAGGCCCAGAGAATTGAAATGACTTTTCCATTGACACGGTTACTAAGGAACAGAGGCAGGAGGCCAGTTCCCGTGGATATTGGTCCTTGCATGTCCCCACAGGGCTATCCCGGTCCGAGAGCAAGGTGCCATGGGGTGCCGACCGTGGGGGGCAGCCCCAGCTTTAATTCCACCTATACATAACACAGAGATGAGGTGAAGTCCCAGATTTCACCTTAATGGATTGATAGGTTTGCTGCTCTAAGCAATCACTCAAAGATAACAAAAGCTAGTATTCCTACCTTAGATCATTTTTCCCCCTGGAGGGCTGGAACAGTTAATTTAATCAAGCAGGGTCTTTTTGAATGGTGGAGGGTGTGGAGTGTTTCTCAAACTTCATCGTTGCTAAGAATCGACCTGGGGACCTGATTATATGATTTCCGGACCCTAACCCTGGGAATTCTGACTCCATGGGCTTGGAGTGGGCCTGAAGAATTTTCATCTTCGTGAGGAACTCCAGATGTTGCTGATGCAAGTAGTTTAAGTTCTGCCTCTTGAAATCCATGTGTAGAGGTTGAAGTTCTGAGTCCAAATCCCTGGCTCCATCCTACCAGATTTAAGTGAGCAAGTCACTCCACTTCTCTTAGCCTCAGCTTATGTATCTATAAAACGGGCATAATGATGATACCTACCGAACTCTCAGTCATGTGAGGACTAAATAAAACCATTTGTGTAAAATTTAATGTGTTTCTGGCACACAGTAAATGCTCAATTAATGCTGACTATCATTATGCTAATGAGAAGTTAGATGCTTAGGGGAAAAAAGGAATTATTCTCTTGACTAGAAAAATTTTTATGTCTTTGTGGCTACGAAAGTGGGGGTGGGGGAAAGGATTAACTTGTTCCTGGAAAGGCCAGTAATACAGGCTTTCCACCCACCCCCCTTTGGGGTATCTTTCTTATGTGTTCATTTTTTGCCAGTGGTATACTTTTTTTCTCAAATCAGGATTTATTGTTCCAAAAACTTTGTGCTAGTGGTGTAAATTTATCTTTGGGGTGTCAGCAAGTTCTGTGAAAGGACATTCCTTTCACATTGATAAACACTAACTGGATCTCTGGCTGAAGGGCACTCACTTTTCTATAGACCCTGTGAGGGCTGCTGGGCAAACTTCCTTCCCTCTGGCTTTTTAAGAGAAATGATAATGAAGAAACCATACTCAGAAAGTTTAGAACAGCCTTCTCTTTACCTCTCACATCCAGGCCAGAGATGCCAACATCCCTCTGCCAGAGGGCGCCCTCCCCTGGACTGGCGTGTAAAGGCAGGAGCCATGCCCAGGGTCAGATGAAAAGTTTTTGGATCTGGCTTTGGAGGCGGGGGTGGGGGGTGGGGGAGTCGGGCGGGGGGGTGGGTTAAAATCTCAGCTCTTCCACAAGGGCATATGACTCTTCAGACTTCCCTGTCTGGGTCTCTGCTGATCTTTCAAGGTCCCTTTTCTAACACTCCCATCTCCTTTAGGCCCTTTATATCAGTTTTTCATTGTTGCTGTTGGAGCTTTCTTTTCCTCTACTCTAGCTTCCATATGCTGTCTCTCTGTTCAAACATGGTTTCTTCTGCCATTTTCATCTTCATATTGTTTTCAGATCTCACTTGGATGTCCTTTCTTGTGGGAAGCCTTTCCCAGGTATTAGTTGCCCTTCGATGTGTTTCTAGCACCGAATGATTATTGCTCTCACACATTTAGCAAAATATGATGTTATTTGCTTTTGTATTTGTCTCCCTTACTGGACCAGCAGCACCTCGACTCTGTCTTCTTGCTCACTTTCTCTCCCCCGTCCGCCATCACAGTCCCAAAGCAGAAACTCACTAAATATTTACTCAGTGGATAAACAACTCCTCTTCCAGCATCTGCTGGAGCACCTCCAATGATGGGAAACGTACTCCCTCCTGAGGCTGCCAGATCCATTTTGGAAGATTCTTCTCATTTGAAAGCTCTTCCTGATTAATGAACTGAAATCAGTGGCCCTGTAACTTTCCAGGACAGAAAGGCACACAGTCTTTGAGGCTGAGACAAGAGCTCTGCTCCTGCCATCATATACCAGTTGCAAAAAGGCTCTCTAGTTAACGACTCTAGTGAAAAATGAAGACTGCTCTCTTAAAGAAGAGCTACTAGGTAGAGAGAGAAATGCAAATGTCAAAAGAGCAAAGCTGACAGCTCATCTGGAAGAGGAAACATTAGCTACCATTTTCTTATTTTGCAAGCAAGAGAGACAAAAGGAGTACATCGAAGACCAGGGATGCAGCACCCTGAGACAGGTCCGCCCAGAGAGGAATGCTCTGCGGCTGCAAGAACAGAGCTGGGAATTTATCAACAAGATTTTGAATTCCGCCCTGGCTGGCGTAGCTCAGTGGATTGAGCTTGGGCCTGCGAACCAGAGTATCGAGGCTTGATTCCCAGTCAGGGCACATGCCTGGGTTGCAGGCCAGTTCCCAGCAGGGGACGCACAAGAGGCAACCATACATTGACATTTCTCTCCTACTCTTTCTCCTTCCCTTCCCCTCTCTCGAAAAATAAATAAAAAAAATATTTAAAAAAAAGATTTTGAATTCCAATTCATGAACGAAGAAATGTGGGTGAAGGAGTTAACGCCTGCTAGTTTAAAAATGAAGTGAGGACACCAATAAGGTGAAGGTCTGTTCTGTTCCAGGTGGTGTAGGGGTTGTCTCTTGCAGTCCACCAGTGTTTTTCCTCACCCTAACCCCAGAAGGGAGATTTAATTATTCTCATTTTACAAAAGAGAAACAAACTCCATAAAGTAATTGGCCCAAGATGCACAGTTAATAATGCAGGGCTGAGACACATATTCCACTATTTTCCCATTGCTTAAGGAGTTGAATTCATTTCGTTTTTACAGCACACCCAACATATTGTCATTTATGTAGACACAATATTTCCAAAGGTAAGATTCCAGGGTCCCCTCTTTTAAAATCACATTTTGTCCTTTAAGTGTCCCTGTTTGAGAAGTCACATGCAATGGTGTATAGATGCTAAATTACATAAAACAAAAGAACCTGAAATAGTGTCATTTTCTTCATTACTTGCTATATGTTTTGACATTGCAATTAAAGCACACGCTGAATCTCTCAACTTCAATCAGAAGAGTACTCAAGTTCCTCCAGATGAACATGTGGCTGTAGGTGTCCCAAGAAAATGTTTCCACACCCGGGATCGATGTGTAGGTGCAATGAAACAGCTAATTGAAAATGATGGAAAGGGAGGTCCCTACACTAGGAATAGTAATAATTTCCCTCAAAAGAGCTAATGTAAGAGTTCACTGCTTGTTATCACTCTTCCTTTTCCAAGCCCCGAGACATTGAAACAACAGCTTCATTGGGCCTTTGTAATTGTTTGTCAAAGGGATGACCATTGCAACCCTCCATTGAGCCAAACACCCACCGAAAATGGTATTTGGTGAGTTGGAGGCCTGCCTGAAAGCCCTGGTCAGACCATAAAGCTGAAGCTTGACTCGGTTATGGGGCCAGAGTCTATCTTTGGCATTAAGATCATGACTTTTACAAAACAAAATTTGGTCCTTTGAAGAGAAGTCTTGAAAAGGGGTGTTCAGGGCCCATCTTGGATGCTGTCCTGGGTCCATGGTCAGGTTGGCAGTGACTTTATTTTGCGGTTCACTCCGAATATCCTTGAGCTCCTTGTCCTCGGGCAGCCTGCCAACCAGGGTGCCTTTCTGCAGCGCCCCACCAGCACCCATTCGTTTCCCCCCTCTCTTCTCTACCTGAACTTGATTCTATCCAAATCAAATTCTTTTTCCCCCCATCTTATCCTCTTTCATTCAGGGATTTTCCAGATAATTGCACTAATATCAAATACATTTATTCAGGCCCTGATTGGTATAGCTCAGTTGGTTGGGTATCAGCCCACAAAGCAAAAGGTTACTGGTTCAATTCCTGGTCAGGGCACATACCTGGGCAGCAACCTGCTCCCTGGTTGGGTGCATGCAAGAGACAATTGATCGATGTTTCACACATCAGTGTTTCTCTCCCACTCTTTCTCCCTCCCTTCCCTTTTCTCTAAGAATAAATAAAATATTTTTTAAAAATAACAAATTTATTTTAAAAAGATAATGACAATGTGTTAGACATTTAAGAAGATTTGCATTTTAAGGGATTAATCCGAATGATGGGAGAAATCTTGGGAATTTTAAGCACAGTATGTAAAAGAATCAAAAATGTTTTTTATTATGTACCAAAAGTAGACAATGGAAATATGTCAGCCATAATTATAACTTGCATGCATAGGTAATTTAAAATTTTTCTAGTAGTTACCTGAAAAAGGAAAAAGAAGCAGGTGACATGAACTTTAACTACATTTTTAACCCAAAATGCTCAAAATATTATCCTTTAAATATGTAATCAATGTAAAAATCATTAATGAGGTACTTCACTTCCACTTTGTTTCAAGTTTTGAGATCTGGGGTGTACTTTACACCCCAGCACATACCAGTTTGGACTAGTCACAGCTCAAGTGCTCAAGAGCCACATACCATGCAGGACTGCACAAGCACCCTCAGAAAAATGGGCACATTTTTGGTGTGTCCATGTGGAGATAAAACACGAAGGGGGGGTATGTGTGTGTGAAGGACATTACCGAGAGTGTAATGAGATGACAGTCACGGTGGCAACAAAGGACAGGGAAGTGTGTGTATGTTTAATTCCTAATTGAATTTAGGAGACACAGTGGAGTAATAGAAAGAGTCTGTAATTTAGGTTACGATTGAAACTCTGCTGTGTATTACTGAACACATTACATAAGCTCTCTGAGCTGCAGATTGCTTATTTGTAAAAAGGGAGTTAGCAATAAGCACTTTAGAGGATTCTATTAAGGAATTTAATGATCAAATTACAGGAAAGCACTGAATGGAGGCCTCTCAGTGAATGCAAATCTGCCTGTCGGTTTCTTTCTTTCCCTTTCAGAAAGAAAGAAACTTCCCCTTTACATTTTCCCTTCTCTTCTCCACACAACTTATCCAACCCACCCCTACTTAAGTGCTAGTTCAATTCTCATCTTCTGTGTGAAACTTTGAGAAGTCATTCTATAGTTCTTTCTGAACATCCTGAAAAAAATCGACGAGACCATGAAATCTGTTATCAAGACCAAGTTCAGCCACATATTAACCAAATCAATCCCACTTCTGTGGCTAACATTTTGTTACCTATCTGTGGCATGCTTTTCCCCTTTCTCTTTGCATGTCCAAATTCTAGTCTCTTTAGTTCCTGGCTCACATCCCTACTTTTACTTGAAGCATTCTTAGATCATTTGAGTCTACAGTGATTTTGCTCTTGCTGAAATCATGTCATTTTTACCCCAGCATTTACCCAGCTAGATTCTATAAAGCTTAGTTCCTATGGTAATAGGTATTCTGGAAAAAAGAAAGATGTTCTATGGACGTAAAAAATAAATTGGTAAATATCTGGGTCCAAAGAAGTTAGATCATTTAATTTTCCAATGTTCCAATGTTCACCATATATACGGTGAAACTTCAGAGGTGGAGGAAAACAATTATTTTAAACATTTACCAAATTTATTAGTCTATGTCAAATGTCCCTCTTCTTTTTCTTTTGACTACTTCACAAACTAGTATTTCAGAGAACTCGTTTTGGGCCACAGTGATGTGCATTGTGCACTATGGCACTTTTACATGTGTTTCCTTGTCGTCTCAAATGCACTCCACTTCCTTGTTTACTTCTGATCATCTCAGTAACAGTATCTTGATGTACATTGAAATTTCCATGAATTCTTTAATTTGATCTTCACAACAACAATATCTGGAGCTGGTAATATATAAGATGAGACCTGAAGGCTTCTCACAATTTTTCAACCAATATTGATTTAGCAAAATTAGGTTGGTGATGTAGGCAGCGACTTAAGCTCTGCAAATTCAATGGGAACTAAGAGAAGTCCCCTGGGGCAGACAGACATTTAATAAAACTTCCTCGAAATCCACAGGAACTTGGAGGTAAGAGCAGTAAGTACTTTTGCAACATTGACTAAGTTCCAGGCCATATTCTAAATACTTAAATAATTCTCAAAATAACCTAGTAGGCGGGTCTAATTATGCCCATTTTACAGATAGAAATTGAGACACAGAGAGATACGTGTCCCAAGTCACATAGAGCCAAGATTCAAACCCAGGCAGCCTGGCTCTAGAGTTTACCCTATGCCCTGCTGCCTCTAAATACGTAAGCAGGGGGTATTGCAAGCACTGTAGCTGCAGAGCTTGCCTAGTATGCATGATTATGGAAGGAACTAATGTTTAAGATGAACCTTCAATAATGAGTAGAATATGGCTAGCAGAGTGGGTGGGAAAGAGCATTTAAGCAGAATTAAAAAGCATGCCTGAAGGGTTTGAGTAAGGCACAAGTTTGGCACATACAAGGAACTATGTAACGGCCAGAATGACTTGACTATCACGACCCAGGGAGAGAGCAGTTCATGCTCCTCATACTTGTCACGTAACAAGAATTTAACTTCAGGAGATGGAGGTGGTGAGGGATGAACAGCAACGTTTCCTCAATGCCCTAGGACACACTTCAAATGGTGAGTTTTGTTAGGTGTACTTTCCCACAATAAAAAATAATTGACCAAAGAGAAAATCAATAAAGGGACTATGATTAAATTATAATAATCATTAAGTCTAGGTGACAGGTATATGGTAATTTACTATAATAGTCTCCCCACTTTGAAGTATATTTGATCTTTTTTATAATAAAGTTAAAATAAATGGAAAAAAAGTGTAATTTTTTAAAACAGATTTTATTTATTTATTTATTTTTAGAGAGGAAGTGTAAGGAGAGAAATATCACTGTATGGTTGCCTCTCATGAGTCACCTGCTGGGAACTGGCCTGCAACCCAGGCATGTGCCCTGACTGGGAATTGAAGCGAGATCATGTGGTTTGCAGGCCTGTGCTCAATCCACTGAGCTACATGAGCCAGGGCCAAAAAAAGTGTAATTTTTAACTTAAAAACTATGAACAGCAGCAGAAAGATGTTAAGATCCATATGAAGTTTTAAGACTACCACTGGTTGTCATTTAGAGCACAAAACTGGTGGAAATAAAAGGGGTTTCAGAAGGAGAGGCAGAAGCATAGTATTTCATCTATAATGGCATCATTAGCTATCAGGGAAAGTGGGTGCATTTCCACATCTAGAATGGAGAATCATCAGATCTGGTGATTGAATACTGTGGCATTGCTGGCATGAGCTATGAAGTAGATGGTAAGGAGGTAAGAAGATAAGAAAACCGGGAGAGTGTGATGATACAGAATCCAAAGAAAAAGGCAGTCAATGTTGAATGCTGAGAAAAGCTCAAGTGATGTGATTACTGAAATTAAGAATACAGAAATTATTTGTAATGTTACTTAGAGGACTTTTGGGAGCCAGTTAGTCATAGGTTGACTCAGTTATAGATTAAATATTTGTATCCTTCCCCAATTCATATGTTGAAACTCTAACCTCCAGTGTGATGTCAATTAGGAGGTGGGGCATTTTGGAGGAAATTAGGTTTAGATGAGGCCATGACATGTAGATGAATTTGTTGGTATGGTGTTGGGTGGTTAAAGGAATTTCTCTTCAGTGGCTTCTATTTTTCCATGTGTGTGAAAATTTAATCAGAAAAATAGTAAATTTTTATTGATGGTTTATTGGCAGCAGGTACCATTTTACACAATTTAAATGTACTTACTCATTTATTACGTACAGTAACCTTATGAGGCAGGAACTATTCTTCTCTAATTTACCAATAGGGAACTAAGACACAGAACTGTTCCTAAAGTTGCATGTAGACAAATTTCTGGAACCTGAATGCAAACCTAGACAGTTGGCTTTTAGAGCTGACAATCTAAACACAAGCCATATCCAGCTAAGGCCATCCACTGATGTTTAACGGAAGTGAAAGACAAAAAGAGTCTCTGCAGAAACTGACTGTAATCATGTGGTAAGATCAGAAGGGATGGTGAGAGCTCGGTTGAGACTGAGAATTACAAACTGAAATGCTGCCAATCAACCTGGTGCTGGGATTTGCTCCAGAGACAACCTACTTGAACATAGTCATGGAAAAGACAGACTGTTGGGTTTCCCTAAGGTTAGGACTTACCAGGTGTGGCGGAGTGACAAAAAGACAATGGTGAGTGAGGGTGGCCGCCAGGCTGCAATATTCTACAGGGGAAGAAGCTTAGGGGAATCTGTTCCTTTTACGAAAAAGCTCTATCTACGATGGTAGTATTTTTGTCTTTTGCTGGTCTTTCCTGGCAAAGGCCTTTGGTGAACAGAGCAGAGACTTATAATTCAGCTAAGTTCAACACACAGGTATAAAGATTTTAGTATACATTAGCCTCTGCTATGTGATAGGTATTTTGAACTAAGGCTTTGATATTTATCTACTACTCATACCATTGGTGCCAGAGATTTTGTCTAAAAGCAGTGGTGTCTCAGATATTTAAGTGCCTCTGCTCTAGCCTACTTATTCACTGCATCTTGGTTTAGAAGGTCCTATTATTGATTATTTTCAGATTGCTTTCATGTCACTTATGTAACTCCATAATAAAAAATGTAAATGCTCTAATAACATGAACAGACCCTAAATTTGTATCTCAAATTTTGTTTTACAATTTAAAAAGTTAAAATTTGCATCTGAAAAAAGTCAAAAGCAGAATCAAATAAAAATTCTGTATACATCATAGTGACCCATCCCAGGAAACCTTTAATAATTAAGACTTGGGTAATTGGACAGCTCTGAACAATCTTTGTGATTAATAGGACATTAGCAAATCATCAATATACTGTGTAAAAACTTACTTTTATTATGAGTCTGATGGACTGAAATTGCATATTGTACTTTGAATCACAAAATTTTGACATAGTTAAGCAATGAGATGAATCCTAAGAAATGATTTGACTTTGAACTTATTAATGTGGAACTTGACCAAAGGCTATAGAATTGTTAGAAATATGGAATCTTGGGCCCCCTTCCAAACATACTGAATCAGAATCTGCATTTTAATAAGATTGCAAGGGAATTTGTATGTATATTACAGTCTGAGAAGTGCTGGTCTAGGTCATCATTATAGAAATTAAGTCTTATGATGGATTGAGATGTGAGGTCACATGAAACATGCATTGGGTTTTATGATTTTGGTTTAGAGACGAGTTGATCATATGTGACCCCTGATATTTTTTAGGTAAAAGGCTAGTCTGAAAGGGAAGTGGGGAAAAAGACCTGAGGTCTCATTTTATTCTAGATTGAAGAGTAGATGTGAAAGCACTCATTCACAGTTCTGATACCCACTATCTTCAGTCTTCTTTGCAGTCACACTCTGGCTTTCCTCTATTCTTCTGCAATTTCCCAGGCTCCTCCATCCAAAACCCCTGGTTTGCAAAATCAATAGTTTCTAGACCCTCAGCACCCTAGAAAAACATTTATCCCCAAAGAAATATAAAATTGGCGAGGTCTTGATAATTCAAGAACATTTGAACATTATCCCATGGGGCTATAACTATGGCAATTGTTGACACTGTTTATGCTATGGATAACGATTATGTTGACTCACAGGAATTAGTGTGGTTAACCTTCAGACAATGCGTGTTCGAAGCAAAGAGGTGAATACAAGTCATTAGTTTTGGGTTCTGGAGCAATGTAGGATCATAGCATTTGCCCTGTTCCTGCTCTTCCAAACACAGATCACACCAATTCTGCCATTATTGCTTCTGAATTTTTTTTCCTTTTCTGGCTGTCTTTAACAAAAGCATAAAATGCCAACGTGAGTGAAGTGACCAAAAGACAGTGGCCATTCAATATATGGCATTGACAACTGAACTTGCAATTTCTTACTGTCAAGTATTTCTACTGAGGGCACTTTTATTTGCTTCTCTCTGTGCCTTTTTCATGGCAGAGAGATAATAAGTGAGAGGGCAGCACAGGAAAGGCCTGCAAACAGACAGCATGACTCCCCTCTCATCTTTAGGACCTAGGTAGATGCTTTTAGATGGACAATACCCTCTGGAACAAAAGGGGAAACACTTCACTGCTCAATTATTCTAGGTATTAAAGCCACTTGCCATGATTTTGAAATAGTGCTAGGTATTTAAGAGAATGAACGTTAGATACCTTTGTGAGTACAAAAATAAAGAGCATGTTCATATCGCAGACTTAGCAAGGACAAATAGTTCATTCTAATAATAGTAATATTTCTTGAGGACCCAACACGCATTGCCTAATTTAATCCTCAGGGTAACCCATATGAAAATGGACATTACACGCCTTGCTCAAGATCATGTAGCTGGTCGGTGGCACCCTCCTCACACGCTGCACCCTGTACTTCAGCCCACTGCACCATCACTAACCACTCACGAGGGAATGTAAAGATATGTACCCACGATCTCTCCCTTCTCTCCACATACTCCCTGTCATACACCTTATAAAGCCCTGTACCGCATTAAAAAATGTTTCAAAGTTAATTTTCTCCTCTTAATGTACAAATAAATTTGGGAATATATTAGCAGTTCTGAGCAGGAGTCACTATTTCTCATTTTCATGGCCATAGGCAAGATAATGATTTAGAACATGTTATTATCCCCTCAGTTCATAAAGTGACATAAAACAAATCTTAGATGTGAAGAGAGTCCTAAAAAGAGACTTCTAATGTCCCTGAATGTGTTAATGCATTAAATTGAGAAAAGCAAACAAGCAAGGCCTCCCTTTGGCAGGGCCCTCACTTCTAATTCCTTAGAAACTGCACTCTCCCATCTGCCCTCACTTACGGAAGGGAAACAACTGACCGAATTAGTGAGCTCTCATGTGGGCTACGTCAGCAATCTACTTATTTGTCATTTTCTCTTTCTTCCCTCTTGGAGACCTTGCCCTAATTCTGATTTTCTTTTTCTCTGTATCTTCACCCTTCCTCTATTGATATTTAACCATGGCATTAATATTTAAACATACCCGTTATATTTTAACTTAGACGATAATGATGATAATAAACCATATATACACTGATCAGGCTGTAGTTCTTTTCTTTTCAATTTTGCAACCAAGCTTCTCAGGAGTTGTTGAAGTTACATTTCCTTTTCCTGTTCCCCAACCCACTCCAATCTCTCCCCTCTGCTTTATGAAATCAGCATTTCCCAAGGTCACCAGTGACCTTCTCATTTCCAAATTCATTTGAAGAAAATTAATTCCCAATCTACTTTAACTCAGAGCAGCATTGGGTATTGATCACTAGCTCCTTTAGACACTCTTTTCCCCCTCATTCCACGATGCACTTGTCTACGTGCCAGCACTATCAATAATAATGCATTTATCAAATTATTACACATTCCATGCACAGTACTAAGTTCTTCATGTGATGTATCTCATTTATTTCCCATAACAACTTTTAAATGTTTAACTTCACCCTACGTTTTCTCCTAAGTCCCAGAATTGCGTAGACAATTCAGTGTCTTGCCGGCATCTCAAGAGCAAGATGTTCAACGTGGCATCCCTCTTTCCCACTGCACTCCTGCTAAAGCCTGCTCTTCTGACATTGCTCCCTAAACCAAGTCATGGTGTCACCAACCACCAATTAATTGCTGCCATAATTAATTAAGCCAGAAACCCAAGAGTCAATATTTTTTTGTTCCTTATGCCTGAACACTCTGTTTAATCACTAAATTTTAATCTCTAAATCACTAAATCTCCCAACTATCTATCTATTGATAAAGACACATTAGTAGACAATTCTGTGGCCCCATATATTGAAATTAGTGAGGAAGAAAACAGTGAGATGTATGCCTTTGTTTCAATGGCTACTCCTTTGAATTTCCAGAAGCCAATAGAAGGAGCTGGGACACTCAGATCAAATGTAGAATCATTTATGTTTTTTTTCACATTTTTTATTGTTCAGGTACAGTTGTCTCTATTTCCCCCCCGCCATTCCCCCACTCCCTAGCCATCCCCACTTTCCACCCTTGATCCTACCCCTCTTTGGTTTTGTCTATGTATCCTTTATACATGTTCCTGAAAAACCTTCCCCATCCCCCCTCCCATTATCCTGTCCTAGCTCCCCTCTGGTTACTGTCAGTTTGCTCTTAATTTTAATGTCTCTGGTTTAAGGTCCTTCACTGGACCACTGCATCAGAAGCATGCTTGATAGGAATATCCTTGGAGTAGCCTTGAATATCACAGCAATGAGACATGGAAACAATTCAAGTATGAAGTGGGAGACAAAGACCTAGAAGAATTTTCCCAAGCACCTCATGTCCTCCACAGAGCATCAGTGTTTGGTTCCAAGGAGGCAAAGCCAAGAATTCTCATAATCTCCAAATGTTGACCGACCACCACTGAATGTAGGAGCCAGCTGACATGGCCTGACCCTTTCTCTTGGTAAGTGGCCACTGAAAGAAGTGATCATCAGTGAAAGAACTAACTTGATTTGTTTGATGGTTTTATATAGATAATATATTATTTATTTTTAAAACAGAAGCAAAAACAATTTCTTAAAAATTTTTATTTCACTTTGAAATCTTGCTACCAGGCATAGGAAATTATGAGCCATTGAGGAGCTGGGTGGTGAAGCAGATGTATTCAAGCCAAGACATATTCAAAAAGGGAAAAGTGGGCAAATTATACATGGGAATAGGAGCTTTGGCAACACACTCAGCCAATTGTCCTCCCATCTCGAGAGCAGAAACATCTTATATTTTGGAACTACCAAAATCAAGACCTCTTTTTTGTGAACCTAGATGAACACTTAAATGTGATAACATCAGGCGGTAGAGGCTGCCACTTGAAGCAATGCTGATTTATTTTGGGAAAGCTAAGCCAAGGGAAACCCATAATTTTCTAAGGAAGAGCTTTTGCACTCATCTTTAAACTTTCATATGCTAATTCCTATCTTATTTCTATAACCACTCGCTCTAGAGCATGTTTAATGAAAATAAGAGATGATGGCTGTCATAGCTTAAGTGAGCTAAATTTTATCGTGCTGAAAACCACTGCGAAATAATCTCTAATTATAAAGCTGGGAAACAGAACATTTCATCACATGTGCGTTGAAGGAGTAAGTTCCTAGTTCTTACCACTATCGCTGCCTTGGAAATTACTCACATCTGCTCAAAGGGGGAAAGACTGTGCTTCTTCATCAGTGGTTTAAAAAAATCTAAATATTTTGCAGTCATGAATTTTGGACTGAAGACCAATATTTCTATGCTGGGAATTTTCTATGCTGCAAAATGTCTCTGATTTGTGTAATACTGAATGTAGAAATTATAGAGTATGCAATACATAATTTTGCAAATGCCAAATGGATGCTATGCGCCAGGTGTCATGCTAAATGCCTCGCATGTTTCTTGCCTTATAGTTACTTCCCAGTCAAGATAATGATAAAGTGGCAAAAATGCCACATGGGATTACCTCGACCAAGAAACTTCCAAGAAATTCAGCAGTTTACTTTAACTCCTCAGTAGTAATTAAAGGACAGAGAAAAGAACATAAAAATGCTTTTAACTGATATTTAGCTACTTTTAATATTTTAAGCGGTTGAGTTTTTGTGGATTGGGAAATATGGTAATATTCATGATTTATCCTTGTATTTCAATACCAATTATCCCATTTATTCTAAATTAAATCACTACTACATGTGTTGTGCAGGGCATGTGCTGAGATACCTAAGGGAGGCTTCCACACCGAGCTAAACTTGGGACGTCATTCCTGCAGCTTTTCTCCCCTTTTGACTCAATAGTCCATTTTCAAAACTGTGATTAGGAAAGAGGCAACATAGAGTGAAAATAATAGGATTCCTAAAAATGCCACCAATAATTATGCCATGTTGATAGTTGGTGGTCTTTTCTAGAATTGCTATTCACATTTTGAAAACTGCATTTTCTTTCTCTATTTCCAAAACCACCAGTGAGAATAATGATTTCGGTGGGGGTACCCTGGAAATCATGACCACTTAAAGCTGAACAGACAAGTGCTCATCTGTACCATGTGGGTTATTCTTTTCAGACTGATCATCTGTATCCTTCAAATGGCGCACAGCTTTGTGCTGGAATCTATTAAACTGAACGTGCTTTACTGATCTCAAGTCAACCGTCAGATTTTTCTTCTGTTTAGAGGTATACTTCATGGAAATGTTGCTGACAGCATTTAATGATCACTCAAGTTCATAAAAAACCTGCCCACAACTGCAAAAATCCAAAACCACCTCAGGTTTCACTGAAGAAAAGTACATTTGATCTCATTTACTTATGAGAGGGGAAAATCAACCATACCAATTCTTATGAGGCTCTTTTAAGTCTTTTCGAATTGTTCTAACAGGCATTCCTGGGAACACTGATTAGTGACTAAAAGTCAAAGTGACTCAGTTGATGAAGGGACAAACAAAACCAAACAAACCAACCCTGAAAAATGTTGATCTCATAATTTTGTTTTTCTTAGGCATGTCCTTAAGGCTGTATCAAATCGATTCATCAACAATTCAACTGAACACTTGATAGTCTACCTTGAACAAGAAAAACCTCATTCATCAATCACTGTGACATTATAAGAAATACACCGAATTACTCTTACTTTAACAGTCTCTTAAACAGAAAATGTCAAAATCTTTTATGTTGTGAAGGAATACTCCTTCGCTGAAATTGCATAGCTGAATTTTGATGAATTTTGTGTATTTTTGGGTGAAATAATGTTGCCTGTCAGTCTAAATCAATGTCTTTCAGCTGAAAAGTCACCTATATACTATGACTTTTGAACTGTTATGTCTATTTTGTATTAAAATGATATGTTTACTGTTCTGAGGAGGTACCGCAAGGACTAGAAAGGCCACGTGGAAACCATTCTGCTGTAGGCTGTCTTTAAGGGGCCTCTTTAATCGACCGTCACATCTACTGTATGTTTTTATAAAGTCGCTTGGTCAGAAATGTGTTTCATTATTCATCTACCATTTCAACTTGTCTTTTCAATATGAACTCTAGGCCACTCAAGTGTGAACAACATTCAGTTATAGGCTCGAGTCTTCACTGAAAATGATGGGATCTTATACATTTATTTTTGTCAAATGGACCATTATGTAAAAATAAAGATTGAATGTAAATCTGGAAGCTCTACTGCAGTTACCTAATTTTAAAAAATTCTTTTTTCCACTTAGTATAGCAAGCCCTAAAATATGCTAAGACATAGATTCTATGGTATTTTCCAAGGTCAGTCAGTCAATAACTTACTGATATTTTCATTTTAGATAAGGAAACAAAAGCCCAAGGAGCCATTTCTAATAATCAGATAGTTTTGAAAATAAGCCAACTAAGACTCTATCTTAAATCTTTCAACTCATAACTCATTTGGTTTGTGTCTCTGTGATTTGGAAGGTTTTCTTCTATACCCCCTGATGCTCAAAGCTGGTGTGTAGCCCAAATAGGCATCTGTCACCTGGAGCTTGTGAGAAATACTTGAAAACTAATGATTGGATAAGGAGTTAGTAGTCAAAATATATATGGAACTTATCTAACTCAACAGCAAAACCTCCAAATAATCTGATTTTAAAATGAGAAAAGGGCCTGAATAGACATTTTCCCAAAGAAGACATGCGCATTTCTAAGCGGTACATAATAGATGCTTGACATTACTAATCATCAAGGAAATGAAAAATAGTATGGAGGTTCTCTAAAAAATAAAAAATCCAACTACTATATGACCTAGCAATTCCAGTTCTGGGAATATAAATTAAATCACTGCTTTGAAGAGATAGCCACACCACCTGTTCATTGAAAAGCTATTCACAATAGCTAAATAGCTAAGACATGGAAACAACCGAAGTTGTCTATTAATGGATGAATACATAAAGAAATGTGAACACTCCCAAAGTTTAAGCACGTACATATGTGTATGTGAATATTATTCAGCCTTTAGAAAAGGAAATTCTGCATTTGTGACAACACAGGTGGACCTTGAAGGCAACATGCTCAGTGAAATAAGTCAGACAGAGAAAGACAAACATGTGTGACCTACAAATGCCAGACTCCTAGAAGCAGAGAGCAGAACTATGGAGTTCTAGGGATCTCATTGCAGCACAGTGACTCCAACTAAAAACACTGCACTGTATACTCGAAAGCTTCTAAGATAGTAAATCTTAAATGTGTTCAACACACACACATAATTATGTGAGATGATGGAGGAATTAACTAACCCTATCATGGTATTCATTCCTCAGCATGTATACATATCAGATCACCACACTATATACCTTAAAGTTACACAGTGTTATATGTGAATTCTAATAAAGCTGAAAAAAAAGGTAAAAAGTAAAAAAATGCCATAGGTCAGGTCCTACCCCAGATGTACTGAAAACTGCATTCACGTTCTGAATCAGGATCTCCAGGTGACTGACAAGTTTGAGAAGCATTGATACATATCGTATCAGGAAATTAGAAATTTAAAATATAATTTCAGTATCAGAGGAAAGAGTTATGAACATAACTATTATGTGGTTAAACAAAGTGAATAAATAAATAATTATTCATTGTTATTAATTATTGGTTTATAAATAAATTGAAGTTTTCACTTTGCTGATAAGCAATAATTTACATGAGAACAAAATAACGCATTAAGGATTAAGAAATGTAGCAGAAGATATTTTTATATAATGCTAAATGATCAGTTTGGATTACAGTTATTGTTTGAACAAAATACTTACTAGGGAGGAATATATATGACATTTATCATGTGGATAGCCTATTATAAAATAATAGATGCTTAGCATCTTGAATGTTAGGTCTGATAATTATTTCTGTGGTGCATGGACATGGTAGATGCTATTATCCAAATGTTACAGTAAAAAAAAAAAGCCAAATAATTTAAGCAATTACCCAACAGAGTGCATTGTGCATGTTAGGGCTTTTCATTTGCCAGAGATAAAAACTCAATTCAAGCCCTGGCTGGTGTGGCTCAGTGGATTGAGCACTGGCCTGTGAACTGAAGGGTCACTGGTTCAATTCCCAGTCAGGACACATGCATGGGTTGTGGTCCAGGTCCCCAGTTGGGGGGCACAAGAGATGCAACTACACACTAATGTTTTTCTCTCTCTTTCTTCCTCCTTTCCCCTCTGTCTAAAAATAAATAAACGAAATCTTTAAAAAAATTAAAACTCAATTCAAGCCAGGATAGGCATAACAGAAAATTCTAGAATGTGTGAATCCATAACACAGCAAGTATGAGGGCTGCTCAGCTAAAGACACATTTTACCAGCTTAACATCCTCCGTGGAAAAAGTAAAGCTTGCCCCCTCCTTAGTGGCTCTGGCAGAAAATCCTGGCAATTACTCAATGGCTCGTTTTGAGTCACTGGTGCTTGAGTGACGGGATAAGCTGATTGGACAGGGCTGGGTCAGGTGACCACTGGAAGGAACGAGAAGAGAGGCCGAAGGTAACAACAGGAGTCAGGGCCCACCAAACAGGAGGCGGAGGCTGCCCCTGAAAAGAGGGCTTCTGGGTTTAGAAGTGTCACAAAAATTGATGCAGTAGTGTTTGGCCTGGGCCCAGATTATAAACGGAGGCATTTGACTTCTCTTCTCAATTACACTTTACAGAAGCGGTAGTTTTCATTTGGTTGCGGTGATGGGACGAGTCCACATGGAAAATCTCCTGGAGGGATAGTTAAGCACACACTCACCCGCATAAGTACGGACTAGACTGACGTAATTAGAGTCTTGTGTTGAGTGGGTGGGGCAGTATAAGACTACATTCCAAGGTTCAAGAGATACCTATCTGAACTTAGCACTTAATTTATTCAAAATGTTCTCTAAATTGCATCTTCATTGGACAGTGGCAAATTATGGGTAAATATAAAGCTTCCTGGTTTTAATAATGTTATCTTTTTATTTTGGAGAAACTACATGTGTGTCACACTCCTGTTTTAGAGAACCACACCGCAGAAAGCCCATCTCTGCAGACTAAGGATTCATGTTAGGATGGTGGAGCCTTACCTGGGAAAAAATAAATAGCCTCTGCGCACTTGTCTTGCAAAATCTTAACACATCGTTAAAACTCAGATCAGTTGTTTGCCACATTCTTTAAATGCTGAACATTAATGATTACAATGAGAATGAATAATCTTAAGGTTATTAATTACTAGGTCTTTCTAGCCACATTTGTGGAAGTAAATGAGAGAAAAATATCAATGAATGCTATCTTGCTTAAGTAATCTTTTTGCTAAACGCAGCTGAGGGTTAGGCCCTTATAAGTCTTCAAGCCCTTCAGAGAAGTTACCAATTTCCTCAACCCTTCATTAAACATGTCTTAATGCATTATTTGTCTCTTCCTTAATGGTCCCTAAATTCTAAAGTATTATTCACTTTGGTGTCTTTTTTTTTTGGTAAAATGCTTTATTTAAATCTCTTTTTTCTAATCTCTACAGGTAATAGCAAATGATCATTTTCAAATCAATTGTTCATTTCTTTCAATGTAACATGATTAATAATAACTCCAGTTCTTTGGTAACTACTATTTCTGTAGTAACAGAATGTTGTTCATTCTTATTTTAAATTCCCTTGCCATTTTTAGTTATCTGTCCTTCTATAATCTTTTCTTTTTTTCAACAGTGTTTGACAAGATGTCAATGTCTAGTCATTTAGTTCATAGAAAACAAATCCCCAAAAGTCTTGTCAAGATGCGTTTCTTTTTAACCTGAGCACTGAAATCCTCTCCTGTGTAGTACAAAGCTTCCTTCATCTTCTGAAAGTCATTTCAAAAGGTGTTTCATTTTTCTAGAAGACTAGTAAACGTTCTTTTACTGAGATACCATCTTGTCCGAGGCTTTTAATTCTCTGTTTAAGGCGTGTTACTACAGTGCTAGGTAAGACTTCCCACATGTAAAGATATTTACAGCTTGAGTGGGCTGCAAAATCCAATCATCATGGGCAACATAGCCAGAATGTGAAAAAAAGTACTAAAATTAAGATGTTCTCTTTCACTTCCTTGACCGTAACTCCTTTCACGTTCATATCTTTTGAAAATCAAAGCCTACTATTCAAATAAAGGCAGATAGCTACAAATTCTCTTCTTCAAGTGTCTCATAAAAACTGGAATTGAATTTAATTGATGCACTTGAAAATTAGTAGTTTCATTTTCCACAGCAACAAAAAGACTATTAAAAAAGAAATCAAAATCCAAAATTCTACACTTCATCACCCGCTGCTAAATTTAAGCAGCTTTGTGTGGCATGAACATTAAGTATGCCTGTGTGTTCATGAGATATTCTCAGCATAAAGGCAAGCCATCTGCCCATCTGTGTCTCCCCCCTCTTCACACTATTTTCCTTCCTACCCTTAGGAGCTCTTCCGTTTAGTTTTAAAGCGATACACAGATTTAAGAAAAAATGAGCTCATGTGTCCATGCATGTTCCATCAATGTCTGTGAAGTATCTATTTCTAAACACATGCCAGTGTATTCATATGGATGCATAGAAACGGCACTGGAAGAATATTCACTAGGTTATGAATAAAGGAGGAGTGAGAGGCATGGGTGTAGAGGGCAGGTTACAAAAACAGACTTCCAGGTACATGTTTTATTTTTCACCTTAAAGTAGAAACATACCCATGCTTAACTTGTGTGAACATTTTACAAAATCACATGCACTTTTAATCTATTGCTTGCTGCTGACAGAGAATATCGGGGACAAGGGGGAAATCACACTCCTTGGTCATTGATGTCCTACCCTTCCAAGCATCTAAGTGAAAAGAGATCACTTCCTGTGAGACAGAAGAGCTAACAACATTAAACAGAGAACTGAAGGAAGCTGAAGAATGGAAAAGAACCATTGCTTTGGTAATGAGTTGGCTGGTGACTTCAAAAGAAGAAAAACAGATTTTCAGTACCATAGCAAGAGTAGAAATCAGAAGTTGGAGTAAGAATGGCGTAAAGATTGTTGCATTTATTCAGCTGAGTATAAATAAACTACTTTTAAAAAAAGACATTGATACTTCAGGCAATGAGATAAGCAGAATCACAACTCAAAAGAATAATGGAGAAGAAAATTATTTTTATGGGAGGAGAGACTTCCTCACGAGGGGGCCTGAGGGAAATAAGAATATAGTGGAAATCTCATGAAAACACAAGAAGTTGCATACATGATGTGCCAAACTCCAGGAGAAGGCCTTGAGGTGACAGGAAAAGTTTCCAAGCATGTCTATTTGAAAAGAGGCAAGGGTTAAGTGATGAAATCTTCACCCAGTAAAAATAAACTTGGCCAAGTGAGCACTGGTGTTTTTAACATGGAAAAGCACTACAGTGTAAATTTTCTACCCAAAAGAACTCCATCAGGAAGGAAGGGCCATAACAAGGATTTATTTTTTACTTAAAAACTTCATTTGTGTTCGTCTCAGCAATAACACAGCACAGGGCAGACACTCCAAGGAACCCTTGTAACCTAGGTAACCTCTCTGCTCCTCCCAGCACCTGACCTGGGAATCTCACAGGGGGAGCTGTGCTACTTTGTAATGAAAACTATCTGGACAGCAGTTAACTGGAGCATTACTCTGTTTCAGAGAAAAATAAATCTGCTGACACTGACATGTCTCTGGAAATTAAATGACCGGAAGAAATATATGTGACCCTTCTAAATTTAGAGAGAGAAGCAAGATTAGTTAAGGACCCAGGTAGATACTTATGTAAAATCATATACATATATAATACATGTATATGAATTTATAGCATTCTTATAACATGCAAGATGTTACATTGGATATTGGGGTCAATAAAAGAAGCTATGGATGTGAGGAACATTGACATCTCTTTAATGTATTTAGGATTAGATATTTAAATCTGTAAAAGTCTCTCATATAACCATAAAAGTACCATATTATCCTGCTATACAATTTCACATGATCACTAAATACATTCTGGAAAACACAGAAGAGCATAAAATGGAAAACTGAAATCACCTGTAATGTTTTGGCCTGTTTACGTACAGTCCTTTCCCCCCATACATTGCTTTTTCACTTGGCAAACAGCCTACCTGCCCCACTGGAAGAAGTCTGCAGAGTGGAATTACTGGATCCAAGGGTCCAGAGATTTTAAGAACCTTGAAACATATCGCTAAATTTATTTCAAAGAAAGTTGCTTCAATTCATGTGCACTTGTCTGCATTAAGTGTAAATCTTTAAAAAATCTTCACCAATCTACTACATGGAAAATGCAGTTTTATTGTTTTAATTTTATTTCTTGATTAGTTTAAGCAACCAACATTCACTGAAATACTAAGGCCATGTGCTGGGCACTAGTCTAGGCTCCAGTTAGACATAAATGTGAACAATCTGTTCTCAGGAGCTCAGAATAGCGGACGGCACTCACACCGGAGGCAGCGGGGTAAGTAACTGTGGACCCTCAGTGACGGGAATGAGAAAGGCACGCTTAACTTTTCTTGCAGGAGTGTGAAGAATAGAAATTTTATTTTTCTCTTGGCAGATGAAGAGTAAACTAGAAGTTGTTAATAGCCTTTCATTTTAATACCACTCTATGAAAGAAGGTTATCATTTTCATTTTATAGATGAAGAGACAAATTTAAAGAGGTAATGATTTACAGCAAAAAAACAAACAAAGTAGGGTGCACATCTAACTAGAAGCTCTGAGCAGCAGGCAGAGGTCAGGAGGAGGCTCAGCCTGCTGTTTGTTCATGGGGGAAGCGGAGGGGCCCCGCGGTGCCTGTGCTGGGGACAGACACTCACATTGCCCGACTTCCACTCCAGCGGCCATGCTCCATACCACACTGTCCTCAGTGTTTCCGTTGTGGTTTGAGGTTTGGACTATGAATCAAGTGCAATAATGTAAAATCTGTGGGTCAGTATTCACTTTTGTTCAAGTTCTCGCTCTGGGTTGGCTGAGCCGTGTGGAGACATTGGCATAGACAGCCTACTGTGCTCCTCCAACAGGAGAAAGGAAGGGGAAAACTGAGCAACTGAGTTCCTACTAACTATATGCCAGACACTTACGTGCTCTGCGCCACGCATCCTCACAACAGCTCTTCAAAGTCGCTATTATAATCTCTGAGGCACAGATGGTAGCAGAGGAGAAAATATGTGGGGAGTTTAAAGAAGTTGCTTAAGTTAAATTGCTTAGCTTCTAAGCAGAAGTGAGAGGACTGGAACTCACATCTGCTCGCCACCAAAGCCAACGCCCATTCCACCGAATACCACGGCTTCCGGATTCTCAGCAAAGACTGATGAAATCAAGTGCTAGGCATATACGGGAGTATATGAGTTGGATCTGGTCATAAATACTATCTCTTGCTTCATGTCCTGTCATTGCTGAATCCAATTCCCTTGTCCTCTCTATCCTCAACCCCTAGCATAAGGAACCTACTTCAGATCCTGGAATGAGCCATGGGATTGCTTGCTTAGATCTCGGTAAGGGACAGCGCAGAGCAGTGGTTAAGCATGGGATTTCTTGGACCAGACTACTGGGGTGCAAGTCAGTCTATGCTCAACTCCTTACCAGCTCTATTGTCTTGAGCAAGATCCATGCACATACTGCTGCCCACTTTTCCTATGTGGAAATGGCATAAATACTAGTGTGCACCCCATTGGGTTGTTATGAGGATGGAATGAAATTGTATGTAAAGCACATGGCCTAGCATATTAAAACATATTGGTAACTTTTCCTGTTGCCTCTCTACTTGTCCACATTCTAGCTACCTGGAACACCCTTTGCTATGACCCCATTTGTCTAGCTAATTTCTTTACATTCTTCAAGCCTTGGTTTCAGTGCCATTTCTCCAGAGAAGCCTCCCCTGACCATCAAAACACTGGAGGAAGAGCTTCCTCAACATGGTCACATAGAAACCTGTGATTCTCTGTCACAGAACATACCCCTGCTGTGTGGTTGTGTTTTCATCCAGAAATGAATCCTCCCCCTCCTCAACTGGACTTCTTTCCAGGTGCCACCAGTGGAAGGCTCAGAACTGCCCTCACCTCTCAGCAGGCTGCCCCCCTTTCCTGGACACACGGGACCATCCACTTGCTCATCCATGTGCTGAAAGGCACCTGTACCCTCTGTTCTACAGGAGTGAGAATACTTGAGTTTTGTTAATATTCCAAAAGGATAGCTTGTTTGGGGCAATTGGTAATTTGGGGCAATTAGTAATATTCCAAATGGGCTTGTTTGGGGCAATTGGTAATTTCCTCAAAAGTTTATGGAGCCTGGTCAGGTGGCCCAATTGGTTGGTGCATTGTCCCATACACCAAAATGTTACAGGTTAGATTCCACGACCTACCTAGGTCATTATGCACTGACTGCTGGATTTTTTAAAGTGTTCTCTGGTACATTATTTTATAAAGTAAAGAATTCTTTCATAAAATGAATATTCATTTCATAATACAGCTCTGCTATTGATCTGGATACAGTGTGTCCCCAAAGGTGTTGCTAACTTCTCAAGAACAAACTGCAGAACAGAAAAAAAGTCTACTTTATGTTTACTACAGAAGATTTTAATTTGTATCTCATGTCCCCTAATTCTACTTCTGGATTTTGATAGCCAATTCCTGGTTTTCTCAGTGAATCATTTTTACTCACTGCATTGCCAACAGATCACCCGGTTCTTGAAGATCTGATCCAGTGCCTATGTATGGGGATGAGGTGTGGAGGCAGTAAGGGACATCTGGTCCTCCGGTGTCCACACTGAGGACACATCCTCCCTTCTTCACTTGTTGGACAATGGAGATGACTTCAGCTCTCGCTGTCACAGTCACCAGGGTGTCCAGGGTAAGGGCCCTCAGCTCTCCAGGACATGCTCCCGTCACATCTGGCCACATTTGGTAAAGTTCCCATGCCACATTTGGCAGCTGGAGAGCTCAGCAGGGTTGCCTTGGGTGTGGTTGCCTGGCTGCATTTTGTAGCCATTTTCACTTGACTCTTCCTCAGTCATGAGGAACAAAGGGGCTTTTGTTTTCCCCTGCAAGGCAAAGTACAGGTGACAAACCTCTGCTTCCAATTTTTCAAAACTGTATCCTAATACAAATGAGGATTTAAAAAATCTAACACTTTTGGTGACTGTAACATGTAATTATAATAAATTACAGACCTGCCTGTAATTTACATAAATGTGTCAGAAACTCCTCAATTGCTTCTGGACTTCAGGTGAGGGGGTAACACACAGCATCCTCAATCCTCATCAGGGTGCCCTGATGTTCTCTCTACTTTCCCTTGCAAACTCCTCCTCCTCTGCCAGTTTCAAGAATCTTTAGTCAAGGCAAGTTTATTCTGGCTTTCATCCCTTCTCCCAAATGTATTTTTTATGGCATAAACTTTATGTCTCAAATTCATCAGGGTTTTGTAGTGATTCTCAAAACATCTTTTCTTTCAAACTAGTGCCTCTGTTGTCAATGTTAGGAGACTTTCAGATTTTTCAAACATTGTGGAGTTGACTCCATGTGATGTGTTCAACTGTTATAACCTACCTTGTGGCAAGAGATGTGTCAATCTTGTTTGAATGGGGAAGGGCCAGGTGGTCCAAGAAAGTGCCTTAGGAAGTGACTGGGGGCAGTGGGACACACTCATCCATATTTTAAACTGTTACTCTGTAATAAAAGTTGGACCATATTCTAAACTGTTAACTGTAATAAAAGATGTACATGCTTTTGCTACACCTGTCCCTGATACTTAGATGTGTTTCCTATAAAAAGTTTTAGAAAACATTAGACTTCCTTCAGTGTTTATTTCCCCCTTTTCACATCATATGACACAAGTCAGGAGCTACATTTCTGTAGAAGAAGTAAATATTTGATGATGTGTTATTTCTTTAAGTAATGGACCAAAGATTTCTAAAGATGGAACTATCCAAGGACATTAACCTGGCTTCTGCTATGTGGAGCATGCTGAGTAAATTGAATGATCCATCATTATATGACTCCACTTAGGGCAGATTAAAGGAGAGAAAACATTCATTTTCTTTTCAGCTGCTTTCTTCCACGCCCCTCTCCAGATGAAACTCTAGCAGTACATCCTTGTCTCAAAAACACAGAAGCACTGTTTTTTTAAATTGTGAAAAGGCTTAATGAGAAATGAAAACCTGCCTCCTCATGATAATTCAACTTTTAGACTATCTACACCTTCTAATTAATTATTTCCAATGTGATTTTCATCCTTCTTAGCATTTTATTGATTTATGGATTCATCAACTGCAACATTTCTACAGCAAGCAAATGTAACATCAATTCAAATAATTTCTCCTTGTGGGAGGTTACCTTCCGATGCTCTCACCCTAATTTCCTAAACTGGATAATTGTTAGAAGTACCACATAACCTATTCAGTCCCAGAGTGTGCTTCCCAAACTTGTCCTGTCTATCAGCCTTTTGGGGGGGATTTTACTTCCCCCTTTGTTAACACAGACTTAACCTTTGTCCCAAGAAGGATGCTCTCACAATGCTCCCTTGCTCCTTTGTCCTTTTTGTCACACTATATAGTTAAGCCACAACCTTTATAAACTTAACCATCTTCTTTACCTGTACCTGCAGCCAAATAGCTTGTGAAATGGATTGCACTAGCCATTAGGACAGGAAACACCCAGTGTCAAAACAGTGAACACATGAGCCATGACCTCACTCAAGCTCAAGAAATTGCAGATATGGATGCTGGGAACTACCATCAATTAGCATATTGCTCCTGAAACAAGCAACCGACTGGACCAGCATAACCTTAATTAGGAAGCAAACTCAGGTGGCTCAGGCCAGAGACATGAAATCAAGGTAATGAAGTAGGAGGGGGATGTAAAATGAGGTGGACAAGAGTGAACCATGTGGACTTTGAGTGATAATGGTGTGTCAATGTAGGTTCGTCAACTGTAACTAAGGAACCACTCTGGTGGGAGCTGTTGATAATGGGGGAGGCTGTGAATGCAGCGGGTGGGGGGCACAAAGGTGTAATGGTAAATTCTGTACCTTCTCCTCAATTTTGCCATGAATCTAAAATTGCTTTTAAAAAATAATGTCAATAAAAAATTAAAACAAACAAATCAAAGGGACTGTTTGCTAATCCATTCTATCCCAAGGGTCCCCCATATTGTAATGTGTGGATTGAAAACCAATAATAGAACCATGTTGTATTAATCTCTAGAGTTTGGAGTTTGCCATGTATATTCAGTATGTGCAAATTTAGTAAAGTATGCTCACACGGCTTATGTCTTGTTGATTCTGTTATATCTTAACGAGGTGTCTCATTATTCTCTGAGCTCTTTTAGTGATGTACGCCTGCATCCCGCACCCTCTGTGGATAGTCTTGGTGAACATCCCTCAGCAAAGTGTTTCCTCCCTTGACAACAGCATTGCAGAGCTGGACAGGAAAGCATCTTACCCAGAGGCCCCCAGTTGCAACGTCTTCTGGCATCAGAAGGTTAACGATGTGAAAAACTAATATTAGAGAAAGCAAGGAAAGGCTGTAGGACCTTGGACCACTGGGTAGTGCATATCCTACCCGGAGGCATTCTAATAAAAACAATTACAAATCTAATGTGTCCAAAGAAAACTCTTTTGTAGATGTTATTTGACCCACTTGACATCAGTTTTGGATCCCCGATCTAGACCATCTTTTTGATTGTACAAATGGGGGGATACAGGCCCAGAGAAGTTCTTTATCAGTGTTGTATTGGAGAACACATGCTCTCGAGCCAGACACCCAAGGTTCTATTTCTGCCTACACCACCTCATAGTCATGCAACTTGGGCAACTCACTTCATCTCTCTGGGCCTCGGCTGCCTCTTATGTACTGTGATATGAGCAGTCATTTCCAGGAGGATTAAATAAATTACTATGCCTAAAGCATGAGGTGCAGTCTTTAAAACAGCTGGCATATTCCTTTTGTCTCTTCATCCTTTCCTTAATCTTGTCACCTAGAGGAGTGTAGTTTCTATCACCAGGGATGAGGAGAGTGAGGACCCCAGTCCAGGGATGAGGGAGCCGTGAAGAGGGAGGATGCTGGGTCGCTGAGATTCCACGAGTGAAGCTGCCTCGCCAGCCCTAGAAACCGGCCTCCGGGCTCGATTTCTGGGACTGACAAATCAACTTCAAACCTGGTTAATCACTACCACTTTGGCTTTATGGTCACTCACAGCAGAAGCCCATCTAACACATATATCTTCTCTATTTTCTATCATAT
The DNA here is from genome assembly GCF_021234435.1 of Artibeus jamaicensis. NCBI lineage: Eukaryota > Metazoa > Chordata > Mammalia > Chiroptera > Phyllostomidae > Artibeus > Artibeus jamaicensis. The sequence continues at coordinate 5,480,207 of NW_026521954.1, forward strand.
GTGCAATTGTTTTAGGTGTATATTTTCTGCAGTATATAACTAGATTTTGTTTTATTTACACTCTGATAATCTCTTTTAATTGGCATGTTGAATTATTATAATTTATTTTAATTCCACAGAACATCTTTCCTATTGATGTCTTCCCACAAAAATTTTCTAAACAGTGCCTTCTTAAAACACGCCTGCTTCTCAATGTTATGCTTTCTGGATGATGTTTACATGTGAAAAATGTACGCTTCTATTTAGTTTAACACCAAAAGTTTTAATAACTTGATACATGAAAAGACTCCTGTGTTATTACAAGTGAAATAAGCCAGTCAGAGAAAAACAAGTACTATATGAGTTTACTCATATGTGTGGTCTAATGAACAAACTGAACTAACAGGCAAAATAGAGACAGACTCAAGTTAGAGAGCATGTTGACAGCTATGGTGGGGGACTGGAGTGTGGAGAGACAGAGAAAAATAAAAAAAATAGAGGAAGGCAAGGGAGGGAGGTGGGTTTGGAGGGGGTGGGGAGAAAATACAGATAACTGTAATTGAATAATAATAAAATACTTGTAAAAATAGAGAAAGAACCCATGAAAAGGGACAACAGTATGGGGATTGTCAGGAGGAGGAGGATGGATGGAAGAAGAGGTATAGGGAAGTTAAATGGTGATGGGAAAAAGTTAAAAAGTGAATTTAAAGAAAGATTCTTGCCTTCTTCAACTCACCCCATTTCATTAATGTTCTGAGTGCCAGTAAGATAGATCAATAAAATAGATCTAGGTATAGATTTTATTATTTTATTTTATTTTTCTGGCTCTGTAATCATACTGTACTTTTGATTTGAGGACTCATGTCTTTCTTTAACTGTAAAATCCCTTGTTTTCATATTTTTAAACACTGTATTTTTGTCTGCTTCATGCTCCTCAAAATTTGACATTAGATTTATGCTATAATTTCCTACCTGGCCTCCCTGTCGCCTAATACCAGTCATATTTTTCATTGGTTCATCTACTTTTGATGTATTTTTAATGGGTAAAATTGCTACCAACACTTTCCAATTCATTAATTCATTTTTTTTGTTTCCAGGTTAGAGTTTAACCCATCTAATAAATATTTAATTTTTTTCAATGATAATTTTTTATTTCCAAGTTCTGGTATTTTTTTATATTTACCTCTTTGTGTTTCATCTGTCTCCTTTTCCAGTAAATACCTTTTTGTTCAGTGTTAGTATTATTCCTATATTCATCTCTTTGAGCATCTTAAACTAAGTAGAATTCAATTTATAAAATAAGTGTATTTTGAAATGAATACAGTCACACTTTAATAAATGTATGTATATACATGTACCTCTATATCAAAGAACATAAATATTTATGAAACGTATCTAAACTGATCAGGTTTGCCTCTAGCTTTAGGCAGAGCTAGTATGTGTCCCTATGACCCGAGTCCTGATTTTGTATTGTTTTATGTTCGTGCTGTATTGGTTTTGAATCTCTCTCTGGCTTTAGGTGTAGTAAGAGGCTCACAGCAGGAGTTCTAGCTGTGTTTTCTCAATGACAGGAGGAACCACAACAGGAAGAAAAGGGAGCTGAAGGGAGAAGCAGCCAAAGAACCCAGTAGGGCGAAGTTGACCCAAACTTTGGAACCCACAGCTAACTTACTAATAATACTTAGAGAAAAAGCCTGCATTCAACCTTGGGACTTCTTTCTGCAAGAGGGAATATTACACAGAAGCATACAATATTAGACATGATAAGGACCACATAGTCCACCAAGTAAGACCCTCTTAGAAAAGAGGAAATTGAGAAACAGAGAGTTAACCTGTCAAGATCTTCTGTCTCCAGAAGGTTCAGAGTCAGCGATGTGGCCCTTGACCCTGACCCCTAATCCCACACTATTTTTTTTTGATTTATGGTTGCCTTTAATTCCCAGAAGACTCCAGCCTCCCTAGCATTTTTCAAATATTCTTGCATATGCCAAAAAAACTATGCAAATATGTCAACTTCTGCTCATCCTCCCCTAGCCAGATTTTTCACTAACTTTATCTCACTTGAAGGAAACATGGAAAGTACTTCTTTGTAGCACGCAAACCAACAAGATCAATTCCCAAAATGGTTGTTTGGTTTCATATGCTTTAATTAGCAAAGTGATTTTTTAGTATTATTTTCACCAATGTGTTAGTCTCTGAAAAGTAGTTTTAAGCCTAACATGCTTGTTTTCTAAAAATATTGAGTGCATGTGAAAAACATCTAGTTTAGTTTCAGCAACTTCTTACCTCCCTAACAAAGGTCTGTTTCCCCAATTAACACCTTGTAATTATAGGTAATGACTCTTTGTGTTATTTTTAATGCATTTTCATTAAAATAAAAACTTTTAAGATGAAATTAATATATAAGTAACTAGAGCGTTAGATTTTTTAGCTATATATATTTTATATAGCTCATGCATTGACTTTAATATATATTTGAACACATATCTATACTTTTCAAAAATTAGGACCCCTCAGAATTATATAATATCCATTACAATGATTATTATAAATAATTAATGTATATTTAAGAGTCTACCAAGTGTCAGTCACTGTTTTACAATTTCACCTAACTCCAGCCACCATGGGAGATGCTACAGTTCTTATGCCTTATACAGAACATGGGAGACAGAAGAGGGAGTTTCCCAAGGAAACTGCTGGCTGATGCAGAGGTGAGGCATGACCCTCATCTGTCAGTGCTGGTGCTTAATTTCTTTACTACTTCATCATTGCTTCTCACCTTCCCTTTTCCTGTTCTCTGCAGCTCCTTTGAGTTTATTCTAATTGCTCTTATATGATTTCCTTTTTATATGATTCAATAATTAAATCTCCCCTTCTTAAGCCTCTTAACCTTTATTTACTCTCCTCATTAGTCACACAAAAGGCGACTACATTAAACCATGCCACCACATTAACAAAGATTTAAGAGTCAGAACAGGAATGCTGAATAGTGAAGTCTGGAATAAGTCCTACTGTTTACATTGCTTGGCAATTACATTACCTTCATCTCCCCTAGATGTCTAGCAGACTGATCCCTTTCTCCCTTCAAATTTCTGTCCAAATGTAAAAGAGGATTTTTTCCTCTTATTTTATGGAGATACAATTCACCCACCGTAAACTTCATCATTTTAAAGTGTACAATTCACTGATTTTAGCACATTCAAAAGCTTAAGTCAACACCGCTCTTACCTAATTCCAGAATATTTTCATCACCCCCGTTATGTGAAGTACATCTGGAAGTTCTGCCCAAACAGAGAGCCTAGCTCCTGACCTTGTCCAACTGCAGAAGCACCACAAGGGTACAGGTGCAGGCCATTCTATTCATTGTTGTATCCCAACACTAAAATAACGTCATCAGCCACGTGGACAGGTTCACAATAACCAGTTGTGTCTCACTCCCCTCACCCTTCTAGGTAACTCACACGCCAAGTGAACTAGGTGCCATTGTCATCATCATAATATTCTGATAACACTTCAACATTTCAATCCATTCACACAGTTGCTCTCCTTCATCAATATCATCATTACAACATTCAATTTTTAAAATAATCTCATGATTAGTCTTGTACCAACATTTTGCTTAGAAAGTTATTTTCAACTTGTTGTACTGACAATGGAGGCAAAAACAAACAAAAATCCCTGGACAGTTTCCCATAGTAAATTGCTAAAATGTTTTCTGCAAGTAATTTTTTCCTATGCCATTATCAAGTTTCATACAAGGAGTGTATTAAGAAAAAATAAAGGCTTTGTAAACACCAAAGGTACTTGGCAACATTCAGTGCAATTTGCATTAAATAAAATTCCAAAGGAATTGCTAAATTCTAGGAAAGTACATTCATAATACTTATAAAAAAATACCAGTCTGTTAAAAAATAAAATAAACCTTCTAATTTGGTTGGTTAAAGGAAGAAGAAATGGTGAATACAAATACTTTTTGTTCTAATTTCCCATTCTCAGGCTTAGACTGGCATATTTATTAGTAATTATTTGGCATTTTCCCTGGGATTATATGTGTCCAGAACAGCAATAGCAGTGAGGAAAGCCCCTGCATTTCAGCTCGGCTGTAATGCCTAGACTCCGTCTTCAGTTGTTTGCTTATAGGGGAGTCACAGGTGAATATGGTCTCAGTGTGTCAGTTAAAGATGCTGGATTTGCAGCAACGTAACCCACTCTCTGGCTGAGGTTCTCAGAGTGTATCCCTCATTCAACTCCTGATTCAGCCCCTTCCATTAAGGAGCAGTGACCTGATTCTCCTTAAATTGAACCTCCATGGTTATTCCCTCAGGACTGGAGGCTTGCTTTCTGTTGCTTGTTTGGACTTACTGTTCTCTCTTTCCCCTTTCTGCACGCTAAAATACGGGTGTGCCCAGAAGGTAACTCTGGCCATACAAGCAAGGACAATGTCCCAGGGATGGTGAAAAAAGACTAATATGAGCATATTCTTGATCCCTAAATTACTATGTCTATATGAACCTCTTCATTCTAGTTGTGAGGCCCCGAGCCTCCCTAGGATGCCTCTATGCACAGGTTACTGATGCTTTATAAGTATTCAAGTTACAGTCTATGTGGCATGATCTCACTTTGGGAAATGTCAAGAATATAGTATTTAAAATTAAGTGTGAATTGCTGTATGCAAAAACATAGAGCTTAAAGCAAATTCAGGGTCACTTCTCTTTGCTGTAATAGTGCTGAGGGGAGTCATTAAGAGAATGGTGCTCTCAAGTGATCATTCAAGGACAGTAAAACTATAAAGAAAACAAGGGATAAGAAACCAAAATTTGGAAAGCTGCTTAGCTCTGAGTGGAGAGGGGCAGGAAGGGACCTATAGGAGCTATATAGGCATGACGTGATCAGATTCTAGTTAGTTGACTTGTTCTGCTTTATGCCAAACATACATGTCATAAATACTTTACTCATTATTTAATAAAAACTATCTGAAGTAAAAAAAAAAGAAGTTAAAAAGAGCCCTTGGCAACAGACAAGGAGGATGATTAGCATTTCTTCTACCAACTCTAGTAACTAGAGAGAGGGGAGAGATCCGAAAAATCTAGTATTTCTTGGGCACTGACTACCTGCCAGGCACTACCAAGGTGTGGCTACAAAAGTTATTTCACTTACCTGTCAGGGTGATTGCTCTGGCCCGCAGAGCAGTCAACTGGAGCTCGACCACCTACCTAGAACAAATGAGTTGAGTGGACAAGAGACACGAAGAATGGCAGCGAGACAAAAGATTCTGATCAAGCTGCAAACTTTATTTTTCCGAACTGGGTATATATATAGGGGAGGAGGGAGAGGAAGGAGATTAGGTTGCTTGCTATTGGCTAGCTTGAGACAAAGAAGGGCCCGCTTATTGGTTACTTGGGTGTAACTTGTACTTGTGGACGCCTCATGTGCCTGTAGCCGATTGGCTTGTGGAGCACAGGCACACGGGCACTAGCCAGAGGTTGTTTTGAAAGTCCTTGTTGATTACAGGTTCCGGTAATCAACGCAATGTTTTTCGCTAAAAGCCAGGTGCTCCAGACCTGGGGCAAGGTTCCCAACAGGTGATACCTTTAAAGTGGGTATAAAGAATCTTTTTTATGAGAAAACTGAAACTTAGAGAGCTTGAGTGTTCTTCCAAGGCTGCACAGCTAGTAATCAGCCAACCTGGAACAGGAGCACGTACTTCTGGACATCAAAGCCCATGCGTGCAGCCTAGGGGTAGAAGGCAGATGTTTCCCAACCCTTAGAAACCTCTCGCAGATTTTTTGCCATATCTAAGTATCCCTGACTACCATTCTAATACTTTCCATGGTGGTGAATGTATCACATTGTTATCGACTTAAGTCATTTTCTTTAAAACTTTCTTAATTTTATTTTACAAAAAAAAAATTGCATAGTAGGTGGGAAAGAAGGAACTAGTATCCCTTGCCATAAGTGGAAGGTAATATTATGATTAAAACTGTAATTAAAATTTAACTACTGGATGTGGAAGGCTCTGAGACAGAGACCTGTTTTTATCCATCGAAGGAGGAACATCAAATAAGGGTATGTGTTCAAGGCACGACAGTCCTCGGCCGAGTCATAGCCAGAAGGATTGAGAGAAAATAGAAAAGAGAATTAGTCTCACCAAGTGATTCCATGGTGTTCAAGACTGTACCTGTGCAGCAATAAAACCTAAAATATATCACATTTTACTGGTCTAGAAGTTTGAGAAATAACAGACTGGCATGAGGTCAAGTCTTTGCTCCAACAGTTTCAAGTTAATAAACTTCTCCCTATGTTTTCTCACTTGTAAAATGGAAATGTACCTTCTATTGTTGTGAATATTAAATGTAATAGGACAATGAAAAGCTCTGAACAGACACGCCAGTAAGTGTTCAGGGAAAAACAAACCCCTTATCACTGTGTTCTCTGCACTCTAGTTTGTCATCGTTGCAAACACCAGGATTTGTAATTGTAGTTACAAAGTTGTTCCTTCCCCACCCCACTCAAGATTTCATTGAGATGTTTGTTATAATCACAGCCTACTTGAGACATAAACAGTTGGGGAAAAAGATCAGTTGAGAAGTGTATCACATCTAGAACCGTTTATTGAGCCCCAGGACTGATGTGAGGGTGCGAGGGTGATACCTTTTTTTTTTCTGGTTTGCACAAAGGTGCCTGGGACAGAGCGAGGTGAAACGTGGGAGGCGAAGTTCAGACTGCTTTGCAGGCTGAGGCACGGGCCCTGCTGTGGAGCTGCAGGGACTTCAGCAGGTGCTTTACCCGGATTGGCACAACAGTGCCCTGTGGGGGCAGTGGCAGCCTTCTTCCCGGTTGCCATTGTTCAGTTATAAGGGGCAGTGACCTGTGCAGTGTGAGTGATAACAGAGGAATCAGATAGTGCAAAGAGTCTTAAGCAAGGGAACTAAGGAAAGCACCGTGCCAGGGGCTAGGCCAGGGGGCCTGAGCCACGGCTGGTCCCAGCACCCTGCCCAGCTCTGTCCCATCCAGGCTTGTCCTTCCCTGCAGTGTCCAAAGGTGCTCACAGCAGCTCTGATGGTCTTTGTAAACAGTGCTGAAGTTCCGTTCTGAAGGAAAAGTTTGAACTCTCCATGAAATGTTGAAGGTGGAGCTGAGGATGGCTGTGGACTGGGTAAGCAGGAGAGAGAGAGAGGCAGAATAGAGAAGGAAATCCAAATTTAGCGGTGGCATAGCTGGGCTATTTTTATTTTGGCTAATAAGCACAATTCTGAAAGAGAGCTTTTTCCTTTTGTTAACTTTTAAATAAAGAGGCCTCTACCTGTGTCACAGCTGGGGTTTCAGGCCTCAGGCCTGTTCCCCTGAGGGCAGGGGAACGAGACCATTGGTGAAGGGATGTCTCTCTGCTCTCGGTTTTCCTTTGTCCCTCATCTGCATGTACCTTTATCACCTGGGAGCCAGGGACACACAGGGGCTTGCACCTCACTGGGGCCAAGAGGTCGTGCCACCCAGACCCTTGCCTCTCTCTGCCCACCTTGGTAACAGTGGTGGGGTCCTGGCAGGTAGGTCCCTTTGTCTCTCTTCATCATTGTTGTTGACTAAGTCGTCACCAGATGCTGGATATCTGTGACCAGTGCCTGATGTTTTTCATACAATCTTCATAACAATCCTAAGAAAAATTCTGGCATTGGAAATACTTTCATTATTATTTCTATCTTACATAAGAAAAAACAAGGGTAAGTGTGCTGAAAGAAATAAAACCATTTCGTAGCAAAGCATCATCTAGAACGTGGGGCTTGACTGGTTCCAAGAAGGAGGCCTGTGTTCTCAGGGCCGTCTGGGTGTTTGGGCCTTTACTTCCATGAGGTCTAAGCTAACAAAGCAAGAGATTTATTATGAACCAATGTGGAAATGCTTTAGTGTTAGAGGGTTTAAATGAAGTGTGTGCATGTGGCATTTGTTCAGCCCTGTATTTGGTGAGGCTTTCTGTGAACATGGTATAAGGAACTAGAGAACTCTGGGATGGCAGCTCCAAGGTTGCTGTGCCGACATATGCCACCGGGGGCAACATGAGCACTGGGAAAGCCCTGCTGAGGTTTTAGCACCCTCATCCACTGGAGAAGAAAGGACTGGCTCCGCATCTCTTGGGTTCCAGGAAAGAAAAAAATAATAATTAAGATCAGTAAAAGGGATACTTTCTGGCTGTGTATGCCTTAGAAGAAGGTGGGAAAAGAATAAACAAATGGTAAACTTATCATCAAGACGCTTCTGAATTTGGTCCTACTATATACGTAATGTACTGTCTGCTACATTTATCATAAATTAATGAAGATAAATTAATGGGTGGGATCCTAGAATCCTAGCCTGAAAACTTTAAAATAGCCCTGGGCAGGAGAGCATGAGCTTCTCTAGCCATTACTCATTTAAGCCAGTCAATCCACAACTGTAAAATGCAATTGCAAAAACAGCTTTTCTTCCCTTAGTGTGGGCTTGGGTCTTTTGAGAGCTCCATGAATCTTGGGGCTTTTCCACCCAAGAACGAGCCAGTGCCGGTCCTTCTCCCTGGGAGGAGAGAACACTGGCAAGACTACCCGTTGCTGTGGTTGCGGAGATTCATCGGTGGTCCCACAGTCTGCGCCATTGCTGATGCCCACCGCAGTGCTTGAGCCGCCCTTCTAGGGTGGTTCTCAACTGCAACAATCCTTGTGTTTCTGGGACAAGATTACTTTTTCTTATTATAGTCCAGGGATACTAGGGACTCAGCTCACTCAGAGCTTTTCCCTAATGGACCTCCCTCCAACCATTTTTTCTCTTCCCTACCCAGAAGATGTTTTCTTGTGTTAACCCCATCATATCAGGGTGCCTGGGTTGGTACGTCTCTGAGTATCCACAAGGTTCCATGCCTGGAGCTAGTTCTTACTGAGACTTTGGACACTGTTATTGGCTCTCATGTTGCTCTAACAGAACATCATAGACTTGGCAGCTTGCATGACAGTTCTTTACTCCCCACAGTCTGGTGGCTGGGAAATCTAAGCTCTTCGTATAAGGGTACCAGTCCTATCGTGGGGCTCAAGCATCATGGCCAAATCTAAACCTAAGAAACTTTCAAAGATCCCACCTCCGAATACCATCACATTGGGATTATGGCTTCTACATATGAATTTTGGGGGTAGACACAAGTGTCAGTCCACAGCAGGTGTGAACTCTGTGTGATACTTGGTGGGGTGAATGTAAACACGATAGAGTCTCTGCAGTTGGGGCTGCAACATCCTCTATAGGTGCTGTTACTGCCTCTATCACTAGTGGAGAAATGGGGGGAGGAGTGGGGAGCTGGGCTAGGAGCCCCTGCCTCCGCAAAGTCAGCAGCGTTGACCTCCTCCTCTGTAATTCCTAAAAGTGAACTCCACACTTCTGTGTGGAGGCCACTAGTCAGATATTATTATTTTTTGCTCTATTGCCAAGGCTCATCCAATATCTCCAACTATTAGGATTAACCATTCTTCCCATCGGTCAGTTGGTTATGTGTGTCTAGTCTATCAACATTTTTTTTTTTGGACTGGAGATTGGTTTAAAATGATGGAAGTGAAGAGACTTGAATTCTGATTAAAAATCCTGGATCCCACCTTGGAACCTCCTTAGAAATTGGTCTCATGGGCCCCTTGTCTCAGGCAAGGCACTTGAAGGCTACCTCCGTCTCTCACATAGTAGGTCATCCAGGGAGACTAGATTGTAGCAACCTTAGAAGAAAGAGGAAGGAGGACAAAAACATCTGTGGGATTTGGGTGACTGGTAACTCTAGGGCAGGGGTGTCAAACTCGTTTTCACCAGGGGCCACATCAGCCTCGCGGTTGCCTTCAAGGGGCTGAAATAACTTTAGGGCTGTAGCAATGTAACTGCTCCTTAACTGTCAAGGAGCTGAAATTACATTTGGCCCTTTGAAGGCAACCATGAGGCTGATGTGGCCCCTGGTGAAAATGAGTTTGACAGCCCTGCTGTAGGGTGTTAGAAATAAAGAACAATAGGGAAGCTAGTGAAAGATGATGGGGAGAAAAATTTCGGATGATTATTAATCATATGGCTTCGTTTTAAAAAGGTTTCAGCAGACGAGGGTTAGAACCCCGGCTCTGGCACTGATTATCTGACATAAATAAATGACTTACTCATTCTAGACTCCATTTTTTTTCACCCAAATCAAGGACAGCAAATAACCTATCTCTCAAGGTTGCCGTATGGCCTGAATAAAACCATGTATGTACTAGGTCCGGGCCCCCTGAGGCCCGCTCAGTACTCCTGAGGCCGCATTTTAAGGCTATTGGTGCATTGCTAGGTGATGCATGGATGTTCTTCAACAACCCTAATCTCCGAGAAATGACATTTCACATAGCAGTTATATTTTATAACAAATCCTATTTCCAAAAATGTTAGAGATTTTTCTCTGACCTCATTGTAATAAAGGAATTAGAAAGCTTTAGACTGAATTCTCACCAACCATCTTTGGAAACAAAAGCAAATGGCAATACCTTAATGCAGAGGGCCAAATAAATATGTATATATCTCCCACATATCGATTCTTATTTCTGTCTGCATCTCACCTTTTTAAGGCTCAGCCTCACCAGGTCTAACTTGGCAGTCCTGAGCTCTGCTCAGGGTTTTGGGGCAGGAAACTCGCTACCTGTTCCCACTGCTACCCGGGCTTGTAACATTTTATGGGTTGAGAGTGGGAAGCCCAAAGCAAGGGGAGGAAGAGAAGTGGATGGAGAGCAACCAGTGCCTAGAGGCACCGGCAAGAGGGGAGACGGAAGGACGTGGTCAGTCACTGAATGGTGACTCGAAAAAGTGCATCCCCCTGCCCCCCTCCCGCCCCCCGCCCCCCCATCCAGGCACTGGAGCAGCTCTATGCTAATGCGCCCAAGCGAGCATCTGTTACGGCTTCGTCATCTCTCTGGAACCCCCATATGTGCTGGCACAGTTTCTGCCTCAGGCACACACATTTGCATTTTTTCCCCTTGACACTCTTAATTTTTACTGGTACAAGTAGCTTTCTAAATTTGCCTGAAATACAGCATTTGCAAGGTATTTGGGGAGACTTATGAAGGACTGGGTTGGAGTTAGGCTTCATTACTACTTCATGAACATTTTTTTCTTCCTCTAATTTAATTTCTAAGGAAACTGTTAAACTAACTGCCTATAATTTGAGAAATTTAAAGTTATAAAACAAAAAGAACCGTAACCCAGAGACTATCTTTTACTGACATAAAGATGGATGAAATGAGTACAGGTGGTTTTTAAATTAATTAAAAACATTAGTTACCGTGGAAAGCACTGGGCTGGGACTCTAACTTAGATAAAAACGTCCACTGGATAACTGGGTGGGACACCCCCGGGCTGAGAAGGAATGCCTCTTTGGGATGGAAAGTCCAACTGTTCATTCCGATTGCATTAACAGCCTCACAATTTTTGCCTTAGTCCCCTCGTTTGCTAATTACTCACTAGTCAGTTCCACACTTTCAAAGGACCAGATTACACAGTTTACAGAACTGAATAACAAGAACGTGCGATCCATTTGCGCTTTGTGTGTAGAAGATCCTGCACATAATGAGGCGTAACAGCTTTTAATTAGCCTGACACTGGGACCAGATGTTCTGAACAGGAAGAGGGCTGCATGAGGGTTGAGGTGGCAGGTCGTTCTGAAGCACAGTCCAGGGGGGTCTGTACCCTGGCTTTGCTAATAGTCTGGAGACAATGAGAGGCTAGGACTGAGGCTCAAATCAGAGTCCACCGCGTCCCAAACGCAATGAGATTGCAGATTAGCCCCTGCTCCACAGGAAACTTGTTCTCCCGGTGCCTTGACCTCTCTCTTTCAGCCCCACAAAAGTGGTTTGCTTCCTTCCTTCCCTATTAGTATGTTTCACGAAAAAGCTATGCTGCTCAGTATGTTTATTTAACCAGAGGAGGGTTTTGCCATTCAGTGCACAGACTTGAGATTGACATCTGAGACTGAATATCACTTTGATCTTCATCACTTCCTAGTTGTGTGACTTCAAACAAGTTACTCTAGGTGAATAAATGCCAAATTTTTAATCTTTAAAAAGAGAATAATGTTTACCTGATAGTGTTATTTGTAGGGTGGTAATGTATCTGAATATGGAAACAGTGAGTTACTGAACCCTGTAAAAATGAGACTTGGTTTTGCCAAAAGTAGCAACAAGAACATTCTAGGGATGCCTAATTAGCAGGCAGAAGAAAAGATGGGTTGGATGAGGCAGATGGAGAAGGTGTCAATGAGAGAGACTGGAGAGAAGTTGAGGGTTGTAACACTGGGGGAAAGGTAGCTGAGGTTGCCCCGCGGCAGGGTTGCGGGGGAGGGGAGGGGGCACCTTAACCACGGTGCTGTTTCATTTGCAGAGAACAGCTGGATGACCAGGCGAACCAGACACCGCCCACTGCACATGAAAATATTTCAACCTGCAAAATTCAGCATTTTCTCATTGTTTCAATTTCTGTATTCTTTTAAAATAACCCATTACAACCATTTCCCTCAACATTCCAGGAATTCAGTTACAATTGACACCCGAGTGTTTTACAAATACCCACCATGAGATGACATGGAGCATCCTCACAGCCCAGGAAATCACAGCATGGCCGTCTTGGTGGCGGGTGGCTGTATTTTACCTGGTCCCTATCTCCTGATTCAACGATAGGGTTGGTCTTGCAGGGCAAATCAAACATTATCTTCAAGTTTTTGGTTGTTTTTCTCATCCAATCGTCTGTCTACGTAGCCTCTTGTAGCCTCTGTTTCACCACAGCTTTCTCTGGATAGTCTGTATTCAATTTACCTCTTGAGCAGGGCACCCCCTGCTGGCAGCCATTGGTAAAGCCAGCTCAGTTCCTTAGACTGGACCCTGTACGTACTGTGTGCTGAGTTGGTGCCCAAATTGTGCTAGTTGGTAAATATTTTGAATTGAATTCCTGTTTTTAAGCACATGTCTGTAAAGTTAATTTTAGAGTTTCAGCACAATATATGTAAATATATCCCGAGTCATTTTTTGACCAAACCCTTACCCACATTTTTCTGCAGTATGTGAAAGCAACTACACACACATCTGTCTTCCACATCCCTCATGGAGATGCTGCATTTATCCCTGATCTCATTTTCTTGTGACTCTCAACAGATGCTTGGTTGTTCAGTTAGGGGCCAAGTCTCGCTGAGCTTTGCTTCACAGAAGCCAGATGAGTGTTTTCCATGAAGGGACACCTAAAGACTGTGCCAGGGAAGAATGTGCCAATTTTTTTCCCTGTAGAAGAGATGAAGTGGAATTTTAAAGAAATTGTTGATAAATAATGAACACATTCACCTAATATATGATTTGGGTTGCTAAAGCTGCCTTTAATCTTTATTTTTTTTTTAATTTTTTAAATTTATTTATTTTTTTTGAATTGATTATGCTGTTACAGTTGTTCTATTCCCCCCTTCATTCCCCTCCACCCTGCCCCCCCAACCCCACCATTACCCCCCTTTAGCTTATGTCCATGTGTCTCAAGTCCTTTAGGTTCTATATTTCCCAAACTATTCTCGCCCCCCCCCATCTATTTTCTATCTACTGTCTATGCTACTTGTTTTCTGTACCTTCTCCCCCCATCTCCTCCTCCCACTCCCCTGTTGCTAACCCTCCTTGAGATCTTCATTTCTATGTTTCCACTCCTGATCTAGTTGTCCTTTTAGTTTGCTTTCGTTTTAGGTGTGGTTGTTAATATCTGTGAGTTTGTTGTCCTTTCACTGTTCATGTTTCTTTAACTTCTTTTTCTTAGATAAGTCCCTTTAACATTTCATATAATAAGGGCTTGGTGATGATGAACTCCTTGAATTTGGTCTTATCTGAGAAGCACCTTATCTGTCCTTCCGTTCTAAATGAAAGTTTTGCTGGGTAGAGCAATCTTGGTTGTAGGTCTTTAGATTTCATGACTTGGAATATTTCTTTCCAGCCCCTTCTTGCCTGTAAGGTCTCTTTTGAGAAATCTGCTGACAGCCTGATGGGGACTCCTTTGTAGGTGATTGTCCCCTTAGCTCTTGCTGCTTCCAGGATTCTTTCCTTCATTTTAATTTTGGCTAATGTAATTATGCTATGCCTTGGTGTGTTTCTTCTTGAGTCCAACTTTTTTGGTACTCTCTGGGCTTCTTGGATTTCTTGGAAGTCTATTTCCTTTGCCAGATTGGGGAAATTTTCTTTTATTATTTGTTCAAATAGTTTTTCCACTGGTGGTTGTGACTTTCCCCCTTCTGGTACCCCTATAATTCGGATATTGGAGCGTTTAAAGATGTCCTGGAGGTTCCTAAGACTCTCCTCATTTCTTTGAATTCTTGCTCCTTGACTCTTTTCTGTTTGTCCATTATTTGCTTTCTTCTGGTCCACTGCATTGATTTGAGTCCCAGTTTCCTTTTCATCTCTATGGGTTTCCTGTGGAATTCCATTCATTTCCCTTAATTTAGCCTTCATATGTTTCTCTAATTTGTGGCTATAATCCACCAGATCTGTGAGGGAAGGTGATGACCAGTGTTTTAAACTGTGCGTCTGAGAGTTTTGCTATTTCTTCGTCATTTAGATTTATCTCTGGGGCTTTGAGTTCTGCCTGCGACATTTTTGGTCTGTTCTGGCCCTTTAAGTGGGAAAAGCGGCGCCTTGGAGTCCCAGGTCGCTGGGTTGTGACGCTGTATGTGGGGGCGTGGTCAGAGCGGGGAAATGGCTCGCCGCCGGGCGGTCCAACCGCTCACTCCCTCACTCGCGCGCAACCAGGCAACCACAGTCAACTCGCTGCCACCACCTCCCCACTGTGTCCTCTGTAGTCGCTCACCCGGTGGGCTGCTCGGTGGCTCACTAGGTCCAATCCTGGGTTTGGAACCCGCGCGACTGGATTCGCGCGTCTGGATTCCACGCCCGGTCCGACTGAGCCCTCCTTTGTAAGTCCTCACCCGACGCCGGTTTCGCCCCTTACCAGTCGGGCTGAAGAATTTGTTGTTAGCGGACTTCCGAAAAGTTCAGTTTTCCGTGTTCTGGTTGTGTTTTCTGATGCTAATATTTAGTTGTCCCTAAACTTGGTTGTGTGAGGAGGCACGGCATATCCAGCTAAACCTCCATCTTGGCGGAAGTCCCTCAGCTGCCTTTAATCTTTAAATTAGTATGTTTCCTTGCTGGAGAGGGGCCACTTTCAGGGGTAGCTTCCCTACCCCATTTAGTTTCTTTTGCCAAGGCTAGACTCACCCTCCAATTCTGCCAGTCTTCCTCAGCCACAGATTTATTGAGGACACCACAGCTGTAAAATTGGGGATGACGGGATGATAGAGTATTTCCAAAGTCACTTCATGAGGCAGGTTGTCATAACAGTGGATCAAAACATCATTCTTATTTTCCAGTAAGTAGAATGCAGACTCAATATTATACACCCTGATGGAAACTGATTGAACAGCATGAACGAACACAAAATTAAAATCTGCTGACAGGACTGTTTAGATGGCACATACTGTGCAAACATGGGAAACACTTGTATTATTAGGACAGGTGCTCTTGTCTTTGTATACCCTCTTAACAGTGATGGAACGGTCACGTGATCATCATTCCTGCCACCACTGGTCATACACTTATGTTTAGATAATTTTCAACTCATTAAACAGCTCTCACTGGTACATAATTTTTTTTCTGGCATGCTTTATGTTGTTTATTCACTTTGAGCACCATCATGAATTAGTAGCTGATTTCCATCTGGACTGGTTCCAATAATTGGCCTTGCTGGCTTTTCTCTCGGTGCAGCAATGGAAGCCCACAGGCCTGGCTTCATTCACTTGGCTGTAGGCAGTTTCGGAGGTACCCTTGTTTTGGGCCTGTTCATTCAGGTTTTCCAATAACAAAATATAGACTAACTCTGAGATTTTCTGCTCCAAATAGAGTCAGCTACTCTCTTAGGAGTCCTAATTGCTTTCAGGGGAGTGACAAGAGTTACGTTCATGTCATGAATGTAATGTCTTAGTACAGTTGAACTAGAGAAAAAACATGTATGGATGTCGATGACTGCCTTTGCCACCACAGTGTGAAAAGAATATGGGTTTAATGTGATAAAAGAGTCTTAAATTTTATAGAAGGTGGCATCTAAACTGCACAGTACTAGAATCCCTGGGTTATTATAAGAACATTAGTAAAAGACATAATGGTAACAAATATGCTCTTTTAGGACTTTAATATAAATTCATTTTAATTATTTATTTTCTTGGATGTTTAATTGTCCTTTTTCTCCTTCATCACAAAATGCTTTATTGTTGAACTTCAAATATTTCACAACTTGAAGTTACTTAGATTATGACCATAATTCATTATTTCTGCAGTTTTCCAATTTGATTTTCTAAAAGTTACTTACAAATGTCAAAAATACTATAAAATTAGTATCAAGAATCATCAGAAGCTTTAAAAATTTTTACTTCAAAAGTTCATGTGGATCAATATTTAGTAGGTTTGTAAGTTTCATCTTGTTACTCGGGTATCACAATACCTGACTCAAAAAACCCTAGAAATATATGAACAAAATTCCTCTTATACTAAACAGAAAGATTTATTTCATGTTTTATGCTATTGGCTTATACTCCAGTGACGAAACAGCCTTAGAGAGGTGACACTTAAGGTGCCACCCTCATGAATTCTGTCCATCATTTGCTTCTAGCAGCAACTACAGACTAGTTGTAGTGCACCAGGGTCATTGTGCTCCAGCTGTCTGTCTTCATGTTACCCCTGCATCCTGCATGCAACTCGTATGCCTTGAGAAAATTGGGCTTTCTTATTTGTTTCCAACTATGCCTATGATTTCCTACTTCAGCACGTTTGTTCACTTAGAAAGTCCTTCTTCCACTCTTTCTCCCACAATCTCACTCTCTACTTGAAGAGCTGGCCCAAATAAACCACCTCCCTAAAGATGTTTCCGTTCTTCCCAACCGGAAGAGATCTCTTGTTACTATTGTTTGTGCCACGTATTATTTGCCATACCCCATCTATTCTGTTTGTTACTTCTCCAATCGGATGGTAAGCTCCCTCGCATTTGCTGGCCCCGATAACTAGTTCAGTACATTACACCACACCTGGCATTCTAGGTGCTACATGGGGATGAACCTAGTTTTTGTTTCTTGGGAATAGGGGTCTAAGTAGTGGAAGGGCTGACACGGCATCCACTTCCAGCTCTACTCTGTGTTACTTTGGAAAAGTCACCCTCTCTGACAGGTGCTCTCAGCTCTGAAAGGAATGGAATTCACTAGGTGAACTTTTAATACTCTTTATGCTTTAAAAATGCTTTACTTGGTAATAACATCCTATTGCTTATCCACAATCACTTTATATTTGAAAAATATTTTATAGGCAGCATTTTACATTTTACAGGAAATTACTGTTAGCAACTAGAAAGATATATTTAAAAATATCTGGGTTCCTTACAAAAAGATTTAGTTTTCAGAAGTATCAGAAGACCTCAAAGATGCTGGTTTAGAAAGGAATCACTCAAACTTAAAATATATATTAAATGCCTGTAACTTAGGTTTATTGACTTTGAAATATGACTGAGGAAAATACTCATCTAGTTCTATAATTTAAGGAAATGTAAAATATTTTTTTGATATTTTCCCAAAGTTTTTCCTCAAAAAGAAAGATTAAATTTAATTTCTGAAAGACTCTTAATTTGCTTTTATTCCTTTTCCAGTTGGAACATATTTTAATTTATGTGTTTAAAAATCAAGTGAGAAAATATAAAATTATGTTGATTTTTAAAAAATAACATTTTAAGATTTTGCCATATTTGAATTGCTTACTTCTATCCAAATTTAATTTTAATTCAGAGAAGTCATCTGAATTGCAATTAAGTAGAATCTTAGCTTTTAATGAATATAACTTTAAAGCTATGGTACCTAAATCACCTCAATTTCACAGAAATTAACATCTCAACATGTCATCTTGCTCTGAAATGAAAATGTCTTCAAAGAAAACAATTATTCATTAAGTGAAACATGGTGAAGTCCACTCAGTGATTCTTTGTGGAAAAGACACCTTTATAATGAACAGTTCTAGCAAGCAGTTTTAATTAAATAATCAGCTAAAATAAATATTTTTAATATTCTAGAGAGATTTAGTTTTTTTCAGTGTTTTCTCCAGGCTGTTATTATTACAAAGAGCTTGAGGTTGACAATATAGAATTTTCTCTTCCACGACATGAGATGTTCTCACAAAATGAAATACAGATGTGTGTATATATATATATGCTTTTCATTAAGTGTAAAACTCAGGAGGCTTTATTTCTAATGAGCTAAGTTTATTGCTGCAGTTTACATGAAAAAAAATTCTTCTCAAAAACAATCCACTTCTCTCAAAAAGGAGAACAATTGCTGTGTATGCTCAGATTCACCCACCCCCTGACTCACAACCAGAGAGGTGTTACGGCTCCTTGGACTTTGGTGGGAAGAGATCCGCACTAACCCATTAGGCCTGAAGAATTCTTCAGGATGTCAAACACTCCAGTCTGGTTGGCTGTTGAAACTAATTGCAGGTTTTTTGTTAAAGGCATTCTCAACTCTGGCACCACGGACACCTCGGTTTGGACGATTCTTTGCTGTAGGAGTTGGTGGTTCTCTGCACTGTTGAAGGATGTTGAGAAGCATCCCTAGCCTCTATCCACCAGTTGCCAGTAGCACACACACCCTCTGCCCTTCAGTGTGACCAAAGAAATGTCTCCAGACATTTTTAATGTGCCCTGGAGGGTGGGGGCAAAGTTGTCCCCAGGCAAGAACCGCCATTTTGAAGTGTCACGCCAGTGCTCACTGTGAAGGTGGACCCCACCTCACCCCGAGCCCAGCACACACACACCTTTGAAGTTCTGCTCCTCTTGTTTATAAAATAAGGGTAATAATTACTTATTATCATGGGGCCATTATCAGGATTTAATAAGCTGATGTAGAAAAATCACTTAGAAGAGTGCCTGGAATATAGTAAATCCTTAACCAGCATTGTAAATTATTTCTATTCTAATCCCCATAGCCTTTGAATAAAACTTTAATTTTCACAGTAATGCAAGGTTTAAAGGTTTTCTCAACAACCACTGAGAGCTATATTACTGATACTAATTAGTGGGTATTTTTTTCTTTTTAATCCCAGTTAAAATAATTACAGAGACAATTAATTTCTCCAACTAATTGTCAAGAAGGAATACACGCCATGAGCCTCCCAGGAAGGTCTATTGCCCACCGATGTGGGGACAGGATCTACAATGTGTTCAAAGGAAAGCGTTTTGTGAATATTTTTTAATCACAGGTTTAGTCAAGAAAGTCTATTTGGGCCAAAGTTTCACTTTAATAGTAATTAATGCAAATGCTAACAGCTCAAAGCCTTTAGGTTTCAGAACACAGCGGTGGCTGAGGCTGCATTTAAAATCTCGGCAGGCCCTGCTCTTGCACTCCCTGTAAACCTGAGGGCCTCGCTGGAAAGGGTATGATTAAGACCTGTGCTCAGTAACACCACAGGCACCTTCAGGTTGGGAAACGGCCATTGAATCCTTTCCGTAAGTTTGAGCCTAAAAGAGTCACTTGGCATCAAAATAAAGACAGGTTGGGGTTTTAAAAATATGGTCTGTGGTGCTGTTAAAGAAATAGGTACTTAAATCATCTCCCTTGGAAGCCTTTTTTTTTTTTTGCTATTTATTTATTTTAAATTTATTTATATTTTTTTGTAAATATATTTTATTAATTATACCATTACAGTTGTTCTATTCCCCCCTTCATTCCCCTCCACCTTGCACACCCCTCCCCCACCATTTCCCACCTTTAGTTTATGACCACGTGTCTCAAGTTCTTTAGATTCGTGAAAGGACAGCAAACTCACAGTTGTTAAGAACCACACCTAAAACAAAAGCAAACTAAGAGGACAGCTAGATCGGAAGCCTTTTAAATTGCATTAAAATACAGATATAGCATAAGATACAAGAAATAAATTTCAAGACCCCCAGTGGATACCTGGAACTTCCTGTAGTAACAAATCCCATATGCACTATTTCATCTTACACATACACACATATGATACAGTTTAATTTATAAATTAGGCAGAGTAAGAGATTAACAACACATAGTAATAAAATAGAACAATTATAACAACATACCTTAATAAAAGTTATGTAATGGCATTGGGTCATTATTAAGTAGAATAAGGGTTACATGAACAGAAACGCTGTGATAGCAGGACAGTCAAGCTGATCATCCAGGGGGCTACTAAGTGACTGATGGGTGGGCGGTAGATGGGCAAAGGGATGATTCGTGTGTCCCGGGCAGGAAGGAGTGGGATGGACCGGGATGGCAGTGAGAGACAACTTCGTGCTACTGAGACAATATCGTGCTACTGAGAACATCGTGCAATCGAAAACTTATGACATTGTTTACTTCTGAAATTTTCCATTTCCTATTTTCAGATGCCAGTTGACCAATTATAACTAAAATTATGAAAAGCCAAACCACAGATAAGGAGGACTGCTCTACTTAGCCCCCACTCTTGCCATTTTGATTCCGTGATATCTAAGCTCTAGCTCTGGAATTGGGTTTTTCTGATGCTCCCCAGGTGACTTCCAGGTTTCAGCTTTTCACAGAGATCTGGAAGATACCGCCTAGAGAAATGGTGGAATACCTATGAAACTTAAGTCAGCTTCTGCAGATGAAATGCAATGTCCTCAATGATGCTGATTACAAAGGGAGCAATTAATTGATCCATTCATTGCATATGTACTTCCTGAGAGTCTACTACAGACCTGAGTTAGTTACAGATGGAGAACAAGGGGGGAACAAAGCAGCTTTGGTTTCTTCAGTCACAGAGACTGTGTTTGACCAAAACGGCCTTATCAGTTCCTTCACTTGACTACACTTGAAACAGCTTTCTTCCTGACTATAGGCCCCTGACTTCCCTTGTCTTGCAGCAATTACTTCAGAAAACATGTAATTATAAATCATTCTTCTACCCCTTTGGGACGTAAATATTCTGAAACATCGGAATCGCTTTCTGAAGGAGCTGGGAGCCATCACTTTAGAGAACAATCATCAGGAAAGATAGGGACCCTCAAGGCCGGTTTCCGAAGGATGACAGGAGGCTACCGAGGGTAAAGCCCAGTTAGCGCACACAGATGGCCTGGCCCCACTGACCGACCTGCTCCCTAACAGACTGAAGTTCCTTTACATGAGCTCACCCCAGGATTTAAAAACCTCTTGCCTTGTATTTTCGCAAAACTGAATTCAACCTCTGCCCCTAAGGTTATGACCTCAGTCTTGGCCCCTACTGCAATAGTCTTGATAAAATCTTCCTTGCCTATTTCTTCTCTGACGTTACCCATGCCATCAATTTTTACTTTTATTGTTCATAAAAATCACTCGAGTTTGCTAATTCAGTAGATTTTTGAATAAACAAGGAATCTGTGCACCTGGACAATATGAGCAGAATATAGAGACCAGACACTGAGAAACACTGGTGCCCATGGTCCCACCATATATCACATTAAGGAGTATACCATTGAAACCAAAGGTCCTTATGACATTAAATTTAGTTTTAAATCCTAGCACACTCTCTTTATCTTTTAGTATGTATATATACATACACCCCTCATAGACCTAGCCTCCACGCCTCTGCCCCCACCCCAGTCAGCAACCCCAGAACAGCAGCAGACGTGACTAAGGGTCACAAGGTCTGGACCTCTGGCAGTCTTAAAGTAACATCTTCACATAAGTCATCTTTTAGCTCCTAAGCCCTAAGTAGAACTGTCCCCTGGCTACTTCCCATGAAACCAGACAGAGGGATGCCAGAGCAGACATCAGAGGTGTCCTGAAGACCTGAAGAAGTGATCTATTACCCTTACCTCACTTGCAGCCAATGTACTCCCAGCACAACCCCAAAACCCTTAACCTATGATGTCTTGTGATTTTTGCCCTATGTAATCTGTAACCCACATGCCATTGAAAGTCAGCTCTTTAGAGCTCCCCTTATTCCAGAATGGCCAATTCAATATTAAACTGTTTTTCTTTCTGTACTGCACACTCCTGCTCATGCATTTCTTTTAGGCCAGTACACACCAGCAGACAGACTCAAATATTGGGGTCTGAGTAACACCATCTAGGGTAAGTCAAAAAGGCCCAGCAGTCAGTTTCAAGGATTCACAAAGGCCAAATCTTGAACATTTTGAGTGTCAAAATAATTAATTATAACAGTAAACTCAGACAGTGAACAAAATGAAAACCCATGAGTACAAAATAAATAATAGTTGTGGAGGAGGGAGGGATCTTGATTAAAAATGAAAATTGAATAATTATGGATAAATGTGCAGAGAATTCTGGAGTTTGGAAATAGTTATTTTGCAGTGATCACAGTAAAGATTAACTCATGCAAGAATCATCAACAAATGATAAATCAAAGGGGAAAATTTTTATGGAGACCAGAATATATGCATGGTCTTAAAATGTGTCTCTACAGATTGTTTGCTAATTGTAAGATTAAAAATAGTAACTACAGAGTGGAATAAGTGGACCATACCTTGACCAGGTGACCGAAGTAAACATCAATGGTGAGGGGCAGATGGACACCAAGTGCTTCCTCCACATGTGATATCCTAAGAAGGACAGAAACTTACTTATATAATATTCATAATACTAAATATGTTAATCTATTCATCAGGAATCATCAGAAAACTCCAGTTGATGATCCTTTTATTAAGAAGAGGTAGGGGAAAGGATATATTCTTCAAACATGTCAATGTCATAAAAGACAGAAAAGGAGAATGATTCCAATTTAGAAAAATCAAGAGCCTGTAAAGCAGTATACTATGTGATCCCAGCCTGGATCTTGCACTGAAGAAAAAAATGCTACTTGAGTCTTTGTTTTGTTTATTGATAAACTAGCAGCATGGTTGGCAAATCACTAAAAGTTAAAAACTGTATAATAATTTTTAAGAGATTATCCTAATTTTCAGGAAATGTATGAAGTCTGTCCAGAGTGAATTCAGCCATGTAATATGCAAGATAGAGACATTTATTGAAAAAGATACAAGATACAAGAAACATTCTATACAGGGCAATGATGCCTTAGTCCCCTTCAAAATAGGCACCTTGGGATCTCACACAGTTCTCCCAATTGCCATCAGCTGCCCCACTGTATTTTCCTGAATGTCACTGAGGGTCTGAAATCTCTTCCCTTTCAAAGGTGATTTTAATTTTGGTAAGCCAGAAGTCACAGGGTACCAAATCTGGTCTGTAGGGGGCCTGAGTCACCTGGGTGATTTGATGTTTCACCAAGAAAATGCTACATAAGACATGATGCGTGAGCAGCAACATTGAAGTAATGAAACTGCCAATCACCAGTTGCCCATATCTGCAGCCTTCTGAATCATCTGAATAGTTTCTGTGAAGGAATGTTTCAGCTTAACACAAAACTTGATTCAGACTTATTGCTCTAACTTGCTGAGTCATTTTGAATGCAATGGCCACACAGTACACATACTCACTCAACAGCACCTACCACCCCACTGACTAGTACAGTGAAGTCATCATTGTTCACACATGCACATTCCAGTCCACTCTCCTTGGCTGGCAGGTTATATCAATGTCACACAAACCATTCTCATTATATGAACAATGGTTGGACTTCTTCCAGACAGACCTTGTACACCAAAAAACTGAGGAGTAAAGTTGCATATTATATATAACTTATACTCAAGACATTCAGAAAAACTCTAGATATATAACAAATAAAGATAAAGTAAATGGGGCAAAATACTAACAAAGAGTGAATCTGTGTAAAACATAGTGTTACACATTTCTTGTACTATTTTTGTAACTTCACTGCATGTTCAAAATTATTTCCAAGTAAAAAGTTAAAAATATGCCAATTTTCCTAAATGTGCATTTATATAATGAGAAAAACCAATAATTTCATATAGCAAGCCAGCCATTTACACAGCTCCAACTAAATATTATAGCCTTTACAGAGGATTAAGGAGATATTTTTAAAATATTATGTATTATGTTGTTTAATGTAAAATACACACATACAACTCACTTATGAATTTCTCTAGGAGTGCAGAATAAAGAAAAAACTTGGCTAGGGAAAAGCTGTACTAAGGAAACGTAATAAATTGGCAAAACTTCGTCTAGTTGAACAGGCAGGGCCAGCAGCCCTTGGTTCTCTCCTTTGCCTTGACTATTTGGAGCCCAATTAGTTGCAACAACTCTCTTCGCCTACATTGCCAGAACCCATGACAGTGCCTTCTCACAACGTCCTACCTCTTTCCTTAATTTTTCCTTTCCATGTTCCAGGTCTGTATTAACGGGTTTCAATGTTCTGTGTGACATTTGGGGAGTGAAATGGCAAACTGCATCAACGCGTTGAAAACAGTTGCACTACAAATTAATAAACATATAAATGGAAATAAAATAATGCACTAGGTTTGTCCTCCAAAAGTCAGAGGCAACTTTCAGATTTTACTCAGCGCCACAGCCTGAGGCGCCACCTGAGAAACATACTTACAATAGCCATGCCCTGCCCGTTCCCCCCTGTGGTCATTGTCTGTCCCTTTGCCCTGCTTTATTTATCTGCTTGGCATTTAGTGCCAACTTTTTACATTTGTGTGTATTGTTTGTTTTCCTCTAAAACATAATTTCTATGTTCATAAATTCAGCATGGATTTGTCTTTTGTTTATTGCTAGAATAATGTTTACCAAGTGAATAAATGAGAGAAAGTTGCATGTTCCTATAAATTCATTCCCTGGCTGAATGGGAAATTTATTTCCCATTATATGACAATATTTACCCCTGTAACAAGATATAAATGTTCAGGATACACATGCATATGTGTGTATATGTATATATAGCACATATATATTATGTATATTTTGGTCTTTGCCGACTTACCAGGCAGACATTGCCTACTCCATCATCCTCACCAGCAGCAAGGGACTGAAGAGTGAGGAACTGCATAGATGTGTGTTATCAATTCCCCTATTTATTTATTTTTTAGAAAAGCTAGTCATTAAGGAAAAACAACATATCTGATTCCAATGATTTGCTTAAAGTGCTTTTTATTTTCTTGTGACTTGTGAAAGGACAGCAGAGGGAATGCTGGAGAAATTGGGATAAGAAAGAAGGAGGAGCAAGAACACCTGAGTTATCAAAGCTGCAAGTGTCCCCAAAGAATGAGGCTGTTGTCTGGGAAGTGCTGGGTCAAAGCCCCTACAAAGGGAAGGGTATACAGGCCACTGGAGGCCACGTCGCCTGGGAGACCACACCAGCCAGTGGTTCAGCCTGCTGACTGTGGTGGTGCCACGGAAGCGGAGCACAGAGAACTCGGGAAAGAGAGAGGGGCAATAAGGGATTGTTTGTCATGTGAAGGACTTTGGCTTTTATCCTGTAGGGAGTCACTGAAGCATTTTAAGCAGAGGAATGACAGAAACAATCACATCATTAATTTAAAAAAATGGTCTGGTGGTGATGACTATGTTAATTTGCTTGATAGTGGTAATTCACAAGGTGTACAAATATCAAAATGCCAAGTAGTATCTATGCCTTCAATCTATGCAACCTTTATTTTGCAATTATACCTCAATAAAGTTGGAAAAAATAGTTATCAGTGGCAGGTTGGAGAACAGTTTGGAGAAGAAGACCAGAGACAGGGAAAGTGGAGCTATTGATACAAACCTGAGGTAGAGAGTGGCAGCCAGTTCCTAAACACATGACTGAATTTTTGTATTAAATGAATAATAATTATAGGAAAGCTATCCAATAGATTCTCCCTCTAAGTAAAAAAGCACGTAACTGTTTAAAAAGTAACGAATGTTCACCTTTCTGTGTTGGGCCTATTTAGAATTTTTTTGTTTGTTTCTATCCATAAATCATTAAAATGGCTGACTTTTATTTTTAATTCATTAATGTATAGGATATTAATCTCTTCTACCAAGCTACTGATAAATATGTTTTCAGCTTCTCTGCCATTTCAATTGATGGCATGATGGAAGAACTAAATATCAGGCCAACCTATTATTTTCTTCTGAGGAGTTAATCCATTTTATTTGCTCTAAAGTAGTGAATCCAGAGCTCTAATATTTCATTGTTCTGTGGATAGTAACAGCCACATTCATTACAAGCAGCCTATAAATCTGACAATGTCTCCTTCAGCTTAAGGATCAGTAATTTCATCAGACACCTATGCTGAAGTTTGCAGCAAAGAGCTGTGTTAAATGAGCACACAGATGCATCAATTGAACATTATCCTGTTTTTATAATAAAATTAATTGGTAAGATCTTGAGCAAGCAAAGAGGACTGGCACACACTGCCCAGTATATCCTCGGGCAGTGACGATGTATAAACCAATTATGGAACCTGGGCATGGATGTGAGAGGATGAAGGAAACGTTCCAAAAGGAATACTGAGCAGATTGAAAAGATAGTTCTGGACTTGTGCTTAGACAATGCCTAACCATGACCTCAGGATGCCCACTCTTGTGTATACTTGAAGCTCTTACTATTTTCTCCCCAGAAAGTTGAGCATGTGAAGGGTTATATAACATCCAAATATTCCTTTCAAGGCTTTTCTTCACCTATCATGAAAATAAAGAACTTCTTTTGCTTTCTCTTTGTCTTACATGTTTATTAGGTTGCTAACTTATTTGGGGTCATATACCCAACACATCAGGTTTTCCTGTCTTCATGAGCTACTACTTTTTTATTAATTGTGCTAAGCCCATCATAAATTTCACCTAGCCCATTTGTTGTTCTCATCCTGGGTAAGAATTGAAGTTTCTTAAAAAAGTCAGCAAGTGTGCACTGCAGTAGTTATTCAAAATGAGGCTTCTGATCACATTATTGTAATCATTAACTGAGTCATATCAGCAGTGACTAATAAATTTAAGTAATTTAGATGATAAACCAAAAAGGAGAAATATAGAGTCCAAAAATACCCCTTTAATAAGATTTCAAAAGTATTTGCTTCTATGTAATTTCTCTTCCCTAACATGAAGGTGGCCTTATCATTATTTTTTATGTATTTATTTAATTTTGTTTTAGCTGGTACTAAGTTAGCTTGAATGACAGTAAATACTCAAAATAAATTTCTCTGCCACCTATGTGAAAGAAAATGTTCAGCTAGCGAGGATGAGGGAAGAAGAAAGGAGGACAAGCCCTCTTGTAGAAAGTTTATTTCTGAGTTATCAGCTAGAAGTTAGTCATGTGACCACACCTAACTCAAGGGAAGCTGGAAAGTGTCTTTTCTCCCTTGGCCATGTGTCCAGCTAAAAATCAGGTTTAGGGTGAAAAGATATATATTGAAAGAGCAGGTTCTGTCACAAAAGATGATCAAAACAAAAATTTCACTAAAGTGTAAAAATGTGAGTGACCTGTAAGTAGGACAAATGTCCCACCTCCCTGAGGGAAGCGTATCATTTTTCTTTCCAATCTAAAACTCAGTGTAAACCCAAATTCATATTACAATTCCTCCTAAAAAGCACATAATTATGATCCAGTTAGCATATGATTACACATTTTTCTAAAAACAACCAGTAATTATCGTGTGCAACATACTTAGCAAATGCATCCTATTACCATAATAATATCAAGATTATATCATTAAACACAAATGTAAACCTTTGAAAACAATTAAAAAGGAACCCAATACTCCCTGAACAGGTGCATGCTTTTACTCTGTAAGTCTAAAGAACACTACCCTTTTCTATTTGCTTGGGTTTTCCTCCTGAACTTTACATTTCCAGAAAAGCAAACTACCCCTCTGTCTTTAAACATGGGCTGAGAAATTTGTTGAAAGCCAGAGCTTTATACATTTCTCAACTCATCACAGGTTGTAGTCAATTTAAGGTGGCAGGGCTCTAGATTTCCTTTGATCTTTTTTAGTAAGAAATGGCCAATGACTTCCACATGGAACTTTCATTCATTGAAATTTCCCTACAAACAGTATTTCCGGCACTTTCCAGCCTCTCAGTTGATGTTATCCACCCTACCTGCTTTGGGAGAAAGACTGTTGGGGATTGTAGTGCTTTCTCTATTTTTCCTCTGTGGGTAGGATAAATAATTTTCCTCCTACTTAGGTTTTTCTGGCTGGACTAATAAGCAAATTAATATGAGACACATTACAAAAAGAAAGTAAACAAATTTATTATGCATGCATATGTGGGGTTCCTTAAGAATATGAGGATGGACCCGGTTAAAGCTTACACAGCATCTTGAACTAAGGAAAAATAGAGGTTGGGTGGGTGATGCAGCTTGGGACTTCAAAGGGGAGGAAGGAAATTCACATGGAGATGAAAGAAACAAATGTTTGGTAAACAAATGTTTGCTGGGCCATCTTTAACAATATGACACACAGAAGACTTTGATCAAAAAGCCTTACTAGGTTCCTCTCCATCACTCACTAGTTGATATGAAACCCTAATTATCTATGATGATATGGCCCTTCCCAGAGCTGGTCCTCTACTAGCTGTGTGTAGGCAGTTAGGGGAAAGGTCAAAGCTTTTCCTGAGTCTTTTGTTTCTTAAAAATAACCTTCTTAAAATAATCAATATTCCAAAAGGTATATTTAGAATATTGAGGGGGAATATATATTTGGAATAAAAGGTTTGAGGTGGCAAATACCACCTCTTCTCACCCTACTATCCCTGAAATAACCAGAAAGGGAACTAATATCGAAACAATTACTCTCTGCTGGGTATCATAGATTAAAGTTTTATTTCATATGCTTCAGAATAATTGTATTATTGTCTTAAATAATCATACATACTTGTATATATGTAATATCATACATACAAGAAATATGTATGATATTAATAATCATACATATTTCTTATTAATGATGTTTTTAGTATTTTATGTTTAGTTATTAAAGTCTTTTTTCCGTTACATTTTCATTTTAATTATTCTTGGAATATAAGACAGCCATTGATGTTTTTACATTAATTTGTAGCCAGCTACCACATACTTTCTCTTAATGTCTTAAATAATTTTCACTCAATTCTCTCGGGTTCTCAAAGTACATGGTATGATCTTCTAATATTTATGCTTCATATTTTATTCTTTTACCTGTTTCTTTTTAGAGAAATCACAGCTAATCACCATGGGGAAAGACAGTTCCTGATTTATAACTTCTGAGTCAATATTAAATGTTTGGAGCTTTAACCCTGTTTTCTGAAGTAAGCCCCCAAACTCCTTACAAAGTGGGATTATTATCCACATTTCACAAAGGGAAAATCACCTAAGGTTAATACAGGAAGTATTTTTTGAGCCGAGATTTGTTCTCCAATTTCATGTGTTTTTTATGATAGCATAATAATTCCAAAAGAAAATATCAGATTCAGTAAAAAGGTAGACTATTTTCTACCTAATGCTTTTGTCATGATATGTTCATCATGGAAAGATTGTAAGTCAGAAAACTACCTATTCTAGTTACATATGTTGTGCATTACATAAACCCAAACTCAGTAGTGTAAAACTATATGCATTTTATTATATACACAGGGCAGAAGGTATTTGCACAAGGCAGAGCAAGGATGGTTTGTCTGTCCACATGATACACCAGTTCTGTAAACAGAACTGTTTGGTAGAGCTGGAGTTGTAGGTTGGCTACCAAGGTGGCAAGCTAAGGTTAGATAGAGAAGAAGATAATAGACTTTGGAGGACCATATAGATCAGGCTAAGAAGTTTGGATGTTTTTCTGTAGGTAGTCTTTAAAAGGACATAACCAAATTTGCATTCAATTGATTTTAGCAACAGTTTGGAAGCTACATTGGAGGAAGCAGGGGTATATGTTAAAAAAGTATGATGAGTCTTGATCAGTGTGGTTCAGTTGGTTGGGTGTTGTTCTGCAAAGCAAAGGGCCAGTGGTTTGATTCCCAGTCAGGGCACACGCCTGGGTTCTGGTTCAGTCCATGGTTCAAAGTGCATACGAGAGGCAACTGATCCATGTTTCTCTGTTACTTAGATGCTTCTCTCCCTCTTTTTTCACTCCCTTCCCCTCTCTCTAAAAATAAATTAATTAATTAAAAATTCAAAAGAAAGAAAGAATATTGAATGTTGTTACCGAGGCATTAGTCATGAGAACTTCCATGACTTGTGGTAGTTCTCATGGTATCCGTTTCCCAAATATGGAAATTTGGGAAAGGGGTTATGACTAGGAAAATTCCAGGACTTCAGACCTGGATTTTTTAGGAGATGGTGATGTCAGGCAGGAGACCAGAATGTTGGAGAGGCAGAATGACATGGAAGGGAGAGAGATGGTGGATTTCATTTGGAAACTTGAGTGTTTTCTGAGGGAGATTTCCCCATGTTACTTAAAGGGGAGATGTCAGATAGGGAGCTGGACTTATGAGTCTGAAACTCAGTGGATCCACTGTGCTACAGTTTGAGGGGTCAGCAGATAGACGGAAGTCAAAGCCAAGGCTGTGGAAGAGATTGTAAGGAGAGGGTTTCAGAGTAGTGATAATAATGGTAATAACAACAACAACAACAACAACAACAACAATAATAGGAAGACAGACAAGCACTGGGGAGGCCAGGAAGTTCAAAGGACCAGAAGAAAGTGAATCTATAAAGTAATTGAAGGAGAAAACCAAAGAGTTTTTGGTCCACAGTTTTTGTTTTCACTCTCTCACTTACAGTGCAATTCCTTAGCATTGTAAGGGAGACATTCTCTCCATTACAATGCAAAGAAAAGGGCTCTTTAAGTCAGGACAAGAATTTTTTGCAATAGCAAAGGATGTTCTTGATTTGGTCTGCCTATCTCTTTTCCTTATGGCAATCCCTCCACCTGCCTGTGTGGGTGGGTGGACATCTGATGACTGAGTCTGAGCCAATCATCAGAATCATCATTCTGGCCACAGCGATTCATTCATTGAGTGTCAGTCAGAGGAGCATGCAGAGCCTGTGTTAATCTATTTCCTGGGAAATTTTAGTCTTGAGACAAGATACACAGAGGCAGAAAGTAATCAGAACTAAGTCATTTGGTGGCAGTACCCTGAGAGAATTTTGAAGATCTTTTGCTACTAAGATTCCTAGACCTGACCTTATTCTTGTCCTTCCAAAGGCTTTGTCATTTAGTGTTGAGAGCTACCCTATTTTCCCTTAATTGTCTTTTGTTTTGCCTCCTCCTCTCCCCTTTCTGAAGTTGTCTCCTGTTGCTGGCAACAAAAGCTGATACTGGCTGTTTTGAACAGCTGACATTTTTTATATGGTGTCCATTCCAATTGGCCAGGTGTTAATATGACCCCTGTTGCCACAACAAATGTTAACTGATTCAGATGTTTTGATTAAATGAAAAAAGAGAGTCTGATTTGAAAGGAAGTTGTAAAGTACCCAAACCAGGCAACTCCTAAATTATAACCCATTATTTTCTGGAAATAAAAATCTTAAGTGAGAAAACCATATGGAGTTTCCTCAGAAAATTAAAAATGGAACTGCCTTTTGACCCAGTAATTCCACTTCTGGGAATATATACTAAATATCCCAAAACACCAATTCCAAAGAATATATTCACCTCTATGTTCATAGCAGAAGTATTTATAATAGCCAAGATCTGGAAACAGCCCATGTGTCCATCAGTAGATGAATGGATGAAAAAGATGTGGTGCATTTACACAATGAAATACTATGTGACCATAAAAAGAAGAAACTCTTACTTTTTGAAACAGCACAGATGGACCTGGAGATTATTATGCTAAGTGAAATAATCCAGTTGGTGAAAGACAAATCCCATATGATCCCACTTATATGTGGAATCTAATGAACAAAATAAACTGACAAACAAAATAGAAACAGAGGTATGGACACATACATCTGTAGAAATATTTTGGTGGCCAGGGTATTGCCCCTGAGAAATGTGGAGTCTAAACCCCAAGCTTTGCTCCCCAGCCTACAGCAACAGACCACAAAGGAACTCAGATAACACCCAGCTGTGAAAAGCAGCAGGGTTTCTGGCTGCCAGGGACACACAGCTGGTGTTGTAGAGCTTTCTTGAGGGGCCAATACACAAAATTTTGTTTGCAGTCACTTACCCTGGGCTTTGGCAGAGGGAGGACAGAGTAGACTAGAGATGCTTGAGGACAGCCTGGGGTTGGTGGCCCTGGGGAGAGACCTGGAGGAAGAGCTACAGGAACACTGTGCTGAGCCATTCCCCATACTGCAGAAACCATCTTTCTCAGGCAGAGCACTCCTCTCAAAGTGGCATCAGCCTGAGGGGAAGCAATAGCCCCACCTGCAGGAATTACTCTGCCTCCCCCTGTGGAGCTTAAGCTGCTCATTATAGTTTGAAGCTATGGCACTGATTAGTTTAACAACTAATGTAGGCAATACAAAAAAGCAGCCAAAATGGGGAGACAAAGAAATGGACTACAAATGAAAGAATAAGAGAATTCTCTAGAAGAACTAGATGAAATGGAGGAAAGCAATTTATCAGATAGAGAATTTAAAATAATAATTATAAGGATTCTCAACAGCATAAAAAAGACATAGAAACCATAAGAAAGAACCAGTCAGAAATAAAGAATGTAATATCTGAAATAGTAATACACTGGAAGGAAAACAATAGGTCAGATGAAGCAGAGGACTGAATCAGTGATTGGAAGATGAGTTAAAAACAAACAAACAAACATCCAGGCAGAGCAGCAAAATGAAAAAATTTAAAAAATGAGAAGAGCTTTAACATTTTGGACAACATGAAGCATAACAACACCTGCATCATGGGTGTACCAGAAGGAAAAGAGAGCAAGCAAGGGATTGAGAACCTTCTTGAAGAAATAAGGAGCAAAAACTTTCCTAATCTAGTGAAAGAAAAAGACACATCAGTCCAGGAAGCTCTTGAACAAGTTGGACACAAAGAGGCCTACAATGAGACACATCATGATTAAAATGACAAGGCTTAAAGACAAGGAAAGATTCTAAAAGCCCCAAGAGAAAAGCAGGTAGTTATATTTAAAAAAGAACCAATTAGACTGTCATCTGATTTTTCAACAGAAACATTTCAGGCCAGATGGGAGTGGCATAAAATATTCAAGGCAATGAAAAGCTATGACCTACAGCCAAGGCTACTTTGCCCAGCAAGGTTATCATTTAAAATCAAAGGAGAAATAAGGAGCTTCCCAGACAAGAAATAGCTAAAGGAGTTTGTTATCACCAAACCAGGACTGCAGCAAATGTTAAAGGGCTTGCTTTAAGAATAAGAAGAAAAAGAGAAAAAAACAGAGGAAAATAGTCTAACAATAAAATGGCACTGGAACAGAATAGAGAGGCCAGAAATAAACCTACACCTTTAGAGTCAATTAATATCTGACAGAGGAGGCAAGCACATACAATGGGCTAAAGATAGTTTATTCAATAAATGGTGTTGGGAAAATTGGATAGATATGTATAGAAAAATGAAACTAGACCACCTTCTTATGTAACACACAAGAATACATTCAAATGGATCAAATACTTAAATGTTAGACTCAACCATAAAAATTGTAGAAGAAAACATAGGCAGCAAAATCTCAGACAGTGCTCCTGCAATATTATATCACATGCTGTATTTGCCATGTATTTTGTGTACCAATGTTTTTGTGTGCATTAACAGAATTATTATGCCCATTATTACATCCATGACATGTAATCATTATACCCATGTATAATGTGCATCCTTATTTTTCCCTCAAAAATTTGTGCAAAAAAGTGCACATTATTCATGTCAAAATACAGTATATTTCCTCAGGCAAGAAAAAGAAAAGAAAAAATAAACGGAAAAGTTTTTGCACAGCAAAGAAAATCATCAACAAAATAAAAAGACAACCCACAGAATGAGAAAATATATTCACTGATACATCTGATAAGGGGTGAATATCCAAAATTTATAATGTACCCACAAAACTAAACACCAAAAGAACAAACAATCCAATTAAAAAATGGGCAAAGGACTTGAATAGATGCTTCTCCAAAGAGGATGTACAGATGGCCAACAGACATGAACAGATACTCGACATCATTAATGATCACAGAAGTGCAAATTAAAACAACAAAGAGGTATCATCTCACACCTGTGAGAATGTCTATCATCAATAAATCAACAAACAACAAATGCTGGCAAGGATGTGAGAAAAGGGGAATCCCTTTTGCACTGTTGGTAGGAATGCAGACTTGTGTAGCCTCAGTGTAAAGCTATATGGAGATACTTCAAAAGATTAAAAATAGATCTGCCTTTTGACCCAGCAATATTACTTCTGGGAATATATCCAAAGAAACCCCAAACACTAATTTGAAAGAAATAAGCACCCCAATGTTCATTGCAGCATTATTTACAATAGCCAAGATATGAATGCAGCCCAAGTATCCATCAGTAGATGAGTGGATAAAACAACTATGGGACATTTACACAATGGAATTCTACTTGTCCCTAGAAAAGAAGAAAATTTTACCCTTTGCAACAATATGGATAGACCTGGGGAACATTATGCTAAGTGAAATAAGCCAGTCAGAGGAAGACAAAAAGCACATGATTTCCTTATACATGGAATCTATTAAACAAACTGAACTAACAAGGAAATGGGGTCAGGCTCATAGATGGAGAGCAGGCTGACAGCTAGTGGAGGGTGGTGAGGAAGTGGAGTATTGAGCAAAAAGGGAAAAAACTCATGGACATGGGCAACAGTGTGGTGACTGCTGGCGTGAGCAGGTATAAGGGGACTAACTTTATTGTAAAAAATACAACAAAGGCTAAAAGAAAAATGCTAGAGAGACAGATAGACTGACAGACAGGCAGACAGACAACAGATCAAATCACTTATCTGGGTCCCTGATAGGCTCAGCAAAGAAGATGGAGGAAGATACTTAAGGGGTAAGCACTATATAACTGTAAGTGTCTGTCTGAAAAATGCTAGTCTCCTTCTTGGAATGGCCTTTGTTTCTGCTGGGGTATCTCTCAGTACAAACGTCTTTCCTCTGTGAAGTGTCATTCACAGCTTCCCCAAGCAGAGTTCATCCCTTTGCACACCTCTCTTCACAGATATGCATATGTAATCTATTGCACTGTAATTATTTACTTAGGGTCTCTTGGGCCATCTGGGCAGTGATGTTTCTCAAGAGTCCTTTGTGTCAGGTTCAATGCCAGAAAGTTAGTCATAATAAAAGACATTATCATTAGAATGGTTACTTAATCTATCACAGTAAAACAGGGCAGCGTGCTTTCCTCATAGATATTAAAGAAATTAGATATTCTTTATATAAATATCTTTTAGTCCACCTGTCAGAATTTTAAGGCAAGGGTGGAAGTGGTCAACTAATTCAGATGGTTGAGATTCTGGGGGACTTCTTGAATCCCAGGGGGAGAGAGGCAGTTTGAAGATGTACAATATCGACCACATTTTATAAAGAAACTTTAATCTGGGAAACATATCTGTCATTTTCCTGAGCTTAGGGATGTCAGCTGTATGTACTGTGGTATTTGCAATCTAAATTTGTGCTGTCAACAGTTTAGAAAAATCTTTTGCAAATGAAAGGTTCTCACGGAATAATTCAATAAATGAGAGCAGGGGAAAGAGGTAGCGTGGTCAAGTGGGGATAGGTCAGGGGTTTTAGCGTCCCTTAGATTCCCTATCAGCTGGGACACTCCCTAGATGTGTGGATTTGGTGTGTGATTTTCTTCTCTCTGATTCGATCTTCCAATTGGCAACATAGGAAAAATGGTTGCTTCATTGCTGTTTTGATAACTGACACCACATGTTTAGAGCACATAAAGAACATAGTGTATATTAACACATATTTATCTCTGGGTCTTATCTAAAATCTAACCAATATTTACCCCATAGTTGAATAGTTTTGACACTTTAGAAATAGAACAAACAATCATAAACTTTGTATGAAGCCACAGAGGACCCTAAGTAGGCAAAGCAATCTCAAAAAAGAAAAATAAAGTTGGAGGGTATCATGTGCCCTTGTTTCCAAGTGTATCACAAAGCTATAGTAACATAAATAGTATGCTACTGGCATAAAAACCAGACACATAGATCGATGGAACAGAATAGAGAGCCCGGAAATAAACCCATGTTTATATAATCAGTTAAACTTATGGAAAAGGGGCCAAGAGTCATAGAATATCAGCATTTATCCCTATAAACTTCCCTCCTAGAGCTGCTTTTGCTGCTTCCCCTAAGTTTCATATTTTGTGTTTCCATTTTCATTTACCTCTAAATATTTTTTTTACTTTTTTCTTTGACTTGATTTTTCAGAAGAATGTTTAATCTCTACATATTCTGCGAATTATCCAATTTTCTTTTTGTAATTGATTTCTAGAGTTATATCATTGTAGTCAGAAAAGACACTTGAGGCCTAACATATGATCTCTCTTTCAGAATGATATATGTGTACTTCAGCATGTATGGTCTACTGCTGCTGCATGACATGTTTTACATACTTCTGTGAGGTCCGTCTGGGGTATAGTTTAGGTCTAATATTTCCTTATTGATTTTCTGTCTGGATAATACATTTTTAAAAATGGAGTGTTGAATCTGCTATTATTATTATATTGCTGTCTATCTCTCCCTTCACGTCTGTTAACATTTGCTTTGCAAATTTAGGTGTTCCAATGTTGGGTGCATAAGCATTTATGACTGTTACATCCTCCAGATGAATGGACCCCTTTTTCATTACATAATGACTTTTTTTAGTCTCTCACTGCAGCTTTTAGCTTAAAGTCTGTTTTGTTTGATATAAGAATAGCTATCTATACTTTCTTTTGGCTTCTATTTTCATGTAATATCTTTTTGCATTCCTTTGTTTTCGGCCTAGGTGTATCCTATATATATATATACACACACACACACACACACACACACATATATATATACATATACATATACACATATATATTTTATCGGACAATCCTAATAACATGAAAGAACCACTCTTGACTTTATTTTTTAATTTATTTTTAATTCATTATATTTTACTTTGATCTTTATTAATTTATCACTCTCACATATTTGGTAAAAATATATTCCAATGTTCTCGAGGTGACTGCTAAGTTCATTTTCCCCAGTTTTTACTGCTGTTTAATAATGCAACATATATTGCTTTGAATTTTCTTTTGAGAATGACCTGGCTGTGTCCCATAGATTTTGATAATTAGTTTCGTTGTTTTCAAGTAGACAAACTTGGTTTTAGTTCCTCTATGAACTAGGAGTTTTGTAACTTTCTATTCACAACTTGGACTACCATTTTCTCTGCGAGAGTGCCTGTGTTTCCGCACTAGTGTTGCTTCACATGGTGAGGTCCTTCTTCCTTTCTCATGTGGCCTCTAAACCACCCAGCCCCCTCTCACCAGGCCCTGCCTGCCGTCTGCCTCTCTCCCTCTGATTCTTTTCTATTCTTTCTTCTCTATTTCCTTCATGACTTTGTTATCCTAAATGCAGTTTTTATTTTTAATGTCATTATTTATGTGTGTCCAAGCTCATAAATTCTTCTGGTGCAAGATAAACTCTTGATTTGTCTTGAATTTTCGTAGGTTATAACCCTATGCTTTATATAAGAAAGTACTTGGTAAATGCATAGGGGATAAAATAATGCTTGTGTTTTAATAGCAGAGAATTACAGGCTACTAGAACCAGCTGTAATAACCCAGGATTTCAGTGGGAAAAAATCCCAGCTAACAGGTGGATAGCAGGTGAAGAGAGCAATCCCTGCCAAATTGGAACTGGAATTCAACTGGCTTGAAGGATGCCCTCAGGAAGATGCATGGGACTTCTAAGCAGTAACAGAATGACAAATGAGCTAAGTGATGGTAGTGACACAGTGGAGAAAAATAAGAATAAGCAAGGCAAATAGAAACTCCTGCAAAAATATCAACTAACTGTGCTTAAGAAAGTCATTACACAAATCTGAGAAACACTACATAGACATTATTTTGAGCAAATAGTGAAGTATAGTTATAGAGAATCCCTTTGACCCAGACACTTGGATCATTGGACATTAATTAGTACAAGGGTGGTAATATTGGACCTAAGGTGAAGGCAGCAGGATCTTAGCACACTAGTTAGCTATCCACCGATTGCGTAGTCATTACACTGTAGCTTTCAACTCCCGGAACACCTCCTAGACAAGGCATGAAGATTTACTTATGAATACAGAACAGAACCAATGCTTGAGGGCAAAGGGGTGGGAGAGAGTGGGGTAAGGTTGGTGGTATATGTGAGCTGATTCTTCATCTTTCACAGTGGAGTGTTGGTAGTAGCATCTAAAATAAAGAAAGCAAAAGAAAGCATGTTTCCTACTTAGCAGTAAAAAGGTGTCCCTCAGAAGAACTGGAAATTTTAAAAAATTAGGTTCACTCTATAGATGAAGAGGAGCAGGGTGGATGGATGGAAGACCACTGACATTTGTTATAAGCTCTTCCATTTAACTTCTTTTTTTAGCTTTGTGGATGAGTTAATGTGGGTACCCAAAGAAAGATAAATTGATGTGCTATCATCTTGTAATTAAAGTTAAAAACAGTATTCTCCATTATAGTAACATTTTAGAATAAATAATAGAATTTTTTTCTGATGAAAGCTCACTTTCTCATTTAATTTTCCCTAAGGTTAAATACAGTTATATGATGCTCTAATAACAATTATATTTTTGTAAAAGTAAAAAAAAAACACCTTAACATTCGTTGTGTACTATGTACCTTGCTTTGTGTGAAGAGCTTCCTGTGGATGACTGCAAGTAATCTGTACAACACCTCCGAGTGGCAGGCGAGGGGCGGGTGACCTGCTCGGGTGACTGTGCCTGACTGAGCCCTGTAACAGGGAATGCAGCTGAGTCTGGTCATGCCCAGCACTGCAGCTGGGAACCCAGCACTGTGCAGACCACATTCCATGCAGACAGCACCTGCACTGTCTGTAGGAGCACATTTGTGGAGAACAATTGGATTAAACTGAACGTTTCCTTTTAAATGGCTTTGATAGGGTATAATTTACACACTGTGAAGTCCATTCACCTGCTCTAAGTGTATGTGGCAATCTGCTATGTTACCAATGACCTGTGAGTAGAGGTGGGTGTTCCCAAGATTACTCAAATGGCCCGTGATCAAAGTGTTCACAGTCTAGTTGGGGAAATAAGCATGAGTTACTAAATATATAATAAGTAACATGGGTGTGATTATAATTAAGATAAAATATAAAATTCAGTCTGTCATTGCTACAGTGAAGTTTCAAAATTAACACTGCAGAGCGCATTAAATATTTGAATGAGTAACTAGGTTGCAAGATTAATTTTCAATTAGGTGTCATCTATCTTTTTAAGAGAGAGTAAATAAATCTTAAATCTTAAGTAAAGGACCAATTCCACTTTTAAAATTACCCAGAGGAAGACATCAGTAAAGAACATGAATGTCATTTCCTTAGAACAACAATTCAATAAAAATTTTCTTTACATTTTCCCACAGACGCTGAGATTCATAAATTAAAAGAATAATATGTTATGCAAATTTTCTGATAAAGAAATTTCTGTGGTGGCATATATTGATTTAAGAAAGTGAGAAAATAAATCTTCAGTTAATTTTTTAAAAATCCTTATTGAGAAGTACAAAATATTTACATAAAGAATAAGAGAACATTAAAGCTTAATGATTACATGCTGATTAGAACTATTTAAATGCATAAAATGTACATATTTACTATTTATTATGAAACAATAGGTTTTGCTGAGATTTTCTGAGTAAGGAGATCACATGTGCAATATCTCTTTTGGGGGACTTGTTACCAAACCATGAGAAATATCACATAGCTCACAGGAAACTAATTTTTAAAGAAACTCATTCTAGCATTTACTGTTTTTGTAATTTGGTTTTTTAATTTTTATATTTTGCTTCTGTGTAGTAAAATAAGAGCTAAAATTTTTCTAATTGCTGTTCAAGTACAGTTGTCCCCATTCCCCCCGCCATGATGCCCTCCTGCCCCACCCACCCTC
Organism: Artibeus jamaicensis; assembly: GCF_021234435.1. Lineage (NCBI taxonomy): Eukaryota > Metazoa > Chordata > Mammalia > Chiroptera > Phyllostomidae > Artibeus > Artibeus jamaicensis. Next base: position 5,520,169 of record NW_026521954.1, read on the forward strand.
ACCTCCCACCCTTGAACCTACCCCCTTTTGCTTTGTCCTTGTGTCCTTTATACATGTTCCCTGATGGCCCTTCTCTCATTTTGATCTGAGCTAACAACTCATGCTGAAAGGATAGTTACCAAAGAGGTAATGTTTTAGATTTTTGTCACTAATCGTGTATAATAAAGGCTGTAATTTCTTAATACCAAGCAAGAAGATATAAAATTGAAAGACTTAACAAGTTAATAATTAAAATTTCCATTCCCTCCACCTTTCTCCTTCCCTTCCCCTCTCTCGAAAAATAAATTAAAAAAAAAATTTCCATTCCTAATTCTTTCTCTGAGCATCAAACTAACTATGCTTTGATTCATATATATCATCTCATATAAGTGTCACAGTGCCATTTGAGTAACACATTAACATTTTCCATGTCACACATGATAAAAAGGCTCTATGTGGTGAATAAAGATCCCCAAGGTCACACAGTGTACATGTGGCAGAGTGAGGCTATACACAGATGTGCCAGTCTTGGAACCTATACTCCTATTCTCTATACCCTAGTGTTTAGGTCCATCCTGATTGGAATATTTGCAATTCAACTTAGCATTTTCTATAACTTATGGTATGCATTCTTTCCATGCAAGAGTTACCCAAGTCTTTGGAATACTGTAATGTTTAACATTGTAGATTCCTCAGAAACTTGCATGTGATGGCAGTTGAAGAAATCTACCTTTCATATGAAAAATCGAATACATAAAATGAATTCGAAGAGGCTCACTACCCTCCTCAAGGACATTAGGAAATTCCTCTGAGGTCTTGAATGCATATTCTTTGTTAAAGCACGACAGAAGGTGCTTGGCGTGGATGGGAGGAGTGCACATCTCACCAGGTGACCATACATTTGGTGCCATCATCCTAGTTCAAGTGTGAAATGAGCCCAGGTAACGTGGAGCACGATCGTTGGCGCAGGTGGTGAAAGAAAAGGCTTTAGTGAAAGCTGCTTCTGCCTCCACCAGAGCCCCAGTCCCCTCTCGGGTCTCTCTTTGATATTAAAACCTGCTCTACTACCTTCTCCTCCAGGTTGTTCTGAGGATTAAAAGAAAGTATCTGCGTGAAGTGATTACTCCGCCATCTGACACATAAAAAGAATTCAAGAGTCTATAGCCATTTTTGTAATGACTCCTGCTTCACAGACTGTTTCATCCAGTCCAGATTTAATCCTTATTATATTCGCAGGGTAGGCATTCTCATCCTCATTTTTCAAATAAGAAACCTGAGGCTCAGCAATGCTAGGCACCAACTAATTCAACACAGCCAATCCTAAAACCTGTATTGGAACTAAACGTTGCATTTTTTTTTTTTTACCACAACACAAACATCCTAAAAGAGATTCCAAACCTTTCCTGGTTAAAGTCTCATGTATGTTGCACTCCAGTGTGCTTGCTCCAGTTTTCCTCTCGGACTTGGCTCTCACCGTTACCTCCCTCCAGGTGGAAGGCGTGGTCCACAGAGCTATTAAGGAGTCCAAGTCATTGCCTGTTTTCACTGAGCTCTGATTGCACCTTTGTCCTTAGCACTGGATTGCTTGATCAGTTTCCACATTTTATATTTTCCAGTGAGTCTCTCATCTCCTTATGTATACACGAAATTTCCTCAGGTCAGTGACTATCTCTAACAGTTCCTTGATTCTCTCAGAGTACCTATTGATTCATCCATTCACTCAGCCAAGAAAATATCATCAAACATGTCTACTTGTCCCTTACATATATTTCTGCTGACAGCAAATTTTCTGCTTTTTTCCTAGTGTGAGGTGGAAGATATTAAAAGTAAATATGTACATTACATACATACAAAAACACATAAATAAATTGGAAAAATAGCAGAGTGCTATAAGGGCTAATTAGTCTTACTAAAATGAGACCTGGTTGATAATAATTGGGTGGCTTTTAGTCTGAATGAAGGACCCTATGAAGTGGTGAAAGGACCCTATGAGGTGGTGACTTTTAAGTTGAAACATGATTGGCAAGAAGGAACATGTGCTATATTCATTTTCAGAAACTGAGTGAAATTCATTCTTCAGGAACTGGAAATCTGGTTCAAGGTGCAAGTAATATGTAAATAATTCTTTCTTCTAGCCCTTGTTAGAGGCAAGAAACTTTGGGGAGGTTCCAAATATTAACCATTCATTCACTCCAATTCACTATTCTGGCACTGAGGTGATATAACAACAGAGTAAAGGTGAAAAGTTATGTTTTTTGTGAAATTGTTGATTTAAAGGCATTGTCAAAGGCTCACATAAAGAGGGGATACATCAGACTTCAAGCAAACAAAAGCAATAGCTTAAACAGTGAGTCTATCTCATCCAAAGAGCAGTTTATTTATTTTTATTAAAGATTTTATTTGTTTATCTTCAGAGGGGAAGGGAAGAAAAGAGGGAGAGAAATATCAATGTGTGGTTGCCACTCATGCATCCCCTGCTGGAAACTGGCCTGCAACCCAGGCATGTGCCCTGACTGGGAATCGAACTGCAGTTATTTAGTCCGCAGGCCCATGCTCAATCCACTGAGCTACACCAGCCAGGGCCCAAAGAGCAGTTTGGAAGTAAGTTGTCAATGACTGGAGCAGTAGCTCTGCAATATTATTGAGGATTTACATCCTCTTCCTAATTCTCACCGCACCAGCACACGCATGAAATTCTCACCCTCGTGGTTGCAATATGGCTGCCCCATCACCAGGTATTGCACCTGTTTTACAATCAGAAAAAATGGGAAGAATAAAAGGCCAAAGAGTGCCTTTTTATTTAGAGGGGCGCCCTCCTTATGGACTTGAATTTTCATCTTATTGATTAAAGAAGGGAGGTTTCCATCTGGACAAATTGCTGTCCCAATTTTGATTGCTGTTCCAGTCAAAATCTAGGTTTTACTAATAAAGTAAGGTGGGGACATAGATACTGGGTAAGTTATAACAGTGTATGGTGCAATAATATTTAAGCCATGCTCCAATACAGGTCATAGTCACATTCTGAGATCTGATAATAACAGCAGTCAATGTTCTGTGAGCTTTTAGAGTGCTCATTTATGTTTTGCTCAAATACATAAAGCATATTAAGGTTGATACTAGGCACTGAGGAGATAGAATAATGTGAGACTGCAGGATAGGCATACATTTTCATTAATATGTAAGTTAAATTTGTTATAAATTTGATTCGGTTGTATTGTATAATAGCTTCTACTAGTTGGTGACTTTCTGTCCTATAAGAGCATAACTTTAAACACTAGTTAACACATTCAGGTCAGTAAACAAATATACAAAAAAGAGATTGAAAGCATAAAATATTAAGCTTTTAACTAGCTTTTGGACAATGTGAAATTCACATTCTTTCTGAAATCTGTTAGTCTTTATCTGTTAGTTCTTTGAATTTTACTGCTCTCCTGTACAGGCAATTGACAATGAAGTGCTTTTTCAATTTGACACTGGGGTGGACGTGTCCAATGTCTCTTTCATTTCTCCCTCTCAGTGATCTGTTGGGTTGAGTCACCACCCAAAGACCTATTTCTTTCATAAGATGTGTCTCTAAATGAGACAGTTACACTTCTCTAGTACCTTTATGAGGCTGCAATTTATCTACTCAATTTGGGAATGGAAGAGTCCTTTGGGAACTATTGAAGTAATAGAGGTTTTGGTTGGCTAGTGCTTTGTTTCACAAGGAAAAATTGATGTTCACAACGGCCCTCAAGTTAAAACACCGTGTAACCACAAGGGCATCCTCTTAAACCTCAGTAATCCAAAGGCTTAAATCATCTTAGAGCAGAACAGTTACATCATTCCCTTCAACTTCTTTCTGTATACATTCAGAATTTGCTTCTACCAGTTACACATTGTAGTAAAACAACTGATCAAATATATTGTTTCACATTCTTTAGGGCTAACAGAGGGAAAAACTGAATTATCAATTACTCTTTCTGTCACTCGATTTCAACAGCAGATGTATTGCATTTTGGAGTTGGGGTTATACAAGCACAAGTTTCCCAGCATTTTAATAAATTCTCACGTGTGTTAATAACACAGTTTTATGACTCTGTATTGTATGAAACTCTTGGAAATTCAGAATGATCAAATGACTTGTTTTTGACACGTGTCAGATAGCGTGCATGAATGTTACTTCCCTTTGCATCCCACACGTGGAGACTGAATCTTGAGATTGGACCCTCTGGGTGCTTTGAAGTAGTTAGACACAGTGATTCAACAATATCCAGTACCTTTTTTAACTTGAGGAAAGTTCTCTTTAAATAACCATCAGCGGGATTTAATTATTTAATGTCTTTCTTGAGATTATTATAACTTAGCTCATTTCAGGAAGCTGATAGGATTTCATAACTACCCTTGCCACCAGAGGCTTGCCTGGATATCTCCTAATTAGTATATGTTCTCTAAATTTCCCTGATCTCACATTCCTGGATTTGGCTCTCGGGCCTTTAACTTTTTTCTGGAGTTCAGCACATTTAAAGATACAAAGCACTATTTGCAGCAAATATCTTAGATTAAGGATGATTCATGAATACCAGTATAAGATAACATCAGAGATGTGGCAACCCTGAACAGGTCTGATATTCCTACTGTGAGGTAGACCTGTGGGTCTGACCTTGTAAATGATCTGAGACACCTGAAGGCTGACAAATAGACATTAAAGACAGGTAATCTAGGCTACATGCAGCTTTCTGCAATGAAGGATGCTCCTTGCATGTTTAATGACCTTTTGTCCTTTCAGAGCAGGTTGCTGGATGGTGTCATACTTTCTATCTGCTGCCTCTAAATCAAAATGGTCTTTCTGCCAATATTTCCAAATTATTACTCTGTCCTGAAATAGTCTAGCACTCCTCAGTCCAACTGAATCATTCCTGTCCTCCATTCCCATAACATCTGGTTCATACTGCTAGTGCAGTAGCTTACCTTAAATTACAGTGACTGATTGATGTATGTGGCTGGTATTCCTCATGGGACTGGGTTCCTAAGAGCAGAAGTGCGGTCTTTGATGTGTCCTCGTGTGCCTAGGACTTAATGAGTACTCCATAAAATGGTGCAGAATGCACACTGGATTTCTTTTTCTTTTCCCAATGACATAGTCATCTTTCTTTTCAATGGAAATGAGCTGTAAAAGAGAAAAAAAATGAGACTGATTTCCTTATTTCTTTTCATCCTAATAGAAAAGATAAATAAAATATAATTTAAACCCTAAAACATACTAAATAGTATTTTAAAACAAGTACAGCTGACCCTTTGACAAGGGTATGAAGTGCACCAGCGTGCTCACACACCCATTGTTTTCAATAAATGGGACCAGCTTTTGGATCCTCCTTTCAGCATCCGCAGATTCAACCAACCGCAGGTGGAAAACAGTACTTTTGCATTCCTAACCGCAGATTCACAACCATGGGTGGCAATACTCTTCTCCATCTGTGGTTGGTTGAACACCCTGTGTGAAGAGCCTAAGGACTGACTGTAGTTAAGTTTTGGGGGATTCATAAGTTATAAACAAGCTTTTGACTGTGGGGGTCAGCACCCCTAAATTCAGCATCACTTGAGGGTCCACTATAAATACTTTAAAATCCAACATTAATATAGAGGCAATTGTTTCTCTTCATTAGCAAGGTTTGGAACCATAAAAGTTAGTTCTACTCAGCAGTTCAAACAACCTCAGAGGTACCAGCATGTATTTAGAGATCAAAATTAGTGACCCCGTTATATGCTTATTTGGCATATGTGCATTAGCCATGTCTTCTTGGGGCAACCTGAGAGAAGAATAGAATCCCTGCCCTGGAAGAAATTTCAAGGAATGGCTAGCAAACGATGAGTGTTTTTGTGCATCCTCATGCACCAGCCTTAGAGATGACACAGAAGGACGAGGCTTCATCACCAAACCGTGGATCCTAGAAGACACTGAGGCAGACGTGGTAAATGTCTACAGAAAGACATAGCACACGGGAGGCGTGCAGTTCAGATCTTTCACCAGTATAGTTCTTGCTGCGCAGCTGCAAGCAGGTTGGTTTGTGGATGGCCTGACACTGTTGGCTCTTTCCATTTGCTCCTGCCTCAGTTTTTGAACCAAGGTCGTACTCCTTAATGGTAGCTCTGGGACAATGACTGAACCAGGTAGTGGTATAATGGCCATTTCCACCCTAATCAATTTTGTGCACTCCTAACCAGGTCTCAGTGTCTGCCTCTCCGAGAAATCAAGCTGCAACAAAGTGCAATAGTAGCATATGACAAAGGACCAAATCTGTCCTCTACACTGCTCAATGACTGCTCAATGCTGGCAGCACAAAGAGCTGGCCCTGCCCGCCTGCCTCCATTAATGTAACCCTGAAGCACTGTCCTAGAGATACCCAGAGATACCCGTAGAACAGAGTAAGGTGCATCACAGGGGTGCTTTCCTCATCTCTCTCAGCTGTGCATCCTGAGAACGCTTCACAGTCATCTCCTGCATGCAATCAATCTCACAGCCTCAGGATCCATTTCCTACATTAGTAAGAGTAGTACTTTCAGGTGTAACAAACTATCCAACAGTGTAGCTATACAGTAAATTGTGTGAGTGTGTATGTATATATATATATGTATCACTATGTTCTATTATTTAAGTAGACCACAACACTATACTGCCTACCCTCCCCGTGACTGTGTGCCCTTCTTCTACATACAGACCATAAGCTGTGCAATAGTCATATGGAATTCTTGCAGTTCTCCAGGGCTCCATGCCTCTGCTTCTATTTCAGATAGTTTTCTCTGGTTTTAGATGCACCTTTCTGTCTACCTGGACAACAATTCCTCTTCCTGCAAGACACAGTTCAGACATCTTCACTAAAGTTTCCTTCGATGCCCTGAACATAATGTCATCATTTCTCTTTTTTATCTCTCTGCACCTGGGATATGTTCTGGCTTTGTAATTAATCACTTCAAAGCAGGGAAGTGAGAGGAGAACAAAATTTTGGAAGGAGAACGTAATCACTGTTTTTTAAACATCTCCCGTTTTAGAAAACATCTAAGTGCATCTGTTTAGAAGGCTGTCGAAAGCGAGGGTCCTGATATACTGGTTTTGAGTATCATTGCTCATTAGCACTTAAAGGTCATTACAGAAAACATGACTGGTGCTTAATCAATTGTGAAATGTATGTCAAAAAAAATAGCACTATAACCAGCCTTTATTCTTGGGTAAGTTATAAAGATAAACTGAGAGTTGAGAACGTCTACCTTTGCTTCTTGAACTCAGCGACTAGTTGCCTAGAAACGAGAATCATGATTGACATTACTAGGCAACTCTCCTTTGAGATTACTATTAATAAGCCACAAACTTTATAAATAAGTTTTGTTGAGGGGAAGAGAGTTAAGGCTAAGAAATCCTAAAACTATAAACTATTTCAGGCTAGAAATAATTTAAAGCAAAGAGACATGTTCATGAACCAGCCAAGAGAGTAAGAAAAAGGAGACATGTGCTACCACTTTATATATATTCTCATTCTATCCCACACAAACCTGTGAGGAAATAGAACCAGCGTATTGAATGAGGTCGACTTGGTAGATGCAAGCAGAAAGCAATTTAACGCTTTCTCCTGTCTGAATTTGCTCTCCCTTTCTCTTTTAACAACCTTGTGGAAATATAAAAGATATACGATAAACCGTACATGTTCAAAGTGCACAATTTGACAAGTTTGGGAATATGTTACATACCAGTGAAACTGCCACTATGATGAAAATGATGAATGTATTCACCATACCCAGAAGTTTCTGATGGTTCAATACTAACTTATAGAAATACAGTGGATTTTGTGTATTTGAATCTTTACCCTGGCAATCTTGGTAAGCTTACATATTTGTTCTAGTAGCATTTTAATAGATTTCATATAATGCCCTATATGGACAATTATGTCATCTGTAAGTAAAGATGGTTTATTTGCTCTCTTTCCAATTTATATGCATTTTATTAATTTTTCTGGCCTTATTGTACTGACCGGAATTTTGAGTATATGTTGGCAGTGGACATCCTTGTCTGGCTCCCAGCCTCAGGGAAAAGCACCCACTCTTTTTACCATTAGTGTGATATTAGCATGATATTTTTTAGTAGGTACAAATTTCAGGTTGAAAATGTCCTTTCTATCTCTAGTTTGCTGACAGTTCTCATTGGGAATGGATGTTGGATTCATCAAAGCTTTTCTGTATCTATTGAGATAATAACACATGGTTTTGGGGTAGTCTTTTCATGTAGTGAATGACATTGATCCCCATATGTTAGTCTTGCCTTAGACAATTGCTTGCAGTTTTTTGCCAAAGGATGAACATCTGTTATTTCATTAATTCATGTACTATTTACTTTGTGCCTTCTGAGAATAACATGCTATTCTAGATGTTGAGATTCACAGTGAATAGAACAGAACAAAGTTTGTTGTCAGGGAGACCATATTCTAGTTGGATAAATAGCCAATAAGTAAGTAAACAGATACACACTATGTCAAGTACTGCTAAGCATTATTAAGAAAAATATAGGAGGGTGTATTAATGAGTGTGTTGCAAGTAAGGCAGGTGGTGTGCTCTTTTTATAGATGGTGGCTGGGAAAGAGCTTCCTGAAAATGTGACATGTGGGCAAATATCCAGATGAAATGAAACAGCAAGACATTTAGACATCTGGAGGAAGGAAAATTCAGAGGGAGAAGCAGTAGTGCCAATGTAGGAGATGGTTAATACGTTTATGAAGCTGCAAAGCGATCACCGTAGCTGGGTTAGTGTTTGCGAACATACCCCTCCAGTGTCAGGGTTAATGAATGCAAATACAAATTGAAGACAGAAGACAATTTAACACTATTAGAAATTCAAAGGGATATCATTTAGTGGTATTCCAGTAAAATATTCAAGTTGACAATACAAGTATTTTGGTATGTATTCATTGCTTTTTTCTGGTATTTGATCTCATTCCTTCTTAGCCAAAATTTGAAACATAAGAAGCTACATGTAACAACAATAGGATGTTCAAGTTTATGTCTGGACCAGTTGGGTTCACATGTCACTATTTAATCTCTAATTATGTTTTATTATAAAATTATTCCATGTGAACATTTGGTTTTAGGTATGGAGGTCATTTTGTTATGTAATAGAGTTGATGCTTCAAATTTCAACTACAGAATTTCAACTAGCAAGAAAGTATTGCTTTGAAGAAGGATTTGAAAAGTAATTATTTTTCTTATACACTTCTTCCCCTGAAGAAGTTATTCAGATTGGAAGATAGTTGAAAAATAGAAAAGCTTCTGAGGGTAAGGAAGTATATGTGATGCTGAGTTTTAATAAAGTTAATTATTTTTCTCAGCTGTGAAACTTTTAGGTGTTTACAAAATGCTAATGTAGATTGTGCACCTCCAAGGAGAGGCTATTTCGTTGATAGTGGAAAGGCCACTAACAGCATGAGAAGGTGGTGCCCACCAGTGCAGATATTGAGAAAACTAGTCCTAAAAACACTAGGACCCTTTGGTCTGTTGAGATCCCTCTTCAGGTTGATGGGAGTGGTGAACAGCTCAAAAGCCTTTGAGCTCAAAGGCTCAAAGGCACATTCAAAAGGTCAGAACTGATACCATTAAAAAATAATAAGCAAAAGCGTATGAATTTTTATTACTCACTGCTTTTCATTAACCTTTAAAAGCTATTCATGTAGGGATGCATAGATCTTGGCTTTTGAAGACAGGAGGGTGTAAACTGCTGCACTTTCTAATGCAGACCAATGGATGCTTCTTTTCCAGCGAGCGTGGCTATGACATTTCAATTTCCAACAATACCATGCCTAGTCAAAGTACCACTCGCTGAGCTTCAAGATGGACACCAAGTAGAAAGACGGTATTTTGATTTCTTAATTATTTTCTCATTACTCTCAGTTTTTCATAAGATTACTAACCATGTTTTGATATGATTAATAATAAAATTACATAATTAGATAGTTCAATTTCAAACTCGCTAGGCTAGGCTGTCTATAAACTTATAGAAGAAATATTCAGCGAACAAGCTGCATAACTTATCTTTAAAGAAATAATTGAAAAATAATGAATTAGTTTTCCATTGCTGCATAATAAACTACCACAAGCACAGCAGCTGAGAGTAATTTGCATTTGTTATCTAATGGCTTCTTGGGTCAGTGGTCCAGGAACGGCTTACCTGAAACCTCTTCTTCGCTGGAACCTGAGTCTTACCAGGCTGTAAATAAGAGGTCGGATGGGCTGGGTTCTCACCTGAGAGCCCGACTGGGAAGAATGCTCTTCCAAACCCACTTTGGTTATTGTCAGGATTCATTTCTCTGTATCTGTAGTACCAAGATCCTTGGCTTCTTGTTAGTCATCAGCTAGCGTCTACCCTCCACTCCTAGAGGCTGTCATGTGGACCTCCTTAAATCAAGAAGATTAGATTTAAATAAAGAAGTCTCTAGAGCAATCCTGCTAGCAAGTGGGAATCCTATATAATGTATTCCTACATAATCCTGTCAAATGTATCCTGAGTTAGTCACAAATCCTGCCCATATTCAAAGTGAGAGGATATATACAAAAGTGTAAACTCCCGGTGGCAGAAATCATGAGGGCCCACCCTAGAGTCAGTTTACCGCACAGAGCATCTCTGTTAAGGGATAATGTAGATCATTATCGTCTATTGGGAAAGTATGGGCTTTGGAACCAGCAAGGCCGGGATTGAAACTTGGCTTCAGCACTAACTAGCTGTGTGCCCTTGGGTAAGGCATTTACTATCTCTGTGTCTTAGTTTACTTACTTATACAGTGGAGAGGAGAATTGAAAAATAAAATCAAATGAGACCATGTATGAAAAGTGCTTATGAATGCTTCATAACCATAGCTGCTCGTAAGAGTAATGGTAGTGATAGCAGTATTGATGGTGAAAATAATAGCCCGGCACCTATTGATTGACAGGTAATACAAGTCCCCTTTCCTTTCTGACATGTTAAAATACATTTGATACATATTTCATATTCACTCTTTTATATGTAACAAATATAATATAAGTTATAATTCTAAGATTCGTCTATTTGTTGTATGCAACAAAATGTGTGTGTCATGCTAAGTAGAGACTTTGAGCTGGTGAGCAGGGTGGGGTGGCTGGGCTGGGGCACAAGATCAGACCTGTCTCTAAGACATATCACTGTAGGAGGGTGAAGGGGAGCAAGGCTGCGTGATCCAGTGCTTCTGTTCTTTGTGTCTCCATAGATTCCCTAGAGAGCTATGTAGCATTCTAGTCTGTGCACATGGTTGAATGTTTGAATAGAAATTAACAAAGTAAGAAAACAACAATGACAACAAAACCATAACCACCAAAAAACAAAACAAAAAGAACAACAATAAAAAACAACATTTAGTCTCTTTTCACTAGAGAAGTGAAAAAGGGATATATATAGATATATAAAAATCACCTTCCAGGTATAGTTACTGATATGGCTATATATAGTACATCCTCTTTTTTTCCTGATTATGTTCTGATAAACCTAGTTAATACTTTGGGCTCACATTTTAAGAGTTGCTTTTACATTTACTGAGCATATTATAGAAGATAAAATAAAAATAGCAATTTCAATCACAGATGCACACACCTGTAGGCACATACTCAAAATGGCCTTGGCCTTAAAATGCATTAGTGGCACCAGGACACCAGGACCCATCAACCTAGAAGCCATGGCCCTGGGAAAACCAGCATTTCTTGTAGGAGGATGGATGCTGGTGTGGCTCACAGGCACTTTGAGGGTTTCTGTAACCACCAGGCATCCATCGAGCCATGAGAACCTGGCAAGGTCCCGTCAAGGCCTGACTTAGAAAAATCTCACAAAGATTTCATGAAACACATCGTTTTATTATCTTTTAGAGTCTCCTCCCAGTTCTCCCGCTTCCTATCACTGTGACAATACCTATTGAAACCTTAGCCAAAAAGTTGCCCAGGACCCTTCATTCTGGGCTTTACAACTAGATAGGCCACACCCAGACTCCCACTATCTCTCATCTCATTATACAATCTAAATGACCTTGACGTTATACGCCAGGTCCCTGAAAGAGTCTTCCCTCTTCCTTAGCTTCACTTTGCTCACAGAAGTTGAAGTTGGCTGGACAGAAAGATAAACACAGACCTAAACACTAGTGTAAATCACCTTTGACAGTGATGAACTGGGAAGAAATGAAGTCCTCTAGCTAGGCCTGCGAAATCTCGGTTTTACAGAGAATAGGAATGGAGGCAACTTTCTACCGTCTCAATGCACTCTGCTTCTGTTGACTATTCGTTTTTTGTAATACTAAGCTTCAGCAAACTTGACATTTTAAAATTGCTTAATAATATAAAGTGGCTAAATTTTCGAGTCAAAGAACAGAAACTACCTGGTGTCTTTGCAAATGCTTTACATTCATTTTAGGTACGCACTGTACCTAGTGTATTCGAAGTGTGGCTCTGGAGCAAGGGGGCTGTTTACCAGCCAGAGGAGCGCGTTTGTTTCTTGTGAGTAATGCTCTGTGGGAGAGTCATCCCTCTCCTGAGGATCCTGCCGTGGGATGAAACATGGGAAACTCAACTACAGTGTTTCAGAGCTCAGTTCTGCATGTCTGTGATGGCAGAAAAATCCTAATATCTTAAAGGTCATTCATTCAGAGCCATTTTAATGAAATGAGACAGGTGACCATCACCATGGGGGGAAAGAATACTATGTGTAGTTGATATGAAGAGGGGATTTTGGTATGAAAATAATTATTATATTTTGCTTCTCCATCGCCTAAAAAGGCAATTACCAAAGATGAACTGCATATAAATTTTGATCTGTGATGGCAGTAATGCTCATAGTGATGAGCACAGTGTGTCTCCAGTGACTCTTTCTTGTATCTTAATGCATAAGCCAGGTGTATATGCTAAAAAGTATATTTCATTCCTTCATAGACACTGCTGTGCTACATTGGCCACAGAATTTTCTGATAGTTTATCTGTGTACTTTCTCATTAGGAGCTTACACAGTCTAGCAGTATTATATTTTATCAAGAAAATGGTACTCCATATGTCAAAAAATGGATAGAATAGTCTAAACTCTTTTAAAGAGAATGAGTAAATTACCACATAATTGGGTGATTTAGAATCTGAATCAGGGCTCACTAATTTAGCATTTATGAGCCTGCAATGTTTTACATAATTGCTCTATAATTGTGAATCTTGCTTTCTAAAATGAAGAAAATGTAAAAGATTTTATTATAGTCACCATCAAGGCAAAGTACATTTTTTTATTCTTTCTTTTTTACTATTTTCAAAGCCATCATAAACTCAATTGCCTTTCATTTGTCTTAAGAACTCCTGGGTATAACTATTTTCAGAATATTTAGAGACCCCTTCTTTTTCTACTTTTGTATATTATAATAAAATTGGTTTTAAAGATGTTAATTAATAAAGAACATATTTGAAGTAAGTGAATAAAAATTTGTTTAAACAATATGCCTTCTATGCACAAAGCTTTTGGCACTAAATTATTAGCAAAATTTCATGTAATGTCAGGTCAAATTACTAGAAGTTTTTCAGATGACTCTTCTCATTTTATCTTAAATGTATTAGTATCATGATCTCTATTTCAAATTTGAGGAAAATAATGTTTGATGAAGGTCAATGACACTGTAGATCACAAGGCCAGTTAGCGTTCGAGTCTATACTAGAACCAGGTGGAGAGCTTTAGATATACAGGCTTAGAGCATTCTTCCCTGGCCCCGCCTACATCCATGGCCATTTCCTGTCTCCTTCCTCCTTCTCATGAATTAATAAACTAGACAGTGCAAGCTTGATAGTTACATCCTACCTCCAAATAAAAACATTTGATATGATTTTCAAAGTATGTAAAATGAAAAATAGATGTAAACTAGACAATGAGGTAAAGAGAAAAAAGTAGTAGGAAAAAGCAGATAAAGCTAGTGGTTACATTGCTCTAAAATGTATGTGCTACAGCTGTGTTGTCTCATGAACTTGACAGAGTTAGGGATGGAAATCAGTTCCTGAGCTTTCTAGAAATTACTAAGAAGATTGAGCCATTGTCCCTTATTTCCAGCATGCATAAAATGAAAATAAACTGATAGTTGGGAAGAAACACAGGTATCTCTGGTAGGAAGAACAAAAACAAAACATTTCCTGTGGATGTGAGGAAATAAGAAGGTTCCCTGCTTCAATCGGTGATGGTCCTCGCTAAAATCAAGTACCCTTTTGGTGGAGCCAGACAAGGCCAGAAGAAACTCTAACCAAAAATAGGCAAGGCTGTACCCCACAACCACAAAATGATGCATGCCCCCCCTTTTAAGTGGATCTGCATTCTTACAATATCAATATAATCTTTATTTTAATTATCCTTTTTCTGGAGAAAAAAAATGCTAAGATACCTAATCACTGAATTGCTTCTACTTCCAAATAAATGCAACCCACTTGCCTAATCTGTGCTCAGGATTGCTCAGAACATGCCCAAACTTCATAAGAAGACCCTTCTAACTTTCCTTTGCTAAGATGCTCCCCGCAGTCCTCTGGGTGTCTTCTCCCTGGCTATAGCAGGCTAAATAAGACATTTCTGTACTTTGTACTTTTACAAAAGTACCTTGTACCTTATGTGATTATAGGCGTTTTCTTGGTATCATTTGATTGCTGAGTTTTGGCAGAAGTAAAAAATAGAAAACTATTTAATGAAGTCAGAAGTATCCTCAATAATATATCCAAAGTAAGTAAAATATTTTCACATTCCAGTTCCTTATAAAACTCTTTAATTTAGGCCACATCATAACACCAAAAGGTGATACCATACTAGCAAAATGTAGCAGTTTTCAGATGATTTAACAATTCAGAGAAGCATTTCATATCTGTTGGGGCGACTTCTTTTGCGAGGTCCCCCCAGTGCCACAGACACGTGTGAATGAGTAAATATGGCCAAGACGAGATGAGATCTATTTGGGGATGGAGGAGTGGGCTGTGGCCAGTTTCTCTGGGGAGAAAGAGGCCAGCAGTGGCCAGTTTCTCCGAGGAGAAAAAGGCCCAGAGTGCCCTCTTCCATAGCCTTTTATTGGGTTGTAATACACAGGAATACAGGGTGGCAAGGATCAAACGGTAGATAACATTACAAAGAGATCTGAGGGCTTCAGAGTCAGTGTCTGTCAGGAAGAGAGTTGCAAAAACTTTGGGAGACATACTCATTTCCTCTCGGACCCTTATCATATGAATGAAAGCACTCTTAGCAGAGCAGATTTCACAGGTTTATCAGCAAGTCTTTGCCAGATTTTCCCCCAGGACTTGCTCTAGCAAGACAAGGAGCTGCGCCTCTCCCCAACAGGTATTCAGGCTTAAGGGGATTAGAGCCAGGAAGCGCTTCTCCCAGAGTACACGGGGACTCAGGCTTTGCCAAAGCCAGGGGGCAAGAGTCTATTGCTCTTTGTTGCAGCCCCCAGAGTCCTTCCACGAAGGCCTACCAGGTGATCTGCTGTGAGGGGTCTTACCCGTCATTGACTTCTGACCAAGCTCTGGGGGCAGGGAGAGGAACTGAGGCAGCGTTTGCTACCAGAGACAGGCTTTGTCTCCTGTGGCTGGCATTCCAGAGGCGGTCTCTTGCCCTAAGCCACAAGGGGTAGAGATACAATTCCTAAAATCAGGCAGAGGAATTCCTAAAATCAGGCAGATATCTGTTGTAGGAATTCATAAAATCCTGCAACAGATATCTATGCTTAGCAAGTTCCTTAAAAAAACTTAAAGAAACTTGATGAATATTTGATTTATTCAAAACATTTAAGGAGAGTTTTACAGTTCAAAACCTATCAGCCTCTAAATTGTTCTCCCTATCACAGAATAACCAACTTTTTAGATCTTTTAACCTGGTAACCATCATTTTATGATGGTTTTGAACTGTAAATCACACTACAATTTTTAGTTTGCTCTTCTTCCAGGGCTTTTGCTGAGTTAAAAGTATGTTTAGATTCAGAAAAACATTCCCAGTATTTCTAGATTACAAAAATGGATTTTAAATGGAGATAATTTGATTCATACCATGGGGAAACAAATTCTAATACATCACTCCTGCAAAGATTCATAAAGGGTTAATTGCTTTATTCAAGGTTGTATGTAAGTCTCATTTTTAAGTTAAGGCTTATTTTTATTTTTTGAATTTAAAAAATCTTTATTGTATTTTTCCATAATTATTAATTTTATTTTTAAATAGGAAATCATAGCTACCATATTGAATGGAATGTAAATATTTTTAAAAAGTATACATTTTTTAAATGAGTTTCTTCCACATCCATAGATATTTCTCCTCTCTACTATTGATCAAATTTCATTTTCATTAGTTAATTAGTGAATTCTACCCCCAAGTCGTAAGTTTTTATTATCTGCATTAGCCATCAATGATGGGTTCTTTTCACAAAAATGCAATTCATAGCATTGATTTAAACAACTTGCCATTCTATATAGAGCAGGAAATAGAGAGTGAAGCACCATAAAATTTTTTTCAAGTCTTGGTAAAATGTGAAGTCTTATTAATTACACACAGACTAAAGTTGAAACTTGAGTGATAGACATTTCATTTTTATTTTATTTTAAATGATTCACCTTTCTAAAACATTCTGCCTTCTCTCTATAAAATGCTCACTAGGGTTTTCTATCTGCTTCTCCTTTTATCTATAATGTTCTAAATATGGACTTTCTGGCTTTAAAGAACAAGTTTCAAGGTCAAAGCTAATTTCTACAAAGACATTCGGATATTTCAGTATCATATCAGTGCTGTGTAGATACCCTCAGTCTCTTCAGAGGTAGTGTAACACAAATATGATATTCTCCTTTCAGAACTGAATTCTCAAAAATATCCCTAACCTATTTGGGTTAGAAATCAACCCCCTGGATAAACGCCTTTTTAGTTAAGACTGTATATATCAATATCCAAAAGTTGGAAGTCAGCCTTACCTGCAGTTTTTAGATAAGGTAAAATTTTTGTTTTCTTATTAAAATGGACTTATAAATATGTATTTGGAAATATGCTGTATCTGACCAAGCCACGGGGAAATGTATGCACAAGAAACACAGTGAGCAAAGAATGCAGAGGTAATGCTTCATTAATTTCCAGATTGGAGACACAGATTCCAATGTAGTAAGTCTTATAACCTGGACTATCCCACCCAGAGCATCCCCTTTTCTAAGCATCCAGTACCTAATGGCACCTGTCAGCATCAGGGGGAAGCTAAGTTTGGATATTTATTCATTTGCCGACATAAAGAATGCTGTGTATTATGAAATTCAGTGTGGAGGAGTCTTTCCCCACAAGGATATCAGGAAGTGGCTCTCAGGAGATGGTTGAATGGATGATAGAGGAGCACCAAAATAATGAGCCAGTTGCACCAACTATGGGCAGAATTTATGTCTCAAAACTCAGTTTAATGCTCAGTGTGCTTTGCTCCCCTGTTACTCCAGAGAAAATTCTAAAAACCCTGAAGAAATCAGGATATCCTATGAAAATACTTGGAACAATTTCACATTTATGTGGTCACGTTGTGTGACCCAGCACATTTGGGGCCTCCAGAAAATTCTTAAGAAATATGGTGGTAATTGAAAATAACATACAAATACTTGAGTTTTATCTCTTTTGAGTTGCTACCATAGTTAGAATACTTTTGAGTTTATCAGAGAGTAATTATTTAGGCAAAACTTAATATTGTTATTTTGTTTTCTTACAAAGAGAGAGGCCACTTAAAATGTTCTAAATTCTTAGAAGAATCTCCAAGGCATTAATAATTTCTGAGTGATATTTCCCCTTCATGAATATTTTAAAATACAGAAAATATTACCATAGAGTATACCACATAGATTGTTATTTATTTGAAAAATAAAAACCACTTGAAGACAATTTGTTCAGAGAAGTGTTCAAAGGCACTCACATTTTTTTCCAAACCAATCTGACTACCTTGAGTACCTTGCTAATTCAATCTGTTGAAATAAATGGTCTATCAAGAAGCAAAATGTTCGTGTACATAAACATAGCCAGTATGAAAGGATAAGAGCAAGATGACTATTAATTTATGCCGCTGTGCTTCGTTATTGTTTCATGATGTTTAAGTGACATGTGTGCATCTTGTGCATATTTATCTATTTAAATAGGGAAGATTTGAGAACTGTATAGAAATATGGTTTGGATATGTAATGCCTTGGACTTGCATATATAAAATGATTTCGCATTGGCTTTTCCAGACTTTTATTGTCAGCTAGCCCATATATTTCCCTCCTTAAACTCTATTTTTAATATTTTTAATCATCAATTCACATAGAACCTGTATCTTGCAACCTCTTGCAATCAATAACGTGGAGTCATTTTATATCGGTTTCACTTTCACAGTGGGGCATGGCATTTGTTGGCTTGAAAATGCTGACTAAATTGGACTGCAATTCCAATATGTATAAAGATACCTGCAGTAGTGGGAAGTCAGAAGTCTGGATATATAAGAAATTACAAAGATCAGCCAGAATGAAAGTCAGACGTGCTAAATGAAACATAGTAATTCCCACTGACAAAAGAAAGCAAAAAAAAAAAAATGCAATTTTCAATACAAATAAAAGGATCAAGAAAGGCACATAATATGGAGGTTATTGATAGTGAAGAGTAATAAACAAAATCTTGGTTTGGATCACATTATTTTCTTAGAAAGGATAAATGAATGCAGCAGGAAAAAGTATAGCTGTCGTCAAGCGAACAGGGAAACAATTGGGAGAAGTATGGTTGTGTTGTCAATAGCAGTTAAAATTCAGTGCCTACGATCCTTAATGAACACGCAATTTTTAAAAATGTTAGATAATCTGTAAAATTTAGCCACTAAATTAAACATGAATGTCCAGAATTCTAAAAAAAATAGTTCACATAATTCTATATCATGATGTGAAATTAAAATGAAAAAAAAATGGGGCACTAAAAAGCATGTGCAGAGAAAGCATATAAAATAAATGCAAGAAATTAAAAAAAATTAAGACAAAGCCCATATTCACCCACACACCAATGAGAAGCACCATTATAAAGAATAAAGAAAGATGTTGTTGAAGTCAGGGACAGAAGTCTTGAATGGAAGAAATATCTATGTAAAAAGCAAAATGGCAACATACAGAAAATAGTGAACACTGTCAGATGAACATTTACATCTATAGACAAATCCATAGCACTAAATCCAATAGGCGATTTTACATCCTCATTTCATTTGACCTGTTACAGGTTTTGACCAAGCTGATCACACTGCTTTGATGCACTTTCTTCACTTGGATTCCAAGAACCCCACACACTCTGCTTCTCTCCTTGCTCTTGTTACTCCTTCCCAGGTGCTCTATTCTTTCTCTTCATTACTGACTTAATGTTGGAGTGCCCACAGCTTAGTCCTTGGTCCACACACTAACTCTTGGTTTCATCCAGGTTATCAATATCATCTATAGGCTGATGCCTCCCCAATTTAAATCTCCATTCTAGATCTTTCACATGAACTTTACACTCATATACCCTACTACCCAATATTTCTGGGTAGACCTAAAGTCCAAAACTGAACTCCTAATCTTCCACCTCTGACTTCCTTCATGTAATTTTCCTCGTACCAACTGTGAGAAATTTCATCCTTGGAATTGCCCAGACCAAACCTTTGGAGTTATTCTTGGTCTCCCTTTTCACAACATACCCCATATTAAATCCTTTGAGAGGACCTTTTGCTCTATCTTCAAACTATATCTGGCATTTGACCCCTTTTAAGCACTTCTTGCCCTGCTGGGTAGCTCAGTTGGTTAGAGCATTATCCTAATATGCCAAGGCTGTATGTTTGATCCCCAGTCAGGGCACATGTAAGAAGCAATCAATGAATGCATAAATGAGGGGAACAATAAATCTCTTTTTCTTTCTCTCTCTCTCTCATCAGTAAATAAAATTCAAAAACTTGAAGCATTTCTCCACCCTGGTTTGAAACCCCATCAACAATCACTGGATTACTTCAGCAGTGTCCTGCCTGGTCACCCAGTACTTATCCTTGCCTTCCTACAATCTGCCCACTATGCAGCAGCAGAGTGATCCATTCAATACCCACGTCCGAGTAGATTGTTTCTCTGTTCAGAATTGTCTACGCTAACTCTCTGTTGTCCTCAGTAAAAGCTGAAGTTCATGCAGTCATCTGCCAGGCTCCGTATGATCTAGTCTGCTCCCCTGTTATTTACCTCTCTGACCTTCTCTACGACCCTTCCCTGCCGCCAGTACCCCAGAAAGCCACATTTGCCCCTCGCTTTTCCATGAGCACATCAGGCTCACTGTCACCTTGGCACCTCTGTTCTGGATGTTGTCTCTCCCAGGAATGCTCTACCCTCAGACATCTGCTTGGCCAACTCTCCCAACTTCTCAAATACTTGCTTAAATCTCACCTTGATAAAGTTTACCTTGGCCACCCCTTTCAATATTGCAGCCTAACAATTGTCCACACCCCTGCCAATCAGGATGTCGAATCCCCCTACTTTGCTCTGCTTTTTCTTTTGTTTCATGGCATTTTTAACTTTCTGAAATGCCATATCATTCACTTATTATCTGTTTTTATTGGTTGTATCTTCTTGCTAGGATGTGAAATCCATGAGAGTAGATGCTTTTGACTATTTTGCTCCCTAATGTACCCAAAATGCACAGGATTAAATTATTATTAAATGAGTTTATCCTTATATAATGAACTTTTGGGTTATGATCTATCTGTACAAGGTCTATCTGGAGAAAGTCCAGCCATTGTTAACACAATGAGAGTAGTTCACATGACATCGAAGTCACCTGGCAACCAAGGAGAGTGGACTGGAATGCATATGTGTGAACAAGGACAACTTCACGGTACTTGTCAATGGTGGCGGGAGACACCACTGACTGAGAATATGTGCTGTGTGGCCACTGCATTCAATATGACTGAGTAGATCAATGATTCTGCATCAACTTTTACATTAAGCTTGAATGTTCCTCCTGTGAAACTATTCGGATGATTCCGAAGGCCACCGCTATGGGCAACTGGTGATTGGCCACTTTATCAGGACAATGTGCTCGCTCACTCATCACATCTCACACAGAAATTTTTGGTCAGACATCAACTCGCCCAGGTGACTCAGCCCGGCTACAGACCCGCTTTGGTGCCCTGTGACTCCTGGCTTTTCCCAAAACTAAAATCACTTTTGAAAAGAAAGAAACTTCACACTGTATATGAAATGCAGGAAAACACTCAATGGGGCAGCTAATGGCGACTGGGAGAACTGTGAGGTCCCAAGGTGTCTACTTCAAAGGGGACTGAGACATCATTGTCCTATGTACAATGTTTCTTGTATCTTCTATCTTCTCCAATAAATGTCTCCATTTTTTATGTTACATGGCTGGATACCTTCTGGACAGACTTCACACACATCATTTTTATGCCACTGGGTGGACCTCAGCACATCCCCCAAATACCATGCATATTCAATACAGGTCCAGAATTCATTGTTGTTGTTATTTAAGAGTTGATGCCATTAAAATTGCAATTACATATTAAGTATTTAGTAGATTCAAACCTGTGTCCTGAGGAATATAATAATATAAAAATATGGTCTTTAAAATGTATTGGTCTAGTAGGGAAGAATATCATAATGGTCACATTTATCTGACTGGTAAATTTCTTCATTCTAGCTATAGTTCTCCCTTGTGAAAACTAATACAATAGCATGTATTTTCAGGAGTTCAGGCAAAAACATTTACTCTCCCTATCTTTTCTTCGGCACTTTAGAATTGTAGTAAATGAAGCATCTGGTTACCTGGTTAACTCCTCTCTAATGGGATCACAAATTCATTTAATCCTTGCTTCTTAAGGAGCCCCCTGGAGGCCCAGCCAAATGCTGACTTAAAGTTAATAGGCTTTCAGCATCACCATCTAGGTACACATTGTTATTTAAATGCCACAGGGACCTTCAAATGGCTTTAAGTAGATGAAATATTATTATGTTCATGTGTGATGTTTTGTAGTGCTGATATTTTAAAAATATTTGATATTTTAAACAAAGTCATAAAATACACAATCTGTCCCTGGTTGCTACAACTGAAACTGTATCTATGGAAACAAAACTCAGTGACCATGAATGTTAATCCATCTGCATTTTCCCAAAGAAGTAGAAAATGAAAATCTCAATTTCAATGACATGTTTTGCAAATGATATCTCCTGACGAAAGAGAGTGGGTGAATTGATATTTTAAAACATGTAAGAAAAATGTTTTGTTCTTAATGTGGGCATATTAATACCCTATCCTTTTCAATCTTTGAGAATTGTAGGAGCTGTAATGAGTAGACAGCTAAGAATGATAGAATTCTGGTGCTTGGTTGAGCACTTATGTAATACTTCAGTGCTCAAACTCGTAGTGTCAGGTTTGATTTCAACAACATATCTGTCCCATCACCCAAAACCTGCTTACCACTGCCCATCGATCTACATACATACTGACTTAATTTTGTCATGCTGTTTCAAATTCTTTAGTCAAAATATCATTTATTTCCCTAACGCTGCTTTTCAAATGAAACTCTCTTTTTTTTTTGTCCTGATACTACTAGCTGACAGCAAATATATACGAAAAGGAGGGTTTTGCTTTGGAAAAAGAGTAGAGACGAGTTCTTATATAAAATTGTATAGGGTGACGGGGACTTATGCTTCTGACTTTATATGAATACCTATACCTATACTTATAGGCTTGTGTATCTCTTTTTGTATCTATCTGTATTTGGATGAGAGCCCATTTAAAAATAGAACCATTTTTATGAGCAACATTTTTCCCATTACAAATAGAAATAGTCATACTGAATCCAACAGGGAAAAATGGATATTGTTACAAGTTAGATGTCATTTTGTAGAATATAATGATATTTTATTGAATGAAAAATGATGAGAAACTTGGTATTGTTTTCTAGACATCAATATGCTAGCATCTTTGGGGCACCTTTGGGAAGTTGTAATCTGGAGTAGCAGTCTTCTCTTTCAATCTGAAGTCAGGCTTAGAGTAGGCTAGACAGGGGAGATCACTCAACATTGTTGTGTGAGATTGAACTTGGGGAGCTGGAGAGCACCATGAATATCCCCAGAGTGGAGGGAAAAGGACTCTGGAAACTGGAAATGGATGGAAGAAGGAGGCAGGAAGATTCCAAAGAGAGTTCTCAGCTCTTTCATCATTTTTCTAGAGTCCAAATCTAACATAGCACTATATTTCTTTTGTTTTAATATGTAATCTTGATCTTAAACATTTTTTCTTGTAAAATCACTTAATATAGGGCTCAAAATGTGTGTGTGCATGTATATATATATATATATATATATATATATATATACACACACACATATATATATGACTTTCTTTTTTTTAAACAATTTATTTATTTATTTTTTAGAGAGGGGAAGGGAAGGAGAAAGAGAAGGAGAGAAACATCAATGTGTGGTTGCCTTCCATTGGCCCCCTACCCTACCGGGGACCTGGCCTGCAACCCAGGCACATGCCCTAGACTGAGAATCAAACCAGTGACACTTTGATTTGCAGGTGGGCACTCAACCATTGAGCCGCAGCAGCCAGGGCTATATGAATGACTTTCTAAGAAGTAAAATGTATTTTACTTACCCTCTAAAATAAAATCACAAACTTTACCATTCACATTTCATCTCAACAAACATATTTGAAATGAATGTTACTCAGTTATTATCGTTTGCCTAAAAGAGCTAGAAAATAGAACACCATACCTGGTGAGAGTTCAGTGCCACACCCTGAGAAAGGTAGGTCACACAGGTCATCTGGGGGTAGTTTGCTGTGGCATGTGAATTACTGTTTTTGGAATACAGAAGTCCTATAATTTAGGCTAATTTGTAATGGCAGCCATTTCTATTGACGGAATAATCACTTCTCTTGTAAAAGAGGAAAAGCTGTGATTTAATAAAATATTGCACAATCAATATTTAAACAACCATAGTACCGTAGTTGATAGCAAAAATATGTATGATATATGTTGTTACTGATACTCTAGTGTCATAGTATTTCATAGAATGCAAATATTTACAAAAATGTTGTACATTAAATTCTTATATTTTTTAATTGGTCTTCTTTCCAACATATGAGGTCCATCTGGAAGAGAAGTCCAGCCATTGTCAATGTAACAAGAATGGTTTGTATGACATAGATGTAACCTGACAGCCAAGGAGAGTGGACTGGAGTGCACATGTGTGAGCAATGATGACTTCATTGTACTAGTCAGTGGGGGTTGTACGTGCCATTGAGTGAGCATGTGCACTGTGTGGTTGTCACATTCAAAATGACTGAGCAAGTAGAACAACACATCTGCATCAGATTTTGCATTAAGTTTGAACATTCCTCTGTGGAGGTTATTTGGATGATTCAGAAGGTCACACCTATGGGCAACTGGTAATTGGCAGCTTTATCAGGACAAGCATCCATGCAGGCCTCATGTCTTGTGTAGAGTTTTTAGCGACACATCAAATCACCCAGGTCACTCAGCCCCCCTACAGCATAGATTTTGTACCCTGTCACTTTTGAATTTTCCCCAAATTAAAATCACATTTGAAATGGAAGAGATTTCAGGCCAACCATGAGATTCAGGAAAATATGACTAGGCAGCTGGTGGCAACTGGGAGAACTGTGTGAGGCCTCAAGGTGCCGGCCTCAAGGTGACTAAGGCTTCATTGTCCTGTGTGCAGTGTTTCTTGTATCTTGCATCTTCTTCAATAAATGTCTCTATTTTTCATGGTATGTGGCTGGATGCCTTCTGGACAGATCTCTTACAACTCTAGCAATATTGATGTATTTCTATATATCTATATCAATACTATTGGTATGAATATATTGATGGAGAACAGAGGGGCAGACCACTGATGACTTAGAATAAAGAGGAAAATTCCCTGGTGCACTGGCAGCATAACATGACATCTCACTGGTCCATTATATTAAATGAGAGAAAAATCCAACAGCTTTTACAGTGTCATGAATACTACATGGCTAAGAGGGAAATTACTAATACTAATATATGTCATGAGCACCTTGTATACTGTAAAGTGCAGAAAAAGTAACTGATTTTTATGACATTAAAAACTGAAGTTTCAGTCTGCTAGTACATGTGACAGAGTGTGAACCATAGTTAATGAATACAGTTTGGGAAGAATAAAAGTTAAAATCAGACTTGTCCATTCTCTTCCAGAAATGTAGTCACATATTTCACAGAGAATGTAGATCAGAGTGGCCCCTAGAATGTCCTTGAGGGATAGTGAAATTCAGAAGCTCTAAGATGGGAAAAGAGAGAAAAATCTGGAACCATAATATAGAGAATAAATATCTATCATTAAGACATCTTCCTATTTCTCTCTCTAATCTCTACTTGATTTTGTAAATGGTAGCTGTAAATCTTGACTCTATATGTGCTAAGTTTGGAATCATAGCTTCTTAAAAATTAACTGAAAATGTTTATTTCTCCCAAAGGCATATGTTTTTTCTTGAAACAGGACTAACTTTATCTTAAAAATCTTTTTTTTAACAACAAACATTTTATTTTTTAAAATATATTTTATTAATTATTCCATTACAGTTGTTCTATTTCCCCCTTAATTCCCCTCCACCCTGCACACCCCTTCCCCACCATTCCCCCCCTTTAGTTTATGACCACGTGTGTCAAGTTCTTTAGATTTTATATTTCCCATACTATTCTTGTCCTCCCCCCTATCTATTTTCTACCTACCATCTATGCTACTTATTTTCTGTACCTTCTCCCCCCTTATCCTTCTCCCACTCCCCTGTTGCTAACCCTCCATGTGATCTTTATTTCTATGGTTCTGCTCCTGATCTAGCTATCCTCTTAGTTTGCTTTTGTTTTAGGTGTGGTTGTTACTAACTGTGAGTTTGCTGTCCTTTCACTGTTCATCTTTTTTATCTTCTTTTTCTTAGGTAAGTCCCTTTAACATTTCATATAATAAGGGCTTGGTGATGATGAACTCCTTGAATTTGATCTTATCTGAGAAGCACTTTATTTGCCCTTTCATTCTAAATGAAAGCTTTGCTGGATAGATCAATCTTGGACGTAGGTCTTTGGATTTCATGACTTGGAATACTTCTTTCCAGCCCCTTTTTGCCTGTAAGGTCTCTTTTGAGAAATCTGCTGACAGTCTGATGGGAACTCCTTGGTAGGTGACTGTCCCCTTAGCTCTTGCTGCTTCTAGGATTCTCTCGTTCATTTTAATCTTGGCTAATGTAATGATGATGTGCCTTGGTGTGTTTCTTCTTGGGTCCAACTTCTTTGGGACTCTCTGAGCTTCCCGGATTTCCTGGAAGTCTATTTCCTTTGACAGATTGGGGAAGTTCTCCTTTATTATTTGTTCAAATAAGTTTTCCACTCGTGGGTGTTCCTCTTTCCCTTATGGTACCCCTATAATTCAGATGTTGGAACATTTAAAGGTGTCCTGAAGGTTCCTAAGCCTCTCCTCATTTTTTTGAGTTCTTGTTTCTTCATCCTTTTCTGTTTGGTCATTTTTTTCCTCCTTCTGGTCTACTCCTTTGGTTTGAGTCCCAGTTTCCTTTCTATCACTATTGGTTTCCTGTGCATTTCCATTCATTTCAATTAGTTTAGCCTTCATATGTTCCTCTAATTTGTGACTAAAATCAACCAGTCTGTGAGCATCCTGATCACCAGTGTTTTGAACTGTGCATCT
This sequence comes from Artibeus jamaicensis, assembly GCF_021234435.1. Lineage (NCBI taxonomy): Eukaryota > Metazoa > Chordata > Mammalia > Chiroptera > Phyllostomidae > Artibeus > Artibeus jamaicensis. Next base: position 5,546,896 of record NW_026521954.1, read on the forward strand.
GAAAGTTTGACTATTTCCTCATCGCTTACATTTATTGGCCCTGGGGCTCTGAGTTGTTCTTGAGCCATGTTTTGATCTGTTTGTGCCTGTTAGGTATGAGGAGCGGAGCCTTAGTTGTTCACCAGGGCAGGGCCACCCAGGTCACAGGTTTGTGATGCTGTATGTGGGGGTGGCGTCAGATGGGGACAATGGCTGTCCCCTCTGCCGCTTCCTGTCGCTGGGGCCTGTGCAGTCAGTCTCACTGCTCGCTCCTTCACCTGTTCATCTGAGCGCGAATGTGTGACCGTGGTCAGCCCTTAGTGGGTCTGCCCACAGCTGCTGGTGCACCTGGGTTGTACACCTGGGTTGTGCGCCTGGGTTAGTCCAGTGGATCTTTTCTGCTGGTCCTGTTCTGCTGCTGGCTCTGCCCCTCTTACCAGTTTGGCTGAAGGGTTCTTTGTTGTCAGACTTCTGTATAGTTCAATTTTCTGTGGTTTGGCTGCATTTTTGTTGCTAAAACTTTGTTGTTTTTAAACTTGGTTGTGCAAGAAGGCACAGTGCTTCCACCTACACCTCCATCTTGGTGAAAGTCCTGTCTTAAAAATCTTTAATTCATATTTCAGATCCTTAAAACAGTTTGGTTGTGAATATATATATATATATATATATATATATATATATATATATATAATATATATATATTTATAGCAAACTATATAATCTTTTTTAAATGGCATGACATGATATTCACTATAGTCAGATGAATGTTTTGTTCCAGAGAGAGAGAGAGAGAGAGCGTTGTTCAAGAAACTTTAAAACCTTTAGACTTCAAAAATTGTTTAGAAATATTACAACAGAAATGTATAGATGTCTCAAGTAGAAAACCATTTCTTTTGTGAAAAGGACATAGTTTCAACACTGGTTTATTGATGAGATGTAATGCTACTGAAATGCTCTCCACAGGGCACTTTGGCATCACCTGTTCTCTCACGGAATTTACTTAAAAGACTATGAAAATGACTCCTTTCCATCTTGGGAAAAGTAGAAAATTTCCAATAAAGGAATCATTTCTCCCTTCACCATTTTCTAAAGGATGGGGATTTTTGAATGATAAGTAGGGGGCTGTTATCAAAAAGCTTAAGGGATTATAAATTATGAAAAAGTACAAAATTCCTTCTGCAGAAAACTGCATTTCTGGTAATTATCATACAAATGAGCTCTGTGGCTGATTGGCAGGATACACTATAAGCAAATAAAAGTTTGATAAAAAGAAAACATTTCTCTCCTATAAAATTGCTCTCACCAGAGTTAATCATTGTGACAAATGAATTCATTATTTAGTTCAGATGAACACATTTCGAACATGAATTCTTACTGACCTCATCGAGTCCACTTTCTGGAAAACACAGGGCTTGGTTGTAATGAATATTTATGTCCTGCACAATCTCATGGGGTGACTGTGTCATTAGTGAGATCATGTAACTTTCTTCGGCTTCCAGGGTAAATGTCAATGAAAGTACAGACCCGTGAAATCGGAAGGTGCATTAACTGCTTTTCTCGAGGAGGCACACGGCAGGTCATCCTGGGGGCTGGAGCTCTACGGTGGCCGGCACCTAATTCAAAGATAGCAGGAGAGTCTGAGCTGCCCTTGCAGGAGAGCACATCAATATTTCATGGAAACTAAAGACTGAATCTGTTATCAAAAGGAAGCCAGCGCAGGAGACAGGGCAGCAGGTATCTGTGGCCTGGAGAAGAAAGTAGTCGTGAGAACACAAAGGGTGAGTCTGAAGGACACCGCCAGGCATAAGCCGTATTTTTATCAATTGCTCCTGCTTTGAACCTAATTCTCTGATATTCTGCTTGTCGAAGGCCAGCTTTTACTGCTCCCCAGCTCCATCTGAAGCTGGTTTGCTATAAACTATAATTTCTTATGAAGAAAGCAATGAGAATCTTTCAATTCTTCAAGGTCATGTTGATATAGATTTGTTCATTAAAGTATAGGTTTCTCCATCCCCTCTCAGCAATTTATGTACTGGGCCACCATCTTGGCTTGGGTTCCTTATAAAGGCAGCCTTAGGGGCAAGAATTTGATGCAGGTTTTGGCTGGGTGCACTCAGAAGGCACAAGTGAAAGGAGGGAGTGAGACAGGGAATGTGTGACCAGAACAGAAGCCATCCAGGCAGCAAGGTGTGGGCCCCGGGGCATAAATTCTTCTGGTGACCTTCTGGAAGGATGGGGAGGCTGTGTCTCTCTCTTCCCAGCTTCCACTGCCTGCTCGTGGCTTGTAGGGATGTTAGCTTCCTGGCACTAGCAGGCTGCCCCAGGCACACCTCGGAGGTGCTGGGGAGAATGCTTGGGCAGAAAGAAAGAGATGCAGAGGTGACAGACCCTTGCGATGGGAAATCGCATAGGGCTAAGCGTCTGCAGCTCGGAGACAAATTGGGTGGGCAGAGGGGCTATAGAGTTACAGCCATTTTCTCCTCCTGAAGTTTAAGCACATCTAAAAGTAACACTGTGTCATTTCTCCAAGGCTCTGCCTTCAACGGTCAGGCAAATGGAATCAATGCTGTGTCCTTAATGCACATTGCTTTCCCTTTAATGGCTCTGTGACAATTTTTACTTCAATTTCCTCAACTGCAACTTGGAGATAATCATTACTGTATTGATAGGGCTGTCCAGTAAAATACAGGAAATCTAGTTCAATTTGAATTTTATATAACAAAGATCCTTTTTTTTAGTATACATATATCTCACACATGCAATTTTAGAGGTATACTTACAGCAAAAAAGTATTTGAAGTTCAAAATGGTCTCTGAACTTCCTTTAGTTATTCTTAGCCACGCGACTGGTGCGTTCCTCATGCACAGGTAATGCCTAGAATCCATGCTGGAGGCTTTGGAAATGATGTGCAGGGACTTCAGTGGCAGAACTAGCAGGTGGCAGTCAGGTAGCGGATGTGCCCGCCTGAACCAGAGACTGGCATAAAACTCAATGTACTTCATTCTGCTCTCACCATGAAGTAAAATGACAATGCAGGAGGAAATGAAAAACAAAGTTTGGAAGTCATCACTTCCACTTTCATAAGAAGAAAAACTTAAAATCAATGACTTTGCTTGGATATAAAACTGAGTTCAAAGACTTCAATATGGAAAGTGGGAAAAAAGAGTAGCTCTCTACTGGAGAAACCCAGCAAACGCTGTCTTGGCCAGGTGATTGAGATCGCCATCAACAATGTTAAATCGGAGGAAGAGCATGGACCTGTGATGTGATGTGATGTGATGTGATATGATGTGATGTGATGTGATGTGATGAGCACATCCCTCTCTCTATCTGTGTGGTCTCCCTGCTCAGAATCATAATCTTAGTCTAATCACGAGAAAAACATCAGGCAAACAAAAGCACCTGGCAAGTACTCCTAACACAGTCAAGGTCATCTAAACTCAGGAGAGTCTTGGAAACTGTCACAGCCAAGAAGCACTGAAGGAGACATGACCACTGTATGTGATGTGCTATCCAGGACAGAACACCGGAAAAGAAAAGGACACTATAAAAATATTGAGAAAATCTGAACTGAGTGTGGACTTGAGCTAATGATAATAATATATTGTCCCATTATTTGTGACAAATATACCCAACTAATGCAAGATATTAATAGTAGGAATAACTGGTGTGAGGAACATGGGGACTATCTTCATGCTTCACGGTGTTTTTGTAAATCTCAAATTGTTCTAAATATTAGAAACAAATGAGGAAACTATAAACATGAGTAAAATCCAGTAGAAGAAACAAGCAGTAGTGTTAGAATCTCCAATAAAAGCAGTTGCACTAGATACAGATATAAAATATACACAGATAATATTTAAAAAGTAAAAATAAAAGAATAAGAACAATCAGGAAATAACAAACCACCAAAAAGAAGACAGCAGACTCTTTAAAAATAAAAATAGTAATAAATATATACTTTGAGAAAAACAAAATATGATTGTTAAGAACTATCCTGAAGTTAAGAACTTTATGGATGTATTTCATAGCATAATAGGCAGAGTTGAAGAAAGAAATACTTAGGTAAAAGACATAACTGAAAAAGCTTAGCCAGAATTCAGCCCATAGAGATAGTGGGATTGAAAATAAGAAAAGAAGTTAAGAGATGTGGATAAAACAATGAGAAAGAACATTACACAACTATTCTGATTTTCAGAGGCAGAAAAGAGAAAATATGTAAGGAGGTCACAATTTACATGAAAATTCTTTGTCATCTCTTAAAGCAATAGCTAGATCCATCCAGTAATGGAAATAATATTAAGCATCAGTTGTATCACTTCTAGACCAATTCAGCTTCTATGAGCATCTTTTGCGAATACCGCACTGATTCTTAAATACTACTGGAACAAACTGACGTAAAGGCGTGCAAAAAAGTCACGAGTAGCCCTTGTGAAAATGACACCTCTTTGTGCAAGAAACTCTTGCATTCATATGATATGACCTGTTAATTAAATTGTCTTTTTTTTCTTTTTTTCCAAAGCTAACATATGTTGACTAAGTTTAGGTCTCTCTGAACTGACTCCATTGAGTGGTCAACAATGTCCTTTTTAATAACTAATGAAAACGTGAAACTGCTCCAAAATGTCAATTTAATAGTTCTCGAAAGTGAATGATTTACCTGGAAGAAGGGGCAGAAAGAGCCCCACCCCCGCTTATCTTTTTAGAGTGCAATGCATTTAGTAGAGGCTGTACAGATACACCTCAGTCTGGTCTTGTGTTAGATCCAGAGAAAAGAAGAAACGAAGAATTAGAATCAGAACCTGTGAAATGAGGACAAAAGGCATAGCCAGAGCGAGCCCTAGGCAGAACCAAGAGAGAACATGTTGGGTTGGCTAAAAAATTTGTTTAGTTTTTTCTGTAAAATAAAAGACACAGTGTTCACCTTTACCAACAACTTTATTGATTTGGATATTTTGAGAATGTCGGCTATCTCCTGCTATTGGCTTCTAGTAGGGAGAGGCCAGGGGTGCTGCTAAACATCTTCCAATGCATAAGTCAGCCCCGCAGCAAAGAATTATTTGGCCAAAATGTCAACAGTACCATGAAACCTTGCAAACCACCTTTGACACATTCAATCAGTCACAACACCTTCTCCATACACTGCACAGATCTCTTCATTTTTGCTTTTCGGTTGCATTCTTTCCTTTCTTGAAATAATGAAGCATGACTTGCAGAAAATGTCATGTGTTTTCCTGCATCTTCAACACTAAATTGGCTGCACAAAAATTCACAAACTTTGATTTTTTTAAATGCACACTGACATGACAGCTGTCACAATACAGTCTAACAAAATTATTTTAAACGAAGTTAAAGACAACTAAGTACTATTAGAGCCATGGTATGGAAAAAAACAAAACAAACTTTTTGGCCAGCCCAATATGTTAGGGGAACTAAGGAACATTGCAAGGTTTATTATTGTGGACTGTTCACCAATCATCAACCATGTCCAGTGTTCAGGGGGGAATCACAGGTATCTCCCTACTAAGAAATCTGTCCTATTTTGGATAATTACATCTACAAAATGTTGCCTTTCTTACCCCTCCAGGGAACAATTCTTTCTGTGTGGATTTTAGAAAGAACAAACAGAATGGCAAAGTAGACCTGCAGGGTCAGCTCAGAGATGCATTTCTGAAGGGACTCTTCTGAAGGCAAAGATCCAATTAAGGTGAGCAGATGTATTTTTTAAGTATCCTCATTAGAGAAATAGCAGTAGGTTGCAGAATACTGGAATGTTTATTTTAGTTTTGTCAAGAAAAGGCTGAGTCAGTTATATCACTCGTATATTTCTGAAAAGAAGTATCTTTATGGAATGGCCAGTGAATTAATACCTTTATAAAGATTGCTGAGATTAGTTTTCTCAACAAGAACACAATGTAAGGTAAGAAGTGCTGACTGCCCATTGCTTCTAAATAAAAACAAGACAAACATGCAGGGCAAAAACAGCCCAAAACAAACAAGCCGCCCCTCTCCCCAGCCACCAGAAATTAGCATATAATCCATTTTTTCATAGTTCACATGCCACAGAGTTTTCCCTTGATTTTCCAATTGGAAAGTACTGTGGGATCAGACCCTAGGAGTTCCATGAAAGGTTTTGAGAAAACAAGTGCGTGCCTTCAGTTTTAAACATTCATGTAGCTGACTTTTTAGCAGTTGACACATTCAAGTGTAAATGTGATGATATTCCATTCTTTCCAAATAGGCTGCATTCCAGTTTTTCACGCATGGTTTGAGAGAATATTGTGGCCGAGGGCAAAGGCTGGGTTTAAGTCATGCCTTTACTTAATGCACATTTACTGAGGACTTCGTTTGTGCTCAGTATTGTTGCTGCACTGGACTTAGAAGGACAGTTAAGACACTGTTGTGCTGTCAAAGAACTCACAGTGTAGTGGAAGAAATTGGCTCATTAACAGCTAACTATTATATGAAGTGACAAATGCAACATGAGATGTTAGCACAGAGGGTTTAGGTGGTGCTAAGGTAAGTAATAGCAGAACTGTGATTAAAAGATTAAGTACCAGGTATCCAGACTAAGGAGAGCAATGGCAGCAAGAGGGAGGCCCTCCCAGGCTGTTTGACCTCCAAGGGTCCTTTCTGACCCTGCACTTCTAAGCACATCAGTATAATTAAGTCACTTCACTGTTTCCCCCAAGTTCTACTACTTAATAAGAAAAGTGGGGGGGGGGGGATCACTTAATGGCTAGAGAACTCAAAACCTAAATTAGCAGGAGGCTATTAATGGATGGGTGCCTCATTTAGCTAACATTTTTGGAGAATAAGAGATATCGCGAAAGTGAAATTTCCAATTAAACGAACACTGCCCTTTGCAACAGCAACACTTTCAAAGTCTAAGCATATTTATTATGATGTATTTTTAAAATGTATAGCTTGATTTCCTGCCTGGCTAAGTGGAAGATAATTGAAGGCATTTTTAGCATCTGTGGCTCTTTCAGGATCCTAATGATGAATTCCAGTCAGTTCCCTACTCCTAATCCAGCTTCGGCCCTTCTCTTAACAGCAAACCATTATCTGTCTCTACTTCTGTTTGGTTAGCAGCTGCTAAGGGCCCTTTTAACGCCCATTCCAGTTAGCGCTCCTGACCTGTCTCATAGTTGCAAGGCTGGGTAAACTATTAATTTTAAGCTTTTAATTTTTGGTGTAAGGTTAAAAGGTCTAACTTTTGGAGAGATGAACAAGCATTCATTGGGTGTCTAATATGTGGCAGGTTTTGTGTTTAGTTCTTATCTTGTGTCTTGATTTGCTCAGGCTGCCATAACAAAATGCCGTAGGCTGGGCGTCTTAATGGATGTGTCTTTTTCACAGTTCAAATGGCTAGAAGTCCCAGTTCAAGGTCCATCCAGAAAGGTCAGTGAAATCTCCCTTTCTGACTTCCCATGGCTTCTTATGCTCAAAAGGCAAAGACAGTGAATGCATTCTCTGGTGTCTCTTCTTATGAGAACACTACTCCTACTGGATCGAGGCCCCACCCTTATGAGCTCATTTAATTTCAGTTACCTCTATAAAGGGCCTATGTCCAAATATAGTCACATTAGAGATTGGGGTTTCAACATGTGAGTTTGAGGGAAACGCAATTATTCGGTTCACAATGCCTTGTTACTTCACACAAGTCTTGCATTAGTCCTGTGTCATTCAGGCATTATTATATCTATACACTCAGATGAGACTAGGGAAGGTGAGGGCTTTCGGAAGTTTAGAGCTTGTTTGTGTCAAGGCTGGGAATCCAATCCAGAAATTTTGACTTTGTATTTGTCTCTTGTTTTACCATTTATCAGGACCTCTATGAATGGTACAAAGTCTTCTACTGGTTCAAACCACGAGCCTCAGCCTCGTTTTGAGCTTCTTTCTGTCACCACCCTTCTCCTTCAATCCAATCCATCCCTGCAGCAGAAATTTTACCTTCGAATTCTCTCTCCAGTCAAATGCGTTTTCCCAGATCTGTTGCTGTCCCCTTAACCAGGCCATCCTTTTCCCTGTGGGTTATTGCAGAAGCTTCACGATGCTGTCACCACCTTTTATCTTCCCATCTCCGATCATCTGATATGTGCCCCTAACCTAATCCTCCGAAAATGCAAACCTGATAGAGTCACTTCCTCCTAAACCACTTCAATGAGCTGACACTTTCAGGATACAGTTTTTATTTGGCATAGAAGGCTTTCCATGATCTGGGTCTACCACTTGGGACATTTGTACGTACATATTGCTGCTGTTTTCTGGAATCCTCTCTTCCTTGTTCTTCATTTGAATAGCTTCCCACCATTCTTTAAGCTTATCTGCAATGTCTCCTGCTCTAGAAGGCCTTTCCTAACCTTGCTGACTCTCCACTAGATTAGACAGCTCTCCTCTCGATTCTTCGATTTCATTAGCATAAAAATTTCTATACTGCTTGGAAATGTGATGTTTAACTGTCTGACCGACACACAAAATTACAACATTTTGATATAGGAACCTTATTTTTCTAATAATTAGCTTCAGTTCTCACTTTATGTAATAGAGAAACACCCCCAAATAAAAGTGATTTAAACAGAATGAATTTCTCTTTATATAAATATACAGAAGTTAGGAAATCTACAGATTATACAACATGTTTTCCATTGTCAAGACACACACTTCTTCTACCTTCCTACTTTTTTCTCTTTTTCGTGGGTTGATAAACTAGTTGCCCATGGGATGACTACCTGTTTTGTAAATGAGGTTTTATTGGAACATGTCCTTTTTTCAGGCATTGTCTATGGCTACCTTTTTGCTATAATGGTAGAGCTAAGTAGCTATGATAGAGGCCTTATGGCCCACAGAGTCTAAAGCTATATGGCATTAATAGTTTCAATGCCACTTCATATTCCAAAATGGCTATTGTAACTTCAGTCACTTTTTTTTTCATTGAATTGATACCAGGAAAAAGGAAGTAAATGGAGAAAGGCCTACCTTCTCCTTTTTATATGACATTTCTCAGAAGTTCCAGACCACACTCCTCTTAAATATTATTGGCCAGAATTCAGTTGCAGGACCACACCAAGCAGCAAGGGAACCTGGGAAATGTAGTCTTTTTATGGTCAGCAACATGCCCAGCTGAGTGTTGGTTAGGAGGAAGGGTTGGCAAGATGCTATAGTAAGCAACTACTGTCTCTGCCACAATCTTATTAAACATGTTCAGCCCAGTATCAATAAACTCGTGATGAATACAGAATTGTCTGTAAAGTTTTTAGTGATGAGTACTATATCCCAAGACTAAACAAATGACCTCTGATTATGCTACAGAGAACCAAGGTTACTAGACAGTTGACCTTTGGGTAAGTGTTTGTGGCTCTTAGCAACTGCAGGACTCCAATTTGCCTTTTTTGGCATAAGCTATTTTTGCTAGTAATTTTGTTTATTTGAATTTGTATATATTAGTTGATCGTCTGTAATTTAATGGTATACATTTTACTATAATTACTTATTTTCTTCAAAGAAAAAGTCCTCTTCCTTACTCCTTTAAATACAGATAATGTGGGCCCAGTTAAGCTAAAGGCACTACTTCTGGGTTAGGAGTGCCGGAGTAAGAGGACAAGTAAATAAGGACTGTTTTCTTGGACCGGTAGTGGAAGCGAATTCACTGAAGAAGCATCAGAAGATGTCTCACTATTTATTGCAGGTCCTGTGGTTTCCCACGTCCTCAGTGCTCCTGTGAAGCTTTGCATGGACGCAGTGTGGCAGTCAGCGATCAGCTCTCACAGACGGGACATAAAACCGTGGGCTGTGAGTGGGGGCTGTGACCCCACAGAGGTGCCCTGAGCTTCTGCTTTCATGTGCGCCTTTCACTTATTTCTCCTCCTTTCCAGCCTTCTTCTCTCATAGCTTTGAGTGGCTCTGCATTCTGGGATAGTAGTGGCTGGACAGAAAAGAGATGCTCTGTGTGATTCTGTCTGAGGCTCCTCTCACTGCGTGGTGCCCGTGGTCCACAGGCAAGGACTCAGCTGCGGTTTCACCACCTGTTTTAGACTTGGGATACCATTTCTCATGTAATGACTGCCTTGTCCAAAGGGGCATTTTGCAACGATTAGGGAGCAGAGGTACGCTCTTTTCCTCGCATTACTTCATGAGTGCTGTAAAGGTCCTGCTAGTCAGTCGAACAAAAGGGTGAGTAGCGCTGGGTTGGAGAACACAGTTTGGCCATAGATAGAAGGCAGTCTGACGATTCATTCTTTCCTTGCTCCAAATACGCTGCATTGAAATTTTCTTTTCCTCATTTGTTGTTTCTAATTAGCTTTGAAATGATTCTGTGGTTCAGTTTCAAGTCTGCTTTCTCCCTTCAGTGATTCCTCTGGGACTGGTTGTTCATTTATTTGGAAAAAAAGGAGAGGGAGAAAGAACATTTTGCATTTGTATAGTTCTGTGCACTGGGCCGTGGAGGGGCCGCAGATGTTGCTCCCACCCACGCATCCGAATGTGAATAATCTTGGTGCTCCTGGCAAACTTCTACTTCAGGCAGCCCTCCTCCCCGGGCACTGACGGAGTTCGTCCTACAAAACGTTCGTGAAGAGCAATTTCAAACAATAACGCTGAATGCTAAAATGTATTTTATGCAGCTGGAAGAGCTCTCAACTTGAAATTAAATAATCCTTGGTCTGCTAGTAAGCTGTGAGGCTTTGGGAAAATTTAAAATTTTTTCAAGCCTCTATTTTCTTACATGTCAACTCAAAATAATGCTGTTTACATTATAAGATTGTTCTGGACACATCCTTGGCACTCAGTAATTTACTTTTGCATTCAATGGGAACATACAAAAAATTAGAATCAGTAAAAGAATTCAAAACTATTTGGTATTGTGCTTCACGATATGAAATACACGCAGGACCTTTATCCCTGTTTCTGGCACAGAGCTCTTAGAACCCCAGGGGATTCCCAAGTGATGAGAGCAAACAAGTGTCTTTTATCATGTTAATGAGGTGACTTTTGAGCACTGCCTAAGGATGGGGGCTGGTGGCCAGTGGAACCTACCATGTGATTAGAGGGTTGGAAACATCAGCCCCATCCCCCTGACCTCTGGGGAGGAGGCATGGGCTGGAGACTGAATTCAAGCGCCAGTGATCAATAATAATCAGTCACGTCTATGTAATGGTGCCTTGCTAGAACCCCCGGAGGACAGGATGGGGTGCGGAGGGTTTCCGGGTTGGTGAGCACAGGGAGACCGGGGAGAGTGCTGAAGGCCTGGGAATTTGGGGGCCTTTCCCTGTGCACCTCCTTCGCCTGATTCTTCCTGCGTTCTACTCATTTATAGCAAACCAGTGATCTAGTAAATAAAATGTTTGTGAATTATGTGAGTTGCTCTATTTTTCTATAATGTATTTTGGTCTTTCAGCTTTATTTTTGGATATTTCTTATATAATTGCTCTCTTTAGTCAGTTTTAGATATAGTACTTACTTTATACTGGATTTACAGAAAAATTGAGAATGCAGAAAATTCCCATCTATTTCCAACCTGTAGCAAAAAGAAGATTCACTGCCCTAAAAATCCCCTGTACTTCACCCTTTCTTCCCTCCACCCAAGCCTTTCACTATTTCTATAATTTTGCCTTTTTAAAGAATGTCATAGGGGTGGAATCATATGACATGTAACTTTTTTACTTAGCAAATATGCATTTAATGTTACTCTATGTCATTTTATGGCTGGACACCTCATTTCCTGTTAATACTGAAAGATATCCCACTGTATGAGTAAACACATAGCTTATTTATTGATTCACCTGTGAAATGCTGTGAGCATTCATGTGCGAGTTTTGGCATGTGCATAAGTTTTCAACTTGACTGTGAAAACAAACATCTAAGAGGACGATTGCTGGACTTTATGGCAGTAATGGGGCTATGTTTAACTTCCTAAGCGATTCAAAACTATCTTCTAAAGTGACTGTAATATTGTACAGTCCCACCAGCACTAGATGAGATTTCCTATTGCTCTACATCCTCATCAACATTTGGGATTGTCAGGGTTTTGTTTTTTTTTTAATAGGTGGATAATGTTATCTTGTTGTTTTAATTTGCAATTCCCTAATAGTATATAATGTTGATTATCTTTTCATAATTTTGATTTTTTTCCATTGGGTTGTTTGTTTTCTTATCATTAAGTTGTAAGTGATTTTTGTACATTTAGGATATAAGTTCTTCATAAGATATTCATTTTGCAAATATTTTCTCTGAGCCTGTGGCTGATCTGTTCATTTACAGAGCAGACATTTTAAATTTTACAAAGTCCAACGTATCATTGTTTTATTTCATGGATCATACTTTTGAGGATATATCTAAAGACTTCTCATCAACGCCAAGGTCATCAAGCTTTTATCTTATGTTATTTTCCAGAAAGCTTGCAGTTTTGCATTTTACATTTATGTCTATGATTCATTTTGACTGAATTTGTGTGAAACTTGTAGTCTGTGTGTAGATTTTAATTTTTTTTGCATATGCACATGCCATTGTTCCAGAACCCCTTTGTGGAAAAGGCAGCTCTGGCTCCATTGAAATGCTTTTGCTCCTTTGTCAAAGATCATTTGACTACATTTTTGTAGCTCTGTTTGTGGGCTACGTAATATTATGTTCCAGTTATCTATGTGTCTATTCTTTTGCCAACCCCATCTAACGCAATTTCATAAGTCTTGAATTTGGTTAGCATCAGTCTTCTGACTTTGTTCTTCTTCAGTATCGTCTTGATTATTCTTGGTCTTTTAGTTTTCCTTATTAACTTTAACATCAGTTGGTTGATATCCACAAATAACACTTGCTGGAATTTTGATTTAGAATGCACCAATAAAATAATCAAAATAATATAAATTATTTTCCACTAGTGATATATATGTGTTTGTGTAATGTGTGTCTATAGTTTCGACTAAGTAATATGATAAATATAGGTAAACTATTTAATGCAAACAGAAACATCTTCTCCATTTATTGCCAGCACTATGTATCTCTCAACTAAGATTCTAGATGATGATGTAACATTTGGTTGAAATGTACTACTTGAAAAAAATGTAATGAAAATTCATTAGCTACATTTTGTTCTCCTTAGATGAAACTCCTTAGGAATTAGGTCTTTGTTCTATTCAAGAAGTGAGACCTATGTCTATTTAAGGAAAACATGTCATGGGATAATTTCCTTGGAGAAGTGTCCCAAGGTCAGGTTCACTTGATCGCTTTACCAATGTTGATTTAATGAGCAAGTCACAGGAAGAGATAGAACCAAAATCCTGTCCACTTCTGTGCCAGGTCTGTTGATTATGAAGTAAGTATAATTAGAGGAAGCTGCAAGATAGGACATGTGGGGAAGGCTGATCCAAGAAACCACTAAAATCATCCTCTGAATCACAGAGCCATCAACCTGAGAAAGCTCGAGTGGAGAGAAATCTTGAGGGGAATATTAATCCTGTCCCTGAGAATAAGTAGCAGCTGCCATCTGGAATTCACACTGCTATTTTCTGGAAGATTTTTGGGAGCATATGTGACCAAAGTATCCTTCTTTGGGAAAATTGCTTGTAATGAGAAAGATGGATATTAGATATATAAAAAGTATCTTCAATCTGTTTGCTTTCAGGGTCACTAGAAGATCAAAACTGATCATGCCATTAGGGAGTATAAGCTCATCCAGGAAATTTCTGGATACTTTCTCCACTAATTAATTTTGTCAAATACATGAATACATTATGTCCAATTTACATGTACCACTGATAGATATTGCTAAGAGTCATTGTAAATAACATCAATTATTTGGCTAATGCACAGTGTCTGGAAGGGTGGGAAGGTACAGTTTATTGCCCCAAATGAAAACAACTTTATCAGAAGTCAATTATAAACATGCAAGAATTTTTAATAACCATTAAAAAATGGTATGCCACTGCTGTTTCAGTGGCAATAGTACAGTGGATGCAGAGTCGTTTTGGGCGAACGCTGGGTTCTCTGGAGTTCCTTTATTCTCCAGCCTCCCACAATTTCCCTTTTATAGTTCCTCTGTGCATTTCCCTGTTCCCTGGAGTCTCAGCTCCATCCTGAAAACAGTTCTTCCTGCTGGCTGTGTCTGGGGATGGCAACAGTGGACCGCTTTGGACAGCAATCATCTCAAACTTCTATAATAGCAGATTGTTCAGGATGGAGCATCTAAGGCAAGCTTTCCTTTGTTGATGTTTAATGTTTTTCACAGGATACAATCAATAACATTTTATACTATAGACTACACTTTCAGCAGAGAGAAGAAATAAAAAGATGCGAGTTACAAAAACATCTCTCTTGTTGCAATTTAAAGAAATTTCTTAGAAAGAAGGTTATCATTGCAATCCATAGTTTTTGTTTGTTTATTTTTTTGATATTAGCATATAAGGCATTTGTCAAGGTATGAGTTTTGTGGAAAAATGGAAATTTTTCCTGTTTTGACCCAATAATGTATGAAATCCAACATGTTCGCAGGAGCAACATATCACAGAGGAATAGCAAAAGTGAATTGTTGAAACATATGGTAGTCGAAGCAACCAAGCATTTTTAAAACTGTTTTACACAGATAGCATATTTCAGGAGTATTATACCTTGTAATGTAATGCCCATAGATAAACTTTTCAAAAATAAGATCTTTCATTTTTTTTGATGCTTTCATTTTAAGCACTCTTCATGCATAGCTCTTCCCTATGGTAGATATGCTAGCCTCTCCCCATTTTTCCTCAGTAATGTTAATATGCATACTCTCAAACACACAAATATTGCAACTCAAGATTTTTTTTGATAACAAGTTTGCAAGCCAATGCACGTGGGTTGCCAGAGATGCCATCCTTTATTAAAGAAAGATAAAACATATCTCAGGTTTGTTAACAAGCTTGGGGCTAAGTGCTTTTTGTTGTCACAGAGCACATGTGCCGGAGAAATAGAGAAAAATGGAATAAGAGGAGGAGAGTGGGAGGCAAGTAGGAAAGACTATAATTAATAAAAAATAAATTTTAGCATCTCTTTTAAAAAATAACAAACCTTGCTCATAATCAGTGAGTAGTGAATATGGGGCATATTGTTTTGATATAGTTAAAAATTATAGATAGAAATAGGTAAAGCAATGAAGTCTCTCCTTAGATAAATGGTTAATTCATTTAACTGCTGAAGAGGTCATTACTAATAAGTACCTGAGATTTGAGAGGTAATTGCATAAATTCAAATCTTATTGCTATATACAGCTGGTGATCTCATTAAGTAATGGTCCCACGGGGTCAAAAGGGTGAGTATATGAGATCGACGCAGGTAACTCCATTAGTTCGCAATGTTTTTCATATATTGTGCAGGTCAAACAGTATGAAGAGAGGGTTCATTGGTTGATTAATCCTCCTGGGAAGAGGAGGAGAGTTAGGAGGGCTTGTATTAGAATATCTAGGTCTCTTTAGAAAGAGCTCCAAAACTGGAGTGGCAGTCTAATTCAGAAACAATTTAATAACAAACAGCTTGTTGTTTAAGTGGTTAAAAATGCCAAGTCATTGAGTAAGTAATTTCTAACAAATCTTATGAAAGTCCCTCTTTGTGCAGTTAGGCTACTAGGCATCTCAGTTGCTCAAGATTACAACTAGGTTGATTTTACTACTTAGGAAAGAGGTGGTGAAAAAAATCCCGTTGCAGAGACTACTGTGTATATAAGACACTTAGAGTTGGCTATGAGTTGATTGGAATTATTTATATAGGTCCTCACTCTCTAAGGAAAGAGTTGGCCCTATTCTGACATGGCAGAGACAAGCCCATTGTTAATGAAAACTCCTTATTTTCTTCCTCCTGAGTACACAGCCCTTACATTTTTCCAGTCTCTTGTAATTAAGCGGAGTCATGTGGTGGCGATCTGACCATCTGAGGACATGTAGGTGGAAGTGTGGCATGCCGTGTCCAGGCCAATCAGGTTTCTCATGTTTCTCCCCAGTCTTATTCTTCCTGCTCTTGGTTAGATGGGGACTTCCATGGAAGGAGATGCCAGAAGTTACATTAGACTTGGTCTGTGAATTGCTGCATAGAACAGACCCTTGACATTGTCATATGTTGACATTTTTGTGAGGTAGAAATAAAATATATTATATTAGGCCATTGAGATTTCTTTTGAGTAGATCATATAATTATTGTAACATAACTGGAATCTCTACTATCTCCTTTTGTTATCATCTTTTATTCATGTGATTATTAAGGAAGTATTTATTGTGTGTTCTACATGGATCGCAGACATTGCTAGTAACTACAAATATGAACAAGAAGGCTGCAGACTCAGGTGGAGCTTAGACCTCTCTACAGTGTCCACAGGGCTCAAAATTTTGTTTGGGGGCAGTCTGATTGAGCCAAATGCTTTGTCTCCTTGAATTCAAAGAGAACCGAGCCGTTCTTTTCTCCCTAGATTTACTATCTGTCCTGAATGCCTGACTCCGTAGTCAGAGAATATTGGTTTGCCACAGTTACTTGTTTGCAGCTTAGGTGTATGTCAAGGGAAGGTCTTATCTTTTGTAAAATTCACATTATAGAGAATACTTTTTCTTTTGTCCTGGAGGCTGTCTTTCCTGACACATATTATTAACCAGACACAAATAAAGCTTTTTATCAGTAACCCAGAATCACAGAGTTATAAAAAGCTGCAGGTTCTATACTTATTCACTTTCATGTAGTTTCATTTTTTTCTCCTTATCACCTCTCTGTGCAAAGACACAACAATGGAGACCTACAATACATCTAATGAGATTGTGCCAGAAAAAGTGTTACAGGTGATTTCAGTGACAGAAGCCCTTTCCATTTATGGAAGCAGAAGCTCTGATAGACAGACAATATGTATGAAATAGAGGGTATATTTTGCAATCAGAAGTTTAGCTAACTCCCACCCTTGATATAAATTTTGCATTCAATTGACTGAACATTTAGAACCAGACTTCAAATATAAGGTTGATGACGCATGTGTATAAATGTACATGGCATTTTACTTCAGAAACAGGCAATAATTTTAGAAATGAAAAACATGATTTAAAAGGTGCACAGACTTTTTAAGGACTAATTCTTCTATCATCAAGTAAATGACCTGCTGTCCTGCAGTCTCCAAGAGCATCATCGATCAGTTCCAATTAGGTGAGTATGATTCCCTTAGTGCAGTGATCTTTACACTTGGGAGGGAGGGACGGGCTATCTGAGAATCCGATAAAAGCTGAAGATCTTCACCCAAGAAAAATGGAGAAGCATGCCACATTTTATATACAATTCAGGGGATTCTTGATGTGCAAAGCTCAATAACTCCACAGTAACAAAGAATAACTGCTTTTGTGGGAATAGACTTGGAGAATTTGCCTTTTAAATAAGGTCTTCCTAAGAACTAGAGGGTCATTATTTGAAATCTCTGGTGGAGAATGAAGCAGGAGAAAATTTTGCAGAATAAGCCACCGACTCAATGCTTTTAAATGTTTGCATACATACAATTCACCTAGAGATGGTTCCAGAGAAGGGCAGGTTCCTGGACTGCAGCCCCAGAGAGTCTGATTGAGTTGTTCTGGAGTGGGAACTGGAATCTGCATTTTAAATAATTAATTTTAGTGAGTCTTGATAGATTCCATATGGACCACATTTTGAGAAGCACTGTCTGTTCCTCACTTCTTCAGATCACTGGCCACCAAGACAACCACCTCTGTGCAGGAGCTCATGTGCGTCCTGCTGGCCAGTGAAACTACCTTAGGCTGGACACTGTTCCCCCCTTCACTCTTCCACAGTGAACAAAATACAATGTCTCAGCAGAGTGTCGTTGAGTAGCTAAGTTGTCTGGCTAACTTAATTTAGATTACCATCGTCAATAATAACAGAGGGAGTCATTCCTGACCATCCCAGTAAGTTTCTAATATAATAATGGTCAATCATTGCAGGATGTTTACCAATGTTTGAAAACAATAGATGGTATCAATTAATGGGCAGTATGACAAAACTTCTAGAGGAGAATGGGAAGATAAGTCTAGTTTTACTCTGTGTTACTGTTTTTTTCTTTTCTGCACATGTTTCTTTGGGGAAAGAATTGAGAAAAGAACAATACTTGGTATTTACACCTACATTATGGTGAGAAAATTTCCATAGCTAGAATAATAGTCTTCATTGACTTTCAAATATAAGCTATAATTTCTACTTTCCAAAAAGAGTTTCTTTCCAATAATTAGATCTAAATTGGTATTCTGGGTCCCAGTATGCAATAATCCTTATGCCTGCCTTTTAAGAAACAATTAATGTAGTCATAACTATTGCATTGATTACTGTTAAAATGATAATTTTAATATCATGATTAATTATAAAGTTATAATATTATTGCTGATTTATAATATAAATACATGTATTATATTTATATAATAATAAATAAAATTATATAGAATAATATGTGACATTATAAATTAATATAAGCACAAATATATTGATAATATCACCAACATATTATTAATAATTAATGTTATTGATTATTGTAGTTGTTTCAATATTATCAATGGAAATATTGTACTTTCCATTGTACTTGTTTCATTTATTATCTTGTCAAGGAGACTTACAGAAGAGGCATCCTGAAATAAGAACTAAGGACATAAAGGAGATACTCCTTAAGTTTCCAGAGTTGAAAACACAGGGTTGTCTTTCTCAACAGAGCTTCTGCACAATTTCCAGTTCTTCCTAAAGAACCACCTCATCAAAGAATTTTCATCTAATAAGCCCTCAATCAAATATGTAATATTTTCTTGATTGTTTAATGTGCAGGCTGCCAGACTCAGCTGTGGACTATTTATGAAGCGGAAACTTGGCTTATACATTTTGTTATGACCAATGTGTCCAAAATAGTCAAACATTATTCATAATCAAGGGAAAAGA
Source organism: Artibeus jamaicensis (assembly GCF_021234435.1). Lineage (NCBI taxonomy): Eukaryota > Metazoa > Chordata > Mammalia > Chiroptera > Phyllostomidae > Artibeus > Artibeus jamaicensis. The sequence continues at coordinate 5,565,769 of NW_026521954.1, forward strand.
AAAAGTATGCCTTGTGGGAAGATAGTTTTTGATAAGCAAAAATGAGATAAAATTCCAAAACTTGAAAAAATATCTTCAGTAGAAATATTAAAACAAGTTTGAGGGTCAAAGGTTGGTAAACCAATCTGGATAAAAGCTAATGAAGATCATCATTTAAGGGTGATACAATCTCAAAATTGTATTGTTCTTCCCAGTTTCACATTCCAGCAGCAGAGCAGAGTCGAGAAATCCCGGTAGGAGCAGCCGAACCTGAAAACCTACAACAGTTACTACCAGGCCTTTTACAGAAATGCTTGCTGACCCCTGTTCTGTAATTGAGTGTGTTTTCAATATTTGAAGTACTGTAAGTAGAACAAAAACACAGAGTTAAATTACTTCAAACCAATACCTTTTTTAAAAAGTTCCATATAGTAATAACACGCACCTACCTAAAATTTTATCCATGAAAAATTTAAAGTAATATATTATGACCCACATGTTTTTCTGAGTATGTATATTAATATGTGCATTGATGTATAGGGAATGACAATGGCCTCTAACTCCTCAACTGGTCAATGAATGCTAAGAGTGCTTCCCATCTGTTGGGCCCTATTCTATCCAGCTATTTGAATTTGGTGTGTCTGCCTTTTACTCAAATCTAAGTTTAAAGCACTAATTTTAAGCAGTTCAAAATTCGATGACTTAAATAATTAATCCTTATAAGTAAATAGAGATACAGAGAGATTTATTTTAGTGGCAAAGGGGAAGGACTCTAATCAGGCAGTGGTATTTGCAAAGGATTAGAGGGAGAAATGAAGCAATCTCATGCAAGAGACAGCAAACAGCTTGGCAGTTTTAACACCACGCTCCTGGGCTTCCTGTTAGGCAGGACACTTTATTGTGTCTCTTGCATTTTGAAAGTGGGGTGACTTCTGTTTCCCAGCCCAGTAGAGAACACATTGGGAGAACATTTCTGGCCATCACCTCCCTGGTGGCTCTCCCGACAAGAGGTGGAGTGATTGATTTGGTGACAGGAGAGTGGGGAAGGGGGCTCTGTCCAGCTGAACTGCTGCCTCTTGCCTCTCACTGGCTCCTATGTATAGGCTGAATGTGCGTCCTATCTGTAGGCCACCCCCCTATGCATTAGCACAGGGCAGCCTCCCACCAGGGACAGGAGACAGGAGCATGAGAGTCAAAAGTCTAAGTCCATTTTGGCCTCTGCTTTAAATTATTGCCCTCACTTAGTTTTGTGAGCACTAAAGCCTCTATTTTAATGTCTATTTGAATTGCTATGAATTACTCAAATAATTTTCAATTCGGAGAAGAGGGTGATTAACTAGCCCTCAAAACCTCAACAGTTCCTCGTAGAGCTATAAGTTATGTTGAAATGATGGTGACTGATCTTATGCAGATCAATAGAAGTTTATTTGGGCTTGGGCGTCTTGTTTGTGAAGCTAAGGCAGGGAAAGGATTGGATCTGACTGTTACACAGTAGATGAATCTGCCCCCGTGTTCTGGCGTTGGCAGTACAACCAAGAACTCGAATGACCTTCTGAGTTTGGAATGATAATCTATCACCAATAAGACATCACCAAATAAGAATTAATGCTTTATGTTAGGCATACAAATTAAACCACCATCACCAATAACAACAAAAAATACTAGTTTACAGATAGAATGGGAGAAATCTGATGTGATGAAAGTTTATATGAAAATGAAGATACAATCTCAATCTAAGAGAATAATAGTAGAGTGTCTGGATTCATGGAGGTAATTATCCCACTATACTCCATGCTGCTTAGACTATATTACATTATTTGCAGTGTTTTTTTTTTTTATAAGAACTTTACGTACTTGAGTGTTCTCAATAGGGATGACGAAGATGAGAAATTAGATGATATGCCGTGGAGAACAGCTGAAACAACTTGCCCCAAACCACTAAGACAAAGAGGAAAGGGCTAACTCTCTATCCGATTTGAAGGTCTATTGTGAGAAATGATGAAACCATTCTCTTGTTTTCCAGACTCAAAGATAAAAGAAGCCCATTTCAAATCAGATCATCTTACAAAAATTGAAACAGTCCAGAAAATGGATTAGCTGATTCTTTGAAGTAATAAGATCCTGACTCATGGGTGGGTGCAAACCAAGACAGAACAAAGCTTTTAAAGGAGATACTACTGAAATGTTCCTTCTTAGAGGGTTACTGAGCAGGGTGATCGCTGAGACCCAACACCTTCATTTTAAGTGAGGACTCTGTGTACTAATCCCCAGTGTACCTGTGCAGAGTGGTGACCTCACCAGCCAGCTTCTCTGGGCTTCAGTTCTTGCCTTTCTAGGATGAAAAACAATATCATCCACTATGTCTCACAAGAAGACTATTAAGTGAGAAAACTGATATTAAAAGGCATTGAAAAGGACCTACATAGAAATAGTCTACTATTTAGAGCAGAAAATGAAGTAACACGTTATAAAATGATAACTGCAAGTTGAGGCAGAATGGAATTTCTGCCTTAATGGGCAAACAGATGTCCTGTGGAAAATTTAAATGTACACTCTGGGTCAGCAGGTCAAGAATAGGGCCTGAGGAATAGGCATTTTAACAAGTACCAAGGTGATGGCGATGCTGGTGTGTGGGCTGGTTTTAACTCGGCAAAGAGAAGACCCTGCACACCACCTGTGTACCTCCAGGCCCTCTGGGACCTGTTAAAGAGTCTGTCCTGGCAAAGTTCTCAATGAAGGGATAAACACTATTTATGGTTCTAGAATAGGTTGACAATGAGGAAGTTGCAGACACACCCACCAACTGTATATATTCATTTTCAGAATGACTCTACTATGACTACTATCTCTTAATTAGCTGCTTGCTGTGATAACACATATGCAAAGCAATAGTTCATGACATTTAAGTGTTAGTGCTGTTTGTACAATGAATCTGATGATTCAGAAGAAAAGTGAGTTTTAAAATGCAATTAAAACATATAGGTGTTATGGTTATTTTCACGCAGGCAGTAAAAATAGACTCTGGGTAGTTTAACTGAGAAGAGAATTTGTTACATACATTTGGGGGAGGGGGATTCTTGGTGAGGCTGAAGACAGACTGCCAGTTGCAGGACGTTTTAAAAGCATGAAATACTCAGTATTCATTGTTATAATAAATGAACTACTGTCCTTCAGTCATTAGTCAAGAGCCAAATCACAGGAATGAGCATTTGATGGGCCCAGTTTAGTTCATGCGCTACTACTTCCTGTCACACTGGAGCAGGGAGAGGAAGCCTCTGGTGTCCCGAAGAGGAGACTGTGGGAAGTGGACTGCTCAAAGGAAGGAGACCAGTGATACTGAGAAGCCAGACATTGATCTGAGTATATTTCTCTGAAACATAGCTAAATCTCTACCTCAATGTAAAGAGACAATGTATGCCAAGTAATCTTATGTCATGCAAATAAATATATAAAATTCAATACTAAAAATAAATCACTTTTATACTACTGTTAACTCCTCTTATAAAATGCTTTTTTCCCTATTTCCCTATTAAACCTCAGCGGTTTTCCTTTCAATTTTCATTAGCTCCTTGTATAATAAATTATTAAAGCTTTGAGTGTAAAAACAGAATTAATCATATGTAAATATTCTTTTCAAAGGTAGTGCCTCATATTAATCATTTTTTGGTTTTGATGAGGGATTGGAGGGACTGTTAGAACTCATTACCTTAAAAGTTACCAATGCAACCTAAGGATAATAGAGGGTTTATGTCATAGTATGTCTCATTCATAAAAACAGCAGACTGACACAAAAATATTATTAAAAGATATTTAAATCTCCACTTGGTGTCTCGGGAAACCACCAAAGTTAGATGGAGTGGGGCTTGGGTAGTTAGGATACATTCCAAATGTTTAGCAAATATCTTAAAAGGTCTCTCTTTCCAGGTCAAACATTCTCAGTTTCCAACCAAAAATTCTCTCAAACTAGAGAAAAAGCTATTGTGTGTTTTTCTCTAAATGCTCACACTCGTAGTATTGAAAAAAATCAGTTTCTCCCTTTGACTTATGTACACAGTCCTATCGCTGGCCTTCTGGCCCTTTCGCCTCCAATTTAAGCACAAGACACTGCATAGTAAGGCAGAGCCCCCTGTACCGTTATTGATTCCATGGGACATGTAGGCTGGACTCCTGGTCTACCTGCTCAGGGTCTCTGTCATGCATAACAAAGCTAACCCTGACCCAACACGCTCGAATGCAGGCATTCAATGGGGGAAGTTCTGTGGATTTCATGTTCCTAACTATTGCCTATTGCAATCCTAAGGTTATTAAAAGCGGAGGAAGTCAACAGAGTAATTCACTATTGGTCTGATTCTAATTAGAGTTAAAATTCTAATGGCTTTGAATGTCTCTGATACATTCTGCAGAATTTGGGCATTACCACCATGGGCAGATGGACTGGCCTATCTTTTAAAGAGAATATTGCTGAGAATGAGTCTTTTTCCAGATGTCTTCCACATTAGTGTTATTAGTGAGGGTGTGGATTTTTGGTATTAGTTGGGTTAACTTAAATCTTCGGAAAAGGGGAAAAAGTTTTACTTTTGCAGCTTTCAGACAGAAAGACCCTATGAGCCATGTTCTTTAATCTCAGTGGTATTTCTGCATGCCTGGGGCACAGTGCCTGCAACACTGTTCCTTTCAGAGACCCCTTTCTCTAGCTGCGGTGAGGAAGGAGGATCATGGAGATTCCCCAACAATCAATATCATGTCAGCTTCAAGCTTTGTTCAATTACTTAGAACAAAAGAAACACATTACTTCTAATCCTTCTAAGAAGAAGGAACCTCTGAATATAGGAAAAATAAATTCTATTTAATGCTAATACACAGGTAAAGTTATTTTTATAGATAGGAGAAAAGTATTTTACCTATAGATAGGTAAATATTATTTTTATAGGAGAAAACCGTATTTTTAAGATGAATGGAATGAGGTATGTGTACTTTACACATTGTGCTCTGGTTCCCGTCCAGCTGGGTGAAAGATGAGTTGAGTTACAATGGTCTGAAGTTGCAGTTAATTTCCTCTTTTTTTCCAGCAGTGTGCCGTGAGGCAGAAGGTGCTACGGTTCAATTAGCTGTCTGCTATCTCTGTGGAGGTATTTCCTAGGAACAGGTGACCTAGAAAGTTGTCCGAGTTGCAGAAACAAAAAAAGAAAAAAAGGAAGGAACTAACAAAAAAGCACGTAAACATAAGGACTGTGGTTTAATGAAAGCAATTATCATAAAAAATATAGTTGATTTCAGATGCCTGGCAAAGGTATCTGAAACTATTAGTATAATAGTGTTTATTATACTAACACTTAGACTTTTAGGGAGAGAGAGTAAGGAAAAGATATTTGGGGGCAAGTTTCTATTTAACTGAATTTTACCCGATCTACTGAGGATATATAGTTGATTGATTACCTGATGCAGATCTAAGTGAAACTCACACCATTTCCAGTTAGGTTACTGGTTACCCCAGAGCCACGGCCCCGGTGGGAGGGTGGGCTGTGTGCAGTGGGCCTCTGCTGTGTGCCACCTCCTCAGAATGCCTGCGCCTCTCCTCTGCCGTCGGCCCCTTGGCTTGTGTAGCTCTTGGCTACTGAATGACCACATGGGATGGAACATTTAGCTTCACATTTATTTATTTATTTATTTTTAATGTATTTTTTAAAAATATATTTTATTGATTGTGCCATTACAGTTATTCTATTCTCCCCTTCATTCCCCTCCACCCGGCACACCCCCTCCCCCACCATTCCCCCCTTTAGTTTATGACCACATGTCTCAAGTTCTTTAGATTCTGTATTTCCCCTACTATTCTTGCCCTCCCCCTATCTATTTTCTATCTACTGTCTATGCTACTTATTTTCTGTACCTTCTCCCCCCTTCTCCTTCTCCCACTCCCCTGTTGCTAACCCTCCTTGAGATCTTCATTTCTATGTTTCCACTCCTGATCTAGCTGTCCTCTTAGTTTGCTTTTGTTTTAGGTGTGGTTCTTAATAACAGTGAGTTTGCTGTCCTTTCACTGTTCATCTTTTTTATCTCCTTTTTTTAGGCAAGTCCCTTTAACATTTCATATAATAAGGGCTTGGTGATGATGAACTCCTTGAATTTGATCTTATCTGAGAAGCACTTTATCTGCCCTTCCATTCTTAAGGAAAGCTTTGCTGGATTTAGAACTTTGAACATAGTGATTAAGAATCTGGGTTTTGGAATTAGGTCCAAATTGAAACTCTACCACCTTTTTGCTGTGTGGCGATTGAGAAGTCAGAGTATTCTCCGATGTGATGAAAAACTAATACTAGTAGGTTTGTGGGGCGGGGGTGGATGGGGGTGGCAGAGGCTAAGTCCTTGCGAGGTAGGTAATATGGTTCTTGGAAATGAGTAAGCACACAGTAAATGGTCAGCATGGACATCTTGGTTTCATATTATTATCAGGCTCGTTGGTGACAGCTAGGAATGAGGAGCCAGAGTGGAAATAATGGCAGGGCCTTCACCATTACAATCTGATGAAGAACTTAATGCAGGAGGCTGGAACCAAAAGAGAGGCAAGTCTCACCAATCCACTCAGTGGTTCTGAACGTGGATTCACAAGATTGCCGGGTGTCCCGAGCATTGCCAGCAAAATAGCCCCCAAGGAGGAAGAGTCCTTGAAGCCAAGCTAAGAAAAGGGGCTTCTGTAACAATCTTGCCACGTTGTTGGGTGTTCTGAGCATCAAAAGCAGGAATTGCACGGGAGGAAGAGGGGGGTCTATGCTGGGAAAGGAGGCCTCTGTAACAATTTCCCTACCTAAGACAAAGAGCCTTTACTAATGGAGAAAGAAAGCCCTTGTAGCTGTACATTATTCCTAAGGGGATGAGCAAAGGGAACCTAGAAGATGACCAAGGTGTATAACCCCTGAATCCCAATAGTCGGGGCACTTGGATTATTACAGGAGAAACTCCTTGAAACTCAGTTCTTTTCAACACAGTAAAGACTTACAGGCCAGCGAGCCTACTAGTGTGCAAGCAAAGTTTATTACTGCTAAGTTCTAATAGGAAAGCAAAGGGAGGCTAGAACAGGGGCAGCAAAAATAGAGTGGCAAAAGGCTGGGTGGCCAGCACCTGGATGGCCAGAGGTCAGGTGGCCAAAAGAGATGGCCAGGGCTGCCCCCAGCCAGGAGCCAGCTGGCCGGTGGTCCCCTGTGTGGTAAGAGAGCCACAAGGCCAAGAGAGAAAAGTCCTGAGGACTTATATAGTTAGTGGGATGGGGGTGAAGAAATTGCATTTCGATCGTCAGGTAAAGGTGGTGCCGGCTTTCTATGGTGTGACTACACAAACGTAGGATGGGTGGGGGTCTGGTAGCCCGAATTTTTATTTTGCTCCAGACTCCATTTGTTCATTTTGCATTCGTAATGGGAGGCAGGCAGGTAACCAAAATTGTTTATGGGTCCATCTTTGGGCACTGTAGTTCCCTCCTCTCCCCGCTTCCAGGCCTTGGGATGAATATACAGTCTCAAGGTTTTCCCTTTTCCAGCTAGTGATGATACACACAGATTTCCAAGGGCTTCTACACTATCATAGTTTACTTGTTACTCAGAATGCCTGGCAGCCTTATCGGACCAGGCTCAGGATTACTGGGTCAACGTGCGAGCTTTTGCTTTTAGCCTCCTACATTAAGTTCTTTGTTAGATTGAAATGGTGAGGGCGCTGCCTTTATTTCACCTCTGGCTGCTCAGTCCAGCATAACAGGATTAGCCAAGTGCCCACTTGTAGCTTTTTGCTCAAGAGTACAAATAAACTTGGTATTTCATTTCCACTATACCTGCTGGTCTCTTGCTTGAATTATTCTCTTGCAAGATGAGACAAGAACCAAGGCAGAGGACAGAGCTTCTTGACTCAGGTCTCTTCCACCTACTGCTTTCAGAAGGGTAACAAACTCTTCTACCTTTCTCCTACACTGCTATCTATTCTTCTTTGCTGAAATGTAATGATATCTCTCCCCATCCCTATACCTGAGAACAAAAGTCCATGCGTGTAATCCCCATCTGATACAGGGGTGAATTGTGTGCTGTCTGTTGTTTGATTCAGAAACAATTCCACAGCTTTTGACAAGTTTCTGTGCTAAGGATTATGTTGAATTCTGCAGGTTAAATTTCTCTTCTGTAGATGTGTTGCAGGTGTATCAAATTAGAGATTTAGAGTACCATGCCCATTTCAGGAAAGAGATATGGAGATGAAAGAAATTTTCCTGAAAAAGACGACAGGTAGGTGGTGGTGGGAAAGCCACAACAAGAGATAACAGGGATGAGGGGATTCCTTAAAAATACATGCAAACTGATGTAATAACTTGCACAGATTTGAATTACAGTAAAGGGACACAGATGGTAAAGGTTGGTAATTTCTTTTTCTTGTTATGGGGAACAGGACCATTCTCCCTGTGGGCAGATGTCTGGCTGTGAAACCAAACATGACTGGGGAGCAGAATCTGGTAGCTGATCAGATATTAATCTTACTGTTTTTAGTGACTTAGATCTACTGAGGAGAGCTTGGATTTGTAACAAGAGCAATTTACGCCTGCAGAAGCCAAGCCACGTTTCAGCTCCTCATTCTCCTCTGTAATTGTTTCTCTCCTACAGCCCTAATGCTGATGTGGGTGTTGAAAATTCAGAAACTTTTATTTAGAATGGTTCACATTTTTCTTATAATATTACAGAGCATTGTATTTGTTTACGTCTGAAAGAAATAGCACTGAGCTGGCTTTTATTAAAACTTCTGCTGTTTGCTATAGAAACTTGGGCGTATTTTTCAACCTCTTCGCACCTTAGTTGTGGCCCCGGGGATAACACCTTCTCTTCACTGGAAACTCACTCTTTCAGCTCCTTCACGGAGAGAGTGAGAGTAAGCATTTATCATCATCTATTTCCGTTATAATTTCATTGCCTTCTCTTCAAGAGCAAGTTCTTTTTGGTCACTTGAACTTCTTACTTCCTGATTATTTTCCTTGCTAGCTCAGAGTTTTTCTTTATCTTTTCTAAAAATATTAGTCCCACATATACTCTGGAAAAAAGAATGATGTGGTAGAATACTTGCAAAATGCTATTTCTGTGTTGTCCTGGTAACAATTTATTTTAACAGAAACAATGATGTGTGTGTGCGTAAATAGATTTGCATCCAACTTCTAGGCATAGCTAGTGAGCGTGAATCTGCTCCAGTTAGGAACCCACACTTACTGGTGGTTTGCTAATTAGCACAAGATATACTGGTAATAATTTTTCATTCATAAATAAGAATCTTTCAAGCTCAACTGGCCCCTTATAACAGAGCTTGATATTAGGAGCTTTACTTCTGTGTCCCCTACTTCATGAAGACTCTGCTGAGCGATGGGGTTTCTGCTGCAGGGATGGCATTTCACTGGGTCAGCTTGCGAATAAATGCATGATTGGCAGAATTTTGTCGAAAACTTGCATTTTTGTAATGTTCCTTTTGATATCAAGGCAGTAAAGAAGAAATGAGTATCTTCCACTTAACTCTAATTATTGCATTTTAAGTGGCTTACTTAGGTTAGTTAACAACAGTTATAAAATACATATATATACATATATATATACCTCCTTTCAAAATTCATAAAGTACATGAGGCTCCCTCAGCAGAAAAAGTTGTTCAACTTTGTTTTTTGATTAAACAGACGATTTTTTTGTTCAAACTTATTTGAGCGCAGGTTTCTTTTTTCTTCGTAAATGTCTATTTACATTTTGAGTTCTTGTAAATGAATCTTCTCTTCCTTTTAAGTTTTTTCATCAACATTTAATTGTATTATAGTCTTTTTCTCTGTTTTTGAGATCCTTTGCTCTGCAGAAACCCAAACACCATGTTCTGAAGAAACTTAAGATGCCCCGTGGAGAGGCCCATGCAAATGGGCTTCTGTCGGGGGCCACGTGGGCGGGCCAGCTAGGCCGTGTGTCTTCCATCCCCAGTCAAGCTTTTATTAATGATACTTCAAATATGTTTTCATATCTTTGAAAAACTCGAAAGGAAAAAGAAAGCATATATGATGGGTAAATATATTTTTGTTGTCTAAAATAAAAGGAATATTATGAACCCGATGCGGTCGAATCAAAGACAGGTAGGTATGTAGGGGAATTGGCGGGGAAGATGGCAACCATTCAGCTTGTCATTTCCATCAGCCCCCACAGACCACTTCAATACATGTGCCATTCTTATAAAAAACAGTTGGTGCTTTTTGCAGCCTCAGTGCAAGTTCTCTAGCCCCTATTCCCAAAGGGGTCACACCCACTAAGCCCCTCAGATATAGAAATTCCAGAGATGCTATTGCTAACTCCGATCATGTTTCTCATTTAATGGTATTATTAAAATCAGCATGTGTTAGAATACATTTAAATAAGTTAATAACATCCTTAGCCCCTGATAGTCATTAGTATTTTGACCACCTTAATTGACGGGTCAATGAAAAATTTAATTCTCTTTGATCAATTAAACTGACTAGAGCAAGAATCATCCCCCAAGTTTGGCAGTGAAAGATAATTTAAAATAAGTAATGTTCAGTGATGGCTTACTTCCAAAGAATTTTAATGATTTGAAGCTCCTCAAAAGTTTTGCTGCTAAATTATGCATTAATTGGTATCTAATGTTGAGTTATACAGAATTAAATAAAAATACTAATTATGTAGTCATGACAATTTATAGCACCATCACTGAATATTTCTCTAATTATGATATAGAACCCAGAACACTGGGCCAGTTCAGTAAATAATAAATTGTAGGGATAGTTACATTTTCTCTTGGCTATTTACTAGAATTTTCTCTCATGTACCTAAACAATTTTCACAGGACTTAAAATCTTTTACTTTGACGTTCATTACTACTGGCTTGATCTTGTCATTAATCAGTTTTTAAGCAATTAATTCTATTACAAATGGAAAGTATTGACCGAATTAAAGGTCATTTCCAGAATTAGACTATGGCAATTAATTTCCTGGCTTCTATGTTAATAAGTTGTCACATATTGTTTGGCAGACATTGATTAGAGTTTACATTATCCATGCAAATTAACGCAGGGTTATTGGCCTTACTGCTGGAAAAAGTAAGGCTGGACTTTGAAAGGAAAAAGACAGGAGGTAAAATCGGCCAGATACACTGTTGGGGAGGCCATATCTTTTCACTCCCAAAGATCCACCATTATCAGAGACTGTCAAAACGTAGTCAAGGTCTCCACAAATTCAGTTTAGAATATTTTCTTGGTTTCCCAGAATTCGAATAGTTACATTTCTAGTTTAATTGCAAGGTACATAATACTAAGCATGGGAGAAATTTTACATCTTGGAAAATTTTTTGTACTCTATGGAAAAGTTATTGCTATTAGACTACAGTGTAATATTAAAGCATTTGAATTGCATTTTATAAAATATAAAATATAAATTTATTTATAAAATAAAAGAGGAATTCATTTTAAGATTGTATCCACTGGCATAGGCATTTGTGAAATTTATTAATTTTCCATCTGTTTTTGCTTTTTGCCACATCAAAAGTATCCTCAGTTCTTTAAAAGTGGTTTGTAATTCATGAATCTAATTAACATATAGTCATGTATATTAATGTCATCTGAAAACTTTCAGATGACAAAATACATAGGACAGTATAAGAGACACTAATGTGTGTTCCATCTGGACTTAATAGATGTGAAAAGTTTTATGTTTGTACTTCTAATCTCTTTACATAAAAATTTATAGATATAGCCAAAATCACTTCCACTCTTTCTGCACTTTTCCCTGTACTCTCCTAGAGATTTCAGTACCCTAAATTTGGTGCGTATTATATCTATGATTTTTTGAAACATCTTTCTTAATTGCTATGTGAAATGGTTAGGTTTTTCATGCATTTGACTTTCATAAGTTTTTCTAAATTGTGCACTAGCTGTGTGAATATATATGTATACACACATACATATATATACACACATGTATGTATATACATGTAGCATATGCACATATATGTATATATATATATATATGATGTGGACACCGCCCGCAGTGTCCACGTCATTATGGATGAAATGAGACATTCACACGGACTACTGAGTCTGGGGGAGGAAAAGGGACAGCGTGGCTTCTCTCTCAAGGGGAGCAAAAGCCTTGGGCCTTGTCATGATTGGACTTTATTGAGTTTCTGGGCACATTACAAGATGGTCCTCGTTTACTATGCACAAGTTGTTTCAGGTGGTTGCCTTTTACAGAAAACAAAGGAGCCAATGCCACTAATCACATCACAGAAGAGGGATATTTGCAAATGAAAAGGGAAAAAGTGGTTGAACCAGTTACACTCATCCTACTAGCTTTATGAATATATGTATATACACATGTACATATATACACATATGTACATGCACACATTTACATATATACATATAGGCACGTGCACATACATGCACATATACACATATTTAAATATATATACTCATATATTTAAAAGTCTGTTAAATAATAAAATGTGTGTGGGATTAAATATATATGTATATGTGTTCATGTGTATATATGCATATATTCCATTTTCAAGTTGGTGGCTTGTTTCTTTAAGATTAAGTTGGTTATTAATAGCACTTTATGTAGTAGTTCAGGACCACCTTTATAAATTCTGTTAATAATTGAAACTTTGGTTCACTGCACTACATTTGTAGCTTGCTGTTAAGGAGGATGGGCTGCCCTTATAATATTGTCTTCCCTTTCACAGATGCAGTATATCTTTTCATTTGCCATGATTTTATTTTATCCATTGTATCTATCGCTAGACTTATTTTTCAGAACTTTATAATTTTGTTGCTGTCACTATCGATATATTTTTAAGCATTATATTTTATAATTAGTTATTACTAGTGTGTAAGAACATGCAACCTCTGCCCATCCAGCTGTAATTTACTTAGAAGGAAAGTGTTAAATACACTTTGTTTACAATAGGAGCAGCATTTGGGAAACTGGAGAGGATGGGACCTGATGAGATTCTAATGCTGGAAGCTACCAAGTGCAGTTTTCCACTAACTTCATCCAACCTCCTGTTATTAAGCTTCTATTCTTTCATTTTATGTTAGACATTTTTACTTCGAACAATGTTTTATAGAGCTTGCACTTTAGTTGAAAATATATTAGGTTAATCATGAGACTAGGTGCTGATGTGTCAAAGATCCACCTTGCCTCCCGGACAAATTCAGTATAGGCCACATGAGCATACAAACTGAATGTGACCAGTAGGGACTGGGAGTGTGGTTGGAGAAAATGTGTCCTTGCCATGTTGCAAGGGGCACACACGTGGGAGAGGTATCAGCATAGTAGCTAGATTTGGGGGAGAAAAGAAATCACACACTTTTGGGGATGTAGATGGTGGGAAGGCTCCAATAGCAACATTCTGGAGATCCTTGCTATTGGTTTCAGGAGCAAGTAGGCTATTTTCCAAACTGTCCAATCTTCTTCCTAATTCTTCATGGCTCCTGGTAGATCCTCCCTCTAACCCATATCTTTCCTGGATCTTCTGGGGTTTTGTGTTCTTATCCTATCCAATTCTTTTCCCAGATTTTGCCAGGCTAGACTCCTTTCCTTTATGGTCACCCTTTCGGCTGCTACGGCACATGCCTAAAAGTTCTGCTTCACCATCTGGCTTCTGCTGCCCTGCAGCTAGCAAAGGAATTTCTCCTACTGCTTTATCCCTCTCCCTGGAAACTAACTGGTTGTTCCCTGGGGAGACTGGAAAGCTGTTCCTTCCTGCCTACTTGGGGATTAAGTCCATTTGGTGGAGGATGTGGCTGTCCCCTAGGTAGTCTGTGAAAGTGCAGCTTCCTAGTTAATCAGGCCCAACATCTGATTCCATTTTCTCCCTTCCTTTGTTAATAACTAACTATTGTAATAGGAAGTGAGATTTGAGCATCCTTCTTTAGCAACTCCAGGGGCTCCTCCAGGACAGATGGCGAGCCACTTCGTTTGGTTGTTCTTGCACAAAGTAGAAACTCAGTAATTTATTTTGTTGAATTGCCCAAGTATCTTTCTTTACCAGTCGAGGCTTAAAATGTTACTGTTAGAAATTCATGTCCTTGGGACTTGAGGTTCGTTCACGTTTAATCTTTCCAGAAGAAGGGAACATCTTTAGTTCGTATTTCATTAGTTTTACTATGCCTGTCCACAAAGTTTACTTTATACCTGCTTCCTGTTCCATCCCAGCAATGGTGCATAGAGTTTGACAAGTTATGCCTGAGTTTCCTCTTCTACTTAACTGACATAGAGTATTTTATAGGGCTGTAGTGAAAATATACTGAAAGCATGTAAACTTTAGGATATTTCCTGGTGTAGAGTAAATAATAAATGTTACTTTTATTAACAACTCATCATTATCATTGCTCTCAAATGCTTAGGGAGAAAGTAATTACTGATTCTACATTTTTTCATTTATATGTAGTACAGTACACTGTGAAGACAAATACTTTTTCTATGAAAGGAAGAATTAAATAGCACTTTGTACAAATGAAAACAATCCAATTAAGTAAACAAACATATACATTTGGTACCAACTACTTTTTAAACGTTATATTTAGAATGTGTGAAATAAGCCCTGGCTGATGTAGCTCAGTGGATTGAGCATGGGCCTGTGAAGCAAAGGGTGGCCAGTTCGATTCCCAGTCAGGGTACATGCCTGGGTTGCAGGCCAGGTCCCCAGTAGGGGACACATGAGAGGCAACCACACATTGATGTTTCTCTCCCACTTTTTCTTCTTCCCTTCCCCTCTCTCTAAAAATAAAATAAAATAAAATAAAATAAAATAAAATAAAATAAAATAAAATAAAATAAAATAAAATAAAATAAAATAAAATAAAATAAAATAAATAAAACCTATAAAATGTGTGAAATAAAGGACTTCTACTTATAATTGGCATGAATTCTAACAGTTCTCAGAAGAACAAGTAGAAAGTTAAAGAAATCTTTAGAAAAGTTTGAAGGATTTAGAGTATTACTAAGACAGCCCACTACTAAAGAACCTAAGATTTTGAAGAGAAAAGATTGAGGTAAGCATGACATTTTGTACCAATTTGCTTTGCAAGGATTTTGTCTATTTTTAAATGCCAAGTCTAAGAGAATGAGATGACCAGAAAGAGCTAACTGCAAGTCTTAAGACTCTGAGCAGACATTTCATCATTTTTAAGAGGCTAAAAAAATTCAGGGACCAGGACTGAAAAGGCAGCCAGAATTTTATAGTGGGAGAAAATTTCAGAAATAAGAAATGTAAGGAGGAGCGCTCCCCACATTTGGATCGCTTTTCCTACTGAGGCATTTTCTGATTCTGAAGTAGAACAGGACAAAGTCAGAAACCCAAGCAGAGAGAAGCATCAAGGCAGCTGAGAAACTGAACTCAGATTTTAGAAGTTTTTCAATTGTTGGAGAGAAAAATTTATAGTTTAATGTCCACTAAGAAAAAAGACATTTGTAAACATCCTCAGCTTTCAACCAAGACAATGAACAGCTAAATTAGATGATCAAGAACAAACCAAAAATAAACCCTCATAAGTGCTAAAACCAAATTTTGTAACTTTAATTTTGGGTTGAAATGATCTGCTTCTACTTTGCTTCTCATGAAGCAATAGTGAATCATCACAAGAAAATCATGTAGCTCTTTTGATCTACTTTACAATAGATCAAAAGAGCTAAAAGGAGGACTAGTGACCTACTAGATACGTCAGAGGACAGTAATAAGCTGGGCATGAAGTTAAAAAAAGAAAAAAACAATTAGAGTGTGAATAGGAGACAAGTGGGATGTGGTGAAAATGTCTTAGATACCTGTAACTGGAGTCCAAGAAGGAGCTAGAGAAAAAAAAGGGACCAAGGCCATATTTTAGAAAATGATAGCCAAACACTCCTTCTAGTTAAGTAAAATCCCAATTCTCAGAATTAAGATGTATTATCAGTTACACACAGGGTAGAAACAAAAATTATGTAGACATACTATTAATATAATAAAAATTTTTAGATAGTTCATTGTATATTTGTTGGGCAATCATTATCTAGTTTCCCAAAAATCTCTTATAAAAAGTCTTCTGTTTTTAAGCTAAATTGTGTAACATATTTTATTTGAATAGAAGCTGTTAAATTTGGAAATGATCTTATTAGTAATGCAATTTAGTTTGCCCATTTTATCAATAATGGTGCTAAGGTTCAGAAAACTTGTGCAGGTTATCTAAGCACATTTCATCATGAAAACAATAATTTAAAAACAGTAAAATTTAAAAAATGTTGAAAATAATGCAATAAGATGCAATAAGATAATTTTGTCACCGAAATCATTATTGTTTACCCAAATATCCATTCCAACTTTCACACTCACGCGACCCTGATTTTTGTGTGTGTCCTATTGTTGGGAGAAAATTTCCATAAATATTTTTATATTTCTGTATGATTGGAGACTTCTGAGCAAAAATTTGACAAGTTTTGTTAAAGGGTGATTAAAGAGCTATCATATCTGGTAAGCTATCAATAATTTATCTTTAGGAGAGATTTAGAGATCCATCTCCCCAGAAACAATTACTTATGTTTCAGGGTAAAAAAAACCTAGAGATTTAACCTATCTCTCCACTCCCCCAGAGAATGTTTGTTTATGTTCTAGAGTAGAAATCTTTTTCTCTTGGAGAAGAAGGTGGGTAATTGTGCCGAAATTCTCTATATAAACTCTGAGTCTCATAATCTTGGTGTTCTGTTAAGCTGATGATGTAAATACACTGCATATGCAGATACTGTAATATCTAGATTCTTAGTTATATTGTCTTGTGAGGTTACTGCACTGTGGGGAACCAACACAATCTTGAGTAATTAACTGTCTGACACTACTTATTTACCTGCACATGTCTACATTTACTCTGCCTTCTCTCCTGTTACTATGGTCAATATTATTATCTCACACCTAGCACTAACCTCTCCAATTATATATTATATCTTACTCTTTCAATACTTAAAGACACTGCTCCATAAATTTTAATACTTGTTAATCTGTGTTTTTTATTGGATTATTACCATAAGCAAACAAACCACAGAGACACGTGATGAACCAAAGCCTGAGGAGCTCTCAAGATCCCATGAGGGAAACTCAAAATTGTTCTCTAAATGACAACCAGAGGCTGAAATCGACATCTCTAAAAATGTAAAGAAGTCCAAAAGCTTGGGGAGCACTAAGTGCTCCTTTCAATGCCTCAGCATTACACATTATATGAAGGAATTCAGAGGCAAATCTGACATAGAGAAGGAGAGAAAACCATGAAAAGACTGAGAACTCTTCGACTTGATTGTAATTGTTTTAGTTATCAGTGGAAAGGAGACTCGTGATGGTTAATTTTATATGTCATCTTGACTGCTAAGGATGCTCAGTATCTTTGGGTATGTCTGTAAGAGTGTTTCCAGAAGAAATTATCATTTGAATAGGTAGGCTGAGTAACTGAAATCCTCTCAACAATGCTAGTGGGTGTTATTCAACCCCCACCTGGCTTGCAAAGGACAGAAAGTTGGAAAAAGGGTGAATTTGTTTTCTGTGAAAAAAATTTAAAAAAATTTTTAATTGTTTTTCAAGTACAGTTTTCTGCCTTTTTTTTTTCTTTCTTGCTTGAGCTGGAGCATCTACTCCTGCCCTGAGATATTGGCTCTCCTGGTTCTCAGGCCTTGGGATCTGGCCCAGAGCCAGACAATTGGCTTCCCTGGGCTTCTAACTTGCAGTTGGCAGATCATGGAATGTCTCAGCCTCAATAATTATGTGAGCCAATCCCTCAAAAATAATCTCTTTCTATATACCTATATATATTTTATTCGCCTGGTTTCTCTGGATAACCCTACTACGAGACCTAACATAAAATAGCTATATACAAATGAAATAGATTTTTTGAGCAGGGGAACAGCTGAATTTGTAATCTCAGATGCTATATATGTACTACAAGTATTACTTTTAACATGTATCTAGTTTTATTATAAAATTTGGGCATTTGACAGAATATCTTGTAAAACTGGACTGTAAAAATGATACCTCAAACCCACATATAAAATAAGATACACTGTTTAAAGTTTCAGTAAAGTGCACTTTAGCAACAACAAGTGAAGAATCATATGGTAAGACTGGCCTTTGGGAGGACACTCTAATCAACATAAGAAGACAGGGGGCTGAGCAGGTGCTTGGGAACCAGTTCATTGTAGTGCATGAAAATGCAAATCAAGTTGAATTCTTTCAGTCCCCATTTTAACTGAAACTAAATATGTACCCCAAAGGAGAGTTGTCAACTAATGAGAAATTTCGTATTCCAAACTCCTGAATGTTTTGCTTTTACTTGATCTTAACTACTTTTTCTTTTTTAGTTTTCTTCTTTGCTTGATATAACCTTGACTAGAATGCAAAGGTGTTGTTTACCTGTGTAGCGCATGCCTCGATGTTCCAGACCAGCGATTATGTCTCTCTCTTCCCTAGTGTTCAGGCCAATCAGAAACAAGCCTGTTTGCTTTCCTTTACCACTTAACTAGTTTTCACAGCTGGACGTACCAAAAACGTCAAGATGATAGGAGACTCAGGAGTTGGAAAATTTTAGTTCAGGTAATAGCTAATAAGCTTAGTAATCCATGCACATAAAAATCTGTTGTTCCAGGAACTGAAAGTGTGATCCACTCTGACTTCAGGAGACCAGGAGCAGTTCCACTTTTGTGCTTTGGGAGGATGGTAGGCAATCAAGATGGCACCTGAGTCATTTTGCTCCAGGGTGAGAGTCCACTGCACAGGACAGAGTTAAAGACCACTGACCGGGACACAAATGAAAGAATGTTGCAGCTTTTTCTGATTAACTTTCCCCCCTGAATTCAAGCACCTTACTTACACTTTGCTTCTTATACAAAGGATCAGCTTTGCCCCGGCTGGTGTAGCTCAGTGGATTGAATTCAGGCCTGTGAACCAGAGGATTGAGGTTTGATTCCCAGTTGGGGCACATGCCTGGGTTGCAGGCCAGTTCCCAGCAGGGGATGCACTAGAGGCAACCATACATTGATGTTTCTCTCCCTCTCTCCATCCCTTCCCCTCTAAAGATAAATAAATAAATAAATAAATAAATAAATAAATAAATAAATAAAAAGGATCAGCTTAAAGTCTGCCATCTTCTCAGATCGCTGGCCATCTAAATAAAGCCCATAAAGATGCAATCCCTGTCTCTACTTATTACGTCTAGTAATGAAGATTATTCTAAATTTAGAAAATGAGTTTGACCAGAACTTGGCATTGATGAGATCCTTTCTCTTAGTTTCTGAAAACATGACTACTGAAGCAAGTAAAGTACTATCTTATTTGCTTCTAAAGAGATAGGAAGTAAGCAGAAATTACATTGATTATTTGCTTCCTCAGAAATATACTCTCTCAGGGTGATTGTTGCTCTGTCTGTTAATGAATTTGAGAGCTTCATCTGACATTGATGTTCTTTATGCATCATTTAATTGTTTCATGTTTAATTGCATTACAACAAAGCCAACATCCATGGCAATGAAGATATAAAGGATGTTTTGTGAATTCAGAAAAGTAGAACGAAGTCACAGAGCAGAATTTCCCATAAAAAATTCCATGAAATAGACTTAACCATCTCAACTGTATTAAAGACAAAAGAGGTTATAAACCATAAACCAGAAAATTAGTAAAAGACAGACTTTTACTAATTAGATCTTAATTGATTGACAGCATAAATACTTCACCTCTTTTGTTTTAGAAGAAAAAGGTTTTAAATTTTATCCTCATTTTTTCTATCATATGATATATTATTAGTGAAGCAGTAAAATTCACTATAATAAAATGAACTTAGGTGTTCATTCTCAGAGGTTATAGTGATTTAATTTCTTCTTCATGAAATGAGGGATTTATTTTTAGATGACCTATATCTGGCAATTCTAAGGTTAATATCTACATTTTTACCCTATGAAACTTTTATTAAAATGCACAGAAAAGAAATGTCTGGTATGTAGTAGATGGGTAATATATAATTGATAAATGAAAAATATAAATTTATAAATTGAGAGACTGGCAGGAAGTATGCAAAGACTACACTAAACCAAGATAAGGAATTTGAAAAGAAGCATGAAATATTAAAATTCAATTTTCAATTATTTATATTTTACAAGACATTTTTATGTTCATTAAAGCCCATTTATTTTTCTTATTTCTTTTAATTTATTTATTTTAATTGTTGTTCAAGTACAGTTTTCTGGCTTTTACTCCCATCCCAGCCCCCCCCCCCCCCAGTTTAATTAATCATTTTTTATAAGGCAAGATGTGTTACAAAAATCTTTTGCTAAATAACAAGTGGTAGCCCTAAGGAAAAGATTTGAGAGTGAAAGAGGTGATTACATTTATGTCTATTAGACAAAGTTATCATTTGTGTTAGTCTAGAAATTATTATCTCAAATTAACAAACTTCCTTTGGTGGCTTCTGTAAGTTATTTGTATTTTTAAAATCTAAATTTTTATACTATCCAGAAACCAATTTATTTTGAAGTATTTCTTGTGGTTCTAAATTGTTGACATTAGAGAAAGTTAAAACATGCTGGAATTCTTATAATTGTTTTTACCACTTTCTGAATAATTGAATAAATAAGTGAATAAATCGTGTTATTGGCCAGCTCTTCTGGTGCATAAGCAATCCTTCCTTAGGGTATTATAAGCTAGAGCAGAAAACAGTTGTGGAATAGAGTTTAAATTGTGCTGATGATATAGTGTTACTGAATATAAAACTAACTGGCCTGGCATTTGTGAGCATTCCTTGAGGGGGTGACATTTAAATTGAGACTTGGTACCTGGGCAGGAGTTAACTAGGAAAGGAGAGAGAGGGGAGAAGATAGGAGTTCAGGCAGAAGGAAGAGCAGGCAATAATCTTGAGGCAAAGAAGAATATGGTATGTCCAAGAAACTGAGGGAGGTCAGCAAAGCTGGTACGTGAAAGCAAGTGGGGCGTGGAAAGAAATGAAGCAAGCAGGGGAAAGGTTACCACCTCTTACAATAGTATATTAAATGGAAATGACAAGGCTCAAAACATTGCATGATTCCCTCAAAATGATCTCACAATGGCTTATGTCAATAGATGCGAGCCTCTGATCAAAGTCCCCTTCCCTCTTGCTTTCTTCCTCTGGAAAGGGACAGGCCAACTTTCTCCAATACACTTGCAGCTAAGTCGTGCCATTGTTCTGGGCCATGAGATGTTTGGAAAGTCCCAGTGGAGTGCATCACTATTGAATAAAAAACAAAGCGTCATTAGGAGAAATTACTTTTACCCCATTTACCTGTCTCCACTTTTGCTGTTTGGTTAGTAAATTTGAGGCCTGGAGAAGTGACAGCCACCTTAAATCGTGAGGATTAATCCCTGCAAGCTGAGGATGGCAGGATGATGGATGCAAAAGATACACAGGCCAGGGCGTGGAGGATCATACTGGTTCTGCAGTTGGTGCCGCCCGCAGTCCCTAGCATTGCACACTGCACAGACGGTGTTGCCAAATGCAGAGACCTTCCCTGGGTTCCCAGTTGTGCATGCCACTGAGCCACCTCTCCAGAATGGAGTGGTCTATTCCTATACTTATTTTGGTGTGAGGCAGATAAATTCACATCAATTAAAAGTCAACCGCCCTGGCTGGTGTAGCTCAGTGGATTAAGTGTGGGCCTGTGAACCACACAATTTCCGTTCGATTCCCAGTCAAGGGCACGTGCTTGGGTTGCAGGCCAGTTCCCAGCAGGGGACTCATGAGAGGCAACCATACATTGATATTTCTCTCCCTCTCTCCTTCCCTTCCCTTCCTCTCCTTCCCTTCCTTCCCTTCCTTGAGACTTTTTCAAACAGTCTCAAGATTATTTAGTTATACCGACAAGTGTTTCAATTGTGAGACTGCAGTACATAAGTGTCAGTCTAGGTTTGATTGGAAAAATAGAACCACTGCAACTCTTATGAGGATAAAGGATTTAACGTAGGCATTAGTGTTTGCATGAATTAGGAAGAAGCTGGGGTAATAAAGGTCTGGAAGTGTGTAGCCAGAGGATCAGAGTAACTGCCAGTAGTGATGTAAGCCAGGAGCAATGGAGTGGGTGGAGCAGACAGAACGCAGGGAATCTGAGAAACTGCAGTAACAACAGGCCGTCTGAGGAGGTTTATAAAGTCTCTGCACCTGGGTGCCACAACCTTCTAAGAATAGTGGCTTTCACCTCACTTCTACTTTCCGAACTGTGTGAAGAACTTCCTCTCGTTGCCAGACTGTAACTCAGAGTCATATACCCAAGTCAGAAGACTCTGGGAATGTCCTTGCCCCTTGAGAAGGGAGATTGGTGGTGCTGAGTGAACAGTAGATGTGGTGTCCCCATAATCTTCAGCATCTAACCTGCCTGCACATCCTTGTTTGGTTTCTTCCCTTAAAAGTAGGCAGGGTCTGTGACTTGCTTCTAACCAATGGAATACGGCAAAGGTAATGAATGTATGTGATTACATTTACATGGTTACCTAGGATGGTCGTACCTCTCTTGCTAGAGTCGCTTTCTCCATCATTGGCTTTAAAGAAGCAAGAGGCTACAAATTCTACAGCTGTGAAGGAATGAATGTTGTCAATAAGCATGCAGGTGTGCAAATGACTTTTCTTTTCAACCTGGGAGTTGAGCTCCCAGGTGAGACCCCAGCTCTTGCCACACTTTGACTGCTACTCTGTCAGAGGTCTTGAGGCAGAGAATCCTGCTTTGCCACGCCCAGATCCCTGACTCCCAGAACAGTGAGATAATGTGTTATTTTAAGCCATAAGTGTGTTGTAATTTACTATACAGCATTAGATAACTAATATGATAGACAGCCTGGTGCAGAAAGCACCTGAAAGTAGATTGCTGACGTTGCTAAAACTTAAAATATGGAGCATTAGCCTTGGGAATAAGTGGTGAGCAAAAAGGGATTTTCAGGGGTCATGGAAAAATGATGAGCTGTTTTGTAGTGAGTGGCAAAATCGTTGGTAAAACTGGGCCATATCTCCTTGGAAGACGTATATATAATGAATAATCTTGTCACTTTGATCTACGTGCTACCGAGACAAAATATTGGAAGTGGGATCTAATTGCAGCTAACAGCCTTTGATAAGGTACTGAAGAAAGAATTAATCTTGGGAGAAAAAAAATCAAAGAGTTTGCAAGCAGAATTTAGAGAGAAAATTAATAATATGAAATTGCAGTGTTATAAAGATCACTATTTCTCAAGAAATCCAGTGTGCCTACTATGGCATTGCCTCAGTTTAAAGACCAAATCAAGTGTGTGGCTGAAACAGCCTTTCTTAGGACCAGGGAAGAGTTAAAAAGAATATTCAGATACCACATAGAAGTGAGATCATATGGTATTTGTCTCTCTCCGACGGCTTATTTCATTCAGCACAATACTCTCCAGGTCTATCCATGTTGTTGCAAAAGATGAGATTTTCTTCTTTTTTTTTTTTCACAGCTGAGTAGCATTTGTTGTGTAAATGTACCATAGCTTTTTTATCTACTCATCTACTGATGGGTTTATAGGTGGAATCTAATGACCAAAATAAAAAAAACAAAATAGAAACAGACTGGTAGATACAAAAAACAGACTGACAGCAGTTACAGGGGTGGGGTTTGGGAGGCTGGGTGAAAGGGGAAGGGATTAGGCAAAAAATGTCACAGACACAGACAACAGTATGGCGATTACCAGAGAAAAAGGGGGTGGGAGGGGGGGTAGAAGAGAACAAAAGGGGGCTAAATGGTGATGGAAGGAGACTTGACTTCGGGTGGTAAACACACAGTACGATATACAAATGATGTATTATAGAATTGTATACCTGAAACCTATGTAATTTTATTAACCAATGTCACCCAATGAATTCAATAATTTTTTAAAGAGAGAATAGTAGATTCTTTCAACTGGAAAAAGAGTTTCAAGAAAATCTGAGGGTGTAGTTCCTCAAATCCCAAAGGGCCCAAAGTACCCTTATTAAGTCTATGGGTGGACTTTGACATGTGTAAATGACTAAAGTCAAATGTGTAGAGAGCTGTGTTTGACATGCAAATGTCTGTCATGTACCTGCCAGCCGAGGCTAAAAGAACCAAGATGTATCTGAGATTCAAAAGGGCCTCTTTTTCCCATTGAAAAGCATATGTTCTCTCATGCTCTCTTCAGAAGTACATGTCCAAAACAGGGAAAAAGGAAGGACCTCCCAGAACTCAGAGTCATGAACTATGGAGAGCAATGGACAAGGGAGCTATTCCCGGAAGAGTAAGGGGATCTTAGTGAAGGAAAACTATCTACTCCGGAGTAGAGCAAACTTACATTTACCCAGCAGTCTTTCAGGATTGTGGGGAGCAGTGAGTGCTGTGTCGGGAGTTCTGCTTTTTGGACAGAAATGTTATTATAGTTACTCTATCCCTCTTCCACCATTGGCTATTGGAGTGTGGGGGCATATCACTTGTTTCTTAATTTGTATGTCTCTGGATTAAGAAGAACACAATTTCAATTTGAAAAATACACAGCCTTCTGTACTGAAAGACTGATGCCATAATTGGATGAAACATTTGGGTATCTTCTTTGGGAATGGTATTTTGCATGGAAAATGCACATGCATATTTTTGAACAAGGAAATAAAGATGTAGATTAGCCCTGCTGGTGTGGCTTAGTGGATAGAGCACCAGCCTGTGAACCAAAGGAACTCCAGTTTGATTCCCAGTCAGGGCACATGCCTACATTGCAGGCCAGGTCCCCAGTGGGGGCACGAGAGAGCAACCACACACTGATGTTTCTCTCCCTCTCTTTCTCCCTCCCTTCCCTCCTTTTTATAAACAAACAAACAAACAAACAAACAAACAAAATCTTAAAAAAAACTAAAAATGTAAAGAGGTAGATTAGATTTTTAAGAAAATACTCACTTTTTAAACCCCACTTTCATTAGAAAAGTGTATTTCCCTGCCCCATTGTAATTGGATTTTGCTTTGTACCTTAACTTGGCCATAGGAATGCGGGCAGGAGTGGCAGGGTGCCAGTTACAGGTGGGTGCACCAAATGTTTCTGCTTGTCCCTTGGGAAGCTCCAGCACTTGCCAATGTGAAAAACATGGTCCTGAGTAGCTATTATCCCTTCAGCCTGGGTCCAGAATAAATATACACGTATCAGAGACACAGACCTGTGAGTGCTATTGGCATGCCACTGAGTTTGGGGGTGGTTTGTCATAAAAAAACGCCTGACATCATGCTTGGTTAATTATGTGTTACAGCTCATTCATATTCTAGCCCATGTCCTAATTAGAACAAGCAGCCCTCCTAATGCTTCAAAACAATAATAGAAACCATTCTTCATTCATTCAAATGTGTATTATGCATATTAGTAAACAACAGTAAATAAAGCACCATGATGTATGAAATAAACTCTCAAAGGTAATAAAATGTATGTACATATGTGTGATAGATACATAGACAGATAGATAGACAGATAGATAGATAGATAGACAAATAGAGAGAGATTGAATTTTCATCTCTAAAGTCTTCTTTGTTACCACTGTATTTTCCATGTGTACACCTTCAGGGATAAATGGGGAAGAAGAGAACAGGAAAATACAAGGAGCTATAAAGTAGAAATTTATAAAGTTATGAGCCAGGAAACACACCTGTAGTTGTATTTGGAGCAACTTAAGAGTTCTCATCTCTGAATACCTTGGATTGGGCAGAAATACACAAATTCAATTTGCTCTGATTTCTGTTGTTAACGTTGTTAGTGTATTTCCTGAACGGGGGAAAAATTCTATCTCTTCTTGTCATGTTGACAGCTTTTGCTACATAAATAGATAGCTATGTGGGCAGATACCAAGGTGTGAACTTCCCCCATGCATTTTAATTGGATGTTAGACTTGAAGTGTGGGATCGAGCATTTAAATGGCAAGGGTGTCCATCAAATAAAGTCCAGACACCTACTTTAAGTCAGTAAAATGGACACTGCATAGTTAACATGGGACTAGTTTATGGGACATTAGTAACCAGCTCATATATCCCAGAAGCAGCTTTAAGGTGGGGTATTTTTGTGATCTATAGAGAAAACACATCTCCCACATTCTTTCATTCTCTTAAATCATCCCTGGAAAAGACTGCTTTGGGAAACAAACTTTGGACATCAAGTTTTTGTAGACCAAAGATGATTCCTTTTGTTTTTTTCCTAGAAGCTTTTTTAAAGCACTCACGAAATATTAATTGATGTGATTAATCAATTGATCAACTGATTGAACAAATCTTTACTTAGTGTTCACAATATCATGGGCCCTGAAGTCTTTGGGGAAAAAAAAAAGCACAGAACTGCTCACTCTACCCTGAAGTTTATATTTGATATACCAGTAAATTAGTAAGAAGAGAAATGTATGAGATGAATATAAATTATAATGTTTTATAGAAATAAGGGACTGAGACAGGCCAAAGAAGTTCTCCCTGAAATGGTGAAATTTAAGCAAAAACTTAAAGGAGGAGAAAGCAGCTGACGTGAGCAAATGGAAAACAGCAATTCCACAGAATGAAAAGCAGGAGCAAGGACAGAACATGGGGCAAAGCATGATGTCATCAAGAAAGAGCAAGGGGTATGATGAGTGAGGTCCGAGGAGAATGTGGTGTGATATGGGCTAAGGCAAACAAAATTGTATAGGCCATAGTAAGGAGTTTTATCAATGTGCAACAGATAGCTTTGAAAGGTTGGACAGTGACATGATTGGTGCATGTTTTCAGATGTTTTTGGCCAATGTGTTGAGACCCTACTGGAGGGCCAACAATGGAGGTGGAAAGACCAGTGAGAATGTCATTGCAACAGTGTGATGAAAGGGGATGGTGACCGGATTAAATTGACTAGGAGAGACCTGGTGGATTCCAGGTATGTTTTACAGGTAGATCTGATGAACTCTATTAGTGGAGATCTATATGATAAAGAAAGAGAAAAAGTGGATATGCTACATGGGGTTTTGATTAATTTGTTAAATGGTGATTATAATGGGCAGAGGTTAAAAGCTCCATTTTAACATGTCTGTGAAGCATCTAAGTTTTGAAGTCAAATAGTTGTTTATATCTCTTGGGACTCCAAGGAGAGCACTACATTAGAGATTAAAATGTAGATATCAACATAAATATGTACTTAAAGCTGTGGGCTCATTGTGATAAACAAGAATGTAGAAAGATAAGAGAAGGTCCATGATGGAGCCATGAGGAACCAAAACACTAGAAGTTTAGTTTTGGGACAATAAACCAGTAATGGAGAAAACATGACTAGTGTAGAAAAAGAGAGGCATGTGATGTCATCAAACACACACCGTCCCTTGTGTGAGTGTGAACTGAGGAGCAGTGGGAAGTTCCTGTGTTTATAGAACACACTTGGGAAAACCAAATTTCCCTCTGAGCTGCAGGCTCCGAGGAATAACCTCCAAGGGCCCTGGTTTGACATTTAATGTCTTCAACAGTCTCCTTAAGACATTTCCTTTTATGTCCACATGCAAAAAATTTCCCCTCTTCTTGAGAAGAGAAACATAGAACAGATGGTTTTTGATGGTGGGGAGCAAAAAAGTTATGGGCCAAATTTTCTGAGAATAAAAAAGAGATAGTAATGATGAAAATTAGAACAGATATAATGAACCTGGAATGTCATGGGCAAACCTGGAAATGGGTGTGCACAAGCTTTCAGCAATGTCGTAACTAGGTGTTTGTTGTCTTCAGTCCCCTCCTTACTCTCCCATGTTTCAGTTTTCCTTAGGGTTCTACTCCAAACCCTGAGAGTTTAGGTTTCCTCTTCCCGACTAAGGCAAGCTACTTTAGCACCCCGATCATGTGAGTTGTCTCTGAACATCACCTGTGTTTCTTAAACTTCCAAATTTTTCCTAATACAGAAATTTAATGTGTTTATTATAAATCAAATATAAATCCAAGTTAATTGGTGATTACTAATTGGTTAATGTATTTCCTTTTTTTTTTTAAAAAAAAGCAACAGAACCTGAATTGTAAAGAGAATATTCAGAGACAAGGCATTCAATCCAGAAGAAGAATCAGTGTGATACATACATTCAGGCACTGAAAGCAATTTTGAGTATCCAGGATTTTCAAGCTCCACGTTTTTCTCCTGTAGAGTTCTCTGCCTATTGAATGGCCTTGCAGCTCCAGCTGTGGACTATTTAAAAGTTAAATGGGACATCAATGATGTCAACCTTACCTTGCAGAAAGGATTTCTTTAAGCACATTGAAATCACATTATATTCTTTAAGACTCTGGATCCTTTTCTTATTGAAAAATACATTTCTGTATTTCTTGCCTCATAGAAAAGGAAGCACTTTAGAGAAAAAAAAAAGCATCCATGCCCAGAGTAAAGGTCTCACCTTCTGCAACAGGACATGAGATAATTGCTTGGCTTTTTCATTGATTCATCCCTTCTGTGATTTTCATTGGTAGCTATTGTCTGCAATTCCCTTTTGTGGTACTTACTAATCCAAAGACTAAGACTAAAGCAATTTTTTCCTTAGAGGCAATTTAAACAATTTAATTCCTTTTCCTTGTATTCTTGTAGATTACTCAGGCCCCTCTGCTGATAGGCAATGTTGTGTGTGTGTGTGTGTGTGTGTGTGTGTGTGTGTGTGTGTGTGTGTGTGTGTGTGGCTTATTTTCCCCCTTGAAACAGCTGACTCTTGGTTTCTTTTATTGTCAATTAATTTTATTCCCATTCTGTTTTTCTCCCACTCAGGAAAAAAATATTCTCAAAGTTCAGGAAAGAAAGAAGATCCCATGAAGTCTCTGTAGGTAAAAATCCTTAGGCTCAAATGATTAGGGCTTAGATGTGGCATTAAGATATGTTTTAGATTTGAGCTTGTAGATTATGTTCATGGAATAAAAGATTGTTTTCTGTTTTTCTTAATAATACTCTGAACCACACACTAAATGATTAGACAAAACTATTGCATTTGCTCATTGTCACTAACTTTCTAGAACAGAGTTAGCTTAAAAATAATTAATGTGTAGGCTCTCCAGTAGGAATGATGAGTGAGTATAAAGTAGATTGGGAGAAAATTTCTAATGACTCCCTTTGTCACTTGAGCACATTCTGAATCTTGTTGGTTTTGAAAAAATGCTCCCTTTTTGGATGAAGGAAATACACTAAAGTAATGCTAACTGTCTACTAGTTTCCTCCGCTGCCTATGTTTGGTCTAGTTGCAGTAACTGGGACTATGCCAAATAGGGATGTATTATTAGGAAGTTCACGAATCGAAAGAGCTTACTCTTGAATTCTTGAATAAGTATGGTGAAGAAAACCCAGCTCCAGTAATGCCCTAGTCACGAGTGTCACAAAAAGCAAATGGAACTGTGTACTTGGGGAAGTAGAGAAGATAAATCTTCGGAAAATATACATCTCAATTTTGAGAGGCTCTCAGGAATGTCATGGTTACCCTATTAAAGAAGGAATTTAAAACCAGATGACAAGTTCTGTGTGAATTTTGTATGGAGCACATTGAAGTCAGCAAGCCTCCTATCAGTGAAAATCTACGGAATGAATGCACGCTTATAAAAATGGAATTAAGGTAAGGATAACTAACGGTAGTTGTAGTAATGGACCAAGAATGAGAAGAATGAGTGTAAGTTTCAGATTTGGAAAAGGACATCCTCCCTCTAAGCCATACATTTCTGGTACATGCTTGAGTCCAGAGGTCAGAAAAGAACCATAAACTGTGTCACTATGTGTGTGACATTTTATTTTCTGGAACAGAGGTCTATAGTTATCAGATTCTCAAAAAGTTGTGATATAAAAAGTTTGGAATTTATTTGAGCGCTTTGATGCACTTGTTTATAAAATCCTATTGCAACAAGAATAATAGGATTTAGGAAATGCTTTGTTCTAATGCAACTCCCATATTGCCTAAAAACAGATTACTTCAGATAGAGCTCCTACTATTCCGGTCAACTACGACATACTGGTGATGGAACAATTATATTGGACACAATTTGCGTAAGAAACAAAATTAATATCTACGTGTAACTGACTTTGAAAATGCTGTCAGCAGAGCTTCTAAGAGTCCCCTACTGTCTGTTTGTGTTTCCCTGGGCCATTCACTGCCTCTGTTTTTCATTGGTAACTATGGGAGGTAAAGACCACTTCATATTTTTTTTACACCTTCCCTTTATTGCATTACCAGCTGACCATTGATGGGGATGTCTAAATGAGTCATGATGGTCACTAGAACCAGATTTTGTCCGTAAATAAATACTGCTTCTGGAAAATATAATTGACCTAGAATAACTGGTGCTGTCCAGTTATTCATTCTCTGTCCCCCTCACGACCCCTGAGGGATGACCTTTTATCAGTTAGTCTTTAAAGTTCCCATACTCAGGGACTTCTTATGAAGAAAAAACTCCACATAGCATTTCCATCTTGCTGTGTGTTATGGTACAGATAATCTTGTTTTATAAATGTTTATCAAATCTGTCAGTTACTAGAGATTGAAATTGGCATTTCTATTCTTTAATCCCCAGTGACTCACTTATTCTTTGACTCATCCATACAACTTAAATGTTTTCACACATTTAAAAAAATGTTCTGGAAATCAGAATGTATGCTATTTGTATTCTTTCTAAAATTAGTCCAAGAAGTAGGTACAATAAAGCTCCATGTGCTGTATCAGCACTCTCCAGATGGTGAAAGGAAAATAAAGTGTCAGATCGACACTCCCTGCTTTGTCTCCCTTTCCTGAATGTACAGTATAATACCGGTTATGGGTCTGGAAGTCAGACATTTCATTGGCCTTTAAGTTGTACTGAAAACAAGATTTAAAATAATATTAATTTGAGCCAGCTTTGTTTAAAAAATGTCAGAGCTTTTCTCCCTCTCTAGCAAACTCATCTACGCCCATTTATTTCAATTACTATCTACAGGGCATCAAATTCCAGATTTTATTGCCATATTGCCTTTTATTTTTTCATTTCAGTCCAGCACACCCAATTCCCTTTCTGATAGCCACATTGTCATTACAGTGATGTTGTAAAAGTGAAAATTAAATTATGTCACCCTCTTGCTTAAAGTCGTTCATTGACTTCCTACATTTTAGATAGAATTCAATACTTTATTAGACTATATGAATGTTTTATAGGGCACCTATTGAACTCTGTGTCCTCAGCTTTTCTCTCTCTTCTCCCTTTTTGGCAAAGACTGCATCAATATATATCTTTTCTGAACATAAAAGGAAGACTATATTTCTCATTAACATTTGTAACTATGTTGGGACCAAATGAACAATTTTCACCAATGGCATGTGAAACGGATACACCCACTTGCAGCGCCAACATTTCCCATGTGACCCTTTTAGTTCCTCGGAAGAGAAAGATTCTGAAATGGCAACCTCCCCCTACCCCGCTCCATCCCTCCATCCCTCTAAAAGTCTATGTGCCTCAATCACCACTTGAAAGGGAGACCCCATGAGAACCATCTCACCCACTTTGGGCATTAGCAAGAAATAAATATTCATTGTTATGGTTGTTAAGATTTTGTGTTATGTATTAGAACAATTATTTTTATAAATCTGAACCAATAAGCTTCCATCACAAGATTTTTTAACATTCAGTTTCTTGATCACATTAAACTCTTTTCTGCCCTAGAGCCTCTGTACACATTATTTTGCCCATCAGGAATGCTCATTTCATCTACTCCTTGTCTGATCCATTTGTTCTCACTTCTCATCAGCTTAAAAGTACAATCTATATTAAATTTCTCTATTATGCTTAAAAAGGTCTGTATTTTTCTTTCATAAAATGTCTGCATCAAGACTTGTATGTATGCCTTTGCATTGAAACAGGGACCCCTGAACCCTGTTTTGTTGTTGTTGTTGATCTGTTCTGGTTTAGCCCTACCTAGTAAGAATTCACCGATGCCAGAGGTGGCAACCTTGGATTAATAGTTACTCAACAAAGAACATGGGGCAAATAGGTGCTGACTCAGCTGCAGTGGGGAACAGGACTCTGTGATAGCTGATGAAAAATAAAGGCTAAAATCTCAAAGTCTTTTGATTTAAAGGTTAAGACTACACATCCTTACCTATGTTGTATTTAACACTTCTTCATATCAAATTTATACCTGTTCTCTATCTTGTAATCATAGAAGTGTGGTAGTTTCTTTGTGTACTTAAGACATCTAGATCTTATAAATGTAATGTTATTTTGTGTGAAATATCAAAACACACTAAATAATTGTCTTGGAAAAATACGCATTTAACCAATGTGCATTTAATCTCACATGAATAAGCAACTTTGATTTCTTCATGATGTGTGAAACCTACTTTTTATCGAAGAGCAATTTCATGGTTGGTTATAATAATAGGCCAGGTCATTCAGCATATATTTTTTTCTTACAATATAAATATGGGAAGCTTTTTTTTTCTGAAATGGCTTCTTTGGCCATGGAAAATCCCAGCAAAAGGAGCCAATTTCAGGACTTCCCCGACTGCTATATGCATTCATAGGTGAGAAGACAGCCAAAGTCGCAGACAGGCTTCTGGGAGAAGGGTTCTCATCGCTTGTCCCTCTCCTGTTGGGAATCATGGCAGTGGGAGACTGCTTTCCCCTTGGGAATCCTTCCTAGTCACTGAAAAGAATACACATCTGCCTGGGAGATGCCTTGTATGGCTTAGCTTAGTGGGAGGAAAAAGTTGCCCTATCCTTCCCATGTGCCCTTTTTCCTTGCTATAAATTGAGGCTTAGTTTGAATCTAAGAGTTTTACCTGACTGATTCAGTGGGAGTGTGGGAAGTCTTTCTGTACCAAGTTGAAGTATTCAATATAAAGCCTATTAACCAAGGTAGAAGGTACAGTCCTTCAGCTCTAAGGATGGATCAATGATCCAAGTGTGGTGATCAATCCACTAAAGGGAACTCTGCCTTTAGAGAATAAATCCTCAAATGTAGATTGTGATGTACAGGGAATATCCAGGAAACTAAATTTTCAATGTGCATGTTTTTCCTGACATTTACTTAGAAAAGGTATACAGAAGAACACATTTTCCTTGGCTAGACTGAAATATTCTAAATATGAGCAGAAATTTCTTTGTTTAGGGATATATTTATTTATATATAAATTGGAGGCAATTCACAAAATATCAAAAGATAGAATGTGCTTATAAAAATGATCACTTTAACTGTGTCCTAGCAAATATTACAGTTTAGTGGGCTGAGATGATAACACAATCTACTATTCATTCATTCATTCATTCATTCATTCATTCAATAAACACATTGAGTAACTCCAAGTACTGCTTTATGTATTTATGGCTACAGAAGCATGCGGAGCAGACAAAATCTTCTGCATTCATAGATCTAATATTCTAGTTGGGAAAGACTAAGAATAAATAAAGGAAAATGTGTAAATTATGAGTAAGTCGAAAGGTAATAAGTGTTACATGTAAAATAAAAAGGGAACAATAAATATCAATTTGTTGGGGGAGTTATGAACCAATAACAATAAGAGAGAAGTTTAACCCGAGTGCTCCTGGTTGGTGTACAGCATTTCTTTACATGGTGATTCAAGGACAGAGGCTCCTTCTACCTTATGGTTCTGCTTTGGCAGAGGAAGAGAACTGAGTTCAATTGATGACTATTTTTTTTAAAGCCTATGTTTTGTTTAAATTGTCAAGTGTATATACAAATTGTTAAGAATATATATATGCACTTACATATATTGTTTAAATATTAAGTGTATATATAAATTGTCAAGTATAAATATATATAAAGTATATACAAGTATATACTTTATATTTTCCATATATAAAACACATATGGATAATATAAAGACAAGTAAAATAAATACCCTTTTACTGTCCATGCAGTTAAAGAATCAGTTCTTTTTTTAATTTTTTTGTCTTTGCTTTTTTTAATATATATTATTAATTTATGCCATTACAGTTGTTCTATTTACACCCTTCATTCCCCTCCACCCTGCACACCCCTCGCCTACCATCCCCCCTTTAGTTTATAACCACGTGTCTCAAGTTCTTTAGATTCTATATTTCCCATACTATTCTTGCCCTCACCCTATCTATTTCAAGGAGTTCATTATTACCAAGCCCTTATTATATGAAATATTAAAGGGACTTACTTAAATTTTTTATTGTTGTTCAATATAGTTGTCTCCATTTTCCCTCCACCACTCCCCCCAACCCCAGCCATCCCCATCTCCCACCCTTGATCCCTTCCCTCTTTGGTTTTGTCCATGTGTCCTTTATAGATGTTCCTGAAAATGAAATCCCGCCCAATCATGTGTTCCTCTACCCCAGAGGAAATCTCTACCTTAAGTTTTCTGTTGATCATTCCTTTGTCCTTCTTTTGGAATCTGTCATGTATGTGGGTATCACTACTTAATGTACCATTTTATTTTTCCCTGCTTTTAAATAACATAATTGGAATATTATTCCATGCATTCAATATCAATTTTAAACTTATACATTTTTATATCTGGAATTTTCTGTTTAATATTTTGGGTCCTTTTGAAAGTTGGTAACTGAAACTATGCAAAGCAGAACTATAGATAAGGGGAGACTTCTGTGCTTGGATATTTAAGAAGGTGCTGGGACTCAGTAGCCCCAGATGAGCTAATCACTTACCACATGCTCGATTTCAGTTGTACCCCTTCTCGTGCACCTTAACTTCATTAACTTGAGTCATCCAAGAAGCTCATAGATACTTCCCTTTATCTTTCTTTTCTTCGTATTTTCATCTAATATATTTGTAAGTTTTATTAACCAAATTTATAATTATGACTCGCAATTCTTATCTTCCATTCTTTAAGGATATTAAATGGCAGCTTTTTTATTCAAATGTGATCTATTTCCTTGCAACATCTTGAGAACAGGGACAGAGCATTTACATTTATAGTTTAACCTGAGACCGAAGGCAGGAAGAGAAGAGCCTGCATAGTTTTTCCTAAATTCCTAAAAAGGTGCCACCCTTTAACTACTTCCTTTACATTTCTCTTCTGGCGTTTATTCATTCCTTTAGTGCCTTCTCACCACGATCTTAACCATCGTAGACTTTTGCATAAGGAGAATATTAGTTTAATCTACGAATCCTCTGTAATATCAAGACAGACACCGGAAGTAGTAGATACTCAATAAACTTTTTGGGGAACTGAATAAATATGCTTATATGTATTATTTAAAGCTTTGATTTTGAGTAAAAAAGTTATAGAACACCGATATATTACTAAATACTAAACATTAGCATTACCTTTTTGGTTCGTATTTGTCAAAATCCACTTTACAAGGGTTTTTTGTATGAAAAAATATTATTTTCCCTTGTTATGCATTTCTAATTCAATTTATTCCCTTTCTTTTGCTTTTTATATTGCATTTTCATTTCTCTTCTCCTAAATTTTATTTTTCTAATTCAATTTATTTAAACATTTTCAGCTTTTCAATGATAATAATAAAAAAAACCCTTCTACATCATTACTGAGAATTTTTATCTTAGAAAATGACCTTAACATTTTGACTTGTGGTTTTCTGCCATTCAGTTCAACTGTAATCTTTATTTAATCATTACCATGACTGAAAATGTGTAGAGTTTAAAGGCTTGCAAAGAATAAAGAGCAGTTTCTTTTCTTTTTTGGTGGCTGCAATGCCAGTTGGCTCTGCGGCAAGTAATTTAAATCACAAACACCTGCGGTGTTCAAATTTTTTTCTGAGTAACACTGTATTTTTTTATCTATTTATGGCATGCAATTTCATTCCTGGGATTACCGTCATAAATTGATGGACAAAATGCCAGGAAAAATGGATTTAAGAGGGTAGGATGTGAAGGAATAATGAAGCTGGGTGACATTAAGTGGGTAGATCATTTAGCCTTAAATTAGGAAAACACCTCAATCATCCAGGTGGATGTTTGCCTTTGACCATTATGTCCTCACACTCTGGCAGGATGAGGTAAAATGTTAATTATGCTGCTGGTGAGGCCACTCATGTTTGACCAAAAATTGACTCGTTCTTACCCTTGTTTTGTGCACTAGAAACTAACATTATTTCTCTCCTATGTAATTATTTGGAGAGTGAGGGAGAAAATGTAGTTACTCTCAGGTTTATTTTAAATTTTCACATGCATTTTTCCATCTTTCCAAATTGCTCTTCTTTTAAAAATCTTGGCTGCTACTTCCTAGACCATCTCTAGGTCTTTTATATGTTTATTTTAACATAGATACCAAATATATGCAATTCTTTAGAGGAAGTATAATATTCAATGTAAAGAATTCTTTTACCTTGATGTTGCATAGAACTATTACATCTTTGCTCTTTTCTGTTTTCCTGTTTCAAAAGAAGCATCAAATTATTCACTTAATAAAGTTACAGGTTTGAAAGTATTGCCATAACCAGTTATTATTGTTTTGCAACCCGAATGTATAATATATATGTCTATGCAAGGAAAAGCAAAGCAAAGCAAGACAATACCCCTGGTGAAATTCTGCTACTTCCTGGAAATTAAATTATTTTTCCTTAGGTATTCGTGTCTAGCCA
Source organism: Artibeus jamaicensis (assembly GCF_021234435.1). Lineage (NCBI taxonomy): Eukaryota > Metazoa > Chordata > Mammalia > Chiroptera > Phyllostomidae > Artibeus > Artibeus jamaicensis. Next base: position 5,602,299 of record NW_026521954.1, read on the forward strand.
TGCAAATAGGCTTTCCTAAGAAGGAAATACTAGCTGATATTTGGGACAGAGGGATCTTGCAGTGATTTCCTGTTGTTGAGAGCAGTAGTTTTGTTCATATCTTTTGTATTTTGTTCATATCTTCAGTAAAAAAAATGAAGAAGGAAACAATGGCCCTAGGATGGATAGGAAACGTTTTGTCTCTATGGAGACCTTGGGTGTGTGAGCAACAAGCTTTCTCTTTTCTTAAAGCTCTGTCATAAAGTCACTAACAGAAGAAGCAGTGAATTAGGGCAGAATCTGGTAGAGACTTTGTAATGGAGAGAGGGCAGGCATGGACGGACTTCTTCAGTGACAAGGAGTAGTGAGAAAAACCGTTCACACTTGGTGTTTTCTATTTCTCATGCAACTCAAATATCTCATGTGTGCAGTGTTGTTTCTGTTTACATACACCTCTTCCTGTAAATCATTTTTACCATCCTTGAGCTAAGGTCCTCTGGAAGACTCCTGTATTTCCAACTCTCTTACAAGAAGAGGTGCTGCTTACCTCTTTCTCTGAACTATCCTTCAAAGATGTTTGGCTAGTGAACAACCTTGGAAGATATGGATACTATCTATGGAACGAAGTCCAGTTTTATTCACTGTCTAGCGTTTTCTTAGTCTATTCAGGCTGATACAACAAAATACCACAGACTGGGTGGCTTCTAAACAACAGAAATTTGTCACAGTTCTAAAGGCTGGAATTGTGAGATCAGGGTGCCAACCATGTCCAGTGACGGCCCTTTTCCTTGTTGCAGACTTCTCCGTGTATCCTCACGTGGTGGAAAGGGTGAGGAATCTCAGTTCTAAGAACACTAATCCCATTCATAAGGCTTTAGCTTTATGTAAGCATCTCTTAAAGACCTTGACATTGGGCATTAGAATTTCATCATATAAATTGGTGGGTGGTAGAAGCACAAACAGTCAGACCATAACAAGTATAATAAAGATAATGTCTCTCTCTGGGGAAAATTACAGGGAGGCTTCCTGTCTATTTAAAAAGATTCAGGGTCCCTAAGCTTTGGGATTTCTCCTGTGCAAGTATCACCTTGTCCTCTTCCTTTTGCCCTGTAGGAATCGTGCCTTTGAAGAGTGGGGCGAGATGCCCATGCTCCAGCTACTGTTATGGCTATAAATAATAAGCTGTTCATTGTCTCCAACTCAGAAGTCTCTTGTCTACCACCAGCAGCCACAAAACTGGGTTAGTTGTCCATAGGTTGGAATCTCAGATCCCCCACAGTTCTTGGGAGGATCTTCACACTAACATTCACTGGAAAGATAATTTATTAGACTTTTTGTGCTTACAACTCCTATATTTCTTTCTGAGGGAATCTAATAATGTGACCTGCCCTTCCTGACTGTGGTTGTTTGAAGCAGGAGTGGATTTATGTTCATGAACAGTCATATGTAACAGCTATGAACTGGCAGAGATTATGATGTGACCTAATACAGGAGGGCTGCCCAGTTGTCAGAGTCCATCTGAATCAATGGAATCCACTTTTTGGGGGAAGCATGGCTGTGAGAACGGTTATGGTTGGCAGAGGTTATAAGCCGATAGATGCACCTGTTATGCATTAGCATGCAGAGGCATAGTTTTATGAATCTTAAGAGTCAAGTTCTTCAGCAAGGACACTGCAGCTGCTCTTGGACATCTGGGGAAAATACAAATTCCTGAGCAATAATATACGTTTCCTTGCTTTTGCAAGTGTACATATATTATCCCTCCCTAACTGAAAGTAACCAGAAGGTGCTTCTGCTTCTCTCAACTGGAAAAAGACAAGCTAACACGGGAGAAAGATGATAACCTGCCTAAACAAAACCTGGACTCAGGATAAGAATTTCTCTGACACAAGGTTTAATCAAACTATGCTTCTAGTACTTCCTGGGTGAAAGGACTTAGAAATCCTGATCTGACAATCAGGATCAAAACTGCTAGCAACAGATGTTGCCAAAACATGAATTTAAACATCTTATTCTCGTTGGTACAACAGTAGGGTCATTTCAGAATAACTGGTCACAACGTGCAGTAGGTTTTTTACCTGCTGTGCTACAGCTCCTGTCTTGAGTCACCAGTGATGTCTCTGAAGATTAATCAGGTAAAATGGAACATCCTCAAAAGTCTTAAAAGAGGGGTTCAAGAAAACAAATGTTAATGTTTGTATGTAACTTACAATTTTTCAAGTGTAATGTATGTAGATTTAAAAACAAAGAATCAAAATACATGGGGTTTAGCAAGTGTCCCTATATTGACACCTAGATATTCCTAAGAAATATCTACTCCGACAAAAATCTAGTGCAAATTAATAAATGATAATCTACACTGAGAAAGTGGTTCCACAGCCTTTGATTGCCTGTCCTAGAGTGAACGCTGTGCCTGGCAGACAGGAAGGAAAGGTTGCCTACCTTTTCTCAACCAAAGTCAAGTCAATATTTAGACCATCTTACTATAGCTAGGACTGCTCAGATGGCCATGTGAGAGATAACTTACCTGAGGAGAGAAAACAACCTCACTGTTTGGAATAAAATTAATATGTGATGCAGATTAGTAGAATAAGATTACCAGCTCTGGTAATTTTCACCAATATATTAGTAATTGTAGAATATGTCCAAGGAGAGACTCTCTCTCTCTCTCTCTATTTCTTCCCATTGTCTTCCCCCCCCCCCCCATCAACATTTCTGTGTGGGTGGGTCTGAGTGATCACACATACCCTGGATTTGGATCTCCTAATTTTACATTTAATAATCTCAAGGATCCCTTATACTGAACCAAACCATTGCTTTCCCCAAAAGTGTTCTGTGGAGTAGTACTAATTACATTAAATGGAAATTTTAACATGGAATTTTATTATGAAAAACTTAACATGTAAAAATATTTGGGAATAGCACATTTCACAACTTGGCATTGTATATTGTGCTGTCATATGCTAATGACCCAGTTTAAGTTTCTGAGAATTTCTACACCATGGAAATCTTTTAACTCAGTATTTCCCAATCTTATAAAGCAGAGAAATATTGTTGAATAGTATTTACTAGCGCCACATAGAACCAATGCCTGCGTAGTTGCCAATGAACACTCTAAAAATTAGGTTAAAAAATTTCGTCATTGTTTTGGTTACAACCATTTTCATCTCCATCTTTTCCGGGTAGTGTGGTGTTCTGTGGTAAGGGTGAGAAACCAATTTAAAAGTGCCAATTTATCATATCAGATCTTTCCAGTTCAAAACAATTTCTGACAAAGATTCTTCTTGCCCCAACACCAATCCTAGACAAACCTGGAATCCAGTGGGGACTTGCTATTGCCTGTGATGACTAAGGAGGGGGGTTGTGGTCTTGGAGCCATAAGTGATCTGAAGCAGTGGTCTTGACTTCCTCCTTGAAAGACTGACTGGTCTGCTAGAATTGCTGCTGGCATCCGCACTGGTGACCTGTGGTTTATTCTACTGGTGTGGTCAAAATCTTTGATGCCTCAGCCTCACTTTGGTTTTCACTGACATTGCAGATCCCCGGGTCCCCACCAGCCTTTGGTCTCTCAACCCTCTAGCCATGCTGCTGTGTCAGGGCACTCCTGTGGCTCCCTTCTGAACTCTCCTCAACACAGCTGTCATTCTCTTCTCCTCTAGCACATACAGGAATTCCTGGACCATATTCCCACTACAGAGAAGCAAAACTCAAGCTATCCCCACCTAAACATCAATTATACCACTTATATATTGCTACAGCTGTATTGGAGGCACAGTGGCACTTTTTTAGGTTATCTCCTTCCAGATTTAAAATGTGAAGCCAGGTATAGCACTCACTTTTGGGGGGACAGCTTTTCCTTAATCTCTCTGAGACCTCTATTGAATGATAATTTTCCCCACTTCTTTTGTGTCGTACTTCTTGACTTGAAGTTTGACCCTGTGGAAATGAGGTTGTTGGAAGTGAGGAAAGCTGTTTCTGAACTCTCCCTAGGATAGCAGAGGTAGTATGGCATCCAAAGCATTAGCTTTGGACCCAGAATTGATTTTGGACATCCCTGTTGCCATTTGTAGCTGTTTGAACTTGGGCAAGTTACTTAAACTCCCTACCTTTGTTTTCATATTTCCATATATGGAATGAAAAAATATCAGAATGTTGTAATAAAAATTGTATTCAATCCCCAATAAGAACCTGGCACATGGAGTTGCTTAATCAAAGATATCTATTGTCATTATTTCCTTCCTCCTTTCTGCCCAAAGCCTTCTATTTCTGTTTGTACAAGGATGCCACTTCATAATAATTTGAATTCCTTCTAACCACTTTTTATCATAAACTTCTAAACAAGTTTGCCTGGCCTAGTGTTGTCTTGCTTTGGAAAAACAGCAAACTATCTAAATTGAGAGTCAAAAATGATCAATGGCTTTATTGTTCTACTTACAGTTACTCTTCTCTTAAAATCTTGAAAATCATTAGTTTAGTACATGGAAACCACGAACATTATAATTTAATAAAATATCATGTGTTAACATTGTCAGAAATATATGTGGAACACATACAGGAAAATGCTGAGTGTAGGTCTGTCCAACCTGTGGCCCATGGGCCTCATGCAGCTCAGGATGGCTGTGAATGAAACCCAACACAAAATCATAAATTTACTTACAACACTATGAGATTTTTTTGTGTGATTACATGCAGTGATGTATTTAATGTTTGGCTTAAGACAACTCTTCCCTTTCTAGTGTGGTTCAGACACCAAAAGGTTGGACACCCCTGGTTAGGTAACAAGTTTTCCTCTTGTTTGTCTCAGTCTGTTCAGACTGGAATTTCTCAAAAGTTCCCTCAACTTCTCATAAAAGCTCCTACCCTCTTCCCATCTACTTCTCTAACTCTTCCCCAAAGGAAGACAAAATTGTTAGTCTAGTCGCTGGACCTCATTATATTATGGGCCAAGTTACCATGCCTTACATATAGGAATCGATTCCATTTTTAAGTAAGCACAGCCTGGCCAGGACTGGCTGCCTAGAAGCAGTCTCTATCATACCTAAGTGCTCTGTTTCAGCTTTTCTAACAGCGATTGGTAAGTAAGGCAGAACTGCCACATACAGTCATGTCAACTGCTCAGAAGGTGGATTCGGAGTCTGCTCTACCAACATAGCTTTCCATATTCGAGTGAGTAGAGAAAAGGCCAGGCTGCCGCTGATGCAAGGAGAGCCATCAACTAGCATGTTGGCAGAACCCTGGAGTGGGGAAGAAAAGGGAGAAATTGAGGAAAGGAACTCATATGTGCTTTCTTCCCTTCATTATTAAGCAAGTGGGGGGTCTTAATACAAAGTCATTTTATTAGAAAGGGAATAAATTTATTACTCTTAGCCTTTTAAAGCTGAATGTTATTTGATTTTAGAAATGATAAATCTGACCCTAAGGAGATTGCCTGGAAAGGGAGAATTTCTCATACCAGCTGAATACATTCATTTTTTTATGTAAATATAAGGGATTTTCTCTGCATTTTTAGCTCCAAGAGTAACTTATTATGCTAATTTTTTTCTCTAAAGCTGTGCTTTCCTAACCAACCTCAAGGTGAATGGTAATGGTATACTTGACCTAATTATGAGTTTCAGAGAAATGAATGCTATTTAAGGCAGTGCTTTAATGGCAAGCCTATTTGCATGTCAACCCAACAATTTCTGCCCTTTTAGAAATATAATATACTCTTATGCTTTGGCATTATTTTGAAAACTTTGCTAATGTGGCCACACTTTTTATTTTAATTTAAAATATTATGCACGGTGGTCTCTGCTTAAAACCTTTCCTTTTCCTTCAAATTAAAAAATCTACCTTTAAAGGAATACATTCTTAGTAAGCATATTTTGTTCCTATAATTGCTTTGAAAAAAACTAAATGGCAGAGATTCTAAAAAAAAGGGTCAGAAATCTAACCTCAAGATGTATTAATTATTTTATAGCCACTTTTCTGGTCTCAGCATTTATGCCAGAAAAAGAAGATTGATAATAGCATACCTTGGCAGCACCTTTTCTCTTAAAAACTTCTATAAATAACATGTCATAAAATTGAATCACGGCATTCAATGTAGAATGACAGAACAATTTGGGGGTGAAAAATGGCCAATTTTATACTTAATTCATGCTTTCCTCTCCCTGCTTGAGGTGACAGCAAAGGCAGCTTAGCAAAAACGTCTGTTGAATTTATTTGAGAAATTAGCGTGATGGACTCAATTCTGTCCATATCCACAAAACCCACATGTGCTGACAACAAAAAGGGGAAGGAGATGGAGAACTTGGTCAAATACCTGCTGGCGTCAGTCTGTGTGAAGATATACTGATTAAACATACTCATAGTGCTTCTTTGAAGATGGTATTTTAAGATCTTTAAAAAATTCTTATTTTGAAATTTCCATTTTTATTTAACACCCTGGTTATTGAGAACATTCTTTGTGCATAGCTCTATCCTGGTCACTGAGTGAGATGATGAGATAGAAAATTGATGGTTTTCTTCCATTTGAGGGAAATGGCAGAAATTTAGAGAAGGGAGAACACTGAATAAAGCACAGAGTGGAGCTACCGATGAAAGTTATCTCCTCCCACCCCTATCCTTCCGCCCTGATCCCCACGGGCTGCTGCCCGCCTTACTGTTATTCACCATCACACATTACTACTCTCATCTGTTCATGGCTGTCTTCTCTGACCTGTTCTCTCTACTGCAGTTACATGCTCTTTCAAAGGTCCATGTTTCTACACGCCACAAGATAGAGTTGAGGTCCATTTGCCTGCATTCTCTGGAGGCAGGTACTTTATCTCACTGTTTATTTGTCCCCAAAGTGAAGAGTGATGTCTACTGTATACTAGGAGCTCACCAATGGGCTGGAATGAATAGGACCGGCCTGGGATGGAGCAGGATTGAGATAAACCTCAGAGCAAAGTACTGAGCTGTGATGAATCTCCCTTACTTGCCCTTAAAATTATAAAGATCAAGTCAAAATTTTACATAAAATCATTCAACCAGAACTATAAATTTTTGGTGGAGAAAAATTGATTATTATTATAGTGTATATACTCGCAATATCTCCTCTAAATTGAAATTTTTATGCCTTTTCTTGTTATTTGTCCTTGTTAGGGTTGGTACTTGTAGGTCTTTGATGTAATTTGTTTTATTCAAATAAGTTATTGTAAACAGCGTGGTGCTCAGAGAATGTGCTCAAACTCAGAATATCTTGGCATTCCTAACAGTGTAGTTATTTACCGTCTCTGGTGAGTGTGCTGTCAAATTGGTCCACTGTTGTGTTAGTGCATGTTTAATTGCTTTTAAAATGGCTTGATGCCAGATAAATCAGATAATCCATCACAGCTAGTTATTTACATGAACTTGTGTTAGTTTAGTTCATTAACAACTGGTTAATTCAGAAAAAGAATCAAACACGTAGACTCTGACTGACATTAACGAATGATTGTTTTTCATCTCTTTGCCATTTTATCACATAGACTTGAGTTTAGGTGCCTGAGTATTAGTAAGATATCAATCATAAGAATTCAGGATTTCCAAGCAGAGATGTCAGTTAAGAAGCTGGCTATATGGTTTGTTGTCTAGGATTGAATTCAGGGGTACAAAATCCAGATTTGGAAGAATAGGTCTTGGCTTATGACATATGAATGCATAAAGAGCTGATAAAATTTTTGAACATGAGATCAGGAGAGAGATAAGTATAGACCCTGAGAAACACAAGAATGTAAAGGATGAGTCCAAAATGTAAGCCTGAAAGAAACTAAGAAGAAACAACATAAGAGGGAGGACTAAGACTGAGGGAAGTTGATGTTAGAAAAACCCAGAGAGGAGGACAGATACCTTTGAATGATGGGGGTGAAGCAGGACTGAAGTATATCACTGCATTGTGCAATAAAGAGGCCAGCTGTTATTATGGTTCTGTGGAGTTTGGGGGACAGAAGGCAAATTTCAATAGCTTGAGAAATGGGCACCAGGGGGATCTATTCTATTGTACTCTCTGGAGATGAAGACCGTGGGTTTGCATAAGACCCCAACTCAGGTTTGAAAAGTGAGTGAGGTACAACAAAATGGAAAGAACGAGCATACAGAGCCCAGAGGAAACCTGGTTATGCTGGCTCAAGGAGAAGGGAATGAAGAACTGAAAATGTTTGCTTTGCATTCAAGTATAAGAAAGACTTGAGTTTTCCCCTGGCCCAAGGAAGAAGAGCCAGCAGGAGGGAAATGTTTGTACAAATACATGCATATGTATATACATGTGAGAGAGAGAGGAAACATTAGATCGAGTGAGGCTGCAGAGCAGGTGGAGTGAAAGGGTATCAAGAGGCTAGAAATGAGAAATTCATTTTCCAGCTTACTACCATATTTTCAACTCACAGTCTAGGAATGACCTGTCCAATTCGGTAGCCATTGGCTACATGTGGCCCTTGAACATTTGAAAGTGGCTAGTTCAATGGAGATATCCTATAATTATAAAATATACACTGGATTTCAAAGATTTAGTATGTAAAAAGGCAATGTCAAATATCTACTTAATAATTTTATATTGAATACATAGTAAACAGGATCATTTTTGATAGATCGGGTTACATAAATGTATTATTAAAATTGACTTTACCTGTTTCTTTATAATGTGGCTATCAGGAAATTTTAAATTGCATCTGTGCCTCACAAGAAATTTATTTTGGGCAGTGCTCCTTTAGGAAGACCTTGCACCTCCACTGAGAACCTGTGAATCTCCTTGGGCACAAAACCTGTGTCCAGCAAACGATCACTGACAATCACCGTGTCCAAAGACTAGGCCCAGCCCAGCACTCCTCCTGTGAACCTTAGTTTTTGTTTTGTTGTGCTTCCTCAGAAGGTCAAGTCTGACATACAAAGGTCAGGATAGAAGTTGTGTTTTTTAAATCTCCAGTAGTGTGTAGTTCCCTCTCTTCATCACACATCACGTTCTCTTAGTGGTTCTAATTTTCTTTTGCTCCCAAGTAATTATTTTTGTTGTTGTTGGTATGGCCTACTTTATTTTTATCCTTCCTTGAGGTGCTCATCTTGTTCAATAATTTTCTTAAGCTCTTTCCCTTTCCCTCTAGCAAACAGATCGATCATTTTTATAGCAAAGATAATTCATCTTAAGGTCAAGCAGGAAGACACATGCAGCCATTTGTGTAATTAAATTAGTACCTTTAAAGGTCCACTCTCCTTTGCCCCTCACCATAAAAAATCTCCCCTGCAAATGGCTAGGCTAAGTGGTCTTTTTGCTGTACCTGGTAGTCCTTGAGATCCTAATCAAGAAGAAACTTCTGGCAATTCTTATCTGCAATCTATTGACACACTGTTCTCTTTCATCCTCCTACCCCCAACAATTGACCCTCAGAGCCCCTTGCAAACTTCCTCTGTGCTAGGAATGACTGATGATTTTTACCAGCTAAAGTCCTCTTCCTCCAGAAAACACACTGTATTTTGCTGTGTATAATGCATACCCACATTTTTGGTCCAAAACTTCAGGAAAAATATCTTTCATTTTAATCTTTTAAATCAATCATTCATTTATATATAAAACTGATTGTTGTATTCCAGGTATTATTTTGCATATGATATCATTATTGCTTTCTAGAGTCCCACTTTTAATGCATAAGCATACAGAAAAGAATGAAAAACATCTGTATAGATACAGAATTAGTACTACCCACGTATAGTGTGCATCCTTATTTTTCCCTCAAAAAGTTGAGCAAAATAGTGCACATTATACATGGCAAAATACAGTAAATGCAAAATGATGAACCAAATATCCTAAATTTCTCTCTTACTACACCTTGTCACTTGCTGGGCCTGTTAACTGAGATCTGATACTGCAGAACTCTGGGTTTTATCTTGCCTACTGAAGAGCTAATGAAAGTTAGAAAGATGATGTAAATATCTATCTTCATTTACTTAAATCATGGGGCACTCAGTGGTGTCTGTCTCGGTGCTCAGTCTCAGCACTAATTCAAAGATGTCAAATATATATTCAAGCTCTTTTCAAAGGTCTGTAAAAAGTTTAAAGATTTGGTCTAAATTTTCAGAAAGACAGTTTTTAACTTGCATGACATAATTCACTTATTATAATGAAATTTTAATGGAAATCCTCCTTAGTACCTGTATCTTTCAATGCTCTTGTCAACATTTTTAGCCATAAGAAAGAAATGATATGTTTATTTTATTATTATTAAGTAGAAAAATATTAATCTTATATTATCTATTACATAAATTTATAAATAAGAACTTATATTAATTTACAGGAAGTTAAGTTTCTTCACCAAAAGATCCCTCTGCTGCTTTCTATGTTTTTCTCCAGAGTTGTTTCTTTATTAAATGATATTTCATTGCCAACATTCAGCTTCTATAAATTTTCTATATGTTCTGAAATAAAGGAGCAGAATAGAAAGAAAATGTCAGGAAAACAACATTTTTCTTTTGCTAGTTTTTAATTTAGAAAGGCTTTTAGGATAGAAATTTTTCTTCTAACTAGAATTGATATTTGTACAATTACACAGAGATTTGAATTCCAGATTGTTTATACCCTTTACTCAGTTAAGAGATAAATATCTATAATAAAAAATAAAATCTTAATACTTTGTAAGAAAATCTTGTTTTATTGGTAAATGCAATACTATGTGGAAATTTAAAAAATCCCAGAGTTCAGCAATGCTTCATCTTTGGATTGAGATACTACTGACCTATAACATTGTATAAGCTTAAGGTATATAATATGTTGATTTTATAAATTTATATACTGCAATATGATTAGCACCATAGCATTAATGAACACCTCTATCATGTCACATAATTATCATTTCTTGTGTGGTGAGATCATTTAAGATCTAGTCTCTTAGCAACTTTAAAGCATGCAATCCAGTATTGGTGAATATAGTCATTATGCTATGCATCAGATTTTCAGAACTTTGTTTCAGAACTTTGTTTTTGTTTATGCACATGTTCAGTAAATTACTCTCCACCTTTCCGGAGAGATCTGGTTACGCAGCTATGAATGATCTCACTGTGAGGCAGTCTCTCTGCCTGTCATATATTCATCAAAAACTAATACACAATGTTCCACACATGGGAAGTTTTCGGTAATGCATTACTTTTCAGCTGCCAACTGCAAAAAAATAAAACTGAAAAAAATGAGAATAGATTAGTGTTATTAAAAATGCACCAGCAAATTATTCTTCAATAGTTGCCTTTGAAGTAGAAATTGCCTCAAATTACTTTCCTTCTTACAGAGGGGCCACTGCACCTCTTCTCTTCAGTAAGTCTTGGTCAGAGTTATTGCTCATTTTACTCCAGTGCTAACCCTGGCGCATAGATTCCTGAGGGCTACTGAGCTGCATGGTGCAAGAGTGTCATTTGTCATTCCTGGTCAGTAACTGTAAAGAAAAGTGTAAGCAAAGCAACATTTCTTATACTATCTGGTCAGAGACATAACCCCGTTTCTGTACGTAAATCCAGAAATACTAAAAGAATGCAGATATCAATATTGGAATACAAGGGTCTCTGGTTTATGGAACAAACGTCTACTAGAAACAAGCAGAATTTTTTAGAGCAGCTACAAAGCTCTATCCTTCTGTTTCCCACCATAATGTTGAGAGTAGTATATTTCCCCATTCCTTATTTCCAAGACTTTGGAGTGTTAATAGGATAAATGCAACTTGATCTATTTTTCAGAGTCTTGGCTAAAGCTAAGAACAATACAAGAGGTCTTAAGTAGTCCAGATCTCATGGCAAGGTGCTTCAATATCAAAGTGGACCATGCTAAGAAGGTGTGAAGTTCTACCAGTATTGACTCATCAGCTACTTCAAGATTAGGTCAAGAGAAGACTAGGGAATTCAAGAGGGCAAGGAGAAGAATTGTTTTGGAGATAAGTGTGCTCTGTACTCTCAGCTCCTATGCACGAAGAGAGTGGATGGCAGTGCTTCCCCACCACTGCAAGTCTAGAAATATAAACTTTGCAATAGCTTCACAAATGTAGTGGATGCTGTCAGTATCCCACCCAGATCCCAGGAACCCTCCTTGATGAGCTGCCTGATGCCAGTGATGCCCATACAAAATGCATGTTTCCTTGCTTAACATTGGGACCAGTTCTGTTCTTGCTCCACACACTGTCATGAGATCAGCTGAAATGAGGCTTCAGCTAAAATTATGTCGTTTCTTACATATGCTTCTCCTCCCTCTCCCTTTCTCCTGAGAGATGCTTTGAATAAATTAAATATTTTCACATTTCTAACTCAAGCTATGTTTTAAGGAACCCATCCTTAGAAAAGAGGTACATTTTGGGACATGGGGCATGGTACTTGATTCATAGCTAGAAAAGTCTAGAATGTGAGGTTGTGGTTTGTCATCAGGGCACCATCAGGGACAGTGGGGAAATGAGTCATGTGCAGACCCCATGGAACAAGCCAGCTACAGCTGTCTCAGTAAGGACCTGCCTGACCAGGCCTTTTCCCAAGGAGTAAAGCAACCTCTGTAAGGATTCTTAGGTGTCCAGGAAGAGAGAGTATCAGAGGGATTGGATCACACAGTCTCATATTGTCACTGGGGCCCACCGGAATTAAAAGTGTTACACTCAGAAGGGGCCACTGTGAGATTTTTTAACTGAAAGGGCAAGATTTATTTCATACATTTTATTCCTTCATTCTCCACCTGCTCTAATGCTAGATGTGCCTGCATCGGTAGCTATTCAGGGACAGATATTGAGTGAAAAAGAGGGAAGAAATCCTTCATAATCCTCTTTTCTCCCCTTCAGGATTCTGGACCTAAGGCAGGTCCAACCTGAGTAAACAAATTTTATATTAGATGAGAGTGTGAAGATTTGATATGAAACCGGGCTAGACTTTTACTTCTTGAAAGTTAGTTGGAAAGACATAGAAACCTAGGAATTCATACAAGAGACAGAGGGAAACATATCCACATAGGAGGAAATGTGAATGAATAAAGTTACCTTCTGCTTGCATCTTATAGATCCTGGCTTGTTCTTGAAAGCGGTGGCTTACCTTTGTATGCATACCAAACAATGATAAGGCCCTTTCTACTCGATATCTAGTGAATTACTTTGAACCTTCGATCCTGCTACCTGGTGAATCCAAGGTCCTTTCCAACATTCCCATTGAGTCCAAGAAGGATGTACATTCTCATGGTCACATTTGTCCCCGGCAAACTTCATTTCATTTACACTGAAGTTCCCTTTCCACGTGTCTTCCACAAAATTAACTCAGTGTCAGAAAGGTCTAGTGGACATTTCTAGTTATTGTCCAGGATATGACCTCTTTCCTCTGATGAAGAGCTTAATTTCAATCTGCTGTTTTTCCTAGTGTTGCTGATGTTAAAATAGGGGCAGTATAAAATGTAGGTTTGCCCAGCCCAATCTGTGTCTATTTATGAGCTAGTTGCACCAAGAAATAGGGTCAGGGGAGGGTTTTCATTTATTTTATGAATGGTGGTAGTAACAGCTAGTAAGAGACCAAGCCAGTCAGTACCAGTCTGGTGCCCTGGATCAGTGGAGACAGCCACATGCATGAAAGTAGCATTCAGTGCGCGACAGAAGCAGCAGGTGATGGATTAGATCCTGTGCTGTGGTCCTGATTCTGTCTGTCCAGCTCCATGTTTTTTCCCTTCCTCTTTTCTTAGCAAGTTTCCTCAGACTTCCCAGAGACTCTGTAAACTACCGAAACATGCTTTAGGAATATCTACTTCCAAATAAATGACCAAGAGTCAATTCTGTTGGCTTTAATATGAATCTTAATTAAAAACACAAGAATAGAATATAACTGAACAATGTAGGGTCGTGGAGAGGATTGCATTGCAGAATGCAAGACTTTTTATAAATCTCTGTTATTTTTCTTCTCCCCCTTTTTTCTTCTTCTCAGAGGTCCAGGCACTAGACCTCCTTTTACAGTGAGAAGAATTCCGCTCATTCCAGGTACCTGCTCAACCCTAAAAAGTGTTCACCTTTATAAAGGGAACTCCAATCAACTGGGCTCATACACCTTCAAAGCAACAGGGGTACAGCAATCACAAATAAATGAATAAATAAAAGCCTGTTTATTTAAGCAGTGTGATTTATATGCAGGTTTGTATGTATATGCATCAGTATATATGTGTGTCTCACGTTTGTCTATATTTCAGATAATTATTTTGATGCTAACTTGTATTTACTGTTATCATTTCCAGTCTATATTAGAATACTACAGGTAATGTGATTCAAAATTGTACATATAGTGATTATTTATGGTATGTTTAGATTTACTCTGGCCAATGTTCAGAAAAATTAATTTAATGACTTAAATTTACCACAGTCATTTGCAAATCTATGAACAAATACTTCTTTACATGATAAATTGAATCCAAATTTTAAATAGACCACAGATAGTTAAAAGAAAATAGTTAAAAGACACATCACCTAAAGGTTACTACAAGGAATAAATTCATTATCTGGTAATACTAGGTAACATTTATTGGGAGTTTACTGCGTGTGACGTGCTTTTTAAGTGCTCAACATGTATTCACTCCCTTATAGGAGGTTCAGAGAATCCTATGAAGTGAGTACTATTATTAGACTAAGACACTAGACTGATATTTTCAAGCCCATACTTGAAACTGTCTGGACAGTTTTCAGAGCTGGATTTTGAAGCCAGATGGATTTCGAAGTCTGGCTCAGGAGTCTGTGCTTCCAGCAGGGGCCAAGGGTGTCTTGAAGCAAATGACTCCAGTACCATACAAAGAGGAAGCACAAGAAAACTGTCGGTTCTCCTTTAACTTTTACCCCCTTTAGGACAAAATTTTATATCAAATATCCCACTGGTATAAATTACGCAACTCTGAATTATGACCAACTTTCTGAAGCCCAGAATATAATGATAAAAATGACATGACAAAAATCCAAATGTTGTTAAGTGGCTTTCAAGTGCTTGTAACTTCTGAGATCCCAATGTTAAGCTATTGGTCTGACCTCCTTAAATTTATACTATTGACTTTAGTTTTCATATCTCTACCATTCACTACATTTTAACTAAAAATTCTATAACCTTTTCTCTCAAAGACACTAAAACGATAAAGATATTTTAGTCATTTTCAGTGTATTCTCTTCTTCAATCTCATTATTTTTAGTCTCATCGCTTTTAGTTTCTTTCCCTTCCTTTTGCTTCCTTATATCTGTAGACTCCCAAATCATCTTGCTTATTCAGTAATATTCTCATCTGTCTTACGTGTTTTCTTTTTGTGCTTTTTCATTTCCTGAACATCTTTAAAAGCTTAGCCGTTGGACCCATGCAGTTCTTGCTGGGCACTGGCCCCTTCTGCCAGCTTGCTCTCATGGTCTCCTCCATCGCTCTCACACTGTGTCCTCACCAGTGAATATCTGCAGCATTTATTATTCTCCAGGAAAGATTGCCCAAGGGCACACAGATAGAATGGCACAGACTGGAGAGCTGACCTGATTTCTAACTGCCTTCTCAATCTATGGTCTTACCCTTCATGTTTATCTATTTCTGATTTGACCTAGAGAATACTCCCCTGGGGTAATCTGCAGTCACCTTAAATGTAACACATTTGTCCTCGCTTGATCCTTATCTCTCTTTGTAAAATGTTCTTTTTTTGTGTCTTCCCTTAATTTAAATGTATCGTTATACTCCCCCACATTTTCTTCTATGTCAATTCTTGTCATTCTTCACTGCCCCCACATGATTTAAGAACTTGCTAGCCCCAGCCAAAGGCAAGAAGCTCATGGTAATTTATTTATTAACTCTTGCACCTCTGTTCATACATGATACTATTAAGTGCTGGTTTGGGGTGCTTTTAACATTTAATTTACTTTTTATTATTTTTATTGAGATATAATTGACATAACTCTGTAACTTTAAGGTGTCCAATGTGTTGATATAATATAATATGATTACCTCTGTGGCATTAGCTAAAACATCTATCACATGGCATACTTATCATTTTGGCTTTGTGGTGAGAACAACTAAGATCTAGTCTCTTAGCAACTGTGACGTTTATAATACACTATTATTGACGACAATCTTTATACTGTGATATGTATATACAATAGGATATAATCCAGCCACGAGAAAGAAGGAAATCCTGCTGTTTGCAAGCCGACATGGATGGACCTTGAGGGCATTACGCTGAGTTAAATCAGACAGAAGACAAGCACCGTGTGGATGGTTGGATTCACACTTACATTAGACTCTGAAAAAACCAAACTCAAATTCAAACTCCTTTCTGTTTCTGTGACTTGTATGGAGTCTAAACCTCATTCCACGTTTATTTTTAATAAAACGATTTTCTTTGTTTCTGATATCTAACCTTGTCCTATATATGTTATTACGAATTCACTTTTGTCATTTTTTTCTTCCACATTAATGTAACAGACCTTGAAAATAAAGGAAGAGTTGGAAGAAATTTGGGAAGGACACGACTTTAGGGATGGTGCAGAGTGGTCCCCCTTACCTGTGGTTCCATTTCCCGCCGTTTCTATTGCCAATGGTCAATTGTGGTCTGAATATATTAAATGAAAAACTTCGGAAGTAAGTCATTCATGAGTTTTAAATTGGGCGCCATTTCGAGTGGCGAGATGAAATCTCGCGCATTTTGCTGCTTCAGCCCAGGACCCTACTGCACCTGTGTTGAGCTTGTTGACAAAACAGTCTCTCCGCTCCTGCCGGTGTCGTAGTAGCCGCTTGCAACAGTATATGAACTGACTGTGTGTAGTGCTTGCATTCAAGTAAACTTTGTTTTCCTAAACAATGGCCCTGGTTTGCAAGAGCAGCGATGATGCTGGAAATTCGGATATGTCCAGGAGAAGCCTTAACGTGCTTTCTTGAAGTGAAACGGTGCAAGTTCTCAACTTAATAAGGTTTTATCATCTCATATCATCGCAAGAAAAATGGTGAGTACACTACAATAAGATATTTTGACAGAGAGAAAAACCACATTTATCTAACTTTTATTAAGTATATTTTAATTGTTCTATTGACACCCTTTTACTGGGAGAAGTATTCCGCTCATTCCAGGCACCTGCTCACCCCTAAGAGGTGTCCACTTTTATAAAGGGAACTCCAATCAACTGGACCAATATGATTGTTCTATTTCATTATTAGTTATTGTTGTATTACTTTACTGTGCCTAATTTATAAATTAAACTTTATCATAGATATATGTGTCTTTAGGGGGAAATGCAGTATATATAGCATTCAGTCCTGTCTGTGGTTTCCTGCATCCCCTGGGGGCCTTGGACTTACAGAGAAGGGAGTACCGACTACTGCGGTTAGTTACTGTGCTTTATTTTACGGGTAAGGAAACGTGGTGGAGAGGTTCTTTTACATCCTGGATCCTCACAGGCCGTGACACTCTTTGTCATTCACCACAGAGGTTGGAGTCTCAATAGATGCTTAGTAAAATGTGTTGGGTTTTTAGTTATATAGAGGGAGAAGGTTTTGGTAGAATTTAATTATTCCTGGGACTACTTGGGTAAACGCATTTCAAACCAGCCTCTGGGAACTTTAAAACAACAGAGGAATGACTCATTAATTCATCTTCCAGATCTTGCTAATGTAAAATTATGACTTTGGAGGATAGCTTTCAATACCACAGATGCCATCTGTTGTTAGTCTTTTCTGGTTGAGTCACACAGCACTGTACTTCCCAAAGGGTAATAGGACCCCAAGTAAGGCACCAATCAAAACATAAAAAGCGAGGACCTGAATGAAAAAGAGAAAGCAGTTTATTCAGTGAAACGTTTTGCATATATTTATAATAAGTATTATAGTAAGCTGTGTATTTTCATTTTAGCAAATTAAGTTGTGTGGCTTTGGTAGTATGTAATATGTCTCCATGGTTCACATACTCTAGTGTTTAATTTCTAAATCACATTTCCTGAAGCACACACTTCTAAAACTAATATTATTTAGAACCAAGATAAGGTAAAGGCAGACTTAATTTATATTTGATTATGCTTATATAGGAAACATGCTCTGCTGGTACAGTTATTACTTATTGTTTTAAAATTATTACCTCTCATGTCTTCTAGGGTGCTCATTAGGTAAAATTAATATACTTTCTACATGCCTTGTTGTATTATTTCATTATGCCATGCATGGTTGCAGATGTATCTAAAATATAAGCTCCTTGAGATCAGAGATTATGACTAATTTAACTTCCTTATAAATTTACTGTACAATATGCATATCAAGTATTAAAAAATATATATATTTGACTTGATTCTTCATTGAATTGGTGGCAAATCAGTGACCACACAGACTATATAATATATACAATCTACACTGTGTTATGGAATGTACAGACTTTCTTGAACTCTTTCTGTTCTGTCCTCTAATTTTTCATGCTCCCATTTTTCTTTTTTTGTTAAACCATTTTAATTGTATTTTTTCATTATCATTTATCACCCTTACACCCTCTCGCACCTCCACCTACGCCCCTCCACTTGCAATCCACACTGTTGTCTGTGTCCATGAGTCCTGTTTCGCTTGATCCCTCCACCCTTCACCCCTATGGCAGCCTACTGCTCTCTTGCTCCTATTTTTCTGTCTTAGTTACTGAAGTTTTAGAGTGTGTATTAAAGTCTACTACTACATGTCCCCTGACTTATTCTTTATGATGATCTTGCCTACTCTAGGTTCTCTGCACTTCCGTATACATTTTGGAATCATGATATGAATTTTACAAAATAGCCTGATTGTTTTAATTGTGTTGAATCTCGACATGGAGAAGGTAGTGATCAGAATAACAGGCACCTTAACAATGTAAAGTCTTCCAAGCCTCCAAATGGTGCAATTCTCCATTTAATTGTCTCTTTTATTTCTCTTGGTAATGTCTTATAGTTTTCTTGAGGGAGATCTTTCACATTCCTAAAAAATATTTATATCTGAATACTTAATTTTTTGATGCTCTTATAAGTAATATTTGTTTTATTTTCATTTTTCTGATTCTTTCTTGCTAGCAGGTAGAAATATCATTAAATTTTGCATACTTTGAGCATACTAATATCTGGTAATTCAAATATTTCATAGAATTTTGAATTTTTTACATTACAGTCATGTCATCTGAAAATAAAAACTTCTCTTTTTTTCCCTTCCCAGTAGTTATACCCTTTACTTCTTTTTCTTATGCTGTCGCACTGACGTGGACTTTTAGTACAATGTCGACAAGAGTGACAGTAGTGTGGCCACCTTCTCTTGGGCCTGACCTCAAGGAAGAGTCTTCAGAGCTTTATCATTTACTATGGTGTCAGCTGTAGATTTGCTGTTTCTACTCCCAGCTCTTCATGAACATTTATCAAATGCTTGTTTTGTATCTAGTTAGATAATGATATCTTTTTTCTCCTTATTTTTGTCATTGTGGTAAAGTGCCTGACCGATTTTCAAATGTTAATTTTGCCTCATCTTCTTGAGATAAAACCGAGATTTTACATTTGCTTATAATTTTTGTACCTATGGATTGTCTGTAATTATTTCTAATATCTTTCTTAGGTTCAGGCATCACATTCAACGTTTCTTCTTTCTTTGTTTTCTGAAAGACTGAAGAAGATTTTGTTTTATATCTTTTTTAAATGTTTGGAAGAATTCATTCAGTAATAATAATCTCATTTGGTGTGTTGCTTGTAGGAAGGTTCATTTTTATTATAGATTCAGTTCCTTTAACAGGTATATGACTATTCAGATAACTACTTATTCTTGTCTTGGTTTTAATAATGTTTTAAGGACTTGAAAACATTTCATCCTATCAAATTTATTGACATAACTTTAAAATTATATTATATTATTAACTTTTTACTGTCTATAATATCCAAATCAATGTTTCAATTTTCCTTTCTGATTTAGTACTCTGTTTTTCTGTTTATCTTGATTAGTCTTTCCACAAGCTTATCACTTTCAAAAACAAACGTTGTCTTTTTCTTTTGTTTAGTTTTATACATTTGTAATCTATTACACTGATTTCTGGTCAAATTTTTATTATATCTTCCAATCTGGTATGTGGGCCTTAAATTGCTTTTAATTTTCTAAGAAGGAAACTTTGATCCCTGATTTGAAACCATTGTTGTTTCCTAATATTGCTAAACCACATGCTATCATCTCCGGACTCAGACCCTCCACAACCACTCACAGAGCTGCTTTACCTGTCTCTGGACATCTGAAATCTATTTTTTCAGTCATAGCTCTGGATGTTATTGGGCAGGACACTCAATTCACCCATTCTGAGTTGAGAGTGAAGAGTAAAAAGAAGGAATAAGGTAAAGCAAATGCAGAAGAATATAATTGGACTAGAACCTTCCTAGAATTCTTGCTGGTACGAAAATGTCTACCTCTTTAAATAGCCAGAATTACTTTACTCTATGCTTTTCAATCCATTCCATATAAAAAAATGCAGTCACCGTAAGCTCAGTGTAAAAAAATGAGGTTTTACGGTTGGAGAGGCAGGTGAACTGCTGCTCCAAGGCTGACAGAGGACGGGAGGGCGCTGGGTGTGTGCTGTGGGAGGTATAATCACCTGTCCCTGTGGACGTCTGTTTTCCGGTAGGTGGTGACATTTATGTGACCAGCTCCTTGAAGGAGCTGTGTGGTTAAGGCCTAAATATGAAACCTTCTCCCACATTTCCTATGTTAAATCTTATAGAGTCTGTTCAGACCATGTCTGATTCACTTACATGTGTTTCTTTTAACATAATCTCAAGCTCATAAATTCAAATGCCTATAAGGAATGTGTGGATAAATAAATGAATTAGCCAGGCGTAATAACTGATTCTGACAGTTCAATATTATTATTTTTTAATGTTTAATGTTGCAACCAAAACTTAGCCTTGGTGCACATGAGACAATGAGATGGGGACTTTAGGGCAACTGCTGAGTATATAACCTGTTGAAAAAGAGCATCAGCTACTCTGCTTGGGTGAATGGATGCCATGCAGGAATATGGGCTTAGGGTAGCAAGATGTTCCAATTTCTCAAAAGTCATAAGAAATTCAGATTTTGATATAATATCTCCCAATTTCTAAACATGGATACATTTTAGAATTTTTTTGTATAAGAAAAATTCACATCTATATGCCAAATCTGGTAGTTCTGGCAGGAAGGACTTGAGGTTTTTACTAAGGCTTTTGTTTTATTTAACAGAGTAAATTTTACTCTGTGAAAATTTTAGTGAAAAACCCCAAGTCCTTCTTGCCAGAACTACCAGATTTGGCATATAGATGTAATCCTAGAAGCAGCATGAGATAAGGGGACAGTCACCTACAAAGAAGTTCCCATCAGAATGTCAGTGGATTTCTCAAAAGAGACCTTACAGGCAAAAAGGGGCTGGAAAGAAGTATTCCAAGTCATGAAAACCAAAGACCTACAACCAAGATTGCTCCACCAGCAAAGCTTTCATTTAGAATGGAAGGACAGATTAAGTGCTTCTCAGATAAGATCAAGTTCAAGGAGTTCATCATCACTAAGCCATTATTATATGAAATGTTAAAGGGACTTATCTAAGAAAAAGAAGCTAAAAAAGATGAACAGTGAAAGGACAGCAAATTCACAGTTATTAACAACCACACCTAAAACAAAAGCAAACTAAGAGGACAGCTAGATCAGGAGTGAACCATAGAAATGAAGATCACATGGAGGGTTAGCAACAGGGGAGTGGGAGAAGGAGAAGGGGGGAGAAGGTACAGAAAATAACTAGCATAGACCGTAGATAGAAAATAGATAGGGGAGAGGGTAAGAATAGTAGGGGAAATATAGAATCTAAAGAACTTGAGACACGAGGTCATAAACTAAAGGGGGGGGGATGGTGGGGGAGGGATGTGCAGGGTGGAGGGGAATGAAGGGGGAAATAGAACAACTGTAATGGCATAATCAATAAAATTTAAAAAACAGAATTAAATTTAGTTTGCTTTTCCTTGTTTCCTTTTATTTTGAAAACATAAATTTTTCTAAATGTCAATATGGAGCAATACTAAAAAAATCAATAAGGATACAACTCTTGACCCAAACAAGAAAGAGTAGAAACTTCTTTCTCATGAATAGCTCTGGGTTGGCCATTCTTATGACTGAGAAGCAAACACTCTAAATTGGCCCTTAATCATATCTCCTGGTTTGAAAATATCCCATCATTTTATTGATGACAATAAAATCCATGTTTTTTGATGTGCACAATTGTCAAACTAAGCCTTTCTTTTTGGGGTAATAAATGAGAAATAATTACATGTTTTTCACTAGTTCATTAATTCATTTGTTAAGTATTTACCTAGTACCTGTTTAAGTGTCAGACAGCCATGCTAGGTACCAGGGATAAAATGGTAAACAAAACCAGGCTGGTTCTCTGCCCTGGTGGTACTTTCAGTTGAGTGGTGGATATAGCCTGTGATACAAATGATCACGCAAGAAATGCAGAATTACCACTGTGAGGAACGAGTGCAGTGACAGGCACTCAAGTCAGGGAAGAGCTTCAACTCAGTTCTTCAGACTTAATGCTCTACACACATTGCATTGGCTAGCCAACTTCAAGGGCAGCCTAAAATCAATAATTTACCTCACTGCTAGAGATGTTTTCAAAAAGAATCCTCTTTATATGGAGTTCTGTGCAACTGTCTGGAATCATGAGAAGCAGCGGGCATGCAGGGCATTGAATTTGAGTTATCCAGAGGAGGTTTTCAGACTGGAGCTATTTATTCTTGTCTTTGCTTCTTTCATAACAGGTTCCTTAACATTCTCTACTTACTAGGGAAAGTACTCTCTCTCTTATGCTCTATTTCTTCACAAGAATTCCTTATGTCTACTAAGGAGAAAATGAAGTCCTTATAACAGATTCAGAGATAATGAGAACAAATCAGATGCATGCAGGATCTTGACTTTAGAACCAAATGGCTAACCTTGTTGCCAGGAGAACTTCCCAGTGACTGTCCCTTTGGATTGAGTGACACCCAGATTCCTGCCTTGGAGGTACCCATCTCCATTTAGGATTTCAATCCAATAAACCACAGATATTTACATTGGTACATCTAACTGTTTTACTGTGCTCTTCAGATAGTGCTGGAAGTGTCTCATAGGTTAGTTTATTGAATCCCCATAAGAACTCTGAAGGTGGGTACAACTATTATTTCCATTGTACAGATTAAAAAACAGAATGAGAGAAACTTAGCAATTTAGCAATGTCGGGTATAGCTATTAAGTGCTCAGCTTGAATTTGAACTCAGGCTTTATGGCTTTTAATGGTTAGCAGTACTGTGGTATTCACTTTACTTTTCAATATTACTTGTTTCATCTTTTTATGTTTTTCCTGAAATCAGTTTTGATCCCCACTCATATTTAATCCTATTCTCTATAGCCTATGTTACAAATAGTTGGCTGAGGTTATTTTTAGTTCCCAGAGACTTTTAATTTCTATCTGGCAAAGATCTCAACAACAAAAAAGCATTTGAGTTACATTTAAAAATTGGTGTTGCACAGAGAGCTCTAAGATGTTTCACAATTTTAAAAAAATGAACAAAAGGAGTTTCTTACCTAGAATAAATAGAGTTGCACAGAATTGTAATAACAGTACCAAAAATCCTAAAAGTCCAAAAAACTTGACTTTAGAGCAGTTATAATGGATTAATAACCACTGTAGTTGTGTTGGGGTAAAAAAGGAAGTAAAGGGGGGATGTCAATGGAATAATATGAATAAATGGTAGAAAGGAAATTGAACAACTTAAAACCTTTTGCTCTTATCTCTTTAGTCAAAACAATGAACTTCAGATTCTTAGGAGAAGAAATTAACCCAAGGTAGAAAAACAAATGATCAAAGCTGTTGGTTGCTCTAAGTGCAGTTATGTCTCCTCACACATACTAATTATACAGGAGAGACAGATTAGACATGCTAAAATAAGAAAGATTGCTTATTTTGTCCCCCATGGCTCTTCAGAATTCCTGCTTTTTAATTGATTCATCCTCCAGTCATTGCTCTCCTAGGTTCTTTTATACCTTATGTATACATCTAAGTTCAGATGTGTAACTCCTCTAGGTATCTTAGCAGGTACCTATAAAAACAACTTCTGCTGTATTTTTATATCTATCTCTCAACTTCAGTGGGTATCTTCAGCTAGTTTAGGACTTGTGGCAAAATAACAGGATCGAGGGTTTAGAAGTGAGAGGATCCAGCTTATTCTCCAAAATATTCTGGGGATGCAAATGAAATACGTAGGGAAACTCATTTTGGTACAGGGTGCAGTCAAGATGGGGGCCCCAGAAAGGGATTTGGAATGGGGTCCAGAACTCGAGGTGTCTAGGAAATATTGGAGAGACATATAAGATGTCCTCATCCCTTTCCCCACAAGTGTGAGTTGGGGAAGGGACACACACATAGGGCAGGAACATGCAGGGCTGTTTTGTAGAGCCATGGCCTTGCAGCTAATCCATGGCATGGTTATTTAACACGTCTGTAGCCTTAGGTGGGTCACTTGGATATGTTAAATGGCTGTGGCCAGGCTTGGAGCCAGGGGAATGGAAGTCACTTTCCCCAAGATGTAACTGGGGGACAGATCCCCTGAGTTACATCACCTGTGTGGGAGCTTGGAGAAGATTGGCTCTGTGACATGGGGCCACCCCTGCCCAGACTCCTGATGGCAGCCCAGTAAACTTGGAATAATACAGGAGTGCTGGCAGGTGTAAATGATTATAGGAGGAGTCAGAAATGGGAGTACAGAGGAAGATTGGTGAGGGGATTTAAACTGAGACACAGCAGCCATTGAGGGAGAGCCATGCACTTTTGACCAGAGTGTGGATGCCCCGCAGCTTTAGTAGGGAGAACCACCGTGCAACTTTAGTAGAGAATCACCATTCACCTTTGGCAGTGTCAACCCACCCCCCACAGCTTTGCAGGGAGATTCACGTGGTTTTGCCAGAGTGCAAACCCCTGCAGCTTTGGCAGAAGAGGCCCATGTGACTTTGGGGTGCTCCCTTTGGCCATGAGACCTAGGAAGCAGGAGAGACTTTGACTGGAAAATGGGTACAAAGAACTCTTGCCAGTAGGCCATGAGAAGGTGCCATGAGAAGGCTTTGGAGTAATTAGAGATCCTGCCTGGATGGTGACACAGCTGATGGTACCAGGAACCTGGATCCCAGATGTTTGCTTATTTTCCTGAGTTATGGTACCCTGATTAGGGCAGGGGGAGAAGGAAGCACATGGGCATCTGTGGGTATCCTAAAGCACTTTGATATTTTAATGAAGACGTTAGTGTTACCGAACAACAGGGGCCCCTCCCAAGGACAGTGTACTAATACTGTTCTGACCACCTACTTGGCTCGTCTGTCTGCCACCACTGGAGGAAAGACATCTCTCAGTGCCAGAGACTTGTGAAAAGGAAAGGAAAGGTTTATTTAAAGCTATACAGACTTAAAGTAGTGACCCAATGTCCCCATTAAAATATCAAAGTCGCCCACAGACGCCCATAGTGCTTCCTTCTCCCCTTGCCCTAATTTGGGGTACTGTAACTCAGGGAAAGGGCATGTGTCCATGTTTCAGGCCACTGGCACCATCAGCTGTGTCACTGTCCAGGCAGGATCTCTAATTAATCCAAAGCCATGTGGCACCTTCTCATGGCCTACTGGCAAGAGTTCTTTGTACCCATTTTCCAGGCAAAGTCTCTCCTGCTTCCCAGGCCTTGTGGCCAAAGGGAGCACCCCAAAGCTGCATGGGCCTCTTCTACCAAAGCTGCAGGGATCTGCACTCCACCAAAAAAGTGTAGCTTTCTTCTTCACCTGGCCAAGAGAAGGTCCTCACTCTGCCAAAACCGTGTGGCTCTCCCTCAATGGCTGCCGTGTCTGGGTTTTTAATCCCTGCACCAGTCCTCCTTTATAGCCCCATTTCTGACTCCTCCCACAATCGGCTACATGTGCCAGCATTCCTGTATATTCCAAGTTTACCGAGCTGCCATAGTGAGTCTGGGCAGGTGTGGCCCCATGACGTGGAGCCAATCATCTCCAGGCTTTGATACAGGAGCTGTAACAGGGAATGGGAGTTGCCTCCCAGTTACATCTTGGGTGGAAGTCACTCCCTTCTCCCTGGCTCAAAGCAGGGCCACAGCTATTTAACATATCTATGAAGCCAGTTAAAGGTTATAGATATGTTAATCTCCATTCTAGAGATTATCTGAGAAACTGTTGCTATGCAAAACAGCTCTCAATGGCCCCTCTCCATTTGTCCCTTCCCCCAACTGACACCTGTTGGGGGTTAAGGGATGAGGACATCATATATGTCTTTCTAATATTCCCTGGACACCCTGAGTTCTGGACACCATTCCAAATCCCTTTTTGGGGCCTTCCTCTTAATTGCACCCTGTTTCATTAGGTCACTACTTTAAATCTGTATACCACTAAATAAACATTTTCTTTCCTTTTCACAAATCTCTGGCATTGAGAAATGTCTTTCCTATCGGCGACAGACAGTGGAGCCCAGTAGGGGGTCCTTTCGGTAGTAGTATACCATTCTGGGGTGGGGGGCTGTGTTTTGTAATAATTTCACATTAAATGAGATTTCTAAAAGCCTATTTATAGATTACTATGCCAAATATACCAAAAAGCACTCTGCTTTGGACAAAAAACCAGGATATAGAATTTTTATCAAATTATAATGTAAATTGTGGCACTGCCCTTGTCAAAGTGAGAAACAAAGATAATTCCGATATTGTGGAAATAGCCTAGTAATCAAATGTAATAAGCCTATGAAATATTTAACATAATTGTTGGCCATAAGTGTGGTTGGCTAAATACAAGATATTACTGTTTATTACTATTATTTGTGAAAGTTGTATTTCCTTTGCTTAAGTACGAGAATCTTTTGTAGCAAAAGTCTCACCTTAGACTTCCAGTGAAGACAGGTAAACATGACTTACCTCCTTGCACAATCACATCAAAATTACAGCTATATTATAGAAGAACCATCACTCTGAACCCTCACAACTCAAGTTGAATGGAAGTCTAACAGCTATGGAATTAAAGAATTCACACCCACACAGACTGATAAATGGGATGGAGATGTGAATAGGCTGGTCTCACAGCTACATGAGGCAAATAAAAATTTGGGACGGATATCTTGGGAGTGAGGAGTCCCAGACCCACACCAGGACCCCAGTCCAGGGTTCCAGTGCCAGGAGGATACATTCCCATAACTTCTGGTTGCCATAACCAGCAGAGATCAAGTTGATGGAAGAAACTCCTGAAGTTCCAAGCAGTTCCTCTTAAGGAACCCACACATGAACTTACTCAGATTCACTGTCTCTGAGCTCCAGCACGTGAAAGGCACAAGTGGCCTACAGGGAGGAACAGAAGTGCCTGTCATCAAGGCAAGAACTGGGGGACAGCTTTATGTCAGATAGAAATGTGGGCAAAGCCACAGAGCCAGCAGGCAGGTGCCATATTTGAGACTTCATTAATCTGGCTAACAACATGTGCCCTGTCCTGGACCTACCCTGAAGCTCCATCTCACTCAACTTATAGTTGTCAATAGTACCTTTTCCATATGAATGTCTGGTTTTGTCTCAAGCTTTACAACTTCCTAAATCCTTTCAAACAAGCAACAGTTGGCCTCAGTGAGCCACCAATCCCCATAACTCTTGCCAAGTGGCCCCAGGCATGGCAGCAGCAGCCAGCCTAGATTCACAGCCTGGATTCCCCTGGGAATCTCCAAGCCCAGCAAAAGTAGCAGCCACCTCAGATAGCTCTATAGTTTGGTCATGGTGGTCTCAGGCAGAACACAGGTTGGGGCTGACCTTGGCCTGTAGTAGGAAACCCCAGGGTTTATGCACCTGGTAGATAGCTACAGATCATGTTGGAACACCACCACCCTGGAGGTTAGTGGTAAGTGGTCATAGTCCATCCTTGCATCTGACTAGCCTGGGTAAGTTCCTTCCACTGATCTGCAAACAGCAACCAAGTCTCAGCTATAAGAGTAGGGTGTACTCAGCTCACACAAAGGGCTTACCTCTAGTACCCAGCTTCCGTGATAGGGCAGGTTGTGCCATTGGACCCTACAGGATAACCACATTAGGCCACACAACCAATACAAAGAGTCATAGCAGCTCTACCTAATTTATAAAAGCAAACACAGGGAGGCTGCCAAAAGGAGTAGACAAAGAAACATGGACCAAATGAAAGAACAGATCTAAACTCCAGAAAAAGAACTAACCAAAATGGAGATAAGCAACCTATCAGATGCAGAGTTCAAAACACTGGTTATAAGGATGCTCAAGGAACTTAGTGAGGACCTTAATAGTAGAAAAAAGATCCAGTCAGAAATGAAGAATGCACTAATTGAAATAACCTAACAATTCACTGGGAAACAACAATAGAATGAACAAAGCCAAGAATCAAATAAATGATTTGGAACATAAGGAAGCAAAAACAACCAACCAGAGCAACAAGAGGAAAAAAGAATTTAAAAAAATGAGGATAGTGTAAGCAGACTCTGGGACAACTTCAAGCATTCCAACATTCACATCATAGGAGTTCCAGAAGGAGAAGAAAAAGAGCAAGAAATTAGAAATATATTTGAAAAAATAATGAAAGAAAACTTATCTAATTTGGGGAAGGAACTAGACATGCAAGTTCAGGAAGCACAGAGTCCCAAAGAAGGTGGATGCAAAGAGGTCCACTTTAAGACACATTATAATTAAAATGTAAAAGGTTAAAGATAAAGAGAGAATCTTATAAACAACAAGAGAAAAGCAGCTAGTTACCTAAGGAGAGTCCCCATAAGCCTGTCAGCTGATTTCTCAAAAGAAACTTTGCAGGCTAGAAGAGACTATCAAGAAATATTCAAAGTCATGAAAACCAAGACCTACAGCCAAGATTACTCTACCCAGCAAAGATATTGTTTAGAATCAAAAGGCAAATAAACACCTGGCTTGCGTAGCTCAGTGGATTGAGCGTGGGCCTGCGAACCAAAGAATTGCGGTTCAATTCCCAGTCAGGGCACATGCCTGGGTTGCAGGCCAGTTCCCATCATGGGACACACGAGGCAACCATACATTAATATTTCTCTCTCTCTCTCCTTCCCTTCCCCTCTAAAGATAAATAAATAAAATATTTTTAAAAGGCAAATAAATAGCTTCTCAGACCAGAAAAATCTAAAAGAGTTCATCATCATCAAACAATTATTATATGAAACACTGAAGGGACTTATTTAAGAAAAGAAGATCAAAACTATGAACAATAAATCACAATAAATACATACCTGTCTACAACTGAATCTAAAACACAAACACAATTGAATCTAAATACATACCTGTCCACAATTGAATCTAAAACACAAACTAAGCAAACAAGAACAGAGACAGAATCATAGATAGGGAGAACATTTTGATGGTTGCCAGATGGGTGGGGGTATAGGAGGAACGGCGAAGAGGTGAGAGGATTAGGAAGGACAAATAGGTAGTTATAGAATAGCTGTGGGGATGTAAAGTAGAGTAAGGAAATAGAGCTGCCAAAGAACTTACATGCATGACCCATGGACATGAGCAATGATGTGGAGATTACCTGAGAGAATAGGGGATGCTGGGGGGAGAAGAGCAAAAAAAATTGGGACAACTGTAATAGCATAATTAATAAAATACCAGGAAAATAAAATCTCACCTTTTCTGAGATATTATTAATAATCCTCTTGAGTGGTACACCTGAGCCTTGGGGCATGTGAGAGATAATGCCCAGGCTTCAGAGTTTGGCAGCTCTTTTCCAAAATAGATGCAGCAGTTTTGAGCCAAAATAAGGAAAAGAGAGAAGGTGATTGAGATGGAGGAGGGAGCAAGCAAGTTAGTAGAATGTGACATGTTGTACGACGTGACATACCTTTTAATCTCTAAGTCAGCAGTTGGGTCTCTATTGTTTAGTGATGCTTTGTTGTAGGGTTGTATGTATGTGAGTGCATGTGTATGTCGTTGTCCTCTGTTCCATCCCCAGGAGGATGTGAGACTGAAAATGGTCATTCTACATGGAGAAGGTCACAGATGCCATCTGTATGTTACATCCTCAGTGTTGGTTCGTGTTTCCTTGGGCAGGAATGAGAGAATTTTGGCACTGGATGATGAAATTCGTGGTGAAAGGCTTGCCTACCAGTTCTAGCTCATAATTGTTAAATAACCTTGGCATTCCAATCTAATTATCTTCAGGGTCTCCATGTGTAAAACATTAGATACTCACAAAACCTACTGGGATTGCCCATGAAAAGACCTGTGCCTACAAAACAATGTAACAGACACGCCACAATTACCAACCAAGTCAGGAGAGGAATTAGGTAAACTCCCTGGCATTTCATAAAGGCTCTCTGAAAGTGATCCCAATAATTATGTGGGCCTTTTAAAAATCTTTCTTTCAGAAGGAAAGCCATGATGGCCTTTAATGACTCTTTATATAAATATATAAAACAAAGCAAAGACAAAATTCACGTCAATTTCAACTTTTTGTATAATTTTTTGTCTCTTCACATCCACTCTCTTACCTGCCAATCTTCTCTGCCCTCCCTTTAATTCTTTGTTCCTAGCAAATTATATTGGCCTCTTTCAATAGTAAAGAAATTCATCAGTAATAAATTTTTCTTTGCTGCTCTGGCATTCATTGGTTGGAAATCTGTAGGTAGGTCAAAGACCTGTGGCAAATACAAGATAACTCAGATTTTGACTTTGTCTTTGGAGCAGACCTGTTGTTCGTGCCTGGCAGCCTCTTCTCTTTGGGGAAATCACTTTTCAAGATACAGAGTGGGCATATGCCTGTGGATGGAGCCAAGGATAGGCAGTGAGCCAGCAAGGTCAGACAGAGCTTTCTTCAGTGATTCACGTGGAGAGAAAAATAAAAAAGCATTTTCTATCGTGATTGTTAAACTAGGATGATATGAGCCTGGAGCCACCAACAGCCATCTTGCCCACCAACTAATCTTCATGCAAAATAAATTTAGGTGGAGAATGACATTGTTACAGTGCCCACTCCTAGAATTCTTAGGAATATTGGGCAACAAGTTCTCTTTTAGCTTAAGCTAATTTAAATTGGCTTTCTGTCACTGGCAATTCAATGTGTTCTCATGAATATAGCCTTCTAAGAGTTTCTGGTCTAATCAAAGAGTACAGCTGGAGTGGCAATATTGTTCTGGGATGACCAAGTGGAACAGCACAAATATTTCCACTTGTGACAGAAAACGACAGCAGTTTTGCAATAATATATTACTATTGCCCCAGCCCTGTTTCACCCTGATGCCTAAGTTTTGGAGTTTCAAAGTCACCCTCCAGCTATAGTGGTGGTACTGTGTGTGGATATGTGTGAGGGTAAGGAGAATGAAGTTGAAGCTGTCTTCTCTGCTGAGAAGACACCCACCCCAAGATCTGTAAGACCTGGGTGAAGAATCATAAACTTAAGGGAAAGAGTATAACTACACACACAGAATGTCTGGCCCCCAACTCGTGTCTCCAACTGAATTGACACTCCAGTGCTCTGCCTACTTATTTTTGGAACTACCATTAGCTGCATTAAATAGGAACTAGTTTTGTACTAAAAATTTAACACTTCTTAATACCTGTCCTGGGCTGTTTTTTTTTTTTTTTTTGCCATGAGGACAGATGATAGCAAATTGTGAAAAGCTTACCTTTTATATATGCCACATTTAGCTTCCTTCTTTTGAGAATGCCTTTTAAAAATATAATCATAAGTGGCACATGGTACTCTTTCAAATTCTATTTAATAGCGTTGATAATAATAAAGGTCAAATATTAAATTTTGATGAGAACAAAGCATTAGAAATGCCTTTGATGATTACAAAGTATTAGAAATGCCTTGATGAAAAGTGACCAATTACAGTATTATTTCTTCCCAACATTTAAACTAACATATGTACAAATCATCTCACACAGTATCTTAATGGTTAGAAACAAGCTCTGCAGAGAGAAAAATAGAAGACATTAAAGAGCAATTGTTAAAGTACAAAAAGCAAAGTGCAAAGAAGTATATATACTGTTATCTTTTGTCTAATAAAGAGATAAGTAAGAAACCCTATCTTTAAAGAAACTAACCCAAGAAGGATACATAAGAAAACAATAAACGTGGTTACCTCCAGGAAATGAGGGAGCAGGGTAGAGGGAAAGGCAAGGAAAGGACAAGGTTCTGAAATACCTTTGTATACTTTTGTGTAGGAAGAATGTTAATGTTCTATGTATTCCCAATACAACTCTTAATCATAAGGTTGGAAAAAAATACAGAAAGTAAGCTTAGAAAAGTGAACCCAGCTATTTTTCAAATGAATAACATTATTACACTAAAAAAAAGGAAAACATATAAAAGGACTAATCCAAGTAGATTTTTACACAGAATTTGACTATGCTCAATCTTGCCATCAGGGAAAAAGAGCAAAGAAAACCTAGACTCTCTTCAGTGGTCTCGTTTTGTTGTACTGGTATGGTGAAGCAATTCTAAAATTATTTTAGTTGTATTGAAGGATTAAACAACTGAATAAATGTAGAAATTATTGAGAGCCACAGTTCTCAGTGTAGAAGAAAGGAGATAAAAAGATGGAATGAGATAAGACAAAGAAGTAACGTGTAGAGTAGATTGGAGTGGAAGACACCAGTATGCAGGCCCCCAATAACTGGTGTTTTTTCATCATAACCAGCATTATCACCATCATGGTCAATTTCATTTGCCATGGTGACCTTCTTTTCCTTCCTGGATGGGGTTGCAGCTCTTAGATAGAGAACTGCACTGGGATTCCCTTAGGTTCTCTGCAACCAGGGGGCTCAGTCTAACACTAACATACATCTACATCCGTCATTGCTTTGGTGATTATCATGTGCCCATCACTATGCTGGATTTGGTCATTGCTCTCACTTAGAGATTAGTAAGTATACTGATGTGGGAAGACACCAGCTTTATAGTTAACAGACTTTCTGAGCTTATAAGTCCTCTGAGTCTCAGTTTCTCACCTACAAAATTTGTACACAGGAACAACCAATTTAGAAACTAGTTTGTCAGTGTCCAGTAAAATTGAAGAAATAAATTTTACGTGATATTAGCAATCACAACTCTTTCATATGTACCCTCAAGAAACTCTTGCATATGTGTACCAAGATATAAGCAGAATGCTCACAGAAGAATTGCTTATAGTAGCTGAATAATGGGAACGATCCAATGTCCATGAACATTAAAATGAATACGTAAATCGTGTTATGGTTATACCTCAATGAAAATGAGGAAATCAAAACAAAACTAGAGAACAAAGATAAATCTCACAAATTAGGATGAGCCAAAGAATCAAAACTCAAAGTAATGTACATAATATAAGATACATTTACAGGTTTAAAATGAATTATATTACTTTGGAATGAATACATAGATGGTAAACCTATTTACTTAAAAGAAAGGAATTATCACAAAATTCTAGAGAGTGATTGCCTCTGTGGAGGTGGGAGGGGCTTGGGACCTTGGGAAGAGTTGGCAGTAATCTATGCTTTAATCTAGATTATATTACCATCATTTTGTTGGTGAAAATATGGGAGTTCATGGAGTTATGTTATATGGGTGTGAGCTTTATAATTAATAAGGTAAATACATTTATTTTATAAACTTTAAAGATGTATTTCATCTAATAAAGTAATAGCACTTTTTAAAAAGTCAGTTTTAACAGGCAATTCTTAAAATGGTTTGAACAAATCTCACTATCATTAAAGTTATGACTACAATAAAAGGTAAAATATTTAAAATAATATTAAGGTTATAGTCATGTATAATTAAAAATACGATCACATACTTTAGTAGGTAGGATGATATTCATTTACATGGAGAAATTCTATTATATTTAGTAAAAAAATCAACCTCCTGCTGAGTTGATTTAAAGGGATTTTCTAGAATAAGAAAAATCAGTTGTAATATTTTTTCTAATGTTTCTATGTGTGCTTCTAAGGTGTTCGAGACTGGATTTATTAAAATGTAGATTACTTTCCTGGTATTAATTAATGCCTTAGAGGGTATACAATAACTCTAGCTTTTTGGTAAAGTAATTGAGAAAGTGACCCATACAGATGTGTTCTAATGACGTTGACATTTGGGTAAAGTTTTTGCAGAGATCCCAGAAGTTTTGTGGTTGAACATCTCCATTATTTATTGTTTGGAGTTAAGATGGAAAAGTCATAGTGATTCAGGGTTTATAATATAAATTATATATTGGCTCCAAAAACCACATGTGATTAAGAAGCTCTGTGGTAAGACTCTGGCTTGAAATGTATAAACAATAATAGGAGGGGAAATCTATAATACATAAATCTTCTTCCAGATTAGAAAGAGAGGCTGTGTGATAATGTTAATAGAAAGAGCAAGTGATGAGGGGTGGTAACTTGTATTTGTCTTTCACTTCAGACTTTACAGAGAGTTCTTCCATCCATCTTCCACACAGTAACTCTGGATAGTGACATGACATATGCCCATATTCAGATGAGACTGTGCACGTTCCCGGAGTGTAAGCATCTAGAACAGGATTGCTCACTGATCTGAGTTTCTTTCTAAAAGAATTTTAGGGTACTAAATGACCAAAGGCCATAAGACAAAGTCTCTGCCATGAGGAACTTTTTTTCTTCTTATTCCCACATTCAGAGAACAATGAAAGTAACCCGGCCCGAAATGTTATACTCAGATTAAGTACAGAAAAAATGTTCTGAGAGAGTAGGAAGAATTCTTTATCATTTTCCCTGCTTTGGCCCTTGTCACAGATCTGAACAATCAAATTGCTCAACACAGTGCTGGTATTGTACTAATAACTTTCATCCAGGAATGTAATTAAACAATGAGTAGTCATACTAAAAAAAAATCAATCTTGATTTTTCAGGCTGTCTGTTCTTTGCCATTTCCTTTATCAAAAATTACTGAGGATTTGGGTATGAATTAATTTTCAAAGAGTGTCATTCTGATCTTTTCCATAATAATGTCTAGTAATAGAACTGAGGTCTATTTCATTTGCTAAAAATTAATGAATAAGATTTTGACAGAATCCAATTGTACTTTTTTTTTTAAATCATTTCAGAACTTACATGCATGGCCCATGGACATGAACTAAAGGAGGGAGGGATTGCAGGAGGGAAGGGAAGTACCAGGTGGAGCAGGGCAAGGGAAAAATTGGGACAACTATAACGGTATAATCAATAAAATACAATTAAAAATAAAATAAAATAAAGTAAAATTATCTCAGTTATAATGACTATGTTTAACATAAGAAAATTAAGTCATTATAAGGTAAGATATTGATTACATATTAAAGAGTGTTTTAGAAAGTTGAAATAGTATGCTTAAGCATGCAACAAACTTTATGCCTTCTAGCAATGCATACTACACTAATTTCCTTTCTTGAAAAAAAAGAAAATTACTTCTCCCATTGTTTTTAGACAAATCATTTCAATTAACTGTGGCAAGATCATTAAGCACAATTAATTTTAATGTAAATTATGTTATTTATAAAATAATCCTCAGAGAACTATAACAGAATATATACACCCATTATTTTAATGGATTTTTGTTAAAACTAGTAATTTTGATAACTGCTATGCTATGGATTTTAGTTAATATATATTTGCTAAAATGCCATCATGTACCAGCCCTGGACAGGTGGCTTAGAGTGTTATACTCATATGAGTGTTATACTCATAGTCCAAGACTGTGGGTTTGATCCCCGGTCAGGGCACATACAAGAATCAACCAATGAATGCATAAATAAGTGGAACAACAAATCTATGTCTCTCTCTCTCTCCCCCCCTTTTCTGCTCTACTTCTAAATCAATAAAATTTTAAATAGTTTTTTTACTCTTGTTCAAGTACATTGTCTCCATTTCCCCCGCACTACTCCCCCTGCCCCATCTACCCCCACCTCCCACCCTCAATCTTACCCACCTTGGGTTTTTAAATGTCTTGTGCCAAGTTATTATCTAGGAGGAGAGCCTGAAACAAGGATTCTTGTTCCAGTATTCTCAGGAGAAGAGAAGGAGATATGAGTTTAGAGCAGAGGAAAACATTTAAGCCATGAAGTAGTTTCAGTTTGGGGTGATCTCAGGGCGGCTCTGGAGCATGACTCGTGCCACAGACTTTGTTCCACGTCAGAGCAAAGTGCTATCACGTGTACTCCTGTGCCAGTCAGTAGTGCGCCGAGGCCAGCCCTACGTGGGTGTGGAGGATTTCTTTTGCATGAGGTCATTTGTTAGAAAAGAAATGGCAGCTAGGAGCCAACTCTACCTGGGCTGGTGGCTAGGTGCACTGGATTGGATATTTTGGTGAGGCACCGATATTTACTAATGTAAACAAGAGATTCTGCTCTCTAGATATTGTATCCACAACCTAAACAAACAGGGCTACCTATCTATATTGTGAAGCTGTCTCTCCAAGAATATCTGCCAATAAACTCAAGGAAAGCTCCACAGAACTGGAGACTTAACGAAGGTCATGGCTAGTTTTATCCATTTGAATGAAGGCACCATGCAGGAAGCAGAGAAACTGATAGAAAATGGTCAATGATCTAGCTTACAGAGTGATCACAATTTCTGGTCAGGATTCAAGAGCATATTTCCCAAAGAGACTTAGGACAAATCCGCTTGACAACAGCTTTGCGTTTTGGGGACTAGGGAGGCAGCATCAGAAGAGAGAGTGTGTCACAATTCTTCTTTTACATTACTCATTACATTAATGAAAGCCAATGTAACTATGCCCCCCTCTCCCTGGGAAGTACTTTCATAGTTTGCTGGTTTGCTCATGGTCTGGGCTACACCTAGAACCTTCTCTGCATTCTCCTTTCATGAGACCCAACTCCCTGGTTACCTTCCCTGTGAACACTCTTCTGCCTCTTTCAGGCCGAACAGTTGATTGCTCAACCCTTTGCACTTCTGCACTACTTTGAACACGTTTGTCATCACACACATTTCATGTTTGAATTTTGTTTATCAGATAAACTCTCCTCCTGACCAGAAACTGCATGTTATTCATTCAAGGGAAGCCAGAAGGCAGCTGAATGACTGGAAGAGTAGCAGATAAGTAACTTAGGTGTAGAAAACATAATTGTTTTGCCTCTCCCTTCATAAAATGAAGTTTGGGAAAAGGAGCAATCTATCCATGATTCTGCCATGTGCTGTGTGGCCTGTACGGAGATGCTTCCCCAGTGTGGACTTCGACCCAATCTTTCCATCTGTAATTTGGGTTAGTTGGGTTAATATTACTATGAAAAATTGCTTTAAAAAAGTATTAAAAGCAATGTGCTTGCCACCTGTAGGTGCTCATGAAAGGACTGTTGAATGAATTAATGGATTATAGCACAAAGCTTAAACATGAGGCTTTCCCTGGTCTTGGAAGCTTCATGCTGTTGGGTGAGTGTACTACTGAACCTCTTTTAAATCCATAGCGTTGTTCTTGGGAATTAAAAGAAGTTGTTCTTTCTCCCTTCCTTTCTTTCTTCTTCCTCCTCCCTTCCTTTTTTCATAGGTAAAATTGTGTCTCCCACAATTAATACCTTGAAATCCTAACCCCTAGTCCCACAGAATGTGGCCTCCTTTGGAAATTTGCTACAGATGTTATCAGAGTAGGGTGGGCCTTCGAGCTAATCTGATTGATGTCCTTGTGAAATGAGAAAATGTGGGCACATTGTTTTGTGTCCGTCTCACCTATCG
Source organism: Artibeus jamaicensis (assembly GCF_021234435.1). Classification (NCBI taxonomy): domain Eukaryota; kingdom Metazoa; phylum Chordata; class Mammalia; order Chiroptera; family Phyllostomidae; genus Artibeus; species Artibeus jamaicensis. The sequence continues at coordinate 5,639,969 of NW_026521954.1, forward strand.
ATAACCAATACTGTGGCTGGACCTGCCCTTGTGGTCATTATTATGATTGCAGGATGCCCTCAGCAGTGCTGTCAGGAAACTTTGGGGGGGGGGAAGATTTATTACTTTCAGGTCCTAGACATTACATGGCACACTGGGGCCACCCAGAGAGGTTGTACAGGGCAGGCTCAGGTAATTGAGGCCAGGGGTGGGAGCCTAGGGTGTTGAGAGCTCACTCTTTATTGGTGAATATAAAACATAAAAGTGGGAATTTAAAACATGGGAAGGCAGAGAAACCAAGCTGTGCCATGGTCAGTTACAAAAATCAACCAAGATTTCTAAAACAAAAAAAATTGATGGTGGGGATACCTGGCTTTTAATCTAGTTTTGTGGCTGGCAATGAGTTTATTTGAGACTGCTGTCCTTGAAGTATCTGCCTCAACCAAACTTAAGCATTTGTATTACAGAAAGAAAAGCCAGCTGTCAGGGATTGCACTGTAGATGTGGACAGATGAAAGACAATCAAAAGAGACAGGGAGAAAACTGCCATGTGCAATGGGCCAGAGAGAGAGGCCTGGAACAATCTTTCCTCCCAACCCCCTGAAGGAACCAGTCCTGCTGAACTTTGGCTAGACTTCTAGCTTCCAGAACAGTGAGACAATACATTTCTGTTGAAGCCATTTAGTTTGTGGTACTTTGGTAAAGCAAGCTAATTATCTATCTCTCTCTCTATCTCTCTCTCTATCTATCTATCTCTCTGTCAAATCTATAGTACAATAACGTAGTACCTGAAAGATGGTTTATATTTAAGAGCTACAATAAAATCAGCAGAATAGAAACATGTTAAGAGGGGCTATTACACAGAATACAGCGGTTGTGGCATTGTAGTCACGCTGACCCAGGGCTTCTATTCAATTCCTGGCAGCATTGTGAAGGGAAGTTAGAGCTCAGAGTCAATATGGGCGAGAAATAAAACATTTATTAGGATCAGGAAGATGTCAGACTTGACATTTCCATTCATTTTTATTTTATAATTTAATTTCTTGCAGTTTTCTTGTAGACCGCTCATTAAAATTGATGGTGATAGTTTATATTGAAGCTTATTTTAATGGAGATAAAGGACTTCATGATATTTTGTATCCCTAATGTGTCCATGTGGAGAGGCAGCCTTAACACCTGGCTGTGCATGGCGACAGTATCACCACAGATGACAACAGACATCTCACTGAATGCTCATGCCCGAGAAGGAAGTTTGGAGGCTGACCAGCTAATGGTCTTTTTTACAGTTCAGTTGTGGTTTTCTCCCCTGCCCCTTCTCATGCACATACACGTTAACACCCCCCCCCCCGCACACACACTCTGCCATCCCCAAGGCCAGGTGGCATTGAAAGGACAGCGGTCACCCATCCCCATCATGACTTAGCACCCACCGATACACAATGTTACATAATTAGAACTATATTAGAACCATATTTAGATCTTTTAAAGATTGGATAACATGGAAGCTATCTCTTAGCTTAAGTAAAATGTGAAAAATACATCTGCTCCTCAGACAGTTTACGTTAAAATTGCTCTTTTGCCTTCAGTGTTCTTCTCTTTTGGGTGATAAAACAAAGTTGCACAATAAAAAGTGACTACCAGAATGTGTTATGTGTAACTGCAGAGATTCGAGGGCCAGTGAGGTCGGCCTTATGAATGCATTATTCCATAATCTGCAACGGGTCATTCTGTAGTCCTTTTTCCTTGGATGCTAGGCAAGGAGAGATTGATTGGTAATACAAAGGAAAGAATTGGCGCCAGAAAATAGCATCGTTCTGATAAATATCCAGATTCTGAGGGTAGGGACCACGGCTGACTACATAATTTGGGGTGCTCAGTGTAAAATGAAAATATAGGTCCTCTTGTTTAAGTATTATTAAGAATTTTAAGGCAGCAACAGTGGAGTCCTAAATCAAGCATGGGCCCTTTAGGGTGTGAATACAGTTCACCCACCCATTATCTGAGGAGCTACCCTTGAGTAATAGTAATGAGAGCTACCACTTACTGTGCTCTTACAACATGTCACATGCTGCTGTAAGTAATTCACAGGATGAACTCATTTCATTCTTACAGTGATCAATGAAGTAGGGTCTATGTGTATCCACATTCAAAGATTTTTAAAAAATACTGAAGTACAGAAGCAGTACAGTTATTTGCCCAGAGTTATACAACTTGTTTGTGCAAAAGCAGTAAAATCCAGGTATTTTATTTTCAGAGGCACATATTTAACTTCCAGCTAGTCTGTTTCCTTCTAGATAACAATCTTTTTTAAAGAAAATAGTATCAAATAAACATTATCTCTTGCTGAAGTTTCAGCAGACAGGCGTATTCCCCAATCTCTAACCTTGGACTGATAATTTCCCATGATGGCGGTTGGTACTTAGAGAAGGCATCTTGCCATGATTGGTTTGCAGGACATAGAACCACCAGTGTTTTATGTATAGCATTGATTTTAGAAAGCATTGAACCTTATTATGATTGCTTAAATGGGCCTCCTAGAGACTGAGTTAATTTTTTCTGTTTTTTAATGATGCTGCACACATCTGATCTTTTTATTTTTCAAGAGCAAAACCACATTTAATTTTTTTAGGTGTTATGCAATTAGTTGATGAGTGTTTTGTTGGTTCCTGTGCACTTACAAAGCAATCCTGATCACAGCAGGTCAGCGCGGTACAATCTGGACGTGCTATTCATCAAAGCCGGCACAGCTGGAACCTAAAACCACAAGGGACCCTGTGGCACCCAAAGATCAAAGTTAATTACACAAGGAAATGTCCTCCTCAGGTAGAGGCGACCATGGTTCACACTGGCTTAGGTACAAAGCCTGTGGGCTCTTTGACAAGTAGGTGAAAAGCTTGACATTCTTAGGACATTGTGGCTGATGGAGGAAACTGACCTTCTTGTTAATATGGGTCCAGAGAGAAAAGCCAGACAGACTGAGTGAGCACCAGAGATGAGGAGGTACCCTCATGTCTATTCTGATTTGTAATGATGGTAGGGGATGCAATGTTTAACCTAACAGACCGAGTACCTGTTGATCAGGCAGGTGGTAGGATGTGGTTCTCTGGGAGAGCTGGCATAACTGGGATGGCTGGATGAGAAACAAGAGCCATATAAAAAGCAACACGGGTTTGAATCCTGTCTTAAATGTATTTGGTAAACACTGATTTGAAACACTTGTTTAAATTGTAATCTAATCAGATAAGTGCCCTCACTCAAATTTTAAAATAATGTATTCTTCTTTTAAGTGGAGAAATATTTCCTTTATTCTAGGATGTTATGATTAGACCTATGATTAGACTCCAAAATGATAGCTGGACTATAGTACTCAGTTACAAATTATTTGTTGAATGAATGAATAAATACATGAATGGCTAATGGAGCGATGACTTCCGTTTGGGGAGGTGGGTAGGAAGGGGAAACTTCCAAGCTTTTTCCAGAAAATAATAGTTTTTTCTTATGAGCATTTCTGTTACTCATTTCTGGGCTAATGTATTCTAATCATCTTTTGAACAACCACATTCTCTTGCTATTCAGCTTTCCACATATAAAGCAATGTTTACCTTTTCATTTCTTGGGTTAAAGCTTGTCCCTATTAGTTTATTGTGCAATACGGAACAGTGGCCTAACAGGCCTGTTGAAAGGTTGGATTGTAATTTGTTTTAGATAAAAGTTGTTTTTAAGACATATCATACTTGAGGCCAGTCTAAGAGATGGGTTACCACTGTAGGGTTTTTTTCCTATTAATCAACTCCATCTCAGTCTTAACACAGTTGCTTCCACTGAGTTATGAGTAAATGTAAGATGATCCACCTTTGAATACCTACAAAAAAATAATTTTGTTCCTGTGTTTCATTTGCTCTCATTCAATGTCCTCCAAACAATAGTCCTTATGATAAATTTCAATAACATTTTTAATATAGAAAAAATAATGTTGGTATGTATACTCATACATACTATTTGCTGTTGCCTGTCTTGCTTCATTTAGTTTTATCTCTAAATGCCCTTTATTTTTGAAATGTGTTTTACTCTGTATATACCTCAAATTATTTTTGAAAAATCTTTATTTATTGATTTTAGATACAGAGAGGAAGAGGGATGGGAAAGAGAGAGAGATCCATTTGTTGGTCCACTTACTAATGAATTCATTGGTCAGTTCTTGTATGTGCCCTGAGTGGGGAGATTGAACCTGCAACTTTGGCATATGCTCTAAATATCTGAGTTACCTGGTCAGGTCATGTACCTGAAATTCTTTTAAGAACAGGCAGGAGATCAACAATAATGCAACTGATGAAAACTTGCATTGTTACAAAGGAGGACGTAGAGTCATGGTATGAAAAAACATACTGCAAGAAACAGGGTAACCTGAGCTGTCTTCCCAACTGTGTGATTTTGAGGAAGTTACTTAATGAATCTTGGCTCCTTCTTTTATTTGATAAAATGAGATATGAGTCCCAACATCCAGTAGTGCGCTAAAGCTGTTTGACTGGCAAGAGCCTATTGTTAAATATTCATGAATTGTAAAGCCCAGTTTAAAATTATTTGGAGGTTCAAAGAGGGCATGGTGGGAATGCTACAGAAATTATTATTCACTATAAATCAGGGCTTTTATTTATAAGAGCCCGTTTTTTAGTATACCACTGTTTGTTGTTATAAAGAACAATGAGATATTTTTGTAGTTCTCAAAACTCTATGCTTAAAAATCAGTATAGGAGAGTCCAAGTGATTTATAATTGAATCATGTTATATTAGTTTCTTAGTTTTCAGTTCATCCATAATTAAAAATATCCAGTTTTATAAAAATTATGGCAAACATCTTATAAAAATTTAAAATAAAAATGTTTATCTCTGAAGGAATATCAGTGATAGGATAAGAAAAAGGGAATAAATTTTTCTCTCTTGGTAGATGTGAAACAATTCAAACAAAAAAATCTACAAGGGATAAACAATGTAAATAAATTCCGAAGAGTGGAGAAGAAAACCCACAATAGTGACTTCTAAGCAGAAAGAAAGTTAATCAGGAAACTAATTATTAGAAAAACAGTTCTATTTACAAAACTTTTTAGATTATGTAAAGACATTTTTCCAGATTTTTTGAGGTGTAGTTGAGAAATAAAAATGGTATATATTTAAGCTGCACAACTCAGTGTTTTGATGTACATTGCAAAGTAGTCGCCACAATCAAGTTAATTAACATACCCATCACCTCACATAGTTACAGTTTTCTCATGGGTATGTATGATGTGAGCTCCTAAGATCTATGCTTTAAGTAACTTTCACATATATGATACAGTATTCTTCACTACCGCCATACTGCTGTACATTAGAACTCCGAATGTTATTCATATTGCATAACTGAACCTTCATACCCTTTAACCAGAAGCTCCGTATTTCCCCCTTCCTCCCAAACCTTAGCAACCACCATTCTACTCTCTGCTTATACAAGTTTGATTATTTTAGATTCCACATGTAAGTGAGTGTTTGTCTCTCTGTATCTGGCTCATTTCACCCAGTGTAATGTGCTCCAGGATCATTCACGTTGTTGCAAATGCTAGGATTTCCTTCCTTTTTAAGGCTGAGTAATACTATATAAACACATTTCCTGTACACAGTCATCTGTCAGTGGACATTTTCTTTGAAAAAGAAATGAGAAAAACATCACATTCACAGTAACGACAGAATAATAAACTTAGCCGAAGAGGTAAAAGATTATACACTGAAAATTATAAAACACTGTTGAAGAAAATCTTAAAAAGACCCAGGTAAATGGGAATACACCTCATGTTCATGGAGTGTACAAATTAATATTGTTAAAATCTCCATAAAATTCAAAGGAATTTATATTTTTAGTGTAATCATCATCAAAATTTTATGACATCCTTTAAATAAATAGAACAAATACTTCTAAAACTTCTATGAAACCACAAAAGACCCCAAATAACCAGGGCAATCTTGACCACGAAGAACAAAGTTGGAGGCATCACATTTTCTGATTTCAAAATTGTGTAGAAACTTTAAATAAGGAAAATATAGTTTTTATATTATTAGAGAACTTAGGCATGTGCAAATATGATTGGCTGTTCTCTTTCAAAACTATTCTCCCACCAGGGTCTGTATTTCAGAGGGACAGTAGTGGCCTCGGTTACCTGTTCCTCGGCCACCAGAGTCCTGTTTTCCAGGACTCCGCTCCAGCTCCTTCCCCAGTGGCTTCCATGCTGGTTTTCAACCCTTTTCTTCCTTCTCACAATACCTTCTCTTTCTCTCCCTACCCCTGACCCCACCCCACTCTCTTCTACTTACTACCACATTCATTTCTCATTCTAGGGTCTGAAAGACTCACTTCCTCTTTCCTACTCCGAGGCTTTACTCAGGTATTCCGTCTCCATGGAATGCCATGCATCTGGCCACATGATAGGCTCTGAATACCATAGATCCTTCATGACCCAACCCAAATTTCATCTCAGTAATGATATTGCATTCATTTCCTAGGGCTCCTACAACAAAGTACTGAAATCTTGGTAACTTCAAATAACAGAAATCAAGTCTCTTATAATTTTGGAGCCCCAAATTCAAGATTGAGGGTTTAGCAGGGCTACACTGTCTCTGAAGGCTCCGGGGAGAATCCTTGATTGCTTTCTCCAGCTTCTGGGGGCTCCAGGCTTTCTTGGCTAATGGCAGTATCATTCTAATCTCTGCCTTCATCTTCACCTGGTCTTCTCCCCTGTGTCTCTGTGTCCCAAATGTCCCTCTCCTTTTCTGTTATAGCACCGTTCATTGGAATAAGCCTCAACCCAACTCCAAAGTTGTTCCATCTAGACAGCCTTTACTTAATGACATCTGACAAGATAAAACCTTATTTCCCAATAAGGTTACATTCACAAGTACTGAGGGTTAGGACTTGGACGTAGCACGTTTTTCAGACACGAGTCAGCCTGCTGTAGGTGTTTCCCCTCGTTCTTCAGCCAAGTTTTCTTTCTGTCACCTGAATTCTGCTATGGCTTCATCTCGATGTCACATAGGTAATTGTCATGTTCTGTCATGAACTGAAATTATTTGCACACATGACTGGTCTTTCTAAGAAACTGTAAATTCCTTAAGAATTGTGTTTATTGTGTTTGGTTCACAGTATCCAGTAAAAGTCTGGACAGAGGCCTGCATGGAAATACTCAATGAATGAATGCCACTGAACAAACACACTGACAAATCATTTGTATTTATCCCCTATAGGGGCTATAATTCCAAATTTTTTTGTTCACAAGCTGTATACTACAAAAGCATGACCATGACCAGGATAATGCAAAGTAAAAATATTATAAATGAATCAACTACACTCCTGAGCCATATTTACAGCCAAGCAGTATTTGCATCAAGAAGGAACATTCTAAGTTAAAGAATATCCCAGTGTTTATTTTTGTTACGCTGAAGTAAATGTTAGAAAATAGAAGACCATTAAAGAATTCACAGCAGCAAAGATCTAAATTTTGTGCAAATCTTTACAGGTCACAGGCCAAAGGCTAGTGGAAAGGCTCATTTCTGTAGAAGATAGCTGTCATGAGAAGTGACAAACCTGTCATATAAATTGGGTGCAGGTGGATTTGAGTGCCTTACAACTTCGGGCTTGAATCTAGTTTGACAGGAATAAGAAATTGGAGTAACCAATTATTCAAGTAAGAAAAATATTCCCAGATATAACTTAACATGCTGTGCAATTTCTATAACTTTAAAAAAATCCCCCCCTAGAATTTGTTGATAGGTAATCAAATGTAATCTCACCCTTTTCAATGTGTTCAAATGAATTGGTTGATATTGCTTAGTCAAATTCAATAACAGCCATTTATCATTTTGCAAATGTTTAATTTATTCACTTATTGCAGGATTTATGTTTTTTTCAATCTGATTATTTGATTGAAATTTATAATCTCTAAAACTTTAATTTCATCTTGCTGCAATTATGTAAAAAAGCATGCATCAATTTCCAAATAAAATCAGTCTATATACTTTTACTACATCTGTGAGAGTTAGCTTTTTGGAACAGCTTCTGGCAAATATTCTTGTCACTGCATAAAAGATTGTAATAAAAAAACTATTCTGCTCTCTTCCTTTATGATTTAAAATCTTCCCGACCATTGTTTCGTATTTTGGAAAAGAAAGCCAAACATTACAGGCTTCCGGGAGCCATTGTCAGACCAAAGTGCAGTTGTGACAGCATGTATCAGCTTGGAGAAGGGAAAATTAATGGCGAAGGAAAATATGTAATTAGTTCCTGCATATGTGAAAATAGAAATTTGCCACTTGGGAGATGGTCAGGCAACTATCAATGGTGACAAAACACGTGTGGCACGTTTGCACAAACTCCTCTTGAGAACATTGTGCAGCTAAGCCAGTTTGCATGGGACCTGGCATCCTATGTACACCTTTCTCTCCATGAAAAGGGAACGTCAGGAGAGATTACCAGTGTCCAAATCCTCTGGGGTCGGTGAAGGACTGTGGTTCGTGCCTCGGGTCCCCCTGCGGCTTACACTAGAGCCTATAGCTGTTCCTCATACTCTTTTCTACTCGCCTCAGCCTCAAAAGGAGTTGTCAGTTTTTAGGACTTAGCAATGTATCTTTTATGCTTTTTTGTGTTTCCTATGGTGTTAAATAGGAGGTAGCTTGGCTTAATGGATATTTGAAGTAATCCCATCATTCAGCAGTATTCCTGGAACTGGCAGGCAGCCCATGATCTAAGAAAGCAGTGGTGGGAATGGCTGCAGGATGGTGGGCAACTGAAGGAGTTTCCTTGCCCTTATGGAGCTTATCTGAGAAGACAATAGTAAATGCAACAATAGTAAACTAGCTGAATGCTCTGATAGGAAAGGAGAGTGTAGTAGAGATGCTGATGGTATAGGCAAAAACACAGAGAAAAAGGGGAGCCTGCAAGAGGCCTACCAAGTGAAATGCCTATTAGTCTTGAGGCAGAAGAAGGGAGAGATTAAAGTTCCATGTGCAAAGGCGCAGATACCAGTGAGAGCATGTCTCTCTTCAAATACATGGGGAAAAGGTTCATTCCATTAAAGGGTAACCAAATTAATTCTGTTTTATTGATGGCAGATCAATAAGAGCAGATCAACAGTCTAGCAAATGGCATCACAAACCAACACTTACTTTTTCAGTTCAAATTGAACTTTGCCTAAGAGCAGTTAGGACTTTTCTTTGTCAGATAATGTATATCAGCCACAAAGCTTTTTGCCTCCACTGGGAGGTGAATCACAGCACGTCGCCCCAGCTGCTTCATCACTTCTCTTCAATGTCTATAAATTAAGACACACGTATATCAGGAAGAGTCCAGACAGAAATAAAGAAGCTACCCTAGGAAGTTCAGAGGAGTTCAAGTCAAAGAATGGACTACAAAGGTGTTTGAAGCACTAAAATTGTAAAAAGGGAGAAGGGAAAGAAAAGGGAGAAGGAAAGTGACTGAAGAAGAAAAAAGGGTGATATTTTGGAAAACCCGAGGGCTGGTAACTGTGGACTGGAGTCCCAGAGCCTGCGGCTGCCCTGTGGGATGCACTGCTGTGGCCAGTTCTGGAGCTTCTGAGCCGGGGCTGCTTCCATTGGAGCTAGAATTTCTGAAAAGGTTCTAACTCCATCCAGGTTGCTAAACCTAAAACCATCCTACCTTTTCTGCAGACACTAGAATTCCCATCAATGTTCAGGAAGTGCCATGCTATCGGAACCAGATGCAGAAAGCTCTATTTTCTCACAATCTTTTAATCTCTTGCAAATGTTCCTATTGGCAGAACATAGTCCTAATAGGAAATCAGCTAGCAACAGATCAGAGGAAATATTTAGTGTCCAGACTCCCACCCCATCACAGCAGAACAGAGTATAGAAGAGTAGGCTATGAGACAGATAAATAACCTCATTAGTTTAGGTTCAGGATTGGAGCTGGACTCAACACAAAGTCAACTAAGAGACAAGATGGAATTTTTTGCCCTGTGGATTTTTTCTATGAGGATTTAGCTGAGAGAAAGTTATATTAGAATGCTACTGAGGATTTACTTCAATTAAGCAACTAATAAATATTGCTTTCACTTAAATAGAGTGTAGGGAAATACAATAAGGTATTATTTTGGTATATCTGATTGATTTTCCAAGCAGAGAGGAAGAGACTAAATGAACCCAGAGTGAGCTGTTCTTCAAAGGTTTTTTTTTATATTCTTTCTTTTCATAAGGACTGGGCTTTATCTATTGTCTTGTATCAGCCTCAGTCCTGATAGGTGCTAGGCTTGTGACCTTCTTAGTGATTCTTCCCCTCCTTAGTGGTGTGAGCTCTCTGATGGTCTAGACCAGTCATTTCAACCTTTTCATTGCATGACACACATAAAGTAACTATAAAAATTCTGTGGCACCCCCTCCCCCAGACAATTTGGTATAATTTTGATTCATTCACACTAGACGACTATTGTTGTGTTGACTGTTGCCATTTTTTAAAATTTGACAGTCTAAAGAGAAGAGGTCAGTGCCCCATGACTAAATAGTCGAGTACTGTGTGTTTTAAAAATCCTTTCAGTGCACCAGTCTGCCTCTTGCTGCACACTGTTAAAAATCCCTGGCCTAGACCCGAAACATTGTTCTGCCCTTCCCCCAGAGATGGTTGGTTGTTGTTTCCCATGTTCCCCAGCTACACTGGCCCTTCGCCCATGCCCTGAGGGCAACAGACTGTGCTGCTCTTCCCACAAAAGATTAACGCTTTTGCTTTCCGGCAGGGGGTGGGGTGTGAGAAGGGACGTAGATCTTCAGTGGGACTCAATGTCTTTTCCACACAGCTGCTGCTGCCCTCCCTGCATTCAGAAGGCTTTCTTGGGTCTCTCACACTGCCAGATCTATCTTTTTATTTTTATTTTTACAACAAGCAAAACAGAAGTCATTTTATTCCACTCCATTGGGTTGATGGTTAGTTAATGAAGTTGGTTACATTTATAAGTCATAAAAATAATTTTAATCTACATTGAACATTTTTTGAACCTAAAACTTATATATGTGATTTATCTGTCATCATCTGATGTAGAATTAGGGCCTCCCAATGTAGTTCTGCAAATTAGAATGTCATATTACCTTCCGTTCCTAAGCCATATTTAATATACTGTATATGATTTCCATTACAATGACATAATGACTGAGAAAAAGCAAGCAATCAGTGAGGTCAAGGACAGACTCCTGTGAATTATTAATTTCCCTTTGAATGTGGCTCCCGTTCATTCTATCCTGTCATAGCCAGCACTTGGCCTGTAGCAATTTATTAAAAACTTTTTTGACCAAATTTTTCTTACCTGCTTGCATGCCATCTTTTGCATATGTTATTAACCCATTTAATCTTCCTAACAGCCATTGGAAGTAGATTCTATTATTACCCCATTTTATGGAAGAGGAAACTGAGTTATTTCAAGATTAAGTACCTTGTCCAAGATTGCAAAGCTAATAAGTAGCAGAAGTGAGATTCAAATCTCAGCAGTTTAGCTACAGGATCTAGGTTCTGTATCTTCCTGTGTTGCATTAGTTTGTTGGTCTTGTCCAAAGTCAAATTCAGGAACGCTGAGTAAACAGCATCTGCCCTGGGATCATTGAGGATAGCATTCATATTCTTCCTCTATAGCAACATAATGTAATGTATCTACTAAAATCATAGGCTTTTGTAATTTAAGAAGGCATGAAAGTACTTTTATGTGATATTCATGAGTCTCTAAGAGGATAAGCAGCTTACCTTAGGTTGCATAACTGATTAAAAAGCTGTCATAAAACCTGTTGGGGATTTTGTTGGGGCAGATATAATTTAAACAATAAATATGTGAATATATTTCAACATTGGTATGAAAATCAGTTTGGGTTATTTTAAGTAGTCAGAATATCATGAAGTCCTTTGAATAAGGGATGGTTTAAATTAGTGGATAATAAAGCATCACTTTGAACTGGGGAAAGTAGACTTAGAACTCTCTTGAATAGTATACAGTGTAAACTCACAACCAAATGAAAATACTGAAGTTGCTTAAATAGATTAAATTAATGTTAGAGAAGATGCAAACAAAGATGACATATGCATAATTTTCTTCTGAGATTTACACAATCGTTATAGGAAAATTGGCTGCTATAGTAGCAAAAGCACTATGTCACCCAAGAAGACAAGTTTAATGAAGTTAACTGTCAAGATATTGTGAGGCATTTCAAAACTTAGAAAAAGACAATTTCTAATCATCAAAGTACAATAATAGATGAAATATTGGTTAGGCAGATAATGCACTTGTTTAACTACAGATACTAATTAAGCACTTATTTTGAGACAGGTAGCCTTGCAAAAAGTTTCTAGACTATGGAGCTTGTGTTCTAGCCAGGAGAAGAGCCAACTATAAAATATCAAACAAATAACAAAACACCAGAAGAATACCAAAGTAAGTAAAAATTGAGAGTTCTTGAACTCACAAAATTAACACAAACTGCCAGGAAAGTATTAAAATCAGTCCTACCCAGGTGTTTAGAAATAAGTAACTTCATGGCTGTTAATCTGGTAGCAGCTAAACATGGAGTCAATGTAAGCAATTAGTCTGCAACTCACGTCAAGAAGCAAAGAAGCATATGGAACACAGAAGATGCATTCATCTGTCATAATTCAAAACCTGTCTTCGTTATCATTCATTGTCTAGCAGGCACCTCATTCACTGTGAGGACAGGTTGGGTCTTTGTCAGATGGAAGTGGTATAAAATGGGTCCTCAAGGGATTTACATAAATGACAGGAACAGCAGAGAAAATTAACAGCTATGTAAAATATGTAAGAGAAAATTGACCCGGTGGAGGGGAAAACCAAGAAGTTGTTGACACAGACTCTCACAAAATGAGCTAAAGAAAGGGGAGGCACTTTGCAAGGGAGTTTGAAAAATGCATTCTCCACAGAATGGCTGTCTCTGCCTATCCAAGTAATCACTGCCCCACCCTGCCGTATTGTGTTTTCTGCCATAAAAGTCTGTGTTTTCTTTCAAGTCCTTATGGTAATCTGTCTTTAATTTTTAGATTTATTTATTGTGTATTTCTCAGTGGAATTTAAGTTCCTCAGAGTAAGGGAATGTCTGTTCATTGTGTTTTATTTCCAGGGTCAGGCACAGTCCTGACAGGAAAGGGGCACTCAGTACCTATTTGCCCAATATGCACACAAAGGCATTAATAAGTAAGTGAATACAATGGGTTGAATGTTGTGTGTTTCAAGCTCAGAAGAGGTAAAACCTTGAGACAGTAATGAATGATGATTCAAGAGCAATGGGGTTAGACTCTGGATTACTATTACATTTGTAGATAAATATCAGAGCTCTTTGCCTATCTACAGATTGCTTTGGCATGGCTTGAGGTCATATGCCATGACCTCAAAAAGTAGTAGAATCCATGAAAACGTCGGGTTGCAGTATGAATATGTATAATTAAGAGCTGAGACAGGGCACATAGACTCTGGAAGGAAAATAAAGATTCCTAAGTTAAGAAACTAAAGAAACTTAGTTATGGCTCATGAGTGCAGCTTCCAATATACTGGGAAATAGTTCTAACTGTGGTTCCACTTCCAGACTGAAAATCTACCACGAGAGCGGGGATCACCTGGGCCTTAGCCACCGCCTTCCCAGCAGCTGTATCCCAGGGACCTTTGGCCCATGATTTTTGAATGAAGAGGGCAAAGGGTTCACATCTGTTATCCTGATCTGGGGAAAAGAATCCAAATTGTAAGTTTACTCAGGAAGAAAAAAATATGTGGTTATTTAAAAACAAGGTTACAGAAGCTTTTATAAGAAATTGTTGCCATGGCAAAATGCACTATTTTATTTAAAGCTGCAAAATTCTATGAAATGAATACTCTTAGTATTTCCATTTACAAATGAGACACTGGGGTTTAAGATACCCGCTGAGTTATTAAACATTTCTGAAATCCATATTGGCCCAATTCTAGAACCAAAAGTCTTGATTCCTCACTGTAATTGTCTAGTCTAAATCCTGTTCGTTAGGGGGTAGATACAGAATTTGCGTGGAACACAGAGCACTAGTGCAAACTTTATCTGGATACAGGTGACTGACTCCTAATTACAATCCGGGAATGTCATATTTACTCATATATATTCCACTTGAAAAAATACATATGTGATGTGGCCTAATTTGGAGGGTGGAGCCTCATTTGGAAGGATCAGAAATCCAACCTGAGTGATTATTCCGTGTTCTGTAGTACTGGTATTCGCATCAGTCTGTCAGTCTGTGTCTATTAAAGATATGCTTACACTTAAGCATTAACTGTAGGTGAGGCATTGTGGTAATTCTCAGTGATGCATGGAACAAAGACAAAATCTTTGTAGCAGAATGCCTTAGTTAGGGTTATTGAGAGACACTAAATTTCGGCCATCCATCTGACTTGTATAAGAGTTACCTATGTTAATGTTCCTTGGTTGATATATATTGTCATTTACTTTGTTGGGAGTAACATCAATTATTGCAGTCATTAAAGTTTGTTTTAATTTAAGAAAATGTAAGACAAATTCCAATTCTTCAAATCTGACATGCAGTGGTAAATTCATGTGTATTTCATTTTATTTAAATAAATCATTTTAATTCTTCTACTGGGGCCAGGGAGAAAGGTCAAGATTTGTTATTTTGAGCTCAAATGGAAACATTTAAGAGAATAGTTGGTGAGAACAATTGTGACTTTATGCACAGAAATATACTTTCAACCTTAACACAGGTAAGGAGTAGCCACCTACTTACTTTGCTCCCTCTCAGAAAAGATTTTTCAACTATGTATTTAATCACTTTGATTCAGGAAACAATTGCTATGTAAAGGGCTAAAGCTCAAAGTATATTGTTTTCACAGACATTGATTGAAGGAGATACAAGATATAAGAAACACTGTACATAAGACAATGATGCCTCAGTCCCCTTCCAAGTAGGCACTTGGGACCTCACACAGTTCTCCCAATCACCATCAGCTGCCCCATCATATTTTCCTGAATCTCATCCATGGTCTGAAATCTTGTCTTTTTCAAAGGTGATTTTAGTTTTGGGAAAAGTCAGAGGTCACAGGATGCCAAATCTGGGCTAAATCACCTAAATGATTTAAAAACTGCGCAAGACATGATGCATGAGTAGGCACAGTGTCATGATGAAGCTGCCAATCACCAGCTGCCCAGAGCTAAAGCCATCTGAATCATCCAAATAGTTTCAGCAGAGGAATGTTCAAACTAAATGCAAAATTTGATACAGATTCATTGCTCTACTCTCTGTCATTTTGAATGTGATGGCCACACAGTGCCCATGCTCACTCAACAGCATCTGCTGCCCCCACTGACTAGTACAGTGAAATAGTCAATATTCACACATGTGCATTCCAGTCCACTCTTCCTAGCTGCCAAGTTACATTGATGTCACAACTGTTCTCATTACATTAACAATGGTTGGAATTTTCCCCAACCTACCTTGTACATACTCTAATTAATGAAAAAATGTCACAGTAAGTGGAAAAGTTCTTGCTAGTTGCTTTTTGTCTCTTTCTCAATTTTTATCTGTAGGACTGACTTATCACCAGTCATGTGATACTTAGAATTATTAGTTAGAAAGCAGGGACTCTGCACTGATATTTTAAAGCATGCTTTTCCACATTAGAGTGTAGCTTTAGACATATGTAAACTCATGGTAGACTATAAATCTATCTGCTGATGTGTATCAGTGAGGCTTTATCATGTTTTCTCTGTAGGTGGAGTATATTTCTTGCCTTATTGTCAACACTGCTCCTAAGATTTGTGTTGCCAATAGTCTGAGAGTTCCAGCAGAAGCTTTAAGAGCAATTGAATAGTTCATGCCTTTCTCTCTTTCCTTTTCTCTAACTTTCATCCTTTTTCTTAGAAGGAGAAAACACATGGAATAGAGCCTTAGCAATTATTGTAAACAAAAAAATGCTTCATTGTTTATTATTGAAAACCACCAAAATCCAGGGGTTTCATTTGCTACTATAGCAAAAGTAACCAATAGAATTTTTATTTGTAAAATGTCAAAACAATAAAAGTATCTACCTCTAAAGTTTTGTGAAGATTAAATTAGAGAGTCCATGTATCATATTTAGGTAAATTGGCATATTCGACCTCCTAAGTGATGATGTCAACTAAACCTAATATCATTTTTAAGGTAAACCTTTTTGCTCCACAATTAGATAGTAAATGTTTTGTGGACAAAGGTGGTGACTTGACCTTAATGTAGATTAAGAAATGGCTAAAACAAGGGAATAATAATTTCTGTCATATTTACTTTATTCCTGGACAGGCTTTCCTGGCCATAGATTAAATCATTTTGTTATACTGAATAGTGAATACTATTATAACCCTTAGAAAATGATGGAATTGAGCTTCAGAAACTTAAGAAAGTTTCCCAAGTCATACAGCTCAATAAATGATGGATCCAAGATTTGGACCTGTCTCCTAAAATTAGGCTTATTCTGTTTTATGTAACTTTCCACGTAGTGTCTTATGCTGGTAAAATCTTACAAGATTGTTCCTCATGTGGTCAAAGGGCTCCACTAACATAATTTCCAGAAAATCTCCTAACTGACCTTCACTGTCATACTGGAGCTTTTGGTTGAAGTAGGTCCTCATAGGAGGCTTAGCCTGGTAAACAAGAACTGGGTCCGTACCTGAATGTAAGTAGCCTGTTCTGTAGTCATATAGCATATTGCATAATCTCAAGAGAGATGAGGGAGGACTGATCTAAATGAGCTGGTCTTCAACATATTCAGATTAACTTGTGCACAGAAGTGCTCTCCCTTTCATATGTAGATTTAGGAGGACCACTGAGCAACCAGCAGTTCCGAGATCACCCTGAACTCACAGATATGTGAGTCCACTTTTGTGGTGACCTGCACACTTACATTCCACTTGACAATGGAAAATATCGACCACGTATCCTAATTGTTTCTTCCGTAACATTCAAATAAATAATGTTATGTTTGGTATATTTACCCTGCTGGAATCTATATCTGGTCTCATTATCAGTCTCAACATACCACTGACATTTGTTAATATGGTGGCGGTGAAACCCTCAGTGAATAAGTATGGACTGATTGGTGATAAATTTTGAAATATGCTGGACAAAGAGTAAGAAATTGTTTGCTTACAATTATTTTTTGCATATGTGTTGTGAGAAAAAGAGCATCCCCCAAAGCTGTAATTCACACACATTTGTGTATTTCCAGGTTTATTAGCGGGCACCTCCCCAATAAGCCAATAGAGTCACACATAAGTTACCCACAGAGAGGGGGCGTTTACGTGATGGAAGCGAGCAGAGCGAGTGTTCGGCATGCAGTCCCAGACACAAGCAGAGTCCTCAGGGGGAGAGGTGAGGGCCGGTCTCAAACCAGGTGGCTGCAGGGGCAGCATGTGTCTGGTAGGGGTCTGAGCATGACCCATGGTACAGCCAAGTTCAAGGGTTAAGTGGTTGAAGCTGTAGGTTCTCATAGCCCATCCCATTCATATCAGTGCCCAGAGGGAGTCCCTATCCAAGTTGTCCAGACTTGTGGTTTTGGGTCCTCTGGGTCCCTCCGAAGGGCATTCCCATTACATCCTGTTAGCTCAGTCTTAACAGAGCACTTGACATAACTGTCATGGCTGACAGTGACTTCATACCGGATTGTCAGAAGTGTACAAAAAGTCTGCTTTGCTCATGCTCCATACAGTAGTTTATTTTAAAATGAAGATTCACTTGCAACTTTAGGCATTGGGTTTCTGATGACATAAAGGATACATAGAAAAACACATAGCTATTTTCTTATATAACTAATGAAATAGTCACAGAGGAACCCTTTTGTACGTTCCTAATTTTAAGTACATTGAAACATTTCATAATTATTTGTTAAAGGGGAAACTATTTGTCTTACTTAAAATGGATTATTTTTGTATTTTGATTCTCAAGCCTAACACGTCTCCATGAGCTTGATTTCTGGGAAGACATCATGCAGGAGAGGCAGTCCAGCAGTGTATGACTTAGAAGTGATAAATGAAGATGATTTTCAAGGGTGAACAAAGCAATATATTGATGGAATAAAATGATAGAGGAGAAAATTTCTCATATGAGCATTGCTTATAATATGTCAGGCATTACCAAATTCATTTGTGCTTTATGGTTACAATTTCTAACAATTGGCTCTAAGTCTGGAAAATAATGACCTTTCTCTGAGTGCCATTCTGTTGAATTTCTTTGGAAAATCACCTTAAAACAGTGAAGCTTGTTCACCCTTAACCCAAATTCATTTTTACTGGAATACATAACATGAGCAATAAAAGAAAAATTCTATGTTATATTTCACAGCTGCCCCACCCTTTGCAACACTGAAAGTGAATTTCAGTTTTTAAAGAACTAGAAGTGGAATTGCTGGGCCAGAAAGGAGTTCCATTTTTAATTTTTAAAGAAATTCCATGTTGTTTTCCACAGTGGCTGGACCAGTCTGCACTCCCACCAACAGTGCACTAGGGTTCCTTTTCTCCATCTTCACCAACACTAGTTGTCTGTTGAGTTATTGATAATAGCAATTCTGACAGGTATAAGGTGATATCTCACTGAGGTTTTAATTTGCTTTTCTCTGATGATTAATGATGTTGAGCATTTTTCATATGTCTGTTGATCTGCATGTCTTCTTTGGAGAAGTGTCTATTCAGGTCTTTTGTCCATTTCTTAATTGAGTTGTTTGTCTTCCACTTCTGGGAATACACCCCAAAGATCCTGAAACACCACCACAAAATAATATATGCACCTCTCTATTTATAGCAGTGCTATTTGCAATGGCCACGATTTGGAAACAGCCTAAATGCCTATCAGTGAATGAGTGGATGAAAAGGCTGTGGTACATTTACACAATGGAATACTATGCAGCAGTAAAAAGAAAAAACTTCTACATTTTGCAACAGCATGGATGGGCCCGGAGAAAATTGTGCTAAGTGAATTAAGCAATTCAGTGAAAGAAAAATAACACATGATCTCACTTACATGTGGCATCTGATATAACACAATTACCTAATGAACAATGTAATAACAGAAACTTAAGTATATAGAACAGACAACCAGCTGCTGGGAAGGAGGGGAGGAATAGGATGAAAGATGGTGAAGGGATCAACCAAAGAACATTTATGCACAGCCCATGGGCATGGACTACAATATGGGGTTGGTTTGGGGTGGAGCGAGGGTGGGGCTGGGTGAGGGAGGGGAAGGGGAGAAATGTAGGAACAGCTATAACAGCTTAAACAATTAAAAAAAAAGCTAAACCATAATCAGTTGAAATCGTATCCTGAAAAGTAAATAAATAAAAGAACTTCTAACTGCTGTTAAGGCAATCCTGTGTCCATTTGTAGGTGTGAAAGCTACAACCTCTTCACAGAGAATACAGTGTGATTTCATTGTAAGCAACCTATTTCCCACATGAAATAGAGAATCTCCGGCTGCGATTACCTTGGTAGCATGGGGAAATCCACTCTGGCCTGACTTGGCTTTCTCCATGTTGCTTCCTTCTCTTCTCTCACTGCCTCATTTCTCTTTCCCTGAGCAGGTGGGTAGTAGCAGACAAAAGACACAACCCTTAACCCACATAATTGATTCATTAAATTTCGTGCCTGATTTCGTGCCACAATTAACTCAGCTTCATTATGCTGAATTCTACCACTTCTAAGAGCTTTAAGCACTTTTTCCAGAGATCTTTATTCTTCAGTTAATGGTACTTTAAAAACATATTGCTTGCAGACTGAAGTTCCTGATAGTACCCATCTCACTTCAGAAGACACTGTGCACACACGTTTGTATACGTATGCAAGTGCATTGTGTGGGTGACATTTATGGAGCAAGAAATACTAATATTTTACTATTTTTATATTATAAAAAGCTACCTTAAGGAAAAACTGCTACTTTAAAAAGTTTTTTGAACATGATCTAACATTTTAAAATGAATTGAGATGTTTCTCTAGTAAAAGCCTAAAGGGAAGAGATGCTGATTCTCAAAAACTTTGGGAAGGTATTCATTCCTTGTGATCAGGGTGATGGACATTAATAACATTTCAGAATGCTTGCAGCACCTAAAATGTGCATTCTTCACTCAAGTTATGTGATCAACAAATATGAATATCTGCTCTAAAAAAAGACAAGATACATATCACACATACAAATAGTGTAGTTATTCAATTGCTCTTTGTGTATAAAGAGCAAATGTTGTATATCTCTATCTATGTATCTACCCAGCATCTCCTATGATCTCTTATTTTTTATTACATGATAAAGATTTCCACATTTCCTATGAACTACACACTTATTTTTTAGGCACCACCCATGAAATCTTGCATTGAAGGCCAATGTATAAATCACAAGTCCACATGTAGCTACTCTAACTGAATCAGAGAATGGAAAATTTATTGGAAATATTCACCCTGGTGTCACAGAGGCAGCTTTATTTTAACGTATTCACAATATGACTCATCCTTTCACCGCTCTTCCCTGATATAAACATCCTTCACTTGATTAACGGCAGTGCCCTCATCCCACTTCCTAAGCTAAAATCCTCAGGGTCATTTTCTATTCCCTCATCTCCCTTTCCAGACAGAACCCATCAGTCACTTGTCTTGTTATTTCAATTTCCTCAAACTCTAAAATATTTTTTCTTCTCCATGCCAAATAAAGCTGTCTTAATTTAGGCTCTGTATTTTTTAAGGTACCAAATAAGCTTTGATAAAATAAGACCCCCAAATGCAAGGAGGGTTGGTGGTCCATGGTGGGTAGGTGACTCTGCTTCTTGAAATCTTTTAAGGAGCAGATTCCTTCTTTATTGTTGCACTTTCACCATCTGTGTGGTCAGATGTGATTTATCCAAATTTCTAAGCTCCAGCCTGCAGGAGGAGAGAGAGAGAGGTGAAGAGACTTGAGTGTTGCAGATCACTTCTGTTTGCATATTTTGGCTAGAACTTGGTCACCTGCCTTCATCTACATAGAGGGTAAAATTGTATATGTATAAGCAAATAAATGTTACCAAAGAAATCTGGAAGGGTTGTGGAATAGCTTGGAGTCATTTGTAGGCTGATAATGCCTTTTTGGATATGCCTTGCTGGATTCAGGAATTCAGGGTTTGGAAAGTTGTGGAGATTCAGCTTATCTGATCTAAACCCCAAGATGTCAGTTCTCTGGATTTTTGTTTGCTCAGAAGCCAGAAACTTTTTACTAGACTAATTATCATACTGCTCCTTTTTTAACCTTCAGCTTAAAGAAGTTGAAGGCCAAAGGATAAAACTCCTTTAATAAATCTGAATGTGCATTTTGTAAATTCATCCATCCATGTTATCAAAATGCTCCCTATAAACATATAAATTTAGTTTCATTTATTATGTGCTGTTGGTTCACTACTGAGCTGAACTGACATGCCGGTATGGAATGCATCGAAGTAGGGCTGTTGAAAGGAGCCTCCCAAGAATATGCAAACTACAACATCAAAATATCACAAAAAAGTGCTATCAGTATGGATGAAATTCACAATTTAATGAAACACCATGTCTAGTATTCTCAAAGGAAGAGGGTTCCAGGAAGTGAGCTCACACATGGAAGAAGAGGGTTTAGTAGGACTGAGATATGTTGGCGTGAACTCTTCGGCACAAGAGAATGTTTGGTTATGGTGTAAGGTTTATGTCTGGAATTAGTGCAAGGCTTGGCAGACTAGTGGCTTAAAGCACTAGCTTTGATGCAAGTCTATGATACTAACTACTGGTAACAAAAAATTGGAGTATAAAAGGGTCAAAACTAAATAGTTTTCATAGAGCCAGGTTAGAGAGCATACTGGAGCAAAATAAATTTATACCTTATTGTATAGCTCTGTAGTACTGTTGTCTTCAAAGTAGAATGAGAGATCATTCATTGATGTGTTCAGGATGAGATTGCTTGAACTCCATGTATATGTAAAGATAAGAAAGAAATTAAGCTTATTTTAGTGTTTAATACAAATTGACAATAGTACATGTGTGTAAATTATAAATGGATGCATGAGTGAGTAAAAAATAAACTAAATGTTTTTATCCCCCTGCCCCAGTCTGCTCAAGTTAATGTGTTGAAAGCCTTACCCCCAGGGTGATGGTGTTCAGAGGTGGAGCCTTTCGAAAGTGATTAGTATCCTGATAAAAGAGTTCTCCGAAATTCCTTACCCCTTCCACCATGTAAAATAGAGTTAAAAGATGCCATCTATGAACCAGAAAGCAGACTCTCTCCAGACACAAATCTGCCAGCATCTTGGTCTTGATCTTCTAGCTGCCAGAACTGTGAGAAATGAATTTAAGTTCTTTATGAGCTATCCAGTCTATGACCTTTTGTCATAACAACCCAAACAGACTCTGATGATGGAGGTGCCTGCTCTTTCATTCACTTTTTAACTGATTATGTGCACAATTTTAAAAATGGAAACTACTGTCTTAATTAATAGAAGGCTGGAAATAGGATTGAAATCTTACTCTGTAATTCCATTAAGTGAACCTAGGTAGTGATTTTGGAGTGAAGTACTATATTAGATTAGTCTTTTTATAATTACATGCCACACAGGGATAGACAATTCCCATACTTTTGTCCGTGTCCATGGGTTGTTCATACATGTTCTCTGTCTAGCCTCTTTCCCTTCTTTCCACCATTAATGCCCCCACCCCCAGTCACTTTGAGTTTGTTCTGTGTTTCATGCCTGTGGTCCTATTTTGTTCATTAGATTCCTCTTATAGGTGAGACCATATAGTATTTGTCTTTCAGCACCTGGCTTGTTTCATTTAGTATAATACTTTCCAGTTTTATCCATGTTGTTTCAAAAGGTAGGAGTTCCTTCTTTCTTTCTGCTGTGTAGTATTCCATTGTGTAAATGTACCACAGTTATTTGAGCCACTCATTTACTGATGGACACTTAGGCTGTTTCCAGCACTTGGCTATACCACATAAAAAAAGAAAGACAAAAATCACATCATTATTTCAATAGATGCTGAAAAAGCATTTGATAAAATCCTGCACCCATTCATGATAAAAACACTCAGCAAAGAAGGGATAGAGGCCCCATAATAAAAGCTATATACGAGAAACCTACAGCCAATGTTATACTCAATAGGCGAAAACTAAAAGCTTTCCTGTTAAGATTAGAAACTAGACAAGGGCATCTGCTTTCACCACTATTATTCAACATAGTACCGAAAGTTCTAGCTATAATGATCAGACAAGAAAAACAAATTAAAAACATCCAAATTGAACAGAAGGAAGTAAAACTATAATTATTCACAGATGACATGACAGTGTACATAGAAAGTCATATTGTCTCCCCCAAAACTATGAAACCTGGTAAGTGAATTTGGCCAAATAGTGGGATACAAAGTCAATATTCAAAAGTTATGACATTTTTACACACCAACAATGAAATATCAGAAATAAAAACTCAAAACAATTCCATTTACTATAGCAACAAGAAAAATAAAGTACCTAGGAAAAATTTAACCAAGGAAGTAAAAGACCTGTAATCAAATAACTATAGAACACTGAAGAAAGAAATTAAGGAAGCTACAGATAAATGGAGACATTCTTTTAATTGTAGAAAAAAATTATGAGACCACGTCTTCTTCATTCACCTATCATTACTGCTTATATTTCTCCAAAATATAACTAACTTCTGTTTTTTTTAAAGAAAATTTAAAAAGACAGAAAGTACAATACATAAAGTAACCAAAGTTCATGCAACCAGTCTCCAGAAGTAATTCTTGGTAATGTACTGCTGTATTTAATTTCTCCATCCTAAAATTAAATAATCAAAGCACTAGAATAAAGATAAAATCTCTGTCTTTATTCCAGTCATATTCCTATGCCTTTCCTCCAGCAATCCAGTCATCCATGACTTTAATAAATATTTATTAAATGTTTAATAAATATTTAAACATATACTAGATATAACTTTTCACCCTATTTTATATAATATATACACAGAATATATTTCATATAGTTTTTTAAAAATCTACATATAATAATTGCCCTGGCTGGTGTAGCTCAGTGGATTGAGCGCGGGCCTGCGAACCAAAGGATCGCGATTCGATTCCCAGTCAGGGCACATGCCTGGGTTGCAGGGCAGTTCCCAGCAGGGGACACATGAGAGGAAACCATACATTGATATTTCTCTCCCTCTCTCCTTCCCTTTCCCTCTAAAGATACATTTTTTAAAAATCTACATATAATTGTATTATAGTATAGATATTCTACAACTTGTCTTGTTCATTAAATATTATGTTTTTTTACATCTATTAACACAGATATTTAAATAGCTCTAGAGTAAAAGTCTAGCATAGGAAAATATGCACATTTGTTTCATTTACCTGTGATAGAATTTAGATTATATTTACAACTTTCTTATTAAAAATCTGCAGTAAACAATCTTCTACATAACTCCAGACAAGTTTTCTCTAGGGAATATGTAAGTAAAATTTCTGGGTTGAGGGTGTACATACCAGTTCTTCTAAAGCACTTTCCACGGTGGTTGAGCCCATTTACACAACTGGCAGCAGTCATGGGGATTCCAGTTCCTCCCAGTTTCACCAGTACTTGCTGTCATGTATTTTTTCTTTTTATCAATATTATCAGTAACATTATTTTCATTTTATTACTAATAAAGTTGAGAATGTTCTCAAATATTTATTACCCATTCAGGTTTTTTTTTTTCATTTAGTAAATTATCTGCTTCTTTAGCTATCTTTTATTGAGAGATTGCTGTATTGGAATATAGATTTCTCTCAGCCTCATAAATTTTAGTAAAACAACTTAAAATATATGTTATATAATTATATATTTAATAATATAGTGTATAATGTACAAGAATAATACATGCATATTTATATATGCATAAACGTAAGTATATATACACATATATGGGTATATGAACATGCCAACTTTTTCAGTATGACTCTTGACTTTGCTTTTGGCTTATCTTAATACACCCACACACTATTCTCTCTTCTTTGTTCTTTTGCCAGGATTTAATTCAGGTAGTCAAGTTAGTTTTCACGTATCTTTTAAATTTGTCTCATGGTGTAAACTGTCAAATAAATACTTCCCGTGGGTGATTTGTATTGGAACAAGTGTCCTGGGCCTTCTGTATGACATGAGTGCCTCAACACTACATCTCTTTTACATAAACACCCCTGCAGCGTGACAGATAAGCGCAGGACCTCCCTACAAGTAGCACGACCTTGCTTGGTTATTCTTTGGCCTAAAACACTCTTCGTTCCTATATTTGTCAGGAGCATGACCTTGCTTAGTCCCCCTTGACCTATGCAGAATTTGGTCATCTAAAATTAGGTCTTGAATGCATAAATTTACCATTTATTATGATGCATCAAACTTCCAATGGATCCCCTTTTATGTAACAGAATGAATTTTCCCTTCAGTGGTGTGTGCTGGTACTTGGAAAATGGAGAGACAGCAATCAAATCATTTCAGAAAATTACAATTCCATAATTCAAACCAGTAAAATTATAATTTAATCATGAACCTACTATGATTATGGTAGTAATGATACTATATTGACGTTTCACTGTCTCCCAAAGTCCACAGTTTACATTAGGGTGCACTGGTTGCGTTGTACATTCTATGGGTTCCGACAAATGTATAATGACATGTGTTTTCCATTATAGTGTCATACAGAATAGTTTCACTGCTTCCAAATCCTGTGTGCTTCACCTCTTCATCCCTCCCTCCCTTCTAACCCTGGTAATCATTGATTATTTTACTGTCTCCATTATTTTGCCTTCTTCAGAATGTCATGTAAGTGGAATCATTAGTATGTAACCTATTCAGGCTGGCTTTTCCCCCCTTAATAATATGCATTTAAGATTTTTCTGTGCATTTTCATGGCTTGAGAACTAATTTCTTTTTAGTCCTGAATGGCATTCATTATCTGGATGTACTACAGTTTATCCATTCACTTCCTGAAGGACATCTTGCTTGCTTCTAAGTTTTGGCAGTTACGAAGAAAGCTGCTGTAAATATCCATATGCAGGTTTTTGTGTGGATAAAAATTTTCAGCTGCTTTGGGTAAATTACAAGGAGTATGATTGCTAGGTCGTGTGGTGAGAGTATATTTACATTTGTAAGAAACTGCCAAAATGTCTTTCACTGTCATCGTATCATTGTGCATTCCCACTAGCAATGAATGAGAGTTCCTTTGCTCTCTCTCTTCTCCAGCATCTGGTGCTGTCAGTGCTCTGAATTTTGGACACTATAGTGGATATGTAGTGATATCTCATTGTTTTAATTTGCATTTTCTGAATGACATATGATGTGGAAATTTTTTTCATATGCTTATTTTCTATATGTTTATTTTCTTTGGTCTGTTAATGTCTTTGGTCCATCTTTTAAGTCAAGTTGTTTTCTTGTTGAATTTTCTGAGTTCTTTAGCAGGTGTATCATTTGTAAATATTTTCTTGCAGTCTGTAGCTTGTTTTTTATTCTCTTGACCATGTTTTTTTTACAAATTAGAAGCTTTAAATTTAATTAAACTAAGCCTATCCATTATTTCTTTTGTGGATTCTGCCTTTGGTATTATATCTAAAGTCATTGCCATACCCAATGTCATTTAAGTTTTATTATTTATTTTCAGGAGTTTTATAGTTTTGAGTTTTACATTTAGTTCTGTATCCTGTTTTGAGTTATTTTTTGTGAATTTTGTGAAGGGTGTGTCTAGATTAATCATTTTTGTCTGTGTTTGTCCAATTGTTACAGCACTCTTTGTCAAAAGAGCTATTGTTGCTCCGTTGTATTCCCTTTGCCCCTTCGTCAAAGATCAGTTCCCTGTATTTATGTGGGGTCTGTTTGTGCGCTGTCCATTCTGTTTCCTTGGTGTATTTGTCTGTTCTTTTGCCAGCACTACATTGTTTTGACTGTTATAGTTGTGAATTTGAACTCAAGTAGTGTCAGTCTTCCAACTTTGTTCTTCTCCTTTAATATTGTGTTGACTATCGTGGGTCTTGGGCTTCTCCATGTAAACTGTATAAACTTTGAATGAGTTTGTTAATATTCACAGAATAACTTGGTGAGCTTTTCATTTGGATTGTGTTGACTCTATAGATCAAGTTGAGAAGAACTGATATCTTTGCTGTGTTGAGTTCTGCCATCTGTGAACATGAAATACCTCACAATTTGTTTAGTTTTTATTTGATTTCTTGTTTTAGACTTTTGTAGTTTTCTTCATATAGATCTTGCACATATTTTACTAGATTTATACATAAACATTTTATTTGGGGGACTACTAATGTAAGTGGTATTTTTTTATATTACTAATTCTGTTTGTTCATTGCTTATGAATGGTGTAAGGTCTGTGTCTAAATTCCTTTTTTTTTGTCTTTGGGATGTGATTGACTTTTGTATAGTAACTCTGTATCCTGAAATCTTACTATAATCACTTACTAATTCCAGGATTTTACCTTTTTGTCTAATTTTTCAAATTTATGCATAAATAATATTGTCATCTACAAACAAAGACAGTTTTATGTCTTCCTTCTCAATCTCTATACCTCTTTTTATTTATTTTTTTGGCTTATTGCATTAGCTAGGACTTCTGGTACAATGTTGAAAAGAAGTGGTGAAGGGGACATCCTTGCCTCATTCCTGATCTTACCAAGGAAGCTTCAAGTTTCTTACAATTAAGCATGATGTTAGTCATAGGTTTTTTTGTAGATATTTTTATCCAGTTGAAGAAGTTTCCTTCTATTCGTATTTTACTAAAATTTTTTATCATGAATGGGTATTGCTTTTTGTCAATAGATGTTTCTCCATCTATTGATATGATCATATTATTTTCATTTAGACTGTCAATGCAATGTATTACATTAATTTTAGAATGTTAAACTTGTCTTTCTGCATGGGATAGATCACACTTGGTCATACTATAAAATTCATTTGTTGCATTTTTGTATTAATGTGCTAACATTTTGTTGAATATATTTGCATCTACATTTATAAGGAACATTGGACTGCAGTTTTCTTGTAATATTTTTGTCTGCTTTTGGCTATAGGGTAATGCTGGTTTCATAGAATATGTTAGGAAATATTTTTCTGCTTCTTTCTTCTAAAAATATTTTAGAGAATTGTTATAATTTTTTCCTTAAACATTTGGTAGAATTAATCAGTGAAACCATTTGGTCCTGGTGCTTTTTGTTTTATAAGATTATTAATTATCATTCAAGTTTTAACATAGATATAAACCTTTTCTTTTTGTGTGAGTTTTTACAGATTGTGTCAAGAAATTGGTCCATTTCATCTAAGTTATCAAATTTGTAGGCATGGATCTGTTCATAGTTTTCCTTTATTATCATTTTAATGTCCTTGGAATCTATAGTAATGTCCCTTCTTTCATTTAACATTAATAAAATGTATTCTCTCTCTCTTTTTTCTTAGTTAGCCTGGCTAGAGTCTTGTTTATTTTATTGTTCTTTTCAAAGAATCATCTTTTGGTTTCATACATTTTCTCTACTGAGTTCCTGTTACCAGTCTCATTGATTTCTATTCTTATGTTCATTTCTTTCCCTCTCTTTACATTGGGTTGCATTTACTCTTCTAATTTCTTAAGATTGAAGCTTGCAGTATTAATTTTAGAACTTTATTATTTTTTTAAAGATTTTATTTATTTATCTTTAGAGGGGAAAGGAAGGAGAGAGGGAGAGAATTGGCCTGCAACCCAGGCATGTGCCCTGACTGGGAATTGAACCGTGGTTGCTTGGTTCCCAGGCCCGCGCTCAATCCACTGAGCTACACCAGCCAGGGCTTAGAACAATAATTATTTTTAAATATACATGTTCAATGTTATAAATTCCCCTCTAAACACTGCTTTCACCACATACAACAAATTTCAATGTCATATTTTTATTATCATTTAGTTCCAATAGTTTTTCATTCTTCTTGAGATTTCTTAATTGGCCCACATGTTATGTGGAAGTGTGCTGTTAATCTTCAAGTGTTTTGGGCTTTCCAGCTGTCTTTTTGTTATTTATTTCTAATTTTAATTCCAGTATTATCTGAGAGCATATATTAGTTTAATTCTTTTGTGGTTTGAGAACATATGTGGTATGATTTCTATTTGAAAAAATTTGTTAAGGTGTTTTTATGGCTCAGAATGTGGACTATCTTGCTGTTGTTCAGCATTATATTTTAAAAACACTGCTAAATTGTTATTTGTATAATAATTTTTAAATTGTAGGATGACAACTCTGAAACTACATGTTCGTTTCTCAGTGAAATGATGTTTCTTTCATATTTATTATTTCTTTTTCCACAGCTGTGTGATGAAGTACAACTTTTGCCAAAGTATCCCTGAAAATAACAATGAAGATTTTTTAAACATTTTCTTTAGCACCTCCACCTTATTAAATTGCCAACATAGCTATGAATGGAGTCTATAGTGTCTGAGGCTAAGTTTATGTGCCACTCTTTATTTGGGAGTTAATCCCAGAGTGCATGAGTAGGGGCAGTTGAAATGAGGGAGGGGAGAAAGAAGAGGCAATGTAAGGTTGCCTCCAGCTGCTTGCTGCTTTGGGGTAGGCAGGAGAGTTTGTGCAATCAGATTAACCTGGGTGAAAATGGTTGTAGTACAGTTGTTTGACACAGTGGAGGCCGAGAGAGATGATTCCCTTGACCTCAGGAATTTGGGGCTGCAGAGTGTTGTGCCAATTGGACATGCTCATGAACTTCAACATTGGTGTGATAAAACATCGTGAACAGAGCATTATGAAATGGTCATTACCTAGTGTGACAGCTGAATCCTGGATTAAGATGTTCAGCTTTCACAGTAAGTGTTTACTACACCTCACTACATTATAGTTTCTATTTTATATAAATCAGGGCATAACTATGATAGATCTTATATATTTTATAGGAAAATTGTAAATATACCAAAAGTACAATAGAAAAATAAACTCTTAAGTAACTATCGCCAAGATTCTACATTGACCAACACATGGTCAATATTATTTATTGAATTATTGCATATTTTTCTTATGAGCAGAGAGTCAGAATTAGAATCTGACAAGAGTCATAATAACCTTGATCCTGTTGGGGTAGGACTGAGGCTTGGCTAACACACCTATCCAATTAGGTGAACTCTAGGGCTTGGGATATTATCAAGAATCTTATTTTGCTGGCTACCATTTATTTACTGCTTTATCTTATTTATTAAATCAATCCACACATCAATCTCAAGAGAAGACTCTGTCTCTAAAAGTTGTTTTGGAGAAATACTTTGCCTTTTTAGTATACTTACTGATTTAAGTATATGCCTGGGGATTAGATGGCTTTTGAAAAAGATCCAATTTAAATGTCTGATCTAATGGTGATTCACAAGAAAATAAAACTCACTGTCTTTGATTAATTAGTATTATGCACCCCTAGCATTACTTAATTGAAGAGAATAAAAACTTAAAATTTCACATGAGGCAATTTATTGCTCAGCATGCTCTGAATTTAATATCTGTGTTTTAGACCTGACTTGTGCAGGCTAGTTACTAAATAATTAAGAAGGATGGTGTTCACAGTCCAGACTCCAGGATTCCTGCTTTCAGGAACCATCTGCTAATGAAACCCCTGAGAATCCCCGCAGAGCAGAGAAAACAAATGTTGCACAACCATGGTGGGCGTTTTTCTCACTTCCTTTATAGGAATATACCATCTAATTAACAACCTGGTGGGCCTAGGGGTTCATAAAATTTTGAACAGGACCTTTAGTCTTTCTCAAACCAACTGCTAGAATTAGATATAAAAGGAAACAAGATCATCAGATGAAAAACTTATCTATCAACATGTACTTCCTTGCCTTGGAATAAGACACCAAGTTTTGGTTCGTGGTTTCTGATGACAGAGTTGGGAAAGACCTTGAGAAATCATCCAGTCCAGACCTCTGGGAAGGACAGTGTGAAGGACTTGCTGGCATTTAGCTCAATCCCATTTTTTAAAAATCAATAGGAACGAACAGGCCTCTGCATTCTTTGGTCAAAAGACGTAAGTGAGCAGGACAGTTTCTGAAAGTCTCCCTTACTCACAATTGACTTCAAAAATCAGAGAAAGTCTTTGTTTCTCCCTCAGTCCCATGGGAGACAAGTGCTTCTTCCCTAGAGTCTCTTACCACATGCTTTGAAAAAGAAAGGAACATCAAAATAAAAGTTTAACCAAACACAGCAATACACGCTGTGCTCATAAACCATGCGAGACATGCTAGGTAGTATGATTCGACAGGCAACATATCTCTGAATTTTTTTCTCTTGAGCTGTTTTATATTACATGGCATCTTACCAGAGAGCACAGAAAATTAACAATCAACCATATCAAAAGGAGTCAATTTACTTGATTAAAATCTATTTTTCCTTATAGATAGACTCTCAAAGGAGCTAGAGGCGATATTCCTCACCAATTCACCAAATTCATTCTCAGTTCTGTAATCAAGAGATTGATACAGAAAATAATGTTCTCTATTAATATTTCTAACTTTTTGTGGGGCATGGATTTATACATAGTATACTGTTGGCTAACTTTCCAATGAACAAATGATGGTGGAAAAAACAAACACACAAAACCAAGCTTGAAAAAAAAGTGGCAAGTTCGGGAACTGAATGAACCTCAGTGATGCATATTTTTCCATTTGGTTGCTGCTTTATGCTCCACCTAATGTTTTAATCCTGCTGTATATGATTTGTCATTTTATTTTCTGAATTTTTCTAATAGTACCTCTTCGATCTCTTGGCGAATCTTAGGCCTGCACACCTGCAAAAACCTAAATCTAGCTGAGCCTCCTTTCCGACCTCATTCTCCCCAAGGCCTTGCTTCTTCACTCACTGGCCTTCCACTTACATCGATGCCAGTATAATCTCTTCATGAGAATGCAGTGGGGGAAACATTAATCAGGAGGCCAGTTCTGTCAGTACCATTATCTTCACGGTGAAATTGAGGATGAATTTGGTGAGTCGATGAGATATGCTTAAATTAGTCTCAGAGAAGTTTATTTGGAAGTTATTCATCACTTTCATTGTTCTTGCAAAGCAATGAGGAAAAATACAAGATTAAGGAATTAATGAGCTAGAAGTGATTATGAGCAGTGATCTTATTAAGCAATGTGTGGAACAGAGAAGTACAAAAATAAGCATGCAAAATGTAATAATTTAGGATCTATTGTATTTGACACTGGGAAATAGGGAGCTTAGAAAAATTTCTACTGATTAGGATTTGTCTAAGTATTACGATATTTTAACCCATTTACAGTGCTCTATGAGCATGGGAAAGACCAAGGAGAGTTTTTTTTTAATAAACTTAAATCTTCCTGAACAAACTCAGCATCACTTTAGAATTAAACTTTGTCAGCCCACACAATATCATGCTATTTTTAACTTTTATAGAACAATTTCAGAGTTGAGTAAAGGTGTTAATTATCTTTGTTTCAATGTCATGTCTAAACTTGTTAATATTCCAGAAGGGCTATTCCTGAAGCAGAGTGTTGCTTCTCTGCAGGAATGCATCCTGCTGAAGATGGAAGAGTGGCTACACACAAAGCCTGTCTAGTGTGCTTCTTCCGTGTTTGTTGAGATAAATGTTCTCACTGAGCAGATCTGTAAACCAAACTTTATAAATCAAGTGTTTAAGCAATAAGGGAGTTCCACTCTATTTAAATCTATCTGTCATCTACTTACCTGTCTAGGACTCTAATCATAAATTTCCCAAGAAAATATAAATAATTGCTTTTAAATCTATATTTTGAGTGAGTCATTTTACACATTGAACTTCCTTAAACAATGAACACCTTGAAAGTGTTTGTAGGCTGAAAAGACTTATCTGCCAGCCCTCCCTAGTCTTTAAGGGAAAGTTGGAAAGGCTTTTAGCAGCAAGTTTTAGCAAGCTGCTGATAAAACTGAGAATTCCTAGCCTACATATAGATTCTTTTCCAAATACCAAGAAGGCAACAGAAAAAAAATAGGTTACCTGGAGGCATTTTATTGAAGCAATTACTATAAATCAATTCAATTTCAAAATGAAGAATAAATGGATCTTGGTTAGATTTTTTATAACATAAAATCTGTATTAGCTGCTAAAAACACACAGCATGAATATACGAGGATGAATTTCATTTGCTAAAATGAGGGGAACCCACTATAGCATTTAACATATACACTAGGACTCCTGGAAAAGGAAATACATAAAATATGCTCAGCCTGCCAGACAATCTTATTTTCCCCCAGACAATCATCCTGTCCCTTGTTTGTGTCAAATTCAAGGCAATCTGTGGAGCTGAGTACTGCCCAAAGAAAACTTCTCCCAGGAAAGATCAGGGTCACACCTGGCAGATGGGCGCTGTATTTCCCCCTCCCCATTCAGGATGCAGCTCACATCTAATGAAGCAGTGAGGCTGTCATCAAGGGGACCTGAAAGCTGACCCCTTCCGTTTGAAGAGACCCAGAACATGGGAGCAGGGAGAGATGATTTCCCTTGTGCGGTCACCTCTGTGAACTGGTTCCCTGGTGGTGGGTGTATTTAAAACAGTTCTGCAAGTGATATACAGGGCGAGGTCTCCGAGCAGCTTTCTGGTCAGCTCTAAAGCAGACAGTTTTGAGAACACGCAATCCCCCTTTGCACTGCGCAGCCAGCCGGCCACTCTGTCTGCGTGCTGCCTGCCCCACGTTTGGCTCTCTGCCTCTGTCAGGAGCATTCTTCTGACACCAGAGTGGTTTCTCAGGGACTCGGACATAGCCATATGCCTGGCTTTCCTTTTTTTAAATTCATGCCTTTAAAATTTATCTCGAGAAATTAAAAACATAGAGAATGATGCTGAAACCCCAAATATCTTATTATTCAATTTTATTCCAAACTAGGGACTGCTAATATTTCGTCGCATTTGTATATAGTCTTTTTTAGTTTCTTTAAGACATGTGTCATTAAAATGAAAGGTCCCTCTTGTCTTCCACCTCTGATCTCATTGCCTTCTTCTCAACATTGGGCAGTATCTTCCAGGCACTGATCCTCTCTTCTGGTTTACCGAAATGTTTCATTGCTTGTTCTTTGAGTTCAGTCGTATTTAAATCGCTCATCAGCTCATACATTGACCTGCCTTAGGTTGTGTTCTTCATTTGCAGTCATTTGCAGTCAACACCTTCCAAAGGCTGAGCATTGCCCCAGACTTTAAGTAATCCTGACAGTTTTACTGCTGAAAAATAAAACCTTCATCAAAGTGAAATATTCTTTTGGAGGGCAAAATAATTACTTTATAAAATCTATTTTCTTAAGGCCTCACTTTTTTTCTTTGTAAAAAATAAACGTCACCTGTTGTTTATTCCTTACGTGTGTAAAATGTGTACTTTACTTCTAGTCCTCCCGGCATTGCAAGGTGGGTGTTATTAAACCAACGTCTGCAAGAAGGAAATCAAAACCCAAAGAGGTACATGCAACTGGCTTAAAGTCACACAGGCAATACTGGGGAGAGGTGGGACATAAGCTTCCGTGTATTTCCCACTAACGCTGTTTATTCCCTTGGACCAGATTGTATTATGGGAGCCTCAGAGCTGTTCTTTTCAAACAGAACTAATGTAGCAAGAGGAAATGTTTGACTTATCTACGTTTCCTCTGGCACTATTACAAATACCTTAAACAGATCCTATTAATTTTAATAAATACTTTTATGTGCACAGAGATGTCCTACTCAAGATATCTTTTCAGACGGATTTAACAAGAGGAGACAAATCGTGCCCAGTTCAGTTCAGCTGGCAGCCTTGGTATGTGTCAGTCGTCTCTGGTCCCAGACAGATGTCCTAAAAGTTCATAACTGGAGAAAAACACTTAGATTAACATTTTCCCCCCTCAGGATTAAAATAGGAAATGACGAATGTATTTGGCCAGTTAGCCTTAAGCTGAGAAAAAGCTTTAAAAAGCTAAGAAAGATACCATGAAAGAACAAATCTAAAACAGTTATTTTCAAGGTATTAAAGCACACATATATTATACATTCCTTATATTTTCTTTTCCCACCTACAACATCTAAAAAGTTATGACAAGAAGTATTGAAAAATAGAATTTTAAGCATTCAAATCAATTTAATACCCAGAGACATATTTTGAGTGTTTGATAATGTCTAAAACCTTGGTTATCTGGGTCCCACCCAGCTCATGCTAATATCTGATTTTTCCAGACCATTTGGGGCAAAAATTAAATGTCAGTGCTTTATAAAGTTTGACTCCAGAGAATGTAAAATGTATTTGATTTTCTTCAGACCATAAGACTGTTACTCCTCAAATCTATAGCTGATGAAGACTGTAATGTATCTCATTTGATGTTATATGGAATTTCATTTTAGCTAAAGAAGAAACTCATACTTTTAAGAAAACTAGAACAGCTATTTTGAAAGGTTTTATGTAGTTTGAAATGTGCTTTGGCTACTTTGCAAATTATGTAGAGGACCAAACTTTATACTAGGCTTCTCAGAAAAAGTACAGAGATTTAATGGGTGTATGATGCACAAAGAGAGATTTCAGGAGAGCATGGTGGGGAGGGTGCCAGAATTAAGTTAAACATGAGTCAAGATGTGTCCAGAAAGTATCCAGCCACATACTATGAAAAGATAGAGGCGTTTATTAAAGAAGATACAAGAACCATTGTACATGACGCCTCAGTTCCCTACAAAGTACGTGCGTGCACTGGGACCTCACACAGTTCTCCCAGTGTCTGTCTCTTCCACCATTCAAAACACTCTGCAAAATTCTTTGTTGGAATTGCCATCTACTTCCCTGTCTTATTTTCTTGAATCTCATCAATTGTTTGAAATCTCTTCTTTTTCACAGGTGATTTTAGTTTTGGGGAAAGCCAGAAGTTTCAGGATGCCGAATCTGGGCTGTAGGGGGGCTGAATCATCTGGGCAGTTTGATGTTTTGCCAAAAAACTTTGCAGGAGATGCAATGCATGAGTGGCGCATTGTCATGAAGAAGCTGCCAATCACCAGTTGCCCATAGCTATGGCTGTTTTTCATTCTAATGCATCTCTCAACTAATGAAGAACATTGAGGCCGTACTCCTTATTAGTTATTTAACCTGGAGGAGCATACTCATGATGGACAACACATTCCCAATCAAAAAATACAGTTGACATGGTCTTGATTTTGCTGTGACTTTGCCCCACCTTCTTCAAGTGTGGAGAACCAGGCAACCTCCATTGGGATGACTGGGCCTTTGTTTCCAGACCATAGCTGTAGACCGATGGTTCATCTCTAGTTATGACCTTCTTGAGGAAATCTGGTTCATTGGTAGCAGTTTGAATCAAGTCATTAGCAACTGCAATACAATGTTCCTTCTGCTCTGGTAGCAGAAACTGCCTAATAAAGTTTGCCATGTCACGTTTAATGACATGCTAAGATCCTGTGACAAAATTTGGGACACAGTGGTTTTGGAATCCCCAGATCAGCTTCCAGTTCTCACACTGTCAGTGGCTGATCTGTGTTGATTGCAGCCCATACACATTTAACATTCTCAGGTGTTCTGCTGTTGTAGGCCTTGCAGAACATGGGTCACTTTCAACAGATTCTTAACCATCTTTAAAGCATTTGTGCCACACTTGTATTTGTGCTGCACTCATTGCATCATCCCCG
Organism: Artibeus jamaicensis; assembly: GCF_021234435.1. NCBI lineage: Eukaryota > Metazoa > Chordata > Mammalia > Chiroptera > Phyllostomidae > Artibeus > Artibeus jamaicensis. The sequence continues at coordinate 5,676,649 of NW_026521954.1, forward strand.
AAAGCCTTCTGAATCTTCCAAATAGTTTCCATGGAGGAATGTTCCAACTTAACACAAAATATGACGCAGATTCATTGCTCTACTCACTTGTCATTTTGTATGTGAAGGCTGCACAGTTCACACACTCACTCACCTGTGTCTACCGTCCCACACTGGTTAGCATAGCAAAGTTGTCATTGCTCACACCTAGGCATTTCAGTCCACTCTTCTTGGCTGCCTGGTTACATGGTCATCATGCAAACTCTTCTTGTTACATTAATGATGGATGGACTTTTCCTGGACAGACCTCATGTATAAAATACAAATTTAAAGAAAGGAAAAAAGGCATATAAAGGTCAGAGAATTATCCAAGGTCATAAAGACAGGCAGTGCTAGAACCTAGATGGGAACACTTCTCTCTGAATGCATAGCAAAACCCCATCTGCTAAACTTTAACTCTCACCTCAGAGAATAGTCAGGGACTTTACATCTTGCCTCCATCTCAACTCCTACTCTTGGCATTTTTCCTCCCATTTCCAAGAATGATGTAAACCTTATATTAAAACAGGAATCCAGAGGATGCCTTGAACTCTTGCTGTTCCTCTGAATGATTCTAATAGTTCTTGATATGGAACTATGACAGCACCATAAAACTTACTATGACATAAAATCAGTAATAGTTCATGGTTATTGAGTCTTTACACTGTCTTTCGTTGCTACAGTATATATACCACAGAGGACCATCTTGATCCTTTAAAAACGTACTTCAGATTATGTTCCTTTTATGCTCAACAATCAGCAGTGGCTACTCGGTTTCCTAGGAGACAAGCCTAGGTCCCTGCAATGGTCTGAGGCCTCTACATGCTCAGATGCTGGCCCCCGCTCTGACTTAACCCCTTACTATTCTCACTTTGTTCAGTGTACTTCCTCTGGGTTTCTTGGCTGTTCCTTAAACATGCCAGACATTTCCCCTTTATTGTAACAATTTATATCGTGAATGGAATGTTCTTCACCTAGATACCTGCGTGGATAACTCTCTCACCTCCTTTATGGCTTTATTTAAATGTCACTTTGCCCTCCCATTAACAATCCCAGTCTGTCAGACTCATTGAGTACATTTTTATAGCATATATAACTATAAATACACATATATATCTGTGTGCATGTGTGTGTGCAGTTATTTATTATGTTTATTGTTTTTTTGTTGGTCTCTACTCCCTAAGGGTCCTTTAGGGCAGGACTTTATATATTTCTTTATTTATTTTAATGTTTAATTTGACTTATGTTATCTTTATCCTTTTCTTTTTGTTGTGGTTTCTGGATTATTTTTCATGTTTATGTTCCCCACTGATTGTCTTTTTAATGGTGAATAATATGTTTTACTTGTCCATTTACTTGCTTTTTTTAAGGATGATCACTTTTGTTTCTGTAAGTCTTACTGGATATTTTTTAAAAGGCAACTTAAAAGTTTCTTTAAAAGATCTGCCAGATAAATTTTGCTGTTTTTTGTCTCCTTTGTCATACCACTAATTGCCCTTTGTATTTCTTTAAATCTATTAAACAAATTTACTTTACACTCTATTTCTGATAATTCCAGTATGTATAGCATTTGAGATCTAATCTTGTGATTTCTCTTCTTGATGATTCTTTCTCATTGTTTATTCATGAATTTAGTGATTTCTGGAGATTAAGGTGACCTTCTGCTTTTTGGTACTAAAATTTTTGATAATAACATTTTATGTGGCCTGACTAGGAAGCCCATTTTTCTAACAAAAGGTTTCCAATTATTTCTGTCAGCTTCCTGAAAGTATGCTTGAGTAAAGAAACAGTGATCTTCCCAAGACATCAAGTTTAATGACAAATAACTGCCTAAATACTACTTAGTAAATATCACAATTGAATGTATATTGATTTAACAAATAGCAAATGCTTGTTACCAACTAGTAAATAAATAAATGTAACTGAAAGCTTTAGCTCACTCTTAAAAAGCCTATTTATTTAAAAATATTTACAGCATTCTATTTAAATATCTCATACAAATGTAATAAAATATATGCGTAATTTTACTCTAATCTCATTTCATGAAAAGTCATCATTTAGTTTTATTGCAATGTCATTACAAAATTAGAAACTTTGATTTAAGCATTTGTGAAATACTCTCATGCTAACATTTTTTAAAGTCTTGTAAATATTACTCTTTGAAAGATGTGTGATAAAACTGCTTTTATTAAAGACTGTGCTGACATTTTATTTAGAAACCATTTGTATAATGACATACGTATTCAAAATAAATATACAGGTAGATATTTATTTTGTGAAAAACACAATCCTGTGCTAAAATAATTCAATTAGATGCACATATTTTGAACACTGTAAGACCTTTAGAAACATAGCACACTATTATTGCAATAGAAGTTATGTATAAAATTACCTGGCCTAGCACATTAAAAAAACCTGCATTATTACCTTAGATCTGATCTTTTCCCACTTTTCTAGGTCAGAAGACTATGGCAGAGAATATGAAATCAGAAAATATTAAACATAGATGAAACCTCATAATAACCTATCTCAGCTCTTTAGCTTAAAAAAATTAGAAAACAGAGATGAAGCAAAATTGTTTTTCTTAGATCATTAACTAGAAAGCAAAATTTCTCTTCATTCCCATGAAATGATATTCTCCTGGTTTTCTTCCCATCTCCTTGGCCACTCCATCTCAAGTTCCTTTGTTGTGTTCTCTTCTTTGTTTGATCTCTAAATTTGGGGGAAGCTAGGGTTGAATAATAGGTTCTCTCCTCTTTGTTCTCTATCTTATCTTTTTAGGTAATTCTATCCAGTGACGTGACTTCAAGCATTATATAATGCAAAGAACTCTCAAATTTACTTCAGCAGCCTTAATCTTTCCAATATATTTATAATAAAAGACACATATGATATAATAAAAGACAGATATGTCTATTTAAATCTAAGGGGCATTCAGAAATAATGCATCTGAATCAGAACTACTGATTTTCTCCACAAATCTTTCCTCCAATATTTATAAACAAGTGTGAGCATTTACTTATCTATTCAAGTGAAGTTTACCAGCCATTCTTTCTTTTTTCTCCTCCCACCACATCTAATCCTGTACAAGTTTTTGTACAAGTTTTTCCCAAAACTTCCTGAAGTTCCCCCAGAGCCTGGAAGTGTACCTGGCACACAGTAGGTACTCAACAAATATTTATTAAATGTGTTGAACTTGAATATTTTCTGGTTTTACACATAACATGAGATTTCAAAACTTCAGTATTGTGAAAGCCAACTATTTTCTTGGTAAACAATTTTTAAATTACAGAATTTTAACAAGAAGAAATAAGGAAAGAAGTTGATGCCTATTTGGGTCTAGATGTTTTCAAAACTAGGAAAAAAAGGTCAATTTATAGTGTAGTTACATCATAAGTCTAACATTTTGACAGCATTGTAAAAGGTCAGGCAAATTTGTGTCATTGTTTATAATGAAATACATGACAAAACTGTTATGTCAAAATTTTATTTAAAGTATTTTAGACAGACACAATCAACATATTCTACAGAGCAACAGAAATGTTTTCTAGATTGGAAATGGATAAAATTTAAGGTAAATTTTAAATTAACTTTTATATATATAATAAGTAACAAGAGCCAAGAAAGTATCCAAAATAACTTATAACTTGTTTTAAAAGATAAAAGAACAAAAATAAATGTAAAGAGAAATATCATTATTACCTTTCTGATTTTATTTTTATATAATAGTTTTACTATAAAATTTTTTATTATAAATGCCTTACAAATAATTTATTTTAATTCCTATTCTCTTTTACAAGGCAACTCTGTTTTATGTATTGAGAGATATTTCTCTAGGACCTAATGAGTCACATGATTTTGCTTCTTGGACATTTATATTTTTAAAAGTCAAATAATAAGCCAGCAACTGGATTTCTACACATTTTTTAGTTTTCGTGTGCATTTTATATTCAATGTTAAAGTTGTTTTCTGCCTTTGATAGTATGTTAAAAAGTGTAAATCTTGAAAAGTTCTAGGGGAGTTTTCATTCCTAAATATGAAAAAAAGTTATTTCAACATTGACTCAGAGCACAATAAAATGTACACAACTGGACCCGAACTGGCTTTTGTGGATCATAATTCTGTTTGGACTAAATCTCTCTCTCTCTCTGTCTCACACACACACACACGCATCACTGCAGTTTTCAAATTTGCTGATATCAGTAGATTCTGTGGTGACTTTCTGAGAGTTTATCTGATTACCATGGCAAGTGGCTAAATTGTAACGATTGTAATATTTGTTATTATTTTTAAGTTACAGAATTTGATGCTAAACAATAATCAGAGAAAATTCTAGTGCATGAGGTTCTTACCTGAGCACTAGTTATAATATAAACAATCTAAATGTACCAAAGTATAAGACTGGTTAAATCATATGGTAATTCACACTTAGAGATGCAGAAGAGTTTAGTGACTATGAGTGCAAACTTTGGTATCAGATAGACAAGGTTGAAATCTTAGGTAAATCTGATAAAGATATTGCCGAAGTGGCTTCCCCAAAAGGCAGACTTTCAGAATCACCTGCATTGCTTTCTTAAAGGTACAGATCCTGGAATTGACTTCACAGATTCTAGTTCAGTAAGTCATGGGCTGTGGCTGAGACTGGGCTGCGCATGTTTAACAAGCTGCACACATGGTTTGCATACATATCTAAGCTTGCAAATATGTTTGTCTCTAAAAGTCTGTTTCCTTATCTATAAAATGACATATAATGCCCATTTTATGATGTTAGAAGATTAAGATAAAATATAGATGGTAGTTGAGAAATTTGCTAGGCGTACCGCAAGAATGTAATGCATTTGGATTTTTTGTCAACTGCTGTATCATTACTATTATTGTCTTTTCTATACTGCAACTACCACTTACTACACTGCTGCTATTATCATTATTAATTGGTTAATTACGTAAGCATTGTATTATATCCATACTCTAGAGAGAGACTAAATGACTAATAAATGTTCACAATATATGTAGTAAAAAAAGTGGTTTTCTGTAACTGTCTAAGCTGTAAAAAATGTAAAATGATACAAGAACTTGGAAAAGGACTATAAGAAATGCACAGAAGATTTAGCTAAGCTTTACTCTATACACAAAGATAAGTATGAGTTTCTTTTTTTCCCCCTTTGAATATTTCTGTGTTTCCAAAACTTCCTGCCCTTGCCAGACTAGATTTAGGATTCAGTCCTGCATATAATTGATACCCATTCTCTGAGAGATACTTCATGCCATAAAGTGATGAAGAGCCAGCCCCTGGCCTCAAGAAGACCACAATGTGGAAGACAAGGCCTGATTGATACAAGGCGGTTTAATAATGACCTTTCTGCCATTAGCCCATCCTCATATACAGAAAATCAAGCGTTCACATTTCATGTTTGTGTCATCAAGTACTATGTTCCCCCTTCTTTCAGAAGATAGTCTGAGATGGGTCGGAAGCCAGCAGGCCTTCCTTATAGACCCTCATAAGCTCTATTTAGTGAAGCTACTTCCTGAGGCTCTTTCTCCCCCACTCCCTCCTCACGTCCTCAGCTGACTTTCCCTTCCGTCTCTGGCAGTGCTCCAGGCTGCTGCTTTACCCTTGCTCAGTCAGCAGTGGACTCTCTGCAAACATTCCTCAGTTGTCCAATTGTCTCATGACCCTGGTTATTGTCTCCTTATTCTACTTCTCAGGCCGCTACCTTTCCTACCCAGCCTGTCTGCACTGTGGATAATTAGGCACCGTTTGCTTCTTGCAGCCCTACTTTCATTTCTTTGCTCTCTTCCCGCAGTTTCAAAGAAGAAACTATGTCAGGGCCTGTGGATCGCAATTTATCTCTTTTGCACAGAGTGGAGTAGATGAAACACATTTTGAGGCAGAATATCCCAATTTCAGTTTACACACAAGAACCAAAACTGTAATGAACGTAAATTTGGTTCTGTCTATTCAAGGATCACTATATAGGAAAACCCAAAGTGATGTTTCATTTAGAACACACTCATTTAAGAGGGGGTATCTCTGGATTAGATGGGCTCATAAAACTGATCTATAGGAAGCCTAAAGTGGATTGACTCGGCAATTACCATTTACAATCAAAGGTAGAACAGCGAGTGGGTTTTCAGACATGAAAGAAAACCTGATGTCATAGAGCCAGGCAATATCCCTAAACTGATGAATTACCTAATCATGGTAGAGACATAACTGCGTGTGACTGAGCACTGAAATGTAGCTATAAAACAGAGAGGTTTCTGCTTTGGGCAGTAAAACAGCCAGCATTAAATTATTGAGGAAATATGTTGAATATACAGTACCACATGAGGTGGTAAAATGCATTTCCAAAGACTTTTTAGGATTTATCACTAACTGTAAAAATAGTAGAAGCTCCTTCTACCATCTATTTATTAACATCTTTTCTCTTAATACAAAGTTCAGTCTAAACTTTTTGATCTGTGGATCATTCATTTAAGTATAAATAGAGGCAATAAAAACAAAATGTGAGAAGCTTCTGGTTTTGTTGTCTATTATGTGTCATTGTCTGTGCTTAGCAGGAGCTCTGTCCTTTTCTTTTCTTACAGCTCCAAACGTAAGGAAAAAATACAATTTTTTGCCATTACCTTTTTTTCCCACAAACTTCAGGTTATTCTGGGATTTCTATTTCTAGAAATTATTCTGAGACATCTGTGCCTCTCCTATATTCATTATACATTATATGCTTTTTTTCTCCATCTACTTTTTCTACTTACTCTGATTAAATTTGGGTCTGCTCAAGCTGCCTTACTGATGATTAGTTACTTATGATACCCATCTTTTTTCCGTCATTGGTACGATTTGCCAATATCTAATCACATTTATGTTTTAGAGACCTTTTGATCTCTTCTATTTTCGAATTGTAGGCTGTGAAATCATGCCTGCTTTTGATTGGAACCTTTCAAAAAGCATTCTTCTTAAAGTACATAGACAAGTTTAATTTGTTTTTTTTCCACTACCTACTGTGTGCCTTGACACAATGTGGTTGACATTTTTGTTCACTTCTTTTGGTTCATATTTTACATGGTGCTTTAATTCTATAGCCGTATGACTGAAGGAAGATAAGGTTATACCTGGATTTTAAAGACAACACATTAAAATAAAATGAAACCAAAAAGCAGGCAAGCGGCCCCTACTGCTCATTTGACCATAAACAAACAAACAAACAAACAAATAAATAAATAAAGCAGATTTCTGTATATGACATTACTATTATTTCTATACAGAAATAGTGTTCGATGTTGTATACCAGGAATATGTGTCTTTCTTTTTTTTTCTTCTATTACTTCTTAACCATTTACTTCTTATTAAAAAAGGAAGTACAAGGAATAGTTACTATGTGTAAGCTTGTTCCCTTCACAGTGTAAGAAATTTAACATTTAGAATAAATTTAATAAAAATACACTTACAGTGATTGATGTGCTATTAAATGATTAAGTTGTGGATCCAATTTACCTTTTTGCCAAGACAAATTGCAGGAATCACTTATTCACATTCTAACTGATGGCTCAGTAATATATATTTTTAAAGGTCTAACGCAATTTAATGAATTGAAAATTACTAAATCAAAGGAGTCATTAAACAATGGCATTGTTATGCTTTCTTTAATTTTCTATATGCTTAACTATAGTGAGATAAATTTATATTCAGCCCACCATTAATAAAAACTGGCTGTCTTACATCAAGGTAAGTATTTTGTTTTGTCAATTTTTATTTCTTTATGTATGACTGACTGAAGGCTCAGAGAAATTTAATTATAGATAGGAAATTTAGTTAAATATCATTTAGATTTTTTTTAATGAAAGTTTTACATCCAGAAATATTCTGGAAATACAAAGAAGGTAACATCATTCTAAGTGCTGAACCTTTTTTAAAATCAGGGATGGATTTAAAGCCTGAGGAAATAAGACTCCAACACAACTATTCCCCTACCCGGTCAGAGGCCATCACCTAGGCAGGGGGCTTTTGGGGAAAAATAGGCCAAACTTTCATTGGTAGAACAACACTGCACTGACTTCCTAGGCAGTAGAATTCAGTTCTTGCTAAACAGGAACTGTATTCAGCATTGCACTTGGTGTTTGGGGGCAGGACCAAAAGGAGGCCAGTACCTTCCCGTCGGATATAGTACTGGTTTAATGGCTGTTCAGACCCAGACGGCTCATAATCAAAGAATTCATTGTGTATCTTACAGCAAGTGAAATAGAACTCTGCTATCTTTATTTTGTTTCATAAATCAATTTTTTTCAAATAAAAGAAGCATAGGCAAACTATTCCTTCCCAAATAGTACATAATAATTAAATTATATCCCTTTTAAGATTAACAATTAGATCAATGCTCTGTAGCCAAAGACCACCAGGATCACCTTTAGTCAAGAGAAGCTAATTTTTTGATTTGTTGATATGAGAGTGATGGTGCATCATAGAAAACTGTGAAGTGTCTTGATAAGATTGTATTAAAAAGGACTTATTATAGGACTTGGGTGTGGATTAAGTGATTTTAAGAAAAGATCAAGGAAGTAGGGTTTCCTTTGCACTGGGTTAGATGTTGTCAGGAATTTGGGATAATTCAGTAATTAATATCTTAATGATTCTTATTTAGAAAGTAAGAAAATAAAGCAAGGCTAAAGCTGTAACTGATTTTTTTGAAAAAGCAACATTTATTCATAATTAGTCATAATCAGTCAAAGAGGAAGAGAGCTGATCAGTCAGAGAGGGGGCTTGCTGGTCATTTTGGTAGTTGGGACAATGGTCTTAGTCTTGCTCTGTTAGAGTCACTGAATGGCCTTGTCTGATGGTGTCCCATGAAATGTTTACATTCAGTAGAAGGACACTGTGGGCTAGCTCTGAGTCCCAGGTCATATCCTCGTGACACCAAGGCCTGTCTCCTAATGCTCAGTCAGCTCCCAGGTGTCAGGGCTGTTTTCTCATTTCCTTAAACATATTAGAGAACTTAAAAGTCTTTCAAAGAGATAATAAGATAATGAAACTTTAAGTCAATCCACTTACCAATAAGCACAGTGTTCCTTCCCACTGTGCTAAGCATAATAATATATGTTGGGTTGGAAGAAGAACAAGAAAAAAAGAGGAGGAGAGTGAGGAGGAGGAAGAAGCAAAGTAGGAACAGAAAAAGAACAAAGGATGGGGCTTTCAAAGGCCTATAAAAGAGAGTTGGGAGGAGCTGTCTGAGATGACTCCCAGTGATCCCTGACTCTCGATATTCACATGTTTATGCAATCCTTTCCCGGTGAGTGTGGGCTGGACCTCATGACTTGCTTCTAATGAATAAAACACAACAAAGGTGATAACATGTCACTGTCAATGGTAGGTTATAAAACACTATGACTTCTGTCTTGCATGCTGTCTCTCTGTCTCTCTCATGGCAAGTCTTTCTTGTGAGTATCACATGGCAAGGAACTGAGGAGATGTCCCACTGCCAGCTGGCATGGGCTGAAGCCCTCAGTTCATCAGTCCACCAAGAACTGAATTCTGCCAACAACCATGTGAGTGGGCTTGTAAGGACATCATCTCCTAGTCAAGCCTTGGCGTAGCTGTAGCTGCTGGCTGATACCTTGATTTCAGCCTCTTAAAGAACCTCGAGATGGAAGACCCAGTTAATCCGTACCTGGATTCTGATCCAAAGAAAATGCAGTAAGAAATGTGGTTGTTTTAAGCCATTAAGATTGGGGGATAATTTGTTACCTAGCAACAGATGACTGGCAGCAAATCAGGGCAGGGTAAGAGTGAGGCTAGTGAGGAACCCAAGGCACAGATTTTAAGAAGGCACTTGCTCTCCAGGCTGTGCAGGTGTCTTGCTCATCCTGGTCAAGCTCTGTGCAGAAAATACATTTAATGATAAAGCATTAAAATAAAATTGCAAGATGTAAGGCTTGAGCTTTGATGATAGATTTATTAAATTACTGCATATTACACCTATTCCGTGATAGTTCAATTCCCTTGATAACTAATGCCCGAACTACAATTAGTACTCAAGGAATTCAACTAAGAGTGGGTAGATAAAAGAGGAAATATTAGATTTTACACAATACTGTACACACTTGTTTTAGAGAACTTTAAAAAATTATGTTCTTAGGGTAGGAGGCAGAAGGCAGACGAAAGAGAAGTATTTATTGCTTAAATGTTATGCAATATTTGCTATACGAAAGCTTTTTGGTAATATATACACTCATTTTATTCCTAATTTTCCTCAATACCCCACCAAGCAGGAAGTAGACAGAGAAAGGATCCAAGCGCTAACAGGAAGTATAAATGCGCTGTAAGGCACAGCAGGAACCATGTGAATGAATGAGTCATTTAAGCAGAACCTCCTGCTCGCCAGAAGCCAACTTAAGAGAAAAAGCAGTTTTCAAGGACTTCAAGATAAAAAAAAAACTAAATTATGTTCAAATATCAGATCAGGAAGTGATGGGGAGGTGAAAGGAAAGTAAAAAAAGACTGAAATTTTATATTTTATTAGAAGTTAATCTCAATGTTAAGTACTTTAAAGCACAAAAGTGAATTATTGTTTTCGTAGTACAATATATTGATAAAATACATGCCACTATTGAGTATGCTTAACAGCTCATTATTAAAATTCAAATTATAGAAATTTCAACAAACCTTAGATTAATTGTTCAGTTTTAATGTGTCTCTGAATCCCTTGAGAAAATTGTTAAAAAATAGATTTTAATTGAATTATGTCTTGGGTGAGGGCTATGAATCTGCATTTTAACAATCTCCCAGATATTTTATCTTTCTATTAAGCTCCCAGGTGACCACACTTTTTAAAAAATTAAGATATCATTGACATATAGTATTATATTAGGTGAATAATTTTACAGTCAGGTGTACAACATAGTGATTCTACATTTACATACCTTTCAATGCAATCAACATAAGTCTAGAAACCTAGCAACCCTGTGTCATACACAAAGTTATTATAACATTACCGGCACTATTCCTTACACTGTGTATTTTATCCCTGTGACTGATGTATTTTTAACTGGAAGTTTGTACCTCTTAGTCCCCTTTGTTACCCATCCTCCTGCACCCTTTCCTCCGGCTGCCATCAGATCTTAGAACTTGAGTTATAAGGTCTTAGAACAATGTTCTCTGAAGCGTGGATCCCGGACAAGCAGGATCGAGGTCACCTGGAAACTTATTAATGCAGATTCTCAGGCCTCGCTCTAGACTATGGAATCAGAGACTCTGGGTGGTGCCCAGCAGTTGCCTGTCTATCAAAGCCTCCAGGTGATTCTGAGACATGGACAGGGTTGAAAACCACCATCTTAGAAGGTAGTGTTGCTGAACCAGAGGTATAAGTCAGATGCTCCTGTGCAATTTTAGGAAAAGCTTCCTGCCCAGTCCTCAGTTCTGGAGAACCTCATTAAGTTGGTTGGAGGTAGAGCCTGAAAAAATTTCTGAAAATTATCCTGGTCAGTGGTGGTAATAACAGAGAAAGAGAGAGAGATAGAGATAGAGATAGATAGAGAGAGAGAGAGAGACTCTTTTAGAGCAACTGCAGAGAAATTCAGTGACTTACCCAAGGTCTGAGAACCAGAAGTAAAAGACTGCCCTCATTCTCATAGAAGTTCTTTTCCTGGCACTTTAAATAGATACCAGAGGACTTAGAATAATCCAGGATAGTCTTTCCTGAAATGGATGTGATATCAATGTGTAGTTTTCTTTCCCTCTTGAGATAAGATTGAAAAAACAGTCACTTATTCTGAACTGTTGTCTGAAACAGCCAACTCCGAGGCCTGCATTAGTCAATTACATTCCTTTGAGGAGTTTCATGTGGAAATTACAATGTAGAAACAGAAGAATTTCTTGAAGCAGAGCTGTGATAACCAACTGGGCAAAGTTTCAAAAGCATAATATATATAATATATGTACTAAGATTGTAGCATATATATAATATTGTAAATACTTCCTTAAATGTTTTTTCCTTACTGATAAAAAGTATCTTAAAAATAGGTTACTTTTAGAATTGATGCTTTCTTTTCTTTTTTTCTAGAATTATTACATTTCTTCAGAGTATTTCTAATTTCTATGTTTTATAACTTTTCTAGTTCAGAAAATTTTTGATCAGCCTATATATTTTTATTACTATATTAAAAAGCTATGTACCCAAAGCAGAATCCTTTTAGAAAGCTCTTATCCTTAGAAAACATATTGTTAACAAATATCTATCCACTTCATGCCATTTATACATATACATACATGTATATATCTATATAGGTATGTGTATATATATGTATACACATATATAGATGTATACATGTATGTGAGTGCATATATACATATGTGTGTGTGTGTGTATATATATATATATATATATATATATATATATATATATATATATTAGAGAATTCACATATCAGAAGTATTTAATAGTACCCAAAACTCTTCTGGAATCCAATTCCAGTGGTGTCTCTGTGCCCTTGAGGGAGATGTGACGAGGATTTTAGGGTGTTCGAGTTCCTGAAGTTCATAGACTGTAATTCTGAATTTGTGTAACGCTGCCTTGTTAACTGGCTTTAAAAATAGGTGGAAAAACTTTGGATTTTTCCATTGAGTAGTGACAGTGAATGATGGCAAGGAAGCTAACCAAGTTGCACTGAGAGAGAGTCTGGCAAAACACTGGATTGGTCCCCAAATGGCACACCTTTGACAAACACTTAAGGAAGGACTCTTTCAGGAAATGGGGTGGAAGAAGAGAGTGCCCTCTGGGCATGTGGTTCTCACTATGAAGTGTCAGCGGTGGTTCTTTGTGGGGAACAGCAGCAGATGGAAGCAGCTAAGGGCAAGCCAGTCCAGGGCTTTGAAAATACTCATCGAAAGGTCTGTTAAAAGTGCACTCTTCTTAGAATGCTCAGCAGGAAAGAGCAACATGCAGTCTCGAGTTGATATTGGAAAGTGTCTCTAACTGGAGAAAGGAAGACTGAAGACTGGAAGTTAAGCAAAAAAAAAAAAAAGCAAGAGTTTAACTAAACACAGTGGAACTGTTATTGGTGTTCTTGTGGTGTCACAAGGAAAACATTTCCCAAGACCCGCATGGGAAGATGGGGTTTCATTGTAAACTTTATTGAAGTTGTAAAATTAAGGGGTTACCCTCTTGACTTTCCAATGTCCCATCTCCATCCATCTCTCCACGGAAAAGTTCCAATCTCATCTTTAGTAGGGCCAGGATAAAGGCCAGAGTTTCTGCTCCACATTCAAGTCCAGTCCAGTCCAGGATCTGACTGGTTCAGTGTGTGCTTCCAGCTGCAGCCCATTGCTGTGCTGTGGCGCTCAGGCTCCCTCCTGGAGCCTGTGTGCAGAGTTCACTCAGCCATGGGCCATGCGAATGCTAGGGCCACGGGGCCATGGAGGAAACAGGTGGGTACACTGTGCCAGTGCAGGCCAATAGGTGAGAAAGAGAGAGAGAGATTCTTTGTTTCCCCGGAATTATATTAGCTAGGGCTTGGAAAAGACCAGAGGCTTTTGCAAAATGACCAAGCAACTGCCAAGGCTTTTGTGGGCTTTGAGTGAGTCCACCCCCTAGTTAGACCTCTTTGGTCAAGCCCTGGAAAGGGGGGCATGTTAATCCCCTTGGTGGAGCAACGCTGTAATGCCCTGGGGTGTGAAGTTGCAGCTCTCTGGCTAAGCAAACAGGCTCATGTTCCCTGTTTTATTAAGCACAATGCCTTTAAAAAGGGGGGAGCCTATTGCTCCCCCTTTTAAAATTAATAATTATTTAAGTCCAGATGGTAATAAAGCCGTGGTACGTAGGCCAAAGGCATGGTTTGTGACCGCGGAGGATGGGGAGGACGGAGAGCTGCAGTACATAGTTCACAATGCTTCTCTGATGGATGGTCTGGTTTTACTTCCAGGGTAAAGTTCATCCTTTGCAGAAGACTATTTCCCGGCTAGAGATAAGCATGCTAGTCACACTGGGTAGCTTCTTTCAAATTAAATACACATTTGTTTCAATCCCAGGTTTACATTAAATTTCAGGTCTTGTGCCTTGGCATGTGTATTTTGTGCTTTAATAGAAGTTTCTCAATCGGTTTGAAGCCCTTCCTTGGCTAAGGCATACCATCCAATAGGAAGTGATGCACAACATATCCATTAAAAAAGCATTTATTTTCCTTAAACTTAACATTTGATTTACCCTCCTAATAAATTTTTAAGTGTACAATACAGCTCCGTTAATTGTAGGTATAATGTTGTACAGCACGGTGGCAGATTTTACTCAGGCCTGCAGGACATAGTTTTCTCTACCCTGAATGTGATGCTCCAGGCTGATAATTCCTGAGTATATTTCTCAGAAAGATCTTGGAATACGGCTATGCTGTCACACGGGGGGGGTTACTTAATGAAAATTATAGATGAAATAATAAGTAAATATGATTTTTCTTATTACTGTGTTCACTGAGGAGCAAGAAAAACAAAAATCTGCTGCAATCTTATCATGGTTTCTGGGAGTCCAGAAAATTTTTTTAGTGTTATAAAATGCAACATACAAGTTTGATCCTTAAATTTCTGACTGACAGAGGGGCTGGGAGGAAGAGAGAAAAAATAGAACTGCTACATAGAAAGAATTTAATGCTTTCTAAGCAATAGAAACAAAAAATATGTCTAATTATTTCTCTTCAAGCATTCATTTATATTTGGATGCCCAGTTTAAAGAGAATGAAGTTTTATTTAAGAGCTCGGGACACTCAGCCTTGCTCTTTAAAATGAAGCTTGAAAGGCTTCCAGCATCTTGTCCTTCATCATGCAGAGGTACTGCTCAGCGACACGTGGCAGAGCATCTATCCCATCTGATTTGTGCTTCATATATTTTTAAAATTATAAAGTGTCGTGTTAATAATTTAGGGTGATATTTAAAATCTTCCTTCGAAAAGAGCTGGGGACCCTGGAGAGGTCAGTTACATACTAATTACTTTGTCGTGTGCTTCCTGCTTCTCAGCCTAGACTATTTACACTTCTCAGTGAAATTTGTAAATTATTAATCATTGGAAAGACCTAGTATCTAGATAAATTTACACCTGCTCTGAATGACTACACCACGGATTTTGTATTCACCACATGGAGACTGATGTCCCTGAAATTCAGGCCTAAAATATTTACATATTGTATTTCTCTCCATGCACATATTGCTAGTTAATATTTTTAATATTTGGTCATAATAGCTTTATATCTAAACAATAGGCTTGGTACATAAAAATATCCACGCACTATTGTTAGGCATAGAACATTTATATGAAAGGTACACATAGATTCTTAAGTACATGGATTTACAGATACATAGGTGTACATAAATTCACGAATGGATAAATAGACAGGAACATTACTGAGTTGTCTCTGTATGGGACATAAGCTAGTAACTTCTCTTCACCTAGAACCAATGGCAAGAAATGTTCCAGCCATCTTGCTTCCTCCTTAGTGTGTGTCTTCTGGAGGAAGGAGCTCTTTATTGGTGGGAAGTGGAAAGTCACTGTCAGTGGGAGGTGTAGAACTCCTGTATTCTTTCTTAGAAGCCCCATGTGTAGACTTCCCTTGTGTTTCTTTGGTGATGGGCGCTGAAGGGAGGATGGGGGCATGCTCATGGCCAGCAACTGTCTGGGACCAGATGAAGAATTTCAAGCAAAGTGGTAGGAATAGGGAAACCATTTTCCACCTCAGGGTGACTCTTTTATGAAGTTCAATGTCACTGGCAATACAGTTGGTAGTTTGATCTTATCTTTTTCTAATATCTGTTTTTAATTACTTTAATACTTGGATGGAGAAGAAGGTGATTAATTTCCCTTCACTATCAGTAAAACAAGTTCCTTTAAAACAGATTATGCTCCTATTTCATATTAAGAAACAATAAGATTTTGATATAGCCAAGTTCAGCAGGGATGGTCTATCATTTCAATAGCTCAAATAGAAATACAATTTAAATGAAGAGTATGTATTACACAGTCTCTTGAGCTTTTCCCACTAATCACTTGTTCAATGTTTCATAATATCTTCCTTGATTCAATTTTTAGCTTCTTTATTAACTGGCTACAGAGTTATTAACTAACCACTTGCGATTAAACCAGTGTGGAGTCCTTTGAAAATTATGTAATTTTCTGTTTGAAGACTGTTTTGAAATTTTTGGACGAATGAGAGGGAAGTGCTTGAAATTGTTATGTTACCTTCCATGTATTTCATCACAGGCCACAAAAGAGAATTATTAGAATTTTCTCATAAATGCTCCATCTTTTTGCTCCTTGCCTACTTCTTTTGAGCCAAATTTTAGCCTACCAGAAAGGAGGGATTATAGCATGGCATGGTTTGGGGGCATCAATCTTTGTGTGTAAAAGCCGAACTTCACTGCTTACTCGTTCTTTAGCTTTGGCTATGAGTTAATCTATCTGTCCTTAGCTTTCTCATCTATAAAATGGGAAGAATAACATAGACCAGTCAATAACACAAACCTTGGTTGTCACACAAAATTGAACAGAATTTATTTCTCTTCTCTGCTTATAATGTTTCTATATGTCTAATCTAGAGACTACATTCCTAACACTTCCCATCTTATTATAATTTTTGGAGTGCCTCTTTGGCTCATGATAAATATCTTTTCTCCCGGGAAGGCTTCATACCCCAGGAGTTAACCCTGAAATGCCATGTCTAAATTCATGTCTCCAAACCATTGGTCATTGCTTATTAATGCAGGGCAAACGAGCATCGAAGCCAATTGTTTCTTTTTCCTGGGACTTTGAAATGGACAGTCACTGGAGTGAGTCATTTTGATGCCAGGACCCTAGATAGAACACAAGATTCCTGGAGCTACTTAGGCACGTGCCCTTCCTGAAATGTCCCTGAAAACAGTATGGCGGGGTGAGGAAGAGCGAGGAACCGCGAGGCAGGCCGTCCAGGTCGGCTTCCCAGGTCTGTCACTGACTAACTTGTGACTTCTCAGTTACACATCAACACAAGGTTGTACTGATGTGTATAAAAGGCATATAATAGCTGTAAATACTTTATAGAACCTATAGGAGAATGAAATCTGGTAATTATGTAGAAAATGAAAATACTGCCTGAAACATAGTAGATGCCTTTCAAGTGGCAGATATTTGTAGGATTCTGTGAAATATTCCAACCTTCTTCCAATAACAAGACTATGCTCTTTTACCTTTATTTAAAAGTAAACCATCATTTTTGTTGTTGCTTATAATCAAATGAACCTCAACTAAAAGCCTGGGGACTCTGTCTTTGGTATTTTGTTTGAACCACTGCAGCTTCTGCTACAGAGACAGGTTTACTGCTGATGGAAAACCCTGCAGGTAAAGGAGGAAAGTCAGTTCATCCCGAAATTTAGTTGGCTAAACTTTGATAGCTTTGTTCTCATTCTTTATCAGTTTAAAACAATGAGTTCAGTTTTTAAACTGAATGAGTTTTTTTTTAAATAAATGAGCCTATATTTTGTGATTTGTAAAATGTAAGCATACATCTTACAAATAAATCCACTTGTCTTTAATAACAATGAATATGGACATCATTTATTGAGTGCTTATTATGTGTTAGGCCATTTGTTAGGTGCTGGAGAGACAAAAGGGAGAAATAATATCTCTGCCCTCATTTGACTTCAGTTTGAAGGAGAAAGAATAGAGAGACAAAAATCATTTATTTAAAATAATATCAGATGATGGTAAGTGTCGGATAATGAAGAAAACTAAGGCAGGGTAGAGAGTTATGTTCAGGTGCTATCCTTGCCAACAAAATCAGGAAAGGTTCTTTGAAGAAGTGTCATTGGAACGGCTAAGCACTGCTGAGGTAGGTGTCAATGAGCCTCATTTCATAGATGAGGAACCTGACCTTTGTTTGCCACAGGTCACACAGCCAGGAAGTGGAAGAATTAGGCCGCTGGGCTCCAGAGTTGACCCTATTAGAAATGGCTCTTTATTTTACAGTGAGGAAAGAAAATGGTAACATTATGAAGTTTATTTTTCTCCTTGCTGTGTAGTTTTGATAACACCTACTTTTTCTTTTTTAAAAAATATTTTATTTATTTGTTTTTAGAGAGCAAGGAAGGGAGAGAAAGAGAGGGAGAGAAACTTCAATGTGTGGTTGCCTCTTGGACACCCCCTGCTGGGGATCCAGCCCACAACCCAGGCATGTGCCCTGATTGGGAATCGAACCAGTGATGCTTAGGTTCTCAGGCCAGCACTCAATCCACTGAGCCACACCAGCCAGGGCATAACACCTACTTTTTCTTTTCTTCTGCCTCCATTTCCCATTTGAGATCTGGTACACTTTTTGAATATATATTCTAGAACAGAATGCCAGTTTTTCTAGCTTCGCTGGCAATGAATTTTACCATGTGGTCGACTTTCTCTTCATTTTCCTTTTAATACATTATAAATAACTAAACATCACATCTAAAGGGCAGCTAAACAAATCACTAAACTACTTTGCACACTTGCTGAGTTCCACATAACATAATCTTTGACTTAAGAAGTTTTTAATGTATAATTTATTAAATAAGTCAAGTTTCAAAACAGTTGCCAATTATGTAGTCCTTCAACTCACCAGGGAATATCGTTGGCTTTTCCAAATGTATTCCATGGAACAAAAAGGGAACTATAAATTCATCAAAGAGTTACTTGTTTATTTTTAATAAATGTCAATTCACTGGAAATATGGATCACATTACTTTTTTACAGAATGCATCCTCTGTAAAATATAGCATCGTGAACCGTTATAACTGGAGGTTAAGGTGAAGGGGGGTTGAGCTAAAAGAATACGTTGCTTGCTGAAATGCTCTCAGGTTATAAAGGGCAGCTGAGTCTGCTTATTAGTGCATTGCCTTTCTTTCTATTACTGCAGGTAGAAATGAGCCATTACCAAGAACCTCCACCAACATCCTTCACATGGCTGGGGTTTTCATCCTTCACCACCCAGACACGTTCAAACTGTGGCCCACAAGCCACATGCAGCTCAGGATGGCTATGCATGCAGCCCAGCATAAAAATCATAAATTTACCTTGCTCGTCAGTTTTTGTTAGTGGTTGTGTATTTAATGAGTGGCCCAAGACAAGCCTTTTTCTTCCAGTGTGGACCAGAGATGCCAGAAGGCTGGACACTCCTGCTTGATCTTTCATACACATGCATTTTTTTACTCTAGGGCCCTTCACTTAGATGTTAAGGTATAGTTTTGAGGTATCACTATTAAATGATTACAATAATTAGAAGAAATGATAACAACAGCCTTCTTCATTTTAGTATCTATTACAAGTTAATTGATTCGTCTTTACAAAAACTCTGTAGATAAGTATGAATTGTTAACCTTGCTGAAGAAATTGAGACAGGGGGGTTAAATAATATGAATAATATGCTCAAAGTACGCTGCTAATATGAATAAGTTAGGATTGGAAAGAGGTTTGTTCAGTCTCAGACTTCACGCCCTTTCTTCCAGTTGCCTGTGGAGTTACAAATACTTCGTGTTTTCAGAGCTCACATTTCCATGTGGTAGTAGTTAAGAACTTCGTTTGTAAAATCAAAGCCGACCTCAACTAGAGGCTCTTAAGTAATCACTTAGCTTCTCTAAATCTGTTTCTCTATCTGTAGAATAAGAACAGTAGTAGCGCCTACCTCATAATATGATTGTAAGAATTAACAGTTGTGGTGATTGCTGGGGGACGGGGGATATAAGGGGACTAAATAGTAATGAAAAATATATAATAAAGATTTTAAAAATTAAGTGAAAGAATGCCTGAAAAACATAGTAAGTTCCTAATGTATTTCTGTAAACATTATGATTATAAGTATTTTAACAATTTTTATGATCTCATGTTGTTCTGATGGAGGAACGTGTCAGACTATTGCAAATCCCATTGAGCTGATAGGCTGTTCTCTAGTACTGCATAGGTCAGTCATAAAACGTTAGAGCTTACCTTTCACCTGGGGAAGTGTCAATCACAAAGCAGAGTTTAAAAATTCATGACCCCCTTGTTGTGGCTGTGTTGTTATATTTTCACTTTACAGAGTTTTTAGAAAATTGTATTGGAATTTGTTTGTGCTTCCCCATTGACATTTAGTTTGACCACCTGGTCTATCTGAGAGCTCCCCATTTAATTTAAACAGATTAAATCTTTTATACATGTTTATTTTATTTTTTATTTTAATATATTTTATTGATTATGCTATTACAGTTGTCCCATTTTTTCTCCCCTTTATTTTCCTCCACCCTGTACCCCCCTTTCCACCATCACTTCCCCACCTTAGTTCATGTCCATGGGCCATACGTATAAGTTCTTTGGCTTCTCCATTTCCCATACTGTTATTAACCTTTCCCTGTCTATTTTGACCTACCATTTATGCTTCTTATTCCCTGTATCTCTTTCCCCATTCTCCCCCTCCATGTGATCTCCATTTCTGTGAATCTGTTCCTATTATAGTTGTTTGCTTAGTTTTTGTTTTTGTTTCTTATGTTCAGTTGTTGATAGTTGTTTGTTGTCATTTCACTGTTCATAGTTGTGATCTTTTTCTTAGATAAGTCCCTTTAACATTTCATATAATAAGGGCTTGGTGGTGATGATCTCCTTTAACTTGACCTTATCTGAGAAGCTCTTTATGTGCCCTTTCATTCTAAATGATAGCTTTTCTGGATAAAGTAATGTTAGATGTAGGTCCTTGCCTTTCATGACTTGGAATACTTCTTCCCAGCAAGGTTTCCATTAAGAAATCAGCCAGCTAATGGTCTTATGGGAACTCCTTATAGGTAACTGTCCCCTTTCTTCTTGCTGCTTTTAAGATTCTCTCCTTATCTTCAGTCTTGATAAAGTAATTATGATGTGCCTTGGTGTGTATGCTTCCTTGGATTCAGCTTTTAGCGACTCTATGAGCTTCCTGGACTTCCTAGAAGTCTATTTCCTTTGCCAGATTAGGGAAGTTCTCCAGTATTTTTTCAAAAAAGTTTTCAATTTCTGGCTCTTCCTCTCCTCCTTCTGGCACCCCTGTGATTTGAATGTTGGAATGTTTCAAGTTGTTCTAGAGGTTCCTGAGCCTCTCCTCATTTTTTTTTGAATTTTTATTTCTTCATTCTGTTCTGTTGAGTCTTTATGTCTTCCTTTTGGTCCAAACCATTGATTTGAGTCCCAGTTTACTTCCCTTCACTGTTAGTTCCCTGTACATTTTTCTTTATTTCACTTTTCATAGCTTCCACTTTTTCCTCTATTTTGTGACCATACTCACCTATTTCTGGGAGCATCCGGATTACCAGTGTTTTGAACTCTGCATGTGATAGATTGGCTATCTCTTCATCACTTAGTTGTATTTTTTCTGGAGCTTTGATCTGTTCTTTTGTTCAGGTCGTATTTTTGTCTCAGTGCACCTGTTTGGTATTAAGGGGTGGAGCCTTAGGTACTCGCCAGGGCGGAGCAACCCAGGTCACTGCGCTGTATGTGGGAAAGGGGTCAGAGAGGGAACAATACTGCTTACTCAGCTCTCAGTGACTTTCAGTCACTTCCTCTGCTACCCACAAGCAAATTAGGCCCTTCTGGTGCAAATTCCCTGGTGGGTGGGTTTTTGTATAATCCAGGACCCTGCGGATCTTTCCAATGAACTTTCCTGTGAGGCTGGGAGTTTCCTGCTGCCTCAAGCCTCACAGGTGTTTTTACCAAACAGTAAAGTTTGAGGCTTTATTTCCCTACACTGGAACCTTGGGTTCTATGGTCTGTCTTGTTCCCCAGTTTTTCCTCCTGGTTTATCTGCATGCAAATGTGAGATGACTCACTCTGCCAGCTGCTGCCTTGCCCACCCTGGTCCTTCTGTTTTCATCTCTCCTACTGGTTTGGATGTTTTTTCTTTAAGTTCATGGTTGTTGGACTGACATACAGTTCAATTTGTTGGCAGTTCTGGTTATTTTTGTTTTTAAATTTGTCGTCCTATTGGTTGTGCGAGGAGGCAAACTGTATCTACCTATGCCTCCATCTCGGCTGGAAGTTCATTGATAAATGTTTAAATGAATTTCAATTTATCCCACATCATTCAGAAGTTGCTCTGAAAGGTTCTACTCTGCCAAACTCTAAGTTGAGGATATTAAAATGAGTAAGTCACTTTTCTCTTTAAATAGTGCTTTTCATATTGTAATGGATATTTTAATCACCTGAGAAATGTTATTAAAATTCACATTCTAACTCAGTTGGCAAAGGGTGAGATTCAGCATTTTTAACAGGCTTCCAGCTGCTGCTGCTGGTCTCTGGGTCATCCTTGGAGCAGCAGCATCTCCAGGACCTCCCAGCTGTGTCTGCACTCAGATGCGAGCACTGACAATAGCTCTGGATCATATACAATGTTACGAAAAAAGGGAATGAACAATACTTGGTATAATAGAGGTGATTAGAAAGATATCGTTGAAAAGTTTAAATGGAATTTTGTCTGGAGTGTCAAACCACATTTTTCTAATATAACCATATAACTTCAAAATGACAATGCCCAATTTGACTTCTGATGCATTTATGCATCTCTGTTACTTCTGAGTAATGTTCAGTTATGGATGAATAAACACTATGAATCTTTGTCCTCTCAGGTGTCCCTGGCCAACCTGTGCCTGCCATCTTCCAATATACAATTCAAAGTAGGTGAATACCTTCTAAGAAATTTACATTAAAATCTCACCCCCCTGGCCAGCCTCAGTAATTCTAGTATAGCAGGTCCTGAATAGCTACTTCATTTCCTTCAACGATGTTTCATTGTCACTTTGATGACATGCTGCAGGAACTTAACTCCTATTTACATCAACTATCTGTGGGAAAATGGCCTTTCACTTAAAGTTGCACAACCTATGGATGGCAGCAAGCGAGAATTTACTGTAGAGTACTTTTGAGAGCTTTCATCTACTTTCAATATATTTTCAATCTTTTATAACATTTTACCTGACTCTTGACTTTCATGTCCAGCAACATTGTGAAACTAGATCTTAGAGAAATTTGAGTGTGAGATGTGGCATGACAGGAGCAATGCATAACGTCCAGAGATGTTCAAGGCTAAAACAGGATGGAGGCATTAAGGACAGAATCACAACTGTCTTATATCTGAGGATGTTGTGGAAGGGCATGTAGGGGGATTAGCAGCATTGGCATCACGTGGGAGGTTGTCTGATAACAGAACCTACTGCATCCCAAACCTACTGAATCAGAATCCATTGTTTGACAAGACTCACAGGTGATGCTCATGCATTTTAAAGTTTAAGAAGCACAAATTCTACACTATTCCTGCCTCTGAGAGTTTCTGCATCAGGCACTGAAGACCTTTAAATTGCTCTTCTCAGAAGGGATCAGTAGGTTCACATCTATACTTGTCTCAATGGTAATGAACCACAGGGATCAGAAATTGACTCTAGCTATAAACTGTCCCCCAATTTTTGCTAGCCCAAAATATCATAAAGAGATCTAAATAGTTAGACTAGCCCTGGCTGGTGTAGCTCAGTGGGTTGAGTGCCGGCCCGAGAACCAAAGTATCTCAGTTCAATTCCCAGTCAGGGCATGTGCCTGGATTGCAGGCCGGTTCCCAGCAGGGGGTGCATGAGAGGCAACTGTACATTGATATTTCTCTCCTTCTCTGCTTCCCTTCCCTCTAAAGATAAATAAATAAAATCTTTAAAAATAGTTAGACTAAAGTTTCTTAGATTTCAGCATGCATCAGGATACCCTTGAGGATTTGTTAAAATGCGGAACGATAAGCTCTGCTTCCAAAGATCCTGATGTAGTAGGTCTGGTGTGGGGCCTGAGAATTTGCATTTCTAGCAAGTTTCCAGGTAATGCTAATGTTGTTGGTTTAGGGTCCACACTGTGTGAACCACTGTCATAGATAAAATGTTGGCTATTCTGTTCACTCCTACATATGCCAAACAAATCTTGTTCTAAGTAAGAGAAATGTAGTTGTAGTTTATAAGTTAAGAAGACAGTTCTAGAACTTATATGTGACTGACTTAGAGTCCTCAGGGGCACCAAAGAGGAGAGCAGCTACTCCAGATCTGCCCTAAAGCGGGTGCGGGCATGCCTCATTATGCTGTGCTTTGCTTTATTAAGCTCCACAGATTTGCATTTTTTAACAAATTAAAAGAAGGACCATTCACCAGGAAAAAGATTATGAATCACTTCATTGTGATACTCACTTTATTGTGGTAATCTGGGATGGAGCCCATAATATCGCTATGCCTGTAATGGTAGGCTAAAACCATTAGAATGTGTTAGTGTGGGCTAAATGTCGGTGGGTTTGTATAGGCTCTTAATTAGCATATAAAGTGTTTCCTACCTAGAGCTGTACCAGGAGACAAAGGTAGATTCTTAATGTTAAAAGTAAGCTTTCTAACAATGATTTGATTTGATACAATAGTGTAAAAACAAACTTCATACAAACCCTGCTTAGTAAATTTGGTTCTTACAGGGAAATGGGTTGACAATCTTGAATGTTTACTAGAGTTGATCAAATAACTAAATATACTGTAGAAAATGAGAGTAAGATTTATCTTGGTGAAATAAATTACAAGGAACAGAGGGAGGAAGGCTAGAATGGTGCTGGGTTCGAATAGGAGATGCCAGTGTGAACTTATTTATTTGTATGCATGGACATGGGTTTGTGTACGTATGATAGCTCTTCACTCTGTCAACATGAAAGAGCCAAGAAGTAGTGGCACTCTGGAACCGATGAGCACCCCTGGTACTCAGATTCTGGTTTCTAAAAACCATTATCCAATAAAAGGAATCAGAGCTTCTGGAGAAGTGTTTAGTTCCAGGTTGGATCAGGAAAAAAAAAACCCCACAAGATAAATCTGCAACATACTGTAGTGCCAGAAAATAAAGTTGTCTAAAAAAAAGAGAACTATACCAAAAGTCACAGAGACAACCGAAATAGATGGCCTCATTTAAGCAAGTAGCAATAGATATTAACTCAAATAATAAAATATGAATAATGCATCTCAATCTGAATAAAGAAAGGCATACTTACATGCATACATACATGGGAGAGAAGGGGAAATTCTTTCTTGCAGAGGAATAATTCTAATTAGTAAATATAGGAAGGCAGAGGAAAATAGAAAAGTACCATTAGAACACAACCATAAAATTGCAATATTTACCTATATTAGTAGGTAAAGTTGAGTTGCATAGGCTTGAAGAAACTTCCCACAATAAAGTAACTTTTTGGTGGAGGAACTTGTCAGGCTCCACCTTTACCAAGAGACCAAGGTTAAAGTGATCAGTAATAAGAGATGGCAACAAGAAATACAATGCCCCTCGATGTAATGCACCAAGGAGACTTTACGTTAGTGGTGTTCTTCCCAATGAGGCATAATGTCTGTCTAATCAAGAGAAAGTTACCAGACAAATCCAAATTGAGGGACCGGCTGCAAAATAACTGACCAATCCTTTTCACTTAAGGTCATCAAAGACAATACAAAATAAAATAAATAACCATCACAGATTTGGGGAGGTTAAGAAGACATGACAACTGAATGCAATGTGGGATCCTAGAACAGAAGACATTAGCAAAAAAACTGGTGAGATCTGAATAAAGGCTGCAGCTTATCTAATAGTATATTGTACTGAGTTATTCTAGTTTCAATAATTGAAATATGTAAGATATTAACATTAGATGAAGCTGAGTAAAGGGCATGTAGGAACTATCAGTACCTTACTGCAAGTATAAACTAAATAAAAAAATAGAAACAAGTAAAAAATACAGAATAAGTACAAGTGGCCACTCATTCTAGTTCTGTTGCTAAAGACAACTACCACATCGCATTAGGGTGTGTCCTTATAGACATTGTAATAAAGGGTAAACAGAATCTTAACAGTGTTTTCTGATTTTAAGCATCTTACCCTTAGTTCAAGAAAGCCTGCCTATGAGAAGTTCCTAGAAAGTACTTATTAGGCATAGTTTCAAAAATTGTACATTGTTAAAAAATGGATGTAATATAAGCTAAATGCTTATGAGCCCTGGTCGTTTTGTTTTCGGTCCTTTGCCTGGTGGCTGTTAAAGATCAAAGGGAGTTCATTTCTCACTAGGCTCCCACTCCTTGTAGAATTTCCCTGTTTAGCCCTCTCATTTCCAGCTCCTGTTCCCTCCTTCCTGAGGCAGAGCTGAATTACTGGAACTAATTTACTTGAAATCCATCTGGGAGGAATGATGGAATGCTTATTAGGAATATTTTATGTACAGAAATTTCATTATATAAATTACTTAAATTAATTAAAATAGAGAAACCTAATGACTAATGTTCAAATTCCATTAACTAATTGAGAGAGACACATGAATTCCCATACCTTTCCCCATACTTTTCTTATTGCTCCCAGCAGTCAGTAATTTTGTTTATAAGAGTTTAATTTATCTTGAAAAAAATGACCTTCCTTTTTTCAGCAGAGTTCAATTTTATCGACTACCTTTTTCAGTATCGCCTACTTCAAGTAACTCGGATTTTAAAATCCTACCATCTGTTAACAAATAGTGTTCTCTTAAGGAAGGCAGTGATTATGTTTATTATAATTTCACAGGATAAGAAACTAAGAAATGTATAAGAATAGAAGAGCAAATTCTAAAGGAAAGAAACTATATGAAATGAACAAGCACCAACAAACCATATTGCCTGCTATAAGGGTCAGGGTAAAAGAATGCAAAGCGAAAATATGGTTAGTTACGGCTGTAAGAGTGAAGAAAAGAGAATGTTACCAAGGTAATCTCATCTTCTTTATTTTAAATGGGAATTACTCGTGCATTTCAATCAATGTGATGTTAAATAAAAATCTTTTGAAGCTCTTGAAATAGTCATAAAGATCTTCAATGAAGATACAAGCAAAGAATCACAAAATAATATATATGAAAGGAAATTCAGTAAATGAACATCTAACTATACAAATGATGTAAACTACACAGTCTATTAAGCAAAACTTAAATATTATAGTAATGATAATAATGCTAACTTTTACTGGTGTCAGGTTTTGAACTGTGTTTTAAGTGTGTTTTCTCTTTTGTTTCTTACATCTCTATTATACTGATGTGTAAACCATAACTTTAGTGATGACTTATCACCATAAATGTTCCTCAGCTGTATCTACCACAAAGAAAAGCCCACCATGACCACTCTCCGCATTCAACTTGTTTCTTTCTGTGTCCAGATTCAACTGGGATCTTGAAAATGGACAAAATTTGTAATATCTATATTGGTCTTTCAGTAACAATAAATGCTTCTGAGTGTCTGGGCCCTCAGGGTAATGTAGTGAATAAGAACACACAAGAACTCTGCTATTGAGGGCTTACATTTTAGTGTGAGGAGCATAAAATAACCAAGTACATGTATAAGATAAACTCCAAAAGTGATCATTACTATGAATATAAAATAAAGTGATGTGAAAGCAAATGTTTGGATTACGAGTGCCTTTAGAAAGAATGTCCAGGGTAGACCTCTTTGAAGAGGTGACTTTGGAATTGGTCTACAAAGATGGGAAGGAATCAGGAAGAGAAAGGTAATTGGAAGAGTTTTCTAGACAGGGGAGCAGTATGTTCAAAGAATCTGCAGTGCCAAAGAGCCTGGTGTGTCTGAAAAACAGAGAGAAGGCCAGTGTGTCTAGAGCATAGCCAAAGGTAAGGAGAATAGTAAAAGATTTCCTGGGAAAAAGCAATCAAGGTCCTTAAGGCTGTAGTAGAAATTTGGGCTTTATTGTAAGAATGATGGGAAGTCATCAAAGGATCTTAATGGAAGAATGGTGTGATTTCATTTGCATTTCAAAAAGATCATTTGTCTGAGAATTAGGAATGGATTGGAGGACCACAGAGTAACCAGGAAAAACAGGGGACTGCTGAGATAATCAGTCTAAGAGATGACACTATTTGGAAAAAGGCAGTTTGGGTAGAGATGGAAAGAAATGGATGGATTTGGGACATATTTCGGAGGAAGTGCCAATAAGACTCTTTAATGGATTGACTGTGGGAGTGAGGAAAAAGGAAAAAATAAAATTCGATTCTCAGGTGTTTGTCTTGAGCATCAGGATAGAAAGTCAATGTTTCTGAGATTGGGGAAACAGAGTTGTAGACGGGTTTGTGAACCCAGGCCTAAGAAAAATAGCCTCGTGTTATTCTACTTCCTTCCCCACACCACCCATCCTTCAGTCAATGCTAACACACATCATCTCTCAGCTAGGAACATTAGACAGACAAGCATGAACTCTCCTCTTTACATTTACCTCCAAGATACTGTCATCTTTACTTTCACATCTTTACTCTCCCTACTAATGCTAATTGTTTCATGTTTGCCATTGGCCTCAGCCTTACCGCATTTCTTGAGGAATTTTATCCTCCAAAATATATTACTTCCATGTATGATATTTCCCCTTCTTTTTTATTGGATTGTTCCCTTTTACATTCCAAAGTGTGTAAGTACCTGTTAACTTGGAAAAAACTCTTCTCTGGACTCTCCTTCTGTCTATCATCCTTTATATTAACGTCTTCTAACGTGGGCTTGATCATAATATTTTTTCATATTATTAAATTTCAATTCAATGATATTCAGTAGGTTAGGTTATTACATGTATTTTTGACTTAATGATATCTTCAACTTCAGATGGATTTATCATACATAAGTCCACTGTAAGTCTAGGAGCATCTGTACATTGCAACAGGGTAGAAGGGCCCAGAAGAGCAGTGACGAGATCGCCAACTATTAAATTTGACACCAGAGGAAACGTAGATAATTAGTGGAGTTGCTCCATCTGGTGAGCAACTACATGGGTTGAGATGGAAGCAAATCATATACACAACTTCAGTCAAAAATCAAGTTAGGCTTGTTATACTGGAACCAAAGATTCTAAATGTTAGAGACTTTTTACCCCTGAGTGATGGAACTATGTCTATTTCTTTCCCTTACTTCCTCCTAACATTATGAATTATCTAAATGCTCACAACCAGTGTCTATCTAATATATTCTATAATAAAATACATTTTAAGTTGAATAGATGTAGATTTCCTGTAGTTCTCTTTATTATGTGAACCAAGAAAAAAATTTTTCTTTCTGCCAAAGCAATCGCAAGAGATGCTTGACTATGTAAAGAAGAGAATAAAATTAGCCTTTAGAAAAGTATGTGAAAGTGTGTCTCTTTGACTTTTGCCAAAGAGACATAATTGAAAGTTAAAGGGAAGAATTTGGCCTTGAAGAAAGTATACGGAACTGGTTTCAGTTCTAATCACAATGGATGATACTGAGTTGACTTATCTGGAAGACTCACCAGGTAAATCAGTTCTGAGTGCTTTGAGAGATATCTAGATGGGAAACAAAGCTTGCCCAGTCTTTCCCCACATGATAGCACGTAAGGTATTTTTAGTGAATTTTCACATTATCTGGTGATTTATCAACTTAGCTAAAATGCAATCCTTTCTTTGCATTTAAACTAAAATGCTTATTTCCAATATGATAAAGTAGATAGTTAACTACAAAAAAATTCACAAAGTATAAATTGTTTTGATACAATTAAAAAGGACTAAGAGAATGACTCATAAATTTAATGTAATAATAGCTCCTCTATCTTTTCTAAAAGGCAAAGATTGTTTAAAATCATATTTATGAATGGCTACATTTTAAGCAATTAAATAATTACTCGATGGCATTTTAATTCCTTTTCATTATTCTTCCTTGTGTCTGCAATTCTGAGTATGCTATTCTATATGTGATAGAAAGAGCATGTATCAGCTCTTTTCCTTATGAGAGTTAAGATTAATCAAAAGAAAGGAACCTGTAAAATCTTGTCTTTATTTCTTCATCAGGATGTCCTGGGTTGCTGTCCTTATCATTTTCCATGTTTGATCTGCCACAGTGATGCTAGAGAATTTTATCATATTCTTCCTTCAGTGGCCTTTTACATTTTACAGTGAGCAGACAGAAAAACAGATAAAGTTTTAGCCCAGTTCCTCCATAACACTTATGGTAGGAAAAGTTTTCATAGATCTGTAAGATAAAACAGTAATCATCATTTTCCCCCTCCAGGGTTTCTCATCCATAAAGCCATTCTTCATACACTCATTCAAACAGCTCTTTGAATGTAAGCTCTTTAAAGCTGTATTAAATATATCAGTATACTACAGTGATTTTCACCCTTTTTCATCTCATGGCACATATAATCTAATTATTAAAATGCTGTGGCATGCCTAAAAATATAATTTTTGCCAATCTGACCAAAAAATAAATATAATTCTATTTCACTCATACTAGATCGCTATTGCTATGCTGGCTGTTGTTGTTTTTTTTTTAATTTGACAATCTAAGGGAAAAGAGGCTTTGCATAAGTAGTCAGCTGCTGGATATTTTAAGAATTCTTGTGCCACACCGGTGTGCCTCTTGTGGCGTGCCACTTTCAAATGGGTGGTACACTACACTGTTGTCCAGTCAAGGAGTATTAGGTACCAGATTGATGCTCCTATATGAAACAGTAGAAGAAAAGGACAAAATAATTTTTTTACAGGTGCTTGAGAAAGTAGGCCCTGGAAACAGTGATCCCTAAATAATGAGAAGGAACTGACACAAACCCAGTCATGGCCTGGGCTTACTGCATGGAGAGTGTTCTCGGACTCTAGGCCAGGCAGCAGCAGTGCCCTGAGTCAATGAGGTGACCCTGGGAGTCTAGAGAAGCCAAAGAAGGTGGAGTAAGAAGGGAGAAATACTGAGGAAGACGTAGCTTCAGAGAGGATTCTGAAGACTTTGAGTAGGTGTTTAACAAGCATTCAGGTGAGTACAGATAAGTATATATGTATGAATAAAGAGTCCTTTAGAAGATTAGAGGACATGGTTTCTAAAGTTCATACAAGGCTAGGAATATTGCCTCTTTCCATTAGAAAGAGTGGAAATATTATATATTTTAGTAAACGTTGTTTTGAATAATAAGGATCTTGCCTCGGCACTGGGGACAGGTTAGCCCTTGGCTAAATATAACTCTTGTTCGGTCTAACAAAACTTAAAAGCAAATCTCAAAAAGACCAAACTTCCTTCCAGCTTGATCCTGTCATAAACAGTTTGAAGAATATTAATAGAAATATGAAAATATTTCATAGCTAAGCAGATAAGATTAACAATACCTGTTATCCATGCAAAAAGCATCAGACATACAATGAAGCACAAAAATACAATATCAGTACTCTGTCCATGGCCCTTGCAACGTAATTGGAGTTACTTCCATACTTCCAGCAGAAGATGGATTCTGCCTTCAGAGCCATGAAATCAGGGCTTGACTTGGGCCTAGCTTTGGCCAACAGAATGCAGTGAAAGCGACGGTGTACACTTCTGAGCTTAGACCCCAAGACAGCTTTTATGCTTCTGCTTTCTCTTAAAAACCCATCCAGATCTGACATGAGCCTGCTGGTTGACAAGAGATGTGGAACATAAATGAATCTTTGCTGCTGAGACCACTCTTGGCTAATCAGGGCCCAGCAACCAGGTAGCTGCCCACAAATGTGTGCCTGAGCCCAGCTGAAAGCAGAGCCACCAGCTAAGACCAGCCCAAATCACCAACTCACTGAATCGTGGGGTAAGTCAATGGGAACTGTTTGAAACTACCAAGCTATGGGATGGTTTGTCACAGAACAGAAGGTAAATGACACACATCCCTTTTCATGCTATTGACCTGTGTGGGAGTGTCTATAAAAATGGAATGAGCCTAAGTGAAGAAAAAAGATGGGACGGAAAAATAATGGCCCTGTTGAGAGAAAAGGGAAAAGGGATATCGGTAGGCAGGTAACAGTGTGCATTATAGGAAATTGCAGCTTGCAGGTTAAAATAGTGCTAACTGCGAGGCTAAAGTAGCATTGCAGACAGTGATGGATGTTACTAAATAACATTACTAAAAGGGGGGAGAATGATTGAATTTTTGTGGTGGTGTCTTTTTAATTTAATTCTGACTTGCTCATTAAAGGAAAAATCTGCTTTGGGCTCTTTGGAAAACCTAATACTGGGGATTATAATTTTCTTTACTTTGTTTATAAAGATTTTACTTTACATAATTACATGAAAAAATTACCCAGCTGATGTGTGTTTTCAATAACATTTTATTGGGCTTTCCAATAGAGGGAACTCATCAATAATTAGAGTGTGGGAGAGACATAAGGAATAAAAGGTCAGTAAATTACTCTTCAGAGAGGATGGAAAGGGTCTACAGGAAACCTATAACTTAAAGTAGCACCTCTTTTATTTGCTCTCAAAAAAGGTGTGATTTTGATGGACTATGCTTCAAAGCAATTTTAAAGCTCTCATTGCTGGCACTTGCTTGGCTGATTATATGAATCTTGTCAACCTGTGGCTTTGTGCTTTGTTGCTGAGAAAGTCTGCTGAGTGCTCACATACAGACTTCTTATTTTTTTAAAGGGCATGACCATGTAGCTAAAGAGTGTTGTGTTTTCAGCTTATGCCTGTTAGGATATGTCAACCTGACAGTAGTGTCTAAAGAAAGATGGATTCCTCTTTGTAGTATAGAATAATAGGAAGTCACAG
This sequence comes from Artibeus jamaicensis, assembly GCF_021234435.1. Lineage (NCBI taxonomy): Eukaryota > Metazoa > Chordata > Mammalia > Chiroptera > Phyllostomidae > Artibeus > Artibeus jamaicensis. The sequence goes on from NW_026521954.1 coordinate 5,709,192, forward strand.
GTCCCTACACTTTGTTTAAGTTTAAATCCAGGCTGTGAATGAGTATTACACATTCCCTGTGTCTGTTCTTCCCCCTAAGTTTTCTTTTCAGATAGGGAAAGCATATTGAAAAAGTCTTTTCTTTACATTTTCACAGACAAATATGTATCAATGAATGGTTTGGGTACAACTTTTATTGATAACCATCTGTGTTTCTTAAAAATCACCCACAGCACTCATCACTGTAAAACATCTGGGGGTTACAATAAGCTTAAATAACCTAGTAGGTGGGGTGAGTTTGTGCCTATCTTGTGCCTAGAACAGAACACCTGGTGCCATCAGGGTATGGGCATTCCTGTTTTAACATCAAGCTAAGAACAGGGGCCACTTTACCAAGGGCCTAGTGAAAGTTATGTACTAGATAGATAAAATGAACCAAAATGAGCATATATAAACACAGAGGAGCCAGGATATTACACAGGGTCAATTCCAGACAGAATAGTAAGAGCCAGAATATGAAAAGTCTCCTGGGACTAACTTGTTGTTTTGTGTGTTTTGTGAAGTGGAGTTGTGGGGAGACCAGAAATTCAAACAAACAGGAATTATTTCATCCTTAAAGGCTGACATGCCTGCTCAGCTTGAGAACAAACATGGCACATCAATAACAAATTATCTCAGTAACCAGTTCTGCCTTGCTTCATCCTAAAGGGGTTCATATTCTATCTGTGAAGATCAGAAGCCACACCCAAACAAGGCAGGATGGATACCTCTAGAAAAACAGTAAAAAGAGTGTGAACAAATCAGGGTACTGAGTGAATAAAAACTAGACAGCTTTCTGTTTAGGAAAACCCAAAGGTCATGTTTATTTCCATTATTCTCAACTTCACCCTCATTTTTCCTCATTTTTTGAACCTCTCTGACCACTATCTTTTGACTTTTCCTTTGTGGGAATCCAACCCAGTAATGGCCTTTCTACTCTTCCTATATCCTCAGAACCATCAGAGGGTGCATAAGAGATGGCAGTGATAAGGTCTACTGGGGAACGTGTGTTCAGTACTAGTAAAAGCTCATAGACTATAGCATTCATTGTGTAAACCTCTGTGACTTATAATAATAGCCTTTTAGCATTGACATGTAGTCACTGGTGAATCAAAAAGAAAAAGAAAAAAAGGCATATCCAGTCTTCACATCACATTATTTAGTCAGCCATGTATTCCACTTATGCATTATCTTTAACTGAATTCAGCAAATGAAATTCATTTAGGCAAGTTGTATTCAATATGTAGGCTTTTAAATGAAGTCAAGTGTCTTTGGGAGTCAAGCAAATAAAGCAAATGTGTGAGATGAACAGATATGAGAATATAGTCCTTTCTTATAGACAGGTGAACTTAATGTAGGTATTATAGATAAAATTAAATATCTATAGCACATGTACATGCTATATACATATACATAAGATATATATATATATATATATATATATATATATATATATATATATATATATAAAACCCCTGATATAGATACAGGTAATAGTTGACCAGGTATTGGGGCACACTGGATAGTAAGATTCATCTGAAACCCATTCAGATTAAATTTATTAGGAGTGCTGTGTTGGTCAGATTTGGTTAGTGGGCTTGCAGTCTGACAAAGCAAACATTTTGATAATTCTTGTTAATTTCTAACATAGTTTAGTGACACACAGATATAGCCTGTTTTACTTTTTTAATAAAAGAAACAGAAGAGAACAAAATATAAAAAATACAGATTAAGCATTTGCCAAACTGTATTCCATGAAATGCTGATTAACAAGATGTTTATAGGGATTATAAGTCAGAAGGAGTTTACACATGAGAATATCAGAGACATATGATTCCTATGTTCAAACAAATATTTGATGTAATGTGAGTAATGATAAGCACTGTGAGTAAAAATATAGCACAGAAAGGGGATGTTGTATGGAAAGGGAGGTGCTACAGTAATAGTTTTGATGGAAAGATCAGGCCTTTCATATGGGGAGCTTCAAAGCAGAGACATAAATGAACACAGACTTAGAAGAATGTTCCAGAAAAATAAATGGCTAAATTGCTAAGTCTAGAATGAGCCTGGGGGAGACTTCTGCCAAGATGGAGGTGTGGGTGGAAGCACTGTGCCTTCTTGCACAACCAAGTTTAAAAACAACAAAGTTTTAGCAATAAACACTACAGAAAATTTTAGCAGCCAAACCACAGAAAATTGAACTATATGGAAGTCTGACAACAACGAATCCTTCAGCCAAACTGGTAAGAGGGGTAGAGCCAGCAGCAGAGCGGGGTCGGGCAGGAAAGACCCACTGGACCAACCTGGGCATGCAACCCAGGTGTGCCAGCAGCCATGGGCAGATCCCAGATGTGAAGTAGCGGGCAGACCACTGAGGGCTGACTGTAGTCACACATTTGTGCGCAGATAAACCGGTGAAGGAACGAGCAGTGAGATGGGCCATGCAGGGCCCAGTGGCAGGAAGCGGCAGAGGGGATCGCTATTGTCCCTCTCTGACCCTCCTCCACATATAGTATCACAAACCAGTGACTTGGGTGGCCCCACCCTGGTGAACAACTAAGGCTCCGCTCCTCATACTTAAAGGGTGCAAACAGACCAAAACATGGCTCAAGAACAACTCAGAGCCCCAGAGCCAATAAATCTAAGTGACGAAGAAATAGCAAAACTTTCAGATGCACAGTTCAAAACACTGGTGATCAGGATGCTCACAGAACTGGTTGATTTTAGTCACAAATTATGAAGGAACATATGAAGGCTAAACTAATTGAAGTGAAGGGACATGCACAGGAAACCAATAGTGATGGAAAGGAAACTGGGACTCAAATCAAAGGATTGGACCAGAAGGAGGAAAAAAAATGACCAAACAGAAAAGGATGAAGAAACAAGAATTCAAAAAAAGGAGGAGAGGCTTAGGAACCTTCAGGACATCTTTAAACGTTCAAACATTCGAATTATAGGGGTATCAGAAGGGGAAGAGGAACAGCCATGAGTGGAAAACTTATTTGAACAAATAATAAAGGAGAACTTCCCCAATCTGGCAAAGGAAATAGACTTCTAGGAAATCCGGGAAGCTCAGAGAGTCCCAAAGAAGTTGGACCCAAGAAGGAACACACCAAGGCACATCATCATTACACTAGCCAAGATTAAAATGAGGGAGAGAATCCTAGAAGAAGCAAGAGATAAGGGGACAGTCACCTACAAAGGAGTTCCTATCAGACTGTCAGCGGATTTCTCAAAACAGACCTTACAGACAAGAAGGGGCTGGAAAGAAGAATTCCAAGTCATGAAATCCAAAGACCTACATCCAAGATTGCTCTATCCAGCAAAGTTTTCATTTAGAATGGAAGGGCAGATAAAGTGCTTCTCAGATAAGATCAAATTCAAGGAGTTCATCATCACCAAGCCCTTATTATATGAAATGTTAAAGGGATTTACCTAAGAAAAAGAAGATAAAAAAGATGAACAGTGAAAGGACAGCAAACTCACAGTTATTGAGAACCACACCTAAAACAAAAGCAAACTAAGAGGACAGCTAGATCGGGAGTGAACCATAGAAATGAAGATCATGTGGAGGGTTAGCAACAGGGAAGTGGGAGAAAGAGAAGGGGGAAGAAGGTACAGAAAATAAGTAGCATAGATGGTAGGTAGAAAATAGATAGAAGGGAGGGCAAGAATAATAGGGGAAATATAGAATCTAAAGAACTTGAGACACGTGGTCATAAACTAAAGGAGGGGAATGGTGGGGGAGGGGTGCGCAGGGTGGATGGGAATGAAGGGGGGAAATAGAACAACTGTCATGGCATAATCAATAAAATATATTTTAAAAAAGAATGAGCTTGGTTTACTCAAGGAGCAGCAAGCAGGCTGGTGTGACTAGACCTGAGTGAGTGGAGGGCCAAGTTACCCAGGCTCCTGTTAGCCAGGGTAAAGACTGAAGCTTTATTCTAAGACCCTGTGAAGACATTTTTTTATCAGAGCACGTGGTCCTATGCTCAGTTAGTTTATGAAAAACTCACCTGAATGCTTTGTGTATCTGAGACTCAAAAGCGCCAAGTGTTGAAGTTCTGAAATCAGTCACTCAGGATGACTAGAACCTGAACCCTCCAGTCACAGAGACTGTTGTGCTCATGTTCCTTTGCCCATGTCTTGGAAAATATTAGGTGCTTTCCCTATAGATACAATCAACACACAAGTATATCAATGACAAATGAGATACAATACATTTCTCATCGAGGAAAGGATTTAAATAATGAAAAGAATGAATTTCTAATTGTGGAGATGAGTGGTGAAAGCATTTTGGTGTAGGAAAGTCTCAACATTTCTGAGAATCATATCATCCAGGTTCACAATTTTGAAGACCTGTTTGGAATTGTCAGTATTTCTACTTTGAACTTCTCAACTCAATTAAATCTGAGGAAGCACAAATATCAGTGTGTTGGATCAGAGTTTCTCAACTTTAGTACTATTGACATTTTCATTGGACTCTTTGACATTCTTTGCTGTGGAAAAGTGTCCTTTTTTTTTTTTTTCCTTAAAGGATGTTTGGGAGCATCTATGGCCTATACCTATTAAAGGCCAGTACCTGCTCTCCTTATCTCCTCGCCACCCACTTCCAGGCAAGACAGTAAAAAAAAATGTCTCTAGACTTTGCCAAATGTGCCCTGGGAGGAAGGTAGCTCTGAGGGAGAGCCGCTGTGTTAGGTGATAGGAGCAGTCTATATGGGGTCTGTTCTGTACACAGACATGAACAAGAACACGTGCAGAGCAAAGTGATGTTGGAAGGCATCTCAAACAAAAGCAGTGTTGGGAAGGCAGGCATGGTGCCAAACCTTCTCTCGGAGATGACAAACTCAGACTCAGATGTGACAAACCTGATGTCACCCAACTTACTAGTTATTGCTGGAGGGTTGAGGATTAGACCCAGATCAGCCTGACTCCAAAGTCCATTGTCCTTCTAATATACCATTTTGTGTCCTGCTGAGGACACCAAGGCAATGCCCTGGACAGAATGGCTTTTCTGTGGCACAAATTTGGAGTGTAGCTGGAAAAATTAGATAACTGTTAGCTATCTCTTCCATAATGAATTTGTTTGCCAAATAATTATAGCTATTAATACAAACAATGATTGTTGTAGTGATAAATTTTAATAAGAAGTGGCACAGTCGAGAACTCACCATGTGTAAGGCACCAGCTAGATGTCCCATGGGCATGGTCTGATCAAATCCTCCTAGTAACCTGCTGAGCTAGATTCTATTATTCTCTGCATTTTACAGATAAATAATAATTAGAAGTGTCATTTCTGCTTACTAAGTGAGTGGGCCACTAGTAAGTCCTTCACATGGACTTCATCCTCATAACACTTTTATGGGGTAGAAAGTATATTTCTCTCCATTTTTGGGGTGAGAAAGCTGACACCTAGAAAAGTGAAGTGCGCACTCAAAGCTTTGAAGGCATGTAGCTGGCATTCCAACCTGTATTTGCAGATCCGTTGGCTGTTATCATAACCATTTGTTATGTTTTCCTGGCATTAGTGATGCATTTAAATATTCAACCAGTTGTAAGTAAATATAAACAACTTTCTTCTTAGAAAAAGAGGACACTTTCCAAGTGATTTTTTTTCTTTTTAACATTAAATTTCTGGCAGAAAGATCTTTCTTAGAAGTGTGCTCCATCATCACATGGTCTCTCCCCTTTCCTTCATCCCTCCTACTCCTCCCACCAGGGGCTCAGAGTAGATAGCAGAGAAAGCAGGAGGGCATAGAACAGAAAGAAATGTCAACCAGTAGGAGTTGTGAGCAAGGACAAAAGGTGAGAAGCCACGCTGGCTTTGGCAAGCCAGAAACACTTACGTTTCTAGTCACACTCTGTCTCCAACCACTTTTGCTTCTTATGAAAGTGTTTCTGTTGGAAACACGAGGGAGCGGTGGACCAGAGAGTACATTCTCCCTTTAGATATGGGGTGCTGGAACACACTTTAATGTATTAACCCAAGATTGCAGCTTGATGCTTTCTGCCTCACTGAAACATTTCAACAGTTATTAAAAATACAGGTGTGTGACTTGCCATTTTGTGTCCAGGGTTCCTTCTGTCACTGCCCAGAGAGCCAGCAAAGTTATGGGCACTGCAGTAGGAAGTAGAAATATGGTTTTTACTTTTGTACTTTAGAAGCATTCTATTAAAATGGGCAGCCTAACACTTTTCATATAGAGAGCTCATGATATATGCTCTCTTGTTCTGGTATAAGAAAGATGAGTAAGTCAGCCTGTGATAAACCATGACTGATAAATACCAAACGTGTATCTATTAAATCAGTGAGTGGTGCTCTGATGACCTGGCTGCAGAACACACACCTGCAACTGAAATGGGTAAAGTGGGCCAATGGGAGCGATGCTAAGGAGTGGTGGGCGGAGCAGTCTAAATCTGAGCCTGTGTGGTTTCTCTGAATCTTGTTCTCATGACTCAACTTGAGCAGATTTTCGTTATGCAGGAATGTGGGCTCTGTGTTGCCAGTTTTTATGACTTATGAGAGGAACCGGAAATCCATATTTTCAAGTTAAATTTTCTGACTTTAAAATATTGGTAAATTTCTTCCTCCTTTTTTAAAAATACTATTCGGACTGCTCATATGGCTCCGTACTTACTGTAGAGGAATATCGATTTCAGAATTGGATGACTTTGTGGTGATCTGCGTGCTACTCCCTTTGGGCACACTTTGTGGTTTGATACAGCTCAGCATTTGCCCTCACACTCGACTGAGCATTGCTTGGGGGCGGGGAGCTTGGAACGAATTCAAAAGCAGAGAATTCCAGTTCAGTAGGTCTGAGGTTGGGCCTAGGAATTCTGCTGTGGATGGAGCAATGAACACGCTTTGAGATCTGTCTTAGAAAGTGAGAGGAAGGAACCCTGAGATAAGGGGTTGGAAATCTATGGCCCATTGACTAAATTCAATCAGTTGCCTGTTTTTGTAAATAAAGATTTATGCATGGATACATGGAGCAGACCGACAGATATCAGAGAGGAGGGGTTGGTGAGGACTGGAAGAGATTAGCCAAAGAATGTATATGCATATATGCATAGCCCATGGTCACGGACAACAATGTGGTGAAGGTTGGGTGCTGGATGGAGGGGCAAAATGGGGAAAATGAGAGACATCTGCAATAGTGTTGACAATAAAAAAAAGAAATCCAAGGTGGAAAAAAAAGATTTGTTGAGACACAGCCATATCCATATGTTCACATATTGTCTATAGCTCTGTCATGCCTCAAGGACAGAGCTGAGTGCTTATGATGGAGAGGACATGGCCCTCGGAACCTCAGATACTTACTGTCTGGCCCTACATAAACCGTTGTCGACCCTGCGTCAGATGAAATGTGTCTTCTGTCTCAAAACCTCAATAAAATCATGACTCCTCGATATTATGTAGGTTCATAAAAACTAGGTGAAAGGACCATTTGTTAACGACATTGGTTCATCATTTATTTTTTTCCAAACTCTTCCTTCTAAGCAAAGACTCTCTTGTTGCTATGACTACACTTACATAAAGCTACAGAGAGGAGAAGAAGAGAAAAAGGCAACAGAGACATATTAAATGTTAGGCCAGAGAAAAGGACGGTAAAAGGTTTGGGATTTGGCTCTGACTTTGGCAGGGCTATAAACACAAGCATGTTCCCACTCTTCCCCGTAGGTGAGAGTCACATTCCACTCTGAGGAACCCTGCTCCCCCAGTGGGCCGTCGCCCATCACAGTCTCCACAAACACCATCTGTGTGTACTGAGGACATGATTTCGCAAATAAATGAGTCATATGCCAGAGCTTTTTACTTGTCAGCAGTGTAGATAATGGGTTTATGAGACTAAAAAAGAGATCAGCGTTGAATTTCTGTTGTCTTACCCTAAATATATATCAGTCATATTTTGACTAAACAGTCCTACAGAATCTGAATAGCTTCTCCTTTTATGGCTTTATTAACAGTATCATAAGCCAGCTACTCTGTTGCTCCCATCTCAGCAAATGGCATAACCATTCACCCTTTTCCTGAAGCTGAAACTCCCAGGGTCAAGCCTACCTTTATCCTTTCCCTCTTGGATTGCATCCTTACAGCCCCTCCGCAAGCCCATGCTACCCCTCTAGTCCAAGCTACCGTCATCTCTTGTCTGGCCAATGTAGTCACCTTCTTGAGTATCTCCTGCCCACAACATAGCTTCCACGTAGCAACCACTTCCACTTTAAATTCATAGGTAGGTGAATTTATGCCCCAGCTCAAAACCCTTCCCTCAGCATCTTCCTTTCACACTCAATTAAAAATCCCAAATCTTTCCTGTGACTTCCAGGCCCCATAGATCTACCCTCATTTCCTACTGCTGCGCACTCACTCCTCCCCAGGCACCCTGACCATCTTCTTCCTTTTCAGATGCCTAGGCCTGCTGAGTTTCTTCCTGCTTCAGGGCCTTTGGACTGGCCATTGCTCTCCACCAGGAAGTTTTCCCTACAGTTCTTTACTTGGCTTTCTCTCTTTTTGTTCATGTCTCTTTCCCAGATTGGAGGGTCTTCTCTGATCATCCATCAATGTCTATGCACTTAGTCTATGCACTTCCTGCATTAGTTTTCTTCACGGAACCTCTTGTCACATAAAACTTTATTATGTAGTCCCCTGTTTATGGATTTTCAGCCTATCCCACTCATTCGTAACCCTCATGAGGGCAGAGAGCCTGACTTTATTATTTCCTATGTTATGTGCAAGACATAGCAAAATAGGTTTTACTAAATGAATAGATGAAAGAATGAATAAACATAAGTTCTAAGATTGAATTTTCAGCGACTTTTCTGTTTTTTGCGGTAGCCAGATTTTAAGACATCAAAATCTTGTACCCTGGTCTTGCTAGAACCAGTAACTTCATTTCATCCAAGGGTGAATTAAACATCTAAGATGCTACAAGAATTAAACATCTAAGATGCTACAAGCGGATTAAATAGAATAGAAACACCATATTAAAAAAAGTCCAGGCCAGACTGTACAGGCTGATTTTTAAAAACAAGAGGAAACAGTAAGGCAGTGAAGTATGAGTAGTCAGATCAGCAGAAAAGCCAGGGGAGGCAGCAGTCCTTGGGGACAACAAAGGTCAGGGCCGTGCTGGGCCACACACTTCCGCCTGCTCCCGCCTCAGCAGTTGCCTGCTCTGTCCTTTGCCAACACCTGATAACTTTAGTAATTTACCCATATGTGGGTGGTCACCTAAAAAACACGTGAGAGTCAGGAGGCAGAATGAGGTGAATGTAGACGAATGGAGTGCTATAAAGTCTCTAGCTACTCATACACACACACACACACACACACACACACACACACACAACACAGGAGTCAGTTTATAGCCCCACAGCACACATCCATCAGACAAGGGGCATTCGGCATAACCATGGTCCAGAATGATCCACAGGGATTAAGAATCTTGTGAAATGTCCCAAGCTCTATTTTGGGCTTCATGTTCTGAAAGGTGTAGTAGAGGCAGACGCCTGGGTAAAATTCCTTGAAACAATCAAATGGTCAAAAATAACTACCTATAGACACTGACCATTGCTTTGTGGATTATATGGCAGTAGCATGAGAATTGAGATACACTATATAGCAAGCTTCACATTGTTTAAGCACGGATGTTTTAGGAAGAGTTTTTCTAACATATATTTTTGTAAAATTTGTAATTAATTTTCTTTAAAAAAATATATATACACACATTTGTTATATCTGTATTTTTATATACTGTTCACTTCATAATAACAAAAATTATAAATAAACTTCTATTATACTATGCCTTTCTGTAGTAGTAAGTAATTATAAAAACATGGTTTAAAAATTATGAAATGATTACAAAAATAAATGCAATAGTCACAATTGTGTAATAAAAAATTGAAATTACAAAGCAATTAAGAAAATACATTTAAAACTGAAAATATTTTAAATTTTACTTATTTTTATATTGCATATTTTATTATTTTGCTCATAATAAAATCACTATAAAAATCTGGAGAAAAATATATGCATATTATTTCTACCTACCTAACCAACCATTATTAATAGTTTGTGATATATGCTTTTACATATTCTTCTATTTATGTATGTACTTTTTCAGGTCTCATGCATGAACATAATATGCACATGTATATTTGGTATTTTTTTGAGAAGTCAAGCTGTACATATTATATTGTAACATGCTTTTCTCACTTAACTATATATTATGAACATCATTACAAGTAAAAATTATGTTATTTAATTTTAGGCATTTAAAGAAGTTTTATAGAAATTATCTTTTTTATAGCATTTTAATGGTTGCATAATTCACATAAAACATTTAGAACTTACATAACTAATCTCAGGCTATTTTAATATTTAATATTTTCTAAGTCTTAAAATAATTAATGGAACAGACAAAATCAGTTTAAAACAAATGAGAAATTTATAGATAGAATTTTCTCAAGCCCAAATTCCAAAAAGCAAGAAACGACGCTTAAAAAATAGTTTTCAAAATGTCTGTGGTGCATCATCTTCAGCATGTTAAAAACAAAAGAAACCAGATTCTTAGATTTCCTCATGAATTTTTGGTCAGCACGTGATTCCCAGCACAGTGTTATTTCAACAACAACACCAGCCAACCAACCGGGTGGGATGGAGCCAGGTGGCAGCCACAGTCCAAGGAAGGGACGTGGTGGTCCTGCAATGCCCTGGAGTCCTGCTTCCCTGGGACTAACACTGACATTGCATTTCTGACCCCATTTTGGCCCCTCTGTCTGCCCTTGGTTATTGTTACTGGCTTGGAGAGGAGAGGAGAAGAGAGGAGAGGGGAGGAGGGGAGAGGTGCAAAAGACATTCCCTAATTGCTCACACTCAGATTACTCAAAGACTGAGAGACAGTGTGTGTCCCAGGCCCCAAAGAGCTCCCAGAGAATGGTCTAGCCAGGGACAGAGACTGTAAACACCTGCAGGGACTCCATGCATAGTGATCATACTCTCTGAACCAACAAGTTCAACACACATTCCAACTGTGATATAGGAGACTTGAAATCTTTGCTTTCTTGGAAAATCCAGGAAATTCAGTACGAATCCATGCACTTAATTTTTGGAGTTAACTTTTGCTTGAGTCTTTGATCATAGGATCGGATTTGTATTTAAACCTGGGGTTTCTCTGTGCTGTTGGTATTTTACAGTTGGGGAACCTTCATGCAGTTTATTATTCATCAGTGCAATTCTTCATCCAACTTATTATTCATTAATGTTTTTATTTAATCTCCTTACATATGGAAAATAGAGTTCTGACATGATTTGGGATGTGGACGGATTTGATTAATGCTCTATTCTGATCCATTCCAAAGTGTCTATGAGCAAAATATACACTGCCACCAGCAGTCTCAGAACACCTGTTGGAGAGTGGTTGGGGTTGAGGGCTTGGTCACTTGACCTCAAGAAGGTAGGAGCCTCCTTAAGGCATGAGGTATAATCCTATGTGAGCATAACCTGAAAGGTCCTTAGGCTACAGCTACTCAAGTGTTTGTGGAGCTTTCAAAATTCTCGAACAGGGGATTTGGTTTTTGATGTTTTGCCTCTTTATGAATCAGTAGAGTGAAGCAGTTTTAGTAAATGGGACTGTTCTGCAGGCTTAATATTCTCTCCGATGCCCTATTTCAAGGTCTAGTCTGAGAGGACAGGCAGGAACAGTCTCAGTTAAGTGCTTACCCCTATATTTGGGTTCTCTGCTGACTCTTACAGTTTATTTTCAATTGGTGCAAAATAGCAATTTTCAACCTTTTTCATCTGATGGCACACAGAAACTAATTACTAAAGTCCCGCAGCACACCAAAAAAATATATTTTTTAACCTGACAAAAAAATAGGTATAACTTTGATTTGTTCACACTGGACAGCTACTGTAGTGTTAGCTGTTGCCCCCCCCCTTTTTTTTACTTGATAGATTAAATAATCAGGCAAGACATGTTTTTAAAATTCTTACAGCAGACCAGCATGCTTCTTGCAGTACACCAGTTGAAAATCACTGGAGTAAAACTTAGGTGGGGAAGGGAGGTGCTATTTACTAGATTTTCCTTTTCAAAGGCACTAAAAGTAAGTATTACTACTAATTTTCACTTTACAGTTGAGGGAACTGAGGCACAGAAAGACTGTGCAATATGCCCAGGCTCAGACACATGAACCTGAGGTCAACTCCTGACTTCATCTCTCATGTTCTTAACAAGGGCAAGAGGGTACCTCTCCATTATTATAAAAGAGCATAATTAATTATCTATGTAATAATTGATTTAATCTGATTTTATAGAGCAATTAACTGGATATGTGAATTATTACTTGGATTTTTACTATCTAGTTCCATAAATCTCCATCTTGACACATTTAGGGATCTTTTAAAAATAAAGTGGCACATAGTTATTACTACCATAATCTAAATGAAATTTTAATACCAGTCTTACTTCCTTTAGAAAAAAAGTGTGAGGAAATGAACACATATTTGTACAGATTCAGACGTCCCCACAGGGATCTGAGGTGTTGGGAGATGTTATTTGCTACAAATTCAAATGCCAGCAGCAAGACGCTTAATTGCCTAGACACAGTTTTCACTCCCTGGGACACATTTTTCACACTTCTTCAATTTGCTCTTTGGGAGATCTGGTTTGTATTTGTGTAAGTGACTATGTTAGAGATATACTTACATTAGAGTTCTAATGTTCCTCACGTAATTTCTCTTATTGGCACAACTTCTTTTAGTGGCCCTGGACATCAGGGAATTGGGTACTGCTTTGGGACAAGCCATGTAAACAGGGATCATTTATTTTACTGAGTAAATAAAAAATTACTGAATTCCTTTGCTGTATTCTTTCATAGCCCATCTCCCATTTGTTCAATATAATAACCATTTCATCATCTCTTTCTGCAACAATTGCCCACCTAGTGATAACTTTTTCCTTTTTCTTTTTAGCAGCAATCAATATCCATATAGACATATTTAATGCAAAATTAATAATTGCAGAAACGATCCTGATGCAATATCTTTTAAAGATTTTATTTGTTTATCTTTAGAGGGGGAAGGGAAGGAGAGAGGGAGAAAAATATCAATGTATGGTTGCCTCTTGTGCATCTCCTGCTGGGAACTGGCCTGCAACCCAGGCATGTGCCCTGACTGGAAATCGAACCATGATCCTTTGGTTTGCAGGCCTGCACTCAATCCACTGTCCATGCTCAATCCACTGAGCTATACCACCCAGGGCTCCTAATGCAATCTTGATCACCTTGACAATGGCATGAAGATAAGAATGGTCTCTGATCATCAACAGAATTGTTAGACCAGAGAAAAACAAAAAACACAATTTGTGAAGATCATTACCATATAAACAAACATATAATTTCTTATCCAAATGTAAGGTTTCTTTGCAAAACAATCTATCTCATTTCTTGTTAATTATATTGTGTTTATGCTCTCAGAAGTCAGAATGATGACCTTTTAGATGATCTTATTTTATGGACCCTTTCTTTTTTCCTTTGATCTAAACACATTGATTTTTAGTTCTGCTTGTGTTGTTTTTATTATAGAGCTATCAAAAGCAAATATTCTGACTATGTTGGTTGAGAATTCTAATGAAAACCTATTAGCAGTGGCATATTTTTTTGTGCTGAGTCTTCAGTCAAGCATAATTCTGTAGAAAAGGCAGAGTGAGGTGGATTTGTAGGCTGGCTTTGACCTTCTCTCATGACCTCCCATTCTTCCTACATGTTTTGTAATAGCACATGCCCTTGTTATTGTCTGTGGTTTTTGGCACTAAATAGTGAGGCGCCTGTGTAATAGAGGTTCTCTGACTATTCCTCTGGGTTCAAGGAGGTCCTTTCATCCTTCCTGTTGATGGAATGAGCGTTTATAATATTTGCTTCATGTGTGAAAATGTGAAACAAGGGAGCAAGAAAAATAAAAGGGAATAGCAAAAATGGATTGAGTGGATGGGGAGGTAAGAAGGACACAAAATTACAATAAGAATTCTTGCAAAATGGATGTCAAACAATATCAGCAGAAGGACAAAGGTCGAAATTCCAATAGCGCACTGCCATTATGGCTACTGATTCTATAGTCCTTTGATATATATTTTTATTGAATTCTTAGCAGTGCTGGGTAATGACATTGGTCCAGAGAATAGACGAGCATATAAGACCAAGAAGGTTCCTGTCCCCACAGGTCTTACTACAAAAAGCATTTCACAATTCCTTCTACTAAAAAGTTACTGCCTTGAGTAGGATCTTCAGCTATACCAACAAAGGACTCTAAAAAGCTGAGAATTATATAATAATGTAATAGAAATGAACAATTTACACATATTCAGAACTAACCCCAAGAAAGTCGTCTCACATTGGACACTAAGAGAGCTCTGAACTCCCGATCAATTTAAAAGTATCTAAAATGACATCATAATTCATTATTCTCATTAAAGACATTTGTTAAAATTGTTCAAAAGACATTTTTAAAACTATTATAGCTGTTCCTTGGGCAGCAAGGTGAAACAACCTTTTAATTGTAGCAACTAGCAGCAGAGCATTTTCTGCGGGGGGGGACGGGGGAAGCCACATGCTATTTGATAAACAGATTGCTCTATCTAGCAAAGTTTTCATTTAGAATGGAAGGACAGATAAAGTGCTTCTTAGATAAGATCAAATTCAAGGAGTTCATCATCACCAAGCCCTTATTATATGAAATGTTAAAGGGACTTACCTAAGAAAAAGAAGATAAAAAATATGAACAGTGAAAGGACAGCAAACTCACAGTTACTAAGAACCACACCTAAAACAAATTAAGAGGACAGCTAGATCAGGAGCAGAACCATAGAAATGAAGATCACGTGGAGGGTTAGCAACAGGGGAGTGGGAGAAGGAGAAGGGGGGAGAAGGTACAGAGAATAAGTAGCATAGACAGTAGGTACAAAATAGATAGGGGAAAGGGCAAGAATAGTATGGGAAATATAGAATCTAAAGAACTTGAGACATGTGGTCATAAACTAAAGGGGGGATGGTGGGGGAGGGGTGTGCAGGGTGGAAGGGAATGAAGGGGGGAAATAGAACTGTAATGACATAATCAATAAAATATATTTTAAAAAATCATTAAAAAAAAGAATGATCCACCTGGATATAATGTGAGACCTTAAAGGCTTGTGTATCAACTACAGTTAAAGCAATAAAAAGAAAATTTAAGCTTCTCTATAAGAGAAAAAACAGAAATTTTACATTATTTCTTCGAATTGTTAGTGGCTCTTGAGAGAAAAGAACAGAGAGAAGAAGGAGCAGCAGGCAGGATGGTCAGGCGTTGGGTACAGTCACGAAAGGTGGTGAGAAGCCTCCAGAGCAGCGCAGCTACCATGGCACTTAAGAACTGAAATGTCTAACACACTATTCAAAGGGTGGGACTCAAACTCTTCTGTAAAATCTATCCGAAATGTTTTTTTGTGCATGCGTCCTTGTTCTTGTCATTTTGTTTGCGGAAAACCATGGAGGAGGATTATTCCACAACAGGGCTGTTCAGTGAGGAACACAGAAAGCCCAGGCAGAAGAGGAGTGAGAAGCACTTTGAGAATGTAAGCTGGAGTCTTAGATGGGAGTCTCACTTTTCTCTGGGTTTTTCTCAGAGGTAAAGTCCATCTCATGGAAACAGACCCTACCTCTCACCTAGGCTGCAGTTCCACGGCACAATCAAGATGAGCTATGCCTGTAGTTCAAGTGCGTTACCCATGGCATGCGATAATTAATTAGTAGAGGAAAAATTTTTCCTAATTTTGAAATTCAAAATATATTTTCAAATATAATACCACCTCCGTCAGTTCTCCTGAGAAGGATTCATGTGATTAACATAGAGCAGGTACCATTTATCCTAATTTTACAGGTAAGAACCTGAAGTCCAGAAAGATTCAAAGAATTGTCAATGGTCATATGCCCGGAGAACAAAGCTGTTGGTGGGCGCAAAGTATCTCACTCTCAATGCTAAATGTTGGCTATTGTTACACTGTTGTTTAGTATATTTTAAAACAATTATTATGGATGTAATTATAGAATAACTCATTTACATTTTAACCCGTAAAGAAGTAATGAACAGATTCCTCAATTCAAAAGCAGAATTTTAATAAAGTTTTCTAGTGTTAAAACTAGATCATTTGCATATTTTCCTTTGACTTAAATACCTAATTGCCAGGGCATTTGCATTTTTCTATCTGATTTTTCCAGAACAACCAATTTATCTGCATATTCCTATTAGATGAGCTGCAGAAAATGGGTGGCCTTTCCTACCTTAATTAGAATTAACTTCAGCTTCAACACACTTCAAGAAAGGTAATTTTGCACAGCGTATGGAAGAAATATTTTGAGACTTACATCCTGTGAACCCTTTTGAACAAAGAGTAGTTATTCTGATATTCTTCTCAGGTGCCTGAGCCTATGTAGAGCAGGGTGATACTGAAGGTATCCTAATAACACTTTCATATGTCGACTTAGAGGTGAATGAAGAGGCTTTATCTTTGAATGCACACATATTTTAACCCAGGCATCAGGCACTGTGTTATACATCCTCTACCAATTTCCATCATATATATCCTTTTTGGCTGAGTTTTTATATTAAATCTCTAAATTTAGAAATTAGGGAGAATATACATTCGACTTATTGACAAGGCTTTCAACCTATGTAATTGATGCTTCACAAATGCTCACAGTGGGGCCTTAGGGATTCTGAGTCATTAGCCCAAATCACACTATGTTTATCTAACAGAAAATCATATGAAATACACATCATCTTATGTTAATTCATTGGCCCATGACCCACGTGCATTCACAGTTACTTTTAACTTCATCTGGAATATCATGACCGAAGTGGCTTTCCTGTTCCCCTTGGCCTGACTGCGCTTTGGACAGGCTCCTCCCGACCCCAGGCTCCCGATCTCCCTTTTTGTGGAGCACTTACTTTGTAGTAAACTCTTTTGGTGCTCCTCTGAGACAGAAGTCTTCTCCCAGCTTCTTGCCAGTTTGATCACCCAGGAATGTCCTCCTCCGGGATCTGGGGACTGCCCCTTTAAAATGTCGTCATCACAGGAGATGCCACTCTTACCTCCCAGTTGCTATGAGAGGATAGGGACTTCAGTCAATGAGCAAACATCTGTGGCCTAATCACACTGACCACCTACTGCCCCAGCGCACACCAGTCCTTTGTACCAGCTCTCTCCAAGGCCTGAGAACCATTGCTGCTTTTGGTTGCAGCCGAGTTGAGTTCAACCTTTCTCTCCTAGTCCAAATCATATTGAAGAAAGTCTTTCTTGTTTTTTTTTTAACTCTGTCTGCTACAATTTTTCTTTGTTATTGCAACCATCTTTGGATCACTTACTGTGCACTGAATACTAAGTCCATTACTGCAGAATGTCTTACTATAGTGTCAATGACCTAGAGTTTATTCTTGGTGCCATTTTATAGATGAGGGGATGGAGGTATGGAAGATTTTACTAACAGTGACACCTGGCAGTTTTGAGAGAGGAGGTTAAGAGAAAGAGGGAGTGGTGAGGAGAGACACTTGTAGGGAGAAGCAATATAATACAATTTCTAGGAATGTATGGGGCCCAGTTTAAGTCACTTGGCCTGTACCCTCTGGTCATCTCTATGTAAAGCACTTGTATGACTGACAAGAGAAGAAAAACAGATTGGGAAATATCTTTTCTTGTGTTTTGTTCAATAAATATTTTTACCTAAAAATTAAAGAGTCAAGCGTTAGATACTATATGTATATCTAAGGGGAAAATTCAAAACAAATGCTTCCACTGAGACTTATTTAAACAAAGAGTAAATTAAAGAAGGTAACGTAAAATGGCACTAGCAATCAAAATGAAATGGTGAATTTAGCAATCGGTTTCAGAAACAGGAAAAACATTGTTAGACAAAAATAATTCGTATGCGTCACATCACGAGTTGTCAAAAGCAGGTGTGGTAGTTACTCAGGTGTCTGGCACACCTTTGTGCTTCCCCTCCCATAGTGTAGACTTGTCCTTTGGCCTCAGACACTCCCCTGCATGTGTTAGGTCCTTTCATGCAGACACCTCAGGGAAAACCTGGATTCGCTTAGTTTGGGGGGTGGATTTTGAAGAGGGGGTGCTGCTGATTCCTTAGAGACGCCAGTGCCAGGGGATCACTCCTGTCCCATATTTGTGCATCTGCTCAAAGCACTGCATGTGTTGGCTTTCACTGGGTTAGAAACAACCGGATCTCCTAGTATTGTTTTATGTCCCCACGTGGTTCTGCATAAATACAGTGACCCATCTTCCTACTGCTTATTTCAAGCCTAAGAATTCCCTTGGGATCCAAGTACCATAACAGTGAAGAAAAGACAGGCAATGCCGGTTGTGTTAGTTCCCTGTGGCTGCTGTAGCAAATTACCATAAACTTAGTGTCTTGAAACAACACAAATTTATCTTATGTTGCTGGAGGTCAAAAGCTCAAATGAGGTGTGATGGCTAACATTACAGAGCCAGTGGGCCTGCATTTCCTTCCCGAGGTTCTGGAGGAGAATTCGTTTTCTTACTTCTCCCAGCCTCTACGAGGCCACCAGCCTTCCTTAGCATTTGGACCGCTTCCTTCATCTTTCAAGTCAGCAGTGTTGCATTTCTCTCTGTTCATAGTCACAGCCACCTCTGCTTCATCTGCCTCCTGCTTCCACATTTGAGGTCCCTGATGATTATGTTAGGCCTATTTAGATAATTTAGGATGATCTCCTAATTTCTAACTCAGTTGATTAGCAACTTAAATTTCCCTTTTTCATGTCACCTAATGTATTTGCGGGGTATGTTAGGATGTGGCCATGTTTGGGGAGAGGGGGTATTATTCTGCCTACCACATCTGTCAGGCCAGTCAACCCCAGAGCCTGCTTCTCGCTCTGCCTACTACAGGCAACTACAGCAGCTGCCAATTTTCACTACTTGATTCTTGCAGTGTCATTGGGTTACAAACATCTCTGTAAAGCCTGTCAATTTTCTGGTTTCCACTTCCACTGTTCACTTGATCAACATCTCAATTTCCATATGTTTTTCAAAATATGCTATGTTTAGTCCTTCTAAAATTCTGTTGCCTGGGAGACACCCGCAGGATTGGAAGCATGTCAACAAACCTAGAGAGATAGTGTACTTTATTTGCAATGCGAAAGCTATGTTTGGTGTCAGATAAAATAGTTTGCAGAAAAAGATGCAATTACCTATGGAGGCTGCCCTTCTGAGAGGTAGTTAGAGAAAGTAAGATGGTCTTTGCCTGTGGTGTCGAGACACTGATGTCGGTGAGTGCACAGTGTGGTCCCAGACATAAATTTCACAAGTTGTCATTGTTGTTCTCTTTAACCAAGCAGGGTTATGATGGCTTTTTAAAAGATGCAGAATTATAAACTGAGCTATTTAATTATCATATTTAAACACAGCAGGTGTGTGGTGCTAAAGCCATGCACTAACAGGAAACCCCTGGTTGTCACTGCTATAAAAGGGGGGGGGCACTGGGCAATCACACAGTTTGGGGCTGGCGATCTTAGCACAATCATTTTCCTTGATTGTCTCTAGCAATTGGCAGTTTCCACTTTACAAAACAATTATTTATATTCTTTTTCTCTTAATGGATTTTATTAATCATATCCGTCAACCATACAGACAGCATTTATTAACACTGGCAGTAAAACATCTAAAAGGTTGCATTTACTTCTTAATCAGAGATGCCAACACTAATTGAAAACCCGTGGAAAGGAGGTTTTACTGTGAATCAGGCGATAGTGGCAGCCCAGGGAGGGAGTAATGGGACAATCTATGCAGAAACCAGTTTTGCTTTTCTGCTAAACTTCCCATCTGGATTTTTCTGTTAAGATTTTCTGTTAAGTGCCCCAACCTCCTTTAAAATCATACCTTAGGGATCCCTTTGTGGCATATGGTTATAATTAATAAAAATTACCATCTGATATTTGTAAGATACTATCCTCTGTGAAAGGATATACAGAGATGGATACATATTTATTATATTTAACATATGTTATAATATTATATTTAAGATATAATAAATGTCCTCAAATATATTGAGGCTGATGAAAATTATTGCAGCTAAAACAGAATTCAGGTACATTGAAGTATGATAAAATGGTACTAAAAATGTTCTAAGTGTAACATTTCAAAGACATCAAAAAGCAATAAAACAAATGAATAAATAAAACATAAGAGAAACATACCCAAAGATATAGAGAACAAACTGATGTTGCCAGCAGGGAGGGGAATAGGGGTGAGAATTAAAAAGGAAGAAAAACAACAAAAATGTTCTAGGTGTAAATAGATCAAGTGAAAGTGAGGGTAATTAATTCCTGGAGGATAAGATGATCTCCCAGAGCTCTCTTGAGTTTAATTGATGGTTAGGTTTATGAAGGAGAGCATTTTGGCTGTGCAGTGTAGGACATAAGGATTTTGATACAATGCAGCAGGAAAAGGGGGTTGACAAAGGCACATTCGGGGGATGGGGAGTGAGATCAACAATCTTCGTCTGTTCTTTTCTCACCCGCACTGTCTCTGGCCTCCATTCTATACTCTGTAGCAGCCGTGCTGATATATTTGAAAATGCAGTATGGTCTTGTCCTTCCCAATTTAAATGGTTTCCAGTTGCTCTCAGTGAACACCACAAGACTTAAAATGCCCCCACACCTACATGACCCAGCTCCTGTTGAAAACCCCAGCCTTCTCTCTTATTTCCACTGACTTTAGGAGCTCATTCACCTGCTTTGTACCACTGTGTGCTCTGTTACAGGACCCACATGATCCCATAGCTAAACTTCATCTTTTCCTTCAGCTCTCCGTAGCTAGGATGACTCAGCTTCTCCTTGTTCATTAGTCCTGACTTGGTGGTCTTTGAGGATTCTTTTGGGCTCTAACTGAACAAAAATAAAAACATTTTACATCTGTAAGTGGACTGTGTCTGCTCCTGACTATCTTAGGACCTTTTCATCTGCTTTCCCTTTTCCTTGAAATAACCTGGCTCCCTCTCCCACCAAAGCCTCTGTCTCTGTGTCTTCTTAGCTCATACCAAGTCTTTAGAGCTAAGCCTAACAACCCTCATTTCCTCCAGGCACACTTCTCTGACACTGAAGAGTTAAGTCCCTTTGTTCCATGACCTGAGAGCATTTGTGTGTCTCCCTTGCTCTCATTAACATTCCAACTAAAAAACAACTTTAGAAATTGTCTGCAATATTAGTCTTTCCTTTAAGAAACCGATTTTATATCGTGGGAAATTGGATGTGTCATATTAACATTGTATCCTGCATAATAGCATAGGGCTTGGCAACTAGGAAGTTTCACATAAATGCTATTGAATAAATGAATATGTGAATAAAGGAGAAGATATGATTCAGAGAACAGACTGGATTCAGACTGGAGAAGGCCTTGAATTTGATGCTAAGAATTTTGTGTAGAAAATTGGAAGACATCTACAGTTGCAATAGTAATTTGTAAGCTGAAACTAATGTTCGAGTGCAAGAGGATAGGACTATGCAATAAATTATAACTTTCTTTTCATCCAGACGATCTTAAAATAGAAACAGATATCTGTATCTATCTGGAAGAAAAAGAAAGCATTTTTTCTTTATTTTCTTGTATATAAATGTTCAAGTTCTTATTTTCTACTTCATTTCACTCCTGTCTGATCTCTATAATGTCAACATTTTTCCTAAGGGAATCTCTCTTCTTCCCTTGGCCTATCTTCTCTCACTGAACTTGTATTCTTCTATTGTTCCTGTTCTAATAGTAAAAATGAAATGTATTTTCTCAAATGCCCCAGTTTCTCCTTTGTTCTCTGAGAAGATCTGATCCCTGGAGGTATAGGCCTTCTAGCCTATCACGTTAACTTCTGTAGTTGCAACATTTTAAATTTTATTTGGCTTATTTATTTATTTATTTGTAAGAACACAATGAGATCTGTGCACTTAATAGATTTCTAAGTATACAACCCAGTGTTGTTATCTAGGCACAGTGTTGTTCATCAGATCTTTGGAACTCATTCAACTTGCACAACTGAAATTTTATGCCTGGTGGTTAGCAGGTCCCTTCTGTTCTCTCAACCAGGCTCTGGCATAAACAACTGTGTTCTTTAGCACTGTTATGCTGACTCTATGTCTCTGCATCAGACTGATTTAGAAAGTACGGGTTTGAAGGCAATTATCACTCTTGTTTTTGTTGATCTGTGACTCTCCCAACCCAACACAACCTTTTGGTGGCAAAGCCCAGTGCTCTCGCCTCAGGACAGTCATGTGGTAGGTTGGTATATAACCCAGAAGGGCCAGAGTTTCTCTATCTGGAACCAGCATGGAAGACACTGTGAATCTTGGGTTACATTACCGGAGGAATGTGTATCAGGAAGAATCAATCATGATACCCAATCTTCCTGACCAGAGTGACAGACAGATCCAGAGATGAGCATATGGCAGAAGGAAACCCATATGAGTCTTCCGAGAGTTTTTCTAATTAGATCTGGGGGAAAAAATCTCTTGCTTTTTAGATCTTGTGTTGTAATAGGATATCAGTGTAACAGAGTGAGACCATGTTCCCATGCTCCCCACCGTGTTCAGAAGCTTCTTATGCAATAGAGAGAATAAAGTAAATATTCTGAGATGAGACAAGAGAAAGATGAGAGACTGACAACTCTTATACACAAACCCAAAATGTAGTAGTGTTTAAATTTTTGTCCTTACATGGTCAGATTTTGTACAGTATGAATTTCTGCAATTATTTATTTTTTTTCAAGAAAAACACAGAGAGGGGGTTAATTAAAAAGCAATACAGCCTCAAGATCTAGAAAATAATGTTTCTCAAGACCTAAAAGATAAATATATGCAATTCTGATTGCCCAACAGGAATGAGGAATGTTAGAATAATTTCTGAGTCCTGAAGATCTGAGCATTTACCCCCAAAAGAAAGGAAGTGATTACCCCTAAAGGAGCAGTGTGGTTGACAGAATTCAAGACTCTGTGAGAACATACAATGCATGTGGGAAATAGCAACTATTTATGTGGCAAGATGTATTTGGGGGCCAGAAGGACAAGAGCTTTAAACAAATTGCTTGTTGTACTTAATTTATTCTGAGAAAAATGATGGGCCACTGAAGACTGTTCAAAGCAGGAGAGGGACATGTTCTGACCTTCATTTCAGATAAATTATACCATCTTTTAATGTAGAGGATAAGCAGAAGGGGCTGATATGAAGGAAAGGAGACCATTTAGGAGGTAATTAAATAGTTGAGGTAATAAATAATTCAGGCATCAGTGAGGCTGGAGAAAAAGCTATAGATTCAAAAACTATGAAGACTTAAGAGATCTTGCCACTGGTTGTGAAAATGGTCATATGTAGACAAGATAGAAATGGAGGGATGTTTGGGAGAAACAGGAGTAGGGGAACAAGGTGATATGCTTGGTTTTAGCCTATTTGTGCCATGTGTTCTTATGCTACTTGCAGATAGAACTGCTCGCAGATAGTTCCAGAAAATGGTTGGAAACAGACTTTGAGTTTAGGATAGAGGTCAACACTAGGAATACACATCTGAGAAACATCAGCAATAATTTGTTTAGCTGTTTCTCTGATATTAGATACAAGTTTCAAAAACAGATTATTGAATAGAAAGTAAAGTAAAAATACTATAATAACTTTCTAAAATTATTTAGACAATATTAGTGTTGTAAAGAGAGTAACTGGGAGGAGGTTTTATAGAATCCTGGATGGCTAGAGTGATTCTAGAGCATCTAGAAAATAGACAATTGGCTATTTTTCTCTTCCCTAACCAAGGCGTGTACTTGAATTTGTTTCAAAGAAAGAAGAGCCTTATAGTTGTTTCTTTAAGCAGCACTGAATAGATAAGTAGTCCCATTTCTTTAATTAAAGTGGTGTAACCTGAGAAACACAGAGTGGGTCCCAGAGTGATCCAATCTTCTCCAACTTGACACGTCACCTACAGCTATGTGCTGCTGAGCTGGACCTTGGGCTCCGGTGCAATCTGTGTTGAGATTTGGGGCATCTGCTCTCACTTTTGTGTGGATATATGTGTGTGTGTGTGCTTCTGTGTGTGCATGTGTGGCTTGTGAATTTATAGCATGTGTGGGTATGTGTATTCATGTGTGTGCACATGTGGCAACAAGTATAAACTATCTCTTCCTTCCAAACTAAAATCACCTAAAATGGTGCAAGAGAGTCAATTGATCTAGTTCAAGTTATTTGGGGAATTAACTTGACCAAGATCTAAATTTCTGAAATGATATTGCAAGATGACTATAATGATGTAATTCCAATGTGAAATATCTTTGAAACTGTGTTCAAGACTCAGTATCTTGTATTATAATGTAACTGAGTTGAGTGGATCTAACTTAAACTAAAATTATGATATACTTTGAGTAAAAATAATTGATAATCCAAATATATCAGCTTCAGTCCTCTAGAGAACTCACATAATTAGAATAGATATTTGTCTCACTTGTTATAATTTTCACAAAAATTTATTAAGGATCTCATTTCATTTTCACTACTTTCAGCTGATTAATCAAAGCATATTCTAAATATAAGTTTATATCTTCTTGTTCCAGCTGGTCACTCAAAATGCTGAAGTTCTAATTTTCTGAAATGGCTTTTTTTTTTTTGCTATTACTATATAGAAAATAAACTGCTGCTGTTCAGAGTTCTAGTAGCTTACATAATTAGTAGTTTAATTAAAAATACATTTTTCATGTTCTTTATTATAAACCCATATTTTTCCTGTATTATTTTATAGCAAGAGAGAAATAAGAGCCCTTGAATACAAAACAATATGTGTGTACATGCTATTACAAAATACCCTGGGAAGTCTGTGTTCATTATTGCATAAATCAAGTGTCAAGGATAATTTCCAAAGATCCATGAACACATGGCATGCATAAGTAAGAGCATTATGGTAATATAAAAAGCTAGAAGATAAATATTTATAATTCCATAAAGACTGCTCATTCCTCAAAGCAATCTAATCGGTATATCTGGTGTAGCGGATAAGAATCTGCTAATATTTGGGCATAGTTTAGAGAAACATTACATAAATCAGGTAAGTGATAGATTAAGAATTATATTTATAAATCTATTATATCACTCCTGAATTATTTCACTTATGAACTTTAAATTTACAGGATAATTATTAATTTCATTGGCCATAACATATAAAAAATTCAGTACATTTTCCTTCTGTAGATGTAGCTAAACATCACTGCATATACTAAACAAGTTTTGAGCTTGACTGGTTATCTAAAATGCAAAGTAGAAGATATTTCTGTGTTAGATGCTTGGGAGTTTGAGATAATATGAATCTTCAGAATTGATAAATTTGTACATTATAAAGATGCTGTTTTATAGTGGCAGTAATTACAGAGGGCTACATTGTCTTAATATTCCCATCATGAATAAGGAATTAAAGATTTAGGATATATTAAAGACAAGGTTTTTTGTTGTTGTTATTTTGAAGTTTAAAAAAATTGTTTATTGTTGTTCAAGTACCGTTGTCTTCTTTCTCCCATCCTCCACTGCCCCCCACCCCAAGCACCCCACTTCCCACCCTCGATAACCCCCCCTTTGGCTTTGTCCATTTGTCCTTTATACATGTTCCTTAATGAACCTTCCCCTCCCCCCTATTATCCCCTTCCCTCTGGTTACTGTCAATTTGTTCTTTATTTCAATGTCTCTGGTTATATTTTGCTTGCTTGTTTGTTTTGTTGATTAGGTTCCACTTACAGGTGAGATCAATGGTATTTGTTTTCACTACCTGGCTTATTTCACTTAGCATAATGCTCTCCAGTTCCATCCATGCTGTCACAAAAGGTAGGAGCTCCTTCTTTCTTTCTGCTGTGTAGTATTCCATTGTGTAACTGTACCATAGTTTTTTGATCCACTCATTCACTGATGGGCACTTAGGTTGTTTCAGACACTTGGCTATTATAAATTGTGCTGCAATGAACATTGGGATGCATAGGTTCTTTTGAATTAGTGTTTCAGGATTCTTAGGGTATAATCTCAGCAGTGGAACTGTCAGGTCAAAAGGTAGTTCCATTTTTAGTTTTCTGAGGAAATTCCTTACTGTTTTCCACGGTGGCTGCACCAGTCTGCATCCCAAACACTGTAAGAGAATTCCCTTTTCTCCACAACCTCTCTAGCACTTATTGTTTGTTGATTTGAAAAATGAGTTTTTTTACTTCATCCTCTGCTTTTAGAAATGGAAGTTTGCTTTCACTGATACCTAAAGATTAAATGGAGCAGATACATTAGAGAAAAATCTCAAAAAAATCAAGAAAATGATCTATCCCATGCCTTATAAATAAAAATTTAAATTATGCACTTAGTGAACAATTAATAATAGTGCCACATAACCATGTAATACTCAAGTTGGTAGAGGCCAAGGCATTATGTGGGCTTATGTAAATTGGAGGAGAACATGAGTATTATGACATCAATCAGGAAAGATAAAATTGGTGGAGGACCTCTGAAAGCTGGATTTTAATCTGTGTTACTATAACACAGATTATTTGCAGAAAAAGGTATATTTGTGACCTAATGATGCTTGAAGAAAACTAATATATTATTGGGTATCTAGATGTTTGCTTCTAAGCTAACAATTTTTTGACCATTGTAATTTAAACCCCACAAGCACACTGCCAGGGAAGTGTTATTACAACCCTTTATAGATGAATAAATGAAGGCCCAAATATGACCAAATCGCCTTGCCAGGAAGTGGCAGAGTTGGGAAGCCAATCCAGTTCTAAGCCAAATTCATTTTATTTCCTATTACTGTAACATTGCAATATAACCAAAGTCTTGAAGTTCATATACAAGATGGTTTGGATCCAAGATCATTCTTAAAATCACACTGAAAAAATTGTATTTTATCTGAATAATGACGGGCTATTAAAATGGTAGTGTTCTTCATTTATAACTTGAATAAACACCTACACCTGTTATAGTATAGCATCATAGAAATCATTTACCCACTTATTTCTATCAACGTCCTTTTCTTAAAGGAAAAATTGGATTGAATCTTACCTTTTGCCACAGCATGGAAGGACCTGGAGAACATTATGCTAAGTGAAATTAGCCAGTCAGAGAAAGACAAGTACAGTATGATTTCACTCATATGTGGAGTCTAGTGAACTAATAAGCAAAATAGAGACAGACTCATAGATAGAGAGCAGGCTGACAGCTGTCAAGGGGGAGTGGCTGAGAGGGAAGTGGAGCAATTAAGCAAAAAAGAAAAAAAGAGAATGAACTTAGGGACACATACAACAGCGTGGTGATTGCTGGGGGGAGGGTTGTGGGAGGAGGTAGTGGAAGGTATAGGGGGATAAATGGTGAAAGAAGGAGACTTGACTTAGGGTGGTGAACACACAGTACAAGATACAGATGATGTACTGAATTGAATAAAAAATGAAATTTCTCTGAATGCTTTTAATCAATAGTCAAAGAAACTTGCTGCATATTTTCAAAATTTAAATTGATAATAAAACATAGCATCGAATTATCTCTGTATGTCAGAAGGGAAATTGCGAGAGACAAAGTGGTGGCCGATGTCAGTTACATCTCAGTAATAATAAGGTAAACGTTTCATTTAGTATCTTTGAGCCTCCTTATAAGGAGAAGAAATTACCTCGTAGCAGGCCTATCAGAAGCAACTTCTAGGGCTAGCTCTAGGACTCTTCCACTCATTAAAACTTAGAATGAAGAGTCTGAATCTGAGCCTCTTACTTCACCACCTACTTTTCCCAGGGTCCAGCACTGGTTTTCCCTTTCCAGAACCCCCTCTGGCTAAGACATCTTTCGACAACCGCCCCCCCCCCCCAGCTTTCTCTGGTACAGCTTCCACTGTAGCAGACCACAATAACATCCTGCCACAAAAGCATGACTTCATACCACTTCACAAGGCATAACCCCCCAGCAAGCACTCCTGAGAAATTTTCATCTCCTACTCAAGCAGCTGCTTTCAGAC
Organism: Artibeus jamaicensis; assembly: GCF_021234435.1. NCBI lineage: Eukaryota > Metazoa > Chordata > Mammalia > Chiroptera > Phyllostomidae > Artibeus > Artibeus jamaicensis. The sequence continues at coordinate 5,737,251 of NW_026521954.1, forward strand.
CACATTTCTTCCAGATGTCAAAACAGCCATAGAAGAAAATACCTAGGGATAAAATTTTTTCCTGGAAAATATTGCTACTCTAAGGAGGAATAACATCACTCTTTTTCATTTAATGTGATCATTCAGATATGAATAAAATGAGGGGAAAAAACTGCATTTAAGACAGGGATCATAGCAGGGCTAGAGTTTGATGAAACTAGGTAATAAAACTAATTCCATTTCTAGTATGCATTTTTATTTCATCCTTTTATATGCATGTTTCATGTGAACACTGAAATCCAGATGCATACTAATCAGTAATTAATATTCATCAACTTGTATAACAGTCCTCAACATAATGGTGATTAGCTCTAGATATTTATAGTATCATGAATAGCTAGTTAGAGAAATGCACCATTTTCATTGGAATTACATTATGTTCCATAGGAGAGTTTGTGCCTGGATACTAAGCAAGTAAAACAATGTTTTAGACTCTACGTTTCAAGGATACTGAACGTATTCATCATATGCCTGGCAAGTGGTCACTTCAGTAAAGTTGAATGGACAATGCATTATTTTCTAAAGAGTTTTTTTTTTAAGTCTTATCTTCCTGATTTTTTTCACTGATGGGAAAAATTCATCTGTCTACAAGTGTTCCGAAGTCCAATAAGCCTTGAGCTAGGCCATGAAAATACAGGCAACAGGTACAAACTCTCAAGGGCCCACCCCCTCTGGACTGCTCAGGGCCACAGTCAACCAGTTTCTTTTGTGTCTCCTGCAACCTGATTTCTCTCGCTGAATATTTCCTACCGCCTTCCAAGCATGCTATTATCTTATTATGAAAGCATTATACCCCTTCAGAACTTCCTACTTCTTTGTGCTGCTTTATTTTTCTCTTTAATACCTGTCACCTCTCTTGATGTTGTTGTCCCATTTCACTTTGGCCTATCAGCAGCATTTGACTCACTGCATGGTGGCCTGACTCTTGGCTTTCAGGGTATCACACTCTGTTATTATTTTTTTCTTTTATTTTACAGTCAGTTCCCTCTTAGTCAACTCTGTTGGTTATTTCTAATGTCCCTGATCTCAAAAATGTGGAATTCCCAGGACTCTGTCCTAAGACATTTTCCCTTTTCTACTTCACTTGCATATTTAATGATCTCCTCCAGTCCCTTGCTCCTAAATGCTACGAATGTGCCCACATATCTCAAATTTATGTCTAGAGCCCAGATCTCTCTCCAGAATGCTAGACTAATAAATTTGACTGATGACTTTACATCCCCACTTGGAGATGAGTACCACACACAATATGACTAAAATTAAAGTCCTGATATTCTCCATGAAAGCAGTTCATCTCACAGTCTTTATCCTAGTCAGCAACTCCCAATTTCCAGCTACAAGGGGCAGACACATTAAACTGATCCTTGATTCCTGTCTTTCCATGCAATGCATTCAATTATTAAGAGTTATTGACTATTCTCTCAGAATACACTTCAGCGCTCACCACTTCTTACCTCCTTTGTTGCCACTACCTTGGTCCAAGCCACTCTTATTTGTCCCTTGAGTTGTAGTCTCCAAACTGTGCTTGGTCCTTTTTGAATCTAGTGTCAACACAATACCCTTTGATAATGTAAGTCAGATCAGGGACTCCCTTGCCGAGAAATCTCCAATGGTTTTCTTTGTAACTCAGAGAAAAGACCCAAGTCCACAGAATACCCATATAATCTAGCTCACATTCACCCCGACATAATGGCATGTTTCTTCCTCACTCTGCATCAGCTATGCTAGCATCATGACTATTCCTTAATCAATTAATTCTAATCACAACTCTCCTTACATTTGTACACTCTGCTTGGCATGCTTTTTTTCCGAGGTATCCGTGTGACTCACTCCCTTTCTTCAGAAAATACAAAGATTTGAATGAGGGTTTTTATGCTAACTTTCTTAAAATTATACCCCTTCAGAATTTCCTATTCCTATTTGCTTCTTTATTTTTCTCAGTAATACCTATCGCCTGCTAAAAATATTGTGTAATTTATTGACTTTTTTCTTTTACTGTCTTACGCACTTTAATGTAAGTACTTAGCATGGATTTTTGTATGTTTAGTTCATTGCCATAGTGACAGTGCTTGACATACAGTAATTGTGTTATACATGTACACACATATGTGTGCATATACATATATGTGTGTATACAATGCCTGTCCAGAAAAAATCCAGCCATTGTTAATATAATGAGAAAGGTTTGTGCACCATTGATGTAACCTGGCATCCAAAGGGAGTGGACTGGAATGCACATGCATGAACAATGATGACTTCACTGTACTAGTCAGTAGAGGTGGTAGACACCATTGAGTGAGCATATGTACTGTGTAACCATCACATTCAAAATAACTGAATAAGTGGAACAATGTATTTGCACCAAATTTTGCATTAAGTTTGAACATTTCTTTGTGGAAACTATTTATATGATTCAGGTTTTCAGGGACAATGCAATGAGTGCAGTGAATATAAAAGCGTGTAGCACAAATGCATCAAAGACGGTTGAGCATATGCATATATTGAAACTGATCCATGTTTTGGAAGGTCTGCAATAAGCAGACCACCTGAGAATGTTGAATATGTACAGGCTGCAATCAACAAAGATTGGTGACTGACAGTGCGAGAACCAGAAGCTGACCTGGGGATTCCAAAAACTACTGTGTCCAAGATTTTGTCACAGGATCTCGGCATGAAATGTGTTGTGGCAAAATTCATTCCATAGCTTCTGCTGCCATAGCACAAGGAACATTGTGCTGCAGTTGCTAATGTCTTGATTCAAACTACTACCAAGTAGCTCATAATCAGAGATGAATCATGTGTTTATGGCTATGATGTATAAATGAAGGCCCAGTCATTCCAATGGAAGTTGCCTGGTTTTCCTCCCCTGAAAAAGGCACGGCAGAATTGCAGCAAGATCAGGACAGTGTTGACTGTGTTTTTTTCATTGGGAAGCTGTTGTCCATCATGAATACACCCCTCCAGGCCTAACAGTTAATAAAGAATAGTACCCCAATATTCTTCATTGGTTGAGAGATGCAATATGACAAAAACAGGTACAGCTGTTTTTGGGCAGCTGGTGATTGGCAGCTTCATCACAATGATGTGCCCTCATGCAGAGTTTTTTTTTTTGCAAAACATCAAATCACCAAGATGACTCAGTCCCCCTACAACCTAAATTTGGCATCCTGTGACTTCTGACTTGTCCTCAAACTAAAATCACCCTTAAAAGGGATGAGATATCAGACTGCCAATAAGATTCAGGCAGCTGATGGCAGCTGATGAGGCAGCTGATGGCAATTCCAACAAAGGATTTTGCAGAGTGTTTTGAATGGTGGAAGAGATGCTGAGAGAACTGTGGGAGGTTCCAAGGTGCCTACTTTGAAGGGGACTGAGATGTTATTGTCCTACGTACAATGGTTCTTGTATCTTGTATCTTTTTCAACAAATGTCTTTATTTTTTATATTACATGAATGGATACTTTCTGCACAGACCATTTTCTATGTGTGTGTGTATGTATTCTTGTATGAACAGTCTACATAAATGAATGAATGAAACAAACTTGAAAATTTAGTTGAAGAAACCAGAGTAGCATTTAAGGAAGAAAATGCAAATGGCACAAGTCTGTGTGAAATAATGACAATAAATTTCAGAAGAAAGGGAAATTTAGAGATTAAGAAGCCTTATTGAGCATCTGAAGGAAATGTACATGATACAATAGAAAACTGGACATTTTATTAACGAACTCTGAAAACCTGAGTAGTTTGTGCATCCCAGCAGACACCCACCACCTCCTCTCTGATTACTCCATCTGCTTTTTGTGCACTCAACTTGTGTATTCTGCTTGAGCAGTCATTCCTCCATCTTTGCCAGTGGAGAAAAACAAAGTTCATCCTCCTTGTCCAGGACCAAACATTACCTCCTCTTTAAGATGAGAAAAGTCTATGAAGATATTGAATTTGTTTTGCAAACCACTGTTTCCCAGTATCCAACACAAAATAAGTGTAAGCTTATACAAATATTTGTTGAACGAGTGACTGAATCTTCCCTGACTTCCACTTTTCCACTTGTTTGCCATCTTTGATTTCATAATGCAAGTCTTATGCTCTGTCTGGTGGTGCTGACATGTATTTGTTTCTATCCACAATAACTTAAATAAAGTATTTAAGTTTGTGTGGTATATTTGTTAGCTGTGGTTGCCTTAACAAATATCTAAAGAATCTCAAGGATATACAACAATAGGCCTTTATTTTGCTCAGGTTTTTGCAGTTTAGCAAAAGTTGAGCTGATCCAGTCTGGTCTTGGCTGGGAGGGTTTCACCCGCAGGGTCAGTTTGGAAGAGTTTCTCATGTCTCTCATCCTCCTTGAATTAATGGCTTAGTTGGCCCACGTTCTCATGGTAATAGCAGAGGACATGAGAACGAGCAGAAATGTGCAATGCCTCTTATCTATGATGCTAATAACAGAGTGTGAAGCTTTATAGGGTTTCATAGCATTTTAATTCATTTCATCCCCCCAGAATTTTTAGAGTGCCCACCATGTGCCAGGCACCAGTCTAGCTCCTAAGGATACAAAAACGAGTAAGATACAACAGCATTCTAAGACAAACAAGGAAGTGATGAGTCATTTTTCCAAAAATTTAAGTGATGGCTTAGTTGACACCCATAATAAATAAGAGAGCCTGGAATTGACCAGAGGTTGGTCTAGTTTACAAATACATTTTACACTGCTTCCTAACTTATTTATTGCCCTGGCAAGATTAGGATTCCACATAGAGTTCACAGATGAAGTGCAGAGACAAGGACAAAGATGATGCAACTTTATTTTATATTAATTCATTGGATAAATGAGTGTAACTTGCTCAGTTTACCAACTATTCCAGGCCAGCTGCCTCACTTCATGTGTAAGACACGCTGGTCTTAGCTAGAACGATCTCCGAAACCCACCTTCTCACTTTCAAAGAGCTCTTGCACAGGTTATTTCAGGCAGTACAATGAGACTAGAGAGGAAGTCTTTGAAAAGTGACACTATAAGGATATGAGAACACGCCTTGAGATTTTACTAGTGGAATAAAATCTTCCATTTTTCTTCTTTTGTTACTGTGAGTTTTCACTTCGCTCTCCCCAACAAGCTGTTCCTCTTAGGAACATACTGCTTTAATCGAATCTTACAGCTGTAGCTGGGAAGCGCTCTGAATAACAATAAGGCTTTTATACGGAATATGACTTAATTTAGAGAGTAACTGCTGGTGCAAGATGGCAGATTCATTAAACTGCCTGACTGATCAATGTACTACCACTTGGAAAGGCTAGACTGGAAACTAAATAGCATTTCACATTGCTTGTCAGGCATTCTTTTAAATATCTTATTATATGTTTTGACAGATGGATGAGGAACAGCTTTAGGTAATCAGAACATCAAGCCAGCAATTTGAACCTACCACAGGCAGGAAATCACCTACGTGTGGCAGGTGCTGTTCTCAGCCTCAGGTTGTTTCAGAAGTGCTCCGTACGGAACCAGAAATAAAGTGTGGTTTAAGCCCCTCTGTGGCAGCATGGACAGTAGAATACAAGCCCTTTATTGTTAAGCATCTCCTGCCCCTGTTTTATTAATTTTCAGTGAATAGAGAGCTCCCTAAATTCAAGTGGAACATTGTTCTTCCTATAACCTGTGCCAGCAAAGGTATTTATAAGGAAGTCAAGAAGCAATGTCTTTAAGAATTTGCAGGCCTTCTGCTGCCCATTCTAGAAATAGCCATGCCCCTGAGACATCCTGGCCATAAGCACCGGACCTCAGCTATGCAGTTCACTGCTTGGCTCCAAACCCTCAGGGAGCTGTCTGAATCAGCCACAGCTTGGCCTGCTCTAACTGGCCCAATTAGAATTAAGAAACAAGGAAAAATTTCTTGCCTCAAAGAGTAGTCATGCAAACTGTAGTCAGTTGGCAAGGCATCTGGAATCCGGCCCACCAATAGGGAGCCACAGTTATAGACCTGAGAAATTTTAATTTTAGCTCATTTTCCGTGGTAGTTCTACAGCTGCGGCTGTGATTTTTAAAATGCCCTAATTTGATATAACAGCAATTACCTTCTAATTGCTTCCCTGCTTAATAAAGTCCTATCCTCCTGTGGGAAGACGTGTGTATTGCAGTCTTATTCACAACTGTGCTGTTACTTCTTTTTAAAAATAAAGATCAGAACATGCCAAAAATGGAAAAAAAGTTTCTTCTGTATATTTCCATCCTATTTCCAAACAAGAAAATAAGAACAACATGAAAATAAAAAAGGTGGAGAAATTAAGTAGCAACTGTCAAATACAAAAAACAGTCACAGGGATATAAAGTACAACACAGAGAATACAATCAATAATATTTTAATAACTATGTATGGTGTTAGATGGATACTATACTTGTGGTGATCACTTTGTAAGTTATATAAATGTCTTACCACTATGCTATACACCTGAAACTAATACTGAATGTCAACTGTAATTGAGAAATAAAAAATAAATTAAAAAGCCCATGGCCCTGGCTGGTGTAGCTCAGTGGATTGAGCACGGGCCTGGAAACCAGAATATTGTGGTTTGATTCCCAGTCAGGGCACATGCCTGGGTTGCAGGCCAGTTCCTGGCAGGGGACATATGAGAGGCAACCATACACTGATTTTTAAAAAAAGCCCATGAATATAATATATGTTAGAAATGGTGTTTGTAGTTGGGAGGAAAAAATTGATGACTACATTTCTGTAAGAAAGCTCATCTGTGAGGTCATTGTCATTGGCCCATCCGTAGAATTCCAGTGCATTTCATGTCACTCTCCTTGAGCTGTTAGAACAAGTGGAAGAATAAAGATAAAACAGAGTTGCTTCATTGAAACATTTCATACTCAAGGCTTTACAATGGCCCAAATGCAAGGTGACCATGACATTGCACATAGACAGACCAAGGAGACAATTAAGGGAGATTTAATCACAAGGTGTGAGGAGGAGGACCAGCAGGAAAGCTTCTCAACCATAAGCAAAAAGAGTAGGTGTGAACATAGTGAATGGAAAACTGCATGAGGGATCTAGCAGGTTTGGGGGCAAAGGTCATTTGACCAAAGATTGGTGAGCTTTATATATTGAGGCCCGCATAGTAAATAACTTGGCTTTGTGGTCCATATAGCATCTTTTGCAATTACTCAGTTCTGTCATTATAGCATGCAATGAGTGGCATGGCCATGTGCCAGTAAAACTTTATAAAAACATGTGGTGTGATAGAATTGATCTGCTGGCCTTTGTTTGCTGCCCCTGCTCTAGTCTCTGAAAGAGTCGGGCTGGGTGGGGAGAAGCACAGATCTTGCCAAAGACTTAGATTTGGAGTCACAGGATATTAAGTTGATTTCAGAATAGAATCAGGGGTAAGACAGACAAAGTGAACTTATCTCACAGATAAGCAGCTTCTTAGGTTCCTCCCTGCTCCTGTTTTAATAAGAAGAACCGACACACAATTCTAGGTGATGTTGGCTATCCCAATAGGGGCTGGTAGTTATGGCAGCACTAGAAGATCAGAAGAATAACAGAACTAGAGCATGACAAAACTTTGTAAGTTATAGAATAAGAAAAATTATAAATTTAGCCTGATAAAGTAAAACATATATTCAAATACTAATTATTATACTAATTTTCTCTAAGTTGAGAATCATCCACAGTTCTCAATTCTGTAAAAGGGATAAGAGTACTTAAGTCATAAAGTTTCCTAAAGGCAAAAATGAGATCTGATGTATATAAAGAATTTAACCCAAAATCTGGATTCATCAAGCTTTCCATTGTTATTATTCAGGTATGTGAAATCAATTTCTACTATACTTTCAAAGACACCTGTCATACACTACTGAATAGTTAAAAACAACTGTGTCTATGAAATGGTCTTCTAAGGAGCTCACTTAAAGTGAATGAATACAAATAAAGCCATTGGATTGAGAGTCAACCGGATTCAGGTTCAGAGCAAATGCCAAGCTCTTTTCTAACTAGAATATGATCATTATGACTTTATGATTATGTGATTGCTTCTTTCAGCTCCTCCTATTCTTGCTTTTCCTCATTTTCTTTTTCCCTGGTCATACAGAAAGAAGAGTGGAGAATTTTGCAGGGCAAATAAAGAGCTTCATTTTATAAATTAAATCCAGAATAATCTTTAATGATATAGTGCAAACTGGAAAAAGGAAACTTAAAACAGAAAAAAGGATGCTGTGTACCATAAATATAATGGAAGAGCTAAAATCTGGATTAGAATAAAGGTTTGGAGTATTTTAGAACATAAATTCAAGTCAAACCATGTGGGCAGGTCAGTACTGGAGTTTCCTTTAAATTCCATGCCATCAACTTAACAATGACAGCTAGTAACTCATTAGCAATCATAATAGCAATAGGAGCCAAAATTGAGTCCTTATTGTGTGTAAGGCATTATACTCATGGCTGTGTACATTAACTACTGTTGCGCTCAAATTACACCTAGAAGTTGAATCATTATTATCCCCATTTTACAGATGAAGAATATTGACACATAACCAGGTTAAATAATTTGCTCAACATAATGCATTAAATAGCAAAGCCAGGACTTTCATGTAGAGTTTCTGGCCCCATAGCGTAGGCACTTAAGCATGTAGTGATGCCTTACATTTTCACTTTGTTTCCCAGGTTGCCTGAGACTTTTTAATTTTAACACTGAAAGTCTTTCACCCTGGGAACTCCCTTGGTCCCAGGCAAAGGCAAGCAATTGCTCACCCTAACAAACTTCATACATGAAGTTTGCCTAGTAGAAGAAAGCAGAACGTCCTAAAGGTATCAAAATAGCTCTCTCAAGATTCAGAATGAGAGAAAGAGAGAGACAGAGAGAGAGAACTGTCCACATTATTACAAAGTTCATCTAAACTTAATTTAGATGCAATGGAAACCTTAGCTTAAATGCAATTATAATGGAGTTGGTTAACTGGCTTCCCAACTACACAGGAAAGAGCTAGAAGATCAAACTGACACAAAGAGAAGAAACTAAAAAGCTCTAAGGACAAAATCTGAAGACATTTAATGACATTTAATGACATTTCATTGTCCATTAGTTAATGTAATTTATTTATTGGTGCCAGAAAATCAACTTGAACCATCTTCAGGAACAAGAAAAAATGATCAGAAATACTTGAACAGGGGAACAAATGCCATTAGAAGTTGCTTCCTGTCCATCACCGTTTCTCTTTGAGGTGGTTTCATTCTCTTAGGCTGCCTCCTTCTTATTTGTTAAAAACATGAAACCAACAAACTCCTAAGTTTCATATCTTTAACCATAGAAGAAAAATTTATTATTCCCTGCAAAATTTTAAAATCTCAAAATTTTTACCCACGTGCTTGCTTTGGATTATGCAATTATTTCTGAGTCAATAATATCTGGTCAAAGTCGGGGTCTTGAAGAACATGGCAGTCTTGTAGGAACCACACTGAGGGGGGCAGGAAAGGCACTTTTCAAGGAGGGGAGCCCCCTGGTGTTCACGAGTCCTCTGCTCGGCTGCCTAGACTAGTCTGCATGCACTCTCAACCCATTCTCAACACACATTGTCCCTTGCTCTTTTTCCTGTAGGTAGATTAGCAAAATATCACCATTAATGTATTTTAAATATCCCACATGTTACCACAAAAGCTTCTCCTCTACCATCATTGTCAGGAAAAAAAATAAACAGTTTGACATAGTCCAGCTAACTATGATTTCTGAAAAATTGTTACTTACAAAAATATACTGAGCTTGACAAACAAGAGGGTGGTGATGGGATGTCATGGACTTACTCTTCTCTAAGTTCAGCCATTCTGTGTGATATTAGAACTGAATTCATGGCCTCCTCAAGTTAGGCTGCATCACGCTCTGACCATACCTCCTTTAGTTAGTACTTCAATCAGTACTAACTGATAAATTCAATAAGCCAAGATATCCAGTATGCAATAGAAGAGAAGAAATTGGAACAAACTCCCACTTGGAAATTGAGAAAGTTAGCAATAAGGTCAATATATCTTAGTCCATTAGAATATAAACTCTGTAGAGATTTTTATTTGTTTGATTGAGCAATTTATTCCCAGTACCCAACACAAAGTAGGTGTTCAAAATGTAATTGTTCAACATGTGAGGATTCTTTTTACTTGTGTCATTCTCTGCAAGTAGAGTGTGTCCTTGGTCAGCTGGCGGGGCTGCCTGAGATCCTGTTTGTTTTTGTGGGTATTGTTGTGGGAGAGAAAAGGGGTGTATTGAGTTCAGTATAATACTTAGTGATATTTCACATTGTGCAATGAACAATCATTATCCAAGACAAGAATGTCCATACTCAATTAGTCTTCTACTATCTGTGTCCTCATTTCCTAATCAAAGTCTTCAGTTCTGAGAGTGTTGCCACAACCTAAAGAATCACGCAACTAACTCCATTGGTTTCAAAGTTCATGAAACATTACTATATTTGTCTTAGCTTTAGGTAGATAATAGAAAATGTTAGCATTGAAATTCAGGTATTTTGGCAGGATTCAGAGAATCTTGTAGGGATTTCAGACTTCCAGTGATGCTGGTTAATGTTAAAATATGTTCTTTGTTAGGTATGGAGCGGATTTATTGAAAGTCTTGGGGGTATCCAATCATCGGTTTTTGTATCTCCAAAAGCAGAGATAAAGATGAAGCTACAGATGTCATTTGTGGCTACACAAGGCTGTGTGAGCTAGAGAGTTTTAGCATGCTCTGTGTGTACTTTGTTTTGAGATGTCATGACTTGACCCCTCTTAGTGTGGGGTTGAGTGAGCGAGGCATGGCCTCAGCGAGGCTGACTCCTCCTTCTGGCTTCAGTTCTAGGCATGCGGCCGAGACCCAGGCCATCAGAGCAGTTCATAACCAGGCCACAGTTCCTGGCTCAAGAGTGGGTCTCTCACCCCAAGTGAGACAAGAGTCATCCCCAGGACAGTTTTTTTCCTGGACTAATGTGAAAAATAGGATTCTTTTCTCTGGAAATATTAGTCGCCCTACTGCTTGCAGGGGTCATATTTGACAACAAAATGAAAACCATTTCTGAGAATGAAGGCCATACAAGGAATGAAACAGACACCTGGTGATACACAGACTCTGCGTCCTTGAATACTGACGTGTCCTCAATCAGATCTGGAATCTGCAGTTGTGTAAACCTCCAAATTTCCTTTTGACATCAACTAAACATAGTTGGGTGGAAGTCATATTTATTCAATGAAATGTTCCAGAAAAGCTTTCTATTATAGTAATTTGAAATAAAGACTTGTAATAAAATATTTATGAAGCTCTTTGAATACTTCATGAATGAGTTGTATTGAGATAATGTTGCTATGATAACTATGAAATGTAAAGGACAGTTATAAGGGTAGAGTGAGGTACTCAAAGTATTACAGTTTTCAGAATCATTCAATTTAGAACTTCAGTAACACTGTCCCATCAATATATATTTACATGTACTTATGTAAATAGTTTTAAAATGAACTTTGTTATAATTTTCAGAAATAAAAAAAGGTTCTTGGTGACTTTTACAAGGTATATGTAAGGTACAGTTTTTTTTAAATAATAAGTGACATTTTTTTTATTTCCGAAGAGTGAAAACAGAATGTTGAGCCTGGCCATATCTCAACATAGTCTCTTTCATCCAAAGATACTGAGAGGCGACTGCTTCCAAAGCTTATGTCAAATGTGCAGCCAGTTGACAAATGAAGGACAATTAAGGTTGTGTATTTTTTGTGAACATTAACAATGTGCTTGTGAAAACTTTGTGTGTAAAATCAGACTTACTTACTAAAGGTAAAAATGAATTGAGTAGCTTAAACAAAGAGGCCTGTTAGAATGTAGCTTAAGGGTGTGTTTAATAGGATAATAGCTTTCACCAGACACAGCCAATAAATGCAAAAGCCTTTTCTTTACAGCAACAAAAAACTTTGAGGGGGAAATGCATCAGCTCTGTCAATTTCTTCTCTTCTTTTTTTAAAGCTAAGCCTAATGGACACCTCGAGATGGTTACCAAAATCTATACTAACAGAACTGCCAATGTTATAGCAAGATAGGGAATAAATTAATAGAAGACAAGATAAACATGTTCTGTGGCCTCTGTAGATCTGAAAACCATGGAAAATATATAAATAAACCTTCCTTGTCAGTAATAAGCATAACCACACTAATAGATAATAAAAACGATAAAGATATATTTAACATAGGAAAAACACATTTGCTAATATTGTATTTGTGAACAGCCCTGATTTCAGTATTTCTCAAGCATGGTTTGTGAAATGAGATTTATATACAAGATTTAGCAGTACGTAAATTGCTCTGGTGGCATAAGGGTTGAATTTTTGGAGCTATATTAACTGTTTCAGAGCAACTGCATATTTTAAATAAAGAACTGTCCCTGGCTGGTGTAGCTCAGTGAATTGAGCATGGGCCTGAGAACCAAAGGATTGCAGTTCGATTCCCAGTCGGACACATGCCTGGGTTGCAGGCCAGTTCCTAGCAGGGGACTCACAAGAGGCAACCACACACTGATATTTCTCTCCCTCTCTCCTTCCCTTCCCCTCTAAAGATAAATAAATAAAAATATCTTGAAAACAAACAAACAAAAAAAGAACTGTGGTGCCACACTGAATTCTGTTCTAGGGGCCAAAAGAAGTCTATCCATCATTTTACAAGGATTTCTTGTACACATCTCCTGACAGTGAGCCTTTGACCAGGCACTGACTGAAATGCAGATATAGCAGTACAGAGACAGGCTGTGTCACAGACCAGATCTTGACTTAGAAGTGGAGGCAGGGTAGCCTGGCTTCTCTTCCCAACCATGTGTGTCCCAGACTGGACATTTCCTATATTATCTAGAAACAGCTTTTTTAATCAACTGCAATGTTGGGTAACATTCTTTCTAAAGGCACTTCTGGCTCTAAAATTCTATGGTTTTATTACAGTTCCTCTTCCCTGGCAGGCAAAAAATCTAATTGATAGAAAATAGATTCATGCACTTGAAATCTACAAATGCTAAGATATCCATTTAGTTATAAGTACTGAATTCATCTGTTCCACGAGAGGAAACTTTGCAAGGAATCCGAAGAATTTTTTGACTTCTTTTTCCAAACCTTTATAATATAATTGCTCTCTTTGCCTTTTGTGTTAATGGCACTTAAAGTATGCCTTCATTCTAGTAATCGCCTCTTTGTTTGTAGGCCGGTTGTGTTGTTCTCGGACCTCGCTCTTCCCACAGGTCTCAGTTCCTTGAGGGGAGCGCCTCTCTTGCTTTTTTACCTCTAAGTTCGCTTGACATAGATTTGGCACTCATGAGATGTTTGAATACATAAATGAATTAATGAATTAACCCTTTTAGAGAAGAGTGGTTAGGAAAAGCAGTTGTTATCCAGAGACTAGCATATAACAATCTTACTTTCTAGGTAATATAAATCGTAAAGTATATAAATAAAATATTATCAAGGTATCATTATGGGTTAAGACATCTCCCCCGTTAATTATTAACAATCTATGAGTACAGTTGAGTTCTATTTTTTGTAGGTATTTTTTTTAATCTAACATGATTTTGGAATATTGGCTTTATAATTGCTATTTTCCTTATCATAAGATGTCCAGGATGAAGGCTAAAAGTTATAGGTGAAATAAATATCTCAAAAGATACATTATGAGTGATATGAACTCCTTCATATACTTCCCACGTACCTTGCTAAGAAATTGTCTGCCTTCTGTACTCTCATTTAAGACAATGATGACGGCAAAGGTAGTTGTGGTGGTGGCAGTGACAATGTCAAAGCTGATACTAATGACAGCCACTAACTGCTAATTATATGTATTGCTTGCTTATCATGTATAAGACATTTTGACTGTAACTCATTTAGTTCTTATAACATGCTATTGAATTAGTTATCATTCTTTAGCTCTGTTTTTTAATAAGAAATTAGCTTTCAGGGTTTAAGTAAATTGACTATTACACAGCAACTAAGAGTTGGAAGAGCTAGGCTGGAACCCAGATCTTTCTGTATTATACATAATACCCTCCTGGCAATCAAACCAAGTTAAGTTAAAAATTGAATCATAAATGAAATCAAAATGTTAAATGTCATTAACATGTTTACATTGTATTACTTCACTTAAAAGTTATTTTACATAGACACGTGATTTTATATAGATACATTCTGAATATGATCATATCCACCACAAGCTCATAAATAATTGAAAAGCGGAGTGTGGCCCTGGCTGGGCAGCTAAATTGGTTAGAGCACTGTTCTGATACACCAAGGTTGGGGGTTCAAACCCAGTTCAGGGCACATACAAGAGTCAATCAATGAATGCATAAATAAGTGGAACAATAAATTGATGTCCCCCCCCTCTCTTTTTCTATCTCACATAAAAATTTCAGAAAAAGAAGTCTATGAACTGATGTGTAACACGAATTAGGTTTTGAGAAGCTATATTTATAGAGGATTGCTTGAATGATAAGCAATTCATTCATCTTTCTAGGTAATCTCAGTTTCTGGATCAATGTGACAGCTAGAGAGTTGTGCAGTTTGACTATATTTTTCACTGTTTATATTATTGTTTTACTTTGGCATCAACCTAAGAATTGTTTAGAAACCATCTTACGGTTATCTCCTTTTAGTACAGCGATGTAGATGAGGTCACTTACCCAAATAAAGGTGCATAGAAGGTTTTTGTCTCAGACAATTTTTAAGAAGTTTACTTATTCTAGGTAACAAGCGTATTTTATTTTATGGACAATGCTACTCTTACAAAGGATAATATTTCTTGCTTTGGCACCTAGTACACTTTGTCAAATCTCTTCACCACTTTGAATTATTATGCATGACTACAAGGCTTGCCTTCCTGTGTGTAGCCCTCTTTAACATCATTTTACAATTTTTCCAGCAATGTCTTTCACTCAAATCTTTTTGCCATTATGTTATTGTAACTTTATATTTTCTGATAAATGTCTTATTTTTTAAATAAAACAACTTAATATAAAAATTTTTTCGGAATACTTAGTGTCTTATTTATGAAAAATCCTATGCACCAGCAAATTTTGAGAGTCTAAGAATGGCCATGGAGACATGAGATGAATGGATTGGGATGATGCTCAAGAAAAGAGGACAAATGCAGAAAACGGAAGTCTCTGTGGCCAGGATACTACTGCACTGTGTTCGTGGTGTTTCCTGTGAGTGAGGGAGAGGCATGACGCCCCGGGTAGTGAGGCGGGAGAAGGCTGACAACAAGCATTCACCAGGGGCTAGACATTCCCTAGACCTTATTCTGTTTCTTTAGCAGTCAGTGTAATAGACACCATGGATTTTTCCCAGGCTCAAAATGTCTCACCATCTCCATTTTAGGAAGAATTGTGCCTCCATTTTAAGAATTGTGACAAATGTGTGATTGTCTGAAATGATGTACGAAGCCAGAGCACTTGTTAAAAATTATTGGCAAAATACGTGTGCCTTCTAAAACTGCAGAACTTAGAAAAAAAAAACTGCAGAAATTTTGTGAGATGACTAGAGCCACTTGATAGAACCGTTGGAAATACGAGAGTGAAACATTTCACCTACTGAATAACTTGCACCTTTTCTTATAGCATTTGATTCAAAACACATGTAGGATCAACTCAGATCTGATTTCTTTGTATACTAAATTCTGTTTAAGAAATTACAAATAACTTAGATATCTTGTATGTTCATGTACAATCATCAACTCACCATCACATAATAGTTATTGGTCATTGTACTGGTTGTCTATTGCCAAATGAATGCTACATAACAGACAATCCAGTGGCATATAGCAAGAGACATTCCTTAGCTCATGCAGTTTCAAGATTTAGCTGATTTAACCCAGGCTTGCTCATGTGTCTGCCATCAGCTGCAGGTCCCCTAAGCAGCTCTATTACTGTAGGCTCATAGATGAATGTAGAACTTGTCTTGCTGACCTCGACTAGGGTAATGGCAGTGAGCCAGCACTGTTCCATGTACCTTTTATCCATTAGCAGTCTAGCCTTGGCATGTTCTTGTAACAATGGCAAAGGTGCAAAAGTAGGCAAACTCAACTGAAAACCATCTTTTCAAACCTCACTTTCGTCATATTTTCCAACTTCTTACTAACCAAAGCAAGCCACATGGCTGAGACTAGAAGCAAAGTAGAAGGTCACTACAAAGTCACATGGTAAAGGGGATCGACATAGGAAAAGGCATAGAGTTAGGGCCATTTGCAGTGACTGCAACGCAGAGTTCTAACTGCTTTATAAGACTAGAGGATGACATAACTTATGTTCTCATAGGGTTTATGGATCCAGAAACACATAATGTGCTTATTAATATTCCCCATGAGAGAAGAATTTCTTGACCTTATTAGTGCTTTCAGAAATTACTGTTGTCTATGATCTTCTCCCTGTGTTTGTGCAGGAATTCAGTGGTGTGTGTGTTTTATTTGGCTCTTTTTTCAATGACTTGAAGTATTAGCTGACACTATTTAATGACAAGTAAAGAGTAATCTTCTCCTTCACTCAGGAATGTTATAAGAAGATAAAAGCGAAAATGAAATAGAGGAAATGAGCCAGATAATAAGACCTCTGGACAATTAAAATGCAGTGTCCAATCCAAACAATGAGAAGCTTTTAGGTACATTGTAGAAATTCATCTTGCTATAGATTTAAAGAGAAAACAATTTTAAGATTTCTTATCACCACCAACAGCTGTGAGACCTCCAAACGGAGTTTCCTAATGAGTGTGGGAACAGACTCTGTTTCATTTCCCAGACACTCTGCACCGGCCTGGCCACGAACAAACACTGACCAGCTGCTGCTCCCTATTCCGCAGCCTCTGGGTCTCCCTGCTGACATTTGAGTTTGGAAGGAGGATGTGCTTCTTTCCAAACGTTCCTCATACTATCTCTTATTTATACTGTACCTGGCTTCTGGGTTGACCCTAATAGAAAATGTCGAAATCTTCCTGATCTTTCTGTGAGACCCAGTGCAGTGCTTGGAGGTGCTCATGGAGGAGACGGTGGTGACCATCCTTCCATCCTTCTTCTGGGTTTGTCTGTAGTGTGGAGATTGAGAAGTTTAAATTGAGATTTCCAAGGTCCTTTTGCAGGGAGGGTTCTTGATATTATATAAATTACCCAATTAGGTGGGAATATGGAGGGAAGCAGAGCTATACTCTTGCAGCTGCTGGAAAATTTGGTCAGGATGGCTGTGGCCTTCTCTGCAGTTTCTTTACCTGGAGATCAATTACGGGAACCACTGTGGACAATCATCAGGTGTTGGTAGTTCAGGGAATGGTCATGTGGTGTTAAAAACGTAGATAGAAGCTTCTCAATCTTCACACTGCCAACACACTGTGGAAGGAAGGGAGAATGGCTGCCACAGTCTGCTTAGTGAGACCCTCCAATCTCATCCCTATGTCTCATCAGATGTGTGAACCGAGGTGCAGGGTGTAGTAAATATGGATTTTCCGATACCTGTGTGGAAGCTGAGGCTGTGCATCTCTGGAGCCAGGACTCTCTGGGGGTGAGCTCCCACATTCTAACTATTTTTTGGTTTTATAGAAAAAGTACTTCTCTTGGTGGTCTGGATTTATTTTGTTGTTGTGGGCCTCATTCTTAAAGGACTAGCTTTTTACCCTTCTGGTGATTTTGTAAGCATTTAATTCCCTTTACTAAATACTATTCTGCTTACAATATCTAGCTTTCCTTTTGTTACCTGCAACTGAGTTTTAACTCATACAAAGATGCTAAAACCAGAGACAATGAGTGAGTTAGTTCCTTGCCTGGCCACCAAAAGTAGAATGTAATACATAGACTCATGCTATTGCTTTATTTTATTGCTTTTCTTTCTTTTGTTTATTGCCCTTCAAAATTATGAAATAGTTCAAGGTCATAAAAAGCACCTTAAAAATAATGTAACAGATCTTTGAGTATCTACTATAAAACTGATCAAATGTATGCTTCAAATCTTGTTTTCTAACTAAAATATTACAGATTTCTTTAAATTCTTCTCTAATCCCACTTTCTTTTATCCGTCCTCAGAAATAACCAATGTCCTATAAAATATATGTATATTTCATGCATATATATATGAACACATAACAATTTTTAATATTGCTTTGTATTTTTATACTTCATATGAATCCTTTCATATTGTGTGAATTATATGTTTTGCAATTTGCCCTTTAAGTTGGTATTATGTTCCTGATATTTTTCTTTCTTTATACATATAGATCAAATTAATTCATTGTAAATTATATATGATTTTTCATTGGCTGATTATGCTATTTCCCTCCTGAAGTTGTTTCCAAGGATTGATTTTTCTAATAACATCTCAAAATCAACATGCTAATAAGTTGAATTGGTCATTTTTCCTGGCCTTTCACAATGGCTTCTATAATTGATCTCCTTGTTTTTGTCAATGGTGTTTACACCTCCAGTCCTTCAAGCTCCAGGCCTTTGGGATTACCTCGACATGCTGTTTTTATTATCAATCAATTCACTGAACAGTGGGTTCTCGCCAGCCTTTATGTCTGTGCTACAGTATCATCTCCAAAGAGAGACGTCCCTAAACTAGCTCCCCGCCTCTCACGCACCTGACTCACGCAGCAGGCTCTTCCTTCTTTCCAGAGCATGGGTCACAGTATCCAATCAGCGTTTACTTCTGCTCTGTTTTATTAGTTGTCTGTCTCCTCCAATTGACGGTAAGCTCTATAAAGTTTGAACCAGACCTTTACACCCAGTACTGATGTGAGAGCGTGGTAGCAGCTCAGTCGGTATTTGATAATCATGGGTATAAATGTGCAATGCAGTCCATTGCACCGTCAGTTTAACCAGTCGCTTTCTAAAGAATGTTTTTCTTCAAACATCAATAATATCAACATAAGCAGAGGACGTTTAAATAGAAAAGAAATATAAAACTAAAGAAATGCTTGTAGAACTGAGCACGTTGCCTCGTTATATGTTTAAAATCATAAGCATTAAAATGGTAAATATTTTAAGCATGTGACGTGTTTCTTTTATTTTTACCCTAGGATAAATGACTCAAAAATCACCTTGTTGGATATGCGGTTTATAAATTACATTAGGAGCTTAAAATTTTTCCCTGAATAAATTGTACCCTATTAATAGCATGAATTTTTAAAAAGTTATGAATTGTTTCAAATATCAAAAAAGTACAAAAATAATACAGACACCTATGTACCTACTGCCAAGATTAAACAGATGTTAACATTTCGCCATATGTTCATCAACTCTGTCTTTAAAAATAGGAAATAAAATAGCACAGATTCAGCTAGAGCCTTCCTTCCTCCTCCTTTCCTCCTCACCAGTAACCATTACCTTCAAATGCATGTCATGTACATTAAAAAAGTAGACTATGTTTTATGGGTGTACCCCAGACCCCTCATTTAAGAGGAAAAGTAAACAGTTTCCAAACAAAATCCAATATGAAAGTAAATACTTGTTTAGAATGAGAAAAATCATCACAACCCATTTAAAAATGTAAAAAGCTGATAAAAGTCACAAACATTGCACAATCCATAAAAGTAATGTACTTTTAAATGGATCGACTGGCCTATTTCTATAATACATTTTTGTATACATTTGTGACCACATAGTATTTGATTATTTCTTCTCAAGACAACATTTTAAAATATTAATTTCTATAGAGCATTGGAAAGAAAATTGTTTCCCCTCCAGCCTGAATGAACTAAAGTTATTTTCTCTAATGGTTAGTTGTAGTGTATTAAAACTACTACTTCACACGTTGCCCCTTGTGGTGCTGATACCCATTTTTGTCCAACAGAGCAGGGACCCAGAAGGAAGAAACTCTTGCTAGTGGAGGTCAGTGGCATCTCTGGAGGTCAGCAGCTGCCCCGAGGGAGAGACGGACCTGTCTCAACCAGGTAACGCACACCTGTTTTACTTCCTACCTAGCCATAAAAGAAATAAATGTAAATAGCATGCTAGCCAAGTATGTGTATCATCAGTCATTCTGCTCAGTATTGGCTGTCCTTCTATAACCTGAAACTAAAAATTTTTATATTTAACCATTATTTAACCTTCTGAATAAAATGTCCTCCCTGGAAAGAGGTCTATACAAGTGAAAGTTGCCAAAACTTAAGATTCATCAGCTGCATGTTCCATCTACCTTCAGTGTTGTGTGCTTAAGCTTTACATAAATGGGTTTTGTTTTGTTTTAGCTTTGTGGTTCACTCAACTTTACTTTTGAGTGTATTCATGTTTATGCATATAGATATAGTCATCTGTTCACTTTACCTGCTGCCAAGTATTCCACTGTACTGATAACTTCATTTGATTTTCCTATTCTTCTTCCTGTAGACATTTAGAGTTTTTGGGATTGTGTTTGCTATCATGCACGGTGCTGCTGAAACATTCTGTATGCCTCCTTGAATATGTGTGCACTGTCTCCAGGGCAGTCAGTAGAGTGAAATTTGGGGGGACAGGGTGTGCCTACCTTAAGCAAACTAATCATCGAAATGGCTCTAACATTTTATATTCTATTAATAATGAGTTTCTGTTACATTTTCATCAATACCTGGTGTTGCCATCCTTATTAATTTTGGTAATTATTTGGCTGTGAGAGGGATTCTTACTGTTATCTTCATTTGCATTTAACTTTTTACCAGTGATTTGGACATTTAATGTATTTATGCTTGATTTAGTCAAATGTGAATTGCCTGTTTGCATCCTTGGATTATTTTATTGGATCTACTTAATTTTAATTTTTATTTATTTGAAAGTATTCATTGCACTTTTTTCAGTTGGTAATTTTTTATCAGTGTGGGTTTACCCACATTCCAGGCTGTAACTTACCATCTTAGTTTGCTTCTGATATCTTTTCTCATGCAGAGGTTTTCAATATAATGCAGCAAAGTTTATGATTTCCTTTTTGAGTTCTGCCTTTTGTTCTATCTGTACGACTTTTTTTCTATCCTGCAACAAAGATACAGTATCATGTTTATTTTCTAAAAGTTTTAGAGCTTTATTTCTTTTATTAAATTCTTTGATGCTTTTGGAATTGATTTTGGGGTATTATGTGACGTAAATATTTCCACACAATTAGATCTCCATTTTATCAACATGCTTTCCTTTTGCACTGATTGTGAAGGATTGAGATACTGACCCTGCCCTTACAATCTATATGATATTTGGCTTTATTTTATCTGTGACAAAGAACTCACCATATAGTGAGACTGTAAAAATTCAATGAATGTAGTATAAAATTTTTAGGTGAAATCTTGACATATATTAAATACCCAATAATAGCACCTCAGTAAATTGTACCCTTCTTCCTTTCCCTGTTGAAGTTCAATATATTTTGATAACTAAAGTAGTAAATATAAAGGCTAAAAATTCTTTATTATTAAAGATAAGTTAAAGAGCATAGTTTATAGGAGCAAGCTTAGATGCTTATTACTGAGATTTCAGCGGGCTTCTTCAGTCAGTCATGTACAAGGCTGGAATGGGGCAGGCTTCACATGAAGGGCCTGCATAGGTTCAAATTACCATATTTTGCTAAGATGTTCTTTGGCAATTTTTCATGTATGTTCCTAAGTGAAATTGAGCTACTCATTTCTTGTCCTATCTTTGTTCAGTATTGGCATTGAGATTATACTGTTGCTTTTTCTTGAGAATAATTTGCATAAAATTGGGATCATCTATATATTAGAAGGTGGGTAAATTTCTTTGTAAGGCTGCCTAGACCTAAATCCACCTACTCACTATGGGTTTACTTGTGTGTATGTGTAGATGCTATTCCACTATTTATTACCCCAAAGATTCTGAGACTATTCAGTGTTCCTCCTTCTTGAGTAACTTTTGGTAGCTTAAATTTTATTTTAATTTTATCTAAATTTTCCTTTTTACTGCAATAACATCATATATAGTAGTCTCATAATATTTTCAAATCTTTAGTATATCAGTGTCTCCTGTCTTTATTTCCTTATTCGACATCTTCAAAAAGATAAAACCACGGCTATGGGGAACCATTCAGTAGTTGCTCATAGAGGTGGGGACTGGGGAGAGCACAACAGGGACATCATATCAGAGTGTCCCTAGGGTGAGGAGCTGGTCATGTCTTGACTATGGTGGTTGTTACATGAATCCTGACATGTATCAAAATTCATAGACCTAGATGCCTAAAACTATTGTTTTACTACATGCTAATTTAAAAATACATTTTAAACAAACTTCATGAGATTCAGCTAAAACAGGACTAAGAAGGAAATTTATGGAACAAAATGATCACCTTTAAAAAGGAAAACAGGATTAAAAATCAATGATTTAAACACTGACCTTACAAAGTTAGAAATAAAGAAAAAATTAAAGGTAAAATAAGCAGTACACCTCACTTCCTGTTTTGAAAAGTAAAGATTTAGCTTCCTTACAATCCCCTACACAGGTCCCCCAAATCCCCTTCACACAGTATGCTCCTCTAAACTCCTTTGAATATAGTTAAAACCTCTGGCTGACATTTTTGTACATTCTCATTGAAGTTAACCAATCTTTTTCCATTATCATGACCGCAGTAATATTATCTACATTTCCCTTTTTTTGTGCAATTTTTTCTTGTCCTTACAGATAATAATTTGTATTTTTATTGTTGTTTTTTTTTTTGCTTAATTTCCTACATAACTGTCATTAGTGTGAAAGCAAATACCTGTCTCTACTCAGGCAGATTAACAAAGTAACAAATCAGTTTTATTTCTTGGAGCCCCGCCTGCCAATACCTCTGTCTTCCCACTCGGGTCTGGACTGGTTGCTGCCCACACTGGCCGCTCAGCCCTGGCTGCAGGATTTTCTGTGCCATCTCCTTAGGAATTGCTTTGTTTTCTCCTGTGTATTGGATCCCACTTTTTCTTTCTTGTTTCCCACCTTTTGTCTGGTACAGTGTTTTCCCCCCAGGGTTTACCTACAAGAGGATATATGGAGGGTGATTTTGGTGAGACACATGATACGTGATAGTTTAGTTGGATTCAGAAGTTTAATTTAACATAAAACCCCCACTCACTTTAAATATACTGTGTTTTTAAGAGAAATTTTAGGTCTATGGAAAAATTGCAAAGATACAGAGTCCCCTTAGGCCCCCTTCTGCCCACTTTCCCAGTAATTCACATCTTAAATTAGTATGGTGGAGTTTTTGTTTTGTTTTGTTTGAGCTTTGTGGTTCACTCAACTTTACTTTTGAGTTATTCATGTTTATGCATATAGATATAGTCATCTGTTCACTTTACCTCCTGTCAAATATTCCACTGTACTGATAACTTCATTTGATTTTCCTATTCCTTTTCCTGTAGCAAGTAACGAACCTCTACTGATACATTATTATTATCTAAAATCCACAGTTTACTTAGATTATTTTAGTTTCCTCCTAATGTCATTTTTTTGTTCCAGGATTCACTCTAAGATGCCACACAAATTCATTTGCCCCTTCTCCTTATGCCCTGACAGTTTCTCAGACACCCCCTGTTTGTGGCAGCCTGGAGGGGCTTTTGTGGTCTTGGTCTCTTGGTCAACTGTTGTAGGTTACCTCTCTCTGATAATGTATCTGATGTTTTTCTCTTCACATCTACCTCATCGCCTAATTATCATCTCTTATTTTGGGGTGAGAGTAATTAAGATCTAGTCTCTTAGCAAGTTCGATGATTATAATACAATACTGTCATCTATATTCCCTGCAGAGTGTGTTGGAGCTCCAGGACCTAACTTACCTACTGGGTGCAGGTTCATCCCCTTACACTGCATCCCCCACATTCCTGTTTTCATTTTGGGGGGGAGTTCAAATGAAGTAGTGCTTGGCTGAGACCGTTGTTACAGGACTGATCCCTTCTAAACGGCATTCCCGACAAAGTTATTCTTACCCCTTCATTTGGTCATTGGTCTTGCTGGGGCAGAGCTTATTCTGCTCCCAACATTTTATTTTCCCATGAGATCTCACACTAAACTCTACCCCTTTTCTCACTGTTGTTATTGACTTCATTTACTGGTACATTTAACGCACCTACTGAGTTCTATTAAGTGTCCTAGGCTATTCTAGATGTTGTGAATAGGGCACAGAATAAGACAGACACTGTCCTGCAATCCTTAAAGTTATAGGGAAAAGGCAGGGCAACTGTAACTGAACAACAATAAAAATTATAATATGAAGAAAAAATTAATTAATAAACCATGCATAAAATAATGCTAGGATTTTGGGTGTTATGGGGGAAATAAACAAGTGACTTTAATAACCAATTACAGAGGTGACTGTCTTTAAATAGGATGGTATTTTCTGAAGAGGTGATGCTAAGGCCTGAGGGAATGATAAAAACTGGCTAAATAGGAAGTTCTCTGGGGAAAGAGAGTTTCCTTTACAGGGAGGAATAACTCCAAAGTCCTGAGGCAGAGACCAAGGGGAGAGAGGGAAAAGATAAGGTCCGATGGATGGATCCAGCAGGGTCTCCCATGTACTGATAAAAAGAGTGATTTGAGTAGGGTTTTTGTTTGTTTGCCTTTTGTTTTGTAAACACATTCCAGAAGCTATGAGGCCAGGTGAAATTTTAGGTGCCAGAGAGCGGTGATTCAGATTTTCCAAGGCACATACGAGTTTTACTTATATACCAGAAGAAAACCCCATATTCTCAGATTTCTTTGGTTTCTTATGAGACACTTAATTTCAGAAAACCCTTGGTTATTTCTTTCCCTTAAAATCAGACCACTTTATTTCTTGGTATTTTTTTTCACAAAGGCAAGGCAATGAGATTTAACATCTCCATTGAAGAAAAATAGTGATCATGTTAGTAGATACCTGGATTCTTGTAAGAACCACATCCTCCCAGCTGTTTGGATCTAATAGTTTGATTGTATGGCTTGTTATGAACATACCCTATCGTGCATCTGTGGCAGGGAGCTCACGTCTCTCCAGTTGGGGGACTTCGGTCCGTGCATGCTCTTTCTCTGGTCCGCAGATTCATCACCTGTAAAATGAGAGGACTGGTCTAGAGCAGAACTTCTCAAATGTGACTGTCAGCGTTATGGGCTAGTTAATCCCTTGTTGTGAGGGGCTGCCCTGTAGCATGTTTATCCGTGTCCCTGCCTTCTACCCACTACATGCCAGTAGCACCCCCTAGATACCCCAGAATGTCTCCAGATATTGCCAAATATCCCCTGGCAAGCAAATGAACAACTGACAACCGTGGGTCTAGAAGGACTTCCTAGTTCTCTCCTTGGACATGAACTTTAAAATTTCTAAGAACTCTAGCAGTAGTCAGATATATGATGCACTTTTGATATTTTATGTTATTTATGAAGACAGTTTCTGCTGAGAAATGTAGATTTCTTTCCCTTCTTGTCTCTCTTTATCACCATGACAACGAATTACTGTTAGGAAGTAACATTTATTACAAAGAGCAGAGTGCTAAAGTCAATGTGGATATCACCTTCTCAAAAGCTGCTACCTAATAAATCAAAGGTTATTTGTTCTTCAGGTGTACAAATGTCATCTGTCTTTTGAAGGACCAATGATTCATTAAGGAAAGAAGAAATGGTTGCCATTTGAGTAGGTATGAATAGAAGTTAAACCTAAGTAAGGATAAGTAAAGAAACTTGCTTAGAAAACCACACCCTCATTTAAATTAGAATTTTATATTCATCATTCCCCAAAGTGTAAAAAATGTGCCAGCTTGGGTAACCTACACTTCAAAATATTATATTTCATATTGAGACCAAATTTCTACATAGTGCTTATGATGCTCCTCCAGGAATCCCAGGACACTCCTCCTTGTTGACATCCAGCACCCTACTGCTTGATTGATTGTTAGAGCAATATCTTTTGTGGCACAAGTCGTTGCTCAGGACACATTTTACTGCCTATGTTCAACACCCTTTCTCACAAGGGTCTAAGATACCTATAATCCCAACAAAAGGCACTTGGGGTTCTGGACTAGAGTGAGAATTTTTTAAGAATTTCTCCACTTGTCTTTAGAAATGATTGAACTGAAAATTTCAGAGAACTCCAGAGCTGAAACTGTGACAAGTTATAACCAGTAGGAGGAGGAGTTAAGGATAACTCTCAGACTTCGAATTCTTTGATAATGGCTTTACATTATGGAGTTTCCATTGGTTGATATAAGAAAACCAGGAGAGAACAAGACGTGGGGTAGAAAATTATACCAACATTGACTGATTTTTTTCTTCTCACTATACCATGAGTTTTTCGCAAATTGAAACCATATCTTATTTAAGTTTATATTTTTAGCACTTGAAATTTTCTCTGGAATTGATCAAAGTAAGTCAATACTTTTGAGTTGTTTATAGTATATATGAGGAGGACCCCCAAAATAGGGGGGAAAGTCCTCAAAGGGAAACATTTTGCTGTTGTGGAAGAGGTGAAACAAAAAAATGGCAGAAGCACTAAGAAGCATCAAAATTCACAAGTTTAAAAATTGTTTTGAGCAGTGGAAGAAATGTCTCGATAAGTGTATTGCTTCAAATGGAAAGTACTTTGAAGGTGACTGAGGTTTAAACATGTAAAAATAAATACACAATTTTTTATAAATAAAGTTTGATTTTGAGGTCCTCCCTAGTATAAAATAATTAATATGTTTTTTATTCAACATTCATACATTGAGTGCCTACCATGTGCCAGGCACCACCGTGGTCACCACAATGGGGACAATGAGGCAAATGGAGATGCAAGGACTATTTTCATGCAGCTTACATTGCAACAAGAATTTGCAATGCAGATGCATTAACCTGAAGGAGAGCTGCCTGGACTTGTCCTTGTCTGCCAAACTTGATTATTGTTGGTGTCTTAGAGGGCCAATAAATAAGTCTCTCTCGACACTTTTCTGCCTTAAGACTTTCACACTTGCTATTTACTCTGCCCAGAACTCTCTTTTCCCAGAAATCTACACAGTTTGCCTTCTAACTATATTGTTTTGTACTTTGCCAGAGCAGAGAAACAGGACCTATAGCATGTAGATAGAGAGAGGTAGGCTTATTATAAGGAATTGACAGACCAGAAATGTGGATGCAGACAAGTCTTACAATCTGCAATCAACAAGCAAGAGACCTAGGAGCACTGATGCTGTAGAGCCAATCAAAGCCTGAGACCTGAGAACCAGGAGAGCCAATGGTGAATGTCAGCAGACTCCAAACCCAGGAAGAGCTGATGTTCCAATCTGAGTGTCAGGGCAGGAGCCAAATCTATGCCCCAACTCAAAGGGAGTCAGAGTTCCTCTTACTCCAAAAAAACCAATAACCCCAAAACCCAGCATTTTTGTTCTATTTAGGCCTTCAACTGATTAGATGAGGCTCACCAACATTAGGGAGAGCAATCTGCTTTGTTCTGTCTACCTATTCAAATGTTAATCTCATTCACAGATATACCCAGAATAATGTTTCACTAAATGACCGGGCACCTTGTGGTCCACTCAAGGTGACACATAAACTCACCATCGCACATATCTAAGGATATGGTCACATGCTACTTCTCAGTGAGGCCAAAACTGACCACACACAGCATTTTTCATAAGCCCACCCTGCTTTTTTATTTCATTCCATAGCACTTTTACCTTTGAATATACTGTACTCCATTATTTTACTAATCTATCTAATATGCTATATTATTTACTTTTAGTTATGTTAAATTATTGTCTCCTGATATTTTATATGTTCTGTGAATGTTGAGTTTTTGGCTTTTTTTTTTTACCACTGCTATTTTTTCACCATATGGGACATTATTTTACGTAGATATTTATTGGATGAAGGAATGAACTCTCTGAATCAGTCAGATGGAAACAAAGTTATCATCTTCACTGCTTGCATAGAGATGCTATCGTGGGGTTGCTTCTACTTGACACCTGGATTAGGGAGGCTGATGCAGCCAGTCTGGGGCAGCGTGGGGCAACCTCTGCTTCTACCAGGTGCAGAGCTGGCCCCATTGCATGGCTGAGAGAGAAAACAGGATCTAGTCCTTTGAGCAGGAAGGCCAGTGTTGGAGAGGAAGGGAATAAAGCAAAATGTGTCTAGTTTCTTCTAAATATACTAATTAGATAACCCACCCACTGAGGTCAATCAGGAGTATGACTCTTCCACTCTCAGGGGGAAAGCAGAATTCTTGGGAAGCCCTGTGACCACCATTGAAAGGCAGATTTCCAGTGCCAACCCTTCAGTCATCAGATATGCTGCTCCATTTGTAGGAACTTGAGAGTTTGCTCTCAGACTGCTCTGAGATAGGACAGAAACTTTAATTATGCAAAACTAAAAGTCACTCGGTATCCAAAGCTAAGAATCCACTCCCTATTGTACTTCTCATCACAAATTATTTCCAGGTTACATGACTTAGCACAGAAGTTCTGTAATGAGATTAAATGACAAAATAAAAATACTAACCCAGTGCCAATGCGTAGAGATTTGCTAGTTTAGGGAGAGTTGCCCTTTTTTCCAGCTGCTATAGTCTGAAATGTCTTCCACTGCAATGGTGGGGGACTAGCAGTGGTCCCTCAACATGAGACTAAATGGGTTTTAATTTTTTGTTAATAAAGGCTTTACTTTAGAACAGTTTTAGATTCATAGAAAAGTGGAGGATTATACAGGAGTCCTATGAACCCCATACCAGCCTCCCCTACTGTTAACATTTTATGGTAGGTAGTGCAGCACACGAGTCACAGTTAAGGAACCAGTGCTAATCCACTATTGTTAACTGAAGTCCATACTTTAGTGTAGATTTCCTCAGTTTTTACTTAATGTCCTTTTTCTGTTTTTATTTTATTTTAATTTTTGTCCCATTCTAGATATCTCATTACATTTAGTTATCTTGTCTCCTGTTCTACTTTGGGCTGCAACATTTTCTCAGACTTTCCTTGTTTTTCATGACATTGACAGTTTTGAAGAGTAGTAGTCAGGTATTTTATAGAATCCAAAAGATTTATGTGATATTCTTTCATGGTGAGACAGGAGTTATGGCTTTGAGGAGGAAGGTCACAGAGATAAAATTCCAAACTCATCCTCATATCAACAGCACATGCAATCAGTATACTGATCACTGTTGATGGTAACCTTAATCTCCTGGCCCAACTAGTGTTTGCCAAATTTCTCCAGTTTTCCCCCTTTTTCTATCCTGTACTCTTTGGAAGGAGGTCGCTTTGTGTAGCCTGCACTTAAACAATGAATAATTATATTTCCCCTCCTTAGCTGGGAAGCACCTACGTAAATTATGTGGGTTTTTTTCTACATGGGAGATATATCCATTCTTTTGCATTTATTTAGTCAATCATTGATTTATATCAGTATGGCCTCATCAATATTTATTTTACTGTTTTGGGTTATAATTTAACACCACCTTATTCATTTCGTTGCTCAAATATTCCAGCTTTGACTATTGGGAACTCTTGTCGTTACCCCCTGTATTCCTTTGACATATCCGAGTAAATGTGTGTGTGAGTACTTTCTTATTTTCTGGTGGTCCTCACTTTTTAAAGTCTAAAGAAAATGTTCACAACTCTGTACTCATTTTTACCAAATATTTCAAATATGGAAATTCACAGTTTTTAATCTCAATAAGAATTCCTGTCCCACTATGAACAATGCTAAGGAAAGAACTATAAAGAGAAAATGGTTTTTAGCCTGACAAAGACTACCTACCTTTTGACCCCAGTTTAATTAGGCTCATCTGAGCCCTGTTCTTCACTAGTCTTTGTCCATGGATCCTGTCTTCAGCCTGCCTTTTCCAGTTATATTTAAAGTCCTGCTAAGTTTGTTTAGAGAGAATCTTTCACCCTTAGTATCTATCACCCTCCATATCTGATCAAATTCCTCATTCCCCACCCTTGATATCTAATCACCCTAGTCTGCCTTTAGCAAGAATCCTGTTAAGTCAGTTTTGCAAGAATCCCTCAGTTCTTGAAGTTTCCTCTTAGTAATATTCTGTTCACTGAGCCCCTCACTCTGCTCATTGGCTCTGAGTCCCCACTTGTCCTTGCTGTATTCTGAGTTGAGCACAATCTCTCTCTGTTATTGTGATAGCCTTACCACTTATTGCAATAGTTCTGAATAAAAAATTTCTTAATTGCTTTAAAAAGTGTCAGAATAATTTTTCTTTAGCAAGCTTACTAGGATTTCAATCAGTATATGTTTATGTTAGCTTTTTGAAATAACATAGCCAGTGGAATTAAACTCAGTTGGAAGGAATCTCCCAACAAAGGGTCAGTTACACATTATTGTTTACAATATCTGGAGGGAATTCACCTATGCTTGCTGCCTTCTTTCTCAGAGAATGGTGGTTGATATGACCTTATCTTATAACTTAAGATGTGTGAGAGACCTCCGATCACCAGGACTTGTTAAGATGCCATTCTTTTTCATTGCACATATCCAAATCTTTTCAATTTCCATTACTCCTTTGAACATTGTGGTCCAGGGGCCCCAGAGATGAGCTGAGTTTTGGATTATTTCCCAACAGAACCCTCATTTTCTTGTGTAGGTCATTGGCCCAAATGGCTGTAGTGATGGGACCACTGAGGTCTGTGAAACCTACCTCCCAGGAAAGATTTCCCCAGCCTGTATGTCTACAAAAACTGGAAATTCCAGGCAGCCCCTTAATCTGCTGAGACTTTTTATTGCTGGTTCAGAAGCCTGTGCCCTCAGGGGCTTGTGGAGACCAATAATCCTGACATTTAATCCCTGACATTATTTTTCTCATTTGAACATTCCCAAACTTAACCAGTACACATTTATTTCTACTTCATTTTCCCTCATTTTATTATTGTAATAAGACCAAATGACATGAGATCTACCCTATTGCAGAGTTTTAAGTGTACAGTATAAGTATCATTAACTATAAGTACAGGTCTTTAGAACTTATGCATCTTGCACAACTGAAACTTTGTACTTGTTCAGTACATTCCTCAGTTATACCCTTTTCTATCCCTGGTAACTACCATTCTTTTTCTGCATTTATGAGGTTGACTATTTTAAATACTTTATAAGTACAATCATGTGGTATTTTTCTGTGATTGGCTTATTTTACTTAGCATAATGTCCTTCAGATTCATTTATGTTGTTGCATATGGCAGGATTTTTTTTTTTACAATGCTGAATAATATTCTGCTGTAAGTATATACAACATTTTCTTTATCATTTATCCATTGATAAACATTTAAGTAATTTGTACATCTTGGTTATTATGAATAACACTGCAATGAACATAGGAGTGAAAATATCCCTTTGATATCCTGATTTCAATATGTCATCTAAATACCCAGAGAGCTTCCAAAGTCAAAGTCAAAGCTGACCCTCACTTACTAGAGTGGACTTCATTCACTACAACTACCATATAGTTGAAATTCACTTAAATTTTAAGCCCAAAGTCCCAAGGGCCTAGAAACTACTTGGCCTACAAGAATGTAATTAAATGTACATTAAAATATATGTGATACCAGTGGTGGCTGTAGAAATACACAATTTGCATTTAGACCTTAATTCAATCCCTATTAAATACAAACCATACTACATTATGCTCTTTTTCTTAAATTTGGTTAGATATTAACCAAAAATAAATATAAATTAGACATCTAGGCCTGGAACTTTCTCTTAAGACAAATAGCTATAGTTAATGTCGTAATGCACTTGAAAATGACTCACACTTCACACTAATCTGCCTTTTCCTTTAAGACAAAGTTATTACTTCCATTACTCTCAAAGATTGTATTTACCTTTGTCAGAATGGTCAATAAATTCTGACAAGTTGAATTACAATCTTCTCAGAAATAATATTTCGAGAACCAGGGGAATAGTAAAATGATGTAGATATTACTATCATTTACTTTCAGAGAACTTATTTTTTTGAAGGAAAGCTGTTAGAGATTTCAACCAAAGAAAAAACCGTTATTTTGATCCAGTTCTCATATTTCTGTCAGTTCTTATAACAGACATTAACTTGAAAGGGAGAGACAGCTCCAAATTTGTGATTCTGTACCCCACAAATTTAAGAAGGCCTAAAAAGGAAAAGTTCCTTTCCAAATGAATATATTTATAATTTCAGCACAGCAGGCTTACTCTTATAACTTAGAATTTGTGTTGTATAATTTATCTGATTTATCTGACGTGGGAAGTCATCCGGAAAGGCCCCGAAGCACTTTGGCAATCAGGAGACATCTTCTAACCATGGCAATTTTTCGACTCTCAGGCGACGGCTTTCTTGCCTCCCAGTTCCAATAGAAAGCAGACCCTGATTAAGTATGTACATTTGTTAGTTTGCATCAGTCTCTTTAAGTCCCCATTTCATAAATTAGACCAGGAGTGATTTCTACCTTTTCTTACTTTAGTATTAACTACTCCAACTCTTGGAGGTCTGGTAGTTTAGGGGGTAACCCATCTATGAGCACTTTCACTCATTTCTGGGTCTTCTGGATGGTGACGATGAGGCAGCCCAGTAATCTCTTGCATGGTTGGACTCCAACAACAGAACTTTGCTGCTCACTAAGCATCGTTTGTCATGGGAGTGAAGTTATGTGTGGAAGTTATCTACATTCACCTCCTTGGAGAGACTCCAATAGCCCAGGATCATTCACTAGCCTACTAGATCTCTCTCTATTAACCCAACTAGGAAACTGTCACCTTCTCATGTTTTTCCCTAGAAAGTATCCTAGGAGTCAAAAATTCTACTCTTCCTATTCCTACCAAAATTCACTTGGTGCTTGTTTTGCACGTCTCAAGACAAAACTTTCATTTAGAATGGAAGGACAGATAAAGTGCTTCTCAGATAAGGTTAAATTCAAGGAGTTCATCATCACCAAGCCCTTATTATATGAAATGTTAAAGGGCCTTATCTAAGAAAAAGAAGTTAAAGAAACATGGACAGTGAAAGGACAACAAATTCACAGTTATTAACAACCACACCTAAAACGAAAGCAAACTAAAAGGACAGCTAGATCAGGAGTGGAAACATAGAAATGAAGATCTCAAGGAGGGTTAGCAACAGGGGAGTGGGAGGAGGGGAAGAGGGGGGGAAGAGACAGAAAATAAGTAGCATAGACAGTAGATAGAAAATAGATGGGGGGGGCAAGAATAGCATGGGAAATATAGAACCTAAAGGACTTGAGACACATGGTCATAAACTAAAGGGGGGGGGGTAATGGTGGGGATGGGGGGGTAGGGTGGAGGGGAATGAAAGAGGGAATAGAACAACTGTAACAGCATAATCAATAAAAAAAATTAAAAAAAAAGACAAACCTCAAGTATGCTGATTCTCTAGAAGGATTCACATCGTGCAAGTTACACCCATAGCTAAGGTTTAGAACAGAAAAGATGTAAAGTAAGAACAAAAGGAAGCTATCCATTGGGTGGAGTTCATAGGGTACAAGGACAAATTTCCAAGTATTTTCTCATCTGAGGTCAACAAATAGAGTGTGTCTTTTCCTTTTCTGTAAGCTGTAAAAATATATCAGGATATTAGGAAGCCATCAGAGAAGGCTTTTATGGAGAGTTGGTCCCATAGGCAAATCCTATGTTATATAACCAGCCATGAAAGCAAAACTCAGGACCCTAACAATGAAACCAGGTACACATCCTCAATCTTGATTATTGTGTCAAAGAATCCTGACAGGGTCATGTGGCATGCTCTATGACTCCTGTTGTGCACACCAGAATTATCAGTCATCAACTTGATCCTTCTGAGGGTTAGATTCCCAGGTGTTGGCCAAAAGTCGGTACAGTTCCAGGTTCCCTTGGAGACGTGCGAGGAGAAAGCAACCAGTCCTGCTATGCTAATTCTCCTCACAGTGCTCTCTTCTGAATCGAATCAGGTGCATATTTATTATTCATTCACTTTTCTGTTTGTGTACTACACTTCAAAATATTTGAAAAAATAAGTCAAGGATCTTAGGCTTTGTTCAAATACTATCTCTAGAAAGCTTTGAAGTAGACTGGCCTTTAGATAATGAGCTAAGAGAGTTTAATTAAAAATTTGAAGTTTAAATTCCAAACATTTTTAACAGCATGTGCATAAGTGTGTTGGGATTTCCAACCACTCTTTCTCAATCATCACTTTGAGTTGGCTCAGTGGGGGTGATTGTTTATTTTCTCTCTGTTTTACCTGCCTCCCTTTTTCTTTTCTAGCATTTGTGTGGAGTCAAATGTCAGATTAGAATTTACATGTGTACATGGGACTTCCCAGAGATGGGACTTGTCATTGACGTGTCATTCTGTAAAGTCTGCAGAGAATGCAAAGTGCAATTGGCTACAAAACACTTCAAGAATGACAGCATTGTACAGGGGCTTCTGTTTGTTTCACATAAGATCTTTGGGGCAGTGCACCTGATCATTAGCTGGTTAGCTGTGTGCACTCTGGAACCCATGACCTGAATCCATCTCAGCTCAGTGAGTCATTAAATCTGCATTTCTTCCTCTGCAGATTGGGAGTAATTTGAGTATTTGTCACAGTGTCATTGTGACAGTTAAATGAAATGAAGGGTATCTTGTTCTATGAATATACAATTTCAGGGTAAGTGTTCAATAAATAACATTATTATTTTTCAGTATTGGTAGAACTTAATAAAAATAGCATTGAATACAGAGTCAGCAGTTCAGGGTTTATTTTTATGGTCCATAGTTTTCTAGCAATGTGAACTTGTATATTTAACTACATGAAGTCTCACATTTCTCCTTCTGCAAAATGGGGAAAATAAGCCCAAATGAGATAAATTGTGTGAAAAAATCTAGCTTACCCATTGGTCATATGATAAATCTGCATTTCATGTTATAAATACAAACTCGACGATATATATTTGTAATTCCCTACTAGTAATAGACTACTCTATAATAGTTCTGTGAAAAAACCATTTTGTTACCTAATATAAATTTTTATGCTCTGTTCAGACATTAGCTTTGAGTGTTATTATGTGTGTGTTTGACAAGAGAGAGAAAATATCCCATTACTTCCAGCACTTGTAAGACTTGCATATCAAGTACACCTCGAGTATAGCCCCGGAATGTATGAGTCACAGAAATGAAATTCTCTATAAATCTAAAAACTTTTGGTTAAAATCATTTTTCTTTGTCACACAGTGAGGTCAAAACATGGTTCTAAAAGTTAAGGAAGAATTATAACACAGGAGAGCTTCCAGGGGCTTTACTGATGCTCTCATTGCTCTTTGGGGATTGTTTTGAACTCGAGACTGGCATTTTTATTCCATCTGGAACATCATTTCTGCTCTGGGATTCTGGCCCTGGGTATCTGTATTCAGAAGAAAGCAAGGCCCTCTTTTTGCAGGAGGGCGTGGCTTTGGAGAGGATGTCAGAGAGGAGGAGTCACTCTTCAGATTGATTTCAGATAATCTTTTGATGAGCTGCATTTGCTAATGTCATCTAAATCCTGCCATCCCTGGAACACAGTGGAAGGGAAATTTGTCCTTGTCATTGCATGGCCAAAGTTGTCTTTTAAAGGGTAGAAGAAGATTAATTAGACTGCAAATTCATCTTCAAAATAAAAGGACAGGCTACTTGGAGGTGGAAGACATTTTTATTAGGAACTCTTAGTGTTCAGCTCAAGTAGTGTGCTTTTGTGCAGGAGAAATAAGGATTTGTCATTAGTATTTCTCATCCAGTTAGTCAAAGAACAACTACATTACTGATTAAACATGTAAAGTTTACTTTATGGCAACATCACCACACTCAGAGATCTTAAAAGGTTTAGCAAAGTATTTTTTTTATCAATGTATGGTTGCCTCTTGTGCATCCCCTGCTAAGAACTGGCTTGCAGCCCAGGCATGTGCCCTGACTGGGAATCGAACCGTGATGCTTCGGTTTGCAGGCCCTTACTCAATCCACTGAGCTACACCAGCCAGGGCAGGAAAGCATTTAAATAAAATAAAAATTGAGCCAGCAAGGCTCTGGAAGATCTTCAAAAGTAAATATTATAATGGCTGCATAAAACACATTGAAAACTAACTTAAGACAGAGAAAGCTTACTCATCATTTTAACCATCATAATGGAAATATATGATTATTTAGTTAAAATTTATTTGCTGTTGACAGTACTTAAAATGTTTTCTTATTTTATATGAAGAAGAAAGCATAACATATAAACAAGTGGGAAAGCAAGACATTTCCACCAAGCAGCCAGGCCCCCCCCCCACTTCTCCAACTGAGTTGTCTTTTGTCAGTACCGTGGGTGTTCTTCAGCACACAGCCACGCTTGCCCCTGTCGTCCTCCGGCATTCAGGCGTGCCGCACGACGACAGGGTTTTCCAGCTACGGTATGATTGCCATAGTTGTGGGGAGATGTTGTGGGGGTCGTTTTGTACATTTTAGGGTGCTTAGCATCACACCCCCCCCCACTTCTACCCACTACATGCCAGTAGCAACACTCCTCCAATCCAGTCATGTTGATCACAAATGTCTCCAGACATCCCCAGATATCTCCTAGGGGGCAAAACTCCCCCTGCAGTAGGGGCAGTGGGATACATTGCCACCCCAGCCTTTACCACACACATTCCCCCAGCCTTCTCAGTGACCTCAATGCCACTCACCGTGGCTATGAAAATGAATTCTGCAAAAGGCAATGCTGACAGGTAAGTGTTAGCATGCTCCTGCAGATCTTGCATGTATGATAGAGATTCTGTTAGAGAAGCTATTTTGTTCTTGTGACCCTCAACCAGCACTCTTCTTTGAAATCTTATCTGTCTAGTTTGTATTTAAAAATCCAGATATAAAAGAAAAAAGTGGTAAGTTGAAGGTCTCATAAACCTAAACTTAGCATACAAAAGCAAATTCTATGTGTCTGAAATACTATATAGTATACTTGTATGTACACACACAGTCTACATTTATTATTGTCAAAGCCAGGATAGCAAGACCCTTGTAACTGCCAGAAATGTTTTCAAATGAGAAAATTAGTAGCATGGTTCACACAGAGTAAAAAT
Source organism: Artibeus jamaicensis (assembly GCF_021234435.1). Lineage (NCBI taxonomy): Eukaryota > Metazoa > Chordata > Mammalia > Chiroptera > Phyllostomidae > Artibeus > Artibeus jamaicensis. The sequence goes on from NW_026521954.1 coordinate 5,774,216, forward strand.
TGTGTGCATTTTCTTCCATGGCAAACAGTCATTTATATATGGCACTTTACTAAAAGTTGAAGATTAGAGAATATAATACTGGAAAAAATGTACTCCTGAAACTGAGAAGGTTTATCTTTGGACTTCCAGTGGCTAGAAATTAGCTCAGCCCCCATCATTGTTGACTCTTAGACATATCCATCCTGAGATGCATTTGGGATCTAGAACCAGAGGAAAGTTATTGCCTCCCAATTTCAAGGGCCACTTCATTTCCCACTGCAGAGAGAAACAAAAACATGACTGAGAGAAGAAAATCACAACTTATGACTGAGCGATTTTTTGAAAAGATTTTTATTTATTTTGTTTTTAGACAGTGGGGAAAGGAGGGAGAAAAAGAGGGAGAAAAACATCAGTGTGTGGTTGCCTCTTGTGTGCCCCTCCATGGGGGAACCTGGCCTGCAACCCAGGCATGTGCCCTGACTGGGAATTGAACATGTGACCCTTTGGTTCACAGGCCAACATTCAATCCACTGAGCTACACCAGCCAGGGCTTTTTTTTTGACTGAGCAATTTTTAAAGCCTGAGTCCTGCCTGTAATATGAGACATGAGGCATCAAGACTGTACATGTTCCCAGAAATGCTCTGTTTACAAAATCTTTTTCAGAAAATAATTGAATTAAAACAGTCACATCACCAGAAAATAAAGAACAAAATTCATACAGAGTTAAGTCTAAATATGTGTTTAGGGAAATACATATTCTTAAGATCTTAAACTGCTTCCTATTTAAATGTCTAAAGCAAACCTGTCCTATTTTCAGTCTCAACCATCTGCTTTCAAGTTAGTCTTGACTTTCTAAATTCTTTCTAAGAACAATGGGACATTGTTTCTTTAACTTTTTATATATATAAAAGATTCATTTTAATGATTTTCTCCGAGTAAAGGAGGCTTGGCGCGAAGATAAGTTGGTGCTATACTCCTGCAAACAGAAATCTGTGAGAAATTTAAATGCCCTTTCTCCAGCTTTACAAAATTATTTCCACTAAAAAAACTCCTTTGGAAAGAGCAGCAAATCACCCCTACACAAAGGAGTGCGGTGTGTGAAGCCTTTCAGCAGCAGAATCCCGGAGGCTTTGCTTTGTGGCACCAGGTGGCTTAACAATTGCTGTCAACTGCAGTGGAAATGCCACACTGATTTTACAGACCCCAGACGGTGCCTGCAGGTAGGAGCTACAATTCCGTAGGAACACCAGCAGCAACCAGGACAGCAGGAGAGAAAGCCTGCCCCCAGCAGAAATGATATGGAGGAACAAATGATGTCTGAGAATAAGTGGTAGAAGAAAAGGAAAGGTGATTGAGAACATTTAAAAATATACATCCAGATTTGAATTGTAAAGATGAAGGTTAAGAGGGTTAGAATCAGGCTTCAGAGTCGCCCTTCTAATGGTCTTGAATTTAAAAACAAGCCTTGATCCAACTTTACATTTGTTTACTATGCCAGATATTATATTTTTAAACTATGGCTTCAACCAACATTAAAGGGTTGTCTTGATGATTTTCCTAAAGTAAGGGAACTTATTTATTTATTTTTAAATTAAGTTTATTGTGCGACATTAATAAAATTTTATAGACTTTAAATGTACAACTCTATGATTCATCATCTGAATGTTACATTATGTGCCCACCACCCAAGGTCAAAGCTCTTTTTACCACCAGACACTTGACCCCTCCACCCTTTACAATCCCCCCCCCCTTTCATTCTGGTAACTGCCATACTGTTGTCTGTGTCTGTGAGTTTTCTTTGTTTATCCTGTTTGTTCATTTGTGCTCTCGGCTTTATATTCCACATGGAAATGGAATCAAATTCTTGACTTTTTTTGTCTGGCTTGTTTCACTTAGCATGATAGTCTCAGGATCCATCGGTGTTGTCACCAATTGCATTCTTTTTAAATTTTTTTAGTTATTTATTTTTAGAGAGAGGGTTTATTTTTAGAGAGAGGGCAGGGGAGGGAGAGAGGGAGAGAAGCATCAATGAGTGGTTGCCTCTCGCATGCCCCCTACTAGGAACCTGGCCTGCAACCCAGGCATTTGACCTGACTGGGAATTGAACCTGTGATCCTTTGATTCACAGGCCCATGCTCAGTTCACTGAGCTACACCAGCCAGGGCAAATGGCAGTATTTCATCTTTCCTTATGACTGAGTAGCATTCCACTGTATATGTGTACCACCTCTTTATCCAATTATCTGTTAAGGTAAGTTTGATCCAAAGATAATTTGGTATAACTTCTATAAGTGGAAATTGGTGAGAACCTTATAAATGCCCTTTTTCTAGCTATAATATAGCTCGGTGTCGGTCACAAGGAAGACCCTAGAAGACTCAAATACAACATTGCAATTGACCACAGGCTCCAATGCTGGAATTTGAAATTCATCATCTGGTTGGCCCAGAAATGATGCCTCTCTTGGGGTTAATACCAGCCACTGTGGTGGGAGGTGAGGAATGGGCAAGAATACTACAGCAGACTAGGGTTTCTCCCATGATTCAAGGACTCCCTTCTATAGCAGTCAAGGACATTGCTCCCAACCTCCTCTCCCCCTCCTCCCCCCCCTCCCCATCCCTAATGTCAGACCTGCATCTTGGTCAGATGGCTTTCTTATCCTTTCCCAGATTCCTCTCTACTTTCTTTTTTAAAAGAACCCTTTTTATTATAACCCTTGAGTGTTGATCCAGTCTTCATGTTACTTTGTGTGACCCAAAGTAACTTGGAGCATGTATTCCTAAGTTAGCATGTTTTTAGCTTCCTGGTTAGATGATTCTGAAATTCTAGTAAAAAGCCAAGTTCTGATGTGTTCTGAATAGTCTGTCTTTCAATGGTTCCTATAAAGTCCTCTCAAAGGTGTGCCCCAAAAGAAAATGAAATGGAAAAGGCAAAATCATAGTATATTAAGTGAAGAGATTTTAAAAGGATTTTAAATTTAGTAAAATTACGATTTCAACTATGTAAAGCAGCATTCATGCAAGAAGTGTGATGTATCATACTAGGTGTTTCTACTCTGTTAACTATTCTTTTTACTTTATTACAAATTTGCTTAAACATGTTAATATTTAATATTATATGGGGAAGAGAAATTAAAAAATATATAAAGTATATTAACCAAGTCAGTGGTAGGGGGATTTGAGATAATGAATTGAACAACTGAAGATATCTCTTAGATCCTTGCTTGCCTGCTTTCTCCAAGAAACAGCAAGGACTAGACTCTTGACTGACTCCTAGTATGTATCTGTGGTACCCTCTCACCACTAAAGTATTTGACAGTTTGGAAATTCCTACTTTTCTGCCAGAGGAGGCATAGTCCTGACCTTTGTGTGGTAGTAGACCGCTCTGACTGATTTTAGGAATTGTATCTCTACCCCTTGTGGCTAAGGGTGAGGGATGACCTTTGGAATGCCAGCTGCAGGAGACAAAGCCTGTTTCTGGTAGCAAACGCTGCCTCAGTTCCTCTCCCTGCCCCCAGAGCTTGGTCGGAAGTCAATGATGGGTAAGACCCCTCACAGCGGGGGGCAACCTAAGCCAGGCTCGATCACCTGGGAGGCCTTCATGGAAGGACTCTGGGGGCTGCAACAAAGAGTAATAGACTCTCGCCCCCGAGCTTTGTCAAAGCCTGAGTCCTCTGACCTCTGGGAGAAGCGCTTCCTGGCTTTAATCCCCTTAAGCCTGAATACCTGATGGGGAGAGGTGCAGCTCCTTGCCTTGCTAGAGCGTGCCCTGGGGAAAATCTAGCACGACAAAGCCTTGCTGATTAACCTGTGAAATCTGCTCTGCTAAGAGTGCTTTCATTCATATGATAAAGGTCCAAGAGGAAATGAGTATATCTCCCAGTTTCTGCAACTCTCTTCCTTACAGACACTGACTCATACCAAGCCCTCAGATCTCTTTGTAATGTTATCTACCCTTTGATCCTTTGCCGCCCTGTATTCCTGTGTATTACAACCCAATTAAAGGCTATGGAAGAAGGCGCTCTAGGCCTTTTTCTCCACAGAGAAACTGGCCGCTGCTGGCCTTTGTCTCCCCTGAGAAACTGGCCACAGCCCACTCCTCCATTCCCAAACAGATCCAGCATGTCTCGGCCATATTTACTCATTCATGAGTGTCCGTGGCACGGGGGGGACCTCGAGAAATAAGTCGCCTCCACAGTAGATATATTTAAGAAACTCCATTATTCCCATTAATACTGTGTGAGACACTTGATGAGGCGCCCAGAGATTCCTGTCCCCCTGGCTGACCACATCAGCCCATGCAGCTGGAAAGCCCTTGGGCATCTCGCTGCCACTCTGCTACATTCTAAGCACCTTAACCAACTGACACCTGTCTCCACGTAGAGTATGTTCATAACCATTTGACAGTTGTAATAGCCTCAACATGAATGACATAAGTAGAAAATATGTGATTTCCTTGACTTTGCTGCACTTACCTCCTTTTGCCACAAACTCCAATTCTCTAATGAAGAAACTGTATTAGAAATTATAATTAGAAAATATAATTTCTAATTAAAGATACTCTATCGTGTGCAGTTTGAAAGTCTCAGGGAAGTATTTACTCCTTTCAAGATTCAAAGTCCTCATCCCATTTACTTTGGCTCATTTAAGGGGCTGCTCTATTCTGGTCTCATTTCCAAGATCACGCTATAGGAAAAAATTTGCATGACCTCACTGCACTGGGGGACCAGGCTGACACCCCTGTTTCCATCTTCCTCTGCCTACAGTGGCACATTCAACTTGTTTCTGTGATTTGGCATCAATTCTCCATTTCTTTTCTGCTGGAGTGTTCATGGATTATTTAACTGATAGTCTTTTTATCTTCTTTGATAAAGGCAAGGCATAATGGTTGGTTTCAGAGAGGTTAGCCATCCCCCACTGACCAGGTACCCACATTTGCTCTGACTATAGTTCAGATGCTCTGAGTCACGTCAGCAGCTCTCCTGGTGTTACCGAACAACAAGAGGTCCAAGGGAGGGGCAATACAATATTTGGCCCACCTAGGGATGCCCAAAACTGCTATACAACAGGGGCCCCTCCCAAAAACAAAATACTAAAATCTACTGGGCCCTTCTGTCCGCTGCCAATTGGAAAGACATCTCTTAATGCCAGAGATTTGTAAAAAGGAAACAAAATGTTTATTTAATGCTATTCAGACCTAATGCCACCACTAAAATATCAAAGTCCTTTAGGTTGTACACCTACACCCACACAGCGCTCCCTTCTCCCACTGTCCCAACTCCGGGTACCATAAATCAGGAAAAGAGCACACGTCTGTATTGCAGGCTGCTGGCACTGTCAGCTGTGTCACTGTGCAGGATCTCGAGTTAATCCAAAGTACTGTGGTACCCTCTCATGGTCCACTGGCAAGAGTCCTTTGTACCCAGTTCCAGTCAAAGTCTCTCTTGCTTTTTCAGGCCACACGGCCAAAGGGGGCTCCCTAAAGCCTCGTGGGCCTCTTCTACCAAAGCTGCAGGAGTCCACACTCCACCAAAAGCATGTGGCTTTCTTCTTCCCCTGGCTGCAGGGATCTCCATTCTGGCAAAGCTGCGTGGTTTTCCCTTTCACCTGGGCAGTTATCCCCTCATGTCCTGGAGCCAGTCTTTTCCAAGCGCCCACCCAGGCCTTCTCACTCAGGAGCACAGACCCTAGTTTCCATCCTGAGTCCAAGCCCTTCTCACTCAGGGGTACAGACCTTAGTTACATCCTCCTGAGTCCCAGTCTTTCTCACTCAGGAGAGCAGCCCTTAGTTACATTCTGAGTCCAAGCCCTTCTCACTCTGGAGAGCAGCCCTTAGTTCCCATCTTGAGTCCCCGCTAGTTCCATCCTGAGTCCCTGCTACTCCCTTCTCACTCAAGAGTGCAGCTCCTAGTTTCCATCCTCGGTCCCAGTCCACTACCTTCTCCCTCACTCAGGAGTGCCTACTACGACCCTAGTTACTTTCTCCTTAGTCCCCTAGCTGCTCTCTACTTCCTGGCTCCAAACTTGGCCACTGCTATTTAACATATCTATGAAACCAGTTAAAGGTTATAGATATGTTAAATAATCATTCCAGAGGTTAGCTGCAAAACTGTTGCTATGCAAAACAGCTCTCAATGGCCTGGCTCCATTCATCCCTTCCCCCTGGGGGGAGGCGGTAAGGACATCTTAATATGTCTCTCCAATATTCCTATACACTTTGAATTCTGGACACCATTCCAAATCTTTTTTTTGGGGGGGGCCCCCCCTGGCGGCACCCTGTATCACTGGGACCTCTATCCCAAAGCCCTCTCTCTACCTCAGGGCTTACTTTGCCCTCCATGGTGGTTGTTTCTGACAGGTGTACAAGCCAGTGCGCTCAGCCATATCCTGTATCCCCTATGAACCGTCAGGAGTTCTGGTGGTTCTCTATTTCATGAAGGCTCTGAGGAGGTCAAGGTTCCGCATCTATGTGCGCACATCCCTCAGCCATTTCTAATGTACTTTCCTGTGTTCTTTATGTATAGCACCATGCTGACCGTGTGGTTTCTTTAAGGAATTTTTCAGGGGAAAAAATTCCCAATAAATAAATAACTACATGAGGCTCTGTCCTCTTACCCTGGGTTTTTGTCCCCACCCCAAAATGTCAGTCTTTCTTTGATCCCTTTATCTGCAGTACAGCTCCAGGAATTCCAACCTTTCCCTGAAAAAGAGCCACCACTTAACTAGTGTCTTCTTTTTCTTTTTTTTAGGTGTTAGGAAAGCTCTGTTTCTTTTTTCTTTTTTTCATTGTTTATTCTTTTACAGCTGTTCCAATTTTTTCCTTTTAGCCCCTCTTCACCTAGCCCACCCCTCTGTCCTGCAGTCAGTACCATTCATACATGTTCTTTGATCAATTCCTTCCCTTTCTTTCCACCCTTTCCCCATTCCTTCCTCCCCTCCTAAAGTTATCAGTCTGTTTCATGTTTCCATGTCTTTGGTTCTGTTTTTCTCATTGGTTTGTTCATTAGATCCCTGTTATAATGGAGGTCACATGGTATTTGTCTTTAGCCAACTGGCTTATTTCATGTAGCATAAGAGTCTCCAGTTCTATCTACGATGTCACAAAAGGTAGGAAAAGGTCTTCCTTCCTCTTCCTTTCTGCTGCACAGTATTCCATTGTGTAAGTGCACCACACTACTCACCTCTCAGTCAGTGTCTGCCATCAATGGGGGAAGAGCTTTTAAATTCTTTGTGGTGGTTGAGTGTTTCTCCTTGTGGGACACTCCTCTGCTCTGTGTTCTGCAACAGTGCCACCCTTTCCTTTCATTGCCTTTATTGAAAAGGTCTGGAACAAACCTAGATTACTAAAATAGAAGATAGATGGGCGTTATCCCAACACCACTCCCTCACATTGGAGTGTCTTTTACCATTTTAACTTCTTTGGTAGGATGATACTCTCTTTCATATATTTATATAAATTTTAAGTAATCGTTCAGTAAACTAAAAGATAGTTACAGTTAACATTCCCATTTTACAGATATTAAAATCGAGGCACAGAAGGTGACAGTAATTACCCCAGATTTTTAAACTGGAAAGGGGCGTGTCTGACATGCTCACCAGGCCTATCAATTTGAAGCCCTCGTTTCCTTGACTTCAAGCCTACTAAAACCACATGCCCTGTCATGCATTCTATTTCCTGTGCTGCTTCGACACATAACCTAATTTCTGGTTGAGAAAAGGGGGAGAGAGAGGAGGGGAAGTCATTTTATTGCCACAGCTCTTGTAATCAATTTCTTTTTTTTTAGCCACTCCTCCCAGAGCGGGGGAGGCCTGCAAAAACCCCAAAGGCATTCGCTCAATACCTTGATACGCATTTTTCCAAGATGACAGTTATATTTACTCCTTTTCAGAAGAGTGTGAATCCCTGGGCCCTTAAGTAGACATATATGTAGTTCTTTCATAAAGCCTCTGGGCAGTTGTTTAAACCTTTGACTTATACAAGGATTTGAGTAAAGCCTCCACTTTAGGAAACTGTAATTACTGAGCATGGGTCGATGCAAAAGTCCTCCCTACTTCTCCCTTCCTCCCCTAATGCACAGAAGCTGAAAATAATAATGGGGGGGGGGGAGACAGAAAAGTTACAAACCAAAAATGAAAACAGCAGAACTAGGGCATTAATGAAGTCACTTCTATAAGATAATTTTGTTGAACACTCTAGTTAAGGAGAGGTTGATATTTAAACCTAATTTTACACATCTATTTATAGCTATAATTTGTGGCCTAACGGTAGGTCAACTTAGTAAAGTTTTTCAGTTTGGTCAGGTCACAATCAATACATTATTTCATAAATTTCTATTATTCATTGAAGTAGGAAGTAGGCAGTTTGGTGATTTCAACTTAGAGTGACATTTAAAAAAATTTTGTCCTATTGAAAGTGAAAAAAAATTCTTGCTTTCATTTTGCACAATTTGACCTATCCCAAATCAATAGCTTGAAACTCTTAACTTGTAACATCATAAGAAATGATGCTCAGTTGATTATTTCTTGAAATAGCTCGAGTAGGCCCACTTTGTCCAAAGCACTCGGCAGCACCTCTGCTGCTTAAACCCAGGCAAGTCTGATTGCCACAAAAACAGAACATCTGGCTTCAGGGAACTCCAGGTCTTAATACTAATGTATTTTCTTTTTTTGGAACTCATTTACTTTACTACTTTGAAACTCATTTCTGTAATGCAAGACCAGAAATAGTCAAGTTTCGCCAGGCTTTGAGTCTTAGTTAATGATTGCATGTTTACACTGATTTTGTTGACTTTCCCTTCACTTGGTCAGAATTCTGATGCTGCTGTTGCTGTTTAAAAGACTTCCTTGTTATAATGTGGGTTATATTTGCTTACTTTTGTCAAAAGAGGATACAACTTCAAATATCCACTTTCTATGTCTGTGTTTTATTTCTGTGCATATTCTATATAACCATTCTTTAGGGTACACAGAGGATGCAAAAAAAAATATGGAATCCCAGTCTAAAGGAGAATACATTTTCATTATATAGTCAAGATAAAAATGCTTAATTTGTAGTGGTTGAAGAAAAAAGGCAGACCCTATTTTGCCATGTATAATGCGCATCCACATTTTTGGCCTGAACTTTCATGAAAGAGTATTTTGTATTTATTTGTTTGTTTGTTTATCTATTTATTTATATTTAGATGTTTACTTTTGCATGATAAAGGTATTTTTAACATATTATGGTACAACAAATTTTATGTAACAAATAACTATAAAACACAAGAACAAATACAAGGTACAAGACCTTTTATGTACCAGTGACAAATTTATGATATTTACATATGGAATTAGTACTACCCATGTCTGATTCATGACCTTATTTTTTCCTCAAAACTTTGGGTAAAAAATGTATATTGTACACAGCAAAATACGGGTATGTTTGTTTTAAGCAAGCTACTTGCATCTTTTTAACTGCCCCTCCGGAAACTAGATGGTGCTGCCATCAGCATCACTGAAATAGTTCCCACAGAGGCTTCATATTGATTTTATTGTTGTCTCACTCCAAATGCAGCACAGATCTGTCTGATCAGCAGAGCCCAGGCCACGTGTCTTCACTTTAGCTGAAAAGGAGCCCAGAAATACCAATATCTAACTTCCGTGATGGTAATTTACAAAGAGAGGAGTCCCCCAGATAAGGGAAGAGTGTTCAGTTGTCTCATATGACATTCAAGAGGAATGACTAATAGTCTCACTAGATAACACTAAAGCGAGTTAAAAACAATCATTTCATTATTATGGCATCGGATGAATTGCTGAATAATGTGGTTTAGAGTACATATTTGCTAGGGTTTCCAGCAGCAGCTGCAGCAGCAGCAGCAGCAATAAAACCATTAAAAATAGTAATATTACTTGAACACCTCTGTTATAATTTTTTGTGGATTATCTCATTTAATTTTTTGGTAGACCTAAGAGACAACACTATTATAACCCATATTATACTAATAGGGGGCTGAATAATAGCTCCCGAAGATGTCCCCATCATAAGTGCCAAAACCTGTGAATATGTAACCTTATATGCCAAAAAGGAACATTGTTAATGGAGCTAAATTTAGGATCTTAAAATGTGAAGCTTGTTCTGGATTATCAAAACGGGCCCACATGTAATCCTGAGGGTCCTTATGATAGAGAAGGTCACGATGAGGTCAGAGTGAGAGAAGGTCAAAATCCAAGAATGAGATATGACAATAGACGCAGAGGTTGGAATGATGAGCTTTGAAGGAGGAGGGGACAATAAGTCAAGGAGGGAAGGTGGTTTCTAGAAGCTGGAAAAGGCAATAAAAGATATTTTTGCTACAGCTTCCAGAAGGAATGCAGGTGTTTTCACACCTTTATTTTTCACTCTAAGACTCATATTAGACTCTGACCTCCAAAATTGTTAAAGCAACAGCTGTTAAGTCACTAAGTTTGTGGTACTTTGTTATAGCATCAATAGAAAACTTATATAACCCCATCTTACAGGTGAGAAAGGCGAGGCTTAGAAAATGTAATTTGTTTGCCTCAATTTTCATAGCTAATTGCTATGAAACAAATCCAGGAGAGCCAGGACTTGGGGTCATGTTTGTGGGACCTCAAAGTCTACTCAACTGATCTCATGCTCCATGCCTTCGACTATGCTGTGGGCACGCGTTCTGGGAGCAAAAGAAAGGAGACAGTGTCTCGTGGGATTTTATGACAGCACCTTAGAAAATGGATCAGATTTTAATAAGCAAATATGAGCAAAAATGTTTTCTAAGTAAAATTGCAGAATTTATGGAGGCAGAGCTCATCACTCTGGCATTTTATTTTCACTTGCTTTTTATCTTTAATTATAGTTGACATTAGCATTATAGTAATTTAAGGTATACAACCTAGTGATTCAGCATTTATAATTTATGAAGTGATCATTCCAACAAGTTTAGTAACCATGTTACTATACATAGTTAATACGGTATTATTGACTGCATTCCCTCTGTCCACATTGCATCCTGTGACTTATTTTCCAACTGGAAGTTTGATTTTCTTAGTTCCTGTCCCCTTTTCTGGCCATCCCCCGATGCCCCTGTCCTCTGGCGACCATCAGTTTGTTTTTTGTGTCTATGAGTTTGTTTCTACTTTGTTTTGTTATTTCATTTGTTTTGATCTTTAGATTCCTTGTGTAAGTGAAATCATAGTATATATTTCTTTCTCTGACTTATTTTACTTAGCATAATACTCTCTGAGTCCATTTATGTTTGTCACAAAGATTTAATTCTTGTTATGTTTGAGTGGTATTTCACTGCATTTTTATACCACACCTTTATCCACTCGTCTGTCAATGGACTGTAGGTTGCTTTCATATCTTGGCTATTGTAGATAATGCAGCAGTGAAAACAAGGATGCATATATCTTTTTGAATTAATGTTTTCATTTTCTTCGAATAAATACTCAGAAGTGAAGTTGATGGGTCTAAAAATAGCTCTATTTTTTAGAACTATTTACTCTGTGAAGTCAGAGGTTTTGTCTGTTTAGTGTACTGCTAATTCTTATTGCTAGAATAGTTCTGGCATCCAGGGACACCCAGTTAATATGGGTCTAATGAAAATGAAGCCTTTGGGTAATGGCTTAGAATACTTTTTCATAGTGACTTGGAATTATTAATGTAAACATAGTATTTAACCAGAAAGCAGTCATGTCCTAATTGGTGAAATATAAAAGAGTTTCCTCCAATATTCAATGGTGCCATCTTGCAATTTTTATCTTTTTTCTTTTTATTGAGATATAATTAATAAATAATGTCATATTAGTTTTAGGTATACAACATTAATGACTTAATATTTGTATAGAGAAGTGATCCCCTAGTAAGTCTCATTAACAGAGACTTACAATATTTTCTTGTGATGAAAACTTTTAACATGTACCCTTTGAGCAATTTTTAAATCTATAATACAATATTACTATTTATTTTGTAATTGGAATTTTGGCTGCCTGTTTTGTATCCCTTTCTACACTGTTAGACATCAGTTCTTGATGTTCTGAAAGCATCTTCCTGACAATGTCAGTAATGACCTTCACCACCTTAAAATCTCCTCTTACAAAATCCTTAGCAGCAGGAACTGCGTTCTTCTTTTCCCTTCAGTTCCCAGTGCCACATGAGCACGGCCAGTTTTGTGTCAGGTCTGAAGTCCTGGCTTGACAAATGAGATTACAAGCCTCTTAAACATCAATTTTATATATGGTCACTTGCACTTCACAGATTTACTTTCTATTTTCTCTTAAACCATTGTAGAAGTTTACATTTAATATAAAGTAGTATATCTCATTAATTCATAAAAAACATCATGTCATCGAACCAATAAAAATTAACGTTCAGGAATTGTACAGCTATAAGGGCCTGGTGTGTATCATATGGCATTGGAGACATTTATGGCAAAGAGTACCCCCAAATGGTCTTTATATTATATTTCAAGGAGCAATTCTGCAACCGACCTCTATCCTTATTCTTTAGGTACCACGTGGTCCTAAAGTGACATGATTAAATCTAGGAAAATGCAATATTACTTCTGAAATTGAATGTTGACCGTTATCTTTCTTACTGCAACCTGCAATTTCCGATTAACTATACAGTTAATAACATCTTCATGTGGAAGAAAGAAAGAATTCTTATTGAAGGACTTATGTGAAGGTTACATGTATTAGTTTTTAATGCTTCTGAGCCCTTTGGGGCTATCTTGGCAACCACTGCATATAAAATATGGATTTCATAAACAAAAGCAGAATCTGAGACTCATTATTAGTTTCTTTTTCTGTGAGTTCTACCAAGTCTTTGTTATCTGCAATGGGAAAAAAATCTGTGTTTTTTCCTTGTAAAATCTGTCAGTTCAGTTCATCCACTTGAAAACTGTTATTACTTCATGGAAAGTCTCCTCATAAGATGAAAAGTGAAACTAATGTCAGGTCACAATTGTAAATCACTGTAAATAGGTTGGTGGTACTTACAAGTGAAAGAATAAAAGGTTATAAAAGATTCAATGCTAAATAATTTTGTTCCCTAATCTTTGGCTGAAAAATTGTATAAATCTCTCCCTTTAAAATTTGTTGTATTTTTGCATTTATTGTTCTCTTTTGTATTAAGATTCCCTCCATCCATCCACCATTTCTTTCTTTCTCTCTTTCCTTCCCTCCTCCCTCCCTCCCTCCCTCCCTCCCTCCCTCCCTCCCTCCCTCCCTCCCTTCCTTCCTTCCTTCCTTCCTTCCTTCCTTCCTTCCTTCCTTCCTTCCTTCCTTCCTTCCTTCCTTCCTTCCTTTCTTCTTTCTTTTCTACAAACATCAATTAAGTATCTTCTATATGCTAACATCCACCCTGGGTACTGCTTAAGCGAAGCAGACAAGCATTCAACTGCAAATACTCATCATCTAATACGGCAAACAGGTAGGCTTAATAATAAAAGTATAACGTGGTCATTTTTAAGATAGATTAAAAAAAAAGTGCTACCCAACCAGAAGAACTGTACTGTTGACTTTGCGGGTGGAGGCCGATTTTACTGTGTGGTCACAAAAGAGCCACAAAAGTTTCTCTTTGCTTACGTCCAACTATCACCTTCATCCAAAGACATGTATTTAAGTGTCTGATACTGTTGAGGCTCAAAAGAAGTATATAAAGTTGTTAAAAATGAGTTTGTAACAAACTAAAAACATATTCTTAAGAAATATTTCCTTAAGTTTTTCAAGAAGGTCATGTTGGAGATTATCATCATAAAAATCCATCATAATACTCCTTAACTCACATTATGATACTTTAATTAGATAGTTAGCTATAGGTATGGTCATTAATATTCATAACTTTTAAAGAAATACAACACATGCATTCACTTAAACTTAGTGATCACCAAGTACCATGCTAAATGTTGAGGATAACATTTTAGAAATTAGCATGACAGAAACTTCATGAGTTGTCATTTCATAGAAAAGATAGATTCCTCCTAAATAAGTGAGTTTAAAGAATGAAAAACTCATATATGATTTTTATTATGCAGATGACAGCACTTAAAGATCAATTCAAATTCTCTTCTATTTCCTATTCACTGTGTCTACATAATATTTCTCCCTAAGTCTTACAGTTACGGAAATAGGATATCTAGACTTTTTTAGGTCTTTATTGACTCCTGAACTAAATGGGCCTTCACTTGGCCAATTTGCCATTTACATTTCAAGTTAATATTATTTGCAGAGGTACAAATATACTTGACGATATCAAAAGTTATTGTAATTGTTTAGTCCATTTTTGCATAATACAAAACAAGCCTGGTAATTATACACATACAAGCCTGAATCAAAAGACTATGGATAAGACTGATGTATCCCAGTGTGCCTTTGTTGTGCTATTTTATATTGTCTTTAGGGGAGATGGGGCAAGAGCACACCGCTGTGAGTTAGGTTACTGTGGTTTTTCCCTAAAGGATTGGATGTTCCCACTGTCATTTGCCCTAAATAAGTAAGATCCCTTTTTTGAAAACTGGGGAGAAAAGTTGCTTTCTGGGTCTGAGTAGAAACAGGTGATGGAAACAGAGAAGAAATCTTCTAGATTATAAGTGATTCTAGATGTCAAAGGAGGGATGATGTGACCTTCCCTAAACTACACAGAGCTGATATAAACCAAAGAACTGGTGCAAGAGACCCCAAGATAGGTCTGGCCTTATCAGTAGTTTTTCCTCTTTCATGATTTCTTCACCTTCAGCCTTGTAAAAGTCAACCCTATTTTCAATTTGACTATAAAGGGTTAGGGATGGGAAAATTCACAGGCACTGAGTTCTGCCCTAGACGATAGGTGGAGGCAACATGGCAGTCATGGTCGAAGAGAGTGAAGAGGCTGTCTCATCAGCCCCAGCTGAAGCTGAAGTTACCTGGCTGGTGTGGCTCAGTGGATTGAGTGCTGGCCAGGTCCCCAGTGGGGGGCATGTGAGAGGCAACATTGATGTTTCTCTCTCTCTGTTTCTCCCTCTCTTCCCCTCTCTCTAAAATAAATAAATTAATAAATAAAATCTTTTTTAAAAAAAGAAGCTGAGGCACACCACTGTGGCACGGTGTGCTTAATGGAGCAAAGTGATCTGGGGAACTTCATCCTGAACACAGCTGAGGCCCTGGGAACAGTTATTAAAATGCCAGGAGATACCTAGGATTTGAGCTATCTTGAATTTAGCCTATTTGTCTAAGCCATTACAATTTTAAAGTAAAAATTAAATGCTGTGATATTTTGTAGCCCCAGATTAAAGAGGTGTAGGATATATGGTTCCTCAAAAAATATCTGTTTTTATTGCTTGCTAAGTTTTGCATAGCACAACTGTAGAAGGTACCATTTACACCATAGCTTATTCGAATAGTGCCTTCTGGAATTGTGTGGAGACTATCTGCTTGGATCTATTCAGTGACCTTGTCGAGTTGTAGCATTTGTTTTCCAGCTTTATATGCATTCATTCTTTATGTGCATGAGTTAATTTAATGCACCATCTATTTTATCTTTAACATTCTTGGGAACTATCTTTTGCTTAGATTTCCCATTCTACTGTCGACAATCTGTCTTCATCACCAAATAAGGCTTTAAAAACACAAATCACTTTTTAAAAAAGTGTCATTAGCATATGCAATCAAAATTAAGTCTACATTTTGCCAGTTTCTGTTTCATGGAAAATTTGATTTTTATTTCTGTTTTTTATTTTCAGTCTTTTATTATCTTCCAAAGGTACTGAAATACATGAAGAAGTAGTCAAGTATCTCATTCCAACTTTTCTTCCTAATTAAAAAGAAAATAATTAAGCCATGTACATTTTATAGTTTTTTATAAGAGCTCATAAATATTTTATCTGGTCTGAAAATTTGTCACTAGGTTTGTGAGAATTGCCTCGGGGAACTTTTCTTTATTCAAATTTGAAATGTGCAGTTATATTTAAAATTAAACATTGTTTCTTTTCCTATTTATTACTAGTGAATCTGGTTGGTTTTATGATTCAGATTTTCTTTGGAAATGTAATTTCACGATTACATGGGAGATAGGAGTTTGTTCCACTAAGCTTTGTGTCAACTTCTATTGGCTCTAAGTAGATGGTATGTATTTGTGTGTGAGACACACCCATCTTTGTAGGTTAAGGGTGTAGCTCCTTTCTATTTAAACCTGTGCAACTTTAAACTTTTTTTAAATATATTTTATTTATTCTTTAGAGATGGGGAATGGAGGGAGAAAGACAGGGGAAGAATCATCCACGTGTGAGAGAAACATTAATTGGTTGCATCCTGCATGCCCCCAACTGGGACCTGTATTTAAAATACATGTATTTTATTTAAAAACCTGTGGAACTTTTCATTTAATACTTCCTTGCCCTATTTAACACTCCTTTACCTTTATCCTTCTTCCCAACCCTTCATGTTTTGCGGGAGTATTGAAGCCCGTGACTATTCCTGCCCATGACATAAACATTCTATATAAGAGCAAGGTGTCCCAACGGAAGCTGGATGTTGTTCATTGGTTTTGCCTCATCAGGGCAACTTCCAGATGCTTGCACTCTCGACTTTCTCTTTCATTAACATTTGCTTTTTTTTGCTTTTTTACATTTGTTATGACCTTCTTAAAATCCTACTCACTTCGCTTAAGAAAAGAAATAATTGTGCCTTGGGCTTTGAATTGCTTTTAATTGTACATCTTGCTTCTTGTCATTAATGTTCCTCAATTTTCTCCAACTCCAAGTGCTTTTTAAAGAAACTGTTTGATAACTTGCTATTATTAATCATCAAAGCTCTATTTAATTATTATTTTGGCTTCCATTTTTCTTTGCTTTTCCACTCTCCAATTCTGAAACTCTTTTTAGACAATTCAGAATTTAGGGCAAAAATTTAGGGTACACTGATTTTTCAATCATTTTATATATTCTTGTTTTTTTTTATTAAAAAAAATTCACTATGGTAAGAACACTCAATATTATCTCTACCCTGCTAACAAATTTTTAGTGTATAGTACATTTTTGTTGCACGGTATGTTTTTGTTGCCTATAGGACAGTGTTGTATATTTCACTGTTGTGTTTGTATGGATTTGAATATTTTAGACACTTTGTATAAGAGGGACCAGATAGTATCTAACTTGTGGCTGCTGGCTTACTTCACTTAGCGTAATGTCCTTATGGTTCATCCATGTTGATTCATATCACAGGATTTCCTTTTTTTAAGGCTACATAGAATGCTATTGTGTGTATATACCACCTTTTCATGCCTTTATCTGTTGATGGAAATTTAGGTTGTTTTTACCTCATGACTTTCGTGAACAGTGCTGCAATGAACATAGCAATGCTAATATATATTTGAAATGCTGATTTCAATTTCTTTAATCAATACCCAGAAGTGGGCTTGCAGAATCATATGGTAGTTCCATTTTTAAGTTTTGATGAACCTCCATACTTTTTTCCATAGTGGCTACACTGTTTTGCATTTCTACCAACAGTGCCAAACAAAAAGAAAAAAAGTCCTCAGGAATAAACTCATCTAAGAAAGTGAAAGAATTGTATACTGAAAACTATAAAATATTAATGATAGAAATTAAAGAAGAAACAAAATAGTTGGAAGACATTCATGTTCGTAGGTTGGAAGACTTGGTATTATTAAAATGTCCATATTACCCAAAGCAATCTACAGATTCAATGAAATTTCTATCAGAATCCTAATCAACAAAACAAAAAGTAAGCAAAATACAACCAGAGACACTGAAATAAAGAACAAACTCAGTAACCAGAGAGGAGGAGAGAGAGGTATAATAGGGGAAGGACCATCAAGGAACATGTATAGAGGACACATGGACAAAACCAAAAAGGGTGTGTTTGAGGAGACAATTGTACTTGAACAACAATAAGAAAAATAAATGTTCCATAAGGGATGTTAAATTTAAAAAAGATTTTTTAACATTCAATTTTAAATCAATGTAATTTATCAAATTAAAATAATAAAGGAGAGAAACCATTTGATCTTCTCAAAAAAAACCCAAATGATATTTTTCATAGAAATAGAAAAAACCATTTAACCAGTTTATAGTCTTACCATTTTGTATACATCTGGAAACTAATGACATAACCTTGTAAATGACAAAACTATGTAATAAATATAAAAATGCCTTGTCACTTATTCTGGTGAATTACCCACTCTATGCAGCTATAAATAACTGTTAAAATAAGCTGTGGCATTTCATCCTGTTGGGAATTCTAGAGGCTTTCTTTTAAGTACAATTGAGAGAGGATTGTGTTCCTTATAATCCTACATTTCAGATTGTTTCAACTGTTGTTATTAGAAAGAGAATCAAAGCACTGGACAATGGATTCTCAATAACATAAATTCAGAATACAACACATTGGAAATTTATAATTTGATTATATACTTTTCAAAAAATTGAAATAACAAAACCTCTTGTTTTATGTGAATAGAATGTTATTGGATGCCATGTCTATTATTAAAGCAGCATCTTTTTGTACACGTATAATTAAATGAATAGCTCTGTTTTTAACAATTTCAAAATGAGTATGATGACCATGCAACATGAATTATAAATAAGATGGAAAATGACAAATATACTAAGGGTCAACCTGTCTTTCCACAAAATAGAAACTATGTTTTTCTCATTTTGTTCCAGCCATTTACTATGTTTAAACAGAAAATGTTTCTATAATATCAAATGACATTTCCCCCCTTTTCTGTAATGCTGGCCTCACAATCACCATCCCCCCACCTCCCCCATCAAAGACATTTATTGCTTCAGGGAGATGTTGGCTCCTGCCTTGACCAAAGTTATCATTGCTTCGTTTATAGTATGAAGTCTGACCTCTTTGAGTTTTTAGAGAAATAATGCTTTTGAAAGTCATACTATATTAAGGAAGAACTCTTCTAAATTCCCAGTTTTTCTTTATTATATTGAGTCAAATGTAGTTGCCTTGAATGATATAATCTCACTCTAAATGACAAGGACAGCCCTGATTTTTACCTTTTGTTCGGTTGTCACATCCAGTGTAGTGCTTGTCCTTCTCCCTTTTATTTTCAAAGGTGCCCCAGTTTTAAGGCTACTTTATATATTTACCTCAACTATAAGGGTAGATAAGGAGAAGAATGTAAAATAAATTCCTCTGAAACATGAATGGAAAGCTGAAAACTCCTCTATTCTTGAAAAGAAGAAAAATAGGGCAGAAGACCAAGAGGTCAAACATGGGTGTCCTTAGTTGCCACCTCTCCTGGTGGTAAACCTGGTAGGAGAGTATGGTAAATATATCTAAACAGGTTTAATGGAGGAAACCAATGCGTGTGTATTTGGGGTCAGAGATAAGTGCTGTGTTGCTTCTTGGTTCTTTCCTATGTCCTGGGAGCTTTCGTAAAGCTTGGAAAGCATATGTGGTCAATAGGATGCCATGTTCCACCCAAGTGCCCTCTGTTACATTCACAGTGGCTGCTGGCCTGTTCTGAATCCCTGCAGCCTGTACTTGGTGTGATGTGAGATTCCCAAGTCTTCAGACACCTGGTCGTACACTTAGAAGTGAAGAAATAAATCTAGCCAGAGTAGGTCCAGGGTGAGAACAAGAAATAAATGAAGGATGACAGGCTTACGCAGCAGTGACCAGTCGGTAGGCCACACAAAGGACTTAATTATGGAGTCGAAATTCTTCCCCGCCACCACGAAAACACAAATTTTTTCTCTGGCATGCAACATCATCTTGAGATGAACAAAAGGGAATCTGGTCTTTGATTAGACTGACATACCAGTGTTTGGGTTGAGCTTTTTCCTGTACTTCATGTCTTTATAATTTATCTATTCATAAGCACATATGTAAATACACATAGTTCATATATTTGGTTTTAAAATATAAACATGAAATGTTCATGGTATAAGAGATTTTTAAAAATATGTCTAGTTCAGTTTGCCTTCTTTCCTATGCAGGAAGTAGTTGAAGGTGACCTGGAAATTAAATGAATTGCCACGGTTACTTAATTGGTAAATAAATAAGCAACAAAACCAGCACTTTATGAAAGCTCATTTCATAACCAGGTCAGTGTTTTCCCACACAAAGGAATGGATTAAGATTATTTATTTTTTATCATTGCCAATATAGAGTTTACTACTTCATTTCTTATTTATAAAAAATAAATTTATCACTATGAATAATTTTAATGAAAAGCTGAATAAAATATTCTTCTTACCATTAAGAATTTACTATTTAATATGAGTTAGAATTGTAAACAAAAATATAGAACTTCATTGTCATAAAAGAAAGGGAGAAAAATGCATATATAAATGATTCAAAGCCTACACTTGTTTATCAGTATAGTATAGATTACAGTATAATTGGGATGTCACTAATTCTGCCAATTGTTAACTATAATTCTATAGATTCTAAATTTCTATTTAACTATAAGAAGATCCCTTTATTCCACATAATCCTTTTTTCAAATATGCCCAAGAATCCTCGGTGATACTAAGACAAATAAACCAAACAAAGATCGTTTAAGCTCTTCTAGTGGTGGATCCTAGGTAAAGCCATTTCCCTTTAAGAATTTCAGAGTCAGAGACAGGACGTTGAGATGTCATGTACAGTCAGAGCTGCTCCTTGCTGCACTGCGGTCCTTCCTCCAGGACAGCAACAGCTGTCCACCCTCTTGTCTTCTCTGCTTTTCGACAGTATCAACCCATTGTCCTGGCTTCTGCAATCTCCCTCAGAGGTCTGAACTCAAAGGCATTGTCTCCAGGTTTCTAGTAGTCTGCTCTCCCTCCAGGAAGGAGGCCTATTTATAGGCTGTTATAAACAGCTTATAGCTGTTTATAAGCAAGGTTTTTCATTATTAGCATTTGTATATCCATTCACTCATTGAAACAATACATCTTATTAGGCACCTTTTTCATGCTAAGCACCCTCTATTTTAAAAAGAGGACATAGAGAAGGTTCAGATCTTGGGTGACTAAGAACTGTCCTACTTTTATATGGACAAAGGCTGCTGCACAGATTCACCTATCACCTGAATTCTTCCTTATCTTCCGGGATATTTTTTCAAGGGCCCTGTATTTATTCTTCATTCCATAGAGTAGGAAGTATTAATTAAGGCACCAAGAATAGGATCAGAAAGTTCTTTTTTTTCCAGCCCTTGTGTAGTGCTGGGCTCATAGTAGATTCGAAATACCTATCTCAAAAATGACCCATACAGTTGGTCAGACACGACTTAACACAGATTATGGATAGCTTCCAATTGTTTCCAAATGCTCATCTGGAGGCCAGAAAATTCCAAAATACCATATAAAGAATTTCTCTGTAACAGCATTTGGAATCAGAAAAATTATGTTTTCCTAGACAAAGTAGGGTATATCCAGGTGGATGAGGGAACAGATTTATTTTACTATGTACCAGACTATTACAGTCCTAAAACAATGCTGGTTAAAATAGACTTTTATATGAAATACACACAGAGCTAGAATAATTTTAGAGAGGACTGCAACTAGCATTTCTAATACTTCTTAAATTAGATGTCATTCAAAATTTATAGATCTCAAGTCTGGAAGAGATAATAGGGTTTACACACCATAAATTACCTTGCACCTGTTGAAGGGCTTCGGGCACCAATGCCAAAGTCAAGCCCAGAAACAGTTTTTGGTAGCAAAATGGATGGCTCTTCCTCTTCAGTGGGAAATGAAGATCGTAAATTGTCTTATGTCCACTCAAATCAGGCTTTGTTGCCAAAACAGTAAAGGACAGATGAGGTTTTACAAGTGAGTTACAAATCTCTTTTCGGTTTCCCAAGTAAATTCCAGATATCTTTTTAGTTTTCAGAATGTTTTAGGATTCTGGGAAGGCAAGTAAAGGATTGTGAACTCCTGTTGTTTTGTCACTAACCCCTGGAGATCGCTGAGAATCGCTAGAACTCCATCCTGACCTCCAGATTAAGAACAAATACAGCTGCCTTTGTTGACCTGGGCAATATTTGCAGTAGTCACCAAATAGTATTTTATATATATGTGACACTGTGGTGTTATGTTATTTTATCTATTATATATAATAATATCATATTTTATATATAATATACTAAGATCATTATATTAAGATAACTAATTTTATATTATGTTACGTCATATAACATGGGATCCTTAAAACAATGTTTTTACCTGAAATTTCTTTGACAGTTGCTTGTATTATACCTATACCTGGTGATAAGGTTTTGAGGGAGAAGCTAATCCTTTTTTCAAACATTTTGGGGGCTTGCAGTTATCCACTAAAAATGACATAGGAGCTTTGAAGACCAGATCGGCTTAAGTTGTTTGGCAATAGTTTAGTTTTAAATGTTATATATAAAACAAAAGAATGGAAATTGGATTGTTATCTGCAGTCTGTTCTCAGTGTATCATCACATTTTTTGGTGGGTGGGAAGGAGGAGGAATATTTTTACAAACTTACTTTAAGGCATCTAATATATGAAAGAGATATAAAGTTTTCTAAACTATGTTACATTTTGTTTTAATTTCAAAAGTATTTTCTTAAATCAGTAACAAATTATGCATGTCATATATTTATGGCATGTAACTGGTGACTACTTAGCTTTTTTAAATTAGTTTTTGAGATGATTATAGATTCACATAAAGTTGTAAGAAATAATGCAGAGATATTGTGTACCCTTTGCTAGTACCAAATGGTAAGGCCTTATAAAACCATAGTATGACAACATAACTAGGATATTGACATTGACATTGATGTTGTCAAAATACAGAACGATCCCATAACCACAGGTTTCATTCATCTTGCCTGTTTATAGCCACAGCCTCTTACCTCCCATCCCCATCTTTAACCAACAGGGAATCAGTAAACTGTTTCCATTTTTATAGTTTTGTCATTTTAAGAACTTTATATAAATGGAATCATACATCATATACTATGTAACTTGTTTGGGATTGGTTCTTTTCACTCAGAATAAGTCTCTGGAGATTCATCCATATTGTTATATGTGTTAATCGGTCTGCTGCTGTTATTGCTTGTCTTTTGCGAAGTAGTATCACATATGGATTTACCACAGTTTGTTAAAACTTTCACCTGCTGAAGGATATCTAAATTGCTTCCAGTTTGGACTATTACAAAGTAAACTGCAGTGAACATTTGGGTAAAGGTTTTTGTGTGAACATAAGTCTTAAGTTCTCTGGGATAAATGTCTAAGAATGTAACTGTTAAGTCATGTAGTAGTTGTATGTTTAGTTTACTAATGAAAGATAAATGGATAAAAAAACGCCATGGTATATTTATACAGTGGAATACTATGTAGCCATAAAAAGAAGGAACTTCTACCTTTTGAAGCAGTGTGGATGGACATGGAGATTTTCATCCTAAGTGAAATAAGCCAGTCAGAGAAAGACAAATACCATACGATCTCACTTATGTGGAATGTAATTAACAAAAATAAACTGACAAGTAAAATAGAAATAGAGACATGGATATGTGAAACAGATGGACAGCTATTAGAGGGGAGGAGAAAGGAGAAGACTGAATGAAAGAAGGGGAAGGGGTTATCCAAAGACCATAAACACAATCCATAGACATGGACAACACTGGTGATGACCAGGGGAAGGGTGGGAGGCTGGGTGGAGGTGGGCAGAGGGCAGGAAAATGGGGACATCTGTAATAAAAATAGAATAAAATAAATTTCCAAATGTTTTCAGAGAATGCACATTTACATTCACACTACAGTGCAATTCCGTTTCTACACATCCTTACCAGCATTTGGTTCCGTCATTATTTTTCACTTCAGCCATTCTGAAGGTGTGTAGTGAGAATTCAAGTTTTCCTTTCCCTAATGACTGATGATGTGAACATCTTTTCATGTCCTTATTTATCATCTATATATTCTCTTTAACAATATATCTTATGTTGTATGTTCATTTTCTAATTAGATTATTTGACTTTTACTGATGAGATTAGAAAATTATATGTTGTAGATATTAGTCCTTTGTAAATATTATCACTTGGTCTTGTATTGAAATACATGACTGAGAACTTGTATTTTCATTCTCCTAACAGGGTCTTTCACAGAGCAATATATATTTTTTTTGGGAAAAAAAAAAGAATGAATTGGGAGGAATGAGACTACCCAATTTCAAGACTTATTATATAGCTAATTAAACAAGATTGTGTGGCATTGTCAGAGACACTGAGACTCAGATCAGTGACACAGAATAGCAAACCCAGAAAAAGACCCACACAATTGCACCCAACTGATTTTTCAAAAGTTTATGAACTTCCTTTTTATGGATTATTATACTTTCCATGTCAAGTCTAAGAACTGTTTTCATGGCAATAGAGACTGAAAATTTTCTTATGTATTATCTTCTAAAAGTTTGATTGCTTTATGAAAGATAAGTTTATGATCTATGGTAATTTTTATTTAACATATGAGGTTGAAGTCAATGATCAGTTCTTGACTTTATGTTGGGAACCACCTGCCTGGTTTCAGAAACTGTAACCCCCCAGGGCTAAGGGTGAGTGAGAGACCTTGAGACCCTAAGCCACTAAGGAGACAAAGCTTATCTCTCTGGCAGGAGCACTGCCTCTGCCCACTTTACTTCACCCTGCCTGGCCCCCAGTGCATGACTGGTTAGCCAATGAAAGGTAAGATTCCTCAAGAGAGGGGCAACCTAAGACAAGCATGGTCGTAAGGGGGCCCTCAGGGAAGGACTTGGGAGGCTATGGAGAAAGGGGATGAGGGACCTTTGCCCCTTGCCTTTGACATAGCCTGGGTCCTCATTCTGTCTGCAAGAAGTCTCCTAATCTCTTGGTTGTCTTACTCCCCCTGCTCAACCTAAGCCTGAAACAATGCTGGAGGTGGGTGCGGCCTTGTGCTGGAAAGGGCAGGTTCCCTGGGGGATCAGGCCTAAGAAAGAATCCACAAAATCCTGTGAAACCTGCTTTGCTAATACCCTCATTTTAAATGATAAGGGTCCAAGCATGAAATGAGTTATGTTCCCAAAGTTTTATGGCCCTTTAGCTAGCTGACCCTGACTCAAAATAAGCCCTGACTCAGGGTTCTTTGAATATTATGTATTGTTTGATCATTACTGCCTGACAATGATTGATGAGCTTTACTTATATGCCCTGTATTCCCATGCAAATTAAGTCAATTAAAGCCTGTCAAGGCAAGGGTAGCAGTGCTCTCCTCTTGCAAGAGTGGCCTTGCCATCCCTTTTCCTCCACTGGACTTGGTAGTCCACATGAATTCCTCTCATTTCAGCCATAACGCTGTGGATACTGCTTGCTGGTGTCTGCATCACCTATGGATAAGCAATTGTTTTAGCCTTCGTTTTCAAAAAGCTATTCTTTCTCAATTAAATTTTATCTACACATTCATATATGGTCGGCTGTGTTTGAGTGGGTCTCTATCTGTGTTGTCTATTCTGTTGCACTGCAGGCATTTAGTGCCATAAATTTTTCAACATTACTTCAATTGCATCCCATGGATTTTGAAGTGTTGAACTTTTATCTTTCATTCAATTTGATGTATTTTGTGATTTCCCTTAAGACATCCTATTTCACAGATGGATTATTTAGAAGTGTGTTGTTTAGTTTTAAAGTGTTTGCAGATTTTTCTCACTGTACCTTTTTGGTTATTGATATTAATTTGAGTTCATTGTAGACAGAGAACATATTCTGAATGATTTAAATCCTTTTAAATTTTTTGATTTTTTAAAAAATGGCTGGGGTTGGGGGAGTAGTGGGGGAAAAGGCAGACAACTGTACTTGAACAACAATAAAGTAATTAAAAGAAAATAAAATGGTCTTGGATATGTTCTGTCTTTATATATGCTTCACCAGTTCTTAAAAGATGTGTATCTGCTCTTATTCAGTAGACATTCTATAAATGTCTATTATATGATGGTGTTAAGTTCTTATATATACTTGTGTTCATTTCCTACATATTTCTATGATTGTTGAGGAAAAGATGTTGAGATAATACTACTTTATTTGTATACTACTTTTCCTTTTAGTTTTATCCATTTTTGCTTCACATATATTGCAGCTCTATTGTTTGGTTCTATACATATAAGATTACTGTGTCTTCTTGGCAGAGTGAGCCTGTAATCATTATACAGGGTTTTATCTCTGGTAATTTTGTGTGCTCAGCAGCCTAGTTTATTTGATATTAATAAGGATTCTGCTGCTTTCTTTTGACTGACATTTGAATAGGATATGTTTTACCCTCTCCTTTTACTTTTAAACTCCTTATGCTGTTGTATTAAAGCAAGTCTTTTCTAGATAGTATCTATTTGGGTCATGTTTTCGATCCACTCTGCCCATCTTTGTTTTTTAATTGATGTATTTAGACTATTTATATTCAATTATTATGTTAGAATTTAAATCTGCCAACATATTTTGTCATTTGTTCTCTCTGCTTTTCACTTTTCTGTTTTCTGTTCCTGCCTTCCTGTGGGTATTATATAAAAGTTTTCAGAATTAAATATTGATTTTGTCTAGAGTATTTTTTAATCTTTATTATATTTTTCCCATTATCATTAACTCCTTTAAACCCACTTTCCCCAGCAATCACCACACTGTTGTCCATGTCCATGAGTTCTTTTTCCTATTTTTGAGTGTGTTTTTTGTATTGTTTCTTTAGTGATTGGTCTAAGTACTACATTATATGTGCATAATTTATTCCTGTTTATGGGTGTTAAAATTTTATCAGTTTTAATGAAATGTAGAAACTGTATTTTCCTTTAGCGTTGTTTATTCTTTTCCATTTATAATTGTCTTAAATTTCTTTTTTCATTTGTTTAGAACCACATGCTGTTCTAAAGAGAGTGTTATTTTTTTTTTTGCTGCAAGCATTAAACATAACTTAGAATTTCCTTCTCCTTTTAAATTTTCTTTTACACCAACAGCTATTTTTGCTTTTATCCTGTTCTTTCTTACTTCATGTAGTCTCCAGATTCTTCTTTTATCATGTCCTCTCTGTTTAGAAAACCTCCTTTAGCCATTGTTTGGAATTGTTCTGCTGGTGACAAGTTTTCTTAGTCTTTCTGCATTTGAGAGTGTCTTCATTTCTGTTCATTCCTGAAGAACACTCTCCTTGACTACAGAATTCGTGTTTGAAAGTTCTCCTCATTCAGCATGTGCCACATCCTTCTGGCCTCCATGATTTCTCATGAGAAATCTACTTGTATTCACATTAAATTTCCTATAAGTAAGATTTTTTCCTTCTCTTTTTGCTTTCAAGATATGTTCTTTGTCTTTAGTTTTTCAAATTTGACAGTGATATATTTCTTGGCATGTATTTCTTTGTGTTGTCCTGTTAGGTGTTTGCCTGGCCTCTTGTATGAGAAGGCTCAAGTCTCTTGCTGAATTGGGGGTGATTCCAGCTGTCATTTCTTCAAATAATTTTCAGTTCTCTTATCCTCTCTGTCCAGACATCTGGTAACACAAGCGTTAGACTGGGTAATTTTTATTGCCCTATTTTCAGAGTAACATTCTTTCCTCTGTCCCCTCCATTCTATTTTGATACTATCCACTGGATTTTATTCTATATTGTACATTTTTATTTCCCAAATTTCAATTTGATTCTCCCTTTGGCTTTTCTCTTTTTTGCTGAGGCTTTCTTTTTTTTTTCATTTGCTTCAGGCATTTTGTAATTGCTCAGTTAAGGATTTTTAGGAGTGTTCTAACCTTTTTCCAGATAATTCTATCACCTCTGTCATCTTAGTGTTATAGCCTGTGGGTTATCTCTCTTCATTCAAATTGAAATTGTCCTGCTTCGTGGTATGATGAGATTTTTCTGTGAAACCTGGATATTTGTTTTATGTAGTGTAAGACTCTGGACCTTATTTAAGCCTAGTGTTTAGCAGGCTTCCTTTGACACCAGTGGCAAGGGCAGAGGGGACACAATGCCTGTTACTGCCAGATCAGGTGGAAGTTTCCCACTCATCCCCTGTTAACATCTGAGAAGGAGAAGGTTGCCTAGTTACTTGCAGACAGGAGTGGGTGTTATCACTCCCCACAGAGCCTGGTACCCCCTGACTAGAGAGTCAGGATGGCTTTAGTGCTCCACAGGTGACCTGCACTGACTCTAGACAGGATGTGGCCTTATGATTGCTGGGCAGAGGTTAGGGTCCCGATTCCCCTGGTCCTCTCACACAGACCAGCAAGGAAGGACAGGGGCGTCATGTTACTCTAACAAATTCACCATCTGATCTTCACTGATGGTGGGGATGCAGAAGCTTATTACCACCTGTGGAAAGGAAATTCATAGCTCCCTACTGGTCCTCTCTCTCTCTCTTTTTTTTTTTTTAGTTATTTTTCAAGTACAGTTTTCTGTTTATTTCTCCCATCCCAGCCTACCCTGCCCCATGCTCCCCACCTCCCTCTCATTTCCACCCCCCTTAGTTCTCGTCCCTGTGTCCTTCCTATTTGTTCCTCCAAATCCCTCTCCCTTTTTCCCCTTAAATTCCCTCCCCTCTCCCCTTTGGTCACTGTCTCCTTGTTCTCTATTTCCTACTGGCCCTTTCTTGACTCCACTGCAGGATCCAGCTTGGAGTGCTTAGTTATAACGAGATGAAGATAGATGTCTAGGCTTCCTACTCAGACTTTCCTGGCATGGGTAAAAGTGGGGCCGCATATTTTTCTGTGGTATTTAGCTGCAGTGAATCGGTTATTGTTAAAAAGTTTTCTGTTACCCAGAACAGTGTGGCTTAGTTGGTTCAGCATCATCCCACAAACCCAAAGGTCAGTGGTTTGATTCGCAGTTGGGGCACATGCCTGGGTTGCAGGTTTGGCCCCTGGTTGGGGTGCGTACAAGAAATGACCAGTGTTTCTCTCTTAAATTGATGTTTCTCTCCCTCTCTTTATCCCTGCATTCCACTCTCTCTAGAAATAAAGAAATAAAATGTTAATTTTTTTTTCTGTCTTGCTAAGCTGCACCTTATCTGGTCTCTTTGCTAAATGAGTAAGCTCTTCTTGGTGCTATTTCTGTCTGTACCCGATGAAGTTTCCACATTTCCAGCTCCAAGTCTGGAGACTTAGAAGCACAAAGCAAACCATCAGGGAACTCACACCATGTTGTTTGGGTCTTACAGTCCCGCCCGTTCTGCTTTTTTTCTCTGCATATTTTAGAGCCTTATGTTTGTTATATATATAATACCCAGTGTTTAGGGTTGTACTTAGAAAGAATAGGAAGAAGTATATTTGTTCCATCTTTTCAGAAGCATTAGTTGACTTTAAATGTTGCCTAACCATTACAACCTATTTTCTCTGAAAAATATTACCATGATATTGGTATATGTGTTAAATATAGATTCACATAGTGTAGTCCTTTTCCCTCAGGTTAATATTCATAATTTGAAGACAATTAAGGATGTAAGTGACAGTCTCAGTTTTTGACTTTTAGTTCCTACCTAGTTTTGGTACTTGGAATACAAATTTACACTTCCCTTTGCTGTGCTTTTTTTTTACATGCTTTTCTAAGTACCTGGGGCTGCTATTCAACTTCATTTGTGGTAGCATTATCACTAGTGGTTCCTTCAGAACCACTGTTCCTTGTTCCATTGATTCTGAGGTCCTCCTCCATCCCTCTTTTGATACCCTGCAGCTGAAAGGATGTCTGTCTCTCTATTGAGTATTGGTCATTCAATTGGTCTAAGAAATTTCTATCATAAGAGATTCAACTAAGATTGCACTCTAAATTTAGTTGCCTTTTTAAAAGAGGTACTGGCATTTTCTGGAGCCATGCCAAAGAACATTTGAGTGGCACACGACATATTTAAATCAAAAGGGAACCCATATGCATTCCAAATCTTATGGCGATAGGCATTGGACAGAGCTCCCTATTTTCTTAATAGGGCATTAAAAGCAAAACTGCAAAGTGAGGCTGTTGGGCTGCTTTTTTGTTGGTCCATAGTCTATAATATGATTGGTGCCCGTTAGTAGCTGATGGGTTGCATATGGACACCTACACTTCAGTCCTGGGGTGAAATCTAACAAGTCTCAAGTAAAATGTGTCTTCTTTTTTATTTTACATGCTACGAAGAACATTTGGAAGTGAAAACTGAATGGCCACCCAACAGTTTCATGGGTTTTCAGTGTGGAAGTTACTTAATAAATTAAACTAGTCTAAATTGCTTATAAGGGGAAATTGAATCATCGGAAGTAGAATCTACAACCTTAGGAACTGCTTAAAGAAATACATAATAAGACTAAAATAGCTCCATGTCTAGCAATGACATAATAATCTTCTGATTTTTTTTAATAAAAAAGAAAATAATACATGAGAATTTGTGTTATTATAGAGTGGGTAAAGTATATTTTCTATAGTAGATATAGGTAAATACTAGCTGAAATTAGTCCAGAAAAATAGAATTATAGGTTGGAAGTAACTGTAAGTGATTTTCTCTGGCCCACGTTTAATGAAGAAACCCATAAGTGTCTACTCAGAGTGCTGTGAACGGCACTCTCGGGACTTTCTGGGTGAGACACAGGGACGTAGTTCTGAAATTCTCTGCCCAGTGATCATCAAAGTTGTTCTTTTATTCATTTTACATATTTGAGTGTGACTGCTTTTTAATGACAAATAGACCCTACAAGTTTTGCTCACATGTACCAAATGAGTTGGGATCACAAGTGAATAAAATTGAAATAGATTATAAACCTTACTTCCCATATGAGTGTGTCATAGACTGTCATGAAATTGGACCAGAATTGTACTTTTCCCATGGTCATGCGGAACTAGGGCATTAAGTCTCATTGTGTATTCTGCAAGAATCCTTTCCAGCCAAGCAGCCTCTTCAAGTCTCAAGGAAAGTCACTGAGGTTTAAATTTATGTGCAGACTTATCCCATAAAATTGGGGTGATACACAAACATATTCATTCAAATGGCTAAATCAACCAATATTATAAATTAACTGTGATTTCATTGGGAGATTTATAATACAATTCAATATGTCATTAAAACCTCATTTCACTCTCTGCAGAATAAATGCAGATATGACTTATAACCTAACAACTAATGGGACTTGAAAATACTATTATGTGTCACTCTAAATATAAAATATGCATCAAACCTGATCTCCTGTGTAGAAGACATTTTAGTGAAAATGGACATAGGCACACTTTCTTCTATTTTTAGGTTATGTGGGAAATTATTATCTTGAACTAATATATTAAAATATACTATTAAATTCTTCTGAATGACTTTGTGTATTTTAACATAATGTGCTCTCTGCAGAAACACCTCTTGCATTTTCTATTATTCCCATCAGTACTGGTTTCTCATGTAAAATGGATATAGTAAGAATGTTCATTATAGTTCTATCTAGCTAGATTTAATGTTGATGTCTTTATAATTATAAAATTCAAGAGGGGGTTTACATTGAGATCTAAGACCTTCTTATAAGTTACAGAACTAAATATTATAAAATATTGATAACATGTGCAATAAAAAATGAATCATTGTTTAGTGCACATTCTGCACCAGATTCTGTGGTAAATACTTTATAAATATGATCTCATTCAATTAGCTCAACTGGCCTTCAGAATAAGGATTATTGTCCCAATTTTTGAGAAAAAAAAAACATGGTTTATAAAAGTTAATTAACTAACCCAACAACAAACAACTAGTAACTTATAACTGCCACATAACACTCATCATTTACTTTAATAAGGTTTACTTGAATTAATTTAATATAACATTGCACTTTTATGAACAGGATTAACAGTCTTTGTTTAATTTTATGGCATAGTCTGGATCCTGACAATAGAGAAAACTGGTCTACACTAGAAGTTAGTCTCTGAAATGTGCATCTACAGACACAGGATTCAAAGGTGAAAGGTGGATGGATGGATTCTGCTTAAAATAAGTGGATAGTTCAAGCATCTGAGATATTCTATGCATCCTGTTTCCAAACACTACAGAAGAATAGGCTTTTCTCTTTAAGAATTTTTAAATGAAAAAAATATATATAATGGACTGCAAGTATCCAAAGGAGGAGCATGGCTTTAAATGTGCAAAGAAAAAAAACTTTGTTTTAAAATATATATATTATTAAAAAGCAAAGGAAATTTTAGAAAACACTTAACATGAGCATGAATCCCAACTAACAGAATAAAGGGTGAGGAGATTTGGAAGTAAAGATGGAAAAGGAGAAAATGTCGAGAAAAGAAAATAAGTAAAAAATGCAATATCAAGAAGTAAAATCAGCAAGTGGGGGCAATAGTGAACGAAATGGTGCACTAGAAATCTAACCCAGTGATGAACAGAGGAGGTTAGGAAGCTCCACGCGGATGCAGGATAAAGAAGAGAGCTGTGAGGATCTGAGAGCAGTGAGGAGAGAAATACAGGCAAGTCTTCAGAGACGCCGCGGGTTCAGTTCCAGGCCACTGCAGTAAAAAGAATGTCACAATATAGCAAGTCACACAAATTGTTTGGTTTCTGAGGGCACATGAATGTTATATTTACACAACACTTTAGTCTATTAAGTGTTTTTAAAAAGCATATGTTTAAAAAAATTATATAGCTTAATTAAAAAAAGATTTTATTGCTAAAAAATGCTGGACGTCATTTAAACCTTCAGTGAGTCATAGTCTTTTCTGCTGATGGAAGTTCTTGCGCCAGTGCTGATGGCTGGTTGCTAGTCAGGGTAGTGTTTGCTGAGGGTTAAAGTGTCTGTGGCAATTTCTTAAAATTAGAAAACAGTCAAGTTTGCCGCATCCATTGACTCTTCTTTGACAACGAATTTCTCTGTAGTATGTGAAGCTGTTTGATAACATTTTCCTATGGTAGAACTTTTTTTAAAAATAAGAATCTATCCTCTTAGACTTTGCTGCTGCTTTATCCACTAGGTTTACATAATATTGTAAACCCTTTGTTGTCATTTTCAACAGTCTTCACGGCAGCTTCACCAGGAGTAGATTTCCTCTCAAGAAACCACTTTCCTTGCTCATCAGTAAAAAGTTACACTTTATCCATTGCAGTTACACCACGACATTGGAGCATGTCAGTCATGTCTTCAAGGTCCACTTCCAATTCTACTTCTGTTATTTCTACCACATCTACAGCTACTCCCTCCACTGAAGTCTTCAGCCACTTAAAGTCACCCATGAGGGTTGTAATTAACTTCTTCCAAATTCCTATTAATGTTCCTGTTTTGACCTCTTAACATTAACCACAAATGTTTTTAATGGCAGCTAGAATGGTGAATCCTTTCTGTAAGGTTTTCAATTTACTGTTCTAATATCCACCAGTAAAGGAATTACAATCTATGGTGGCTATAGTCTTATGAAATGTATTTCTTAAATAATGAGACTCATAAGTAAAATATTAGTCCTTGATTCATGGCCTGCAGAATGTGTGGTGTGTTAGCAGGCATGAAAACAACATTAATTCATCAGAGTTTTTGACTGACCAGGTTCATTGCCATGAGAAGTAATGTTTTGAAAGAAATGTTTTTTTCTGAGCAGTAGATCTCAAAGTGCGCTCAAAGCATTCACTAAACCATGTTGTAAATAGTTGCACTGCCATGCAGACTGTGTTGTTCTATTTATGGAGCAGAGACAGAGTAGATTTACTTTAATTCTCTAGGGCTCTAGGATTTTCAGAATGGTCTATGAGCACTGGCTTCAACTTAAAGTCACCAGCTGCATTAGTCTCTGAGTCAGTCTGTCCTTCGAAGCTTCGAAGCCAGTCCCTGACTTCTTCTCTCTGGCCATGAAAGTCCTAAATAATGTCTTCTTCCAGGGTAAGGGCTATTTCATCTACACTGAAAGTCTGTTGCTTACTGTAGCCACCTTGGTTAATTATCTTAGAGCTTCTGGCTAACCTGCTGCAGCTTCTACATTAGCACTTGCCGCTTCATCTTGAACTTTTGTTATGGAGATGGCTTCTTTCCTTAAACCCCATGATCCAACCTCTGCTAGCTTCAAACTTTTCTTCTGCATCCTCCTCACCTCCCTCGGCCTCCATAGAATTGAAGAGAGTGAAGGCCTTTCTCTGGATTAGCCTTTAGCATAAAGGAGCGTAATGGCTGATTTTGTCTTCTATTCAGTCCGCTAAAACTTTCTCTATCAGCAGGAATGGCATATTCTTATCATTGGTGTGTTTGGTCCCTGGAGTAACCCTTTTAATTTCCTTCAAGAACTTTTTCTTTGTATCACAATTAGGTTAACTGTTTGGCTCAAGAGATCTAGCTTTCTGCCCCTCTCAGCTTTTGACACGCCTTTGTCCGTAAGCTTAATCACTCCCAGCTTTTGATTTAAACATGTGACTCTACTTTACACTTAAAAGACTTTTCTGGGTTATTAATTAAACTAATTTCAATGTTCTTGTGTCTCAGGGAATAGAGAGGCCTGAGGAGAGGAAGCAGTCAGTCTGTGGACACACACAAACATTTATTGACTAAGTCTGCTGTCTTATATAGCCATGGCTTGTGGTGGCCAATTACAATAGTAACACCAATGATCACTAATCACAAATCACCATACACATATAATAATGATGGAAACATTTGGAATATGATGAACTTTACCAGAATGTGGCACAGGGACACAAAGTGAGCAAACGCTGTAGAAAATGTGGTGCCAATAGAGTTGTTCCACGCAGGGTGGCCACAAACTTTCAGTTGACCCCCAAAAAGGACTAACTTGTGAAGGCCAATAAAATCATACTTTGTATGGATGATGGCCATGCCCAAAGAGAAAACCAGAGCAAGTTAAACAGAAATGACTGTTAAAGCCGAAGTATGCTGGTCTATACACCAAAACTTCTCACCATGCACAGCACAAACCAAATGGAGACTCAGCCTATCTTTCCATCTTTTATTGTTACTGAGAGTTATAAGGAAAAAACACTGCATCCAGGTAGATGAAAGAGATGCAGTAATCTAGTTGATTGAACACTTTTCATCAATGCTGAATTTAAGAAGAAAATGCATCACCATCTGAAGAACACTGGAGGAAAACATTTGTGGTCTAAGAATTCTGCACCCAATCAAGTTGTATTCATGTTCATTACCAAGAATATTTAACTCTGAAATGCCCAAATGTAATATTTCTCATTATAACCTTAAATATTTTATGAATAGTCATAAACGAGACAGAATGTAGCTCACCAGTTATCCACTTAATCAGAATTTTTAGCAGTTTTTTTTTTTAGGAGAGAAGCAAGTCCTAAAGAAATAGTTGCCTTTTTACAAGAAATTACAAGAAATATGTAATTTCATGTTTTAATACATTTACAAAAATAGTCTTGAAATTATAGTTCAAATGTATCAGCAAAAAATTATACATTATTCACACATACTGAAAAGTACAAAAATATCCGACAGAGACTTTGAGAGCCCAGAAAGGTCTCTGTAAGATCAATTAAATGATTGTTTTATATCTTCAGGCTGCAGATTCAGTTATAGTCACAGAAACAAGTGTTAATACGGGTGTTGCAAGGAAGACACCTGGCAACTTCTTTGATATCAATGTAGTGAGAACTGGAGTTCTTTAGTGAGCAAACTGATAACAGCCTGGTGAATAAAAATCAGCCGGACTCCCCACCTCTCTATGAACCACCTCTCAGCTGTGTGTATAATATATATATATATAGTAATGATTGCAGAGCCACACTGCCCAGAGGAGGGCATTGTCAGCGGTAGAGAGAAATTAATGGTGTGTGAATGTGGCTGAACAGAGAAAGAACAAAGGCTGAAAGCAGCGGTGAGTCTGAGAAGAGTCTATCACCATGTTAAAAAGTGGTGATTATCCAGTCCAAGTCCATTTTACTACCACTTCAGTTTCTGTATAATCCACTGTTCCCTTTCCAGCCACTGCCCAGGGCACTACTTTATCTCTAGCCCTCATCACCTCTCTCCCAGGGGCCTGTAACAGCCATGGACCTGCCTCCCCAAGTCTCTGCAGGCTCAAGTCTCATGCTGCAGAGGGCTACTTACTACTAAGGCTCCTTCTGTAGGACACATCCAGGCTCACCCAACCTGAGACTCCATCCATTGTGCTCCATATCTTATTGCAGAGCTTTACCATCCTTTCAGTTTTTAGAAAAACAATTGACTCTCAAGCACAATCTTCTGCAGAACCCCAAAATAAAAACAGATATAAAGAGGAGCTAAAATGGTTGAAGGAAAAGACCAACTTAACTTCTAGCCCTGCCCTTCCTCTGCCTCCCATCCCTGTATTATTAGCGCTCCTGGAGGTCCTCTAAAAAATGTTAGTACTTATTCCAGAAAGCACCATTGGAAATCCAATGATATGCAAGAAAATCTCCACACTTTTTAGCAAGACACGGAATTTCCTTCACTGGGCCCCTGTGGCCCATTTTGGATCCTCTCCCATCATATCTATGGTTCATGCAATTCTGAAGAACATGCAGTCACTGGTCTGCTCATTCCATTTCTTACCATTTTGGATCTATACATGCTGCTCCTATGGCATTAGGTGCTACCACTACACCTTTTGCTCTTCAAGAAAATGTCCAGAACTTGTGCACATCCTCTATGTAAAGCCCCTGCCACTTGTAGGCAAAGCCACCACTCTCTTTCCTCTATGGCCACTCTATTTCACACAAACCACTGCCAATGCTTGCGACTGACTTTATGGTGATGTAAGTGCATGTCATTATATATTTGTTGTTTTTTTAAGCTCCTTTAGTTTATAGATACAGTGCATTATACTTCTCGTGACTTGATACCTAGAATAGTGCCTGGCATGTAAAAAATGATAAATGATTACTGTGTGAGTTAAAAATTGAGGCCATCCCAGAAACACAGAATTTGTCAAAATCATGTAGCTAATTATCAGCAGAAGCACTGTTTCAATCCAAGTCCCTGGCAACCATTTCAATGACCTTGACATCCCACCACATAGCCTCTAAACCTGACCACTTACCAAGTTTATGTCCCACAATTCACTTTCTCAACTGGATTTCACATGCAACTGTGTTTCTCCTCCAGCTGCAGAGTGAACACTACTGCAGAAGAAACTAAATTGGTTTGTAAAAAGGCAGACAAACCAATTATTCATGACTAAAAACTTTTTCTGTTCAACTGCACTGAATAGTAAGTATTGATAGTGCTGATACTATGTTCTCTGCTAAGCATAATGGGCGAAAGAAAAGAAATTGAGAGCTTATCTCTGTTTCCCAATAGGTCACTTTCTATTACAGGAAATGAGATGTAGCCCCAAACTACTATACACTATGTATATGACAAATACTATTAGAGTGGTCACAGGAGAGAGGTCTTGCAATGCTAAACTCTTCTAAAAAGATTTCCTGGCACACCTGGCATGTGAAGTTGGGCCAGATAACAGGCAGTACCTTAACAGGCAAAAGGAACACAGAGAAAGACAGAATATCATAGAAGGCCCAGAAGTTTAAGACTCAAATATTCAAATTGCCACTCCTTTTGCTTGTCTAGAGAGATCTTCTTGAGACCAGAACAGTGTGTGTCCATGTTTGTCGGGGGCACCACACCTGCCCAGAGCACAGTGGACTGCCAACAATTATTTATTAAATGACAAACCCAAAGGAATGTATAAAACGCGAA
Organism: Artibeus jamaicensis; assembly: GCF_021234435.1. Taxonomy (NCBI): domain Eukaryota; kingdom Metazoa; phylum Chordata; class Mammalia; order Chiroptera; family Phyllostomidae; genus Artibeus; species Artibeus jamaicensis. Next base: position 5,811,755 of record NW_026521954.1, read on the forward strand.
GAACAGTTATAGAAAGCCAAGAGGGTCCAAACACATCAGTAAATCCAGGTAACAGAAAATTGTATTCAGAGGACCAGCAGTAAGCAGCAGCATGTGGAGAGGTATTGACCATGGGTCCTCAGCAAATACCTGGAATGGGTGTGAAAACTGATCTTGAGTAGTACTTAGAAAGTCCAGGAACATTTAAAGGACCAAAAATGTATTCATTATGTAACTTGTGCTTAGGAAGAACTACAATTGGACTATTTAGGTATTAGAACCTGGAAAGTAGTGTAGGGGCAGGTGGGCCAATACTAAAATTAGGTTTCTTAAAATAATCTAACTGCCCACTAAAAAGAAATCTCTAGTTGACAACATATATTGCTCCATTAAATACAAAAGAACATTCCCCATTCAGGAATCCTCTGCTCTACCCATGTCTAATGACAGACGTGACCTTTGTATGACTCTGCAAGTGAGTTCTTCCAGCACAGATCATCCGGAGGCGGGGCCTTGCTGCAGCTGAGGGCCGAGTAGTCAGACTTCTGCCAAACCACCTCACCAACCTTTTCATGATTTGATCCCCTAATCAGACCCTAAAATCCCATTATGGGGAATAAAAATTCTTCCTCCTGATTTGGTTTGGGAGGAGGATTTTAATTTGGCCTTCTTCACAATGAGCCATTTCTGACACTTTTCCCTGATGCTGGTTGGGATATGCTGAACTTGGATTGATTCAATAGTACTGATCGAAACAAGCCATTGTGGCTTTACTGACTTTCAACCCATTGATATTTGCACTCTTATTTATTAGCTATAATGAGTCAGAAATGCTAATTCTTCTTCCAAAAAGCAAAAGGATATTCCCCACATTCGATTACATTTCTCTGATTCCTCTCTTAGTTGTGATGAGAATTTCTGTCTATTGAGAAATACCGTGAGGCAAGGGATGCATTCAAGAAAATTACAGGTACTACTGGGCTGCATGTGGAAACTTATATTGTATTTGTGAAATGACTTTATTTTTCTTCCATTTTTCAAAGAATCCTGAGGCCATTTACCCTACACCTTGTTTTCGGTGCGTGTGAGTGCACCCCACCTCCCTCTGCACTCCCACACCACAAACCCTACATTCAATGTATCCAAGGTGGTCTCCTTTGCCAAATCCTTGCTACGTACTGAGGAGGCACGGGAGAAATCTACTCCTTCAATACGCCAATGAATGGACATTTGGAAGCCAAAAGAAACTTCTCAAAAGTTCCAGGATCCCCACATAGGTTGAAGCAGTAAGGAAGCATTACATAAAACACAATTTTCTGAGTTTATTTTCATATTTTCACCACAGCGAATAAGGGAACTGAACAATATTGATTATGGAAATATTTCCTGAAGAGAAGGTTTTGTTTTACTTGGAGAGCAGCTTGTGGGATTATTATCATTAAGACTTTTAAGCAAAAATGGCATGACAAAGTGCCAGGTTAATACTACATATTTTGAGAAATGTGAAGACAAAGCAAAACCTAAGTTATGTAAAATATTATGACAGGAAAGAGATGTTGTATAGAAATATGTACCACCTACCATACCAGCCAGTTTCTCAATTCTCAGTCTCTGTTCATCACTCATTTATCCTTTTAAGAAGTAGATTCCAGGGAGGGAAAGGCAAGAAGCATAACCAGTGAATAAGTCTTTCTTAGTTGGAGATTATAGTCCAATAGGGAAAAATATAATTGTGCTAATGCAGTGGTCTGAGATTCAGGCTGAGCTTCCTGGGGTATAATATTAAAAGTAATAATAATAATAATAATATAAATAGCTTTTACTAATTTTTCTATTATTCTGATTACTTTCTTCCTTGAGACCTTATTTTACCATGTAAATAAATTAAATCTTAGGTAATTCTATTAATTTTAGACAATTCAGAGTAATCTTTATGGTTTTCCATTATTTTTTCCTGGGATTATATTTAAGTTAGCAGTGAAAAGATGAGTGATGTTTTCACATAATGGATCCTTGGTTGTCCCCTCTCTACACAAATGAGGCATTCTGTCCCACCTGGTCTTAGTGATGGGTAGAGGCAGATTATTAATGCTTCCTTCTTGACCCTAGCTTAAGGCCTCTTGGTCCTCATGTCTCTTTGCTCAAGATGCTCTTCACTCTCAGACACAGAGTACAGTGTGCTCCCATGACTGCCCTAGAATGGGCAGAGACTCTATGAACCTACCTGATGGATCTGCCTGGACACCATGCTTGACTACACCTTTCTAATAAATCAGCTGAGAGGCTAGCTGCCTTCTCAGATCCACCCAGGAAAGCAAAATGCAAGCCTTCTCTTTGTCAAGCTCTTATCATATCCGGTGTTCCATTACCCCAAATCTATCCCATTGAAGAAGCCTCCAATAGCAGAGACAATTTTAAGGTCTAGCTTCTTCATGAATTCTCATTTTTAGTCCAGAGATAATAATCTTTGATTGCACAGATAAAGGAAAGAAAGAATGGGGAAAGTGCTCTCTCCTAAGTAGTCTCAAATCTATTGTCTGTGGTTTTAGACTTTAGAGTCTTAGATCCTTATGGCCTGAGATTTTGATATTCCATACCAGGATTTTTTAAATACCCCCTTTGAAATTTAACCTCTTTTGTTTGTTTCTCTCAGCTTTCTTACTGAGGGTGCAGATGTAATAGCTTAGTTTAATGGAGAAGAGACATGGGGTCAAAATGAATTAGCAGAGCAATATGTATATTAATATATCAAAGTATCATTATACTGCATAAGTAACTACAGGATGTGATAAATATTATAATGGGGAATTCTGTGGTGGCATGGAAAAGGAAGTGATGTCCAAATACTGATATTATAAATTATATAAAAATTAACAATAGATGTAATGCCTTCCCTCTGCTTTGCCTACACATAGAGTTTCTTCCCTGGGAAATGTCAACACGTATGGATTATAGTTCATGGAAAAATGTATATCTCTAGATTATATCTCATTTAGCTTTTCACATTAATAAATTTTGTCTAGAATGCACATACAAGGTTTTCAAAATAGAAACAGATTGTCATTATTCACTTAAAAGCAAATAATAATTATGCAGTTTCTCATATTATAATTTTTACTCTTGGGGAAGTGCAGTAAAGTCAGGTCAAAAGTTCTGTATGTATGGAAAAGTTGAAAAATGAATGTGGATATCTATATAGAAGAGAGAGAAAGTAGCTCTTCTTTTGTACTAGAGAGAAAACAAGGGAGAAAGAGAAACCTTTGTTGCTCAGGAAAGTACAGAAAGACTCCTGCATTCTCATTTTAACCTTTAGAATATAAATAAATCCCTCAAAAGGCCAGATAATCCCAATGCCTTTAACTTTTCAACTCAGGGATTTCTTCAAACTTCTAGACCTCATCATCCCTTGAAATGCAAATACATAGCTCCAGAGCTAGTAATTATCTTTGAACTTGAACCATCTATATTGTAAATTATTTTCCAAGGCATGATTTTAGTGCAGGATCCAATGTTTCAGTAAAAAAAATATTTATGCAGAAACACAAAGATATTTTTTCTACTATGTATCTCAGCTGCCAATGCATGAAAGATATAGTAATTATATTTGGTATTCAGAATTCATTTCCTCCAAACATATAAATCATCATCAGTTTCCAGAAATCTCAGTTGTCATGATCTAATATTTATTTTTAAGAATCCATAAACAAAAGCTCATATGTTGGTCTGCTTAATAACATTCTGGTCTAAGTGTTGGCTTGAACCAATATCCAATTAAACATTAAATATAATAAGGTTCAAGATCCAGAGGTGATATCCTTTTGGAAGACTAAGCGTGAACTATGGCAAAGTTAATTTTGTTTTCTTGCTATAGCTAACACAGACTCTCATATAATATTTACAAATAAAATACAATATATTTTCCTAAAAATAAGTCGACATTCACACAGGTAATATAGTTTATCTCTTCATAGTTTTAATTTGCATTTCTCTGATGGCTAATAGTTTTGAAAACATTTCATAAACATATTGACCATTTAGTTATCATTTTGAGGCTTTGATAAAAATCATGTGCTGCCAGGAAAAGAAGAACACATGTAAATGAAAAACAACTTCCATGTGACTTCAGGGGATTCACGGAACCCTGACATCCTTCCCTCCTTGGACTCTTGGCCAAGGCTCGACCTTGGCTGATGATGTTTTCTCCAGCTTCACTTCTCCCCCCATTCTGCCCCACATTTGTGTCTTAGCAATCTTGAAAACCTTGATCTGTCCTGCCCAATTTGGGTGTATCTTATCTGTATTCCCTTGAAATATCATACCTCATTAGAACCCCAATTTCTAAACACTTACTCTCCATTTAATCCTTAGCTCACAAATTGCCTCCTGGTGGGAAGTTTTCATTGATCCCCTCAATCTGTTTTTTTTTTTTTTAATCAAGTGTCTCCTAATATCTTATCCCTACTCTTGTAACCTGTGGGAGGACTCCATCCCTTGGAGCTCTCCCAGCCACCGTGGATGAGAAATAAATCATCCTGAACATCATCTTGTTGTTCCAGTGGGAAAGTGGATAAAGATTCCCTCTAGTGGGGAATGCCCTGAGCCCTTCTCTTACATGGCTTTTATTGGGAATGGTATGTGTAGGTGTATACAGCATACATGCATAGTTCATCAGTCAATGTCAAAAGGCTATAGTCATACAAAGACAGGTATTATCTATAGATAACAATTGAAGGAACACAGAGATCTGTCACAGGTCAGGGTCTGTGAGTCATGCTGATGCCAGAGGTTCGTTCAGACGAGTTTCATAAGATAGGGAGTTTACTCCTTATGCCTTCAACTTAAACATCTGGTTTATATCCACAGGGCTTATTGCTAGGCAGAAAAGCGTCCAAGGATAAAGTGTGCATTTCAGGCCTGATTCCCACGGGAATGCTTGGTGTTAGAGGTGGGTCATGTCTGCCACCTGCATTACCTGGTTTTCCAGGGAGACTTACTGTCCCCTTTCAGAGCCTGCTCTCATGGGGCCACAGTCTCCAAAACCACCAGCGTGGTTCCCAACAGTTACCAAAATTACTATATCCACTGTAATTACATGTTCACTTGTGTGTCTCCCCACGTCGTGAACATCTTGCAGCCAGTCACTGTCATGGTCATGTGTTGAACGGAGTGTGAAGTGTATAGTTGATGCTCAAACGTTTGTTGAATGAATGAAAAACAAAATATTTAACTTAAAAATTGTTTTGCCAGTAGTGGTTACTTATTTAGTTCTGAATTTCCAGAATTCAATGACTAGTGTAGTTGACGTGGTCTAAGATGAAGAAAATTAATATTCTGGACAATTTGGGAAGAAGGGAGCTGTCTTGTGACAAACTAATGAAAACGGTTTAATTTTATTCTGAATTTAATATTAAAGAAGATGTATCAGCACCCCCCCCTTTATTTTGCTTTTATAGAAATCTCTTCATATTTGTATAATGGTTCTTATCTCAAAGTGAAATTTTCTTTTAAGATGTATGCTTGTGTCTGGATAATATAAATTCTTAGGTTAGTTTTCACGTTGTTATTTTGTTTTGTTTTAATGGTACAGACTAGCTGTTTGATAAATCCTGTCAACTGGGATTTTGGGGATCAAATCATTGACCAGAGGTGCCGGAGTAGCATCTAGCCTGACAAATGTTATCATCAGACATTAATACTTGGGTTATCTCCGTTTTGTCCTCCTGAAAGTCCACAGACAAGCTAAAGGTGGAAATGTGACAGGAACTAGTCTTTCTAAAGAGCAGGGCAACAGTTCTGCCGCCAGCTGTGAAGCTTGTGTTAGTTCTGTGGGGAAAAAAAGGTTACTCCTCAGCTGTGATGAAAGTCACATTCTCCCTCTCCAGGGAGAGTGCAGGCTGCTGGGTATTATCCCATCTAAGCAAATACAGTTCTGTTTTGGAAACAATAATTCCAGCTAGTGTTCAAGTACAAGGCTTCCTTGGACGGGGCCAAACTATCACCCATCTCTGCCCCAAGGCACAGTGGCTTTATCCATTTACTGATTCATTGAATTATATGTTTTGAAGGCTTTGCAGCAAATACCTCAGCTGAGCACACTGGGTAAAGAAAATTGAAAGAAACATTCATTCCCTTTGAAACATATACTAATAACTATATACAAATAACTGCTTATAGTAAGTTTTTTCTAGCCATGTTGCCTTAATCTATTTATTGCTAATGATTTTGCCATAAGAGTTAGCAAAGGAGAAATAAGAAAAATGAGAATTTATCATTTACTTTTTTTCAAATACATCTTTATTATTTTTCTCTTTCTACACGTGTCAGAATACAACTGTTCTATTCTCACATGTTTGTTCCACGAGGAATTCTCTTTTCACTGTCAGTTCTTCCCTAGTGCTTTGACCCATCACCTCCATCACCTCCATCACCTCTTTCCCTTCTTTCTTCTCTGTCTTGCTGTGAAAGACTCCCTTCTCTCCTCGCATATCTCTTTTCCTCCTATAGCACCACTGAGCAGCTATGTCTGGAAGAAATGCTTCAAAAAACTCATGTATTAAATCCTTTCTGCTATTTCTGGGTGATAAGTGTGACTGGGTTAAGGAATCAAAAGTAGGCCAGCCGGCAATATTTTTGTCAATCCAAGCCAATTTCCAAACATTCTGACAACAGAATTGAACTTTAAAAAAAAACAAAACCCTCTTAATACTCAGTGTTGGCAGAGTGTGAATGCTAAGTGGGGATATGAGAACAAATTTGTCATAATTATCCTGCTCAAAATTTTCTGTGTGCTAGAGTGAATTTCCAGTGTCACCCATGATACTTTTTCTAAATTTTAACCTTGACGTATCATAAAAATTATAACAAAACATCAAGTTTAATGGAAAAAATATATCTTACCTATCTTATCGCCACAAACCAATGACACTTATTCCGGTATCAACAAATGCTGGAGGGAACGAATTGTTTCTATATTCACAGTATATCCAGTTACCCTAAGCAACACAGAGGGTCCTTACTGAGCACTGAGTCTTATCTTGGCACTTCAATAAGTACATGTACCAGCGCAGAGGTAGCAAACCTAGACATGGGTGGTTTAATGCAAGCAGCAGTACATGTAGCTCAACTAAAGCTCAGCATACAACTCCCTGAAAAGTTTTCATAGATTTTTTACCAAATCAGCACATCGCGGACATTTGATATATTCTATGAGAATTGTTACAATGTTTTACAATTTTGAGGAATAATCTGTTAATAATAAACATGCTGGTTATCAATATTGTTCTACTATATAAACTTTTACAGAAAACATTTTGATTCATGATTATAATTAGCAAGCAAAAATTCAACACATGGTATGTTTTCACATTATTTTGTATGGGCACCTATTAAAATCAAATAATATGAAATAATCATATAGCATCATTTTTCTGAGAACCTTCAGGATAGAAAGTATGACTTTAATTTCAATACTAAATGCAGAAGTGAGGGAATGACAGTGGCGTATCCTAGTTGCAATAACTTCCTACCATTGGGCATAGAATAGGATTCTAGGTCATCTCAGGACATAATTGTGATGCAAAGTTTCCTTCAAAATTGCGTGCTGTACAGGCAAGTTTTCAAGTTCCCTGGGTACCTACTATTAGCTATTTTGCATATTCTTCAATTAGGAGGTGAGGGTTAGAGCATGAGAATAGCTATTAGATTATCTACTCGTTTCAATGGAAAAGTCAAACTGAACGTTGTTGATACTTGGCTTTACATCTTTAACGTGATTAAATCATATTTGATGACTTAAAAAGTCTGGTCCAACCGACAAACGACTAGACGATGCACAAATGTGTACACAGTCATGTAATCGTGTGAACAGATCTCTCTGTATCGGGACATTTTTGTCAGGCTATCACCCGGGTAGACAGCGCTTTCCCTGCACACCTCTGTTTGCCCATGAATGTATTTACTGCCTACCTGAGAAAAGGCTGGCGAAGTTTAGGACTAGATTTTATCACGAGATAAAGATGAGGAAGCAGAGCTGATGCAGGGAGTCAGAATCCAGTCTCCTCCCTGAGGACTAATTGTTAGTGATTGTGTGAAACTCTGGACTCGAGCACCCCGACTGCAGAGGACACAGTGACAAGGTGTGGCACAGAGAAAGGTGTTCCTTCCCTTCTCGTCTGTTCACAGCCTCCTCGTCTCCTCGCTCTTGTCACTTTTTACCTTGTGCTCCACACCAGTCGCGTCCAGTAGAAAAGCAACACAAAGGCAAATACTGTCACGGATGTAACTTTAAATTCTCTACTAGTCACACCAACAAAGTCAAAAGAAGGATACCATGGATTTTTATAAATTTTATCTAACTCCATGTATTAAAAATATTATCATATGAATGTGCAGTCAATATAAACGTATTTTTGAGATATTTCACTGTCCTTCCTTTTTCCACCAAGTCTTTGAAAAACCTAATGTGTTGCGCTTCAGTCTGCACGTACAAGTACTGAACAGCCCTGGGGTCAGCCGCCGCCATCCGGACAGTGCTGCTGTGTTCTCCAGTCATGCTGAAGTGCTTCCTCTTCCCCTGTGTTTCCAATTTTCTCTAACTTCTGCACTTCTTATGTGTAATTTTCTGGCTTGAAACATCCTTCCCTCCTTCTCTGCATCCTCAAACTCAGCCTGGTTGGTCTTGGTAGGTCTGTCCTTGACTATTGGCACATCCAGAAAGCCTTCCCGAAGCCCGGTACAGGTTATACAGCTCTCTCTGGTCCTGTGTTTCTGCCACTCATCCAGTGTTCATGAGCCCAGTGAGCATGACAGAGTTGTGTGCTTCACAAGCCAAAGATTTAGTAAGAAATAAGTAAAACATAACAGATCACACACTTCTTGAAGCCAAAGATTTTCTTACTCCTTATTACATGTGCAGAAGTACACCCGTGTTGAACAGATTAAATACACAATAAATATTAGTGAAATAAACAGGGAAGGATCACAAGTTGAAACTCATTGAAATGTTCACCCAGTTTCTAAGGCTTCAATAGCATCAAACTTTTCTGCTGGGAAACTGTATTCTCTCCTCAGTGATGAACAAGTCGATACCTGCCAATATCTATCCTTCCTGGTTTATGGGTGACTCACAATAAATGCAAACACAATTTAGGTAATTTTTGTCAGTTTTATTTCTATAAGAATATGTAAAAATTTATTATCTAGCTATGTGAGGAATAACTAAGTCTCAAATAAAATTCGTTTTTTTATTTATCATATACCAGGTGCTATGCTAAGTAGCCTATATATCTTATCTAAATTGATGTCCACAAATTGTAAGTATATGTAATGGAAAATTTTTTAAAATCTCCAATCATAGTAAAATATAGTATAGTATTAAGAATAAATTAAGATACAAACAGCCTGAGTTTATATCCCAGCTTCAGTCTAATCTTTGCCAAGTTTCTGATCAGTTTGATCATTGCCAAGTTTCTTGATTTCATGTCGTTGTTTAGAAATATTTGGTGTCCTTCACCTCCCACCTAAAAGTGAAGTTTATGTTGCCACCACTTGACGATGGACCTGACCGTGTATCTTGTTTTGGCCAATAAGAGATGAGCAGATGTGGCATAAGCAGAAGCTTGAGAAGCACTTGTTAATTGTTTATACCTTGCATCTGCGCCATTTCCAAAATATTCCCAGAGCCCCCCAGCCCACCGCAGCCAACCTATCCTCAGTTGACCTACCAATTGACCTACCTAGTCGAGAAAATGTATTAGTATTACTTTAAGCCATTGAATTTGGGTGGTTTATTATGCAGCATTTTTGTGGCAATCACTGTTTCCACATTTATGAAATAGAGATAATAACCCCATATGCTTCATAGTGGTTTTTTTATGTATTTATTTTTTTTAGAGAGAGGGGAAGGGAAGGAGAGAGGGAAAGAAACATCAATGTGTGGTTGCCTCCCATGAGCCCCCCACTGGGGACCTGGCCTGCAACCCAGGCATGTGCTCTGACTGGGAATCCAGAGGTTGCAAACCAACAACTTTTTAGTCTGCAGGCGCAGGCTCAATCCTCTGAGCTACACCAGCCAGGGCTATGTACCTCATAATGGTATTGAAACTGTGAAGTTGCTTGATTTCTGTAAAGGCTTAAAAGAATTCTTGGCCCCTAGAAAGCATTATATATGTTAGTTATAATTTGTAAAATGAAAAAAAAAAAGAGTAGTCAAAGAGATTTTTAAGTAACTTGCTTAAAGTCCACAGACAGTAAATGATTGAAATCTGGTTCTGAATTTACTAGACTTCCTCGGGTATCTAAGACTTTGACCTTTCACAATGTATTAGAAAACTGGAGAACCCAACTCAGGGAAATTATTCTTGAGACATGGCGGCAGTATGAACAAGATGGGCTTTCAAGTTAGACAGAACTGAGTCTCATTTGTTGAACAAACATTTAAGTGCTCTCTGGGGGCCAGACACTGCTGGGCATGAGGAATGTAAAGGTAAACTAAACTATTTCTGTCTAAAATAACAGCAAAAAGATCACACCCTTCCTTTGCTACTTACTATTAATGTGCTCTTGGGTAATTAATGTTTCTAAGCCTCAGTTTCCTCACCTTTACAAGTGGGACAGTATTACCTGTTCCTGATGGTTTTCCTGGGATTAAGTGAAATGGCCTAGGTAACAGGGGCTATTGCATTCGAAGCAGCCAGAAAATACTATGCAGTAGTTTTTCTTTTTCTTCTTTTCTCCCCCTTTCTCATGAGAGTATTCTCACAGCTCTTTATGGATCTAATGAAGCCTGAGTAAAATTAAATTTCCTAGCAACACCTCGTAAAAAAAGAGAATTAATTAAAAAGATGCTCTGGGAGAATTACTTAAGTACACTCAGTTGTAATTATGGAATTCAAATCCCAAGTAAATAAAAACAATTTAATCAAAATTAAGTTGTGTGTCGGGATCAGAAGTGGCTCCATCAAGCTGTAAGAACAGTTATTTTCATTTCAACCTTGAGGTGTTGCTCACTGGGTGTTGTGAACCGCTCTGCCTGGTTTCAGGAATTGTAACTCCCCACCCCCTGTGGCTAAGGATGAGGAGCAACAACCTCTGGAATGTGAGCTGCAGGAGACAAAGCCTGTCTCTGGCAGCAAACACTGCCTGTTATCTCCTTGCCCCCAAAGCATGGTCGATGTCTATGGCGGGTACGACCCCTCAGAGAGGGGGCAACCTAGGCCAGACACAGTCACTTGGGAGGTCATCATGGAAGGACTGGGGGGGGGCTGCAACAAAGAGCAATGGAGTCTCACCCCCCCACCCCAGCTTTGACAAAGCCCAAGTTCTCATGTTCTCAGGGAGAAGCGCTTCCTGGCTCTAATCCTCTTAAGCCTGAATACCTGATGGGGAGGGGTGCAGCTCCTTGCCTTGCTAAAGCGTGTCCTGGGGAAAAATCTGGCATCACAAAGACTTGCTGATAAACCTGTGAGACCTGTTCTGCTAAGAGTGCTTTCATTCATATGGTAAGGGTTCCAGCAGGAAACCATAAAACTCTGTTCCTGACAGACTCTGACTGGGACTAAGCCCTCAGGTTTCTTTGAAATGTTATCTACTGTTTAATAGGCCTTGCTGCCCTGTATTCCTGTGTATTACAACCCAATACCAGGCCCTGGAGGAGGGGATCAACGCCTATCTTTAGAGGGGAAGGGAAGGAGAGAGGGAGAGAAACATCAATGTACAGTTGCCTTTTGTGCCTCCCCTGCTGGGAACTGGCCTGCAGGGAACTGGTCTGCAACCCCGGCATGTGCCCTGACTGGGAATCGAACCTTGATAATCTGGTTTGCAGGCCCTCGCTCAATCCACTGAGCTACACCAGCCAGGGCCAAACATGATTTTAAAAATGCCAAAGTCACCTATCTAAATGTCTCAAATGGAGATTTACCAATTGAAACAACACATTAAAGATCAAGTGCATTCCTAAGTCTCAGGAGGCAGCCAAAGCCTGTTTGAAAATTAGGTAACTTATTTTTTCACTGCAGTAGTAAATCTGTGTCTCTACCAAGGAGTAGCTTCATGGTTTCTATTGGGTTGGCCAAAAAGTTCATTTGTTTTGTTTTGTTTTTTTTTGTAAGATGGCTGTAGTAGCACTTAGTTGTCTTTAACATCATTCAAAACAATTTCGTTAGATTGTGTTGTGACAATTATATCATGGATTTAATCCAAGTATCATGGATTAAAAAAACATCAAAATTGGTGGATTTTTGTGCAGCCATTTTAATATTGAAGATGGGAGAAAATATGCAATATTTTCATCTTATTAATTCTTTATTACTTAAAGAAAGGTAAAAATGCAACTGAAATTAAAAAAAAAGTTGGTGCAGCGTGCGGAGAAGGTGCTATGACTGATCGAAGGGGTAAAAGTCGTTTGCAGAGTTTCATGCCAGAGATTTCTCACTGTACGATGCTCCGCAGTTGGGTAGACCAGTTGAAGTTGATAGCAATCAAGTTGAGACATTGATTTTAAGAACAATCAATGTTATACCATGCCGCAGCCCGCTGCAGCAAGGGTGGTCGTGAGGCTGAGCGAGGGACTGAAATAAAGGAGAGGACCAAATGCTCTGCTGGCATAAGGCAAGTTTATTGCGCAGTCTTCTGGCTTATATACAATCTTGGATACAAAGGAGAACAAAGGAGAAGCCTTCTGGCACGTAGCTCACTTCCTTGACCTACAAAGGTTATCTCTTCCCTTAGAGTCCGGACGTTCCCAAGCTAAGACACTTTCTTGGTACATGATGCACAGGCCAAAGATATGAGTTGCTGGGAGAAGCGGCTACTTTCTCAAGGGGTCAGAGAACTGTTATAACCCAAGATAGCCCCGAGGCCGGAAACCAAGTCCAGTCACCACACCCGCAGTGCTAGACCCTATCCTCGACCCCTCACAGGCCTCTTGGGCTCCAACATCTCCCCCTTTTTTACTTTATATAATATAGTGGAATTTTGTTTTGGTCATATCCAATTTCTGCCGCTTTAGATCGACGTACAAGCCGTTGATTTGGCTTACAAACACGCTCAGAAACAAAAATCACAAACTAGACATAGAAACACAGACACTGACATAGTTGTAACAAACAAAGACTGACACCGGCACAGACATAGTTTCTCTTCTCACACAAGCGAACCTAATTTTCTCTCACACAGGCGAACCGCGGTTCTCACGCATCCAAACCAAAAGTGACCTAGTCACTACTCCCGAGGGCGTCCCCTCCTTTGGGAGCCCCTGGGTGGACTTCCGGCAACGTCTCGCCTTACCACCTCAGGGTCAAACAGTCTAGACTTCAAATGCAAAAGAGAATCCTTATTACTCACGTTTGCTCGAGCAGCTCACCCAGGAACAAAAGATTAAAAGGGGGAATTTGAGAGGCAAAATGCAAAATCTCGTCCTTCAGGAAATGATGAGAGACCTGTCTTGAAAAACTTTCAAAGGCCAATGGAAAAGAATCATTCATGTTCATTAGCCAGGAAAACTGCTCGGAAGTATAGGGTATGACTATAACAGGAGGGTCTCGTCCTAAGATTTGGATAGACACTTTGCGTCCCTGCTGAACTTGCTCGGCTACCAACGAGGCATAAGAGGCAAGCGCCTTCTTTGGCGTTGCCGGGCCGTGAATCTACTGGAGTACCCCATGCTGGTAGAGAGCTCCTGTCAGGGTGATAGAAGAAGGTATTATTAACAAGGACCAAGGTTGTGAAATATCACAGTAAGACAATTGGGCGGACTGAAGAGCGTCTTCCACCAGCCGTAGGGCCTGCCGTGCGCTCGGGGTGAGCGCTCGAGGAGAGGCAGGATTGGAATCTCCGTTAAGCAAAGTAAAAAGAGGCTTAAGGTCGCCGGTGGTAAGTTTCAAAGATGGGCGTATCCAGTTGATTTCTCCTAGTAGGGTCTGAAAATCATGCAGAGTCTACAGGTGCGAAGTATCAATCTGCAATTTTTGAGGCGAAAAAGTCAGGGGCTTAAGTTGGTATTCAAGATAGGAGTAAGGGTAAGCATTTTGGATCTTATCAGCTGCTATTTGCAGACCGAAAATGGCTAAATCTTGTTTCATCCTGGAAAATGCTAAAATCAAGAGGTCATGATTGGAATGCGCTAGCAAGATATCATCTATATAATGAATAACTAAAACTGAGGGGAACTTATCTCGTGTTCCCTGAATAGCTTGTTGCACAAACTTCTGACACAAGGTAGGACTATTAGCTACACCCTGAGGTAAAACTTTCTATTGAAATCTTAACATTGGTTCCCGAAGGTTAGTGGAGGGAACACTAAAAGCAAATCGCTGACAATCAGAAGAGAACAGTGGAATAGTAAAAAAAACAGTCTTTTAAGTCAATCACAATCTTATAAGTAGATGGAGGGATGGCAGCAGGAGATGGAAGTCCAGGCTGCAACGCACCCATGGGAAACATGGAAGCATTTACTCTTCTCAAATCCTGAAGGAGCCTCCACTTTCCTGACTTCTTTTTGATAATAAATATAGGAGAATTCTATGGTGACCTGGAAGGTTCAATATGTCCGGCAGCAAGCTGCTCCTGCACCAGCTTTCTAGCTGCCTCTCATGTTATTCCAAGCCTGTGAGCAACTTCAGACTTAGCTTGTCGCTTACAGCTCTCGTGATATTCAGCAAGCCATAACAAATAATCACCCCCAGTTAACACTGCCTTACACATAGTTTTCCAATCTTGTGGGGGAAGAGCAAGGCTCGCGATAGTTTCCATGGTAGCAATGGTGAAGGGAGCCGTAGCCCCATATTGGGCACAGGCCAATTTTAACTCCTTCAAGGTCTTGTAAGGAATAGGCTCATAATCTCGCCACTGTTGGCCCTGATCATTCTGTCTCTGAAGGACAGGGAAAAATCTGTCTCTTGGGGGAGAAGCCATCTATTGACTCCCCAATCTTCCTCCAAGTATTAATATTAATCGTTCCCTCTATAGGAAACCAAGGACATACTTGTTGGACAAAATCCACAAAACGATGGATTTGCCCCTTAGAGGTTGTGACACCTCGTCCCCTTAATAGGGTGCACAATACTTGTTCAAACAACTCCCTTTCGGAAGAGTGGGAATTCCCCATTATTATACTCTCCTGCACCGCTCCCTGCTACTTTTTACTTTTAACTTACCGGGGCCCCCGTAGCAGCGGTCCTCTCGGGATCTCAAATCCTCACGATTCTGGACTCTTCAGGTCCCTGTTCCGGGCGCCACTCTGCGCAGCCCGCTGCGGCAAGGGTGGTCGTGAGGCTGAGCGAGGGACTGAAATAAAGGAGAGGACCAAATGCTCTGCTGGCATAAGGCAAGTTTATTGCGCAGTCTTCTGGCTTATATACAATCTTGGATACAAAGGAGAACAAAGGAGAAGCCTTCTGGCACGTAGCTCACTTCCTTGACCTACAAAGGTTATCTCTTCCCTTAGAGTCCGGACGTTCCCAAGCTAAGACACTTTCTTGGTACATGATGCACAGGCCAAAGATATGAGTTGCTGGGAGAAGCGGCTACTTTCTCAAGGGGTCAGAGAACTGTTATAACCCAAGATAGCCCCGAGGCCGGAAACCAGGCCCAGTCACCACACCCGCAGTGCTAGACCCTATCCTCGACCCCTCACAGGCCTCTTGGGCTCCAACAATACCATGCAGGAAATAGCTGATATGCTAAAAATGTCCAAATCAATAAAGTTATTGGTAAAAATAAAAAAAAATTGTCTTTTAGTTTATGGGGAAAAAAAACTAAGTAAACTTTTTGGCCAACCCAATATACTATTTCAATACAAACTTCTTGTTGAAGAATTGTCTCCTAGGAAACAAATTTTAAATTATTTTCAAATGAAAAAATCTACCCAAGAGGACCTACAATTTCAAATTTTATACAGCTTCAAATAAATAATTTCAAAAGGTTATTCTCTTACTGAACCTGAGAAAATGAACCAGATTAAGAGATAATTAAGTTTTCCATTTTTCTGACAAATGCTCACAGAAAGCCCTAATCAAAGTTTTCTTTTTATTAACTCATGTCCCACAAAATTTTCTCTGTATTTATGTCACTTCCAATGTCAAATGAAGATGGAGTTTCTTCAACCAATTTTTAAAAATAGCAACATTTTAGCCCTGGCTTGTGTGGCTCAGTGAATTGAGTACTGGACTGCAAACCAAAATGTTGTCAGTTGAATTCCCAGTCAGGGCACATGCCTGGGTTGTGGGCCAGGTCCCCAGTAGGGGGCATGCAAGAGGCAACCACACATTGATGTTTCTTTCCCTCTCTTTCTCCCTCCCTTTCACTCTCTAAAAATAAATAAATACAAAAATAGCAACATTTTAGTACAGCATAGGAAATAGAGTCAACAACATTGTAATAACTATGTGTGGTGCCAGGCAGATACTAGAAATATCAGGGGGAACACTTTATAAATGATTGTCTAACCACTATGCATACTCCTGAAACTAATACAAAATAACACTGAATGTAAACTGTAATTGAAAAAAATTAAAGTTTTTAAATAGCAACATTTTAAGAATATGACTAGGTCATTACATTTCTTGATATACCATAACTATTGTTTATTTAGAAAAGAAATTAATAAAAGTCAAACAAGATAAAAAATACAATTCTCTTTAAGAGTGATTAGCAGAATCCTAAGAGAAAGTAAGGGGGGCAGTGTCTAGATTGCATGCCACTTAAAATTTGTATTTTATAAGTTAATGTGTATTAACATATGCATATACTACATATAATTCTAATGTTTACATAGAAGCAATTAGGTCTTACTATTGTTAGTTTCTGTGGGGTAAGAGCACTTTCCCTGATAATTTTCATGAGTATTTTCCTCAGTAGACTGACTAGCTTCAATCACTCATTATTTAGCATTTTTTAAAAATTAAATATCAAAATAATAAGCTTAGTAACATTTAACAATGTGAATATTATTTTTTCTCTTGTTCTAATGGATGCCTCTAATGGGTACCCAAAGCAGTAGACGTCCACGTGCAAGTGTTCTCTCTGCATCTGGTTCCACTTGTCGTTCTGCTCACTCCGCACGAATAAACTGACTCCCTGATCCAGATAGTATCCCTAACGATAGGATGATTAGTTGACAATTACTGCAATTACAACTATCAGACAAGCCACACCCAATTTAGAAACCATTAACTTTAGTGTAAATCTATTTTAAACAGACTGCAAAATAATAGGGAAGTTGAATTAGAGAGTATTTGCAATCTCTCTTCACCGAGGAGTGGACACAACCCATGGCCGTGGTGTTTAAGCAATTTCTGTTCTGGGTCTACTCACTTGATTCGCTTTCACCTGTGTCTATCTTGTTCCTGCTTCTTCTTTGTGTCTGGTAATGCTTCCTGAGTCAGCCTTGTAGAGCTTGGCCTCTTGTCATTTCTTTTGTTTATTTTTTACTTTTTAGACATATTTTATTTAGCCCTGGCTGTTGTAGCTCAGTGGATTGAGCATGGGTCTTCGAACCAAAGGATCACTGGTTTGATTCCCCGTCAGGGCACATGCCTGGGTTGCAGGCCAGTTCCCAGCAGGGAATGCACCAGAAGCAACCATACATTGATATTTCTCTCCTTCCCTTCCCTTCTAAAGATAAATAAACAAAATCCTTTTTAAAAAATTATGTATTCACTTTTGGAGAGAGGAGATGAAAGGGAGAGAAATATCAATGTGTGGTTTCTTCTTGCGCATCCTGTACTAGGGACCTGTCCTGCAACCCAGGCATGTGCCCTGACTGGGAATCAAACTGGCGACCCTCTGGTTCACAGCCCACACTCAATCCACTGAGCCACAGCAGCCAGGGCCCATTTTTTTGTTTGTTTAAAAAGCTCAGCCGTTTTCAGATTCTCACCAAATATGTGTTTTTACCTCTGGCTATTTCCCTCTCTGTTTCCTGCAGTACCATCCTTGTAAATGCTGGAAGCGCAGATTCCCCCAGGATTCCTTTAGAACCCTGGGTGCTTCGGAGTGTTTGGCTCTGAAACGCCTTCTTCACTGTGATGGGGGACGTTTTAACATGTTCTGTGTCTTTGAAAGGTGAGAGCATTGTTGAGTGCCTTTTGCTTCTTTTCCATGATCCATTGTGAATTAAATTTAATCACTCCTTCAGCACACTTACTGAGCACTTACTGTATGTCAGAGACTGCATCAGATTCTGAAAATATAGAATTAAAAATCAAAGAAAAATCTCTGTCTGTCTACTTCAGACACAGATAACTGACTGCCCTTTGTGTCTTCATAAAGCTTAACTCAATGGTAAAGAGGGTGATAAGAATTAAATGAGTAAAATATAGGATGTTGCAAAGAAGAATGGGTGCTACAGAGAAAGGGAAAAAAAGAGAAAAAAGCAGAGACAATTGAGAGGTAGGACCAGGGTGGAAACTTTGCAAATGTTGACAGAGAAGGGAAGGAAATGCCTCAACCTTGCTGGAGCAGACAATGCAAAGTGTTTTTATGTTACCAATTACTGCATTGCTTTTTTCTCCCTATGACATTACTTGCTACTATGTATTAAGGAATAAGCTGTTATGTTCCTCCCTGACTCAAGGAACAGCAAGGAGAAAGGTTCTTGACTCCTTTCACACCCTGGTAGCTTCGGACGTGAGAAAGTCCAGGGCAGAGTCACTCAGGATGAATCTGACTAACCACCCGCATCAGAAATCATCTGGGATGTGTCCAAAATTCAGATTCATCAACTGCATTCCAAATCTATAAATATGGATTTCAGGGATGTGAGTTCATGTCCAAATACTTAAGCACCTCACCTGGTCATCTTTGTGCTGCTATTTAAGACTAAGTACATGGCTTATCGCAACATTAGGCCCAGACGAGAAAGGTCCTGACCTAGCTCTGGACTTGGAGGTTCCGGCTCTGCTGGGCTGGCTGGCTGGGCTTGCTGGGAAGCAGCCTCAGAGACAGAGCTCAGTGCAGAAGGATTTGTAGGGTGAGCTCTTGTGATCCTCACCTGTGCAAGCAAGGGAATGAAAGCAAGGCAGGCCAGAGGAGCTGCCAAATTGTAATTCAAGTTCCACCAGAGCCTTGGTTGAGCACAAGGGACTCTTCGGAGTTTGCATCCGTGTTTTCCCCCATGGGAACAGAAGGGTAGGACTACATAGGACCTTAATTTGTCCCTGGATGTGGCTCCTCAGGAAAAGACATGGCCTGGGGCTGTCTGTCTGTCTGTCTGTCTGTAGGTGAGACTGTTCCTGGAAGGGCTAACAGCAGCCCAGCTGTGGGACTGACTGCGAGTCTTTCTCTGTGGACGATCTGAGTGGCGCACCCTCAGTTCCACCACAGTTTGATTGTCCCTTGTCTCTGCCCTCGCCCACTGGCTGAATACCTGTGGGGCCAGGAGAAGATGGCCGCCCAAGGCTTCACCATCCCCTCCTCTGGTTGCTACTATGTATACGCAGGGCCCTGGAATTCCCTGCTCAAACATCTCTGTGCAGGGCCTGTGTTGGTGTCTTCCCTGGAGGGGACAGCACCCTCAGTGTGTGCATCCCTGGCCAGAGGAGTGCTCAGTCTGTAGCTGTTCACACATGTGGACAGAGCTCCCATGTGCAAGCTAACCTTGGTACAGGCTTGTGTTCAAGATCACTCACAGTGGCAGAACCAGACTGGAAAGCGAATGAAGCAGGCTGCCTGCCCAGGGGCCCCAACTACTCAGTTCAGACATGGACTTTCAGGTTGTCATGTTGGGGTATATGTTCAAGAAGGAAGCTAGAACATATTTTATTTAACAGCTTATTAGTTTGATTGATGACTTTCTATTATTTAGATGTAGGTGTATGACTCTTCATTCACTTTCTCCCCAGGCTCTGCAACTATAACTTGCAGGCCAGAACAAAATAGTTTTCTGTGATAAGAGGAAAAGAAATAAAATACTGGAAATTCTTCCTTTTATTCATACCCCTTAAATGATCGTAGGTCAGCAAACTCAGGCACTGCAGCAATGCATTACTCTGGAAGAATCTACTAAGCAGAAGCAGTGTAGGCTTCTCGCTCTTTCCTGCTAACTTAAAGCAAAGAAAGGTTTGCATTGTAAACACTAATTATGCTGGTTCCATTTAGTTAGGAGTCAGTTAGGGTGGATGATTGTGGGGATCCTATTAATGCATGATTTCAGGAGATTCCTACAGAATTGTCCGCTGCAGCTCCCCCAAATGTGAACCCAGACTGATACTCGAGGGGTCACTTTTATGCTAAAGCAAGAAAAGTAGAAATAAGGAGAGTGCATGTCCCACGCGGGAAGCCCAGGTCTGGGGCTGAGGAGATGGCACTGCCCTGCAGGGGAGGCTCTCCTGGAATGTGGTGACCTCGATGCGGTCCTTCCTCCTCCAAACACTAAAGAGATGGTTTTTTATTTTTCTCATTTATTTATTTGTCTTTATTCCTGGAAGCTGGGGAAATGAGTCCCCCAGTTCTGACAGAGTGGTTGGACAGCCGCTACTGAGTATACTTTTGTATCTGTTCAACCGTCCTTATGCCCATCCATCCATCCATCCATCCATCCATCCATCCACTCTCATTCATTCAACCCATATTCATTGAGCAACACTGGTAGTCACTGTCTTAGGGGCTGGAGGTACAGGAGAGCACAGAGCTGCCCCAGGAAGGACGAATTCTAGGAACAGAGCACATACTTGATTACAAGTAGTGATAACTGCAGTGAAGAAGCAATAACCTAGATAAGGCAGACAGCGAACGATAAGGGATGCTATTTATATACTGTGCTCAGGGATGACCTTTCTACCCCTGTTTTAATTTTTAAACCTTTTTTTTTTACTTTTTGAGCCCCTTTACCCAATTCTTCCACACCCCACCGCCCTTGTCTGGCAGCCAACCATCTGTTCTCTATCTATAAGCTGGGTGTTGTTTTTTGGTTTTTGTTTTTAGATTTCTTATGTGAAAATCATATGGTATTTGTCTTTCTCTGTCTGACTTATTTCACTTAGCGTAATGCCTTTGAGATCCATCCATGTTGTCATGAATGGCAAGATTTCAGTATTTTATATGACTGGAAAATATTCCATTATAAATGTACACCTCATTTTCTTTATTTATCAGTTAATCTATAGATACACACTAGGTTGTTTCCATATCTCAGCTATTGTATGTAGTCCTGCAGCAAACTTGGGAATGCATGTATGTTTTTGAGTTTGTATTTTCATTTTCTTCAGATAAGTACCCAGAACTGGGATTGCTGGATCATGTAGTACCTCTACTTTTATTATTTTTTTCTTAGCAAACTATATACCATTTTCCAAAGGGGCTGCACCAAATTACATTCCCACCAACAGTGCACAAGAATTCCTTTTTCTTCATATTCTCACCAACACCTGCTATTTCTAGTGTTTTTTAAAATAGCCATTCTAAAGGTGTGAAATGATACCTTGTTTTCATTATAATTTATCCCTCTTATATTCTCTTCCCCCTCTCCCCTTCTCCCACCACAATCACTACACTGTCATCGTGGGTTTGATTTGCAGTTCCATGATGATTAGTGATACTAAGCATGTTTTCATGTACTTGTGGACTGTCTGTATGTCTTCTTTAGAAAAACATCTAGTCAGATTCTCTGCCCATTTTAACTAGATTATTTCTTTTTTGCTACTAAGTTGTATGAGATCTTTACATACTTTAGGTATTAAACCATTTTCAGATATATGGTATGCAAATATTTTTCCCAGACAGTATGTTACCTTTTTGTTTTGTTGATGGTCTCCTTTGCTGTGCAAAATCTTTTCAGTATGCTATAGTCCCACTTGTTTATTTTTGCTCTTGTTGCTTTGTATTTTGGTGTAAAATCCAAAGCATCATCAGCAAGGCCAGTGTCAAGGTGCTTATGGCTTATATGTTCTTGTAAAATTTCTATGGTTTCAGTTCTTCTGTCCAAGTCTTTAATCCATTTTTAGTTAATTTTGTGTGTGGTGTAAGATAGTGGTCCAGTTTCATTCCTGTATAAATCACTGTCCAGTTTTCCCAACACCACAGATTGAAGAGATCGTCCTTTCTCCATTGTGTGTTCTTGGTTCCTTCATCATGAATTAATTGACCATCTATATATGGGTTTATATCTGGGTTCTCTATTCTGTTCCATTGATCTATGTGTTTATTTTTATGCAAATACAATACTATTTTAATTGCTTAGTATAGCTTTGTAGTAAAGTTTAAAACCAGGGATCATGACGTAGCTAGCTTCTTTCTCAATATTGCTTTGACTAATGAGGCTCTTTAGAGATTCCATACACATTTTAGGCTCATTTGTTCTATTTCTGTCAAAAATGCCATTAAAATTTTCATAGGAAATGCATTGACTCTGTAGATTGCTTTAGATAGTGCAGACATTTTAAAAACATTAATTCTCCCAATTCATTAGCACAAAATACCTTTTAATTTATTTGTGTCTTTTAATTTTTTTTCTTGATGTGTGGTCAATTCCAGTATACAGGTCTTTCACCTCCCTGGTTAAATTTATTTCTAGGTCTTTTATTTTTTTGGATACAAGTTTAAATGGGATTTTAAAATTTCACTTCCTGATCGTTTGTTATTAGTGTATAGAAATGCAACAGATTTTTGTATATAGATTTTATTTTCTACAACATTACTAAATGTATTAGTCCTAGCAATATTTTTGCTTCATGTATGTGTCATCTACAAATAGTGACAATTTTACTTCTTTTTAATTTGGATGCCTTTTATTTCTTTTTCTTGCCTAATTGCTTTACCTAGTACTTCTAGTGCTATGTTCAATTAAAGTGGCACAGTGGGTGGGTATTCTTATACTTTTCCTGACCTAAAAGAAAAACTTTTAGCTTTTTATTATTGAGTATGGTGTTAGCACCGGGCTTGTCAAATACCTTCTCTGTATCTATTGAGATGATCATATGATTTTTATTCTTCATTTTAGTATTGTGGTACATCATATTGACAGATCTGTGGCTTTTCAACCAGCCTTGTATCCCTGAAGTAAACACCATTTGATCATGGTGTGTGATCTTTTTAATGTATTTTTGAATTCTGTTTGCTATATTTTGTGTAGGGCTCCCCTATAACAGACAACCCCAGATTCTCTTCTATTGGTTGGCACACCTGCATCACCTTCTGTGAGAGAAACAACTCAAAAGCTCTTTAGTTACACAGAAAGAACAAAGAACACATGACACATTTGATGTATTTTTCAGACTATAAGACACACTCCCCCCCCCCAAATTTGGAAAGAATAATGGTTGTTAGTGCTGCTGTTAAGTTCTGTTTACATTTACATTGGTGAAATGTTATGTTATTTATGTTCTTAGATATTTTACCACATTTTTTTGCTTCAAAATTTTTTTTCTATTTTCCTCCTCTAAAACCTAGGTGCGTTTTATGGTCTGAAAATGTTATTTACCTTACTATTCTAGTCCAGGGTGTCCATGGTCTACTTGAGAAACTGCAAGCATTTTTTTTAAAGTCATGTAGCTAATTCTCCCTCAGTGCTGGGGATGCTCTGTGGATAGCACATAGTCTCCAAATTGCAACATTTCCTGTGAGCCTCCCTTTGCTTCCAATCCACATTTGATAGAACTGGAGCCTCGCTTTGCCCTGCATCTGTGTGGATGAAGCCCGGTTAGTCTAACAGTTAATGACTTCATTAAATCCCACTACTGGAAGCACCTGGATCCACAGGGCTAACACCTGTTAGACCCAGTGCACCACCACCTGCCATCTGTGATCGCCCTTGGCTATGCCTTTTGGATGATTTGCATGCCCCTATTCATCTCTACACTGTCACTCACCAGTCTCCCTGATTCAAATGCTAATCCCAACACTGCTTGAGTCTGCCTCATCCCCTGCCTATTATTGGACTGTTCATTCAGCTGAAGCAAGAATAGTAACTGTTCTTTCAACAATGTTTGCTTCTGCTGAGGTTTTGTTGGCAAATGTCACTAAATTCCAGTATCCTTATACCTGCATCTCCTCCTGTGGTGAATAATATCTAAACCACAGTGGACAAAATTAAGTAGTTTGTGAAATTACTTAATCATCTAACTGAAAATAGGATGCTGAAATAGAAGAAATCACGCATGTGTTCGCTTGGCTTCTGTTCATTTGCTTTGTTTTGACTGAGGAGGAACAGTTCTATGGGAGATTGCCTGGAATGGAAAAAATGCCTGATAGTGAAAGCGGCACTGGGCAGCCTGGTGAAGGTGGGAGGTCAGGGGTGCAGATGCCGATGTGTTCGTTGGTGGGGAAAGTGAGTTGATGCAGTACCAGGAACGGTCATCCTTGTGCTCTTTCCCAGTGTTTCCTCGGACTCTGGTCCAAGCTCTTAATAAATCTGATTGAAAATCAATTGTGCCCATTAAGAAGTATCCCATTCTCTGTAACTGGGTGACTGTTGATCTACTTCTAGCAAACTGGAATTCATTCCATACAGAAGGTAGAACAAAGATACTGTGAAATAAGGGACACCCGTCAGAGGTGCGAGCAGGACTCCCGCCCTGAAAGAGAAGGAAGGAAATCAACAGTTGCCCAAGATGCAACATGCAGATCATGTATCATGGAAATGTACGCCCGGAACCTATATAATATATTCACCACTGTAACCCCAGTAAATGTAATGTTAACAGAGAAAAGTAAGAAAAGGAAGTGAACAACTGCATACTGAACACTGGCACGCTCAGTTGCCTTGCCCACCTAGGTTCCCAGAACTTTACCTGTCCATCTTGTCTAAAACCTGGAAGGTCCTTCTCTGAGGACTCTGACCAGTCCAAGGGAAAAGCTAATTATTTGTGTGTGCTGATTAATGATGCATGGTTATCTTGAGGTTCTTTACTGATTCTTTCCTTTATACTTTTTTTTAGTCTTTGTATTTTATGTAATAAGTATGTATTCATGTGTCTGTAATTAAATAATTTAACATTCATTAATTAAATACTTGTGTTGGGTGGGCACTGTGCTAAGGAACTTAAATTCATTATCTCTTAACTTTCACAGTAATTTTGTAAATTAATTTTTATTTCTTAAAATTTATTATATTTTTTAGAATGAGGAAGAGACAGAGAGGGAGAGAAGGGGAGAGAAGGGGTGGGAAGGGGCGGGAAGGGGCAGACAGACAGACAGAAACTTTGACTCACTTATGTATGCATCCATGGGTTGCTTCTTGCGTATGCCCTGACCAGAGACTGAACTGAAACCTTGGTGGATGAGGACAGCGCTCTAACCAACCGAGCTACTGGTCAGGACTTAGCCTGTGCTCACGCAGCACCCTAACACAGGGCTCCTCAACCTCCAGGCCAACCAGGGTCCTTCCTGACCTGAGCCCGTTAGGAACTGGCCCACACAGCAGGAGGTGACCTTGACCATAATGCCCTTGAATCCTCCTGAAACCATCCCCCCAACACCAGTCAGTGGGAAAACTGTCTTCTGTGAAACCGGTCCCTGCTGCCAGAACAGTTGGGGACCACTGCTAACATGCCTAAAATAACTTTAAAACTTAATTCTAGAAAAAAAGTGTTTCTAAACCCCTCAGACTGTTCATTTTATTTTCATACCCCATCCTAATAAGCTTTGAATTACATTTCGTAACAATTTCTTATTTCTCCTGTTTCCAGTTTCTTAGTTTGGTTTTGTTGTTTGCTTGTTTAAACCCCACCTCATCCTTTGAATCTGACGCTTGGTCCCTGACTTGGTTGTGATTGATACAAAGGGGTAGAAGTGTTGGGGGCGTGGCAACACCATTTAGGCAACCGCTGGAGAAAATCTTGTTAGAACGTGGCCTGTGCGGTCAGAGAAGGAGGAGCCGAGAAGGACGCCACAGGCGGTCGTGTCTCCTCTGTACCCGACTCTCCCGTAAAAGTACCACCATTCAGTTCAGGCCGTCAAATACTATGTACTCCCTAACTATTGTATCTCCGAATAACATCTGAAAAAGGTTACAAAGTTCTTTTCAGATAATGCTACTGTGATTGCAAGACCCAGAACCATATGATTCCAGTTTTTTAAATAACAGCGCATGTGATAAATGAGTACCTATGTGTGAATGTTACAACTTTGTTAACATTTGTTAAGTGGAGCATAGGGTGCCAGGTGGGAAGCCAGTTTCAACAACAGACCCCAAGAGAAGCTGAAATGCAGAACTGCATCACTCACAGGTCCTGGAGAAGTACCCAGTGCAGTTCTAGGGGCCACAGTGGTGGGTGTGGGCAGAGACGCAGGACCGGGGCAGCCCTGCCTTTACTGGGGTCTGTGAGTACAGTGCTTTGGGGGTCCTGGGCTACAGCTAGATCCGTCCGTTTAAACCAAAAGATGCTCCACAAAGGTCTTACCTAAGGGTCACACAAAGTGAAGGCAGCCAGAGGCTGGGGAGACTGCTGACCACATGGACTGTGAGGGGGGTCACATCAGGAATGCACATTATTTGCTTGTGACGCTACGGCCTGCTGTCCAAGACATGGGTGTTCGTGCAGGGGCCAGTGTTAGCTTCATGGCCTTGCAGGCCACTTGGCCACACAGAATGGGTGCCCAGGCAGCAACACCTTGGAGCGGCTTAGTTAAACTTCTAACAGTGTAAAACCACTGACATTAACATGGTCTACAATATAACAGCTCAGGCAGATGACTTTCAAGTAAAGGCAAAAAGTGACAGGCTCCCTACGTGCTCAAAATGTCCAACCAGGTTCTGGTGCCCTTTCTTTAAAGATAAACAGACAAGCAAGAGTCATTGAATACACAAGGGAAAAATTTAATGTGACAGATAGGAACAGAACAAATAAACAACAACAAAAAGTTATCTGACATAAGGGCACAAACAGATGCTACCTGGGGAGAAAATAATTTTTAAAATGTGGAAAGAAATAACAAAACAACAATGCATTTCTGGAGAGAAATAAGAATAGGCATTACATCCATGAAAAAGAACAGACCACAGTAAAAGATATATTTAGAGAAACAAATAAGCTGTAAATATTAAAAATATGATGTTAAAAAAGGAAGACTCAATAGGAAATTAAGGGGGAAACTGCCATAAAATAGAAAAAAGATTAGAAGATTTTTTTTTAAAGAGGATAAAACCAAAAAAAAAAAGTGGTAATTAGACAACAAATCTAGAAACTCCTTCAGTGCAGTAAGAATAGAAAAAACCCAGAGAGCATTGTATCATCAAAAAAGTTTCAGTATTTTTTCTAAAAGTGAAGAATACAAATTTTCAGTTTGAAAGAGCCCATAAAGTGTCCGTAAACATGGAAGAAAATCAGACCTAACTCCAGGCACTAGTGACAACGTGAAAAACTGGTGTCAGGAGAAGATTCTGTAGGCTCTGACAGAAAGAAAAGAAAAAAGTTAAATGCAAAGTAAAAACATCAGCAAATTAAGGAGAAGCCTTAACGATCCTTTGGACAGAGTAAGGCCAGTGTTTAGTCATGCACGTCCCAGGAAAGCTCACCTCCCATGGACCGCGTTTGGTAAGCTCTGTGAGAAGACCCTGCACAGAGGAAGGAGGAAGGAGGAAAGGGGGTGCCCCAGACAAGGGAAGAGAGTTCTCAGGAGGACAGTGGTAGGTGGGAGATTCCATGTGGTCAGCTGTGCTTCGTGGATGGAGGGCTGTCAGTCCAGATTAATGCAAGTTAGTGAGTGATCTCCCAGGGCGTTTTCTAAATTACATGAAACCTAAAAGTGTCTGACGCATCTGAGTCTGTCAGTGCTGGTCGGCTACAGGGAGCTTCTAGTACATCAGGATGATGGTACTTAACTTCAAAGTGTTTATTACCTCGTTGGGAAGTAGAGAAACCAGATTAAGAATAAAAAATAACTGTAATACATAGAGTCTCATGTGCAAATGTGATAAAAACAAACAGGAAAATAAGAATGGCATGGGGACAGAAAACTGTGGCAACAAATAAGATGTGAAGAACCTCGTAAGCCCTGTTTGTCATATTTGACTCTGAAAAAAAAGTGATGCCTTCCAAAAGCTCAATTTTCTGTGACTGAAGGTTTCCAAAAGGATTTACTCCAGCCTGTTAGATATTCGAAAAGAGCGCCATGCCTGCTTTGGACCGTATTAGCACTGTTGAAAGACGTGTGTAAGAGACTTCCAAAGGAGGAAAACGCATCTGGATAGATGAGGACAGATGTTTGCTTCATAAATTTTTTCACTAACTTACAATTACTTAAAATCAATAAAATCACAGAATTTTAGAACCCTTAAATAGATTTATTTCTTCATTTTGTTGAAGATGAACTTGATACAACAGTTCTCATAACTTCTAAAATTCACCCAAAATTCTGAAGACAGCATATGTAAGAGCCACAATTAAGACAAAAATGCTCTGGGTTTTTTGTTTGTGTGGTTTTTGTGTTTTGGGTTTTTTTTTTTTTAACTGTTTTCCAATCTCCAAATTCAGAAGGGAGGGATCGGAGTGTAACTAAATCTTTAAAACTTAAAAGAACATATATTTTACATTTAAAAGATTAGCTCCAGGAAAGGATAGCTTGCTAAATTGTAAAAAAATACAGTAGGTGTTTTCAAAAGTAACTCTTCATCAATTAAGATGTAAAAAAAATTCATAGCACTATTATTTACCTAATCAGAGTGATTACAAAGTAATAATTAAGACACACTTTTCCTCTACAATAGATAAAATGATGACAAAGAGGTTTTTCTGTCAGTCAGGTAGATGACAATTTTTCCTCTTCATTTTATGGCTAAAAATGAATACATAAACATAATTAATAAAGAGGTACTATTTAATGACCCATTTCTTTTTGGAGAGACAGCTTACAATTTTGCCAGAGTTTAAAAGTAGTGTTCCTTTTATCTAAGTTATAATTAAAAAATAGAGAATTCTTTGCATTTGCCAAAAAATCAATCAAATTTTGCCATATTTAATATACATTTTCCTCAAATGTTGTGTACTATGATTACTTGGGTTCATGGAGGAAATTCAAGCTCTTAAGTGAATACCAACTCTGAGTTACCTTTCTAGAGTTTCTATATAATTAAAGGGCAAGTGGAAAAGGGAAAAACTCAACAACACATCCCAAATTTTTTCTTTGTACAGTACTTCTAGAGTTATAAGACAAATAGGGGACCAACTATGTATTTTCAAAAGATAGCATATCTGCTGATGCATTTGAGAAAAAGTATTTATTATTTGTGTGTGTGTTTGCAAAAAAAGACATTGAAATATATTGGGGTACAAATATTCACAAGCATTCTGTCCCCAAATAACAACATGGAGGTTGGGGCCCAGTACGAATTTCTGAGTTTAAAAGCGCCCCCACGTGGAGGTGAGCAGTCATTACTATCTCTTACAGTGTTGCTCCATTTGTTTACTTCGTGCCTGGCACCTGGAGGTTTATGGACATTTCTAATGAAAGCTGACCAGTGAATGACTTCAACAAAATAATGATAATGTATCAGCCACTCAGTAGTATTTGATGGCACTGCTGCAGTGTGTCCTAAGGCAAATGAACCCTGAAACATCACTGGAGGCAAAAATGACAAACCTGCAGCTGTTCCACTTTGAACATGTCCTGAGGAGTCAGGGTTCCTTGGAAAGACAGTACTACTGAAAAAACAGAAGGCAGCAGGAGAAGAGGAAGACCAAATAGGGGCTGGATGAGTTAACTCTGTGACAGAAGCCATAGGCATGAGTCCACAGCAACTGAGCCGACCTGCCAAGGGCAGGACATCGTGGGCATCAGTTTTCATACGGTCGCCAGGTGTCAGAGCCGACTCAGTGGCGTGCACACACACCACGGACAGGTGCAAGCTGAAATACAAACAACACCATTTTGTTCATCACTGTACCCCTAGTGCTTAGCAGAGTGTCTGGCACAAAGCAGAAGATATAGAAATATTTTTAAACTAATGAAACAATAATTATGCAGTCACATAAGCTAGAAATCTAAAGACATTTGTTCTTTTCTCATTCATACATAATGTAAAAAATAAATTCTTATCACTTTCCTTATCTCTTTTCTGCTCCATGATCCCAGTTAATTTATAATTGCTATCCAAAGGTTGAAACAAAACGATATTCAGCAAATTGAGGCCAGCATCTATGCTATTATTAAATACAGCTTTTAGCAGAAATGATGGAAAGACTTCTCGTACTAACTTACCAGCACTGCTGTACAGACAAGCATGCTCACTGTGGTGGCCGGCTGCTGAGTTCTCCCCATTTCAGGAGACGCTCAAACACTAGCGCGACCCTGAATGTACTTTCCACCTTTTGAATAGAGGAATTATTGCTACCCAGTAAATTGAGCTGTTTCATGTTTTCCTATAAAAAAGTTTAAGAGCTTTTTATTCCAAGAAAAAGTTTAATGTACTACATGTTTAAAATGCCCATTCAATAAGGTATTTTTAAGTGTTCTCTTGGTTTCTCCATTGACCCATTGATTGTTCAGTAGCATGTTGTCTAATCTCCACATACTGGTGGTAGCTATTAATTGCAGCCATCCATGCAGAACCCTGATTTCTTGTCCTGTAACGTGCCCCCCAAACACTGATATGAACAAGTATATATGTTGAAGTCTTAAAAGAACTGCTATTGTTGAAACTCCAATCGAAGAAATGATTTCAGTGAAAAATAAGTTCTG
This sequence comes from Artibeus jamaicensis, assembly GCF_021234435.1. Taxonomy (NCBI): domain Eukaryota; kingdom Metazoa; phylum Chordata; class Mammalia; order Chiroptera; family Phyllostomidae; genus Artibeus; species Artibeus jamaicensis. Next base: position 5,842,343 of record NW_026521954.1, read on the forward strand.
TAATTTTATGAGCTTCTTTGATGTATGTTGGTCCCATTGTGTAGCGCCTGGCCCTCACACTGATGCCCAGATCTTCTCGTTTTATCATCATGACCTTGGAAAGTAAAACTATGATGGTGTCAATGTTCTGCCTAAATACCATCAGGGGTTCTCTGCTGACTACATAGCATAGAGCTCTTTGCATCCCTTCGTGACCTCACTCCCGCTGTCCTCTCTAAGCAGCAGTCCCCCTCACCCTTGCAGATGTGCTCCAGACCCCCAGTGGGTGCTCTGAACTGTGGATAGTACCGAGCACTACGCACACTATGTTTTTTTCATATACGTACAACCCTATGGTAAAGTTTAACTTGTGCCTATAAATTAGGCACAGTAAGAGATTAACAACAACTAAGAACAATTATAATAATATACCAAAATAAAGGTGATGTGAATGTGGCCTCCTCTTCCTTTCTCAAAATATCTTACCGTATCATCACATATTGTGATGGTATGAGAGGATTAAAAGCTTTAAGTCGAGAACTTTCACCGTTTCACTTACAGGAAGCACTTCACAGCCTCTCTTTGACATATGCGCACTAACGGCAGTACTTCTCTCGCACTCCGGGGCCGATATTAAATGAAATAAGGGTTCCTCGGACACAAGCACTGTGATCCTGCCACAGTGGATCAGGTACCTGCAAAGCCTACTAAGTGACTGATGGGTGGGTAGCTATTCAATGGGGAAGGCTCAGCAAAGGGACGATTCATGTCCCATGCGGTACAGCATGCGATTTCATTACTACTCAGAATAGCACAAAATTTAAAGCTTGAGAATTTTTTATCTCTTGAATTTTCCATTTAATATTTCCAGGCTACAGTTGACCATGGATAACTGAATCCTTGAAAAGTAAAAGTACAGATGAAAGGAATCTACTGTTATTTTGCTACCTCCTCCTCTCAATTATTATATTACTGACACTTGACTCTTGCCAGTTGTCCATTCAAACTATGATGCTTCCTACCTCTTCAATTCACCCAACTCTTTTCCTCCCCAAGAATTCCTTCCCTGACTCTCACTGGACCTTCTTCACACTCTTTCTGCCACACCAGGCAGACTATTACTCATTTCTTCACCCCCAGTTTCCACAAGAAAGTTTTCATAGCTTCCCCCACCCCCAAAGGATGTTAATCACATCAATAATATGCTACTTCTGTCTCCTTTCCATTGTCTTATTGTCGTGCTCATGACACTAAAGCAATTTGCTCGATTTTCTATCTCATCAGGCAGGAGCTTTGAGCACTTTGAGCTCAGCCACAAGATCACCACCCTATTATAAATATCTGGACACATGGTAAATTGTACACACATGTTTGCTTAAAGAGTAAGAGAGCAAAACATGAACCACACAGAGGCTTGGGCATGGGAACTAAGGAAAACTCCGTTTTTATGGAAACTGAGTCTATGGAGAGAGGTCCCCTACCAACAACGATAACAATGTTAAGGGAGACAGACATCTCTGAGCAGCAAAAACTTAGAAGACACTGTGCTATTCATCTGATATAGATTACTCTGCTTATGTCTTTCCCAGACTTCAATCACTGGCAAACTTATTAATGCCTGTCTGTGCCATATGTGTTTAACTTCTATACGTGCTATTTACTTGACATTTTTATTTAAATTGGCTTATGTTTTACTCAGTAAATCTATTTAAGTGGAAACTTTATATCACTACAATAAAGTAGAAAATTTAGCATTATGTTCTAAATATACAAATGGCTCTTAAAAATAAGTACAATGAGAGTTTGGCGTTAGCTGATGCACCGTAGGTAATCGGGACAAATCCTCCTTCTGAAAACAACAGGAGAGGCTAAACAAGATATTTTTAAGTTTGTTCTAATGTATTCCTCTACCAAAGCACAGAGGAACTTAAAAAGATAAAATCTGGAAGGAAAAAGGAAACCAGATATTTAATTCTTACACTTAAAGCCACGTTTTCTTCCTTTCAAGCACTTGTTCTGAGATGCGCAGAAGTCAAGTATAGCTTTCAGAACATTTGCATGTTTAAAGGGAAACAAATGAATTTCAGGACCTCACAAAGAGGGAGGTTAGTGAAAGCACAAGCTTTTGGTCTGGGCCCCCAAAGGACTGCACTTAGAAAGCCAACTGAAATATCTGAGATTTTCTCGCCAATGTTCTCCTCTAGGACTTTAATGGTGTCACGGCTTACATTTAAGTCTTTTATCCACCTTGAATTTATTTTGGTGTATGGTGTAAGTTGGTGCTCAAGTTTCATTTTTTTGCACGTAGCTGTCCAGTTCTCCCAGCACCATTTGCTGAAGAGGCTATCTTTACTCCATTTTATGTTACTGCCCTCTTTGTCAAATATTAATTGACTGTAGAGAGTTGGGTTGATTTCTGGGCTCTCTGTTCTGTTCCATTGGTCTATGTGCCTGTTTTTATGCCAGTACCAGGCAGTTTTGATTACAGTGGCCTTGTAATACAGTTTGATATCAGGTATTGTGATCCCTCCTACTTTGTTCTTCTTTCTCAAAAGAGCAGCTGCTATTCAGGCTCGTTTATGGTTCCATATACATTTTTGACATTTTTACCGGTATGTCCCCTAGAGCAAGGAATATAAAGGAAAGAATAAACAAATGGGATCTCATCAAAATAAAAAGCTTCTGCATGGCTAAAGAAAACAGTATTAAATTAAAAAGACAACCAACTGTATGGGAAAACATATTTGCCAATGATACCTCAGACAAAGGTTTAATCTCCAAAATATACAAAGAACTTACAAGAATCCACTCTAAGAAGACATCTAACCCAATTAAAAAATGGGAAAAGGACTTGAACAGACACTTCTCCAAGGAGGACATACAGAACATTCAGAGACACATGAAGAGATGCTCAACATCATTAGCTATCAGAGAGATGCAAATTAAAACCACAATGAGATACCACTGTACACCAGTCAGGATGGCTATCATAAACAAAGCAACAAACAACAAATGTTGGAGAGGTTGTGGGGAAAAGGGGTCCTTAGTTCACTGTTGGTGGGACTGCAGACTGGTACAACCATTATGAAAAACAGTATGGAATTTTCTCAGAAAAATAAAAATCGACCTGCCTTTTGACCCAGCAATTCCACTGCTAGGATTATATCCCAAGAATCCTAAAACATCAATTTCAAAGAACCTCTGCACCACAATGTTCATAGCAGCACAATTTACAATAGCCAAGAGCTGGAAGCAACCTTAGGTGCCCATCAGTAAATGAATGGATCAAAAAATTGTGGCTCATATACACAATGGAATTCTATGCAGCAGAGAGAAAGAAGGAGCTACTACCCTTTGCAACAACATGGATGGAACTGGAAAGCATTATGCTGAGTGAAATAGGCCAGGCATTGAAAGACAAATACCATATGATCTCACCTTTAACATGAAGCTAAACAACAAAACAAACAAGCAAACAGAATAAAAACAAAGACACTGAAATAGAGAACAAGTGGGCAGTGACCAGAGGGGAGAAGGAAGGGAATTTAAGGGGGAAAAAGGGGAGGGATTTTGAGGAGCAAGTGTGAAAGACACAGGGATGAGGACTAAGGGGGGTGGAAATGGGAGGGAGGTGGGGAGACGGGGCAGGGGGGGCTGGGATGGGAGAAATAGACAAAAAACTGTACTTGAAAAATAACTAAATAAAAAAAAAAGAAAGCCAACTGAACAAGAATATGCTAGTCCTCTTGAGGACTCAAGTTCAGGTCTCCGTCTCAGACTCTGCGTGGACCAAGCTAATGTCTCTAACCTGCCATCTGCCAAAACCCAGCATAGATCTCTTCTGTCTGGAACAAGGTAACAGAGATTACCTTTTCTGTCTGGAACAAGAGATTCTTAAAATAATCTGTTTCATTTCATATATGAGAAAGAGGTCATGGAATGCTAATCAAAAGAAAAAAAACAGGCAATGGCAAACAGCCGGGTTACCAAGCATAGACTTTAAAATAATTATACTTACTGTTTAAAAAGTTTAAATTATGTTTAAACAACTGAAATAGAACTGAGATTTTTGGGGAAGACAGAAAAATAAATATAAGAAAATAACCATACTGAAGCAAGCTGACAAAAGAATGGAAACTGGATATTTTGAATAAAAATCTTACCAGGTTAAAGAAATTCCCTTTCATTCTTCACAATTTCCTATTTTTTTGTTATAAATTGATATTGCTTTTAAACAAATGCTTCTTCTTCATCTGTGAAGGTTATTCTATGGTTTTTCTCCTTTATCTTACTGGGATTTTCACATTTTCTCTTTCTTCTGTTAGTTTTGATAAGTTGTTTTTATTCTAGGGACTTGTTTATTTTTTAATCTAAATTTTCAAATTTATTTGCATTTGTTGGATATACTGTTGCCAAGCCCTGATTTTAGTTATTGTACCTTCTCTATTTCTTCTTTTTTCATATCTATCAATTTTTAATTTACATTTCCTTGGGTCAATCTGCTCCTTTTTGTATTTTTAAATATAAATTTGTTCTTTTATTAGCTTCTGGATAATGTAAAAACCTTTGAATACTTAAAGTATTTTAAGCTCTTCCCCATAATAGCCAAATTATGTGTTGGCTATTTTAATTTCCTGTATGTTTGAAACCTCAAAACATTTTCTCGTTGTTTTGTACAATTGTTATTTATTCAGGTTTCCATGTATATTTACCCTTTGCTTTGCCCTTTTTGCCTTCCTCCATCTCAGAGCTTCAGTCTAGAATCATTTTCAAGTTCCTTCTTTACTCAAGAGTTTTTGTTTCTTTGAAAAGGTCATTACCTCACTTCTTTTTTGAAGTGACATAATTTGGGCTGCGTCTACAATTCCATTCATGTATATCTTTATATAACCCCTTGGGGAATGGGGGGACCAATAATGGACAGTTGTTTCCCACGACGTAAGGAGGGAGCTCGCTGGGGAAGCCTCGGGGCAGCCGGGAGGCCAGGGCGACCAGAGGGAGCCAACTCGCGGAGAACGGGGGAAATGAGAGAGACAGGATCAAATCCTGTCAGGTTAGGAGGGTTCCTTACTCTTCAGGTTGGTATTCCAAGTGAAACAGAAAATCACTGGGTAGTTTTGAGCATGAATTTACTTATTTTTGGCCAAATTATCTCTGTTTTATCCCCAGCACTTAGCGCAGGTTGGGAGGTAGTTTGGACACTGGACTCCATCTAGGGATCTATTGTACTAATCTGTGCAGAATTTGGTGACGATGTGGACCAAAGCGACAGACAGCAGTGGGAGTGGAGAAAAATGGTCAGATGAATATAGTTTTAGGGTAGACCCAAAAGCTTTCCCTGGTGGACTGAAACGTTTAGTGTGGGGCATCGAAAAAAGTCCAAAGTCACTCCAAGTATTTGACCTAAACGACAGAAGGATGGCTTGGACGGTAAAGGTGCAGGTGTCAGAGGGGAAACGCACGACCACTGTGGGGGCAGTGCAGACAGCACAGAGCTGCGCTTTCTGACGGGCCGGGCACTCACTGCCACGCAGTTCACGCCATGACCGAGTGACTGAGGCCGGAAATGCTCTAGTGTTTGCCAAATCGATAGTGAATAAAGGGCTAACTTGTAGTAATTTCTACTTTTGAAATTTTAAAAAATCTGTGCCATCGCTCCAGAGTTAAAAAGACTCCTCTGGGGAGAAGTAAGTGGAACACAGAGGATTTTTAGGGCAGTGAAAATGCTCCGTGTGATACTACAATGACGGGTGTATGTCATTATAGTGCATTTGTCCAAACCCATAGGCTGTACAAGACCAAGAGTGAATCCTAATGTAAACCGTGAGCTTAAGGTGATTATGGTGTGTCAAAGCAGGTTCAACAATTGCAATGAATGCACCACTCTGATGGGAGACGTGAACGGAGGAGACTGTTAACCAGCATTAACTGCACTGAGCAGCTCTGTGCACATAAAGCACAGAACTGCATCTCACCACGGTGCTTCCTCCTTTGTCTCTGTGTGCATCCACACCCAAACTCAACCACCTCCCGGAATGACTAGTGCGTTCTACTTTATTCACTTACAACCCCAATTCCCGTGTCTAGCTGGTTGAGTGGCAATAACTGACTAAAGATCATTCAGAATTAGAGTGTTCATACAGAGAAGGTTTTTGTTCTAGGTTTTATAGCTCTGTAGACTTCTCTGTGAACAAGCTGGGATACAATGTTCTGTTTTACATTGGTCAGCCATTGCAGTCGGTTGTAACATACGTCATGTGCAAACTCTGGAAATATCCCGCACAAATAAATCTAACATAAAAGAGATGAAAATTAGTGAATCAGTTTCTTAGAGCTCTTAAAACTTACAGGAATTTCTGTGATAATTTTTTATGGAGATTAAAAAGGTGCTTGAAAAAATTTAAGGTATGATAACTGAAATATTTCCAAAGGAAAAATAAATGCCTAAATATCCTCATTATTTGAGGGGGAAATTATTCGTGCTATAAAAATGATGGCCTTTTGATCCGAATTAGTTTAATAGCTTTATGAAGTTTCAAAATAAGGGCTGTGAAGACATTTATTGCTTTTGAGTAATTTAACAAGTTTCAATCATTGATATGTATCTCTAGAAAGGGGAAACTTTAATTAATATTTTAATCAAGGTGAATTCTTTCAAATTATACTGGTGGGTAATTTTGCTTTCTCTCTGACTTTGTCAGAATGTAAAAATAATACAATGCAGAAATAATACTAGAAAATGTTTCAGTTTATTCAAGACTTTGCTTAACTTTCTCAGCTTCCTGTTCTGTTTTACTGGTCAGATAGACTAACACCAATATCACATATGTTTCCTATTATAAAGATGAATTGTGTTTAACCAAACTGACTTATAATAACCAATGTTTTTATAAAACAGATTGATGTTACAACTACAGATACAATAGTATCTGTACAGTAGTATAAACTACTACTCTATGCTATAAAAGTAGTATAAATTACATGAATCTAAGGTACTATCTCACTCAAATAATTTGCATGACTTCTGAAAAGTACTTTATTTTTATGGAACTTTTTAATAGCAACAGTGACTATGATTTTTTAAAGAATGACTCTGATTTACTTGCTAAGGACTGCAACTGACTTTAAGTACCTGCAAGTCACTAGGAAATAATTTTTTATTACAAAAAAAAAAGAAAATTCCTATGGAAATCAGCCTTTCAAAATCAGAGAGGAAAAATACGCAGAGTTTCCATACAGTATTGTAATCTTGCATTATGTATGTATACACACACGTACATATTTTACATATTCTTGTGTAGGTACATATATGTGAATTTCTATTCTATAAAGGTTAAATCATTTTATTATTTTTAAAATTAATTTTATATAGATATCTTAAATAGGAATAGGTTTAATTATATCTAAAGGCAAAAATTAAAACTTTACAATATCACTGTTTAATGTTTAAATCTATTATACCGAATCAAAAAGTAAAGAAGGAGGAGGAGAAAGAGGAAGAGGAGAAGGAAAGTCTTATATAAAATAGAAAGGAAAGAACTATAGGTAAATAAAAAATGTGACCTCAGATTATAAAATTACCTTCCCTATGAGGAAAAAAATAATTATTATTTAGCATTTATATATTTTACTCAGAAAAGTCATAGCTTGTTCTTTCCTCACTTATGTAGACTTTTAATTCTCATGAGTCTACTTTTGTGGTTTCGTGCTGTTTCTGCCACACTCCCAGTTTATTTTAAATAGAGCAATAAGAATTCTTTACTCTAAGGAGAACTAGAATTTTCAACATATATTATGTTAAACTTTGCATATTTTATATTATTATGACTAATCAAGAAGCCAACCCACCACATATTTTTTGACAAGTGTCTTTCCTAATGCTGACCCCAGATTCAGAAAACCATACTATTATTGTCTTTTAAACCAAACTATTATTGGAGTTTCCTAGGTGGCCACTGGGTAACTCCCAAGATTAGTTCATAAAAGGAGGAAAAAGGAATTTGTAGGGAAGACATTCTTGAGATTTTATTTCATTGAGATTATTATTTCATTAACTCAAAACAATTTGAAATCTCCTTCGGGTATCAAATACAGGATTTTTGAAAAAAATGAGAGAGGGATCAGCCTTCCAGAGTTAATGGTAGCACTGGTTTGAAAACGACCCCTGCCCCGCCCCACATACAGAGGGAAAGGAGAGACCCAAGAAAGAGGCAGACCGCTGCAGACTGGCAGGCGGCCAGTGCAATAAGCAAGGGGATTACATGCAAGTGTTGCCTTGGGTGACTACCAGACCAGTGGATGTGCACCCACCTGCCTGAATCCTACATGTTTGTACAGAAGCCTTACCTGGGGTCAGTCGCGTGTGCAGTACAGGTGGTCTCCACAACCCAGTGCTTTCCCAGGGCTGCACCTTTGAAACCGCTCCCACTGTGGGAATGGTGGGCAGGACGCACATACCCAGGACAGGGGAGGCGTGAGGAGCCACTGATCACCGGGGTCCTACTCAAGGGCCAGCCCGTGGTCACTTCCTCTGAATGACCTCCAACAGATCTATAAGTAATGTCATTAATATATACATGTTTGTATGCTTTGCAGAGTGAAAGAAGAATACGCATGCTCATGTACAAAGACTGATACTATATCTATAATCTGACTTTGGAAATGATTTTGTCTCTGCTTTTAATGGACTTACAGTTTTATACCAGGAAATAAAGGAGCCCTTAGAGCGCTGGGGCAGGTGCCAAATCAGGGACTGACCTGATTAAAACCCTCTAACACTCCAGTCTCCCTCGGATACCTTCCTCCAAAAGTATAGGTGGCACCCTAGCCAGTATGGCGCAGGTGGTTGGAGTGTCATTGTGTAATTGAAAGGTTGTGGGTTGATTCCTTGTCAAGGCACATACCTAGGTAGTGGGTTTGATCGCTGGTTCAGGCACCTGTGCATGCCATCGTGGTCTGGAGGCACCCGCGCATGCCATCGTGGTCTGGAGGCACCTGTGCATGCCATCCCCTGGTCTGGATGTGCACGATCCCCTGTGTGGTTGTCAGTCCCCAATCTGGGCGCATTCAGGAGGCAACCAATTGATATTTCTCTCTCGCATCTGTGTTTCTCTCTCCCCTTTCTCTTTTTCTAAAACGAATGAAAAAAATGTCCTTGAGTGAAGATTAAAAAACAGTATAGCTGGCATTTAAGTTTCCTCTAGAGTAAGCAGTTATTTAAGTGCACATTTCCATCAACCAAACTGTTAAAGCCTATTCTATCCCCTCAAGCTAAAACTTGAATCTAGAATCTCCCATAATTGACCCCATATCAATAAATTTAGCATATTCTTTCACCATTCTCACACACATTACCAAGATTTCTGTCTGTATAGATTGGACAAGACAGCATAGTTTTTTTGTTGTTGTTGTTTATTTTTTCTGGTATGTAGTAAACCTCCTCTTGGGTTGCAATTTATTCCTCAACCTTTGGGGCCTTCTGTGAACTGAGTCTAAGGCAGGGGATCTACAGCTTTGGGGCCACTGACTGGTGTTCATCTGGAACTGTCAGGAACCAGGCTGTACAGCAGGAGTTGAGCTTGAATGTGATGCACTTGAAAAAATCATCCCCTCTGCCCCACCTCCCCTGGTCTGTGGAAAAATTGTCTTCCCTGAAACTGGTCCCTGGTGCCCCCCAAATTGGGGACCAGTGGTTTACTGAAAAGTTTAGCATCAAAAAGTGACAGTAAGGTGTGCATTCTCAGGAGTCAGCAGGGCCCTGCCAGGAACTGCCTCAGGCAAATTGTTGTGTTTTTTGTTTTTTTCAGGCAAAGATGAAAAGGACAGCTTTTCCTGGTCAAACAAAACAAACAAACAAAAACTCTTGGTAGAATTTAGAGGTTTAATATGAGCTACCTATATGACCCCATTTTTATTTTGAGGACCTCATTTCTTCCCAATAAATGACCTCCTGTAATGGACACCTTGGGAGGGAATTCCATTTGCACTGTAATTTACATAAACACAGGACGAGACTCAGTGTTTGGTGTTCAGAAATAATAGCCCTGCTACTACAGTAGACCAGAGTTTCTTTCAGGGAAGATGTAAAAGCTTTAAAGTGATGTATGCAGAATTCATGCTGGGAATTTCAAGGCCCGAATTCATTTTTAATTTTGTATACTTTTTCCAGCAGAGGTAGGATAACCAATCAATGTCATTTTACTAATTAGTTTGACTAAAAGGTCCTAACTTCGCAAATATGGCCACACTGAACCTCACCTTCTATAACTGTTGGATTAGGAGTGCTCAGTGGTAACACTCTGCCTATCTCTGTTGCCACACCAAACCATGGACTATCAGTTTTCTTTTTTCTACTGGCACTAGAGCCATTGTTGCCTTTAAATCTATTCAGCAGTCCCAGAAAACCCAGAACCAATGCAGAAAACTCATCTTTCAGTTTCTGTTCCTCTCCCCTCACCAACATCTGGATCAGCCAGGGCTCAGCTAAAGAAGCAGAACCAGTGAGAGGTGTGTAATACTAGATACAGTGTAAGAAATTGGTTTATGTTAGTTGTCAGGTCTAAAAACACGTCTAAAATATTTTGGGTCTGATGTTAGGAAGGGCGACCTGGAACTCTTAGGCACATGTTGAAGTTGCCGTCTGCAGGGGGAATTTCTTCTTTACTTGAGGTCCACTGCGTGTGGACTTCAACCACATCCACGAAATGCCTTCAGAGCAACACCAAGATGAGTGTTGGACGGAGAACTGGGGACTACAGCCTGGCCAACTGGGCACATTCAAAGACTGGCATATACATCTGTATTTTTTAAATATCAATCAGGTTCCACTTTTGCAATTAAAAGTAATAAATACACCACTGAAAGCTTTTCCACTGAAATGACAACAAATATGTTTAGACTGAAGTTTGTTTTCCTCTTTTTACCTAGGCAACAACATCATCGAATCCCTTTTCCTTCTTTCGTTGACCTTATTTCATACCTGGCCCATTGTCCCTGCATTTGAACTATCAAAGACTGATGATGTCACCATGCCACAGTTCTCAGAAGGTGGTTCCAAATCAGCACAGCTTCTGAGGCTGGTGTTCTCTTCCTGAAACCATAGGGTAAACCCTGAGGGAACTTGACCTTTCAGTCCCAATTGCTCCATCATCTCCTATTACATCAAAGCCACCAGTCATTCTTCATGATATTCTGAATTTTAAGTGAATAAAAAGTGCACAATGACTCTTGATTCATGAAATAAAAGACATTAACTTAAAAATAAAAGGGGAGACACTTTGCCCTAGTTTCTATGATAGCACAGGGAAAACCCAGTTCTGCACGGTTTGATATTCAGTCTTTTTGCTGGTACAGGGTATTTCCAAGGCATGTTCAATGATGTTAAAGGCATAATATGAGGTCTTTTTTAACATAGTTTATATCAACTTATTTTGCTCTGTAATCTTGCTTGGTCTCTGTCATGGTCTAAATAATTAAGCAGAAAGATTTTAAACCACTATCCTTGTTCACATCAACTCATTTTCTAGGAAATCTCTCTGCCGCCCCTTTTTGTTAGAAAAGAAATCACTAACCTGTCAACCAGCAATTTTAACAGGGTGACTTCTATTCAATAGAGACCCCAGAGAAAGTCATTTGCATTCTAATTAATTTTATCTCCAATAATTTTTTAGAAATACCAATAGTCTCCTAATTATATCCTACTGGACATAAACCTGTGGAAACGTAATAAGGACCAATCACGTTTTAAAGAACCAGTCATTTTAAAATAGGAGGACGATGTTGTATAGGAATTAATCCAGAGGACCCCCTAATTTCTTACTCATGGGTTATCAAACAGGTAATACCAGATTTTTCTCCTAAACTGACGCCTCGGGTGATTCCTTCCTCACACTCTGAGAGTGTTCACTGTGCAGCCTGGCAATGAATACGTTTAGTGATAGTGTGTTATAGACTGAAGGTTGCTGAGAGTGGGTCTGAAATGTGCTCACCCAGAGAAGGGTCGGCTGTGTGAGGGGTGAATCTGTTCACTGCCTGGCTCTCGGTAACCACCCCACAGCGTGCCTGTGTATCCAGTCCTCCTGTTATGGACTTAAAATATGTACAGTTATACTTGTCAATTATTCTTCACAAAGTTGGGGGAGAATGAATGGAAAAATAGTCTTATGAGTTGCTTCCTTAGAATGATCAGTTTAAAGGAAAGGTTTCATACAGCTGACTCCAAAGCAGTTGTGGAAAGAGATGGGTGACGTCTGTGTGGAGTATCCGTCCCCTTCCGTCCCCTCAGCCTGAGAGACTCAGGGGCAGCATCCGGCCCAGGAACCGTCTGATGGAATCTGAGCTAACGTCCGCGAGGAGTTAAAACGATCGTCTGTCTGAAATGAAAGATCCCAGGATGGGCGGCGTGGTCCAGGATATTTATTAAATTCTTTATAGTTTACAAGGCACTTCTATTATATTATTTAAACATTTAATCCTCACTATAATCCAATAGGTTAGGTACTACTGCCTCTATTTTTGAAAAAATGTCTTTATTGCTGGCACTAGTACAGATGCTCCCAATTCACCGCCTCCCCCCAGCCCCCACCCCCTCCCTCTGGCCATCACCACACCACCGTCTGTGCCTGCGGGTTATCAAAAGAAGCATTTGAACCTGCCCAGCTTCACACAGCATGCAGCTACATTTGTGACGGAATCTTGTAGATTTTTCTATTAGAATGACTTTATCTCCCAGATGATATGTTTTGTGTAATGCTCCTTCCTGCGTTAGTTTGCTAGGGTAGCCCAACCATAGCACAGCCTGGGTGGCTTAAACCACAGAAATTCCCTTTTACACAGTTCTGGAGGCTAGAAGTCCAAGTTCAATGTAAAGACAGGCCCAGGGAAGTAAGTTAACCTATTAACACAAACAGTTAAGTAGTGGTAGAATTGGCACTAAACCTCGGTCCTCTGATTTTCATAGTGCGCTTTCCATTAAACAAACATGTCTTTGATGATATGGTTCATAAACAGTTTCACCTCGGTACATGCACACAGGTGGAAGGTAGATTCAGACTCGTCAATTTGAAAGAAACATCCAAGGAAACCAGTGAAATTGCTCCAATTTGTGACTTGGTTTAAGCTGATATGGTCCCTCATAATTGCTGGCCTTTTTTTGGTATCATAGGATCAATCTTTATGGGTAGTTGAACATTAAGAGCTTTCTTCGAGAGACCTGCCAGGTATCAAAAGCCACCATTAAGATAAATTCTGTACACGCACCAGTGTTTATTAGCAAAAAAGGAACTGAGGCAATTATGCAGCATGTTCCTTTAAGCTCAATAAAATCATAGCTCTCTGCTCTTTTGAAAGCTTTGGCCATGCTTGGCATGGAAGCTTCTCTGGAGGAAAATTTGACAAAATACAAGAGATGGGAATCTTCTCACCTACTTGTAAGCAACGGACAACCATATTCTTTCAAATTAGTGACTGAACACCAGACTCTTTGGGAATAAAAAATTCAAGAACCATCAGAGCCAGACTGCGGGTCTTGTAATTCATGTGAGGACCAGTGTCTCTATGATGTTTCTCACTACTACTCAATTCATTAATGAACTCCTTCTTGTAACATCTCTTATGCTAGGTAAACAATCTCTGGCTTCGATTCAAGATAAATAAAGCTCAGGTCTCCTAACAGTACTGCAACCTCAGCAACCCCTTTCCTTCATCACTCACTCCATTCTAAGCTCTGCTAGCTTCTTACTCTTTCTTGGAAAAAAAATATATATATAAATAAAAATATATATATATATATATATATATATATATATATATATATATATATATATATATTCTATTTTAATGGAGAACCCTAATACATCTCTATGTGCCCCCAAACTGTGGGCAACTGTAAAGTGATACACACCTAAAGGTATTACTCTTACACAACTCATTGCACTAGGGTTGTTTAAGGGTATCTTTTTCGGAACAACCCTCAGTTACATTGTACTAGGAACTCAGGCCAATTACCTGGTTTAAGGAAAAAGCTACAGTAATACTTTTTGGTCACCAGAGGGCACCACTGGCTCATCAATGGGCTCTTTAAAGCTAATGCTTTTATTACTTGATACATATTTAAGGTTCTTTAGTCAAAGAACATTCCAAGCACATAGTACACGTCAAGAAATGGTCTAAGTCCTGGGGGATGCAGCAATGAATAAAAGACAGAAGGTCTCTATCACTGAGCTTGTTTTAATTTCACTCAAAAATGAGGATTCAACACAGCCGAAGTCTGGTTAGAATTAAGAAACAAGTGGAAAGAGATCCCATGCTCATGGACTGTAAAACTTAATATTATTAAAGTGTCCACACCACCCAAAGCAATTTTTCTCTTAAAGTAGCATTTTGATGGGATTTCAAGCAATTTCATGAAAATCCCAAAGATATTTTTTACCAAAAGAATTCTAATCCTAAATTTCATATTAACCACAAGAGGCCAGGGATATAATTAGATCAATCTCGAGAAAGAGAACTCCATGCCTGGTCTTTGACAACACTGTGAAGAACCCACAACGGGAACAGGGTGGATGGTCTCGTCAAGAAGTGGCGCTGGGAAAACTGACTGTCCTCAGTCAAAAGACAACTCGGGCCCCGCCTCGTGCACCGCGCAACAATAAATAAATAAAACAAAAATAAAATAGCAACTAAAAAGGGATTAAAGGCTTAACCCTAAGACCTGGCATTCTAAAATTCCTAGAAGGAAACCTGAAGGAAGCTTCAGGACACCGGTCTTGGCCGTGACGTCATCAGAAATGACGTCATTGGTATGACACCAAAAGCGCAGGCAACCAAGTAAACCGCAGGAAGACGAATCCACTCCCAGAAAGGGCTTGGCATAGGAAAGGGGCTGCACAGGAAGCTCTCGAACTTTTTTTCTTCATTATGATCTGGGATGTGTCGGCTCACCTGACACCTGATTTGGTTGGAGTAACCTCATCCTTCCAACATCCCCCAAACCAATCCAGAGCTGTGAAACTTTAGGACAAGACCTGGAATGTTGTTTGATAAAATAAAGAAAATCCCATGGCGTTTAATTGTGATGACACAAATTTTGGACCTATAGTAAGTTAAATGATACATGTGACTCATGAACAGACAGTGAAATCGAAACAACGCCGGAACAAGAGATGCATCATAACACAACTGAAATTAGTTTCACTTCAAGTAAGAATGCCAGTTAGTGATCCCAGCGGTACTGGAGTTTAGAGTAAGGCCAGCAAGAAGCCAAGGTACTATTAATGAAGTACAGGGGTTTGCCCCCCTGAACACATCAAAGCCCAGGGAAATGCAAACTGGAGTTTGCAGCCAAGAAAGTAAAGGTTTGTTCATTAAGGAAGTGATGTGGTTCCCTGATGGCTTCTAGGAAATGGGTTATTTAGGGGACTAACTAAGGAAGTAGGGTCATGGCCAGGGTCATGTTTTCTGTTGATCGTCTGGAGCTAGGGTAGGGGCAGTGGATCAGTGCACCTGGCCCTGAGGTCAGCCAGGGCATGGCTATGTCTGGTTTCGCAAGGCTGTGGTCCGTGGGGTTAGTCCACTTTACCGTGTCCAGAGCTAAAACACAATCAGGGCCCAGCTGTTATCTCTAGTGAGATTGAAACTCTATTTCTGTGGTCAAAGACCCGAGGAGTTGTTTCTTAAGGTTATTTGATGCTGATCAGAAGCACATTGTCCTAGGGCTTAATGATAAAGGGAATGGACAAGCAAGGGAGGGGGAGGGGGTGAGTCAGGGGTGCTGGATGAAGCCAGTTCGGGTTAAATGGAAAGAAGTGCGAAGAGGTCAGATTAAGTAAAGGAAGCTTCTGTGCATCTCCAGTGTTCTCACAAATTTAAGAGAATGAGGAATCAAAGAATTTAGGTATATTTAGTTATATTCCTGAATAAAACAATTAAATTTATGATTTTTTTGGTAGACCTAAGAGATCATTCTCTCTCCAACATGAAAGTAACAGTTGTAAATGAAATATCTTATTAAGTTTATGTATTTTCTTTTATTTGGCTCCCTAGGAAACTGACTTGAGAACTTGATGAAATGAAAATTTAGAAGAAAATAGAAAAAAAAAAGAGTTATGAGGGCAGAAGATGAAAATTAAAGAATGCAAAAATAGAGATAAGGAGAATGAAATTAGTACACATTATTCTTTAACACAGTTAGTAATCACCCGTTGAAAAGCTGCTAAGTGCCAAATACTGAATTAGATTCTGAAAATGAAATAATGCAACATTAAAAAAAAACTAATAATATTGGCATCTTGTCTTTAGGATATTCTGGGTTTGATAAAGGCAAGACATAGAAAAATAATTACAATGCAACGTGGTAAAGTCTATAATTAGGAGAATACAGTCTAAGTGAGGAGAGATGGAAACTGAGATGGTAAATAAAGGGTAGTAACTACTATTATTTTTGTCTGTTCAGTATAGCTTCCCCCTTCTTTCTCTGGTGTCCAGACTTCCCTTTTCTGGGCAAAGCTGTTTCATGTAGTTTATGGAACCGCAGGAACACTCTCCTGATTCAGGTCTAGCCCAGCAGGGCTTTGCCGGGCCCTGACCGCAGTGGGGAAGTCAGGAATGATCTTGGGATCTGAGTCAGAAAAATATGCATTTTTGTGTACTTCTCTTTAAGAAGTGCTTAGAAAGTTTATCCTCTCACTTGTTGGTAAGCCTGGAAGATGGCTGTGGGGCTTCTGGTGGTCATTTGTAAACTACCAGAACAGAAGAGGGGGCAGGAGGGGCCGAATTGGAAGGAGTCCCACCCCCAGGGCCTGGACTGGCCGAAAATCAGCTGTATGTCATCTCACACAGGACGTTTCCTGGGAGGTTTTCCTCTGTGCATCTGCAAGTAGCAATACTCTAATTTTTACAGAGGATATCGTATACTACACCCAGTTGATATATGCATTTTTTGAAAAAAGAAGCACCATTTTGAATTTCAATCTCCCTATTTTGTTAGGGAATAATAAAGTCATAATTTTTCCATTCAAAGGCCGACATGCCTAATGAATTCTGATTTTTCTTTCTTTTGTTTTTTTGGTTAAAGAAATGTAAAATGTATAGTTCGGAAACATGAAAGAGAAAAGCAAGTTTACGAGCTTCCAGACAACAGGACTTCTGAGGTTGTTCAGACAACGTGACGGCTTGTGTTTCATTGTTGCGCCTGAGTCTGGTAAGAGGGTAAAGACACACACAGGAAATAAGGCGGGTTAGTGAAGGAGTGCGGAGAGGCTGATTTAAAACTCGTTGTAAAATGTACCTATCAACAATTTAAGACACTGCACTCTCTTAGAAGTATATCTGAATAGACTTCAAAATGAAAGGGAGTTTATGGAGTGTTTAGCTCCCGGTATAAAGCTGCTGGAGTTGACAAGTTCATTTTTAATATTTGATTTGAAAATCTTGGTCACAGTAGTAGCATGTTAAAATGCAAATTAGATTTTTCAGGAAACAGGAGAGATGCACATTTTAATTGAATTTCTCATGAATAAAAGGTTATGAAGGCCCCTACTAGACAGGAAGAAACATCATTATTTCATTTTGGATGGTTTGGGAAGAAGTCTTAAAGTCTTAATGATCTCTTTTTTCTTTATTTTGTTCTCCAGTTGGCATTAACAGTCTCCCTTACTACATTAGGGTATTGTCAAGAAGGATTAGCAGGAAATATGCTTTTTAAAAGTAGTCAGTTACAAAGGAGACAAAGTGAATGGGTTCCCTGTTACTTGGGATTCAAGGGAAGGCCTTGATAAAGGACCTTCCCTCAAGGCACCTGCCCAGATAACTCTGAGCTTGGGTTTGCATTTAAATGCAATCTGCAAATTTCTTGCTCTAAGAGCTGTCAGTCAGCCTAAAGAAAAAATTAAATCCCTTGTTCCTGGACTAACCAAGGATAACCAGCTTTTCTGCTCAAGTAGAAGTAGCTCTTCACAGCCTCGTGTTCAACTCTTAAGATAAGTAAAGAAGCTTTAAGCAATGCCATTACCCACTGTACGAATGTTCCAATGAATTACCATATTCTCTCGCAGGGAGACTCAAAGGCTCACATGTTCTGGTGTCTGATGCCTTCCCAGTAACACAGTAATGATGCAGATGCATAAGGGTTTGCTAAGAAAAGAGCAGTGGAAGGAAAAATGGCATCAGAGATTCAAGTTGGAAAGGGGAAAGACTACCTGGTTCCTCTAATGATGACAGTGATAAGGCTCTAGAGTGAGCGTCCCAAAACAATACCCAGAGGAGCTGCAGGGTGGGAGG
The DNA here is from genome assembly GCF_021234435.1 of Artibeus jamaicensis. Taxonomy (NCBI): domain Eukaryota; kingdom Metazoa; phylum Chordata; class Mammalia; order Chiroptera; family Phyllostomidae; genus Artibeus; species Artibeus jamaicensis. The sequence continues at coordinate 5,860,598 of NW_026521954.1, forward strand.
TGAGGGTGGGGGGCTCCAGTCTTGGGCTGGGGCTGTCACACTGTACCTGTGTGAAGTCAGTCCAGCTCCATGCCGAGCCGGTCACCACAGTGGCAGCTGGGCTGGGACAAGGAGACATGCGAGGCTGAGAGATTCCAAAGCTGTGCCAAAAAGCAGTCTGATATACACTGACTGATATAAATTTGATCCAGACTGGTAGACAGGGCAAAGAATTTATGCATTTTATACATTAACTATATTTGTTTTTAACGTAATGTTTGGTGCTTTCCCCATACTTACTCAATTTTTTCCTTTGCCTTAAAGCAAGCAGGACTTTGCAATGATAACTAAGTTTACAACTGAAGGAAAAAGAAAGAAAAACACTATTACTGGATGCTATTCTATATTCATTATATAAAGGGCAGGCAGGGTTCAATGTTGAACATGGTGAACAATGAGAAAACTTTATATTTTGATATTTTTGGCAGCAAAATGGCACCAGACCTTGGTCCAGCAACCAGGTGTCAGACCTGGGTCAGCAATCTCGGTACTTGAGTTCTTGCTGAGAAAGAATTCAGAACCAAGACTCAAACGATAAGACAGAGTTTATTTAGAAAGTCACAGAGGTAGAAGTGAGCTGTAGAAGTAGTGGGCTCAGGAAATAAGTTACGGAAGCAAAAGATGGGCCCTTGTAGCTTGGGAGTGAGAGGCAAGGAAAACTTGGGGGAGGGGAGTGGACATGCTCCCTAGAGAGCCACACTGAGCGTTTGTCAGGAGGTCTCAAGGAAGGATGCTGATGGAACATGCACCAGCTTTCCAGGTGTGTCCTTTCAGAGTCCTGGTCTGTACTGATTGGTCAGCACCAGGCAGGAGGTCGTTAATCATTGCTGCTGGTCCTGAGTTTGGCTGTGGTGTTGCTTCTCTGGTTTTGCTGCTTTTCTGAGCCTGGAGCTGAAACACGACTGAAGCTTAGATGTACTTCATGTGGTCAGAACCTCAGGGGTTTAATGCTTAAGGGCTGTCTTCAGCCCCTGTGTGTTCCCCCTCTGAGGGGGTCCAGCCCGAATGATGAGCAGCATGGCAGGGGAGGAAAGGCCAGGGGAGGGTCCAGGTCACGTGACTAATGATGTGCCAGGGTGTTGCAGGAAAATGAAGCAACCAGACACTGAGGGTTTCTGGAGTATGAGGTTTATTAACGTGCACTGGTCCAGAGGATCAGTCTCCAAATTCTGAGCCCCAAACAAAGGATTCTTGGGGTTTATATAGCCTTCAGAGTAGTAAAGCAAGATACAGAAGCAGGAATGGGGAAGTTAGTCCTAGCTATGAGGCGAAAGTAAAGTACAAAGGCTAAATTCGAAGGTCAGTTTTTAACAGCAGGGGTGTTAATCTCAGTCCTAGCTAATGCACCTTTGTTTACTTATCCCAGACAGCCCCATCATTCTCCCCAGGGCGCCTGGGGCCTGGGCAAATAAAGGTTAAACAAAGGTTCTTCAAAGCTTCCCCTATCAAGGGGAGGAAAGAATTCCCTGGAGGCCAGGTCCTTGGTTCCCCAGTTCGGCCCTTTGCCAAGCTCCCGAGGCTTTCCACCCTGGTGACCTTCTGTGCCTGGCCCACCGTCTCGCTCTGCTCGCGTCTCACTGCCTCCCACAACCTGACTGGGACAGCTGGCATTTTACAGATACAAACCTCTGGCATCAGGCACTCCCTTCCCTTCCTATAATCACAGACATTTAACATATTGAAAATATCATCTAGCTTTTACCTTTATATCTCATTTCTATTTTATGGCATCTTAACTCAGTAATTATTTCACTGTTTCTGAAATGTCCATAATAAAGTTTTGGGACATTTAGAATATGTGCGTGTATGTACATAGAGGTTATGAACACATAGGTATATGTAGAAAGAGAATATATATGGGAGGATTATGCAAGCTTTATAATTTACTGCTGTGATGAAACATGAATTGAGGTTTGTGTCAACTGTTCTAATTGGTCTAACGCACATCTTAACATGTTGAATTAAACAGAAAGCCAGTTCCACTTCATACTGGCACTCTTCTCATTAACAAGGACCTGGAGAAGGAGGGGCCAGGTGTCTCGCTGTTGTAGTGGGAGGTCACAGATGAGCAAGGGAGGAGGCTGGAAAGACCCACCAAGTAGTGGGAAAGACTGGAGGCGTTCATGTGAACTGATTGAGCTTGAGGTAGAGTCCAATGTTTGCACAGGGAATATATGTTGCCAATGTGCATATATACAGGGTGGTATATGGACATGTACCTGCTTTGTCAGCTGAGGGGGACTAGAAACAACTCTGTAGCACTAAGAATACCTGGTGCCGTTCTCCAGTGGACAGAGCAGGACCCCTTGGGTCCTTTGAAGAAAGGGTTGCTACTATATTGGTGCAGGGATTATACAAGAGAATGCTAGGGCATTTTGTGGTGTCAGAAAATGAGGAGGGGCTAAAAAATATTGTAATAAAAATGAAAACTGTGTTGATGGAAGTGTTTAGGGACATCAGAGGCAAATGACCAAAGCTGCAGAACAAAAGAAAGTAGCAACGGGTTTTAACCCAAAGCATAAGGTAATTACCAGTGAGTTCACGTTAATATAAATAAACCATATAGACTCTAACTGCCCACGCTTTAAGTCTCTATTCCACATTGCAGCTGTTAAGGCTTGAATTTTGTGCCTCCGAACTTCAAATGTGAAGTCCTAGCTCCCAGTACCTTAGAATTTGACGTCATTTAGGATCAGGGTGTAATGAGTTAAAGCGAAGCCATACTGGAGTAGTGCGGGCCCCTGGTCCAACAAGACAACTCTCCATAGGACAGAGAGATTTGGACACAGATATGAGCACAGGGAGAACATCAGGTGTCCTTGAAGGCAGTGTCCTTGCAAGACCAGGGCACGCTCGTGCAAACCAAAGACCTCCACAGACGTCTGCAGACCCCCAGAGGCAGGAGGGGGGCACAGAACAGAATCCCTCACCCCCCTCAGAAGGAGCCAAGCCCAGTGACATCTTCATGTCAGACATTCTTGCCTTCAGAACAATGGAGCGATACATTTCTGATGTTTAAGAGGGTCGGTTAATGGTACTTTGTTAGGCAGCCCTAGGAAACTAATATAGTGACTTCCTTTCAAAGAATGGAGTGTGGAGAGAGAAAAAAATGAGAGAAAGAAATGGAGAAACCAGACAAATGCTATACCAGCTGGATGACCGGGTCTAACACCAACAGTGTTGGGTGACATTGGCAGCATGACCCTTAATTTGATGGGCCGGGAAGGGCGCGTCACCTCTGGGGCTTTCCTCACAAAAACCCACACCCCCAGTCTAATCGTGAGAAGAATGGCAGGCGAGTCCCAGTGAGGGACTTCTGCAAAGTACCTGACCAGCTCTCCCCCAGCGTGTCGTCAAAACCAAGGTCTGAGGGACTGTCACAGGCAAGAGGAGCCTCAGGGGACATGACAGGAGGACTGCATGTAATGTGGGCTCCTGGGTGGGCTCCTGCAACAGACAAGATGCAGCAGGTTAAACATAAGGAAATCTGATGAAATTATAGGCTTTTGTTAATGTGCCAATGTTGGTTAATCAGAATAATGTATCATATAAGACATTGATAGTTGAGGAAAATGCTTGGGCCATATCAAAGTTCTCTGTATTCTCAACTTTTACATAAATTCCGAACTGTTTAATGATGAAAAATTTATTGAAAAAAAAATTGGATCAGTGATCCATCTGGTAATGGACTTAATATGCACGAAGCAAAGTGCTATGACATACAACTCTATTCTACAGGAAATTCAGTTTGCAATAATTCCCACCTTGCTCATAAAAGCATTCAATAAAAAATAGTACCATGATAAATTATTGATTAAATCATGCAGTTTGTGAGGCAGGACGTTTATTTCAAAATGATGTCCAACAGCGCGTTTTTCATCCTTTTAAAACCGTAACTAATAAATAGTTTTCCCCTCTCAGTTCACTAGGACTCAAAATATGTTTTGACATATTATCCTCAGAGAAGTTACATGAACAACTTGTGGTTCATTCATTTCAGTTGAACAACTGAACAACTTTTTATGTTCTACGGTAATGACTTAACAGAAAATAAAGGAGTAGAGTAAAAGATTTACTGGTAACATTTTATCTTCTCTATCACACACAAAATCAATCTTGGGGATTTGGGGAGATGAGCGGTCATTCATTCCTTGCCTTGTCAATGTCAGGCCACGGCTTGTTAAAATCAACACAGGAGGCGCTAAACTACCAGGTCGTGTGTAGTATATTAACTTTCCCGCTCGGACATTTTATACAATTACTTTCATGTGTGAGTATGTGTGCGTATTGACAATATCTACTCTCCGAGCAACTTACAAGTGTTTAATACAGTATTGTTGACTGTAATCGCCAGGCTGCACGTGAGATCCCGAGGGCTCATTTGTCTTTGAACCAGAAGTTGTACCCTCTGACCAGCATCTCCCCATTTCCCCCACAGTCCAGCCCCTGGTGACCACCACTCCACTGTTCCTTAGATTCCAAATCTAAATGAGATCATATCTCCAGGGCACTCATGTTGTCGTGAATGGGAATATTTTCTTCTTCTTTTCTTACTGCTGAATAATATTCCATTATAGATATAATGGCATGACCCTTGTGCCCCACCCTCCCTGTTCACCTGATGTCACCCCAAGCCACTCTCCTCCCCCCACCCCACCCCCACAAAAAAAGTCCTCCAAGGGAGATGTTTTGCCAATGTAGAAGAGATGAAAGAAAATACAGCAAAAACACTAAAAGACATCAAAATCAGTGAGTTCAAAAACTGTTTTGAGCAGTAGAAAAAAAATGGCTTGATAGGTATATTACATCAAAAGGGGAACACTTTGCAGGTGACTGAAGTTTAAATATGTAAAAATAAATACACGATTTTTATAAATAAATTCCGTTTTGGGGGGTCCCCCACCTACTATATTAAAGGAGGAGAATTATCTGTGCATAGAGCAGAGGAGACAATGCCGAATTGGTAACCTGAGGTCAGTGGTAGGAGGCCAAGGAATTCACAGAACACAGGCAGATGAGGGAGAAGTCCCACAAACAGTGTTCAGAAGCCTCAGACCTCCCGACTTCGGGGTCAGGCAGGCCTGGATCTGCTACTGGGCTCCCTTGTTACTGGTTCCTGGACCCTGGTCAGTGATGACCTGTCCTCCTAAGCCTCCCTCCTTTCATTCTGTAAGTGTGTACTGCTTTCCAAAGGAGAAGCCACCTCCCCAGTCGTTGTGAGGAGTAACTGTAATAAATGTCCATCAAACTCTGCAGTGCATGGCCCAGCATAAGCGCCTCATAAACATAAGCTCTGTGAAGGCAGAGACTTTATCTGCTTCCTTTGTCTCTAGAGCCTTAGCTCCTGGTGCTGCTGAGTGACCTTTCACATGATTAATTGGCGATTTAATGGCAGCTACTTATGTTGCTATTCTTGTATTTTTGGTTGATGTAAGGTCCTGAGCTATACAATACACATAAAGAGAGATATGATTTTTAAAAATTCTTCAACCCACTTAGGCATGTACTACCCTCAAAATGTTTAGGAAAGATGGCTTTGCTCTTGGGTTTCCGAAAAACCAGGGGTCCCTACATTCTGAGTTCAGCCAGGAGAATCAGTCTTTTCTAACATCCTATTTGGTCAGCAACAGTTTCGTCCTGCAAATCCTCACATGAATGCTTTTACAAGTCAAAACATACTTTTGACTTTTACTTCTGGCCTTGTGCACTGTAGCCTATTTCTGGTGGACAAAATGTGGCCGTTTCCAAGCTCCTGGAGGCGACTTTATAACACTTAACGTCATGTGTCATGCTGTCTCCTTTTTCCTGTTAGCACCTAGGAGTAGCAAATGCCATTGTTGTTTCATGTAACCTTTACAGTGTCTTGCATATAAAGTGGGGACAAAAGTATGCCATTTTAAAGGTTACAGCTATTTCTAAATTCTAGGTGCATGCCAGAATCCTCCATTTGCTCTACAGCAGTCTCTTCGGTGACCCTTACAGACACACACATCTAAGGCAGTGGAGAAACGATGATGTACATACATGTTTCAGACGGAGCTGTTGTTATACATTTCATCGTGTAAAAGGCTTTTTATTTTGAGTTGAGTTAGTCTTTGCAGATATTATTATGTCATTAAGATGTATTGATTTTTCTCTGGTTGAGGGTGGGTAGGGAGGGTGAAGAAAAAGATGAGAGACAATGAAAGTACCCCAAATAAAAAGAATCAAGTCCCAGTAATACAGAAATAAGCCAGCAGCTGAGAAAGACTTGTCTAGTGGGAGAACCCAAAGACAATGGCCAATACATTAAAGGAAGATGGGTATCAGATCACCAGTTTTATCCTTTCCACATTATAACTCCCTTCTATTTAAAACAATGAACTCTACAGCCAAACTGCATGGGATTAAATTCTGGGTGAATCGCTTATTAGTTACATGTCTTTGGGAAATGTATGTAGAAAATGGGGGTAATAATAACAGTACCTGTATTATAGGACTGGTGAGATCATTAAGTGAATATATTTATTTTAGTTCTCAAGTGCTTAATATGTGATTGTATTACCAGCACTACATTTACCTTTGTCCCAAGAGTTAGTAAAATCTTAGGCATGAGAGCATTGCCCTGGCTGTGTTTAGCAGCCTGTGTCCATGTTTTGGAATGAGTTATGCTCAGGACTGAGACAGCGATGATGAGACGGCTAGAGGCAGCCTGTGAGGGAGAGAAGGAAGGGATGAGCAAGACAGGGTGAATTTCTAGGACACATATGGAGTCATCTCATATGTGTTGTCTCATATGTTCTTGGGGAGAGAATTAGACTTCCTGCAATTATTCAGTACGGTAGCTCCAATTATCATTGCATATGTATTAAAAGTAATAGGCACCCTAGAGGTCTAGAGAATTTGGGGACGCTGAGGTTTTAATACAGTATTACTATCAATTTATTTAGGTCACAGACATAATCTATTGATCACTTGCATGAGCCTAACACCTTCCTAGGTGTTGGAGATATATAGCTAGAGCCTACATTGTGGCTGGGGAGAAAGATCATGAGCAACTAAGCAAATCTATGCAGGATAATTACAAATTGTGATACGTGCTATTTAACAGGGCATCACTGATACAGAGCACATACTCTACATAGGATATCAGGAAGGCATTCTCTGAAAAAAGAACTATTTAGGCTGAAACCTAAAATATGTAGCAGAGGAAGCCAATAAAAACCCAAGAGAATAGTTTACCAGGCAGAGAGAATAGCAAGTTCAAAGGTCCACCAGCAAGAAAAAGCTTGCCATGTTCAAGACACACAAAGGAGGTGATCTGGCTGGACTTTAGTGTGTCAGGGAGGGTGGTAAGAGATGGTGCAGGCAAAAGAGGCAGAATCCATGTCATGTTCAACCTTGAAGGCAAAGATAAAACATTGTAGGTTTCATTCCAAAACAAGGAGACATCATGCACAGGCTTTAAATGAGGGAATGAAATAATATGCATTATGGCTTAAAAATACTGTAAATGAATTATGGGGGATGAAATAATATGCATTATGGCTTAAAAGTACTGTAAATGAATTGTGCATGTGTTAAAGCAAGTCTCCCCACCTATGCCCTAGACTAGATCAAGGACAACAAGTTGTCCTCTCTAGTGGAAACACACATAAGCTGTTATGATGTTTTTTTTCTCTCATCTTTTAAGACCTTTCTCAATTCTGCTTTCCACTTTAGTTAACATCCTATTTTATTTCCTTTACATTACAAGAAAGGAAAGAAAAGAAAGAGAGAGAGAGAGAGAGAGAGAGAGAAAGAAAGAAAGAAAGAAAGAAAGAAAGAAAGAAAGAAAGAAAGAAAGAAAGAAAGAAAGAAAGGAAGAAAGAAAAGGGAAGAGACAAAGGGGTGTGGGAGGGAGGGAAGGGAAGGAAGGGGAAGGGAGGGGAGAGAAGGGGAAAGAAAACGACTGGAAAAGTTGTCTGTACTCTCTGACTGCAATTTATTTACTTCTGTTCTGTTTTTTTACCACTTTGTTCTGTTTTTATCTCAGTTGACCTGTCAGTAACCTCAGAAAACCACTCTCCTACTATGCCTTCTATGGTTCTGGGTCCTCAGTCATTTTTAATGGTTTCTTCTCATGTGCTCCATCTATAAATGTTTCCATCCCTATGGCTCTTCTCTATTCTAGCTACACTCCTTAGATTATTTTATCCGGCCACATGCATGGCTTTGAAATATCACCTATATCCACATATTTCTATCTCTGCCTTAGACTTGTACCTTGAACTTCAGACCCACAGATACTCTGCCTACATAACATCTCAGATGTCTAATAAACATCTGAAACTTAACATGTTAAAAACGTAGCTCCTGTAGCCTATCCCCTACCCCAACAAAAAGTAATAGTTGTTTCATTGTTCCAGTTGCATGGGCCAAAACCTTGATGTCATATTTTTATGGCTTTTTCCTTCCTTTAACCAATTTATGGCAAATATGATTGATTCTACCATCCAAATATATTCATAGCCTCGTTAGCTATTCTCATCTCCACTGTTACTACCCTGAAAAACAATCATCTCCTGCTTAGATGCATGCAGTTGGCTCCTACTGGGTAACTCTGTTTCTGTGTGTGTCGCCCTGAGCATATTCTAAATACAGCAACTGCAGTGATAACTTGTCACACGAAGTTCCCATCAGATTACGCCTCTCCTTAAAGAAGAGTGGCTTTCATGGCTTCCCTCAGCATCAAAACAAAAAAACAAAGTTCTTGTTTTTGGGTTTTTTTTTTCGGTAAATTGTAAGGTCACACATGATCTAGACGTTTTTGATATTTCTAAATACTTGCTTCTCTTGTACTTGCTGTTCCCTGCTGTTCTCAAACCCGATGTAAAAGCAGCTGTGTTTCTGCCCTGAGGGCTTTGTACCTGCTTTGACCCTGGACAGGATGCTCATCACAAAGACAGGCGTTCACTGCCTGCCAGTGAATGTCTCTCTCTCTATACATCCTATTGCATATGTTTCTCTGAAGAATTCTGACTCATAAATGGTCTTTAACTATGAAATTCTGACTTATAATATCAGAAAAAATTAAAACATCATCTTAAAAATTTGCCATAAGCCATTGCTACCTGCTTAGTGTGAATCATTTGTTCTCCCATGATTGGTTTATTGGCCCACAGGTATAAACTGTGTGTTTCACTTTAGCTTGAGTGAAAAAATAATCACATGTATTAGACTATAAGTAGTGCATTGTGTCTTCTCCAAATAATTAGGAGATGGACAATGGGGTGCCACTAAACCCAGTATTTAGCCCAATGATGTCTACCAAACTGTTAGGGATCTGGAAGAAAGGGATAATAGTAAATTGATAAAATATGTGGGTGGTGAAAAGCTTATGAATGGTGTGTTACCAGTTAGGAAACACACACTGCATTAAATCTTTCCACAGAGAAGATCAGTTGTGGACTTGGAAAAGCAGGTGGTGAAGGCAACGTGAAGTGTAACACTAGACAGTGCAGGCAGGCGGCTGCTACCCCCTCTGCCACTGGGAGAAACAGAAATGCAAGGGCTCTGGGTTGTCAGAACCCAGCAGCTCAGAGGAGTGGTCGTGGAGCTGCAGCTCAGACACCTGAGCATGGCGCACTGATCACCTGGTGCTGGGACCTCCGGAGCGTGGAGGACCAGTCCCACTGGGTTGGTCTCATTCCTCAGAGGAAGGACTGTCCTTGCCCCTCTGCACTGATGCCTCCAGGGAGGGGCCTGGGGGACTGGGACCCAGAACCCTGAGGTGGCGACTCTCAGGAGTCAGAATGAGACTGGTTCTGAAAGGTCCAACAAACACTGAAAACCGTAATCAACTCTTCCTTTCAGGGCAAAGGGCCGTTGCTAAAGTGAGGCTGACAGGAACAGAAAGCAACCAGGAAAGAAGCCGCTCTTTCCTCTTCCTGTGTTCCACTCCTTCTAGTGAACTGCACTGGAGGAGATGGTAGGAAACCAGCTGCAGATGCAGGAATAGTTTGCAGAGCCCGAGACACCATTTTGCAGAACATAGAAGCAGAATGACTTCATTCCTGGGCCCTATTCATAGACAGAAAGTCTGACCCAGTGTGTGTCCAGAAATCGATGATTTTTAAGTATCCAGTTGGTTCGACTAGATTTGGAAACCATTCATTTTGTCATGGGCAAACTGAGCCAAGGGTCGTGAAGTGCCTTATGGTCTGTGGCAGTTCATTTTATGTATCAAGCTGACTGACCCACGGGATCCTCATATATTTGGCCAAACCTTATTCTGGGTCTTTCTGTGATATTTATGGGTAAGTTTCATATTAAAATTGGTAGACCAAGTGAAGCAGATTGCCCTCAATAATGAGGATGCGCCACACCCAGTCAGGCCTAGTCCTCAGGCTTAAGTGCAATGACAAAGCTATCCTTCCCCAAAGAAGAGAAACCCCCCCCACCCGGCACACATGCCTGCGCACTAGTGCACTGGCTTTTCTCCTCCTTTAGACCATGACTGAAACGTCTCCTTTTCCTGAGTCTCGCACCTGGAGGCCTTTGGACTAAGTCTGCACCACTGGCTGTCCTGGGTGGCAGCCCTTCCTGCCTGGAGGGGGTACCACCATCACTCTCCTGGTCCCCAGCTTGCTGAATGCAGGTGTTGGGATGTGTCAGCCTCCACAAATGCATGATCCAATTCTTATAATAATAAATCTCTCTGTATATACATCCTATTGGATATGTTTTACTGAAGAATTCTGACTCATAAGTGGTCTTTAACTCTGAAGTTCTGACTAATATCAGAAAAAAATTAAAACATCATCTTAAAAATTTGCCATTAGCCATTGCTACCTGCTTAGTGTGAATCATTTGTTCTCCCATAATTGGTTTATTGGCCCACAGGTATAAACTGTGTGTTTCACTTTAGCTTGAGTGAAAACATATTCACTTATATTAGATTATAGTAATTCATTGTATCTTCTCCAAATAATTAGGAGATGGACAATAGGGTACCACTAAACCCAGTATTTAGCCCAGTGATGTCTAACAAACTGTTAGAGATCTGGAAGAAAGGGATAACAGTAAATCGATAAAGTATGTGGGTAGTGAAAAGGTTATGAATGATGCAGCTGATGGCAAAGGGAAAAAGTGGATGAAACGTACCTGCAGGGGATCCTATTCATGCAGAATGAACGAAGTGCTATGCAGTTCCCATATTGATGTAGCAGAAAATGAAAATAAAGTGTTCCGTATAAGTAGGCTTAGGCCAAGGTGTGACTGTCTTTTTCTGTGTGAAAGCTACACTTCCTGTGTTTAACAAGAAGATTTGGTACAGAATATTAGCATTTCGTCAATCTAGAATACTGTGTTTTAAAAACACTCTAGGCCTTGGACCAAAGGAACAAAATCAATGCCAGTGAAAGGCACTCTCAATTCTGCCTGTCCTCCATACATTAAGGAACAGAACAATCACTAAACTGTGAGGGCTGAAATACCAGTGGGAAATAATTAGAATAATTGCAGTTTAAGATTAAGGTCCAAATATGAGAATATCTGACTATTTCTCTTTCTGATTGCTTCTTTTCTCCCCAATATAATAAATATATGATTGTTCCTCTTCCCCTCAAATGTGTTAAAATATAAGCTATATTTTATTAAACTTGCTATTTCTTCTCAAAGAAGACAGAGGTAGTTCTTGGTGTTACAAGAAATTTTGCTCGAACTTCATACACTGCTGTTCATATACTGACAACAATAAGCAGAAAAACACATGTGCAGGACTTTGCATGACATCTGCTGGCTGAAGGTGTGCATGATGCAAAGCCTCATTTTTCCCTCCGGGCAGAGCGGATAACTTTCCCAAGGCCACCCAATGTCTACAGGCCTGGAAGGCTTCCTTTCACTCAGTGTTTTTTCCATCCATTCTTTACATCCCAGGGTTTCATTTTATACAAATAAGTACTAATAAATTACAGGATAAAAGACAATCTAGCTGGGGCACACTAACCTCCTCATCTCCTAGGTCTGATTATTTTCTTGAGCCCTAATGACTCTCCATGTGCGTCCCATCCAGACCTAATTGCTGACCTGCCCTGCACCCAGGTGTCGGCCACCTCAGACTGCATTGCCCAGGCTGTGGTTGGCAGGCGACAGTGGAAATCGGATGACAGAAGTGAGATATGGTGTTTCCTCGTACTCTCTCCCTGTTTGGGTGATGCACCTTTGGCTGGAGCGGTGTCTCCCCATGAGCACGGTTGCTATCTGGGACCCTTCCTTTAGGGGTCAGGAGCTGTTCATTGTTAGTTTCTGAGTGTCCCTCCTTTGTCATTCCCATAACTTTCATCAGGCCACTTCCATAATGGCTCTTATTTGAACCCTGTCTTTATTGGCCAGGACCTTTAATGATACCTTTCTAACGGAGACCCACTTTATATCCAGGGGAAGAAACAAAAGAAAGGGCGGGGTAGCATGAGAGAAAAGAGTGGAACAAAAGGCCAGGAGGCCACAGGGTGAGCACCACACCGTCTTGTGTGGCCATGGACTCTCCCCAAATGATGCCACTTGGTTATGTTAAAGTCCCTGTCCTCCAAATCAGTATTTTGTGTCTGGGGGTAATTTTTGTGTACTGCTCCATTAGAGCTTGAGTTCTGTGAGGTCCTGGTGGTTTTGGTTCTTTTTGTTATTATTCTTTTTCGACTGTTTTGTCCACTAATAATCAAATATGTAGAAGATAACATATGCATAGTAGCTCATCGATAAGGACTTATTAAATTAAAGAAGTAACTGGATTATTATTTGAAAACATTAATTACTGGATGGGTAGATAGATGAATAATCATTGATTGACTCTCTATTTTCTTTAAATGGCTTATGTATTCTGAGATTCTACCTTAAACAACGATATGCACTGAGGTGTAATCAGGAAAAATGGGGACCTTAAAAAGATGTGCTGTGATAGAGAAGGATTCTATTTTAAATACATTTGACCTGAATATATTCGATAGCATGAAAGAAATAAATTAAACTTCCTGCTTATTGTAAAGATTAAAAACATGCTTATATATTAATCACAACGAGCATTTTTATAAAGACAATATAATCTCTATTGTATCTTTTAGATAAGATACAATAACTTCTTTATTTCTTCTTCTATTTAAAATGATACCATGTAATATGCTGGCTAGCAGCAGTGATGTGCTGGTTATGAACTGTCTCTCTGGGGGGAAAAAAACAACCCATAAAAGCCAATTTACACCACTTGCTGATTTCAGCGGTGCAAAGACTCCCACTAAACACCTTAGGTTTCTGTTGCTGCCATAGCAATCTCCCTCTCACATGCATGTGTCTGACTCTGCTCCCGTTTTTATATCTATTCTCCAACTGCAGGTGGGGAAGCTTCTTCCCTTTCAAGGAGTCCTGTGATTAGACCGACCCACCTGGATAGTCCAGGATAACCTTCTCCAGCTCCTTAACCTTAATTATATCTATGAAATCCCTTTTGCCATGTCAAGTAACACATGCACATGTTCCAAGTATTAGGATGTTGACAACTTGGGGGAGTCATTATTGTACCTACCGCACCCACCATGGCCAAATTCAAGCTAACAATAGGACGTCAACTGGTTTATGAAATTCCTGAAAAATTAGCCATTACTTTTTATGAGCTAGAAAAGAAACAACTTCTGCTACCAGAATTGAGAGCATGAGTCCAGAGTTAGATGCTGAATTTGAATCCTGGATCCGCAATATACTAATTATATGGCTTTCAGCAGGTTGCTTAGCTTCTCCATATCTCAGTTCGTTTCTATGTAATGGCAATAAAAAGTAGTATTGGCAGGGGTGTTGGTGAGAATTTACAACAGAGATAAAACATGTAAAGGAATTAGAAAATGAAGTACTTTATATTTGTATTGTCTCTGGTCTACAGTGATCAGTGTAAATCTCCACGTGTTCAGCTTTTATTTAAAAGCTCAGAGCACTTGCTTTCTTTTGAAGACTCCTGTAGTTTATGTTCATAATATTTATTCTAAAAGGTTTCAAGAGGTTTATGAGCTTCCCAAAATTTTAAAGAAAATACAATCAACTTGGCAGTATTTGTGTTACTTTTCCTTTGTCCCAGACAAGTCTTGGCATATTCTGTTATTAGAATTTTCTGGTAACTCCAAGATCAAAGCTTAAGAAGAAAAAGGGACCCTAAAATAACATTTAAGTTACTATTAACTATTCCTGTAATATTTCCATCAGTCTTAAATCTTTAACGGTACCTTCTAAAATTCATTTTGCATTGAACCTAATGTATGTTTCAGCATAATATGCAGATATGGTGAATACATATCAGATTTACCCATTTATTTACCAACCTCCATTTGCAAGGCAAAGGTTAACTGTGATTCTTTTCCCATGTAGTCAAAAGGTGCCTCCCTTCCTACCCTCCCCAATTCTTTAGTTCAAAAAGAACAGGCTGCCTGCTCCACCACCCACGAGCCACAGGCAGAGAACCCACTTGATTTTATTAGTATTCTCAGAGTATTTAAAAAGAAATACCCCCAAATAATGAGATGCCTGGCTGTGTCTGGTGTTGTTTACAATTTTAGCCTCAGGACTTCGCACAGTATGTGGCACATAGTAGACATTCAAACAATATATGTACATAATAGATGAAAGAACTAATGAAGGAAAGCTTGTCACGAGGAAGAGCTTTCTCAAGTTGTTGAAGTCACAGCACCCAGCACTGTATCTGACTCTGAGCTGCAGGTATTCAGCAAGTAATTGAATGAACCATCATGAATGAATGACTGAGGTGATCTCCATTGGAAAAAATGCACAGTTGCTTAAAGGGAATGGTCACTACCTCATACTTTCTACAGATGTTTTTTCTCTGATAGAAACAATTCCAAAAATTGCGGTCTATCTGCTGATCTATCACCCAGATGCATCCACATGAATGCATCCCCAGTCTGCCTGGTGAGCAGAGTACAGCAGAAGCCTCAGGCTGCACACTGATGATGGGGAGGTACCATCCCACTGATGCTTGCAAACCAGGCCTGGTGGGTTTGGCTTTGCATCTGTTACCATTGCCCAGGGTGCCAACATCACTGAATTCAGTACAATTACTGAATTTCAGCTGCCAGGGAAAAAGTATCTTCAGAGTCAAGAGACAGATAGATGTGCTCTCATGTATGTCTCTGGCATTTAATTGTCGGGCTAATGCATGGAACAGATATTTCTACTAGCAAAAGAAAAAAAGAAAGGGTGTCTTTCTCTGGAGCGAGAAGGACATCCATTGGTCTCACACTTCAGCCGGCTCTCAGGGCAAGTGCACTCCTTCCTGTTGCTCCCTTCCCGGCCTCCACGTCGACCCAGGCATTTCCCGTGGGAGAAGAGCTGTCATTCAGTTGTGGCGCCCTGCATGGTCAGCCGTGAGTTCCCTGAACTCTGACTCCCAGTGCATCGGCTCAGCCTGGTCAAAAATAATTTTTTTAAATAAAAGCATTGACATTTAGATTTTTTACTCTTAAAAAAAGGAACAGTCATGGGGATGTAAGGTACAGCATAGGGAATATCGGTAATGACATCATAATGACTATGTATGGTGTCAGATGGGTACCAGCTTTATTGAAGTGATCACTTCATACATGACTAATCGTTACACTGTTTATCTGAATCCAATCTAGTATCGTATGTCAACTATAATTAAAAATACATTTTAAATAAAAAGTAAAAGATCAAGTAATATTCTAGTTCCAGAAAAGCTTAAATGTGAGTCTTAGAATCGAATAAATACAGTATTTTTAATAATGAAAAATAATTTTCCCCCTGGACTTGGGGCAGACACTAATTGCACTTCTGCTCTATCTACAGGTAACTGGAATAGAGGAATTGTATTATAGTTCTCCCACACTAGAGCGCGGTCTTCTCGGGGATGAAAACGGATGCGTTGGTCTCATTAAGCTAATAGTAGATGCTCAGTGAATGCCTGCTGACTAGTGTGATGGGTGGATGGAGAGGTGGACACGTGGGGGGGACGTGCACCTACCAGAGGCAAGTAGCCGTCAACATGGAGACCGCATGAGAGGGAGCAATCTCGTTTGACTGGAGTCCCACCGATATACAGATAAATAAAACACCTGTCCAACTTAGAGAGTTCATAATCTAGCTGATAGGTGGTGCGATGGAAAGTTTGCTCCTTTAATTAGCCATCTGGAAGCACTGCCTACAAGATAAATTCTAAAATCCTTTTGGAAAATTGTCCCTGATGGGTGGTCCCAACAGCATCTTTCTCAGCCAGGGACAAGCAGGTGGCAGGCGAGGTGACACAGGGAGGTAACTGACACCTTGGCCCTCGGTTGGGACGAGCTGTGCTCAAACTGGCTTATATCAGTCAGAGATGACTCAGCATTCCCAGAAGTCAGGCTGGGATTCTTGCCAGGCTAACTGAGAAACATTTTAACAATTTGATAGAGTATCTGTTGCTTTTTCTTCTTCCATTAAATAAAAAATCCTGTCCTATAAAATAGAATTTTTCACCTCTCCATGTTCATCTGAATTTATTATCTTTTTCCTTCAGAAATGATAATCATTATATTTTTTTTACTCACAATTTTTGTCTAAGAATTGAGTTTCATGTA
Organism: Artibeus jamaicensis; assembly: GCF_021234435.1. Taxonomy (NCBI): domain Eukaryota; kingdom Metazoa; phylum Chordata; class Mammalia; order Chiroptera; family Phyllostomidae; genus Artibeus; species Artibeus jamaicensis. The sequence goes on from NW_026521954.1 coordinate 5,877,226, forward strand.
TGTTTTATAAAAATTTTTGGTGAAAATATATGAAAAACTGCCAATAAGAGTAGCCTCACAATAGGCAAATTTAATAACCTTCTTTTTGGCAAAAATCGAGGCCAGGAAGGCCCCTGCTCACCCTGGCACCGGGAAAATGTTGAATTTGCTCACGGAAATCTCTATATGATGATATTTGAGTTTTTCTGGCTTTTGAGGCCCCTTATGAGAATGGTGACACCTATTAGTGTCCAACACCAGTCTTCCAGCTGAATTTGCCACATGTGCGGGGCACAGGAGCCACCATGCATTGCCATTCTCGGTCCCTCACCCTTAAATTCGTCACAGCATCCGTGGCCTTCAGCACCCCCAGGGCAGATTCCGGGCAGCCATGCCCGAGGGATGGGAATCGGCCTATGAAGTGGTGCCTGTTTGCTGGCCCAGCTCTAGGCAGATTCCCTGAGAACTGGCTGAGACCCAGAGTTTCACCTCCTTTGTCTCAACATCAGGTAAGGAGAGGGACTGCAGAAAAGAAGCCCTGAGACCAGTCTGAGATGTTTGATGATCAAAATGTTAGTTACTCTAAAGGAAAGACAGAGCAATCATCTGGCCTTCTCAATACCTGAGAGAAGTCAGCGCCATAAAATTAAAGTGCAAAAAGTGTTCAGTGTTGTATGAATTGATGTTGTAAATAAGTGTTTTATATTCATTTTGGACGCTGTCCTACAAGACCCTAAGGGTGTCAAGGAAGGGGTAGGCTCTGAAGTAATGAAGCTTCCGATCCGAGGGCCAGCCATGTCCGCGAGCCATGGGACCATAAAACACCAGTAAGGAACTGAGTACAAATGTCAGCCCAAAGTAAAAAAATTCAGATTTTTTCTCAAGTAATCAAATAGCACGGCATAGTGTAATCACTGAACCATTTTAATGCACTGTTTCCCAAACCCCAGTATTCCCATACCACCTTCATAATGTTTATCATCTCAGCATAACAATTGTGTAATTACTTACATGAGATGTAAAATAAAATTTATTTTAGTACAATTTTAGATTTTTAACAAGATCGTGAAGGTAGGACAGACGATTCCCATATACCCCACATTTGATTTCCTCTACTGCTAAGACCTTGCTGTTGCAGCCTGAGGCATTTGTTACAATTAATCAACCGATACTGATATATTATGATTAACTAGAGGCCATAATTTATTGGGAGTTCTTTAGTTTTTACTTTATGTCTTTTTTATGTCCCAAGATCCCATTCAGGTTACTGTACCACATTTAGTTATCGTATCATCCTTGGCTCCTCTTGGCTGTACCGGTTTCTCAGACTTTGTTTTTGATAACAAAGCATTTGGGGACAGTATGGGCAGGCATAGCGCAGTGTGTCTCAGCTGGGATTTGTCTGATGTTTTCCCCATGATTAGACCGGGTTTCTACATTTTGGGGAGGAAGACCACAGAGCTGAAGCGTCCACTCCCGTCACACGGGGTCAAGATACAGTAACACACTCTCAACACCGGGAACGCATTGATTTTTCACTTCACCCTCGCATAACTAGTAGGACTCAGGTCACACTTCTGGTGAGCTTTTTATGTGTTTTTAATTCATTTCTCACTCTTTTTTCTCTCGGTATTTGAGTTTGGGTGAATTCTGTTGACCTATTTTCAAGTTCACTGATTCTATCATCTGCCCTGTCGCGTCCACTGATGAACCCACAGAAAGCATTCTCACCTACGTTTCTGTGATTTTAGAGCTAACATGGTCATTTGACTTCTCATAGTTTCCATCTCTCTCTGCTGGAATTCTCCATCCACACATTTATATTGTCCAGCTTTTCCACTGGAGCCTTTCACATGCTCATCACGGCTCTTTAACAGTGTCTTCTAGTTCTAACATCTGGGTTACATATGTGAATATGATTTGTTGCTTTGTCTATTCACTGAGTATTGCATTTTGTTTACTTCTTTGTTTGGTAATTTTTGTTGAAATATTAACATTGTGTCTAGGACTGAAATAATTACTATCAATCCCTGGAAGTAGACACACCTCCTCTTCTGTTGGCCTTCTAGTGTATTGGGAGGGAGACTTTTCCACTTCCAGTGCATTGCTGGCTGCAGTTTCTTTTAGTGTTACCTTGTGCTTGGGAGTGGGAGGAAAGGCTGCTTTTCTGCAGGACTTTTCACAGTGTTCCTGCTCCACCCTCAGCCGTGGACCTTCCTATGCACCTGTGCTTCAGAGAGGCTTTCTCTCCAAGCCTTTGTCCATCCCCCAGCAGTGGATCGCTGCTGCTTGTTACTAAGTGGCTGCTGGTCAGTGGCAGGGGAGGCAGGATGCGCTGATGCCTTGATCCAGGCTCAGCCTCAGGCAGACTCTGCATCCTGCACCCCAGGTCCCAGTGTGACCTTTCCCCTCCCCCAGTGGTAGGAGGTTTCTTATGATCTGCTCCCAGGAGATCGTCTGCCCCTGCCGAGATGTACAGTGTTGTCCTTGTCCTCTTTCCAAGCCATAGGGAATCTTGACCTGTGACCCGAGTGTGGCAAGACCTGCTGTCCTTCCCCCCAGTAACATAAGGCTGGTGTTTCTCCCCTCGTGGGGAGAAGCCTCCTGGTGCACTTTCCCCCTTCAGCAGCCCCTCCCCTCCTCCGCACCTGCACCACCAGGGAAGCCTTTTCTCACCTGTGCCCAACCTCTCTTGAGCATCTAGTGCAAAGCCCTGAAGAGGGGCCTCTGAGTGGGTGGGAAGTCCCCCTGCAACCTCAGCTTCGAGGGGCTCTATACCCTCACACTTGTCCACACTTCACTTTCAGCAACTTTTCATTAGAATTTTTAGCTAAATTCTTCCTATGAACTTGCAAGAAAGACCCATCTTCCCCTGTGATCTTTCATGTTGGTGAGTGCATATAGCCTGTGTTATTATTATTATTATTATTGATTTTAGAGAAAGAAAGGAAAGGAGAGACAGACATCCGTTTGCTGTTCCACTTATTTAAGCATTCATTGGTTGGTTCTTGTATGTGCCCAAGGTTGGCCATTTAACTTCTTTCCATGTGATTCAAAACAGGCAAACCCCAAGCACACATGAACAATTCTCTTTTAGAAAGACCACTTGAGACATTCACTGGAACAATGTTACTGGATCTCAAAGTAGTTATATTCCCAAATACATAAGAAGAACAAAGAAGAGTGGGGTTCTTTTCTTGAATGTAGACATATAATTCAATATGCCAAGTTAAAATGAAAGAAAAACAAATTGAACTAGAAGGGAGGGCATCCTGACAGTAAATACTAACAAATAACGTAACACTTCAAGGGAGATGCTACAAGAAGACCCATTATACTTGAAAGCTTAGAATAACTTTTCATAGCAAGATGTCATTCATAAAGCTGTGGGTTGTGTGACTGGTTTGTTCCTTTTGTGCCTAATGTTTGTATTTGTGACCTTAGCAAACTTTCAAGATCGTGTTGTTTAAACATTTTTATGTAGTCTGCTGTCCAAACCCCCCTAATAATACCAAGTAACATTTCACATAGATCTTGAAATAGGAAAAGAAATCTCTTAGAATAAAGGTCATTTACTTCCCATGTAGTTTATTTAAATGACATTTTATTATAGAAACAGTATAAATAGAGAAAATATTTATGAAGCTATTGCTACAGAAGACTCTAAAGTTAAACAAAAGACTATGTGGCACAAAAATTATGGTGACTCACCAAAAATTTTTCAGATACTCAAAGAACGTTTCACCTATGGTATACAAATAAGAACAGAGGAAAAGAATACATGAGGAGAGGTCAAGGTTGCTATAGGAAATGTGTGCCCTGAAGTACAAACGCATAATAATGAAGGCGCTCGTATGTTTTTCTCTCACTATTCTCATGGGACAGCTTTTGAATAGACCCTGGGTGTCTGTCACGTAAAGGAAAGACAGAGGACAGTTAGTCCAATTGCTACAGAGACTTGTGTCCTCATACCAAGTTTTTTCAATGGAAATGTTTAAATTAAACTACTCATGGCCCTGAAAAACATTTCATGTTCAAAGCCACATATTATAGTCGGGCCACTATGGCCACAAACCTTTACCCACATTCAACAAATCACTCAGTTAGTGTATTTGGTAAAATGAATAAAATTCATAGAAGAACTTTGAAAAGAAGGTACTTGAAAGGTCATGAAGTCATAGAAAATACAATTTTAAGCTCTGGATTTGGAAGGAAGTTTAGCCGTTCTGTATTATAATTATTTCTCAAGACTTTATTTTTTCTTTCTTTTCTTTTTTTGCCTCACTCTTTGGTAACTGAACAAATTCTTAAACTGTACCATCATACTTTTCTACCTTCTCAAGCAAATAATTCTGAGCATAAATTACACTTTTTATTAATGACTCAAAATTCTCAGCTTAAATGAAAGTGAATTCGTTTTCTCTTGCTGTGTAACAGGTGATCACATACTTAGTGACTTGAAAAACACCAATTTACATGCTCACAGTTTCCACGGGTCAGAGTCTGGCACAATTTAGCTAGTTCTTTGCTCGAGCTCAGTCTCAGAAGGCGGCATTCAAGGTACTCGCCAGCTGTGTTTTCGTCTGGGGGTGTGAATGGGGGTTACCTGCTCCATCAGGCTGTCGGAAGGTTCATTTCCTTGTGGTTATGGGGCTGGCGCCCCCATGACCTTGCCAGCTGTCACAGGACTTGCCAGAGGCTATTTCCATGGGATTCCCCTCTACCTCAGAAACCGAGAAATGTTCTCATCTCAAATCTTTTTCATGCTTCAATTCTAACTTCTTCTGAGAGCAGCTCATAAGATTAGGCCATGTCCATTTGAATAATCTCCTTATTTTAAAGTTAATTGTGTCTTGTAGCATAACCTAATCCTGGGATTTAAATGAATTCTTTTCATAGTCCGGGGGATTATTCAGGGTATATAGGAGTGGGAAATCTTGGAGGCCATCTTAGGATTCTGCGTAGCACAGAGTTTATGGAGTGATGGGAACATAGACTAAGAAATCTGATAGGAAGGGGTTTAAAAACCTAAACTTACCAGCTAGTATATAATAAGTGCCTCACAAATACTTGTTGATTGGATTATGAAAAGTGAACAAATGAACAAGAAATGTATAAATGAATGAAATCAACACTTCAAAACCATTCATTATCTAAGAAGAAAAAATTGAAGGGTAGTCATAAGAATGAAAGGAAATGATACCTGAAAGCTTGGCACAGATGACATTCAGTAAATTGGTATCTATTATTAATCTTTCCACAGTGGCGTAACAGCTGGACTTACCATTTCCTTGGGACTTTTAATTTCCCCTGATTTGCTGGTGGAGTCTGCGGTTAGCATCCATAGTGATCCTGCTGCCCGCTCCCCCTCCCCCCCCTTGTTTCTTCATTTACATAGGCCACGGCTCCACCCCTTCTTTACAGTGTTGCTCCATTGTGGTCCCCAGCGTCTTGGGTTTGTGTTTTGTGATGCTTTGTGAAAAGGAAAATATTCAGCTTCTTTTAGAATTTGTCTCAGGAAATATATTATGTTAGTAAAATGCAGCTAAAAATAATACCTTGAAAAATATTACGACTGCTTTTAAATCATCTTAATTCAGAGATCCATTTTAATGTATGTTGGCCATTTTCATTTACTGAAACATAGCAATACTCCTTTCAGAACCTTCCAAAAATTAGGAAGCAGTTCTTTGGAAATCACATCAGTCAACAGCATTTACTGGAAAGTGAAGTGAGTCAGAAGTACACTATGTCAATAAACTATGTCAATAGTTTATACTCTCAATTTCTACTTCCAGAAAATTTCAAAGAAATCTCACACATCAGTTTCAATGATTAATAGTGGATTGCATTATTATTTCTATTGTTTGGACTGGAGAAACAGAATAGACAATGTAACAAAAAGACCTGGATAAATGCAGCAGTTTCTGTTTACTTTGTTTCTTGTCTACAGGGAATTAGACATTTCAGAATATTAGAGTAGAAATTAGCCACAAAATGATGTACTATTACATTAACAATATATTAACCATAAGTCAAATTATGCCTTCTACCCTAAAATAACTTCACAATTTTTAAAAAAGAGAATCATGTAAAACAGTACTTAGAAAATATAAGGAACTTTCTTTGTAGTCTTGACTGTTTCTTTCCTTTTATCTGAGACACAGACGCCCTCCTGTGGTAGCCTGTGGCACTGGCTACCACAGTGACTGCTTTTAAAGAGAAATTTCTGCTTGTCTGGCACAGACAAGGCCTTCTAAGGCCCGGGCCACTCAATTTTTGAGGCCCTCAGTGTATGTAGACATTATCAAAAAGAAATCTAAAGGGAATAGAACATAATTCAGTGCATAGAAACAATCAGCACACAAAAAATGCAGTGAAACATGATGTTGCTTTTTACAATGAGAGAAAAATTTTAAAAATATTGATTTACAGTGTATGATTAAGTAGGTAGTCTATGCATGGGACCAGATTTAAAAATATATAATCATCCGCTTTCAGGGAAGTGCATTTATCTTTGTGGCTGTGGCACAGCCAATCTGCTTCAGAGAGAGGAAGAAAGTGCTGTGTTTGGTCCTCTGCTCCTGGGAGGCCTGGCTCAAGGCTTGCTCCTTCCCAGCTCTCCCAGGTCCTGGCCGCTGCTCCCGACCCCACCCTGCTCAGTCTTGTGAACAGACAAATTGTCTCGAAAGACGACTGTAAACTCATTTTGTTCATCAAAGCACAGACCCTGCTCTGTTTCCGTCTGTTTCTCTTCTGTGTTGCTCTTGGTTCTGTTCAAACCATGAAAGATAAAAATAAAAATTGGGAGCATGCTTTAGACAGGAAGGGGGCAGTCTCCTAAAACTTCCACTTGAGGGGAAGTGTCAGTTTAGGTAGTCACAGCCGCAGTGGTTCCCAGGACCCGCCCTGGATGCTGCAATCAGGATTTCTCAGAGCAGGTCCAAGCACCAAGTGCTGACTCCAACCTGCAGCTGATCGGATTCGAGAACCACTGGGTCAGACAGCACACAAGCTTTGGCGCCTGAGCCCAATCTGTTCAAGGCCAACAGGACACACCTAAAGTTCAACAAGGTCAGGTTTATTGACTCTACCACAAGGGAGATTTCATGCCAAAGGAACAGTGATGTCTCCCGGAACAAAGGCAGGGATGGAGTTATTTTAAGACAGAGGAGTTGGGTGGAGTTGTGTTTGGATGGGCTCAAAGGGAAACAGAGCTTGTGTAAAATGATCGGCTTCAGGTTGGCCCTGCGAAGTTGGCCCAAAGCTCAGTTTTCTTAGGGATGTCCATCTTGAGAGGGATGTGCAGTGTTGTATCCAGGGACCCTTTCTGAGAAGTTCTGCCTGCGGTTGTCGGTGGAGACTGCTTTTCTATGTCGACGTGACTTGGACAAGAGAGGTGTGTTGCTGTCTTTTGGATAGGATTTCCAGCAGTGAAGTTTTGGATAGCCTGTGATTTTGGAAAACAAAGTATCTCAGTGTGTAAAAAAAGCAGCAGTCACTCAAAGAAGGGGATGCATGACAGTCGCAGCGCGTTTGGGGGAGAAATATTGAATCTTGTTAACTCTGTAGCTGGCTTTGTCTGTGTCTGTTATTCCGACCTGATAAAAGGCAGGGTGGATGTATACAGTCCCAGCTAAGTTTCCCTTTTTAAAACATGACCACAGGGTTACTTCCAGAAGGAAGATGGAAAAGAGAGTCCTCACGTATGAGCACATACATGTTCGTCATGCATTAATTCAACAGAGACTTATTGGGTGCCTGCTATGTGCTAGATCCTGGGTTAGGCTACTAGAAATCTAGTGATGAACAAAAATTAGCCTCTGTCCTCAAGAAACTGTGACAGGTTGGAGAAAAACATAGAATAACAGGCGATTATGTTAGGGTATGAGAGTGCTGCTACCTGAATGAAAAAGTGTTATAACTTGACTCAAGAATAGATGCCATGGATAATTAACCCAGTCTTGGGTATTCAGGCAACTTGAAAAACGTGACCTCAGGTTAAAGAAGAGAGAGGATTAGGGTGGAGGGGATGAGGAGCCAGGGGCTGAAATTTGGCAGGAGAGGAGAAAGAACTTTAAAAGCAGAATCATCTGGGTTCCAATCCAGGCTGTACCACTGGGTGGGTATCACGGTAACTCCAAGGTGCACTTTTCTCATTTGTAAAGCGAGGGTAACAAAACAAAGAAACATTCACGAGTGCCAGCCAGAGTTCTAAGTGACAGGATTGCATCAATGAACACAAGGTGCAAACTCCAAGACCCTCAATAGCCTGAAATAAGGGGTGGGGGGATTGCAAAAAGTAAATAATACTCATAATTAAAATGCAAAGTATTTACTGTGTTACATAATAAATGCAGAGTGGGGGGGATTGGATATGCTGGAGAAGTAATGAAGTGACATCTGTCAAAACACCTAGCCATGGCATAGGGACTTTCTGGTGAGGTCAGGTCATAGAAGCCATGCTTGGCTAAGCTACGGGCAAATAAGGTACCTGTGCCAGCCACAGAGAAATACCTACCCTAGTATTTCCCTTTTCTTCTGAACTATTTGTTCTTCTAGTTTCAAAGAGCCTGCTCTGTACCGTAGACAGACCTCGCATTCTACACCCCAACTCTGGCTCATAACTTAGAGGGTATCCGCATTGACAGTATTTCAGGGAAAGTCACCAGACTGTGGTTGACTTTGCTTGCAAACAGTGACAGCAATTGGAGAGTTTAAGGCAGGGCCCTCTTTTGCTGGTAATGTTCTTAGTTTCTCTTAATTTATTCTTCCCTCTGTTATGCTCTGCTTTGAATCCAAAATTGGTTAAAACCGACTCTCAACACCCTCCTGTAAGGTCCATGGCACCCTATTCTTCAGTCCAGTTGTAGCATTTCTGCGCTCTCCCAACCCACCTCCATCATAGGTAGAAATATGATGAAGGGATTTTGTTTCTCACACTTACTAGGGTGGAGGGTGCTCTGTCCACATGGTGAACAGAAGTCAGGGCTGCCAAATGGCCTGCAATGCAGGGACCAATTCAGGTTACTTTTAAAAAATTCATTCAATGTGGTGCTTGTTGGCAGGTAGTGGGGTGGATGGAGGTAGAAGAGGGTATAAGGGGGATAAATGGTAATGGGAAAATACAATGAAAACATATCCACTCAAAATGCCAATAACAACTCCATTCAGAAACACTGAGTTAGGTCCTGGGGCTAGAAGATGGCAGCAGAGTAGATGGGAGCTGAGTCCACTTGCGTCGCCACCAGTCCAGATTCTCAGCTGAACTTCCCACAGTCAACCTGAACAAGCCACTGAACCTCAGCTGGTGGGAAGTTTGGAGCCTAGGAGTACAGAACGTGGTGGGCACCATGCAGTAAGGGGATTTTTAAATCTAAAGCCCGTAACCCTGTGCGTGGCTCCTGTCACAGCTGAGAGTCCAGACAGAAATCCTATCTTTGAGGCTCTCTCCCCTCTCAGAGCCAGGGGCCTTAGTTTCACACAAGGACCTCCAACTGAAGTTGGAGGAAACTTGGGGGGATCTACTGAGATTGTGAGACCCAGGCTGCACATTCACAGTGAGCAGTGCCGTGGTGGAAGTGCTGGCTTGGAGAGCTCTAACAGGGGCTCAGACTACTAATGGACCGGTTGCCGCTCCCACATCTGCAAGAAGCACCTACCAGCTGCAGCCAGCAGTGACTTTGAAAGCTGTGTTTCTTGGGGAGGTTTTATGTGCAGAGAACCAGAAAACGACTCAGTTCTGCGGCATGGGTACGGAAGAGAGACTTTCAAAAGGAACCGAAATGTGGACTGTCAAGGACCTCATGCACTGCTGCTCTGCTAGTGGAGAGACCAGAGTGAAATTGCAGCTCCAAAGCTCTCTCTCCTCTGGGAGCAAGGGGCCTTAGCTCCACGCAGGGATCCCCTCTCCTAGACGGGGAAAACGTGGGGGATCCACTGAGTCTGTGAGACCCAAGCTGCACGCTCACAGCATGCGCATTGCCATTGTTGAAGCACCAACCTGGGGAGCTCGGGATACGGCCTCAGGCTGTGCAAGGGTCCAGGTAGCTGCACCTGGGTCTGTCAGAGGCACCTACAGGCTGCAGTCAACAGTGACTTTGAGAGACCTTTTATTCTTTGGGAAGGCTTTATGCGCAGAGAACCAGAGAGTGACTCAGTTCTGTGGTGTGGGCACCGCATAATGACTTTTAAAAGGAACTGAAATGTCCACTGTCAAGGACCCCATGTGCAGCTGCTCTGCCAGCAAACAGACCAGAGTGAAATCACAGCTCTGGGGCTCCCTGCCCTTTGAACTGGGGGGCCATAAAAATACTCACAGCAATAGAGTGGAAAGGGTAGGCTGTGGGGTCTCTGGTGGTAGGGTGCAGTGAGGTTGCACCACACTTGTGAAAATCAGAGAATGCAAATTCAGCATGAAGTGCTTCTAAGGTTTGGGTGTGAGGCTGAAGAGCTCCCTATATGAGCTCAGACTAGGAGAAAGCATGCTGGTCCAACAGGGCCTCTAAGGAGGTGGCAGACAGCAGTGGCATAATGGGGATCTCTGGTTGTGGGTGAGGTACCAGGGGGAGACCAAAACAGAGAACTTGATGAGTGGATTTGGAAAAAGAACTGGTTTCCCCACTCTCAAGCACGTGTGTTGGTGGTGTCCTGCTTCTCCACTATGAGCTACCCCTTCTGCTGTGGCTGTGAAGAGGGACATAACAGAATGGGAAAAAAATTTTGGGCCCACTCTGAACTATTCTCAGCTGTGCCAGGCCATGCTGGATCTTTGGGTCCTTTCCTATTGAGACCAGTTGGGCAGAGGGATCAGGAATTTGTGCAATGAAGGGTTTTTTGGGCTCTACCCTACTGGACTTGTAAGCAAACTGGGGGCTGTGTGAGGTAGAGAGTTTTGGATTGTGTCTCCTACAAAGGCTGTGAGCTAGGAGTTAAACAGGTGAGAATTGAATGCCTGGGATACTTTGGAGAGAGGGAAAACCACTCTCAGCCTACAGTCCCCTGGGAAGGGAAAAGAGTACCCATCCCTCTCCTGCAGGGTTGTAGGTAACACTCCCCAGTGGCAAAACTGTAGAACAGCCCTGCCAGGTCCAAGATTCTACCACTGGGTGCATTTCTGCAGGGGGAAGAAAGAGAAACTCCAAACAGAGACTTTCAAAGTCTAAGACATTTGGAGGATATTACTTAGGAATAGAACAGAGAGCTTAGCTTCCTACCCAAGGCTTGGAATATAAAAGAGTTTAGTCCCTACCTGTGGTCTGGTCTTGCCCCAGCCCCAAGAGGAGATTTTTTTTTATCTATCTCTTGAAGTCCAGAGCTGCTGAGCTCACTCCTGCAAAGGGGAAAGTTGAATGTACCAATTCTGAATCAGCAGTGAACGTACCTGAGGAAGCAAGTGCCTGAGTGTCTTGCAATGACTGAAGAGCTTGCTTTGAGTAGGGGCTACTGCCTCCTACAGACAGCAGGACCAACAAAGTAGAAAGCTGCTAGCACTATCTCAATAGATCTTGTCTCAGCCTATAGTCCCTCATCAAAAGGCTCTAGAGAAAAAAATAGGCAACCTCAGGGAAGGGCAGAATGGCTGAAAGGGAGAGGTGGACCTCAGGGAGCCTCAGCTCTTAGAGTTGCCAACAGCTCCAAGCAGGAAAAAGCTGACTCTTGTGTCCATGACCCCTCACATGTATAAGCAGGTCCAATAAACACAGACACAAACAGCAAACAGCCTGGTAGCTACAGAGAGATAGCCTAGGGCTGGTTACACACAATGTCTGAAAGGAACCTGTTTCTGAACTCCACCCAACTGGACCCAGAACCAACAAAATCACTGGTGGACTTCAGTACACATCAAAGCTCAAAACAAGTAACTATACAGCCAATGCACCCAAAGGAAAATTCCTACGTGCTCCAGACTCCACTGGGAACAACACCTCTTCAAGGGGCAGCGACTACACAACATCCCACATATGGAGGTAATGGCTGCTATTACAATTACCAAGCCTGCAGGGATAACTATACCCACAAAACTGCCAGCATTTAAAATACAGCTACAACAAGGGAAGGGGGGGACACACAACCCAGAAGAAACACTCCTGGACCATGGAGTTCAGGTGTCCTGAAAGATCTAACCCCAGCAATCATAAAAAAATTATCATACCAACCTAACACACAGAGATCAAGTGGAGTAACAGAGAAAAATGTCCCAAACAAAAGAACAAGTGAAATCCCCCCAAAAAGAATTAAAATATATTGATGGCATGGAAGTAACACAAATACCAGACGCAGGGTTTAAAATAATATTTATAAAGATGCTTAAAGACCTTAGGGGAAGAATAGATCATCTTGGTGGGAATTTAAATAAAGAGATAGTAAATATTAAAAAGAATATAGAGCCCTGGCTGGTATAGCTCAGTGGATTGAGCTCGGGTCTGCGAACCACATGATCGTGGTTTGATTCCCAGTCACGGCACATACCTGGGTTGCAGGCCAGTTCCCAGCAGGGGACTCATGAGAGGCAACCATACATTGATATTTCTCTCCTTCTATCCCCCTTTAAAGATAAATAAAATCTTTAAAAAAAAGAATATAGAAACCATAAATAAGAGCCAGTCAGAAATGATTATAATATCTGAAATAAAGAATTCGCTTGGAGGAATCAACAGTAGGTTAGATGAAGCAGAGGACTGAATCAGTGAATTAGAGGACAAGATGACAGTATGTACCCAAGGAGATAATGAAAAAGAAAAAAGACTTAAGAGAAACAAAGAAAGTGTAAGGATCCTATGGGATAACATCAAGCAAAACAACATCTGCATCATAGGATTGCCAGAAGGAGAAAACCTATTTGGAGGACTAATGGCAGAAAGCCATTATTTCCTAAGGTGATGAAAAAAAATGGCACACAACTTCAGGAAAGACAAAGTCCCAATAAAGATGAACCCAAAGACCTACACCAAGACACATCATAATTAAAATGAGAAAGCTTGAAGACAAAGGCAGCAAGAGAGACAGTCAATTATATATAAAGGATTCCCCATTAGAATCTCAGCAGATTTCTCAACAGAAACAGCACAGGCCAGAAGGGACTGGCAGAATATATTCAGAGAAATGAAAGCTAAGAACATGTAGTCCAGATACTCTACCCAGCAAGACTATCATTTAAAACCAGAGGCCAAAGAAAGAGCTTCCCAGACAAAGTAAGGTTAAAGGAGTTCATTATCACCAAGAAATGTTAAAGGACCTTCCATTAGAAGAAGAAATAGAGAGAAAAACATAGGTACAATATAAAAAAATGGCAATAAGTAAGTAATTATCTATAATAGCCTTAAATGTAAATAGATTAAATGCTCCAATCAAAAGATGAAATGAAACTAGACCACCAACTCTTTTATATACTATTTATATAAATACTTAATATTTATATAAAATATGCTATTTTATAGGGCTTATCTAAAGTTTCTCTCAAACTGATTTAAAAGAAGAGTTTTTCTCCTAAGCAGGTGAAAAGGCCCTGAATTCTTTCACTGATATGCATTTCCTCATCCCACTAATAATAAAAAATGAGGTGTTCCCTATTGCAGACTCTATTTTATTAAAAGAAAAGTTTGTGGCAGGAAGCGCCTGGAATGTTATTCTACTTTTAATTTATTGAGAGCTTATCATCCACGTCAGGTCTGGGCAGCCCAGTCTGTCCGTCACCGTTACCTGTGGGCCTCACTGTGTGCACCCAATGAGGGTTAGTTGCTTTGGATCCTGGGTATTTTACTTTTATGTAGATAAATAACAATCAAAAAGGGTTTCTATATACCATATTTTCCCTTTACACTTAGCAAGTGACCTCAGCTGCTAAAACGTGAACAGAGCAAACTCTGTGACAAATGCTATTGAGTCTGGCTGGACTCAAGACTGTCCAGTCTGCAGAGCATAGAGCACTGAGCCATGGTGTGAGTAGATCACTCAGACCTACGAATGCTTGTCATTGTCGGACTGGTGCTTTGCCACTTGTCTCAACAGCACATCTATCGGACAGATCCACTTCAAACAACATTATTTGGAAGTCACTAGTAAAATGTTGACAGAAACCATCTTACATCCCAACTATGACCCAAAGAAGGAACAACTGACTTTACTCTGCCATATCAAACCACTGTTGTGGATCAGTGAACACTTTGTTTTCCCACTTGAACTTGAGCTCTTCGGAAAGATCACTCCTGCCAATCTTGCGGAGATGACGAGCCAGAAGGCGAAGTTTATCCGTGGAATTTGGGAGTGACTTTTTCCAGAAGCAAAGAAGTTCGTGGATCTGCTCTGTGAGATCGTGTGGGCTCTTCAGTTTGATGAGCTGAATGGTGCTGCGGCGGAGAGGGAGGGACGCGGAGAGACACAGGGCGTTCTCCTCCGAGAGCTCCTCTGCCAGCCAGTAGAGCAAGTTATCCCACAGGGCTTCTGCCGGGCACAAGGGAACACTGGGTTAGGACTCTTTCTCGGGGCATGTGCTTATTTCACCTCTGTACCTGTTCACAGGAAATCTAGGTGCCTCTGGTTTGTCCCCTGAGCAGTGGAAAGATTTGGGACCTCCCAGAGGATGGTTGAGAGCTGCTGAATTTCTGGGGTCTTCCCCTGAGGGAGCACCTATTGCAGAAGGTTGGAACTACTTCCCTAAGAGCCAGAGAAGCTGGTTCAGTGGTGTGTAGGCCCTGGCCCAGATGGTGTACTTACGACGAGGCTGCAGACAAAATCTGACATTTTTAACAACCCTGCTTTAAGTGGCACTATGGTAAAAGGCATTTTTTTTGTTCAAAAAATACTTTGCTTAGTTGGTACTAACCTGATGCATAAGTTATTTGAGCAGCTGGAAAATTCTCACACACCCCCAACCACAGACGCACACAAACTCACTGAGGGAGGTCCACTACCCAAAGAGCAGTTCTGTGGGTGGTTCTTCACCCCAACAGTGCCCCTGCCCTCCGGGCTAGTGTTTAGAACCGCAAACACCTCTGTTGTCTGTAATCAGTATGTTCAACATACCTCTTCCCTTGCCCTGTGACTCCTGTCTACCACCTAAACCCATGATTCATTTTCTGTTGTTATTTTCTTCATCATGTAACTCAGACACATCACTCAGAAAACCCCGACCCACTTTCCCTCTCCATCCACATACCAGCAGGAGCCTGCCTCACAGTCACTTGTTCCTCCTCTCATGCTCACCACCGCCACGTGTTCCCCACTCTGGTGTGAATGAAGAATATCTGCCACCTTTTACTCAAGTATTCCTTCCACCAACCTACTTGCACAGATCGCACTTGATTTTACACTATGAATCACCCACTTCTCTGTGGAGGCTACTCCGGAAATAGAGTCAGCACATCCTTGCTCTCCACCGTCACCTTCAAAGCAACCTCCTGCTCCCATCATGCAGTATATTGATTTCCATGGCCATGCTCTACGGCCAGGCCTTCCCCTCCCTGTCCACATCATGTATCTGTTGGCATCAGACAGCAGAATCATCAGCAGCTGTGTTCATCATCAGTAATGCCATTGACCACACGGTTCCTTAGCCTTGTCAATAATCAATGAGTTGTGTGTAGGTCCTTATTAGAAACTAACATTCATGGCCAATTCTCGAGTTTCATCATCAGCCAGAATTATTCCACCTCCCCAGCCTCAGCCTTTCAATATTACTGCCCACCAGCACGTCCTCAACTTCCACAGGCTTTGTCCCATTGCTCCTGCTTCATGTTCTTCTTGTCCCCATCGCTACTAATCTAGTCATTCCTTTGATGGCCCCAGTCTTTCATCATCCCCACTGGGTTTCACATGCCGCTTCTAATGACCAGCTGTACATCCAGGCAGGTGTTGCATCTTCTTTAAACTCTGTTGTCCGCTTTAGCTTTCATTGCCAATCTGTCAATGCTCAGTTCTGCTTTATTCACACTGCATTTAACTACTGGGCTGCCCAGGGTTATGAACCTATGCTGAATGTGATCGACAAACTCTTTGCTTTTTATACCATTTGAACCCTTAGCGGCTTATAAATCCATTAAAAAATCTTTTTCCTGTACTCAATTTACATTTTTCCAGAGCAATCACCCAAACTTCTACCACTCTTAAGTCCCAAACTCACACTTGCTGTTTCCCTCAGCCAGTTCTCCTTCTTCACCCAGCGCCATTTGACCTCAGTTCTCATAACCTTCTTTTAATTTCAGAATCTTCTTACAAAATTTCACTCCTCATGTTCGCCAGATTCCACCCTCTGCACTGTTTTTCATCAAGTAATTTCACTCCACACCTGTTCCCTCATCTCCTCCTCGCCACGGGTTCTTGCCATACTTTTTACAAGCACTCTCAAGCTTCTTCTTTCTCTGCTTCTGCTACTCTTTCAAGTTACTGAGCTGTCTCTCCCTTTCCTTTTACCATAAAATCTTTTATATTTTTGGAGCTAAAGGACAAAGCCCTCTATTTTATTATCATTTTTTAAACTTTCAGTATTACCTTCTATTGGTTTCAGGTGTACCACATAGTAATTAGACAATCGCATACTTCACAAAGTGTTCCCCCTGATATTTCTGGTGCCCACCGGGCAACATTCATGGTCATTGCAATATTATTGACTATATTCCCTATACTGTGGTTTCTCTTCAGATTGTATACATCTTTTGCTTTTTACTATGAAATCTTTTAATGTCCGATGTAAATTGATGCCTCAAGTTCATCACTACTGACTCACTTCTTATACCCTTGCTTTAGGGATTCTGTACCCTCTTTTAAAATTACTGAAGCCTTTCCAATCTTCCCAGGGCCCTCCTGATTACTACTTACAACAGCTGATGCTCAGTCCGCATCTTCTCGGACTTCACAAGGCCTTTTACTCCTTCCCTTGGGCTCCGTGGCCAACTGAGGTTCTCCCCTCCCCTCTCCTGCACAAACTTCTTTCTGCTTTGCTGTCTCTTGCTCATGATGCTGCTGAATTTCTGCTTCCTTTCTCAGGCCTCTTCTATCTCTATCATCTTCCCTCAATGAGTTCATCGGCTCTTACTGTATTAACTATCTCCTCTTTGTGAGATAGCCCAAATCTACTATATGTTCCTCTGTGGCTTTGTTTTCCCAAGTCCTGGTATGGCATTTGCAATGTTCATCTCCTAATTATCTTAACCAGTATGTGCCCCAGCAAATTCAAGCCTCCTTTGTTTCAAATCAAAATCAGCTTCAGCCTTTTCCTCTCTTCACCTGATTCTTCACTCTATCAGCTTTTAAAGTAAATGTGACCATTCAGTTGAATAAGCTAAAATGTGTAATATTATTCAAATTTCTTAAAGCCTATTTCTTAACCCTGGTACCTAACTAAGTCCTATACGTCCTAACTCTAAACATGTCTCAGACACTTCCCCCACCTCCCAGACTTATGACTCCATTTCAGTCACGACCCACCTCTCTATTGGAAAGACTCACAGGAACCGGGGCTCTAATCCATATCTCTGCTATCAGTTTTGACTAATTTTAGTCTTCTATCTAATTGGTAAAGAGAAGTTCTCAGTCTATCCTGATTTTATTTGTTCCTTGTTAATAAATGTCTTTTTAAAAAGATTTTATTATTTATTTTTAGAGACAGGGAATGGAGGAATAAAGAGAGGAAGAGGCATGATGTTTGATAGATACATCGAGGAGTTACCTCTTGCACACCCACAAGTGAGGAACTGGCCTGCAACCCAGGTATGTGCCCTGACTGGGAATTGAACCAGCGACCTTTTGGTTCTCAGGCTGGCACTCAATGCACTGAGCCACACCAGCTGGGGTAATAAATCTCTTATAAGCTACCATGTATACTTCTTAGCTTAGCATTTAGAGCTTTTTATAGTGTAATCCTGCTGTAATGTCATCTCTATTATCCTTCCTGCAACAGCTCAGATGGCTTTGGTTGTGCAAGGCCATGTGGTGTCACGACCTAGGACTTTCTGGTGCTTAAAGGAAAGACTGGGATGGCCTGTGCTGCCTACTGGTCATGACAATGGCAGTGAGAATGCTACTTTCATGTGAACATCAAATTCTTCAAAAGTTAAACTTTCTGGGCTCTCATCTACTGCTGTTGTTTTGATTTGGTTTGGTTTCTTATTTGGGGGCAGGATTGGGTTTGTTATTTTGTTTTTGCTGTATTACCTGCTCTGTCTTTGAAAGCAGTTTTATTGCCTCTGAGAGGATCTGTCACACTAAGGTTTATTCCCATCTTACTTTTTTCTGATATAATTTCAGTAAAGCCCACACATTTTCTCTACACATCGATAAAGGCAGCCACTGAATGGAATGCTTTGCCATCAGTCATGGGTCTGACATGGTAGCAAAACACACTCACATATGTCCTTTGAAGACCAATAAATTATCACAGTAGTAACTATTAACCTCACAAAATGGATTGTCTCAAAAGCTAAAGTAGAGTAAAAGTATCAAATTCCACCCTGAAACCTGCATCGTTATTATGTAATCGATTTATGCATAACCACAATCAAATATCATAGCTTTCCTTTTTGGTTTCATCCAAGATACCTCCATTTAAAGGCTACTGCCCTTAAATGCAGATTTGAAGTGACCACACTTCAAGACTCAGAATTGATAGTCAACATTTCAGAACAAACTGCAGCGGTCTATTTATCAAACTAAGCAATTATTAGTTATCTTGATAAATTAATACTTAGGAGGGTTCATATATTTCTTGCAGGTTTTAATAACCTTTTAAGTATGTCTACATTCAAGTATCTTTTGATTTAAGTGTGTGTGATCTCCAAAGGAAAACAGTAAACTGATAAATCTAATGTTTGTTTAATCGCAAAGTTCTCATTTTTTAATAAAAAGGTCACATAAAGTACAAAATATAAGAGGAAGAAGGCACCTCTGTAATAAGGACACTCTTACCTAGAGGGTCTGTAGAAATCCTTTTGGTACTCTGTGGCCGCTTGATTAATTTTTCATGCTATTGGGGGAGGAGACGCAGAATAAGTAGAAGAAATCATTAACTTGTGAACAAGCTACAAATAAATACACATCTATCTGAACCTCACACCTATTTGAAAAAGCAATGAATGACGTACCTTGCAAAGTTAGATTAGGTATTTGTGCACGCATACTCAGTGATTGCTTTCCTGAGATAAGGCAAAATACATTAAAACAAATCTTTCAGAAAGTGTAAATTAAGAATACACATTTAAATATTATTAATGCAGACACATTATCTGTGAGTAAGCATTTTTCCAACTATAATTTGTAACTATTAAAATCGGCAAACAGAGAGTGAACTGCAAACAGAATTTTGGGAAAGCCTTCATGGGGCAGACTTCAGCTTGGACACCCAGCTCGGGGCCTCGCACCGAACGGGTACGGAAACACGAGTTTTAGTGAGTAAGTGCATGCATCAGTGTGCATACCTGATGTTGAAAACAATCAAGGCTTTGAGCAGATATTGGTCTACAACCAATATTTTATCAAGAAGTAATCGAATATAGAACCATTACTTTTCTACACTGTCTGCAGAGGAACTCTTTGTTCTCATTTCATCCAGGATCACTGGAAATGGCTCAGGAGATAAATGAAAACGGTCTGGGTTTGGAAACCTGTTCTGCGCTCTGGACAGTTCATCTCCAGCTCAGCTCTGAAATGCGATTTATATATTTTTTAAGAAACACACATCACATTACACAATGGGATTCTACTCAGCCATAAAAAAAGAGGAAAATTTTACCCTTTGCAGCCATATGGATGGGCCTGGAGAACATTATGCTAAGTGAAATAAGCCAGGCAGAGAAGGACAGTTACCGTATGATTTCACTCATATGTGGACTCTAAGAAACAAACTGAACTAACAAGCAAAACCGAGACAGACTCTGACGGAGAGCAGATGACAGCTGGTGGGTGTTGGGGACTGAGCACAAAGAAGAAAGGACTCATAGGCATGGACAACTCTGCGGTGATTGCTGGGGGCAGGGGAGTGTAAGGAGACTAAATGGTAATGAGAACAAATACAATAGAGATTAATTAAAAAATAAAACAATAAAATTAGAAATAAAAACATATCATAAAAATCTGTACAAAAATGTCCGTAGCAACAAAAAATGGCTTGCAGTAGCCAAAAAAACTGAAGACAACTAATATTTTTCTCAGTAGGCGAATGAAGGATGGTACAGCCACACTACGAGTTACTTTTCAGTGACGAAAAGCATGAGTCACTGATGCATGCAACGACTTGCACGAACTGCAGGGAATTATGCTGACTGAGAAAATTCCGGTTGCAAAAGGTCACCTGTTCCAGAGTTCCATTTTCATCACAACCTTGAAATTACAGAGTTATGAAGACATAGAACAGATTAGTGGTTGCTAGGTGCTAGGGGTGGTGGGGGGTGGCCATGAGGGGTAGCTAGCACAGGGGAGACCTTTGTGATGATAGAAGGGTTCCGTATCTTCAGTGCAGTGGCTCCCCCAATCTCACATGTGATGAAAGTGACATGATGTAAACGGTACATTAAGTCAATGACAACTTCCTGGTGTTGATATCATACTGTAGTCACGTAAAACGTAACCACTGAGGAAAGCTGAGTGATGACTACGTGGGACCTCTCTGTTAATCTATAATTGTTTCAAAATAACATTTTAAAGCCTACTTTAATGATACAGTAAAGCCTACTTTAATGATATAATGATTGCAGTGATACAATAAGGAGGAAACTATGCTAATAAGTAGGACACGGTCTAAATCATAATGAGCACTCAATACAAATTGATTAAATATCTATTATTTTGTAGGTATTTTTGTCATAGATATTATGTAAACATGTATATAAAAATTCCATTAAGAAGTTTTAATGGGAGGCAATTAAGAAAGAACATAAGAATAACCCAAGTTCAAATATACTAATACTGTAGCACTGCAAAAGAATTGCACAGGATTATCAAGACATCAACTGTGTGCTTAAAACTCTCAAAAATGAGAGATATACCAATTTAAATAGTGCATGAAATTCTATCATTCTCATCAAAGGGCATACGGACTCAATTGGGTCTGGGGCAAAAGATACACATTGCATGTTTTCTTTTCTTTGTATAAATAATTCCCCCTCAGTCATTTTTGTTCTTCAGAGATGTCTCATAGCATCATGATGCATTCAGAGTGATTCTAGATTTTAAATATATGTATTTTTTCACATGCATGAAAATTCAAGCCATGTCCTTCATTAGGCAGGCAACCATGGAAGCTGTGTGTGGTGACCGAGCAGCATAGGAAGTCCCTGGCTCTTTCAGATGTCCTGGCACTGTGCTAGCTTGCCTCACACATTGCCTCTTCATCGGGGATGTTCAGTGACCCTCTTACCTTCCCTTTCTTTTTTCCTGTATTGCTGGATTTTTATCTGTGCATTCTTTTCGCCTTGTGCACTACTTTGTAAATCTCACTGGGGCTCAGACTCAGTTCCACGCCAAACTAGAAAGCTTTTGTTCATCCTCCACAGTATCCCCTCCCACGGATTCCCAGGGTCTGTATGTGGTTTCCTGGAGGACTCCCTCAGTGGGACTGTCTCTAATTATTCCCTACTTTCCTCTCCCATTTCAAAAGTGCTATTCTGCTCCATCGTCTTAGGTCCTACTATTCGCTAAAGAAAGGTTTGTTATTTCTCTGAGGGATCCTGGTTTATGTTGATGCTTCCTATAATTTCACACATATTTTAGAGTGCTGAGTGGAAATAATGCTAAAATTATATCTTTGAATCCTATAGTAATATCCTAGTTTAAATTTTAACTTGGGTGTTCACTAATTCTGTGGGCACACATCATAGTACTATTGCCATTTAGCAAATAGAAAAATACTAAGTGGTAGAGCATTCCTCCTGAATTTCTACTTGCCTGCAAGTTCCTTGGTGTCCCCTGTAGAACCAGCACTTGTGTAATACTGTGCTTAGGATTTCATGTCACTTGATGCTCTAACAGGGATGCCACATTGCATTACAGCGAAATGTCAGTGCAATGCATTGAGAGAATTTCACAAGTAATTATTACAATATCACATGGCAGCAACTTCTCCATGCAGCCTTAACCCCCACACACTTATTATAGGTTTTTCTGGTAAATAGGTCATTTCTTTAGTAGTTAGAAGATATACAGGTGAAAGTGGTGTGAATTATAATAGATCAAGGAAGTGTATCTAATCAGTATATTTCTCTGTGTCTTTAGCAGGGATTTTACCATAGCCTTTTAGATACCATGACTAAGTACTGGTTTTCACTGCTTACTGTGTTCTATATTTATTTTGCATAGAGGCCTCTTCGACTAAGTCATAGTTGCCATTTGCTTAACTTGAGTTCGTCTTTTGCATCATAATAGTAAACATTTATAGTCTCAATCTTTATAATATACAAATCCTACAGAATACCATTGTAAATAAGTTAGAACACTGACAAAAGAAGTCCTCTGGTCAAAAGATTAATGTTAGCATAAGAACTTTGTGCGGCATTCATGTGCCCCACAGAACTACAAATCACATAAAAGCTTCTATCATTGTTGAGGGAGGACACACTGGTATGAACTGGCTAAACTTCTGGTTTCCAGTAAGCCATGTAAGAAGCCAGAAGTTGTCATTCTGTCCTGACGACAAGTAAAAAGCTGAACAAACTGTAAAAAGTCAACAACTCTCTTCAATCTGTAAGGGAAGTAAGGTCACATGTCAAGCCTTTGACCTGAATTGGAGAAGAGTGATAAGCAAGCACAGAGAACAGCTACTTTCCAGAGCAAAAACTCACAAGCACTGACCACGTGGGAAGTGGGCCCTGGATAAGAAAGCCTGAACTGTAATCCACAAACTGCAGAGACTCAGTGTCTTCAGCAGTCTGAGAGTTACAAGCTCCGGGGCACCCAGTCAAGGAGGCCCCCACACTTTTGTGGACTTCCCCTCCAGGACCACAACCAGGCTCTCACAGTGAATATCTGAAACCCATCCCCATGGGTTGGGGCCGGCAGGGACTGGGCAAAGGAACCATTTTACAACAAATCCAAGCATGCTGTTCTTATCAAGACCTGTTTTCAGAAGAAATTATTTAACCAAAGCCAAACCTAGTGGGCATTTATCACCATCTAATTAACCTGGGGGAAGGGAAATGCCCAACACAGAGGTAAAAGTGGCAGACATATAAAATAAACAAGCATCTGACTTGCTCAAAGAAGAGGAGAGAGAACAGCACAAAAGAAGAATGACTTCATAGTCCGGGTCCTAGTCTAGACAGCCTTTGCCCTGTGAAGTCCTACAAGTTGAGACAAGCCATGTAGACATTTTTGCTGTACTCCCCAGCTGGTGAAACAGAGACGACGGCCCCGCCTCTGCAGGACACAGTGAGGGTAGACTGAGTAATGCCTAAGGATGTGACCTGCATGGAGAGCTCAGCAAGTGCCGGCAGACACACAAGCTAAATGCAACATGTGGGCGTTTTTAGGATAACCATGAAACAACAAAGTCAGTGAATATAGAAAATGCCTGAATATTATATACTGTTAAATAATAGCCATTTTGTGGGGGTGTAGTGATGATATTGTGTTTTTTAAGTGCTTGTCTGTTCTGAAACATACCAAATTATTTACAAGTAAAGCAATATAGTAACTGATTTGCTTTAAAATACATAGACAAACAAGCCCAGGGGTATTAGATAGAAGAATGGCAGAAAATGATGGGTGTTGGGTCTGTATAGGCTCATTGCATTTTTTCTCTATTTTTGTGTGCCTAAACGAGAGAAAACAAAAATGAAACTTTGACCTAAATTAACTAAAAGACAGTGGCATCAGTCAGCCCACATCCTGCTGTTTTCAGCCTGGATTGGTTCTGTTGCACACTCAGTGGAGAACCTCCTGAATGCTGGGATGGAAACCTGTGACCCACACAACAAAAGGGAGTGCTTCTTACCTAGAGCAATCTGGGGACCAGCATAAACACACAGAGAAGCAAGATGTGTGGGGGAAAAAATAGGAATGGAGTTGAGAGCAAGCAGGGCTGGCTGAAGTAGTCTCCCCTGGAGATGAATCTAGCAATGGAGCTTTCTGGACATAAAATCAGGCTGCTGCCGGTTCCTGAAATAACGCAGATCTGTATTTTTGTTTAACTTGGATATTTCTTGGTTTTAAACCTATGCAGCCAAATGTGTTTTGTTTCTTCATTATTTTTCAACTGCTTCTCTGAAAATGATCTTTTTTTAAGGCTTCATTTTCATTATGATTTTTCCAGAAGAAAGCATTAAATATCTCTCAGTCTCTGAAGAAGATGGTCACAAAAGGAGAAAGCTTTACGTCCCTGGTAGCCAGACGGAACAATGCGAGAAACCCCAACCGGGCTAAGGTGCTGGGCCAGAAAGAAGGGCCATGGCTGCAGGTGTGGATGAGCAAGGACCTGGATAATTCAGGAAACCTATATGGAATATATAGAATCAGGGAAGAAAAGTTGTCAAAAGCAGTCTAGCATAGATAAAGCACTTCAAATATGCCTAGAATGTAGCAAGCACTGCAAAAGTGCTGACTATTGTTAATATGCTTAAAATTTTGCTCGTTGTTCAAGCGATTCTGGCAAAGGCACACGCTCTTGACCCATAATGCAGCTTTGCGGGAGACACTATTGATTTTCAAAGCAGCTCAGAAACACACGACACTGTTAGAACCTGCGTGAAATTCCACCTCTTTTCTTTGATGCTCCACTTTTAAATAGGAATCCCAAGTTTTTGTCAATCCTGAGACTTGTCAAGGTACCTATTCAACTCAGAACATAGTTCTTCCTAGACAATCTAACATTTTTTAAATTTCCTGAATTTTTGTCTTGTTTTGCTTTCATTCTTCTGTATTAGAGACAGAAATAGCCTTTGGAACAGAAAGTGTGATGTGAGTGTGGCCGGGAAGGGCGAGGAGAGCCACAACTTTGCAGCTCTCGCCAGCGGGTGCAATCTGCACAGTAGCCGCTCCTTCAAAGGCATGCAGAGTTTCTGCTCGGTGCAGCTGCTAGCTGGGGAAGGATTCAGGTAAAGTATTTGTCAGGTATCCACTGCACCTTCACCTGCGTTATCAGTTCCCCAGCATGCAGCCATTCATTAATTAAGTCAAGAAACCAGTATAGAATGCACAGTAAGAATGCGACCACAAGATTGAATGAGCTATGCTACCAGCC
The DNA here is from genome assembly GCF_021234435.1 of Artibeus jamaicensis. Classification (NCBI taxonomy): domain Eukaryota; kingdom Metazoa; phylum Chordata; class Mammalia; order Chiroptera; family Phyllostomidae; genus Artibeus; species Artibeus jamaicensis. Next base: position 5,902,367 of record NW_026521954.1, read on the forward strand.
TGAGGGACTCGGTCCCAAAAGGAGGCAGCAGGGATACTGGGTAGGAGGGCAGCAGCTGGGTCAGACAAACTGGGTTCACACAGGAGCTTTGCTGTTCTCCAGTTATTTCCCCTCGAACAAACCTCTCTGCCTCAGTGCCTTCAGCCACCTCCTGTTTCAGCAAATGAGCAAATATCAGGGACTAACAACAAATATCAGTTATTGTTAACAGTACCATTATTGTATAAATTAAATTTTGAACGGACCACATGTCCATATATACTCAGGATGCTTTGGTTGTAGTTACAGTTCAGCACCCAGTTCTGCCTGGGCCGTTTAAAGGCTTCTTGTTAAAAAGGTGATAGTCAAGCCCAGTGTGGAGTTTCCGCTGTCACAGGGGCAGCTGGAGGAAGTGGCTCTGGGGCAGTTAAGACTGTAACATGTAACAGAAGTGAGAGCTGAAGTGGACTGGAGCGGAAGAAATTTGTTGGGTGAATGTCATGTGAAGAGGTCACAGGGTGGTGGCGGGTAAGACATGGGGGTCACGAAGGGCCTTATAACAGGGCAAATGGCTTGGTCTTTGATCGATAGCTATAAAGTGTCAATGAGGAAGTTTTAGAGAGTGATAAATCATCTTTGTTTTTGAGATCAACCATCCCGTCGGTTAAGTGGCCTGGAGCAGAAAAGGGGCTCGAATTGGCCTTCAAAGTTAGAGCATCCATCATCTGTTGGGTAGGACAATATTTGGGGGAATCGAGATGAAATGCAAGTTTAAACAACTTCAAAGTAAATTTAATAAAACACTCTGATGAATCATAGGACAATGGCTCAAACCAATATGCGGGGAGCTACCCTAGGAAGACCCCGTCACAGTTTTCTCTGTCTCCCATTGTCTTCCTCCCCTTCGACCTCCACACACATTTGCCTTATGGCAAAGTCCAGCTGGACCCACATCCTAAATCTCTGTCCAGCTCTGTTCTCTACTTCCCACCCCGGCCACCATGGCCTTACGTCAGTTCATTGCCATCCCTTCCATGACTCCTTTGTTAGTCCTTATTTCACTATTAAACCTGCCTCTTTCCAATTTATTTGCATAGGCTATTGCAGTGATATTTGTATCAAAATTCAGTCACATAACCTGCCTGGTCTAAATTTACTAATGGCTTGCCATTACTGAAAGGATAAAAGTTTACTTATAAACTAACCAGAGACCCACTCCTCTGTCCTCAGTCATGGCCCTACTCATTCCAAGAATACCGGTGGCCGAGAGGTTTTTCTGTTTACTCACGTGCTAAGGATCTCTGATCCGAATCTCTCCTGTGGTCTCTCTAACGTGAAATGCCACATTCTTTTGGCAAAGGCTGACAGAAAGCCCCACCTGTAATGATTTCACAGGGACCTAAACAAAGCTTTCAAAACACTTCATCATCTTCCCCTAACTTATTTCCAACCTGAATTTCCCGAATTTTCCACTCAGGCCACACAGGTCTGTTCCTTGTCATCTCTTGAAATACCTGTGCTCTGCTACCGCCAGGTTTGAGTTCATATTGGCCCTTTGTGTGGAAATCCCTGTCTCTGTCTCTCTTCCCCTCTGGAACCTAAATATGCTCTCCATTGATCTAGTTCAGTGACATGTCCCCAGGCCACCTGGGTCCACAGGCCTCACTCCCTTCTCTGAGAGGCCATAGCACTTACCTTCTCGGTCATTTGTTTGCAATCAATCATCAGTTCCTGTCTTGCCGTATTACTGTATTGTTGTATTATCTCTTGCATTGTCTTATAACTTTTCAAGTGTTTATGCTGTATTTCCTGAACTGGATTGCACTTTTCTTGAAAGCTAGGACTTTTGACCTATATCACTATTTTTCTAGGCCTTACATGATATCTCATATATAAATAGGCACTTAATTAGTATTTGCTCATTGACATGTTGACTGATAAATATACAAAAGAAACAGTTGGAGTTTATGAACTAGAAAACTGTTTGAATGGATGAGCATTATTGTTTACTTTTAAATGTTACAATGTTAAGGGAATACATACAAATATCAACTACTTTTTCAATTTTATTTTCTGTCAGGCAAGGATGTATGTACTTCTTTTGTAAAAGAATTATTGAAAGCCAAACAACAACACAGAGCAGAGTTTCTGGTTTAGCTCACTGCCCACTGAGGAGAGAAAATGTTCCTCTTTGTGGACAGAGGGTGGGGGAGGAGGAAGGAAGAAGGGGGTGATGAAGGACAGAGAAGGAAGAGGGGTGAATGGAGGGAAAGGGGGGGCAGCGTGGGGACCGATGAGGGGAGAAGGAAAGAAGAGGGGAGAAGGAAAAGGGAAGGGAGGGAGCAGACTAGAAGGAAGGAGAAGGGGGGAGAGAAGGGAAAGAGTCTTGTCTGATAAAGTTGGTAGGTAAAACATTTTCTGAAAAAGAGTGAGGATCCTATTTCTGACTAAACCGGTTTTACTCATTTTCTCCCTTTCACATGTCATGCACAATATAAAGTCAGTTTTTCAGCAATGTGGTCAAAACTGGGCCTTGAAAGGTCCCTGTGATGACTTCCAGGAACATAGACTGCAGGCCTGGAGGGCCTCTGGGAAGAGCCGAGGGGGCTGGAGTTGAAACTCTGGAGAGAGCGATACGGTGTTTTTAAAACTTTCACAGGTTAAAGAAAATCAGTATAATCCATTCATTTACTGCTGGGCATCTAGGTTGCTCCCAACTCTTGACTATTGTAAATTGTGCTGCTATGAACATTGGGGTGCATAAGTTCTTTTGGATTGGTGTGTCAGGGTTCTTAGGATATAGTCCTAGCAGTGGAATTGCTGGGTCAAAAGGCAGATTCATTTTTAGTTTTCTTAGAAAACTCCATACTGTTTTCCATAGTGGTTGTACCAGGGTACATTTACACAATGGAATTCTATGCAGCAGAAAGAAAGAAGGAGCTCCTAACCTTTGCAACAGCTTGGATGGAACTGGAAAGCATTATGCTGAGTGAAATAAGCCAGGCGGTGAAAGACACATATCATACCATCTCACCTTTAACAGGAACCTAAACAACAAAACAAACAAGCAAGCAAAATATAACCAAAGACACTCAAATAGAGAACAGGCTGACAATGACAAGAGGGGAGGGAATTTCAGGGTGAAAGGGGAAGGATTTATAGGAACTAGTATAAAGGACACATGGACAAAAACTAACAGGGGTGGAAATGGGAGGGAGGTGGGGAGCACTCGGGGGTGGGCTGGGATGGGAGTAAAAGACAGAAAACTGAAATAGACAAAACACTGTACTTGAAAAATAACTAAATAAAATTAATTAAAAATTTAAAAAAAATAAATAAAATTGGAAAAAAAAACTGTACTTGAACAACAATTAAATAAATAATTTTTTTAAAAAGAAAAGAAAATCGGTATGCTCTCTCTGCCCACCCAGGTTCTTGTGACTTTCTTCTATCATTGGTAGGGGGTGGGGCATGAAGCAACATACACATTATTGGAATTAAGTGTAGTGTAGAAAGCGTGAAACTAAGTTATAGAAAAGTTTAAAATGATCATTAAGTTAGCTAATCTTTCTCTACCCTCCACATGCAAACACACGCAAGCATACCCACACCATTTGTTCTAGGTCTTTTAAAAGGTATATGCCCTTTCTAATCTGCATTCCTAATAACTAGCAATAGGATAATAAGGCCCATTTCATTCTTGAACCTTAAGATAATTTTGTAAATTATTACAATTAAAAACCCCAAGTAGAATTGAAGGGCCTGGGAACATATACATTTCAATAGCTTGGAATCTTCTCATTTATTTAGTTGAAATTATTCTTCAGTATTTCACAGGGTCACAAAAAAATATCATATAGAGGAAAATAGTCATGCCGAGCAGGAAAGGGAGAGAGATGGGAATGAACGTCCCAAGTGGCGAGATGGTGGTAAATCTGATGAAATGTAAGTCGCACCAGCTTCCACTTGCTTCCTCCCTTTGACAGCAAGTTATTTCATGTGGTGAGAAAGTAAGCGTTCAAGCAGTATCATTATTTACTAGAAATCACATGTCATGAGTTCAGTTTTTAAAAGGAGGAAGTTGAGGCCAAGCAAAACTTCGTCAGCAGAAGGATTATGTCAAGAGGTAGGTGAGTCTGGCTGGGGACCGCAGCCCCCAGCAGGCCCCGGCAGAAGCATCTGCTGGTCCTGCTTCAATGCGAACTCCCACCCTGCCCCCCACCCCCGCAGACAGGGAGGGGAAAGGCGGTCACAACTCAACTACCAATGGCCAAATGGCACAGGCAGTCCCCCGTGTGACACTGTTTCCAAAGCACACACACAGCACTTCCTTCCACCTAAAAAAATCTTTGACACTTTTGAAACTTGCCTCACTTCTGCCGAAGCACACTTAGAGTGTGAACTGCATTTACGCAAATATTTTTGTAAAAGGAGGAAATTTGAAACACAGGTTAGGAAAGATTTAGAGACACGGCATTGTTCTTTTCAGCTGTAGGTTGAATATGTGACCATTTTCAGATGATCATATTGAAATGTCAACTATGACCAGGACTCCCTTTTCCCTTCAAACCTCATCACAGTCTTGGCTCCTGCTGTTTTCCTCACTGCTGTACTTTCCTGGCCAATGGGCTTCTTGTCACTGTCACTCCTTGTCCCTGTTGCATTTCCACAATTAAGTCTCACTGGCCATCCCATCTGTATACACTGCCAATTCTGTGAACCCTCCATGGGAATTTACTTTCCTTCTTCACACTTCTCACTTTCTCCTCCACACTTTTGCTGTTTGAAATGCAAACTACCTTTATGAATTCATTCATTTAACAAACATTGAGCACCTAACATATGCCAGGTACTATTCCAGGCTCTTGGGTCTCAGCAGAGAACAAAACATTCAAAGGTCCTTGGCCTGAAGGAGCTTATATCCTTGCCATGCAGTGGAGGATTCTAATAAACATCGTGCATGAGGAAATACATATTAGAAGGTACCAATTCTTTAGAGAAAAGAAAAAACACCAGAGCAAGTTAAGAAAATCAGGAGTGTCAGCTTGTGTGGGTAGGAAGAGATTGCAGTAAGATATAGTTGGAGTGGCCTCAGAGAAAAGGTGAAATCTGAGCAAAGAGTTCAAGGAAGTGAGCATGTTAGTCAGGCAGGAACCTGAAGGATGGAAGAACATTCAAGGCAGAGGGAACCACTAACACAAAGACCTAAAGCAGATGTATGTGCAGCAAGCAAGTTCCAAGAACAGTGAGAGAGTCACTGTGGCTAGTGAAGACGAGGGTAGAGAAAAGAAGGCCCCAGAGTCAGTGGGGGCCAAGTTCACACACAGTCTTTCACTCTGAGTGAAACCAAGAGACTTCACAGGGTTTGGAGGAAGGGCAGGAAATGATCTGACAGATGCTTTGGGGGCTCACTCTGCCCTCTGAGTTGAGAATAGTCTGTAGAGAGGCCAGGGGAGAATGAGACCATGGATACTGGGATGACGCATATGTCTTGCCCATGGGATACAAGGAGTGTGTTTGTCAAATGAATTAGTGTATGAATGAGTAGACTATAGAGGTTGAAGGATGAGGTCCGAGGAGATCCTCATGAGCAAAAAGTAATGGGTAGGATGTTTTCACATCTCTGGGAATCAGACGTAGTATATTAACAGTACATGTTTGTTTATGTGTGCATGAATGTGTTTGTGTTTAGATCTAAATATGCACATATAAATATTTACTGCTTGCTTTCTGCGTGGAAAGCACTTTTCATTTTGACAAATGGCTTCACCTAATTTATACTGCACATATAGATGTATTCATAATACAGTATTCACTAATGCCGGGCTCTATATAAAAAGGCTGCATTCATTTCCTCAAGAACAACCCATGCTAATACTGCCTAGTATTAGCAGTATTAGAACATTTCTTTTTTTATTCTGAACTTTATGGAAGAAATATATTCTACCAAAAATAAAGGGCATAATTTTGGTTCCCATTTAACTATCTTAGTTTGGAAAGAGGGAAAACATTTCCATAGCCACAGGTTCTTCCTTGATCCCAAGAAACTCATTGTGAAGACTTTGTTCAGGCGTGAGAAAGGGCCGGCAGAATGGCTCTAGACAGCCCTGCACAGACGGGGTCACGTGGGCAGCAGAGTCACATATGAAAGGCCGCGGATGTTTAAAATGTGCTGTTTTTAAACGTGCTCCTATAGTTTCAATATTATCAATGGCAAGGTTGGACAATTTTGAGATTTGAAGCTATTGCTTCATGTGTCTAATTCACAAACACTCAGCAAACACACGTGTGTACATGTGGCACCGGCAACACAAAGTGACAGGACAAGGCTGTGACTGCAGTTAGTCACACACATTCTCAGCCAGGGTAATGCCCCCCTCGCTGAGAGAACATATATGAAATATGTATATATTTACATCTGGCATATATACATGTATACACACAGTGCATAAATAGACATACAGACTATCTTATATTAAAACTTAATGGGGAAGAGTGGTTAGGGAAAAAGGTGTCTAAAAAGACTCCTTAGGAGGAAAAAAAAACCCAAACGACTGAGAAACCTGTCTCCTGGGAAGGCAGTGATTATAGTAAAACACAGTAATTACAGTGGGAGGGAAAACGTGGGGTGTTATGGGACCACCCCCTGGGAACACCTGACTAGGTGGGCGTGGAGGAGGAGGTCAGGCACGGCTTCCTGACACAAGCGACACCTCAGCAGGGGTGGCCGTGGGGAATGACTCGGGCAAGTGTGTAGGGAATGTTGCGCTAGAATCAGGAGAGGGGAAGAGCTTGTGCAGAAGACACGGCCAATCACTAACATGGACTCCTATTGAAACAAATCTATACAAACCTTTAAACTATCCAGCCTGGCTAATTTGGCTAATTAATTCATGTCGTCAGCTGGGCCATGGAGAAAACACTGCGAACTGAAAGCTCTATCTGTGTCGCAGTTTGGACCTAAAGCCTGTGTTCTCTTACACAGTGGCCTTTCTCCCATTGTCTGCCATCGTCACAGTGGGGCCCGCACAAGCTCCTGTTGGCGAAGCCCAGCAGTCCCTGGCCTTGCCTCCCTCTGGTCACCCCGGGACAGTAGAGCGACACTGCAGTCTTAGGAAGTCATGCCCTAAATGGAAGATGGCCCCTCCCCCCACACCTTGTGCCTCTGCTCTCAAATCTTCATGGTGACCCACAACAATGCCTTAGCCTGCCAGGAACCATTAGTACAGCCAGACTCCAACCACTGATCTAAGACAGTTATGTTTTCCTTTAGGTCAAGTCCTGAAACTTTCAGAGCCTAACGCACACCATGGATGTCCCCTCATTGATCCCGTTACAGATATTTAGAGTGCCTGCGATGTGCCAGATACTGTTCCCATCACTGACGATGGAAGCAGAACCGGGCAGACAATGTCTTTCACTCATGCGGCTCATTTTCCCAAGGGCCAAAGACATAAAAGGACACAAACAAATCTAATAACTTCAACTAATGGTAAGTGTTATGAAGTGAGTCTTGAAAGAGTGATAGGTTCAAAAGTGACCTTAGATAAGGAGATGGGGGTACTAGGACCTGGGGTGATATCTGAGCTTAGGCCTGAGTGATAACCAGTCATGTGACTAAGAGAAGAGAGCCCCAGACATCGGAAGCAGCAGGTACCAAGTCCATCCGATGGAAATGAAAGTGAACAGAGGGAAAACTGAGAGCGGGTATGCACCTACATGGCTATATTGCTCTTCAAATAGAATTTTTGAGCAGTATCAGTGGCTTAGTAGCCTCTGCCACCCTACACCTGCTGCCCAGGAAACCCAGGATCTCCCCAAAACCAACGAGGAAAGCGTTACCATCTCTAAGGACCCTGCACTTCTGCTCAGATAGCTAGTTTACATTTGAAAGGCCAGAACCCGTGTTCTATCATTTGTGAAGTAATTTCAATATCACGTGTACACTAACGCATAGTGTACATGATATTGTCACACACCTCCAAGGGTGAACTTGGTTGTCCTAAAATCTGTCTCTAAGAATCCCAGCTCCATCTGCTCCAAAGACTGCCCCACACAGTAGCTGGAGGTGCGGGAAGCAGGCTTCTGGGTCGGAATCCTAGCTCTGACACCTGCTCAGCTATCAGACCATGGGCACGTTACCTATAGCGTCTATGCCTCAGTTTCCTATAAAAGTAGAACAGCGCTTATGGCTCATAGGATTTTTGTGAGGATTTAATTATATTGTATGTAAAGCTCTTGGAGGACTTTTGTCACATTAGGAATTATTATAATGGTTATTATATGGACTAGAATTCCTGGTAAGCTGAGCCCACCATCTCCACTCAAATTCATTCCATTTCCTCATTTTAATATACTCTTTTCCTCGCTTCCAATGGCAAACTTCTACTAACTTACAAGGTTCAGCTAAAATGCCACAACCACCATGGAACTTCTACTGATTTCATCTTCCAGGAAGGCCAGTTCCCTCTGCTGTTCATGCCCTGAGTGTCATCAGTTACTATCTTACCAGGTGATTTCGTGGACTGGTTTTGTGTACTCTGCTAGCTTGAAAGTCACTTAGAGCAATGCTGTACCATAGAGATAGAGTGTGAGACATGTAAGTAACTTTATTTATTTTATTTTAGTCACATATATTTTTTAAATACAGGTGAGATTAATTTTAATATTATTTTTTATTTAATCCCATAATCAAAGCATTATAGCTTACTGTGCAATTGCTATAAAAAAGTTAATGAAATAGTTTATATATTTCTGTCCCGAGTCTTTAAACTCCACTATGTTTTAACACATACAGCGCATGACAACTTGGACTAGCCATATTCCAGGTGCTCCCTACACACACGTGGCTATTGGGTACCATTCAGGACAAGGCAGCTTCAGGGCACGGGTTATCCTCTGGATCTCTGGATTTATCATCCTGTCCAGCATCGCACATCCTCTGTTTCCAGGGTTCAATTAATATTTGTCAAATTAATTACTTAACTTGCTAATTTATTTAAAATCAGTACAAAAGCTAATCCCATGGAAAATATTGGGTTGGCAAAAAAGGTCCATTTGTTTTTTTCCTAAGACAGCTCCAGTAGCACTTAGTTGTCTTTACCTTCGTTCACAATGATTTTGTTAGAATTTCTGTTAAAGTGTGGATTTTGTTAGTGTATTGTGACATCTGTCATATAGTGGGCATTAAAAAATTATCCCAATTGGTGAATTTTTGTGTAGCCATTTTAACATTGAAGGTGAAAGAAAATACACAATATTTTCAGCATATTATACTTTATTATTATTTCAAGGAAGTTATGATGTAACTGAAATGTAAAAAAAAAAAAAAGAAAAAATAGTTGGTGCATGGAGAAGGTGCTGTGACTGATTGAATGTGTCAAAAGTGGTCTGTAAACTTTGTGATGGGGAGTTCTTGCTGAACAATGGTCCACAGTCAGATAGACCACCTGAAGTTGGCGGTGATCAAATTAAGACATTAATTGAGAACAATCAATGTTATACCATGCAGGATAGCCAACAGACTTAAAATATCCAGATCTATCAAGTTATTGGTGAAAATCAAAAACATGTCTTCTATTTTATGGAAAAAATACATGGACTTTTTGGCTAACTTCATATATTACTGCAATTCATAACACAGAAAAGACAAACACATAGAAGAAGTAATTTTTGCATTCTTATAGAATAAGTTTGTTCTTCTCTGGAGTGACCAAGTGAATTTTTCATTTATTTTCTCATTAAGAATATAGTTTAGAAGTGCTAAGTCATGGATCGATAGAAAATAGTATGTACGGTAATAAAATTATTTGTTGTTTGATATGTTCAGAGAAACAATTCAATCACACTTTCCTGATAAGAGTAAGAATTTTAAATATGAGTAACTCTTTAAATAAATGTGCAGGATTTGGCAAATCTTGATGAAAATATTTTTATGTCATTTTCCTGCTCACCACATGATTTTTCTTCAAAGGGTTGTGCTCTAAAATACATTTAATGCTTTCATAAATGATCTCCCAGTCACTCACATGCTGTTACAGAAATGAGTGACATTATCCTCACAGTCATTAACAACACACTCAGGATCAGATGAACTTGAATTGTTCCTGTGAGAAAGTTGATACGGAAGTGGAAAACCTGGTATGTATTCTACCAATCTAAAATTGTAATGACCTGCTTCTTTCTTATCACCTTTATTCTTACCTTTCCTTTTAACTTCTAGTATCCATATGCCAGTAGTTTTTATTGTGGTAGAGCATTATAAAGAATTAACAAACTATGGTAATTAGAGAAGTAAAATGACTCACCTTTGGCAATCTCAATGGTAATTTGCAAATTGGCAACTGATAATGGTTTTCATGAAGTATGAGAGATTGATCCAAATTGTGGACTGTCTTTTCTTTAGGGGCTTTATAAACTACAATCATGCCCTTGTAGTGAGAAGAGCTGTAGTTGCCAAATTCATCCACCTCTTTGATTTGGAGTTCCAGCCTGGGTTTTCTTTGCAAGTGAAAAATCAGCTTGTAGTCCCTTCCATAATCCTTCCCATTGCCTAAAGAGAAGTAAAATACATTTGTTACTATTAAGATATGCCACTTTATCTTAATTTTAAAATTTAAATAATCATATTTTTAATGCAATTAAAGCTATTTAGGTGTCATTGCCTCTTGTCAAAATACATCTTGACAAATCAGCAGCAATGGGACCTAAGACTCTGTAGGTTACTCAAAAGATTTCTCATCTGTAATTGGACCAATGGGTCTCTGGCTGGTTCTATATCTGATAATCTTAAATTTTATTTTTCTATTCCATTTTACTATAACAAGAAAGTATTGGAAATATTCAGCTCTTGGTGTATTAACAAGTTTTCACCTTTCAGGAGTTATATTTTTTCCTTTCCCGCAATGATATCATACTGTACACTCTCGTGACCTCAGAATGATATTCTGGGTCTGCATTATTCTATATTGCTGCAGTTAGGAACATGTGTGTGTGTTTTAAGTTAAAATTAATTAAAATTAAAATTCAGTTATTTAATCATCCTAACCATTAGCCATGTTTGTCTAGTAGCTATGTTATTGGGCAGTGCAGATATAAAATATTTCTACCATCGCAGAAATAGTGCTCTTCTAAAACTTCTAAATGAAATAGTAGATTCATGTTACTAGAATTTCTATTAAAGCCTGATGAATTCCCTCAAAGCAATGACATGTAAAAGCCTTCCCAACTGCACACTAAAAATAATGACGATTTGGTAAATATAACCTTTCACCAGTGGGGCTTTTACTGTGACAGTCAGGACACTTTACTTCATCACAGCGACAGTGAACAGGCAGTGCAGTATTTCCTTAGGTGTGTCTGCATCACCCTTAGCAAAGCTTAATAGTAAGGTATAAAGTGGCCGTTATAATACGTGCCTGACATAAAGGTACTCATCCAGTACTTTCACATCTCTGAGCTTCTTAGAGCCGTACTTAACATTCTTTAAAACAGTGGAAATAAAACTTAACTCCTAGGTTTGTTCTGGAAATGAAGAAAGGTAACACGGATAAAATATCTGGCACAGGGCTTTGCATGTAACATGTGCTCAATAAATGAAAGCGATGATAGCAAATGATAAGAAGCAGAATTTTCCCATTGTTTTGGATTTGTGTGACAGAAATGATGCACTTAAATTTTTTAAACATGTATCACTATCAAGTTTTTCTATTTAAGTTGCAACTTCCTTCTGCCCTTAGATGCCTGAGAGGTGACTGCCCATTTTGCCCAGTGAAGTACAGGTTCAGTGAGAGATGGAAATGATACCAATGCTCCTCTTCCGATTGTGATGGCTCCAAGGCCATTCTGATGCATTTCTGAAGTACAGTAAAATCTTGAATGACAGTAACTCCAAGTTATGAAAGGTATAGGAGTATGTCCCTCTGCCTACAGATAACCTGGGTACATGAACAAAACAGATTTGGGTCTACAGTGATTCAATTTATTTATTTATTTATTTATTTATTTATTTATATAATAAATTTTATTTAGTTACTTTTCAAGTACATTTTTTTATCTATTTCTCCCATCCCACCCCCCCGCCCTGTCTCCCCCCCCCTCCAATTTCCCCTCCCCCAGTCCTCATCCCTGTGTCTTTCATACTTGGTCCTCAAAATCCCTCCCCCTTTTTCCCCTTAAATTCCCTTCCCTCTCCCCTCTGGTCGCTGCCCACTTGTTCTCTATTTCAGTGTTTTTGTTCTTATTCTGTTTGCTTGTTTGTTTTATTCTTTAGCTTCCTGTCAAAGGTGAGATCATATGGTATTTGTCCTTCAATGCCTGGCCTATTTCACTCAGCATAATGCTTTCCAGTTCCATCCATATTGTTGCAAAAGGGTAGTAGCTCCTTCTTTCTCTCTGCTGCATAGAATTCCATTGTGTATATGTACCACAATTTTTTGGATCCATTCGTTTACTGATGGGCACCTAGGTTGCTTCCAGCTCTTGGCTATTGTAAATTGTGCTGCTATGAACATTGTGGTGCATAGGTTCTTTGAAATTGATGTTTTAGGATTCTTGGGGTATAATCCTAGCAGTGGAATTGCTGGGTCAAAAGGCAGGTCGATTTTTATTTTTCTGAGAAAATTCCATACTGTTTTTCATAATGGTTGTACCAGTCTGCAATCCCACCAACAGTGAACTAAGGTTCCCTTTTCCCCACAACCTCTCCAACATTTGTTGTTTGTTGCTTTGTTTATTATAGCCATCCTGACTGGTGTAAAGTGGTATCTCATTGTGGTTTTAATTTGCATCTCTCTGATAGTTAATGATATTGAGCATCTCTTCATGTGTCTCTGGATATTCTGTATGTCCTCTTTAGAGAAGTGTCTGTTCAAGTCCCTTTCCTATTTTTTAATTGGGTTCAATGTCTTCCTAGAGTGGAGTCGTGTAAGTTCTTTGTATATTTTGGAGATTAAACCTTTGTCTGAGGTATCATTGGCAAATATGTTTTCCCATACAGTTGGTTGTCTTTTTAATTTAATTTAGATCTAAAATGTATTTACTTCTTATTGCCATTTAATTTTAAAAAATAAGGATTTGTAATGCAAATCTCTGAGTCACATTAAATATAAAATAGGAATTAAGTTACTGAGAATTTGCCCGCAATAAATAGCATGATCATATTGTTATAAATAGAAAGCATTATGTTGATTTTTTATTGGAATTTCATTGTTGTCAAGATATAACACCATATTTTGAAGAAACCCTTGTCACAGAAAAAAAAATAGACCCTCTGTCCCCCCGCAAAAGGATAAATATAGAACAAAGGAATCGCACTGTTCTATTCTTTTTCTCCCACACTGTTGTATTTAGAGGACAAATAAAAGGAAAAGCCATTTGTTGTATACCAATATTATTCAGCTCTCAGTTGACCTTTTGAGAACCTCCTTCTCCTCAATATGTGGTGTATATACAATAGTTTCTAGTAGGGCCTTGAGATAGTAACTGTTCAAAAATATTTGTCATAGAAAGAAAGAAAACATTTATTTATAATTTATAGGTTATTAGATATTTCTTATAGCAATATTCTTGTTGAAAATGGGTGTTGGAATATTTTTCACTGATGACATAGAAAGTACAAACATAGAAATACACATTTCTGCTTAGAAATGTCAGATGAGGTGGTGAAGGCTAGTGATACGAAGAAACAGAATATTCTTGTGAGAGCCACTGCCTGGAGTATTTCTGTTCTCACACATCCTACCATGTCTGCCCCTGAGCCTTCATCATTGCCTGCATGGTTTATTGCAACAACTTGTTAACTAGTCTCCCAGCTTCTTCCCTTGCCTTACACAATCTATTCTCAGCACACTTTTAATCTAACTCAGATCATGTGGCTCCTCTGTCAGCACTTTCCGTGGCTCCTCATTTTACTCAGAATAAGAAGCAAAGTCCCTGCAATGCATGGGCTTCAGGGCAAAGGGCTTCAGTCCTCGCCTCCTCTCCTCCTGCTTTCGCCTACTCTGTCACTCAGCCACCCCAGCCTCCTTGCTGCTCCCCAGACACACGAGGCCCACTCCTGCCTCAGTTCTTTTACAATTGCCACACCGCTGCACAGGGCGAATGCTGCTGAGGTAGGATCGGGGTTTGCTCCCTCATCTCTGTTTAAATGCCTCTTCCCCCCAAGAGGTCGTTCCTGGTGAGTCTACTTAAAATTTCAGTTTTGACATTCCCTCTGTGACTTTCCATATCCTTTTCCTGCTTTATTCTTTTATACATTACTTTTCACCCCATTCAACTATATATTTATTTACTTATTTGCTCCTTCTCTGTCTCTCCCTGTTAGAATACAATATACATAGGGACAGGGAATTTTTGTTGAATGAACATAAGGGCAGTCATTCTCACTTCCTGCATATGTATCTGGGAAAATCACTTCTCTGGGCCAAAGAACATCCAGGGCAACTTTGACACATGTAGACCTCTTTGAGGCATCACTAGATGTTGGGGGTGATGCGAAGGTGCCATTGTGTAAAATTTTGTGTGTCCTTTACAATATGAATCTTAAGTGCTAAATTAAGAGCTCTGACCTAGAGAATGAAAGCATACTCTAGCTTGTGTCCAAAAGGATGCCAAAGGTCAATATGAAACCAAGGGAAGCACCTATCTATCTATTTTTACCTCTTAGAAGTAGAAATCAAGTCCGTGTCCCATGGTCCTCACTCAAAGGAATCAGCTCTAGTCTATGTAATGAATGTAGAGATTTTTGACCTTACTCAGAGAGCAGTTATCTAAATTTATTAAAGTTTCAAACACTTAATCACACAATAGTATTGTGTCAAGTCCTTCCTCAAGTGTTTGTTTTCATCCTTTCAATGAATACTCAATAAAGCTAGAAGCTTTTAGGTATTTGGCCTGGGGATTGAATAGAGCTTGCCAACAAGACAGACCCTTCCTTCATGAGACTGTAGTCAGAGAAACTGTCATCGATCAAACAATTAAATCAATAAATAGAAGATCGCATCTATGGCAAAGTCCACAAAAGAGAAACACATAGACTCGGAAGAAGTAAAATGAGGACTGGCTTAATCAGGAAAGACAGGGAAAGCTTCTCTGAACATGACCATCAAGTGAGATACGACAACGCAGCAGGAGATGACTGCAGGCAGAAGTTGGGGTGGGTGAGCAGGACAGCCTTCCAAGCAGAGAGCCTCTGACTTCCTGTCTGAGATTCACAGAAGGGACCCAGGTCCGGATACAAGGAAGAGTATCAGTTTTCTAGCCCCTTGCTCCTCTTAAATGAAGACAATCAGTGTAGCTCCAGAACCGAGCATAGGCTTCTAGGAATAGCAAAGCAGAAAAGATTCTGGCACCCTGCCTGACTCATTTTCCTTGAGTGAGGATGAGTTCCTCTCTGTTCCTTATTTGGAGGAAAGGTACACACCCTGGCCATCTCCAGGAACTCTTATTTTAGCATGTGCTCCTTCCCGTGACAGGCAATAGCATACTCCGTACCACCGCCTGGAAGAAGCACAGCAATTCACTTTTGTTTAGGGCAGTAAGTAAACACAGCTGCCATCTGGAGTATCACAGGAAAATCATTTGCATTATTTGTTTGGGTGGGTCACTTCCAGTTTTTGACTCTCTTCTCAGAGAGATAGTCCCAGGGTAGACACCATGGTTTCTGCTCCAGAAGCCAAGTAGGAAGGGGGGGGGTCTCTTCCTCCCTTCTGTTCTCCCCCTCCTCTCCCACCCCTTCCGCTTTTTCCGACATCCTCCACAGTCACTCACTAAGACCTGTCAGCTGACTCCGTTGGCTGAGACTGCATGTGAAAGTGGAAGAGATCATTTAAATTGAGACATTGGGGTTTCACTCACTTCAGAGATTTCAGAAAACAAGCAGCATCATTTTTTGAAGCAACAAAGAGCCCATGGGCTTGCAATGATTTCCAGAATCAGAAAGAAAATAAGCATCATAAAAATCAATGGGATCTATTTTTCATCTAAAAGTGACCAGAGAATACTACTTCAAGCTGAGTGTATTACAAGACTCCTGGCCCTGAAATCCAAATAAACCCATCCCTGAGCTCTCCATTGCCCCTCATCCGCATGTACATACCTGTTAGATTCCATTCCACCTCAAAGAGAGGACTTGGAGATGGAAGGCATTGAACTACTGAAAAGGACATTGCCGTGATAGCAGCCGCCCCCCAAATCCCTTTCTTTCTTCTCTCAGACAGCTGTTTGCTCCATTGTCTTTTTCTTCCTTTTCTGTTTCCTTCATTTCCTTTTCTCCCTTTTTTTCTCATTTATTCCCACTTCTCCTGCCCCTCCCAGACTCACTCACCCTGCTTGTTTTTCTCAGCATCATCACATGTGTTGAAAGCCTTTGATGTACCAGACACTAATCTAGACTCAGGTCAACAGCAAGAAAACACAGTCATTGTCCTCATGAAATTTATATTTCAATGAAGAACATAGCACAACATATGAAAGTAAACAAGTCAACAAGTAACATAACTCCAAATTGGGGTACGATTTCTAATGAAAGCAAAAATCACCAGATGGATATGAGGATGATGGGAGGCAAGGGTGTGCCATCCAGATCAGAGGTTCTGAGCCACTTTCTGGCTGTGGGCCTTTTTGGAGTTGGGGGAAACCCATTGATTCTTCTCAAAGCAGTCTTTTAAAATAAAATAAATGGCATTATGAATAAGACAATGATACTGGAATATAGTACTATTCACCTGTCTCTTAGGAGTGCTCTGAACCCAGGTTAGATTGTTCATAAGACAAAAGTCTGGGTGTCACTTTAAGTAGAATAGGAGTTGGACTTTTAAGGTTTTAATGAGAAGAGTAATAAGGTATTATTTATGTGTTTAAGAGATCACCATTGTTTCTACATGGAAAGAGTGTTCATGTGACTAGCAGTGGAAGCAGAGGACTGTTTAAGAGGCCACTGCTCTGCTGTGGGAAGGAGATGACTATAGCTTGGACTCATAGTAATCATGGAGAAGACAATTTCCAAGAGTGTCACCTAGAATCTGCCCATAAGGAATGTGCTTCCCCTGAAATGCACAGAAAGAGATGGGAAAGAAGTAAATAAGCTTCTTTCTCTTCTTGCTTTTCAAAAGCCCCTCAGTCCTCAAAAGTTTTCCTCCTAATACAAGTTGAGCAAATTCCTTCTGAAGTTTGTGGATCATAGCCCATAGAATATACAGAAAGATGTCTTTATACTTACTTGAGGCAAATATGTTTCCAGCAAACCTCAGAAGAAGTTGTTCTCCTTCTTTCACTTGGAAATGGCAAGACAACTCTGGAGGCCCACTGAAGGCTTCCGAGCGCAGATTCCTGAGCACCTGGCTTAAGTCTTTGGAGGCCGCCACCAAGATAACTATTCTGTGCGGGTTGTCCTTCTGGTGATACAGGACCACGCAGGCACTGGTGCTGAGCATGGCTTCCTCCAAAGATTTCACAAGAGAGACCAAGTGGCTGTTGCCCACCGTGGAAGACAGGTGCAGCACAATAAACCTGCATGGATGAGAAGGGCAGGACCTCAGGCAAATAAACAGTCCCAGAAATATCACTGATGACTCATAAGGCCCAAGAAAGGACCCATCGTCATCCCAACTTCCTTTAAAATCAATCATTCTGACGACCACCTGGTTAGATGCATGAACGGCTTTCACAGAACTCTTGGCCTTCGGGAAACCAGCTCGACTCAAACCACATTTAAAGCAAATGTTCTCAAACCAAGAAATTTTGTAGTCTCAGCTCAGCTCTAAATATGGCTGCATTTAAAATTATACTTTAATCAATATTACTAAAGACTGTTACTTCAAAATACAGAGGAGAACAATGATCAAAATAATCCATTTGCTAGCAATAAGACACCAAATATGTGCATCATAATTAACTGGGGACTGCGATATTCTTCTCTGTCATGGACTGTTATGATGGACCCCGTTATGGACTGAATTGTGTCTCCTCCACCCAAATTCATATGCTGAAGTCCTAATTCCCAGTATCTCAGAATGTGACCTTGTTTGGAGATAGGGTCTCTACAGAACTGAAGTTAATATGAGGTCATTAGGATGAGCCCTAATCCAATATGACTGATGTCATAAAAAGGGGAATTTGGGCACAGTGGTCTGCACACAGCGAAAATGCCAGAAGTATATAACAACAGCCAACTATGAGCCGAAGAGAAAGACTTGGAACAGATCCTTCCCTCACAGTCCTCAGAAGGAATGAACCTTGCTAACAACACTTTGATTTTGGTCTTCTAAGGTCCAGAACTGAAACAATAAATTTCTGTTGTTTAAGTTCCCCAGTTTTTAATACTTTTCTCTCAGGCAGTCTAGCAAATTAAGACAGGCCCCTCTGCTTGGGTGGAGCACCATTACCCAACTCCTCTCCAGATAGCTGCCCACAGGAGCCCTCAATCCAGAGAAGCCCCAGGCCCATAGACAGGGATGACTGATGCAGGGACAAAAGCCAGACACCTTGGTACACTTGCACAGCCCTGCTGGGGCATCAGGCTGAGGTTAAACTTCAGCTGGAACCAAAGATGTTCCCACCTTCTTCTATTGCCCTACTCATGTCTTCCATTCTCTTCCAGGATTCACCTGAGGGCCCTCTTTCAATAAATCACTTGCCTTTACATCTTAGACTCTTTTCTAGGGAACCTGACCCAAGACAATTGTAGATGTAAGATGTTCCATGATGAAATAAAGGTTATCTTTGGACATGATTGTTCTCTATGAACGTCTACTTCTCACAAACCTTAACACAGTATAAAACTCTTCTCATAATGAGCTGTCTAGAAAACATGGAAATGAGAAAGCGAAATGAGGACACAGAAATAACAAATTCAGTTTATATATACATAGTTAGGAGATGAGCATAATATGAACAGCTAATTACTATCATTATGGAATTTCAGAAATGAAGGTGCTATTTTAAAACTATTTTGGAGTTAGAAGAAACCTGTAAAAATAACTTTAAGTTATGAATGGTTTCCAAAAGCAGTTATTAAGCTATCATAAATAAAATTACTGATAGCATATTCATGTCAGTTCTGGTTTGCATTTTAAGCACACCCTAAGGGACTATTCATATTCCTCTCTGGAGAACAAACACTTAATCCTGTGCTCCCATTTCTGTAAATGCCAGTGATAAATCATCAGGATAGGATATCATCAACTTTTTATTGTTCATTACTGAATTACCTCTCTAAGTGTTCACACAATTCAAATGATATCAAGCCACTCTGCACGGCTCTCACCACGACATCATCAAGCCCAAACCAACCACTGTCTCGGCTTCTGAATCCCAGTAACTTCAAAGATTCACAGGCGTTGTCCCCAGGTTTTCTTATGGAAGCACTTTTTGTCCTATGTAATGAGAGCAGAAGTGACCTTGGTAAAATTTGCATAGCATAAATTGTATCTAATGCATTTCTGTTTTTCATTAAATGAATAATTTAATAACAGTTCATTAAGTATCTACTATGTGCCACTAATTCTGCTATGCACCAGGACTACAAAGAGAAGAAATATATCACCCTTGCACCACAGGAGCTCACAGTATTACAATATTATTCAATCACAGGGCAAATATCTGTGTGATCATTAAGGGAATATACATTGTGTTTGCTCAGGAAAGCTCATGAAGTGAGAATACTGACGTTTGAGATGAGCTTTAGAGAATGAGTAGCATTTCCCTACTAGTAAAAAAGTTAAGGAATGCACCCCAAAGGTTAATACACTCTTCTGACATAAACTTGGATGCTTTAGGATAGTCAAGAGTACCACTATAGCATAATAGGCAAGACCACTGACTGTGGAACAAGACTGCCTACTTTCTAATCCTGAGGGGGCTCCTCCTCTTATTAACTGTGTGGCCATGGTGAGTTTCTTTTGTCTTTTGGTTTCCTAATCTGTAATATGAGACCAATCATAGTATCTGCATTGCAGGATTAAATGAGTTACTATTTAAAGCACTTATCATTGTAGTTATCGTAAGTGGTTTTAATATTGGCATCCTAATTCCTACAGCAGACATAGCCAATTAGCTTTTTTTGTACAGTTCTCCTTCTCACCTACCTGGCCCCACACATATGCCCTGAAATTGCATAGCAGTTGTCTGTTACATGTGGTACTTTCTCCCAACTAGAGGTGATTCGACTAACTGTAGACCAATTTCCAATACCAAAATGAATTTGCTTCTTTTTCCCTGGAATTTGACTGAGTAAGAGGCCCAGAGATTGGCATTTTCCTTGGATTGCAGTGCCCTGGGTTATGAAAGTGAATAAGCAGAGAGATCATTAAGAAAGAAAATATAAATGGGCAGGTACTAAGAATAAGAAAAAATGAAGATGAAAAAGTCAGTGTAGTCCTTGAGTTGGAGAAGGCAGAGATTACGGATGGTGGTCTTACTATGGATTCCTCTTTCCCTGAAGCCACTTAGATAGATATCTTATCCTCACAACTAAAGGAAGAAAAATCCTTGATACTGAACATCTTTCAGGAAACAAAAAAAACTAGAAAAAAAACACAAATCTAATCCACTAGGGAACAGAACCATTTTAGTCAGGTACTAAAAATGAAAACCCAAGTGTGATTCTCACACCTTTATTTTTAAATAGAATTAGTTATGTTTAAAAGCACCTTAATGTCACGGGTTGAGCCATGACCCATAAATTAGCAACTGAACTAGATTTAAAATGTCTACTCTAAAAAGTTTAGACTGTGTTGATTCCTTCAGAAGGAAATCAACCAGTTTAAAATCAGAAGGATGAGAAACAAAATGACATTTAGTTTTTGGCCTTTGATTTATAACTCTTGAAGTTAATAATTTACTAACACAGGAAGATATACTCATACTGAATCCAAAATTTTAGTTATTTACTAGACACTAACGTAATTACATGTATTTTTTTCCCTGATGGCAACTCTCACTTTTTCCTACCAGTACTCTAAATTTTCTGTGGGACTTGGAGGATCTCAATTGTTTGGAGCTGACTTTACTTTCAGGTTTAGACGGGTGCATAACCTGAGCCAAATAGTGCATTTGGCTTTTTGTAAGGCTGTTTGCAAAAAAAAAATCCAAGTTCCCCCCACTTTGAGTACGTGACAGGGTTGTACCTCCTTGTCCCAGGTGGTTGAGTGGGGCTTATGACTAGGTCTGGTTAATGAATAGTGAATAAAGGAAATACATGTCCCTGTGAGGCCAAGCATCTAATCGCTACTGTGGGTCTACCCAAACTCCTCTTCTGCAACCATGACAGCAACAGACAGTTGTTGCCATTTAGTGTGAGTCCCAGAGTGAAGGTGATCAAGAAGCCGCCTGCCTTTGATGTCCACACTGCCATAAAGAATGTTGGTATAAGCCCTTGGGAGACTAGATTTTTATCATGCTGTAATTCATCTTTCCTGTGGTCCCAGTGGTCTGTTCAGTGAGGGGTTTGTGACCAGTTTAGAGTTAGAATAATTCTCTGGGTCTTTATGTATATTTCTTGGGGGAGGGAGCTTCCTCTTTTCCACTGATCTTGGAATTATGGTGATGCAGCCATCTTGCAACACACGGAATGAGCATGATAGCAAATGGAATTGGCACAGAGGAAGACAGAAAGAGAAGTGAGAGACTGGGTTCATTCTGGTTCGAGAAGTATATAAAAATAAATATATCCCCAGATTTTTAAATTATATGCACTGAAAAATTGCATTTCATAATTTTTTTTTGGTTTTTCTTCTGTCACTTGAAATCAAGTCCTTAATGATATGAAGATCGAATTTAGACTTCATTTTTTCCAGCTTTCTTAAGATATAATTGTCATATAACTGTAATTTTAAGGTTCACAATTTGATGGGCCTATTTATTATGGAATGACCACCACAAGAAAGTCAGCTAACACACCCATCTCCTCAAGTTTAGACTTTACTATTGTAAATACAATTCTCATGGAAATTTAATGATTTGATAGCATATTTACTTATCCCAGCTGTTTTTAACTCTGCAAATAAATGCTTCCTTTCACATACAGATGGGGCAAAAGTAGTTTACATTTGTGAGTATGCAAAACAGTTTTTCCTTGTATTGTTATTAATTAATTATTGTATTATTTTCCATATGAACCACTACAAACGTACTTTTGCTCCACCCCCTGTGCTATCAGCAAACTTTCCGACTAGTATTGCCTAGCAAGGAATAGCACTTGATCTTACTTCATAAAAGATAATATTTTGATGTACTAAGAATCCAATAAAACATAACCAACCTTTATTAAATCAATTTGTTTATTTAAGAAAACCTGACCTTGCTGATTCTTGAGTTCAAGACTTTTCATGTCCTGAATTCCAGGCATTCAGGGAATTACAGTTGGCCCATTTTGGGTCAAGTGCTCAATGACAATGAACAGGGTCATTGAAGAATATGAAAGATCCCATTACATCCACATAGATAAAAAGGAAAGTTTCTAGAATTTGGGGTATAATTTCCCCAAAATAAAGTGGCTGAGAGGATAAAAGCAGCAGTTATCTACTCCAGGCTGCCTTTCTGTCCCAGAAAAATGCCTTAATGCCACACAATGAAAGGACACTCATAATTTACCCCAAATATAAAAGATCTGCTCAGAAGTCCTTCAATATTTTGTTCCCACAAGTAGAAATGGACATTACTGGGAACTTTTCAAGGACAGTTTCTTTTAAAATTTTCTACACTTTATTTTTTTAGAACAGTTTTAGGTTCACAGCAAAATTGAGAGGAAGGTGAGGATTTTCCCCATTTATCTCCTGTCTCCACGCATGCATAGCCTTCTCCATTATTTGCATTACTGGGTTGACCTACGCTGGCACATCATAATCACCAGAAGTGCATAGTGTTCCTGGGGGTGCACTCCCGGTGTCGTGCATTCTATGGTTGGGACAAGAGTGTAGTGGCGTGTATCCATCGTTACAGTATCTCACAGAGTATGTTCACCACCCTAGAAATTCTTTCTTCTCTGACTATTTATCCCTCCCCCACCCCAGCCTCTGGCAGCCACTGATCTTTTTACTGTCTCCATAGTTTTACCGTTTTCAAAATGTCATATAGCATACAGCATAAAGTCTAAAGCATTTTCCGAGTGGCTTTTTTTCACTGAGCAATGTGCATTTAAGATTCTTCCATGTCTTTTTCTGTGGCTCGATAGCTCATCTGTTTCTGGCACAGAATAATAGTTTATTACACAGATATTATTTATCCATTCACCTACTGAATGATATCTTAGTTGCTTCCATGTTTGGGCAATTATGAAAAAGCTGCCATAACTGTGTGCGGGTTTTTATGTGGCTAGTGTTTGACTTCTTTGGGCAAATACCAGGGAGTGCTGTTGCTGGATTTTGTGGTCAGTGTGTGTTTAGTTTTGTAAGAAACCAACAATCTGTCTTCCAAAGTGGCTGTGCCTTTTGGCATTGGCACAAGCAACAAGTGAGAATTCCTGCTGCTGCACATCTTCACCAGCATTTGAAGTTGTCAGTGTTCTTGACTTTGCCCATTCTCATAAGTGTGTAGTGGCCATTCTCACCATTGTTTTAATTTGTTTCTTATTGATGACATATGAAGTAAAGTATCTATTGATATGCTTATTTTTCAACTGCTATCTTCTTTGGTGACATGTCTGTTAAAGTCTTTGGCACATTTTTATAATCGGGTTTTTTATTTTCTTATTGATGAGTGTTAAGAGTTCTTAGTATATTTTGTGCAACAATCCTTTATCAGCTCTGTCATTTGCAAATACTTTCTCCCAGACTGTGGCTTATCTTCTCAATCTGTTGCCATTGTCTTCCATAGAGCAGAAGATTTTCATTTTATGAAGTCCAGCTTATCAATTATTTCTTTCCTGGATTGTGCCTCTGGTGTTGTATCTAAAAAGTCATCACCAGCCCAAAGATCATCCAGATTTTTATCTGTTACATTCTAGGAGTTTTATAGTTTTGCATTTTACATTTATGTTTGTAATTCATTTTGAGTTAATGTTTGTGGAAGATGTAAGGTCTGTGTCTAGATTTATTTTTGTGTGTGGATGTCCAGCTGTTCCAGTAGCATTTGTTGAAAGGACTCCTTTGCTCCATTGTATTATCTTTGCTTTGTCAAAGATCAATGGATTATATTTGTATGGATCTATCACTAGGCTTTCTATTCTGTTTCATCAATCTATTGGTCTATTCTTTAGGCAATACCACTGTCTTGATCAGTGTGGCTTTATGGTCAAAGTCCTGGAGTCAGGCAGTACCGGTCCTCCAGCTTTGCCCTCCTTCAGTGTGGTGGTGGCTATTTTGAGCAATAATTTCTTTATTTGAAAAATAAAATTAAATTCTTCCTCACATGGTTTTCCAAACCACAATTAATATTATATGCTTTTAGGTTAAATGTATATAATACATTAAATATATTTCTAATACAATACCTCCAAGTTTAATAAATGTGAAAAATTATATTTGCTCAGTAAGCATTTGCCCCCAAATTTTACTGAAGCAATTTCACTTTATGAAATGAGAAAATATAGTACTGGTTGTTGAGTGCAACAAAAAATATAGGATGTGTGATGTTACTATTTATAAATTACCATTTCTTAATGTAAAATATGGTGACTGTAGTTGATAATATGGTATTATGTAATTGAAGTTTGCTGAGAGTAAAATTTAAACAGTCTCACTAAAAATAAAAGTAAAAGAGATAAATATGTGAGATGTATGTGTCAGCTAACTAAATGGGAGGAACCCTTTCACGGTGTATACCCATTTAAAATCACCATGATGTCTGCTTTCAGTATCCCACAATTCTACTTGTCAGTTATACCTCAGTAAAGGTAGAATAAATAAAATAATCCTTTCTGTTTAGTTTGAGTCTCTACTATATTAAAAATTTAATACACAAAATCCAAAATTATAAATAACACAGCAAGAGAATAGGTAATCTATTGCCTCTCCCTCCCTAATGCTAAAGAACTAATCCTGATAAACCTTCTTTTGAATAGATTTTTTGTCTTGAATAAACAGGAGGAATCAATCTCCAAGGAATGTCCCAACTTCCCCTCCAAAAAATGTATGAAGCCAGGGTTGAAGATGAGGTAAGTACATGGAGATGATGGGATTACTAGGAGGACAAATTTCTTTCCAACAATGTAGATATGGGAGAGAAAAATGTAAGTAATAATCAAGTGATCAGGGCAAGGAATTGTGACCCTTGGGATTCAACCATGAAAGGTATGGTCAAGATCTTAACCAAGATTCTCAAGGAGTCTCCTTTAGCCCCAAGTTAGTAGCACCTGGGTCTCAGCAGAGGCAGAAGCAAATGACATCTGGAGCAAACGAGCTCCATCCATGCCTGCAGAATTCTCCTCCACACATACTCAGAAAAAAGGTCCCCAACACATAAGGAGGCAAATACCAGGAGTGACAGCAGAAGCAATAGGCAACACTCTCCAAGACCTCAGATATCAGAATTAGTAGCTACAGAATGGATACAACTATATGGGAAAAACTTAGTAAGATGAAGGGCAGTATCATAAAAATAGGCAGGCAGCAAGAGACTTCCAGGAATGACTGGGGAGATTTGAAGAAAAGCTAAAAAAAAAAAAAAGCCTTAATACATAAAATACATAACCTCTGGAAATAATAATGATAGATCAAAAGTAGGTTTTGGAAGTACACAACATTTGTGGCATTTGAATTGGAATGTGGAGAAATTACAGTGAATGTAGTATGCAGAAACAGGAAGGTAGGACCAAAAAAGAGAAGAAAGGAAATATGGAATTTAGAAAGAGATGGCCTAATACACATTTAATTGGAAATATAAAAACACAGAATAGGTAAAATGGGAGAGAGATGATATTTGATTAGAAAAAACATAAGGATTTTTCAGAAAAGGGAAAAGATACAAATTTATTCTTCAGGAAGCCCAATGTATTTGATTCAGAAAAAGTTTTTAAAATTTATATCTAAATACTTAATAGAAAAAGGCGGAACATCTAATACCAAGAAAATATCTTAAAGTAGCTAACAAGATAAAGCAGATCACCCATAAAGTCCTGAAAATTAAGTTCAAATTGATTAAAGAGTTAAAAATGATGACTAGAAAGGAAAATGAAACTGTCATTGCATGAAGGTGATATAACAGTTTACATAGAAAACTTGAAGTAATCCTCAAAATATATTAGAAATAATTAGAGCATTTAGAAAGATGCTGGCTTCAAGGCCATTGTTGAAAATCCACTATATTTACTTATATGCATATCTCCAACAACGGGAAAACAAAAATTTTAAATACCATTTATAATAGCAGCCTAAATTATAAAGGATTGAGGAATAAGTCTAGCAAAGCACATGTAGTCCATGTATGGTACCTTTTATAGTGTGTCATTGGAAGACATTAGATACACAAGTAAGAAAAATATATATATATATTAGTATAATAGGTTAAAAGACTCAATATGGTAAAGGTTTTACTTTTCTCCAAATTGACCTATAGTCAGAGGCAATTATAATCAAAGTCCCAACAAAGTGTTTTCTATGGAGCTTGACAAAGTGATTCTATTTTATATAAATGGAAACATTTCAAAATAAAATTTCCCCTAGAGAAGAACACAATATGATTTACCTACCAGATATCAACTTCTTATAAAGCTGTAATTATTAAAACAGTATTAGATTGGCTCATAAGTAGATAAAAAGACGAACCAGTGGAACACCTCAAACTAAGGAAATCTTTCTGATGACAAAGGATGCATTGCAGACCATTGGGGAAAGAAAGCATCATTTAATAGCAATGCTTGGAGAATATATTATCCACATGGAAGAAAACTAAATTCCTACACCATCCTGTGTGTAAAAATCAGTTTTAGATGAATTGAAAACATAAAATTCAAACTTTTAAAATTACATGCTAGTAAAGATAAAAATTTTTTATTATTTCAGTAGATAGATGATTTTAGAACCCAGATTAAAAATCACTAATTATAAAAAAATTATAATAAATTTAGGACATAAATATGAAAATACAGGTCATGCCCTGACAAAGGACTGGCATTGAGGATGTGATAAGAAGTGCTACACATCAAGGTAAAAATTCAAAATGAGCAAAAGACGTAGCAGATATTTCGCATAGAAGAAAACAAAGATGCCTAACAGAAGAAATTATGAAAGATGTCGTTTTCACTGTAATCAGAACACTGTAGATTACAACCACATGAGATCCATTTTACAGCTATTAGATTTTCAAAATCACAAAATCTGACGATGTGCAAGGCTGGAGAAGACGAGGAGCAAAAGCAGGAGATTATAATTAAGTTCTACCATTTTGTAAAACTTGAAAAATTCAATGTTTTTCTCAACAATTAGTTTTCTAGTTATTTACTCTGAAGTACTTGCTCAGATACACCTTGAGTCAAGAATAGTTATAACAGTGCTGTTTGTATTAACAAAAAGAAAAAAGGAAAGAACCCAAATAACCATCAGTGGGAAAGTAGATAAGTAAAATATGAAGTTATTCAATGGAATATTATATAGACATGAAAATGAATATACACAGTCATAAATGAAAAAGCAAGACCATAGGACTATACACAGTAGATTACCATGTTTACTTTTATCAAGCACAAAGCCTAAGAAGACATTGCATAAAGATGAATAAACATATGTGATAGAAATAAAATAAATGTAAGCAAAAAATGACCCACAACTTCCAAATAGTGGTTAACTTTGGTATAAATGAAGAGCAATTATGTAGTGAGGCTATGGATGGAACAGGAGAGAGGCATGTAAGGAGACACAGTTGTATGGATAATATCCAATTTCTTGAGTTATGTGGTAGCTTTACCAATTTGCCCACTTTATTATTATGTGATTTGGCATATGTTTTACAAATATTCTTGTGTCTGACTCACATATTACATTTAAGTAAGATAAAATCAAGAGCATTAGGTAGAAGTGACCATTTTTTCATGAGGAACTCTTTCCTTTTAACTCTCTAAAATATTTCCTATATGATGTGAAATGTTTCTATTTAATAAATTTCCCCTTTGTTACTGTCAAGAAATCTTTTCTGGCTCACAATTAAAGGACTTTCATCTTTTCCCCAGAAATCATTCAGACATGCAGGAATGTAATGCAATAAGGACCTTTAATTTTCATAGTCAGACTATGTTTTGTCTTCGACCAGGTTTTATCTTTATTATGTTATGAGGCCTGGATAGCTTCACTGTGTTTCTGTTTCCATAGAAAATGTTCAACTGGCTTTCACCCTGTGAGGAAAGCATATTAAATAAATACAGATTTATTTAATCAGTGATACAGACTCTCACTCGGTTGTATGCTCCACTGGATGGAGAAAATGCACCTACCATATCTAGCACTAATAATAACAGAGCCTATTATGTCAATTTAGCATTGTCAAAAGTATAGAGGAATTGATAATATAATTTACATTTGCACAAATGTATTCATTAATTCCTTTAATTCCCCTAACATTTTTTTAGTGTGTTCTATGTATATTTGTGCTGAGTGATGATAAATGATAAAGAGGACTTAATAATACTACAAGATGATACAAGATGTGCATAAAGAATGGGCTGACACAGAGGAGCAACTGACCCCTGTGGGAGATCTCAGGGTGTGTCTTGACAGATAAGGAAAGAGTGGAGCTGTTACTTACAAAATAAACAAGATCTCTCCAGTTAAACATGGTAGGAAAAGAATTTTCTAAGAGAGAGATCATGTACCAAGGCAAAGAAACAGAGAAGAAAAAAAGTCCCCACTTTCTGTCCAACTGAACTGATGACAAATGGCCATCTCACTTCCCGGGAATGCTAGCCAAAATGTCACACACGCACTGGAGGAACTGAAAATATGGGGAGGAAAATCCCTTAGATCTGTAAAAAGAACCTCAAAAAGCTGGAATGCTCTTCTTTCCCCAGGGAACAAGAGGAAGTGATTCTATTGATACTCCCATCCTGGCCAGCCTCCCCCACCCCACTAGCCATGCACCCACACCAGGCGTGTGGGGGGTGGCACTTAATATACCTTAGATACGGCCTCCAGCTGTTGGAGGGAACCAAGTCATACAGCTCGAGTCTCGAAAGGGCAGCATTACCCATGAAATGGTGAAATGCGGCAAAAACAACCCAATCGCTTTGACTATCTGTGCAAGAAAGCAACAAAGAAGTACATAAAAGCTGCTCTGGGTGGGAGGGAAAGAGAAAAGCTGATCTGATAAAAAATTGTAACCAATACTTAGAAATGAATTTCCAAGTGTAAGATAGAATGGAATTAGACAATGTATGATAGATAATGTACTAGATTATACCATGCTAATAGATATGATAGTAATCATTATGTTAATAGATGATAGAATAATCTGAATGAAACCATGAAATGAACATGAAATGTTTACAACGACCAAAGGAAGACATAGGAAGCATAATGAAACAACAAAAACAAAAACAGCTTGGAAAATGAAGATTTTTAAAATTTAGCAATAGCTCTTTAGAAATGAGAATTATAATGATAAAAATGAACAGTTTAAACAACTGTTGGAAAAATTGGTAACATATATGATAAATCTAAGGAAATTACCCTGAATATAGCATAAAAATATTAAAGATGAAGATTAAGAAATTATATTTAACCCATTTATATATATATAACATAATTGATGATTTTATTCATATCAGCTTTTCTCTGTAATATCACCATGCCGTATTCTTTCCTCTATCTGTCACATGAACATCCTCATTTTTTTCTTTTTGCTTTTATATTATTTCTTATTTATATTCAATACCAAATTTTAAAAAATCTCTTAAGTTCTTTTTCAAGTCAGCTGATTGACTTTATCTATTTGTTTTGTTAAGAACGTGTGAGTAGTACATTTTTGTGAGCCCCTATACTAAAGAAAAGAAGAAAGAAAAACTCCTTTGTTGTGTGATAACCCGAACTCCACAACACCTTCCCTTCAAAACTTCGAAGGTTTTAGTCCGTTTTCTGTCTTGATACTTTAGTGCGGCTGTGCATGAGGCTGCTCTGATTTGCCTCCTTCTCAGTTAAAGTGTTTCCGCAGAATGGATGCAGATAGAATTATATTTATTTAAACAGACATTTCAATCTTCCATGTTATGTCTAAGGATGGATTTTTTTCATAAATCTTGTCTAGCAATCCTTCAGTCCTTTCTAACGCACAGTTTTCATCAACATCAGAAAATTACGTTCAGCTATACTTTTGATTAGTCCTTCATTTACAGCTGTTTTGATTTCTTCTTTGATGGCATCTGTAATTTTTAGGTTACATCCCTTCAAGTGCTTTCTTTTCACACCTTGGTGTCTTTTCACCTCAGCTTGTCATCTTTGTATCTCATCTTGTTGTCCTTTTAAAAAATTATTTGTAATTACAGCTTACAGTCAATATTATTTTATATTTCATCCTCTTGTCCTTTTATCTTTTTTGAGTCTATCTTTTCCTGATGGCTTTTTTGGAAATTTTGCTTACTGGACACTAATAAACTTACAAAATAGAATTCTATGATATTCTTTAGGAAACTGTAATTCTCATTATTCAGATTTCTGTGAAATATCAGGATGAGCTTTTTCTTTATTTGTTTTTTTGTTTTTGTTTTTCTTTTAAAATCTTGGTATTGATAGGTATTGTTTATTTATTTTTTACCCTTAAGACTCCAAGTAGGATTTTGGTTTCCTTCTTATTCTCAAATGAATATTTGTCTACTTTCAGTTCAGTAGCCATTTGAATCTTGTTCACAGATTCGAATAGCAGATCCGTGCACATCATTTCGAAACCAGTTCTCAGTGTCAAGGCTGTGACTGAGTCAAACTCCTCTGGCCTACGGTGTAACTTTCTTCTGCCTGTGCCAACTGGATCTCCAGTGCTTTGAGTCAACTGAGTGTATGAAGATGTACCCCTCACAGCGTGCATTTCTATGAGGGCTCTTACTGCCTTTGTCTTTATCTTTCTACTTTTGGGAATTTCATTTTCAACAATGCAGTAGGCTGTCTCCAATTTCTCTCCACATTCAGGTCTGTTGTTGCTGAGGGATGTGGACATATAACCAAGGAGGGGCAAAGGAAAACTGATCTAATCACTTCCAAAGTGATCTCTGTGTATTACAGAGATAAATTGATATTTTCATTGGTATGTATAGACTAGGGGATCAGAAAATAGGGGACAGGCAAGTTGTTATTTCTATCATCTTTCTGGCAAATGAAGCTGCTATGTGTTATGATGTAAAGTACATGTCAGTCACAAATTATTTTATTAATCCTTTGCTATCCACCCTACAGACAGTACAAATATTAGATCTAGCAACATCTTACCAGTCAATATCCATTTTTAGGAGTATGTTGCAGAAGTATGCATAACCGGATCATGTCTCTATTTCTATGTTCTCTCTCCCTTATCAAATTCTAGGGAAAGTTTGATTTCTCCTCCCAGCCACAGCCCAACGTTCCGCTATTGTCAGCCTCCTAAACCACCAGCACAATGAAAAATAACAACTTATTCATGTCTCAGTTTCTAGCCTTGCAGCTCAAACTAAATGAGGGATGGCTGCACAGAGTCGTGAAGAGAAACAGAGCCATGTGAGTGCGCACCGACGTTGCACTACTTGGTAGTTGTAAAAATTCTTAATCTCAGCCTTCTCACTGAATGAAATGAAGATGAGTTGGTGAGGAGACTGGATGAGATAATATATGTAAGGAACCTGGCACATAGTAGTTTCTCAATTAATAGTAGTTGTTTCTTTTTTTAAAATATTTTATTTATTTGCTTTTAGAAAGAGGGGAAGGGAAGAGAAAAGAGAGAGAGAACCATCAATGTATGGTTGCCTCTCACGCAGTCCCTGCTGGGGACCTAGCCTGCAACCCAGGCATGTGCTCCGACTGGGAATTGAACCAGAGACCCTTTGGTTCACAGGCTGGTAGTCAATCCACTGAGTCACACCAGCCAGGGCTCAAGTAATAGTAGTTATTTCAATTAAATGAATTTGTTTCTTCCTCTTCTGGTTTTACAAAGAAAAAGAATTCTCTTTATAACTAAAGAATAGAAAGATTCCCTTCTACCTTTTTCATTAGGAAAAGAAAATAGTATGAAATGAAAGAACAGGAATTTAGCTCAGGATTACAGTTGCTCACTGAACTCTATTTATTGTTAGCATTTCATTTCTGATTTTATTTCTGGCTGGTAATTCAATACATATGTAGTTGTCTTATTGGTGGGGATTTTGTTTAATTGTAGATATTAGGAAAGTAAGGAATTTACCTATATGGCAAATAGAGACTCAAACTTCATTTGTTGGAAAAGGCCACATTTATCTTTTTCCTACATTAACAGAATACTCTTTAAATACAAAAATTAAAATCACCATACCATATCTTTATAATTAACCATGTCATAAATTATTTGAAGGCCAGGATTAATTGTGCCTCTTTTGTATCAATTGTATCTTATAGCATACTCTTGGTCTTATTGGAGCTAAAATTGTTACCCTTTGGGGATCCACATTTTATTTCTGTATTTAAAATATTCAATGATATTTTAATACTGATATTTAAATACAAGACATGTGATTCCATTTTATATCATTTAAGTTTCTTTGTTTACCATCAAGTCAGTTAGAGATACTCAGGTCCAACTCACCGGTTGAGGTATAAAGGTACGATCCTTTTTGTTGTGGTACTAGCTGTTCTTTTATGATCTATCTCAGACCCCAAATTCTTTTTATCCGGGTGTGGAGAACAAGGTAGGGATACAGTGACTGGCTTCTGGAAGGGATGTGTTGATGGGTGCTGAATATGAATCAGAGGGCTTGTGGAGAGCACTGAGTAGGAAGTGTCTTGCTGTGTTTTTAAATATGCCACCAGAGATGGGTCAACCGGTTGGACCTAAACAAAGGAAAAATATATATATATATATATATTTCTATATTAGCAAAAGATTCAAAGTACCAGCATTTCTAAGCCCCTTTTCTGAAACTTTGAAGGAACATGGTTTTAATATATTTCTCTCTTCATTGTTGGGTGAATCAACACTGCATTCACTTACAAGAGCACAGCATTCGGTCTCCTTTTATAAAGTCTTTTGAAATCTAGGTTCCCTGTCCTTTGTTATAAATAACTGAGAAACACTCTTAATTGTGGGCAACAACATGACCTAGAAAACAAAATAGACATTTTACATAATTTCTAATTAAAACTATTGTTGGATCAAGTGATCCTTAGAAATGAGAAAAACAAGACTGTATTTACTTAAATGTTTCACATTCGAATGGCTAATAACCAAAATAACTAACATAAGTCCAACATTTCAAAGTTTATGGAGAGTGTTTATAAAAATTAATTATTCATAATATGTTGTCTTCCCAACTTTGCTTCTTTGCTTACCTCTGGTGGGGACAGCAGGGAGGAACAGGAGCCTGTCGGGGAAGAGGTGAGGCCAGAGGGCAGGGAATACTGGGGGGACATACCTTCTGAATGGACATTGCTGCATCATTATTCGCCTTGCAAATAATGTTGTCTATGTTGAATTCTTAAAGGGACTATTTTATAATTAAATGTAACCAGATTTTCAAAGTTATAAATATTTTCATTGACTAGCATCTTTTTTGCCTCTCAGGTATAAATTTTGAATCATATGAATGTCCAATGCCTGGCATCAATTCTACCATACTCCACATATGGTTTCGTAAATAAATATTATAAACAAAACAACACAAACGTCAGTTTAAAAAAACTTTCAAATAACATAGAGATTCATTTTGAAATGAGACTCAGCATGCTCCAAATCGCCCGTTTATTACTAATAACACTGTTAGGTTTTTTAAGGTATGAGAAAAGAATTCATTTACTGTTTTAAAATATTTGTATGTGCTTCCTCTTTTCGGATCCTGTTTGATGACCCACCAAGTCACTGAGAAGGTGACGACTAGTTATTAATATTTACCTTTAACTGTACAAGCACAGGTGAGCTGAAAACTCCCGCAGGGTAATGCAGGGATATTCGAGAATCCATGCTTGGCTTGAGGGTAAGGCCTCTCTTCGTTACTGTGAAGGACTCTTTCTTTAAACAGGACATGACAGAAAAGATGCCCAACTTGTATGCTTTCACTTCAGCACAGACCCCCTGTATGGTTTGAAAGGCATTGAGACACAGATGTTAACATAGCCCTGGGTCATCCGTGGCTCTGAAGAAAACCTAAACGCTGCTCCTATGATCTCCCATGACTGAGCACAACTAGGAATGTCTCAGTTTTGGGCTGCATGATAGAAACGAGAGAAGTCAGTTTGTTTTTAGATTTAAAACAAATTCCAAAAAGGAAATGTGTATGCATAATGGGCAATCACATTCAGTGTTTTTAACAAATATTAATTACTTCTAAAATCCTGTTTTCCTTTAGTTAGCCAGAATGGACTTGAAATCATCAGCCTTGATCCAGAAGATTCACCACTGCTTTGGGAATTCCAAGGGCTGAAATTTCATTGGGTAATTTACATACACACTACAGAACCTGTAGCATCAGCGGATTCTTCCTTCTAACAATGTACAGTCTCCTAGTAAAGTCTATTCTCTATTTCCTTCCTCCCCGCGGTGCCAGCAGTGGACTTCAAAGGAAAACATTTGTGTATCTTTGTTACATAATGACATTTAAATCTGTAATGCATATAGGCAAGCACATATTCAAGCTTATTTTTATCACATAAAAAGGAACTGTATGTAAATGAAAACACAATCTACTCATATAATCACCAAAGCTTAAAATGAGAAGGAAGACAGAAGCAATGGGATTTATTCATGCTTTCCTGCACACCAGCTGGGCTCCGCCCTGGCCTGAGTGGATAATCATACCGGCACACACACACACAAACATTTCAGGGACAGTGACAATGCAGACTAATCTGTCATTTGAACACTGACTAAAGACATGATTTCACAATATCACTGCATGAATCTGTCACTGGAAAAATCCAGGGCATGATGAATGCTCCTAATTGGCTGGAGGGAGGTGGTGAGAGGTAGGAAGGGAAGGTGTTCTGGGAACCAGTGACGGCTGCCCTGCATTTCAAGCATGTTCAGCAGATGCTTGGGATTTTTAACCAGGGGGCATCATAAACACAGTGCTGAGGGTGGTTTATCTGACTCCAGAATTACAATTCTTAAACACCATATGAACTACATAAAAATTTGGAAATAATCCAGAGTTTAAATTTTCTTCAGCTAAAAATATGGGTGACTACCATTAGAATATTCTAAAGAGAAAAATATACGCTTTTATTTTTTCCAGTAGACAATGGTTCTCTTTTTTCATTTCGTTGGTTGCTTTGATTATTTGTTTGCAAAACATCTTGTGTGCCCACTTTGAGAAAGCACATGTGCCGAGCGGTTTTTGCCTTTCTGATAGCCAGACAGAATGGCCGCGATTAGAACGCCCCAATCAAGAGCCATTTGCTTACAGGCTTCCTAGACTAAATATAAAATGTATTAGTTGCATGAATTGGAGTAAATAATTAGAACAGGCTTAGCTTTCATATATTACTGTATAACCTTATTTCTAACTCAGAGAAGACCAAGTCAGAAAAGGGAGAGGTATACTATAAAAAATTTCTTGTATGCATGGGTTTTTCTACATTTATTCCCTGCCCTCCTCTTCAAATAATGCCAATTTACACAAAGCTAAGAAGACAAGTATTTGAATTGCTTCAAAGTACGTTCAGTGGCCCCCAGCAGAACCTTAAACCTTTGTTCCCATCAAATCTATGCCAAGTTTAGTAATTGTGTATATTCTTCCTTCCAAACACATGGATGTGTGACCATAGAGGTACATAAGTTATACAGTAAAGTCAACTGTGGAAAAATGATAATTTGTACTTCCTAGCATGTGTTTTTAGGCTTCCTTTAATTGTTTTAAGTGTATAGTATTCTCTCATTTTGTACTTATGACCCTATCATGTAGATACTGTTATTTGTTCATTTTGCAGATGAAGAGATGGAGATGTAGCAAAGTTGCATAATTTACCAAAGTCCACATAGTAACAAAGTATAGAAACCATATTTGAATCCTTCACCACCCCCATCCCAACAACCATATACCCTGTCTTCCACACATGGACTGAACACAATTTACAGACTTAATAACTATCTCAAGGCACACACACACACACACACACACACACACATACATGATTGTTCATTTTAATATACTATCCCAACCCATGAATGACAAAAATAAAGCTACTACCACCTTCGGACTCTCACCCTCCTTAGTTTTGCAGAGGTCCACCACTGGGAAGTGTTGCTCTAAAGCTCGTCTGACTGAGGCATGAGCTGATTAAGCTGTGATGTTGGTTTTGGTTTCCAGGTGAAAAGATAACCTTTGCTGTGTCCTATAGCCAAGTTCAGCATTCCTAAATTTGTGCAATAATTTCTATCCTTTGCTCTTTGTGGAGGGCAAAAAAAGCATGAATACAGCAGCATAAATCTATCAACCCTTTCGTTTGTTGTTACCAGTGTGTAATTGTATCTATACTACAATCTGGGAGTCTGAACAATACTTAGAAGAGGAGTCAAACAGCAAGTGCAGATGTAGCCAATGATATACCAACCTTGTAACTTCCTCTCATTCCTTCCAGTGAACTTGGGGTTAGGTAACTTGATCGAAGGTTTTTGTCAGACACTTTCACCAGGATGTCTTTGTAATTTCCCCTGTAATGTGCAGTAAATGGAATTGCAATGCATATTGGAAATGGAATTCTCTTTTTCATATCCGAACATTCAACAGTGACAACATTGCTGACCAACTCTTCACCGTCACTCACTATTAAAGAACTCATGCTGTTAGCTATTCGGCATTCTAGATGTTGTAGAAGGCATGATGGCGCTGTGATGTAGCAAGCCACCTGGGGGCCTGCATCGTCACTGAGCACATCAAGATACCTACAGGGGAAAAAGAGAGCATAATTTTTGCAAATAGTGATTTATGTATTTTATGGCTAAAAATACAACAGCAGAAGCTCTAGGATCGCACTGTCTTCATGTGAATCCCAGCTCTCCCACTTACTGACTCTGCTACCCTGTGTCTCTGCTCAACCTCTCTGTGCCCCAGTTTCTTCAATAACATGCTAATGAAAGAATAACCAATTTCATAGGAAGACTGTGAGAATTAAATGATCTATTATATGTTAAGTAATTTAAAGGTATGTTCCCAGAACATAATATTATATACATTAGCTATTAATATTGTTACTGTTGTTATTACTATCCCGTGGTTGATTCATTCCTCAGTTGTCTTCACATCGTAATATGAACCTGAGGATTGTCGAAGCCTCCTAATGAACCAAGTACTAACACCTGAATAGTTTCTTAATTATGAGTGGAGCACATGTATCCAAACAATGTTTATTCCATTTTTTAGAAAAACTGAGGAAGGTACAAAAGTACTTTATGATTAATCAAGGTAATTAGAAACAGAATATTTACAATCCTCAACTAATCAATCCAAAAGCATATTTTAACTAAAAGCTTATTTTGACTATTTGTATTACTCTTGATTTTTATACCACCACTGTTGCCAAAGACTTTACAGTCTTATAACATTGAATTCAAATATGAAATCAGTTGCTCACTTTTTGTTTGACCTCTTAAGCATCAGTAATTATTGTTAAAATAGCTAATATTTTAGCTCTTCTTATGGGCCGGGTTTTAGGCTATACATTATTTTATTTATTCCTCACATTATGGGGTCAGGCAAGGTATATCATTACCATTTTACAGGCAAGGAAACTGAGGTTAAAACATTTTAACTTGCTGAGATTACACAGATGGTAATTTGTAGAATCAATTATTGAATTCATTTCTCTTTAACACAAAAGCTCAGACTTTCTAATATAATATCGTACTTCCTCAAATCATTCCAAAGCCCTGGGTTTTTTATGTGTTATATACTGAAACTAATATCTAATCTATGATAATGTGAGGATTAAATGAGATAAAATATTTAAACTTCTTATAAAATAAGTTAGGATAAAATGAGTGCTCAATACATGTTATATTTCTACATTAGAATTAACAATTTGAGTTCCTCCTCTTCTTGCTACATCTCATTTTATACCAGTGAAATGATTGAAATATAGAGAATGTCAAAGAGAAATTAGAGGATCTATATAAAATACAGCATTAATAATAGCCAGTTTTAGAATTATTAGGTCTTATTTTTCAATTAAGTGGTAACTTGAATTTTATAGCTCACTTTAGCATAGAAATCTACAACATACGTTGAAATTGCAGAGAAGGTTACTTATTTATATTTATAATTCTGAACTGGTAAAGTTAGAAGGACCAGCAAATTACCCAGCTCATTGGTATATAGAAGTATTTTCTGATGATGGTGATGATGGTAATA
Source organism: Artibeus jamaicensis (assembly GCF_021234435.1). NCBI lineage: Eukaryota > Metazoa > Chordata > Mammalia > Chiroptera > Phyllostomidae > Artibeus > Artibeus jamaicensis. Next base: position 5,940,759 of record NW_026521954.1, read on the forward strand.
CAGAAAGTGGGAAACGTTTTCTAGTAGAGGATATAGTGACCCAACCTTCAAGAACAACTTCCAGAATGTCTCTCTTCTGTGCTCTGGGAACCATCTCAATAGACTCTTACAAAAGTCAGAAGAAGTAGAGTGAGGAGACCTGCAAGGCTTTCATTGTCCCTAACCCTAATTAAATAGATCAGGTGTAGCTGCTACAATAATCACCTGGACTCATTCTAATTTTGTTTCCCTTTGAGTCTGTACACACTGGGACAACTGTACTAGAAGAGATAGGCTTTTTTCAAAAAGCCATTCAGGGGGGAATCACAACATATTCTGAGCTAAGTTTTGTTGATGACACTCATCTCTTATGTGGCATGATGGCCTCCCAGCCTGAGAGATCACAATGAGTAGTCATCCTAAATATGCAAGCTAAGCACAATTGGTTCAGAGGTCACAAGGAGGAAATCAGTAGCTAGGAAACACCTAAAGGAGATGTGAAAGGGAGTGATTCAGCAATGACTCATTCGTTGAAGCTTCGAGTCATTTCTGAATGTGAGGATCTGAAGTGTTAATGTTTTTCTCAAGCAAACTAGGCAGCCACTTTTGACTACTTCAACAGTTGTTTTGCAGGGGCAGTCCTTTCGGACCATGAGGGACTTTCATGCATTGAACGGCCTTCTGGCCTATGGAATTCGTTAGGTTTTCAGACCTGTAGGGTCCTCACAGAGAAACTAGCCCAACCTCTTCATTGCATAAATGAGATGACGACTCACGACTATGCCTGCCAGCATAGACTGATTTGTGGTGTTGTCCTGAAATGGCATCGTACATCTGAAAGAGCATCCCACACAGAGCCAGCAAGGGGATGCGTGAAGGTTGGCAGTGCCAGGGAGAAAGTGAGAGTTGTTGGGGTACAGAAAATGGGCACGCTAACATCTAGCTGAGTGTGAACATCTGCAGAGTAGCACAGTGCTGGGGCCTTGGTTCATTTGACCTTACCAAGTAATCCCGGAAAGGGTGCACAGTCTCTACAAAGAAGAAGATAGAGCTCTGTAATGAAACAAGTTGCCCAGGGTCACAGAACTAGTTCATAATAAAACAGAAGATAAAATATAAGTGTGTCTGACTCCCAGACCAATCATTTTTTTTCTTACTATCCTCCATTGCCTTCTAAGGGTACTATTTTTGCTGGGGAAATTTGGCTTGTGAATGTTTTATTTGAACAAATAAGGATAATTAACCACTGGTATTGGGGAGATAATTTATTAAATAGGTCAGTCTTTCACATTTTATGAAGTAATAGTATTTTTGAGAATCTGATGAACGCTATGGACAAAGGAGACTAAATTGGTATGAAAATATACATTAAATTTAAAAAACCTCCCAAAGCTTTTCCACAATCTCCCAAGCATTCTACAGACATAGGTTAAGAAGTCATGCTTTTTCATAAATAAAGTAAATCTGAGAATTTACTTACTGTAAATAAAGTAAACCTGAGGTCGGAAAATTCTCTCCTAAATTTTGAACATTTCGCAGCCTCCTAATTTTTTCTTATTATAATCGGGGAAATAGTGATTTTAAAGTATCCCTACTCAGGACATTGGTACATTTTAACTACCCTTATCTAAGCAATTCCTTCCTCCTTGAAAGAAACATTGAATACATTTGCTGTCTAAAGCTGTCAGAAACAAATGATATTAGTCACACTACCTATATAAATTTTTATAGGAGTAATTTAAACTGAGTTACTGATTTACAATGTATTTTGGAGATAGGAAGTGGAAATACAAAACTTCATTCATGTACAAATGTTATAAATACTAACTACAGAAACACATAAGTAGCATCTCTTGCATTGATTGCATTTACTTACTCCTTTTCCATTATGTTATTTTTCTGCTTTAGACTCTCTGAATCATTGGGAAGAAGACTATTCACATATTCATTGGCTGTATCACATGTTATTAAGGATGTGGTAGTCTCCTCTGTTTGGTTTTCTGAGCTCTCTGGAATTCCTCTTTCTGCTGTAGGAATGATGTCATGCGCCTCTTCCCTGTTGCCCTTCATGTTCTGAACTGTCACATACGCCGTTTGTTTACCAGCTCCATTTTCTGCATTATCTGGGAACATTTTGTTCTGTGACTCCTCTTGCTCAGTTACATCTCCATTCAATAATGTATGGCTTTCCTTTTCCACTGGTTCCGAACTCCTGTGTGTTTTATTTTCCTTTAATGGGCCCTGGTTTGTGTAATGACTTTCCCCACCATTTGTGGGGGAAACAGTAGCTGTTTCTATGACATTTTGTTCCTGTCTTGCAGCAATGTCTGTTGCTCTGATATCCTGAATGGCAGACATTGTCTGCTGTGGAGGGCATTCATCATGCGTGCTGCATAAATTACACATCTGCTTTTCTTCTTTCTTTAGAAGTGTAGCAGTGCTCCCCAAATAGTCCTTTATTTTCACGAGGCAGTCTATGAGAGCAACGATGTCTACACACACACACAAAAAGAATAAACACAAAACTAAACCAAATTAGGCTTCCTGACCAACAGGTAACATGGTACAGCAAGGTAACCTCAGAAAACGGCAAAGGCCCTTCCTGAACATTTAAACCAATCTCCCATCTGAGGGGAAGTCACTGGTAAAACGGTCAGTCTTTTAACACATTCAAGAATTGGGGACAAATTGCTTCTTGATGTAGTGAAAATAGTAAATCAAATCCTTTTTGCTTTTGAAAATTCTTTGACTCTTTGAAGACAAATACTACAGCCTCCCCATAAGACTGCTCAGTTGAAGTCAACACCTCCCTTAGCCATTCTTTAAGGCGTATAATTTTGAAACATGTCCTTTCTTTCTTGGATGGTATAGTTTATCAATTATCCATTTATAATTACTTGCCTAAAATTTAGGGAATTTTTCTAAATGAGACTTGGGTAGAGGCATACCACAGTAACATGATTTCTGCTGGAGATGATGCTGAATTGAATATTTTGTTTGCTAGTAGAATTGGACTAGCTTTGCACCATTTCTCCTGCTGAGCTTGTGATTATTAGCAATTTTCAAATTAGACTTTCAAAGAATAGCTTTAATTATACAGATGCTCTGATTAGAAACTGCAGTAGCTTTTGAAGGGCTACTACACAAAGCCAAGCCTCTTCACTCCAGTGCAAACCCTCACCTTGATCTGCTCTGACATAATCGTCCCTCACTTCCTTCATCCCCAGTTCTTCCCCTTCTCCCATTCATTTCTCCTCTCTTCACAGCTAGGGTCGCCTTATACCTTCTTGGAGTCTTGGCAACTCTCCAGTCTTCAGAATTCAATTCTGAACTATGGGGTATGATATTTAAGGCCCCACAGCTCTCAGTGTCTTTAGAACCATCAATAAATCATCCTTTCACTAGTCTGGACTCAACTTTGGGCTCCAGTTCTGACAACTTGTTTTCTTGTCTTATATCCAAGGCCCTGTCTTTATCTTGAATTCCATCCTGATAGCCTTATAATTTTCTATGAATAACTAATAACTATTCATAGAAAATGACTTAATATGTTGCATAGGAGTACATTGAGTTCTCTATGCAGAGATTTGCATCCTGGCTGTGAGTTCCAGCTGATAGTCTCTGGGACTGTTGTGTTCGGACAGATTTTCCAGGTGCCCACCATCTGCCCCCTGGACTGAATTTCTTAAGATTATCTGCCTTAGATTTCTGATTGAGAGCAACTGCCCATTTGCTTTGATACTACATTATTTAGAATTGGATTTCATGACACCACCTGTGTTCTTATCTAGAGTAACTATAGTTGTCTGAGGTCATGTTCATGAAATACCCAGTTTTCCCTGCTGTACTGAGCTCCATCCATCGTGGGTGCTGTACTGTACAACACCCATAACTGGGTGTATTCCTAAGAACCTGGACTCCTCTTAGTGTCTGTGTGAGGTGGGGTCTAGTTCCATATTCCAGCCCTTCTTTCCAATGTGTTTTGCAACTAATAAGTTCAAACTCAAATGAGTCTAGAAATAGAATGTCATATTCCAATCTACATAGAAAAACTGGTGTTCTGCCTATATTTTCAAAGTAAGCCTATATTTTCCTGCCTCTAAGTCTTGGATCCTGCTAATAATAGCTCTGCCTGAAGTACTCTTTCAAGATTCTCAGTTCCTGGCTGCATACAGCCAATTCATTCCTTAAGCCTCAGTTTAAATATCACACTTATTTAGTGAGATTTCCCAAACCCTCACTCTAAAAACAGGCTTTCTCCTGCCTCTGAAGCCTTAACACATTTTATTTGTATATTTCTAGTGGAACTAGCCTCAGTTTTCCTTGCATTATTGAGCATTTGTCTCATCCTATTTCCTCTATTCTATTGTGAGTCCCTCGTGGAGAGAGACTCTGTCTTAGCCTTCTTTGTAGGCTCCTTCACCCCTCTCAGAGTATGACCAATCGATGATTCTTAGAGAAAGAAGGAATGAAATAAACACTTGCCTTGTCTCCAGGTACACTGATTCTCCTTGTCGAGCAGTACACCCAGCTGCTGGCAGGTGGAGCGCAGCGTGCCTGCAGTGTGCTCCAAGAGCTGACGCAGGGCTCCACTGAGCTCCTGAGCCAGAAAGACCACCGTGGCTATCCACGTGGCCCCGCCAGCCCCTTCAGAGTGCTCCTGGCCCTGGAGGGCCTGCTTCAGCATCAGGTTTTGTTTCCATATCTGCTTCAATATTTGGCCTAGTTTACCTGAGCCCATATCTTCTGTATCCATTTTATGCTCCAAGAGTGGAATGCTTCTTTCCTGCCAGCAAAGCCTAAAGGTTCAGCAAATTCAAACTTGGGGGTGGCTATGTCTCCTAAAATCTAGGAGGTGATCCAAGCCAGCTAGCCAAGCACTTTCCTGCAGCATAATAGGTCATTCAGCGTCTTGTTGACCAGTGAAACGTTACTAGGTGACCAAAGGAGGAGCGTCCCTGCACCCCGGGTGCCATTGTGTACAGAGCAGATTGACCTCAGGGGTAGAGTTAGCCCACACAACTCCATTCTCCATGGAGGTCTTACATGCTCGGTGTGCTGTGGAAGCCCCATGGACTTGCCAGTTTTTAAGGGAGCAAAATACAGACTCTGTGGTAACATGAGAAGTTTATTATCAAAAGTAAATTGTTTGAACAATACTGCCAATAAGACTCCTCAGTGATACTTGAAAATACTTAGGGATGAAATAATACAGCATCTAAGTTTCCTCAAAATAACCTAGGAGTGTGGGAGTGGTGTATAGATGAAATAAGATTGACTGTAAATCATTAATTGTTGAACATGGGTATGATTACCTGTGGGGGTCTTTACAATTCTCGTTAGCACATATTTATAATTTTTTAATAATAAGGATTTTTAAAAATATATTTCTTTGCCAGGGAAGAGTCTATTACCATAGGTTAGGTAAGTTTAATTAGTACCTTCTTATATGGCATGTCCGCAATCACACTGAGATAGGTGCTTGGCTTCTTTGCTCTCTGATAATGTTCCACTAATTGAATAAAATGCCCCTTCACTAGCGGAAAGCCAACCTGAAAAGTGGCTTTTTATGAACTGGTAAGGAGTCTTTACCATATATAATTAACAATCAGATACAGCAAGTTCTCACCACAGCTGGCCCTCACTTGGCACATTGTATATGAAGCCATTTCAGTACAAGATTTGATGGGATAGGCGGGGATCCTGGAGATTTGTGAAGGGACCCAGAATAGCCTGCTTTCTCAGTTCCAATCCCCCTCTTCTAATAAGGGAGCACACAGAGGCAGTGGGAGGGGCCGTGCATTCCAGACGGGCTCACGTTCTCCAGAGGTACTGGAGTGAAACAAGAGCTCTCCAGAGGGGAGCTGGAAGGCTTCCCTCCCACAGGCATTGCGTTATCTCCTCTTAAGCACTGGAGTTCTTAGAGCTACGCTCATGGCACCTGGAAGGCCAGACGTGGGAACGCAAACCCAGTGAATAAAGAACGAAGAAGAACCAATGCCACAGGTCTAAATCCTCCCCAAGCTGCTCTGGGTCTGGAGAGACTGAAAGCAAAGGGAAGGAGCAGGGTGACGAGCGGCAGCTAGGGCGTGAGTGGAGGCTCTCGAGGAGAAATCTTAGTTTTCAGTCCCCTGATTCACTCAGTTTGCTGATAGGAGTGGCTTATGATATGAGTTCATATCACATTCTGAGTAACGTTGTGTAAATACTTTTCACCCTCTTCTTAATACAAAAGACTTTCTGGTTTATTTTTTCTTTTCTTTTCACCCCTGTATGTGTGATTTTTTTTCTTTCAACTCCTGTATGTATGTACACCTCAATAATAATGTATACATAGCTTTAATTCAATGTCAATTCAGAAAACATTATATAGCATTTACTATATCTAATGTGAATAGGATGTGTTAAGACTTTGGAGAGAGGCATGAGAACAAATTATTAAAATACAGCTGAGACTATTCTGAAAGCTAGAGCAGAAGCATGAATAAATAGTACCACACAAGCTTTGAGGAGTAAAAGCAATGAGTTCCGATTAGAGGACTGGGAGGTGTTTGAATTAAGAGCTAAAGGATGATCAGGATTCACTCATGTTAGATGATGGAGGGGAGAAACATTCCAGCATGGGGAACAATATGATCACAGATGTGGAGGCATGAAATGAGGCAGGTGATCAAACATGGGAAAGTATGGCTTTAGAGGGGAGTTTAGTCAATGAGTCCGGGAAGTGGCAAGAGAGGGTCTAATGATTACATAATTATGGGGAGTCAGAAGAAGAAGATGGAATTTTGTTTTGTAGACAAAAAAAATACCTAAGTATTTTTGAAACAAGTTAAAATATGACCAGAGCTTTGCTGGAGGGGTGGCAGATGTTTTAGATGGTTAAAAGTCAGAAGCCTTAAGGGCTGTTGTTAGAACAGCAACAGGGGAGGCCAGGGATGGAGATGCTTTGAGAAGAGATTGGAGTCAAGTGAATAGAGCTTGCTAATCATCAGAGACAGGGAGATGAATAGAAAGCATTGACAATCCATGCATTCATTTATCTGAGGAATAGTTACTGCGGGCTAGTGCAGGAACTGTACTTGCTAGTGGACTATGGCAAAAAAATTTAGTTTAGGTGACTGAACAGATGGGAAGATAACTAATTGAGTTAAGGAACTTAGAAGAAACATTAGGTTTAATAGGTAGATAATTTTATTAATTTTGGATTTTTTGAGTTTGAAATAACTCAGGAAGAATTTTTTGGACTGTGTTAGAAATTTAGAATAAAAGCCAGAATAATATTGGCATATTTGACTGTCTTCAGTAGGTAGGTGGTGAATAATTCCCTGAAAAGGGAAGAGATTGGTAAACAAAGTACACTATGTACATTTTAAGCATGGAATAAAACTTACAGTACAATGCTAAATCATTGGACCAATGTACATTTTTTCCTTTTGATATGTAGGAAAATTTTTCTTCAGCAGAGGGGAAAAGAACAACAAAATTTTTCTCCTTTGCCTCACTGACATTCGTTCTCCTCAAGTCCAAACTTGTTCTCTCTCTGGCTTCCTGAGAACATGTAACAGCTGCAGATGAGACCTTCCACAAGCCACGCTGCAGATGCTTGTTAAAACAAGCATCTGCATGCATGTTCCTGTGTCTCATGTTTCAACTCACTGATGTCACTAACCACGGAAAGAACCGACATTTGCAAGCAAGGTTTGTGACACCCACAGAAGTTAACTGCAAAAATTTACCTTTATGTGTTTAACACTTGATTAGTGCCTTCACTGTGGCTACTAGTTACGATGACCTTTCTTACACTTTTGTTACTAAGAATTCTGTTCTTCCACTGACATTAAAAGGACGAGTATGCAGTCTTGGATTTACACAGTACATTGTGTGGTTGGAAAGACAGCTATCTTCTTGATGTTAAAAAGCAGCAGAATAAGTAGACACAAAATTCAAGTAAGTAGGATTCAAGTCAGTTATTTGTTTAACTACTCAGGCAGAAGATTGGGAGGTTTCTTCTTTACAGTAACTCAACAGCAGAAGAAAAAAATGATCAGTTGTGAAACTCATAGTGTCCCTCCCCCTGATCCCCACCCCAAAAAGGTCACTCACCCTGCCCTGGCCAGATCCTCAACAATGAAGTACCCAGTCATAAATACAATCTAGGTATATGAAGCTTCCAAACGAACCTAATACCTCACTTTGAAGTGTAAAATAACAGTCAAGAAAGTCAAGCAGTTGAGAAAGATTCTAAAATAATGCTAGAGAGTAAAGAAACATGAATAAAAAACTTAAAAGAGAAAATGACGTGCCCACAAAATAAGAAAAGATTTTCTAAAAAAGAGCTTTCAGACAATAAGAAAGACCTCACAGAAATTAAAATATGATAACATAAATTTTAATAAGTGGATAAGGGTAGAAAGAAGCAGCTACAGAAGTCTCCTACAAAGTCCAACAAAAAGACAATAGGGAAAGTAGGATGTTAAAAATGTTAGCATTTCAATCCAGAGAGGAAGCAGAAGAAAATAAATTATCAGAGAATCTTACAAAGTTTCCCAGAATGGAAGTACCTGAAGTCCCAGACTAAAAAGGTCCAGAACAATACATGCAAAGAAAAAAAAAAGTATAACTGGTCATAGTATCATGAATATTCATAACACCAAAACCAAAGATATTAATAGCCTCCAAAAAGAGAGAGAAGCCACATTTAAATAATCAGTAGGCATCAGATTTCCCAACAGCGACACTAACACCTAGAAAAAAAATAGAGTTGTGACTTCACTATTTTGAGGGGAACCTCCTTCTAGTTCAGCATTCTAGTTCCCTGAAAGTCTCGTTCAATGGTGTAGTGAGAGAAAAGACATTTTCAGGTGTGTAAGAATCAAAAATGGGGAGGGATTTTGAGGAACAAGTATGAAAGACACAGGGATGAGGACTGGGGGAGGAATGGGAGGGAGGGGGGGAGACAGGGCGGGGGGGGCTTTGATGGGAGAAATAGACAAAAAATGTACTTGAAAAATAACTAAATAAAAATTAAAAAAAAATAGGCCTCCCATATGTCTTTTTCTTAGGAAGTCACTAGGGTAGGTACTGTGACAAAAACAACAGAGAAACACAAGAAAAAAAGTCAGGAAATAGGAAATCCAGCAAATAGATGTAAACCAAATGCCTAAAATGAAGCCCCAGGTGACAATGATGTCCTGGGGCTCAGGAGCCCCTGTCCAGATGACAGGCGCCATTTGAGTGTTCCAGGGGGACTGGGGGACTACATGATGTTTAACCATTTTAAGAGATCTTTTGCAGTTCTGTTTGAGATTTCTGGGAAGAATTATTGATAACTGAACGAATGCAATAAAAGGACCAATTGATAAACTAAATTCTAAAGGAAAAGCTATATAATCATAGTGTACTACTCTTGCTATGCATGGTACTTACATAGCCATAATAACAAAAACATAATCAGTTTAACTAAAACTAGTGATGTAAGTACATTATAAGGATGGGTACAGGGCTGAGTATGTGGAGAATAAGTATAGTGGTATAAATATGAGAGCAAAAGGCTTATTTTTATAGTGGGAATTCAAATATTTAAAAGTAAAGAGAAACTAATATTTAGGAATCTGGAGGTAAATGACAGAAGAAAGTGCTAAAAATGGGATACGACAGACACTCCTGATGTCTGGGAGCTAGTCCAGGACTATCAGACCTTGGTATCCTCCTGTTGAACATAAAGAACCTCACGGACCATCAACATGAGACAAGGCCTCAGCGATGACGATTGATCAAGGCAAAATGAGGACCCTTCTACAATCATATCTACATCACAGGTGAGATCTGAGCATTCACTGTCCAAGCCACAGAGCACAAAACTCTGCCCGTTCTAGCTATGTGAGTAAAGGCCACTTTTTACCAAATGTAGCTTTAGCAACTTTCTCATGTGCCCTCCCATATTTACAGTTTATCCAGATACTCAAGCCTAGAATTGTCCATACTCTTAATCAACATCCAATCCAGAGCAGAAAGCTTTCCCAAAATCACACAACCAAAGCCCGATCCTAAAATAGTTGAACAAAGATGTTTAACTGAGATGTTTCATGGCTTCCCATGGTATAAGTTTTCCCTCCCTGAAATGATGATAAGCCATCCTGTTCAGTTACAGGGGTGTTCCTGGTGGCCTTTGGCACTGACAGATACTTGGGTACTTGGATTGGGAGGAGGGCGAGAAGCAAGTACCTATCGCTTTTCTTAAAATTGTTGTCATACTATTTGATTCTTTAAAAACACTATGCCTGTATTACTTTGAAACAAACTAAATGCACACATATTTAAAAAAGAATTATGGCCAAATGTTGCATTCACTACAGATCCCTTGGTGATGATATTAAAATTGGCATAACATATTCACATCATGTGGGTTACTTCAGAACAGTTAACACATGCTCTATTAAGTTTATAAAGAGTAATCTATCATTTGAAAATGTTTGGAACTGAGTGGCAAGTGTCCAAGAATGAAAAATTAAAATTAGTTAAATGGGCTGGGCATGATCTTCAAACAGAGGTGGAATAATTACCACCTGGTAATGGCCCAATATCAAATAATTCATCTGGAGCACAGAGCTCTGGATATAGCAGGATGTTTGATAATTAAGACAATAATGAAATGTAATAAGCAATCCACCTGCTCTTTTAAAAAAATCATCATAATATTCTGCTAAAACTGTAATTTAAACAATTTATTTGTATCATCAAACACTTGGACAGGATTCAAATTCCCAGTTGTTTCATAATGGTCACAAACGCCTGGCTTTTTTTCAATTGCAAGTTTAAAAAATTGGGCTCAAAATAAGGTCCACACAAGCAACTAACTCCTTATGATTTTCATATGACTTAAAACAACTAAAAAACTCACTTAAAAAATAAAAACACATACCAACAAAAATGGGTATGGAGCAGTTTAATTATAACCTTGAAATATCTTTTATATTTTTGTCATTTCCAGTGTTGATTAGAAGTGGAAGTAAAGAAGGTGATTGAGACTAAGGGCCTGGATTTGAAAACCTTAAGCAGACATATTTGCAAGTACAGTTTCATTTCTTTGTATTTCAGTACATTCTTGAATCTTTACCATTCAATTACAGTAAATATTGATTTTGAATTTTTTTCACATCTTGGGGTTTAGTAGTGCAAGTTCTTGTTGGCAAGCTTGTAGTCATGATGTAAAGAACACGGTCGTTCAGGGTGTCAGGAACTGTATTAATAGACTGAGAAGTAACTAAGCGTATTCCATTAGTTGGTTGGCAACAGCTCCTTCAACAGCTTCAGTGGCCTCTGCACTGCACCTCGCTGTTTGGATTGCAGTGTTGCCACCCTTCTCTGTTGAGTCGTCATGTTTGTGAAGATCACGGCTCATTGTCTAGTCATGGGCCTACTCTATGAAACCGATGAAGTACAGTTTCATGTGAAATGAAAAGTAGAGAGTTTTGTTCTCTGCCAGACATTCTGAGACAGATCTTCAATTGAGGGCGTGCCAGGTGCCTTGCTGTGGTGTCTTCCTGTGTCACAGCCTGGCATTCCGAGTGTTTCCACACCTTCCTCCCTGTTCACTCCCACCAGGCCATGCTCAGAGATTCGAGGCATAGTTCTGTCAAAAGGGAAAAAGAAACAACTCAGAGAGGAAAGAGAGTTTTTTAAAAGGGAGGGGGAAAAGTGTCTGATGTGTCTTGATGCTATGTATTCCTTCAAGTTCACGACTAGGTTCCTCCCTTTCCTCTGGACAGGAAATTCTGTGGAATAGGACTGACCCAGAGCTCGCCCCCATGGAATGTCCCTTCTACCTGCCCTCTGTCACACCTCTTAGAAAGCCCGTGTCAGGACCTACTGTACGAGGACCCATCTTTGGAAGCTGAATTGTCGTCAGAAACCTTAGTCCTCACACTGCAAAGATAAATCTGCAAGAAGCAAATTCTTCAGCAGAAAGTATACCCTCACCATCATGGGCACTTTTCTGAGGTGAACAAAGAGTGCTGAGGGGTGCCCAATTAGAAGGTTTTCGGAAATAATAGAATGTTTCCAAATAATTTGGATCCTGAGAGTCCCTCAGCATCCCCTGGCGTCCAACATCACTGGGAGAACAGTATCATACACGTTGAATCCTCAAATGCCTTTGTTTCTCAGAAATTTGTTTCCTCAGAATCACAACTTTCTCCCCTCTTAGATCATTGTCTTGCCATAATTGACCTGAACACTTATCACCTGCTGCCTCAAATGATTTACATCCACCACAGATATTAACCATTTTCAATATCAGAAAAAATAAAATACCATTTTTTTAATTCTCTCTTTTGTGCTTTACTTTTCCTCTTCAGTGCTGTCATGGCCAGATTCAGGGTCATCCTAGGATCTCAGTGAGCGGCAACTGGTGGGAGGACCAGCCAGAGCTGGCCCTAGGCCAACAACTGGATTATGAAATAATCACTGGCGTCTTCTTTCTGGCTCCATTTCCCACCCACTTCTCCCTTTCGGCATATCTACCGTGTTGTTCTTTCTCTCCTGCTACCTTGAGTCATCTACCAAAAATCATTTGGATAAACCCATTGGCACTAGAGCCTTGGCAAGGTCTGTGAGTTAAATCAAAGCTTCTGTGTGATGTCTTTCCAGGTACTTCTGAGCCTATGCGTTAAGTCTGCACCGTGAGGTGGTATCATCATTAGCAACATTTTTTCATTCTGTTATTTTCAGCACTGTCAGAAATGCCCCATTTTTTAATGGTCCATTTCTTAATTTAGAATTAGCTATAACATTTTGAGGGGACTTTATTTAAAAATTAAAAAAAACCACATTGTGTTAAAATGAGAGTGAGAATGAATTAATTTCTGTTGTCATAGAGGTTCAATTTTTGTTAGGACACAGATCATCCAAGAATGTGCCACATTTTGAAGATGCCATTGTAGTTACTGGTAGACCCAGATAACAGCTCCACGGTAATCCCTGGTTCCCATATTGAATTAAATCTCTTTAGGCTATTTAGGTCGAATACTGCACCAATGCCCTCTCTCTGTCATTACTCTGTAACTAGTGAGAGTGCTTCGGTTTTCTCTATAATATACATTTATTTTTGGAGCTCATTAAACAGGTTAGAAAATGTAAGTAGGTCTAGCGAGTAGTCACAAGCTAAAGCTGAAGTTAGAAATACTCTGTGGTATTATCTAACCGAAGGTGAGGGTCGTTTTTAACTCCTGGCTGCTACCAACAAAGGAACTGAGAAAGCTGTTTGAAAATCAGGTCTTGAAATCAAGTCTACGCTTCTTTTGTATCTATAGTTATTGCTTAACAATGTTCATTTTGTTTGAAAGCAAACATTTTAATAGATAGTGAATGCTCTAAGCCATTTTGTCCAGGTGGTGGCGGGACTAAGAAAAGTCTAGTTTGAATAATAGCGTCCAATTTCTCTTCCCTACAACCCCTCACATGCTCACTTTTGCTGCAGATACATGGTTGTAGTTCTTCCTTGATCATAAATTGGTTTGTAGTTTTCTAAAGTCTAAGATGGCTTCTGGAAAATAAACTAGTCGTTTAGGGATTAATTATTTATTTGCATTTCAGCAAAGGTGCCCTATGGATTCATTTGATTACAGAGGACAGTAGAGTTAGTGCCTCCGTATGGGAAGTGGCTAACTTGTGTTTGGAAGGGGTTAGTCCCCCAGTGACATATTTATACCCTAAGAAGGACACATAGTACTACGAGAAATAATGCATTCATCCGTGGGAAGAACCGACTCCTCCGTTTGGGAACTTTTTAAAAACCACAGTGTCATTTATTAAATCTCTGAAACATTAATGATAACAGAGTAGTAAAATAATTGATGATTCCTAATGTAATAAGTAGAAGTATAAGGAGTCTTCAGACTTCACCTTGTGTGATAAGCTATTCGATTTTAATCAGGAATTTTTTCACATATTCAAAATATTCTCACTAAGAAATTCTAGATTTTTCTCAAAGCACCAAGCTCTCAGATATTTTTCCCTGTCCTCATTTGTCCTCATTTCAATAACAGGAGCTAAACTTAATACATGGAAAACAATCTCGACATTCTTAAGGACCCAGAAAGTAGAGTACTTTAAGGATAATAGTGGAGGATATGCTAAGAATGAAAATAAACAAACCCAGAAAATATTTTCAGTATGCTCTTTAAAAAAAGAGATCACGTGATCTGCGGAATGGCTATTTATGAGTATATATAATTATTTGGAGGATTTTTACAGCTGAAACCCTCCTCCTCGTCCACATGAGGAAACAGCAGTGTGTCTGCGTGAATCCTGAAGACGGATGCTTTGAGCCATTACTCAATTCAGCAGCGCTGGCTACGCCCTTTTGTATTACACAAAATAAACAGAGAGGCAGAATATAATAAGGCAAGTGAATTCTTTCTCTTTTTTTTAAATCCTCATCTGAGGACATTTGTTTATTGCTTTTTGAGAAAGAGGGAGGGAAAGCGGAAGAGAGAAGGAGAAAGGGAAAGAGATGTAGGAGAGAAAGACTGTGCACAGGCCACCAGGCACTGGGCCTGACCGGGTGAACTGACTCAACGTCACATTCAATAATGATCATAGAAAGCCAAAATGTACATCAGGAGAGCAAATTAGACATGTGTTCAACAGGGCTTTCAAAGAAAGAGTGCTATGGATTAGACAAGGGAAGCAAAGGGAAAAAACAGCAAATAGTCAGGCAAGTGGAGTGGTAGGTGTTAAGTAGGGATAACTTCAGCCATCCTCGAATGCAACTTCAGACCTGTTGCAAAGTCCCCGATTTGCAGGAGGAGCAGGAGATGAACCATGAGTGTGGCAGCTTCAACTTCACGGTGAAACTATCCCCAGGGACGCAGCACGGAGGCTGCTGTTTCCTTCGCCATCTATTATACGGAGCGCACCCTGTTGCCATGGAGAGAACTGTAAAGCAGCCAACATCTTGAACTAAAAAAAAAAAAAAGTCCTCTAGGTTGTATACCAATTAATTAATTTTTTCTTTTCTTTCTTTCTTTTTTTTAAAACATCAATTGGTTGCCTCTTACATACTGCTGTCTGGGGACCTGGCCCAACCCAGGTACATGCCATGATCAGGAATTGAACAGGCAACATTCCGGTTTGGGGGATGACACCCAACCCACTGAACCAGTGGTCAGGCTCCGATTTATTTTGAGCAATGACATTTTTTTTCTGCTCAAACCTTCAATCTTTCAAACTGGTATATAATTGAATTTGGTCAGACCATAGAAAATTGTGGATGTGAGTTTGAATGAAAATTTAAGCATTGCATTTTCCCCCTGATGTACAATATGTAAGGCACTGAAAAAAATAGTTTCACTCACAGTTTCTTCCTCTCTGTTGTATCCTGAGATTTTTACTGCCACTTCATGTTAATTGCCAATATGACATTTCCCTCCTATGTTTACTCTCAGATGATTTTTCTGGGCCACAAAAAAGATAAACCAATGGAAGTATACAATAGCAGGTAACTACTTCTAGCCCTTTTCAGCTGAAAATTGAAATTCAAAGGCTTTGTATCTCTCATAAGCCTTCAGAAAAGTGCTGTTTTTGTGCTGTAGTTGATTATATCTGCTACATAAAAATATAGTTTCCTTTGAGGTTTTGAAGGATACATCACTTGGAAAGCCTCAATACCATGATCAAGTTGATCTTATAACACTTTGTAAGTTCAGACACAGGGGATTTTTCACTAGTAGAGAGTTCATTTTCAGTATTTAGTAGAAAACAGTAGCAGCCACTTCAATCAACTGTGCACTATACTGAAGTATAAGAGGCATCTGAATGTATACACATACTTCACATATGCATCTAAAATGCATTCCATGTGTTGCGAATAAGTGAAATTCCATTCATTTTAGCGAGCACCCATAACTTTGATTTTAAGCCTTAAATTGAGCAAGATAGCTTATAAATGATTTGTAAATTCATTCATTGCGAATGTTTCCTAAGCACCTACTGTGTGTCATCTACCCTTTAAAGCAGTGAAGACGCAAGTTCCATTCCTCATGCAGCTGATATTAGAGTGGATGGCTTATCCTGGTTGTGTAGGTTAGCGTACTGGGAAAGGCTTGCTTGCCAACTATTTCAGTGAGACTTAAACAAACAGTTTCTAATGCTATGTCATCTGAATTGAGTATATATTTTTGTTTGTCCTTTATCTTAGTGCTACAGGTAAAAGGAAGGTTCTCAACATGCTGCGGCATGTGAAGGTTATCTGATATTTCACAACAAAGTTAAAATCAAATTCTTTCAGATCTGATTGTTTTGTTTATCCTGACAGCTAGAAGAAAGTAATGACTAACAGTTATGTCTGAAACAAAACAGATTTCTGTGTTTCAAATAGTTACCAAGACTATTCCCCATTGTTGTCCACTATAGTATCTGCTTCATCCAATGTTTACTAAAACCTGTGGGGTTTTTTTGCATTTTTAAAAATTTATTTATTTATTTATTTATTTATTTATTTATTTATTTATTATTAATTTTATTTAGTTATTTTTTAAGTACAGTTTTTTGTTTATTTTTCCCATCCCAGCCTCCCCCACCCCTTGCTCCCTACCTCCCTCCCATTTCCACCCCCCCTTAGTTCTCATCCCTGTGTCCTTCCTATTTGTTCCTCCAAATCCCTCTTCCTCTTTCCCCTTAACTTCCCTTCCTTCTCCCCTCTGGTCACTATCCCCTTGTTCTCTATTTCAGTGTCTTTGTTTTTTTTTCTGCTTGCTTGTTTGTTTTGTTGTTTAGCTTCCTGTTAAAGGTGAGATCATATGGTATTTGTCTTTCAGCACCTGGCCTATTTCACTCAGCATAATGCTTTCCAGTTCCATCCATGTTGTTGCATATGGAACCATAAACGAGCCCGAATAGCAGCTGCTCTTTTGAGAAAGAAGAACAAAGTAGGGGGGATCACAATACCTGATATCAAACTGCATTACAAGGCCACTGTAATCAAAACAGCCTGGTACTGGTATAAAAACAGGCACATAGACCAATGGAACAGAACAGAGAGCCCAGAAATCAACCCAACTCTCTACAGTCAATTAATATTTGACAAAGGGGGCAGTAACATAAAATGGAGTAAAGATAGCCTCTTCAACAAATGGTGTTGGGAGAACTGGACAGCTACGTGCAAAAAAAATGAAACTTGAGCACAGACTTACACCATACACCAAAATAAATTCAAGGTGGATAAAAGACTTAAATGTAAGTCATGACACCATTAAAGTCCTAGAGGAGAACATTGGCAAGAAAATCTCAGATATTTCACGCAGCAACTTCTTTACTGATATGTCCCCTAGAGCAAGGAATGTAAAGGAAAGAATAAACAAATGGGATCTCATCAAAATAAAAAGCTTCTGCATGGCTAAAGAAAAAAAACTGTGTTTTTAAATTGGTTATATAGTTTCACAAAACTACTATAGTAACTAAGAAATTGCAGATATTTTTAGTATCCTTTTCCCCCTGTAATGAATTCACTCTTTTGACTGGTTAGTGATCCATTTTCACGAGGTCAGATTGCTGGATGGAATTTTGAGTTCTTCCAACTTCAAAAGGCTCATTATGTGATAACATTCACATTTAATTTGAGAGGAAATGCTTCACCAGAGTCCATTTCCTGACCGTGTCTTTGTAAACAGATGTGAATTTGGAAACTTCCTTCAGCCAGTGCCACCTCTTTTTGTCATTCCTGTTTATGTTCTTTTATGATAATTAGATATTTAAAGGTTGGAATTGATTAAGCTTAAACTTACAAGGTATCATGCAATTCCAGAGCTGGAAATGATTCCTTAGGCCCCTCTAGTCCCACCTCCTAGTTTTATGATTGTGGATAGTGAGAGATGAACTAGCTGCAATGATGAAATATCCCCACAGAGCTACATTTGCTACCGTTTAGTTCTATAGACCAGTTCCGGTGCCTGACACTGGGGACGAAGGAAGGAAGGGAGGGAGGGAGGGAGGGAGGAAGGAAGGAAGAAAAGAAGGAAGAAAGGGGGCAAGGGTGAAACCTATATAGTTTTATTAACCAATGTCACCCCAATAAATTTAATTTTAAACAAAAGGAAAAGGAAAGGAGAGATCCTAGATGGATCTTGCCATTCCAAGGAAATCAGCATTGCCATCCGGGGGTTCCTAACCCCAGAGCCTCTGCTGCCAGAGGAATGCAGGTCAGAGTCAGACCTGCCTCTGTATCCATGCTGTATCCAGTCACATGCTAGAAACCAGCAGGAAGGTGTGGCCTGCGATGGGTTCTGGAGCTTAGTAGGCGGGGACATTAGTCAGCAGTCAGAGATCCCTGAGACACATTCTTAGGACCACCACTGTAATCTACATACTATGGCCTTCATTTACCTTGAGTAGAGTTGACCATAGTACTTTTCATTTTTGTTAATCTGTTTGATATGTAATAATAAAAACCTCCTTTGAGTGTTTACTATGTTGTAGACACTTAAAATCTTTACATGTATCATGTAGTTCATCTTCAGATTTTACAGAAGAGTATTTAATAAGGTTTTTTGCACATACAGGCTCTGATGGGCTATTATATCATCTTGATTAAACTGAGAATTATGTTCTTCAGATTTCCCTCACCTGTATGGTCCCCTTATTGTTGAATTAGGCAAAAGAACTTGCAAGAAGTTTGAAAATCAGAAGTAATGCAACAGACATTACTCTCTGAAAGTTGTTTTGCAGGCAGAAGAGATGGACAGACGAAGTAGTGACCAGCATATCTGGGTTCCAGCATATCAGTGTATCTGGGTTCCAGCATATCTTAGTTCTCTGCTCTGCTCATAGGTCGCCTTCCAACAACCTACTGGCCCCGATGATCAGCAGTGGCCTCATGTACAACACCCCCAGATGCTTGGCTACAGACCTGCTGAATGGGTCTTCACAGAAAGATAGTTCTTTGTAAAGCTCTACCTGGGATCTCTTTTTGTGATACTAATTTAGTAACTGAATGTAGTTAACTTCTCGGATTAGCTGCTCGCCAACATTTCTGATCCCTGAAACTCTTCCTTCTAGACCTTCACTGTGCTGGCACCTCCCGCTATGGTAAAATCTACTTCAATTTCACAATAAATCTGTTTTCCCAGAACAGATGGTGGCTCTCCTCACCTGCCAGACCTGACTGATAGAGTAACAGTGCAATAAACACCCATTGAATGAATGGGCAATTTAGACCTCGCTTAGGGATTGAGATATGTATAGTCAGGTTTTAGAGTCCAATATCCTAGGCTTTGGATTAAAGTGAGCACAGCCCTTTGTTTCAAATACTAAATATGCAGGAAGAAAATCTAACTCGAAGTTATTAAAATTAAAGTACCTCACTTACAGTTTTTTCATACAAAAGTTTATCTTACTGTTTCACAGTATGTAAAGTGTAAGTCCAAAATTTCATCAAATAAAAATTAAATAAATTCTAATGTTCCTGGTTGAGATCCAGAATTTTATGGGCAAAGCAGGGAAAAGCATTTTAATCAAGAAACTCTTCAGGACAGGGGTAATCAACCAACCCTCTAGTATTGAATAACTTCTGTGTCTAAGCTTGCCTGCAGAATTTATCTTTAGGATGTGCAATGGGGTTATTTAGTCAGGATGCTGAATGGGGTTATTTAATGTTACTATGTCAAATAAAAATAAGTGTTAAAAGCCATCTTTCAAAAACAATGGCTTTCTTAATACTTTATATCAAACTTTTTTATGAGTAATGTTACAAGACATTTCTTTTTTCTGCTTTTCTACTTTAAATTTTGTACAATACAGAATCAAAATAAGAAAAAATTCACCAAAGGTGCTGTGACAGTAACCTGGGAGAAAAATATTAAGCCAGAATAGCAGTCACACCACACAAGTCTTTTCTGCATTTGTTCTCTGTGTCTGCTGAGTCTCAGTCCTCAACCCAGTCTTCTGTGTGCATGATACACTGTGCAGAGTATCTGATATAAATGTGCATTCACCTCTGGTTCTGCCAATAGGAGTCACTGGAGGAATCTGTAAGGGGGAGGAAGAACAGAAAGGACTTTCCTCCTCTGCCTTGTTTTTTTTTCTCGGTACTGCCTGGCAATGGCAACCGACCCCCCCAAAGTGACTGTTCCCGCTCCCAGAACAAGTCTCATCACAGGCCTTTGATGTCAGCACCAGCCAGGTGGGACCTGGGATCAAAGGTCTGAGCCTCAGCTCTCTAGGCCCCTCCTCTGAGCCACTGCTCTGGTCCATTCTGGTTTTCCCTTTCATTCGCACAGTTCTCTTGCTTGTTCTTAGCTCTGGGTCTACCCCAGTGTTCCCTTTATTCTCCCAGGGCCTCCCACAACTGGGTCACCATGTTGCATATTAAATCTTCTTTGTCGAAACACTCAGTGCGAAATCTGTTTTCCTGACTAACCCAGTTTGATATTCTCAATACTCTATGGCTTCTAACAAATACAAAGAATTTGACATCTCTGGCCTCACCTCCTTCTTGCCCTCAACTATTTCTGAGTGTTTGTAAGGTATCTTTAAATGGCCTCAAGAAACATCCTGTCAACTACCATGAGGCATCTGCAGTTTTTCTTCTTCCTGGTTCCTTGTGATGTCTGTTGCCAAGGTCTCGAAAGCTATAAAACTTAGATTCTGCTAATAGGCATCAAAGGTGAAATCTTCCCCCGAAGGTCCAAATATAGGCCTGGTATTCCTTCTGCTCAACCTACTGTGCCCTCTTCTGGCTCCCAAAAAATCCATCGTAACGTAACCTCCACTTTCCAGAGTTGCTTCCCTTGACATAGTTTGCCATGTGACTTTTGTGGTGGGTTTTCAGTGTCTTTTAGACACATATGCAACAGCTTTCACTTTTATTTTATTGTAAGTGCTACTCCGCGGCAGAGGTCTGAGTCACAGGGCTGAGCTGAAGGGCAATCTGCGTCAGGGACAGAGGGAAGGCCTTAGACCCGCCCACACTCCCACAGAGGGGAGGAGTCCTGCCGCCACGCCTGCCCTAGTTCACCCGGATTATCATTGATTTCATCTGTTTTCTTCTCATTTCCTTTGAAGATTTCATTGGACTAAAGGAGTCTTCTGCTATAAAAATATTTTCGAAACTGTTAGCACAGGGTCTCCAGATGTGCCCAGACTGATCTAAATCCAAAGATAAAAATATCCAAGTTTTGAGCTGAAATCCTTACTATAAATGTAAAAAAAAATATTTGCATGACCCAGGATTTTTAGAATTCAACATATAAAATTTTCCCCAGTTATATAACACTGAATACAAAATAAACTTCTCACTTATTTGTTGAATAATAATGCTACATGTACATAATCTAGGAAACTCAAAGCTTACAGTCCTTGAAACTGTATTTGTGGATCCAATGAACTTATTAGAAAAAGGTGTGGTTATTACACTTAGTGCTTTAGAGGCTCCAGAGAACAAGAAAAACTCTCATCAGTTAAAAAGATCATAAATCAGAACCTATGGATTTCACTGGTTAAATAAGAGAAAGTTAAGGACTGTATTGAGCTTTAGAGATCTCTAATAACATGTGGTACATGGCATTAATATGCATTAGTCCCAACGAGTAAATGAAATTTGCATACGAAAGCTATAAAGTACTAGCAAAGGTGAGGTGTAAATGTTTGCAGTACTCTTCTCCATAAAAATCAATAGTGAGGCAAATATTTGAAAAGGTGAAGAAGGGAAATGAAAATATGGAAATTTAAAAGAAATCAGAACTCTAGGTAGTGGAAGCCATGGAAAAACAAGATTTTAAAAAATAGACCTATTTCTGTCGGTGTAAAAATGCTATACCTTAGTGTTTAGTGTTAACACCAAACACTAAATCTAGCTATGTTAACTAATTTTAACTATGTTAGTTAAAATAAACAAAATGTGAAAAAGTAGTTCTCAAACACTGGGCCATTGACTGTGATATTTTCAATAATTTCTGTGTGATTCCATAGATTTTTCATGTTTTTTTGCAAAAAAAGATAGTTCCCAATAAGTATTTCTTTAGAATATTTTGATATGTTCTATCCTCATAGATTTTGGAAGGGATGCTCTACTGCAGATTTTTCTTTCATGTGTTCTATAAGTTAGTCTCATAGATAGTTCAATGGTTTTCACAAGTGTATTTAATTAGGATACATTTTCTTTACTGCCTATGTTGTGACTGTTAATTGCTGAATAACAGCTATGCATGTTTAGTTTTTTTTTATTTATGACCCATTTAATCCAGTAGGAATTAACGAGACTGTTAATAACTTTAGTGATTAATCCTTGACCTTTGTGAACAAGCATCATTCATGGACTCATCTGCATGATCTCAATGTTGGTCCTGTATGCTTTAACTCAATCTACATTTTAATAGCATCACAGAGACACAGCAAGTATTTTTGATCTCTAGAAGAATTAGACAGTAATTTCCAATGACCTTACAAAAATGTTGGAGAAGTCAACTGTACCTTCCTTTACAAAGAGCAGCGCTTTCCCATCCTCATGAAGAAAGAAATTTTTTGACTCAAACTTCACACCATTTAAGCCACCTGGCCTTGTGGTTCAATTACTTGCAGAAGAAAATTGCCTACTACAAACATGCTAAAGCTAAAACACTATTTTTAGTGGGAAGCTCTAACTACCTTGTAGCTAATGACTCAACAGCTAGCTTTCCCTAACAGACATTCTCCCCTCATTCTTTTAGTAATAGAGAACCCTGGAATTTTAACTGAGCACACGGACGCCCAGAATAAAGATTTCATTTCTCGGCCTCTCCTGAACCTAGGGGCAGCCCATGAGATACGGGTAAAATTAATGTCATCTTCTAGGTATGGACTATAAACAAATACACAGGGCCCTTTTCCCTTCCTTTCGCACTAGCTGGGATGTAGCTAGACTTGCCATCTTTGTCGGTGAGACATGCATCACATGTTAATAAAGATGGAAAGAGTTTAATCTAGTTCTCAATTTTTATGTGAGCTAAGACAGGAATAAGCTTTTATCGTATTTAGGCAACTTTTATTTTGGCTTTTGTTACCACATCCAAACAAGTATCCTAACTCATAAAAACTCGAATACGTAAAAATCCTATAATAGGGTCTTGAATAGAGTGAGTAATTCTGGCTCAACCACTTATTACACTATGAATTTGAGCAAATTACAGTCTCTTATCCTCAAATTCCTTTTCCTTGTAAAAAATGCATGTTGCTATGAGGAGTAACACACACAGGCCATGAAAGTACTATTATTATTAAAGCAGGATGCGAACCCATTTAGTTGTATAGATGTATTTTTGGCCAATAACAATTTCAATAGTTACATTGGAAATTATGTAACTACTGGTTAAACTAGTTATTTATTGTAAGGACATGTTAGCAAAATCTTTTCAGGCTTATCTCACCATTTGTTAGCCTACACTCACCAATTTTATAGGTTAAATTTTTCTATTGTATGGAACTTTATGGCATTTATTACTTTTTGGCTATGGGTTAGATTATATTGAGGACTGACATTTAGGTACAACCTTAACTTTATCCACAGAGACATCTTGTTTCAATTCCATGAACTGACCTACCCCAGCCTGGGCCCTGGAAGCTCCATAGTTCTCATTGAGTTTGTTAGGCCTCCTCCAGCTTGATGTCTCTGCAACTCGAACAGTGTATTTGCATGCTTGCAGCATTTGAAAGTTTGTTTTCTTTAAACTATGCTGATCAATACATTGCTATAAGAAGTCATAGTTAATAATCTTCTTTGAACATTGTCTGCAGGACACAAGGTTCCCTGATTACACCGGATCAGCTTTTCTGAAAGTGTGATTCAGTAAACTAAATCGCACGTTGCATAGCAAGATGGGTTTCTTTCTAAATGAATCTAGGGAATGCTAACTTAACACAGTTTAACAGGATTCTTTTCTGTAGGACTCCCGTGAAGACTTGAATGTGATAAATTGCCACAAATCACCAGGAGAGAGTATTGATTGAAGCATGTTTCAGAACTCACTTGATCAAGTAGTTTTTGTTTTCATAGGCATTATATAGGCCTACTATGAAACCTTAGTCTGGAAATGTTAATTTTATGATCAGCTGAAGCATGGTTTTTGGGGAGCTTCGTGGGTTCTCTGTCGGCAGGGCCATCCCATCAGACTAAACCATCATTCAAATCCTTTCTCAGGTCTATGCCTTGCTCCCAAACCCCCTTTAAACACTGTGTCCTGAAATAATGACCACACCCAGGGCCTATCCTCAGGCCTAAATCTGGCTTTTTCCTCTTCATTAAACCTTGCCACTGAGGTTCTAGGAGGCCTAAGAACAAAGAACCTTAAGTTTTTCTCAAGACTTTGAAATGCTCTCTTTTCCAGAAAGCAAATTCATTTGCTCTGAATTCACAATAATACCAACGTGGCTTGTGGATGACCCACCTGTTAATCTTATTGGCTGAATCCATTTTTCTTTCTCACAAACTAGTATGAGTTATAAGATTATTTTCTATAGTCAAAGATGCCAAAAGGAACCTGTGAGCTTCAAATTAAATTCAAAATAAATAGCTCAACTCCCAGGGAAACTATAAATTTCACTAACTGTTAGAAGACAGGTGAATCAGAACACTGTTGAGGGAGTGGATGAACAGCTTTGCAGACTTGGGTATTGTTATTGTTTCGTATTGTTTAATAGGAAGATTACAGTCTTGTACGGGCCTGTACCTGAGACATGCCTTGCTCAGTGAAAGATATCTATCAATAACACAAAGATGAAAGCTACCGTTAAAGTTTGTTATCTGGGCAAACCTTTGGCTATGGATGCAAGAATCCCTTTAAATAGCCTAGCCGCACTATTTATGCTAATAACACTTCAATTCCAAAGAGAGGTGCACTGCCTGATGTCGTAATTATAGTGAAGTAGGCCTATGCCTCTGAGAGCCGTACTAAGCTGGAATTCCAGGTACACCATTTCCAAGGCGTGTGACATTGGGAAAGTTACTTAAACGTCTAAGTATGCTCAGCTATTACATGAGGCTAATGACAGAATTCAGTTCACAAGTTGCTGTGAGGATTGAGGGAGGTTATGTGCTGAGCTTGTGTATTAATAACTGTGGGTAGTACTTAATAAATATGACCAGCCACACACGCATGCATGCAGGCATTCCCACAAAAATGAAAGACTCCCGTGTTTTTGATGTAGTGCCATATTCTCTTTATAATTTCTGTCTACCAAGTGATACACTTAACCACAGGCTCTTACCCAATAATCTTAGTCATGTTAGGTGTAGTACATAAAGCAGTTGCAGGTTTAGCTTTGAAGAAGGTAGACAGCACTTGGTACATCTGAAATAACAATGGCTGTGTATCTTGACTCAGCCTTGCTGAAAGCTGTGGAGTGCATCAGAAAAGTTGGAGGTAGGTACTCTGTTAAAAGAAAGCAACTGAAATACCCAAAGGGAGCAGAGCAAAGGTGTCAAAAGCTGGTGGCTGAAGGGAAGTATTTGTAGCATCTCAGGAGCAACAGGTCGACTGTGGACTCCAACAGTGGGTTTTTTGTTGTTTTTTTGGTGGAGGAGAAGGGTGGGGACAGGGTTGGGAAGAACTAAGAAAGAGCCAGGAAATGACAGCTGCGTGTACCGTGTAAGAGATGACTCTTCTCCTCTATCTCCTCTTCCCACTGAACTGACCCATGGTGGGGCCTGATACAGCACCTAGTGAATGGAGTCAGGAGGTGAGCAGGTGGGAGAAGAACGTTCAGCTCACAGCCCCAAGGAAGGCTTCTAGACCGGAAGCAGGTCGGCAGGAAAGGGGTTGGTGCCTGAGGACAGCACAATTTATATTGAGTGAAATATACTGGAGTTAGTCTGCTTTGCTAAATCAGACTGGACAGTTTTGTCATACAACTTTGATTGTTCTTGTCATTGACACAGATCAGAAAATCTCAAGGACCCGTGCTAGTTCATTCAGGGGCAGAAGAGTAAGTTCAAAAGCACAGTTTAGAAGGGACAATGGAAGAAAAACTGAAGTTCTTCATATTTAATTTTTCTCTGTTGAAGTCAGCTGGCTGAATGAAACATTTACCAATCTGATGATTGTATAAATGTGCTGCTCTTTAGTTGAAAGTGCACTGTGCACTTTATGAAGATAAGCTAATGAGTTAAATTGGTGCCTTTATTTTATTATCACTGTTTTAGTAAAAATTGCCCCCACCCAGGGGATAAAAACAAGTGACAGATTTCAGTACTGTTTTACTTTCTTGGGGTTTTTTTGGAGATGAATGAAAAACAAAACAAAACTAAACTAAAAAAAAACCCTCTTTTAGTGCCTAGTAACTGCAATGAAAGTGCCAAACATTCATGGCCACAGGAATGCGGGAGCAGCAGTGCCTTTACAAGTGAAAGAAAGAGAAGCTCAATGGAGCATGACTGCTGCAGTCTCTGTAAGATGCTCGCAACACGTACGAGCAGAAGCTGTGAATCCTGATTGCTAACCCAGATTGAAGTTGAATCATTGTGGCTGAGAGTTTCCACAGGAAAAAAAAAAATAAAACCAGTACACAGGATGCTACAGAAGCCACGTGGAGTGAAGGAAATGCGAACATGAGAACTGGGTCTTTGAAGGTCGGCACACCTGCTGTTTAGCATCACTGATAGGGTGTGTCCTATTTCACACATAGAACATGATCAAACAGCAGTAGATATCCTTTCTAAAAATATGTTAAAATATGGAGAACGCAACCTTTTCAGACAGAAAGAGAAGTTATATGGAACTTTGTTTTCTAAAGTAAGAGCGGCCATTGATGGCATAGAAGTCACTAGTACAATGTACAAACTACCTGAAGTCAATGACGAATGGACTTTTAAGCCAGGTGTCCATTTCCTGCGCTCTTAGATGTAGAGAGCACAGGAATGC
This sequence comes from Artibeus jamaicensis, assembly GCF_021234435.1. Classification (NCBI taxonomy): domain Eukaryota; kingdom Metazoa; phylum Chordata; class Mammalia; order Chiroptera; family Phyllostomidae; genus Artibeus; species Artibeus jamaicensis. The sequence goes on from NW_026521954.1 coordinate 5,967,623, forward strand.
ATGTTATGCATGTTATGTTTAAACCATATGAATTTGCTGATGTTTGTCTATATTTACCTCAACCCCTTTGTAATCACTCAGAGGTCACCTTTTACAAATGCTCTTATTTGCCTGGAACATATCTTTGTACACACACGGAGAGCACACGCAGCTCACTCTCACCCAGCCTTATCTTCTCAGTTTAAATGTCACTTATTTAAAGGGAATCCTTTGATTTACCAATTAAAAAGACCAATCCCTTTATTATTCTCTTTTTCATAAAATCTTGTTCATTCCTCATACCACAAATGTTGGAGAATCTTGTTTGAGATGAATGGATAGATAGAGCAGGCAGATGAGGAAGCAAATATAAGTGTAATCGCCTCTAGACAGGTATCAGGTTCTGGAAGCTATGGACACACTCAGACTTCTTATAGGGCGTACGGTTTGGAGGAGCGCCACAGAACTCTGGCTCCCTGCCAGAATGAGGAGAATGAGGAGAGGAAAGAGCAGGGCTCCTGAGTCCAGTTTCTCTTTCCAAATACACTGAATAAAAAAGTTACTTCACTGTCATATAGATTGAATGCACATGTGTGTGATGGGTTGTGGGGGTGGAGATGGGAGCAAAGAGAGGGGAGACTGGTTAGCAACTCCTTGCACCTGAAGTAAAGATTGGGAATAGGGAAAAATAAATATTTCCTTCATTCTGAATTAAATTGTACTAATTTGAACCAAATGCAATGACCGTTTTTGAGGTAAATATAGACAAACACCAGCAAATTCATATGGTTTAACCATAACATGCATCTATATGTTCTATATATATGAACTATAAAATAGGTATGTATGCACTCATAGATAGATATACTATATAGTATATTTAGTGTTTGTATCGATGTATATGAGATCTGTCCGGAAAAGGTCCAGCTATTGTTATGTAACAAGAATGGTTTGCCTGGCATCACTGTAAGCTGCCAGCCAAGAAGAGTGGACTGGAATGTGCATGTGTGAACAATGAGAAATCCATTTTACTGGTCAGTGGGGGCGGTAGATGCTGTTAGGTGAGCATATGCACTGTGTGGCCATCACACTCAAAATGACCGAGCGTGTTGAGTGATGAATCTGCATAGAATTTTGTGTTAAGCTTGAACTTTTCTCTGCAGAAACTGTTCAGATGATTCAGAAGGCCGCAGCTGTGGGCAACTAGTGATTGGCAGCTTCATCATGACAACATACCCATTCATGCATCACATCTTGTTCACAGTTTTTGGTGAAATATCAAATCACCCAGGTGACTCAGCCCCTCTACAACCCAGATTTGGGGCTCCACAATGTCTGCCTTTTCCCAAAACTAAAATCACCTTGGAAAGGGAAGAGATTTCAGACTGTTGATGAGATTCAGGAAAATATGATGGGGCAGTCCATGGTGACTTGGAGACGAGAACTCTGTGAGGTCCCAAGGTGCCTACTTTGCAGGGGACTGACGTATCATTGTCCTCATTGCAAGGACGACTGAGAAGAGTACTCCAAGAGAGGTAACAGTACTTCTAGAATACAAATGGTAATACAAAAAGCTCCTCAATACACACAGTGGAAAGCCCACGGACAAGCTCGGTAACAGTAAAATGAAAGGGTAGTGGGACAATCCAAAAGATGGTATTGCACGGGTTCTGGCACAAATAACACCCCTTTTTATTACAAAATTGTAAGTGTGTGATTCTGTAGCATAACAATATCACACTCAGGCATACCACCTGACCTTTTAGATGAAATGTTCAAATTAGAACTGTACATTATTACACCCATATTATTACCCTACCAACCACACTCAAGCAGGTGTTGCTTCTGAATATGCCTGAACACAAGGCACATCCTTTTTGCCCAAAAACTAGGCGTCAGAAAAGAGGACATTATGGTCAAAACTTTAAAAGTCTTCCCTGAGGCATCACAGCAGAATGCTTAAGGTAAAGACTTTGAATCCACCTTATCTGGGTTCAAATCCTTTCTGCCGTATTTATTGCTCCCCAGTTCTTAGATAAGATCACCTCTCTAAGCCTTGGGTTCTTTACTGGCTACAAAAGGAGATAATGATCACTCCTCCCTTCCAGCCTGGCCAAGAGGATTAAGAGTTCGTTCAGTGTAACCAGGCCGTGGATGCGGCATCTCTGTCATGGGAACTCTACATACAAGTCTTCGATTACAGTGCCTTAGTCTGAACTGCAAACTCCCACAGGACTGGAGTCGGGGGTGGGGGGCGCAGCATGAGACATCCTCAATCAGTCCTACTGTGGGATTGGGGTCCACACAAAGGCCACCGACAAAATTGGTTTAAAATGGAAGGAGGCAAAGATAGTTAAAACAGATTGAGTAATCATTATCGGGGTATGGCACCCAATTTTGAGTGTCCTATGTTGTAGTGCAAGCTTACCTTTAAAAATCGTTCAAAAAGCCAGAAGCTGGTGGAGATGGCTATTGTACATGTTTAGGACGAATGAGAAGAAACAACTTCTTAATATAAAGCAAGTGGAAATGTGGTTGGTAATAAAATTCTCAGTGACAGAATCATAAAAGGATTCAGATAGTGAACGAACGTCAAAAGTAATGAGAGAAGTGAAAAAAGTATGCTCTGAAAAAAAACTCACTGATGATTCGAAATGTGTTTTTCATGATAAAGTCAATGATGACAAGTTAAAATTTGAATAAAATTATTAAAAATAGAAATGGAAAAGGCAACATTTATGCATCAATGTATAGTTTTACTTTTATATTTGTTTACCTAAAATGAATTAAGTATTAAATAAATAAGTAGACATGCCTATTTTATCTATATCCCTAAAATGTTGTATTTGGCAAAAATGTAACTGGGGTTTCTTCAGAGAACACTGGAGGGATTACTTTAAATTCTGTTGCGTAAGCACTTCTGGTATCAGTGATGTAGACAGGCCTGAGAGGGAGGTCAGACTTGAACCTGTGTTGAAGGATAATTAGAGAAAGGAGAATAGAACTACACATATTAAGGGATTTCTATTGCTCTTGGTGCCTTGCTATGTAATCATACTACATTCTCATAGGTTTTATTATCCCCTGTTTACAGATGGGAAAGTTGAGGCTCAGAGAAATCAATGAGTTGGCTCAAAATGCCACAGCCCACACAAATCAGGTTTCATTCCGAGTGCGGGCCTGCCTGGTGCAGCTCTGTGCTCTTCCCGGAGGTGATCCAGTGCACAGGGTGGATCCGGGGGAAGACTGGGCTTAAATTCTCTCTCCCTGACGACCCTAATTGGTGTAAATTGCTCAACCTCCCTTTCTAAAGTTCCTTATCATGGGTATGATAACATCATCTCTTCAAGGAGCTGTTGAGATAATTAAAATGAGCTTGTACAGAGTGATGGGAATAGCAACTGGCTATAAATGCACTGTGGGTGTTAGTCTCCATGATGTGAAGAAAAGGTTAGGGAGGAAGAGGAGGGAGAGGAGAGGAGGAGGAAGAAGATGATTTCTAGTCTCTGAAATTGTCTCTTTTGGAACCAGAGTGCATTCTGGATAAGAGGGGTGGGAGGAGCAAAGACAAAGTCGACCACGAACAGAGCCTGTACCTGGCATGTACCTGCTCTTTACTCAACATGGAGGAAACAGGACTGGGAGTGGGTCATTCGGACTAAATCCAGCCTAGAGGAAAACTGCTGGGAACATATACACAATATCCTTGGCAGTAAACAGAGTTTCACACCTCAATTCTTCTAAAGTTAATTTTCCTGTTTTTTGATTTCTGAATGCCCCACTCTGAAGGCTGCTATGTAAATAATTTAGAGTCTACAAATACAGCCTAGTTTTGTTCACTTTACATACTATTTATTATTTAACCCCTTTAAGTCTCAATTAAGCCTATATTTATGAAATTGGGAAAACATTTCCAACTCATAGAGTTGTTGTATACATACAACATATATATTAAATGTTTGGCTAGAACCTGGTATGATTAATGACCGAGTAATAAAAGGTGGTTTCTGCCACAGTTCCTTTATCTTTTATGATCCTCCATGTAATAAGATTTTTAAAACCAGCATACATCTTATAAGCAATGTGTGCATTCAATGGGGGAACTTTGTTTCTTCACTTCCCAGAGAGTTATTATTAAATGATTGCTGTGCCTCACAATTCTTAACTTTATTTCCCCTCAGACAAGACTTTAAATCCAGAGGTTGTATTGTAGGTGCTAACTACTGTATTACTGTATTTTCAAACTATCAAAAAGTAAGTGTTCAATAAAGTTTTTAAACAATAAATGACTGAATGATAATCAAGGAACTAGGACACACTGTTGCAAAGAGGCACAAAGTCCCAATTAGTTTATAAAATCTTCCAAGAGAGGTAACTTCAGGACAGAACAAAGCCTGGTGTTCCGAGACATACCATAACCGATGCAAGAATTTTTGTTTAGTTATAACCTACCTTGTTCAGAAAGGGATTTAAGGTGGCTTACAAAGATAAAAATAATTGAAAGTATGTGAGAACTCTGAGAGGGAGAGCAAACAACTTAAAACAAAACAAAAACAAAAGGGTACGGACTTAAAATGAAGCCAGGAAAGAGCCTACAGGAATCCAAAGAAAAAACAATTCTTGAGGTTTAGAAAATGTCAAGAAAACTTCCCTGGTGGAAATAGGATATGCTCGGAAGTACTGAAGTTGGAAAGAAACTGGGGACCGGTGTCTCTGCAGCTGCCACGGCGGAGTCCGAGTCTCTGGGAGCAGGAGTGTGTTTTCTGGGTGCAGCTATGTTGATGAAGATGGTGCCTCTGAAGGCCTGGGCTCCTGGGAAGCTGCCCACGCGCTGTACTTCAACAATTATCTCATTTTTATAATAAGTTCACCACTTTCCCTAATTGCTTCACGTCTATCAACAGATACAGGGGAAAGATAAGGACATTATGTCTGTCAAGGGAGAGAATTTCAGTCTGTGAAGACATGATTTTAAAAATAAAACCAAGGAGTAGGCCTTGAAGTCATGGCAAACAAGTGGATTTTAGAAACTCATACTGGAAGCACACAGGTTTTTTGTTGTTTGTTTTTGATTCCTTTATTTTCTTTTTTTTTTTTGAAAGATTTTATTTATTTATTTATTTTTTGTAAGAGGAGGGAAGGGAAGAGGGAGAGAAACATCAATGCGTGGTTGCTTCTCCTGCACCCCTACTGGGGACCTGGCCCACAACCCAGGCCTGTGCCCTAACTAGGAATTGAACTGGCAGCCCTCATGGTTTGCAGGCCAATGCTCTCAATTCACTGAGCCACACGGGGCAGTGCTTATTCCCTTATTTTCTTTTGCTGTCTCCTTAGTATCACTAAGAGTAGAGCGTCAAGAGCCCCGTGTCAACTCTAAGGGGGAATGTCTTTCCTGGCTCAATCCTTAGGGGGGAGATTGGAGCGTGGTTCTCTCTCCCCTCCAGGAGAAAAGACAAGGAAGAGAAATTTAAAATATCAATGTGAAGTCCTAAGGGGAAAGAGTTTAGATCCAAACTGAAAATCACCTCCAGCTTTTAAAGCTATGTCTGCTTGGGCAAACTGCTCTGCCTCTCAAGCTCATTAACTAGAAAATGGGTATATTTCCCTTCCTCACAGGAATGACTTAAAGTAGCATCCTATATAATGGACTCAGCCAAATAATCAGTACTGGGCTCAGTAAGTAAAGACTCCTGTGCTCACTCATTGCAACTTTACCGAGAAACAGCCTGGGAAAACGAGCGCCCCAGGTGAATCAAGTTTGGGAAATGCTCAGGCAACTTGGAAAGTAGTAGAGCAACACTAATAATCAGTGGTGGCGAGGTTCCGCCCTGTTGACAAGCAACCAACCCATCCCGAGCGCATCAGCAAACCCACTGGCCGGCAGGAGCCGGGGAGCGGTCACGGGCATCTCCCTCCCGGGAGGACACAGCGCCCCCCCCCCCCCCCCCCGCCCCATCTCCCCTTCTGGACGCGCCCTCGCAGCCTCCCGCGGGTCCGGAGCCTCCGAGCCGAGGTGCGCCAGGTGGCGCGGGTGCCAGGCGCGGCCAAGCGGCGGCGGACTGAGTCAGCCGCCCAGCTATGCTGCGGAACCGGGACGGCCGGCTCCGCCGCCCCCGCCGCTGAGCCCGGGCTGCCCCCGCGCCGGGCGCCAGCTCCCCGCCCCCGCGGGACCGGAGGAAGCGGCCGAGGCGCGGCGCGGGAGCACCTGGGCTGGGCGCCGGCGGCGGGCCCGGCGCTTCCGGAGCTGCGCGCTCCCCGCGCTCCCGCCTCCAGGTGCGGCGGCCGCGGCGCGCGGGCGGGTGACAGCGCCGCCCGCGTGGCCGCTGTCCGGGCAGCCGGCGGCACCGAGAAGGAGGAGGCCCTGTGCCTGGGACCGACGGGTGAGGAGCGAGGAGCCGGGCGGGGAGAGACGTCGGCGCCCGGGCTCCCCCTCCTCCCGCCTCGCCTCCGGAGCCCGGCGGCCCTCGTGCGAGGTGAGTGCCGGGGCCACGGGGTGCGCCGGGCGGCGGGGACCTGGCCTGGGTGCGAGGACCGTCTAAGGTGGGGCTGGGACTGTGCGGTACTTTTGCGGGTAAATTTCCAGAGCGCCAAGTGCTGGGCTCTGGTTTCAGCCCCTTGGATTTCGCTCCCGCGTGTGGGCGTCTAAAAGGAAACCAGAAGCGGGTAAGGGATACAAAAAACCCACTTACTAATGTGACTTGGCCCTGGAGGGTGACAGTCCGGATAGACAGCTAGAATCACCCTCCACGTCCCCTCCCCCAAAGAAAAATAAACAAAAAGGAGCCGCCCTTCAGCGAGTTTCAGGCACCAAGTTATTGACTCTCTAGAGATAACGAGTTTGCTCTGATCTTCGAGCCCCCCGCATCCTGCTTGCTGTACGCCGTGAGACCACAGGCCTGTACATTCACTGTAATTACAGTCATTTGACTTCCACCTGCCTCAACCTAACACCCTGCAGGGCAACCAGTCGGCTGTGAGTTGACCAGATTGATCTTTCTCTGTGACTTTTGGAGACTGGTCTCGAGGAAATGGGTGCCCATCTCATTTAGTAAAGTAAGTTCATCCTGGCTTGTTTTCTTAAACACTTCCCCCGCCTCCTTGCGGCAATCTGGAGTTTTTGTTTTTTGTTGGTTTTTTTTTCCCCCGTTGGGGGAGGCTTTGTGAAATTATATCGTGAACTATAACCTTTGATAATTACAGGAAAATAGAAGCTGGTTTGTGTGGAGTAATATTTTAGGCTGTTGCAAGTTTGCATGGTGATAGCAGCATTTTTTTTGCAAGTGTGTCCTTGAAGTAGGCTGCTCAGTGGACTGTATCCTTTTGTTTTAAGAAAGCATATTGAAAAAGAAACTATTTTTAAAATTACCTTTAAATGGATGTCATTGTGATTACCAATTGCAGAATTGTACTTACAAACTCAGTATTGATTTTCCCTTACTTAAGTACTCTGCAACCCAGCGAGTTTGTGGCATGTTGCCCATAAGGACTGTAATTAGAAGATGAAGCTATGGCAGTTTTAAAACGGAAGTTAGCTTTTTTAAGGAAAAGGAGAGAAAAATACTTCTAAAAATTCATGCACTTACAATAGAAATATTGAAGGAAAACCCTCATGACATTTCTCTGATTAACAGTGTGTAAAAAGAAAGGAAAAGTAAAATGGGTCATGGAAGTAGGTTAAAGTTTAAAGTAGAAATATCTCCTTGGTTCCTTTTTAAATGTACAGGGTGGGGCAAAAGTAGGTGTACAGTTGGGAGTACAGGAAGCAGAGTTTACTCTTGTAGTATTATTTATTGTATTATTTTCCATTTGAACAACTGTGCACCTGCTTTTGCCCCACCCTGTATATTTAACATATGCATTTCAGGTGAGTGTTAACACCAGGAATATTTTATGAGGACTTTATTTGTCAGTACTCTGAGATTTATTAAAATACCTGGAAGGTAAATCAAATGACTTGTTAAGACTTATCTATGTGGGCGTGTATGCATTTGTTTTTTCCTTCTGTAAGCTTGTCGAATTTTGTGTTGTCCATGAAAGGAGAAGCTGATGGTACATTTGAAAACAAATTCATAATCACCTATCACTACAACCTTCTCCATAGATACTCAATGAATACTTTTCAATTTAACTACAGTGACTATGGTTAAGTATAGAATTTATGTTATAACTAATTGCTACTTTCTTATAAACTCTCTGTGACTATGACATTTTAAAAACTTGCTTAAGGCGCTGGGTTATAGACCTCATGATATCTAGGAAGGTTTTCTTTTGTTACTTTGTACCCCAGCCGCCCTGCAACTTGGAGACCATTTGGTGAAAGGTGCTGTAAAAGTGCTAAGTGATGGTCATTGCTGTGATAGCTTTATTTTAACAAGTGTTCCCCGCCCTCCATTTATTTATTGGCTCAGTGGATTCAAGCTTTTCACTTGCTCTAAGTGGATGGTTTTTTTACATTCTCTGCAAAATATTAATTAGGTAGAGAACTTGTCATTAATTTGTTCAAAGTATTTCTTAGCTTTGACTAGAAATGATTAATGAGAGATAAGAGGCTGTGAGATGTCTTCATCTTTTTTATGAAGTCTTAGACCAATGTAGTTGATCATTTTAGGTTTCTTTTAAGCTTTGGCCAGATTGAATATTTAATGGTAGGTAAACCCCGTTGCTCGCTTATTTTCTTAACCGAACAGTCAAGGGTATTCTTCTCACATGATCTTTTCTAGTTAGAAATTTGATCTGTGAAATTTTGTAACAGTTTTGACTCAGCACGAATTTGCGCCCTCGCCCATGCCATGGAGGAAACACAGGAGTCCTGATGTGGGTGAAAGCAATCATTTTGAGCAGTTTTAGGAATAAAACTACCAGTGAAGAAATAGGGAGAATTACGTTTCTGTCTTCTGCCATTTGTGTACAGAGATGTGTGCCTAGGTAACGGCTTGTTAGGGACGAGCTGATGAAATAGTGCATCTGCCTTTATGATTCTCCCCAAAATGGGATGCAAAAAGGACTGTTACATTACCTAGCTTTAGGAAGAGGAGAGAATGGTTTAATCCCACAGAGTTGGACAGATGATCAAGAAAGCGTGGAAGGGAAGTGTGGTCTCTGTGCTGACTGCCAGGTGACTTGGCCTTGGTGGGTCGTGTTGGGGAAAGCGGTTGCCAGGGTGCTTCCCCAGTCTGTTGGTGAAGTTGAGTCTCCAGCCTGCTCTTCTAGGCCCTCCATCTCCGGTTGCAGCTTCCTTTTCTGGTGTCACCTTTCTTTGAACTCTTGGTCCCTCCCAGCTACTCTCATCTCCTTGCTATTGTTAGGAGACATTTTTTCCCTCTCTGTCCCCTTTGTGGCATGCCTGCTAATCAGATGCTGCCACCTCCTTTTGCTGTATTTCTTCTGTCCATCTTAAAGCTCCCACCTGTAACTCCTTCTCTGAGCACTCCATCCTCCAGGCTCAGTTTACTGCCTATTTCACTGTATCCATGAAGCTGATGTGAGATTTTGAGAATTCCCTGGCAGGCATGAAAGATGATGGTGCTCCCTCTCTGTACTTAAAAATAAAACAATACTTCAAATGTGAATCGCGTGAAAGTCAAGGTCACAACATTTGATTTTTGTTATCATTACTATTTTTAGTGTTGTTTTGGGTACATCGGAGTCTTCCAGTTCTGCTATTCCTTTCTCACTGGCACGTACTGTCCTGGTAGACAAGGGACTGTTCATACACACACTGCTTTCCTTGGCTTGTAGTCCGTCTGATCTACCCTTTGGTTCTAAACTCTTTGAGGGAAGACACTGCATCTTTACTTCCCTTGTAGCACTTAGCACAGTTCTCAAATGAGATAATAGGTGGTGTTATCTTGAACTGCAAATATTTCCCACTATTATCTTGGAGAGAGTAAATTGTGTGCCTTAAATATTTATTGAATGAATAATTATAAGTAAGCAAATCCATAAGTTGGGAGACAGTTGCTGAGATAGCCTTTTTTTTTTAAGAAAGAGAGACTTTGGCAGTTGCAGAACCACTAGGAACAAGCCCTCAGATTCAGTTGGAAAAGAGGTCAGGGCGCTATTTATAAATGCAAGGAGAGGAAATGGTTCACAGTAGGCTATTTTGAAACATCTGGTTGTTAGTCTAAAAATGCAGCTCAAATTCAGAGAAATGGTTGGGCCCATATTTCTATTAAATTTAAAAATTTTAAAATTTTAAATATAATGTATATATGAAAAGTGCACATAAGTACATAAGTGTACCTTTAAAAATCTTTTCATTGACGTATAATATCAGTTTTGACCTGAGTAAATTAAACGTTAAAGCCCTGTCCAGTGTAGCATGAAGTGGGGCATAGTCTGAAGGGGCAGTTGTGCCTGTGTTCCCACCAAGGGTTTCAAGGTGTCTGATTCTCCTTCTTCTGGGCGTGGCCTGGCAGGAGAGAGGGCAGGAGAGGGCTGGCACCGGGCAGAGGGAGCTGCCCAGGTGGTCAGGGCACGCAGCTGGAGGTTCTCCACAGTGATGCAGGCTTCCACTTACTAGTTTGAATTATCCTACTTATGCTCTTGTAGGAGCTTGGGAAGATGAAACCTTTCTCCGGTTACCCAAGACTTAGGGCTGCTCTTTAAGAACCTCTAACAGAAAACAAGTCCCAGACATTAGCCAGTTAAGGTAAAATCTAGGTGGACAGCTGGAAAAAGAAAAGACTTACTGAAACTAAGTGAACGAGGGAGATTATTGACCACGTAGCTATTGAGATGGTATCTAAAAAGCCTAATCTAGGTACTACTTATGCTACAGATAACTTCTCATAACAAGTAAAGGAATCATCACTTCTGGCCTTCACCGGATATGGAAGTGACTATTAAGTTCTAGAGTTTGAAAGAGTTGTATTTTTCAGAGTGCCCAGTCAGTATAATAGTCAAAATATAACTCAGAACAGTAATTTTTCCTTGACCCAAGTCATGAATGCTTTTGCCCAGGGTCTGGCTATTTCAGAGCTCAGCAATGCTTGTTACTTGCCCGGGTCTGTTTTAAGATCATGTATATTTACTCATTTCAGCCTCAAAACAGTGCTGTGCTGTAGGCATTATTGCTATCACTGCTTACACATCACAACAGTGAGGCTCAGATGATTGAAGGAACTTTCCCAAGGTCATGCAGCTGGCACACAGTGGCGCTGAGGTCACTGATGATCACAGACTTGGCCTGTGTCCCAAGTCTAAGGTCTTCAGTAAGATCCTCGTTCTCACTACTCCAACCACATCTGTATTTTGCTAAGTTAATACGACTATCTTCACTGCTATGGTGGGTACTTTGTAAGCTTATTAGAGGAGTAATTTACAGTATTGACTTAAAAGAATGTAATTTTACTAGGCGGGCAGAAGAATACCAGTGAAACTAAGATCAATAATCTATTACGAATATGACCAAATGAATATTGTATACAGCAGATGAAGTAATAATAATAGTCAACATTCATTATTTTTTTATCTTATTGATTGTAGAGAGAGAGAGACAGACACACAGAGAGAGACATCAATTTGTTTTTTTCCACCCCTTTATGCATTCTTTGGTTGAGTCTTGTATGTGCCCTGAGTGGGCATCAAACCCACAATCTTGGCATATCGGAACAATGCTCTTATGAACTCAGCTACCTGGCCAGGATGATAGCCAACATTTATAATTCATGCCAGGTACTGTTATATGTACCTGACATATTTTACTTATTTAATCCTGATAGAAATCCTACCAGATATGAGGTATTTTATCCTTATTTTATAGATGAGGAAACTGAGCTCCAGGGAAGATAAGTAATGGGACCAAGGTGCAGTGCACAGTTAACCAGTGGGGAAGGACCAAGGTGCACGGTTAACCAATGGGAAGGACCAAGGTGCACGGTTAACCAGTGGGGAAGGACCAAGGTGCAGTGCACGGTTAACCAGTGGGGAAGGACCAAGGTGCAGTGCACGGTTAACCAGTGGGGAAGGACCAAGGTGCAGTGCACGGTTAACCAGTGGGGAAGGACCAAGGTGCAGTGCACGGTTAACCAGTGGGGAAGGACCAAGGTGCAGTGCACGGTTAACCAGTGGGGAAGGACCAAGGTGCAGTGCACGGTTAACCAGTGGGGAAGGCCAGCTTGGAATCCAGGTAGCCGGACCCAGGAGCTCTGCGCTCCCTGTGCTGCAGCCTGGGTGAGTGAACAAGGAATGAAGGGGCATGGAGTAGGTAGGGAAGATGCATGGACATGGTAGTACATGCTTGTGAGACTGGAATTGGCCCCTGAAGGAGGGGAAAAGCCCAGGTATGTAGAGGGAGTTCCACGTGAATAAAAGCTGAAAAGCTGGCTCAAATACTGGCTCTAGTCAGTCTGCCTGCCTTCTTACCATGTTCAACAACAACAATGCAAACCCACAGAGTACTGGACTATTTTAAGTGTATAGTTCAGTGGCGTTAAGTGTATTAACATTGCTGTGAAGCAGATCTCCAGAATTTTTCCTACCTTCCAGAACTGAACCTCTATATCCATTAAACACACGCCCTCTGCCCCCAACCCTGGTGAGCGCCATCCTACTGTGTACTTCTTTGAATTTAACTATCCGTCTCATATCAGTGTCAAACAGCATTTGTCTTTTTCAGATGGGCTATTTCACTGAACATAATGTCCTGCAGGTTCGTCCCTGTCGGTAGCACATTGCAGAATTTCCTTCCTGTTTGAGGCCACGTGGTAGCCAGCGTGCGTGGAGCACATTTTGTTTATCCATTCATCCGTCCGCACTTGGGTTGCTTCCGCTCCCTGCGTCCTTTTGCATCACATTTAAAGTCATGGTTAAGTACCTTTTGAGACAATGCCCCAACAATGTCTGTTCTAGTCAAGCAGTTTCTTGTTTGACTTTCTTTTCATCCCATCATCATTGACTGCTCAGGTGGCCAGTGAATTCTTTGAGGGTATTTGATAATTTTAATAAACTAAATTCTAGATGAACATTTCTTCACACAGGAATTTCGAAGATGTTATCCCTTAACTTGCCATTGATTCTCAAATCTCAAGTAATTAAATGTAAATGAATGTAGGCTTCCGTATTTATCCACTTACCCACACATATACCCACATATACCCACAATCAATTTGAAAAGATGTACGAAGCTTGGGCTGGCACAGCATAGTATATTTAAATAGCATTTCTCTAGTGACTGGAGCCCTTGGTGGTCAGAGGAGAGAAAATATGAAGTCCTCCACCCTCTCTACTGTGAAATAAGTTGCGTAACTGGTCGGCAGCACAGGGGGTGGAGTCTGACTCTCAGAATTCTGGCTCTACCGTTTTTCTGTTTCATGTGCTGGTGGCCTTGGACATGAGACCTTCCTCCTACGGCAGCTATGAGGATTGCGGAAGACCCTACGTGGAGGGTTTGTTACCATGCCACAGATATTGGCTGTTCTTATTAGCAATAAAAGTCTGAAGGAGAGCGAGAAAAGATGGATGTGTTTTGATGGTTGGGAAGGTGTAGTGGTCAAGGTAGTGACCATGGAGGCAGTGACCACAGTGGAAAGTGATGACGAGGTTGTGAAAACTGGGCTTCCTGTTATGGGTTTAATGGGGGTTGTGTTGCCACAAGCTCATGTAGGTGAATGGGTGGCCGAGGAGAGGGAAGCTGAGTGACCAGTTTTGCCTTGAACAGGGGGCTGAGCACTTAGACTAGAACAGTGAGTTAGGATCCTTGGCCTGGAATCTTCTACTGTTCTGTGCTGTGGGAAATATGACAACAATCATATTTCCTCAAGTCCACTTCCTCTTCTGCATGTGTGTGGGGAACTAAGTAGATTGTGCTGATTTTATGGTACTTGCTGTTAGTATCTTGTTATTAAAACACTGGAGTTTGCTTGATATGCAAATATCATGATGCCTGTTTCTTGTGATTATATTCTGTACTGAAGCAAAGGTTGAATTCTGTTAAGATTTGTAGCTCAAGTTAGCTATTTCAGTAAGTTATCCATATGGAGCTCTCTGATTTTTTTTAAGGCTTAGCTGTTTCTCCGCAATAAGTTTATTAGCAATTTAAAGGCAGAGGCAGTTCTCTTACCTGAAGTGCCAGGCACCCTGTGGGGGCGATTAGATGATTAGACGCAGAGAATTGGAAGAGTAAAATGGTACCTGCAGGATGCCATAAGTCAGCTTATCTATCTCCTGTTGCCACTCAGTTATGACCAGCAAAGACAGTTTCTTACACATTTCCTGGGTTCCCCCTGGGTGGGCTCCACTCTAGAACCTTCTTAACTGTATTCTGGAATGCAGTAAGCTTTCATTGCCCTTACAGTCTACAAGACTTGTACTGATAACTTTAAAAAGTCTCACTATTCATGTGGCAGTTTAATTGCTTTTTATTTGGTATTTTCTGAGATACCTTTCAGTGGTTCTGTGATTGTTAAACCTAGTACTTTGGCACATTTGAAGTTTCTAAAGACCTTAAAGTTATGGTTCTGATTTTAAAATGGCGTGCTTTTTAAAAAATGGATTAAACTTGTGACTGAATTCAGTTGTTCTGTGTTAATTTTTCCTTTTTGTAAGAGATTGGAGCCAGGCACAGTTAACTCTAGAAGTTATCAGCACTGAATACTTAATGACCTTCTGATTTAATGAATTGACCCATGGTTTTCAGTTTTTTTTTTCCTAGCTCAATTAGGGGAAATGATAAAACTCCACGGGTAATAGCTGGGCAGTGGGGGTGGGGAGTGGCCACTGTGGTGGTTTTTCTTACGTGAGGCATTGGGACTGGGGAGGCTGTCCCAACCCATGGGTTTTTAAAAACCCCATAGGTGGTGTGTATGTTCCCAGCTACTCCCCATGACAACCTGTAACTCCTGACTTGATTTGTTTTCATGGTTAGATGGATTGGAGAATCTTCTCTTTGCTCCCTACAAGTTTGGTGACCTAAATAGACAGAAGTTGAAAACTATGTATACATTCCTGTTTTCATCTTAAATCTCAAAGCTGGGAAGAAGTCTTTCAGCAAACATTTACTGAGCACCTCTTATATGCCTGCCAGTGTTCAGACTTAAGGGCTGGAGTCTTGAACAGAGAAGATCCTTGCCATCTTGGGACAGCCCACAGATGTCAGTTGGTAACAAATGCCATGAATGTAGATAAAGCAAGGGTAAGAATAATGAGGCATCAGCCATGCTTATATGCCTGGCGGGGTATGGAAGGCCTCTGTAAAGGGTCCCATGTGAGCAGAGTGCTACTGAGATGATGGAGTGAGCCCTGAGTTGTGGATGTACGTTGGGGAAACAGATTTGAAAGAGATGGAAGGATGAGAGATAAGGTCATAAGGTGGGAATAAGAAGACTTAGACCAACTTGATGGCACTTGAGCGATAGAGGAGGAAAGCCAGGGAAAGTTGGGAAGTTTTTTGGAATGACTTTTGTTATAAAATAGGAGATCTGTCTGGACCCCCAAAGTCCAACCATTGTTAATATAACGAGAATGGTTTGCACAACATCGATGTAACCTGGCAGCCAAGGAGAGTGGACTGGAATGCACAGGTGTGAACAATGATGACTTGACTAGTCACTGTTGAGTGAGCATGTTTACTGTGTGGCCATGACATTCAAAATGACTGAGCAGGTAGAGGGAACAATCTGTATCACATTTTGCATTTAGCTCGAACATTCCTCCATGGAAACTGTTCGGATGATTCAGTAGGCCGCAACTATGGGCAACTCGTGATTGGCAGCTTTGTTAAGACAATGCACTGGCTCATGCATCATGTCTCATGCAGAGTTTTTGGCAAAACATCAGATTGCCCAGGGGACTCAGCCCCACTACAGACCAGATTTGGTGCCCTGTGATTTCTGGCTTTTCCCAAAACTAAAATCACCATTGAAATGGCATAGATTTTAGACTGTTGATGAGATTCAGGAAAATATGATGGGGCAGCTGGTGGCGATTGGGAGAACTGTGTGAGGCCCCAAGGTGCCTGCTTTGAAAGGGACTAAGGCATCATTGTTCTCTGTACAATGTTTCTTGTGTCTTCTTCAGTAAATGTCTCTAATTTTAAATAGGACATGGCTGGATACTTTCTGGACAGACTGTGGTATGTCATCTGGCAGCTATACTGAGACCATACTGTTGGGGTGGGTGGGTAGGAGACCAGGACAGAATCTGGGCTATCAGTTAGGAGACTATTATAATGGTCTAAAATAGATAAGATAATGGCTTGGAATAGGATGTGACCAGGGCAGGTGTTGGGAAGTAGTTGGTTCGGGATGTAGTTCCAAGGTAGAGATCAGTAAGGTCGTAAGGTCAGGTTTATTAAATGATGTTGCAAGCCAGGCATGTAGCAGGTGCTCTTAAATGTTACCTCCCTTTCAGTACTTCTTCCTCTTGGAAATGGGTCAGGGTTGGATGGGCAGGTGCACAAGCACGCCTGTCATGCCAGCTATTCATACGTTCTCTACACATGTTCTACATGTACGCCGTGCGCTAAGTTTATAAACAAATAATTTGACTGGAATTTATTGGCCAGTTTATATCAGCTGATCATCACCTTGTATTAGTTTATAATGGGATAACAGAAATAATTGCAATGGCAGTTAGTATTTAGCATTTGTTGTGTGTGGTTAGTGTTCTCAATTCTTTACAGCAGCCCTATGCAGTAGGTACTGTTAATACCCTTATTTTCCTATGAGGAAACAAGCACAGAAAGGATAAACGCTTGTCCAAGCTTATAAAACGAATAAATTGAGAAACTGGGATTGGATACAGGTTGTTCAGCTCCAAAATCTTGGCTTTTGCACAGTATTATCCCATTTCTGTAGGTTGCTGTTGAATGAATAAAATGTAATTTAATGCTCTAAAAAGTAGATGCCGTGGATGTATAAAGGCGTTTATTACTTGTACCATAGAAACCTTGTGAAGGAAATAGCATCTGAGTTAGACTTCAAAGAATGGGAAAGATTTAGCTGTGGGAAGATAATGACTGAACTGTTGAAAAGAAAAAATTACAATGGTGGAACTGAATATTTGCTAAGCACTTACCATATACTAAGCACTATTTTAACACTTACAGATGGATTATCCTATTTAAGCTTCACCAGTGCCGAGGTACCTTTGAGTGTTTCCATCTTGTGGTTAAGGTAGCTGACGTCCAGACATGTGCCTGTGTTTACACTGCTCCCAAGCAGGGGAGGGACGCTGTGAGTCTGACTCCAGGCTTGTGGGCAGTGTGGTAGGTGGGACATTCCATCCTAGGGGAGGCAGGTGACGAGCTTCAGCTCAGGTGAGATGGTATAAAGCATCCTGGGGAGCGGGAGGAATTTACAGTGTGATTACTGAACTTCGGTGCGCATCCGAGTCATTGTTGGTACGTGTTACAGACACAGGTTCCTAGGCCTGTTACCAGCTCTTATTGCTGCACAGCAGATCCAGGAACCAGTGCCTGGGGAGCCACTGACCTGGAGCACATGGAGGGCTTTGCTTTCATATGAAGGAGTTTGAATATAGGAGACTTTTATAGTTAGGCATGTCCATGTCTTTGCATCTGATGATGTGCATAGAGGCTAGAAGCCTCTAAAGAAAGAAGTGGATCTGTGAACACCTTTTGGTGGTAAGACAGTTAAAAAGTCAGGTGATTGGAAGATGGAGCTGATACAAAGTACACAGAGGACTGTGAGTCAAGAATAGGAATCAGGTTCCCTAGCCACATTCAGCATGTTGACTGATTGTTGCGAGAGATTTTTGGTAGAACATTTGGTGTATCCATCCTAGAGTCAGCCTCCCAAGAAGTGCATGTATATACTGCAAGGGAAGGAAAGGGCTCAAGGTATTAAAACACACTTGCACACCAAAAAACTAAGAAAATGGGCCTCCCAGCCAGTTCTGCCATCCTCCCCACCAACCTCTCCCCTGTCTCTTGAACATGTCACCAGCACTTGTCAAGCTTCAGGGATCCTAGTTACATGTTGAAAAGGGAATGATTCTGTGTAAGGTCAATAGAAGCCTTCATAGAAGAGGTAGTACTGCCTATTCAAAATTTTAACTAGAGCATAAGATTTTGTAAAATGCGTAGATCTGCAAGCAGATACAGTATATACAAAAGATATGGGACTATTAAACAATTGATTGTCTTGGGAACAATAATGAACAATTAGTTAAAGTGAGTGAAAGACGTGGGTGGAATGACAGAGGTTGAACTTGAACCTGGAGTTAGTATGTAGGGACACCTACGTTGCAGGAAATGTGTATGAGGTATGGTATCTGGCATATAATTGCTGTTTACATCAGTCATAGCGGTTGTTATTGTTAGACAACCGTAAGAAGCTTAGACTTGATCCTTTTGAGGATGTGGTGTGATATGCCAAATTTGGATTTTCAGTAACTCACTGATAGAGGGAGACTGGTCGAGGGATTTGTTCAGAGTGTTAGTGGTAAGCCAGGCAAGAGGTTACAATGAAGGTCTGAACTGGGGCAAAGACAGTGAGGATGGAGGAGGGTATTAGTCAGTGTGGGCTGCTACAACAGAACACTACAGACTTTTATTTTCTCATAGGATGCAAAGCCAGCCCATTTGGAAATAATTATTCCCATTTTTTGTGACGTGCCAAAAAAATTGGGTAATGTGTTCATTTACAGAATAGTTGTGTATAACCAAAGTGGTGTATCTGAGGCCTAGGTTTGTTTGCGGTGTTGAGGTTTAACTTTCTCCTTTTTTCCCCTGATATTTTGTCACTTTGAGTGTGAGTGAGGGATACCTTGTTGATAAAAGCATTTTCTGCTTTTCACCTCTTGTTCGTATTTTTATTTCTTTGCTCCTCCAGTGCTGCCTGAATATAATATGTGCTTTCCCTCTTATCCTATACCTGCTTGTCAATATTTGCTGATATTTTAAACAGTTAATAATTTCTGGGGTTTTAGCATCTGAGTTTGAGGTTGATTTCCAGAAACACTGCATCAACACTGGATCAGATGAATTTACCGTGTTTGGGCGTGTCTCATTTTATTCCTTCAGCATATGAGTGTTAACGCATTTTCTTTTTATTGAAGCATAATATTCAGAAATTTGCATATCTGCACAAACTAAACACAGTTACAGAAACATAACCCAAATAAGTCAACTTCTAAAAAATTTATTGATGTTTTTTGGGAGAAAAATGGACCTATGCGAATCTGCTGTGTGTAAGGAAAATGTGACCTTTAAACCTTTTTGTTTTACTTTCATATAACCTAATCTCCTGTTATGTAATGTATTTAAGGATTAACTAAGTAGTCTACTAGTCTTATTTTGCCTGTCAGTATTGTATATATAATGCCAATGCTTTCTTGAAATGAAAGTTACTGACCTGAGAAATATGTTCTAACTGTACTTTTTTTAAGAGAGTCTCTGAAGAAAGTGTAGTTAAGGGGAAAGTTGTTCATAGCTAGTTGTTGTTAAGGAAAATTATCTAAAACTTGGTAATCAAAAGACCATACAACATATTCTTTTAATACCTTGTTGTGGTTACTGTTGATAGACCCACCCTTGGGATTTTTTTTTTTCGAGATTTTATTTATTTATTTTTAGAGGAGAAGGGAGGGAGAAAGAGAGGGAAAGAAACATCATGTATGATTGCCTCTTGAGTGCCCTCCACCACAGACCTGGCCCGCAACCCAGGCATGTGCTGCCCTGACTGGGAATCGAACCTGGGACTCTTTAGTCTGCAGGCTGGCGTTCTTCCACTGAGTCACGCCAGCCAGGGCCCGCCCTTGGGATTTTGGTTCTAATTCTTGTGCTCCACTTTCTATTTACTACTCGGTTAAAGCCCAGACCTGGGAAGTTACCCATTTGCTTATAGATTTTTCTCCAGTAGAAAGACAACTCTAAAGGCTTTAATTTTATGCCCTAGGGCACTAAGCAGTTTATTTTTAATCTAACCTTTCAGTCTTATTCTAACACTAAAAAAAAAAGCCTTTTCTGATGGACTGTATAAGCCCATTCTACAAATGCTCTAGGCACTAACCTTACCATCATTCTGGTTCCTTCATTGAGTGAGATAATATTTTTGACACATGTCCACTTTATATTCGTGTGGGAGCCATTTTTTTCCCCTGATGTGACCATAGCATTTCTGCCTTTCACAGTCTCCCTGGGAATTGACTTTCAGGATGTCAAAGTAATGCACAAAGATGCCAGACTTAAGAGTTTGGTGGGTGACAGTCATTATCCTCATGTTGCTTGTATTTCTTCAGAGCAAGTTTATAATGTAAAATGAGGTTTTAATAACTACAATGTCCTAATGAATTCATTTTTTCCCCTAGACTGAAGCATGCAACGCATTTACTATGGAGAAAGTAACATTCTGAGACTTGGAAGTGCGGCCTCCTGTGTGCGTATGTGCTTGTACTGCTTTTTGTAAATGAGCTCAGTAATGAAGCCACCATTATGTCCTCAGTCACTGCAGTAAATGTTGATATCAAAGATTTCCTGATGAGCATTAATTTGGAGCAGTATCTCTCCCGCTTCCACGAGTTTGGTTTTAATACCGTGAAGGACTGTGCAGCAATAAATGACAGCGTGCTACACGAGATCGGAATATCGCCCACAGGACACCGGAGGAGGATAATTAAACAATTACAGATAATCTTGTCAAAAATGCAAGATATTCCAATATATGCAAATATTCATAAGACAAAGAAGAATGGTGAGACCTCAAAGGAACCCCATGCTCCATCTTCCCAGAGGGTCACTGGCACAGAACTTGTAGATGCATGTGTGGTTCAGACACCTAAACCAGCGCAGTTGGAAACTGCAGCCAAAAACCTAGATCAACATGACATTAGTGTAGAAAACAGCCAGTCCCGTAAATCCGATGGCAAGCCGCCTCTCCCTGAACACAGCCTTCCCCTTCCAGGAAAAGAGCTGTGCCTGAAGTCAGATTCTTTTCAAGATTCTTTACCTGGTAGTGAAAATAGTAAAATTGAGTCTTTGATTACAAAGAAGGCTGTGGATCATACAGTTGGAGAAGAACAAGCAGGAAATGTGGATTTGATCTCAGAAAATGTGAGCACGCTTCCTCATGGAGACCCTGAATGCCTTTCTTCCCGCGAGGGTCCAGTAGCAGAAGCAAATTCTGGGAATGGAACTAATGGTTCATCAGAAAGATCACCGCCACCCCCTTTCTTTAAATTTCAAGGAGAGATGGTTGTAAACGATTTGTATGTTCCGTCATCACCATTCCTGCCGCCTATGCGAAGTCGCAGCAAGTTGGTTTCCAGGCCGTCTCGCTCTTTTCTGCTGAGACATCGGCCTGTACCGGAGATTCCAGGGTCCACAAAAGGACTCTCGGGGAGGTAAGAACTTTTATGATAACCTGTAAGAGTTCAATTTGGGGAGATGTAGTTGTTTTAAACAATTTTATTTTCCGTGTTTTTTTCCCTAAATTGAACTTCTATTAATTTACCTATTCAGTGAACATTTTCTTCTCTTTTAAAATTTTTTTGTCATGCCATTTCTGTTGAACACTATTTCCTGGAGGCTGTTTCCACCCTGTAACTGCCTGGAACTCTTCAGCTTTTGCCCATTTAGTTGGGGGGGGATATTCCTTCTCTTTATTTTATCTGGGTGTTTCTTTCCACCCCTTCCCACCATACCTGGCGTACGTGACATTGCATTCTTCCATGAGTGCTGTTCTAACATCTGAATTGCTGACTCTGTCTTCCCACTAAAGTATTTGTTCTTTGGCAGGGGCCGTGTTTTTAACATTTGTATTTCTACTGCTTGGCATAATACATGGCATGAGTTAACGATTCAACAAGACATCTAGTGAATACCTATTTGGTACTGCTAGGAACTGTGCTAGGTGTGAAGGAGGCGGTATTAAAAAACAAAATTCAGCCAAGTAAATTTGAAGATCTCAATTGGCTTTGTTCGGTGATTAATGAATCGGGCAGCATCCTGTTTAGCAAATAGGAAGAACTCTGGGAAGTTGCACACAGTGGAAGGCTTTTATAGGTGGATGGCTGCAGGGCAAATAATTTATTCTAGCAGAGACTGGGTTATTTCAGGTCAGGTCACTCTCCTTGGGGAACGAAGTTGGGGGGCTGTCCTGTCGATTCCCTAACTAGTGTGGACTGCACAGTTCTACATTGACTGGATAAAGGTTACATCCCAGGGAGAGGCCGCAACTGCGGTTGGGGTAGGTATTGTGGGGCGTAGCACCGGGTGGGTCCATTTTGGGTGTGTTGTTTCTTTTTTCATAGAGGAATAGAGGGGCTTGAAATGTGGCATAGGAGACAGAAGTCCAGTAAAGTGATGGTAACAGTGCAGTATGAGCCAGGTCCACTAGACATGGGAACTCCAAAGTGGAGCCCTAAAGGATGTCACGTGGTCGGCCGCATGAGAGGAAGGAGCTCGCTTCCCACAGAGAGAGCTTTTATCGGTTTCTTAAAGTTACACCTAAAATAGTCATTTTTCTGTAGGGTTGATGTGGCATATTTTTTTTTCACTAAAAACTAACACTTGTCTCTCTGCTGAGAGGCATGAGGCTGTGAGTTTGGCTGTTACTGCTGGGTGCTAAAAGCTGTTACAGATTTCTTGCACTGGCTGGAGGCTGGCATTTCCGCAAGACACCCACAGTCCCCACTCCCCTCCCCTCCCCCATCTGCTCTGTGCTCTTGATCTTAGGCAACTTTGGTAATTACAATGTGAAATCCTGGTTGTATTTTTAAGAGAAAACAGGAAATTTAATATTTGCAAGAGAAAACATGACAATTTACAAGACTGTGTTAATTGCAGTAACTGGCATTAGAGCAGCTCTTTGAGGGCAGCGGCTGGAATTTCTTTGTCTACCCTGGCAACACTAGCGCCCACAGCGGAGCCTAGTCTCTATCAGGAAATGAATAGTACTAGTGTCATTTATTAAATACATCGGTGCTGGTTGCTGGTTGGGTTTACAACTTTTCTTGAGTTACCTAATCCTCACAATGGTCCTGTGAAGTAGGTAATACTCTTGCAGTTTCTTACAGGGTAATTGAGTCTTAGGTTACTTTTCCTAGGATCCGAGGCTAGAGACCTGGGTTTTATTCCAGTGCACCTGACTCCAGAACCTTGCTTTCTAAACCACTCATTTAAGAAATATTCTTATTTTTAATTGTGTACAGAGGCCCACCTCAGAAAAAATTGCAGGTTCAGTTCCAGAGCACCACCGAAAAGTGAGCGAAATTCCTTTTTGCCGGTGGAGGGTCTTGCCTTCCATTTGTAAATAACACAGCATCTGTGAAACAGAAAAAACTAAACACAGTAAAATGAGGTATGCCCGTATAAGAATTGGAGTATTTCTCAGGAATGTTAGAAGATCACTAACTTTTGTATGACTCTTGAGCTTTAAAATTTCTTTTGCTAATTTGAAACAATGAAAAGAAGTAAACTGAGAGTGGTCTGGTTATGAGCACACACATTCAAGTTGTATCTTTGCCAGAACGGAATCCTTCTGGGAGCCACAGGGTAACTTCCGGTAATGTAAACAGTTAGCTTACATTTTGAATAAGATGCACTATTTTTTCATAAACTGAAAGACTGGATGTTCCATTGTGACTCTGAGGCCTTGAAAATGAGAATTGAGGTAATGTTAAGTTAGCAGGAAGTAGTTTAGTAGCCGCGTCCTAGCCAGATTGCCCATTGTAACATTTCTCTTTGGTTATGGCAGGAAACGGCCGCTCTGCATTCGTGGGGCGTAGGTCATAAAATGAGGCAGCGATTTATTTCCAGACTTACTTGTCCTCACCAGAACTGCAAAGAGCAATTGCAAGTTTCAAAAGTGTTATAATGTGTCATTTACAGTAAGAGCATGGATTATGCCATCTGAGATTCTCTCTAATCAAATGACATCGAAATGATGGTTAGTTTATTCCTGCGTGTGCCAAATAAAAAATATTTCTTTGTGGCCAGTGCTTTTAACGTAATTTCTTTACTAATTAACCATTTCATATCATTGGTGAAAGGAATATGATGCTAGACACACCCTGTTGAGGTGAAGCCCTGTTTCCCACACCCTTGCCTGACACAGTGGGCTGTCTGACTGAATTGCTCTTGTCTCGGGCTTCTTCCATGAATTCCTGTTCCTTTTCTCTGGACAGCTGGGCTGGGTGGGACTGTGCTAAACAGCAGATCTTGGGAGATTAGAACTAGGCTGCAAGAGCCAGTTCCTCCCTTACCCCTTTCATCTGGAGGTCTCCCTAGTCCCAGGGAGATCTTCAAGCAGAAAGCGAATCCAACCAGCGGTCCTTTCCTTGGGAGTCGTAGTTGTGACCTGTGACCCTTCCAGGGAGATCCTCCTTAGTGTGTGAGGCAGAGAGGAACAGGTATCTTTCTTATCCTCCCCAGTTAAATGATTTTTATACATCATTTAAAAACATTAATTTAAAAAAATATATTTTATTGATTATGTCATTACAGTTGTCCCATTCCACCCCCTTCATTCCCCTCCACCCTGAACACCCCCTCCCCCATTCCCCCCTTTAGTTCATGTCCACGTGTCACAAGTTTTTTAGCTTCTACATTTCCCATACTATTCTTGCCTTCACCCCCGTCTGTTTTCTACCTACCATCTAAGCTACTTATTTTCTGTACCTTCTCCCCCCTTCTCCTACTCCCACTCCCCTGTTGCTAACCCTCCATGTGATCTTCATTTCTATGGTTCACTCCTGATCTAGCTGTCCTCTTAGTTTGCTTTTGTTTTAGGTGTGGTTGTTAATAACTGTGAGTTTGCTGTCCTTTCACTGTTCATCTTTTTTATCTTCTTTTTCTTAGGTAAGTCCCTTTAACATTTCATATAATAAGGGCTTGGAGATGTAAAACATTTATTTTTATTTCCTATTTTAGAGAGAGGGGGAGGGAGGGAAAAGGAGAGGGAGAGTGCCACCGGCTGCCTCCGCACTCTCTCTGTGCGTCTGCCTTCTGTATGTGCCCTGTCCAGGCACTGAGTCTGCAGCCCAGGCATGTGCCCGGACCTGGGAGTCCAACTGGCGGCCTTTCACTTTGCCCCTACCCGCTGAGCCACGCTGGCCAGGGTGATTTTTACACACCTGTCATGCTTTCCCGGGGTAACTCACACTTGGTCATAGTATATTTTCCTTATGATATATTGTTGGATTTAATTTGCCAATATTTTGTTAGTGATTTTTGCATTCATGTTCTTGAGGGTTATTTATGTTATCTAACATTGATCTGTAGTTTCGTTTTTGACTGGTTTTATTATCAGTAATACTGGGCTTAAGCGTGAGCTGGGAAGTGCCCCCTCCTCCCATTTTCTGAAATAAGTTGTGTAGAATTGGTGTCATTGTTCTTGAAATGTTTGGTGGAATTCACTAGTGAAATATCTGGATATAGATGTATTTTTTGTGGATAGGCCATTAATTACTAAAATCAATTTTTCTAGTGACTATAGGAATATCAAGATTTTCTATTTATTCTTATGCCATATTTGGTAATTTGTATCTTTTAAAGAATTTTTCCATTTTATCTCAGTTGATTTGTTGCCATAAAGTTTTTCTTAGTAATCCGTATCTACCCCTTTCCTGTTGGTAGGATTTGTAGTGATATCCCTTCCTTCATTCCAGATGTTGGTATTTTATTTGTTTTCTGTCTCTCTTTCATTTTCCTTCCCTGAGAGTTAACACTTTTATTGATCTTTCCAAAGAATCATCTTTCAGTTCTTTTTTTTATTTGCTTGCTTGTAGTCACTTGGACAGATGTTTATTTAAGACAGAGTCCAGACCTTTCCATTCAGGCGATAGACCAGATAGAGCTCTTTCGTATCGTAGTAGGTGCTCACTACCCTCTGCTTCCACAGTGGTTTCCTCTGTTGTTGTTGGGTTGTATTCTAATTGATTGCTTGTGATGTCTCTCTTCTAAGACCATCAGCTCTTCAAGAAAAAGGCGTGTGTATTTGTGTATTTCCATATTATGCTCACAGAGCCGGAAAAGCTTTTTATTCAGTATTATAGAGCTAATGACAAAAATGCTACCTGCGTACTGAAAGCTGGTTAGGAAATTTTTCTCAGGTGGGTATGGGTAGAGGTTTTGAAGTTGCTTTATGCTCATGAAGGCATTGGAAAAATGTTTGCTTCTGTGAATTATAAATATGAGAAGCAAACACTTGTAAAATACTTTGAAATGTCTTCCTCTATGCTATTTAGAAAAATACATTTGTGGAATTTGGCCATTCTGTTTATTTAAAATTGAGCTCATTTATCAATAATGGGTTTTCTACCCCAAAGAATGTGTGTCTCTGTAATTAATACTTAAGATAGCAACTTATCTATTTTTACATACCTGTTTTAACCTGTTTTTTTCCCTTTGCTTTTAAGCTATTTCCGAGAGAGAAGAAATGTTGCTACCTCCACTGGAAAATCTGTGACACAGCACAGTGAGTCTTAGCATTTCATGTCTCTGTACATTAGCACTCATCTGATAGTCTTACAGGTGCTTGTGTAGGGATTGAGAAGGCAGCCCCCTCAGGGGTAGGGATAATGGGAATACTGTCTGCTAGAGTTCATAGTGCCTCAGACAGTATTAAAGGTGAGTGAATGAAAGCCAGTACGATACACACAGGCTCCAGGAAATTTGTACATGGTGATATAAAAAGATTTTTTTTTGGTACAGGCTTCATTTATCATTAGCCACAGTTGAAGGCATTTAACTGAGTTAAGTGGTTTCTGACGGTCTGAGCAACAGAACAGATTTATGGAAAGCGATTTTGCCATGGTAACAGGAGAGGGCTGACATCACTCTGGGAAGTTGATCATTGACAGGGGCTTTTCTTTTTTTGAAGATTCGGCTTGTTCAGGAACATTCTTCTCAGCAATAAGATGGCGAACACTTGGCTACTGAACCTTTAAAAGTTGTTTTGCCCTGTCATAAAATGCAGATGTTGAGATGTCAGTCTTGTAGATGGGTATAATTCAAAGATGGTAGGAAATCTATTGAAATAATTTATTTTTAGATGTATTAGAAACTATGGAATTAGAGGGATTATATTAAATGGCTTCTAGTATTTTAAGTGATAAAATACCTATTTGTCATGTTAATGAATTTTTAATAATTCATTGGAAATTATAATAGCATTAATCTTCTTCTGTTAACACCATTATTTAGGAATTAACATTAAAAATGGGTCCATGACAGCTTCCTCTGTGTGTGTGTGTGTGTGTGTGTGTGTGTGATGCATCGCACTTTAAGAAATAGTAATACGTCATATTGTGAAGTGGGGGGTGTACACAGCGAGTGCTCCATCAGGAACACTGGGGGGTGAGTTTATTTGGGGGTAGGAATCAGAAGCATAATTTTGGACTGTCAGAGAATTAAGCATAAGTTGCAATATTGCTTTAAAATAAATATACATGCCTGTTTTAAAACAATATTTCACATTATTCACATCTTTCCATTTTCATCCTATAATTCCCCCCAAAAAGATTCAAATGAGGAGAATTCATCTTCCATCTTCCCTTATGGAGAGACCTTTCTATTCCAGGGGCTAGAAACTTCCAAGGTTTGTTTCATACATCTTATTTTTTCCATATTATTTACTTTTCTGACTATATTTTGTGCTTCATTTTCCTGTAAGATGTTTGAAGAATGTGTTATACTGGAGAATGACATTTTTAGTCGGTAAAATTCTGCTTAGTAAAATTCTGGTAAATTTGTATCTTTAAATGTATACACAAAAACATTATTAGTTTGATTTCAGAAGTACAGGTCAGTGGGTTTTCAGAGAGTTTTCTGCCAGAGAAGTTACTTTTTAAAAAAGTGGAAAAAAACCATAAAAAACAAAAACAAGCCCCCTGTATTGTTTTGTGTTATACCCAAATACAAACTTTGAACTAGTTTGTATCTCTTAATTACTGTTTATCACTTACTCTTTTCTCTTTAGTACTTGTGCTCTTCTGCTATTTTTTTTTCCGACCATCATAAAAGAGGAGTTGGGACACAAAAAGTATCGGGGAAGTCAGAGTCAATAAATTTTATTCTTGGGTAGCATATTCTGTTTTTCTTAGTTTAAATGAGGAGTTATTAAGTTAAAAAGGCATCCAAAGGCTACTGTTTAATAGTTTCCCTAATTAAATTGTTTTTACTGAAAATTGATCTCATCAGACATTTATTGACTAAAACTAAACCCCGATATTGTAGATCTTTGTAGAATATCAAAATCCTGAAAAAGCGTATGTATTTTCTTAATAGAAGAAGTCTATAAAGAATGAATTTTGGACCCATGAAGAAACACTCAAAGGAGAAACAGCTACTGAAAGAAATTCTTGTGCTGTTAAATCAAGGTATAAAGTCATGACTGATGATTAGTTCTTTTGAATAAAATGTTATACAGGGTTGTCTTCTTGCTCATATTATGTTTCTAAGAAAATAGTTTACATTGGTAAGTTCAGATCTTTTATTTTTAAATGATTTTCTTTTTTTTTTCTGGGAGTCATCTCATTTTTATTCTCCAATACTGCTAAGATTCAGTACATTTTATATGAATGTTAGCCATTATGTTCTTTTTCTAAAATATATATTTTATTGATTTTGCTACTACAGTTGTCTCAGTTTTCCCCTTTGTCTCCCTCCCACCCTGCACCACCCGCCATGAGCACTCCCCTCCCTTACTTCAAGTCCGTGGGTCATTATTTTAAGTTCTTTGGCTTCTGCATTTCCTACACTATTCTTAAGTCCCCCCCTGTCTATTTCATACCTACCAATTATACTTCTTTTTTTTAATATTAAATTTTATTTAGTTACTTTTCAAGTACATTTTTTCTTATCTATTTCTCCCATCCCACCCCACCCCCCCGTCTCCCCCCTCCCTCCCATTCCCCCCCCAGTCCTCATCTCTGTGTCTTTCATACTTGTTCCTCAAAATCCCTCCCCCTTTTTCCCCTAAATGATTTTATTTTCAAATATTTACTTTTAAATTGATAACAGAGCTCATTTTAATAATTGAATTTCAAGTCTGTGATTCAAGTGTATTTTGTAGCAGATTATTTTGGCTTTTCTCTAATTGGGACCACCCTTCGCTCCCCAAAGTGGCAGAGATGGGGCAACTGTGACTGCAGTTTAAGGATTAGAAGTTATGTGGCTCTGAAGGAGAATGGGCCATGCAAAAAAAATGTCACTCCCTGAAGCGCACAATTTCTACAGGTGTCACTTAGTGTCCTTTTTAGTGGAAGTTCAGCATTGACAAGTGGCTTGACAGTTACCCACTTATGTGGATCACACATGAAATTAAACAGAATTTCTAAGGCACGAACTGAAATTTTATTTCTCTCTCAGCTTTATTAGGACTGGGTATACTGGTTCACTACTTAACATTCATTTTTGTCTTCTATTTTATTTTTTATTTTCCAAGGCTAACACTGTTATAGGTTTCCTTATGTTGAAACTAAACTTAAGGAGAATACTAAAACTTAAGGGACATACTAAAGCACTAATTGCGCATCTTCAGCAGACATTTGGTAGAGACCTATTGTAGTGCAAAATGTGGAAGGGGCCAGGCTAAATTACTTTTTTAAGACAGTAATCGTTTTTTAGAAATATCCAGAAGGATGTAATTTGACCCCTAATCATATGTTTTATTTATTAGGAAAAAAAACTACTTTGTAGTGAGTTTTATTATACATAAGCTACTCAGTGACTCTGCTTTTGTCATTCCTTAAATTCACGGCTCTATGCTTAGCTATCATGAGTGGGTTCCAGTAAATGTTGTATGCTACCCAGCTTTGACCTGCTTAGTGTGAGCCTGGCCCCTTCTCATTTTCTAGCTAGCAGTGCGGTAGGGTTTTTGCTTATTAGTGTGACAAAATAATACAAAAGGTCTCAGCAGTTGGACGTACTCCCTGTTCCATTATGTAGTGATGGAACAGCAGAGGGTCCATGCAGTTGATTAGTAGAGAGTCAAAGAAGAGGCAACAAGTTGAGAAGAAGGATCTTCAACAAGCTAAGTTAGTCGTTCACAGTGTTGCCCAGGGTCCACTTGTTATTGCTGGCGAAGGTGTTTAAGTTGTGATGCAAAGAATATAGTCAGTCTCCATCCTTATGTCCTACACCTAACTGTCCAAGTGAACAGATGAGATTCAATGAGACATAAGAAAAAATAAACTATGTCTAGTAGTGTTCAGATATGTCCTAGGATGATGAGATATTGGTTTTTAATTTAGAAGAGTTAAAAAAATTATCAGATGGATTAATTAAATTCTGAGCTTTTCCTGGTCTTTAATTTCTGAAATGGGTTGTTTAGAAATTTAAAAAGTAACCAATAGCTTAGATGACAAATAGCACTTTGAAATGTTTACACTATTCTTTTCCACTCAGCATATACGATAACAGGAAGGGGAACGTAAGTGAAGACAAAGTGGAAGATATTTGGATACCTCGAAAGGACAAGAACAATGGCTCAGCAGACTGTGCTTCAGATTCAGAATATTCAACAGTGGAAGAATGCTTTCAGAGTCTAAGAAGAAAAAACTCAAAGGCATCTAAATCGAGGACTCAAAAAGCATTGAATTTGGACCCTGTGAATAGGCACAGTTATCCACTAAGCTCAACAAGTGGAAATGCTGATTCATCCGTCATTTCCTCGAATGCAATATCTCCTTATGCCTGTTTTTATGGGTCGTCTGTGAGGAAGGTCAAATCGGGATGGCTAGACAAACTCTGTCCTCAGGGGTATGTATTTATTCATTATCTGAAGAGGTAGCCCATTTTCCAAAATTCTGGCTTAATCCATTTTTAAACCTGTTAGGTTGCTGCCACCCCCTCCCCTCCCCTCCCTGCACACAGATACACGGAGGTTTTTCAGGACTCTCAACATGCTTTTGCAAATGCTGCTGTTGAGACATAGGAGGAGCGCGTGGCATGTGGGTGGTGGAATGCTTGGCTGAGGTTCTGAGTAGCACATTAAAACTGGAAGTTATGATTTCACCTCTGGAACCTTAAGGTTAGTTTTCTGACTTTGCACTAAAATGTTCTGTCTTCTGTCCCAATTTGTAGCAAAGCAAAACAGCGCAGATTGAGTTGGTATTACTCAGCCCACACTGTTTGGCTTTCGCTCATCTCATAACAGTGCTCTGTTTGGGTATACAAGGCTTATTGTAGTGAAGGGAAAGTATGTTGTTAGATTTTAGGCTTCACTGATACGATATATTATTTTGATTTTTGTATGTTGCACAGGAGGTCAGAATCCCTTGAATATTATACTTTCAAAATGGACTTATCATTTCTCTTTACAAAGAAACTTCTGTCCCTTAAGCATTTGATAGTACTTGGAAATCTTTGGGAAGGGATTATGTTTAATTAGAATTGCTTCCTGGCTTCTTGTTTTTTCTTTGGATGTCTTTTTGAAATATTTACTTGAAATGTTCCTCGTGATTTAGTAAATTATTTTGGGGTTAAACCTTTCATGTTGAAGAATTTATGTGGTGGATCTCTACAATGTGCTGGTTTTCTCTTGTTTCCCCCAAATGTGCATCATTTCTAGAAAGCCTTGGTTTGACCAAAGATAAACTTTATTAGCAAAAAATTAGCATAAGTATCAGTTGACTAGTGGGAACAGGAATTACATTTCTTTGTATTTTATTTTATATATTTTTTTTAGGAATTACATTTCTTAGAAGACAAAAACCCATCACCACTTTTATGGCTTTTAATTATACGGTTACTATTTCATACGATTGCATCCTTTTAGCAAATTAGGTGCACAGTGCTTCTTAGTATCAATTACTCTACTTTGTTTCACTCCTTTCTGGTTACATTAGGATGATCAAGCAGTCAGTCAGCTGTGTCTGCTTTTCATCAGTCTCCAGTATTACTGGTAAATGCACAGTGAAAGAGCAAACGGATGATAAGTCAGAACTCAAGTATACACAGCGGTGGAATGGATAGTGAGCCAGAATAGTCTGAAATCTTTCATTTTCTGTGAAATTTAAGTGCTTTGGGAGATCAGTGCTCTCTGAAAATATCACTGGAAGATTTAGCACACTCTGGGTACAGAGCCCTCAGCAGCTGCGGTTCCCTCCATAACCTCGGGGGGAACCTTGCTCTTTACAGGGTTGGCGTGTTTATGCCGCAGGCACTCTGAGAAAGCTCCACTGTTACTGGCCACCTCCGGGACAGTTAGAACGTTTCCCCTTCTCTTTGTCAGAACTCCGACTTCACATCTTCTCTGTTCCGAGCCTGCGCAGGGTTAGGTGCTCAAGTTTTCTAGATATATATTTTTTCATTTTAGGGGAAATAATTCAGTTTTCTGATTTAAAAAATTGTTCCCCCTGCATACCAGGAGGAAGGGACATAAGAGAATAAACCAAGGAGGTTGTTGTTACCACTAAGAAATTAAAAAAAATTCTTCATGTTTATATTGCTATGACTGGAAAGAAATATGTATAACTGTCCAAAAAGCGTGTATTTATTGGCTCAGAAGCAGAGTCAGAATTTTTCCTCTTCCTAATTAGACACCATAGGCCAATTGTGAAGGTGTTCAGGATGCTTATTAGTTCGACAAAGTGGTGCCTACCCCTCCGTTACACAGGGGTTACCCAGCTGTGTTTAACTTGTGATCACATGTCTTTTTGGTGCAGGTAGCAGTGATTTAGACAACTTTCTGAATTCTGAGAGAAGGTATCAGCAATTTTTTTTTCGGTACATGGTCAGATAATACATATTTTAATCTTTATAGCCACATCATCTGTATGAGACATCAGCAACTCAGCAGTTGTAGCGTGAAAGCAGCCTGGAGAATGTGTAAGCCAACGAATGAGTCCGTTTCAATAAAACTTGATAGACACAGATAATGGGCTGGATGTGCTTGGGTGCCATGGAGGCGCAGAGCAGGTTAGATGGATGGCTAAAATCTTCTGTGAGCTGCTTCTATCTCCCCTGGGCCCCAAATAGAAAATTACAACCTGATAGATCACACAATAGGAAAACTGCTTTCTATTCATCTATTAAATACAGAAGTCATGGAAAGCAGGAGCCCTCTCCGTGGACCTTTGTGCTTGCTCTCTGTGCCTGGAGTGCTCTCCCGGAGAGCCACAGGGCTTGTGCCCACCTCCCTCCTGTTCTTGCTGCGATGGCTCCTTCTCATTGAGGCCCTGCTCGCCAGATTTAAAACGATCACTGCCCCTCCCTCACCACCTCATTACTCCATCAGTTCAGCTTTCTCCGTGGGACTCTGTACTACGTGATTTATGTAATATATGCTCTATGGGGACGGCATCTAATTGGCTTTTGTTTACTGCGGTATCCTCAGTGGCTAGACTGTTGCCTGGCACATGGTAGACGCTCTTAATATTTGTTGTTGAATGAATCAGTCAAAAACCTTAGCATTAGACATGGATTTTTCCTTCAAAATTTTCTGAAACAGCTAGTTTTATTTGTACAGATTTTGTAAAACTGAGCTCTGAACATGATTTGGTTGAAAATCTGCGGGTGCTGTGAATGACACTGGTGTGCGTGACCAGAGCAGCAGGCTGTTCTTCCTTTCATTGTTCTATTTCTTCCTTAGAGATGTG
This sequence comes from Artibeus jamaicensis, assembly GCF_021234435.1. Lineage (NCBI taxonomy): Eukaryota > Metazoa > Chordata > Mammalia > Chiroptera > Phyllostomidae > Artibeus > Artibeus jamaicensis. Next base: position 6,001,106 of record NW_026521954.1, read on the forward strand.
TGTGTGTGTTGTCAAAACACAGTTTCAAAACAAATAGCCACACTCAGTTGTCCTTCTCCAAATATTGTTTGAAACCGTCCTCAGTCATGAGTGACGTTAACATAATCGAATTATAATCTGGGTTTATTTCACCTGATTGAGTCTGTATTTGTTTTTGAAATGGAAGGGACAGTTCTGAATTAATGAACAGTATGTGAAAACCACGCAATATTTGGTAAGAATGGGATTATGTACTGTTATGCAACTAAAGAAATACTGAAACATTTTCCAGTTGAGCTTAAAGTATGAAGTTTATTTAACTATTCGAATGATCTAGTTATGATGTAGCCCTGATGCTATTGGTTCACCGAGTTGTGTGGGAGACTCTTGGTAAGATGTTGAACTTGGGTCTCTTATTAGTGTTTCAAATAGGGAAAGCAGATGAAAAACTTAGTAAATGGTACCTGTTTTAAAATACTCACTGAATTTTGAGGATAAAAAAGCAAATCTTTTCCTGTGCCCTTTTCTAGCTGTAATGAATAACCTCGAGCACTTCAGCAAATCTGAATAGATGCAAATATGAAAGGTAGAATATAATTATTCCAGCATCTTCCAAATTTGTCACTCAGAGGAAGAATCCTGTGGGTTGCTGTAAACATGGTGTGACGTCTGTATCTTTTATGAGACATGCACATACTGAAATATCCTAGAATACTTGCTATAGGAAACTCTTTAACCTGCTATTTTCTAAAGATGTATGTGCTCAGCATAACACATTGAGCGTATTTATTAAAACTGTAATATACGAGGTCTGCCCAGAAGGTATGTGGCCATGTAATATGAAAGATAGAGACATTTATTGAAGAAGACACAAGATACAAGAGACACGTACAATGTTTCTTATATTGGACAGCAATGCTTCCGTCCCTTTCAAAGCAGGCACCTTGGGACCTCACACAGTTCTTTCTCCCAGTCGCCATCAGCTGCCCCGTGGTATTTTCCTGAATCTCATCAACAGTCAGAAATCTCTTCCCTTTCAAAGGTGATTTTCGTTTTGAGGAAAGGCAGAAGTCCCAGGGCACCAAATCAGGGCTGTAGGGGGACTGAGTCATCTGGGTGATTTGATGTTTTACTAGAAAACCCTGCACCAGACGTGATGTATCCGCAGGCACATTGTCGTGATGAAGCTGCCAATCACCAGTTGCCCACAGCTGCAGGCTTCTGAATCATCCAAATAGTTTCCTCAGGGAAATGTTCAAGCTTAACACACATTTGTTGCAGATTCATTGCTCTACTCAGTCAGTCATTTTGAATGTGATGGCCACTCGGTATATAGGCTCACTCAGTGGTGTCTGCTGCTCCCACTGACGAGTACAGTGAAGTCGTCATTGTTCATGCATGTGGATTCGAGCTCACTCTCCTTGATGTTCTGCAAACCATTCTTGTTATATTAAAATGGTTGGATTTTTTTCCGGATAGACCATGTATCTTGAGGAATTCATATTTTACTTGACAAGATGTTTTAGGACTTTATTTCTTACTCAGCTAAATTTTCTTTTTAAAATATTAATTTTTTAATCACGGAGAAGCATTGGGTAATATGTGAGCCTGGGACAACAGAAGTTGAACACACGAACCTGATTAAATAATACAAATGTATCCTAGTGTAAGAATTTATGGAGGAATACAAAGATAAGTGAGGTGTATCTGTTGCTTGTCTTTTGCCTGTCTTGCATCTAGGAAATTAAAAACAAAACTAAAGGAGTGTAGCAATTGGTACAGACAGGTCAGGTCCTTCGTACAGAATCGGGAGGTAACAGGGGCTGAGAAAATATTGCTTCAAAGACCTTGTAGTGAGAAGCAGCAGTTTAGTTGGTCTTTGGGAAATGGGTACATTTGCAACTGGCTTGTTTAGGTGAAACACTTTTCTGGCTAGAAGGATTGAAAGCGCACTGATGTAGATGAAATCTGCAGGTACTGAAGTCTGTGAGATTGATGGCAGGGGCTGAGCTGGGGTTATTTTGTGGAAGATGCCGGGCTGGGTGCTGGGATGAGGAGGGAGAAATTGCCAGTGACCTGCATGTTCAGGCTGAAGAGAGGACTAGGGCAAAGGGAAAAAGCCAAAGTTTAACTAGCCAGACAAGGTCAAAGCCGAGACAGTGGGTTGGAGTGAGGTCACTCAGACGCCAGTAAGCCCATATTAAATATAGAGATTCTAGAATCCCTGGGACTTTGGTATTGGACACCCTGCATTGAAATGCTGATAAAATGTAGCTTTCTCATTTTTCGTTTCTGGGAAGATTCTTCAATTGCGTTTTTGAACCCACCCTTGCATTTTGTTATCCTATATTTAATATGGAAAGCAGCTCTTTTGACTGTTCTTTTTGTGATACACTGTTATGGTCCCATGGATACAGTATATTCTCTTAATTATACTCTGAGGATATTAATATGTTTTTGGAAGCTTTCTTTTTGTGTGGAATGTGTTTCCATTTTTTGGAGGGGGGACATCTTTTCCTCTTTTACCTTAAGAGTTTTCCTCAAATGTTTTGTTAATCTGGGGCTGTTCGTTTTTTAACGTGAGATACTACAAAGCTGATTGGAACAGGCTCTGATGGGCCTCAATACCTACTTTTCATAAGAGGATCTTGCTGGATCCTCACTAATATGTTTCCTTGAGACTCCTCATGCTGTTATCTTTTAAATGAATTCCCTTCTTGAGGGTGATAAGACTAGTAAACAGTTTTTTCGGAGTTTAGTAGGGAAAGTGGGCTCTGAGTGTAAATACTGACAACATAGACTTTCATTTATTTTTACTGTTTTTTATTTTTATTAAATTTATTGGGGTAACACTGATTAATGCAATTATATAGGTTTCTGGTGAACGCTTATGTGGTACCTCATCTGTGTATTAATTGCACTGTGTGTTCGCCACCCAAAGTCAAACCTCCCTTTGTCAACAGGCATTTGACCCCTTCTGCCCTTTACTACCCCTCACGCCCTTCGCTCTGATGGCCGCCATCCTGTTACCTGTGTCTGTGAGTCCCTTTGTCTTGTTTGTGCTTTCAGTTCTGTATCCTGCTTATGGGATCATTGTGGTTCTTACTTTTTCTGTCTGACTTATTTTACTTAGGGTGATATTTTCAAGATCCATCTGTGTTGTCGCCAGTGGCAGTGTTTCATCTTTTCTTATGGCTGAGTAGTAGTCTAATATATATATCAGAATATATATATATGTACCATATCATCTACCGAGGGCACTTCAGTGGTTTGCATGTCCTGGCCACTGCGAACAATGCTGTGCTTCGGCTCTTCTTAACACCATCCCTACCTTCAGCCCTGAGGCCCCCCTGCAGAGACCCCAGTGAACGAACTCTAACATTCTGCAGTGCAGACTGAGGGAGGGACACTGGCCCGTGGTCATAAGGGCACAAGTTTATCTGCCAAGCTGCCTTTCGCCTCGTCTTCTCTCCTCAGCATCCCTCGCTCCTTCAGAGTCGCTTCCAGAGTTAGCTGGTGCCTCCAGCTGCTGAGATCTTCTCAGATTTTGTGGGTAAATTGCCGGCTTTCTAAGGCTGTTCCTACCCTTCCTTCCACTTTCCCAGTTTCTACATATTGTTACTATCATCAGCTCTAGTCAGCGTTGCTTTGTAGGCGTTTATTTTTACTTTTTAAAAAAATCCTTTGAAATTTTGGGAGAAGAGGTAAACATAAACTTTTAATTGATCATCTTTACTAGCAGCTGGTTTAATGTTGGATTTTTTAAAAAAATAGAATATGATTCCATAAAATAAAGAGTTGTGAGTAATTTTAACATAGCTTTTCATATATGATATTGTGTAAACACTAAGGTCTGTGTAAATATTGTAAAATTGGTAGTCGCATAAACATTCATTCTTTATTATTGACTTTCCAAAGTCCTTTTAGCACCTGAAATTTTACATTAAATAACATTTAAAAAAATTTGAAAGGTTAGATATAGCAGAAAAGGAAGCTGGATTTCAGAGACTTTTTGATTTTTGTTTTAATGGCCCCAACTCATTTTAGTGTATATAATCTTAGAAACTCATTTTGGTTTGCTTAAAAGTGAGGAAATGCATTTCAAAATAAAAAAGTTGCATTCACTTTATAGAAATACAGTAATTCCATGGGTCCATATTCGTGCAATACTTCATAACTAATACTGCATCATTTACAAGCCTTAAGATGGAAAGAGTAGGTAAAATAATTAGGTAAATAAAAATAGATACTTTTGGAAATTGTAGTAGTTCTGAAACATACTGTGTGTAGTCAGGGTGAGAGCAGAGGATGAGATACAATGTGCATGAAATGCCGCAGGATTATGCAAGCGAGGCAGGTGCATCTGGTAAAGTGTATCGATAGCTCTGTCCTGAGATGTTATTTAGAATGACTGAAAAATATGTTTGCGATGATCTAAGTACCATGATTAGTAAAACAATACATTTGACTTAGTGCCTTTGAGGTTCACTCCGTCTGGGTGATATTTAGAGGTGACAGTTTGGTAGCACCTGCTACCTTAAATTAATAGCATGCTTGTTTGATTTGGGGATTTTTTAAAAGCTGTAAGATGTAATCTTAAAGAAAATGTCTGGTGACAGGTAGGAACGATATTAAACAGAAGTGCCCCTGTGTGAGCGCTTTATAAACAGAGATTTAATTGTTTGTATGTACACTGTTGTTACAAGAGAATTTGTAAGACACGCAGTTTTCAGACAACAGGAGCTGACCCCAGGTGGTGAGGCTGTGTTTAGGAAAGCGGTTGGAACTCCACTCCACCTGCCCTCCCAGGGCTCAAGGGGAGAGTTTGGAGAAACCCATTCAGCACTGCACAGGCCTTATAAACTATTCTAAAAAAGCTTCTCAAAGAAATGTTTCCCTTCAGAACCCTAGAAGTAGAAGAGGAGAAAACCTAGGCTAATGTGTTTCTTGTCTGCTTTACCTTTTTTTCTGAAGGAATGCAGAAGGACTTTGCAAAGTCTAACTCCTGTATAAAATGGGTAGAGGTCCTGTGTTACTGCTGCCTGAAGGGAGGACCATGGCGCTTCGCAATGAAATGTCCTGGTCAAGTCTGGGGAGTGGCGATGAGCACAGACAGGCTGGGTCCGAATCCCAGAAAGGCTCTCTGCTGTGTGTAGGACATGGGCAGTTCATTAAACCTGCCAGTGCTTCTATGCCTTCATCTGTAAGATGGGAATAATAGCATTGCTTATGCAGTTGTTTAGAGGATTCAGTGAATGAATATTTGTGTATGGCTTGCAGCAGTGTCTAGAACAAAGCACTATAGAAGTGTTTTCTGTTTTTATTACCAAAATTACTGTGCCTGCTAAATTGTCAATTGACTAAGGCTTTAATATCTCTCTGTAATAATTCACAATTATTTCAGGTCTCATTTGTGTCATGTGATAATAGACGACACTGCATTTCATACCTGGTCTTTTTTAATTTAATGTTTATTAAACAAAAGCAACTTTTAAAAGGCATTTAAGGGAAAAGCATCTTACACTAGAGAGAAATGTTTAAAGTACTTCAGCAACCTATAATTATATGTAGTATATGAATTTTGCACAACTCCAGTAGAATTCATTGTTTAATATCTAATAGGCTTTTATAAACACATGAGAGGAATATTTAACCTTTGCTAAAAAATTCTTAAAAAATTAATATTCACCAATATTTATTGATTTAAAGTTGTACATTGACATTTAGAAATATATCATTGTGAAGCTATCTCTTTTCAAATTTAGTTGAAATTTTGATTAATTTTTAAGTTTTACCAATATTAAATCAAAGTTTTTATCAGGTAGAAAGGAGGATCATCTGGAAAAGGATCTAAGTGTCAGTTCTTTAAGTAACCAGTTACTAAGACACTCGGTACTGAAGTTCACATGCAGAACATGGCCACTGCATTTGACCATGTACAATGTGCTCCGGGGTATGGTGTGTGCCCACGTTTGTGGTCCGGACTTTCAGGGAAAAAAAATCTTTTAATTTTTTTAATTCAACTTTTTATTTATTTATATTTAGAAACAAAACTGATTATTGTATTCTGGGGCATTATTTTGCATATGGATTTCATCATTGCTTTTTAGGGTTACACTTTTAACGCATAAGCATAAGTGCAAGAATTGAAAATGTATACAGATACAGAATTAGTACTACCCATGTATAATGTGCATCCTTATTTTTCCCTCAAAAATTTGGGCAGAAAGTGCAAATTATACATTGCAAAATATGGTGATTGAATATTGGCACTGTCAATGAGAAAAATAGGTTGCTTATATAAATTTGGTTTTAGAAACATCTTAAATTGTCTAACTTGAATTTTAAATAGGAAAGTACCAAATAAATGCATTTAAAAAATGTTTAACTTTAAAATATATTTTAAATGACATGAAAATTAATGGTCATTTTTAATATTTTGTGCAGCACTAATTTTTCTTTAATAATAAATTAATTTTAAAAATCTTTTATATGATCATATGAAAATCTGATCTTTAGTATCTGAAAAAAGCAAAAAATGAAATTAAAGGTCAAGTGTTTTGGTAGTGTTTATTTTTTCTGTATATAAAATGGAAGTTGGATTATTTTTTAGTGAAAAGTATATTCATTAAATATTTCTTAAGCGCATTTTATATGCTAGAAACTGTGGCAATTACTGGTTTTACATTGATAGAACAAAAATTATTTGTATATTCAAATATTTAAATATCTGTCATAGGAGATGGATAAAGCAAAAACAAGCATAGAATTACAGAATCTGTAAAGTCTGATTAAGGAAAGTGGAGCAGCGGGCAGAGAGGGACTGGAGGACCTGTGTCATAAAACTGGGAATTTTAGGGAATTCCCTGGAGGGAATTCCCACAGGCCTGGAGGCCTGGAGGACCTGTGTGATTTTAGGGAATAGGATATTTTAGGGAAATAGGATATTTACTTATAGGGAATGAATTCTGAGCTGTGATCTCAAGCATAAGGAGTCAGCCACATAATCATATCACTCATTCATTCAACAAATCCTTTTTTTTAGTACCCTGTTTGTGTCTGTGTTAGTTGCTGATTATACAGTAGAGCATGAAACATTCTTGAACTTTGCCCTTGCAAAGCACAAGGACTGGTGTGGGAGACAAACATTGAGCACGTAGGCAAATCTATTTAAGAGCTGTGAGCAAGAGGAGTTGGTGCTTTGAGGGAGGATCAGTTTTGTGATCTGCTTTGAACTGGCTTATCAGTTCCAAGGGGAGGAATGTCGGTGTGGATGGTACAGGCAAAACTCTGAAAGATAAGGAGTGGTTAGCAAAGGGAATAGAGGGATAATGGAGGGTTCTAAGGGCCTTTATCTCCCATAGATGTTGATTTTTTTAATAATAAAATGGGAGATTTTAAGTTATTGTGCTTAATTTCACCACAACTTACAAAGTAAAGCAGGTGGGGCTCAAAACAAATCTTGGTTTACGGAATTACGGCTGCAGTTGTGGGTGGAGATGGGTTTCCTTGTCTTTACTTCACAGAGATGGACTGAAATGAATGCAGGGTGATTTGGTTGAATGTCTTATTACTGTGTGTTTGCTCGCTAACTCTTTACTTTTTAATTTTAATGCTGGAAATTTGAAGAACCTTGGATTGGTGGGAGAAGTAAAAATCAGATCTCTGTAACACTTGTGTGTTGCAGTGTTGAGAAAACCCATAGCAGACCAAGAGGAGTTAAAAAGAAGCAGAAAGAAGAGATGGGAAGAGGGCCGGGTAGTTAGCTGTGGTTAAATGATTTTCGGATCTTTGTGCGTTCTTATTACTTATTACAACACATATAAGGCAGTGCTTATATGTGAAAATGTCTGCACTGAGGACCTTCGAAACTTTCCTCCTTCCGATCTGATCTTCTCTAATTTTATCTTAAGCAGAATAAATTGGCCAAGGATCAGTGTGGGAGGCTTGCTGGGAAGTCCATGACACTCAGGAAAAGCCCAGGAGAAAAATTCTCCGCACATTCTGAAGTTTTTCTCTATCTCCAAATCTTCTGAACACGGTGGAACCTTTTGCCAGTTCCTTACCTTCAACATGTCAGAACACTGCAGAAGAAAGAGCGAGATAGCTGTCTTTATCTATTTGTTTAGAAGTGACTTTAAAAAAAAAGTTATTAAAGGCTAAAAGCATCTCGATTGTATCAGTCTGCACTGAGAGACAAGTAGAGAGGAGGATATTCAAAACCTTTAGGATTGTCAGTCTCTAGGAAAGAGAGCTAAAATAAAGCAGAACAAAAAGCCCAAGTAGACATGGTTTTCTTCACTTCTTCCTTAGGTAGTCAGAACTTTTTTTCTGTGTTAAGCCTAAATACGAAACATATGGTTATATTATATTACTTTGTTTCTCATGTTAGTAACTATCTTAAGTGACATTTGCCTTTCATACTTTTTTTTTCAAAAAATGTCAGTGCCTCAATGATTTGGGGATGATTATAACTGATTTTGTGTTTAGACAGTGCTTTTCAGCTTATTTGGTCATAATTAATTTATCTGTGTAAATTATTGACAAAATAACCCAATTGACAAAATGTTACTTTAGCAAAAATAAAGGTCAAGTAAATGCTATAACCTTAATACTACCTTCACGAAAGGGTTATCTGCTTCAAGGGAAATGGGTGCCATGACAGGGCGTGTGACAACACGTTGTTTTGCACTTGGCCGTACAGAGGTGGTGACAACAGTGTTGACAGTGTCATCATGTTAGATGCCTGTGTCAGCTGCTTGCAAAGCGTCATCATGCACATTTTTTCCCTTTGTGTCCTGTCACCGGAACTGTGCGTGGCGGAGGCTGTTGTTCTCTGCATTGCCTAACAGCAGATGGGAACGTACTCAACGCCGTCACATTGCAAGTGTATTTAAAATTCAAGTTAACGGTGCTTCAATGTAAAATAACAACTTCCTGTGTTTTACAGAAAGCGTATGTTTCAGAAGAGATGGGTGAGGTTTGATGGCCATAGCATTTCTTATTACAATAATGAGAAGGTAAGTTTACATTTTACAGTTTTTGGAGATTGCTTGATGCGTACTAAGTGTACTTCAGTAAACTAAGCAGGTGATACATGTTTTTTAAGAATATGGTTTGATTATCACATCAGAAGAATTATAATAGGGTGAAACACTCTTTTCAGTAGTTAAACATTTTATTGGCACCTAAGATTGGAATTTTTAAAAACCTTAGATACCCGATAATTACTTATGGAGGATTTTCTATAGCCTCCCAGAATTGTTCTGAGTGATATACAAATATTTCTTATTCAAGAAAATGCCTTCTTTATCCTAGAGAGCAGTAAGGAGTGTTTGAAAATGACACCATAGCAAGGAATGGCAAAGCCAGGAGGGGTTACTCTATGTTCTGGAAGGGCCTGTGGAAGAATCCAGGAAGGCTTCTTGCATGAGATTTCATGGGCCATGGGTCTTGAAGAAAGCGATGTTCATACGTAGAGACATTGAATAGGACTTGAGAGCAGTGAGAACAGTGAGATGCACAGATGGGAAATCCGTGGGGGATGAACCTGGAAGGGTGTTTGGAGTTAGAACTCACTGAAAATCTGATGATTATGGGAGAGTGGTTACAACACAGTCTTTAGACAATTGAATATCTATGATGGGACACTATTTTCATCAGTTTAGAAATATTTAGGAGGGAAGTGTCATTATGTCTACAAATGTTGTTCAGAAGTTACCTGTCTGATGTATATTTGTATTTACTAAGTATATATTTGCACAAATACATAGTTAGATAAGACAAAAACTGAAGATATTAACAATAGTCAAATCCAAGTGGAGGGAAAGTTTAGAGAAACTTTGACTGTTTGGCATTACTTGGCAGTGATCCAGAGTGTCAAGTAGGTTTAAACACACCTCTTGGAAGTTTGCAAGATAGTGGGGTGAGTATTTTTTCATAGCTGATTTTTCTGCTGTAGCTCTGTTGAGACAACTTCTGTGTGTAGGGTGGGTGCATGGTGGTCTCGGTCTGTTGACATCTGACCCCTAGTTTTCTTCATCCCCAGTGCCTTTCTCCAGTTTGACTGAAATGAGAAGGAAAACTATTTAGGAATGAGATAGGCTTCCGTGCCCCGCTGTGTTGGTGGCGGGGTCACTATCACTACTCAGGGGAGAGAATTTCTATATCCATGTCCATCTGGACTCCCTCTGCCCTTTAAAAGCTCATCTCCCATGCAGTGAGGGGCTGAGTGCCTGTCATATTTTTAAATGTAGATGCAGTAAAAACGATGCAGCCTCGGCTGTAGGAGCAGTCACAGCTACTTTGTGGTGAGGTGTGCGGTTTCAGTGCTCATGGACACCGAGCCGGGGTTCTTTTATGTGTAAATGTGCACTCGGAGGGCGCACAGTCGGGCTTTCAGGAGGCAGTGTGCAGAGTCGCCTGTTCCCCGGTTTTCTTCCGCTTTGCCCAATGCTGCTCAGTCATGTCTCTGCAAGGACTTTTCATTGTATTACTGAAAGTGGCAACATCCCAGTAGCCTTGATATCGTATCACCTGCCAAGAAATCGAGCTCACCCCCATTTTACTCAGCTGTGGGCAGAATTGCCCTGTGGTCGTTTCATTGTCTGAAAGTGGTAGATAAATGACAAACTTGACCTAGATATCTGTGTGTTACAAGCTCAAGGGAGGCTTTAAAATTTCTTTCCTTAAGGAGAATTTTAGTCTGAAAAAGATAGTCATTTGAGCCTGTCGTCATTGAGTTTTTTCCCCTATATTGTCTTTATCGTGTGTGTTGTTAGAAGAGAAATGTAAAAATCAACTTTACGGTGTTAAACATTATGAGATACATCTTGTAATATCTCGTGATAAATTATAAATGATCCATTAGAGGAACTGCAACTTCCTGAGGTTAAAGCAACACAATATTTAGCTTCTTAAGTACATTTTGATCACTTCTGGAGAATTATTTTTCTATTACTATTCTATTAAGTACTTCCTTGTTAAATATAATTTTATCATTATAGGTTTGGAGGTGAGTTGTTATTTTTTCAAGGACTTGTCTTTTAATCTCTTTAAAGAGATCTAGGGGAAGGAAAAATCTTTTAAAATTTCTGTTTCTTTTTCTACAATGCTACTTGATTTTTTTCCTACTGAAAAATGGTTAATGATAACATTTTATTCCACAAATAGCTAATTATCTCACTAGAAATATAATTTTATAAGCTCTGCTAATTCTTAGGCAAACTGAAATTTGAGAATGGCTTACCTAAGGGACAAACTCTGCTTGTTCTTGGACAGCCTAGATTTGTGACAGTTTAGCCTCAGCCCTTACAGCCAGGGAGGCCCATCCCCTGTCCCCCGGGATGCTGCACCCTCCCCCAAGCCGTGGGCTGCCTGACGGTGGGGACCTGTTCTCTCCCTCCTGTCATTCCTGGAGCCCTTAGCGATCTCATCATGCCACTGTAATCCACCCGCATTTATTCGGCTTCCTTTGTCAAGCCAGTCATTTAGTTTATTTCTTTGCAATGGCCTTTTCCAACTGTGTCTGGATACACTGGGAAACTGAAGCGTGTTTTTTTCCCTCGTTTTCATCTCCATGTTTTTGCTTATTCCTCTTAGCTTTCCTAGCCATCGCCATCCATCAAAGTCCTGTACAGATTTCAATTCCCATCTTTTCATTCTCCTTTGAGAATCTTTTTTATTTTCTCCAGCTTTGACATATGAACAACAAGATGCGAGGGATGTTCCAGGAAAATAAGTTGAAAGTGGGGAGGCTGATTGGGAGTGTGCGCGGTAAGCCAGGCGCTCACTTTCCAGGTGTCGGCCGCACAGGCCAGTGCAAGTGTTCCGAGGAGAAATTTGGAAAAGCATTAAAAATGAGCTGTCAGAGTTTGGTATGACAGTGATTGATTGGCTATAGCATTCATGTATTTAGAAAATATTTATACGATACTGATTATGTGAAAGAGGGTGAGGAAAACAGACATGTAACCCGTATTCTTGTGTGGGCAGTTGGTATTGATCGAAAGCACACAGTAAATATAAAAATCGTCATTTAAATGATATTTAGTGAGTGTCATAAAGGAGAAGTTCAGGTTGCTCTTAGCTTTAGTTAGGGTTACCTGCCTGGGCGGGAACGAGGGCCTGAGGGAGGAGGCTGGCCAGAAAGGCTCTCTTCAGGAGTGTGTCTTATACGGAAAGGTGGAAGTTGTAGGGACATCTTTCCTTGCAAAATACATCAGACAGAAAAAAGTTAAGAACCATACGATTTCCCTTATGTGGGATATAAAACTGAAAGTAACGAATGAACAAACAAGACAGAGAAAAACTCATAGACAGCAGTATGGTGATGACAGGAAGAAAGGGGGTGGGTGGTGACAGAAGATGATCGACCTCGGAGGTGGGCAGGGAACAGGTTGACAGGGTGGCCGAGGGGAGAGCACCAGGTAATGTGGGTGCGGAGGGACTCAAAGACTGTTGTACGTCAGACCTACTTGACTAGAAGAGTGCAGTTTTAATGGGCAGATAGAGAGGGAAGGTAATGTTTTCAGGAGATAAGTGAGTTTTATAAAGTTGAGCTGCTGATGAGACACTTATCTGCACTGTTCATGACTTCAAGTGTCTGAGAGGGGTTGACTGAAATGAATAAGGAAGAAAGGGGCAGGCTGTGGAAATAGCAAGAAAGGACTTTTCTTTCTTAGGGAGGGAAGATAAAAACAATGGAAAATACTGAGAATAAGTTACTTTGTAATTAGTCATTTCTTGACATCCTTCTCCTTTTTCCATGGGGTTGCCCACTCTTCTCCTGAAGTCAGAGTTCTGATTTCAGTGTTGGCTGTCTGCGAGAACATAGGAAAGCCTTCATAGCATCGCTGTTTCAGATGACATTGAAAGAATGAGTAGAATTTTGATGGGTACATAAAGGGATGAGAGACCAGAGCAGAGGTTGTGGAGAAAAAACTGTCAAAGAACTAAGGAAGTTCCGCAGTAGTATAGTCCGTCTTATCCACTAGCAGAGGATGAACCTCCGGGTGGAATGCCACACTGCTGATGGTGACTGTCCCTTACTGACTGTCTCTTACACGTCTGCTATGCATGATGGTTTACCACTGGGAAGAATATGAACTTGGCACTTGTTCTTAGCCTGGAATGGTTTAGTACTTTCTTCTTCTTGAATTTTCTCTCCAGCACAGGGCCTGGTAAACATTGTACCCTTAGTAAATACTCGAGTTTGTGGGGTGGTCATTATGCCATATAGTTTAGGAGGGTCCAGGAAAAGGAAGGCAAAATGACTTTCTTGAGCAAAATTATGATCTGCGTATATCATTTGCAAACAGCCACGTCCATCTTTTTTCATTGCGGAATAAAAAGTAAAGAGATGCTGTTGTGAGACTGAGGTCATCATCAGGGTATCCAGTAACATGGAAAATTGATACAATTCAGCAGTCTGGTTTCTTCGATATATTCTTGTTCATAATATGTAAGAGCAGTCCTTTGAAGTGGTTCAGTTACAGTACCTGCTATGGCCAGCAGATGCCTGCAAACACCATAAAATCACTTTGACCAGATCGTATTAAAGAACATGCTGCTGGTGTTTTTGGCCAGTTTAGTAGGATCGTTTATATTTGATTTTTTGCCTTTTAATTCCTGATGAAGAGAATATGAAAGATGTTTTACTTGAAAGGAACATTTATATTTTTTTCCTGAGGGTATTAAGTGTATATGAGATTATATGCCTATACTATTTGTATGTCATTTAAAAAATTAGATTGAAATCATGAAAGGGAAGCTCTTATAAATGTTGTACCATTTTTTTCAATAAGAGCAAGAAAATTTCATTTTAATGTGTCTCCTTTTGTGTATCTTTTTTCTGTAACCAATCCAGGAGAAGTATTCCAAAGGAATGATTCCCCTTTCTGCTATATCTACAGTACGAGTTCAAGGAGACAACAAATTTGAGGTTGTTACAACACAAAGAACTTTTGTTTTTAGAGTGGAAAAAGAAGGTAAGATGATTTCTTTGTTCCCATAAAAACTCTTGCAGACAGTCATGTATTTCTGAACATTCAGAAGATTAATAAACCAGTTACGCTAGAAATGTCAAGAAATCTTTAAATTCGTTACTTTTAAAATAATGTGCGTTTAATATTAATGTTTCGAGTGCCATAAACAAGTTGACAAGTCATTTGTTCACTGTTCTTACTTGCAACTAATACTTAGTGGGAACCTCCTGTGTGTCAAGGACTCTTCTAAGCTCTGGGTGTATAGCCGTGGAAAATGCGGACAGATGTCTCTGCTCTGTCAGAGCTCTCCTGTTAGCTGTTGTTTTGATGATGCAAAGTAGTGACTTGGTATGCCAAATCAATTTTTCCAGCTATGAAAGGTTGGGTTTTATGGAAGTTTTCACAGGGCAGGTTTCAACTGAACACACACAGGCACAGTAATCGTTCTCACATGGATTTTGGAGCATCTTTTATTTTCCTTGAATTATTTTTCCTGCAGCATCTGCTGTAGGTCACCTGAGGGTGGAAATTGATCTAAAGATAGTTTGGGGATGCAGTCGACACTTTTAAATCTTCTCTGTTTTTTGGGGTGGGAAAAGGGAGGGAGACCAGGGCAGTTAGAAGTTTTCTATTGTGTATTTTGGTGGACTGCCAATAATGTAATTCATATAAAACTTCTGTTTTTAAATAATATAGGTAAGATTGTCTTCATTAATTAAATAGGATTTTAATGTATTTTGAAGCCCACTTTTAGTATAGATTATAACAACTTGATTTTTAAAAGTTCTTTTACTTCTTGGCACTTAATTATTGGAATAATGGTAATAGAGAAAACTTACTGAATATAAGCTGTGAGCCAGAAAATCAAAATGCTTCATTTTCACAATAGTTTTACAAGGTATGTAGGTATGACAATCACTATTCTATTTTACACATATAAGTATTTACCTTTTATAAACTACAATGATATTAAGTGTTATGGGACAGTATTTATCTTTTTCATACTGTCAGCTTCCTAGAACATACACTTGGACATGGCCAGTAGAAAGCATTCAAACTATCTTTCCCTAACTATCATATATTCCTAGAAAGCTCCCTGTATTGCTTGGGATAATGAGTAAGTCCCAGTTGCTGTTGATACTGGAGCAGCTTTTGTCAAACTGGAATTACCACCCACTTGTGAGATCAACTTAGTACTTTCTGATATCAAAAGAACCGTCCCCCCCGCCCCCCTCCCTGCCCGCCATGAAACAAAACAACTACAAAAAAAGAATAAGAAATGCCAGAGTACAGCGTTTCCAGTAAGCACTGTATTGGGAGACATACCGATGCGCCTGTTGTACATCTGGAATGTAAACAGAGTTTCTTACTTGCTATCAAGAGACACTGAGAGCGTTCATCTAGAGCAGGGTGGACACGCCACACCCTGTAGCCGAAGTCTGGCTCTCCACTTCTTTTTGTAAATGAAACCTGGTGAAATCACAACTGCTCTTTCTCGCTGACATGGCATTTTTGGCTGTTTTCTGTCTCCATGACAGTACTGAGTTGTTGCTGCACAGACTCCATGGTTAGGAACCCCAACTGTCTGGCCCTTTACAGAAATTGTAGACCTGCCTATGTGAGAAGCCGCTTTTCGTGACTCATTTTCTCGAAAAGTTCAGAAAGTTGTGATATTCGCTACAGAACTGGTGTTTGAACTCAGTTTTCCCTTAGGCTAGTTCTTAAAACACATGGCATTGCTGCTCTTGGCTGGCTGGCCTGGTGATCTTCCCTTCTGCTCTGGTTCCCGTGGCCCCAGAGGTGCCACCTGCTTCTTTGAGGTGCTTCTCACCTTGCCCTTGGCCTCTCACAGTGAACTTCACATATGCCACGTGGCCTGCATTTTAAGATGGACATACTAAATAAAGTTTCCAAATTGTGTGAAAATCTGTTTAACCCTATGTGCTTGCTGTGGTTAAAAGTTAGACACACATTTTATTTAAGTAGAATGGATCACCCCACATGTGTTGACAAGTTGTAGGTTTATAATGGACCCTTAAATCCTTCTGTGATGCACAGTTCATCTCTGAGATGTCCACTTAGTACAAGAATTTTATGAACTTGGGTGAAGATTATTTATTAAGTCTTAGATCTTTAATTTTTGAAAGCATGAAAATACTATTGTAGTGAAAAGAAAGACTATTCACATAGATTACTGAATAAGTTATTTTCATCGAAAGTCATTTTTGCATAGTAACAACTCACATTTTTGCATAGTAACAACTCACATTTTTAAAGATATGTGGATGTAGAGGTGTGTGTGCATATACATATATGTAAATGGTATATATGTGTCCATATGGTTAGTATGGAACTTTCAGCCAGATGCTAAATGGGCTTATTAAGAGTATTTTTTCCTTCCAAGTATTTATCTGATTATTTTTTATTTTGTGGGAACCTCAGAAATCAGTCATGTGACATATTTGACTTAATGAACTTGAAACCAAATTGAACTTGGTTTCAATCTGTTCCTCATAGAAGACCAAAGGTAGAACAGAAAGGGGAAATGCTTTCATGTCCTAGCAGAGGAGACTTCTTTGTTTTCGGCAGAAAGGTTCTGAATGACCTGCAACAGCGGCTCCCCTCGTCCCCCCTGAAGCCGGCGCTGCTCTTTCCAGACCACTGCACAGCCCACCGTTAAGACGGGGTTACACTTGGGCATTTCCACCCCACACATTTTCAAAGGCTTCAGTTCCCCTAGGTTTCCTAGTGCCATATTGTCGTTCTCTTGGTTGAAAGTGAAGTATACCGAAGTAATAACATGTTAGAAACGCTCTTCCTCGTATGTAAAATTTAGTGTGATTCTTTTTGTCCTCAAGCAGAACCACTGGGACTGGTCATAACAGCTGACGATCTCTTCATTTAGTCCCTGTTCCCTTGGCACCTGCTGTCACACACGCAGATGTGCTGCTTCAAAAAGCAGGCGATGTTTGGGCGGTGCTCCCAGTTCAAAGAAGGCTTAAGAATTCTGCCTGGTCATTCCCATTCCAAGGCCATTGTCAGCACTGGCTGTCAGCTGCAGGTTCACGTTCCTATCCACTTTAGCCAATTCCAGACTCCTGGGAGACCGGCAGGTGTGTCCTTTCCACCATGTTTCTGGACAACAACATACGACCCTCCAGTGGCAGCTGTGATACTGCAGAGCTTTTACTGATTATTTATTCATTCATTCATTCATTCATTCATTCATTCATAAAGAACACTTGAGATAAAAAAACTTAAATTCCCCTTAGATGTTTTGGGCAAGCTGACTTACCTGTCTTAAAATCCTCAGTGTTTTAGAAGCAAGGCATGGGGCATTTACTACCGGGATGGAGAGCCAGGGGATTGAAAGCTCTCAGCCGTGTCCTCTGATAGACTTCTTATAATACAGTAGGCTACAGACTGCAGAGTCGTTTCTCTCGCATACATCACATCCAGTCCATCGTCGAATCTTACCACTTTGACTTTGGAAGTATGTCTGTCTTCAGACCAGTTCTCATTACCTCCACTGTTACCACTCGGGTACAAGCCACCACTTCTGACTGGATTGTTGTAATCGCCTCCCTTGATTGACTACAGTCATATCTTCACTACAGCTATCAGAGTGGTCGTTGAACAAGAAAGGTCATCGCAGGCCACTTCAGATGCCTTGTTGTCTTTCCGTTTCACTGAGAGTGAGGTGCTCCTGATGTCCAAAGGCCCCCCTGCGCAGTCTGGCCCCGGTTCCTCTGCCCATGTCGTCTCTGTGCTCTCCCTCACTCACTACATTTCCACTGCAGGGGCCTCCCATTCTGTGAACCTACCAAACCTGCTGTTTGTTGTTTTAGAGTTTTAACACTTGCTGCCTATTTTTTTTTAATCCTGGAGTGCTCTTCCTCCAGCCATCTTCTTGACTTGCTCTCTTACTGCTTCTTCCTTTAGAGTTTTGCTCAACCATCACCTTCCTAGGCTTTTTCTATTACCCTACATAAAACGTAGGGTTTTCACCGTGTCCCTCATCTCATTCTTTATTTTACCCTATTGGACTTGTCACTGTGCTACCTGTTCTTGCCTTCCTCTTTTCACAGGAATGTGAGCTCCAGGAGAGAAAGGTAGATCTGTCCTGTTCCCTCTTCGGTCCTGGTATTTAGAGTAGGTCTTGGAAGATAGGAGGCATTCAGTAAATATTTGTATGAATGAATCATTATTGATTACAAGAACAACCCTGGCATGCAATATTTCCTTCTCTAAAATCGATCATGAGTTACATGATGGGATTTTTTATATTGTATATCATATAAGATATACAGTGTAAGAATACAGTATTATCATAGCAGATTATAGTACATCAAAAGGGTCCGTCTAAACGTGGATAGATTATGTTATTAATCTGTCACACAGCCCTTGTCTAGTAATAATACTTAGAGTAATCAATCCTTTGTTACTAGTATTTATGCCTACTGCTAAATCCGATAGTTCAGAGAATATTAAGTCTGTCCTGTTGATTTTTTAAAAAATTTCCTTTTTTGAGTCTTATAGCATAGTTGACATTCCTGAACACCTCGAGAACTGATTTGAGGTTTGAGGGAATTGCTGTTGTTTCTCCTACTTCTCCCCCTTTTTTTTTCCTTCTAAACTTGAAATGTTCTACTTTAAGCAAAGCCATATCCAGGTCAGAGCATGTTCTCAGAAGGGATGGTGCATAGACACTTGGTAAATATTTGTTATTGGAAAGAATAAAAGTACCTTGGTGTGAAGAGCCAGCAAAGCTAACATAGCATCTAGCTTTGCCCTCAACACTTTGCCCAAGGGAAAAATTATTATTTGTTTTGGAATACTGTGACTTGCCAAAGCGTGTCTCCCATGTCTAAGGATATGCGTGTTGTATGGCCGAATAAGGAATGAAACTTGTAATCTATTTTATTGTTTGAATTTTCTGTATCATTGTTATATCTTTGTTGGCATGAATTATTAAGAATAAGCTGAGTGTTACTATTAATTCCTAATCGTCTTTACGACTGTTCGCTTCCTATTAGTTGATGAGGCCTTTGGGAGCTTGATAATTCTTCTAGGCTGTAAGCGGACCATTTGCTGAGATGCAGCCTTAATGTGCTGAAGTCCAACAGATGCGATTGCCTGTTTCAAATTATTTCCAGACACTGAGATCTCTGCTCACAGTAATCAAGAAGGCACACACACTTTGGCCCAGTATGTATAATTATAGCCAACATTTTAAACTCAGTGACTTACGCGGACACAAACAAGCAGAAAACATTATATATATATACTTGGCAGGACTATCATGTGTGAAACTAATGATCACAAGTAATAACCAAGTTAAGTGGAAAGTCTGCTGTTGTTACTGAAAATGTAATAAATTATCATGATGCAGTCTGGATCTGTTTATGTAGATGTAAAATGTAGAATAGCTGCTGCATGTTGACATTGACTTAGCAACTTGAATATCTTTACATCTTGTAGTTTATGAAATGATGCTGGAGTAGTTCAGTAAATATTTTGTCCTGATATATAGGAACAAGCACCATTACCTGGGGATTATGTAACACCTACAGTAGTCCTTGTTGAGTGACTTTTTAGTAAATACTTTGACTTTGGTCATTAGAGATACAATTGACTCTTGTTAGTAGTTTTGAAGGTGATGAGAATGAAGATAATTTTAAAATTTAGACATATTATGAAAAAACTGATTTTAGTAGTTTTGAAGGTGAGCAAATATGAAGGAAGATAGTTGAAAATTAAGACTCATATTAGGAAATAACTTTGGATTCTTATTTTACTGTGAGCAAGTCTAATATGGAAACATAGTTCAATTTACAATGAAGTTATTCTGGCCAGACCTGTTGTAGAAGGATCTGAGTTACTGTCCGATTTCCCAAGCTTTGGGAAGGAGTATCTTTCGCCTTCTTCAATGTTTTTCCTGCCTGGAATTCACTGTTTTTTCCTTTTGCCTTCATATCCACTGCTTTATTTTTTTCTTTTTTTGCTAACCCATTTTCCAGATTCATAGATAGAGTTGTCATTCAAGGTTTATCTGTTTCTTCTTCATTTACATTAAACATTTATCCACATCCATGTGTCTTTCTTTGTATAAGTGATATTTGTTTTCATGCTGCTGTCGGTCTCCCTCGATGCTCATGCCTGAGCACTGAGAACCTGGGGTAGTTCTGTTAATAAAATGGAATTTTTTACCTTCTTTGTCCGATCAATACACAACACCAAGGTAACTGTTCTGAGTCATTTATTTTTTTTGTGAATACCTGTCATACATATTCAGAACCTCAGCTACTTTCTACTCCTCTTAATGTCTTGACTTTTTGTGTCTTTATTTCCCTTTTCATTGCACTTTTAAGTCTCTCTCTAGCCTTATTCCTGAATGTCCAAGCCTTTTTTTTTGTCCACCTATTGTCATCCTAATTACATCCCTTCCTTGCTAAGAATCCTCTAATACCTTTGCATCTTAATAAAGACAAAATTCCTTACATAGGCACTGGAGAATATCTAGTCCTATTTTCAATTATTTCCTTTTGAGCTTAAAATTATAAATATGTTTGTTTATAATTTAGTCCCTGAACAGATGCTGGTTCTGTCTTTGTTCTTGTGTTTTCCTCTGCTTACTTTGAGTTGTAAGTTCCACTTTTTCCTCTCCTCTTCAAGACACCAGTTCTTTTTAACCATTTTTTAGTTTTCAATTACAGTTGATATACATTATTATATCATTTCTGGTGTACACCCCAGTGATTAGACATCATACAACTTACTAAGTGATTATCCCAATAAATTGTGTACCCACCTGACATCATACATCGTTATTAAAATGTTATTGACTATATTTCTTATATTGTATTTTACACCCCCATGAATACTCTGTAGCAACCAATTTGTGCTTCTTAATCCCTTCACCTTTTTCACCCATCCTCCTCACCCCTGTCCCATCTGGCCACCATCAAAGTGTTCTCTGCATTTGAGTCTGTTTCTGTTCTGCTTATTTGTTTTGTAGATTCTATTATTGACAAATATGTATTTATTGCTGTTTTATTTTTCATGTTTCTTATCTTTTTTCCCTTCTTAAAGAAGACCCTTTAACATTTCATGTACTATTGGTTTGGTAGTGATGAACTCTTTTAGCCTTTTCTTGTCTAGGAACTTCTTCATATATCCTTTAATTCTAAATGATAGCTTTCCTGGGTAGAGTAATCTTGATTGTAGTTCCTTTTTTTTGCATCACTCTGAATATTTCTTGCTAATACCTTCTGGTCTGAAAAATTTCTGTTGAGAAATCAGCTGACATTCTTATGGAAGCTTCTTTGTGGGTAAGTAACTGCTTTTCTCTTGCTGCTGTTAAGATTCTCTTCTTTCCTTTTTAACCTTTTGCATTTTAATTTTGATGTGTCTTGGTGTGGGCCTCTTTGGGTTCATCTTGCTTGGGACTCTCTGTGCTTCCTGGACTTGTATGTCTACTTTCTTCTCCAGGTCAGGGAAGTTTCCTATCATTTTTTTCAAATAGGTTTTCAAGTTCTTGCTCTTTCTCTTCTCCTTCCAGCAACCCCATGATGTGAATGTTGGTACAGTTGAAGTTGTTCCAGAGGCTCCTTACACTAACCTCATTTTTGGGGGGGATTTTTTTGTTTGTTTCTGCTATTCTGATCTGGTGTTTTTATTTCTATATTCCAAATTGCTGATTTGATTCTCAGCTTCATCTACTCTACTATTGATTCCCTGTGAATTATTTTTCAATTGAGTTAATGTATACTTCATTTCTGACTTGATTTTTTTTATGGTTTCTGTGTCCTTTTTTATGCTGTTGAAGTTCTCCTTAAGTTCGTGGAGCATCTTTATAACCAGTATTTTGAACTCTGCATCTAATAGATTGCTAGTCACCATTCTGTTTTGTTCTTTTTCTGGAGTTTTGTTCTGTTCTTTCATTTGGGACATATTTCTTTATCCCCTCATTTTGGCAGCCTTCCTGTGTTTGTTTCTATATATTAGGTAGCTGCTATGTCTCCTGGGCTTTCCAAACCTCAGTTTTGTCTTTTCAATTGTTCTTCATTCTCAAGTCCTACCACAAATACCCCTTCTTTTCATAGTCCCAGAAACAGTTGTCTGACAGCTAAAACACTGGATTCTCTTAAGTTTAATACTAACGTACTTCATACTCTTAGGCAAATCACTTACCATCATTGAATTGATTAATTATTTGACACCATTTGTACGACTCTTTGTACTCCGTGTTCCATTTTGTGTTCATATCTAACTTGACTTATAGCTTTGATTGCTCTCTGGGAATGAGATCCAATTCCTGTGCCCATAACATGTTTTGTATATGAAGGCCACCTAGCTTTGGTGAAGTGACAGACCCACATTTTAATTTACCGAATGAGTTGCTATTGTTAGTGACTCTGTTGAGAATGGAATGAATAAATGAATATCAAGGCAATGTACTGTTAAACAGAGTATGTTCTAAGTGACAGGAAGGAAGATTTTCTGGGCGTTGAGTAACTTAATTGCCAAGTACAATATTTTAACTGTTCGGTCACATTATTACTTTCTTCTATTAAAAGAGAAAATCCAATCTCATGAGTAATCCTGAAGAGTACTTCTTAAACATGAACATGGAAACATGTCCTCTGGGGATCTTTTTAAAAACAGGATGATTCTGATTCATCATGTTTGGAGCGGGGTCTGAGATTTTTGCGTTTCTAACAAGCTTCCAGGTAGGGCCATTGTTACTGGTTACAGGACTACAGAGCAGTGTGTGTGATTCCTCTTCCTTACAGAACAGGGCTCTTGGCCCTGCCTGCAGTAGCATTTAGAGTGTGGTCATGGGAAAGAGTCTTCGAATTACCTGTTGTAAAGAGAGTAGAGGCCTAATGTTGCTATGTGCATGCCATTTATATAAGTGTGGATATGTATTTTCTCCCATCTTTATTTTCAGAGGAGAGAAATGACTGGATGAGCGTACTCCTAAACGCACTGAAATCGCAGTCCCCCTCGCAGTCTCAAACAGTTGCTGCACCTGATAAATGTGGATATCTTGAATTGAGAGGTTATAAAGCCAAAATTTTTACCGCGTTAAGTGGAAACAGTGTGTGGCTCTGCAAAAATGAACAGGTAAGCCGTGTTACTGCAGTTGCAAATTGCAGTTCGTTGGTTACACTAGCAACGGGGCCTTGTTGGGCTAATCAGTGTTTTTGCTTACAGTCTTGCTTTTGCCTTGAGTACTCCACAAAATATAACAAAGAGAGTTGTTTTGTTGACTTTTCTCAGTCATTCAGTAGCAAGAAAGTAGTCTACATTGGATTTCAGGCTAGACATTACCTTTTTAAGGGACTGAGGAAATAGACTCATTGAAAATAATTTTTGAAAAGTATTCCTCAGATGAAGAGATATTATTAAACAACATGAGAGAATAATTAAGGACAAATTCGACATTACAGCTGTTGATGAAACAGGCCCAGTACTGCATCTGTTGTGTTTCATTTCTTTCTTTTTCTTTTCTGTTTTCGCGATTTTGTGACAGAAAGCTACAGAGTAGGCATGTATTTTTCTTTAGTTTATACCATCTTGGCTTTTTTTTTTTTTGAGCAGATATGTTTGTTATTTACTAGTAGGGGACTAATTTATTAGAGGTAAGTGACTGCTATACACACATTCACACATATGTACATACACACATCATCACAAATATAAATAAAATAGGCTTGTTGACTTATTGAATTTGGTTAATATCAAAGGACTCGATAGAAAATTTAAATGTTTTGAGGAGACTGATTTTAAAGTTCTATGAATTTCATTAACTTCGTGTGATTCCGTAGCCATTCCTTTCCTATCATATGTTGATTTTAATATGTATAAGAAAATTGTTTTCTTAACTCTTTTGGGGAATTAATTACTTGATCTTTCAGCTTAGAATATAGTCAGTGCTTAGTAATTATTTGTGGAATCAAATGGTGTGCTTTGGATAGCTGATCAAAAATGAACTCATTTTATGATTCATTTTGATGAGGTTTGATATGGTAAAATATGAATGCTGACTGTTTTGAAAACAAAACTAGAGATACCAACTCAAAACAAACAACAGTAGTTTCAAAAAATTAACTATAGATCTTTATACAAGCCATCCTCTGACCTTCAGTATAAACTTATTCATTACATTTTTTTCCAGGGGGTAAGATTTGTTAGCCAGTTAACTGTGGGCAGTGTTAGTTGAGCCCTGTTGGCATTTTAATAACTCGGAAGTAGGTAGCATATTCCTCAAGAATAGTGATGTGTAGCTTAATAATGTGTATGAATTCTGTATGAACATTCAGTTTGTAAAGTAAGATGATTAAACCTTTTCTTGGAATGGAGATTAAAAATGCCTCATGTGCATGTATCAGTATGGAAGTTACTCTGCCAAATGAATACCACAAGTTAATTGAGGTGTTCATCTTTTACTTGCACAGACTTGAAGGGCCTCAAATTATCAGTGTAATTACTTACATTAGTTAGATTGGTTGAGTTGGTTATTCTCTAAAAGTAGAGTGTTAAGGTTTTATTAATATTTTCTGAATAGCTGGAGGTTAGGGAATTTTTATTTAATATTAGTAATTGAGCATAAAATGGATAATAATGACCATCATTTGGTTTTGTTTTTAAATTTTATTTATTGATTTTAGAGAAGAGGGGGAGAGAGTGAGAGAAACATCAATTTTGTTGTTCCACCTACAACCTTGGCATATCGGGATAGTGCTCTCAGCAGCCGAGCTACTTGGCTGGGCATGACTGCCATTTGTTGAGTACCAGCTACTTGCTAATTATTTACAGACATTCTTTTTAATCTTTCCCACAAATGGAAGGGGAAGATATTCTTATCCATGATTTATAGATGAGGAAAACAAGGATTAAGTAACTCGTTTAGGGATTACAGTTCATTATTTAGAGTTTACTTTAAAACCAGAATTTGGTAACTCTCAGCCTAGCTTCTTAGCTGCTATATGAAACTATCTTCTTAAAGTGTATATTGAAAAGAAAATATGTGGCCTGTGACCTTTCAGAAATAGACTCAGATCCTTTCCTTGAATAATTTAGTTGCCTAGAAGGTTCCCAGTGTTCTTCCAATAAACATTGTACCCCGTCAGGCCCTTGGAAAGTGACATGCTAACTGGACGGCCCAAGGTGTCCCGAGGCAAAGTCGAAGACCAGCGTTTCTGGTCAGTGGTGAGCTCAGTGCTGTTAGACTTGTGTAAGCATCACAGAGAAGTGCGGAACACGGGCGTCTGATGAAGCCTGAGAATTAGAACACTTCCAGGTACACGCAAAATGAATATACTCTCATTAAAACTAAAGCCTTAATACTTGGCCCCTCCTCATATTTGGAGGAGTAAACGTTTTTTGTATGTATGTCTATTTCAGGTCCTTTTAAATGCATTAATGTGCATCTATACATTTTATATGTATAAACCCACACACACTTAAAAAGTGCATACTATTGTTTGTATGTGTGTTCTTTTAAAAAATTGCATCATATTAATCATATTGTATGAAGCCATGTCTTAAGGGACTTGGTCTGAAGAACTAGTTCCCTGAAGACAGGATGGGCACATTGAGGAAGGCCCTCTATGTTTAGGCCCTGACGTACCATTCTGATTTAATTTATTTTTATATCCCACTACATGCTGTTCCTTTGAGGTAATTTGCCCAATGATTTGCTGACATGGTTTAGCAAATTGTGTGAAGAATTTGGGTGACATGCTAAATAAGAAATCTTTTTCTTGAATGCAGAGGGCTTTAAGCTAGTGTTTAGGAAAAGCACTGAGAGATAACAGAATAGTCCGATGCAACTTCTAAGTTTTATACACTATATAAAGGATGATGGGAAAAAAATCTCATCATAAACATAAAGGGTGTTAGATTTGAGCCTTTGTATCTTAATATGTATTGGCTCTAATTTAGTTCTATGCATCAAAGCTAACTTATTTTAATTAAAAAATTTTAAATCAGTGAATCTGTTGTCCATATAATTTGCAGTGCAACTAGAACAAAAAATAAAGAAAAGGGACCTTCACTACCCTAACATATGAACAATTTATAATTTTCTTTCCTCTATTTGTACATAGTTTTACTAATTTACTTTGGAGGTGACTAGAGGGAGTAAACGGAGAGCGGTGGAAGGGCAGGCGCTGCAGCCTACGTGGAAGAGCGGTGATAAAAGGAACCTGAGAGCACATTCAGAACAAAGAACATTGGACTGGGTGGTAGCAGTTCTGGGTGTTCAGTCTTGCTCTGCTATTTACCGGCTCAAATAATTAAATTAGTCTCCTTAGGTTTAAATGGCATCATGGGAAGAAAGAGATGGATTTCTGTCTTTTTTTTAAAGTTGTACATTAACGTTCCAGATATCTGGATGCATTAGACCCACTGACTTAGAATTTCTGCAGGTGGTGTAGTGAAACCTGCTTTGTAGAAAGCATCTTCGTGATTCAGTGACAGGACAGCCCAAAACTGCACCCAGGAAAACACTGCTTTAAGGTTTTTCTTCTTTAGGAACTATAAGCATCCAGGTAAAGTGAACAAGATATTTCTGGAGCTGGAAACTATGTAAAAACAGCCTTCCACAACTTTGGGTGCTTCTTTATCTCATCATCTATCAACTTGGGGTTGCTTTACAAACTCTTTTTGTGATTGCTTCATTTGTGAGCATGTTTTTTGATTGAATATTTTGAAATATGAACATTTACATAGAAAGTTAAAAAAATCATTCTTAGTGGTAATAAATTTAAAAATTTGAAGAACTGTTACTAATAAATTACATATGTTCTAAACTATAGCTACCTGGTTTATGTTTTTTTGCTAGAATCTTAATACTTTTATATGAATTCATTTTTCAGCATGCAAATTCTATTTCAGTTTTTTTTCTTCACACAGACTTTTATTACCAGAGAATGCACTGTTGGAGGCATTAAAATTGCATTTGCAAAGCCAGCATAAAAGAAAGTGTTTGAAACTGTTAGATACCTTAGGTTCCTTTAACTCTGTGTATGTCTGGAAATTTACTATAATGTTGTAGGTTATTACTAATCTTTTCTAAAGCCTTTTCCCTACTTCCAATAGGTGTCCCTAAGGTTCCATGTCAGGCATCCCTAAAAATCTATTTTTGGTAATTCTTTTACTTCTCTGGATCTATTCTTTCTACTGAATCAAGAACTTCTGTGTATTTTCTAAGTTAAAATAGCTATCAGAACAGACATTTTTATAATTACTGCTTTATTTTTTAACTTCTCTTTCTCTTTTAAATCCTCAGCCAAGGATATGTTTAATGATTTTGGAGAGAGAGGAAGGGAGAGATAGGGGAGAGAGAGGGGGAAACATCCATGTGAGAGAGAAATACTGATTGACGGATTGCCTCTCATGTGCACCTGACCTGGGGTCAAAACCTGCAACCCTGCTGTGTGCCTTGACTGGAGATTGGACCCACAACCTTTTGGTGAGCCACCTGGCTGGTACAAATTTCTTCTCTTTTAAGAGAAGTGGCATCATGATGGCAAGGGAGATGCCAGTCTGCACGCTCCCTTGTGCATTTCACTAGCAGGTCCAGACTCTGTGCAGTCAAGACAGACTTTTCTCAGTTGCTCAGTTGTAACATTTACCTTTTTCGTCTCTTTCTTTCCCTTGCACACATTAGCAGATTGTAGGAACTGAAACATGAAGTCGCTCTTGGCTGAGTAAGAGAAATGCCCTAAGGAATGTTGGTTGGTTGGTTTTGTTATTTTTCCAGATAGGCTGTAAAAAGTAGAAAAAGCACCATAAAAAAGAAAATCAAAACATTTGTTAGAGAGAAAGGTAGCAAAGTATAAAATGACACTGAAATTCTTTATTTTAGTTGATTTTAAATTATAGTCACATGTTCTATTAATTCCAGGTATACAACACAGTGATCCCACATTTATATACCTTACTATGTAATCACTATAAGAAGTCCAGTTACCACCTGTCACCTTATAGTTTCTACAATATTATTGACTGTATTCTCTTTGTTGTATGTTATAGCCTCATGATCTTTTTATAACTGGAAGATTTGTGCCTGTTAATCCCCTTCCCCTTTCCCACCTGTTTCCTCATTTCCTCCCCTTTGGCAACCTTCAGTTTATTCTGTGTATCTGTGAGTTTGTTTCTGTTTTGCTCTGTTGTGGTCATTTTGATTTTTTGTGTGGGGTCATTTTGATCCCACACGCAAACAAAATCATACGATATTTGTCATTCTCTGTTTGACTGACTTCACCTAATACTTTCTGGGTCATGTTGTCCAAATGGCAGTATTTCATTCTTTTTATGGCAGAGTATTGTTCCATTGTATATGTGCACCGCTTCTTTATTCATTCATCTGTGCATAGACACCTAGACTGCTTCCATAGCTTGACTGCTGTAAACAATGCTATAGTGAGTGGAGGCATGCACATATCTTCGAATTACTGTTTTCACTTTCTTTGGATAAATATCTAGCAGTTCTACATACAGTAGTTCTGTGTTTAATTTTTTGAAGACTCTCCATACCGTTTCTATAGTATAAGTCATTTACCTATTTACTCAGCTGCAAAACACAGTGGTGCTATCATCACAGAAATTAAGTAGCAACCCTTTAAATATTTAGCACCATTTCACAACGCTCCCCCCGCAAAGTGTTCAGGTTTTGCAGATTTTGTTCTGTTTCTTGTCTTGGCGTATGTTTTAGATGCCTGCAGTGTAGTGTAATTATTATAGTTTTTTTCCATTGTTACTTCAGGTTTGTATAAAATGAGTTGTGTAATGGAGTTTGCATAGGCTATACCCTTTATTCATCTATTTAAGACCTTTTTATTGGGTACCTTCTCATTTTTGTGCACTGCTCTAGGCACTAGAGGTACATTGGTAACCCCAAATATCCCTCCTCTTTCGGATCTCACTTGCCAATGGGGGTAGGACATAAATAAGTAATAAATAAGATTTCTGCTAGCCTTTTGTGTATATTGTCTTTTCCCTTTTGATTACTTTTTTGGCAAGACTATTTATGACCTTTTTCTAAAGGATTATTTACATTTAAAGTGTTGTTGGCTGTATGAATAGGTCCCAGTTTCATTTTAACCTTAAAAGGGTTATAATTTTAATATTCCCAAATGAATGGTATAAATATTTACTTTATTTACCGATGTGTTCTCAAGAGTCCCAGGCAAGTAGCTGACACTCAGTAAACATTTAGTAGAAAAAACTTGTTGAATTAATGGCCATTTACAGAGACTTTATCTTTTCAAAATTTTTCTTTTAAAATGATTTTCTTTTCTTCTAATTGTCTTTGTGTTTTCTTAGTGAGATTTTGTCTTTTTTTAAAGCTGTTTATATGACAATGATACTAGTCTTCATGTCCCATTTTCTGCGACTGTTTGAGCTATTGCTTACTTTTCACTTTATTTTTGTTACATAGAAATTTTGCTTATGTAATTAAGATTTTTGTATTAGTTTAAAGCCTATAGATTTTCTGTGTCCTGGAAAAATAATTACTTTACAATTTATTAACCTTGGAATAATGTGGATGTTGCATGGAATTTCCACAAATGAATATAAGACAGTTTTTAAGATACTGGGCTTCACTTTCCACTTGTTATATTGTCCCCAAAACCAATCTGCCATCTTTTTTCTAATGAGTCCTTTGAACATCATGTTAATATTAGCAGATTCATTGCAGCCAGATGTCTTGCTTGGTGGGTTTGTGTATCTGTCTATTTAATGATAATTGTGGCATTGAGGTTTTAACGGCATAAATGTACCCGATTAAACACTCTCAAATCAGGACATAACAAGAGACTCATTCCCCCTCACTCTCCCCGCATTATGTCCCCTGGTGTCTGTCTGGCATGGGACTGAAACTCTGATAGAATTTAAATAGACCTCATAGGGCTGTGGGGTGTGTGGTGCAGAAAGAAGCAGCAGGATGGAGTTGGTGGCCTCGATTCTCTGGGTTCTGTCTCTGGCCAAACTTTGCATCTGGTATTCCCCAGGAAATCGGGTGCCAATGTCATACAATGCCACATCTGTTTTCAACAAATGTTTAAGCACCAAGTTCTAAAATTCCTGGCATGGAAACTTGGCATCCAGTATTTCCCAAAATAGGTTTGATATTTCAGCAAATTTGGGGTTAATAAACCCTCCTTTATTTGTTCTGTTTAGGAATCAATCTTTATTTTGCAGCTTTCACTATATAGTTTTAAAATGTAGTTTCAAGTAGATTTTATTGCTTCAGAGTTGTACAAATAATCCATTTCAGCATCTTGGTGAATACTTACCATTAATTATAATCTGGATATTTAATATGGGATCATTGGTGTGAATACTTTCAGTCATTGTAAATAAAGTGGAAAGTTTTTTTACTGCAGACCAATTCTGGCTTTAGAACCCTCAACTCAGAGGATTGTCTGGATGTATCAGAACCTTGATTTTATATTCACCATTTTTATAACATTGCTATATAACGTAGATAATGCTGTCTTTTCAGAAATGAGAAAATCGAGGCCTGGATACACTGACTAACTTGCCAGTAGTCATCCAGCTAGTGAGCGGCTCAGCCAAGGTTGCCCCCCAGGCCTGACTCCTGGGGTCTCTTGGCTGTTGCCCCTTTGCCGATGTGCAGCCACGGCCGTCGTCACAGCGGTACCCATGGTGGGATTCACACTTTCTGAGATCCTGCATTGTCTGACCACAAACTTCGTGCAAAACATCGTTTACTCTTGAATTGGTTTTTGGCTTTCTGTTTTCTATAATAATATTCTAGCCATTTAGTTTTTGTGGTATTGTTGTTTTCCGTGCAGTCTGTAGCCTTTTAAAGGTTGGAAGTCTGGCTTCTTCCTGACTTGTGCCTGTTTTTCAAAATGGGAATAGTGCTCACAGTCCGATCACCTGTAGTGGGTTGTTATTTTAAATTTTCTTGAAAGTTTACATATTACATCATACTGCATTTGTAAGTGAGAATTTGTAAATTCATAGTACATCCCATTTTTAAAATGTACACATTCTCATTATTTAGATACATATATATATTCTTGTAATTAACTTTGTAATAGGGAACATGTTCAGTTCGCTTCAGACTTAAAAAGGTAGAACATAACAATAATAATAAGGATTATCGTAATTGCTAAATGGGACCGTGTAGCACTTACTGTATTCTTCTAAGCATTTTTAATGTATGGATTGAATGCTCCCCAGAGTGATGCAATGGATACTACTGTTATCTCCATTTCACAAATGAGTGAACTGAAGCAAGAGAGGTGCATTGTAGCCAGCTGGTCTGGGTCCTGTCATTTGTCCAGTCAAGTGTCAGAGCCTATTATGCACATAGCTCTCGTTTCTGGGCTGAACTTGGTGCCTGCCCTGCCGGCATCTATGCACTCTGCACTCTTTTTTTCACAGACTTGTTACAATTCTCTCATTCCTTCCTTTGGCTGAATCTTCTCCAAGGCTGATATTCTGTCTTATGCTTTGGGATGGACCCAGGACTTGGCCCAATGGCTGGTACTTGCTAAGCACTTAATAAACACCCTTTGCCAAGACACATTTCCCTATTTCAAAAAGGGTCTCTCTGCTCTGCTTTCTTTCCAGAATTATTCAGTCAAATGAGCGTTCCCAGCTGTTTGTCAGCTTCAGGGCACTGCACAGATAGATGCCGACTTGATTAGGGAGTGTTCTGTACAGGCTTGATGAAGACTGAGGCTCTCACGGCCTCTGGATATCAACTCAGGGGTGGGAGCCCAGGACCCCCAGGATCTTGATGGAACCCAGTGTATCACTGAGTTCTGGCCAGTCTGTGTTTAAGCAGTCTTACTGATTTCAAATAATTTCTGCCTGATATGACTGCTTGCTTTTTTTGCTGTGCAGAAGGCAGAGAAAAGTACTTATATCCTGTACTTAAACACTGCAGATTCATATACTGTCGAGATTCCACAACTGGTTCTGCTCTGTAATTCAGTGCTTCTCAATATGGGCTACATGTGAGGCTCGCAGGGCTGTATTTTGCTTGGTTTTTTAACTGAAGATTTGTAGGCCCTGCTTTTTCATTCTCGGAACCAGAATCTTGGGGGTTGGATTAGAACAACACAGGTAACTTCAATGAGCATCAAGGAATGAGATAAATTCTAAATATGTCCTAAATACTGGCTGAAAAGATGGCTTATTGTCACCACAAGTATTTTCAATAAGGACCACAGTTGTTTCCTATTTAACAGCCCTCGAGAGCGTTGGCATTTGTTTTGTTCCTCTGTGATGCATCTCACAGTCCATTTGTGCTGGTGAGCTCAGTGGACATTCGAAACCATACAGCCATAACACAGGCGGCTGATAATGGGTTGCAATTTATTTTTCAGGCTAAAAAGTCATCTTTGCCTTGCTCGGAATAAGTCTGAGGCCTTGAACTGACCTTTACTTACTTTGTTTTTAACAGAAATTTTGGTTTTGTAGACCTTTCATGACTTGCTTGTAGAAATGAGGTGCCATCTAGTCAGGCTGGAGGCTTGATGTGGCCCATCCATTTCCATAAAGGTTGTCAGTTTGACCATTCACTGGTCCGTTGGCCGGAGTGAGCTCTGCCCTTAGAAGCACAGGGCGCCTTCAGGCCAGACCCCCATCAGAGAGTACAACCCGCAGTGTGACCTGCTCTCCAGTTCCTGGCAGGACATGCAGTTAACTCTTTTATTCTAGGCTTAGAAATCTGTTTTAAAATTTCTTATCTTGCTACCCCTTCTTTACTTCCTCATTTGTGAAAGGGGGCAGAGTTTCCACTCACATGTACTGGGGGTTTCTCTGCCAGTCACCTTATCCGGCTGGTTCATTGGTATGGATAATTGAGAATTTGTTTTTAATTCAGTCAGTAAGCATAACACTGTACCAGTACGCTGAAATATTAAAATGGGCCAGGTTGGAAAACGTCGATTGCCTTCTCTATCCACATAGGTCTTATGAAGTGCTAATCTTTGTTAAGTGGGCTTACTGTACAAAGTGGAAGTACTCCATGCAATTTTAATTGTTCTATGATACTTCACATGTCTCTGTATCTTTTATATGACTGACTCTCAACTTCTGGCTGTTTCCCCTAGCAAAATGAGCCATTTGTTCTTTCTTCAGAAAAAGAAGTGTTTAATTGATGATTTATTTTATGAATCATTGTCTTATTTTAACCAAAAACTTGTACACTTAAAAAAACGAGACTGTTGTGCAATTTGTAATGAAAACTCTATATACCTCTACAAGTGGGGGAGGATCTGCTGTAATACTCTTTTGTTTCACTTACTGTTATGTCAGGAATGCACCAGAGTCAGAAACGTGAAGGGCAGCTTCAGTGGGCGGGGATTCACTTGCTTCGACAAATCCCTGGTGAAGGCAGTGCA
Organism: Artibeus jamaicensis; assembly: GCF_021234435.1. Taxonomy (NCBI): domain Eukaryota; kingdom Metazoa; phylum Chordata; class Mammalia; order Chiroptera; family Phyllostomidae; genus Artibeus; species Artibeus jamaicensis. The sequence continues at coordinate 6,034,473 of NW_026521954.1, forward strand.
GAGCGATGATGCCCCCAGGGAACAAGGCTCTCTCCGTTTTCTCACTCACTCTGGCCTCCTGGAAGTGCAAGAATTTGTCCTTGGGCTTCTTGCCAGGAGGATCCTAACATTCTGTCACGGCTTCTCTGCGTCTCGATGTTATTTCCCAAGAAGATGGGAAGGCAAGGGGTGAAAGTCTTTGTTTTCCCAAAGCTTTTCTCTCTACCCTTCCACCCAGGCCAGGAATTATTTATATTTTGTTGACCAAAACTGTGACATATGGCCCCTCCCTCCCACCTGTAGAGGAAAAGGGGGAAATATGGTACTTTTCCCTTTGATCTGCACAGCAGGAGAGACTGAGAGAAGGCAGGCAGCCTGGGAGTTGTCACCTTCCCAGTCTTTGCGTGAAGTGTCCTCAGTGCAAGCGGGCCAGTGCTCTCTGTCGTCCGCCTTTTGTGTGGCTTCTTTTCCCAGGCATCATTTAAGTTAGGGATTGAGAGCACATTCATGCCACATCTGTCCCCGTAGATATTTCATCTTTTGAGGTACAGATTCTGTGTTTTTACCATGTTGACATTATTTATTTGATAAATTCTCAAGCCATTATGACCAGACAACATATTGCAGCCTTCAGTGCTTTTAAAATGCAGGCTGTAGCTTTTGGAAAAATTTCTAATTTTGGTGAGGGCACACCAGACACTGTGGCTGTAGGTGCTGAACAGAAAGCACTTTTCATATCAAAATAGCAGCAGAGGAGCTGTTTCAGAGTCTAACTGAAGAAAGAGGAATATAATAAAATCCTGGACATGAGATAAAATTATAAAATAGGCGCCTGTGTTGGAGAGTAAACGAGACAAATTATGTGACAGCAGAACTGGCATCATACAGTAAAACAAAAGAAGAGCAGGCCGACGGCTGGCTTTCAGCCCCTCCCCACCGCGCACACCTCCACTGTCCACGTGACGCGGTCGTTCTGAGCCCTGACCTCTCCTCCTCCTCCCACAGATAGGAATGGTAGTGACCACACAGTGCGATTTGCTAGCAGACCTAGAAACTGCTGGGCATATGGTAATAAAGGTGAGAAAGTGCCAGCTTTTAAAGAGCCAGGCATGTGTAGCTCGAGATCTAGGTCCTCCTCAGCTTACGTTCCAGGTGGAGAAACCCACACTTTAGGGACAGCCCACTCTCAGGATGGCTCCTTGTTCTCACGTATTGAAAGTCACCCCCTGAAATAAGAAAAGTACTCAATGCATATTTTTGAAAGACTTGTTTAATTCCATAGATGTGTATAGTAAAATTTAGTAGGATTTATTGGGTTTTAGAGAATATAATTGTACTTTCAAACTCATATTTTTGCTTGTCATTTTTTATATTTTTCTTTAGGATTTTAAGAGTGGACTTGGTATTACCACAATTCCTATGAATGTAGCAAATGTAAAGCAAGTGGATCGAACTGTGAAACAGTCTTTTGAAATAATCACTCCCTATAAAAGTTTTAGGTAAGTTATATTTAAACATTTTCTGTCTCTACACTTAACTGTAGGAAAGCTTTGAAGAGCCATTCCTAGTGGTGATTTTATTCCTTAGGTCTTTTAATAAAATAGTATTTTACTTTTCCTTGATGTTTAATTTCTTGGCCAATATATGTAAACACTTTGTAAAAATGACCTGAATAATCACAGAATCTACAGAGATACTAATTTCATGAAATTTGAGTGGTTTCTTTTCTTTATACCTCTTTTTCTTAGTAAGCTTAGTGAGCATGTTCTTCTTTTGTTATTAACATAATATGAAAATGTATATCACATTTTGAAGGAATAAAAGAAAAAAGAAAATTAACTTGTCTTGAAGCTGTGTTAACTACTTTCTTTTAGCTTAATCGAATACATTCCCTCCTTTAAGATCAATCCCTAGTTATAAATGCTCTGTAATGATTTCCTAAAGGGAACTTTAGCTTAAAATGATTCTGAATTTAACAGGCCTTTGAGCACTTACTGATCGGATATTTTAGCACTTTGTTGTATATCCTGTATTACAGTATTCTAGGAATCATTCATTATGATAGTGAAATGTAAAACTTAATATATGCTCTTAGTATGTGTTAAAGTAATCTGGAACGACTCCACAGTGTTAATACACAGGAGAGGTCTAAATCAGTATCTGATGAGTTCAAACATGTGAATTCATTTGTCACAAATAGTCAGCAGACCACCAGGCAGTGTAAAGGTCAGATGCGATTGTTGGAGGCCTTTAAGGACTAACAATTACTTAGCGATTTCAAAAACACTACCAAGTCTGGTACTTAATCGATCTGTCAAAATATGTCTACTGGCTCAAATGTTAACAAAAGATGAATGAAGAGTACTAAGCTTTATTTTCACATATGCAGATTTATGCTTCAACTGAAAATGTAGATGCTGGCTCACCTGTTTTTATCCACCACACTTCTGACACCAAATAGGTTGGGGTTTTCTTCAGAGCAGCCCACTCTCCCACTCCCTGGACCCCAGCTGGGTGTCCCCCAGTTCACTTAGGTTCTGCTGTACCCCAGTGAGCCTCAGACTGAGGGAGCCTCAGCCCCCAGACCCCCAGGCCTTTAAGGGCTCAGTCCCACAAGGTGGTCCTCTCTACACCAGTTGCAAGTGTTGGGTACAAACTGGCTATAAATTGGGGTTCCTGGGACCACTTTTCCCCCAGGTTGGTTCATAGAACTCAGAGAAGTAGTTTCTTATTACCAGTTTGTTGTAGAGAATGCAACTCAGGGAAGGCCAGATGGGAGGCTGGCATAGGACAAGGTACAAGGGACCAATGGTGAGAGCTTCTGGGCTCCCTCTGGGTGTGTGGCCCTGCCAGCCAGCAGCTCAGTGTGTTCACCAGCCCGGGTGCTCTGTGAACCCAGTTGTTTAGGGGGTTTTACGGAGGTTTCATTCCATAGGTTGTGATTGGTGAAATCCTCGGCCCTTTGTGATTAACTCAACTGCCAGCCCTCCTGCTTGCTGGACATTAGGGATGGGGCTGGCTCCCCAAAGTTCCAACTCTGGAACCACATCTTGGTCTTTCTGGGTCCTGCTTCATTCTAGGCTCCCAGCCACAGGGGAGCTTGTCAGCGTACAAAAGACACTTTGTATCAGTTCTGTGGTTTCTGAGCTCTGTACCAGGAACCAGGGGTGAAGACTGACGTCTGTTTTCCCTTGTTCCTTTCTACGGAGAAGCAGAAACCACTAAGAAACCTCTAAATATTATCTTGATGCTGCAACCATAAAGAACTTCACCAAAAATCCACTTAGGCCACTTGTTTTCCTTATAGGTTATTTAGAATATGCTAGTCATCTGTTATTTCCATTATATTTCAAAGCATTTTCATCTTTAGAACAGAACATTTTGATGCAGAGAGTTGCTTTGGGTCATTGACTGAGAAGGGAACACTGTGGTGCTTTCCCCACCATGTTGCAGCTGCCCAGTAAAATTTCTTAAAGGAGCTTAAGAAACTGGTGTTTAATTTTATGTTCTTTCACCCAGGCACCCAGTAGACACTAAGAATTAGAATAAATCAAAATATGGCTAAAAATGACCTAGGATTCTGTTAGAATGGTAATCACTTAAACTTTTTGATTTCTCAGTTTCTTAAAGCCATCTGTACATTCTTCTAATTTAAAAAAAAGAATCTATTTTTAATACTGGTACATGTTTTTGATTGTTTAGTTTCAGACATCATGACATTCTTTCTTGGCAAAATAATCCTATAGCTTTGAAACTCTGCCAGTCTCCCATTGATTGTTATATAACCACTGCTTCGAAAACACGGGCTCTCATTTAACCTTTTTACCTAACAAAACAATTGGTATATCCTGGTCAGAAAAATATGTATGTTAATTTTGTTTCCACATATGTAAACAGAGTCATAAGCCATGGGAAAAGCTAAAGGAAAAACATAGATTTCTAAATTAGATGATTTTTAACAGAAAAAGACTGTCCAACTGCCTGGAAGGTATGTTTTTCAGCTGCTGTTTAATTTGTGACTGAAATGAATATGCAGGCTGAACCCTGTGCTTCATTGGCCTTCGCAAGGGAAATTGGTAATGCAGACATGCTCATTGTTGCAGCTTCATAGCCGAATCTGTGAAGGAGAAACAGGAGTGGATCGAAGCTGTGCAGCAGTCGATTGCGGAAACTCTCTCCGATTACGAAGTGGCTGAGAAGATTTGGTTCAACGAGTCCAACAGGAGCTGCGCCGATTGCAAAGCCCCTGACCCAGACTGGGCATCCATCAATCTCTGTGTCGTCATCTGCAAGAAGTGTGCTGGTAATTAGGAATCACTCTGTGCTCATCACCGTTGGGCAGCAGATCGGCACCGAGAGCTCTCTGCTGTCATACACCGCGTCCCAGCTAATGGTTGTGGAAAATAAAAACACAGAAAGCTTATCACATTTAAATCAATTTCAGAAATGTAATTCTAAACTTCTCTTATGCATGGCTTAGATATAAAAATTGACTTTTAAGCCCATAATCATTTTTTGTGCCTACTGGCCCATGCATGGATTTTAAAAAGACACTGTTGACATTCTTCGGTTTTAGGTAGATGTGTTTCAGAATGCACCCTGAACACTCTTGCTCTTTGTATGATTCATCTTTTTTTTGTTATGCTTTGTAAGTCCTGCTTTTCACTTCAAGGTTGTTGTTCTAAGCTCTAAGCTTGGCACACTAGATGTGGTACCTCTTATAATGAGAATTTTTATACAGAAGCGTTTTCCAAGTGTATTGGAGTTTATGAAAGAAACCAGTGCTGGGCCTGGTTTTCCTATTGTGACCTTCCACCTTACAGTTTGACAGCTCACTGTATCTGGAGCTCAGACAGTTGTGCAGGTGAATGGAGGGCACGGACCCCACTGGGTATGTAACCATGGAGCCCTTGGGGAATGTTAGCCACGACGCAAACCTTACTTCATGTCTTTGCTCTCCCAGATACTGTGCTGTTCCTAGGAATTAAAAAGATGTATAAGACATGGCATTTCCGCAGTAACATATAAATAGTAATTACCACAGGGGATACTAAGGACCAGAGTAGGTGGAGAACAGGTTTCATTGAGAGACTTGGAGGAGGAGCACCCTGGTCAGCTGGAGCCCAGACAAGCGTTCCTTCAAACCCTTAATGCCAGGGCTCTGTGCTCATCATTTCTCCTCACAGTAGTGTGGATTTCCCAAAGACCTCGTTAACAATATCAGTAGCAACAACAAAAAGCATCAATTAATCACCCTCTACTTTGCATTTTTCCCTATCAGTTTCTCCTCTCCAGTCTGAGGAAGAGATAGCCTTTGTGTTGTCCAAAGCTGTTAAACTTCCTTTTTCCTTTCTTCTTGGGATCTTCGCTCCATCACTAACTGTCTGTGTAAACTATTCAACTATGGTTTCTTTTGTTTCCGTAGATAAACTTGCCCTACTCTGTGCTGGTAACCCCAGCTTTCCGAAAACTTACCATTCCCTTCTGTGTATCGATTAGTCCCTGTTTTCTTTAATAGACAAATACTTCCAAGAGCAGTGATCTGCACAGGTTTTCTTCATGTCTTTAACTTCCCAAGTTTTTTAGTATCTGTTATCAGCTTGTTTTTCTCTCTCTTCCAGTAAAAATATTTTCACCATGTTTACCACTGTATTTTTACCTCTTAGTTTCTGTGCAGTCAGTTGCTGTCTTTATCATCTTCTGCCATGTTGAACGCTCATGATCAGCCTGTTGCTTTAGGACTTCCCAGCCCCGCTCAACTTCTAGGAGACCATTTCCTCTTGGTGTGCTCTTCCTACTCTGGTCATCCTTTTTCAGGCTGCTTTTCCTCTGCCTGCTCCTGAAACATGTATGTTCCCTTCCACGCTGATGTTCCTGAGTGATGATATTTATCATTTGAATTCAACACTCATTTTTATGCAGATGACTTTGTCGGAAACCACGCTCTTATATCTACCTAGTAGAATCTCTGCTTGGATTTGCCCAAGACACCTCCAAAATAGCATGTCAAAAATGGAGCTCTTGCTGGTGTGCAGTTCATTACATAAAACCGTACGTTCTCCTATGTTCCGGAGCTTTGGCAGAAGCGATAGTGTCCACCCTGCACTGAGTCTTAAAACCTGAGAGACCCTCTGGACCCTTTCCTCTTTCCTTGAAGTCCACGAAGTCCCGTTGGTTTCTCCTTGCAGTGTTTCTGAATCTGCCCTCCATGTTGTTCCTCTCTCTGACGCTTCGGCTAGGATTCTGTTATTTCTTGTACAGGCTACTCGAACACTGTCTGATTCTTCCGACCCAGTTCTCAGTTTGACCCCTACTGCCTTTTGGTAGGGTTTATAAATGCACACCTGTGCAAATTCCTGCCCTGAGATTTTTGAGGCTTGTCTTCTGAGTAGTTTCCATCTCAAAGAGGAGAGGAAAGGGACCTTTTCTGGTAGAGGAACGAGCCGTTATGCTCTTACACAAAAGGTCCTTAAGATCGAGGATGACGCCTTGTATACTTTCTTCCTGCTCAGCTTAGAAATGAGACATCTGACCTGTGCCAGGGTGCCCAGGAAGGACTGAGTGTTGATTTACGCAGCAGAATTGAGCTGATAACAGCAGAATGCTGGGCTGTTCCTTTCCTCCAGGTGTAAAGTAGTAGAATAAAGAATCCACTGAAGATCTTTAAGGACAGATTTGTTAGGGTTGCAGCTAGTATTTTTAAGAGTAAAGGGGTATCTGTTTTCATACCGTGTAATTTACACAGACCTATTATAAAATATTTTCAGCGACCTACAGTTTCCAGTTAATTACCAAATAATGCAAAAGTTAGATATGTATGTATGTACATACATACAAACATACACACATACATACCCACATGCCCATGCACAGCCACACACATTAGTGAGAGTATAGTGTTGGGCCAGTGCAGGGTGATGATGAAGGTCATTGTTGTTACCATCTTTGTGGTTCATTATGACTTCTGTATAAATACTGTTAGTACCCCAGAGTGGAAATTAGATGTTAGTGTATTTCAAGTTCAAAAAATATATATGTGCACACATCCATATGCAGTTTTTAATATATATATATATATATATATATATATATATATATATTTTTTTTTTTTTTTAACACATTTACATACAAATTAATATAAAAATGCAACTGCTCTTTTGATTTCAGGACAACATCGATCTTTAGGACCAAAAGATTCCAAGGTTAGAAGTCTCAAAATGGATGCGAGCATCTGGAGTAATGAACTGATCGAGGTGAGTCCCTCGCAGCGGTGCTGGTGGAGAGCTGAGGTCTGGAGGAGGGATGCGGTTTAGGAGTTCCTTGGGAAAGTTCTCACCACATTATCAAAATGGCTTTAGCCTGTTTCATTGTAGCCACTTTTTACTTTAACTTTCAGAAGGCTTCCTGAGTGAGATGGTTATTTTAAAAATAAAAAGCACAAGAAGCTTTAATAGTAATAACTACTTTTAAAATCTTGACAGCTTTTCTGTTAAGCCAGAATTTACTTTATTTTTAACTCAGCATGGATAACATGTTAGAAAAGTGATGAAAACACTGGGCAAACGTCACCCTTCTTTAACTCACTGTCTCCCGACTCCGTTTTCCGCTCCGTCTCAGCACCACTCAACCACGGCAGCCCACCTTCTCAGCCCACCTTCTCAGCCCTTTTACATGAGTCTGCCTCCATGCGAGCTTCAAGAAATAATAATGCTTCTGCTGCAATTCGTGTGGCTTGCAATTTCTTTCCTTGCTAATCTTTTACCATTATTAAAAACAGCTAGACGGTATTGAAAATATAAATAGTATCTTCTTTCACACTCCGTCTTCCTGAAAGAGTTGGATTCTTCTTGTATTTTTGCATATTTTATACTGTTATGCTTTAATTTATCATGTGAGTCAGTTTTCTGCAGATGTAAGTACATTTTAGGAACTGATATATTTCATAATTTTTTGATAATTCAGCTTTTTATTGTCATTGGAAACAAAAGAGCAAATGACTTTTGGGCTGGTAATCTTCAAAAAGATGAAGAATTACACATGGACTCCCCTGTAGAAAAGAGAAAAACTTTCATTACTCAGAAGTACAAAGAAGGAAGATTCCGGAAAACCCTCTTGGCATCTCTGTCCAAGGAAGAATTAAACAAGGTATCCAATGAAACGTAACAGTAGACATGGATTTGTAGTATCTTTTTAAATATATGCCAAGAATTTTGGAAAGAAGTAAAAAATATTTTGCTGTTCGCTAAAATTATTGAATTTTATTTCCTTTTGTGAGATGGTGTCAGTGGTTTCCCATTGTTTCACATAAGGAGTCGTCATAAAAGCAGATAAACTCTTGTCCACGAGATTCCAGCTAACTTAGGCATGTCCCATTATTCTTAAACTGTTGACCACTTTCCCTGTTTTGGGGACTTGATACCAAATACAACTTAATCGCTTATGTTGCTGACTTGCTCTCACCAGAGTTAACCTCATTTACTCAGTTTATTGTTACAGGCAATGGTTTGTCTAGTGCCGTTGATTTGAACTGTCCTTTGCCCTTGGCCGAGCCATTCCAGGTCTTTTTGTGACCATGGCAGGCTGCTTCCTCAGTCTTCACCCTTTCAGCAGAGGACTTGTTAAGCATCCTGTCCCCTTCTCTTTCTAAAATTGCTGTTTGCATTTCTTGTGTGTCAGGAGGCTCTCCTATGTATGGATTTTTAAAGCATATGCTCTTATATGCTGTAGTTTTTATGCTTAGAGGTGGTTTCTTTCATGGTTCTCAGTTCTTTGGTGTGTTTTTGAGGGCAGGCCTCATTTGATGAGGGTCCCCAGGTAAGGAGTGTTATGCCGAACATCTGAGAAAATAATAAAGGCCTTTTCCATACTTTGCAGACATTATAAGATTTATACAATCGATTTACCTTTCTTTCCTATGGGTTTACTTCCCATTAACTAAGTTTTTCTTTGTATATTTTTGGTATTTGTAAAGTGAGGCTGCCCCATTGGTTTAAAGCAGCGACACACAATAGATTCAAGATTCAGAACAGGTACCTAAGGGAGGAAACCTCAGGGAGATGGGGTGGGAATCGGGAACCATATACTTACATAGGTTATTATTAAGATATTTAATTTTGTTTTGGATCGTGATTGGTAATGAGTGCTAATTATATTATTAAAATAACTGACCAATTATAGCAGGCATGTTTGGAATAATGATGACAGGGTATCATAAACCAAGAGTTATAATTAATCTAATTTTGTGTGTTAGAGGTTCATAATAAATAATATATAATAGTAAGTTTATATTTGGGGGCATAATTGATGAGGTTGGAGAGCCAGGGCATGTCTCTCCCAATGGTTTCTCTCTTTTTGACGGTGATGGGAATCTTGTCAGTGGTAAATTCTGATGTCCCTGAATGAGGTCGTATCTGCCACATACAGACTTCTCATGAGCTAAGACAGTAGGTGGGTTTTATGTTAGTTACTAGCTGTTACATTGTTCCTAAGAACATTACAGGGAACTTTACCTACTGGATTTACTTCCACTTGGGGCTTCTTAAAAATGGTACTTGTAATGTCACTGGATGATTTTTACCAAACATATTTTATTGAATATTTTTTGAAATCAAGATATAATGTATATATAATGTTCACATTTCGGGTGTTTCTTTTGTTGATTCGACACACATATATTGCTATATGATTACCATCATAGCTTTAGCTAACATCTTTACTGCATCATATAACTATTTTTTCTTTTTAGTGGTGATAATATCTCAGATCTAGTGGTTCAGCAGTTTTGAAGTGTGTGATACAGTGTTGTTGACTGTAATCACTGTGCTGTGCGTTAGATCCCTATAACTTACTTACCTACCAGTTGCAAGTTTGTACCCTTACAGGACATCTTCTCACCCCACCCCAGCCCAGCCCCACCCGCATCCCCTGACACCACCATTCACTTTCTGTTTCTGTGAGTTTGGTTTCTTTTGATTTCACATGTAAGTGATATTATACAGTATTCGTCTTTGGCTAATCTCACTCACTAAGCATCATGCCCTTAAGGTTTGTTCATGTTATCACTGATAGTAGAATTTCCGTCTTTCTCATGGCTGAATAATATCCCATTATGTGTACACAACACATCTTTATCCATTCATTTAATAAGGAACACAGTTTGTTTCCATACAGTGGGTTTTGTGAATAATAGTGCTGCAATGCACATGAGGATGCAGGTGTCTTTCAATATTCTGTTTTCATTTCTTTTGTATATATATTTAGAAGAGGGATTGTATATGATGAGATCATTGCATTCTTACTTTTTTGAGAAATCTCTGTACTGTCTTCCAGCACGGCTGATTAATCTGTATTCTCACCAGCCGTGCACAAAGGGGCCCCTTTCTTCACATCCTCACCAACACTTGCTGTTTCTTGTCTCCTTGACTATAGCCATGCTGACAAGTGTGAGGTGGTGTCTCCTTGTGGTTTTCATTTGCATTGCTGTGATGATTGGGGATGAGCATCTTTTCATGGCCTGTTGGCCATTTGGATGTCTTTGGGAAAATGTCTAGTTATTTTCTCCTCCTGTTTCATCAGATTTTTTAAATTGAGTTGTATGTGTTCTTTATATATTTTGGATATTAACCTCTTATCCAATATATGGTTTGCAATTACTTTCTTCTGTTCATTGGGTTATCTTTTCATTTTGTTGATTGTGTTGCTGTGCAGAAGCTTTTTAGTTTGTCCCACTTACTGAGTAAGTGGGATGTTGTCCCACTTACTGATTTTTGCTTTTGTTGCTTGTATTTTTGTTGTCATATACAAAAATCATTGCCAAGACCTCTGTCAAGAAGATTACTACCTGTTTTCTCCTAGAAGTTTTGCAGTGTCAGGTTTTTTCTTTAAAGTCTTTAATACATTTCTAGTTCATTTTTTGAGTGTCATAAAATAGGGGTCTGATTTCATTTTTCTGCATGTGGTTATCCTGTTTCCTAATTTTATTTGTTGAAGAAAATACCCTTTCCCTATTGAGTGTTCTTTATGGCATACTTAAAACTTGCTGAATTCTTTTAGTGCTGGGGATACAATTTGCAGTAAAAATATGTGCTTATTTCATTGATGAGAGTGATCCTCAGTGAGGGAGATTGACCATAAGGAGATGAACTTCAATAAATATACTACAGCCAATACAAAGGTAAGCGATAAGAATAGGATGATGAGAGAGACAGCAAGAAGAAATACATATGATCAGATTGAGAAGACAGTCAAAAATGGGAGGGACATTAGCTTTTATATTTTCCAATACCTTCATTTTTTTAGGGGAGAAAAAAGACTGAGACCCAGAGAGGAGGAGGGATTGGACATGGTCACCTAGATAATTAGTGCAAAGTTAGGTAAAAGAATTCAGGTTTCTGGATTCTAAAGTGAAGGAAATTCTGGGGGTAGAAAAGATAAGTACTTTTTAACTAGCAGACCTTCCTGGCTAGAACTGGGAAGACGTTCTGGGACTCTTATTTTTTTTTAATAGAAATTATTTGCTTATGGAATAATGCTGACAGAAACAGGTGAGACAGCAAAATACAGAGAGGTGTGAAGGCAAAATTATAATTCAGTTTAACCTGCACCACACACAGTAAAATGCTGTAAGAGTAGAGGCAGTCTGATGTAGCGGTTAATGGCCTATGTGTGGTGGGCAGACATACTAGATTTAAAATTCTGGGACTTTGGGCTGCACACTCTGAGCTGCCCATTTAGATGGTCAGTGAGTGATGGTTGCATTGCAGAGGGCAAGTTTACTAGTGATCCATCCAGCTGCACCATATCAGGAAGGAGGTAAACGGTGAAGCTGAGACTAAAGTCAGATGGAATCAGGGTGCCAAAATCAGAGGGTTCGGAAGCAAATGGGAAGCCAGTAAAGTGAGGAAGCAGGGAGAGAGGATGAGAAGCAACCTAAAGGCAGCTTATTACCTCAAGGAGAAAAAGAACTCAGGTTCCATCAGGTCTGTGCGGTGACGACGTGTAACATAAGTCAGTAATGTTTTCTTGTTTCAGTGCTTTATTGTTTTTTAATGTTTTACTGTGTCTGCTACTGGCCTCATTCCCACATACCTGTTCCCTAAAAGGAATGATTCTGAATTGGACTCTTCTTTCAAGTTAGCAAAGCACAACAATAATTAAAAGAGTCTGTAGACCCTGATTAGGCTGGAAAATACATGCATATGTACATACAACATTCGTATGATAAAGCATTCAGTGGATACTTCATTATTATATTTGAAATGTTTTGAATTTTCTGAGAATCAGTCATTACCAGAGTTTGTAAGTATAAAAAATGTCTTCCAAAGCAAATATACTGGATTGGAAGGTTTAGAACATCCAAAAACAAAACAATGAATTGAGACTTGGAGGTAGGGGATTATAATTTAAATGCATACAAAGCAGGCCTTTTGTGCCTATTGCCTAATTCAAGGCATGCTTATAATTACATTTCTTAGTTAGAAATGGATACAAACTTCCTATCATGAATGGATTGGTAGACTCACTAATGGTAATAGCCAGAATTGTATCTTCTTCCTTTAACAGGGATGTTTTCTTTTAATGAGCAGGCCCTGTGTGCTGCCGTGGTGAAATCGGACGTTCTGGAGACAATGACTCTGCTGTTCAGCGGGGCAGACGCCATGTGTGCAACTGGGGACCCCGTGCACAGCACCCCCTACCTGCTGGCCAAGAAGGCGGGGCAGAGTCTGCAGATGGAATTTCTGCACCACAACAAATTTTCAGGTCAGTCCTCTCCCTTCGTTCTGAATGCCTGGTTTCTTCGGGTCTATCCCTAATTGGAATGAAGCAGTGTTATTTCATTTTAAGAAAAAGTTAGGAAATACATCTTTTCTGTTTCTTTAATCTTACAAATGGTAAATCGAAAGTTAATCCTATGTGATCGTTTTCACCAAAATTAAATCCAGTTTTCATCTCTGAATAATAAATACCACTTAAAATGCTTATTTTGCAGGTTTTATGCAAAGTAAAATAAATATCTGTGTATATTTATTCTGTGGTATATTTGAAGTAGTTTTTCCTCTAGCTTGAAACTCACGTATTCATAAGCAAAGGGAAAACTGTTGACATTTTTTATTTCAAATGCATTATTTCTGTAATTTCTCTAGATTTTCCTCAACATGACACTCATTTTGAAGGTGGATTAAGTCAAGAGTCCTCCCAGTGCGCGTTCCTCTGTGACTTTTTGTACCAGGCTCCTTCTGCTGCGCCTAAACTCTCTGTGGAGAAAAAACTGCTGGAAGGTATTTTTTCTGCTTCTTTTAGATTCTGTTATCTGATAAAACTGCATTTCATTATCAAAACAATTAGGTTTAAATTTTGATACTATTTTCCCTTAAGATGTTAGATTTGATCTTGTAGTAGAGAAATATGTATTTTAGAATTTACAGATGCTTCCAGGCACAGATAATATTTTCTGCACTGCAACAGGGATTTACCCCTGGGTTGGAATGCTGAGTGAATGCTCAATGGAATTTACCGAAGTCTCCTGTAGAGCCGGCCAATTCTGTTTCAGGATTTAAGGGTTACTCAAAGACACGGGAGACTTGGTCCCTTTCCTTAGGGACAGATACCTTCACTGGCGGGATAATAGAGGTGAAGGTCAAACTGGGAGGACTGACTGGCTTTCAGTGCGTATTCTGTGAATATACTACATGATGTTGGGTAGTTCATTTTGTTCTGATGGTCAGAGTGTGTGTGTGTAAGTAAAACAGAGCTTAAGCATGGTTTCCAAATAACGATGGGAAATAATTTGATTTAACGACCTATTCTAGGTTTGGAGAATTATCGGCGCAGTCCCTTAGGCATTTATCCATCCAGTTCCTTGTGTCAGGCTTGTGCTAGGTAGGCATTAGGAATACAGAAATGAACCAGACACAGGCCTCGTGCTCACGTGGCAGATATGGGAACTCATTTTAGAAATGTAGGCAGGAAAATACGAGATCCGTCTTCCTGGAACAAAGAGAATTTATGAGAGATTAAGCTGTACCAGCCAATTGATGGTGGGCGTTCAGAGGCTCAGGAGCCGGTTTTAGTTCCCTTGGTGGTATAATCCTGCAGTATTACTCCATCAAAGGAACAACAGGATGAAAAACTCACTTTAAAGAGTTATTTCAGATCCTTATGCTTTTGAAGTGATTATTTCAGTACAAATGCTTTGTTTTGCAAAAATAGTATTTCCCTAAGCACAATTACATTGGGATTAACTATACTTCATTAGATTTCTCTGAGAACAGTAGCAACCCTTTAGTGAGCATGTACTATATAGTAAGGCATTGCTTTAGGTACTTTACATATACATTAATTGTAATCCTCATAAAAATTCTGTGAGATAGTTGCTATTGTGCTGATTTTCACATGAGAAACAGAGTTCCGTGTGAGGCAGAGTTTTACATCTGAACTGTGTTCTAGTCGTTACGGTGACACTGGCATTGGCCAGCGCGCTGCCCATGACTCTGGGCTGGCAGAGCATTTTAATCCTGAAGATTTAGAGGTTTTGGGTTCTTTCAGCGGTTGGTTTTTAAGGTCTTCCCTAAACCTTTAATAATAAATGACAAATTTTACAAAGATTTTTCTCATCTTCTGTTACTCCTTATCTGTGTTTAACCATTAAGTAGTCAAACTTGACTGATGAGCAGGAAGGAGGAGGCACCTGAATGATCTTTGCATTGACGAAAGCAATGATTAAAGGCATCACAAGTTTTCTAGGTGTCTTTTCTGAATAGCAGATTTTAGCCCCGTCCTTAAAACCACTGTATGATAGAAGAGGGAATTTGAAGTACAGGGCTTCCTTCCTAAGTTTTTCCAGTATATCATAAGCACCCTGCAGGCTAAAAATAAGATATATATTTTTGACAATTGGTGTTATAATATTTATGAAATTACCAGTTTTACTATTTCCTTGGAAAAGATTTTTTTCCTAAATCACGTGAGAATTGAGTTGATGTGTTAAACTTGTAATTTAAATCATTGCTTCCATTTATCTTTAATAAATTAACTGTAGATCTTTTTTGTTAAAATTTATTTCAAGAAGTGGAAACTGGTGCATTATCTGTATGTGCAGTTTAACCAGGGATGTTTTCTCATTTTAGAACATTCTCTTCTAAGTATGTAGAATCGAACGTTTCAATCTTGTGTGTGTATGGAGCACACAGGAATTGTATCATTGGAAATAATCTCCTGGCAAAGAATTCTTTGATGGTCTTCATTTCTTCCATCTAATTCATCGGCAGGGTCTATAATTTCAAAATCAAAATGGGCTATCAATTAGTTGGCTACTCCCCATGTCCACTGATACAGTTCCAGCCTCAGCCACTGTCATGTCCTGCCCCGGCTGCCCCAGCCTCCTTGTTTACGTGCCAATGTCTGTCCTAGCCCCCTCCTAACCATTTTCCAGAAATCAGTCTCAGGGATCGTTAACAATGTGAATCACATCATGTACTTTCATTGTTCAAGTACACGTAGCGGCTTCCCATTCCAGAATATAGCCCTATTCCTTATTACGATCTACAGAACCTCCCCATGCCAACCCCGCCTTGTCTCAGATTCTCCCTTCCTTTGCTATATCATGCCTGGCCACACAGGTTTCCTGTCTGTTTCTGCTGCATACCCCATTTTTCTTCTGCTCTTCTGGACCTTTGCAATTGCTGTTCACTCTGCAAGAAGCCCCTTTCCCCCATTCTGGCTCTTTGCTTGCTGTCAGGGATCAGTTCAGTGCTGGCCAGTCAGCGAGACTGCTTTGGCACTGTGCCACAGTGTGTTCCCACCGCCAGCTCTTCTCTTGTAGAGTTGGCTGCTTATTTCCATTGTAGCACTTTGCACGTGAAGGCCATCCCTCCGTCCTTGATTTGTTTCTCTTTCCCTCTGGAGTGAAAGCACAGTGAAGCATCGGCATTTTCTGGCTTATTCAGGATTATCAAATCTTTGGTGTCTAAAACCATGTCAACGCATAGTAGGCACATGATTACTATTTTTTGAAGAAATGGCCATTTCTCAAACCACATTGCAGCAGTGTAAAAAGTGCAAGTGACTTGTTAATACTTTGTTTTTCACCCGTGTATTCAAATGTATAATTGCTGGCAAGAGACCTATTTTGTTCAGAAAGAGCCTGCTTAAGAATGGGGAAGAAAAAGTCGAACCACCATGAACCATAAAGCATACAGTTCTGGTGTTTTTGTTTTTTCTTTTTCTCTGTGCCCTCAAGATTCTGTGTTGGTGTTAACTCCTGTTGAGCACCAGCTTTATGGGAAGGATAAATTATATGGAAAGATTTAGAGATTAAAGTGCGGCTGTCACCTTTGCCTCTGAATGGCAAGCACCTGGACTGGACCACTCCATCAGCGCTTGTCCAAACGCCATAGAGCAAAATGATTAAAAACCAAGAGAAAGTCAGGGAATAAAGTGCATGCAGTCCTTCAGAGAGTTACAGAGGCTTCAAATTGTCAGTTCAGGTTTTCAGGATTTGAAGTTCTTCTAGCCTCTGGTTATGAAGACTGATCTGTATTTTTCTTTTTCCTCTAGATTTAGTGTTCACGAAAAGAAAGATTGATAGCCCGTGTTAAACCTAAGTATAGAGCTGAATAATAGTATCCTGGCTTTGTTTTCTGTTTTCTCCCCTCAACCGTATTTTCCCCCTTAGCATCTTACTTTGATTTGTTGATGCAGTGTTTGATTTTTAAAAAGAAAGTCATCGATAGGGCTTGCCGGAAACTCTGTATTATGTTTCTACTTAACTTCATAGATTAGCACTGAAGAATTTTGAAGATCTGTTGTTCTATAAATGCCTAGCTTGTGTAGTTGTAAAAAAGATTTTCCAAGGATAAAACACATTTATTTTAAATTATTTTTATTTTAGGATTATTTATTTTTCATTTTGGAGAGTGGGGAAGGGAAGGAGAAAGAGAGAGAGAGAAACATCAGTGTTTTGGTTCCCTCTTTCGTGCCCTCTCTGGGGACCAAACCCACAGCCTCGGCATATAGCCTGACCGGGTATTGAACTGGCAACATTTCGCTTTGCAGGATGATGCCCAACCAACTGAGTCACACCGTTCAGGGCAGAAACACGTTGGTTTTAAATGAAAATGAAAACCCTTTTTCATTTAAAACCATATTGTTATGGTCAGTGGATGTTAAATACTGTCAGTTTAGGAAATTCTTCATCAGGAAGCAGCTTTTGCTTTCTAAAAATAAAAGTTTTACCTTAACTACCTCAGACTGGTTATACACATAGGCATTAGAAGATGTGACCTCTACCCTAACAGTTTAAAAATCATCGGCCATAATTCAGATGTGTAGCAGGCACAGAGAGAGAGGTAGTATGTGAAGTAGTTAGGACTGTGGCTTTGTGAACTAACTGCTTGGGATCTGCCTCCAGCTTTGATACTAAGTACTTGTGTGATCTTGGGGAAGTCCATTCACTGTTCTGTGCCTGTTGACAGCATACAAGGAAGGGGTACGTACGGACAGAACTGACCTAATGGGGTTTTTCTGAGGACTCAGGGAGTTAATGTGCATGGAGTGGGTGGAGGAATGCACGGCATGTCAATGCGAGGCTGAGGGGATGGTGAGCAGAAGGAGCAGCAGCAGAGGGACTGCCTCTGGGCTCCAGTTAGCCCTTGAGTTTAGGGACATACCGGCCGCAGAAGACAACCTAGGTACCCAACTATATGTAGTACACCCATGTCACTTCATAGTCGAATTTCTGTAGGTTACCTCTGGAGTCCTTTACCTGTGCTTGAGTAAGTTCTAGTAATGCTGGTCTTCCCTGACCTATGCATTAAGATTGACTAAAAGGAACGAACAGCCCCTCTTGTCAGTCCAGTCACTGTGTGGAAGACCTCTTACCTATGAAACATCTTGCATTCAGAGGGTTATCCATTGAGAGTCACACCAATTTTGTTTCTGTTGGATATTTTCTGGTGACTTCATGATAGTAAGACTTCTTCTGTAGCCAGCAAGGTGTCATGAATAGCGTTGGCATTTCTCAAGGTCAAAGACTACAGAGCATGCCTAAATTGGTCTACACAGACCAGTGCAATACAACACAGTTTTATTGAAGCTTTTCATTGCTTCCCAGATGAATAGGAATGTCATGATTTGCTTTCACAGCTTTGTTATTATAAATCCTCACAGGTAATATCTGTGCCTCCCTTGTCTGACCTCTGGCCCATTTTCACTTATAAAAATGAAGCTAATCAAGGGTTATAGTGATGATAATGCTATAGGACTAAATCTTCTTTAGTCTGTATTTGCAACTCAATGAGTTTGTACTTACCTTTTAAAAGAGACCTGTCATTTTTTTCCCCATTAGAATTTGCATAATTGGATTCTGCATTTACATTTATTTTATGCATCATGTGTTTGGCACTTTTTGTTTAAGACCTTCCAAGGGCTCCCACCTGTCTACCGAGAAAGGTACAAAGTCCTGAGCCCCTGTCCTGTGACACTCCTGGGGCAGGGCCTCTGCTGCGAGCCTGCAGTCTTGTTTCCTTTTGCCTGCTTGACGTGTGATCTGAGTCTCTGGCCAGATAGGTTTTCAGCAGCTTCCCCTTTCCATGACATTCCTCATGCCGTGCCTCCCCAGAATTATGGAATGATTGCTGTTCAGAATGAATTTTTCACTACTTCAGAAACATGCCTTTTCAGTTATAAATGACTATTTCAGAAGCTGTGTTTTTCTGGGAAATTTTTCTTTTCAACTTAGACCAAGGATGGCTTCCCTCTGTGGATTCTCACCCTGAAAGGGACCACCTAATGGTGGTTATGGTTGTTATTCCGAACTCAGCCCCCCTTGGGTGGGATTACGGTGGGCGGAGCTTCCAGTCTGCTCCGCCCCTCAGGCTGTGCACTCCACCAGTGCACATTTTTTGCTTTGTTCTTTATGAAGTTACTCTAGGCATCTGAGTACATTGTTCTGAAATTATTTTATGACTCTAATTAATTACTACTGGACTTTTTAATATTTTAGACATCTGCAATAAATATTCATTTAAAAATAATGGCCTTTTGTGACCTTCCCGTAACTGTGCCGAGAATACACTGTGGCTCTGAATCTGAGGGAGGGGGGGGACAATATACACGTCACCTTCCAGCAGGACTCGATGGGGCTCCCGTAGTTTTCTTTCCCAGTTACCCATCGATCCCTGGTGCTGTTTTCCTCTGCCAGGTGGGATTCAGCTTCTTGCCTGGCAGCCAGTTTCTCAGAGTACAGCGATCCCGCACTTGCCGGGGTGTCTCCCTTTTGAGGGTTTCTGGTGCTCGTCGCTAAACCACATCATCCCCGTTTTCTTTGTTCTGCTTCTCACAATCACCTCACCTAGGATAATGGGAATGGTAAAGGTTGACTTAGTAAATATTTTTAAATTTTGAATTATTTTAACATAACTTCAGACTTAAAGAAAAGTTGCCGGTATAGCACGAAGAGCTCCCACATGGTTTTCACCGGACATCGCAAACAGGAACATTTTACGTTAGGCATGTGTATCCGTATTTTCAGAATTCCTTAAGTTGCAGGCTTGATGCCACTACTTAGTCCTAAGTATCTCAGTCTGTATTTTGTAAAAATAAGAGTATTCCTCTGAAATACCACAATATAGTGATCAAAAATAGGGAATTACCTGATTTACAGACTTTATTTATACTGTCTATAGATCTAAGGTATATTTTAACTGCAACATTTAGGGCTGTTTATGTAATTTAATTCTTGGCTTAATGTAACAACTTGAGAGTTTGTGCAGTCTCTAGAGTCCAAAAGAGGGTGGTGAGGTGATCATTTAAAAATACATTCCTTTTATCTAGGGAAACTGGAAATTTCAAGTAATTCTTCCTTCCTAGCCCTACTTTTTGAAACATTTGATTTTAATATTTTCCCTCACTGATTCAGAGAGTTAGTTGTTTGGCAAACCGGACTTTAAATTACATCATTAAAATCTATAGAAAAGAACAAATCTTTCACAATTTAATTTTCACATGTTACTTTCATTAGGAAATATATGGGATTGCGAATTTTTTGTTGCTAAATTAGCAAGGCTCATTGTCTTAGTTTTTAAAGTAGGAATTAAAAAGGAGTGATGAAGATTAGTAGGCAGACTTGGTAATACAAAGGTGGATTATATAAAAATCATTGTTCATCCCTTTGGTTTGGGCTCTTGCATTTCTGTTTTCAGTGTCTAGGGTGTAGTCAGGAAGTAAGCTAAGCACAAGGATTTTGGAATCTATAGTAACGTATAACCCACTTGAAGACTTCAGTGGTAATAGTTTGTATTTGCACATAATTTTCAGAATCGAGTGGGACTGAAGCAAGCCTGAACCGAAAGATTCATGCCTGAAATGACCTTTTTCCCAGGCCCACTGTCTTCCTTTAAACAACCTTTTTAAAAAATAATTTTATTTATTTTTAGATAGAGAGGAAGGGAGGGAGAAAGAGGGGGAGAGAAACATCAGTGTGTGGTTGGCTCTCATGTGGTCCCCACTGGCGACCTGGCCCACAACCCAGGCATGTGCCCTGATCAGGAACCCTTAGACTGAGCAGTGTGGTCATTCTTGAGAATAGAAAATATAGTGCTTGTTCTCAAGTAGCTTACAGCATTACTGGGTCAGTGAGCAAATACAAATATTGCTCAGATATTGTGGTTATATTGAAAAATAGTATTTTAAATGGTTATATTGAATAAAAATTGCTAGATCATATAAAATGGTAGTTTATATGTAAAAGAACCCATATAAAGTCACTTTTCTCTGTGTTTTACATGTATTGCATTATTTTTTATCACCACTGTGATTCCATGAGTCAGATATTTTTCTTTTCTTTTTTTAACTTTAATATTTAAAATGTCACTTTATTTTTCTTAAATGTTTGGGGTGACATTATTTAATGGGATCATTAGGTATTTTTCTTACCCTGTTTAACAGATGAAGAACCTAAGGCACAGCATGATTAAGCGCTTTCGAGTCCCTAGTTAGTGATAGAGGCATCATTAGCACCCAGAGTCTTTGACTCCCAGTTCCACCTTCTTAGGCTTCACAAGGGGGTGAGAGTGCAGAGATGCCAAGGAGAGGCTGTCGCTCAGTACCCTGAATGAACTGGGCGGGATAACATTACGGTCCATCTTCTTACCTCAGGTTGAAGTGTCCCTTTCCAATTCTCATTTTTATTCCCTTTTGTTTCTGAGAGAGAAATCGTCCATCCTTGGTTCATTTTGTAAGTGGTTTTTGGTTGCCCCTTTTCTTACCATACTCTTTCCTCAATGATAGGTTATTGATTGATCCGACTGCTTCCACCTCATCGCATTTAGTCTTCGGTGGGCAGCAGTCTGGGTGTTTCTCAGTGAAGTGGGCCATTACCTCCGCATCGTGAAGATCGGCTGACATTTTTCAGCCCTTATTTATTAGATCTCTTCGCTGTATTTAATAGCGGCAATCATTCCTTTTTGAAAACCTCTACCCCTTTTCTTTTCTATACACTGTCTCGTTTGCTTCAGTGCTTTCATGGACCCTCGACATTTGTTACACTTTATTTTTAGATATGCATGTTTTTTATTGATGTATAGTTGACAGGTCCTTACGATTTTAATTTCCCTAAGTTTAGATCCTTGGTTACTTATATTTTCAAATACTACCTGTATTCTAAGGACTTTCTAGTTGTGAAGACCTTTTGCTTGCTCCAAGATGTAGATCCACAGGACGATCTGCCTGCCATATATTTCCGCTTGGATTCCCAAGGTATTGGGAATTTGGTGTTCTAAAAGGAAACTCATAGTACATGCACCAAACCTGTTTGTGCTTTACTTTGTTTTAGATACAAGTGGGTATCACCGCCTCCCTTGTGTAACTGTTAATCAGTCCCCCTTCCTCTGTGCACCCAATCAATATATGTTCCCCTCCTTAGAACACAATGCATGCCTATCTCCCTCCCTCCTCCTGGTTTCTCCCCTTCATTTCTTCTTGTTGCTGCTGCACTCTCATAATCCTGCTTTGGGCTGTCATCTTCTCTCAGATAGACTTCTGTCACCAGTATGCTAACTGGTTTTCTGCCTTTGGCCTCACCTTCTCGAATCCACTGTTCACAGTAAGCAGAGTGTGTAAAACTCAAATCTGGTTATAACCCTCTGCTGGAACTATTGCCATTGCTCACCATCAACTATAAAGTCAAAACTCAACAAACTTCTGAAAAGAGCCACGTAGTAAAGATTTAAGCTCCATGGGCCGGATAACCTGTGCCACAACTCAAACCTGCCCCGTAGGGGGAAAGCACCCGCCGACAATCCATAAATGAATGGCTGTGTTTCAGTGCAACTCTATTTACAGAAACAAGTGGTGGTCCGGATGTGGCCTTTTGGCCTCCCAGCCATAGGACACTGACCACTTCCGAGATGAATATTAAGTTCCTAATCAAGGCATTGAGGGAACCGCATGTTATGACCCCTTTTTCCTTTGCACACCTAAGGTCAGCCTAGTCTTACTTTTTACCCTATCCTTTTTCTTACCTGAGTCTGTATAAGCCTCTGTTTTTGCTGTTTCAGAGTTGTTTTGCAACTGTCCTTCATGGATCTGCCTGCTTCACTGGTCATCAGTGTCAGAGTTATTTTTGTCTGGCACGTCCCTTCTTACTAGATTATAAATTGTTTTGAGAGCAGAGTGTGACAACTTTATATCTCATGAATCAATAGCATGCTCTTTACATGAACTAGAAAAGTAATAAATGCATTTGAATCTAGGCATTATTTAAACCATGTATTTTTATAAATCAGCGTTGGGATATAGTTCAATTTATTATTTGTTTTGTTTTAAATTCTTAGAGACAAATAAAAAGTGGTGTGTTCTGGAAGGAGGCTTCTTGAGTTACTATGAAAATGATAAGTCTGCCACACCTAATGGCACCATTAATATCAGTGAAGTTATCTGCCTGGCTGTGCACAAGGAGGACTTCTATTTAAATACCGGGTAGGTCTATCATTGAACAGCCAGGGGATGGATTTTCTGATGGCTGTCATACCAGGTAATAAGAGTTTGGTTAGTGACTCCTTTAATTGCTTATTGTGGAAGGATTTAATGGTTTCTGCATGCCTACTCTTTCTGTAGCTTCTGAAAGTTCCTTAGGGAATTCACTAAAGTGTGAAAATTAGAATAGTATTTTAGTTTTTCTGAAAGGCTAATATGTTTGCATCTAATCTTAAGTAAATGTATAGTATTTCATGCTTGAACTTGTAGTGCTATAATTTTTATAACATATTATTTAAAATAGTGGAATAAGGGTAAAATTTTGCATTCATGTACTATCCCATTGTTTGAGTAGATGACAAAGAATAGTCATTGATGATTTACTCACGTTGCTATAAACAAAATACTAATCATATTTAGTAACAGGTGGAAGTGCTGAATTTCTTGAGATCTACCTTGACATTTTAATTATCTACAAAAAGTTGCAATTAAAAGAGTAAGCAGTATTTACTTAATATGTTTTCTCACAGAATAGTTTTAATAGAGTTTTTGTGAGGACTTATAGAAACAGAGTATTGATGATCTTTCGTATGGAAATTTCTTATCCTGATTTGTGATGAAATTAATGAAAAAATATAAATAATAAATCTGCACAAATCAGTTTATACAGGAGCATAGTATTTAAAAACTTTTACATAAGAAGGGAGAGAGATTTACAAAGCTTTTCTAATTATATAAAATTACATGAAACATTATTACTTAATGACTGGTACATTCTACTTGAGATGATGCTTGTTTTCTAGTAAATCAGATTTGACTTTTTATGCAAACAAAATTGATTAATTGTTGATTTGTTTTCTTTCCATCTTAACAAAGCTTTTGTTCTTAATTAATTATCAATTTACTATGTCTTACCGTGGTATGTTAAAATAAGTGCATTCAATATATTACATTACTTAATTAGTGAATAAAATAGGATTTAAATAATTAATATTAGTTAATGTCAACATACAATCATTTAAAAAGAAAACATTCTTGATAGAATGATACTCATGAGTAGAGGTGCAGGAGAAAGCATCTGCAGTGAGATGCGGTTAAAAATAATTGTTGCAGCAGATTCTGATTGCCTTAAATACAGCATATTACAGAGTTCGAACTCAGTAATGTAGGCACTGAAGACTTACCCAGATTCGGGGAAGAAAGCTGAGTATAATGGGAAGGAAGAGATTGGAGGAAGAGAAAGCCTAATTACTGAGAGTTTAATAGGAGGAAGGAATAATTAAAAATGAAACAGTGGTTGAGAGAATATTATGATTGATCTGATAAGATTAAATAACTAGATGAAAAGTTGCCATTAAGGGGAAGAATAAATTAAACATATTGGTTTTGTGCTTATCAGTGAGGAACATGACAGAGATGCAACGGGTTTGGGGCAAACAAAAGACGAAGGAGGAGGATAACTATACAACACAGGGTATTTTGAGAGCCTTTTTAGGGAATAGCAGCATACAAACGTAGCATGTTCCATGAAATAGTTGAAGCTGTGGATGAGGGACTGAGGGAAGAATTCCGGACATGGATGTTACTCCAATTTTATGCTCAGTAAGGAGATGAAATTTCAGAATGAGGTGTGATGCTGGAAGGAAGCTTTGTGAAATAAGACAAGAAGAGGGCTAATTAGAGAACCATTTGGACAGTGTGTGCTTTGAACAGTTTGGTCGGAGTAAAGGACTGGTCTGAGAAGGGAGATGAGCTGGCGAAAGGCCGGTGCCACCGAAGCCAGTGGGGAGCCTCCGGGCAGGACAAGGTCGGGCAGTGGAGTGAGTGAGCAGTCGGAAGGCTGTTTGTTCCGTCCACACGATCCAGGGTGAGCCGTTTAACTCATTCGAATGAAGACAGATTGCCAACAGAAAAATAGGGTGGAGTAAAAGAAAAACATGATACATTGATTTCACAGCATTACCCAGTTTTCAAAATGAATTTCATCTAAAAACTCACCTTCATGTGATTTGTTTTCGTAAGAGCCGAACGTAACCAGTGGTGTCTTTTTTATTCACTGTTGCTGCAGGCCCATCTTTACCTTTGAGATCTATCTGCCCTCCGAACGCGTGTTTTTATTTGGAGCTGAAACATCTGAAAGCCAAAGAAAATGGACAGAGGCGATAGCTAAGGTATCTAACTCTCGTGTTATTACCCTAAACCCAGAGAAGTTCTTCAACTTGGGATCTGTGGCTGAGCTCTAGGGGTCCTCAAGACTTTCATACAAGATTCTGAGAATGTTCAGACCTCATTATGTTTTCAAAGGTGGTGATGAAGAGGTTATGAGTTACATTCCTAGAGCCTTAAGCAGAAAATAAATTAATGTAGGACCTTGGGGAAATCATTCTTCAAATAAAGGTCATACTTCGATGATGAAGATTTTTTTCAGTATTGTAAAGTCATTTCTGTGCATGTCTTTTTATGGGCAGCCACCTTATTAGTGCACAAAGGGACATGGGCAGATTCAGTAAAAGATGCAAAGGAATACAAACCTCGGGGGTTGACAATTTGGGAAGCACCACACATCAACAAATAGGATGTATATATCAAGAAAAATGGTTTAAGATGCTGCCATTTGAAAAATACATTATCAGCTGTTCAGGTTTAAGACTGAGAGCAAGTTTAAAAAAACTGTTTTGAAAATTTGGGTAACTTTGAAATCCTTAAAAGAAAAACAAAGGTAATTTTTCCACTTTGCCCCACATTTGTAGATAGGGAAGGGATTTCCTATTTTCACCGTCTTTATCTCTTTTCTGTGTTTGTTGTAACAGCATTTTGTTCCCCTTGTTGCTGAAAACTTAACAAAAGCTGACTATGATTTGATTGGTCAACTCCACTACAAAGACTGCCAGGCCCTGGATCAGTGGAGGAAAGGCTGGTTTGCCATGGACAAGTCTAGTTTGCATTTTTGCCTTCCGGTGCAAGAAGTCCAGGAAGATAGAATGAACTTAAGAAGACTGCAAGAGCTAAGTAAGATTTTTTTCTCCCTCATCGTACATTTTTGGACACAATTTCTTATTGCCTATGTGTAATGGTAACTTTTATATAAAATTAGGAAGGTCATCCTCAAACACGTGACTAAGGGATATCAATAAGCATGCCTTTATGTGAATTTAGTAAGATATTATTAATAAATATGGTGGTGCTTTTCTCCCTCTAGCAATCAGCACAATGGTTCAAAATGGGGAAAAAGTGGATATCTTGCTCTTGGTTGAAAAAGGGAGGTAAGTGCATTTTTTGTCTTTGGCTTTTATTGGAATAATTCTAGGGAGTAGGGTATTTTGTTCATCTCCGTGGGAAAGAACCCATTATTTTATAGCCTGCTAGAACTTTTCTGAAGTCTGTGGGTGTGTATTTATATACTCTTCAGGAGAAAGAACACACCGGTGAAGCTCACGGGTTTTCATATTTGTTATGACAATCTCAGTGTGACCAATTATTGTTCTTTTCTGTAGACCTAGATGCCTTTGGGACATTCTCATTTAAGTATTTGGAAGCACTTTGGTAGTTGTAAATATATTTCCAAGGTAGTTATATGAGGAAAAAAATAATACCCTGAATTATTTTTGCATGTGATTCATGCATAGCTAAGTACTGTTATAGCTCTTGAGGACAGGGTGATGATGGAATGGAAAACAGACATGGTCCCTGCTCTCATGAAGCATGTATGCTAATGGGGGAAATGGAATAGAAGCAGAAAAAAATTATACAGTGTTGTGTCCATCAGTTTGAACTGGCTTAAAGAAAAATAAGATAAAGACAGAAAGGCTGATGGAGCAGTATTCTCTCTTAGAGGGGATGGGAAGGTGTCTTTGATCCGAGGTCTGCGTAAAGTGAAGAAGCAAACCATGCAGCAGCCTTCGTAGTGTTCCAGGTACAAGGTCAAGGGTCTTTTGAAGACCCTAAGAGTATGATGTACTGGGCATGTTCAAGGTCTGAAAAAAGCTCCTGTGTCTGGGGAGATTTAAATGAGTGGGAGAAGGAAAAAAAGGATTCAGAGATATCCCTGGGCCAGATGGTGCAGGGCCTCACAGGCCATGATATGTAAAGATTTGAATTTGAGTCTAAGAATGTCAGCAAGCTGCTCAGTTCGAGAGCTGGGAAGTGGAATGCTCTGAGTTGTCTTTAAAGGACTACTCTGACTCCAGATGAACAGGCTTTTGGGGAGAAGAGTAAAAGCGAGTGTCCAGTTAGGATTCTGCTGCAGAGGCCAGACAAGAGCCGATTGGTCTAATACCATGGTTATAAGGAGGGGCGGGGCGTATTATGAAGGTACGGATGGAGGGATCTGTAGATGGCTTAGGTGAATGTAAGAGTCAAAGAGGACCCTAAAGATTTTGGCTTGAGCAGTTCCATGAATGATGCACTGTGTTTTTCAGGTAACCAATATAGGAGATTAGAGGTCACTAGTAAGTTTGCAATAGTAGTAGCAGATCGAGAATTTGGTATTGTAAGTGATAACTTTGGGATAGCTATCTGATAGCAAAGCGGTGCTGGTAAGTGGCCATTTGGACATACAAGTATGGAATTAAGTGGAGAGGTGGGTGGAGATACAGATCCTATTGGCCTAGGAATGGCTGGATTCACTGAGAGAAAGGGTAGTTAGGAAAGGCTTAAGCATGTAGCCCCAGGGTTTCACTATTTAGAAGTGGAGGAGAAGAGGATGATCTAGAAAAAGGCCTGGGAGGGAGCCCCTGGGGTCGTAGCACAGCAGTTACGAAGGAAATAGTCTCTTGGACAAGATATTTTTTCTTTATTTCTCGTCATTCATTTTAAAAATCTTTTAAGAACACTGATTCTGAATGTTTCTCTCTGTGAGTGTACAAGATAATTTGAAGAATATGTACATGTGACAGTATACTAATGTAGCTGAATCAGCCTCGCTCTTGTTGTTTTCCTTCCATGCGACAAGAGTAGTGACTTCCAACAGTTATCTGAACCCGTCTTTGCTTCAGCTTCGGGGGAGGACATCGCAGTTAGAGAGCAGGAGTGTTGCTGATTAGGTATCTGTGTTAGTGTTCATTTTTTAATTGCCAGGCATCATGAGGATTTTGTATTTTCCCTTATTTATTTCTGGGATTATTTCATACTTGAGATTCCGATTTTTGGTACCAGACGGTGGTTTCACTCTGCGGTCAGAGTGCTGTTACTTCTGTGTTCACAAATACCGATGGGGTAGTATTGTGTGTAGAAAGTACTGCACTATGAAAGCACTAGCACTAATGCAGTGTTTACAGCTATTCCTGAATATCGGTGGCATGTCTGTGTTGCCTGCCACCTCTATGGCAGGCAACAGTGGTCAGAAGTACCCTGTCTGAGCTCGTGGAACTTAGGGTTTTAAACAAATAAGCAACAACTTACTAGTTGAGTTTATGTATTTATCATTTATATACTTCTTCAGGTTACTGTAGTCAAGGTGCCTTTCTACCATTTTCAGTCTACGAAGGATCTGACCAGTGAAGGATTGACCAGTGGTAGGCAGGTCAAGTGTAGCAATGTTAATTAAAATGTAGCAGACAGGGATTAGAATTCCTCAGTACAAGGAATTTTCACTTACTGTTTGTGGTTTATGCAGTATACCCTTGGAGGCAAACTGGGGAGCCTGAAGTCTAACTGTTTGTTAGTCACATCGTGACTTCTCCCCTGGACTGTAGGAATCGGGAGTGTATCTGAATTCAGATTATATCTGAGTTCAGGGAATAGGTGAAAACTGATGGAATTCCAAAATAATGGTCACTGCTACTTAGTCATGTTTTTTATAGTAATTTCAAAGTTTTTAAAAAATCTACATATGTTAGTAGCAAGTTAATCCTAAAAGCATAGGAATGTACCAGGTAGGGGTAGCAGAAATACAGGTCACAAATGCAGGACCACATTATTTTCCTTAAATTTCTTTGAATAGCTGCCATACTAAATGCATCATTTACAGCAACTGTATTTATCACCTTGAAATTTTGATTTCATGTGTTTTTCCTGTTTTCTGCAAATCAGTATCCTGATAACAATAACACAGTGATGAGAAGGCATAGAATTTACCAGGTACCAGATACTATCTTAAGCACTTAAACAGCGTTCCCGTGCCCGTATGAAATTGAAGAGAAGGATCCATTTTGAAATCAAGATCAAGGCCAATTGATAACATCATCTAAAGATTTTTTTCTTTTTAAAACACGTGCTAAGTGTTAATTTATTGGTATTTTTATACAGATCATTCTCAAGATTTAAATCATCCAAGGCACCAGAGCCTGAATAAACAATATGTTAGTGGAATTTAAAATGTTAGCATTTTGTTAGAAAATAAAAATTTAAATGCACAACTTAAAAGCTGTTTTGTTAGAAAAAGATATAATCATACCATGGGTACCTAATGAAAGGTGAAGCAGAAGGAAGAGAGGTCCGGAGTGTGAAGAGAATAAAAACCAGCCTAGGGGGTCGTGAGCGCGCTGGGCCAGGAACCCTTACAGACCAGACTGTGCAGGCGCATCTGCATGTGGTACCTTGTGTGGTGAAAATAGCGCCTCACATGTACCCATGTACTTATACACACGTATGCATGTGTGTGCACACACATGTGTTTATACACATATGTATATTATGTAAATGAATGGACTCATAATAGGGAATAGTGGAAAAACAGCAGGTGTGGGAGGCAACGTGCAAGGTAATGCCTTTGATTTTAGACGTGTCGAATGTCAGTTGCTTGTAAACATCTAAGGAGAAATTGCTGGGAGAGCCTTGTATTTATGGATCTGATATTCATGAAAAGGTCAGCAGGGCGGAGATAGTATTGTGTTGCCCAAAATGTCTGTTTTTTTTCTGTCAGATGGCTCTAGTAGCCCTTAGCTGTCTTTAAGTTTATTGGAAACAATTTTGTTAGACTGTATTATGACAGCTGTCATATCAGTGTGTATTTTTTAAAAAATACATCAACATTGGTAAATTTTTGTGTGGCCATTTTAATATCGAAAGTGGAACAAGAAAATAAGCATTTTTTTGCATATATTGTGCTCTGTCATTTCAAGAAAGGTGAAAATGCAACTGAAATGCAAAAGATTTGTGCAGTGTGTGGAAAAGGTGCTGTGACTGATTGAATGTGTCAGCAGTGGTTTGCAAACTTTTGTGCTGGAGATTTCTTGCTGGATGATGCTTCACAGTCAGGTGGACCATTTGAGGTTGATAACGATCAAATGGAGACATTAATTGAGGAAATCAACCTGCTGCCATGTGGGAGATAGCTGACATACTCAAAATATCCAAATCAATAAAGTTATTGGTGAAAAATTTTAAAAGTTGTCTTATTTTACAGAAAAAAAACCACACAGACTTTTTGGCCAACCCAGTAGATTTCAGAATTACCCATATATAGAAGGAAAAGGTGAACTCACTTGAGAGTCTTAGAGGAGAAGGGCAGGAGTAACATGCTGGAGCTTTCATGAATGCACATTATTTTGGAGGCAGGGCGGGGTTGTCAGAAGGAGCAGCTACCCTGGAATATTAGGTGAATTTACTCAGGGAGTGAATCAAGAAACCAAGAGAAAGCGTGTCACGAAACCTAGAGAGTTTCAAGAAGGAAAGGAGAGTCAAAAGTGTCAGGTGCTCTGCCTAATGAGAACAGATTCTCCATCACCAAGGGACCGGTCTGGGTCTCCATCTAGTGACTTTGCAGAGGGCAAGAGGGATAAAGCAGGAACTGGGTTAGATTAAGGCTCAGAACTGAACAAACTGGAACAGTTGGTGAGGGTAGTTTGTCAAGGATGTCTGGAGTTAATATGATTATCGAGGGAGAAGGGATTTGACCCAGAAAGGGAATGTGTATACAGTTTGTTTTTAGAGAGCTTGAACTTGTGCAACCTTAAATTTTGATGAGAAAGAGACACAGAAGAGGAGAGATTTAACATGTAAGAGAGTGGACAAGAGAACAATTGTAACAGGAAGAAAAGAGGAATTGGTGGGAGATTTTGGAAGTTGGTAGCTTTCTAGATTTGGCGGCAAGATGCTGAGAGAGACACCAGTCTGATGGTGTTCAGTTCTTTGTAAACCAGGAGGTACGGGTGACTCCTGAGCTTTTGACCTGGGTGACTTCCCCAGTGGTTGTATCATTTACCAAGATAGGGAATACATCCTTCCCTCCAGTACTCAGACAAGGCCCATTAATTATAGATGTGATTGTTAACAGCCATTTTAATACGTTGCCCAAAGAGAATTTCATTGCACTGCCCTCTCTCTCATCGCTCTTTTGATCTATTAGCCCCTTGGGAATAACGACTATACACTAAAGTAGATTGTGTCAGACTTGTCAATGACAGATAAAATTGTGGCTTTAGGAAATAAAACAACTTCCAATTACTCATGTTGATGGCATATAGAGATAGTGAGTAATTGAAAGAGTGAGAGAAACCAGCCAGCTGTAAGTTTTAAACTTTTTTTCCCTAGTAACTGCTAGAACCGGAATTGGGAATTATAAATAAGTATAATGAAGTAATTTTATATTTTTCCCTGTTTTTATCTACCTTTGATTAAGGTGCTAAAATATATTAATGCTCCTTAAAGGCAAGAAGGAGGAAGAACCCTCTGAACTGGAAAAGTTCATAAATTGATACTCATCCACTGAATACAGTCACTATTTAGATATATATTGTAATCTTCACGGTAATTTTCTCTATATGCATAGCATGAGTGCCTTTAGACAGAAAAATATTGCAGTAATATTTTGCACACCCAGAGCATTTTTGCTACAAAAAACTCTAAACAGAAGGTGTTCCAGATGGTGTCGCTTTAATGTGTATTCTTTGTATACTTTAAAAATTATTATTTTGGAAAAATAAAGCTTTCTTGATTACACTTAAGGGTTTCTGTCATGCTGTTTGGTGCTGTGACTGGGACTGGATCCTGTCCATTTCTTTTATGCCTTAATCAGAATTTCTGTCTTCAACAAAGGAAAAGTCGTGTTTTTGAATATCTGTTGTTTGTCAGCGAGTGTTTTGGGTCACAAGGTCAGAGGCCTTTTCCTGGACAGTAGGTTACAGGCTCACTTTCACTGGAATTTGTAATAGATTACACCATCCTTTTCTCAACCTGTGAGGACCATTTCTGCACCTCAGCCCACACTTCCTGTGCATCTTTCTGATAGACAAGCTGCAGTGTTCACCATCTTCACGTTACATACAGTAATGGCATAACTGTCAGACACCTATAGTTAACTTTCACCAAAAGGTTGTTGGTTGTAAGGAATAGAGTAAACATGAATGAAAAACTCAGCCGTGTTATCGGAGATAGAAAAGACTGGGATGTGTATTATTTTTTTGTTTGCTTCCCCCCCCCCCAAGATTCCTTGGTTGACCTACAGTAAATTATAATGCACTTAATGGTTCCGAAGCCTGATTGCATTCAGTTTTAATTGCAAATTCCAGACATAAAGCAGCTGACATTGGGGAATAAACATTTTATCAGTATGTTCCACAATTTTGAAACAGACTACTTTTCTTAATTTAGGAGATTAACACCTTAAGTTTAAGATTCTTATTTTATATCAACTTACTACCTGTGATGTCTTTCCCTCCTTGAATTGTGTTTTCTGTCAGCCATGTGAGCAATACTCTGGAGGGTGAATTATCTCGAAGTGGGTTCTAAATTGTGCATGTAATTGCAAATTAAACAGTAGCCGATTGCCCACAATATCAGCTTGACTGCCTTTGTAACTTTCTGATGATTTAATTTGAAGAGATGGCTTCATTTGAATGTTGCCAAGGTAAACAGAAGATCCTCCTCTCTCACCACCCCCACAGGTTTTAGAAGAAGAAAGAGACGGTTCACATTTACCTTAGGAAGGGATATTTTTTTGTTAAAGGAAATTCTGATACATGACTATTTTACAAAAGGTGGATTTAAAGTACATATTATTTGCTTGACAATTTACTTCAATCACTTCAAAGCCCAGTCTATATACTAAAATATAAGCTTACAAACAAATAAATTAGACATGATGTGAAAGAATACAAAAGAATGAGAAGATCCTTTCTAGATAGAAAAATAGGATCAGGATAATGATTTGTTTCATTTTTAAGAGAAGTATTTTTAACTGGATCTGGGATTCTTGGCTAGAATTTCAGTAGGAAGAAAATCAGGTGACCAAAAGACTAAGCTATTTCAAGAGATGGCAACAGTAGGTTCAGAGAAATAGGATGGGCTAGGGAACAACTTCTGTTCAAGTTCGCTGTAACCTTAATTCCTTGAGGAGGATGCATGAACCAGTGGGCCTAGAAGATAGATTGATAACATATTAGTTTTATCAATTAATTTAATTAGTAACTTGCCTTGTTTTAGAAAAAATGCAGGCCCTTTACAAGGGTACAGAGACTCTTACCTGACATCAAATTATGTTACAAGGCAACTATAATCAGAACAGTCTGGTATTGCATAAGAACAGACACATAGATCAATGGAACAAAATAGAGAGTCCAGAAATAAACCCATATCTCTACAGTCAATTAATATTTGACAAAGGGGGCAGGAACATGAAAGGGAGTAAAAATAGTCTGTTCAACTTGCAAATGGTATTGGGAGATCTGGACAGCTACATGCGAAAAAATGAAACTTGACCACCAACTTACACCATACACAAAAGTAAACTCAAGATGGATAAAAGACTTAACTATAGGTTGCAACACCATAAAAGTCCTAGATGAGAACATAGGCAGGAAAATCTCAGATATTCCACGCAGCAATATTTTCATTGCTATGTCCCCTACAGCAAGGGGTGTAAAGAAAAGAATGAACAAATGGGACTTCATCATATTAAAAAGCTTCTGCACAGCTCTAGAAAACATCAGTTATAGAAAATGAAAAGGGAACTAAATGTATAGGAAAATATATTTGCCAATGAGACTTTGGACAAGGGTTTGATCTCCAGTATATATAAGGAATTCACAGGACTCCGTACTTGGAAGACAAAAAATCCAATTAAAAAAATGGGCAAAGGACTTGAACAGACACTTCTCCAAAGAGGACATGCAGAGGACCCAGAGACATATGAAAGGATGCTCAGCATCACTAGCCATCAGAGAGGTGCAAATTAAAACCACAGTGAGATACCACTGATTCAGACACCAGCCTGCAGTGCCTGCGGTATTATAGATGAGATAGGAGAAAAATTCATGTGGACTACTGACTCCTCTGGAAGAAAAGGGACAGCTAGGCTTCTCTCTCAAGGGGAGAGAGCCTTGACAGGTTTTTATGGGGTTCAGTTTGCATAGGAATATGGGGTGTATGCATAAAGCTCATCAGTCATTATCAGGCAGAAATGAGTAAACAACCAATAACATTCAAAGAATTCTGAGGGCTTATTCTGAGTCAGGGTCAGGTAGTTAAAGGGCCATAAAACTTTAGGGAACAAGCTCACTTCCTGCTTGGACCCTTGTCATTTAAATTGAGGGTATTAGCAAAGTAGGTTTCATATGATTTTATGCATTCTTTCTTAGGCCCAATCCCCGTAGGGAACCCGCCCTTTTCAGCACAGGGTGGCACCCACCTCCAGCATTGTTTCAGGCTTAAGGCATTTTTTCAGGCTTAAGGCATTTTTTCAGGCTTAAGTCAGGCAGCGGAGGGAAGGCAGCCAAGTGATTAGGAGACTTCTTGAAGATAGAACGAGGACTCAGGCTATGTCAAAGCCGAGGGGTAAGGGTCTATCACCCCCCCCTTCTCTGTAGCCCCCAAGTCCTTCCCTAGGGCCCCCGTGATCATGCCTGTCTTAGGTCATCCCTCCCTTGAGGAATCTTACCCATCATTGGCTAACCAATCAAGCATTGGGGGCCAGGCAGGGTGAAGTAAAAGGAGCAGAGGTGGTGCCATTGCCAGGGAAATAAAAGCTTTGTCTCCTTAGTGGCTGACTTATGGTCCAGAGGTCACTCCCTCAGCCTTAGCCATGCAGGGATGGGGTTATAGCTCCTGAAACCAGGCAGGGCAGTTTCCAACATACCACTTTGCACAGGTCAGAATGTCCACCATAAGCAAAGCAACAAACAGTTACTGGCGAGGTTGTGGAGAAAGGGGAACCCTCATACACTATTGGTGGGAATGCAGACTGGTGCAGCCACTGTGGGAAGTAGTATGGAATTTCCTCAGGAACTAATAATGGAACTGCCTTTTGACCCAGTGATTCCCCTGCTGAGATTGTACCCTAAAAATCCTGAAACATCAATTCCAAAGAACTTATGCCCCCCAATGTTCATAGCAGCACAATTTACAATAGCCACATGCTGGATATAAGCTAAGTGCCCATCAGTAAATGAGTGGATCAAAGAACTGTGGTATATGTACACAATGCAGTACTACACAGCAAAAAGAAAGAAGGAGCTCCTACCCTTCATGACAGCATGGATGGAACTGGAAAAGCATTATGCTGAGTGAAATAAGCCAGGAGGTGAAAGACAAATACCATATGATCTAACCTATAAGTGAAATCTAATCAAAAGAATAAATAAGCAAGCAAAACATAACCAGAGACATTGAAATAAAGAACAAACTGAAAGTAACCAGAAGGGAAGCAGGAGGGGGGTGGCAGGGGAAAGAAGAGGAAGGGTCATGTCAAGAAACGTGTAAAGGACCCATGGACGAAGCCAAAGGGGGGTTAGGATTGAGGGTGTGAGGTGGGGGATGAATGGGGCAGGGGGAAGTGGTGGTGGGAAAATGGAGACAGCTCTGCTTGACCAACAGTAAAAAGAAATTTAAAAGACAAAAGAAAAAGAAAAAGCATTTTAAAACTATTTAAAAAATTATCTTTTAAATGAAGATTTGGATTCCTTCAACAGCCAACGGAAGAAGACCATTAAAGGTTTTGAGCAGATTCAAAACAGGGCTGTTCCTCACATTCGTATAGGTAATTGCCTAATAGTGTATACAGATTGAAAAACTGGAGTCCTTGCCTTGTGGGAGGAAGCAGGTGCCTTGACACTTTGTGTTGTTATGCGGGCTTCAGAAGGAACACGCTCCTTAGGATAACATTTTCTGCTGCCTTATTCTTGTGGCACATCTCTGTATCTGCAGATATCCTTAGTAATTGTTTGCCTGTTCCAGCCAATCTACTATCACTATGCAGCAGTTTCTTAACTAAAGGTGGGGGGAAAAACTGTATCTCTATAAACTAAAATGAGGGTAATTTAGAGATCCAATGACTAAATAAAATTTTCCAGATTCCCATTTCTGGCCATGAAGAAACAGCTTTCCTCATCCATACTCTCTCAGTTTGAACAGCTAGAATACTGCACAGAATGTATGAACCAACTAGCTTCAGGCTTTGGGAAAATAGGCATTCCAGGGATCATGGAGAGAAGGGGGACAAATGAAGTGAGACGCAAGGTCACCTTTGCTTCCCGTCTGTAGGTGTGTTTTAGTCCACGACACAGGGAACGGGGAGGCTCAAGGAGAATCCAGTGGTTTTGTTGCATCATATAGGTAGAGACAGGAGTTGGTGAATCTGTAGTCACTAAAATTTGGAAAATGGAGTTCCATAGCAGAGGGTAGGATTTAGAGAAAGAGTTTCAGAAATCTTTGCAGGAGTTCACTTCCATCCTGGCTCAGTTCTCCTCTGCCTGTTTGCAGGGTGAAACTGCAGGCCAGGTGGAAATAGCTCTTGTGGTTGTGCTGCTAGGAGTTGAACAGTTCTCAGAGCTTGACACTGTTGGGGTATGTTCATCTTTTGTCCACCCATGTTACACAGACCTCGTTAAACACATAGGGCATTAGCAGAGATCCTGGCAAAGTAACTCCATGGTATCAAGGCCAAGCCAACCCAAGAGTAAAGGCTGCTCTGTTTTTAGCTGACTAAGCTTAGAAAATAGACCTTGAAGGATCAGCTGCTCCACAAGTGTTAAATTAGTGTCCTGGGTCAGACAGGCAAATGATGCCAACACGTTCTAAAGGACCACAGCACAGGGCTGACACTCGGCTTGGCACTCACGAAGCCTTAGCATGTGCAGAAGATGCCCAGTGATGGGAAAAAGCTGCAAATCAAGTGACAGGCAGTGACCGGGAATGAGTGGAATTAGCAAAAAAAAAATACAGCGACTTGTAAATATTATAAATATTTTCAAAGATGTAAAGGGAAGCACAAACATAGCAAGAAAAAAATGGATACCTAAAAAAAGAACCAACTGGAACTCATAAATCTAAAGATCACAGTATCCGAAAAATTTTTACTGGATTGGTTTAATGTAAGATTAGACTGTAAATAAGAAAAAATGATTTTGAAGGCATGACAAAATGAAAGACAAAAACTTAAGCACAGATAGAAAAGGCAAAGTAAAATCACCAGAGTTTCAGTGACCTGTGGGACATTATCAGGCAGTTTCAGTATAATTAGAGTCCAAAAATGAGAGAAGAGAAAGATGGATTAAAAACAATGTTTGAATTTGTTTAAACTATAAACCCACATGTACTAAAATCAACATATCTCAAGCATGATAAAGACAAACCACATCAAGACACATCACAATCAAATTCTAGAAAACCAGTATAAAGATAAACAAAAAAAAAAGTCCCAGAGGGAAACACACATTAAATATAAAGGACAAAGATGAGAATGTCTTGTTAGAAACAATGTACACCAGAAGATAGTATAGTGAAAGATTTTAAATGCTGGCAGAAATCAAAAAGGAAAGGAAAAAAGAATACCTCCAAACGAAGTAACCAGACCAGTGGCTGTTAACCTAAAATACTCTATTCAACAAAAATATCTCCCAGATCTGAAAGGAAAATGAAGTATTTCTGGGCCAAGTAAATGCTGACTTATACTAAAAGATTTGGTGTTTTTATTTTTGTATAACTGCTTAGGATATTTGTGGAGTCTGTTATCTGTTATTTGCTTTTTAGTTGTGTTTAAAATGTTATATAAGTGAATTTATGTTTATACAAATTTATTGGTTTTATTATTTGTGAAGATGCTTCTGGTTCTTGCCAAGTAGACTAGGCTTAAACATGACAGACTACACTTTGTAGTAACTGTGTTGCAATTTTGAGAAAATCATTTTTATTAGTCCTGGGACTTGGTTTCTGGGTCTTCCTGAACTGCCTTGATTCATTGTAGGGTACTGTGATGTTTCTCTATATGGCTTGAAGTGCCCTTTATGTAAATGCTTGAGAAATGGATGATAAGAACAATTCTCTCTATAAGTAGACTTCTTCAAAATAACTTCTCAGATTTCAAAGATATAAATGAATGTTTCTTTGGAATTCTTATCCAGAAATGTGAAGTGGTTGTTTGGTAACACCTGAAGTCACCCACTTCACCAGCATCAGTGTCGAAAGCATCTTTTGATGCTTTGTTCAGTGTGCACAGAGTTTAGAGGGGAGAGTTGTTGAACTGATGCCGTTCAATGTCAAATTCAACGTGCACAGAGCTTAGGTAAGCATCCGAGAGCAAAGTTGTTGAACTGATGCCGTTCAATATCGGACATCTGCTGAACTAGATGATTTATTTTAGGATTCAGTCCTTGACAGGTTGACTCCTGAGTTAACTTGTTGTGCATTCTACCCCTCACTAGTGCACAAGGAGACAGCTAAGCTTGTCATCGTGGGATTTCTTCTGACAAAGAAAGTTTGACGGAAGTGTGAAGCATTCGTGGTTAATGGCAGAATTACACTGGTATCGTGGGAGGGCCATTGCATTTTTGGTTGCTTTCACTGTTTGCTGAAATGCCCACTCCTACACTTTGTCTAAAAGCAAATGGTTTCAAATATTTTTTAAAATTTATTAATTTTTAGAGAGGGGAAAGGAGGGAGAAAGAGAGGGAGAGTGTGGTTATCTCTCACGTGCCCCTACTGAAGACCTGGCCCACAACCCAGGCATGTGCCCTGACTGGGAATTGAACCCATGACTCTTTGGTTCACAGGCTGGCACTCAATCCACTGAACCACACCAGCCAGGGTGAAACAGTTTCAAATATTTTATATCAGATTTAGAGGTACTTATTAGGTTAAAAAAACAACAACTAAGACTCAAAGTTAAAATTCTCTCTCTACCTAAACTCCTGAATTTAGCAAGAGGTAATTTTAGTTAGGTCTAGCAGTGTAAGGGCTTGATATTTCTCAAGGAAATTACCTGAGTTACACAGTTTCATTTAGACAAATGTTCCCAGCAACAGAGTGCTTTTGAGCTAGAGACGATGCCAGATAAATGAAAAGGCTAAAGCATGCCAGGAATATGAGAGTAGCAGAATTCTTCAAAAAGAAAATGACAAAACCCGGAGGTTAGGGCTGCTGTAGTGATGTTGGAAAATAAAAACAGTAGATAAAGACGTCAGAAAGCAAGATATGAAGATTACGGGCGTTAATGAAGTATTGGTAGTTGCAGCAAGTTGAGAAGACTATGTAAGTGTGGGGAGGGGCCAGTAACTTTGCCTTCTTAGGGGAGCATTTCAAGAAAAGAAGCCAGAGGGGAAAAA
Organism: Artibeus jamaicensis; assembly: GCF_021234435.1. Classification (NCBI taxonomy): domain Eukaryota; kingdom Metazoa; phylum Chordata; class Mammalia; order Chiroptera; family Phyllostomidae; genus Artibeus; species Artibeus jamaicensis. Next base: position 6,073,898 of record NW_026521954.1, read on the forward strand.
TGCCATTTATTTTCTCTTTAAATTGAATCAGAATTATCAGGAGTACCCTCAAAAGAGTACCCTCCTCCCCCAAACCAACAAAAAAACCACAGCCCCCCAGCATTTATACAGCCCATTCTTCTCTTTCAGTGAATCCACAATAGCCCTATTACAGTTTGAAACTGAGATTAAATAGTTGTGATTTGGTATAAATATACATTTATAAGTTTACTTCGGTATGTTTATAAATTTACTTCAGTATAAATAAAAATTGATTTGAAACCAGCTTCACTGTATCTAGTGATAAGACTTCACAATTATTATGTACCTACTAAATGTCAAGCACCATACTAATGACTAAAGAGACTGAAATGCCTCCCTTGTTTACCTGCATGATATTTGGAGTCCAGCAGCTAAAATAGTCTGGGCCCTGGCTGGAGGGCCTTGTCCCAGTACACCAGGGTTGCAGATTTGATGCCAGGTCAGGGCACATACAAGAATCAATGAATGCATGCATGCATAAGTGGAACAACAAATTTATATTTCTCTTTCTCTCTTCCTCTCCCCTTTTCTCTTTCTCCAATCAATCAATAAAATATTCTCAGACATAGCGTAGATGGCATAATGGAGGGCAGAGGGATTCATGGGGATTTAGAAGGGACCCGTTACTAAGCACAGCAGGGACAAAGGCTTAGAGTGTCAGGGAGGGTCTCCTAGAGTACACCTGGGGGAAGGTTTGGAGTTGCCAGCCAAAGAACAGGAAATATTTATTAAGTTTGTGTTACAAAGATAAGGAGATGTAATTTGTTTAATGTGACATGAGTAGAGGGAATGGCAAAGTTGAATGGGAAGGCTGGCCAGGTCATGAAGACATTTTCTTCTTGAGAGCTCCAGAGCTAAAGAACAGTGACCAAGAAGTGTTGTCTTCTCTTCTCCACAAGCTCTCCAACACTTGTTGTTTGTTGCTTTGTTTATGATGGCCATTCTGAACTGTGTAAAGTGGTATCTCATTGTGGTTTTAATTTGCATCTCTCTGATAGCTAGTGATATTGAGCATCTTTTCATGTGTCTCTGGATCTTCTGTATGTCCTCCTTGGAGAAGTGTCTGTTCAAGTCCTTTGCCCACTTTTTAATTGGGTTAGTTGTCTTCTTAGAGTGAAGTCATGTAAGTTCTTTGTATATTCTGGAGATTAAACCCTTGTCTGAGGTATCATTGGCAATTATTTTTTTCCCATATAGTTGGTTGTCTTTTTATTTTAATACTGTTTTCTTTAGCCATGCAAAAGCTTTTAATTTTGATGAGATCCCATTTGTTTATTCTTTCCTTTATGTCCCTTGCTCTGGGGGACATATCAGTAAAAAAGTTGCTGTGTGAAATATCTGAGATTTTCTTGCCAATGTTCTCCTCTAGGGCTTTAATGGTTTCAAGGTTTTTATTTAAGTCTTTTACTCACCTTGAATTTATTTTGGTGTATGGTGTAAGTCATTGCTCAAGTTTCATTTTTTTTGCATGTAGCTGTCCAGTTCTCCCAAAACCATTTGTTGAAGAGGCTATTATTAGTCCATTTTATGTTGCTGCCCCCTTTGTCAAATATTAATTGGCTATAGAGATTTGGGTTTATTTCTGGGCTCACTGTTTGGTTCCGTTGGTCTATGTGCCTGTTTTTATGCCAGTACCAGGGTGTTTTGATTACAGTGGCCTTGTAATACAGTTTGGTTTCAGGTATTGTGATCCCTCCTACTTTGTTCTTCTTTTTCAAAATTGCAGCTGTTATTTGGGGTCATTTATGATTCCATATAAATTTTCGAAGTGTTTGTTCTATGTCTGTGAAGTATGTCATTGGTACTTTAATAGTTATTGCATTGTATCTCTAAATTGCTTTGGGTAGTATGGACATTTTGATGATGTTAATTCTTCCAATCCATGAATACGGTATATGTTTCCATTTGTTTGTGTCTTCCTTGATTTTTTTCTTCAGTGTTGTGTAGTTTTCTGCATACAGGTCTTTTACCTCCTTGGTTAGGTTTATTCCCAGATATTTTATTTTTGTTTTTGCTTTATCGAATGGGATTTTTTCCTTGATTTCTGCTTCTGCTTTTTCATTGTTGGTATACAAAAATACCTTTGATTTCTGGATAGTGACTTTGTGTCCCACTGTTTTGCCAAATACATTTATTAAGTCGAGGAGTTTTTGGATAGAGTCTATAGGATTTTCCATGTATACTATCATGTCATCTGCAAACAGTGACACTTTTGTTTCCTCCTTTCCGATTTGGATGCCTTTTATTTTTTTTTTCTTGTCTGATTGCTGTGGCTAAAACTTCCAATACTATATTGAATAGAAGTGGTAAAAGTGGACAACCTTGTCTTATTCCTGATTTTAATGGAAAATATTTTAGTTTTTTCCCATTGAGTATGATATTGGCTGTAGGTCTCTCATATATGGCCTTTATTATATTGAGGAATGTTTCCTCTATTCCCACTTTGCTGAGTGTTCTTGTCATAAATGGGTGTTGTACCTTATCAAAACTTTTCCCACATCTATTGATATGATTATGTGATTTTTGTCTTTGCTTTTGTTTATATGATGTATTACATTTACTGATTTGAGAATATTGAACTATCCTTGCATCTTTGGGATGAATCCCACTTGGTCATGGTGATCTTTTTAATGTACTGTTGGATGCGGTTTGCCAGTATTTTGTTGAGGATTTTAGTGTCTATGTTCATCAGTGATATTGGCCTGAAGTTTTCTTTCTTTGTTGTATCTTTATCTGGTTTGGGGATTGGGATGATGCTGGCTCTAATCCATTGTTGGTGGGATTGCGGACTGGTACAACCACTGTGGAACACAGTATGGAATTTTCTCAAAAAAATAAAAATCGACCTGCCTTTTGACCCAGCAATTCCACTGCTGGGATTATATCCTAAGAACCCTAAAACACCAATCCAAAACAACCTATGCACCCCAATATTCATAACAGCACAATTTACAATAGCCAAGAGTTGGAAGCAACCTAGGTGCCTGTCAGGAAATGAATGGATCAAAAAATTATGGTACATATACACAATGGAATTCTATGCAGCAGAGAGAAAGAAGGAACTACCACCCTTTCAACAACATGGATGGAACTGGAAAGCATTATGCTGAGTGAAATAAGCCAGGTGTTGAAAGACAAATACCATATGATCTCACCTTTAACAGGAAGCTAAACAATGAAACAAACAAGCAAGCAAAATAAAAACAAACACACTGAAATAGAGAACAAGGGGACAGTGACCAGAGGGGACAGGGGAGGGAATTTCAGGGGAAAGAGGGGAAGGATTTACAGGAACAAGTGTAAAGGACACATGGGCACCAACTAAGGGGGGTGGAAGTGGGAGGGAGGTGGGTAGCACTGGGGGGGTAGGTTGGAATGGGAATAAAAGACAGAAAACTGTACTTGAACAATAATTTTTAAAAAACTAATGAAAGAAAACTTCCCTACATTAGTGAAGAAAGTAGACACCCAAGTCCAGGAAGCACAGAGAGTTCCAAACGAGATAGATGCAAAGAGGCCCACTCCAGGACACATCATAATTAAAATGCAGAAGATTAAAGATAAACAGATAGGAGGGTGGGTGTAGAAAAAAAGGGTGAAGAGGTGGTGGCAGGATTAAGAAGTACAAATTAGTCATTACAGAATAGCCATGGGGATGTAGTATAGGAAAGGGAGTGGCCAAAGAACTTACATGCATGACCCACAGACACGAAAAATGGTGAGAATATTACCTGAGTGGGGGTTGCTGAGTGGAGGGGGGCAAAGGGGAAAAAAGTCAGGACAACTGTAATAACACAATCAATAAAATATAATTTAAAAAAAAAGAAGTGTTGTCTTTAGTTTTGCATTTGGAAAAGATCCTTCCGGCATCCCCACAGAGGAGGGATTAGAGGAGTGGAGGATCAGGAAGGGTGTTCTGTGTGGAGGGGTTTTAAGACTTCGAGGAGCAATAAGGACCTGAAATAAGCTGATGCTGGAACAAAGAGGAGGCAAAGCGGATATGGCAGGGACCTGGAACCAACCGCAGTTTGTGACTGAATTCGTGGGGCAGTGATGAGGTGGGGGTAGGGGAAGCTAATTTATAATTAATCCTAAATTTTGGGTGGGGTAAGTGGAAAACTGTAGAACTAGTTTGGTAGGAGGAGGCAGAAAGCTTTCAGATGCTTGTGGCACATTGCGTTGAAGGTGTCCAAAAATTAATGCAACTTAATATTATGGTTTATTACTTAGTTATTCATATTAACATATATCCAGTGTCAAGATAGGTGTTTTTATTAGCCTCATTTTGCCGGTGATGAACCTGAGGCCCAAAGGGGTTTGGAAACCTCTCCCAGGTCACAGAGGAAATAAGTGCAGAACTGAAATTTGAGTTCTGGAAGTGATCAAATTGCCTGCTGTCTTAGCCGTGTCATACTTTTGTTTTTTGATTACGTGGAAATCTGGTTTGTAAAACAAAATCGTAGCCGGGAGATTGGGATTTGGGAGTGACTGATTTATAGACAGGGGGCCAAACCCACTGTCCTGGAGGACACATCCCTGCAGAGGCCTTGGAGTTCACATGAGCTCACTGAGGTTCCACCTCCATTTGTGGAAAAGTAAGCGAGCTTAGAAAAGAAAGGTAGGAGGAAAGGCAGAAAGAATTGTGCTAAAAAGCCAAATTGGGTGAAATTTCTCTCTCTCCGTCTTTTCTATAAGAAATGAAATCATCGGCAGTTCTGAAATTTTGAAAAGTACAGGCACATAAACCCAGTAGAAATCCTTGGTGATTCTTACCAGAACAGTTTCAGCTCATGTACTCAGAAAGAGAACAATGGGCTGAGGTGTGAAAGGAGGTGAGACCCCAAAGTTAGAGAGCTTCCTCTGCTCAAGGGAGAGATGTTGACTGCCTGCGCAGGGCAGAGAGCGCTTTGCGTGGAGGCTGATGGCAGATGGAGGGTTTTTCTTCGCATGGATAAGACAAGATCACAAGTGTATGGGTTTAAGGATCATTTGTCTAGAAGTAAGAATTCTTTTTTATTTTAAGCAAAATTATAATTTGAAATGCTTTTAAACTTTACAGGACATTATACATCCACGGGCACACCAAGTTGGATTTCACAGTCTGGCATACTGCAATCGAGAAAGCAGCAGGTACAGATGGTGACGCTTTACAGGATCAGCAGCTCAGCAAAAACGACGTGCCCATTATCGTGAACAGCTGTATAGCATTCGTTACACAGTATGGTAAGGATCACAGAGGTTTTATTCAACCCCCGGAACTCACAGTATCATTCTCACTGTTTTTAAGTGGTACCTCCATCGGACCGAATTAGAGGCTTTTATATTTGTAGTCACTTCAAAAAATAAAAAAACAAAAATAAAAATGTAATCACTAAATGCCATTCCATCTCCCAGTAAAGCTCATTCAAATTATATAAGTTTTACCATTTTCTTCTTCCTTTACATGCATAAAAATTTACATAGCACACTGAAAGGATCCGTATTGTAAAATGTATGTAAAAATAGTTTAAAGACTGTTTTGCAGATGTCACAAGCCTGCAGTGAAGTTAGGGGAACACAGTGTGCTGCCTGGACGTGGTATCGGAAGTGCTACACTGTGGGGCAGTGTGTACAGGAATTTACTTTTTTCAGCATGTATACAAGTGTGTATGTATTTATTTTACTTACCATGCTATTGGTCTTATGTTTATATTAAGAGTCATGGTTTTGATTGTAATATAGTTCTGACTTACTTGTACCTTTTTTGAATAGTGTGCAGATAAAAAAAAATCTTGAGACCCATGGTCCAGCCTCATTTTAGTATTCTTTTTTTTAAAGATTTTATTCATTTAGTTTTAGACAGAGGGGAAGGGAAGGAGGAAGAGGGAGAGAAACATCAGTGTGTGGTTGCCTCTCGCATGCTCCCTACTAGGGACCTGGCCTGCAACCAAGGTGTGTACCCTGACTGGGAATCAAACCAGTGACCCTTTGGTTCACAGGCCAGCACTCAATCCACTGAGCTACAGCAGCCAGGACTCATTTTAATATTCAATGGTAGTGTCTTAAATATGCCAGAAAAGTACAAAAAGATGCTTTTATTCTTCATGTTTATTTTCAACTTACTATGAATTCTAATTTCTTCTTTCTGTTACAGATTTCTTTGATACTTTGGAGGGTAGACATTTCTTAACTATTTTTTAATATAAAAATGCATCTACCTTTTAATCTGTAGATAAACGCCACAGAGTTAGATTACAGATGTAGAGATTGGTACTTTGGAAGGGGCAGTAATGTTTTTGTTCTCCTAAAATTAAATTAGAAATGTGTTTGGGTGATTTTCATTTAAAAAGAAAGTATTATCGGTGAAACATTGTGATTCACGGCAGTAAAACATTGTGCTCTTAGCTTATTACATATTTATCGAGTGTCTGTTGTGTGCCAGCCACTGATCTCGGTACCGAAAATAAGGCAGGGGGAGCAGAGTTAAAGACGAGTCCGTGAGTCACATGTTTCTGCATGAGAACTGATAATAAACCGACGTAACAAAATATCAGAAATAGCAAAAGCTACAAAGAAAAATTTTGGAAGTTCATAATACATGTATATTAATTTATTTTCTTCTAAGAAGAGTGCTATTTTAAGTACTTATTTAAGTATACTTGGGTAACTCTACTTGGGTTACAAGTAGAGTGCTATTTTAAGTACTTCTTATTTAAGTATACTTGACTAACTATACCCAAGTATAGTTATCACTGATATTCAGATTTATTGTGTTATGTATCTTCTGTAAATATGTATTTAATTCCATTATGTGAATATCACTCTATGAGGCTTCTTCCCATGTTAGTATGTTGATGTATCTCTTAGCAGTGGTACTCATCTGTTCATTTGAAAATGGGAGAGAAAGAAGGTTATCCTCTTCATTTTATTAGTTACTCAGTATTAGCGCACTTGTGTTTCGCATGTATGAATGAATCGCACACGTCATGTTTTAGAAAGAGCATACCCTCATTGAAAGTTTTCACCTCATGTGTTTCATAAGGGCAGAGAGTCTTTCTTAAGCTGAAAAAATGATTAAAATAACTTGAGTAGCTCTAGTGTATACAAATAATTTTCTCCAGGGAAATCAGAACTTACTTTGTGATGTTTATTTGAATTTAAAATCATTAAGCATTAGATTGTTTTGAACTAAATTACATACATTATATCCATTTTGTAATCTAACACAAGGTACATTAACTTGCATATTAAAGTAATAAAGCCAATGAAAGACTCTTTAGTTTTTTTTAATTTTTTTTTAATGAGCAGAACACGGGGAAAACCCCAATCTTACTAGAAAATGTCCAGTCATTATTGGACGCAGTCGGTCATCTCAGAGCTTTTAAGGTCACGCTTACTTTGAACCTCCTGACCTTTGGGTTAAAATTTGATGGCCAGTTTTTTTGTGTGTTTATTATGTCAGTGGTTGAACTTGACTAAGTTCACAGTATAATTTTTAGAATTTTAATTTTAATTTATTATTTTCAAGATAATTTAAAATATTTTATTTGTTTATTTTTATAGAGGAGAAGGGAAGGAGAAAGGGAGAGAAAAATCAATATGTGGTTGTCCCTTGCACACCCTCTACTGGGAACCTGGCCTGCAACCCAGGCATGTGCCCTGAATGGGAGTTGAACCAGTGACCTTTTGGTTTGCAGGCTGACACTCAGTCCACTGAGCCATACCAGCCAGGGCAGAATTTTAGTTTTTAAAATGAGTTACAGTAGTTAGTTCACGGGGGGAGTTAATTTTTATAAACAAAATTTAACTTACTTGATTGCCAGCTATTAGAAATTCATTCAACTAGGAACATAGGACCTCAGAAACTTAGTCACAATTATTTGTTTTAGAATTTGCTTATTCTTTCATTAAGTAATCATTTACTGAATATGTACTGAGTTCTTCTAGGTACTATGTAACTGCTGTTTCCAGTGCATAAGCATACCCTTGCCTTCAATAGGACTTCACAGATTTGCGGGTCAAAGACAAACAAGTGGATGGATAGTTACATCCCAAGTGTACAAAATTCTGTGGTAGAGAGGGTCTGGGGTTGGTACAGGCTTCCATGTGTGTAAGGGTAATTCTCACCCAGAGCAGGCATGGAGGGCTTCATGGGTGTGGCAGTGCCTACCACGAGTCTTAAGAGAAAAGAGGAGCTAGTTAGAAGGAAGAGGAGGAGGCTGTGTGTGCCCATGTGCAGAGTCATAAGGGGCGTTGTCTCCACAACAGGAAATTCTCTGTTCGGGGAACTTTGTGTAGTTACATGTGCCCACAACTTAGTGTGGGAGAAGGGATAGACAAAAGAGCCACGAGAACAAGGAAAATTCAAGTAGGGTCTGCATATTGCAATTAAATCCTCAAACTTGTCTTGCTGGCAGTGAGAGGGTAGGATGCAGATTTTTAGGCATATCGATGACACCAGTGGACCTGTGTCTTGGATCACACTGTCATCACTGTTGAGACAGACTGGATGGTGCACAATAGGGGCAGAGACTTGTAAAACAGAGGAGGAACCAAGTGCACAAAATAACAGCCTGTAGGATGCAGGAAAGTGGGGAGTGTGAGAGTGAAGTGATGATGGAAAAATCTATGTGACATAGTATTTTTTTTATGCAGTAAGTGAAAAGGAAAGTGCTGACTTGGAAAGGACTGAGGGGAAGGCACTGCCATGTATTGAGATGCAGGAAGGAAGCAAAGAGCGTGTTGAGATTGGGAGGTGAAGTAGTGAACAGGGTAGGGGAATTAATTTCTTTCAGGTTATCTTGATTTGTCTACATGTATGCATATGATATTTCTTATGTGTATATGGTATATGTCTATTAAAATGTATTTACCTGTGCTCGAAATCTTAAAACCTGGATGGAAAAGTGACGGGTTGGCTAAAAAGGTCATGTTTATTTAGCTTTTCCCATAGTATGTCTCTAGTAGTGCTTAGTTGTCTTTAACTTTATTTAAAACAATTTTGTTAGATTGTATTGTGACAGCTGTTATATCAGTGTGCATTTAAAAAACCTATCAGAATTGGTGAATTTTGTGCAGTCATTTTAATACTGGAGGTAGAAGAAGATACACAGTATTTTTGGCATATTATGCTTTTTTATTGCAAGAAAGGTAAAACCACAACTGAAACACACACACACACACACACACACACACACACACACACACACACACAAAGATGTGTACAGTGTATGGAGAAGATGCTGCAACTGACCGAATGTGTCAAAAGTGGTTTTCGAAGTTTCTTGGTACTATTGACATTGTGGCCAAGTAATTCTTTGGTTTGAGGCCAACTTATGCATTGGAAGGTGTTCAGTAACATCCTTGGCCTCTACACACTAGAAGCCAATAGTGGGAGATAGCCAACACACTCAAAAGATCCAGATCAGTAAAGTTTCTGGTGAAAATGAAAAATGTGTCTTTATTGAAAAAAAACAAAAAAACTAAACAGACTTTTTGGCCAGCCCAATATTTGTAAGTAGTTGTTGAGGTTGGGTGGGTTTACCCAGAGACCATTGTGGGGGAGTGGGGAGTGAGGAGAATTGAGGTTAGATGCTTGGAATCACCAGTGTAGACCAGATGAGCAAAAGAAATAGAAGACTGGCAGAAGAGCCATTGAGGAAGGCAGGCATGGTGTGACATCATGATGCCATGGAAACCATGAGACTAAAGTCATTTTAATGGGGACTCATGTGGAGTGTCGAACACTGCAGAGGATTCTCATTAAATAAAAACTGAGTAGCATCTGGAAAATAGTAATCATTGATATTCTTGATGAAGGTTGTCCTGATAGAGTGGGAATTAGGCACAGAATGTGTGGTTAAAGAATTAACAGGGATGTGAGATGGTAGAAACAATAAATACAGGAAACTAGGCTCAGTTTTGGAAGGAAGAGAAGAGACCTGGGAGGACCGAGGGAGGATGTTTGTTTTTGTGTCATCGATTTTGTTGCCATCATCGTCATCGCTCCTGCTTATCCTAACCACTGCTATTTCTCTCATTTTATATGGGCACTTGATGAATTGATAACTTTGTTTAAAAAAAAAGGAGTTGCAACTCTATTTAGAAGGTGAAGGTGGGAACGGACAGACACTAATATGGAAATATGAGGGCAGGGGGTTGAGGAAATGTATACGAGAGAGCCTCACTTTTATCAGGGAAGCTGGAGGCAAGGTTGTATTCCAGGGCACTCAGTGAAGACAGGGCAGTTGCTGTAAAAGGACAATTGGAAAAGATACGGGAAGGACTGGGGGGAAGGGCTGACCAGGGTCTTGCTAAAAGCTGAGAACGGAATATTTCATCAGGTTTACACTGTGAATACTAAAATTAGAAGGGCAAGCCTTTCCCTCTCATACATGTTTATTACATCAGCACTTAGATAGTAATTTTGTTTTGCTCATCATCCCAGTGCAAACATTTGTTCAATTTTTAAGATACTGAAGTAGATTTTGATTTTAGATTTTTTTTCATATAACCTTTTTTTTTTTTTAACAAAGGTTTAGGGTGCAAATATATCTATCAAAAGGATGGCGATTCTTTGCGTATAAGTGAACTCCTGGAGAGCTTCAAAAAAGACGCAAGAAGCTTCAAATTGAGGGCCGGAAAACACCAGCTGGAAGACGTGACAGGCGTGTTGAAGAGGTTTCTGGCTGACATTGACGACGCACTGCTGACTAAGGAGCTCTACCCGTACTGGGTCTCTGCTTTAGGTAATACACGTAGTGTAAACGGCCACGAATGCTTGCCTTGAAATTGGACAGTTAGGTTTTTAAAACTCTTCTTCGATAATCTGAAAATGTAATTGAAGGGGAAACTATACATATGGCTCAGAAGAGAAATTGTGTAAATATCAATTGTTGTTTATCTAAAAAGAAATTTAGAGTAATAATTGCTAAGCAGTGTTATATATACTTAGCTTTTCAGTGGCTATCTTAGTTCTTACTCAGTTTGAACTTGGAAAGCGTGATAGTCAAGTTCACGTATGCGATTAATTTCTCATTAAGATTAAAATAAAAGGTTTACTACAAGGTCAGTCCTATGACATTTCCTACATGGCTCTTTTTGCCTCCCTCCATCATTTATTCTTCCTGTTTGGAGTGCATAATGACAAGTTTTTATTCTTTATTTCCCCCGGATTGTGTTTAACGAATATTTAAGAAATGACCCCAGAAAAGTAGTTTATTAAGTGACTAATTTGGCCAAAATGACTTCAGTAAACCTGTGTTTATATCCATTAATTAAAACAACTCCTTTCTCCTTTTGACTTCTGGCCAAGATGGAGGCACAGGTAGATACATTGTGCCTCCTCCTGCAACCAAAAGAAGGACATCAACAAATTTAAGAACAAAAACCAGCCAGAGTTGCCAAAAAATTGAACTGTTTGGAAGTCCGACAGCTAAGGAGTTAAAGAAGAAATGTTCATCCAGACTGGAAGGAGGGGCAGAGAAGGGCAGCTGGGGCAGAGAGGACTCATGGTGAGGTGGTGGGTGAGGTGGTAGCTGGTGGACTGGTGGTCCCACATTTACATGTGGATAAACTGGAAAGAACAACTGGGGAGCAAGACAGACCATGCAACCCAAGGTTCCAGTGTGGGGAAATAAAGGCTCAAACCTATGGCTGAAAAAAACCTATGGGGGTTGCCGTGGCAGAAGAAATTCCCAGGCTCACAGGAGAGTTCCTTGGAAAGACCCACAGAGTCTTAGAATGTACACAAGCCCACCCACCCAGGAATCAGCACCAGAAGGGCCTGATTTGCTTATGCATAGCAGGGACAGTGACTGAAAGCTGGCTGAGAGCTGAGCAAGCAGCATTGTTCCCTCTCTGACCCCTCCCCCACATACAGCACCACAGTGTAGCCATGGGGGTTGCTCCTGCCTGGTGAATACCTAAGGCTCTGCCCCTTATATTGTAACAGCTGTGCTGAGACAAAAAAATACATACATACATACATACACACACACACACACACACACACAGACATATATATATCCCTAATGAAAGAACAGATCAAAGTGCCAAAAATAGAACTAAGTGACAAAGAGATAGCCAGCTTATCAGATGCAGAGTTCAAAACACTGGTAATCAGGATGCTCACAAAAATGGCTGTGTATGGTTGAAAAATGGTGGAAAAAGCAAAGGCTACGCAAAGTGAAATGAAGAGAAATGTACAGGTAACTGACAGTAAAGGGAAGGAAATCAGGACTCAATGCTTTGGAGCAGAGGGAAAAAATAAACATTCAGTTGGAACAGAATGAAGAAATAATTCAAAAAATTGAGGAGAGGCTTAGGAACCTCCAGGACAACTTTAAACATTCTAATATCTGAATTACGGGGGTGCCAGAAGAAGAGGAAGAGCAAAAAATGGAAAACTTATTTGAAAAAATAGTGAAAGAGCATTTCCTTAATCTGCCAAAGGAAATAGACTTCCAGGAAGTCCAGGAAACTCAGGGAGTCTCAAAGAAGTTGACCCAAAGAAGCAACCTACCAAGGCACATCATAATTGCATTACACAATATTAAAATGAAGGAGAGAATCTTAAAAGCAGCAAGAGAAAAGGAGACAGTTACCTACAAAGGAGTTCCCATACAATTATTTCTTAAAAGAAATGTTGCAGGCAAGAAGGGGCTGGAAAGAAATATTCAAAGTCCTGAAAGGCAAGGACCCCTACATCCAAGATTGCTCCATCCAACAAAGCTATCATTTAGATTGGAAGGACAGATAAGTGCTTCCCAAATAAGGACTAGATAAAGGAGTTCATCATCACCAAGTCCTTATTATATGAAATGTTAAAGGGATTTATCTAAGGAAAAGAAGAAGATCAAAAACTATGAACAATAAAATGACAATAAACTGACAACTATAAACAACCGAACCTGAAAAGAAGGCAAAAACTAAGCAAACAACTAGAACAGGAACAGAATCACAGGAATGGACATCACATGCAGGGTTATCAGAGGCTGGGGAGGGTGGACAATGGGGGAAAAGGTACAGGGAATAAGAAGAATAAATAGTAGGTACAAAATTGGATGTGGTTGGGAAGGGTAGTATAAGGTGGAAGGGAATAAGGGGGGAAATGGGACAACTGTAATAGCATAATGAATAAAATATATTTAAAAAAATCACAGATGTTTTTTATATGTTTTCAGTGCTTTCAAAGTGTTTTTTCATCCTTCATCTTCTTCAGTTTTTATTTTTTATTATGCAATTATGCTATAATTTACTAATATATTTCTTTCTTGCACATGTAATCTATTTTAAGATTTTTTGGGGGGCAAGGAACGACCTTAAAATTTGACAATATTCCTCTGTTGGAAAATGGTATTTTCCTTTGAAAAACTTGTTTATTCTAAAACAAATAGGATATTCGAAGGGATTAATTTTAAAATGATGTCACAAAACATCCACACTTTGAACAGTTATCCTAAGAATGCCGCTTATCAGGAAGTGCCAGCCAGAAGAGAGTAGTATTGTTATTAACAAAAAGCTTTTCACTATTTACCTGAGTCAGAAGTCTTTTATTTCCTTCCCGATTTTCCACAAATCACAATAAGAGTTGATCATATAATTTTCTGGGATGTAAAATATGGAATTAGATGATACATCTCTTGCCACCCTCATTTTTGTTTTAAAAAGATTTGATTGGAATTTATGAAGTTACAGTATCTATTTCATAAAGACAGTTTGCTTTAAAATCAGTCATCAAAAATCCATGACAAATACACTTTTGCTAAAATTTCCAACTCAGTGACAAAGATGTCTCAAACGTCATTCTATCAGGAGGAGGCAGTTGGGAAACGGTAGTGTGTGTTAAAGAGGAATGTATTCACCTCTCACTTGGGCATGAATCCTTTGAGAATTGACTTGAAGAAGGCTTTGAATACGGAGTCAAATAGCCTCAAAGCTCTTTGCTTTTAAACCCATTCTAGTATAGCTCTCACCCTGACCTTTCAGAAGTACCCTGTGTTAGGTCTGACAGGGCTAAGCCAGAACTCTCCTGGTGACCTCACAGGAGAGCTCTGTCTGGTCCTGTGCAGGTGAGGGACGAGGGCCTCACAGTGACGTAGCACCTGTTTATACGGTAGATGTTCTCTTCCGAGAACACCGTTAAATTGTCTTACGGCTGTGGCCAGTTGAATAGTTCATTATATTTTCCGCGTGACCTGAAGTGTATCTTACACTTTACTTTTTATTTGCTTAAGTATTTTGAAAATGTCACATACTGTGTTTTTATATGTTTGTGAAAATAGGCTATACAAACATGACTTGTTTTAAGTGTAGTGGTAGTAATTACTTTTTATTGAATAGATACAATCACTTCTACAGTTAGAAACTGCATGACATGAGGGTAAATGTTTGGATTATGCAAAGGGTAATAGTTAATTCTTAGTTTATTTCCAGTATAATCTCTGAATGTGATTCGGGTGTTTGCCCTTCTCGCCTTTAGAGAGCCACTCACTCACCGGAGTGGGTATGTCAATATGACGTTGTTTACTTTTATGGGTCTCTGTGCAGGCTAAATCGGTAAAAAAGGGGTACCAGTTGCAGTTTTGAATAGAAGTGTATTTCAAAAATGTGCCACAGGGTTTCTTACTTCCCCAAGCATCCTCATGCCCTTTATATGCGACCTTTTACTTTTAAGGAATCATTAATGTGCTGCTGGCTTTCTGTGAATAGAATAGGTGGGGCTAAACCCAAAATGAAAAAGTCTTGTTTCCAAAAGTAGTTGGGGATTGAGAGAAAATGTACAGAGGTGGGCAAAAGTAGGTTTACAGTTGTATTGTGACATTCTTATAGGTTAATAAAGCAGTCGTAATAATCATAACCTGCATGTGTTTTTTTTCCCAGATGGACAACTAGAAACCTGCTTTTGCCAACCCCTGTGTAACTGCAATCCCCTTGAGTTACAAAGTCAGCAGAAGTTGTTTATTTGAAGAAAGGTCTTTTATTTCCTCTGTGAATTAGTAGGTTAGACCAAACCACCACTCCACTTCTCCTGGGAACTAGAACTTGAGAGGTTCCTGTGTCTCATTTCTCCGAGTATTTGACTTCCTGGGGTTAGGAGAGTAGAAGTTAATTCTTTCTTGCCCTCTTCTCTGTGACTAACCAAGTTCTGCCCATGACTAAGGTAGAGGGTTCGTTTTCTTCTAAGTCAGTTTCATAGTCATCAGGGCCTGCACAGGCCCTTCTCCTCTTGTCCCCTTTCCTCTTGTCCCCTTTCCAATTCCAGAGTTGAAGATGCCAGGACTCGTGCAGTTCCCTCTGCATGTGTGCTGGGTAATGAATGCACAGTCCATTGCATAGTCCATAGCTCACAGTTCATAGCTTTAGTTTGGGGAAGATGTTTTTATGATTTTACCAGGGAAAAAGGGACAGAAATATCATTTTCAAATACAAATAATAAAATCTTTCTATAGCTAGAATTAAAGTACTTTTGGCTTATCTCTTTAATTTTCACTCCACTTTGAGTTATTAATTGAATATATTCCCATTAGGTGAAGTTCCATGGTCCATGAAGTAGAAGATAAGATACAACCCTGGGCGTTGAAAGTGCTTATTTTTAATTATGAAATATAAGAACTATAGCATGTAGCCATGGAATGTTTATGTAAATATTTTCCTAGAATTAGAGAAGTTTTAATATGTTTCTTTTGAAACTTGTATCATGGAGTAAAATACAACTGTGAATATTGTTTTCTAATAGCATTAAAAGGTAACTTCATAATACAGATGATTATTTTCACACTAAGTTTTTTTTTTAACCTCTAGATACCCAGGATGACAAGGAAAGAATTAAAAAATATGGAACATTTATACGTAGTCTCTCAGGGGTCAACCGAGCAACACTGGCAGCTATAATCGAACACCTTTACAGGTAGGTGGATTCATGAATTTTCTAGTTTATTTCAAACATGACACTTGATAAGTGATGATACCCTGACTTTAAAGTACTGTGGTTAACCTTCTACCCATGACCAGAGATATTTTACTATATCTTAAGAATGGTTTCAAAATGAAATTCCCATGAAACTATCACTTTGGTGTCTCTTTCTGTAATTACAATGCATTTTAAATAAATAGCATTGTAATCACAGGGCATAAAAACTAGAGTGTTTCTTAAATGAATTGAAAGTAATCCTGTACAGCATCCTGAAGTGCATAAGCAAGAATTTGAAAACTCATGTAAAAAGGAAGTTGGAGAAGGGAATTAAAGTGCAGTGGCCAGAATTCTTTAAGCAGGAGTCAGTTGGTGAGCCTGGCTTGTCTCATGATGAGCTCTTTGTAGACTCCCATTTCTTCATTATCAATTTATAGCTAACCTGACTCTAATTAGCTGGTGTCAGGCCGTTGATCAAGTGAGGAAATTTTAAGTCAAAAACATTTTCTGCGTCAGGGCATGTGGTCCCCTGCATTGGGGAGGGTCAGAGGAATATAATGGTAGCTTGAGAAATGATACCTGAAGGGTGAGGATGATTGAGAATAATCTTTTATATTAAAGTTAAAGGTTTGTTTTGCTATCAGTGAAAATTATTACAGAGACTTTATTAAGTGTAAATGTCCCTGAAGAAATAGGTTGTTGTCGCTTCCTGTATGGGTGTAAAACTCCCTTGAGTAAATTTCAGAGAAGCTGAATTCTGCTCAGAGTACTTCGTTTGGAGTCTGTATTCAGAAATCCTCCACAGTTTGTCTTTTCTTCTCATGTTTTCTAGCCACCACTTCCCATGCCTGTAAACTCCATTACTATAAAACTTGGTTTCATATTATATCATTCAAATACACTGTACAGTCTATATGGTCCTATCTCAAGGTCTATGAGACATCGGGACAGATTTTTTTCCTTCAAAAATTGTAATAGTGGCCTGGCTGCTATAATTTATGAACATTATTAATTAACACTGAGTTACACGTAGTTAT
Source organism: Artibeus jamaicensis (assembly GCF_021234435.1). NCBI lineage: Eukaryota > Metazoa > Chordata > Mammalia > Chiroptera > Phyllostomidae > Artibeus > Artibeus jamaicensis. The sequence continues at coordinate 6,090,848 of NW_026521954.1, forward strand.
TAGTTCAGATATGAATTTGAGATAACAAGTTACTTCCCATCCTTCTTACCTCCTGCCTTTTTTTCAACTAATGTATATATTTTAGCTTCTGTTGTATACAAGACAATGCCTATTCCAAGTCCGTGTGAACAGAAATATTTGGTAATCATTCATAGATTACAAAAAAGTCTTAAGTCTGCAGGTCCCAAACTCAGCACTAGGGAGCCTGGAGTGGCACAGTGAAAACTCAGGGTGCTGTGGGGCATTTTATGTTTTTTAAGGATGCCCAGCATCACTGGGATGGGTTTGCAATACATAGACATTTAGCACGAGAAATGAAGTTTTCAAGGGGGGATTGAGTCATTCATTGTGTGTGGAGGTCCAGGGGATGCTTCAGATTTAAACAGACGTGTGCATTTCAGAGCATAGAATAAAAACAAGTATAAAACACGAGTAAAGGATAGTTACTGGGAAGTGGGTGTGCCAGGAGACGAGCTGGTCTGCCGTTGTCTGGCAGGAAGTTGTGAAGGGCTCTGTCAGTCGTGCAAAAACATTTTGATTTTATTCCTTTATGTGATGAAATCTGTTTTAGGATAATAACCCCTGTAGTGGGATGGGTCAGGAAGAGGTTGGAACAGAGGTGGAGAGACTGATTAGGAAACCATTTCCTTGGGCTTCTGATGAAGGCTTGAGTGAGAAGAGACTGAGCAACTGAACAGGAGCACTGGGGAGTGCTGACCTGTGGGGGCTGAGTGATAAAGGGAGAAAAGGAAAACACTCTATGGTACGTTCCTTATGAAGGCAGCTACAGCGAGTAAAGAGAAATAAAGAGTACCAAAGGAAAATGCTTTCACAGAGGGAAGTCTCGAGCAAGGCGAAAATGTTTGATAGTATCGTCAGAAGTTTGAGGTCAGTTTGGATAAGGTCAAGTTGATTTAGCATTTAATTCCATCCTTGCCCTAGAAAAAAAGATTACTTCCTCCAGGACTAACATTCCCTTAATTCCATTCACCAGATATTTATTATGAGCTACAGTGTGATTAAAGCAAGTCCCCAGCTGTGAGATGCCCCAATGAACAGAGTCAGACATGCAGATAAATTTTCCAGGTGTTCACAGCACAGTGTGATAAGGGTACAGAAGTGGTTTTGAGAGGGGCGTCCACAGTTATTACATTCTTCTCTATCAACTTGTAATTCCTCGTGCATCTTGTAAATCAATAGAATGAATGCACTTCCTCCATCTCTGCTATGCAATTTGGCATTTTATTGTTTCTTATATATTATTGTTGTCATGTTTACTCACTTTTTCTTGTACCTACCAGAGTCTCTATTCTTGCAGAAAGTGTACCTACCATAACCTTGCTTTATTCTCTTGATGGAGCTGGTCTCCCTTGTTTAGTATGTGTCCTATAAATTGACAAATGTAATTAGGCAATTAAAGGTCTGCTGTGTATACAGCCAGTGTCAAACAGAGAGCGTTTGTAGGTACTCCCATGTAAATCATTAATGTTCTCATATCATGCATTTTTATCAACATACATTTTCTTTCATTACAGTGTTGGCTGTAGTTTTTTAAAAAATTTTAATCTTTTTGAACTTACATTTGTGACTATGTTAAATGGTCGTTATAAGACCCAAGAATAATCTCCTGATTGGGAGAATTGATTTGTCTGTTTATCTCTGTTCATTATAGGAAGCAATTCTTAGTTATATTCAAGAAAAGTGTAGTTGTACTTTTAAATTGTGTTTGCTTTTTGAGAGCTAATGTTCTATTTTAAATAAACATACCAACATAGCCGCCAGGTATTTTCTCACTTGATAATGCAGTTTCTGGAACATTCAGCCCAGCCCTGGAATTTGGAGCTGTCCACTGTATGCCTCTGGTTCCCCTTTCTTGCCTTCTTTCTTACCTACCACCCCCTTTCTCCCTTTCACTTATGCTTCAGTCGTGCAGGTCACAGCTTATCCCAAAGGTATTCTACTAGCATGCATGCCTTTATGCCCTAGCCAGAGGTTGTCCCGTTATCTAGAAGTATTTGGATACAGTGCATTCCTGTAAATCAGCATTCAAGGACTGCTTTGTAACTTGTAGTAATATCTTTAACAGTAGTAGTCTTTTCTTATGTGCTGAACTACACTGTTAGTTACTTGGAAGAAAGAACTGTGCATTTATCTTTAAATCACCACTGTATCTTTTGTATCTGAGACCTTCAATATATGTTAAAAATGATAAATGAATGTTATGACTTATAGTCGTATGAAATTTTCAAGTAGAAGTGTGTTGTAATGAGCTATGCTCTTCCTTAACAGGGTTCAGAAATGCTCAGAAATCAATCACATGAATGCCCATAATTTGGCCTTGGTCTTTTCGTCCTATCTGTTTCAAACTAAGGGACAAACTAGTGAAGAAGTGAATGTAATCGAGGACCTAATTAATAATTATGTCGAGATATTTGAGGTAAATATTTTATATCTTGTTCTTGTTGAAATAGTATTCTTGTTAATTTGCAAACAAAAATACATATTTTATGATGTTTTTATTCAGATCTTTATGAATATTTTAAAATAAGGAAGATAAAGGATAGTTATATTTTATCTTTGATTTTTTATATATAACTAGCTTTGTAAATCTGGCTGGCTTTAAAGCTTTTTTACCATCTGGTGTCTGCTGGATAGAATATTTCTATTTATAGTGTTTTTATGTATTTGTCTCCTCAGTATGTGTACTTAGAGGTGTGAAATTATGAATTTACAAATTCAGTAGTAAATGCCAGACTGTTAAATTCTGCATTCAAAAGCATTTTCCTGTTTTCATTGTATACTGAATGGGGAAAAAGTACAAGTTCTGAATTATGATTCTGTGTTTTTTACTAAGTCATCTGTGTTCTAATTAGTTAACTTTACAATTTGCTATTTTTATGAAGTTAATATTTTCATATTTCATCAAAAAACTGTTAGAACAACGGTGGCTTCTTAGTTCAAAGAAGGAAAAATAGAGAACATAAGGCCAGGGTTTGAAAATGTAGGAAGTGGCAGGGGCTGCAGGTCAGCGGTCCAGCACCACCATCCTTTCTGGCATTTCCGTTTTGTAATTTAACATTTTTCAGCATTCCATTCAGTGGTGTTTTAACAGATGACTTGTTTTCCAGTGCTATAGACATATTAGATGAAATCAGATGAGTTAATGTTACTAGGTTACTATTTGTAAAGTTCTTACGTTTTTATAATAACTGATTACAAGATTCCTTAGCGCAAGGAAGGAACTGTATTTGTAAAATAAAATAACCGTGGCTTGTATCTTAATTTATATAGGAATGGACACCAGAGTTGTCATGTTCTCTTTGCTCTATGGTCTCCTTTTTATCTCTTTCTATATGTGTTCACTGTTTTTGGTCAACAGCAACTTCTATGCAATACTTGTAATGCTGAGAAATGAAAGAAGTAGTGAAAAATAATGTGTGGCTTTGCATGCTCTCTTTATTTTTTATATTTGTACTGTTTCATTAATAAAAAAATAAAACTGTGTCTTCATAGGTTCATTAATTCCAACTTTCAATGGAAATTTCATGAGCACTTAAGAAATATTTTAGTTTGAGAAAAGAGTCTTGTCTCTCAACCTAATCAGACTCTACCAGCCAGTCACCTCCCCTTTGCTTATTACTGAACTGCCTTGGCAGAGGGACGTCTGTTGATGGAACCTGTGGCCTGAAGTGCTGTTGTCACAAAGTGTTCTGACCTTCCTGAAGCTCTGTTTTGTTGGCTTTAGCTCTGCCCCAGCTGTGTGGGACGACACTGGCTCGGATGGCCATTCTCATTTGTTGTTACTTGTTGGTCTTTAAAGTCCTGAAGAAACTTATGTGAGGATGAGTACCATCACTCCATGTTTTTTATTAGAGTGTCCCAAATTATATTTTAAACAGGTTAAAGAAGACCAAGTCAAACAAATGGACATAGAAAATAGCTTTATTACCAAGTGGAAAGACACTCAAGTGAGTAGTAATAGTTAGATCTTCAAAGAATTTTAATTTTTTTAAAAAAACCCACAAAACACAAAAAAACTTTCATCGTAAGTAAAGCCATTTGTTGTGTTTATTCTCAAGTCTCTGTTTGAAGCATAGAAAAATTAACAGGCAGAGGGACCCAGCATAAAATTATTGTATACTTCTGCAGCGTGATGCATATATGCAAAATGCTGAAGTTCATTCATGTAAATTTTTCAAAATATAGAAGGAAAAGTCAGTGTTGATCTTATTAAAATATACTTTATAAAATCAGTTTTTATTTATAAAAGCACTATTGAAAATGCCAGTGGGTTTCACAGGAAGCGTTTAAAGTAAAAAATTCTGGAGTAAATTGAAAATTCAGGCTCCCTAGTGATGCTATCGATTATGATTTTGAGCATATAAATTACTTCTTACGTGCTTTTGCTTTGCCTGATCTTGGAGGATTGCATTAGTAATAATGTTTCTATGTGGTCTTTGTAACATATGCTAATTTATGTCTTAAGTTGACTTTCTAGACCTTCTCTTGCCTTCTTCAGTAGTATTGGATTTGTGTATTCAGGTTGTACTATACAGCTGAATACATCTCCTTGCTTGATGACTATTCATTAGACTTGCTTAAAATTGATCTTAAATCTTCTGGTAACTGGGAATTATACTGTGTTCAGGGCTCCAGTGTAAAGAATAGAAGTGGGTCAAATATATTCTGTTTATTAGATGCACTCAGAATGAGGCAAATGCTTCCTTATTAGTCAAACCCTAAACTCAGCTCATTCTTAGGAGTGAAAATTTCACTCCTAGTTAGAGAAGCCATTGAGCTATTGTTCTATAGGAAGGAGATGAGGAAAGGCTTTCATTCTAGATCCTTGATCCCAAAGTACCAGTCCTGGGAAACTAATTTCCTGAAGAAGCGTTTCCTTCATTTTGACCCAAAGTAATTAATGCAGCCTCCAAGGGAGTTAGCTGTAAGACTAGAAAAAAATCTGGCTCATTATCATTTAGTTCCCTCAGACTCTTGCTTTTGAAGGGAGAGTTTCGTTCATGAAATAAGAGATTGTGTGCGCCCAAGGGATAATCGTTGACAGCATCATCCATTCTGTTTCACATAAATCATGAGGACCCTTCTACATTATTATCTTTTATATTCATATTATAATAAAGAAATGAGCATTGAATACTTTCTGATGAAGAATAAGTAAAAATAAGGAAGGAATTATCCATAAAATAGAATAATTGGAAAGGAAAGTGAATGCATTGAGAAAAATCTGTCTTTTTGCTTGAGTGTTTCTTTGTCCCTCCGGCTCTCCCGTGGAGTCCTCTGACAGTCTCTGTTACCCTTCCAGAACAGCTCAGCTGTGCTTGTTTCTGGCTGCCCTCTGCAAGTGTGTGCTGTTTGCTTTTTTAACTTTTAAAGACGTATCCTTCCTGGAGAATTGTTTATGCAAACACACTGAAAAGTAAAAATGTCAACTGTATTTCTTCTTGCCTTGTATTTTTGTATAGCATCGAAAGTGAGAAAGGAAAATTGGAAACATGCTTTTCCAAGCCGACAGTGTCAGAATAATTAAGAACTTTTCTTCAAAGTACATTTTTAATGTTTTCACCACAATTTGACTCATTAGCTTTTACTCTGAGGCAAATTTGACTTCAGAATGATTCTTTCCCTATTAAAAATTGGATGATGGATGCTATTTCTAAGTGGTTATGAAACTTCAGGGAATTTCAAGAAAAAGCTACTTAAAATATTTTTCGTAGATTCATTTGGTTCTTTGTTAATCTTCTCCACATTATACTGTAAAGCTCTACATAACACTATCTTATGCTTTTTATTTCTGGCTTGTGTCTTCTTCACTTAGTATGTCTTATCAGGTATACTGGTGACCTAAAGTAGCACTAATGCTTGGCTAAAGATAATAAAAAACTTACCTTTATTTATTATCTACCTTATTTTTATCACTTCACCTTCATTTTTTTCTTGCTAAGTATTCTTTCTCTGTAGTATAACTCTGACCTAATTTATCCTCAGATTCAATTTTTAGACACATTTTCTCTGAAGATTTGGCAGGACCTATTCCCTTTTTAAATTATTGGTATCAAGCCTACACTATAGCTTAGAGAAGAATTATATATGGAATTCTTCTCTATATTACATATAATGAAGAATTAATCATTTTCATTCCTTATTTTGTGTAAGAACATCTATTGCTATAGCATGCATACTTTTATCTAGCCAGATTCATTATTTCTATAAGACTATAAGGGTATTTGAGGACTCTAAACTCTTTAGTAAGAGACTAAAAAGCCTCACTGTGATGGGTATTACTGATGGGTAACATTTGTGTAGATTCCATGTCCTTAATCGCCCATGTCTGGTAAATGGGTGCCATCACTCTGGTAATGGGGAGATTGACTGATTTCACTGTTGTAAAATATTTAGAAGTAGGACTAGGACTTTCTCACTGTCTTAAGCGTTTTATGTGTGTTCTTGCAACATACTTATATTTGCTGTCTTCACATCTGCCCTCTTCTAGGTTTCCCAGGCTGGAGATTTGTTAATTGAGGTGTATGTAGAAAGGAAGGAACCAGACTGCAGTAATATAATTCGGGTGAGTCCTAAAGATGACTGTAAAGAGTACCCTTGGGAATTGCAAGTGTTAGCATTAATATACATGTTTTGAATTTTTCATCATGTCTTATAGCTTATTTTACATGTCCAGTTCAAACCATGAAGACAGGAGTGACTTTTCCAACAAATATGCTCTGGGAAGTCCATGTTTTTAGTCATTGGAAAGAGCACATCTTATGTGCTTTAGGTTAAGGTTAGAATTTTCTATCTATAGGTTCTAGAAAACGACCTGAGCTTAAATTCGTGGTCATTCCATTCTTTGGTTCTCATTTTTAGGCCAGTTATTTACTCTCTTTGAGCCTGTATCTTCTCACCTGTAAAGTGAGGAAAAATTATAGTGTTTACATCATAGCATGGATATGAGCACTCAGTAAGATAATGCATGTAAAACACTTAGCAAATTGCTTAGCACATTGGTGTTTAATAACTGTTATTATTAATATTATGGTTGTCATTAATCTCCCACCCTTGTGTCATAGACTTGAGCTTCCAGTCTACCAATTTACTTGAATATTCCATAACTTTTCTTTCCTAAGACTATTAATAATTTTCGTGCATTGAAACGATCCTTGCCTTGCTACCATATTCGGTACTTAGTCTGCCTCAGAGAGAGTAACCGTGGTATCTCAAATTCCTGCTGAGGAGGACTGTAGCCTCTGTATGAGGAGTAGGCATTCTGCCTTGTTGCAGGAGAAATTCACCTTTAGCTTCTTACCATTTTTAAAGTTCAAGATTAAACAGTCTTAACATTATATACTTCTGGATTTTAGTTTCGCTAAACCTGTATTGTAATTGTCGATTTATGTATTTTTAATAATTACGTATTCTGACTACGTAGCACTGATTACCTTACTTAGAACTCAGGGCTGAGCTACGATCGCAGGCTGTGGTCTGGCAACCCCTTGTCCACACTGTGCTGGTTCTGTGATGGTGATCACAGGGGACTGGAGGAACCAGCACAGTTCTAATGTCAGAGTTGGTCTTTATTCACAGCACATGACTTAACTTTGCCTACACCTAAACCATTAGTTGCTCAGCTTGATTTTATCTTACTAATGAAGCCATAACATAAATTATTATACATGAGCGAAGTTTTTATTTTTAAGTACAGTTTTTAGACAAAGGACTGTCTAGTTTTACCTTTAAAATTCTCTTTAAAAACATTGAAAAACTATACAAAAATAATTGTAAATATTTGCTCAGTGCAAAAGTCTTTAGTTGTATTTATCTCAGCTGTAACTAAATCCAAGGAGGCAGGTAGAACAGGTCCCAAGTTTGTAAGAACAGGAACTAGGAATTGAAACTCATTAAGGCCAGAACGCAGACCTGGGTTCTCATACTCCAGACCTGATATTCATTCTGCTGATTGATGTATTCTTTAGAATAATGATTTCCAGAGTGTTCTCCATCCTGTCCTGAGGGTGTCCTGAGGGAGGCTGTGGGCCCCTCCTCAGATGAGTGGAGTTCTGGGCCTCTTTCCTACGTCATTCTGGAGCTCACTCTTTGCTGACTGTTGGACAAATTTGGTTTCTCAGTGACTTATTATTTTAAGAAAAGGCTATACTTAAAAAATGTTAAAGGCATTCAGATGAACAGCCTCATTGAAATGAAACATCTGATTCTACTGCCTAAAGTTCTCTACTTTTCCCAAATACTGTAATTTTTTTCTTTCAAGCTTATACTTTATTGGGCTTTTCTGAAGAGTAAGCAGTGGATTTTTATGTCTCATTAAGGTATTCCAAAGAAAGTAGTGGATTCTACACAGTTCAAAAGATGGAATGTATAAGTATAAGGATTGAAATATATTGATATTATTTATATATGTGCAATATAGTTAATAATGGACAAGAAGAATGGAAGTGAGCACATTTTTTCCCTAGGAAACTCAAAAATAGGTACATACTTTTACCGAAAATGCACAGTTAGACTATTCTAATGTTTAAAAAGATCTTTTATTTGTTTGATATTATAACTAAGTTCTAACTGAAGAAAGCCAACTTGCTTCTGGCTAGCATGCATTTCAAACTGGCAAAAGCAAAAACAAGAAGAAGCAAACCAGAAATTCCAGAAGTCCCCGGAGAAGGTGGTGTGCTTCTGAAGTGGCCCGAGGCTTTTGGACTCCTATAGAGCTGGCCCCAGGCTGGCTCTGCAGACGCTGCCCTGTGCCCTGAAATCCTGGCTGCAGTGTACTTTGGTGTCCCACCATCTGTCACTTGGCATGACAGGGCACACCACAGATCACTGAAACCCTGAGGCTCTTTGGCATGGCAGACAGCAGTCAGCTGTGTATAATTTAGGCATCAGCCTGAATAAACCAAGACACTTTGAACTCTTGATTATAGAACTGATGAGCGAAAGGTTTGACTCCTGGGAAGACCATTGGATTTGCAATCATGTGATGGTCTTTGTGTGTATGAATAAGTGGATTCTTCTCCTCTGAGTGAATTAAATGTTCACTGAGAAAAATTTTCTTCTTGATTTTGTCTATGTTGTGATAACTTTTTGCACTCACATTGAAATGTATTTTATGGAGAAGTTGTGAATAGGTTATTTTCTTTGTGTACCTAGAGAAGTTAGTTAAACATACTAAGAAGAAACTTTGGGTATCATAAGAGGATAAATGGCAAATATTTTCACCCTAGCACAAGGCTACGTCTATGTCTGACATGGATGCTAAAGAAATCTTGCTTCGTTTACAGATATCTCCAGTGATGGAGGCAGAAGAATTAACTAATGATATATTAGCAATAAAAAATATTATCCCTGCAAAAGGTGAAATCTGGGCCACATTTGAAGTCATTGAAAACGAAGAGCTAGGTAAGTGATTTTCATGCCAGCGATTCTTAAATTCCTTACAGTATGAAGAACTAGTATTTGTGTGATGTCATTACTGCATTTTATGTCATTCTGAAGATTAACATTATGAATTCCTTTCTATTCGGTGCATGGGTTGATATATGTTATTGTCACTGGAGGTTGCTCGCTTATAATTTTACTCCTCAAAATAATTAGATTATTTTATTGACTATAAAAGTATAGTGAAAAACATTAGTCATCTATGTTGTCACCTTAGGAAATAAGGCTTTTCTTTACAAGGACAAGCAAATTGATTTGTGACAATGTTTGAAATGTCACCACCACCATCCACATATTCCTGTATATTACCTATTTAACCAAAAAAATGTTGACTTAAAAGATTATTATTTAAAAATAATTTTGTTGTAAGCCAATTTTGTCTTTTCCCTTTCTGTGTGTCCTTAGTGGAGTGGACAGGTATCTGGTCATCTCTCATCTCAGGTGTGGAAGGATAAAGAGAGCTTTAAAACACCTTGTCTACATGAGTCGTAAAGTGCTGAATAAGCCTGAGGTCCTAATGACACCGTTTGGTTTTAAAGACCTCTAGGGAAAAAAACCTAAGATGCAGAATGGCTTTGTGCTTTGGCCATCTGTCTAGCTGATACCTACTAAGGTCTTGGGACCCTTTCAAGCATAGCTGTCAAACTGCCAAAAGTAAAATCTTGCCACCTGCAAGCTCAAGATAAAAATTAAAATTCACCATTGAAATATGTGCATTGTGTATCATTAGGAATGTTGTAATCGTTGTTAGAATGAAATCGGATTATCAAAGATCTTGTTTTTCGTCACTCTATTCTTAATGTTTTTGTGTCTTCATTTTTTTGGTTTTTTTTTTTTTTTTTGGTAATGCACACTTCTTTAAAAATCTTGCTTGTATTAAAACACTATTTTTCAATATTCACTGTCCAGATTCAGGGACTCTGGTGCTTCCGTGTCCTTTCACACCACACCTCCTCCACCGTCAGGCTCAGCCTTTCTCGTTACAGAAGGTGTTCCGACAGGTGACCCCTGCGCTGCCCCCTCCTTCCCCAGTGCCAAGTCTGATGGCTTTGTTTCAGGTTTTGCTTTACTTGTCCTTTCCATGGCATTTATTGTTAGTGAATCAGTTCCCTTTTTCTTCAGAAGTCTTCACTGTTTTGTGCTGGCTAGATTCTCCCCCTGACCCTCTTAACTATTTTATTTCATTTGTCAGTTGTTCTTCCTCTGTCTGTCGTCCCCCAAGTGGTGGGTTCCGGCTGCTCCAGTCTCCTTTGCCATCTTGTCTCACTTGACTGGTCTTTATAAAACTCTTGCATTCTTAGTGCTTGACTCATGCATGTGCACCGGTGTTCCCCAAATGCCTCTTCGTCCATTTGGCCCCCTTGTTTATTGCCTCCTTTGATATCCAGATTAAGGGTTTCACTGTGCTTTGTCTTATCTTTTGTTTTTATGGTGCCCATAACATGAATTTATATTCATCCCTCCGATGGGAGCTTGATGGAAAGAAGGAGGGACTCTCTTTTTCTGCCTCTGGTATCTGGCACAGTTCCTAATAGATCGTTGCCATGTAATTAAAATCTCTTGCACAAGTGAAGCACAACTTTGCATCACTGTATGGTTCAGTGGTGATGGAGTCTTTTGATTTTTGTTGTTTAATTTTAAGGAAAGGAACTAGGTTATCAGCTTCATCATATTGTGAGTAAATGATGACTACTGACCTTACTGCCAGAACTATCCTTCTAAATCACAAATAGGATTGTATTGTTCCATTATTTAAAACCCTTTTATTATTTACTCATTGCCTATTTGTCCTGCAAGACCCAGCTCAAATGCCCCTTCCTCCATGATGGTACTTAGGTAAATACTGTTCCCACTGATCTTTTTCTTATCATTTGTTTGTAGTCCTATGATACTGTGGGCTGTCTAATTTACTAAATAGTAATTTGGATATATCTGGCTCTGCCTTGGACCTCACGTTCTTTAGGACTTGCACATATCTTTCAGACTTTTCTGTCTCTCACTGCCTCTAGCGTAGTGTGTTGATGTGGAACGCACCTGCAAATACCTTAATGACTGAGGTAGAACAGAAAATTCTGTCAAACCCCAACGGAATACCATGCATTCTGAACTTGACTGACCTGGATCATTGCTTCTTGGATACATGGATGAAATGAGCAGACACATAAAAAGCGATGGGATCTCTCAGGGCCCCTGTTAGGCCTGAGGAAGTGCATTGTCCCCTGCCCCCTTCTGTTTTTCCTTTTTATCCCTGGCAGAACAGTGAATCATGGATTTGGGGCTAGACATCCGCTCCCTTCCACTCTTGTTCTCACAGGGTTCAGTGCAAGCAGGTCCCTGTGTCCCAGCATTGGAGCTCTGTGCCTTTGGGTGTCAGTCCTCCTTACTGAGAGTGGCCAACAGAATGTATGAGGGCAGGATGAAATCCTGTGTCCTTAGTAGAGAGATCATACTATACTTGGGAACATCATTTTTAAGTTTCGTCTGAGAAAGTGAAGGGATGCTGACCCTGAAAATGACTGATGATAAACTTGCGTGTGACACTGGGCACGTCACAGATGGGAAGGTCGAATTGGGGTGGGTCTTTTGTTGTTTTGGTTTGGTTCTGGTTCTGATTAACACAAAGTTATCATGTGGAAGTGATGAAAAGACTATGAGACCTCAGGTAGTTTAGATTTCTGAATGCCTCCTATATAATCAAAGGGACACCTCACGTGCATCAAGAAAGTTAAGAATTCAAACTGGTCGTGATTTTAATGTTTGGTCAACTGTTCAAGGAGAAATGCCAGAGAGAAGACAAAGCTGATTTTCGAGGCTGTTAGGGGAACAAAGCGAGGCAGGGCTGCAAAGGGGCCTGTGATGTGTCGCTCACTGTGGCTCCACCTGGCCTTCTGAAGTGTTAAAAGCTTTATTGCTAGAAGCGTGCAGGGGAGATAAAGTAAAATATAAAAAGAAAGTGAAAGTGAAGGCATTGGTTGTCACAAGATTGTAGTTGATAGAAAAATGCCAGCAGGGAATTGGTGCTTTTTCTGATGTAAATGAAAATCCTCCAAGTATGCAAGTAACCCAAAATAAATAAATAAATGGATAAGTAAATGAACCAGAAGTGCTGGATTTTATTTTAGGTGTCTGTAAGTTTTAAAGCAATAGTTTTCTACTCTGTCCCATCTTTTGCGTTCTTTGTATAATGAATATTTGTAATATTTCTTTTCTTTCTTTAAAAAAAGATTTTATTTATTTATTTCTAGAGAGAGAGGAAGGGCAGGGGAAAGAGAGGGAGAGAAACATTGATGTGTGGTTGCCTTTCACATGCCCTCTACCAGGGACCTGGCCCGCAACCCTGGCATGTGCCCTGACTGGGAATTGAACCAGTGACCCTTTGGTTCACAGGCTGGTGCTCAGTCCACTGAGTCACACCAGTCAGGGCCCCTTTCTTTGCTCTCTTGAGATAATTTATTATACTCATTTTTAAAACATTAATATAATACCTTAATTATAACATAGAATGAGTAAAAGGAAGATGCGTAATATAACACATAATACTGGCACACTCCTCTGTGGCCAAAGATAATGAAACTAGATTCTCGCAGCTGAGTGGAATCACCGTGGATGTGACAGCTACAAATGCAGATAGAAGATGTCCGTCTGTGACTCCTCCATCCCTGGAAGCATTGCCATTATTGGTGACATGGTGTCTTAGTCCATTTGGGCTGCTGTCACAGAATTCTGTAAACTGGATGGCTTATAAACAACAGATTTTTTTCCCTCTCAGTCCTGGAGGCTGAGAAGTCCGAGATCAAGGTGCTGGCAGAATCAGTGTCTGGTGAGAGGGCCAGCTTGCCAGTGGACAGAGGGCTCTCTTTCATTCTTCCTCTCACATGGGAGAAGGGAGCTTCATGAGTCTCTTTCATAAGGGCTCTCACCTCTGCTTTCCAGAGGTGCTTCCCCCTCATGTCATCATATTGGGGACTAGGTTTCAACCTAGGAATTTGTGGGGTACAAATATTCACATCCTAGAAAATGGTGAACAATTCTTAGAAAGTTCTGACCAAGCATGATCTGCTTTGGCTTTTATAGTTGTCAGATTCATGGAAAAAATACATCATATTAAAACCTTATGAAATATTTTGAGAATTTATATGTACAAAGCTGAGTTAGATTCTAGGCTCAGTAAATTTTAAACTACATTTTCCCTCTAAATGAATGTTTAGTGGGACATTTGAAATTTGTACTGTCTAGAGAAGTCTTTCTTTGCCTCATTCTTTGAAAGATGCCTGGCATCCTGAACCCACTGCTATCAATTGTTAGGACAAGCTGAAACCTACTCTAGGTGAGGCGATTACCTTTATCAAGAGTTAATCTAAAGTAAGCTGTTACTTTAATTCCTCACCTTAAAGCTGAGCCTGTCCTGTGCCACTACAGCCCCATGTCCTGTAGGTCCCTGATATGCTGAAAGGTAGTAACTACCAGAAGGGCCTCATTTAAGTGAGCTTCTTCCTGGAGAAGTTCAAGTTTGTGAAACACTTCCTATGCAGCCATATCGTAATGTTTTCTTGATTCTTCCTCATGGCTACGCTGATAGAGAAGATCTGTTCATTTTCCATTAGGACTCGTCCCAGCCCTTGTCTTGATCGACACAGAAAATGCTGTCACCCTCTAATTACAGGGACAGGACAGAGAAAGACGTGCCCAACTCTAAGCTTGGCACCAAGGATTTAATTATTGGGCAAGTCACAGTTGTTGCAGGAAATCCTGTGTTATTACCGCCAGAAATTTAATGACAATACCTATAATTTCAAGTGAAAAATGGATAGTTCTCTTTTTAACACAGGAGGCCTGGGTTTTTCCTGTGCATACTATTTTAAACTATTAATAATGTGATTTACCTGGCTAAACAACCACCTCCATAACCTGTTTTTCTCAAATAACTACGCTGGTTGTTGGGCTGTTTTCGTGCTATAGATAGTATACAAACGAGTGATTTATTTTTCATAAGGCCCTAATGCCAAATGGCTTATGTACCATGTAATCTACGATGACAGGTGGCTGTAAATGTAACTATAAATAAGAAACATATTTGTAGGAACTTACATTCCGGCAGTGTTTGAAAACTCAGTTTTCTTCTGCCTGTTATTTCTTTTTTTGGTGGATGTTAATGCCCTTTTTTATAATTATAGCATTTGACAGTATAATAAACATTTATCTTTTCGTCCCACTTTTCAGGTCTTTTTTTATGCAGGAACATGAATCCTCAGGATTTTTGTTCTCCTAGAGCATTTTGCACTATGAGACTGATGTGAAAAACACACTTGACTCATTTTTTACACATCTGCATTTGCCTCTGTATGTGCTGTGGCATATTTCAGTGTAAGTAAGCACACCGAGAGTGATCACTATAGTGCCTGCTTGTACAGGTACCCCCCTTTACTATGAACAGTCGGATATTTGGAATTCTCATTACCAGTTTAATCTTGTAATAAAGAAGGGTAAGTAAGCCTTTTCCATCCAGATGCTGTTTGCCAGTGAAGAATAGCATTCTTGCCTGCAAGCCAATGCAGTACATCAATTCCCTTAAGGGCAGGATGTGGGAATCATCTTGCTATCATTTCTGACCACCTTCTCACTAAGGAGGAGAAAAGGGGAGTAGGGGAAATGTGAACTGACGTTGTTCTTCACTTGGCTTATGTCACCTTGTTCAGTCCTCACAAAAAATCTGTGTGACTGGACACTTTTTTCCCCAAAATTACACGTGAGAGAATGGTCACGTGTGGGCCTACATACTCACGTAAATGAAAGAGTGTCACAAAGATTGGAGCTGTGCAGTGGAATAGATCTGAGGTTCAGATCTCTGCTTGAACCAGCTGTTGCGCTTTGGGCTGGTGGCTAAGTGTCCCTGATCCCTGGGTTCCCTGACATGTAAAGTATGAATAACAGTAATATTTAATGAAGGCTGTTGTGAGAATCAAAAGTGATAACTGATGTAAAGTATCCAGTATACAGACTGTTTGACACCTGGTGGTTATTCCAGAAACAGCAACTGTTAATAGGATCAGTAGTATCCCTGAGCTTGCAAGCAGTAGAAAGAATTATGTAACATGACATGTAAAGATAGTGCTGATTCTATAGTTAGTGTCTTTATGATATTATTGAGTGTGTTTTCTATGCTGTACATTACATCCCCATGACTTACTTTATAACTAAAAGTTTGTACCTCTCAGTCCCCTTTACCTTTTTTGCCCTTCTCCACACTTCCACTCCCTCCACCAACCCCCGGAAACTGTCAGTTTTCTCTCTCTATCTGTGAGTCTGTTTCTGTTTTGTTTGTTCGTTTTGTTTTGTTTTTTAGATTCCGTAAATAAATTCAAGTCATACAGCATTGTTTTACTATTTCTGACTTATTTCACTTGCATAATGCCCTCTAGGTTCTTCCATGTTTCCATAAATGGCAAGATTTTATTCTTTTTTATGGCTGAGAAATATTCCATTGTGTATACCTCATCATCTTTGTCCTTTCACGAACTGACGGACACCCAGGCTGATTCTGTGTCTTGGCTGTTGTCTGCAGTGCTGCAGTGAACACGGGGCTGCATGTGTTATTCCAAGAGTTAGCCTTCTCCTTTTCTTTGGGTGAATGCCCAGAAGTGGGGCTGCTGGGTCACGCAGCACTTCTGTACTGATTTCCATAGTGGCTGCATCAACTTCTACACCTACCGGCAGTGCACAGGGGTTCCTTTTCTTCACATCTGTACTAATACTTGTTATGTGTTGTTTTTTATATAATAGCCATTATGACAGGTGTGGAGTGATATGTTATTGCGGTTTTGATTTGCATTTCCCCGATGATTAGTA
The DNA here is from genome assembly GCF_021234435.1 of Artibeus jamaicensis. NCBI lineage: Eukaryota > Metazoa > Chordata > Mammalia > Chiroptera > Phyllostomidae > Artibeus > Artibeus jamaicensis. The sequence continues at coordinate 6,107,156 of NW_026521954.1, forward strand.
ATGTCGGGCATCCTTTCCTGCATCTGTTGGCCATCCATATGTCTTTTTTGGAAAAAAATGTCTGTTCGGGTACTCTGCACATTACAGAAATGTTTTTTGATGTTGAGTTGTATGAGCACTTTATATATTTTGGCTATCAACCCTTCATTAGATATATGATTTGCAAATATTTTCTTCCTTTCAGCAAGTTGCTTCCCATTTTGCGGATAGTTTCCTTTGCTATGCAAAAAATGTTTTAGTTTGATATAGTCCCATTTGTTTATTTTTGCTATTATTGCCCTTTTCCTAGGAGACATATAAAAAATATTTCTAAGACTGACCTCAAAGACTTTATGGCCAATGTTGTCTTTTAGGAGTTTTATGGTTTCAGGTCTTACATGTAAGTCTTTAATCCATTTTTAGTTTCTTTTTGTATATGGTGTAAGAATGTGGTCTAGCTCTTTTTTTTTTTTTTTTTTTTGCATTTATCTGCCCTGTTTTCCCAACACTGTTTATTGAAGTGACTGTCTTTTGCCCATTGCATGTCCCTGCATGCATTGTCTCAGGTTAATTGACCATATAAGCATGGGTTAATTCCTGGGCTTCCTATTCTGCTCCATTGATCTTTGTGTCTCTTTGTGTTCTAGTGCGTGCTGTTTAATTGTTACAGCTTTGAAATGTAGATTGCAACCCAGGAGCATGAGACCTCCAACTTTGTTCTCCTTTCTCAAGGCTGCTTTGGTTATTTGAGGTCGTTTTTACTTTTGTGTATATTTGAGGATTATTTTTCTTTGTTTTATAAAAAGATCTAATTGTTACTGTATTTTTTCCCATTCATTTAGTCCCCTTACTTCCCCTCCCCACAGCAATCACCACACTGTTGTCCATGTCCGTAGTTCTTTTTTCCTTTTTGCTCAATCCCTCTTCTCCCTAACGGCTTCCTCCCTGACTAGCTATCATGTGCTCTCCATCAGTGAGTCTGTGCCCATTGTTCTACTTTTGGTGAAACATACCATTGGTATTTTGATAAGAATTTCACTGACTCTGTAGATTGCTTTGGGTAGCATGGACATTTTCTTGATACTAAGTCTTTCAGTTCATGAACACTATATATCATTCCATTTATTTGGGTCTTCTTTAGTTTTTGTCTTCAGTGTCTTACTGGTTAAATCTATTACCTGATATTTTCTTCTTTTTGATGGAGTTACAAATGGCATTTTTTTAAATTTCTCTTTCTGATAATTAGTTATGTATAGAAACACCACCAATTTCTGTATATTAATGTTCTATTCTGCAACTTTGCTGAACTCATTTAATCCAATAGATTTTTTTTAGTGGAGTCTTTAAGGTTTTACATATAAAGTATGTCACCTGGAAATGGTTTTACTTCTTCCTTTCTAATTGGATGTCTTTTTAAAATCTGATTACCATGGCTAGAACTTCAAATTAGAATTAGTCTTATTTTTAAAAACAGTTAACATGAATTACAGCCTCCATTAATAGAAGACAGTCATTTATGGGTTAATCAATAAATGAATTATAGCTTTGGGATATCACGGGCAATGAACTTTGCCAAAGTCTTTACAAAATTATTTGAAGAAAACAACACTTATGTAGGACAAAAGATTTTTCTCTGGTTTTATAAAAAGTTATATATTTTTTGCTGATACACTTACATGTATTTTCTGTGAATTACAGACCACCATAGAAATTCATAAGGTACTTCATCACTTGAGTATTTATTGAACATCCGTTATATATGTACCCAACACTCTACTGTGCACAGGGATATGTGTGTAAACACAAGGGAGATACATCTTTAAGATGTGTGCCCTAGCTGCTCTTGTTCATTCATTTATTCATTTATTTAGAATTGCCACCATCATTGATTTGCACCGATAAACATAAAATGCAGAACTGCATTACATCGTACTGAATAGTAAGCAAAAGCTGGTTATTTACATTGGAAGCAGAACTTTTGTTTTCTTTGGTGGACTGGGATTGTTGGTATGTTCTGGAACACTGTGGTCATAGCAGGGGAGACTAGTGTTAAGAAGGATATGATAGATTTGGTTGTCTTTATTTGTGACTTTATTACCAAGTAAGATATGGTTTGTGTGTGATTGTGATATTACGACATAATTCTTTCTTGAGCCATAATTCTATGGTTTGTCATGAGCATTCCTACTCTAACCAAAAATGAAGAGCTCATGTGCTGTGCGCTTCAAAGGGTTTGGAAGAGGTGGATGGACGCCCATTTGGCGATGCCCCTGGAAGGCTGCGCCGCCATCTTCCTGTGGCAGACTCTGTTCTTGCCGTTTGGCTACGCTGCCTTTAGTGTGCCGTGGAAAGGGTTCAATTTCGTTTTTCCCAGCATATGCTTCTGTTGTAACATTTTATTAAATGATTGGCATATTTTGATTAGCAAAAAATCTTTCCTATGGGGCTTTGATTGTAATTGTAAAATCTTGTTTTAGTTAACGCTGTGCTAAGAGCTTCTGATGAATTTAAAAATATGATTGCCTAAAACAAAATGTATACAGAGCGTATTTATCAAGGAAAAGTCTTTAAGATTTCATTAACTTCTTATTTTTTTCTATTATATTAACAGTAAATATATAAGATCGCTATATAATGTTTCTAATTGATGTTTTCACTGATAGTTAATGTATGTTTAGCTAATCTATGTGTATTATTTTCATATGTTCTCTGTAAATTTATATTTTATGGTTTTGTATCAACTATGAGAATATCAGCTATAAGTTTACTACTATTGATTAGAAATTATAATACAGTCATCTCTAGGGTTAATTTGTTATTAGTTGTTCCTAGAAAAAAGTAATTTTGCTACTCATTTTGTAATTATTTAATTGCATATGGAAATAGGCAGATTTCCATAAGCAAACCAGAATGTTAGCTAAATTCAAAAGAAGATAGTATAAGATACTGATTTGTTGTGTAGAAGGGTAGCATTATTTCTGAAATTTTATCTAAGGATACCATCTGTGAATTTTTTAAAATAGTTGAGGAGAAACCAAATGTTCCTGCACAGATTAATTTATATAGTAAATTGTATTATATATTTAATGATGTTCTAGGTGTCAGGGTCTCTTTTATGTAAATCTTAGTGCTGTTACCATGTACCATATGCTATGGCTACACTTACTGTTGCATACAGATCGTTTTAAATGAATTTTAAAAATTCGATAATTACATCAACAGGTACCTTACTATAATTTGATCTGGTTTCGTTCTTTTTGCAGAGCGCCCTCTTCACTACACAGAAAACGTGTTGGAGCAGGTGCTTCGCTGGAGTTCGTTAGCTGACCCTGGCTCCGCTTATCTCGTGGTGAAGCGATTCTTAACCCTCGACACAGTCAAACACTATAATGGTAGGTGCTGCCAATGCACACTGCAACCGCGATGGGAAGTTCAAGTGGTTCAGGGAATAATTATCGTGGCACAGGTGTTACTTGCAAACATTAAAGAGTAGAGATGAATAGCTGACTAGCACCGTCCAGCAGAAAGAAGAACATGCACACACACAGGGGACCCTGCACCGAGGCCAGGTTTCCTGGAGCCCAGCGCGGTGGCAATAGTTGGCTGACCTGATGGTCCCAAGGGAGAGTTTTGGAAGGAATGGTTTACGTTTTTAAGGGCTTTTTGCCATGCCTTCATGTTTGTCTAATTTTCAGATAGCTAGTAAACCTTCTTCCTACATTACCAAAGTTCTCTGAGTATTCAAGAAGTGTAAGTAATACAGGCTCTGAGACTGATTGCTTGTTATAATGCTCATTTTTAAAAGTATTGTATTTGTTTATTTTTAGACAGAGGGGAAGGGAGGGAGAAAGAGAGGGAGAAAAACATCAGTGTGTGGTTGCCTCTCACTCGACCCCCACTGGGGACTCAGCCTGCAACCCAGGTGTGTTCCCTGACTGGGAAGCGAACCAGTGACCCCCTGGTTTCCAGGCTGACACTCAGTTCACTGAGCCATATCAGCCAGGGCAATTCTCATTTTTGTGGATATTGGAGAACAAGTATAAAATAAAAATATTTCCAGTAAGGATATTTGCCACCCAGCTGGGAGAAGACATATATACCATGTCAGCTTAAATAAGAAATTAGCTAGCAGAAGGGGGCCATACAAGACAGTCTCTGAACTCGTATGAGTTATCAGAAAACTTTTATTTGGAAACTTTGACTCTTCTGTTGTGCTGCCATTGTCAGATTAGAAAAAGACTTTCTGCCAGCTCTGGATATAAAACAACTTCAAAAGCAAAGGATTCAGGTTTTATAAGATGGATTTTACTGCAACTTTAATAATTAATAATAATGATAGCCATTGTTACTTATTAATCATATATTAACTGAGCTCTATTAGTATATCATTATATGTTATATAACATTGTGATAACATATTAATCATTCACTGAACTCTGTGCACACCAAATGTCATTTAAACTTTTAAAAATATCCTTGTGAGTTATATTGTCATTTGAATTTTACAAATTGGCAGAAGCTCAGAGAAATGAAGTAACTTGCCCCACCCAGGGCATAGCTAATAAATACGGGGTTTGAGAAGATATTTGTCTTCTAATTATGAAAAAAAGGTGAGGATGTTAATACAGCTCATGAAAGCTGTAAACCTAGTACTTAGTATGATTGCAGGCTCTCTAGCCAACATCGTAGGTCAGTAAGTTCTAAATTGTACCATGGCCAATCTGATAAATTTCTGGCTTCCTGATGCTGTCTTAGCCGCTGGAACTATGGCAGACCGGGTGGCGAGTAAACCACAGAAGTTTGTTTCTCACAGTCTGGAGGCTGGGAGTCTGAGGTCAGGGTGCCAGCAGGGCTGTGCTCTGGCAAGAGCCCCGTCCAGGTTTCAGATTCTCAGTTTGTGTTGTCACATAGAGAGATGGCAGACCAGCTCTCTGCGAAGCACTCCCCCACTCGGGGGGCTCCCCGCTCCTCTGGCCCTCCCATTGGGAGGTCTTGGGGAACACAAGCATTCGGTCCTTAACACTGTTCATTACATCTTATACATCACATGAAAATATTTTCACAACGTGGGAGCAGTGTAACAACCTCTGTCATTCTTGTCTTACAAGTACCTAAACAAACAGAGCAGATACTGTTCTTTTTGTTGTGGAGATTTAGCCTTTTAGTGACCTCTATCTTATTTTCTTTGATACTTCTGCATATGATTTTGACCACCTGCCCTCAATACCTACGTTCATGTGAATTCAATATGCATCCACGTCAAAGAGCGGTGATTCTCAGGTGTGGGGCTGTTTTGTCCCCTGGGGGCCATTTGGCAATGTCCGGAGGCATTTCTGATCATCACAGCTGGTGGGGGGGGGGTGCTTCTGGTATTTGGTAGGAAGACGCCAGAGGGGCCACTAACCATCCTGCAGGTCTTCACAAAAAGGGGTTGGGCCCAAAATGCCAGTGGTGCTCATGCTGAGAATTTCTGATTGAGAAAATCTATGAAATCTGTTCTAGTTCTTAAATTCTGTATTCTTTCATTTCAACATTGAGATAAGGGAAAAGTGTTGAGCTTATGAACCAAGTGCTGTCAACATTATGGAACATATATAATATAGGCTCTCATGGTTTCTTTTACAAAATAAGTCAACTTTTCAAGTATATGTTTATTTTTCTGTTGAGAATTTTCCTTTTTCTTCTTCCAGTATTCCTCCAAATGTCTACTTCTTCCTGTTGTGAAATACTGAAACCCCACCTAGCCATAATATTTCAGCTTTTATTGGAATAGTAGTGGGCTGGCTATGTGAGTAAAAAGGACAAAAATAAGATCCTAAAAAGCTATGATATAAAGGAAGGCTTCGTGCAGCTGGGGTGAAGAGTAATCCAAACAAGGATACCATTAAGTGCTGCTGATCTTTGCAGTGGGGCAGGGGAAGCAAAGACTGAGCAGGTGGAGAACAATCACATATGAGTGAAATATCCATGCTGTTTAAAGACGGGAGGAAACAGCAGAGTGACACCCTGAGCGTTGGCCCTGCCCACAGACTGGTAGGAAGGCTGGGATTGCGGTGACGATGATGCCCCACACATTGTGCCTTCTTTCCGGGGCTGTGCGTGTGTGCTGCCGTGAAAGCCTCAAGCCTCCGCAAGGCCTAGATTAAGCGTTCTGCATAAAAACTAGAGAACCCAAGCAGTGGAAAGCAGGCCTGAAGGATAGTTTCAGGATTTGGGTAAAACCCCGGAGTAAAATGTCACTAACTTTTGTTACTCTAATATCGTCTTCATTTTTCTAACAGGTGGGAGCTGTCCATGCACTGTTCCTACCTCAGTTGGCCAGACCTTTGCACAACTGGTTGTAATGGCTACACTTCTTTCTACCAGCAAATTGTGTCATTGCATGAAAAAAAAATCAGGCTTTAGAGTAACACTGTCAGCAAGTACATTAATTAGACCATTTCATATTAGTAGTGATGTATTTTGGGTCAAAAATAGAAGTACCTACGGAGTAAATATTTAAAATACTTTTTTTTTTTAGTTTTCTAGCCAATAAGATTTTTTTTTTAAGATTTTATTTATTTATCTTTAGAGGGGAAGGGAAGGAGAGAGGGAGAGAAACATCAATGTATGGTTGTCTTTCATGTGTCCCCTGCTGAGAATTGGCCTGCAGGGAACTGGTCTGCAACCCAGGCATGTGCCCTGACTGGGAATCGAACCGCGATTGTCTGATTCGCAGGCCCGTGCTCAATCCACTGAGCTACAGCAGCCAGGGCTCCAGTAAGATTTTTTACAAATGTTTTTAATTAGAGCTTGATTTACATTTAGACTGTCAAATCAAAGTGATCTCTTTGATTTTGGTCTGTTCTACATCTGTGTGAATTTAGGAATATCCTTTTAAACCAACTTTGGCCTTCTGTTTGTTTTTTTAATGCCGTTCTTAAATCATGATTTTTCCCGCTATTGTGTCTTACAGCAACATGATGCTTGTCAGTCCTTTTTGTGGATATACTTTGTGTTAGATTTTAGGTTGTGTAGATATTCAGTCCACTCTGTCTCTGTCCTGGCAAATGTCTCCTAAATCAATCACAGTGACCACCTGCTCCAGAATTACTGCTTCTTTCAGCACATCCACCACTCCTTAAAATTGGGATCTAAAAATGAAAGTAAATCAAACGTGATTTTTCTGTCAGTTTGTTAGAAAAATTGGAGTATCTTAGATGTGCATTGCTCTTCACAGCAGAAGGGGAACCACGTTAAAGATTTCTTTCATTTAGGATTTTCTTTTTGTATCCTGGAGCCGAGTGGAAATTAGTCAAGTTTGAAACAAGGGTGGTTGGTTGCAACTGCATTTCTCTTAGTAACATACATCGAATGTGTTAATATTTTATGAAACATAAAATAGAAAACTCCCAGAGCACAAAAGCCCTGGACTGGAAGGTTTCATAGGGGCATTATACCAAACATTTAAGGTAGAACTAACACATATCCTTTCAGACTATTCCAAAAAACTTCAAGAAGAAAGACTCCCAAACTTTTTTATGAGGCTAGTGCCATCCTAATTCCAAAACCAGATAAAGATGACAAAGACAGAAAACTACAGACCGATACCTGTGATGAACATGGATGCTAAAATCCTCAACAAAATATTGGCAATTCAAATTCAGCAATACATTAGAAAGATCATACACCATAATCTAGTGGGATTCATCCCAGGGATGCAAGGATGGTACAGTATTCATAAATCAGTAAATGTAATATGCCATATAAGCAAAATGAAGGACAGAAATCATAATTGTATCAATAGATTCTGAAAAAGCATTTGATAAAATCCAGCACCCATTTATGATAAAAACATTCAGCAAAAGGGGAATAGAGTTAGCATACCTCAATGTAATAAAAGCTATATATGAGAAACCTACAGCCAAAATTACACTCAATGGGCAGAAGCCTAAAAGCTTTCCCATTAAGATCAGGAACAGTAAGGATGTCTGCTTTCATCACTCTTATTCAACACAGTATTGGAAGTTCTAGCCACAGTGATCAGACAAGAAAAAAGAAAGAAAAGACATCCAAATTGGAAAGGAGGAAATAAAACTATCATCATCACAAATGACATGATAATGTACATAGAAAAACCTAGAGTTTTTACCGAAAAACTACTTAATCTAATAAGTGAATTTGGCAATATAGCAGAATATGAAGTCAATATTCAGAAATTGATAGCATTTTTGTACACCAATGATGAAATATCAGAAAGAAAAACTAGGAAAAAAAAACCCATTTGCTATAACAACAAGGAAAAAGAAGTACTTAGGAATAAATTTAACCAAGGAGGTAAAAGACCTGTACATGGAAAACTGTTAACATTAGAGAAAGAAATTAAGGAAGACACAAATAAATATACCATCTTCATGGACTAGAAGAATTAACATTGTTAATATGTTCATACTACCCAAAGCAATGTATAAATTCAGCACAATTCTTATTAAAAGGAATTCCAGTGGCATGTTTCACAGATTTATAACAGGTATTTCAAAAATTTATATGAAACCAAAAAAGATCCTAAATAGCCTCAGCAATCTTGAGAAAGAAGAACTAAGTAGGAAGGATCACAATACCTGATATAAAACTATACTACAAGGCCACTGTAATCAAAACAGTCTGGTTCTGACATAAAAACAGACACATAGATCAATGGAACAAAATAGAGAACCCAGAAATAAACCCAAGTTTCTATGGTCAATTAATAATTTGAAAAATGGGGCAAAAGCATAAAATGGGATAAAAATAGCCTAGTTAATAAATGGTGTTGGGAGAACTGGAAGGGTACATGCAAAAAAAAAAATGAAACTAGACCACCAACTTACACTGTAAACTAGATTAAACTCAAAATGGATAAAAGAGTTAAATACAAGTTGTGACACCATTAAAGTTCTAGAGGAAAAAATAGGAATTTTCAGATATCCCATGTAGCAATATTTTTGCTGCTATATCTCCTAGGGCAAGGGAAGTAAAGAAAAATATACAAGTGGGACTTGTACAAGAAATATACAAGAAAAATATACATCAAATTAAAAAGCTTCTACATTGCTAAGGAAACCATCATCAAAATGGAAAGGGAACCGACTGCATGGGAGAACACGTTTGCCAATAATACATGGGACCCTTGTCCAATCTCTAAAATATATAAAGAACACATAGGACTCAGCACAAGGAAAACAAACACTCCACTTAAAAAAATTGGGCAAAGGACCTGAATGGACACTTCTCAAAGGAGGACATACAGATGAGCCCATAGACATATAAAAAGATGCTCAATATCACTAGCTATCAGGGAAATGCAAGTTAAAACCACAATGAGATATCACCTCAAACCTGCCAGAATGGCTACCATTTATACGTCAACAAGCAACAAGTAATGGCAAAGATATGGAGGAAAGGGAACTCTAGTGCACTGTTGGTGGGAATGCAGACTGGTATAGCCACTGTGGAAAACAGTATGGAATTTCCTCAAAAAACTAAAAAATGGACCTGCCTTTTGACTAAGCAATTCCACTGCTGGGAATATGCCCTAAAAATCCCAAATCACCAATTCAAAAGAACCTATGCACCCCATGTTCATAGCAATGCTATTTACAATAGCCAAGTGCTAGAAACAGCCTAAGTGCCCATCAGTAAATGAGTGGATCAAAAACCATGGTACATTTACACAATGGAATTCTGTGCAGCAGAAAGGAAGCACTCCTACCTTTTGTGACAGCATGGATGGAACTAGAGAATATTATGCTGAGTGAAATGAGTCATTTGGTGAAAGACAAATATCGTATAATCTCACCTATAAAAGGAATATAATGAACAAAATACACTAAAGGACAAATAGAACCACAGACATGTAAACATAGAACAAACTGAAAGCTAACAGATGGGTGTGGAGAGGGGGGATAATGGTGGAAAGACAGGGAAGGGACTAGACAAAGAACAGGTATGAATGACCCAGGGACATGGACAACAGTGTGGGAATTGACTGTGGTAGAGGGGTGTGGATGGGTGGAGGAGGGCAAAGAGGAAAAATTGGGACAACTGTAATAGAATAACAATAAAAATACAAAAGAAAAAAACACAGTAGCAATACCACATCCTTTGCCCTCTGTCCCCTCATACTTGACACCTAGTTGCCACAACTTTTACTGTCTCTCCACTTATATTTATTCCAACTCCATATTTACAGACATATACACAAGTTGCATTTCATTAATTGTGTGATAATATTTTTTTAACTTTATGTAATGAATTCTAAGCCTACACCTTTGGTTGACATTGTTTTTACCACCTTCTTGCTAAATGAAGAATTTTTATCAAATAAGTTGGGAGGTTTATGAGTTTTAATTTTCTCAGTTTTGTCACTTTATCTGAACAGTTTAAAATGGAGACATCACAGTAGGAATGGATGTAGAATCAGCTAGCACTTGATTTCTGTCCATTCATTTAAGGTAATGAGGTAACACACTTCACATGTTAGGAGTGCACTAGAGCAAATGGATTTTCTGTTGCCTCGACTTAAAAATCAATTCTGTGCTTTTCAAAAGCAGCATTTGATTTCTTAGAAACATTCTGTACCATTGTCATTATTGTAATGAGGGGTTAACTAACTTGAAAAGAAAGATAACAGTCCTCAAATGTCTTTTCTCTTCCATGGGTTATGACTGAGGCATTGAGATAGGGGAATACAACTTCATTAAAATTTCTATTTAGACCTTGTCATAGCTAATCTTATTAGACCACATTTTATCATTATCTTTTATGTTGAGTTGTTTCAATGTCTCTACCACAAGCAAAGCATAAATTGATAGCTTCTATAAGGTTCCAGAATAAATAATTTTACATTGCTGAAGTCTTATTCTTAAGTGCTAAAGTTCTTTTTAAAAAATACCCCAGTAATTGAATGCGACATATGAAAATCAAATTTTAATGATCTCAATGGGGAAGAAATACTTTTAAGATACATGTAACTCAAATTCAGATCTCTGTGGGTTTCTAAATTTAGGTTGCTGCATGTGACAGATGCTTTAGAATTCAATTTGCATTAGAATCAAATAGTTCAAAATACAGCTGCTTCTGGCAAGTTGAGACCTGGAAAGCTGAGCCATCCACCACCAACTGACTTGAGAAACTTTCAGCAGAAATAGTATGAGTCTGTAAATCATAATCTGGCTAAAATAACTTACATTCCACTTCCATCAGAACTTTTTAAGACCAAAGATGCTTAAAAGTTGATGGTAAAACCTTTTCCACTTCAAGAGGAGGTATTTTGGAGGGACTTGATGATGGTCTCTGATATTCACTATACAGGATGGATGTCCTGACTTCTAATACTATACTTTGGTACTGAGAAAACCAGTTGATAAGTGTCTGTTAGCTCTCTCTTTTTGTGCAGGAATCTGTGGAAAGCATTGTCTTTAAGCTTTAAAGATATCTTCAAAGCATAATCTTTACCCCCCACACAGAAAGAAAATGTAAATTTATGAAGAGTATTTAAATATACATATAAATACTAATAACAAGTTATCAGTGACTGCTGTAGACCAGGGTGCCTGTCCTTTCAAGCACAGAGAAAGTGGTTCAGCCAGGTGGTCGTTGACATCTTTTCTAACACTGAATGCCCTTCATTCAAGGAAATAGCATTTCCTGTTTTGTTTTTCTTATATGTCTTGTTCTTCTGTTATAAGATTCTATCTTAAACTCTTTAAAAATATAAATAGAAAAGCACTTTGTAATTGAGGAAATTACTGATAAAATTTCATAAAACTGCAGACTCACTTTTGCTGGGTCATTAGGGAATGCCGTCTAAAGGAAATTAGCGTTGTATTATTACAGAGACAGCTGTGAGTCCTCAGTTTCTTCCTTTGGATGCTTCCTGAGTCATTAAGGAAGACAGTATAGAAGTTACTGTTTGGGGGGACATAGGGGTAGGGTCACTCTGAATTCCAGTTTGAATGTGTTGGGTTTTAGCTGTCTGTGAATTGTGTCCAAGGGCAGATGTTTAGAAGGGAACCGAGGAAGCTACGGAGGGCATTGCATGGAACATGGCTTTAGCCTTGAGGGCATACGAGATCATGCAGCTGACTTGTTAAACTTAAGAACATTAGCCCTGACCTGTATGGCTCAGTTGGTATGTCATAGTCCCACTGAGCAAAAGGTGTCCGGTCTGATTCCCGGTCAGGGCACACGCCTGGGTCGCAGGTTCGGCCCTCTATATGAGAGGCCTCCAATCAACGTTTCTCTCTTGCATCGATGTTTCTCTCCCTGTCTTTCTCCCTCCCTTCCCCTCAAAATAAATAAATAAATAAAAATTATTTTTAAGAAAATAACATTAGAGAGCTGGGCATAGAATTAATATTTGCACTTAAGGGATGGATGTATTGAGATGACTAGTGTGTGAAGGAACAATCAGAAAGGGTGCAATAAAACATCAAAGGATACGTTTTAGGAAAAATGGTGCTTAACCTTGTAAACTGGTGAATGAGGTCAGGAAAGGCACCTGGGCATGTACTGGTATTGTGGTAATGGTGGTGATCATGATAATTGTAACCATTATTTAGAAGTGCCTCAATATAAAAGACCCAGTTCTACGTTAGTTACTAAGAGACCTGAGCTGTGATTCTAAGTAGTTGCTTCCTGACCTTGTAGCATAACCCTTGTGAGCCACAGTTTTCTCACTTATTAAATGAGATGATATAATCTGTACTCCCTACTTCAGAAAGTTGCAAATCACATGAGATAAAAATATGTGAACAACTGTACTTGAACAACGATTAAAAAAATAAAATAGACATTTTTAAAAATCTAAAATGTAACCCTAGTTTTATATAATGTTTACTTTTTTCTTGATCTCCCAGTTGTATTAGAAAATGTCTTCAAGTCTTTCAGTTGGGAAAAGGTTATTTTGAATTTAAAGAGAAGTCATTTAGGTACGAAATATCATTTAAAATATTTTCTGTGGAAATGAATATTCATGAATTGTGCCAGAGGGCAATTTTAGCAGTATGTTATTCAGAAATAATTTTAAAGTCACAAACTACCTAAAAATAACCATACTTTAGTATGACAGAGTGATTGAAAGAATATTGTCTGTGGCCAGAGCTGTGTATTGTGGGGACTATTGGGCTTTGTTAGTCACCTTGGTTTGCTTGCGGTCAGGATCCCTGATGTGGTTAACCCCGGGAACTTCTGCTTGCAGGCAGTCATTCCATGCTTACATTTGTGTTGTGAGGAACTATTTCTACTTTTTAAAATAAATTGTTTCTTATGCTAATTTTAATTGTAAACATCTGCTCAATATTCTCTGTGTAAGTAAGGTTTTCCCCAAACCAAGGGATTATTGGGTTGAAGACTAAGAGTTCTCTCTAAAACCATTCATTACTCTATGAACTTCAGAAACTATGCATAAAGATTTTTAAATTGTATCACCTTAACACCAAATGATGGCTAAAGCTCCCAGTCGTGCTGCAGTGCCCCACTCTGCGTCATTTGGGGCTGTCGTCTAGTAGGAGGGCCACAGCAGCCTGCAGGACGGGGGTCAGTGCCGTTTCCCGGAAGGATGGCCATGGCCGCATCGGGGCTGTTTGGCCTCAGCGCTCTGTGCGCTGCCCTTCAGTCTCAGGCGGGCCGCGGGTCACCGTCTGAGTTACACGGAGAAAGTTTTAGACTGCAGGGTATATTGATGAATTTATACAAGTACAAATTTGGCATTCTTACCAAAAAGTGTTTTCTTCATCAAATGGGTTGAAATGATTGGTCTGTGTGGGGCAATGGCAGTATTGCACGTGAGGTGTAATTGATGTTAAGGGCTCCACCTTAGCCATTTTGTCTTTTTTAGCCTTTCCTGTTTCACTTCAGCGGGAATTTCTTTAATTCCTTAAAAATTCCTGGATTGCTGTGTCAGAATTCCAGTAGAGGTTCTTCTATTTACGTGTGTATTTGCATTGCTTTTACAAGTGCTGTTTAAAATCTATATAATGCAAGCTGATTGTGTAACTGTAAGTTGCCTAGGATCCACACTGTGTGTGTGTGTGCATGTGTGGTGAGTTTATATATGTGAATAGATAGGTACTATTAACATATGGTCAAATTAATTTTACTAATATATCTTATCTAAACCTACCTTTCCAAAATATATCATTTCAACATGGAATCAACATCGCAAAATTATGAAATTTTTACTTTTTTATACTTTCTTCAAAATCTGATCTGTATTTTATACTCACAGCACATCTCATTTGAGACTCACCATATATATTTTAAGTGCTAATGGGACAGTGTAGGCAGGCCTCTAGATTATAAATAGATATAAATAGATCTAGACAGTGGGTCTGTGACTTGTTCAACACACCTGGGACATATGGTATTCCCAGAAATTAACCATAGGTTTCTTGATGGTGGGAGGCAAGTTATTCTTTCATAATACCAAAGCTGGAAGTATATCTATTTCACATAAATGAAAATGTACCCAATTTACAGAAGTGCTATGCTTTACAGAGAGAATGGCCCTGGGAAGTATCAAAGAGGGAACCCTGAAAATCAAAGAAGAGCCATCTAAAATACTGTCTGGAAACAAATTTCAAGATCGGTATAGTGTTTTACGAGATGGATATCTCTTTCTTTACAAGGACCAGAAGGTATTTGTATAAGTAGCATTTGATTTTTTGTGTGGGTATTCACATTTATAATTTTATACCTCTCTCAGCCCTTTGTCTTGGAAGTCAAGACCTAGAGTAAATAAATAATATGCATAGTAAGCTGATGATTTCTTTCAACCCCTGAGATATGCCATTAATGTACTCAGTAACACAGTGGAGAACTCCATATATGGCCTTTCTGAGCACCTCACATGTTTTAGGGCAGAGAATGACTTCGGTCCTAAAGAGAAGTCTAATATGTGTTACATAAACTAGCATATAAATCAGCATCTCAGTCAAGTTGACTGAGAGTTACGCGTCACGCCCTAAACACAGGTGGCAAACACAAGACCCGAGGGCCGAAACCGGCCCCCGACCTCGTTTTATCTGGCCTGGGACCTTGTTTCTACCTGGTGGCGGTGCCAAGCTCTGACTTACCTGTTGAGGAGTAGTTGCGTTACTAAAATTACATGTGGCCCTTTGCCCGCAACTGGGAGGCCGATATGGCCCCCAGTGAAAATGAGTTTGACACCCCTGCCCTAAGGCAAAAGCGGCCTGAGTTTAGCTCATGGAAATGAATAAATGCAAATTAAAACCCTGAGGTACTATCTTATCTTTAATTTGACTAGAATCAACTAAAATCATAAGAACAACTACACCTAATGTTGACAAGGATGTTGATTAACTGAAAGGCCCAAATTGTTGATGGAATGGTAAAATCACACAATCACCGTGTAGAAATGTTTGGCAGTCTAATTTAGATACATTTATTTGTACATCCACCCCATGACCCAGCAACTCTGTTCCTAGGTACTATGGCCACAAAAGTACTTGTTCAAGAATGTTCATAAGTAGCTTTATTCATAAAAGCTGCAACCTGGAAATATTCCAGGTGATCGTCAGTGTAAGAGTGATAAATTCATACAGTGGAATGCTACTCAGCAGTAAAATAAGTGTGAATACTTACTGTGTGCAGCACATGGAGCGCCCTTTAAATCCCTGTTGAGTAAAAGGAGCTCCACACAACGTAGTGCCCTATGGGTGTGTTGTAAGAAAGCTAAGATTTGGCAAAACCATTCGTGGTGATGGGCGTCTGCCTGGAGTATAGAGGACGTTTGCTGTAGAATTGTGAAGAGTCAGTAGGATACTTCCTAGGATGATAGAAGTAAAAAAGGGTGGAGGTCACATGGGTGCCTGCAGTGTCATCTCTACTTTCTTAAGATTCTAGAAATACCCATGCAGTTATTTCAAATGCTGAGTGACAGCAGGACCTAGAGACACCTTTTTTTGCGTTGAATTTTAAAATTCACTTGAGCTAAGCATATGCTCTGTTTTGGCGACACACGAAGAAAGACCAGCTATAACATCTGCTAATATGTGATGAAGAGAGAGTCGTTAGGCAGCTTTCCAGAGCTCTGTGGCCCCATTTCTGGGGAGCATCTGCTTAGCTCGCCACACTCTTTGACCACTTTCCTGTATGTTTCTCTAGCAGTGAAGCCTCCCTGGATGGCCATGAACAGATCTTGGTAGTTTTCCTCCTTTGCCTTTGTGTCCCCTATTCGCTTCCTTCAAGGAGAGTGGAATGTCCAGGCAGGAGGGTGGCAGGACAGCATTGAATCCGCAGCACTCGTCCCTCCATTCAGAGGGATGCTAGACTCCCCCTGTGTCGGTCCATCTGATGGAGCCAGCAGGGGGTCCGTGTGGGTACCAAGTTACTGTTTCCTGTCCTCCTCCAGTGTTTCCAGTAGAGGAAGTGTTTCATTACATACCATTTTGTTTTCCTTACAGAGTAGCAAACCCGACAAAATGTTTTCGCTCAGTTCAATGAAGTTTTATCTTGGAGTGAAAAAGAAAATGAAACCTCCAACCAGGTAAAGCTTGAAAGAAAAGGGTGATTGAAAAGTGATGGGAAAGTACGCCTATTCAAGGAATTAGGGACCGGTGGCGTTAGCCTCACTTTTTATAAACTAAGCTTCAGATAAGTTTTTTAAGTAGCTAGATCAAGAGAACATGCAGATAGGGGGGGATGATGTTCCCACTAAAGGCAAGCTCTGGGGGATTAAATATCTCCATGCATCCAGAAATCCCCAGAAGGCCCCGTCCACTGGGGAACACATGCATTGCCCCGCAGCCCGTTCCTTGCACAGTCACAGGCTGGGGGCAGAAGGAATGTTCCAAGCAGGTCTACCCACAGGAAGGTGGACGGCTGCCCTCCACCTCCTCATGCTCCGCTTTTAGAACGTCTTGTTCCTCCTGCTCTGTAATTTCCCCCTTTGCTTTCCCAAATTTGGAAGTAAATGCACAGCACAGAGATGGCAGAGAGGAAGTGCAGTCCAGTTAAACACTGTTCCCTTTAACTCTTGACTCAACCCAGTGTTGGCTTTGCACTGTACTTTCTTACCATCAATTTGATTAGCTAATTAATGTTTGTGCTTATACTCTTAATTTCATGAAACATTATTTTAATGAACTGTATATGATTTGAGATTCTGAAAATTTTCTCACTTTCACCACCATGCTTAATTTATAAGCCCAGCACATATAGATGCCTGTGTTGGAATTGGCACATTCTTTAATTCCTCACACTATGAGCAGGTCAGATGTATAGCATCGTATTTTGGCCGTTTTCCAGGACATCCGGTTTTGCTCAGTCCAGACTGTCTTCTGGGAGATTCCCCCACTGCCCCATAACATCATAGGCTCCTTCCCTCTGTCTCCCTGCAACATAAGTAAATTCGTAGCCAAATTCCTCAACATTTATCATTTCTCTCTCGATAAATCATACCCATTGAATCATCACTTGTGGGTGTCAGTTGTTATGCATTTCTGCCATTAAATGTCACCTTCTTAGTGTGAAGTGTGTCATTTTTAACACGTTGGTGTTTGTTTTTTCCCTGGTGCTGCAGTTGGGGGTTGACGGCATATTCCGAAAAACATCACTGGTAAGTTAACAGCTGGCAATTTCAGGATCTGATAACATTCATGGTAACTTTAGTAAATGAGTGATGCTGTGATCTGGCAGATGGATCTACAGACAGGAAATGTTTCATCTAAGTGAAGTTCAAGTCTTTACTAAATACTAAGCATCTAGGAGAAGGAGATATATTTGCTTTCAGGGTTTAAGTCCATTTCACTCCCATGTATCCTAATTGCCCATATCTCTTAAGGGAAACTAACTGATTTCTTCCCAGTTATTATGGGTGTGGAATCCTGGCTCTTACAGGGTCAGGAGGCAAAGTGCAGTTTTATTTTTTATTTTTTTAAATTTTTATTTATTTATCTTTAGAGGGGAAGGGAAGGAGAGGAGAGAAATATCAATGTATGGTTGCCTCTCATGTGTCCCCTGATGGGAATTGGCCTGCAACCCAGGCATGTACCCTGACTGGGAATTGAACCATGATCTTTTGATTCACAGGCCTGCACTCAATCCACTGAGCTATACCAGCGAGGGCCAAAGTGCAGTTTTAAATAAAGGATAAGAACCAGTGGAAATTGTGTTAAAAGAATCTTGGTCTCAAACCTGTGCACTTTACCCCACCGATGGAGCAGGGTGACTTGCTCCGAGAGATCCCATGAGCTGTATCCTTCTCTCTCACTGACCTCGGTCTAAAGTCACAGACCACACCCCACGGGCCTCTATGGGGTCTCCCTGGCGCACCCACACCCCGCGTGCCCAGGGCCATGCCTCCGTCTGCCCAGTCTTTCGTGCCCCCCCCCAATAAAATATGACTGACTCCCATGTATCCTAATTGCCGAATCAGTGTTATCGGACAGGCAGTATTTATATTTAATTTATTTTTCATGCATCTCATGGGTATTAACATTTATAATCATAATGATGAAGACCATCTAAGCCTTTTTTAAAAAATCTGCTGTTAAGAAAATATACACGTATTTATCTTCTTAGGCTGGGAGGTTCCAGGGAAAAGACATTTTTTTACAATCAAGCACCCGAAAAGCAAATGAGACTGACCCTTCTGCCTTTCCAAAACTATTGCCCAGCACTGTTCAGCAGTTATCAAAACCCCAGCTGTGTTTTGTATAAAATAGAATGTGTACACCACTATTTTGATATTGCGTACTTAACAGAAACCTGAAGCAATTCACACTAAAATACTCCCATTTTGATTGCATTATGTCATTAATCAGAGAAACACAAAGGGATTTCTGGTCCCTTAGTCACCAAATACTCTGAAGAACAGGCTCCCACTTACATGTCTGTAAATGCTGCCTTGCAGGCACCTGTGTTGTGACAGTTCCCAGAACCAGATGGAGTGGATGGCCAGTGTCTTCATCGCCCAGGTCAGTGGTCTGTTTCCTGTCATCCAGTACAGTGTTAAACAGTGGATAAGAAATGATGGTGACTTTCCAGTAACGTTTAATGAGTTTTATGCATCTACTTCTATTTACTCACTTATATATTTTTAAATAGATAAGCATCCAGACTAATCCATGACTCCTAGAAAGAGAGTTGACTGTCTTTGGGGAGGCTTGTTTCCCACCCAGCAGCCCCTTAGCCTGGGAGAGGTGGACGCATCCGGATGCCCGCATAGGAAAGGTGGCCTTGTCTGAGCCGCCGTCCTGCCGCAGACCCCGAAGATCTTCTTTGAGGAAAATGCGTTATTTTCCTTTGTGTTTTCCCAGTGACCGCCCCCCCACCGCCTGTCCACAGACAAGGACGAGAACCTACATTTCTTTAATACTTACTGTTTTGCTAGAAACTTCAAAAAGAGTTAACTCATATTACTTGCAACAAACTCTGCATTACACTGCTCATAGACGAGGGAATAAAGATGAACAAAGTCCACATCATTTGCTCAGGGCCACACATTAGTTACCGGTTTATACCCAGAGGGGCCAGAGGCCAACACATGCCCTAAATTCCTCAGCTAGTGTGCTTCATGGAGGAGGACTCACTTTTTGATTTTTAATGGCTAGGAGGTTTCACTAGTCCCATTAGGGAAATTTGATTTTTTTCCCCAACGTTGTTTGGCTGAATTCCCTGCAGTGCTTCCCACGAGAGTCTTGGAATTCACTGGTGGTGATCTGGTTGCCACTCTCTATTACTGAGGATGTACTTCCCTGTTTCCCTTACAAGAGGAGTTAATTCACCACCCAATCTGGTCATTTGTTGTGAAAATCATTTTCTCTGTTCGTTTAATTTATTATCCTCTCCAGTGGTTAATAAATACCGTTCTTCTCACCCTGATGCTGCTGGTACCACCTGGGAATACATTTGCAGAAAAAGACTGGTTGCTAACTCTTTAGAGACCTGTCTTCTATTTTTTGTGACATTTTAATAATTCAGACATTTAAGTTCCACTTTAAGAAAGTAGATTTGAAGTATTTCCTAAAATTGGAACTGCAGAGTCAAAGACTGTTACACTGTCTCTTTGTGACACCACTACCATAAATTGATTCCTCTTTTAAAAATAATTGAAGTCAGTCAACTCTGTAGTTTAAAATCAAAGTATAAATAGTGGGGAAGCAGAGGTTGCTCTCGGGACCAAGTCACTTCTCCCCACCTCGCCTGCCCATTACCATCTTGTCCTTGGAGACGCAGCCCGGTCACCCTTCCTTGCTCCACATTTCAGGATTCATATAAACACAAAGGTCCTTTTAGATTTAAAGGTTCACCTCCACGGGGACACAGACAGGAAAGTGGCAAATGTTAATATATATGTTAAATACACACACACACACACACACACACACACACACACTTGAGCCAACATTGGTGTCCTTACCATGAGTCTTTCTGGTGCTGGAACACTTCTAATACCCGTCCCCACCCCCATCCTGCCTCACAAGTCTCCTAGGTTTTAGCTCACATGTCACAGTCTCAGAAGAACGCTCTCGTTTTGCCATTAGACCTTCCTGCGGGAACACTGAACACCCTGCACTTCAGTGCCGCGGCACTAAGTAAAAAACGTGTGTATTTGCATATGTCGTGTCTGTCTTTCCCATTAAAACATAAATTCCATGAGAGTACGGACTCTTTGTCAGTCACTTTTTAAATTTTATTTTGCATTTCATTTTTATTTTTTAGTTACAGTTGACATTCAATATTATTTTGCTTTAGTCTCAAGTGTACAGCATAGTGCTCAGACAATCATATATTTCACAGGTGTTCCCCCCAATATTTCTAGTACCCACCTGGCACCATACATAGTTACTACACTACTACTGACTATATTCCCTATGCTGTAGTTTATATCCCTATGACTGTTTTATAACTATCAATTTTTACTTTTTTAATCCCTTCACCTTTTTCACTCAGTCCGTCAGACCCCTTCCCCTTGGCAGTCACTAGTTTGCGCTCTGTATCTACCAGGGTGTTTCAATTTTGTTTGTTAGTTTCATTCATTAGATTCCACATTTCAATGAAGTCACGTGATATTCATCTTTCTCTCTCTCACTTATTTCACTTAGCGTAATATCCTCTAGGTCTATCCATGCTGTCATAAATGGTAAGATTTCTTTTTTTTTTTTAGTGACTAATATTCCATTGTATACATGCACCACTATGTTTATTATCCACTCATCAATTGATGGACACCCGGGTTGCTTCCGTATCTTGTTTGTTGTAAATAATGCTGTAATGAACATAGGAATGTACATGTTCTTTCAAAATAGTGTTTTGGGTTTCTTTGGACATATTCCCAGAAGTGGAATCTCTGGGTCATAAGGCAGTTCCATTTTTAATTTTTTGAGGAACCTCCATGTACTTTTTCACAGTGGCTGCACCAGTCCACATTCCCACCAACAGTGCAAAGGGTTTCCCTTTCTCCATATCCTGTTTGTTGATTTACTGATAATAGTCATTCTGATAGGCCTGAGGTGTAATTTCGTTATGGTTTTAGTTTGCATTTCTGTGACAGTAACACGGAGCACCTTTCCACATGTCGATTGACATTTTGTGTGTCCTCTTTGGGGAAGGACTCTTATTAGATCTGTATTTGTATAAAATAAAAGAGGGAAAGTAAAGCCAGTGCAACTGAGGTAAGGAAGGTCTTTAACTGAGAAAAGGTTCTCAGAGAATGCCTTTCTGAGTAACCAAACGACAGATGTGTCTGAAATGAGGGAGTGAGTAGTGCGGGCATGCCATAGCCTAGCGATCTGTTTTATTTTCCTCCTCCTCCTGTTGGTACTCACCCACAAGGTAAGTAGAATTAGGTTTAACTAGGTTTAGGGCTTTGCCAGGCAAGTATGATGGAGGGAGAAAGAGCACAGCACTTAAAGAGGAGGTGAGTATACTGACTGATCGTGAAATCTAGGCCAGGCTATGAAAGGAATGGGAAGCAACGTGCGAAGTAGAGTGGATTGAAGATCTCAAGGAGCCTAAGCATACTTAGTGTGAATGGGACCAAATTAAGTTGTCTGGGAAGATCAGAGGTCAAGCTCAGGAAGTAAGGCAGACCTCATGTTCCCTGCAGCGTTATTCACCCTCGCCAAGGTATGGACACATCTGAAGTGTCTGTTGACAGATGAATGAATAAAGCAAGAAAATGTGGTGCACACACTATGGAATGTTATTCAGCCTTTGAAAATAGGGAAATCCTGTCTTATGCAACAACGTGGATGAACCTGAAGGCCATTATGCCAGGTGAAATAAGCCAGACTAAGAAAGACAAGTACTGCGTGATCTCACTTATATGTGGAACCTTAAAAAAAAAGTTGAACTCGTAGAAACAGAGTGAAACATGTTTGTTTGCAGAAGGGCAGGAGAATAGGGAGGTTGGTAAAGGGATAGGACACTTTGAGTTAGGAAGTAAGGTTTGACGATCTCATGTTATTAGTGACTATATTTGATAACATTGTATGGTATAATTTACCTTCGCTAAGAGTAAAACTTAAATTTTCTCACCAAAAGAAAAGTAAATATGTTAAGTGTTGACTGTGTTAATTAACTCAATGGGAGAGAATCCTTTCAGGACACATGCATGTATCAAATCATCACACTGTACATGTAAGCATCTTACAATATTATTTCTCTGTTATACCCCAGTAAAGCTGTAGGGAAAGAAAATAAATAGAACGTAGGAGACAGAAATAAAAATTTGGGGGTGTGATCATTGGTTATAATAATGAAAGTATGCCATGCGGTATGAATTTTGAAGTCACTTATACATAACCATAAGTGTTAGAACATATTACTGAGATCTAATGATTTCTGCTGTTGAGGAAAAAAATATTTCTTGGATCAACTCAGTGAGACCTCATTAGCCATTATTCAAAGCATTCTTTATGTCAGGGAAAGAAACAGTGTTTGAAAGTTGCATTTACAATCAGGTTCCTCCACATATCATTTAATATACGTACCGTATATCAGTGAGTAGAAGTGTAAATATAATCCATAGAATGCCAATTTCCCTCAAAGTCAGTTTTCTTCCAGCATTACATGTTGGGAATACCACAATTATGTAATATCAAATTGTTTTATCAAGTTCAGGACCATGATGTAAAAATACTGTGACATTTGTCACTTTCCCTCTGCTTGAAATGTTACATAATCCACTATGGTGGATTTGTTAATGTTTTCCTAAAATTCAAGAGCAAACCTTATGCACATATACTAAGTCTGGTAATAAGTAGGACCTACACGGAGGGCTAGTGAGGATTGAAGGAGAGAATATATGTCATTGATAACCACGAAACCCAGCTAGTTACAGTGTGCACACAGCCAACACTTGTTGAAATGCCTTCCATGCTATAAAATGCTACATTAAAATACCAAGTGCAGCATAAGAACGAGAATCTGTTGAATCTTACGAGCAGAGGAAAATAAGAGCAGGCATTTAGCTATATAGCTTACTGAATGTTTTTCATTTCATCATAACATCTGTAAGCTGCTCATTTTAGAGTTGGTATTTTGTATTTCCTTCACAGATTGTTGTCTGAAAGTCAATTTGCTTTTCCCAACTTCTGACAAGTGAATCTACCCTGAGGAGGAGAAAAATCTTTAAAGATTTTTCTTTTATATACATATCTTAAGGATTTATCACTCGGTTTATATTTTTACCTGTGGATATTTCTCCCCATTGCAAAATTAACTTTTTCTCAGTCATATCTATAATTGCTTAGTGGCCAGAGTATGTAGTCAATAATCTGAGAACAAATGTGCCACACTCTCTGATAAACAGTGATTTTCAGTATAAATGTCTGTGTACAAGGTAACATTTCTTTGGAATTCAATTAGATGAAAAAGTAACATTTTTAAAAAGGTGATAAAGTAAGACTAAGTTTTCTGATAAGCAGACCTGAGATTGACTTGGGCTATATAAGGTCAAATTATGATATTTACATCGAAATTATCTTTGGGGGAGAGAGCAAATGCGAATGTATTTACTTTGATCACGGGCTCTAGAAATGTAGAAGAGTGTATTGTTTTTTTACCACAAAGAAATTTCTTAAACATTTCCCCCCTTTTGGTTTGATAAGTAGTACAGAAGGTATGTATTTGGAACTTGAAATTGAACTGAGACCTCAAAGTCAGTTCATGTAAGAGTTTTGGCTCCTGCAGCGATGCTGCCTCCAGAGCTGACGTCATAATGAACATGGCTTTCATGGAGAGCAGGTCACTTGATTTGTGTGTGTGGAAAGGGAGCCAAGTGACTATGCAACGTGGTTCACACCACATTATAAAGTCACACACCAATGGCAAGAAGTTTTGTTTTCACAGCATGAAAACGATGTGCGGCCACCCGCTGGAAAGGAACGAAAACGCTCTATAACCAAAAACCCCAAAATTGGAGGTTTGCCTCTAATTCCCATCCAGCAGGAGAGAAATGCAACCGACGCCCGGAGGAATATCGAGGTGGGTTATGACTTTATTTCTTTTAGATTAATTATGGCATTTGCTGTCTTCTGTCTTACTGTGATTGAGTGCATTAATGAACTCATTAGCTTCAAAAATTAGAAATAATCACTTTGAAAACCATAAGAAGCAAAAAAAAAAGAAAAAAAGAGCTGAAAAACACCGAGGGGAGAGGAAGGAATAAGGGAAAAAGGGGGAGGGATTTGAGGAAAAGAGAAAGAAAGAGAAGAGGGGGGGGGAAGGGGGGGGGAAGGGAAAAAATGTAAAAAAAAAAAGAAAAAAGAAAACCATAAGAAGAACCACATCCATCAAGAAAACATTATGAATAACCCTATGGCACTGGCACTTTTTTGAACTTTCATATTTGTTTAACTTCTTTTAAATGATTACTTTTAATAATGTCATTGGCTATTTTTGTAAAGATTTTATTTATCTGTCTTTAGAGAGGGAAGGGAGGGAAAGAAACGTCAGCGTATGAGATAAATAATTGGCTTCCTCATATACCTGTCGTGCCCGGAGACCAGGCTGGCAAAGCAGGCTCATGCCCTGACCAGGCACTGAACCAGTAACCATTCGGGGTGTGGGAAAATGTGCAACTCATGGAGCCCCACCAGTCAGGGCTAAAGTTTAGTGCTCAAATTTTTAAAAATATTTGCCCACGCCTATTTTTCCTGAACATTTATCTCATCATAATATTCCTCTTCTCTAAAAGAGTAGTTTTGAAAACATTTTTATTTTCTGGCCCACTTGGTCAGAATAAGACTCCAAGAAATCACCAGATTGTCCCTTCTCCTATTTTGCACTTAACAGGTTTTCTTGGTAATAAACTACCCTGTAAAACTGTGGATTCCTTAGCTAATCTAAATGTGGTGAGGTGGTGACTCAACTTATAGACAAAGAATGTTTCAAAATATTCCAATGCTTGGGGGAAAGTTGAACTCCTAGTAAAACTCCTAGGAGAGTAGACTCTGACGTTGCTGTTAGTAATATTTTTTTGATATATCTCCTTGGGCACGGGAAAAAAGGAGAAGTAAACAAATGGGACTACATCAAACTAAAAAGTTTTTGCACAGCAAAGGAAACCAACAAAATTAAAAGCAACCTGTTGAATAGGAGAAAATATTTGCCAATGACCCATTCAGTAAGAGGTTATTGTCCAAAATATATAAGGAACTCATACAATTTAACATACACAAAAAACCGATTCAGTTAAAAATTGGGCAGAGGACTTGAATAGACACTTCTGCAAAGAAAGCATACAGATGGCTAACAGACATATAAAAATATGCTAAACATCATTAATCATCTGGGAAATGCAGATAAAAGTTATGAGATATCATCTCACTACTGTCAGAATGGCTATCATCAGTAAATCCGCAAACAAGTGCTGGTGAGGATGTGGAGAAAAGGGAACCCTCATGCACTGTTGGTGGGAGTGAACACTGTTGGTGCAGCCACTGCGGAAAACCGTCTGGAGGGGGTCTTGAAAAAATTGAAACTAGATCTGCCTTTTACCTGAAGAAATCTGGCATTTATCTGAAGAAATCTAAAACACTACTTCAGAAGATACTTATGTCCCTATGTTCACTGCAGCGTTATTTACAATAATCAAAATACCAAAGTAACCTATGGGTCCACTGACAGATAAAAGGATAAAGAAGATGGGTACATATATGTAATGGAATACTCCTCAGCCATAAAACGTGAAACCTCACAATTTGGTACTACATGGAGCAGACTCAGAGGGTATTATGCTAAGAAAAGTAAGTCAGAGAAAGACAGATACTATATGATTCCACCTACATGTGGAATCTAAAAAAATGAGCTAAACAGAAACAAACTCATAGCTACAGAGAACAAATTGGTGACTGCCAGGTGGGAGAGGATTGGGAAGATGGTTGAAAAAGTGAAGGGATTAGAAATATAAATCACCAGTTATAAAAGCAGTCATGGGGATTGAAGTGCAGCACAGGGCATATAGTCAGTAACATTGTAATAAGTGTGAACGGTGCCAGGTGGGTACCAGACTTACCGGGGTGATCACTTTGTAAGGTATATCAGTGTCACATCACTAGGTACACCTGAAACTATCATGGAGGGAAAATTTTTTTTAATGAAAATGTACTTCCAGACCATTGCAGGTGTTGTAAAAGTGAATTGCCAGTGCCCCTAGGCCCTTATACTTTACTAAATGAATGTGTGCTCTAATCCACTGATACAAAAGTGTGTGTGTGTGTGTGTGTATACACACATTGAATTTTTAAAAATGTGCAATTCTCATAGATATGTGGAAGGAAGGATTTCACTAAATATTTTGGGAGGAGAGAAAAACACGAAGTTGAACAGATTTCTATCATAAAACTGAGCATCCTCCATATGCTAATAATATTAACTATTAATGTTAAATTTAGTGTGCTAACATGTGGATCTCAGAGAGAGGCTGTGGTCCAGGCAGAGCATTTCCCTGACTCACAGGCCACAGAGACCTCCTTTCTTTTAGTTCTGTGAGTACAATACTGTACCCACCACAGAGACTTGAACATGTGATGCATCCCAGCAGAAGTGAATTAGAAGAGGCAAGTTCAACATGAGAGTCAGTTCACATACCTAACCTGAAAGACATCTTCAAAATGCTGTGTTAAATGTATGTTAAAACGAATTGCCATGGTCTACATTTTAGTTGATTTCCTATCTCTCAGATCACTATATAAATTCAGACAAGTCCCCTGTGTCAAAGTAAGGTTAGAACCTAAGTCATAGAAATAAGCTCTAACATAAGAAGCATCAACTTTTAAACGGAGTTTATCTTTTCAGTGTAAATCGTGCCAAACCTTGCTTTCCCGTGCGACATTTTATCTTATTTTAGAGCGCGAGAGCAGAACTGGAAAAGCTGCGGCTCAGAGAGAAGGGCGACCAGGTGTCTGGGGACAGCACCTTGAAGGAGAGAGCTTCCATGGTGGCCCACTGCCTGGAGCACAGGGACGACAAACTTCGAAGTCGAACCCGAAAACATCGGAGCTTCAACTGTCTGGAGGATACCGAGTCCGAGGTCTTTCTTGGACAGCAAAAGTGCCTTAGAGGCTTAAAGATGTCGGGGAAGGCTGAGGACAGAAATGGCAAAGCTCCTTTGGATCCAGACAAAAAATTGCCCTCCAAGGTCATTGAAGAACTTAGTGTGGTTCTGCAACGGTCAAGAACCCTTCCAAAAGAATTACAGGGCGAGCAGATCTTGCAGAAAGACATAAAATGAATTGTAAATTTTTTAAATATTGTGTATGATGTTTGCGCACAAATTGGAAACCAAACTATACAATAACTTGTGGTTTGTGAGATTTGTCTAGCTCAATGTAAGCATTTAAAGAGCATCTTAAAATATGTATATACGTGGTAAGTGTAAGATTAACTTTATTTTGGTCTGCAGAAAGCTTGTACAGGTTCAAGTGTATTAACTTTATGTAAAAAGGCATTGGCTTACTGTGAGTGGCCAGCCTTTCAAAGTAGTTGTCTGTTAGTGGTATAATTTATGAGCAGAAGTATCAAATTGTACTGTATTGTATAAAATGCTGTTTAAATGAAGCCTATGAATATATGCGTAACACATTTTGCACTTTGAAAACCTTGTACATTAAGTTAAGTTTTTAGGTTTACATGGGTTCTACCTTCGGGAAAACAGAGGGGTGAGTTGAAAATGGGGGAGGATTTATTTCCATGACTGCCCGTCATACAATACTGGAGTTCCCAAAAGAGGAAGACATTAACAAACATCTTAAAAACTAAGGAGGTCAGTTAGGATTTATCCTAGTTCACTGTTGAGAAACTGCATATTGATAAGATGCCCGGTGACCAGTCATTTCTCAAGAACAGTATGCATCCAACACATGCGTGTTGTGGCGCTGGCCGCTCGAATTTCACGTGAGTGCACCGGCCGCAGGGCACACTCACTACCCTCCAGGTCCTTGTAGCTGGCCGCTGGGCAGAGATCCCGTGTGCACCGGGCCTGGCAGGGATGCTCTGCTCACTGAGGCTGTGTGCGAGAAAATCCTGTAAAGGGTTCCTTCCTTTTGTTTTGGTACGACAGAGTTCCTCATCACAGGGTTTTGTTATTGTTGTTCTGCTTTGTTATTGTTTACTTCGTGTTGGTTTACTTATTTCTTGTTATTTTCAGTGAGGCTGCAGTGTGTGTCTGCACTGTCAGAGTTAAGTGGGTGTGTAGGGAGGTGGGAGTGGGGGGTGGGGAGGGGGGAGGGGGTGGTTCTGAGTGGGGTGTGGGGGACTGTTTAACTCTGCTGCAGTCCTCTCCTCTCTGTGCCTAATGCATAATGACCAAGTTCTCTATTCCACCTACGATCAGCTACCGAGTTGGTGAATTTTCCCAGGGCAGACAATACTAATTGTAGTTCATGTTAGGGGTGGCACTTTCCAGCAATTTCTTTAGAACCGTATCCTATCTGCTGAATTTGAATTAAAAATTACTTTATGTAGCTAAGCTTTATTCCTAGAATTTCTCTTTTTGTCTCTTCTATTTTACAGGTGTCTTTCATGTCAGAATTTGTATGCAAAGACCCATTCTTTGGTCAGTCCAATTGGTTCATTATAAAATACTGATCACATATTTTCATTCGCCTTGTATGGTATTTACAGGTTGGGATCTTTTTTTTAAAGAATAAAAAGCTGCAGGTCAGTTTATAAAATGGGTGGCACTACTACAGAGCCTTCATGGTATTTAGAAGAACTCTGAAATAAACTCCTATTCCTAATAAATGAAATATTTATGTTACAAAGTAAGGAGGCACATGAAAATGCATGTTTGACAATGGTGTACCATGAGAAGACTGTCTGGAGTGCCTGCCCTTCTTATCTGAATATTTTTGAAACTTGGGCTTAAAATCGAAGTTTCTGTTTCTCTCCTTCCCTGTACAATGTTCCATTTCCCACATGTAAGATAAGGGCTACTGAAGACATCTCATATATTTTGAGTACAAATTAAAATTGTTTTACTAGTCCACCTGAATGTGACTGTCTCTGTTATTTCCAGAGTTGAAAGTTGTTCTTAGGAATTGTACAGTTTCTTTCCTTTCCCCCTTTTTAAAAAATAAGTGAATTTAATATATACTTAAGACTAATTCTGTCATTTTCTCAAGTACATCAATACAAATACTGCTTTATTTTTAGAGGATGACTGTATGCAGACCTGACATAAATAAATGGATGGCATTTTAATCTTCACTTCTATGGCCCTGAAGTTAATTGCTAGACATGGAATTGCCATATATTCCAGCAATTCCACTTCTGGGTATTTATCCATACTCTAATGTAAAAAGACATATGGACCCTGTGCTAATTGCTACGTTATTTACAATAGCAGGATATGGAAACAACCTAAGTGTCCATTGATGGATGATATACATACATACAATGGAATGCTATTCAGATACAAAAAAACAGAATAAAATCTTGCCATTTGTGACAACATGAATGAACCTTAAGAATGTTATCCTAAGTAAAATCAGAGAAAGACAAATACCACATGAGATCACTTGTATGAGGAATGTACAAACAAGTAAACAAACCAAGCTCATAGATTCAGAGAATAGATCAGTGGTCTCTAGAAGCAAGGTTTGGGGGTGAGGAGAATGGGGTGAAGGGGATCAAAAGGTACAAACTCCAGTTATAAAATAAATAAATAGTTTCTTTTATTATGGGATGTAATGTACAACATAGTGACTATAGTTAATACTCTATTGGACATTTGAAAGTTGCTAAGAGTAATTCTTCAAAGTCATTGCAAGAAAACTGATTTTTTTATAACTGTATAGAGACAGGTGTTAACTAGACTTATTATGACAATAATTTTGCAATATATACAAAAATCATTGTTATACACCTAAAACTAATATAAAAATATGTCACATATCTCAGTGAAAAAAAATAAAAAGATAAAAATAATCTGCTCCACAACCTCAGCTCAACCTAGTCCTTGATCAAATCAATGTGATCAGCCTCTCCTCTAACGAAAGATAAAAACAGTGTATCCTCTGCAGAGAAAGACAATATTATCTGGCGTTTCAACAATTTTTTTCACTGTCTGGCACTTTTAAAAAACATTTAAAGAGGTAGGACCCTGTGAACAACAAAACCAAGAGGAAAAATATAAACTGAAAGAGATCTATAAGTGAACACAATATTAGAATTACCAAACAAGGACCCAGTGATGGCTGTGATTAATGTTATCAAAAAAACACAGGGAAAAAAGAAAATACAGGAAAAGTTGGATAGTTCTGCCAAAGTGTTGGAATCTAAAAAATGAAATGGAAATTCTACAATTGAAGAATAAATTAAGTGATGTTAAAAAATAAATGGGTTTTATAAAATAATAGACATTTTCCAAAGTAGATTAATGAATTGGAAGAGAGGTTAATAAATTATATACCTCCAACTAAACACAGAAAAGTAAATTGAAGATAGAGCAGAAAGAGAATGTGGCACACTGAAAAAATCTAAAATGCCTGTGATTGGATATCCAGAAGGGGAGGAGACCATCCATAGAGAGGATGATGGATTTCTCAAAACTGCTAAGAGATGTCAGCCAAAGGATACAAGCTCTCCAAATTCTAAGCAAGGTAAATACAAAAAGAACCACACATAGTAACATTGGGGAAATTATGGAAAAAAATCAAGAGGGACCTTTTAATTAGAAAATAAGGAAACACTAAATTTAAAGTAATGCAATGCAATGATAGTGGCCTATCATCATAAAAGAAGAAGGGAAGGTGGTAGATATAAGGCCAAATATAGCAGTACTTTTACCTCAAATGCACACACTTAAAAGTTTTGATTAGAAGCAAACAGCAACAAAAACATGCATGTTTGCTGCTTTTAAAGTCTCATTAAATATAGACACATGTTGAAAGCAAAAAGTTGAAGGAATGATATAGTGAGAAGCTCATCTAAAGAAAGCTGGTTTCCCAATATGAACATAAAGCAAACGACTTAAAGGCAGGAACCTCCACATCAGAGAGGGGCATTTCTTATAAAGGAAGATATTAATGAATAAAGATCCTTATGTCTCTCATACAATTGTAATTCAAACTTCAAAGACCAGGATCCAACTCACCCTGTAAGAAGATGCCATCTGAACAGGTGAGAGGCCAGTGCACCCTACTGCACGGAACTGTGACCTGATTGAAGCCATTGCAGCAAGTCTCGGAGTGTTCTGCTGGTTAAAACATTTCCTTTTGTTGCTTGCTCTCACAGGTAGCACTTGGTGCTTGCTCTCACTTGAACCTGCTTAGTCCAAGTCATAAGCCAGGGGAAGAGATGACTGCAATGATAAAGAGTCATTGCACTGTCAACTTCTCCACTGATGGAAAGTGTCTTAAACACCCTTTCTAACAGTTGTGCAGATCTAAATAGGGACCCCACCCATACAAAGACAGAATAATTAAGCTAGTTCACTCTCCTTTGAGGAAAAGTTTTGCTTCTTTACAACTACGGAGGTCCTCGTGCATTGAAATAAACAGCCACATTAGTGGTGGATGCTCTCTTCCTGAACACTAGTGTCCACAAAGATAAACATTCCATTGCAAAGATGGAAAGGACCAGCTGCAACACTCAGAGCTCTCAGCCATCACTAAAATCAGGAACCCTCATCTCATTGCTGTTGAATTCCTTTTATTTCAGCAACATAAGGCAACACTTTCTTGCACAATGCATCTGGACCCCATTCTAAATGTTGGAGACATTTTCAGGTTCCTCATAGCTCCTATAGGGGAGTGTCCATGGCTGTTGTTTTTGGAAGTGCTGACTACAACCCAGATCAAACTGCAAGTGGGCCCTGTATCTCCACACTTTCTACAAGGGGTTACCCCATGAAAGGACACATTCGTATATTTTACATTGAAAATGTTTGGAACCTGTTTGAAGTAACCAATGTGCTGTAGTCAATTTGTTTTAGTCCTAATATTTCTTCATCATTTTCTGCCCATCTGCTCAATTACCTAATAATAACAGAAATCATTAATCCTTTGGTATATCTTTTCCTTGGCAGACAAACTTAATCATTGCTTCCAAGGAATTTATCTGGCTTGTGTTTTCATTTATGTATTATTCTAATTATACACCAATTCTTGTCTTTCCATGAAATAAAATTATACAGTTACACAAGTAACTGAAATAGAATAGTTTCATCAGTAGTATTCCAACTGTATGGAGCTACCCAGTTGAATAAGGAAGCTAGAGATGTAATTAAATTAGAAATTACACATTTAACATGCTAGATCAAGTTTCTAGAGATGTGATGGTTATTATCTGCATGATTTCAAGAAACATAATGAATGACCTGTTTCGCTCTCTCATGCAGAATGGCACGTACATGAAGGCAAAGAATGCTACACACTCTTTCCAGGCAAACCAGATCTTATCTAAAATTTTATAATCGTGTTACAAAATTACCAGAATGAAGCTTCTTTGGAGGATTTTAGTGAAATAACTGAATCAATGGTGAATTGTATGCACATCTATAGAGGGATTCAGCCATTTTTTAAAAATAAATATGCTCTATACAACCAATACAATTCAAATACTTAAATTATTTCTCCCAGTTGAGTGTTCAAATAACAACACCAGAAGTTTTGCATATTTTAAGAGATAATCTGCTAATGAGTTAAAAGTCATTGAACTTGAATAATACATTCCTGGCAATACACATTTTGAATTGCTACTGCTAAACAAACCCCTGGCCTCATCTGTAATCGACAATCATCATTAAATGCCCTGAAGTAGCCTCCAGGCCCTTAGAGAATTTCCTTTCATGCCTCTGAATGAAGTGCTTAATAAATATTTCTTGGATGGCTGCAGGGATATGAGCAATCAGCAGCCTACACTTAGTAAAAAGTATTTCCAAATTTTGATAAATGTTTATCTGATAGTTTGTGGTAATTGTATCATAGTTTATGTTTGGTGTTATTTTGCATATTTATTGATTTATTTTGCCATTTTTTGCCTTTTTTCTCTCTTTGCTACCAGTATTTAAATGTAAAATAGAGACTCTCATTTTTTCTATATAAGCATAATTTTATACTGGAAGTCCAGATCTGGTCTCTCTCAATTCTTATTAAAATTCATCTTTGATTGTGGTTTGTGAGAGGCATATCTTTATAAAGTCCCCACTGTTCTTCCCAAATCATGAGACTGGAATTTACCTAATTGCCTTTAGTAAAGAGCACTAGAAATATGCATTCTTTGGAGCAAAACTTCTGTTGTTTTTTCTACTTAGCCAATTACAGTAATAAAAAATATTCTGGAGCTGAAATATTGTTGCTGTTTTCTGTTTTTAGAATAAAAGCAGTAACTATTATCAAATGTCAATGATTTATACTCATAAGATATTTCCTGGGCTTCTCCTCTCTCGCACAAAGAGAATTTGGAGATATAGAAAAGTCA
This sequence comes from Artibeus jamaicensis, assembly GCF_021234435.1. Classification (NCBI taxonomy): domain Eukaryota; kingdom Metazoa; phylum Chordata; class Mammalia; order Chiroptera; family Phyllostomidae; genus Artibeus; species Artibeus jamaicensis. Next base: position 6,141,050 of record NW_026521954.1, read on the forward strand.
GTGCCATGATGTTCTTGAGAATTAAATCCCTTTAGTAAGTTAAAGCCTACACATTTCAATAGTTATAGTGATGTGTTTTAGTGGTTAAAGTGATGCATTAAGCATTTACAATATACAGTGCTAGCAAAGCATATGTAACTGAAGGAATGTTTCAAGGAGAAAATGAGAGGTGATTTACTTAAAACATAGCATTCTGCTAGTCACATTCCTGAACAGTTAGCAAACATGAGTCACTTCTCATTAATTCGGTTGTTCTTTTGTTCACTCTTCTTCCATTTAACACATATTTATCATGTACCTGTGATATAACGGGTATTAAACTGGTTAGCAGTTTCATCGGTGGATCTAAATGTGTCAAATAATTCACTAAGTGAAGAACAAGCAGTGTGACCCTGGTGCTGCCGCATGAACTTGCAGCTCTCTGAAGTATGATGGAAGTTGTTCTACTTATTCTCCAAGTAAACACAGCCTCCCTTTAAATTGGGGGTGTCAAATTCATTTTCACCAGGGGCCACATCAGCCTCGTGGTTGCCTTCAAAGGGCTGAAATAACTTTAGGGCTGTATAAATGTAACTACTCCTTAACTGTTAAGGAGTTGAAATTACATTCGGCCCTTGGAAGGCAACCGCGAGGCTGATGTGGTCACTGGTGAAAATGAGTTTGACACCCCTGCCTTAAATAAATAGTTTTTACTTAAAAACTTCAGGTTTTACTCAATCATTTGAGAGATGCTTGATTATTTTATAAGCATACAATTTGAAATTTTTAAGCAGAAAAATTATATATTTTGTCTTTAAAAAAATTCTTTTTAGAGATTTTATTTATTTATTTTTAGACAGAGGGGAGGGGAGGGAGAAAGGGAGGGAGAGAAACATCAGTGTGTGGTTGCTTCTTGCACACCCCAGGCATGTGCCCTGTTCTTTTGAGTTAGTGTTTTGGGGTTTTTTGGATATATTTTCAGAAGTGGGATTGCTGGGTCAAAAGGCAGGTTCATCTTTAATTTTCTGAGCTATCTCCATGCCATTTTCCACAGTGGCTACACCAGTCTGCACTCCCACCAACAGTGCAAAAGAGTTCCCTTTTCTTCACAACCTCGACAGCACATGTTGTTTGTTGATTTTAACCAGGGAAGTCCAGCAGTTAACAGGAAGTTAAACAACAAAACAAACAAGCAAGCAGAAAAAAAAAACAAAACAAAGACACTGAAATAGAGAACAAGGGGACAGTGACCAGAGGGGAGAGGGAAGGGAAGTTAAGGGGGAAAGGGGGGGGGATTTGGAGGAACAAATAGGAAGGACACAGGGATGAGAACTAAGGGGGGTGGAAATGGGAGGGAGGTGGGGAGCAAGGGGCGGGGGAGGCTGGGATGGGAAAAATAGACAAAAAACTGTACTTGAAAAATAACTAAATAAAATTAATTAAAAAAATAATGTCTTTGGAAAGTAGAAGCCCAGTAGTTGAATATATAGTAATTCCTTTTTACTTAGTCACTTTAAGAAAGGTGCAGGATTATAGTGGGAAAACATCACAAGGGTTGGTAAAGACTAACTGAACTTTAAGCAAGCAATCAGTCTGGAGGGTCTATAGAGAGAAAGAGGGCTTATGGAAGTCCTTGCACTGTAAGTAATCGTGAGAACCCTACATGCAGGAACAATGCAGAAAGAACTCGATGTTTGTAATAAAGCTCTGTGGTACTTCCCCTTCCCTTTTCTTCCTTTTCTCTTCCATAAATACCTCACCATCTCTACGTACACAGGCCAGGGTGTGCATGTAGTTTGCCACGTCTGCATGCACAGCGTTACAACCCTCTTTCATGAATAAATCCTTTTTGGTGATAAAACACCTAGTTGATGTTACTGTTCCATTCACAGAGTAGTTGAAGGGGTTCTGAGCACCAATTTCCAATCCGTGTGTTAGGAGGTAGGGGTTCCCACACCCTCAAGCAGTTCTCGGACCCCAGCGTTGTGTCCTACAATTCAGCTCAGTCCTGACATTGTTTATCCATAGATAACTGATAGCCTTGGGTCCCCCAGGTGGGCAGAGGGGGGATCAGTCCCACAAGGCTGCCCCACCACCCAGTTCAGATCACCTCTCTTTCTGATGGACCAGCAATAAAGAGACGCTTCCACAAATCCCCTTCCTTGGGTTTAATTTGCTAGAGCAGCTCATAAACTCAGAGAAACATATTATCTACCAGACTACCCATTTATTATAGAAGGATACAACTGAGGAACAGCAGGATGGAAGAGATGCATAGGGCACGGAATGGGGAAAGGGCAGGAGCTCCCATGTGCTCTCTCTGTGGGCCATTCTCACCAAGTCTGCACATCAAATCATGTGAACCTACCCAGAAGCTCTCCCCTTGGGTTTTCATGGAAGCTTCATTACTTAGGCACGATTGGTTAAATCACTGGCTGTTCAGGACTGAACTCAGTCTTCAGCTTCTCTCCCTTCCCTGGGGTGGGAGAGACCCAACTCTCTAACCCCATGGTTGGTTCCACTGCCAACCAGCGCCCATCCTTAGGTGTTTTCTAAAAGTCCCCTCGTGGATAACAAAACAATATAACAAAAGATGACTTTACAGTTCTCATCACAGGAAATTCTGGTGGTTTTAGGAGCTTTGTGCCAAGGAGAAGGACACGGACCCAATTTTATATCCATGCCAGCAGTTGTCTTGGGTGGGGACAGAGATGGAGTAGGATGATAATGGGGTAACTTTCTGGAGTGAATGGTTGGTAATGTTCCGTATTTTGATAGAGGTTTAGGCTATTGAGCTGTATGTGTTTATCAAAACTCAGGGGATGTACACCGAAGGTGTGTGCTTTTCATTTTATGTAGTTTTACATAAGAACTGCGTGCTAAAGTATGTGAGGAAGTTTGAGATATTTGCATTTACTTTAAAAGAGTAAAAAATAAGCCCTGGCTGGTGTAGCTCAGTGGATTGAGCGTGGGCTCGCGGTTCGATTCCCAGTCAGGGCACATACTGGGGTTGCAGGCCGGTTCCCTGCAGGCCAGTTCCCAGAAGGGGATGCACAAAAGGCAACCATACATTGATATTGCTCTCCCTCTCTCCTTCCCTTCCCCTCTAAAGATAAATAAATAAAATCTTAAAAAAACTTGCTTAAAAAAAAGTAAAAAATAAGATGAATTCATGGATGAATATAGAGAGGGATAGATAGTATGATTGAGCAAGTATAGTAAAATGTTAATGGTAGAAATCAGATCGGAAATTTAGAGGTGTTCACTAAAGAGTTTCTCAAATTTTTATTATGTTTAAATGAAATGTTTGCTCAATAAAGTATTGGAAAGAAAAAATATAGCATTAGGGGGTGCATGTAATTTATTCAGTCTGTCTAGCACTTTTGGTGTTAATAAAAGTATTGAGGATGGAATTAAAATGTATTGAATTTCATTGCCCCCTTTTCATATGTGTCTAATATTCATAATGGTGAATGTGGTTTCCTGCAAGTGTTCCCCTCAGAACTCAATCAACATTGATTTGTCCACTGTTACAGACTATATTAACACCAACAACTTAGAATAAATGAGTGTTTGCTCATTATGAACAAGTTCGATAACTTGCTTTCATTCCAAGTTTCTTTCCAATATGTTCTAATTAAAAGCTAGTAATGTTCATGTTTCCTGGCAATTTTATTTTTACATTCACATTCAAATTATTGCATTACTTAAATGTATATTTTTGCTAATGTTAGATTTTATTTTTATTTCTGTTTAAGTGTTTAATGATTATTTGGCTGTTCAACATTCAACTTTTTTTTAAAAATTCATAATTTAAATTTTACATGCCTTATTTTTTCATGTATCAGCTGTTCTGTTAAGTAACACCAGGGTAGTGGTCCAGAAATTGCTTGGACTAATTGAAAGTGTCATAAGATTGTGTAAAAACTATCTGAATTTATTCTGACTTCAAAAAAACTTTATTCATATCTAGTATATAAATTGGCTGGGGTATATTCATTTGGTCTTTTATTTGTCATATATCACCTGCAGTACTAGAATTTACTGAAGAAAAGAGGAGGGTTTTACAATGTGGAAGAGTTCGCAGTGAAACTCCTTGTATTATATTGTAGTTTTCACACTTGACCAATTAATAGATTTATAAATATTTACTAATTTTACTAATTTCAACTAAACAACCTCTTAGAAAATGACACTGCTTAACAGATTTCTAAAAGAGTAGGCAAGGAAGAAGGAAAAAAGAAAAGATGAACTGTGGAATGAATGAAAGCAATTATGAATAATGTGAACATAAGAGGAAATGACAAGACCAGCTGTTCTTCCTGACCACAGATTGGAGCACTTTTCAGCCTCATTTTCCAGAAAAGACAACCCTCCACAGTGATCTGACCAGAAGTCACGTGAAACTGTAGTTATTAAGAAGACCGTTTGAAATTATACCCACTACCATCAGTGATGAACTCGGCCTTAAAGGAGTTACATATACTGCGATATTAACTAGTGACACCATGGAGCCTTTATGAGAGTAACACTTTCTGAACATGAAAATGAACAGAAATCTCTGAAGGTGTGTGCAGGGGTCATCTGCTCTGACCCCTGCACACCAGGGGTCATCTCGCACCTGTCCAAATAGCTATCTGCAGCAAATCAACAAACAACAAGTGCTGGCAAGATGTGGAGAAAAGGAACCCCTAGTACATTGTTGGTGGGGATACAGACTGATGCAGCCACTGTGAAAACAGCATAGAATTTCCTCAAAAACTAAAAATGGAACTGCCTTTTGACTTAGCGATCTCACTTCTGGGAATACTCATATATCTTAAGAATCCCAAAACACCTAATCAGAAAGAATAGCCAAGGTGTGGAAACCTTGGCTAGCCTGCAAAAATAGCCCAAGTGCCCATCAGTAGATGAGTGGATAAAAAAGCTATGGTACATTTACACAATGAACTTCTGTGAGGCTGTAAACGAGAAGGAACTCTTACCCTTTGCAATAGCATGGATGCACCTGGAGAATATTATGCTAAGTGAAATAAGCCATTCAGAGAAAGACAAATATCATATATTCTCAGTTATATGTGGAATCTAATGAACAAAATTAACAAAATAAAACTAGGAGCATGGGTACATGGAACAGACTGAAAGATCTCTGAGGGGAGGAGGGTGGGGAGACTGGAGGAGATTAGCCAAAGAACCTGTATGCATGTACGTATGGCCCATGGACACAGACAACAGAGTCCGGGGGAGTGCGGGGCTGTGTGGAAGGGGGTTAAGGCAGAATGGGGGGGCATCTGTAATAGTGTCAACAATGAAAAAATAATTAGAATCTTTAAAAAAATAATGAAACCTATATAATGTACAAACAATCCAATTTTTTAAAAAACATGTTTTATAATTGTGATTTCTTAGGCATAGTTCCCACTGGTTATCATGCCCATGTGCCCAGGTAACTGTTTTTGCAAAATGCAAGTTGGACAGCTGGTGTACTGTTCATTCTGTTTAAAAAGAGTGAGACGATAAGAGAACTCATCACAGGTCAGATGTATTGAATATAAAAGATGTTCACCAGGGTAAAATAAACTTCTAATTTCAGATCCTAAAGTTAAGCTGCTGCTAACAAGTGTGCTGTTGCAGTTTGTCCCCATGATATGTTTATGTTGCATGATTTTCAGGGTTTGGGGAGTCAAAAAGGTGGCTCACAGGAACCCCAATAAATCTGAGCTAGAACTAATCTCTGAGAAGTGAATTATGAAATTAGAACATAATGGACCAGGGAAGAGATGAAGACAAATCTCTTACAGGGACAAAGAATCATTCACGGGACCTGGTGTGAGGAACTAACTGAGTAAGGCCTCCTTTAGGTGGTGTGATTGAGTGATACTCAAAATAGATGGTTTTAGTTCTCAAGAAACTTACTGCTTAATTTAGAAGAGTTGCATATCATACTACCCAATGAATATATAAAATTTACATACTCTGATAAATATTTTGAAGAAAATTGTAGAAAGCTTCAAGAGGGACCAAATTTTATGGGGCAATCTTCATTTTCTGTAAACACCACTGAAAGAACCATGAGCAATTACTCAACTGGATAAAAATCTGGGCGAAGAATTGTTCCAGGCAGAGAGTAACACTTGAAATCTCGGAGGTAAGAAATAGTTTCAGCATTCAGGTAGTACCCATCAGTTTCTTTTTAAAAAAATATTTTGTACTTCCATCAGTAAAAACTTTGTGAACATGTAGTGCCGATAGCTGGGTAACTCGTCTCTCTGTCTCTAGTTTATTATCTGCATTTATTATTCACATTATAAAGCATATTTTGTTTCAATAAAAATAGGCATATAAAGGATGAGATAAAATATGATTCTGGGGCTATAGTGTTCTTCTTTTCACGTAGCAGTACATTACCTGGCACAACCCAAAGATCAATGCATGTTGAAAGGAAAGCCGGTGCATTAGAGAATCCAAATGATCGGTGACGGAGAGTGGACTGTGCTAGGAGGACAAAGCTGAGGGGCCAACAGGCAGCAGCGGGACCGTGCAGGGTCCTGACGTACACCATTAGAGCTCTCCAGTTTTTCTCTGGTTCAGTTTGGCAATAATGAAAGATTTACAGCAAGCCATTTCAGGATATATTGAAGCTACCAGGTAGAGAATGAATTGGACGGGACAAGAGTAAAATAAAAGAATATTATGATAATTTAGGGAAAAAATGACACAGGCTTGGATTAGGCTGATAGGTGGAAAAATTTAATGTGATTGGAGATATATTTTAGAGGTAGGTGTGGCCTTAATTGTGAATAGAAGTGAACCATCTATCTAACAAAGAATGTGAGTCACAGTGGGGATTAGACTGTGATGCAACAGAGACAGAGAAGAGGGGAGGGACAAGCCCTGGCCCCAGAACAAACTCCCATTGGGGAAGTGGATGCTTTTGTGGTACAATATACTTAAAATACAGCTATATCCATATTTAGATATATCTATACCTATTCCTAGATATAGATACAGATATAATAGATTGAGATATATGTTATACATTTATATCTATATCTATCTATCACTATCCCCTATGTGTATTCACTTAGTAACCTCGGATTAAAGTTGGCTTTCACGTGTTATGTGAAAGAGAGAGAGACACAGCACTGTCCCGAAGAATCCACTGTTTCATTACTTTTGCACTCAGAGTTCCAAGTGCCATCTCTACCATAATGTATGTGTATTCTGACACAGTCTGCATAAAGGGGAAGAACAGAAGGCAAGAAGAAGATTCTGATCGCACACCAGGATTAGACTTGGGCTTTTGATCCTTTGTGTTCTGTAGCTTACCCATTGTGTGGCTTTTGCAAATTTATTTTACCTCTGTGCTTCCATTTACTCATCTGAAAAATGCTAATATTAATAGGATCACCTGAGACAGTATACATAAAAGGCATTGCATTATGTGCTTAATAGACATTTATTTTTAAAGATTTTATTTATTTTTAGAGAGAGGGGAAGTGAGGGAAAGAGAGGGAGAAAAACATCAATGTGTGGTTGCCTCTTGAGCACCCCGTACTGGGGACCTGGCCTGCAACCCAGGCATGTGCCCTGACTGGGAATCAAACCAGCTACCCTTTGGTGTACAGTCCAGCACTCAATCCACTGAGCCCCACCACTCAGGGCTAATTATTAATATTATCTGAATCTTAAGACAGGTAAGACATGGCTCAAGAGAGAATGAGCAGTGTTCATCTTAGGCAGACAGAGGGAAAAGTGTATCCACATGAATAAAGTGGATTTCAGTTTTGCCAGTGGGGAAAAATAGTCAATGATTACTGAGAAGTAAAGGAATTGATCATAGACTTAAGGTATCTCATAGCACAGTAGAAAGTTCAGTACGGAAGTGAGCAGGAGAAAGTACACATCTAAAATTGGTTCACCACAGGAAGTCTGTATTGAAGAGACTAGATGGCCAGTGTGGTCTATAATTTGGATTATGGCCAAAGCCTTAAGGTTGAAAAACTCACTAGCTTTAATTTAGCCACTAGAATGAGCTTCGGTTTATCAAGTATAAGCTATGGCAGAAGAGACTGTACCTTCTCAGGAATCTTAGATTTTCTTGGATGGGCCACATCTCGCACACTTGTAAAACCCTGCATTGGTTGCTCAGTAACTGGGGAGCTGTTCCTGTCTGAGGGGCGCTTGTCCACAGCCTGCAGGGGAAGAGCTAAAGATCCGGCTAATGTCCACCTGCTGATGTGGTAGACGGATGCCCTGGTGGGAGGAAGCCCTGTCTGGAGGAGATGAAGACTAGCATAAGGCAAGTCAGAGAGGTGGGCTCCTGAGTGCTCTGCCCCTTGATGCTTCAGTAACGAGTGAAGACTAAATAGAGTTCAGTATTGAATAGCTTTATTCCCTTGTTAACATGGTCCAGGACATACGTCGCTCACACATACCTGTCTAACGCCTTCCTGACCTAATGAGATGGTTCAAAGTGCCTCACTGTTCACTGTCTTGGATGTTGCTGAACTTGATGAACTGGTTCTGCCTTGGCCTGGACAGGAAGGGAGCGATAAACTTAAGCTTCTTGGTTTTCTTGGTCTGTTATTATGGGTAGTGAGTGTTTTGTCCTGTGGGCTAGGCCTGCAGTTAGTTCCTCCGCTGCTGTTACCTTGGGGTTGATGGACTATCTTTTTGCACAAAAGTTCAAAAGAAATCCTTTCTGTGGCCCCCATGAGAATGTTTTCTAACATCCCATTTGCAATAGTGAAAGATTTACAGCAAGCCATTTCAGGATATATTGAAGCTACCAGGTGGAGAATGAGTTGGACGGGACAAGAGTAAAATAAACGAATATCATGATAATTTAGGGAAAAATTTCCCATTATTGCCATTTCTAACCTTCTACTCTGCAAGGTTAGGAAAAGAACCTGTGGCAGGAATGCCCTTCCCTTTCAATGGCTAGAATGAACATCAGTGGAAGCATATGCTCAGCTTACAATGAGCTGATTAAGTATTACCTCCCTTCATCTGGAAGAGACAGCACAGAGCAGAACTGAAGAGGGGGGGGTCTCGGGAGTGAGACAGCCAGAGACTTTATTCCAGGTCTCATGCTTACCAGCAGTGGAGCCTGGAGCATGCTTCTGAACATTTCATGTTTGTTTCCTCACCTGTAAATGGCTGTGACAATTGTCCCCCTCTTCCTTGCTCCAGAAATTTCCTGTCTCTGCATTATTACTGACGTTGATATATACATGTCCTGTAAGAGCTTCCATATTAATTTTTTCAAAGAAATAGCAAAAATAGAAAAAGCTCTCTTTGATACTATATGCTCTGCTAGCTACCTCCCAATATCCCACTTGCAAATCATCTTAACATGTCAACTCCCATTCTCTCTTGAACTTTCTCTAATGAGGCTTTCCTCCCTATGAACCACCTCCCCCCGCAAAACCTACTTCTAGTCAAAATTATAAATGACCTCCACTTTGCCCCGAAGCTTGTTTCACACTCTTCAGATAACTCATTCAATCAGTGACCTTTGACACAGTGGCTCACTACCTTTCCCTGTCTTCTTTTGTAAACAGGACACCATGTTCCAAATGAACATACACAGAAACCTCAAAGTGCTGATGTGCTCACCCCTCTCACCTCTCTTGGCTATACTGGTGCTCATTTCATCTAGTATCACAGTCTTAAATAGCATGCATTCCTTTATCGCTCCACATTTGATTCTCATACAATATTCTTTCTCTTTGAATTGCACACCTTTAGGTTTTGGAAGATGTATGTGTAATTTTCTGAAATGGTTTCTCCTACCTGCGAACGCGAAGTCCAAATACAGTTGCCTAGTACACTTGCAAGGAATGTTGCCCCTTGTACCTGGACCACAGTTCCTGTACAGCAAGACACAGGCAGGGCACTGTTCAACAAAGACTCTGGGTAAAACATCTAAGTGAAATACGGGGAAAATGTAATTCTCTAAAGTTTCCTTTAGTGTTTTCATATTATCAAGAATTAGTTGATAAATTAGTCACTTCACTGACTACAGAGAGCAAACCTTGAAGGGGCATCAGGGGACCTCTGTCACCGTCATGGGGCTGTGTAATCCTGACTATGACTGCACTGCAAAATCAGAAAGGGAAGGTCCAGCACATGGCGGCCCATAAAACATTTTAGAAAGACGGATGCACTGAAGACAATGTGCTTATTGATTTAATAAGTGAGTGGCCACTGGACTCTTGGACACAAGGAGCCATTAGGAGGAGATCCACAAAAGAGACATTAAGTAGACCTCTGCAGAACCATATTTAAAAGGCATTCTTAAAGTGTAGTTTTCCTCAGCAAGATAAACAGTTCTCATTTTACCTGAGGCAATCTAGTCAAGCATCTAAGGGATAGAACAAGTATAGGAAGAAGAAAGACATTATAAAGTACTTGAGAGTCAAGAATGATATAAAACAGTTACAAATGCCTAATCTTCTGAGAAAATAAATATAAGAGAACAAAGTACATTGGAACAGTCCTGTAATCATCTTACATCCCTTAAGGTTCATGCCCTGCACATCCGATGTGTTATAATTGAACTGTTGAGAAACAAATGAAAATTTTAATGATCTCCCTTTGGAAGTAAAGTTGGTTCTTTATCATGGTCTAATTAGCACTTACTGACCCACTCTTTAGGTTCTCTAATTTTACATAATTAACCTGCATGCAAAAGAGCCTTGTAAATGTTTTATTTTCATATGCTACATGTTGGAAAAACACAAGCAGTCTAGTACTGGAGGCTTCAGAAATTCCCAGGATCTTGGCCAGAGCTTTTCCATAGATACAGGCAGCATAGGTGCCTGGTGTCTACACTGACAGATTTGCACAGCTGTTGTTTCTCAGTTCAGTGTATAATGTACCCCTGACTCTATTAATGACTCCTAGACATTATTGGAAAGAATAACAAAGTAAATGGGCAGAATGAAAACCTATGTTATGAGGTCAGCTTGCAAATTACTCACCAATTTTAACTAAATAAAATCGTACTTTTTTGGTCTAATAGTAGCAATGAAGGTGTACATTGTGCCCCATTGACTTTCCCACAACAAATCCATATAGTTATGAGTCTGTAACTTCTGCTAAAATAGCAGCCTTCTAAATCAACTTTCCCTAAACTGAGAACGTCTACTACCTTCTTTATGGTTCACTGTCCCCGGACATTGGTGTTCATCTCCAGTTAGCCTAGTTTGTTCTCTACATAAACTTCTCTTGAATTATGTTTTGTAGATCAAGTTTGTCCTTAGAGCTGTTCCATCATTATCTGCTACTTGGCCTGCAAGGCCTTCCTTAAAGGCACCTCTCTCAAGGCACAATGATGACCTGTATCCCAGGGACTTGCTGAATCCAGAGTGTTTTAGAAGACAGAATGATTTCATTCCAAAAGCCTCAGGTATAGGGCTCATGTTGTACAAGGAACTTGTTTTAAAAGAAAGGGGGCAAAGGATTATCATAAGGCATGAAAATAAAGCAAGCTTAAGAGTATGAGGAGGGGATTCTGTTTTAAGATGTCACCATTTGCAGAAAATAGATCATACTATGTGGAAAATCATGAAGACTCCACCTCAAACTTATAGAAATAATAAACAAACTCAGTAAATGCACAGGATCCAAAATCAAAGTACAAATGGCTTTTGCATATCTGTACATTTATAATAAAGTATCAGAAAGAAAAATTAATAAAACAATTTTATCTATAATAGCACCAACAAGAATAATAGAAATAAACTTAACCAAGGTGAAAAATCTATACACAGAAAATTATAAAATATTGCTGAAAGAAGTTGAAGAAAACACAAATAAATGGAAAGATATTCTATGCTCTTGGATGGAAAGAATTGTTAAAATGTCCAAAACAATCTACAAATTCAATGCAATCCATATCAAAATTTCAATGCCATTTTTTTCTTGAATAGAAAAACATTCCTAAAATTTGTATAGACCCTCAAGAGACCCCAAGTGGCCAGAGCACTCTTGGTAAAGATGAACACGACTGGAGGCATCACACGCTCAGATTTTAAATTATATTACAAAGCTATAACTAAAATAGTATGCTGTCAGCATAAAAACAGACCTATAGAGTGATGGAACAGAATAGAGAGCCCAGAAACAAACCCACACATACACTGTCAATTATTACAAATGAACCAAGGATATACAGTGGAACAAGGGCAGATTATAATAAATGGTGCTGGGAAAACTGGGCAGCCAAATGCGAAACAATGAAACTGGACCACTATCTTCCATCATGAACAAAAATTAACTCAAAATACATTAAAGGCTTAAATGTAAGACCTTAAGCTATAAAACTTCTAGAAGAAAATATAGGTTGTAAGTTCCTTGACAAAGGTCTTGGCAATGATTTTTTTGGACTTCACACCAAAACCAGCAAAAGTAAAAATAAACTGGTGGGACTACATCAAATTTTAAAGGTTCTCTACAGCAAAACAAAACAAAACAAAACAAAACATCAACAAAATCAAAGGGCATCCTAGTGAATGAGAGAAAACATTTGCAAAGCATGCATCTGATAAGTGGTTAATATCAATGCATAAAGCACTTGTAAAACTCAATAGCAAAAAAAAAGCAAGCAATCTGATTTTTTAAATGGGTGGAGCATCTGAATAGACTTTTTTTCAAAGAAGATATACAGATAGCCGAGAGTACATGAAAAGATGCTAAACATCACTAATCACCACAGAAATGCAAATCAAAACCATGGAGATCACCTTGCACCTGTCAGAATGTCTATTATCGAAAAAATAACTGTTGAAGAGGATGAGAAATAAAGAGAAGGCTTGTTCACTGTTGGTGGGAATGTAAACTAATGCAGCCACTATGAAAACTAGTACTGAGATTACTCAAAAAGAAAAAAGTAAAACTACTATATAACCCAGCAATTCCATTTCTGAGTATGTATCTGAAGAAAACAAAACACTAATTCTAAAAGATATGTGCACCCCTGTGTTTACTGAAGCATTATTTACAATACCAAAGACATGAAAGTACCAAAATATGCACTGATAGATGACTGGATAAAGGAGGTGTGGTCTATTTATGTATCTAGCTACACTGGAATATTAGGCAGCCATAAAATTGAAATCTTGTCATTTGGGTTCAACTTGAAGGCATGATGCTAACTGAAAAAAGTCAGACAGAAAAAAATAAATTTTACATGATCTCACTAACATTTGGAATCTAAAAGAAAACCAATAAAACAATAAACAAAAAACAGCAAATAATATCCAAGCTCATAGATGTATACTTATAGATACTATTGGTGGTTGTTGGAGGCAGGAGAATGGGGCTTGGACACTATCAGTTAAGGAGCTCAAAAGGTATAAATTTCCACTTATAAAATTAATATGTCATGAGGATATTATGTGCAGCATGGTGATTGGTTCCAGACCTCTGTAGTAAAATGAGTGTCTCAATAAAGCTAGTTGTAAGTTTTTTGCTGGTGGTGTTGGGGGGGAGGAGTGTATCTTGCCTTTAATTTGTAAAAAATGCAATATCTGTGAAGCAGAATGAAAGGAGGTGTAAAACTATTTTTGTTTGCAGATTACATGATATTGCACATAGAGAGCCCCAAAGATTCCACCAAAAAACTAGTAGAACTGATAAATGAACTCAGCAAAGTAGCAGGATACAAAATTAATACTCAGAAATCAGTTGCATTTTATATGCCCATCATGAACTAACAGAAAGGGAAATTTTAAAAAATTTTATTCACAATTGCTTCAAAAAGAATAAAATATCTAGGAATAAACCTAACCAAGGATGTAAAAGAGCTTTAATTGGGAAATTATGACATTAAAGAAAGAAATTGAAGAAGATACAAATAAATAGAAGCACATACCATGTTCATGGATACCATGTTCATAGAACAAATTAACATCATTAAAATGTCAGTACTACCCAAAGCAATCTACAGATTCAATGCAATTCCTATCAATATTTCAATGATGTATTCACAGAACTAGAATAAATATTTCAAAAATTTTTATGGAACCACAAAAGGCCCCACATAGCAACAATGATCCTGAAAAAGAACAAAGTTGGAGGAATTATGCTGCCTAATATTAAACTATACTATAAGGTCATAGTAATCAAAACAGCCTTGTGCTGACATAAGAACAGACACATAGACCAATGGAACAGAATAGAGAGCCCAGAAGTAAACCTACAACTGTATAGTCAATTAATATTCAACAGAAGAAGCAAGCACATACAATGAGCTAAAGACAGTTAATTCAATAAATGGTGTTGGGAAGTTGTACAGATACATGCATAAAAATGAAACTAGATCACCTTACAGCATACAAAGAAATAAATTCAAAATGAATCAAACACTTAAATGTTAACCTGAAACCATAAAAATCCTAACAGAGGCAGCAAAATTTCGGACATTGCTTGTAGAAATTTTATCAGATATATCTCCCGAGGTAAGGGAAACAAAAGAAAAAATAAACAAATGGGACTTAATCAAACTAAAAAGTTTATATACAGCAAAGGAAATCATCAACAAAATAAAATGACAAACCACAGAATGAGAAAACATATTCACTGATATATCTGATAAGGGGTTAATATCCAAAATTTATAAAGTACTCACAAAACGGAACATGAAGAAAACAACCCAATTTAAAAATAGGCAAAGGATCTGAGTAGACACTTCTCCAAAGAGGACATACAGAGGGCCAAAAGACACATGAAAAGATGCTCAAAACCACTAATCATCAGAGAAATGTAAATTAAAACTACAATGAGATACCATCTCACACATGTCAAAATAACTATCATCAGTAAATCAAAAAACAACATGTTCTGGTAAGATGTGGAGAAAGGGGGACTTTTTTACACTGTTGGTGGAAATGAAGACTGGTGTAGTCATGGTGGAAAGCAGTATGGAGCTACCTCAGAAAATTAAAAATGGATCTGCCTTTTGACCCAGCAGTCTGGGAATATATCCAAAGGAACCCAAAACACGAATTCAGAAGAACATAAGCACCCTTATGTTCATTGCAATGTTATATATATATATATATTGCCAAGATATGGAAGTAGTCTTAAGTGTCCATCAGTAGATGAGTGGATGAAACAACTATGAGACATTTACACAATGGAATTCTACTAGGCTGTAAAAAAAAAGAAGAAAAATTCACCCTTTGCAACAGTCTGGATGGACCTAGAGAATGTTATGCTAAGTGAAATAAGCCAGTCAGAGAAAGACAAATACCATATGATTTTACTCATGTGTGGAATCTATCGAACAAACTGAACTAACAAGCAAAACAGAGACAGACTCATACGTGGAGAACAGATGACAGCTAGTGGGGGCGGGAGAGGTTAGGGAGCATAGGAATTGAGCAAAAAGGAAAAAAAAACCTCATGGATGTGGACAACAGGGTGGTGGCTGCTGGGGGTGAGGGGGGTTTAAGAGGACTAAATGGTAATGGAAAAAATATAATGAAGATTATATATTAAAAAAGAAGAAAAGAGGTCTACAACT
Source organism: Artibeus jamaicensis (assembly GCF_021234435.1). Classification (NCBI taxonomy): domain Eukaryota; kingdom Metazoa; phylum Chordata; class Mammalia; order Chiroptera; family Phyllostomidae; genus Artibeus; species Artibeus jamaicensis. The sequence goes on from NW_026521954.1 coordinate 6,156,564, forward strand.
GTGTATGGTGATGATTTTAACTGGACTTGTGATCATTTTGCAATACACAATTATTGAATCATTACACTGTATATCTGAAACTAATATAATGTTATGCCAACTATACCTCAATTTGAGAAAAGACAGTAGGGATATGATGCCAACCTGGAAATGTGAATAGGATTTTCAGGCTCAGCAGTCAGGCCACAGATTACTTCCAAAAGCTTGAGCCAATCAAGGTGCATAAGCAGAGGTGGATAAAGGTTGCACAGCCCAGTATCGCACAGATGCAAGAGGTTACCTACAGAGGCCCAAGCTGGGAAGGCAGCCTTGAAACAATGCAATTGCATGGATACCAGCCCAGCATTCAAGTTAGGGTCTGAGGAAACTAGAGGAAGCAGACTTTTTAACCAGGTGACTAGAAATTGCTCAAAATCTGGAAGAGATGTACAGATGTATACACTGCTGGGCTGGTGACCCCAGAACAGGAGGTGGTTTATCTTTTACCAGTGTTCGAGTCACTTTTCTGAGTGTGGGTTGGAGGCAGTGGGTGACTAAGGAATGGAGGGTTCACTATGCTTCCAGAGTTAGGCAGAGCCTTGCTGTTTGTAGCAAAGGGTGAATTCTCACTGAACCATTTCTTCCTTCTTGTCTTCCTATCCTTAACAAGTATCTTGAATTCCTCTTCTACCCTTTCATCTGATTTTTCTTTGAATTTCTACTGAAAAAGATGGTGATAATTATTTAAATAATATGACACTAGTTGTCAAAGGCATATTATTTTTCCCCTTTAATGAGGTAGGAGTAATAGTGGGGAAATTTTACATCTAGTTGGCATAAGCATTCTCAGAAAATTAAAATAAATGCAAAAGATGACATTTTACAAGATTGCTTTCCATTCTTCACATAATGAACAATTCAGTCACTGTTGAATAGCCCAATCTATTTTATTTCTTTGAACAAATTCCATTGTAAGAACCAACATCAGCCATGTGCTTCTAAAGCAGAAAGTAATTATCATTGCAATTAGCTTTTAGAAAGATACATGTCTTCCTTATGGCATTGCTTCTCATCTTCACCTTCCTCTCCAATTTGTATTCATATCATCAGAGTGGCTGTATAAAAAAGATTATTCCTTCTGCATCTACATATATAGCTCTGCTGAGAAACTCTGTAGAGATATTAAAATGTAGATAAGTGTTGCCTGACTCCATAAAGGCATATGTTACCCAGTATATAAGGTCTAGACATATTGCCAGGGTCTTCTGAGATTCCAAAAGATCTTCAGAAATATAGATGTTATCTTACACAGAGGAAAAATGTTCAAAAGAATTTCTTTCTGAATATTAATGGAAATGCCAGGCTTTTAAACTACTTTTTTGAACTCCATTATTCCCTGATTCTTCATAGTCTTTGTAGGAGGCAGGTACTTTTAACTATAACTGGCTATGCCTTAGTAAAATAGGAGACGAATGGGGGGTTGGACAGATGAGATGTCTTGTCCTTACTGTCAAGTTGTAAAGGCAAAAAGGGTCCAATCAGACGTGGCCTCTAAAATGTGCTAGGAAGACTGATATCCAAAGGGTTGATGATGTTAATCGCTTAACTCTCATGGTCAAACTCTCTAGCATCCACTGCAGCCCCCATTAAATGGCACCAAAGGAGAAGACAGAAAAGGTGCAGAAAAGATCTTACATATGTGTATAGCACATAGTCAGATTTTTATAAGACTATTTACTTGGTCATATAGAGTCATGTGGGTGATAGTTTCTCAGAATTTGGAAAACCAAGAAGTAAGATTGTTCTCTGAGAATTAAATGATAAAATCCACACTAAATTTTAAGAGAGAATCAAAGTCATCTGGAAGGGATGGTTTGGCGCCCCAAGCAGAGCAAGATGAGAGAAGATATTAATGAGTCTAAAAAAATTATTTATTAGAAAATAATTGACTTGGTAAGATGATAATCATATACAAAAGAATGAAATGGACCTTAAGATTTACTCAAAATGAATTAAGGACCTAAAAATAAGAATTAAAATCATAAAACTCTTAGAAGACACAGGGGAAAAGCTCTTTGACATTGATCCTGGCAATGATTTTTTGGATATGACACCAAAATCAAAAATTAGTGTGTGGGATTTCATTAAACTAAAAACTTTTACACAGCAAAGAACACTATCAACAAAATGAGAAGACAGTGTACAGAATGGAAGAGAATGCTTACAAATTATATATCCAATAAGGGGTTAATATCAAAATACATAGGAAAGTTATAATACAACAATAGCAAAAAAAAATAATAAACCAGTTAAACAATGGACAGAGTAACTCAACAGGCATTTTTTTTTCAAAGAAGACATACAAATGGCCAACAGGTACCCAAAATACACAACATCAGTAAGCATCAGGGGAATGTAAGTTGCATCCACCATGAGGTGTCATCTCACAGCTGTTAGAATTGTGTCACTGAAAAGGCGAAAGAGAACAAGTCCCGGTGCGGATGTGAAGAAAAGGTAGAGCCCTCAGTGGGGATGTGACTTGGCACAACCACTATGGAAAATGGTGTGGAAATTCCTTTACAAAGTATTAAAAAAACTACAAAGATCCAACAATACTACTTACTTCTGGGTATGTAGTCAAATGAATATATGGTATAACCTTCTAGTTATAAGACAAATAAATTCTAGGCATTTAATGGATGACATGGTGATGATTATAGTTAATAACATTCTGTCAGATATTTGAAAGGTGCTAAAAAAGAGAATCTTAATGTTCTGAACACACATACACAAAAGAAATGGTAATTATTTGATGTGATGGAGATGTTGGCTATCACTAGGATGGCAATGATTTTAATAATTTTGCAATATATAAGGATATGAAATCAACATGTGTACACCTTAAATGTATATGCGTCAATTATGTCTCCACAAAGCTGGAAAAAATAAAGTTTGGTCAAGGTGAAAGTCTTTGTCAAAAACATAAAAAAAGTAATTTCTACTCTGTAAGATAGTGTTACTTTTTTATTATACCCCATATATAGTTAAAACAAAAAAAGTGCCATCTGAGTCTTTTAAAACCTGGATTTTTTCAAACAAACAAACAAAAAAGGCAGACAATACCCATACTAGAGAAACATAAGAATTTATAAAATGAGAATAATTATTTCAGGTAAAATTTGACTTCAAAATCACCATCATGTAAATGAAAACATCATGACTCTGATAGTCAAACACTCAGAATCAAATACTAGCTCCCTGGGGTCACTCAGGGCCAGAAATCTGTGTCCCAGCCACCAGAGTATAAAGACCTCTAGTGCTAAGGGGTTCAGAAGGGTACGGCCCCAGCAGTGAGGCCAGATAACCCACAGACTGCATCCTAGCCCAGCCCCCAGCTATCAATGACTCAAAACAGTCCTCTAAAGCATCAGTATGATTCCAAGTCACCTAATGGTATCACAGAACAAAACCCAGCGTTATTTAAAGGATCACAAAATAGCCAGCATCCAGTAAAAGTCTGGTCTCCTACCTAGAATTACCTGGTGTGCAGTGAAACAGAAATGACATTCACCCCAGTAAAGAAATCAATCAGCAGGCTGGGAAATGCCACCAGCAGCAGAACTGGTATAGAAGGACTTTAAAACAGCCCTGATAAATGGACTGCCTGTGGCCAGACATGGGGAGGAAGCAGAGCATAAGGAGATAATAGGAAGACTCACAGATGACCTAAATGGAACTTCTAGAGATGAAAATTACAATAACTAGAATAAAAGCAGACACACAATCCCATTAAAGTTGGGAATTTGTAAAGAGACATACCACCAAACAGTTAAGCAGTAGCACAGAGCAACTAAGTTAAGGTCAAGGACTCAGAAATCACAGTGCCAGGTTCTTTTTCCTGGCTCTCAAATGACAACTGCTGGTCCCTGTTCCAGGTAGTTACTGTTGCTGTGCCTCAGTTTCCTTCTCTGTAAAATGTGTGCCACAATAACTTCTTCCCTGAGGATTGCTGTGAAGATTAAAATAGTTCATAAAGAACAAAAAAGTTTACAGGACACAAATTTGAACGGCTGTAAAAATCTTTGTAAACTAAAGTGAAAGACACATAACCCAGATATCTTCCCACACACATGCAGGAAGCAGGCTCCCTTCCAATTTACCTCCACTTTTGTTCTTGAGTTTTCTTAGCCATAGGGCCTAATCCAGGGCCTGCAGAGAGCTGGCCCTTTCTCTGCTCTGCTGGAGCTTAGGAGTGTCAGGAGGTCGAGGGGTGTTAGAGATGTGTTCGCTCCTCTCTGCTTCTGGCAGTCTGAAGCCCGTGGGAGGCCAGCCCCTATGAGAGGTCTAGGATGGCATTGCTCCTCCCACACGTGCCACTAATACCGTTCATCAAGCCGGCGTGTCATCCTCATACAGTTCTCAGGTAGTTAATCTCTGCGTGGAGTCCTTCCTAGGGCACGGCACCCCTCAGAGGTATTTCCCTGTTATTCTGCCTTTGACCTTGACAAACACCTCGTATACTTTGACATACTTCCAGGTTAAAGTGGAGCTCCCCCCCCCACCCTGCTCCCAGTCTATAAACTCAGCAAAATCACGTATACTGTCTGTAAGTGAATTCAGGAGTAAAATAGCTTCCCAACCCTGCTTCTTCAATGGAACAAGTTGGAAGGCATTTCAAAGGCCAGCCTGTGGGGACAACTTTGCCAGCAAATCCCCCCATCCACCACGGATGAGAGTGAAACTACCAAGACTTGATCTGCTTGGGGAGGAGAGGTGGCCAATATCTCAGAGGAGAAAGACCAGGAGCCCTTTCCTCAATAATTTTTACTGGGTTGTAATACACAGGAATACAGGTGGCAAGGATCAAATAGTAGATAATATTTCAAAGAAATCTGAGGGCTTAATCTGAGTCAGTGTCTGTCAGGTAAGGGGGTTGCAAAAACTTTGGGAGACATACTCATTTCCTGCTAGGACCCTTATCATATGAATGAAAGCACTCTTAGCAAAGCAGGCTTCACAGGACTTTAGGAACTCTTTCTTATGCCCGATCATCATGGATCCCATGCTAGCTGGCAAGGGGCTGTACCGCCTCCCCCATCACAGGTTTTCAGGCTTAAGTGGATTAGATCCAGGAAGCGCTTCTCTCAATGGAAATGGGGACTCGGGCTAGGTCAGATATAGCTGGGGGCGAGGGTGCATCGCTCCCCCTTTGTTGCAGTCCCCCCAGTCCATGATGGCCTCCCAAGTGATGGTGTCTTACTTAGGTTGCCCCTCCTCTGAGGCGTTGTACCCATCTCTGAATAACCAACCAAGCGTTGGGGGCAGGGGGATGAAGCAGAGGCAGCGTTGCTGCCAGAGACAAGCTTTGTCTCCTTAGTGGCTCAAAGCTGGAAGGTTGCTCACTCAGCCTTAGCCATAGGGGGCAGTTACAACTCCTGAAACCAGGCAGAGTGGTTCCCAACAGCAGCCCAGGTGATTCAGAGTTGGTTATCTGGGGCTGGGTCCCAGGCATTTATGTCTGTGAAGAGCTCCCTTGATGATGCTGACATGTACCCTGCATTGAGATCTGCCACGTTAGAGGAACACGGCGCCCTTGGCCATGAGCTGCGCCTGAGTGCAGGGGCCTCCGCGGTCCATTCCCACATGATTGTGTTCCAGAGAGGTGAGGACTTTGGTAACTGGGGGCCACCCCTAGGCTGCAGATTAGAACGTCCTAGAGCACAGGTGGCAAACGCAAGGCCCCAGGGCTGAATCCAGCCCTCCGCCTTGTTTTATCTGGCCTGGCACCTTGTTTCTACCTGGTCGCAGCACTGAGCTCTCACTTAACTGTTAAGGAGCAGGTACATTTACACAGTCCTAAAATTACATTTGGCCCTTTGAAGGCAACCATGATGCTGATGTGGCCCCCGTGAAAGTGAGTTTGACAGCCCTGTCCTAGAGAGAGTTTAACTATCCTGATGAGGGTCTTTCCTCAGGGATTCTCACTTAGTGATAACTTTGGGGTCTGAGCACCAGTAGTTCGGAAGGTCTTGGGTGGTTCCAACACACTGTCCTGAGGCGGGGAGGGGGGAGCAGGGAAGGGAAAGCTCCTCTTTAAAAGGGCGTGATGGGCAAGAGGGCCTTTGTTTTGTGCCCTGCGAAAGGATGGTCGTTCTCCCAGAGTCTCTGGGGCCTAAGGCAGAAGACTAGGGTCTGACCTAGGAAAATCTCCCCAAGATTTGAAATTTATTCAAGAGGGGTGTGTGGATTGAAAGAAAGAGATTTCACATAATGTTAGGACAACTTATATTTTTAAGGATGGAGAAACTATGTGTATTAAGTTTTAAGCCTTAGGAAAATTCTTCTGATTTAGAGGCAACTTTCAACATTTCATTGTAAAATATTAACTTAGGATTTTTTAAATGAATTTTTGAAGCAAGAAGGACGACAGGGTAGAATATTAGCAGGAAAAGAAGTTGAAGTCGATAGTGTGTGGCGATAGTGAGTGCTCCTGTGGGAAGGAAGGTCTTCCCGGGTGACAAGTGTGTGTTTCAGCACGAGCCGATGGTGGTTTCTGATGTGCCAAGAAAGTGACAGGGAAGGATTTCATCATCCAAGATAAAATAGGGTCTTTTCAGGTTTAAGTGACAAAAGAAAAACTAAAGAGAAATTGCCTTATGGAAAAAAAAAGATTGGGCAAAGGAGAAATAAATGTTGCCGTGAATCTACGGCAATTTCTATCTACGTGGTAGAAGCTTAAGTCATGGGAGGGCAACCAGAGGAGACATGGGCATGGACACATGGACACACACACACACACACACACAGTGTGCAGAGAGCCCAAGCCTTCCCAGGCTGAAGACAGTCAGAGAGGGAGAGAGAGAGAGAGAGAGAGCGCACATGACAGTCATAGATCAGCTGTCAAGTAGTCTCTCCATAAACAAGGAGCAAAGCTTCCCACCCTGGCCCGTGACTTCCTTCCTTAAGGATCAATGTGAATCTCATAGAGGGAAATACATTTCATTACGATTTAGAGCTGTTCTTTTCAAGGATAGAAGAGGATGCCAAATATATATATTGAGAGGATACTTGTAAGCTGATAAAAAAATCATGGATTTAAAAAAATTTTCCAACACCAACATGAAATGCAATTTAGGAAAATTCACACAGCCAAAATGTTGGAACTAAATGGAATCCAGGAGAAATAGGAAGGGAGGTGGGTAAAAGTCACTGAGGTTCCAGTGGGTAGGTAGGAATATCAGTGTTCTTGGTTGGAAACAGTTAACAGAAAGACATTTGAGGAGGAGAAGACAGAAAGTGTGGGTGTGAGAGAAAAATCCAAGGGAATTTTCTGCTGTGCCCTGGAAATATGAGTTGTATTTGGCCCTTGCTGCTGCAGCTCAGTGTATTGAGCACAGGCTTGTGAACCAAAGGATCGCAGTTTGATTCCCAGTCAGGGCACATGCCTGGGTTGCAGGCCAGTTCCCAGCAGGGGACGCACAAGAGGCAACCACACATTGATATTTCTCTCCCTCTCTCCTTCCCTTGCCTCTAAAGATACATAAATAAATCTTTTTAAAAAGAGTTGTATTTGTAGATAATGAGTCATTTCAGGTCCTTTAGTAACAAAGTAACTATTTCTGGGAGAATACCAGGTGCCATGAAACATGGGTATGGAGCAGAGAGACGATGGCATGTTGGAAAGAGTTTACGCCACCAAACAGACACATGAGGAGAGCAGGGTAAGATAGAGGAGTAGGGAACAGAGGGTTTATTGACAGTCATTACTGTGGTGCAGACAGGACCTGGAGGCCCCATGGGCAGACACTGGCCCGGTGCCCAGCGACTGGCTGCCACCCACAGTGGGCTAGCTGCGGAGGCCCTAGTTCCCAGCGTAAGTACTGTGTCTCGGCACTCCGTTTGCTCTGTGATCTCGGACTCATCCTGTGTTCTCTTTGAGTCCAGGCATCTTCCACTGAAAAGCCAGGGGTGATTTAAATTATTTTTTTAAATGAGTTTGACTATTTTATTTATTTTAAAAAATTACTGACTTTGTTGGAGCAACACTGGTTAATAAAATTGCATAGGTTTCAGGTGTACAATTCTATAATACATCATCTGTATAGTGTATTGTGTGTTCATCACCCAAAGTCAAGTCTCCTTCCATCACCATTTGTTGCCCTTTTACAGTCTTCTACTTCCCCCCACCCACCTTTTCCTCTGGTAAAACCCCATGGCGGTGTCTGTGTCCGTGAAGGATTTTTTCCCCTTAACCTCCTCACCTCTTTTCACCCAGCCCTCTGACCCCTCTCTCCTCTAACAGCAGTCTGTCTCATAGAAAAATAAATAGATATAAGGATTTTAGAAAAAGTACAGGATTAGTGGGAGAGAAAAGAGGAAAAAACTAGAATTAATAAATTAAAGACTAATTCTCTGGGGAAAAACACAAAATAGACATACACTATATAACCCAATACAAACGAAAAAATCAGAAAGTGCAAATTTATAAGTTAAAAAGTGATAAAGAGAAATAACTATTAAACCAAAAAAACTTTAGAAAAATCATGAGGTTATCCTATAAAATCCAAATGTATTTTAAAGCCTAGATGAGAGAAAAACAATAAAAAAATTACCAAATTCTACTCGAGTAGAAATAGAATGGTTAAACAAATATATTTTTACAACAGAAATAATGTTTTAGAAGAAACGCTATTCAAAATAGCACCATATCTAGACACTTTCATAAAGGAAGTCTTATCACATTGCAGAAAACTAGATAATCATAATGTTACATACAATTTTGAATGCTTTTAATCAGGCATACCCCTACTTTGATAAGAATAGTACTTAGAAACGTAGATGTAAAATTACAAATAAAACATTATCAAGTCAAATCTAGTACCACTTTAAAAATACACACCAATGAATTTTATTCTGGAGATGCAAGAATAATTCAGTAATAACTATCCATTTTTATATCTCAGTTCTAAAGCCAGTGACATACCCAGTTAATTGGATGAGTAAATATTTGGTTGCATTTCCACTGCTTACCACCAGGGGCAGCCTCATGGGTAGGCAGTCAGTGCAGCCACACAGGTGCTCATGCTTAAAAGCACACCCACTTGGATTAATGCTCTGTTGTAGTTGTTTAAAATTCTTAATTTTTTTCACACACAGTCTCTAATTTGACATAGGCAGATCTGGATTTGGATTCTGGTTGTCCCTCATTATCTACATGTCCTTGGGAAGTCACTGAACCTCTCTGTAGCATGCTCTTGTGCAGTGCTATGGTAGAGACAGAAGCTGGTATCAATACACAACATTGCCAAGCACATAGGAAGTGATACATATACATGGTAATTATTATTACTGTCATGTAGCCATTGCTGTGACTAGTTTTTCATTAAGTCTAGTGTTGGCATGAGAGAGACAGACAGAGAGAGAGGCAACTGGGTTGGAAGTATCAGAGATTATAAGGAAAAAGATGTCTTTAGCTGAGTCTTGATGGCTGAGCCCAGAACTGAGTTTATAAATGTAAGGTATATAGAAAGGCACCTAACAAACTGTAAATGCTAAATAGGTGATATATTATAATCTGAGGAAATCTGAGTCACACAAGAACTTTAAAAGGAGATGTCAAGGGCCAACTCACAGAGGATTAGATTAGTCTGTCACACTAAAGACCCTGAATGTGATCTTGCAGGCAGCAAAAAGCCACTCAAGTGTTTAAGTATAATTGTGATGGGATCTGACTTGCCTTCTAGAAATTGCTAAGGCAGCACTATAGAGACATGAAGAATTGTGGAATAAAAGTTGACTTCTCATTACCATTACTTTCCCAACTGGTACACCTGACAAAGACAATCTCAATTTCTTCCATAAATCACAGTGAGCATTGAGCAGATACGGTTCTGTTTAAGGAAGTGCCTCCCGGCCATAGTGTCTGTCCCCAGGAGGCATCTGGTGAAGATCAGCCATAATTCACATCCTAAACACTGCTGACACCCTGTACCCCCAGCTGAGAGTCAGGACATGCTCTACATTGCCACCTCTCATGCTATCTTTTTCAAACCAATCCAGGCTCATAGGGTCACAGCTGGTCCCCTTCCACCATTCCTGTTCTGTGACACCCAGTAGATGTCCCCACCGTGGGCTGGAGCTGCCAGAGAATCCTAGGCTGTGCTCATAGTCATTCACAGCAGGTGTAATGGCAGCCCATAAACAATGTATATAGCACACCCACTGTGCCTACAGCCCAGAAATAGGGTGACAGAAAACTGCCGCAGCAAAGAAAGCAGTGGGAGGTGGTGGCGGCTCTTGTGTTGTGTCTGACACCCTGCAACAGAGTCAGATTTTCCACGCCATCACGAATTGCCCAGCCTGACTAACAGTGCGACTCATACGTGGCCCCTCTGCCAATTTCTACCGTGTCTGACGGCCAAGGATTCGCCAGGCCTTGGACAAAATATTCTGAGAACATATTGTGACTTCTCTCCATGGGTGAAAGAAAATGTCCATTTGTCCTGCATGATCAATTATCTCTGGATTTCAACTTCATTTATTTACTCAGTTTTCACCAGCAACAACGATTTCAAATGGTGAGAAACAATTTCTTTGAGTACTGTATTTCATTTCAAATTTTTCAATAGCATCAATGCTAAATATGTTATTTCCTCTAGCATTTTAGGAGATTTTATTTGTTTTTGTGAGATAAAACCGTTTTGAACTCTCGCGGGGGAAAAAGCACAGGGCATGCAATAAAGCTATACTCTGAAAGTTCATTTCTCTAAAATGTATCCAGTTACCATCGAGCCCATTATTTAAAATATTCTTAGGCCAAAAAAATAAAGTCATTAACATTTAAAACCAAGCTTCTTTGTTATACGTAGAAACATAATTATTTTTTGGGTGGTAATTTTTTTCTGAGAACATGAAAACCATTTTTCAAAATGCCATTAGCTCAATGTCAGTCACTAAGTAATATTGAGCTGTTGTGTGTGGCTACCTTCTGCACTTCACATTTTCTCTTTTCTACAAAACATAATTCTCCACAGCTATTCCATAATTATCTTTACAACGATAGATGAAGGACCTTGTTACAGATTTCAACCTCCTCCAAAAAATGAGATTGAACACGGTGTCAGAGTGTTCAGATCTTCTGAAATAAAAACATTCTGGAGATTCAGTTTGTGTGACAACAACATGCATTTAACAAAACAAAAAAAATAATCAATTCCATGCCAGTGACAGGAGGTGATTCAGCTAGCTGGCTGGCAGTAAAGGTTGTTTAGCAGGTTTCAGATTCCTAATTGAGTGTCTAGCTTGCTAAGTAGCAGCTGGTCTTTAATTAGTTGAAAAATTATTACCACTAAGAGTTGCTTTAAAAAGAAAAAGGACAAAATAATTAAAAGGTTCAAATGCATATGGTGGACGCTTGCCCTCACTTGTCAATAGCGGTTTTCTTTCTTTATCACTAATAAGTTCTAAAATATTCCTACACCATTTACTTTTCAAAATGTAACTCATGTAAATGTAAAATTCTTAAAGATTCCCAGAATAGAATAGTAAAAAAAAACCAGCCACTTGCCATTTAATAATTCTTTTTGGCCATAGAATTATCTCCAACACTCCTTACCCCGTGAATCAAATATGCCATTTATAAGTGACTCTTAATAGCGAGCTTCATTTGCGAAGGGGTTAGTAAATTCCCTGACTTGATTTGTACTAAATACAGTGGCTCTGGTGACAACATCTGTGTGTTGCAGAGGACAGGGGGATCGCCTTTGCGCCCGGGTTCCATTTAATGGTTAGTGGGAAGTTATCCTTGCCTGGAGTAGGGAAATCCAACTTTGCCATGATTTTGTAGTGGTATTTCTACCGTTTTTAGAGATAAAGTTTTGTAAAAACTTAACATGAAACTACATTATTTAGAGATAGACCGGGCTGCACACATGCTGAACGCACCACGAAACTCTATAGTTAACTAAACACACAGGACAATGAATGCTCTTACCTCCCTCATTGCCAACACCGTGACTCTTGGACCAAGTACTTTTGAAAACATTTTGCTTCTGATGCTTTTTAGTTGGAGGTTGTAATTGAAGTAGAAAGGCTGTGAGTTTGGTCATAGATACAGATGGCAGAATTGCGTTTACCAGAAGAGAAGCAGGTAGGGGGAGAGTGAGGTGAATAAACAGGGTCAAACACAGGGAAACAGACCTCAGGTGGTGAGCACACTAGTGAAACACACAAACAAGATTAAATTACAATCTTGTACACCTGAGGTTTATGAAATGTTATTAACCACGTTACCCCAATTAATCCAATTAAAAAAACAGTGTATACATTTTGGTGCCAGTAAAATTGGATTCAAATTAAAGTTTTCCTTTTCACTGATGTAATGATCCTTAGCTAACCTTTGGCTCTATTTTTTTCTTCTGTGATGTAACAGTAACAATATCCAACTTGTTCGGTTATAATGAACTCCGCCAAGTAGCTAGCATGGCTGTTTCTGTACCGTAGTGCTCCATACATTCTTTCATTCTTTCTCACAGTTACTTCAATATGCATGTAATGTTTCACTTACCTGGAAGATTCATTTATGGGGCCCACCTCATGCTCTTGTGATATCCAGGAATGATGATTTATTTATCTCCAACTTAATTTTGAATAAACATACCATTTATTAACACATTTTTGAGGCTTGGCTACTTTTTGGAATATGAAGATCATTTGATTTATGTGCCATTCACCCCACAGTTGCTAGAGATAATGAGACTGATTTGAATGGAAATTTTGATATATTTACCTGGCGTCCTCCAGAAGTTGCTAATTCACACGAAGAGGAAACATTGTTATAAAGGCATCCGAGTCATTCTTTAACCGAATCCATGTTTCGATGAACAGAACCGTAGCTGTGCCAGCACAGCGATCCTTTTGGTCGCTCTAGGACACCACACCTTCTCTCTTGAGGGAATGAGAAGCTCATGTTTCCTGTTGTTAATTTTATGTTCTTCTTTCAATCACTTTCTTTTCTTGTTTTAATATCAGGGCTTCACATTAATTGCAGAATAATAAAAGGAATCATTTTCAGTTACGTGTTTTGTAATAATACTTGTCCTTACTTTTCCACTTACTTTCCAGCACTATCTAAAGTCTTTGCCCATGAAATTTTCCCATCATTATGTTCTGCATGTTGCCGAGTTCACTGCGGATGTTCAGTAAATATCAAATTATCACGATCAGGCAGTGCCAGTTGGGAGAAACACCAGCATGTGTTACAGTAAGATGCAAATCAGGCAATACAGATGAATAGCAAACATTTGGTTGACGGGTCTGATTTCACCCGGGCTGAGCATTTGATCATGCTCTGCTGTGGTCTGCCATACTGCCAGCTGACTTTTCTACAGATGCACTCCCCTATGAAGGGGGGGAGCTGGACACTAGCCCCCCCCAATGCACATCAGCAAGATGGGGATGATCGTGAAACAATTTTATCCGTTTTCAAGACCTAACTGTTGTGACACAATGGAAAACCTCATCGTTACACACTGTTACAAATATCTGTGGTTACGACTGCTACACAACTATGATACTCACCCATGCCATCACTCTCAAAGACACCCAAGTGACATTTTCCTTCTCCCTGCCCTTGGTTTTCCCTGATTCATGACAGCTGGAGAACTCTTTGGCATAATCTCTTGCAGCCTTGCTAGAATATTTAAAGTTTGACTGTTCCAGCTCATGGGGTTTCAGTGGCTGTTTTTGAGTTGGTTAAGGATAAGACTTAAGCAGTAATGGAGGGTCTCCTGGCAGATGTGTCCTGGATGGACTGGAGGTGGAGGTCTTGGATTGGTGGTGATCTGCACAGGGTTTTAGGGTAAACATGAATCTAAGAAAGTCACAGAAAAAGGAAGCCTGCCACAGAGATTCTTGTATGATTTCTTTTTTCTTTTCTCTCAGTACTCCAGTGTTGCCTAGACACCAACCCTACAAGAAACTCTCCAGTTCTGAGAGTTTTTGCTTCTTAACAACCTTAAAGTCAACTTAATACAACATGCCACATCTTGTTATCCTTGCTCAACAATTAACACAGAATCTTCTGGGTTACTCGCTCTTCCTCCCAACCCCTTTTATATCTAAAAATATTTTTTCATAAACATCCACCGTTCAGCTCTAGTTCTACTTTTCCATCTACAATTTGACTCTCCTCTGAAGGTAATGCTCCCCGCAACTTTCTTGAGAAAAATCTATTCTGGAAACCACCTTGGGATGTGGTTGTTATCTTGTAACTCTCCACGGTGCATCTAAATTAATACTTCTAAGTACATGTACTTTGCCTTTTTGCATCAGCCTTAACTCCTCCCCTAGCTACATCCCATTGATTGACTGCTCACTCCTTGCCCATTGAAAGCAAAGTATCTGGCATATAGTCTTCATTTGCCTCCAATTTCTGCCACCCTCCTAGATAAGATTTGCCCAACCTCCTAGTCTCTCATTCTTAAATCTCCTCACATCAAATGGTCTTACCTCCTATTTTACAAGAGTCACCTACATGCATGGCTGTAATCCTTAAACATTAACTTAGCTCGGATCTTAAGTCCAGTTTCAGACAATAGTTTTGTCTCCTTCACATTTTTCCTCTCAACTATTTCTAACATCGACCCATAAACCTCATAGGCATGGTTACCCATCAGTTATTGATTTCCCCTGTCTACTTGCAATCACCAGTCTGAGTTTCCTTTTCAAAAGATCATTATATAGATATGTTGTATTTGCCATTTGTTTTACCATTGATTATCTTCTCTTTACCTGACTAATACCTACACATCATTCTTGTCTTGACTCAGTTTTTTATTCCTATGGATTGCCTTCCCCTTGGTCTAACCACACATACATGCACACACACTATTCTTTTGAAGAGCATGCGATGGAAGTTGCTCTAAAGGTTTTTTATGTGTGAAAAGGCTGGGCCACAATAACCAGGTATTCTAGATATGTACATGTGAGGTTGTTTTTTGGATGAGATGACCATTTACATCAGTGAACTGTGAATACAGCAGGTTGCCCTTCATAATGTGGGTGGGCCTCATCTAAGCAGTAGAAAAGCACTGATAGAACAAAGACTGACCTCCCTCCGAACAAGAAGGGTTTCTGCCATCACATAGCCTTTGGACTTGACATGCAGCCTGGGCTCTTCCTTAGGTTTCCAGCCCACCAGCCTACAGTGCAGATTTGGACTTGCAAGGCTTCCTAATGACATGCTCCAACTCTGTCTCAATGTGTGCATATCCTATAGTCTTTGTCTCTCTGGACAATCTTGACTAATAAGGTTGCTGAGGTCAGTTATGGTCATATCTGATTGACCAGAAGTTAGCCACACCTGCCTGCCCGACAAGCTAGTAAATGCCTTTTTAATTGAGTGATGCATATGCCCAAACAAAATTCTATTTAAATGGGAGATGGGGAGAATAAATATTGGCAGAAATTAATCTTACTCATTTGCTTAAATAATGTGTTTGTAATTTATTTCCTAAGTACCTTAGATCACACAGATCTCTGTTGCGGTGTGTTGGGGACCACTTTGTGTGGTTTTGGAGACTGTAGCCCCGCACGGCCTTGCCTGTCTCAACTGGAATGCCTGGAATGCAGGCGGCAGGCACAACCCAAGGCTAACACCGAGGGCTCCTGTGGGAAGTCAGGCCTGAAGTACACATTGTATCCTTTGAAGCTTGCTTTGCTTTGCTGTAGCCCTGTTGGTGTAAAACAGATGCTTAAGTTCAAAGCATCAGGCTCGAACTCCTTAACTTAGGAAATATGCCTTAACAACCTTCCTGGACCAGCATGTCTAACAGACCTTGACCTGAGGCAGATCTCTGTGTTTCTTCCATTTTCATCTATAGATAATATCAATTTTTTATAACTATAGCCTTTGGACATTGATTGATGAGCTAGGCCCGTATGTTGTATATCCTTGCACGTACAAACCCGAATAAAAGCCATTTTAGAGAAGGCCTTGAGGCATTCTCCACTAGATGGAATCGCCACTCCCTTTCCTGCTAGAACAACAGGTTGTGTCCAGACGACTTATTCTTATCCATAGTGGCAGGGAGAGCTCTGCAAATGGGGCATCCCACAGTGGTGCCCACATTTAGAAGACAGGCTTAGGATTAGGTTCGTAATTTTTCAGGGATTCTCACAAATATACATTTTGTTTTAACAGTCAAGCTTTTGAGAGGTTTTGAGAGAATTCTATTCCTTATTCCTAAGTATCATAGTTGTAACAATTCTAGGCTGCTGCTGATGGATCACAGAGCTATATGCTTTAGGTAGTACAAGAGCTGGTGGGTTGGATTGACAACCTTGGAGGGAAAATTGAGGACCCTGACAAGCACCCGAGTCAGCAGAGGACATTCCAACTCCTCAGGCAGAGCCTCAGTAACTTTTGAGTCTGCCCTAAAGTAGGGATAAATAAGTATTAGAGGTCCCCAAAGCTACCATTTATGGCCATAATAATTTTAGACTAAAAGCAGTTTAAACTTGGTATGTTAGACTGCATACTGACAAACTAACTCATTTTATTGTAAATTTGAAATTATTTAAATTTCAATGCTATAAGTGTTCAGTAAGTAGATTTAACTTAATTATTGGATAATGACAATATACTTCGTCTAAGACAAACATATAGAAAAAGATATAGAAAAATACACATAACCATATATCAATTTTGTTATTTTTTTCCTCCATTCTTCAGTATCTTGTTACCCCAAGTCACTCTCATCTCTTGCCTCCTCTCTAGTCTTCCTGCTTCCACCTTTTCTTCTCTATACTTTATTCTTCTGCTTAGAAATCCTCACTCAGTGTAGTAGCCAAAGTAGTTACAGTAACTTTTAAAAAATGTCCAAGTGTGGACCCTCACTGCTCTCTGGCCCTTTCTTTGCATTCTGCCTTTACTTTCTACATAGCAGTCATGCAATTTGCTGTTTCTTGGGCACACCAAGAAACATTTCTCCTCAAGACCTTTGCACATGCTGTTCCCTCTGCTCGGGACACTCTTATCCCTTTCTTAGATCTTGGTTTAAATACCAGTCTATCAATCAGACATTCTCCGACGATCCTTCTCTGTAAAAGAATAGCACTGCCCATATTTCAGCTCTGCTTGTCTTCCTCATCCTAGTTTACTTTACTCTGTATGGCCTATTACTATATGAGATGCATTGTGGTTTGGCTCTTGTCTGTCTCTCTCCAATAATGTAAGGCACACGAGGGGAAGGACCTAGTTTCTTGTTTCCTGCTGTATCCTTAGCATCAGGAGCAGCACCGGGCAGGCAGGGCACTTCCTACTGCATTTGCTAAATGCATAAAGGAACGCCTGTCTCACTTACAATGCACCGACATGAATGATTTGACAAGAAACAGATAACTGTTAAAAGACTTGACCCTAAATTGAATATATAGTTGCAAATGAGTTTCATGACAATTATCTCTGATTTTTTTCTCTTTAAGTTTTCCACTGTCACTTTATGTCCCAGGCTTCAGACTTTACAGGCTTGTATGATTTCAAATAGCACATGGTAAAACAAATGAGCAGGGGGTCGACACCGCTTGACCTTTAAATGACAATGAGAGCAAAAGAGCAGAATGAATGTGGCCTTGTCAGACTCTCATAAAAATAGAAAATTTCCAGCGGCCTCAGAGAAGGTCAATAAAAAAGCTCCATACATGGAGAAGGAAATCAACAGAAAGTTTTTCTTCAAGGGGTGACAGACAGAGGTCTCTCAATGAATGTATAATGAGGTCCATCCAAGTCATTCAAATTACAGAATGGACAAGAGGTTGTGAGATTTATTGACATTTTCAAGCAGGGCATGACTGTTTTAGAGAAATAATATATTTTGAAAGGTAACACATGATCAAGTTATAAAAACTCAGAGTATCAAAGAACCAAACTAACAGGTGGTCCTTACCTGACATATCTCTTCTCTGATTCCCCTCCTCAGGGACACCCACTGGCGCTAATCAGTTTCATAAATTTCTAAGCATATTCTCTACAAAAACAATTTGGATGACATTTTATTTAAAAGTTCTCTTAACTCTGAAGGATTTAGGCAACAACTATAGAAGGTATTAGAACAGCATTAGTGTACACAGCAAACAGATTTTATGAAAATTAGTATTTGTCCAAATTGCTTCTTTTATATACATGTGTGTGCAAAATGTTACGGGTGTAGTTGAAACCACTACTGCATTCTTACTCACTCATTCCCAGAGACAAACACAGTCTTAGAGCTGGTCTGTGCCTTTTCTAATTTTTTCAATACTTATCCTTACATATATACCCATAACAATATACAGATTTGAATCACTTCTTAATTTATTTAAGTCCTAACATACTTTACCTTTTGTAACTTGTGTTTTAATTTGATATAATTTTAAAATTAATACTTATTTGACGCATATAGCCCTCGTTCATTCATTTTAAGTAACTACCAGATAGTTTCCCATTTATGAATCTACCCTAATTATTTATGTATCCAATTAAGGCACATTAAATTGATTTCCAACTTTACTATTTATAAACAGTTCTGTTATCTGCATCCTTATACTTGTTCTCTTGTGTACATCTGCAAGAACATCCATATAAGTAGAATTACCTGTTTGAAAGGTTTGTGCATATTTAATTTTGATAGGTATAGTCAAAGTCGTTTTGAAATCTGTCAAACTTTTTATACCACCAGTAGCAATCTTTGAGTACTTACACATATTCTTACCGGGCCTTGGCTAGAGATGAAAACATGGCCATAGCATTTTATAGCTGCGGTACTTCCTTTAAGAGGGAGAGTCTGTTATCCCACCTACTGAGTTTGGGCTTTAACCAACAGACTGTAGTAGAAATTACATAATGTGAGTTTTAAAGCTTAGGTCTCAAGAGACCTTGAAGATTCTACCTTCTCTGCTTTAGAATATATGTGTGTGTTTGTGTGTGTATGAGACTGGGTGAGGGAGCTCAGTCTGTCTTACTAGAGAAAAATAGAACATGGGAAAAGACAAGAGATGCCATGGCCAACGGCCAGACACATGAGTGAGGCCGCCTTGGACGATGCAGCCCACTCAAGCCAACAGATGACTGTAACTGCATGAGTGATCCTCAACAAGACCAACCCAAAACTGAACCTAGCCCAACATTTTCATCCTCAGGATCCTGGGCCAATAATGGTTGTGTTAAGCTACTAAGTTTGGGGATGGTTTATTCTGCAGCAAAAGGTTACTCAATACCCTTGATGTTATCAGATATTTAACTTGACAGTGTGATTTGGATCTTTCTACTTAGGACAATGGAATTCATCATCTAAGCATCCTTCAGTAGTCCTCATATCAGAAGAATGATTTGAGATATCAATCAGTAGACCATCCAACGAACAGTGGCTTAAACAAGAGGAAGTCTTTTTCTTAACACAGGTCTAGAGGTGGGCCATAGCTGACATCTGTTCTGTGATTTAGTGTTATGTCTCTAGGTTATCCTTTCTGTGATTCTCTTTTACCTCAAGGTCAAAAGTCCACTTGTACATCTGCATGCATCAAAAGGCCGAGCGTTTTTCCTTATCCACCATGGTCTTCCCAATTATAACAGAACCTCCCAGAGGATTTTGACCAAAATACTCACTCAAGGCCAAGGACTAGTGCATGTTCTTTCAGATTAAAGAAAATCTGTAAAAAAATGTTGTTTAGTTAGAGAATATGGGTAGAATCATTTTTTAGTTAAATAAGGAATAGTGTCGGCCAGACTTTGTGAAATATTTGTATAATTTTGTTCCTACAGTTCTCACACATGCTCATCTAGACATTTTTTTCTAGGGAAGGGAAGACAAATTGTGTTATGACAGCAAATGGGATATTTGGTTTAAATAACATGTCTTAATTGGTTCTTGCTGGTGTTTAGAAATATTATTGACTTTCTGATTTTGATATTATAATAACAGTGTTGCTGAATTTGTTTATTTGGTTGAATAGTCTGTAAAATTTCGTGGCTTTTTTGTGTAGGTAATCATATAAATTGTGAGAAAGAACAACTGCAGTTCTTCTTATTTTCCCGCATTTATTTTCCTTGTTTTTGTTTTTGTTTTTTTGCACCAATTAGAACCACTATTAAAATGCTGAAGAAGAGGAGGCAGTGGTTAATAATCGATACTTATACTCCACAGGTTGATTTTTCCAAGCATTCTGATGAGAAATTTGCTCTGTATTATTTAATGTTTTTGATGTAACTGCTGTTTCGTATTTGTGCTCTCTCTTCTCTCTGTCTTTAAGAATGGGAAGATTTATTGTTTTAATAGGTGTGGATTCTTTTGTGTAGAAATTTTTCTTATACTTTTTGTTATGAGAATTGTTGTTCACCAGTAACTGTTTTAAGATGATTCTATTATGTTAATTAAATCTTGGGATAGGCTAATTCTCCTTTTTTAAAAAAAAGGTCTGTTAACTCTTTCTCATGTTGGATCATTTCCTGTAGGATCAGTAATAGGTTTTCTTTTTAATTCCACTAACTCCCACATTCAAATTCATTAACCTACCTTTATCTAAATGCGTATATGCTACCTACCCTCCTATAGTATAAGCTTCAGATTTTTGATTTGTATGCTTCTTACCTACCAGTATGTTCCAGTAATTCTCAATTCTTTTTCCTTGTTCATAAGTGTCTTCCCCTCTATTATTTTAATCAGCCTTGAATTATACTAAAGTATTTCCAAATGACATCAACATTCAACTAATTCCTTACTCTCTACCACCCTTTTCATCAAAAATTCCCAGGGAGAGATTTTTTAAAACGGCTGTAACAATTTCTTACTCCTTTTTTCTTTCTTGAGTTCACTCTAGAAATGGTTTCACTCCACTTAGTTAAAGGTGATCATTTCTCAAGGGATACAGAAGCCACCTTTATATAATTCTAACTTCCCATAGTCTCTGGGATGAGGGGCTATTTTAATGATCTTTCTTTCTTTTTCCTCCTGACATTTTAATTTATTTATTTATTTAAATTGTTGTTCAAGTACAGTTTTCTGCCTTTTCCCCCCACCCCTCTCCACCACCCCAACCCTCCCTGCTCCCTCCCCTGTTGCCACCCCCTTTATTATTGTCCATGTGTCCTTTATAATTGTTCCTGTAAACCCTTCACCCTCTTGCCCCATTTCCCTACCCTCTCCCCTCTGATCACTGTCAGCCTGTTCTCAATTTCAATGTCTTTGTCTATACTTTGCTTACTTGTTCGTTTTGTTGATCAGGTTCCTGTTAAAGGTAAGATCATACGGTATTTGTCTCTACAGTGTTTCACTGGTCATGTTTTAAATCTGGTGAAATTAATCTTCCTCATTGATTTTACTCCCGTAATTTCATATATATTTTTGGATATTTATTTTTATATTAACTTTACTATCAATTTTTTTAACTCAAACATATCAACAAACACTTGTTGGCATTGGTATTTGTTTTGGGTTCATATCAAATTTGAACCTTCCTTTTTCCATATACACACATACATAAACATGCTGGAAGACTTAACATGGCTATGAAGATATTCTATTCAAGGACATTTTCTACTTGCTTATGTCTACTTTAATGTTCTTTTGGGGTTTTCAAAAATTTCATCATATGCGTTTTAAATAGTTTTTATTTATTACATTTACTTCTAGATATTTCAGCTTTACTAAGGTAGTGTATACAGCTTTTTCTCTTACATTATAGCTTCTAAATTTTTACCTAAAATAAAAGCTTTTTATTTTTAACATTAATTTTATATTCTGCTAATGCTAATTTTTGACTTATCATTAACTGTTATAAGAATTAATGTCAAATCACCTAGCTAATAGATATAATTTTACTTTTTATTTCAATTCTTAAGCCTTGATTTTCTTGTCTAATTCCATTGGACTCAGATCTCTAGCCCATTGTGAACTAAGGATGGAAAAGGGGGGGAGGCTTGCCTTACTTCTGGTTATTGTGTGGGGGCCTTAATCTTTATGTTACTAGAATTCTTGGCACCCAGTAAGTGCTCACTGTTTGACTTTGAGTAGGTAATTTTGTGTGAATATTTGTTTGAGAGTTACATTGTTTCTGTTCTCCTTTAAATGGAAGGAATCTAAAGTGTGCTGCAAACTTGCTGGAGCAATCACTTAAAGATCTGTAAATGAGAACTGCATTCTTCAGTATTTCACGTTTTCTTTTATGGTGATAATATCATGAGCAGATTTTATATTGGAAAAGTGTTCAAAAGAGTTTCACACCAAGAAAGAGAGAACACCGCAGAGAGTATCTTTCACTAAAAAATGCTTTTTTGTCCTTTAAAACCTGATGCTGATAATTGAACATAAATATCATTTGTAGAAAATAAAGCTTTGTTAAACACTACAAATGTATTAATATGTAATATACCATATGTGTAGTAACTCTTTCTAAATCTTTCCAAATACAAACCTACATTTTCTTGCTTTGAAACCTATTCATTGCATTCACAAACTTTGGGATGTAATTCTATTTTATTTTATTTACTTTAATGCGTATTTCCTGCATAAAATGTGTTAAAGCAGGCAAGACAATTCAAAGTTTCTTAGTGACTTTAGGAAGCCATAGAGTGGCCAGCCTTTGACAAAATACTCCGTGTCCTTCGCGGGAAAGGGTGGAGTTCTGAGTGAAAAGCGCACTCCCAAGGGGAGTTCTGACCATCAGCAACACGAGCTACCTGGTGCGCGGGCTGTCTCAGGGCCGTAGAGTCGACCCGGAGGGGAGCTGGATGTACAGCATGAAGGAGCGTGTGTGCACTTAGGGACCACACAGTCCTCTCACGTGGCTCTTCTCAGCTCTCAGGAGCTGTGTGTTTTGGAAACCATGGCTGGATAAGAAGTTTTAAGTGGATCACATGTGCTTCTGCTGTAGATTTGATGCAGTTGTACAGTCCGGGATGAAGATATGCAGCACAAGTCAGAAACTACCTGCCGTGTTTATATTAAAATAAACAGATCCACTGATACACATATTGAAAAGGCTAGAACACACTTAAAACCAAATAAAGATGAAAAAGTGGGGATTGGCTGAGTGAAGGGGGGCTGCAGGGAGGGGGGTAAAAAGGGGGAAACTTGGGACAACTGTAATAACAAACAATAAAAAATAAAACAATGAAATAGATATGTAAAAAGAAAAAGTCAGCGTTATAAAGACATCCACGATGATAGCCGGCTAGATGGAGTAATTAAAATAGTAAGTTGAGCAATGGAGAGGTGGCATGTTTTCTATTAAAGGAAGTATATTTTACTGACCTGAGGCCCAAGTCATACCTAACAGAAATTAAATGTCCTGAGGTCATGGAATTACTACTTTTTGCCTCAGAAGAATTTTATATCAACTGACATAGCTTCCAAGTGAAAACCACAGCCTTGTCTAAAATGGCTGTATATCACGATGGACATTTTCTGAATATAGACATCAGTTCACACACTTTAAAGCCACAGATTAAGCATCCTCTGTAAATTATTATAAAATGATAAATAACTTGAAAAATTTACACAGAGAGGCACTTCATTTATAATCATTCCACCATACTTCAGATATTTTGAGACTATTGACACATCTAACACATTACTGACTTAAACGATAGAATGCCGGTGATTAGTATCAGTCATAAGTTTAACAGTACTTCCACTCACACCGGTTTATTTAGGGAAGAGTCTAAACATGCCATCCTGTGTCCTTCCCTATGAAAGGAGAAATGTCGCCCTCCATCCTCTTTTCTGTGTTTGAGATTTCGCTGATTCTACCCCTGTGTTTACTTAAAGCTTTAAAATTGTAAAACATGCCACACATTCAAAAGTGTGTAGGTGGTTATAGGTGGGTTTAAATAATAATAATGGGAAAACATGTATGCAGAATTCCCACAATAAGAAATGGTGGTGCATGTAAATAAAATTTTTCATTACAGTTGACATTCAACATTGTATTAGTTTCAGATGTACAGCATACTGGATGGACATTTATATAATTACACATAGACCCCCCAGTAAGCCTAGTACCCCCTGACACCACACGTGGTTATGACAGTATTATTCACGATATTACCTGTACTGTACTTCAGATTCCCATGACTATTTTGTAACTGCCAACTTTTTACTTTTTAACCCTTTTCCTTTTTTACCCAGTTCCCCAGCCCCCTCCCATCTGGCAACCTGTTTGTTCTCTGCATCTGTGAGTCATTTATGTTTTGTTGTTTGTTTGTTAATTAATTATTTTTTGGATTCCACATATAAGTGAAATCATATGGTATTTGTCTTTCTCTGTCTGACTTATTTCGCTCAGCATCATACCCTTAGGTGCTTTTATGTTCTCTCAAATGGTTAAGATTTCTTCTTTTTTGTGTGTGACTAATATTCCAGAATCCTGGTGCATTTCAAGATGCTCTGTGCTCCCCAATTGTGTTCCTTATCTCCCTGCCAGAGGTGACTGATAATGACAGGCAGGGATTCACTGCCACTCAGTGTGCTCTCTGGGTGTTTCTGAGTGGCTGTGGTGACAAGGCCCTGTGGCAAAGTAAGGCAGGGAAACGAACGTGTCAACCTGGTGTTAAGGCAGAGTTTGTTTCCTGTGGGAGTTCACAGAGCCCTGCTGTGGTGACGAACATGGAAATCTATAGGCAGTTTTATATTCTGTAAGCTTACCATGGGTCCTATTTTACAAGATACAAATCTAGGGATTTTATCAAACTTCTGTGTGATTTATAATGAACTGAAAATCAGAAAAATATAGCCATTTTCTTATAAAACTTGAAGGTATGGAAACTGAACCTGTAAGGTGTATGAGCAAGGTAGAAACTAAACTCACAATCTCAGGGGTGTAAAAGAGTAAAGATTTGTTTCTCATTCACACTAGACGTTCATCACAGGTTTGCTGGGCTCTGGCCTGGGCTGTCTTCCCTTTGAGCCAACTTCTCTAGAATGTTGCTGATCAAGACATTTGCTCTTAATTCCCCTGGAAGAACTCATCAAATAGCTCCACCCAGGAAATCTTTGGGGAACATAGGATTAATGGATTCAGTTTTTAGGGCTTCTATAACAAATTACCACAAACAAGCTTAAAGCAGCAGAAATGTGTTCTCTCACAATTTTAGAGGGCGGAATTCTAAGTCAAGGTTCAGCATGTGTTCATTCCCCCTGAGAATCTAGCAGATGACTCTTCCTGGCCTCTGCTGGTTTCTGGTGGCTCCACAACCCCAAATCTCTGCCATTACCTTATGTGGGCTTCTGTTCTTCCTGTCCGTGTCTCCTTGTTTTATAAGGTCACCTGTCATTGGATTCAAGTCCTCCTGGGGTAATCCAGTGTGATCTCATGTGGAGGTACAGAACTTGATGGCATCTGCAAAGATGTTTTCCCAATACAGACACATTCTCAGGTGTCAAGTAAATGAATGTATCTTTTGGGCAGCCACTATTCAACCTGTTACAGGTACCAGTTTAAATGCACTGTACTTGATATTGTTCTAGTATATTTAGATGTTCCACTCAGAACTGTATGGGTATAATGCCAATTTTAATTTACATCGTTTTCTATTTTTTCTTTGAATTCTGATGATCTCATACATACATACATACATACATACATAATATTTTCATATATATTTACTAAATGTATAGAAAAGTTACTTTCTTCTGAGGTTGCAGATGAGTTCTGTTTGCTTAACATGATTATTGATGATACTTGATGCCTTTTTTAAAAGTAGTTTACAGTGCTGTAGAGCAGCTTTGCTCAGAAACATTAAAATAATTTCACACTTATTTTATTTTCTGTTTCAAAGAGAAACAAGTTTTGAAATTTTCTTTTAAAGTGAAGGAAAATGATTACAAAGAACACTCCATTTTACCCCCTGTGATTAACAGTAGCAGTGAAAATTCTGGCTTCAAAAACATTGGCTTTAGTTGTTGGTTCCACTAACCACATGACCCGAGGCTCATTTCTTAATTTCATTTCTTATCTGTAATATTGCATAATACTTCTGCCTATCTGTGATTCAGAGCCTTTTAAGTTTTAGAACACTGCTAATATTCAATAGGTACTTACTAAATGCCCATGATAAATATAAGGATTATATTTTACGTTATTTTATAGATACTATACTTATTACTAAAGACAACATTTCCTAAAAGCAACAGAGTATAAACTTACTTTGTAATAGTTTGATTTTCCATTAAGAGTGAATTCAAAGTTATTCTGGAAGGGACAACTGGCCTACAGAGGTATTCCCTTGACTTCCCTCTCAGAGGAATTGGGATAGTCTTCTATTCAGAATATAGTCTGGCCACGCTCCTCAGTCCTCTACCTATTCTTTATTCTCATTACAGAGTTATGGTTTTGCACTTCATTGTTAACAGAGAAGAGGTGTATTGTAAGAACTCGCAAGTGAACACAGAATCAAACTCCCTGCTGTATCCTATTTTTCAAAAGATTATGGAAGACTGGCTTGCTTCACTTAGCATAATACTCTCCAAGTCCATCCATGCTGCTGCAAAGGGTCAGGTTTCCTTAGTTTTTACTGCTGTGTACTATTCTTCCATTGTGGAAGTTTACTACAACTATTTTATGCTCTCATCTACGGATGGGACCTTGGTCTGTTTCCAGATCTTGGCTATTGTAAATAATGCTGATATGAAAATAGGGGTATATATATTCCTTAGAATTGGTGTTTTGGGATTCTTAGGCTATAAGTATATTCCCAGAAGTAGGATTGCTGAGTTGAAAGGCAGTTCTGTTTCAAATTTTTTGAGGAAACTCCATGCCGTTTTCCACAGTGGCGGCACCAGTCTACATTTATCAGCTGTTAGTTTTAACATCTATTAGATATTAAAAATTATTTACACAAAACATTGTAAACTGCTTTGAAATAAACAAAAGAACAAAATCTACATATTAATGTTTGGATCTTTCATAAGGTTTTATTTCATCAGAGCATATACATGTTTGCCATACACCTAAAATTTTTCTTCTATAGAAGTTTACTTATGGGAAAAACAACTCTACATGACAGATAGTTATAATACATAGGGTAAGACAACCTATTGGGAGAATTACTTTTGTTCTATGAGGTATACCTCTTCAATTAAATTTTATAATGCAGAATTTAGGTTTATACCAGGCAAAGGTTAAAATTTCTATGTTAATACACATATTTTATAAAAATATGAGTCTAGTGTTATGTCTTTTCATATCCATGTCTGCAAAAATGCTAAATTCAGACACTCAAGGAGATATGCCTCATCAGAAGTAAAATTATACAAAATAGCCATCACAGTCTTTCTCCATAAACTATGGGCATATTTTAATTAAAAACTACACGACAAATAAATCATTAGAGAAAAAGTTAGTTTCTCATGTTAACATACATTTGTCAAAAGCAATGATCTCTTTTGGATCTTTCTCTTTGAGCGCTCAGAAGTGACAAGCATTCGTTACATCCGCTCAACTAACAATGAGGCTGCCTCTCACAAAAGACAAATGAAAAGAATTGGATTAATTTGGTTATAAAGAGATTTACATTTTGCTGGTTCTTACACGTCTTTTGGAGATTGATGAGTAAGAAATGAGATAAGAAAGCCCTTCAGAAGCCACTATAGCTGAATATGGTAGAAAAATGGCTGTTGCTGGAAGATGAATCAAGCTTCTGTCAGGTAAAGCCAAGGAAAATTCTCTTGTGTTATCAACTCATCTTACCAGGGAGGGAATATTATACAAGATGTATGGCATCACTCTTTCCCTCTCCCAGAGCCAGGCGGTTGCACACCACCTCGATCTAACAAGAATTCTGTACCTTCACTTTATTTATTTACCAACTAAGCCATGAGTCTGAAGTAAATATCGTCTGATCTTGCGCGTCCACTAAGCTTCTTTCTCGAAGGTTTTCACTATTTAAAATTAGTTATGAAATCTTTTCTAATAGCACTAAAGTTCAATTTACTGAATGTATTCATTTTGCATTATTTTTATTAAAATATATCTCAGTGAGCATAAGATAATCTACATTCAAGGAATATGTACTTTGTTATTTTGCTTGCTTACAGTCTTTTAAGTACACGCTCCTCTGTCAACCAGAATCTTAATTTATTTTTCTTCAACTTGGTATACATAATAGCACAAAATTACAAAACTGTAATTGTGTGTAATTCTAATGCTCTATGGGGATTATACTAGTGTTTCGCCAAGCACAACATTTGCAGTAAAAACTAACTCAGTGTGAAAACTCATTCCAGGAAAACATTTAAGTAGACTAGACTTAAGCATTCTAGAATGAAGAAGCATAAGACAGAAAGTGCCTATTTCAATCAGCGAGGATATTTTTTAAGCCCTTCTGAGAGCTATTTAATTCAGTACTTTCGAGTCCTGAAATAACACAGAAAATTTGGAAGACTTTTTGGATCCTTGTAATAGCTGATCCATCGGTGGCGCCTCAGGGGGACAAAAGAGGAGTTGCATGCATGATTCAAGCACCTTTTACAGTCAAAACAGACCAAATTGATTACAATTAGGTCATGTCTTTTCTTACTTAAAACCCCAGAATGGCCGTCTACTGGGCTTCAAATAGTACCCTTGTTCCCTTACAGGCTACACCACGCTACCACCCTCCCTGAGGCTTCTGCTTGGTTCTCATTCATTCATTGTAAAGCCCTTCTCCTCATACTCAGTGCAAGCCACACTGGGCTTGCTCTGTTCCTCAGATTCGCTAAATCCCTGCCTTTCGACTTCACTCTTGCTGTTCTCCCTGCCTGAAATGTCTGCCTTGAGACTATTTTATTTTATTTTTGCATTGTTGTTCAATTACAGTTGTCCCCATTTCCCCCCATTATTCTTTGTTGACCTACCTACCATTCCCCCCCCCACATTCAACCCTCCCTCCCCCACTGTCTTTGTTCATGGGTCCTTTTTAATGTATCGATTTTAGAGAAAGGATGGGAGAGAGTAAAAACATCGATATGTTGTTACACTTATTCATGCATTCATTAATTGATTCTCATATGTGCCCGGACCAGAGATCGAACCTACAACCTTGCCTTGAGTTCTTGATCCGGTGCTCTTTTGATATTGAGTTCTCAGTTTTAATTTTACCTCATCAGCTATCCTTCCTTGATTATCAAGTCTGAAATAGGGCTTCAGTCCCTTTCTGTCACATGGCTCTGTTTTTGTCTTCCAATGAGCATTCTGATATCTGCATATCGTCCTGTGCTGCATAATGTGTCACCAATGGACCGCATGGATGATGGTCAGTCTGAGCACTGCAGCCGGGGAAAGGTTGCTGCCATCCTGATGCTGTAGGGTCCTACCCTCATAGTTATCCTAATGTCCTGGAGCGACATTGTGCTAGTTTTTTTAGAGTAAATTTAATGCACCCTAAATGTGCAGTGTCTAAAAAGACCACAGAAGTATGAAGTACTTTCTGAGGCTTTCACATTCACTCCCACTCACAGACTCATCCATGGCAACTTCCAGTCCTGCTTCCACTCATAGGAAGCGCCCTGCACAGGTGTACTGTTGTGTATCTTTTATACTTATTTTAGTATATTTTTAGTGTATTTTGCTGTGTTTAGATGTGTTAGATACACAAATACTCGCCATTGTGCTACAGTCACCCACAGTATTCAGTATAGTGCCATGCTGTATCATACAGGTTTGTAGCCGAGGAGCAATAGGCTCTTCCATACAACCTGTGCAGGGACTAGGTGTGCAGGGGCTGTACTATCTAGGTTTGAGTAGGGGCACAATGTTCCCACAATGATGAGATTGCCTAACGATGCATTTCTCAGACCATATTTCTGTTGATGAACAATGTCAAAAATGCACATGTGTATTGTTCATCTATTATAACACGGCTTCTAATAGCAGGGCCCTTATCTATATTATCCATTGCCCAGCATATTGCTTGTGCTCACTAAATATCTGTTTAATGAATACATACAATCCCCAAGTTACCAGAGAGATAGCTGTCCTGAAATCACAGGGTTTGCATGCTAGAACCTCACTGTCTGTTTTTAATAAATGTATTTAATGGATAAAAGTATTGAAATTTCTCAGTTATGGTTATAAAAATGTATTCAAGTCTTTGTATATAGCTGGACTAGTATTCTTTGGCTACTGTAAGTGGTAGTGGAATAGAATCACAATTTGCTGTTTCCCGATTAAAACTGAGTATATTTAGTGTGATCTAAATATTTCAGGTCGGGATACTCTGTTTTGAGTCTCTCCTACCTGGCAGCTATTGGCCTAAGCAAGTCTGTGCATCTTCATTGCGCACATTAGTTAATATCCCCACTTCACAAATAAAACCCCAAGCAAAGAAAATCAAATGCATGTCTTCTGATTTCAGTGACAAGGCAGTTTGTATCATATCACTCATTCTTTCTTAAAATTAAAGTACAATAAACATTATACACTTCTTTCTGTATACCCTCATAACAATGAACGTGAAAATAGCTAAAATTTAAAAAAATCATTGATGTAAATTAAAATGCAAACTAATGTGCGTATTTCCTACAGTTAAAAATCAAGGTGATAGGACAATGTTGAATAAAATATTATTAGAGTTTAGTTAAATAGGAAATTCTAGTTTTCTATCAGGAGATAATAACGCAATATTGTTCACTGGACATAGAGTCGGAATGATAGGAAAAGCAAAAACCACACAAAAATGAAGTTCAACTGAACAACAGAAAAAAAAAACCTAGCTTTTATTTTTGGGTCTGAAATCAGTGTTGTGATGCTAGATGTATGATTATACTTATGTAGCTTGGTTTCCTCATTTACGAGATAAGGATCATCCAATTCTTTGTAATCTTTTAGTACTGCTAAAGGCAAAGTTTGAAGTAATGTGGAATTTGCTTTGATAAGGCAGAAGTATGACTCTATTAGAATGACAGTTACAGAGAGGCACAGTCACGTGTCGTACTGGGAAGCCCAGTGCACATGGTTAGTTGAAGTCAGAGTTCACACTTTGGAATTTGTGAGATTTGCTTCTCTGTTTGGGGAAGAAGTTCGCAGTGACTACTGCAAGTGAGGTTTTAATCAAATTTTCGATTTTGTTTTTGATATGCAAAGTCTTAGAAATAGGAATATTTAATGCCAGTGTATTACTTCCTTTCTCTAGGTATTTCATCTGTACTTATTTAATATGAAGTATTTATTCAAAGTCTTAATATATACCAAAAAACCCTTTTTCTTGAAGCTGAAAACAATCTTTTTATATTTGTTCCTTCATACTTCCTTTTTATTCAGTCTACCATACTATCTGAAATTTTTAAAATCCCCAAGTAAATGTTTATTAGGAAATAATTCCTTAATTAATGTCAAATAATTAGTACAAAATCAAGAGGGATATTTTTACAGCACTCTTGCCTGAGGCCATGTAGTAGGTGGTGAAGGGAACATTAAAGGGACTGACTGTCAAATGGTCATTCTTTTGCTTATAACCATTTTAGTAATAACAGTATGACTTTGAAAAGGACCAATTTCTGTAGAAATCTTTTAACCTCATCTGCCAAAGAAGGGAGAACTCTTGATTTGATAATCTTGTATTGTCTCTTTTCTCAAATACAAGGGAACTACTCAACAAACTACTCGGTTGTGAGTATGCAGGTGTGTCTATGGCTGTGCCTATCTCTGGGTGTGAGTAATGTGTTTTGTGTGAGTGTTACTTTTACAGGCGTAAGCAGACACAATAAAATTGCTCTCGTTCTCCTTGTTTCTACCTAAGCATTTATTACAATAGTATGATAAGGGTCTTGAAGATAAAGAAAAGATCATTCTTCTGGAAACAGATGTAAATTTACCTTAAATGTCCTACACTGAGAGCCTGCACCGGGTACGTGCTTCACTGTGTCACACGTATCACTGAGTATCACAGAAACACCAAGAGCTGGTTTTCCTAATCTCCATTTTACAGGTGAGGAAAGTGAGTTCCAAAAAGATCGAGTAACCTGACTAAGGCCATATAATTAACTGGTTGAAAACAAGTGAGGAGGGGAAGAATAGATGGTTGATAAAGAAGCATCACAAGAAAGTCAAAGAGGTGATGTAGAAATAGAAGAAAACACGTTAGAGTGACCTGATCAGGTTAAAGCCCGATGTGTTGGGAAAGTTAAATCCATCAAGTGCCCCTGTGGTCTACAAATTCTCCAATGCTAACTGCAAATCAAGCAGTGCTGACATGCACACACTAATGGAAAAAAAATCTGAATCAGAAAGAAAAAGAATGATACTGAAGTTTTGGCCTTGGTTCTGACTAATAGCATTCACTAATTCTTATTAACTTTGAATATGCCTGGCACTGTTCTGTATTGTGAAATACTAACTCATTTAATCCCGGTACCCATTTGAGGTAGGTGTAGGGAATCACCGTTCACGTGGTGTGGGAAGGTAGCCCAGCCCCCACTCGGAAAGGCCAGTGGGGAGTGAAGTCCAGCACACAGGAGCCACGCCAATGATAGGTTCTCCCATGGGGAATCAGGCCTGCATTGTGCCTAGGCTGCTATGAGACTTGCTTTTGCTAAAACTCTCTCACCCTGGATTGAAGCAGGAAGTGTTTACTGTAACTTCCTAAAATCTGAGCTAAACCTCCCAAGTATGGAGTGTGACCAGTTCAACCGCTTTCCCCTTGATCTGCAACATCTTTCTTTTTGAAGTAATTAGAAACATTCTTTCCTTTGTTATCTGTAAAAGGTAATCACCTGCAGTGAACCTGTGCCCAGTAAATGAGGACCATCCTCTAATGTAATGTGCCCAGAAAAGCAACAAAAGCCCACTCAGGCAGGGGCCGGGGCCTCTCTCTCACTCAGAGTGTCCATGCCATCCCTTTTTCTCCACAGGACTTCTGTAGTCCGTGTGTATTTGTTCATAGCCTCCACAACACACTTTTGTGGATCCTGCCAGCCAAGATCCACATCAGGTAGGAACTATTATTATCATCCTACTTTGCACACAAGGAAACTAATCACAGAGAGTTGGGGTAACTTGCTCATGCTTACACTGCCAGTAAATGTTGGAGCTGAGAAGAGAGTTCTGGCGTCTCCTCTCTAGAAATAAGTGCACTGTGCGATATGACTGATGCTAGTCTTGTGTGCCCAATGAGCACTTAAAATGGGACAAGTCCAAAATACAAAGTGCTGTAAATCTAAGTGTAAAATAAACATTGAGTTCTAAAGACTTATTATTAAAAATGCTAAACTATTGTTGGTTATACGTAAAAAGTCACATTTTGTGTAAATTAGGTTAAATATGTATTTATAAGTTATATCTGTTTTTTTTTTAGAAAATGTCACTACTTTAATTTAACAATTTAAATGACATCTGTGGCTTGCATTCTATTTCTTTGGACAGCATCACTCTAAAGACTGATGTCTTTATCAACATGCCACCTTCCCTCCTTTTATTGGTGTGTAACAGGATAGATCTCTGCTTCTGTTGCTTTAGTCCAGTGAACAAACTTTCAGATACTCCTGGTAGAAGGAAGATGGCATCCAGTTTTAGCTAGCAAATATAAGGTAACTGGGCTCTCTCTGAGCTAGAGCTTGTTTAAAAATGTATTACTGCAGCCAAAGCCCCTTGATTGAGATACAAAGTTAGCCACTACTTGGAGAGTTAATAATTTTGCATAACAAACTCAGGGCATTTTCGGAGAAAAGGGCCTAATATCCCAATTTTAATACTACTGGAGTCTAAATTAGAGAGTGAGTTAGGTTAAAACAAAATGGCAAACATTAGAGTCTGTATTAGGGAAGGAATATAATCCTGAAGTTAAACAACCTTCAGAAGCTGTGAAGACTAGACTCATTTTAAAACCTAAGATCTTCTGTAAGATTGGTTTGGGCGCAGGTTATTTTTGAAGCTAAAGATGCTTTTAAGATACAGGCAACTCTGGGGGACCCTGGGAGACAATGGCTGAGAAAGTGACGGAGTGAAGACAGAGCTATGTTTTCTGCCCAATATGAGGGCCACTGCAATATCAGTAGAAAGATGGAGGAAGAGGGCATCACTCAAGATACCAACCATTTGTCCTCCATGTGTCCCTCACCAGTAGGAAGAAGCAAGGGCAGTGGCGAACTGAACAGATTGGAGTGCTTTTTCTGTTCCACTTTTGGACTAAGTTCCTGAGGCATCTGGTTATTTTTACAGGGCAGGCCTCAGCTGGTGTAGTGATCACCACCTGTTCACCCTGTTGGTAAAGGAGGGATCCCAAAGCCTAAAAGTACAAGCCAGCTGAATGCAAAACACCTGACACTGGACAGACTGGATACCTAGCAGTTTATTAGTCACGTATACTCTCAGCGCAGGGGTGGATACTGCACCCCACGCAGAGCCACTTCGGGATTGCTCTCAGGACCTGAGTGAACAAGCAGCAGCTGTGAGAGGCAGGTTTTATAATAACAACAGAATGAGGTGCCTTTCATTACCTGCAGGAGGATGCAATTGTCTTGTTTGAATTATTTCTGCAGCTGGCAGGAATGTGGAACCTATTAAGTTGAGGACCAAGTGAGGTGCAGCTGGTCCGACTGATAAAGGAACTGACGTTACCCTCTAGGTGGGCCACGTACCTGGCCAGAGCAGCAGAATTCACAGGGTTTTGGGGCCCTGGGAGGCTCAAAGATTGCAGAGCACAACCTGGAAATTTAGGCTTTATAATGCAGTCGGGATGTTTTGGACTTCTGTGACTGGCTAGGTGAGTACCTG
Organism: Artibeus jamaicensis; assembly: GCF_021234435.1. Lineage (NCBI taxonomy): Eukaryota > Metazoa > Chordata > Mammalia > Chiroptera > Phyllostomidae > Artibeus > Artibeus jamaicensis. The sequence continues at coordinate 6,191,262 of NW_026521954.1, forward strand.
AGCAATGGATGGCAAGATGTACGAGTTGTGGCTGTGTTTATGCTCTTGAAGGTAAATACTTGGGAAAGGTAGTTTTATATTCTACAGTATGATGCAATTTTTCATTTTGCTCTAGAGTACATGAAAGAGCTTCAGAAACTACAATGTGCTAAACAGTTGCATTTTTATGGAGAAACGTGCTGAAATGCTAGTTTGGATTTTTTTTTTCCCTTGGAATTGTTCAAGCTTGAAATGGCATTCCAGAATCTCATTTTAAAATAAAAATAAAGTCAGATGTTGTATAAAGAAATACATGCTCTCTAAAAATGAAGGTTATTGTTTGAATCAAATAAGAATATTTGAATGCATTTGCAAAGCTTATTTTCCTCATTTGCTTAGGGAACATTTGGTCCCCAAAACAAAAACTCACTCACATACTCACATGAGTATATATAACAGATAATTGTGTTGGAGGGAAAGAAGAGTATTTTATAAAAGTGATGAGTTAGCAGTAGAATGAAGCCCAAAAAGGAATGGAACTGGGAACCGGTAAATACAAACTTCTGATAAATTTGGCAGGAACTTGAAGAAAGTGAGAGAGAATTCAGACGTATCCCCTGATTGTTTACTCCCATGATATTTTGTGCTTTCCTTTTAAACAGTGGAGCTTAGGGTTATTTATTTAATCATTGCCATCTAAACAGTGTCTGTTTTAGTGCAGAGTTGAAGCTCCATGAGCACAGGAATCAGGCTTATAATCAGACTTTTTATAAATAAAGCAGCTCTGCTATCTGGCTTGGGGCCAGGCATAGGTTAAGTGCATCAAATGTTGCTTGCTGTTTTTATTATTGAATAGTGGGCATTGTTTACAAGTGCTGAGATAATGATTTTATCTTTTATAAGAAATGAGAGATAGCAGATTGTATTGTTAGGCAATAGGCTAACAGGTTCTAATAGGAACGTAAAAATTCAGTGGCTTAAACAGGATCCATGTTTATTTCTAGGGGAGGCAGGGGGCTCAGTGTAGGAAGGACATTCTGAGATGCTGTTTGCCCAGATGGTTCTGCAGTTCTCATGATACTGCCTCTACCTCTGGGTGTAAGGTGGCTGCTGGCTGTTCCCATCGTCACAGGCTTCTCAGCTACTGGCAAAGGGAAAAGGACGTTCCAATGTTATGGCCCTCCGTTTAAAGAGATGACCTGGAAGTTTCAAACATCACTTTTCTTCAGTCCTTTTAGCCCAAACTTAGTCATGGGGTGGCAAGGCTGGAAAGGTGCCCTCTTGGGGTTGTGTTATTAACGGGATGAAGAATGGAGGAGACACTGAGAGGCTCTATAAGTGTATAATATATACACATACATATACATAGAAAAAATAGTTATTTTTTGTGTTAAACTGTAGGCTAAGCTATTCTAACACATTCTCCACTGTCTAGTACATGGAGATGGAATTGTTTTATTTTGTTATTCATTTCCCTATAGGTATATCTTTTTTGTGATTTAATTTTTAATACATATTTTGTATTGTTCAAATTACAGTTGTCCCCATTCCCCACCTCCATTACTCTCCTCTGCCCTACCCACCCCCACCTTCAATCCTACACCCTTTAGGTAGGTCTTTTATTGTGACTGGTGTTTTTCAACAGTTCCCAGGTAGTTTTTAAGAAATCTGATATTTTCAGGAAATAGTAATTGAGAGGAATTTAGAGGATAATCAATAGTAGAGGAGGGTAAAGAAAGAGAAGACCCAACAGCAATTGAAGGATAAAATATAGGAGACTCAGTCACCTCTTTGTATATTGTAGTGCAGTGTTGAGGACATGGTCAACATAAACTTATGAAGGGCTGACTCTGTCAGACCAAGTGCTAAGTGTAACAAACACTGAATACAGGACAACGGATGGGGTCTCTTCGGAACACAGAGCGTGTTTGTTTGTTTGTTTTGGGTTCTGCTGACTTCACAGAGAGGTAGTCGAAGCAGGGATTTTTATTGCTAGTTAACAGGTGAAAAATTGACACATTAATAGCACCTGAGCAAGTTTAGAACCCAGCCCTCCAGAGTGTTTCTACTGGGTGTCTACTTTCTACTCTAAAGAGTTTTTGTCTTTATAAGACACTGCCTCATGGGGGACTGTAAACGGGTATCATCACTTATCTGTATCCAATCAGCTCCTTGTTTAACCTCTAACCAATGACACTGAGTGACTATCAGTAACAATTCATTTGGTAATATATGTTGGGTTGAAAGTTCTGAGAATTAATTGCCAGACACTTGAGTTTCTCTGCAGAAAAAGGCTTACCATACTCTGTATGTGCCCAACCAAATATGATTCCTTGAATATCCCTCCCTTTGGAGCAACTATTTGAATCTTGATGAAATAATATGAATGAAACGGCAAGTGACAGCAGCTGGGAGTTCCATGCTGTGGTGTTTATGATATTTACTGTCATTAAGCCTCGAACACAAGGGCCGTAATTACTGCTAGCATTAGGTGACGGCCCCAGGGAACAGAGGCACTTGACTAAGCCCTGAAAAATTTCTTCCGCTCAGATTATTCCAGAATTCATTTTATAGTCTAAGGTCAATTCTAAGATTAGAGAGCTTTGGAGAAACTGAGCAAATAATACTGAAGGTTTTCTTTTTTAAACTGGTATGAACTTATTGATATATTTAGTGACTTATCTAGCTCAGCACGTACCCTTGGTCTAATGCCATTCACAAGATATTAGTAAAATTACATTGCTTTTGTTTAGATTTGTCTATGCTAAGACATGTCAGCTAATGTAAGAAAACAGGTACAATGTGGGGGGTTGACTGTGAGAGTAGGGGGTGGGGCAGAGGACAGCAATAGGGAAAAAGGGAGGACAACTGTAACTGAACAAAAATAAAAATGTAAAAAACGAAAGAAAACACACTTTTTCTTTGAATTATTTAGTAATATTGGTTTTCCCTTCCTATTCGTGTAGACTGTATTCTTCATATGGTTCTCGTTGACCTCTGTCTTAAGCTTGTCTCATGCTTTTTCCCAGTGGTTGTTTAAATGGGTATTGTTATCCCGGTTTTACAAATAAAGTAAGTGGGTATTCAAGAAGCTGAAACACTACAAATATGTGGCACAACTGTAAGAGTGTGTGGGGGTGACTTTCCACACAAGTCCCCCTATGTGCCACAGATGAGAGTAAACACGACTGAGACATGACGCGATCTGCTTGGGCAGGAGGGGTGGCCATTTTCCCAGAGGAAAAAGGCCTTTAGCAGTGGCCAGTTTTTCAGGGGAAAAAGACCTCGAGCCCCTTCCTCAAGGGGCTTTTATTGGGTTGTAATACACAGGAATATAGGGTGACAAGGATCAAACAGTAGATAGTCTGAGTCAGAGTCTGTCAGGAACAGAGTTTTAGGGTTTCCTGCTCGAACCCTCACCATATGAATGAAAGCACTCTTAGCAGAGCAGATTTCACAGGTTTATCAGGAAGTCTTTGTGATGCCAGATTTTTCCCCAGGACACGCTCTAGCAAGGCAAGAAGCTGCACCCCTCCCATCAGGTATTCATGCTTAAGGGGATTAGAGCCAGGGAGTGCTTCTCCCAGAGGTCATGGGGACTCAGGCTTTGTCAAAGCTGGGGGGTGAGAGTTCATTGCTCTTTGTTGCAGCCCCCCACCCCCACTGTGAGGGATCTTATCCATCATTGACTTCTGACCAAGCTTTGGGGGCAGGGAGAGGAAACTGAGGCAGCATTTGCTACCAGAGACAAGCTTTGTCTCCTGCTGCTTGCATTCCAAAGGTAGTCCCTCGCCCTTAGCCACAAGGGGTCAAGATACAATTCCTAGAACCATGCAAAGCAGTCCACAACAAGAGTGGAGAAAATAAGAGACAAACAGTGGGTCTGTTTCTCCAATCAGTAATTTCTACTCTAGTAGGATCAGGTGTCTGGCTCCGTGAGCCCTCTACCCTTCTAACTCCTACTGCTTCATGAAAATGGAGTGCGGGTGATTGAAAATTGAGCCTGCTAGGACATATACTAGGTATACACTAGCAGAGTACCAAGCACAGTAAAAGCATACTTCATGTGCAGACGCCCTCTAAATTAAGTGTACCTGTCCTCATTTTACAGGTAAGGAAAAGTGACACTTGGAAAAGTAAACTAACTGGCCCAGTGCATTAAGATTTTGATGAGTAACATTTAACAACTATAAAACCAACAAAAGAATTAGATAGCAATTAATCATTAGTGTTTCAGATTACAAAAAGGACTTCTGAACATTTTATATTTTATTGAATGATGTACATGAATTGGTTTTTCTTTTATTTTACCAAAGTAAGTGGAAAGAAAATGCATAATTATAAGAAAATCATATAAGCACAAAATAATAAACTGGCCAATTTTGGACAAACACAGCACATTGAAGGTATTATATTTTCAGAGCCAGTGGGAGAGATGTTTTTGTAAATGCTAGAAAGTCAAATGTGAGTAGAAGCCAGCAAGTGTAAAAAATGTAGAGTTGGAAGTATGAGAGGGGGAGAAAGCATTCTTAAAACAGTGACTACTCCTAAAATCAAATGGTTTGGAACTTGGATAAGTACAAGTACACCATTAAATAAGAATTATTACTTAAAGTAGTAGCTATTTAAATATACATATTTTTTAAACAGAGGCTACTAAAACATTAGTTTGTTCCTAGATTTAAAATAGGTCTGCTTCAGAATTAAAACATAATGCATTTAAAATTTTAGAAACATAGAAACCTTGGTTTTAATCTGGATTATTGAATTTACCCTAAGAATATAAGCATTGTTCACAGTATTTCTTCACTGGTTCTCCATTTAATACCATTCTTCTATTAATAAAAGTGAAAAATGTTTTCATGCAATAGTATTGTATAAGAAATTTATTCTTATAAAAAGTAAAATTCCATAATTAAATGTTTATAAAAAGTCAAGACTAATTTGCAGCTATATAGTATAATACTTTAGAAGAAAGTTTCTACATTTCTGTATTGTTTTTTGTAGCACTAATATGTCACATGTTTGAGTTCTTAGAGAATCCAGATTCACCCTTGTGGTGTTGTAGTTGGTCTTGGTTTAATTTCTTTGAGGATGGAGTAGGTTGGCTTAAAACAATATTTTTTAATTACAAAAATGGAAAATAACCTCCCACTACATAATTAAGTGTGGTTGCTGCTCTGGAAATCTTCACTGGGAAATTGACTCTTAGATTCCTAGTCCAGGTTTGGCTTAGAAAAGGATGATATATTTACAATATATATTAGACACACACAATTAAGGAACATACTGCATTACTGCGTGTCTGGGGAAATACAGTCGGTTCTTTTCCATTCAGAGGTGGCTTTACGGACTCTACTGTGTTTTCAGTTTGCCTAGTTTCTCAGTTTCCAACAGATTCTTCATCTGTGCCTTTGTCATTCTCTCATTTCTCCCCTTCTCAGAATAACTTAGCATGCTTTGCGTGGTAATAAATTCATTTGTGAACTGATACATTGCTTTCTCTACTAGACATGATTGTCCTTATATATTCCAAAGTATTTCAGCACCATTTCTTGTAAATCTTAGACACTCAATGAATGTGAATTGAAATAATAAAAAAGCAAAAGATGTGTTGAGTGGTTCGCATGATTCAGAGTAAGTAGAGTGGAGTCCTGGTCTTTACTCAGCTCCTGTTGACTGGTGGCAAGTCCCTGCATTTTCTCTGGACTAGACTTTCCTCACTTATGACATAAAGTGCCCTTTTAAGTCCCTTTTTGACCCTGACTTCCTGAGAATTTGAGACAGAGATAGTTAGAATAATAAAAGTGCAGTGAAGAGGACTTGTTATTATTACAGACATTCTGGCACCCTAATAAAAAATCTTGCCTCTTGTTAGATTTCATTCAAACACATTCCATTTTGCTGAGATGGTACCATCACAAATAGGAAATTGGCACTGATTTATTTATTGCTTAGTGTTACGTTATTTTAAGAGCCTTTCTGATAGAAGAACATGGTCATAGAGCCATGCTTTACTGTTCTGTGCTGGCCTTGGTCTATTGATTGCAATGCTATCTGCTGGAAACATTACAGGAGCTCAGGGGGACTCACCCACACACTTGTAGCATCTCCCTTTTCTAAACCAGTGTTACAACCGGACCAACCTTTGTGGTTCTTATTATGATTGCAAGACAACCTTCAGGAATAACAGTTAAGAAACTCTGAAGATAAAATGCCTTTACTTTTTTATAAGTCCTGGAACTTAAAAAGTAAGATGGGGGCACATGTCAAGGACATCACAAGTCAGGGGAGGACATGCATGTGGGCCTGGTGCTCCAATTTCATTTGGGTCCAGGGTGTGGGCCTAGGTCTTCACAGGCTCTCTCTTTATTGGTGAGTTTAAAATGGAAGAGTGGGAATGTAAAGCATGGGAAGAGAAAAAATCATTACCCCAAATGGTCAGTTACAGAAACCAATCAAGGTCTAAAATAAAGGAGCCTCCGTGAGTTGATGGGACCTGGCTCCTTGTCTAGTCATGTGGCTGACAATGTGTTTTTTCAGGACAACTTCTTTGAAATGAGTGCCTCTTTGAAATGAGACAGCTTCTTTGAAGTGGATGCCTTGGCAATCAAGGCCCAAGTCAGGCACTTGTCTTACAAAAACAAAAGACAACTGTCAGGGCTTATGCTACAGTTACTGAGATGTCTGTGGTGATGCTGGTGTAAACAAACCCACTGTGCTGCCAGTCATGTAAAAGCATAGCACATAAATTACAGTCCTGAGCTGTACCATCTAGGACTATGGTAAGCACACTCTATGATGTTCGTACAAGGAGAGGGTCTGACAACACATTTCTCGTAACATACCCTGGTCCCTAAGTGGGTCATGACTGCAGTCTCTTGAGAGCTACTGTGGGTTCTTTGGATTTCCTTGGCCAACACCAGCCCCACCACCATCGCTGAACATTTCTCCTCTGTACTTACATCAAAAAAAAGGCCCATACTCTTGGTTACTAGTGGTGGCTGATTCCTCCCACAGCCCCTACTTACCTGTAGATATGGTCTGTTCTGTTAAAAATAATGTTTGTGTACTGTAACACATAGTTGGTAATAGTGGAAATTAGGAGGTAGTACAAGTGATACATCCTTCTTGGGGGTATACATCTCCCAGTACAGTTCTTGCCAAAGAATCTTCCCCAGCATTGCTTTCTCTTGTCCTCTGATCTTCTGACCCTATCACAATGTATTCTTGATGGGGCATGTGTTTTAAAAGTCATCTAATCTATTCTCGGGCATGGACTTTGTTACCTCCAGACCCCTTTGGTAATGGTTGGTTGTTGTGTATTCTGGAACTTCCGTTTTGAGTTCCTGCTGCATGTATCTGTATCTATAGCTGCACATGTCTATAACTATTTCAAACCATATGGCAGAACAAGATGGTAAACTAGTACATTTTATTTAACTCCAGAAATATGCAAAGCCTGTACTTCTTTCCGTTTTGGGGTGGCTTGTATTTTTAAAATACAGGGTGGTATAATTTAAACAGACAGATTTTAATTTATTTGAGAACATGTTATTGCTCTGAAAATAAATGGAGATACCTTAAACGGCTCCATGAGTTATGAAAACATGGCACAGTATTGTGAAGTTGTTATAAAAGGATATATCACATCCTTCAGGGTGTTCATACTTCTTGACCAGTTGGGTCAGGATAAATGTTGTATTAATCATGAACTGACTCCCTAAATATTTACTGTGTGATGGTTTATGCACATTTTTCTTCTTGCTGGAATACCCTTCTCCTGGAATCCATGGCTTCAAGTCATCAGTCTTGGTGTCTGAAGGGACAAGTGCTGCAAAGCACCATCTATTACAGTGTATGAACTTGTACGAGATTTGAAAGATAAGTAACAGCAGCAGAAAGACTTTACTTGTGTAAGTGACTTAAAGTTTCTTTATTCACTTATTGAAGAATATTTTTTAAAAAGATATTATCATCATTCTTAGAGATATGAAACCAACACATATCAAATAATGTATTTGGCTCATTAATTCATGCAAAAACCAGTGATTTAAAAGGTAATGCAAAGAACCCCACATTTATAGCCAGATAAGGAATTGTGAAGTAAAGTTACAAATGGATGCAAACTGGCAGAGTTCTTCAAAACCTACAGGGCCATAATGAATTACATTTCAACAGACATAATTTGAATATGCATGATAAGAATTGTTTACAGTAGTATCACTTTATGATGTTAACTTCTATCTGTGCAGAGCAGTGAAATAGCCTAGTCAGAGACAGACATCATTCATCTTTGATGAATGAGCTAACCAGGAGAAGCACTAAATTTCAAAACCTTTGAACCAGTTTTTCTTAGGAAAGTATATCTTAGATTCTTTTAAGCAACACTTCGCGTATTTGATGGGAATGCTAAAGGCTTCCTCTCCTGCAGTGACACTGTTGTTCCATGCTTTGTGGCAACATACCCCCTGGAGAGGATCTTCTGAGCTGGTCTTTGGCTTGCTGTGTGTGGCTGTAGCTGAGTTCTGATGGTCTGCTTGTGAAAGCCCAGGAAAGTAAGGGTTCTTGGAGACCAATGACTGCACTTTATATGTGTCAACTAAACTAATCCCTGGTTCTTGTTATGTGCTTAGTTAATGTTAGGTGAAGTCACAGATGGTTTGAGAGACAATTATTCTAAGGTCACTTGGTTAACTCACAAGGATCATTTCTTTCTCCCGCCCTAGAAAAATTTAGTTATTCAAATGTACCAACTAAATAAAGGACTTCATGATATATTGTGTTTATTTCTAGGACAAATAAGTGTTCAGTTCATTTTTTATTTTCTCGAACATTTTTGCTTCAGAAAACATTATTTGCAGACAATTGTGCATATTTCCAGTTATTTGTCCCAATTCTTCTAGGTTCCAAGCATCCTTTGTCCTTACCTTGAAGCACTTGGCATTTAAGCTTCAAGGAGAGGCTCTGGTAATAAGAGAATATGTTTTGTGCACTCTTGGTGCTGCCAGTAATGTTTTCTAAGTAAAATTAATTTTTAAAGAGTAGACTTCTGTGACCATGGCACTATTATTAAAATCTCTTTTGGCACAATATCCAGCCTCCTTTAGTATTTTTTCCTTTTTATTGAATTTATTGGGGTGACACTGCTTAACAAAGTTCTACAGGTTTCAGGTAGACAGTTCCACAACACATCATCCGCTCACCATATTGTGTGTTCATCAGCCCAGGTCAAGTCTCCGTCCATCACCACTGATCCCTCCAATACCCTCTTCCATCTCTCTCCCCCCTTCCCCCAGCAATAACTACACTTGTTCGAGTTCATGAGTTTTTCATCTTCTTTGTTGTTCATTCCCCCTCTCCCAACAGCTATCAACCTGCTCTCTGTGTATGAGTTTGTCTTATTTCGCTTGTTGATGTTTTTATTTTTCAAAGCCTTGAAAATATATTTTATGTTACACTGGTACCTGTTCCTCAAAATTAATATTTAATCCAAGCCAAAGTATATTAGAAAATAAAATAGAAATGCATTAACATTACATAAGCCTGAAGTTAGTAGGGTCTTAAACTTTCATTTAGCATCTTGGAACAGGGCACCTTTTTCTTTCTTTTTTGGAAACAGTGAAAAAGTATGAGACAAATAGATTAGAACATTGCAATATTTGGAACCAATTTTAAAATAATAATTAAAATATAATATCTGTACATTTACATAGTCAAAATAGACTGAATATCTTATGAATTGGCACTTGTATTTTCATACATAATTATGATTTGTGTTTTAGAAATGTAATGGTTTTGAAAGGAAGGAAAATATCAGAATTGTTTCTGAGAGTCCCCTTAAAATTATTCCTCATTGCAACTCTTTCTTTCTCATTCTTAGTTTTAGAATAGTAATACTTGACTTTTAAAATACAATAAAGAACATTTAGTTGGAGATGGTAAGTCCTTTTAATAATAAAGTAAGGTTATCAGGGGCATTAGCTGTACTTCTTTGGATTAATTGGACTCTTTCAGTCTCCAGATGGATTTATTCTCTTTTGGGAAAAGTAGCACCTGCAATCTAAATATGCTTCTTTCAGAGAAAAATCACTAGCCAGTTCACTTCAGGTCAGTTTATTATCTCCTGACAGTCTACCATGTGTAAGAACTCAGTTTTGATTATAGGGATACAAAAATGAATAGCACTTTCAGACCAGTGGGAGAAATAAACAAACATATAGTTTCTTGTTCCAGGGTATAGGATGAGAAGGAATCATTTAAAATTCCAATAAATTCAACTCCATGGACCCCTGGGCTGAGAGTTGAATACAAACAAGTTACCATGTCAGAGAGGTGTGTGTATGTACAATATGTGTGTGTACTTTCTATTTTTTCTGATTATAAAAGTTGAATGGTGAAGTGGGATGTGGTCAGGAGATGTGGTTGGTGAGATGAAAGTGATGTGTTTCTAGCAAAAATTAAGAGCCTCTCCTGTGTATTCTGGGTAAACAAAACTAATTAAATTTAGATTTAGAGCAGGTTTCTTAGAGATGTGCAATATCTCCAAGGATAATAAGAAAAGAATGTGGGTGAAAAGGTTTAGCAGTCAATACAGAAACATATTAAAAATTTTGGTATGAGGGAAATTGTTAGGGATGTGTTTGGTATTTTTGAAGTATGTTTTGTGCAGAAAGAAATTGGCAAGACATGAGGCTGGAAACATACTCAGGACCTATATATACACAATGTGTGTGTGTGTGTGTGTGTGTGTGTAATTTTAAAAATTAACCTTTTATTTTAGAACAGGTTTACTTTTACAGAATTTTTGTGGAGAATACAGAGTCCCCTTATATACCACATTGAATTCCCCTTTCTACTAACATCTTATATCAGTGTAGTATATTTAGTACAATCAATGACCAAGTTGGTAAATCATTATTAACTAAATTCCATACTTTACTCATTAAGATATCCTGGACTTTTGCCTAATGCCCTTTTCTGTTCTGGATCCCAAAACTAGACTTAGTCATCATGTCTCCTTAAGCTCCCTTTGGCTGTGAGTGTTTCTCAGACTTGCCTTGTTTTCTGATGACTTTGACAGTTTTGAGAAGTACTAGTGCAGTATTTTGTAAAATGTCTCTCAACTGGAATTTATTATTGTTTTCTCATGATTAGTAGAGGCAATGTATTTTTTTAAGACAATCAAATTGTCTTATACCAAGAGTGCCTTCTGCCGATATACCTGGTCACTGCTGATGTGAACTTGGACCACCTGACTTGATTTAGTGTCTGTCTGGTTTCTCCACTGCAGATTCACCCTTCATCACTCTCCCTTTCATACTCTACTCTTCAGAAGGAAGTCACTATGCATAGGTCACACTTAAGAAGGCAGAGTTCTGCTGCACTCCTTGAGAGAGAAGTATCTGTGTTACTTAGAATACTTCTGTGTGTGATGTTTGTCAATTCAAGCCCCCCATTTATTTACATAAACATTTATTCTCACCTTTATGAATATTTGGATGGTTGCTTTTTAAGATCGGGTTACACAATCCAGCACTACCTTTTTTATTTTGTTGTTCGAATTGTTTGAGTGTTGGCCATTAGGAGCCCCTTCAGTCGTCTCCACTGTCCTCTAGAAATACCCTCAGCATTGTGGTTTTCATTTTTGACCTCTTTCTTTCTGGCACTACAGATGCTACAGATTTGCCTTGTGCACTTTCTGCCCTAGACCTAGAATTGGCTATTCTCCCAAAAAGCCCCGATTTCTGTTATTTGGATAAATTAGAAACCAAGATCTGGGCACTAGGTGTGCTCGTTGCTACTGGTCCTCACAGCTGATAGAAAAAGAAAACATGTGAATGCATATTAGCTTCAGTATATCCTCATGTCTGTAAGTATTTCTCTGTGTAACCATCTATATTACACTAAACGAGTTCATACTCATGTCTCTAATTATAATCCATGTGGATCATTCTAGCCTCCCATCCTTACTCATCTGTAAACTTCTACAAAAGTGGTCAGATGCAACCATCTACATCCACTTATTTAATTATGCAATTCCTGTATGCATGTAGAGAGGTGTCCATTGTTAACTTATACCCAGGTGTGGGTGGGGGGACTCAGTCTGATAATCCTAACATCTATGTGTCATACCTGAGTCTGATTCTGATTCATTCTCAATTCCTTCATAACGCGTTTTAACTTGCCTTTTTGATACATACATACATATGAATATGTCTAGCTTTCAAATATATATATTTCTATATTTCAGGATGTCATATATTTCTATATGGTCCCCACAGAAGTGTGGGAGCCTACTCATTCCATGATTTTAACTTCTCATTCTCGTGCTGGAACCCTCAGCCTCTGGCAAGTGGTCAAAATTACCATTCAAATTGGACACCAGTTCAGGGCACCGGTGGCTTTTCTTGTGGGTGACCACCTATCTGCTGTGACTCTGGATTTACCCATCTGTCCAGAATTTTGGGGTGGTGTTTGCTCGTAGTTCTCTGTTGGCTTTAAGTAAAGTTGATAACTTTGACTTTATCCAGCCTTTTATTGTTGTATGATTGGAAGTAATGATTACTGTTATGTTTATATTGGCCGTAAAATCGAACATCTTCATACACACTTTAAAATTTTTCTTTATTCAAATTCACTCTGACTGTGATCTCCACTCCATGGACATGGGGGAATTTTATTGTGAGGCATACCCCTCAGTGTGAGATAAATTAGCCCATGGCTCAGACAGAGCTGGATCATGGAGGAGCACCCGCACGTGTGAGTGGTGTTCCCACGGGGCTTCCTCTGAGGGGCCCACTCTCCTGTTCTGGAGTTCATTCGGAAGACTGCCACTCTGCTGCTTCTGTTCAACTTGGGGCAGAACCCTTAGGGGCGCTGCTAGTCCCTGTACCTCAGCATCCAGCCTTTTGTTTCAGAGGCATTGCTGCCCCTCCCTGGCGTTGCCACAGGTGGGAAATGGGGTGTGGGTTGCAGATAACTGCGATCACAAGGCACACAAACCTCTGCCTCTTCCTCATCTCTGCGCATCGAACTCAGGCTGCTTTTCCTAGCTGGCCTTTCCTCTCGCCTTTCCTTTCTCTTTTTTCCTCTTAGGATGTTTCATTATGGCTTTAATGTATTATACGTTTAAATATCTCTTTTAGAATATTAAATATCTTTAAGGAAATGAAAGCCAGAAAGAGAAGTGTCTTCCTGAAGGAAATCTGACTTTGCCTTGGGCTGTATCTTCAAATTCTACAGATATGATGTTTTCTCAATGTAATATGCACAACACTGGTAGCCCCGTGTGCATGTGCGTGGACACATTGAAAAATGCATGTATACAGGCATTGAAGTAATGAAAATGGGGAAAATATTGGGAAATACTTACATTTAACAATAGTCATGAGTGTTTTCCCCCATTACATTAACATCTTTAACCTAAATTTTAAAAGTGGAGATGTTCTTTATTTTTATATTTCAGCACACAGAGACTTCTAATAACTGCACTTGTAATATAGTCTTAGAATTCAAATTCCCATTCAGTTCAATATATGGATCAAAATGCCTCAGTTTCAATGTTCTTCCCTCATTATTTCTGCAGTTGTGCTAAATAATACATAACTTCTTAAAGCTTTATCTTACTACTATAGTATTTAAGATAGACAAAGACACATTTTTTAAAAGTGTTCTGGTTAAGAGTACAACATAGGATCCAGAATAAATGAAAGAGATTTGTCATCGATGAAGCTTGTACTACTTTATCTCTGGAATGTAGACAGATTAACGAGGAAGGGAGGGTATATCAAAACCCCCCATAAAGTGGAGGCTGGTGGCTGCTGATGCTGGGACATGAACCCCTGCCTCCTGCTTCCCAATGTCTGTTTCCAAACAGTTCCCATGGCACTCGTACTTATATGTGTGTGTGCTAGTTTGTATCTGAGTATGGGGGCACATATACAATTTAAAAGCAAATTTTTTAAACCATTATGACATGGTTGGTGTGATTTCAGTGCATTGCAAATACTTACATGTTCTGTTTTTGCAAGAGTCCTAGCAATATCACTACTATCATCATCTCATTTGTACATATTGGACACCTTCAGTAACTTGTTGGAAGCTATGTAGAAATAAACAACTCAACCCTTTAGTAATTTGGCTTAACTTCTTCTCTGCGTGGCACACCATGCTAGGCTTACTGTATTCTTTTATGAACATCTATATGAGTAGCTTCACAAAATGTGTATAATAGTTTGTCTTCAATCCATGAATGCTTTTTATAATAAAGCAGTGGATTCAAGATAGAATGAATGACAGAAGACTGTTTCACTTCCTTTTCTAAATACTTTTCTACACTCTATTTCACTTTTAGTTTCTCAGATACGAAACAATGACACTGACATAAGGCATTTATATAATACTAATACTCAGTTTAATATACATATTAACATTATATATAATTTATTGTTAGAAAGTGTAATGAACATTGTATACTATTAGTTATTGAGAAAGAACATACAGGGACAAAAGGGTTTGCTGATTAACACAGTGGGCTGATTTGAGTAGCACATTATCATGCTTCATTCACCCATAAAATCTCTAGATGCCTTCCCATTGTTTTTGTTAATTCATCATTCACATTTCATCAAAAGCTAAACTTCAAGTCATCAACAATTATTCACAATGGATGTAATATGAGAAGGGACCATATTTCTTAATTCCAGGATGTCAGTGTGCCTTCTGCGATAAATGGTATTTTGAATACATTCGCTGTTAACTTTCCCTCCGATACACAAATTGAGTTACTTATCAGTTGCATCGATGGGTTGCCCTGACAGGGTTGAAGCCTGGGCTGCAGCGATGATTGAAGTCTGTAGGTGGGAGAGACAACTGTGGTCCCTGGAGGTGTTAGGCGTCTGCAGTGTTTCGGAGGGTCTGCTGCTGCCATTTATATTTCTCTTCCCTGGAACTCTTCCTTCATAACAGATTTTGAACTAAAAATAAAGGAAATCTTCCAAACTCTGTTAAAAGTTTAGTTTTTCAAAGAAATCTTGCCACCTCCTTAAAAAAAAAGCCTAATTAATTTTACACCCTTTCCCCCTTTTATTATTTCAACAATCTGGCCACATTTCTAAAAAAAAATTTTTCATTTATTTATCTTTAGAGAGAGAGGAAGGAAGGGAGAAAGAGGGAGACAAACACTGTTGTGAGATCAATCGGTTGCCTCTTGTGTGTGTGCTGACCAGGGCTGAACCCACGACCCAGGCATGTGCCCTGCCTGAGAATCGAAATAGCAACCTTTGGCTTTGTGGGATGATTTCCAACTAACTGAGCCACAGTGGGCAGGGCTGGCCACATTTAAAAAAAAATAGGAACATTAAGGTCAATGTTGCCTTTTATTTTCACAATTACCTGGTTTTGTTTTTATCCATTCTTTCAAAACTTTTGAGTTCTTGGTGGCCATGTTCATTAACTATGTACTGTGACTTAATTCTTGATTTCTAGTGGCTATTTAGTAAAACCTCAAGTTTAATCAATAAATATGTGTGTGTGTGTACATGTATTTTGTATAAGGCACAAACACCTGAGATTTTTTTCTAGGTAAATTATATAAGCCTTTGAGAACTACAGCTAAGAAATGCTTATTTATTTTTGCCAGAGACAAGTTCAAATGCTTTTCAGTAGGTTTATATTTTCTCACTGGAAGTGCACATCCAATGTATATTCCTGGTCAATTTTTAGCATAATTTGTACTGAGGAAGACTCTCTGAAGGGTGGAATTATACATTCTTTTTCAGAAAGAGGGTAGGCCTACATTAATACTGCATCTGAGAATCTAACAGATTATATGCAAAAATCATTTAATTGGAAAATACCCATATTATCAGACATATTTTGATGACATATGATTAATATGATTATAATATAACCAAACTCCATAGTTTTGGCCCCTGTACCCAGAATGTTTGCAGTTGGAGATTAATGCTAACAAGCAGTTGACTCAGATAAAAAACATGCTCATTAAATATGCACTGCTTTGGGCTTTAAATGAATAATTTGTAGATTAATTTTGGTATTTTAGAAGTTCATTGTAATTTTTTGAATGCTAGAATAATATCTTTTTTCACTTACGGTTTGCATTCGGTATTGTTTTGTGTTAGTTTCAGGTGTACAGCACAGTGCTTCAACAATCACATACTTCAGGAAGTACTCCCCCCAATATTTCCAGTACCCGTCTGGCACTGTGCATGGTTATTACAATATTATTGACTGTATTCCCTATGCTGTACTTTATATCCCCTGACTATTTTGTAATTACTAACAGAATAATATATTTTGAAATAAGACAAAGAAACCTCACAACAGTTTCTGAAAAGGCTACATTTGAGCTTTGGACAGGTTTCCTGAGGAAAATAATTTTAGAGACAGAAGGTTATATTACCGTCAAGAGGAAATGAGAGAATCTAAGTTGGAAAGAATCTTGGAAGTCATCTGGATAACTTCTTGACCTTTATTATATACATGATCACATGGTTACTCTTTGGACACATATATGAAGAAAGTTTTGATCTCTGGTAGAGTGATTCTAATTGTTTCAGAGCTGAAATTTTCAGCAATTTCATTAGATAAAAATTTCACCTTTTTAAAAGATTTTATTTTTAGAGAGTTAGAAAGAAGGGGAGTGAAACATCAATGTGTGGTTGCCCTAGTGCACATGCTACTGGGGATGTGGCCTGCCCGGGAATCAAATCAGGAATATTTTGTTGCAGGTCTGTACTCAAATCACAGAGCTACACCAGCCAGGGCCTTCACTTCTAAGTTCTGTTCTTCCTTTTGAATTTAACAGAATAAACCTCATTCCTCATTGAACTAAGGTCTCTTATTGGGGCTAGCCACTCTGTTCAGATGACTTTTTTCTTTTCTGTCCTGAATGAAATCAGATAAAGGGATACGAAAGAGAATAACAGTTTCTACTATTGAGGATTCTATTTCTCACATTTTCTCCTTCTCAGTCTCCTCTCATCCTTATTTCCTCACTTCCCTCAATTCTGAGTTTCTATGTCTTATTCTGTAAGTTCATTGTTTCGCTGACATTAGCTAGCATTAGGTTTTGTTTAGAACCTGTGAACTCTATAGTAGAAGACAACATGTATAAAAGTGTGTGAAAATTTATATGCATTTTACATCTCATTCTTCATTGATTTTTTTATCTTTTAAAAATTGTTTTGGATTTCTTTACATTGCAAAGTGAAATAAATGACAGTTTCCTCCAAATGTGTGACTGCCCCATACACGCCGTTGTGACTCTTGGGAATACAGGTGCCACCATTCAATGAGTGCAGTCATGCATCTATAGGAAGAGGAACAAGAAAGGTGCAAAGTTAGATTTTAACAAGTAGTCAGAGAAGGCGGATTTGATTTAACTTCTATTTTGGTTGAGATGCATGATTTAATTACTAGTAAAAAGTAACATCTTGCATTTTGTAATTAAAACATGGGTCTGTTTTTGTCTTATGTTTTCCTTAACTAGAAAACACATCACTGTTTAAGCTGACTGCTACTTAAGATACTCATCAGTAAAATTCATTAAGTAATTCATTCTGGCAATGCACTTGACAGCTAACCTAGATGAACATCAGCTACAGTATTTATTATAATTGCCTGAGTGTCCCTGTTTTAGAAATACCACATGCTGGTTTACACCTGAAGAAGGATGGTCTTAATTCATATACATCTACAATTTTAATCCAATAACCTTTTCAGTTTTCACAAAGACATATAAGAAATATTTAAGCTTGTCTGGCAGGCACATTCAACCTAGCAAGCCTGACTGAGCTCAGCTGGATCCCCCTGGAATGATTCAAAGCAGGATTTTTGAAAAAAGGAAAAATGAAGATTGAGTTAGAAACAACATGATCACGAACATTTGGGCAGCTGAGTAGAGACAATTCTTTTATCAGTGTTGCTCTTTGTTTCCCACGGAAAGGGCACATGAAACACCTAACAGTCAATACTTCACCCATCTGGGAAGGAGTATGAACAGCTTTGTCACTATAGCTCTGGTTTTGGTTTTTGAGTTTATTTTCCTTAATAAATTTCCTCACTTTCATGGAACAGGTATATTTATCCAGGCAAATGCAGTCATCAGTACCCTCAAATTTCAATTCTAATTTTAATGTTGATGCAGAATATATAGCAAAACACTTTTATTGTGATCATATGTGTTGTGTTTTCTCAGTGGGCAAGTAAGCATATGCAATTTACTATATGTTTTTGTTCAGTGTTTGCAACAGATCCAAAAGAAAGGAGATGTCCCCAGGAGATATGTATGTTTGTGTGTACATGTGTGTATATAATGTAAATCAGAGAGACAGTGTGCCAAAAAAAATGGCAAAATTTTACAAATTAATGTATGTGTGCAAATGGTATACAGATCTCTGTATTATTCTTATAACTTTTCCGAAAGTTTGAAGTCTTTAAAATAAATAGTTAAAAGTAAAACAATGTATTTCAGATATATGCCAAAAAGGAGCATTCTCATAATTAAAAAATCATCCTGAATTCAAGAGTTTGAAAACAATGCAACTCTTTTAAAGAGGACCCATTGAGAATCTCCTTTTCTGTGGCCCTGTGTCACTCAAGATTTTTGTCTCCTAGGAACAAGGGTATTCTTGTATGCAGGCACTGTACACAGTTATCCAGGGCAGTAATTTATTTAATATGGACATTTTATTCTAGGAATCCCATTCTAATGTTGTCCCCATAATGTCCTTTATGGTGCTTGTTCTTTCCTTTGAGGATGGTATTTAGGATCACACATTACATTTCATTGTCATGCCTCATTAGTGTCCTTCAATCAGGGGACGTTTCTTAGTCTTTGTCTTTTAGGTCACATGTTTGAAGAATCCAGGCCAGTTATTTTAATAGAATGTTTCTCAGTTTGGGTTTGTCTGACATTTTCTCATGATTTGATTCAAGTTACGTATTTCAGACTAAAAAACAACAAGAACGGTGAGTCATTCTCAAGATATCAAATCTGATTGAACATTATCTAATATTTGAATTTATTTTTATTTTCTATTGTGGTACATACATTTCCCTTCTGGAAACCCAGTGGGGTTTTGAAAATAAACATCAGAGGTGAGGCAGCTAGAACTGAATTCTTTCTCTTCTTTCTCTCTCTTTCATCCTAGATTATAATTTTATTTACTTTTCAACTTTATTTTTCTTGTTGACACAATTACAGATGTCCCGTTCCACCCCGCCCCCAACTTTGCCCACATCCACCAGGCCCCCGCCCCCCTTACTCCTTATTTGCATCGTACATTGCTCATTAGGTCTTAGACTTGAAATGAGAAAATTGGTTCTTTCTTCGTTGCTACTATATGGATGGTCTTGATGAAGGCATTTAAGGACATGAAAAATCCATCCTTAAAGTTCCTCATCTGTACATATGGAAGGTGGACCGGGAACACCAGCTCTGAGAGAATATGTTTCCGGGAAGCTCTCTGCAGAAGCAGTTGCACATGCCCTCTTCCTTAAACCCTCTTGTTGAGAAACTGACCCTTGGGGAGTCATTTTCCTACTAAAGGATCATCAATTCAGTCACCTGACTTCTTGAATTTAGTCCTTTTCTCAGAAATGCTGCCATACTCATGAACTACAAAAAAAAAGCCATTGTAGTACCCTATAAACTGAAAATGAAGCCATTGGGCCTAAAGACACTTTCTATTTAATTTTATAATTCTGAGGCAATTTTCTTTTATTCATCCATTATATTCTACAGGGCTAATATGTTTAAAAAGATTCGCTGCCTGAAAATATTAAGTGATACTTATGTGAGCTCTGAGTACTTTCCAGCCATCTGGGGGAGGTGATTATGCACATCAAATCAGTGGTGACAGTGACAAGACTTGGGCACATCTCAAATGCTGCATCAAAGGCTCATTTCAGTTGCTTAGGAAGCCATAGTTTTCATGCTGGACTCTTCAGTCAGGAAGAAATAGTTATACACAGTGTGGACTTGCTTTATTTCCTGCAGATTGACCATGTCATGGAAGCCTAAAGGGCTTTGGAGGTGAGAAATGGGGCTCAGCTAGCAAGGGCAAAGAGGATGGACGCAGAAGAGAAAAGAGGGTACATGATGAGTAAATGAGCAGAATCACTGACATTACAACTTCACTCTTTATTCCTATTTCTTAGTATTGCTGTCCATTCTTACCATGCTTCCTCTACCTTTCTCTACTTGAATTCCTTGAAATTAACCAAGTCATCCTCGTGTAAAGAATTATCAAAAAATTTAATACTTAAAAATACAGCCTGTGTTATGATTGTTGCATTAGTTTCCTAGGATGGCTGCAACAAAGTCCCATAATTGGTATAGTTTTAAAATAAATATATCTTTTTAATATATTTTTAAAAACTGATATTTAGAGTGAGCAATTTTATAGACTTATTTGATGTGAAACAGCATGGAAATAATTGTGTCCCTCATCTGGTTGTAAGGATGGGTATTTTACATCTATTTGAAATCAATATACTATTGATATTTTATAATGTAAAGGTTTGTAGAGATACTAAATCGGAAGGTTAAATGTAAATCTGGTGACAATGACAGTGAACTGAATTCACTCTTTATTTATGGAGGTAATCAAAGCAATATAAAGATAATTCACCCTTTTAAAGAAGTTCTCACTATCGTGATTCATAGTATGTTTTCTAGTAATATAATTTCAAGTGGTCAAGGCAGTCTTGAAGATACTTTTGCATGAAACGAGGCTGTTCTGTGTCTTCCAAATGACTTTACCTCCTGCAGCCGGTCCGTGGTGATTTTGAGTTATCTTCTGTGGGCAGAGAACCAATGAGCCCATGAGCACCTCAGCATTGAGCTCACAGTATGGGTGCACGCTTGGTCTGTCAGGGCGCTCATGAGACTGCTACCAGCTAGTTCCTTCTCTTTTTAAATTTCTGCAGCAGTTTCTTTATCTAAGAAACTGGGAAAAGATAAGGATTCCAATGAATGTACTAAACATGTGAGTGCTGTTTTTTGTGCTCTTAGGCAAAACCCAGGAACTTCCTCTAATTTGTGATTATTCTTTGTATTTCATTTATATCTAACCACTTAATGAGGCTTCTTTCTGGTTAAAAGATAGATGAATTTACTTTTTCCTCCTTAATACTTAGACTACCTTACACCTATGTTAAAAAAAAACAGTAAAACAAAATTAAAAAGTACTAAACTGAACTCTGTAATTTTAGGAGTTACCCTAAGCCCTAATCCATTTCTCATTTTGAAGGTCATACTTAAATTTGTCTGAAATTTATTCATGATTGCTATATGTGTTTTAGTGCATAATATTTTCAATTCTGTAGAAGATACAGTTTAAAGTTCTTTCGATATGAACCTCAATCTTTTTATTTTTACAACAAGACTCACAGTCCCATTATAATGTGGTTGAGGATAAAACAGAAAAAAATGTATAGGAAGTGCCCCAATGTGTACAAACTGATAGTTAAATTCAGCAAACATGTTTAATTACCTATACTTGCCTAGGTACTGTAATGATAAGAGTATATTTATAATCACTTTATTGTCTGAAACAGTTTATATGTAGCCCCACTATTTGGAAAAAAAACCTATTAAAACAAGTAAAGAACAATACTTTTAGTGTATTGCTCTATAAATAGTAACCATTTATAATTACACAAATGATTCACTTCAGCTGTTTAATGGAACCAAAAGCTAGGAAGCAAGCAAGATTAATTTCTTCTCCCTGGTTTTCCAGTTTATTAAAACTGGCGTTCACAATTGCTTGCTCATTCATCAAAGCAGAACTGCTCAAAATGCTTTTGGTTCTTTCCCCCAAATTTATAATCCATATTATACTATAATGTATTTTGTGGGAATTAAAAATTGACTAGATAATCAGAGTTCTCGATTCTAAAACTGGCTCTTGCTAACTGTCATTTGTACTTCTCATTTTCTTCTGCCACATAGGATCATCACCAAATTCAAAAACATGAAATGTAAAAGATGAAAAATCATGCAGTCAACCCACCTCATTAAATGGTACTAACCCAGACCCTCGAGAGGTAAAATGACTAATACAAGGTCATATTCTTAGGGATGACAAGGTCGTGTCAAGAATCCGTATTTCCTAAGTCAAGGCCCATTTATTTTCTCTCATTTTTTCAATAGTTTTATAATTTTCCAATATGAAAAACAGTTTAATAGCTCTATTAAAATAATCTAATATCACTTCAGGCAAATTATAGACTATGTATTTACATATTTTGTTAACATACAAAAAATTAATTGGCTCTAGTTAACTGTGAAGTAAGAGCATGAACGGTCCGGCACACAGCGAACCCTCTTCCTGGGACTGTGAAGGCGGCACAGTGCTTCTTGTCTGAGCGCTGGACAAGCCAGGCAGGCCTTCTGTGAACCTCCTCGCCTCGCTGCAGGGATGCTCCCCAGATCCACGGGACATCCCTGCACAGGTGCCCTCCTCTTTCCTGGCGTCCATTGCTGTGGACTGCTCTGCCTGGTTTCAGGAACTATATGTAACTCTATCTCCCGTGGCTAAGAATGAGCAAGTGACCTCCGGAATGCGAGCCACAAGAGACAAAGCTTGTCTCTGGTAGCAAATGCTGTATCAGTTTCCTCTCCCTGCCCTCAAAGCATGGTCTATGTTGATGGGAAAGCCTCTTCACAGCAGGGAGCAACCTAAGCCAGACATGATCACTTGGGAGGCCATCATGGAAGGACTCGGGGGGCTGCAACAAAGAGCGAGCAATGGACCCTTGACCCCCGGCTATGTGACATAGCTCCAGTCCCCATGTTCTCTGGGAGAAGCACTTCCTGGCTCTAATCCCCTTAAGCCTGAGTACCTGATGGGGAGAGGTACAGCTCCTTGCCTCACCAGAGTGGATCCTGGGGGAAATAATCTGGCATCACAAGAACAATACTTTTCACAAGTATTGTTCTTGTGAAAAATCACAAAGAATTCCTGAAAAAATCTGTGAAATCTGCTCTGCTAAAAGCGCTTTCATTCATACGGTAAGGGTTCCAGCAGGAAACCCTAAAACTCTGTTCCTGACAGACTCTGACTCAGACTAAGCCCTCAGATCTCTTTGTAATGTTATCTACTGTTTGATCCTTGCTGCCCTGTATTCCTGTGTATGAGAACCCAATAAAAGTCTCTAGAGGAGGGGGCTTGAGGCCTTTTTCCCCTGAAAAACTGGCCACATCTCCTCCCCAAGCAGATCATGTCTTGTTTACTTTCACTCGTGGTGGATGGGGGAACCTGTGGGAAAAGTTGCCCCCGCAGCCCATTTATTCACAGGGCACACAAGCAAGGGTCAGAGACAGTGAATTCCATGGGAAAAGAAACTGTCAGCTTTTACATTTTCATGTTACTAGAGTCTGATGCTTAGAAGAGCTTCATCATTATTTTTAGAATGAATAAAATAATGCTTTGAATTGCTGTCTCACTGGACTTCTCAATGCATGAAACTCAGAACAGTCTTGTTTCCTTCATAACAGCTGAATAGTAACCCTTTTTCAATAATAATAAATGATAATTCATTAATGATAGCACTGGGGCCCCAGCCGAGATAGAGGCACAGGCAGAAATGCTTCGCCTTCTTGCACAACCGTAGAAAGAATTACAACCAGATCTCAAAATCAATAACAGAGCTTTCAGAACTGTGAGAAAATCAAGCTACATGGAATTCCAACACCACATTCATCCAGATGGCAGGAGGTATGTAGTTGTGAAGATGGCCAGAGACAGTGTGGCAGGGAGAGGCCGCACCAGCAGTGGAATGGATGGTGGCTCATTCATCTGTGGTGGGAAAAAATCAGGAGGGATACCTTGGCAGAGCAATCCCAGCCCCAGGCAAGATGCACAGCCCACGGTTCCAGCACCTGGAAGATAAATCCCCATTACCTCTGGCTGTAAAAAACAGGGGGGACTGGGGTGGTGGAAGAAACTGCCAGATTTTTGCCACTTAAAGGGCCTAGAATATATACACATCCTCCCACTTTGGGTTTCACCAATAGGGGGTAGCAGCTGAAAGGGCACCAGTCACAGATGGAAAGTGGATGAAGTGACTGGAAACAGGGTTAGTGCCGAGAAAACCTCCAGAAACCAGGCAGCAGCATTAGCCCCTCTCCAAACCTCCCCCCCCGAACTGCAGAGCAGTGAAACAGGTCTTCGCCCCCTGGCGGATACCTAAGGTTCTGCCCCATTCAACTTAACAGGTACACTAAGGGAGTCAAAGCAGTTCTATGTGATCCACAGAAACACAGGGAGGCTGCCAAATTGAGGAGACCAAGAAATATGTCCCAAAAGAAAACAGAAAAACTGAAAAAGAACTAACCAAAACAGGATAGCCAACCTATCAGATGCAGAGTTCAAAACACTGGGGATCAGGGTGCTCAGAGAACTCACTGAGTATAGTGAAAACAAAGGAAGAAGTAAAATTCACATTAAACTAAAGAAAAATCTCAGGGAACCAACAGTGAAGGGAAGGAAACTGGGGCTCAAGTCAATGATTTGGAACTTTAAGAAATAAACATGCAACTAGAACAGAAGAAACAAGAATTCAAAAAAAATGAGAGGCTTAGGAACCTCTGGAGCAACTCCAAAAGTGCCAGTATCTCAATCATAGGGGTGCCAGAGTGAGAAGAGGAAGATCAAGAAACTGAAAACAAGAAATTGAAAAATAATGAAAGAAAAGTTCCCTAATTTGGCTAAGAAAATCGACATGTAAGTCCAGGAAGCTCAGAGTCCCAGACAAGTTGGATCCAAAGAGGGTCACACCAAGATACATAATTAAAATGCCAAAGTTTAAAGATAGAGAATCTTAAAAGCAGCAAGAGAAAAGCAGAGAGATACCTAAGGAGTTCCCATACGACTATCAGCTGATTTCTTAAAAGAAAGTTTGCAGGCAGGAAGGGACTAGCAGGAAGTATTCAAAGTGATGAAAAGGACCTACAACCTAGATTAATCTATCCAGTGAAACTCCCATTTAGAATGGAAGGGCAGATAAAGTGCTTCCCAGACAAGGTAAAGCTAAACGAGTTCATCACCAAACCATTATTACATGAAATGTTAAAAGAACTTAACTAAGAAAAAGAAGATGATCAAAGCCATGGACATTAAAAAGGCAACAAATTCAAAACTATCAACAACTAAATCTAAAAAAAAAAGAAACAAACTAAACAATCAGGAACAGAATCACAGAAATGTAGATCATTTGGAGGGTTATCAGGTGGGGGGTGGGGAGGAGTGAATAGGGGAAAGGATACAGGGATTAAGCATGATTCGTAGAAACAAAATGGGAGGGTGTTAAGAATAGTATAGGAAATGTAGAAGCCAAAGAACTTACTACACACACGACCCATGGACATGAACTAAGTGAGGAGATTGCTGGAGGGAAGGCAGGTACTGGGCAGAGGGGGGGCCAAAGGGGAAAATTAGGGCAACTGTAACAGCATGATCAGTAAAATATACTTTAAAAAAGAACTGGACCATTGACCTCAGTACAAACCTGTGAAAATGTTGAGTAATATTGGAGGAAAATATATAAACATAATAGGACTCAAAGGCAGTTATATTCCCTGTACTTTATCTGAGGATCACAAATACAGAGAAGATTCTAAGATATTTGGAGAAAAGCATATCACAGTGTAGGAGTGTTGAAGGAGGGAGTTTTAACATAATCTATTATCTTGTTCAGGGCTAAGTTGAAGAAGACTAAAGTAACAGAAACTACCCACCAAACAGTAGCTCATCCTTTGGGGTAGCTTATGAAAAAATTTAATCATGTCTTATCTAATTTGCTGGACAAATCAATTTAAAAGGGCCAGTTATTTAAATGATGAAGATGAATGTATGAAGACATGCTAGGAAGAAACTCTTAACAGAAAGCAGCTGACAATGAGGCGAGCGGGGGTGGGGTTTGTTTTGTGATTCAGGTATTCTAATAGTTGACAGTAAGTGTTTCCCTTTTATAGTATCCAAAATACATTTTGTGAAGTAGCTATTCACTACAGTATTCATTCTTTGCATGCTGACAATAGCTAGGGTAGTTCACTAAGTGCTGCCTGAAACATCATGGATTTCTCGTAAACATCCATTGTGATGTGTATTGTTACCCCATTGAGAAGGCGAGGACATCTGGGCTTATTGAGGCAATGTCACTTGCCCAGTGAAAGTCATAGAAGGACACACCAAGTTAAGATTTTATTTACTTATTTATTTGTGTGTGTATATATATTTAAGAAAAGAATCCTTTTTTAAAAATTTATTTCAGAGGAAGGGAAGGAGAAAGGGAGAGAAGCATCAGTGCAACAGATGTTGATTGTTTGCCTCTCACACACCCTCAAATGGGGACCTGGCCCGCAACCCAGGCACGAGCCCTGACCAGGAATCCAACCAGGGGTCTTTTGTTTCACATGCCAGCACTCAGTCCACTGAGCCACACCAACCAGGGCTATTTATTAATTTAATTTAAATGTAAGTTGTTTTTTTCATCCTAATCCAAAGATATGGGGGCTGGGGGGGAGAGAAAGAGAAAAAGAAAACCTCAATCAGTTGCCTATTATAATCACCCCAATGGGAAATCAAACCTGCAATGTAGGTATGTGCCCTGACTAGGATTTGAACCTGTGATCTTTTGGTGTATGGGATGACAGTCCAACCACATTGGCCATGGCCAGAGTGAAGATTTGAATATATGAGTTTGAGCCCATATGAAACCATCAATATTTAACTAACTCCTTTAATTTATGGAGGAAATAAACACCCTTCATTTCATATGATTGCACCTTACAGATATGACTCTGAAATTCACGATGGTAATTACCCTCTTACATGCCCTCATTTGGAGGAAACTACAATGAGGTTTCAGAATCACCAGAGAGAGTCTCAAATTCATTTCAGTTTGTGTGACTCTTCCACGCCTTTTCCCATTTCTCTGGAGGAATGTGATCTAGATGCCAAGATTTAGGGAACTGCTGGGAAATTCTGATTCTAAAGTGCTGTTTGTTTCTGTGATCTCTGAAGTACTTTTTCACAAGATGCCTATTGTCTTAAATGTAACATATTTTGTATATTTTAATGGGAAAAAAGTTAAAGTTAGGACAATTCTGTTCATAAGAGGTTGTGAAATGTTATTTTTCAAAGCTTTTCCTTAGTCATAACTTCTATTATTAAGAACTTGAATTCGAATAAGTTAGTCAGAAAGACACTGAAATTTTTTTCTGATGTATAATTACAGTAATTAACTAAATCACTGTGACTTGTCAGTTTCAAGGTGATCTAGACTTTTTTAAATGTGCTCATATAATTTGGATTCTAAAATTCAACTCCCACTAACTTTTGCTTTCCTCATAAAATTTTCCAAAAGCTGTGTGCTTCTTAATTTTATTCTTACAGCCAGCAAACCTTAAAATTGATCTATTTTACGACTCTATTATACATAATTTATGCATAAAAGTAAATTTTTAAGAAGGAAAAAAGGATAGTTTAATTCTTTAAAACAGATTGATGAATCTAGGCTTTAAAGAGCTCATATTTGCTGGCAAAAGCACAAAAAAAGAAGTGGATGGAGCTGTAGCAAGTATAATTTTATGTTAGATAAATAAATGATTCCACTAGGTGGCACTGTTGATTTATCTACCTGTGTGGTTTAGACACATTTTTATCTTCCTGAAAACAGTAAGAGTCTGTGAGTTTTTTGCTTTATTATTATTTTTTTTAAATCTAATGAAAGTTTCTGCATAGGAAAGAGCTGATTTGGGCAATTCTAAACTTGAAAAATGGGTGCTCCTTGCCATTAGAAACCTGATAAATAAGCCTCTACAAAATAGGTTAGTTCTTTTGGCATATAAACAAGAAGTTTGATGACATATGTAACTTCCATCTGGATTTAATACGTTTAGAAGCAAACTGTTTTTAATCTTATCTATCACTATGCGGGGATTGTTTTATATAGGACTTATATTATTGAAATATCTTTCTCCTTGTTATTTGCTTTCTTTAGTGATCAGAAACTCTGGCATGGCCAAGGAATTCAGATTTTCAACGGCTTTACAGCCCATGCATGTTGAGAGAGGCAGTCTCATGGGCCTGAATAGATGTCCCTGTGCATTCTTTCTGGGTATTCCAAGCGTGTAAGGCATGACAGACAACCTGGGCCGTCGCTCAGCGTTGTGTTCGCAGGGAACAGCAACCCTGAGGGATGTGGTAATGTCTCCCTCTGGAAAAAGAGTAGGCTTGCCTTTATCACAACAGTGTTCGATTTGCCCATGCTCAGTGATCTTCCTCTGTGACGCAGACATCCATCACATCTCCTTGGCATTGCCCCGGTGGGACCTGGGGGACCTGGGGAATTGACACAAACACATGTGAAGCTCTGACCACTGCTTTTGCAATGAGTAATAATGTCTTGTGTTTCCAATCCAGGTCTCTCTCTCTCTTTTTCTTTCCTGCCAGCATCCATGAGTCAGTGAACTCCAGAGCTGATAGTTTTTGACAGCATATCCTGTTGTTTTCTATCCTCCATACAGCACCGTGTGCTTTGATTTAGATTCAAATATGATTCCGATGACTAATGTGTTATTTAGTGCAGTTCAACTTTTTAATCGAATAGAGGAAGACTTTCTACAACTTCTCAGAGTGATCAATTGCCCATTCTCAGGGTTAACCCTTCAGTGACAAGGATGTACTGTGTATGAAGTAGCTTACTGCCATTTGGAATGGCACTATTAAAAAGTTACTCTTTGTGCTGAGCCTTCCTTTTAACCTTTTTTTAACCTATGTCTTTCAGTGGAACTATTTCTGTCTTGAAAAGCTACTCATAAATGTATTGGTTTTTTAAAAAATATTTTATTTATTTATCTTTAGAGAGGAAGGGAAGGAGAGAAGGAGAGAAATATCAATGTGTGGTTGCCTCTTGTGTGTCCCCTGCTGGGAACTGGCCTGCAACCCAGGCATGTGCCCTGACTGGGAATCAAACCGCGATCGTGTGGTTCGCAGGCCTGCGCTCAGTCCACCGAGCTACACCAGCCAGGGCAATGTATTGGTTTTAAATTCTCTTCTTATTATGGTTGATCTCCAGGAATATGTATAAACATGTTGATTTTCCTTTTAAACACAAACCTTAAATATAGCAAAAATATACATTTTTCAATATGATCCGATTCCCCTTTTCCCTTAAGTATCTCTCCCTATCCTCTTTACCTCTGACCAAACTAACAGTTAACCAAGTTAATTGTTTATTTTAACTCTTCTTTGAATAATCAGTGCCAAGCACAATGCCTAATGCTTGGTCTGGTTCCACAAACATTTGTTGAAAGAATTAATGAACAAATTACCCGTGTAGATTGGAATATCATCACCACCATACTGTGCTTTAGGGTTCTCATAATGTGGCCTCACATTTGTCTTCTGTGAAATTTCATTGCTCTGTTGAGTTACAGCAAGGAGATGGGAAGGTATGAAAATGAATCTTCTCTGCCTCTGCTACTTACTGGATGTGTGACATCGGAAGAGTTATCATTCACTCTTCAGTCTCTCCTCATTTGTAAAATGGCAAACAGAGAGCATCTACCTTAGAGGGTGTTTTGAATATTAAATGAATTAATATTAATTGTGTGAAATGTGTAGACCTGAGCATGAGATAAGGCAGGTACTTTATGTAAGTGTTGGCTTTAAAAGTTGCCATGGAAGCCAACAATATGCTGTATACACGTAAGTGGAGTAGAAGAAAGTGAAGCGTAGCATGCACATGTCCGGAGAAAAACAGGCCAACCTGGGCATGGCTTCCCCAAAGGGCAGCTGTTGGAGAAGGGTTGATTGGAGGCAAAAGGAATTCCAGGTTGAGAGATCCGAATGAGCACAGCTCAAGAACTGGGAAACTAATGTCTTCCTCTACCATTAGTATTAATTAGCATAACCTAGAAAATCTGTGCTGACAAAATAACATGCAAAAAGGGGCAATTTTAAATGGAAAAGATAAAAATATCCTCACTTACAGATAGAAAACTATCATTCATATAACACTTAATAGTTTATGAAACAGCTTGACCTATATCCTGTTGTTCTGTTCTCAAAACAAATGAAAACAAAAGAACCAAAAGTACTATCTATAAGGTAAGCTCTGGTCTTTTTCTTATTTATTAGAGACAATAGAATTCAATGTTATTGCTAGAGAAACAATAATTTTTTTACTAGCCACATACATACTACAGTAAATATTACATAAGCCACATAAATAGTACACTAAAAAACCAGTCTCCATTTGTAACAGTGAGGTCACTAGACAACATAGAATGTACCAGATTTTCATACATGGAAGCCCAATAAGAATTAATGGAAATGAACACTGGAATATATATGGAAACAATTCAAATTCTTAGATTGGAAGAATAGAAGTAAATACCAGAAATGGCATTTTTCCCCCAGAGAAATTTATACATTTGCTGCTATGCCAATAAAAATATAAACAGTATCTGTGCTTGTATAAATGTGTTGGTCCCATACTGTTAAATATGGTGGTTTTTTTCTGGAGTCACTCAGCAGATACTGAGAACCTACTAAGTACCATGTGCAGCACTGAGGAGTGGGAAGTAGCTCTGAAGAAGGCAGGACCCTTGTTCTCAAGGAACTCATTTTTAGCAGAAGATAACAAAGCTGAGAAGTAAACAATAAGTTAAGTAATATCAGATATTGGTAAATACCATGTAAAAGATCAAATCATCTAATATAGAAGAGAGTAATTAAAAGGGACTGGCGTTACTTAGGGAGGCTAGAGATCTTTCTAAGGAAGTTATATTTGAGGCAGGCGAATGATAATAAAGGGAGAATCATAGAGTTCAGAGAAAGCAGTGACCTGAGAAAAAGGCACAGAAAATGAAAACACTAGAAAATAGGAGTAAGCTTAAAGTGCTTAAGGAAACACATTTTAAACATGAACTGAGTGATTATAAACAAGAATAGAGCAGAGGCAGATGATGTTGGCGGAATCTTCCAGGACTGAATTTGTAGGGGAAAATGCAGTCTATTGGATATAGCCAAGTGGAAATGTCATATGGATATACAAGCATAGAGCTCAGAGGGGACATCCAGACTAAAGACATACAGTTCTGGGTTATCAGGGTATGGATGGTATTGGGAATAATGATCACATGAGCTTCACCAGAGAGAGTGTACAAATAGAGAAGAAAAAAAAAGCATAGTTTTAAGTTCTGGAATACTTGGTATTATAATTGTTGAAGAGGAAAAGGCCAGTAAAAAGCAAAAATTAGAGCTTATAAGGGAGGATGTGGCTGGTTTGGGTGATGTATCTCAGGTATCACAGAAGCCTCGGTGAAAGCTCAACCTAGTTAAATGCTGCTCAGAGTCATATACAATGAGGACAAGAATTAACCCCAGAATCTGATAAAACAGGAGACCTTCATGGCCTAGAGTCCTGATTTTGAGTGAACTATACTAACAATTATATTGAGTTCTATGCTATGTAATTTTTTTTGGATCTTAACTTGCCTTCAATATTGATTCCTAAGTTACTTTAGGAATCACTCAATTTTCCAATAAAGCTATGTTATTTTCATTTTATTATGAACATGATCGCATGTGTATTATTCCTCATTGTTAATTTGCTTTTGATTAAAAATGTGTTGTTATTGGATCATAAATAACAAAGAATCCAAATATATTTTTAATTCAAATTAAAATGGTTCTTGCCAAGCTATTTGTGCTGTGATACATTTTATCATCTATGATTTTTTTCTTTCTCCCCCTCTTTCTCTATTTTTCCTTTGAGTTAAGGTGTTTTCTGGTAACATAATGTTTCTTTGAATGTTTCCTTCTGCTCTCCACTTTCTGAGAGCACTTGGAAAACCAAACACATGCCCACACAAACACACAAAACTTAAAACCGGCTAAGGCATACTTAAAGAAGAAGGTAAAGCCACACACACATACACACACACTTGCCACTAAGAACCATTATGATCAAAATGAAAATATTTTGAACTGTATCTTCAAGGTTAGTAAATAAAAGAAGTACTTCTGTCAGAGAAAAGTTTTGAGTATAGGCAGGTACTTCAGTAAAAAAGGCTTCCCTTCCCCCATCCCCATTATCTAGGTAGGAAATGTGTGTTCTTTAGTTCAATTACCCTTCTCAGTACTGTTAATGTTGTCGACAGAGATCTGGAGTCTCCAAGATAACAAGGTCCAAAAATGACGTGAGAGTTTAGAAACTAATTGGTTACCTAGAATGTGCTCTCCTGAACAATTTCTGTATTGGAGAGTCTGAATTCTGACGCTCTCCGAGGTCCTCTTTCATGTAGAGTTCTTTTCTCTGGCTTCTCTCCAAGTTGTTTGTTATTGCCCTTTCCATGGCTTTTAAAAATAGTATATCTTTTTATTGTCATATTTCTCTCTGATTTCCTGTAAAAATGTGAAATCCTGCTTCTCCCACCCATGTTCTTTTCATCATAATTCCCCACTAATTTTTTGGCGATGTCAGGACAGAAAAATTATAATGCTTTAACAGTAAGCCACAGGAGAGTAATTTGTGAATTTCTCTAAATCTCTAGTTTGAGCCTCCTCTCCTATAAAATAGAAATAATGTTCATGCTTTCTCATTCTTCCTCAGGGTTTGTGTGAGAATTAACTGATACAGGGAATGTGAAAGTGCTTTTTTCATGGGAGAATAGAATGGATGTTCATCATGTGCATCATGTTTAGTATCCCAGATTTATGTGAAAAAAGGTTTTAAATAAAGTACAAGTTGACTTCATCAAGTTATTTGCTACAATGATAACACAGTGACTTTATTTGTTTCATGCATTTAAAATGTTTAATAAAAATGCAAATGGATGCCATTTTAGAGACACTAATTTCGAGATTAATGTTATCAGACTTTAAGATGAATGGTAGTTTTCTGAGATCTTTGTTAACAGTAGGTTCTTAAGTCCAACCTGTGAAGGTTTTAAGTTAATAATTATAGATGGAGCTAAAGAAATGCATTTCTAAGTCACACAGGTGATTCTAGTGTGGTCCTCTGGTACCCCACTCTGAGCAAATGTTGCTGTAGGCTTGGTCTATGGAAGTCTTGGCCAGTGTTGTCCCAGAAGTTCATGAGCTGTGGCATTAATGGAGCCCTTTTGGGTCGTTTTTGACCCCAATGACACAGGCAGATTGCTGAACCTAGCCGAACCTCTATGTCTGTATTAGCTTTCTAGAACTACAAATTGGGTGCCTTAAGACAATTGAAACATTCTCTCATAGTTTTTGAAGCTAAAAGTCTGAAATCAAAGTGCTGGCAGGGCCATGCTCCCTCTGAAGGCTCTCTGAAAAAAATCCTTTGCCTCTTCTAGATCTTGGTGGCACTGGGCAAGCCTTGGCTTTCCCTGACTTGTAGCTGCATCACTTCAGTCTCTGTCTCCATACTCACTGGGTGTTCTTCTCTTTGTTCCTTCGTGTGTCTGCTCCTCTTCTTCTATGAACCCAGCAATTCCAGGACCCACTCAAATCCAGTATGACATTATCTGAACTGAATTACAATGGCAAAGACTCTATTTCCAGAGATGATTACATTGTGAGGTTCTGGGTGAAGGTAAATATTGAGGGGGCACCATTCCACCCCATTAATCCATGTGAAGACGATTCAGGATGATAACATATAGAACATCTAGTTAGTACCTCGTATAGATGCTTAGCAAAAAATAGTTTTTCTTCTTTCTTTGTAATTATCACTTAGGCACTAAGTCTCAAACACAGGTTTGGACCAGGGCTAACTATATTGGATTTACCATGGGAACATTTGAGAAATACAAATTTCAGTTTGCTCATTGTAGGTCATTGTCACTCAGTTATACTAGGAAGAGGCCCTAGAAGCTATCTTTTTCGAAGGTTACCTAGATGATTCTGAGGCACATTCATAGTTTGGAATATTGTTTGAGTAAAAGTTTATTACCTCACTTATAGAACTGGATCTCAGGGATACCTCACTTGCATAACATTTGCATTAAATGGGAACATATAAACTTCTTATAGCATACATTTATTTACAAATAATGATGCTAAAATTAACCCAGCACTTTCAAGAGAATGCAAAGGTTTTAAAGCAGGTGTGTTTGGGAGTCAAAATTTATCTGATTATAGCCTCAAATCTCAAGGGAAACTTCTGTCTATTATGGGCTTAAATGAAACAAAATATCAATAGATGAAAATTATAACAGGGACCAAATATTATAAATCACACCCTCTCAAACCATTATTCTTTCCTACATGTACTGGCTCTTTTGCAGTTGAGCTTACAAAATCTCTAATTCATTTCTTCTATACCACTTTAAATGATGTCATTTTTAATTAATGTTAAATATTTTCTTTAGAGTTTTGATAGCTTACTATTTACCTTTCTCTGGAAATTCTCCATTTGTTTTCTGAGTCTTACAGAAACTTTCTTCTCCCAGAAGAACAATGAGCACAGTGGTTTTTTGACAGCTTAGTGGGACTACTGGCGTCAGAAGCCTTCAGCATTCCAGGCCACGAAAATCATGGTGACAGTGAAATTACTGTGAACGAAATTCATTTTGCTGATTATAACACAGATCCACTCCTGGGGCGCCCTGTTCTATTGTCGCCATCAGTTGTCACACCTACTTTGATGGGAATGGAAAATAGTTAATGTCAAAAGAAGAAATTAGTCTCATGTAATAATTCACATTTAAAAATACTTAGAACTCTGAAAAAGAACACTCCACTACTTTTTCTGTCACCATTGTGAGCCAAGTATTAGCTTTGGCAACTGGAGCTGATGCATCAGAATAGGATAGGGACATCTGCACTTTTAGCAGGACAATACACATTTCATCTGAAGACTTGACTACATTCTTTATGCTAAACCCAGGGACAGAAGCAAACTTGCCTTGAGTTGCCAAGGGCAACTTCACTGCATATGAAACTAGAAGCTACTCTGAAAAAATGTCTAGACATACTTTTATATTTCATTTCAGGTAAATATTCACTTAATATCTGTTAACTCCTACTGTCAAAACTGTTGATGAATACTCCCTATCCCTTGAATCAAGTATCGGAGCCCTATGAAGGAGTGAGCATAATACATATAGTAATATTTCTATATAGCAGGAAACTTTATTTCAGCATAGAATTATCAGGTAGCACTGATACCTTTGACTTCTTATATATATTTTATATCTGAAATTGTTGATGAATGGTCAGGTTATATCTCCACTTATTTTCTCAGAAACATCAATCCATTGAAGAGTTCCTTCTCTCCCTCCTATTTTTGTTATATATTCAAATTATGTTACAACTGTGACTTTTTCGTAATAGATGCTAATTTGTCATTTATTGTACTCTCTGTACTTCACCATGAAGAACATTAGTTACTATGTGAACATTCATGCATGTCAGTGTGACTGTGACATTGACTGTGAATGTCAAAGACGGAGCCTAATAAGGTTCCTGGGGAGGACCTTTTCATGTAGCCATAGCTTGGTATTTACCAACTCTCAACTTTCGGCATGGTGGTCTAGAGTCACACTCAGACTGAGTCAGAAACTAAAGATGACAAATTAAAACAGAACTCATGAAAGACTGATGTGTAAACCACACTTCTTGTGATAGAGAACTGACAAAAAGTCCTCATACTTATACCACCTCTTCAGGGTAGGATCCAAATCCACCTAGTGGAAAGTCCATACCAGAAATCTAATTCTACTCTGGACTTGTAGGAGCACGTCTGAGGTGGACATCACATCCAGTTGCACTTGGATGTTCTTATGAACACATGAGCATGATCAAGAATCTATATGGGCAGACTTGGAACCACACTTTTCTTTCTGGAGCTACTCTTTAAAATAGTCTTCTTTTAAAGAATAAGTTTATTGTACTTTTATATCAGCTCAGGGAGTTAGGGATGGGGAGTGGGCAGGAATACAAAGTTAAGGAGTGTGTCGCTCTGGTAGCAGTTGGGTGTTCTTGGAAGATACAAGCTGGAGGAAAGGGCCAGGGTGCAGGGACTGAGGGGGATGGTGAGAAAATAATTAAAGGAGAGGCAGAGGAGGCTAGGAATACTGAAAGGGCTTAATCAAAAGGAAGAGAAAGAGTACTTGTGACCTTTTATTTTCTGTGTACTAATGGTTTGGGGGAGGCATGAAGGAGTAGGAAGGGCAGGGGGACTGAGCTGTGAACTTCAAACAGACCATCCTTCTAAGATTCATACTTTATTTCTTGGATACCACAGGGTATTTTAGAGTTTGACTTTGTATGTTATGAGGTCTTGACTAGATTTCCAGACCCTGCCTTACTGTACTGGCTCTTCAGGACATTCTTTAATTTTTGTTTTTTGAGATGGTGTTTGCAGACAGTAGTTCTCAGGTATTATATTCTAACTGTGGCCAGTTTAATAAGTTTAGCGTATTTCCAAGTTCTAGTGACACTTAATGAGCTCCCCTTTTGTGCTTATTCAACCTCATATAACTGTCACATAGAGCTTTTCTAAACCTGGTCTATGAGTCATGGAACCTTATAATTGTACATGAACTACAGAGGATGAGGCCTTGCCTTTTAACCTCTCACACTGCCCAACACCTATGCATACAGAGTTCCTATTACAATAAGATATAAACTTGATTTTGACCTTGGTAGCCACATGACATAGTTAATAGAACATTGTGGTAGAGAGTACACTGGAACCCCTGGGAGTGGCAGCTTCTTTCTAGATATCTGGGACAAATGGAAATGATGGGGACACAGACATTTTAAAATTATGTAGTTAAGAATGCAATTATGTTTAAACAGTATCCCCAAAAGCTTTTCAGTAAGTTGTTGGTGGTTTGGTGGTGGTGGGGAACCCTGAGAAAAGGGGAAAGGTTTGGGAAAAACTGCCAGGGGAAATGCAGGGGAGGCCCTTTAACTGATGTTAAATGCAGAGTCTTACAGGCAACAGCTTGAGAGGACTCTCCATGGGTCAGGTCAGCCCACCAGGGGTGTCAGCCTTTTCGGGGAGGTTCCCAGAATTATTTCACTTTAAGGAGCATGATTCTTTTTTCTTTTTTTCATGCCTTTCAGCAAAGCCAAGAGAGGCTGGCACTGCCAAACAAGTTTAATGAAGTATCACATAATAATATAAAGAAATTAAATACTGACATAGTTAGAAAACTAAACAATTAAATTCCTTCCTTACCTCTTCATAAGGAAGAGGTTTGGACTCCCGAACATTTTGGCTTCATCTTTGTGCAGATGGATCCCCAAGAAAGAGTCAGGTCCTGCCTGACTTTCCTGCCATTGGCCATTGTCAGCTTTCTTTAGCCTGGAGCACTTTCAGCTACAGTTTGAAAGTACAGAAAAGAAAGACTAACCGGTCTATTTTCTAAAGCTTGTTCTCTTTTAATTTTCCAATAGGAATGAACAATAAGTTGTTCAGATGAGTATTTGAGATGAACTTCCCAGGTCAACCTTCAGTTTTATAGATCCATACTTTTATAGATTATAATACAGAGAGTCTACAGATCTATAGTTCATAGATTGATTGGGTAGTTACGACATTCATATGGGAAGAATTATGTCTGAACTTTTCTTTATAGAGTGGCCTTAATGAGTTATGAAAACAGTGCTTGTCTGAGAAACCAGAAATACTTCCAATTACAAAATTAATTGGCATGCTGCGTAACATAAAACAAACATAAAATGTTGGTTAAAATGTAACAAAATTGTTCAAAATGCAGAGCTGAGTTACTGAAAAGCCAGAGATATCTATCTATAGCGGCCAACAGTGAGGAAAATGGAAAACCCAAGGCCATGAACTGGAGTTTGGGCCTCCCCGTGGGAGTCTGAGCAGGTCGAACAACAGGGGACTTAGGTGCAGATGGCTGGGCGAGCATAGCCATTGGGGCTTCAGGTAGGTGATAATTTGGAACAGACAGTGTCTTTACCTATACTGCTCTTTTTTCCCCATTATTGATAATTTCTGTTCAATACTGTTCAACACTTTTAAAATAATGTGCTGACTATGGTAATTGGCTGATAGGGGAAAAGAAAATAAAGGATAAAAAAAGGGAGGAATAAATGAAACTACATTTGTGTACATACCCCTCTATAAGAAAAATATTGTATTTAAAGTAGTTTTTGAGTATAAACTTATTTATACTTTTAATTATTCATTTTTTTAACAATTGAATCTTAAACAAGACCCTCAAACTGTCATTCAGTTTTTTAATCTAAAAATGACATTTGAAGAGGATGATTTATATCTTATTCAATTAATATATATCTAATTACTCTAGGCACTTCAAAATCTCACTCAACTTTTATAAGAAACATGTTAGGGCTCAAATTCTAGCTTGCAAAATATTTTCAAAGAGGGAGAAAGAAGCAATGAATTTACTTAGGGCCATTTCAATAAAAATATTTAGAATTAGAATAAAAGAATAACAGTGAAAACCTCTGAATATTATTTGGCTCATTTCTGATTTTGTTTTTGACCTTGTAAAAGTTCCCTCTAGTTGTTGTGCTCTTTGCTCTAAAAAATGGAGCAGTTTTTTTTAGAGGATTTTTTCAAAGACGGGATAGCTAATATACTGCCTCAGTAGTTTGTGGAATGAAGCAGGACATGATTTGTTAAATAAATAACATCTAATGTTTTAGTCTGGAATAAAAATATGGGCATGAAAAAAATCTTTCTGTTCTGCTTCTAATCTCTAAGATGAAATGTTCTCTTTTGTGATTCCACCGCTATGAGATTTCATCAGGATGAAGATGTTATGATGATCTCATCATGAGGGAGGACCAGGGTGAGCGTGTGAGAGACGCCACAGGAGCACGTTCATGGTTCTTTTCCAACTTGCCTCTCCTGTATGGGCCCCATCAAAATGTTCCTTACATTTTACTGAAACGGTTTTTTATTCTTTCGCTGAGTGAGCATTTAGGTACACTGTAGGCACTGAGAAGTAGATTGATTATTCAGCCCACTCTTAAACCTGTGAACATGTTGAGACTTTTCACAATTAAAAATAATCTAAGAGGAATATGTGTATTGGGCACAGTTTTATCTAACAGTTAATGCCATAGGGGAAAAAACCCCAACTTTAATATTTAAAATATTAAATTACCCTGTAATCATGTCTCTTATTTTAGAAAGCCACATTTTTTCATTTACATAAAGAATTAATTATATCTGTATTAATGTCTACACATAGGTCTGGATCTAGCTTTTTTAAAATAATCATAAATTCTAGTTGTATTAGAGTTTCTGCCTTCCTTACTATTAATTAGAAAACTTATAAAAAGGTAATTAAAATTTTTTCTTCTGGACTTCCACAATATGGTATTCTGGGAGTTTCATTGGAGGAATACTTTATAACATTCTTCAATTATTTTTTTCTCTGGGCCACATCTTCATGACTTTGCCATCACGAGAATGTCCAGCTACAATCTCTGAGTACTCTGGAATGACCCAGAATCCCCACACTTGGATGTGTCTTGGGTTTCTTCATTTCCTGGGGACAGGAGCTCCTAGTTGCTTTTAGATTTCTTTTTTAATCTGATTCACTAAAATGTGTTTCTACTAATGATGTTATAGAAAGTGATACGTTATTTAAAAAAATTAAATCCAAAGGGAACTTCCTTTAAAATTTATGATTAACGTCACCTCTTTGAATCAAGGTCTGTGTAGCTTCTCTTATCTTCCTGTGGGTGTTAGAAGGAACTTCCTCCTGAGACACTTCTCCTCAGTTATATTCCAGGTAGTTCTTATCACTTTGAATAAAAATCAGAAGAGGTATGACATCCTTCACTTGACGATCTCTCATTGAGCTAGAATTTTTCATCAAGAAGGACAGTAAAGAATAAAAATTTTTCTTTTGATGAGTTTCACATATAAGTTTCATAAAGTTTATATTCAATCAAAAGTAAATTTGATTAACTTTTACTACGTTATAGAAATATGTGGAATTGCTCACTTCACCTTAAGGCTTTTCAGTGCTATAAGGCAGCCTTTGCCTACATATGTGCATTAAATATTGACCAATAAGCTTTTACCCCTTGTTTCTTATACTGAAAAAATTTTGAAAACCTTATTTATTTTGTATGTTTTTCAACATACCTATAAATGAAATAAAGGGCAAATCTTCATGCATATTAGTTATCCAGCTTCAACAATGATCAACATTTTGTAAATGTCTCCTTGACCACCTCACTTTCTTTTCTTAAGCTAAAGCATTTAAAGAAAATCCCACATATTATATCATTTCTCTCCTAACTTCCTCAGCATGTGCATGTAGCTAATAAGAATCTTTTTCAAAAATGCATTACATTATTATTCAAAGTTAAAGGTAATGTTTAAAATTTCACTAAAAATCACCCACAATTACATGGACCTGATGTCTCAAGGATGTTCTTTAGAGTTCATTTGTTAAAATCAAGGTTCCAATAAGGTCCATACATTGCTTTGTTCTATTATTGCTTGTTCATGTAACTGATTTCTTAGAGAAATTAGGTTGTCTGTTCATTGAAGCATGTCTTAAATTTGACTTGCTGCTTCCAGTGATAACATTTATCTTAACCTTTATCACCCATATATCTTAACATACTTGAAGTTTAATTAGATTTAGATTCATTATGGGGGGAGGACAATAGCATTTAAGAGAACATCATATCAAAAATCTCACGATACATGGTGTCTCACTTTTTTTGATGCTTCAGTTGGTTAGTGGATACAGACAATGCTAATGTGACCCCTCTTTTATAAAATCTCTTGTCAAATTTTCTTCAGTGGTTTTAGTGGATCATCAGGGTTAAATTTCATTATTTTATGTGGTACAAATGATAATTTTATAATTCTGTCAGGGGTTT
The DNA here is from genome assembly GCF_021234435.1 of Artibeus jamaicensis. Classification (NCBI taxonomy): domain Eukaryota; kingdom Metazoa; phylum Chordata; class Mammalia; order Chiroptera; family Phyllostomidae; genus Artibeus; species Artibeus jamaicensis. The sequence goes on from NW_026521954.1 coordinate 6,232,124, forward strand.
TGCATTTGCTAGCTGGAATGTTTCTTTAGAGAATTTTTATACATCAGCTATTTCTTATCTTGAAATATAATTTGTTCAGGAAAGGTAGTAGAAATGATTGACTGATTTCTTTTATTTTTGAGTTTTCAAAGTAATGAGTTCATGCCCCGGCAATATTCAGTGGAGAGCCGTGTGTTGGTGTATGCATTTGGGAGAGAGTAACATTTTGAATGTATGGATTTTATATGTTTCTTTTTAGAATTGAGTATTATTTTAACATTTCTTATAGGGCATGTCTGCTGGTAATGAATTCCCTCACTTTTTGGCTGAAAAGAAAGCATTTATTTCTCCTTTAATTTTGAAGATAATTTTGCTAGATATGGGATTTCAGGTCGGGTTGTGTTTGTGTGTGTTTTCCTTCAGTACTATTTCACTCTACATTGTTCTTACCCAGTATAATGTCTTCTCTAGATAAGGTGCTCCTCCCCACCAGAAGTGTTAAAATGATGTGTAATTCAACGTTTAATATAGCTATCGGTGCCAAAGTTTTCAAACTGCTCTGGAGTCCTAACATGCTGTTGCTCTTACCTTTGGGCTTCCCCACACATTTCTGAGAGACAGTTTGTGTCTTGTGGCTCTTCTAGCCATTACCCACTATTATTATGCTGGAGCCCTGATACTGGGTTGATTAGATGTTGGGGAGGTGGAGAACACTGTAATCTTATGGTTATATCTCAGTCTTTTCGTAGACATTATTTTAAGGTTCTCTTCACGAGAGTTTCTCCAGGAGCTCATTTTCACTTCTGCTCTGTGCTCTCTTCCTTGTCTCAACTCTAGTTCCCAATTCATTTTACTGAAGCCTCAACCCTGTTTATTATGTTTTTTTCTGTATATACAAGACACGAAGAGTAGAAAGCACTGAGATGGGAGGAGTGCCCTTCTCCAGCGAAATAAAGCTCTGGTAGTGTACTTTCTCTTAGGAAGAAGATATGTCTTTGTTTTGGAGAAAGTTCTGGGCATAGTTCACAAGGACTACCCTACCCTCACCTTCCAGAACCAGGAGGGGCCTTTTCTCAGGTGTTCACCTGAAGCAGCTGGTGGAGCGCCTGAAAGTACTGTCCGTAAAATGCCCTTCCTAACACTGTGACCACCAGCTTTCCATTCTCTCACAGGTCCGCACACTCAGATTACAGCAATTTGTCAAAAATCACCAAAATTAGATATTCCTACCACATAATGCCCCAAAGACATTTCCACAGGCAAAGGCAGTGCCTCTCTAGATTCTTCTGTCACTACAGGAATAGGTGGTAGTTTGCTTTGAAACCTCAGTTCTCTGATAGTGATACCACTTATGGAGTGGTTCAGGAAAAAAGCCTCTAGCCATGGCTGGGGGGGGATAGGAAAGCCGAGCACACAGCGATTGGGAGATTTGGCATAGCTTTGGCATCTTGGCTAGCTTCATAGCTGTGTTAAAAAGCTGTGCTGCTAGGGATATAGGCATGGCTTCCTGAATGTATCCTGGCTTGTGACTTAGCCTGGGAGCTTACAGTGCATGCCTTAAACTAGGAAGCAGTTCCCAGGTTCTGGCTTCGGATCCGGAAGCAGGGGGCAGCCACTCTGTGTCATTGGGCCACGGCCTCCAGGACTAGCAATGGTAGCTAGAGAAAGCCAGATGATACAGGGAAATGACAGATGTAACTCACTTTGGGAGGAGTTAGAAATGGGGCCATGGAGGAGGTGCAGGGTGAGGTTTAAACTCAAGTGTGGCAGCCATTTGCACTCTTTGCCGTGCAGGGAGTAGCAGTGGGGGAGGAGACACGCTGTCTGTAGTAAGGGATTTTTGCCATGTGGCCTGGAAGGAGGGGTAAGCAAGCAGCTGTGTAGTTTATAGTGAGGACGGAGGCTGTGCAGCTGGAGATGCTGTGATCATACCTGTTCCAGTTGACTCCAGAGCAGTAAAGGACTTCCTTGCAAGATCCTGTCTTGTTACACCTGGATTTTACCTGGACTTTCAGGACTTGTGCCTTTTCTAGATTATTATACGGAGGCTGATGACCACATACCCCAGATCCTAAAGGAGATAGTGACTACGTGAGGATGGAGACTTTGGTACCTCCCAGAGGGCCTGGGGAACTGTTTACACAGGTGGATTAAGACCAGATAAGAATATGGGAAACTGTTGGGGATGTTTTTGGCTCATAGCCCAGTAGGGAGTAAGGGAAGTGCTGGGTCTCATGGGAAAGCTAGGCTCAGAGCATGAATGCCCTAAGCTACCCCAAGGTGGGAATATTGTAGATAAAGACCTGCTCCTAACAGAATTAATTGTTTGGTCTCACACCAGGGTGACATGTGGATTGGCCCCAGTCTGTTCAGTAAAAATGGGACTAAAGCATCATTGCTTTTCAGTTTATACAGCTTTTCTTATAAGAATGAGGGTGATGACAATCAAGTCCTCTGTCAGAGCTGAAACTGGAAGTGAGATTCAGTATTCTTGCTGAAGTCTCAAATTATTCTATGCTAACATCATAGGAGCCCCCGGCAAATTGGATTATGCAAGGTCCGTCCAGAAAGTACCCAGCCATGCACTATGAAAAATAGAGACATTTATTGAAGAAGTTATAAGATACAAGAAACATGGTACATAGGATAATGATGCCTTGGTCCCCTTCAAAGTAGGCACCTTGGGACCTCACATAGGTCTCCCAGTGTCTCTTCCACTGTTCAAAATACTCTGCAAAGTCCTTTGAATTGCCATCAGCCACCATGTTTTATTTTCCTGAATCTCATTGATGGTCTGAAATCTCTTCCATTTCAAAGGTGATTTTAGCTTTGAGAAAAGCCAGAGGTTGTATGGTGCCAAATCTGGGCTGTAGGGTGGCGGAGTTCAACATTCTCAGATGCTCTGCTTATTGCAGGCCTTTCAGAATATGGGTCACTTTCAACAGATTCTCAACCATTTTGGAAGGTTTTGTGCCACACTTTCATTTGCCCTGCACTCATTGCATAGCCCCTGAAAGGCTTCTGAATTGTCTGAATAATTTCCACAGAGGAATATTTAAGCTTAACCCAAAATTGGATGCAAATTCATTGCAGTCATTTTGAAAGTGATGGCCACACAGTATACATACTTACTCAACAGTGGACTGCCCCTACTGAGTAGTACAGTGAAGTCATCCTTGTTCACACATACGCATTCCAGTCCACTCTCCTTGGTTGCCAGGTTACACTGATGTCACACAAACCATTGTTAATGATCAATGGTTGGACTTTTTCTGGACGGACCTCATTTATCATTTAGATATCACCCAATTTGTATTTTATTAATTTCTTGCTTTCCGAGAAAAGACATCTCAGGCTCATCTTGTACATTGTTTTTGCCAAATCTGGAATATATCATTTCTTCAAGGATCTCTGCAACGAATTATTAAAACAAAACAAAAAAGAATAAAATACTCTTGTTAAGAGTTCAACTCAGCTACTTGTCTCAGCTTCCAATTATTCATGGGACCAAGCACCCTGCAGGGAACTTAAACTGATGTAAGTGCCCTCATGGGAGAGCGCGCCCCGGAGAGCTGCCCACAGAGTCACAGCACATGTGAGTTCCTGAAAATGCTTCTTTAGTTGCCCCGGTGCTCAAGAATCTCCCCTGCCCTCCAGTGTTGGTGTGCCTTACACTGCCCCTTGAATAAGAACCCTGTGGGGCTTACACAAATCCTGTTCTTTTGGCTTAAATTGACCAATCTGGCCTTATCCCAGTAACTTCCACCTTAATAAAGGCATGCGCCCAGTAACCCCTAAGCATTCTACCTTAATTAAGGCACGTGCCCAGGGTCCTTTCTCACTCTGTCTGCACTTTGCCTTCACCTGCCTGTTGTCCCTTGTGTACTGCCTTCAGGAGCAGTCAGCAATAAACGGAGTAATACGTGTCTCTATTTCAATTGCTCTCACAGTCTGTTGCTGAACACTGGCTCACTGCCCAAAACCTTCTTTGCACTTAAGAAATGTTTATTTCACAGATTCATAATGATCCTTGTATAAGTTTCATACTTATTAGACGATATATTCAGGATGAGGCAAAAGTAGGTTTATAGTTGTATGGGAAGCAATATAATAATAAAACTCAAGAGTAAATTGTTTCATGCACTGACATGAAACAATTAACTTACTTTTGCCTCACGCTGTATATTTATATAGCAAAATTGATTGATGAGTATTAAGCATAGTTAATATTTATTTAATAATATTCATTAAGTACCTACTCTGTGCCAGGCATGGTTCTAGGTGCCTGAAGGTATCTTAGTAAACAAAATGAGACTTTAACATTCATAGCACTTCATTCTAAAAGGAACAGGCAAAACACAATAAACTCTAATAAATAATATATGTGAAGTATATGTTTCTAGGTACCAATCAGAGAGGAAAATTAAAGGCTAATAAGTGAGATCAGGAATGTGTATATACATATGACTATGATTTTTGAAAGAAAGAATCATCAGGATAAGTCAGTGACAACTGAGTCGAACTTCAGTGGGCGAAGATACTAGCCATGTTGGTTTTGGGGACAAGAGTGTTCTAGGCATATTCAATTGTCTCATAGCTTACCCACAGGTTCAGTTAAGCAATAATGGTAACATTTCCCCACATTTGGATGTAGGTATCAGTGAGGTGTCACACTAGTGCTATCTGTAATCTTTTAATCGGGAATACTAAGTAAGAGGTTGAGACATTTTGGCTGTGTACAATTTATTCTCTGTTTAGTACAGAAAGAGGCCTTAAAGAAGGAAACCAGTTGTGTTATATAGAAGTACTTCTCTAACATTTAAGAAACCTTTTAAAAAACTTTACAAGTAATAATTTTACTGGATGTATTTATAATAAATCAAAAGTGAAACCATACCTTGGACCATTAGTTTTTGATATTTTCTTCTCAGTCACATTTAATTAAAGAAAATGTCCTTATTAAGTAAAATTCTTTCATGTGCATAAACACAACTATGAAAGATCACTAATTGTGATATGCAGTGCAAAAAAAAAACAACTAAGATTTAATTATTAAACAAAAAAGAGGTTGCCATGTCTAATACCTTTTTGTAAAAGAGAATAACTAAAATGAAATAGTCTCTTGGCATAATCTTGGGAAAGGTGAGATCTTGGAAAACTGAAAGAACATTATGAATCAAAACAAATTTTTCTGAACTGGAAACAATTAAAATCATCATGAATATATCATAATTAACATTTTAATGTATTTTTCCACTTGGACACTGTAACATATCTTTTGAAGTTGCATATGCTAATTTACTATGTTTGAAATTGGACTTCTAATGAATTCTATCATCATACTACTTCATATATAAAATTCAAAAGACTTTAATATACATTACCTTGTTAATTAATCACAATTCTCAGTTTTAGACAGCTGAGAGCTTATTATCCAAACAAGAATCAGAGGTTAAAAGATTGATTCTAACTTATAATAGAGCTAAAATTAGAAACCATATCTTACTGCCTTTAGTAAAAGAAACTCTTGCAAATTATTTGCTATGTAAAACGTTTCTTTGCTAAAATGTCAGCCTGAGTCACTGGTACTTTTAAAGCAGATGGCTTTCATTTGGGAAGTTATAGGATAATAATGTGAAATAAAGGAAAAAGGATCACTTACTTCTCCCATTTAAAGCTAAATGAGCAGTTCCTCTAACTTCGTAAAAAGAACAAAAGCAACAACAAAACTATTTTTTCTGTGACCAGTGATTTTCCAATGATAAGCTGAGATACTACCAAGAATCCTCCCTATATGATAGTTAAAAATGGTCACATTTCTCTTTGAGATTTCTCCTGAAAGGGATAAAATATTATGCAGGGTCCAGCAGAAGTAGTGCCATGGAGTGTGGGAGGGTACTTGATCATCTCACACGAGATGGACAGCAATTTGAACATTTCACCTAAAATGTCATAAATAAATATACACACTTGTAATCTTATACGCACCTGTTTTTCTCTATTAAGTAATAAATATTCACATTTACTAGGGACATTACTGGTGCCAGACCCTGACATTTTCCTCCTTTTGAATTTGAGTGGGCTCTGTGAGCTCCTGACCCTTAGAATATGGAGGAAGTAATGTTGGGCCATTTGAGGGGCCCAGGCTTTGAGAAACGGAAGTCACCATGTACTTTGTCCAACCACCTTGCTGGAAAGGTCACGTGCAGAAGCCCTGAGGTAATGCGGAGAGAGAGAGGGGAGGACCCAGGGAACTAGCCTTCAGCCGCCTCCTCAGTGCTGACTTACCAGATTCACCCAGGCACGAGTGACCTAGTGGGTGCCCAGTGAAACTGCAGAGTCGCCCAGAGGAGTCCCACCCAACTCCTGATTTACAAAACAACGAGATGTAATAAAATGGCTCTTATTTCAGTCACTATGTTTTGGAGGGGGTGGTGATGCGGCACTGGATAGTGGGACATGCCCTTCCCTTGCCTGAATTGCTCAGACATTTCTCTAGAAGGTGCTCCTGAAATCTAAAAAGGAAAAAATTTACTAAGAGATGAACATCTGTTTTCAAGTACAGCAGGTTCTCAAATAACTTTGTTTCGTTCAGCATTATTTTAGGATTGTTTAGATGAACAGCACTGGTGAGAAAGAATAGTTGATTTCTACGGGGTCCGCTGTCTGTACACATTCTCCCCGTGCCTGCCTGGGTTTTCTCCAGGTTCCCGGGTTTCCTCCCACACCCCAGTGCTGTGCACAGGAGGTGAACGGGCCTGTCTACATGGTCTAGTCTGAGTGAGTGCGGGTGGTGGGCTGTGAGTGGCACCGCAATGAGGGGCTTCCTATCTAGGGTGGGTCCCCACCCTGTGCCCTGAGCTGCCAAGAGAGGTTCTGGCCGCCATAGTCCCTGACCTGGAATCAGCTGGTTGGAAAAGCATTATCTTACTCGTACCAATTAGCTTATGGTGTGATTAGTTTCGTTAAATGTTGTTTCATTTAAAGTTTCAGTTTATAAGAACCTAGCGATGATGTTAAGTGAGGACTTACTGAATTTCTCATGCCACAATCTTTTGTTTTTTTTCACTCAGTCATTGACTCAGAGTTTAAGTATCACTTCCATGAAATAAATTCCCCTGTCGTTTTTCAGCATATGTTGCAGGTGATCCTTCCCCAGTCCTGCCATCTGCTCTCCAAGTAGAAGACAGGATCAGAATGGGCCTGTAACCCCCTTTGATTTTCGTTCACCTCAGTAGCTGTCTTCCACTGACAACCTTTTCCCAAAAGGTCCCTGTACAGGTGTTCAGAACAAGAAGAGACCATTCCGATGAGCAGATGCTAACTGTTGCTTATCTTACTTTGCTCCTTATTCTTCATATTAGCTATAAATAATCTATTTAACCAGTTCAAGCCCCAGTTTTCATTAGGAAAGTGACATCTGCTACACAGTCAGTTCCTCCAAATGGCCACTGTTAAAATGCATGTGCCATGACTGGTAGAATAGAAATCAATGAAGACCTAGCTTAATTGCAGCAAATAGTCTTTATGTTGAGTGTAAATTTCTGTCTATTGGTAGTGGCTGTGTCTGTGCTTTGCTTTGAAGAATTCTGACACTGAGCAGAGAGGGAATGCATTCTAGGGTCAATTATGGATGTCCTCCATGAGTGCAAAAGGAGGAATTTGCTATTACTGAAAGTCTTTTTCCATAGACCACAAAGACTCCCAGAAGGAACACTGTTATGTCATGACTGGACAATGAAGAGTAATGATTGGTTCGCTTAGGTTATCAGTACTGGAGCCCCGGTGGTATACTACAGCGTGACCATGGACCTTCTAGAGTCAGCTAGAAGTATAATTTCCTTTTCTTTTTTTTCTTTCTCCTTCCTCCCACTTTCCTTTTTCGTTGTTGACACTATGACACGTCCCCACTGCCTCCCCACTTTCCCCCTTCCACAGAGCCTGCTCCCCACTCCCACAGTCAATTCCTCCACTCTCGTCCAAATCCATGGGTCATTCATATATATTCTATGACTAATCCTTTGCCCTTCTTTCAAAGAGTCCCCTCCCCCCTCCCTTCTTATTGCTGCCAGTCTTTTCCATGTTTCTATACCTCTGATTCTATTTTGCTTATTAGTTTATTTTATTCATTAGATTTCACTTAAGAGTGAGATCATATGGTATTTGTCTTTTACTAACTGGCTTATTTCACTGAGCATAATAGTCTTCAGTTCCATCCATGCTGTCATAAAGGGTAAGAATTCCTCATTGTTTTCTGGTACATAATATTGTGTAGAGATACCACAGTTTTTTTTTTTTAATCTCATCTACTAATGGGCACTTAAGCTGTTTCCAAATCTTGGCTATTGTGAATAGCACTTCTATGAACATAAGGGTGCATATATTCTTTTGAATTGGTGTTTCAGGATTCTTAGGATATATTTCCAGCAGTAGAATCACTGGCTGTTCAACAAATGGTATTGGGAAAACTGGACTGGTACATGCAAAAAGTGAAACTATGCCACCATCTTACACCATACATAAGAATAAACTCAAAATGAATAAGACTTAAATATGTTGTGATATCATAAAATTTTAGAGAAAAGCATAGGTAGTAAAATTTCAGATATCTGGGGCAGCAATATTTTTGCCAATATATCTCCTAGAACAAGGGAAACAAAGAAGAGATAAACAAATGGGACTATATCAAATTAAAAATCTTCTGTACAACTAAAGAAATCATCAAGATGGAAAGGGAACCACTATGTGAGAACATATTTGCCAATAATATATCGGGAAAAGGTTTAATCTCCAAAATACACATAAAACTTATATGACTCAACAGCAGGAAGGCAAACAATTCAATCAAAAAGTGGGCAGAGGGCATGAAGAGCCACTTCTCCGAGGAGGACATACAGGTGGCCCATAGAGATATGAAAAAATGCTCTACATCACTGGCCATCAGAGAGATGCAAATTAAAACCACAATGAGATAACATCTCACACCTGCTCAAGTGGCTATAATTAATAAACCAACCAACAACAAGTGCTGGCAGAGATGTGGAGAAAAGGGGACCCTAGTGCACTGTTGGTGGGAATGCAGACTGGTGCAGCCACTGTGGAAAACAGTATGGGTTTCCTCAGAATAATTAAAAATAGGAGTAGGTGACTTTAAAAGGACAAAATCTGTTGGAACTTCAGAGTTTTCAAAACAAATTGCTAGAAACAACTAAAAATACAAAATAGAAAGTATAATGTATATAAAATGTGTGTGTGTGTGTATATGCAAGCAGAGTTCAATTCTACTAAAACCCGATTAATAGTTGAAAAACATTTGCTGAAAAATCCATGTTATGACCGTCAAAATGAAATACAATGCACCTCTGTCAAGAAAATCTGAATGTCAGCTTTTTAACGACATGAGTTTATATATCAAACTAAGTGGATATTTCTCAATTGAAATAATATCCCAAAGACAGTATGGTCAATGGAACATTAATGTAATATCTCTTTTGTCTTTCCTGGTGTCTCTTTACTCTGAGGGTCATGGGTCTCTAGAGTCAAGTCCTGATTAGTGGTCCCAAATTCAGACTTCAGCCAATAAGTAATTAATAAGGAAGTAATATTATCTTCCAAGATTCAAAGTTTGGTACTGTAGGGAAGACAATTCATGCTTCTAGTTTTCTCTCTTGTTGCTTGTCTCTGACCCCTTCTAGAAGCTTTGCTTCCTTGCTCTAGCCCATTCTCCTTCCCAGAGAGCAGATCCTGACTCCAATTTAACAACAAATTATTGATGTTAATTATATAGTTATGGACATATTTGTTACAATTTATGGATTTCATCATGAAGTGAGAACAACCTATGTTTATATTTGGTATAAATAAAAATTAATAAATAAAAAAGAGCAGGAAGTCAATTTCCCTTGAGAATAAATGAGAAAGATCTTTTTAAATTAAAGCAGTAGACTACCAAGAAAATATTTCAGCGAAATATCAAAAGAAATGATAGATATTCCATGTCGGTGAAGAAAAGAATTCTATGTCCTGGGTTATGGAGGTATTCATGTGAATGAAAATGCTTTTTAAATCTATAAGTGTATATTAATAAAAATTTTTTTATGTTTCTCAAAAATATTTATGTAGGACAGTTAGATATCTTGCCCCAACTCCTACTTAAATTCATGACATCTTGTTGTGGAGACATAATTAAAATCAGAATCTTGACCCAACCCAGACAACCTCTCCACAAATTTAGTAGAGAAGAAAAGCGCAGTTTTATTACTGAATAAGCATTAAATCAGAATGCGATGCACATCACAGGTAATCCAACAAGAGATTGCAAAAACAGACAGCAATTTTACCCTTTCGTAAAGTCAATCAAACACAATCCATCACACGCATGTTTTTAACATAAACAGTCACTGGACCTCAGGCGAAAGGACTTTCCAGCACCGTTTGCTACACATACTGAATCTTAACTTTTTCTGGTAAGCAGGTGATTGTCTATGTTAGCTAATTGCCTTTATGTAGGAAAAAAAGCAAACAAACGTATCTTTATGGCAGAATGTAGTTGTGCAACCTTAGAGCAAGACACCTACCTAAATAGGCTCCTACCCTCCCACAAAACCTGGAATATGGGGGTGCTATCGCTTTTAACTTTTACAATTCAAAGAGGGAGCTTTCAGGTCCTTGAGATTGACCTAGATTGGAAAGCTGACAAAAGCCTAACTAACCTTCATGAATATTTATATACATTTCAAAGGAGAAAGGGCATACAAGTTTTTTTTTTTCATGTAAACTCTAAGAAACAGGAAGGGAGGGAATTCTCTTCTCTTACTGTTAACGGAGAAGTCAGCCACTTGCATTTGTCCTGTTTCTAGACTGACTGACACAGCTATGTAGTTTATAGTGCTTGATCTCAAAGGAAGTGACACTTTCAAACCATTGGCTCTCCTTCCATTTGCGAGGTGGAAGGATGTTAGTGACGTGTGATAAGGTGATTTTGTTAGAACAAGAGAAGATCACATAGTGTAGAATACTGATTTTAGTTATTGAAAACAATGTGTCTCATAATGTTTTTAGTTACTGAAAACATAGCAGAAAGCCAGGTTGTTACATGACGAAGAGGAAAAGGAGGAAGAAAAACCATACAGTTCCTTTCAATTATTTGACACAGCTAGAAGCTTGTCATGAATTGGAATCAACACCTAAGATTTCAGCTAATCGCCACATTTTCTTATCATTTTTGAAGCCATTTCAAGTCTCTTAAAATCAATTTTCAAATGACAGCCTTTTTAGGTTTATTCTCTAAAGCCCTCACATCAGATTATTTGGCTTGATTTATTAGATTAAAATGCGCAGAAATCATACTCCAATTTCTACTTGAATCTTTTAGTGTAGGCCTGGCACTGGGGCAATGCTTTTAACTAGCTCTATTCCCTCTCCTCCTCATGTTTCCAGCTCTCTCCCACCCTGTCTCTTTGTCTGTCTGTCTGTCTGTCTGTCTGTCTCTCAGTCTGATTTCCACCTTCAAATTGGATGAAGTGTCAAAACTCTGCCTCCCTTAATTCTATTCACCATACAGGCATTCAAATCCCCTCAAAACAAATTCCTGAGATAAATAATCAGCTCATGGGTTAACTACAATTTATTTACATTTTAATGAATTTTTCAAGCAACAATTCTATTTTTCATTGCAACAATGGTATACATAATTTATATCTTGTTTCTAAGCCTAAAAAATGTGTTTTTTAAAGATAAGAGGTCTGTTTCTACTATGCTTGTTCTCTGCATAGCCAAAGTTTATGAAAAGCTGTAGAAATATTACTTATGATACTTTTGTTAATAATTTCCCCCCCTTTTAATTGTGGATTTAGACTCAATTTTACATGCTGTAATTTCTCTTTTTTGTTACTTTTATAATTTAACACGATCAGATTCAACTTCCAATTACTTATTAAACTAATGTAGAATAAATTTTTCTCTCCTACAACTACACAAGTATATTAATACCATGAATTGACAATTTACAATAAGTAAAAACAAAATTTCATTCTTGATGGGAAATGGGACAAAGTCATATTAACTTGACATTATGATTGTTTGGAAATCTTGCCTCTGAGAATGTTATATTTTTGGATTTTCATTCTATTTTTATTTATTAGTAAACCTCAGAAACAAAATTGATGAAAACCTTTCCTTAAATTTAATAGAGGTTAACTGTCAAGAGGTTGTACAGATTTAAGTGAAATTTCCCTGGAGGTACTGAAACCTAATAACGATGGTCATCCCATATTTGTTTATCACATTTTAGAACTGATATAAAGTAACTCAGAAAATCAGCTTCTGAAAAGTGAAAATCTCAGAGTAACTGGCTCATAATTTTCAGTTTTTAGTATTTTAGCAGATATATGTCTACTCAATATATGTATTTGCATTAATAGTTTGTTAGGCTAACATCACAATATGTATTATAAAAATAAAAAGAGCCACAACTTATTGAACTCTTTCTATGTACCAGGCATTTTGTCAAGGGCTTACATGTATTATCTTATAATTCTTCACAACAACCCTGTGAGGGAGAAACACTTATTATTTCTGCTTTTACAGATGAGGACATTGAGGCTCAGAAGTGTTAGGTGGCTTGTGAAAGCTCACACACCAGTTAGTGCTGGGCTTGAACAGTAACTCAGGTCTGTCTGCATAAACACAACCACTGTTAACCACCATGTGAACTTTCTCATTCAGAAATCACCTAGCTCAGTAGTGTGCAATTAATTAGATAAGAGAGTATATTGGAAACCTGTAGAGAATCAACTAATATTAGATTCCCTTTCCTGATTCTTCTTCCATATTTCCAAGAGATCAACCTGTATTTTTCCTTCTTTTTTTAAAAACCCTCACCCAAGGATACATTTATTGATTTTTAGAGGAGGAAAAGTATGTGGAGGGGAGGGAGAGAGAAATCTATGTGAGAGGGAAACATCAAAGAGTTACCTCCCCTAAGTGCTCCGTTGGGGATGAAATCCACAACCTGCCCTATTTTGCTGTGTGTAATGTGCATCCATGTTTTTGGCCTAAACTTTCAGGGAAAAAATCTTCCATTTGGATTTTTAAATTCAATTATTTATTTATATTTACATATTTGTTTTTGTATTATAAAGGAATTTTAGCTTTTATTTCTAAACATATTATGGTAAAAGAAATTGTGTGTAACAAATGCTTACAAAACACAAGAACAGTTATAAGGTATTCCAAGTACTATCCTTGTATAATGCACATCTTTATTTTTCCCTAGAGAATTTGGGCAAAAAAGTACACATTCTACATGGCAAAATACAATAGGTATATGTCCTGATCAGGAATGCAACCCACAACTTTTTGGTCTACAGGATGATGCTCCAACCATCTGAGTCGCCTGGCCAGGGCTTTTTTTCCTTTGTATTACAGAAAAAATTTACTGACTCAGGTTATTTATCCAGTTCTGGTTTGTGCTCTATCTTCAACTTATCATGTTATTTCATCCTCATAATCCTTTAATGTATTTTATTATTCTTACTTTAACGAGATTCAAATTAGTCAAATAAATTGACTAAGGTTTTTGGACTCCATATAATAATTTTTCCTTTATAACACCAGGATGGTTGGTTTTATGTGCTAACTTGGAGCGTGTCTTCAGGTGAGATTAAATTTTAAACAGGTGAGCTTCGAGTAAAGTAGATGGCCCTCTGCAATGGGGTGGGTCTCCTCTAATCAACTGAAAGAAGACTAAATAGGACAGAAAGACTGGCCTCCCTGAGCAAGGGGCAGTTCTTTGGCAGGCTGCTTTGGACTTTGTCTGCACCATGAGCTCTCCTGAGTATCTTGGCCATTGGCCTGCACTGCAGATTGGGAGCTTGTCAGCCTCCATAACTATGCGAGTCAATTCCTTATCAATTTTTTATATAAATACACATCCTATTGGTTCTGCTTCTCTAGAGAACACTGACTAGTACATACCAGAGTCTCTGCCACGCATGATAAACGCTAGAAGATTTGGTAATAAGAAGCATGCTATATATCATTTACTATTGACCCCATTTGGGGACTTCCATTTAGGGGTCTATTTGGCTCCTCTAAAGGTGACTTCTGGTAAAAAAAATAAATTTAATTGTAATGTTTAGAGGAAAATATTACTTGCAGAGTAATTATTATGCAATTATAAATGCAAATAAATTATCATATGTAAGCAACATCCTTGTTGCACATTCTAAAAAGTCATTATTTATGGGAGTTTGGAATTACAATATATTTTTTTAAAAGGATTTAAATTAGGTACTGGGTAACTGACCATAAAAAAAAATCTGTCATGGCAGATGTTTATCTCGGTCTATCAAGTTTTACCCATAATCTTCGTTCTTTTTCTATCACATTTCAAAAAAGTTTCTCAAGGATTATTACTAAGTATTCTTATGTATTGGGAAATTTACCAAAATAATGAATATAAGCATAAGAAAAAAAATGTACGTGCTTTCTCTATGGAAATTGAGTGGTAGTTTCCAGAATGTGTTCTCTTAGATTTGGCATAGACAAAAACTAGGGCATATATGTACCTGGCTTTTATTAAGGACAGTTTGTAAGTCAAAAAAGGGGAAGCACTGTTGGGAACCACTCTGCCTGGTTTCAGGAATTGTAACTACCCCCATGGCTAAGGATGAGGGAGCAACCTTCAGAATGTGAGCCATAGGAGACAAAGTTTGTCTGGTAGCAAACGCTGCCTCAGCTTACTCCCCTGCCCCCAAAGCATGGTTGGATGGTCAGAGATGAGTGAGACTTCTCACAGAGAGAGGGCCAGCCTAAGTCAGACATGATCACATGGGAGGCCATCATGGAAGGACTCCGGGGGAGGGGGGGAACTGTGACAAAGGAGGAGCGATGGATCCTCATCCCTTGGCTATTGTGACATAGCCCAAGTTCCCATTTCCATCTGGGAGAAGTGCTTCTGGCTCATATCCCCTTAAGCCTAAAAACCTATGATGGGAAAGGCAGTGCAGCCCTGTGCTGGAAGGGGGGGGGGTTCCCTGGGTGATCACATCTAAGAAAGAATACGTAAAATCCTGTGAAACCTGCTTTGTTTAGAATGCTCTCATTTAAATGATAAGGGTCCAAGAAAGAAATTTGTTCCTCAAAGTTTTATGGTTCTTTAGCTATCTGACCCTGACTGAGAATAAGCCCTCGTGGTTCTTTGAATGCTATCTATTGTTTGATCCTTACCTGTATTCTTGTGCAAACAAACCCAATAAAAGCCCCTTGAGGAAGGGGCTCTTGGCCCTTCCCCTTGAGGGATTGGCCACCTTTCCTCCTCAAGCAGATCATGTCTTGGTAGTTTCACTTTCATCCGTGGCAGATGGGGGGACTTTGCTGGCAAAGTTGCCCCCACAAAGCACATCTGTTAAGTTCATAATTTAAGAACAAAAGGATAGCAATTACACTTGAATATAGGATATACATAATATGATTTTATAATGCTTGAGTAGCACAAAAACCAGGTACAAATCTATTGACACTCAGGAATATGGAGTATATTTACTAAAGGAATAGAAGGAACCAAATGAAATATCTAATTATTAAGCACAGTAAAATCTAGGCTATCAAAATTTAAAAAAAAGAAACCTAAGATCAGAAAAGAAGGCATTTACGTAAAAAGCATTGTAACAATTTTTTTAATAGAGGGAATTATCATTTGATTACATTTTGCCAAAAAAAAAATATCCATTTGGAAACTAATATTTGAAAAGTATCTGGTAAAGGTTCAGAAAAAAACAATGTTCTGCTATTTGCAATTAGAATAAAAAACAGAGAAAGGTCATGGAGAGCTCATCATCAAATAAATAGTTTAAAAAGTTTCCTGATCTGAAGAAAGACTTGAGGCATCATCAGATCAAAGAGGTCAGAGAGTAGCAAGCAAATTTAGTGAAAATAGACACTCTGTATATCTAACTCAAAAAGGTGGGCTGTTTTCAAAGGATATAATGAGGTTGGTGTTAGATTTTTTTTCCCACCCTGATCACAAAGGGTCAGAAATCAATAGTGCAACATCAGCAGCTCTGAAAGAAAGAAAAAAAGATTAAGGCTTAAGAATTCTATACCCAGAGAAGCCATCATTTATTTGCAAGGGCAGGAGAAAGATATTTTCTGACACAAAGACATGAAAAGTGTATCATTTATGTAGTTAGCCTGAAAAATATTACTTTAAGATATGTCCAGTTAATCAAAACATGCATCAAAATAAGTTTTTCAAGAATGGAAAGGCATGGTATAAAAAAATTGTAATAAGCAATAAAACCAGAAAAAAGTAACATAGAAACAAGTATTGCCAATATAATAAAGCATGAGAATTTTATAAAGAGACCTGTAAAAAAAGGAAATTTGAAGGAAACAATCTATTAATTTCTAGTAAAAAGTAATTTCAATAAATATATAATGAAGGAAGCAGTAAAAGGGTGATGATTTTCAATTAAGAGCAGAAGTTAGTAATTTATAATTTATTATTAGATACTGATTTTTCAAAATAATGAAGCGTGTGTTTCTACGACTAAATGCAATCAGAACCATCTAGGCAAGGAATTAAGCATATTTATCTTCAAGACTCATCTCAGACCTCTGGTAGTCAAATTTTGGTGTGGGTCTTGGTAATCAAATTTTTATAATCCTACCACAATAATTTTTCATGTAGCTGGTACACAAACACACACACAAATACAATTTAGCCCAGTTTCCACTCGTTTGGGGAGCCAGCCAACCGAAGTTCCCTTACGAGAACTGAGGATCCTTACCCCACCATGTAGCCCAATGTTTGTCTTTAACTTTTCCTTGCACAGTTGATAGGGTTGGGGAGAAAAGAAAACCACAAGTATTGCATTTAAACATTCCCAGAAGATAACATTCAAATAGGGGCAACTTATACTGCCTTAAAAAATTCTAGGAAAGTTTTCTCATTATTTTCTGCTTCCTCTGAAACATCTCTGATTATTTTCTGTTTCCTGTTTACATTTTTACTGAAAGAAGAGAAACTTCCCTTTAAAACCTGAAATGAGGTTAGCAAACAAACTTGGAATGAACAGCACCATCGATCCTAATATGGTGAATAAAATCAGGTAATAAATTTGCCATTTGTGGTCATAATGGTAACTCTTTTCTTCCCAAGGGTAAGTAGCAAAGGATCAGAACAACTTTTGAGGCTGTTACCTTGTTGTGACCTCAGAAACTGACCTTGAACTATAGGTAAAAAATTCTAGGTTCGCCCCATAACCAAGTGGATACTGAGGATTTCCCTTGCAGATAGTTGAAGACAGTGAAATGAACATTGCTCAGGAAACACTGTTATCAGGGCACTAGTCAATAGACAAAACTTCTATGACAAGTGAAGCCAAAAGTCTTTAAAGACTCAAAGCTTTAGAGGCATATTTCTCACACAAACAACAATCCAAGGAGGTGCCATTTCTCGGCAGATACCGTGTCTCCCTTGTTGACTCAGGCACAGCAACTCCCTCTGTCTCATGGCTCTGCCATCCCTGAGAGCTTGGTCATAGTCAGCAGTCCACTGGCAGAATGGGAACATGAGAATGCCTCCATTGGAATAACTAAAGGTGAGACAGCAATTAGAACTAAGGAAGTGAAATTCCTGAAAACAATAATTCCTGGCTAGGTAGTTTCCAATAGGCAGCTGTCCCTATTATCAAATAGAAAAAGCTTAGATTGGGCTCTTTTTCAACATCCTAACACTTCCATGTCACCACACTGAAGAGTCCAAATTGATGCTAGCTCTCTGAATGGTGTGCCCCCCATACATGTAGACTACATACTTATGAAATTAACATGAAATAGAAAAAATGAATTTTTAAACTGAAAATGGACAAAGGACCTAAATTTATCCAAAAAATAAATATGGAAATTTATGTAAAAATTCTTAATTTTCATGAAAACCACAAAGTGTGCTTGATTCCTCCTCTTCCAACTGACTTAATGTTTAATCTAGTAATATCCAATGCCAATGAGATTGCATTATCCATTATTATTCACTGATAGTGGATTTTTTCAAGAGAGTTTTTTTTGTTTATAGAAAAATAACAAGAAATATGTATTTACAGTCTTGAAATAATGTGTAGCCTTTGACTCAATAAATTCACTTCCAGCCACCTACCCTAAGGAAATCAACAGAGATGTGGGTCATGATTTATGTATAATGACATTATTTGCAGCATTATTTATAATAATGAAAAATAGGTGGAAAAAAACAACCATAGTAAAATAAATAAATTACATTACAGCCATATGGGTGTCACACACTTAATTATAAATTTCAAAGAAGTTGTATGTGTGGAAAAGTGCTCACAATATAAACTAACCAAAAAAATGTAAATTCTAAAGTTATAGGACTTCTGATAGGACATCTGGCCAAGATGGAGGCATAGGCAGATACACTTTGCTTCTTTGCACAACCAAAGGAAGTGTATCTGCCTATGCCTCCTATAAGAAGGACTTCTGCCAAGATGGAGGAATAGGCAGATACACTTTGCTTCTTTGCACAACCAAAGGAAGGACAACAAATTTAGAAGCACAAAAGCTCCAGAACTGCCAGAAAATCAAACTGCATGAAGTCTGACAACAAAGGAATTAAAGAAGAAACATTCATCTAGACTGGTAGGGGGGGCAGAGATGGACAGCCGGGCAGAGAAGACACACAGCAAGGGAGCAGACCCGGTGATCCCACATTTGCGCAGGTAAGCCTGAAGGAAAAACTGGGGAGTGAGACAGAACGTGCAAACCAGGTTTCTAGCCTGGGGAAATGACACCTCAAAAACCTCTGGCTATAAAAACCTGTGGGGGTTGTGGTAGCAGGATCAACTCACAGCCTCACAGGAGAGCTCAATGGAGAGACTAACAGGGTCCTAGAAGGTACACAAGCCCACCCACCCAGGAATCAGCACCAGAGCAGCCCAATATACTTGTGGGAAATGGGGGAAGGGACTGAGAGTGGGGTGATAGAGCCAAGCAAGTGGTATTATTCCCTCTCTGACCCCTCCCCTACCAACAGTGGCACAACAAAGTGAGGTGGGTTGCTCCTCTCTGGCAAATACCTAAGGCTCTGCCCCTTACAATGTAACAGGTGTATCAAGACAGAGAAATATGACCCAAATGAAAGAACAGATCAAAACTCCAGAAAAAGAACTAAGCAATGAGGATAGAGCCAATCTATCAGATGCAGAATTCAAAACACTGGTAATCAGGATGCTCGCAGAAATGGTTGAGTACAGTTTCAAAATGGAGACAGAAATGAAGGCTATGCAAAGTGAAATAAAGGAAAATATACAAGAAACCAACAGTGAAGGGAAGGGAACCAGGACTCAGATCAATGATTTGGAGCAGAAGGAATAAATAAACATTCAACCAGAACAGAATGAAGAAACAAGAATTCAAAAACATAGGAGAGGCTTAGGAACCTCTGGAACAACTTTAAATGTTCCAACATCCAAATCATAGGGGTGCTAGAAGGAGAAGAGGAAGAGCAAGAAATGGAAAACTTATTTGAAAACATAATGAAGGAGAGCTTCCCTAATCTTGCAAAGGAATGGACTTCCATGAAGCCTAGGAAACTCAGAGAATCCCAGAGAAATTGGACCCAAGGAGGAACACACCAAGACACATCATAATTAAGTTATCCAAGGTTACAGATATGGAGAGAATGTTAAAAGCAGCAAGAGAAAAGGAGACATTTACCTGCAAAGGAGTTCCCATAACACTATCAGCTGATTTCTCAAAAGAAACCTTGCAGGCAAGAAGGGGCTAGAAAGAGGTATTCAATGTCATGAAAGGAAAGGGCCTACATCCGAGATTACTCTATCCAACAAAGCTATTATTTAGAATCGAAGGGAAGATAAAATGCTTCCCAGATAAGGTCAAGTTAAAGCAATTCATCATCACCAAACCCTTGTTGTATGAAATGGTAAAGGAACTTACCTAAGAAAAAGTAGATCAAAACTATGAACAGTAAAATGACAACAAACTCAAAACTATCAACAACTGAACGTCAAAAATAAAAACAAACTATGCAAACAACCAGAACAGGAACAGAACCAGAGAAATGGAATCACATGGAGGTTTATCAGTGGGGAGAGACAGGAGGAGAATGGGGGGAAAGGTAAAAGAAATAGGAAGCATAATTGGTAGGTACATAATAGACACAGGGAGGTATAGGAAATGGAGAAGCCAAAGAGCTTATATGTATGACCCATGGACATGAACTAAGGGGAGGGGAATTCTGGTGGGTGGGTGCAGGGCAAAGGGTGATAAAGGAGAGGAAAAAATAGGATAACTGTAATAGCATAATCAATTAAATACACAAAAAATAAATTTTTGATTAGGTTTGAAAAAGGCAATTGTGAGGATATAATTGATAGGATTTGGAGAATGAATGTTGATTAAAATAAGTTGTTGACTATCTTAAAAAAATAAAATTATAGTGCATATATGATATAACATTATATAATATTAATTTGGTGAATAGAAAAGTGAAAACAAAAATGAATAAAAGTACATGTAGGAGAAAAATTCTAAAGGATTGATACTAAAATATTAATAGTCTTTTAGGTTTTAATATTATGAGTGATAAATTTTTCCTTCTATGTGATTTTATATTTCTCTGAATTTCTACAGCTAGCATATCACTTTATCATTTAAAATATTTTGCTAAAAACTAAAATATAACCTTTTATGGCATCATATAAAAGTTTAATATAAACTTTAAATGTTATATAGTCTTTTCACTCAATGAAATAACCCTCTTTCTACTAAATTAAATCATTACTTATTTGAGTTAGTCACCAAAAATAATTTCTTTACAGTTTGATAATTATTTCTGTATTTAAGAGAGAAATTAGAAAACCAGTGGACAGAACAGGCTCCAGCAATTCACTTTTCTTGACTTCATTTCTCTAATTTTGTTGTTGTTGTTCCGTTCTTCCAGATGATTGTATTTTTCCTCACCAAAGAAATATTTGAATGGAGAATAAATTTAATGAATAATTTACCATTAACATTTTCAGTAGCAATTTGAGTGCTTGTAGACAAATTTATCTTCCTCTCTCTCTCTCATAAATAAACACTGCATTGCCTATATGAGAGGAGTGTCTCCTCCTCACTTTTTGAAATGTTGACTTAAAAAATTTTTCTATGTAGAATTTTAGAAGACGCTTTTAGATAACTCTATTGTATTCACTTTGAAAAAGTGCCTCTAAAGTAATCTATTATAAAGTATGCCGTTTTCCAAAAGCCATAGCTCGTTGCCTAGCAACACAGTTGGTTATGTCATATAATGAAAGCAATATGATAAAATGCTATTTTTCAGCTATTAATTTTTAAACACTTTCCTAACTAAAAAATATACTTTATGGATGGGAATTCTGGAGAGACGGGTCTTGTAAAAACAAAGTAAGAGAGGGTAAGTACCTCACTAATTGAGAGTCATTTTCTTAATGACTCAGTATTAAGATTCAAGCCTGACAGCAAGGATTTGAAATCTCCCTGCCAGGCCCCCGGGCTTTCCCGAGTGCCCCCTGAAGCACTCCCTGCATTGAGAACCCGCAGTAAGAGGATAAAATTGCATGTCTGTGAAGGCGACTTAGTGGCCTTATGACATTTACCGAACACACAAAGTGCCTTAAATGCAACAGGAAATATCTAACTGTCTCAAAGTTCTTTTTTTTAAAAATGCCAAAACTCTTAGAGTAGAAACATTTTAAGAGCTAAATTTAAATCCTAGCATGAAAATCAGAACAATCACCTTTTTAAAAAACCTTATTGCTCTTTTTTTTTTACATTTCGATGAGTTACTTGAAAAATCCTGCATCCCCTGCTTTTTGCTTAAATGTTTTCCTGATAGTCACTAATATTAGAAGTCAACCAGACTTCCTATTTCTTCTCAGTTTCTTATCAAAGTTTTATCAGTCTTTTGTGTTTCTAACAGAACTCAACATTTCCTCTATTCTCTTCTTGTGCTACTGTGTGTGTGTGTTCACATGTTCATATGACATTGGTGGTGGTGGCGGTCGTGGCTGAGCATGATGCGGCATCAGAAACATTGAGAAATCCTCTAGTATGAAAATTGAATTAGTCAGTAATTGAAGATACATTCTTCCTGTTGAGATTATCTGAGAGTTTAAGATTTAAACCTATGTTACGTTCAGAATCTTTCATTTTATCTGACTTCTACTTCTTTGACACTTAATTGTTATTGACATACTGCTGTTCATTTTACTTTCATATTCCAAGATGTTGTTATTATTAGCAAGGCTGGATGCTACATGCAAGACAAATGCCGTGCCATCAGTCATTCTAATGCATCATTCACTGGTAAACTAGCCGTTAGCTTGATGTTACAGCTACTACTAAGAGAACTTATTTTTATTAAAACCTCTATCCTCCCTTTATGCCTTACAAATAGTTGGTCATAAACGTCTTGGGGCAGCGATGATGTTAATTAAGCCTTCACCAAAGAATTACGTCACAAGAACACTACATGTTTGCGCTCCTTAACTCAGGTGGGCCACAGAAGTATTTTGGTCCATTGGCATGTGGAAGGAAGTGAGGTGTTTCACTTGCAGGCTGGGTCTAGTAAAACTCTGTGTGTTCTGCAGTGACATAATGGTCTGAGTACAGAGATGGTGGGTGACATCCAACTTGTAAACGGCCTGGATTCCTGAAGCTGAGTGACTACCGGGAAGCAAGACACCAGGAAAACTGTCCAAAGAGAAACATCCACACTTAATTTTGACTGCATGAAAAATAACTTGTACTGTGTGAACTCATTAAGGCTCAAATTAAGATTAACTTGTATTTTGTCATAGCGCAGTGTCTCTCACTCTGGTGCGCATGAGCCTGTTCACTTTGCACTCGCGTCATTGATGTAGTCAGTGTTTACCTCTGTACACTGTGATCGGCAATAACATAAGATCTGTTCAGGCCAAAATATTTCCCCAACAAACCTACCTATCACTCTTTCATGATAGCTCATCCTTAGATCCTTTTCTTATAACCCTCTTATTATATAAATTGTTTATTTGTCTCCTGAGGAAAAGTAGGCTTTGAGATATCCACTTTCACTTCAGTATGTCATTAAAAAAAATAACTCAGCATTAGGCTCCATAGAGGTTCCTCACTGGGAGTGTATGTGTGAGTGTGTGCCTGAGTGTGTGCCCTGGGGCAGCAGGCAGGCAGACTTTGGGGGTGGCAAGGAGAACAATGATCATACGAGTAAACAACATGTCGGCTGATTCGGGCATCAAAGACCAAGATTTTACTGGTATATGTTCCATGTTCCACTACATGAATCTTTCCCATTTTTTGATTTTGGTAAAATACACATAGCATAAAATTTTCCATATTAACCACTTTCAAATGTGAAGTTCAGTGATACTAAATGCACTCATAATGTTGCCCAAGCGTCACCACCATTCACCGCCATAGTGCTTTTAATCTTGTGAAACCAAAACTCTGTGCCCATTAAATAGTAACCTTCTGCTCTTTCTCTGTGAGCCCCTGGCAATGA
Organism: Artibeus jamaicensis; assembly: GCF_021234435.1. Taxonomy (NCBI): domain Eukaryota; kingdom Metazoa; phylum Chordata; class Mammalia; order Chiroptera; family Phyllostomidae; genus Artibeus; species Artibeus jamaicensis. The sequence continues at coordinate 6,255,666 of NW_026521954.1, forward strand.
CCATTGTAGTTTCTGTCTCTATGATGTTTGACTACACTCTTAAGTTTTTAAATTATTTCTCTTCCTTGTTTTGTTACTTGTATTTTTTTTACCCCTTTTCACCTTCCCCAATGTATCATTTTTTTTTTTACCATTTTAAGATAGTACTTACTGTCTAAAAAAGAGAAGTATAGTTTTTTTTGTAAGATAAAGGTAGAAAGAGTAGGGAGAAACAGAAAAGGCTCTGGGCAAAGACAATATATTTTTAGTAAAAATGGTAAAAATGATTACATTAGAGGAAGACTTTCTGTGCCTGAGATTTGTAAAGGCTTTTGTCCTATTACATAGGACAGTTTGTAGATGACAAATAAACTCCACTAAAAATTATTTTTTTCTTCTCCTAAGGACATGCTTATTAATTTTGGAGAGAAGGGAAGAGAGGAAGAAAGAGGGAGAAAAACAATGTGAGAGAGAAGCATAAATTGGTTGCTTCTCATGCCCTGACCTGGGACCAAATGTGCAACCCAGGTATGCGCCCCAACCAGAAACCTAACCTGTGGCCCTTTAGCTTATGAGATTGTGTCCAGCCACCAGGGCCACACCAGCCAGGGCAATAAACTCCATTTATTTAAGAACAGCAGGGAAGTGAGGGTGAAAATGGACTGTATGTAACATCCTAAAATTTTTACTGACCAAAAAAATGTTACCTATTTACATTGATCAAAAAACAAAAAAACAAGACCTAAAAAGCTGCAATTGAGAGAAATCTGAGAAGGAGCCACACAGTGAATTAACTCACACAGTGAGTTAACAGAATGTTTTCTCACTGGCAGATTATGTTCAATAAATTGTAATAAATTCAATCAGCGCATTTTGGTTCCATTTCCATTTCCTACCTTGCCATTATATAAAGGCTCTAGATTGTAGAATCATTTTTTAAGGAAGAGAAGGAAGAACAGCAAAAGCAATGAGAGAAAGTTCTTCCAAATAGTGAAGTGGGGCTTCATATTAAAAGTTAAATTCAAAGATAAAAATGAAATTAAACTTCCTGTTCACCTGAGCATCTCATGGAGAATTATAGCAGCTGTAATAAATACGTTTACATAGATCCACTTATTCAAACCCGACGTCTTGGTTTACATTAGAGCTTCAGGGACACTAAGGATCTGTTCTGACCTTTCTGTTTGCAGTAGTTTCCTGTGGAGTAGTTTCTTAGGCATTAAGAGTCCATTCATCACTTACCTACTTCCTCCCAGATGAGTTATAATGCATCAAGTATTTACTCTGAACTGTCACATTAACTATGATCCCATAATTCATCCTGTCTCACTAATTGTCAAAAATAGTTCTTGAGTGTCTGTGGAGCTCCATGAAGACACTTATGCCATTTGGAGCTAGAGGAAGCCCAAGGGCTTAAACAATCAGGGGAAGAGATTTTAACACCAGAATTATCCAGAGAGCTTCATTGGAATTTTCCCCTACCCAAAGGATTCAATAGAATATTTAAATATAATTGGAGAATGATAACAGTTAAATAAATCTTGACAATGCTCTCTGATAAATTCACTACTCCTCACTCATGGTTATTAATACTATTTCTAATGTGTTCATAATGTGTCTGGGAGTACTGTCATTTATTTGATAGGCATTTATTTTGATAAATATCTACATTAGATGGCATTCTAGGGCTTGAAAATATAAGAATGAAGAGAATATACGAAGCCCTTGTTGTCATGAGGCTTATAAAGTATGTGGTGTGGGGAGAACAAAATGAAAGAAATAAATGTTAGTTGGCAATAGCATTTTTTAAAAAGCTGAAAAGGTGAAAGCAAGTGGTAGGGAATTCTCTTTATAGAATGGTCAGGAAAAGTATCTTTGAGAGCTGGCACTTCATCAATATTTGTAGGACACTAGGGACTAAGTCACATAAATATCCTGAGGAAGGCATTCCAGGAGGACAAAGTGATCAGAGTAAAATCGCCAAGAGGGCAGTGTGCCCAAGCATATGGAGAAACAGCAATGCCACAAGAAAGTAAAGATAAATTGTTGAGGTGGAGTGATGTAAATGACAGAATCACAATGGTAATGGACTCTAGATCATATAAATCTAAGCAATTGGGCTTTTATGATATTTTGGAAAGTTACTGGAAGGTTTTAATCAAAGAAAGAATATGATGTAATCGATGTTTTGACAATATTATTTGTAGCATATAGGAGGCAAGGGCAGAACCAGAAAAATCAGGTAGGAGGCTTCTGCAACACACCAGGGAACAGAGAGTGCTGTCTTGGGCCAGGGCAAATAGCAGTGGAGGTGGTGCGAGGTGTTCTGTTCTGCATTTATTTTAAGGTAAATCTAATAAAATTTGTTCACCTGATAGAGATCGAATGTGACAAAAGAGAAGTTTCGTTTGCCTAGGTAATGAGGTACATGAAGTTTTCATTTACTGGGATGGAGATGACTAAAGAAAGTGTAGAGTGTAGCAAAGATGGCAATGTATTGTGCCAGCACTAAATCTGAAATTTATAGTCTTGAACGTTCTACAGTATATTAAAGAGGAAATGTTGACCATGAGACAGAAGTTCAGGAGACAGATGTTGGTTGGATTATAAACTCAAGCAATTTCAAGAATCAAATTGGTGATTAAAGTCATGGAGCTTAATAAGTTCATCTAAGAATCTAGTGTAGATAGGCAAGATGCCTAAGGACTAATTTCTAATCTAATATTCAGAAATTGTTATTGTGATGAGGGTACAGGAAAGAACAATAAGAAACAGCAGCTAGTGACATAAGGAAAAATCAGTAAAGGAGTATGGGATCCCAGAAAGCAATTGCCAAAAAGGATTTTTTTTTTAAATATTTTATTTATTTATCTTTAGAGGGGAAGGGAAGAGGAGAGGGAGAGAAACATCAATGTATGGTTGCCTTTTGTGCATCTCCTGCTGGGAACTGGCCTGCAGGGAACTGGTCTGCAACCCAGGCATGTGCCCTGACTGGGAATCGAACCGCGATTGTCTGGTTCGCAGGCCCGCGCTCAATCCACTGAGCTACACCAGCCAGGGCCAAAAAGGATTTTTTAAATACTAGAATTAGTAAATGTAGATGCTGGGTTAAGAGATAGGTGGCAGGTCATTGATGATGACAATTCTAGGGATACATCGATCAATAATTTGTAAATGTCCTTGAATAGAAAAGGCATCTATATGAGTGTTGAGTTCATAGCTCTTTCCTGAGGGCTTCATTTTCTTGGTGAAATAAGAAATCAGATAATCAGGTGAGAGAAACAAGAAATGTTGGAAGCTGAGAACGGGGTATGAGAAAGTCACCTCAGGAAGTGAGAGAACGTGCTAACTAAATAAATACGGCAGTACTTTGGGATAGCACTAATTCTCTCCCAACAACATATCTCCAACCACACTGGGGGAAGGGTTTCCACATATGAATTTTTTCAGTTGGGGGACAGAAACAGTCCACACACCTGCATGTTACGGTAGTCATATAATGACATTAGAAAGTGGCAGTGGAAACCCAGCATGATGGACAGAGAGTGATATTTAGGAGAGAGCCTTATCGTAGTGGTCCCTGATTTGGTCTGATTTCTGGCAGACAAGAGTGCACATGCTCCTTCCTTTGTGTGGGATGCTTTCCCCTCCAGCCGTTTTTCCCTATTCACCTCATACTCTAACTCAGTCTTCAGATTTAAGCTCACTTACTCAGAAACTCTTTTCCAGATGGCGAAGTCAAAAATGCTATTATAGGATCCCATTGATGTTCTTCTTGGGGCTATCCATTACCTTTATTCATGAAAAGATCTCTCTCACATTAGACTGTAGGGTACCTGAGAACAAGGACTGTTTTATTCTGCTCTGTGCCTCACACACTTCTTGGTATCAAGTACACATTCAATAAAAATTTATGCAAGACACTAATGAATAGAAAGCCTCAAGACCATCTTGGTGTGTTATTGGTAAGATATTGGCATGGCAAGTAATTGGGTCGCACTGCCATGCACTAGAATAGAGCAGCAACAGATACAGGAGGTGGGAGAAAGTGCTTAAATTTTCCTTTTTGTTGTTGAGCTTAAGATGCCTACGGGGTCAGTAAGTGGAAATGTTGAGTCAGCTCTTGGGTATTGCGGAGTTTGCGCTTTAAATGCCAAACAAAGGGTTTAAAATTCATTCAGTTGGAACTGAATCTAGAAAAAAAGACCCAAAAGGCGAGGTAGGAAGAAAGTTAGAAGAAAACATTTTCCTTTCTTCACTCATGGAAGGAGCTGGAGATTAGGCAGTTTGGATTTTGCTGCTTCTTAACCCTCAGTCTGTTGCTTTGCTGTGCAGTAATGCCAGTGCTCCACCAGAGGCTCCAACACACGGAGAAATTACTTCTGTAATTTCAATGCATATTTGAGCCAAATGAAACCTCAGGAAACCCAGACTCTGTGAAATGTTAGCTTAGAATATTTTTGCATTCATTGTTGGAAGAGGTGGTTTTAGGCTAATTTGTATAAATTATTGGTGCATCGTAGTGTAATTATTTAGGTTGGAAACCAGTGACTTTTTTCCCCATCAGAAACCTGTAAGTGATGAGTCATGATTAGGTAATATATTTGTTAATTTTTTATACTTGTTAAATTGTTTTATTTTCTTCAAGTATTGAAAACTCCACCTCTCCTTTTTTATGAGATATAACTAACATATAGCACTATGTAACTTTAAGATGTACTCTCTCTTTTTAAACTAATCAAATACTTCCTTGCTTTGGCCAAGCAAATTTTTGGTGTCTTGTACAGCTCTTTTTTTTTTTTTTTCATGTAGCAGTTTAGATGTCAATCACAGACAAAGCTAACTCTGGCCACGAGGGGCTGTGCTTTAGAAACCAGCATTGCACTACACTTTTCATTTGAAATCCATTTAAAAATATAAATTAATCTTTCTAACACTGCCGAGAAGTAGCAAGTGACAGGAAAGATGAGCATTACTCCCATATTACAGATGAGTAAAACTGCAGTGCAGCTTTTGCAACCAAATTAAAATGATTACTCATGTGGCAAATCATTGATGACTATCCTATCTGATATTTCATGCTTCAAGTTCTTTTTAATGCATAATCATCTCTTGGATGAATAATTGTATTACTCTCAGGTCCTTAGGAGAAAAATACTGAAGCAGTAAGACAAAGCACATGAGTTTGGTCGGTACACGATGGAATAGCATTACCCTCTGCTGCACACACAGTGGGAGAGAAAACTTCTATGTCACCGACACACTTTATCACTGCTCATACAGACATCACATTCAATTAAGTAGAGAGCTCTCTGTCAACAAACTTGACATGCTCACCTAGGGAGTGTCACAGTCACCCCCAAAATCAATATTCAAGTTTTGATGGACTGACAGTGTCACAGAGGAATGAGTGTCCCTTGATTTTTTGCATACTTTTGCTGCAGAACAGAGAAAAGCACTCAAAGCATGAGCAAACAAACTTAATTAAGCTTAAGGGATATGGTTGAGTAATGGAGATCCAGAGCAAACAAACTCATGGAGCATTAAAGAACAGCTTAATGAAATTCTGATCAACGGGAAAAAAATGAAGAGCTGCTTCAATTGATTCAATAAAATTGGTTCTTGGTGATTTAGGGAGGCAAATGTTCACTTGTAAGCAGTTACTTTTGAGAAGTAATTTCCTAGGCTCTTTACACTGATGCATATCTTGAGACTTTCTCTACTTTCTAATATATTTGACAAATTGCTGATAGTTTCCCCCCTTTTTTCTCTGATCTATAAGATGATTCATAGCAGACTCAGAAATGGAGAAAAAATCATTTAAAAATTTTAGTGAAAAAACGTGAAGACTAGGGTTTTCAGAAAACGCAAGTGCCCAGCCTCAGAAATTTGGGCAGATGTCATCTCAGGGACCATTTTTTCTTTTGAGGGAAGGTATTTCTTCTGACAGAGTTGGCTTCATCTAACTCATTCCTTTCTGATCCATTATTCTGTTCCCTGACTTCTCATTTCAGACTCTAATCCATGGGGATATCACATTAGCCACTCCTTTGGGTTAAGATATCCATGAAATAAATTAGAATTAATTTAAATTATAAATGACGTCATTAATTTATAACTTAGTGCACATTGACACACGAGTCAGAGAGCAGAGTCCTCCTGAACGTGAAAACACGAAAAAATTCTGAAGCACCTGGGCAGGGTGGAGAACACCATAGGCATGTGACACAGCTTAGTGTCCTTCAGTTTCAAAGGCAAAAATGTCAGCCATTTTGAAAAATGTACTCAAATCCAGTTTATCTCCAACATTTTTGCATACCTATGTTTTAAATTTTACTATTTAAAATTTTTTTCTGCATTTTTTCTTCCTTGAGCGGGTCTTCACATATAAGACACTCAGAAATTTGAAGAGGGGGTTCAAATAGAAGGGCTCAAGGCTGTTTGGATGTCTGGACAATCCACCCACCCTCTACCAGATACTGCATTCACTGCACAGTTCCTCAAATAATCTCCACTATCTTTAGGAGAAAAACCTTTGCATTGAGAGTTTCCAGGTTTTATGCAAATGTTAGCTGTTTATTCCAATTTTGACTTATTTCTTTTTAGTTAGATGAGAAAGCAGCAACAAATACATCAACTTACACCATTAAAATATTGATTTAGATTCTTTATGGCACCTTTGCTTCTAGAATCATTACATTCACTCAATAATTCCCAGGAGCAAACTTTCCTACCTTTGCAGAAACATGGTAAGCCATCCACAATGTCACCCAGAGCTGTAATTGTAATTATGGGCAAAAACAAAAAATCATGACTTCAAACTGGTTAGATATATTTGAAGATAAGTACAAATGCAAACACGACACAGTATTAGCACAATGCCCTGTCTCCTGAGTGCCGCCAAACATCTGTGTTGGAAAGAACAAAGCAAATGCACAAGCAGGCCCTGGTTTTTTAAATCTCTGCACGCGTGTTCTGAGACGACACACCAGGGTGTAATGAGAGAACGTGGCAATCAGCACGACTCCTTGCATACATCTCATGCGGTTTCCTGTTGGTTGTTTTGTTGTCGATTTGTGCCTCACTAGTTCTGTGGTCTTGAACAGAAAACAGACTAAAGTCAGAAGTTAAAGGTAATACTACTATGTCATTTCTAGGTATTTGAATGAAGCTCGTAGATAGGTGGTTTATAGTTACATTTCCCTTGCAAAGTGAAAGACTGATATTGGCTACCTTTGTAAGGGAGGCTTCTTCCTTTTGCCTCTAACTACGCGGCATAATGGCTCCAAATACCTTCAACATTGGCACTGTTTGAAGGGACCACTTCTCATCTTTATACTTTATGACAGTTGGCTAAGTGAGGCAGCTTTTGCATAGTGTGGTTAGTGGAGCAGACACATGCTCTGATTCTCTCCCTCACTAGTTCTTGTTCCTCTCATTATAACCCCCAGATCCTCCATTTTTCTTAGGGTTCCAACCACCTATGCTCTTGAGTAAAGAGCTGACTAAATTATCCTTGGGATACCCAGAGTGCTTTGGGAATATTTGGGGTAAGCAGAGAAGTAATGGTCTCTTCCTCCTTGGGGAGAGGCAGGATCTGGTAACATCACTTTTATGGATTGTCATGGAGCATTTTCTTCTGTGGAACATTCTAATTAGAGCAATAGTATGGTGAGTTACTCAAATCCTGTCCCTGCTCCAAATTCTAAATACATGGGTCAAGAAAAGAATGGGCTTACCTCATTAATTACAATTGCTTTTTTCATGTTTCAATTTAGACTTACTCTTATTTAGTCTCCCAAGGTTCTTTGATGCTAAAACCCAATAAGAGGATTATGATTCTACACTAGCCAGACAAGAAGCTATTGCCTTTCTGAGTTTGTATTCTACTCTTTTTCTTTTGTTTTATAGATAAAGGAGAGGTGAGAGATGGGGGCGGATTAACTCTATATTAGTAATAATATGAAAAGGGTTCTGAAATGAGAGTCAAGAGACTGAGCTTTAAACTTTAAACTGACCGGGAAGGTTTACACCTTCCCACAACAGCACTAGAAATCATGGAGTTAATTCAACTGCAGAAAAAATACAGCTTGACCTCCAGCCTCGGGCTGTGATACTTGACATGGGTATGTGTGATCTGCTCCCTGAAGGTTTTAGAACATTCTCACATAATAGGTTCATCCTTATTTTGTACTGGAAAATGGGTGAAAACAATAATTCCAGTCAGTAAATAGAATCCAAATAATGATAAGTGTGTATTATAGAGCTTGTTCTAAATGTTAGTTACTGTTATTTATAACTGTTATTATAACCCTAGTGATAGAAGGAAGTTTTATGAAAGTTAGGTTTGAGAAATAGTTCTGAGCTACAGATTCTAATCATGCATGTACTAAGCAAATTTGTTTATGGCAAAATTTGACTACATAGAGCTTTTTAAATAGGTCTGAATTCAGTGATAAAATATAATACGTGTTTAGTATTTTAAATTATCAGTTAAAGAATACATAGGCTGTACTGTTTATACTGTTTAACGAATATTTCTAAAGTTTCACAAGCACATGTAATAGAGAGATCCCTGGAATTGTAAAACTCTATTTATCTCATATTTCACTAATGCAGCACACATATTTCTGCATTTATTGTGGGAAATGATGGGGCCTCAAGTATCTACTGCAAATACCAAATAATGGGTGAAGCTATCTGTATCCTTATTTTTTAAGTAGATTTCTGATTTAAAAAATACTATTTACAGTGACACTCCTGCTTCTTTAAACTTAGTATGTTTCATGTGAAAATAAGGGATCAGTTATCATTTCAGCAAGGAGACTAAATATTGTTTGATCATCTAGTCTCAAGGACAATTCTAAAAAAGGAACTGTCTCTTGTGCATCATTTTGGAAGTCTGATTACTTAATAGTTCAAAAGTATTCTACACTCTGCAGAAATGGAGGTGTATTTACTCAACAACATTTAGAAACATATGGTTGAGAATATTGTGCACTTGCTTAAGCCCTTTCCGAATTCAAACTATACCTATGTAAGTCAACTATTCAAACTCTTCTAAGGCTAGTTTCTTCCAATATGCAAATATCAGGGTGACAATGTCATTAATCCAAAGACTCAAGCTTGACCATTGTAAATTTGTCAGATTTGGAGGAAATATGAGGGAATTATTTAGCAACTACGATTGTAAGGGTTCCTAAAGACAGCCATTTCTTTAGCTTTTTCAGCATATACCATGACTTCTGCCTGCACAAGCTGGCAACCAGCTGGTATCAGGGGAGTGGCTCATTGCATACAGATAGACTGAACCCATCCAGGCTAGTTTGTACTTGATGAAACTGGGACATGCAGTATTAGTGTATTAATATTTCTCCCTACCAAGCAGGATAGGGGGAAATCTCAAGGCAGATGTGCTCAGTTCAAACTTTGAAGGTATTAGAAATACAGTCAACAATTCCGCCTTTCCCTTCCTTTATAAAACCATTTAGTAAGGTGAAGAGCATTAAACGCACATTGGTTAGTCAGTTATGGATCTTAAAGTCTAGAATGTTGTCAGCATCACCAACTGCTCACAGATATTTTGTGAGATCGTGGTAAGGTTGGCACTCCAACCTAATACTTTCATGTAGTGGATAAGAAAGCAGCCCCAGGTAACTGATAACACTTCCCAAGTGAAGTTCCCAATATAAGTGAGTAGAAGCGAAGTTAGAATCAGGCTTTCTAACTCTTATTTTGGAACTAGTTTGTCATAACTAATTTTAATTTTTTGAAATATTAACTCTTTAAAAAATTATGCTATTCTGTTACAGTTGTTTTGACTTTTCCCCTTTGCCTTTCTCCGTCCATCCCAGCCACTGCTCCCACAGTCCATCCCCACACCATTGTCCATGTCCATGGTTCATTCACACATGGTCTTTGACTATTCCCTTCCCCTTCTTTCCACCATTATCCCCCTTCCTGAAATGTTAATTTTTGAGCTAAACCTCTGCTCTTATTGTGAAGAGCTGCCTCAACTAGATATATTCCAACTTGTCTACACATCACAATGATAATGACAAAAATGGCAACGACAATTTGAAGTCACACAGCAAACCAGGCAGAAAGAGACAGGGAGAAGCTACATGATTCCTAAGGTAGTTGTGACAAAGACAGGACTAGAATGTTTGTTGTTGTTGTTGTTGACTCTGCAACTGTGATAAAAGTGAGAGTTGAACCTAAAGAGCATCAGAGTTATGGGAAGAGGGAGAGTAGAATTGAGAGGTGTTGTCAGTACCGGGTCAGTGCGATGAGGCTCTGGTCTGAGAACTTGAAAGCAGGGGAATGTGGTGGTTACCTTTTCTCTCAGAGTCAACTTTCGTTTTCCTCACCTCAGTTTCCTATTATCATATAGGCAGCCTCTTCCAAAAAAAAAGGCAGCACCTGACCCAACAGATGAATAATTCAAGATGATCACGATAATCCCATTTTTTTCTTTGCCAGTGATTGTATTAGTGGTGACCCAGATCTAGCCAAGAAGATATAAGGAAAGTTTTTTTTTGGGGGTAGGGGGGATGGAAATGACCATATTAGCGAAAGGGAAGGAAGTGTAAAGAGAAAACTTCCTGACCATCTTCTTGGATTTCACTTGCTTGTATAATGATGTGATGTTGGATAACGCAGTCTTCCTTCATCATTTCTCAGTCTGAAAACCCTTGAAGTTTAGTCCTGCACCAACTCTAAAATTTCTATTACTGGATATTTTTTAATGAGATAAATAATTATATTTTGCTTAAGCCACTTTTAATAAGGCAATTTATTAATTAGAGCCAAAAGCATTGTAAGGGACCCTGGTTTTCATTTGTATCTCTTTGCCCTCAGCTCCATTCTCTGCCCTTCTCTGTCTTGCTGTGTGCCCTGCAAGGCTGACCCATATGGACTTCTACCTGGACCTGTTTGCCCTCTGGGTTTTTGTTGGCATCAACTAATGAGAGAGTCCTGTGGGTCAGAGTATTTTTTTCTTAAAACTGTGTCCCTGCTTCAGTGTGGTTCTGGCAGAACTGTGGCCATGATGGCCTTTGTTTTATGGTATCCCTCAACCAGGCTCGGTGCTCCATTTTTCTCCTCTTTCTCCTTCAGGATAAGGGTAATGATATCTGTTGCTTTGTGTTGCTTTTTTTTTCTAGGTATCTCAATATCTTTTGGGTTCCTGTAGCCTTACTCATACTTCTGCAGATGGTGCCTTCATTAAAAATTCTCACCTGAGGCTGTTGACTGTTTCCTACGGAGATCCTGACTGATATATACACTCCGAAAGGCTTTTAGAAAGTAAATTAGAGCAGGGAGATACAATCTTTAAAAATGAGAATATTTCTAAGCCAACACAAGTTATTTCTAACTAAGGTGGAAGTCTTAACCCTGTGTGTTGGTTTGCCAAGACTGCTGTAACAGAGTAAGACAAACTGAGTGGCAAACAACATAAATCAGTTGTCTCACAGTTCTGGGGGCTAAGAGTCCAAGATCAAGGTGATGGCAGGGTTTGTTCCTTCTGAGGTCTGTGGAAGAGAATCTTTTCCATACCTGTCTTCTAGCCCCTGGTGATTCAGTGGCAAGCTGGTGTACCTTGGCTTCTGCTGCTGCTTTGCCACAATCCCCGCCTTCCTCTTCCTGTGACGTTCTCACTGTGTGCCTGTCTGTGTGCACATTTCCCCTGATACGAGAACAAATCAGTCGTATTGAGAGCCCCACTCTACTTGATATGATCTCAGCCTCACCGACTGCATCTATGATGACAGCAACATTATTTCTAAATAACATCCTATTTTGAGGTGCTGGCAAGTTAGGACTTCATCATAGGAATTTTGAGAGGACACAATTCAGTCCATAGCACCCTGTAAAGAAACCAATGTGGGCTATTTATTCTGCTATGGCACATGAAAAAGATTTAGAAAACCCTGTTGAAATCTTGTTATGATTGACAATACCCCGGCCCAGGGATATAAACTTTCCACATAAATATTCTAGTGGGAGCAGCAGATATGCCATCGTCCTGAAAATGGTTATTGCACATAACTTTAACCTATTCCCATGAAACTTTCTGACTATAATTTACCTGCCCAATTTAAAATTTACGCACTTATTGAACATTCAAGGCACTGTTCAAACACTTTACAGGCTTTACTTAATGTAATCTTTACAACACCCTTATAAATGACTATTAGCATCACAGTTTTTCAGATTATTGAACAAAGTTTTGGCTCAAGTGACTGGGCCCAGGTGCCCCAGCTTGTTCAAGCCAGAATGGTGATGCTGGAATTGACTTCTCCACATTGGTTTCCAGTATGTAAACCCGAAGTTCACCTCTCATCCCATCTTGGCGCATTTTCTTTAAATTTTCACAAGAGCTAATAGACAGTTGAGTTACTCTGAAACAGATTTAGCTAAAAAATATTCTTATGTATTCTAAATATAATTTTTCTATGCTTCCTTTAAAAAAACTTTTTATGTGATGACTATACAGAGGATATCCCTCAAAAACATGCCCAACTATGTCAGAAATGGTAACTGTCTATAGCAGCAGACCGAATAGGAATGGGGAGATGAAGGGAACCTGTGTGAGACTGCAGAAAGAATGGTGGATGTTTGGCACTGCTCAAGAAAAAAAATGGAAAAAAGGAAGAAAGAACATCTTTCCCCTTCATTCGCTGGGGAACTCACAGGCCACAAAGAGGAATGAATACATTACGAAGCCGAGGGGGGTTGGAGGACTGAAAAATTAGCATAGGTCCAGCAAGGAAACACTTCTGCCTAAATTGTTTTTCTTTTCACAGATTACTTACTAATGGATGTAATTCCTTACACCCAGTCAGAGAAAAAAATGCCTTATTGGATGAGATAAACTTTCCAGGTAAATCTTGTTATCCTTAAGGATGATTACATGCCTATGGTCAGAGTGGGTGTGTTTTTGCTCTTTTACCATTTATAATGTAGTTTAAAAACTTTCATTACATTTCAAGTCAATATCTTCATCTTCTATTCCTCCATAATTGGGCTTCAGAGACTTGAGATTCAAATTGGTCTATATATAAAGTCATAAATGGAAAATTTATGTATATCAAATAAAATAAGGAGTGTTAGATTCTCAGTACTATGAAGATGAGTGTACACGATGCTTCAGCTGATGTTGCATAGATGAGCTCCTTTAATTTCCTCAGCAGTGTTTTGAGATGTGTATGCTTACATTTATCAAATTTATGAGAATACTGCTTTTCAGAGACATTAAGTTTTCCAAGTTCTCATAGTTAGAAAATAGAAGAGCTTGGGATATATATGTATGTCTATATACCTATGTATTTGCATAGAAATATAGAGATAGAGATATAGATACAGATATATAGAGAGATTAGATATCTATATAAGCTCTTTATAAGATAGCACACTCTCACATAGCAAAATAAATTTCTTGTCAGGTACATTATAATACAATATTTACAAAAATTATGTTCTGCAGTGATCGACTCAACCAATTCACATATCTGCTTCCTTCCTTCACTTCTTCCTTCCATTCCTCCTCTGTTTCCTTCCAACATATTTATTGTGCATTGCAGTGAACCAGACAGTGTTTCAGTTTAATGGGACATGGGTTTATGGTTTATAATTCCCAGGGGCGACTATATAGATTGAGGGGTTCCAGGCATCAGAGATCAGAGACCTGAGAGACTATACCGTGGGTGAGCTAGGGAACCCCACCTTCACAGCCTGTCATGAAAAGAGTGTGTGGACCAGGTAGATGCAGGAGGCCATTCTGTGTGGCGTGGGCCCAGCCCCCAGTGGCAAACATTTACTGCAAAGTGATTTCCTAGAATCCATGCTAAACCTTCCAAGGACAAGTGTAACTGGTTCAAACACTTTTGCCCTTTTCATTTGCAAATATCCCTTTTTTTGTGATGTGATTAGCGGCATCAGCTCCTTTGTTTTCTGTAAAAGGTAATCACCTAAAACAACCTGTGCATAGTAAATGAGGACCATTACTACTGTGCTGGGAAACCCAATAAAGGCCAGTCATGACAAGGGCCAAGGCTTTTGCTCCCTTTGAGAGAGAAGCCATGCTGTCCTTTTTACCCCCCTGGACTCGGTAGTAGTCCCTGTGAATGTCTCATTTCATCCATAATGACGCGGACACTGTGCGCTGATGTCCACACCAGGTAGAAGAAAAGGAAAATCCAGAGAATGCTGCTCAGTCTAGCAACATCTAAACAGAGCAAGATGGCCAGTCCTCCTATACATATGGGAATTTTGTTACTCTGACTTTAGCTAATAGAGCAAACTGATGGCCTAAATATAAAGTGATGTTGACATCTTCATCTGTGCTTCCTCATCAGGGAGTTCTGTCTTTGGAAATCAGACTGGGGATGACAGAGATTAAATGTGAATATCTGGCTGCTGGGCCGTCCCTGGCCTGCCATCTCTGGAGGCAGTTGTGACGCATTCTCTCTGTAGTACCTGTGTGCTTGTGAATGCTCATTAGAAGTTGTCTTCCCCGGATTTCTTATATGTGCACGATACACTTGTAATTATGGTTCTTTACTTTGGTTTATTCATTCCTTTATCTATAAGAGACATATAAATTAAGGTTTACCTATTTTCCAAGTCCAGAGGAGAGAAAACTATAGGAAAGTTCTCTTTCTGTGAATCCATTCAGTTTGCCTGGAGTTTACTTGCAGTACTTTCAGGTTCTCTATTCAGCTTTCACCAACAAAAGGATACCTAGGGGTATTACTAAAATACAAATGTTGTATTTAATGGAAGTCAACATCTTCTAAAATTAGAGCATTGAATTGTTTCATTGATATACTACATTATGTAATGACACAGTACCTGTGATTAAAGAAATACACAGGGGTCCACCATTCAGATTTAAATATTGGACCAAAAAACCTTTCTTTGGGAGAGTCCCAAGACACTGCTCAAAAAACCTTGAGAGGAGCCTGAGATGAGTTGATTGCCAGCTTGAGATAAAGCAGTGCTGAACCTTGTCAAGATTCCAGCCTGTCCGACCAACTTTCTGCTCTTTGCTTTCAGAATCTGACTTTGTATTCAACACAGTTTCTTGGCATTTGAAGCTCTGTCAAACTGAACAGCTCTGTTTCAGACACATGTTTTGAAAAGCCTCACAGACACTCTATTTGCACATATAGTATGTTTTTAAATAATATGACCTTGAAGTAGCATTGAGCTATTATTTTCATAAAAGGAGAACCAGAAACCAGTGAAGCTTCATATTTACTGTCTTCACATAAAAAAAAAGACACGCACTCCTTGCTTTGTTTTCACACTGTAACAGAGCTCTGCCATTTCAAAAGTGTAAGCATATTTTTTTGCAAATAATTCAGAGCCAAGATATGAGTGTGCTTCATTTCTTCCTAAATCCCAGAGCTTTTTCAACCATAAAGTAAATGTTTTCTCAAAAAATTGAAACTCGGGGACACACATTTTTCTATTCTTTGCAGCCCATAATTCAATAAATATTATTGGTAGTGTGTAAACCAAAAGGCTGGTCAGAACAGAGAGCCTACTACAGAGTTTGTGCTTAAAAGGCAGAATATGAACAATAAGGGAAAATGATTCTTTCATGATTTTTCTTTTTGTTATGCTATGATTCTCTCTACATCTGTATCTTATTTTTAAACTCTTTATAGGATAGCATGCTCTCCTACGTATCAAATTAAGTCTCTTAAGAGATACATTATAGCACACTATTTTTTAAAAAATGTGTTTTGCAGTGATGGATTCAAGCAACTTACGTATTTTCTTCTCTCTCCATTTTTTTTGTCCTCCTTCCTTCTTCAATTACTCTCTTGTCCTTCCTTAACTCCCTCCCTCCCTTCTTCCTTCTTTCCATCTGACACATTCACTGTGCACCACGATGCACTGGCCTATGCTCCAGCCCCAGGGGGCGCACCTCCATCACTTTATGACGCTTGCAGGATAACTGTTAACTCACCTTGGGGTACAGGGCTTCAGAGTTCAGAGACCAGGGACTACGTAAATTTTTAAAACTTTAGAAATCTCTTTCTTGTTCTCTTCCTATTTCCCGATGGACTGCCTTCTAGAGAAGTCAATATGTCTTAGCCCTTTCTGATTTCTGGACTTAGATCTGCATACACTGGTCTAAATTCTGTAGATACTACTTGGAATTCTGAAGCTACAACCTTTGTGCTTGTATTGGAAATTGGTTCAAAGGAAGAACATTATAAGGTGCCGGATCATGGGAGTGAAGGAGTTTGATGGTGCTTACATTTTGCATGTTTCATTTTAGCCCTGGTGATGCCACATTTCCAGGTAACAGCCAACAGGGGTGAGTGCTATACCGGGCTCAGCAGGAATTCATGCTGTGAACTCATAAAATAATACTTCAGGCATTGCTTAATAATAGAGAACATACCTGGAATAAAAAAGATCAACACAGAAAAAGGGGCAGATAGAAATCCTGAAATGCAATATTTTCCATGGTCCTTACCACAACCTTATGAAGTAATTCATGAGAGGTAAATACACTATTTAAGTTCATTTAGTTTATAGGTAGCCAGACTGGTATTCATAACCTTAAACTTTTAGAAATCTGGGTCCTAGTCTAAACTCACTCGACTATACTGTGGTGCCTCTCACGTTGATATAATCCTCCTCTTTGCTCCATGTTGAGATAAGCATTTATGTTATATATCCATTTATTCATCCATTTATCCATTTATTCAAGTAAATCTCATTGGATATGTATTGAGTGTCTACTTTGTGTCAGGCATGGGTTTATAGGAGGTACAAAAGTAAATGAGGCAACATGATGTGGCTGAGTAAGTACTGGAATCTGGTAGATTTGGATTGAATTATTAATATCTTCATGGAGACTCAAGCTAGTAGTAGCAACATGACATGTATACAACGAGATGGAATATAAGGTCGAAGTGGCACATTTTTATTACAATGGGAATATGATAGCAGATAAGTGTTACAGTTCACTGTAGGGAGTCTTTGCGGTGTGTATGTGTGTGTGTGTTTACATTTAATTATTTTACATCTCTATACGTAAATCAGTCTGAGAAAGACATACATGTCTTTTAAAGTCTATTTGGAATTTTCCAGTTATACAGACCATTTCTACAATTTCACTATATTTAAAATAAAACTGCTGAAACATTTAATAATGTAGAATACTACCACTACTACCACATCATTTATTTAGCTTTATTTTCTAGAATGAAGTAAACATTTAAAAAATGTCTTAGTGGAACACAAATATTCCTAGTTCATTAAGAGTCTATTGAACAGAGTATATCTTCCCCTGTTAAAGTTATTAACCTCAGTGCTTTACATCCTGTTTGTGAAATACTGGGAAAGGAAGAAGACAAGGAGTAAATTCCATTGGAATCATTTTACTGGTTTATCCGATTCCTACCTCTCTTGGCTTTCTGTGCCGTGTTTGCCCTTCGCAAATGTAAGTGCTGTTCTGAGTGTGTTTTCCTACTGGAGGTTGAAAACCAGCAGCTGGAAAGCCCCAGACAGTGGGGTGGAGGTGGCCTCTATGGTATGCAATTTGTTCCTTCTTTATTTAGATGATCTGTCCACTGATTAGAACAGACCATCTAAAAGTCTAAACTCTGCACCATTATCTAGCCCCCCCTTTCAAGTTTAATCAATAACTTGTATTTTGATCTTATTTCTTCCACTTACACTATGAGCATTATTATAAATATATTGTAAAAAATATTCCTTTTTTCTTGCAATTTTTTATAT
Source organism: Artibeus jamaicensis (assembly GCF_021234435.1). Lineage (NCBI taxonomy): Eukaryota > Metazoa > Chordata > Mammalia > Chiroptera > Phyllostomidae > Artibeus > Artibeus jamaicensis. The sequence continues at coordinate 6,273,414 of NW_026521954.1, forward strand.
ATAAGGAAACATTGGGCAAATTCATCTCTAATTTGATTTCATTTTTAGAAATATATGTTCTTCTACAGAGTAATACTTTTTCTTTACAGCATAAGTTGAATGAACGACAGAATAGAGCCTCATATCCTTTGACCAAGAGGGCCTGACTGCCTCGCTTCAGCCTGACTAATCTTCAGACAGGCTTCTTCAAGACTCTAGGCCCCTGACCTCCCTTTTCTTAGAGCATTTACTTAAGAAAACTTGCAGTTGTAAATTCTTTCTCTGCCCTTTCAAACACAGGAACTCTTTTCCCAGCATCTAGGCAGGAAATGTCTTTTTCAGGACCTGGGAACCACCTCTTTGAAATGTGCACAGAGGAGCAGCAGCACCTCTGTCTCTCAGACTCTGCAGGAGGTTCAGAAGCCCAATTTCTGTGTGGGGTCCATTAGCAAACACATGTGGCCTGATCACAGAGAGAGAGTGAGAGATTTACAATCTCGGGAAGAACTCCGTGTCTGTCCTCCACATGCCATCTGATGAACCTGCCTCCAGTGTTCTCCCATAGGTTTCAGTAGCTCGATGCAGCCTTAAAAACTCTCCCACCTTTTGCGTCATCAGAATGGAGTGCAGTTTCTCCTCCCTGCTACAGTAGTCTGGAGGAAGTCTCTCTTGCCTGTTCACCTTCGTGTGGTGTGAGTTTTGCTTTGCTGTCTCTCTGCATGGCTGCTTCATAACCTGGAGTCCAATTTGATTTCTGTTTCCAAGAAGAATATCTTTTTTCTCAATTATATACCAATAATGCTTTTTTTAAATGTCTTTAAAATTTTTTCTTCTGTAAACATTTCAATTTTAATTTTGGCTTATTTTATTGTATTTATTTTATAGACAGCAAGTTATTAAATATCTTTGGAGAGATGGAGAGGAAAAAACATCACAGATTTTTTTTCCTCTCATTTTCAATTGTCACCATGGGACCATGATGGCATTATAGGCTCATGCAGACATGAGGCAAGAGACAGGAAGCAAGAAACTCTAGAGGCTCCCCAGGGCCAAGATAAAGGACATTGATGAAGGACAGAGACCCTGCTCTAAGACTGGTTGCTCCCCTTTCTGGAAAAGCACTGAATCACGGTGAATCGTGAATGTACCTGTGCAGAATTCTATATGGCCCCTGCTTCATTATAATAAAATTATAATAAATTTACATTGTAGGACTCCTTCCCCAGTAGCTAATCAAGGAAAATCATGGGAGACCACTTGCACAGTAGTTTATTTATTTATTTTTTTTTTAAACAGGGGGAAGAAAAAGACCCCCGCGCACAGTAGTTTAAAGTGATGTAACTACTTGTGCATGTGCAATAAAAGCCCGCCAAAACTAGGAAATATCCACCCTATAAGATTAGAATCTCTCTAGCCCCTGAGGTCAATCTTTCCTCCGAGTTGGCCAACCAATGTTCTGTGGAGTGAACTATTGCTTAATGAATCTGTTCTGTCTCTTTGCTATAAACTCTCTGCGTGTTTGGTTCCATTCTTTATCTGCGATCACCAAGAGTCTAGTTACCTGTGCCCACCTGTGACAGATATAGTGAGAGATGTTTTTCTTTGGCAGAGGTTACAGGAATTTGTGGATATGCTTAGTAATATAGGTGGCAACACTCTCAGAGAGAATCAACATCCCAAAGTTCTCTATAGAATAAGCAGCTGTAGGTAATCCCTCTTGCCCAGAAGAGAGGGTGTGCACAGCAACTTTGGACATTCTTTCTTCCAGTGTTTTGTTTCTTTTTAAAATCTTCCTGACATTTCTCTTAACTCCTAAGTGTCCTATGACAATAGGCTTGTGTGTGCTTACTCTTCAGGGGAAAATTATTGTTGAAACAAAACAAAACAATAGTTCACTTTCCTTACTGCAAGAATGTGTGCGCGAGGTGCAACTCAATCCTTAAAGTGTCCTTTTGCAGATCCAGATCCAGGATTCAGCCAGTCAGAAGTCCATTCCTCCATCTCCTAATAGGAAAATAACCCGGGGAATGATGTCTGGCAGTAATACACTTGGTCAGTTCACATGATTCAATACTGTGGAATCAATGGATAAGTTAAGCCTTAGCTTTACGAGTATCCTCCCACCACTCAAGGATATTGCAACACACTAATCAGAGTTAAACACGTGAAAGTATCTCAGAAGAAGCAAGGTCCTTCCAGTACGCGGCAGTTGTTCTGTTCTTCCCTTTCTCCTTTTCCAGAGCAGAATTTCCATTCAATACGGCAGTTTCTTTTCCATTAGATTGGCCCTAATGCCATGGCTTCCCTGTCCTTCTCATGACGACTGACTAGTGCCAGCACCACCGAATGGGCTGGGTTTGTGCGTGAGATGAAACAGTCCGGCAGCCCAGGACCTGGGCAGAGTGAACTGGGAATGCATGTTGTAGCCCGCCCCCCTTTAGGGGACACTGTCCCCCTCCTGGTGCCGGTCAGCATCTCACCACCTGTTGTAACCTGGATTGAGAGGGTGGAAGGGGAGAAGCACTGGTTTAATGACTTGTTCAAAGTTCCCAAAGTTTTACTCATATAATGAACCCAAAAATACTCAGCATCCCCGCAGTAAAGGAGCCGATCATATTCCTGTGTGAATTGTCTGTGCCAAGCGACTTGACTTACTTGTTTTCTACTTCAAGAATTCTCTTGACATTATTCTTAATCTAATGTCATCTCAGTAAAATAGTAACATCAACTGAGCACATACTGAGGAGAGAGTTTTATTTATCGAGTCATAATTCATAACTGCCAGGACTCGCGTCTCTTTGCTATGGCACTAATTTTGGGAACTAAGGAAAAGCAACCAGTGTAACACGAAGACCTAGGAGGCTTTCAGAAATAATAGGACTAGTCATAACTAAGTTACTTTGTTAAACATTCAGCTATTGTTACCTCTCTAATAACAATCATGTTCTAGATATGGAGAGGTAAAATGTACTAGATTATGTATTTGAGGCACATTTATTTTGAGGAGGTTATTGAAAGATAGTCAAGGATTGTTAATATTTCAAATGTTAATGTTCTATAAGAAAGTTATTCTCTTATTTTAAAGTAGTTTAAAACTTTTGCAGAGTTTATTTTTTTGTTATAAGAACTGAGCTATTTTTTAGTAGAATGCACTTGTTTTAATAAACCATATTTATGAGAAAGAACATTTCCTTTATATAAATTCCATTTACAAAAATGTATGCTGGACTCTTTCTTCCCCTTAACCAAATGGGTATGTGTCACTTAACCTTTCCATTTTTAGTATCTTTATTATAAAATGGGAATGATGAATATCTCTTTGTATTTAGATGTCACTTTTAAGTTAAAAAATGCACCTAATTATAACATATATTTTTCTCTTCCCTGAGCTAGAACTATGGGTAATTAGAATGGACCCAGAGTTCAAATAATGTTGTCAGATCTCGCAAACCCTTTTTCTCTGTCTCTCTCTCCACCATATATATTCGCTCCATTAGTGTGGTAAGCAACATGGTCATCAACAATTCCAGATTCATATCGCCTTCATCTGATGATATGAATCATCAGATTCATATCCAGACTCACATCTTCGCCTTCTCCTCTCTTCTGTCCAGGGAGAGAGAGTCTTTTGCGATCCCTACGGCAGGACGTTTCACACAAGACACCGATTGGCTCAGCCTGGATCACCTCAACATCCTGGTGATTGTTGTTTTCCAAGCCCGAGTGCCCTGCTCACACTTGTGATAAACAAGATGGATTAGGTCTGTTATCAGGCAAAGAGTTAAAGAAGGGAAAAAATCAAGGGTAGCCTGAAACAATTATCATAGCAGTCTGAAGTAAAAGGACCATCTGTCTTAACTTAGGCCTGTTACCGGGCACTTATTCCAACTTTGTATATTTTAAGGGTGGATTATTACTATTTACCTTAAAACAGGGTACATTTGGTCATCTTTCATTTTTTTACTTCCAGCTGCTACTGTGGTCTTTTCTAGAACTGTGTGAATGCATGTGTTGTGAACAGAGAACTTATTTTAACGTGTAGTTAAATATGAAAAACAAAACAAAACTGAGATACTGGCCTCTCTGTTTCTGATGTTTTTCAGAGGTATTATAACCGATACCTCCTGTTCAGAACATCATGTAGGGCACTTTGTGATGAAATAGAGTGAATTCAGTTATGAGCAGCTAGAGCTAGCTAACGGGGCTGGCCTGGAGTGGTAAAAGGTGAAGCATCTGATGCGGAATATCCCTGCCTGCCTGCTACTGTGCTAGCCATTTGCTCTGTGGTCCATGCTTGGCTTACGAAATGTAAGTAGGGTTGCCCATTAATGGGGCCAGTGGTGAACATGGAAAATGATAGATAGGTTCAGTAGTTACGAATGATGTGCAGAGAACAGGGACCAAGCTGTTTGGCCATAGAGAATGCTATAATGATTTTCTCATGTATTGTTTAGTGTAAATGGACAGCTATTTAATTTTTGGTAACACTATTTTAAAATTTCGCAGTAACCCTTTCAGCACTAAGAAATATAAGTAAAAATGTATTTTCGATGAAATCCCAAGACACTGAATATTATAACAGGCAACCTGCCCAACAGTATAACCACTGAATGTGCAACCTGCACAGAATATTTTTGGCATTTACCATCTACCACAAAGACGGTACTGCTGTTGCCAGTCACAGGACATTCAGAAGAAACAAAGATGACAATGAAGCATTGGTGCTGAGTTCGCAAGTTAGATTATGTCCCTCGAAAGATTCAAACCTAAGGTCTTTTTACATTATGAAAAAAAATCACTTTTCATCTGGATCAGAAGCTGTTCTTCTAAGTGTAATTTGGTAATTTACAATTCCAAGTTTCTTATGCATGCATAACGTGTTGAGTAATGTGTATTACTGTATTTGCTACATTATTTGAATATACTTTTAGTTATTAAGTAGTACCAATTTCCTATCAGTGTCATTAGATTCTTTAAACTGAACATCCATTAACTAAATTCAAACAATAATTTATTTTTAATTCGGTTAAAAGATATTTAAATTTTATTTTGTTGAAGATGAAGCATCTGTTATGGCAAATATGCTTATACATTCTATTAAAATTATTTGCTTCAACAGTAATAATAAGAATCCATTCTTTACCCCGATAGTGTGGCTCAGTAAGTTGGAGCATTGTCCCATAAACTGCAAGGTTGCAAGTTTGATTCCTAGTCAGGACACACACCTAGGCTGAGGATTCTATCCCTCAACCTAGCAAGGGCACATATGAGAAGCAATGGATTGATGTTTCTCTCCCTCCTGTCCCCTCTCTCTAAAATCAATAGGCATGCCATTGGGTGAGGATAAAAAAATTTTTTTGTTTAAAGAAGTTATTATCATAAAAAATATGTCCTTAATAAAGGAAGAACCTATGGAGCAGAAATGGACTGTGACTTGGTTGTGGTGTACACATCATTTATAATTGTCTCCAAACAACATGTGATACACTACCAATCAAAACAGAAACTGCAGTGTCTAAGTTCACAAATATTATACTACTGTACACACACAGTAACTTTACATTTTTGAAGCAAAGTTGATGTTGAATATGCCTTAGTGAAAACATGCACTTTCTTCGCTACCTGTGATCAGTTAGGTTTTAGAAATGTTTGCCACTGAGAACTTCTAAACAGAATCTAGAAGAACTTACCAGAACCTCAATGTCCGGTGGTGATAGTGCACATTTTAAAGTGTAAATTTTGTTTGTACTTTGATCAAAATCAGTTGGAGATCTTTATTGAAATATTCAATAAATCAGTTGCTGTGAATTGTCAAAAGCAAAACTTGCAAACAAAAAAACATTGAAATTTCTCCCTAAAACATCAAGAGAGAAACTAAAAGTTAATTGGTGATTACTAAAATCACATATAACATTTATTTTTTGAAATTAATAATTGTATTTTGGATATCAACCTGTGGTTGATACTCATGTTTAATTGGAGACATTTATATTCTGCATATTTATGAAATAAAGTTGAAAAATCCCATAATATTTCAAATCTAATTTTGATAAAAATTATTTGATGAGTTCTTCTTATAAAATATATTTGTCAAAGAAATTTACTCTCAGTGGAGACAAATGATTTTAATTATGAATATTTTAGGGGCAATATTTATATGTTTTCATATAAAAGTAGAATTTACAATAATTTTCATTAGGCATATTGTCTCTGTGGACAGGTACTTCAGCACTGGCAGAGAGTAGAGTTGTGGATGCTCATACCAGCCTTCAAGAAAAACTGCTACAAGTAGTTTATCTGTTTCATAGCTCTGGCTGCCACACCTATGGATCTGGTGTGCATTTTATGATGAACCATATTCCCTCTGGGATCAACCCAGCTGTGATGGGTTTAACAGTGTCTCCCAAAATTCATATGTTGGAGCCCTTATTACTGTATATTGAGGTAGAGCTTATAAAACAGTAATCAAGGTTAACTGAGGTTGTAAAGGCGAGGTCCTCATCCAATAGGATTAGTGTCCTTATAAGAAGAGATGGCAGAGAACTTGCTTGCTCTCTCTTCCACAGCCACGTGAGAACACAGCAAGGTGATGGCTGTCTGCAGGCCAGAGTGAGAGCTCTCACCAGGAGTCAGATTGGCTTGCACTTTGAGCTTGGACTTATCAGCCTCTAGAACTATAAGAAGTAAATTTCTATTGTTTAAGCCACCTGGTGTGTTGGTGTTTTATTGTAGCAGCCTGAGAAGACTGTGGCAACAGACAATAACTGAGCCTGACAAAGGCTCATTTATTGGCAAAAGACAGTAACAAAGTTGCCAGTCTATTGGCAGTCTATTGGCAACAGACAATAACAAAGTACTAGGGCTGGGTCCTTTCTCACCCAAAACAGGACTCCTCTAATGGGCACCTTTGCTTGGAGACCCCCCAGCAGCCAGCATAGACTTCTTCAGAGCTGTATTTTTTGTGCACTAAATCCCGTGCTTCCTCTCTCCTTTCTCAGGTGTCAGACCTGCATCATGACCTGGCGACACTCCCTGTCTACTCCTGGTCTTTCTCTGTTTTATCCTCCACACATCTTGCACATATGACTTGAACTTGGCATCTTCTTCTAGGCTGAGCCAAGCTAGCATAAAGGTCAAGTGAAATTGATAATGATTTCAAAATTTTTCATCATAAGTTTCAACTTTGAAGTATATTCCAGGTATATATTTATAAGCAAAAAGTATATAAAAATCATATTGAAAAAAACACATTCTTCTGAAAAGTAGAATATTAGCAAGATAAAGCTGAGAAAATTGCTAAATTATTTGATCATGTACCAAGTATATTTATGTTCTTTTATTTTAATGTTTTTATTTTATTTCCAAAAATAGTTTTTAAACAGAAGAATTATATAAATTTAATATAATACATAATTTCATTCAAAAATAAATATTTAAAAAATATTTCTAACTTTATCTATGGCTGGTGTGGCTTAGTGGATTGAGTGCCAGCCTGTGAATAGAAAGGTCATCAGTTCGGTGCCAAGTCAGGGCACATGCCTGGGTTGCAGGCCAGGTCCCCATTTAAGGGCATGTGAGAGGCAACCAATTGATGTGTCTATCCCTGTCCTTCTCCTTCCCTTCCCCCCTCTCTAAAAATAAGTAAATAAAATCTTTTTAAACAGTATCTAACTTTAATTATTTTAGCACTCTGTTTTAGAACTATTCAGAAGTATTCAGGTTTAGACAATAAATGATATAATCACACTATCTTTAGGATACTAGTCATGATCACATTGACAATTTATGTTAAAGGAGCCATGAACTCATTAAAGTGATATACCAATCAGGGTAAATTAGGTTATTATGTTGCAGCATATAACAGTAATACTGTAATGGTTTTTAAAATAATCAGTGGCCTATTTTTTAACTCAGGATAATTTCTTCTTATCTTTTCTTTCCTCCTTAATGCTGTTTTTTTTTCCTGTATATTCTACAATTTTGAACCAAGCTCCCGTTCTCTTCATTACCTGAACTCTGGGCTGTAGAGCTGTAGAATTGGCCATCTCCAAGGAACTTCCCACAACAAACCTCCAAATATGTGAAATAAAAAGGCTTCTTCAAGGAACTTCCCACAATAAATCCTCCAAAATATGAACATTAGAAAGCTTCTAAGGCACTATGTGGTTTAAATACCTGACATGGAATTAGAATTAATTACGTATTTATTAAAAAATATTTACTGAGAAACTACTATATGTCAGAAATTAACTGGCACCAGGATAGAGAAAAAGGAAAAGAAACAAAATTCTTTCCTTATAGAGCTTACATTCTAGCAAAAAAAAAAAAAGGTCAATTAAAAGCTAATAAACAAGCCAAACTTATTTTTTTAAACTAAAATTGCTATATGTCAAGGAAAGCTTCACTTAAATGTAATGTTTTAAGCACAGACTTTATCAAGATAAAGGACCAAGCCCTTTATGCCTGGATGAACATTAAAAACTGAAGTGGTAACTATATTTAGAGTGTAGAACTAACAGTGTTTGCTGAGAGCTGGGGTAGCCAAATAATAGAGTTTTCATTGATTGACATAGGGCTGGACTCTGGGAAGAGCAAGTTTTGGGGGGTAGGTGAGTTGCTCAGGAGTTTGGACATCTAGAGACTGATGTTGGCAGTGGGATTTATATGGTTGGAATCCAGGAAAGGTTCTGGTTCTAAATGTAAAGGTTGACATCATTAGCATATCTCTCATATTTAAAGTCAAGGGATGAGATGTGATCACATAAAAGGTAAGTAAAGAAAAGGAATGAAAGTGTGTGGGGAACGGGCCCAAGTTGACATGCTGGTTGGAGCAATTAGAAATAATCACCAGCAAAGAAAACTGAGGATGGAAGAGCATGAGAAAGAAGGAAAAGCCCAAGAAAACAGTGTTCGAGAAGCCATGGCTCGATGTTAATGATGGATAATGAACTGTCAAACTCTACTGATAGCAAGTAGGATGATGCCTGAAAACTGACCATTGGAATTAACAACTTGGTGCCATTGTTGACCTTAATATGTGTAGTTTCGGTGGAATATTGGGGACAATGGTTTTGTATGCAAGGGTTTAAGACCAAATGGATGGAGAAAAGTTGAAACTACCACATGTAGCACCAATATTTGGTTACTAATTGTGTTTTTGTGTAAAATATAGAATATCATAGTGCTTATATGTAACAATACAAAATTAGTTATTATTGTTGTTTGTCCTAAGAAGTTTCAGATTTTAATAGGGTGAAAATGTACAAAACTACTTTCTAATAAAAGATCAATCTAATAGAATTGAGAACTGCAAGAAACTCGGTCGTTGATAACTAACTTTTGTCTAAACTTTTAACCAGTCAATAGAATACCTCAATGAAATCTTTTTTAAAAGTTCTAAAAAATACTATGAAGAAAATAAGTTCCTTGGTCTTCTAGTGCAGGGAAGCATCTCTACAAAGAGCTGCTTTTAAAATATCAAATGTTGAGGGTTCAACCGCTTGGAGCTCTAAAGATTATACGTAAGAAAAACCTCACAAATAACAAAAGGAACCAAGTCTCTGTAAAAACAAAAAGCACAAGCTGTGACCTCTTCATTTTCGAAATTTGTAGTCACTTTTGTTTAGTACTGACAAACGATGCAACCCAGCTCCTAGAAATATTAGAAAAGGAGATAAAAGGACAAACTGGTGGCAGAGCCCTTCATCAGCTGGCTCCTCATTGAGCCGACTGATACTGATAGGTGAGCAGTTTTAAAAACTGAGTTTGGAAGGAAGAACCAAAAGCCATATTCTTTTTCATAAAGCAAATTTTTATAAATGAAGAATTCAAAGCCTCTATTATACAATGAGCAATGTTTCAAAATGCTGACAACATGAAACAGCCAAGTTCAAGAACAGTATATCTCCATGCTAAAGAGGTTTAGAAAATTATACACTGTGAAACTCACCTATAGCCTCTGCTGATTGTTAAATCTGACCAGAGTAATACCAATTTAATAAAACCATTAAATAAATAAATAATACGTAAAAGAACCAAATAGTGTTCTTAAAAATAATGATGAATAATAATTTGTTTCCTCATTTCCTTTTTTAAAATATTTTTATTGCTCATGCAAACTATTCACACATCCATATATAGAAGACAAAGAGAGGGCAGAGTGGAAATGATAGCAGATACTTTTTTCTTATTCACGCATCATGAACTATCATTCTTTTTACAATAAAATATGTTTGTAAAGAAAAATTCATTTTCTTTGGAAAGAAGATGTTTACTATAATATTTCATTTAAACTGCCAAGAACAGTGACTGATGGACAATTCACAGAACTTATTCCAGGGAATTTAAATGACTAGTTTACCTGTTGTGTTATTGTATAACTCATCTTCCATTGATTTATATTGTTCTTTTTTGTTGTTGGTAACATTGCTCCTTTGTGAGCAGGATGGGCTTATCCCAGGGTTGACTGATCATGCAATTCTAAATAACATTGAAATATGTTGAGTTAGTAAACAAAAAAGGATTCCACATGTATTTCCATCATAGTAGCAGCCAGGAAGCCTGCATATTCCTCTTCTGTGAAGATGATCTCTCTTTGTTCTGTTTTCCTCACGGTAAAGTGGCACAGGGCCCACGTGTTACTGCTGACCAGAAATTTCCAGGTGGAGGAATAGCTCCCTGAAGAAAAGCAGCATTATTAAGACAGCATGTCTATTTGAAGTTCAACTGAATTATTCTGAACATGTAATATTTCTTCCAGCTTCCTCATTAACCATGTATGCGTACAATGTCTATTACGGAAATTGCATTCAAGTTCAGAAGAAGATTGGTGGACTCGTACACAAACATTGTCGTGAGTACAGAATGAGAAGACCATCATAGTTACCACTTCATTTCATTGACTACTGGGGAGAAGACAAAATACGCAGACATTTTGTGGTAAGAAAATTTCTAAGCCTCTAATAGGTTCGGATATCTGATACTCATATTCAATATCATTGTTATAATCATTTATTAAGGATCTACATATCTATAACTTTGCTAAAGGTGATGTAGACAATGCAAAATAACAGGTGGAGAGGGCAAGGGAAAAAATAGGGAAATCATCATGCTGCAACTGTGTATACTTTACAAAGTTTGCCTTATTTTTTATGTAGCTCTTTGTGACTTATAGCTTCATATATCTGTAGCTCTCCCAAACTGCACAGTTTAGCATTTGCACTGTTTATAATTGCACACCATATTTTCACTTTGAAGCACCCTCACCTCGTGGTGCAGACATTGTATTCCTCTCGCCTCCGTCACTTGGCACAGTGCCGAGCACAAAGCATGTGTTCAGCAAATTGTTTGTGAGGTTAAACATAGTATGCATCACCCCAACCCGCCATCACTATAAATAGAGTAAGTTGAAAATAAACCCATACCCACTGCAGTTTGCAGTTCTTTTTGACACGTTGTCAAGATGCTTCAGTCCAGAAGTAGCCTCTACCAGCCTCTTACTGCATCCATGTCTGGCACAGAAGAGCTGATTTATATAGGAACAAAGGAATCAACAGGGCTGGGGCATTGAGAATGAAAAAATTATCAGGATTCTTTGCATCCAGGATAACAAGAAACCAAAACAAACAAACAAAAAAAGAGTTAAGGTTCTCTGTGTATAACATTTGGTGAAGTGGCTACTTGAGACTTTCTAAGTAAGAGGAGCACAAAGGTACACTTTGAATGGAAGGAAGGGGGAGCTTAAGTACACGGTATTTAAGATTGATACTGGTATTGTCTCTCTCAGGGAGACTGTGTTTAAACCAGGCCCAACCAGCCCTGCTTGGAACCATCTGTAGGCTTGCATCTTGCTAAGAAGACAAAGGTAGGAGGCTCTTTTTGCTGGGTTTTAAAGATATTCTTTATCAGGGCTGTTCATCATTTCCTGAACTTTATACTGTTTCCTCCAATAAGGAAATACAAGGAGACATTTGCTTGGGAATTCTGGGGAAAATGTCCTCTTTCCTAACTGTCCTTTTAGCCACAAGAAGAGACACTCCTTAGTAATCTGGACAGGATTTGGCCATGTGCAACACCTGGCAATTTTATTGCTGCCTTTTACCATCTTCTAGAATCTAGATGAAGCTACACAGGAAGGGGTAAAACAGAGGGAATCATTTTTGACGCCTGCCCAGCATGTACACTCAGGGTTTCTTTCAGCAAATGTGAATTTTTCCATTATTTTCAGCTGGAAACATCTTAAGTAATGGAAAGACCATACAAGAAAATCTCGCTTGTTTTCCCTGACATTTAATGCTAGTTCTTGGATACTAAATAGACAAACAGCTTAGCCTAGAGTTGTAATATTGACAAAGTCCTAATTTCAGGAAACATTTTCTTAAACTGGAATAACATTGTTTTTTCAGAGGAGTGGTTTTACTTTGGAACTGTCATCAACTCACTTTTTATTTCCTCTTCATTACCTAGAGTAGTGTGATCCCATTTTTAAAATGTGTAGTGATCAACTGGGGTGAGACTGGAGGGTCTGTGATTCCAACAAGCTCCAGATGATGTTGATGCAGTTGGTCCAAAGTGCAATACTCAATACACACCTTGAGTATTAAGGATGAAGTGGACTTCAAGCTTCAAACTTACACAGACAGTAAGATCAAATGAGTTATTATTGTACCCTGACCATGTATTGTTGTATTACATTCAAAAGAACCCGTGAATATATCTACATGGAATTCAATTCTAAACAGATTTCTGAAGTACAAATTCATCATCACCTTATATATACGTGTGTGTGTGTGTGTGTGTGTACACTCATTTCACACAGTCCTAATGCATTATGGGAAGGATAGTGTGCTGGAGGGGAAACTGCTTGATTAAATTTTCTTTCCCAGTTAATTCAATTTTACTGAAATAAATTGACTGACTATGCAAGAATGGGAAAATCCACTGACATATAAATTAGGCAAAGTAACAATCCCAGGACACACAGATTTTTATGGAAAAGGTGATGTGCGTAACGTGCTTACTCAGACAGCTCAGTCTGGTTCTTAGACAGGTGTAAGTGGGCCCTCAACCAGGTGCTTTCATTGGCTTAATTAGTTGTCAACATATTCTATATTCTCTTTAATTATTTGTAATGCTTCTTATTTCTTGAGCAAAACAGTATTTTTGATTTAATGCTAAAGTGAAAAAACTATTGAAGCAGACATTTTTATAAAGATGCAAATTTTGTGATATGTTCTAGATAAATAGTCTATAATTTCTCTATATTTAAAGGAAGTGGCATGTAATGAATCCCAGATCACTGTAGTAAGTTCTCACTTAGCATCGTTAGTAGCCTCTTCGACTACTAACAAATGACATATAACAAATCCAGTTCTATCATCAGCTAATTGATATGAACAAAAAGTTAAGTTCCTATGGAATCACATTAATGTTCTAACCAAAAAAGGTTGAATGAAACATTATTTAGAGGCTTCTTGTATACTGTAACCACATTTTGGAAAATGCAACAGAGAAATGCTTTTTTAAAATTTTTCTGCCTTTACCCATTTGTATAAATGTATAATATGTGAGTACATTATAAAACGCAATTTCAAAATACTTAATTGACTGATGCATTGGGATAGTTAGTAGCTATAACACGTTAAGCAGACATGTCTTGACACAATAGAAAGTTATACTTTCTCAGGCTTCCCCAATGGAGGTTCTCTGGCAGGAAAGTAATTGCCTCTAGGTTGTGAGACAGGGACTCAGGTTTTCTCCATCTTTTGGCTTCTCTTTCTTTCAAGGCTTTGGACTTCTCTATGTTCAACTAGTGGAAGGCAAAAGCGAGAGCATTATACACTATGTTGTTAAAAGCCTTGGGCTGGAAACAACATACCACTTCGGATAAAATTTTGTTATTGAGAATGAGTCACATGCATTATTAGGGAGCTGGGAAATGTAGTCCACTAGTGGGCAGCTGTCGCTCAGAAACAACTCAATAATATAGAAGCAGACGCAGATTTTGGTAGACTATACTTATCTCTGCTATAGTATTACTTGTATATTGTATGAGCACTGGGGCCACTGAGCCAACAGAAAGGTGAGTGAGACACTGAGCACTGCTACATACAGAGGTAAGCAGGAATGCACATTTTAACAATGTCGTACAGTGTGGTGAGTACTAGGAGTTGAAAACACTACAAAACAACAAAAAGTTCCTTTTTGGGTAGTTTGTTCTAGTGACATTAGAAGAGAAACTGAGCAGGTTTAGGAAAGAGAACTCAAGAGGAAGTTGTCATTGCTTATGTAAGTCATGACAAGTGTTAAAAGTCAAATATTGACAACATGAGGAAAGAAGACACAGGAGACATTATTCATCAAAGTTGAAAAGATTATGTATAATAAGAAAGAGAAGGCTCAGTATGGCATGATTTGTTGCTGACCTTGAGAAACTAGATGATTTCATTGATTGTTACAGGGAATTAAGAAATAACTATAAAGTTTGACTATGGACACCCAGGAAAAATATATAAAAGCTCATTTTGCTTTGGTTCTTATAGCTCAGGAGAGTGATCAGAGATCGAAGTGAAAAGGACTCAGCAGCAGAAAAGCGATGGCCAAAGCCAAGGAGTTAGCTGAAATTGTAAGGAAGAGCGTGCATAATTAGAAGAGGTGGCAAAGGACAAAAAATTTAGGTTGTGGGCAAAGGTAAATAGAATAAAAATATAAATTAGATTTACTACCAGGTTTTTGTTCATTAAAAGAAGGTAGATCATGTGATGCAGTCTAGTGAAGTAAGTACAGCTGAATAAAGTCTCAAGGATCCTAGTATTTTTGGGGTCATAGATATTGTGATGGATGACTTTGTGTCAACCTGACTGGGTCAAGGAGTTCTGAGAGAGCTGGTAAAACACTATTCCTGGGTGTGTCTGTGAAGATGTGTCTGGAGAGATGAGCCTTTGAATTGGTGAACTGAGTAAAGCAGATTTCCCTTCCCCATATGAGGAGGTATCATCCCATCTGTGTAAGACCTGAATAGAAGGAAAAGGAAGAGAAAGGTTACATTATTTCTCCTGCCTGACTGCTTGAGAAGACATCAGATTCTTCAGTCCTCTAGTTCTCAGGCCTTTGTACTTGGACTCTGGTATACCCACCAGCTTTCCTGGGTCTTCAGCTTGCATGTGACAGATTGTGGGGCCTCTCACTCTCCAATCTCAGTGTCCATTATCATTCTATACACACACACACATACACATGTGTGTATGTGTGTGTAAATACATGTATGTTATATATGTGATATACATATTTTTCTCTCTCTACATATATAGGTTTTGTCTCTTTGGAGAATCCTAATACTGACATTATTAAATATGGGTCTTCTCTCTTCTTAAAATATACACATATGCAGGTGCATATAAATCATTCCAATGAATTTAAGGATCTGTTAGACATTTGGGAATCCAAACATAGCACATGAGTTCCAGGTTAAAAATTCTAGCTTTGTACCAAAGGGCTTTTACACTATAAAAATAATAAGATTAAATAAATTTGGTGACTTGCTTCTTATTCAGTGCAATTTCTGTTAAAATGCCAATGCCATATTTCTCAGATATAGAACAAACATTTCAAAAATTTGTATGGAAACATAAATGACTCCAAATATCCTCAGGAATTATGAGAAGGAAGAACAAAGTAGGAGGGATCACAATACCTGATATCAAACTGTAGTACAAGGCCACTGTAACCAAAAGGCCATTGTAATCTTATGCCAGACTAGTACTGGCATAAGAACAGACACATTGATTAATGGAACAAAATAGCCCAGAAATAAACCCATGTCTCTGTGGTCAATTAATATTTGAAAAAGTGGGCATGAGCATAAAATGGGCTAAAATAGCTTCTTCAAAAAATGGAATTGGGAGAGCTGGACAGCTACATGCAAAAAAAAAATGAAACTTGATCAACAACTGACACCATACACAAAAATAAACTCAAAATGGATAAAAGACTTATATCTAAGTCATAACACCATAAAAGTCCTAGAGACAGAAAAATCTCAGATATTTCCTGTAGCGACATTTTCACTGATATGTCCTCTAGAGCAAGGGACATAAAGGAAAGAATAAGGGGACTTCATCAAATTAAAAACTTCTGCACTGCAGAGAACACATCAGCAAAATGAAAAGGGAACCAACTGTACGGGAAAATACATTTGCCAATGATACCTTAGACAAGGGTTTGATCTCCAAAATATATAAAGATCTCATGACTCCACACCAGAAAGACAAGCAATCCAATTAAAAAATGGGCAAAGGACCTGAACAGCCGCTTCTCAAAGGAGGACATACAGAGGGCCGAGAGACATATGAAAAGATACACAGCATCACTAGCCATCAGAGAGATGCAAATTAAAACCCCAGTGAGATACCACTTCACACTGGTAAGAATGGCCATCATAAACAAATCAACAAACAGTAAGTGCTGACAAGGTTGTGGAGAAAAGGGAACCCTAGTGCACTGTTGGTGGGAATGCAGACTGGTACAACCACTATAGAATATAGTATGGAATTTCCTCAGAAAACTAAAAATGAATCTGCCTTTTGATCCAGCAATTCCACTGCTAGGATTATATCCTAAGAATCCTGAAATACCGATTCAAAAGAACCTACGCACCCCAATGTTCATAGCAGCACAATTTACAATAGCCAAGAGCTGAAAACACCCTAAGTGCCCATCAGTAAATGATTGGATCAAAAAACTGTGGTACATTTACACAATGGAATTCTATGCAGCAGAAAGAAAGAACTCCTACCTTTGCAACAACTTGGGTGGAACTGGAAAGCATTATGCTGAGTGAAATAAGTCAGGCAGTGAAAGACAAACACCATATGATCTCACCTATAAGTGGAACCTAATCAGCAAAACAAACAAGTGAGCAAAATATAACCAGAGACATGGAAATAAAAACCAAACTAACAGTAACCAGAGGGGAGGGGGATAAAAGGGAGTAGAAGTGGAAGGGTCAAGTCAAAAAACATGTATAAGGGACCCATGGACAAAGACAACGGGGGTAGGGCAAGGGAAAGTAATGGGAGGAAATGGGGACAACTGTAACTGAGCAATAATAAAAAAAGAAAATATATATTCTACTGTATTGAGGCAAAATATTCTAAAAATATTTTTAAGGAAAGGCATGAAAAGTCCTGAATATATTTTAAGTTGGAAAATGTAAAGGAGATACTGTGAACTCATTGTATTGATAAATCTTTCCATCAGAAAATTAAAGAACATAGTGGAATTCAGACTTTAAAATGTTACTTGCTCTGATTTTCTCTTTTGTAGGGAAACCCTGTAATATTATATGATGAAAATGCATTTCAACCTGGCGTTCGAGACCCAGACATGTTAGCCGCTACCCTTTTTAGATTGACACTGTCAGCTCCGTTTTGTTCGCATTTCACACTCGTCTCATTCATACAATTCTCATGAAATGTACTGACTTTTCTTCCCTCACATTTTCTAGTAGTAAAATCCGACTTCTGCTTCTAGTTTTCTGATTATTTTCTATTGGATTTGGAAACTGTATTAGAATCTATGTGTTTACACTCATCAAGAAACTATCTGTGAAAAATGATGTCAAAAGTATCAGACACAGAGGAAGATCTGTTAATTACTCAGTCAGCTAGAGGAAGGCTAAGTGACGATCAGCAGGATTAGACTGATTTAAGTCAGACTGATAGAACATTTTCTGCAGTATGCTTTCAAGTGTTTTGCCAATTCTGGTATTAGAGGATCAAAGCAACTGATATTTTTCAATTTTTCTGGAGGGGTGTATTCATTTGATTGATTTTTACTTTTTAATTTGTATCACTTCTCCATTGCTACAGATTATAGGATTTTCATTAATATATTTGAATCCTTTCTTTACAACTAGCTTCATTCATTTTATATATATTGTAGATTATTTTATATAATTAAATTAATTTTACATAATTAAATTAATAAGAACATCAACTTTAAATATCAGCTACTTCCAATTATTAGTCACTTTTCATATTTTAGTGAGTAGTTAGGTTTTAATTGTTGTTTTTGTTTATTTGATTTTATTTTTGTTTTTTAGCAATAATTACCCTGACATCCAGCTTGCAGGTGGCAGACTGTGGGACTTGTGAGTCTGTCTCCATGCTCAGTGTCCATGGCCACAGGAGATATGGACATAGACATATGGACATTGATATGTAGTTGCCCTGTCTGGACCAGTGACCACTGAGCACCTTAACTTCAGGGTGGCAGGCACTTTGGAGACACTGAAAGAGAGAATCAGTCCTAATATTCTGTGAAGAGTTTATGATTCCATCCATAAATTCCTAAGAAAAGATATCATTTCTACTCCGTCCACAATTCTGATGTCAGCCATCATTTACTTAGACATTATTTTATTTAGCTCATTTTAATCAAATGCTATTCATAAGCTGGGCATTATTTTGGAAGCCGAGAAATAACTAGATAAGTGTACAAATGTGAAGTAATGGAAGAAATGGCATTAATACTCAATGTAATACAAACTCACATTTCAGTACTCATGTATTAAGCCAGTGGTTATTAAATATCTTTCACCTGAAGTGCCTTACCTCTCCATGAGCCCATTCTGTCAACATTGTCCTGCTTTCTTTGATCTAAGCAGACTGAACCCACTTCATAGAGGCAACTTGTACTTTGAGGGCAGTAACTTTTTTAAAGACTATTTTTAGGGCAGTTTTTAAGACAACAAAATTGAGAGAAAGGTACAGAGATATCATGCATACTCTCTGCTCCCCACACAGTACATTCATTACCAAAGATGAACCTACATCAACACATCATAGCCACACAAAGTCCATAGTTTACCTCAGGATTCAACTTGATGTTGTAATGGGTTTGGACAGATATATAATGAGCTATATTTATTAATCATCATGATACTATCACACAGAGTATTTTCATAGCCCTAAAAATTTCGTGTGTTTGCTCTTCATCCATCTCCTGTTGCCCTAACCCCTGGCAAAAACTGACCTTTTGATGGTTTTGATTGTTCTTTTGCCTTTTCCAGAAAGTAATGTGTGATATAGTTGGAATCACACATCATGCAACATTTTCAGATTGACTCCTTGAAGTTAATCATGTTTATTTAAGTTTCCTCCATTTGTTTTTATGGCTGGATAACTCATTAATTTTTAGTACTGAGTAATATTCTATTCTTGGATGTATGAAAGCTTGTTTCTTCACTAACCCATGGAGGGACATCATGATTGCTCCTAAGTTTTTGGCAAATATGAATGAGGCTGCTATAGATGTTTGTGTGTGGGTTTTAGTGCAGATGTAGGTTTTCAGATCATTTGGGTAAATAACAAGAAGTATGATTGCTAGATGCTACAGTAAGAATACATTTAGTTTTTTAAGAAACTGTCACATTGTCTTCCAAAGTGTCTGGACCATTTTGCATTTCCATCAGCAATAAATGGAATTTCCTGTTGCTCCACATCCTCCCCTTTTGGTGTCTCCAGTGTCCTAGCTTTTGGCCATTCTAATAGGTGTGTCGTGATGTCTCATTGTTTTAATTTGCAGTCCCCTAATGACATTTGATATGGGGTATCTCTTTGTATGTTTGCCATGTGTGTATCTTTTGACATGTAAATTACATATAATTTATTATTTTCAGGTATTAAAATAATGACTTGATATTTGTATGTTTGCAAAATGGGTGTTAAGGTTATTGGCCCATTTTTTAATTGGGCTTTATATTTAAAGTGAATCGACTCTATTCTTTTGACATTGAGTTTTTTACATCACAGAAGTTTTTTAATAAAGTTCAGCTTCTCAAATGATTCTCTCATGAATTATGTCTTTCATTATGTATCTGAAAAAGTATCACCATACCCCAAATCATGCATATTTTCTCCTACATTATCTTCTCAGAGGTTCATAGTTTTCTGTTTTACATTTAGGCTTATGATCCATTCTGGGTTAATTTTTAGGAAGGAGGTAAATTCTGTATCTAGATCCCCCCCCTTTTTTTTTTTTTTGCATATAGATGTTCAGTTGTTCCAGAATCACTTGTTAAAGAGATTATCTCCATTGTATTGCCTTTACTATTTTGCCAAAAAAGAATTAACAATATTTATGTGAGTCAATTTCTGGGCTGTGTCTCCTGTTCCATTTATTTATTTGTCTAATCTTTTGATAGTGCCATACTTGATTAATGTAGCTTTATAATAAGACTTGACGTAGGGTACTCTCAGTTCTCTCACTTTGTTCTTTACTTTCAACACTGTATTGGTTATTCTGTGTCTTCATCTCTTCATATAACTTTAAAAATCAGTATCCAGGCTTTTCTGTATCCAGGCTTTCTGGGATTTTGATTGGAATTGCACTGACTCTGTAGACCAAGTTGGGCAAAACTGACATCTCGACAATATTGAGCATCTCTATCCATGCACATGGGTTATCTCTGTTTATTTAGTTATTTGATTTCTTTCACTTTTCCTCATAAAACTCTTGCACATATTTTATTAGATTTATACCTAAGTATTATATTTTGAGTGTCCTAATGTAAATAATATTGTGTTTTTAATTTCAAACTTGTATTTGTTCATTATTGGTAAATAGTAAGGCAATTGACTTTTGTCTATAAACCTTGCATCCTGCAATCTTGCTATAATCACTTATTAGTGTCAGAAATTTTTAGATACTTTCAGATTTTCTTTGTAGATTGTCATGGCATCTGTGAACAATATTTTAAACTCTTCCTTCTAAATCTGTTCACATTTTACTTCTTTTTCTTGACTTACCACATCAACAACAGCTTCTACTACCATATTGAAAAGGAAAGACAAAGGGATATACTTAACTTGTACCTGATCTTAGTAGGAGAGCTCAGAGTTTCTTATCATTGAGTATAATAGTATCTGTGGGTTATTTTAGATATTATTTGCCAAGTTTAGAAAATTTACCTATATTTCTAGTTTACTGCAAGTTGTTTTTTTTTTTTAATCATGGCTGGGTGTTGGGAGACCAATAACTTTTAATGGAAAAATGGGAAAGAGATAATTTCAAAATGCAAAAAAATCTTCTCTATGTAAATGGATTCATGACAACTCCCCAAGAGAGCATCCTGAATATACTAAACAATAGTACTGGAGAGAGAAAGTTAAGTAATGGGACTTTTAAGTCTTTCCAACTTGAGAGGAAACTGTTAGAGGTCTAAAAGGAAGGCTGACAAACAGCATCAGTGGAAGATAGAGTGTTTTTCTCCTCCTCTCTCCACATCTCAAACCCCACCCCAATATACACTACTTCTGTAGGAAAAGACTACTGATAGTGAGCTATGAAAGGCAAAAACAGAATTTGACCATGTGTTAAAAGAGTGAAAGAGGTGTTTTATGTGTGAAGAAGGAAGAAAAGTTCTAACTTTTCCATGATATTTTCTTTAAGAATTTGTCTTCTCTAGTGGATGCCGGGTAATGGCTACTTGGTCATCCATTCCATTCTCCTTTTGCTGCAGATTCTAGAAAACTAAAATTATCTAGATTATCAGCTAGGATTCTGAGTGCAAATTTAAGTAGATTTGAAATTAGAATGAGAGTGTGTTTGCTTCTCTTTTGACCATTTTCTCCTCGTCATGAGTACAGAATATCTATTTTATTTCCCGTAGGCCTTCCTGGTTAGGCAGAGGTTGTCTTCGCAGCTCCCTGTGGTTCAAAAGTTTACCACAAAAGAGCTTGAGAGATGGGCCAAACCTCTTAGTAATAAATTGGCATTGTACTGAATACTTTTTTCTTGCAGTAGAAAATGGAAATTATAACCTGTGGCTGGTTAGAGCATGTTTGATTTGACATAGGGATCCTGTACACTTCCTCTTTTCCCACCCCAGAGAAACTTCTCTCTTTTGTGCTTACACTCCTCATTTATGATTTTGTACTTTTTTTATATGAATGTATGGAACAGACCAGACTCTTGGCTTCTTGAGGGCATAGGACAAGATTTTTAAAAATATATTTGTATGTATGATGCTGGGCCAGACACATCATAGGGCTCACAAATAATTATGGAGTGAGGAAATTAGTGTATTAATAAACAATATGCTGCAAAATTTTTGGATTAGATGTTCTTCAAATTACCTGCAATTCTGCCTTCAGGAATAAGTATTGTTTTTTATTATGCCATTCCTAAATGATATGAGTATAATATTACAAATGCTATGAGGGTAGGATAAGTTTTTAAAAAGAGACATTACAATATCAATTACATATACAACCTGAAGAATAATGAGAAATGTTGTAATTTTCCTCAGTTCCTCTCCATTAATTGTTAAGGGGTTGTAGCAGAGTATGGGTCACTACCAGAAAGCAGATGTTGGCCTTGGAAATCTAGGTTCCTAGTTAGTTTTTAGTCCCAGACTTGTATATTATTACCCTCATGCAGGAGTTTCATTTACTTTCTGCTAAGTATTTGATGCAGCATTTATTCCTGTGGTCTAAATGCACTGATGTTCACATTTCCTGTTTTCAAAGGGGATTTCAATTCAGAACTGACGTTTGAATAGGCCAAAGGATGACAAATGCCTGTGACTCATCACTACTTTCTTGTTTATGACATATTTCCCCTTCACAGCCCTATGAACCTGAACTTACACAGGCTACAGCATAAAAGATAAATTAATATTAAGTGTTTGATCTCTGCATGTTTCATTTTGTAGCTCAAGAAACTGAAGCAGCTAAGCTACATATTCTGTGTAGAGACCTGAAAGAATAACACCTTTAGAGGAAAATATATGTCCGTTTGAGTGTGGGTGTACACACACACACAAACACACACACACACACACACACACTATATATATATATAAATAATGGGATTACTCTTATGGACTCTGGCTACTTTTAGAGAATAAACATACATACATATGCATCTTCTCTAAAAGTATTATGTATTTCATAAGTGTAATCTCATTATTTTCCAGATTGGAACACAGGTTAGGGCTTATTGATCACTGTTTAAACAAGCAATACAAATTCATTTTATACCCAATTTGAAGGCATTTTTCATAGAGGATGAAACTAAAACAGATCTATGGGTTATATCTTGTCTGTTTTTTTTCTTCCAAGTATAACCTATGTTTCACCAGATCAAACCGGCCTGGACATGAAGAGCACATTGTTGATAATAAGAGACCATCCAAGTTTACATTTGTAATTGCAAATAGCTAGAAATCCAGAAACTCTTATTTGTTCCCCAGCAAAATCAGAGAGATTGCCACATTTATCCTCCAAAAATCAGTCCTCTTATGCATTTGTGTATGCTGTTCAAAATAACCTAAAATGACTCCTCTGGGAGACCTGTTTGTTATTATTCTCCTGTGTATGTATCATATGTTGTAAAAAGCATATTTTAGTAACTAACATAGAGAAAGAAAGAAATTTGTTTTTATCTCCCCTATGTACAGGGATTTGGGGCCAGTTCCTGGGAGTGTGTGAGGCCTTAGGCCAGAAGTTAATGTCAGCTGATCATTTTTCTTTGGCCAAAGCACACAGATCCTGAGTCCCTTTTCTCTTTTGGTGAGTACATCATGGTCTCTCCTGAAAACAGGCCTGGGGTGCCTGCTTCAAAGGGCGTCCAAACTCTCTGAGGGTATGGAGCTGACACCAAGGTCCGCTGCCTCCCTCACACATGAGAAAGTATTTATTCTTATATTTTCTTTTTTTAAAATTTATTTATTTATCTTTAGAGGGGAAGGGAAGGAGAGAGGGAGAGAAACATCAATGTTTGGTTGCCTCTCGTGCATCCCCTTCTGGGAACTGGCCTTCAGGGAACCGGCCTGCAACCCAGGCATGTGCCCTGACTGGGAATTGAACTGCAATTGTCTGGTTTGCAGGCCCGCTCTCAATCCACTGAGCTACACCAGCCAGGGCCTAGAAAGCATTTATTCTATAAATTACTCATGTAAAAAGTGACCCTGAGTTCTTGTAGTTACATGACTTCTTCAGTCTTTATAAATTTAGTTCAATGGAAGATTATTTGTAATCCATTCATATGTGCTGAAAAATAACTCCTTATTGTTGCTTCAAGAAATTCGGTGAGGTTTAAGTAGGTATAATGGATATTAAATGTCTAGGGGCTGTATAACTTTAGCTCAATAAGCAAAATGTACAAGAAAAGGATTAGGTTAATAAAACTAGGGGGCTTAATAGAGATATAATATAGTTATTACATGAGGTGAAGCAGAGCCCTTGCTTTCCAGCTGAAATTCTTATATGCATATAGTTACTTTTTAATGATCTGATGATTTGATAGGTAAAATATTCCCTTCCCCTCTAAAGAAGGGAGACTTGTTTCTAACTAGAAAGTAAAGTTCAAAGTTAAATGACTTCCTTTAACTATGGCAAGAATGTTGAACATGGATTTTCTCTTGAATTAAATGTTTATTGGTTTTCTCATTTTAAACATGGATGTCAACTCTATTTAAAGGTAGTTTTCACCACGTACCCGGGAAGTTCCAATTCATTCGCATTTCATTTGCACACGCACTGAGACTCCGGGTGCCTGTTTTGGGGCACAGAGCATGAATATTTCGGGATCACTTTACAGCTTTAAAAAGTTGATGCTGAAATAGAGTATGATATATCCCCAAGGTTACACAGTGAGGGTGTGGCAGAACCCGGCTATTTGAACTCACATCTACAGCCTTCCAGTAACCCATATTCTTTCTTTCCCATGTTCTTTTCCACCCAAAGTGATGCAAACATGTCAGTTCATACATGTAAATGAAAATGGTGAGTAAAACATTTCTGTTAGAATTGACTCAAATCTACTTCACTGACATTTTTCCTTCTCTTTAACATTATAATTTTTGGATGTGAGCACAGCTGAATAGTTTAGAATGTGGGCACAGTCAGAACTCCTGATTTTTTTTTGTCAGAACTGTACATTTTGAGGGAATAAATATGCACATAAAATAATTGCATCATTTTGGTATGAATGCAAAGTGTCAGAATGAGGAAACTAGAAAAATGGAGAAAAAGTATGCTTTGTAGCATAGGAAAATGTTTAATGTCCAAGGATTTTGGGAACCAAGTTTGTCTGCAAGATTATAATCTTCAGCATCAATTTTGTGATCAATTAATTTATTAAGTGGTTGGTTCACAACCTCTTCAGCTGCTTCTGGGCTCTAATCTGAAACAGAGGGCAGGGAGGGACTAAAGAGAGAGGCAGGCCACTCCAGACTTCTGGGCAAGGGAGTTTACCTATGAGGCTTGTCTTTTGAGTGGCAGAAAGAGCAGGAGCCTTTCTTCAACCACCCACCAAACTTTAAAATGTATATAAGGGCTTAACAGGGTTCTTACGAACACTGGGGAGTTCATTTGGGTTTAGTCATGTTCTCAGTCCAGATAGTCTTATCATCATGTGATCATCTCAAAGCCGTATTTTGAGGGTAGCTTTTGAGAGTGGGTAAGACAGGAGAAGCACATATTCCAAAGACAGGTTAGGGTATGAGGAGTCTCCCATTGCCCAGGTCCAGCCAGCAGGCTGAGCTGGTGGTCATGTCTTCTTGTTGACCACCTCCAACAGCAGTTTATGTTTGCATTTTTCTCATCTTTAAGTATTTTTATATTGTCTCATAGGTAGTTTTTAGAATATACAGATTAAGTGGAAAATGATGATTAAGTAAAAAAAAACACTGCATGTTTATATAATATATAGTTTTTGGGGACAATATGATACTTAGTGAAAGGTTGCAAAACACATGCACTTTAAATATTACCTACTTTAGGTTAATCTATTCATTATTTCTGCACACAAAAATAGACTCAACTCGTTCTTTTCCCTATAGCTTTATTTTGATTCCTATCTTTTTTTTCTTTTTCCACATCATTATTGATTCAGTTCCTATTGCTGTAAAAGATGCTAATCCAGTATATGAGATAATTAAGCGATCAGCAGAAAAAGCAATTACCTGCCTAGAAATAAATGTTGCATTTTTAAAGAAGATTTTATGTATTTATTTTAAGGGAGATGGGGAAGAGGGGAGAAACATCATTGTGTGAAAGAAGCATCAACCTCTTGCCTCTCGTGCACCCTCTACTGGGGAACTGGCCTGGAACCCAGGCATGTGGCCTGACTGGGAATCAAACCAGCAACTTTTTGGTTTGCAGGCTGGTGCTCAATCCACTGAGATATACCAGCCAGGGCTGTTGCCATTTTTTTGTATGTGAAGAAGACAGTGAATTTGACTGTGGGAATTAGCCAATGATAACAAACTAAGTGAATATAATTCTTGCAACTGAACATGGACCATAGTAGTCTAGGTAACTAAATATAGACCATAGTAGTCTAATTTAATGTAATTTTTCTGTGCTCAACTTGTTAATATGGTGGGGATGCTAGAAATTAAAATTTCAACTTGTGAGTTCTATATGCTAAATATTGAATGCACGTTAATGTCATTAATTACAGATCTGTATTATAAGATCCAGTTACTCTGGTTCTGTTTGTAGCTCTTCTGTGGACAGAAATATATTTGATATCCAGATACATGTCATTTAAAAAAAATTTGCTGAAAATGATCTACTCATAGGAAATGCACTTCACAAAAACCTTTGAACTTCGAGTCTTTATCTCATATTGAAATGTATAATGAATACCAGATATTAAGAATTCTCCATTAAAAAATATTTTATTCTTAGAGGAGAAGGGAGGGAGAAAGAGAGGAAGAGAAATATCAATGTGTGGTTGCCTCTCATGCATCCCCTTACTGGGTACAGAGTCCGCAACCCAGGCATGTGCCTTGACTAGGAATGGAACCAGCGACCCTTTGGTTGGCAGGCAGGCCCTCAATCCACGTAACCACACCAGCCAGGGAAAAATTCTCAGTTTTTAGACAATTAAATTTATTTGTCAACATATAAATAGTTAATAATCTGACTTTGCCAATACTTATTTCCTGTTAACAATTTCAATATTTGTGGATAACTCTATGTGAAAAGAAATTCTGAGAAATAATTATATGAGTTTATTTATCTTGGAGGATTTATTTCCAGTCTACAGATACAAAGGAACTAGCATCAGGCTATTGCTATTCAATTTTAGAAATACTACCCACACAGTAAGATTTCCTGACCTTGCAGGCTAATAAAATGTTTTAATGTATCAGAATCAGCAGAGCATGTGGGCAGATAAGGCACTGAGCTAATTAGTCATCCCTCTCCCAAGAGTTGTGTATGACTTAGTGGAGTGCGTTTAGCATTCCAAGTAAATCAACATTGTTTAGGCAAAGAAGCGTCATTTCTGAGTCATTTCCATAACTCTGCCACCTTGACTTTCCAATAAAATCTCCCAAGTTTATGATGCTTACAGCTTGTAAAAAGGGAATGTAGAGGGAAGGAAAATTGATGCTACACATAATCATATGATAACCACAGGACACTAACTTTAAGAATCAGAATGCATTCATTCCTGAGTAATGGAAATGAAGATGTGACTATGTCAGTTCATATACATAAATGAGCAATGATAAATCGTTTTGTTAGAACTGACTGACAGCTATTTTACTGGTATTTTTGCTTATTTTATACTCTCATAGTTTTAGGATGTGGACACAGTTGAAAGGAAAAACGGAAAACTTGATCTACAGCTAGAAGCAGTTCAGGTTGAGTTTCAGGCAAGCCTTGGGTGGTAGCAAAGAGAACTAGACTCACACTCCTTGGGATTCTTCCAAAAAACAAAAAACGAGCAATAAT
This sequence comes from Artibeus jamaicensis, assembly GCF_021234435.1. NCBI lineage: Eukaryota > Metazoa > Chordata > Mammalia > Chiroptera > Phyllostomidae > Artibeus > Artibeus jamaicensis. Next base: position 6,301,145 of record NW_026521954.1, read on the forward strand.
ACCAATTTTTAAATTTCCTGTATAATTATATTTTAGTTGTAACATTTTACTAATTCATTTTATTATCTCTTTTCACAAACATTTCTACTGTGGACCTTCTGAGTAAGGAAACACATTAGGGAAGCTATACAAAGATGATTATGATTTTTCGAATTTTATAGATGGAAAATGAGATATAGACAGAAGTCTATTACTGAAGATTGTCTCTTTGAAAGTGGCAAAATCTAGTATACCTGATACATAAACACACGATAAAAGGATAAAAAAATTGCAATAAAAAGGGTAGAAAATCCCCCATTCTTTGTATTAATAATGTCTTTCCTTCTCAACTCTTTCTGCTGCTTTATTTTTTAAATAAGGAAAACCTTTCTGATGCCAAAACTCATTTCCTTCCCTCTACTTTTTCCTCCACTCTGTTCATTCCTCCTCCTCCACTCTACCACCTGAGAAGAGCAATCACCACCTTCTTACCAACAGTTCCCCTTGTAAACATTTGCAGGCTGGCTCCTGCCTGTCCTTGCACTGAGATTGCTCTCTTGGTAGACACTAGCGTTTATCCTTAAATCCTTAGCTATTTTGTTCTCAGTAATTCCTCATCCCTCCTTGCACTCTGTGAAACTTTAGAACTCTTGAAAATTTTGCTTACTTAAACTCTCTCCCCTCTCAAGAGATAAACAACAGCATAAGCTCTCGGATGAAAAAGCATTTCTCACACCCTGCTTCTACCTCCTCTTCTTCCAGGCCTGTAAGCAAAGTCTGTTTTTTCTCCCCTCCGGCTTTTCCTACCTGTCAATTATGCTAAAATATATACATATTTTATATATCGAAAAGTTTAATGAATTTGTATTACCTCTCTTTCCTAAACCTATTTCCAAAGTTAGTGTCTGTCCTGTAAGATGACCAAGTAGTGTCAAAAAGAAATGACTCCCATGACACTAGATAAAAATGGCAAGACATTTTTTTTCAGACTAGTGAATTAGGGGAGAGAAACTTCAGTGCAAACTGGGCTTGACTACATCAAAACGAGACAGGAGGCTTTTTAAAATCTGGGGTATGCTACAAGAAAATTACTCAAGAGTGTTCTGGCTGGTGTGGCTCAGTGGATTGAGTGCACTCCTGCGAAGCAAAGGGTCACCAGTTTGATTCCCGGTCAGGGCACATTGTTTTCTGGCCAGGCCCCCAGTAGGGTAGGGGACACACGAGAGGCAACCACATATTGATGTTTCTCTCCCTTTTCTTTCTCCCTCCCTTTCCACCTAAAAATAAATAAAATCTTAAAAAAAATAAATTAAAAAATTACTGAAGGACATTAAAAGGGGGTGGTCAAAGTGACTAGGCCATCAGTGATTATTAATTGGCATTTATTTGGAGGAGAAACAAACTTTTAATATCTTTAGGTCAGGAGGCAGTTGGAGAAGGCACCCGCCAAAGTTAGGCATACCAGCCCACGAGAACTAGAAGACAGGAGAGACGTCTCCCTGAATGTTTGCGTTTCAAAGAGTTAGTTTTCAGGTCTTTTAGAAGGCACTTGTGGGTGGTAGAAGGTTATATCTCAAAGGGAAAATGGATTTACAACTACAAGTTTTCTAAAGGAACTACTCTACAAAATGGGGGGTTCGGGTGTCCATAGTAAGATTTTGGTTGTAACAAATAGTATATTCTTTTGTCAGTTTTCCCCAGATAAACAGAAGCAAATCAGACACACACACACACACACACACACACACACACATATATAATTTATTATAAGAAATCGGGTCACATAATTGTAGAGGCTGAGAAGTCCTGAGATCTGCAGTCTGTTAGCTGGAGTCTGGGAGAGCCAGTGGTGTGGGTCCAGTCTGAGTCTGAAGGCCTGAGTGAGCACCGGGAGAATGGATGGGAAGTTCTAGCATGAAAGCCAGCAGGCTCAAGACCCACAATAGCCAAAGTTTCAGTCTGAGTTCCAAGTCAGGAAAAGACAGATGTTCCAGCTTAAGGCTATCATGCAGGAAGAAGGAGCTCCATCCTATTCCAGGGACAGTGAGTCCTTTTGGTCTATTTAGGCCTTCAGTTTATCGGGTGAAGACCATGCACACTAGAGAGAGCAATCTTTTTCACTAGGTCTACTGACTCCAATGTTAATCTTACCCCCAAACACTTTCACAGCTATATCCAGAATAATGCTTCACCAAATATCTGAGCATCCCATGGACCAGTCAAGTTGACACATAGAATTAACCATTACATTAGCATTGAGATTTCTCAGGTAGATATTTTAAAATGTGAGTCAGGGGTGGCGCTGAGATCATCCTAGGAATGTGGCTTTGAGCCAATAGAAGCTATGCTAGATTCTGGTCGATTCTCTTAGCACGTTGGGTTGAGTGGTGTCTTTGTTCTGAGAGTTTTATAGTTTTCAGCATCCAAGTAGCATTATTTTTACATAATCTCCCATGATAATTTTGTGAGATTTAATTGGTAAATGTTTTAAGCCACCTTAGAATTCTAAGAAAAAATTAAATAAGATTTTGTTATGATAAAATAGTAAGATAAAAGTAAGTATATTGAGCCCTGGGTGGTGTAGCTCAGTGGACTGAGCATGGGCCTGTGAAGCAAAGGGTTGCTGGTTCGATTCCCAGTCAGGGCACATGCCTGGGTTGTAGGCCAGGTCCCCAGTAGGGGACACATGAGAGGCAACCATACACTGATGTTTCTCTCCCACTCTTTCTCCTTCCCTTCCCCTCTCTCTAAAAATAAATAAATAAAATATTTATAAAAATGACTAATTTTTACGTTTCAAAGGGTTCAGACTCAATTCGTATTCTTTGTTATATTCGAAGTGCTGCCCTATAATGTTCTCATTCATACCTTGCCATGAATATGATCTAAGTGTTTTGAAGATGCAAATGCAATGTATTTTCAGAAAGTATTATTCTGGCAACATACATAAAACAAGTTTTATATCATATAGTTTTCCCTTTAAAGATCAATTACTCTTCAATTTTCTATTATTACATGCCAGGATCTTGTTATAGAATTATTGTATCACTATAATTAAATGAATAATGAATACAGTAAATATTTAGTAAGTGCACACATAGCAGTAGGTACAGTTGGAACCGAGTTACTTCCTCATTTTTATGTGCACACTTCTTAACCACAGAGACTTTCTTTTAAAAAATATTTTACATATTAATTTTTAGAAAGAAAGGAAAGGAGGGAGAAAGGGAAGGAGAGAAACATCAATGTGTGGTTGCTTTTTGTGTACCCCCAACTTGGGTCCTGGTCCACAACCCAGGCTTATGCCCTGACTGGGACTTGAACCAGTGACCCTTTGGATCATAGGCCAGCACTGAATCCATTGAGCCACACCAGCCAGGGGAATACCTTCCTAATTTAAAAGCCTCTTTTCATGTAGGAATGCTTCTTCCTCTCAGAAACTACAGGCTTTAGGCAAAGTCCTTAACCTGCATTCATTCTCTCCACTGTGGATCGCCTGAGGTGTTTACCGGGAGCCTTCTAAAAGTGTCTTGCATGATAGAAAACAATTAGCCCAGTCCACCCTCCAAAAAACTATTCCTTTGTATTTTGGTTTATGTTTTATCTAGATACCCAAGCCCCTTTGTATTTTAACCTATGTCCATAGATCAAAGTAATTTGTAATATAGGCTGTGTTCCTATTTACAGGCGATAATTACTTATGTCCTCGCAAATCGAATAATTTACAGTATTTTAGGTACATTTTTGTTTTCATTTCTCAATCCTATTTTATTTAGTTATTCAACAATTATTTATTGAGTTGCTTTATGTGCTATACACACTTACTGAGTGCCTACTGGATGTTGAGAATACATCAGTCAGTGAGAGAGAGCACGGCTTCACTCATGCAGAGCTTGTATTTCAGAAGGGAAAGACAGCAGTGGTTGCATGAACAAAATGCACAATTTGTGATGTTATGAAAAGAAAGCAGAAAGATTAGTAGCTAGGGAGGCTTGGTTAAGTTACCCTCTTTTTAAAAAATTATTTATTTATTTTTATTGATTATGCCATTGCAGTTGTTCTATTCCCCCCTACCCTACCCCCCCATCCCCACCATTACCCCCCTTTAGTTTATGACCATGTGTCTCAAGTTCTTTAGGTTCTGTATTTCCCATACTAATCTTGCCCCCCATCTATTTTCTATCTACTGTCTATGCTACTTATTTTCTGTACCTTCTCCCCCCTTCTTTTTCTCCCACTCCCCTGTTGCTAACCCTCCATGTGATCTTCATTTCTATAGTTCCACTCCTGATCTAGCTGTCCTCTTAGTTTGCTTTTGTTTTAGGTGTGGTTGTTAATAACTGTGAGTTTGCTGTCCTTTCACTGTTCATGTTTTTTTAACTTCTTTTTTTTTTAGATAAGTCCCTTTAGCATTTCATATAATAAGGGCTTGGTGATGATGAACTCCTTGAGTTTGATCTTATCTGAGAAGCACTTTATCTGTCCTTCCATTCTAAATGAAAGCTTTGCTGGATAGAGCAATCTTGGTTGTAGGTCTTTGGATTTCATGATTTGGAATACCTCTTTCCAGCCCCTTTTTTTTAATACTCACCCAAGGATATGTTTATTAATTTTAGAGAGACAGCACAGGGGAGAGAAAGAAGGGAGGGAGGGTGGGTGAGGGAAAGAGAGAGAGAGACATTGATGTGAGAGAGAAACATCAATTAGTTGCCTTCCCTATAAGCTCCAACTGAGGACTGAACCTACAACCTAGGTGTGTGCCCTGACCAGAGGTCAAATCCACAGCCTTTCGGTGTATGGGATGTTGCTCCAACCAAATGAGCCAGCCGGCTGGGGCAGGTTATCACTTTAAACAGGTGAACAGGGAAGATTTCACTCCTCAGGTGACATTTTAGAAAAGAACCATGAGAAAGGAAGAAGTAACCTTTAAGGGACTCTTGGAGGAGATGATTCCAAGCATAACTAATAGCAGTGGAGTGTCCTGAGGTGGAAGTAAATTTAGTGTATTGGAGGAGCAGCAAGGAGGCCATGTGACCGAGACAGAGGAAATCCTGGAAGAGTGGCTCAAAACAAGCCCTTAGAGAAGGAATGGTGGACTAAATCTAAGGCTTTGCATGCCATTGTTAGGGTATGCCATTGTCTCTCCCTCTGAATGTGAAGCTATTTCAGAGTTTTGTGCAGACTAGTGATATATATGGCCTCGCAGTTCCCGTCCCTCCTCTTGTTGAGAATAGATTAGAAGAATGTGATTCTACAAGTGGAAAAGTGGACCAGATGTTATGGAGATAATACTGGTTTAGAGGAAGGGGCCAGATGCAGAGGTGATGGGAAGTGGTTGATGCTGGTTTTATTTTTGAGGCTGGAATGAACAGGGGATGATGATATCCAGGCGTTTCAGAAATAGAAGGGTCAGGATAAATCCAAGATGTTTGGCCTGAAAAACTGGAAAAAATATACTAGTCATTTTCTGAAGAAAGTAGAAGAGGCAATGGCAGGACTCCTATGTTGGATGTGATACTTTTAAAATTTTATTATTAATCTGAGTGGTAATGTAGACTGGATAGTTGATTACATGAACTGACAAACTCCCGAGTAGACATAGGTGTTCAGTAGTTGCCAGCATATCAGTGATGTTTAGAACAAAGATGTTGGGTGAATTACCAAAGAAGTAGTTTAGACGGATGAGAGAGGGGTCCAAAGACTAAGCCCTAGGCCTTCCCGGTGTTTACAGGTGGAAGATATAAGTGGAATCTGGCACAGCAGACTGTACATAGGATAACAGGAGATTGTCCTGAGAGCTCAGTGTAGAAATTCTTTTAAGGATGAATAAAGGACCAGTGATAATATGCCACTACAATATAAAAACCTGGTGATTTTTGACAAAAGCAGTGTAATGGAATGGTGGGCTGACAGTCTGAATAGAATTGGTTCAAAAGAAAATGGGAAGAGAATCATGGAATCCAGCAAGTATCAGAAACCCCCAAGGTATTGAAGTATGTTATTGTTAACATGAGAAATTGCAGATGTAGGGTTAGGAGAGAATGTATGAAAAATGGGTAAATTATAGCACATCAAGAATGGCCATGGGAACAATTTTCAGTTCTGTTTATATCTGTAAAGAAGAGTTTCTTAGGAATCACAATGTCATTTAGAAAGGTTTTTGGATAATAAAATTTTATCATTACCAGAGTCAGCCAGAAAACACAAAAGAAACAATAAACATAAAGAAGTCAGTACATGAGGCTAAGCAGCCACAGAGATTGAATATTCCTATTTCTGGGAACTTTAAATCTGAAAACTAGGAAGATTTTATCTGCTTCAAATTCGTATGGTCATCTTCCAAGCACATACATATATATCATTGTGGGTTTCTACATTTTATTGAATTTACTGGGGTGACATTTGTTAATAAAATAATATAGGTTTCAAGTGTGCAATTCTATAATGCACAATCTGTATATGTAGTGTGTGTTCACCACCCAAGGTCAAGTCTCCTTCAGTCACCATTTATCCTCCTACTCACCTCTCTTGCTTGCACTCACCCCCTTTCCCTCTGGTAGTCATCATAATAGTGTCTGTCTGTGAGTCTTTTTCTTAATTTCTTCAACTCTTTTGCCCAACCCCCCCAACAATCCTCCTCTGTGACAGCCCTCAGTCCTTTCTCTGTATCTGAGTCTGTTTCTATTTTTTGTTTACTTTGTTCATTAGATCGCACTATAATATAAGTGATATCATTTTGTTTTATATTATCAGCAACACTGGTATTAAGTGAAAGGTATTACACTCTCATACTGAGGCAGGAAACTACTGTCTCCAGAGTTCAGGGATTGACTTAACCTCTTTAGTAATTTTTACATTCACATGATGTTAATGTCACAACACAGACCAAGACCCTTAGCTTTCCACTCCAATGAGAAGATACATATTCTAGGAAGATGACTAGTGAAAAAAATGAGCAGTCATTTAAAATGTATGCCAATTGTTGGAGCAGATCATGGACAGGATGTGACTTCCATTTGCACCCAGAGCTGGACCCGGGAAATCAAAAGTGAATTCCATCCTTGGAATGCAACATCCATCTACTTTCCTCAAGCTGGTAGCTGCCTCAGGACTCAGCCTTGAGAGTAATATGTTATTGAGACCATCTAGGTGGTATGCATGAGTAACCCTCTATATAAACCTTTAAGATTCTGGCCAGCAGGTGCGGAATTTGTCTTGAGCCACCCAAGACAAATGCTGTGTATTTGTTCTCTTACTTAGACCTGCCACCTACCAATCTGGAAGATCTGCTTCTTTCCTAGGCCTTTTCTTGACTTCCATGTGTAATAGCTGGTTTCAGGCTTTATCCAGGAAGCTTCTGAGGCTTTGACCCAACAGCAAGAGGACAGCATATTTACAATAAAGTAAAATATAGTGAAGTAAATTATATGTAGGAAAATGACATCATAAATGCAGAAATCAAGGGAGATTTGTACCAGATTTTTTTTTTTGTTTTTTTAAAAATTTTATTTAGTTATTTTTCAAGTACAGTTTTTTGTCTATTTCTCCCATCCCAGCCTCCCCTGCCCCGTGCTCCCCACCTCCATCCCATTTCCACCCCCGTTAGTTCTTGTCCCTGTGTCCTTCCTATTTGTTCCTCCAAATCCCTCCCCCTTTTTCCCCTTAAATTCCCTTCTCTCTCCCCTCTGGTCACTGTCCCCTTGTTCTCTATTTCAGTGTCTTTTTTTTTTCCTGCTTGCTTGTTTGTTTTGTTGTTTAGCTTCCTGTTAAAGGTGAGATCATATGGTATTTGTCTTTCAACACCTGGCCTATTTCACTCAGCATCATGCTTTCCAGTTCTATCCATGTTGTTGCAAAGGGTAGTAGCTCCTTCTTTCTCTCTGCTGCATAGAATTCCATTGTGTATATGTACCACAATTTTTTGATCCATTCATTTACTGATGGGCACCTAGGTTGCTTCCAACTCTTGGCTATTATAAATTGTGCTGCTATGAACATTGTGGTGCATAGGTTCTTTGAAATTGATGTTTTAGAATTCTTAGGATATAATCCTAGCAGTGGAACTGCTGGGTCAAAAGGCAGGTCAATTTTTATTTTTCTGAGAAAATTCCATACTGTTTTCCATAATGGTTGTACCAGTCTGCACTCCCACCAACAGTGAACTAAGGACCCCTTTTCCCCACACCCTCTCCAACATTTGTTGTTTGTTGCTTTGTTTATGATGGCCATCCTGACCGGTGTAAAGTGGTATCTCATTGTGGTTTTAATTTGCATCTCTCTGATAGCTAACAATATTGAGCATCTCTTCATGTGTCTCTGGATGTTTTGTATGTCCTCTTTGAAGAAGTGTCTGGTCAAGTCCTTTTCACATTTTTTAATTGGGTTGGTTGTCTTCTTAGAGTGGAGTTGTGTAAGTTCATTGTATATTTTGGAGATTAAACCTTTGTCTGAGGTATCATTGGCAAATATGTTTTCCCATACAGTTGGTTGTCTTTTTAATTTAATACTGTTTTCTTTAGTCATGCAGAAGTTTTTTATTTTGATGAGATCCCATTTGTTTATTCTTTCCTTTATATTCCTTGCTCTAGGGGACATACCAGTAAAAATGTTGCTGCATGAAATATCTGAGATTTTCTTGCCGATGTTCTCCTCTAGGACTTTAATGGTGTCACAGCTTATATTTAAGTCTTTTATCCACCTTGAATTTATTTTGGTATATGGTGTAAGTTGGTGCTCAAGTTTCATTTTTTTGCACGTAGCCGTCCAGTTCTCCCAACACCCTTTGTTCACCACTATAATCAAAACAGCCTGGTAATGGCATAAAAACAGGCACATAGACCAATAGATTAGAACGGAGAGCCCAGAAATAAACCCAACTCTCTACAGTCAATTAATATTCGACAAAGGGGGCAGTAACATAAAATGGAGTAAAGATAGCCTCTTGTACCAGATGGTTTTAACAACCACCGATAAAGCCAAAGCATCTCAGGAAAGATTCTAAGATAAAATTAGTTTAACAAGTTTGACAGGAAGTTAATTATAGGATAAAAACTGTTTTCTGTCATAGAAAGGAATTTGCTGTCTTTGTTAGACTGATTTTTCAAAATGATCACATACAGTTTTTCACCCTGACATTCCTATATAGGAATTATCATGTACACTGTACAGGGAGATTGACAAATTTCCAAAGAATTAAAAGACAATAGAATGTACTTAATACTAAATCAAAAGTAATTTAATCATTTTAATGCCTAAAAATTTCGCTGGAAACAAACTTAAACAAATGAGACTCAGCAAATGTAGAATATATTGCAAAAACAAGCATACACAGTAAGAAATGAGGTTATTGATTAGATTATATTTAGGGGAACTAAATATCACTAAAGTTCAAATCACAGAAGTGCATGGTTATGGCAAAGGTTTGTTACATAATGCAAGAGGACTAGTCATGACTCAATTAAAACTGTGTATTTATTTACTCAACTCAAATTGGTCAAAAGCATTCAGAAAAGCATTGTATTGTCACTGTGTTGTCTGTAGGAATTATATTAATAGAACTTTCTATCTTCAGAAAGTTCCTGGCACATTTCCAGAGGCAGAAAAGTGAAAGGTAGGAGTGTATTCTTGATGGTATGGAAGAATAGATGAGACCTAGTCCTTGGCTGTACACACACAGAAAAAAATGATTTCTGGGGAAACTGACATCGCTGAGTTTGAGATCCTGGGTTTCTTGGCCCTGTATATGTTATGCATGCATTCTTGGCACTGTATGTGTATTTCCTGGGGCAGACGGGTGAGTGCATGCAGTTGAGTAAAATATTTAGAAGCGAAGGCCTCAGGTACTGCCCCTTCAGACTCCCTGAGTATATAAGACAGGGCAATCCTTTTGGCAAACCTATTGGTGATGCCTGAAAAGTACTGGAAGCAGTGTTCACTGAGTTAGTAATGCCAAGATGACTTTTTTTCTTTGAAAAGTATAGTGTTTACATGGAACTCTAGTTGCTTTATCAGTGGTCTCTAGGGGATAAAGTCTAGCTGAAAAATTCATAAGAATTTGCACTTTGATTTAATATGTCAATAAACAAAGATATGCAGGCACAAGGAGTTAAGCAATCATTTTTTATTCTGTAATCATGACATACGTATGATTCTGAGTCCAGCCAGGAGTCAGAAGCTGCAGAATGTTTTGTGATTGTTCATTGTGGTTGTTTGCTTTTGATTAGCATTATTTAATATAAAGATTTGGTACGAGTGACAGAGGACTAGAAAGGCAGAAATGGATACCAGCTACTAAGTGGTGATTGCCTACCAAGGCCAGGGCAGTTCAAGTTTGAAATGAACAATTCAGAGATGGCATAGAAAATTTGCAGAGCAGAAATGCTGGCGTCTGCACTCAGTTGTCTAAGGAGGAGCTGCTCCGTGAGGCTGACCTCTCTGAGGAGGTGTGATGAGGTTGGTTCTGAAAGTGCTGGGAAAAGTGCAAACCGAAATCTACCACTGCTGCTGAAATGAAATGTCACGTCAAGGTGAAAAATTGTTGCTGTTGCGACTCTGGAAGCAGCAAGGAGCAAAATCAGGTACAGGACACTAATAAGAAGAAAGGGAGAAGTACGTTTTCTTCTCAATGCTTCCAGTGCTTTTCTAGAAACTTCTATCAAGAGAGACTTGCAAAATCTATCTTAATAAAGCAGAAATAAAATTGGCAAGTTCCAGACACAGCATCATAAAATGGAGTTTGTGCTGAGAGTCATAACAGTAACCAAGACCACAGAACTTATAACTCTCATACCTAGAAGTTAACATATTTGAACATACTTTCCTAAAAAATATATTTTATTAATTATCTTTTTTTAAAATTTTTTTATTGATTATGCTGTTACAGTTGTTCTATTCCCCCTTTCATTCCCCTCCACCCTACCCCCCATCCCCACCATTACCCCTCCTTTAGTTTATGACCATGTGTCTCAAGTCCTTTAGATTCTATATTTCCCATGTATTAATTATCTTAATACAGTTGTCCCATTGCCCCCCCCCATTATTCTCCTGTACCCTGTGTACCCCCTCCCACCCACATTTCCTCCCTTTACTTCATGTCCATGGGTCATACATATAAATTCTTTGGCTTCTCCATTTCCTATACTACTCTGAACCTCTCCCTGTCTATTTTCTGACTATCATTTATGCGACTTATTCTCTGTACCTTTTCTTCCTCTCTCTCCCTCCCACTTCCCTGCTGATAAGCCTACGTGTGTGCATACCTTATTATTAGCCCTATTATAATTTAAGTTGCAGAATAAAAGTGAAATTTTATGAAGAATTTGCTTTTGTTTCCATAGAACTGAAAGTTGATTACTCAGTCAATACATTTACACTTTAAAAAAAGTTTGACAAAAGCTGTAGTATATTTTTATATAGTATCTTAACTTTCTTCAAAACACACAAAACTTAATAAGTAAATGGTTCTGTCTTAAAGTCATTTTATTCTTTTTTGTTGTTTCTATTAAAGATTGATATTGAATTTTATTTCTTGGAATTCAGTATGAAAGTTTTACCTGAATTTGTTTTATTAAAGGTTGTTGCTTAATTTTGTTTCTTGGATTTCAGTGCAAAAGTTTTGCCTGAATTAAGGATAGCAGATCGTAAAATACAAGTATATATTAAGGCAATATATTATTTTGTATTTCTTTCTTTTCTTGTAAGCAAGAATATTTTAATTCTGAAATAGCCTCATTTTATTCTTGTTTTACTTATACTTTATTGTATGTTTTCTGTTATCATTTAGTCCCCTTATATCCTTCACCCCAGCAATCACCACACTGCTGTCCATGTCCACAAGTCCTTTTTCCTTTTTGCTCAGTCCCTTCACCTCCTGACCGCCCCCCCCACTAGCTGTCATCTGCTCTCCATTGTGAATCTGCCTGTTTTGCTGGTCAGTTCGGTTTTCTCATTATATTCCACATATGAGTGAGATCATAAGGTATTTGTCTCTCTGACTGGCTTATTTCACTTAGCATAATGTTCTCCATGTCCATCCATACTGTTGCAAAGGGTAACGTTTTCTTCTTTTTGATGGCTGAGTACAATTCCAGTGTGTAAATGTCCCATAGTTGTTTTATCCCAATCATCTACTAATGGATACTTGGGCTGTTTTCATATCCGATGGTTGTAAATAATGCTGCAACGGGCATAGAAGTGCTTATGTTCTTTTAAATTAGTATTTTTGGTTTCTTTGGATATACTCCCAGGAGTGGGAAATTAAAAAATGGTCTAAGGCCCAGACTAGGTACTTCTCTAAAGAGGACATACAGATGGCCAATAGACTATGAAAAGATGCTCAGTATCACTAATCTCAAAGAAATGCAAATTAAGGCTACAATGACATGACATCTCTCACCTGTCAGAATGGGCATCATCAATAAATCAACCAACAAGTGCTGGCAAGGACGTGCAGAAGGGGAACCCTTCTCCACTCTTGGTGGGAATGCAGATGGTCCCGCCACTGTGGAAAGCCATGTGGAGATAACTCAACAATTAAAAATGGATCTGACTCATTTTAGTCTTGTTTTTCTCATTTTCTCAAACATCAATCAACAATTAGCAAGGGAAAGAGATAGAAATCTGGATTTTTGATTATCCCTGTAGAAATCTGAGAAGATCATAAGGTTAGAATAGCCGTGAGCTAAACTACTGAAACTTTTGCAAAAGCTATAGAAATTGCTCAACATAGAAATTCATTCAATGATAAAATAACATTTAGAGAAAATTATTTATTTTACTTTATTAATACTGGTGTTAAGCTGTTCAATTGGGCATCATGTCAAAACTAAGCTTTTTGTTTCTTAAGGGAGAAAAGGTAGGCAGGAAGTTGATCAAGCAAAACATAAGAAATAAGATTTTGTAAAATAAGTAGATTTTAATTGCATCATTGCTAAAGTGTTATTTTTCCCTCAAGCATATGAACTCAATTTTCTATACGCCTCCTTGCATAACAGCAAATTTACTTACTGTCCTTCATGTAGAGTTTTGCTTCTAATCTTCACTCTTTTAGATAAATTGGTAAGTGTATATATATTACCTCACAAACAATTAGATACTATAGATTTTGTAAAAGTAGAGAGAGTTCTATGTTTTTTTTCTGATTTCTTCTTTGGTAATATTTAGAAGGGATGGGGCCATAAAAAATTAGAATTATCTTCTGGGGCACAGGCCCCTTGTAGTACAGGCTCCCCCACTGGGTGAGCCTTCTAGGAACCTGTCTGTATCAGTGCACCATCTGGTGTTCTGAGAAACTGCATTTGACCTCAGTGAATTTTTCTGAAACTCTTTCAAAGCTATTGCTCCTTTCTTGGTGGGTTATTTATGAGCACACCTGCCCACACTGTGCTGAGTGTTGAGCAGTTTTTCACTAAAGGGAATGACCCTCATGCCCCACCTGATCTTGCCCCTGGCGACTTTGTGTGTCTGTTTCCATGGTTGAAAAAAGTCCTCCAAAGGAAATGTTTCACTAATGTGAAACAGGTCAAAAAAATAAATAAATAAAAAGGGCAGGGGCACTATAAGGTAGCACTCATCAAAATTGATGAGTTCAAAAACTGTTTTGAGCAGAGGAAAAATGTCTTGATAGGTGCCTTGCATCAAGTGAAGAGTACTTTGAAGGTGACTAAAGTTTAGACATGTAAGAATAAATACACAATTTTTTATAAGTAAATTACATTGTAGGGGGTCCTCCATTGTATCCACTGAGGGGGATTTCACATTAAATTGGAAAATTATACCTAAGATAAATTGTAATATATATATTTTCAATATAGGAGACTGAAGAAGTTTACAAGGAAGAGACACCATTGATTACTCTTTTGAATGGTTATATCTTTATCATTTTCAAGCTTAGGAAAGAAATGTTAACATGATTATATTTTTATTCAGTTAATTACATTATTAAACATATTAAGCTTGATTTAAAAGGAAAATAATGCTGAGATTACAATCTCAGTATAATTTCACTTTTTAAAAGTCTCAACAAAAATATTTAAAAATTCATATTTCAGCCCTGGCTGGTGTAGCTCAGTGGATTGAGTGCGGGCCTGCGAACCAAATGATTGCGGTTTGATTCCCAGTCAGGGCACATGCCTGGGTTGCAGGCCAGTTCCCAGCAGGGGACCCACAACAGGCAACCATACATTGATATTTCTCTCCCACTCTCCCCCTCTAAAAGATAAATAAATAAAATCTTTTAAAAGATTAATTTTTTTATATTTCAAGCAAAGGATAAATGTGGCATGCCAAAGTGTTCATGTATGTTTACATATATTGAATGACATGTTTTCACTTCTGAATAATAGATTACTTCAATAATAGTTTATCATAAGTAGCAATGAGAGTGATATTAGTACCAGATACCATTTATACTATCATTTAACAAGTATCCGTTTCACCATTGTGCCGAACGGTGGTAATTTGAAGGTGACAGATGAATCTACCAAATGCTTTCTGTAAAAGAGCTTATAATATGGCATAGGAGTCGGAAATCAATGACATTACTACATACGTCAATTTAAAACGGGACTGTTACAAAGATTACACTGGGACCGCATGTTGCTATGAAAGTGTATGATAAGGGTGTCTGCTCCAATCAGAGGACAGTAAACCTCTTTGTACCGCCCCGTTTAGCCTCTTCTCCCTCCCTCCGTCCCCTTCCCTCCGGCAGTCACCATGCTGTTGTGTCCATGTGGTCTGTGTCCTCTTTTTCTTTGCTTAGTACCTTCACCCTTTTCACCAGCCCTGACCCACTCCCCTTTGAAAGCTGTCAGTCTGTTCTCTGTACCCATGAGTCTGTTTCCACTTGTTTTTTATTTTTTTAATTGTTTAAATTTATTTTTAGAGAGAGGAAATGGGAGGAGAAAGGGGGGGAGAAACATCAATGTGTGGTTGCCTCTCACATGCCTGGGGGACCTGACATGCTACCCAGGCATTTGCCCTGACTGGGAATCGAACCAGTGATCCTTTAGTGTGCAGCCCACTCTCAATTCACTGAGCTACACCAGCCAGGGATCCACTTTGTTTATTAATTTATTTTGTTCATTAGATTTCACATATAGGTATGATTTTAATCTAAAGTGTAAGACTGACAATATGAGATTTCTGCCTTGTTATTATCTCTTTATTTTATAATTTTCTTAATGTCCATGGGATTAAAAATACATTTATATAGCTGTATATTTTTGATCCTTGATCAATATTAGCTTTGCTTTTGTTTCTTATGACTTAAATTTCTGCTGGGAAGGGATGGCTGACTTCGTTATTCACTCTGAATCCTTAATAATGATGATGATAACAATCAAAACAAAATAATAGCTAATAGGTTGTTAGTGTATACAATAAAATACTGTTTTAAGAAGTAGTATCTTCAAAAACAAAATTCTGAGAGAAACATTATTATTACCTTAAAATATGAGGAAATTTAAGCTTGAAAAAGTAACATAAAATTATATAGCTAATGATAATAAGAAATTGAAAGCAAGCCAGTTTCTTTTTCACTCCAGAACCCACATATTAAAGTCATACTTCCCCTTATTAGGAAGCAGTGGGGGAGAAGTTATTATAAATAGTAAGCAAAATTATTCTTTACATTGCCACTTTCCAGCCAACTATCAGTTTTTGAAGATATTAAGTACAATAGGTAATCATGACTTGAGGCAGAGAATAAAAACAAGGAAAGCAGAATTTTAATGATTACTGGCAAAATCATAAGAACATAGATATTCTAGATTAACACAAAGATTGTTGTTTTCAACTTATTTCAAATTTCCAGAAAATATTTAAAACAATGGGGAGATAGATTTTTAGAAAAAATTGCCTTCTTATCTTTTCTCATAAGAGACAGGAGTGTAATATTTCCTTTTTTTTCTATCCATCTGTCTACCTAAACCTTTCCACAGAATATGTTGTTGCTCTGTAGAAAAAAAGAAAGAAAGAAAAAAACCTTACAATAATTTAAATACATGTTTTTTTAAAGCCTTCCTGGCACATAGAAAAAGTAATAAAAATGAAACCGGGTTGTTCAGGTAATACAATGGTGATAGTAGGATATTCTAATCTTTTTCTCCAGAGTGAATTCAAGGCATCATGATTTTTCCTCATTATAATTAGAGTTGGAAGGAGCTTGTAATGGAAATTGAATACCGTGTGTGGGTTTATAAAGTGCATTGTGAGGGGAATATGACATGCTTAGTTGTGAGTATGAAAAACTAATTCTGTCCTCGATGTTTTAAACATTTTTTACATAACTTAGTTGATGCGGTCTGATTTTAGTAAGATTTAACCTTTTTTTCCTCTTCCTTTAATGCTGCCTTCTGTCTTTGTTTATTTCTAAAAGTTAGATTTTACAGAAAGTATTTTTTTTCACTCTCAACAAATAAAAGTCTACTCAGATTAATCAATAACAATCCCATCCCTTCCTTCTTTAATGATAGGGTCCAACCACTGGAAATATCTAAAGCATGTGCAAAGTTGATTTTAAGTTATGGAGCACAATAACCACACAGCTTATTTAATGCTTGCAAAGAGAACACATTCCTGTCACTGGAAAATTATATGTATAATACCTAGAGTTTTATTAACATTCTTGTATATCCCCCAAAGAAGTCTATGATATGAAGACATAAAGTCCCATTTTCCCTATTCATACATTCTTAAAGCGCTGTGAAAAGAAAAATAACATGCTAAAATTGTTTTGTTCTTTGTGGCTCTACTCATGTTTAAGTTAAACTCAAGTCTGCATAATTTCCTCCACGGTTCGAAAACTCACCCTTGGCCTAGGCAAACCCAGTGAAAGCTTTCCTACAAGATAAAGGCCTGATTTGGGGAAGCCATTACAGAAGGCTGCAGAATAACAGTGAAATGAACAACTCTCACCTTGATTTGTTAATTGAGGTCCTTGGTTAGCTTTCGAGAAAACTGTGTACACAATGAAGCAAGCATTTCACACTGTCCTGCCTTGTTAACTGGTTTTGAGATATTATGCTCCACAGAAAATTGATAGGCATGTAAACACATTCCAGTTTCCTAATTAGCTCAGGTAGTACAATTACTGGTGTTCGATATGTGTCAACAAAACAAAGGTGCTTTAAATGTCACAGAAACGCTAGAAATAAAGCACCAAGAGATTTCACATAACTACCCATCTGAAAAAAAGGTGAATTTTTGTTAATTCTGCCTTGTAATGTAGAAAACTCAACTTAGAGAAAGACAGAAAAAAATTGATTTAAATTGCCATTCCTGTGAGTTAGAAAGGCATTTATAAGGTATATACTAGCTCTGTGAAACCCTACATTAAGTTGGAATACTAACCTAGCTATTCAAAGAAGTGTATTTAAATGACACCAATAAAACTGCTCCCACTCTGAAGTCCCTCCTGCCATGCTCTGCAGGCCACCAGCAGGTTTTAGGAACCAAGGGTTCCCTCCTACAGAATGCAATAACCTCTGCAAGTGCAAATGTGATGGTCCTTCAGACTCAATTTATATTCAGGTATGAATTTTTAGAATTCGAATGTCATCTCACTATTTCTAATATGCATAGAGTCTTCCCATTATGCCTGCCATTCATTCATTTGGTTACTGAACTGGTGTTTTCTAAATAACTACTTTGTGCTAGGACAGTGGTAGCATATGCTTGAATGCCGTTTACACTAAGAATGTCCCCACATTGTGAAGGCTGGGCTGCAATAAATAACCCTGGTTGACTTTTCAGTGCCCATTCACGCCTTCTGTCTTCTTAGAAAAAGCTCTTACTATACAGCTCTGTGACTCAAGAACACCTGACTCCACCCTCAGCAAAAAGGCACATTCAAAGAAACAGCAGTGCAAAGAAATAAGAACCACGGGATTAAGCTCACTCTTGGCAAACTCAGCTCCAGATTTCATTATTTTTATGTTAGTGTGTATTGCTTTTTCTGTCAATTGGAGTCATAGTACTTTAGTTGATAATCAGAAATCTCTATACCAAAAAGTCCAATACAATGATCCTCCAATTATTTGGAAATACCTTGTTTTTTTTCTTATTATTTTGTCATCTTTCTGCTACACTTTCTCCTTTTTCTGCTGCATCAAAAAACTAATCTCTCTTTTTAAAATCAAGACTATCTGATAATTAGCATAATGGACAAAGGTGTTTCTTAATTAGTTTATAGTTTATGATATTTGTTAATGTAGTATATGTTCATAATTTATAAACTAAATAGTGCTAAAGTGTTTGCATATATCTTTGGAATGTAATATCTTTGGATTATCTGAGAGTACCAACTGTTTTTTCCTCTGAGGGCTTCTACTCCATGTATTGTCAGGATATGTTCTATTCCCCAACCCCCTTTTCTCATTTAGTTTGCATTTCTCTTAATAGCAGACTTTCATCAAATATCAGGTAATTCTGGGCTATTAGTTAAAAGTTAAGATTAAGATACTTGAAAATATTTTTTAAAGAATGTTTTTATTTATTTTTAGAGAGAGGGGAAGGGAGGAAAATAAAGAAACATTAATGTGTGATTGCCTCTCGAGTGCCCCCTACAGGGGACCTGGCCTGCAGTTCAGGCATGTGCCCCAACTGGGAATCTAACTGGTGACGGTTCGGTTCACAGGCCAGCACTCAATCCCCTGAGGCACATCAGCCAGGGCTAGAAGATAATTAAAAGTCTTAAAAAAAAAACAAAATATAATGTTGATATATACTTTTCATCAACTAATTTCTGGGCCTTGATTTCCCTCCTACATCACAGTTTTTTGTATCTTAGTTTCATTGGCTGACTTCTCCTGTTTCTGGATTTTAAATCTCATTCTCTGCTAAAATACACTCTTCTCAAAGAATTCTCTGAGCAAAATACTGAAAATGTTGCTCCCTACCAACCACTCACTATCTCTTATAGTCTTCAGAGCAGCACTGATTTTTATTCAAAATTATATTACTTCACTTTATACACTTACTTAAAGTTTGTTCCCTTCTCCTCCTGCCTAAGCTTCAGGAGAGGACAGATCAAGCCCTGCTTGAATCTCCATCACCATATGAGATGGTGCCTGGTACATGATAGAGTCTCATTAAATATTCATCAGTTGACTGTACCACACCTAAATCAGTTCTCAGTTCAATGTGTTAGTTCTTAAAGGTAGATTGTTCTATATTAAGTTTTGGGGGAGAGGGTGGGTGATAAGAAGAAAGATTGTCTCAATAGAGATGACAGAGAAGTCACTTTACTTTAAGAACTCTTAGTTTACATATTCAATATGTGCTTGGCAGGCGGTGTTAACTGTTATATCAAAAATCCCAAGGAAAGTCTCCTGGCATTTTTGCAAATTAATCTCAGTGCACATAGCTTTTGCTTTAGGACCTGGATGGTTAGAAAGTTGAAATAATTCCCCACTAAAAAACAGTGATGTGTTCAGTGAATCTGTCATCCTGTCAGATAAAGGATGAAGAGATTCTACTTGATTTAATCTAGAGATTTTTTAAGTGGTTCCTTTGGAAAAGTGTTGACTTTGCTCAAAGCTGCTCTTGGTAAATGATACTCAACAAGGCAGATACTTCAAGTTTACCTAAATTATTCCACGTGTTAATAGACAAATGGCTAAGTTCACAATTTCTAAGAAATGCTGAGACGGTCACATGCCAGGTATTGGGGGATTTCATTAATAACAAAAGATGAAAAGTAGACTGAAATCCTTTGCTGTTGTTCTTTCTTTTCCCTGTGAATTCAAATATTAGACTTCAACAAAATGCATTGTTTATTGACTGGCTTCTGAGTGAAAGATGCTGTAGGATATAGTTACTGGGGATACACAGATAATTAATATGGGGATCCTTTGCTCACAGGATGAGCTCCATGTAAGCCAGCACAAACAATAGCACAGTGGTCTGTGCTAAGTGATACAGAGTGGAGTGAAAAAAAAGGAAGGACCACTCACTTTGGGTTTGAAGGATATGTAGCTAACGACATTCTAGAAAATTTCGAAATAAGCTCCTTGATGTTTTGGGAGGCTTCAGGGAACACAGGGCTTTGTAATTCAGATCAAACTATTTAAAATGGACTTGAAAAGCTTGGGGTTGAGTTTGCTGGGAGCTACAAGTGTTGTAGAGCAGGACGGTTTTTGTGAGAGTACATGTGTGTACGTGTGTGTCAGGGAGACAGAGAGAACCACTCTAGTGGTAGTTATGTGAACACAGTCTCGGTTACATGTAGATTTTTTATTATTTTAACTTTAACTTTTAACATTTTCATTGTATTTTTTTCCATTACCATTTAATCCCCGTATGCCCCCTTCCCCTCATCACTACCACACTGCTGTCCACATCCATGAGTCCTTTTCCCTTTTTGCTCCATCCCTCCACCCCCAAATCCTTTGCGTTAGCCATCATCCTGCTCTTTATGAGTCTGTGTCTATTTTCCTTGTCAGTTCAGTTTGTTCATTAGATTCCACGTATGAGTGGAATCTTAAAATATACAGATTTTGAATCAAGCTAAAGTTTGATTTTGGCAACTATAATTCAGGCTTACACAGCAGGAATCTAAGAAGTTGTTTCAATATTTGATTCCTATGTTTTAAAATAACAGTGTTGAAAAGTCTCTATAATTTATAAGCTTTTAAATATGGAGATGAGATCTTTGGTAAGCAACCTGAACTATTCGAGACACGTATGCTTATCCTCAATGATTATACTTACATTTTGTATAAAAGGGAGGTTCACAGGATAAAAATAAGAAATGCATACCACCAGCAATTATTGTACTTTGTATTTGAGAAAAGGGAGGGGAAACAATTCACACCCATGACACTTCACACAAGTGCAGCAGTAAGTCTTCCCAGATTGGGCTTCATTCATTCCTCTGCCTCTTTTAACCTTGGAATATGTTAGATTTTACTCCTCTGTGGCTTATATAGCATACCTTTATTAGCTGATTATTATGCTCTGTTGTCACATTAATTATTTTAATAGTAAACCTAGATAATAATACTCAGTTTTCTGCAGTCTGACTTGTCAAGAGAAAAGTACTCTCATCTGCTTAAAGAAAGCAAACATTTACACTGAGAATAATTTCTACCAAAGCAAAACAAAAAATCTGAAATGTTATTTTGGCCTCAATTCAATAGTTTAGATTGAAAAGATGTTAATTTTTACAATGAGACAAAACATTTTCTTTGGTACTATTTATACATTTATGTATGTTAGCTCCTCATTTCTTATAAAATATTAATTTTCCATGAAGCTAAAGAAAATAGTGCAAGAAATGAATGTGCCAGTATTTGGATTATATATATATATATATTTTTTTTTAATTTTTTAAAATTTATCTTTAGAAGGGAAGGGAAGGAGAGGAGAGAAATATCAACGTATGGTTGCCTCTCGTGCGTCTCCTGCTGGGAACTGGCCTGCAACCCAGGCATGTGCCCTGACGGGGAATCAAACCGAGATCTTTTGGTTCGCAGGCCCGTGCTCAATCCACTGAGCTATACCAGCCAGGGCTTGGGTTATATATTATAATTAAAAAGTTATCTTCTTTATAATTGCTAGGTTAGGACTAGATTTTAACTTTGCCTTCAAGGACTTTAATTTTGAACTTAACAACAAAAGAAAAGAAAAATTGTGCCTACATGAGTGCATATCACCTTGAGAGCTGTCAGACTTTTCTGAAAAGGTAGTTAATAATTCATGAAAAAGAGAAAACCCTCTCATCCATAGGCATTTGGTCTCGGAGGTGTAAACTGAGGTAGAAGACCAAGAGATCTATGGAAACTTATATAGCTATGGGCTTTCTGCTGATCTGGTACCTTGCAGCCCTGGGGAAAAAAAAAAAAGGCTTCCTTCCTGCTAATAACAGGAGATGCAAACTCAAAAGACAAGCAGTTCGTATGAAAAAACAAGTTCTACTTGTAGAAAGAAAAGCTGCATGAAAGGTTAAATGCTTAGTAAGACTTTGTATTTATTAAGTATAGAGCCCACATATTTTTCTGAACTACAACTATGGATTATAAAAATTATATTTGTTCTCCTGAAATTGATATTTCTCTTTCCCCCTTTATGTGTTCATTGTAAAACATTTAAACAATACAAAAATAACTAGAGAAAATATAGAAACCATACCATTTCCTATCATTTTAATATAAACATCAATAATATTTTAGAAATTTGCCTTTCATACATTTTTATAGACATTTTATATTACTTATTTTATAAATATGATTATTTTTTTCTGATTTTAATTTTTTTAACTTTCTCCTAATCTCCTTACTAAATAACAATCTCATGAATCTTTTAACAACATTTTTTAGGCTTTTGTTATACAAAACCATTAGCACATAGAAAATTTTGGTTATTTGAGATCATTATATATGCTGCTAACATTATATATGCTGCTAACATTATATATGCTGCTAACTTACTCTGCCTTCAACTGCGCTTCTTAGAAATCTCTTCGAATCAATTGATATAAAGCTATTTAATGGTATTTATTGCTGAACCTCAGTTTATCCAACCATTCCACTATTGATGGGTATATGCTTAGATTCTAATGTTTTATAACTAAAAAGATATTGCAATAAACCTTATGTAGTAAATATCCCAAGACACCTGTGTTGGTAATTCTATAAGAAAGATTTAGCCCTTTAAATTGAAATGCATATTACCACTTTGCTTTCTTTTTTTTTTTTTTTTTAAATTTTATTTAGTTATTTTTCAAGTACAGTTTTTTGTCTATTTTTCCCATCCCAGCCTCCCCTGCCCCTTGCTCCCCACCTCCCTCCCATTTCCTCCCCCCCCTTAGTTCTCGTCCCTGTGTCCTTCCTATTTGTTCCTCCAAATCCCTCCCCCCTTTTCCCCTTAACTTCCCTTCCTTCTCCCCTCTGGTCACTATCCCCTTGTTCTCTATTTCAGTGTCTTTGTTTTTTGGGGTTTTTTTTTTCTGCTTACTTGTTTGTTTTGTTGTTTAGCTTCCTGTTAAAGGTGAGATCATATGGTATTTGTCTTTCAGCACCTGGCCTATTTCACTCAGCATAATGCTTTCCAGTTCCATCCATGTTGTTGCAAAGGGTAGTAGCTCCTTCTTTCTCTCTGCAGCATAGAATTCCATTGTGTATATGTACCACAATTTTTGGATCCATTCATTTACTGATGGGCACCTAGGTTGCTTCCAACTCTTGGCTATTGTAAATTGTGCTGCTATGAACATTGTGGTGCATAGGTTCTTTGATATTGATGTTTTAGGATTCTTAGGATATAATCCTAGCAGTGGAATTGCTGGGTCAAAAGGCAGGTCGATTTTTATTTTTCTGAGAAAATTCCAGACTGTTTTCCATAATGGTTGTACCAGTCTGCAATCCCACCAACAGTGAACTAAGGACCCCGTTTCCCCCACAACCCCTCCAACATTTGTTGTTTGTTGCTTTGTTTATGATAGCCATCCTGACTGGTGTAAAGTGGTATCTCATTGTGGTTTTAATTTGCATCTCTCTGATAGCTAACGATATTGAGCATCTCTTCATGTGTCTCTGAATGTTCTGTATGTCCTCCTTGGGGAAGTGTCTGTTCAAGTCCTTTTCCCACTTTGCTTTCTAGGAAGAGTAAACCTATTTCCAGAAATCACTTATGAGATATTATCTTCAATTTCATCTCAAATATCACTAGTTATTATTACTGTTTATTTTTAAAATTTTTATTTTAATCGTTGTTTAAGTACAGTTTTCAGTCTTTTACTTCCATCCCAGTCCACACACCCATCCTTCCCCACCTCCCTCCCGTTTCCACCCTCCCTAGTTTTTGTCCATGTGCCCTTTATATTTGTTCCTGTAAACCCTTCCTCTTTTCTCCTGAAATTCCCCTGAAATTCCTTCCCCTCACACTTCTGGTCACTGTCAGCCTATTCTCTGTTTCAGTGTCTTTGGTTATATTTTGCTTGTTTGTTTGTTTTGTTGTTTAGGTTACTGTTAAAGGTGAGACCATATGCTATTTGTCTTTTACCGCCTGGCTCATTTCACTCAGCATAATGCTTTCCAGTTCCATCCATGTTGTTGCAAAGGGTAGGAGCTCCTTCTTTCCTTCTGCCGCATAGAATTCCATTGTGTAAATGTACCATAGTTTTTTGATCCATTCATTTACCAATGGGCACCTAGGTTGTTTCCAACTCTTGGCTATTGTAAATTGTGCCGATATGAACATTGGGGTGTATTGGTTCTTTTGAATTGGTGTTTCAGGGTTCTTAGGATATAATCCCAGCAGTGAAATTGCTGGGTCAAAAGGCAGATCCATTTTTAGTTTTCTGAGAAAATTTCATACTGTTTTCCATAGTGGTTGTACCAGTCTACAATCCCACCAACAGTGCACTAGGGTTCCCTTTTCTCCATAACCTCTCCAGCACTTGTTTGTTGCTTTGTTTATGATAGCCATTCTGACTGGTGTGAAGTGATATCTCATTGTGGATTTAATTTGCAACTCTCTGATAGCTAGTGATATTGAGCATCTTTTCATGTGTCTCTGGATCCTCTGTATGTTCTCCTTGGAGAATTGTCTGTTTAAGTCCTTTGCCCATTTTTTAATTGGTTTGCTTGTCTTCTTACAGTGGAGTCATGTAAGTTCTTTGTATATTTTGGAGATCAAACCCTTGTCTGAGGTATCATTGGCAAATATGCTTTCCCATATGGTTGGCTCTCTTTTTAATTTAATACTGTTTTCTTTAGCCATGCAGAAGCTTTTTATTTTGATGAGATCCCATTTGTTTATTCTTTCCTTTATGTCCTTTGCTCTGGGGGACATATCAGTAAAAAAGTTGCTGCGTGAAATATCTGAGATTTTCCTGCCTATGTTGTCCTCTAGGACTTAAAGGTATCATGTCTTATATTTAAATATTTTATCCACCTTGAATTTATTTTTGTGTATGTTGTAAGTTGGGGCTTGAGTTTCATTTTTTTTGCATGTAGGTGTCCAGTTCTCCCAACACCATTTGTTGAAGAGGCTATCTTTACTCCATTTTATGTAGCTGCCCCCTTTGTCAAGTATTAACTGATCACAGAGACTTGGGTTTATTTCTGGGCTCTATGTGCCTGTTTTCATGCTGCTACCAGGCTGCTTTGATTACAGTGGCCTTGTAATACAGTTTGATATCAGGTATTGTGACCCCTCCCACTTTGCTCTCTTTAATTTTTGTCTCCTTAATAGGCGAGCACTTGATTAATTTTGTTTACTGTCTATTTCCCTAGTGACTACTGAGTTTAAACTTGTTTTCACTTATTCATTGGCTTGGTTGTTTGGCGATATATTTATTAAATTTTTACCCATTTTCTTCAATTTTTGACCTTTGGTTATCAATTTATAAATACTGTATTTTACATCAGATAATTTTCCTTATCTGCATTGCATTCCAATCTTTCTCATACATCTGATGTGTACATGGTATATTATAACATGACATAATTTCATAATTAAATATAAAGGTTTCTTAATGATTTTTTAGTTTCTTTACTTTGATATACCTAGTTGATTTTTATTGTAATTGGCTACAAATATTTACCTTATCCTTTTAATATTTGAGTCTATAATTCATCTGGTATATTTTTTAGTGTGGTGTAAGGTAGTGATAACTAATATTTTATTCCACGTAGCCAGTTTTATTAACGCCATTAAATTAACATTAATTTTTCTCATTGAATTGAAGTAGAAACTTTTTAAATAAAATGAATTCACATGTATATTTGCTCCTATTTCTCATAAAGTTACTCTACAAAGTTACTCATTACAATAACTTTTTAGCATATTTTGCCAATTGGCAAAGCAAAACAGTTATAATTATTAGTCTATTTTTGTGATGCTTTAGATTTTATATAAACATGTATTTTTCCATATTAACTTTATATTTATTTCATTTAATTCCCCTTCCCATCTTTACCATAAATATTAAAGCTCCAATTATAATTATGTTAAAATTCTATATTAATTTTGAGAGGATTGTCAATTGTCTTTGGAGTCAGGGACATGGGAGGTTCTTGTGTTGCTCATTTGTAAAGACCACGTGATGGCAAACATGCACCATGCATCAATTTTTCAAATTAATTTAGACATATACATCATTTGGCCACCAACTATTATGAAAATTGATGCCTGTTTTGCAAGCCATTCGAAATGCTAAAGTTTTTTTTATTGTTACCTACAATTCTTCCCCATTTCAACCAAGACTTTTTTCAATTTTGACAACATTAATATTAATTTTTGGATATATAATCCAAGTACAGATTATTTCTTATTGTCCAAGAGTGGCTCTTTGGATTTTTGATGTCAACATAAAGCTCTTTTCTTCAAACACACACACCTTTTCCACTTTTCCTGTCTGGTAAATTTTAGATATTATTTGTTTTCTTTAATGTCTTTTCCCCCTTAACCTGCTTGAATCTCTGTGATCACATTTAATTTGTGTTATAAAAAATATTAATCAGAAGTAAGATGGTTTTTTCCTTTAAATTTATAAGTGGAGAGTACCAGTCTTTTCAAATCTAAGAGTGGAAGGTTCCGTGCGGAGCAACAATCTTGAGCCCTTCGGAGCACATTGTCTTCGCGCCCACCTTCAGTCTGTCCGAGTCACGTGGGTCAAGGCCTGTCTGCCGGCCTTCTGCATCTCCATTCCAGATTTATTTCTGGGCCATAAGCCTTTCACAGCAAACAAAACAGACTCAACTTTGCACATTTATCTTAATGCTGTAATTTCCAAGGCAACAGGATTTTGAAGGCAGCCCCAGATTTAATGTTAACCTTGTCCTCAGAGTTCTTTCCCTTTGTTTATAGTTAATCAAAATAGTGCTGCATTTACATTTGATATAAACTCTACACTCATCCAAAACCCTTCAACAGCCCTGCTTCTTTCTTTAACAAGAAAACTGCATTTGCTTGCAATTCTTCCTTGCATAAGTAAGAAATAAATTTAGCTTGTTTTTTTTCTGATGTGTGTGAACTATGATTACTTTGAACAAAGCTAATAACCTCAAAAATCCCCCTGCATTCTTTGAACTTTCTGGAATTCAAACTTTCCAAAGAATTTTATAACCATATAGTCTAAATATATATATTTGAATTGTCCAGAGCAAAATTTTGAAAGGGACAGAGTATAATTTTAGTAAAACCTTTGTATTCTGTGCCCCCTTTCCCTCCTCCCATGGACTATTTACTACTCACAGTTTCTCTCAGCTCAGCCCACATCTTCAAATGCTGCCTGTGTACATAAAGTCAGCTTCCTTTTCCATAAACTCAACTCCTCCGTGCTCCATGCGCTCCAAAATAAATCCAGTAACGCTTCTGAAGGCAATGCAGGAGAATCTGATAAACATTCCAACTAGGGCATATTAAAGAGAGAAATACCAGAAATTCCAAATGATTTCAAAGGGAATACTCTATGGAAATTAAAGGCCAAATCACAAATCCTAAGTATCAGGCAAAATCTTCATATACCCTCTCATGTTGAGTACAATTTAATTATTTGCACAAAGATCTTTTTTTGTGTGATTTGGTGTGTGTGTGTGTGAAGAAGCTTGTGTAAACTGACTTAAAACATAGTATTTGTTTTGTTTAGTGTATTTAAGTCTTCAAAACAAAAGATGTCTATTGTCTTTAAAAATATTATTTGTACAATGGAAAGGGAAGAGCTGAATTATTAAGCTATGAGTCAGCTATGGACACCAATATTTTTGTGGCATTTTTTGAGGAAGAGAATTTAACTCCTTGTGAGAAAGAGATACGACACGGGCCTGGGTGCAGGCAGTAGGAGTTAGAAGAAGCATGTAGCACAGAAACGCTCAGAAGAATTATACTCTCTTTTCTCTGTATGGCAGGAATAAAGTGGTCCTAATTTTCTCCAATTATCAACTGGTAAAAGAGATACACTAAATACTTTTAGAGACAGTAAATGGTTTTCTGTGTCTCCTGGAGTTACATCTATTTTGCTGAGATTGAGGAAGCCAATCTTTGTCATTTTCTAGCGAAGCACAATAGTACATTGAAGCACTGAAATTATTATTAGGAACCAGTGCTCAGATTTCAGCTCTGCAACTTTTAGATTATGTGATTTTGACTGTAGATAACTGTTCTGGCCCTCTATTTCCTCAGGCATAAAATAGTTATTTTGCTATTGCTTCTGTGGCTGCTTACCTCAGGAGGCTGTTCAAAAGATGTATGTTACATGAAGTATGAGATTAACATTACCTAAATACTGGCAATCTTATAATTTTATAATTATTGATAAGAACATATGGGATGAAGACTTTTAGTATAAAATTTATAGTACATAAAAGATTTTCTAAGAACAGAGAACATAAAAGAAATCCCATGATAGATAGATTGTGAGGTGTTCTCCATGACCCCCATCTCCTGATATCCACACCTTCCTGCAACCCCCTCCATGAAATATGGGAAGAACCTGGGACTTGCTTTTAATTAATGCGATCTGAGGAAAAAAATAGGATGTCACTGCTGTGATCCTGTTATATTAAAGAAAACACTATCTAGTTAACAGACTCGCTGTAGACTTGCAGGGTTGTCCGACCGCTTCATGGGCTGCATGAGGCCCAGGATGGCTATGAATGTGGCCCAACACAAAACTGTAAATTTACTTAAAACCTTTTTTTTTTTTGCTCATCAATGTTTGTTAGTGTTTGTGTATTTAACATGTGACCCAAGACAACTCTTCTTCCAGTGTAGCCCAGAAATGCCAAAAGTTTGGATACCCCTGGCTAGTGTCTCTGCCTTCACTGTTGAGTTTGAAGAAACAAATGACTATGAAAATGCCTCCAGAAAGTGAACTCTGTTTGCCAACAACCTGAATGAGTGGAATTGGATCTATCCCCAGGTAAGCACTGGTCCTGGTCATTACCTTGCTTGCAGCCTTGCAGAAAAACCAGGTAAGCCATACTCAGACTTCCCTTCTACAGAAAGAGTAAATTTGTGTCATTTTAAGCAATGAAATTTGTGCTAATTTGTTACGCAGCATGGAAACCTACAACAGGGAACACTTCTCTATAATGGCATAGAGAACATCTAGCAATTGTTTTAATTTACTTTAGCTCTTTAATCAACAACATTAACACTTGAAGAGTGACGTATTTGTATATAAGCTAGCAAATATGCCAAAAAATCAATAAAAGTAACTGGGTGCAGGCTTGTGAGTGAGAAATTAAATAGGATAAATTGATTAGAGTTGTGTGGGTATACTTGGTAGAATATAGGCAGTACTAGTAGAAGAAAATTTGGTGAATGCCCTGGGATTAGAAATGGCCACTACTTATACTACATAAGATAGAAAACCAAAGGCAGGTCATCGGTGGCATTCTCCCTTTGATAATACCGAGTAAAACATCACTTAACTACTAGAGAGACAACTTTTTATCTTCTGCCCTAGTTTAGTGACAGAAAGCTACAAGGATCTATCAAGAGTTGAAGTGATTGCACCTATAATCATTTGAATCTAACACAGTTATCAAGCAGCTACTAACATGATAAACCACCTCAACATATTAGGAGCTTAGAGGTACATGTTAAAACATAAGCTTAAATGTCACCCCTCAGTGAAGCCTCAGTGAGTATCTAATATAATCCAGTGTCTCAAGAATATTATTGTGTTTTATTTTTATGTATTACTCAAGCACTTTTCAATCATTATCTGAACTTTGAAACTTTTAATTAATTTTTTATCTTTCTGCCCTTGGTTCCCCACATTAAAAATAAAATCTACATGAAAGAAGAGATCTCATCTGCCAGGCTCAAAACATGAAGTAATAAATAGCATCTGTATAAATAGGGTATGGAATTTGTCCCAAAGTAATTACAAATAGACAGGGAGAGTGGGTTAAAGGATCAAGTGATTACAACCAAGGGGATTTGTGGGGAAGCACTAAGGTTTTCTGACTGGCTGGAAATGCTCTCCACATTTCTCAGATGTCTAAATGCCTCATATTTACCAATTTCCAGAGTACATTCCACCTTCACACAAAGGTTTTGTCAAGACTTTTTCCTGTCTCTCCTCACCTTTCCACTGAAACAAGTCTCTTTTATTGTTTATCTTGAAGACACACAGGATGTTTCCTTTGCCCTGGCACTGTTTTAGGTGTTGGTAGCATTGATGAGCATGGGGTTAGAGTGTGTGTGTGGGTGAATGCAGGCGTTAATGGAACAACCACATAGATAAACAAGTAATAATGGACGGTGAAGAATACTAAGAAAGGAAGATCCTAGGAGCTTACAACCTGGTAAGGAGGCTTAAATTATTCTTTGGTTGGAGATGTCAAGAAAGGCTATCTTAAGAAAATTGGGCATTTGAGCCAAGAACTGAAGGATGAGTTGGAGTTAATTGAGGTGAACTTTGGGACAGAGATTAAGGTGGATATTCTGGATTAGGAGTGTGGCTGTGAATTTGAAGAACTAAACATTGGTACAGGGAGGGGATGAACAGCATAAATATCTTTATCAGTCCTTTATTTTGTCCTTTCATGCTTAAGATTTTTTCCTTACTTGATAATTATTTGAAAGATATCCTTCAATGTTTTCTTCTAAAAATTTTATAGACTATTTTTATACCTTTGGGGCCATTACTCCTCTGAAATTGCACTTAAATCTGATATGAGGTAGTATTTATTTATTTATTTGATATAGGACACCAGTGTTTTGTGCCAATTATTGATGAATCCATCTTTTATCCTAATTTTAATGTCATCATATGTATATAACATGTATTTTAGATACATTTCTGGAGTTTCTGTTTAATTTCATTGTTCGTTAAAACAAGTTGCTAGTTCTTATTTAAGTTTAGACTGAATTTTGATATTTTGTTAGGCTAATTTTCCCACCCATTCTTCTTCAGAATTGCCTTGACTAAGTTGATATCCAGAAATATGTTTAAGAGTAATTTGTCTCTAGTAGATTGGTTGCCTGGTGACTGCTTTGCACACGGCCCTCTGGGCCCGGTGAGTCTGCAAAAGGGTTGTATTCTTACAACCACAACTTGATTTGTCACAAAAAAAGCTCTATTTAAGTGATCGATAAGGAATTTATGCTGCAGAGAGAAATCAATACTGTTTTAAAACATGTTGATTTTTTACCAAAATGGTTTATATACTGATTTATAAAGAAACCTCATTAATTACCAAAAGGTATATGTTTGAGAAGTCGTATATCTCTGATTAAAATGAAAGCAATAACTTTAAGCAGTTTGGATTTTTATTCCTCTGTATGCACATGAATCAGTTTTTCTTTTTAAAAACTTTAAAGACATTTTGACAGGCAACTTTGAGTTTATTGAGAAAAATTGACATCCTCATGATACTGAAGCTTCCTATAAAGAAAAAAACATATCTCTAAAGTTCTCTTTTTACTTTTACATCTTTCAAATGCATTTTGTGATTCTTGTTGCTAGTTTTATTCCATAGTACATCATTATTTTTGTGACATATTTATGAACATTTTACTAATTATTTACTGCTAATGTATGGGAATGCTGTTGATTTTTATAGATTAATTTTGTTCATGTGACTTGCTGAATACTTTTGTTAATTCTAATTAGGGTATGGGTAGACTACATTGGTTACATTTTCTGGGATTTAATATATAATATAATTTTTTAATGTTACTAGTCTGATATTCATTTTCTTCATTTTTCTCTTACATTATTTTTTTATTTTTGTTATTTACTTTTTTTTATTTGGAAATACTCACTAGTCCTTTTTCTAAATTCTTGACTTGGATGCTACGTCATTTTTAGAGCATTTTAGCGCATTTGACAGTGAGAACATCCAATTAAACAGCAAATTAAATCCTATGTACATTCAATGTCTCAATATGGAAGAATTCTTACAATGGGCAGTTTCAGAATCATTCACCAGCCTAACAGTTTCATCTAGAACCCAAGCTTTTCTATTTTTTCTGCTCTTTATTCTCATGCTACATTTTTATGTTATGCGTGTTTCAGGGTGGCTTTCAAGCTACTGTAGTCTGAGTGTCACATTATCGTACCAACATTCTGCCAAAGAAAAAGCCTTCACCTTATAATATTCATCCTGTGTTGTTAGTATAGAAACATTTCTGAGGTTCAGTGTGGGAGATTTGTCCACATGTCGAAGGACCAGGACTAGATACACGCCCACCTTTATAAGTAGTAGTAAGGTTATTTCGACTCATTTAGAGCAGTCATGGTTTATTCCTGATACATTTCTCCATTCTTACAAACATAACTTCTAAAATAAGTCAAACAGTAAAGAGAGGGGAAGTGAATGGCTATTGAGTTGGTAACAAAATTTTGTGTCACTCACACAAAACCCTTTCATTGTAAAGCACCAAATTTTTCTCTAAGAATTGCTTTAGATAAATAGTTCACAATTTCACACATATAGAATTTTTTTAGTCCTAAATATTTTTATTTGTTTCCATATATTTTTGATATACCCCTGAAAATGTTTATTAGTTTCCAAATAGTTAAATTGGTTTTAAAAATTAATGTGTTATTCAGAAACATGAGTAGCCTGCGTAATATTGCTATATTATTATTTTTTGGAATTTGCTTATCTGTCAAAGATTTAATCAGTTTTTAAAAAATCTTCCACATGTTTGCTTGAAAGAGAAATTGTTAGGCATGTAATTAATAGGCACAGGGTTTTATATATTTCTAATGCATCTTAGTTGGTTATTTGTGTTTTTCTTAACCAAACCCTTGTTCTCTTTCCTTTTTTCTCTGTCTTTCTTTTTCTCTGTTTCCTTGATAAACAAATTATTGAGAAAAAATCAAATTATATTCATCCACTGTGATTATATACCTATTATTTTCTTACTATGTTTATTTTAGTAGAATATTTTAATTGCCATATTTTCCCAGTGAAACCTTTCTTTTTCATTTACTGATCTTGTCAACCCATCCTTCATATATCTAATATATATTATTATATGTTTATACATTATTATGAATTTTATATATTTACGTGTATAAATATATATTTTACATATATACATTTCCTCTTGAGTTCATTTTGTCAACCGGTTCATAAGTCCACAAATTTACTTTTAGTTACTATTTGCCTGAGGTAACTTTTCTCTTTGGTTTACTATTGTTGTATTTTCTTATATCTTTCTTATGTCTTTTGTAAACACTATTTATCTAAATTTTGAGTTCTCTTAAATTTGGTACTGTTGACAATCTTTTTCACACATTCCTATGTGGTTCTTTTCCAAATCTGATTGAGTTGACCCTTTTACATTTATTATTAATTCTATTGCTAATTTGTTACTAATATATTTAAATTTATTGCTCTAATTTCATTGGATTGTTTGAAATACTTTTATTCAAAAATCTTTTCATCATCTGGTTTGACTGTGATGAATCAAGCTTTTATAGTTTTTTTTTCATGCATTTGTAGAATGTGTGTGTAGTTAGCCTTAAAATTTTAACTTTATATTTGACCTAAAAAAATCTAAAGCTAACTAATATTTATATTCTGTTTCTAAAACATACAAAATACAATAAATTCTAAGTAATTCTAACTTACTAAATATAATCAGGTAGACTTAACATGTTTGAAATCTAATTAAATATAATCATTTCCCAATTTGTGTTTTATTTCTTCTGTTGTGGAGAAGATAGGTCCTTGGGGAGTCATGAGAAAGAAGTTCAGGGGCACTTGCATGGGAGAAGTTTAAGCGTGGGGGCAAGGTTTATTGGGGTGAAAAAAATAATACACTCTCAATGATGCAGAGGGCCAGCAGGCTCTAGTAGCAACTGCTCCTTGGTCCTTGCTAATCTCCATACATTTTCATGGTTTGGGAAACAAGCAGGCTGTCTTTTAAACTATCCAACCTCTTTCCAAATTCTTCCTGGGGCTGTGCTGAGCCCTCCCTCTAAACAATCCCTTTCCTGGATCTTGCAGGGTTTCATGCCCTTATCCTATCCCATCCTTTCCCAAGATTTTCCTAGGTTCGATTTCTCCCCTTAATGGCTGCCCTTTTGGTTCCGACAATGCATGCCTCAGAGTTCAGCTCCATGCCTCAAGCTTCTGCTTTGTCATCTGGCTTCTGCTGTGCCTGAGCTTTGTGGAAGGATCTTCCTCTGCAACATCTTTGCTCCTACTGTACATGTGCCCAGCAAAGGAATTTTGCCCTTGCTGTTTATCCCTCTCCTCAGTAATTCCTGCAAAAAAAAAAGCTGTTTTTAAAAAAAAATAATTTTATTTAGTTATTTTTCAAGTACATTTTTTTTTCTATTTCTCCCACCCCAGCCCCCCCCCCCCCCCCCCCCGCACCGTGCTCCACACTTCCCTCCCATTTCCACCCCCCTTAGTTCTCATCCCTGTGTCCTTCACACTTGTTCCTCCAAATCCCTCCCCTTTCCCCCCCTTAAATTCCCTTCCCTCTCCCCTCTGGTCACTGTCCCCTTGTTCTCTATTTCAGTGTCTTTGTTTTTATTCTGTTTGCTTGTTTGTTTTGTTGTTTAGCTTCCTGTTAAAGATGAGATTATATGGTATCTGTCTTTCAACACCTGGCCTATTTCACTCAGCATAATGATTGTTCCTGGAGAGACTGGAAAACTGGTCTTTCCTGCCGGCTCTGGGATTAATGTCCCTTTGACAGAGGATGCATCTGTCTGCTGGGGTGTCTGTGAAGCTGTAGCTTCCAGACTTAATCAAGTTCAGCCAGTTTGCTTCCTTCCTATTTTGTTAATACTTAACTAGCTGCCTATGCTAGCATCCCCTTCCAACCCCAGAAGAATTATGGGCCCTTGTAATCTTACAAGGGCACATGGTTAAAGATCCCATCTTTTGTAGCTTCTATCTGCCATCAGGAGGGTCAGTCCTGCTTATCCCTGGGCCCAGAGATTCTGCTGTCTGAGAAGGAAAGGGGAGGAAGTCCATTTCCTCCAGCAACAGCTCCACCCAGTGGTTATAACCCCTCTGCCACCAATCCAAATTTAACATTCATCTTTAGCTCTTGTGCCCAATTTATCTTAAAGTTCCTTCTTCAGTAGTTATTAAGGCATGTATTTGTTACAATTGAACACTGTTTTTTCCATCTAAAATATATTTACTATCAATCTTTAGCAAGATACCCACCTCCTGTTTGCTCATTATCTTTTAGTTTCTTTTTCTTTATGGATTATTTTTATTATATATCTGGTTCCTTTAAGTATACATTTTAATGGCCTTTGGTGTTCTGCAATTAAGAACACTGTGGATTTTCATTTACTTATTATTTCAGGATTAAATGTGTTTCTTCAGCCTGAGAACACAAATCTTCTATATTAACTCTGGCTTTTTTTAGCTTTTATAATTTCAATAATATTGCTATTATCTTCTCCTTTCTGAAATTCTCTGATATGTTAGAACTTCACATTTTACCCTTCATGGAGCAAATGTTTTTCCTAATGTCTGTTCTTCATGGCTGTGCCTCCTTCTGGGTGATTCTCCCCATATATCTTCTACTTCACTAACTCTCTCTTCATTATCTTCAATGTGCTGCTATATCTCTGCAGTTAATATTTCATCCCATTAACTGTGGTGTTTCCAAAAGCTGTTTTTCTTCCAAATCTGCATGCTCTGTTTTCACAGACTTTTGCTTTCCCTTATGACTTTGGTTTTCCTTTTATCTATGTAATTAATTTAAGTATACTTACTTGACTTCAATTCTTCAGTCTCTTCATCATTTAAGTAGCTTATTGAGCAGTTAGCATTCAGCATGAATAGATATGTTTAACTCCTGTATTTATTTCAGACTTTTTGCGAATCTGTTTCAGTTCTCTTGTTCTGAAAGTGTTGTTCTTAGTTTAGCAACATTAGTGGCCATTATACTAGCTTCCGATTTGCCATTTGGACACCTGTCATGAAGTGAGTTTACTTTAGATGACCCTGGTTTGTTTTGGTGGGAGTTTGTTGGTGGAATCTGGTACAGACAATAAGGGTTTAGAACTTCACTCGCTAAACCTCTACCCTTCTACCAAGCTTAATATTATATAGTTGAAATGAAATAAAGCCTTGTATTTAACTCCACAGTCTGAAGAGACATTAACAGGAAGATAAATACATTCTTGAGACCTGTCTGTGACTGACGGTCGATCTGTAGCTCAGGAACAATGATCAACATTTTGTATAAAAGGCCTATTACCAAGGAGAAGATGAGTAGGCCTGATAATCAGGCCAGTAGGCAAGAGAGAGTGGACAGAGGCAGGGAAACCAGTTCCCAGCCTTGAGTGGCTGGCACAGAGGACCAGGGTAGCTTGTGTTTATGCAAGGGATGGAAGTTCTGTTAAATGACTTCTAATCAAATGCATGTCTTTTAGATGATACATTTCTCCAATCAAAAAATATCTTAACATACAAATTAAAGTGTTATGTTTTCTAATTATCCTACCATAGAGTATTGATCATAATTACCTTTAACACTCACAAATACTAGAAAGCATTTCAAAATGAATGATTTCAACAAAAATATTGTACATGCTTAATAATTATCTGTATAACTCCAAAAGAGATGCTATTAAAGGTTCAGTGATAATTTATATCATCCCTAACAGATATAATTTATATTAAAATGATATACTTGGTATAATTTTTTGTGTGATGACATTATAATATAATAGCATAAACCATGTAAATAGAACTACAAAAGCCAAACTTTAAAATCTTTGTGTGTGTGTGTGTGTGTGTGTGTGTGAGAGAGAGAGAGAGAGAGAGAGAGAGAGAGAGAGAGAGAGAAAGAGAGAGAGAGCAAGCAGACAGAAAAGAAATATAGGAACCGTGAAAGCTTATGGGATGAGAATGGTGAAATTTGTATGTGCAGCCTAGAGACTTTCTGCTAGGGAAGAATAAAACATAAAACAAAAAACAAACAAACAAGCAAACAAAGAAACAGAACTGCATTTCCTCCTCCCTGAAAACGAAATAGTCCTGTCAGCATGAACTTGGTTTGCCCTGAGCTAGACTCAGTGGGAGGGGGAATCAGCGAAGATGCTGAAGTTTTTAAAAAGCAACGTGGATGATGTTTATCACTTGTGCTTGCTCCTGCATAGAACTACATTGTCACGGGACAAAAGTGGTTCTGAATACATAAGCTGGAGGACAACTTAACTTCACCTGAGTAACTTTCCCCAGGGAGAACGTGGGCCTTAATGATGGAGCTATGTACTGGATTTTGTAAAGGCAATATTTTTGAGAGTACAGGCAGTAGTCATGCGTGGCCACGAGGGCTAGACTATCATTTCTCACTGCTTGAATGACCTGAGCAGGATCACCTGGAGTATTAGGTCCCATCCAGGCTAGAGGTACAGTGGCCTCCCCAGGTCTTGACCACAGTGTTGTGTGTTAGCTCCATAGCAATGAGAAGCAAAAGACCTTTCGTGGATTGGAATTTGTAAAAGAGTTGCCTTTCACCAGTGGGTCATCCAGGAACAAATTGAGAGTTGCCAGAACTCACTCTCAATAAAAATAACTATCCCAAAACTTGAACTGCTTGGAATCAGCAGAGGAGCGGTGACTAAGAAAAAAGGGACTTTTTGCTAGTTGAGTCAGGGATGGCAGAGCCACTTTTATTAGAAGATTCTAACAACATTACTTTACACAAGATGATAAAGTGAGTCAAATTGTTGCATGTCTCCTAAAAGAAATGTCAAATACTAGAGTACCCTTATAAAACTGGGTGACTAACAGTCTAATTGGGGGGTACTCTTTACTGGGCTTCCATTTTCCAATGACTTAAATCACTTTCCTCCTCAGCCCTTTGCTCTCATCATCATTGTTGACATTAAGGTTTTGCACCTTAGCGTCAGAAATCCAGACTGGATTCCTGCAATACAGCCTGGCAAGCTCCTTGATACGCTTTTCCTGTGCTACAGCGTCCTGTGGCTTTGTTCCTTGAGTCTCCTTTTAGTGTCCTTTGATGCTTCTTATGAAAATATTTTTCTTCCTTGGCCATGCCATAAATCTAAGTTTATTGCTCCCTCTGCTATGGTTTAATGTTGAACACTAATAAAAATGCTACTTAGCATTTACACAAAGGTTCATATTTTTAAAGTGCTTTGCAAGGACTATTCCTCAGTTCTTTTTTAATGAGAGTATTTTCAAAGGCAATTTGTATGAATATTCAGGAGATGTTATAAATGTGAAGCGTAGGCCCAGCTCCCGTGATCACTTGGAATTGAGATATGCAATACACAGAAATAGGAAAGTGCTGATCTGGCAACCACAAATGAAAAAGAAGCACATATACTGTATCGAGGTCGGTAAAAGTGCTCATATCTATAACTCTACCTCTTTATCTGTTACTTAGGTAGATTTTTTTTAACAGAGGGCCATGTCTAGAAAATAGGACTTTAAACCTCTTCAATCTCTTTATTAATATAACATTTGTTAAACTGAGACTTTTAAAAATGAAAAGCAAGTTTCCATTGCGTCAAAGCCAGAATTTGTTACTTAAGATTTCAAGTTTATTTGTAATTTGTAGCTTTGTTCATTATGGGTATAATTTAATTTAAATTATGCTAATATGGAATGTGTTCCATTGCCTTATTCAAATATTCATAGGTAGTCTGAAAGTAAAATTCATTGCCTTACATAATGTACTCAAATGAACTCTTGTCAGTAAGTGCAAAAAAATATGTTTAAGCTGTTAATGATTCTATCTTTGGTTTTGTTCTCTTACATAAATTCATCACTAGTCCTCCAGAATTAGCAGTCCCATGTATTAACCAGACATTTTTGTACCACAAGATAATTTGATAACTTGACTGGGGAATAAATATAAGGACAATTATGTTTTTGTAATATTCTCCATGCCTGGGATTGAAATGCACCGAGAGAGGGGATGCTGTGTCATTATTCTTTGACTCTCCCATGATTAGTCATCGGCATGTAGTCGGTACTCAGTAAATGTCTGTGGGCCGCTAGTAACTGATTATAGATAGAGGAACATTATTTCAAACAGTACAAATAGCTGGTGAGGGAGAATTCTGCTGGAGCCAGCTCTGACTTCCTGGATTTATTGGCTGTCCATTGCTGGGAACTACGAAGAAAGTTTCCATCCCACTCAATTTTAATTTAATTGGCTCACACAACCTCTCTCTATCCTGTCTGGTACCATCTCTTGTCTGCCCTGTCCCCAGGGCTCCAATCACACAGGTCTTTGTTCTGTTCCCTGACTCTGCATTTCTTTCCCTTCACTGAGTTACTTTATATACTATATACTATATAGTATATATACTATATTACACTATAGTATATATACACTATATGTAGTATATATACTATATACTATACTATATACTATCATATAGTATATAGTCTATACTATACTATATAGTATTATATAGTAGTATATAATACCATATACTATATAGTATATACTATATAATACTATATAGTATATACTATATAGTATATACTAATACTTAATACTATAGTATATTAGTATAATACTATACTATATTATTATACTATGCTATACTAGGCTATAATACTATACTATAATATGAATAGTATTAATATTATACTATTAATAGTAGCTAAAACAGTAATTTCTTATTGCATGACTAACAGATGCTATGTTGATGTGAATTATTACATTATAATATTAGATATATTTAGTAACAAAAATACAAATGATTAGGCATTATTATTCTATTTTGCTTCTGTTTTCCTCAGTTCTTTTATATATAAAATTAGAATAATAATATTGTTTATATCACATTGTTATAGTAAAATTAGGTAAATTAGAACAGTGATTGCCAAATTGTATTAACTATTATTATTATTGTTGTTACTGTAGTTAACATTAGTCCTCAAGTCTTTTTCCAAATGCACATATCTTATTTTTTAATATATTTTATTAATTATGCCATTATAGTTGTTCTATTCTCCCCTTCATTCCTCTCCACCCTGCTCACCCCTCCCCCACCATTCCCCCCTTTAGTTCATGTCTGTGTATCTCAAGTTCTTTAGATTCTTTA
Organism: Artibeus jamaicensis; assembly: GCF_021234435.1. Taxonomy (NCBI): domain Eukaryota; kingdom Metazoa; phylum Chordata; class Mammalia; order Chiroptera; family Phyllostomidae; genus Artibeus; species Artibeus jamaicensis. The sequence continues at coordinate 6,341,106 of NW_026521954.1, forward strand.
TTTCCCATACTCTTCTTGCCCTCCCCCCATCTATTCTACCTACCATCTATGCTACTTATTTTCTGTACCTTCTCCCCCCTTCTCCTCCCACTCCCCTGTTGCTAACCCTCCATGTGATCTTCATTTCTATGGTTCTGCTTCTGATCAAGCTGTCCTTAGTTTGCTTTTGTTTTAAGTATGGTTGTTAATAACTGTGAGTTTGCTGTCCTTTCACTGTTCTTTTTTTATCTTCTTTTTCTTAGATAAGTCCCTTCAACATTTCATATAATAAGGGCTTGGTGATGATGAACTCTTTGAATTTGATCTTATCTGAGAAGCACTTTATCTGTCCTTCCATTCTAAATGAAAGCTTTGCTGGATAGATCAATCTTGAATGTAGGTCTTTGGATTTTATGACTTGGAATACTTCTTTCCAGCCCCTTCTTGCCTGTAAGGTCTCTTTTGAGAAATCATCTGACAGTCTGATGGGCACTCCTTTGTAGGTGACTGTCCCCTTAGCTCTTGCTGCTTCTAGGATTCTCTCTTTCATTTTAATCTTGGCTAATGTAATTATGATGTGCCTTGGTGTGTTCCCCCTTGGGTTCAACTTGTTTGGGACTCTCTAAGATTCCTGGACTTCCTGGAAGTCTATTTCCCTTGCCAGATTGGGGAAGTTCTCCTTTATTATTTGTCCAAATAAGTTTTCCACTCATGGCTGTTCTTCTTCCCCTTCTGGCACCCCTATAATTCAAATGTTGGAACGTTTAAAGATGTCCTGGAGGTTCCCAAGCCTCTCCTCATTTTTTTTGAATTCTTGTTTCTTCATCCTTTTCTGTTTGGTCATATTTTTCTTCTTTTTGGTCCACTCCTTTGATTTGAGTCCCAGTTTCCTTTCCATTACTATTGGTTTCCTGTGTATTTCCCTTCATTTCAATTAGTTTAGCTTCCATATGTTCCTCTAATTTGTGACTAAAATCAACCAGTTCTGTGAGCATCCTAATCACCAGTGTTTTGAACTGTGCATCTGAAAGTTTGGCTATTTCTTCATCACATAGATTTATTAGCTCTGGGGCTCTGAGTTGTTCTTGAGTCATGTTTTGATCTGTTCCTGCCTGTTATGTATGAGGAGCAGAACCTTAGTTGTTCACCAGGGCGGGCCACCCAGGTCCCTGGTTTGTGAGGCTGTATGTGGGGGCGGGGTCAGAGAGGGACAATGGTGGTTCTCTTTGCCACTTTCCGCTGCTGGGGCCTGTGCAGTCCATCCTACCACCACTAGCTCCTTCACCAGTTTACCTGTGCGCGAATGTGCGACCAAGGATCGCCCTCGGTGGGTCCGCTGCCTTGCACCCTCAATGGGTCCAACGCCTTGCACCCTCAATGGGTCTGCCTGCTTCTCCACACCTGGGATCCACCCACGGCTACTGGCGCACCTGGGTAGCACGCCTGGGTCGGTCCAGTGGATATTTTCTGCTTGACCCGGCTCTGCTGCTGGCTCTGCCCCTCTTACTGGTTTGGCTGAAGGGGTCGTTGTTGTCAGACTTTGGTGTAGTTCAATTTTCTGTGGTTTGGCTGCATTTTTGTTGCTAAAACTTTGTTGTTTTTAAAGTTGGTTGTGTGAGAAGGCAGAGTGCTTCCACCTATGCTTCCATCTTGGCGGAAGTCCAAATGCACATATCTTATAGGTCAATATAAGATTTGTTAATTATATTAATGAAATCAAAGCTACTAACATGGAAATTATGTTTCACTTACTCTTTTTTTAATGAAATTATGATGTTTTGGGGGTAACACAAAGGAATTTTTCCTTTTTAAAATTATCTTATTACATCATATTTCTGTGAACTATACTAAACAATTGCTTTCACTTCTGTTTTACACCTTTGGAATATTTTTAAAGTTTGGGACCATGTCAAAGCATTACTATCCAACCACCTCTACAAGTGACACACTAAAGAGGCAGGCTCAGTGGGGACCAATGCCCCAGTAAAGTAAATAGGGTGGGTCCTGAACAGCTGATTTTCCATGGTGGTCACTCAGCCAGTCCTTGCAGCCTATTAACCTGGGGATAAATCCCTCCCATTGGTCTGCCAACAGCAACTAAGGCTCAACTATGACAGGACAGTATGCACATCACACATGGGGGTGGTGTGCCTGGAGCGCCCAGCTTGGGTGAATGAGGAGGCTGTGCCACTGGACACTACAGGACACCTACTACATTAGGTCAATCTAGAAAGCTAGGACATACAGCAGCTCTACCAAACACATAGAAACAAGAACATGGAGGCTGTCAAAATGAGGAGAAAAAGAAACATGGCCCAAATGAAAGAACAGTATAGAACTCTAGAGAAAGAACTAAGCAAAATGGAGACCAATATTCTAGTAGAAGAAGAGTTCAAAACCAAAACACTCCTTATAAAAATGCTTAATGAACACAGGGGAAGAGTAGATGAATTTGGAATTTTAGCATAAAAAAGGATATGGAAACCATAAAAAAGAACAATTCAGAAATGAAGGGTACACTACCTAAAATGAAGAATAAGTTATAGAAAATTAACAGTAGAGTACATTAAGCTGAGAATCAAATCAACGATTTGAAATATATGGTAAGCAAAAATCACCTGATCAGGACAGTGGAATTAAAAAAGACTCCAGATACAAGGAGGATAGTATTAGGAGCCTCTGGGACAACCTTAAGCTTTCCAACATTCACATTCATGGGATTGCTAGAAGGAGAAGAGAAAGAGCAAGAACTTGAACACCTATTTGAAAAAGTAATGGTGGAAAACTTACCTAACCTGGTGAAGTAAATAGACATAGAAGTACAGAAAGTGCAGATATTTCCAAACAAAATAAACCCAAAGAGTCCACACCAAGACAGCATAATTAAAAGGCCAAAAGTTAAAGACAGAGAGGGAATCTTAAAAGCAGTGCAAGAAAACAGTTAGTAACTATTAAGGGAGCTCCCTTAAGACATTCAACTGATCTCTCAACAGAAACTTTGGCAGCCAGAAGGAATTGGTGAGAAATATTCAAAGTAATGAAAAGCAAGGACCTACAACCAAGATTACTTTACTGAGAAAAGCTACCATTTAAAATCAAAGGACTTAGAAAGAGGTTCCCAGATAAGAAAAAGCTAAAGTAGTTCATCACCAGCAAATAGGTAGTAGATGACATGTTAAAGCATCTTCTTTTTTTTTTTTGAGATTTTTTTTTAAATTTTATTTAGTTATTTTTCAAGTACAGTTTTTTGTCTATTTTTCCCATCCCAGCCTCCCCTGCCCCTTGCTCCCCACCTCCCTCCCATTTCCTCCCCCCCCCTTAGTTCTCGTCCCTGTGTCCTTCCTATTTGTTCCTCCAAATCCCTCCCCCTTTTTCCCCTTGACTTCCCTTCCTTCTCCCCTCTGGTCACTATCCCCTTGTTCTTTATTTCAGTGTCTTTGTTTTTTGGGGTTTTTTTTTTCTGCTTACTTGTTTGTTTTGTTGTTTAGCTTCCTGTTAAAGGTGAGATCATATGGTATTTGTCTTTCAGCACCTGGCCTATTTCACTCAGCATAATGCTTTCCAGTTCCATCCATGTTGTTGCAAAGGGTAGTAGCTCCTTCTTTCTCTCTGCAGCATAGAATTCCATTGTGTATATGTACCACAATTTTTGGATCCATTCATTTACTGATGGGCACCTAGGTTGCTTCCAACTCTTGGCTATTGTAAATTGTGCTGCTATGAACATTGTGGTGCATAGGTTCTTTGATATTGATGTTTTAGGATTCTTAGGATATAATCCTAGCAGTGGAATTGCTGGGTCAAAAGGCAGGTCGATTTTTATTTTTCTGAGAAAAATCCATACTGTTTTCCATAATGGTTGTACCAGTCTGCACTCCCACCAACAGTGAACTAAGGACCCCGTTTCCCCACAACCCCTCCAACATTTGTTGTTTGTTGCTTTGTTTATGATAGCCATCCTGACTGGTGTAAAGTGGTATCTCATTGTGGTTTTAATTTGCATCTCTCTGATAGCTAATGATATTGAGCATCTCTTCATGTGTCTCTGAATGTTCTGTATGTCCTCCTTGGAGAAGTGTTTGTTCAAGTCCTTTTCCCATTTTCTAATTGGGTTGGCATCTTCTTTAAAAAGAAAGAAAAATATAAACAACAAACAATAAAACAGCAATACATACATATCTATCAACATTGCAGTCTATAAGAACAAAATAAGTGAGGAAGCAGAACAGAAACAAACTCATAGATGCAGAGGACATTTGATGATTGCCAGATGAGAGGTGGGTGGGGAGGATGGGTGAAAACGGTGAAGTGATTAAGAAGTACACATTGGTAGTTACAGATAGTCATGGGGATGTGAAGTGCAACATGGAAAATGTAGTCAATAATACTCTAATAACTATGTATGATGTCAGATGGGTGTGAGATTTATCAAAATGATCACTTAACAAGTTACAGGATGTCTAATCACTAAGGTGTATACCTGAAACTAATATAATATTGTATGTGAACTGTAATTGAAAAATTAACAAAAACTATATGTTAAGAAAATTTAAAATATATAATCTCAACCAAATTTATTTCAAATATTTTTAGACTTCAATGAAAATATGTTTATTTCATTCCTTCCTTAAATACTTGATACATTTTTGTCACATTGGAAGTTTTTAATTTTTCTAATGTGTTAGGTCCTGAGCTAGTTTAGAGACACACATACACAGAGACATACATCTACATTTACTCACCCAGAAACCCACACATGGATGTGAATTATTTGTGTGGTTGACTTGTCAAAGTTTTCTGATAAATTTTTTTTTATTTTTAATTGAAAGTCGTAATTGTCACCAGTTTTCAAGTGTGACTTCCAAAGGGTTAAATCATGAGCTTGAATAAAAGTCCTGTTTACAACTTTCTCTTGCTTTAAGCTAGCACATTTACTGCTACAGAGTGTGCAGAAAAATTAAGAGGCCTTGTGTTGCTGTCAGTTTTAGGCTGTTATCTACATTTGCTTATCCCTTGCCTTAGAGCTCAACCAACACTCAAAGACATTCTGTGGGAACTTTAAACATGCAGCAAAGATGCTACTGAGGAAAGAAATAATAATGAATTTACTGAAAACCTACCATGGTTCATTTGCTGTTCCATCACTGAACATACTCTTGTGAAATACTTTCTCTGGTCTCACATCGTCGAAGCAAATCTGTCCAATGGCTTCCTTTCAGGCCATATAAGAGTGAAGGAATGGCCCTCTGTCTAGGCAGAGTGACTATTGAGTATGACAAAGTTAAACATGCCATTATTAGACAATCTCAATTTTTCCCAAGAATCATACCCTACTCCTTTGTCTCTAAAAAGGTCTGTTTAGAATTCTTCACATTTGAAGCAAGCTTGTCGGGTTCCCATATGTTGATGTTGCCTATATGTGGCATGGTCTCTATGGAAAACATAGAATCTATAATTATGCATCTCAAAGCAAGATATAAAAAGCATTCTCAAACAATAGCCAGTTAGAATTTAAAAGATATTAAACAAAGTAAAAAAGTCTGTGGTAGACCTCAGATCACGATATATGCTGCTCAGGTACCATGAGTAGGTACATGAAGAAACTGACTTTTTATTAGTAAAATGAAGGTAAGAATGAGCAGTTTTATAGTGTTGATGTGAGAATGAAATAAGATAATCAAGACCTGTTCAAGCATAAAATTGGTAACATATCCATTGCTATGACAATATTACTGTTTCTCATCCATAGTAGTGTAGAAATGTTTTTTAAGCAGCATTTTATCTTTAAATGATCTGTCATTTCCTCATTATCTCATTTATATGCATATCACTTCTATTTTTGTTTCACCGGTTTTAATTAATCAGTCATTTCCATTTATGAAGATTTCTCTACTTCCTCTACTCTTTTGATATCATTCTAATACTCCCAGAATTTGTCAAAATAATTAAAAATGTTTAATGAGTCTACAATTAACTTAATTCAATATGTTAACTGGCATGGAGTTCAGTTGACATGCTGAGATTTAATCTTCTAATAAAAGATAAAAGTATCCTTTTATCTTTTTGCAAAACTAGAAATTTGGAGAATTCTTTCACCACCTGGTGAATTCAACTTAAACATGTAAAAATCTACGTTTAATCTATATTTAATTATTATTTTTGTTTCAAGTTTTGTAAAGCAGTATCTTATACTTTATTTCTTGTAAATCGAATTATTCCAGTTGTATGGATATGAAATTAGTTTTGCATTTTTTTCATTTGTTTTCTATATATCAGCATTTTCTTGTTTCATTTCTGTGCATAATAAAATGTGCTTTATATTTCCCTTTTCCATTTTGTATGCATTGGTTGCCTTTAGCCTTTAGCAGATCATTGCTCACTGAACAAGTGCTAGATTTTAATTGCCCCTTTCACTGTTATCCTAAATGAATTGCCTAATTACTTAATGTTAAAACTTAGTTGAATTATTCTTCATCTTTCAATAACCAAGCACTCCTTTTGAAGAGAAACTGTTGACAGGAACAAATGACTTCACAAGGAAAGTAATGTTTGAATCTTACCCCAGGAAATTTCCTATCTTGAACAACCTTACTTCCTATCCACTCTGGCTGAGTAATTTAAGTTGGCAGCCAAATATAGGTGTTTCTTGTAAACTGAGAATTACAGACTATAAAATGTTACTGAGTATCATGGACTGGAGTAGCCACACTTTTCTCCTAAAACCTGAAGTAAATCAATAGATTCTTTGGTAAAAAAAAGTCCTCTGATACTATCATAGCTGGTCTCTTCTGTTTCTTGCCATGCACAGAAACATTAAGAAGAAATGAAATCTGCCCAGGCTGGTATAGCTCAGTGGACTGAGCACAGCCCTGAGAACCAAAGGGTTGCTGGTTCAATTCCCAGTAAGGGCACATGACTGGGTTGCAGGCCTGGTCCCCAGGAGGGGGCATGCAAGAGGCAACCACACATTGATGTTTCTCTCCCTCTTTCTCCTTTCCTTTCCCACTCTCTAAAAATAAATAAATAAAATCTTAAAATTTTTTAAGAAGAAGAAATGAAATCTTTTACATATAATAAATTATTTTCTGTGGTAAAATGAAGCTTGTGGAAAATTCTCATGAGTATCTAGTGGAATGAATGAATTAACAATTGAATGTCATTAAATAATACTATCATTGCATTCATTTACTTCTTATCCTGGAGTCAAATAGTAATTAACGGAGAACATGTGGTATTGCACCTTTAAACATGATGTTTTAGGTATTGACTAAATGGCCATTTGCTTCTGTGGTATCAGTTTTAAGTTGATTTGATATTATCTGGACATCTCTTTGGTGTTGAAATGCTGAGAGCTTCCTTGGCACAGATCCATGTTTCTGCATTACTGTCAAGGGCTAGTTAAAACTTGTTAATTAAAGCACAACTGAAGTTTTTGTTTATTTATGTTTTGTAGTGACAAACTTAATTTGTATATCAAGACCCACAATATGGGGAACACCCTCAGTGGCCCAGCCCACAATACATATGTAAACCTGAGTCTGCCTGTACTGCCAAGGAAACCTGTGATACATCAGTCACAGTCCTTCAACTCAGCTTTAGCTAACTTACCTGGCCATGGAAAACAGCCTTGTGAGTGAATCCCTGGCCTTCTTGTCAATCATGCCCTGTTTCCACGCTGCCTCCTCTAAAGCTTTATAAAACTCGCTTTTGCCCATATTCCCTTGGGAAAAGGGTTCTGCTGCTGGCATGTCAGTCTATTATCCCAACTCATGGATTGTTTTTCTTTGAATAAAGAACATCAAACAGGTTAACAAATTGTTTTGGTTTTGTCATTTGACAGTAGAAGTCTATACTCAATGGTAGGTGAGGGTTAGCTACTCTTTTGTAAGCTGTCTACCAGTTTGAAATGAGAGTCCTAAGCCAAACGAGACTTCAGAGCAAACTAGCATTAAACAGTACCACAGCTCGTTCTGTGAGTTCACAGACATTTCACTTTTTAGTCATTTAGCTGCCACAAATGCATCTTGCATGAAAGGTTTCTCCTAAGCAAACACAGTGACATCCTAACACAGCGCTTGTCTAATTACCTGAAAAACTAGATCAATTCTAAGTCAAGAAAGATTCCTTAGAATCAGTGATGGAGCCCACCATCTGCTGTTATTGGAATATGGGTACATAGATATGCCTATAGGAATAGGATGAAGAATATGATGCAATTTGTACATTTGACTAGGGGCAATCTCTATCCTATTGAATCCATCTACTTTAAGAAAAATATACATTTCACCAAGGAGAGTCATTTTAAATATCCATTCTCATAAGCTATCAATTTTAGCCATGGAAACCAATTTCTAATGTTTATTTTGTGAATTAGCAATATTTTTTATATTGTCAAAGGTAGAAAGAGCTGTAGTTGTAGAAGCTGACTCTCCAGAGGTCTTCCTGGGTGTATGACTTATTGATGAGGAACTGTCTGTCCCTGGAGTGCAGCTTAAACTGCCCAACACCTCGATAACATCACACCTTCTGTATGGAAAGTATTTCAAAATAATTTACAGACATGATACCATTGGTCTGTACTGTACACAATCAGAATGTGCTATTATTTTTGCATCCCAACCAAGCACAATGCATGTCATGGAGCTGTGTTTGAAGCAGAGTAGTTTAAATTGAATTAGTGTGGGCAAGAGTAAATGATAAAAATAAGGAACTAGTTATGAAAGACTTCTGTCAATTTTACTATTGGTATAAATGGAATTTGCTCAGGGTCCTTGAAACTGTTCGATTGCCTATCTTCACCACCATGAATTCAAAGCTACTTTTATTTATTTTTTTTAGACTCAGAAGATATATAGATGATTCAATAAGCCAAAATTTTTTAGTGTGTTCAGAATGTCAAAAATCTTTTATCACAGAACTTTTTATGCATTACATCAGTGAATTAGATGTACTTACTGATGAATACGCTGGGGAAAATGAAGATAAATTTAAGGTAATCATACTTCCAAGACCAAAACAGTAATTGCTATGTAATAGGTATGTTTCATTGCAGATTGTGATATTTCTTACTAGTTCTAGTGAATTTTTGCATTTTTTTCTATTGTAATCTGTACATATCTCATCTCTAGTTTTCACACCAGCCATTTTGTGATTTATTTCACTTTTTAGGTGACTATATTTAAAAAATTTAATTATTCTTCAGTATTTTCTGTAGTTCATGAACAGCATGGTCTCTTCCAAATTTATTTTCTTTCTGCAAAGTATTGCATGAACAGCATGGCCTATTCCAAATTATTTTCTTTCTGTATATTTCTTTTGAATTCTATACAAGTGAAAACTTCTTGATAATTTACATAAAATTTTTTCTGCTTTAGTTTATAATATACATTTTTATTTGAATATAATTTAGATGATAATATTTTTATAAAAGTAAATTGACTCTGTTAAAAAAGTTGTGAAGTAACTTGTGCATGCACAAATTTTTCTGGGAGGAATACGCTATTCTAACTTTCAGGTTGAGATTACTAAAATGGCACCTTTATTTTAAAGAAAAAACTGAGAGTATATGAATGTGTTCTAGATTTCTAGAAAGTGGAAGAAATTTGTGAGTGTAAAATAAGTATATAAAAATAACTAACACAAAGAATTAAAGAGATTTCTCAACAGCAGACCATGATGTAAATTGTACTGGGCTGTCTGGCAAAAAATGAATATCAGTTTTGAGCAAATACTTTATATTTTAATTTTAAACTTGTTAACCACTAATGAACAAGGTTCTAACAATGCTGTGAAAAATAGTATCCTTCAGTTTGGTTTGAAAAGATACATTAAGTAACTTATTCCCTCATTCAGTCATTAATTATTCTTTATTTGAGACTTACTTGCTATGTTTTGAAGAAAGTGCTAGAAGCACCTTGGGACAGATGAATAAAGCCTCTGCCTTCTCCCCCAAATTTTTTCTGAGAAGTCAGACATGAATTATGAAGAACTCGAAGGGTTTGCATGTTGTGTGGTTCAATTCAAATATAGTCTCTTCTGTTTGGTTTTCAGTGTATAGACAGTTTCTATTTATTGCTACTGTTTGAGAATTAAATCTGATTTTTTGTTTAATATAATATTTTTAGAAATATGTTGACTCTTCTCTACAACATCTGGTTCGACACTAAAAAAAATTATGTTTTGCATTTTTGTTCTTTAGCAGTTTAATCTAGCAGAACATTCACAAGTTTCTCCTATTTAGCTAGAGTTATTGCATCACCATTTGATGTGACAAACACTTGAAAATAATATAAATAGCAATACAACTGTCCATACGAAGGAGAGTAGATAAGTAAATAAATTGTGATGGAGTCATATAATAACTATTATTATATAGCTGTTAAAATGAATGTACCAAAACTACATGCAATAATATGGAATCTTAGTAATAAGATATCAAGTTAAAAAAGTAAATTAAAGTGATCATATAGAACAATAAACATTTTTATAAAATTAAAAGCATTAAAATGGTTATATACATATAATTGTACACATATGTGATCTCTTTGTATTTTTTTATTATACACACATACTTCTTAGTAATGCATATAAATGCAATATAAAATCAAGGATGCAGTGGCCGACATGGAATTCAGGATGATTTTTTATTGATTTAGGGAGGGACTGGGCGTTGGATTAATGAGAGGGGTGAGACCACATGGTTGAGTGTAGGTTTGCCAGAGTCTTAGTTTTTCTTTTGGCCTGAAGGCTCAACATTGCATGGAATTATTTAAAAAAACCAATTAATTAATGACTAAATAAAAGTGAGCCTTGCATGGAGGAATCGTCAGTGAGAATGTATCATGAGTTAACCTGTAGAATTTTTTCAGATTCTAGTTGTATTATTAGCTGTGTTCCCAGTTTGTCCTTCTTTTTGAGGCTCTTCAGTTATACATTCATTGGCTCACTTTTGAGCTGATCCTTTCCATATCCATTTATTTTTGAGGTTTTAAAATTCTCTCTTTATTTCATTTCTTTTAACCATTTTCACTTCTTCTGAGTGCCTCATATCGTATTTTCTGTCAAATATTTGCCCATTGATTATCCATCTATTTAGTATTAATCATGCAATATTTCGTCTATTTTAAAATTTCTTCTTAAGCTCACCTTCTATTCTACATATTATTGCTTTTGTCTATTTTCTGAGATTCTGCATTTTTGATTAAAGTCATTCCTTCATATCTGCAAATGCCCGCTTAACATTATTTTCAAGTGTGTACTGCACTACAATTTCCCTCTGCTTTGTGTTCTGTTCCTCTGAGTGTTTTTATACACTCACATGTTTTGATGTACATTTCCTGTTTTACTTTTATTACGGCTTTATAGGAATGGGGCCTGCCTTTTTCATTATAAAAGTTCTCTCTTTCTCATACAGCAATAACAATATTTCCATATGTTTCTGGTGAAAGATTTTCATGGTTCCCAAGTCACTTAGTTCACAGGTACCTTATGTTGGGAGACAAAACAGTGCATGGTTCAAAGATTGAGGTCTTGCTTTTTGGGGGGAGATAAGGTTCTGCTTTTAAGATCATACTTTTTTTTCTTGTACTATTCCAATTTCTACCATGCTTTCTTCTTTACTCTAACAACTCTTCTATAATTAGACATCTTCTCTTCAATGTCCCTGCTTCAATCCCACCATCACAGTGCCTTTGGGAGACTGGTAACTCTCACTGTGCGAAAACATTCAAGCCCTTTCTGTTCAATTCCTTAGTAGCCCTGCTCTGACTCTGGGTCACGGCTCTGTTTCCAGTATTTTCCCTACTTCAGGCAGGCATTTCTCTTTGGGGAAGTGATTTTATCTACTTTTTTCACTATCTCTAGCTTAGAATAGCTCCCCTCTTTTCCATGCAGTCTCTGACTCTGTTTAGGTATTGTGTTTGGAAGTGTCTCTGCAAGATTTGGATGTTTATTTCTTGACTTAAATATAAACTTAAGAGTATTCTCAATCCCCAGGTTATTTTTGAGAATGGTTTTATTTGCTCTCTGATGTTCCATCTGTGTAGTTTTGCAGGAATGAGTGAAGGGATTCAGATTTAGGCCGCTGCCATTATTCTTCAGAAGCCCCAAAACCCCAGAAGGTTTTTCAGCATGAGTCTTAATTGACTGATGCCTCAGTGAGAGATTTTATTCTCTCCTGTATATTTTGCAGCTCATGGCTGTGCTTGTGCTAGTACACAGGGTATCTGTCTTTAAACTAAGTATTCTCTCTGTAGTGTTGGTATTCTTTCATTTACTGTTTGACAGGAAAAGAGATTTTAAACCCTTTTTACTGGAACACAAAACATGACTAGCTACCTGCATAATGTCCATTCACGTTTGCACACACTAACAAACAATGTATAGCAAAAGCTCCCTTTTCCAAGACTGTGTGGCTAAGAATAGGGGACCCCTTCTTTTTGGATGACTCTGCTCGGAGCTGAGGGCTCAGCTTTGCACATGAAGCTGGAGTGGATTCCAGACTATTTTTATCCCCTCAGCCTTTGGCAATGCACATCCTGTAAGACCTTTTGTATCAACTCCCTGTTTTTGCTCCCCATGGACCCACAGCAACCTGAATCATCAGTTGAAATGCAAATACAGCGAAGCCCTTTAGTAATAACATGATCACTTCCATAGACTGTTGGCAAGGAAAAACAGGGTAATGAAGTTTAAAGATAGAAACTATGATAGTAAAGCTGAGCTTATTAATGATGCTGAGGATAGGCAAAGCTAGATTAGACATCAGAATGAAAGGCTCTAAGATTTGCTTTTTATGGATGAGATTCGAGAAACACACTTATTTGTGAGGGAGCTCTTTCACTCTTTCTATAAACTTTGGACTGATGCAAGACGTCATGATTATAGAAGTTAAATGTCTTCTGCCTGAGTGTTTCTAAGTGTAGAACAGAAGAGAGAGTAGGCTCCTGTGATCACTAATGGACACATTGATTTAATATTGAGTGACTGTTATAGCAACAATTTGCAAAACTGTTGGAAGGAAATGCTCTGGAAAGATATGGCTAACAGCTGAATCACTGTGAAAACACTATTTCAGTAACTGACACTAATTACAAAATAATGGCCATTTACTTTGCCATCAGACTGATGCTGACAGATGAATGTTTTATTATTTTTTAAAATTTACCATCTTATAAAGTCAGTTGGCCTTCCAGAACACCTCAGATTCTGTTTGAAATGAGCCTGGGCATTGGTGGTGAATCTCTCCTTCATACATGCCTAACCATGGAACCATCTTCATTTAAACTTTTACTGTAGCTGTATCAACTACCCTTACTAAACTCTTAAAGATACATCACAATTTCATCCAAATCTTGATTTCTCCAGGTTCCTAACTAAGCTGTAAAAATACAGTTTCTCTTGACACTTGAGATGTCATATTTCCAGGGTAAATGCAGTTTTTGTCCACATCTTTTAATTCTTGTCTTTTTCAAATATTTAAAGAACACAGCTTTGCTGACCATGCCTATTGTAAATTTTTTTGTTATTAGTACTAATGACTAGTAATTGGATGTTGTCTTTGACAAAACCTATATTGCTAGTGTTACATCTTATTTTATGTACTTTGAATAGACACAAAGCATCTCCTTAAATATATTCTAGTTCATAATGTTTGATTTAGGTAGAAAGTAGCCCCTGAAGAATGCTGGAGACATTTTTGCAAAAGCAAGGCTTGTGGAGCTGAGTCCAAAAAAAAAGAGAGAGGGACTGAGAATCTTATTTTGTTTCTTTATAGGAGTTCATTATTTTCCCATTTATTAATGTTCAGGAATGTTGATAAATATTTTTCATTATGTTTTGTAAGAGTTTGTCAGTGTCACTTTTTCCAAAGATTGTGCTTTCAGTGTGTCCTTGAAAATCTTTTTCTGTGACAATGAAACCAACAAGAAAGCCATCAAGGCAGTTCACAGAAGTGCCCTTTGTTACAAATGATTTCAGGAGGTCTTGGATTCACGTTGCAGAATAGATTCCAGGCCTCACATCGTCACTTTCGAAAATATAAAGCAGAGCTTTCCGTGACTCCTGCTAGTATTATGTATGTTTAATGTCTCTTTATAAAGGAATCTTTCCTATGATCATGTTAACAATGATAAATCCGACCTCATTTGAGTGCTTCTTATGTTGTAGGCCTCATGCTAATCAAGTCAGTGACATTTTCTTATGTAACACCTACATCATTAAATCTAGTACATAATATTATTTCCATGTTCTGATGGAGAAACTGAATCTCCATTGAATTCAGCTAATAAGTAAACTGGCTAACTAGTACCCTCTGACCTCGGAGTTTAAATTCCTAAGTACTGATATTAGTGGCAACATAAAAACATAATATCATAATATGGATTAGGTTACTCTAAGTCTCCATTTCCTCATTTTAAAATGAAAACAACTTCTTAGGGTTGTTTTTCAGATTTAAGAAAGCAACACCTGTAAAGTATCTGGCATAGTGTCTGGCACACTATTCACCTTAATAGATATTATTTTCCTTCCCTCGTTTCATTAACGGAAGATAATGGATGCTCTATTTCCCTCTAATATTATATTTTATTTCAGGAAATCACCATACAATGTAAAATTTGCTTCTGACATGTAATCCTAATTTGGTTCTTATTAAAACCTTATATTCATGTCACTTAACAGAGGCACACAAATCCAGTTAATGGTTTTCAGATCAACCCTAGACTGATAAGACTTTTAGTCTATACCTCTTCCACTCTTTTTAAACCTTCCTGCTTTTAGCAATGTGAATTCAGAAAAACGTATGTGACTTTTGCAGACTACTGTTTTGTCACCTAGTTTATGACTAATACAATTAATATGTGTAGTTTGAAGTTGGGGGTACAAATACTTTTGCATAAATCAACTCTAATCATAATGTACCCTTGGGACATCTCAAGTCTTTAGCAAAGATGATGAATTTAGAAGTTCATATTTCTGGTGGAGATAATGATGGGACCCAGGCTCGCTCTTTGCTGTCCCGAGGGTGATCGGCAGTGATGTGGAAGGGGACAGAAGGGTGCAGAGGGACTGGGAGGCAAGTGAAAGTGGGAGAATAAACGTGCCCACTGTTTCCTCAGGGAATGTGTCCTTTTGTCCTTGTGTTCGATGTGAGTTCTAGGTTATTCAGATGCCTTTAGCAGACCAAGGAGGTCCCTATCTTTAGTTTGCTGATATTTTGCTGTTTTTTTTTTTACAAATGATTATTATGAAAGGAGATTGAATTTGTCAGAAAACAATCCCGCTCCTGTTGACATGAGCATGTGTGTTTACTTTCTTCTTTCTCGGCTAACTTGGTGATCAGCTACACAGTTCTGAGCACCAAACCCCAGCACGGGTGGGTTTTTCTTCCCACAGCAAGAAGCAATTCTCCTGACAGCAGGAGGGGGGCCGAGGCTTCACTAAATTTAAATCAGTTCTGACAATATCTCGCCAAAGTATATAATCAGCTTTCACAGGTTAAGGGCTCAGTGCCACAAAACTACCCTCCTCTTTACTTCAGATGTGAAAACCTGGACTTCTGACCAACTGGCTATAAATGGGTGACCTCATAATCCTTTATTTGGGTTTTATTAATTTACTAGAGCCCCTCACAGAACTCAGAGAAATATCCCCCTTAACTGATCGCTGGTTTATGATAAAAAGATAGAACTCAGGAACAGCCAGATAGAAGAGATGGAGAGGGTGAGGCATGAGGAAAGGTGTGAAGGCCCCATGACTTCTGCAGGTGTGCTGCTCTCCCAGACGTCCTCATGTTCATCACCCCGGAAGCTCTCAGAACCCTGTCCTTTTCGGTTTTTTACCGACGCTTCATTACACAGGTGTGGTCGATTGAGTCATCGGCTGTTGACAATTGATCCACCTTCGGTCCCTTAGCCCCTTGGAGATGTCAAGAAGCTGGAGCTGGAAGTTCCAACCCTGTAATTATATAGTTGTCTCCTCCTGTCCTTAAGTGCTTCCTGAAATTCTTCAAATTAGCATAACAAAACGTACTTTTCTCTCTCTCAAAATCTAGAAAGTTCCAAGGGTTTTAGGAACTCTCTGCCAGAAACTGCATGACACCTTTATTGTTTCAACAATTGTCTTACACACGAGACCTAAAAACCTATGACTTGAATGTCCTTAGCTCTCCTACTGGTTTCTCTAACATGGGACTGGACACTCAGTAAATATTGATTGATTTAATGCAGGATGAGAACTGGAAATATTAAAAGATAACTTGGATATTAAGCTTAAGTATTAAAAAGTGATTTGATCCATTAGCTGAATTATGGAAGTCAAGAAACAAAAATTATTTATGTATTCAGTGGAGAGCGTTACCTTTGGCAAACTTGTAAGTAATATTTGGGGAGAAATATATTTTTAATGACAAATATATAAATTAACATAATGAAATATCTTTCACTATCTTGAATCTGTATTATGTTTAAATTTGGCAAGTAAATGAGCACTTAATAAAATTGCTCATTTACTTTCATGCAGATAAATTATCTCTGTGAACTTGATTATTTTTTCTCCTTATGTTGCAAAAACACGGTGCCAACAATGGCACATTTTCTATGAATTCTCTGACTTTACAAAGACTGCGTTTTTAACATAAAATTTAAATCTACATTGTGATAGATACTAGCAAATCTATGAAAATAGGTAACATCTCAACAGAGCTAGCTTTCTTTATGCTTATAAGATTTGGTCTTGTTTTAAGATGTAAGGACCAACAATGCATCATAACTATGATGATAAAACATTGATAATAACCATCTAATGTTTAAAAGATATTACTTTCTCTTATTAGGACAAGCAGTTTGCAAACATTCTGTGTATTGTATATTCTTTAATGAATGGAGTATTTTCTGCACTTAAACTTTAACTTTTAGCTGCTTCATAAAAAGAAAAAAACATTCTTTGCTTTTTGAGGTAGCAGGAAAGTTCTCTTCACTAAAGACTTATGAGACTTTTTACTTATGGGAACTTTTAAAGAATCAGTGAAGGTTTCAAGCCAGGTTTGATGGCTTTCATGATCTTTAGCACTTGTCATAGCTTAAAACATTGAAAGAAAGAAGGTGAGATGATGCAGAGAAGACAGACGATACATGGGGAGAGAAGAGCTCGGGAACCGAGAGCTACTGCAAGAAAGTAAATGGCTCTGAAAAAAGTGCCAAGAGATCTACGTGGTGCCACATGAACTTTTACCTCAACTCTTAATGTGAGGGGAAAGCACAGCCATTGGCCTTTGCTGCATTATGCTGACCCTAGAGACACCAAGTGTTCTGAATTTGTATTCATGCACCAATAATTACATTCTCATCTACTCATTACAAATACACAATTTTAATGATGTTTTACCATAATCAAAATAGAAACAGTAATGACTGCTCTGGCAGGGTAGTCCATCTGGTTAGAGCATTGTCCCCACATGTCAAGGTTGTGAGTTCTGTCCCCAGTCAGGATACATAGAAGAATCAACCAGTGAATGCACACATAAGTGCAACAACAAATTTATGTTTCTCTCTCTAAAATCAATACAAAAAACCCAACATATGAGTATCTGATGAGTTTTTTGTATTTCAGTGCTTAGAAAAGAGCCATATAAAAGTTGCTAAAAATCTTCTGTCTCTTAAAGTGAAAATGTTTGCAATAGGATTTCTTTTTTTTGAGACCTCTTTAGGTTAAGCTTAAGTTCCTCACATTTTTAGGAAATCTAAAGTCTCCAGGTTAAAGTGCTAAATGTTTCATTCATTATGTAGACCAGGTATGGCATTACTAGGACCACCTCTGTCCCTGCATAAATAGATCATTACTCCCCCACGTGTGGTTGTATTTTGTGTGCGTTTGTGGGTGTGTATTTATTTCTAGGGAACTGGAAGTAGATACTGTTTGGAGAGTTTAAAGGGTTGATCTGCTCCTCATGCTGATATTGAGGTCTAAAGAGAAGCAGGGCAGGTGGCCCATTTGAACAGAAATGACATATAAACAAGCCAGAGTTGGGAAGTGAACTCTTGATCACTGTCATTGCCTCATTCAGGCTGTGTAGGTCCACCTCACAGTTTCACTGAAGCACTGTAAGATGAGGAGGGGCCCTGAGAAGAAATGAGTGTGAGATGGCAAAATGCTCTCCAAACTTCTGGGGCCGCAGCATCGTGCTCTGCAGACAACTGACTGAGTTAGCAAGAGGCCACTTAGGAGTCAACTGTGCAACATGTTGGAATTCCTCGTGAGTTCCCCACAATTAGCTGGAGAAGAGCATTGAATCTCAGTGTTTGGTGTTGTATGGTCACTTGAAGTAGACTCTGACTATTGTTATTTGGTTACCAAAGAGAAACATATATACTCAGGGATAAATTGTACACACACACACACGTGTGTGTGTGTGTGTGTATAATCTGTTTCTGTGTCTCTATGTATCAAACAGTTATTTAGAGCAGCCTTATAACAATATATGTTACCATACAGACATCAAATTTCAGGATAAAATGGAATTTAAGGGCCATATAGTCCAATCAGCTCCCTGGTGTTAGATTGAACCCCTCCTCTAATGGCTTGGTCACGTGGCCATCAACGCCCAAGTTGTCAGGAATCTCATTACCTGCTGAGGAAGTGTACCCAGTCCACTGATGACACTCAACATTACACTTGGGCCCAGGTTTGTCTTACTGAGCCTCCACCTATTTTCCACACAGGACGATGCAGAGATGTCATCTGATGTTGTTGGAAATGACCTATCATGACCCACTTCTCTTTAAGGGCCTATCCAAACTATTTCTCATGGCACAGAATATTTTCTCCATTTCTTATTCTCAACATCACACTTTTTACCTGCTTATTAAATTCCTCTTTTTGAATGCTGAATCCAGCAGAATAAAATAAACTATGCGCAGGTAAAACTATGATAATCTCATTATGGCTTTGAAACCACATTTTCATTAAAATAATGCAATGTAATAATAACATATTTAGAAACATTTGTGATGGACAATTTGAAGAGCTCTGACTGTGTATTTTTAATAAGTTGAAATTTAATTACTGTGTGCTAAGAAATGTGCTGTTTTCTCTGCATTTATAATCAATTCTGTGATTTTTGTATTATTTGCTTATCCATTGGGGCAAATTAAGGATAATTAAAGTTGTATTCCTTTCTCAAATTTACGTGGCTAGAGTGTAAGCCAGGTTTTAAAGGCTGATGTTTTTGGCTCCAAAGCCCATGCCCTGGAATGTTTATTCAAAGCCATGGGAGAATGCGGTAATAGCGCCCTCTCAGTGGGTCCTGATCTTGATCTTAGTTATACTGTGCCAGGGCAGTGGGGGGTTGGTAATCATACTGTGCTGTAGGCAATGCTTGATTTGCCTATGCTGCCCTTAAGCAGCTTGGCATTACCATGTAGAATTTTATGATCGCAACTTCATACTTTGCATCTGAGTGGAAGATATGTTTAGGAACCCCACAGAATTCCATAACTGGGTAAATGGCTTTGGGAAGCTCTTGAAGAACCTAAGGCTCTTGTTGCCAATGGAGATACTCGACTCTTTGTCAGCATGTAATTTTTTTTTTCAAAGAAAGAGGAACTTCCATGACTGGCAACCTCAAGTTCAAAATTAACATAAACTTTCAGTGACAATGATGATACTGCCTTTTCTAGTGTTCAGGGTATTTATGAGTCTACAAACTTCCAGAAGGCATGGATGAATAGTGGCTTGGATTTCATATAGAATGCAGTATTAGGCAGAGTATATACCAGAGGCACAGCAAGAACCAGATGTCACCAACGCTCATTACAGTGCCAAGGTGATTGCCAGGAATTTATTGCAATTTGCCAGCGATAATAACGGTCTGTAGTTTTGTTGTTGTTAGTTTGTTGAGGGGCTCTGTGAACTTAGAGAGCCATATAAGTGATATTCTAGAACGCTTCAAAGCAAAGAGAGTGGTGCTTCAGGGGGCCTCATTCACTTTAGCCCCCTGACTTCCATCCCCACTTTTTTAAACTAACATGTATTTCTTTCTGTATTTATACATTCAGCATATGTTTATTTAGTGACTTAAATAATGTGCTTCAGATTATATACTAAACAAGTTAGCCCCTATCCTTAAGGGGCTTATAGTCAACTATAGGAGAAAGACAAGTATATTTGTAGGGGCACTTTTAATAGTAATCAACAGACTTGGTTTTGAGAGTTCTTGTGGTGTGTCTCATAGAATTCAAGGTTACGAATATTGCCAGGCCTTCAGGACAATACAAATTAGACATTGTTAGAATGCAATGTTTTTAGACTCTTCCCTCCAGATATGCTTTGTTTATTTCTCTTCTTTCCTCTGTCTTACTCCGGGTCTTGATTTTGCTCTTCCTTCTCCCTTACTTTTCCTATGGTCTCCTTTATCTTATTATTTTATAGAGGGTCAAAACTCAGCTTTTGAAAAGAGTAAGATTGTAAATATTTGAGGCTTCCTGGGCACATCATGTCCATTGCAACTTTTCAAATCTGCTATGGTACGAAAGCAGTCAAGAAAAACATAGTTTACATAGATGAGTGCAGCTGTGCTCCAATGACACCTTATTTATGGACACTGCAATTATACTTTAATATAATTTTTACTTGCCATAAAATATTTTTATTTTTTTGATTGTCAAGAATTTTCTTAAATGTTCAGCAATTTAAACATGTCTAAACCATTCTAGTTCATGGGCCATACAAAACCTTCTGCTTTAGACAGTAAAATATATGGCAGCTGCAAGTTAATGAGCCATATATCCTACTACTTAGAACAAAATCATTTCTAAAATTCCTGACTAAAAATTGTTTCTGCTTATGGAGACAGAAAGACATGTATAAGATGAGCTCTCCTAGAACAAATGTATAAAATAAGATGTAAGCAGGTAGGTACTGGTGAGAAAGGTGGGGTAAATTTCTAGGCAAGTGGAAAGTCCAGTAATGTGAACAGGGTGTCAAAATTCACAGTTGAAAAGTTAAATAGCTATTCCAATGGAGCTGCTTGGAGAGATCACAATTAAGGAAGCACAACAGAATCTGTTTTTTCTTTCTTTCTTAAATTGGTCTGTAAACTACACTAAAGCAATACGATATATTACCACAAAAGAGTGTGATGTATAAAAAAGCTCTTGAAGAACCTAAGGCTCTTGTTGCCAATGGAGATACTCAACTCTGTCAGCATGTAATTTTTTTTTTCAAAGAAAGAGGAACTTCCATGACTGGCAACCTCAAGTTCAAAATTAACATAAACTTGCAGTGACAACGATGATACTGCGTTTTTATCGCAGGGAAATTATATACAGGGAAATTATAGTATTATTTGTTTAATAACCTTATGTGTAGATGGAAATGTGGAGTTTGCTAAAGATAAGCCTAAAGGAAAAAAATAGAGATAAGATCAGGATAGCCCTCCTATGCTATGCCTAAGAGATTGGACTTTCCCAAACTCATGATGGTTATAGGTTGAATAATGTCCCCTCCAAAGATGTTAAAGTCTTGACCCCCAGTACCTGTAAATATGACCTTATTTGAAAATAGAGTTTTTGTAGATGGTCAAGTAAAGATGATATCATTAGGGTGGGTCGATTTGACAAGGTATACTTATATAAAGAGAAAATTTAGACACAAGATAGATGTTCACAGAGGAAAGATCATGAAAAGAGGAAGGAATGCTGTCCCAAGCTAAGGGACGCCTGAGGCTACTGCAGGCAAGGACAGAGTTCTGAAACAGATACTCCCTTCCAGTGCTCAGAAAGACCAACTCTGGTTGACACTTTGATTTCAGAATTCTAGCCTTCAGAGCTGTGAGACAAAAAATTTCTGTTGTTTCATTGCCCTGCTCTGTGGTACTTTGTTATGGCAGCCCAGGAAACTAATCAAGGCAGTCATAGAAGAGAGGATACTCTCTTCTGAGATTTTGCTTGGTGCAGGTCACCAACGTTGTTGATAATGAGACAACTGATACCAAGTGTCTGCTTGGAGATTAGAGGCAGCCATCTGAAGTCCTTAAAGATAGATAAGAAATGACTTGGCGCTAGGAATCTGGGACAGGTATCAGAGGACCAGGCAGCAGAACTCAAGACTGTTCACTTCAGCGTTTTTTCCCCATTAGAGTGTGCTGGGTTTGTCACTTTACCGGAAGCTGCGAGAACTGTAACGCTGTGTGTCAGGTTCACCACACAGCGCATTATGAATTCCATATTCAAGGAAAATGTAACTATAGGAATCTTCACTATTTGTTTGTAACCATTGTCACTTTTTTTATTTGTTTTGCCTTCAGGCACTCTGCTTTTTGTGTGTGTCAATTCTTTCTTATTTTCTTTAAAAATAATACTTGTGGAACTCAGCATTATAGAGACATTAAAAATTAATGTCTGTCATAGGCACTCAGTGTGGATGCCAACCTGTCTCTGAATCCCGTCTTTGTGTCACATGCTGCCATTGCTTTCAAGTGAGTTTTTACATAAGTTGTAAGCATCAAAATTATGTTCGCCTGATGACTGCCAACTTGAATTTATTAGTGAAGTAATTCCGAGTAAACACATCTTAAGGAGATAACAATGATCACAGAACCCTTTTAAGGACAAAAATATCAGAACTGTAGAGTTTCCAACTAGATCCCAATAGTTTGTTCCTAAAGACCACAAATATTATAATTATGTAATAAATGTAAATAAATTATCTCTTTGTCTGAAAGAATCTACGGAGAGTAGTTAGTTTCAGCTGCAGTTGAACGATCTGTCCGGGTTTGGAATGGAGTGTCATACCCACCAGAAGAGGGGAAGGGACTGAAGGGCTGCTTGCAAAGCATGGTCCCCTGTCACAGTGATCTGGCATTAGCCTTCTGGCTTCTAGATGAAATGGGATTAACCCAGAATGCTGGATAAAGCCAAGGAGTCAGGGAAGGAGAGCCTAGGTGCAGGAGGGAGACAGGCAGTGAATTGTTTGTAAGGGTGGGCACCTTCTGACTTTGATGGGAGGAGGATTAGTCCTAAAATGGAATCCTGGAGAAAATTCCTTTAGGGTTTACAATAAATAACTTATCTGCTGCCAACAATTCCTACTAATCTGTTTATGTATCTTTCCATCAAGGGGCAGAGTCTATTTTCCCTGTTTTTGTATTTGTGACTTGGCCTCTATCAATGGATGGTGGACGACGTGGCATTTTGCAAGTAGTTTTGGGTTCAGCCCTTTAAAGACCTGTAAACTTCTGCATTTGCATTTGCTCTCTTTCATTCTAGTGGTCCAAGCCTTTCTTTCCAGGGGCCGAGAGACCAGGTATGAAGGCCGTGGAGGCTGAGGCACCATGTTGGTAGAGAGAGGCTGACGTCACCCTAGTCAACCGTAGCACTAAGGCTTCAGAGATGTGACAGAGACCTCCTTAAACCTCCCAGCTAATGCTGTCCAGCTTTAGTGATCATGAGCATTTCCACAGGAAGAGATCAGCTCAGGCTACAGAGAGAAAGGTGAGAAATAGCAAGTCATCGTTGATTTAAGCCACTGAGGTTTGGAATGATTTGTTATGTAGCAAATCACATTTCCTCTACTGAGGTTGAAGAATTACGAGCAACTTCTTTCTGACAGAGAGAATATTAACAGAAGTATAGAGGGCTGGAATAGTGATAGATAATGGAAAATCATGTTTTCTTCCTTGAGAGGAAACTTTAATAGCATAATAGTACTGACTTTATGCTCTCCTTATGTAGCCTAAGGGGAGGTGAAGTGAATTATACTTTGAGTTAGGAAGGAGAAACAAAGCCATTTGTAGCCCAGTTCTTCCTTTTCTCTCACCTTGGAATAAATCCTCTATATCAATTCTTCTCTTCTTATCCATCACTTAAGTCTTGAAGGGGAAAATTCCCACTTGGAATGGTTTATCCTTTTTTTTAAAATGCTGTTGTAATTGAGTGAATGCATCCATCTAAACGTGAGGTTTGGTGTCAGGAAGACAATCGTCTTGAATATATATAAACCCTGTTCTACAACAGCAGCCCCATCAGGAAATATTTGTTCCCATTCATCAGCTTTCTTGAGTAATCCTCAGTCACTTAGGAAATGGGTGCGAAGAGGCATGCTACTGACCTGGCACTGCCTGATGCTATTAATGTCAAATGTGAGAATGGTGTTTTAAAGCATCATTATTTTAAAAATTGTTGAAAATTTTGTAAAAAATGTTTTATAACTTCATTATTAATTTTAACTACTTAAGAATGTTTTTAGTTTTATAAAATATTGTTATCCATGTATTTGAAAATTATTCACAGTGACTAAAGAAATTGGCTTCATAGGTCATCTTTGAAATGCATTTA
The DNA here is from genome assembly GCF_021234435.1 of Artibeus jamaicensis. Classification (NCBI taxonomy): domain Eukaryota; kingdom Metazoa; phylum Chordata; class Mammalia; order Chiroptera; family Phyllostomidae; genus Artibeus; species Artibeus jamaicensis. The sequence goes on from NW_026521954.1 coordinate 6,365,414, forward strand.
AAATTATACTTTCCAATTAGAGAGAGAGTCTTAGTTGTTCAAAAGATAGCAAATGACGGCAAGCCATATATCATTAAAAAGCAGATACTTTTACAAAAAAGAAAGACTTTTGCTGTCATTGGATACAGGTATATAGAATAGGAATCAGAATTCTTAACGCTTTTACTGATGTTCTCTTTCTACTCTTTCTTTCATTCCTCAATTTCCTCAGCTAATCAGTATAAAAATTCCAACCCTCCAAATAGTTGTGAACATGAAGTGAATAATTAGTAACTATATAGAAAACTGTGTAAACAATTACAAATATTAAAATATATTAAGTAACAATTGTATGTTAAAATATAAGGTTTTACTTATTATATTCTCATAAATATGCATTATTATGTCTTTCTGGGAGTTAGCTGTGTACACTCTAGGCTAAGTGAAATTCTGAAATGTTGTCCTAGTTGGGACTCAAGTAAACAATTTACTATAATTCCATCAGGAGTTAAAATGAAGGTTGAGTTGCAGTGGTTACCAAATGCAATAGACCTACTTTCTATAGTGGTTGTGCTGTCAGCTCAAATTTTTAAGTATATATATCCTGCTCTCCTAGACCTATGGCTGCACAGTTGACCACTATTCCCTGATTAAAGTTTAAAGCCACAGAACCCCTAGCAGGTCATAAATCATCTCATTCATAAACGTACAGATTACGACAGGGCTATAACCTCATCACAGTTATGGATGACTGTTTCTGATTAGGCAAAACATATACCAGGTATATTTTCTAAGTCAAACAGAATGCCTCTGGTTCAAAATGGTGCAGGGAACATCTGTCACTTTCCTTCTCAAACATCCATCAGGCAAAATTATTAAATCAACATGCATCATTTCGTATAATGGAGCCAAAATCACCGTTATAGAACATAATTCTGGGATTGATTTCCCTGCTTTGAAAATAAACAACTCGACTTCACATTCATGGTTATATAACAGCAGGGAATTATTATCTTGTGACAAAACTCTATTTTATTGACATTATCTCTAAGTGATCCTTTGATAGGATATATAAAATTTAATGCACATGCAATTTAGAAAGATTCCATTCACATCATAGCGACGGCATACATCTATTTTCTATTTATTTTACAGCCAACATTTTAATCCGAACATAATATTTGTTTCTGTGATGTTTACTTCTGCCGATGTCATGTAGAAAATATAATTCTGATGAAAATATTGATCTAAATGCACAGACTTTGACCAAAATGACTTAAGAGTGAATCCTGACCCTAGTAGTATGACCTTGGACAGGGTACTTGCTGCCTGATTGAGTTTATTAATGTGCGAATATAGGTAAAAATATAATGTTCAGTTCATTGATGCTGCCTGGATTTGAATGAGTTCATACATTTACTGTGCTTAAGATAAAGTCTGCCATATAGAGCAATATGACTCACACTTATAGCATTCATCCTTTTTTAAATTTAAATTACTTTTTAATTTAAATATAGTTGGTATGCAATCTTATATTGGTTATATTAGATTTAGGTATATAATAAAGAGATTAGACATTTTTATACCTTATAATATGATCACCCCACTAATTCTAGTTAATCATCTGTCACTGTGTAAATTTATTACAATATTATTGGCTATATTGTGCTTTCATTTTTTGTTCTTTTCTTGGATCTGTGGCCAAGAGCAACATATTTAAATTCTCTGAGCCATTGTGTGCTAAAAATACCTTCTATAGGCATATTAGATAAGGTAATATTTGTAAATTATATTTTCAAGTGGCATAAAAATGTCCTTTACATAAATGATACAGGGTAATATTAAAGTTAATTCTTTAAAAGAATTGATATTACAACACTATGCAACAATTGTTTTGTCAGGTGTTACCTAAAATTTATTTCCAAATTGGCTATGTGTTATCCTTTGTCTTTACTTCATCCAGTTCTATTCTTCTTCTTCCTTAATTCTGATATGAGCCCCAGAAGGTTGGCATCCTTGGACCATATGAGTCTGCACTTTAGCCCTACAGCTTCTTAGGGGGTATGACCCCAGGAGGGTATTAACTGGAGTTTAGTCAGAAGTGGGGGCATATATTATTCTTGACCTTCTCTCTGCCAGGTCACAGGGGCCTGAGTGTGTCTCTTCATTGAAGGCCACGTCCCTGTCTTGGCCCTTTCCAGATACTCCCACTGTTCTGGATCTGACAACCGCTTCCTCCCCCTGCCCATTTAAACCTGAGGAAGTAAGGTTCCAGCCTGAGCCAGACCAGGGGACGGAACTATTCCCTGTTCTGTTTTCCCAGTTCACCCTTGAGAACACCACTTTTATTAAACTGTCTTGAACTACCCAGTTTGAGTGTGGCATCTGTTCTCTGTCTGGATTCTCACCGGTACGTACAAGCGCATTTACATGTAGCGTAAGCAACCCTATCTGAAACATGTGAAAATGGGAAGTCCTTGAGAGAGATAAATTTTATGCTTGTTGAAATTCTTTAGTGTGTTCAGGGCAGTAGTTGAAGTGCTTGCTTTATGTGTGAATTGTTTGAGGATGTGAAAGTATGTCACCCTCTCGAATACAATTTTTGAAAAGGTGTTAAAGAGTATAGTGCCTTTTAGAAACACAAGGTCAGATTAGCATTCATTTGGATTTCACAAGGTAACTGAACGCAGATTTGAATTGTAAAGTAGCTGTAATTATCTTTTTACCAGACACAGGATCTTTTCCTGGCAACCAGAACCTTAATTATAGACATTGTGTTCAGTACAAACTTCCATGTTTTTGACAGGCTAAAGGATGAAAAGATACACAAGGACTTCCTGTTGTTAGTCTCAGTTTTTGTCTCTTCACATCTCTTTATACCTGAAACTATGACCCAAATGGGATTTCCACTGTATTATTCATGACATATTGTCTCCTTTAGAGGAAAACAAAAAACCATACCAAACCGAACAAAACAACACCACCAGCAACAAAAACTATGTCTTCAGAGAACAAGGCTGATTTTAGTGCTAAGAGGTAATTTATTGTTTTCACAATGATAAAAATCTTACTAAATAACAAAATGTGCCTAAACATTGAAATGTTTAGGTAAGGTGAATAAATAATAATGCCGCATAAAAATAGTAAAATGAAATAATTCTTAGGAATAAAGTGTAATACTTCAGACATATTAGAAATAAAGCACATCATAAAACTCAGGAAAAATGCCAGAGCAGAAATTTAAACTGCATTTCTTTTGGGGATGCCATTTCAGTGTCTGTGATATGTAGAAGTCACCAGAGTAGCTGTAGGTCATCTACATGATTCTGTTGCATTTAGTGGCAGAAATATTCACACTCGAGAAAACTGCAAACAAAGGAAGCATGCCTCAGTGTTCTGGATTTTTATTTCCCAATTTTTTTACACCTTATCTTTAGTTAGTTTTATACTTCCTAGCTTCTGTCTACCAATGTGACTAATAAATACTAATATTTTTATGGATGCCAGGGAAATATTTTGCTTAATCATTTATAAAATGCAAATCAGATTTTAGAAAATTAGTTACTCTGTTAACTTCTTTTATATTCTGATTTGAAATGAAAATATTGTTTGTAGCAATTACCTGGGTATTTAGGTGATGGTATGGATATGCCAAGGAAATGAAGAGAGACTTAATTTGTTTTAGAAATAAAAATTAAAATTAAAAGTATGAGAGGATAGGTTTAACATTTTTCAAAGAGGAAGTTGAATGGGAGGTTAGAAAAGTGTCCATTTTGTTCCAGACACGTAACAAACTTTGTTATTCATTATATGATTATATATAATGAAAGCCATATTTAGAAAACATTATTACCATCTTCTTGTCTTCCATCCCATCTACTTTCATACTGGGGGAAATAGCCTCAAATTTAAAAGCGATAAAACAGAACATGAGCCTGCAGTGTTGCAACTCAGAACGCAGGCATCTCTGGGAGTGTCTTAATCAGCGGGGGTGGCAATGATAATATACCACAGAGTAAGTGGCTTGCACAATACAAGTTTAGCTGCGGAGACTGGAAAATCTGAGATCAAGGTGATGGCAAGGCAGGTCTCATTTTGTGACCTCTTTTCTTTTGGCTTGTAGGTTTCCACTATCTCCCTCTGTGCTTGGATGATGATGATGATGATGATGATGATTTTCAATGAAAGGGGAAAGAGATTTCTGGTCTCCCTTTTTCTTGTAAGGGCCCTAATGTCATCATGGGGCCTTATGATGTTATTTAACCCTATTTACCCCAGCACATTGGGAGTTAAGGCTTCAACATATAAATTTGGGATCTTACAAACATTTAGTTTATAAAAGAGAGGGTACTCTTTTTAAATCAGTTGATCAACTGTTTTTTGAATAAGGTAATGAAGGAAGTTATCTCATGGGTGCTTTTCTTTTCTTCCTTCCATCCTCCCTTCCTTCCTTCTTTCCTTCCTTCCTGCCTTCCTTCCAGCTTATGTGTAACGATGGGTAAATAATGTGTTGTGAATGTTCCTCACTCAGGGAATGCATGGTCATTTCTCATCTGATGTGCAATTATGTTGTTTTTTTCTAATTAATGAATTTGAACATTTGTACACATTATATACTTTAATAGTACAAGATGGTTTTTCAATATCATTAAGCATATTAAAATTTTAGCCTGAAATTTAGTATCCAGCTGTCAGCCCCTCATGTCACATGTTTTTAGGCTCTGGGGTGAGAATTTAAAAGGACAAAAAATAAATGCTGATTGATTTTAGACTTACCTTCTGGTCACTTCTTTTTTAATGTAATTTTAAGCTTTTAAACATAATGTGCATATAAGTTATTTGCTTTATAAGGATACATATATGGATAAATATTTATTATCATTATATAAATAATTAAAATGATTATTTAAAAGTAAGAATGGGACTTAGTAATACAAATTAAAGAATAACATGTGAAAACAGTGAATAATTAAATTTAAGGATAATTTATGTTTTTAGGAGTAAATATGAAATTAATCAAAAATATTTGAAGAGGAAGCGAGAAACTTGGAGAGTTAGGCTGACAGAATATTCACATGTAGCTTCAGAGAACATAATTATGAATGGAACAGAGGGATAAATAATCTAATACTTTTCACATATACGGTTTTATGTTAAGGTCCTAGCCTTTCTTTTAAAACCCCCTCTCACCTTATTATGTTCTTAAACTATTTTTAAAAATCCTTTTGATTTGAATAAACTAGGCTTTGTATGTCATATACATTGTTGGTTTTCAAGAACTCTACTGGTATGTTTTAGAATACTTACTTGCTCAAGTCTTCCTTTCTATGCCAGTCTTAGAAGGAAGCTGGTGTACATTTATCATCCTCCTGGGAGGGTACTTCAGGAATATGTCACATCCTAGTGAAATGAGATATGGATATGATCGATGGTAGTAAGTTGATTCATTATGTTGATTGATATCATGATAATTTCTCACAGGACGTTATAAGATATCTAGGATTGTGACAATGCCTATCACCAGATAAGTCTTAAAAGATAGGCCCAACCCCACCAGTTCAATTTATGAAGAACTTGGTCTGGGGCCATGTGACATCTCAGGACATTTCATCCTACTCATAATTAAAATGCATACTTTATTATTAGTTAATTTTAGTTTATTTGGACCCATCAGAAACCTTGATATTTGCTTCCCTTGAGTTTTTTGTTAACCCTAATACATAAAATCACACATTGAAATATGGTCCAGGAAATATGCAGAAGTGTAGTGAGTTGAACTCAAATAATATCATTAGGACCATATGATATCATTGCAAAAATGATTTTGCAAGTAATTACTTTGCATACAGATAAAGAACAGAGTCTACCAGAGAAATCTAATACTGTCCCACAGCAGTAATTATTGAAATTTGGGGCACATGAGTTACTGATGCAGTGGGTAGATATAATTCCTTTCAGACACATATGACAACCTGTTAATGGGCTTTGATGAAACATTACTACTGAGAGACATTACATAAGCTGGGAACCAAATACCTTTCCCGTCACAGGTGTATTAGAGAGATATTGCAATAAAGATATCAGTTTGGCAAAACTCACTAATAATATGGAAATGAATTACAGGAATTCACCACCCATATACCATCGGCATTGACAGGTCACAACTCTGTTTTGGGACAGGCAATAGAATCCCCAGAAAAATTGCCAGTTAATATTGATAAATCCTAAATACTTTCCATGCTAAAATGAAGCAAGCTGCCTTGTTGACTGATGAAAGTCTCAATATAAAAAATGCAATGCCATTTAGAAGTCTGCTGCTATTTGTCTGAAAGAAGGTATAACTTTCATGGAGGAAGGAAAAGATAAATCTGTGCATGGAGCAGAAATGAAGACAGTATATCTGGAATTGGAGACAAAATTGACTTTCACTCCTAGGTTAATATTTGGATTTTGGCCAATGGCCTTGTTGCATAGTCTGGAAATTGGGTCCTAGATTATAGGGCACTTCAGAACACCTCTATTTGGAGAATACAAAAATGGAAATCTTTGTGGGAATTCTGAGCATATTAAGGTGGGCCTTGATAATGTCCACCAACTGCTAGCTCAGAAGAGAATTGTAACACCAAGATAGATCATCTGATTTGGTCTCAGATTTACTAAACACATATTATAATGATTGATAATATGTTACTATGTCTTTTATCATGCATTAAATACATGGGTAGGTAAAAGTACAGTTTTGAGTATGCAAAACAGTTTATTCTTATATAATTAGTTATTATTTATTGTATTATTTTCCATATGAACTACTGTATTATTTTCCTACTGTTGTCCACCCCTGTATTATAGAAGTTACTCTAATATAAATTTTAAGAACATGTTGAGAAAGAGTGATAAAGGGATATTGCCAATGACCAGTAGGTGAAGTTGGGGCAGAAGGAGGATTAAATAGCCAATTCTTTTTTCTCTCATCTATGTCCTAGAAGGCCAAAAGATCTGTGGTCAAATACCCCTGTAACAATGAACTCAGACATTTATAGAAGAAGAGAGAATCCAAGGTAAATGAGAATTGGGCCAGCAACTGAGTTCTAGAGTACACATCTATATGTCAATGTCAGTATTGACTCTTGAATAACTGGTATTAATGAGATGTACCTAAACAAGATATGGGAGATAGGCATGCATTCCCAAGTGCACTAGCTAAGACAAAAAACTGCAAGAAGCCGAGATTAGAATTCCCTAAGCTGAGGTTGACCGCACCTAGCCATCATCACCACTTTGGCCACGCACACGCACATCCCAAGGAGAGAATGATTTTTAGAAATTCGGGTGCTGAACCTATCTATGCTGTTGCTGTATGCTATACTTTGCCTTGTCTAATTTCTTCACTCTACCAAATTTATTGCAGAAAGAAGCTATTGTGTCTCAAGAAAGTGGTCAAAATCTGAACCCAGGATTACTACATCTAGGACAGTAGAGTGGTGTTATAGTTAAAAATCACATATTCTCATGGCAATGTTATCAGGGCCCTGAAGGTTGTAGGATTGTTTAGGTGCCTTACTTCAATCTCTGATAAAAAGTGTCCAGTCTTCTCTTGTCTTTGAGCAAGCATCCACTGATGACCAATCCTGGCTTTTGTTTGTTTGTTTGTTTTAGACAAGGTACTGACATTTGTTGCTGAGTCTGTAGCTCATCAAATTCATGGGTTGCTCTCTGTTGGCTACAACTCTTAGGAGTTCACCTAGTGTGGCTTTTGACAATCTTGGATTCAGTGCTGCAAGATCTGTCATGTGGCACATTTAATGGTCCTCAGTTGCTCTGCAGGGAACCCCTCCTTTGCTTCATGGCATCTGGGATGCAACAGAGGACTCTGCACTTCTCGAAAATGCTTGAATTTTTCCCATTTTGTGTCCTTGTAAGTGATAAACAATCCCCACGTGTGGCTGGCTATTTCTAGCTTCTGCTGGCTTCAGAGTTTCTGCCCAGGCAGGGAACGTAGGACACATTTCTTAGTTCCTGTCCTTTTCCTTCTGAATTCCCCTGTAGATCATCTAAGTCAAAAGCCTATCTTTAATTGTTCCTTCCTGCTTGGAAGATAACTCCTACGTCCTATGTCGTTTCTTTTTGGTGTACTCCCACTTTTTCCGTTACCTGAGATCATGATTGAATACTAAAACCAGAGAATTTATTCATTCCACAGCAAGTAAAATCAGTATCTGCTATAAGCCATGCTTTATTTTAAATGCTGGGATTATAGTTGTGAAGAAATTAGATGAGATCATTGATATCACTGAAATTGTATTTTAGTGAGGAGAAACAGAAAAAATGAGTGCATCAAAAAGAAAATTGCAGAATTTGAGAAACGTTAGAGAATAAAACGATATGACTTGGTAGGTACCTTAGATCGAGAGGTCAGAGTAAGCTACACTGAAGTGGTACATTTGAACAGAGACCTGAATAAAAGAGTGATAGAGTAAGGTGTGCAGGGATGTCAGGGCAGAGAAATCTGACATAAACATTCAGGGTAACATTTCTGGTTATAGAAACAGTAAGAAGGTCTAACCTTCTTACTGTAGAAGAAGAGGTTAGATTAAAGAGTTCGGTACACAGCAAGCCACATAGGAAGTTTTTACCATTATGAAATATTTGGATTTGAGTTCATACAAAAAACAAACAAACAAAAACAAACAAACAAAGTCCTGGCTGGTGTGGCTCAGTGGACTGAGTGCTGGCCTGTGAACCAAAGGGTCACTGGTTCAATAGCCAGTCAGGGCACATGCCTAGGTTGCAGGCCAGGTCCCCAGTGGGGGCACGTGTGAGGCAACCACACACTGGTGTTTCTCTTCCTCTCTTCTCCCTCCCTTCTCCTCTTTCTAAAAATAAATAAATAAAATCTTAAAAAAATAAAAACAAACAAAAAAATTTGGGGCACATTTCAAGCAGAGATGTCACTTTTTTAATTTATATTTTTTAAAGGTCACTCTGGTTTATTTTAGCGTTCTATGCCCAGAGTGGAGCAGGATAAAAGAGCGAGCAGTGAGATCTGTTACTGAAGCTTTTTGTGCAATCTAAGTGGTGATTTATGGAGAGAAAAGAATATCCGGGGGCTATCTTTTTGAAGTAGAGCATGGAGGACTTACTGATGGATCGGTTGCACTGCATGAGGGAAATGAAAATAGGATGAGTTTATATTTTTGGTTTGAACAAGTAGTTAGATGGTGGCTCTATTTATGGAGATGGGCAAGGTAAGAAAGTAATGATTTGGGTGGGGGTGGGAGGAGGTGAGGGGAGATTGTTACACTTTTTTCTTTTGTTCAATTTTAGTTTTCCTCTTAGCTGTCAAGAAGTTAGTTTATTATATTAGTTTGAATATTAATGAAGACTTTCAGTTTGGTGCCCCAAATTGCTGGTCGCTAGTCATTTTAGTGTAGGAAGCTGTCATGAATAGGGATATATGGAAAGAGAAGGCCTAAGATCTACCTCTGGAATACTACCATATTTAAACTTTGAATAAAGGAGGGGGTGGATAAGAAGGGTGGTCCGCGATCTCAGGAAACCTGGGAGAGTATGTGGCATAGAGGAGAATGGAGGAAACATTTCAAGAAGGAGTGAGTGGTCTCCTCTGTAGAGTGCTCCTGAGAGGCAGAGCGAGGTGAAGGGGTATATGTAAGACATCTTCCGTTTAAACCCCCAGATCCACTCTCTCTCCTGCCCGCATGTTCTCCCAGGAGGCTGAGATGTACAGACTAATCAAGAACTCCCCAGATCTCTGGCTTTTGTCAGCTGAGCAAACCAGAATCTGTGACATGAGATCTGACCCAGAGAGGAGAGGAAAGTCAGGTGTTTATTCCTTACCTCATTTCTTGAAGGCTTGCCTTCGGCTGGGGGTGTTCCTCCAATGCAAGGCATAGCTCCTCCCGAGATGGACCCTCTCATTGGCTATTTCCTTTCTGATGAGGAAATGCAGCTCCACTGTTAACTGACCGTGGGTACTATTTTATCCCTGCAGTTTTTCTAGAGTCTGTATGGTTTGTAAATAAACCCTGTATTCAACCTTCTGTGAATTTCACTAATTTTTTTAACGTTACATTTCCTGTTGCAACCCTGACTGAGACAGTGCACATGCATGAGATTGAATTATAGTATAGATGTCATAGTTGTCTTTCACAAGAATGGTTCCAGCATTATGAAGTGACTTGGAACCCCAAAGGATTATGTGCACAGGGAAAATGATGAGGAATTAGAAACAGAGGCAGAACATATTTTTAGGATGTTTGCTTTCAAGAGTTTCTGAAGAAGATGGCATGTGGTGAAGAAAACATTACTAAGAATGAAAGCAAAATGAAAGAAAAAATACCCTTCTAGTGAGAGAATTGTCCATATATGCTATGCAGTTAGGTTGTCTTCTTACAGAAAAGAAACTTGGACTCTGGAACTTGCGGAGGGATGGAGAGGTGTTCTGCATGAGCACTGGGGAGGGAAGGCGGAAGCTGTTCTTAGTTCAGCCCAGTTGTTTCTTCTGGAACAAAGAGGAAACAAAGGTAGAGAGAGGGAACTTTGAGACTGTGATTTTCCCAGATTTTTATGGTAGGGAAAAAAATGCAGGGATTAAGGAGAGAGGCTCTGTTCACTGATTTTCCTTTTTGAAAGTGGTATTTTGCTAAGCTATACAAAGGTTATGTATCTTCAGAACATGAGCATTAAAGTATAGTGTGCATTTGAATAGTACTACCCTATTTTATCACTTATTTTATAATACCCTTTATCTTTCAACATAAAATTGACTACACTTGAAAATAGCAGCTAATTTCAGACTTTAAAAGTTGTTCTCGATTTCTTAAAATCTATGCTTTCAACAATCTACATTTAGTCTCATAAGCAAAGGTGTTGGTGTAAGATAATCTGTGGAAAAAACGAGAGAAATGGAACAGCTATGAAATCAAGACCGCCTGGGGAACAGGGGGTGGTGGAGACCTGCTTGCTGAGCCTCATCCCTGAGGTCTCATTTATTTATTTCCCAATGAAGTAAATATGAGGCTTTAGAGAAGAGAGAAAACAAGGCTGAGAGTAAAGAAACTAAGCAGGTGTAAAGTTTAACGTGTAGTCACATAAATGTGGTCACCTCCGAGTAGAGTCCTGTCGACCCACCAGGAGCCAGCCACCTGCAGAAGACATGCGCACTCCACCACGGACCCAAAACACAACATGCACTGTAACAAGGGAAGAATAAAACCAAAACTTCCAAGGCCTTGCATTTTTTCTTAAAATTACTTTAAAAAGGAACATGTATTTGTATTTTTTATTTACATTTTATATTTTTGTACATATTGATAGGGGTCAGCCATTTTTAACGATCTCAGGATGACCAAACCAAACTCGGGAGCCTTCTGGGCCCTAATTCCCACTTTACTTCTGCTGTGACCATGTTCGTTATCATCTCAAAGGACAAAACAAAAACTTGTACAAAAAAAGCAACAACAACAAATCTTATTCTGTGCATTACAGTAACTTTTTGTGTATGTACTTAGCTCTACTATAAGTAGTTAGTTTGTATGAGATGGTCAAAAGGGCCAAAGATAAAAGGTTCCTTTATTCCCCATTTTTTGTCTATGAAGTTGCTGTTTATTATTATTATAAACATTATTATTATCACCACCATCATTATTTGGCCTGTTTGATGTGTGTGTGAAATGGTATTGTCCAACTATAAATTGGAATTTTATTTTGAGGAGTTGTTCTAACAAAAATAAATAAAGTGTGGTCAGTGAAAAAGACCAAACCCCTTAAGCTTTCTGCCTTGTCAAACAATGATCACAATGATCTTGACCTTCTTCACAGATCTTCTGTGACCAGCACAGTTCTATGAGATGCCTCATTAGTTCGTGGGAACTGGCAATGACATGCCACTACATTTATATTGCCTTTGAAGGAGTTCCTCATTTTCATTATTTTCCTGATGCACTTGATGGATTCATTTGAATAATTAAGTTGGGTTGCGGCATAGCAAAAATAAAATTTTTGCAACGTATTTTGTGGTTTCTCTGTAAAAGAACTATATAATATAGATAATAAATACAACCTCTCTATGTCAAATATTAAAGCTGTAATGCTATTAGATTCTGAAGATTAGCAAACACATGTAATTTTTAATTATATTTCCATATATCATCAAGTTGATGAGGGGCTAGACTTTGAAAATACATTGAAAAGCTTATAAAATTATGTTTTGTTCTATAAATGTTAAGGTATTACTAGTTATAAATATGTGCAGAAGCTGGCTTTAATTATTTGTCCAATAGCGGTGGCATCTATTTGAAACAACAATTATTAACAATAAATCTGAACAAAGGGTTTATAATCATGTAATTAAAAAGTTTTGTGTCATTAGACTCTTTAGTTGTCGATTATGTTGTGAATGCCAACAGGCTTGCTGACCAGAACAAATATTTGAAACCCATACTGTTTGCTTAAGAAAGCAGAGCAGTATTTCAGCTTAATAGGCTTATTCATTTCCTTCCAGGGAAAAGCACAATAAAAATGAGAGAGCAATAGGCACTGCCCACAGGAAACTGCAGTTTTATAACAATTAAAAACACACAGACAAGCATAAAAGGCAAAATGCCATATATCAAAGGAAACCACTTAAAATTAATATTAATTAATATAAACAAGTCATCACGTTGTTAAGATTTAAAGAATTTTAATCAATGATATTTCTGTTATCTTCATTTAACTTCCAAAACTGTTAAGGAAAAGGTTATGGTATATAAAATTCAAAATGAAATATTTAGCCCTGGCTGGTGTAGCTCAGTGGATTGAGCGCGGGCCTGTGAACCAGAGTATCGTGGTTCGATTCCCAGTCAGGGCACATGCCTGGGTTGCAGGCCAGTTCCAAGCAGGGGACTCAAGAGAGGCAACCACACATTGATGTTTCTCTCCCACTCTTTCTCCTTCCCTTCCCCTCTCTCTAAAAATAAATAAATAAAATATTTTTTAAAAAATGACATATTTATTACCATGAAAGCCAATATGTAAATTAGGTGTACTCCCATGATGTCTGTGCATCTCTAAACAATATAGAAAATCTGAATTGTTTAAAGATGTTTAGATTAATGGCTTACCTTGTTTAACTAGTCACACTGCCTACTTTGCGTCTATGACCAATGGGATATAAAAGATGGCATTGGGTACTCTTTCTTAGACATCCAGTAGACTAAGATTTCCCACACATTTTTTGATAGTTCATAACCAAAAGATGAAGGGCATCTTCCCAATGGAGAAATGATTCCACAGAGCTGCATACAGAAGGCTTGTTGGCCCCAGTGCTGGTACTTTCTTTCTGTGGCTGTGGTATGTCTTTGCATTTATTACAGCCTTATGTGAATGGGTTTAGGAAGCTGATGAGTTATTTCAGTTACTCAACTCTGCATATTTGCTACAATTACACCATCTTGAGGAACTCAACATTTTAGATCTATCAATGTATCTAATCATCTGTCTATGGAGGTATTCATACTATACTTAAGAAATAAGCTCTCAGTAGGTTATTTTGGATAAACCACCAGTGACTGAAACATTCTTAGAGAAATGGGCTAAATTGAGAAAGGTCTAGGATTCCTAGGACAAAGTTAAATTGGCCTTTAAAGAGAAATATACTGAAGAAAAATGACTTATCGGTCTACATTGGCCTCTTTAAAGGAATGAAGAGTAGGAATAACATGTGACTCGTATACCTAACACAACTTCAGCAGAAAGGTTAAAGCACACACATGTATGCACACATCTTCACTGATAGTCAGAACCATGTGACAGAACAAAGAATGATGATAGGAAAGAATACATGCTGGTCCCCAAGTGGCTCTGAAATGTGATCCAGATGTGAGCAGAGCTAACTCAAGGACAATGTCCAGGATCTTGGCAGCAGAAGCTTGAGGAATGAACTTATGGGGAACTATGGCCCCCTACTTTATGAAAATTTATGGTTGCAGAATGTGATTTGCAGAGTTGCTCTGTAAGAAACAAAATTTTATGTATAAAAAATATAGCTGCTCTCAAATATGTAGTTAGTCTGAATTTAAACCTTCTTCGACTTGATTAGGGTTGCACTGGTAGGGGAAGATGAGTATTGCATGCTTGTAATATGAAAGAAGGCATCTGCTTATACGTACAAGAGACCTGGAATCCAAAGGCTTGGCCACTAATGCTCCAATTCATGACATTTGGTATATGGCATGAGGCCGTATTTGTTGGGGAGGCTGAGAAAATTTTTAGTTTAAAATATTGTAGTTGTAACTGATATAGTTTTAAATAATCTTTATCTAAATAATAACAACTGCTGTTTGATTTAATACTGTTGTAACTGGCAAGATTACTTTTATTTATTTTAACAAAACTTAAGACAACATGGCTAAAGATGCCCAGCTATACCGGGATATTGAACTAAAATTCCTATATCTTCTAATGGAAGCCAATAGGTGAGAGGTGGCACTAGATGTGGTTAATAATCAACCCCACAACTGTTGCATCCAATCAATCTATTGATAGTTTTCATGAAGTTCAAATTTCGGTGATGGGAGGAGGAAAAAGAGTTGACATATTGTTTATCATTACAAACAAGTTTGTTCAACTGAAATGTTTCTTTCAAGTAATAGTTAACCTTATTGGATGGAGCAAATCATTATCATTTTGATGTTTGTCCTCCTGATTTTTATGTTTCTGGTGGTTTATAATTTGACGATGAAGCACATTCTGTGTGAGCGGGAAGGAGCCCTGGGAGTCAGTCCTGGAAGGATCTTAGGCTGTTTGCTGCTTACTTTTGCTTTCTCTTACACAACTGTATCATTTATATTATTAAAGTCTTATGTGCATGTCCTCTGAGAAGTTCTGTGTGTCCCTTCAATCATGAGACAACATGAAATTCATGCATGAGAAAAGGCCAGGAATGTTCTGATGTTGGCTGTATCTTAACATGGGTGAGGGGGAGGTTTTTCACTTTTCTCTTTTTCATACATTATTTTTTTAATGTGTGTGCATATGCACATATATCTCCAAAACACACACACACACACAAACACCACATTTTGCTGAAGTATTCACAGTGTGTACACAAGTATATACCTTCTATACTTTCAGAGCCAGAATAATTTTTAAAGTTTATAATTAAGTTTTAAAATTTATTTATTTATTTATTTGTAGAGACGAGGAGGGAGGGAGGGAAAGAGGGACAGAAACATCAGTGTGTGGTTGCCTCTCATGTGCCCTTTACTGGAGACCTGGCCCTCAACCCAGTCATGTGCCCTGACGGGGAATCGAACCAATAATCTTTTGGTTTGAAGGCTGGCACTCAATCCACTGAGCCACACCAGCCAGGGCTTATAATTAATTTTTAACAGGAAACAAATGTATTTTTGTGTTTTATTGATTCCATAAAAAAATCTGTCTCTAAAATTAGCATTTAGGAGCATTCAGATATTACTCAATAATTGACAAACTAATTCATTTTAAATGTAAATAGGATGGTCAAAACATTTATAATACATATCATAGGCATTTTCAAGCTAATTATACCACAGATCTCTTATTATTAGTGCTCAAGAGAATTTATATGTATCACAATATAAATAAAAAAATATATGCGAAAGCCATAATAGTTTGGTGTTACATTTTGTAGTTAAAGTATAAATCTTTCAAGAAGTTATTCTTATGGCTTATGTTTTCACTGGCATATATTAAAACAATATTTTATGTCTTACATTGATTATTTATAAGAGGTCTTATTAAGGTAGAGATTGAGAGGAAGGAGGGGTTTGCATGCACATGCAAGACTTTGCACGGTACTGTTCTTGGCATTGGATCACGTTATTTGCTAAAGTCTTATTGTTTCTCTGACTTGGGAGCATAAGCAGTGCCTTTCTAACTCTCCCTAAAATACTTTGGTTCTCTTACTTTAAACTATTTAAATAAGGAGTATAAGTTTTGCACCAAAAAACTAAAATAATAGCTTATATTTCAATATCAACTTAGCTAAATTATTATAACTTTCAAAAAGTGTTATGTGCTTCTATTTTTTATAGACTTCAAAGTATGTCTCTGTTTCTTAATCCTCATCCTGATAACATGTCTAGCTATCCGAAAAGCAAGAAAAATAATTGGTCTATACTCCCAGGCATGTACTCCAACCCAGGATAGCAGTGAATGTTGCCCAACACAAAGTTGTAAATATACTTAAAAGATTATGAGTTTTGTGACTGTGTGTCACAATGTATTTATCATGTGGCCCAACGACTCTTCTCCTTCCAGTGCGGTGCAGAGATGCCAAGAGACTGGACACCCCCGCTGCGCTTTCTTAGGGCCTCTCCCACTGTAAATTTTGATTATGAGATCTAAAAAGGATACTTCATAGCTGTTTTATTTTATTTTATTTTTAAAATTAAAAAAATATTTTTAAAGTTAAATTTATTTTTAAAACTAAATGTTAATAAAGTGACATTTATTACCAATGTCACTTCAATAAAGTGACACTGGTTAATAAAATTATGTTTCAAGCATATAGTTCTTTCTGTTTTTTAAGGATTTTATTTATTTATTTTTAGAGAAAGGGGAAGGGAGGGAGGAAGAGAGAGGAAAACATCAATATGTGGTTGCCTCTCCTGTGGCCCCCACTGGGGAACTGACCTGCAACCGGTTCCCTGACTGGGCCTTGAGTGGTCATCAAACCAGCAACCCTTTGGTTCAAAGCCCATGTTTAATCCACTGAGCTGCACTAGCCAGGGCTTTTAACTATACAACTCTATGATACATCACTAGCTTCCTACACCAGATTTGGGAAAAACAGGATATTATTTGTATCATCTACAAAATATAATGCCATATGTTTGAAAACAATTAACCATGGTCATAGCCTATATTATTTGTGTAACCTAAATTTAGAACATGACACATTTTTGCCTAGTATCTATATATGTAATAACCAGATTGATGAAAATATGACATTATATGAATAATTGCATATCAGAACATAAATAAAAATATATTGAAGGCCATAATACTTTAGTGTCATATTTTGTAATTAAAGTATAAATCTTTCACTATATGTACAATATTTTGTCTTAGTTTGATTATTTTTTTAAAGATTTTATTTACTTATTTTTAGAAGGGAAGGAGAGAGACAGAGAGAGAGAGAAACATCAATGTATGGTTGCCTCTAGTGTGTCCCCTACTAGGGAACTGGTCTGCAACCCAGGCATGTGCCCTGACTGGGAATTGAACCGCTATCCTCTGGTTCTCAGGCCTGTGCTCAATCCACTGAGCTACACCAGCCAGGGCTTGATTATTTATAAAAGGTATTTTAAGATAGATTTTGAAATTTTCAGAACATCTAAGGTTAATCTGAGGTGGTCTCTGTGGGGAAGTGGGAGGGGAAACAAGCTGAGTATCTGTGTGTGGTCATGGGGACCCAGGATATCAGGCATAAATGCTCAGCATTCAGTTGACTAGACTACAGAGGTCCTTTTAAATTCTTAATCAGGCAAGTAGCAGAAATGAAACTATTTGGGGTGAAGAATAATATAGCAGTAATGTGCACTATAGAGAAACTGGAAAAATGGAGTCATTACAACCTGAGCGAAATGTTCTAATTATTAGAGAAAGGTACAAAGAAAATGAATAAATGAAATGTAAAGATACAATTTTATCATCTGAATAAATATAAGCAGGAGAGACATTATTGTAATACAAATTTGGGATTTTGGTTTGGGTAAGTGCAAGAATGTGATGCATTTAATAAAATGAGAAATTAAATGTACAGGGGAAACCTAGGAATTCTCTTTTAGGTGAGTGGAGTTTGAAGTGGAAAAGAAATACTCAGTATTTAATAAATATTTGGATTTACTATATGCTACACATATTCTGAGCACTTTAGATATATTTATCTTAATATCAAATTAAAACAATTTTAAAATATAGAACTATATATTATATACAACATAAAATATTGTTATATATTTATAACAAATAATTTTAGATAACTATCAATATCTAAATTACAGCTGCAGGCTTTTCCATGTGATCATCAGGAATCACTATTTTTATCACAGACACTTCGATAGAAAAAGATCAATAATAATTTTGAAATAACTTTGTCTAGAGACTAGTGTAGATAAAACCAAGCTGCCTCATTCCTCTAAACATATATTTATGTTAGATTTCATTGCAACCTTCGGAGGACAAAGGTTAAATGTTAGAGATCAGTCATGGACTTAGTACCAAAGTTACAAAATATTTACCCTGCACTTTTGACAACCAGGTCATTTCTCCTTAAAAGAGTCTGGCAGCATTTTATAGGCATCTCCTACTCTTACATAAATGACTATCCTCTTGGATCTGTGCGAAAGGTTTCATGTTTTGCTTCTCCCATACTTATACTGATTGTGAATTTGGATCATTCTATAGTAACATCACAGCATAATCTACAGTACAAAGTCACGCCATTTCTTTCAGTGTTTCCAGTTAATTCCAGTAAGAGTAAAAATAGTCTTTTGAGCAAAAATGTCATTCACTTCAAAATTTCTCAAAGATGTGAACCCAAAACTAAAACCATACCCAACTAGCAAAGATTGAGTTATACTTTGCACACCTATTGACTGATAGATCTGAAACAATTCACAGCCATACATGGCAACTTTGTAACACTTAGGAAACAACAAACTGTCAGAGATGTGTTTGACACATTTGAAAGACAGTTTCTTTCTTTGCCACCTTCCCTTAGTCTTCTGATTCTCTCTCCATTTTCCCTCTTCCCGCTCCTCACTCCTGGCCGCTTTCCTCGTGTCCTTGGTGTGCTCCTCCATTTCTGGTCCTCTCCTCGCTGCGTTTTTACTTTGTCTCCTGTTTTAAATATCACTCGCAACACTTATTTTACCTTTAATCTCTCCCTTTTCTTCATGACTTTACCCAATGGTGTTATTATGTAAAAGTAGGCTTGAATTTGATACTAAGATGAAGTACCTGTTTAACAAAGTGACAGTATAATCATTTTTCCTTTTGGCCCCATACTGTAGGAACAGGCAGAATAATGTATGCATCAATATTTTGTATCACTGAACTTTTCACAATGGCAGATTTCGTATTCTAAAAAGATGAATTTTGTGCTTTTTTTCTAAATTGGAAAAATTTAGAAAATGCTTGTATATCATTTTAAAAGTGCTCAAATTAAAAAAAATTGTACTGCGTAGAAATTCTGACTGATAACTCATATATGGACCATTATTGTTTAACTTTTAAGATGGCATACCATGCTATTTGTTGTAGTTTGTAGTATTTGCTAGTTGTTAAAGTTTTTACAAACTGTCACAGTTTTTTTGTCTTTTAATATCATAATCTGATACAGCCTGGCTGTTTCTCAAAAGTGAAGCATCTAGTCTTCACTGGTGTTAATCCAACTCCAATGACACAGAAGTAACATGAAGAATTAGTTCATACAATCATTTATATACATTCCCAGTTAAAATGGCCACGTAGTATATGTAAACAATATATATGTATATATTTTTAAGATTTTATTTATTTATCTTTAGAGGGGAAGGGAAGGAGAAAGGGAGAGAAATATCAATGTATGGTTGCCTCTCGTGCATCCTCTGCTGGGAACTGGCCTGCAACCCAGGCATGTGCCCTGATTGGGAATCGAACCATGATCCTTTGGTTCTCAGGCCCATGCTCAATCCAGTGAGCTACACCAGTTGGGGATGAGCAATATATTTTTAAATCACAGCACTCTGTTAAACAGTCACCTAGTTCCCTTTGTTGTTTTAGAGATGTAGAAGCTGAGATCCGGGGGGTTGGGGCTGAGGGATGCCCATGCATTGAGACCATGGTGGTGTTCATAGACTGGTGGTGCTGAGCAGGGCTGGATCCTTTACTTGGGGGATTTTGAAATTTCCTTCTGCTTGAAACAAAGCAGCAACAAGCAAACAAATGCATAAAAATAAAGATAAGGATTCAAAAATTCCCTCTGCCACTATGGAAACCTAAGTTAGTATAGTGATCAGTAATTCTCATTTTCATGTACCTCACTAATTGAATGCTACAGGGGATTTGAATGAAATTTAGTCCTATTACAGTTTTTGGTGGCTGTGTGATGCTCATAAATAAGTCCTTGAGATAAATAATTATGAAATAATTTTAATTTACTATGAAAATATTTGATTATTTGTCTATTCCTTTGGGATTTAAATATGGTGTAGATTGAGAAAATATTTTGATATCTTAAATTTAATTGAAGTTACAATAAATGGAAATGCCCTTTTTTCTTTTTAAAATTTATTATTATTTTTATTTAATTATTATTCACGTACAGTTTTATGCATTTTACTCCCATTCCAGCCTACGCCCCTTCTCCTCATCCCCCTCCCATCCCCCCCAAACTTAGTTTTTGTTCATGTGTTCTTTATACTTGTTCCTGTGAATCCTTCCCCTTAAACAACAAAACAAACAAGCAAGCAAAATATAACCAAAGACCCTGAAATAGAGAATAGGCTGACAGGGACCAGAGGAGAGAGGGGAGGGAATTTCAGGGTAAATGAAATGTCTTAAGAAACTATGCTAAGCATTTATAATGACCATTAGCCTACAACCTCTTTGATTTGACTGGGCTGTTTGAGTCTTCCTTTCATACTGTCTTGGAGTGGAAAGCATCTTGAAATTATTCCATCTCGTAAGTTTATAATTAATTATATTCACTGCTAAGACAGTACACATCCTTCATTTGCACAGCCATCTGCTCCGTTTACAGACATGCAGCACAGGTTCCTGGGCTTACTAAGGGACTGGACCGCATTGGCCAGGAGCGGCTCTGGTGGGGGCTGCCCCGTGTTTGCGCGGTGTTTGCCTTTGAATCGTCACTGCCCTGGTTTAATTCTGTCTCTAGCAAGTCTAGTCATTTGAAAATAGTAGATGTTTAAAATGTATTTATTTTTCTTAGCATTTACTACTCCTTGGCCAGAGCTTCAATTTTCAAATGCAGATAGAATCCATTCATGTTCTTGGTAGTCCATGTTTGGGTGGTGGACATCTGAAAATTAAAATACCCCCTTGATCCATGTGGAGATGTAAAGTAGATATTTGGTCATGTAATTATGAACTTGTGGGGAGAGAGCTGTGACAGAGATGTAAAGATATGTTGGAATATGGAGTTGTAGTGAGTAAAATAAAAAAAGAGAGAAGTGGTGGTTAGGTAGTTAAATGTGCAAAAATAACATATGAAAAAGTTACAGTTATTGCTAATAAGAGAGAAAAAGATGTGACCTTGAAGGATAGGAGATTCAAAGAGGGAGGTCCAGGAATACAGTTTTAGGGTCCTGGGAGAATGGGGATGGTTCGAGTAATGCTGAGGAGGCTGACAGTGACCCAGGAAATAAAATATTCCAAAAGGAGCAGAAGAACCTTGGGATGTAGATGAATGCAACAAGGAGCCGTAGGAGGTGAGAGAGTCTGAAACCATGAGACTCAAAATTAAATGTATTTTTCTTTTTGTTTTTTTTATTGTTGTTCCTTTACAATTGTCTCACCTGTTTCCCCAGTGCTCTCACCTGCCCCATCCCCCCCCCCAGGCTACTCCCACAATCAGTTCCCCCCATTGCTTGTGCCCATGAGTCCTCTATTCCTGTTCCTTGGTTTGCCCCTTCATCCCCCAACCCCTCCCTGACACAAACCTTGGCTCGTGGGGTCTGCAACATTATGGATGAGATATGACAAATTCACAGGGACTACCCCTGTGGAGGAAAAGGGACTGCACGGCCACTCTCTAAAGAGGACGAAAAGCCTTGGAGTGGCCTAGCCACTCTCTCAAGAGGAGAGCACCTCGACCCTTGCCTTGACAAGCTTTTATTGCTTTTCTGGGCACCTTACATGATGGTCCTCACTTACTATGCACAGGTTCACTTTAGGTGGTTACCTTTTACAGAAAACAAAGGAGTGGATGCCACTAATCACATCACAGGAGAAGGATATTTGCAAAAGCAAGGAGAAGAGTGGTTGAAAGGTTTCGTCCTTGGAAGGTTTAACACGGATTTTAGGAAGTTACTTTAAAGATATGCAGTAAACATTTGCTGCCTCAATTCAGGGTAAGGTAGTTTTAGCAAAAAGCAAGTCTTAAAGCAGCCTGGGTACAATGCAGACCTGATTCCCCATAGGAGAACCTATCTGTGGGTGTGGGTCCTGTCTGGGCCCACGACACGCAGAATGGTCTTCTATACCTCCCCTCTGGCCCCTGTCAGTTTGTTCTTCATTTCCAAGTCTCTGGTTCTATTTTGCTCCTTTGTGTTTTGTTGATTAGGCATTAAATGTATTTTTCATATTTGTTTTACTTACTGCCACTCTCCTCTTCCTAGAAAACAGACTGTGCGAGGACACAGACTTTTGTGATTCTGTTCATGGCTGTATCTCCTGCACCAAGCTGAGTGCCTGATATACAGTAGTCATTCAAGTGTTGAATGAGTAAAATCACAAAAATAAAAAATATATATATTGAGAGAATATATTGAGAAAAATATCACATGAGAGAAATAGCTCAAAACCAAAAATGTATATGTGATATGTTATATTAAATAGGATATACATTTGTTCAGTGATGAGTCAGGAAGTAGTAAGCAATTCTTCTTGAAAAGGGTGAGTCAGAAAAAGCTGAGAAGAGGTGATTCATGAACTGAATTATGGGAATATGGTTACATTTTGTAAGGAAAAATGAGGATAGAAGGAGGGGTGACCATTATACCAGTAAAAATAATTTATAAAAGAAGTGATGTGTAAGATATAAAATATTTTATACTTCTAAAAAGTGATTCTGTTACTCTTTTACAATAACAATAGTCATAAAAATAACTCAGAAATACTGACAAGAAAAATACAATAACAATTATAACCTACTTATCGAGATAGTTATTATTAATTTGGTACTTATATATCTAAACATGCACATAAATGAGTTTTTAAAACTCAGTGGTGTTATACACAGAAAAATTTTCATGACTCATTTTCTTTCTTAACACATTAATACCTGCCTCATTATTATTATTATATATTGCTTCATTATTTTTGGTAACAGCACAGTAATGGTGAGGGGTTTGGGTGGAATATATGATAATTTACTCAAACATTTCTTTATTTTTCTTTCAGTGATTGTGTCTTGTCAGTTTCTCCAGAGACACAGAACCAGTCAGGCGTGTGTATGTCTACATACTGATATTTCTATATCTATCTCTCTATCTCTCTATCTATCTATCTATCTATCTATCTATCTATCTATCTATCTATCTATCTATCTATCTCCATGTATTAGAGAGAAAGAGAGAGAGAGAGGGGAGACTTTATTTATTTGAAGGAATTGCTTCATGTGTTCTCCTATGACCAGGGGAGCTAAAGAGTTCAAAATCTGCAGGGCAGGCAAGCCTGCAGGCTGGACACTCAGGGAAGGCTTGAGGACACGGTTTTAGGTGAAAGCCCTGTAGAGCAGACATCCTTCCTCAAGGGACCTCCACTTGTTCTCTTAAGGCTGTCATCTGATGAGATAAAATCCATCCATGTCTTGGAGGGTAATCTGCTTCCTCAAAGGCTATGGATATCAATTTTATCACAGACACACAAAAATACTTCATATCATGGTATTTGACCAAAAACTTGGCACTATAGTTTAGCCAAGTTGAAACATGAAATTAACCACCATAGAGGGTTACAATTTACTTGCCACTACAGCCATTGCAAAGACGTATGATTTTGGGTATTATATAACTCTCTATAGGATATTTTAGAATATGAAATAACTGTTTATATTGTTTGTAACTGTTTAATAACAGTTTGTAAAATTAACTACTAAAATTTTTAAAATTTTTTTTTCAAATATTTTTGTAAAATATACAGCTGATATATTATAGAACTGTATGCATGAAACCTATATAATTTTATTAACCAGCGTCACCCTAATAAATTAATTAAAATGGATTGGAGCCATGGAGAAATCTCTGGGAAGAGACTTTGAACTGAGTTTGAGGGTACCGAGTATAATAGAGTATATATTTTAAGAAATGAATGTATATAGGTGACTTCTGTCCTAATTCCCTCCCAGAATCCTGGTAGAGGGTAACTGGCAGAAGTATCCTTGCCAACATGGTACAGCAATAGAAGAGAACTGCCTTTGACTATTGCCAGCAGTGCTGAGAAACATCCCTGTGCATCTTCTGTGGGGCAGACTAAAAAAGCAGCAGTTTGGCCAGTGCTCTTGGAATGGGTATATCAATTTGTCAACTCAGAGGCAGGCACCCAGAAGGCTTCCAGAAGTGATAAGCCACAAAAGCAATGACCGATTTGGCATATGGCAGCAGCGTCGAGATGGGACTTTACCCTTTGTGGATGAGGTGAGAGCAAAGGAGGAAAATGCCAGGAATCAGGCAATATTAGCATAAGTCAGCCCTCAGCAGATGCTAACGGGTTATCAAATATAAACCCCTAATCTCATACAGGAGAAGAGCAGAGGCTAAGGTTTAAGTGACTTTGAAAACACTTAAGTGACCATTTATTTTGTTACTATTACATGCATCAAATGTTTAAAGTAATATTTGAGTTGGTAAAACAAAAAGATTTTTTCTTTTTTCCATATTCTAAAGGGGATGGCTGGCTCTTTTGTTCTCTGGTGTTTTTCTGGGGCCATCTTTCCCAAATAGCTGTTGGTGGTTGAAATGGCAGGTGAGAGATGGGAAAAGTTAAAGAAAGGAGGAAGGAAGGACTTTGGACGTAAAAACACTGGTTTATGTCAATGCTTGTGACTTGACAATACCAACTTTCTGTACTGAGTATTTAGTAGAGTATATCTGATACACAATATTGTATTAGTTTCAGCTGAACAGCACAGTGATGCAACATTTACACACTTTCCCACATGATCCATTGCCACATTGAGACCAGTAACTATGTGTCACTGTACAAAGTTATCACAATATTATTGACTATATTCTGGTGCTGGACACTCCATTGCGTGACTTTTTAATCAAGTATTTTAGTTAATAATGTCGAAATAATTGGTACATAGTGCTTTCTCTTAGCATTTATCTTTGAAGTGCAGACAGTGACACCTTAACCACCTGGGTCATCCAAGAAATATTTATTGTAAAACACATTTTCCTAAAAACTTGTTTTACTTAAACACCATCAGTTTTACAGATTTAGTCATTTCTACCTTGGTCTCCTTCCAATATGTATTACAGATTTTCTACAGTAGTAAGTAGCATATAGTAGCATAGAAATAGAGTTGAAACTTTCATTCAAGGCCCATGGTCTTAAATATCCAAAGTAAGTATGTAAGAACCCTTTTCCTCTGGCCCCCAGCAGTGACAGCCACCCCTGAGGGTTAGTGAGTGGGCCCTGGGACAGTTCTGGCTTGCGGGCAACATTTCCACCCCAGATTGTCTTAGTCTCTGTGAAGACATGCTCTAAAGGAGCCATCTTGTAGAGGCAGAAGAGGATTGGAATGAGAATAATTACTTACCTAACAGAAATGATAAATTTGGCAAGTCAGATTCACATGAATCAGAAATATCACCCAGTGACAAGCATTAATAATAATTTCAAATGTGCCAGCTCTCAAAAGGCACAGAAACACAGAGAGAAGACAGGCATATCAAGGGTTTCTCCCCAGATCTTTCCTTTGTTACATTAGATATGCATGCTCCAGCCCGGAATAGATGAGTCTCTATGTGAAGGGGTGAAATATTACCTGACACTTCTTGGAGCATTTAATTTATTAAGCCTGTCTGTTTTATGTACCAGTTTGTGTGACATTTTCCATAAGTCCATAGATTCTGAGTTTATTTACCAAAAGCAAGAGCATTATGTGGATAAGAATCCCCTTCCTAGCTAATATAATTAATCTGCTACCAGGAAGGACATTTATTGGTGTATTTACAACAATATTAAACTATGTTTTATGACTTTCCTGAGAAGCCCCCACCTCCCATTAATGATGGTTAATAGCTTCTAGGAGATTTTATTTAACTTCTGCTACCCCAGTTACCAATAGAGAAAAATAGCTGCTTGCACAGACTTTTATTTATAGCTAGCATATAATACTGAGTATATATTCATATCTATGTAGAAAAGACCTTTATACTGGAAAGCATCTTTAAGACAACTTCTCCAGCACACACATGGACACACAGGCACACTTCCTTCTACACCTCAGATTTGTTCTTTGTTATTTTACCAATAGTTCCCATTTCAGTTAATGCCACCATTTTTCTCTTTAGTTGTTAATATTAAAACATGCCAGAATTATAATTGAGTCTCTCTTTGATCATCCTTCACATTTAATTAATAAGCAAGTCTATTCATTCCTTTCCACAATATCTTCTCTTAATCTTCATTACTAAGAACTAAGAACAAGACAGTAATTTATCTTTACCTGAACTTTGGGAATGACTTCTTAACTGGCTAACTTCCACCCTTTCCCCTTTAAACTCTTTTCCCATAGAGGGTAAAAAGTAATCTCTTATCCACATTGTTATAGATCAAGTTACATCTTCCAAAATTGATATGTCAAAGTTCTAACCCTTAGTACCTCAGAATGTGACCTTATTTGAAAATACGGTCATTGCAGATATGGTTTGTTAAGTTAAGGTGAGGTCATACTGGGGTAGGGTAGGTTTCTTATCCACTATGTCTGATGTCCTTATAAGCAGATGGCCCTCAGAAGACAAGATGCACAGGAAGAATGCCATGGGACTGTCTGGGGACATCCAGAAATGCTTGGAAGAAGCAAGGGAAAACCTTTTCTAAAGGCTTTGTAGAAAGCTCAGCATTGCTAATGTCTCGATTCAGACTTTTAGCCTCTACAACTGTGAGAATAATTTTCTGTTGTTTCAATCCACTCAGTTTTTAGCAACTTGTTATAGCAGTCCTAGGAAACTAACACAGATATACATGAGATTTTCTCCGCTGACTCCTTATTACTCCTTATCACGGCTTCATGGCCTACGTGGTCTCATTTCTGTCTACTTGTCTGAAACGAGTCTCAGATGACCACCAACCACTCTTCATCAGCACACTCCAACCACAGCAGTCTCTTCACTTCTCCTCTTCTACAGGCCAAACCTTTCATCTCCTTTAGCTTTGCTTTCTTAGGGCTGGGAAGCTCCTCAGACTTTCTTCACGGCAGGCAGTTGGCTTCTCATTATTCAAATCTCAGCTCAAATGACATGTCTCCAGAGAAGCCAACACTGACCATCCTATATTAAATGCCTTCTGAGTCATTACTTATTGGATTACTTTATTTCTTCCATAACTCTTTTTACTGTTCAACGTTATCTTGTTCATTAGTTTTTTGTCCTTCTAGGGTAGAATGAACAGAGGCATTATGTCTCTTCTTTAATATTATATTCCTATAATATGGTTTGTACTCCAATAAATACTTGTTAGATGAATGAATATAATTCTTCTGTAACAATTCTTGTGTAACAATACTGAAGTAAAACATCAATATAATGCTCCATATCATCAACTTTCTGCATTTTCTTTTGCTGTCCTTTGAGTCAAGATTAATCACCTTATCTTTCCATGCGCCTTCTTCCAATAAATGACTAGATTGGCTCATGTTTGTTCGTGTTCTCATATTCTTCTTAGCTACCAGCTCATAATTTAAATTGCATGAATGAGCCTTCTTACTTTTGTATCTTTAATTGTAATCATTTTTATGAGAGCCTTGAATATTTTACACTACTGTTTGAAGACTACTTCCATTCAAAAAGAATTAGAAATTCAGTCCCAAGTATAATGGTCAATAGCAGCCTCTCTTTTTCATCCTGTGCTCTTGTTTCTATTCCATTGGTTCACAACCCCAGTAACAAGACTTGATAAGTTTGTTTGCAGAAATAGATGAATTTGAGGGTCACTTCCTCCATGACTAAACCACGTGAACTGTGCTCATGAAATTTGAGGCATTTGTTTCATTATCTAAAAGGCTTTTTGCCTTCTGCTTTTTGATATTATTGACCATTAAATTCTAGAAAAGTCAAATTTTGGGTAATTGATGGACTGTGTATTACTAAGTTATTGATCTATTTAAAATTTTTTGTTGTGTTCCCAGAAGTATGAACATACATATATTTAAGATGTATTTATGTCAGTGTTATGGGTTGACTGTCTTGGTTTGGGACTGAGACATTTCATTGGTAAAACCAAGGTGTCCTTGGGCAAATTGGGGTGGTTGGTCACAGTAGTGGCTTCAATATGATATTCAGAAGTGGGCAAACACAGGTTTACACTTGTGTATACATGAAACAGAGTTTATTCTTATATTATTATTGACTAATCTATTATCGCCCATGTGGACAACTGTAAACCTACTGTTGCCCATCCTTGTATTTGTCCCTAGCATAAGGGTATTTTATAAATTGTCACACTTTTAATACACACTTATTATAAATTGTCACAAATTTAATACACACTTATTATAATTTATTAGCTAGATTTTATTATTTTACCCAAAATCCAAATGAGAGTTTAAGAGCAGTAACTTTCATGTCCTAGGCTGTACAACTCAATGCTGCTGAAGCTTTGAGTTCTAGCCTAACTCTGTCTGTCCTTAGCATCTGAGATCTTTAGATTGTACAGGAAGAGGTAGATTCTAACCAGGAAAAAGCACTACTAGTTAAGAATGACCTAATGAAGAAAAAGCCAGGAGACAATCATTTTTCGTGTGGCCTGAATATACTTATGATTTGTACTGATATTACTGATTAAATAAATAAATGACTGTTTCCTTTATACAAAGCTAAGAAATATAACTTTTATTAAATCAGTCTGAAATTGGAGTGTTTTGTCAGAATTGTTTTTTCTGTGAAATCCAGAAACATGTTTTTAGCTGCCACAATGTTAATATTTCATCAAAGGTCATGATTATAAGCATAATACAGGAATTCATATTTGAACTTCATCATGTAAGCTGACCACTTATGGTAAAAATAAAATTACCTTTATATTTGTGATCTTATGAGTTGATTAAAAGTATATTTCACAAATTTAAGAGTTTAGATTATTCCTAGAATACCTGTACATATTATATATAGATCACACATAGCAGCTTAAGCCTGAAAAATAGAGAGCAGTAGCAATCAAATGATCCATTTCGTATTTCACTTTGTCTTAAATTTCTTGAGAACTTAGCATGTTTAGAGAATTGTCCCATATCATTAACATTTTAAACATATGATAGTTTTATATATCTGGAGCAGTATAATGTAGAAACAAATTAATAACCACAGTCAATATGTGAAGATGTGGATTATACATTTCACACTATTTAAAAATCAAAGCATTCCTGCATATTTTAGTCTCTATTTTTTTGAAGAGAATGTTGCCAATGAATGTTCATCTCCCTACAGCATTTCACTGTTACCAAGAACATGGCCTCTGTACCCATATGACATGTGTTTGTGCCCCAGCTCTCTCAGTTATGAATTATGTATCATGGATCATTTATTTCTCAGTGTTTTGGATCCCTGGTCTTTATGATCCCTCCAATGTAAGTGCTTGATTAAATGAGCTAATATCTGTACACTACAAAGAACTATAGCTGATGCTATGAGAGTCCATATGTCTCATTCTAAACATCATCTCTGATTTTTAAAATTAATTTATAGACCACATTGCCATATTGTGTTATTCTGAATACGGGTTGTATGTCAGTTAGCATTCTTGCTAGCACACTTTCAAATATATCAAATATCTTGTGGGTGAAACTGGAAGCTAAACAATACATGGGTTTCTATTCCTTTACTGAAGCTGTGTATTAACAGTCATTTCTTTATCTAAATTGGACTAAAAGTTGCTATTTTTTTAATAGTGAGTGTACAGTGGACACATTCCAAACACATGTGGAGGGAACCATTTCTGAGGGTGTCCCAGAGGCACCGCAGTCAGCAAAAAGGCGCTTAGTCCAGTTAGCCTGCGGAATGAGTCTCAGACGCATCGCCGGGGAAGATGAACGGCTGCAGGTAGAACAGCTGCTGGTTCAAACAGTCTTGGTCTTTTTATATCTGGCGTTCATTCTGTTTCCAGGTGGGATTGGCCCACTTGTTAAGGAGAGCTGCAGGTCGTCCAGCTGCTGCTTCAAAAAGTCGGGTTTCCTTACAGGTTTTGTTCATTGTGTTTTGACATAGAATTGGCCCAGTTGTTTTAGGAAAGCCCTCAAGGGCCTTACAAAATAGTTTCATAACCTTTTCAAGGAGACAAATAAACCTCCTGTTTTTACTTCATTTGGCAAGTAAAATATGCCATTCAGGAAATTCCACTGTAAAACTTTTAGCCCAAAAATGCATTGAGGAGAGTGGTATATAGTTCAATAAATTAATTGGGGAATGGATACATATCCAGACCTTAATAAACAAGTTTTTCATTTTTTAAAAATGAGGCATTTGGCCATCACAGGGGGATTCCTGCATTTGTTTGTGTGTAGGAAGGCTTTTTGTGGACACAAACCTCTTGAAGGAATTTGTTCTCCTGAAGCATGCTTTAGAGAGGGTTAATTACCTTTCATTGCAGAACTTGCCCATACTCAAAGTACAGCAGAAGGGCCTTGGGATTGTGTATATCATAGTCTTTTAAACATTTATAGAAATGTAAATTTTATGGGTGCATTTGTGCATTGTGTATTTATAACACCAATGTCCAGATACTGTATACACTGCTGTATACTGTAGGTGAAGGTGGAGCTCTGCTCCTCAGGGTTTTTGTTTTCAGATATTTTGAAATCCAATCTGAATTTTATGCTATTACATTCTCTCACCTCTAGTAAATAATGTCATATGCAAAATTATTGACCCATGATTGGGAAAATCACTTTCTAGCACATTTTTAATCATTCTGGAAATTACTGGATTATAAAATCTATACAGGTCTCTTCTTATGTTAAAATCCTTAGCTGACTCTAATATGATTTACATTGTTTGGTATGCTCCATATTTTTCTACTTCTCAAATGCAATTCTTCTAAAAATATTTTGTGAGAAGAAATAAATAAGAAAATAATTTAAATAATGAAAGCATAGTTTTAAGGAAATTTTAGTAGCATAAAACATGCAGCTTATATGTTTTCAAGAGACAAGTTATAATCTAATCAATTATAGATAAATGACCCAATATGAACATAGAGAAAAATGGTGATGAAATATGTTTTGAATCATAATTGTCTTGAATACCAGTGTGTACCCAATATAAAGCACAGCATATGACATAGCCTAAAGGCTCAATAATTAGCAAGGCTATTAATAAATAAGAAAAATAAGTTCTAATGCATTGTAAATCATATTACAGGAATTGGTGGCCATATAGACAAACATCTGCCCATAGATATTAATAGATAAAACATCTACCTCCAATATTCTAAGATTTCTACTAGCTCATTTGAAAGATTTAGTATAATTTAATCTATGCTAAATCAACTAGGGGGTTGTGATTTTTTCAAAAAATAGCAAGAGCATTCTAGAATTGGAAGTGTACCTGGCATTCATTAGACCATTACTAATTATTTTATTATTACTATTATTTTGCAAATGACAATTGCAAAAACTGTACATAATGTGAATTGTGTACAGTTCAAGTGGATTGAAGGGTGGCCAAGGCAAGCAGATATTAAAAGAGGGTCAACCCTTGAAAAAAGAAAGTCACACTCAGTGGGTGACATTCATAATTATATGATGTTTTCCCAAAGGCACTCCCCAGTCAGTGTGACATGAAGCAGACTGAAAAAGAAGCAGAAAGTCACAGTTTTATTGACTTGAGGTGTCAGAGGAGAGAATTTAAGGCTATTAGAGTATATGGAATCGAGGGTGCATCCAGGAAAGCAGGGAATCCTGAAGGCTGTGTGTACTCCCCTGTAACGTTTGCCTGATCCTGAACCTCAGGTCCTTGGGATTCCTGTTAAAAGCAACAGGTGAAAAGCTGAAAGGATTGGGCATGTATTTTAGCTGATGCCTATTACAATGGAAACAGTTTGCTGTTAAGAGTTTTGCCAAGTAGATGAGTTTGATAAACATGTCAGGCTTTCCAAAAATCTACACTGTCCTTAAAATTGAGCCCTCATTTGTGTGTCCTTGGTGGTCTCCCAGTAATTCAGTTGTCAGCCGTAAAACAATCTTAGGTCCTATCAGACATTATACATTCTTTGACTTTTAATGAGAACGGTGGGCAACCATTGGGGAGTGTAAACAGAGGAATGCAATTGGCTAAGCTGAATTTGAAAAAGAATCACTAGAACTGTTGAGTAAATTGTGAGCTATTGGAGGGACATTAAAAGTAGGAGCAAGGAATCTGTTGCAATAATACAATACAGCCTGAATTTTCTTATATGATGACACTGTCACAGTGTTGACGTATTTGCTTCTCTGTATTAAAACATGACCAAGCATAGGTCCCTTTTCAATTGTTTATTCTTAGAAGGCCTAACAATGAATTTATGTAGTAATAATTTTCCCAATTTTAAAATGCATCATCTGATATAGATTAGATTAATGAACAAGCCACGATTTTTAAGATTTTCTTTCCTTATTACTAATACTATTATAGTTTCAGGGGCTTGGGGATGATAGATTTCTTTCAATGTATAAAGAAATTCTTTTTCATATTCAAACTGCCTCATTTCATTCTCCTTTCCCCAAGGTGATAACACTTTCTTATACATTTTGGTTGATCCCTTGTTTTTCTGATACAGAAGGAGGTAGAGGAGCTTCTGTGGGTGGAAGGTGAGCACCATCTTCAAGCATTCAGATGTTTTAATATACACCTTTCATAAGCTTGTCACAAAAGCATGTTGATATGTTTTACATTCTTTTAGATAGAGGTGACTTTTGTATGTGTTCATGCCTTGGCAAATAAATTGACATTTGATGATTAATTAATTTGTATGGCTGCAAATGCTGGTCAGTTGAGCAAAACTGTGTGAACAAAGTTTTGCAAATATACCAGCATATCAGTCAAGTTACTCGAAAATGTGTGTGCCCATAATGTACACATACACACTCACACACTCACCCACAGAACCAGTGAGCTTATCACTATTTGCATTGTAACCCGAAAGTGCAAAAGTGAAGTTGGCTCTGACAACTTACATTTTTGCTGTGACTTCTGAGGTCAGAGTTATCAGGTAGAGAATAAATTCAAAGATAAAATGCTCTTATATCCTGTTATCAGTGTAGTTAAGCACATCCATTGTGCAGATCTAAGTTCAAATTAAAGTTTCGTACTTAATATATGTGTGAACTTGGAAGAATGACTAAGCCTTTTTAAACTTCATTTCCTTCTTTTTAAAATGAAGATAACACTTCATAGGATTGACAGAAATTAAATGAAGCAATTCATGTAAAGCACAGTTTTTGTCTTAGGGTAGGTATTCAGTAAATGCTAGCTATCATCGCTATTGTTATCATCAGCATAACACTTTGTATTAAAATTATAATTAGTATCACGTGTGGAATCCTCATCACATAGGGAAAGCAGTATCATGAGTCTGTTTCTGTTTTCCTGAATAAAGATGACTTAGCTTGGAATAAGAAGGTATATGTTGGTAGAAAACAGAGATAGTTTTAAATAGTTGTATGAAAATGAACAAAAATAACAGACCAAGTTAAAGTGAAACATGTCATCCTTAGAGAGAGATTTTCCCTGGTTTATTTAATATCAGGCTATGCTTTTTTAGTACACAATTTGCACCCTGGATCTCAAGATACTCAGTTAAACAGGGACTACCTAAGAAATAGATACACAATGCTTGGAAATATCATAAAAGGGGTTTACTTTTTGGGGGGAGGTTTACTTTTGACTCTCAGGATGAGAAAGATCGAATAATATGTGTATATATACATAAACATTTGTATTTAAACATATATTTATATTATACATGATTTATTAGCGATAAACCAAAAATCATTTTTATTATGAAAATAGTTTCACAGTTTGCACTCTATAAAGTTCTATATCTCTTATTTTTTTGGATTAAGCAGTTGTGTTAGGGGAAAAAGCTAATAGGGTGAACATTCATAATATTTTAAGAATTGTTCAGCTACCGATGACTACATTTTGATGAAATGAGAATAGACTAACATATGTAGCATTGGTAGAATTTCTTAGCCAAATAAAAAACCAAATATCAGGGGTTTTTTTTTTCAACATAGAGCAGTATTATTCTGTTTGCAATAGTAAATAAGTAGATAATCTACCAACTTAAAAATCTATATACCATTCAAGAAATTTGTATTGACTGAATAATTTTTAGTTGAAAATTATATAAACTTGTTTTTAAATTTTCCCCATTTTCAATTTTTACCGGCGTATCAGTCAATTTTTACCGGCATGTATACCGGTGTGTATACATGTATTTTAAAGGGTGTTTACTGCATTATTTTCATTTCTGATAGTTTCTTTGAGAAACGGCAAATGTGACCTGATGATTTAGTATGTGCTGTTGAAAGAGTGTGAACTGAGCAATTAAATCCTGTTTGAAAAAGAAAATAGAGTTAGCTACCGCTCACACCTCCTCAACTGCTCTTATCAAGCTTTAAGCGCTGTTCTTCTGTCATTTCTATTGACCTTAATAGACAGCTTTAGGGGGAATATGTAATTGGGTTTTCTTCACTGTTAAGAGCTATTTCATGGTACATTTCTTTTTCTTGTTTGGAGAGTAAAAATTGACAAATACAGAAATTTAGCATGCATATTCTTTTAGTCTTTGGAGATAACATATTGAAAATGGGCCAAATTGTCTCAGAATATTTTTGTCCCTAGGACTGCTTATATATGATCCTTTTTTGATAATTTTATGTGATGCATGAGTAACAGAGCATTTAACTAATGAATTCAATGGCAGTAGAGCCATGCTGGTTCTCAGTTTATATCCTGAAGCATGAAGACTAATTATCTTTAGTTTATCCACATAGCTACAAGCAGCATAACTGGTCATAAAGTTATATCATCCTTTTCAAAATTCAGACATGATATTTGACTCAAGAGCCTCCTGCTCAGTAAATTCTATTAGTAGATAGAGTTTGGGGGGGTGGAAACTTCTTTCAGACATTTGAATATATAAAGTTTCTTTATTTGTGTATACTTCCTTTTATTGAAATAAATACAGTTTGTGAAAAGGTAAAAAAAAATCAAGTTTTTTGGGGGTATAGAATATCTGATTTGTTATTATAATAACCCATGTTCTGTATTCATTGACAAACAAATGTTAACTCCAATTACTGTACAGGATGACTATTTTACATCTTTCTATATCTTTTATATCTGACAATTCCTTGTTCTCTATCCTTTTTGTCAATGGCCATCTTTTTTTCTTTTGAAGATTTGGGAGAGAAATCTTTTTTTTTCTCCCAAAGATTTCTTCCACAAATTTCTGCAATGATGTCCAGCCCCCTCACTCCCATCTCCCCATATAGTTATTCTCCAATAGAGAAAGGGGTCCTTTCTATATCCAGGGTAGTTACAGCATTGTGTTTTGAATTCCATGCTTTTTAAACTCTGGAATTTTATAGTCATTAATTGTCCCAACTTTCTCTTTGAATAATTAACATCTTTACAACTTCATCCTTCTCTTCAATTTTTAGATGTTTTATTCTCTTGTGCTTAAAATATTAACTATGCAATTCTTCATCAGGACCTACACTGAAACACTAGACAACCTATTATCTTCTTCTTTCAACTAACTTCCCCCTAGATTTATCACTTACTCCTCAATTCATGTAGGTCTGAATTTGCTTTCATAACGTCACCAAAATCATTCTCATTTATTCAATAATAGCCTTTTTTTGTTTTATTTCCAAAAGACATTTTTCAATGCCTTTTATTATATATTTCTCACTTTTCTAAATGAAACTCTCTGGATGTTTGAATTTTATGAGTTAGCCTTTCCTCTTTCACCCTATAACTCTCTGGCTGTTATTTCTAATTCCGTCGCATGCTCAGGTAGGGAATAAATATTTAATCAAATTATAGAGTTAGAGCTCTGGTTTTGGGTTAGACCACTGTGGGTTTTTAAACTACTCACTTTTTGATATTAGAACTTACGTGTTAAATTTACTGAAATACACCTATTTTTCTTGTGAAGATAATGAAAATCACATTGTTTAATTACCAACTCCATACAAATTAAAAATAAACTCTCCCAAAGAAATGTAAAAATAGTTTTCATTTCCTACTAAATATGTGAGTAACTTATATAATAACTAGCCTAATATAATTAAATAGTTTTTCAGCTGAGATGCTTTCTTTCAAGAAAATTTTTATTGGTCACACACAGGAAATATGATATTCATTCATGGTTCAACCCTGCACAAGGCTCCAAATTCAGATGCAAATCCAGCTTTGCCAGTACAAAGAAAATTGCTCAAAATACCACTTCTATTTCTCTCAAAAACTAGGGGGCAAAAGTCTATTCAGAAAATAGCAACTTGGTTTAGAAAGTAAAATTCAGCAATGCATTATCTTA
This sequence comes from Artibeus jamaicensis, assembly GCF_021234435.1. NCBI lineage: Eukaryota > Metazoa > Chordata > Mammalia > Chiroptera > Phyllostomidae > Artibeus > Artibeus jamaicensis. The sequence goes on from NW_026521954.1 coordinate 6,401,909, forward strand.
GTAATAAGTCAGTCTTTGACATATAGCTAATGAGTGAAGATGAATACCATTGGGTCTGTGTGTTCTTAAATGTGGAGAAAATAATATGATTAATTTGTAAGTTATTATTTTATGATAAAGAGATTTTTTGAATCAAATAAACCTGGAATCGAATTTCACCTTTGCTTCTTAGTGACAAGAATTTTTGTGACAATTTCTTCAGCTCCCATTTTATACTTGAAATCATTTGCTTATTGGTAATATGGAAGCCATGAAGTGTTTCTCAAATTATATTAGTAATAAGTAAAATAATTTGCATTAAAGTGCTAGCATTGTGCTTGTCTCATATTAGGAGCTCATTAATTTTCTTCTCACTGTTGTTTTTTGGCTTCCTCCCTCAGTGTTTGCTTCTCTAATATGCTACCCAATGCTCCCAATATGTGCCATCTCTGTCTACCTATTTATCAATCATCTATCTATCTATCTGTAGCTCATCTATCTACTTTCTATCCATCTATCTCTTTGAGCTATCTATTCTCTATATATCCTTTATAAGATAGCTATATGTTATTTTCCACTAAAACATTAAATAACAACATAGTAAGTTTTTTTGTGACCTCATTTGAGAGGCATAGAAGATAAATCAAGATGAGGATCTTTCTTAAACTACTGGTAGAAGAGCACAGACTATGGTTTCAGAGGGAAGTGAGTTAGAATCCTATCTTGACCACTATAACTTAGGCCAGGCTATATTTCCTTTATGTGACAAATTAAAATGACATTTAATTTATGAGTCACTGATAATATTCACAATATCTGGTGTGTATATAATAAAGCACTTAGTAAATGACACTTCCTGTTTTCAATGTCACCCTTGAAATTACTATATTCATAATATATCTGACGATTCCTTGGTCTGATTTTAATACAAATATGAAGCATTGAGTATGCATAGATATTAATTACTTAGTTTAATCTTAATACAAATATAAAGCATTGGGTGTGCCTAGATGTTAATTTTAATGCCAGGCTTATAATTAGTATTTTCAAAGCTTTTAAGAACGAATTAGTTCCTGTAATATCTGAGAAAAGTCAAGTCTTATTTCCCTAGATTTACTGATTTAATAAATGAAACTCCTGAAATTCCTAGGGAGATTTAGCCAAAGTCTGCTTCTTTAAGTCCGTACCAATTTTCTCATTTATTTTTGATTTATCATAGCTTGCAATATTCTACCTCTATACTTACAAATTAAATTAAATTGCTTAGCCTGCACTTACTATCCTATCCCAGGCTCCCAGCTCAGTGTGCTTGTGATATCATTACTTAGCCTGACTTGGGCTTTCCACTAAAAACAACAACAAAAAGGATTTAATTAAAATTTAAATTAAGAAAGTAAAGAGTTCATAAAATATGCATATTTTACTATTTTATATGTTTCCCGTAGTCTCAGTGTTAAAAATAAATTTTCAGAAATGTTTCATACTAAGAGCAATAACTGATTCATTAAACAAATGATAAATATTGTACATTTTTTTCTTTGCGCTGATTTTGGTATAATCTTTTTAATTGGGAAAAGCTTTCTCTAAAATAAACTGTATAAACAAAGAATAGGAAATAGTTGTTAAGTTTCATTAATATTTTATAACTTACCTTAGTCTAGTTTTAATTATTTTAAGAGTTGGAGTGAAAAATAGCATGAATAGTATAATCATGTTATATGCAATTTTAAATATTGCAGACTACAAATAATATTTACTGCAAGAGTAATTGGTTTTTAGAACTCAAAACAAAATTTCTTCTGTGTATGATTATTTCTTATGGTTTTAAATTTTATTGTTGTAAATGATTGTAGTTCTGCTGTATTTCTCATATTGATCTGGCTTTAGTTCTCAGTAAGCATGTGGCTTAAATGTCAAGTTTCTACCCTTCTACATGAGCACAATAAAAATGTAAGTGGTTATGTATATATGTACCTATGTGAATGTATATATATATATATATATATATATATACACACACACACACATAAATATGTATATATATATCTCACATACCCACATATATCACAATTAGTGCATATTTTATTTAAGCACTCTTCTATGCTTTTTAAAAAAGATTTTATTTATTTATCTTTAGAGGGGAAGGGAAGGAGAGAGGGAGAGAAATATCCATGTATGGTTGCCTCTCCTATGTCCCCTGCTGGGAACTGGCCTGCAGCCCAGGCATATGCCCTGACTGGGAATCAAACCACAATCCTTTTGTTCACAGGCCCGTGCTCAATCCAGTGAGCTACACCAGCCAGGGCTCCCTCTTCTATGCTTTTTAATGTATTACTTCAATGCTACCCAACAACCCTATGGCTTGGGCTATTTCATTACCCTATTTTACGACTGAGGAAACTGAGGCATAAGAACATTCATAGAGTTACCCCAGGACACAGAAGTAGAGAGTGCCAGGACTGTGACCCCAATTGTGGGGCTCCAGTGCTCTTATGATCATAATGCTTGATGGTTGAAGTATAATATATGCAAAGTGCAATAGAGCTAAATAAATTTACAGCTTGCTATACACATTTAGATTACTATATACATCTGATACATCTTATACAAGTTGTATTTTAGTATCAGTTATGAAATATCACTTACATATTGTTAACGATCAAACACTGAATCTTGAAGTTTTTCAAATAGGTGAGAAATGTGTTTGCATCCTAAAGAGAAAGAGATTTTGACAAGAATGAGATTGCAAGTCTGAAATTTTCATGGAATAAACATTATAAGACCTACAAATAAAACTACTAATGCTTGAATGGGATTTTATTTATTTACTTGTTTATTTTTATTCTTGTTTATTCTATTGCAGTTGTCCCAATTTTGCCCCCTTTGTTCTCCCCCTCTCCCCTTTGCTCTTTGTTCTGTTTGGTTTATCATATAGACACAGAGGGAAGAGTTCCAACCTAACTCATCTAAAAAGCTGGCATAGGAAAGAATGAAATTATTTCTTACTTCACACCCTATTCCTTCAGTAACAAGTAAAGGAAGCACTAAGTTTAAACAAGGCAGCAGAAGCCTCCCATGGGGGTATGCACCATTACATTCCCAAGGTCACAACATGAATTTATTCTACCTTATAGTCATTGCTTTGCTTTTCCCCATCAAAACCAGTCTCTGTGAAAGGTGAAATAAGACTCAATATTTTGTTGGAAAGCTAGTGAAGACACAGAATAAGACACAGAATAAGGAACCCCAAAGATGTCCTCATTCTAATTCTTGCTGTTAAATCTTGTGAATATGTTAACACTGCATGATTGCAGATAGAATTAATGTTGCTAATTAGTTTACCTTAAAGAGGGAGGGGATCCTGGAATATCCAGGTGTAATGTGGTCACATGAATACTTGAAAGTGGAAGAGGAAGCCAAGAGTGGGTCAGAGAGATGCGACAATGGAAGAAGAGGCAAGGGAAATGGCCACATGAGGACTGCATACACTGTTGCTAGTTTTCAGACTTGGAAAGCCAGAATAGAGGCTTCTAGATGCTGAGAGTAGCCCCCACTTTATAGCTAGGAAGGAAAAGAGAGAGACCTTAGACAATCTGATGGAACTAACTGAATTCTTCCAATACCTAGGGGAATGTGGTAATGGCTTTTCCTGTAAGGCCTACAGAAATGAATTTTATGTGCTGGCACATCAGTTTTATCCCATGAGACAATGTTGGACTTCTGAATTCAGAACTGTAAGATAATAAATCTGTGATGTTTTAAATCTCTAGCAGAGTTTGTGGTAATTTGCTATTTTGTTATTGTAATAATAGGACATTTATACATTCAGGACCCATGAAGCTGTACTCTAAAAATATTCTGATTTCCAATTGACTCTTATCATTTGTCTTTTTGAAAATGTTAATACAGCATACTTCCAGACTTCTGGCCAAGATGGAGGTGTAGGCAGACACCTGTGTCTCCTTGCACAACCAAAAGAAGGACAACAACAATTTAAAAACAAAAACCAACAAGAACTGACATAAAATCAAACTGTATGGAAGTCCAACAACCAAGGAGTTAAAGTAGACACATTCATCCAGACAGGTAGGAGGGTCAGTGGAGCTGGGCAGCTGGGTGGAGAGGACTTGTGGCAAGGCAGTGGCTGGCAGACCTGGTGAGGCAGTGGATTGTGGACTACGTGGTCCTACATCTGCAAGCAGATAAACTGGGAGGAACAACTGGGGAGTGAGACAGACTGTGCAACCCAGGGTTCCACCATGGGGAAATAAAGCCTCAAAGCCCCTGATGGAAAACACCTGTGGGGGTACAGGTGGTGGGATAAACTCCCAGCCTTATAGGACAGTTGATTGGAGAGACCCACAGGGTCCTAGAATATACACAAGCCCACCCACCTGGGAATCAGCACCAGAAGGGTCCAATTTGGTTGTGGGTAGCAAAGTGATTAAAATACCACAGGGAGAGGAGCAAGTGCCATTGTTCCCTCTCAGCCCCGTACCCCACATACAGTGTCACAACAAAGTGATGTGTTGCCCCACCTGGGTGAACATCTAAGGGACCCCTCCTTACTATGTAACAGGTGCATTGAGATGAAAAAATGGCCCAAATTAAAGAACAGATCAGAACTGCAGAACAAATACAACTAAGCAACAAAGAGATAGCCAGCCTATCAGATGCACAGTTCAAAACACTGATAATCAGAATGCCCACATAATTGGTTGAATTTTGTCGCAAATTAGATGAAAAAATGAAGGCTTTGGTAAATGAAATAAAGGAAAATGTACAGTGAACCAACAGTGATGGGAAGGAAACTGGGACTCAAATCAATGGTATGGACCAGTAGGAAGAAAGAAACATTCAACCAGAACAGAATGAAGAAATAAGAATTAAAAAAATGAGGAGAGGCTTAGGAACCTCCAGGACATCTTTAAACATTCCCACATCCAAATTATAGGGGTCCCAGAAGGGGAAGAACAACAATAAATTGAAAACTTATTTGAACAAATAATGAAGAACTCCCCCAATCTGGCAAAGGAAATAGACTTCCAGGAAGTCCAGGAAGCTCAGAGTCCCAAAGAAGGTGGACCCAAGGAGAAACACACCAAGACACACCATAATTACATTAGCCAGGATTAAAGATAAGGAGAGAATCTTAGAAGCAGCAAGAGAAAAGGAGACAGTTATCTACAAAGAAGTTCCCAGCAGACTGTCAGCTGATTTCTCAAAAGAGACCTTGCAGACAAGAAGGGGCTGGAAAGAAGTATTCCAAGTCATGAAAGCCAAGGACCTACATCCAAGATTACTCTATCCAACAAAACTTTCATTTAGAATGGAAGGGCAGATAAAGTGCTTCTCAGACAAGTTAAAGGAGTTCATCATCACCAAGCCCTTATTATATGAAATGTTAAAGGGATTTATCTAAGAAAAAGAAGATAAAATATATGAAGAGTAAAATGACAGCAAACTCACAGTTATTAACAACCATACCTAAAACAAAAACAAAAACAAAAACAAACTAAGCAAAAAACTAGAACAGGAACAGAACCATAGAAATGGAGATCACATGGAGGGTTATCAGCAGGGGAGTGAGAAGGAAAGAGAGGGGGAAATGGTACAGAGAATAAGTAGCATAAATGGTAGGTAGAAAATAGATGGGGAGGTTAAGAATAGTATAGGAAATGTAGAAGTTAAAGATTTTATATGCATGACCCATGGACATAAACTAAAGATGGGGAATGTGGGTGGGAGGGCGTGTGCAGGGCAGAGGAGAATAAAGCCGGAGTAATGGGACAACTGTAATAGAATAATCAATAACATGTATTTTAAAAGAAAAAAAAATAACAAAAACAAAAACAAAGAAAAACAAAAGATGCTTCTAGGAAAAAAATGTTAATATAAAAAAGTGACTCCATTTTCCCTTTGTTAGTAATCAAGTGGTTAATTTTTATGAAATTACTTTGTAAAAGCTAAGAGCTAAAAGCCATACTTAATTTTTAACTGTAACTTGAAAATATAACATTTAGAAAATTTTAAATAAATATCTATACACATATAATGCCATAACTATACATAGAAATAACAAATTATATTTTATCATTTCACAAAGACTTAGGTTGTTTGAGGTTTTATAGATGAACTTTTTGATATCTGGATTTAATTTTAGGAAAATAAATGATCCTGGAGTGTTACTGATTATTGATTCAATTTCAATATTAGGTATAGGTATATTTAGGTAATTATTTTTCCTTGCATGAGTTTTGGCAGTTTGTGGCTTCCAAGGAATTGTTCCACTCCATGGTAAACTATCACATTAGTGGACATAGAGTTGTTCATCATGTTCTTTGTTATCCCTTTACTGCTCTGACAGCAGTAGTAATGATGTTTCTTTCACTTCATTTGTGATATTGGTAATTTGCATCTTTTCATTTTTTTCTCCATAAGAATTTCCAACAAAAACACATGTCCTTTCTGGAACAATCATTCTGATTCCTCACATTGCTTTGGATTCCTTCTAAGTTTCCATCTTCCTGCTTACATTTCCCAGTAGTTCTTGCATGTTGTCTATTATTTCCACCAGAGGCTTTCACATACAAATCATAGATATGTTAAGTTCTGTCTAGAGATCACAGTTTCTGTGTTATAGCTGATTCTGGTTCCCATCCTTGCCTTCTTTTCTTCTGACCAGGCTTTGGATGGCTTCGGGCAGTCCTTTCCTGTATTGACTGTAAGGGAATGTTGATGTTAAAAAGTTTAGTATGTGAAAAAATGTATGTCTTACAACCAGCTACACAAGGTTTATATCATTTGTTTTTATCACTCTAAACATAAAGACACTGAAAGCCTAGTGATAAAGTTTTTTCTATAGCATGTGAGTGGTAGAACCAAGAGAAATGGCCTTTTACATATGAATGTAAGTTTCAGGTTAAGTACATGATACATACTGTTTGATGAATTAACTGTAAATATAAAAGCCATGTTTTGAAATAGCCCCCTTTTTGTTATTTTAGGTGAACAATGAATTTCTAATTTATATAGGACATATTTAGTGATAATGATAGCTATTGGATTCAGAACTCAGGTGGCTTTGTATGGTGTACTTGGGGTTTAAACTATATAGTCTCAATATATAATTATGTTTTCTAAGTAGCTAGTAAATGAATGCCCAAATAAATGTATTGAACATTTTCTAGGTCCTCATGGTGGAAGAGAAAATTTGTAAATGCATTGTAAATTGAAAAGCATATGTAATCTCTATGAGAGTTATCTATTTTAGCAGTTAACTGTCATCTGCTAGGATAAAGGGATGAAACGGAGTCAGAGAACAATAAGATTCAAGGAAGAATATTTTACAGATCAAAAAGATCTTGCATATTTGATTTTTTCAGGAGAGAATGATCTGAGACTCATCTTTTGGGCTATAAAATTGACAAGGTTTTTTTCTGGTGAACTAAATGGCTGAGTAAATGAAAAATTTTAGGGAATAAACAAGACAATTTGGTTTCTGATTTTGTATGACTTTCTATATTTTGAAGCATCTGTTTATGAATTCTGGATATCTTCCTTGTAATGTGACCTGTTAAATTGTGACACTGAGATAACATGAATATTATAATTGCTTTATTATATAAGCTCCGAATTTACAACAGGCATTACTTTTTAAGACGTGAAAATACCAGAAGACAATGAACCTTATACAGTGACTCTTCAAGAGATTTATATCTTAGAAGCTGCTATCTAGATAATTTAAAGTCATTAAAGAAAATAGAAAGAAAAGGAAGGAAAAGAAGAGAGAAAGGGAAGAAGGAGGGAAAAAAGAAAGGAGGGTAACTTTCTATTCCTATTTTTCCTACATCAAACTTAAAGAATCAAATGCTTTAAAATACCTCTTATGTCAAACACATTATCCCATTCTTTAAGTCTTTAAAAAATAGGTGGAGTCTTGCTACAAAAAAGGCATGTCATATAATGTACTGTGGAATTACATGATTAGAAATATGACATCAACTCATAAATGATTATTTAATGGAAAAATTGCCATTCTGTATAACTCAGGTACATGTGCTTTGGCATGTTTTCTTCCTAATGAGCAATGATTCTCTAGTATTAAGATGGCCATTTTCTGTTAGCCACTATGCAAGCTCTGGAGCGTTAAAAAGCAACTTGGGATTCTAAAGTTGGATCACAGAAAACTCTTATTGCATGAGATGACATTTTGGCTTCTTGTTCACCCACAGACTGCATGCAGGTTGGAAGACCCTCTGCAAAGACCAATCAGAAGATGAATTCAGGAAAGAGTGCTTTTCATTCCTGCTTCAGAAAGCATTGTTTTAAACAGTTGCAGGAGTTTTGCAGGCTTTGATTCAACTTTCACAGGTGTCCATGTTATGGGTGAGGCATGGTCCTGGGCAGTTCTTAGGCGCTAGTTTTCGTTTTCCATCCGCAGGTGTGATTGATCCCCTTGTCTCAGGATTCTCAGATCTACTTCTATCATGACCTTCTTCAACTTTTCCTCTGGTGAGTCCCAGCAGACCTAGATAATATGATCTACCTTTTGCATCTTCCCAATTTTGCAATAGAAACTATTGCCTTGATTCCCTCAGAGTCTTCCCTTTTGATTACTTTGAGACCTCTGTTCTCTCAGCACAACTAGCTCTTAGAAATCAAAAGTTTGTTTCTATTATTTCTGTTATGTGTTTGCAGATCTTTTGTAACACTCCTAAATTTCCCCAAAGAAATGTGGATACTTGTGGCTGACTAAAATAGTGGTTCAGACCTGAATATACATTAGAATCAACTGGAATTTAAAATACTAATTCCTACACACCAACTAATGAATCATATTCAATTGCTCAGGCACATAGCCTAAAAATAAGTATTGCTTAAAAACTGTCCTGGGGATTTCAACATGCAGCTACCATTAGCAATAAGAGTATAGTATCTATTATATACACACAAGAGTTAAAAATTAGACTGCAATAATTAATATATCAGAGTGTTATCTGTTATAACTACTTAATAATATAGACAAATCATCAGTGTTAAGCTTTTACAAATATTAAATAATTCTGTAATTTGTTTGCTCTTTATAACTACATAAAATGTTAGACAAGAAACTGATGCAGAAGATGTTCACTGGAAGTGAATGTAGATGAGCAATTCAGTAATGCCATTAAGTTTCAGAACATTCACAAAGACCACACATTGTTAACACTGATTTGGAATGATTCTTAATTTCTATACAACCTAAAAGAAATGTAATCAGCATTTTTTTTGGAAGGAGGCTTTAAACTTGGAAGTCAAAGAAATGTTTGTAGGTATACCTGCAAGATCATTTTTAAAAATAAAATAATGTATTTTTATTTATTTAAATAGAATATTTTCATGTGCTCACCACCCAAGGTTACATTATTTCTCCAAATGTTAATAAAATGTATTTTGTGGTTCCTGGGAACTTATATTGTTATGGGGAGAGAGATCTGAACTAAATAATAATGAAAATACTATTTAAATAAAAAAAGTTTTACTATTTTTATTTTAATATTAATAGAATTGGAATATAGTGAGTCATATTTTCACCTGATTTGGAAGATGTGACTTGAATAATCTATCTTTAACAAGGGCTATATTGGAACTCTAAAAGCATCTCAGTGATATATGTAGAAACACTTAAAAGCAAATGACAACTTTCTTTTGAGACTGTTAATCAGAAGAGACATAATCATAAAGCTAATGATCTTTTGAAGCCTTTTGAATAGGTGAATGGTATGCCTAGAGTTAGTTCCCTCTGGCTGTGGAAAATGCATTACGTCCAGTAGAAGGCTAGAGTCAATAATAAGAAAAATGTGAAAACAAATCAAGGAGAGACATAACCTAAAATACGGGCTTATTACCTTTCCTTTGATACTTCCAGGAAAAAAGAACATCTTGAATAAGATTCTTTGGGGGCGGGGGTGAGTGGAGCAGAAAGAAGTCTGTTGCCCGAGTAATCTCATTAAGGGCATTGCCATGAACAATGGCAGTAAGACTGGGATGAAGACTCAAACCACAAATAAAATTTTTTACTATGACACACAGAAACATAAATTCTAGAATTTTAGTGCACATTTTTTACTACTGTGGCATTAAAATTGTTAGCATAATGTGATGTGAAATTTCTGTATATATTTGATGTAACAGAATAGCTTTTATAATTCCGAATTCTACAAATCAACAAAAATTGAGCCAGGAATTCTGCGTGAAAAAAAAAAAAGATTTAGTTTAGATAAACTATGTCTATCTGGTGTTTTTTTCTTCATAATAGCCAAAATAGATAGAATATTAGGTTGTAAAATATGGTAAATAGATGATCAAATAATTTGAGTAAAATGCTATCAATAAATGACATGTACAGAATAGCTTAATCATAATGACATGCTTAATTTCATGGTACTTTTACTTAGAATTTTAGAAATAGGGTCTGGATCTGTTTCATGAGTGGAATAGACTCTTAAACTTTTGAGACTAATGTCTTGAATCAAGTTGAATTTTCTGAATTGAGTAAAGGCATATCCATCTTCTCAGTGAAATTATGTTGGTGGGTGCCATGGGACATATTGCATTAGGAAGAGATGGCCAAGTAAGCAGTTTACTCTGGTTGTGAGCCAAGAAGGTATCAAGCATCTCCAGGGACTCTCAGAGATAAGATAGCTTTTCGGTCTCTTCAGAGCCTGAGAGACTTCCAAGAGATTGTGTAACATATGCTAAGTCTGTGGATAATGAAAAAGTGCTTTTAAATAAAGCAGTGCTGCAAAGAGAACTGGAAAATATTGACAGTAAAATTAGCATGAGGAAACACCTCAAGCATATTAAAACAGTATTTTAGGAATGTCAAATGTATAAATTTATGCTTCCAGCACAGTAACCGTAAGGGATCTGTTAGTAAAATGCCACTCCATTATGGAGTCAAATGTTCCTTTATTTCCATAGGGGAAAATTCAGTCATTCCCAGATGTATTCTTTTTCTTTTTTCTGTCAGTAAAAATTTCACATTTGTACCCACACATAGAAAAATCCTATTTCACGGAAAGTTCTAAGAGACTGTTATCATGTACTATTCTCTAAAGTCTGTTACAAAACCCAAACAAATTTACATTATTATTATAATGAAAACCTTTGGTTTTATCATATACAATTCTTTTCTTCTCATTCCTATGTTTAACTTGGTGGAAGAGACTCTCCCACCTACAAAGATCATGTTATGTAATGTATATAAAGAAGTTGGCCAGAGAGGAGAGGGAAGAAAATTTAAGGGGAAAAGTGGGGAGGGATTTTGAGGAACAAGTATGAAAGACACAGGGATGAGGACTGGGGGGGTGGAGTGGGAGGGAGGTGGGGAGATGGGGCAGGGGGGGCTGGGATGGGAGAACTAGACAAAAAATTGTACTTGAAAAATAACTAAATAAAATTTTTAAAAATTTTTATTTCAATTTTAACTATCAAAAAAAAAAGAAGTTGGTGTAATCTGATTTCACAGTAGTGGTTGTGGTTCAAAATGCATTCTAAACGTTATTCTCTTTATTTTTCTAAAACTTCTATGATAATTTCAAGGACATAGAGATGTTATTATTCTCTGAAGATTTTTCTACATCTTGCCAAAGAAGACTATTACTTTTGATTGCTTGCAATGTTTGTTTCTAATACAAACATTTACATCATATAATCATTATATCTCCAATCAGAAATTATTAAAGCTTTACATGTCTTAAACTTCAGAATTAGAAAACACTTACACTGAGTCCTTTATATATTCCACTACTTTTTTCGATATTTTCAGTGTTGCTGTGCCTTTGTTATTCTGTCTTCTCACTTTACCAAACTCCAGACTTGAAAATAAATGCTCCTATTGGCCTTTTCTGAGTTTACAGCCAACTGATAAGAGGTCCTGAAGGAAGTCAGCCCACTACACAGCTTCATATTCTATACATGTGTTCATGGTCTCTTCCCTTACCTGTACTACACAAAGGTTCTTTGTATTTCCCTAGCTACTGTAGCACAACTTTCCACAGTGGCTATTTTAAACCTTGACCCTCCTTCACTCCTATAATCCACCCGTTCTGTCTGTTTTTTTCAATAGATGTACTCATCTCTTACTTCTTAGAGCAGTGTAATTTGTATCAGTCTTCTAATCACAAAACCTCAAAATGTGCATATATTGGCATAAACAACTTTCCAATTTTTTTCCATCATATAGTATAAAGGCTGTCCTTTCTCAGTACAGCTTATCACCCAGTGATAAAGCTTATCCTTTTTTCATGTGTTCAGAGACTTGGTTTTCTGAATTACCCTCAATTATTTTATGCCTTAAAATTACCCCTCATTTCAAGCATCTTTTCATCAGCATAAGAAAGAGATGAATAGATTTAAAATATACATAAAAACCATAGCACATGGTTACTCAATCTTTTTTAAAAAATATATTTTATCGCCCTGGCTGGTGTAGCTCAGTGGATTGAGTATGAGCTTGTGAAGCAAAGGGTTGCCAGTTCAATTCCCAGTCAAGGGCACATGCCTGGGTTGCAGGCCAGGTCCCCAGTAGGGGACACATGAGAGGCAACCACACATTGATGTTTCTCTCCCACTCTTTCTCCTTCCTTTCCCCTCTCTCTAAAAATAAATAAATAAAATATTTTAAATATATATTTTATTGATTATGCCATTACAGTTGTCCCATTTCCCCCTCCATTCCTCTCTACCCTGCACACCCCTCCCCCCATTCCCCCAATTTAGTTCATTTTCGTGTGTCACAGTTCTTTAGCTTCTACATTTCCCATACTATTCTTGCCCCCCATCTATTTTCTACCTACCGTCTGTGCTACTTATTCTCTGTATCCTCTCCCCCTTCTCCTCCTCCCACTCCCCTTTGCTATCCCTCCATGTGATCTCCATTTCTATGGTTCTGCTCCTGATCTAGCTGTCCTCTTAGTTTGCTTTTTTTGGGGGGTGTGGTTGTTAATAACTGTGAGTTTGCTGTCCTTTCACTGTTCATATTTTTTATCTTCTTTTTCTTAGATAAGTCCCTTTAACATTTCATATAATGAGGGCTTGGTGATGATGAACTGCTTGAACTTGACCTTATCTGAGAAGAGCTTTATCTGCCCTTCCATTCTAAATAAAAGTTTTGCTGGGTAGAGCAATCTTGGATGTAGGTCTTTGGATTTCATGACTTGGAATACTTCTTTCCAGCCCCTTCTTGCCTGTAAGATCTCTCTCTTTTGAGAAATCAGCTGACAGTCTTATGGGCACTCCTTTGTAGGTGACTGTCCCCTTATCTCTTGCTGCTTCTAAGATTCTCTCATCTTTAATCTTGGCTAATGTAATGATGATGTATCTTGGTGTGTTCCTCCTTGGGTCCACCTTCTTTGGGACTCTCTGAGCTTCCTGGACTTCCTGGAAGCCTATTTCCTTTGCCAGATTGGGGAAGTTCTCCTTTATTATTTTTCAAATAAGTTTTCCACTTGTTGCTCTTCCTCCTCCCCTACTGGCACCCCTATAATTCGATGTTGGAACATTTAAAGATGTCCTGGAAGTTCCTAAGCCTCTCCCATTTTTTTTTTGGAATTCTTATTTCTTTATTCTTTTTTGTTTGGTTGTTTCTTTCTTTCTTCTGGTCCACGCCACTGATTTTAATCCCAGTTTTCTTTCCATCACTATTGGTGCCCTGTGTATTTTGCTTAATTTCACTTAGTGTAGCCTTCATATTTTCATCTAATTTGTGACTAAAATCAACCAGTTCTGTGAGCATCCTGATTACCAGTGTTTTGAACTGTACATCTGATAGGTTGGCTACCTCTTTGTCACTTAGAAGTATTGGCTCTGGGGCTTTGAGCTGTTCTTCTGCTTGAGCCATAATGTTTTGGTCTATTTGTGCCTGTTATGTATGAGGGGTGGCGCCTTAGCTGTTCACCAGGGCAGGGAAACCCAGTTGCTGGGTTGTGATGCTGTATGTGGGGGTGAGGTCAGAGAGGGGCAATGGTGCTTGTTCCACTCTCTCTCAGATTTTGGTCCCCTCTGCCACTTCCCACAAGCGAATTGGGCCCTTCTATTGCTGGTTCCCCGGGTGTGTGGGCTTGTGTACATTCTAGGACCCTGTGGGTCTCTCCAACAAACTCTCCTGTGAGGCTGGGTGCCTCTCCCAGCACCTCAACCCCCGAAAGTTTTTCTAGTTGGTGCTTTTAGGCACCCAGTGCTGGGACCCTGGGTTGCTCGGTATGTCTCACTGTCTGTTTTTTCACCTGGTTTATCTGCACATGAATGTGTGACTGCGGTCAGTTAGCTGCCTTGCGCCCTCACTGGTTCTGCCCATTGCCACCCCTTCCCTGGGATCTGCCAACTGCCACCTGCATGCCTGGGTTGGTCTGGCAGCCACCGCTTTTCCCTGCTGCAACCCCTCTTCACCGGCTGCTGACTCCACCCCTCTTATCTGTCTGGATGAATGGCTCATTGTTGTCAGGCTTCCATACAGTTTAATTTCTGTCTGTTTGGTTGTGTTTTTGTTTCTAAATCTTTGTTGTCCTTAAATTTGACTGTGTGAGGAGGTACAGTATTTCTACCTATGCCTTTATCTTGGCCAGAAGTCCTACTCAATCTATTTTATTTCCCAGCTACCATCTTCTTTCTCTCTTCCTGTAAAAAAACTTATATCACATCTTCTTTACCCAGTCAACTGTTAAGAAACACCTAGGTTGTTTCTGTATAAGGCCAAGCTTCTTTCTTTGGCCCTCCTCTTAACACACTGTTCCTGGATAATGTTTTCTGTTCCTATTATGTTAGCCATTATCTATATGTTGATTCTGAAATATCTACTATAAAAAGACTTCTTACTCTCTATGAATCTCCTGATGTGTCTCTTCAGGACTTCAGGACTTGAATAAAGTACAAGCATTTAAAAATAACATTCCTAAAATTAAACTCATTCATTATCTTCCCCCTATACATTCAACCTCAATATTTCCCCTCAATTACCTACATTTTTGGTTCCCTTTTACTTCTTTACTTACCCACATTTTGCGAACCATAAGACATACCTAGGTTTTAGAGGAGGAAAATAGGAAAAAAAATTTTTTGAGGCAAAAAACGTGGTAAAATATTTAATAACACAAATAACAATATTTCTTCAATATAAATGTGAAGCTACATTCAGACTGTAAGATGCACCTTCATTTACTCCTTAACTTGGGGGAAAGGTGCATCTTATAGTCCAAAAAGTATGGTACATCAAATACTGGACACTACAGATTCTACTGCCTAAATACCACTGGGACCTCTACCTAGTCCTACTACTCCTATGCTAGTACTGCCTTCAACTCTTCAGCTAGAATCACATCTTATTTTGCCCCCACCCATTTTAGTCATTTTGACTCTGGGGGATGTTTGCTATTTTTTCTAGCTATATTGAGATACAATAGACCTATAATATTTTCTAAAAAATGTAAGGTGCATAATTCAGTGGTTTGGTACATTCCATTTCCCTCAGGGCAAAAGTTAAAATTACCCAATAAACCTTTTTAAAACCTTTTCTAAAGGTTGTGTTGCATCATTTCTTATTACTCTAGCCCTCATTTTATTTGCTTCAGATCTATTGAACTATATCTCTGAATATGCTTTATTCTCTCTAACTTATCTGCTTTAGTTAAGACTGTCCTTTTCCTATAACATTTTCTGTGGAAACTTCCACTTTCTACACATATATACACATAAACAAACACACTCCATCTACTCAACTACCACCTAGTTCTTGCTTACCATTTAGGTCTATTTTAGCTACAATTTCCAATAGACATTTCCCCAGACCAGTGCCCAAACCACCACCTGACCTTTCCTGTGTATTCTCTAAGTAGCCTTCTTGCATGCCATCTCACCGTTATTCTTACAACCTCTTACAATAATTTTTTATTTGCTTGTCTATATTACCTTTATTATTGTAGTGTGGATGCTACAAGGGTTGTGTTTGCTATAGTTGTTCATTTATCCCTGTTTCTTGCCAGAACAGCTTTTGGCACATAGGATACTCTTGGTCATCTTAGTGCATGGTTCTAATGACACTATAGTTAGTAGCATTAATGTCATTAGTTTCTGGTTTTCTGTCTCTGATCAGAAGGTAGGCATTCAATCAATTTGGGGATACTATATTGGCAAGTGAAGAATAATGGCTTCATTAAAAAGCTTGACATTTTATGAATAGAAGACTGATGTGTGAAAATACTATTGAACAATATATAAAACTATAATCATGATTTTTTGGGTATAAATAATAAATTTTTGTAGAAATAAGAAAATGAGAGCACAAACTCTCTTCTTCAATTCTTTCATACTTCATTCCAGTATATTGTACATTTTCTGGTCCATTCCTTGCTACACTTGACTTTAATGCTGGAAGAATCGAATGGTGTCATGGAGGATTTAACCTCTGAGCTCTGCCTTAGAGAAGTGTTGTTTAGTGATCTCTGACACGTGTATGGTCTCCCAAAACTACTTGAAGGCTGTGCCAAACTTTGAAAGTTTCTCTTTCCATGTCTCTTCTTCACACGTAAGAACTTCATGCCTCTGGTTCAGCAATGATGTTCGGCATTTCTTTTCATAATTTATTTTCATTATCACTGATTTTTAAATATTCTTTTTCTTTGGAAGTTTATAGTTGACCTCTCTGTTTCCATTGTAGCTGTCTTTCCTTCTTAAATTAGCAACTATCTGACAATGAATCAACAATATAGATTCTATATATTATGTCAGACCTTTCAGTTCCCATGTACTTAACCTCCAACTGGACCTCTTACCTGGATAAAAGCATTTAAAATAAAAAATATGAGAAAATTAGCTCCATTTTTGTCTCCCCAAAATTATCCTAAAATTTTGCACCTTTTAAAAGCCATCATTGTTTAGCTTCATATTCATTTTATTGATAGCAGATAAATGCCTGATAAAGCATACATTGATAAAATATTATCTTTGGGTAATGAATACTATGTCTAAATAAAGAGAAAATGTTTATGTGTATAGATTGGTTGGTTTAATATTGCAATATGCATGTGTGTATATATATACATAGACACGTGTGTGCTAATTTACTTATTTGTTAAATGTTTTTCCAACCAATAGTAGTTTTTCCAAGCCACTAAACCATGAGACAGGTTCTTAATTTTTAAGTGAATGTAATCAAAATACCATCAGGATTTTGAATGGACCAATGATCACATGAGAGGAAATTAAAGAGTGAAGCACATATATATATATATCTATATACATAATTAAAAGTATGCTGTAAAGTTATTTCTTCTCCACTTATCTAATCTCCCTTCATCTTTTATGCCTTCAGCTAGATAATTTTAGAAGTTATTTGCAGAGTAGTTGTCACTAAACTTAAGAGACATTTCTCATTTAGGCCCGAGAGGTAAAGAAATGCATTTAAATACAGGCAACAAAAAAAGAATATATATAATTAATATATATATAAATTAAAGCAAAGGCTTCTGAGGATATTGTGGCACATTATTATTCCAAAGAGTCAAATTATGAGCATTATGTATTCAAAGGATCATTAAGTATACAAATATAATGTATGCATATTGAAATTCAACATTATAATATGGCTCAAAGCTTATCTTGTAAGCATTAATTATAAGACTCATTTACTACATAAGTTATGCAACTTTTAAATTTGGAGAATGTAAAAATCTAAGCTATGTGTGCTGCACTCTATATATTTGAAATTGTTGTTTTAGAATTAAATGATAGTTCTTTTGTATATGTAAGTTTTCTTTCTTAATAGCAAAAACAAAAAATAATGAGGATATTTAACATGTAGAGTGGTTCTTGTGGAAGACAATTCTCTGTGAGTGCCTCACATTTTCCCACATCCTGTGAACAAAATGCTTGAGTTCACTTTTTCCTCAGTATATGTAATATATAATCAATAATATAGAATATAATATATAATAAATGTATCTGCACACATCTGTTCTCCCTATAATAAAACCCACTTCATGTGTGGGTGTTATCTGGCTCTTTTTTTGCCACCCAGTGGGAACTGGAGCTCTAAGAGACAGTGGACATGCTGATACTCTGTCTTCTGCTATTTCTGTGAATAATAAACTGTCTGTTGTCTCTAACCCAGGAGTCTCATGTCTTCTACCATCATCTATGGAACTGTAACAGGCTAACTTGTTAGCTCGACAAGAGGATAAAGTTTGAGACCCTTCATAGCTCTTGACAGTTATTTCTTGTTAAGTCTTTTATAGATTATTCAGTCTTAACAATGATTTTTGTCTAAGCATATTAACGTACCCTTCTGATGGTAAAGAAAGTCGCTCAAATTAATTCTTTGTCCTGGTTCATTCAGAGACAGTATTTGAACTCTGCCCTGTGTATTTAAAATATATATAATATTTCTACAGTACCACATAACTAACAGGTGAATTAAACCCACTTTCAATGATTCTGTTACTTCTCTATTGGATAACTACAATTTATTGTATTGTATTTGTGTATTTATATTTGATTGTTGAGTTTTAATCATCCATTAATCATCAGGAAACATAGGATTCTTCAATTTTATGTTTAATATTCTCACAGGATTATTCACAGTTTAATTTAAAATTAATCATAAATCTTAGTTAGTGTGACTATTTAGTGTTTGGTATTTGCAGTACTCTTATATATTACTAAAGCTATTATTTAAAAGTTATCATATTTTATTTTAAATAAGGAGGTATAGAAAAGACCTTGGTTCCCCTGGCCACATTTTCTTAGCTGGCAGCTGATTTCTGCGGCAGACAGTTCAGTAGGTGCTCAGACTCCCTGCACCCCGTCCCTTCCGCCCCCCTCTCCCTTGTCAGCACCTCGTGCACGTGTAGTATAGGCAAAAGATTTTTTCACCCAGGGTCTTCTCCAAAGCAGGGAGCTCATCCAGCCCTTAGCTTTTATGCAAGCAAGGCTCAATTTGCCAGGGAATTAATACTCCAGGGGGAAATTCTCAATAAAGGATAAATGATATTCTGGATATAAATGCCCCTTGCCCTTCTTTGTCAAGGTGTACAGCTTTGGGAAGAATTCTGTGGGCTTTCAGAAGGTGCCGCCAGAAAAGCCTCTCTCACAGCAGTGACCTCAGCAAACTTTCTTCGTATAGAAATTTTCTCCTTCTTTGACTCTCTATTGAAGCTCTCCTTTCTGCCTCAAGGGTTCACCTTTTAAACACTTATCACGTACAGTGATAGCACCAATGTATCACTTACAACCCTACAATCAAGTGCTTACTGAAGTTCTGCTTTGAACAGAACTCATACAGAACACAATTCAACTGAAATGTTCAAGTCTCCCATATACCAAGCATATTATATACTTTAGTTCTATTACAGTCTCAGAAAAATCCTATATTTTCTGTCTTCTCAATTTTATAGAAGAGGAAAATGAGTGAGAAAAGAAGCTGCTATTGGATCCTTGTGTCTTAATCCAATGTCCATGATCTTTTGTAGTTAATCTAAATCTACAATACTCAATTAGAACTAGTCACATTTTAGGGTAAAACAAAAACGTAAAACTATGACTCACTTACATTCTCCGACAGCATCAAAGGCAACTCTCTATTCTTGCACCTAACTCTGACTTTCAGTCTGGTGCTCTTCTGTAGTCTGGGGTTCTCAACAGCAGCACCACTGACATTTGGGTTGGAGTAGGAGCCTGCTCTGTGAACTGTGGGATATTTAACTGCATCTGTAGCCTCTACTTACTATGTGATCCTAGCACCTTCCCTTCCCCCAAGTTGTGACCACCAGAACTGTCTCCAGATATTTCCAAATTCCCTTGAGGGGAGACAAAAATCCTCTCTGACACACTCACACCTGCTGTTTTAAAACCACGGTAGTAGACTAAGTTTCTAAAGCTTAAGACTGCAAAGGCTGCCCCATTCTCTTGTCCTCTGCCATCTTTCATACTGGTTAGCACATAATCAGGGTTCATTAAATATACTGCACCCCCCAAAAAACCAACAAAAAACACCATTTGCATTAAAAGTAACATCAGTATAAAAGTTTCTATCTCATCCATTTAGAGAGAGACTGCTTAAACTTTAAAAATATATTATTTATTTTTAGAAAGAAGGGAAGGGAGGGAGAAAGAAAGGAAGAAGAAACATCAATGTGTGAGAGAAACATCGATCTGTTGCCTCTCACACACCCCCAACCAGGAACCTGACAGGCAACCAAGGCATATGCTCTGACCAGGAATTGAACTGATGACCTTTCAGCTTGTGGGACCACACTCAACCCACTGAGCCGCAGCAGCCACACATATCAGGTATCAGTTTAAAAAGTCATTTACAAACTATTTTTCATTTATCTGTTAAGTTTGATTTGCTAATATCGTATAAATGTATTTATTTTTTCTTCAGTTTTAAAAAAGTGACATTTATAAGGAAAAGTACTCAAGAAAAGAAGCGAGGCAATATTATTACTATTATTTTTACATTTTCTGTTTCTGCTAAGAACTTTGAATTGAGTATTAAATACTCAATATAATAAATTATCAATGGCTTTATATTCCTATGAGATCAGATAAAATCTTCAAAACCTTGTAGTTGTTTATAGTTTATGCTATTTCAATATTTTTCATGACTATATCTTCCATTAGAGCTTTTACTCCTTCCATAAAATAGTCAAACTTTCTGAGTGCTGTAAGTTTTTCAAACATACAGCAATTTTCATGGCATTATATGAAAATAAAATGGCAAATTCATAGAAAATTAGGTGTAGTTAAAATTGAATTCATATGATTAATGAGGTCCGCAAAATGACTAGGAGTAAGAGCCGTAAGATAACTGCCTCAGGATAAAATTTCATCACTTTTTAATACGTAAAACACAATAATCTCATAAAATTTATCAGCAAAATATGTTTCAATGTTTTCATGGTATTTAAGAAACAAACTCAGCATTCTTCTTTGCATTATAATTTAGATGTCTTTGTTCCATATTTTCAAAATCCAGAATTTTATGTCTTCATAAATTTGTGGTTTAGATGCCCTGCTGTAGAATAATGGAATAAATTACGTTTATCAGAAATGCTTACTACAGTCAATCCTGGAGTTAATTTTTAAAAGTGACTTTCTTTGTACCCCTGGTACTTGCTTCAATAGCAACAAAACAAGACAGATATTAGGATATTAGGGTGAATATGTATTGATAGGGGATCCTAAGTTTTAATAAGATATAAACACATTTCAACTGCATAATATATTTGTATGTCTAAATATAGCTTTGACGTTTTAGGTTAGGGCAACATTCATTACACCATTTGTGAAAATAGGATAACTCAGTTTGAGGCCTCTTGAACTTGACTACCTGGCTTCCATTTCTACTGCCTCACATCCAGCAAAATGTGAGCTCCATGTGAATACATTCATACTCATTTTGTTCACTGTTGTATTTTAGTGAAATAAAACAATTAGATGAACTTAAAAGTTTAACGACATGTTATAGGAACTCAACATATTTCTTGTCATGGGACAGAAACTTAACGATTTTATAAATGAGTAAAATAATACATGAAGTTCTTAACTTCGCCCATTAGTTTACTACCATGGATGTATCAAATAATCATAATCTCAGTGGCTTTAAAAAGTAGAATTTATTATCATGCACTTCCGGAGGCCAGATTTCTGCAATGGGTCTCACCAGGTTAAAATCAATGTGCCAGCAGGGCTGTAGTCCTTCTGGATGCTGGAGGGGACCATTTGTGTGTGTCTTTTCTGGTTGCTAGAGGCTGTGTGCATTCCTTGGCTCAGAGCTGCCTTTTATCTTCCAAGCCAGCAATGGTTGGTTTAGTCTTTGTTATGTGCCATCACGCTGACACTGACTTTTCATTGGTCTCCTGCTACTTTTAAAGATCCTTGTGATTATATTAGGTCCCCCTTAAGAACTAGGATAATCTTCCTTTTTCTGAAGTCAACAGATTGAGTAGCCTCATCAATTACATATGCAATTCAATCCTCTCTTGCCATCTATGTAACATATATTAACAAATTTCAGGGATTACAGTGTGGACATGTTGGGGCAGTAATAATTCTGCCTACACTTTGTCACTCAACAGTTATGCAATAGCAGGTTAATTATTTATTTAAACACCTCATACTAGTTTCCATGTCTATAACATGCAGCTCCTAAGAATACCTATTTCATCAATTTTTATATTGAGTTATTATAGATAAATATCTAGGAATAGTATCTAATATACTGAAGCACAATGTAAATGTAGTTATTATAAGTGTTGTTTTGAAACAAAAATGATACATTCAATGATTTAGTGCCACTCTTGTTTAAAGGAGAATGGATTGATGACTTCTGTTTATAATGCTTTTGAATACTTAATAATACTCAGTTTTTGAAAATGGAAAGTTCAATGAAATTTTAAGGTTCTACCCTCAAAAGGAAAATCTTCCTGGCTTTAAATGCTGAAGAAAGTCATCTAAAGATACTATAAGAAAAGATTAACCTGTTTATGGAGTAGATGAAGTGGTGAAACTCTTAAGTAGCATATGCAAACATAATAAAAATATATGATCTTCAAAAATAGAAAGTTTGGGGACACCCCTTCAGCAGTTTCTGAAATAACAGGTGTAAATGTGATACAGGAGGAACAAGGTTCTGTCACTTAGATCATTGCCACAGCACAGTGGGGGGAATTAATTATTCAAAGAATGAGTGTTTAGCAAATTGAATTATTCTTTTGGACTTTCAGATAAACCAACCAAACTTTCCCTGCATCTTTGCTAAGAAAATGTGAGATATAATAATGACAGCTGTTTGTAAATACAAATAAAGATTATGTGCTCATTGTGTAGCAGAGGGGAAAAGTGGAAAACAACTGTTTCCTCAAGATGAAAATAATTTTATGCAGCTTAATTAAGAACTAAATAATTCTTAGTGTTTTCTAGTGTAATTTTAATTTGAACTATGGGTTTATGTGTTGTTCAGCAATCCTCTAAAATATGATATTCAATATTCTACCTGCTTTATTTTATTTTTCCTGAAAGGAAAAAAATTCAAACCATAACTGTATTCATATCACAGACTGCTTTATGTTTATAAACCACATTTATTTTTAAAGTAAAATTTCATTTCTTGTCAAGGAAAGTAAACTTACGGAAAATTGCTTTTAAAATGCAAAATCTTTCTGTGTTGTTTATTCAATTATTTCCTGGATACATTATTCAAAATATAACATCAGTATTGCTTCTTTCTTTAAATGAGAGAGAATTATTTTTCTAATACAACATGTGTGAATTTTGATCATGCATTTAATTTCACCAGGTCACATTTTTGTCATTTGTTAAATGGTGTATTATTACTTGCCTTCCTCTGTTATCATTGTAAATATCAAATGAAATAATAGATGACAGAACTTTTGGACCAAAATAGTTTATAAACATGAATCATGTTTTTTAGTACTTTAGTCCTTCCATTGAGTTGCATTAGTTCCGTGGGTTAACTGTTCACTCCCATTTCCTGGAGATTATAATTTGCCAGTCATATGGGGTCAAAAACTTGAAGTGGTACATATGGGTGGCAATGGCAGTCATTAAACCTGTGAAGAATTTCATGTTGTAAATATAGCCATTTTTATCTTCTGTTATGATGTTTAAGATCACTTGAATTTCTTCCAAGAAAGAGGTGGTTATGAAGAGTTATGAAAACAGAAACAAAACCAATAACTGGAAGCAGACTTTGGTCAATACCTTAATACTTCTATATTCACTCCTATTACCCCTATTACTTTCATTACCGCTACCACCACCACCACCACCACCAATAATAACAAAAATAGTCAAATTTAATTTTTGTCATGCCAGAAAGTTTTCCAAATGCTTTATAATGAATTACTAAGTACAAACATAGTGATTTTTTCATCTTTAGATCACCTGTAATCTTATTTACTTATTTTTTAAACATTTATACTAGAACTAATATCTCTACTTACTTAGGTTCCTCATGAGAATCATATCCTGGAAAGAATGGGTATGATATGACTAGTTTAATTTTTTTCTAGTCCTCATGAAACTATAAACAATTATGGAATTTTTAGAAAGTTCATCAGTCTCCTAAAATAAGCTCTTTGCTCCACCATCCGTGTGCTAATTGCATTTTGGGAAAGACAAAATGCATTTTTAAACCCATTTCACAGATGTAAGAATAGAAGCTTATAGAGGTCAAGTAACATAACCAAATTCATGCAGCAAGTTAGAGGTAGAGCTCTCATACCTGTGTAAAATTTGCAACATAGCAACGTGTGAATTTGTGTCCCCAGGTATACTAATTCAAGATCGGACCATCTAACCATCTCTAGGGATTTTTTCAGGGTGGCTCCCTGAAAAAAGAAAGGGCCAGATGTCCACTTAATCCTTTATAAACTTAAAAATGTCAAGCAAGAGAACTTATGTTATTTGTCCTTGGATTGTGCATTTTATTTCTCATATATCAAGCTATGCTTTTGTTTGAGAGCATTGTGACATTTATTAATTATCCAAGCTGAATTCTCATTTTCAGTAAATGACACCTTACACAGTGGGGCCATGTCAAACAGGGGCCTTGACTGGGGAACAAATGTCAGTGTGGCGAGGCGCCTGCTGAGTGTTTAATAACTACAAACGAAGTGCACTGTCAGTGCTGCAAAGCATCATTCCATCACCCAGTTGGCTTCCTTTGTAAGTAAAGATAAAACAACTTGGACAATCTGTACTAAATCCATCAGCTTTAACTGTAAAAGCACCAGGCAAGACAAGATGTCTTCTAATGGAGTAGATGCTGAGGAACACAGAAGGACAAAAAGGTCATTATCTAATAAAAAATGAAATACTTTCAACTTGGTCATGACTACACAGTATCATGACTTTGGAAAGTCACTCTACTCATAGGCTGTTTTTGAGCCCTACTTATTCTGTCTCTGGTGGAGATATGGGTTTGGGGAGATGCTCATATAGTATAAAGTTATGTATATGTTGTAAATAAGATGAGCATATTATATACAATAGAAAGGTGATGTATTGTCACTGTAGCAAGAGGTTTTTCTTTTAGCAAAAGCTGCCATGTTTTGGGCATTGCCTTAAATGACAGTTCCAAAAAAAAATCCTACAGTCCTTGGAAAGAATTATAGGTAAATAGGAAAAAGATGGATTAAACATAAAAATGCTATAAACATCTTATATCATAAATGACAAGCTATTTGTTTAAAGACTATTATCTTTAATTCTTACAATAATCCTGTTGAAATAGGCAGTATTATAACATTTAATGCTCAGCAGATTTCAGGGACACCAGATTCAGTCAGAATAAGGAAGAAAGAAATCTATGATCCTGCCACAGGGCCATGTGGTCCCACTCTGCAGATTTCAGGAGGATCAGTGTGAGCCCACACAATCTATTAGAGTTTGTTATACTGACCCTTGCCAACACACACACACACAGAGTAGGGGATATTGCAGAGAAAGAGCTACATGTGTACATGTGATACATAGGGAACATTTAGGCTAACACTGAAGTATTACTTGAAGAAGTCAAAGCTGCCATAAAGTTAATGTACGGGTGGGGATGCAGAGAGAGAGAGAGGGAAAAAGAGAGAGAAAGACTGAATATCTGGGTATGAGTATATCAGCAATGTCACTGTCTTGGCTGACCCTGAATTAATCCTGAAATCCCCATTATTTGAGCTTCTTTCTATTCTGAATTCTGTTGCCTCAGATGTTAAGCCATCCTTCTCAGGACTCTTGATTCTCTTTAGTAATCTATACTGATCACCATATTTTATTATTTACATTGGAGTATTAAAGTTAACATGGACTTCAGGACCAGCAGGTTTGGGTTTGAATTCTCATCCTTCTCCTGCTTGTTGAATAATTGCACTATGGTCCTAGCTTCTCTGATGAACTTCATTGTCCTTATTTTTAAAATGGGGACATAACTACTTCTCATTGGGATGGCTCTGGGCACAAAAGGCACTCTGCCATAATGATAAGTAGTGAATTCTTTCCATTGCAAGAGTTAGACAGAGCACTTTTGCCTCGTACCACTAGTTATTGTCAACTTAGGTGACAGTAAGAGAGTGGTCTGTTCTCTCGCAGCTGAAATAACTAGCAAGTTACATCAGTTCATTTTTGGAGCTCATGACAGATTTTGCAATTTTTTAAATAAACAAGTGACAGCAACATATAAATATCCTTACTTCAGCAGCAGACACAGGGGGATAATGTAGGTGAAAATGTAGGTAACTTCATGAAATCAATACCTAAGCAGGTGCAGCACTGAAATTTGACCAATCTGCTTATTTCATTTATTCTAATGCAACATCCATTTTTATGTTCTTTCAAAATTATTAATACATTTATTTTTAATAAGGAATTTTATGGAGAGATACATGTAGGAAAGAAAACAATGCACATTTTAATCTATCCTCTAGTCTAACAATGTAGTGGATACAATTAATACAATGAGTTTAAGAAAATATCTTATTTCTGAACAATAAGGAAAGGCTACTTTTCAGGAATCCACTCCACGAGTCAGAAGATGGTATTCTTTTCTTAAAAAAACATAATAGGATATCTAAGTTTCAGAAACATCTAATATGATGACTATTTACACTTAAAGGGATGGGGTAGGTTGGCCATTTTCTGTCCTCATGACTCAATACCACACAGGCTCATCAGGCTTCTTCTGAAGTTAGCGCTACAAAAATTTAGCTTCCTGCTAAAATCATAGCTGAATGAAATTAGAATCTTCCTTGTCACCATTTACAGAAACCTACTTATTAACACTAATGGCTATGGTTGTGTCTCTATATTTTGACATCAGTTTATTAGAATAAGAAGAAAAAAAAACAGGGCTCCAGTAATTAACAACCAGTAACAGTTTAGCTGCCATGTCTAATTTCAAAAGAAAGAGAACACTTTGTCTTTAAAACAATACTAAAAAATTCTAAATTTCTTTCAGAATGTTATAAGAGCAATGATAAATATTTTTTAATTAGTATTTTCTAGATATTTTTACTCATAAGAATACCACTGTGCTTTGTCAGTATTATTTAGAGGATTTTAAAACATGACATGTTTTCTTTAACTTATCAAATATGTGGGGATATAAATATTAGAATGATTATTATGCATAATCATATTTACCCATATGGATATTTTAAAATAAATACATTAAAAGAAAGAAAATGCAACAAAAAAGCTAGAGTGGTGTTTTCTTTAATGTAGTTGACTTTATTCATAGAGCTCCATTGTTATGGTCAAAATATGCATTACATATTGTGATGTGTTTCACATGTAACTTAGTGCTAACAAAAGTATAAGCAGAGCAGGGTCAGGATAAAATTGAAAAGAAGACAAAGTTTATGTTTCCCAGAGGGTTTACCCTCCTTGAACCCATATTGGAGGGTATTATCATTCTTTTAAATTATATTCAGTTTTGTATGGAGATTTAAAAATGGGTACACATGGGCTAAAAATGGTTAAACAAAGCACTTCACATATTAAAGTGTGAAGTGCTTTGATGTTTATCTTCCAATTATTTCCAGTAAGGGAGTTACTGTTTTCAATCAAGACAGCACTTTCTTTATTAGTAAGGAAACACTGGAGTATGTGAAGTCTAAAAAGATTAAACTCACAGAAACAGATTAAACTGGTAGTGTCCAGGGACTCGGAGGTGTGGGAAATGCGAAGATGCTGGTCAAAGAGTATAAACTTCCAGTTATAAGATGAACAAGTTCTGAGAATCTACTATATAGTGCACTGATTATAGTTAATAACACTATATTGTGTACTTGAAAGTTGCTAAGAAAGTTGTTTTAAATCTAACAACATACACAGGAAACATAACTGTGTGACATGATGGATACATTAACTAACCATATTATAGTAAACATTTCATAATATATGGGTATACCAAATCATCACATTGAACATTGTGGGGGCAACTTTGCCAGCAAGTCCCCCCATCCACCACAGATGAAAGTACACTACCAAGACATGATCTGCTTGGGGAGGAGAGGTAGCCAGTCTTTCAGAGGAGAAAGACCAGAAGCCCTTTCCTCAATGACTTTTATTGGGTTGTAATACACAGGAGGATAGGCGGGAAGGATCAAATAGTAGGTAATATTTCAAAGAAATCTGAGGGCTTAGTCTGAGTCAGTGTCTGTCAGGTAAGGGGGTTGCAGAAACTTTGGGAGACATACTCATTTCCTGCTCAGACCCATATCATATGAATGAAAGCACTCTTAGCAAAGCAGGCTTCACAGGACTTTAGGAACTCTTTCTTATGCCTGATCACTCTGGATCCTGCTCTAGCCAGGCAAGGGGCTGCACCACCTCCCCCATCAAAGGTTTTCAGGCTCAAGGGGATTAGAGCCAGGAAGCGCTTCTCAGACAGAAATGGGGACTGGGGCTAGGTCAGATATAGCTGGCTGTCTCACTGCTCGCTCCTTTGCTTGGTTTATCTGTGCATGAATGTGTGGCTGTGGTCAGCAGGCCTCCTTGCCCCCTCACTGGCTCCACCCCTTGCCACCCCACACCTGGGATCTGCCAACCCTCACCTGTGCTCCTGCATCTCTGCTCTCCTGGGTCGGTCCCTTTGATCTTTTCTACCCGACCCTGCTCTGCTGCTGACTCCGCCCCTCTTACTGGTCTGGCTGAATGGTTCGTTGTTGTCTGACTTCCACACAGTTCAATTTTCTGTGTTTTGGCTGCATTTTTGTTACTAAAACTTTGTTGTCTTTAAACTTGGTTGTGTGAGGAGGTACAGTGTTTCCACTTACGCCTCCATCTTGGCCACTTACGCCTCCATCTTGGCCGGAAGCATCACCAAGCCCTTGTTATATGAAATGTTAAAGGGATTTATCTAAGAAAAAGAAGATAAAACATATGAACAGTGAAAGGACAGCAAACTCACAGTTATTAACAACTATGCCCAAAACAAAAGCAAACTAAGAGGACAGCTAGATCAGAAGCAGAACCATAGAAATGGAGATCACATGGAGGGTTAGCAACAGGGGAGTGGGAGGAGGAGAAGGGGGGAGAAGGTACAGAGAATAAGTAGCACAGACGGTAGGTAGAAAATAGATAGGGGGGAGGACAAGAATAGTATAGGAAATGTAGAATCTAAAGAACTTGTGACACATGGACACAAACAAAAGGTGGGGAATGGTGGGGGAGGGGTGTGCAGGGTGGAGGGAAATGAAGGGGGGAAATAGGACAACTGTAATGGCATAATCAATAAAATATATATTTTAAAAAAGAATAGCTGGGGGATGAAGATCCATCACTCCATCTTTGTTGCAGCCTCCCAAGTCCTGCCTTGGTGGCCTCCCAAGTGATCGTGTCTGGCTTAGGTTGCTCCTCCTCTGAGGGGCTGTACCTGTCATGGACTAACCCAGCATGCCTTAGGGGCAGGGGATGAAGCTGAAGCAGTGTTGTTTCCAGAGACAAGTTTTGTCTCCTTAGTGGCCCACATTCTGAAGGTCACTCACTCAGCCTTAGCCATGAGGATCAGTTACAACTCCTGAAACCAGGCAGAATGGTTCTCAAGAGAACATCTTAAACTTACACTTTGTTATATGTCAAATACATCTTAATAAACCTGAAAAAAAGATAAATAGGAGTATCATTTTCTTTTTGCCAGGAGTTAATTTTGAGGATATATTAACCTAAGCCTAACTTGAGATTGAATAAAATAATCCTTCAAATATATAATGTTTTTCAATAAAAGTAATCTTTATAAAGAAATGCTTCTATATATCCCCATATAAGACTTCAGTTGTTCATTTCTTATTCTGCCTGATATTGTCCATAGGACACTGAGATTTTTTTCGCCTTGTTTTTTTTCTCTTTATTCTTTATATAGAAAAGATTCAGTTTTTAGATATTCTGGTTCACTGATCTTTGCTCTGACAGCATATAACCTGTGAGTTTTTTTTCTGATTTTTTATCCTTTTTAAATATCTTCTCATACTTTCCTTGTTAAATTTGTATATTCTCTTATGGCCCTGAACTTAAGGAGTGTAATTACAATAAGTGTTTTAAATGACCACATCTCTTAATTATTTCACTTTTGGCATTCTGGTTCTCTATTTATTAGTTTACAGTGCTTCAAATTATGAGTTTCATTTTCTTCCTTCTTCTTAAGCCTAGTAATTTTTGTTGGGTGCCAAATAGCATGAGTTTTGTGTTGTTAAATGTTAATGTCATAGTCTTCTGAAGAATATAGGTCTTTTTGTGTGGTTGATAAATAACTTGTAGATCAATTTAATATTTTCAAGGCTTATTCTCAAAATTTCATAGGTTGAGCCTAGAAAAGGGTATATTCTAGGGATAATGCAGCCTTATTTTGAACTTGCAGCCTTTCTGAGGTCACTCCTAAAAACCCCATAAATTAAATAAAGTCTCTCTTCTTTGATAGTGGTAGTTAGTCAATCTTTGCACTATAATCTCGAAAATTTTTAGTTCACAGGTGAGACTCTCTTGTGGCTTCTCTTGTCTAAACTTTTTCATTCATTCTTTGTTTTTCATTCATGTGTCCTAGTTATTTATGTATTTACTTATTTATTTGATTTAAACTTTATTTCTTTCCATTAACCACTTAGTCTCATTATACCCCCTCACTCCCAGCATTTACCAAACTGTTGTCCATATCCATGAGCCCTTTTATGTTTTTGCTCAGTTCCTCCACCCCCTAATCTCCTCCCACCTACTAGCTGTTATCTACTCTCCATCAGTGAATCTGTCCCCATTTTCCTTATTAGTTTAGTTTGTTAATTAGACTCCACATATGAGTGAAATCATATGGTACTTGTCTTTCTCTGACTGGCTTATTTCATTTAGCATAATGTTCTCCCAGTTCATCCATGCTGTTGCAAAGGGTAAATTTTTTTTTCTTTTTTATGGCTGAGTACAATTCCATTGTGTAAATGTTGTCTTATCCACTCATCTATTGATGAACACTCAGCTGCCTCCATATCTTGGTAATTGTAAATAATGCTGCAATGAACATAGGAGTGCTTATGTTTTTTAGAATTAGTGTTCTTTAGGGGTCCTTTGAATATATTCCCAGAAGTGATATCACTGGGTCAAAAGGCAGATTCATTTTTAATTTTCTGAGATACCTCCATGCCATTTTCTTTTTTTTTTTTTTAAAGATTTTATTTATTTATCTTTAGAGGGGAAGGGAAGGAGAGAGGGAGAGAAATATCAATGTGTGGTTGCCTCTTGTGCATCCCTTGCTGGGAACTGGCCTGCAACCCAGGCATGTGCTTTGATTGGGAATTGAGCCACAATCCTTTGGTTCCCAGGCCTGTGTTCAATCCAATGAGCTACACCAGCCAGGGCCCTGAACTCTTTATATAGAGAAAACCTACTGCCACTCAATGAATTCAATTTAAAAAAAAAAGAAAAAAGAAAATTTGTAATATTAGGGCAACTATATTATGTTTATTAAATTGTTGACTCAAGTATAGTTAATTATGTGAACATGCCATAGAATAATATGAGAGGTATAATTATTTATAAATAGCATTCAGATTATAATGTTTTTACTGAAGCTATGAT
This sequence comes from Artibeus jamaicensis, assembly GCF_021234435.1. NCBI lineage: Eukaryota > Metazoa > Chordata > Mammalia > Chiroptera > Phyllostomidae > Artibeus > Artibeus jamaicensis. The sequence goes on from NW_026521954.1 coordinate 6,433,499, forward strand.
TTATAATTTGACAAACAATGAAATAGCTAGATAATGAAAGAAGTTGGCATCTGAAACTTTTTAATCTATCAGTTTACAAATACAGATAGTTACATGAGTTATTTGATTAAATGTGTATTTATGGATAAGAATCCAAAGCATAAAACTAGAAATATTAATAATGTCTTTTCACTTACTATATGCCTTTTGTAAAAAGTCAATTTCTTACATCCTTTGTGTAGATAATAAAATAACATGCCACAAATTATTTTCATGAGTATTATTTAATGGCTGTCAGATAGTAAATATGTAAATGCTCCCTGCATTAGCACCACAGATAATTCATTGTCCAGCTTTTATCACAATTCAAATTCACTCAATAATCATGAACACCCATCATTAATAAATCATCAAGTTGTCTTCTAATAGAACAGGTTTTATTTCTGCTTTTCATATAAATCCTTCTAACATAAACCTCTGATGACAGTGGTCTGTTACGGTCTAAATACTTTCACCATCCATCATGGCTATCTATTGCTTCATAACAAACCACCACAAAACTCAATGGCTTCATTCAATAATTACAGATTACACAATTCTGTGGGTTTGTGATCTGGGTGTCAATCAGTTTGGCTAGCTAGTTTCTGCTCCACATCCTACCTGCCGGGCCCACAGGCTTTGTAGTCACTGTGCTGTTGGGTTGGGCTGTGTCATTTCTGGAGTAGCTACTCTCACGTGTGGGGCCTCAGCTCCAGTGGTTGGCAAGGGTGAGACACCTTTCTCCACACGGTCTGTCTTCATTATCTCTCTCATCCTGAAAGATTCTATCCTGAGCCTCAGCACAGGCAGTGATGGTCTATGAGGACAAAAGCAAAAGCTATGAGATCTCTTAAATCCTGGATTCTGAAGTCATATAATGTTTCTTCAGACACAGTCTGTTGGTCAAAGCAAGTCACAATGGCAGCCCACATTGAGGGTTGGGTAAACAGACTCTACATTATAGAAAAAAAAAGTAGATATAGTTAATCTACCATGCTATTAATTTTTAAAACCACTTTTTATTTGAAATAATGCCATAGATTCCCCCACCAAGATTAATATCAAATATCCATTCCCAAATGTAAATTCTTTCTCCATTTAATATTTTCAGAAGGTTTTAGAAAAGAAAGAAAAAATTATTAGCTTGTTTATTTAAATGTAAGGTGAAGTAAAATCACTTTTTGATTTAGAAAATGGTAGATTAAACTCTTGGTCCTATCATTTGTTAGTCACATGAATAAATCAAAGCATGTATTTATCTGAGATTTTCCACGTTAATAAAATAGATATAAGATATAATTCTTGCACCTTGGTTACAAAATATACAAATCCAGTTTAGAAATGTAGATAATTCATAAGGGAGAATTTTAAAGTGCAGAAAGGTTCTTCAAATGTAAAGTAGTAATTTTATTCCCATGAGGCCATACTCACTATGGGGAATTTGCAATAAACACACAACCTGCAACTACTATGTTTCACTGCTGTCAATTGCCTTTTTTATTCTTTTTATGGAAGATGGTGTTGCATTGTAATTTGTGTCAGGTTTTTCTTAGGCCTTTATTTGGAAAATTTCTACTCCCTAAAACATCACAAAACGGCTGTCAATAGTTTGGATAAATATTGCTGTAGGGCTTTTGGTCCTTTGCTGAAGTTGAGCCAATTTAATCTAAGACCTACCAGAACTGTTTCCTTTGATAACCATCTGCACTTTCCCCTGCTGATGGGGGATGGGTAATACACTTTCGCCTGGATCACTGTCCTTGTAAATTGCTCACAATTCAGAAGTCCTTCCTGCCTTTCTCTCTGGGAACTGGTGCTCTGAGATTACTCAAGTACTTTTAAGAGCCTTTCAAATTGTTTTGTTTTGTCTTTTTAATACTTTGATATATTGTTACCATTTCCATCTTATAAAGTATAAAACTAAAGTCATGGAATTCAGTAAAATTATCAGTAGATTGATAATGACTTCTTTCATGCTTTAACAACAAAATTCTTTGAAATAATATTTAAATTTTTTTAACTAAACATTTTTATTAATATGTGTATAAAAGTAATGTTACTGAACAAGAGGTCCGAGGGAGGGGCAATACAATATTTGGCCCACCTAGGGATGCCGAAAACTGCTACACAACAGGGGCCCCTCCCAAAAACAAAATACTAAAATCTACTGGGCCCTTCTGTCCGCTGCCAATTGGAAAGACATCTCTTAATGCCAGAGATTTGTGAAAAGGAAACAAAATGTTTATTTAATGCTATTCAGGCCTAATGCCACCACTAAAATATCAAAGTCCTTTAGGGTGTACACCTACACCCACACAGCGCTCCCTTCTCCCACTGTCCCAACTCCGGGTACCGTAAATCAGGAAAAGAGCACACGTCTGTGTTGCAGGCCGCTGGCACCGTCAGCTGTGTCACCATGCAGGCAGGATCTCGAGTTAATACAAAGTACTGCGGTACCCTCTCATGGTCCACTGGCAAGAGTCCTTTGTACCCAGTTCCAGTCAAAGTCTCTCTTGCTTTCCAGGCCAAGCGGCCAAATGGGCATCCTAAAGCCACGTGGGCCTCTTCTACCAAAGCTGCAGGAGTCCGCACTCCACCAAAAGCATGTGGCTTTCTTCTTCACCTGGCTGCAGGGATCTCCATTCTACCCTAAACAGCGTGGCTTTCCCTTTCACCTGGGCAGTTATCCCCTCATGTCCTGGAGCCCATCTTTTCCAAGCTCTCATAAAGGCGCTTCCACTCAGCAGCGCAGCCCCTAGTTCCATCCTGAGTCCCCTCTACTCCCTTCTTCCTGGCTCCAAACTTGGCCACCGCTATTTAACATATCTATGCAACCAGTTAAAGGTTATAGATATGTTAAATAATCATTCCAGGGGCTAGCTCCAAAACTGTTGCTATGCAAAACAGCTCTCAATGGCCTTGCTTCATTCGTTTCTTCCCCCCCTGGGGGGGGCAGTGAGGACATCTTATATGTCTCTCCAATATTCCTATACACTTTGAATTCTGGACACCTTTCTAAATCCTTTTTGGGGGCCCCCCCCTGGCTGCACCCTGTATCAGTAATATATGTAAATTACATGACTTTAGATGGTACAAAGGGAATAAAACCAAAACCCAAACCAAAGAAAACAGAGCTAATGATCACATTAATAAGATAAAATTACTGCTAAAATTATTGTATGTTTATATCCAGGCTATTTGAATAAATGTGTGTGTGAACCTGCACATACATAGAACTCCCTACATAGTATAAACCATACTGTACATATGTGATTTTCTATATTTTAACATTTTGAATGAAGTGTTAGATATTAGAAATTTACAGTCAGTGTGTTTTAAATTCTGTATAACATTTCATTCCATAGATAAAGTGAAACTGATTTAATACTTAAGTTTAAGCATTAAATTGTCTCCTATCATTTGGCATGAAATTCCATTTAAGTTTTTGTATATAGGTATATCTTTATGTACATTGCAAATTACATCACAATAGTCTTTTAAAGCAGCTTTATTCGCATATAATTTTTATCATATGATTCACTTATTTAAATTTTATGCTTTAATTCAATGGCTTCTATTCATACAGTTGTGTATTATCATCATATAATTTTAGAACATTTGCATTATCCCACCAAATTACCACCAATTATATCCCATGCCTATTCTTCATTCTTAGGCAATGATCTTTCTGTACAGATTTGTGTACTCTAAATATTTGTGACTGACTTTTTTCACTTAGCATAAAGTTTTCAAGGTTCATCCATGTTGTAGCATGTTCAGTTCTTGCTTCCTACTAAACAATTATATTCAATTTTATGGGAATACCACAGGTCTTTTACCCAGTCACCACTTGGTGCATATCTGTCATTGTCCTCCCCACATTTTGAATGTCAATGCTATTTTAAGGACTTATGCACACATTTGTATGTCGACATCTTTCCATACATCCAGAGAGGTCGCTGTGTGACCTGAAGCTTAACATTTTAAATGTCTTCCATACTGCTTTCAAAGAGACTACCACTTTACATTTCCATGGGTAGATTCTTATGTACAGAATTACTGAGCCATTGGTTAAAAACCACTTTAAAAACTCTTGGTACATATTGATAATTTGCTTTCAAAAATAACATTAGAAGTGTATATATCTGCTTCTAAAGTATTTACTATTCACTCTCCATTACTGAAGATTAACTTTAAAATAAGTGTTAATCTGAGAGACAAAAAAGTATATTGTCAAAAGTCATTAACACTGAGTTTAATAGTTCTGTAGGTTTATTTAAATTATAAATTTCTTCCATCATTTTTCTTTAGTATATCTTTCATATTAGTATATTAATATCTATCTGCAGCAAAAAGTTCCCACACTTTACAGTTGGTCTTTTAATTTTGTATATAGTATATTTTTATGTAAAGTGGTCTAGATTTCTATTTATTAATTATGTCACAATTTTATGTAGACATCTCAACCATTGAGTTATATGTTCAAATTATTTCAATTAACCTTTTTATTTTTAAATAACTGTAGATTTACATGCAGTTGTAGGAAGTGATTATGTTATTGTGGTTTTAATTTGCATTTCCCTGATGATTATTGACTTGAGCATCTTTTCTTATGTCTATTGGCCATTTGTATGTCCTCTTTGGAGAAGTGTCTGTTCAGGCTCTTCCACCATTTTTTAATTAGGTTGTTTATTTTATTGGTGTTGACTTTTGTAAATTCTTTATAAATTTTGGATATTAACTCCATATCAGATGGGTTAGCAAATACGTTTTCCTAATCATTGGGTTGTCTTTTTATTTTGTTGATGGTTTCCTCAGCTATGCAAAAAAAATAATTTCAGTTGGATGTAGTCCCATTTTTCAAATTTTAGTGAAACTGCCTTATGTCCCATTTCTGGGAATTTACCTGAAGAAACCCAAAAGAATAATTTGAAAGAACATAAGCACCCCTATGTTCATTGCAGTATTATTTAAATTGCCGAGATATGGAAGCAGACCAAGTGTCCTTCAGGAGATGAGTGGATAAAACAACTATGAGACATTTACAAAATGGAATATTACTTGACTGTAAAGAATAAAATTTTATCCTTTGCAGTAGCATGTATGGACCCGAAGAGCATTACGCTAAGTAAAATAAGCCAGTCAGAAAAAGACAAATCCCATACAAGTTCACTCACACGTAGAATATAATGAACAAACTGAACTAAGAAGCAAAAGAGACAGACTCATAGGTAGAGAGCAGGTTGACAAGCTTGGGGGTATAGTCAGGGGGTGAAGGGACCAAGAAAAAAGGAAAAAAGACTCATGGCTATGGATAACAGTATAGTGCTTCTGGTGGGAGGGAGCAGGTAGAAGGGGGATAAATGGTAATGGAAAAAATAAATTTAAAAAAAATTGCAATCAGCTCACACCTGCTAGTGGCTACCATCAATAAATCAGCAAGCAACAATGCTGGATAGAATTTGGAGAAAAGAGAACTTAGTGCACTGTTGGTGGGAATGCAGACTGGTGCAGCCACTGTGGAAAACAGTATAGTGTTTCCTCAAAAAAACTGAAAGTGGAACTTCCTTTTGACCCAGATATCCTCCTTCCGGGAATATATCCTAAGAACCCTGAAACACCAATCAGAAAGAACATATGCACCCCTATGTTCATAGCAGTGTTATTTATAATAGCCAAGATATGGAAACAGCCCAAGTGCCCATCAGTACATGACTGGATAAAGAGCTGTGGAACATTTATACATGGAATACTATATTGTTGTATAAAGGAAGGAACTCTTACCATTTGCAACAGCATGAATAGACCTGGAAAATATTATGCTAAGCAAAATAGGTCAGTCAGAGAAAGACAAAACCATATGGTGTCACTAATATGTGGAATCTAATGAACAAAATAAAACCAAGGGCATGGATACATGGAACAGACTGACAAATCTCAGAGGAGAGAAGTGGGGAGATTGGAAGGGCTTAAAAAATATAAATGCATATTCGAGGTCTGTCTGGAAAAAGACTAGCCATTGTTAATATAACAAGAATGGTTTGTGTGACATTGATGTAACATGGCAGCCAAGGAGAGTGGACTGGAATATGCATGTATGAACAATGATGACTTCACTTTATTAGTCAATGGGGTCAATTGATGCCATTGAGTGAGTATGTCTACTGTGTGGCCATCACATTCCAAATGACTTAGCAAGTAGAACAATGAATCTGCATCAAATGTTTTGTTAAACATTCCTCCATGGCAACTACTAAGAAAATTCAGAAGGATTTCAGGGATGATGCAATGAGTGCAGCACAAATAAAAGTGTGGCACAAATGCTTCAAAGATAGTCAAGAATCTGTTGAAAGTGATCCAAGGCCTGCAACAAGCAGAACACCTGGGAATGTTGAATGTGTATGGCCTGCAATCAACAAAGATCCATGACTAACAGTGCAAGAACTAGAAGCTGATCTGGGGATTCCAAACACTGTTGTGTCTGAAATTTTGATGCAGGATTTTGGCATGAAATGTGTCGTGGAAAAATTTGTTCTGTGGCTTTTGCTACCAGAGCAGAAGAAGCATTGTGCTGCAGTTGCTAATGACTTGATTCAAGCCACTACCAATAAACCATATTTCCTCAAGAAAATCATAACCAGATTAAATGGTGGGACTATGTCTATGACCCAGCAATGAAGACCCAGTCATTTTAATGGAAACTGCTTGGTTCTCCGCACCTGAAGAAGGTGTGGCAAAGTTTCAGCAAAATCATGCAGAATGTTCTGGCAAAATATTAAATCACCTAGGTGGCTCATCCTCTATGTTGGAAACCACTATGCCTGGTTTCAGAAGCTGTAATTCCTCATGGCTAAGGCTGAGTGAGAAAACTTGGGACTGTAAGCCACTAAGGAGACAAAGCTTATCTCTTTGGCAGAGGTGCTGTCTCTGCCCCCTTTACTTCACCCTGCCTGGCCTCCAGTGGATGACCAGTTAGCCAATGACAAGTAAGAGTCATCAAAGGAGGGATGACCTAAGACGGGCACGGTCATGAGGGGGTCCTCAGGGAAGGACTTGGGGGGTGAAAGAAAAAGGGGGTGACGGACCCTCACCCCTTGGATTTGACATAGCCTGGTTCCTCATTCTGTCAGTAAGAAGTCTCCTAATCTCTTGGCTGCCTTACTTCCCCTGCCCAATTTAAGCCTGAAACAATGCCGAAAGTGGGTGCGGCTCTGTGCTGGAAAGGGTGGGTTCCCTGGGAGGGATCAGGGCTAAGAAAGAATGCCTAGAATCTTGTGACACCTGCTTTGCTAACACCTTTAATTTAAATGATAAGGGTCTAAGCATGAAATGAGTTTGTTTCCCTAAAGCTTTATGTCCCTTTAGCTATCAGATTCTGACTCAAAATAAGCCCTTATAGTTTTCTGAATGTTATCTATTGTTTGATCATTAATGCCTTACAATGACTGATGAGCTTTACGTATACTTCCTGTATTCCTATGCAAATAAACCCAATAAAAACCCACTGAAGAAGAGGCTCCTGGACCTTCTTCTTTGAGAGATAGGCTACCTTTCCTCCCTAAGAAGATCATGTCTTGGTAGACTTATTTTCATCTGTGGTGGATGGGGGGCTCTGTGGGAAAATCTCCCCCACACCCCTACAGACTAGATTTGGTGCCCTGAAATTTCTGGCTTTTCCCAAAACTAAAATAACTTTTGAGAGGGAGGATTTTTCAGACTGTCCATGAAGGTGAGTAAAATACAACAAGGCAGCTGATGGCGATTCCAACAAAGGACTTTGCAGAGTGTTTTGAACTCTGAAGAGAGGATGCAAGAACTGTGTGAGGTCCCAAGGTGCCTATGTTGAAGGAAACTGAGGCTTTATTGTCTTATGTATGATGTTTCTTGTATTTCGTATCTTCTTCAATAAATGTCTTTATATTTCATAGTACATGGCTGGATGCTTTCTAGAAAGACATTGTATTTTAAGGAGTCTACCCATTCAATTGCTCATCTCATTCATTATACACCTTTACAGACACATCCAGGAATAATGTTCAATCTAGGAATCCCGTGCTGCAGTCAAATAGATATAAAATTAGCCAACAATGGCTACTATGATAAGATTCTGTAGACTCAGTGGCAGAAACAACAGGCATTTATATCTCACAGTACTGGAAGCTGAGAAGTTTAAGATCAAGGTGCTGACAGATTCTGCCCATGATAAGGGCCTGCTTCCTAGCTTGTCCATAGCTGACTTCTCTGTGCTCAGATGGCTATTCCACAGGGGATACACTTGGAGATAGAGAGAGCTCTTGAGCCCTTACACCTCTTTCTCTTCTCATGTGATAATCCTAACATAAAGGCACCACTCACATGACTTCATCTAAACTTATTCATTCCCAAAGTTCTTACTTCAACAATCAACACATTGTGGGTTAGGACATCAGCATATAAATTTGGGGGAGATACAAACTTTCAACCTATTACACAAAGTAATGCTAACCAGCTGTGGAAGTACTGATAAAGATCTCGGATACTCAGAACTGCTGAAACCTCTATCCCTCAGGAAAATTTTGCCATAAAGTTACTGCCAACCTCTCAAGTATTCAGTATCTGAGCAACAATCTCCCTGTGGCTTTCAGGGTCATTGTGCTGAATTTTTTGTGTGTGTGTGTGTGTGTGTGTGTGAACTGAGATACACACACTAAAAAAAATTCAACCCCCTTATACAAAAGATAAAAAAGGTGTTTTTTTTTTTTTTTTCTGGTAGAGGTCACTGACATGCCAGCATGGAGTGCAAGCAGCTGAGGCTGTGATGAACTGACAAATTTTAATACAAATAGTGTCCTCAGTACACTTCTTACTCTCCTTTGCTCACTGCTGTAGCTTGTGGAAGGAAATCAATATAAATATTTCATAAACAAGTATGTATTTATGTCATTAGTGATTTCTACCAGTATCATCTACCCTTTGGCATATTTAATTGAAGATTTTTACCTGTAAACTTCATCTAACAATCACAGTACAACTGCTAAAGAAAACACAGGTAGAAAACATAGCTAATTCATAGGTATAAACTTGTCTTTAATTTTGACAGCTCATGCAATTGCCCAATAGCCCATGAAAGGAGAAGTCATGGAAGTCTCCATGGGCCCCACAGCATATACTCTCTTGCCAAGAACAATCTAGTTACTGGCCCTTCCAAATGTGTGAACGATTAGGTGATAGGAAGAACACTGTGCTCTCAACATGGCCCCAAGCCTCAAAGAGAAAGTATCTTTATTCTACTTCTGCATAACATATTGCCACAGACTTAGTGGCTTAAGACAACATGCACGTATTAGTTCACAGTTCTGTAGCTCACGGGACACATCATAAGGCAGAACTGAGGAGAATAGATCTTTGGGTTCAGATGGACTCCAAAACAGAGTTTTGAATCCCAACTCAAGACTCCAATGTTCTGAGACACACTAGGGAAGCTGCTCATATATTTCAGTCTATAAAATGTGAAAATAAGAATTTTTCTTTCTAAAGGTGCTAAGTATCTGAAACATAGTATTCTACAAGTGTCACTTATAATTGTACTTTATTGTTCTTAAAGAAAAAAATCATGAACTGTAAATAATATCAATTGAAGAAACAACAAACTATACTATCCCTTAACTATCAATTTCTTGGGCCATTGGTTTTATTCATTTTATTTTTAGAAGGTTCAAAGTTGTATTGCCTTGAGTTATAACATTCTAACATAATTATACCAATTTCTCTTCTAAGAATCATCTCATAATTTAAAGAATAACATGGCTGAGAGAGACATTTTCTGACAGAATCTGAGCTGAATTTAAATCATCTTCCAAACACTATATTCTGCCCTTTTTTGTAATAGTATACCTGAAGTTACACTAAAATTAACCAAGTGCTTTTATTGTGTGATAATGAAGTATCAACTCTACCATATCCAATAAAGAACTAAAAACTATTTTTAAAACATTAAGATAAAGTTATTTGTAAAGACAGTATTAATTGAAACTTCCTATACTTTTGAATAATCCATTATAAACAAACGCGGATCTTAAAGTCACTGTTTCAGAATATATGCAGTTACACTAAGTGCAAATAAGAAAGTACAAGGAGCTCATTTACTATGCTGTACCCAGTGGATGTAAAGGAAAATTGATTTTAAACTGTAGGTCTCTATAAATAAATAAACAAATAAAAATCCAGGTTTTTCCCCCCGTGCACATATGCTTAGATTCCTTTTACAAAAAACAAAACACTCTATTCCATTCACTTCAGGATGAACTCTTTAGGAAAAGATTGATCATCAATCCTCCAATTTTTTCTAATTCCATCAGTTTCCTGACATTTAGTATAAGCAGGAATAACTTTTCAGTCAACTGAGAAACTGGAGACTCAAGTAAAGACACAATGTGTTGAAGAACTTAAGTATCCTGTGTGCTTTTGGTTCCCCATTCCCTCTTTGCTTAAAGCCCCATGCAAGTTTCTTCTTTTTTCAAGCTGTCTGTGAATTTTCAGCATCCTTTTTGATATTTACAGTTATGGCAGGCATCACATTGGCAAATTTTACACCGAGTTCTCGGGTAGCTAGCTGGTTGCTGAGTTCTTCAATTTTCTCAGTTTTCTACTCTTCTGCAACCTGGTCTATGCTCTTTTCAAGGCCTGACTTCTCAACTTTGTTTTTCTTTTTCATGGGGAGTTCAAACCTGCCATTGACTTTAGAATACTGAGTTCCTTCCACTGGAGGACTATTCATGACGAGGTTCTTCTACATTCTTCAATTTACCTTCTCTGGAATGTTTTCTTTCTTCTCCCTTTTGAATCTTGGATTTGAGATTTTCTGTTCAGTGTCTTTAATCCAATTCTTAAAATTTATTCCACATATGCAAGGAATTCCAGAGGACACTCTTCATATACATTTACGTTTGCCTCTGCTTCTGATTTTGGTCCATCTGTAGGGGAATCTGAGATCTCCGTTATTGTAATGGTCCCAACTCTGTCTTCCTGTAAGTTAAGCCCTGAGTTCTCCAGTGTGTCTTCATCTTGAGAACTCAACTCAACACCACTGTCATTCAGGCCAGGAGGTGGTGGCCCACTGCACAACTTTTCCTTAGGCAAGAGGCAGCCACTGGGCAGCCATTGGTTTTAAAAGTGTAAATTAAATCAGCTATACTCCAATTTTTTTAATGTCTTTTTACATGTGGTACAAATGCCAATATCTGGATTCTACCTCATGACTTTAAGTGATTTTTGAAAATAATATTCCCCATGATATTACAATAGGGGAATTCTTTTTTAAAAAAGATTTTATCTATTTATCTTTAGAGGAAAAGGGAAGGAGAGAGGGAGAGAAACATCAATGTATGGTTGCCTCTTGTGTGTCCCCTGCTGGGAACTAGCCTGTAACACCTGCATGTGCCTTGACTGGGAATCAAACCATGATCATTGGTGTGCAGGAATGCACTCAATCCACTGAGCTACACCATCCAGGGCACAATAGGGGAATTCTTAATATATTTCCAGTTTATGCTTTTACTTACTAGTTTTGACACTGAGAAAATAACTGTGATTTCAAATATGAAAGTTCACATATGTATCCTCTAAGAATTTAAATGAAATTAATATTTGTAAGCTTTCAGCAATTAATTCATATTGAAAGTTCACTATTTGTTCCAATACCAGTGCCAGCTTTGGTTTATTTTTAAATTTTCAAGATATATGTATTTGGGAACAAAAGTGGTTTATTTACATGCAATAATTTTGTACCATAATATCCACAGGAAAAAGCATTTCAAATACATCATTTAAATAAAATTAAATGCAAACAAAGTATGGTTTCTTCGGATGTATTTTGCCTAGAGGTTCTTGGAATGTTTATAGAAAACCCTTAAGAAGATAACACATGGTAAGAAAAATATAGAAGTTGCTATTGTTAATACTGGAGTTCCAAAAAATAAATGTCTTCCAATACAGAAATTTTTCAATTCCTTATAAATATTCATATTCCCCTTTATGAATATTTATGGTACATATTTCTAACAATGTTCACTAAAACCAAGAAAACATTTAGTTAAAAATCTCCAACTTAAAATAAAATGGAAATTTATCTTAATGAGATAAATATTCTGCTCCTGTATATGATAGGACATGTGTGTGTGTGTGCAGGGGAATTAAAATTAGATTTAATTTTATCTCATAAAATAAGAACACATAAACAATGTTGGTAACATTGAGGAAAATTTAAAATTTCTACTAAGTTTCACTTTATTCTGTACTTTATAAGTATTAGCATTGTGCTGTGGTCTGACAGTATAGAAGTAAGATATTGAAATTCATATATATATGTGTGTATGTAAATGTACATATGTATATTTCTTTTTTCAAAGCATCTAGTAATAGATATAGATGTAGATATAGATCTATTTCGATATATAGAGAGGGAAGTGATGGCCCTGAAATTATTTTTTATTTTCCGACATGTCATCATTGAGAGAGAGACAAACAGTATTTTAATCTCTTTCTACAACTATGGACCATCCCTCTATGAAATTAAAAAATGTATTAATTCATTTCTTACATATAAATTTTGGCAGCTGAGATTTTGAAGTGCTCAATTGTTTTACTGACATTCTTAAGATAATCTCTGGCCTTGTATTCCATTGTTTTTATTCTTCTGATTTTTGCATTATTTTCAACCACCACAACTGTTCTGACTTTTGAGGCCATGGCCAGTGCAGTGAGGAGCCTTTCGGGTCACCTGATACGGGGCTGCTGTTGATGTCGTGAGGGGTAGAAGGACAAAACAGAGAACTTTGCATTTTGCGCCGATGTTCATACTCTAGAATATTCATATACTTTTTCTTAAGGAGTCATAAAGAAAAATCCAAACATAACATTTATACAAAATATAAATGATTCGTTCTCAGGGTATAATAAGATACAAAAGACTATCAAGAAGACCATTGGATTAATATATATTCTTCAAAAGGGGAAACACAGAAATCCTTATTCTCAAGTGTAGTCTAAATGAGATGTCATTTGTCATTGTAAAATAATTTCACAAAATATTTGAACAATGTCTCCTTTTTTAATGAAATAATGTGGTAGCAGAGTAAAGTTTCTGAAATTTCCTGCAATGGAAAAACCACTGCATGTGATCGAATCTTATGTTCTCAAACTTGAATTTCATATAAAAACGGTTTTTCACTGATCATATATCTTCAGAAATTGATATTTTATGGAATAATTTTTGAGACATCTTGGTTTAGTTAATACATCCATGTAAGATTCACATAAACTTTCAAATAAGATCAAGACACTCCTGCAAAGGTAAAGATAATTGAGAAATATAAATATTACACAGAAAAAAATTGAGCAGAATGGTTATATTTCTCAATATCCTATATTCATCTGTTTTTCCCTCATCAATAATTATCTTCACTCAAATGAGATATGGTTATAAAAATATGTCAAATATATTAATAAGTTGATAATAAATTTTATTATAAATTATCATTACTTAAAATGCCATGAAAATTCTCCATTTAGCATCTGTTTTCCTTGTTATTTATCTTAGGAGTGAAAAAAGGAGTGTGGAAATCTTTGACCTCAGTTGTGTCTATCCCGTATGGAACTTACACTGAGGCAAAGGCACAGTGAGGTTTCAGGAATCAAACTGTCCTCTAGAGAGTCTCAATCTAAACTACTCAGCTTTCCTTATTTCTTACACTGGAAGTGGCTTGGTAGAATTGTAAACCTGCTTTTGGGGCTACTATCAAACTAGGAGCATGCATTTTAGGGAAAAAAAGAAAACTCAGATCTCCTTATTTATGTACCTAAGTTCATTTATGATGAATAAAAATTGCACTTTCCAAAAGGACCTGAGGTTTTCAGTTTGATTCTCTGCAAGTTTGGTTGTCATTGGCAACAACTACATTAGGCTTTTCATAGATTACAGAAGGTTTTAATTGTCAGGAATAATAAATAACCCCATACCGTGCACTTGGACCAGCTCTCATACTTTTATTTGCAGGTCACTTGCATAACTGTCAGGGAAGCAAGCTATTAGAGCAGAATTAGTTTTGATTAAGCTTAATGTTTTCTCTCAAATGTTTTTAACTTCAGAGAAGTACTAATTTCTGTCAACTGACTTGGTGTTCTATAACAAGGTAATCCATGCTCAAATCTATTAATTTTTAACCTGTTTTCAGGCATGAAAGATTTTAAAGATTCCAAACTACTCTTTGTACTAGCAGGATTTTAAAACCGAGTCAGATAGAAGCAAAGAAGGACATGAGATATTAAGACTAGCTACAATTCCTATATCTTAATAATTATTTCAACCCAAATAAAGCCCCTTATTTCCTGAATGACAAAGAATAAAACCATAAAATGTGCATTTTTCTCTACTTTATACCATCCAATATAATTTATTAATATGTATTAATATTAAGAATTACAATATAAAACAAAAACATGAGAGCTAAAAAATTAAGTACCAGGTCGAATTCGGGTAAATTTGGCTAAAAATCCATGCTTATTTTTTTCATCTATTAAATTAAGAAATAATCATTTGAATGAACATATGTAAACACTTTATATAAGAAGTTAGTTATATCCCTTACTTTCCATTTCCATGGAAAAATTTTTTTTATACAGAGAAAAACCTATATCAAAATGGAAAATAGGAAATTTAGTAAAAGTGCTATTGCTATGATAAAGTTTCAACAAAAAAAGCTTGATGGAAATAATGAGACTCTGTCTCATTCCTTTCTCACTTCATGTGACCCCCTCTTACTCTCCCATTAAAAAAAGAACATCTTTTCCAGAAATGAAAATTGGGGAGCTCTTCAAAAACTCTCCCTGACCTTCCCAACTAAAACGATGACAGATGGAGGCGAGATGTCTGGGCTCTCATTTCTTCTGACTGTTTAAAGAAGGATACAGAAGCTAAGATTTTTCTCCTAGCATAGAAAATCATGACACTTAAGCTCAGCAATGGCAATATGCCTGAGTTTTACACTTGGTATTAGGAATAGCAAAGAAAAACCTCAGCAAGGAAAAGGTCTCAGGATTTATAATAGAATTTAAGTATCATGTCGCTATGAGCTTTTCAAGGACTTAAAATTTTTTGTTTATATTTTTATTTTTTATTGTTGGCACTTAAAGACATCCTCTGTCTCCCCGCTTTGCTTCTCTCCAGCCAACCCTCTCTTCCCCCCGTTCTTCATCACATGTTGTCAATACCCATGGGCTATGCATACAAGGTCTGTCCAGAATGTATCCAGCCATATACTCTGATAAATACACTTACTGAAGAAGATACAAACTATAATTAACATTGTGTACAGGACAATGACGCCTCAGTCCCCTTTAAAGTAGCTACCTTGGGACCTCACATACTTCTCCCGATCACCATCAGCTGCCCTGTAGTATTTTCCTGAGTTTTATCGACAGTCTGAAATCTCTTCCCTTTCAAAGTTGATTTTAGTTTTGGGAAAAGCCAGAAGTTGCTGGACACCAAATGTGGGCTGTAGGGGTGCTTAGTAACCTGGGTGACTTGATGTTTTGCCAAAAAACTCTGCACAAGACATGATGCGTGAGTGGGTGTGCTGTTCTGATGAAGCTGCCAGTCACCAGTTGCCCATAGCTGCAGCCTTCTGAATCATCTGAATACTTTCCATAGAGGATGTTCAAGCTTAATGAAACATTTGATGCAGGTTTGTTGCTCTACTTGCTCAGTCATTTTGAATGTGATGGCCACACAGTACACATGTTCACTCAGTGGCATCTATCACCCCCACTCACTAGTATAGTGAAGTTGTCATAGTTCACACATGAGCTTTCCAGTCCACTCTCCTTGGTTGCCAGATTACATTGGTGTCACACCAATCATACTCATTATATTAACAATGGCTGGGCTTTTTCTGGAAAAGATCTAAGGTCCAATAGGATCAACTGCATATTGCAGACATAAGAATAACCAGATTTTTGGGAGCTCCTGATAGGGGGTCTGATTTGCTACCGAACCATAGACATCCAGTGAATGAGCCACTAAACTTCTCATCACAAGCTTAATTTTGACATAGCCACTGAGTCAAAACTTGGGAAGCCTCAGAAGATTATATCATAAGAAATGTTATATTTAGAATCGGCCCTTAAGAAGACCAGAGGACAAAAGTAAGAAACAGTAGTAAATGCTCTCAACTCCCATATCACCCACTGCAATTTTACCAACGCCTCAGCCTATACCGACAGCCTCCTGGGTAGTTGGTTCCCTGTGAACAGCTAAAAGAGGAGGAAAAAGTCCTGGGCCTGGCTCACAGATAGGATGATGTTGGGTTTGAGTGAACCAGACAGAAAATGCTGGTACACTAGAGACCCGTTCAAGGGCACCACTGAAAGGCAAAAGTGTGGGGCAATGAACCAGTGGGCAGCATTAGAGTTTGGGGCAGCAGTCGGGAGTAAGGATTTAACTGGATCCCCGGGCAGTGGAGAATGGATTGACCTTTGTGAAGACTTGGAAGGAGCAAGGTCCGAGATATAAGGAATGTTCATAGCACTAAAACAGTGGCCCCACAGTGTAAGGATTGGTGTATCACACATGTTCACCAGGGGGCTTTGCCTGCTGTTACAGTGTGATTAGTATACGGATTTTAAAGATGGTACTTCACCTGGTGCCAAACTGAATTCGTTTTAATAGTATTTTCATCTTTACTTTGTTAAGTTGTAAAAATCTTGTGATTAAGAAATTTCACAAATGTATTTATTTATTTAAAGCTTATCTTGCACCTGTTGTTTTTGAGAAAGCATTTTTATAAAATTTCACTTGCAAAGAAATTATCTTAGTTTGCTCAGATTGCATATTAGCATTCTCAAGAGAAAGAGAACCAATAGGATTTGATTTGTTTGTGTGTGCCATGTCGTGTGTGTGTGCGTGTGTGTGTGTGTGTGTGTTGTTGTATAAAGGTCTTCCCTCAGGGTTCATAAACATTCTCACATCAAAGTGGAGGCGTGGATACTTGGGATTTCAGCTGGAAAGAAGACATGAAACTGCATTTACACATAGACAGCATAACCGATTACACAGAAAATCCTAAAATATTTGTAAAAGAAGAAAAAAATAAAAATAAAAATATGAAAATCAGTTATGTTGCTATATAATAGCAACAAACTGTTGGGAAATAAGGTACAAATCTATTTGAAATACTATCAATATACATAAGATACTTGGGAATGAATTTAACAAAAGATGCTATTTATCTCCTTTATAAAAATTATTAAAAAAGAGAAATTAAGACAAATAACATACTATATATATATATATTTAATAAAGGTAAAGTACTGGTTCTCTTTAATTTGACTGAGATATCCACTAAGTCCCCAAAACAACTAAGATAAATTTTAGAAATTGACAAACTGTGTCATGAATTTAATGGAAATGATAAGGACATAGAATAACAAAAGAATCTTGAAATAAAAAAGTAATTTTAGAGAACTGATACTATTCTATAATTACATAAGTAACCCTCATACATTGCTGGTGGAAGTGCGAAAAGACACAGCTACTTTGGGCATCTATTTGGCAGGTTCTTATAAAACATTAACCATATAGCAAGCTACTTTATAACCCAGTAATTTCTCCCCTAGTTAATTCACCAAAGATATGTAAACCTATGCCTTCAGAATGACTTGTACCCAAGTATTTATAGCATGCTTATTTTAATAGCCTCAAACCAGAACAAGTCAACTGTTGATCAATAGGGGAATGGATAAGCAGAGAGTGTGTTGAAGGGAGTAGTGGGGGGGTGGTTGACATTCATTTATCGGACAAGGGCACAGAGAAACCTTCTGGAAGGATGGAAATGTTCACACATTCAATAGGTTATTGGATACCTAGGTTTATACATCTTTAAAAACTCTTTGAATAATGTACAAGTTCTGTGAATTCTACTAAATTTCACTTAGTGAAAATATGAAATGTGTGTGTGTACATGTTTGATGTTATGTGTGTATGTGTGTATAGGATGTGTACAAACCTTAACAGAATAACAAATTCTTTCCAGATACACCACTTATTACTATTTCCTTTAATGCTGGCATGAACAGATGCCACACACGTTTATAATGAGAAAAACACTATTCTGTGTTGTTTTGGTAGTAATCTGTTTCCCTTAAGTAAATGCTATCTGAAAAGCATTGATACACAGTAGATACAGGCAGAAAAATTTAATCTGAAGCTAAGCAATAGAGTAGAGTTATCCTTTCATTATATAAGTTGGATAAGTTATTGATATTATAAAACAAGTGTTTTTAAATATCAGCATACTTATTTTTATTGCATAACATTACTTTCCTATTGCTTCTGTAAAAAATACCATCAACTTTGTTTCTTGAAATAGTTCAACTTTATTACCTTACATTCCTTGAGGTTAGAAGCCCATTTTAGTAGGTTAAATCAAGGTGTTGGCAGGGCTGCATTCCTCCTGGAGTCTCTAGGGCAGAATCTGTTTCCTCGCCTTTTCTAGCTTCTATAGGCCACTTCTTTCCCTGGCTCATTCATGGTCTTTTCCTTCATCTTTAAACCAAATGAGAGCAAGTTGCTCCTTTTTGTACTGCACACTCTCCTACTGAATCTTCTGACACCCTCTTTCACTTGTAAGAACACGGGGTTGGATCCACCTAGAAAATCTAGGCTATCTCCCTAGTTTAAGGTCTGGTCTACTAATAGCAACCTTAATTCCTTTGCCACCTAAAGTGACATATGCACAGATTACAAAGATTAGGACAGAGACATCTTTGATGGGGAGGAGTGTCATTATTTTGCCTACTACACACACACACACACACATATGACCATGTATAAAATGGGAAATATTTACTCTCCAATTATGTTCCTTGTTAGGCTTATTTTACAGCAGAATGAGATTCTGTCTGTGAATTTGTTTTATTTTTTATGCCAGTATGTAACCTGACCTTTAAATGGACATTTTGTATTTGTATTGTATATACATCTCATATACTTATTATAATATATATAAGTATAGGATACATATATTCAGATATACTTATAACATAAGTTTATCATGACCTACACAATATTTTATAATCTCATTTTATTATTTTAAGTTGGTAAAAGTATATATTCCTAGAGCCTGAAATCAGCACTGAATTAATTTAGACTATAGTTTTTTTTTTGTTCTGAAATGGCAGACATAAACTTTTAGATAGCAAATCAAAGGAATACTTTTAATGATATTCAAATTCTCTTTAACAGACATGACTCATTACACATAAACAGTATGCACTATTCTGTCAATTGAATGTTTATAATACTTCAAAATGCAAGCCAAACTTGATATACTACATGAATATTATCACCAGGTATTTACAATAATAAAAATGACATTTTATCAGAGTGTGTCAAAACTTGGTAATTGGAAGTATATTATAGAAAAACTGAACAAATCTTTGGTCGTTATTAAATGAAAAATAAATTTTGCTTTCAGGTACTTATTAGCAAATTGGAATAGCATCATTCATTATTGGGCATCATCATTAAGAAATATATTTACAACAAGCAAAAATTATATGATAACATGGTTATAGTGAAATAATGTTATTTTATTCCTTTTTCTTCTCTCAGGTAAAATTATGATAGTCCTGACATGTAGTTTGTCCTTGATGGATGAAATGAGATAGTCAGAGAGGGAATGAGCCAATGATGCTACAGTCAGTATTGAATCAGAAATATACTGAGATTCTAAGAGAAATCAAGATATGTGCTTCAATCATTAGAGGTTGTCACTACTGAGATTTGTTGGTTGATGAGTTGTCAGTGAACCAAGAGAATGATTTTGTAAGAGACAACTAGACTTGTAGAAAAGGCAGTTTAATACCCAAAGGCCTCTGTATAAATAGAATTTATAAAGTAAAAGTGGCAATAAAGTTTGTAGATTAGAATGGGTAGAATTTAACTTAATTCAACAAAAGACAGCCTCTATATTTCCCCTTAGTATTGAGTTCCTCATAATGACATTTAAATATACTAATGATTCTCAGCTTTTTCTCTAGTTGAGGAAGCATGTATATGCAAAACACAATAAACTAGAGCATGTAATTTTGCCCTTAAACCAGTCCATTTTAACATAATTAGTATAAATATTTTCTATGGTCAATTTAAATCAAGTGTCTCATATCCATGGGTCATGAATAATTGAAATTCACAGACTTTTCATGAATTTAACTCTATTAAAATTTCTGAATAATATGTCCAGTGAAACTTTTACTATAGAGCAGGGGAGTCAAAATCATTTTCACCGGGGGCCATATCAGCCTTGCAGTTGCTTTCGAAAGGCCGAATGTAATTTTAGGACTATATAAATGTAACTGCTCTTAACTAGGGGCAAGGAGCTCAGCATTGCCGCTTGATAGAAACAAGGTGCCAGGCTGGATAAAACAAGGTGGAGGGCTGGATTCAGCCCACGGGCCTTGTATTTGCCACTTGTGCTATAGAGGTTATACATGGCTTGGTTAGATACCATTGTTTTAACTTTGCAATTGGAGACATATTTAATTCCCTCCAATATTTCTATATTCAGTTTCTAGTTTCAGCATTCTCTTTATTTTTGGTGAATCAAAAGTGAATTTTTAGTCTAAATATATATAATTTTGAGCATTATCTTTGGCAGGACATATGAAAAATGCTGCAATGTAAAAACAACTTGGGCATATATTCACTTTTTTAAAAAGTGGCATGAGTTGAAATATCTCTTTGGTTATTCCTCTAATGCTGCTTATACAAAATAAACATTAATTAAAACTCTTAAAATTTTAAAGTTGATTTCAATCACAGTGCTGACACCAATTCAAAAAGTCGTGACTACACAGGGGTGATGACAAAGGTAAAGTTGTGTAATGAATCTCAATGAGTCAGTTTATTCGTCTGTGAAATAGGGTATAATACATTTCTCAGAAGATTGTGTTAGGTTTAAAAGAAAAATCCCCAATACGTAATGAACAGCATGTGTTACATTTCATGGGTGCTCAAAGCTATTATTTTTCTTCCCTTTCTGCTTTCAGCTGGCAACCATCTATTAACTGCTGTTTATGTGGCAATATGTAAGAATCTGGAAAGTAGCTCAAAGACTATTAAGACTGACACATTGAAAGTGAACTATTAGGCAATGAAGTGACGGGAAACAAAACGAGTAGATTAATTGTGGCACTCTGGAAGTTTTACCAAGTGCTAAATTTCAGGACATTCAAGCTAGACCACTGGAAGGTATTCGAGGTGATTATAAAATTTTACTATGAAAAATATTTCATGACCTTTAAGCATTTTCATGCCTTATTCCTTTTCTCAAAGCACTGAGGAAGAATTGAAACATATAAATAATGGGCAGTGGATAATCCCTTTCTTGCTTATTTAGCCTTTCTCACCCCCAACACAAATACTATGTCCAATAGGAGATGATGAAAAATTCACGTTCCTGTCTAATATTTTTGGGCATACATGTTGTATTTCCCAATCTTGCTTGCAGTTATGTGTTGCTAAGTTCCTGAATTCTAGCCCGTTATATGTGCTATAGAATAAATGGTTGTATCCTCCAAAATTCATATGTTGAAACCTAGTACCCAAAGAGGTGGTGGTGGGAGGTGGGCCTTTGGGAAGTGATTAGGTCCAAATCGTGGAAGCCTCATAAAAGGAATTAGCACCCTTTTCAAAAAGCGCAGGAGAGATCTGCAGCCTTGTCTGCCGTGTGAGAACACAGTGAAAAGAGATCTATGAACCAGAAAGTGGGTCCTCCCTAGACACTGAACTTGCAGGTGACTTGATCTTGGGCTTTCCAATTCTTCCACAGTTGTGAGAAATAAATGTTTGTTTTGTATAAGCCATTCAATCTGTATTTTGTTATATGGCTCCAATGGATTAAGACATGATGTGTTAACAGAAGGTGTATGGCTTTTTTAGACACGGGCCCTACAAACCTCATGTAATTTTAAAAACATTTTTAAAATATTTTATTTATCTTTAGAGGGTAAGGAAAGGAGAGAGAGAGAGAAACATCAATGTGTGGTTGCCTCTCATGGGTCCCCTGCTGGGACCTGGCCTGCAACCCAGGCATGTGCCCTGACTGGGAATCGATTGGCGATCCTTTGGTTTGCAGGCCTGCACTCAATCCGTTGAGCTATACCAGCCAGGGATGATTTTTTAAATAGATACTATTGCTGCAAAACTTCATAGCTTAACACAACCATTTTATTTCTTTCAAATTTCTGAGAGTCAGAAATTTGAGAAGATACAAGTGGCTCTTCTTGAGCAGATCCATTCATGCAATTACTGTCAACTGAAGTTTCCCTGGGGCTGGAGATCTTAGGTCATTCAGGTGGCCAGCTGTCAGTGCTGGCTGTGAACCTGAAGTTCAGCTGAGAACTGTGACTCTGTGTGGGCCTCTCTAGTGATGTAAAATTGAGTAACTGGAGTTTTTAAATGATAGTTGCTTCCTCCCATGTAAATGTCTTAGGAAAACCAGAAGTAGAGTCTCTTTTTCTGAATGAGCCTCAGAAGTCACATAGCTTTACTTGCACTACACCGGATTGAATGAATTCCACCCAGATGTATGGGGTTGTAACCAAAAGCGAGTCTGGCTGCCTGTTGCTACGAAAGCCCATACTCAAGAGACAGGTGCTGATATAAAGGAAAGTGGTTTATTTTTAGGTGCAAGCCACCTGGAAGATTTGGGACTCATGTCACATAGCCTATCTCCACCCCTCAGTGGAGGAAGAGGATTTTTTATAATGAGGGAGAGGGGGACAGAACAAAGAGATCAAGGGAGGGGTTGAAATGTTCTCTGCATGTAGATGAGCACAGTCCATGCCTGTAAGGCAGGCGATGGCCCAGTGTGCATCATCCTGGTTTGGTCATCCTGGCTTCACGTCATCCGGACTTCATGTCATTTTGACTCCACTGTTGAAGGTCAGCAAATCTGTGTGAGCTGGGATGGCTGAAGGTCAGAGTCTCTACCTTTTGAAGCTCATTCCCAGGAATCTTATACAAACATGTTGTTTAAATACAAGCTACCTTTTAGAGTCAGCGCTTACAGAAACAATGTCAAAAGAATGTTGGGGTGGGTTACAGTTCCCACTGTTACAATTTTCTACTGTTATAGTGTGGGTGCATAAACCTCATACATTGATAGAACTATCAAATAATTTTAGGGGCCATTTAAAAAAAACACTCCACAATTCTTTTTTCTCTTTCTTGAGTCATCTGCATATTGATGTCCAGGATGACATTGGTAATCAAATGTCAAATTTGGAAGAGATTTTCTTACTTTAGGTCCTTGAAGAAAACCACAGTGAGGAGATGCTCATGCACTCTTTCTCATAAGATGAGAAAGGCATATATTACTATTATTTGTAAGCTAGTGTATGAGTTTATTTTATTTGTTATGTCAGTCTATCTCACACACACACACTTCTTTCTTTTGAAGAAAAAAATTATTTTTAAAAATTTTTAAATTTTATTTAGTTATTTTTTAAGTACAGTTTTTTGTCTATTTCTCCCATCCCAGCCCCCCACCCCGGCCCCATGCTCCCCACCTCCCTCCCATTTCCACCCCCTTACTTCTCGTCCCTGTGTCCTTCCTATTTGTTCCTCCAAATCCCTCCCCTTTTTTCCCCTGAAATTCCCTCCCCTCTCTCCTCTGGTCACTGTCCCCTTGTCCTCTATTTCAGTATCTTTGTTTTTATTCTGCTTGCTTGTTTGTTTTGTTGTTTAGCTTCCTGTTAAAGGTGAGATCATATGGTATTTGTCTTTCAACACCTGGCCTATTTCACTCAGCATAATGCTTTCCAGTAATAAAAAGTTTTGGGTTTATAAACAATGCACATTCTGTGAAATCCAGATTGAGGAATATAACATTTTAAATGTCTTTAAGGAAATACCATAGCTTTTTGTTAAAATGTAAAGAAAATTAAAATAATATAATATTATTTGCTATTATAATATTGCTAATTGATAGTAATTAATGAAATGGTAACTTTTATTCATTTGACTATTTTCCATTTATGTAGTGACCATTATTTTGTTGTTTGCTGCAAAATGTAATCGCAAACACACTCTGATTAAATGACTTAGGAAATATAATACTTATCTAGTAGTATGATATAAAATTAATTTTTATTCATAATATAAAGTTCCACTTAGTTTTTTAGTCCTTTTACTTTATATTTTTACTCTAGATTGTGGTTACCTTAAGTAAGATGCTCAAATTCAAACATCTTTAATTTTGCTTTTTAAAATGCAAGTATTTAAGGAGGAATTACTTGTCAACTCTCATTTGAGTGGCTTGGGAAAGTTGTTTAACCTCTCCACATATCTTCTTAAGAGTTATAAGGATAGCCCGGGCTTGGTAGCTCAGTTGGTTAGAGAGTCGTCCCTATGCCAGTGTTGTAGGTTTGATCTCTGGTTGGGGCATATTCAAGAAACAGCCAACGAATGAATGAATAAGTGGAAAAACAAATGGATGGCTCTCTCCCCCTTCCTCTCTCCAACATAATCAATAAATTAGAACACAAAAAGAATTATAAGGCTAACATAATTTCCTCCTAATATTTTTGTGAAGATTGAGATCATTAATGCAAAATATCATATGTCTAGCACATAGAATCAATAAGTATCAGTTGTTTTTTGGTTACAGTTCATCATCATTTAATATGTACTAAAAGCATACATTATTCTAAGCTCCTGTGCATTTCTCATACATGTAGTGTATTTTATTCACACAATAACTTACAAGTTAAAAACCATTTGAATCATCACTAAGAGATAAGTAAACTGAAATTCAGGGAATTTAAGTCATATTCAAAATAAATAGAAGCATGCTTGAAACCTAGTTTTCTATATAAAAATCATTCACTTGTATTTAGTAGATCTGCTTTCATTTTATCAGTTGTGGAAGCATACATTTTTTCAAAAACTCTTAAAAAAGAGAAATCACCCACTGATCCCATGGACACAATTACTTTTTCTTTGTGAAGTGTTTACATGGTAATTTGGTACTGATCACTCATTATGTAATCCTAGTTATCGCTGCCTATGTGTGTTTTTTACTAATTTGTAGCTTCCCTGAGGTCAGAAGCTGTGCTTTATTCTTATTATTTTGGCCACAATTATTCCTACCACATATGTTTCATATAGTAAGTGATCAGTATTTATGACTTAGATGTCTGAACTTTGAACACAGTTTGTGAAAAGGGACAGCTATTGGAGAGAATTAATGCTTAGGAAGTGCTAAGATACTGGAAAGAACACTGAATTAATGACTTCTCTGTCTTATCAGACAAATTTGCTGTAATTATTTTTGTTGTGGATATCTGGATGAAAATTTTGGGGAATCTTTTAATAAGACCTCAATTTAAAATGGCTAATTATAATAATGACATTTTAATTGTTCGCTGTGTAACATTGATAATATTTTGTTATGTTTTATGGGTAAATGAAATGTTTGCAAATAAATATAACCACAGCAACTATTCAGATAAAAATACCCACAAGGGTTTATCAGGAATGGATTATCATGAGGCATGTGGTGTTTCCCAGGGGCCTAGTTAGGATTCTGAATTATGACCAACTTTGCATTGGGAGCTGCCAGGGAAACTCAAGGGTATTAGTACCTCCTTGACTCCCAACTCTTACCTTTCTCCCATAGGTAGTCCCTCATGCCAAAGCAGCCACTGACCTGGTTGGTTAAGCTAGTCTTTACTTCTCTATGATAAGGCTAAGCTAGTGAATCTCGGTAATATAGTGTTTGTGGGCAGTTATTTTCTGCCATTTCTTTCCCTCTATAAGTGGGTAAGTTCTAAGATTGAAAAGTGAACAAGTTATTCTTTATCTTCTCACTTCTCTTACCAACTTCCTTATGATCCTTTCCTTATGAAAAGAAAAGTCTCAGTTTCTGAAGGTTTATTTGGCTATGAGGGAAATAAAGTGAATTAACTAAAAGATTGTAAGGGATGACTCACTTGGTTCAATTATAATTACATCATGATTATGATTCTGCATTTCAAATATAATTTAACAATTAAATAAGTGACTAAGAGGTCAGCATAAACTTATAGTCAATTATCAATGAAAGGAATGAATAAGACATTAAGGTTATTCTAAATAAAATAAAATTGAGTAGACCTTCAACTGATAGGAAGTTGCTCTTTATTGAACAAAACATGATATATATCAGTGATTTATACATATTATTATAGTAAACTGAATCAATATGAAATTATGACATGTGTGTTAACCAGCATCCTTCTCCAATTACACTCATAATAAATTACTTATATTGTTTTGTTTTCTATTTTTATTAATATAAATGAAAATGAAAATTTTCTGTATGATTTAAAAATATGTTTTCACATCATTTACAAAATAAGCTTTTGTCTGCCCATTAAATTATAAGTACATTCAGCAATAAAATTTCTCCTAGGAAAAGTACCAAATTGATAGAAACTTTCTTGTATGAGGAGTAAATAAGTAATATTAGAACTTTCCTTGACGTGTTGGCAGTTGGGGAAAGATTTTTGGTGAGCATAAAAAAAGCATTCAGGAAAAGTAGGAGGAAAGTACTAACTTCTGACGTGCATAAGCAAATACAGCTACGAGAAAGTGTCAGCTTCACATACTACAGCTACAACAGCTACATTTCTGTCAAGCCTTTAGGGTACTTGACTTTTCTATTTGGGGTTCTCTTCCCAGAACACATGCTGAGAGCAAGGGGCTTTCTGCTCTAAACTGTAGGTACCTGGGAGTGTTACCATTATTTAGGAGTCAGAAAACTGACGTAAGAAAAAGGATTATCATCAGCATACTTGTAATATACATTGTTGAAAAGGATGACAAAAGGAGATCCTTTCACCACTGATGTGGACCTGAGAGAGTATTTCTAACAACAGAACCACTCAGAGAAAATGGAGAGAGTAGTCACTGCAATGACACTGCTGCCTTGGCCACTCTGCTGCTGGGGACCAGGTGGGGGGCCAGGAAGGGGACCAGGTAGGAGCAAGTGATGACTCTGTCCTTAGGGTTAAAGAAATGAGTCTTCTTTTAGAAATTTATTTTTTGCACTGCTTTATATTTGCACCTATTATTTCATTAAACTATTTAAAAGAAACATTTACACACTTACATTACCCTCAGAAACAGACAGTGAGGAAGGAAAGATTAAAAAGAACTGCCATTTGGCCTTTAGGAAATATTTTCTAAAATGGGGGCTATAAAGAACAGTAGTTTTATTGGTTTCTGAAGTGGCTCACAGCACTTTAGTTTAAGAAGTAAAGGCAATTATTTTACAAATTTGTCATATAGCATGAAGGGCACAATGAAGGACTATCACTTGTATGTTTTACCAAATGCCTCACTCCAGAGTTGGAAGAAATTACTAATGATCAGATTATAAGCCAGTTATTGACATTGACAATAAAGTGCCCAATGAATTACTTCTGTTCACTGTTGAAACTTCATGCTATATGACATTAGATTTCTTATTCAGATAATTTTTGAGCCACGATTTTCTCTCTCGCACACACACTCTTCTACCTCCCTCCCTCTCTCCCTTCTC
The DNA here is from genome assembly GCF_021234435.1 of Artibeus jamaicensis. Lineage (NCBI taxonomy): Eukaryota > Metazoa > Chordata > Mammalia > Chiroptera > Phyllostomidae > Artibeus > Artibeus jamaicensis. The sequence continues at coordinate 6,461,137 of NW_026521954.1, forward strand.
TCTTTCTCTCCCTTTCTCTCTCCTTCCTCTAACCCTGCTTTTATTACATATCCAGTCTTAGACTATAGGTGGTTGGAGTTATATATCACATGGGCTAAGTCAACCTTAACTGCATCACATGATCCTGATGCAGAGAAGTAATTCTCCCCAACAGAATGATGATGGGATGAATACTATGCTGGGCAAAGCAGTTGACGTTCTCACATTCTGTCCCTTGACCAACCCATATATTTGCAATCACCAATGTGAATGAATAGTGTGGTACTATGATACAACAGAAATAGGATGGGTGTCCACTAATTGGTACTTGAAGAAGTATTGTGCTTAAAGTCCTCAATAATTACACATAATTCTGCAAAGAGTAGATAAAAGCAGTGTAGGGTAAAAGGGCAGATAGGAATAACAGAAGCCTATTGAAATGTTTAATAATGATTATTGATACATATTTGTGAAAATATCATCTTTTATTCAAAACTTTTTTTTATTTATTATTTTTTTAAAAATTGATTATGCTGTTACAGTTGTTCTATTCCCCCCTTCATTCCCCTCCACCCTGCCCCCCATCCCCACCATTACCCCCCTTTAGTTTATGTCCATGTGTCTCAAGTCCTTTAGGTTCTATATTTCCCATGCTATTCTTGCCCCCCCATCTATTTTCTATCTACTGTCTATGCTACTTATTTTCTGTACCTTCTCCCCCCATATCCTCCTCCCACTCCCCCTATTGCTAACCCTCCTTGAGATCTTCATTTCTATATTTCCACTCCTGATCTAGCTGTTCTTTTAGTTTGCTTTCGTTTTAGGTGTGGTTGTTAATAACTGTGAGCTTGTTGTTCTTTCACTGTTCATGTTTCTTTAACTTCTTTTCCTTAGATAAGTCCCTTTAACATTTCATATAATAAGGGCTTGGTGATGATGAACTCCTTGAATTTGGTCTTATCTGAGAAGCACCTTATCTGTCCTTCCATTCTAAATGAAAGTTTTGCTGGATAGAGCAATCTTGGTTGTAGGTCTTTAGATTTCATGACTTGGAATATTTCTTTCCAGCCCCTTCTTGCCTGTAAGGTCTCTTTTGAGAAATCCGCTGAGAGTCTGATGGGGACTCCTTTGTAGGTGATTGTCCCCTTAGCTCTTGCTGCTTCTAGGATTCTCTCCTTCATTTTAATTTTGGCTAATGTAATTATGATATGCCTTGGTGTGTTTCTTCTTGAGTCCAACTTTTTTGGTACTCTCTGGGCTTCTTGGATTTCTTGGAAGTCTATTTCCTTTGCCAGATTGGGGAAATTTTCTTTTATTATTTGTTCAAATAGTTTTTCCACTGGTGGTTGTGTCTTTCCCCCTTCTGGTACCCCTATAATTCGGATATTGGAGTGTTTAAAGATGTCCTGGAGGTTCCTAAGACTCTCCTCATTTCTTTGAATTCTTGCTCCTTGACTCTTTTCTGTTTGGCCATTATTTGCTTTCTTCTGGTCCACTGCATTGATTTGAGTCCCAGTTTCCTTTTCATCTCTATGGGTTTCCTGTGGAATTCCATTCATTTCCCTTAATTTAGCCTTCATATGTTTCTCTAATTTGTGGCTATAATCAACCAGATCTGTGAGGAAGCTGATGAGCAGTGTTTTAAACTGTGCGTCTGAGAGTTTTGCTATTTCTTCGTCGCTTAGATTTATCTCTGGGGCTTTGAGGTCTTCCTGCGACATTTTTGGTCTGTTCTGGCCCTTTAAATGTGAGAAGCGGGGCCTTGGACTCCCAGGTCGCTGGGTCGTGAGGCTGTATGTGGGGGCGTGGTCAGAGCGGGGAAATGGCGGCGCCCTCTATCGCCGCCGCTGCCGGTCCAACCGCCCACTCCCTTGCTCGGGCGCAATCAGGCAACCGCAGTCAACATGCTGCACCGCCTCCCCACTGTCTCCTCCGCAGTCGCTCACCCGGTGGGTCGCTGGGTCGCTCACCAGGTCCAATCCTGCGTCTGGAACCTGCGCGTCTGGATTCCCGCCCGGGTCCGACCGAGCCCTCCTTTGCAACTCCTCACCAGACGCCGGTTTCGCCCCTTACCGGTGGGGCTGAAGAATTTGTTGTTAGCGGACTTCCGAAAAGTTCAGTTTTCCATGTTCTGGTTGTGTTTTCTGATGCTAATATTTAGTTGTCCCTAAACTTGGTTGTGTGCGAAGGTACGGCACATCCACCTATACCTCCATCTTGGCGGAAGTCCTTTTATTCAAAACTTAAGGGGAAATCCTGTAATAGTCTTATAAATCTTCAAATCAAAAGCAAAAAATACTCTCCCTGATACTGTCTAAGATAGACTGACATTTAGAATGTGGCTTCTGAGGAAACGCTCTTACCAGATATGTTAGAATTATAGAAATTCTGTATATAAATATGTTTAGAAATCACTGCATATTTTACTCACCATTCCTGTCTTTAGAGATTAACAAAAGTTATTCATCTGTTTCTGCTAAGTAATATAGAAAAGCAATTAATTAAACTTGTTTACCCATAATTTCCTAAATGTATCTGACCAAAGACATACTTTCTGGTATTACAGTACTGAGCAACAATACTCCTTGGTGTGCAGTTTGGGAAAGGTTGTTTGGGCACTGTTGCTTTGCTCCAGTGTAGAGCATTTGTGCCATTAATGTTCTTCACAGGGAAACTGGAATTTTGAAAGTGAAATCATTGTGCGGTAACTCCAGCTGCATTTGGAAGCTAAGGAGATGATGACTTTTGAAGCTAAGAGCTAAGACTTTTTTTGGGTAAAATCCTATTTAATCATAATCTCTTAAAACTTAAAAAATATCTAGAAAGCCAACGAATAGCCACAGGGACTGCAAAAGTGAATGCTTTTATTTGCAGGATCCTATTGGATCCTATAAACTTTAATCATATTCTTATGTCTAGACTTCATGCTTTTAGACCCTGGAGATGCACACACACACAATTATAAAATCTGATATTATATAGTTAATTTTTACTTAATCTATTAGTAGTTTCAGCTGCTCAGTTTGCTGTTTTATCCTATATCAAAAGTGAGTAAAGAGAGTGTTTTTTTCCTCTGAACCTATTGACTAGGAGTACACACCAGAAAGACTGATAAAATGAATTTTAAATGTGAAATTATATGTAGGTATTTTGTTCACAAGATTTTTATTTTTCAGCTCCATATTGTTACTTTACCCAGCTGGTAGGCAATAAACACTGGACGATGGCATAGGTGGTTTGGATACTTGTAGGTATTTTCACAGGTATTACTTCATCTCAGCAGAGAAACAGTGTTATTCCAGTGACTATTTCAGAAAACTTGGTTTTGGAATCTAATAAATTATATCAAAATATTTATTCACTTTTCTTAAATATAGTGTAGAAATGAGGAATATTTCCTGATAAGTTATTTAGCATATCACATATATAATCACATTAGAAATACATGTTCTTGAGAAGAATATGAAGGAAACCTACTGAATGGCAGAGATATTTGTGAGTCTTACATTTCATAAGGAATCAATATCCAAAATATACAAAGAACTTATACAAGTTAATATTTAACAAAAACAATTAAAATGGGTAGAGTACTAAAATAGCCTTTTTTCTGAAGAAGACATACAAATGGCTGACAGGCACATGAAACAGTGTTCATCATCACTAATCAAGGACACAAGAAACAAAACTGCAATGAGATATCACCTACTACCTGCTGGAATAGCTATTATCAAAAGGACCAAAAGTAACAAGTGTCGATGAGGACATGCAGGAGAGGAAACCCTTGTGCACTGTTGGTGGAAATGCAAAATGGTGCAGCCACTGTTGAAAACACTGTATAGATTCCTCAAAAAATTAAAAATAGGTCTACCGTATGATCCCATTCTATTTCTGAGTGTTAATCCAAAGAAAAACGCTAACTTGTAGAGATCTCTGAACCCATTTGTTTATTGCAGCATTATATACAATAGGTAGAAATGGAAGTATCCTCTGTCCATAGATAAATAAATGGATAAAGATGTTGTACATATATATAATGAAATATGTATGACTCAGCTATAAAAATAATAAAATATTTTCATTTGGTACAACAGGGATGGACCTGGAAGGTATTATGCTGAATGACATAAGTCAGAGAAAGATGAATACTGTATGATTTCACTTATATGTGGATTTAAGAAACAACAACAACAAACAACAAATAAAGCAAAAAGAAACATATTCATAGATACAAAAAACAGACAAGTGGTTACCTGAGAGGGAAGGCTTTGAGGATAGGGTAAAATAGGTGAAGGGGATGAAGGGTTATAAACCTCCAGTTATGAAATAAATGTCATTGGGATATATAATCTACAGCACAGGGGATATAGCCAGTAATATTGTAATAATTTGGTATTTTGACAGATGGTAACTAGCTTGGTAGTAAACTAGAAAACAATTTATCTTGGGGAAAAATTTTAATGTATTATCAATACCAAATCATTGTGATGAATGCCTGAACTTGATAGAGTATTGTATATCAATTATATCAATAAAAGAAGCAAATAAATAAATAAAACATTTTGGAGATGGTATCTGAAGTCACCAGCAGCATTTAAAAGCAATGGCTCTGGTGTCTTTCAGTATGATTTACTTCAACCCTTTGACCATCTGTTTACATATCAATAAAATGGAGACAATAAAAAAGCACACTGCATTGTATCGTTACAAGTAAATGGGGTACTATAGATAAAGATTTTGGAGCAGTGTATTCTAAAAAGAAGTACCCACTTCTTCATTACCATCTGTAAGTATCTTTCTCTTTAGCTCCCTCTTCTCCCATTGAAACTTACAAAGCTGAACTTTTAAATATCTTCCAAACTTGGCTGTGTATCAAAATCATCATAAAGAATTGTTAAAAAATTAAAAGCAAAACCAAAACAAAGCAAAAACAGATTCCTGAGATCAACATGGATTCTTCCTGAGGTCAAATATTGAATTGGGATTCATTGCAATATAGATTTATATCATGCTTTTATGATGGATCTTATGAAATAATTTGGTCAGCTTTGCATTGTCAATATGTTTTATTGCCAATTCATCTTCTTATTTCTACTTTCAGACAAATACCTCAATTTCTTTAATATCATTAATGCTGGCCAGTAGTTTTTGTTTTATAGATTTTTTAGTTTCTCTGTCTTTTCTCTAAAAAATCCTCAAAGAGGTTATAATTTTATATGTTTAAAATATTTATTATACATAATACTTAAACTAATGTCTTTAACTTACTCAATAGATTTTCACTCTGATCAATATGAATATGAAATTTTCCATGCTTGACGTTGAATCTTGTCTTCAAATATTTATAACTTACCATGAAGATTCACTACTCAGAAGTCTTCTTAACACTATTTCTTGTTATCCTTAAATATAAACTTTGCTTTTTTAGCAAAAAAAGTTTTACTTCTAGATAAGGGGGTACTCCATCATACTTTCAAGCTATACATACTCCTTCCTCTTTTTAATTAGTTAAACATATTACTAATTTAAAAATACGAGTGAAGATTTTTTCTTTTTAAAATATTTTATTTATTTATTTTTAGTGGGAGAGGTAGGAAAGGAGAAAGAGAGGGAGAGGAACATCAATGCGTGGTTGCCTCTCACTTGACTCCCACTGAGGACTCGGCCTGCAACCCAGGCATGTGCCCTGGCTTGGAATTGAACCAGTGACCCTTTGGTTTGCAGGCAGATGCTCAATTCACTGAACCATAGCAGCCAGGGCTGAAGATTTTTCTTATTGTGAGGTCTGGCCTGTGTAATAGAGTTTTTTGAAATGAGAATTGACTCAGAGTATTCTGTTTGAATATAATGAAGAACATAAATGTTTTAATACTGTTGGTAGTATTAGTGTTAAAATAAAGTTCCGGGTGTCACATGCTGTTGGGTAATAATCTATGTTCATTTTAAATGTATAATTGTTTAGCGGACATCCATCAATAGTAGAAATAGCAGTATTATGAATTGGAACTAACAATGTAAAGAGTAAAGATAGAATTTTTAAGTGAGATGTAAAGGTAAGTTTCTTAGAGGACAACCCACATGTCAAAGCTATGAAAGAGCATACTATTTTTTAGATATTACTTTTTTATGAATTATGGGTCATTGATATCTTGCTGAGGAGTAGGTAGAGGGGATACATGAGATAGAGATAGGCCCCAATTTGTTTGTATGGTTTATTAAATAATCCTAATCCAAGAATTAGAGTGCAATGTGAGGCACTGGCTGTAGAGATTTTACTAAGGTTAAGTCGTCTGCTCCAGTGAGGCAGGGCATAGTGCAGTGAATCCTGGGGCCCTTAATTTACCATTAAATAGGATGGCAGCAGTGTTGGAAACTTAGCTAAAACTGAAGACCTTTATAGTAGCATCCATCAACATGATCAATTTTTTTTCCTTCTGTAGTGCTAAGTAGCCAGATTGGTGAGGATGACTGATGGCTCTCAGGGCTGTCAAGGTCTTAACTCCTGGAAACTTGTAGCAAGAGGAACTTTGCAATGTAATTAAGTTGAGGATCTTGCAATAATGAGCTTATCCTGAATTGTCCGGTTGGTTCATACATATTATCAAAAGAGACATTGTAAGAGAAGCAGAGAGATATTTGATTACAAAGAAAGAAGGCAATGTGGGAACTGCAGTGGGATACTGTGCAGCAATCCTTAAAGATGAAGGTTAAGCTTCACCAGCCAAGGAATGTCAGGGAGGCAGCTCCAAAAACTGGGAAAAGTAAGGAACTGGGTCTTCCTCTAGAACCTCCGGAGGGAGCATGGTCCTGCCCACGCCTTAATTTCATCCCAGGGGAACTGATTTTGGATGGACTTGAAAAACTGTGGTTGTTTTAAGAGAAGTGTGCTATTTTAAACCGCCACAGGTGCAAAACCAAGGCATGGTGTTCTTTAAAAAAATACAGAAGTGTGGGAATTGATTGGGTGCTGACAAAATATGGCCACCCAATAGTATGGATGAACAAGAAGCCTAGGTGATTGAAGATATTAATGAGAGAGAGCTGAAAGAATGACAAAATAGTTTATTCAGAATAAGTTGAGACTGAGTATCTGGGGCTGTAAAAGTGAGATACAGAGTTACAGGAAAGGCCAAGGCATTGGAAGACTCAGTGGGTTGAAAAGGAAGTTAAATGAAAGCAAGAATCGAGAGAGCTTCAAGAGTGAAATTGTGTGGTAATCAAGAAGTACTAGAATGTTAGAACTCACAGATGGAGCCCTGCAGAAGGCAATGGAGAAGTGCTGAGCCCCTCAGACTGAAGAAGGTCAAAGTGCCGAGAATTAAATATGTTTTTCTTTTAAAAATTTATTTGATTCTTCTATCTGTTTTTCCTCTCAGGAAACAGTGGAAGCTTTGTATTTGTTTCTATTTATTTAATTAATTAATATTACTTTAATATATTTGGGATTTTACCTATATTGTACCATGATTAAAAAAAATGAGTCCATGAAAAAAATTGAGAGAAGTTCACAAGTAAACTTACTCTCTATACATTTTATAGGAATATGAAAATATTACTCTATTTGTGTGTATACAGTTTGTTGTTAATTTACTAATTAAATTTATTGTATGAATGTTCTCTTTTTTTCTTCCTTAAGGGAATAATACCATCAGTATAAATTGGCATCAGTTTACCTAAAATGTACTAATGTGTAAAGACAGGATGGAGAGAAGACTACGGAGATTTATAAGACTGGCAGGGTTTACAGAGGATCAGCAGGAAGTAAATAATACTAAAATAAGCCCTTTAATAAAAGAGTCTTTTTATTTTTTCTGGCCTTTTGTGACTTATTCTAGTGATTTCTGCAAGAGTAAGTCATTGTACCCTAGTACACACAATGAAATTTTCTGGGTCAAGAAGTACTCAGACATAATACAGAAAGTCCTGTGCCCTTGTCTCATAGGGAAAAATGCCCTATTATCATGAAAAGGTGATTATTTCATGCTATGTACTTTAAAGCTTTTAGGTAGGCTATTTCTGTTTATATATGTTTGTGCATATTCTACTTATCTACAGAATATGGCATGCTGCCTAACTTTCAGGTTATTTACAAAACTATCAGTAAGATAGAATAGTAAGATTTAATAATATTACTTCTTTAAAATTATATAAAATTTTCTGATTGTTGAAACAAGTGAGGCTTGCATTCTTTTTCACAACAGAGGGAAGTAAACTAATTTAACCAACTCTTAGGCTATTTTTTCATATTAAGTTGAAGAAGGAATCACTCATCATATAAAGTTAACACAATTCACAGGAAATTATCTCTTGATGAGTTGGGTGGTTAATTAATGAAGAAACTGTGCAGTAAGGAAAATGGGTATTTTTAATGAAAATATCTTTAATTTTATTACAAAAATAATAAATTCTGTTGTAAGTTTTCTGAAGATATAAGAATGCACAACACTGAAAGTACTAGTCACCAGTCTTGTAGGTTGCAGCTGATACTGATAATAATTTTTTATAACTTTCTCTTTCTCTCAACATTAACTGATCTGACTATGCATTCTGAATTAAAGCCCAAATTTTTTATTTACCTATACAGATGCTTCGTAATTTTTAAATATTTGATACGATATACAACCATCATTTAAAATATTTCTATTGATAAACATTAAAGTTGACTTAATGTTTTACTAACATAGGCCATGATGCTAATTTTTCCCTCTTGTTCAAGTTAAATACTGAGAATGAAAGTTTGCTTGGAAAAAGCAAAATAATGTCATCATAATGTACTCTTGCTTCACTGTACATTTTTGTGTGGAACTTGTAGATATTTTTCGCAGAATTTTTTTCCATTCAAAAAAAAAGAATAATGAAGAAAATTTGACTTCATTGGCATATAAATAAACACCTTGCATTCAAAAACTTCAATTGGTTTGAATGTTGAACAAAAATTTAAACATTTCTAAAGATTGTGTGTGATCTAAAGTTGAAGCTTTATTTTTAGATTAGATCATACACTTATGATCTAATTATTAATCTTTTTGTTTTTTAGTCCATTTAAATATTGAATTATATTTATATACATCAATGTGGAAATATACCTGTTGGGTGGGTCATAAGTGAAGCTATAGACAATTTAATGAAATTCAAATTCTGCTCTCCTCAAACATACTCTCTACCTTTAAAAAACAGGGGCACATAGATTTTATAATTTCATTTGGCTTAATAATTTTTTTGATTCCTAAACATTATGTATTTTAGAATATTTTGAACAGTTTATGATATTCATGTTTATAACATATATGTATATGTAAGTATGAAATACAAATGTAATATCGATATGTACATTTATAATTCATGTAATTTAAAAGGCTTCAGGGGAAGTTTTTAATGAACTAAAACTATTTAGGAAATAGGGATATATAAATTTCAACTCAATTACAAATCTTGACATGACCCAAAAGCAAAGAAGCTACGGTATTTTATTTTTCCAGAAGAGATGGACGTGCATTTGAAATCTCTTGTGTGCACTTCAGGCCGTAAGAACACATTGGTAAAACTGCTTTGTTTACATTTGTAGTTATAAGTTTGATTAAATGTCATGTCCTTAAAAGGAAAGGAAAATCATTTTCATGCACTTATAAATTAATTTACTCTTCTTTGTTTCTTTGTTGTTTTTTTCTGTTTTCTTACAAGGTTTTACTGCACAAAATCTGTCACATAAATTCCAAATGTGTAGGCTGTCTGTTGACATTTCATCCATGTATCACACACCTTCTTTTATTAAGGTTTTCTACCTCATTTCTTTGCTTATTACTGATAGATGAAATACAAATAAAAATGTTAGGTGTCTTTGGGATAACGAGGTTGGACAAATATCAGTGGAACTGATCAAAATTTTAAAATGTAATATATTGTGAATAATATGTTTGACATCTTAGTTTGTGAAACTCCTGACTTTTCTATTATGGCTGTTATGTAGGCATAAGACTTTCTGTTACATCTTGATAAAAAAATACCAGTCACTGTTAAGCTTAGACCTGGAGAGAGTCAAGACCTGGGGGAGTTTGAGGGCACAGCCATTTCCTTCCTTTAGGGAACTGGCCAGATTAAGCCTGCCTATTGAGGGAAGTAAAAAAGCTTCAACTGGGTGAAGAGAGACATCATGCAGTGAAGTACCAAGAGCAATACTAAGTCTTTAAGTAAAAGTGGAGCTTACCTACAAGCCTCTTAGCAAAATTGTGGGTCTTTAATTTTTGATTCTTTGCTGGCAACTTCAGTTTGCTGACTGTGTCTTTTCCTACTCTGGTACTTATATGAAATAAATTCTCCACCAACATCATTCCTAAAACGGAGACAGTTCCTAAATTTTTTGTCATACCTTAGTGTCCAAACCTGACCCTCCTCTTATGGTGTCCTGTCAGTGTTCCAGCGCCATGTATCCTGCATTTGTTTGCCCTTGGCAATGGACACTAAAAAAAAGGCTGATGCTTTTAAGTTGTGTGGACATTATGATGAAGGGGAATAAAAATAAGGAAGAATAAGAAAAATAAAGCTTTGTCGAGATCAAGATTTATAGGCAACTAGATAAATTAACCATGAAATTAAGAGGTTAGTAAAAGTTGTTACATAGCCATTTTACATATATAAAAATGTAATAACTAATATTAAAAATTTATTATGATTTGGGTTTGATCTTAAGTGCTTTAAATATATTTATTTAATATTCACAACATTATGAAGTAACATTATATATAATCTCTCCATCTTTTTTTCTTACCCATAAGAAAAACAATAAAATATTTAAGAATACAGAAAAATAATGCAATAGGTTAATAGCAGAGAATCTAAAGTCAAAGTGCTCAGATTTGAAAGCCTGCACTGTTTTGTGCCAGCTCTTTAAATTTGAGTAAGTTACTTAAACATCCTGTGCTTAATTTCCTTAGCCATAAAAGGGGGTACAATAATGTCAAACACACTGGGGTGTTATACATATTACTGAGTTAATATGAATATACAATTTAGAACACTGTATGGCAAGCCGTAAGCACAATCTAAGTGTTTGCAATTATGGTATTTATTGTGCCAATACCGAGTTCATAACATTACTGTACCAAAATCTCCTACCTGCAGAACAAAACTTTCTCTCTCTCACACACACATGCATGCTCATGCATGCTGTTGTTTAATGGCTTGTCATGGCTTATGAAATAAAGACAACAAGCTCTCTGGGTTCATTGACTGTTTCTCCAGTGATAAATCTCTGGTGTGTCTTCTGGAATACCTGTTGTATACTACCATTCACTATTTTTGTTAAATAACAATTCACCAGCATAGGACTAGAACTGTAACACAAATATTGTGTCTGCAAATATAGATTATATATTTTTGATAAAGTTACAGTCCTATCTGACTTGATCTAGTTTGGGGGCCTGGCGTAAGTGAATCATTTGTCTATTCTTAACTTCACTCTATTTTATCTATGTGATTCACCCTTTACACCTATAGTGAGATAGAACAGTGAATTCAACACTACCCTGCAAAATATATTATTCAAATATCAAGTTGTATCCATGTAGTGGATTGTGTTTTTTGGAGATTTTACTGTTTGCTTTTTTATATATGGGATATATAAAAAATGTGTGTGTATATATTTTAACATATGGATATGTACATGCTGTGTATGTGCATTTGAACATGGGAACCAAAGTAGTTGGTTTGCACACGTTGATCAGGTGGGGGTGGTGACCTAACAACCAAAATGCGACAGCAAATCGGTATTGGAGGTCGGAAATGGAAGTACACATCTGTGAACCCATAAGGCATGGTTGAAATGGTAGGATTTAAGATTCTCCTTAGAGGTCAAAAACTGACATAGGGGTCTGAAAAGCTCATGATATTTTCTAGTCACAATGTGCTTGTCTAGACTTCTCCATCTTAGTAAATGCCACCATTCTGCCTCCTCCTTCAAACTCACAGCCAGTTCAATCCTATTGCAACATGTATTTCTAATTGAGAGGCATTTTATTTTTCCTATCACCTGAGGCACTGCTATAGCTTTCTGATTTGTTTTCTTGACTTCACTACAGGCTTTGTCCCTCCGTGGAGCAGTTGGAATGATTTTAAGACATATTTTGATCTTGTCATTCATTAGGTTTTTATTCCAGATTCCTATTCTAATCAACAGGGATTATTTCTGCCCTTGTGTAAAACAGCTTCTGTGGCCTGACCCTGATCTTCCTTTGAACCATCCCCTTATTTTATAGCAAAACTCTTCTGTCTTGGGGTCTTGCTGCTCACTGTTCCTTCCCCCTAACTGGTGTCATTCAGTCCAATCTTGATTCATTTATCCTATGTCTTATTGTTCTCACCCTTAACTCTCAGTTGAATTGTCAAATCCTCAGAAATGCCTAATCCTTTTCAAAATAGGTGGTTTTATGTTAAGTTCTACTTTGATTGACTTTAGCCCATACACTCAGGCAATGTGTAAGAACATTAATTGTGTGATTGTCTGTTAAAAGCAGGTCTCCCAAAATAGACACTCAGCTTTCAGAGGGCAGGTACCATAAAACTTGTTTACATTAGTATATCCCGGCTGGCCAGGACAGTCTTTGCCCCAGAGTAAACAGTCACCAGCTAATTATCCATTGAACTCATATAATGGTCATTTTGAAAGAAGGGCTGATGGAACTGATGGATATTATTAAGGTGGGACTGGGACTGGGGTTTATTTTACATATCTGGGCAACATTTTCATAAGCATTCATCATTCCAAGTATGAGGAAATACTGCAGTAAGTTAATCAGTTTGAATGATCTAAAATTAAAACTTTAAAACTAAGGATTTTTATGGTTTTGAGCATTACATGTGAGTCTTTAATCCATTTTGAGTTTATGTTTGTGCATTAGTGTAAGAAGGTAGTCTAATTTCATTTTTGCATGTATCCAATTTTCTCAACACCATTTATTGAACAGACTCCCCTCACCCCTTTGTTTGTTCTTATCTACTTTGTCAAATATTAATTAACCATACAAATGTGGCTTTATTTCTGCGCTCTCTATTGTATTCCATTTATCTATATGTCTGTTTTTATGCCAATGTCATGCTGTTTTGATTAGTGTGGTCTTATAGTATAGTTTGATATTTGGTAGCATGATTTCTCCAAATTTATTATTCTTTTTCAAGATCTCTGTTGCTATCCTGGGTCTTTCACATTTCCACATAAGTTTTTGTAATATTTGTTCTAGTTCTGAAAATATGCCATTTATATCTTGATATAAATTGTGTTGAATCTATAGATTGCTTTTGGTATTGTAGACATTTTCATGATGTTAATTCTTCCGGTCCATGGACACAGTATATGCTTCTACTTGTTTGTATCTTCTTCAATTTTTTCATAGTATATTATAATTTTCTGAGTACAGGATGTCTGTATCTTTGGTTAAATTTGTTCCTGGGTATTTTTTTAAATTTTTTATATTCCTGGGTATTGTTTTCTTAGTTTCCTTTTCTGAGACTTCATTATTAATATATAAAAATGAAACTGGTTTCTGGATATTTATTTTGTATCCTGCTACTTTACTGAATTCATTGATCAATTCTTATATTTTTTTGGTAAACTGTTTACATTTTCAGTATACAGTATCATGTCACCTACAAATAATGACAATTTGACTTTTTCCTTTCCAATTCATATGACTTAATTTTTATTTTCTTGTCTGATTGCTGTGTCTAGGACTTTCAGTACTATATTAATATGCATGGTGAAAGTAGACATCCTGGTCTTATTCCTGATCCTAAGAAAAATACTTTTAGTTTTTGCCCATTAAGTTTTATGATGTTAGCTGTGGGTTTGTCATATATGACTTTTGTTATGTTGAGGTATATTTCCTTTCTTCACATTTTGCTGAGTGTTTTTATCATAAATGGGTACTGGATTTTTCAAATGCTTTTTCTGCATCTATTGATATTATCATGTGATTTTAGAAAACATAGGCAGTAAAATCATGGACAGTTCTTAAAGCATTTCTATATACTTCCTCAAGCAAGGGAAACAAAAGAAAAAAATAAAGAAATGGAACTACATCAAACTAAAATGTCTTGCCCAGCAAAGGAAACCATCAACAAAATGAAAAAACAACCTACTGAATAGGAGAGCATATTTTATAATGATACTACAGTGATACATCTTATAAATTCAAAATTTATAAAAAAACTTATACATCTCAACACTGTAAAAATCCAATTAAAAAATGAGCAAAGGGCCTGAATAGAAACTTCTCCAAAGAGGACATGCAGATGGCCAATAGCCATATAAAAAGATGCTTAATATCACTAGGTATCAGAGAAATGTAAATTAAAACCACAATGAGATATCACCTCCCACCTGTCAGAGTGGTTATCATTAGTGAATCAATAAACAACAAGTTCTGGTGAAGATGTGGAGAAAAGTGAACTCTTGGGCATTGCTCGTAGGAATGCAAATTGTTGCAGCTGCTGTGGAAAAGAATATGGAGTTTCCTAAAAAAATTAAAATTCAGTTTCCACATGACTGAATGATTCCACTTTTGGAAATACATCTGAAGAAACCCAAAATACTAATTAAAAAGAATACATGTGCCCCTAGGTTCATTGCAGCATTATTTACAATAGCCAAGAACTGGAAGCTGCTAATCCCCATCAGTAGATGAACGTATTGAAAACCTATCATATCATTTACACCATGGAATACTACTTGGCTATAAAAAAGAAAACCTTACCCTTTGTGACAGCACGGATGGACCTAGAGAACATTATGCTGAGTGAAATAAGCCAGTCAGTAAAAGAAAAGCATCATATGATTTCACTTACATGTGGAATCTAATGAACAAAATAAACTAAAAAAAATAGAAACAGACTCGTAGATGCAGGGAAAAGACTGACAGCTTTTAGAGTAAAAGGGTGTCCAGGGGTGTGGTGGAAAAGTCGAAGGGATTAAGGAAAAACACTCATAGACACAGACAACTGTATGGTGTTTACAAGAGGGAAACAGAAGGAGACAAGACAGCATGGATGGTGCACACACTGTACAATATACAGATGATGTATTATAAAACTGTACACTTAAAACCTATTTAATTTTGTTAACTAATGCCACCCCAATAAATTCAATAAATTAAAGAAAAAATTTAAAATGTAGTAAAAATCTTTAAAAATAAGATGTGAAGGAAAAAGGGAAGGAGTAAGAAAACCGGAGAGATTGGGTGGGTTGGATACAGAAATTAGTGATTCTAACGCTGGGAGAGTTTCAGTTGTTGACACATTTCACAGGGTATCTCGGAATCTTTTGAAGTGGAACACAAGTTTATGTCTTTATTGAGTGAGTAGGGAGTCATTGGAAGGCTAGGGGGTGACAGAAAAGTGGAAGAGTAGATCATTAGACAGATGACATGAGTCTGACAGAAAGGTAACTTAAAGAGCATGGAAATGTAATACTTTGAATAGAAAGCTAAAAAATTATTAACCTCACTTCATGAAGCATAGGGTAGGAGGGAAATACAAATACTACTAATATTAATAATGACATTAATACTCATTATAAACTTGGCATTGTGCCAAGACATAAACACTTATCTCTTAAAGTCTTTAACTCTAAATAATTGTGTTATCATTGTCTGTATTTATAGATTAGGTACCAGAGGCACTCAGATTATGTTGAGTTTCAAGGTCAGACAGCAGATATGTGCCAACCTAGAGAGTAAAATGAAGGAAATGTGTCTACTAGCTTAAGCACTCAACTATTATGCTGCTGTCATGCCACTCTGCTAAAGATTCCATTTAATTAACAGCATTTTGGAATAAAAAATAAGTAGAAATATAAACTTTATTTATATAGACTTAACTAAAATTATACAGATGAAATATTGGTCCTGAATTTCTGTCATTGTTCTCAGAATAGGGTTTGAATGTGCTTTGGTCCTAAATTCTTCTAGCCTTGCTTAATATCCATGTTGGCAGGAAGGCTTCTTAGAGAGTAGATGTATAGTTTCATAAGATGGTTATTTTGTTAATCTTGAAAATATATTAAGTATATAAACTCATTAATTTCATTTGGTCACTGAATGAGAAAATTGAACCCTGGCATATGTAAGAATTGAAAAATAAAATAAAATATTTTCCTAATTTTGCAATCCTGAATTTATAAGTAAAAAATATTTTAATAAATTTAGATTCTTTCTGTTTTATCCCTTGCCTTTCCATTCTCACTTTATTAAACACTTGAAAAAAACGCCATAAGGACTTGGCAAGAGATATTATTCTCTTGGTATTCCTGGTTTGGAACAGAAGTTAGAGCATAGTAAATCTCATCAGAAAGTCTGCCTCTTGACATTTACAGCTCAATTTACTGATTCAGAGGGTCTGAATAAGCTTCAGATAAGCATCCAAGCTTATCCAGGGTGAACTTGAATTCTGAAACTTCTGAAGTTCTGTCATTGGTAATCCTACCTTACTTTTGAAGATACCACTGGTAGCATCCCAGTGAATATCCTGGTTTGTCATTGTACCTCATGGTCAAGGATGAATAAGGTCATTTATGATCACTTTGTTTAAAATATAAGGTAAGGGTAGAATGAGAGCAATTTGTCTTTAGAAATTCTCCTTTTCATCACCTTGATGAAAAGAAGTGGAAGATGTTTTAATAATGACTGCATATGGTAAGGTTGTGAAATTCAGCTAGATTTCAATACTATTTATTAAATACAGTAATAATGCTACTGATTGATGAAGTATAATTTTATTAATATAATTGATACTTTTATATCTACAGACTAGTAAAATCAATAGATCAGGACTTAAGCTGCAAACGGAAGGTTCTCCAGTCAGGACACATGCCTGGGTTGCAGACCAGGTCCCCAGTGGGGGCCACGAGAGAGGCAACCACACATTGATACTTCTCTCCTTCTCTTCCTCCCTCCCTACCCCTCTCTAAAAGACTGTTTCAGAACAAGCTGAAGGGATAGTTAAGTTAGGAATAATTAAATACCTATATAAAATTGGGGTTTATAATAACCTTTCTAATGGTCTTCACAGCTGAACATATTTAAAATCCTTTCAACAAAGAAAGTTGACTAATAAAGCTGTCTGAAATTCTTAGTTCTTAAAGTTTGGCACAGCTGAGTGGAAAATATTTATCTTTGATTTCTGTCTTTAAATTTATGTAAGAGTAAGGGATTAAAAAAAGTAAATCATCTACAATGGTTTGTTATGTCTTTTATAATTACATTTATTCCCACAGAGTAATTAGTTTTCTAACTTGCTTAGCCTAATCTCAGGAGCTGAGAAACAATTTTCTATACCACACTTTCATTAAGCTCAATGTACTGTAGGCAGTTTTGTAATAGATTTATAAAAATTATCAAGCAAATAAGAAATGAATGTGTGCATCTTCATGTCTTTTTATTTCCTCTTTGAAGGAAAATCTTAGAATTCTGTTCTTCTCTTTCTACTGTAGCAGATTAACATCTGTGCAATTATACAAACCTGCAAGTTACTTTTTTGCCTTGTGAGTTAATTGCTTCTAAATTATAATGAAAAAATAATCCAAAACCTAAATGTAAAGCAATGTTAGGCAAAATCAAATGATAAGCATTCTGATTAACATATTAAATTTAATGAGACTGTTTTGATAAAGAAAATTTGAAAATAATGCAAGTGTATAGAACTCTTGGCAAATATTTAATTTAATGAATTTTTGTAATTATATATCTGTGTTTGTATTTCACATCAAGTTATTTTATTTAATCTGCATTTATTTTCTTTTCTGCTTTATGAGACTACCCTTACCAATCTGAATTGAATTGAAACTGAGTTGAATTATGCACCTTGTTTTACTGAATAAGGAAAAAAAACCCAAGTTTAAAGAGCAGTATTATCATGATATGTTTGAAATAGAGAAAAACAGCTAAAAATGTCCATACCACAAACTCATTTGTGGGACTTTTATTGTGTGGCCCATTAATGTCAGCCAGGTGTCATTGCCTGTCATTTCTTACCCATCATTTCAAATTTTTAATAATGAAGTCTTCATACTTGCCCACAGAAATGCACCCTGCAGTATCTATCCAGAAGATTCCTCTTGCCTTTTATCTTAAATTCTTAATGCAGGTATTATGTCCTTCAAATGATTTCTCCAAATCTTTAAGTAGCTGACTTTTTCTTTACAGATTTTCTGTCTTATGGATATAGGGCAGAGTGGTCTTTTTAAAATACGGTTATAATCACAACTTTTCTTATAATTAAACAAAGTGGTAACAAGTTGGAAACCACTTGAGTATTCACAATGGAATGATTGATACCATTCACAGATGGAGTGCTATATACCTACTATATACCTGTTAATCCTACTGGATTAACATGCCGCTAATTAACAAAAATGATTTAGACAATTTTTAGATAATGTTTATCTGGAAGTACAGTTATAATGTTTCATTAAATAATGAAAACCAAGTTCAGAACAGTAAGTGTAATTATATTAAAAATATGTTTGTGAGCTTAAATAAAGTTAAATAGAACATATTCACCAGATAATTAATGCTGGTTTCCTTAGAAGACATGTTGTGAATGGTAGGAATGTCATTTTGTCTGCCATAGGCGGAAGACAAAGTAACACCTAACCTTAAAGAAAAAGTCAGCTACATATATATTTATTATTACAAGACTGTAGTAACCCACATGATACAAGATTTTCAAGAAGGTATTATCATAATAAAAAAAAGAGAACCGTATCTTGGCACATCATAGTCAAGTGGAGTAGAACTGAAGATTCAGAATGAAAGTTTTAAAAGCAGCTGGAGGATTGAAAAACACATTACATAGAATATATGAGGATAATGGCTCAATTCTCACAAGAAAATATGTGTAATAAAAAACAGCAGAATGACAACTTTAATGTGTTGTAAGGAGGGAGAATCCTGTCATTGAAAAATTCTATATCCTGCAAACATATCCTTTAGAAATAAAGGCAAATAATGGCATTTTATTATAAAAGAAAAGTGAGATAATTCTTTGCCAGAAAATCTGCACACAAGAAATGCTAAATAAAATGATATAGGCTAAAGGAAATTTACCAGATGGAAAACTCAGACCCATAAGTGAAAATAAAGAGGAATTATTTCTCTGTGTGTGTGTGTGTGTGTGTGTGTGTGTGTGTGTCTGTGTGTCTGTGTGATTAACGTCTGAATTGGTAAATTGAATAAAGAAGACTACCCTTCCCAATGCAGTTGGGCATCATCCAATTTACTGAGGGCCTAAGTAGAATGAAAAGGTGGTGGTCTTGAGACTCAGATTGAATTACACCACTGACTTTCCTGGTTCTCCACTTCTCAGACTGCTGATTATGGGGCCTTTCAGTTTCTATAATTTGTGAGTCAATTCCTATAATAATGGATGTAATGTATATCTCTTACTGGTTTTGTTCCTCTGGAGAACATTGACTAATAAGCTACTTTACTATCTTCTTTAATTAGTATAATGTTTAAAATAATCCTAGATAAAATTAGAGTCATAGTGCTATTTTTTTTTCTCATGGGCTGAAATTGTAGAAGTGTTTATGATAGTCTTTGATTAGATACACTCTTTGAAAGAATGCTGTAAACCAGTATTATATTTAATTTTCTGTAAGGATTGTTTTTGTTCAAAACTCAAGGCTGTTGCCATCTGTTCACAACGTTCTAGTATTTCCTCCTTCTTTCCAGTTGACCTCACTATATGTCACTTGAGGGTTTTGAGCAACACATAATAATCCTTCTTTCTATTTTTTGCAAGTGTTTATAGGTAATAGCACTAATAGTGTCTATGCTTCATTAAGTATTATATTTAATTTTCTCTACAAATTTATATGATATGAGCCATTAGCTGTCTTCTGAGCCTTTTATAATTGGGAGTTCAGACCATCAATAATATGTTAATATGACTGATTTTCACAAAGCTGTGATCACAATTATTTTAAAATGAGAGGAAATGATTATTTTTTACTGACTTAATTAACTTTAGTAACAATTAGCATTTTTGTTGGCTTTCCTGCTATTAGTCTTATCCTTTTGAAGCTCTTTTTTCCTATACCCTACACAGATATTGATACTCCAGAATCACTACTCATTATTGAAAAAGTCGGTTTAAGAAAATGAAGTATTAGTGCTTATTTTATAGTCCAGTCCCCTATCTAAAGCAGATGTCTACTTGAAAGGTTTCAACCAGTTTCTCTGGCTCTTGCATGTATATTTTGATTAGCTGGGATTATAAATCTTACAATTTGATGTATTGCAGAGTTATAATTAGTAGATAGTTTTGGTTTTTGTTAACTTATATCCCTATATACTTCTGGAAACTGCTCTTGGTGTTTGCATTTTTCTCCATCCCTCCTGCAGTTTAAAGTTCCCTGAATTTACTTAGAAGTTTATTTTCCCCATAGATTTCATATTTAAGGAAATTTATATTTACATTAAAATTGTCTATGATTTATGATTCACAGTTCTTCAACTTTAGGTAAATCATAGTCAGTCTCAGTTCAACTTTTGATCAGAGAGAGAATAAATTCTCCCCCACCAATTTCAGTTGAGAAACATGTATCTAGGTGACCACTTTTCTTACTTGTTATACAAAACATGTTAAAAACAGAAAGTGTAGTTAATTCCCAAACTCTATTTCTAAGAAACCTCCTGGAATAAAAGTAGAGAGGAGATACTGGTTGATCTTGAATTTGAGTTTTTTGCAACCTATTACCTTATTTTGGAAACAAACTTTCTCAGCCATTGTTTTTGGAGCAAAAGCTTCAAGTGTTCTCATAATTTTTCCATAATTTCAATATTAAATAGTAATCCCTAGAGGTAAGAAAGATTATAAAATATTTCTGTTTTTACTGAAAGCATTTTTATAGTTTAATATATATAAAGGAAGATATACTGAGGGAAACTTGGTGGATAATGAGTTTTAAAATGTGTAATTTTTTATTACTAACATATGGCTAATATACTTTATAATACTCTTTATTATAAGAGCTATAGATTTAAATTGGCTGGAAATTAAAATACGTCTGTTTAAAGTATTATATATATAGTTGCTTTGTCATATTGAGCAATCTACCTGAGAAGATAACAAAACACCTACAGAATATAATAAACATTAAGACTCAATTAGTGATTGCCAGCTTCAATAGACTGTGAAAAATGTTTGGCAATCCTACTATATTTATTTTTTTTAAGATTTTATTTTTTAGAGAGTGGGGAAAGGAGGGAGAAAGAGAGAGAAGCAGCAGTATGCAAGATAAACATTGATTGGTTGCCTCTCACAGGCCTCTAGCCAGATACCTGACCCATAACCCAGACATGTGCCCTGACTGGGAATCGAACCAGTGATCTTTTGGTTCACAGGCTGTCATTCAACCCACTGAGCCACACCAGCTAAGGCAATCCTACTATATTTCATATTTACTTTAACCTCCATATTTTCCATAACATCTATTTTAATGTTTATTGAATGTTTACCCCTTTTATTGCTCCTCATACCATCATACTTTGAGAAAACTTACATTAAACCTAATTTATAGAAATGAGATGAAGGGTTATTTACCTATGTTAATACACACCTAATATCCTTCTCTCCTGCCTTATAACTGCCTTCTCTCTGACTAAAATAACTTCTTTAAGACAAATAGCATCCCTCCTTTTGGCTTTATAGAATGGCTAATATATCATGAAGTCCAGGAAAAGAATGAAGGTTTTCTCCTCTAATATGGTTAAGTGAAGGGCTTTAGGAGAGGTCTTGAGGAGTAGATTAAGGGCTCCAGAAGAAAAAATAAAGTGAGGATTTTCATCCTCACTTTCACTTAAAATTTACCCACAAATCTTATACAGAGTAAATGCAATGAAAATTTTCAAGACTTTTTACAAATGCTACAAATTCTCAGTTTGGTATGTTCCAGTGTACTAACATCTTCTAATAAGTGATAGACAAAACTTAATACATATCTCCAAGTTCCCAGAAGTTTGGGCGAGATTTCTACTCTGTTTCTCTCATCTCCCCCCACCAATTTCAGTTGACAAACACATCTCCTACTTGTTTAAGAACTGGAGTACTCTTCTTTCAACACTACCAATGAATGAAAATCCTACATAAGGCTCAGTCTTCTTAATGTCATGTGAACAATCCCTTTAAGTTTCATGTATTGTTTGGCATCTATATAATTTACAGGCCTAGAAAATGTAACAGTAGTTCTTACAAGTGTTGGGCAATGACTCCCCACCTTGACAGTGAATTGGAGCTTTGCCATAGACAATAGTAACCTGAGTTTTGAGTGTTTGAGTAGCTCTGAGCTACTCCTTATTGAGAACAGAAAATTTATTTCTTAGCAATATCAATGAACTTGTCACAGTAAATTCTTGATTTTTGAAACAACTTGCTTTCTTGGTAGAAAAATCTCATATTGTAAGGGATGTTTAGATATGATGAATTTTTATCTGTTTTTGTCTTTATCTTTTTTATTAATAGGGAGTAGTATAAAAATTTAAAAAATGATTTTCCTTACTTAACCTAAGGGGTCATGTAGACTTAAAAATATTTTTATCACTTATTATTTTTTATTACTCCCCTTGAAGTCTGTTCCTCAATAACACCCACCCCCCAAAGTTTAGTGAAAATTGCTAGAATCAAGAATGCTTAGGTTATTTTATGGACAATTTAAGCCTTGACCTCTTCACTTAACAGTGTCAGAAATGTCAATTAGTGTCAGGTATATCAGGGGCTTCTTAAAATTCTCATCCCTTTTAGTAAGTTTAGGTTAGATTATTACTTTGCTGTACAACGACCTTTGACCAAACTGTCATATTGTGTGACTATATGCTGATTAATAAAATGGCCCATTACAGGTCTGATTTTAAATAAAGTTAAGTTAATTGAGACACTCTTAATGTTTAAATGTTTTTAGACAATACATATACTCTGCTATTTTATACATTTCTTGTTTATATTTAAATAAACCATGTATTTTTTATAATTCTATTATGTCAAAAAATGTCTGTGGTTAAACTCGTCCCAAATAGGCAGATCCTTTGTCTTACTCTCTTCCTGCCCCAAACCTCAAGTATATTGACTTTTAAAATTGGCTGCAGGACCCAATTCTTAGGTAGTTCATTTACCAATGTTGATTATTATATGACTCTGTTATATTATAGGGAACATGTTATATTTATGTTATATATTACACAGTGCATATGCATACTCTGAATCTTTATTATTACTAGCAATTATTGTTTCCTCTGTTCATTAACTCAAGTTTCAAACTCGAAATATTGTGGTGACTTTTTCACACATATGGTTAAGACATTGAGGAATAATGGATTAAAAAAATGGAAGCATCGTGTCTCTCTTTTTTTAAATTTCTGTATGGTTGAGTTTGTGTAACAGGTGCAATTAAATTACATAAATAATTTATTCTTTTAAACCCTGCTTGTTGATATAATATCTATCATGTAGAGAGCTTGTTAATGATGACTGCATAAACATAACCGATATAAATTTAGTCAGCAGTAGGTTCACATTCTTGCTTGAAGGTCCCATTGAGGTTTGTGACTAATCTCTGGTGGTTTGATGATAAAGTCACACTACCCTCATGCAGTGTCAAATATGGCTTGCAAAAAGGTTGATTCACGGGCTAGAAAAAGAAGGTGATTTTTACTATATTGCCAGATGAAGGAAAACTTTTGCTTTGAATAAATAGTACTATGGAGTACAGAGGATGTTGGTTTCTTGTTAGGAAATTCAGGCTATTGGTGTTGTTCTTTCAACATAGTAATTGTCTAGCCTTGAATAACTAAACTAAAATCAATGTCTCATCTTTTTCTAGTCCCTGACTTTGAAAAGGGGGAAATAATAATAAGTACACTACATATTTCATACATGAAAGCCCCGTAAGGCCTGTGAGACTCCTCTTGCATGCTCTCAGCCAGAGGTTGGTCTCTGTAACAGGCAGCAGTCCTTGGTGCAAACCCAGTTCTGCCGAAATAAGACCTTTAATCCTGGGCCAGTTACCTAACCTCGGCAATGGCTCTGTAAAGCAGGGATTATAACAATACCAATGCACATGAGTATTTTGAGAATAACTTGAATTAATACAAATAAATTTTTATCAAGGCATTGGGTACATTGTGGCTACTCATTAAATAACATTAAAAATCACCCTATTCATCATTACAGACATCATAATTTAGGTATTTTTCACATTAAGCCTCCTCTTATCTAGCATATTTTCAGCACACAGATATTTATTAAACTAAATAAATATTAGTTTGTCTAGTGAAAATTATATTGATTTTTGAACATGCATATATTTTTTATATATTGGAATGGATGATTACCAAGAGTAGTTTAGTCTTGGAATCAATTGTGTGTCATTTGTACCAGCTGCATGTCATAGAGATTCTTCTTCATGGTTATAGGAAAATTCATTTTTCAGCAGTCACTGAAACTATCTTACTAGGATAAAAAGTCTTAAAGGAATAAATGTTTTTAAGTATTAACTAGTTTTCCCAATGGTAGTGTCTGAAAAAAATGAACTTAACACTTTGTCAAGATAGAAATACCACTGTATTTAATTTTAAATGATGGAAAATAATTGGGAAATATGATAAATAAAACCACATACTTACTTCATATGCATAAAATTAATGCACTCTTTGGAGTAAACTTTGATTCATGACTACATGTGCAAACATGCCTTTCCCAGTGTAATTTCCAGAAAATGTTAGAGTTCAGTTCATTACTAACAGCTTTTAAATAAGAATCAATGTTAAGAGACAGTTATTAAAGAGAAAATATGACAGAATGTCATATCATTGTTCCATTGTTTTTTAGGAAGGGCCTAATGCCTTTATGATTTTTCATATTGATGATCAGTTCTATGAAAAAACCTCAGTGTTCCTTGAGTGCATATTTGGAAGTGCACACGTTCTTCTCAGAAAAAGATTTCTCAATGAAATGCATGCAACTTCCTCAGTTGGTAAGGATAATGAGATAGGTTAGAGATCCTACTGATGATGGCGCTTAGAATACTTGATGACTTTCCTTTTTGGCCTTTATTGTACATCATATAATGAGGTTATACAGTCATTAAAACTGAAAAAGTAATACTTTTGTGAGGTTTATTCATCCAATGTTTATAGAATTTCTATTATAGTCCAGGCACTATTCTTAATAGGGAGAAGGTAGTAAACACAATAGACAAAGTCCCTATCCTAATGGAGCCTGTATTCTGGTTTATAATGCTCTTTCTTGTTAATTATTTTAAAACTATTTTGACTTAGTCATTTCAATGAAATATAACTGGATGCTGTTAGGAATGTTGCAGAATATATCAAGGGATAATTCACTCTTTATGTAGCTGTATTAAGTGTGAATAAAATATTTATGCAAGAAAACAGTGATACTTTCTTTGGCTGATTTCCAAATCTTCTTCACAGTCCCCTTTTGCATTTTGTAGTTTTCCATTTTCTTTTTATTTAATTCAGTATGTTTGCTTTACCTGCAAAATATATCTAGAATTTGACTATTTCTTACTACATCCAAAGCAAAATGTATTCTACACCCCATTGTCTCTTCGACGCCCTCTCCTTTTATTATTCCTCTCACTCCTTCCCATCCAATCACATGGCCTTCAACTCTGCTGAAAATTGTATGCCAGCAAAAAACACCACATGACATAGGCATAAGGAATTCATAAATTATAAATTGTAAGAAAATGTGGAGGTTAATTAGTTGATACTCTGATATTGTTTTCAGTGAGGAAACCTGGGATCCAAAACAACTTAAAACTGTTCTTAAGGTATTGCAGCAGAGACTGGGTTATACTTGCCAAGGTCATTCAACCACTTCTGGCAGAGGGAGAAAGTGTCATATATGGCATTCACTTTCCCTTTCCAAATTAAAGATGTAGGACTCCATGAAATAAGTCACGATGCATTTCACATTTAAAAAATTAGCTTTTTAAATACATCCTGTCAATGATTGCATTAGCTTGTTTGTCAGTCATTACATGGTGAAATGGAAGGAGCTACTTTCTTATACTCCAGAGTAACTGAGCTGGATTCTTGGCTTCCCCATATCAAAATCTGATAACCACTTTTGATCAAGAATGCAGAAATCAAGGAAATAGACATCGTGGGAGAGTAAGAATATTGAGATATCAGATTGGGTCTTCCATACCATTAAATCCAAGCTTTCAATCTTGGGCGTCTTTTAAATTTAGGCCCAGATATTTTTTGCTCTGAAAACAAAAACAAATAAACCAAGTGAAATCAAACTAAAACCTCCAGAAATATAGAACATTAGAACAATTCTAGTTAAAGTAAGTATTAATTGATATTCATACTTCATTAAATCCTTGATGAAGAAGCCATAAAGTTTTAAATGATATACTGACGTTTTTTTAAAAAGTAGAAGTACTGAGAAAGGCTATTTTGGAGGGTGAGAAGGTGCTATGGACTGTGATTCATTGTGGGTCTGGCAGCAGTTCTACTTTCTGTTGATCAGGAAGACAAAGGGAAGTGGAAACCAGGAGACATATGAGCGGGTTGTCATTAGGGGATTTCTTAAGAACCCAGACTTCAGAGTTTGTCCTTGATGATCATTTATCTCGGAAGAGTTTTATCAAATGTGCAGCAATAATTTAGCATAAGAGTGGAGTAATCGACAAAAACTAAATTAAGTTCCAGGGAAGACTAGTCATTAAAAACTATTTTCCTCAAATAAATTTCAGAAGTAGCCCTTAAATAGTTTAACTTTCATTGTCAAACAATAAGGTTTTCTTATAGATTATAGGCCCTGACAAAATAGTAAGAAAGAAAAAGCACAAGTAGTTACTGTGTGCTTAGGGTATTTATAATTTATATATGATGCACCCTGGATAAAGTAGGCTCTCAAAACAGAAAGGCAGACCTGGGAATGGGAAAGGTCAAAATTGTTTTCCTGAAATGGCATGGCCTACAGGAGTGTATGGAGCATCTGTCTGGGAGAATCTGTCTCTTCTCCTTTCTGTCACTGAATAGAGCACACTCTGCACAAAGACGAGCAGATTCCTCTGCTGCTAATTGTGCTCCTCTTATTTGCAGCCTGACAAATTATTGGCTTTAGTGGAAATGGCTCGAAATCTCTACTTGTAATGAAAGCAATCTCATTGTTTCTCTACAGTTTCATTTTATTAACTTTCAGACATAGATAAATGTAAAGAATTAATCATGCAATGTATCACGGTTAGCACATACTTTTGATTTTGGTAGATTTTAAAAGAGTATAAATTATTTTTAGAAAGGAAGATTATCAAACATTTATCTTTAATTATTATTTAAACTTTAATGTGATATTTCTATCAAATTGTATGTGCCCCAATTGATAAACAGATGATGACAGTGTGATATATAAATATATTAAATAATGTTGAAACTAATACCTTAGCCTGGATATTTTTCCATATCAATTAGAAATTCCATGAAGAAACTTAAAATTTATACCATTTTAAATATAGTATATTTGGTGTTTCTTGGGGCTACATCAGGCTTTAGTCTGACCCTGATTTAATAACTGTATTTATAGGTAGACTAAATTATTGTATAGAACTGTTCAAGTTAGAAATGATCTCACCTATAAATAGAATATAGTCAACACAACAAACAAGTGAACAAATAGGACCAGAGACATGGAAATAAAGAATAAATTGACAGTAACCAGAAGGGAGAGGAGAGAGGGATAATGAGAGAAAATGGGGAAGGGTCAAGTCAAGGAACATCTATAAAGGACCCATGGACAAAGGCAAAGGGACAGGGTTGGATCGAATGTGGGAGGTGGGGGGTAGTTAGGGCAGGGGAGCATAAGGGGAGAAAGTGGGGGGAACTACAATTGAACAACAATAAAAATTTTTTAATATTAAAAAATTAAAAAAGAAGTTAAGATGCCTATGACAGATTTTCACTCAGTGCGTGATCGAAATTTGAAATGTAGTAAAAAGATTTCAAGGAGCAGTTTAATAGCATCAGACAACTGGATGTAATTAGTAATAATATTGCTAAAAGGTATGTTTAAATTTGTACAGAAAGTTTCTAAATGGTTTTTTCAAAAATATAATTTATTTTCTTAAAAGAAAAATATTTCTTTAGAACTGCTTTTTAAGAAATGGCTGCATTTCTCTTTACTAGGAAGTTTATTATTTGCTGCTATATTTAAAATATTATTGAAGTGTCAAGATATTTGAATTGTCAAGATATATATACCAACACTTGATATAGCACATTAAAGGATATGTGTTCCCAGAGATGAGATATTTGTAATTGATTTTCTTAAAGTGGTTAAAATCCATGTGATGATTAAAATGTGAGACAATAATAATTATTCATGCAGAGGATAACTTTATTAAGTAAGTATACTGCTTTAAATGAAAAGATAATATACAGGTAACAACCTGGAGAAAGATGTTGCTAACTTGTTTTTACTTATGAATTAACTGATTAGGTAAAAAGATTCTACATTAACAAGTAATGATTTATATAAAATGGATATGATTGTACTATGCTATCTTATATTTGAAAATGAATTCCACTTACTAAGTACCTACTATATATGTGAGACATTTTACTAAAAGATAAAAGGATGATAGGAGCTTCTTCCCTCCAGATGATTATTTTATTTTATTTATTTATTAATTTGATTATTTTTTGATGGGGAAGGTAAACATAAAGCATATAAATATCCATCTATATATTCATATAATAAAAGCAACATCAAATATTTGGATTATTAGAATTTTTCATGGAAAAGCATAACAAAATAAAGAAAATCTGAATTCAAAATAAATAAGTTCACAAAATTTAGTATTTTCTTATACACGTATAAAGGTTAATATAGGACTATATTTAACTGAATGGTTACATATGTAGTCACCATACCTACGGTGCATTTTTATTGTTTTCATTCTTTTTTTTCCTCCTACCCAGAGATTGATGGGGACTATTTGAGCTAATGGTGTATTGTTTCTTCTTGATCCTGTTTGCTAATGTGTTTCAAGCCTGTGCACTGCAAGTATTTATTTCTGGATATCTGGCAGCATTCAGAAGACTTGAATCACAGCAGATTTAGCTCTTAATATGTTCAGAGTTGCTTACACTTCACTCTGTAATACACACTGTATCACACACACATTCTCTCTCTCTCTTATGTTTCTCTCCTACAGTGCTTGTTTAATGTTGAAAAACAGGCTCACCCTCTTTTGGCTATAATGGCTAATTTGAAAATAGCCACTGCAGTTCTGTACTGTGTTTTGTTTTTTAATGGAGTAATTAGATGTTGCTCTTGAGCGTTTACATATTGAGGATATGATTCTGAAGAGATCTTTGTAGGGAACAGATTCTGCTAGCATTTCAAGTTCAGCAGATCATCATGAATAAAAAACTTAACTAACATTGCCTTTTGATGAATCATTGTACCTAATTCTTTTCCTATATAACATGATTCACATGTATATTTTTACTAGCTGGTCTTAAGTTGACTAAGTAAACTGGCTGTAATGGTGGAATCAAGAATATTAAATTTGGAAAAAGAGGGATAAACTTGAAATAATACTGCAGAATCAAATAAACCAAATTCATTTAAATATTTACTTAATATTTAATTTTTAATATAGAAAACCCCTCTGAGAGCTTTAATTTAGCTCTTTCAATCATCTACTTTCAGAGTTATTTTATTTTTGTCTTTTCAAAAAATTCTTGTTCAGTTACAGTTGTCCCCATTTCTCCCCTCATTACTCTTTCCTGCCTTATCCACCCCCACCTCCAACAGTCAATCCTCCCCTTTCTCCGGTTGTCGATGTCCATGGGTCTTTTATACATTTTTTAAGTATTTGTTTTAGTTGTTTCAGAAGCCCGTGTGCAATCTTGGATCTCACTGAAATATGTTATGATCTCTCCTAAATATTTCTCTCTAGTTTATTTTCTGTTCATTTTATAGATGAGGTAGCAAAGTGCTCTTGAAAGTGGAGAAATTCACATCAGGATTGAAAGTAATTAAAATGTCAAATTTACTAAGATCCTATTTGCCAAATATTTCAGATGTAAAAACAGCAATGTGGTTTTGTTCTTTAAGAAAACTTTTTTACTTGTTCTGTACAAGTTCACTAAATAAAAATCTTTTAAATTTGATATAAATTTATCAAAGCCAAATTCAAAATAAACATACTGATATCACACCAAGTTTAATATATGTAAACATTTTTAACACCTTAAGATATTTTATTGTTTTTGATGACTATTCTTTTATGTTGATTTATTTGTGTTATATTAAAAGAATAAAACAGTGCTATAAAATAAGAATAGGTTTAATCTCCAAAATATACAAAGAACTCACATGACTCCACTCTAAGAAGACAACTAACCCAATTGAAAAATGGGAAAAGGACTTGAACAGACACTTCTCCAAGGAGGACATACAGAATATCCAGAGACACATGAAGAGATGCTCAATATCACTAGCTATCAGAGAGATGCAAATTAAAACCACAATGAGATACCACTTTACACCGGTCAGAATGGCTATCATAAACAAAGGAACAAACAACAAATGTTGGAGAGGGTGTGGGGAAAAGGGGGCCCTAGTTCACTGTTTGTGGGGTTGCAGACTGGTACAACCATTATGGAAAACAGTATGGAATTTTCTCAGAAAACTAAAAATGAACCTGCCTTTTGATACAGCAATTCCACTGCTGGGATTATATCCTAAGAAACCTAAAACACCAGTCCAAAAGAACCTATGCACCCCAGTGTTCATAGCAGCACAATTTACAATAGCCAAGAGTTAGAAGCAGCCTAGGTGCCCATCAGTAAATGAATAGATCAAAAAAAATGATGGTACATATACACAATGGAATTCTATGCAGCAGAAAGAAAGAAGGAGCTCCTAACCTTTGCAACAGCTTGGATGGAACCGGAAAGCATTATGCTGAGTGAAATAAGCCAGGTGTTGAAAGACAAATACCATATGATCTCACCTTTAACAGGAAGCTAAACAACAAAACGAACAAGCAAGCAAAATATAATAAAGACACTGAAATAGAGAACGGGGGACAGGGACCAGAGGGGAGAGGGGAGGGAATTTCAGGGTAAACGAGGGAGGGATTTAGAAGAACTGGTATAAAGGACACATGGACAACATCTAAGGGGGGTGGAAATGGGAGGGAGGTGGAGAGCATAGGGGGTGAGCTGGAATGGGAGTAAAAGACAGAAAACCGTACTTGAAAAATAATTAAATTAAAAAAATGAATTGACCATAAAAAAAAAAAGAATAGGAGAACTAGACATTATCTAATTCTATCTTAATACCCTAAAATAAAAATTAATGTGCAATGCAAATTTAAATATTTCATGAACTTTTACAGTTGATTAATATGAGTACTCTAATTTTTTCAAGTGAATGAAATCTGGCTATAACTATTTTCAGGTAAATGTAATAGTACTTTGGGCTAAGAGCTGGAATATTGGGTTGTAGATTACGGTCTAACATTGTGATCATAAGTTATTTACAGCAGCATGATCATTTCCTTATTTTTATCATTAAAATGTGGAGGTTGAAGTATGCAAGCCACATTTAGGAAGCTGAAAATTTAAGCTTTCCCTCTGAATTTCTCAAATATACAATACAGTACTGTAGCAGGTGTACTCTCTAGGTTTTTTTCATTTTAAGCATGTTTAAGTTTCTCATATCTTTAGAATAAGGTATATTTTAAAGATACATACTATTCTAAGGTCTACAAAACTAACATTTGTCAGTAGTGACAAATGTTACTGCTTAAAAGCAGATATATTAATTTTCTTAATATATCTGCTTTTAAGTATTTGTGACTCAAAATTAAGTTGGTACAAGGATAGGTAATATTAGAGTTGATACACAAATTATGATTACAACTTATGTATGCAAACCCATAGTCAACAAATTTATCAGTAATAAGAGAAATAGTTAAGCACATTTATTTAGCTTGTATTTAAATGCAGTAAATCTCAAAATGTTAAGTTTAAAGGACAGAATAAGATAAATATGAAAATTAAAACATCTTATCATAGTATGTCCTAGTCCATTTGGGCTTGTATAACAAAAAATAGCATAGAATAGATTTTTTTTTTCTGATCAAGCTGCAAACTTTATTTTTCTGAACTTGGTATATATATAGGGGGGGATGGAGAGATTAGGTTGCTTGCTATTGGCTAGCTTGAGACAAAGAAGGGCCCGCTTATTGATTACTTGGGTGCAACTGGTACTCGTGGACACCTCATGTGCCTGTAGCTGATTGGCTTGTGGAGTGAATAGAATAGATATTTAAACAAAAGAAATGTATTTCTTATAGTCTTGACACTGGGAAGTCCAAGATCAAGGTGTTAGCAGATTCATACATGATAAGGGTGCACTTTCTGGCTTATAGATATATTTTTTTGTTGTATCTTCACATGTTGAAAGGGGTAGGGGAGTTTTGTGGCGTTTATTTTTAAGGGCACTAAACCCTTTCATGAGGGCTGATACTCATGGTCTACTCACCTCTCACAGGCCCCATCTCCAAATACTATCACGTTGGGTGATAGGTTTTAACATATAAATTTTGGAGATACAAACATCCAGTCTATCTGGTCACCACTAAAGGATAACATGTGATATCTCTTCCATATAATTTCACAAAAAAGGATGTCATGTAGAAGAAAAGAAGTACTGACACAAATACTGGAAAGTCTGACGGTCTAGACTCTAGGATCTATCTATTCTGTGACCTGTATGTACTACATATGTTTCGTTACAGCCAAGCTGCATATTTCCTTTTAACCAAAGTCCTCATCTTGGAAATATCCTTGTTAGCTCCTGGGATAATCCTTAAGGTTTCATCCATCTCTAATATTTGATTTTGTCATTTTGGCAATAAATCAACATAACATGAAACATGAATAGTCAAGATATGATGAAAAATTATGGTGATGTGTTTGAAGATTCACCAATTTTTGCATTGTGAAAAAAATGTGTTAAAGTTTTATATTTTAATTATCCTCACTAGAATCCTATCTAAAAACATATGTGTTATTATTACTATAATTGGAAATTAACAAAACTTGATATATTTACAGTATGTTAGAAACCATGTCATCACTTGGCAACTTTTTGTGTGTGTATAAGAAACCTGTGGTTCTTTTTTCCCAAATTTTACTTGTGAGCTACAGTTATCTACAAATACATGTGCATACATGCCTACTTTTGGGGTTTCCAGGAACAGATTGCAACGAATATTAAAAATCACTTTATATTCTCTCATGCAGTGAATATGTGCTGGAGCAACTTGTGATGGTGAGAGAAATGATATATTGCACTGTGGTTTCATTAATTTCATACTGTGCTAAAGCCCTGCTACAAAAAAAAGGACATGAATTAACAAATAGCAAACTTTACTGAAGGTCAAGTGGTACTGGAATGTGTTAGATCATATGGTCAGATATAATAACCAAATTTCCAACTTAGAAAAGTTTTAATAAAAACTACAGGTGGTTGTTCAGATGAGCTAGAGGAAGAAGGAAGAGCTCAGTTGTCCGCCATCAATCTATTTCATTAAATTCAAGAATTTGAACACTTTAAGGTAAATATGAATAAAGGTAAAAGCTGAAAGCCATATACCTTTCAATTAAAAACAGAATTAGGAGCTGACACCTAACTAGAGAAATCTTAACTTAGACAT
The DNA here is from genome assembly GCF_021234435.1 of Artibeus jamaicensis. Lineage (NCBI taxonomy): Eukaryota > Metazoa > Chordata > Mammalia > Chiroptera > Phyllostomidae > Artibeus > Artibeus jamaicensis. The sequence continues at coordinate 6,494,870 of NW_026521954.1, forward strand.
ACGAGTTCCTAACCTTTTGGAGTCCCCTGAGAGTAGAGTTTTATTAATATGGAAAAGCTTGCTCTGTATAAGATCCTTGTCCCATTGGCATATATTTCTAGAGTATAACTTAGTCAAGTATCACTTATTTTCATTGTCATAGATAATTAAATGTCTAGGGGCTCCTAATGATATCATTAACTCTTTCAAATAAGCCACTGTGTTGTCTGAATAGTGGCCAAGTCAGTAAAGCACCTGCATGGATTTTTAAATCACTGGAAACTCATCGGGCAAGAGGTGGTAGTCCCTCAAAGCAGATGACTGACATTAAAGAGGTTTATTACTTCACAAAATGCCAACTCCATGTAACAATTTACTGAATGTCCCTGCCACTAGAAAGGTCAGCCTGTAAGGGGTGACTAATGCTGTTGTCAGAGAGCTCATATATTTCAATGCCATTTTTTGCACCTTTTGTTTGGCACATATTGGGTGAAAGTAGGACTGTTTCTCATTCACTTGAAAAAGCAGAAAATGGATAAAATCCATTTACAATCACAATGTTTCATCAAATGCATATTACATTAATTGAATCAAACTCTTTTGCTTTATTTCTGTAAATTTCTGTTGAAATGTTTAAAGTTACACTATTAGTATTAAAAAAAACTGCTGAATAAGATACTATGCTGACACATTTTACATGCCTAAGAATGATTTCTCTGCCTGCCTGAATCTAGATAAATGTCTGTCCTTCAGCTACAGAGGCTCTAAATACCCGGTTTGGGATGGAAGGGAGAGGTTTTACCTATAGCTAACATTTCTTTAAAAAATCTTTCATAAGTAATTATATATATGAAAGAACAAAGATCTATATATATATGTCTGTTTTAATGGCAAAATTCCTGGCATGTTATGGTTGTACAATACCTATAAGATGAATGGGAGAAAGAGCAAATGATAGGTAAAAAAATAAATAAATAGCATGAAATAAAACCAATGAGTTCTGTTCTACTGTATAAATCCTGGGCAATATTAGGTCCAGTACATCTATTCAGGACCTAATCAGTATAGCCTGTTTAGTTGCCTCCACTTCAAAGTCTCCAATTCACATTAACCAAAGGGAGTGATCATCGATGCTGCATGATCCTAAAATCCCTTAAGTCCCTGGAAGTGTTGCCTCAGTAGCAAATGAAAAATGATCATGAGGTGTGCTTATTCTTGAAAGGATAATGTATTCTTTGGCAAAAAAATGCTCTAATATCCAGTGCCTAAATTGTCTTTCCTATGGTCTGGCCCCTCAGTGTTCTATCTGAATATAACTTAGAAACTTTGTAAGATATGAAATGGTAACTCTATCTGAACTTCAGGACGTTGGCTTACTCTGAACAAATGGTTTCTTTCCACTCTAAGAAAGTTGTTTGACCCTGAAATATGACAGATCACAGTATAGCAGCATATGGGGATTATTTTAAAGAAAAAGCAAATCATATATAACCTAGGAATAAAATATCTGCTACATTAATGCCGTTGACCTCTGGACATAGTCTTTCCTTAGATAGCGACTACCCTATCATTTATACCAAACAAAGAAACATTTCAAAGGGGGTGAGACATGTTGGTGGCATTTGTCACATGGTTGTGCACACACATCTCAGGTCATTTCTCGAGCCTCTGAAGAATTGTGCCATTAAATTTTCTCCTGCCATTTCTGCATTGACTAAAGAAGGGGAGAGATTATTAAGATCTACAAAGGGATATAAAAATGAGATCAAATGTTGTATACTTAGAAAATAAACTTTAAAAAAGTAAAAATAAACTGGCTTTTAATTGTACACAATAACCCTGATTTTCATTAACAGGTATTTTGCATGTGTTAAATATTTCCTTCTTAGGTTACATTTTCTACTATTTTTAAAAGAATTGTGATGCAGAGTTGTTGTACATATTTACATTAAAATAAATGATGTATGTGAAGTAAAATACACATAACCTGGAACTTTAGATAATAGTGTACGTGCTACTAAGATGCCATTTAACTCTGAAAATAATTCTATTATAAACATTATGTCTCGCAATTAAACACAAGGGAAGCTTAATGTGTTCAGGTGATGATGGTGTGGTGGGTGGTAAACAGTAATTATTATTAACACCTTCTAATGCAGACAATATGGAAAGAGTACTGGGATTCAAACTACAAGACTTCAGTTCTTGGTCAATCTTCCACTTTCTAGTTATGAAATTATAGCTCTGTGAATTTTAGTTTCGGATAAATCATTTAAATGAATACCTTACAATAAACAGTATATAAAATCTTACCAATATCTTTAATCTCTTGAGAATGACAGACCTAGGCAGGCCTAGGAGGAATGGAAAATCACCGGGCTAGAGAATGGCACTGTGGGAAGCTGCCTGCAGACCCACAGATGAAGGTTAGGGTCTGGGGTCAGCCTATCCAGCATAACAAGATGCAGCTGTAATTTGAGCCTGCACCCAGCAACCAGCTCTAGCCAATCAAACTCTGATACCCTTCGCAGGTTTTTGAGTTTAAAAATCCTGACCTAGGAACAACCGAGTGAGTCCCAGCCTCCTTCTTCCCAACCTCCCTTTGTTGGCTCCAGTTTCCCTCTTATTCCTTGCTAATAACCCTGTTCTCCTTAGCTCACCGCGTCCATCTGGTTTCTTGAGCAACTCTGACCTAACAGAGAACAGGACCAAAACACAGGCTAAAATCAAACTTGGAGTGATTTTTCATTATACATAATTTTCCTCTATTTTGAATCCTATCTCCCCACTACTATAAATATGTGGGTTGGGAAAACTTTTTAAAGCTATATGTACACAGATTTTATTGGTTAGTGAGATATCTGAACCCATGAAATAAGTATTTTATTAAAATATTTGGTGGGATTCAATTAAACACAGATTTTTTTTAATTTTCAACTAAGTAGGCAATATCATCATAGTCTGGTATTGAAATGATGCCATCCCAGCATGTCTCCAGATTATTTTATGTGAGAGACACAAATAGTAGAATTAAGCAATGATCTAGATGCCTCCTCCTCTGGTAAGTCCTAGTGATAAGTCTAATTTTTTTTAAGGGAAGGTGTTTAGTGATACAAGATTGGGCCAGATATCAATGTATAATCTCACAGCTCCAAACCCTTCTTCCCCTCTTTTGTGAAACCTATACACACTTTTGCCTTCCTAGTGGATTTATTGTAAGGCTTTATTCAATTTTTATTTTTACATTTTTAAGAATAAGAGCTGTATGTAGGCTGATAATGGCGAGAAGGCACTTCCCTTCTGGTTGGGTGCTCCTCCCACATTTCATGTAGTGCGGGAGTTGAGGCAGGATGGCTCTGGCTCTGAGCCCTCACAGACCAGGTCTAGCCTCATTGTCGTTCACAGCAGCTATGTTCCTCTTAAGCCATGACCTCTGAACCGTCGGGCTGCTTTGACAGGTGATCATCATTCATCTTTAAGCAAATGACTACCCAGTATGTTGTTGCTTCTAAGGAAAGTCCAGCAGCTGCAGCTTCAGGCAATTGTCCCACCAACAGGCAGTTTGCTTCTGCAGACAAGTTCACATCTGCCCATGTCCCTTGGCAGTGGCAGACCATTTCTATGGACCAGTACTAGCCTACATTCTCCTTGCTTTTGGAAGATGCCTGCTTCTTATGTAGGCATATTTGCTTCAAACAGTTTGAAATCTCAGCCTTGGGTGGAGGAACTTCTGCTGAATCCTCAGTTGTCCTCATTGTCCAGCGTCCTCCACCTAGTGGTAGTAGAAAGTACCTACTTACACTTGCTAATTCTGGATTTCATAGAGTCCTCTTTAACATTTTTAGTAGTTAATGCTTTTATAAGTTACTGATTCTTTATAATAAAGATTCCTTCTTTAAATTACTGTTATATTATTTTTTTGTCTCCTGAATAGATCCAGATTGATATAAAGCTATGACAAAAATCTTTTTTTCCCCTGCAAAGAGCTTTATTGTTTACAATTGGTCTAATTCATGAGAGAAGGCTCAGGGTGTTTAAAATACTGCCTAGTGGTCTCAGGGAGTGGCTCAGGCAGAAGACAGACACCAGGGGGATGCTGAAAGGCCTCTGGGCTCCAAAAGCTCCTAGTCATGCTTGAGGGTGAGCTTTCGGATTAGTTATTAACCCAGCTCAGCCTGTGGCCAGCCAGCCTATGGAGATTAGTTGCTGAGCTTCTTGATGAGTTCCACCTGCTTATCCAGAAACTCGTTCTCCAGGAAGTCACAGAGCAGAGGGTCTGTGGGAGTAGGACCCAGGGCCTGCAGCTCCAAAAAGACCTGGTTGAAGTTCTTCTCCAAGGCCATGGCAGCTTCCATGTCTTCCCAAATTTTACCCCACTCATCTTGGGAGGCTTCTTCACATTCTGGAAGGGAACACGGCTGCTGCTGTGCTGGTTATGCAGCTTTAAGAGACGTTCGGTGCCTTCCCGCTTCTTCTCGGCTAACTCTGGACGAAGTGGCCCACACCTTCCAGAACCACAGGTTCGCAGGGGAAGAAGAAGCCCAGAAAGAGGTAGGTGTGGAAGGCCTGCAGATGCAGGGTGACCGGGCAGGTGACGGTGCCTCCACCTCAGTGGAATCATTCTGTTAAATTTGGCAGCTCATGGTTGTTTGGTGATAAGGAGTTCAGGTCAAAATGTCGGCGTTGGTTAGGATTTGAGGCTGAGGATGGCCAAGGTGGTTCTGAAGGTGTGACTGGAAAAGAGTTTGGAGTGTGGTTGGAGGCTAGAAGAAGGGGCAATGTTCTGAGTCTGTTCTGTCCAAATCTTATTGAAGCAAGAGACAGATCTGGGGGAGTGCCAAGGGCATTGCCTGAATTGACGTTTTAATGCTGGATATATGAAGAGTTTGATGCTCACCAAGAAAAAGGGAAAGGCCTTCCCAGCAGAGGGAGCAGCAGGAGCAAACATGAAATTTCTCTGGATGGATAAAAAGGCTGCACAGATGGAAGGTGAGGTGGGTGGGAGTGGGGACAGGAAATCAGGAAGATCAAGGACAGACTGCAACATTATTTTTGTGCTATGCTATAGAGCAGTCACTTGAGCATGGGTCAGCATCAACTAGAAAGCTATTAAAACTCAGGTGGCTGGGCCCCGCTTCTAGAGTTTCTGACTCAGAAGGTCTGGGTGGGGTCCAGAAATTTACATTTCTAACCAGTGCCCAGGGGCGCTACTGGTCCAGGGGCCACTTTTAGGGAACCACTGCTACAGAGTCTGTGTCTTTGGACAACAGAGTGTGTCTGCAACTGTTCTAAGGAGTGTGGCAAAATCAGACTTCCATACTGGGAGGAGCATTATGACAGAAACCGTGGAGGCTGTGTTGGAGTTTGTGGTCAGGGGACAAGGAGGTCAATAAGATGGTAGTGGAAGCAGGTGAACAGACAGTCGGTGAGGCCTGAACTACGTGGGTATAAGGGAGTGGACCTGTGAAGGGCAGAAGCTGCTGCTGGCCTTTCAGTCTGGACTGCGGGCTCTGTGTTAGCAGCCTCCTGCTGGCATATGTTGAAAATCACTGCTTTTATTCAGTCATTCAGTGTTCATAGTATTTGAAGTATACAGTGAAAAAATGCAGCAAGTATATGAAAGTTAGGGAAAGGATTAGAACTGAAGTACACAACATTACTGAAAAATTATCAGAGAAAAAACTTATTAGACATTCTCATGGCTTATTGAGAAGTCAGTACCTCTCTTTCACCTGCCAAGGGCCAGCATGAGTTTACACGACTTAGGCACTGGACACATGAATTAAGCATGTTGTCTATATGTATAATTAATATTACTTAAAATGTCCAGGTAATTGTCAGATTTTTGACAATTCCACTTACTATAATTTTTTTCTTCTGATAATATACTGTATTTTGTCTCCTTTTAATGACGATGAGAGGGTGTAGAATGTTAGATTGACCTGCTGTAGTGCGTGTGTGCAGGAGAGAGGGAGAGAGAGAACAAAACTTATTAATTAAGCTTGATATTTATGTTTCATTAATTGCCATACCTACCAGCAAATTACCACAGAAAAGAAATTGAATGGAAATGAACCAGCTTGTGGTTATTGTGGGAATTTTAATCCCCTTTACTTTTCCTTGTTCTCAACTTGATTTTCATTAACACTCTGTCTACCTTTCCTTTATACCTAGTTTCTGCCAACATTAAAAACTCGAATGTCCATAGTAGATGTTTAAGCTGAACTTCTGAGCCAACTGAAATAATAAGTTGTGGCTAATAAACTATTATAAAATTTTAGAACTGAGAGAGACCTTGTAGGTTGTCCATTCAAATCCAGATTTCACAGAAAAGGAGTATAAGGCTAAGTGAGTTAAGAACTCAAATGTAAAAAGAGAGAATGGTTTGACTTAGAAATGATTAATTAAAATTCCTAAGGTGGTGTTAATTTCATGAACTCAGTTCTCTGCTTATCATGGACTCTTAGTGATGTCAACAGGACTAATGAAGTTCAGCAGGATTTTGCTCAGAAAACAAACCATTACACAGATAAAATAATAACTTATTTTGAACTCTGTCACACTTAATGGATGTCAGTGTAATGTTTTTAGATCAGAAGGACACTTTCATTGTTTCCTTAGCAATTTTCAAAACATTCATCTTTTCCTTAATTTAAAAGCAAGTATTGAATGACCTTAATGTTGACTAAGCTAGGGGAGAGGAAAGAAAATGAAGAGAAAGAAGCAGAAATATTTATCCTTGACTTCAAAAATTCTAAAACTGTTGTTTTAAATGACATGAGCATATATGATTGGCATTAGTACATTTAAAACACTATACTTCTAAATAATAAGTTATATGAGACATACATTCTAATTAGAGAGAAAATAAAGACATAATTATACTGTGGTAGATTTAACATGAAATTTTATTAAGAAGGTTTCACAAATTTGCTTAGAGGATAAAATTTAGGGAATGGCTTTTCAAATAATAAAACTTGAACAAAATAAGGAGGAATGAATTCTAAAAAATGGTAGATGAACAAATGTAGTTGAAATAGTAATTAATAGTTTTGGGAAGCAAATTGAAAAAGGTAAATTTCTATTTGCAGTATAAAAGCATTTGGATAAAAGTAGATATGCATAACGCAATTCTATCAAATAGCTAGCTAGCTAGAAAAACAGAGCTACCTCTGTATCTGTACATGGAGGCTCAGCTACTTACTTTGTACACTGAGGCAACCTGTGCCACAAAGAGTAGGTGCCCTGTTTCTGAAGACCGATTTCCTGTCTCAGTTTACATGTTTACCTTTTGGGGATAACCTTGGGAAAAATCAGGAACCTCTTCGTGCCTCAATATTTTTGTATGTCTAAGGAGGTAGTCTTACTTATAATGTTATTGTGTAGATGAAATGAATAGACTTCTATAAAATGTATCATGGTGATAGTTACTCTTTAAGAATTCAATTGATGTTAACTATTTTTAGAAACATAGAGAAAATATGAATTTGAAAGAATGGTTCAATTTACTTAAATTAATCCCTAAGTTTTCAAAATTGAGGACCTTAAAACCCAGATTATGTTGCTTCCAAGCACGTGGCTACTGTAAAGTGTGCTGCTATGAACATTGGGGTGCATAGGTTCTTTTGGATTGGTGTTTCAGGATTCTTTGAGTATAGTCTAAGCAGTGGACTGCTGGGTCAAAAGGCAGTTTCATTTTTAGTTTTTTGAGTAAAGTCCATACTGCTTTCCACAGTGGCTGTACCAGTCTGCATTCCCAACAACAATGTACTAGGGACCTTTTCTCTACAACCTCGCCAGCACTTGTTTGTTGATTTGGTTATGATGGCCATTCTGACTGGTGTGAAGCGGTATCTCATTGTGGTTTTAATTTGCATCTCTCTGATGACTAGTGATGTTGAGCATCTTTTCATATGTCTCTGGGCCTTCTGTATGTCCTCCTTGGATAAATGTCTGTTCAAGCCCTTTACCCATTTCTTAATTGGGTTGTTTATCTTCCTAGAATGGAGTCATGTAAGTTCTCTATATATTTTGGAGATCAAACCCTTGCCTGAGGTATCATTGGCAAATATGTTTACCCATACGTTTGATTCCCTTTCCATTTTGTTGATGTCCTCTTTAGCAGTGCAAAAGTTTTTTTTTTATTTTGATGAAGTCCTTTTGTTTATTCTTTACTTTATGTCCTTTGCTCTAGGGGACATATTGGTGACACTGTTGCTGCAAGGAATATTTGAGATTTTTCCTGCCTATGTTCTCCTCCAGGACTTTAATGGTTTTGCAACTTATATTTAAGTTTTTTATCCACCTTGACTAAACAGATACCTTACCTGAGAAGATATACAGATGACAAATAAATAAATTAATTAAAAACAAACAAAAACTCAGATTATGTATAAAAATGCATATCTAGTCCACAAAGAAATCTGTTTAAACCAGAAAGGTTTAAAAGCATATTTCAGAAATTAAGAAACAAAAAAAACCCAAACCCAAAAATATGATATCCAAAGATCCCACATTCCTCAGTGATAGTAAGCTGGGGCTGAGAAGCAGCTGCTCTTTGTAGTGAGGATATGATTTTTTATTGCTGTTGTTTACACATGTCCCAAACCACTGCTTATTGTTTTTCTGCTACTGAGCTTTTGTCATTTATTTTTCATTACCTGCTTGATCTCAGTAGGCTTTTAAATTTGCCACCTCCAGTTAATCTAATCATGAAGACTCTACCAAGTGAAGATCTACATTCGACTAGTGAGGGAAAATAAATACAAAATGTATTTCATAAAATAAGGAATACCACTGTATAAAACTTGAAGCTACATTTATATTTGAATACAACATTCCCAGCGGTAACTTTAGTTCTTTCAGTTTTATATGTTGCTTATAAAGTATGCATTTCAATCAGGATATAAGACGATGCTGCCATAAATAATTCAAGTCAATAATCCACTGTAGAGTGTATGCTGTGAAAAGCTAAGTGATAAAATATGTAGAGTGATTATTTACATTTTGGACAGCCTAAGAGCATTGAGCCAATCATGCAATGGTTGTTATTTACAACAGAATGACGACGTAGACCTCTGCCTACATTGATTAGCACAAAGGAAACCATTTCTTCTTATTCTCGTAATCTTTTGTGTGGATTTAATTCTCTAGTGAGGAAAAACAAGAAAAAGATTTTCTGTGAATGTATGTTTTCTGTAAGTTGTTCTCTTCTAGTTGGTTGGTTACATGAATGCATGCTTAGTATCCCTAATTCAAAAGATATAAATTGGGTACTCTAATTATTTACTATGGAAAAAGTTTAAAGTTATTCAGAAGTTAGCTACTGATATGTTTTCTAGCTCCATTTTCACATATAAACACATCTAGATTATTTCAGGGCCAAGAACAATAAGGCAAAGATCAATTTCCAAAGATAAATGATCATTCATATAAGCTGTATCAATACAATGAATACTTTTTGTTGAAAACCAAATATATACACTAATGCATATATATAGTGTTAGGGTCATGATATAGATGCTAGGAAAAAACAGGTCAATTAGATATTATTCTAGAGTGGGAAATACATGTAAATAATAAATCAATTAATAAATTAACTAGTGAAATATGTATTTTTACATGTGCTAGTACTAGTAGTTTTTACCTGTCATAGACTATGGTTATGAAGAGTACCCTTTAAATCTTAAAACATGTTTTGTATGGATCAAGAAAATCTATCAAATGACTTATATGGCACACACATAAAAATGAGCCATTGTTCTTTCAGTTTTAAATTTAGAAAGAAAATATACTTCAAGGGCTAGCAGTATTAAAACTCATTTGTGTCTAACATAATCTCAAATATTTTTGGATAGAAAGTTTTTTCTGATGGTGAAAAGAGGTCAGAGGAATGCTTTTGGCAAGTAAGGTGATATTTTTTAAAATGAAGGGAGATCAAAGAAAATTCTGTAATAATTCTTAGAATGACTTTTCCCATGAATATCTGTTTCCATTCATTATATATATCATTGAATGATACATTCCTGAATATACAACAGAATGAAATAGTGGATAAAATTTATTCATATTAAATAGAAAATTTATTTCTATTTGTAAACATCACTATTTTCAGGTCTATTAGTCTGCAACTCTGCTATTCAATATGTAGATGAAGCCAAGACTCAAATGAATGATTTGGAACATAGGGAAGCAAAACAAAAGCAATCAGAACAATAAAAAGAAAAAAAAATCCCCAAAAATGAGGGTAATATAAGCAGTCTCTGGGATAACTTCAACAGATCCAACATTCACATCATAGGGGTGCCAGAAGGAGAAGAGAAAAAGCAAGAAATTAGAAATCTTTTTGAAAAAATATTCCTAAGAATATTTTTGAAAGAAAAGATTCCTAATTTGGTGAAGGAAATAGACATGCAAGTTGAGGAAACACAGAAAGTCCCAAGCAAGATGGATGCAAAGAGGCCCATTCCAAGACACATCATAATTAAATTGCCAAAGGTTAAAGATAGAGAATTTTGTAAGTGGCAAGAGAAGAGCAGCTAGCTACCTACAGGAGAGTTCTTATAAGACTTCTAGCTGATTTCTCAAAAGAAGTATTGCAATCTAGAAGGGATTGGCAAGAAATATTCAGCCATGAAAAGCAGGAACCTACAGCCAAGACTGCTCTATCATTTAGCATAGAAGGGCAGATAAAGAGCTTCACAGACGAGACAAAACTAAAGAAATTCATCATCACCAAACCATTATTATTTGAAATGTTAAAGGAACTTACTTAAAAAAGAAGACAAAAACTATGAACAATAAAATGACAATAAATATATATCTGTGAATAATTGAATCTATAAAACAAACTAAGCAAACAAGAAGAACAGAGAGAGAATCATGGGTACAGAAAGCATTTTGATGGTTGCCATGGGAGGGGTCAAGAAGGAATGAGTAAAGGGGTGAGGGGATTAAGAAGTACAAATAGGTAGTTATAGAAGAGCCATGGGACTGTAAGTACAGTATAGAAAATTGAGTAGCCAATGAACTTACACACATGACTCATGAAATGAACAATGGTGAGAGAATTGGCTGAGGGGGTGGGGAGTGTTGGGTGGAGGGGGAAAAATCAGGACAACTGTAATAGCATAATCAATAAAATATAATTAAAAATAAAAATAAAAATGTTAACATAATGTTTGTATTGCTATTTTAAAATGAATTAGTACATACTTTATAACTTCTAAATAAATAAACAAATAAAAACTATACAGGGGTGGACAAAATATGTTAATAATAATAATTATAATAAATTTAAAAATAATACAAGAATAAACTTCATGTTTCACATACAACTTTAAACCTACTCTTGTCCCACTCTTGTATTTGTTGCTGGGGTTCATCATTAAACCATAAGATGTAAAGAAATATTAAATCATAAAATGAAAATTTAAAAAATATAAAAACATGACTTTTATTTCCTACTATATTACCTTTAATTAAAAATTAGGCTTTATTACATTAAAATAAAATGTATTTCATGTAAAATATTTTAAATGAATTCTACATTGCATTAATATTTATTAAAATATTTCAAAGCTATATATTTTATCTAAGGTAAATGGATTATGAAGAAAAAGAATATTTCAAACCATTCAAGGATAAATGGGCTATTTGGGGACACATATGGTAAACAAATATTCGCAATAATATAAGGAAAGTACTGAGAGAGATGTTCATACACTGTTAAGAAACATTGACAGTAAAATGACCAACTGCACAAAGTTAAGGAAGACTTAATAGAGAGATGAACATATACTAGTTTCTTCGAGGAAATATTAGGAGTTGGTGCCTCTCATGGCTAAAGGCAGAGACAAACAAGTAAATTACAAACAAAGGAGAATATCCTGTATAAAATTTGGATGAATATTACAAGGTGCAGTGCTGTGCACAGAATGTAGAAAATATACAGGCACATAATGTACTGCATGTATTTTTCCTGAAGTTAAAATTTTCAACTTTATTCAGAGGTCTCACTTAGAGATATCAAGTATCAACATAGATTTTTTACTGCAATCTTAATTTTGGAAAGAAATTTAATAATCTTATGTCATTATCTTATTAATTAAAAAAACTGTGCATTATATATGTAGCATTCTGCTGAATTACCACTTTCCTTGTCCTTTTTTTAGTTTTCTACTTCTGCACAGGAGAAAAATAATCTGGTATTAAAAAGCATATACTTCTTGAATTATTTTCTATACCTATGAATTATTATTAATTCCAGAATCATCCATTAAAGCCTTTCCATGAGCCAGATATTGTGCTAGATGCTAAACAAATTTTGAGTCAAAAGGAATCAATTAAGATAGTCAAGGGAAAACCATACACTGGCAGAATACATTTGCAAATCATATATCTGCTAAGGCACTTGTATCAGAAATATACGAAGTATATATTGTCTTAACACTCAACAATAATAACTTGATTTAAAAAATGGGTAAACAACTGTGTATTCAACTCACCAAAGACAATACACAGGTAGCAAATCAGCATATAAAGAGATGTTCAACATCAAATGTCACTAAGGAAGTATAAATTAAAACAACGAGATGCCAGTATACATGTATTAGAATAGCTAAAATTCAAAACCCTGAGGTTACCAAATGATAAAAAGAATATGGAGCACCAGGACCTCTCGTGCAATGCTGATGAGACTGAAAAATAATGCAGTCACTTTGGAAGACAACTTAGCAGTTTTTTACAAAACTAAACATATTCTGACAATAAAACCTAGCCATCGGACTCATAGCTATTTGCTTAAGTGAGTTGAAAACATGTCTATACATAAACATGTAAATAAGTATTTATAGCACCTTTATTAAAATAGGTAAGATTTGGAAGCAACCAAAATATCCTTCCATAAAGTGGATAAACAACTGTAGTACATTAATAAAATAAAATAATATTTTAATTTCAGACCTTCAGAAAGGTCTGAAATTCTGCATTTTTGAAGCTCACAAATGATGACCATCTCTGTAAATTGATTTTTATTTCAATTCTTGTATCTGTCGTTTTTGACTGGGTCTCTTTTGTGCTGTTGAGATCTTCACTAAGTTATTTGAGCATCCTTATATTAGTGTTTTCAACTCTGCATCTGATAGATTGCTTATCTCCATTTCATTTAGCTCTTTTTCTGGAGTGTTGATCTGTTCTTTCATTCGGGCCATGTCCCTTTGTCTCCTTCATGTGTTTGTTTCTATGTATTAGGTAGAGCTTCTATGATTCCCTGTCTTCATAGCATGTCCTACTGTAGTAGGTGTCCTTTAGAGTCCAGTGGCACAGCCTCCCCTATTACCCACTTGGGTACTTGAGGTGCATCCTTCATGTGGGCTGGATATACCCTCCCCTTGTAGTTGAGCCTTGGTTGCTGTTCACAGATCAATGGGAAAAACTTATCCAGGCCAGTCAGTAACCTCCACTCTCTGTGGAGGATCAGCTGTGCAGGAGCAGGATGATGGTACTCTGATGTGGTCTTTGGCTGTCCACTGGGTGCACTGGTCCTGGGATTTCCTGGGTGGTGCAGACCAAGTTCATCCCCCACCTGCATTTTTCTCGGGTCCACCCTACTTAAGCTATAAAGCAGTCTGCAATGGCTCCTGCTTGTGCAGGGCTTGGAGATTCCCAGGTGAAACCAAGCTGTGAATCTAAGCTGGCTACTGCTAGTGCCATGTCTGAGGCTCACTGAGGCCAGCTGTTGCTTGTTTGAAAGGATTTAGAAAGTTGTGAGGCATGAGCCAAGACCAGCCATTCATATGGAAAAGTAGCTTGGTTGGGCCCATAAGTTGGGTGGGATGGAGTCTCTGGGAATCTCCAAGGTGGGTCAATGTTAGCTAAGTTGATGGGGTCTGTGATAAAGTACAAGCTTTCTGGCTCTGTGTGGGGGAGGGTTTAGAAAAGGGACAGTAGCCTCTGCTTGGCTCGATGCCAGACTCTTTGGTTCCCTCCTTTATGCCACTGGTGCCTTTCAAGTAGCTACTCTGGACCTGGAGCTCAGAGGAAGTGAATCTCAGTAGGTAAGTTCATGAGTGAGTTCTTTAAGAAGAGCTGCTTGGGGCTCCAGAAGTTTTTTCCACTGACTTGATTCCCACTAGTTTGCAGCCAGATGTTATGGAACTTATCTCCCCAGAACTGTAACCCTGAGATGGGGGGCCTGGTGTGGGGCTAGGTGTCCTGGCTACCAAGATATCCCTCCTGAATGTTTATCCACCACACACTGGTGAGGGACCAGTCTGTTCCTTGTCTGTACCTCTCCTACCAGTCTAGGTGGATGTGTGTTTTTTTTAACTCTATAGTTGTTGTCAGACTTCCACTCAACTTGATTTCTGATGGTTTGAGTGATGATAGTTCTACATTTTAGTTGTAATTTTGATGTGGCTGTGCAAGGAGGTGAGCCATGTCTGCCTGTGCTGCCATCTTGACTGGTAGCCTGTTTATAAAACTTTTAAAGATACCTACTAAGCAGTAGTGCTTTAATATAGAGAATTACAATTGGTAAAATGTGGCACAAATGTATGTATCATTTTAATAATTAGGTGAAAGGAAATTCTTATTTGTTACTTATATTCTATGTCAGAAACTATTTTAAGCATAAAATCTTTACTTTGCACAAAAAAATAATATAGGCATTATGATCACTGTTCACAAGAAAATTCAGATTCCACAACAAAAGATGACATGCCCAGGGCATCATATTTGAAGAAAAATTCAAAACTTGGTCTTTCAGACTCTTAACACCACAGAGTTTTGCTTCCCAACATCTCTCACAAACATTGTCTTTTATTAGTCTTGCATTTAAAGAAGATTTTATTTCATAGAGGAAGAGATTTGTCCAAGATATCATAATAACTAAGAAATAGAAATTAATTCTTTTTATTTCACAGCTTCTGGTTGTTCAATTTACTCATTGTAAACAGTGAAAGAAATATGAAACATATTATGGAAAACAATGCAGTGATGATATCCCTATAGTGAAGCAGTGGGAGAGAGAAAAGTGTTTACATGTTTGTGTATGTGTATGTTTCTGGATCTCTTTATGAAATGGCAGATTTGTATTCTTGTCCACTTTTTAAATTTGTTTTTGAGGAAAGAATAAATTATATGAAGGTTTGACCAAAAGCAAAGAAAAGCTCACAGACTTCATTGAGATTAAATGCTTCCCAGAAGCTCATAAGTGAACAAGTCAGATCACTGTGGTCATTTATCTATAGTTGATTGCATCCATTTATCAAACTTTTTTGTGTCCCCAGTTTCTTTTTTAAGTACAAGCCAACTTCCTTACCCAGTCAGTGATAAAGTAACTTTATATGATGCTATTTTTCTTTAAATAATTATCTTCTCTGACCAATGATACTGTCCTTATTTCCTGTGTCATTGCTTCTGATCATTCTTTAGGCAGTCTTAATGAAGAAAATTATAAGAAAAAACCTGAAACCAAGGGAGAGAGAGAAAAGAGAAGGAATGATACATTGTAGTGAACTCATCAAATTCATTTCAGATCTGTCATATTGAGAAAGAAGTATTTCTAAAACATTTGTATTTTACCAATAAAATTATTTGTTCATTTTCCATTTTTAGGAACAATGATAGTATTATCTTTATATTCATAAACAGAATTGGACTATGATGGCATTAACCACTTATGTTTTTTATTATATAAAGAAGAGATTTTAAATTATAGAAAATCAACATAGCTATTTTATACTATAGCTGAATATTTATTTTGTTATTATGTATGTATGAAAAATTACTACAGGTTGCATGGGAAATTTTACATATTGTAGTATAGTTATGAAAAACTATGAACATTTACTATGATAGTCTTCATTTATAAAACAAAATTATATATATGAGTTTAGACACTGGAGATAAGCTTACTAATATTGTAGAATATTAAACTGTGTACTTTATTCAAAAATAGTAAATGTAGCTAAGAATAAGGCTACATTGATTAAGGAGACTATATTTATAAATTACTAAGTAATATAGAAGAAAGGAAAGCACATACAACAATTTAAACAAGTTCTATCCTTCTGTTAAACTGTTTCTAAAATTTCTAATGTACACAATGAGTTAACTAAAAATGAAAAATACATGTATCCTAATTTCATATATAAGTTAAGATACATCATAAGAAATAACTTGAGATATGAACACAAATGTAAAATTTTACTAGAGAACTTGAACCCTAATTCATGAAATGTGTCGATATCCATATATTGTTTTCCAGGGCATTTACAGTGGAGTCATAACAATAATCTGACATAGACTTCAGGAGAATATTCAAGTAAACATTTCAATGGTACAATAAATCAAAATAAATATAGAAACTGATTCTTTATAAACAGATCAGAATTGAACATGAGATGATTCTAGGTATCTAATAGATTGGGTGGTGATTTTACATCTATGTGCACAAAATTTTTTAATATGTTAGAGAAAATTCTGAATTTGGAGTCAGAATTTGGGTTTCCCATTTTAGCTTGTTGACTCAGTAGCTTTTTTTTTTGAAGATTTTATTTATTTATCTTTAGAGGGGAAGGAAAAGAGAGAGGGAAAGAAATATCAATGTATGGTTGCCTCTTGTGTGTCCTCTGCTGGGGACTGCCCTGAAATACCCTGACTGGGAATTGAACCATGGTAGTTTGGTTCATAGGCCCATGCTCAGTCCACTGAGCTACACCAGCCAGGGGAACTCAGTAGCTTTTTACTCTAGAAAAAGTTGCTTTAACCCTTTGAGAAACCCTTTTCTATGTTGTGAATACTTCCCTTAAATTTCATTTGCCTCAGTAGAAATATGTAATTATATCACACATCCTTAGGAAAACAAAGCAAAGTAAAACTTTAATCAGATTAGTCATTTATTCTGGCATACACTATATTATTGCTATATTTTCTTTTTTATATTAACATAATATTCATATTTTAACTAACGATTATTTTACAAAAGAAAACAAATATTAGAATGGTACTGTTTTACATTTTTGCATATCTCTCTTTTAAAAAATTATATTTTAGGCCCTGGCTGGTGCAGCTCAATGGATTGAGTGCTGGCCTGTGAACCAAAAGATCACTGGTTGAATTCCCAGTCAGGTCACTGACTAGGTTGCAGGTCAGGTCCCCCATTTGGGTGTATGTGAGAAGCAACCACACATTGATGTTCATCTCCATCTCTCTCTCCCTCCCCTCCATTCTCTAAAAATAAATAAATGAAATCTTTAAAAATTATATTTTAAAGATTATGCTATTATAGTTGTCCTGATTTTTCCCTCTTTTACCCCTCCACCCAGCAACCCCCAGTCCCTTAGGTAATCCCCACACCATTGTTCATGTCTGTGGGTCATTTGTATAAGTCCTTTGGCTACTGCATTTCCTGTCCTGTACTTTACATCCTAGTGGCTATTCTGTAACTACCTATTTGTACTTCTTAATCCCCTCACTCCTTCACCCATTTCCCATTTCCCCCCTTCCCATCTGGCAATCATCAAAGCACACTCTACACCCATGATTCTAACTTGGTTCTTCTTGTTTGCTTAGTTTGTTTTTTAGATTCAATTGTTGATAGATACATATTTCTGCCACTTTATTGTTCATAGTTTTGATCTTCTCTTCTTAGATCTAAGTCCCTTTAACATTTCATTTAATGATGGTTTGCTGATGATGAACTCCTTTACTGTTTTCTTGTTTGGGAAGCCCTTTATCTTCCCTTTGATTCTAAATGATAGTTTTGCTGGGTAGAGCAATCTTGGCTATAGGTCTTTGCTTCTCATGACTTTGAATATTTCTTGCCAGTCTCTTCTAGCCTGCAAAGTTTCCTTTGAGAAATCAGCTGATAGTCCTAAAGAAACTCCTTTGTAGGTTATTATTTGCTTTTTTCTTGCTGCTTTTAAAATCCTCTCTTTATCTTCAACCTTTGGCATTTAAATTATGATATGTCCTAGATTAGTCCTCTTTACATCTATCTTCTTTAGAACTATCTGTGCTTCCTGGACTTGCATGTTTCACCAAATTAGGAAGTTTTTCTTTCACTATTTTTTCAAATAGATTTTCCATTTCTGCCTCTTTTTCTTCTCCTTCTGGCACCCCTATATGGCAATGTTAGAGTGTTTGAAGTTGTCCCAGAGGCTGCTTACACTATCCTCTTTTTTTTCTGGATCCTTTTTTCTTCTTGTTATTCCAATTGGTTTTTTGGTTTTTTTTTTTGCTTCCTTATGTTCCAAATCAGTGATTTGATTCTTAGCTTCATCCACTCTACTGTTGTTTCCCTATACGTAAATTGTTCTTTATTTCAATTAGTATATCCTTTGTTTCTGACTGGATCTTTTTTATGCTGTGGAAGGTCCTCACTAAGATACTTGATCATTCTTATAACTGGTGTTTTGAACTCTGCATTTGATAAATTGCTTATTTGCATTGTGTTTGGCTCTTTTTCTGGAGTTTTGACCTGTTCCTTCATTTGGGCCATGTTTGTTTGCCTGCTCATTTTGGCAGCCTCCTGTGTTTGTTTCTATGTATCAGGTAGAGCTGCTATGACCATAGGTAGCATGGCCTAATGTAGTAGGTGTCCTGTAGGTCCAGTGGCACAGCCTCCCCTTTCTCCCAAGCTGGGTGCTTGAAGTGTGCCCTTTGTGTGATATTTTCTTTCTCCCCTATTTTCCTCCCTTCATTTATTTTTAAACCACAGGTATGAAAAATTGAGTCAGGTCACTGAGATGAAGTAGTTTTTAGTAGTGTAAACGACATTACCATCAGCAGCAGAATGGCACTCTTATTTTAATATTTAATATTAATTATATTTCTTTATAAATACCTATCCACATAGACTTCACTCCTCATTGATATGTACCCAAATACATATGTATGTATATATTTGTAAAAGTGTGTGCCCTTGTAAAATATGTGTCATTATTTTGTGTATATAATTCATGTTTAAATATATGTGAATGGTATTTGCTCCTCTGACCTTACTACTCATTCAACAACATAATGCTGATACATGGCTATATTGCCGATAACATCTAACTTTTTGCTTCTAACTTCTGCACAGAATTTTATAATGATATTTTCTAGCTTTTCCTTACCCAGATGTTCAGAGATAGGCATCTGGGTTGGCTCCTAATCCCTGCCACTGGAGATGATGTTATATTGAACATCCTCTCACCTCTCCTCTCAGGAATGAGTGCTAGGTATCCTCTAGAGTATGTACTCCACAGTGAGGTTTCTAGGTCATATTTTATTTAAAGCAATGCACAAGTGTATTCTATTAAATATTTCCTCACATCCTATCCAATACTTGGTATTGCATATGAGGTGAGAACCAAAAATACCCCATATTTGATTCATAAAAATTGTTTATTTATTCTTACATGTTTAAACTTCAGTCACTTTCAATTTACTCCCCATTTGATGTGATTCATCTAACAAGATGTTTTTCCCACTGATCAAAACAATTTTTGGACTCACTGATTTTTTAAAATTGTTGTCCAAGTACAGTTGTCTTCATTTTTCCCCTACCTCTGCCCCCTGCCCAACCCAGCCCCACCTCCCACCCTCGTTGAACTCACCCCCTTTGGCTCGGTCCATGTGTCCTTTATATGTGTTCCTCGATGACCCTTACTCTATTTTCCCCCATTATCCCTCTCCTCATTCCCTTCTGGTTACTGTCAATATGTTCTTTATTTCAATGTCTGTGGTTATATTTTGCTTGCTTGTTTGTTTTGTTGATTTGGTTCCACTTATAGGGGAGATCATATGGCATTTGTCTTTCACTACCAGGCTTATTTCATTTAACATCAATTTTGATGCTTTTTAGTGACTTTGTTATTTTTTGTTTCACTTCTTCCATATCAGCAAAACATTTCCCTTTGAGGACTTTTTCACCCAGGGAAACAAACAAAAAGTCACTTGGGGAAAGATCAGATGAATAGGAAGGTTGGGGCATGGGTTTCATGCCATTTGGGGTCAAAAACTGTTGATATTACATGATATTTATATAAGCTACTTTTAGCTCTGGCTTCTCAACCAGAAAGCTCTGAAATCTACTCGTGATATCAGCAAAAGAAAAGAAATAGTCAATAGGGCATGTTTGAAGGTAGAACTAGAGAATCAAGAGATGATAAAACCTAGTTGTCAAAGAAAGACTATTTAAATTGAGATGCCACTTCACGGCAAGAAAAGGGCAAAGATAAGAAAGCTACAAGGGGGAATCCCCCCAAAAGGAATAATTTTCTGGAAGGTAGGCCCCTTGTAGTGCAGGCTTCCTCCACTAGTGAAAGTCCTTGGAACCCATCTGTATCAGTGTAGCAGCTGGCATTGTGAGGCTGCGTTTAGCCTCAGTGAAATTTTTTAACGTTATTTGAACCCGTTGGCCCATTTCATGATGAGTGATTTACAAACATGCCTGTCCATATGGCACTGAGTGTCCACTCAGTAGGAAGACCACTTCAAGTGGAAGAAAATACAGAATACAGGTGAACCAGACTAATTTTCTGACATCTGTACTCTCAGGGCAGTTGAAAAATGGTATCTGAGGAGAGGAAGGGAACTTATTATTAAAATACCCTTAGTGGTATGTCTTTGCCTAAGAATAATGTGTACTAAGTAGAACCTTGAATCTCTGAGACATGATACCTTGGAGAATTCTGTGTTAACCGTGTAATCCCTGAAATGAAACAGAGATGTGTCATATTCGAAAGGCTTGCCACTGTGTGACACACTTGGCAACCTTTATTGGGGACGTCATCTGTCTAGGTGATAGAGATATCTGACATGGAAAGATGGGGGCCTGGGAACTTCCCCGGTTTACCAGACCTCTTTTTGCTTCACTGACCCTCTTTGCTTGCCTACATCCTTGAAATTATTTAGTAAAGCTGACATTCAGTAGGATCTCTGATTTTAGTTGATTGGATATTCTGATCTTGTGTTTAGCTCATTATTTCTTTTTTTGGTTATTGAGTTGGTCTCATTTGATAATTCAGATGGCTTTTCAAACATTAAAACTTCCAATTTAATTGAGACATCAATTTTGAATGTGTCAAAGCCCCCCCCCCCAAATGAGCTTGAGACCTGATCTTAGAGTCAAGGACCTGCCATGGGTGAGGGAAGCCCCACTGCACTGTCATTATTTCTTGTCCCCCACTGCCTCTGACCACTGCTGGACTAGTTAGTGGCTCTTCCACAGCTGGTATGAGAGGATGAAGAATTAGTGTAGTCATCTAAAAGCTGTATGACTGCCCCTACATGAATTCAAACTTCAATAATGGTTCTATTGCAGGAATTTACATGTTACTGTTTTTAGGCTCCCCTTATTTACATTCTTTTTTTTTATTAAATCATTTTTATTGCTGTCCTATTACAGTTGTCCCAATTTCCCCCCCTTTGCCCTCCTCTGCCCACCCCACCTTCTGACTCTCAGAGTCAATTCCCACACTGTTGTCTGTTCTTGTAGGTCTCCTTAAAGCATAGAAAGACACTTCCCTGTTGTGGACAATGTATTTTCATGGAAGCTGACCATTGTTATCATGTCTCAAGGTTCCTTCTACTGGCAACTCAAGTCTTGTGAAGGGTCTGCAAGACAGCTCTTGGGTGAAGCTTGACATGCCTGTGATGAGGAGAGACTGTTATAGCTGATTATCTACTGAACCTTAGAGACCCATCTGAAGCCCTCACATTGCATTGCACAGCAAATTGTTTTCTCTTTACACAAAGAGATTCATATCCAAGAAAAAATTCCTACACCTCATAATTAAATGCTTTTGACCTCTTTCTCCTAAGTACACTCGTTCTACACTTCTGCAGGAAACAGAAACTGTGGGGTGGGACAGGGAAGACAAGGGAGAGAGTACAAAACAGTAGAAGAAATCATGCTTCCACACCTGTCCCTGGGAACAACTCAAAGCCATGGTTTTGGTGTGAGCCCAAAATGAAAGACATAACTGTTTTTGTTGTGAGATTAAAGTTTGACATGAGACCAAACAGGAATTTTTAATATCTGAAGATGAGTAGTAATCACTAAAATGTGACTAATCACATAAATAAAAATAAAGAGAAAGCTCTGGGATTTACAGAGATCAGCAAGGGGTGGATAGGAGAGAACTGGCAAAACAGAAGAGTTGAGTAAAAATGAAGGCTTTTCTTATCTGTGCCCCATTAACGTCAACCCATTCAATGAATCTGCTATGTATTTGATTCATTTGGGTTTCTTGCTTAAATGGCCTTTTTATATTATAGGCTCTCTACATTTTTCTTTCAGGGTTTTTGTTTTTGTTTCTTTGTCTGTTTTATGACTTCTCTCTCAGCCAAGCATTGTAAAAATTAGCCAGTCACCAATAGCTTTTCTATTCCTCTCACTTCCTCAAATATATTAAAACATCTTCTATTTTTTCTGCTCCATTAAAGCTGTTTTTCTAAAATAGCTTCTTTAGTGTTAGTCTTACTGAGACTCTCTAATGATGTTGAATAGTCAATTTTTAAACTCTTTGCTCCTTCTAGCTTACATGACACTTTTCCCCCCTTATTCCCCTAGTCCTTTATAATTACCTTTATGGGCTTTGACTTTCATACTTGACCCTTAAACACTGGCTTTCCCAAGGAGTTGTAACCTAGCCCACTGTACTTCTTTTTCTGCATGTTTTGCTTGATTGATTTAATTTACTCCCCTGATTAAAAATTCCATTAGTATGCTAATGTTTCTCAATTCTTCTCTTCTGCCCCTGTTTCAACCTAACTTTCTACCTCATTCTACCTCACTGAACTGCTTCTAAGTCAGATCTGTATGTCTTAAAGATATCTTAAGTTTCCAATTTTTAACATGCAATTGAACATTTATTAACATAAGCCTGTTAAATTTCATGTTTATGTATATATATATATGTATGTATAGTACAAAACTCTGTAATCTGAAATCTATCCTATAATTTTTCACCTCTTCTCACTTTCAATCAATTCCAATGAATTATTAACACCTCTAGGAAATTTCCCTGTTATGTGCTTTGTGTGTTTGCTGTCACATGACATCGTACATGTCTTTATTTTAATATCTATATTGGAGTTGGTCCATTTATATGTATGTCACTCTCACTAAAGTGCATGACTATTCAAAAAAGGAATTCTTAGGCACCTCTATAGTGTATTACTCAGTATGGAGTTTACAAAGAAAAAATGTATAGTCTATACATGTTTTCTGCCCTGAACTGACTTTCATTATGCAATTGCAAAGTAAATTTCTTTCTCTTTCTTTTTGTGATAGTAAAATTTCACTTGTGAAATTGTGTAAGATATCATAAGATATTATTTGTGTAAAATATGTTATAAATAGAAATATGATATGTAAATATTAGCTGTGGTCAACCATCTCAATTGCTTTGTTGAATATGGTAGAATATATATATATATATACATATATATACACACACATACATATATATATACACACACATAAATTGATCTGTAAATTTAGTTTATGAATGCTTTTTCTTTGCTGTTTAACCATATGCACTTCAAATTTGTGTAAAACCATTGACTCAATTTGGAGAATGCCGTTTTGTAGAGAGTATAATAAAAGTATAAGAATCATTCAGAAAATTACCATAAAAACATAATTTAACAGGCTCTCTCTGTTTCCATTCTACTACATAATGTACCAGGTACTAATTTTTTTCTTTTGCATCAACCTTCTTTGCAAACAAGCTTATTTGCCCTTGCCGTGCACTGAGTTTCTATAACTGTTTTCTTACTTCTATTTTCTGCAAGATACCTTAATTTGTTTTTTACACCCACTGCTGCTCTATTTTTTCACCTTTCTTTAACATTCTTTCTCATTATAATCTGACTTCTATATCCCCTTGGTCTTGGTTCTCCTTAATCATCCTGCAGCATTTGCCAATGTTGACTATTTTGTTTTGGTCATATTTCTTTCTTATCCAAATATTGTTCTCCTGTAACTGCGTATGCTCTCTAAATTCCTCTTCATAATGAAAAAGGCAATAAAATTCCATTGATTTATTCAGTCAGTCAACAAACACACATTAGATGTCTCCTGTGTGTCAGCATTTTGCAAATGATAACATAGCACCTGTTTCCAAACAACTTACTATTTGATGGGAAGACAGATACATAATGAATACAAACATAGGGTAATTTTCATGGTAGTGAGGTCACAGTGGAGCTACTGAGAAAGGAAAAGATTCTAAAACAAGTGAACATATAGAGGGTAAATATGTTGTTTTGATCCAACAAGCATTAAAGAAAAATTAGATATCATATGGCAGTAGGTAGAGTGAGATTTTTCCTGTGTAATATTTATTCCTTTATAAGGTAACAGAGGAGTGAATTAAGCTATGAATCATTGATAGAAAAGCAGAAAATATGAATCGAGAATAAACACCTTTACATTCTCAAACGTTACTGCCTTAAAAATTCCTATGCTAATTCCAAACTTCTGTAATTACTTTTCCTTTAAAAAAATGGGAGGGAGGTGGGGAGCACAGGGTGGGGTGGGCTGGGATGGGAGAAATAGACAGAAAATTGTACTTGAAAAATAACTAAATAAAAAAAAATTAAGATCCAAAAGAAAAAAGAAAAAAGATCTTATTAGGCAAGAAGTTGTATGATATTTGTATAATATTCTTTTTTCCCCTCTCTGATGTTCTGTATACCTAATTCAAGTCCAGTAGTCTGCTATAGCACATAGATTTTATCATAGATTTTGTGATATTTCATACTGATAGGATGTCTATTGTCACTCAGAATGATCTGGCACAGTATTTTGAGGGCTCATGGATATGAAAAATAATCCTTCATGATAGTTTTCTCCAACTTAAGATAGCAATTTTTTCCATCTGCTTGTTTTATTGGTAACCATTACTGCTGAAAGTGAATTTTCTGCAACCTTATATTGATGAAAATTGTATAGGAGATTAACTATAAATGCAATCTTACTAGAGAACGTGAATTTGAGACAGATTGTCTCTTTTGGGAAGCAAAAAGAGCTAAACCATACAGTTTTTGGAACAGTATAGTTATCTCCTTTAACAAAATCAAAACAGACTTTCTGTCTGTCTGTCTGTTTCTCTCTCTCTCTTGCTCTCTCTCTAGCACTGTATGTGTTAAGTAAACTATGCTCAGTTTCCTCATGTATAAAACTGGGACACAATCACTATCATTTTACATAATGTTGTAAGAAGTAATTTTATCTTGCCAGATTACATTATGAACAATATATTGATGTTGATTTAGCTGGGCAAAGCCCTCTAATTGATGACTAGCAGTATGATCCATTCTGTTACATGCCTTGCTCTATTTACAAAATACCTTAAGTTTATGTGTAAAATTAAAAACAAATATGATTCTAAAATAACATATATTCTTAAAATATAGTGAACTTTTATAACAATTAACCTGTGACTGTCAACTCAGAGGGTGCATTTCCATGTCAGGTGTAATATATTCTTTGTGGTATGATGATATAGGAGTCAATAGTATATTTTTACTGTTGACATTTTGATGAGTGTTGTAATACTTTTGGATTTTTTCTATTATTTTCATGACATGTGGTGGTCTGGTGCGATATTCTGATATTTTGTTAACATTTTCTCACTGTTTTAAAAAATTAAATCAATTCATAATGTTTTATTATTGATATAATCTATAACCAATCATGATCTCTCAATACAATTATCTTTCAGATACTAGGTTAATATCTATTTGCCTGTGAAAACTATTCTTAATTAATAGAGCTAGTGTTTTTTAATTTTTATTATTCTACCAAACAAGGAATGGCTTTCATGAAAAGAAATTCACATAAAGTGTATATATATGCCATGGTCTGCTTGTAAATTTGCAGTCTTTTCAATTTGGAGACCAATTGCCAACTTATAAATGATTCACATGTTGCCCAGAGGTACAGTTACAAAGGGCAAACTGATGTCATGAATGCATGTTTGTGTAAAACTGTATTAATAATAAATAAGTTCTCTCTGGTAGAGTTAGGATACAGTGTCTGTTTCTAATAAATGGTGAGCATGAAAGTAGAAAATTCTTAAGAAAACATATTTGCGAAAAGATGAGATACATTTTTCTGCTTTTTCTAATGATTCCTAAGAAGTATAATGATGAACATACAGCATTAAAAATAAAATTTATACTACATATTGTAAAATAAATAAGAAACCTCCATTAATTTCTATTTCAATTATTTGTCATTTTGTTTTTATCCATACCAGTAGGACACTACTACGCATTGATCCTTTGCGCTAAAAATATGTTATAAAAGGAACAACAAGGAAAATAATTTACACTTAACCTTCCTTGTAACAAATTTATTGTTGCTTGGGAAGCTTCTAATGTTTCTGAGAGTAATTTTTATAACGTAATTCTTTATATGCATATATATAGTAGTTATGCTGATAGTTGTATGGTGGTACACATTTTTAGCAGATTTTAATTGTTTTAACTAGTGCACATTAAAATCAAAAGTACTTAATACTAAAATTTATGATTCAAACCAGTGATTGAACAATAAATTGCACTATGTCTATAAATTAGTAAAATAACTATAATGGCTTTTAAAACTTCTTTCCAGAAGGACATAAAAGAAAAATATATACAAATGGAAAAAATATATATATGAAGAAGATAGATGAATGCAAACTGAATTAGTTAAACCAAAAGCTCTGAATCTAAGACAAAAATAATAAATCAATTTCATAATTATGTCAAACACTGCACATTATATGGATGGGGAGATGTATGGAGAAGCAAACATGAGAGGATGGTGTGACAGTTATTTTTTAAAGAAATATTGTATTTTTCTAAAAATTTGTCCATTTCACCTATGTTTTCAAATTTCTCGGCATATAGTTCTTCATAGTAATTTCTTACAATCCTTTGTATTTCTGTGGTATCAGAAATACAGAGGTTTCTGTGGTAACCTCTCCTTTTTCATTTCCGATTGTGTTTATTTGGGAACTCTCTCTTTTTTTTCTTG
The DNA here is from genome assembly GCF_021234435.1 of Artibeus jamaicensis. NCBI lineage: Eukaryota > Metazoa > Chordata > Mammalia > Chiroptera > Phyllostomidae > Artibeus > Artibeus jamaicensis. The sequence continues at coordinate 6,521,874 of NW_026521954.1, forward strand.
ACGAGTCTGTTAGGAATAAACCTAACCGAGGAGGTGAAAGACCTGTACTCAGAAAACTAAAGAACACTGAAGAAAGAAATTAAGGAAGACACAAACTAATGGAAGCATGTACGATGTTTATGAGTTGGAGAATTAACATCATCAAAATGTCCATACTACCTAAAGCAATTTATAGATTCAGCACAATCCCTATTAAAGTCCCAATACCATATTTCACAGACATAGAAAAACATTTCAAAAATTTATATGAAACCATAAATGACTCTGTATAGCCTCAGCAATTTTGAGAATGAAGAATGAAGTAGGAGGGATCATAATACCTGATATCAAACTGTATTACAAGGTCACTATAATCAAAACAGCCTGGTATTGGCATAAGAACAGACACAGACTGGTGGAACAGTTTAAAGAGCCCAGAAATAAACCCATGTCTCTAAGATCAATTAATATTTAACAAAGGGGCAGAAACATAAAATGGAGTAAAAATAGCCTCTTCAACAAATGGTGTTGGGAGAACTGGATAGCTACATGCAAACAAAATGAAGCTCGATCACTGATCACCAAATTCAACCTATAAAAAATAAATTCAAGGTGGATAAAAGACTTAATATAACCACAAAATCACTGAATATAATCACAAAATAACATATAACATAGGTGTGCAATGTGATGAAATTTACTCTGAAGCTTCTATAAGTCTCCTTATGCAATTTCGGGGCTTAATGTGGAGCAATGCCATTTCTAGCCCTAATTAAGTATCAGTTCCCACCTAAAATAAAAACAACAGCAACCCAGCAAAGATGATGGGAAACTTGTTTCAGACACAGGAAGACAGACAGCACAGGACAGTGATCATTGAGAGAGGGAAAATTGAGCAAACTGAGCCTATTTTTCTCCTGGGTTAGGCAGAGTCTCCTGCAAACATTCACAGCTCACAGGTCAGCCAAGAATTTGACAGGCTTTCTACTCAGATCTTTTGTACTCATTTTGCATGGCACCCTCCTTTCCAGGTTTCTTGCCTCAATAGAGCCCTGAAACCTCTGACACTTAAGCTCACGACAATGAAGATTCCCTCCCTGAGTTCTCACTAATCACCTGGAGAAAGGTGATAGAGGCCAAGTCACATAAATATGAATTTCATCCTCTGCAGTTCACCTCTCTCAAAGATAGAACTCTTTTTGCAGATTCTGTGTGATTTCAGTCTTTCCAATTCCATTGGATAATCATATTTTAAAATATTTTTGTTCCAAATATATAATGGTTATGTGAGTCACAGTTCAAAACAAGTCATTGAGATTATTACATATTTCTCATTTTTATTTGGAGTATAAATGTTGAAATATAGGCATTTTACTATATTCATTATAAAACATAGCAATGCTTAGTAGTCTGCAATCCAGTACTCATTATATCGAAATTATACACAACACATTCAGTAAACTGGAACCCTAAATGTTTCATTTTCTGACAACATTTTGTGCCCAGGTACATTACTTATGAATAAGTCTACAGTTATGGTCTCATTTTATATTTTTGTAATTACACTAATTATAAACATAAAAAGTAACAAGTAGAATAGGTCACATTTCCTTCTGGAAACAACCCTTGACCCAGCGGATGCCCTATCTTGTTCACTTACTTTGAATGTAAAGACATCATTACTAGCCAACAGTTAGTATTCTAGTTTGGGACATAGGCAAATACAGACAACATGAACATATAAAGTAAGCACAGATTAAGATCAGTGTCAAAAGTGAAACATACAGCATTATGAAAGTTATACCCCTCCTTCTTGCAATGTTCAGGGACAGCCTCTAGGAGATGGTGACATTTAAGTGCAGGTAGGGCACATGAGAAGAAACCACTTTGAAACATGTTGATGGGATGTTTTCTATGCATAGTGAGCAAACTATGCAGAGACTCTGAGGTGGGAAAGTTCTCAGAGTTTAGACTAAAGACCAGTGTGACCTGATCTTTAACATGACCACCCATTTCACATGGTGAGAAAGTAGCATGAAATGAAAAAAGAAAACTCAGCAGGGGCTAGTTCATAAGGATCCTTATCATGTATAGTATGAAGTTTCGGTTGTTCTTTACCATGCAAAAAATAAATCTACTGGATACAGTGTAAGAATATATGACTTAAACTGCTTTATAGTAAAGCCAGTCTGTGTTAAATAGAGAAGCGATTGTGAAGCCAGTAGAAATTAAGCAGAAAAATTTGACTTCTTAGGTGGTTGCTTAGAATTTGCCTGACTGGGGAGATGAAGAGAAAGGGATAGATTCAAAGTATGATTTGAAAGTATAACAGATTTAAACTGATAAATTCAATGTATGTAGTTGAATGTACAAGATAATTCTTTGATCCCTTTGGAATTCAATTGGTTATAATATAGTCTTTACTGATATGAAAGTTTTGATTAGGATGTTATTTTATAATCTATCTGATTATAAAAAGCTATATTTATTATGTATTTTAAAATAATTAATAGGCTAGTATGTTTTATCTGGCACCAAAACCACATTCAGAGTTGGCATATAGCTATATTTTATTAAATTTATTGGGGTGGCATTGGTTAATAAGATTATGCAGGTTTCAAGTGTATATATCTAAGATATATCATCTGTATGTCGCATTGTGTGCTCATCACCCAAATCAAATCATCTTCTCTCATAATATGCTTGACCCCTTTACTTTACTACCCCTCCCCCTCTTCCCTCCAGTAAACCATCATTTGTTGTTTGTGTCTATGAGTTGTTGTTTGTTTTTATTTTTTCTTCATTTATTGCTTTCAGTTTTATATCCTACATATGAGTAACATCATATAGTTCTTAAGTTCTTCTGTCTGATCTATTTCACATAGTATGGTATTCTCAAGGTCCATCCTGTTGTCTCAAATGGTAGTTATTATATTATTTCTTACAATAGCCCATTGTATGTATGTACCAATTCTTTTATATCTGGTCATCTATTGAAGAACACTTGGGTTGTTTCCATGTCGTGGCCACTGTGATATAAAAAAAGGAAAGACATCTAAAGAAACCCTGCCTCAAACTTTAAAAAAAAATAATGCTGCAGTGAATACAGGGGTGCATATTACTTTGTAAATAAAGATTCTAAATTCTGGGGTAAATACAGGGAAGAGGAGTTGCTGCACCATATGATATATTGCTATTTTCTTGTGCATTTAAACCACTTGTCAAAATGTTGAATTTCAACATTTCTAGACTGTCTGGTAGGTAGTCACCACTCCAAATCTTGATATGCTCCCTTTTCCTCTCTCAGAATTTCTGGGCTTTCTTGTGATCCAAAAATGAGAGGGCTAAAGTCTTGTATGGTGGGGAATATCCAGAATATGGCTGTAGTTTTATGGTTTGGTGGTGTTGTCCACTCAGAGTGTTAATGCCTAAGCCACCCATTTTTCATACCACATAAGCCCAGTTTTTTGTTATTTGATTTTTCTCTAGCTAAAATTTTCTGGCTAGATTCATTATACCTTTTAGAGCATTTTTTCAGTTATAAGAAATATTGTTATAAAATTTTGTATTCTGACTACATTAAATATATAGATAAATTTAGAGATGTGAAACATTGTTACAAAATTGCAGATTTTCTGTCAACAACATGATTCCTCCATATAAATAGACTAATTTTTTCCCTTGGTCTCAAAATAGACTTTTATCATTTTGTTCATGTAAGATCTGTACATTTATGGAGAAGTTCACATTTCTAGACTCTTTTTATTTCACCATTTTAGAAGGAATTTTTAAAAATTATACTTAAGTACTGTTAAAATTAAAATATTTTTCCATCACATTTGTTAGTGCATCTAACAACCTTATTGAAATTCAGAATTTTTCTATAGCTTTCATTTTTACTATACTTTATGCTTAGTAATTTTATTGATAAATAATGACTATTTTTAGTTCTCTCCTGTATTTATATTTCTTATGTATCCATCAGAGTATTCATTAAATATTTGAATTTTTTTCTGGGAAGACGTACAATGGAATTACATTTCCTTACTCCTTCCAAATTGGATATGACCATTAGGCCTCCTTTGCACAAGATTTGCATATGTAATTTCCAGGTGGAATTTTCAATTAACTCAGTAATAATTGGCCATTTTTCCTACTTTTGACCAGTAATCAAGAAGTGACATAGAGGAGTGGATGATTGCTTAAATTTAAAATGCTTCTGTATATTATGACATGCGTAGTATAATATCTGATTCAGGAAATATTTCTGATGGGCAGTTCTAGCTGTAAATGCTACTATGTATCTTACAGTTTTCAAACTTTTGATGTGGCCAAATAATTTTTGTACTTTATGAAAGGTTGTATTTATGCCCGGTTTAACAAATAATTTTATTCTCAGCTATAATAAAAATGCTGATGTAGGCAGAGCTTTAAATGACTGTATTTATGTGTATCATTCTTTGCTTATAGTTTAAGTGAATTATTATTTCATGAGACATTATTATGGTGTCTCATCATTATTCTATACATATAAAGTCTCTGCCCATTTGATGTACTGGAAATTATTATTTTAAGATTATAAATAATTTCATGCACAGGGTTCTAGTTATCTTTCTGTAAGGGTGTACTTTAATTTAGTTAGGAGACAATAGGATACCAGCATCCAAACAATCCTCCTTATCTGTTTATTTATGTTAATCTGTGATATTGGTGTGATTAACAGATATAATATATATTCTGGGCATGAAAATATGAAAGCAGTAGATTTATCTTAAGTTAAATGGTCTTACCTCCTTTTATTGAAAAATTTTTGTATAAAATCTTAGGGATTTGCAGGTTGGCAACTATTCTACCTCCAAAGCTAACGTTGCTCTATCTCTGCAGAGTTAGGAACAAAATGTTCTTTATAAAAGGTGTCAGTTGGAAATAGAGCATTTTTCCTACTCAGACTTATAAGGGCATGTTAAATAAACTTTTAAATGTGATGTTCCAAATACAAGAAATAAGTCAAATAAATTTGATCAGTTATAAGGTAAGTATAGATAAAATGTGGTGGTACATTCAGTTTTTATGGCAAAATAGCTAAATATCCAAATCAAAGACACTTTAAAATAGTTATTTAGAACTGAAAAGCAGATAAAGAGCTTCCCAGATGAGAAAAAAAACTAAAGGAGTTCATCACCACCAAACCATTATTACATGAAATGTTAAAAGGGCTTATCTGAGAAAGAGAAGATCAAACCTATGTCCACAGAGCTTACATACTTGACCCACAGTCATGAACAAAGTTGATGGTGCTGTATAGAGGAGAACAAAGGAGAAAAATTGGGACCACTGTAATAGCATCATCAATAAAATATAATTAAAAAATAAAGTTAAACAAAAATAAAAATAGAAGCTGAAGCAGTTAAATTATAAAAGTAATGCTTATTAATTTATATAAATATGTCATATCTAGAAGACCTTCCTTCCATCCATCTGGAAGGTACAAGGAAGGGATCTTAAGGGGAAGAATATACTCAATTTTAGATTCTTGTTGATTATTATAGTCTCATTAAAAATATACATGGGACTATCTTGATATTTTCAGTTTAGGGATTTTACAGGGATAATACCTATTATGTTATACCTTCTTTTAAATACCTTCTTTGTAATACGTAAAATTCCAAAATCATGCTTCCACCTGTTCTAGGTTTCTCAGTTGCAATACTTCACGAATTGGATGCCATTAATGATATAGATCAGCATCTCAACCGTTCCCAGATATTGTATGTTACATTTTTAATCCTAAATCCCTAGGAAGCTAAATATGAATGTCTAAACGGAAACAATCAGTTGTAACTAGGAGACCAAAATCAGGGATGTGAGAGGATAACTGTAGAGAGGCCAGGCTTTTCCAGCAAAAAAAGACTGGGTTCTTCTAGCACACATTCAGGACTTTCATACTCTCCATACTCTCCCTCCATACTCTCACACTGATTTCGTATGCACTTTGCTGCAGACACTGATTTCTCAACCATAGCAAATCATTCCTTCAGCTGTGGGCATTTCACGTGTTACTTCTCACTGGAGTGTATCTCTGTGTACTTCCTGTGGCACTTACCCTGAGTGAGGAGGTTTGTGTCCACTGCATGCTGAGCTATTGCAGGTAAATCACCTGGTTGGAAGTAGCTTCTCCCAATGTGTATTCATTTACTACCCTGCAAAGAATTCATTACAACCTGTAGATTTTTTTCTTACTTGTTCACATGTTATTTTCTGATTTTGCCATCAGAATATAAATTCTATGAAGACAAGATCTTTTTATCCTATTACTGCTATGTCTCCAATGACTAGCACAGCCAATCCATTTGCAAGTGAATAAATTTAAATAATTTAATAGTGAAAAATGATCTTGAGTTTATGATTTCTGAATTGACCTCTCCCATTTTACAATTTTAAAACATAGAGCAATATTAGCTATGTTAAACAATTGCTGAACATATATCAGGTATGATGCAGAAAATGAGAAAATGATACATACCATTAACAAAATTTTCAGCCCTGGCTGGTGTGGCTCTGGATTGAGTACCAGTCTGCAAAGCAAAGTGTCACTGGTTTGATTCTCTGTCAGGGCACAGGCCTGGGCTGCAGGCCAAGTCCCCAGTAGGGGGTGTGCAAGAGGCAACCACACATTGATGTTTCTCTTCCTCTCTTTCTCACTCCCTTCCCCTTTCTCTAAAAATAAATATATAAAATCTTTTAAAAAACCATAATTTTCAAAATTCTTTATATACCAAAGCAGTGTAATAAGATGACTAAGAGCAAGGAGTCTGGAAATTGATTTTTAAATCCTGAACTTGACACTTTGTCTTTATATTACTTACTCTCTCTGTGACTCAGTTTTTGTGTCATGAAGAGATGATAATAATACCTATAACATAGGTTAACTAAATAAATATGTAAAATGCTCATAAAATATGTTAATGTTCTAAGCATTATGTTCGATAATTGTGTTTTTCTTTTAAGACTGATACCTTTGCTAATCATTTGTTTATTTACCTAAATAAAACTGCATGGCTAACTAACCAGAATCTCAGGAAGTTCCTCAGGAAAGTCGTAATCCAATGAGATAATTTAATGTATCTTCATAATAAAAGGTCCCATACCAAATATAAACACAATATTTGTATTTAAAGGACCCACACTCATTAATCTAAATAAATCATTGTAAATATGCTGGTAACTTTATTTTGTAAATCATGGATTTTTTTCACAATCTAATTCTATAACAACTGTGATACCTTTTTCATGTGTTTCAAAACAAACTTTCTTTCAACTTGAACACAGGGGAAAAAAGTACTGCCTTTTAACACTGTGTCATTATTATGTTTATTTATGGCCACAATAAAAAGGTGGATTTGTTATTTAACATGCATGACACATACTAGAGAACATTTTTGGTAACAATCCTCATTCTACAGAAAACTTCTCACTTTCATTTTTGCTGAAAGCAAATGTGCCTTTTAAATACCTGGAACAGAGAGGATGAAAAGAGATTGTGAGCCTCACCATCAAAATCCTGGGTTAAATATGATGAACTATGTATAGAAATCCAATGTCTTTTTCAATGTAACTTTCATCTTATATTTCATTTCCCTTTTAAAGTGAAGAAAAAATGTTTATCATTACAGTAGAAGTAGGATTAAAATGATTTGTTTACTTAAGGAAAATCATTGATGATTTTTCATAGTTTTACAAGTGTGTTTTTAAAGAGAAATGCAGCTGATTTCACTGTTTAAATAGATTATAAGAATCAGAGGGATGTTCATTTTATTGAAAGTAGTCCAGTAGCTCTGGTTGGTGTAGCTCAGTGGACTGAGCATGGGCTGCAAATCAAAGGGTTGCTGGTTGGATTCCCTGTCAGGACACATGCCCTGGGTTGTGGGCCAGGCCCCCAGTGGGGGGTGCGTGAGAGACAACCACACACCAATGTTTATCTCCATCTCTTTTTCCCTCCCTTCCCCTCTCTCTAAAAATAAATAAATAAAATTAAAAAAGAAATTAGAACAGTACACATAAGATTTATGCATAAAATATCTGCATAAATAATAGCTTAAGATTTCCCAAATGTGAGAAAAACATTGGATTTATATCCAAGAAGAAATCCATTGGACTTCAGTAAAATAAAATCACATGGAGACATATCATAAAGAAATTGCTCAAAGCCAAACCTAAAGAGGAAATATTGAATGCATCAAGAGGAAAATGACACATCACATATACAAAACAATAAATATTTTAAGGTATATAATGTGATAATTAAATGCACATACACTGATAAATTATTGCAACAATCAGCTAATAAGTTAATGCATCCATCACTCACATAATTACTTTTTTAATGTGATGAGAACATTTATGGTCTACTCTCAGAGCAAATTTGCAGTATGCAAAACAGTCCTATTCATTATAATCCACACGATGTACAGAAGATCCCAGAATTTATTCATCTTATAACTGAAACCAGCATGCAAACATACATTTACATAGAACAACATGACATTGTCGCAAAGGTGCAACCCTAGCCTGTTTATTAATCACAATGACCGCCTCAGCCATTCCTGGGTGTGGAAAAAGTCCCACACATTTTCCTGTTGCCTGGACACAGCCTCTGTCTGTGTTATTAGAAGTAGGGCTACTTTATTCGTTTGAATTTTTTTAAATTAGATTTTGGGCTCTGGGAATGGAATGCCTGGGTGAAGAAGACCTTGTCTGCTGCTTCTCGACTATCTAGCTCAGCGATACTCACCTTCTTCATCTCCTGGCACGCATAGACTAGTTGCAAAAATTCTGTAGCACATCAAAATATGTATAGTTTTTGCCAATATGACAAAAAATAGGTATAATTTTAATTCCTGCCAAATGGCTATTGTGTTGGCCATTGACATTTCTTTTAATTTGGCGATCTAAGGGAGAAGAGGCCAGTGCCCCTGACTAAACAACCAGGTACTGAATGTTTTGAAAAATGCACATTAGTTGCAAATTGCTGGTCTAGCTGATAATGTTAGTGTTGTGACCAGATCCCCTTAGATCTCACATGTTCTGTCTCTCCCTCTCACCCAGCACACTTCATATGTGTTCTGGTTCCACTGGCTAGTCAAGCTCTTAAGCAACTTAAGCCTGCTTTTCTGCCCATACCAGAGAGATCAGACATTTGGAAATTTGTAACGCCAAGGGGCTCCAGTTGAATGACTAGAGTAAATACAGGAATCAGGTTGAAACTCCCCTTTTTGGGACTCTGCCTGAGATCTCTCGTTCGGCTTCCCCTGTTCCCATCCTGTTTTCTCTGCATAATTTCTGATCCTCTCTGTGACCACCTCCTTATTAAACCTCTTGCACAGCATCTTCGTATCAGAGACTGTTTCTGGGAAACACACTAAAGACACTGTGTAATATTAAATTAGTTATGCAACTTCCTCAGGTTCTTCCACTGTAATAGGGATAAAAAGAAAACTTTCCTCACAAAGCTGCTGTGGGCATTAACACAGTTTAGCATAGAGTGGAGTGTGGGCATTACATTTATATATATACCTATATACATTATCATATATATATATATATATATGGATAATATATATATATTCCTTTATCAGACTGTTTATTTTATTTTTTTAAAGATTTTATTTATTTAACTCAGAGAGGAAGGGAAGGAGAGGAGGAGAGAAACATCAATGTGTGGTTGCCTTTCATGCATCCCCTGCTGGAAGCTGACCTGCAGGGAACGGGCCGGCAACCCAGGCATGTGCCCTGACTGGGAATTGGACCACGGTCGTGTGGTTCTCAGGCCTGCGCCCAATCCACTGAGCTATGCCAGCCAGGGCAGTTAGACTGTTTATTGATAAATCTGTTCTGGAACATTTTGCAAGTGAAGAATATATATGTATATTCTGATTTAGCATCATCTCATGATTTAAATGCTAAACATGTTTCTTAGTTTTATTAAATAAATACTTATGTTACATTTTTATTTATTTTACTGTCTTAGATGACTTTCATGGAGGAATGTGTCCTATTCTGTTAGTTTCTGACAAGATATCTAATCAGTTTTAATAGGATTTGATTTTAAGACTTGACTTTTGTTCTCATTCCTTATAAACACTTATGTGGGGAAAAGGACAAAATCAGTTGTTTTGTATTTTTTTCATTCAGAAATGATCTAATAAAGTACGTAAACCCAGGATATGAATACATAAAAATATATAGAATCCCAGTATGCATTTAAAGTGTAATACAGCTCTTTCTTTTCTCTTTCTTCCTTCCTTTCCTTTCTTTTCTTTTCTCTTCTTTTTTTCCTCTTTTTTATTCTTTTTATTTTCTCTCAGAAGTCTCTAATTCTGTGAAATGTAGCATGAGAGACTCGCTGCATAAGTCCTGTTAAAGCCAATGATTACTGTTGACTGTGGTGGGAATTATACAGTTAAGACCCGAGGAAGCCCTTTGCACATTTAGTTATGTCTATAAAACTTCTCAGACAATTTAAATATTTTGTTTCAATAAAAATAGCATGGTGTTTAAAAATCCTTGGTTTGCAACAAAAAGCACAGGCTAAAACAGTTTAATACAATTTTAAAGAAAATCACCCTACCTTATTGAATTCTGTGACTAATTTTGGCATCATTTCATTTCATCTCCTATAATAAAATGGAGTGTAGTTCAATGATGTGAACATTTAAATAAGAATACAGCATTTAACATAAGACCTGGTCAGGTGACTCCTGATTCAAAGTACTGGGAGTTTTATTATTTTTACCACTTGTCTTCTCTCTCTTTCAAATAAGAGTGATTATAAAGCAATGAAGATTTCTTTATAAACTTTAGAGGATATATAGAGAATATCTAAAACACGTGTTTATGTTTATGAATCACATATTTGGCAATTTTCATTCTCAGTTACCCTATCGCTCTCATTTCCCTCCAATTTCACTCTGTTTCTCTTTTTCTCCTTACAAACATACACCCATGCACAAACAGACACACATACAAAGAATGCACGCACACCGAGCATACACATATGCAGGGCCACTTTATGTTTCTGTTTTCTACACAGAAGCATCCATAGTATTTCATGGTAGGTATGATCCCCTGTAGAGCCAGACTGTTCAAACAGAAACCTACTCTCGTTGCTTAACAGTTAAGTCAACTTCACTATTAACCAAACCTCACAACATCTTCTAATCTGTAAAATGAAAATAATAATAGACCCTATATGATAGTGTTTTTATAGAGTATATGTGTCAATATGTGGAAAGCATTTAGAATAATACCTGGCATATGGTTAAACATCTAAATGTAAACTATTAATCTAGAGTCTCTTTATCCATATTTGAATTAGGTATTTTACATTATGAACATTTCACCTTTGGGAAATGGAAAGACAATGAAAATATGTGTTTAATCATAGGTATAAGACATTGTGCTTGGCATTAATTATATTGTACATTCTGTAAGTATGCTGCAAAGTTGCATTTGTTAATATCTTTATTGCGACAAATGAAGAAATAACTTTACAGTAATTATGTAACTGGTAGAAGGCCATGAACCTACTGATTGGAGGAGCTGTGAATCAAGCTTAGATTTTTCATGTAATACATCAATTTACTCCAAAGTGATATTTATTAGCTGGATATGTGGTATGCAATATCCCTGAACAAAGCAGTCAAAATCCCTTCTCTGATACTTATCATGTTCTAGTGAGGAGAGAAAATAAACATGGTAATAGATTCAAGATAATAATTGTCTAAAAATAAAATTAGATAATTTAAGAAATGATAACTGGAGAAAGATGACTTATATAGATAGTGGTGTCAGGAGAAAGCACTCAACAGAGTTAATGTATGAACTGAAACAGTAACGGTGAGGAGTCCAGCAGTCAGCATGGGGAGATGTCAGATTGTAAAGCAGAGAGAGCTGAAAGAGTAGATACCTCATGAGACAAAAAGAGGAATTAGATGCCAGTTTGAGCAATGAGTGAGTATTTGGTCAGGGTTCCTGGGAAGGGAAAGGAGGGAAAGGAACCAGTTGGAAATTGAGTATAACAATTTGATTTTGGACAAGTTAGGTTATGCAAAAACCTCATAGATATTCAAGTGAAAATGAATCCAGGACTGAAATATGAATGTACAACTTAGGAGCAATGTCATCTTTATATGTATGATGGTAATTTTGTTGACTGCACTAAATGAAAGGACCCAGTGAGGAAAGTATAGAGAAGATGACACAGGTACAAGCTTTAGGTTACTGCAGATTTTAAGATTAACAAGAAAAGTACTCATCAAAGAAATGGAGAAGGGGCAGTATGATCCTGATAGATTACAGATTGTATTGTCACAAAAGCTGAGGGAAACATGTTTTTCAAAGAGATGTGAATGGTCATCTCTATGAAGTGATTAAACGGTCAAGCACGATAAGCATAGAGGATACTTTGCAGCCCGAATTTCGGTGATTAATGGGGAGTGGCGTGAGAAGAGGTCCGACTGCCTGGGTTAAGGACAGACTTACAAGTAGGGGTTAGAGGGGGTTGGGACAACTCTCTCTCTGAGTATTCTGGAGAAGGAGAAGAGGCATGATTTAGTAGCAAATAAAGAAAGGTCAAATAGTAAATGTCAGAACAAACTCATTAGGAAGTATAATAAACCATATTGTTAGCTAATAATAATGAGCAAGAAGAAAGGGTTAATTTGGTGACATAGAAGAGAAGGAACAAAATTATGAAGTGATTAGAATATATAGAATCTAGAATGCAAACATTAGTAAGCCTTAGACAATTTAGAAACATGTTATTCATTTTAAGAGAAGAAAAAGGAGAAGGTATAAATCCAGTTTCAGGTGAATTTGTAAATTTGTATGTATTGGGTTATGCAACTCTCACTTAAGGTCCCTGTACTTAAACAAGTATAAAGCCTTAGGCTTACTTTTGTAAGTCAGACATTTAAAGAGGGAAGACGAGGTGCAAAATAGTTGTTTCAGAAAGTAAGAAAGTAAACATATTTATTTATTTAAAGATTTTATTTATTTACCTTTAGAGGGGAAGGGAAGGAGAGAGGGAGAGAAACATCAATGCATGGTTGCCTTTTGTGTATCCCCTGTGGGGAACTGGCCTGCAACCCAGGCATGTGCCCTGACTGGGAATCAAACTGTGATCCTCTGGTTCACAGGCCCTCGTTCAATCCACTGAGCTATACCAGCCAGGGCAACATATTTATTAAAGAGAAAGAAGATTCTTGTAAAACTTTGCATGTATGAGCCAAATGAAAGGATTACATATCCAGAATTACATGAATCAGAGATCAATATTTTCTAATAATTGCAAGCAGTCATTTAAGAGGGTCGGAAGAATTAGAGAAAGCTCTGAAATTTGGGGACAGCTCCCTAGGTCCTATCTTTCTTTATGTGATATGTGTTCTCTTGGCCCAGAATAATAAATTAAATTCTTAAGTTCTTAAATTCTTTATTAGGTCTGAAAGCCACTTCACATAGCAGGCAGAATTTTAGGTTATGAAACATATCATTTACATTGAAGACAATAGCATCACTTACATGATTTTATTTAGCAAGCCATGTCTCAGGGATTCAGAGGTTTATTTTGTGTAAGATATCCTTCAGGTAGGGAACGTCTTTATAGATAGGGTCTTTCTAATCAATATCATCAGTCTATTTATCTGGAAATGTAGTGGACAAGGACATTAACATAGGTTCATGCTACATTTTGTTCTCTTAGCTCAAAGGAGCTTTTACATTTTTTCCACCTTCCTAAGAAAGTAAAACCAATCACAGGCTAATTATTTTAACTCATTACTGCTCAGTGCTCATTAGCACTTTGTGGACTTGCAGATTTTAAGTGAGTTAAGTAATCCTGGTTCGGCTGGTGTTTTCTGTTTGTTTTATAAAAATAGGGTTAATAGATGGGAAGTTTTAAATTTTCTTTTTAAATATTGGAATGAGAGATCCTTGAATAAAAGTGCTTAGGATGTAGAGTTGTAGTAGTGAGGTGATTAAAGTTAAAATTTTAGAGGCGATGCAGTTATTGGTGATAGTAAATTTGAGACATCTGTGAGGGTGGAATGTGGAAGTAAAATAAAGGAGAATACTACAGGAATTAAGTAAGCCAAAGAATTGAGAATCTGGTTTGGAAATATATTTATAGTTTCCTTCAGTTGACACCAAACCTAAAATCAATCACAGAGAATTTAAAATATTGAGTTAGCCCAAAAATTGTTTAGTGTTATTTCCTTATAGTAGCTCTAATAGTGCTTGGTTGTCTTTAACTTCATTCGAAACAATTTTGTTAGATTGTATTGTGACAGCTGTCATATGAATGTACATTTAAAAAAAACTTAACCAAAGTTGGTGAATCTTTATGCAGCTATTTTAATATTAAAGATGGAAGAAGATACACAACATTTTTGTGTGTTATGCTTTATTACTTCAAAAAAGATAAAAATACCACTGAAATTTAAAAAAAAACGATTTGTGTAGGGTATGGAGAAGGTGCTGTGACTGATGGAAGGTGTCAAAAATGGTTTGTGCAGTTTCTTGGTAATATTGATATTTTGCTGTGGGGCCGTCTTATGTATTGGAAGAGGTTTAGCAGCACCCCTGTTCTCTACCCACTAGAAGCCAATAGTGGGAGATAGGCAACATAATAAACATATCCAAACCAATAAAGTTATTGATGAAAATAAAAAATATGTATTTTATTTTATGGAAAAAACTATACAGACTGTTTGGACAGCCCAACAGAATGTGTTTACATTGAACTTTTGTAAAATATTTTCTCAGTTGAGTGTCTGGAATCTGTTATAATTGGTGTTAATAATTCTAACATACTAAAGGCATAGAGCTTTTAGGGCTGAACCATGTTTTCTTTAATGAAATACACCTTTGAATGTTTATTCATAAGGCCCTAATTAATTGTCAAGTGCAATCCATCAAAACAAATTGAGATTCACTTCCAGAACATTGTGTAGAACTTGACCTTCACCAACTTTTACATTGTTCAATATTTCTCATGTTACTTTAAAAATGCCCTCCTAAGTCAAATGTATTTCTCAATTGTGTTGTATGTCAGGGAGAAATACAACTAGAATAATAGAACAATAGGTTTACATTTGGTATTTAATAAGCACCAGTCCTTCTTCCATTCAAGAGCCAGTGGATGCAGTCCTAAAGATATTAAAAAAAGAATTAGTAATGGAGGTAACATCATTTGTTCCTCACAAAATTAAAAGGATTGTTTCCTTTTAATCCAGTAAAAAGAAAAAGAACTAGGCTTGGATTAGCGCCTAGTACATAGCGGCATTTCCCACTTCTGACGCTAAACCACACTATCGGAAAGTGAGTAAAGTACAGGACTCTATGGCACAACTGGCGAGATCTCCCAATGGGAAGAAAAGATTCAGCAAGCCCACCGAGTTAATAAAAATATACTCATTAAGCGGTATGATAAATACCTGTTGATACCTCTTTGGAACAGCTCAGATAATTCTACGAATGTACAAATAAATCTGGCTGGTAAAACATTCTGGGTAATCTATTATAGGTAGTTTGTTATTATTTATGTATTAAAGTATGTTATTATAAACTGGGCTATTCAAAAATTTACCAGGAATTTTTTTGCCCAACATGCTAGAAAACAATGAGCTGCTTTGGAATACTCACTATTAAGTAAAATGTCAGTAAGGCATCTTGTAAAAAATGTAAATGATTAAGAGATAACATTTATAATTACTTGAAGTCTCTTGGGAAGACAGATGAGTACAATGTGAGTTACAATAAAATCTATAGATCGTATTTCAGATTTGATCGGAAAAGAAAACAACCATGATGGAAGCTCAGAGCACAGCAAGGTCCACACTTACTGGATGTTAAGGAACTGTTTCCACACAATTCATTATATTTAACATTTGTTAGCTTTTCTCCACCAAAACTTAGAGGGGGTTACATTTCAGGTTGGAACAGTGTCATGAGTTGATTTACAGAGGGAGATATCCCAGAGTATATAATACTGTGTTTGGGGTTGCAATGTTACAAAGGTGGGTTGGGCCCAGACTTTCAAAGATAATGAAATGTAGAGCCATTAAATAGTGTTATGCCAATTTTTAACTTGAATCATTAAGCAGTAATGAAACAAGATATTTCCAGAAAAATGCAGATGGCTGTGACTAGACAAAATAATATTTCTTTTCTCCCCATATAGTATGTATACCATTTCTATGGAAGTAAAAACATATAGCCTATATCGTCTATAGTAAGTATTCCAAAATGCTTTTTTCCTAATGAAACAGTAAGGATCATGGCAACACTAAGGAACCTGAGAAAAGAGAAACAAAACATAATTCTGACATTTCTGTAAGCAACATAGATTGAAGAATAGAAGTAACTAGGAACTGCAGCAAAGCAAGGTATTAGGTATATGAAGTACAGCAAGAGAGGGAACTGCTCAAATGCAAATAATCCTTCATAGAATAGTGGTCTGACTGCCTGGGTTAAGGGGTCATTCAAAATGGATCAGTCTAAAAATGAAGTGATTTCAGTCTTTGATTGAAATATCAGAAGAGAAATATTAAAATCCTTAAGTTAAAAAATTGAAGGGAAAAAATGAGCCAGATAATTAATCATCATTTTGACACCAAAAGAAATAGAGTTCCAAAAAAAATCTAAATTCACTAAAGGACCCAGAATCTGAAAAGTATTGATAAGTGTTCAGAATAAAATGAGTATCTATGAATCAGTTCCAGTGCTAGGTTAGCAGTAACAGGAAGAACTCAACAGGGCAAGATATACGAGCAGAGGGAGGAATATCATCGACAAGAGGGCAATGGAAATATAATTGTGCTAGATGGTGTAATAATAAAAAGGTAATAAAAAGGTCAAAGGCTTATGGACTCATAAAACATTTTGAAAGGTGAACAATTCATATTATATTAGCCAGACAAGAAAATGTATGAATATGGTGTAGCAGCTTTTTCTAAAGTTTAGGAAAATGCTCTTTGCTAACCCATGCAAAATCCAAGTGATATGTGTGCTAGGACATTGCCCAGCAAACCTTTCTCTCTAATAGAAATGAAGGCAACATTGTCCTCAAGTAGCAGCTGAAAAAATGGGAAAGTAATGGAGTGCTGTAATATTACACTGAAGTCTCTATGGTGCTGAAGCATGATGTTGATCACAAAGTGGTTAGCAAATAGTTTTGTTTTACTACTAGCAGCAAGAATTTTAGAGTGAGAGCAAAATCGAAACCAAGACTCATCATAAGTATAATAATATTTATATTTACTAAAAGATTCTTAGATATTTAAGATCAATCCTACAGTAACAGAAAGACTCTGCATAGTGATGCAAATGGAAAGATCGTTTTAGCTTCTCCACTGCAGCAGACACAGACACGCATTCCTTATTCCTCTGACACATGTCATTTTGTATTTGGTGTTAATGTTTTAAATATCAAATTGGCAGAATATGTCAGTATCAATGCCAATAATTACCAATTCTTATAAATAATTAATACAAAAATAACAAAAATGATAAAGGTAATGAAAAGTTGGTTCATAGAAGAGGAAAACCAATTTCCAAAAATGATTTATTTTAAAGATTTTATTTATTTGTTTTTAGAGAGAGGAGAAGGGAGGGAGAAAGAGGGAGAGTAAGATCAACTTCTGGGGATGTGGCCCAGAACCTAGGCATGTGCCCTTGCCTGGGAATCAAACCGGCAACTCTTTGGTTCACAGGCCGACTCTCAATCCACTGAGCTACACCTGCTAGGGCTCCAAAAATAATTTAAAGAAAGGTTAAACCTCATTAGTAATTAGGAGCATGAAGAAAAAAATATTTTGAAATAATGTTTCATATACTTTCTATTAGAAGAAATTAATAATTCTGATAATACTAAATCCTGGGAAAGATATGGATCAATATGGCTATTAATTCATTTTAGTTGTTGGGAAATATGCTTTAGAAATTAAATTAGCACTATTTTTTAAGTTAAGCAGTTATATTTTTACTCCCTGGAATTTCACTTCTCATTATAACCAAGATAAATTTTACTATAAACCAAAATTCAAGGAAAAAGGATGCTTGTATCATTGTTCTGTTAGTAATAGTTTAAAAAATAACCTAAAAATTCAAATACTTATTGATAGAAAAAATGTATAAATAATTCATGGTGTATTCGCTAAATGTCATATCTTATGGTGGGGTTATTATGCAACAATATGGATGGACTCTAGTAATTGAATATTGATTTGCCAAAAAGGAGGTGGGAGAGAAGGAACATAATATGATATTATACACTTTTCAACCAAAACTAAATCATGTGTCATTTGGACATATAAATATATGAAAGGAAACTTGAAGAAGTTAAATAGGAGGGGAATTATAATATCAACCAACAGAAAAATCTCTGGGGAGATTAAGTTCATGGGTCGGGATGAGAAAATGTGTATATATAGTAAACAGGTGATTTCATAGTTGTTTGAGAAGTAGAATCATGAATGCAAATCATATTATAAAAATTTTTTATTTACTTGTCAAAATAACAGAGGGTCATAGAAAACAGGATTAATGGAATTTGGTGTGACAGAGAACAAAAACAATAATCAGAAGGAATCTATTATATCAATAAATATAATGTGCAAATATACAAAAAAGTCATATTTTACCACTATTTTTATGTTGCTGTAGTTGTTAATTGTTAAATGTATAAATAGTCCTTCAAAAGTCACTTCCTCAGATTTCTGTAAGTCAGTTTCTCAAATTTTAAGCCTCATATCTTGCATGTAGAAAATCAAAATTATATTAATTTGCATGATTGTTTGAGACTAAATATTATTAATTATGTGTATGAAAACTAGAGCAGTGTTTTTTTTCAGTAAATATTAACATTACAATGACAAGCAGTGTCAGACATTCCCCTTCACTAATATTATTTGGAGAAGATATTTTATATTAAATCAGATGTTTTGGGTTTTAAACAAATGTCTATTTCATAAACTCCTCCTTCCAATGATATCTTCAGATGAAAATCTTAGCCCAATTGTTTATAAAATGTGGACATATCACATATAACGTTCATGGAGCTTGGGCAAACACCATCCATCACTTACTCTATAATGATGCAATTTATATGATTCATTAATATAAAACAATCTAGTTACAAGTTGTTGATTTAGAAGATACCAAAGAAATCAGGGAAAATGAAAAAGTAAACGCAAACATAGGAAACCTTCTTTGATTAATGAGGGAAAATGTGAGATTTGCTTTCAAGGTGCTTAAAGACTTCAGATGGGCTTGGAGCGCTTAGAAGTGTTAGCATGGGGGAGATATAGTGAGAAACCTAACACAATTTTTACCCATTTGTTCTAGGAAAAGGGGGTTGACTTACAAAACAGATCACCTGAATTTCTTGAAATTTTGATTCAAGCTTCTGTTCCACAGGAACTAGCTCATTAGGTGTTCTAATTAATTTAAGTACATGCACAATAAGTGCACAATAATGATAAGTATTAGGAGGATGAATAGATATAAGTCAGAAATAAATAAGTGTACCAACAGCTGGGGACAGGCTACATATATATTTCTTTTTCTCATCTTATTTTTCTTGATGCTCAAAAACACAGTTCATGTAATTTTACATTTAATTCTTTTTTTGCAACATCATCATAGCCCTCCAGGTTCTTTCCTGTTCATGATTCATATGATTAGATTTGATCTCTGGCCTCATTACTGAACATTCTGGCATATTTAATCACATTAGCTACATATTTAGTCTGTAAACTTCACCTAGGAGATTTCAGAGGACAACATAAATTGAAATTCATAGTTCCTCTTTGTAGTAATTTGTGTCAGCTACAAATCCAGGGACTATATGCTATTTAATTTAGTTTATGTAATTATGTATAACCTCATTTTGCTCTGAGAAGTCTCTTTTAGTCTATTTAAAAATCAGAGGTTTTCATTATTTTTCTCCACGACAACTTTCTTTAATTTCTCGTCTATTAAAAACAAAAAAATAATTTGAGAGTTTTTATAGCTGAAGTATGGGTTCTAGAAATTATATTTAAGAATATATAAAAATAAGGACTAGATTACATGATTGAAGTACATAAAATTGGTGTCAAAGAAACATTTCCTGTTTTCATATTCATCTTGCATTACTACGAACTGTTCATTACTAAATTTTTGGTTATTTAAGAACTCTCACTCCACCTCTTCATCATTCTGTTTGTGCTCCTTGGAAGACATTCGCTTGTGTCCTTCTGCTCCAGAATTTGCTGGCAGATACCCCGTTAATTCATCCTTAAGATTTCACTTCAAAAGATAATTTAATACAACCAAAACAACTAATATCAGGGAGACAGTAATGAAATTACTAAGACTGTTTTAAATAATAACTATGAAATAAACCATTTCATATAATAATTCTTTCATTTGATGGAATTAATTCTCCTCAACACTTTTTAAAAATATTTATTTTTTAGGTGTAGTGTGCACTTAATATCCTTTCTTAGGACTTGTGTATACTGTATATTTATTTAACTTTTATGCTGAAAATTTACAAGTTTCTTATTAAAAGAAGGAATAAACAAGGTGTTTGATAGTGTAACATAATATGAAATTATAACTGACTTTTAGATTAGTACTAAAAAGAGATAACTAACTTCTGTTGCCAATGGCTTATTGAGACTGTGTTTTCTTTTGATAACATGCTTTTATTTTTGTTCTTTATTTTTCTTAATATCTAATACTAAGTTTACTAATCTTTCATTTTATAACTTATTTCCAATGTTGTTTTCATTTCATATATTGTAGGTTTTATTACTTGAAATTTCTTTTGGTTATTTTCTATATCTTTTATTTCTTTCACCATTATGTTCATGTCTTCCTCTAAATACTTGTTCATAATAATGACATCAGTTTTAATGTGCTGGTCTGCTAATTTCATCCTCAATATTATTTCTGGGCCAGGTTCTGTGGACTAATTTTTCTTCTTCTTACAAACCAAATGTTCTTCCTTCACATATCTTGTAATTTTTTACTTAATTCTGGCTTGCATAATTTACATTATTAAGTATTTGGATTTTTGTGGTGTTTCTTTAAAGACTATGGGATTTTATTGGGTAGGCAACTATATTGTCTTGCAGTTAAATTTGATAGATTTAAGTCTTGTCTTAAAAAGCTTTATTGGGGAATGCCTAGAGCAGCTTTTACTGTAAAGAGTGGAGCCCCTATCGTACAATTTGATCCTTATTTTTTCTCAAATGAATGACCTGATATACACACTAGTTTATGAGAACTTGCAATGTAAGCAGCAAGTTGTGAGTTCTTGAGCTTGGTTAGCTCATGGCTCCCATTTCTGTTCTGCTCAGCTTTTTGTTTTCTTCTCTATGTATGTACACCATCATATTCAGCAAAGACTCAAGAATAGCCCTAAACAAATTTCTGAAGCTTTTATTTTTAATTTTTCCTTTTTTGCATAGTTTCTTCCTCTCTGAGGTTCTGCACTGAGACTTCTATATCTCTGAGACTTTTGGTCTACTACATCTGAAGGCAGTTTCAGTGTCTTGCGCTCAGTGTAACTGCTATGCTCTGCTTGGGATCTTCATCCCTTCAGAGAATTCCATGTGTCTCCAGACAGAGGAGGGGAGTGTCATAAGGATTATCTCACTTATTTTCCTTTTCCATGGGTCAAAGTTCTAAATTGTCTATTGTACAGTGATTGAAACATCATTTCATATATTTTTATAGTTTATCAGTATTTAAAGGGAAAGTATGGTCCTATAATAGCCTAAGTTGCACAATCTTTTCAAAAAGCAATTATGTATACCCATATTTTTTGTAAAAAAATATATTTAAAGGAAAATTGCTGGGTTGTCAAAAGATAGAATTTTAGTTTACTTAAATTATTTAATTAAAATACATTTTTGAATATGTGGGCTATGTAATGTTGATTGAGTAAAACACATATAATAACACATGGTAGTATTGTAGTCTAATAACTACCATGCATGTTTAAGAGCTTTGGCATAACCTGAGCTTAGTAATTGCTTCTTAGTAGAGAAAATGTAATTAGAAATGTTCAGAATCTATAATAATGTAGGGGGAAAAGGGATAAATATGTTGATAACTTTTATAGTCCTGCAGTAGTTTTCAAACTGGACCAAGATATAAAATCTAAAAAGTGACCTTCTAGTGGGGATTTTAAATTTAACTTATTTATGATTTAATTTGAGAAAACAGTAGCATTAAACTTGTATGGAGTCACCACACAAAGACAGAAATTCACTTATTTAACTGTGTTAGTAAATATTTAAGAGATACAAAGCATGTTGATTTTACCAGTTCAAGGCTAACAGTTCCCCAACACAACAGTTAGGAGAAAGGAATGTTATGACTGGCAGCAGAACCACTAACAGCCATTTTTTGACCAACCAAGAGAAAAGCTGTTTAAACTAAAACATAAAATTGTTCCTATTTTGAATTCGGGAAAAGAGATTTCTAGAAGTGAGTTTATTTTATTTTAGGGATATATGCTATTGTTTTATATTTTATTATAAACATAACTTATGTTCAATTAACTTTCCAATGCAGGGAAGTTTTTAATTCTTATAAGTGCTACCTAAAAGAAAATAAAGGCAATCACATATTTAGGATTTGTTCACAGTATAGATTGGTGATCCTGGAACCTGGGAACATAACTGGCCTGTGCCCTATTGAAGCAACACATTCACTTTTCAGATAGCACAGGCCCCTGCTCCCTAATCTGTTCCTTCGCTTTCCCAGATGGATCATACCACAGAAAAAAATTGGATAGAAATGAAAATTTTTATGGAAGTTGGTCCTGGTTTATTTATGTAGAACTTCAATGGGATCCACACAGAAATCATGTCTATTAGTCATAACATGATATACTCAATAAATGTTTGTTGCTGACAATTTTGTATGGAAATGACTTAAACACTATCACTGCCTGGATTCTGAGAAGTTAATTTTTTTCTAGAGACCTTCCACCCCATCTCCCTCTGTGTCTGTAGAATCTTATATTGTAGGGTATGTATATGCAGTATCACTATGGTATCTTACTCTATAATTTTCACTGTTAAAAAAGCTGAGGTCTGTTAACACAAAATAGTAGGAAAAATATTAGATATATTTGGAAGGGAACAATTTTCACCATAGTTATCAAAGTTCATGATGAGTAGTAGTATTTAAAAATTCCTGGGTTGGTATAAAATGAGTTTAGACATGACATGAAGTAGCTATAACTTTAGCCAGTCCCCTGTGCTCTTGGAGAAACATGTTTTTTTACCGGGCAAACCTGATCCTTATAGTCCCTGAGAGTTACCAGCCTTGATCCACACACATCTTTCATGTGTGTCTCAGGTCCTGCTGACCATAGTTTTTTATTAACTTTGCTACAAACATACATTAGGGAGAGAATTTTTAATTTTATAATTCAAGAAATTTCACATTTCCTTTCCTTAATGTATTCTGACATGGATTTCTATGAGAATTTGATTTAATATGTTTTTAAAATTACTGTTAAAATTATAAAATTGGTAATTGTTAGTTGGATAGCAATAATTGACATCATTTGTATATTTCAGTTAGTTGATAATTCTCATTTTTATCTTCCTGGAGTGGTATCACGTGAGTCCTTATATGTTTTGGAGATCAAACCCTTGCCTGAAGTATCATTGGCAAATATATTTTCCCATATGGTTGTTTCCCTTTTCATTTTGCTATATTTTTAAAGCTGTGTGGAAGCTTTTTATTTTGATGAAGTCCCATTTGTTTTTTTTTTAATATTTTGTTATTTTATTGATTATGCCATTACATTTGTTCTATTCCCTCCTCTGTTCCCCTCCACCCTGCAAACCCCTCCCCCATCATTCCCCCCCTTTAGTTTATGACCACGTGTCTCAAGTTCTTTAGATTCTATATTTCCCATACTATTCTTACCCTCCCTCCTATCTATTTTTTACCTACTGTCTGCTGCTTATTTTCTGTACCTTCTCCTTCTCCCACTCCCCTGTTGCTAACCCTCCATGAGATCCTCATTTCTATGTTTCCGCTCCTGATCTAGCTGTCCTCTTAATTTGCTTTTGTTTTAGGTGTGGTTCTTAAAACTGTGAGCTTGCTGTCCTTTCACTGTTCATCTTTTTTTTATCTTCTTTTTCTTAGGTAAGTCCCTTTAACATTTCATATAATAAGGGCTTGGTGATGATGAACTCCTTGAATTTGATCTTATCTGAGAAGCACTTTATCTGACCTTCTATTCTAAATGAAAGCTTTGCTGGATAGAGCAATCTTGGTTGTAGGTCTTTGGTTTTCATGACTTGGAATACTTCTTTCCAGCCCCTTCTTGCCTGTAAGGTCTCTTTTGAGAAATCTACTGACAGTCTGATGGGAACTCCTTTGTAGGTGACTGTCCCCTTATCTCTTGCTGCTTCTAGGATTCTCTCCTTCATTTTAATCTTGGCTAATATAATGATGATGTGCCTTGGTGTGTTCCTTCTTGGGTCCAACTTCTTTGGGGCTGAGCTTCCTGGATTTCCTGGAAGTCTATTTGCTTTGCCAGAATGGGGAAGTTCTCCTTTATTATTTGTTCAAATAAGCTTTCCACTCGTGACTGTTCCTCTTCCCCTTCTGGTACCCTTATAATTCGGATGTTGGAGCATTTAAAGACGTCCTGGAGGTTCCTAAGCCTCTCCTCATTTTTTTGAATTCTTCTTTATATTTTTTTGTTTGGTCATTTTTCCTTCCTTCTGGTCTGCTCCCTTGATTTGAGTACCAGTTTCCTTTCCATCACTATTGGTTTCCTGTGCATTACCATTCATTTCAATTAGTTTAGCCTTCATATGTTCCTCTAATTTGTGACTAAAATCAACCAGTTCTGTGAGCATCCTGATCACCAGTGTTTTGAACTGTGCATCTGAAAGTTTGGCTATTTCTTCATCACTTAGATTTATCAGCTCTGGGGCTCTGAGTTGTTCTTGAGCCATGTTTTGATCTGTCCATGCCTGTTACGTATGAGGAGTGGAGCCTTAGATGTTCACCATTGCGGGGCCACCCAGGTCGCTGGTTTGTGAAGTTGTATGTGGGGTGGGTTCAGAGAGGGAGCAATGGCAGTCCTCTTCACTTGCCCAGTTAGCCTCACCTCCCCTCTGCTTATCCCAGTGCAAATGTATGAGCCCACAGCCCTGCGCCAGAGCCTGTGAGATTTGTCTCAAATCTCGCCTCTTCAGTGGTTTATCTGTGTGCAAATGTGCGACGCACTGCAGACAGCCAGATGCGCCTCTTCCCTGTGTCCACCTGCCCATAGCTAGCCCGCACCTGGGATCCGTGCCCTCTGGCTCCCTGTGCACTGTCCAAGTCGGGGGATCTTTTTTGCTCGACCAGCTCCACTGCTGGCTTCCCCCCTCTCACTGGTTTAGCTGAGCGGTTCCTTGTTTTTGGACTCCGTATTTGATTTTTTGTGTGGTGTGGTTGCATTTATTGTTGTTAAAACTTTATTATTTTTAGATTTGGTTGTGCGAGGATGCAAAGTATTCCCACCTACGCCTCCATCTTGGTGGAAGTCCTATGAAGTCTCATTTGTTTAGTCTTTCCTTTATGTCCCTCACTCTAAGGGATGCATAAGTGAAAATATTGCTGCATGGAATATATGATATTTTTCTGCCTATGTTCTCGTCTAGGACATTTATGGTATTAAGACTTATATTTAAGTCTTTTATCCATCTTAAGTTTATTTTTGTTTATGGTATAAGTTAGTGGTCAAGTTTCTTTTTTTTTTTTTGCGTGTAGCTGTCCAGATCTTCTAACACTATTTGTTGAAGAGGTTATTTTTATTCCATTTTATGCTTCTGTTCTCTCTTTCAAATATTAATTGACCATAGAGACTTGGGTTTGTTGGGCAAAGGTCCTGAACAGACACTTCACCAAGGAGGACAATCAGAGGACCCAGAGACATATGAAAAGATGCTCAGCATCACTAGCCATCAGAGAGATGCAAATAAAAACCACAATGAGATATCACTAAACAACAGTCAGAAAGGCCATCATAAACAAATCAACAAACAATAAATGCTGTTGAGGTTGTGGAGAAAAGGGACCCTAGTACATTGTTGGTGGAAATGCAGACTGGTGTAGCCAGTGTAGAAAACAGTATAGAATTTCCTCAAAAAATTAAACACGGAACTGCCCATTGATCCAGCAATTCCACTGCTGGCACTATACCCCAAGAATTCTGAAACACTGTTTCAAAAGAACCTATGTACCCTAATATTCATAGCAGCACAATTTACAATAGCCAAGTGCTAGAATCAACCCAGGTGCCCATCAGTAAATGAGTGGATCAAAAAACTGTTGCATATTTATAAAATGGAATAATACACAGCAGAGAGAAAGAAGGAGCTCCTATCTTTTGCAACAGAATGGAGGGATCTGGAGAGCATTATACTAAGTGAAATAAGCCAGGTGGTGGAAGACAAATAGCATATGATCTCACTAATAAGTGGAACCCAATCAACAAAACAAACAAGAAAGCAAAATTTAACCAGAGACATTGAAATAAGGAACAATTTGATAGTAACCAGAGGGGAGGGAGAACAGGGACAAACAGGGGAAGGGCCATCATGGAACATGTATAAAGGACACATGGACAAAACCAATGAGGGGAAGGTGGGGGGTGGGAATCAGTGGTGGGAAAATAGAGACAATTGTATGTGAACAACAATAAAAAAGAAAAGGAATAGAAAGAAAATTATCATTTTTAAAGGGTTAATTAATAGTAAATTTCAAGAGTTTTTTAAGTACAGAACTCTTGATATGCTAATATATGATAAAACTCAAAGAAAAGCTGTTCATTCGTTGCTGAATTTTTCAGCCTTATTTGAAAACCACAGTATTTCACCAGCTAATATTTCTCAGGATGTTTACATTCATTTACAGGGATGAGCAAAACTGGGCCAGACTTATTTTTATAAATAAAGTTTTATTAAGACACAGCTGCACACAGTTTTTTAAAAAGGTTTTATTTATTTATCTTTAGAGGGGAAGGGAAGGAGAGAGGGAGAGAAATATCAATGTATGGTTGCCTCTCATGAGCCCCCTCTGGGAACTGGCCTGCAACCCAGGCATGTGCCCTGACTGGGAATTGAACCACGATTGTGTGGTTCACAGGCCCGCACCCAGTCCACTGAGCTACACCAGCCAGGGCTGCATACAGTTTTTTTATGTATTATATGTGGTTACTTTTATCCTGTAGCAGCATTGTTTTTATTAAAACTATATGCCCTATAAAAAAAAGGATATCTTTATCATCTGGCCATTTTTAAAACAAGTCAATTGTCTACTCCTATTTATAGGAGCAGTTTGGGGATAGCATATTTATGTTTATTCTTTAAAAATAATTCAAATGATTGAATTATTCATTTAATATGCATACGACTATTAGCATATGTTTTTGGAAGGCTAGAGAGATATCTGAAAACTAGCACTCATTAAATATAGGTTATTTATGTATAATTTAGTATTTATTTAATTTCTGGGAATCTGGGCTAAATTCTTATCATCATAGTATTGCTAAAACCAGATAACCATACTTTAGAGGAAAGCATTAGGTGGTCAAGGCTCTCTTTTAACTTGGATGCATTGGATCTGAAAACTGCTAGATTATTTGCATAAGATCATATGATATATGTGTGCAAAGGTGTATTCATTTCTTTTCAGAGAGACTTTGTATCATATTCCGTTAAAATGGGACAGATCAGGTAGTTACTTTTGTCTTTTTTTCTTTTTTGTAACACATGTCGACATTCTGAACATGATGGGTTTTAATAACCAAATCCTTCAATTTAACTGCAGGCAAAACTCTAGACAGATGGTGATATTAAGCTTCCCTTAGATCTCACTCACAATTTTAATTAAATACTTATGTCTATAAAGCACATTATATTTGACTGGGTAGGGGAATCATTAATAAAAGATGGTGTAATAAAATATGTTAAAATTGAACTTATCCATTCCCAGCTCTGGTTTGTCACATTGATGAAGTATATTTCTCAGGCACCAATTTTTACACATAAGTTGGTTTATAAAGCATTTTATTCTAAATGCTTTTGGGATCATTCCCTTCAGGGACTCAGAATAAAGTATTTATTTAAAGTAAAGAATAATTTTAATGTAGTAAGTGTTTGGGGTTAGCTTGCCTTTTCAATTCTACTTATACCATTAATTTGAAAACATTTACCAGTGTCCTTCCTTTAGGCATTAAACTTTGTAAGGGTTTTTTTTCCCCCCTTTTGACCTGCCTTGCAACTCAGGGAAATTATTCTGAAATAATTATCCCAACAGAACTTAGTGATCAGTACATCAGCAGACTTGTAAGTCTTGGGAGCAAAATCAGCAAATTAAAAGGGCATTTTATGAAGAACAGGTCATTTAGGCTAGTTCAACTCATGAACCTGCAAGCAAAATCATAACAGAGAGCTATTTTCCTAATGTCCTTGAGGATACTAGAATGGACTCTTCCCGAGTATTTTATACAAAGAGCTCTATATATTTGAAATTAGGTCAAACTATTAAACTCACCTCTGTTTGATGTAAAATAAAACTGCTCATTGCAGATCTAAAAAAACACTTGGTGTCCTATTAGGTTGCTTCAAAGAATGTCCTAGATAACCTTAAAGTAATTTAAAGCACAAGCTAACTTCAATTCTTCTTGTCTACTGTAGGTCTCAAGCACATTAGAATATACTTGAAATTGCAGTCTTGCAAAAACATATTCATTTCTTGCTGATTATATGTTTCTTTTCAACTTGTCACCTATTTTTTAATTTCTCTGTATTTCACATATGGCAGAGGATATTAAGATCATTAAAAGTAAAATAGAAGAACTAGGTTAATTAATATTAAATTAATGAGGCTTTGAAATGTGTAGAGCTATGTGTAAAGCATCATACTTTCTGTGTGATACAAACTCAACTATCTCTGTTCTGTCTTTTTCCTTCATCTCTCAGTGTTTTACAACCTCAGATAACTGCACACAGAACTATATTTCTCCCTTTCATTTTCTAAAATGATAGAAGGAGATAACTTTAATCTTCATTTTACACTGAAATTCTGTGAATAATATAGAAATGCATAATTTATTATCAGAGGAAAAAATCTTTCATAATATATTGCACCATCAAACCGAATCACTTGAGAGCACACATATGTTGATTCGGTATACTGCACTCTATATTTCTTTGTAAGACAAATCAAGGTACATTAAACAACCTGGAAGGTTTCTCTGCTACTCCATAACAAGGCAGCAAAGAGAGCCTCTTGCATATTTTTGAGAATTACCTAAAAACGATTAATTGGCATGTTTCTATTAAAATATCTGATAACATAACAGTACCAGGTAAGTTTTGCTGCATGACAAAAGATCCACAAAGGTGTTGGCTGGACTGTTTTTTTAGTTCATGACTGATGCACGTCGTTTATCTCTTCTTGGTGAAGCTCAGTTACTTGCGACTGGGCTCAGTCACTGGCTCCCTGCAGCTGGCTGGTTGGGTGACTGACTTGTACTGGATGCCTTTCTTCATGTGATCAACATTTGCTGGGTTTTTGCTGGGGTGTGGAGGCTGTGGCTCTCATCAGCCAGTAGGTAGTCTGGACCATTCATGTGGCAGATGTATTCAAAGAACAGCACAAGGGGAGGCCTCAGAGTCCTCAAACTTTTATAGTTTTTGCCTGTGTCAAAGTGGCTACTTTCCTAGTGTCCAAAGCAAATGGCAAGGCCTTCCCAGGATCAAGGGGTTGGGAAAATCTCCACATTTTGATGACAGGCATTACGGAGTCTCATTTGGTAGAGTGATATATGAAACACAATCACCTGTGGTCATATTGTATTCTATCAAATTTAGCACAATATTGAAATATTTATTTTCTCTTATAAAGTCAAAATCAGGTATTACAAATTAAAAAGTTACAAAAGTGGCATTTGTAATATTTTGGCAGAAATTGTAAGAGATCTTCCCTTCTATGGTTTTATCATAGCTTATTTGTTTTCCTTTGCAATAAGTCGGTGCATATGAAAAATAACACACTCTTTAGACAAGGTCCTGAAGGAGATGAAAAGCAGGTCCAAACTAATCATCAGTGGACACGCAACCTAAGAGAGAAGTTAACATTGCTGCTGTAAGCCACGAAGATTTTTTTAAACTGTTGCCTAACTTACCCAAAGGTGACGACACAGAAGTGAGTAACTGGAAGTTGGGTACTTCCAATGTGAGAAAAATCTGTGTGTCATTGGCCTGGGAGTTGGCACCGAGTGTTGAGGGCCCCGCTGCTGGAGGCTTGAAAATGGCACTGCACGCTGCTCTGCAAGGACACCACCTTAAGCCAGCATTGCCTTTTCAGAATGTATGCAGGGGCAGGCAAACGTAGGTGTATGGTTGTCTGTGTGGAACACAATGCAATGAATAGTAATGAAAGAATAAACTCTGTTTTCTGTGCTCACAACGTTAAGCCTACTTTTGCCCACCCCTGTATACATGTGTGTATGATCTTATATATCTTTTATGTACACAATCATCTTCTCTTCAGGTATGCATTCTTATATTTTTGAGCACTATGTCTATTAATGTTCTTTCATACCAACATTTCATTTATGAGATATAAACAGCTAGTTCTTTATATTTGATATTCTATCTTTTCTCCCATAATATTGTCATTTTTTGTACATTCTGAAGTTTTGTTTTCAAGTAGATCTTCCACATCATTGATTTTTTTGTGCTATCAATTTGTTTTTTACTCCTGATTCATTGTTCAAAATTATTGTCCTACATTGTTTCCAAATATTCACCTGGCCTACTCAGTCTGTGCATCTGTCCATCATTTGAGCTTCTCTTACTCTTTTGTTTTCTGGAGAAGGAAAGGGCATACTGCCTAATTTTAAAAAATATAAAATGAACAATGTCAAATGGCTTTGTACTGATGTGATATGCATTTATGTCAATGATGTCTTATAGTGTTAATTAAAGGAAGCTTACAGAGACAATAGTGAAGCCTGGGCCAAAGGAGTTTTGCTGCCAGATCTGATATTGGTTTTGTTGTAATATTGCTGCTCTTGTGGCATAGAAAATTATCACCACCATAACTCTGCATTCATTCATTCATTCATATATTATTCATTTTATCAGCTTTTTAATTGTTACTCTTAGATGGTGCTCAAAAAACAAGTACATGTGGAGAATTCTCTCCTTAATACAATTTTGAACCATTTCAATATGAATGGATAGTTATTCATAGCTTACACATTGGGAAGTTTCTATCTCTTTTTCTTGAATTTATTTCTCTAATACATGGTGGGGCAAAAGTACAGTTGTGAGTACATGAAACAGTTTATCCTCTTTTATTTTTTACCATTACCTTTTAGTCCCCTTATACTCCCCTCACAGTCACCTCACTGTTGTCCATGCTCATGGGTCCTTTATCCTTCTTGCTCAATCCCTTCACCCCTTACCCTCACCCCTACTTAGCTATCATCCTGCTTTCTGTAAGTTGGTATTTTGCTTGTTAGTTCTGTTTGTTCATTAAATTCCACATATGAGTGAAATCATATGGTATTTGTCTTTCTCTGATTAGCTTATTTCACTTAGCATAATGTTTTCCATCTTCATCCAGAATGTCACAAAAGATAAAACATTCTGTTTACAGCCCATGAATATTCCATTGTATTTTCATCCACTCATCTACTGGTGGACACTTGGGCTTCTTCCATATCTTGGCTACTCAAATAATGTTGCAATGAACATAGAGGTGCTTATGTCCTTTTGAATTAGTTTTGGGTTCCTATAGTATTTTGGATTCCTTTGGATATATTCCCAGAAGTGGGAATGCTGGGTCAAAAGGCAGATTCATTTTTAATTTTTTGAGATTTCTCCATACTGCTTTCCACAGTGGCTGTACCAGTTTGCATTCCCACCAACAGTGCAGAAGAATTCCCCTTTCTCCACATTCTTACCAACACTTGTTTTTGTTGATTTATTGATGATGGCCACTCTAGCACGTGTAAGATAGTAGCTCACTGTAGTTTTAATTTGCATTTATCTGATGATTAGTGATGTTGAGCATCTTTTAATATGTCTATTGGCCCTCCGTATGTCCTCTTTGGAGAAATATCTGTTTAGGTAGTCCCTTGCCCATTTTTTAAATTGGATCGTTTGTCTTTCTGGTAAAAAACATCAACAAAATGAAAAGACAATCCATAGAACAGGACAACATATCTGCAGATATATATGACAAGGGGTTAATATCCAAAATTTATAAAGAACTTACAAAATAGTTTATTCTTGTATTATTATTATTTATTTATTACTCTATTATTTTCTATACAAACAACTTGAAACCTACTTTCACCCTAATTTGTATGTATTTTTTAAAATGTCACTTGGCCTTCCAAATCTTGTTGTCATAGACATTATATGTTTTGAAGTTAGTAAACCATCTCGAGTCATATTCACACACATGTTCACACACACATGTGCAAGTGCCCCCGTGGCATTTTCACATAGTATCAACTCAATTTGAGTAGTTTTAGGAGGTGCTAAGTTAAGATGGTTTCTGCAGACACCAGTAGACTACAAGAGATTGACCCCTAATGAAGTGTTTTGTCTGATTCACAGGGTTCATTTATCAAGATGGCCCCACCTCCATCTGTACAAGTTAACTACTGCTTCCTAATTTTTCCCAAGGGTATTCCTCCCTTGCCAGCATTATTTTTGAGAACTGAAATAAATCAATCAATTCTCTTGTTCAAGTAAAGAAATCATGCAACCTCTTTTTCCCTATGACCCCTTAAGCCCTAGCCATGTGCTATTTTGTGCAACTCACCCCAACCTTGGATAGTAGCGGCCATGATCACATTTTACTGATCAACTCTCCGGCACTTTCATTCTCTATCTGGCTGAGGTGTAGTAGCTTACTAGGGTCCATACATTTTGTTATATGTGGGTTATCAAACATTATTTGGCAACTACTCTGTAAACCTTCGAAGACTGGGCAAAAAAAAATAGTATTTCTGATAATAATTATGTACAACGTTTGAGTTTATGATCTGGGGAGATAGGCTGTTGTGACCTGTTCAAGATTCCTTGGGTAGAAAGTTTCTAAATATGTATGTAAATAACTGAATTTGCATTTTATTTATCAAAATGTGGGCATTAAAGAAGATATAGGAAGTTGTTGCAGTGTTCAGTATTTGATGTAATACAGCAGAAGTAATGTCCATGGTTCTAAGAGTTATTTGGACTACCACTGCCCTAGGGGATCTAATAAAATAATGATACAGCCATTTCACAAGGAGTTTGGAGTAATACTTTTTATTAGAATAGTGATATATCTTTACACATATTTTAACTAAAACATTTCAGAATTTAATAAGCAGAGAATATCCTATAAATGAAAACTACAATGCAAAGTGCATTTACTGTATGACTAGACCAACAGTATTATTGTCATGCAATCAGAATATGAGTTAATAGTCAAATTAGCATAATGAACAAGGGAAAACCTGCAATCAAGCATTGTCTCTCTTTCTCACACGCACATAAGACTTATCATTTAACCACTGACCTTTATCTTGTTAGAGATAATTTTCTAAAAGTAAATTGTTATAAATTAATACTATTTTAAACTAAATTCCAGGAAATGAAGAAAATGCATTTAGAATTTATGACATCTAAAGTGGTAACATTATCATCAATTCAGATGATAGTAGAAAATGACATTATTTTTATTTAGGTTTCCTTTCATGACTTTAATAGAAGCATAATAATTCATCCAGTTATCTTTGCATACTATCTGAAACTTATTTCCATAAATACTTTGTTATTATAAGTATAGATCATGCAGTTAGTTGTATTGTGCAAGTTACTTAACAATTATAAGGAAGTCTTTTTTTAATGTAGACTAAAAAATTGTAAATAATGAGGTTTATCAAGATGCTTGACTACCGACAAAGCCCTTTAGTTTTATTTTTCTTTTAAAATATATTTTATTGATTACTACAGTTGTCCTATTCCCCCCTTATTCCCCTCTGTCCTGCACACCCCTCCCCCACCATCCCCCCCCCTTTAGTTTATGTCCATGTGTCACAAGTTCTTTAGATGCTATATTTAGTTTTCATCAGAGGCAGTAACACCTACCATGGAACTGAGGTGGGGAAGTAATCGACAATGATCAGGATCTCAAGGCTTACTTTTAATATTTAATGAGATATATTATTAAATACATCTAATTTATTTACTCAAAAATATATGTGTATATAAGTCATTTTTCTGTATTCTGAAATTTCCTTGCTTTTACTAAGAATATATTTAGACAGTAAAGAGATATCGTAATGGAAAAAATACAGAATGCATTGTATGCTAATGGGAACATATTATTTTTCAGCACTTTTATCTTTATTCTATTATTTTTAATAGAGTTAAAATATATAATGTGTAATATTGAGGCAGAGAGTAAGAAACTAGGAAAATACCTGGGCAAGTGGAATGAGGAAACTAAGACTAGAAAATTAAACAAGATCCAACATTTTGAGCAACTTACAGTCGGCTGGTGAATTGCAAGAATTTATTTCCTCTAACCAAGGACACTTGAGGGCAAATATCTTGTACCTCTCCTTCCTGATCAAAGAATACACAGCTTAAATCTTCCTGGCCTAGGGCAGAGAGAACAGAGACCCAATTAATGTCATTTGTACCAGCTAAACTCAAGGACAAATAAAGTCAGAGGAACAAGTAAAAACATCCCATTAAAAGTCAGGCAGACCCAGGATAAAAGTAAAACAGTATAATGGACCAAAGAATATCCTGTAAACTACCTATGCACTCAGTTTGACATATCAACATATTTTTAAAATGCAACCGAAAAACGAATGACTATTCTGCTAAACTCCTCTGCTAAGATTCTCACCCACAAAATAGAATAGAATAGAATAGAATAGAATAGAATAGAATAGAATAGAATAGAATAGAATAGAATAGAATAGAATAGAATAGAATAGTCCTCAGAGCAAAGACTTGGCATGGGTTCACCTGAGAGCATGCCTATGTGCCTTCTCAGCCATGAAATTTTTGTTTCCTCCTAAATCCTAAAGGTCCCAAGGAGACTTGCAGCCAGGGGAACGGTGGACAGCAACAGCTGGACCTGGGCTGTACTCCTGATCCTATTTCCACTACCCCCTTTTTCTGACCTCCAGGTGAGCTAACAGCAGCCCCACCTTGGTTCACTCCTTTCCTGTAATTTTTCAGGAGGACACCACTCAGACTCTCTACTGTTACTATTACGACCTAAGCCTTTCCGTTAAGTCTTTCTTGTGTTTCACTGTACCCAGACTTAATAAGCCTTTTCTCAAAATCAGCTGGGCTCATGTTGTGAAATCGTTCATGTACAAAGTCAAGAACCCACACATTACAGGTCGGCCTGAGTCAAACCTGCTCCTGGCTAGTGCCTGTCCAGTAACAATATCACTGAATGATATAAGTTTATAATTATCATTGTACAATTATCATTTTAAAAAAACAAATATTTTTCTGAATATTCAACATGGAACACAGAAATCTTATAAAATAAAAACACTGTGCTTTATGTTATTACACTTTTATTATATGAAATAATAGTATCAAATCACTTTTAAGAACATTGAAACTCAGAAATATTAGTTTTTGTGCTAACATAGTACCATTCTTTTAAACATTCTGAACATGAGCAAATAATTTAAAAATATTACTAGAAGATATTAACATCTTTGCCCTAAAAACAGTGACAATGAAGTCTCTTGAAGCAAAGATAGCTGAGAAATATTTTTAAAAAGATTTTAGAAAATTCAGTTCTGTATCTGTTGTTCCTATTCCTTTTTGCAATCTGAATCTTGATGGGGTACCTGCAGCCCACATTTGTCACAGCTTTATTCACGTACAATGGTCAAGATATAGAAACAACTCAAATGTATTAACACCTGACTGGATAAAGAAAATGTAGTATATACATACAATAAAGTATTCAGCCTCAAAAGAGAAGGAAAATCTGCCATTTGTGACCATATAAATGAAAGTGAAGGATCCATAAATCAAATACACTAGTCACAGAAAGACAAATACTGCATGGCTCCTCTTATATGAGATCATCTAAAGTAGTCAAACTCATAGAAACGTAGAATAGAAGGGAGTTTGCTGAGGAATGAGGGAAGGAAGAAATGGAGAATTTTTGCTCAGTATAAAGTTTCTGTTATACAAGAAGAGTAAATTCTAGGTCTCTGCTGTAAAACAAAGTGCCTATAGTTAATATGGTGTTGTGCAGTTTTTTAAAAAATTGTTTTATTGTTGTTAATTACACTTGTCTGCATTTATCACCCACCACTCCCCATATCCCAGCCATCCCCACCTCCCTCCCCTGATTCCACCTTGCCCTTGGTTTTGTCCATGAGTCCTTTATGGTTGTTACTTATGCAGTGCAATCCCTATTAAAATACCAATGCCATATTTCTCAGATATAAAACAAACATTTCAAAAATTTATATGGAATCAAAAAATACCCTGAATAGCCTCAGCAATCTTAAGAAAGAAGAAGAAAGTAAGAGGAATCACAATATCTGATATCAACCATGGCTGGTGTAGCTCAGTGGATTGAGTGAGGGCTGAGAACCAAAGGGTTCACTGGTTCCATTCCCTGTCAGGGCACATGCCTGGGTTGCAAACCAGGTCCCCAGTAGAGGCCACGTGAGAAGCAACTGCACATTGATGTTTCTCTTCTTCTCTTTCTTTCTCCCTCTCTTTCCCTCTTTCTAAAATACATAAATAATATTTAAAAGATAATAAAGAGCTTATCTTAAAAAACAATATCTGATATCAAACTATACTACAAATCTGCTGTAATCAAAACAGTCTGGTACTAGCATAAGAACAGACACATAGATCAATGAAACAGAATAGGAAACCCAGAAATAAAACCAAGCCTCTACGTTCAATAAATATTTGACAAAGGTGTCATGAACATACATCAGGGTAAAAATAGCCTATTGAATATATGGAATTGGGAGAACTGTACTGGTACATGTAAAAAATAATGAAACTCAACCACCAAGTTACACCATATACCAGAATAAACTCAAAATGGATAAAAGGCCTAAATATAAGTTGTGACACCATAAAAGTCCTAGAGCAAAACATAGGCAAGAAAATTTCAAATATCCTACTTAGAATTTTTGCTAATATTTCTCCTAGGGCAAGATAAATAAAGGAAAAAGTAAAAAAAAAAATGGAACTATGTCAAATTAAAAAGTTTCTGCATGGTTAAAGAAATCATCACCAAAATAAGACTTAAATACTGAGATCAACCATATAAACTAAAAGTAAATTTATTTTTTATGTACATAAATGGTCTTTGTCCTGAAATCTTACATTTTACTTTGATATAAAATATAAAAAAATTTACAGAACAAGTAAATGTATTAGCCTGTTATTTGCCTTACCTATTAGTATTCTTAATATTTTATCATATTACATTCATATTTAATATAATGAAGTGTGTACTTCTAGAAAATATATGCAATAGATCAAAAAAAGATAGCAAAGATTTAAATCCTGGTTATATGAATAGGAACTGATTAAGACAATATTTTTAATATATTTATTGATTATGCTATTATTGTGGTCTCAGTTTTCCCCCTTTAACTATTCCACCCAGTATGCCCCATTCCCTCCAGCAGTTGCCCTCTCCTTAGTTCATGTGCATGACTCATGCATATAAATTCCCTGACTACTCCATTTCCTATACTGTTCTTAACATCCTCTTGTCTATTCTGTATCTACCAATTTGTATTCTTAATCCCTGGACCTTTGCCCCTGTTATCTCTCTTCGTCCTCCCAACTACTAACCTTCCATGTGATCTCCATTTTTATGATTCTATTTCTGTTCTGCTTGTTTGCTTAGTTCATTTTATAGAATAAACAGTTGATGTGAATTTACTGCCATTCTAATGTTCATGCTTTTGATCTTCTTTTTCTTAAATAAGTCCCTTTAACATTTCCTATAACAAGGGCTTGGTGATGATGAACTCCTTTAGTTTTGCCTCATCCAGGAAGCACTTTATCTGCCCTTCCATTCTAAATGATAGCTTTGCTGGATAGAGTCATCTAGGTTGTAGGTCTTTGCTTTTTCATCACTTTGAATACTTCTTGTCAGTATCTTTTAGCCTGCAAAGTTTCTTTTGTGAAATCAGCTGATTGTCTTATGGGAGCTCCTTTGTAGGTAACTATCTGCTTTTCTCTTGCTCCTTTTAAGATTATTTTTCTTTAAACTTTGGCATTTTAATTATGGTGTATCTTGGTGTGCTTCTCTTTGGGTCCAACTTCTTTGGAACTCTCTGTGCTTCCTGGACTTGTATGTTAATTTCCGTCACCAAATTAGGAAAGTTTTCTTTTAATATTTTTTTAAAATAAGTTTTCAATTTCTTGCTCTTTCTCTTCCCTGTCCAGAACCCCTATGATTCAAATGTTCATATGTTTGAAGTTGCGCCAGGGGCCCCTTAGCCTATCCTTGTTTGTTTTTTGGATTTTTTTTCTTCTTGCTCTTCTAAATGAACGTGATTTTTTTCTTATGTTACAAATTACTGACTTGTTTCTTGTCTTCATTGTCTTCATCCACTCCACTGTATCTTCCCTGTAAATTTTTCTTTATTTCACTTAGTGTAATATTCATTTCTGCTTGGGTCTTTTTTATGCTTTTTAAGTATCCAATGAGTTCTCTGAGCATCCTAATAACCATTCTTTTGAACTCTGCAACTGATAGATTGTTTGTACCCATTCTGTTTAGTTTTTTTTTTTTTAAGTTTTGTTTTGTTCTTCATTTGGGCCATATTTCTTTATCTTCTTATTTGGGCATCCTTCCTGTGTTTATTTCTATGTATTAGGTAGAGCTGCTCTGAATCTCTGTCTTAGTTTCATGGCCTATTGTAGAAAAGTGCACCAATATGTTGGATGAAATGGAGCCTTAGTAATCACCAAGGTGGGGCAACCCGTGTGAACTAGGTTGACAGAGTCTAAGATATGGTGTTGTTTCTCTGTGGCTCTATGTGGGAGCGGTCTCAGAAAGGGGACTATGCCATTGCTTGACTGCTGGAGTTTTGTCTGGAAGGAAGCTGTCCCCTGGTGCTTGCCCGAATGCCAGATACTCCCGTTTCTCCCTGTATGCTGCTAGTGCCATTCCAGTTGCTGCCGCAGTTCCGGATACCACGGGGAGTGATTCCGTGACAGTCCTAAGTTCATTGCAGGCCCTTTAAGAGGGGAGTTCTGAGAATCCTGAAGTTTCTTCCACCACCTCAACCCCCACTGGGTTTTATAGCTAGAAGTTATGAGAAATTATCTTCTGGCACTGGAACCCTGGACCAGGTGGTCTGGTGTGGTGCTGGGATCCCTCTCTCCTGAGTTATCCCTCCCAATTTTTATCCACCACACATGGGTGTGGGACCACGCATTCTGCATTTCTATGCCTCTGCACCTTAACACCTCTCCACGTGTCTCTGCAGGTCTGCCCCTCGTACTCATCTCGATGAATGTGACTTCTTTAATTCCTTGTTGACAGATTTCCATTCAGCTATATCATCTGACTATTCCGGATGATATTTGTTTTGTAGTCTAGTAGCAATTTTTGCTGTGGTGCAATGAGGCAAGATGTGTTTACCTATACCTTCATCTTGATTTGGTTAAGATAATATTAAGTTTTGATTTCATGTCTCTGAGTGTTCTAGGGCTTACATTATATTGTCATTTTATGTACTAAACTATTAAAGTGCATGTAAAAAATCTTAGGAGAATAGCAATTACATGTAAAAATACTATTTAATTTTTTGTGGTATGTATTAAACATGTATTACTTTTATCTTCTTACTATAAATATTCTAACTTTATTAACTAACAAATACATGTTTTTAAAAGAAAATTAAAATATCTTAAATTATTATTAAATAATAAAGTATTTATTAAATTATATTTTTTAAATCAGAAAATCAGAGTAATGGCAATTTACCTTAAATGGGAGTGGTTGAAAAATGTTTATGATCGAGTGATAAGTGAATAGAAATAAGTATTCAAATATATGATTAAGTGAAAGTGATGAACTAGTTTAAATCTGTATTATTTAGCAGGAAAGTATTGTTTCAGGATACTATGAATCACCTTAGGGTAGCTTTGGGGGTTTTGAGTGGCACAGCTCTAGAGTGTGAATAATTTATTATTTATTTTATAAAATCCTATTCTAATTCTAATTCACTTATATCTAAGAACTGTACTAGTTATCTAATAAGTTAAAAAACATTTTTGGTGCATTTGGAGTTCAAGGTATGAGTCTAAAAAGACAATGTGATTAGTTATCACTGGTAACATGCATGTGTGTATACACTTTCTACCTACACATTTTGCTCATTGTAAAAATCAGTGATGATGCAAACATTTTATCATTGGAGATGTACTTTTAGAACAATGACTATAACTCCTTGTTAAATATAAATATTTTGTCATTTTAATCACATTAGTGTGTTGGATGGAGACAACTTTAATTGCATAACAATTAAAAAATATCAGTTTCTGCTAAGATTATGGAGGCAAGCAACATAGCACATACTATTCAAAACAGTGGGAAAATATAATTTTGAGTGTCTGAAGCAGGCTTACTAAAATGGTATGAAGATTTCCAATCACAGATTATTCTGTTTAGCTTGTCTCAGTTCTATTTATCTTTCCTATACAGAATTTTAAACACTTAATTTTTTTATGATTATTCGATTAGTGCATTTAATTGATATCCTGAAGTAGACGGGGCCTGATCCTTCTCTGCCCACTATTATGTGTCCGAACCTTTTTTTCTGGCATGTAGCAAATAAACACCCAGTAAATGATTATTGCCTACATGCTTGATCAGGTGGCTGTGTTGGTAAGTATAGCACTAGGAAGAACTACATTGCTATAATGATTTCTTTCTAAATACTTCTTCCACAAAGTTTCACTCTCAAATGAAATTCATGGGAGGAGGAGTTGGAATGCAAAATTTCATATTCTGAGCAAACTTCAAAAAAGACATCTGTTATCAGGGACTGTATA
Organism: Artibeus jamaicensis; assembly: GCF_021234435.1. Classification (NCBI taxonomy): domain Eukaryota; kingdom Metazoa; phylum Chordata; class Mammalia; order Chiroptera; family Phyllostomidae; genus Artibeus; species Artibeus jamaicensis. The sequence goes on from NW_026521954.1 coordinate 6,563,039, forward strand.
GATTTGGTTCAATCATAGGAACAAGAAAAGATATGATAAATTTATTTTAGTTTGAAAAGAATAAATTCTTTCAATACATGTATTATTTTCTAAATCCATTCTCTCAATAGTTTGTAAGAAATTTTTGGATTTTGGTTTTCTTTAGATATATCCAACACTAGAGTACCTACCACTCCCTGCTGCTATTAGTATAATTGGTCAAATCACTGACTGAACCAACAACATAAAACCCTTGACTACAACTTCCAATGACCAGATAGATTTTCCTTGTTTATAATAATTGATCTCTCTGGATATCCTCAGAAATAATGACACTTGATATGAAAAAATTTTCAAATGCTAATACAGTATTTAAAATAGGGTATGCAGAAAGACTATCCAGCATTCAAGCACTACATAGTTAGAAATAAACTCACTCTTTGAACAAAGATTATTATTATTTTTTTAGAGGTTATCTTTTTTTTTTGCATTCCTCCAAGAGAAAACTTTTCTTTTTTCTTTTTTTTAAATAAATTGTTGGTGACTACAGCCCTGAGAGAACTTCTAAGTTACCAGGAACTTTTTATTTGTGTTGTGTAGTTTTACTTTTATTTAATCCTTGTATTGTTCAAATCTTTGGGTATATGTTTTATAATTCATATCAATGACACAATTAAAAGCAAAACATGATAACCTGTTATGTAAATGTGAAAAACAGATAAAGAATTACCCTTTCTCTGAGTAGTTCTGTACACAATTAGTTCAGCCATTGTAAACACAACAAGGATAGTTTCCACAATATTGCTGTAACCTGGCAGCCAAGGAGAGTGGACTGGAATGCACATGCCTGAACAATGATGACTTCACTGTACTACTCACTGGGGGTGGTAGACACCATTGAGTGAGCATGTGTACTGTGTGGCTGTCACATTCAAAATGACTGACTAGAGCAACAAATCTGTGTTACATTTTATGTTAAGCTTCAACATTCCTCTTCAGAAACTATTTGGATGATTCAGAAGGCCACAGCTCTGGAGAACTATTGATTCACAGCTTCTTTAAGATAACACACCCACTCATGCATCACATCTTGTGCAGAGATTTTTGGTAAAACATCAAATCACCCAGGTGACTCAGCCCCCCTACAGTCTATATTGCTCACTCTGTGACTTCCGGCTTCTCCCCAAACTACAATCACCTTTGAAAAGGGAGAGATTTCAGGCTGTTGATGAGATTCAGGAAAATAGGTCAGGGCAGCTAATGGCAATTGGGTGAACTGTGTGGGGTCTCAAGATGCCTACTTTGAAGGGGACTGAGGTGTCATTTTTCTATCTACTATGTCTCTTGTATTTTCTTTCATAAATGTCTCTATTTTTCATATTACATGGCTAGATACCTTGTGGAATGACCTTGTGTATCTGAGTGTCATATTGAGAAATACACAGGAAAATGTTGTATTTTATGCATGCTACTAGTTAATCTAAAATTTAGTATTAATCTAATATTACTGTGATTGTAGTTTGCACTGTCTTTCATGTTGGTTGTGTAGATGTGTAACACACACACACACACACATATATATATATATATATATATATATGACAATGGAAGCCTTTGAAAATATATAAAAAAATGCAAATTATGAAAGTTCAATGACTACAATATATTTTTTCAATTTAACATAAGTAACACATTGCATCCTCTAAATAATGCTAAAAACACATAATCAGTATCTATAAATCTTTGATAACTAGTAGCTCATTAAATAATAGATGAAGTAAAAGTATATTGCCAATTTTGTTTAATGCATGTGCACACACACACATATATATACAACTGCCACCACCACCACCACCACCACCAAAACTTGACTTAACAATAGTCTATTTGCCTGAATTTAAAAGTTATATTGTAACTCTTAAATTTTTTGACTTTATGTTTATTATTACCACAGTCAGAGGCAGAATCACATTAATAGTAGTTTGCATGTAATGGAAACCATTTTTACTACTTAAAGTGAAATACTGTATGTGATGTTACTTCCTCATTATACAGTGCATCTGTAAATACTGTTAGCAAATAGAAAAAAATAATATTACAAAAGAAATTTGTAAGATTTAATTAATCGCTGATTCAAGAAAAAGTTAAGACAAAATATGCTCGCACAACTAAATAATTTTTTATCAGTTTTATACAGTTTAATTTGGCCCTGTGAAAGTTCTCATTTGTGTGGTAACTAATTTATACTCAGTTACTAAACAGGCTTATTATGGCATTTTTAAAGTAAATTCACCTTATTTGACTAAAAATACAGTAATGACGTTTGCTTGATAGTTGCTCAGTAAATATACATCTCATAAAAAGCTAGAGGAATAATAATTACATCATAAATAATTTCCCTTTGCAAGTGTAACTTACATTTTTCCTGAAAATATGTGTACTAAGCTTCTGAATGTTCAGTGCTTTGGAGAGAGAGTGCTGTGACCTCACTTAGCAATTAGTTTTCTTTCTATGCTCCATAAAATTAAAGAGATTTACAAATCAAGTGAAAATACTTTTATAATGATGAGCCATATGGCACTTGGCTTTACCATATTTATGCTTAGCAGAGAGTATAAAATTACAGTTCTTACATTTTCTTTATAAAATGAGATTCTACTTTTATTATGCTCACAAATTAGCAAGAGGAAAATAACAAACAACAAGAAGTTTCAGGTATTTGAAAAAATACACTCTGCTGAAATCTCACATTTTTCCTAAATTGTTTTGGTTTAGAAATACCAAAGTGTTTATAAACATAAAATTTAAAGTGTTTATAAACATGAAATACTATGTTTATTAAAAAATGTTTTCTGGGTGAACTCCATGACACAATTTGCTTGGCTTGGAAAGCACTTACTCCCAGTCTGACAGTGTCCTTAAAGGGACAGAAATGGAAGCACCACCCTTGATCTCTCGCCTACGCCTCTCTTCCCCTGAATCTATTCAGTCTTATTGAGGGATATTTAATACATCATTCAATGAGATTGTATATGCCTATCACCAAGTAAATTTTAATCTCTTAAATGACATGGAGAAGTAGAGTATGTACAGGAAATACGGTAGATTTAGCTAATAACAAGATGAAAACACCATTTGCTAGTTGTATGGTTATTTGTAACCACACAAAATGTAAGTAATTTACATTTTCTGCTTGGGGACAGCTCATATGGTTTAAAGGCCTTGGAAAAGAATATCAATGTTTTTCAAATTATGATAGGGAACCACAGGAGTATTTTAAGCAAAAATTGTTAACCTAGTGGATATAAAATAAATCCCTTCTACCTCTTAGCCATTGGCCACAGTAGAGCCAGTATAATGAAACGGTTCTGGGAGAGCAATGATGGAGTAGGTTGGTGTTAACAGGTAAAGGCAGGGCAGTGTCCTGCATCACATCACAGCTCGAGAGGGTGAAGAGGGATTAAACTGTTCATAATGTTCCAGAAGTCATGGGTTGAGTGGAAACTGAGGTTACTGTGTTGATGCACAGCTTTATTTTCTATATAAATGGGCATAATTACTTTATAAACCTAACCATACCAATTTTTTGAGGTATGATTAAAACTTTATCACTACCATGCACATTTTTAAAAAATCACCATAGTTCTTCTTTGTACTGTCTTGGTTATGTATTCTCAATTTGAAAATTATCATAGCATGTCCTCATCTCAAGCAGCAAAAAACAATATGTTTATAAGTGGAATTATTTTCTCTAGGAAATGCACTATATATGTTTATAGTGTATGTGTGTATATATACATATACATATATATATAATACAGCTATACTTTTAATAGCAATGTATATGCTATTTTGTTTTTGCACAATCAATACTTCATAGTTAGAACTCATTATTTTGAGTTACTATACTCACAAAATGATAAATTACTTTCACCATCTTTAATCCTATCTGGTTTTGAATATAAATCCAAGTATCTTTTTATAATAAGTATAGTGCTGAACTGTGAATATCATGGTCATTACACTGAATTTAAGACTTAAAAATGTATGCTAGTTTCAGAATAAATACAATAAACCCTCAGGTATTTTCTGTTGCACAGAAGGCAATATAAACCAGGGAAACTTTCTAGTCATATTTGTATTTTTCAAAAGTCAGAAAGACTAGCTTTGCATGCATATAACAATGTGCTATCATTTGGTAATGCTAATAGAAATGATTAAAGCAAAAATGTAAATGTAATCAGTTTTAAAGCATCTGAAGACTCATAATCTAAGATATAAATTATAGGCTTTCCATGGCTGTTGAAAACTTAATAGCCTTTATTTCTAGAATACATACTATGTTGAAATTGTGATGTTTTACATGACCTAATGAGAATTCTAACCAGAGTATTTCTAAAAGGAAGTATTGATTCACACCAGGTCAACCATGATAAAGACCTGTTCCTACAGCTATCTAAATTACTACATGAATCCATTCTCCTGTCAAAAGTAACTTACTGCAGTTGGCCTTTTGTACCTTTTAAACAAAATGTAAGTGGACTATTCCCATCTATAAAGGGATTAGGTCTTTCATACATAGATTTGTCTTTTATATTTTATTTTCAGGAACTCCCATAGTGATGTCAGAATGATCAGGTTCATCAACATCTATCACAAAGACTATTTGTAAACTTTAAACTCCCTCTTGGGAGAACAGTGATTTTTCACTGACTTTAGTTTTTGCTCATATAAGTTCTAAACTAACTTTACTGATAGTGCAATCTGTCAGTCCTTTCCCATCTGACTGTCAGGAATCATAAAAGTGGTGAAGTTTAAAAAAATGGGGCCTGTTGATTCCTATACTGTGTTCATGAAGATAATCTTTCTCATTGCCTGAAATACTTGGATATGTTGGTATGGTATGTGACAAAAATGATAAAACATTTGAGCATAAGTTAATTTTACTTGAATTCTGACCAATTTATAGAAGAACAAAGAAATAAGTGAGGGCTGAGTCACGTACAAGGGACGTATCAGGGTACCATATGGCGTTGTCCGGAGAGACCGCATTTGGCTCCATTGACAATTTTTTAAAAAATTTTATTTAGTTATTTTTCAAGTACAGTTTTTTTGTTTATTTCTCCCATCCCAGCCTCCCTCCCATTTCCACCCGCCTTAGTTCTCATCCCTGTGTCCTTCCTATTTGTTCCTCCAAATCCCTCCCCCCTTTTCCCCTTAACTTTCCTTCCCTCTCCCCTCTGGTCACTGTCCCCTTGTTCTCTATTTCAGTGTCTTTGTTTTTATTCTGCTTGCTTGTTTGTTTTGTTGTTTAGCTTCCTGTTAAAGGTGAGATCATATGGTATTTGTCTTTCAACACCTGGCCTATTTCACGCAGCATAATGCTTTCCAGTTCCATCCATGTTGTTGCAAAGGGTAGTAGCTCCTTCTTTCTCTCTGCTGCATAGAATTCCATTGTGTATATGTACATCTGACAATTTTTTTCTAGACCCTTTTAACACATTTCTCCATTTCATGATGGGTGATTTATGAATGTACCTGCCCCCATCATGCTGAGTATTCAGCAATTTTTGACCAAAAATGACATGACCCCCATGCCCACCCTCCTTACACAGTCATTCTCACAAGTGACTACTTTTCCCCTCAGATGAAAAAAGTCCTCCAAGGGAAGTGTTTTGCTTGTGTGGTGGAGGTGAAGCAAAAAAAATGGCAAAAGTGCTAAAACACATTAAAATTGATGAATTTAAAAACTGTTTTGAGCAGTGGAAAAACCGTCTTCATCAGTGTGTTGCTTCAAATGGACAGTACTTTAAAGGTGACTGAAAGAATAAATACACAATTTTTTTAAAATGAATTCTGTTTTGGGGGGTTTCCCCCCTGTATTGTGGATATTGATGAAGATATCTGTATCAACTAAATCCTTGATTCTCAGCATCAGTTCCTAATTTGAATGGAAGACCTAAGTAATAAAACATGCATTTTGGGTGCTCTTGTTAGAAGCAGTTTTAATATTTACCACTCTAGTGAAAACTATTTTTATATATCTAGATGAAAAAGTTCATGATAAAATCTGGCTTGCAGAATGAAGTCAGGCTGGAAAAATGGTTAATAATTGTACCTGAGTAGATTTAAAAGGCTGCTGTCACCATAGGGATGGAGGACAGATTCTGTCATGAATGAGATACATGGGTGAGGGGACGGGGCACAACTGTCACAATATATTTTCAAATGAAATGTATCACGATGAAAGATGGCTGAAGTGAGAAGAAGGAGTTATCTCTATGGGCATTTTAGTCAACCAATATTCTAATAAGTTATAAGGTATAGAGAAATGCATTGAGATGCAGAAGAATAACTGTGTTTTTTAAAATTCATGTTCTTTAAAGGCTACTCTTAAGTGAAATCACTTATTTTTTTCCAATGGAGACTGAAGAGCGTGACTATAAGTTATACCTTACAGTGCCTTCATTTTTTATTGTTTCATACAAAGTGCTAAATATTTTGTGTATTTGTGGTAGAATATTTCTCAGACTTTACTATCAAACTATATAGAACTGCCCTTTATATTTTCAAAAATACTTTAATAATCATTAATTTAATATTAATTTCTACTTAGTTCTACTTATTACAAGTAAATATAAATATTTAGTGGTAACAGTTACAGGTAACATCAGCAATATTTAATTTGTTTTAATACTAATTGATTATCCCCACTTTCTATTAGTCTCCATTTTGTTGTTTACAGGGTGTGTGTGTGTGTGTGTGTGTGTCTGTGAGACAGAGAAAGAAATTTCCCATGTGTATTCCCATGTGTATGTTCATGTCACACTCTCACCCATGTACACACCAACTTCATCATCACCTCTTGATCTCTACACCTCTCTGTATATCCATAGAGTGTGTCTAATGTCACCCGCCTCCAGGTTACTCTCCCCAATGCAGCATGTGTGACATGCATTCTAACTGGGAATATTATCTTTACTTCATATGTAATATAATTTACTTTCTAGTGCTTTTAGTTTAGAAGCCAGAGTTGTTATCGAACCTACAATACTTTGTTATTTGACCCTGCAGGCACCACCAGGCTCATTTTTCAACATAAATTTTTCTTCCTATCAACACTCTGATCATAGCATCTTTTAATTTGTGTGCTGCATTCTGTTCCATTCATGGTCATTGCATATGGGGTTCCCTCTTCCTAAGACATGATTCCTGAGGTCTATGCTTGGCTGACATCTCCTGTGCCCTGAGATCTCAGTGACACTTCCTTTACATGGCCTCATAAAAATCTAGTGTGTGTCCTTCAAGGCTGATGTGGCCATTGTTCCAATCTGTTTTTCTCTCCAATGTGATGGGTAACTGAGGACTTGCTATCTCTGCCCTTCTCAGCATTCCTAGGAATAGTTCATTGACCAGAATATCATTTAACTATGTATGTTACATGAAAGAATAAAGATATGATAGGAGAACCATTGTATGAAGCTACCATGTTAGGCATGAAGTGCCACATTTAATCCCTTTCCTTCTGTCTCATGAGTATGGTCGTCCGACAGATATTAAATGTTGCAGAGCTGCCACAGTAGCCGTGCTGCTGCTGTGCAATGGCTGCTGTTGCTCCTATTTCTTACTAAACTCTCTGTTCTCTCAAAGCTCCTGTCAGGTAATTGTCCACGCAATGTTAGTATTGCCATGTGTTGGTCTGCTGTGGCTAGCCCATGGCTTATATTTTATTTCCTCAACCAGGTTCCTGTTATTAGCCCAGGAAGTTTTTCATGCCCTTCATCATGGACAAAGTGATATCTATGTATTTTTAAAGATTTTATTTATCCATTTCTAGACAGAGGAAAAGGGAGGGAGAAAGAGAGGGAGAGAAACATCAATGTGTGGTTGCCTCTCGAGCACCAGCAATGGAGAACTGGCTCACAACCCAGGCATGTACCCTGACTGGGAATCAAACCAGTGACCCTTTGGTTCATAGTCTGGTGCTCAATCCACTGAGCCATACCAGCAATGGATATGTTTATTCTTGCCTTTGCTTTTATCTTTGCCCAGCTTGGATTCTATGATCCAGAATCATCTTGACCCTATAGCATATTTACTAAAACTATTAGTTTATCCTGTTTGCTAAACCACAATCTTAATAAACTCAACTATTGTTTTGCATTGAAGTAGCTTAATGACTGAAAAATATTTTATAAGCTGGAATTTGTTCCATGATAATAGCTTTCCTTACCATTTGCCAGGCTAAACAGTTACTTTTCACAGTATTCCTTCGAGATACATTTCTTTTATCACCACATCCAGTGAAATTTTCAATTTCACTTCATTTATTCACTCTTTGCTACAGTGATTTCATAGTACCACTGAACTTGATCTCTGCCCCTTTACTCTTGGTGGAAGACCTTGCCTCATATTCACAGAACTGAAGCCATCTGATGGAACTTCCCTCCTTCCTGCCACTATTTCTTCCAGCATCTCTGAAGGTTCTCTTTTCTTTCCTTCTGTTCTAGTGGCAAAATGTTCTCTACCAGTCAGGGCAAAATTTTTCCACATATGTCCTGGAACCTACCCACTTCTCTTCATATGGCTGCCCTTGTACATGATACTGTTTAATGACCTATATGTCATTCTTTTATACAATTAGTTTCTTCCTCTTTCTGGATCTTTTAATTAACTCTCAATATTCACATATGTGCTTATGGCTCCCATCGTTAATAAAAGAAAGGAAAAGATGTTAGACATCATGTCCTCTTCCAGCTCCCTTCCACTGACAGCCAGGCTTCAAAGAGAAAAAGACAGCACCCATAATTTCTATTCCTTCATTGCCAGTTCCTCTCTGTATTCCCTCATCGTCTTATTCCCCCAAGACCTTCTCTTTTTACTTTACAATGTTTACCTAGATGATTTAATCTCCTCACAATTTGTCAAAAAAAACCCACAACTCTATTATATTGACTTTGATCTGTAAATTTCTTTTGTATTTTTAATATTGAAAGTGTATTTGTAATTTGATTGAACATCATGTTTCTATTGGCAGTTTTTGTTTGTTTTTTTATTCTTTCTGAGTGGTAGAAAAACTATAATGGTACCTACACAATCTATAGCATCTTCTGTATGAAAAAAGACAACATTGTTCTAAGCCAACATCCTGATTCTTTCTCAATCCCAAACCTAGAAGTTACATGCAAGTGTTCCTCTACATTTGTGTTCAGATTTCTCTCAAATGTTCTGTGTTCATCACATTAAAAAAGCAAAGGCTTTGTTTGGGTGCTTTATGCTCCAACTCCAGTCTTGACAATGAAAAAAAAAAGCCTTGATTTTTAGAAACCACAAGTCATTATCAGTATTTGTTTTAAATCTACATTCGGTCACTTGGCAGTTCTGTCTCCAATACAATTATTAGGGAATTATTTACTAACACATTAGTTTTTACACATACATTACCCTAATCTTATTAGAAACCCAAATAAAAACTAAGAGTTTGTCATCACTAATATCCTCAATTTAACCATGGGGGAATCAAGACAGCATTTTTAAGGTTATGCAGCCAGTTAAATTGGAACCCCAAATATGATTTAAATACTTTAGGATCTGTGCTTTGTTATTTTTTTCTCACACCTTTTACCTAATTCATCAGGAAATCCACCCTTACCCCCTTCTGCTAATTCTGTACACTGCACACAAATGATCATTATTGATGCTTTTTCTGCTTAAATTCTTCAGTTTGTTCCCATGTAAGATACAGCTTATAATTCTTAAAATAATAAAAAAGCTCCTTTTTACAGAAGTTGTCTCCATTTAAAATTAATTACAAAGGATTGCACGGAGTAATTACAACAGTACGTGGAGTAATGACTCCCCTCTACACCAAAGATTTCTGTGTCCTCATTTGTGGAATTTGGAGATTAGGTTTCATGGCAACGAAAAAAATTAAAGTTGCAGATGGAATCAAGGTTGATAATCCCTGACATTAAAAAAAAAAAAAAGAAATCACTTTGAATTATCTCAGTGGGTGTAGTATAACCCCAAGGGCTTTTAAAAATGGAAGAAAGCATTGGAAAAGGAAATCAGAGACTTACATTGCTGTCATTTCTGAGGAATAGAGCCGTGAACCAAGGGAAACACGTGGCCTCTAGATGCTAGAAAAGACAAGGAAACAGATTCTCCCACAGAGACTCTCGAAAGGGCAAATGCACCATCTTCATTTTAGCCTAGTGTGACTCATTTTAAACTTCTGAGCTTCATAAATGTCAGGTAATAATTTTGTGTTGTTAAGCCACTCGGTTTGTGGTTTTGTTAAAATGGCAATCAGAAACACATGGTGATATTTCTTTAAAGCATTTATTCATTCATTCATTATTCATTCAAAACATGTGCATTGTGCAGTTGCTGTTACATATTCCAAAATGTATATTCGGTCATTTAAAAAATACTCTAATTTTCTAAGATATACATATTTTTAGAAAATATTGTTTATTTTAAATGGACATATGAAATAAAAGATGCTAGCATGCCTATTACAGTGTTGGTTCTGGTACTTGGATGAACATTGAGGAATGAACAAAGAGTTAAAATCACCCATGCCCTCTCTCCTCTCCTGTGTGGCAAGAGTGATCTTGTGTTAAAAAGCTCCAACAACAACAAAAACCCACACAAGACAAAGTAGCATCTGTGTTTTGGGGGAATGTAAAAGGAGGGAAAAAATTGAGTTATGAGTCAATGAGAAATACAAAGGCAGATATGTCCATGTTTTTAAAAGAAATAGCAGACTGTGACAATGGGTACATTTTCCAAGTATTACTTTAGAACACTGTCTAATATGTAGTTATAAAGCAACTAGTAACAAGCACATATAGGGCTATCAATATTTCCTTGTATTTTAATATATTTACATTAGTGAGTTGTGATCTTGAGAGAAAACTGTGTTTCCTTATTATATAAACAGATGCATTTATTTTCCTTGCAATTGAATTTAGTAATTGAAATGATGAGACATAACAAAGCAGAATTGTTGCCTTCTCTCTCTTTTCTATTTTTATTTTATATTATAATCAGTAGCAAGCAAAGAAAATAATTTTAGTAAATTGTTTCTTATTAAAAAATAACAAACATGAGTATTTTCAGATGAGGAAAAATAAATATCACCTCTAATTTTATTTTAGATTATGCAATATGAAAACAATTCTACTTCTGCAACAGATAAAATAATAAAATAAAACTGATACTACACAAATATATAATGCTTCTCTCCTATAAGGAAATGTTGATATCTCCAATAAGGAAACTAGATTATTTTCCCTATTTTACAATATAATATTAAATTAATGTCATGTTAATTAATCTATACTAAAGGAAATAAATTAATTATAAAACTTTGTACATTGTTAGCTAAGAACATTCACTGTTTAATGTTTGTGATTTTTGGCCTGTACAGTAAATCAGACACATTGATAATTAATCAATATGAATCTCTATCATTTAAATTAAACTGATGACATCATATAACTTAAAAGTGCAATCTGTATTATATGCAACATCTTTAAACCAAACTAAATTATTATTTACTAATAATTTACTAATTATTTAGTATTATTAATTATTTACAAATAAGTATTATTTACTAATAATTACTAAATTATTATATTATTCTTAAACATATTTATAATTTTTAAAGTACTTTTTGTTCTTTACTCTTGTCACCTATATATTATTCTACCACTTGTTACTCTATTATTTGTCTAAATATCTGATTATACTTTATATAAATTGAATATTTCAGTTGCTGGCATATAATGAGACCTCAACCAAATGTAGTAGTAATAGAAATAGGGGTAGTATTATTAGAAGTGCTAGTAGTAGGAGTGCTTTTGGTACTTTTTGCCATAATTCTTATAATATACTTTATGTTAACTAATGACATATACATTAAAGCATATGTTATGATGCTTACAATTGTTCCCTCAAATTGTTCAAGTTATGGAGAAATTATATATTATGAATAATAAAGAAAACATATTCAAAGTCACAGTTTTTAATCAAATATAATTTGAATGATACTTAATACTCTTATTATATGCATATATTATCCTAAATGTGCAAATTTGACAATTTCAAGCAAGTGATCTGATCAATGTCAAACCTCAGACTTCAGCTAAGAAAGTGAAAGAGATAAACTCACTGGACACTTCATTTGCCCGGAGTCCCTACTAAAGATTCTGAATCCTTAGGCTGAGGAAAACTAGGAGACTAACATTCTCCTCGTTTCCAGCATGAGCTATATTCTAGCTTAGTGTTTTGTATGGCTGATATGTATATCTTCCTTATGTTGTGGAGACAGTGCCTGTTTTAGGTATATGGTGTTACCTATTTTAAAGAAAATTGGTTAATAGGTGTAATGGTTAATTTTATGTCTCTGTTATACTGAGCTAAGGGATTTCCTGATCGCTGGGAAAACATTATTTCTTGGTATGTCTGTCTGTTTCCTGAAGAGATTAGTATTTGGGTGGTAGACTGACTGAAGAAAATCGGCTTTACCAATGCCAGTGAGCATGATCCAATCCACTGACTAGAGTGGAAAGATTGAGAAAGGGTGAATTCGCTCTCTGGTTAAGCTGTGTTGTCCATCTTCTTCAGCTCTCAGACTTTAACCAGTGCTCCTGGTTACCAGTTCTAGGTTTGACCTAGCACAACACCTTTGGCTTTCCTGATCTCCAGCCTGCAAACGGCAGATAGGCATCTGCCATCTGCAGAACGGCATCTTCTCAGGCTCCATAAGCTCATGATTTAATCAATCCCTCATAATGAATCCCTTTCTACATAGCTATGTATATTCTACTATTTCTTTTTCTTTAAAGAACCCTCAAGCTCTCTTCAAATACAATATTCTAGTTCTCTTCTTACTGCACAGAAGTAACCAATAAATATGTTTGAGCATCTCATCCTCCTAAGTATTTATAATTTTACTGATTATGCAAGTGATCACAAAGAATATATGATATGCTTTTAAATTCTACATAAGTGGAATAATGCATTTATAAACCTTAATTCAAAGTACACTTTCAAGATTTCTTTATGTTGGTGGCTAGTATTTTTTATTTCATTAGCCCTTTATTATACTTTTTAGGTCATGTAGGAAGAGAAGAGAATAAGAACTATAACCACATATGACATTCAAAACATTGGTTAAAGTATTTTTATTCTAGAGTTGGCATTTTAGAATGAGTATCGGGAATGTATTTTGCTGAACTCTCAAAATAGGGATGGAGAGACTACTTTTATTAAAATGAATTGACTTGGTCATAAATTAAATTTAATTAGAACATTTTCTACCACAGAGAGCTGCATGAAAACAAAGGCTTAATTAGAGCAACACTATAAAATTATTTGGTTCTAACACATTTTTAAAATTGTATTTGTCCCCGCTTTATAGAATACTCTGTGCTGTGGGAGCTTAGAAAGATATGACAGATTCTTTCTCAAGACCTTGTAAGGAAGTCATGGCTTAGAAATAAGAAAAATGTAAGAGAACTCTTCTCAGTGGTACTAACAATTAATTAACCAATTATTTTATATGTGCGATTAAGATAATTTTATCATTGTATTATTAATGTATCTTGCAGGAAAAAATATAGTGATACAGGCTGTAGCAAGTAATGAGTCTTCTTTTATATTTAATTGGATGATTGGGAAGTCAGAGGTCTCTCTGCTTTGTGTTCAGTCTCTATTTCAAGTCTTTTTTCTTTTTATTTGGACTTGTCATTACATTCATTGACTCAACAAATATTTTTTTAATGTTTTCTATGCAGTATTAGTTCCAAGGGAAGCACATATTTATAGAACTTTTCTTTTTTTTAAAGATTTTATTTATTTTATTTTTAGGCAGAGGGGAGGGGAGGGAGAGAGAGAAGGAGAGACCTGGCCTGCAACACAGTCATGTTTCTTGACTGGGAATCAAACCAGTGACCCTTTAGTTCACACTCTGGTGCTCAATCCACTGAGTCCCACCAGCCAGGGCTTTTACAGAAATTTTTGAAGAGTTCTAAATCTAGTGGGGAAGGAGATAACATTGATATCTCCCTCTATATGGATTAAAGAGTTATGTCTCTTAATGTAGAGAATGTGAACTCTATGAATTGGTCATGACTATGGGATCCCAGGTCTCTAGATCAGAAAACTGTATCCCCAGTATTTCTACCCAGATTTCTAGGAGTGAAGGGTATGTCCCTGTAACTCCTCTTGCTTCTGGAAAGAGTACTCATGGCCATTCCCCCCACTCTAAAATACAGCTAACAAAATCTGCTGTGGTACCCTCTGGTCATCTCCTTATAATTTTCCCCCTGTGTTTTACATCAGTTTCCATAAGAAATCCTTTCTCATCCTGGGACTATTACCAACATTTTTTCCTTCATAAAAGACCCCCTTACATTTTCTACACAGCAGAATCCACTTTGTACAGTACACAGAGACTGAAATAGGTACAGAAAACCTGTGTTCCAGTCTTGGAATTAAAACTACACTGTGACCTTTGGGTCCACTTTGAACTCGTTTTCCCATCGTACAATGGAGATAACAGTCCTTTCATGCTCAGTAGTTATTGTAAATGAAAAATCAAATTATGATCATGAACTTGTTTTGAAAATTCTTAGTCACTATTCAAAGATATAATAATGTATAAAGAATTGGCAAGTATTAATATATTTATTTTTTTACTGATTTTAGAGAAAGAGAAAAGGAGAGGGAGATAGAAAGAGAAAGTGAAAGAGAGGGAGAAACTGAGAACTATTGATTTGTTGTTCCATTTATTTATGAATTCATTGGTTGATTCTTGCATTCTTGTCCTGACCCTCTGACCAGGGATTGAACTGACTAATGTCACAAAGGCCAACGGAACATTCCAGTGCAGGCAGGGGCTTTTATGATCTGGGAAGGGGAAGGCAGAACAAAGAAGCAAAGGAGACCGGAAGGAGGGAGAAGGTTGTGGGCTCTCCACTGAGGGTGCCTTGCGTGATTCAGCACATCCTGCTCCCATGACCATCTCAAAGCATGTAAAGCAATGGTTTGAGTTTTTATCATCCTGTTTTTTGATTTGAAGGTCAGCAAACCCCCTGGAGCAAAAATGCCTCAAAGCTGAAGTCTGCTTCCTTTGAAGTTAGCTGTTAGAGCAACAATTTTCAGCTGGTAATCCATGGCACACTGGTGTGCTGCAAGAACTTTTAAAACATGCAACAGCTGATTATTTAGTCAGGGGCACTGACAACTTTCCCCTTAGACTGTCAAATAAAACAGTGACAACAGCCATTCAGTGTGAATTAATCAAAATCATACCTATGTTTGTCAGGTACATGGCAAAAATATATATATATAATATATATATATGTATAAACCAAATATATATATATAATATATATATATAATATATATATTTTGGGGGGGTTGCTACAAATTTGTTAGTTTATGTGCACCATTAGATGAAAACAGTTGAAAACCACCATCTAGAATCTCTTAAGCAAACAGGTTGTTTTTCCATAGCTCTGTGTGAATTTATCAGTCATCATTCACAGAAACAATATTAAAACCTGATGGGGGTGGGTTACAAAAACTGTAAATAGTATTATCTTTGTATACATGATACCAACCTAAATGTCATGGGATGTGTCTTTTAAATTAAAATAAAACTTATTAGAGCATCAGTCAGAGATATTTAGTGATCATTAATGGAGCTGTTATAGACTTTTTAAAAGGAAACTGAAATAGTCATAGCCCTAGAATAAACTTGAGACCTTGTTTATTATCCGAGACTTGATTTTGTGCTATAATTACTTTAGAATCCCAATTAAGATTCAGGCTAACAAAATGATTGAGCTAGATGCGTGAATAAGCCTGAAACATGGGCAAAGTGAATTCTTTGATAAATATATCCTGTTGATTTCATTTCTGGGGGAATCAGCACTAATTTCAGATCCTTTTTCATTGAACACCCACAAAGTAGACACTGGGGGACAAGAATGAAAGCATGTGCCTTCAGATAAGAAAAAAGACTTTCTAGGTGCTAATTTATGACTTGTAATTAACAGCAATGTTGTTTACTCTGGGTGTTTTAGTCTCCGTAACTTTGAAACTCTTCAGTAATTCGAGATTACTAAATATCAATTCAATGCTTGGAAAAGTGTTCTGGGAGAAAAAAGAAAAGGGAAAAAAGAAAGAAAAGATAAATGTGACCTCTGACGCTAATGAGCTTTCTAGTCAATCAGAAAGATAAAAGACAGGAAAGTCATTAATTGAGCTCCACCTAACTTCTAAGAAATGGGAAAAGCACTATTCTAGCTTATTTAATTGATGTAATGCAGTTTAGCAGTAGGATATTGTAATCCCTCTCACTTATCTCATAATCAAGATTAGAAAAAGGATATTTTAATCCCTCTTTTGCAGATAAACGAATTCAGTTGAAAGGCACATAAAACAACTCTCATTGCTATTTTAATATACATTGTCCAGAATACATAGTCTGCTAAAATAAGAGCAAATATATGTATATGAGTTCAGTCCAGAAAAAGTCCAGCCATTGTTAATATAATGAGAGTAGTTTGTGGGACATCCATGTAATCTGGCAGCCAAGCAGAGTGGACTAGAGTGCACTTGCTTGGACAATGATGATATCACTGTACTGGTCAGTGGGGGTGGTAGATGCCCTTGAGTGAGTGTGTGTATTATGTGGCTATAGCATTCAAAGTGACTGATTGAGGAGAGCAACAAATCTACATCAAATTTTGTGTTCAGTTTGCATGTTCCTCCATGGAAACTATTTGAATGATTCAGAAGGGCACAATTATGGGCAACTGGTGATTGGCAGCTTCATCAAAACAGCACGCCTGCTCATGCATCACATCTCGTGCAGAGTGTTTTGTTGAAACTGCACATCACCCAGGTGACAGTCCCCCAGTCCCCCTATAGGCCAGATGTGGTGCCTTGTAACTTCTGGCTTTTCCCAAAACTAAAATCACCTTTGAAAGGTAAGAGGTTTCAGACCATGAATAAGATTTAGGAAAATACAACAGGGCAGCTGATGACAATTGGGAGAACTGTGTGAGGTCCCAAGGTGCCTTCTTTGAAGGGAACTGAGGCATCATTGTCCTATGTACAATGTCTCTTGTGTCTTCTTCAATAAATGTCTCTATTTTTCATATTACATGGCTGGATACCTTCTGGACAGACCATATACACACATGTATGCATGTACACATGCACATATATACATGCATATATAATGTACAGTATATATACACACATATACAAGCACACACAGAGATAAACCTTAGAATATAGTATAAAACCAAATTTTATGACATATGTTACAAGTTACCAATGTACTTTGTAGGCATGTTCCAAAAAGCTGAAATTAATTTAAGATTCTACATTTAACTAATAAGGCATCTCCATTTTAAATGTACAAAGAAAATATAAAAGAAAAACTGAAGAGTAGAGAAATGTCTGAAATTTTCTATGGTTTATTTTGTGAATAAAATAATTTTGATAAAAATTTTACTGAGTACTATGTTTTAGATGTTGAAGAGAAATTTAAAGGTTAAGAGTGCATTAAAGTTTGTTAATTATCTCTCTCAAGGCCTAAAGTTTATAGCAACAACATATATCTTTTATAAAATTGCTGGGAGTAGCTGGAACTAATCCATGTGATTGGCTGAGTAGTGAGAAAGGTGACTTAGGTAAGGCCAATAAGAGAGAATTGAAGACTTTATTTATTTTTTCATTGTTAAGTGAAGGAGCGCTTTCCCTGAATGAAGTGATGTGCATTTCTGAGTCCAGGACTATGTTGAGACTTGGTATCCGTGATGTTAGCCAGGATGAATCTGAAACTTCTATGGGAAGACAGACAAAACCAAGGGAGTTTTACCTGCTATCCCTAACACTGTCTTCAGTTGTGTGAGCATGTAAATCCCCTACTTTTTTTTTTACACATAATTGGCAATTAAAATCGATGAGACAAAAGCAATTTAGAATTTTGTACTCTGTTGGATTTTTATTATTTTGTGATCCTTCTCCCATTACAAAAATTAGGAATTCTTCTTCACTCATGGAATGTACCAAAAATTGCTGAAATTATTTTTATAGTTTTGTATCCTTCCTTCTTTTGTTTGCTTAACTAACTCTTTTAAAATAATAGCCAACTTTGGGATGACAATAAAAAATACTAGTCTTTTTGATCAGACAACAATATAGTTTGCAATAGGAGATTGTGGTTTTTAAAATATTGAAAATCAATCTGTTGTAATAGTAGAATTCATTCATTAATGATATAGTTAATAATTTGAGAATGTATTATGTAAGATTGATACTGAGTGTATATTTTCTTCAGTCTTACTTGAAGGAGGAGGAGAAGAGGGGAAGGAGGAGATGGAGGAGGAGGGGGAGGAGGATCTGGCTGCCAAGCAAATCTGAAACCAAAGCACCCAAGTCTGTAGGGTTCTGCTTCTGAATAATAATCTGGATGAGCTCATCCATCACAGACCAGAACCTGCCTATCAGGAGGCAGATGGATGCTCAGTTTCCTGAGCTGGGAATCTCCTCCAAGCCATTACTGGTTTCATATTAATTAGAAATATAAAAGCTTGTGTTTGGAGGGAGGTAAAAATTGGGAAGTACAACTTATGTTTTAACCATTATCTGGTAGAATATTAAGGTCCCGGTAAAACATTGTGATTATTTTGGCTTATTAGGAATATACATGTATGATGTAATATGCATATATGATATGCAATAAAAACTGCTTATATGGTACTCAGTCCTCATAGATAAATACATGCTTTAAAGGAAATTTGGAATTTGACTCCAAAACTATGCTTCAAACTTTTAAATTAGAGAATGTAAGGAATAAAATTTAGGAGAGACCTCTAACATAGTACTTCTCAAAAATTTAAATTTATACATGTCACCCAGAGGTTTATGCTAATACACAGATTCTGACTCAGAGTTTTTGGAAAGGACCTGAGATTGCATTTTTCTAATAAGCTCCCAGATGAGGGTGACACTGTTGGTTTAAGGATCTCACTTCGAGTATCAATTTTCCAGGTCACTAAAAAAAATTATTTATTTATTTATGATTTAATTTTTATTACTATTTAGTCCCCTTCTATCCCCCCCCACAATTACCACACTGTTGTCCATGTCCGTGAGTCCTTTTTCCTTTTAGCTCGATCTCTTCACCCCCCTCTCCTGTCCCCAGTATTAAATTAATGAATAAAAACTTTGCTTCTGGGCTTCAGTTTTCTAATTTGATGTATATGTAGTTCAGAGCTCAGAGCTTTGTTCTGGCTACTGCATTTGCTCAAATACTTACCACCATGCTTCGTATAAGTAGCTGCCCCCAAAACGTGTTAATTTGTCTCTTTTTCTAATTAAAGCATTGTATCTTGGTAATACCATGTATATGATGAAATAATACTAGATTGAAGATTACATTTGGATTTATTTGCAGTTGAATGTACATTTAGAGATAGTGTCTTTTGAAATTTAAATTGCTTGTGAAAAGTTTGGCTATGTTGCTTGTATACAGAAAATTTTGTTAATTTTATCTTTCAAATCTTAATTTTTAAGGAAAATCACATAGCCTTAGTTGATTCTTTGCAACACATGTTGCATTAAAGTCAAGACCGGAGAGACATGTTGGAACTCCATTCTGCCGTGAAAAGGAATAAACAACTCTAGTGTGTGAGATTACATAGCTATTAAAGAAACCTCTGAAGACTTCTCGATTTTGTCATCATTCAACCTTTAGAGTTAGCAAGAGATAATTTTATTAAAAAACACCCGTGAAGTTGAGAAAAGTATTTTTCTACATGGTGTTTTTATTATATCAAAGGCTGTATGTTGGAAAACGTAGTTTGCTGAGAATAATTATTCTGCTGAAAAAATTTAGCTGTTAAATTCTGCACTCATTTAGAAAAGGTGAACCGAACCAATACAAGTAACATGAAATGAGAAAGTCACACTTAATATCAAGACAAGATTGTACAGATGGTATGTTGGGCAATCAGCAAACAGAAATTACAAGGAAAAGAGAAAACATCAGAAAGAAGAGAGAAAAAAATTATCAAGTATTTGTCCTTTATTATCTTCATAATTAATTGATGTTTGGAATATACAAAATGGCCAATTAAAATATTTAATTTCCCTTTCCTTTTCTGAAAAGGAGATCAGAGACTGAATTACATGTTCAGTTCTGTATAACATAGCAAGGGTGAAATTTGGAATTAATAGGAAGCAGTATAAAATCACATGGTTGTATGTTCCTGTGGTTTCATATATTAGCACACTTTTCTGTTAGAGGACTGGACAAAGGTAATGTTACATGTCTTTAGGATAAGATGATATTAACTGATAGGCATACATATTTTATAGTGAGTTCAAAATAAATATACATACGTGCTATATGTGTGCTCACAGGTATACATGTGGTACACAGGTTATATATATAGAATATATAGTATCCATAATGTACATACACACAAACACATGTGGTAGTATATAAAATTAATTAATCAAATGTTAGAATACTGAGTCTTACTGCTGCTGTCAAAGAGTCAGGTGTAGTGCTGGGGAGTCTCCTCCATCACCAGGAGGGCAGCAGGGGGAGGTTCTTGCACCGAGCATGCAAAAAGCTAGCCAGATAGCTGTATAGAAAACAAAAACCCACCTCTCCCTTTTGGTACCAGATTGGGGGTGGGGCCAGGGGAAAGCAAGCACATGAGCCATAAAAATTAAAATGGTGCAGAGGGAGGTGCTGGGCCAAAGAGGCCTGAAGTGAAACCTGGGGAAAGAAGGGATTGGTTGGGAGGTGGACCCACCCCAAAAGCACAAAAGTTTGAGAAGCTGACTGGCCATTTTGAGAAAGCACCTGGTCCATCTCACACCCAAGCTAATACAATCCCAGGGGAACAAAGATGTTCTCTTGCTCCTGACCTGTACTCAAATGGTGTCCTCTCCAGGGGCCAGGTGGCCTTCGCAGACACGTGGTGTATGGCCTCCAGGAAGGAATCTCTCTGGCTCTCCCTTACCCACCTGGTGATTCACTCACCTATGAGTCTTCATGCTGTCTCACCAGGAAGCATGCGAGTATGTGGCCCCAGCGGCTGCATGGCCAATGGCCATGAATTCCACTCACAGCCTCTAGGAGGGAGCCTGAAATAGACAGCAGCCAGGAGCAAGTTAAGCTCTACCTGTATGGGAACTAAGACTGCTTAGCAGCTGCCTGCAAAATCTAAAGAACTGTGCTTTAAAATGGAGTAGCAGTGAGAAAAAAAGGGAAAAAAAAACCTCATGGACATGAACTACAGTGTGCTGATCATTGGGGATGGATGGATATAAGGGAACTAAATGGTAATGAACTATAAATAAACAAACAAACAAACGAATAAATAAAATATTAACATAGGTAATAAAAATATAAAACAGAACAGGAACTCTGGACACTGGCTTTTTGTCTTGGGCGTGCTGAAAAAGATTGGACATTTTCTGTGGTACAAAGAGGAGACAGCGTTTGAGACTGGAGTCCACCGCTCTCCCAGGTTGTGTGGCACCTGAATAAAATCTCTTTCCTTTTTTTTTTTTAGTGAAAAGTTCATTTTTATTATTTTTGCAAAAGTTCTCTAAGCTCTGGAATAAGAAAAATTTTAGGTCCCTGGTTATACCATATACATTTTAAGAAGTGTTTTTTAAATTTTATTTAGTTATTTTTCAAGTACAGTTTTTTTGTCTATTTCTCCCATCCCAGCCTCCCTACACCGCCCCTTGCTCCCCACCTCCCTCCCATTTCCACCCCCCTTAGTTCTTGTCCCTGTGTCTTTCCTATTTGTTCCTCCAAATCCCTCCCCCTTTTTCCCTTTAACTTCCCTTCCCTCTCCCCCCTGGTCACTGTCCCCTTGTTCTCTGTTTCAGTGTCTTTGTTTTTATTCTGCTTGCTTGTTTGTTTTGTTCTTTAGCTTCCTGTTAAAGGTGAGATCATATGGTATTTGTCTTTCCTTTTGCTCCAGCAAATGCCTTCCGGGTTTGGCTTTGGGCAGGTGGCTGGCAGCTGCTGACAGACAGCTGAGCCTCTGATTTCATTCCATTGTACTACTTGTTTCTGAAGGGGTAACCTGATTATTATATCCTCAGATCCGTGACATATATTTGCTGTCAAAAATGATTAAAATGAAGTAGGACTAGGAGAAGTAAAATCAGAAAGGGGAGTGGAATGTGATAAACAAAGTTGTCCAGGTGCAGTGGAGAGAAGTATGTTTTGTAGAATAGGGATATTGGAAAGTAAGGACGGAGAAGTAATCAGGAGCTGCTTTATACAGGGCTTCTCCTGATAAATTGAGGATGAAATTTAACCTTCAAGTCAATCATTTACACTTGTGATCCTGTGACCCATTAGAATATTCAGAAAGGGGTTTTTCCTAATTAATTTCTAAAGTGGACACATAATTTATATTTTTTAAATATAGATTAGATTAGAGTTTCAGTTTAGCCCATTAGTAAGTCATTATTCACTAGCATGATTATCTGTTTATACCGTGGGGGGGAAATCATCTGATTATACACTCCTGCCATGAATTATGCAGGGCACTTCAATAATCTTACCTATGATGTCACAGCAATGGTTAATTGGAATAAGCATTATTTATCATGCTTATTCCAATTAACCATTTATTTCTAGACAAAAAATAAAACAATGCTGAGGCCTATTATTTTGAGCAAAGGACAGTCACGAAAAGTATTTATACAAGGTGTGGAAACTAGAGTGCTGTTTTTTAGGAGTGTCAGTCTTGCAATAGTGAGTAAAGTGTAAGGAGAAAGAAAACATAAAGCAGAAATGATTTAATCTATTGTAATACTCCAGGTTCCCCTGATTATTCTATTTGGTCTTAAGTGCTCCTATCAGTAATAAAGGGCTGTAACAGACTCTTTTAATACAATGCAAAAGTAGGTATTATGTATATGCATAAACACACACATACATGCAGATATGTGTTAGGATTTCTTGCTTATATATACACATATATGCATATATTTATATTAGGTTGTGGGTAGCTGTCCAAACACATATTTTGTTTTAAATTAGGGATTTACATTTTTAAAAGATTTTATTTCTTTATTTTTAGAGAGAGGAAGGAAGGGAGAAAGAAAAAAAAGAATGAAACATCATTGTGTGGTTGCCTCTTCTGCTCTCCACACCTGGCCTGCAAACCAGGCATATACTCTGACTGGGAATCGAACCTGTGACCCTTCGGTTTGCAGGCTGATGCTCAGTCCATTGAGCCATACCAGCCAGGGCAGGGATTTACATTTTTCAAGTTCATAAAATAAGTTTAGAATATAATAAAAAGGATGATATTTGCAAATTCAAGTTTGTTGGAAAACCTATTGAAACATCATATGGCATTTTTCAATGCATTGACTCATTAGTTTGAATGAAAAATAAATAGTATTTGCAACACCACTGCAGGTGTACCTGACTAGGCACTGTCTCCTTTGGACTGGCCTCAGCTTACCCTTCTAGAGTAATTTTTGTGTGTCGGAATAAAAGGAAAGTTGGAATATCCAAAAAGCAAATCCTAATCATTGTTTAATACTAGGATAGAAGCAAAACATATTATGTTGAATTGTTTGAGTAGAGAAGATGAAGGACTCAAACTCCGAAGGTGAAAAAACCGGGGAAGTGGAACATCATCCCGACACAAGTGATGCTGGATTCCCGGGGACAGAAGTGTGTTAGTAGCCATAAGCTTATCAGCATATGCAGTGAAGTTCCAGTGGAAGTTCCTATCAATGGCTGTGGGGATGTCTTGTGTTTTCATAGAAACAGTTTTCTTAGTTACAGAGAGGAAAGAGGGACAATAGACCCGGAAACTGACTGGGTCAGGATTGTCCGCATATGTTACTATGGGGGAGACCAACCTAAACTTAATGTAGGGCAATAAACTGTGATGTTACTGGTACCCTAAACAGAGTTAGTAAAATGATCACTTTATTTAGTTAGAAAATTCACAGTATTTTAGCAAATTTATGACTTCAGAAAAAATATCAAGTGTGAAATTTAAAGATTTAAGTAGGACGTTTTTAGTTAACATCAAATTATTTTCAAAATTGGGAATAACAGCAGAAATGAAGTTAGAAGCATCCAGCCTTTTGTGTTTTATCAATTATATCTTACATATTGTGACCCAATAAAATTATGTAAGAAGTAGTGATTTTATATCAATAAAAATAGCTAAACTGTTTAAGTTATGGATTTGTGTCAGGGCTCAGAGCAATAAATAAAAAGCAGTAGGCAAATTTATTAATGAGGAAAGGGTCTTTTTTCCCTAAAATTGTCAATAATAATAATGTCAATAGCACATTTATTTTTTGCTATAAAATAAATTATTTTACCTGTAATCCAAAATAGTC
The DNA here is from genome assembly GCF_021234435.1 of Artibeus jamaicensis. NCBI lineage: Eukaryota > Metazoa > Chordata > Mammalia > Chiroptera > Phyllostomidae > Artibeus > Artibeus jamaicensis. The sequence continues at coordinate 6,587,462 of NW_026521954.1, forward strand.
TATCAAAGTGAAAAATAGCAATAAAAAGTGACTCTCAGAGAACTATGGGAAAGATTACATTTTTAGATTATTACAAAATAAACATAGAGAAGTAGGCCATTGTTACCTACTGCCATTAATTGCTGGGTCCTCCTTTGATCTCTAAACTGACCCCTTGTGATTTTTGAGCACAGCCACACAACAAGTCATGCTTTTGCCATTTTCCAAAGAAGATGACATGTTTATGAATTCTGCATTATCAACTTAAACAAAGCCCATAAAATCAGTGATAAATTAGTGAGACTATTGTTAATGCAGTTCCTGTGAACTGTAATTGTGTTTGGATATGAGTATAGGCACTTTCAAAGTCAGTTCAGGAACAAATGCTGAAAATAGAATGCCTCCCTGTGTTGATAATTTTTTTTTCAAAGAAAACAAGTGACAAAGGAGGCAGATTCTCAATTTGTTTTGGTCCTTTAAATTAACACCTTTAAATCCAAATCATGCTAACACATAAAACCACATGTACGATGAATGCACACTGATTTGTTTTTGAGATAGATTGGTCCTAATAACAAAACAAAGATAGTGACATGACAGGAGCAAAAGCTACAAGTGAATTTAGATAGTTTTGTTAGCAGGGATTATCCAATGACTTTTTAAAGATAAAAACATTTAGTCTTCATTGTTACTTGTTTACACAAATCTAACTCTATATTCTTTTGTAAAAAAAATCATGCTCAAGAAAAAAGCTGTTGGACTAGATTGTATTTATGGACATGGAGAAAGGGGGAAATTATTTATGTTGCTAAACAAGCCAGAAAAAGTAGATATTTTCTGTGTTTTTTTCCTTTTCTATACCACCTCTACCTTCAAATATAAATACCATATTTCTTCTAGAGTCTGTTATTTAAACAAGATCGGTAAACAAGGGGAAGTTTTTGCTCACCACTGTGTTATATGAAACCCTATTCAATTCTGTTTTAAGAAATGTGAGCTCTTGAAAGATTTCTGATAGTATTTTTATATTGACATATACACATATATACACAGGACCACAAAAATTATATGCATTCTTAATTATTGTATAAAAAGAAAATATATTATAATCTTACACTGAGATAAATATTTACTTCAAAATCAAAAAGCAGATTTATGCCATCATTGGCAAAATATTGAGAAAATAAAATGAAGGCTCACTACACTATTTATTACTTATTCAGTTATAAACTTAAAAACAAATTCAGGTAAGGTAAAGATAAGAATTGAGAATTGTAGGCACATTTTATTTGTCAACTTGTAATAAAGTAAACAAAGTATTAGAAATAAGCACATTCAATAATGCATGTAAGTGTAATGTCAGCAGTTGGACTCACCTCAGAAATTAATGAACAGTGTGAGAGTTCACCTATTAATCACAGATTAAACAAGGAAAAGCATATAATTGTCTTAATAAATGCATCAATAGAAAACAATTACAGGGACCGCTTCTCTGCAATGATCATAAGATTATTCTTAACAACTGCTTTTATTTAGCCTTATATTTTCCAGTCATGAAAAGGAAGCATTATACATTCTATATAAAACACAGGACTTTTTGAAGCTTTCTTTATATTCTGAAGTAGAAAATTTTGTGAAGCCTACTATTTGAAAAATAACAGGATGGATTTTAAGTATCAAACTCAATTTTTACCTAGTGTCATTATTAATATAAAGGGGTTAGAGATTATGTAAAAAAAAAAAAAAGCTGTAATCATGTTTCTTAATGCTCCTTAGTCACCTAAACTAGCAGTTCTTTTTGTCTTTGTTGTTTTTTTTTTCTACCTACCTATGATGGTCAATTTTACATGTCAACTTGACTGGGTAAATGCATGCCATGATAGCTTAAAAAAACATGATTTCTGGCTATCTGTGATAGCCAAAAATCTCCCAGAGATACCCTCACATGATTTCTGTGAGGGTCTCTCTGGGAGAGATTAGCATTTGAATCAGCAGACTGAATAAAGATCACCTTCATGCTTGGTGGTGGGCAGCAGTCAATTCCTTGTGGGCTGAAACAGAACAAGAACGGGGGAAAAGGGCCAGCTTTCTTTCTGTCTACATCCATCTTCTCTTGCCCTTGAACACTGGTGCTCTTGGTTCCTGAGATTTTGGATCTAAGATAGGCACTTTTACACCACCCCACCCCCACCCCAACCTCAGGGTTTAGGATTCAGACTGGATTATACTACTGGCTTTCCTGGTTCTCCAGCTTGTACACTGTATAGCACAGGACTCACAGCTTCCAGTACCATGTCAGCCAATACCTACAGTAAATTTCCTCGTGTATATACCTCTATTGGTTCTGTTTCTTTGGAGAACCCCGACTAACCCACTATGTAAACTTTACTTCCTTTGTCAATAAAAATATTAATATTTTTGTCACAATCCCATATTTCTCAATTGTTTTTTTCATTATGTCCCTTAATACCACCATCATTACCATTTGTAAAATTTATATCAAATATAAATTCTGTTCCTCTTTCTTTTTGACAACAAAAATGATTGCATTCATATAATTGGGGCCATTGCATATTTATGATTTTTAGCTTCAGCAAAAAAACCCATATTTGATCATTAAAATGTAACACAAGCTAAGCAATGAAGCTTTCATAGTCATGCAGGTACAGAAACCTAACCAAAGCCCCTAAATATTCTAATATTTAGACAGAAATACTCTTCTATTCTCTGACTTTAAGTGCACAATGTTGGATTATTTTGAAAGGTACCTCAGTTTTATTTTGGATAGAGTTCCAAAAGCAATGAACAGTATCATATCTGCTGAGAACCTTACAGGAAAAAACCTATTCAGAACGTGCTAAGAGATCATGTAATTGGTCTAAGCAGTGTTAGTGAGCTTTCAGTTCCGAACCTATACTACTTGTTGGGGGTGTAGAAATCAGGAAAGAAATATTTCTTTATTCAGAATTACCAAAGAAGTTTGGTGGCCATCCCTCCCCCTTCTCTCTTCAGATTCTTTCTGACAATGAGCAACGCCTTCCACTAACTCCCTTTTTCTTTCACAGTTCTTTGAACTCAGTAGACACATTATCTTGAACATAGAGACACAATAAAAATGTTACTTATCAAATGAAAAAACTCAGGGTAGGTGTAAAGATATTGCTGACTTTTATTGCAGTCAACAAATCATGGAACCAGAATGTAAAATATATATTATTGGCTGAACTGTTATATTCAGCCAAGTATCTGCCCAAGAAAATGAGATAAATGAATCACCCAAACACAATTTAATTAAAAATAAAGAATATATGAGAATTCGAGTCAGTTAATGGTAAAGAAAAAACTAGTTTATTCTAGTTTAAAGAATACTAGTTTATTTAATTTACAGTAAATGGTGAGTAGATAAGTTAACAGTTTGTGAATAGTTCAATAAAATTAGATATCTTCTATGACAAAATTATTTCCATGTTATCATGTTACATGCCATCTAGCCATTAGAGTCAGGGAAACAATCAAATGTTTACCTTTTTTTTTTTTGAAGATTTTATTTATTTATAGGGAGATGGGAAGGGAGGAAGAAAGCGAGGGAGAGAAACCTTGATGTGTGTGAGAGATACGCTGATTGGTTACCTCCTGCCTGCCCCCAACTGGGGACCTGGCCTACAACCCAGGCATATGTGCTGACTAGGACTTAAACCAGTGACCATTCAGTTCTCAGGCCAGTGTTCAATCCAGTGAGCCACACCAGCCTGGGTATGTTTACCTTACTTTGAATTATGTATGTGCTATCTTCACTTTTTGAGAACCAAACATTAATTCATTAGTGATATGAATTCAGAAGTGAAAAATTAATGTTGTAGGCCAGCATCTTTGAAGATATTAATGTGTTAAGTCAAAAAAAATGCATACAGTTTTAACAACACTTTTGAGGTTTAAATTTTTATCACTAGTATTTAATATTTTCCCAGTGATTGGTATTCCAGAAATTCTTTAGCAGTACAGAGAATTGTAAGGTTACTTATGTTTTAAAATTGTATGGTTTCATCAGTGGGACTCAATTAGAGAAGGTATAAAATGATCAACTAAAGTTGCTTGTTCTTCGTCTTTTCCAAATGTGTGCATAGAATAAATAATCAAGATAAATGTGGCCTTTTGAGATTTATCTTATTTTACAAATTTAGGTTATGTATTTTGTGACAGAAAATGAAAATCACTTTAGTGAAATAATGATAATTGTTTTAACAAAGGTAAAAAATGTACTATGTGATAGCACAGGGGAATGAGGCAAAGTCAAAAAGGTTATCTTATGAGAAATCATACAATGTGGAAGTAGAAGGGGGAAATAAGAACAGATCAGTTAAAATTATTTTATGATAGTTCACGTATTAGGCAAAGGTAATATACTTCTTTATGGGGGCAACTTCTCCTCGAGTCCCCCCAGTGCCACGGACGAGAATGGATATGACAGAGATACGATGTGATCTGCTTGGGAAGGAGGGATGGCCAGTTTCTCTGGGGAGACAAAGGCCTGCAGCGGCCAGTTTCTCCAAAGGAGGAAAAGGCCCCCAGCACCCTCCTCCATAGCCTTTTATTGGGTTGTAATGCACAGGAATACAGGGCAGCAAGGATCAAACAGTAGATAACATTACAAAGAGATCTGAGGGCTTCAAAGTCTGAGTGTCTGTCAGGAAGAGAGTTGCAGAAACTTTGGGAGACATACTCATTCCCTTATCATATGAATGAAAGCACCCTTAGCAGAGCAGGTTTCACAGGTTAATCAGCAAGTCTTTGTAATGCCAGATTTTCCCCCCAGGACACACTCTAGTAAGGCAAGGAGCTGCACCCCTCCCCATCAGGTATTCAGGCTTAAGGAGATTAGAGTCAGGAAGCACTTCTCCCAGAGGACATAGGGACTCGGGCTTTGACAAAGCCTGGGGGCGAGAGTCCATTGCTCTTTGTTGCAGCCCCACCATGGAGGCCTCCCAAGTGATGGAGTGTGGCTTAGGTTGCCCCCCCCCCCCGCTGTGAGGGTCTTACCCATCATTGACTTTTGACCAAGCTCTGGGGGCAGGGTGAGGAACTGAGACAGCATTTGCTACCTGAGACAGGCTTTGTCTCTGGCAGCTGGCATTCCAAAGGTCATCTCTCACCCTTAGCCAAAAGGGGTAGAGATATAATTCCTAAAATCAGGCAGAGGGGTCTACTACACTTCTTCCTGTATACTTTTTCCTTTGGGGACTTTTTTTTGAAACATATGCTTCTTATCTGCTTCTTTCTTTTGAATCTGGCATACTCTAAAATTTTAACCAGAGTCACCTCAGAAATTAATCAGGTCAGTCTTCTCAGGTGGGAAAATTATTTTTGCATATAAAATCCAAGGCTAGCTTATCTCTGATTTTATCTTCTACACTTACCCCCTCGTCTTCTTCATTTCTTATTTCTTTTTAATTTGTGCACATGCTCAGACCATAACAATTATAAAATTTATACATGTTCCCCTCTAACCATTATAACTGTCATCTTTCCTGCAGAGAAAAGTCATTTACCCTTCCAGACACACATCAAACAGCACTTCTGTGGACTGTTCCTGAAACCCTCCTGGTCCTCTGTGCACCTATTCTAGACCCTTAATTATTGTCTTGTTGTTTATCACTTATCCTTCTAGTAGATTCTCCATATATTCTATTCCTTGAAGATAAGGGCTATTTCTTAAAGCTTTTTAGATCTCCATATGATATATTCTGCTGGAAACAGGTATGATTCAATTGATTTTTGAGCTGAATTCAATTGAAGATTTTATATAACTAATTGTTAACTGAATTGATTCCATGAGGGGATGGAAAAATAAAGTAAATTCAAAGATGAATTTAAAGAGTAAGCAATCTTAAAATGTCCAATATCTAGTAAATGATTGAGGAAGGGAAGAGCTATAATTCAAATGGGAAATTGCATTTATATGAGAATTGACTTTTTATATTGGGTTTTCCACTGATGTTGCAAATAAAATATGTAATACAAAACAGAGGGAAGCATAAAGATGGGTACTTTGATTTAGATGAAATATACTTTATAATTATTTCATTTAACAGATGTAAGACATTCTAATAATTGTTTGGCATGTCAGAACAAGTATTTGATATAATCTCTTCCAAGGAGAAGGAGAACATTTTTCCCATTATTTTCTCTAATAATTAATGAAACCATTCATTTCCAAATGCTTTATTGAGCTATAGGAACTAACTACTCCCAATTTATCCTCTTCATCATCTGCTCAACAATAAACTCATTGAAATCATGACAATACTATTATTCATCATTTTACTTACATTGTTGCATTATATTCATCTTGATGTATACAGAATTAAATCTGAATGATGCTTAAGACTTATGTAAGATATAATTATTTACATTAACACTAATATATTGTTTTTATTTTTGTCACATAGATGCTACAAACCCATTTAATTTCAATTAATGTATAACATACAATGTGATACTAGAATGTGAATTCTTATTTTAAAATAATTCACTTAAAATAATTAATGTATCTAAGGTATTATATATATATGTTCTTTCTCTGATTAAAATTTTTATAAAAAATTTAGTGGACTTTTTTTACTTTTATTAAGTTTATTGGGGTGACATTGGTTAATAAAATTATATGGGTTTCAGGCATACACTTTTATAATAAATCATACTTATATTGTATTATGTGCTCATCACCCCAAGTCAAGTCTCCTTCTATCATCTTTTCTTCACACTTTACCCTCTTTCACCTCCCCCAATCCCATTTTCCTCTGTTAATCATCACACTGTTGTCTGTATGTTTTTTATTATTTGTTTAACTCCTTCACCTTTTCCACCCTGCCCCCAAACCACCCTCCCCTCAGACAGCTGCCAGTTGGTTCTCAGTATTTGAGTCTATTTCTATTGTATTTGTTAGCTTATTTGTCCATTAGATTCCCCATAAAGTAAAATCATTTAGTACTTGTCTTTCTCTGACTTCACATAGCATAATACTTTTCAGGTCCATCCATGCTGTTGCTAAAGGAAAGGTTTCATTCTGTTTTTTTTTTTTTTTTTTTTATGGCTAAGTAGTATCCTGTTGTGTAAATGTAACACAGCTTTTTTATCCATTCATCTACTGATGGGAGCTTCGGGTACTTCTGAACATTGGTTATTATAAGTAATGCTGCAATAAACACATGGGTGTTTCAGGTTTCTTTGTGTATATTCCCAGAAGTGGAATTGCTGGGTCATTAGACGGTTCCATTTTTCATCTCTTGAGGTATCTCCATACTGCTTTCCACAGTGGCCGCACCAGTCTGCATTCCCCCAACAGTGCATGAGGGTTCCCTTATCTCCACATCCTTGTGAGCACTTATTGATTTATTGATGATAGCCATTCTGACAGGTGTGAGGTGATAATCTCATTGTAGTTTTTATTTCATTTCTCTGATGATTACTGATGCTGAGTTCATCATTCTCATGTGTCTATTGGCAATGCATATGTCCTCTTAGGAGAAGTGCCTATTAATGTTCTTTACTCATTTTTGATTAGATTATTTGCTTTTTTTGGTATTGAGTGTTGTAATATCTCTATATAAATTTTAGACATTAACCCCTTATCAGATGTAGCATTGGAAAATATATTCTCTCATTCAGTTGGTTTTGTTTTTATTTTATTGATGTTTGTTTTTCTATACTGTGTAAAAATATTTTTGTTGGTCTCTCTATTCTGTTCCATTCATCTGTATGTCTTTTCTTATTCCAGTACCATGCTGTTTTCAGTACCATGGCCTTATAGTGTAGGTTGATAACAGGCAGTGTGATTCTTACAAACTTGTTCTTGTTTTTCAAGATTGCTGTGGCTATCCAGGGTCTTTTATGCTTCCATATATAAATTTGGGATTATTTGCTTTAGTTCTGTAAAATACACTCTTGGTGTGATGGTAGGAATTACACTGAATCTATAGATTGCTTTGGGTAGTATGGACATTTTAATGATATTAATTCTCCCTATTCACAAACTGCTTCCACTTATTTATATTTTCTTTAATTTCTTTCTTTATTGTCTTACAATTTTTCAAACACAGGTCTTTTAACTTCTTGGTTAAATTCATCCCAAGGTATTTTTTTATGCAATTATAAATGAGATTATGTTCTTAGTTTCTCTTTCTGATTATTTATTATTGGTGCATAAATTTGTAACCAATTTCTGGGTTTTTTTCTATCCTGCTATTTTACTGAATTCATTTATTAGTTCTAGTACTTTTCTGGTGGAATCTTCAGGTTTTTCAATGTACGTATCATATCATCTGCAAGTAAGGATAGCTTTTCTTCTTCCTTTCTAATAGTAGAAGTTTTTTTTTTATCATGAGCAATGTTTAAATTATTGCAGCTAAACTGCACATATGATTTTCAATGGTATGAGTATATGTTAAAAGCTGAAGTTTTATGACTACTTCAGTGATACTGCTTTTATATGAGAAGCCATAAGAAATCATTTATTTTTTGCTTGAGCTCTTCTGAGCGGAAACCTCAAGCAACATAAATTTTCACTGGGACTCTCAGTGCTGGTAGAAATGAGTGGGCTGAGAGAAGATGCACATTGGCCCTTTAGCTGAAAAGTTACATTTGGAAGTTCATGAGTGCTTCCTGGAGAAATAACAAAGCTAATTATAATGTAGAGATGAGTGGGACTTTCTATTTGAAATGTATTCATCTGAGGTGATTTCTTTACTTGCTTTCAGAATCCAAAGAACCAAACAAGATCTATTGTTCTATTCTTTGTGAATTCTGTTACATAGAAAAAAATCATTCACTTATTCTAAATTATAGATTTGTTACCTACAAGTTAAAGGCAGTAATGACATATAGATAGCAGGTTGCTACATTAATGAAAACACTATAAATTAGTAACTACTCTGTTTAAGATATTGTGGTAAAGAATAAAATAAATAAAATTATTTGTGTGTGTGACTACATGAATGGCCTAGGTTTCTTTAGAGCTACAGGTATCAATTTATTTTCTTCCTTGATAATTTGTCAAATATATAAAACTACTAGTAGTTAGATTTTATCATTCAAAACCCTCCATTACTTTCTTTTCTATGTAAACTTAATAGGTGGATGTACAATATGCCCGGCATCGAAGGAACTGTTAGATGCAAAGGAGTCCTTGCTCTTTTCGTGGGCATAAGTGAAGTAGTAAAAAGAGACACTAAATGATTAAAAGAACAAGTAGACATTTATTTATAACTTATAGCAATGATCACAGTAAAATATACAAATTGGTAAGAAATTTTAAGAGGTATGAGGATTTGAAATTGTTGGGGTGATCTTTTATAGGAGCTATGAGATATACCTGCATTAGGAGTAGACATCTATAGGAAAATAAAATAATAAAAGAATTAATAAAGCGGTCTGTGAATGGACTGCATGCTTTCATGACAAAAGTAGTATGTACAAAGGCCCTGAGGCAGGAAAGAAATGAGTGTCTGTAAAAATTAAAAGCATGCCTCCTATAGCCAGGTCAAAACAGTAGCAGCAGATAAACCTAGAGAGATGAGCAGGGGGTGATCACCCAGGGCTTTTGAAAATGTGAAGACTGTTGGAAGCCTATGTTGAGCACTGGGTATTTTCAAAATACCATCTGATTTTCTGTGGGGAATCAATTGAAGAAGCAGGAGTAGAAGAAAAGAATGTAGCTGGCAGTATAAACAGGGGAAAATGGCTGTATTAGAGATTATTTTCAGACAGTGCAAATGAACTAATTCTCTGATGAACAGATGTTGAGAGTGAATGGTTAAGGATGATTCTCAGTATTTTGACTTGGGTAGGCTGACATTACTGGCAGAAGTTTTGGGGAAAATTGTTAAACTGGGGGGATGGTAAATGAAAATTCATGTGAGATTTCAAGTGAAGATACCAAATAGGAAGTTGATATTAATTGTGGCACTCAAGAAATAGTTCTATACTGTCTTATCATATGTAAGTTTGAGAAGAAACATCATCTAGCTGGCAGAAAAAAACAAGGAATTGACTACATTATTCATAGAAACTATATAGATGAGAAAGAGGAAGATTTAATTCAAATTGCAATGATTTCCACCAGTTAGATGCCAGATAAAGAGGAGTGTTCAATTAAGAGCCATCGAAGAGCCGCTGCATGTGTCCTAGAAAACTGGGGGAGAGAGAGCAAGAAAAACTGTGCTCCGTGAAGGAGATGAAGGAGGAGATGGGCCGTAGGGCAGCTCCAGAATTTTAACACAGGAGAGCGTTCACAAGAGGGTGCAAATCTAGGACTGCAGGCGTATAGGAGACCGATTAATATTTCCCTGCAACTTGAGGAGAAAATGATAGAGAAAACTGCAGGGGCTAAAATTTCCCCAAGCTCTCCCTTGGTATGGCAGTTTTTCTCAAATTCTGATTAAAATTCTAGGTATACAAGGACATATTGATTTTTAGCAACAAGAACAACATTGTCTAGATTCCAGCCCGGTTTCAGTGCAATGCTGCAGACATTAGCCCCAGTAAAGTGGGCTGAAAAATGACAAGGCGGTGACAGGTAAAGAAAACAGCCATCGTTAATGTTTTTATTAAAGAATTTATAGAGCTGTCATTGGGTCACAAAACATCATCCGCACACTTCATCACGGGTCCATCGCCCAAAGCAAAGTACCTTTTCATCCCCATTTATCCCCACTCTTCCAGCCTCCGCCTTCCTCCGCCGCCCTTCCCTCTGGCCATCACCGTACTCAAGTCTGTGTCTACTCAACTCTCACTAATCTATCACAAAGTTTCTTTCTGTGACCTCTTATGAGGTCAATGGACAGTGTTCCGTTTCTATGGATACAACGCACAGTTTTAGGACATTTCTGGTGATCCAGCTCATTCACTCTATAATGTATAGATCATTTTTACTGATATATCTGATTTTGTGCTTTTTTACCAAAGGTGCAAAGGAGATTCAAAGAAGTAAGTTTACTTGTCCAAAGTTACTTTGGAAAGCAAAACGAAAAGAAGGCAATAATTTTTTGGTATATAATGTTTACTTGCAGTTTATATCAGTGAGGATTTGTTTTCAGTTAGCAACTGTTATGAACGAATAGTCACAGAGTGTTTAGATTTGCATTTGTTCGGGTGAGTTTGGTGTGAGCTTCTATTTTGATTCAGAATAATAAATGCTAATAAATAAATGCAACTTTTTTAATCAAAGAAAAATTGATTTTGAGATGCAAATATATTCTGAATTTATGTTCTTCTATTTTACATATCTGTAATTTTCTAATATGAATTTGGTAATTATGCTGTGTTCATAAACACACTGATTTTATAATGGATAAAAACAGAATTATTGCATATTTCACACACTAGCCAAACATGAATTAAACAATTAGAGTTAGAAAAAACAGTATAATTTATATCACAGCTATTGTTACGTTAAATATGAACATCAGAGGTCCTTAGTTTTAATTGTAGTTCATAATTAGAGATACATAAACATACATCTAGGTAATGTAGTTGGGTAATATTATCCTAAATTGTTTGGAAATATAATGAATTGCTTAATAAACATGCCTTACATATAATGCATACAACTAAATTTCACAGAATTAAAATAAATAGTATTATTTATTATCATGAAAAATAATGCATTAAAATTAGGTTATGAACATTTTATGAATGGTATCAAAGTAATACCTCTTGGGTTTAGATACACAACTTCTAATGAAATTGAGTCTCTTAGTTGAGTAAAGTTGTTCGGATCGTTTGATTATCTGTCTCTGTCATCATCTCCCAAATCCGTCTCAGCTCAGTCTTATCCTCTAAATTCTAAGCTTTCATTTCTGTGTGGACACATTTCTTACTGAATTTCTGTTACCATATTTTACACAACATTTTAAAACTATAAATTATTTGACATTGAGACCATTCCCCTATTTCTTGTGTTTGCCAAAGAGACTACATTTCTTCTAGCCATACAGGCTTAAAGCTTTGGAGATGTATTTGTTTCTCTAGTGCTTTATTTCTCTACCAAGGCCTATTACTTTTCCTTTGTAAAATTTCAGAGGTTTGACTATTTTGCTATATTTCCAAAATGCTATATTGATTGCAGTCGTTTTTCATGACTATTGCAATTTCTTCTACCTGTGCCTGCAAAACTCCCCTCCGCACAACAATGCCTGTTAGAATATTCTTCAATATGCTTCTTCCTCCTCTTGAATGACGTCTTGTTCTCTTTAGAATAGCATTCGATCCCTTTATGCTTGCATGAAAGGCCATAAATGACCTGCCCAAATGGAGATCTTCGTACCACCCATCATTCACTTACACAAATGCTTTACTGAATGAAATAACAGCCAAGGAATGGCAAGCTTAAATTGTGTGGGGCAGTTCACTTGCCTGTTCCAATTAATGAAAATGTATTCCTTAGGTTGAGGTGACTTGAGACCTGTGAAACTATTGTTGGTTCCAGCACATTAGCGTCTTGCCATTCTGAGTGATTTCATGGCATTAAACAAACCTATCGTTTTTGCTTCGCTTACCATGAAGACCTTAACCAAATAACCAGCGTGCAAGGGTAAAACATCACCCTGTAAAATTTTTCTTTACCTTATATATAACTGTTTAATTGAATTGGGACTTACTGCTGATCTTTGTATTAAGGGAGACAAACTCATGTGACTCTAAGGAGGGCCTTAAGGTTATAGCAAGAAGCTTCTGATTTATTTGGCCAACGTAAGCGGAAGCTTCCAGGGAGCTTAGGAGGTGACTTTCTGTGTGAAGATATTTAAAAGGTCTTCACCAGTAGTCAAGTCACAGTCCGAGTGTCATTTCATGTAGAATTTAATATATAACAATAGTATTATCTGTGTTTTTATTACCTGTGATCATTGCAGTGATAGATACATAGTAAGTGCTGGATATATGTCATCTTAATGTCTATTTCTCTTCATGTTCTAAGCCATAAATAATGATGATGATAATGATGATGAAAAAAAGAAAAGTTGTATTGCGTATTATATAACTTTCCTTATTTAATTATTACTGAAATTCTATGAGGTAACTGTTACTTATATTCAACTTGCAGATTACGAAACAGAGGCTTAGAATAAGCCAAGTTACAAGAATAGCTGTACAACTCAATAATTTGCACAATTAGCACATTGTATCAAATTATATTACCAAAAGAGAACATTTATTTAAGTTAGGTACAGGAGAAACAAAGTCATATTTTAATATTTCTAAAAAATTCTCACTTCTTGGATTTGAGCTTCCTGGGAAGGCAATATTATTTTACTTTGTACCTCATTTCCTCATTTTCAGTTCACTGCTTTTATATTCTATGGATATTTTGTAATATAAAAATATAAGTTAACTAATATTTATGCAACACTGTGTGCTACGTACTGTTCTAAACATTTTATTTTGTTAACTCATTCTTCTTCCAACTTGCCATCTGACCCTTAATGCATGCTCAGACATGACAAAGCACAACTGGTCTTAATAAGTATAAGACAGGCAAACAACTATTTTTTTGCAATAAGGGAAGTATAAATAAAATCAGCTACTACAAAATACGTTTAAATAAAGTGGCAAATATATATTCCAAGTCTTAGTATACTGTAACAATGATCTATGTACAACTTATATTTTCTATACTTTTATACAGCCAGTTCTTGCTTATATATATTTTGATAAATTGAGTATGCATAGAATTAGCATTGAAAGCACTGTTAATATGTGTCAAGTTTAAGCAATAAAAATTATGTGCAAGTGTCAAAATGCTGAGGAGAGAATAAAAGCTCTGAACACAGTAAAGTTTACCCATAAAAATCTCCTGGAATGCAGGGCTGATTTGTAATGAAACTGAATGACATGAAATTACAGAGATGAGAAAATATACAAGAAAAAATGGCGTGGAGGAAGCTGAGAGGCAGAAAAGAAGATGTTTGTTATCGAGGAATAAGAAACTGCACTCTGTTAGGAATAAGAAACCAATTTTATAGTTATATTCTCTTATATTTCACAGAATATAACATAAAAATATTATATCAAATAATTACATGTATTGAATAAGAGATTCTACACAGTGTTATTGTTGTCTCACTTCTATCTTCAGTGATGACTTATTGGATCTTCTTTCTCTGGACTTGTCAATATCTCTGGAAAATCTTTGTGTATCCATTATTGATTTCATCACCTTGATATTCTTGACATTTCTGACAGTTTTAGCTCACCTCACTTCCTTGAATGTTTCTCCTTGCTTTATGTGTTCTCGCTACAATTTCATCTTCAGAATTCCATCTTTGGATCGATATATTCATTCTCTGTTGAAATTATTTTTTTCTCCTTTGATCTCATTGGAACTCAGATCCACTGATTTCACCACATCTTACACTCTCTCATCTACTTTACGCACTCTGTTCTTGCCTTTTCCAGGTCAAACGCCAGGGTCAACTGTGATAACTTGAACTATAGTTTTATATGGGCTTATGTGGTACATGCAACATCATGTAGATTATTATTAACTTTCCCTCCAGTTCTAATTTTCTATTATTTTAAGCTTTCATGATTCAGTTTAAGTTATGCCAAAATAAGGATCCAGAGAGATGCTTTCACAGAGGGAAATAGAGCAAGGCCCTAACTGAGACAGCACCCACCTGCTTTTATGACTATAAGAGCTAGTACTTCTATTCTCCAGAAAAAAATCAGTTTAGAAAAGAGGACAAACCAAAAAGTGCTTTTATTGCTTATTTCTAGGGCACCATTATTATCTCACTGTGGCTTTTACTTGGGCTAAATGCATGTGTGTTTTTTCCAATAGTATACACTGTAAGAATTTTAAAATTTTATATAATGAAATAGCATATCCATCAATATTTACCACTGCCTAATTTGTGCCATTTTTAAGGCACTAGAGAGATACATTGTTTTCACATTTCTGAATGCAGCCTTACCATTGTGTGACTTTCAAACACAAACTTGGAGCTCTCAAGAGAGAAGGCTAACAAAGAATGGATTCTCCAGGCATAGGTCCCACACAGTGTGTGAGATCGAGCTGTGACTCGTTGCTGGGTCCTCTTCACACTCCCAAGTCCTGCAACAGGTGCTCAGTTCTGGAAGGGATGGAAATTCACGTACCTATCTCACATCATTTCTCCTTTGCCTGGCAGTGCTGCCAGCTGAGGAACCTATTAATGCCAATCATCACGGCAAATGTTAAAAACATACACCCTGTTCACTTAGAACTGGCCACAGACCACTGCCTCATTTCATCAATGTACAGAAGTTTTCAGTTTTCAAAGGGTAATGTGTTTTAATTAATGTCTAAAGACATAGGGGTGTTTGGGGATTAAAAATAAAAATTCAGTGAGTTTATGCATTAGCATTTAAAGCAGAAGCATAATTCTGCATAACTAAGATTTGTAATTTTTATTGTTTTTCATATGAGTTGTGTTTTACTGTTGTATAACTTTAGGATTTCTGTTGCCATAACATATTACAATGTCAATTTATAATGTCATTATCAGTTCAGAGTTGTATTCTAAGGGCACAATCACAGATTTTAGTTCATCCAAGTGTGTGCATTGACAAATGAATGTTTCCCCAATTTAGGGACTCAGAAATATGAGAAAGCCAGTGCACTTGGCACACACCCTGGCAGCCAGGTGACCACTTACATGGGAAGGGAGAGAGCTTGGCACCAAGACCCTTAAGATGAAAATCCAATTTTCATCTGTAAAGTTTGACCACTTAATGTCTGAGTTATTTAACAAAAGTGAATCCAGTCAACAATCCACAATAGTATTGCATTTATTTTTTGGAATTTCACTAAACTGATCTTGAACACCTTATTAAAAAACATAGCACAATCTGTGGGAGTGGAGGATGGGGTCGGCAGAGGAGGGAAAGGGGGAAAATTGGGACAACTGTAATAGAATAACAATAAAATTATTTTTAAAATATAGCACAATCTAATATTGTTCCCATACTAGTGTGCATGGAATGAATAAAAGAGTGGAATGATAGATCTGAACATTTATTCAATCTGTTTTCTCTTGTAGGTGCTCTATTTTCATATACGACTAGATATAATTAGTGAAGTTGAATACATAATAAAGTAGGCATATATTTTAATAAATATAGAATAAAACAGACATATTGAGAAAATATTGAAATATACAAACACCAGAGAGAAAAATATGTAATACTCAATACCAACATTAATCTTTGAAAAATTTTGCTGCTTATACAGTCATCATTCTTCTATGTATATGGATCTCAGTAATAGTAAGAGAAACCAAAAAGAACACCCAGAAACCCAAGAATGGAAATCTCTATATAAAACATTTTTGTTAGAAGTTTTTGTTAGAAGTCATGGCTCCACTTTCTGTTGAAATTTTAACATCATCAGAGTTTTGAGGTTTAAGTGGGTAAATGTTGAGAGAACAGAGGAGAGAGAAGCTTATGAGACTTTTTTGGTTAGAGAAATATAATGTCCACAAAGAGTGTCTCCCTTGACTGCTTGTTTTTTGCATAATTAGAAAATGTCCAAATTGCCCAAATGCTACTTCTGAAAGGGATCTGCCATAATGACAATATTTTTCTTTTTCAGCCCTCCTTTACCCTTATACTGTTATACTGTTACTTTTTTAAAAAAAACTTTATTGACTTGTAACAGTATATAGTTTGTTTCATTTATTATTTCCAGTTCCTTCTCCCTTCCCACTAGAGTGTGGGATCCATGAGGGCAGAGAACCCTTAGATCTATGCCTGGAACATAGTAAATGCTCAATAAATATTTTAATTTATGTGATTCAAGCTTTAAAACCTATGCCAAACTTACTGAAAGAAAAAATTCTGAATGTGGACTCTGGGGCTCTGCATTTCACATAGGTTCTGCCCAGTAATTCTTATTCACAATAAAAATTTGGAAATCATTGTATCCTAAAATTAGAGAACTGGGGTAGAGGTCAAGTATATGTGTTTTGAAAAGCTGCTCTGGGGAGTCTTGTTATACTTCTTGTTTTCTTACCCCCCACTCTCTGGTGGGCATTCAATGAGTGCAGTACTCTTACACCCAGGTAGCACTGACTCCTAAAGTTATGCTTGTTCCTGACTCTTGAAATATGTTGTGTCCTGCTCAAACTGTCATCAGTAACATTCAGGGCTACTAGGTCTGGTCCTGCCTCTCTCCTCCCTTTAAACCACTTAACTTGACCAACGATTATAACCACTTCCTGGTTGTGTTATTGACTGAACTCTAGACTAACTGTGCCCTCAGGCAGCCCGAAGTGTCTTTCTATCTGCCCACTTTTAGGTAAACAGCTACATTTTAAAAATAGGCTAATTATAGATGGTACCCTTTTTCAGATTGACTTTGTTCACTTTACTAGTGGAGTTTTCCAAGTAATTATAGGTGTATCTCTGTTTTAACTGTTTAACTGTTTAAACTTGGAGCTTTCTTCATGGGGAACTGTGAGAAGCTGGGAAAGACCACATACATGTCAGGGATTGCCATCAGGTCCCCTGTGAAACCAGGCATTCCCCGTGATATATTTAATCTGGGGTGCTATCTCACAAGAAAGTGAAATACTGGCTTTAGTTAATTATACATTTCAAAATACTTCAGGATCAGTATACAATACTGCTATTGTTGATACGATATATTTAACTTGACTTTGGTGAGATAGACTAACAAAAAAAACAACAATTCATGCACATTACCAACAGAATTTATTCGGATCAAACCTCTGAGGTCAGTTTTTTTGCAGAGTCGGTGTATGCAAATTTGCTGGTATTCTCAAGACTCACTGACACAGGAGTAGCAAAAAATAGAGAGGTACAGGGAATTTAGTGACTGTTATGTTTCCTGATGTTTCCGGTGTTTTAATTCAGTTATACAATTGCTTAATACTCATTTAGTTATTCATACTTTAGTCAAATCACTTACCACTAAATGACCTTCTACTGTTGTCCAGATACTGGGGTGTGGACATAATAAATAAACCTTCAAATATATAGAAATCTAATTAGTAGATACCTGTATGGCAGTGTCGTAAGTACAATAATAGACATATAAACTCTTCAGGGGGTGACACAAAGAAAGGAGTAGTCAATTCTGAATCCGAGATAAGTATCTGCATGAGATGAGGATCCAAAGAAGAGAATATTTAAATCCAGGGAGTCTAAGAGTAATAAGTAAAATACCCAAGCATATACTACTGTTTAGTGCCTTGCGTTCAAACCAACACAGACACCAACACTCTTAATGGAGTGTCTTGCTGTATGAAACATAGCCCTAAAATAGTTCAGGGATTTTCCCTGGATATTTGTGTTCAAAAATTTGTTATGTTCAAGAATGTAACAATATATTAATACTAAAAATAATAATAGAAGAGTTTATAGCTTGTGGAGTTTTAAAAATATCAGAAATAAATTGGCTTGTCTTAAAAGACATTTCCAGAAACAGGATAATAAAGTCAACAACATTGATATCTAAATAATTTTATTTTGTATGTTGAGACATTAAATTTTGATGTGCATTTTTTATAGACAAAGATGGGTTTTTGTTAGTGGTCTTAGAATTTTACTGTGCATAGTGTAAGTTACCCTAGTTGAGGGAAGGGAAACATAATTTTGGTACCATAGTCTAAAATATTAGCCTGCAGTTCTGTTTTGTAATCTGGAAACTGATTTTATCTTTTTTACTGAATGTTTTTGATTCCAATAAAAATAAATGATATCATTAAGCATTACTTATGAGTAAGTCAAATTGATTACCCTCTTTAAAAATACAGGGAACCTTCAGTGCATGCAACAGTTGTGCCAACAAACAAATAGTCTTTCTTTGCTTGTTTTTGTTTTTGTCCCCCCCCCCCCGTATTATCCTCAAATGTGTATTCATACTATTTGAAGTAACAGTTTTTATGCTGTAATTTGTGTCTTTGGAGTAACAGTCTTGTCCTATATTTTAAAGCAATAATTTAACAAATCGCATGTGTAGGGGGTTGGCTCATTTGATTAAGAGATATTTCTAATTACATGAATAGTGGTAATTGTACTAAGTCTATTTTTGCATTGTTGTTTTGATCTTTAATGCACATGTTAACTTTTTGCAGCAACTAGCTTCGTTACTCAAACTTCCATTTACCTTTTATAATTTAAACATTTCTTTTTAAAAAATGTATTGTTGTTCAGTCACAGTTGTTCCCCCTTTCTCCCCATTGTTCACCAGAACCCCCCCCCCCGCCCCACTCCCACAGTCTATCTGTGCCCATGAGTCCTCTATTCATGTTCCTATACTTGCTCCTTCCCCTTTCTTTTCCCCATTATCCCTCTTGCCCCAACCTTCCTGTCACTGTCAGTTTGTTCTTTATGTCCAAGTCTCTGGTTCTATTTTGCTCATTTGTTTTGTTGAATAGGTTCTACTTATAGGTAAGATCATATGTCATTTGTCTTTTACTTCCTGGTTTATTTGACTTAGCATAATGCTCTCCAGTTCCATCCATGCTGTCATGAAGGGTAGGAGTTCTTCTTTCTCTTTGCTGTGTAGTATTCCATTGTATAAATGCACTGCAGTTTTTTTGATCCACTCATTTACTGATAGGCACTTAGGTTCTTTCCAGCACTTGGCTATTGTAAATAACACTGCTACGAACACTAGAGTACATAGGTTCTTTTGAATCAGTGACTCAGGATTCTTAGGGTATAATCCCAGCAGTGGGATCTCTGGATTGAAAGGCAGTTCCAGCTTTAGATTTTTGAAGAAATTCTATACTGTTTTCCACAGTGGTTATACCAGTCTGCATTCCCACCAACAGTGCACTAGGGTTCCCTTTTCTCTACAATCTTTCTAACACTTGTTGTTTGTTGCTTTGTTTATGATGGCCATTCTGATGGGTGTGAAGTGGTATCTGTTTGCAGTTTTACTTTGCTGTCTAAAAGAATATAAATGCTGTGTAAACAGTTCTTATACTGTATTATTTATGTAATAACTGCAAGGAAAAAGCCTGTACATGTTGAGTATAGATGCAACCATTGTAATCCTAAGTACCTAATACACATCAGCAACAACGTAGTATTTTTTTCCAACAATTTTTAATTCACAGTTTGTTGAATCTGCAGATACAAAAGGCCAACCGTATATATCCAAAGCCCTCAAAAATACCATATATTATCAGAATCATTAATATTTTAGTCTATACATAAACTATAATGAGAGAAATGTAAAATTATTAAGTGAAAAAAGGTGTTCATTAACTCCTTGAAAATAATATCAATATTTAAAAAATGTAATGCTCAAGAATAAAAGTATTTTTAGATAAATTATGTTAGGTCCACATAATTAAGTAATACTTAATTACTTTCAAACTGTGTGCCATGAGGTTCTGTGACTTAAGATCATGGTACTTAAGAATTTGCTACATTTAAACAAAAGATTTTATTTTAAATATTATGCTAGAATGTAGTATACATTTTTATCTGGAAAGTTAATATCTAATGAGCAAATTTAATTTTTTTATAAATGAAAATAATTGTGGATAAGTCACATAAAATTATAGTAATTATTTCTGAGTACTGAATTCTTTTTTTTTTTTATTTAAAAAAATATTTGACCCCTGGCTGATGTAGCTCAGTGGATTAAGCATGGGCCTGTGAAGCAAAGGGTCACTGGTTCGATTCCCAGTCAGGGCACATGCCTGGGTTACAGGCCAGGTTCCCAGTAGGGAACACATGAGAGGCAACCACACATTGATGTTTCTCTCCCTCTCACTCTCCTTCCCATCCCCTCTCTCTAAAGATAAATAAATGAGTAAAATGTTTAAAATATTTTATTTTTTTTACTTTTAGAGAAAGGGAGGGAGAATGAGAGGGAAAGAAACATCAATGTGTGGCTGCCTCTTGTGAGATCCCAACTGGGGACCTGGCCCACGACCCAGGCAGTTACAGTAAATATTGCGCTGTATTTACTTTATACTATAGAGGGTTGCCAAAATTCCAAAATCAGCTAAATTAGCAAGGAAAGATATAACATTTAACCTCATAAATGTGGAACCCAGACTCCAGGTAACAAAAGAAAAAAATCCCTACAAATAGTTTATTTGATACTTCTGCTTCTGAAATTGCTGCTCTCTATTCTATACTATAGCATACCATTATTGTTGTCACTAGTTAGTTTCATTCTGTATTTCAGGGTAGAATTTAGATTAAAAATCAGTAAATGTAAGAAATATACATATATAAATATAAAGAAACACTGTTAAAAACTTTAGGAAGAACTTGCTGAGTATTAGAGTTATGTATAGACTGTGTTATTAATCATTGTTTTGGAAGCTGACTGAAGAACCACAGTGATCATGGCTATTGTAAGGGAACTAGGAAGTACCTCATACTTGTCAAGATTGGTGGCTGGACTACATGGTCTTAATCCTGTCATTCTATAAGTTTTTACTGGTTTTATATGAAGATAAGGTAGAGCCAAAAGTCATAGCTTTTAGTCAATTTGTGGGTTCTGCCCCAGTCTTCTTAGTCCAGTCTGTACAGAAGCAATATCAATGCCTATTTATTTTTTAATGAAATATATTCATCTTTAGCTTCTACTTTCCAAAATTATCCCAGTGAATGTGGACTTCAGAAACTAGTTTCTTCTTCTATTCTTTTTTTCTCATCATCAATTTTGCCTTGAAAATAGGAAAGGGAATGGAGGGGACATGGTTTTACTCTTGGTAAGATTCTTTGAATATAAGCTACAAATTATAATTCTATGGGAAAAGGATGTTTTATTTTAGCTCCACTTGAATAAATGAGTAAATGGTGTCACAGATACTGTATTTCTGAATTTTTGAGTAGCTAAGGATTTAATACTAATCCCAAAAGAGATAACCTGGCTGAGTAAATTAACACTGTAAATCTTTTTTCTTCTTTTTTTCCTAAACTAAAGGTTTAATTAACCTCTGTCCTTTCAGTTTGCTGATGAATGGCTTACCATTCCTGAAGAGCTAGCATTTTTGCTAAGCAATGTCATCATTTGTTCAATGTTTCACTGGTCTTAATTATTCTTAGAGGTAAAATTATTCAGAATCTTGAAATACATTTTCAAAATAATTTAAAAAATAACCTAATTAGATAACAGGCATCTTAGCAAAATTTAACAGATTTTAATGTACAGTTCAATGAGATGGTTTCAGTAGTATTTTCTTTGTTCTTAGGATAAGTGTGAATATTTAATGCTTCTCATTGAAACCTAAGGAAAAAAGTCTACTCAATAAATAAACAGGCAATAAGCATGCTTTTAATCTTTATTAGAATGTGCAAAGATGAAAAGAAAAAAAAAGAAAGTAGGAAAAGGAGTAACATAGAAGAAATTTCAAATATTTTCCATAGCAGGCTTTGAAAAATTTCTTGAGTTTAAAATAGGTAGATAGTATTATTTTCTTTACATCTACAGTCTGACTTGGTACACAGAAAGCTGTATGTGTAATGGATTTCTGAATTATGCTGAGTTTGTGATCATAAAACTCAGTGTAATTCAGCATTCCATTTCATAGCAGAGGTTATAATTTCCTTCTATTTCATACAATTTGCTATATAACAAAATAATTTACAGATGAAAGTTGATGTACTTCTAATTTCAACAATATTAATTAAATTTATGACTACCAAATCTATGGTAACAAGTCTCATAGCTAGGGTTTTGATGATTATTATGATGATATTTTATCAAGAACTATTTCTACCAATTTCAGTTGCTTGAAGTCACTGGTTAAATGAACCTCTACTCTTGTTTATTTTTTTTCTGAAGGCAGCAAGTTTTTCATCTTTTATTATGTAACAGAAAGAGTCCATCTGCCTGGCTCTAGCAGGGTCAAACACTGGACATTGAAAATTGCAGTGGAGAAATATTGGCTATTTTATTATGAATGACACCACCCAGGAGAACAGGCAGCTAATGCTCAAAAAGTTGAACTCCCTGGTAGTATGAAGGTCACAAATTAAATAGGGCAATATCATAAGACACCATTGGTTGGGAGTTCAGGGTCATGTTGGGAGCTGATAGGTCAAAAGTGAGGAAAGAGTGATGAATCATTTCTTCAGGTCTCGAGGAGAGCTCTGATGACTGTTCTGTGTCCTTCTGTCTGATCTCCTGGGAAAGCAGTTGCCATGGGTTCATCCCACCTGAGGGCTCAGGAGCTAAATCATAACGAGTGAAAATGCAATCTCTGGTCTGCCAGAGTTTGGGACCATGTGACTCAGGTCTGGGCTCATGTGCTCAGTTGTTTTAGGAGTTGCTGATTATGTATGTGGTGGGGGGGAGTGTAGGGGGGCTGGGTCTCTGAGGAATATAGACAGAAAGAGAGATACACTATTTCTTGAGTTAGGGTTTAAATTAAATTTCATCAAAGTCGTAAGGACCCTCAGTTTCACTGTGAAAAATGCACTCAGAATCCTTGTCCTCATTTGCAGATAACAATACCAGTGTAAAAATGACAAGCTTCCTTGGTGATAAGAACTATTTGTCTGCCCTGGTTAAAAAAAAATAGGTACATTTATGGCTTGCTTTTATTTCAAAACAGAATAATGTTTCAGCTTCCAAAGGGAGATTAACTATCTACCTAGTCACAATATAAAGATTTTTTTGGTACACATTTAACCCCCTTTTCCCCAATGATCTAGAAAAAGGAATGTGTTATTTTTGATCAACAGAAGAATCAGATACAGATGCCACTTCTTTAAAAAAATCTATAAAGTTATATATGTGATGAGGGAGGGGTGCTGGGGATGGATTGATGTTGAGGGGAAAGGAGAGGGGTGACTGATTTCTGCAAAGGCCAAGAGTTAGCATACTCATTACATCTGGATAAACACAAAATCTTTTTTCAGCTCGGAGACTTTGGTATTAATGATCCTGTTAAATTAAAAAGTAAATAAATTTATCTTAAATATCAAGACTAAACTATTAGTTTAACCTAAGAGATCCTAAGGAAGCCAAAGGCAGCGTCTGTGTGGCATTTAGGGATGGGGTAGGGAGGCAGTGAGGTGAAAGAGAGGGACCGCGGAAGACAGTGTAAACAGAGCCGATATCATATCAAACTTAGTATTTTAAGGTAAAATAGTTATGGGCTCTATGTGAGATCTGGAACCATTCATAGATACTTCTTTTTATATTTTATTTTCAAGCATCTGTACATATTTATAATTTTTTCCATTACCATTTAATGCCCCCCCTTTTTATTGCCCCTTTCCCCTCCTCAATCACCACACTGCTGTTCATGTCCATAGTCCTTTTTCATTTTTTTGCTCAGTCTAGTTACTTCTTAATATTCCTACAGTAAACTAACTACTTTTCAACATGCTACTTCATGTTAGACTTATCAGAACCCAGTTAAGACAGGCGCTATCTATGACACATACATAGTTTAAATATCTTACCTAAAAGACCATCAGGGGGACTCTTGCTTTCATATTGTTTATGTTTCCTGATTTGTTCCAAAGAGATGTTGAAGGTATTGTAATGTCTCTGTCATCTTCCTATTTCAAAATAAAAATTCTCTTAGTCTTCCAAGAAATTTAAATTCACACAAATTTTTGGTTTTTTTCACTAAACTGTTTTAATATACTAATCTATGCTCTACTTCTGTGAGATGAAAACTTTAAAAAACATATTTGTTATGTGTAGCTAGTAAGAATTTGGATCATGTACCCTTTGATCTGTGAATACTTGCAATAACTGTTATATCTATGTATAGCTCTGCGTTTTTCAAGTAAATAATACTGGATTGGGAAAAGGGACCTCTGTCTTTTCTGGGCTTGATAGCTGAAACATCTGGTGAGCTCTCTCCAGTCCCCTGGGCTGGATGATGTCCCAAACAGCAGCACCAGCAGACTGATCCCAGGATGCTAGACTCCCAGGGCCGTGCCAAGGAGGGCTCTCCAACTTCAGAGAGCAGAGATATGAGCTGGAAGCAGAGTCCTATGGATGAGAATTTCCTTGTTTTGACATATATTTGTCAGCATTTCATGAGAAAAACAAAGAGTGGATATTAACAGGGACTTCAAAAATTAAACCACATGCACAAAACATCATTTGATGACCAGGGACCCTGTCTTCATGTCTACTGTTGGGAGTCCAGCCACCTGAGGAGAGACAGGAGTTTGTATGTTGTAATCTCTCAATTTCATTTTTTCAAAGTCTCTAATAATGGTGATAAACCCTTAGGTAAGCCATTCTACATCACTTAGACCCCCACCTAGACTCATACCTCCTTTCATTTAAACTCAAACCTGAGCTGTGCTCCTTAACATTTTTTCCACACAGTAGATTTTCTGTCTTCCTGGGCAACCCCTGATTGGGGCAGTAATGCACCATCAGTAAATCTATATATTTTTTATCCCAAGATCTAGAGAGAAGGTTGTCTGTAAATTTATAAGTATGGATGGGAGAAGAGGCAACAAAATAAAGATAGTTTGTCCTGAGTGGAGGCTGCCTCCTCTTGGAAGAACTTGTGTTGTCCAAACCTGCTCAAACCTGATGTTACATATACCTCTCCACCTTAATGGTGTGTTCCTTAGCATCTCTAAATTTATGGTTTGGTGGAGTAGATCATTTTCAGTTCAGGTTCTAGAATCATGCAGTCTTCCATAGATAGAGATTTAATTTCTATCAGCTCCCAGACCACAATCAAACTAAGAGCTGGTTCTTAAAAAGAAGAATTGATATGCATAAAAGTTCCTTTTAAATGAAGTTGTAGTCATATGGAACTGAGTGGTAGACTAGTCGACCAATCTACACATTTTTGAGGGCATGTATTGCCAAAGGAAACAGCAGCCTAAACCTCTACAAGTTTTCTTAGGTGAGAATGACTTTGCATTAAACTATACAGCAATGATAGAAATTTCCTTTGGAAAAAAAATTGATGTAAACAAAAATGTGAGTTGATTAAAAAATAAAGATTATAACAACCGTATGAATGATACTCATATGACAATAAATCTTAACAATAGCATGCAAGTATCTGAATTTAGGTAAAC
This sequence comes from Artibeus jamaicensis, assembly GCF_021234435.1. Taxonomy (NCBI): domain Eukaryota; kingdom Metazoa; phylum Chordata; class Mammalia; order Chiroptera; family Phyllostomidae; genus Artibeus; species Artibeus jamaicensis. Next base: position 6,613,481 of record NW_026521954.1, read on the forward strand.
CTTTTTTTGAGACTTGTATTTTCAGGCAACAAATCTAGGACATTTGAAAACAAATGTTTCCTTTATTTTTAAGCAAATCTTATTTTAACACAAGAGAAGCTCAGATAAGCCCTTGACTTAGTTTTCTTAAGGCCCTTTTCCCTCTCTCTTCATGGGTGCTCATTGTCTCTTAAATTCTACTCCAGCAATAATCAGTGGAGCTCCTAGAGTTAATAATAAAGAATAATAAGGACATTTAGTCCATGAAAAAGATGGTGTCTATTTCAGGAAGCATGCCAATGGGCTTCTAATGTAACCCTTCTTACCTTTTTTTTTTTTTTGGTAAGAACTTCTTTTTAAAATCTCCACTGCTATCTTGTCTTCAAAAAATATCTTTTTCAGATTCAGCTGCTGAAAGTAACTGACATGAGCCTGGAGTTGAATTAAACTGTTGTTTCTGAAAGGAGGTCTACTTAGTGTGGTGGCTCTGCCTTTGACTGTAGGCATTCAGATTTTCTGACAGAAGATGAAGAGTAAGGCAGAGTAACTGACATATGCAACAAAATAAGGATCCTACCTCAATCTTAGTGTGGTAGACACTACAGTTTGGTTCAAAATACCCTGAAACTTGCAAATATGCCTTTCAAAAAGAATCAGTTGAGCTCAGAGGTGTATTTGACCAAATACATTTTTTAATTCATAACTTCTCCTTCAGACATAGCACGGGCTAATATATTCTTCAGCTCCACAACATTTTTTCTTTATTCTTACTCTAAAATCCACAGCCAACTCTGACATTCAGATTTCATAAAATTTTGATGATGGCCAATGGGTGCATAAAAGATAAATTTTAAGAAACTGTCAAAATAAGATGAGTCATCTAAAGAACCCTCATGTTCTCTGGCAGCATAAATATTAATGTTAAGACATATTATGAATATCTTTTTGGAGAACTGAATAAAATTTTACAGAAAGAATATCTATTGGGGAGCCCCAAATAATTCATAAGACATTGTGATTAACATGAATCCTTCTACTAAGATTTTTTGGGGGCATGAAAAAGGGTAAAAAATATTACACATTACCTTAAGTTGATTTTCACACATAGCAAGGGTAAGTTGATTAAAATTTCTAAATTCAGTACATTATACCGTATTTCAAAACATACTTAAAAACTGAGATGTTTATTTCAGAGGCAAGACCCAGCTGACTGATATGTAACTAAAGGTTGATAATCTATCTGTTCAGATTAATTAGGGTATTAAATAAACACATTTATATTTTGTAATATTCATAGACAAGAACTAGGAAGAGGAAAAATAAAGATCCCATTCTGAAAATGAAAGGTGGGTCAGTTCAAATGTCCTGAATTAGAGGAAACTTCATAAACTTGACTGAAGTCTCAAAATCAGCTTGGAATTTAAGAACACCACAGGTGAGCAATGTATTAAAGAATGAGAATTGAGATTATGTAAGGGAAATCTTGCAGATTCTCCCATTGATTGGGATACTTGGCATAAGATACATGAGAGTGAATTTCATGCATAATATTTATGTGTCACATTTTACTTAATTAGTGAACTATGTTGGTATGCAGAAGAACCTTACACATTTCTGTGGCAGGTGTGCAGTGCCTGCAATGATAGAAAATACACAATATAGTGATAATTTTGGAATTTAAGCTGAGAATATAAAGTTAGCATGCAGCAGTTCTATATGACATATACCCCAAGAAAAACTTATACATCATTCAGTGTGAATTAATTACTGATGAGCCCTGATGTACTAAAATGCCTAGGCATTGCTTCAACTGGAAGTTAATGCTTCCCTAGAGAACTCTCCAAATGCTATCCCCAGTTTTTTGTTATATACTAGGTTCTTTGGTCATGAAGAAAGAGAGATTACCAACATGCTTGATATTTTGGAGATTGCTCCTTTTTGGGTCAGGGATGGCCTGCTAACACCTATGTAACCACTAAGCAAAAGGATCTGAAGTAACCATCAAAGTACTGCCATCAAGGTTTTCCTAGGAAGATGTTGATACTGATGCATTTATTGAAACACTCTGGGAATAGAAAGGACAGTCAAAGAATGTATAATCTAGTTCTAGGTCCCATGCAGTCCCTTAAACACCACCTATTTATTGGCACATGAACACATTTTCTTATTATACATTGATGCATTCCACTATGCATGCAGTAAACAGATGTGGAAATATTACTATGTGCCAGAAATTATGTTATATTGATATTCAGAAGAGCAGTTATCCACAGACTTGGAGGGGTTTGAATTTCAGTGTAAATAAGGTTTTCTTTTAAACTACTATAATGTGAATAATGGAGAAACAAAAATAAATACAAAAACAAAACAGTATCAAACTAATTAATATATGGAAATTCTGCATGGTTTAGAACACAGCATCTATTTTTCCATGCACTCCTCCCAACAAGGAATCCACATTATGTTTCAGAATGCCTGCACTTCCATTAGAGGGAAGTAGACATTTGTGGGTGTGTGTTTCTGAGTCATTCGGGAGAGCCAATATACTTGATCATACAGCCTCCTTCGCTATTCTGCTTTTGCTTATTACTGATATTCATGGATTGTGGGAAAATTCTTTATCACTAACAGAAGGGGTTCAGAGAGCTTCAGTGATGGCAGGATGACGTGTCCAGAGAGGCACAGAAGCTCTTTCCCATATGCCTTACCGATGTAGCTCTTAGTTTCGGCTCTTCCTGAATTGTATCCTTTAAAATAAAAAAATGGGCAATTCGTCAAGAACAAATAAACAAAATTGTAATGCCTAATACACATGGACTGATTTTAATTTTCTATTTATAATTGGAGAAAATAATACCCTGCTATCAGTAATTGATAGGAACTAGACAAAAAAGTGTCAGAGATATGAACCAACTACCAGTTATCCTGAATATATTGAGAGTTTAATATAGCATTATTAATGACTATATTATATATGTTCTTTTTTAATGGTTCTCGACAGTTTTACTAATTTAGACCACATAATTTGAAACATTTAAACAAGATTAAATGATGCAGAGTATGTGATTTTATGTGTGTGTGTTTTTGTCATAGTGAAATGGAATGAAAATAGAAGTCAATAAAACAAAAAATTTAGAAACCACCCAAATTTTGGGAAATTATCAGTATGCTCCACAGGTAAAAAAAAAATATCTCAAAGAAAAGTAGAATATAGTTGTAACTAAATAAAAATGAAAATTCAATATATCACAATTTAAGAATAAAGTTATGCCGAAAGGAAATTTAAACTTTAATTTCTGATATTAAGGAAAAAATAGGGAGCAAATAGTGACAGAGACTAGATATCTGTCTTTGAAGAACATTTTCAAATAGGGGGGCAGAGAGATGATAAATTTGTAAAGTATATGATTGTGTAACCACAATGTTGTATACATGAAACTAATACAAAATAATATTACATGTCAGTGATAATTCAAAAAAAATTAAGGATTAAGTTGCAAATTTTTAAATAAAAATACAACTAGTGGAATATTTAAAATTGAGAACTCAGTTGAAAATTGTGACTTCAGAGCTGATAAATGAAGATACTATGTGGCAAGAAAAAATATTATTCAGAATTTAATACTAATAATTAACACTGATTTTCTACTTAGTAGGTATTAAATATTTTATAAACATCACTTCATTTTATTCTCACAAAAATAGGTACCATTCATTTTGGGGGTTGGTGATGGAGACCTAGAAATATTAAATTGTTTGTCCAGTATGAGACTTATTAAGTGGGGGAGTTCATTTTAGAATCCAGAAAGTGAAATTTTAGATTCTAAGTTCTCACCTTCTATATCTATGCCTCACACTAATATGGTAGATCCTTTCATGACAATTTACTTTAGAAATTAGGACATACTGGTTTTGCCATTTGGATAATGTAAAATCATAACCTAAAAAGTAAATTGAATCTGGTCAATAATCTCTTCTAACCTTTACCAATTCAGGAACCATGACTATGATATTTATAACACATGACTACCACCTTGGTACTTAAGAAAGCTAATTTGGTTTATGGCAATATAAATAAGGAATTCTTGTTACTATTAGTCTGAAAATCTGTCTCTCTCTTCCTTTCATTACTCTTGATTACAACTTCTATATATATCAAGGCATCTTCTAGCATATATTAATCCTTAAACATTTGAAGACTTATCCTCACAAATTCCAAACATTCCTCTCAGCAATATATGCATGCTATTTTTCTACTTCTGTTTCAGATATTTTTTAAAACTAAGTTTTATTTAACTGGTAGTTTGTAGTGTCACATCTGAGGCAGGGATCCTGCCAAATGCTGTGAGTATAGACTACTTTATACACGTCAGTCATTTTAATGATCTCGATTCAATGCATCGGTGGGCCTTTAAATGAAGACTTAAGCTTCCCTGCACCATTAGTTCTATACTTCATGAGAGAAAGAAAAGTCTTTCTTGGATGTGAATGAGAAGCACAAAATAGGCTATTGTGACAATGTCAGGGAAAGACCTATTTCAATATTCTAAGTACATCTTTCTCTGTTTCTTACTTCCAGAACAAGGTATATGCTGTACCTACTACAGTAAATCTTGATTACAGGAAAGTAATGTGAGTGAGAAAGTTACTGGAAATTGCACCAGAAAGCACACATAAATAGCATGCCCTGTGAACAACTGACATGTGATTATTGGCAGATATGCAGTGTGCTTTATCTTCTCTATATAATTAATCTGCATGACCATCTGATTTTTAATGCACCTTAGAATGTTAACTGATGTGGCTTTGGGGAATTTTTTTAACAACATTATTTCCTTAGTTGGTTTTGGAGAAAAGTAAAAAGTATTCCATAAATACAGATGCAGGTATTAGCATGCTTACTAAATAGGCATTACATTAAACCTTTCATTGTAAGAGAGAATTGAAAGGTACTATCTCTGAAAAAGTGACTGTGATTGATGTCAAGTTTAATGGTTAGTTGGATTAATTTATGGTTTAATAAATGGTTTAATCAATTAATGGTTTAATTGATTAGTTGGATGAAAGATATAAATTATTATTAATAGGTGAATTTTCTAAATTATTAAAATGGGGGGACATAAAAGTGAAATGTTTGTAGTACTAATGTGCTGGTCAGTAACTGCTACCTCCCCCCGCCAAAAAAAACAGTCAACGCACAATTTTTCAATTGCAAAATAAAAGAAAAACATTATCTCTGAGTTATGGGCAATCTAAATATTTTACCACGTCATTCACAATGATTATCTAATAGGCAGCAGTAAAAATCACACTTGTGGACAGGTTTTTTATTATATTACAGAAAATGACTTTGTGAGAGCAAAAAGACTAAATAATTTGAATAGCATTACTTAATTTTCATCAGAAAGGCAGAGGTGAATTCAGTATACAGTATTGATTATTTATTCAATGAGTAAAACTCATTATTCTGCACATAGGTAAGTAGATGGCATGACTTTATCCCATCTCTGAATAATAAAAATAAGTTATATTTGCCTAAAATCCTAAGACATATTCATCTGGTAGATTTATCTCTAAAAAAAGGCAAACTTGTGTCATGAATGATTTTGAGAGCTGCCTGAGTAAATTTTTCATGGAAATTGCTAAATGCTCTTTGGATGAATTAATCTACTACTGAGTGAGGTTAATGTCTCATCCTTATTGAAGCCACACATATAGAAATATTCTTGTTATCTGAGATTGATGAATTCTCTGTCTAGTCTTTTTTTTACAGATGAGAAAAGTAGATTTTATAAGCAGGTAGTATAATTTTCATTGAGGGCTTAGCCTTAGAAATTTTATTTGCTGCATATCAATTATTTTAAATGTGGTAAATATGATAAGTTTCTGAATTTTTCTTGCAGTTTGACTTGCTTCTTGATTGAGTTTAAGGCATTTTTAGGATCTAAAAAGGCAAAGTTAGCCCTGGCTAGTGTGGCTGAGTACCGGCCTGTGAACTGAAAGGTCATCAGTTCCATTCCCAGTCAGGGCACATGCCTGGACTGTGGGCCAGGTCCCCAGTTGGGGGTGTGTAAGAGGCAACTGATCAATGTATCCCTTGTACCTTGATGTTTGTTTCCTTTTCTTCCTCTTGCTCCCAAAAAGAAGTAAATAAAGTCTTTAGAAAAAATAAAAATAAGAAATAAAAAGGCAAAATTAAGGAAGACAGTTACTTGCTGACCTTCAATTCTCTACATTGTGATAACTGTAAGGGAATATGCCTCTTTCAGCCTACTTAATTTTCACATTGGCACCAACTAAAAAATAGACAAAAACAACAAAAAATGACTCCTCAGGACAAAGTAAATTCACAAAGCTGGAACTTACAGTGACTGACTCAATGACTCAATTCCCAAAGTGCTTATGGTTCCTATCACAATTATATATGAAAAGTGTAGCACACACACATACATGAGAATAGTGGCATTATTTATGTTGAAAACTCATTGACAAAGAATTAACTCATGGATGGAACAAGGCATCTTATCATCTTATTTCTGATATAAAACCTGGCTTGCACTGAAATACATGTGCTGCCATAGTGATTTTTCCACTAAGGGAACATGCACATTCATTCACAGGCAGCACACACACGTGTAGTTTTCCCACCACAGCTATAGGTCCTATCTACTTAGTTTTTGGAAGGACCTCTTGGTTAGTAGCCATTGGAAGTATGAAACGATAAGCAATTGTTAAGTAAATAGAAAGTTTTGACTTGGATGTTTTATTGCTTTTTTAGTAATTTGAAAGGATTCAATTTGAGTGATTAATATATTGCTGCCACACTGTTGTTGGAGTAGATCCTTGATGTGATTTGCCTTCATTGTATATGCTTTACGTGGTTATTTTGACAACGTAGCATGGGAAACAGAATGATATTTAGTAAATTACTATCCTGATAGTTTTTGGTATTACAAGAACTTGGAGTGGAAAAACTTCTACCCCAAGTCACTTCAGGAGATTCTGAGGTCCATGATAAACTGCCTATCAGCCACTCAGAAGGATCCTTAAAGGGCAGAGGATGCTATTTTTGGAGCTGCCTTATAATGGTGGGAGCAGAATCTGGATGGTTCTGATGAACTTCTGTTCGCAGCAAGGACAAGATGCACGTTGCGAAAGCAGAGGCTTATTGGTGAGGTCCAAGTGCATGTTAAGATGGTGGTCATGAGGAAAAGGAGAGCTAGGAAATGTTAAGACAAATTTTGTCTATCTGACCTCATATTTCCATGAAAAGGTATTTCTGAAAGAATAATACTTTCAACTTTTCTTCATACCTCCCTGTGATTGTTTTGGAAAAAACCATCTGCACTTGTATGGCTGGACTAAATTTTGACTCTCTACCTTAAAGATACATGTAGCTTAAAATACCGTCCATGAATATTGAAAGTCAAATAGAGACATGACGGAGTTGATATCCATTTAAGTACATTCCATAAAGTTCCCATATTAGGAAGAGGAGTAAATCGTTATAAAGTTAAAATTTATTCTATGACATAATTTGACAGAATTTAAGAACTTCATTTTCAGCATTCAATTGGTCAAGAAATACTTTTTGAATGTCTGTTATTTGTAGTACTTGGGCACAGAAACAAAGTGGTGAAGAAAAAAGTCAAAGTACTTGTCCTCATTAACTTTATATTCTTAAAATTATTTAATAAATTAAGACCACAATCATTGTTATGAAGATCAATAAAGCTGGAAATGCAGTATGAAACTGAAGAAGGAGTGGGTGTATTTTTTACAATGATGTCATGTCATAAAAGGCTACTGTTTTAAGTTGATCTTTGAGTAGACGATAGAAGAATAAGGGACCCATGTTGTTGACTGAGAAACTAAGATTCTCAATACAGCAAGTGTAAAGACCTTAGCATGAGAGCAAACTCAGATGTTTGAGGAATAGGAATGAGACCATTGTTTGTGGAATGAAAGGAATGAAATACAGAGTGGTGGGGGACAAAGAGACCAAGGTGTCAGAAGTTCATTATTTGAGACTTTTATATCACATTAGGAAGTTCGGATTTTACTTTGAGTGAAATGAGAAGCTGTTACATGGTTTTGAGGGGAATAATGAAAAAAGATTACATATTCTAAAACAATCATCCTAGCTATTGTGTAGCTATCAAGCTTCAGAATAGGCAATGATGAAAGTGTTGAAACCAGTGGCAAAGCAATTGCCCTAGTTCAGGAGATCAATACTGGAGGTCCACACCAGGGTGAGAGTTTGGAGACCGTGAAAAGTAACCATATTCTGGACACCTTTCAGAGATAGCACTTTGAGGAACACAAGCTGTTGAATTAGATGAGGCATGAAATAGATGTATCAGTTTAATGTCAAAGCTTTCTCCAGAGACATGGAAGACTGGGAGGAGGTCTTTAAGAAGAGAGATATTCAGGAGATTAGTTTTGGAAGTGTTAGAGATGAAGTTACTTTGTGTGGCATCCAGCCTTCTCGATGCCTCTGATGATCCTCGCCTCATGGTATCCATATGCTCATATAGACTTCTACATCATATCTCAGTTGGTCTTTACTATATAGAATGTAATAGAAATGATTGTTATGTTGCTTCCAGGACTTGTTTAAATATATCAATTTAAAGAAGTTAAGAAAGTGTATATTAGTTTATAACATTGCTTCTGAGTCAGTATCACTCATGAAATCACATTGGCTTGAACACTTATTTGACAATCACTATCCAAATTTAAGAAATCCAAGTCTATTATAAAATGTATGTTTGCAATTGGATGCAGAGTTACATTGGCAAAAAACATACTATTTTATGTAGAATCTGTAATTAGAGTGGCAGAATGTAGATCAATGAAAATAAAATGTATAACTGCTGATTTGAAATTCTCATAAGCCCCTAAACCACATCATTATTAGACACAAATCTAAAGTGTTAAAAATGTATGTACTTAAAAAGCTTGTAATAAAACAAAAGGCCATATCACTGTCTGATAAAAATAATTATTGCTATCATAAAATGTTTTCTTCTTAATTTGGCTATAGCTTCTGAATATGTGGTGACCAGTGACCATAATCTTCAGAACACTTGGCTCTGGGGATTAATCATTCACTCTAATGGTCAAATATGTATTCTTCAATTAAACATAAAAGTGTTTTTGGTTGTTTAACAAATTTGCTCTATGTTGATAAGTGAATACCCAATTGGCTTTAAAATTGATAAAATGGCACAGAATATTAAAAATATGTCACTAATAAAGCCTATACTGAAACTAATCTCTTCTTCCAGATCTCGAATGTGTCCCATAAAGGCTAAAACTGTGAATGCATTTGGTAGAATCGGGCTGCACACAAATTGCCCATCCTCCCTGGGAACTAATTTATTCCTAATCTAGTTTTGCAGAAGTAATTTAGTTTCACTAACTCTCAGTTTCTTCATCTATAACTAGAGATAAAGATATTAAAAACTATCTTGCACATTTCAATGAAATAATTGTTCATATTTAATATACTGACTACAGAACCTGGGAAATAAGAAGATTCAGTACATTGTGTCCCTGTCCCTAATTCTGTCCCCTTTTCCTTGCTTGCTTTTAAAGAGCTAACCCCTCTGTGAGATAGAATGCTTTTTTCCCCACTCACGTTTTATTTCGTGTGAGGGCAGCTCTGTTAGTGTAACACTCTTGCCTTTTTCCTCCAGGGGCCCATATTCCTTAAGTGAGTGGTGAATTGGGAAGAATGAGCAGGGCAGACTCTGTTCAGCTTGTCTTCATTGTCGGGAACACGCTGCCTGTGGGCAGTTTGAGTTCTCCCCTCTGCTGGTGTGACTTTCACATGCAGAGGGCTTGGCCTGGTCCAGCACTGCTCTGTTTGCATGAACACGGGGGCACAGACACCGCTGTCTGAAGTTGGGATTCAGTATCAGGAAACTTACTGCCTGCAGGTAAACCCCGTCACCTCCAACCTAGGCTGTATCTGTGATAAAAGTAAAGATTTTTCCTACGTACCTAAGAACTTTTCCTTATCAGTTTGTATAGAACTCAGATGGTGAGGAGGGTTGCTGTATATTGGGCTCCTACTGAGATCTCAGCAAACTCCAGTTTTCCATGTCCTTGGATGGCATTTGGGCTTCGACAGATCATAAATGCTGATACAGTAATTCAACTCAGCTCAGGCCTCATGCTTCATATAGCTGAGTCATGAAGTTTATAAGTTTTACTTCTTCCTTACCATTTTCCCTGGTTAGATCAGCAAAGAAAAATATCCAAAGGGTATAAGTTCTGAGGGTAGTCACTTCTGAATTTCCTGTCAGTGTGAGAATTCGAGGAACGTTACCTCATTAGCAGTGGCCTGTTGGTAAGATAAACTCGCTTGCCTTCCTAGCTTCATTTCTTAGCACTCTTTTCCAATTTTCTCTCTGTAATCTGGATATATTATATTAAAAATATTATATTTAAAGCCCCTGATTTCAAGCCATGAGATACTGACACCTCACAAACCTCTTAAGCTATTGCATGGGGTGCAATGCAGTTTGCAATATTGATACCAGACTGTCATTGGCCTGATTAATTTGCATCCCATCTTTATTGTCTTTATTTTTTAATAGTTAACATATAATTTATACACCATATAATTTATCTGTTTTAAAAGTACACTTCAATGGTTTTTAGCATAGTCACTGACATGTGTCCTTTCAACCTATTACTAAAATCAATTTCAGAATATTTCATTACATTGAAAAAAATTAGGACATCCCCTCCTACCTTTTATTGTCTTTTATTTTTATAATGGCACTAACATTTTGAGGAATTCTGGACACTATTCTTAATGACCAAAGCACTCATTTCACTTCTCAGAAAACACAATGCCGGGCTCCTGGCATTCAATGGAACTTTCACTTTATTTGCAGTTTCCAGACTTAGATTTTGATGGGAATAGTACTGAATCTGTAGTTTGCTTTTGGTAGTATGAACATTTTTACAGTACTAATTCTTTCAATCCATGAGCATGGGATATATTTCCATTTATTTGTGTCTCCTTTAATTTCTTTCATCAACGTTGCAGTTTTCAGTGTACATAAGATATTTCTCCATAGAAGACATACAAATAGCCTACAGGTACAATAAAGGGTCTTCAACATAATTAGTTACCAGAGAAATGCAAATCCAAAGTATGATATCTCCCTTTATATACTGATTGGATAGTTATTATTAAAACTATAAGAAATATTGACAAGGTTGTGAAGAAACTGAAACCCTTGCACACTGTCAGTGGAGATGTAAAGTGGTTCAGCAGCTCTGGAAAACCATACAGATGTTTCTCAATAAATTAACTATAGAACTACTGTCGCAGGGGGGTCTGGCCAGATTGCTGGGCAGAGGGGAGGGACCCCTGAAACCGGCAGGGAAGTGCTGGAGGCAGCAGAATTGAAGCTGCAGCAGATGCTTAATGCACTTCCGTACCCCAGGTAAGAGTAAGAAAAACTAGCACAGCTTGTGACAGAGCTGGAGGAAGCTTGTACGGAGTATGTGTGGACCGCAAAGTCACAACGCATGTGTGCGATGGAAGCTATCATTGTAGCAGGAGGAGGGGCAGAGACTCGGGGCAGGCTGACCAGAGTGATGGACTCGCACCTGGACTGGCTGGCAAGTTGTGGTGGAAGATTTAAATGGAGGGCAGGTGGAGACTTGGGCTTGCTTACTGGGTTGGGGGTCTACAGTTCCCAAACCAGCGGGAACTGGAGATCACGTGGTCTGGCAGTATTTTCTGGCCTCCTCCAGTGCCAGAAACAGTGCAGCACTAGCGACTGGGCCTGTACCGCAGGGACCAGCTGGGCCTATTTCAGGGACGCACTTGTGAGCCAGCAGCTGGAGTAACAAGGCGCAGGTGCTGGGTTGGGGGACAGCATGCGGAAGAAAGGTCAGGGCGCAGCAAACAGGGCACTGGCTGACACAGACTCCAACAGATACCTGAAGCCAAAGGATGGTACTTTTAAATGGGAGAAGGAACTCCCCGTGCAGCCGAGGACGGGTCTGACCTGGGAAAGGGTGGCAGGGTTATTATTATTCAGGGGATTTTAAAGGGAATGTAACATAACTCTTCACAGTCTCACATTTTCCTCTGACCTCTAGAACATGTTCATATTTGGATAGGAGCTTCTGCAGTTTCCCAGCTTGTCAGCACCGAGCACCCATATACTTCTCATTATGTGATAAAAATATTGCAACCAATGTGGTAAAGGCATATTGCAATAAATGTGGTAAAACAAAATTAGTCTGCTGGAAAAATATTCAGGTGATCATTATATTTTAGCTCTAATGAGGTACTTTCATCTTTGGGACCAGATTGTTTTTACAGTTTGAAAACACCTCAGCACATTATTTTCAGTTAATTACAAAGAATTTAATTTTAGAAATGAATATACAAAAAGCAGAGCTCATAATTATCATAATAAAATCTCCAGAGAATTTAAACAGAGTATATTTTCTAGACAAATTATTTTTCTTTAAATTAAAGCTAAAAATTAATCTTTGATTCTGTGAGAAATGTCTGACTAGGCTTTTATGTAAATACTTTAAAAATATTCTTAATGGAACAAAGTTAACTCTGGGCTGTTAGATCTTAATGCCATTAGCAACAAAATGGGTAGTTAAATTCTGTACCTCCTGGAATAACTAGTCATAACTATAAAGGCTAATAAAGTTTTATAAAAAAGTAACAAAGGAAATATCATAAATAAACACTCCCTATACACATAATTATATAAAGGGAAACCATGAAATTGAATTCAAATTATGTTTTGTGAAATAAACTATGACCTTCAAAATCTCCTATATCAAAGTTCATCTTTTGCATTTTTACTTAAATGATGGAAGCATATATTAACATCATATAAAATGACTCTGAGATTCAGAGTCAAACATTACAGCACAGACATGTATTTAAGATTCTATGTGATTACTTTACACTTCACTTTAGGAAATATCTGAATTGTTGATGAATGCTTCACATTAGTGCTGCTTATAAATCAAAATTTCAATCTTTTAAAAATTGTATATTTCAAAAAGATATCTCACATTTACAAGAGCATTTCTTTATGATCTATGTTTTTCCTTATTTTTAAATTGATATTGTTGGCTGTATTATTTTACTGTTCAATTTACACTTTTGAAATCTGTGTCAGATATACCACACACATTACATCTTAACTTTATTTTTTGTTAAGAAACAAATGAATGTAAAACTCCCACACATATGTCTATATGTATGTATGTTGACTAAATATGTATATATAATATACAACAAAATTATGAAATAAACCTTTCTCCTTTTTTTAATTCCACTTTAAACTTGTATCATTCCTTTCATCCCTTCACCTGTAGCTGCCTATGCCCACCATACATATAAACTAGCAAAATGCCCAGTTTTTTCAACATAAATTTTTCTAATGCCTAAAAACTTTCAGGACACATTGTTTCAGAGTTTTTTGTTCAGCATTATGGAAGTTCAACCACAATACTTATGCTATATATATGTATATACATATATAAATATATAGTATATAATCTATATATAGATATATAGATTAAACAAGTGCAATACTTGTACTATATATATCTCTAGTTTAAACAAGTGCAATGTGTAATTTATATGGTTTTCAGCCCTGTCAGAGATATTTTAAGTATAGCAGATTATATAGATTGCCCTGGGTGTTATTAACTGTGTCCTTTAAGAATCACTCTCCAGGCAGTTAATAGAGAAGTATTATCAATACAATATCATGAAAGGAGCAAATACAGCAACTACCATATCACATCAATTTTACTTCCTTTATCATTCTTAAAGGAACATGGTCTAAAAGTGACATGAAAGAAAGGTTAAACAGCATGTCCTGGCAAAGACTCACTGGAGCCATGTTTAGCAAGCCCTCTGAAGGACTATTTAATTCTGTTAAATGATATATTTTTATTTAATTTGTTGTTTACTACTCAATTAGAGCTGGATAGCACAAGGTTAAACATCAAGTTGTGCTTTTAATCTAGTAGAGTTGCAAAGAATCCTTTCTTTTACAAAAGACTGCATCAAAGGGTTTATTTTGGTGTTGTTTTGTTGTATATTTGTTTATTGTTGTTTTTGTTTAATTGCCTTTTATAATTGCAAATACTACAGAGATAACTCCCAGGGCTCATGAGAATGCAAAACATACATAAGTAAGGCTTGTAATCAGGGTAAAAAATAGAAACAGCATAGGAAAGACAGTTTAGGAAAGCTTAGTAGGAGGTCCAAGAGACATCATGGCTTATCCTTCTTAGAGTTTTATTTGCACGAAGATGCACCTTGTCTTTGAATTGAAACTTCAAGATTTGTGCAATGAATTTTGGTTTCAAGGAGCCTTCAGACAGATGTGTCCATCTGTCTGACAGATGAACATCTTCAAATGTTTCCAGTGGTGTGTTTTATGTTCCTCAAGTTACTTAACCAAACCAATTGTCTAACCTGTTTTATGAGGTGAAAGACATCCATAAACAAACACTCTTTGCTCCAGAGGGCTTTTAGGTTTTAAACAGTATATCACAAATCATTGGTTAATAAGGGAAGCCTAATTTTGACTAAAAATCAAGCCAGACATTCCAGCATCTCAAAGATAAGATAGAGCTACCACCATCTAATTGTAAAACAACTCTGCAGAATAAGAACATTAACTAGTTTTACATCTAGCCCAGCAATTTAATTTTAACAATTTTAATGCCTATAAACACCAACAAACTCAAAATAATTTTATGTAACATGTTTGAAAATTGTATAGTTCCTCATTAGTGGTATGTCGATTATGTTTAACATGCGTTTATTTAATATTTGTGTTGGCGGAAGTCATTGAAAGGGTGTGACCACAAGTTGACTCTATAAGCTTGACCCAGTAAGTTAGAGGTTCCTCATCCCTACCCCTGTCCTTGGAATGTATTTTCCACCCAACCTTCTCACACGAGGGGCTGTTTAAAAAAATAACATAGCTTTGAGAGAATAAAATATTGTTGAGACCATATGGACTGAATA
Organism: Artibeus jamaicensis; assembly: GCF_021234435.1. Classification (NCBI taxonomy): domain Eukaryota; kingdom Metazoa; phylum Chordata; class Mammalia; order Chiroptera; family Phyllostomidae; genus Artibeus; species Artibeus jamaicensis. The sequence goes on from NW_026521954.1 coordinate 6,628,515, forward strand.
CCTAATTGAACCCAGTTAAGGCCTCTTGATAAACTTTTAAGATTCTGATGGTTGGGTGTGGAGATCTACTATCTTGCATCCTCCCCAAACAAGCCTCAGATGTAAGTTTCTTTGCTTATTAAACCTGCCACCTACCAATCTGGAGTGCCCCGCACTCTTCCTTTAGTCACTCCTTGCCCTCTGTGTGTAGTTTAGGGACCAACAATTTGTCATATGTTTAAATTTTTTAAATTATATATGAAATTATATTTTACTTCATTTAAATTTTTTTCATTTGCTATTTCTACTTTTTCTGTGATGACTGTTTTTGAGTTACTCTTTCATAGTTGCCTGATGTCCTGATTAAGAGAACAAAGTTCCCCAGAACATGCAATTGACCCAGGCTCTCAGATCTTTGATAAATGGATTTTCAAATTTTTATTTTTATATAATATAGTTACAAGAGGAAACTCAGGTTGTTGAGGTTATTTTTGTGTGTGTGTGTGTAATTGTGCATTCATAAGAATATTCATAAGAAATATTCATAAGAGTACTTTCCTTTAAAGCTATCTAGAAGTAAAACTATATAGAGATTATATAAAACACAGCAACAAACTCTTTAGTGGTATTATTATTTATAGATGTTGCATTCATTTTCTCTCATCTGCTGTGTTAATCCATATGTTCCTCTGAATGAATTACTTAAGAACTGAGAAAAACAGAATTTTTTCTTTCACTTCAGCACTGGCAAACACTGAGTAATGTTTCAGAGAAACTGAGATTTTAATTTATGTATTTGTCGGTATTTCCCACTGTTAGGTAGATAGAATGTGGAGGTTAGGCCCAATAATTAAAAAGTAATGAGATATACTTTATGTATTTTTACAAAACATGGGCTTTGTTTTAGACAATAAAATATCTAATTTTGAATGTGTTTTTAAGTTGTGTTGAAAAAACACAAAGTACATAAATAGGCTATGACCTAGGGATAATAAATTTAAAGATTAAACATTTTTTAAGCTTCTGGATATATTGAACCAAAGACATAAAACCTTTGTTCTCATAAAGCTTATAGTTACATGATAGGAAACTGAAAGTACTTGGAGAAATCAATATTTACTCTTTTAAATAAGGTTTGTGAAAAATATTTCTGAGTGAAGATAAAAGGTGTGGTTAGGAAAGGAAGATGATTTTTTATGGGCTAGTAAATGAAGATGTATCTCAACAATCTGACATTTGAGCAGAGATGTGAAGGAAGGGACAGTAGTATTCCTGTAGTTACCCAGATAAGAGCATTCCAAGTAAAGGGAATTTCAAACACCTTGTTGCTAGAACATATTTGGTATCAGACAGGATCAGTAAGGAAGCATGTCTACATATGGCCATGGTAGAGCAAGGAGGCAAAAGACTACTAGGCGACCCAATCAAAGGGATACCAAGACACCAAACATGTAGCATCCTGTAGGCCCATTTGAGAGATGGAAAACCATTGGAGGGTATGGGATGGGGATAACCTAATCTGATTTCGATGTTAAAGTAGTTACTTTGGCTAACATGAAGAATAAACTGAAGAGGGCAAGGACAAAATAAAGGAGACCGGTTTGGGTGTTACTAAAAGCAATGAGACAAATGGGAGCTTGAACGAGAATGGTGTTGGTATATTTGAAGAGCTGTGGCTGGGATCAGATTATACCTTGAACATAGAGCCAGGAAGAATTGTTGATAATTTGAGTGTAGGATGTGAGAAAAGGAGACTAGTCATCTAGCAAGATGACTTTAGAATTTTGATTTTGAGTAATCTGAAGAGTTAAGCTGCCATTTACTGAGACTGATGGAAAAAAAATTGGGCTGAGGGAATCTGAAGTATGATTTTGGGTAAATATTAATCAGATAAATATCTCAGTTATATGTATATTTTATTTTTTTAAATTTTAATCCATTTTCCTTTCATAGAGAGAGAGATTAAAATGGGAGGCAGAGGGGACAAAGGAGCATGGGAGAAAAGGAAGAAGTGTGAGAGAGTCTGCTGAAAATACTAATGTGCAAAATAATTAAAGTTAGGAGGACGATTCAGGTCAATCAAAGTTGTTTTCCTAAGTCAAGATTTCTAAACAATCACAGGAAATTAGTGGATTTATTTGATGCATAAACAGGCTTCTTTTTTTGTAGGTGTAAATATATTTTGTCAGTATTTGGAGAGGCAATGGCTTTAGCTCTCTTGACTCTTCTAATTTAATAATATATTTCACAGATAAAAATTGGAAAATCCATTTGATATTTACAATGATAGCCTGGTTTTATCTCAGATTTCATTTTGTAAACTCATCTTTGTGTTGGTTAAAACTAATTTTCAGGAGAGAAGTGCTGAGACGGAGAAAAAATACATAAATATTTTCCATAACACCTGTGGATGTCTTCATTGTTATTAGTGAAAACAGAGCTCTGATATTTGAGGTTTCTGAATTTATACACTAGGAAATGAATCTCCTATGAAGTACATTTTTACTAATATCCCTGCAAAAAGCTCTTGCCCATTCACATAAAGGACTCCAGCTGCTTTGCTGAGTTTTCACACATCAGCAAAGTCAAGCACCCCACAAGTCACAGGTGACAAATAATGCTCAAACGTCTGCTTGCCAACAATATAATCTAGCTCATTCACTATCACCAGTTTCCTGGCATCGTGCCCACAGGAGATGTTCAATAAGTACTGAGTGAAATGTTTCTACCCTTTGAGAAGAATAAATGAACCTGTAGGGTGGAGGAATGATGTTGCCAGGACCTTTATTTTTCTTTTAGAATAAATAGTTGCAGGCCATGTAAAACGTGTGATGTACGCTGGACATCATTGTGTTTTGATAGCATGGTCTGAGTTTCAATGAAGTCTAGTGCAGTTTACTCAGGAAATCTTAAATAGGTCATTGCCACTGGCAATGTTTCTTGGGTCTGGGAGGATGATAATTCCAATTTCTGCTCAGTTTGTTTCCAGAGCAAGCAGTGATCCCAATGATTAAACATCTACCACTGGGGATAGTAAGAATTCAGTTACAGCTAGCTGTGAATGAGTCAACAAATGGCAAGCTCTTTGGCATATTGCCCATAAAAACAGTTTTAAATGTTCTTAGATAAGGCACTGCAAATTCAATATAGTATGGCATACTACTTTTCAAAGATATAACAAAATAGATTTACATTAAAATATTATCAGGTATATTTCAAAACTATTTTACATGATTTAGTGTAAATGTTTATTTTAAAATCTACCAAAATAAAATATTTTAATTCTTTGTATTCTAAACTTTAGGCTTTTATGGTAGTTATATATGGTGTACTTTCTTTTCCAACCATTTTTTGGTATACCTTTATACATACTAACCCCTCTCAGGCAGTTATTTTATAGCTTTCTCTAACATGCCTCAGATATATATACTCACTCTCTCCCTCTTTCCTGTCTCTGATTGTTGTTGTGCTTCTTCTTCCACTGAGAAAATGGAAGCTAACAGAAGTGAACTATCATCATTATTTTATCCAACACTGTACCTATAACCACCATGCTGTTGTCTGTCTCTATGAGATTTTGTTTGTCTTGTTTCTTCATTTGTTGCTCTAAGTTTTATATCCCACTTATGAGTGAAATTATGTAGTTCTTGACTTTTCTGCTTGACTTACTGCATTCAGCATGCTGTTCTCCAGATTAATCCATGTTGTCACAAATAACAATATTTCATTTTTTATAGCTGAGTAGTATTCCATTATATATATGTACAACGATTTTATCCAATCACCTATGATTGGATAAAGGATACTTTGTTGTTTCCATGTCTTAGCCACAGTGAATAATGAAGTACATAAATCTTATCAAATAAAGTTTTCAAATTTTTAGGGGCAGATACCCAGAAGAAGCATTGCAGGGTTATATGGTAACTCTGTTCTTAATTTTTTGAGAAAACTCCATACTGTTTTCCATAGTGGCTGTACCAATTTACATTGCTACCAGCAGTGAATGGGCCCCTGTTTCTTTCTTATTATAATAGCCATTCTAAGTTTGGTCCGTTACTTTAATTTCATTTTCCTAATAGCTAATGAAGTTGAGCATTTTTATTTTAATATCTGTTGCCGTTTAATGTCTTCATGAGTGAAATATCTGTTCAGATTTTGTGTCCATTTTTAAATTGGATTGTTCAGGTTTTTGTTGAGTTTTATGAGTTCTTTATATATTTCAGATACTAACCTCTTATCAAGTGTGTTGATTGCAAACATCTTTCCCCATTTGATTGGTTGCCTTTTTGTTTTGTTGTCAGTTTATTTTGCTGTGCAACAGCTTCTTAGTTTGATGTATTTTCATTCATTTAATTTGTTTTTACTTTTCTTCCCATTAAGGTCAAATTAATATATTCCTTTTTTGAGCACATTTCTGTCAACTTTTACATTCATCACTGCTTTGAGATTGTTTTGATTGGGATCACTTCTGACCTATATTAGGATATCCAAGAATGGCGTGGTCCTTATTTAACTCAATTTTTAAGCTCATTTGTGATAATTGACTTTTCCTTTCATCTGTAAATATTTTACAATTCATGACAGTGAGGCATAGCAATTTCTTTTTTTATTTTAATTGTTGTTCAAGTACAGTTTTCTGTGTTTTACTTCCATCCCAGCCCACACCCCAGCCTTCCCTAGCTCCCTCCCATTTCCACCCCTGTTAGTTTTTATCCTTGTGTCCTTCATACTTGTTCCTGTAAATCCTTCCCTTTTCCCCCTGAAATTCCCTCCCCTCTCCCCTCTGGTCATGGTCAGCCTGTTCTCTATTTCAGTGTCTTTCATTATATTTTGTTTGTTTGTTTGTTTGTGTTGTTGTTTAAGATCCTGTTAAAGGTGAGATCATATGGTATTTGTCTTTTTCCCCCCCTCTCATTTTTCTGTTTTGACTTGTACCTAAATATTGGAATATATTTTGAAAAGAAACCTTATAATTGACAACTTAAGCTTTAGAAAATATGAAATTGTTTTGTGATTCTGAATACATTAAAGAGGGCTCAGGAAATACAAGGCAGGGCAAAATACATTTCCAATTGTTTGTATGGAAAATAATACAGTAATTAGTAAATAATACTACAAGAAAAAAACTTTTGCATACTCTCAGCTGTAAAGCTACTTTTGCCCACGTTTAATGTTTGGTAATAAAAATAATATAAACAATTTAAGATATAGACTGAACTTTGCTTTGGATTTTAAAATTAGAATTTTAATTGAGAACTTGGGGGCAATGATGTAGAAGACTGATGGTTACAGAAGTTAAGGTGCTAAGAAAGAGAGTTTACTCATGAGTCTGTCTAGTATGTCCAAGCTTTAATATGCAGATGAATTACATAGGACAAAGTCAAAGTTATTTTGGTGGGGCCTAGAGAAGGCACATTTTCAAGGACCTGCAGGTGATGAAGATATTGTGTCTATGGACCGCACTATTAGTAGCAAGAATCTAGATCTCTTTTAGTAAGTTTTACCATTAAAGTCAAACAAATAGAAAGTCATAAGTCATTATATGTCTGAGACATATAATCATGTGGAACTTTTCTTCTAAGCACTTTAGAATGACTTTTTTATGGAGAAGGTGGTGGTGGAGTGTGACTCAGGGTTCACCTTTGGAGAATGGAAGTCCATGTTGCATTGCCCTGTGTAACTTCCATTCCTGTTACTATGAACACTGTTCATGACCTCACCGGGCAATGGCAGGAGTGGCTAGGGAAAGAGGCTGGCTGGTGTCCACGGAATGGGCCATTCTATCCGAATATCACAATCCTCTTTTGCTGATGTTATACTTTGGCAAGCCCTGGCATGAGACACAAATATTTTCATATTCTTTGCTCATTCACAGAAGTCTATCTACCTACCACTTTCCCAGATGACCTTTTTACCAAGTTTCCTATCATAGTTTTTCCAAATTTTTGACCATCGAGCCAAACCAGTGGCTACTGCTTATGAATTGATATAGAAGCATGTTTCTTGTTATTTATAGTTCTAAGAAAAATTAACAACCAGTGGCACTACTTCATTTTGCCTGCTCCGAGGATTTTATTCACCAAAGTCCTTCAAGCATGTCTCCAAAAGCCTGTAGTTCTTCCATGTGAGCATCATTAATCCTTATTTTTTGAAGCATACCATCTTTTCTGCAGTATGACTTTTAAAAAGATTTTTATTCATTTATTTTTGAGAAAGGAGAATGGAGGGAAAAGGAGAGGGAGAGAAACATCAATGTGTGGTTGCCTATCATGTGCCCCCAATGTGGGATCTGGCCCACAATCCAGGCATGTGCCCTGACTGGGTATCGAACCAGTGACCCTTTGGTTCGCAGGTCAGCATTCAATCCACTGAGCCATGGTAGCCAGGGTGAAAACCTCAGTTTTGCTGTAAAATTCTTTCAGTTAATAAATAAGTTTCGTTTATGTTACCCAGTTTAAATTCCTTTACTTAAAGTCAAGTGACTGTAGGTGTTAATCACATGTAGAAAATACTTTTGCAGAAATGCATAGACTGGGTTTGATTAGTAACTTGATGCTATATCCTAATCAATAATAGGGGATACATTATGGAAGGAATTTCTTGGAGAAGTAGCTAAAATATAAGGTAAAATGTAGAAAGAAAAGTACCTTAATTTTTACAATGAAAAAGTAAGAGAAAAAGGCAAGAATTGGTTTTTAAAAAGTGGGCCAATTTATAAATGGATATGAAAGTTCAGGAAGTGCATTGATTTTGGTTCCTATATTCCTGTGGCTTAAATTAAGTTTATCTTTTGAGAGTAAACTATGTGAAAATGTAAAAAAACAAAAAAAAACATTTTTGTATGTAAAACATAGTATTTTAAATTATAGTAACTAGTTGGTAAAGTCTTCTCCAATGTCAAGCTGCACTGATTAGAATGTTGATGACTAAATATTCTTCTTTTTTTTAAATTTCTCATTCCCTTAATACTTCTGTCCAAAAAATACACTTTCGTAATAATATTGTCAATATCTTTCTTTATCTCAAATAATGATGTTTTAGTTTTAAAGCAGTTATTCATGTTCTTGGAAGATATAATTGAGTATTAAATGTCTTTCTAGGCACTTTTTTTTGGCCTTTAGAGAGATACTCAAACATCATTAACCTACAATTTCAGATAATTAGAATGTTATTTCCTTCTTATAGGAAAAGTTTATTTTAAGCTTATTTTTATATAAAGATTGATTTATAATTCCTGTATATAATATTTGTAATTTTTGAATGCATTTTTGATATGTCATAATCTATAAAATAAAATTTTCACTGGCAGACATGTATTTATGTTCTTTGATAATAGATGAGAATTCTATAATAGAATTTATTAAAAATTCAATAATGAATTAAAGACAGTTTCAATCTACATTATGTCCAAATTTTCATCATAATTAAAATGTTAATTTAATAGTTTATTATTAATTTGTGAATTAGCAGAACGTTTATTTACATTTTCTAGTTCACACTGAAGATTTTAGCACTCACATAGCTGTACACAATAGTTGAGCCAGAATTCAGATTTATTTATTTCATGGCTTGGCAGCTGTGCTAGCAGTTAAAGTATTTTTTTCTAGTAAATTCTGATTATAAAACTGTTATTTGCATGCCTTAGTTTGGATACATTCAGATAAAAATTTTCTAAGAGCTGCATGAAATTGCTAAAGAGCATGCTAAAAATATCCATAAATCATTATGAAAAATGTAATTAAAACATTTCAAGGAAAAAAGGCCTATCATATTTTAGAATAGAAATAGTTTTTAATCCTCACCTGAGAATATAATTTTCATTGATTTTAGAGAGAGAAGGGAAAGAGAGAAGGAGAGAAACATTTATTGTCTACCTCTTGCATGCATCCTAACTGAGAGGCTCGGACCCATAACCTAGGTATATGCACTGACTGTAAATCAACCCCACAACCTTTCAGTCTATGCGGTGGTGCTCTAACCACTGAGCCACACAGGCCAAGGCAAAAGGCATTTTAATATGAAATAATTTAAGGCAGAAAACCAAATACAAATATATTTTCTCATATATAACTAATTAAAACAATATGACTACAAATTTCATCTATTTTTAATAAATCATCTTTTCTCCTTTGACTTAGAAATTTTCATATTTCAAAGATAATTTAAACCAGTACTTAAAGCTAAATTTCTTGAACCTTTATTATAATAAAGTAGGCATTCAATAAAAGCAAGGATATAATACAATAAAATAAATGATTTTAATGTTCATGAAGAAGAGTTATAATCAATTTTCAAAATAACTTGTTAAAAGATATATTAGAATGGATCTTTATACCAGATTATATCTTTCTGTGTCTTTTATCTACCTTTGCTTCTATACCTTTTCCTTCAGATTAATTCCCCTCAATAATTTGTTATACTACCCAAACTTAGATATTAAAATATCCCTTAGCTATAAATAGTCAATAGTAGACTAGTTGAAAAGATAATGGTTTAATTAGCAGGGTCAAGAATAAAGAGCTACATATCAAGTATGAAATTATTTTTAAAACTATAAGATTTTATACTTATGTAATTACTACACATGGCATGAAAATATAACCATTTTATTTTAAAAGGGAGTTAGAGACAAATAAAAAATAAATATAACAAATGCAACTAAATAATGACCTTCTTTTTATTTTATTTTTAAAAATATTTTATTTATTTATTTTCAGAGAGGGGAAAGGAGGGAGAAAGAGAGGGAGAGAAACATCAATGTGTGGTTGCCTCTCCCATACCACCACAAGGGACCTGCCCACAACCCAGGCAAGTGCTGTGACCAGGAATCAAACCATCCACCCCTTGATTCACAGGCCAGCACTCAATCCACTGAACCACACCAGCCAGGGCTAAATGATGATCTTTTAAACATATTGATTATATTTAAATTTACTATAATTTGAAGTTATATTTATATTTACTACATTCTAGAAAGAATCCTGAGTTCTTTTAAATTCATTAATCATTTCATCTTTGCACAGACCTGTTTGGTAAGAAGTATGATTAACTCAAGTGTTTAGATGAGGGAGGGCACAGAGACAGAGGAGGTTAAAGATGTTACCAAATTTCATCCAAAAGTAAGTGATCTGGAATTCTGTTCAACCAGAGTACAAATAAATGTGCCAGTTCAATCAAGCCATTATATGTTAGTATTACTAAGATAAGTCGGCAGAATTAATTATGCTGAAAATTCAGTAGTGAAAACAGAAGATAAATAAAAAACATTTGCAGAACAGGTGAAAATATCTATAAAGACATGAGAACATCTGATAGACTTGGGCATTAGAGTATTGTGAACCCAAGACCACATAGGAGAAGATTTCCAAATAAAGGAAGACCAAATTAGATAAAGTAGCATCATTAAAATAATAAAACAAAGCAAGTAAATAAGCACATTAAAATAATTATGTTTTGATTGCATTCAATCATTAATTTCTTGTGAAGTGTCAATTTGTATAAATTCTCTCAGAAAACATCATAGGATGAATATGTTTAAAGCAGAGCCATTACTTTAATTTCTGAATGGTGTCTGCTCTTAATTTAAAATCACCATCTTGCCCTGGTTGGTGTGTGGCTCAGGGGATTGAGTGCTGGCCTGCGAATCAAAGGGTCACAGGTTGGATTCCCAATCAGGGCACATGCCTGGGTTGTGGGCCACATTCCCAGTAGGATGCATTTGAGAGGCCACCATACACTGATGTTTCTCCCCTTCCCCTTCTCCCTCCCTTCCCTCCTCTCTAAAAATAAATAAACATTTTTTTTAAATCACAATTTTAATTATATATGATTAATAAGCATTCAGTTTATAACAGAAAATGTTCTTAAACTCTACCATACTCAATGTTGTTTTATATTCCTTTTTTAAAAGAGATATTATATACAAACTAAGCCGATATTCTATTGTAAACTCATGCTATGTAAAAATATCTTATAAAGGTCTTCAATTTGTTTTTTAAGTCAGATTAAAGATCTCTTAAAAGTTTATGACAAGAGTTATATGTAAAGAGTTTTTCTCATTACATTCTTCTTTGGGTTCCTAGAGAATTTTTATGTCAAAACAGATGGCATTTGGAAAGCAAATGCCTGAAACTTTGATGTGTTTACCAGAGGTTCTCTAAGAATTGTTTTTGTGAGTACAGAGGAAAACTTACTTGTCTGTGACAGCTCTTTCAAGGTGAGATCGTGATAGTCAGCAAATTGTACATGAAACGGTACTAATGAGGTTAATAAGAAGAATGTTTACAGGTTCCCTGCTGGGGACTTTCTAGGGAAATAAGAATAAGAAAAACACAGTGTACCTGGACTTTCAAAAGACTGAAAGGAGAGTTAGTTACTAGTTTTTGAGTGGTGAGCAATTATTTTAACATAATCTCATTGGTTTTTACTTCTCCTTTTTCTTTAATACTATATAGCATTTGCATTTACCTCTAGAATTATTATTTACCATCTAGAATTTTGCAAAACTCTGCATTGACCCAAAGTGACATTTAATAAAAATACAAATTTTCTGTTGGCCCATGTCTGGGTCAGTCAATAAATATCAATATAAAAAATGTTTATGAGAAAAACAGTTCTGAGTGCCTTGAAGAGTATATTAATTCTGACAAATGGTACTAGCATAGCAATGTTATAAGACAAACTAAATAGAAATGATCAATTTAATTTTTTCAGTAATTAATTTATATAGAATAATCCTAAGCATAATTTAAATACTTGCATATAATCCTCCAGGTTCCTTACAAATTCAGAGATACAAACAATGGGTTTCAAAGTACAGTTTATAATTTGAATTATCCATGATATTTAGACATTTTTATTTTTTATTTTGTTATTTTTTTAAAACATTTTATTTATTTATTTATTTATTTAGAGAGAGGGGAAGGGAAGGAGAAAGAGTGGGAGAGAAACATCAATGTGTGGTTGCCTCTCACACACCCCCTACTGGGGACCTGGCCTGCAATCCAGGCATGTACCCTGACCGGGAATCGAACTGGCAACCCCTTGCTTCACAGGCCCGTGCTCAGTCCACTGAGCCACACCAGCCAGGGCAATATTTAGACATTTTTTAATCTCCAAACAAAGGTGCAGTAAATAGAAAAACACATTTCTTTGACCAAGAGGATGCTCATTAATACTAGTGATGCCAGAAAATATAAATGAAATTGAAAATAATCTTAATACTTCAATTTTAATCAATTATTAAACTAATCTTAATAATTTATTGATCCTTAGAGTATATTTTCTTTTTCTTTAAAAGAGAGTGTAGAGGAACACCAGAAAGGTAAAAGTTGGTATTCAAGAATAGTACATAAGGGCCTGGCTGGCGTAGCTCAGTGGATTGAGCACGGGCCTGCAAACCACACAATCACGGTTCAATTCCCAGTCAGGGCACATGCCTGGGTTGCAGGCCAGTTCCCAGCAGGGGACTCATGAGAGGCAACCATACATTGATATTTCTCTCCTCTCCTTCCCTTCCTCTCTAAAGATAAGTAAATAAAATCTTAAAAAAAAAAGAATAGTACATAAATCTCTATCTCTTTCTTTATGCCTATATCTGTATATACAATTAATTGTATATCAATATTGTACATTATGTGTAAGAATCTTTTATACTGAATTAAATGTCAATTCAAACAAAAAACAATGTTTAAAAGTGTATCACTCTTTGACAAAAATTTTTCATAATGTCATATGACATAAATTTTTGTAAAAAATGTACATAGTACAAGGCACGCACTATAAGTAGAGCAAATAGAATATACTATTTTTGAGAAAATATTTTTGTTTAAATTGTCAGTGAACTATATGCATTTGATACCATGAGTTTTCTACATTGCAGACCAAGAGAGATTGTTAAACAAATCTAGTGCTTATCATGTTCTGAATACATAACATCTGACATATTGCTGTGAATTAAATATTTGCTGAATATAAATTGCTCACAAATGTAGAAAATGACTATTTTTTTCCTAGGCAAATAACTTTCCCTTTTCTGGGTAACTGGGCTTCAGTTATCAAACACTTTTGCAGTTGGAGTATAAAATCATAATCTAAATTTTTACCAACCTAGAGATTGTTAGAGCCAAAGTTAATAACATAAATATTGATTTATGCAATGTCCATTTTATTGCAAATGTAAGTAAATACTAGAAAAATGCACTTACTGTAAGTAGAAAGTTCTTAGAATATGCTGCTGTCATTAATGATAGATACCATTTATGTAATTTTTATTCTTTGCCAGTCTCCAATACAAGGAATTAACACATATTCATATACAAGCCTGTCTAGAAGGTATCCAGCCATGTAATTTGAAAAAGAGACATTTCTTGAAGAAGATACAAGAAACACTGTACATAGGACAATGACACCTCAGTCCCTTTCAGATAGGCACCTTGGGACCTCCCACAGTTCTCATAATTGCCATCAACTTCCCTGACATCTTTTCCTGAATCTCATTGACAGTCTGAAATCTCTTCCCTTTCAAAGGTGATTTTAGTTTTGGGAAAAGCCAGAAGTCACAGGGTGCCCAAGCTGGTCTGTAGGGGAGCTGAGTTACATGGGTGACTTGATGTGTCACCAAAAAGCTCTGAATGAGACATGATGCATGAGTGGGTGCATTGTTGGGATGAAGCTGCCAGTCACCAGTTGTCCATAGCTGTGGCCTTCTGAATCATCTGAATAGTTTCTGCAGAGGAATTTTCAACCTTAATGCACAGTTTGATGCAAATTCATTGCTCAGTCATTATGAATGTGATGGTCACACAGTACACCTGCTCACTCAGTGGTGTCCACAACCCCTACTGACTAGAACAGTGAAGTTGTCATTGTTCATGTAGGTGTATTCTAGTCCACTCTTCTTGGCTGCCACGTTATTTGGATGTCATGCAAACCATTCTCATTATATTTTAAATGGCTGGACCTTTTCTGGACAGACATTATAGTTTCATATTTTACAACCTACAGAATGTGTATTTCTTAATCACCATGTCTAATCTGATTGATAATATCATTTTATTCAAATTATATAAGGAATTACAATATTGTGCAAACCATTATCATTGTATAATGGTTGGATTTTTTCCCCAGACCATCTCTTATTCTTTACAATAAGTCTATGAGATAAATATAAGTCTATTTCACAAATAAATGCATTACTATAAGAAGCTCAATTTTTTAAAGGGAGCAAAGGTAATTGGACATTGAACTTATCCTGGCCTCAACCTGCTGGTCCATCCTGCTGGTAGTACCCTCAAATAGTGTGCAGAATGGGCGACCTTCATAAGCCAATGCCAAGCTCAGCCAAGCTGTGAGCAACAAGGGCACTCAGCTCAGTTCTCCTTTTGTCTTTTATGTTGCCTTTCTGTAGCTCAGACTGCACAGGCTCCCCAGCTCCTGCAGCTCTGCGGCATGGGCTTGCTGTCTTAGAGGCTGAGACAGAATCCCCACTCTCAGGCAGCTGCTCAAGTGCCCAGCCCCTGCAGGCTTGGGCCAAAGTTCCGTATGTGGTTTGCCCCTGTGAAGCTTGGGTGGCAAGCCAGAGGCAATGGGACCCAGCTAGAGCACTGCTCTCTGGCACACAGTGAAGCTTACACAATGTGAACACAGAGAAAGCCAACAGGCTGGAGCTGCTGCTGCACATGTGACCCATAGTCCCACCCCAGCAACTGCATGTTGCTGGCTAGGGTGGTAGAAGCAGTTGCTGGGGCCAAAGGGTCCGCCTGAGGTTCACAGCTGCAGCTTTCCACTCCTGATGCAAACACAGCTGCTTGTTCATACTTTTACAGGTATAACTAAGTACAAAGCCTCAGATGTAAGTGCTCACTGATCTTGGGGACTGGCTAAAGGTTTATTAAAGCCTCTCTAGAAAAGGCCAATAGGATTTGTGTCAGGGTTTGGATTGTTAAATCTCTCTCTGGCCTGGTTAACAGGAAATGCTCCCTCCCCTCCTAAGGGAGACTGCCTCACTTTAGCAGGCCCCCTAAAGGACCAAGGCTGCCAGGTTGGCCCAACAGGTAAAGACTGTTTATAATCTGAGTATTTATACTTGGTGGAGGTACAAGGAGTCCATTATACAGACACAGGGATAGAAAACTCCAGGAATGCCAGAGGCCATCAGAATTGCCTGTGTGGTGTTAAACAAACACCCACAGCATCCCTTGATTATCACTGACTGTTGGTAAGACTCCACACCTGGACAATTGTACTGCCATTTGGAAAAGTCTCAGCTACCAGTGTGGGAAGGGCTACACAGGAACCTCAGGATACTGAGGCTGGCAGTGGGGATCATATGCCAGTCTGAGGAAACACAACAGTAGAGCTAGGGAAAACTGGGGACACTCATATTTTTCCTCAGCTACCTACTAAATCTTTTTTTATAGAATGAAAGTTTATCTGTCTCTTTTAGGAATATGAAAGTTTTCTCTTCCTGAAGACAATAGGCAATACAATCTCCACCCACAGTGCTTTGACAGGCTCTCTTTTAGGGTGATACTTGAACACTGGCATAAATTTAACTCTAGTTCTCAGGAAAAGTGCTTGTAGATAATTGCCTTTATGAAACCAAGGTCTAGCTTTTAAATAGGGATATCTGGTCTCCAATTACTCTTACCTGAGTCATCTTTTAAAATGCATATTTCTGGGAGGTAGATCTTATCATTGAAAGAGAAAGCCTTGGCCATATGAGCAAATCAATATAATTTAATTCAGCTGCAGCTTTCTAAATCAGTGAGTTTTGGTGCATAATACCTGTCTCATGGAAGTATATCTCTCAAAAGTGTAGGCGTGTTTGCCATTGATGGAGCCTATATTTCTAAGAATTATGGAATGTGTTTGAAAGTCTAAAAACTGCAAATCATTTACTTTTAGCTAATATGGAGCCAGAGTTTGTCCTTCTCACTGTCAAAAATACAAGAATTTGCTTTATATTTTTATTCCTACCTGAACACTCCAGAATTTGGCAATTCTTAGTGAATAAGTCACAGGAATGTGTTTCTTTATATAAATTTAATAAGACCAGTTTCCAGTTGTGGTTTTATTAACTGAGACTTTGACTGGAATGAATAAGGAAGACATGCCTGGACTTTGGGTGTCACCAGAAATCCTGAGGAATTTGGACTGACTTTTGAATCAAATAAAGGCCTGCTGAAGAAATAGCCTAATAGCTTGCTTAGTCACATGGTTCATGGCACTCTTTCCAGGCAAGGAAAAAAGATTGCTTACCTGAAAGATGGCAAGGAAGGAACCTTAAGGCATTTTTGGGAACCTCAAATACTTGAGGAACTTACTCAGCCTGAAGGTATTGCAGGCAAAATTTGATGGTAACTGTGGCTTGACTTCTTTTCCCCGAGCTCATCTAAGATTCCTGTGAAATTTCAGCAAAGCAGAATTGAAAGAGCCTGTGAGATCAACTGCTATGCTTGTGTTTATGAAAATAATCAGGTCAAATTAAAACTGGACTTAATGCAGTCTCTTTGATTAAAATGAAGATGATTTTAAGGGGAGATATTTTGTTTCACTAGAAATCACAATACCCAGTTGTGAATATTGGACTCTAGTACAGTTAACTGTCGTCATACTTTTGTTTGCCTTGTGAGCTAACTAGTTCCTGAATTCTTCTAGCTTTCTTCAACCCTCCATGCAAATATTTAATTTTCTTCCTCCAATAGTTGGAGTAGAAATTATTGGGAACTAAAACTTCTTCTAAGGTTGTGACTGTATACACTATACAAAATTTACTTTAGCACCTGATGACATCACCAAAGATGTTCACCCTGCAGCCAAGTATGATCTATCAGATTGTCACTGCTTAATTTCATTCTAGCAAAATTATTTTATTTGGAAGTTTTATCAATTGATAGTCTTTCAGACTTACAAACTGGCTTATGATTCCCCATGTTCATTAACCTTTGTCTTCTTCCTTCTGCTTTCATAAGTTGTATGGCTGTGACCTTTCCTTTTTCCTTTCCTTTCCTTTATTTTTTCTTTTCTTTTTCTTTCTTTTTCCCTGATAGCTTATTTACACACTATGAACCTTACTTTAGAAGTCCATCTGATTCAATGACTGAAATGAGACTCAGCAGTTTGGCTGGGTTGATTCGTTGTAAGGACTAAATGGTTTAGTAGCTAGAGTATGGGGTGGTCTATTGGCTTTGTTTGAAACTGCCTTCTCTTTTATCCCCCAATGGTTCAAACAGAAAAGGCACACAGTGGTTCAGGGGGGAAATCTTAGGATATTACCCTGAGCCTAATTTGAGTTAAGTATGGTGAACAAGAGGGCCTTGAACAGGTGATCCACACTCTCCTCCAAGGAAGCTTTCCTTCATCTTAATCTGGGACCCTGTAGTGTTAGTTCCTCTCTTCTCATCTAGATTTTATCTCTCACTAGTCCTTTGGTTACTCTAATATTCCTAATTTTTGGACTATGCATTTTAACTTTCTTGTCAAATGGGTCATGTGTAGAATGTGACAAGGATGCCAACTTGTCCAACATCATTATCCTTTGAACATCATCACTTCTAGACATCACCTATGGTGCCTCCTAGGGAAAGCTTTCTTCTGTTTGCAGATAGGAAGACCCTTTGAGCTTGGGGATAGGCAAAACCACTCTTCATTGACAGCAAGAAGCACCTATAGAATATGAGACCTTCATCCATTTACTGTTGTAAGATTACAAGGTTCAAGGCCCTCATGGGGGAATGTTATCATAGGTAGTGAACCAAGTATGAGAAATAAAATAGGAAGCAAAGGAAATTGGACATTGAACTTAATAAGTGGGGAGCATAACCTTGTTTGATTCATCAGGAAGCTACAGCTTCATACTCTAGGGGATTACAGCTTTACCCTGCCAAGGGGATTAACACTCCTCCCTTCCCCTCTCCAGTACCAAATCAAATTGTTAGGGGGCACAAAGGGAGGCACTTGACCAAAGAGGCTTGTAAATCCAAACAGGATGTGGACCCATCTAAAAGCCTGCGAAAATTTGGTAATTTATTGGTTAACTTGAAAAAGCACCTGGTCCATCCCAAATCCAAACATAATCCCATGGGAACAAAGGAGCTTAATTTCTCCCTCTCTCTCCCTCCCCCCGTTCCCTCCCAGCCACCCAAACCTGATAATGCACTTTGCTATGCTCGTTCATGTGCTGTCCTACCAGGAACAACGTGACAATTCAGGTCTAGCAACTACTAGGGCCTGCAGCAGATGGGGTGGGCTCCAAAAGACTAAACTTGAACATGAAGCAGAAACTTTGAAACTGAGCCTTTGCATTGGTCTTGCTGAAGACATGCTTAAACTTTTTCCATGGATGACGGATGGAGGGAGGTGAGAAATTAGACACCCAGGGGCAGATTTTTACCCAAATCATTTTGCCACACCAAAATCTCTCAAGCATGTGTCCTTGGAATGTTTTCCTTGCAATCTCATGGTAGAGCCTGATTTTTTCATCAACAGCAAAGGGATTGGTACACATAGGTGACATAATTCATGTTTTTAAAGGCAGAGCTAAGTTCTGCACTCAAACTCTACAGGCTCTCTGCTTAAATTAGTTTGCCTAGCCAGCTCTCAGATATTATAATAATAATTATGATTACTGTGGTTGTTCTTTTTAGTATTATTACTATTTTTTAAAGGCTAAAAGGAGTATCTATAGCCTTAAAGAGGAAAGAATTTATTTATTATTCATGTGTTTCCAGGCAAACAGATTGAAATGAAGGAAAAGTTTTCAGATCTATAGCTTTACATGTAGTTATCAATCAGAACAGGAGCCAGCTTAGGCAATGTAATTTATTTTGTTATACTTTAAAAAGTCCACCAGTGCAATGAAAGTAAATATCCTTTTTTTTTCTCTTGGGAATTGCATAGCTGTTTGTATAATAGTTGCTTGAGGAAAACATAGGCCTTTAAATCTCTTAGAATGATTATGTGATGCTTCATAAGCTGACTCCAGCCACATCTCATAGCAACCACAACCTCTTATATGCACTAATCTTCAGCTCTGTTAACCATCTGATATCTTCCAAATGTGACAACATACTCTTTTGTTCCTCCTTCATTTACATGAGTTGGTACCTGTTCTTGGGAAGGCTCTTCCACCATTTCCGTGTCTTAGAGCTTTTTGTATCAGGTAAGATCATAGACATGTCCCTTTCCTCTATCTTGGTAGTGGCACTTATTGTATTATTTTATAATTAATTCAACTGATATTTATTATGTCATTAATCTAGTCAGAGTGCTGGAAATAATAGATAAAAGAAAGAAATTCATTACTTAAAGGGCCTTAAAATAAAATAGCGTTAAGATTGAGGCAGTAAGCAGAACATCTTGGGTTAAATGAGCAATCTAGCTTGTTGACATTTAGAAGTTTCATGTGAAAAAGGTCCATTAAACTGTCAAAGATTGATTAGTAATAAAGATTACCAAACTGCTTTCTTTTACTCAACTATACTGGTTTTCTGATAGCATTTTCTATGATGTGTATCAATCAATTTTCTAATTAAAAACTGATGGTTTATTCAGTCTTTAATATATGAAGTTATTGTCCTGATAACAACTGTAGAGTTAGGCTGACTTACTGTAGGCCTGGGCCAAGCACAGAAGTAGAGTCAAGTCCTTGAACCTGGTATGTGTCAAAACTAAAATGATGTTTTGTTCCTAAGGTGTCTTTTCTTTGTGTTATTCATCAACTTATTTAGAACCTAGATATGAAAAGGGATCATATGTATTAGGACTCCAAAAAGATCCCAACACTGAAATGAGAGATGTAAAAGTTAGGTGATTGTTTTTGTAGGTGGCCATGCTGATGAATTTGTGAATAAAATAAATGTGTGGATATTTTTTAGGTGAGGTTGGGCTGAAAACTTAAACTTTTGTTGGAGGATGGGGTATTTACCCCTTGGTAATGTGTAGAGACCAAATCTATTTGACTTTTACAATTGAATTGAGGCATAGGAAAAAATTAAACCATAGGGTACCTCATATTTTGATCTCGGCTTTATCTATAGGTGAGTGGCTGTTTCTATTGGGCAGTGGTTCCCTAGACTACCAGCATCCGTATCGCCTGGATATTCTCCATTTCGGCTGCCTGTTAGGGTCACCTGTAGGCATCCCAAATCAGTTACATAAGAATTATTGAGGATGAGATACAAGCATCAGTAGTGTCCTCAAGCTCACCAGGTGATTCCTGGTATGTTCAAGCCAGGTTAGAAGCCAATGTATGAAGTTGTACATCAGGCTTTTAGCAAAGAGGTGGACCTCAGGCAACTTGCAGGTATCAACAGCCTCAGCAAAAATAAGGGTGCCTCTGTGTGGGGAGCAGGAGCAAGAAGCATAAATGAAGTCCAGAAGAGAACATCAGTTATACATTTTGGGGGGTCTAAATGCAATGGACTAAATATTTGTCCTCCCCATAGTCATATGTTAAAATCTTAATCTCCAGTGTAATGGTATTTGGAGTTTGACCTTTTGGAAGTCATTAAGTCATTAGTAGGGGGACCCTCATGACTGGGATTTATGCTTTTATAAAAGAGATCAGAAGAAGTGTTTTGCTTTCTTTCTACCACGTGAGGATACATTGAGAAGTCAGTGGTGCAACCCAGAAGAAATATCTCACTGGAACCTGAATCTCAGACTTCCAGCCTCAAAAACTGGAAGAAATGCATTTCTGTTATTTCTATTCTTTATATAGATTTCTATTTCCACCCAGACTATGGTACTTTGCTGTTGTAGCCCGAATGGACTAAGACAATTAGTAAATAGGGACGGTTTTGTTTTTGGGGTATGTATTCAACACAGGCAGCATGGCCAGGAGCACCTCAGCTAGTGTAGATTTCTGAACACAAAATACTATTGGGTACAATTCAGCACCGAGGTCCAGGGTTTATTAAATAATAGATGTAGCTTAGGCATTAACTTAATTATAGAGAAGTCCTCTCTCTCTAGATTCTGCTGCTTGGTTTGTTTGTTTATTTATTTAAAATTATATTCTGTTTTTCCCATTACTGTTTATCCCCACTACACCCTCTGCTGCTTGATTTTGAACTGTGAGGCAACCCCATTCGGCATGTATTACTTCCTTCACAAGTAGAGTTGCCAGGCTTAGCAAGTAAACCTATAGTATAGTGTTTAAACATGAATTTTAGGTAAAAATAAATGTTATTATAGGTAAATAGGTATGTGTTCCAAATATTGCATGGGACATAGCTCTATGAAAATACTATTATTTAGCTGAATTTTAAATTAAACTAGGTTTTTCTGGATTTTATCTGACAGCCCTGTTTTAGTGACTTGTCTTTTAAATTGCCATTATTAAGCCTAGGTTAGTAGAATTAGATAAGCTCTTCCAAAATCTTTTCTCTAGTAAGGAAGCTAAACAACAAAACAAACAAGCAAGCAGAATAAAAACAAAGATACTGAAATAGAGAACAAGGGGACAGTGACCAGAGGGGAGAGGGAAGGGAAGTTAAGGGGAAAAAGGGGGAGGGATTTGGAGGAACAAATAGGAAGGACACAGGGATGAGAACTAAGGGGGGTGGAAATGGGAGGGAGGTGGGGAGCAAGGGGCGGGGGAGGCTGGGATGGGAGAAATAGACAAAAAAACTGTACTTGAAAAATAACTAAATAAAATAAAACAAACAAACAAACAAACAAAAACAATCCAGAATTAGATGTCTGAATAAATGAGAATTTAACATTAAAAAAAAAGAACCAAGGGGGGCAATTAAAGGATTTTTGTTTTATACATGTAGCTTGTCTGTAAAATCAGGTATTGCAGATACACAAAGAATTGCTTAGTGAACTTAAGGCAGGCAGGCTTGTAGGTATTGTCTGTTGTTAAAAAAACATATTTCAGAAATGTGTAGAATTCAAAAACAAAAAATAAGTGATTTACCTGTTGCATAACTGAGATTTTAATTCAAGAATTCACTGAGAGTGATTTTCCAGCTGAAATAAATGTGGGATTGATGGTAAATTTTAATGTTCAAAGTGCAACATCACGACTTTCATGCAAGTATAAAATGAATGTATGTCAAAGACTTATCTCATTAATGAGGAAGCCATTAAGATGTTAAAACTGATCCAAAGGGAACATAAAGAATGTCTACATATGAGAAAGGTTCAAATTAATTTGCTAATAGATGCAAAGCTAGTTAATATCTACATCATCTATAGCTATATCTATATCTATATCACAATAAAATGTAATATAGGGGTCATCTTTTCCCATAGGCAAAAATTTGTCTTCTATCAAAAACTCATTTACATTTATTTTTACATTGCTATTAATTTTCAAAATATCAAAGAAAATTTTCTGAAAATGATACATAAAAACAAAATTTTCATTTTGAGAATAAAATATTTTAGATAACACAGGCATTGAGCAAGCCAGCTCAGAAATCTGAAATGAAATTAATAGCAGAGTCATTCTCTGAAAACCCTAAGAAAGTATCTTTCCCTCCATCCTTCTAAGTTCTGATGGTTGTTTACAGTTCTTGGCCTGCCTTGGCTTGTAGCTGTATGGCTCTTACTGCTCTTTTTGACTTCACATGACTCTTTTGGATGTATCCAAATCCCCTTCTCCATACTAGAATGTTAGAATTGGGGCCCACTTTAGTCCAATAAGACCTCACGTTAACTTTATTACATCTGCAAACACTCTATTTCTGGTAAAAGTCACATTCATAGGTCCTAGTTGGACAAGAAGTTTAGGGGCAGGATTATTCAACCAGGTACCGAGAGTAATATGATCTGATTGTTTTTATGTTTAGAAAAGCATGCTCTGGCTACAAATGGACTGCCTTTCAGTTTTTCGGATATTCTAGTTTTCTAACTTTATATAGGGCTATAAATCAGATAGCCATGTAACAAATAGTAAATAAGTCCTATGAAAGAATCAGAGGTTTTCCCTAATACTCATAAAGCATTTAATTTACATTATGGAATAAATCTATACTTTGTATTTTAGACTGCTTTGTGGCTATGGTGTTCTTACCTTCCATGTTTACCTACCTTCTGGTTAGGTGATATTGCCCATGCTTAACAGGTAGATACACTGTTACTGAGTGGATGTGATTCATGTGTTTATTATACTAGTGTTTATCATGTGTTTAATGTCATTCATTAAAATTGCTTATTTACCAGGCTCGACTGTAGGCTCTGGGAATAATAACAAAAATAACACGACAAGGTTCTTCTTGCTCATGTGAATCTTAAATTCTAATGGGAAAATTAGACATTAAGCAAATAGATATAAAAGATAAGTAAAATAATGGTAGGCAATGCCAGTGCTCTGAACAAAAATAAAGGGGGACAAGAAGATAATGAGAAGACCTTTCATTTTAGATCAGGCAGTCAGGGAAGATTTCTCTGAGGAAGTGACATGGGCGGATGTGAGAATAGAAAGATGTTAATGACCTCACATTTTTCTCAGGATGATATCATAACTCCACATTGTTGGAGAGGCCCTTTGAGAGCTGTTCATTGATTAATTCCCTGGCTTTATCTCTTTCTCTAGTTAATGTAGTTAACAGACTTTTAAAAACCATTTCCTACTGGGATCAGTATGTTTTCCATCAGTAAATACCAGAATACAATTTATGTTTATAGAGTTTAACTTTAAAACATAGAAATATACACATAGTATTTTATTTAATGTTTTTACATTATGAAATTCTCACAAATTTCAAATAGTTTATAGTCATGAGCAACTTCAAGCCTAACATTAAAAACCTGTCTCTCATGCAACTGCATAAATTTATTCTCTTTACATATATAACTTATAAACTTATATTTTAGTTATTCTTATTAAAACTTATTTAAGTGGTTAAATTAGAATATTTCAAATTTATTTCTTTTTTCTTTCTCATATCTCATAATTCACTTATAATTCACTTATAAGCCGTGATTAGTATTTTAACCTTTACAAACCCCAGAGTTCTAAACCTTCAACATTCAATGATAAATAGTGATACATATAACAATGATTTTTAAAACCACATAGAGAGAAACTGTGAAAATCCACCAACGTAGTTCATGTGGAAACTGAATCTCTATAATAGCAACTAAGAAAAATAAGTTAATATGTCCTCCTAGACAAGGGTCTTGAGATCAATTAACTTAAAATGCTTCTGGAGAATAAAATTGAATCTGGTTCACCTCTAAGACACCCATGTTCTCAGTTATTTGAGACAATATTTTTCAAGGACAAAATTATTACACTTAGGTCAAACATGTCCTTTGCTGACCAAGCAAGTGCGAGGCAGGAAATAACAAACTTCAATAGCACTGGCTTAAGTTACCAAAGTACATGACAGGCTGGGGCAAACTACCAGCAGAGGGACAGCTTGTAACAACCACTTTAGTATCAATCCAAGGTTTTTAAAAAGGAGGGAGCTCTGAACACCGGCCAAGCAAAATGTAATTAACACGAAACCCACATGACAGTTGGTTTGAACTGTCACCATTGTAGTGAGTATTAAAAAGACCGATACAGTATGGGTGTCAAGGTTGGTAAATAGTATACTACACAATAAATTGTAAAATTATTTAATAATGCACATTCTAGTACACAGTGTATGATTTCTGTAGCACACAGGACCTGTTGAAAGTTGGACAGATTTTGCTGTGTCGTTGTGTTGCAGGGCAGGCTGGGGTTGATGCAGCTATTTTAGCTATGTCAGGTGTGGGTTGTCTCCAGGTTGAAAAGTTCTTGGATGGGGCGAGGCTGTTCCTCGGAGATCATTGAGTATCCCTCCCCTGCTCCCCAGCACTGCAAACACAAACAAAGTAATGTTTAACCTTGTCTGGGCTCAGGCCCTGACTGAAGGGGACCGGTGGATGTTGCAAATTTGCTATGTGGAGATGACTCGTTCCTCAGATAACTGCAGTTTAGTTATTTGCATTTTGGAAAACTATCCATTTGTGGTGGTTGGCATGAGCATTTGGGGGCCATTTTGGGTCCTTGTGACGAGGTCTGTAGTGAAGGAAGCTGTTCATTTCATTTGTTCTCATGGTCATACACCTCAGCATATTTTGATGGTGTGACATTGTTACCCTCTCTTCCCTTCCTCTCCTTTCAAGACCAAGAAGCCTCATACCAGCCCTCTCTTCCTTTCGATGCTTGCCAACCGTCTCACTTGCCTGGAATAATTAGCTTCAAGGAGAGCCTTTGAGCACTGACTCAGCCTGTCAGTAGTCACTATATAAACTTTCTTCGGTGTCTTCCCCCTGTTTTAAGTCCCCTCTGGTTTACTGTCGTTGAGTAAGTGGACCTTTTCAGCCGACTCTCTACTGCCTGATCTATGCAAGGGGCACAGCCATTTCAAACTCCATTAATGGAGTCAGGCTAAAAAGAGTCAAACTCCTGGGATCTGAAACTAGCCCAGTATATCCCCAAACACCTCCACAGTCCCCTCCTGACTCCCTCCCCACATGACCTGAGTATCTTCACCCTTCTACAGGCCTGTGACCAGGGTCCAGATCCTGAGGTCTGACTAATGGCGGAGAAAAAAGGATAGTGAGATCATGGCAGGCAGGAGGGAAGACTTCAGTATCCTTTGGCATCTACCAAATCATCACTGATGGTGTCATGTAATGAAGTCTTTGAAGCAATTAATATGGTTCCTTATATCATGCATAGTGATAGTTGTATCATACCAAGGGGTCATACCACAACTTCTATAAATCAATAGTTGATTGAAAATGATTAGAATGCATTAATTTGTGTTACAAGTTAAGTCACATGTTAAATATTTTTAAAATGTACAATTTAAAAGTTTTCAGTAACCAAAGGAGATATAATCATTTACATGTTGATTCATATGTTTATAATACAGTGCTGATTACCAGACATTTTTAATATTATCCATTTACCTAAACTAGAGTGTTTAAAAAAGGAGTGTCTGACTCAGACCTAACAATTTATAAAGGCGTAGATAAAAATGGGAGCATGTCTCAATTGCTGTGTGCATGTTTGATAGCTCCTCTGGATATCTTGGAGTAGTCAGATTCTGAGTGAGTTGGTATTTTCTGACTATTTAGTGAGTTTCTATACAATTAGTTTCCAGTTTACTCTGTAACTGTCTTTAATTTAACATTTTCTTTATCTTTATGAAATAACAAGTATGAGCATTGGTATTTTTAATGATGCCAATTGAACTCATAAAACACTTTTCTCAGGACAGAGCATATAATCAACAGATATTTCTTGGGACAATGAGAAAAATATGCAAACAAAGAGTGAAACAGATTTGTCACTAGGGTTAGCTTTGTTTACTCTTTTACTTTGATACTGTATATCATTTTGTTATCTTGTTTCTGGTTTATATAATAGACTTCAAAACTGAAAGACACAGGGCAGTGAATTGATACGCCTATAATCAGTATGGAAGGCCTATTATCTAGAGAATTTTAGAAAGGGATGTTTTTTTGAATTTGCTTATCTCCATTTTAGTTTTAACCTCAAAGTTTCATGTTGGTGTTTACTCAAGGGAGAGGTCATGTCTTGATTGAATATCTTTGTGAAATGGGTTGGTCTGAGGGCATCTATTTTTCAAAGACTTCTAGAGAATTTATTCTTGTCTGATACTAAGTCTTTCTCTCTTTTTTATGGTCATAGTCAAGGCACCACAGTTTATCTCACAGCAGACATAGGTTAGCTTTCCTGAAATAATTTTTCATCTCATAGGTGTTGCTTCCAGACATCTTAAAACAGGATAGATTATTCGTCAATATTGACATAAGACCTAGGTCTTTTTCTCTAGAGCACTTAAATTGTTTGGTGTTTTCATTTGTTTAGTGTCTGACTCTTTTGCCAAAGTGAAGATAGTGTTTGCCTTGTGAAATTCTGTCATAAGCATTTTATATGTATTTAACTCATTAATTCCATATAGTGGTAACTTTAACAGATGAGAGAACTGAGGGAAGGACAAGTTACTAGATCAAGGGCATGAAACTGGAGGTGGACTTGAGCTGGCTTTCCCAGACCCAACAATATTAGTCTCCATGCTACACTGACTTTGGTCCTGAATAGTCAGCCTCAAGGGGCAGGGCCCATCTATTCTTGTATGTACTACTGGTATACCCCAGTGTATAGCACCACATGTGCATTTAACATGCAGTTGATAAATGGTTGAATGAATTAATGAATAGTATATAGTATTTTCACATTTTTATAGAATAAATACAACCATTACTTATTAACTATTTTGAGTTCCTAGAAAAAATCATGTAGAGCAGTCTAGCAAAATAATTCAGAGTGAAATAGTCATAGGTAAACAGCCAATATAGTTTCTTTCTCCTGTGGGTCACTAGTCTTGTGTCCTGTGCAGTTTGCCTGTCTCTGTTTAAATGGTCCATGTACAACATGGGTATGAAGACATAAGTGGAACTTACATCATGGTGTTGCAGAAGAAATACTAACGCATAGAGTCTCATACAGAATTTGTTCCCAATGAGTGTTGAATGGTACTGATATAATTTTAAAATCATTTACATTCATTACAGTAAAATACTTCAATAAAAGATTTATTTAGCCATGGTTGAGAATTATCTTAAATTTTAGAAAAAGACAGAAATTTCTTTTAGTAATGTCTTCTAGAAATGTCTACCATAGCTTCCAGGGTCCAAACTTGGCAGGGTTCAGAGTCCCTGAAGGACGGATGGTGCAGGTGACAAATAAAGAGTTAGACACCCGGTTGGAATGCAGGAGAACAGCCAGCCTCTGTGGGTCTGACCGAACTCTCAGAGTTTGATTTAAGTTTTTTTTTTTTAAATAGAGATTGATACATAACATTAAAGGAGCAGGTGCATGGCATGAAGTTATGTTAAACAAAGGTTATTTTGACCAGGAGAGTCATTGTTAGACAATTAGAGCCAGCTGTATGAATAGAGCTTTTGATGTCCTGCTTTTCTTATCTATTCGATATATATTTTTGTCCAAGGTAGAGGAGGGGCTGTTACTCCATCAACTTTAAGATATTCAGGGACTACTTCATTAAAGGGGGACTTTGTTCTCTGGCCAAGAAATTATTTTGTACAACTTCATTGGAATTATGCAGATCATTGACCCTGAAATGCAGCTGTCTAAAAATCCCACCACCTACTAATCGCAAAGACAAACATGCAAGGAGAGATAGAGAGGAAGTCCAGCCACAGTTGCCTCTGCTATGTAGATGCATCTCATCTGTCCTGACTGTGTCAAGGGATGGCTACTGCTCAGCTCCCAACACATAGCAAAGTAGAATTTCCTACCACAACAATTTATTTGTGAGTATTTAATGCAATCCGTCATCCACTTAATCTACAAATATTTATTAAGAAGTTAGTCTATGTGTAGACATTTTAATAGTTCTTGAGGTATCTGACAGAGATAAATATTCTTCATGAATCATATAGTCTAATGAGAAAAAATATAAAATACAAAGCCAGACACATGGGAAGATATTGTGGTTATTTTCTTACATGAATTATATGTATAATATTATATATATATATTTATTTCGGTTATATATATATATGTGTGTGTGTGTGTATATATATATATATATATATATATGAAATAATAAAGTATCTATATTCATTTCCAGAATATAACATTAAAAAGAGGAATAAAAATGGAAAATAGAGCTGTAGAAGAAGGCAGGGCTTTGATCATTGGGCTCTTGGAAATCATGTAAGCATTCCTGAAATTTGTCTCAAATGCTCTGACATTACTAAAAGATGCTGAGTCAGGGATGAAAGTGTGACACAGTCACAACTTCTTATTTTGCTTGGAGTCCATCAAAATGTTAAGTTAGTTCCATTAGCATAGCAAAACCCAGATAAGGCTCAACTTTATAAATTGAAAATAAAGTACAATCATGTTTTTCTGATTTGCCCATTTTCATTTTCTTGAAAGATGGAATGTTAGTACAGTACACACTTTTAAACAACTGCATGAATATATCCATATGCTTGTTCTATTTTCTACACATTCCCAGTCTGTCATAGTATCACATGGACCAATAAGTGGACCTCGGCCACTTCGTATTTCCCAAGTGCTCAGCATTTCAATCTCCAGTTTCCCAGGTGACATTGCCAATCCAAATTCTCATGGCTGCTTTGTATATCAAGGTTTCTTCCATTTTTTTTAATCCCTTCACAATTTATTGTCCAGTTTTTCAGTGGCTATAGTTTCCTTTTGAATTTCCAACTGTGGACTTGTTTGTTTTACTCATTACACAGAACCATTCTGCTCTGTTTGAAAATCTCCTTAAAAACTTGTATATTGTAACCCATAGACACAGACAAAGTGTGGTGATTAGCCAGAGAGAAGGGTGAGTGGGGGCTGGGTGGAGGTGGGCAAAGTGGGAGAAGTGGGGAGAGCTGTGATAGTGTCAACAATAAAAATGAAGTATTAAAATTTTAGCCATATTATAGCCACTACTGCACTCATCTAAGAAAGGACCCCCTCATTCCTGGTAATGAGCCCTTAGAGACCAGTGAAATGTATAAATCACATAATGTACATACATACTCCACACAGGCTCGCACATGACACGGATATTATTTTATAAACAGTAAATGTTTACTCAGCCAAAATGGCTGTGTTGTATGTAAGTATAAAATAAAAGGTTATTTATTGTCTTATAATTACACTGGCCTTCATTTTGTCATACTAATTATTTGAGATATTATATCAATGTTAGCTTTATATTTCAGTTTGAAAGCAGTCAAATGGAATTTTTTTCTTTTGTAAACTCTTAGGATACCTTAATATACATAAATAATGGTGAGAAGGAATTGGCTTAAGCCACTATATCAGAAGTCCTCAAAAGTAGCATCAGGGATTGAACACAGAGTGCTGGACAGCTATTACTCTGGAATAGCCCAGGGCTTCCAGGGGCTAATTAGTCTGACTGGTTACGTTCTTCTAAAGAGTTTTCTTTGAACCTGCCGTATGGATTACAGAGTCTTGTTAAAATATCTCAAACAAAACTTGTTTTCTTTAAGCTCCAAGAAATGTTTCATTGTACTAATAATAACTGTGGGGTGTAAAAAAGTGCAGGTTTTATCTAGGGAGTCATGAAAAGGAATATTACAAAGGATTAACTGTTAAGCAGATGCCCCATTAATCCTAACAACTATCAGTCCAGATACCCAGAGCCATAGGCAATTATTTTAGGAACATCAGAGTTTGAAATGTCCTCAATCTACAGTAATGGCAGGAATGAGATACTTGCATCCCAGAGGAAGCCCAGTGCTCAGGTAAAGTATGAGCATGAACATTTTTGTTTTTATTATCGACTGTAATATAGAGAACATCTGAAACAATGATAAATAATTCAGAAATTGTTCCCTTTGGAAAACAAGCATGCTCATATTGCTCCCGTCATTAAACAAATAAACAAAACCCAGAAACCTTTATTAAGCCCTTTGCTCTTAGCTAGCACCACATTTTTCTCTTCCTTCATGTCCAAGTTTTGTAATGGTGTACCATATTCAAATTCTGCTTTTTTCTTTCTCAGTCTTCCCAATTAACGCATGAACTCATTACTCCTGAAATCTTTCTAATAATTCCAGTGACCAATTTATTGCCAAACTGAGTAGATAATTTGTTTTTTTAATGTTACTGATATCTGAGAATTTTCATATTAATTCATTTCTTTCTCCTTAAGACACTTTCTTTTTTGGTATAACTTTCTTCTGAGCCTTACTCTCCAGCTTATCTTTCTCATTATATTCTTAGGCTCTCTTTTTTTTATTTTTAACTTTTTGTATACTTAAATAATTCTATAAAAATCCATTCTTTGTCAATTGTTTTCATACTACAATCTCCCAAAGTCAAGGATTCAGCTGCCATCTGTACAGATCCTGAGATCATCTTTCTCTGCTGATAGACACCTTTGCAACCCAGTGCAAGAGTATCTATCGCTTGGAAGATACACAACTTCAGGCACTTCCCAAAGTAAATTACCACCATTATGCTTACTCCAGTTCATCCTCTACCCAGCCGCAAGAATTATTTTGTAAAATACAAGTCACTTCCTAAAAATTTAGTTTTTCATACTTTTCAGGAAAAATTTCAAGCTCCTTATCTTTCACCAATTCTGCATAATTTTCCTTATCGATGATAACTGCTTCATATAATCACATAAAATTTTCCCTGATTATACAACATTGTATTCAGTCTTGAACAGAGCACTTGCTGTTTGCTATGGGCCTTCTCTCCGGACTGAGTGGGTCTGCAAAGAGAAGAAATCAGTTCTTCCTTTTGAGAGCTCTCGGTCTACTAGAGGAACAGCCCACAAATTTTTGGCACCAGGGGCAGGTTTCGTGGAAGACAATTTTTCCATGGATGAGGGTGGGGGGATGGGTTTATAGCCTGCCACCAGATGCAGCTTAATTGTCACTTGCCACTCACTGATAGGGTTTTGATATGAGTCTTCAAGCAACTAATTTATTATGGTCCCTGTGTAGTCAAACCTCTCTGCTAATAACAATCTGTATTTGCAGCCATTCCCCAGTGCTGGCATCACGGTCTCAGCTCCACTTCAGACCACCAGGCACTAGATTCTCCTAACGAGCACACAACCTAGGTCCATGTGCATGGTTCACAGTAGGGTCCGCGCTTCTATGAGAATCTAATGCCACCGCTGATCTGAAAGGAGATGGAGCTCAGGTGGGAAATACAGATGAAGCTTTGCTCGCTCACTCACTGCTCACCTCCTGCTGTGCAACATGGTGTTGGGGACCCCTGTGCTGGAGTGAAGATGTGAAATAGAAAGATAATTTCAATAAAGGGTGATGTTATAATGATAGAGGGATAAATACAAATACTATATTTAACAAAAGAAGTTAATTCAGTTGCTCTGAGCTGTGAGAAGCTCCCCTAAAATCAAAAATAACATGC
This sequence comes from Artibeus jamaicensis, assembly GCF_021234435.1. Classification (NCBI taxonomy): domain Eukaryota; kingdom Metazoa; phylum Chordata; class Mammalia; order Chiroptera; family Phyllostomidae; genus Artibeus; species Artibeus jamaicensis. Next base: position 6,659,419 of record NW_026521954.1, read on the forward strand.
CTTGAGTTTTAAAGAATTAAAATGATTTAGGTATAAACAAGAGTATGATATATTTAAGAACAATATTATGTTGTAAAAATGTTTTCTAACTATCTAGCTATGTATTTTGTTCTCAAACATTTAGCTTCAGAGTAAAAATTTCCCTGAGCTATGACTTTTATTTCAGCTGCATTTTCAATATTTTCACATCTAATATCTATTCAATAGTCACCTTAATGTCTAATATTTACTGTTAATCTCTAATGCTAGTGGTTTATAGATGTTCCTATATACTTACACCATTCTTCTACTTGCTTGGACCAAAAACTGAAATTGCTGTGATTCCTCTTTTGCTCTTATACCCACATTTAATCTACTTTCTATTTCTTCTACCTGGAAGGTGCTTCCCCCCATCTCATGGCTTACTGCCTTATCTTTTTCATATTATTTGCACAAATGTCTTTTTTCCACAAAGCTTACCATAATTATTTAAAACTGCAAACACTCTCACAGCCACCTTTATTTTACATTACTCCTCTACTTACTCTTGCAGTATTTATACATCCTGATTCAGGATATGTATTTACTTAATGTTTATATATCATCTTTCATTTTATCACTAAAATGTATAGTCTATAGTAGTAAGAGTCTTGTTTGGTAGGTTTATTGTGGTATAGTGTGTTTAGGGAATTCCCAGTACACACTAGTTGCTTAATAAATATTACTTTATGATCAGATCATTTGACTTTAAAAAGGCAGTACTACTAAGAATTTGAAATTAAGTGAACTCTCTGAAAGTGTTTCCTACTCTTCTGAGTTAACTAAATAAATCAGCTTACCAGTCTCTTCTTTCATAGGAAGTCATTTGGACATTGCACTGTTTCCATTAGAGTAAAAAAACAAATAGTCTTTATCTGCCCATGTTAGTGCATTATAAATATTACTGCTGTCACCATGCTAAACATTTTATACACATTGCCACATTTAATTCTTGCAACTGACCTATGAGATAAGGTGGAACATTTGACTCAATTTGGGTTTAGAGGGATTTAAAAATGTGGCTAAATTAGCAGAGTAGAAATTTGAATCCAGACAGTTTTACTCAAGAGTACATCATTAAGTTACTCTGTCTCACACAGTTTTATGAATGTAAAATATAGTTGTAACATGCTCTTGGATAGGTAGAATTAACATTATTAAAATGTCCATACTGATCAAAACAATCTATAGATTCAAAGCAAATCCTATCAAAATACCACTGGCATATTTTTCATAAGGCTAGAAAAGGTAATCCAAAAGACTTATATGCAAGCAGAAAAAAATCTTGAATAGCCACCACCCAAAGTTGTGGAACAAAGTTGGAGGTATCACACCACCTATATTAAATTACACCACAAAACTGTAGTAATCAAAGCAGCATTGTACTGTTATAAAAACAGACATAGATCAATGGAACAGGATAGAGTCCATGAATAAACCTACACATGTATGGACAATTAGTATATGACAAAGGAGAAGAAAACATAAACTGGGAAAAAGATTATTCAGTAAATTATGTTGGAAAATTAGATACATGCAGAAAATAAAACTAGACCACCTTTTTTATACCATATATAAGAATAAACTCAAAATGGATTGAAGACTTAAAAGTAAGACTTGAGACGTTACTTCTCCTAGAAGAAAACTTAGTAAAATCTTAGAGATTTCTCTTATTTTTTCCTGCTATATCTCCTTGAGCAAGGGAAGAAAAATTAAAAATAAGAAAATGTCTTGCTGGAGTGAAGTTGTCTGGGTTATTTATATACTTTGGAGATCAAACCATTGTTTGACATATTATTTGTAAATATATTTTCCCATGTGGTTGGTTCCCTTTTCATTTTGTTGATGTTTTCTTTAGCCATGCAGAAGCTTTTTATTTTGATCAAGTCCCATTGGCTTATTCTTTCTTTTATGTTCCTTGCTCTAGGGGACATATTGGTAAAGATATGCTGCATGAAACGTCTGAGATTTTCCTCCCTATGTTCTCCTCTAGGACTTTAATGATGTTGCGACTTACATTTAAGTCTGATACACATCATCTTGACTTTATTTTTGTGTATGGTGTAAGTTTGTGGTTGAGTTTCATTTTTTGCATGTTGTTCTCCAGATCACCCAACACCATTTATTGAAGAAGCTATTTTTACTCCATTTTATGCTTCTTCCCCCTTTGTCAAATATTAATTGACCATAGAAACATGGGTTTATTTCTGGGCTCTCTAATCTGTTCCATTGGTCCATGTGTCTGTTCTTATGCCAGTACCAGACTGTTTTGATTATAGTGGCCTTGTAATACAGTTTGATATCAGGTATTGTGATCCCTCCTACTTTGTTCTTTTTCAAAATTGCTGTGGCCGTTTGGGGTCATTTATGGTTCCATACAAATTTTTGAAATTTTGTTGTTTATCTGTGAAATATGTAATTGGTACTTTAATAGGTATTGCACTGAATCTATAATTGCTTTGGGTAATATGGGCATTGTGATGATGTTAATTCTTCTAACCCCTGAACATGGTATATACTTCCATTTATTTATTTGTATTTTTTAAATTTTATTTATTTATTTTAGAGATGGGGAGGGAGGGAGAAAGAGAGGGAGTGAAACATCAATGTATGGTTGCCTCTAGCACATTCCATACTGGGGATATGGCTTGCAATCCAGGCGCATACCCTGAACAGGAATAAAACCGGCAATGCTTTGGTTTGCAGGCCTGTGCTCAATCCACTGAGCTATGCCAGCCAGGGCATATATGCTTCCATTTATTTGTGTCTTCTTTAATTTCTTTCTTCAGTGTTGTGTAGTTTTCTGAGTACAGGTTTTTTACCTCCTTGGTTAGGTTTATTCATAGGTACTTTATTTTTCTTGTTGCTATAGCAAATGGGAGTCTTTTTCCTGATTTCTCTTTCACAAAAACAAAAAAATATTGTGTGTAATATTTAATATTAACATGGTTATACAAAATATGATATATATAAACAAACTGGGGATATGGTATATATATAATTATTATATACCCCTAGATATGGTGTCTTTTATATACAAATATATATGTATATATATATACACACAAATATACATTTATATCTAGATATATAAATGTATATATAAGATGTACTTATATATGTACATTCAAGATGTAGTAAAATACATATTGAATGTAAACTATAATCAAAAAGAAAATTAAAAATATTTTATTTCCTTGAAAGAAATAAGCAATTAAGACTACATCAAACTAAGAATTTTTTGCACAGCAAAAGAAACTCCACAAAACAAAAAGACAACCTATTAAATGGAAGAAGATATTCACCAATGATACAGCCAATAAAGGGTTAATACCCAAAATCTATTAAGAACTCATACAACTCAACACCAAAAAGATAAACAATCAAATTAAAAAATGGGCAGAGGGACTGAATAGACACTTTTTCAAAAAGAACATACAGGTGACCAACATACATCACCTATGAAAATGCGCTCCATCACTAATCACCATAGAAAAGCATATTAAAACCACAGGGAAATATCATAACTGTCACAGTGCCTATCCTCAATAAATCAACAAACAAGTGCTGGCAAGAAGAGTGGAAAAGGAACCCTCACGCACTCTTGTTGGGAATGCAGATTGGTGCAGCCACTGTGAAAACCAATGTGGAGGTTTCTCAGAAAATTAAAATTATATAGAACTGCCTTGTGATCCAGCTATTTCACTTTTGGGTATATATTTGAAGAAACTCAGCATACCAATTTGAAAAGCAGTATCTACCATCATGTTAATTGCAGCCTTATTTACAACAGCCAGGTATGGAAGCAGCCCAAGTGTCCCTGAACAGATGAGTGGGTAAAAAAGCAGTGGTACACATATACCATGGGATATTACTTGACTGTAAAAAAAGAATGTAATCTTACCATTTGCAACAGCATGGGTGGATATAGAGGGTATTATGCCAAATGAAATAAGTCAGTCAGACAAAGACAAATACCCCATAATTTCACTTACATGTAGAATATAGAGAACAATATAAACAAACAATGAAAATAGAAATAGACTCATTGATACAGAGAACAGAGTGATCATTGTCAGAGAGAAAAAAGTTTGGGGGACAGGGTGAAAAACCTTAAGGGGTTAAGAAATACAAATTGATGGTTACAAAATAATCACAGGGTAGTGAAAACAGTCTATAATATTGCAATAACTATGTATGTGCCAGGTGGGTGCTGGGAATGTTGAGGAGGACACTTTGTAAAGCATGTCATTGTCTAAGCAATACATGCTATACGCCTGAACCTAACACAAAACAATACTGAAAACAATGAAATGTAATTGTAATAAACTATATTTTCCCTGTAAAATGGAAACATTTGGATTCTTCCAAAGGGCCAGTTCTGTAGAAAATTAAACAACAAACAAACAAACAGAAAAGATTTGTTCTGAAATCAGGGAAAATGAAGATCAGTTTAACAAAATCTTCTACATTTAATATATGCATTTGTGTATATTAAATAAAGATGTTTATTTGTAAAGTCACATTCCTTCTGCTTTCTTTGACAATATTATATAAGGACTTGCTGTTTAACTATTAAAAGACACATAATTTATTTTCTAATACAGGTAAAGTAGTCTCTTTTATTTAGTTTGAATCAGTAATTCATACGAGTTCTTTGTTATAACATCTGTTATAAATTAAAATGCCTCTAGTCATGTTTGACCTCTAGTTTTTAGTTAAAGAAGTCTTAATGGATTTAATTAAAAAATATTCTATAATAATATTCAACCTATCTTTTCCCCTTTGTCTTTGCAATTCACCTTTAAAAATGTTTAGATAATTTTTGATGTTAAAGGTCTACATAGGTCTATTTATTCGTAACTTTGTTTCAAAGACCTGAGCTGGCAGTTTCCTCAGATTTAATGAAATACAGGTATCATTTCTAAATTTTCATCACACTGATTTAGCAGTGTTATATCCTTGTGGGACAGTTTGGCTTCTTTCTCTGTTTTCTCTGTGTGTTTTTTTGTGTGTTTATTTTTGTTTTAACAGCTTATGTCCAAAATTGATTCTGATTCCAATCAGATGGAATTTTCTCCTTTATCCAGTGTCCTCAACTACCTGAAAACACACAACAGGCAAGATTCAGCACAGTCTTCCTTTTGACGAGTCTTATCTCAGACATTTCAAACAACAAAGTTCCCTCCTGAGAAAATCATGTTCAGTCATTATAACCTTTAAGTGAAAGGATTTGGCTTCAAATGTGCTGGGATTTTTTTCCCCTCTTCTTTGTGAGCAGCAGATTATTCTCCTTTGTACTAAATGAATGTCTGAGGGAATTGGAAGTCAGAAATCTGGCCCAGACAACACTCTATTTCCTTGTCAGTGTCTACCAGGACTTTCTGGCAGAAACAAAAAGAAATAGCAATTTTATTCAAATTGCACTTTGAATAAAATGCACTATATTAATCAAAGGGAAATACCAACACATTAATTTTTTTCTAAATTGTTAAATTACAGCCATGACAAAATACAACTTAAAACACTTATTACAGTATCTTCAATAAGGCCAGTGCTTCACCAAAATGTTATATACTTCCTCATTTTAATTAAGCTGCTATATTTGCAGTGTTACTCCAAATTATTTTTCATTTTCAAGCAATATAAACATTTTACTTACTTCTACTGAGTTTTCCAGCAGAGGGAAAAAAAGAAAACTAAAATCCATGCAGGCATGCTTTAAAGCCATATTTTCGAAGCCAGCGTAAGACAGTATTGAATCTCCCCAATTTTCAGGTGTTTTCGACACTGTGTATATGTATACAACGCACGCCATGTTGGGAGGGCAGGTTCATCATCTTGTGAGCTGGCTCCCTTTTTCTGATGCAAGGACAAGTACTGGGTGCTTGGCATGAGGATTTTCTTTTCATTTCATTAGTTCTCAGTGTTAATTCAATTTAAGGTATCTTTTGAGGGTTCTAATCCATTGAAAAAAGTATTGCCTTTTTCAATGGTCAGGGTGGTTAGAAGGATTAAAAAACCTTGAGGCAACCAGTTACAGGCAGCTATCAGCAGAATGACCTCAATTCATGGATTTAATAGACACCCTGCAAATAGTTAATAAGTGATCGCTCTCATGAATGGAGATGAACAGACTGCCTGGATTAGCTCCTCTTCTATTAACTCTTTATTGGTTGGCTCTTGAGACACAAATCCACTCCAGAATTTGGAAACTTAAAACAAACTTTCTATTTAGACCACAATTTTAAGAGAATGATTTTGGTTGGGCTAATGCTAACCTGGGTGGTACTTCTGGTTTCAGGTGAGTTGACTCATTGGCTATGTATAGTCCGTCACTATCTCAGTCCAGGGCCTTCATCTGGGGTGGTCTAATCTGGTGTGACCTCCATCACCCTCCTTGCAGTATTTATCATCTAGACGGCTGGTTTGTTTACTCCAACAGAAAGTGAGTAAACTCCAAGGCACCATCTTCAGGCCCAGGATTACATCATGTTCACTAATGTCTTATTGGCCAAAACAAGTCCTACGGCCAAATCACAGTAGGAAAAAGCCATGTGAGCATTTCTGCAATCTCTGAGTGATTCTCTGGCTTTGCCAATGGACTATAACCTGCTAGAATATCAGATTATTAATCCTTACCTTTCCGTTTTCCACAAGGAACTCTTATCAGTTCCTTCAGAGATAATCCTATGACTAATTCAGTCCTCCATATCCTATGAATATCACTTTCTAACCCTTTTTTGACAGGCCCCTGGTTATTCTGAAGTGTATTTTCTCTTGCTATTTTAAGCTAGCAAGTTTTAATTAGTTTGGCTAATGGTGTGTTTCTGGTGGTCTTTGAACAGTGGGCTTCATTAGCATATACTGAACTTCTATGAGTTGTTAAAATGATGTGCTAGATAATAGGATATAAACTTAGATAAGGCATTCTCTCTGTTCTGGTAATTTGACTGTCTACTTGGTAAGTCTCCTAAAATTTAAATTCTGGATGTCATACTGTGATGAGATGCTTATGTGGTACTGAAATACATGCTTTTATAGGAGTTATTTAGCCCAGAGCCAGAGGATATTTAGTAGGGAACTTGATCCCTTCCTTACAAAGAAAGAACCCAACAAATAAAATGGAATCAAGAGGCTTTTACGTAAAAAAATAAATAAATAAAAGTTTTCTCATTGTCTCACTCTTGCTCCTGGTAACATGCTTTTGCATAAGAACACACAAAATGAGAATACCTACAAAGGAGTCCCCATCGGACTGTCAGCGGATTTCTCAAAAGAGACCTTACAGGCAAGAAGTGGCTGGAAAGAAGTATTCCAAGTCATGAAATCCAAAGACCTACAACCAAGATTGCTCTATCCAACAAAACTTTCATTTAGAATGGAAGGACAGATAAAGTGCTTCTCAGATAAGATCAAATTCAAGGAGTTCATCATCACCAAGCCCTTATTATATGGAATGTTAAAGGGACTTATCTAAGAAAAAGAAGATAAAAAAAATAAGAACAGTGAAAGGACAGCAAACTCACAGTTATTAAGAACCACACCTAAAACAAAAACAAACTAAGAGGACAGCTAGATCAGGAGCAGAACCATAGAAATGAAGATCTCATGGAGGGTTAGCAACAGGGGAGTGGGAGGAGGAGAAGGGGGGAGAAGGTACAGAAAATAAGTAGCATAGATGGTAGGTAGAAAATAAATAGGGGGGAGGGCAAGAATAGAAGGGAAAATATAGAATCTAAAGAACTTGAGACACGAAGTCATAAACTAAAGGTGGGGAATGGTGGGTGAGGGGGTGTGCTGGGTGGAGGGGAATGAAGGGGGGAAATAGAACAACTGTAATGGCATAATCAATTTAAAAAAAGAATACACAAAATGAGTTTTCCAATTTGAGCGGATCCTCTCCCAAATGCATACTAGATTCACATAATGTGGCTTAAAATCCTTCAGCAGTAAACAATAGCCAGAAGAAAATAGCTTCATGTTTCAGGCCTGAAAGTTTCCGTCGTGTTACACCACAATGTCACCTTAAGACAAAATAGACAGCCTAATGTTTTCAATGCCTGATTTATCTGCAGAATATCTGTTTTCTTGACATAGTCCCTCTAAATTTAAAACTTGGGGGATATTGGGTAATACTAAATGAAACTTGGCAAAATGCCATTAGAAGAAAAACACACACACACATTAAGTTTTATTCTCCATCACAAAATACTTCTTCATTTACAGCTTTATTTTAAAATATGTGCCATATTCATTTATCTTCCCATTCCTTTCCAGGTCTAAGAAGATGAGATAATACTCTTTTATGCTAATATAAAGTCCTCTTTCTTTATTCCTCTCTCTGCCCCTCTGGACTGTCTTGTGTTATGATCTGTCAATTATTCCCTTCTGTTTTCTGTATATATTTAGCCTCACCCTTTCTGCATGTTTTACAAGAAAACAAACGGAACATTTCTAGGCTAGGATAGCTTTGAGTATTCTTCCCTTGACCTTGGTACCTTTTAAAGTTATCATTCAATTTTTTTCTCTTTCAGCATTTGATAAAGGCAGTTTTAGTAACAGCAAGCTTCACAAAATCCATCATACACTACTGTTTATATTTTATATCTTTAAATTTACTACTTAATCTTTTGGTGCCCTATGTCATTAGAAATGGCTCTCCCTAAAACATAAGGCTTGGTGAGTCTCTTTCATTTGTCTTCAGTCCTCAGACATGACATACTAATCTGTATTTTTTCCTGTTCTCTTTGCTGAGAGATGGAGAAAGCCACTGTTATGAGAGTGAGAACTAGTTCATCTCAGTCCCTAGAAGGAAGGGGATATCCTATGTTGTCTTAGGTATTTCCATTAGTATTCTTCTCTACGTGAGCATGGTTGACTTTAAAGATGTACCACTCATCTGATTCTTATCCTATGATACTTTAAATAATTTCCTGTGTGTTTCCTCTAAACTTAATATCTTTTACTAAGGAAGGGTTTATATTTACACTACTCTGTCTTTGCAGTGTGTAGCACAAGATCTTGAACTTTATGAGGTGCTTCATGTCTATGATGGCTATTGACTATAATAGCCTAAACCTCAACCTCATGATGTACGGAAAGTTATGCCCGGCACAGTACAGCACAGTGGGGTGGTAGGCTCAGGCATGGAAAGATGGATTTTAGTAATACATTTTATATTTAATTAAGCGTTTCCTCACAATGACTTTTTAATTTTGTTCTTGAGGTAGACAAGTAGGCAAACATATTAGAGCTCATTCCTTCCATTTCTGCATTTTCCTCTAAATTCTTCAACTGTTTTCAGATTGGAAATATAATACCTTTATCAACATCTTGCAGAAGCAAATCAGACACAAAGGAGGGAAGGATGAAGACTGAGAAAATATTATTTTTTCTTGAACTTCGCCGTTACTTCTAAGAACCAAGTGTTTATTCTTCCTATTAGTTACTATTTTCAGCTCTGGATGGTCAAACTAATACGATTAGAATATGAATGCTGCTCTTTAATGGAAGAATCAAGCTATGATAAGAAATTAAGCAAAGTAGTCTTTAAAAGGGAAGATTTTATTCCCTTGGTTTCATGTCCTATGACATGTTCTGAGCTCTTGGGAAGATTTAGCAAGACAACCTGGTTTCTATTTCACCAGGCGAAATTAATCACAGGGGGAATATTCTCTAATTTCACTTGATTTGTTTTAAAATTAATATAAGTGTACAAAACACAGAAATGTTCATGTAAATAAGAATGTAAATGGATAAATAATTGCAATAATAATCATAGTACTCAATTCAGAAGTAATACTTGATAATATTTCTTGTTCAAAAAGACTTGTTTCACATCAAGATATTTTGATTCAGATACTATTTGAAATGAATTATTTTTCTTGATCTGAAAAAATGCAAAGTAAATTATATTCACCAAATTTATTAAGTGTTGAAAATGCATACTGTAAGTAGGGTTAAAGTAATAGGTACATTTTAAGAAATACAGCTCATTCAGCATAAAGTGTGAATCTATGCCTGTGTGGCAGAATAGCTGGTGTTTAAATCTGATCTGTTACTACAAATAGCTGGTTTGAGAGCTAATACCAAAGCTTGGTAAAGCTCTTTGCTGAAAGCATAATGCAGGTTTATCATGCTTTTCCTCTGGGGTAGATGAAGTGCTGACATAGTAATTCACTGCAAAAATCAGTAAGTTCAAATCCAAAAGGACAAACTACTTCAGAAACACTTTGCTTCTTTAAAGGCAATTTTCAGAGCTCTTGTTATCCTGTAACTTTGTTCAAACTATTTCCTCCTTTAAGAGAGCAGTATAAATAAATCTATCCTGTGACCTTCAATTCTCATCCCCTCCAGCATTTATAGCTTGTTATTAATAGAAAAAATATCTTCTTGCTTACTGAAAATTGTATACATGTATACTATATCTACCTTATTATAATTTCTAATTATCTGTCTAAAGTTGTTTTGCATATGACCTCTTTTGAAAAACACACAGAAAAATCCACTTGTCTTTGTGTCCCTGGTAGAAAGTGAGGTTATTTCAAAAGTTACACACACACACACACACACACACACACACACACACGAAGTACTTAAAAATTATTCCCTCTGACATTGCCACAGGCTGGGCCAGTGTTCTTTCACACACCACTAAAAGAACTGACTTCTACTTCTTGTCTCCAGTTTAATAATTATCTTGAATTATTTAAATCTAATGTTATATATTTCATCAAAATCTTGCCCAACAGAATTATTTTTTGTACAAATAAATAACAAAGTTATATTCCTGTTTAGAAACATTTGCTAATGCAGCTATAATTTATTTTTTAAGTTGGAATTCCAAAGCCTCCATGTTTCCTGCATGGCAGTATTTTCCAGTTTGAAGAGTTCAAGTTCTGGAACTTGCCTGTATGCACCAAGGCACACTGTTGACACGTAGCTATCTATGATTATTTGGGCAAATTACTCTGGTCCTCGGTTTCTTCGCATCCAGAATAAAGATGATAATTCTATTTTCCCCATAGATTCTTTATAATAATTAAATAAGTCAATATAAGTAAAAAATACTTATATAATTCCTAGAACATGGAAATGCTATTTATGCATATAATCATACTTTTATATACTCTATAAATTCAAATCATACTGGCCTATTTTCTCTAATTTGTTTGTCTATTTTCTACCAAATTCAGATATTTATATAAATCAGATGTTGAAATTTGTATACTCTAGTTACATTTGTAATATGTTTTGCATGTTTCTATGTATATTCTGTACCACATACAGCCAAACGTGGTTTTAATGCAGGGGCTCCAGGTAATGAAATCCAGATAGGCAGGAAAACTACACCTGTTTATTGTTCAGTGATGGTGGTGGTAGCGACAAGAGGAGAGCAAGTTTCTACCACGGTTGTCACAAGAACTTTATCTATTTTTTAAAATTCTTCAGAAAGGTTATGTGTAAATGGAAACAACATGCTAAATTATTGAGAGCTAAATAAATGACTAAAATTTGAAAAAATAAAGAAAAAACTTTTCTCTTGAAAAAGAAGTTTGAAACAAAGAGAGAAGCTATAGAACAGACATTGAGAAAGAAAAGAAGATTAAAGAATGTATCACCCCGACACCCAAACACAAGGAAAAACACCCATAAAATGACAACAAAGAAGAGAGAAATTATAGCAACTGAAACATGCCTAGTCATGTAAAATGTAATGATTAGCAAGATTTAATGAGCTTGAGAAAAAAATGCTACTCCAGAAATATTCATTATACCTTTGGGTATTATAAAGTACCTCATTAAGAGCAAAAGGCAATACACAAATTCAGTCATATTTCATTGGTAAATAATATTTTGTAACATGTTAGGAACTCACCAATGTTTATAAGAATGCATTGTAATACATTTTGCATATTTCCACGTATGTTCTGTACCACATACAGCCAAATATGCTTTTAATGCAAGTGCTCCAAGTAATGAAATCCAGATAGGCATGCAGGGAATACTGGGAAAACTGTACCTGTTCAGAGCATATAACTAACATTTGCTAATGTCTGCCATTTAAGAAATTACAAATTCATCTAACTTTACAAAATTATAATTCATTTGTTTCCTAGTGTTCTCTATACCAAACCTAGTAAAGATGATGCTATCAAAGTGTTTATTACCTGTGCTTGAAGATATAAAATCTTTCACCATAATGTAAATCAAAATGCATTGTAAAGCACATTTTAATTTAGCTCTCTTTATACTTTTTATTTACAATTATTCAATTCTATTTTTTCTATTTATAACAGTTCATTTTCACCCTGTTGTTTCCAATGACCTTTTAAAAATCTTTTATTGTTGTTCAATTACAGTTGTCCTCATTTTTCCCTCATTTATCTCCCCCTCCCTACCCACTCCCACCTCCCACATTCAGTTCTGCCCCTGAATTGTCTCTGTGGTTGGGAGTTTTATACCTGTTCCTTGACTTGACTCTTTCCCTTTTTTTCCCGTTATCTACCTCCTACCTCCCCTCTGATCACTGTCTTTATTTCCATGTCTTTGTTTTTTATTTCCATGTCTCTGGTTCTATTTTTGTTTGTTTTGTTGATTAGGTTCTACTTATAGGTGAGATCATATGGTATTTGTCTTGTAACTACTGGCTTATTTCACCTAGCATAATGATCTCCAGTTCCATCCATGCTATGGTGAAGGGTAGGAGTTTCTTTTTTACCTGCTGCATAGTATCCCCTTATGTAAACATACCACAGCTTTTTGATCCACTCGTTTACTGATGGGCACTTAGGTTGCTTCCAACACTTGTTATTGTAAATTGTGCTGCTATGAACATTGGGGTGCATGGGTTCTTTTGAATTGGTGTTTCAAAGTTCTTAGGTATAATCCCAGCAGTGGAATTGCTAGGTCAAAGGCAGTTCCATTTTTAGTTTTCTGAGGAAATTCCACACTGCTCTCCACAGTGGCTAGACCAGTCTGTGTTCCACCAATAATGTAGTAGGGTTCCCTTTTCTTCACAGCCTCTCCAGCACTTGTTTGTTGATTTGGTTATGATGGCCATTCTGACTGGTGTGAAATGGCATCTTGTGGTTTTAATGTGTGTTTCTCTGATGGCTAGTGATGCTGAGCATCCTTTCATGTGTCTCTGGGCCCTCTGTATGTCCTCCTTGGAGCAGTGTTTGTTTAGATCCTTTTCCCATTTAACTGACTAGTTTATCTTCCTGGTGTCGAGTCATGTAAAATCTTTATATATTTGGGAGATCAAACCCTTGTCCAAGGTTTCATTGGCAAATATGTTATTCCATACAGTCAATTCCCTTTTAATTTTGCTGATGTTTTCTGTAGCCATGCAGAAGTTTTCACATTTTCATAGTAAGGCTTTCTTAATGAGACAGAGTTCATTGATTCACATGCTAGAACAAACTATGTCTATCTTCATGATGGTTACAAATCATTCTTAGGCCAATACCAGTCAATGAATGACACTTTCAGTTACTCTGGTTATACCATAGAGGGTAGAGAGCTACCTGTGACTTTTCTACTCTCCCCCGGAACATTACACCTATATAATTTAGCTTATGCTACTTTATTGTACAAGAAGGATCTACTCTTTTGGTCAAAATTTATGGTTAATCTAAAATGCCATTAATAATTATCTTATTTCCTCATTGAGTAATTTATTCATTCTACAAATTCACTGTTTGTTTTCCAGAAGCACTTTTGAATTAAGGAGATGTATAAGTAATCACATTTTTCTGGCTAAATATGTTATTTGTTTATATCTCTGAAAATGGAATAAGTCTCACCTTTATGAAACCTTAAAATTCCTATTATCCAGAAGTGAAATAGTTTTCATTACTTAGTTATGCAAATATATTGTTGTGATTTTTTTAGGGCATGACTGAACAATTATAATATTTTGATATAACCAATATTCCACATAAAGATTGCTTGAGTGAGGCATATGAATGTTTATTATTTTCTAAGGAAAACTTCTGTTGATAACTTAGGATAATATTGAGTAAATGCCAGGATGACTGTTGGAGGCTGGAAGAAAGTATCAAGGACAAATGTGGAGAACTGTTTGAAAAAATATTTCAAGAGCCACAATTATTATTTCACAGAAGATGATATTTTGTGATAAAGAATAGACAGAAATGAGGTTGATTTGAAAAAAACAATTAAAAATAGATTTCCACATGTAAAGAAATTATAGGATATCTATAACTTTATTTCATGTATACTTTTCTTTCCATGTACATACAACTGTATAAATATTAAATACATGCCAGCAACTGTTTGAAAGTGATTGACATAACTTAACTTAATCAGTAACTTTTGCATTACACTGCAAGTTTCCCAGTTAGGGATCGTGTGATAATACATGGATTCATGAGTATGAGGCTTCCAGGACATTGCCTAGACCATATCAAGTACTATATTACTACAATCATTTGCATTTTAGAAGTGAGGAATCTGAAGAAAAAGTGAGGCTAATTAACTCTTCAAACAACTGCTAGCACATGGAAAATATGAGATTAGAATCCCCAAATTTTAATTTTTAGTTGCTATTCTTCACCCTTGAAACAATTGAGCTGCACACATATTGAGTGCCTTTCTGTGCAGGAGATGGTTAACTCAACAAGTGTACCCAATACATGATGGTTGTGTATTGCATGATAGGATGCTTATTATGGTGTGATATGTGTGTATGTGTGTGTGTATGTGTGTGATAGGAGGGAGTGGGGATAATTTTAAGCACTTAGGCAGACACCATGGTAAGGGGTTCTGTGCTCAAATGTTGTACTTGTCTGATTTGGTGGCTATGAAGCCATTTGGAGAATAAATTGGATAAGGAAAGGGCTTGGTTACCAGGTAGATGATTACTGCTGTACTCTAGGGCATTAAGTTGTAACATTTAATGAGAGCTATTGAGATGAAGCACTAGATTTCCCTTATGATATTATCTCAGTTGAAGCTGGCTTCTGATATTGCGCAATAAAGGGTTATGTTAGAGGAGTAGATGCAATTTCTCTAACTTTGTCTAATATCCTAGTGTAACAAGTTTCCCCATCTTATGTTTAAGAGACTTGGTTGAAGAACTCTGGGTAATCAAATTGCTTATGAGTGATCAAATTTCAAGAGTTTATAATAGGTATCATAACATTTAACTTTTGACTATTAAGAATAACCGTCCTGTTAAAATCCACATATACAGTAACAACATGTTTGATTTTCCAAGTGATCTTTGTTCTCTCATCAAAATTTCTTTGTGAAGTATATTCCTTGTTCTATGGTTTATCAGATTTCTAGAAAAGTAAGTTTTATGAAATACAGTAAAGGTAACTTTTTTATCCTAAAGAAGCAAATACTCTGCTTTAGTTCATTTATATTTGTAGCTCTGAACCTTCCGTATTCATTTACTTAATGTGATTTTTACACACATAAATGCAATTATTCTAAAGCATCTTCTGATGCTTTGTTACATACAACATTAATTATTCATAAGTTTTTTTGTAGGCAATGACTTACAACCTACAATTTATTGGAAAAAAGGAGTAGACACTGTTGTTTTAGAGAATAATGTGTTGCATGTTTGAAATTGGACGTTAAGTGCTTTGTATTACTTACCAATATCATCCTTTTTTCCTTAGCAAATTTGAACTTTTATAATAATGTTTATCCTGTTACTGCATGTATGCATAACACATCTTTAAAGAAGTTTTTGAAGAACATTAGTGTTTAATTTTCTATGCAATATGGATAGTTAATGTAGCCTGTGGTATTGACACAAAGTTAGGCCCATGAACTAATGGAATATTATAAAAAGCAAAGAAACAATTGCCCTGGCTGGTGTGGCTTAGCGGCTTGAGTGCCAGCCTGCAAAGCAAATGTTGCTGGTTCACTTCCCAGTCAGGGCACATGCCTGGCTTGCAAGCCAGGTCCCCAGTAAGGGGTGCAAGCAAGGCAACCAAGCATGGATGTTTCTCTCCCTCTCTTTCTCCCTCCCTTTCTCCCTCCCTTCCCCTTCCTCTAAAAATAAATAAATAAAATATTTATTAAAAAAATAAATACATCTATACATTTAAGGGAACTTCATATTTCACAGAAAAGACAGTGTAAAAAGAAGAGACTATTTGATGGATCTTTATGAGGTAGCTGGGAACTGAGATAAAATAACTTTTCTTTCTCATTTATTTTTAAATAATTTTACTGCACATGTATGTAATATAAATATTATTCTTTTTAAAATTATTCCCATCAGTAGTATCCTAATCAGTAGTCAGGAAACATTTCTCCAAGATCAATGCCAAGTCGGCTGGACTCCTGGGAAAGGAGCACAGGTGCACAGAAACAAGCGGTAACAGTCAAGTCTGCTTGACTACAACTTGCACCATTTTCTGGTCTGGTCCCCAGGATGAGAGGAGGGGTGAGGGACTGAAGCTCTCCCAGCCATAAGCAGAGATTTGCCATGTATTGCCCCATCAAACAGCTACAACCACCATATTAGACCCCCAATAAGCAGATTATGCCACACAGCTGGGACTGATGGGTTGGCGGAACAGGGCTAAAGTCAAAGTTTTGCATGTTTTATCATTAACCCTGGTGCCACGAGAGGTGGGGTCAGTTTTCCCTGACTCTGAAACCCCACAGTCAAAAGTTGAGATCCCTAAGTTCTCCCAAGTGTGATGTCTGGACATGATACATGGCTGTGCAATGGCTCAAAGGATGATGTGCGATGAATGGCTCTATACCTGCTGCTGATACTGCCTGTGTGATCTTTCCCCAATCCAGGCTGTTCTCCAGGTCTGGGCTCAGGATTGCTAGTCCGTTTGTCCCTACTGACATGACACCCACTAAACACAGGAAATAAAAGAACCATCATTTACCTTCTAGATGTCACATTAAAAAGATATAATTGAAAGGAAACTTTGGTAAAAGCAGTAATAGAGAAGAATATGTGGTTTGTTGCAAAAAGATGAGGGCAAATAGAGTTTTACACAAAGAAAAGATAGGCACCTAGACTTTTTTAAAGTTAAAGTGGAACTATTTCCTACTTTGACACAGAGAAAAATGTTACATTTATTAATTGGTAGAACTGCTTTAAGATGAAGCATAAATTTTGGGAAAGTACTTTAGCTTTGTATCTATGCTAGTAACCTATAATCAGGAGTCCTGATGTTAAACCTCCAAAAACATAAAAAGTAGGTAAGCGAGGAAAACAATGATGGGCTCACAGAGAGGAATCTGCCAGGCCCTCTTTATGCTGCTGTTCAGTAGCAAGCTGGAAAAGACATCATTTTGTACCAATACACTTATTTAGCACTGGAACCTATCTTGGTAGTTGCACTTTATGCATGGGGGATTTGTTCCAAGACCCCAAGTAGGTGCCCAAAACGGTGGATAGTATTGAACCCTATATAAACAATCTCTTATCCTATATGTACATATACTTTATGGCTTATCCTTGGCATATTTGAATCACCAGCATTGTGACTCTTGAATTTTGGGGACACTAATAGTAAACAACATGTTACTTGAATACAAGCACTGGGATACTATGATAGTTAATCTGGTAACCAAGATGGCTACTAAGTGACTAACAGAGGGGTTAATGTATACAATGTGGGTATGCTGGACAAAGGGATGATTTATATCATGAGCTGAATAGAGCAGAATGGCATTGGATTTCATCACACCACTCAGAATGACACACATCTTAAATCTCTAGAACCACAGAAGTGAAACTGTGGATGAGCAGTACTTGGGAAATTTCCCATCTCAACATATATCTGTTTAGAAGGAGAAATGTGTGAAAATGGGATGTCATTATTTTAAATATTTTTCTCTCAGATTTTGCCATACCTGTTATTTTTCCAAATCTCCCTCTTTGCCAGCAAGTACTTTCAAGACCCAGTTGTGTTTGTTACAAATGGAGCACTGCTAATGGAAAGTGGAAAACGCCATCTTTACAAATGTATCGTACTCAGAAAATTCACATGCTTTCTGTCCTCTTTCCCAACAATGCTCATATTAATCCCATAATGCAAAAATGTCTAATTACAACCAATGTGATAAGCAGCCAGTTATCTGCATTAAACATATGTGTTCCTATTCATTGTGCAAGTAAACCTATTATTTCCCAGAGAAATCAAAGCCATTAGATCAGAAAGGCTTACCAAAATAAAACTCTGCTAAGCAAAATTAAGGATTTCTATTTTAGCAGAAAACATATCATTGCAAAGTAAATGACACATTAATAGACATAATTAGCACTATAAAGTGTTCAAGAGTCTTGAGAAAATTAATATGAGTATTAAGTTTGAATGTGGTAGCTTGCTTCAGAGGCCATCTACATGTTCTGTTATGAACAAGTTTTAAGCATATTAATGCTTTAAACAGGCTTACAAAGAAACAGATACTCTTTGAAGCAAGAAACTGGAAAATGGCATAAAAAGAAAATTTAACCCCCCAAATTATCAGAGATTCCTTACTAACTAAGCTTCTTCCTTTTTGATCTTAATGACAAATTACTGACTCATAACACCAGAAAAAGATTCCTTATCCAAAGCTGAGTTTAACGACTTGGTGCTTCTCAGTTTCTTGGGTGCACCATGCTTTCAGTATTGTGCACAGACTTACACCCCTGATTAGCAAGATGACAATGAAATGTCAAGTCTCAATAACAACTGGCATTATGTAACGGTATTCATGCTTCCACTAATAGTTAATGGGTATTATTTTAGCAGCTAGATTGGTTCATCAAATAACAATTTCAAGCAATTTATCTTCCTTATGAGGCTTAAAATAATAGTTCATTCTCAAACAATGCAGTTGCTTCCCATAGGGCTTTCAGGATAAAGTCTGAACTTACTAGACAACTTAGGTCTTAATCTGCCCCAGGATCACTGACTTCACTTCTGTTGCCATTTCTTCTGTCTCTCAAGTTCTCAAGGCCCTTTCATTTCAGTTTTGCTGAAATTCTTACAGATTGAGCTATGGGATTTACTGCTTCTCTGCTTTGTCCTTTCATCTTCACTTGATTTCCTTTCCCCCATCCTAAAATATCCAACTCAGCCAACTGTCTTTTTTTTTTTTTAAATCCCAAGTGTTTATTAGATTATTTCCTTATTTCTGTTTTACTCTCCGCTTACCCTGTTAAGACACCAGTCATACCTGTATAATTCTTGATTTGTATACTTGTTTTCATCTCTGGATTTCAAACTCTTTCAAGACCAAGTAGGGGCTTATCTGGCTTTGTATTCTCAATATGTAACGTGGTTTGGGGTTTGATGTAGGTGCGTTGCATTTTTTAACATGAAACAGTCAATATTATTAGATCAATTACACAAAAATGGCAAATGATGTCACAAAGGAGATGAAGCCAGTAGAGAACTGATTTTAATCCTCATCTTCTAATATGAAATAACAAAGTGATGCAGTTCATATTAACGCCTGGCTTATTGATGGACTTATTTGTTTTTCTTTCATTCAATAAACATTTACGGAGGGCCTGCTAAGCCCATGGCGTTTGGTGGGAGACACTATGTAAATAGACCAAACCCAAATGAACAACCGGATCCAGGTGTTCAACACAATACCCTATCATGTAAGTAATACTGAAAAATAAAATCATATAAATGAAAAGTTATAAGGTATGAAATTTCCTGTGGCCGAACGGCATGCCATCAGCATAGATTGGAATGAGCCAATGGCATCCTGTAAGGTTTCGCTGGAGAAGCCAGGCGGATCTGGCCTCACACTGTTTCCACCAGGAGTTCCCATCGACTCCACTGCTTTGTGGATTGTTTTAACATTTCCTTGTAAGCCTTGCTTTTCTCTGACTATAAAGCACCCCTTGAAGCAAGATATCCTTAAACTGTTCACTAAGTACTTTTGTTCATTTTAAAAAATTCTTCCTCAGGACTCAATCCTTTATTCAGCCTAGAAGAAATTCTATATTGTTTCCTTAAAGTGCCTGATCCCTACTTAAGCTCTTGAATATGTGCTTTAAATAATGTATGTTCAAAGAATCAGCAGCTCACTTATGGAGTAAACACACCTAGTGGGTGGTCAGTAGTGAACAGAGAGACAGCATTGTGTGATTTGGGACAAGTCAGTTAATGTTTCCAAGCCTCAGTTTATTTTTTTGTAAAATAAAGGGAAGTGTGTCTACTTCATAAGACACTGAGTGGATTAAATGAGTTAATACATATAAAGGTGCTATGACAAATCCCAGCATATACTAAATTCTTCATAAGGGTAGCCGATACCACACACATACACATCACCCATGTATTCATATGTAGAAATGTGTAATGAAGGAAGGAATAGGTTATAGAAGAAGCAGACACCTACAAATAAATTTTCTATAATTATGGTAAAATGTCCAGGGGTTAGCTATATATATCGATTCTTTTATTCACTTTAAAATTATTATGCTATAAAGACAGCGTATTTAATAAAATTAATCTTCTAAATTTGTGCTTAATTGCATTTCACTAGGGATTCAAGTTTTGAATGAGAAAAATGAATGTTTTCAAGTAAGATTATCAGTATAATAAAATTTTATACTGATAAAATGGGGAAGTAAAAAATTGTTTTCAATATTCTTTGTATAGAAATATCCCAAAGAGTTGATACAATTTAAAAACATTTTTTAGGCTTGACTTCTGCCAAGATAAAGGCATAGGTGGAAGCACTGTGCCTTCTCACACAACCAAGTTTAAAAACAACAAAGTTTTAGCAACAAAAACGCAGCCAAAACACAGAAAATTGAACTATATGGAAGTCCGACAACAACAAACCCTTCAGCCAAACCGGTAAGAGGGGCAGAGCCAGCAGCAGAGCGGGGTCAGTCAGAAAAGATCCACTGGACTGACCTGGGTGTGCCACCCAGGCACTCAGGTAGCCATGGACAGATTCCAGGTGTGGAGTAGTGGGCAGACCCACTGAGGGCTGACCACGGTCCCACATTTGCACGCAGATAAACCGGTGAAGGAACGAGCAGTGAGACAGACCCTGCAGGCCCCAGTGGCAGGAAGCGGCAAAGGGGACCGCCATTGTCCCTCTCTGACCCCGCCCCCATATACAGCTTCACAAACCAGCGACCTGGGTGGCTCCACCCTGGTGAACATCTAAGGCTCTGCTCCTCATAGGTAACAGGCACAAACAGATCAAAACATGGCTCAAGAACAACTCAGAGCCCCAGAGCCAATAAATCTAAGCAATGAAGAAATAGCCAAACTTTCAGATGCACTGTTCAAAATACTGGTGATCAGGATGCTCACAGAACTGGTTGATTTTAGTCACAAATTAGAGGAACATATGAAGGCTAAACTAATTGAAATGAATGGAAACGCACAGGAAACCAATAATAATGGAAAGGAAACTGGGGCTCAAATCAAAGGAGTGGAACAGAAAGAAGAAAAAAATGACCAAACAGAAAAGGATGAAGAAACAAGAATTCAAAAAAATGAGGAGAGGCTTATGAACCTTCAGGACATCTTTAAACATTTCAACATCCGAATTATAGGGGTACCAGAAAAGGAAGACGAACAGCCACAACTGGAAAACTTATTTGAACAAATAATAAAGGAGAACTTCCACAATCTGGCAAAGGAAATAGACTTCCAGGAAATCCAGGAAGCTCAGAGAGTCCCAAAGAAGTTGGACCCAAGAAGGAACACACCAAGGCACATCATCATTATATTAGCCAAGACTAAAATGAAGGAGAGAATCCTAGAAGCAGCAAGAGACAAGGGGACTGTCACCTACAAAGGAGTTCCCATCAGACTGTCAGCGGATTTCTCAAAAGAGACCTTACAGGCAAAAAGGGGCTGGAAAGAAGTATTCCAAGTCACTAAAGCCAAAGACCTACA
This sequence comes from Artibeus jamaicensis, assembly GCF_021234435.1. NCBI lineage: Eukaryota > Metazoa > Chordata > Mammalia > Chiroptera > Phyllostomidae > Artibeus > Artibeus jamaicensis. Next base: position 6,681,324 of record NW_026521954.1, read on the forward strand.
TCCAAGATTGCTCTATCCAGCAAAGCTTTCATTTAGAATGGAAGGGCAGATAAAGTGCTTCTCAGATAAGATCAAATTCAAGGAGTTCATCATCACCAAGCCCTTATTATATGAAATGTTAAAGGGACTTATCTAAGAAAAGGAAGATAAAAAAGATGAACAGTGAAAGGGCAGCAAACTCACAGTTATTAAGAACCACGCCTAAAACAAGGGCAAACTAAGAGGACAGCTAGATCAGGAGCAGAATTATAGAAATGAAGATCACACGGAGGGTTAGCAACAGGGGAGTGGGAGGAGAAGGGGGGAGAAGGTACAGAAAATAAGTAGCATAGACGGTAGGTAGAAAATAGATAGGGGGAGGGCAAGAATAGTATGGGAAATATAGAATCTAAAGAACTTGAGACACATGGTCCTAAACTAATGGGGGGAATGGTGGGGGTTGTGCAGGGTAGAGGGGAATGAAGGGGGGAAATAGAACAACTGTAATGGCATAATCAATAAAATATATTTTTTAAAAATTTTAAAAAATAAAAACATTTTTAAAATAAAAAATTCAGTGCAGTTGTTTGGATATGGTAGAAAAGTTACTAACACAAAGCATAAATCTTGCATACAGTTAGTTAAATCAGGTCATTAAAGTTTGACATATGCAAGAATGAAAAATATAAAATTTATTCAATTAAACTATAAAGTATTTTTAATAGGAATAAATCAAGAAAAACATATATAGGTCAGATACACAAAAAACTTTGTCCATTTTAATCATGTTCTTTTTTTTCATATATTGTGTTTATTACATTATCAAAACCCCTCAAGAAAGAAAAAACTGGAATATTTCTATGAAAATGTGTAAATTCTTCATTTTGAAAAAAAGGGGTGAAAAAATTTTATTATGCTACTTAATAAATAATTTCTGTAACAGAGATAGTTACTCCTTTTTTCTCAGGTTCTTCCACGTTTTGGTAAAATTATTTTATTTCAATGCATAATTAAATTGCCTGACCCTTTTTACTTAAATATAAATAAGCTTTTCTCCTTCCCTCCACCACTGAAATTATTCTAGTGATTTCTCAAACTTATTTTTCAAAAAGTAAATCTGAATGACTGCTGTGTTTTCTCAGATAACTTGAATTTACTGATGTTGTGGTAAATGTCACATCAACAGTAAGAATATTAATCCAAATTTTCAATGTGAACTGTCATTCAAAAACAATTATAACAACTAATAATTGAAGTTTACTTGTCATGTTTTATGTGTAACTGTTGTTCTAAGATATCAGTAAGCATTTTCTCAAAGTTGAACTTAAAAAAAAAATTGAACCACATCATTAGTTGCTCAGGTTGTCAGACCAGAGAATTTTGGTATTGGGACACACATGATATTTCCTCCAGTAAATTTTTTTACTTTAAAATAAAATATCTTATTTCCTAACTAATATTTAAAAGAACATTCCCCAACAATGAAGTAATAATAAATATTTAAGAGGTTATACTCAATGCAATTGAGTTAGAATTGACATTAAAAAAATTAGATGTCTGTTTAAGCCTATTTATGTGTTACTGCTTTATACTCATTTTTTATGATAGAATTTTTAAAGCTATTTTAGATTCATAGAAAATTGATTTTATGTTCATTTTCAAATTGTAGATATATATAAAGCTGTTAATTTCATTATGGTTGAGAGTTATGAAAACAAGCCCAGGATAAATATATTAAAATGTCAAATAAATATACAGGTAACAAATGATCATGTTTCTAAGTTGAGAAATGTAAGAAGGTATTTATGAAATGATTTGTAAAAACATTTTCAGCAAACTCTATATACTTTGCATATATAGTCTACTTTATTCAGACTATTTTTTCTCTGTTTCCCAAAACCTATTAATATTTCTTGTGTAAAGTTTCTGTGTAGTATACAATAAAAAGAAAGTATTAGCTTTTATTGCTTCTAATGCATGGAAAAATAAGTTTATAAATATGTATTTTATCAACATTTAAAAATTTACTATGGGGCATACGGACTCCAAGAAAAAATGCTTTTTAAAATTTATTATTAAAATATTACTTGATACCAGGAAAATCTTTTAACAAATGCCATTAACATTTCCAAGTGCCATTTCCAATAAAAATCACCTCATATTTACTATATGTAGTATTTAAAAAGTTGAAAAATATACTGTAATTACTCTCTCACTTTTTGTTTCATAAGCTTAGTAATTCCTTATACTTTAGAAAACTGGATCTTTTACTTGTGACTTATGAAGGTTTATTTCTGAGGAGCAATCATTAAAATATTTTATAAACACACTATACATATGATCATTAAGATCTGCTGAGCTTGTTGTGTAGTAACAAAGTTACATTTATTAAACTGTAATTAAATAAGGACATATTTATTCTGCAAGCACATTTTCTTTAATATTGACAATATGATGCTTATGTAGCATATTTGTATGACATTTACTATGCAAAAGTTTTTATGCTTTTTGTAGTAGTTGCTGATTCATAAAAATATACAAATTATTAGCATAATATGTGATAATATGTGGTAATATAATATATGGTGAAAAAACTATAAGGAAGTAGTTACATTACATTTTAACTATTTGGATAAAGCAGAATTAGAAATGAATAGCAATTTCACAGTTGAAATGGGTAGAGAAAGCTTATGAAATAGATAAGACATATTTCAAGGACACATGTATGTAATGAAAAATTCTGGGTACATTACGAAACAAAAATGTGTTGCTTTTGGCTGGAACAGTGACACCCATGTACATTTGTTTTTCTTTGCTATATTTATTCCTGGGACTTGGCGCACTGATTTCTCCACCAGAAACCTCAGTCTAGTTTTTTATCTAATCCTCATGAGGAAAATTGAGTATCAACAACTATATCTACTCATCTGATAAGGATCAGGGTTTTTGGCTTCATTTCTAAATTTGGAACTCAGTGACATGCCACAATATAGTATTGCTTTTTTGAAGTTGTCCTTAATACCAGAGGACCTTCTTCTGGGAGCAATGGCACTGATGCTGTACAACATCACTGCCTCTTTTAGACTTCAGCACTCTGCTCCTACGTGGGGCCAACCCCTACCATGACACTTCACTTATTACTGTGCACCAAATACTATAAGCCCTGCAGAACAGAGCACTAGAATGAACCTCAGACCATCACAAGAGACCCCTACCTCTCGTGTCTCTGTCCTGGACAGGAGATATGGTTCTTTCACTCACAGATAAGCGACCTCTGTCCTCCCCTAACATGGTATTCTGTTCATCTGAATGGTAATGTGTTATGATGCAGAAGTTGCTGTATTGTTGTTGATGTGAAGAGGAAGAGATGATGGGAAGATGATGAATATCACTGTGCCTGAATGTCCTGAATAGTGTTTTTCAGGGAGAGGATGAAAGAAAAGCATTTTCTGGGAAAAAATGTTGAATTTGCTTTTTGTCTTTCGGAATCTGAATAATTTATAAGATAAAAAAAGCCAATATTCTTGAGAAGCAGTGAGATATATAAATTTCAGAATATTGATCTGGGCAAATTAAATTGATTTTAAGTCATTAGTTTATATCAGTGACAGAAGTTGTGGGAGCACATATGCCACAGAAGAAAAGACTGAGTTGAACATCACTATTTGCATTTTGGTGCCATCCACCTGGAGTGAAACCTAAAATACTGACCACTCACTGGTGGTCAGTACTCTGAGGTTGTGTTGATTAACTATTACTGCACAGCAGACTATTTCCCAAATTATTGGCTTAAGACAACAACTCTTTGTGTAGCACGTCACTCTTGTGGTTAACGACATAGGCTACATTCAGCTGGGTAGTTCTGACCACTGCTATATTTACCAATGGGACTGTACCAGACTGCTGGGTTGCCTAGAGTCTGGTTAGTCTGGCCTGGGCTCTTTCGTTATGGCTTTTCTCTTCTCTCTGTGGTTTCCCCACCTTTGAAAGGTTAACCTGGGTATAAGCAATGCAGGGGAAAAACAGAGAAGAGGCTGGTTTAATAAAGACTAGATTCAGAACTGCACAACATCATTAGTGCTGTGTCCTAGTAGTTAAAGCAAGACAGAAAGCCAGCGAAGACTCAGGAGGTGAGGAAGCAGGCCCCACTTATTGAAGGAAGGACTACTAAATCAAGTTGCAAATAGTCTAGAAAAGATATTGTCATTTTTGCAAATAAACTAGCATAAAAGTGAAACTAGAATACATGAAAGAGGAACACCAGATTATCCATTCTACACCAAAATTGACTAGGAAAATAATTAAGTGAATAAATTAATAACTCAAATTGCTAAATTATTAACTCATTTCTAGAAACTGTGACTCTTTTGCTTTCCATACACACAAAAATAGACAACTACTAGATAGCAGGATCATTTATTAACAATTCAAAGGAATGCTTTTTAGAACACATTTTTCTGTACACTTGAGTACATTTTTTGTTTAGCATCCAGGGCATGAGGGTTGTAAGCTGCATTGGGAATCCCTTGTCATTTGAGAGGAAATGCAGCTTTCTAAGGGTTTCAAGACTGTTTTTGTGTCAGGTAGATGGCTAAAGTGGAACTGATTCCTCATAACACCTGCTTACCTGAGTATTGACAGCCAGGGGGGAAAATGGTTACTTTAACAGACTTTTCTTTCTTGTTTCTTCACTGAATTCAAGGTCTGTTTGCCCACTTAGCAGTGGAGTAAATGTAAATAAAGTAAATACATACATATATACATACATATGAAAAAACAACTCTGTAGCAAGAAATACACTTTCTGAAAATGGTTTCCAGGAAATGATGAAAGTTTCAAAAGTGTGCATTATACAACAAGGTTACAGAACTGAGTAACTGAATATATTATCAAGAAGTAGTCCACGTGTACCTGGGCTAGACACATCACAGTAGAGATGCAATTTTGCTCACTGTTGTTTTTCAGTGGTTAACAGAGAAATGTTAAATAAATGAATATGAGCAAAAAGAAATGAATAGCATAGGCTTGTTCTGATTACATCTTCTAAATTCATAAAATATTACCAACATGATTTAAAAAAGTAACTTCCATTAGACCCTTCATATTCATGTATTACATCTGAATAACAGGGCTTTTTTCTAAAAGGCCAGCCTGAAGCATATATATTAGCAGGCTTCAATCTTTCCAATATACCTAAATTCATATACTGTATTTGTTTATCCACTAGCAGACAAAGGACGTCTGCATATCCTTTCCTGAAATTTAGAAGGTCAACAATTTGGCCTTGGCAGTCTGAAAGAACTCACTGAGTAGGTCACATGTAAAACAGGCAAATGGAGAATTTAAGTAGAGGGGTATTTGGGTTGCAGATGTGGAGGCTGGGGCAGGATAAGCACAGAGTAAAGTTTCCTACCAGATGGGCAACATTTTGAAAGGCTTGGGAAACAAGAGAGATCATAGACAAAGATGAAGGTATAGATATTTCACATTCCAAACATTAATATTTCTTACTGACATTTGGAAAATAATTTTTAGATATACTACCAATTTATTTCTTTTTTCTTTGCTGATTTCTTTGCTCTTAGTTATTTTAAAAATATAAAAAGACACATATTTGAAAAATGGATGATTGAATATACAGCAAGTTTTTAAACTGCTTCCTATTGATTGCTATTATATATATATTCTTATACTCATCTTCAATATAAGTTCTCTAACAAGCAAGGGAATTGCATTGTACTTCTTACTATTGAATTTAAATTGTTATATATTTAAATAGATATTTCGAGAAAAAAAATCCCTGATTTAACCTGAAATAATTCATAGTAGCCAAAAAAAAAAAAAAAAAGAAAAAAAATGTGGAAGAGTCTTCTAGTTTCTAATGCAATTGCATTCATATTATGAAAATACCATTAGCTGAAGGGATTATGACTGCTCAGAATCTTAGGGAATTTAATTGAATATATTTATTTAAGGTCACCTTCATTCTGACTGCAATAATATATAAACTATTATTATTAATTATATAAAATACTTTTCAGCAACATTAGAAGAAAAATTGAAATAAATGACCCTTGATTCCCACTGCTCAAACATTTCTGTTATTTCATTTTCTTTCAGTTTGTTTATCTACATTAGTCTTAATTGTATAACACTGCAACCTCAACATAACTGTAATTCTCAAATTTGCATTTTTTGAACATTTTATATTTAGTAGAGCAGAATATAACAGTGAATTAAGGCTTTGGATTCTGAATTAAGGAGACTTAAAACTTCTACCTCATGACTTTCTCATTATGTAAACTATTGTATTATACATAATATATTTGGTATAATATTGGTGAAAATAAGCACTACATAAATTATGACTACTAAAACCATGATTATTATGGTTATTATCAAAATCTCAAAATATTCTCTTGAATAAATTCATAGGTTATCATGCCAAATCATGTCTCTTAATCATCTCTATTCATATCAGTCATCACAAGGAGCCTTAGATGCTTAAGCTAACCCTGATCTCTTACCATCTAATTCCTTTAAGGCTATGCATACAGCTAACCTATCTTTGACCACACTCTTACTGAATTTCTAAAACCATTTTCCTTGCTGGGAAGAACAACACATCCCTTGAGAGAAGAAGGTGACCTAGAGCTCACAACATATCATGGTGTTCTCCCATTGATAATAAAAATGTTCCCAAAACGCCAACATCTGACAAAAACACTCTGTGGCTGAATGGATAGAAACAAAAAAAACAGACAACTTCAAAGTCATATTTGAAAACAGATAAAAGCAAGCCCTTTCTCCAAAACAGCAAAGTGACTGCATCTTTTATACTGGTTAATTAATGGGTGTGACTGGTGTTCTTTACTGGTCAGATTTAGCTTTACTTTGTTCTTTGGATCATCTAGATAGGAATTATCAAAACACCCAATCAAGTTATTACTCCATTTCTTCACAGCTTTGAATGTAGAGCGAAGTTCCTCTTTTTATTGCATTCTCCACTGAATAACCTAACGCAAATCTAATTCTGTGATAAACCACTTCTAACATTCTCTCACAGAAACATCCAGTGTTGTATTTTGGTACAGGTGGTAGCAAGATGCCTAACTTTGTTGAACTACATGTGTATTCTTTGTGGTTTGGGGCTGAAGGGTAGTGACAGAATCCCCTGAATTTCTATGTCCATCAGAAACAATATCTGCTACATGCTCAGTATCTTCTCTGAACCATCCTTTCATATTTTAGCTGAACTGAAAATCATACTCTCCCTTGAGCTTCCTACCACCTCTTCAGTTCCCTCAAATGTTGGCTTGTTTTCCTTCCTAAATCTCTGTATCACTGAGCCTAGACTCAGAACAATGTCCTTGTTGCTCCACATTCTCCTTTTCAAACAGTTCTTCCCACTTCCATTCATTCCTCTTTCCCAGCTTTGAGTCAGGTACCAGGTGTTAGCTCATCAACTGCACCTCATTATTACTAGCATCTACCAACTCTTCAATTTTTCATTACCCTCTTTACAATGCTTTTATTTTCAATGAAATATCACTATTTTCAATACTATTTCTGTTTTTATTTTTGGCTACTTTTATATTCTCATAGATAATTTTCTTCTAAGCCCTGGTTTGCTGGTCCTCGAGTGACTCATTTCCATTGAATTCTGTCTTCCACATACCTTAGCTTCTCACTTTCATGTTCATGATCTACCAGGGGTGTCCCACTGAGAGCCCGTGGGATGCATCCTAGGATGGCCATACATGCAGCCCAACACAAAATCATAAATTTACTTAAAACACTATATATATTTTTATTTTTGTCAGGATTTGTGTATTTAATGTGTGGACCAAGACAACTCTTCTTCCAGTATGTCTCAGATATGCCAAAAGGTTGGGCACCCCCGGATCTTGCTATTTCTTATTCCCATGATCTCAATTCCATGCACTTTATGCTCAGATATAACCTCCTACCTTTCTAGCTCACTGTCTTTAATGTGGCACTGCTGCAAACCTAAATGAGAGTGTAATGAAGAAAAAAAATTAAAAAGCAAACCGCATGTTCTCAGATTAAATGCAATGGCCAGAAACTTCAAGTGACTCTTCATGTTGCTAGGCAGCCACACTACATATTCTTCATTCATTCTGTCTCCAACCCACTAGATGAGTATTTTGTCACCCTCAACACCTCCTCCCCATATTCACTTCCATTAGATGACCGTTTTTCAGCTACTAAAACAAATGAAGAAATCAGAAGAAAATCTTCAAACACTATTATTTTTTTATTGGTATATAACAAATGACCTCAAACTTAATGCCTTAAAGCAACTGGCATATTAGGTCATGGTTTCTGTGGGTCGGGAATCTGGGCATGACTTACCTGGATAATCTGCTTCAGGTTTCTCACAAGGCTATACTCACAGTGCCAGGCCAGGCCAGGTCAGGGTGTCATCTAAGGCTTCACTGGGGAGTGATCCTCTTCCAGGCTCACATTGTAGTTGGTTGGACTCACTTTCTTGAGGGTTCTAGTATGTAGGGCCTCATCTCCTTGCTGGCTGTCAGGTCACATTAGGCTTTTGTACCTGGGCCTCCCTCTATGATGGCTTATGTCATCAACACCAGCAGGGAAGCAAATCAATAGTTTACTAACAAGACAAAAGTTACAATCTAGTGAAATGTGATCATGAAAGGGGCACCCTGCCATCTTTGCTGTATTCTATTGGTCAAAAGCAAATAGTAAGTTGTGCCCACACTTACATGGAGAGAACTACACAGGGGTATCAATACCAGATAGCAAGTATATTAGTATATTTGTTGGCTATCAAAGGTTGCTTGCTGTACATCACAAACACCACATCTATCCATCTATTAGAATCTAAGCTTATCTTTCAAAAAAAGTTCCTTGATTTGTTTTACCAGCTTGCAAAACATTCACTGGTTCCTTTTTATAATTAAATTTCTTGAGTTTAAAAAAATCTTTACTCACTCTCTAGTTTCTCTTATTCTCTTTCAAACCCACTCTAGTCATTAGACCCAATACTTAAGTGGAATTGCCCCTGTGGAGGTCACCAATGACATTTATGTTGCTAAATTAAATGGTAAATTTTAATTCCTTTATTACTTTAGCAGCACTGTTTGACGTGACAGATTATTAGACTCCTTGAAACTTTTTTTTAAAAATTGGTTTAGGATTTCACATACTCTTTGCTTTCCTCCTCTTTCACTGAACAGTCTTTCTCAGTCTCTCCTGATGTTTTCTCTCTTCCAAACTACTAATATCTTTTTATTTTCTTTCTTTTTTTAACTCTTTATTGTTTTTTTCCATTACTATTTAGTCTCTCTTGTACCTGCCTCTCCCCAGTGATCACCACACTGTTGCCCATGTCCATGAGTCCTTTCTCCTTTTTTGCGCAATTCCTCCATCCCCTAACCTCCCCTCTGTACTAGCTGTCATCTTGCTCTTCATCTATGTTTGTTCCCATTTTCTCTGTTATTCAGTTTGTTCATTAGATTTCACATATGAGTGAAATCATATGGTATTTGTATCTTTCTCACTGGCTTATTTCACTTAGCATAATGCTCTCCAGGTCCATCCATACTGCTTCAAAGGGTAAAATTTTCTTTTTTATAGCTGAGTAGTATTCTATTGTGTAAATGTCCCATAGTTGTTTTATCCACTCATCTGCTGATGGACATGTGGTCTACTTGCATATCTTGGCAATTATAAATAATGCTGCAATGAACATAGGGGTGCTTATGTTCTTTCAAATCAGTGTTATCACTCAATTGCTATGAGCGATAAATCCTTTGGATTTATTCCCATAAGTGGAATTGCTGAGTCAAAAGTGAATCCATTTTTATTTTTTAAATATTTTATTTATTAATGTTTAGAAAGAGGAGAAGGGAGAAAGAAAGAGAGGGAGAGAAACATCAATGTGTGGCTGCCTCTTATATGCTCCCTACTTGGGACTTGGCCCACAACCCAGGCAGGTGCCCTGACTGGGAATCAAACTGGTAACTCTTTGTTTTGCAGGCCAGTGCTCAGTCCATTGAGCCACATCAGCCTGGGCCCATTTTTAATTTTTTGAGGTTTTTCCATACTGGTTTCCACAGTGGCTACACCAGTCTGCATTTCTACCAACAATGCAGAAGGGCTCCCCTTTCTCCACATCCTGGCCAGCACTTGTTTGTTGATTTGTCTGATGGCCACTCTGACAGGTGTAGGTTGGTATCTCATCGTTGGCATTTCTCTAGTGAGTAGTGATGTTGAACATCTTTTCATATCTCTATTGGCCATCTGAATATCTTCCTTGGAGAAGAGTCTACTCAGGTCCTCTGCCCATTTTCTGATTGGGTTGTTTGTTTTTCTGGTGTTGAGTTTTGTAAGTATTTTATAAATTATGGATGTTGACCCCTTATCAGATGTATTGGCAAATACATTATTCCATTCAGTGGGTTGTCTTTTTATTTTAGTGATGGTTTTCTTTTGCTGTACAAAAACTTTTTTAGTTCATTTTTACCCCATTTGTTTATTTTTTTATGAGCAATATCTGAGTTTTTTCTGCCTATACTTTCTTCTAGAATTTTTATGGTTTCACGTGTAATGTTTAAGTCTTTAATTCATTTTGAATTTACTCTTATGTGTGGTATGAAAATGTGATCTAGCTTAATTTTTTTTGCACATATCTGTCAAATTTTTCCAACGCCATTTATCGGATCAATTGTCTTTAGCCCACTGTATATGCTTGCTTCCTCTATTGAAAATTAGTCAAACTTAGCAAAATGTTTACCCTGTTTTCTACACTTAGTCTTCTTTTTTGTCATCTGGTGTTATATTAAATACCGAGTATTAAATACCAAGTATATACTCAGAGTTCCCAAATATTCTTTCTAGTCCAAATTGCCCTTCTGAAAACCAGACTTGTATATTCAGCAGCTGACATACTCCCTTCATTTGCATACCTGATGGATCTTAATCTCACCTGATCTGAAACTGCACTCTTGATCTCTTCCCCAACCCCGACCAAAAATTCACTCAGCTTCCTTGTCTGAGTGAAAAGCAAGTACATTTTTGCATTTGCTCCTGGAGTATTATAATTCTGCCTTTCTCTTGCATTCCATATTCAACCATTTAGAATATCCTTTGGCTCTACTTTCAGAATTTGGACATTTTCAGCATCTCTACTGCATTCTCTTCAGCTTATACCACCATGATCTTTGACCAGCATTAATGCAATAGCTTTCTAACTGCTTTTATTCTCATGTTCAGAGATTGTTTTTTACACAACCAATAGAATGAACCATTAAAATATGGGCTGATTACACCTCCTCTTTTCTGAAAACACTGCAATGGGTGCCTTCCACTCAGAGTATACCTTAATGTTTTTACAGCACTCCATGGACTGTACATCTTGTCTCTTGCCTCCTGCCTTTATGAATACCACTTTCTTTGTACTCTATAAGCATTAGTCACGCTGAGGCTCCTGGTTATTCCTAAATAAAAATTCAGTGCCTTTCATAGGCTGATGCCTTCATTTGAACTATTTTTCTCCCAGTATCAACTTGGCTCACATCCTTTAAGACTCTCTTCAAATATCAGTTTCTCAGCAAGGCCCGTGCTGGTCACTCTCTTTAAAGCTACAACCCGCTTCCAGCCACTGCTTGCCCTCATGGGAAACCTCCTTGTCCTCTATTTCCCCAAATAAACTTTAAATCTTGTAACATACTATCTAATTTGCTCATTAATTATGTCATTTGCATAATCCCACCCAAAACAATGTTAGTTCCAAGAAGGCAGGTACTTTTTCTTTTTGGTTACTAATATTTTGTAAGAACCTAGTGTCTCAAACATAGTAGTCTATCAAAAAAGTATGTTGATTGAGTGAATATATAAATGTATGTGTGTGAATCATTTTGAGGTAATGAGATTGGACTCTGAATTAAATAGAATATTTACTCTTGTGCTCTGATTTTGTAGAAACAGTCAAGTTATTATCAGAAGACCAAGTTTGTTTGTTTGTTTTCCTCATTCCTCTGGAAATTAAGTGCCTTGGTAGCCTAACACCACTATTTTTAGGTTTATTTTTCCTACAAACTGTTTTCTAACATTATACATGGGAAAATATGGTATTTGCTTTACTTCCCATTGGTTGAAGTTCCCCCACAGGGTGCCCATTCAGGCACTTCTAGGCATTCTGCCTTTTAGGTAGTTGCCGGGCAAATCAGATCTCAAATATCACTGACAGCAGCTTTCTCCCCCCTTCTCTTTGTCTTTCAGCCTTGCGTGCCCACTTGGGTGTGTGGGTATGGAATGAGTTTGCTCAAAGTTACAGTGAGGGAACACTTGAAGGTGTCTAGCTTGAGGGGCAACTGAGGCAGGAAGCACAATCCAGGGCCATTTATTTCAATAAGCAATATAAAGGAAAAGGGTCATGTACTACAGAGGACCACCAGCCAGTGCCACAAGTATGAAACTATCACCATGGACTGGCGATGAAGCTCTATCTGTAGTCTACAAAAGTTCTCCAGGTTGAGGCACAAAAGTTCTCCAGGTTGAGGCGACCACCCTGGATGATGGTCAGTAGCAGTGAGCAGAAAACCACTGTCAAATAATCCAGCAGATACCTGAATAGGATCCAGCACATCCTCATCCACTAAAAATATCCACTGTCATTCTCACAGTTTCCCATCCTTGGGTCGGGGTGGCTACAGTGTGTTAGCAAACTTATAATTAGATATCTATATTAATATGTCACTTTTCCCCCAGTATTTCCTAAGCTACTGTGTCACTTTCATTTAGATAACAAGGAACATACTGTTCAGAGGAGTTGGCTTCATGTGGCCACTTGTACCAGAATGAGTCACTGTAACTAGATGACCATATTTGCCTCTGCTTTAAGACAACTCACCGTTGTCTTAAACAGTGAAATAAATTGCAGTCCTGAAATAAATTGCAACTTAGGCAAGAGTAAGATAAAAGTTCTGTAAGAGGTAGTCAACTCAATATAAAACATCTTTCACATTGCTTATAGACTAAACCTGACGTAGAACAGCTAAGCCTGTTGCATTCTGCATGCATTGTTATAAATTGCTCTTTCTTTGTGACCACGATCACACCAGGACCTCTAGCTCCATTTTGCCTCATGTCCCTGCTTGAGTTCTCCAATGCTGGATGGCACCTCTTGGCATATTTAAAATTTGGGGATGCTAAATTTATGGTTCTGCTTTGGTCTCTGTCTGTCCCTATGCTGCCACTTAACTCTGGACCTCTTTTCTTTTCACTTATTTAACATTCTTGAATGTGGTTTCTAGGAAAAACATGCTTGTTAGTAATATATAACATGGTGATTTTTTGTTGTTGTTAGAGAGCTTACAGTGTAGAAGAAGGGAGAGGGAAGTGCTAAGTATGTCCATGAAAATATAAACAGGGAGTGCTCAGTCCTGCTGAGAGAAAAGAGTAAAACTACCCTTTAATTCTACTACCTGGCTCAATTTACACTCCTAAATTCTAAAATATCATTTCACTATTTTCTAGCTTTAAAACAAACACTATTTTGGCCTCCACACTTGCAGCTGACAATTTAGCTTCTTCATTCACTGAGAAAATCTACAAAAACTTCTTGCTAAAAACTTCCACTTTACACTTTGCTAATTCAGCATTCTTGTATGAATCGTTATCTTTATTAAACCTGTCAGAAATATTTGATTTCTGTTTCATAATGTGCTTTCCTTTCTGTCCTTTATCTTCTTTCTCCCTCTCTGCCTCTCCTCCTCCTCTAACGAGTCCCTAATCTCTCGTTCAGTGCCTCTCCCTCTCACTCTTGTTTACGTGGTCTTCCTCATCTTCTGCTTTTAAAATCTCAGGATCCCCATATCTTCTCTAACTCACTTCCTAGAGGTTTTCATCCATTATTATGGCCTTAAATATTGTTTTCACCCTGATGACTCCATAATTTTTATCTCCTTTCCAGCATCTTCTGTGAACTCCAGAATGATATAACAGAATATTTGCTATCTTCACTTGTACATCCACTGAACCCCTCGACCTTGGCTTACCTCAAAGTAAATTCTGAAGTTCCCTCATGTGTTTCCCCATCTCCTTCGATGGCAACTACATTCTCTTATTTGCTCTGTTCACAATACTTGGAGTCATCGTTGACTTCTGTTTCTCATTTACTATATATCTAATTAGTCCAGAGATTTTTTCAGCTCTCCTTTAGGGATCCATTCTAATTATTACCAACAATCCTAACATCCAAACTACAGTCTTTTTTATGCAGGAATTGTTGCAGCAGACTTCTGCCTGGTCCACTTGCTTTCTTCTTCACACTTTCCAGGCATTTTCCAACAGAACAGCCTGATCAATCCTATTAAAATGTAGGTCTGACTCTATAATTATTCACATGAAATTCCACTAATAATGCTTATTTCACTTAACGACATATAAATCCTGTATCATATTCGACCAGGGCCTTCCTTCCCAGCAATCTTCAAGCTGTCACTTCAGACTGCTAAACCTTGCCCTCACTCCCTCCTTTCAAATGAGAACAACTTGCTCTCTGACCTGAGAAAGGCAAAGCAACCTCTACCTCAGGGCTTTGGAAATTTTTTTTTATCTGCCTGAATCATTCTTCCTCTAGATAACTTCTTGGCTGATTACTTACTGGCCTTTCTGGAGGTCTGTTCAAGTGTTATTTTATCCAAAAGAACATCCTTCAGGTGTTTTGCCCATTTTTAATCATGTTATTTTTTTATTTGATTTTGGGATGTGTGATTTCTTTCTAATATACTTTGGGTATTAACACCTTATCAAATATATGGTTTGCAAATATTTTCTCCTATAAGTTGCCCTTACATTTTGCTGATTGCTTCTTTTGCTGCTGTTCAGAAGCTGTTCTTAGAGTTTGATATCATAACATTTATTTTTGTCTTTGCTGCTTGCACTTTCAATATTATATCCAAAACAAAACAAAACCTTGCAAGACCAATTTTAAAGTTTATCCCTATGTTTTCTTCTAGGAGTTTTATGATTTGGGGTATTACATTTATGTCTTTAATTAATTTCAAGTTAATTTTATGAGTGATATTAGATAGGTGTCCAGTTTCATTCTTTTAAATTTGAATATATAGTTTTCCTCACACAATTTATTGAAGAAACTATACTTTCTTCATTGACTATATATGGCTGCCTTGCTATATATTGTTTCACAGTGTAAATGAACTTATATTATTTTGAGGATTTCTCCTTAGCATGTGAATAGTTCTTCAGATATGGTTACAATGATCTGAGATTAACTAAATATCTCAAAGCTTCAACAGGGAAATAGAAAGATAGGAAGTAATTTTTAAGAGTCACTCTCTATCTTAACAATGTTGTAGGGAAGCTATAACTTTAGTGTAAATGGAATAAGAATTTTGGACACCAGGGTTACATAAGGGTATGGGAAAACCAAGCTCTCAAACTTCCTTATGTATTTGAATTTTTAAAAATAAGTCACTAGCAGACATTGCTTAGAAAATCTGAGATAATTCAGGGGATAGCCTGTTTTGACTTCAGACATTTCGCTTTGTTCTTTCTGTCCATGTAGCCAAGTACTAAATTAAAGTGTGAGAGGTGGCATGAAATTTCTGTGGTGTTTACTTTTTTGAAACTGTTCTATCTCAACCTTTTAAAACTTGTGCTCTCTTTAATGAATATAAAATCCAAATGCAGTCTTTAATATTGTTTGAAAAAAATTAAAAACATTTGTGACTAAAAATATATTAAAATATATTCCTGAGAGAAGCAACTATTTTCAAACATATAAAATATAATAGCTAAGTTTTTCTACAAAAGCATATATCCCTCAAATTATTTTGAAATTTTCTATGAAAGTGTAGCTCATGAATTACTGTACTTCTATATCACTGTAAACAAGATACTTTAAACCTCTTAGACAGTAAAATTTAATTAGGATATTTTGGCAAAATTAAGAGCTTTTACAAATGTTCATTATATTTTCCTCTCCTGATTTATCACACTCTGACACACACACACAAAACATGATTTCCACAGAATTCACAAATATAACTGTAGCAATAGCAAAGTGGATAAGAGCTTGTGATGGTGTTCTTATTCAAAAAGTGTTGTTAAAAATTAAAATTTGCAATTTCATAACAGCACCTAGCCATGATAGCAAATTTCAGATGATATCATTGCCAGGTGGAAATAGTAATTTTTACTATTTACTCATATCCCATGATACAAAACAAGCACACAGAATTATTTCATTATATTCTGGTTGGACCTTTTTCAATTTTGTGTGATGATTTTGTTACCAGCAATGTTGGCTCTTCAATTTGGCAAAGAAAGAATTCAGAATCAAGGACTCTAACACAAGAGGAAGTTTATTGTGTATGCAAAGTCAAAATACACTCATAAAGAAGATTCAAGTGGGCAGCTCAGTGAGCTGCTTTGCTCTTTTAGAAAGAAAATCACAGGTGCAGAAAAAATGAGGCAGTTAGACTGCGAGGACAAAGGAAACAAGTTACAGAGGAAAAAGAGGGCCCTTGGAGACAGATCCAGGGGACTAGCTAGGGACGAGCTGCTGCTGCTGCCCACTGCTCTCGCCCACTGCTCCCCTGGCTGCATTTTCATGGGGATCCTTAGAGTTTAGGAGAAAGAAACCAAAGGTACACATTTGAAGAAAGAAGGTACAGGCATGTTCTAGAGAGAGAGTACGTACTGTGTCCCCTGCCTTAAGGGTTTTTATCTGTTTTCTAGAGGTGGGATTTTAGGGGATAACTTAGGGGAGGATCTCAATAGAATATTCATCAGCATTTTAGGCATGTCTTTTGATATGCTAATTCATCAGAATGAATTCAGGGTCAGGATCATGTTCTCCAGCGATTGGTTGGTGCTAGGGTAAGGAGCCCTTGGTCACTGCATCTGGTCCTGATACCAGCCATGGTATCACTTCATCTGGTTTTTCTGATAAAAGCTACAAAGAAGAAAAATAAAAGGAACTAAGTGTCTTAATTAAGGTCACATTACCAAGTAAGCAGAGAGACAAGGTTTTATCTTGGACCTATTGACTCCCGAGTATCTGAAGTACAATACTTAAATAATTTAGAAAACTAAAAGGTAACTTTCATTTCAATATTTCAGTTCTTAAAATAAATTTCTTCCAATCTTAAGTGAATCATAAAATATTAGGGCAAGAATAGAGCTTATAATTTTATATTGTCTTAATTTATACTATGCATTTGATGTATAGTTGTATTTGATGAAATACTGTTGTATTTTCATAATGTGTTTGGAGAAATGATTCAAATTAAAGATAGATGTTCCTTAACATTATATCTTTAAATAGCAAGTAACACTTTTGTGTCTTACTTTAAGCTTACTATCTAAAAACACAAAAGTTGAACTTCCCTGTGGGTGAAATTAAACACCATTATTGCTTATATATTTGCTTGTTGGTGTCTAATATTGAACATTTTCCCAGAATTCCACATTTATAGACAGCTGTATATAGCATAACTACATATGAAAGAGTGAATATTATCATTTAAAGTTGATAGTTCAATTGAATATTTGGCAGAATATTACTAGAACTTTAAGTAAAGACAATGTAATTATAAAAACAACAGCCACCAGCTGTCTCAGAAAGCACAATTTTAGAGGGCCACTGAACAAGAACATTCAGGAGAGTCATCTTTCTCTTACAATCTAGGTGTATGTTCTTGCATACTAATTAGAGCATTCCTGTCTCAGTTAGAAAGTAAAGACCTACTACTTGCCCTAAGGATACATTTCATTATCATGTGGAATATGAAATGTTATTCTGCTTCAGGAGATAAAAGTAATTTAATTTGAATCTCTTTGGAAATGAAAGCATCAGCACAGCTAGTCATTTGTAAAATTTGTGACAGTTATCTTTTAGTAAAGTATCTTTACTGTCATTAATATATGTGACATTTTTGTAAGCCAGAACTACTCTAAGGTGATGCTATTGCATCTCATTCCCTTTGGCTGGGGGAAAAAATCACAGTGGCTGTGGGAAGTCACTTTTGTTTAGCTAATATTTGTTTAAATCACGTACAAGTGGCCAAAAGTAAAAAGAAGAAGATATTTTCCATATGTCTAGGTGAGTACTGTTAGCATCCATATTTTCTTTACAAAAAAGTCCTTCTGAGATTAAAATGTTTAATTGAAACTCCTAAGCTTTCTGGATCAGTTTCACAGTCCATGTAGGTTTCAACCAGTCATAGCATGTTGCCTAATAGTGTTAATGGAAATTCATTTCATCTTGTAATTAAGCACGGATGTAGATCTAAAATTTAAGAAAAAGAGAAAAGCTGTATTCCCTTACCAAGCTCATGATGTCTTTTTTTTCTTTTTTGCACACTAAGGGTCATTGACGGTACTCAGGAGCCTAACACAGATGCACATTAATTACTCGTTCTCTAATTACTATGATACCAATATAACTACTCAAATATTCATTATAAAGTCTTCTTAACTTTGTAAAACCCCAGAGACATATGTATGAAGCGCACCACTTGGCAACATTAATTGAACCCTATTAACTCATAAAATTTATGAAAAGTACAGCTATTAATAACAAATAGTGCACTTTCATTTAGTTCACTAAATCCACAGTGTACAAATGATCATTTTCCTTTTGCTCTGTATTGGATATCGGACAATGCAGCTGCACACAGATTGTTAATTATCAGGAATACATCAACCAGATTAGACTAGAATCCTGGTGGTTAAATTAGCCAGGCTAATTTTCCATTCTGGAAGTTATGCACAGTGGTAGTTAGCTGTATAAGCAAATTTAAATAGAATGCACAGGCAGGAAGTTACAATTTAAAAACAAGCAAACAAAACTAGCTCAGTCATAACAAATCACTACATTCCCAATTTGTTTATTTAGAACATAATATACATTTAAATATTTTAATGGAAAGGCATCTTTAATGAGATATTTTGCATTAGAAAGAGTACATTTTTATGCACTGTCAGATATATATTTTCTTTATTCACACATTTATTACTGCTGGATATCACCCAAACCCCATTGCCTGGGTTCCCAGTGATCCAGGTTGGTTTAACACGTCATTTCCAGTTTGACTCCAGATAATATGTACGTGTATCTCCCCGTTAATCCAGCTGATGTACTGACCATTCCATCCACATGTCATTCCAGTCCCCACACAGGTGCCTCTGTGGGTCTCTAACATGCTCTGTGACTCTTGTTTTTTTAAAATATGAGCTGTTATGCTTCTAAAATTTATTCTAGCTTTCCCAGCCCTCACTTCTGAATTGATAACCTTTGTTACACATTAATTGAACAAATTTCAGGTACTATAAGTTTGACCAGACACTGTGGATGCATAGTTGTCAGACAAAATATAAAACAGAATAGAAAATCTGACTGTTTAGTGGAGAAGGGAGTAGTGAGCAGTGAAAAGCACAAGGTATTAAATGCAAGAAAAGGGCTGGGAACAAATGGCAGTAGCAATGGGGACTCATGGAATATTGAACTCCTGAGACACAATGTGGCCATCTCATCCATTTGTTGTATAGCATGTTTGTCTACGTATATTTTCGTGTATCTACATTTGTTCTGTGGTTGAATTGCTTTATGTCTTCTTTATTCACATTTTTATAGTAGAGACCCTTATTTAAATGTTTATTGACATAAAAATGATCCAAAAAATACAAGAGTACCTGACTTCTTTATTGTACTAGGATATTATTGGTGGAAATGGGAGGGAGGTGGGGAGCATTGGGGGGGTGGGCTGGGATGGGAGTAAAAGGCAGAAAACTGTACTTGAACAGCAATTAAATAAATAGAAAAAATAAAAACAAATTTCAATAGTAAAAATAGATTATTCACAGATTTGTTTTCTGTTTTACTTATATAAACCTGAATATTTCTCAACAAAATAAGACTATACATGGTATCTCAGCATCTCAACTTGTACTCTTTGATATCTTAGAATACTGTAGTTTCAAACATACTTAGAATTAATCTATCTCTCATTTGTGTTCTGTTAAATTATACAGCTTAAGTGCTCACCAGTAGATGAGTGGGAAACAAACTGGTATATTTCTACAATGGAATACTACTCAGCCATAACAAGGAAGGAATTCTTACCATTTTAACATCATATATAGACCTGGAGATTATTACTATGCTAAGTAAAATAAACCCATAGTAAAATAAGCCAGTCAGATAAAGACAAATACCATATGATCTCACTTATATGTGGAATCTAATGAACACAATAGAAACAGAGACTTGGACACAGAACAGACGGAAGAAGACTATAACTTCTTTAAAGAGTTTTCTAACACTGTAGAATATATTGGGTTATTTTTTATCATGCTTTCTAACAAGATACAAACATACATTGTAAGATGGATATGTAACTTTCGCTGATTTCTTATAAGGTATAAATTGTTTTTACATGCGATAAGAGAATTTTGTGATATGTCTTTCATGAAGACTACTTTAATTCCAATATGAGTTACAGATTTCACAATTCACATTATCACTTATGCTTTAGAAAGGCTAAAATAAAGATCAAGAGAGTATTCTTGATACAGTAGAAAATGAAACAAAAGTTTCCTCTCCCTGACATACATTCCTTCATGCGCTTTCCCAGGGTAACCGCTATAGTGTTTTTTAATCGTGTATGTCTTCTAGACATTTTATTTTATACTATTTTTCTTTATTTTTGAAAAGTATTTCTAATTCTATTAACATCTTGTGAAGAGTCTCATTTGCATGTAATTATTTTCTTCATAAAATGATTTCTCCATCTGAAATTATGCACTGGCGCATTATAGAACAATCAAATTATCAGCCTCTCTTTCAAGGATCAATTCGACACTCAGAAATAATGATAAGTTAGGTTCTCCATCATTAAAACTGCATACAAATTCTTTAGAGCTGTCAAAGACACATCGATGGTTGTTATTTAATGTGTCTATGGCTATCAGGAGTTAATGGCATTTTGTAACAAGATAGAATTTTCTAGGAAGTTAATCTTCCCATGAGTAGAATATGTAAAGCAATCTGTCACTGCTCTGCTTTTGCTTCCTAACAATAGTTGGTTTATCAGTTTTCTGATACAGATGTATATGCTAGAAAAGTTCTAATTGAAATCTGATAGATTTAAAATCAATGCACTTTTACCATTTAATGCATAGAGTTATCAAATGAAAAGGCAATATGAGGTAGCAGTAGTTTTGTTATTTTTTTCCCTGTAGATTAATTCAATATTCCTTATGTATTCACATTAATACAGTGGAGCAAAGTTTCTGGAATAAAATTTGTTGCCACCAAACAAACAAGCAAGCAATACCAAGATGGCAGACAGAATGGTAGAGTTTATTTCTCTACAGAAATCGCTTTGTAGTACCACATGGTTTCCAGATCAGTAGTAAAATGTACAGAGCAGACATAGCTCTTCTGTTGCTCTTATTCTAGTATTTCTTAAATATTAATGTGT
The DNA here is from genome assembly GCF_021234435.1 of Artibeus jamaicensis. Lineage (NCBI taxonomy): Eukaryota > Metazoa > Chordata > Mammalia > Chiroptera > Phyllostomidae > Artibeus > Artibeus jamaicensis. Next base: position 6,702,809 of record NW_026521954.1, read on the forward strand.
TACCTGAGGATCATATTAAAATGAATACTTGGATTCAGGAAGACAAATGAGGAGCTCGAGATAGTGCATTTCCTAAATGTTTCCTGGTGAGCAGATGCTTCTGGTCTTCTGATGCTATGGCACTTTGAATAGCAACAACACGTAATACAGAGTGAGGCAAAAGCAGTTTACAGGTATGAACTCACAAGGCACAGTTTCTTCTTGTATTGTTATTTATTAATTGTTGTATTATTTTCCATATGAACAACTGTAAACCTACTTTGCCCCACCTTGCATACAAATTTCCAGTGAAGAAGTATTTCCTATTGTTTGTAGTGACTTGTTTTTCCCAAGATACTTTTGTAATATGTGAGACTTATTTTGTTACCCTCTGTTTATAAGATATTACCTGCATGTAGACCTCTAGTTAGTTAGCAAGACATCCTAGGCAGCCCTTATACAAGTCAGAAATCTTGAATTACTGAATAGGAACCTCTGATAGTGGTGCTCTCAAATCTGTATCCATAAAAAACTCCAAACATGTTTACAGTGTACCCAAATGTTGGAGATCTCAAATATTAACAGATGTCTGTCATATGGACTAGAATTAGTGGTTATTTGTACACTTGGGGGAAAATAAGCCTCCTGAATTTTGACCTTTATTTATGCCTACTTATTTTGTTTTATGAGTTATTTTTTTAATTGGAAAGAACTAATCTTTAAACACAGAAGAAATAACTCACTTGTGGTATATGCCATCCAACATACTGTACCATATGGATATTACAACTTGTTGACAAGTGATTGCATTCTTGTGCTGTTAGATGCTCCTATAACCATATTTGGGCTGTTCACTATACCTACCTATTAACAACTGATCTTCCACTTGTTGACAAATGAAAAAGGAATGTGATTAGTATACCCTAACACAAGGTAGTCCTCTTCAGTGTACCATTGTTGCAAGCCTTGAGTTTTGTGCACTTCTGTGGGACTGTGAGGCCACACTGAACAGACCGTGTGTTTTGCCCACTCTCCACCCCTGGCACAAAGTGCTGTTCCTGGAGTTGCCCTGCCCCTGCTGCTGAAGCCACACTCAGTGCTGACTGAGAGGCCCTGTGAGGTTTCCAGGGTCCCTTTACTTAGTTTTTTTGTCCAATCAAGTCATTCTCTGCCAGTGGGTCCCAAGTGTGGCAACTCACTTCATATGGGCAGTAGAGCATAGGAGGTAGGAAGCAGATTGAATGCCACAGGAATCTCCCCCACTTCTGGGAAAGATGGTGTCAGGGGAGGTACTTACACTGAGCATGTACAAGGCTAGCAAAATAATTGTATAGAGGGGAAAAAGCCTGCCTAGCCACTTCCAGTCTCAGATTGGGTGTGAGACTAGAAAAGGCTGGCACCTGTGCAATAGAAGTCAAAATGATGGCAGGGAGGTGCTGGACAGAGAAGCTTGTCTGTCTAACCTGGGAAAAGAAGGGATTGGTTGGGAGATAGACCCACCCAAAGTGTACAAAAATTTAGGAAGATGATTTGTCATTCTAAGAAAGCACCTGGTCCATCCCACACCAAAAACTAATATAAACCAGGGGAATAAAGAAACTATCTCTTGCTGGTAGCTAGCTGCTTGGGGCCTGTACCTTGGATTGTGCACGGGTCTGTCTTCTCCATGGGCCACGTGACCTTAGCAGTCATGTTCGTGTGGCTTCCAGCCTGGGAGCATGGGACCTTGCGGCCCTAGAAACTGAATGTCCAGTGGCAGCACTGGCTCCACACACCGCTTCCAGGAGGAACCTGAAGGCAGACAGCAGCTGGGAACCAGCTAAGCTACCCGGATGATCAACAGCGGTTGCCTTGGGTCCCAGAGGATAGTACTTTAAAATGGAGCAGGAATTCTGGGTACTGCCTTCTGTTTTGGTCTTGCTGGGGACAGCTGGATTTTGTCTGGGTTTTGTGGAGGAGATGAGCTTTGAGACCTGGAGTCCCCCATTCTCCTAGATTGTTCAGCATTTGAATCAAAGCCTCTTTCCTTTCTAGTTGCAAAGCCTATGCAACTAGATTCTGCCTTTAGGTAGCAGTGGGGAGCTGAACCCCATTTTTGTTTGGTAACAGCAAGACCCTCCACCAGTAAGGATTATGATTTGCTGGTTAGGAAAAAAAAAGTGGTAGTTAAGTAACGATTGACTCAATGCATCCTCTTAGTTACAGAAACATAATTTGTTAATAGCATAGCAATTGAAACTATCCCCCAAATTTTCAACGTTAGACATTCCATTTATTATGAGCTACATTAACACAAGAACAAAATTTTCTTGTACCTCCAGAATCTAAAAAGCAATCCAGAGCCTAATAAATGACTCAAATATCATTAATGAACAAATTCCTCAGTTAATGGTACATTTAAATAAAAACATATCGAATTGTGAAGTCTAAATATTTTAAATGTAAGCTATTCTTTCTTAATTACTTTCTTTTCACCTCTTCCAGCAGATTATCTGGACATCCTTTAGCCAAGTCAAGTTTACCCATACTATTAATCATAGCAGCAGTTATATATAATTTGCCATAATTTAAATGTAGAAATATTTCAAATAGATAATCTTATTGTTGCTTGATTTATAAAATCTCAGTACTGAACATGGCTGAAATGATATATGAGAGTAAATCTATGAGTATATGGTCTCAGCTAATTTTGGAAAAAAATAACTAGTAAGCTCTCTGCCATTTGGGTAACCACATTTGGCTTCAAATAACTTAGGCACTCTATCCAAAGCTTTTTATTTTCCATGATTTATAACTCCAGTAAAAATTTTGACATAACTGTCTACTTAAATTGTTTCTATATTTTGTAATAGTGAGGTGGATTAGAATACAAAAATGTCCAAAAGAAATATTTTATCCAGAATGACAAGAACACATTCGAATAATTTTGTCAACATTGATGTTATTCCTAATGGATCTATAGATGCTATTTTGGGCTTGCTTGTTTTGTTTCCTTTAAAGCTGTTCAGATAAAGGAGATTTAACCCCATTCTTTTCATTCACAGTAAGTCATTTGCAGACTCTGAGAGTATTCTTACTGATGTCACTGTTTTCCCCAACAGATGAAACAGTTCAAATGCAGACCTAAGTGCCAAAGGACACAGTGTGCTAAGCCATTGTCAGTCACGACTAGAGTAGGCTTTGATTTTATGACAATTTTACTTCATCACAAATGCAATTTGGGGATAAATATTGCGATAAAAATACAGTGAAAGATGTAAAATTCTTGCAACAAAGGCAAGTGAATAAACTTTGTGCCTCAAACAAGTTAATAGGCTTCAACATTACATTTCTCACAGGTTTTCTAGGATTCGGTACATGGTAGCCTGTCCCCAAGTCCCCAAGCCTTTGGATGAAATGATCATTTGGAAATGACTTAGCTTGCATTTTTCCACCTATGTGGTCTTATTCTTTGTATTTTTTAACTTTCCCCAATACTATTATTTTTAGTATTCAGCTCCAAGTCCAGTCCATTCTCAAAGCCTTTGTTATGTGATCTGTAATTTACCTAAAAGTAACGTAGGAAAAAAATTGTGCCAGACACATCTGGTGTGGCTAGTTCCCTAATTAGAATTATCTTCTAATGTATAGAAATGTTGCATAAATTGTGATTCATAGTGAAACACTTTGGGAGTGTGTTTTTATCTCTTCATTAGCATTTCATTATGTATTTCACAGTTTATTCTAACAACCTACTCTTTTAAGATGTTCAGTTATTTCCACTCATTTGCAATTAAAAATAATACTTATGCACATGCCACTTTACACTTTGCTGGTTCAAAATTGAGATGGAATCAAGAAAATTGGCGAGTCAGAGTTTTAGTTCATGTGTAGTTTTGTTAGGTATTGCTGTCTTTGCCTCTGTTATAGCTGCACCCATTTGCAATGCCCCCAGCCTCAGAGTGCATGAGTCTTTGAACCTCAAAATGGCATATGTACTTAAGCTTTTGAATTTTTGCAAATTCTTGGTTTATAAAAACAAACCAAAAATGAGATTGCACTGCAATTTTAAATTACATTACCACTTACATGAATGAGATCACATATTTTTCACATTTTTTCTGTGTAGTGGTTTCTTTTTTGTCATTTTTTAAATTGTTTTTCAACTACAGTAGTCTGTCTTTTACTCCCACCCCAGCCCACCCCCTATGCTCCCCACCTCCCTCCCATTTCCACCCCCTTTAGTTGTTGTCCATGTGTCCTTTATACTAGTTCCTGTAAATCCTTCCCCTTTTTCCCCTGAAATTCCCTCCCCTCTCCCCTCTGGTCGCTGTCCCCCTGTTCTCTATTTCAGTGTCCTTGTTTTTATTTTGCTTGCTTATTTGTTTTGTTTTTTAGCTTCCTGTTCAAGGTGAGATCATATGGTATTTGTCTTTCACTGCCTGGCTTATTTCACTCAGCATAATGCATGCATTTATTTCTTTTTCTGTCAACTGTCCTAATTTGTCTGGTCCTCTATTAGGTTCTTGCTTTTTTTCTAATTGACTTTTATAGCACTCTGTGCCCTAGCACTATTTGACTTTTGTCTGTGATATAATTTGCGAAGACAAACACACGCATACTTACAAATGTAATATATATGATCTTTGAACACATTTTTATTGCACTCAATTTAATTAATCTTGTTATTGCTTCAAGATTTTGAGTGATCATTTTGAGCCTATTCTCCTTTTCCAAATTATAAAAAAACCCAGAAGTTTTCTGTAAAAATTATTTGGTTTCATTTTTCATTTGGTATTTTCAAAATTGAAATTTATCATGATGAATAGTGAGCTATAATAGACCTAGCAAATGAGTACTAAGGCCCAGAAACTAAACAGAAAAAAATGTACAAAAATTAACTTCCTTTTTCCCTCCTCTCTTTTTCCGTTTTCTTCTTGCCTTCCTTACATCAATCATTCTTTCCTTTCTGTACATTTTATTATATCCAATTTTCGTTCTAAAAGTATATTATAGTGACAAAGAAGAATACTGTGCCACAAAATAGCTGCAATAAAAACTAAAGCAAAACAAGAAACCAAGAAATGCTCCATAAATATATTTAATTAGGAAATATTAGACAGAGATTTCAAATGACTGTTTAGAAAACCATTTCATCAAAGTCAGTGAACTAGTAGGTGATAAAATAATTTCAACCTAGTTTTCTTTGGTTCCCATAAAAGTCCCACAAAACTGTGTCTCCAGTATGAACATCTATCAAGACATTTTGTTGCTGGGTTTTTCTAGTACATTCCTATAATTTTAGATCATTTTTGTCATGCAATTTTATGCTGACTTTTTCTTTTTTGTTATAACAAAAAGTTTTGAATTTATTAATAACTGTAAAAACAACTATGGTTGCTATAATTATTTATGGGAAATACAATAAGGCCTAAAATTTACTGGCTCTGTGTACAAAAGCTCTAGTAGAAAGAATAATGCATTTGAAGTGAGAGCTGAAGCCTCCCCTGCACTCACAGCCAGACACATGAACTTAATCACGCACATGAACTTCTGGAGCTTGTTTTATGGTCTTTATTAAATAGGATACTGTTTCTCAGTCTGGAACACTGTTAAAGCCTCTTTAATTTTTAAAACGATTTCCAATTGAATTCTGTTATTATTTTAATTAAAATGTTAAATATCTGCAAACACAGAGGTAGTTTTAAGTTTCTTGTGCTTTGCTGTTATGCAACTGTGAAACAAAGACCAATTTCGAAATTAAATACAAACTACCTAAAAGTTTAATGTGACTCATGATATTGTTTTTAAATTTCAATAGCTGTTCATATGAGTGAAATCAGCCAACAGTGGTTTATGGAAGGTACGTACTGGTTCAGGATTCGTGACCTGTCCTAGGATTAAGTACTGAACAAAAGTACACATGACTTTGTTTGCAAGAAGCATGTCCTTTTGAAATGAGTGTGACAGCACCATGGTTCCAAAAGTCACAACACAGTTCTCACACAACTTTGATACATTCAAAAACGTTAATACTCACATGCAGTGAGTCGCAGAATCAGAAATGTCTGCTGTTTTATGTCATTTCATGAACATTAAAGGTATTTGTGAGTAATAATTGGCATCTGCCTGAGAGTAAGCAGGACTACACATGGAAACATGGGCATCACTCACGCTCAGCTGTAATGATCCAAGTGATGCATGACATGCTTTTAAAAAGATCATCTTGAAAATAATTTTTAAAACCTAAAATTTCTGATAATATTACAAAATATGCTATAAAATAGAACCTTGTGCTCTCAGGGGTTTGAGAAGAACTAATGTCAAGATTGAAATGCTTTCCTGAGGTATGATAAAATTATTGAAATGTAAGCCAATATTGCGATGGTAGGGAAATCAATGAACTGAGACTTGGATAGATTTCTCAGTCAGCTGTGTGAATTCCAGATACATTTTTCTCATCTGTGAATCAACAGATGTGAAGATTTCTAAAGTCTCCCTTGGTTCTGAAATTCTACAAAACTGTTAACAGTAGAAAGTATTTTCTAAGCTGTAAATGTTAACTATCTTTATGGAAAATGTAGAGTTTTCATTTCATTCTCAGGCAAAATTTTTAGTTAATGAAACAATATTTCTAACTATGCCAATAAGTGCACATTTGATTTCACAGAAATCATTCACACAAAAATATACAGTTGAAAAGGTGTTGATTTCAACTATTTTTATATGAATAAAATAACCTAAAACAGTGATTCACAAAAATAATAAACAATTGAAAAGGCAAGATGGCTTAATGAGATGTAAGGAATAAGCGTGTTGGAGAATGGCAGTTGTTAGAATATGTTAAACATAAGGTTGTGCTGTGAGAGTATCTGTATCATTCACAGTCTCAGTTTTAGATTCTTGTCTTTGAAGTGGCAGGCAATGCTGTCTGGGTAATTGCTGAAATGCAAATAAGAAATAGGTATACCTCATAATGGATCAGATTCTGTGGAATCCAGTACCAGGATTGATATTTTCTGTGGCTGGCCCTGAAATTTGAGGAGAGTTCCATGTAATTTCAAAGATATAAAATTTTCTATTTCATTGTGCCTATTTTCTCATACTCAAGAAGACTTGAAGAATTGGATAAAAATTGGGCTGTATCATTACTTTTTCTTCTTTACCATATTTTTATAAAGTAAAATATTATGATATATTGAGAAATGTAGTCATTTACAAAGATAACACACTAAAGCTTTAGCTTGTTAAAAGTTTTTCTCAAACTTCACCAAGGCTTAAGACTGTAGTCAATTCTGAATATGGACTTATTTTTTTTCTATTATGCAGAATCATTTATTTTTTAAATTTATTTATTTAATTGCTGTTCAAGTACAGTTTTCTGTCTTTTACTCCCATCCTAGCCCACTCCCCCAGTGCTCCCCACCTCCTCCCATCTCCATCCTCCTTAGTTGTTGTCCATGTGTCCTTTATACTAGTTTCTGTAAATCTTCCCCTTTTTCTCTGAAATTCCCTCCCCTCTCCCTTCTGGTCACTGTCAGCCTGTTCTGTACTTGAATATGGACTTATTTGACAGTGTCCATTAGAAGCATGTTAACTCTAAGTTTGTGTCTTAGGGCCTATTTTAAAAAGCCAAGAGAAAATAAATCAAACAAGAAAATCTAATGCAAATTCTTTTGATAAGAAATGAGTTATAAGAAAAGTTTTAACTGTGTCTTATGTATATCTTCAAGTATATACTCTACTTGAAGTACAGTGTATGTATTGTGAAATCCGTGGGCCCGACATGTACAGTTTTGGTGAAAGAACACACTGTGTGACCCTCACCACTTTCTTATCACTATATTGCCAAATGTCTGTCACTGCGTGGATTTTGTTACCCCTTTTTTAAAGCTGGAGTTCATTTCTGTTAAAACTACTAAAAAAGCTTTAAAATGGCCAATGCCTCAATAATATCTGGGTTTCAGATAATATTATAGTAAGGTGGTGGCTGACAGCCCCTTCACTGAGCAACCCTTGGGTGGATCCTGGGTGGTTTCATACCTCAACATTTTTCGTGTAAAAAAACTAATGTCTGCTTTGCTTCAGACAAGTACATCATCAGTCCAGTAATGAAGAAAAACAATGCCAGTAGCAATTACTTTTTTTGCAAGAGAAAAAGTCATGTGACCCGAGGGGAAAGCCAGAGAAGCATGGACATGTATTATCATTGCCTTGTAGAGCAGATAGAAGCATATGCAGAATCTTGTATTATTGCATTAATCTTGCAATAGTGCAAACTGTCTTGTATTTTCTTTGAAACCAGGTCCTCCAATTATTAGTTTGAAAAGCTGGGGTTGTGATGAATCTTACCTAGTATTACAGTGCAGCCCTTTCAAAACAGAAGCAGACACAGGGCCCTGAAGATGAAAATCATTACTTGGCTTATTTTACCAAAGTCATCGTTGATATCTTGTGGAGAATTCTTCAGCTATCAGTTTTTCTTCATTTGTGGTAGGCTTTTGGTATACATTGTTTAACACCTAGTGGATGTCTGCATGGAAGGCTGTGGACAATAAAAATCATAGCTCCTGGTGCTATTTGTACATTTGAGTGATATGTAACCTAGAGAACTAGAGTTCCAAATCACAGGCTTTATTTGTTCTTAGAAAATCCTAGTAGTGGATGATTTAACTTCTACATCATAGTTTTCTTAGAATAAAAAATATTTCTATATCTTTTAGATAGGTTAGAGGAAGGAGTTAAAAAACCTTATCAGCTAGGAAATGTAGTCCAAATTCCTATAAAATAATATATTAGGTTATTTTCTCTGTTTTTGTTTAGAACAGATGGGCTTTTCCTGCCCTGAAAACTTTGCTAAAGTTTATGAATAAAAATGCATTAGGCAGTTATTAAAGTTTACTTTTAGTGCAACCAACCTTCGTTTTTATTTTGGTATCTTCTCCACTGACATGTTTATTGTCTCCAAATTTCTATTTTCTCCTGAAAAAAAAAGCCATGCTTTTGTAGTTTTTATTTACATTTTTGTGAAGAGGTCAGCTTAGGCTATTGTGAACTGTGGAGGTTTGGAAACTGTTAAAAAACTATAGAGTTGCCTAGATTTACATTGATAAAGTTCTAGAAGTATATTTGTCATCACCCTTTACTTGACAGGGGCCTCCTGAACCTCCCAGGGCCTTTGTTACACTTTTGAAATAATACCATATAATCAAATGTTTACATAAATCAAGCAAGGCCAGATAAACTGTGCTTCCCAAAAAACAAGGGGAGTTAAGAAGAGTTGTCAACAAAAGTGGAAAACAAGAAAATGATGCTGAACTAGTAGATGTGTGTGTGTTGTCTGTAGACTCATAAATTTTGCTAAATATTGGCAGTATCATATTAAGTGCATCAAAATAAAACTAAAAGGAAGTGAATAAAATAGCCTTAATATTTTCAAATAAATTTGTGAAAGTGATGGAATTTTATTGAACAAAAGAGACAACTTACAATGTATGGAAGTTCCTTCAAAAATTAACAACAAATCTACCATAGGACCCAGCAATACCTGTTCTGGGTATTTACCCAAGCAACCTGAAAACACTTCTTCATAAAGACACTTCGTATGTACCACTGTATTCACTGCAGCATTATTTTATAATAGCCAAGACATGGAATTCACCTAAGTGCCACAATATCGTATCTTCTTTTTCCAGTGGAATATATGAGGTCTGTCCATAAGGTATCCAGCCATGTAATATGAAAAATAGAGACGTTTATTGAAGAAGTGAAAAGAAAAGTTGTACCTTGGACAATGATGCTTCAGTTCCCTTCAAAGTTGGCACCTTGGCACCTCATCTAGTTCTCCCAATTGCCACCAGCTGCCCCATTGTATTTTCCTGAATGTCATCGATGGCCTGAAATCACTTTCCTTTCAAAGGTGATTTTAGTTTTGGGAAAAGCCAGAAGTCATAGGATTCCAAATCTAGGCTCTAGAAGGGCCGAGTCACCTGGAGGATTTGGTGTTTCACCAAAAAACTCTCCATGAGGTATGATGCATGAGGGGACACATTTTCCTGACGAAGCTGCCAGTCACCAGTTGCCCATAGCTCTGGCCTTCTGAATCATTCAGATAGTTTCCATGGAGCAGTGTTCAAGCTTAACACAAAATTTGATGCACATTCATTGCTCCACTCGCTCAAGTCATTTTCAATGCCACAGTCACACGGTACACATGCCTGCTCAATGGCATCTACTTCCCCCATCGACCAGTACAGTGAAGTCACCATTGTTCATGCATGTGCATTGCAGTCCACTCTCTTTAACTGCCAGGTTACATTGATGTCATTACACTGTTCTTGTCATATTAAAAATGGTTGGACTTCTTCTGGGGAGACCTTGTGTATGTACAATCGAACACTACTCAGCTACAGGAAAAAAAATTAGGTATTGCCATTTACCACATGGGTACACCTTGAGATTAGTATGGTAAGTGAAATAAATCAGATGAAAAAGGACAAAAACTCTATGATTTCACTAATGTGAAATAAAAAAAAGTAGCAAAATGTACTATGGACTAACCAAACAGACAAGAAAAAACTCATAGATTCAGAGAACAGAATGGTGGTTATTAGAGGGGAAGTAATCTTGGGGGAGGGTGAAGTGGGTTAAATATATGGTAATGGAGGGATACTTGACTTTGGGTGGTGAGCATGCAATAGAGTACAAAGATGTGAAGTTATAAACTTGTGTATCTGAAAATGACCTAAGTGATAAATAAACAATAGCCCCAATTTTTAATTAAAAACATACAAATTAAAAAAATAACCTTAAGCCAATATTCAGAACAGTTTAATTTTATAGAAAACCCTTTAGGAAAGTTATCCCTGACTAAAATGTTTCCGTATTTGTTCCTTACCTTAAGGCTAACTTCATCAGCCATAAGTCTGTTATGATCACTAAAATGGATTGAATGCATCCTAAGTGAAAAATGAAGCCTCTTTTACTCAGAGAGTTATTAATTAAATTTGAATTCTCCCTTTTGAAAGAGTATTATCATCATCGTAAGGGCTAAGAAATTATTAAAAAATCAATAGAAAGTCAAATACCTACAAATATGTTTTTCACGTGTTTACTGTATAATTTATGTTTTTATTACTTTATTATTCTCTTTTGTTGTTCAATTATAGTTGTCCCCATTTCCCCCCTATTACTCTTCCCCACCCCATTTTCTTTGTCCATGGGTGAATTATTTTATTATTAGTTCAAAATGTGAGATAAGGATTTTTTTAAAGTGTGTTGCTAACATATGGTTCCTGATCTCCTGATTGAACTTTTCTTTTCTCCTGGGACATGAGTTCTGTGCTTCAAAGCAGTAGTTCATTTATCCTCCATGGTAGCATGCAAGGAATGGCAACAAATGAAACTCATTTTGCAAATTTTAAGTTGCTTGTGCTATGCCAGTTTTTCTAGATGAACTCTAAAATTGACACATTTGGTTTTATAAAACTTTAAGTTGTAAACTTGGTAAAAATTACATGAAAGTTGAGATAAATTTTCATCATGATAGAGTGCAATGGCTGGGTACAATTTGTTGTCTTGAATCCTTTCTCCATCCCTTTCTAAATGTATGAAAGAAACAAGTCAGTTCAGCTCTTTCTGTGTCTCAATTTCCTTCTTAAGTTAAAGATTACATTAACATCCGCCTCATGAGACTACTGAGAGCAACATGTCAATTGGTGTAAGTCAAAGAGTTTAATTTCTTCCACAAGCCAAGCACTCCATGTCTTGGCTGTTATCATTATTACAAATTATTATCATGATAATGTTTTCTATGTAGTAGCATAGACTATCCACATAGCCAAATCATTTTTGCATCACTAAGTTTGTAGTTTTACATCTAAGTAGTTCTGAATACTGTAACTTTTATTCTATTATTCTATTATTTATTTAATTCAACTTAGTTTACATATTAAATCTTTTTGTTATAGATTTTTTTGTATCTTTTTTTAAGTAGAAATATTTTTTTCTAAATTGAGTCCAATATCTCCTTTACTTTCTAATCAGTGCAAATGTATACGTGATTGCATAAAATATTTTTTAAATTCAAATCACAGGCAAACAATAAATATTTTCTATATAACTTGGAATTTTTTTAATCTATCATATTTTCATATTTAATTTTATAGGACAGATGTTTTACAACAATGTAAGGTGATAATATATGGTAGACTTTGATTAAACTCCTGTTAATGAAATTTAATTTAATTTTATTATGTGAAGTGGGTAATTGAGATTCTTTTTAAAAAATATTTTTTAACTGGATAGAGCGATCTTGGATATAGATCTTTGGATTTCATGACTTGGAATGCTTCTTTCCAGCCTCTTCTTGCCTGTAAGGTCTCTTTTGAGAAATCAGCTGACAGTCTGATGATAACTCCTTTGTAGGTGACTGTCCCCTTATCTCTTGCTGCTTCTAGGATTCTCTCCTTCATTTTAATCTTGCTAAGCTTTCATTTAGAATGGAAGGGCAGATAAATTGCTTCTCAGATAAGGTCAAATTCAAGGAGGTCATCATCACCAAGCCCTTATTATATGAAATGTTAAAGAGACTTATCGAAAAAAAAAAGAAGATAAAAAATATGGACAGTGAATGGACAGCAAACTCACAATTATTAACAACCATACCTAAAACAAAAGCAAACTAAGCAGACAGCTAGATCAGGAGTGGAACCATAGAAATGAAGATCACATGGAGGGTTAGCAACAGGGGAGTGGGAGGAGGAGAAGGGGGAGAATAAGTAGCATAGACGGTAGGTAGAAAATGGACAGGGGGGAGGGCAAGAATAGTATGGGAAATATAGAATCTAAAGAACTTGTGACACATGGACATAAACTAAAGGGGGGAACTGGTGGGGAGTACAGGGTGGAGGGGAATGAAAGGGGGAAATGGGACAACTGTAATGACATAATAAAATATATTAAAAAGAAAAAATATTCTTTAAGTGTTCTCTTTTTCTGCATCTAAAGAGCATTCAAAAAATTTAAAATGTGCTATGAGATTTTATTCAGAAAAAAAGCATTGGCTCTCTGACAACATATATATTTTTCAACTTCTACAATAAATATTTATATAGTAAATGGTTTTTGTTCTTTTTTATATGTTTTGAGAGTTTTCAAGTTATGTTATTTAAAATTAAGAGAGACCTTCCTGGATGGGTGACTCAGTTGCTGGTTTCAGGATCCGTCCCTGTGAGGGCAGATGCCTAGGTTGTGGGTGTGGTCCGTGGTTGGGGCATGAACGGGAGGAAACCAATCAATGTTTCTTTTTCACTCTCTTCCTCTCTCTAAAAAATCAACAAACATATCTTTGGGTGAGATTTTAAAAAGATAAATAAAATTAAGTGATATTAAGGAAGACAAAAGTGAAAATGTATTGAGCTGATTATAGAAGAGGAACTGTTCAAGCACTTTACTCATATACTCTAACATGCGATCCTGAGGCTGTTCCAATCAATTTCCTTTTTCCTCATGAAAAAATTGAGCTACAAGTACAGTAACTTGCTTACGAGCACATAGGAAATATAAATGGTGGAGCTGAGGTTTGACCTTAAGTGGTTGGACTCTAGCGCCATTATGCTATGATGCATATAAGTATGAACATTAAATATTCATTTAATAAATGTAATTATGTGCTTCACATCAATCAGAATTTATACAATACCTAAGAATTTATCCAAGGAGAAGTTTTCCCTTTCTTTAATGGGGTCCCAGTATTGCCTTGCATCATTTTATATCAGTTCTCACTCTGTAAGGTTTCAAGTCAAGCTGTAGGAGAAAGAAACACGAAACTAATGTTTTAAAGATAACAGCCAGAGCCCTGGCTGGTGTAGCTCAGTGGATTGAGCACGGGCTGCAAACCAAAGGGTCACTGGTTCCCAGTTAGGGCGCATGCCTGGGTTGTGGGCCAGGTCCCCATTGGGTACCACATGAGAGGTGACCACACATTGATGTTTCTCCTCCTCTCTTACTCCGTCCCTTCCCTTCTCTCTAAAATTCAATAAATAAAACCTTAAAAAATTGTAACATGTTTAAAAAATAAATAAATAAGTAAAAAAGATGACACACAGACAAAAAGATCCAGTACAGTGTTTTAGTATTTTTTTAACTGCAGTAATTGTTCACTATTTAAAAGGTTTGATAATGATGGTGACACATTTGTGTGTGTGTGTGAGCACAAATATATATAATATTTTAAAATTATGTATACATATTTATATATGCATACATGTGCCTGTATATATGTATGTACATATATGTGTATATATATATTATATATATATATTTCTTAGTGAAAGGTTAAGCATCACACACACTTTTAGAAAGAGTCTGAAATCCTCACATCAAGGAGAATATGTTGTCACTCTTCTGCTATACAACAATGAAACCTGAATGTCTCTGTTTCTTGTTTTGCAATAGAACAATAATATGAGTCCATGTTGGAAGCCAACACATTATCCTACCATTAAGATATAATAGTAAAAAATTACTGGATTCTTGATGCTATGCCTATTTTAATGGCCTGTAATTTCCTGAAATAGATCACATTGTAATAGTAAGTTTGAATGCATTGTGAATTGTTATCAGTGATCTATAATACATAGTATTATTAGATATTCCTAGTAATTTATATTTCTTTATAAAAAACTAGTATTCTTCCAAATGCCTCACAGTTTAAAGAACGAGTAAGGAAAAATTATAAAATACATTTTAACCACTACCAGTTTTTCTACTCAGTTTGCATAGCTTCCTTTTTCACCCTTTTTTTTTTTTTCTTTTTAAAGTCACCATGCTGACACTTTTACTTTTATAAGAGGATTTTAGGAGATAGAAAAGCTAGGAATGAGATAAAGAAGCAGAAGCTCTAAAATAAAAAAATAAAAGCTAACCTTTGGGGCATCCAATTATTTTCACTGTGGGATAACCCCTTGGCATTCATTTGTAGACCCTTCAAAACAGAGTTTTGTAGCTGCACAGTTCTAAACTGAGTGCTTTTAATTTTTCCAGTTTATGAAGCAGTAAGAATAAGGAGCACATATGGCCTCAAATGAACTTTGTCCTTTCACAGTCTTCAGAATAATCTAACACAGGGAAATGTCTTCTGCTCTGTAATAACTGAATATTTTCCCTCACCTAGTCTTTCAGGATAAGTGTTTTATTGTTAATGCTCCTCGATGATAAATAATTTGTCAATTAGCACTATGTTTAATAAACTACAAAATCCTATATTAATCTTGATGAATCTTGTGGTTCACATCAAGGCAAGTTATCTCAATAGGAGAATATTTGAAAACCACAATGTTTTATAGTTATTGATAGATAACAATAAAGACACACATTGGTACCCTGGGAATTTTTATTTAGAAATTAATTATTGCTTTATATCATTTTGAATATTTTTAGAAAAATAGTCCACCGGCATTTTTACTCATTGCCGTTCAGGGCTCTTAGAATTATTTGCACAAAGTCTTACTTTGTACAATCTTGTTTTGGCTTCTTCAAAACTGTTCTTTTGGTTTTCTTTGCTCTCAGACGCCTTCTCACTTTGTCTTGCATTTCCTTATCATGTTCTCAACCTCTAATTATTGCTGTTTCTTGAGTTGCAGTTGTGGGCATTCTATCTTACTCTTTATCTGGATGTTTTCTCTTAGCAGTCCCATGCATTCTAGATGATTTAATACCTAGTATGTTTTAATACCTCTCAAATATGGATATTCTAGTTAAATTTATCCTGAGTCTCGTGTACATATTTACCTGCTCATTAAACATCTCCACTCATATGTATTCAAGGCATACCCAAAGTGTACTTTTTTCTAAATGTGTTTATATGTTTGTGCTCCATATTCTGGTAGATTTCACCTTTATATAAACCATTGGTGTAAACTAGAAACCTGAAACTTTCCTTTTCGATTTCCTTCTCTTTGATTGTCATACATACAGCCTCCTAAATGTTTCAATTTTTTCGCCCTGTTTAAACACTTTCTTTTTTCATTATTTTATTGTTATTTTGTTACAGCTGTCCCAATTTTCCCCTTTTGCCTGCCTACACCCATTCCACCCCCCACTCCCAAGTTGATTCCCACACTGTTGTCCATGTCCATGGGTCATTCATACACATTCTTTGCCTAGTCCCTTCCCCGTCTTTCCACCATTATCCCCACCCCTGCTTCCCTCTGCCGACATTGTCTGTTCCGTATTTCCATGATGGTGGTTCTATTTTGTTCATTAGATTCCTCTTACAGGTGATATCATATAGTATTTGTCTGTTACTACTGGATTATTTCACTTAACATAATATTCTCTAGTTCCATCCATGTTACAAAAGGTAGGAGTTCCTTCTATCTTTCTGCTGTGTAGTATTCAGTTGTGTAAATGTACCATATGTATTTGATCCACTTATTTACTGATGAACACTTAGACTGTTTCTAGCACTTGGTTATTGTAAATAGTGCCACTGTGAACATAAGGGTACACAATAAATTCTTCTGAATTGGAAATTTCAGGGTGCTTAGGATATAATTCCAGCAGTGGAATCGCTGGGTCAAAAGGCAGTTCCATTTTTAGTTTTTTAAGGACATCCTCACACTGTTTACCACAGTGGCTCTACCAGTCTGCATTCCTACCAGCAGTGCACTAGGGTTCCCTTTTCTCCTTATCCTCACCAGCACTTGCCATTTGTGTTCTTTATTAATGATGACCATTCTGAGGTGTGTGAGGTGGTATCTCATTGTGGTTTTAATTTGCATCACTCTGATAGCTAGTGATATTGGTGTCTTTTTCACATTCTATGGGCCCTCTAGATATCCTTCTTAGACAAGTGTCTATTCAGATCCTTTGCCCATTTTGCAGTGGAGTGTTTGTCGCCGTGGAATTGAGTCATCTGAGTTGTTTATATGTTTTGGTGACCAAACCCTTCTCTGATGTGTCACTGAAAAATATGTTCTCCCATATAGTCAGTTCCCTTTGCATTTTGATGATGGTTTTGTTAACTACGTAGAAGTTTTCTATTCTGATATTGTCCTTCTGTTTATTTGCTTTATTTCCCTTCCCCCAGGAGATATATCATCAAAAATACTGTTACATGAGATAGCTGAAATTTTCCTACCTGTGTTTTTCTCTAGGACTTTTATGGTGTCACAACTTATATTTAAGTTTTTTATCCATTTTGAGTTTATTCTGGTGTGAGGTATAACTTAATGGTTTAGTTTCACTTCTTTTTTCTTTTTTTTTTGCATGTACCAGTCCAGTTTTCCCAACACCATTTATTTTAAAGGCTATTTTTACTTCATTGTATTCTCATTACCCTTTTGTCAAATATTAATTGACTGTAGAGACTTGGGTTTATTTCTAGGCTATTTTGTTCCATTGATCTATGTGTCTGTTCTTATGCCAGTACCAGACTGTTTTGATTACAGTGGACTTGTAGTATAGTTTGATATTAGGTATTGTGACCCCTCCTAATTTGTTCTTCTTTCTCAAGATTGGTGAGGTTATTTGGGGTCTTTTTTTTTCTCTAGCAGTTTTATTGCCTCCAGTTGAAAAAAAATTAGACATTAGAAATCAGGGTCTTTTTTGGTTACACATACATTTTTGAAATATCTGTGAAAGATGCCATTGGTATTTTAATACACATTGCATTGAATCTATAGATTTCTTTGAGTAGCATTGACATTTTTATGATGCTAATTATTCCAATCCATGAATAAAGTATATGCTTCCATTTATTTGTATCTTCCTTACTTTCTTTCTTCAGTGTTCTATAGTTTTTCTAGTAGGTATTTTTACCTCTTTGGTTAAATTTATTCCTAGGTATTTTATTTATTTTTTGATATAGTAAATGGAATTTTTTCTGTAGTTTCTCTATATGAACACCTGCTTGATATAATTTCAATTTTCTTGAATTTATTGAGGCTTGTTTTGTGTCATACCATGTGGTCTATCCTTGAAAATGTGCCATATGCATGTGAAAAGAATGCATATTTTGCTTTGTTAGGGTGAAAAGTTCTGCATATATCAATTAGGTCCATTTGATATAGAGTGTTGTTCAGTGCCACAACATTCCATGCTGATTCTTTGTAAGATCTATCCGTTTAATTTTTCTATCTTTCAAAAAAATGAATTATATTATATTATAGAGACAATGTGGTATTAGTACAAAAATAAACAATTATAAATGGAACACATTAACTAATCTAGTAGTAAACCCACATTTATATGTCTAATAAACTTTTGCACAGAGAATTTATGTCAAAATAAATTGTATACCTAAATAAAGCTAAAATCATTAAGAATCTAAAGAAAACAGATTAAACAAGGAAAAGACTTATTAAACAGTACAAAAAGCAATATTTGAAACAAATCCTAATGCTGTCAACATTAAAATTTTTTCATCTCAATACTTAAAAAGAGGCTATACGAGCCACAGTGTGCAAGTCCTTTGCATTATCTGACACATGTGCTCATGCTCCCTGCACCCTGAGGCCAAAAGAAATATAATACATCCTCCCTACTCATTTCTCACTAAGCACAACAAAACTCAATAGAGGTAAAATTCTGCTCAGTGACTTCCCATAATGCAGATAATTACAAAAACCTCCAAGAACATTTTGTGAACTCAGGGTTTTGTCATTTACAAATCACAATATAATTATCATTAACAAGGGAACTTTACGGTAATATTCTGTGAAGGAGTTCTAAATATAGGCTGTGACTTTTTGAAAACATGACTGAATAAAAACAAAGTAGAAATCACATATTATTTATCTTTGGCTTCTCATTTTTATTTACCATTGTCAAATTGACTTACCGTCTTGAAAAAAAAACAGATGCTCATATAATCTGTGAATATGTTAATGAATAAAATACAAGTCTTCTTTATTGGAAAATATTTAAAAATACAGGATAATACAATGAGGCCTGTCTGGAAAAAGTCAAACCATTAATATATGAGAACAGTTTTGTACAGCATCGATGATATAACCTGGCAGCCACAGAGAGCAGACTGGAATGTGCACGTGTGGACAAGGATGATTTCAGTGTACTAGTGAGTGGGGGCAGTAGATGCCACTGAGTGAGCATGTGTACTGTGTGGCTGTCACATTCCAAATGACTGAATGAGTAGAGTAACAAGTCTGTATCAAATTTTGTGTTAAGCTTGAATATTCTTTGTGGGGGCAACTTTGCTCCCAGGTCCCTCCATCTGCCATGGATAAAAGTGAAACTACTAAGACACGATCTGCTTGGGGAGGAGAGGTGGTCAATCTCTCTGAGGAGAAAGACCAAGAGCCTTTTCCTCAATGGGATTTTATTGGGTTCGTTTTGCACAAGAATACAGGTAAGGATCAAACAATAGATAGCATTCAAAAGAACTATGAGGGCTTATTCTCAGTCAGGGCCAGATAGCTAAAGAGCCATAAAACTTTGAGGAACAAACTTCTTGCTTGGACCCTTGTCATTTATTTTAATGAGAGCATTCTAAACAAAGCAGGTTTCACAGGATTTTACATATTCTTTCTTCGGCCTGCTCATCCTGCTCTAGCTGGCAAAGGGCTGCACTGCCTTCCCCATCATAGGTTTATAGGCTTAAGTGGAATAAAGCCAGGAAGTGCTTCTGTGAGACAGAAATGGGGACTCAGGCTATGTCAGAATAGCCCGGGGGGCGAGGGTCCACAACTCCCTCTTTGTTGCAGCCCCTCGAGTTTTTCCTTGTGGGCCTCTCTCAAGTGATCGTGTCTGGCTTAGGTTGCCCCTCCTCTGAGGGGTCTTATCCATCTTTGACTAACTGACCAGGCCTTGGGGGCAGGGGATGAATCAGAAGCAGTGCTGCTGCCAGAGATAAGCTTTGTCTCCTTAGTGGCTCACAGACTGGAGGTCCCTCACTTAGCTTTAGCCATGAGGGGCAGTTACAACTCCTGCAACCAGACAGAGTATTTCTCAACAATTCTTCTGTGGTAACTATTTGGATGATTTAAAAGCTACAGCTTTGGGTAGCTGGTCATTGGCATCTTCTTGATGACAATGCACCAACTCATACATCATGTCTCATGCAGAGTTTTTCAGTGAAACATCAGATCACCCAGGTGACTCAGTACTCCTGCAAATTAGACTCGGTGCCCTGAAACTTCTGGCTTCGCCTAAAACTAAAGTCACCTTTGAAAGAAAAGAGATTTCGGGCCATTCATGAGATTCAGGAAAATATGATGGCATAGTTGATGGTGATTGGGAGAACTGTGTGTGGCCCCAGGGTGTCTACTTTGAGGGGAACTGGGGAGTCATTGTCCTCTGTACAATGTATCTTTTTCAATAAATGTCTCTAGTCTTCGTATCACATGGCTGGATACTTTATGGACAGGCCTCTTCTATTGGCTTTATTTAGGTGAATCTAATTCATAATTTTGTATTATTATTTTTGTGTCTTTAAGAAATCTTTATCTTATCAAGGCAGTAAAATTGTTATCCTAATTCTTTTTAAAATTATTTTTTATTTTTTAATTACAATTGACATGTATTATTATTTTGGTTTCAGGTGTGTACTCAAGTGATTAGACATTATAAAACTTATTAAATGATCATCCCAATAAATCTTGTACCAATATGACAGCATACATAGTTATTAAAATATTATCGACTATAATCCCTATGCTGTACTTTATGTCTTTATGATTATTCTATAACAAACAATTTGTTCTTCTTAATCCCTACATCTTTTTTATTCTTCTTCTTAATCCCTTCCCCAGCTGGCAATTGTCAAAATATTCTCTGTATCTATGACTATTTTTGACCATTTCATGTCCATGGTCTTTCGTATAAATTCTTTGGCTACTCCATTTGCTATACTTTACATCCCCACGGTTATTCTGTAATGGCTTATTTGTACTTCTTAATCTCCTCACCTCTTCATCCATTCCTCCATACCCTGTTCCCATATGGCAATCATCAAAACCCTCTCTATATCCATGATTCTGTCTCTGTTCTTCCTGTTTGCTTAGTTTGTTTTCTAGATTCACCTGTTGATAGATATTTATGTTTTTATTGCCATTTTATTGTTCACATTTTTATCTTTTTTCTTCTTCTTAAAGAAGACCCTTTAAAGTTTCATGTAATGCTGATTTAGTAGTGATGAATTCGTTTAACTTTTTTCCTGTCTGTGAAGCTCTTCATCTTTCCTTCAATCCTAAATGACAGCTTTGCTGTTTAGAGTAATCTTGGTTGTAGGTCCTTGCTTTTATTACTTTGAATATTTCCTACCAGTCCCTTCTGTTGAGGAATCAGCTGACGGTCTTATGGGAACTCCTTTGTAGTTAACTAACTGCTTTTCTCTTGCTGCTTTTAAGATCATCTTTTTGTCTTTAATCTTTGCATTTTAATTACAAAGTGTCTCTGTGTGGGCCTCTTCGGGTAATTATTGTCTTATATGGGTACTCAATTTCTTGTTCTCTCTCTCTCTTTTCCTTCCAGTATGCCCATGGTGTAAATATTGGTATGCTTGAATTTGTCTTAGAGGCTCCTTACACTATCTGTGTTTTGGGAGACTCTTTTTTGTTGGTTTGTTTGTTTCTGTCCTGATTGATTTTTGCTTCTTTATATTCCAAATGACTGATTTAATTCTTGGCTTTTGTATTCTACTGTTTATTCCTGTAATTACTCTTCATTTAAGTTTCAGGCAGTTTTAAATGATAGTTTTTTTTTATATAGTTTAGTTGTAATTTTGTTGCAGTTGTGCCTCCTATATTTTTTGCAGAAACTTTTGGATTTACCTTTTTCTTTATGTCTAAAAAGATAATTAATGTTAGTGTGTGTTTTGAGGCAGGGGTCAATATGTTTTCTATGAATCTATCCAGTATAATTTGTTGAAAAAAACATTATCTGCCCACTAAATGTTCTGGCACGTTGATTAAAAACAAAACACAACAACAAAAGCCTATGTACAAACACACCCCTTATTTTATGACACTGTTATTACACTGTCCCATTTTTTTCCATGAACTTAATTGTGTCAACTTATGTCAGTACTGCATTATCTTGCTTCTTGTAGCTTTTTTGTATCCCTAGAAATCAGAAAGAATGCGTCTGCCAACTTTGCTATTTTACAGTTCAAAATGATTCTTTATGGTCTTTTGTGATTTGATATTTGTTACCATCTAACTAGGTGCTGAGGATGTAGCATTGAACAAAATTCTCAACCTTATAGAGTATATAATTTAGTAAATATGTGGTAACTTGATAATAATAAACTTTTCTATTCTTATAGCATACCAAGTTGTTTACTCATTTAGACCTGTAATCAAACTAGTACTTTTTAGCATAGTTAGTTAGGCTTAGGTATTTCAGAGTGGAAATATAGGGTTGTGCAAAAATAGGTTTATATTTGTGAGTACACAAAAGGATTGTTTTCTTATGTTATTTATTTACTTATTTATGTTTTAAAATGGGGAATAGTGTAAACCTACTTTTTTCCCAACCCTGCATATAAACATGTACTTGTAATCTCAAAATAATGGCTATTCTAATGTGTTGCTTTTAATACTGTGATTCTTTACTTCTCACTTATGTGTGCCATTTAAATTCAATATTGTATTACACACTTCCCGAGAAGTGTTAAATATTCAAATATCCTGAATATTTTTCCTGAAATATATATCCTGAATATTCAGGATATTTGAATATTTTACTTGCAACTGAATGAATTTTGGGCTAATTTCTATCCACTTTAGAGAGCATTACCTTCACCTTTATTTATTAAACAGTTTCAGGAATCCATTGTGTTTCATGACTACTATTCAGTTAAATTATTTGCCCACAATCAGCAAATAATTTATTTGTCTCCCTGGCCTGCAATTGATTGAATAAATTTCCATTATTTACATTTTAAAACCCAAAATATTATTCTAACATTTTCAACCTAAAAGAAAATATAATTCAGACAGAGGTCACAGTCTACAGAGTGTCTGAATTCAGAAACACAGAGTGAAGAGAGACAAAGGGGGCAAATACTACATTGATCTTCAGATTATTATAATTTCAGGTTCCACTGTTCCAGAACAATGAAAGAGACAGTCAGATAGACAGAAAGACAGACAGGGAGAAAGAAAGAAAAAAAAGGAAAGAAAGAAAGAAGAAAGAAAACCCTTCCTACTTGCCTTGTATGTCTAATTTCTCCTTTCTTTCCTTAGTCCTGACAGAGCCAAAGAGGTTGAGGAATTTAGTCTACTCTCTAACTATATCCCCAAGAGTTTCTTTGATAAAAGTAAGCTCAACTGCTCCTAAACAGGCATGAGTTTCCAAAATTTTCAGATGGACAGAAGTTTCTATCTAAGTATAATTATAGTACTGGCCAATACATAAATGTTAAATATTAACTGTTCTGTATTCACAATGTAAAAGAACTATGTATCTCTCCATTTTGCTTTAAATTCAATCCCAGAGATCTTCCTGCTTTGCTTTCTCTCACCTTCTTAATCTATCACCAATGACTTTCATGTAACATTCCTTATATTTTCTCCTTTGATTTCAAATGTGTAAAATGAACTGCAAAATTGCCATTTTCCAAGGCATTTTCTCAATGCTTTGAGATTTTGCTTCTGGGTATCTCCTCAGTTTGGTGGAAATAAACTCTAAGAAACTCTTAGAAAATGTTTCTATAGGTTTGGACATTCTCAGATTGACAGAGATTGTGGATTGTCAGATTCTTTATTGTCCATTTATAATTTATTATTAAGATCATACCTTTTAACTTGAAAAGATACTTGAAAAGCATCCCACATGCCAAATTTCTGGTTCTTAAGTAAGCATGTTCATTTCAAAGACAGGTTATATGTAATAAAGAGCATAATTATATGAATCAGTTAATGATGTTAATAATTTTTAAGTAAACATGCTTTAATACATTTAATATAAAATATTATAATGTCTAAAATTACAGATTATGCAAATAATAACTTATACATGAAAACAACTTTACTCTGTGGCAGCTTTTCCAATTGCCATTTCAAATCTACTGACAGAAAATATACCCTGAAATTAAATTATAAATTAAATTGCATAATTTGTATCTTTAATATGGTCATTTTATCTTTAATTAAACTATTTAAACTTTTTTCATTGGTATAAAATATTGAAATAATTCACTCCAAACTAAAGTTTACTTTACTTTTATATAGTCTGTGTTATCACTTAGTATTTTCTCTATGCCTAAATTTACAAAATATATATCATCCATCAATATTCTTAGAATACAGTATAATGAGCCAAAATTTTATAAACATCTAAGGAAATGTTATAAACCAGTGATATTGGTAGATAAATCAAGGTTAATAATTATAATTTTTTATTAATGACATATTTAGTATATATGAGATAATAAGGAAGTCAATATTATTCAATAAATGCCATTATGTCCCTGACATAAAATATCTCATTATTAAAAAGTCTGAATTCTGACTCTACTAATTATTGTATATGAGACCATACTCTTTTGGGGACCAGAGAATTTGAGGATCATTGAATTGAAAGTCCATGGAACTTTTACTGCTGTTGATCTGGTAGAATACTCTTATTTAGTTGGTAAACTTTCACACATTGCATGAAAGGAAGCATAGGAAAGGGGTCTCAAAGAAAACAAACAAGCTGAGGTCTAGAATTGCCTTCATTTCCTGTCTGGAGAGAATTTGTAGGGTATAAGACAGGGAAATAGACTCCAAATAGATTGTGATTGTGTCCATGAGTTGAAGAGAAGGAGTCAAAGATCCTGACTAGCCAAGCAGCTAGAATTACCGGGACAGACAACTAAAGAGGAGAACACTGCACTAAAAGAGGTGTAGATAGTGTGTGCTGTGGAGGTCTACAGAAGATTCCATTGAAGTCTTCAGCTGAGAATTGATCAGCATCAACATGTGAAAGAACTACAAGTGCTAGAAAAAGAACCACTTAAAAAAAAATAAGAGAAACTCCAGTGTGCACTAAGGGCTGGTGTGTTCTAAGCAACAATCATAGAAAAACCTCATAATATATGAGAAATTGGATAAAGTATTTGAAAAGGTATGATAGTATCTCAATTATAGGGCAAAACAATGACTCTTCAATCAAAAAGTGTCCTGTTTAGTTTTGAAAAAAACCAAATAGATATATCTTTAATGAGGCTCTCATTATTATCATCACATCCTTTGCTCTGGTTAAAAAATAATCTTTCTTTCTTTCTTCCTTTCTTTTCTCTCTCTCTCATAACTTAGATAGTTGTCCTTTATCCTTTAGAGAAGCTTTATTCAATGCTCTGTCAAAGACTCTAGAATTCTAAGTCACCCATCCTTGAGATGTCTTCAAGTAACCAAAGGCTGATTTTTCTCCTGCCTTTCTTTCTCTCCTAGGTTGACATGCATTACAATAAATGGACAACATGTTCCAAATTATTTCCCTTCACTGAATTCCAATACCAATCTTAATCTAGGAGTTTCAGGAATTTTGGCAATTTTTAAAGATTTATAAAGTAACAAAGTTGACATGTAGAAGACTGTGATTTTTTTGACATTTTCGAAATCTCATTCCTCCTTTCTTCTACCCACTACCTTCTTTACTCCAACCCCTCCAGGTTGACCGGTAATGCCTAATTATCTCTCACACTGTAAATATGTCTGCTTTTCCCAAACATTCCCCCAATGTCAAGCCCAAACTTATTAAAGGACTCAGCAAAATCATAATAAAATGGGACCTTTGTAGTGTAGGTATAATCCCCGGTATCTCCTGCATCCTCATAGCAGTTTTTGATGTGCCATATAAAAACTTAGGGAAATAGCCCTGGCTGGTGTGGCTCAGTGGATTGAGCATGGGCCTGTGAAGCAAAGGGTCACTGGTTCAATTCCCAGTCAGGGCACATGCCTGGGTCACAGGCCAGGTCCCCAGTAGGGGACACATGAGAGGCAACCACACATTGATGTTTCTCTCCTAATCTTTCTCCTTCCCTTTCCCTCTCTCTAAAAATAAATTAAAAGAAAAACTTAGGGAAATATGTGAAGTACAAAGTAAAGATCACAAATTATCATAGTCTAATTTTAATATTTTGCCTATTCATATAATTTTACATAAATATTCCAGTATATGTACGTTTATTCTGATTTTGCATTGAATTGTTTAAGAATAATCTATTATTATTAAACACATCTGAGGTAATAAATTGTATGAGCTCCAGAATAGCTCATTATGCATTTTCAAACAGTCTTTAATCAAATGTATTTGGTTACATATCTTACTGGCTATGTGCACAAATATTAAAGTATTTTTCACATGTAAATTTTAGAGTTATATTCTCCCAAGTTACCCTTATATCATAATGAAAACAACAGCAATTTATGATGATCAGGACACCATTCTCATTCTCTTATGTCCTTATGTAATTTAATGTGTAAAATACTACTGCAGGTGATCATTTTCTATCTTTTTCATGTATGATGGGCCTGAGGCTCATAAGTATTAAGCAAAATGCCCAAGACAAAGTCAGTTTCAAATCCATCTTTCTGAGATAAAATTCCACCATAATGAAATGTTTATTTTTATTTTATTTTATTTTTTTGCCAATGATAGGGTCTGGAAAAAGACTCCCCAGAATGTGGGACCCTGACATGAAGATTATTTTGAGCAAAAAAAAAAAATTAAAGCCCACAAACTCAAGAAGAGTTGCATTTATTTATTTATTTATTTCCTCCCCTTTACCTGCTTAAAGAGATTCAGAGAAAAATCTGCTTCAGGAAAGGAACCTAAGCATATTCACCTTAGCACATGGGAATCAAGTGTGGCAGCCAGGCACCATCCAAGCAACAGTCTGTCCTCTAGATACTGTGTCCCATTGTTTCTAAATGGCCCTGTAAGAATTTATTTACCAAATAATCACCCTTTCTCTTCTACCCGTGAATTGCCTGTCTTCCCCTCCTTATTTTAAAAGGTCATATATACCTTATCTTGACCCACTGTCTTTGGAATTTCCACATGTTCATGAACTCCTTAGGTGCATACATTACAATTTTATTTTCTCCTGTTTTTTAATTTGTTTTTTAGTAGATACAAGATAGCAAGTTTATTTATGAAACACACATGAGCACAAAACTATAGGCTGGCACCAAGCTAGTCTGAATGCCCACCGAATACAGGAAATGAAATTGTGAGAAGTTTGTTCTATACACTTGAGCCAAAGTTACAAGTGGGCACCTGGCAGTCTAATCTGAGTGCACTGACTATGGGGGTTTAAGGTTTATATACTTTAGTCAGTTTCTAGGTTTTCCACTCCTTCTCCTCTTTTTAAGCCTTGGGAATAATGTACAGTTACAAAGGCTTGCTTTCCTGCTAGTGAAGGCCTTTAGTCAAAGTGAAATTGCTACAGGGGGTCCCTTTCTCAGCACAAAGTCTCAAAAACACCACTCCCCTGCACTATCCCTGCTTGTGATCTTCAGAATGGGCACCTTATCAGGCCAGACTCAGGACTGATGTGCCAATGGACGAGACACATCTCCTTCCTCGTCCCTGCCTTAGTTTACTACCTATCCTACATAGCAATAGGAAACATGTCTTAGAAGGTTGAATGTCATTATTTAATTCAAAATCCACATCTAGAAAACACATGACTCTGGAAAAATGACTAAACGTGATTAAGGTTATGTTATCTGTCCCTTCTCTTTCAGTGTACATCAGAGCTAGATTATAAATGTCTCCTAGATGCAAACATCATCTGATTTGCCTTCTTTAAGTCAATGCCTCTAGAAATTCCATGTTCTTTATTCATCTTACATGAAATGCCAACAAAATAGAAATACACAGGAATTATCATCATTTTTTAAACTATATTCATTAGGCAAAAATATTCCTTTATTTAGATTTTATTACTCATATATAGTTTTTATTATACATTTAGAGGATTTTACAAAACTAACTTATTAGCCATTCCAGAAAGGTAGTTGAATAAAAAAAGTAATTTTATGAATAAGAAATACAGATATGATACTAAAAGGACCACATTTTGTGACTTCACCTATAATGCAACTAATTATTTTTTTAGTTGCTGCATTATTATATTTCCTATTCTAATAAGTTATCACAAACTCAGAAGCTTAAAACAAAAATGTATTATCTCATGGTTCTGTAGGTCAGAAGTTGGACACAGGTCTCAATGGGCTTAATTCAAGGCCTTGGCAGGGCTGCATTTCCTGCTGGGGGCACTAGGAGAGAGTGTTTCCTTGCCTTTTACATTATAGAGGTTATTATCTCTGTTTCTTGGCTCAGAACCCCTTCCTCCTTCAAAGTCAGCAAAAGTCAGTAAAGGGGTTTCCAATACTCTGAACTCTTTTAACATCCCTCTTCTACTTTCCAGGGCCCTTGTGATTATACTGGGCCCATCCACATAATATAGGTCATTGCTCGTCTCAAGGCCCTTATCTTAATCCCACCTGCAAAGTACTTTTGCAATTTAACATAACATATTCTCAGATTCTGGGAATTATGATTTTGATAACTTTAGGTGGCATCTATTCTGCCTACCACAGTTGCTCTTGACTTCAAAGAAACCAGGATTCTACCCATGGTAAATGAGCCTAAAAGGAGGGCAAGGGGGGAGGCAGGGAGCATCAGAGTGGTTTAAATTAAGAATGCAGAACCGGCGGTGAAAAATTCTTCTCTGCTGTTCTGTCAGAGTCTTACTGATGTGCTACTTTGAAGATGAAGGCTAATTAGATATATGGGAATAACAGGAAAAATGGGTTGCCGTTGGAACCTGTTAAAGAAAATGGAACTACCTAACTGAATATCCATTTTTAATTTGAATAACCCCCCTATTTTGTATTTTCTATCTTTCTATACATTGTTCTGCTTTGGTACTCAGGAATATTTTCTGCTAATCAGCTGTATGTCATTTGAATCTTTCAACCAGCCAGGAGAGCTAAAGGGGTGAGAGGAAAGTTTCCCCCACCCCAACACTGACACGGTATGATTGATAAGTGTCCGTGCATTTTTAGTATCTGTTAGTTTTGGCTTCATTTTAGTGACATTCACTTTATCTAATTAGTTATACAAACTGTAAGTATGGTTACTATTTATTCAAATATCCACGATTTAGATAACGTTACCGTCAGCCTAATTCTTTTCTTAGCTCATCACCAGCAGCCTTAAGAAAAGCACAGCTAAGCCTATTGGGATAATAGACATGGGCTATTATTGGCAAAATGAGTGGTTTGATTACTAAGATGAATATGAGAAATGTGTGCACTGGTAAATTTATAGGTGTTCAAAAGCTGTAAGTGACTAGAAATATTGCACATTTAGTATTGTCGTCATTGCACAGGAAAGAAAGGGTGTAAGTCAGTTGATGACAACCCTTCTGTTAATCCTGTGGTGTCCTGCTTCAAGGAACATACCAATGGGCTAAACCCACCACTTCTCTGAGTTTATGTTGATGCACTGCTTTCTAAATGCATATTTCTGGAAAGAAACTACAGTTTGAGTCTTGAAATTTTCAGCAACTTCCAAAAAACAACATTTTCCCCTGGTTCCATAATTTGTGTAGCTAATTGCACTTTTATTATTTTGGGGTTACGATTTGGATGCTCTCCAGCAGACTGACCAGAGCTCAGTACAATAATTCCTAAATTTTCTTCTTGAGGTCTTAATAATGACATGAGGACTAAACATAGCCCCAGTTGTAGGTCATACATGTTCTTAGTTACCGAGGACTTCTCTGTGTGTGCATATTCTTATGCTCATGTAGTAACATCTTCCATTTGGAAGTGTAAAATATAAATTATTTCAAATATCTTTCTCTTTTCAAAGTTTAATATCTTGTGTAATTTTTCAGTGATTCATCTTCTATTAAAATCTGCCAATATAAAGCACATTTTCCCTACATTATACTTTTTATTTTTCTACCTGAATGATCTAGGTGTATTTCCTTATCCTTGGGATGAATATGATTCTTTTTAATTTGGTTCTGTGTGATTTCAACTCAGAAAATACTGTTACCTCAATTTGTCTTTTATATTTTCTATTGAGCTTATGCTATTCATAAATAAGACTCATTCTTCATATCTAAATCTAATTCCCTTATACTTCAATTACTTTTGTGTTTTTTCTGTTAATTAAGGAAAAACTGTTGAATTTCATTTTTCACATCATTAAATATTTTATATCATTGAACATTTTACCATATTTTATGATAGTTTTAATTTACTGTTTTTTATTCCTTGCATTCATTATTGCATTGAGCTCTTTCATGTGTTCTCTCTGTAGAATACATTTTTTTTTACAAACAGACATTTATTTGTGCATCCTCTATCAAAATCTAAGCATTTTTTAGAAAGTTTATTTTGTTTTAGCATATTATTCCTTCTGTAATGTTTGGTTTATCTCTTAACATATACATATATAGATAAAAATATATATATTTTATATCAATCAGATTAGCAAATATATATAACATATAAATAGATAATAATTTCCTGTAATACCAACTATATATATATATATATATATATATATATATATATATATACACACACACACACACACACACACACAAATGTACCAGGTGGGTACTGGTTATGTCCCACCCTCAGAAATAAATAAGGACTAAATTCCATGTGTTAGCATGCAATAATTTTTACAGTGTAAACAGAGTATTCTACTCATATATAAATGATACACTCAAAGATTTATAATTTCCAGAATAACTTACTACTAAATTTTGTTTTAGAATTAGATGTCTTGTTTGTTTACTCTGTTTTGGTTTATTTTATCTTATTTTTTATTTTGGTCTACATTTATCACTGTATATTATGGAGCATGCCATGACCTCCGGACATAATGTGCTCCTACCAAGGCCAGCTTCTATTTAACAATCCAGCACTTATTTATCTGCTTTTTTTGAATTAGCTATATTTTACTTGAGTTAGAAACTTTGTGCATTGGGAATGTACTCTAATGAATTTAAAATAACATCAACCATATTAACTAGTGTCTGTTTTATCGACCCCAAACCTCTGAATCTAGGTGGTGACCGTGGGGATGGAAGGGAACTAAGTATTATAATATCCCGCTTTCTCCCTCTGCAGCCAGACCTCCTCCTTTTACTGAAGACACTACTACTATTTTCCCTTCTTATTCTAGCTAATCTTGTGTTCAACAGACGTTTCTCAACATTCTGACAAAAGGAGCTTTATTCTTTTCTTTTTCTCAAGAGGCATTTTATTTGTTTTGCAAGAACTATTGCTTCTGCAAGAATATATCCACAGTTTTAGCTGCTTAAAATACCAATGTATTACCACACACTTCTGAAGACTACAAGTCTGCTGGCACTGACCTCTTTGCTCACACGGGGAAAATCAAATAATCATCTGGCCTGGACTAATATTTGAAGGTTCTAGGGGAGAACACATTCTTACCTGGACAATCCTGGACATTAAGTAACCCTAGAATAGGCTTACTTAAATTGTTTGCAGAAGTAATTAATGTGCATTTATAGGACGCTGGGGTGCCAGAAAGCAACACAAGGTTTTTCCTCTCCCTTCCCCCCTCACCTAAAAAAAAAAACAAAAAAAAAATTCAAATCCTCACTCACTTTCCACTGGGGCTCTCTAAATTTCCTCAGACTGATAGAGATCTGATCAGATCACTGGGGAGAAGTAGGAAAGGTCCATTGGAAGAGGTTTCCTAAGACAGTGATAAATAGTCTAGGATGAGAAGCTGAACACCTCTGGAGCACATGGAATTATGGGCCAGAAGATTTAAAATAAAAGGAGGCAGAGATTTGCTCTCAGGCTCTCCTCCTCAAGGATGCCTGGACGATTATACTGCAGCTGCTTGCGTTTCCCAAAGGATGGTATTTTAGGTGGGAGAAGAAACTCTGAGTGGAGCCTCCGATCAGGCTGGCCTGGCAGAGGGTGGCAGGCTTATTCTTCTTTGGGTGTGCTAGAGGGGACTGGCTCTGAAGCATAAGCCTGCCATTCTTCCAAAATTGTGTAGCTTTTGAATAAAGCTTTATGACCCTTTCCTTTATGACCAAAACTTTGCCTATGGAATTTTGCCTAGAGGGTGAAGGCTGCAGCAGGAACCCACTTGCTGTTTGGTGACAAGAGACTGCCATTTCTTTTCTCTCGGCCCCCTTCATCTTCAAACCAGCCACAGGTCATTGAATCTACCACACAGTTTGAATGCAGAACATCTTTCTTCTCTTGCTGTCTTGTATCTTTTACCTCCAGCTGTAGAAAATTATCTCTCTTAAGAGCTCTGGTGATTAGATTGGACCTACTTGGACAATCTTGGACATTCTTCCTACTTTATGTCTGGATGCTTGATTATAATCAGAAAGTCTATTTTGCCAAGTAAGAGAACATATTTGTAGGTCCCAGGGATATGAATGTGGGCAATTTATGGGTTATATTGTTTACCATAATATTCTATGGAAAAATTGGAAAAGGCACTGATGAAATTTATTGGCCAACCATTATCTGATTTCCATGCAATATAAGAAGTTTATATTCTAACTATTGTGTTTATTATTATACAGTGGTAGTGAAGTTGAGCTATCATTATCAAGTATAATTTATAAGAATGCAATGTGATAGAATGTATATTCCATCTACCCCCCAAAAACTGAAGACTAGAATTTGTTTCAAACAATAAGGTCCTTCTGATAAGGACCTAGAAACTGGCCAAGCTATGGTCTGGTGTGCATGATCCTGGGTTTTATCATCCTGCTTTTATGGTTGAAGGTTAGGAAATCTCCCAGAGCTGGGATAACTGAAGGTCAGAGCCTATCTTTTGAAGTTAGTTCCTAGGACTCTAATATAAGCATGCTGACTATCTGTAAGCTACATATTAGTTAGAGTCAGAATTGATAGAAATAATGTCAAGAGAATGGTGGGGTGGGTTACAATTCCCCATTCTTACAATTCCACTTCTGAAAATATATCTGAAGAAACCCAAAACACTAATTTGAAAGAATATATGTACCCATATGTCTATCTCGGCATTATTTTTTATTTAATTGTTATTCAAATACAGTTTTCTGTCTTTTACTCCCATCCCAGCCCACCCTCCAGTGCTCCCCACCTCCCTCCCATTTCTACCCCTGTTAGTTTTTGTCTATGTGTCCTTTATACTAGTTCCTGTAAATCCTTCCTCTTTTCCCCTGAAATTCCCTCCTGCTCCCCTCTGGTCAGTGTCAGCCTGTTCTCTATTTCATTGTTTTTGGTTATATTTTGTTTGCTTGTTTGTTTTATTGTTTAGGTTCCTGTTAAAGGTGAGATTATATGGTATTTGTCTTTCAACACCTGGCTTATTTCACTCAGCATAATGTTTTCCATTTCTATCTATGCTGTTGCAAAGGGTAGGAGCTCCTTCTTTCTTTCTGCTGCATAGAATTCCATCGTGTATATGTACTATAATTTTTTGATCCATTCATTTACTGACGGGCACCTAGGTTGCTTCCACCTCTTGGCTATTATTGTAAATTGTGCTGCTATGATCATTGGGGTGCATTAATTCTTTTGGATTGGTATTTTAGGGTTCTTAGGATATAATCCTAGCAATGGAATTGCTGGGTCAAAAGGCATGTCCATTTTTCGTTTTCTGAGAAAATTCCATACTGTTTTCCATAATGGTTGTACCAGTCTGCAATCCCACCAACAATGGATTAGGGTCCCCTTTTCTCCACAACTTCTTCAACACTTGTTTGTTGCTTTGTTTATGATGGTCATTCTGACTGGTGTAAAGTGGTACCTCATTGTGGTTTTAATTCACATCTCTCTGATAGCTAGTGATATTGTATCTCAGCATTATTTGCAATAGACAAGAGTTGGAAACAACCCAAGTGTCTATCAGCAGATGAATGGATAAAAAGTTGTGATACATTTACACAATGGAGTACTACTCAGCTATAAAAAAGATGGAAATCCTATCTTTTGTGACAGTGCAGATGGACCTGGAGAGTATTATGCTAGGTGAAATAAGCCAGGCCATGATAGACAGATACCATACAATTTCACTTATATATGAAATCAAGTGAACAAAATAAACTAAAAAAAATAGAAACAGATGTATAGATACAGAGAATAGACTGACAACTGTTAGAGGGGAGGGGAGTTTGGGACTCGGTGAAGAAAGTGAAGAGATTAAACAAAAATAAATGAATATTCGGCAAAGTGAGTTTCTTTGCTTTTGCCTCTACAACATTTTTAAGTTTTAAACAGGTATCATCTGTAACTTGAGCAGAGAGGCTCTAAAGTGTTTTCTAGCTTCTGATAAATTAACAAAAAACAGTAGAGTACACTTGTTATGTATTATTTCAAGTTCTATTTCATATATAAAATGTTTACAACAGCTAAATAAAGGTTCCACTTTTTGAAACTTTGTATTAGATAATGACAATAACTAACAAAATGATAGAATTCTACTCTTTAGTATTCAGAGAAATGTTAAAGATAAGTAACAGCTAAATTAACTATTACAACAAAAAAGTCAAATAATTTTTCTCTTGTGAAGCAATAAATAAAATTCAGAATGTCATCACTTTTAACTTTTTTTTTGCTATAAGTTTGTTGGTTTCTTTTTAAAATTTTTCAGTCATGTTGCTGCAAAAGTTAAGGGCAGAATTCATATTTCCTGTTTGGAGGGAATATAAGCAATGTATTTAAATATAATATCATTAACCATCAGTTTTATAGATGGGCATTTAGTCTAAGGCAATTTTCAAATATATGAGCGAAGATTTACTTATAAAAATCTTTGTAACTTTATAATTTCAAATAAACCAAAAATCAATGTTAATGAAAATATAGGAATTTAATATTTTGATTCATCCTTAAAAGAGAATATATAATATCCCTTCAAAGGTGTAATAACAAAAATAACACTTATAAGTTAATACTAAATTCAGAAAATTAATTTCATTTAAACTTATGCATATATGTATAGAATAAGACTGGAAAAGATGTATATTTAAGCTATGGTTGTATTCAGTTGAAGGTAATCTTTGTCTTTTGCTTTTAGGATTTAAAAAAATCTTTTGCAAAGAAGACATACTACTTTTGAAGTTATAAAAATGTTATTTGGAAAAAAGTAAAGATTCAGATTTTGCATTTCAATTCAAAATTCCCACTATCAAAAAGCTATTTTGTACAATTTTATTCTAGTAATGTCCCCTTATTGATGTTAAAGTGACTATGGCTAGCATGTCCCCAAAGTTGATAAGCTTTTTCTTTTAGACCAGTTAGGGTGCAGTGAATAATTTCTTTCAGCTTATCTCACATGAAAGTGCAGGTTCCTTGTAAGATTTAAACAGCCACAAAAATTTATAAATAAAAGCATCACTTCCACATTATGGACTAATGCAGAGGCAGGAGAGTACTGCAGGCCAAGGGAATGACTTAGTCACTGAATGGAAATGGAATACTCCCCCCAAGGTGATTTAGAAAATGTCATCATCTTTTCAATGTGATGAACTGAACAGACTTAGGGAGATCAAGGTAAAAGCCAGTTTGGAGGCTAAAAGGTGCAATCATCACAATTTGAACTTTTAATCTGAAAGACCTTCAATTTCCTCTCCCATTGGCTTCCACGGGATAGCTTAACTATAGGGCTCGCCTAATTCCATTTCAACTATTTGAAGGTACCTTGAAAGTGTCTATAAAGCACATGGGATCATTCAAGAAGCTAAGAGATTGGACATTATAAGTCTCCCAATGCTAGCATCACAGATTTTAACTTTTAAGTATTTTTCATGCTTCAGGTATAAGAATAGGCCCCTTAAGATTATCCCCAGTAAAGACGTAACTGTCAAAAATCTGTTAGACACTTATAGGGCTGCTATAATTGATGGGATGTGGATAAGGGAGAGTAGACAGGTGTATGAAATGTGTGATCTTTTGGATGACAGTGTGTAACTGCCATAACTGTGACCCAGAATCATTTAATTGGAAGGAACCATAGACTTAGCAAGTCAAATGAAATAATGTAAAATAGCAGCTTTCCAGGAGACATTGATTAAGGATCAATGTCTTAGAAAAATAAAATAGGCTGCAGTGACTGACAGGGGTGCCCCACATCAAATAATGGCTAAAAGAGCTCCCTCTGAAGCACAGAACCTGCATTCAAAGGCTCTAACGTGATTTCACCAAATTGTCAGGAAAGTGGAGTCTCGGGCACATTGTTAAACTTGGGAACATGAGTAAAGCACATCTGTCTTGTTAAGAAAAAGTTTTGTGCTTCAAAATTAGAAGACTGTGCCAATTACAGGTGGAATATGGGAGAATGCCTTTTAGACAAAAAGAAAAAATGGATTATAGAATGATAGGAAATATACATCTCAAACAAAAATGACAACATTTATTGGTATTGGTGTATCGGTTGCCACAGAAATTAATTTCAATTTTTAGGTATTTTAGGGAATGCTGAAAAGTAGGACACAGACTCTCTCCATGTATCGTAGTTAAGACTACATAACCCTATTAATTCCAGTAATCAATTCATAAAAATAAGACCCAACATTAAAATTTTACTACTTTTCAAGTATATTTTAGGTACTTTAAAAGTATTAGTTTAATCCTCACAACTAGCCTATGAGATAAGTACCATGGATTTCTCCATTTTACAAACCAGCAATACTGGCGAAGAGATAAGTAATTGGCCTGATGTTGTACAGGTAGTAAGTGGAAGAGGCAGGAGTTTAACTCAGGTAGTATGCTTTTACTGCCCATGCGCTTAATCAATACACTAGATTCCCTATGAGGAGACAGAGTAAAGCCCTTTGTCACTCACCAGAATCAGTATATACCATCATCATACCTTGGCTGTGATAACAGAAACTGAGTTCTTGGCAGTGTGAAGAGTGACATAAATCGAGCTGTTTTAAAATGGAGGCTACGCAGCCATTCCAGAGGAATAGCACTGTGTGGCATGTTTGTGGAACAGTTGTTTGTGAAGTCCGAAAGAAAATGGGCATCCTGATAATGCGCAGTATGATTATGGACCTTCAATCTAAAGATAGAATCAACAATCAATCGTGTACATAAGAACAGCCCAGATTATCAGCACCAGTATGAATGCTTTTTCTCTTTCATGTAATTATTCCTTTCTCTTTTTTTTCCCATAAAAACCCTTGATTTTTCCCTGATATCAGGGCACTATTTGGGTTTCTGCCTGAATCCATGCTCTCCAAATTGCAATTCTTTGATCCCAGATGAACACTTGTTGCCTCTCATTTGGCCTTTAACAACAACCTTTTGGGTGACATCTGGTACATGTAGATATCATTATCTGTGACAATATGCAATTACTATATTACTTACACAGTATTTCTATGTGAGGTATAGTATGTGAATGTGTGCATGCACGAACACACACATGTGCTTACTGACTCTCTTCTCGCGTTTTTCTTCCTTCTAACTTGGTGGCTCTCTGACTTAGAGTATAGAAATTTTGAGAGACTTTGTTATAAAGGTAGACTGATCAGTTGTACCCTGAATAAATTCAATCCAGTGGGCATTAGGTGAATCCAAGAATTTGCATTTTCAACAAGTCCTCAGACGATGGCAATGCTGCTGGTCCTGGGATCATACTGTAGTGCTTTAGCAGAAGACTCACTGAAGTTCACCTTTCCACCTATACATGCACGACTTTTTTCATTAGTTCTGATTTTCCATGGCTCTGAACTCTCCATATCTGGAATTGCCCCCTTTACCTTTCTGAAAAAGTCACTGAAATTAGGTCCAATGAGAAGCCTCATTAGATGGTGCTTTTCCTCTTCGTGTCTGTTTTTGGCTTAAGCTGAGCAGTGCATGAAACAATTAGTACCCAGCGTGTCCTCATGTAACATTAAGTGAGTTACTGACATCTAACAGGGTTATTAAAGTTCTTATTCTATTTCTATGAATTATTTAATGATTAATCATTATCTTTTAGACACCTGCTCTATTCCTTTTATGTATTTTATACTCTTAAAATATTTTCAAAATTTTCTTATTTATTTTTGCTATTTTTTTGTCTTTACCTTTAGGTAAAGACACCACCAGGGACAAATAAACTATAAAGAAGTAGACTGCTTAAAAAGTAGTTATAGGGGAAGATAAAAGAAAATGTGATCTATAACCCATCATAATATTAAACATATAAATACATAAGATTTAATCATATATACAAAGACATTATGTATTTGCTGACTTTTAAACTCAATTAAGTTTATTGGTAAAGCAACAACAAGAAAGTTTTAAAAGTTAGAAAATTCCAATTAGCAAATGAAAATTCAGCTGGTTCCTGCAAGCCTTCTGAACCCAGATTCTAGAGAAGTACATATTTGCCAACCCACAAGTCATAACACTGGTGTTATCTCTAAGTGCTTAAAAATGCAACAGGAAGAGAGACATAACAGAACCATAGGAGATAAATTTAATAGAAGAAGTACATTTCAAAAATTAGTTTTGTCACACAGAGGACAGAACTGAGATAGATGAAGAAGGATGTTCTCTACCCTCTCAATCACTAAACTACTCCTCAGTCCAGAGCTGCTGAGCCACGGCATTGCTGTGGTCCAGCACATACAAAGCAAATAACTAAACTGAAAACAAAGAACATTATTAACTACAGGGTTGCTATCATTAAAATGCACAGTGCAGCTTAATATCATAGGTAAACAACACATCAGAAAAAAAGTTTGGGTATAAAAATGGTAACTCTCAAAGGAAGCAATGAAAACCTTCTGAATACCTAGTAATTATGCATGTGGTATTTTACACATTTAAAATAGTAAAAGTTGAACTATTAAAGGTTAATAACAACATTAGGCATTTTGGGTGCAGGTGTTCTGGAGAATCTGGGAACCAGAGATTCTCCAGAACACTGTGGGTTCTTGGCTTTATGCAAGAAAGAATTCCAATATGAGCCAACATAAAATGAAAGTGAGTTTATTAGTGAAGTAGTGAGACAGAGAATGGGCTACTACACAGAGAGAACACTCCCTTTTATCAGAATTTTCCTCCTTTATTGAGGTTCATTTACTTTGGGGTGGATTATTCAATAAAGGGGAGGAATATTCAGGACTGTCCCAGAAAGGTGGTGGAGACTTCTCAAGGAGGTCTCTGGGCTGTTTTGTGTTCTTTTGTGGGCTTTCTATTTCAATCATGGCAATGAGGGGTGTCATTTAGCTTGTTGATGTATTATAATGAGCACATCATGAGGCTTGTTTGGGGTTAGACAAAATTAATTGCTATTAATTGGGCAGCAACCAAACCAGCAAGCAGGGAGGCTCTACAACATGGTGATTTTTATAGGCAGAAAGAGGGTGGGGCAAGGAATTTATTATCAAAAGAAAAAGAATTATTTCAATCTAGGACATTTTGGGAGAAAGGGAATGGCAGGAATCTTATGCAGACTACTTCACTAACCAAGAAACTGCACCTTGAGTGTTTCAAGGTGACATTACTGGGAAAGGTTGAAACTGCAATTAAGTCTTGGTTTGGTGGCAATATCTTTAAGTTTGAGAGTGTTATTTCTTTTTTAACTCAGTGAATCCTCATTATTCATTGATTACTGTATATGAGAATTTGCCTACTCACTATGTTATACGCAATCACAAAATCAACAATATTTTTGCAGTCACTGGTGGATCTGGGGCAGGACAGCAAAGATCTGAGTTCTCCAAAGTGCCCTTTCCCAGTTCAGGTGGATCAAAGTGATGCTCTGTCTTCTTGTTTCAGTTCTCATTCTTTAAACAATTGTTCTTCTTGCAGTCTGTTTTGTACCACTCTTTTATATTTTTATGCTCAAGGGGGCAATTTTATTTTTTTAAGAAATGCCCTACAAGTATAGTGCTCAAGTACTATCTTGTGATCTTTTTAAGTATAGGCAGCTAGTTAGATGTTGACAAAGAACAGGAGCAAATAGAACCCTCCCATCAGATTATAGGGGTGAGGGGGGAATAAAATAGCAGGGGACATTTCTTTGTCAAGTGCAGGTGCCATAGAAATCCTGATGGCACCTACATTTGAGGTTGAGATGACAGTGAATAGGAAATATATAAATTCTCTAAGGAATGCTTAGGTTTTCTTTTGTTCATAATTCAATCTGGTTGTACCTTTTATACCAAACTGAAAAATGCTGACATTAGGCACTGCAGTTACTTCCTTTAAGCAGTCAGTCCACAACCTAATTGAAGTACTAATACGTTACCCTCTACCCCAGGTTTCTTGCTCAAGCTGTGGTACCCTGAGGACCATTTGGAGCAGTTTATGGAATCGGAACATTTTTATACTGCCACAATGGATATACATTTTTCTAGCATTCGTTTAAAATAAGCACTGTTCTGAAATTAATGCATATACAGTATTTCTATATGACCTTCGCAGAAATAAATTACTTTTAATAATGATGAAAATTCTGCTTCACTCACAGTATGATACTTCTCAAAGCATGGTCAATGAGGATCTCCCCAAGTGGTCAATGGTCAGTTCCACATTACAGTTGCCCCCCCCTTATCCATAGGTAATATGTTCCAAAACCCACCCTGAATGCCTGAAACCATGGGTATTACCGAACCATATATATACAATATGTTTACTATACATGCATACCTAAGATAAAGTTTAATTTCTATTTTAGCAACAGTAAAAGATAATAACAATTGACTAATAATAAAACAGAACAATATACAATATACTGTAATAAATGTTCTATCAATGTGATGCCTGTCCCTCTCAAAATCTTATTGCATTGTACTCAGACTTCATCTTGTGATGATGTGACATGATTCAACACCCACATGACTAGACAGAGGGAGGTACTCAGAGCTATTTGCAATTTGAAATGTGACTTGTCTATTTCTGGAGTTTTCTATTTATTGTTTTCAGATCATATCTTACCTCTGGTAACTGGAATGGCAGGAAGAAAACGACAGATAAGGAAGGAGCTACTGTAATTCAATTTTGGATTTCTCACTATGCACCCAAAGATGTACCCAGAAGTGCATTTGGGCAAAGCACACTCGAAACACAATTATTGCTCATATACAGCTTACAGTGCAACATGCGATTCACGTCCTTGACAAACAAGTATAGGGGTAGAAGCAATATATTCATATTACGCTTTAGGTCTTATTTAACTCATCACAAAACCTCTTTGGCTTGGATAATTTATTTTTTATGTAGCAGATTTAGAATCTTAATCTGGGAAAATTTAAATATTTTAATTAGTGTCTAAAAATAGTGACTATATCTTGAATTCAAATGTCAGAGACATTTTATATATAGAAGAAGATGAGAAGGAACTACATTACTGGGTTGGCCAAAAAGTTCATTTAGTTTTTTCCATATGATGGCTCTAGTAGTGGCTAGCTGTCTTTAAAGTCATTCAAAACAATTTTGTCAGGGTGTATTGTGACACTGTCATATCAGTGTGCACTAAAAAATCATCAAATTGGTGAATTTTTGTGCAGCCATCTTACTATTGGAGATGGAAGAAAATATGCAACATTTTGGCATATTACACTCTATTATTTCAAGAAGGGTCAAAATACAACTGAAATTCAAAAGAAGATTTGTGCAGTGTATGGAGAGAGTGCTGTGATTGATTGAATGTGTCAAAGTGGTTTGCCAAGTTTCTTGGTACTATTGACATTTTGGCCAAATAATTCTTTGCTGTGCAGCTGTTTTATGCATTGGAAGATATTTAGCAGCACCCCTGGCCCCTGCCCACTAGAAACCAATAGCAAGAGGTAGCCAACATCCTCAAAATATCCCAGTCAATAGTTTTTGATGAAAATGTAAAATGTTTCTTTTATTTTACATAATAAATGAAATGGGCTTTTTGGCCAAACTAATGAAACACCTTAATTGAAAAAATGTAAATATAATCTATGAGTATTAAGAGGCAGTTGATGCTGTGACGTTAGGGAATTATATATAATTAAATAAATCTTTTGAACCAGAGGGAGAAAATATTTTTACAAATATGAAAATATTTAAGGGAGACTTTCCTTGTTTGCTCTACTTGATTCAGTATCTCCTGTTTTTGTATGTTTACATCACATAAAAAATCTATGGACAAAAAAAAATGAAGCATTCCTATAGAAGTATTCAAAGGAGTAGTGCAAATTCCCCCAGCTTATTTTAAATAAGTCCACACTTGAAGATTTGTTGTATATTTGATGAATTAATCTCTAGTGTTTATAATACAATTATGGTAGCTGACTATAATGAATATGTTTAGAAATGTAGAGAAGGTTCTTGAAATCTATTTTCTCATAGAAGTAAAAATAATTTTAGCTCAAGATATTAGGGTGTCTGCACTTGTATTCAACTTATCTCTGTGTTATATCTCTCTTGAGTATTCCTTTCCTCTCTAACAGGATTCTCTTTAGAGTGATTAATAATAATAGCTGTTTGTGTATAGTTGATCTAAATCCAGAATTACTCTTGGGGTACATCTGCAGGTATATTGCTTTTATCATTTTGGGGCAGAATCTGCTAGTTCTTGATCTTCTGCTGTGAGTGAGTAAAAAATAATCCTGGGTAAAAAAATAATCCTGGGTAAAAAATAATCTTCAGGAATACAGAAAACTTTTTTGCAACAAAATATAGATCATGAATATGATTCCTAGATAAATAATAAATTTAAGGAATAGGGAAAACTTTTGTTCAAAAAAACATAGCTCTGTAGTGACTAGTAGCCTTTAATTATATCTGTGAATTGAAATACCAAATATTATAAATGACTACATGATCATACATGATGACAATTAGCAAAGAAATATGGAATCCTATGAATTATTAAGGTTTCAGAATAACAATAGACATTATTACATGTGGCTTCCTAGACAATAACCAGTTAAGTACTATTTATTTTACAGAAAGATGTCCATTTTTTTGGTATTTTTCTAGATTCTTCAACAAAATTATGCCCATATCTACTAAGTAAACTAGGTTTTCAGGACTGTACATCATGTTGAAATGTTTCTATTCTTGATAATGAACATCTTTAATTTAATAACAATGCAAATATAAAAAACTCATTCAATTAATACAGATTAAAAATTAAAATTTAATAAATACTCCTAAGTTTCTTAACATGGTACACAGCTGATATATATATATATATATATATATATATATATATATATATATATATAATGTGTTATATTTATTTCATAAATGATTCAATGCTTTATATAACTCTCCTTAAAAAATCTGATATCCATTCTCTCTGTTCTACCTTTTAAAATTTTAAACAGGTGATACAATTTCATGTTCCATACCATGTCTATTTTATTTTATTCTTTTATTGCTGACACTATTACAGATGTTCCTCATTTCTTCCCTGCACCCAGCCCTCACCCCGCCTTCTCAGCCTTCACCATATTGTTGTTTATGTCCATGGACTATGAATATATGCATATATGTTCTTTGGCTAATCTCTTTGAGTCTT
Organism: Artibeus jamaicensis; assembly: GCF_021234435.1. Lineage (NCBI taxonomy): Eukaryota > Metazoa > Chordata > Mammalia > Chiroptera > Phyllostomidae > Artibeus > Artibeus jamaicensis. Next base: position 6,746,240 of record NW_026521954.1, read on the forward strand.
CCCTACCTCCCTCCACTCTGAGACCTGTCAGTTGGTTTCATGTACCACCTTCCAAATAAACTGTGAACACTTCTATCATAGAGGATATTTTTCTCCTATAAATCTCAATATATAATGCAGTGGAGGGTAAGATAAATGTGTGTTGCGTGATTGAAAATGAATAAGCAAGTCCATGAATGAAGTTTTTCTTTATGCTTATTAGATGCTTTTCACTTAGGTTGTATCAGAATAATTTAATATTTTACTAGACTAGAGGAAAATCTGCCCAAGGAAGTTGTATTTTGGTGAAAGATAAATATCCCTAAGGGTAATGATGTCTCTAGAGAAAAGTCCAATGTAGAACTTTTCTCCCTCTTTTGAGTGGTAAATTCCTCACTGAGGAAGTTGGGATGAGTCATACTGAATACTGTCTGGCACAAACCAGGGGAATCCATCGTCAAAGATAACTTTCTCATACTTGATGCTAGCAGCTGATTTTCCGCATGAGAATTCCTCAGAAGTTTGATTCCATTGCTTTGTTTTCTGCTCTCTTTCTTTGTTTACTGTGCCAATAAGCAGAAGTAAAGTATAACATCACTGAAGTGTATGAAAAAAAGCACAAAATTGTTGCTGTTGAAAATTAATCTTCCAAGTTTCTTATTGGCAAGGATAAGAGAAAAGCTAAATGATAATCTATTGTATTTTATATTTTCCATGGGAAATGGAATATTCTAGCTTTTAAAAAACAGTTTTATCTAACCTGTGATCCAACTATTTTCAGAACTGTATTTGTATTATGGTTAATGAATAAAATCAACTAACAAATACCATACGATCTCACCTTTAACAGGAAGCTAAACAACAAAACAAGCAAGCAAAATAAAAATAAAAACACTGAAATAGAGAACAGGGGGACAGTGACCAGAGGGGAGAGGGGAGGAAATTTCAGGGGAAAAAGGGGAGGGATTTAGAGGAACTAGTATAAAGGACACATGGACAATAACTAAGGGGGGTGGAAATGGGAGGGAGGTGAGGAGCACAGGGTGGGGTGGGATGAGATTGGAGTAAAAGGCAGAAAACTGTACTTGAAAAGTAATTAAACAAAAATAAAATAAAATAAACTGGTGACAGACTCATGGATAAAGATAACAGAGTGAGCTGACAGAGGGAAGAGGGTTGGGGGCTGGGCTAGAAGAGAGAAGGATTAAACAAAGGGAAAAAAAAGAAGACTCATGGACAGAGCCAACAGTATGGTGATTGCCACAGGGAAAAGGGTGGAAGAAGGTGAAGGGGGATATGGTGATGGAAGGAGACAGGACTTGGGCTGGTAAGCACATAGTACAATATATAGATAATGTGTTATATAGAATTGTATACCTGAAACCCAGATAATTTTATTAATCAGTGGCACATTAACAAGTTCAATAAAAAAGAAGTTATTGCCAAGCATGGGGACCATCCAACTATTCATTATTAATAAAATAAAGTCATCATAAATTAATTAATTAATTAATTTAAAAAACTGAATTTTCTTGTCAAAAACAGTGGTGTGCCAATTAAATGTCATAAAGTGTCCTAGAAAAGCTGCTCATAATCTGTGCTTACTACACTAACATCATGGACCCTTTCTTCTGTTGTTAAACTTCCTAGATTCTTTCTCCCAGATGTCTACATTCTTCTATGAATAATTTAAAAAAGTAGATAATAGTAAACCATTTTTGACATAGTCTCTACCACAAAAATATTTTAAATTTAATTTTCATTCAGCAGCACTTTCAGGCCTTCCTTTCATCAAAATTTTATTAGGTGGTAGGTAAAATTAATTCCGTAGAACCAATACACAATAAATGTGCAATCAATGTTGTACTCACTGTAGCTATGAGATAAATTTTCTGATATTTTTTCTCAATGGAATATTTGATAAAACCAAATGAACCCATTATTCATAAAAAATTATCACAAAATAACACAATTTAACCAAGTGAATTCATAAATGCCATAATGGTGAGTTTTGGAAATGGCTATAAATTTTGAGATAGCCATTACTAGGAGTCTATCATGTGATAGCTACTCTACAGTTTTTTTTGGTTTTGTTTTTTTTTGTTTTGTTTTTTTGAGAGTGGGTCAACTCTGCTCCTTTTTTCCTTCATCTGGTCATCAAATCAGTCTGGCTGGCTTATGAATTTATGTCCTAATGACTCTCCTAGACTATCCAATGTATGTCATTGTAATAGCACAGGCATAATTAGTTTGATTCCAAGTAATTTATTATAAGTATGTATTCAAGAGATTGTTTGCTAGATAAAGAATCTCCTTTTATAAAAATATTTCATAAAAAATGTGATGTAATCTCCATAGTAAAGATGTGTAGAACACTGAAACAGTTGTACTTGTACTATAAACATTATATATATGTGTGTGTGTATATATATATATACACATATACACATATATATGCATATAAACACACATGCACACATATCCACTGAGGCTTATTAATGAAGTCCAGACTAGCTCCCCTGCCTGACATTTAAGAAGGTACCCCTTTATTATTAGCTAATATTATATGAATGTAGTTATATGAATCAATTTTGTCTAATAAAAGTCTTAATGTATTTATTTCTATTTCTGACCTCTACATTATATTTTAAGAAGTAAAATTAGTAGGCTCATAGAATGACTGAAAAACAGTGTAAGTAATTTGATATCACTGATAAATCCACATGTTGATTGTTTTAGTCTGTCCAGAAAGACAGTAGCAATCTTGAGGCTGCAAATTAGAACTACCATGTTCATTGTTAAAGTAGTCCCGGTGATTTGCGTAAGTATACACTGAACATGCTATGGTTAGGGGTACCTTCATTAGGTAGTAGTCTGATATTGGTTTGCTATTAATTTCAATAAGCACTTTACTTTTCTTATTACAATATTAACCTTAGCATGCATTTTTAAAATCATTTACCCATAATAAGATTTCAATAATTCAGCATGATTGAGCCCTAGTATAAACCATAATAACAGAGTTCACATACTACCATGGCTTTAGAACTATATTCCTTCTTCAAAACTTGATATATGGTCATAATTGTTTTAGAGTCATAGTCACTTGATATGTAAAAAAAACAAATACAAAAACAAAATTGTTTTAGAGTCATAGTCTCTCAAGTGACACGATATGTAAAAAGAAAACTAACAAACAAAAAACTTAGACATCCTCAGTTAGTATTCACTAATCTTTAATACGAGTTGCTGTTATATATTCTTTTTTTTATAGAAACTCAAATTTTTATTGCAGAACTTAACATTCCTCTGTATAACACTATAGAGCATTGGGTCATGATAGCTGCATCGCATTGAAATTGTGTCGAGAGGACAAATAAAGATATAAGTATCACTAACTAATAACTACAGAAACTGTTATATATTCTTGATTAAGTAGGTGACCTTGATTAGTGGCCAGAATGAAGATGTCAAATCACAGATATATACATGGCTAAGAGTTTTTTGCATAAATAAATTTCAAAGCTGAGGAATATGAGGGGAGGCCTCCAAAATGGAATTTGTTAATATAATATTCTGTACTTATTTTTATGTGTTTAAACTTCAGTCACTTCCAAAGTACTCTCCATTTGATGCAATACACCTATTGAGACATTTTCTACTGCTCAAAAACCGTATTTGAACTCATCAATATTGATGCACTTTAGTGCTTCTGCTGTTTTTTATTTCAACTCTTCCACATTGGCAAAACATTTCTCTTCGAGGACTTTTTTTATCCGAGGAAACAAATAAAGGTCACTTGAAGCCAAGATCGGGGGAGAGGGAGGGTGGAGCATGGTGGTAATGCTATTTTTGGTCAAAAACTGCTGAACACAGTGCAGTGTGGGTGGGTGCACCAGTAAATTGCCTATCATGAAATGGGTGAGCTCACTGAAAGAATCTTAAAAAAAATCACTGAAACGTAACACAGTCTCTCACAACAACACCAGCTGGTACACTGATACAGATGGGTTCCCAGAACACTCCCCTAGCAAGGGAAGCCTGTCCTACAAGGGGCCCACCGTCCAGAATTTTATTCCTTTTGTGTGTGTGTGTGTTGTGTGTCTGTGTATGTCTCCCCTTGTATTTTCCATAATAAGAAAAAGGAACTATTTGTTATTCTGCATAATGCTCTCTTATTCTGTTTCTTCCCTTAAATTTCACCATGATAACAAGTAAATGTTTAATTTCAGAAGTCCCTTTAACATTATTCTCAAGCATTAGGATAAATTGCCAAATGTACAGACAACATTTAACATAATGCCTAGCACATAGTAAGCATCTTGTTATATATTTTTATGACTGATTTTGTTCTTGATGATACTATTGGTATTAGTATCATTTATATTTGCAAAGAGCAAATAGATAATTATTAGCAAATTCAAGAATAAGTATCTATTGCTAATATACTTAAAATTATATGGACTTAAAAAATGTTCAGTAGCTAAGGGGAGAAGACATCCAATTATTCCCCTTTGCTAAAGACTTTTAAATTTCCATGTACTTCTCTGCTTCCTACATATTAATAGTAAGAAATATAAAGCTTACCTATTCCACTGTATAATTTGAAACTATGAAGTGTCAGAAAATGTACAGTGTTAAGGCTCATTTCAATTTCCAAAGAAAATCTTCAAGTATTCCAACATAAGATCCATTATAGTAAAATTTAGCTTCAAATCACTGCAGTGATACAATTCAAGCATTTTACTTATTTTCAAGACCATTTCTTCAGAAATTTCTCATTCTCAAATACAGCTACAATTTGCATGTGTGTGTGGTATGTGTACGTGGTTTTCTGATGTCACATAATATACAAAGGATATTTCATTCCACCCTATTATAACACTTTTAGTTTTTTCAAGTGATTTTATTATGATCCAAATTCTAGGAATTATTGTCATGATTATAGACATGTAAACATTTAAAATATTTTCATGTTTGGCCCACTGTCCCTAAATTTACTTCTGTGTAAAAAGCTTATGAACTGTTGAGAAAGTATACAGAAGAGATATAGTGTTATAAGGCAACACATGATTTGGATTCTGGGAGAGAGCCTGTCCCCATCAGGTTGCTATAGTGCACTCATGAGTTATTACCTCAGGCTAAGATGTATTAGAAACTGTCTCATTGTGGTTCGTGAACATTCTGATCATGTGCTTTGCCCTGTGGTATCAAAAGTCACTTAAAAAAAAAACCCAAACTCTTATTTGGCAAGAATTCAAGACACAGAAGCTGGGTTATCCTTCTTTCATTCATTCACTTAGATACTATTGGATATCTTCTAATTACTGATCTGGGCATTTAAAATGCATCTTTGAACAAAACTATCACACACACGCACACAATTGTGTCCTGCTGAGCTTTAAATAAATAGCATAATAAACAATAAATTTCATAACAACCTAGAAGGTTTTTGAAGTGAAAAAGGAAATGGAGCAGGGCAAGTTAACTCATCCACACCAACCTGCGAAAGGATGGGGGCAGGTCAAAAGTTCAAATAGAAGGGTTAAGGTGGGGGCTTTCTAAGATGCCCTTTGTATAAAGACTTGAAAGAGGAGAAGGAAGTAAGCAATGTGAATTTCCATGAAAGGTTCTGCCCAGGTCAAGGGGCATCCAGTGCAGGGGCTTTGTGGCTGAAACATACCTAGTGTATTGAGCACAACTTGGAGATGATGCAGATGAATCAGTGTCTAAATGGGGGAATAGTGGCAAACAAAGACAAAGAGGAAATTGAAGGTTTACTGGTGGTCAAATGCTGTAGACCACAGTGAGGTTCTTTACTTTGATTCTAAATGAAATGGGGAACATTTAAGGATTTTTAACAAAGGGCTGGCTTGATCTACCTCATATCTTTGAAGGATCACACTGGCTGTTATACTGGATATGGTTTGTATGAGCATGAGAATAGAAGCAGGCTAACTAGCTTAAAAGGCTTAACCAGGATGGTACCATTAGAGAAGCTGTAGAGGTTATGAAGTGGTCGTATTTTGGATATAATTGGGTGGCTGGGAATTAAGATGTGAGATAGAAAGTAAAGCAAAACTGAGTTTTGGTCTTATTAAATAGAGAATAAAGTGTCCATTAATTGAGATGGCAAACAATGAACCATCAAGATTTCTGCACTATAAAATGCCAGACTGTCAACTTTAATTATGTCAAATAATATGATTATTAATATTCATTTGGTAATTTAATTGATTTTCCTTTTACACTGCCAGCGCTCATTAGTGGATGCTGGACATTATATTTTGCTAACCTTTGGAAGATGTACTATTGTTTCTTATCTAAATGAGCAATTAACTAGTGGGCTGGTAAGATTTCTATATGAATTTTGCTTAGGTTCTGGTTCCCCAGGGTATTATTTATCATAGGCTCTAGTAGTCTAATAAAATCTGTGATTTTAGCCCTTGCTGGTATGACTCAGTGGATTGAGTGTTGACCTACAAACCAAAGGGTTACCAGTTCTATTCCCAGTCAGGACACATGCATGGGTTGCAGTCAAACACACATTAATGTTTCTCTCCCTCACTTTCTCCCTCCCTTCCCCTCTGTCTACAAATAAATAAATAAATGAACAAATACTTCTTAAAAAAAGAATTGTACATTTAAAATATATCTATTATACCTTCAAATTAGGTGGAAAATATAACTTTCATTAGAATGTCAGTTGACATATTCAAGACCTCTATAAAAATATCAAATGTGTGTTTTAAGTTTAAATTTTGATAAATGATATACTCTCTTTGAATCATATAATCACCTCTATTATGATATGTGTCTCATTCACTAATTCATAATTTAAAAATGCTTAAAGCCAAAGATATTTCTGAAGATTTTATGAAATAAGTTTCATAAATTTGAAATTTTTGAAATAAGTTTTTATAGTATTTTACTAATTTCAATATTGTGAATGACAATTGGCCTCCTGTTACAGTGACAAATAATTAAAGATGTAGTAAAGAGAATAGCAAATGCGAAATAAGCTGAAATATGTACTATTCCCAAATAATCAGAATCATTATCTGATGTAACTTATGGAGATAAAATATATCTTAAATCTAACAAAACTTAAACAAGAGGGCTATACAGTCAACTATATTAGACAATATACCCATGAGAAGCTGTTGTTTGAAAGCCTGTTGATCTCCTGTGTGAAGGGTAAAACCCATTTTAAAACATTAAAAAAATCTTAGAACATCTTTCTCTCTTTTTATATATAAACATCTGAGCTATAAATTTTGTGAGAGTGCCTTCACTAGGAAGAGATATCTGTAAAACTTCTGTAATGAGAAAACAAAAAGGAAATCTCTGTCTCTGTCTCTCTCTCTCTCATCTCCTTCCATATTTTAAGACTGCTCACCCAGCACTATTTTACACTTTCTCCATCTGTTTCTCTGGCTCAGTTCTGGGCATTGATAGATCTAAAGCAAGAGCCCACTCTTTGTCCAACAGGAATCCACAGTCAGCAACCTCATTTCTATTTTTGTCGTCCAAAAATGGACCAGAGAGTTTTGCTTAAGATAAGACACTGTAATTTGACTATATTTTATATGTATAGTGTTCCCCAAAAGGACATGTAAGAATATTACCTGAAAGTTTTGAGAAGATTAAGGGGGGAAAAGAAGAAGATTCCTTACTTTAGGAGGATGCCTAAGTCAATTAGAGGGAAGTTAATAATGAGAAATAAAAACTTCTCTTTCAGACCACTGAAATAAGTATCCATGTCTGAAAATACCTATCCTTTTATAATGTTCTTCTGTGGCTTCTAGCAAGAAAAACTTCTTCATATACTGACATACTTTTATATGCATGTAACTCTGAAGTACTATTATGGATCATGTGTATTTTCTAACATTTCCTAGCATTTTAATTTAGATTGACTTAATCCATTTTTAAAATTATGATTTCCCAACACACATGTAATACACAGGTTATTATCCAGTTTGTATTATGTTTGTTTGCCCATATAAATTTTTAAGTGCTGTTTTCATATCTATTTATTTATTTAATATCACTGAGTAAAGTTTTGCCAACTGTGCTTCTACTCACGTGGGCGCTACTCTATTTAGTTATTCAATATTTTTAAGCATTCTATATGTATTATCATAATGCCCATGCTAGTCACTGGAGATGCAGCAGTGTAAATAAGAGACATAAAACTTGTCCTACTGGGACTTTAAATATGTAAGACAAATAATCTCATACATATAATCAAAACATAACTAGGAATAATCTCCTAATTTCTGAAATAAAATACTAGGAAGATATATATATATATATATATGTGTGTGTATATATATTATATATATAATTATAATCATATATATATATATATATATATAATGCCATTAGGTATGCATAGAAAATATAATGTATCCAGGGAAATTTTTATATTTTTTCTAAGACAGTGGCATTTCAACTGAAAACTCAAATATAAAATTTTATAGGGGATAGAGGAAAAAGTAATTTATGGTTGAGAAATACCCTATGTGGAGGGAAAAAATAGCATTTGGCCTATCCACAAAGGTAAGCTAATTTGGAGTAAAAAGTTAGGCAGAGGCCACATACTTTATGATGTAAAATATGCCATTCTGGAAAGGCAAAGCTATGGAGACAGTAGGGAGATCAGTGGCTGCCAGGGGCTGGAGGCAGGGACAGGGAAGCCAGATTGAGGAGGCAGAGCACAAAGGATTCTCAGGGCTGTGAATGTATTTTGTATGATGCTGTAATGGTAGGTACATATTATTACACATTTAGTCAAACCCACAGAATGGACAACACCAACAGGGTACCCCAACGTAGACTGTGGACTTTGGGTGATAATGATGTATCAGCCCAGGTTTATGAACTGTGACAAAATGTACCATTCTGGTGAGGATTTTGAATAAAAGGGCGGCTATGCCTTTGTCAGAGCATGGACTATATGGGAAATCTCTATATTTCACTCAATTTTACTGTGATTCCAAAACAGCTCTGAAAAGAAAATTATTAAAAGCAAAAAAAAAAATGCATAGACCAAGAGGTCATAAGAAAGGAGAGTTAAAATTGTTTCTAAAATATTATAGGGACTAGCAAATTTTAATATACTGACCGTAAGATCATTGAATTCGTGTAATGATATACACATTCTTCTATTTTATTCTGGGAACAGATGGTGAGTGTATTGCAGGTGCTGAGGAAGAAAAAAAATGAAGGAAGGTTAGTTTGAAGAAGCTATCACACTAGACAGGAAAAGAAGTGAAGGCTGAAGACACTGGGAATTAGATTAACAGATAGATTTGTGAGCAACCCAGAAAGAAGTACACTCAGGATTTAGTGACAGAAGGGGTGTGGTGTGAGGAGTGGGGTGGAGTCAAAGGTGACAAGCAAGGCCCAGGCATTTGCACCAGGGACTGTGCCAAGGGAACGCTGTAAAAGAAGGAAACTCTGGCGACAGAAGGGAAGAGCTCTTGAGGTCACTTTTTCCAGTTTAGCATTAATTACTAGGAATCTGCACACAGTGTACTAGTAAATAAAGAATCACAGATAGGGTCTGAAGCTGAAAATTAAAAGAAAGGACTTCAACAGAGCTTTGGTTTAGGGGAAGGAGCTCTGATCCAGGTATATAGATGAACCAATGACATCAAATGACCCTATTCAAGACATTTAATTTTGCCAATTACTTTTGTTCTGAGAATATATATGGTTGATCATGCAATTCGATCTTTTTGCTATTATCAAACTAATGCTGAAAACTTTCATTTAGCTCGGTTTCTTAATTTCTGTAATTAAAAATTGAAGATGAAATGTATAGCATGGTGACTATAGATAATAATGCTATATTGTACTTTTGAAAATTAGAAATTTCTCACTATTAGAAAAGAACTTTAACTTGGTGTTAGTGAATGTTAATTTATTGTAATGATCATTTTTTATAAGATTTTATTTATTTATCTTTAGAGGGGAAGGGAAGGAGAGAAACATCAATGTCTGGTTGCCTTTCGTGCGTCTCCTGGTGGGAACTGGCCTGCAACCCAGGCATGTGCCTTGACTGGGAATTGAACTGTGATTGTCTGGTTCACAGGCCTGTACTCAATCCACTGAGCTACACCAGTCAGGGTGCTGTAATGATCATTTTAAAATGTGTCTATACAAATACCAAATCATATTGTTTACACCTGGAACTAATATGTTAGTTATACTGCAATAAAAAAGTAATAAAGTAAGCATATAATCCAGGTTCCCTCTTCCATGGCAAACTCATTTGAATGTACTTGATGCTGATAGAGTGGTTTGGTAAAGGATTTTGAAACCATGACCAGGCACAGAGAAGTCTCCTGATTCTAAGTGTGGGAGGAAAACATGATGGAACTAGAAAAAGTCCAGTATTTGCCATTTCAAGACAAGGTTTTATATTTCTGTCTCTATATATTTATGGCATATTTTGAGCCTTTATATAAATTTTAGGCCATTTCAAGTTCATACAGCCAAATAAAGCACATGTTACGTGAAGAAGTATTTTGAAAACTGAAGAGCACCTAGGACATCATTATCTGTCACCAAGTTTCTAAGAGTTCACAAGAGTTCACAAAAATGATTGCTCCTAGCAACAGGTCTCCATGTATCTAAGGAAAGCCTTCTATTGTGGCACAAGCTTCTTTCTCCAGAACTCACTATAAGGAAAGGTGAGACAAGTTGCCCCATTTGTGAATAATGAAAGAAAGAAAGGTAGTCTTTCAGCCTGCCTCAGTGTATTTGTCAACAAATATCTAATTTTTAGAAATGTATGTCAAAATCATCTGTAAGAAAACCTGGCATAGAACTAGAGAAGAGTTAATTATTGATTATATAACAGTAATTTCTGAAAACTTTTTTGGAATTAAGTGAAAGAATGTATAAAACAATCTTATGTATAATAGAAATAAGGGCATTTGTATAGGACTCTAAGAATTAAGAGGCCGAAGAATTCATAGACACAATCTGAACACCTGCCTCTTAAAAGAAATCACCAGATCTAAATCTCTCTGGTGTCTATGGGGTACTGTTGTAGTGCAATAATTTCCAGCTCACTCAATCCATACAGAAAAAGAAAACTACGTGTGCAATTTTGTGTAGTAATACAAGATTTATTTCTATATGCAAATTATCAATATCAGAGAAGCTCTGATCTCACTAGAGAAGAATGAAGTTCCTAGCCAGGTTTCTGTAGGACTTTTTGTTTTGTTTCCTCTTTGACTTTGCTTGTTTATATTTTTTATTTTTCTTGAAGTTTTCATAGTGTCATTCTGTGACTCAGGCTATTCCCATCTGTGTCATTGTTTGCTGAGTTACTATTTTTTTTCTAGGTATCTGTCTTTTGATATCTTATTGCACCAATAGTCCTTATTTTTTCTTATCCTTAAATCATTTTTTCTTAAAATAACTTTTAATAATAATTTCACTCTCTAGCATTCCTTATCTCTGCTTTTTTTTATTTTACACAATTTAACCAGGCACTTTCCTACCAGAAAACACCTTTCTGGTCCCTCAATGTCTAACCTTCACCCAAGTCTTTCTCCTGGTTCAGTCATATTTTCCTTGTTAGCTGATGCCCAAAGACACAGTGAAGTTAGCATGAATGGAAAAGAGTCTGATCAATTTTCCCTAAGTCTCATTTTCTTACATGTTCTCAATTTCTGTGCCATAGAAAATGAGTTTCTCTCATTTCTAAATGCCATTCTCAAGTGCTCTAAATCTCTATTCATGGTATATGTAATGCTGAGTCAAATCTAATTCTTAAATTAAAAACCTTTGAAATCTTATTTCTTCTTCTGTGGGTCACACCAGTTCCCTCCACTGTCTTCTTTGGCCTGAGCTATTGTGACAGGATTTTAATACATTTTCTGCTTTATAGTCTAATTTCCAACAATTCATTCTCTATATAGCAGACAGAGTCCTCTTTATACAAAGAAAATATCAGTCACCTTCATAAAACCATTCTAAAAGTTCAAACATCTGCTTATATTTTAAACCAGTATCTCCCTAATCTTTTAAATCTTTCAGTTTATCAATCTCTGGCCACCTGGCTTGTGTGGCTCAGTAGATTGAACACTGACCTGAAAACTAAAGGGTTGCAGGTTTGATTCTCAGTCAGGGCACGTGACTGGGCTGCGGACCAGGTCCCCAGTGGGAGGTGCACAAGAGGCAATCACACATTGATGTTTCTCTCCCTCTCTTCCTCTTTCCCTTCCCCATCTCTAAATATAAATAAATAAAATCTTAAAAAACACAAATCTCTGGCCAATGTCTACCTTTCCAACGTCATCTCCTGCCACCTTCACCATTTCTCTCTCCCTTTGTCTCTGTCACACCACACAAACCCAGAGGTGGGCAAAAGTAGGTTTACAGTTGTGAGTATGTAAAGCACAGTTTATTCTTGTATCATTACTGAATATTGGCCTAGTTTTGCCCATCCCTGTATGTACCACGTCACTTTAAATTTCAGCCCTCATTGCACTACAGTAAAATCGATAGCAATGTACTGCAATGCTTGATTCCTGAAGTGACTTATTCTAATCTCTGGACCTTACCGAAGGCTGTTCTTTCTGCCTAGAACATTTTCTGCTCCTACTTCCTTCCCTGCTCAGCTAAATTTTTGTTCTCCTCTGCTCTGCATGTGTAATTATTCCTCTAAGTTTTTGTCTATACTCCTGCACCAAGACTGTAATTTATCTTCTTCATTTCCATTATACCCATGTTAACAATTACTGCAGTATTTCCAAACTATATTATAGCTATTTCCTTGTCTTTATCTTCTCTTACATGGGTTTCTATTAGCATTGGAACTGAATGATTTTGAGATTTTTAACCACATAGGTAATCATATATCATATCCTATTAAGACCTATTATGTTAATAAAGCTTGACAGCTTTCTAGCACATTAATTGATTAAAAGTGCTTTTTATAGCTTCATAAAGTTCAGCAATTTTAATTTATTTTCCATGTACTATAAGATTGTTGTCAGGTATTTTTAAATTTCTACTTATTAATATGAAAGGAAATGTTGTACAAATATATTTCCTATTTGATAGAAATGGTTAGTCTTGTATATAGCCACATTTTATTATTTACATTTATTAATGTAAATAATTTTAAATGATTTAATTGTGCTTTATAAGTATTCAATTTTAGTATAGAAAACATGGCATTTTTTTCAATCTGACATTTGAGGTTTGTCTAGAAGATATCCATTCATGTAATATGAAAAACAGAGACATTTATTGAAGAAGATACAAGATACAAGAAACATTATATCTAGGATAATGACACCTCAGTCTCCTTCAAAGTAGGCACCTTGGGACCTCACACAGTTCTCTAATTCTCTAGCACTTGCCTTGCTGTGTTTTCTTGATTCTCATCAAGTCTGAAATCTGTTCCCTTTCAAATGTGACTTTAGTTTGGGGGAAAGCCACAAGTCACAGGGCACCATATCTGGAATGTAAGGAGGCTGACTCACCTGGGTGTTTCACCAAACAGCTCTGCAGGTACATTGCCATGGCAGAGCTGCCAGTCACCAGTTGCCCATAACTGTGGCCTTTTGAATCATCCGAGTAGTTTCTGTGGAAGTATGTTCAAGCTTAATGCAAAATTTGATGCAGATTCATTGCTGTACTTGCTCAGTCATTTTGGATGAGGCAGCTGCACAATATACATGCTCACTCAGTGGTGTCCACCACTCCCACTGACTAGTACTAGTCAGTGAAGAGTACTACTTCAGCACTAGTGAAGTTGTCATTGTTCACATACGCACATTCCAGTCCATTCTTCTTGGATGCCAGATGACTGCATTTTGCCATGTACAATGCAATTTTTTCCCCAATTTTTGAGAGAAAAATAAGGAATTATATTACACATGGGTAATACCTGTAATACCTTGTATCTGTTCTTGTGTTTTGTAGTTATTTGTTACATAAAATTTTCTGTGCCATAATATGTTAAAAAATGAATGCTAAAATTCCTTCATAATACAAAAAAACAAGTATCTAAATATAAATAAATAATTTGATTAAATTAAAAAGAAAGATTTTCTTCCTGAAATTTTGGATCAAAAACATGGGAGCACATTATTCATGGCAAAATATGGCACATCAATGTTGCACAAACCATTCTCATTATATTAACAGTGTCTCAACTTTTGCTGACAGACCTCATATATAGATTGAGTTCACAACTCATGGTAATAGGACATGCAAAAAGTTTAATGGCATATGTGAAACTACTTCCAATTGTTTCTGAAGTCAGTGAGATTTTGCTGAAATTTTGGTCAAAGGAATAACACTAAGAATAAATAAATCTTACTTCCTTCTTATATTCTATTAAAACAAATGACATTCTGAGCTATTCCACTAAAGAATTACAAAATTAAAGAAAAATAAATTTTTTACTTTGTTGAAAATCCTTTTCCCAGTTAAAAAATAATTTATTTAAATCAGTAGTAATCAAAAATTTTCCTTTCTTTTTAAATTTATTTTCTATTTTGCAATGTTTTTTTCCATAATATTTAAGTTTTTCGATGTTTAGAATAACTATTTACTGAACCATTAATTTGAACACTAGTGATGTGATGTACAAGTGCTGCAGTCAAATTCTTAAAAACCAAAGATACAGTAAAGTAGCAATAAAAAATGTGATTACCTAGAATCATGTTCTTGAGAATCTGGTACCAGATTACCAGAACTGATTCTGCCCTTTATCTGATGCATGCACTGGCTTGTAGAGCCTGCGGCATTGTAGTGGCCTGCCCAGGAGGGGAGCTAGGTGGTGAGTCAACAGGATCAGGGAGAGCAAGTAACTAAGTAACTGAGGAGTAAGAACAAAGAAATTTGTATTAACTCCTATCAGCAGTTCCCTTTTCTTGCTTCTGTAAGCTGCTTCCTGCTTTTGCACCAGAAGTAAGGGTCCGAGTGACAGACTGCCCCCCTCACCCTATATAAGCCATTATTCCCCACTGACTGGGGCCCAGAATTTGGAGACTGACTCCTCTGAGTCCTCGCGCGTGAAAATAAACTTCCACTCTGTACACCCAAAAGCAGCTGAGTTGTTTTCTGTAACAGCATCATGGATGGGATTTGAGGCAAATTCACATGGACCACTGAGTCCTGTGGAAGAAAAGGGACTGCACAGCTACTCCCTCAAGGGGGGAGCGCCTCAGAGCGGCTTGGCCACCCTCTCAAGGGGAGAACGCACTGACCCTTGCCTAGAGAGGCTTTTATTAAATGTAATTTGCGCAGGAATACAGGTATAGCTCATTAATCATTGTTAGGCAGTAAGGATCAAACAGTAAATAGCATACAAAGAACTATTAGGGCTTCTTCTGAGTCAGGGTCTATATCAGCTAAAAGGCTACAAAACTTTGGGAAACAAACTCATTTCCTGCTCGGGCCTTTATCATTTAACTAAGAGCATTCTTAGTAAAGCAGGCTTCACAGGATTTTACATATCCTTTCTCAGCACTGATCACCTGAGGAGCCTGCCCTTTCCAGCACAGGGCTGCACTGCCCTCTGTCATTATTTCAGGCTTAAGTCAGGCAGAGGAGGCAGATAGCCAAGAAATTTTAGGAGACTTCTCGAGGACAGAATGAGGACTCAGGCTTTGTCAAAACTGAGGGGCGAGGGTCTATCACCCCTTTCTCCACAGCCCCCCAAGTGCTTCCCTGGGGCCTCCACGTGATCATGCCTGTCAGGTTGTTCCCCCCTTTTCCAATGATGGAATCTTATCCATCATTAGGTAACTGATCAAGCATCGGGGGCCAATTATGGATGAAGGGGCAGAAGCAGCACTCCTGACAGGGAGATAAGCTTTGTCTCCTTAGTGGCTTATGGTCCGAAGGTCACTCACTCAGCCTTAGCCATGGGAGGGAGAGGGGTTACACTTCCTGAAACTAGGCAGGGCAGTTCCCAACACTTATCTATACTAACAGGACCCAAAATGTAGTCCAAAGACCAGTGAGGGTAACTAAAAACTTTTCAGTCCTTGACAACTTTTCAATTTTTGACAACTTTTCATCCTTTAGCACATGTCTTTTCGATACACTGTGTTACAAAACAGGAAGTATGCAGTGAGAAATGTCTAATGTACACCGGAGTATGATAAATGCTTCAAGGAAAATTACTTAGGTGATACTTTGACTTGTAAGTTGAATGAACAACTTTTTTCAAAGAACATGACTACCACTTTTACTCAAAGGAATGACAACCCAATAAACACTAGTTACACAGACTTAGCCAGTGGGTAGAAAGATTCTCAGATTGTGGAAAAGAAATGAAATGAGCCTGTCTCCTCAAGCAATACAACAGAAAGCTAGTTGATGCCAATGATAAAATTTGAGCTTTCGAGTAAAAATCAGAAATTTGGGAAACTTTTATTTGCAACTATCAGCTTGACAGCTTTCTAACACATTGATTTGATGCTGATGTTGATAGTAAATTATAAAAATCGGTCTATTTTTCTTAAAGCCTAACAAAAGAAGTTGACAACTAAGGACCTGTATAACTGAAGATCCAATATTTTTTCAATTCTTTATTCTTTTATTTTTAATTATTTACTTTAAATTACTTTTATTATACTTTTCCCATTACTGTTTATCCCCTATAAACCTTCTTCCACGTCCACTCATCTCCCCTCCCCCACTTGATCACCACACTGTTGTCCATATCAATGAGTCCTTTCTCCTTTTTTTCTAAATGATGAAGTACTTGCTACAAAACCAGATATGGGTAAAATATTTATGCAAAGTGAGGTAAAGACATGAATTTTAAAATACATAGTATGGAATGTTCACGATATAGTTTCACCTTCCACATGGCAACTGACCTTTAAGAAAGTATCACTTACTAAATTTCAGTGTAGTATTAAAGGAGAATATACATAATTATCTAGAAAGACTATTAAAATGTTTGTTCATTTTTTAAAATATAAATGTATGAGACCATTTTTCTTCATGTACTCAGCCAAAATTATTCCATATAACAATGGTTAATGAATAAGTAGATAGGGAAATCTGCCTTCTTCTAGGAAAATCGAAGCAAGATGCTAAAGAGAATTGAAAAAATGTCAAAACTATAATGATCTTTTCGGTACTGTTTTTACTTTGTTAAAAATCTGAAATTTTGGCTAAAAATGATGAGTTTATTGGCATTTTAAACTATTGTATCCTAAATGTTATGAAAATTTATCAGTTTTAATTTCTAACTGAGTAAGCATAAAGTGATATAACAAGCATAAACAAAGCTGTGTGGGCTTTTTCAGAAAAAAAATGATTACTAAGGAAGTCTGAGAATGACCAATGTATACGTACTATCTGACATATACATGAAACCAATGATAGTACCTATATCATATTGGAATTGAATATGTAGATAAATGTAATGTTTTAGAGCATTAATTGATGAAAACCTATGTTAGAACCTTGAAGCACCTAATAGAATAAATTATATATAGCTATGATTAAAGCGTTATAAAAATTGTTCTTTTTTAGACAGACTCTACCAGATATTGACTGAACAAAATTAGAGTTATTTTAACAGCATGAAATTAAAACAGGCCAAAACAAATAATCAGTAAAACAGAAGAGATAGTCTGGAAAGAGCTATCACAAATATTAAAGATATTACTACAGTGCAGCAAGAGAGAAATAAATACTTCAGTGTGTGGTACTGGGGCGATTGGATATTCAGAAGGAATCAAAAGTAATTCTTGTCCCTACCTCTCTCTGGCAAAAAGAGAGGCGGGAGGGGGGAGAGAGAGAGAAAGAGATCAAGAAAAGAAAAACTCCAGATAAAAAGTAAAAAATAACAAAATGACATGCATTCTTTTTACAAACATAATTTCAATGAAAGGAGTCAGATACCAAAGATAAGGAGTCAGAGACAACAAATACATCGTATGTGATTCTATTCATATAATATTACCAAAAAAAAGACAAAACTTGTCCCTGATTTAAATCCTCAATGGAGGACATGTTTATTGATTTTAGAGAGAGAGGAAGGGAGGGAAGGAGAGAGGCAGAAAAAAATGGATGCTGGAGGGAAACGTTAGTCTGTCACCTTTTGTGTGGTGGACCAAACCAGCAACCTAGGCATGAGCTTTGACTGGCATTCAAACGTGAAACCTTTTGGTTTTATGGAATGACACTCCAACCGACTGAGCCACACCAGTCAAGGCCTAATACATTGTTTTAGATTTTAAGATTATGGTTACTTTGGTAAATTTGCCTAGAAGGAGGCAAATTTTGGGTTTATGGTAAAGTTTGTTTCTTGATCTGGTTGTTAGTCAAATGGGCATGCTCAGTTTATGAAAATGAATCAAATATACACTTATGATTTCTGATTTTTTTCTCATTAAACATTATACTTCAGTAACATTTTAATAAAATGGACACCCTAGCTGTTCATATATAGGAGAGCACAGAACATTAGTAAAAGTATGTACCATTATTTCTTTTAACATATCTTCTTTTGAAAACATAAATATATAAAGAACAGAAGCATATAAAATGTTGCAACATGATGCTGTTTTCAGCTTAGATTTGCTACATATTCTCCTTAGACTACAAAACTACTCGGATTTGGTTTTGACAAAGTGCTTGCATTTTGGGTAATAACAAGAAAGAGAGTTTCTAGCACCTTAATTTTATTTGACACAGGCTTAAGAATTTTTCCAAATTGTTCAAATGCTGATAATGTATGTGTTGATAGTAATTTTTATCCTGCCATTTAAATAGCTTATATTAAATAGCTTTAGAGAATTTTATATTTTGATTGAATGATGAACAGGTTTAATGATAATATTACTGATCAGAATATGTAAAAATCAAATACCAGAGGCATACAGATAAAATAATTTCAATTTTAGTTTTAATTACCCAATTTGTTTTAATATTACACACCCACAATGAAACACATAATACATATATATGCCTGCACACAGAGTACACCAATACACAGGCTAACCAAATTTCTATGTCGTCATTATGTACATCCCCTTCTTCTTTTTTTAACCAAATATGCATGGGAATGAACAAATAATATTATTTAAAGCTATAGAAAGAAATGAAAGAGGTGAAAAAATATCCCTCTCAGAGCTTTGTTCCAAGTCTCAAAATGAACTTGTGGGAACTAGACTGACTTATGTCTCAGGCTCCATGTGCCTGAAGTGGTTAAATGTAAACAGCAGATTACACCCCAACACTAGTCCAAATCTGACCTTTCTTTGAAACCACACCACCACAGGCCTCAAAGAGGAGCAAATCAAAGAAGGGAGACAGAAATAAGAACACTTGCTATTGTGCCTGTGAAGGAACTGGTCTACAGTACCCATCTAGTGATATCTCAAGAAAGTGAAATATGGTGACCTGACTGATTTTTATCTCATCATCCTTGGGAGGAAAGAGCAAACCTTGAAAAGAAAAAATACATACACACTCACACACATATATACACATATGTAACTAGGATGCTACCAAGTATCTCTGCTTTTTACTCTTCATTATAAGCAATTTATTAAGGCCAGCTTATGCTCAAGGGAGAGGAATTCCATCTCCTCATTTTAAAAATAAAAATACTAAAGAATTTGTGGGTATATTTGTAAATCACCACACAAAAGGAAGGAAGGAAGGAAGGAAGGAAGGAAGGAAGGAAGGAAGGAAGGAAGGAAGGAAGGAAGGAAGAGGGAAAGGGAAAGGGAAAGGAAAAGGAAAAAGGAAAAGGAAAAGGAAAAGGAAAAGGAAGAGAGAGGAGGAGAGGAGGAGGGAGGCTCCAGCACCGGTGACAATAACACTGACCGAAACGTGAAAAACAAAATAAAAAATTTTGGAACTAAATAGGATGAATCTCTGAGATAATTGACTACACTACTCTATTTTTAGAAATCCATTTCATTATTGAAGGATTCAATATGTAAGGGTATATATGTGTATATATACACAGATACATAACATTTTATACAAGGAAGATATTCACAACATTCATAACTCATCCATTGCATGATAAATGTTAATAGAAATGAAGCTATGTAAAATGCAGTGAGTTTTTATCTTTTTTATGTAGACCAATCAGAAAAGACCACTCTGATTAGGAGCTATTTAAGCAGGCACCTAAATGGAATGACAGATTCAGTTTTGCAAACATCTACACAAAGATAGCTCAAGCTAAGTGGAGGTTAGAATGTGTTTGATGTATTCAAAGTTATGTTTTGAATATGGTTAGAATAGGTTTGATGTGTTCAAAAAAGCATAGCTTGAGAGGTAGCACTGGGAAAAAGAGCACAGTGCAAATGGGATAAAAGGAAATCTAAGGAGTGATGGTGTGTGTAGGTGTCAGGCAAGAAACGGAGTAAAACAGAGCAGGGCTGGGTTGTGAACAAGTGAAGGCAAATGAGATTCCAGGTCAAATAGCAAAGCCCTTTAAAAATTTGGGGCAGAAATATGATGATGTGACTTTATTCACATTTTCAGAGACTCACTCATGTTCTTGTATATAGATTTTAAGAGACCAAAAGAAAAGCAGGGAGATCATTTGGGATGCTATTGCTGTATTTCGTG
The DNA here is from genome assembly GCF_021234435.1 of Artibeus jamaicensis. Classification (NCBI taxonomy): domain Eukaryota; kingdom Metazoa; phylum Chordata; class Mammalia; order Chiroptera; family Phyllostomidae; genus Artibeus; species Artibeus jamaicensis. The sequence goes on from NW_026521954.1 coordinate 6,766,817, forward strand.
TGAAAAATGGTGTGCCTTTGACTAAGAAGGGGTGAAAAGTGGTTGTATTTTATATAGATTTCCAAGTTAAGAGCAAAATTTGTCAATACATCTTTGCAGAGATGTGAAAGAAGTGGAAATTCACATATGACCTAAGGGTTTTTGGCATAACGACTCAAAAAATAGAGCTGTCATTTACTGAACTGGGAAAGATAAGGAGAAATTTAGGAAAGGTCAAAATTTCTATTTTGGGCACAATAAGAATGAAGTACCTATTAGATACAAAATTGAAGTTATCAAAAGACTACTTGAATATATTGCTCTGTAGTTTAGAGGTGAGATTCAGCCTTGGAGGGAAAAAATGAAGCTGTTATAATATAGCTTGTCTTCAAAACCCTGGGACTGAATGGAATAAGAGAAAGGGTATAGCTAACAGAGAAAGTTTTTGAGGCTTAGTTCAAAACTGAAGGCTGCAGTTGCAGAACCATCCACAAAGGTCATGGAGACAGTTAAGTAGGAAAGAGGAAGATAGTGGGACTGTAGAGATCAAGTGAACAAAAGAGCTGCAATAAAAAAAGGAGTAAAGACTTGCCAAGATGCTACGTATAGTTTGAGCATCATGAAGCTGACAATTTAGTATTGGCTTTTCTGGTAAGGTAGGAGCCGAAGTTACATTGGAAAATGTGCAAGGGTGAAAGGAGGAAAAGTCAATGAAGAGAGATGATAGAACAGCTTAGATAATAGACATTGTCAACATATTATTAGCTTTGTATTAGAACATGAACTAGTTATTCATGGTGTGAGCTTGAAAAAGGTTTAAGTAAAATTTTTTAGTCATTTTTATTCTTATTGTATTACAGCGCCTCAATTTCCCCCCCTTTGCTTTCCTCTGACCATCCCACCCCCTGTCCCCACACTGTTGTTCATGTCCATGGGTCATTCACACATGGTCTTTGTCTAGTCCCTTCCTCTTCTTTCCACCATTTCCCCCCTCCCTCCTCCCCTCTCATCACTTTGAGTCTGCTCCATGTTTCCATGGCTGTGATTCTATGTTGTTCGTACACATTGAGCATTTTGGATATCTTTATTCCATATTTGCCTAGGGAAGAAAGTGGTATAAATTTTTTAAGAAGTTATATATTTATATTAATTGTGTGCACCTGTATGCTGGTAAAGGAGTTGGAGATTTGTATAGTAAACTGTTAACATTTTTGCTCTTGAGGTAGAGGTGGTCGGGTAGGAGAGAAGAAGAGGTCATTGGCTTTTTAATTGTTGTTTAATTGACCTTCATGTTTTCTGGCTGATTTTATGGCATCTGCATGGCTCTTCCACATTCTAACAAAATCTAACATAGGTAAAATAGACTTAGAGACCAATTGTTTATGCAGTTCTTTATTCAACGCATAGATATTTAGTTGGCCAGGAAATGCACCAGGGATACAGCCATGAACGAGACTAACACAGTTGCTGCGTTCATGGAGCCCACATTCTAGGGCGGTGGTTCTCAGCCTTGGCCACATGGTACAAGGGCTACAAATGAACAGTCTGGTTGCATAGGCCTTACCATGGAGCAAATGATACGAGCTCTTGGGATTGAAGTTGGAACAGCTGTATTTAAAAAAAAACACTCCTTAAGCTATTATGTTGCATTGAAAGTTGAGTATTGCTCAAAGAAATCTTTAGGGTTTGATGAATAACCTAATCCTGTAAAAAGAGTATTTTAGAGAAAACCAGCATGCCCTTTCACAAACTTACCCTGGCTGACTCAGATAAATGAATAACAAAACTTCAAAACTTGCCCTTAAGATGTTCTTGCTTGAATTAATGAATTAGTATCTTGTGTATACTTTTAGTATGAAAAATAAACATAAAATTTCCCATTCTAACAGTTTTTAGGTAATCAGTAGTTAGTATGTTTTTGTTTGTTTGTTTTTTAAATATCAATGTATGGTTGCCTCTCATGCCATACATTGGTTCCCTACTGGGAACTGTCCTGCAACCCAGGCATGTACCCTGACTGGGAATCAAACCATGATCCCTTGGTTTGCAGGCCCATGCTCAATTCACTGAGCTACACCAGCCAGAGCTAATTACTATGTTTTTAAAGTAAGAAACAACCTGGCTGGTGTAGCTCAGTGGATTGAGCACGGGCCTGTGAACCACACGATCACGGTTCGATCCCCAGTCAGGGCACATGCTTGGGTTGCAGGCTGGTTCCCTGCAGGCCATTTCCCAGCAGGGGACGCACGAAAGGCAACCATACATTGATGTTCCTCTCCCTCTTTCCTTCTCCCCTTCCCCTCTAAAGATAAATAAATAAAATCTTTAAAAATAAATAAATAAGAAACAGTTTGGGAACTACCAACAACTGTGTACTACTTTCTGCGTGTGGTAGTGACATCTAACAAAAAGTTGATTAGATGTCACTAAAAAAGTCCATTGTTAAGTCTCTTTTGGTTTTTACCTATTTATGCTTTGCTCTCTGTACACTACTAAACGGATTGTATAAAATCACACTGTTACTAAAAATTATATCAGTATAAACCATAGAATTGTAGTCCTCTTACAATTTGATAAAGGTCATCAGTAACAAAATAATTACTACTTTATGAAAATTATATACCAATCATTCATCGTTTCTCAGGTTTGATAGTGAAAGTCTTCATAAAGTTTATCTTCTCAAACATTGCTTCTATTTATTTTTTCTTGTTTATAAATAAACATACTTTATGCCAGATAGATGAGGTGAATCCAGAGAGGCCCTGGTTACATGCAGAAATTGAGAGGAACGTCTAGGTTTCTGAGTACAGTTAACCCATCAGTAAAATCAGCTTGAACTCTGTGGGTCCACTTATAAACAGATATTTTTCAATAAATACTGTAAATGTATTTTATCTTCCTTATAATTTTCTTAACGTTTTCCTTTCCTTAGCTTACTTTAAGAATACAATATAATATAAGATACAAAATATGTTAATCTACTGTGTGTTCTTGATGAGTCTTCTGGTCATTAGTGGTATGTCAGTAGGTAAATTTAGGGGGAGTCAAAACTTATGCATAAATTTTTAACCACACAGAGAGGAGTCAGTACCTGAAACCCCAGCATCGTTCGAGAGGCAAGTGTACTGTGTTTTTCTTCTGTGTGCACAAGTTCCTAAGAAAACATTCCTTTGTATTTCAGCAAGTCACTGTATACCTAATGATATTAGACTTAGTGTTTCAGCTGTATTTTTTTTCACCAATGCTGTTGTCTTTTTCCTCTCTCAACTAGCTTACTTTTGTGCCTTCTCACTTTTTTTTGCTTTCTCTCTTCTCACAAAGTTGCGATGCTCTACTTGCGTTTCTTTAATTTATTTTCCCAGCAAGATGGTCTTTGGCGGCCAGCCAGCCTGTTTGAAGGAGACAAGCGCTCTTTTTGCCTGCAATGTTGCTGTTTTCTGTTCTGAAGTCAAACAGAGAGTATATTCTGCCAGCATTTTTTCCAGCTCATTTGGATAGAGATGTTTCTTCCTCACATTTCCTTCAGAAAGTGACTTGGAGCAAGCTTAGCCTGTGGCAGTCAGCTGAACTTCGTGATTGGATCTGGGTTTCCAGTTCAGTTGTGTACTAATTTAATCTGCTGACCTTTATGACTTTCTTCCTCGTTTTCTAAAAACACATAATATGTTCAAGAGTTTTCAATCTCTTGTGGCGTGAAATGTTGTAGAATACATCCAAACAAAATCAAAGGTATACGATCAAATAATACTATAGACTCTGCGGAGAAATTAAGTAACAAATTAATATTTTTTAAATGTGCATGATAATGTCCCTGGCTGATGTGACTCAGTGTTTTGAGCACCAGCTTGTGAACCAAAGGGTCTCTGTTTGATTCCCAGTCAGGGCCCACACCTGGGTTGCGGGCCAGGTCCCTAGTTGAGGGTGCTTAGAAGCAACCATGCACTGATATCTCCCTCTCTCTCTTTCTCCCTCCCTTTCCCTGTCTCTAAAAATGAATAAATAACATCTTTTAAAAAATGCACATGATAATGACGAGCAACGGCCTGAGGACAAAGCAGCTTCACACAGTAACTTAATGGAAAGACAGGAGTGTTTCCTTTTTAAGCTCTTTGTTTTGAGTAACTAACAATTTGAGTGCTGCTCAAAGCCCCTCGTAAAGAAATGACTAAAAGCTATAAAGCAACAACAATAATGCAAGCAAAACCATTCATGTGATTTCTCTGTGAGTGGCTTGCTTTAATAGATATGTATACATGTTTAATCTTTCAATTAAGAGGGTATTCATCAGTCTCTCTCTGGTTGTTGGTGGGCTGGATAAGGGTAGAATCCACTGAAGAAGGAAGACCGTGGTCCTCAGCAGCCTGTGTCCCAGCCCAGAAGCAGCACTGGAGAAGCCTCCATAACAACTGCTTCAGACCCCCTGAAAATCAAGTGGGCTTGGGTTTGGACGTTCTCAGTAGGAATGGTTACAGGAGCATCAGAGGATGGAGAGATGATGTTAGGTGGCTGATAGATCTTTAGGCTCGGCTATGTTCCTAGATAAAAACTGGGTTCATCTGAAACCAGGGAAATGAAACTTCAGGAGACTGAAACTAAATCTGAATTTCTTTCTAGAAACTTTTTTTCCCAGCCTTGAAACTCTTGGTTGCTTTAAGTCCAGAATATACAATAGATGACAACATTTTTTTTTTGTATGTAAGGTGTAGATGACCCTTCAAATTAAAGATGAAAGCTAGATTTTTTCACCAGAAATGGTTTACAGAATCAACTTGCAAACATGTAACAGTCAGCAAATAAAGGAAAGTATAAATATTTTATTTTTTCGTTCTTAGATTCCTTGTTATATTGTAAACTTCATGGAAGCAGGATGACATCTTTATCCTTCACAGCTGGCTAGAAAAAATACTCAAAAATATTTGAAGTATATTGAAATATCCATTGATTTTATTATGATGTTAATCCCTGGAGAATGGCAACCATTTTAATGGTATTTCAGCAAGACATGTACATGGAATAAGTGAGACTTAAATTTTGACTTTGATGTAAAATGTATGCAGGGCAGGGTAAAAGCAGGTTTACAGTCATTCACATGGAGAATAATATAATATTAAAGAAGTTACAATGCAAGAATAAATTGTGTGTTTTGTGTACTCAGAGCTGTGGACCTGCTTTCTTACCACCCTTTATACAGGTGCATTACACTATCTGGCTACTAGTGAGTCTACATAAAACTCTTAATATCTGCTTATGATGCTTGATCCATTGAAAAGCAATAAAGAGTGGCTATGAAAACAACCTATGAATGTGAGGAATAGATATATATAAGCTTACTGTTATTTAAGAGGAAATCTTTTATGAACATTTTGTAGCCTTATTGTATGGTTATCATTGGTTTAAATTGAACACACCAGTCTAGTATGACTGAAAAGTCCTTATTTCTGCCCTTTCAACTTTGTCACCAGTGGCAAATACCTCCTTCTTAACCCCCAAACAATTAAAATGTTTTTACTCTTTATGATTCACTTGAAGTTGGTGGTTCTTTTTTTCCATGATAATTATGACCTTTATGACCAGTTACTGAACAATTACCATAGTTTGCAAGACCACAATGCTTAAAAACATTTGCTCCCTTATGAGATTTTCTAAACTTGAGGACTTTCTGTCAGAGGGATCGAGTCTTACACTCTTGCAATCTGATATCCCTCTATTCACCTCGTTTTGGAGAATTAAGCTCTCATCATTGGGATAGTGAGCTCGTGTCAATGTTGCCCAGGTTCCATAATTGAAAACTGAAAATCTGGGATGTTGAGTAAACAAACAAAGCAGTGAATTAAAGACCAGGAAAATTTCTGAGAAGAAAACAAGTTAATTCTATGAACACAGGTTATTGAACTTACCAATGCAGTGCATGCTATTCAGTCTCCTTTTTAAGATCATTTTCAAATATTAAAAAAAAGACCTAAAGAGAGAACTTACTCTAGAAAAGAAATAGCTCCTATAAGAAATCTCTCACTGGGCTGCAATTTTCTTTTTCAGTTGTGAGAATAGAATGCTTTCTATGTAATTCAGTGTCCTGAATAAAAGGTAAACTGAACCAAATCTTTACCTACAGCAGAAGAGGATGGTATTGCAGTGCCATATAAAGACTGTAATTCTTTTTTTTAAGATTTTTATTTATTAATTTTTAGAAAGGGGAAGGGAGGGAGAAAGAGAGAGAGAAGCATCAATGTGTGGTTGCCGCTTGTGTGGCCCCCACTGGGGACCTGGCCCACAGCCCAGGCATGTGCCCTGACTGGGAATCCAACCTATAACTCTTTGGTTCACAGCCCATGTTTAATCCACTTGAGTTATGCCAGCCAGGGCAAAACTGTATTTCTTAATAAATAATCACTTTACTTTTTATTGGCCATAATTAAAAAGGAATTATTGATATAAACTTCCATTTGCTTACATATTTCTAACTTTTTAAGTTTTGTATGAAAGTAAAATACTTTATCTTATTATATACTTCATAAATGTGAAAATTAAATTCACTTCTCAGTAAATTCATCCACAGCTCTTAGGATAAGCAATCCACCTTAGAGTCATTTTAGGAAAATGAATATACAGAAAATAAAATTTAATATTATTAGCTTATCTCACTTTTGACAAAGTTCGAAATATCACAATCATTCACTTCCTTCATTGAACTTTGCCTTTAATTAGATTTATCCGACAACAGGACATGCCCTCAAATATAACTTCTTAGATAAGCATTTCTAAAGATGCTAATATTCTAAAAAACTTAACTTATATTAATTAAGAAAAAATCTAAGAAAATGGCCCAATGTATCAGACACTTTGTGGGTAATTTCTGAGATTTTTTTTTCTCCAAATAAGAATTAAAAGCTACTTAGTGTTCCGGTGTCAATGAAGCACATACATAACCTCCCGAAGAAAACACACTGATGAGTGGGAATTTAATTTGCATATTTAAATTCTGGCCTGTTCGGGAGCCTGGGAATCAGTGATAAATACTTCCATGTATCCCACACTTACATGTCCTAGAAAACTCTAAAATGCAATATTTATTTTAGTAAGAGAAAATACATGCTTTATTGGGTAAATCCATTGTCTTTACAATGAGTAAGTGTTGTTAAAATCTGACACTATGATTAATAAGAAATTATATTATTTCATATACATATATATATTTACATTTATCTTACCAAGCAAAAATTTTAAAATCACTCTTTCATAAAAGCATAAATATTATCTCAAGTCTCTTCTACGAATTTCCTTTTTCTGCCAAGGTGATTTTAATAAGTTAGACATGAAATGTCTTTTCCTTAGTGAAATATATCTTATTTCAATTTTTAGTACCATGCTGGTATGTGAAGGCTTCTCATGAGAATGAATCTCGGCAAACCTTTTAATTTTACATACATGTGAATATAGTATAAAATCTAGAAGGAAATTCTGCTCATATATGTGTTTGTTAGCGTTATTTTATTTTAATTGTTAGACAGTCTTTATAGGGCAAAAGTTTTGTTTGTTTAAGTTAGAAAAGTAATCTATTTAAAATTAAAATATATCATATGTATAATAATATATTAAATGTTGTTCCCTCAGAAAGTCATCTTTGAGAAATGAAGAAGCCAACTTTCAGTTAATTACTAACAAACTATCTCAGATTAACAAGTACTGTCATTTAGTTTCTCTTAAATAAGTTTTGTGAAAAGTAAATTAATTTGAAATTATTTCAGTTAAATTAAATATTGGTGCTACTGTGGTCTTGTGATGAAATTCAATTAAAAGATGATGAGGGCTATCTTGCAATCATTGCTGCTGGGGCATGATATTACAATTTTAAGTGTATATTGCCAATGTAAATAAGGGAATATTAAAATATATTCAAAAGAAAATAGAGTTCAGTTCTTATGGTGTAGCTTACAAGAGGCCAAAGCAATCACAATTAGAAATGTTGGAAAACAAATCAAGCAACAAAACATTTGGTTTTAGCAATTGGAGAACTTGTTGGAGCAAACAAATCAAGAGGCCAAAGCCCTGGAGAGTTAGTAGGAAAGCTTGGAGAGGTGAGCAGAACCCCTAAGTTCCTTTCTCCCTCAGGGCATGTATTTATTCTTAGTACTAACCTCTTCAGTTGAAAGAGTTGAGTCTAAGAGCGTACAGCCGGAATAAGGTACAAATCCATTTGAAGCAGGCATTCTAGCCAGGTTGCATGCTCTTGGTTGCTATAGCACACTAAGTACACTTGGTTGTTTTGTTTTTAATTAAGATCGATGTGAATTAAACTTAAAAATACACTTCTAGGTCAGAGAAGTAGACTCAAGCAAAAGAAAATGTGTATCATTTTCAGTTTCATAAAGATGTCAATTTCTCTCATTTCAATTTTAGTTTAAATCTCTTCTAATAAGGACTTATTTTCTGAACTATACAATGTTTATCTAAGTTTTTGTGGGAAGAAAAATCGGCAACGGTCAAAAGGTATCTTATAAATAAGAACAACAGGGTAAACCAAAATGAACAGAAATGTACACAAAGTTCAATTTCAATTTCTTAAACATTGTGGTTCTGAAACTAGTTAAACCGAAGTCAATGAAAACCAGATGAGGTTGGACACCCTGCTGTGAGGAGAGCCAGACTAGTGAGTCAGGTGCCGGTGAGAAGGAAAGTGATTTGAGTGTGAGCTTCTTGAGATGATGGAGGGACTCCAGTCCTAAATAAAAACCCATCTTACCCTCTCTGGTCAAGCCAGCTATTCTTCTAGGGAGTTGGTGGAAATTCAGGAGGGTGCAACTTCCCAGGGGGAGGGTGGACATGCAGTTTCTCTTGTGAGAAGGCAGTGACAGTAAAGAGAGGGGGGTTGATGGGGAATCACACTATTTCTGCTCAGGTTTACTCCCTTCCTTTAGATGTTATCTCTCAATTTGTTTCCACTGGACATCAGTCATTGCAATGGAAGTATTAGCATGCCTCGTAACTGCAACAAGAACTCGGCCGGAAGTGAAAGCACAGGGCGGATTAAATACTTTGATTTGTTACAGAATACCAAACTTCGATTACTAGTTAGGAGATGCTAAATCATGGTTAAAACTTAACATCTTATTTCAAGCAAAGGTTTTTAAGAGAAGGAGAGGGAAAGAAGTACAAAGAGATCAGGGTGAGGGGTTATGGACATGCAGACAATGTTCTTGCCAGTCCCTGTATGGCTCTTTATGCTCAGCTTTCTTGACTGGACCATCTGGTTTTTGTGAGCAGCTTAGCAGGATTCTGATATCATGCTGTTTCTTAGGCTTACACAGGAACTGAACCTGTTGATTCTAGTAAAATACATCTAGAAAAGAAACTATTCACATGCAAACTCAACTTTTGAGAGAAACTGAGTTTAATATTTACTAAGATTAATATGCATAGCTTTATATAAGTATTATATCCAGACATAAAACCAAATACATGTGGTGATTCAGTATAAGATAAAGCTTTCGCCCCAGATCAGTATGTAACATGAATTTGTCAATAAAATGTGTCAATTGAGCAGAAATTTAGAAACAGTAAATGTATGGATTTAATTGTATATTTTGTTATATGAGTTACAAACTATACTTAAGTCCATAATTAGCTCATGATGAATTACACTTACAAAAATAAAATGTAAATGCAGAGTATTTCTTTACATGTTGGAGTTAGAAAAATGTTTCTACTTATACAAATTTTCTCTATATTACTAAATGTTTTCAAAAGAATGAAGTGTTTGCATACTATATGTGATGTATGTATGATATGCAAACTTTGTACTGCTAAAAACTATAAATTAGGTTCATAATTTCTGTATTTGGAAAAAGACTAAGCCTACACTCTTAGAAATAGATACAAAACATGCAGTAGAGCCCTGACTGGTGTGACTCAGTGGATTGAATGCTGGCCTGTGAATCAAAGGGTCACTAGTTTGATTACCAGTCAGGAAACATGCCTGGGTTGCAGGCCAGGCCCCCATACAGGGCATGCAAGAGGCAACCACACATTGATATTTCTCTCCCTCTTTCTCTCTCCCTTCCCCTCTCTCTAAAAATATATAATTTTTTAAAAAGCTGTAGAAAGATGGTGAAGAATATAAGCAGAGAGAAAAGCCATTGAAATGCCCACATGCAGAAAAGAATTATATGAAAAACACAATTATTCTACTTCAATGTTATTTCCTGTTATCACATGAACAAATATTCATATCAGTTTCATTTATAAAATGATGAGAGAAAAAGGCCATATTATAGGAGCATGTAACATAAAGTCTTCAATGAAAACAACTGAGGAAGACTTTGGACCAAGATGGAGACATAGGTAAACATGCATATCCTCCAGGCACAACTACAGCAAAAATTACAACTAAACTATAAAGCAAATTCATCAGAAGATCAAGCTGTATGGAAGTGTGATAACCAAAGATTTAAAGACACATCCAGATGGTAGAAGGGGTGGAGATGTGGACACCTGGAGAGGCATGGAGAGATAGTGGACTGGGCAGTCCCACATTCACATGTAATAGATAAAAATCAGGAGGTATACGTCAGGAATGTGCAGTCTAAGCCCCAGACCACAGAGTCCAGGATTCCAGCACCAAAAAGATAAGTCCGCATAACATCTGGCTGAAAAAAACAGTGGGAGTCTGAGTGGTGGAAGAAACTGTGAGATTCTCAAGAGATTTCTCTTAAAGGGCCTGCAATGAATTTAAGCCTCACTCAAACCCATCTACTCTGGAATTCAGCACCAGGGCAACAGCTGGAAGGGTACAAGGGTCACTCAGGGAGAAGGGTACAAGTGACTAACAAAGGGGCTAGTGCCAAGGGACAGCTTCCTCCCAGGTAATCACCAGAGGCCAGGGAGCAGCACTGTCCCCTCTCTCCTCCACACAGAGCCACGAAGCAGTGAACCAGGTTGTCTCACCCTGGTGAATACCTAAGGCTCTATCACAAGTAATTTACAGGTGCCTTTTCTAAAATAGGCCACATTGCTAAGAATGGGATTGAAAGCAACTCTACCTAATACACAGAAACAAACATGGGGTGGCTGCCAAATTGAGGAGACAAAGAAATATGGCCCAAATGATAGAACAGAACAGAACCCCAGAAAAAGAACTAAACTAAAGAGAGATAGCCAACCTATCAGATGCACAGTTCAAAATCCTTGTGATCAAGATGTTCAAAAAACTTATTGAGTACAGCAAAAACATAAAGGACAAAATGAAGTTTACACTAAATGAAATACCAAAAAATCTATAGGGAACACAGTGAAGGGAAGGAGGCTGGGGTTCAAATCAATGATTTGGAACATAAGGAAGAAATAAACATTAAGCCAGAACTGTAAGAAAAAAACAAGAATTTTTTTTAAAAAAAGGATAGTATAAGGCCCAGCTGGTGTAGCTCAGTGGATTGAGCATGGGCCTGTGTCTAAGGGATTGTGGTTCCATTCCCAGTCAGGGCACATGCCTGGGTTGCAGACCAGTTCCCAGTGGGGGACCCCAAAAGGCAACCATTCATTGATATTTCTCTCTCTCTCTCCTTCCCTTCCCCTCTAAAGATAAATGAATAAAATCTTTTTAAAAAAGGATAGTGTGAGAAGACTCTGGGACATTTCCAAATGTGCCAATATCTGAATCATAGGGATGCCAGCAGGAGAAGAGGAAGATCAAGAAAGTGAAAAATTTTTTGAGAAAACAATGAAAGATAACTTTCCTAATTTGGTGAACAAAATAGACATACAAGTCCAGGAAGCACAGAGAACCCCAAACCCCAAACAAGTTGGACCCAAAAAGGACCACACCAAGACATGTCATAATTAAAATGCCAAAGGTTAAAAATAAAGATAGAATCTTAAAAGTAGCAAGAGAAAAGCAGATGGTTACCTAAAAGGAGTTCCCATAAGACTGTCAGCTGATTTCTCAAAAGAAACTTTGCAGGTGAGAAGGGGCAGGAAAGAAGTATTTGAAGTCATGAGAGGCAAGGACCTACATCCAAGATTACTCTACCTAGTTTACTCTATCCAGCAAAGTTATTATTTAGAATGGAAGGGCAGATTAGTGTTTCCCAGACAAGGTAAAGCTAAAGAAGCTCATCATTACCAAGCTCTTATTGCCTGAAATGTTAAAGGGACTTATTTAAGAAAAAGCAAAAGATCAATACTATGAACATTAAAAAGTCAACAAAAGCACAATTATCAAAAACTGAATCTAAAAAACAAAGTAAACAAGCAAAACTGAACAGGATCATAGATATGGAGATCATTTGGATGGCTATCAGCTGGGAGAGGAAAGTGAGAGAATGGGGGAAAAGGTGCAGGGATGAGGAAGTACAAATTGGTGGTTAAAAATTAGGAGGATATTGAGAACAATATAGGAAATGGAGTAGCCAAATAACTGATATGCATGTCCCATGGACATAAACTATAACAGTAGATTGCTGGAGGGAATGGGGGTACCAGGCGGGGGGGGGGCAAAGGGAAAACTATGGGGACAACTGTAATTGCCTAATCAAAAATGTATTTAAAAGCAAAAAAAAAAACTGGGCAAAATTCAATGTAAATATTTAAAAATATACCCTTTGATTTAGTTGTATGACTTCTCAGAATTTATAGAAAACAATCCACACACATGAACATGTTTTTTTTGAAGTATTATTTATAATAATATGATATTCAAAACAATTTAAAGCTATTACTTCTAATAATATGAAATTCAAAATAATTTAAAGTTATCAAATTAAATTAAGATTCATCCACATAGCTGGATGTTTAATAAACACTTCATAATAAGAAAAGTAGAAATAAAAAACTGAAATATACTAAAATATAATTTCAAAAAGTTATGTAAAATTATCTTAGAGAATTAATCAAAATTATTAATCTCTCATTAGCAACATAAAAAGTTATACAAAGACAGAGATAATACTTTCTTGTGAATGGGTAGACTCATTATCATAAACTACTATTATCCTAAAATCAACCTTTAAAAAATCAGAATATTGTAGTGTCTTAAAAAATTATAAAAATCTACAGGTGGCTGGCTCCTTCTCTAAAAGGGTATCTAAAAAATCTACCCAAATAGAGAGGTGAATATATCTAAATTAATGTTTTAAAGCTCCAGTGACAGTCATTGAGATATACAAGTGATTATATCATCATATCACAATGGTTGTGGAACAAATATAATTCAGAGGTAAAAAACCTAGGAACATTCAGATGAAGGGTATATTTATAAATAAAAAAGATAGTAGGCTGCATTATACCTGGAACTCTAAAATTTTGGATTTCTCATGTGAGGTAAAATCTAAGAGCAAAAGAAATTTTGATTCTCTTACTTGCAGTGGAAACATCTAAAGTAACCATTTTTTTAAAAAATCTACATTCCTTAGTCAAGAGTGCAAGAAAGTGCTTCTGGGAAGTGGGTAGGGAAATCAAAGCACAGGGAAAGTACAGATACAAGGTACTCAGCAATAAGAGAATGACAAGTCATTTTCTTGTTATTTAAATTGTCGTTCAAGTCATTTTGAGAATTATAGTTATTATAACCAATGTGTATATCACTGCCCAGATGAGGAAAAGGTTATTGCATCATAAATATAAAACTGTAATTTTTACTTGGCGTGAAGCCCATCAGAGACTATAGTCAATTTAGTAAACATAATTTTTAAATACAGTAGTCCCATTTTATACTCAATTTTGATGTTTATGGTTTCAAATACCTGCAGTTGACCTGGGTCTAAAAATATCAAATGGAAAATTTCAGAAATAAGCAAATCATAAGTTTTAAATCGCACATCTTTCTGAGTAGTGTGAAGAAATCTTACACTTCCTCACTTTATCTCATGCAGGATGTTATGGTCTCTTCATGGGGCCTGACCATGCTGTATGTAACCACCCTTCAGTCATTTAGTAGCTGCCGTCTCGGTTACCAGATGGGTCATCAGAGAGAAAGAGAGAGCACATTCACATAACTTTCATTACATGTATTTTTATAATTCTTCTATGTAACTTTTAGTAATTGTTGTTAATCTTTTATTGTACCCATTATATAAATTAAGCCTTATAATACACATGTATTGAAAAATATGGAAGACATAAGTTTTGGTATTCTCTGTGGTTTCAGTCATTCAGTGGGGGGTCTGGGAACACATCCCAGTGACTAAGGGCGGACAATGGTATTATAAAATAGTTTCTCTGTTAATATTCTTTATTTTGGGTATTGTAGTTCTATTATACTAAAATTTTATTACAAGTAATTGGCCCTGAAATATAAATTGTAATACTACTATTAAACAAGAAATATAATTTAGTTAAAATGCTTAACTCACGATTTGGTATTATATGCAATTTGCAACAAAGCAACAGAGAACTACAGATTATGAGAAATTCAATTTATGGAAACTATGCAAATCAATGAAGGTGAAAATTGAATTCTGTAAATATAACATGTAAGTAATAAAACAAGTATATATAGTCCTCAGTAGAAATGGTCATTAGATAATTGGAAATGCCAACAGGTAAAGCTTTCAAACACTAAATTAAAAATTAGAACACTTTACTTTTTACACAATTTTAATGAAACAAATCTAAATGACGACACATTTTGAAATAGGCACCTTTCATTCTTCTGTCTTGAATAGATGCTGAATCATAAGACAGGGAAAAACTGTAGTGTTAATTGCAAAGATTTTTTCCAATTATACATTCTATACTTGCTGCATTTATATTTTCATTTGGTAAAAGTACAGAAGTTTGACCTAGTCATTGGATTAAAAATAATAATAATAAAGGTATGAATCCAAGCAAGCTGAAGATAAATTGCAAAATCAAATAAACAGAAAATTTTTCCCATTACTATGATTTTATTTGAATTATTTTTTATGGGAAATGAGTAGTGAGAATTATAACACTGATCACCTAAGTGAAAATTATTATTAGGATGACTGGATTTACTAATTGCCTTAGTTATTAGGGCTGCTATAACAGAATACCATAGGCCATATAGCTTATAAATGTCATCTATTTGTTTATTTACTTATTTATTTATATAATTATTTTCTTAACTGTTGTTCAGTTACAATCGTCCTGCCTTTTTCCCCATTGCTCTCCCCTGCCAGTTCCCAAATCCCCACTCCCACAGTCAATTCCCATCCTTGTTGTCCATGCACAGGAGTCCTCTATTTATGTTTCTTGACTTACCTCTTCCCCTTCTTTCCCCACTATCCCCCTCTCCCCTCCCCTCTGGTTACTGTGAGTTTGATCTTTATTTGCATGTCTCTGGTTCTATTTTGCTCTCTTATTTGTTTTGTTGATTGGATTCCACTTATAGGTGAGATCATATGGTATTTGTCTTTCATCACCTGTCTTATTTCACTTAGTATAATGATCTCCAGTTCCTTCCATGCTGTTGTGAAGGAGTTTCGTCTTTCTTTCTGCTAGGTAGTATTCCATTGTGTAAATGTACTGTAGGTTTTTGATCTACTCATTTACTGATGTGCACCCAGGCTGTTTCTAGTACTTGGGTATGGTAAATAAAACTGTTATGAACATTAAGGTTCATAGGTTCTTCTGAATTGGTGATTCAGGATTCTTAGAGGAACAACAAACAAAGCCCAAAGTGAGCAGAAGGAAGGATAAGCAGAGCAGAATTAAATAATAAAGACTAAAAGAATAATTCAAAAGAGCTGTTTCTTTGAAAAGATAAACAAAATTGACAATCCTTCAATCAGACTAATCAAGAAAAAAAAGAGATAGGACCCAAATAAATTAAGTCAGAAATGAAAGAGGAGAAAGTACAATTTATATTACAGAGATACAAAGGATCATAAGAAATTATTACTGTCCTAGAACCTGGGAAGTTCAAGGTTAGAGTGCTGGAAAGGTCAAGTGGTATCTCTACACACTGGAAGGGAGCTCTGGGGCAACTTGTTTTTATGACAGCACCCTCATTACTTAATCACTCACCAAAGTCCCTATCTACTAATACAATTACCACTGGGGGTTAGGATTTAATCGAGCCTTGGGGAGACAAAAGCATTCAGACTTTAGCACTAATACAAACTGACAATAAGATACTCATATCTTCAGAATTTATGTTATCCATTGCTGTGATAAAGAATTCAAGGTTGCTTAAAGAAGTTTAAAATATTATACTTATTCCAGTGAAAAAACACAAGGGGCTCTTTATATCTAACTAAAAATATTTTATTTTGCAACTTAAGTTCAATTGACTATAGAGAATATTTCAGACTATTTTTAAAAAATCATAAGAGCATCACAAATATGAACTAAAGATTAGTGATGTGGAAAGGATGAAGCTGTGATAGCAATACTTCAATATTTAAATATAAGAATGTGTTCTTTAAATGTGCTTATGACTTAAAACAAGAGTTGGTATATATTTCTAATTTTTATTTGCTTAATTTTTTATTGAATTCTTAGAGCATTGCAAGAAAAGCATCATTTTAAATAAATAATGAGGCATATTAGTTAAAATTTTCACTGCTATAAATGTAGTGCATGCCTTGGTTCCAGATTCTTTTGGTTTTAGAGTGACAGTCTCCTCTGTAATTCACCCCAGTCCTTGGTGAAAGGTTTGTATGAGAAAACAATTCATTAAACAATATTAGGGGGGATTCACTCTGAGCCAAGTGCTGCATTGCACATTGGAGATATAATAAAAGAAAAGAGAGAGAGGCATATTCTTTCCCCCATGGGTTTGAGTATTAGTAAACTCTCCTGTTCAACACTGTTGAACGTTGTTCCCATGGTCCTATAATTCAGATACTGACTTCCTCTGTGGTCAAAACCTACTATATTCTTTGGTTCTTTTAGACTCTGGACTCAGCAAAATTTTCTGTAAACTTTCTGCTGAAATGGTTCCTTAGCTCCATAGTTGATGCACTGCTGACTTTTACATACCCTGACTTCACATCTGCTTGGTATTCCACATAATGCTTGATTTCATAGTTTATCCACATTCTGAAAGGCTGTCTTTCATTTCCTCTAAACTATAAAAAAATTCTTTATAAATCTAAAGTTCAAATCTACTAATTTTTAAAATTATATGTTTCTTAATAAGTATGTATGTAATATAAAATTAATGTATTTCTATCTTTTTATAGTTACTATAAAATGATATATAAATCAGCACTTTACTCATTTACACAATATTATAGCCCTGGCTGGTGTGGTTCAGTGGATTGAGTGTTGGCCTGTGAACCAAAATGTTGTTGGTTCAATATCCAGTCAAGGCACCCCACACCCAGGTGTGCAAGAAGCAACCAGTCTATGTTTCTCTCACACACTGATGTTTCTCTCCCTCTCTTACTTCCTCCATCCCCTCTCTGTAAAAAGTTAATAAATAAAGTTGTTAAAATAAGAAAATAATATTTTATACACTTATATATTATATAATAAATTCAGTTTCTTCTGGAGCATGTCATAATGCTCTGGTCAATGCTTTAATTTTTTGGTTTTGTGTTGTCTGTTGTAAAACACACTCAGTATGCCTGTCCCAGATTTCTCTTACTACCTGAATCTGAGCCAGGTCCCCTGATACCTGGCCCTTCTCAGAAACAGGAAAGTTTCTGTTCTCTCCTGTCTATATCTGTTACAGCAATGTCTTTTTTATTATGCCTGGTGTACAACACTCTGCTGAGTCAAGTTTGAATTACTACCTGGTAGCAGGCATTGCTACATTATAAAGCATACCATTTCTGTTTCCTAATAAAATTAGAATAACTAAAATTCAGGAATTAAGAGCATGGCCTCTGAAGATGGTCCTGGTTCAGTTTTAAGCTGTAATTATTTAACTGTATGATACTAAACATTTTACCTAACTATTAATAACTTTATTTTTTTCATTTGTAAAATAGGAATAATTATACCTATGACACAGTGTTTATAAAAATGAAAATAAATAGCATGCTTAATATGTTTAACATAGTGACTATAACCCAGTAAAAGTTAAGCATATCTCATGCTACCATGACACAGAGTTTGAATGCGAACATTCACATTCAAAATGTGCCAATTTAAAAATGAAATATTTTATAATTGCAAAATAATGAAGGTAAAAGTATCTTAAAGCATTGAGTATGGGTGCACATCCTTGAATATAAGTTGTCATCTTCTTCAGCTCAGTGAAATGATAACCAAACATAGAACTTGACAGTGAAATGCTTATTATGCTTCATTGTACACACAGGCACTTTAAAAATACCATTTTCGATTCCAGATTATAAAGAGAACACTATACAACTATGAAAGTGCTGATTGTGAAGTAAATATCTAGTCCCATGTTTTTTTCTTTTTGGAATATTAAAAAGTGAACTGTTCCTTTTCTCGAAGACGGTACTGCAAGCACAGAGGGGAGTCCCTTACCCCAAAGTGGAAACCAGAGCAAAAGCTTTGAAGGTGAAGGAAGGAATGCTAAAAGGCTTCCACTGCTACAAAAAAAGAAGATCCAAATGTCAGCCACATTCCCAAGGCCCAAATACACTGAGGATCTGCAGGAAGCCCATGCGGCCTTGTAATAGCACCCCCAGCAAAAACAATCTTGAGCGCTACTTTCTCATCCAGTTCCCCTTACAATGGGGTCAGCCACAAAGAAGATAGAAGACAATAATACACTAGTGTTCATTGTGGATGTCAAGGCCACTGAGCACCAGATCACAGAGGCTGTCAAGAAGCTCTGTGACATTGACTGGGCCAAGGTTAACACCCTGATCAAGCCTGGTGGACAGAAGCATATTGGTTCCCAATTATGATTCTTTGAAGGTTGCCGACAAAATTGGGATCATTTTACCTGAGTCCAGCTGGTTAATTCAAAATATAATTTATTTTTTACTGTAAAAAATAAGTGAACAGTTTAGAAAGAAAAATGCTTCTGGTTTGTGCAGCCCAATGTTTTAGTTTAGCTCCTTGTAGTCTCCTTTTCTGGATGACAGTGTGCGAGTCTTAACAAATGCTGGTGAGGGTTTTCTTCAAACACTAGGGGAAAATTTGGGAGGAAATAGTTTCATCTGAACAATCCAAGCTATAGCTCTTTTTAAAGAGTGTCTGCTAACTTAATTTCCCATGGGCACCTGTGAGAAAGTCTATCATGCAGGGAGGCTTTTCCAACTGGAATAGCTAGATAATACCTGACTATAGACTCAAAAGCTTATTGTTCATAGTGGAGACCACTAAGATACAAATAAAAAACACAGTAATTTTATGTTTTATATAGTAAAATTTTTTTATGTTGGCTCAAAAAGGAAAAAAACATGTGACTATATAAAATACCATAGGTAGATGACAAATTACAAACTAGAAAAGTAATTTCAACTTATATTAGACAAAGGGATATATATGAGGTCTGTCCAGAAGATATCCAGCCATATAGTATGAAAAATAGAAACATTTATTGAAGAAGATAAAAGAAACATTGTACACAGGACAATCATGCCTCAGTACTCTTCAAAGTAGGCATCTGGAGTCTCACACAGTTCTCCCAATTACCATCATCTGCCCCTTGTATTTTCCTGAATTTCATCAGTGGTCTGACATCTCTACCTTTTCAAAAGTGATTTTAGCTTTGGGAAAAGTCAGAAGTTGCAAGATGCCAACCAAATCTGAGTTACTGGGGGGCTGAGTCACCTGAGTGATTTGATGTTTCACCAAAAACGCACAGAGGGGTGTATGTTGGGAGCAGTGTCATGATGAAGCTGCCAATCACCAGTTTCCCATAGCTTCAGCCTTCTGAATCATCAGAGTAGTTTCTGTAAAGGAATGTTCAAACATAATGCAAAATCTGATACAGATTGTTCTACTTTCTCAGTCATTTTGAATGTGACAGCCACACAGTACACATGCTCACTCAATGTCATCTACCAACCCCACTACCAATACAGTGAAGTCATCATTGTTTATGCATGTGAACTCCAGTCCTCTCTCCTTGGCTGCCAGGTTACATTAATGTCACACAAATTGTTCTCATCATATTAACAATGGCTCAAAGTTTTTTGAACAGGCCTCCATGACATGTACACACACATACATTTCCAAAATAGACAGGGAGACCATAAAATGATATAAAAATAGCCTAGATATATGTACAGTCATTTCAAAAGACAATGGATGTATTAGTAAGCCATATGAAAAAAATCCTACTCTCTCTCAAGGGTTCATTGAATAATTTAAATGTCACTGAAGATTATGGACTGCATATTTGTGTACCCCCCAAACTCATATGTTGAAATTATGATCACTAATAAGATGTAATTAGAAAGTTAGTGTTTGGGAGGTTTTAAGGGTTAGATTAAGTTATAAGGGTGGGGTCCTTCCAATGATATTAATACCTTTATAAAAAAGAGGATGAGCCCTGGCTGGTGTAGCTCAGTGGATTGAGCACGGGCCTGAGAACCAGACAATTGAGGTTTGATTCCCAGTCAGGGCATATTCCTGGATTGCAGGCCAGTTCCCTGCAGGACAATTTCCAGCAGGGGACGCATGAAAGGCAACCATACATTGATGTTTCTCTCCCTCTCTCCTTCCCTTCCCCTCTAAAGATAAATAAATTAAATTTAAAAAAAAAGAGGATGAGATAGACTTCTCTTTCTCCACTAGGTAAGGATGCAGAAAGAAGGAATCTTTCTTCAAGCAAGAAAGTAGGGTCTCACCAGGAACTGAACAACCCAGTGCCTTGATCATAGACTCCTGGCCTCCATAATGATGAGGGGGGAAATCATATATATTAGAGCAACCAGAATGGCTAAGACAATAAAGTTATCATTGTTCCTCTATCTGATTGGAACAATGCAAATGTGTGACAACATACTGTACAAGGCCATTGGGGATCAGGCCATCTTATGCATTTGTGGTATACACCATAAGAAAGAACTACAAAAAATCTGAACTTTTCAGTAATAATATTAGTTGTAGTAATATTGATATTGATATTATGAGTCCTTTTTATTTTTGTAGTTTGAAACATAATTGTTGATATATATATTTCACAAACAAATTTTAGTCATATAACCAGTGTTTTGGTTTTTTTCCTCTTCTGTATATATTCATCTATCCAGTAATAGCAGGTAAACTATAATGTGTTTCTTATTCGTTAAGCTTTCACAGAAAATCAGCAATGGGAACCCTGGTATCTCATCACGTGGAGATTGAATATTGGCTTGCTTTATTCACATTTAAGAGGGAAAAAAATGATGTGGATTTCAGATTCTAATGCATATGGATAGTAGTCAAACTATTTCAATCTAAATGCCCTAAGTAGATAACTCTGAGACCTGTAATTTATTAGTGAAAGTTGAACGCCAGACTCACTAAAATAGTAGACTTGTTAAATTCATAGAACAAGGAGGTCATCAGATTTGTTAATTATGAAACAAGCGGTCATTAGACTTGTTAAATTAATTAAACATGGTGGACATTAGTGGTAGCTGGTGGCCTATGTACCTACACCAAAATCTAAGTCCGTAAATGCCTCAAAGGTACAAAACCGAAACACTGAGGACAACTATCATTGTAAAACCAACCAGGCTTTATGCTACAGCCAAACATTTCCTTTTTTGCATCTGTACTTTCTGAGTCTTTCTTCTAGCTCCTGTCCCAGGAATGTTCCTAACCACTTTTGGTTTGGTGCTACACAATTTGAATAAATATTTGTGCATGTAAACAGTTTAATATGCCCCGGTTTACTTTTTAACAAACTATATATTTAATAAAAAAAACTAATACAGAAAAAGCCAATTCCATACTGGAAAAATGTTTAATAAACTTATTTTTCCATTTATAAGCAAAATATGAGTTCTCTTAGAATTGGAAAACAATATCCTATATGTTATATAATACAAAATAGTCTAAATCCTAAACAACTGGTATTCCAAATAGTGATTAAAATCTGGAAAGTATTGGAAGATAAAATTTAGCATTTATTTACCATATAAAACAGAGCTCATTTTTCTAATTTGGTGGAGGTCTTATTCACACAGATAGTCATACATTTAAAGTGAGTGAATCCTTATTAAATCATCCACTTTGTTTTATTACAGACACTCGTATTTATAAGAAAAAAGTTTGGCTTAGGTCTGCCTATAGGAGATTGTGTAAATGATAAATGCTTGAGACTCGTGGAAATTTTCCAGGCTTTGCTATATATTTACCTAACACACTTGGATTAGAGTTTCATCTACAGGTAATGGAAGGTACATTATGGCTATTTCCATACAGTAAAAAATGTCAGATGAAAAACAATTTCAGTAACTTAAATTTCCCCATCCTAGAAAATTGCTTATTTAACAATCAGCCATTTGTAGCAGTGAAAATACTCTACGATCACTAGAAAATTGTTGTTTCTTAAGATGACACTCATGTAATTCCAGATTCATTGTGAATATTTGGGAAGCAATTTCACATTTGACTACTTACCATTATTTTTTGATAATCCAACTCAATTTTCAAAATATTAGATAAATACAAGCTACTTATTTTTTCTTTGTATTATTACAGTTGGTGGTTTTTATTACTATTCACTGCCTTGACCATTATTTTATTATATAGTACTCTGAATATTAATATAATGCTCCTAATATTAATACTTAAATATTTTCATTTTATCATATGGACTGGTGAGAAAATGTGCACTTTCTGCCTTGTTAATCTGTATTTCTTTGTCCCTAGGATCTAATAACCATCCTCCTATCAATAAGAATTCAATTATATGTTGTATACTTTAGGTGACATAGTCATTATTACTATTTATTGTTAGTATCATGATTATCATTTTTATTTTGAGTAATATGAGAGACTAAAGAGATGTGGAAAATAAGTGCGGCATCCTATCCCTGATTCAGTACTTCTTCCTAAAGGATTTTGGGACAATCACCAAAACTTGATGAGGTTTGATTCACAGCAGTAATTTTATCTATTAATGTTTACAAAAAATTGGCTGGCTGTTATGTCAGCAACTTATTCTCATATGGTTCAGGAAAATACAAAGTTACTACTATAATTCTTTTAAATATTCTGGAGGCTTGAGTCTATAGACTGACCAACATCAAGAGTGAACGCTAAGGCAAAGTATTGACTTTGGGTGATAACGATGTTTCAGTGTAGGTTCATCAGTTGTAACAGATGTACCACTCTGGTGAGGGATGTTGGAATGAGGGATCTTAGGCATATGTGAAGCAGGAGTACATGAGAAATCTCTGTACCTTCTTCTCAGTTTTGCTGTGAACCTAAAACTGCCCTAAAAATAGTTTTTCAAGTAAAAAAATGTGAATAACTAGACATAAATTTCTATACCTGGCATACATTTCTAAAAAAACAGATTTTCATTTTTTATGCATGGGATTAAAAAATAAAATTCATACAACTTTAAAATGCCAAATCACTAAAATTACTTTAACAGATAGCATCAAAATGAGAGAAAAGTATGGCCTTCTTAATAAATTGTATCAGCATAACTATACCATATGAAAAAAAGATGACTTCTAATTCATACCTTGTATAAAATCAAGTCTACATAAATTGTAAATAAAAATATGAAGTCAAACAATAAATTTTCTGTAATATTACATTGCTTGGTATTTAAATAGGTTACTGTTTCCTTAAGATAATACATTTTTCTACTATGAAAGAAAAGACAGATAAATTGGATTTTATTGAAATTAAGAAATTCTGTCCATCAAAATACAATTTTGCAAAAGTAAATGGCAATCCACAGCCTAGAAAGACAGATTTGCAGTACAAATAACCAAGTAAACCTCATTAAAATATTAAAATAAGTCTAAAACAGTAATGAAAATATAGATGATTAAATTTAAAATAAAAATGAGCAAATGAATTAGATGGTCACTTTTGGAAGATGTTACCCAAAAGTGAGCTTCTGAAAATATGCTCAGAATTCTTAGTCTTTAGCAAAACACAACAAAACTATAATAAAGTGTTTTTATAAAAGTGTTAGAATGGATATAACTAAATTAAACAATGCAACGCCAAGTGTTAATAGGAACAGAGAGTAACAGGAATGAACTCACACACTTAAGGTGAAAGTGTAAATTGTTACAAACACTTTGGAACTTGAGCAGTATCTACTAAAGTTGAGTAGATGTATTCTTACTCTTTAATTAAATTCCTTGATATACACCAGGAATTTATATATATTCTGCAGAAATCTGTACATATATCATCAAAGGTAAGTATAAGATTATTTAAGGGAGTATTATTCCTAGCATCCCAAAATTAGAAGTGACCAAAATTATAACAGTAAATTAGATAGAGTAGGGTGAGAAATAAATTCAGAATTATTACAATGGAACATTATAAGAGCAAACTACAATCATGTAGAACAATACAAATGATTCTCACAGACATAATGGTTATTAAAAAATCATTAATAAAATAGTGCACACTGATAATGTTCAAAAACAGACAGGGTCTTTTATGGTAATAGGTGTTAGAATGAGGATTGTATTTCTGGAAGGGTGAGTAAATAAGTAGAGGAATAAGGAAATATTCTGGAGGCTAGTAACATTCTGTATCTTGAATATACAGTCCAGCAGAAGTAACACCTGCCTGAGTGTGGTTGGTAGGGTGACAATATGGGTGCAATAATTTGTGGTTTTAATTTGAACACTTCTCCTAAAATGCCATATGGTGTGCTTGAGTGCAATATTGTTATGTTACAGAATTACATGCTTATGATTTTGTACTGCAAGATTTTGTAATAAAAAGGGGGCATTGCCTTGGCTGGTGTAGCTCAGTGGATTGAGCACGGGCCTGCGAACCAGACAATCATGGTTCGATTCCCAGTCAGGGCACATGTCTGGATTGCAGGCCAGTTCCCAAGAGGGGACATATGAGAGGCAACGACACATTGATATTTCTCTCCCTCTCTCCTTCCCTTCCCCTCTAAAGATAAATAAATAAAATCTTTAGGAAAAAAGGGGGGGGGCTTTATTTGTGCCAGGCCCTGTATTTGATGGTTGCACAAGAAGGTTCACTTTAAAACTACAGTGATCGCTACGCATATATTTTATTCATTTTAATTCTTGGGAGGTTATAGTTCAATTTAAAATCCAAGGATGAAAATTGCTTACTATATTTTGATCTCGCTTCACTTATTAAGTAGCAGTTGAACTTACATATCAAAATGAGTGTACACATTTCTGTGATTTTGCAATAAATTGCAGATAATGAAATTATTTTTGTGTTTTTGGCTACATGTCTAGAAATTGCAAATCATTCTATTTCCAGATAATTTCTTTTTGCAGAGCATTTAAAAATTCTGTCTACAGGCAGAGTTTTAAAAATATCGATATAAATGTTTAATTTCCCATTAAAAATCTATTTGTTGAGGGTTAAATTGAAAAATATAGGCAGAGATTATGTAGGTGATATTTAGCTTATTGCTTTCACATTTTTTATTACATATTGCTAGGAAAATGTGTGTGTGATTTTATATATATATATCTCATATATATATATGAGAGAGAGAGAGAATACTTGGGTTCTCCATTAGTCTATTTTGAAGTGCCTACCAAAATGAGTGGGTCAAAAAGCAATGGTACATTTACACAATGGAATACTACACAGGAGGAAGAAAGAAGGAGCTCCTACCCTTCAGGACAGCATGGATGGAACTGGAGAGCATTATGCTGAGTGAAATAGGCCAGGAGGGGAAAGAGAAAGTCCATATGATCTTCTGTATAAGTGGAATCTAAGCAACAAAACAAACAAGGAAGCAAAATATAACCAGAGACATTGAAATAAAAAAACAAACTGGCAGTAACCAGAGGGGAGGTGGGGGATAATGGGGGGAAAGAAGAAGGGTCATCAAGGAACACATGTAAATGACACATGGACAAGGCCAAAGGCGGGTAGGATTTGGGGGGGAGGTACAGTGGGGGTGAAGGGGCAAATGGAGACAGCTGTACTTGAACAACAATAAAAACATAAAGATTTATATAGAAAAATCCTAATGAAATTTAAAAATTACTGATTTCAGAGGACAAGTTATAACCGAAGTCTGAAGGAGATTGGAAGATAACATATCACATAGGAATCAAAAGAAAAAATACCATTTTTTCCATTTTCCCTACATGGCACTACCTTGAAATGTGAGTAGCTGACAGCCTATACGGATAGTTACGGCCAGATCTGCAGGCTTTTTCACCTGGGTGGGGTTTATCATCCATTCCTTTCATTTTTATATACCAAATGTTTCTTACTGTATAGTATACACCTGTCCCTTAAGATGACAAGTTTTAGATGCTTCCTCCTAATTATAAAGTCACACTACCTCCTAACAGATGCTTGAAATGTAAAACTGCCAGGAACAAGCTTTCCCCCAAACACTGTGTAGAGTATAACCCAACACATGGCAGCGTAGCCCGGGCTTCAGATTTTGTGCTACCATATGTGAACATATTTTTAGCTGGTGTTATTACTTGCTATCAATCCATTAAATTTATAAAGTGCTAACTTTTCATCAAAATGTGTTGCTTTCAATTATTTTAGAGGATATTTTTAAAAACATATAAAAATTGAGCAGTCAGTAAAAATAAAAAAAATGGTTTTTATTGGTATCAATTAGAGGCTTACTATTTTATTTCTTAAAATATTTTTGAAACATTTTATTTATTTATTTTTAGAGCGAGGAGAAGGGAAGGGAAAGAGAGAGAGAGAAACATCAATATGTAGTTGCTTCTCAAGCTCCCCCTATTGGGGACCTGGTTCACAACCCAGGCATGTACCCTGACTGGGAATTGAACCAGCAGTCCTTTGGTTTGCAGGCCTGTGCTCAATTCACTGAGCTAGACCAGTCAAGGCAGAATCTTACTATTTTAAAAATACAACTTTATTTTTTATTTTATGTTCATTTATTCTTTAAATTCATTTATTTTAATTGTTGTTCAAGTACAGTTTTCTGTCTTTTACTCCCATCCCAGCCCACTCCCCCAGTGCTCTCCACCTCCCTCCCATTTCCAGCCCCCTTAGTTTTTGTCCATGTGTACTTTATACTAGTTCCTATAAACCCTTCTTTCCCTTTTCTCATGAAATTTCCTCCCCTCTCCCCTCTGGTCCCTGTCAGCCTGTTCTCTATTTCAGTGTCTTTGGTTATTTTTGGCTTGCTTGTTTGTTTTGTTGTTGAGGTTCCTGTTAAAGGTGAGATCATATGGTATTTGTCTTTCACCACCTGGCTTATTTCACTCAGCATAATGCTCTCCAGTTCCATCCATGCTGTTGCAAAGGGTAGGAGCTCCTTCTTTCTTTCTGCTGAATAGAATTACACTGTGCAAATGCACCATAGTTTTTTGACCCATTCATTTACTGACGGGCACCTAGGTTGCTTCCAGCACTTGGGTATTGTAAATTGTGCGGCTATGAACATTGGGGTGCATAAGTTCTTTTGGATTAATGTTTCAGGGTTCTTAGGATATAATCCTAGTAGAGGAATTGCTGGGTGAAAAGGCAGATTCATTTTTAGTTTCTGAGAAAATTCCATACTGTTTTCCATAGTGGTTGTGGAGAAAAGGGGACCCTAGTTCACTGTTGGTGGGATTGCAGACTGGTACAAAAATACAACTTTAAATGATGTGTTTTATTCTATTCTGAATACACTCACATTCGACCTTTTAGTTGCCTCTAAATTGTCCTAACACTTTCCAAAGATTATTACTATTTGAAAATAATACTGGTTAATTCTTGTAAGTCTTCACAATGTGTTGTGTGTTTTGCCCATAATGTCTCCTATATGGAATTCTCTATGGTCCAGTTATTCTGTGTATTATGGAAAGTCAGGGCATCAATCGTACCATTATCTCATCTATTGGCTGGAATTGTTGTAGGAAGCCTACCAGCTGTCCAGGTTCGCAGCACCACTTTTTTTAGTATCAGACAGGTATCAGTGCCACTCATTGCTCTTCTGCTGTCAAACTGTAAGAGTGCTAATAGTGCTTATTTCACACATAAGTTCTCTCACTTCTTGTTGTGATAAGTATCTGTGTGGTAGAGGAAGAGAAGCACATACCAAAGGAGGGATTTCCTTAGGAAACCATAGATTCCTCCAACACTGGAAACTGTCTTAACCATGGAATGCTAAACTTAAAGGAATCCAAATTTATAACTTTGTTTTTGCTTAAGCTCTGCCCCCAAACAGGCACAATATGCAATTAAAATAATTTAAATTCAAATAGAAGCCTTTCAGAACAATTTACAGCGTATCCACTATATTCATTGCTTGTGTTACAATACGCATATTAAATCTTAGTCATTCTAAAAATACATTTTAAAGATATTGGAAACTCCTGGAATTTAGTTATATGCATAAGGAACTCAGAGGTTGGCACTCCATCCTAACAACAAGTTAAAAACTAAAAAGACTGAAAAATCAACTACTTTTTTGGCTCCATAAGGGAGGAGGGGACCCAGGGCAGAATGTCACCCCCAATACTAGAGATACAGACAGGTAGACCAGGGGAGTCTTGACGTACCTGGGCAGACATTCACAAGCAGAAACTGCCCCAGAAACCAACACAGGGTAGGTAAGTGGGAACTGTATTTGATGAGCTTCATGTAGACAACTCTGAGATTTGGAAACTCCAGAACCAGTGGAAGGGGGCTCCCCCCAGTATTATGAGGTTAAACTCCAGGCATGTGGCCTGGTTCCCACAGTAAATATGGAAGACAAGCCTATCTTGCTTTCTGCCGAGAGAAAGGAAAAGGAACCATTTTGAAATTTGCTGGAGCACTCTGTCCTTAATGAGTGAGGCCTGTCCTCACATGATGCTAAGTTAACCAGAGTCTAATCTGCTGGTTATATGCTTTATCAGAGCTCAGACTTATACCCCTCAGAAAAATTAATGAAAAAGGATCACAAGCCTGTATTGAAAATACAAAATTATAAAACTCCAAGAATACAACATAAGAGAAACCCTGGATGAGCTTGGCAATGCCTTTTAGATGCAATAGCCAAGGCACAATATATGAAAGGAATAATCGATAAGTTGACTTCATTAAAATTAAAAACATATACTCTGTGAAAGAAAATGTCAACAGAATAAGACAAGCCACAAACTAGGGGTTCACATTTGCAAAAGGTAAAGGCCTGTCATCCAAACAGAAAAATAACTTAAAAACTCAACAGTAAGAGAGCAAATGACCCAGTTAAAAATGGATCAAAATCTTAATAAACATCTCACCAAAGAAGATATACAGGTGGCAAATAAACATTCAAAAAGATGCTTCTCACTTATGCCATCAGAAAAACAAAAATCAAAACAGTGATGCAATTTAAAAACAACCACGGCACAGCTATTAGAATGGGTCCAGCTCAGAACACCGGCAACAAATACTAAGTGCTGCTGAGGATGTGAAGCAACAGGAACTCTCATTTGCTGCTTGTGGGAAGGCAAAAATGGTACAGCTGCTTTAGAGTTCTGATGGTTTGTAAGCAAACTAAACATATTAAACTGATCTAAATTCAACATTCCTTTTCCCAAATAACCTAGCAATCACACTCCTTGGTATTTGCCTGAAGGAGAAGAAAACATATGTACACTCAAAAACTTGCACACAAATTTGTACAGCAAACTTTTACTCATAATTTCCAAAACCAGGAAACAACCAAGATGTCCTCAGTAGGTAAATGGATAAATAAACCGTGTACATCCAGACGGTGAAACAGAATTCGGTGCTAAAAAGAAATGCGCTATAGAGCCATGAAAAGACATGGAGGAGACGTAAACGCCTGTTAGTAAATGAAAGAAGCCTATCTGAAAAGTCAACAGGCTATATGATTCCAACTATATGACATTTGAGAAAAGGCAGAGGTATGGGGGACAGCAAAAAGGTGACAGTGGTTGGTTATCAGAAGCTGTGGAGGCAGAGGGGAAATAGACTGGGTACTGAGGACATTTAGGGCAGTGAAAATACTCTTTATGATACTATAATGATGGATATGTGTTTATGTGTTTGTCAAAAGCCATAGAATGAGTATACACTACAGGAGTAAACCCTTATGTGAACTATTGATTCTGGGTGATAACTGGATCAATGTAATTTTAATGATTCTAAGAAATGTACCACTCTGGTGGGGGATGTTGATAATAGGAAAAGCAATACCTCTGTGTTCAGGGTGTATATGGGAAGTCCTTTTAATTTTTCTGTGAATCTAGTATTACTATAAAATAATAAACTTTTCAAAAGCTAAACAAAAATGCATTTGTTCTACAAATTTTTTCTAACATGGCAATAGTCAACATACTGTAGGCTTCTAAAATTAGTTTCCAATGGCTTTACAGGGTAAAACATATTGTTGATTTGTGCTCCTATTTATCACATAGATTTCTTAGTAAATAAGAGATCAATGCATATGTCATTATGAATTATTTCTTATTTTAATAGGAGGGCACTTAAAATGTGAACTATTAGCTCATTTATTAATTTATTTACTCACATTATTTTCTTTCCCTTGAGATTCTACTCAGTATAATTCTGTGTAGAAATTAAAAGCAATAAAAAAGTATGACCGTGTTAAAATGGCTATTCTCTCCAAATTAATCTGATAAATCAATGAAATTAAAAATAAAACTTCAGTAGGATAGCTGATGGATTTGAGAAGCTAATTACATATCGAAGAATATCAACCAACACCTCACACATAAAATATGTAGGAATTTCAAATATTAAGGACGTTACATGATGTAACAACAAACTTTAAAGATATAAAATGCAGAGAATATGTTAGTGATGTAGGTAAGAAACCATGTTTGTGAATAGATTGAGGGGAGTATTTTCACTCTTTACATTTGTGTCAGCAGTTCTTTTTATGACAGAAGAAACTATTTGTATACTATTTGTACAATTAAAAAATTAAAAGGAATAGCACTATTTGTTGACATTTCTGAGAACTTGCTACAGGCTAGGAATTGTTCTCAGTATTTTCACAGGTCTTGTCTGGCTGCGTGCTCACAACAACCTCCTTGCCCTGGTGTATCTAGAAATTTGATGCTGGAAAAATGAACTTACCCAAAGTTGCCAAGTTGGGATTTCAATCAGGCAGGCTGGCTCCATAGGCTACACTGTTAACTACCGTACACTGTGCCACGAGCTAAGAAGGCAACGTATCTAGTATTTATTGAAAATGTAAGTAAACCATGTTATAGAAGAATAGATATGCTAAATTTTCCAAAAACAGAGATATAGATGGCATAGGCATTATGTGATGTTCAATGATGCATATTATATATTACATAGACAGAGACCATTTTCAGTTCCTCTAGAGGAATTCAGAATAATGTAAATGTAATAAACAATAAATAGCAGGTATCAGTTTGCTATTGCTGCCTGAAAAATTACTACAAACTCAGTGGCTTAAAACAGCACCTACTTCTTTGCCAGGCTGAGGTTCTATGTTGCACATTGTGGTGTTGGCCAGGTTAGGTTTCTCACCTGGAGGCCTGGGGGAAGATTCCACTTGAAAGCTAATCCACTTGTTTTTCAACATTCATTTCCATGTGGTTGTAGGACTGAAGTCTTCCCTTTCTTGCTGTTAACTGGAGCATGCAGCTCCTAAAGCCCACCTGCCCTTCTGCCATGTGCCCTCTCTATCTTCAAAGCCAGCCAAGGAAAAGTTCTGATGGCACGAATTCCACTCATGAGTAAAATATATCTTACTTCTTCTTTGGTGGCTACACCCACATTTAAAGGGCTCATGCCCAATAGTCTCCCTGCTTTAATGTCAGATCATTTGGGATCTTTTTTTTTAAAGATTTTATTATTTATCTTTGGAGGGGAAGGGAAGGAGAGAGTGAGAGAAATATCAATGTATGTCCGTGCACCGCCCTCACCCCCCCCCACACCAGTGTCAGCTCATTTGGGATCTTAATTACATCTTCAAAACCTATTCACAGCAGCGCCCAGATCAGTGTGATGATTAATTTTAGGTGTCAGCTTGGTTAAGCTTTGGTGCACAGTTGTTCAGTGAAACATTGTCCAGATGTTACTGTGAAGGCATTTTTTGGTGTGATTAACATTTACTATCAGTAACGTTAAGTAAAGTGGACTAACCTCAACCTCATGATGTGAATGGGTCTCATTCAATTACTTCAGGCCATAAGAGCAAAGACTGAAGTTTTCCAAAGAAGAAATTCTGCCTCAAGATTGCAGCATAGAGACCCTGCTTGGCCTTTTAGCTTGTT
Source organism: Artibeus jamaicensis (assembly GCF_021234435.1). Taxonomy (NCBI): domain Eukaryota; kingdom Metazoa; phylum Chordata; class Mammalia; order Chiroptera; family Phyllostomidae; genus Artibeus; species Artibeus jamaicensis. Next base: position 6,799,012 of record NW_026521954.1, read on the forward strand.
GACTTGTCCTTAATAAAACCTCCACATTCTCTCGTTGAGAATGTCTATGCTGTTGACTTGCCTTATAGATTTTGGACCACCAGAATTTTTAGTTATACAAGCCAATTTCTTAAAGTCTCTCTCCCTTCTAACACAGAAACTTACCTAGTTCAATACATTCTGCTTTAACCTTATAAATCCCTGATTTTTAATTGACAGGACTTAGTATAAAGTTGAGTATTGTAAAGAGGCTTTTTCTATGAGATGAGGTTGCTATATTTGAGAAATAATAATACAGGACACCCTGTTAAATTCAAAATTCAGAAACACAATGATGTTTTAGTATAAGAATTTCTATATACATATTTCTACTTAAAAATCCCATTATTTACTTAAAATTCAAATTTTGGCTCTCACTCTATATTTTCTCTGGTAACCCTACAGTCAAACCATTTTTAATCTCGAAATTTTAAGGAATCTCTCCTCTTTTTTCCTTTTGTTTGTTTAAGATTTGGAAATATAATGTTTAAATATTTAGGATGATACTTGTGTATTTAATGGTTATGGCATACAGCATGCGATCAAACTAGTTGTGTTTTAATTTGTAGATACTTCCTGAGGCAATCATACAGAAGCTCTTGTTTTGAAGTCATTTTAAAATAGTAACACATATTTATGTGAATGGAGCTTGTGGAAAGTTAAAGGACTCAGTGAGATATTCTGAGACTTTAAAAACAATGGCACATATTGTTAAACGCACGTTACCTAGCAAACGCACGTTACCTAGCAATTCACCTGTGCAATAAGCTATTCCAGCAATAGTGTTATATGCACGGTCCCCCATCTTTCCTAAACAGACTGGAGACATTGTGGCTCTACTCTTGCACTTCCTATTGAAGACCAAGGCAGTGTGAGGGGGGCATGTGCACTTCTGGTACCAAAATGCAGCTCTCCATCTTTGCTGTGACAGATACTAGCATTTACACATACTCTCAGAATGAAAGTTGATCCATTTTTGAAATACATAAACCAGCAACAGCCTCAAGTAAAACAGAACCAACTTGAAATGGTTTACTGTGAGGGTCAAATGTGAATATATATGTGAAAATATTATATTAAAATGCACATTACTATGAATGTTATGATGAAGAAATGATTAATTTACTCTTTAGTTAAAATATAAGCTCTATCTACTGACTTAAAAATGCTTCTCTTGCAAATGATCACATGATGTTTTACTTTAATTTTTGTTAAGTAATATTTTTATTTATTTAATGACTTATTACAAATATTCTATAGAAATCTAGTTATTACTCTGTTACTGACCAATTGGTTTTTAGTAAAAATATTTTTGTTGTATCATGATCCTTTGTATATATAGCCTATATTTTGAATTTTTGACATTAATTTTTTAGAGTGGATAAAGATTTAAACAAAAAATGAGCAGAATATACAGAGTTCTGATATATTATACTCTATATTAGAGTCCACTTTTGTAAAAAGCTCTATGACTTTTTCCAAATGTATGATGTTAAATATTGACAACTATAGGATTATACATAATAGCTTTACTGCCTCCACATTTTCTGTGTTCAAACTACTCATTCCTCCAACCCCTGGCAAACACTGATCTTTTACTGACTCTATACATTTGCCTTTTCCAGAATAATGTGCAGTTAGAACCATACAGCATGCAGCCTTCAAGGCTCATTTCTTTTACTTAGCAATTTGCATTTGTTTCCTCCATGCAGTTTCATGGCTTGAGAATGCCTTTCTTTTTAGTGCTGAATAATATTCCAGTGTATGGATGTACCACAGTTTGTTTTTCCAATCAGACATTGAGGGACACCTTGGTTGCTTCCGAGTTTTGCCAATTATGAATAAACTGCAATATAATGCTACAAATACCTGTGTGCAGGATTTCGAGTATACATAAGTTTTCAGCTCATTTGAGTAAATGGCTAGGACTGTGATTGCTGGTCCATATGGCAAGACTGCTTTGTAAGAAAAGGCCCAACTCTCTTCCAAAGGGGCTATGTCATTTTCCGCTCCCACCAGCAGTACAGTTCCTGTCACTCTGCCCTCACCAGCATTTGGTGTTCTCCATGTTTTAGGTTTTAGCCCTACTAACAGGGGCATAGCAGTATCGTTGTTATTTTTAATTTGCAATGTTAATGAAATGTGGTATCGAGCACCTTTGCTTATGCTTGTTTGCCATTTACATATCTTCTTTGGTGAGGCATCTTTTCAGATTCTTTCCCCATTTTTTTTTACACTTTCATTTTGATTTTATTCCTTTTTTTAATTTAGGGGTGAGAAGAGGGGGGTAAAGGCAGAAAACTGTACTTTCCCCATTTGTTTAATTACATTGTTGGGTTTTTAATTGAGTTTTTTTCTTACAGTATCTTATTTTATTTTTTTTAGTAATTTTTCAAGTTTTTTGTCTATTTCTCCCATCTCAGCCTCCCCCGCCCCATGCTCCCCACCTCCCTCCCATTTCCACCCACCTTAGTTCTCGTCCCTGTGTCCTTCCTATTTGTTCCTCCAAATCCCTCCCCCTTTTTCCCCTTAAATTCCCTTTCCTCTCCCCTTTGGTCACTGTCCCCTTGTTCTCTATTTCAGTGTCTTTGTTTTTTTTTGTTTTTCTGCTTGCTTGTTTGTTTTGTTTAGCGTCCTGTTAAAGGTGAGATCATATGGTATTTGTCTTTCAACACCTGGCCTATTTCACTCAGCAAATGCTTTCCAATTCCATCCATGTTGTTGCAAAGGGTAGTAGCTCCTTCTTTCTCTCTGCTGCATAGAATTCCATTGTGTATATGTACCACAATTTTTTGATCCATTCATTTACTGATGGGGACCTAGGTTGCTTCCAACTCTTGGCTATTGTAAATTGTGCTGCTATGAACATTGTGGTGCATAGGTTCTTTGATATTGTTGTTTTAGGATTCTTAGGATATAATCCTAGCAGTGGAATTGTTGGGTCAAAAGTCAGGTCAATTTTTATTTTTCTGAGAAAATTCCATATTGTTTTCCATAATGGTTGTACCAGTCTGCAATCCCACCAACAGTGAACTAAGGACCCCTTTTCCCCACAACCTCTCCAACATTTGTTGTTTGTTCCTTTGTTTATGATAGCCATCCTGACCGGTGTAAAGTGGTATCTCATTGTGGTTTTAATTTGCATTTCTCTGATAGCTAATGCTGTTGAGCATCTCTTCATGTGTCTCTGGATCTTCTGTATGTCCTCCTTGGAGAAGTGTCTGTTTTAAGAGTTTATTGTATATTTTGGACATGTGTCCTGTATCAGACATGTGTTTTATAAATATTATTTCCCAGTCTGTGGCTTGTCATTTTATTTTGTAAACACTATCTTTCTTGGAGAAGAATATTTAATTTTAATTTATTAGGTTAACTAATCTGGATCTGTTGCATTTCCAAGTAAACTTTAAAATCAGTTTTTATGTAATCACAAAGTAAGATGCTGGAATTTTCCTGGGGTTTGCACTGAATATATACATCAAATTGTGAAGAATTAACATCTTAACAATATTGAATTTTCCTATCCAAAAGCATTCAGTGTCCTTCCATTGTATATTTGTGTGCATATATATTTGATTCATTTCATCTTTAATTTTTAAAATTTGTTCAGTCACATGTTTACATTCAATATTATTTTGTATCCATTTCAGGTATACATTTACAATCACATACACTATAAAGTGTTCCCCCAATATTTCCAGTAGCCACCTGGCACCATACACGGCCATTACAATATTACTGACTATATTCCTTGTGCTGCACTTTACATCCCTGGGACTATCCTGTAATCACTAATCTGTGCGTCTCCACCCCTTCACCTGTTTCACCAACCCCCTACTGCCCTCCCGTCTGCCAGCTGTTAAGTCTGTTCTCTGTGTCTATTTCTCTTTCTCCTTTGCTTGCTTGTTTCTATTATTCTTTAGGTTCCACAGTTTTAGAGTTGTCAACATAAGGATTTTGTGTATGTTTTGTTAAATTTATACCTAAGTACCTATCTTGTGGTGCCAATGTAAATGGTGTTTTGTTTCAATTTAAGTTTTTATTATTAATTGCTAGTATATACACAATTAAATTTTGTATATTAAAATCTTATCCTGTAACTTTGCTATACTTTCTTTTTTAAAAAAGATTTTACTCATTCATCTTTAGAGGGGAAGGGAAGGAGAGAGGGAGAGAAATATCAGTGTATGGTTGCCTCTTGTGTGTCCCCTGCTGGGAACTGGCCTGCAACCCAGGCGTGTGCCCTGACTGGGAATTGAACCGCCATCCTTTGGTTTGCAGGCCCAAGCTCAATCCACTGAGCTACACCAGCCAGGGCACTTTGCAATACTTTCTAATTAATTCTAGGGTTTTTGTTGCTGTGGTTAGATTTTTTTGGATTTTATACGTAGACAATCACGTCTTCTGTGAACAAAGACAGTTTTAATTCATCCTTACTAATCTGTATATAAAAGCTGAGAAGTTTACATGATTTGTGGATTAATAAATATTTGTTAATAAATACATTTTAGGAATAAATAACATACCTGACAGTAAACTCTCAGTATTTATTTTAGCAATCACTTTGCTCTATATTAATTTTTATAGATACCTCTTAAACTGACATAAAACATAAATGTGTTACCATCAGTTCATCAATTACTTATCGTTGCTACAGGACTTTAAAGGTAGATTTCAAAGCTATTTTGTTCTATTCAGAATATCAAAGAACATTCTTATTTTATTTTACTGCATCAAAATTGATTAAATGTTATTATAACATTGGAGAAACAACATTATTTGACTCAGTGAACTTGATGCCTCAGTACAACTTCACAAAATATTTTTAAGTTTTGAAGTTATAACACATGTTTAGAAGGTAGACTTTTTGTCTAATAGGTAATTTCATTACTAATAAGAAAAGCATATAATTGTGATTGCCATTTGATATGAACATAATAAGTGATATTCTTATTTAGATGTAACCTATGAAAATAATGGCTTGCTTTAGACTTGTTTCTGAATTTATTTATGAAAATCTTAAATCTCTGAGAAAAGTTTTATTAAAGAAATACTTAACAACTCTTGTTAAGGTTAATCAAAGTGACATTAGAACTTCTGGAAAAGCAGCCAATTTAAAAAAATTTCCCCTAGAAAAGTCAACAAATTTGTTTATGAATAATAGTATCAAATGTTATTATGAAGTCATATTTGAGCCTAAAACTCATTAGAATGAAATATAATTTATACTTGTTAAACTACCAGTAGTGGTTAGAGCAAACCTGTTACCTTTTTATACAGTTACTATGAAAATTTAAAAGCACATATTATTAAACTAAACTGTTCTCCAAGAAGTTATATAACAAGATATGTATATTTCTATAGCTTCACAGATTGTGAAGTCTTTGTATCTTAACTATCTCATTGTTTAAAGATCAGTTAAACTACATTGACAGCCATTTACAGCAACTAAAAAAATACTGCATAACTCTCTGGGGTATATTCTTATCTTTATCCATATGAAAAATTTCTGCTTGTCTTAATAAGAGTTGCAATGAAGTCTATCAAGGGAGTTATATCCATACGTCTCAACCAAAGGAATGAGTCAACCCTGTAATTGTAATAACTGTCCACTTCAGCCACTGCCTTATACCCACACTGACAAGCATACTCATCTATTGAATAGTTATAACATTTCTGTCAGTTAGTTATACAGAGGAGAATATATTTTAAATATACAGTAATGTCTCATTTTCAGCTATAATTAAATGAAATTAGTCTATAACTATTTGCTATAGTTCTTGATCTGGACAGTACTCCCTATAATTCCAATTGCCTAAATAACTTAATTTTAAATAAAAGATAAAAATATGATATGTAATGTTTTTAGAAAGATTTATAATTATTTATTATCTGTGAAATTCAATCGATTCTTACAAGTCCATTTTGATACAAAAATTTGTGAATTTAACCCTTGATAAATGAATACTAGATGTAATTTATAATGTTAGTCATGACGCAGTTAAAAAGTTATTTTTAAAAAATGTGTTACTTTAATGAGATAATATGGAGTATTCTGTACCAAAAACCACCGACACTGTGGTTAATAAAACTGAGACCAAACAGTTGCCAGGCAGTTGTTGAAAGTTAGGGCCTGTTTTTCCTTTTGCTGTTATGAAGAGTAAATAAATTAACATATCTAAAGCCATATAGTTAACAATGCCTGCCATGTATCAGGTGTATACATTTTTATTTTTGTTTAAATAAAAATTAGTGACATATCATATTTTTCTATATGTTATCTTCATTTTTTGTTTGCTGTGAGAACATACATGTAAATACAAAATGGGTCCAGAAAAATCTAAAAAAATAATTTTAATTTTGAAGTCTTCAGAAGCCATGGAACATAGAAATAAGGAGTGAAGTGCCCTTTCCTGTCCTCATGCACCTACATTTAAGTGTTGTGAGAAGGGTGAAATCAGACAATCGATAAACAAGCAATTGGAGTTACAGAAAGTAAAACTGAGGGAATGGGATCAGAGTGTATTACTTTATCCATGATGATCAGGAAAAAATTACCTCATTGGTTCATGTTTTCATGGATTCAAACAAACAAACAAACAAACAAACAAACAAACTCATGGTGACTCATAGAAATTTCTGAGAAAAGAATTGTTCAGATTTGGAATAGCAAAGAGTAAGCATAAATGCACTATGCTTGGAGAATTCTTGATGTGATTGGACACAGAGAAAAATTCAGTTTAGCTGAAAGGGTAGAGGGAAAGTCATGTGAAAACACAACTAGTGAGGATCAGCAAGGGGGAGGTAGTTTGTATTAAATTGAATGTGTAATTTCATGTCTCACTGGTAATTTATCTTTCCTTTAAAATATTAATTTGTCAATAAAAAGTCAAATTGGTTTCCCTATGCTAAAATTAACCCTCAGAGACATTATACCCTGGCTACATTATACAATTGAAGGGTAGAATATTAAGTTCCAGAATTGTTTTTATTGCAAATTTTAGAAAAATGAATATCCAGTGTCCAGCGATCTTAATTTGTGTTGTTGAGAGAGAGAAAAATGTCTACAAATGCTTAACTGGATATTTATTTGAAACTAAAATATGTTTTTGAAATATCAGAATTCTATGATGATCTCTGTATTAGTTATGCTACACATTAAAAATAATTCAGGATTGAGCGCGGACCTGAGAACCAGACAATCGCAGTTCGATTCCCAGTCAGGGCACATGCCTGGGTTGCAGACCAGTTCCCTGCGGGCCAGTTCCCAGCAGGGGACCCACGAAAGGCAACCATACATTGATGTTTCTCTCCCTCTCTCCTTCCCTTCCCCCTTAAAGATAAATAAATAAAATATTTTAAAAATAATTCAAAGGTTCTATCAGAGTTTAGGAGTGACTATACTTTTGATCATCTGATTTCTGTTTTCTAATTGAATAATATTAAATATTACTCTCAGAGTTCAAAAATAATTTTTGAATAAAATTGCTACTAAAAACAAAGAATAGAAAATGACGTTTTGATGGAGAAAACTCTATGTCATTTCCAAACAATAGTATATAAGAAATAATTTTTATTTTAATTTTTCTCAAGTGATGTTTAGAGTATAATTTCAATTACCTGAATAATTAAATTGTATTTTTAACCTACAAACATTAGGAAAAACAAAAATATTGTCTCTCTGAATCTGATCATTTATTGAACCAGACCACTCCACTTATTCATACAGGTCTATGACACTACATGTGCGTTCCCCATGTCAGAAAAAAAATCACTGAAAACCTTGAGGTCGCCGTCTGTGCTTGGCAGCCACACCTGAACTGAACCCGTGTGAGCTGCAAGCTTCTTTCAGAGTCCCCACCGGTCAGCCCCTTAACTCTGCTGTTTGGTGATTGTGCCTTGTGTGTGTAAGAAGCCAGGACACTGGCTTTCAATACTCTGTGAAAGTGTCAAAATAAGAAAATTATCACAGCAAAAGGAAAAGGGACATCTATTTTATTTTATTTTTTAAAAATTGTTCTTGTTTATTCTATTACAGTTGTCCCAATTCCCACCCCCGCCCCCCCGCCCTTGGCCCTCCTCCACCCAGCCAACCCCTGCTCCCACAGTCAATCTCCACACCATGGTCCATGTCCATGGTTCATTCACACCTGTTTTTTTTAAACCACCAGTTTTTAACCAAAGAGAGAATGAGTATTATTTAAAAAGGTTGAAACACATTGTTCTAGGCCGTAGTGAACCAGCTCCAAAAGCTCGGTATGACTGTGAGGGTCCTCTGAGCATTTTATGACCAGGGTAATGGTGGGAAATGCTGGTTCCAGTCTTTATACAAATTGTTACTTCCAGTCTGAATTATCTGTTGAAAAAAATGGATTCCATGAGATTCCTAAACCCCTGTAGAGGACAGGTGAGTCTAAAACAGTTGCTTCACTGAATTCTTTGCAATATAAAAATATTTTAATAGAAAAGCTGAAAAATTGTTACAGAAGTTTAAACATGTTATTGAAGTAAGGCAATTTACTGAAAAATATGTGCTCAGAAACTATGATATGTTTATTATATTTACACATTTATTTTAAATATCACAAATGCAGTTTTTGATATCTTATAAAGACAGTTGTGCTATAGAAACAATTAAAAATAGTAAGCCCATAGTGTGAAAATTGATGGTCTTTGCCATGTGATAATGGAAAGGATTTGACAAATTGAAAAGACAGGATTTACCGCATTAAGACCCATTTCGACAAAGAAGTGAAAATATATCAAAGACCATCAGTTAATCTGTGCATGAAACAAGCTCATATATGTCATGAAAAATTAGGTATGAAGTGAATGTGACTCACTTCAAAAGGTTGGCTGTGGAATTGTAAGAAGTATTATAGTACAAAGTAAATAAAAATATGGGATGAAATGATCTTATAAAACAGCCAAAATTACACTAAATATTTTGCTTCAATGATGTGTGATGGAAGCTCTAATACTGAATGATTTTCAGGGCTAATGAACAGCCTTGTACTAAGGCTAAGTTCTTATGAAATGAATGAAGGAAATGAATCAAGTTGTCCAACCGACATTAACATGGCTGAGCAAAAAACATCATCAGATTGTGTGTGCTGAGACAAGGTCGACTGTCTTGGCCACAGGCCCTCACAACGTAAAGAGATCATTAATTCAGAAAAGTCAGTACTTAAAACTTTTGTGTGTACTATCATACATGGCAGAAAGCATGTTACATCACAGAAAATTATTTATTTGGATGAATAACCACTCTTTACCAATGGCATAAGCTCACCACAGGGTAGCCAGACTGAACTTCAGGTAAAATAATGTTTTCAACATTTAGTTTTCCCTAAATGTGGCAACTGTGACACAGCTGTGTGACCAAGAAAAATTATTCCCCAAAGGTTATGTAGTTGAGGGTTGGAATTTGATCTTGGAAATGCCACTCATACAGATGGGAATGAGATTCTGATGTACATTGATGTTTCAAAGAGAATTTCAATTCTAAGGCCTTGGAGAATTTTTGCCATCTGAAGCAGTATCAAAATGTATTATTTCAACCACAAGTTTATGAGCCACATACATAGTTAATTTGGAAGAAGACACAAAAAGGTACTGTTGAAGATTGACAAATTCATGCTGAATTGGAGTTAAATATGTAAAATAATAATAAAATAAATGAGTATGAGTGACAGTGATGATGACAATAATAATAGTATTGTGAACAAGGAAAGCTATTACTATAGACAGGATGATAAAACAGGTGACTGGTTAGCTGAACCTGAATGAGATACATTTGTTAGAGCTCAGTTTTTAGAAAGAGCTTATGTAGACAAAAGGGATGGTAAGAGAGAATATCAGAGGTCTATTAAAGGAATTCTATCACTTGAGAAAACTGCTTAATGCTTACTTAGCTGTTATCTTTTTTTTTCTGAGTATTAACAGAGACAACATCAATGTACTCTCCAAGATCTTCAGTCAAAATCAGAGTAAACACTATTCATTTTATTGCATTCCATAAGCACTGCTTTTACTGTGGTTTGATTTTTTTCACAATGCTTGTTTTACATTTTAAAAGTAACTGCCAATTCTATCTCATTTTCTTTAGGAACTTATTACAATATAAAAGCAGTAAATGAAATCTATCATTATATACAATCTTTCTACATTGCATTTAGTATGAATATTCATATTTTCACCTAAGACCCACTTATGGGAATGATTATGAAGTATTGCTTATGAATCACCTTGGACTATATTTTAAATGCCTTTGGTCCCAAGGCTGTTATGTAAAAGAATGGGACCCATTTTAGCTGCCTGAAACTAAAAGCATAAAAAATTGCCACTCTAAAACTAAGAGATATCTTAAATGCATAGCTTTGACAAATTTTCTGGATGAATTTTCAGTGATAGGACAAGGCTAACAATCAGTATCTATTCCAGGACAACAGATCTATATAGGCCTAATAACCCCATGAACTTATCACTCTGACACATTACTCTTGACATTTATGGATCACTCTAGACAGGTTACTTTTTTAATTCAGCAGTTATCTCCACTCATGGACAGGAATAAACTCTCAAATATTAATAAATTTCCTAAGGGTCAAGCTGCCCGGCTTTATGTTCAAATTAACTTCTATGCACTTCACACACAAAAAAATAGTTTCTCCATTGACCAAACATTAAAAACCCACCTTAGTCAAAATTGGATGGTGTCTAGCATCATTTAAGAGTAGATGAAGGTATATGTGTTTATATTACTACACAAGTGTCTCAGATTTATTGTACCTTCTAGTTATCTTCAGATTGATAAACTCAAGTATAATTTAGCTCCATTACTCTATTTATAGAAAAATGTTTCTATACAAGAAAAGTTTCTATGGATAGAAAAGTTTCCTAAATTCTGATCTTTTATATTCTTTAATACTTTTAATATGTTTTAGGAATTAATTTATTTAATGTGACTTAGAAACTATTCTCCAAGAGATTTAGCTTCTTGCATTTATGAGATTCCCCTTACACTTTCCTAATGAAAAGAGTGTCCCATCTGATGCCCAGATACGGTGGTGTTTGGTTGGGATGTGGCTGTTACAGCCGGACACTGTGCACGAAACAAATTGATTTGTGCACTTTCGATATAGGCACTCTACACCTAAAAACTGCATATCTCAAATATGTTGCAGCCCAGATTCTAGATGCATGGAAGAAGGCACACACATGGGACTGGAAAGCTGGAAATTAGAAAGCTTGCAATAAACCGATTTATCTTCCTAGCACGGTTGGAGGTTTTAGTTTTATCTGGGGAAAGATTAAACAGACAAAGTGCCTGGTTCCTGTTTACATATTTATTCTCTATTTCAAAACCATTTATTTAGTACTTCATAATTTCCAGATGTTTTTTTTTAGTATTCATTTACTTTTCATAGACATTTTATGAGAACGTAGTATAGTATTACTATTCTCATGTTATAGGTGGGGGAACTGAAGCACAGCTGATTTCCTAGTGAGGCCAGGAGCACAGGGTTCATGAATGGTGCAGGCAAGAATTTAGCTAGATCTGTTTGAGTCCATGTCCTCAGCCACTGTGCTGCCTTTCAGTTATCTTTCCTGATGTTCCTAAAATGTCAGACTGAGTGAAGTGTGAGTTGCATTAATAGAATTTCTATAAGAATTTTTAGAAAAAAATTAGAAGAGTATTATAGTGCGTTTGGTTGTTTATCTTGGCTGTTATTATTCCTAGCTATGCCATATCTCAACCTTGACTATTTGGAAGATGCTAAGAACTTATGGTCCTTTCCTCATATGTTAGCATGTATATTATTTTGGAGATCAAACCCTCGTCCAAGGTTTCATTGGCAAATATATTTTCCCATGATTGGTTCCCTTTTCGTTTTGCTGATTTTTTCTTTAGTAATTCCAATAGTGGGATTATACCCTAAGAATTCCAAAACACCAATTTGAAAGAATCTATGCACCCCAATGTTCATAGCAGCACAATTTACAAAGCCAAGTGCTAGAAACAGCCTATGTGTTCATCAGTGAATGAGTGGATCAGAAAACTGTGGTACAGTTCCACGATGGAATACTATGCAGCAGAAAGAAAGAAGGAGCTCCTACCCTTCACAACAGCATGGATGGATCTGAAGAGCATTCTGCTAAGTGAAATAAGCCAGATGGTGAAAGACAAATGTTATCTGATCTCACCTATAAGTGGAACCTAATCAACAAAACAAACAAGCAAGCAAAATATAATGGGTGACACAGAAATAAAGAACAAACTGACAGTAACCAGAGGGGAGTAAAGAGGAGGATAATGGGGGAAAGGAGAGGAAGGGTCAAGTCAAGAAACATGTATAAAGGACCTGTGGACGAGGGCAATGGGGGATGGGGTGGAGGACTGAATGTGTGAGAGGGGGCTGGGCAGCACAGGGGAGAGTAATGGAGGAAAAGGAGGACAACTGTAATCGAACAACAACAGAAGTTTTTTTTTTTTTTTTAAAGTTAATGTATGTTATTTCCTAAATCTAAGAAATTGAAAGCTATACACCAAGTGCTGGTAGAAAAAAACAAAAACAAAAAGACACTCTCAAGGAAATCTCTGATTGATTTTACAGGGTTGAGATTAACTCAATAAGGAGCCAATGAACACAAAAAGATAACACACTACTAATCCATGACACACAGTGGCAAAATATATACTTAAATTATTATGTACAGTTGCCTAGAATGAATTGCCCATGGAGAGTGAGGCCTTTCCAGATTTAGTGGTATTATAATCAATGATCATGACAGGATTATGCCGACCAGCAGGTTCCAGGGATGGAAGGCTGGCCCTTTCTGACTATGCTCTGGGTTTAAATTCTCATCTCAAAGGCTAGTGGGAGCACAAGATTTTTTTTTCAAAAAAAGTAATCATTTATCTTTTTAAAGGTGTACATAGTTACAAATTTAAAAGTAAAATGGGACCCTTCAGTGTGGTTAATTATGGCATGGTATTTGTTTCCAGGGAGGCCTTAACAGCATCCTAAATATTAGGTAGGTTACAATAATTTAAATTTATCGTCTAGTAGAAAAAATTATTCACAAAGAGCTCCATAGACCTGAGAAATTATTCTATGGCAATTGCCTTAGTTATAAACTCTATTATGTTTCCAGATGTTTTATTATGAAATAATTAGAGATTCACAAAGGTAGTAGAGAGAGAGGTTTAGTGTACCCTTTACCCAGTTTTTCTCACTGGTTACATCTTACATACGTTTAGTGTAATATCAAAGCCAGGCACCTGCCATTGACACAGTGTGTGTCTAGTTCAATGACATTCAGTTACATATGATCATGAGCTATCAGGATGCAGAATTATTCCACCACAAAAAAGAAAAAGGAAAAGAACTTTCTCATGCTACCCCTGTGTAATCACATCCATCTTCTATGTCCACTTCATCCATAACCACTGGCAACCATTCTCAAAAAAACAAATAATTTTGTAATTTTGAGAATGTTAAAGAAATTGAATTAAAAATATTAGCCCATAAAGATGTCCAGGATATTTTGTTGAGTTGAAATATCCAGGTACAAAACAATAGATATAGAGAAAATTCCAATAAAAGTTCTTGAAGAGTAGTCCCCTCCCTGCCCCTTTTTGGGGACAGGAATTTTGCTGCCAGCCTGATTAACCACAGTGTCACCTTGAGCCTGTGTGATGCATGAGCTGCCTGGGCTGTACATGGTACACAAGCTGCTGGTGTCCTATGAGTGTGGTGCAGAAGGGGTGCATTCCATGGACATCTCTGTGATGGGCTGTGGCCTTGCACAGTCCTACAGAGATATGGCAGAAAATTTTCATCCATGGGTGTCATTGGGCTCCTCCAAATAAGGCTGGAGGAGGTAATGCTTTATTTATGTGTTTGTTTGTTTCTATTGATTATATAGATAGTAAAACAGAGAGAGACAGAGGAATACATAGATTTGTTGTTCTACTTAATGCATTTATTGGTTGATTCTTATGTGTGTCCTGACTAGGGATGGAACTTGCAACCTTGGCATATCAGGATAGCACTCTAACCAAGGACTATTATTCTTCACCAAGGGGGAAGTTGTCAGGAACCTTTGGCAAGCCCCTATGAGTAAGTACAGCATAGGTCCTTAGGATTTTGAAGCAAAACACAGCCATTCTCTGGGAATAACTTTTGAGATATGGCTTTTACCTTCTACTGGGTCATATTAAAGATTGAAGGCTTAACCATGAACATCAAGTTACATCCAAACTGAGCTTCTTCTGCTCATGAACTGGGTGTTATACCATATACCCACCCATAAAGCTGGGCATGATCAGCAGTATTCCATCACTGAATGGAAGTGGTACATACAAGCTCTGGTTCCATAAGCTGGGAGGCACATGAAGAAGTGGCCCAAATACCTATGATCCCCAGTCCTGCTGTGTTACCTTCTCTCTCTTAGTCTATACTTACCACTTTATTTAGCAGTTCCCCACAACTGGTTGATGGGGAGGAATAGAAACTCAGGCCTGGTTTGTAGATGGCTGTGTGTGAAATGCATGCACCACCCAGAAATGGACAGCTGATGCACTACAGTCCCTTTCTGGCATATTCCTAAAGTACAGCAATGAAAGAAAATCCTCTCAATAAGTAGAACTCTGAAGAGTGCACCTGGTTGTTCATTTCTGTGGAAAGCAAAAATGGCTAAGCATGTGATTATATACTGTTTTATGTGCTATGACCCATCATATGGCTAGATAGTCAGGGACTTTGAGGGAACATATTTAGAAAATGTGTAACCAGGAGGTCCGGGGAAGAAGTATATGGATAGAGCTCCATGAATGAGCAAAGGATGTGAAATAGTTGTGGTCCATGTGAATGTTTACCAAAAGGTAAGTTCAGTAAGGAGGGTTTAAATATTGAGTGGATAGGATAACTGTGGATATCCTATGGATGCAAGTCTCTTTTCTAGTTACTCTTGCCATTGCCAAATGAGCTCATGAACAAAGTAGTTACATTGGAAAAAACAGGAGTCAGGTCTGAGCTCAGCATTGTGGACTTCCACTCACCAAGGTCATCCTAACCACAACCACTACTGAGTACGAATCTGCCAGCAGCGGAGATGAAAATGGAATGCCTGATATGGCACTATTAACAAGGGCTATCAGCCAGCTACCATGCAGCAGGTTGATTACTTTGAACCATTTCCATTATGGAAAGGAAAGCACTTTGTTCTAACATGCACTTTTATTCTGGATATGGAAATACCTGCAACAATACCTGCTGCCCTCTCCACTTTTATGGTATTCCACACAACATTGCTTCTGATCAAGAAACTTACTCAACAACAAGTAAAATGTTGCAACAGTTCAAATCTCCTAGAATTCACTCACTGGTCTAATCATGTTCACTATCATCCTGAAGCAGTTGGTTTAAGAATGGAGTAGCCTTTTGAGGACTCAGTTATAGCACCAAGAAGGTGGCAGTATCTTCCAGGGCTGGAGCAATGTCCCTCCTGGAGGTTTAGAGGCCTTAATATCCAATAGAGTGTTGCTCCTACTGAAAAATTCCACAGTGGTTTTGTTTAGAAGGATACAGAAGAGCCTAACATTTCAATTTTAACTTTTCATTCAAAGAAAAAACATTAAGTGCTTAATATTTTATTTCAGGATAGTGATTCTTACTGTCAACATAAAGTAGCACTGTAGATCCACTAAAGCTTTGGAGGTTATTCAAAGGCTGGGACAGCAGGTTGACCCTTGAGTTGGACCCAAGCAATGGGAGATTTCTCACCCCTCCCCATCCTTGGAATGCATCTTCTATCCACCCCTCCCACAGCAGAAGCCAACTTTAAGGATACAATCTCGGGGGAGAGTAAGGTGTTGTTAAAGCCATCTGGACTGAATATGTGACTGAAGCTAGTAAGGGACTGTATATAAACTTTTAAGATTCTCAGAGGTAGATGCAGAGATCTACTCATCTTGCAGTCACCCAAGACAAGCCTCATAAGTAAGTGCCCTTGCTTATTAAACCTTCCACCTACCAATTTGGAGCAGTCTCCTTCTTTCTTCATTCTCGTCTGGCCCTCTGTATATGGGGCAGGGGGCAGTTTGCAAAGCAACAGATGCCTGGAGTTCAAGAGATCCTCTATGTGGATTATATCAATTTATTATAGATGCTGCACATGTATTAATAAAATATAACAGACAGTCATACATAATCCACATAAGCAAAACTACCAAGAATTCATAAGAATGTCTGTTTGGATCAGTCCAACAAGTACAGCAACCTGACCAGATAAAGAAAGCCCAAAACTGTATGGCATTACTTATTTGTAGAACCTAAAAAGAAAGCTAATTTCATAGTATATAGAATAGGATGGTAGCTTCCAGGGGCTTAGGCAAAAGGGAAATGGGGGCATATAAATCAAAGGGTACAAACTTCCAGTCATAAGGTGGGCTACACTCTTACACAGAGTGTTTAGCAAAACCAAAAGTTAAGAAAATTGTGCAAGATGTACAATTTATATGTATTTTTTTCATTCTTTGCCCTGTAGTCACCTTTTTAAAAAATAATCTACCACCTACAGTTCTTGGTACTGTTGGATAAAAAATACTTCTATTATGGTAAAGATGAATAATTCTAGCTAACAAAAAATAATTTCTTCTTGCAATGGTAGCTTGATGGCTTTGAAATAGCTAGATATAGGAAGTTTTAATTATTTAATAATGAAATACAGAGGGTTTAAAAGCTCTTCCTGGTCACTTGCATGGCCCTTGAGTAAAAATCTTCAAATCTTTGCTTAATTAATATGCAGGCTCCATGAGAACTATTTCTCTAAAGTTTATCCCACATTCTGGAAGTGAAGTCAAATGTTCGCCATTCTTTTATTTGTTTGATTTTATAAAATTTGTGTGCATTAGGCTAGGAAACCCCTCCAAATATCTGTTACATATGGGCAGAAAATGCTGCTTCAAATAGGGAAAACGCTGTGGAAAAGGGAAAGTGGTAAGCTCGTCAAAAGTCTCACTTAAGACCTGTTCTCTTTCTTTCATTAAAAAAGCAAATGCAGCTAAAGCAAAGTAACTAAATCACCACCAGTCCTTTCAGTATTTAATTTCTAAGAAAAAAGTAAAACCTGGATTTCTGGAAGTTAGAAAATACATTTACACAGGCTATCCATAACTGTTCCATGACAACTAACAATTCAAAAGGAAAGTCTAGAATCAGCCCCAAAGTCTTCCTCTAATGCTATCACTAACCTGCATTTCCCAGTGTTTGATGTTAATATACTTTAAATTGTTTTGAAACTAATGACGTTCGTAGTGTCCTTAGGGCCCTGATACCTTCAGTATCTCTCCTGAACCTGGCGGCTTCAATTCAATTGAAATTACTTGACATCACTTATGAAAAGCCTTTGAAGAGCGACTGCCTCAATTTGGACTAAACCTCCTCTGAAGTTTAAAAAAAACAACAACATACAACATAGATTTCAAAACCTCTTTTTTCAGTCTGATGTTGTCATTTCCTTTTTATTTGTAACCTCTGAATCATAATTTCTTTTGGCAATAAAATAATTTGAGTCCTATTGTTTATGGTGCAATGCATCCATTTGATAGAGCTGATGCATTGTGAAAATCCTACACAGTGTAGCTATGGCTATTTTCAATGCGTATGCATCAGCAGTCATGACCCAATTAAAAACTGTTAGAAGCAAATGAAAAAATGTGCTGTGAGATACACTAGGTACTAAACATTAGTGAATAAATAGAAAGTGGTGATCTTTTTGCCAACTATGAACTCCTTTAATTATATAATGCATCACAACACTTGTTTTCCTAGAAAAATATTTTTAATCTATGTTTTTCTTTTCATCATTACTTTATTGTTGCTCAGTTACAGTTGTCTGCATTTTCTCCCCACCACTCCCTCGCAGCCCAGCCAAACCCATTTCCTTCTCTTGCTTCCACCCTCCCCTTTGGTTTTGTCCATGTGTCCTTTATAGTAGTTCTTGAAAACCCTTCTCCCCACACTCCCCTTCCCTTCCCCTCTGGCTATTGTTAGATTGTTAATTTCAATGCGTTTAATGAATATTCGTTGCTTTTTTCTTTTGTTGATTATGTTCCAGTTAAAGGTTAAATCATATGAAGTTAGATAAACTATCACCTCATAATATACTACTCATTTAAAAATTAGTAATATAAAAATAAGTATAATTCCCACCCTCAAAAACTAATTCACCGTGTTTCCCTGATTCTGAACGTGTGCTAGTATTACTCAAAACAGTAGGTTTAGATATTCACTAACATAATTTCATAAGCATAGACAGCCCCACATTGTTGGAGCAAGAGTTTATTTTTATTTTCCAATGAATCCAAGATATAAATGCCTCAAAACTGAAATGTATTAAACATTCCATGTAAATTTACAATTGGTTATTACTTTATAAAGTACAAGTCTAGGTCACTTAAGCATGTTTTCCATTTTTTTAAATATTTTTATTAAATTAATTGGGGTGACATAGGTTAATAGGATCATATAGGTTTTGAGTGTATATTTCTCTGATAAGATATCTGCACATTTCACTGTGCACCCACCACCCAAAGTCAAACCATCTTCCATCACCATATACTAGGCCCCCTTCAACCCGCGTCAGCCCCTGCACTTTTCCTCTGGTAACCAGCACATTGCTGTCTGTGTCCACAAGCTTCAGTTTTCTACCCCTCATGTGAGTGAAATCATGTGATTCATAGGTTTTGACTCATTTATTTTACTTAGCATATTCCCGAGATCCATCCATGTTGTCACAAATGGCAGTGTTTTGTCTTTTTATGGCTGAGTAGTATTCCATTACATGTCTGTGCCACATCTTCTTTATTCAATCCTATGCACTGAATAGGCTGGCAGAGCTCATAGTAGAGGGTCTTGGGAGAGTCGGAAGAGATTATCCAAAGAACACATATGCGTATATATGTATGTCCCATGGACACAGCAGTGTGGCAAAGGCCAGGGGCAGGGGTGGAGTCTGGGTGCAGAGGGGCAGACGGGTGGGGAATGGGGAACATGTGTGATAACACTAACAATTAATAAAACTCAACACCAAATGAGCAAACAATTCAATTTAAAAAATGGGGAGAAGACCTGAGCAGACACCTCTCCTGAGAAGATGTACAAACGGCAAACAGATATATGAAAATATATTCAACTTTCCTCACTATTAGGAAAATGCAAGCCAAAACTATAGTGAGATACCACCTCATACCTTTTAGAATGGCTATTATCAATGAGACAAGTAAGAACAAGTGTTGAAGAGAGGGTGTGAAGGAGTTGCCAGTGGGAATGTAGACTGCTACAGCCACTATGGAAAGCAGTCTGATGGCTCCTTTTAAAACTAGGAACACAGTTACCATGTGATCCAGCAATCCCTCCCCTGGCTGTCTACTGGGAAAACTCAAAAACATGTATTTGCAAAATCTATGCACCCTATGTTCATTGCAACATTGTTCATGGTGGCCAACACAGGGAGACAACCAAAGCATTGGTTATTATTAATATGATACCAGAGCACACTTAAAATCTGCTAAGGATCAGAGTAGCTTAGCTGTGGCTTCAATCAGCTTTAATCAACATGTCTGTACTGTTAACTTTATGAACAGGAAGAATTATGCTTACTTAGAAGTAAATTACTTTCCCAATTATAGATAGTTATATGAAAAGTGGATCAGTGGGACTTCTAGTTTCTGACAAGTGAGAGTGGTAAATGACTAGTATTGAAAAATAGGATGTGTGTGCCAGTTTTTTCTAATACCATTGCTGAAAGGACTATCTTTACTTCATTGTATTATTGCCTTTGCTCCTTTGTCAAGGATCAGGTGAATGCATGTGGGTGTACTTCTGGGCTCTCTATTCTGTTCCATGGATTTATTTGTGATTCTTTGTCAGTACAACGATGTCTTGATTACTGTAGCTTTAATAAGTCTCTATATGGAGTAGTGTCAGTCTTTCAGCTTTGTTCTCTTTCAATATTTTGTTGGCTATTCTTGGTCTTTTGCTCCTCTGTATCAACTTTAAAATAATTTCATCAATTTGCACAAAAATGACTTGCTGGGATTTTGATTGAGTTTATGTTTAATATATAGAGCAAGTGGGGGAGAACTGACATTGATGAGATTGAGTTTTTCTGTCTTTGAGCATGGAAAAGCTCTCAATTTATCTGACTTCTCTTTGATTTCTTTTGGCAGAGTTCTATAGTTTTCTTTATGAAGATATTGTACATGTTTTATTGGTTTATACCTAGGTATTTCATTGTTTGTCATCCGAATGTAACAGTGTTATGTTTTTAATTTCACATTTCACTTATTTATTGTTGGTAATTAGGGAAGCAATTGACTTGAATTTATTAACCTTGCATCCTACAACCTTGCTATAATTTCTTTCTACATCCAGGAGATTTTTTTTGTTGATTTTGTCAGATTTGCTACACAGACCATCATGTCCTGTCATCTGTGAACAAAGAGAGTTATATTTCTTTTCTAACCTGTACACCTTTGTTTTCTTCTCTGTCTTGTTATATTAGCTAGAAGTTTGAGTACAGTGTTGAGGAGTGGGGAGAGGAGACCCATACCTTGTTTCAAATCTTAGCGGGAAAGCTTTTAGTGTCTTTCCATGAAGAATGTTACCCTCAGGTTTTGTAGATGTCCTTTATCAAGTGATGAAGCCCCCTGTGTTCCTAGTTTCCTGAGAGCATTTGTCATGAATGCATATCACAGCCCTCTTCCTAACTTTGAACTTTATAAATAATAACCTCAGGTTATAGGCTATAAATAACCTATATTACAGGTTATAAATAATAACCTGTAAAGTAAACATGTTACTTTACTACAGGCTTAGTGCAAATTTTATGTCGCCAAAATTTTATCCTGGAATATACAAAGTAACACTATTTTTAGTTAACTCTACCATGAATTCACTGATGAGACTTTATGAAAGGTTGATGAACATCTACCTCAATATTATTTTAAGGTAAATTCACCTCTGCTCCCAAAGTTGCCCTTGGCTTAATCTCTGGAACTATGAACATACTACTTTATACGGCAAGAAGAGTAGTGCATATGTGGCAAAGGAAAGGGCCTTGAGATGAGCAGATGATCATGAATTATCTGGGCGGGCCTAATGTAATCACTAGAGTATTTAGAAGAAGGATTCAGGAAAGTCAGAAAGGCAGAAATGATGATGCAAACAAAGAATAAAGGTATTATAACACTGCCTTTGAGGATGGCGGAAGGGGCTCTGAACCAATGAATCGAGGTGGCCTACAGAAGCTAAAAAAAGGCAAGGGAATGCAGAGCTTCCTACTACTTTGGGCTGCTCACCACTGGAACTCTAACAAAATAAAATGATGTGGCCTTGAGATGCTAGGTTTGTGATAATTTGTCACAGTGATAATAGAACATTAAAATAACCACTTTTCATTACATTATCATGAGATGAATTTTAAGAACAAAGATTAGTTACTTGTCCAGGAGAAAATTGATTAACTTTAAGAAAAATCCTAGCCATTCTATCAGTTCATTCATTACAAAGAGTTGTTTTCTATGTAAAGAGCTGCCTTCTTATTTGGCACTTGTACTTATCAGGTCCGTCTGCTCACACAAAACTAACCCTATGTGTTACATTGCTCTAGTCAACTAACAGAATAGAGTAGCTGTTCCACCCGATTTGCCAGTGAGTACGGTTTTAATTATACCCAAGTCAAGATTTATCAAAAGTTTAGCTATATAAAATAATGAAACTGTTTGAAGAAACACACAATTTTCACTTGTGCTAAAAAAATACCAACAGCAAGTCATAGTAAATGAGACTTGGGTTCCTATAACTGTACTGCTGCCCTCCACTCACATCTCAGTCCTCCTCGCCAGAAGTCCATGACTGATTAACAAAGGCTCTGCAGAGTCCTTTCTGAATGATGTTAGATTCTGGTGGATCAGCTGTTTGTTTTATATTTTCTGAACATTTTAAATTTAAGATTTTTTTCCTGAGTAATCTTTTTAAAACCTTTACAGACAAACTTGTGGTTGATCCAAGTTCTATCTAACTTTGAAATACTTAATCCTCATTCTTTGCTTTGATTATTCTCAATCATTTTTGTATCTTACATATTACATTTAACTTATTATTCTTAATCTCCTTTTCTGTTCTCTTTTATAATCTATTCTGTTAGATATAGGGCAATAGATAACTATTTAATTAATTAAATTGAGTAAAATACATAACTTTGAACATGTAATTTTTACTGTTGGATAAATGATGAGTAAATGGCAGTTACTTTGTACTGGTACAACTTTCCAGCACAACAATTGAATTAGGATTATGCTCTCATTCTCTTAATGCAAGCATTTTATATTGTAAGTATCTTTCAGTTTTTTGCATAATTTTCAGAATTTTCTTTATTCCTCAAATATGTTCATAGATAGATAAACACATATCACTATGATAAACACAATTGAAAGGTACAATTCTTCCAGAAATTCATTGCCTACATTAATAATTATTTTTGTATTTTTATTTCACCTGTGCTATTTTACTAAAAATTTTTATATTTCAAAATACATTTTGAGCTCATGAAGGCAAAATGTATTATTTCTATTTATTTATCTTTTACTCACTCATTGTCACTTTCTTGCTCACATTTTTGTCGCTTTCTCTGTAGGTTAGAACAAGTTATGAGCCAGATCAGGAGAAAAGAATGTATTCTAAGCATTCTCAGTATAAAAGGAATTACAGGTAAAAGTTTATGAGAGATTCAGAAAGTTACCACCCAAGGTTAAGAACACTCATATTAAAAATCTTCCTTGAAATAATGGAGTGAGAACTTCAGAATCACACTGCCAAGTGCTATCTCACTCTTACTCAACCATGCCCCAAGTTGAATGTAAAAGAAGGATGTGTCTATGAATTTAGTTTATATTGTATTTCATCTACATAGAAGTTCAAATTTTAGGATTTCTCTCAGCAAGGTCAATCAACTGTGTGTGTGTGCGTGTGTGTGTGTGTGTGTGTGTGTGTAGTAAGAGGAGGAGAGAAATGGGAAGATTTTTAGTTTATCTTCTTTTTCTCAATTAGAGCTGATGTTTAATATTATTTTAGTTTCAGGTATACAGCATAATGGTTAGACATTTATATAATTTACTAAGGAATCCCGTCAATAGGTCTAGTACCCACCAGGCAACATACATAGTTATTTCAGTATTATTGACTATATTCCCTATGTTATACTCTAAATCTCTGTGACTATTCTGTAACTGCCAGTTTGTATTTTGTAATCCCTTCACCTTTTTCACAAACCCCCAAGACACCCTCCCACCTGGTAACCACCAGTTGGTTCTCTCTGTCTATGAATTTGTTTGTTTTGTTTGTTAATTTATTTTGGTTTTTAGATTTCACATATATGAAATTATATGCTATTTGTTTCTCTGTCTGACTTATTTCATTTAGCATAATGCCATCCAGGTATATTCATATTGTAGCAAATGGTAAGATTTTACCCTTTTTTGTGGCTGAGTAACATCCTCTTGTGTACATGTACCATGTTTTCTTTTTCAATCTTCTGTTGATGGACAATTAGGTTGATTCCACGTCTTGGTTATTGTAAATAATTCTGCAGTGAACATAGGGAGGCATATATCTTTTCCAATTAGTGACTTGGAATTCTCTGGATAAATACCCAGAAGTGCAATTGCTGAGTCATAAGATAATTCTAATATTTTTGAGGAACCTGCATTTTGTTTTCCACAGTGGCTGCAACAATTTGCATTTCCACCAACAGTCCATGATGGTTCCCTTTTCCCACATCCTCACCAGTACTTGTTGTTTGTTGACTTATTGATAATAGCCATTTTGACAGCTTTGAAGCAATAACTCATTGTGAGGTATTTCCATTTCTTTGATGATTGGTGACATTGCGCATCTTTTCATATGTCTATTGGCAATTTGTATATTCTGTTTTGAGAAATGTCTATTCACATATTCTACCCATTTTTAACTGGATACTTTTACTGTTCAGTTGTATGAGTTCTGTATAAATTAACCCCTTGTCATATGAATTATTGGTGAATATCTTTTCCCATTCATAGAATGCCTGTCTTTTTGTTCTGTTGATAGGTTTCTTTCCTGTGAAAAAACTTTCTAGTTTGATGTTGATTGTTTTTTCTTAAACTCTTTGATATTGCTTGCAGTAATAATTTTTGGTAAGAGATTTATTTTAGGAAATTGGCTTATGCAAATGAGACTTCATAAGCTCAAATTCTGCAGGAGAACGCAGCAGGCCGAAGATCTGGGAACAGTTGCACTTTGAGTCCAAAGGCCCTATACTGACAGAATTTCTTGTTTGGGAGAGGTCTTTGTTCTATTAAGACTTTCAACTAATTGGATGAACCCCACCCATATCATTGATGGCACTCTGATTTGCTTAAAGTTCACCAATGTAAATATTAGTCTCTTTTAAAAAATTACCTTCACAGAAACATCCAGAACAATATTTGACCAAATACCAGGGCATTGTAATGGGACCTAGTTGACACATAAAACTACTGAGTGTAGGTATATTTAGAGCTTTCCATTCCTCTGCTTGTGTCTTATTCTCAGAGCTGAAAGCCATGAGCTCAATGCTTTATTTCTCCAAGTTTTCCCAAGTAGGAAGGAGTTATCTTATCATCTACTTTTATTTTATCTATAACATTCTATTAATACTATAATGTGGCATCTCAAACCTCTCCATGTTTAGGCTTTTGACTAAAAGTTTGTATACAAATAAAATGTATATAACTATTTTGGTCCTCATCTACCAGAATTTTATTTTATGCTAGCAATGAGCTCATCACTCTCTTAAATTCTAATTAGATCAAATAGCTTATTCCAGATCCTCATGTTTAGAGTGCCATTCCTTTGATCCAATTACAGTGTCCAACTTCTCTAGGTTCAGACAGTAAAATAAAGATTAGTTAGCATGTTCTGAGTGTACAGAATTTAATATAAGAATGATGGGCTGACTTAGTACTGGCAGGGCTTTGTAGAGAAGGACAGGGGTGCAGGTGCTGGAAGTCAAAGAATCTGAAGCTGAAGGTCTGATCCTGCACCACTAAAGGGATATTTCTCATAGTCTCCCAATAGAACTATTGCAGCCCTCAAGAATTAGTGCACAACTAGACAGGAAAATGTGTTTTGAAGAAAGACAAATCAAAGATAATCTTCCGTAATGCAGAAGAGGACTTTGAGAGAAATAGCAGGGATGACAATTGATGATGGGTAAACACAGAAATAGCTAACATGGTATTAGTTTAAATTCATTTCTTCCATTAGTGTATGTCAGTGATTTAACATTTTAACTGGGTTGCTAATTTAATGAAATGGAACAGTCTGCTAATTATTTCTGCTAAGATACACATAATAAAAATATTTCCATATCATCACCGATCATGATATATGGTATTGTTAATCAAATTTTTGTTATTAGTAGTAGTTTATTTCCTATTTTTGATTCTTGGCGTAACATATTTCTCACTGAACACAGTTCCATCTGAAGGGGGAACCTGCCTCAGAAATGGCCTGGTACCAAATGCCCAAATTGTTACTATATGTAATATAAAAAGATAGATAGCCATACCAAAATACCTACCTATCAAATGGTCTGTCCCTTTTGAACAATTTGACCAAATTAAAAAATTCAGCAAAATTCTCCTCTGCTAAAAGTTATGTACAAACCATGAAATGTGACAATATTTTCCTAGATCACATTATATAGTTCTTTATCAGAAAGTTTTGCACTGAAATTGCAAACTCTAAAATAGCAGTAGTTTCACTGCATATTTTTGGTATAATGACTTTCATTCTACCCTGTAATTTCTGATGCTAGTATCGGGTAATAGAGACCATGCCAGGGAACCTAATTTGAGTCTGTTTGGCCTGCCTAAGGGGTTGACCCTGCAAGAGATTCTGAGCCTAAGCAGAAGACATAATTGTTTGGGGATGTTCAAGAAAGCCAAACTGAGAGAGAATGGACACAATCCACTGCAAAAGTCATGGTTTAGAAGCCAGAAGTCTGGTTTACAGAAGTGCATTCATAGAAATGAAATAGAAAGAATGAGAACAATTGAGAATACAGAGGCTGGCTGTAACAATTGCCCAACAGGATAGAACTTGCTGATGCCCCAGTTCTGACAGTGGTATTCAGTTGATTAAGCTTACCTGGCCTTAAAATTTCAGTCTCTCAATACCCCTTTCAGAACTTTATAAATTAAGAAAATGAAGGCCCTTGAGAGATTCTTTCCAAAAGGATATAGTATCCCTTTTAAAATTACTTTTATTAATAGTAATTAATAATTTCAAGGTTATACTCCCCTTTTAGGTATCTGTGTCTGACAGTATATGGGCAGCCAAAATCTTCCCTGGAACTGTACTTCAGGAAATTTTTCTTTCACAACATTTAATTTAATGAACCCTCTTCTACTAAATAAGAAGGATTTTTAAAAAATTATATTTTATGGATTACACTATTGCAGATGTCCCAAGTATTTTCCCTTTGCCCCTTCAATACACCACCCTCTACTCCCTCAAGCAATCCCCACACTATTTTCCATGTCCATGGGTAATACGCATGTGTTCTTTGGCTACTCTGTTTCCTGTGCTGTACTTTATATCCCTATGACAGTTCTGTACCTGCCATTTGTACTCCTCAATCCTTCACTTTTTCCTCCCACCCCCCTGACTCCTGTCTGGCAACCATAAAAATGTTTTCTGTATGATTCTGTTTCTTTTCTGCTTCTTTATTTCATTTTTAGTTTCAGTTGATAGATATGCACTTGTTGCCATTTTGTTGTTTATCGTTTTGGTCTTTTTCTTCTTAAAGAAGATCTTTTAACATTTTATATACTGCTGGTTTGGTGGTTATATACTTCTTTAGCTTTTTCTTGTTCAATTCAAAATGATAGCTTTGCTGGATAATTTTTGGTATAGGTCCTTGCTTTTCATCACTTTGAATATTCCTTGCCAATCTTTTCTAGCTTGCATAGTTTCTTTTCAGAAATCAACTGATAGTCTTATCTACAGACAGGGTAGACAGCAGTTACCTATCTATAAGGAGGGGTCCCTTGTAGAAAGCTAACCGCTTTTCTCTTGCTGCTTTTAAGATTCTCATTTGTCTTTAACCTTTGGCATTTTAATTATGATGTGTCTTGGGGTGGGCCTCATTAAGTTCATCTTGATTGGGACTCTCTGCATTTCCTCGATTTGTATGCCTATGTCCTTCACCAAGTTACAGAAAATTTCTGTCATTATTTTTTTAAATAAGTTTCCAATTTCTTGCTGTCTTTCTTCTCCTTCCAGTACTCCCAGGACAGGAATATTGGTTGCTTGATGTTGTGCTTGAGACTTCTTACGTTATCCTCATTTTTTTTTAAAAAATTCTTTTTCTTCTTGCTGTTGTGATTGGGCATTTTATGTTTTTTTTCTATTCTAAATCACTGATTTGATTCGTGACTTCATAGGCTGTACTGTTGATTCCTTGTAAATTGTTCTTTATTTTAACTAGTGTATCCTTCATTTCTGGCTGGTTATTTTCTATGGTTTTCATTCTCTTTTTTAAAAAAATATTTTTAACTTATTTTGAGCAAGAGGGGAATGGAAGGAGGAAGAGAGGGAGAGAAATACTGGTGTGTGAGAGACACATTGATCACTTGCCTTTCACACACCTCCAGGTGGGGACCTGGCCCACAACCCAGGCTTGTGCTCTGACTAGGAATTGAACCATTGACCTTTCAATTCATAGGCCAGCACCAGGGCTCAATTCTCTTTTTAAAATGCTATTGAACTTCTCACTAAGTTCACTGAGCATCCTTATAAGCAGTATTTTGAACTGCACATCTAGTAGCTTGCTCATCTCTATTTTGTTTAGTTGTTTCTCTGGAGTTTATTCTATTCCTTCATGTGGTCCATGTATTTTGCTTCATTGTTTTGGCAGCCTCCTGGTGTATGTTTCTAAATACTAGGTAGTGCTGCTATGTCTACCAGGCTTGGTAGAATGGCCTAATGTAGTAGGTGTCCTGTAGGGTCCAGTAGCAGAGCTTCCCCTATTACCCAAGCTGTGTGCTCAAGGTACACCCACTGGATGGGCTGTGTACACCCTCCTGTTGTAGTTGAGCTTTAATTGCTATCGAAACATTCACGGTCAGCCACTGCCTATGTTCTATCTGGGGTCATACAGATAATCTACAAAGAGATCTGCAGATGGCTGCTACTTGTGCTGGGCTTGTAGCTGCCCAGGTAAAGTCAAGTTGTAAACCAAGGCTGGCTGCTGCTAGTGCTGGGCCTGGGGCAACTTAGTGAGAGATATGGGGCTTGCTGAAGCTTGATGCTGCCTGTTCGAGAGCCTTTAGGAAAATTTCCTTTTCTAAGCAGTATTATCTTTAGTGATGAATTCTCAGATTGGATTAAAAGTAAGTCTCTTGACTTAATCACCCCCCTTCAGCCCATCCTCCCACCATGGGAATGTTACGAATGGGTTCTGAGCTCCTCATCTAGTAGTGAAGACAAAGCACATTAGTTTCTGAAACTCAAGTTATTCATTCCTCTGATTAAAATCTTTAACTACAGCATTAGGACATTTTCCAAATTCCTAGAGAATCTTAGCATTAAATTATGGCCTTACATGTCCTCACTGTTGCCAAAACCTCATTTTTGCCACTGACCTCACTA
Source organism: Artibeus jamaicensis (assembly GCF_021234435.1). Classification (NCBI taxonomy): domain Eukaryota; kingdom Metazoa; phylum Chordata; class Mammalia; order Chiroptera; family Phyllostomidae; genus Artibeus; species Artibeus jamaicensis. The sequence continues at coordinate 6,827,775 of NW_026521954.1, forward strand.
CTGTATACTCCAGCAATGCAGTTTGCTTCCTAGTCCTCAAACACACCAAGCTCATTGCCAGCTCAGGCCTTGGCATACATTGTTTTCTCTGTGTGGAATTAATGCCATTGAAACTAACCATGTCTGACTTTGTATCATCATTCAGAATTCAGCTCAAATAGAGTATTTTCAGAGAGGATTTTCCTGACCCCTGTATCTTGCATCTTCCCAGTAATTTTCTCTAGACCAGTCCCCTCTTTGACCTCTGTATTACAACTTGTGTCTGAAATCATCTTGATTATTTGTTTACCATTTATTAAGACACAGTCAGACACATTTTTAGATGAGAGAAGAAAGGACAATTGGTAGAGTCATATCACTGACAATTTTTCAGTTTTCATATTTCTAAAAAGATTATCTTCATGGTAAAGGGTACATACAATTATATTTGTAATACCTTTAATTATTTCCTGTATTATCCTTTCACTGAGATGTAAAGTACCCATAATTAAAAAGTCTTACTTTTTTCCATTGTATGAATTTAGTAAATATTTATATATTTTTTCATTTATATTCAAATAAACTTTCAATGCAAATTATATTTTCCAAAAGAGACTCCCAAATGTAAATACATTTTGATTAACAGCATGAATAGTATTCCAGCTATAAACATTAAAACTATACAAATAATTTAAGTATGAAAGATTTATAGATTTAAATGTTTAGAATGCATTTTCTCCCATATGTTAAATGATATAATAAATATCTGTTACAAACTTTTATTTATTATTTCTATATAGTTCCCTTAGTACAGAAATTATTTACATATATAAATATCAAATATGTTTCCATTTCTAAAATATTATTTTCTGGATATTGCTATTATTGGACATATTTTACTTTTAATGATATTTGATATTCCATATGTTTACCTGCCAAATAGATTATACAATTTTGATAGAATCCTACTTTGACAAAATCAAAAATAGACAGTTTTTGAAAACATATAACCTATGAATTTCAGAGGGCAATTATGGTGACACTCAAATTATCTACCAAAACCCAAACCTTCAGTGTTAAGAGAAAGTACCCAGAATCTCTGGTGCTGAAAGAAAATGTCATTGACCAGATTGTTAAACAGCCAGAAATTTCACTCAAACGCAGTTTTGCTTATATAAATCTCTAGATTATGTTCTTGAGTTGTATTATTAGCAGAAATAAATATTTGGTATTCCTCATTATTACACAAAAACATATGAGGAGTGGTTAGAAGTACAACTTATTTTCATATTTTCAAAGGCACAAGGGAACAGGGAACTGAATGCTTTAGAATGGTCTGTTATGCAGATTATAATTTCACAGTTGTCTGTCACATTGCATTGTGCCTTCTAATAAAAAATAATAATTCTAACATAATGTTAACAGTGACTGAGCTGCCAAAAACATTCTTGTCAAAGAATTAAATTATGTTGTTTACAATTATTTACTGATTTATAATCTGAAGAAAGCACTTTGTGGAACTAATGCTGATGCTAATTCTGCATATTTGTGCTCTGAAATGACAATGATATAATGAAAAATGAATCTCATTCCAGAGTGCTATTGAATGCAAAGAGCAAAAGACATTATAAAAGACATCTTGATTGAAGTCTGTTAAAAAGTAAAGTTTTAAGGAAAAACTAAATAATCCTCCATATTTATTTATGCCTGCGAACCTCCTATACCATCAGTTATTTGTGTGCGTGTGGGAGGTGGTGAAGCCTGTGATAAGTGTTTTACACATAAATAAATATTTACTTTTATGAGGATAGGCAAATATATATTAAAATATATGTATAAATTTAATTGCAACCTAACAATAAATCTGAAGTTGGATTTTACAAGGTAAATATATTGCAATTTACAGCACTTTAGCAATAATAACATTTGCTCTTAATTATTTATTGGCTAGATTTAATTTATTTGATTTTATAGTTCTTTGACCCTTGTTAGAAATATTTTTAGTTACCTTTTAGCACATGTACTGCATGAAAAGCATGAACAGAAAGAACGGCAAACTTACATGATCAAAGATTGTTATCAGTATTATTTTCATTTGGTAATAATTCTGTTGGTTTGCTTAGCAACTAATCTGAGTAAAATGAGATTTGGAGAAAATCTGTCAGCTGAAAATAGATGTTCACAAATGTCAAAGAGCATCAAACAAGTTTCCAAAAAGAAGTGGTGAGAGTTGGAAAAAAGGACCAAAAAAAAAAAGAGAGAGAAAAACCCTCTTATATTTTTGGTCATCCCTGCAGAAGAAAATTTAGATATGCCCTAGCCGGCTCTCATGGGTTTTTCAGCTACTTTCCAGGCTGTATTAATCCTTTTGTTAAAATTTAAAGTGGGTCTAAGATTTAAAACTTCTTAGAAATTAAATAAATGAAAAAATTTCACTTGTAAAAATTCTTAAAATATATGCACTTTTTAAGATCTATATTATTTTACTTCATTTGTCCAATAATCCTAATATAATATAAAATATAAAATGAGTGATATAACTTGATTTCTTAAGTATATGTGCTTTGGGTATCCCTTTTAGGTATTCTCTAAGCCCAGCTAGTAATAATTACTGAGTTAATCAAATAGATGTTTTAAAATCTACTAGAGAATTAACTTTATGTTAAATATATACTCTTCATTTAAAGCTAGATTGCTTAATGAACATGTTTTGTTTATTCAAAATGAAACCAAGAAACTCTTATAGACCATAATATAACACATATATTGATAGAAATTTAATGATAAAACTTGACTACCTAGGATACTGTATACATATAATGATGTTTATATAAATAAGTAAATACTATTGTATTTTGTGCTTTTTCTATATACATATATGGCTTCTATATCTTTTTTTCACCATTTGTAATGTTACATCCTACATACTCTTGCTACTGTGACTGAGTTTTAAAAGGGGATATAGTTGTTTTTCCCATCATTAAGTGTGATTTTGTTATTTTTTCCACTCTTGGGTAACAAATCACCAAGAACTCAGCAAGCCATTATCTTATACTTTCTTTTGGTTAGGAGTTCAGACATGGGTAAGGGGGTTTTCTGATAATAGTTGTCCTGAGTTCAAGTTGTCAGTTGTTCAGTTGTCTGTTCTAGAGGCACCCATGGAAAAGAATTTGTTTCTGATTCCATTGACATTTTTGGAAGAATTTATTTCCTTGTAAATACATGACTGAGAGCCCCAGACATTTTTTGGCTGTTGGCTGGAGGCCATCTTCAGGTCCTTGAGGTTAGGTGTGGTTCCAAGTCAGGTGAGCTCCTCCATCCTGTCTTCTGATTACATCAAGCTCCCAAAGACAGTGTTTGTCTCCAGAGAGACACTGTGGTATGTCATATAACACTGTGATGGGGATGACATCCCATCCCCTTGGCTGTATTCTGCTGGTTTTAATAAAGTCTCATATTCTACCCACATTCAGTGGGTTACAATTACACAAAAGCATACAACTAATAGAGGGAGAGGGGGTTGGGAATTACCATATGATGTGTTTGTCACAATCTTGCTAGCTGTGGGCTTTATGTTAAATGTATTTCATCTGTTTGAGAAAGTTCTTTCTAGTCCTAATTTACAAAGTGCTTTTAATCATGAATGGTTCTGAATTTTGTTTTTCTGCATCTATTAATGAGCATAACTTTTAACTTTTAATAAAATTATAGGGTGAATGACTTTGATTTATTTTTGGATGTGAAACTCATTTTCTATTTTGGGAATGAACTCCTTCTTATAATTATATACACCACTGAATTTTGTCTGCTAATAATTCATTAAGAATTTTTGGGTCAAGTTTTATGGTTTGTAATAGACTATTATTTTTGTAATAAAGTAATAATATGACATATTTATATAATTATAGTATTCTTATGATACAATTTAAAAGCATTTTCTTTTATTTAATGTCTCAAATAGTTTGTGGGACATTAACTTTGTTTATTTATTAAATGTGTGATAATTTCTTGGTAAATATTGATTCTTATTTCTGGTAATGTTCCATTTTTCTTGTCTAATATAAACATGGTCAAGATTTCTACTGATGAGAAATTTTATGGTATATAACTTTTCAACAGTCCATTATTCAATACATTTTTTCAGTAAAAGTAGGTTTTTATTCTGGCAGCCTATTTTCAGTGGGAGTTATTTGATATTTTTTTCAATATAATTTGTTGCTGTGTTTGTATTTCAAACTTCAATCTTGCTCTTGTTTTTCTATTTTTCTTATATGTTCTTGGTTTTTTCCTCCAACTTTTTTCCTGCCTCCTTTTGGGCTGTTTTTATGATTATATTTTATTTTTGCTCTTATTAGTTTTCATATTTTTAGTCATTATACAAGGACTTGTACAAAGCATTTAAACTCATTACAATTTACCTTCTAGTAATATTACATAATTTCATATAATAAGCTTTTACTAGTATGCTTCTATTTTATTTGTTCAGTTCTTATGTTGGTATAATCTTTGAGTTTTTATTCTACATATATTTTAAACCTTTACAACATTATATATTATTAAAATATATATATTATTTTTTACATTGAATGTTGTCTTTGAAAGTAACAGTAATTGTGAAAAAATTTACTTTTACCTTCACTGCTCATAATTTCTCCTTTACATGGAAATATTCATCTGTAATATACAGCCTGAACATTTTTTTTCATTTAGTAACTTGGGGAAATTATGGCCATTTTTTTTCAAATATTTCTTTAACTCTGTTTTTTTTTTCTGTCCTGAAATTTCAGTTACATATATATTATAGTATCTATTACTTCTCAAGGTTCAATTGTCTTTCGTTATGGGTTTTTACATTATGTTCTCTTTTTCATTTTAGTGTTGATAAGTCAAATTATAATCAAGTTACCATATCATATCTTTCTTCTTTATGTCTGATCTGCTCACAAAGCCATTGAAGAAATTCTTTATTTCCAGTATAATCTGCTTTATTTCCAGCATTTATATTTGACTATGTCTTCTGGTGTCCACCCCTTTGCTTAAAGTTCTAGTTAATTCATCTTGTTCTTTCAATATATATTTTGGCATCATAATTCTAATTATTTTTAGGTCTCATATTGTCAACACCTTGCCCACCATTAGATCTGTTTCTGTATGCTGGTTTATCTCTTAGAAATCATTTTCCCTTTTGGTAATATACCTTAAAATATATGATTAAATGCTGGTAATTATACATAGAAGAACAGAAGACGCTGGAATAAATAATATTTACACAAACAATAGGCATGTCTTATCTTGGATTTTGAATCAAGCTGGCAGGAAGGTTAGGTTATTCTAGAAAATGATCAGGCTGGATTGGATTGATATGCTGGTATAACTACCTTCCCAGCTTCACAGTGTCAAATCCTGCAGTGGTAGACTGCTGATACATTGTTCTTAGTTTGAGATTGGGGTTTCCATAGAATTTTTCAGTATTCTTGTTCTCCTCTCAGCTTTCAGTGGGCCATTCAATCCTATGCCAGCAGAAGTGATTTCTCTCCATGCTTTCTTTTGCTGCCCTGTAGGTAGAACTTGACATTCAATGTAAAGATCATGGTAGATGCTACAAGTATTTCCTGGGTCTCTTGCTCCAGTTCAGGTTTAATTAACCCCTGAGTACCTGGGCTTTAGATTTGTGGCTTTCTCAAAACCCTTTCTCACTATTCTTCATATCCACCAAAGCTACCTTTTGTATATTGGAAGGGGGTAGTAGACCTCCTCCATATAACAGTAAACAATTATGCTTGAACAGTGTTTTTGCCTCTTCTTCCAATCACAGTTTTACTTATATCCTATGTTGCAAAGAATAATTATTTTACCTGAAATATAATTTTATAATCAGGCTTTGTAGACACAGAATAATGCCCCAAAGAGGTATCTGAAGGTGAAATAAGTCTATATTACACTCACAGATCCTACAAGAGGAATGGACTGTCATGTAGGGGTCATACAGGATAAGTTCCAAAGGAGTGGGCCCAATCAAGCCATAGGGAGCCAAGAGTGAGAATGAAGAACCATGGGCAAATGCCTTTATTGGGGGTCAGGGTGAAGTACACAGGAGAAGAATTGAAGGGACTTCATTTGTGCATTTAAAGTCACCAGGTCATAGTTATGGGAGCAGCCTCATCACAGTGGTGCATAGGGTCGTCCACGCAGGGTGTTCACAGTGTTTGTGTGGGCATGTGGAGGCAGCAGGAAACTATGAAGCTTTAAATGTTTTACAGTGCAAACTGTAATGACTTAACATCGTTAGCAATATAATTGGGATGGGTTACACTTATTGCCTTGGTTGTGGAGAGACTAAATGCCAGTAGGACAGCTTAAGCTTCACTTAACCATTGAAGGCAAACTGTGATAAACAGAACATCTGGTAAGAGACCTATTGGGTACATGAAGATACTTTGTCCACAACCAGGGAACCACTTTGTGGGTTGATGTGGACATCAGCCCACGGCGTCTGTGTCATTATGGATGAAATGACACCTTCACATGGACTACCGAGTCCTGTGGAGGAAAAGGGACAGCATGGCTTTTCTCTCAAGGGGAGTAAAAGCTGCGGCCCTTGTCATGACTGACCTTTATTGGGTTTCTCAGCACATTACATTATGGCCCTTATTTACTATAAACAGGTTGCTTTAGGTGGTTACCTTTTATGGAAAACAAAGGAGCCAATGCCACTAATCACATCACAGAAGAGGGATATTTGCAAATGAAAAGGCAAAAATGGTTGGACTGGTTACACTGGTCCTAGGAAGGTTTAGCATAGATTTTTTAGGAAGTTAGAATAAGTACTTGTTGTCTCAATTCAGGGTGAGGAAGTTTTAGCAAAAGCAAGTCTCACAGCAGTCCAGGCCCAGTGCAGGACTGATTGCCCATGGGAGAACCTATCCATGGGCATGGGTCCTGTGCATCTCTGAGTGGGAGCTGGGCCTGCACCATGCAGAACAGTTTCCTACAGTGGGTGACAGACAAGATAACTGGTGAGGCTTCTCTCAGATTTTAAAGGAATCTTACAGAAGTTTCTGGTTATGTCATGAAGGATATTTAACTCTTCGCCTATTTCTCTTAGTTGGTGTCTAACTATTCAGAGTTAATAATGTACATAGAGCAGGGTGCACCCTGAATGACACCAGCACCTTCTTTCCTGGCTGGTAGTAATCAGAAGCCAGTATGTCATCTTTTCCCATTTGGGCTAGAGGCTCATAAGGAACAATGTTTCATACATACTCATTTTGGACATGGCCTAAAAGACCACTGAAAGGCATTGGTTGGCAGTTATAATTTGGTTTTGTCTGACAAAGTCTGTTGTAGTAGTTTCAATGGCTCCTGGCTCTGACAAGCCTTATTAAGATTGGAATTAATATTTTTTGCTTTACCCAGTATCCTTGGACAAATAATAGAATAATTGTGAAGGTAATTTCATGTGAAATGGTTTGGGCTACTGCTTACAGAGCTCCGATTAAGGCATTTTGAATTTGAAGCTGAGCTAGATCAGAGAATGGCATAGACTGCTAGACTTTATATGGTTAACATGAATAGTATGCTGGGGTTTATATTGCTTAGTGGATGGGGTATTGGTAGTGGAATTCATAAGTTAAGGTTGAAGGACATTGGGGGATATCTAGTGTATGAAGCACTATAGGAATCCCCAGTATAACTGCCCTATCCTGGGTTATGGTTTCATTAGGGAAATATGCTGGGGAGTTAGCAAAGAGAAAAATAAAAATGATGCTGTGCCAACAAATTTGGGCCAGGAGGTGGGACATAGCAGAGAGCTGAGGTTTGGCACTATTCTGTCTTAAGGAGAGCTTGGTAGCCATGCTGAGCTTATGGGGTGTTGTTTTTATAACCCAAGGAATAAGGGGTAGCTAGGAATGGAGGATTACAGGCTACAGGCTTTGAGGCCCTCCACTTCCAGGACAGTCCAATAAGTAGCCAGGCCTCTATTGTTTAATGTACAATAACAAGAAGGGACACCTTCTTGCATTAGAAGCCTTGGGGCAACTATTGGTTGTAGTAAGTCTTCCAGAGACTCTTAAGAGGCATGAGAAAAAGTTGCCAAAACCTCTACAGTGAAGCAATTTCCAAGGTCACTGGCAGCAATGCTTGTTGAATGAGATTTGTAAGTAAAATGTGTAAATGAAGAGTATGTGGCCACCAGGACCTAAAAAGGACTACCAGATGTCGAACTTATGTGTCATGAATAAGTGTATAAAATGAATTTCTTTGGAGGAGGATGTTATGAATGCAATGTCATACGTATGTTCCTGGAGAAAGGTGTGTATAATCAAAATCTTGTGGTTAAAGACCGTGTGTGATGGCAAAGCTGATATGGTATTCCATGGATAGTCTTGGAAAAGGTGTCTCCTTGTAGGTGGAGGCAAAGTGCAGTTGAGAAACTGCTGAAATAGGCATGAATAGACTATGTGAGCCACATCTATGTGGGCAAAATATTTACTGGTTATTTATTGAATAGCATGAATCATTTTAATAACATTGTATATTAAGTATGGAGGACAAGAAGAATGGGGACACAGTGTTAAAGCTGTAATAATCCAACATAAAGTGTCCTTTATTTTTCCCGGATTTAAGAATAGGCAGAATTGAAAATGGAAAAGTAATGGGGATAATCAATCCCTTTTTAATCAGATTTTATATGTTCTAATCTGAAGGTCCTAATTTTGCTTTATTATTTATTATGTTAGAGTAGCTATGCTCAGTATGAAATATTTTAAGGCAATGGGCACCATGACTATGGGAAATTTGAGCCAACCTACATTTCAAGTGAAGCATATCTATAGTTTCTCTACTTTATATGGGACTGATTTTTTAATATATAGGGAGTATTATGTTTAAATTAAGTGGAATCTCCAGATATAATTATAATTTGAACTCATTATCGATGAAGTCTATGAACTTTTATCAATTGGTATATTTTAAGCACCATTAAAATTAATTGAGGATGTATGTTGGTTAGACACAAAATCCACCTTTGCCATTTTTATCTTTTGATATAAACAAAGATATCTATACTAAATATGTACTAAATATAGTACATAAATTTCCTATATAAATTTTGGATTTCTGTTTAAATAAAATTGTAGAACTTTTAATTTTGTTATATATAGTTATGTATATACACTTATATGATTTACTAAATTATGTAAAACATACATAATTAGTTACCTCTTATTTTCTTCCCCTGTGTTTAGGTTTTTTTTTTTAATTAGAATATAATTGACATATACCATTATATTAGTTTCAGGTTCACAACATAATGGCTTGATATTTGTTTATATTGAGAAATGATCGCTACAGGAAGTCTTGTTGACATCACACTGTTATAATTTTTTATTGTTATGAGAACTTTTAAGATCAACTCTCTTAGCAAGATAATGAAGAAAATAAACTGATGAACAAAATAAGACCAGAAGTGTGGATATATGGAACAGACTTACAGATCTCAGATGGGAGGGGGGCTGAAAGAGATTAACCATAGGCCATATATATGCATATATATGCATAACTCATGTACATGGGCAATCATGCAGTGAAGGCCGAGCTAGGCAGACTCTGGGTGGAAGAGTAGGGAGGGGGAAATGGGAGACAGCTCTTACTAGTGTCAATGGTTTTTAGAGAAAGGAAAAATATACTGTGGAGTATTAACTACAGTTATCATGCTGTGTATTAAGTCCCATGGCTTATTTATTTTATCATTGGAAACTTCTAACTTTTGACCCACCTTGCCAAACTTAACACTCTGCCTCTGGCAACCACCCTATATCTATGAGTTCGGGGTTTTAGAGGGGTCTTTTGGCTTTTAAAAAATTTTAGATTTATACCTGTAATTGAAATCATATGGTATTTGTCTTCCTCTAACTTATTTCATTTAGCATAATGCCCTCAAGGGCCACATTGTTGAATAAGAAGGGTTATGTTTGTATGTTCAGCTAACCAACTGACTCTCAAAGAAAGAAACTCTAATGTGCCTAATGCACAGATTTTTATATACTATGCTTGGAAATCTGTACAAAACTCTTCAAATAATACTCTAAGATTTTATATAGATTCTAGCTATATGTTACAGCAAGTAGGATAAAAAGAAGTGTTGAAAACTTCCTTACTTAGGGATAAAATTGAGAAAATATCTGGAGACTTTTGAATAGTAAATGTGGGTTATCGCATATAAAGGAGTGAAATGCTGTAATAGGAAGACAGCAATTTTGGTTTAGGCTTCAGAGATGGCAGATTGGGTCTGTGCCAAACTGGATTCCTGAAGTGAGTCATGCAATCAATGGGGTTTAAGACAATACTTTTCTGGGAACCCCTGAGGCTATTTATATTTCTTAGGACTGTTCATCTTGCCAACAGCAGAAAGCAGGTTTTGCATTGTTTGGCAGGCATAAGTTTAAGTAGGATATTCAGTCAGTGTCAACTATTTACCAGGGGCCATGAGCAAAATCTTACCAGAGAGCACAACAATTGAAACTCAATACAAGAAATGTGAAGCTAGTTTTATGTACTGGCATCAGTCAGAATGATGACATGCCACGGGTGTGGATGCAATGTACCACTGCTGGAAGCCACTTGTTGGATGTGGATGATCATGTTTGTGCCCAACTGAGTAATTTATTTGCTCAGCAAATATTTTACCAAATACTTATTGAAGCATTATTAAGTTTCAATCTCAATTCTAGGTACTAGGAATTCAAAATAACCAACATTGTTCAAAATATAATACCCACACTGTTGCTGGTGTTATCATAGTTGTCACTTCTACATAATGCATATATAGAGAAAAAAATTTAATCAATTCAAATTTACTAAAACTATGCCACATATATCAATATACACACACATACATATATGAAGATGTATAAGCAATAGTGTAGGGAAGTGGTTATATGTCCTAAAAAGAAAGGATTTGCAACAGGCACTTATTCTCTCTTAAAGTTCAATGTTGGATGCTCTCTGGGGCTGGAACTAAATGTAATTTAAGGTGCATCTTCATGTCGTTTATATTATACTTGGTTCAGTTTAGCTGTAAAACTATTAGGGAATGTATGATTAAGTACTAAAATTAGACAAAGAAAAAACTTATGCTAATGACCAAGCCTCAAAATTCATGAAACGCACGAGATAAGAAAATGAAGATTGGCCAATAATGTAAAGGCAAAAATAAACAGCAAATATTTTAAACAAAAAAGCTACCCCTGAGAGTTTTGAGAGAATGTCATTTATTAAAATACGTGGGAATTCATATAACATACCTAAATATATAGTTTTGTCTCCTAAGAGAGTCAGAAGCAATGACTCCCCCGTAGCAAAAGCACACCTAATGTTCAGATGTTTAATACCATCTTTCGACAAAAGGACTTGGAGCTCCATGCAGAAATCGCTCAGTCTAGGACTTGGTCAGAAAATATGCAAGATGATCTCGAGCCTCTGGTAGTGTCCAAAAGTAAGGAAATGCTAAAAATATGAGTTTGTCTGAAGGACACAGGAGTTAAGAGCTCTCATTGGTGAAAGTTGGAATAATTTGTGACATAATAAATAAATTAATAGTATTGAATTATAACCCCAAATATAACATAAGTATCTACACACACTCTGATATAAATAAATGATTAAATGAATAAATAAATGGAGGAGAAGAGATAAATATTCAGTGCAGTAAAATTCCAATTCCATTATTTGAATACTGCACCCTTAGGGTTGTGAAGCACAACTCTTGACTCCTTAGTGTGCAATGCATATTGACTTTGTTCCAAAGATTAGCATATGAAAATTGAGGGGGAAAAGGAGTAACTTTATAGTGGAGAAATCTAGAAACAATACCTCAACCAGAAGATCAAGTTTATCAGCAATGATAAGTCATAAGTCATGTCAGTAGTATGTAACTTGACTGTGATATGATAAGTATAGCACTTGCCCTCTGTGGTGTTATCCCAAAAAACTATAACTAAGTCTAACAACAAACAAAAAAATCAGACAGATCTAAAGACATTATTCAAATTACCTAAACAGTTATTTTCAACAAAGGTAAGGATATGAAAACAAGGAAAATCTGAGTGAATGAACAGAGATTTTTTTCCAGCAAAGGGAGAAAAAAGCTTTATGCAAACATAAATTCAAACTTGGATAAATGGGGCTGGGGGACAATCCATCACAAATCAAAATAGCATTAGCAAAAATGGGAATTGTAGACACACACCCAAATGCAGGTGAATTCAAAATTTGAATTTCTTTTCAGGGACTTTATGTAGGTTGATTTGAAATAATGACACAATAAAAGTGACCTTTTCCATTGTTAGGTTTTTAAAAAATTTTTAATTTATTTAAATTTAAGTACTCCATGTAGCTAGTGGGTACCACATTGGATAACACAACTCTAAACTCTTAGACATTATTTATGCAACTAATACATTAAAACACAAATTTTTCAGGTTAAAGTTTTAAAGACAAATATGTTGATTACAAATACTTAATCAGGTTCTTCTAAATATTTATAAAAATTAAATGCTTACATGAGCTTTAAATACCTTAAAATCGGGGAAAAAGACACAAGAATTACCAAAGTTCTTGTGACTTATTTTTATGCTTATTATGAAATGAGTTATGGAGGTATTTATTATGTGAATTTAAGTTGGCTGCTTTATTGACATTCTTCTTTTCTTCTCCTCCTCTTCCTTCTTCTTCTTGTTATATCTTCCTTCCTCAGTTAGAATCCCGTCTTGAATGTTCTTAGATTATAGGTTCTTAATCATCAAAAAACCACTTTTTAAAATTGAGATATTGAACTATTAGCTTTTGGAGTCCAGTTGTAATTTTTAGACTTACGATGACATGTACTGACCTGGGTCCCATTTTAATAGAAATGAGTCTGCTATGTCTGTGGTGCTTCCTAAGTTCACTGTATGCTATTTTATATTGCCTTTAGTTGTTTGGAACTTTTTTTCCTCCAAATGGTATGTTCTTTAAGGTCTGTTTAGACAATGTTATATAATTCTCCTGAAATTGATGTATGTTGACCTCCTTTGCAAACATTGCTAGAAAATTGTACATAATATCTATCACCGTATTTTAATTTGTAAGACCATCCAGGTTTCCTCTCCCAGAAGAAAAGGATAAAGCCTACATAAAAACATATCCTTTTTAGTGTTCTTGGCCAGTCCAGCACCTGTTACTCTGTGTATGACCAGTGATGCTGATTGACTTTGGCTTCTCTTTCCACCTGGTTATTGGATGTGAACACCTGTGATGACTTACTCCAATTTCTTGTATCCACTCTCCCTACCCAGTACATTTGCATATGTTCATTTGTATAGGTTATATATTTATTATTTTTTTCTTTTTTTAAAATTTTATTTAGTTATTTTTCAAGTACAGTTTTTTGTCTATTTCTCCCATCCCAGCCCCGCCGTGCTCCCCCCTCCCTCCCATTTCCTCCCCCCCAGTCCTCACCCCTGTGTCCTTCATACTTGTTCCTCCAAATCCCTCCCCTTTTTTCCCCTTAAATTCCCTTCCATTGTTAGTTTTTTTAAATGATAATTTAATAAATTATCACATGAATGTAGTTATCTTTAATATATAACATCCTATGAAATAAATATCCTGTAACAAAATCATGTTGTAGTCATTTTCATTAGGTTTTAAACATTTTTTGTTAGACTTTCCATGAGTATTATAGAAAAATACATTTTAACTTTGACATCTAATATATTTCATCATAAGTAAATAGTTATAAAGGGTCTATTTTCTGTCAAATTTTCAGAAATTATATTTTTCATTACTTTATTTTGATTTTTTGAGCATAACATTAAACTTGACAGAATTTTATCCTAAACACTAATATACTGTCAAACAAAATCCTACCATTAATATTTTACTATGCTCTATCTATCCATCCCTCAGTCTACCCACTAATCCATGTAATGTTTCATGCTTTTCAAGGAACTAGATGGAGAACAATATAATACTTAAGTAATTTAAGCATGCTATCATTAATTAGAGGTTAATATCTGTTTATAGTTTTCAATATAAATTGATAATGAAATACACAAAATTTAAATGCATGTTCTGTTAGTTTTGGCAAATGCACATTGAAATGCTTTTGATATCCAATCACCTATCAAGAAAAATAACATTGCTATTGGGGGAGAAAGGTACATGATATCTTTTACTGGTCAATCTCCATTTCCCAGAGACAACCACTATACAGAGGTTTTCCATCTATTTATTAAATTTGCCTGTTTTTATGTGTAATGTAAATATAATTATGCAGTTTGGATATTTCCTGGACTGCTTCTGTGATACAAAATTAAGTTTCTGAGATCCATCTATATTGTTCTACATATCTGTAATTCCTCTTTTCATTGCTGGTAGTATTCTATTATATCAATATAGCACCATTTGCTTAGCCATCTATTTGATGGAAGCTAATTATTTTGTGAACATTCATACCATTTCCCTTGGGTGATACTTATAAATTGGATTATGGAGCCAGGGGATAGCTATACATTTAATATAATTAGGAACTTTAAAAATTTTGCATCTCCACCAGCAATTTGAGTTGTTCCATGACTTTGCCATTATTGGAATTTTAACATATGAAGTTTGTCCAGGAGGTATCCAGCCATATAGTAAGTAAAATAACGATGTTTATTGAAGAAGATGCAAGAAATATTGCACTCAGGACAGTGACACCTCAGTCCACTTTTAAGGTAGGCACCTTGAGACCTCACACAGTTCTCCCAGTGTCTCTTTCACTGTTCAAAACACTGCAAAATCTTTTTGTTGGAATTGTCATCTGCTGCCCCATTTTATTTCCCTGAATCTTGTGGATGATTTGAAGTTTCTTCCCTTTCCAAGGTGATTTTAGCTTTGGGAAAAGCAAGAAGTCACAAGATGCCAAATCTGGACTGTACAGGGGCTGAGTCACCTGGGTGATTTGATGTTTCACCAGAAACTGCACAGACGTGATGCATGAATGGGGGCATCATTTTAAGGGAGCTGCCAATCACCAGTTGCCCATAGCTGCAGCCTTCTGAATCATCCAAATAGTTTCTGTGGAGGAATGTTCAAGCTTAATGTAAAATCTGATATAGATTCACTGCTCTATTCACTCATTTTGAATGTGATGGCCACACAGTACCCATTCTCACTCAACACTATCTACTGCCACCACTGACTAGTACCATGAAGTCATCATCTTTCATGCATGTTCATTTCTGTCCACTCTCCTTGGCTGCCAGGTTATGTTGATGTTATGCAAACCATTCTCAGTATCTTAAAAGTGGCTGGATTTTTTACAGAAAGAACTCATGTGTATGACATGATATGTGAATAGCATAGGTATATGGATTATATATATAACATTATATATAAAGTTTAACATATAATTATCAAAGAAAAGAGTTTTTGGAAAGCATTGTCCAGAGAAGCGAGAATATTATGTTGACTTTTCCCTACTCAGCACACATATTTAAATGAATAATGTTACTAAAATGAGAAAAGGTTAATCATCACTTCTTTTCAATAATTCAATATATGTGGATAAAAACACCAAGAAATCTTGTTCACATAATTAAGTAAATTGGAATTAAAGTATCTCATTATAGTGTTTATCACTTGATTCTTTTAAATCTTTCTGTAATTACAAGTCATATAAAATATGAAATATTTTAATAGTCCTACTTAAATTTGTTGAAACTTCAAATTGTATATTCTGTGTATTTTAAACATTTCTATAGCAAGGCATGTGTATGAAGTCATTTATTTTCTCATGTTTTGGAAGTATATGTAAGAAGAAATGTAATAAAGTTTTACCTGATGGCTATTTATTAATCCAATTACCCTTTAAATTACAAGTATCTTGTTTAACCTCTAAAATGCAAGTTAAAATTTAATTATTATGTGCTTTCAGTATAATTTCTTTAAAATAATGTAGTTGTAGTTCAGCTTATTCAGATCATTGAAATTCCATTATAAAATTCATTTATAACAAGAAAATTGTCCTGCCAAACAAGCAAAATAAATCTGCCTTTCTTTTTTAGTTTATTTTTAATTTGTCCTTATTTTTATTGCATTTTTCACTTACCATTTATTCTCTTATGCCCTCTACTATCTCCACACCTTTCTCTTTATTGAAATCACCACACTGTAGAAAATATATGATTGCATTATTAGTTTCAACAAACATTTTATATTCATGTTAAGACCAATATTTTACTTCTGAATTCTTATTCTGGAAATATGTGTCCATGAGGTTGACACCTAGATAATAAAGTATTCTTCATTAACCAATATATCTTGATTTTTATTATGTGGTTTAGTCTTCAGAATATTTTTCCTCAAATATTTATTTCCTTGATTAAAGGAGCTCTTGCTCACATTAAGATCATAATTTTAAGTTGCTCCTTTGAGGCCTTAAAACACCAGGGCAACACATCATGGTGATATTTATGTAATTGAGAGCTATGTCTTTCTTCTGCATACTGGGTAGGGTGGTTGTGAAAGTACAGGTATATGCATTTTCTGTGGGGTATAGCTTGGAATTGGTCATCTAGAAACCAACTGCCTTAAGCAGTCCATGCCCAGTGTTCCTTGAAAAGTTTCTTACTCCAGGTCAAATGCCTTAATGAAAGACTTACTTCGTCTTGATGTAATTATCACAGCTGAAGCATTGAGCTTATATAGATGTGGAGTTAATAAAGGATAATAAATAACAAAGGGAACAGGACATCCTTGTACATATCATTGTGCCTATATGTAAAACAGTTAATTACATTTAATACTTTTACGTATGTTTATAAGTTATTTAGAAAGTCCCTTTCATAAAATGACCATGTGATTCTTGCCCATTTTATTATTCAGTTGTCTTTCTCAAGATTTCTAGGAGTGTTTTATATATTATGATATAAGCCTTCTTAGAGTTTGACACTTTGGAAATACCTTATACCACAGTTGGCAGTTAATCTTTTTATCTCTTAAGAAAGGAAAAACTCTCTTACCATCTTTTCTATTCATGTAAAGCCAAAGCATATATACTGTTTTTATCTTTATAGCTATTAAAACTTGACTGCAAGGACAAAAATAAAACAACTAACTCTTATGTAGTTTCCACATCATTACCTTTCAGTTCCATTTTTAGTGTCCCAGGTCTATTAGGCAGACTTCACTTCTGTTACTAGAATATGCAAAACTCCTGTCAGTAATTAGCAATGAAGAGAGTGTCATTGGATATCTAACACGTAACTTTATGTTAATGAAAATATTCCCAAGCAGAAGACAAACTTACAAATCATTTTGTTTGTATCTAGTAGTTTTCTTTTTCATGACAGCTAAACTGCATATTAACTAACTAACTAGCTAGCATAATAGCTCTTTGTATTTCAAATTTTCCGTGACACACAAAAAAGAATGTTTAAAATTAAGGTGAACTTGTGGAAAAGGGCTCAATGAGTCATAACAAACGTATACGTGTTTCACTGAACTACTCTATGCATCCCACTCAAACAAGTTTCCTCAAAATACATTCATGACCATGACTGAAATTTAATTCTGATAAATGAAATAGGTTTGTTATTGTTGAGTAGTTGTGTGCTATAATTGCAGAACCAAAATATATCTAGCAGAATACAAATATTTACCACTGTCAATGAGATTAAAAGATTACATTATTCTCATGATATTGAGAATTATCCTTAAGAGAAGTCATGTTCTCAAGATAAATGAGGGAAATTATAAATCTGACACTAGCCTAAATTGAATGTGTTCTTGATGTAACAATGTAAAAATCTCTTTCTAATTAAAATTTCAATTTCAATTTAGTTCAATTAAGATCTGTCCTCATAAAAATGTTAGATTAGTATCACTCTTTAGCAAGAATATTACACTTCTGTCCTTCAGATCAAACAATATGAGTAGTCAAACTCTCTCAAAGTCATTTGCCAGAACAAATTCTTAGCAGTATAATACACTCTAAAGAAACATGTATTTTTTAGTTAGGAATAAGTAAATTTGGCTTTATAAAACATATGAAGAAATGTCTCTATCCAGAAAAACTTAGAGTTGACACATTGTCCTGGCCAGATAGTTCAGTTGGTTAGAGTGTCATCTTAATGTGCAGCATCGACGCAGTTGCATTTCTTCATAATAACACAGAGGTTTACAGGTGTGTGTGGGTGCAGGTGTGTGTGCATGTGTGCATGTGTGCATGTGCTACTTAAAGATTTATGGCATGTAATCTTCCGTTAAATGAAGTCAGTATCTATAGTCAAAGTCCCCAACAAGACGTAATAGAGGAAGAATTTTAAATTCCTTTGCAATATTATTCCAAGTGCTAAATTAAATCACATGGATGATATCTGACAGATCATTGTTCTAGTGAGCATATATTAAAATACAATACTGATTTATATGATAACATATGAAAGAACAAAGTTCTGTCTATCTTCTGGATACTTGGTCTATAGACTTCTGAATGAATGCTGACATTCAGTTCAGTTGTTTTGAATAATATGGACTGTTAGTATATCTTCTAGCGGATTCTATTAAAACTCCATTTCCTGGACCTAGCTGGCTTGTTCACTTGGTTAGAGCATTGTCTGGATATGCTAAGGTTGCAGGTTTCATCCACGGTTGGGCACAGAAAAGAGTCAACCAATGAGTGCATAAAAGAAAGTGAAACAACAAAATGATGTTTATGTCTCATCCTTTCTCTAAACTCAGTAAATTAAAAAAAAATTACTATGTACCCCTTGACACACAACTTCCATTTTTTGCAGTACATTTTGGTTCTAATTAACAGTTGGGTATCTAGAATTTTTTCAAGCTTTGTTTCATCTTTAAAATACAGTTATGTGCAAGAAAATGGGAATAACTAATATGAATATTTTAGTTAAGGATTTTAAAAAAGCAAAATAAAAGCTTGAAAAGTCATAGTGCTTTAAATGTAGAACTCTTTTGAGTACAAGAGGATCTTTGAGGTCAAGTAACAATTTATTTACATTTAATGCTCCTTTTGTAAATATCAAAAACTAAATAGTAAATGTCCCAAATATGCAATTCTCATTTTCACAATTTTTCTTTGTTGCTAGAATTAATGTTTAGTTTGTTTTAATCCAATATTTTATTTTACAACAAACAACACATTTAAACTTTAACAGATAGTACATCATGTATGAATTTTAGGTCAAATAATAATTTTTACTTTTTTTAAATTACATATCACAACACTCTCAGTTTTTATAAAACAAATAGCACTTTACCTACAAGGGATTTTCTACTTTGAGCATACACTAGTCACAATTAATGCAAGATTATTTTAATTAGTGTGAGAAAAGAACTATATTTGTCAGGTGGCTTATTAAGAAAATGAACCAAGACATCACCTCAAATGTCTACAAATAGATCATATACGTGTGCTAACATCATAGTCCTCTATTCTGCTTGCTATTCCAGCAGAGTCTGAGGACCTCGTCCTGGTACATCAGTCACAGAATCTTCAGAAATGTTACTAGTTTTTATGATGTCAATTCTCTTTTGAACTGACTTTCCGAACAAGAGAAAAAATATGTTCTACGTATACACCATATCTCTCAAATCCAAATTTTATTTTTAAATCAACTATCACTTTATTTTTTATTTTAATTATATTTTTCCATTACCATTTGGTCCCCTTATACCCCTGTCTCCCCTGCAATCACCACACTGTTGTCCACATTCGTGAGTCCTTTTTCAATCAATCTCTCCACCCCCATCTCCATATCTTTCTCTCTCTCCCAATTAGTACAGGAATTTCAGTCTTTACTCAAATATTGAAGAATTATAAGAAAATGAGTGAATTAATTTCTTTTCTCATTGTTCTAGCAAATGTTCTCAAAATCTTTAAAGTGAATTGGTCCAACTTCCATAACAAATAGTTGTGGCTATAAGTACAAAAATCCCAATGAGCAGATCTCTAAACATAAACTTTGTAATCTCCTGCTAGAAGAAATGAGATATATGACAAAAAAGCCTAAGCTTTATTACTCCTATTTCATTAATCATGTAACTCTTAATGTAAAATAAACCCTTTTGTATAAAATGTAGTTTGTATGAGAAAAGGTACCTATTCTTTGTAAATTAAACTAAAGCTGTACATATTAAATTATGAAAAGAGTAATTACCTAACTGAGATATTCTTATTTACTTGGATAATTCAAAAAGAGTCCCACAATTTTTTGTGGTACATTTACACAATGGTATATTATGCAGCAGAAAGAAAGAAAGAACTCCTAGACTTTCAACAGTATGGATGGAACTGGAGAGCATTATGCTAACTGAAGTAAGTCAGTGAAAAACAAAAACCACATGATCTCACCTAATAATGGAACCTAATCAACTAAACAAGCAAGCATGCAAAATATAATGAGAGACACAGAAATAAAGAACAAACTGACAGTAACCAGAGGGGAGGGCAGAGGGGTATAACAGGGGAAAGAGTTGTTAAGGAACATATATAATGGATCCATAGACACAGACAAGGTGGGGTGGGCGGGGAAGTGGTAGCAGGAAAATGGAAACAGCTGTACTTGAACAACAATTAAAAAATAAAAAAAGAAAGCAATTATAGAAGAATAAAAATTGGAGGATTGGAGAAATTAAACTAGGGAGGGATCCCAATAAGAGATTGGGATTCTTCTCCAGGTATTCCTGTTTGGAATATGAAAAACATTCTTCAGGTTAGAAGCAGATAAAACCATTGGAAATGAATTGAATAGACAATATTTTCTTTGTAAGAGCAAAAATTTAAATAAGAAAGATGTATGTCAAGATTTAAAAAAGAGTTCACATAAAGCATGTTGATGCTTTGAAATAATTGGACTTTTATGATCAGTCTGCTTTAAACTTCTCTTTTTTGAAGTACTTTATATTAAATTATTTCTGGCATATTACCCATGCCCTGAAATAAACTGGAAGTAGAAACATATTAAGAAAAAAGCTGATTTCTAATCTGTGCCAGGGGAAGTTAATGTTTGGTTAGAAAATGACCTAACATTTTTAAGTTGAACGTACCATTCATTTCCTGATGCATGCAGGCATAAACATTCAATGACATAAGTAGATTCCAAATTCATTAGATATTTTTATTGTTAATATTAGCCCTTAATTTTGCTTGGCACCTTGCTCTCAGTCATAGCTTTTAGAATAGCCTCTTCAAATGGAATGCCAACTTCTCTTATTTGTTTCTGTTCTTCTTTTTAAATGCTTTTATTATAATTGGCAGAGTACGATCCAAAGGTTTAACTGTTACCTAAAATAATGCATGTCTCCAAGAAGCCAGGCTCACATTTCCAGTGTCAGAATATACCAAGAAAATTAATTATATGTGGTAGTAAATTATCTTTATGTAGATAAAATTAGTACATTCCTCTTAATAGATCTTAACAATTCTCATCAAACCTGTAACATTCTTTAACTTTCAGAATTAATATGGCAAAACCAACATATCTGAGTCAAAGAGAAGAAGGGAATGGTTGGAGTGCCGTATTGTAATTCCTGGATAATGGTTGGAAGGGGCTTCAAATAAAGTGGGCATCTACATCTGGATCTGCTTACTGTTCACGTATTTTCAGACCACTTCCTTGAGGTGGTGTGCATGGAGTGCCATGTAAGTTGTCTGTGTTGCATGATAAACCTTTAGGATAAAGTATATATTTAAAATGACAATTCATTCTATGATGGGCAAAGCAAGTAATCTAAGAATAAATCCATGGTGACCATGTAAAGTAGAATTCAAGAAAAAGAACACTTTATTTGCTTCATAAAAACCTGTGAGGCATTGCTATTGAATAACGTAAGCAGAATGCAACCATATAAATCTTCTTAATTTACATCTAGGGTTTCATTATGCATATTTGATAGCACTCTGCAGAACTTTAATTTACAGACTTTTGGATCTTTACAAATCCCAAAAGAAGTGCTAAACATGCCTGTTGGAACATTTAACTGAGCTAAGTCACTGGAGATATCCTTAATGAGTGCAGAATTATCAGTTATTTGCATTCCTTCTAGATTTAAAGCAATGGGGCCTATTAACAAGATAATGGCAAATGTTGTTTGATTGCAAGTGTTTCTCAAACCACTCACTAACACGTACAGTTTGGAGTATAAATTTTCAAGTGTGCATGGAAATTGAGTTATGATTTATTCACATAATCTAAATCGACGATTGTATACTGAATGGTGTGCCAATGAGTCAACTTAAAAGAACCACCTATTATTATCTAAAGAGTAGATCTTGAGTGTGAATTAATCTTATCATTTATCATATAAATAATTGATTAGAGTATATAAAATAAAATGGTAATAATTCCTATGAAAAGTGTTTTCAGTAAATCAAAGCATCCAAACTTTCAAGGACTAATTATAACTTTTTTTTCTTTTTAAAGCATCATATGCAAGATTTGATATAGTTTGGCACTGTCATGTGTGCATTACACTTTTATAAAATGCAAGTGTAGATGGTTGTTTTATTGTCAGCACTAAATAAATTATGATTTGTAAATGGGAGAGAAGTAGGTTGATGATGTAAAATTGTAAAACTGGAATTTGTTGAAAGCGAAACATTTATCTGTGATTATTTTACCTTCACTTTATCTTTCTTATTAATAGACTAAATACTCTGCTCACCCACTATACAGTGGAATGATGAGTTTAATCTTAGGCCACACATAATTGGGTAGCTGATTTCCTACATTTGCCACATAAAATAGCATCACAAAGTAAAACATTGAAATTAGGATACATTAGATGGTACCATGCCCCACTGGGAATTAGCCAGGGTTCTGGGCCTTGCCAGACATATAATAAAGTTTTAATTCTATCATACTGATGCATTTTCCTCTTATTTCAAAGTGTCAATAAAATATGAGTCTCTTGAGTTTGAGATATTGCCATGCCCTCTTTATAGGGAATTATCCTCTTGAAAAGGAGAGTGGTCAGCAAAACTTGACTGAAGTACATATTTGGAGTTTGCGCACCATATAGCATGATATTAAGGTGAACAAGGAAATTTCCAACAGAGCATGGTAATATCTAATTATATAGCAATTATGTGCATGAATGAGCCATGGTGGATGGCACTGCTCAGCAAATAAGGAAGAAGAGGGTCATCTGTGTACACAACAGCATCACTCACTGGGAGAAGGCTTCCCTCAGAGTTAATCTGGATATCTTATGTTCCTGGTAGAGAAGTCTCAATCATGGAGAACATGGCATTAGGCCACCAGAGCTTATTGTTGCTCATGTCTCATAACTGAGTCAATCTGCGCCATTTCCATGCCCACCAATAAAAATACCAGTTACCAATTGGGTTCCATGAAGCCTGTTTATAGTGAGAGAATGATGGTGAAGCCCTTGGCTGATCTGATTCTAACAATTATATTTGTTTTTTCCTTATAAAAAGGTATTGACATTGTGACATGTATCATTTTCTTCATAAACTTTGTTATTATGAATTAGGATTCTTAAACTTGATTACTTTGGAAGACAGATAATAATATCAAGTTTCTGTGTCTTAAAGATTGAGGGTTAAGACTAAACTTGGCAAATCCACAGAGACATCTAGAGAGATTCTCTTTGTGTAAACTGCGAGTTTTGCCCTGGTAACGTGCTTCTCATAATTATGCTGCAGAATGTTCCATTTGAATTGTATTCTCCAAGGTATAACAACATATTACTCATCCCATTTAGCAAGTATTAGTTTAATTCATTGCAGTTCTTCTGATAAAACTCTTCTAATAAACCTTTCTAATGAAACACACTAATTGAGTTCAAATCTTGGTCTAACTCCTAGTAGCTGAGGGATTTAGATCCAGTATTTAGCTGTTCTTTGCCTCAGTTTCTGAACCTTTACAATGGATAATAATAGCTCATTTCACTTGAGGTTTTATGAGGATTAATGGGCTAAACCTTGGAACAAGGCCTGCCATGCACTCAACTTTAACAAGCTTTTGTTAATGTAATTAACTACTCTTGGACCATTTTCTACACACAAAATAGATGTGCATTCTGTCATTCTAATGCCACTTAAAATCAGTTCTTTCTTCTTGAAATTTATCCTTACTGCCTTGATTTCTTTTCTTCAGGCCACATGTAAACAATTCCAATACTTTGCACAATTCTCAGCTACCCTAAATTTGTTTCCCATCCTGATGCCATACTTCCTTTACAGTTATCTTCCTAAGGCATGCATCAGATCATTACACTTCCTCTCCTCATATTTAACAGTCACTGAGTATTGCTTACTGAGTGAATTCTGAACTCCGCCGTAAGACATTGTAGGCCATCCACAATCTGTTCCTAATCTCACTCTTCAGCCTCATTTCACATTATATCCTTCAAAATCACTACAATCTAATTACACTCTTCTGCTGGTCCCTAATGGCATCGACCAAGTTTTCAGGTGGGACTCATTGCTGTGTTGTTTTCATGAGGCTGCGCACTGAAATCAGTCTGTGCGGTTCCATCCCCTATGCTGTTGTGTGTTTGTTGGTGACTTTTGGAAAGTTATTTCATCTTTTTTAAATTTCAATTTCCCAACTTCCAATGTTCTAGGAAAATAAGACCAACCTTATAGTATTAAATGAAGTAATATATGGCTTCTGGTACTGTGCTTGGATCTCGTTATGTGATTGGTAATCGATACCTGCCCTTTTCAGATTGCTTTCATTGTTCCCTCAGCCCCAAGCACGTTTACCATCTTCTAGAACCATTTTTTTCCCATTGTGCAAGGACTGAATGAATATCTAGTCAAAGGTCATATGTGGTCTGTTTCTCCAAAGACAGCATAAAGGGTTGCTGTTCCCAAATCCACACATCATGTTAATATTTAGAACTCATAATTATTATGTTTTTCTCATGCTACACAGTAAATTAATTTCATAAAAGAAGGCCATGTCTTATTCATCTTTATATCCTCTCCAGACCATTTCCATAAAAAGTCCTGCCTTAAAATGCCAGGACCTCTAAAGGCTGATATGCCTTGCTTGAACCAAAGTGAGGTAGAAAAACAAGTCAGGGCTCTGGCTCATGTTCCGGTGCATTTTCCACTTCCTGTGCAACCCACAGTTCTTCCTACAGTTAGTTAGTGCTGTGGCTTTGGTGAACTTGCTTATCTCTCTAAGACTGAGTTTCTTCATTCGCATGATGCTCATAATGAGCATGCCTGTTTTTTAAAGTCTGCCGTATGAGATTATTATGTAGTGTAGTGATTATCCGCAGAGTCAGTACTCAGTCATGCTTATAAATTATTGCTAACATTATTATTATCAGCCAAAATATGATTTGGAATGAGAAAGAAGTGAGTGTAGGAAACACAGTAATTTCTCATTTTTATATTTAGTACAGGAATTAATATAGGTGCTTTATGACTCCAATACTACAGTTGAAAATGGACATTGGGGACACAATCGAGGACACTATTGGAGATTTTGCAGCATTCCACCTGAATGCCAAAAATGTCAAATGCAAATACAGTTTCCTCCGGACAACTTAAAAGCAAAAACAACACTTATTATTTATTCTTCGTTTAAACCTAGAAATCTTTTAGAAATGAAATAAAATAAAACAGAACTAGTAAAAAAAATCCTGAAATAAAATAGCATATCTGCTATTACAGTGTATAGGTAAGATGGTATGTCATTTCTCTTTGTATCTTTATTATATCTTGTAATTTGTACCTTTGGTCAGTGAAATTCAGCTTTAGAATTATCTCTTGATATTTTAACACTTGAATATTTTCATAATGATTTAGGTAGGTATAGACATCTAACTCAAGAACCAAACTCCAGTAATTCTCCTTAAGCCATTTATATGATAAGTCCATTTTTCTCCTAGTGTAATTTCTACAATAACACACATACCTGAATTTTAATGAGAAAAAGCCAATTTGTACATTTTTTTATTTTGCTTTCCCTTTCCCTGACACATGTTGAGCTGAGTAGCAGAGGTGTTCAAAGTGTAATCAGAGTTCCACATGGCGTGCTCGGTGAAATAGAGATTTGGTGTCTTTCCAGACCAGCCAGTGGACATTTCTGGGAGTGATGAGGCTCACCAGTTTAATTTTATTAGGCTTTACAGATGGTTATAATGCACATCAAAAAGTGAGAGCTAATGAATTAGGCTGATGCTATTTAGAAATAAAATATTTATAGGTATATTCCAATTTTCAAACATTTATATAAGAGAACATAAATACATTTGAACCTTATTTCCCTTATGGTTTGCTATGGCCAGCACAGTTATTATAATCTTAATATTATATTGTTTCTGAGGCCAGCTTGTGGTAATGACCGATTCAGTGCTGTTTTATTCCATGAAGTATTATTCAGTTTTAGACTGAATTCACAATGCCGCCTCAGCAGTTTGGACTACTTCACAGAGCAATTACAGATTTCCCAGCTCGCAGTGTCCTTTGAAAGCTAAAGCCTCTCTCACTATAATCAGAGGTTTCTGTTACAAGTGCCTCTGAAAATGCACTCAATTTCCCTGAAAGTCTGGCCTTTATTCCCTTTATCTGATGTTCTCTGTATGTGTAACAGGCATTACATTTTACTCATTCTGAATGGGTAAATGAAATAAATATTTCATTCATTTACCTTTCTTTTGCTTTTTTTTTTTTCCTTTTTGGAGGGCTTGGGATTTGACTTCTTTGTATCAAGACATGATTCTTTTTTCCACTGTAATCTCCAAATAAGCTCATTACTTCAGAGACTCATCTGGTCCCTGAACAAGCACTGCTTGCTGGTGTGGCCATGTTCAGTAGGTTGAAAATGTAATTACTGTTCAGTTAATCAGGTCAACGGAAGCAGTCAATGCTTTGTTAAATTCATAACACAAAAACAAAACTCCATGCCTATAGCCAATAGTTTATCTTAAAATATCATCTGATTATTGGTTAAGTGCTCTTAGGAATACAGAATGAATTATAGTAAAACATAGGTTTAAATAATTTCCATATTCCACATACAATTATCCAATGAGTGAAGTGATATATATATATATATCATTATTAAATATATATTTATATATTTAAATATATATGTCTATCTTTATATAAACATATATATGTTTATTTAAATAATTTTACTCAGCCTTCTATCTTAATTTTTTACTTTGGTGTTTTTTTAATAACTAACTGATGTCAAATTATCAAGTTAACATCATATTTATTTTTATCCGATCAGTCCTTATGTTGGTACAATGAAATCCTCACTTATGAAAAGGTTGAATCATATGATTTCACATTAGAAAATGTTTTTTTATTGAAATTGAAATTAATGACTTATATTTTAAATATAATAAGAAGAAAAATGATATTGACATTTTGGGCTTATTATTTTCACATTTGGAACTCAAATATCAAGACCATTGATCCTCATACAATAGAAGTAAGAACAAACAGCACTCCATCAGAGAAAAGAAAGATCACAGAAATATATAGTAAAGGAATGGGTGGGGGATATAGTTTTGCCTTTGCCCACATTGTAGCCTTATATTTTTTACTATAATTGTGCTATTCATAGCTTAGTCTGTGAAATTGCTTGATATTGACTAAGTTGAAAACTTTATAGATTTCTGTTTTGCTTTCATCCATTTTTTTCTGTGATTCATTCTCCAGGCCTTTTGCTAAATAACCAAGAATGCTTCTAGCAATACAAAGGCACACTTCCAAACCAAGATTCCACTCTTCTACAACTGTTTTTACTCTTCCCCAAGGAAAGTAATCTGTAATTAGAAACTAGGTGTACCTAGTAGGTGTATCATAATTGGAAATATCATTTTTCTGTGATTGCTAATTTTTTAAAAGTTATCTTAGAGACTTTCACATTCCAATAATTTAAAAAATCTAACTTTTAAAGCAAAAGTGGTTTTCACTATCCTCTAAAATATTGACAATGTTAACCATCCAAATGTTTGCCAGAATCCTCTAAATTAATTTAGATGCTTGTCTGTGGCTTGCAGATGTAGTACTCAATGCCTGAATTTTCCCATGACTAATCATTTCCATCTGCCCTTAAACACCTCCCTCCACTCTTTTACAGTCATCCAGAGACTTTCAAAGCTATTTTCTCAATCAATTGTATAAATGCCATACAAAAAGCCATTACATTAAGGCAACATTTTAAATAACTTTGGCTTTAACACATGATGTTCTATTTTGCTTTTTAAATTAAGCTCTAAATTCAAACCTTTTAACAAACACACATGAAACATGCATATGTATTTGGACATTAGCAATGAATTGAGGACAGAAAAAAATAAGATGAAATCTAGGAAGAAGTCAGAACCTCAATGAAGAATTAGTTGTATGCTCAGAGGACCAGTACAACTGATGATTCTTTCGTCAGTGTGGCAGTACCCAGAAAGGAAGATGAGAGAATGTAAAACACACCTGTGTCTGTATATCCACCGCTACAAAAGAGCTGGATCAGAGGATCTGTTTGATATTTACTTGTACTGGATAAAAGCATGTAAGTGTGACCCAGTGTGTTAGGGAGTTGTTTGAAATCACGCACTTCAATGCATATGGAGATTTGATAAGGACCATGTATATCTGCTTTTATTTTTAAAAATGTGCATATTCGACATTTATAGGACAATAGCAAGGGCTAAGAGACTGGAATAAAAACTAGTATTTTAGTCATAAATCGATAACTACAGAAATCATTGAAGAAAATAAAAAATAAAAAAAAGTGTTTCTTTGTATGTGTATCAGTCAAGGTAAGCCCTTGACTTTCTATCTATCCATCATCCATCTATCTAGCCATCATCCACCATCCACCTATCTATCTATCACCCACCTATCAATCACCCATCTACCTACCATCCATCTATCCATTATCCATCTATCTGTCTATCATCCGTCTAGCTATCACCCATCTTTCACCTATTTTATTTGTTTGATTACATATTTATTTTAGGGGTCACAGTACCTTTAACAATAAAGAAGAGAACATTGGAAATTATAATATTTTTTCTATTGAGTATTATTGAACTAATCTTTTATATCAGTATTATCTTGAAACATCTTCAGAAGTTCTGCTTCCTGTTGACGAAGATCTCTATATGTAAGGTATCTCAACAATTTAGGCACTTGGTGTGATTTACAAATTTGTTTTTTGGTGTAGCAAAATATAGTCACACCAAATAATTGACTAGAATTTGATCATTAACTGTACCATAAAAGCCTTTTTATATAAGATGAAACTACTTACTTTATTATTTTCCAGTTGCTTATCAGTGAAATCCCTAAAATGTATAAGCATTAAAAGTCTTTTTAAACTTTAGAACACAAGATTCACATAGCTCTATGACATATCCTTTGGACAATGAGAATTTCTCCTTTTATAAGTGCTATTTTATCTTTAAATTATTTTTTCAACAAACACTTATTGACCATTCACTGTGCACATTAGCTAAAATCAATATTTTAATAACTGGGCAAGGCAGTGTTCCATGGCTTGAGACTCTGGAGATTTATGATGGATCAGTTAATCACATTGGAACTTTTTGTTAATCATTAAATTCTAAAAAATGTGTTGTTTTTTCTATTTTAGTAGTTCTCCATTAGCTTATACTCTGCCTTAAAACTCATTAATATGATGCGGTTGTCAAATACCATTTGAAAAATATAAAGATATATAATTAGATCATTAATAATTTGTTATTTAAAAGAAAGTGGCAGAAAAAACATCTGGAATCCAGTTTTAAGATACCCAGATGATAAATATGGGCCCCTTGACCATGGTCAACTTATTAACCATTTGATTTTTGCTACTCAGAATATGTGTTCCTCCTTCTTTAAAAAAATTTTTTTGCTCCCTTTTGCTCAATAGAACCTTTTTTTCTCCTCTTTTACAGAACATTCTAGTAAATGGTGAGTTAATGTAATTTGTTTCACCTCTAAAGATCTTTTTCATGCATTTATTTAAACTACTTTTATAGTTTTAATGTTATTATGGTAAATATATAACATAGCATAGTAACTATGTAACAAATATATATGGTAAATATATAACATAAGACTTATCATTTTAATTGTTGAAACTTGTACAGTTTAGTGGCTCTAATTACAGTTACAATGTTATGCAATCATCACTGCAGTGTATTTAAAATGTTTCTCTCACCTCGAACAGAAGTTCTGTAATAATCAAACAATAATATGACACAATATATAGTAGTATGCATTGTATACAATATAATATATACAATAACTCCACTTCCCACTAACCCCAGAGCATGGCCATCTTGCATCACCTGCCTGTCTTTATGAATTTCTTCTACATTTCTCATAGAAAAGGAATCATATGATATTTTTTTAGTGAATGGCTTATTCACTTAGCATAATGTTTTCAAGGATTATCTGTTTTCAGGAAGTATCAGAGCTACATTAATTTTTATGGCTGAATATTATTCCATTTTGTATATGTAACAGACATTTTGTTTATTCATTTATGTACTGATGAATATTTAGATTGTTTCTAACTTTTGGTTATTGTGAATAATGCTATAGTAAACACTGGGGTACAAATATTTATTTGAGTCCCTCATTGTAACCCTTTAAGTATACACCTAAGAATGAAATTGCTTGTTATTAGCTAATTCTAGCTTTAACTTTTTGAGGAACATCAAATTTTCAAAAAGGCTGTACATTTTGCATCCTCTTGGTAATTCTGGAGAGTTTTAGTTTCCTTACGTCCTTGCCAATATATTTTTATTTTTTTAATTTTATATGTATATAGTGCTATAGCCATTTTAGTGAGTATAAGGAGCTTATCTCATTTTGGTTTTGATTTGCATTTACATAGTGATTAGTGATGTTAAGTATCTTTTTAAGTATAGGTCATTAGTATACTTTTTTGGAGAAATACTTATCCAAGCCCTTTGCTCACACTTAAAATTTGACTTTTATTATTGAGTTATAGGAGTTCTTTGTGTGTTCTTGATATTAAACTTGTATCTTCCCTCAATAGGTTGAATAAATGAAACTTTGACAGCAGCATTGAAGTCCCTGACCTTGGAGGTCTTGCACAGAAATAAATATATCTACTGTGCTGCCTACACTGTTCTGTTTTGCTTTCTAGTAGGATAGTCTTTCTTTTGCATCTGTAGTGATTATTTTTTCTTTGAAACATGAAATATAACTACAGTAAAATTAGACAGCATTACATACATGTGTTATAATTGACCGTGAAATTAGCTATTTCCATCTTACCGAACTGTAAAGAGTTAAGTTTGTACTTGAGATTAAATGATTAAAAAAAAAACCAAGCTTTTAAAATCTAACATTATTGCTTTATAGTTTTATTACGTTTTTACTAAAGAAAATTAGCTGGTAGATGCCATGTTTAATCATTTCTATTTGTATTAATTAAAATCCAGTTTGAAATCCCTAGCTGGAGCTTTACTAAAATGACATCCGTTCTAATGAATATGTATAAAATAAAACACAGCATAGATTTGACAGAGCTTTTATTTTTTTTCACACAGCGCTGGGCTTTTGTGGAATGGAATGTGCTTCTGCAGTTGACCGTGTTGTCAAAGACACAGTGTTCACAGTGTCAAAGTGTCTATTTTAAAGGATAAGCCCAGAGGGTGACGGTTGTTGTGGAGAACAAATATGACAGAAACTTTTACGTAACAGAGAAATTTAGAGTCTAGTTGTCACTTGTCCGTACACTCTTCACAATGCAAGGCTTTGCTGTACATATTAGAAACCTGATAACAACCCGCTTTTCTGGAGGTCTAATTACTTCCACATCTTCCTGAGAGTAGAAGTAGATCGTCTTCATTCTCACTTCCTCCATCTAAATCGCAGGCCTGTTTTTCTCGCCAACAGGGCCACGGTGAGCATTTGCTAAACACTCTCTTCTCCACTAATCCCCATCCTATCTATTCTCTGCACTACCTCCAGAGCATCTACCTTTGATTATGTGACTTTCCTCATTAAAATGTATCTATTAGAAATAGGTTTCTGGGTTCCTCTTCACTATCCCGGATAGTCAGAGAGAAAGCACCTCCCACAAACAAGTGAAGTCTGGAGATAGAATTAACTAGAAACAAAGCACCTAAGGGACTCGGAAGCTTAACGCCATATGAAGTAGAAGGAGCTTGGGCTACTCAAATCAGAATAATTGAAATACTACTTATATGATCAACATTCTCCCTTCTCTTTCCATTGAAGCCTGAGATCAGTATTTATGTCTGCTAGGCTGGAAATCAGATTATACTTTCTAAACAAATTTGGGAGCACAGAATTATAGTATTGATGTTAGTTGTAGTTTCCCCCCAGATATCATAGAGTGAGTGCCATTGTATTGAAAGTCACCAGTTCACAAGTTTCTGTTATCCTAAGTTATAGACTAATATTTGCTTTCTGTCGTGTGTCCTACATTTAGTTATGAGAAAACAACATAGGTTCAATTGATATTTAAGGAATATTTCCAAATTGAAAAGCTGATGTCAAAACTATAAGAGTAAAATGAACTTGTAAGAAACAATGGTAATTCAGGGGAAAAATAAAAAAAACATATTATGCACATCTTCAGAATCTTCAGAGTTAAATGAATCTATTATATTCATGTAATAGTGAAATGCAATGAAAGTAAGACATCTTGAGAGCTATACTTTATTCTTTAGTAGAAATTATTGTTTATACCTCCTCCTGAGTAATGAGACTCAATTTATATTGCACTAATATTGAACACTAGGTCTCCTGATCTCTTTGGACTGACATGTCCATGTGAACAACTTTTGATCAAAAAGATTTAGGTAGAATGTTGCTTTGGGGAAACAGCTTTAAGAAATTGATTGAAGTTTAAAAAGTGTAGTACGTAAGTGCTGAATGATGTTCTAACAACGACAAAATACGTAACTCTATGATAGGTTATAGAGTTAAAGAAAGCAGGGATATTAGCGTTGTGTGAAGGTGAGGAGAGGAATGGTAAAGCTAGCTGCCTCACCTCTACTCATTTTAACCCAGGTACATGTGGTTTTCAACATGTAAAATACATTTTAAAAAATCACAAGCATAAGAAAAATTTCCAAAGTTTCGGGTTTGTTGATTTTTTTACATTTTCCAGATTCCATCTGTAAGTGAGATCATAAGGTATATGTCTTTCTCTGTCTGACTTACTTCACTTAGCATGGTGCCTTCAAGGTCAATTCGTGTTGTGTAAATGGCAAGAACTGCTTCGTTATCATGGCTGAGTAATATTCTACTGCAGAGTGTGTGTGTGTGTGTGTGTGTGTGTGTGTGTCTCACATTTTCTTTACTACCATTGACAGGCACCCAGGTTGTTTCCATATATGGTCATTGTAAATAATGCTGCAATCAACATGGGGAGCATTTACCGCTTCTAGATTCTGTTCTCATTTCCTTTGGATGTCAACACAGAAGCAAGATTGATGAATCATAAAGTACATCTATTTTTAATTTTTTGAGGAATTTTCATACTGTTTTCTACAGTTACTGAACTATTTTTGCATTTCTACCATCACCACACACAGGCTCCATCTTCTCTACTTCCTCACCAGCAATTTATCATCTCTTAACTTTTTGATGAAAGCTTTTCTCACAGATTTCAGGTGCTATTTCATTTTGGTTTTGATTTACATTTCCCTGATGATTATTGATGTTGAAAGCCTTTCCACGTACTTACTTGTTAGCCATGTGCCTGACTTGGTAACAAGTCACTGATTTTCTTTGTAAAAATGTCTACTCTCTTCCTCTGCCCATTCTTTAACTGGATTAATAGATTTATTGATTTATTTGTTTTTTATGACTTAATTTTGTTTGTGCATGTGTTTTGTTGCTGTGGAGTTGTACGGGTTCTTTATATATTTTGGATATTAGTCCCTAATAAGATATAAACTATGCCAACATTTTAGTCTATTTCATAGGTAGCTATTTCATTTGGTTAATTGTTTCTTTTGCTGTACAGAAGCTTCTTCCTTTGATGTTGTCCCACTTATCATTTTTGCTTTTGTCGCTTGTGCTTTACTGTTACATCCAAAAAATTGTTGCCAAGAACAAAGTCAAGAAATTTTTTCTATGTTTTCTTCTAGAAGATTTACACTTTCAGGTTTTACTTATTTAGCTCTTTGATCCATTTAAGTTAATTTGGGGGAAATGTGTAAGAATCCAATATTATTCTTTTACACAACTCGTCTTTCAAGTTACAAGCATAGAGTGCCCTAGTTTGCCTGAGAAATTCTCTGTTTATGCCTGCTGTTCCAGCATAATGGCTATCAGTGCCCACCTTCATGTTCAAAATATCATAGTTTGGATAATAAATTAGCTTCAACCCACTTAGAGTCCTTAGTCACTGGGAAACCCTTCAGGATGTTACTTTTTATATTATTATCTTATATATTATTACAGTAGCATATATCGTATCTTTTGGATGTCTAATATTTACAGGATGTATTTCTTGTGAGATGTCTTCTGATGTTTAGTTCCCTCAGGAACACAGATGAATTCTGAGCTTTCCCTTTGCCCTGTGGGGTGGGGGCGAAGAGATGAACCCAATGGAAGAGCAATACAAGTTATTTTTACTTGTTGAGGCAGAACAATTATTGTTGATTTAATAATGGTTTGAATACAGGCATCTCAAATTATGAGAGTATATATTTAAAAATATATATATAAAAGAATAAAATAGGCAAAAAAAAAGATTACTAGGAGTCATTGTGATAAAATGTGGAGGTTCTCTAGTAGAGACTTAAGGGATCCCTTATTCTGCAGGGGTCTGTGCATCTCATTGGTCTGGTATATTTTGGAACTCTGTGGAGATAGGATTTAACTTATGGAAAGAGAATGGTAGCAGTTGTGTTTTCTCATTGAAGTACTATAGATGGTTTCTGCCATATTGCTCATCCTTTAGGTTTTAATCTATTTCCTTATTTGTTAATTATTTAAATAATAACTTTAACATGTATATACTTTATACCGGTATCATACAAGTGATTTTGCTTTTTTCTTTCTGTAATTATGTTTAACTGTATTAGAATATTATTAAGGAAAAAACATCAAATGTTTTTTCTTGGAAATAAGTGTAACTCAAGGTCAAGTTTTAATGAAACTGTATGTGTACATTTATTCTTGAAAGAGCAAGATGGTAGGCAAGCCTAAAGCTAATACATTAATCCAATAAACAGAAAGGTTTGAGAAATAGTAGCAGACAGACAGACTTTTGTACAGGTAGGAGTTAAGGGAAAAAAATACTTCCTTGGTGGCTTCAGGGCTTAAATAACCAAACAAGACTTTAAGGGAGAAAATGTCTAAAGTCAAGCATCTGAGAATAGCACTACTACAGCCTTCAGTTTACATACTTATAAATACATATAAAATGTCTAGTAATTAGTTTATTTTTAATGTTTACTTTGTTTAATTTAGTCTTCCCCTGAGGCACCTCTTGAGAACTAGAAACAATTGCTGAACTGTTAGGAACCATGCAGGAGTTAAGCTGTTTCCTTAAGGTAGAAATGGCACTTGGCTGGTTGGATAGCTTCAACTATCCCTCTATAGCTTCAGTGAATTTTGACTATTTTGTGTCATTGAAAGGGTCCTATTATTTAATGTAGCATACTAGAAAGGGAAAATGTAGTCTATTGTACAAGGCACACTTCTGGCAAGCTCTGCTACTGTCCTCTCTGTAATAATGAGCAAGGGAATTTCAACATCAGTATCTTTATTGGCATAGTGAATGACATAGTATATCCTTCCCCTATTTGTGCTATTGAATAAGATAAGGCAGGCAAAGTCCAAAGTCCACAGACATAGTAGACATTTCAAAACTGGTCATTTCTCACCCTGGCTGGTGTAGCTCAGTGGATTGAGCACTAGCTATGAAACAAAGGGTCGCCAGTTTGATTCCCAGTCAGGGCACATGCCTGGGTCGTGGGCCAAGTCCTCCAGTGAAGGCCACATGAGAGGCAACCACACAATGATGTTTCTCTCCATCCCTTCCTTTTTCTCTAAAAATAAATAAATAAAAAAAATATTTTTAAAACCTGGTAATTTCTCTATTCTCTGAAGTTACTCAGTAATGTTAGACTCTGTACTGTCCACTATTATATGAATTTTGCTTTCAATATCAACAGAGATAGCTAGCAATATATGTTCTTGTGGGAGATTTTGCAGTGATGGTTTTTAATTGGACAGTTTATCATATGGTTTGCTTTGGCCAATGAACATGATAAAATGTGACACACTAGGAAACGTTTAACAGCATGCAGTTCAGAATTGACCTGTTACTGCTATGTGAGCTCTGAAGGTTTCCTGTAAAATGGCCTGGGCTAGCATATTTAATGATAAGAAAAAGATGACCCAATCATTTTCCATCTTCCAGGCTGACAGCCAGACAGCAGCCAGACGTGTGAATGAGGTCACCTGAGAAGATAGCCTCGGGACATCTTGTCAACTGACTGCAGACACATGAATTCTAGGTGAGTCTGACCCAGATTAGAAGCGCCACTCAGCTGAGTCCAGATCATCGCCAACCTCCAGAATTATAAGGTAAATAAATGATTGATATTTCAGGCTTTTCATTTCGGTGGTTTGTTACCCTGGAACAGATGCAAGATATATCTCTCAAAACACTTTAAAAAATGATCACTTGACTAGCTAAAGATAAATTTATGAAGAAAAAGAGGAAAAGAAGAAAGAGTGAAGGAAAGAAGAGAGTGAGAGAGAAAGGTGAAGGAAAGATTTATATCCTGGATCTTCTCATTATCTCATGTGTTTGCCTTCATTTTGTTCTTGCCCACTCAAATGAGCATTTCAGTATGGAAATGCCAGATGCATTAATTTAGGGGAGTATAAGTGAGAGCTGGGAGAAAAGAAAGAAAACTCTCTGAATTCACCTTGGAAAGCCTTTTCTCTTAAATACACCAAGAAAATGATTTAACATTTAAGAACATTTTACTTTTATTGAT
The DNA here is from genome assembly GCF_021234435.1 of Artibeus jamaicensis. Classification (NCBI taxonomy): domain Eukaryota; kingdom Metazoa; phylum Chordata; class Mammalia; order Chiroptera; family Phyllostomidae; genus Artibeus; species Artibeus jamaicensis. The sequence continues at coordinate 6,864,777 of NW_026521954.1, forward strand.
TAGCATAGGTAACACCCCATCTTAGAACTCATTGGCAAAACTGAATGTCATAATAATAATCACTAGAATAGTATGCCTATTGGTTTAAAATTAATCTTGAAGAGGGCAGGGAAATTTGAATAGGAAAGATGAACTGTAATAGGATATAGTGTATACATATTCCTGAACTCATATTAGGTATATTTCAAGCTTTTCTAGGGCAACATCAAATTATAAAAGAATAGAAACATTCATAGTATTTTTGGAAGCAATTGGTTATTCTTTCCTCACATCAACAAAAATATTTTTTTTCTAGCTATAAATGAATAATTCCAAACTTGATGCAATGTGTCTTGGAAAAACTAAATGAAAAGGTGACATTTTGCATATAAATGTCTTTTGTAGATAAATAGGTGGATAGATAGATAGAAAACTAGCTATTTATCTCCGTATCATTTTGATAAATGATTATTCTCCAAAAGGAGAAAGAGCTAAGAATAATTTTGTAACATACTAATTTTGAGGGGTATATGTGAATGAACGTGATATTCAGGACTTCTAGCTCCTGGAGAACAAGCTGAGGTCCCCCTGTGGGATTCCCCTGTAGGTTCACCTTAAGAATGAATGCATAAAGATTCCAATAGAGCTTCAGCTGTAAAAGTTTCCATCATCCCATCACTCTAAGACTTCATCATGTCTTTGCCTGTAATGTGTGAATAGAAACTAAATTGTCCTTTCTAAAATGCAAAATCTAGGCTAGAGTCACTTTGTTTTATTCAATATTGCAGCCCTGAACTGGAACACGGCCTTGATTATAAGAAGTGTTGAAGGAACATTGTAAAATAAATAAAGATAAATCAGTGAATCTGTCAATCAATGGATGCCTTTCACAGAGAAGTTTTTGAGTTGATTCTAGGCTAATTACTTTGCACAGTGCCTACCATATAAAAAGTACCCACTAGATAAAATTTATATTATAATTCTTACTATAATCATTAATAATATAGCTTTTTGAGGTCTATATTATAATCAATATAGGATTTACAAAGTTGGTGGTCATGCCCCTTTCCTTTATAAAATTTGAAGTATTTTCCATTTGAAATTGATCATTGGTTGTGTTCAAGATGAAACTTAATGGAAACACAGAATTCTTTTTGATACTGTAAGTGAGGTACTAGTGAAGAGACAATGGGAAGAACTACTTGAAGAAAACAAAAAAGGTAAGATCTTCATAAAATTATCTTTCCTGTTTTCAACATTGTTTAAGAGAAGATGATAAATCTGTACAAAACAACTGCACAAAATCTTTTCTAATGTGAAGTTAAATAATGTAGTTTGTCATATAATCAATAATGACACTTAACCAATAACAATATGATAAAGATGCCAGTAGAACAATCTAGTGCAAAGGTAGTAAAACTATTTGCAGGTTTTCAAGCAATTTGACTTTCATGTTAAAATTGTGGTATGTATGGCTTGTTGTGTGTGTGTATCAACAATTCCACTTTGAAGAGTTTATCCTTGGAAAGTATCCTTGGAAAGTATCCATTTGAAATTTAAACTGTTATATATGTCAAAGTTCCCTTGTCCTCTGGGAGAAGTGCTTCCTGGCTCTAATCCTCTTAAACCTGAAAACCTGATGGGAAGAGGCGCAGCTCTTTGCCTTGCTAGAGCATGTCCTGGGGGAAAATCTGGCATCACAAAGACTTCCTGATAAACCTGTGAAATCTTCTCTGCTAAGAGTGCTTTCATTCATATGTTAAGGGTTCAAGCAGGAAACTCTAAAACTCTGTTCCTGACAGACTTTGACTCATAGTAAGCCCTCAGATTTCTTTGAAATATTATCTACTGTTTGATCCTTGCCACCCTGTATTCCTGCGTACTACAACCCAATAAAAGCCCCTGGAGGAAGGGGCTTGAGGCCTTTTTCTCCTGGGAGAAACTGGCCACTACTCACTTCTCCCCAAGCAGATCACACCATGTCTTGGTCATGCTTACTCTCCATCCGTGGCACACGGGGGGACTTGTGAAGAAAGTTGCCCCCACAATGGCATGTATGCTCATAGAAGATAATTGGGAAATGGTGACAAATTGTGTAAAAATGCTTTGTGTTCATATATATATTTTATATTTTCTGGTTTGAATGTTTTTGCTTTTATAAGTTTTCTAAAAAGTCATTTGAAAAGGAAGTATCAGGTAGCAGTATGCAGGATGAAATCTAAGAAGTGAAATTGAACCACAGGGCAGAACGAAATGAAGGGTGCAACAGGAATTGTGGCTTTGGCAGAGAGTTCTGCATTCTAGTGTTCCAGTGAGTTGATAAATTGAGACATAATATGTTCAAAATAGGAATTTAGGAAACAGTTGTATTGTTTTTATTGTTGTTCTTATTGATTGTGCTGTTCTGTTCAATTAGTATTTGTAAACAGTTTAAGGAAAAACATCAATTTCAAATCACAGATAATTATTTAATTAAACCCTATGTGTGGAGCAAAATATGTATATATATATTTATACCTTAGAATTTTAGGATACATGATCTACTTTATTTGCATGTATTCTTGGTTCAGAAAGATTTAGGGCTAAGTATAAAGATACATAAGACATAACATAATTTGAAATGTAAAGAAAAACAATAGTAGGTTAGAGCCCTACCATCTGATTGGCAATGAGAATAAGACACAAGACAATAAAATATATGCAATAATGAATACACAAACTTTGTTTTTACCATTTTATGAATTATATCAGTGAATATTAAGGTTAACTTGAAAGTATCTAATGACTAAAATATCAGAAGGCCAGTCATTTTAGAAACTTAATATTAGACTTTTTTATTTATGAGTAATCAACACTAAAACTATAAAACATAATCAATATTATCCTCAACAGTATTTCTTGTGATGGATGGAACAAGATGGCCCACTCCCTATAATATCTTTCTAAGGTTTATGTGCTCAATGTTATGTATTTCAAGGACATCATTTCGTGTACATTGAGATGGTTGTGGTAACAAAGAAAAACACATTAAAGGTCTATATGTATGTTTCCTGCTGATATGTAGTGCTTAAATGTGAACTTTAGAAAATTGAGTGGAATATGCTTTCCTTTATATATTGTTTCTTAAATGGGCCTTTTCGAGGTGGGTCATTTTGAGTATTATGTCTCATATAGAGACTATTCCGCATTGCTCATTAAATGTGCACTCAACATACATTAGTGGTACTGACTAAAACATAAAAATTGGTCTATTTTGGAGAATAGAGTGAGGAAAATCTATTAGAAAGTAACTAATTCATTACTTATCTTGCCCTATTACTCGGTAAAATTGTCATTCCAATTCCTGGTATTATAACTGTTAGCAGTCAACATTGCATTAGCTACTTCATATACACTCAATAAAAATGCAGTGGGAAGGAAAGAATTGTATAAATGTCTTCACAGTGATAACAAAAATTTGTTTTAGAAATGAAAAAGAAAGCATAAATGTAAGAGCTTAAATAATTTAATAGAGAATTCTCTCCTATATTTTTATTTTTCTGAACATATACATTTATTTATTTATATATGTGTGTGTATATATGTATATATATTTAAAATTGTATTCCATTGTTCAGAAGTGGACATCATTAATACTTTATTTAGATTACTACCTCGATTATGGGGATGATAATCTGAAACCTACCATCTTAATTTCAAGAAGCAATGTGTTCAACAGGGAAAAGATTTTGAATTTGACTTTTGTATACTTTAATCTCATCCCAAATTCTACCATTCACCATGGTTCTGTGCCTTATGCATATGCGTATTTATTTCTGAAAGGCAGCGATACAGATGACTGGACCAATTATGAAATGATTATATTATTGCTTTGGAAATTATTATCAAGTGCAAGAAAGAAAAAGAAGAAGAAGAATGAAGCCTAAAAGGGCATTATAGAATGTAGAATATAGGAGATGCAAATATTAGGATAAATTGGAATTGCCCACCGTAAAAAATGTTTAATATTTTTCCTTGATATTACATTAGTCCTCTTGACTGGTTTCTGCCCCTACTAGTTAAAAAAGCAATGACTGACTTTCCCTGAGAAAACCACTCATCCTGTTTATGCATGGATTTGGGCTTAGGAAGCACCTGCTGTTCTGCAGTAGAAGGGGAAGTCCCGGTAGAGCCACAGATAGAGGAAAGCTGTGGTTCTGAATCACTATGTCAAGGAAAACCATTTATTCATCTCTATTGTTCCCCAAGCCATGTATTATCATCTAATATATTCTATATTTATAGTTTTGAGCCAGAAACAATTTCGTCCCTTAAGGAACATCTGATAATGCCTGACATTTTTTGGTTCTCATAACTGGTAGAGGAGGTCCTGGCATCTAATGGGTAAAATCAGGGATGGTGCTAAAAATTCTAACACAGGAAAGCCCTCTCAACAAAGAATCATCTGGTCCAAAATATCAAAAATGCTGAATTTAAGAACCTCTGCTCCATATTTCACTTATTTACATTATATAGGCTTTAACTGTCATAGGCCCTGGGATCTAGGAAAAGCATTTTTCCCATCCTCAGATTCTAGAACACAATAAATGGTCGAAAGCTAGTAGTTGGAAGAATGAATGGATAACTGAATGAATGGGAAGTTTCAAAGTTCACATATAGATATTTTTAGATAAATTAACTTTATTCCACAGACTAACAGTTTTAGATGTATTACAAATAAATCTAAACAAAGCATGTATCCAGAAAATCTCCTCAAGGATATTTTAAAAGATAGTTTTAAATGTTTATTTTCAGAAGGAACATCTTTACAAACCATGATATTTATGACAAAATGTAAATGAGTAAAAAGAGTTATATTGGCAAATTAAGATACTTCAGTGGAAATTTTGTCTTGAAATATTCATGTGCTTAGCTCATTTTATCACTTTGGATAAAGAATTGTCCAAATAACCCTTTTTTCTTTTTTCTCCAAACCACTCTAACAATTTACCAACTACCACCAATATTCATCTCAATAGTGTTAAGATATTTCATGTTTTAAATAGTGGCAGCAGGTTTTATTAATACAGATAGACATTGGCAAACTAATGGCAAGAATTTCTGATCTAATGTTTTAAAAAGACAAAACATCATATCAACAACTCGGTATTAGCATGATTTAGCTTTCCATAAAGCACATAAACTTTAAATTTGATCACCTCTGAGAATTATAATGAGGGCTACAGGTTTATTGTGAGAATCCCATTTTGACTGCATTCAGTATTTTCAATTCAGAAGTAATTGATTTTTTATCTTCATTTGGAAGCATAAAGTGTGAGAGAAAAATAGATATATTGCCATAAAACTAAAGAAGTATATGGAAACACATTGAAAAGCTTGGTGAAAATTAAGATAAAAACTTTGAAGCACTAGTAACTGCTTTATGAACGGCATCATTTTGGACTCTCTTTGTTCATTTTTTATCATGGGTACAGTTGTAAACTTGGCTTTGTTCTTTTTGTGGCATTTCCCGTACTAGAACTAGTAATTCATTAATTAATTACCTATCAAACAGTGAATTATGAAGCAATGATTGTCTCAAATCCCCGTGATAGCTTCTTGGAAGCAGTGACAGGATTCAACAAAACAAATGACACAAACTTTCCATGGAAAGAACTTTTTTTCTAGTGAGAAAAACAAACATATATGATAACATAGGATGGTATGTGGATTCTTGGATAACCACATATTTACTTTCAAGTTTGATCCTACTGATGGATACTAATAATTACCTAATATTTTCTATTACAGACAATACATTGAATTATATACCAGCATTTCAAGCCATTTTATCCTAATTCCTATGACCTATATATTTTAAGAAATATAGGCTGATTTTATTTTTGAATTTTAGCCTAACATCTGACTTCAAATGTATTTCAAACTTACATCTGTTACCAGTCCCAATTTTCATTGATTGATTTCTATATCTACCTCTACATTTGAACCATCATGCTTTTGTTAGATTATATAATTTGAGTAATGATTGTTTAAACAATGTCCTTGAAGCAAGTCAAAATAAATAGTTAAATTCACATCTAGAAATGTACTTGGAAATATATTGTAAAGTCAGTCAGTGTCTGAAAAATATAATTAATACTATAATTAAATTTCTCATGAGTAAAAATAGATTTCCAAGAGCCTAGCTCAATAAGAAGGAAATGTGAAAGACAATGTGTGAAAGACAATTTATACTCTTTAAATTAAAAAATCATTTGATGTTTAAAAACTTTTATATAACTGTATAAAAAAGTATAGATGCACTAGGGAGTTATAAAAGTGAATTCATTCAAAGTAAAAGAGAAAAGAAAAAATATGGGAATGTCATGAAAAGTGGAAATCAGGTCATGTCTCATGGTAAAATCGAGAGAACTGCTCCATTGCATATCAAGAGAGAAGACAAAGAATGTAAGAACTACAATGGTGATAGGCAGCATTTTGTACGTATGCAACACCAGTGGTTCACAATGGAAATTGTGTCATCTTAATAAATACAAGGCAATATGTGTAACACAAAGCTTAAATACTTTTGTTATTTTCTAGCTTTGCAATTATTTGTATTCTTATTAAATATCCTCAATAAATATTAACAAGGATTTGAGACTGGAAATAGCGAATTAGGAATAAAAATGCATGGATTTACCATCAATCCATACCTCATTTCTGACCTACTTCATTTATTCAATATTCTTAATACTTAAAAATTTGCCCCTTTGCTCTGAGTCATCACCCAAACCTATTTTTTCTTACCAAGTATGCCAGACTATTCTAATATCAACTGTGTTGTGATTTGAGTTTGCCAGGTTCCCATTTCAGAAGAGAGCTGGACAAAATTGAAAATATGCAATATTTAGAAGATAAAAATAAAGCAGCAACCATTTTTCTCTGAAGGTCATGAAGACTACTTCAGTTCTTGCTCTTTTGCTGAATCATTAAGAGCTCTCTTTTCTGATTGCTGATGTAACAGTCACCAGTGGCTCAAAACAAGACTATTTTATTTTTCATTTTATTCTATTTGCAAACTGACAAAGGCAGTGTCCACAAAGAGACAAACACAAAGCCAAGATAAAAAAATTAAAAGAGATACTTGAGAGAAGGCAGTACACTAAAAACAATATCATCTTCAGACCCATCGCAGAAATGCACTGTATTAATCAGAAGTGAAGTCACAGGCATGCAGTACCCTTTATTCCAAGACAGGTGGGAGAAGCTGGAAACTTTTGAGGGTAAATTTGCACTAATAATGCTCCAATAAATCGCAGTATCATTTTATTTCACTGAGTAAATTTATCTCACTTTTTCATTATGTTGGCTGACTTTCTTAACAGTAGTAGCATTTCTTTCCTGTTTTAATTTTTTTTTACAAGCACATCTAGGCCAACAATTTATATACAGCAGGGTGCAGCTTCTTCTCTCTCAGGTTGGCACTGGCCACAAAGGGACAACATTCTGCCATGGAATTGCACACTGTATTCCTGTAGTGGTTTATTTCTAGCTACAGAATGCACATGGCGTCTAGATTTCCCTGGAAACCTAGACTCTGCCACCTGCACAAGGGCTAGTTACTGACCTAACAACCTTTCTAGCCCCCTTTTCAGATCTGTACTTCTTATCTGCCCCAAATTTGTGTAAAAGGGATCCCTCACTTCATAATACCCAGAGTGTGTGTTTTGTTGATTGAAGTTTAAATGACACAAGTAAACATCATACTATGTTAAGTTCCATCATTTCTAGTTTCTTATTTTATAACTATCTTTTCACAATTTTCAGCTGCTTTAATTAAGTTGCACTAATATTTTTTTCTTTAGTTATCCTACAACAAAATTTGAAAGGAAATACCATCAAGCATATCACTACTTTCTAAATCAAGGTGCTTATCAGAATTTCTAGGGCAACTTTCTTTAAGATATAAATACTTTGATCCCATTCCAGAGCTTTAAAATAAAAATTATTTAATATAGATTGTAGGAAATGATATTTAAAAAAATATTCTTTGGTGAGTTAAAATTCTCAATTGTTTTTACCAAATACAATGACATAGAATTTTAATTAAATTTATGTTGTTTTAAAAATAATGTCTTTGAAACCTGGTTCATCTACTTTATGACTTGTGAATGTTTCTTAACTCTCTAAACATTATTTTTCTTATATTAAAATAGAATCTATAACAGTACCTAACAGCATAGTGCTGTGGAGATGACAAATAACAGTTCCTTTATCTAGAAGAGTGTTACGATAACATAAAATAATGATTTTTTAAATTATTTTATTCTAATAAAAATTGTTAACCATAGTGTAATAACAGAGTCAGTCTAAAATATGATATGATCAGTTTTCAACTTAATTTCCTCCGAATTACTCATTGTTACCACTGACAAAAGCAAAAGTTATATTACCCTTATCCTTTAACAGGAGTACTTGTTACCCAAGTAGTTCTGTGCTACTTATGCTAGAAAACTTGACACCATCCTAGATACTTCCATGTCACTATTGCAAACATTTGTTCTGAATGCCAGGGTGCATCAGTAAGAAAAGAAACAAATATATGCGCTCATAGAATTTATAATTTTGTTGGGGAAAGGACCAAAAATGAACAAAATAATCAAGAAAAAACATAATAGGTAGGGAGTGATCACTGTTAAGAAGAAATATAAGACAGCATAGTGCTTGCAAGAGGGAAAGGGGTGTGGATTAGTAAAAGGTAAAGGGGGAACAAGTATATGGTCACAGAAGATGATTTGACTTTGAGTTGTGGACACACAGTGCAATTTACAGATCTTGTATCATAAAAATGTAAACCTGAAATCTACATGACCCTATGAACTGATGTTACCCCAATACATTTAATAAAATGACTAAAATGAATGACTAAATGAATAAATACATAAATAAAAGAATATTTTATAATAATTCCTTTTATTAATGAAAAGGAAATAAAACTATATTCTCAAATGACATCATTATGAAAGTGGAAAATCTAAGAAATCTAAAAATAAATTATTAGAATCTTTAGAAGTTAATGCATTTGTGAAGACTGGTGGATATAAGGTAGTTATAAAAATTACATGTTATGCATACTACATATTTAGAAAACAAAATGAGAAGATAAAACTATTTAAAATAACATCAAAAAGCACTAGATACAGAGGAATGAATCTACCTCAAAAAATATGAAGTGCTATTATGCAATATAAAATATACAAACATAGGGTTTGTCAATAGTAGATTTACAGTTGTTCAAAGGGAAAATAAACTAATAGATAATAATACAAGAATAAATTCTATTCATACTCACAATAAACCTACTTTTGTCCTACCCAGTATATGTAAAGATATATCATATTAATGGATTGCATTATCCCCAAATAAATTGAATAAATAAATACAATCCCAAATAAAATTTCAATATTTTTTCCCTTTTGGGGGGAGGCATGTGGATAGGCTCACTCTGAAATTTATATGGTGATTCAAAGAGCAAAAAAAAAAAGGGAAAACAGGCGAGTATTTTTTGATTATTTCTAAAGATCGATGATCAAGTTTATTGGTTGAAAGACAAATGGAAGTGGGAGGAAGACATTGAAAATATACAGTATACAGTTAATGAAAAACAAAGGAAAAGAAAAACCTAGAAAAGTCAACAGTGACAAAAATGACTAAGGAAAAGTCATTTTTTTTTGCATGTACCAGTCCAAATCTCCCAACACCATTTATTGAAGAGGCTACCTTTACTCCATTGTGTGTTCATACCCCTTTGTCAAATATTAATTGGCCATAGAGACTTGGGTTTATTTCTGAGTTCTCTATTCTGTTCCATTGATCTCTGTGTCTGTTCTTATGCCAGTACCAGGCTGTTTTGATTACAGTGGCCTTGTAGTATAGTTTGGTATCAGTTTGATACTGTGATCCCTCCTACTTTGTTCTTCTTTCTCAAGATTGCTGAGACTATTTGGAGTCTTTTTTGGCTACATACACATTTTTGAAATATTTGTTCTAGTTCTGTGAAATATGCCATTGGTACTTTTATAGAAATCGCATTGAATCTCTATATTGCTTTGGGTGGTATGGACATTGTAATGATGTTAATTCTTCTAATCCATAAACACATGAACAAATGCTTCTATTTGTTTGTGTCTTCCTTAATTTCTTTCTTCATTGTTCTGTAGATTTTTGAGTACAGATTTTTTACCTCCTTAGTTAAATTTATTTTTAGGTAATTTATTTTTCTTGTTGCTGAATAAAATTAGATTTTTTTCCTAGTTTCTCTTTCTGATATTTCATTATTGGTATGCAAAGGTGTCATTGATTTCTTTTTTATAACCATTGAATTTTTATTTTTTTAAATTTATTTTCAGAAAGAGAGGAAAGGAAGGAGAAAGAAAGGGAGAGAAACATCAGTGTGTGGTTGTCTCATGTGCACTCCCTTCTGGGGACATCGCATAATCAAGGCATGTGCCCTGACTGGGAATAGAACCAGCAACCCTTTGGTTTGTAGGCCAGCACTCAATCCACTGAGCCATGCTATCCAGGGTGTCACTGATTTCTAAATATTTACTTTGTATCATGCTATTTTGCCAAATTCACTTATTAGGTTAAGTAGTTTTTTTTGGGGGGGTTAGACTATAAGGTGTTCTATATACACTATCATGTTGTTTGCAAATAATGACAGTTTTAATTCTCCTTTCCAACTTGGATGCCTTTTATTTTTCTTGTCTGATCACTGTGGCTAGAACTTCCAGTACTATGCTGTATAAGAGTGGTGAAAACAGACACCCTTATCTTGTTCCTGATCTTAAGGGATTTTTAGATTTTGCCCATTGAGTATAATGTTGGCTCAAGGTTTCTCGTATATGACTTTTATTATGTTGACATGCACTTCTTCTATTTCCACTTTGCTGAGTGTTTTTATCATAAATTAATTTTGTATATTATCAAATTCTTTTTCAGCATATATTGATATGATCATGAGATTTTTGTCCACTTTGTTTATGTGATATATTATGTTCATTCATTTGCAAATACTGTACCATCCTTGCATCTCTGGGATGAATCCTATTTGATCATGGTGTGTGATCTTTTTAATATATTTCTGAATCAGGATCACCAGTATTTTGTTGGTTTTTAGCATCTATGTTCATCAGAGATATTTGCCTGCAAGTTTCTTTCTTTGTTGTGTCTTTTCCTGGTTTTGGGTTTAGGATGGTACTGGCCTCATAAAAGGAGTTTGACAATATTTCCTCTTCTTGAAATTTTTTGAATAGTTGAGAAGGATAGGAGTTACTTCTTCCTTAAATGTTTGGTAAAATTCACCTGTGAAGCCATCCGGTTCAGAGCTTTTATGAGGTGGGAATTTTTGATTACTGCTTCAATTTCACTAGTTGTTATTGGTCTATTCAGGCTTTGTGCTTCTTCTTGATTCAGTTTTGGCAAATTGTATGTTTCTAGAAATTTAGCCATTTCACCCAGCTAGTCCAATTTCTCAGCATTTAGCTATTCATAGTAATTTCTTACAGTCTTTAACCAGGATTGTAACTATGGTTTCTTGAGAAGCAAAACATCTTTAACTAAAAGCTCCTGGAGAACAAAATAGTATTTGACATACTTTAACAACAATAACAAAATATACACAAGCATTTGAAACATTTGATAATATTTAAATAATGTCTATTTTGCTGATTTTCTACTAATGGATTGCTAATTACATTCCATCGTAAAGTGCCAACATTTTTATTGTCCTATATCCTGTTAATTGCACTGCATCTCAGCGCAATTCAATGACTAACACGTAAATTTATTTTATGTAAGTGCAAACTTCACAAAAATACAATTATTCTATTTAAATTTAAGTGTTGCCTTAATGCATTCCTGTGTACATTTTTCATTATAAAAGATAAATATTTTTGAAGTTTGCTGATATTTGAGCATATGGTTAAAGTGACAGTAAACATGGTGTTTTTATTTTTAAATCTTTAAGAGAATATCAGACAATTCTATATGATATCTGTGAAACAAAATTGGTTGAAATGCATAAATTATCTCTATGTTTAAATTCAAATTCATTACTACTTCTGAAACCTTTGAATCTAAATTAACAAATATTTTCTAGATGAATACTTAAAAATTTTTACTTGGAATATACTTTATAGCCTCTGCTCTCCAACACTTTTTTTTTCAGATTCAGAGAGACTAACTTGTCTATGGTCACACAATTGTAAAAGCCAGGTTTCTTGACTTCCATCCAATCAAGCAACTACTAGTTTATCTTTAAAAATATGAATGAATGAATTGTTTTTAACTGATTTCAAATAGAGGAATCAATGTATAAATAGACTTATAGTCTAAAGGCTGCTGTTTCTAATTTCCATACAGGTTTTAATCAGTTTTTACACTTCCTGAGACATTAACCGATAAATTTGGAGAAAAAATAAAATTATTCTGATATTGAAAATGACATCAGATCTTACTTAATTCTCCATAACTGATACAATATTGACCTTAACCAACAGAAGTTTGGTAAGAGATCATTGGAAAATAAGAGCCAGAAAGTTTTACTTATAATTAAAAGTTTAGTTTTAAGGCTATAAAATTTTCCTTAGGAAAAAAAAATTAAACAGATGTTTCACTGAGTCTCTGCTATGTATAAACAACAAAGAATATTTGATGATTTGAGTTCTCAGGATAAAGAGTAGGAAGAACACACTCATAAGTGTATAAAAGTAATTATTAGTGCTGCCATTTTTCAATATTTAAATGATTTATTGTCTTAAGTTATATCATTTCAGCATTGTCACTGCATGGACATATACAGAAACATTTGTAAACACTGGCTTTAGGATTTGAGGTGTGTGGCCAGCTGTCAGTTATCTCTAGGTAAGGGAAGTCCATTATGTAAGTTGACTTACTTATTTTAGATCACTTGTACTACTAATTTTTCATTAACTGTGACTGGAACTAGTTAACCAAAAATGTAAGCCATCAAAATTTGAATGTGTACCTGATAGTTGTGTTTTATTTTACTCTTGCTACCTTTTAGAAGTGTTATACATATGCTTAAAGCTAAAGAGGAAATTTTTGCAAACTACATATATGAAATAATATGATATTTCCTCTATTTTTCTCTATGCTACTGAAGAGCTGTTGTGCCTTGAGATGTGTACTTCCTTAAAGTTGGGCACAGTGACTTGGGTATGGTAGGTGGTCCATTAATATCCACTGAATTACTTGGACAGCCAGAGGAACATGAGCTGCATTTTATACATAATGGGGTAGCTGCCCATGTTGATGGTTTATGAGGGAGGAATTAGGAAGTTGTACTCCTTTGTAGAGGTTATGAATTTAATTCTAAAATTCAGGAGATTTTATTTCTATGATGTTTTCATAAACCATTCAATAATTATTTAATTTTTAATAAACTTCCAGAAGTTAAATATAATACATAAATATTTAAAATCATGTGTGCATGTTAATGAACTAGCACAAAGTCAACATAACAATGGATCATCATCGCTGCCTGTAAACTAAGCATCACCATGACCTATAAGCTTCTCTTTGGCCTTTTCTCAACCACTAATTTTTTCTCCTTAGAGAGAAACTGTCCTGATTTTAATGCTAAGTAAAATAACCTAGGCAATGAAAGACAAATACCATATTATTGCGCCTGTAAGTGGAACATAATCAACAAAACCAACAAATGAGAAAAATAGAACCAGACACATGGAGATAAAGAACAGACAATGACCAGAGGGGAGGACTAGGGGGATATTAGGTGGAAAAGGGGGGCAGGGGCAAGTCAAAGGAACTCAGGGCCATGAACAGTGGGGGGAATTGACTGTGGGAGCAGGGAGGGCAGGGGGGATCAATGGGAAAAATGGTAGAATGACTGTAACTGAACAGCAATAATAAAAAGTAAAATAGACTAAAGAAAGAGAATAAAATATCTATATGTTTTTCATCTTTCTGAACTTTATATAAATTTAATATTTTGTGTGTGGCTTTCTATCAATATCTTATTTGTGAGATCTTTATACTCTTTATACCTTTGTGCTATAGTTGTATTTCACTAATTTTCATGTTGCATAATATTCTTTTATATAAATGTAGCAGAAGTTATTTTTCTATTACATGGTCATTGAATATTTGAGTTCTTTAGTTTTTTAACATTACCATCATTTCTTCTTTGAACACTGGAGACATGTATTTTGGCAAAATATCTGCCCATACTAACTGGGTCTGTACTAGGAGTGGGTGTCATGGGAAACATACTACACACAGGGTCTTCTTTAGTATTCACTGCCCCCAAATGCTCCCAGGCAGCGGTTTCAACTGACACTGCCAAAAGAATTGTATACAAGTTCTAACTGCTCCACATCTTTAACATGTAAAACAATCAATTTTCTAAAATTGTAACCATCCTAAAGTTTGTGTAGGGGTATGTTGCTATATAAATGCTAATCTTTTTACTGAAATGATCCACACAATCCTGCCTTTTCTCATACTAGAAATGTTCTGTTCAGGTGGATTTTTGTAATATACAAATTAAGAGATTATTTGTTATTTTTAAGAATATGCTAAAACACTTTCTAAGGATAGTTACAGGGTGCGTAGAACTAAGAGTCAGTACTGATATTTCTAAATTATTCCCCACTGAAAATTAAGAACAGCAAAAGTTTTCTTGGGTGCCATCTCAGAATCTGTGTAGTGATTGCTCAGTATACAATTTGTGGTTCAAAAGAACCACAAATCATGGTAATTCAGAATAAAAAAATCTGAGAATCCACCTAGGGAAAGAAGTGATTGCAATAAAATATATATAAATAAGCCAAGGCTTATGAAATAAAATTAAGAAAAAAATAAAGGACTGAGAAGAGAGCACCAAGAAACTAAAGGCCTGGAACCCAAGACAGAATTTTGGTATCCAATGGACAGGTGTTGATCAATACAATTAACATATACAAAATTGAGCCTGAACTTGTTTCATTTCTGACAATGAAGGTGCACACTTTGACAAGTACAGTGATCATATTGGAGTTAAGGGTGCTAGGGAAAAGAGTCAGGTGATTGGTGTTCTCACACTAGTCAAAAATCAGGAAGAAAGAGCCACATTGTGGATACAGATGGCTTTAGAAATAGACCATAGTTTAATCAACAAGGTAGAAAGCACTTCTTCTGCAAATTTCTAAAACCTAAATTTTCTACCTAGGCTGATTATTTGTATTCATCAACTGAATGAGTGGGGCAGGCGGGTAAAATGCAGACAACTATAATTGAACAATAAAATAAATTTGAAAAAAGAAAATAAAACTTTGCAGAGAGCCAAACCCTTAACAAAGTTTCATTTTAAGTTTATTGAGTTACCCTTGAAAGTTCTCTAATAATATAGGAATGGTGTCTCATTCATGGGAATTATAGCAGCGAATGATTTTTAATGGCCAATAACAAAGTAAACAACAAAAGATAAGAAAAGCCTTTATTCCACATTCACTAACATGTCCACTGGGGTATATTTGAAATTCTTTTATAGCAAGATTTCTGACTCAGAAAATAGAACAAAACAATGTTCATGTTTCAAGAGGTTTGTACAGTGTCTCCCAAGTCAGTTCTTAAGATCCTCCTTTAGAAACTCAAGGAGAATTTTTAAATTTGGAAGGATTACATTTATATTTTTATTCTAATCTTTTCAGTACAACCTGTGCATAAAGAATAGGATGGCACCAGAGTGTTCATTCTCTAAATGTAAAATAAAACCTTATGTCTACAGCATACAATGCCATTCATGGAAAGTAGTCAGATTTATACAACAGCTTACAATGTTATAATGACAAACATCTAGATTTGAAAGTTTTGAATTGGTTCCATAATTAATAAAAGTCATAAAATTAATTAAAGTTAAAAAATAAAATAAAATATCTTTCCTTAAAATTACAGTTATGATAGCATCTTAAAGTCACATTATATCTAAATTTATATTGTGTCTTTATAGCTTATATTTAGAATAAATTATTTGGAAATTGTGCAGTTCTATATGTCTAAATTTTAAGTTTGAGTAATAAAATTATGTAAAATTATGTACATTTATGTATATTTGCACAATATACAGAGGTCCACCTTTCACACATACCTTTTCAAAAATGATAGAAATTCTTGGCTAGTTTAGGTATTAACACAGAAATGCTTTATCTTTTCTCTATGTGTAGATAGGTTTAATTATAGTTGTCAACTTCTCTTCTATGTTAAAGGCCAGGTAAACGACCCTGAGCTGGTGTTTTCTCTGCAGTGTCGGGAACTCGCGTTCTTTCAGTGTCTTTCCCTCTGTGTGTGTCTCCCTCCCCATGTGGTCCAAAATAGCTTCTCCAGCTTCAGTTGCTAAAATTCATATTGGTGTTGAGAAAAGAGAAAGAGAGAGAGGAGAAAGGACATTCCTATCATCACACTTCCCAGAGTTTGCACTCATAAATTCCATCAACATTTCCTTGTTGCAGTTTAAATTTATGATCATATCCTGCAAACAGGCCAGAATACACCATGTTTATTCTATATGGACATATGTACAGGTAAGCATACTATTAATATGAAATGGGATTATAACGATTGAGGAACATTTTGCAGTCTAAAATAAACCTAGTATCAATAGTGGTAATGCTGATGTGTGTGTTAGTATGATACTGTACTGGGTGCATGTGAGAGTGTGAATAAAGTATATAAATACATATATATATATACACACACATATATACACACACACATACAGGCATACTTCACTTTACTTGCTTTATTGTGCTTCACACATATTGTATTTTATGCAAATTGAAGATTTGTGGCCAACATGTTTTAAGTGATTCTATAAGTGCCATTTTTCCAGTAGCATTTGTTAACACTCTGCCTCTGTATCACATTATGGTAATTTTGCAATATAAACTTTTTATCACTTTTTTGTGGTGGTAATTTGTTACCAGTAATCTTTGATGTTACTACAGCAAGTGTTTTAGGGTGCTGTGAATTGTGCCCATAAAAGACAGTGAACTTAATTGACAAAAGTCTTAGGAGTTCTGACTTTTTAACTGACCAGCCTCCCCACCCACCACCTCTTTCCTTGAGATTCCCTATTCCCTGAGACACAGTATTAAAATCATACCAATTAAAACCCTACAAAGACCTCTAAGTGTTCAGATGGAAAAAAGAGTTGTACTTTCTCACTGCAAATCAAAAACTAGAAATGATTAAGCTTAGTGTGGAAGACACGTGGAAAGGCCAAGATAGGCTGAAAGCTAGACCTCTAATACCAACAGTCAGCCAAACTGTGAATGCAAAGGACATTCTCGAAGGACAGTAAAAGAGCTATGCCACTGAACACAAATGCTAAGAAAGCAAAGCAGCCTTATTGCTGATATGGAGAGAGTTTTAGTGGTCCAGATTAAAAATCCAACCAGCTACACTTCCTTAAGCCAGAGCATCATACACCAGAGCAAGGCTTTAACTCTCTTCAATTCTATGGAGGCTGAGAAAGGTAAGGAAGATACAAAATAAAAATCTGAAACTAGCAGAGGTTGGTTCATGAGGTTTAAGGAAAGAAGCTGTTTCCATAACAAAAATGCAAGATGAAGCAGCAAGTGCTTTTGTAGAAGCTGCAGCATTATCTAAAGATCTAGCTGAGATACTACAGGAATGTGGCTACACCAAATAATACATTTACAATGTACACATCCTTCTCTTGGATGAAGTTGACATTAGGACTTTCATAGCTGTGGAGGACAAGTCAGGACCTGGCCTCACAGCTTCAAAAGACTGGCTGACTCTCTTGTTAGGGGATCAGGCAGCTGGTGACTTTAAGTTGAAGCCAGGGCTCATTTACCATTCTGAAAATCTTAGGCCCCTTAGAATTATGCTAAATCTACTCTGCCTCTGCTCCATAAATAGAACAACAAAGATTGCATGACAGCACATCTGTTTACAACATGGTTTACTGAATATTTTAAGCCAGTGTTCAGACAGAGTGTGCAGAAAGAAAAGGTTGGTTTTAAAATATCACTGCTCATTGCAATGTACCTGGTCACCAGAGAGCTGCAATGGTGATGTACAACGAGATGCATACTTTATTCATGCCTGCCAAAACAACAACCACTCCAATGGCTCACAGATCAAGAAGTTATTTGACTCTCAAGTCTTATTATTTTAAAAAAAATGTTTCATAAGGTGTATCTGCCATTGATAGTGGTCCCTGTGGTGGATCTGGGCAAAGTAATGTGGAATTCTTCTGGAAAGGGTTCATCATCCTAGATGCCACTAAGAGCATTCATGGTTCATAGAAAGAGGTCAAGATACCAACATTTACAGGTGATTGAAAGATGTTGCTTCTAACCCTCATAGATGACTTTGAGGGGTTCAGGGTTTGAGACTTAAGTGGAGGAAGTAACTGCACTATTATGGAAATACCAAGAGAACCAGCATTAGAAGTAGGACCTGAAGATGTGACTGAATTACTGCAATCACATGATAAAAATGTAGTGGTTGAGGAGATGAACAACAAAAAAAAAAGGTTTCTTGAGATGGAATCTATTGTGGGTGCTATGAGGATTGTTGGAATAATAATAAAGGATTTAGAAGATTACATAAATGTTGCTGATAAAGCAGCAGGTTGGGAGAAGATTGACTCCAATTTTGAAAGAAGTGCTACTGTGTGTAAATGCTATCAAACAACATCACATTCTACTGAGAAATCATTCAACAGAAGTGGCAATTCATATGGCCAATGGCATTGTGGTTTTATTTTTTTTAATTGTTGTTCAACTACAATTTTCTGTCTTTCACTCCCATCCCAGCCCACCCACCTAAGCCTCCCCCCTCCCTCCCATTTCCATTTTGTCCATTAAACCTTTATACGGGTTCCTGTAAACTCTTCCCCTTTTCCCCTGAAATTCCCTCCCCTCTCCCCTCTGGTCCCTGTCAGTCTGTTGTCTATTTCAGTATCTTTGGTTATATTTTGTTTGTTTAATTGTTTTTTTGTTTAGGTTCCTGTTAAAGGTGAGATCATGTAGTATTTGTCTTTCACCACCTGGCTTATTTCACTCAGCATAACGCTTTCCAGTTCCATCCATGCTGTTGCACAGGGTAGGAGCTCCTTCTTTCTTTATGCTGCATAGAATTCCATTGTGTAAATGTACTATAGTTTTTTTATCCATTCATTCCCTGATGGGCACCTAGGCTGTTTCCAACTCTTGGCTACTGTAAATTGTGCTGCTATGAACATTGGGATGCATGGGTTCTTTTGGATTAGTGTTTCAGAGTTCTTAGGATATAATCCTAACAGTGGAATTGCTGGGTCAAAAGGCAGTTCCATTATTAGTTTTCTGAGGAAATTCCATACTGTTTTCCACAGTGGCTTCACCAGTCTGCATTCCCACCAAAAGTGCCTAGGGTTTCCTTTTGTCCACATCCCCGCCAGCACTTGTCGTTTGATGATTTGATTATAATGTCCATTCTGACCATTGTGAACACTGATACCATTCAAAACTATACTGTCTATCGGAACTGAACTTGAGATTTTCATTTTGAGTACCACTGGTCAGAATATGATTATTGATTTAAAAAAGGCAGGACCACACTTCTTGGAGAATACTGATAAAATAGACAGGCAATTTAGTAAAGTCCCTAATTAAAGGTTATAGCATTTCAGATAGGCAATGCATGAGAATGAAATGCACACACACACAAACATACACATACATTTTTGTTTCTAAACAAATTATTAAAAACTATTGAAAGTAAGGTAGAAAAAATGATACCCTCATCTGTGTGCATGGCAGAGTTATGCTACGTCTAAGAAAAAAATTCATAGCACACGACAGGTCTTTTAAACTCAGAGTAAAAGGTGGATTTACTTGAAGCCAAAGAAGCTTAAGTATCAGGACTCCTCACTTTTTCAATGCTTTTCAAGCACCATGCCAGGACCCTAGCAATGGGTTCACATAGTCTTATATTTGTGTAAAAATAGGCAAAACCAAGATTGCTTTTGATTGCAATTGTTTAAAACAAAACTGCCCTTATTTTTTTCCTATTTACCCTCATGCTAGTTGTATTAAAATTTTTTAGGGCAATATTAGGATCCAGTTAATAAAAAATTGAGTTAGAATTTCAATTTGTTTGCATTTTCTGGAAATGTTTATGTGGCTTTGCATTGCTTTTTAAACATTTATATAATAGCTAGGTTTCTGATGGTGGGAATGACTCCCAGGAATCCTCTTGACCATCTTGCTGACTTTTATAAAAATAAAACAAAATAAGGTAATGTTATACATTAAGAGAAAAATTAAAGGAAACATGGGGAAAAGAAAAAACAGACTAAGAAGTTCCAAAATCTAACAGTGAAACTTCACATTGGGAGTTTTTAATGAATCTATACAAATAAACAATTGTTCCTGGTAAAATACAGATTATAAATCTCAGACACCTAGAAAATTTTGGTAAATATTGACCTTTTGCATTTATTGATTTTGGTAAAAAGCACCACATAAAATTTGCCTTCTTAAACCATTTTTAAGTGTACAGATCAATAGTGTTGATATATTGATGTTGTTGTAAAACAGATCTCCAGAGCTTTTTCATCTTGCGAAACTGAAGCTATCAATTAAACAACTGCCTTTTCTGCCCCACTTCCCAGACTCTGGCAACTACCATTCAATTTACTTTCTGTTTCTATGCATTTGACTGCTTTAGTATTTCTATGTGAAATCATGCATTTGTGTTTCTGTGACTTGCTTATCACATTTATCACCCAATGTGGTTCACACATACAATAGAATATTCAAACTTTAAAAATCTTGCCATATACTATAATAGTGAGTCATTACCTTTATATTAAACTCTAAATATCTAGATTTAGAGTTTAATACACATGTAATGAGTCACTATGGACATTGCAATGTACTCATTTTAAGAAAGAAAAACATAGGACAATTTTATCTGAAATTCAGTGTCACTAATATCCTATATAAGCCATCCTCACAGTTTTTTATAATCTGCCACATACAGAACAAGGATGGAGAGAGGAGAGAGAGATGAACATACATACTCATCACTGTGTCACTGGTATGGACACTTTGTAGAAGGTGTAGATGATATTTTCATTGTGTCTCTGACACCTTACAAAATTAGTACAGTGATCTTCATACATTATATGCAAATGCAATGGACCAAATATCATTTTGAGACCCTAACCCCATTATATTTGCTCATATAGAACAGGAGGATAGCAAACCTAGAAGTAAACAAAGTGCCAACAATGATGATGTATGTTTTAGTTAGGGCAATTTATATATCTGAGCACAACCGCACTTGATGAGAGTCATTTAGGGAGATGAACTTTACGATATGCTGCTTCAAAACTACTGCATTTAGCAGATAGTCCATAAATTCTCTGCTGGACACGTTATGGTCTGCAGTGGATTCTACTTAATTGGCACATCTCAGTATAAATTGGAATATGCCAATTAGACAATGATTGTCTCATTTAAATAGATAATTGCTCTCATGAACTCTCAGATACATTTGAAATTAAAACGTATTTTTGAAATGCAAAACATTGACCAAATTTTATGTGTACATAATTTAGACAAATTAGAAATGCAGATGTGGGACATAATAAATAAAAAGTATTATCATCAAGGCATATTCCATTTTTTTTGTGTAGCATTTTAATGAGTATTATAATACATTTGGCCAACACAAACTCAAAATATACCTGATGACCCCAGTAAACATTGAATTTTAATTCCGTATTAATTCTCTAGACTAATATTATTTCACTAATACACCAAAGCAAAAATCATTGCTGCTCTTTCAGACTTAAATGTTTTTAATTAAGGCATTGATTTAGAGGGAATTAATTTCTTATTCCAATGGCAAAATAATTTTTAACTTTCAAAATAGTTTTATGCTAAGTGTGTAAATCAACAGGGTGCTCTCTGATGTAGAGATCTATGTAATAAAGTAATTAATATGGACAAGTGTATTTCATGAAAAAAAATCTCCTAGTTGCTAAAATGAATCTTTACAACTTTACAATCTTTACACCAGGAGAACATTGAGAAATTCATGTAGGATAAGATATTAAGAGCTATCCCTAATTATCAGTAAGACATTGATAGTGATTTACCAAAAGCGCATGAATATAGTTTTGTTGTCACATTTTCAGAGATAAGTATATTGGAACAGATGAGGTTTAATGATTCCTTTGTGCCCTTAAAATTAATTTAAATTCTTAAGTGAAGTGGGTAAGCAGGAGTACCGATGTCTTTGTTTTAGCTCCAGCAGTACAAGCTAATTCATCAAATGCAACTGAGTATAGAATGAAAAGGGAAAATAATTTAAAATAGGTAATGAGGTCAAATATTCTATTGGTAAAATGTACAGAGTTAAGATTAACCAGAATTACTAGATCAGGGCTTTATTTAAATCAGTCAAAATTAATATATTGAGCATTGTAGGTAGCATGTTCTCTTTTCTGACTCAGCAAATTTCTAAATTAATCTTCATATAAGGCATAGCTTATTCTTTCACTTCATCACTAGATAATTTAGCAATCAGATGTAGATGTAACTTGAATTTTAAACTGTATTTTAAGACAGACCATTTGATCGGTAATGGATGTTTTTACTTCCTGATCTTCTTGCTCAGGGTAAAGAACTTGGAATCGCCTTTGATTCCTGTTTTTCTCTTCTCCATGTTTAGCATTCAACTCCTATTCGCTCTATTCAAACTTCTCTGGAACACTTGTCTTTCATCAACCATTATCGTCACCCAGCCACCATCCACCATTTACCATTATATAGACTCCAGCATATCTATTGTTACCTTTGCTATTCAGAGACTATCCCCAACATGACAGCCAGAGTAATACTTTCAACATATGAGTAAAGCCAAGTAATTGTTCTACTAAATATCAACAGCTTGCCATCTCAAAATTGAAGCCAAAGTCCTTTTGCACATCTAAAATGTTCTATGTAATCCTGCACTCTTATTATTTCTTGGTTCTGATCTCAATCTCCATTATTTCTCTCTAGTCATTATATCTTTAGGCTGTTTTTAGAAACATCCCAGGGACTATATAGCTCAGAAATTTTCTATTAAGCTTGATTGTTTTTCCTAATGTATACAGATTGGGGCAAAAGTAGGTTTATAGTTGTACTAAAATAATACAAAAATAAACTGTGTGTTTTGTGTACACACAAGATTAAACCTACTTTTGCCCAACACATATACCCACAGTTTACTTCCTGACCACAGTGAAGTCATTTTGTTCCTGTCACTTTATCCATAGATTAATACTGTGTTGGAAACCTAATCCGCTCCCTGCTGACACACTAGCAATGTCATTCCTCTCCCATTTATTTGTTCTCCCTGGTACTTATTATCCAAATACTACATGTTTTTCTTATTTGTTTATCAGCTGCACTACTAGAGTGTCTTCTTCAAGATGGTTACATTTCTTGTGGGTTTGGTTTGCTATATCCTGGCATTTAGAACATGCTGTATGCATCTACTGTACTTGCTATAATGGACATTTATTTTACATTTTTGAATGTGTACCTAGACATGAATCTAACAAATGTGATTATTGTTTTTAGTTATAAGACTAAAAACAATGAAAAATGTAATACGTGGTCCTTTGTCTATAGGTGTTACATATTGCCTACAGTGTCTAATTAAATCCATATAAGTAATGTAAACTAGAGTTCAAGTTATCTTAATAATTGTGCTTTTAAAAACCATGTAAAAGAAAGGAATAAAGTTAAAATGAAAGTCAGAGCCAAGTAATTATTCCAGTCAATTAATTGGTATATATCAAACGCATGAATTATCTGCTAATGAAATTCTCTTCATTATGTTCATCATTAAAATGTTCTTTAATCCTAATGGGTGCTAGCCCAATATTCTCTTCTCTCTACATCATTTTACACAATCTCCCCATGTCACTCCTAGAAAGTCACCAAGTTAATTGGTTGTTGAGTATTTAAAGTAGTTAATTGCATCTTATAAGTTATCTGATTTTCAGTTTTAAAGTTATTTGGTCAATGTTACAAGAGTACTATAACCTCAAATCAAGAATATGTTTCTGGACATGGCAACACTTTCTTAGTAGCTCAATGAAATTATCAATGTTGATGTAATTGCAAAAAATCCAACTGCATTTACCTAAACTGGAGGTACAACATCTGCTTTCCCTGAGATTCTCATGTTAGGCTTATAACACTGTCCAAGGTATTGTGATGGTGGAATGAGGAATCAAGGGTGGTAAATAAGTAAAAATATCATGGCTTTGGGTTTTTTCATCTTAATTTCCATTAGTAAATATGCATGTTTAGTGTTATTTTGGTTTGTTATGCAGTGATTGTCTCCACTTTTACCTTTTAAATACATTTTTTCAGAATATACTATTTCATGCAATTCTCATTACAAATGTGTGCAATGTAATTTGTTTTACCCTTTTGTACAGATTAGGGCTCCAAGATTCTGAGTAACATAACAATTATTGTTGGGAATCTGTATTAAAAACTATGACTTAGGTACCCTTTACTCTCCTACACATATCCCAAATTTATACATATAAGCATATAGTAAATCGGTGAATCATATAGGGTATATAAAAATAGAAAGATGAAGAAATTGGTGATTCAAAACTCATGCTCAATCCATCAGGACAGCAGATGCTCAAATTCAGTTTACTGTTGCCTTGTAGTAGAGTTAAATAGCTGAAATGCAGGGTTTTCCATATTAAACCAGATTATAATTTTTTAAATATTCAACACATTTGTAAATCATGTGGCATATTTCTGACTGTGTGCAGTCTGGTTATGAACACTGGAGTTGAAAAGTGGCACTATGTGTTATTCTTCTTACTAACTTAAACAGGTAGCTGATAATATTCATCTTAAAGCCGTCAGTTTCCAAAGGACCATTATCGTCATATCTCATTAAATTCTATCCTTGTAGGATTCTTCAGATAAGCAGTTTCCAGACTGAGTTCCACTCAACTCGGTCTTCACAGAAATGGATGAAGAATCAGTGCAGGGAAAGATAAAAGAGCTGAGTAGGCAGGGTTGGTGATTTTGACCCTACTCCAACTCGTGTAACTTTTCTCTGTTTGGGGAATGTCCAGCTTAAGAAATGTCCCGCTGATGAAAATGTGAAAAGTTAGTGTCCAATGCTGTGATTATCATAACTCTACAATTACCAATAATTTTTTATTTTACTCATACTGAAATAAAAGTTATTAAAGTGATTGGTGAGAATGTGCTACTTTAATATTTGTCATCATATGACCTCAATTATTTTAATGAGGGGTCTGATTGTATTTCTTTAGCTACTTTTTCTATAACGCAGTCTAAGGGGTCAGAATTTCTGAAATGGAAAGGCTGCTTGATTCCATTTTATTCTATTGATCTAGCCTCTGTGTGAAGCAAAGTTGGACTTTTTCCTCAAAGCATAATCTGTTCATAAGTGTATGACTTTCCTACTAGGTAAGCTTGCTTCAGGGTAGAGTTTCTGGACATGTGCCAAATTGTATTACTGGTCTCAATATTTGTTTTCTATAAACAATTTTTGTATCCCTGGTGTGTCACCTTATGCCTTACTTTTAAGACCCAACAACTGCTTTGTTTCTTATAAACTGGCATGAAATTACCTTTCCTTGTCTACTTCTCCATGGCTAACACGTATGTATTTTTTCCTTAGCTTGAAGTACTCTGGTTTCTCATTTTGCTTTATTTATACTTTTAATAAAGTTGACAATAATTTATTTTTAATTTTCTATTTACCCAAAGAAATAATTAGTTATTTCAATATCTAAATAAACATTAATAGTCACATTCTATAATTTAACTCATAAAAATTTGGGGTTTACAATTTACCTACAGGTCCCAGGTTCATTGATAGGAAAACTTGACATACTTTGGCCAGAGAAATGCAAAGATAAAGAGATTTTAAAAGTGTTACCATTTTTAGTTTTCTAAGGAAATTCCATGCTGTTTTCCACAGTGGCCGCACCTGTCTGCATTCCTACCAACAGTGTACTAGGGTTCCCTTTTCTCTACAACCTCATCAGCACTTGTTTGTTGGTAATGATGGCCATTCTGACCAGTCCAAATTGGTATCTCATTGTGGTTTTAATTTGCATCTCTCTGATGGCTAGTGATACTGAGCATCTTTTCATGTCTTTGGGCCCTCTGTATGACTTCCCTGGAAAAGTGTTTGCTCAGGTTCTTTGCTTATTTTTTTAATTGGATTGCTTGTCTTCCTGGAGTAGAGTCCTGTGAGTTTTCTGCCCTTTGTGACAGCATGAATAGGACTGGAGAGCATTATGCTAAGTGAAATAAGCCAGGTGGTGAAAGACAAATACCATATGATCTCACTTATAAGTGGAGCCTAATTTACAAAACAAACAAAATACAGCCAGAGACACTGAAATAAAGAACAAACTGACAGTAACCAGAGAGGAGAGTGGAGAGAGAGATGATGGGGGAAAAATAGAAGAAAGGCCATTCAAGAAATTCATAAAGGACATGGACAATGCTAAAAAGAGTAGGTTCCAGTGTGGGAGGCAAGGATGGATGGGGTGGGGAGGCATGTAGGGGTGAAAATGGAAACAACTGTTCTTGGACAACAATAAAAAATAGATAAAAATAAAGTTAAAAAAGTGTTATTACAAAAAAAGACTCAAAAATGTTTTCAATATGGAGAAAAGCATGGGAGAGATTCTTCCCTTTCCATTAAAGAATGGAAATGATCTAATTTTGGCCATGATTTGTATTTTGTTCTTTAAGAAAAATTGATATTGTCATATCATAGTCCAACTGATCTTATAACTAATGGAAAACACTATACCCGGGGAGTGTCTATTCTTATCTGCTCTGTATTTACTTAATTGTCACAGTAGAAATATTGTTCTTTGCATTTCTTAGTAATATTCATCTTCTTAGTTGTTATATCTCCTTCCACATAATAATTTTCTCCAAGAATCTTTTACCATATCTTGCTCAGGCTGCACATACACACTATAGATGTCCTTTAGTGAAGAATAAACTTTAGCCTCATCCGAGCTTTACGGAATCTGACCCTTCATATTTGATCCACATCTCTTCAGTCTTACAGGTGGGGGGGCAGAATTTAATAAACTAGCTGCAAATCCATCATTTTGCCTCACCTGTCAAAAGGTAAATCATAACAACTCTTTATCCACTGGACTTGGATATAATGATGAAATTTATATTTTCCGTTAAGGCATGGCCTCTTCAGTAATGTTCTAATCATTTCTTTGGTTTGCCTTGGTGAATTTATCTCGTTTCATCAAAGAATTTTTGTGTTTCCAAAAACAATTTTATCACCAACTATCATTGTAGGTTGTATTATAATATTGAAAAATATCTTCAAAACGCCCCCTCTTTGTAGCTGACTGTCCATTAGCTATCACTCATAAGGTAATTGCTATGAAGAAATAAATATCAAGCAGGCCTTGGGAAAATGTATACAGTATCACAACTCTATTAGAATGAAATTGAAAACTACCAATCCTTCCCATTCTCTGGCCATGACCTCGTTCTCCGATAGCAATTCACAACATATACTTCTACTCTTAAGATGCCGCTTCATAATAAATATACCTATTGCTAGGACACTTTTGTGCAACAAAACATCAATGTTTAATCAGTACCCAGATGATATTGAGGACACACAAAAAGAGCAATAGAGCACCTAACAATATGTCAAGAGAATTACCTGTTATATGCTGATAGAAATTGAGTTTTCAGAGATAAATTGTGATTTGCAAATGCCACATGGCCTTCCATCTGACACATTCACACCACCTACTCCTGATGGAAGTTGAAAAATTGCCTGTAAGAACTAGGCAAAAATTATCAGGTGAATCAAATCCACAACTTCCTATCTTCAGTTGCCTTGAAAATGCAAACCTTTTTCATCTTCCTTAACTTCCTGCTACTCCTAATCCCCTGAGACCCTGGGCTGCATTGTTTTTATCCACCAGCCTCTAACGTGGACACAGTAAATAACCCTAGCCACAAAACGTACTAAGGTTGAAGTAATTTTTAAGAATGCCCCACCCCTGCCCTTCTTCCAAATCATTTTCCATCATTTGCATTTTTCGTTTGCTTATTTGTTTTTGAGCTAATTTTTAATTCCTTGGTACTATGACTGTCACTAATGTCATATTTAGCAATTTATAATTGTTTCAATTGTCTCACTAGTATCTGAATTTTAATCTGACCCACCTGATTTTGACTTTGCTTTTGGACCTGTTCTAGGTTTAAAAGAGCAGGGTATGCTTCTCTTCTTCTGAACCTATTTGGGAAAGAGAAGAGAGGTAGCATCATAAATGATTGAATCATTCATGGACTATGGCAAGAATAAATATGATGTTTTTCACTGAGAGTTTGGGATGATCACTCTAGAGTTAGTATTGTCCCTTCAGCCATGTGTATAAGTTATGGACAAATAAAGTGTTCTATTTATACTGTCTCTAGGAATGTGATATCTAATTTCCATATTCTGAACTCTTTTTATTAAGTTTATATGTTTACTTTAAAACTACCTATATTTTTTAGCTGTTTACAGGAGTGCTTGAGCAGGGATGGTAATTTGGGAAACATACTAGTGATGGCATTTTTAATGATTCCCTCAGGAGTTTTTAAAAGAGAACTTTGATAAAGATTTTGATTTTGAAAGTAATCAATTAGTCTGCTGAGGCAGATGAAGGAAGGAAAATTAAAGCTGTCTAATCAGTCACTTTGTGCTCTCATCTATATTGACTAGATTTGATGTGGAAGAAATCAAATTAATTAGGATGAAATATCAGTAAGTCATGTGTTTTGCAAATATAAGCATTTATGTTTGCATCCAAAAAACATGGATGAAAATTATATTGTACTCATAGAATAACTGATATTATGAAAACTATAAGGGCATTTTCTGTCTCTATTTCTCTCTATATGTATTTTTTCCTAGAAATGCTTGAAGTAACTGACAAAATATACAAAGTAGTAAATATCCGATAAAATTTTTCTAATTACTTCCATCTCTCCAGGTAGGGAAGCAGCCTCATTCTCTCTATTTTTTCTTTCTTTAAGTTTTAGAACTGATTAAATTGAATGGTTCTTAAAGAGTAGTTTTACCTAAATAATTAATGCAATGATTTTCAAAGTATTTACCTCCAGGTTAATGCCTGCCCTATAAGCTTAAGAGTACCTGTGTCTTGTTTTGTAGATAAATGTTTAGAGCAGAAATCCATTAAGACTAATCAAACCTGAGGCATTGTTGCAGGACGCTAATTTACCTGAACCTATTAATTCTTGTCTGTTTTCACTCCATATTTACTTAAACAGAGGTCTGCAAACTTAGATAAAACACATTGCAAAATGCATATAAAATGGCAAAACATTATCTATATGTGTGTATATAAATATTTATGTATATACAAATATGCATATATATAAAATCCAAATATTAGGTATTTAACTCAGATATAATATATATTTCCTCACAAATAATTGTTAAAAAGTATTATGTTATGATCCCAGGAATTAGTTTTTTTTTTTTTTTGTATCTGTTAAATGTACATCTGCTCCAAAGGTAAAGTGAGATCTTAGTCAACTGCTTCATGGGGTAACTATGTAAGTGTCACCACACTACAGGGTATGTGTTGTTCATACCATCTGGCCATTCTCTGCAGCATCAATTTTCATGCTAAATGGGTAATCTAAATGCCAGTATTTCCCAGACGCATTAAGAGCAGAGATGGACTTGCAAATTATACATTTATTTTAATGTACTTTTCAATGTGGAAAATATTAACCATTGGTATATGTGTGCTATCAAGGTCCACTGCATCCGATTTTAGTTCTTGACTTTCTCTTTGAGCAATTAAGGATGCAGTAAGAATCAGAATTTTATGACTCTTATTTTTAAAACATTTTTTAGAAAACTAAAGTACAGAATTTTAAATTAAATATAAAACATTCTAGTTAGCAAATTAACATGGTATCACTGAATATTTTGTAAATCTATGATACATCATAAAATTTTGATATTTTTCCTATGTATTGAAATATTTTATATTTAATCATCATATTAATTATTTCTTTACTACTTAGCAAGTATCCCGACTATGCTAAAATATGAAAATAATGTGAAAAGGGAAGTATGGTGAAATTGCCCAGAAAATGGTACAATGTTGAAATAAATCATCCCTTTTTGGTTATTCTTAACTTTTTAAAATATTCTACCAAAAGGTCTGCTTCAGTTTTCAAAAAAGGTACAGAATAACTCTGTAGAAATTATTTGTAGTATTATATAATATTTTAGTCTTTATAAACAGGTGAGGATTCAGATTTCACACCTTCTTGCATAATAGCAAACAGAAGAAATTTGACAGAGGAAGATCTATTGCAGTTATTAGACAAATTAGAAGGTGAATTCAAAATGACAAAGAACTGCACCCTAGCCTCCAATGATGCTGAAAAAATCAATCATATAAGCACAATCTCAGATGATGAATCTTCATATGATACTATCTTAATTGAATTTTTAATATTAATAATTAGTTAATGTATACTTTGGAGACTAAGCCCTTGTCAGATGTATCATTGTCAAAAATGTTCTCCCATATGGTGGGTTCCCTATTCATTTGCCGATGGATTTTTTTTAGCTTTACAGACACTTTCTGACTTGATGTAGTTTCATTTGTTTATTTTTATGCTTAGTTTCCAGTGCCATAGATGTATCAGCAAAAATATTGCTACATTGTATATCTGAGATTTTACTACCTATGTTTTCTTCTAGGATTTTTATGGTTTTGTGACTTAAATTTAAGTCTTTTATCCATTTTGAGTTTATTTTTGTGTATGGTGTCAGTTGCTGCCTAGTTTCATTTTTTTACATGTACCAATCCAGTTTCCCAAAGCCATTTATTAAACAGACTGTCTTTGTTCCATTTAAGCTTTTGCCACCATTGTCAAATTTCAATTGCTCATATAGGTGTGCATTTATTCCCGGGCTCTCTGCTCTGCTCCATTGATCTATGTGTCTGTTCTTATGGCAGTACCAGGCTGTATTTATTACAATGGCTTTGTAGTATAGTTTGCTATCAGGAGTGGTGATACCTCCACTTTGTTCTTTTTTTTTTGCACAATTTCTGAGGCTATTTGGGTTTTGGGGGGGTCCATTGGGTCCACAAATTCTTGAAATATTCATTCTAGATCTGTGAAATATACCATTGATATTTTAATAGGAATTGTGTTGAATATATAGATTGTTTTGGGTAGTATGGACATTTTAATGATGTTAACTCTTCCAATCCATGAACAGTATATATGTTCCCATTTATTTGTATCTTTCTCTATGTCTTTCTTCAGTGTTCTATAGTTTCTGAGTACAGGTCTTTTACTTCCCTAGTTAAATCTATTCCTAGGTACTTTATTATTATTTTTTTTGTTGCTGCAGTAGGTGATTTTGTTTTAGTTCCTCTTTTTCATTGTTTATTGTCATCGCCACTGATTTCTGAATATTGACTGTGTAATGCTGCTTTGCTGAATTCACTTATTAGATCAAGTAGGGTTTTGGTGTAGCCTATAGGTTTCCTTATGCATATTATCATGTTGTTTGTGAATAATGTCAGATTTACTTCCTCCTTTCCAATATGGATGCCTTTAATTTCTTTTTCTTGTCTTGTCACAGTGGCTAGAACTTCCAGTACTATGTTGAATAAGAATGGCGAAAGGAGACACCCTTACCTTGTTCCTGATCTTAGGAGAAATGTTTTTAGTGTTTGCCCATTAAGTATGAAGTTGGGAGTAGGTTTCTCTTATATTATCTTTGTTATATTGAGTTATTCTCCCTCTGTCTCTATTTTGCTGTTTTTATTGTAAATGGGTGTTGGATTTTATCAAATGCCTGTTCTTCATCTATTGATATGATCATGTGATTTTTATCTTTCATTTTGTTTATATGATGTATCATATTTATTGACTTGTAGATATTGTAGCATCCATCCCTAGGATGAATTTCACTTGATTATAGTATATAATCTTTTTAATATATTGCTGGATCTGTTTTCCTAGTGTTTTGTTGAGAATGTTAGTATCTGTATTCATCAGAGATATTAAACTGTAATTTTTTTCTTTATGTGTCTTTACCTGGTTTTGGAATACTGGCTTTGTAAAAAGAGGTTGGGGGTCTTCCTTATTTTTGAATTCCTTGGAATAGTTTGAGAAGGACAGGTGTTAGTTCTTTGAATATTTGGTAAAATTTGCCTTTAAAGCCATCTTGTCCAGGTCTTTTGTTTGCTGGGATTTTTTGTGATTACTCCTTAGATTCCTTATCTTTTTATCAGTTTATTCAGGTTTTCGGTTTCTTCCTGATTTAGTTTTGGAAGACTGTATGATTTTCAGAAATTTATTTATTTCTTCCAGGTTGTCTCATTTATTAGCATATAGTTGTTCATAGTAATTTCGTTTAATCCTCTGTATTTCTGTGGTATCTCTTTCATTTCTTATTTACTTTTATCCTTTCTCTTTTTTGCTTGATGAATCTAGTTAATGGTTTGGTAATTTTGTTTATCTTTTCACAGAACCAGCTCCTGTGATTGTTGATCCTTTGAATTGTTTTTTTTTTAAATCTCTATATCACATAATTCTGCTTTAATCTTAATTAGTTCCTTCTTTCTAGTCTTTCCGGGCTTTTTGTTTGTTGTTGTTCCTCTTGATATTTTTGGATATAGTGTTTAGTTATTGACTTGAGATTTTTGTTGCTTTTTGAGGCAGGACTGTAGTTTTATAAATTTTCCTCTCGGAACTGGTTTCTCTGTGTCCCATTGACTTTAGGTCACTTTGTGTTCATTTTCATTAGTTTCCAGGAATATTTTGATCTCCTCCTTGACCTCACTGGTTACAAATTACAAATACGACTCAACTCCAGGAAGAAAACAACCCAATAAAGACATGGGAAAAAAACCGGAATAGATACTTCTCCAAGGAGGACATACAGAGGGATGGTAGACATGTGAATAAATGCCTCAACTTCATTAATCATCAGAATAATGCAAATTAAAACCTCAATGAGATATCATTTTACACCTGCCAGATTGACTACCATTAATAAATCAACAAATAACATCAGTTGGTAAGGATGTGGTGAAACTGTGGGATATTGATGGGAATGCAGTTTGGTGTAGCCATTGTAGAAGACAATTGTATTATTTTTTTTAAATTAAAAGTGGAACAACCTTTTGACTTCAGTGATTCTACTTCTGGTAGTATACCCCAAGGATTCGAAAATACACACACACACACACACACACACACACACACACACACACATATATATAATTTCTGCACTCTAATGCTCATAGCAGCTCTGTTTACATAAACAAGATTTGGAAACAGCCTAAGGGCCCATCAGTAGATGAGTAGGTAAAAACACTGTGGTACAATTACACAACAGAATACTATAGAACAAAAAAAAAGAGAAACTTTTACACTTTGCAAGAGCATGGATTGGACCTGGAGCAAATTATGTTCTGTGAATTAAGCCAATCAGTAAAAGAGAAATACAGCATGATTTCACTCATATGTGGAAACCAATGAGCACAATAAAATAATAAATAAAATAGTAACAGAAGTTTAGATACATAGAGTGACAGCTGCCAAAAAAGTGGGAGAATGGTGGGATGAAACATTGTAAAGAGATCAATCAAATAACATTTATGCACAACCCGTGGACATGGACAACCATGAGGGGGTCAACCGAGGGAGCAGAGAGGGTGGGTCTTGGTGGAGGTGGGCAAAGGGAAAAAAGTTGGAACAAGTGTTGTAGCATAATCAATAAAATAAAAAAATAAGTTAAAGTAATTAACAAATAACGTGCACATATATACACTATATATATAAATAGATAAATATATATTTATATATATTTTTCTGGTTTTTTTCTGATGCAGATATTTATTTTATTATTTTTCAAGTACAGTTCTTCGTCTTCCACTCCCATCCCAGCCTACCCCCTGTGCTCCCCACCTCTGTCCCATTTCCACCCCCCTTAGTTGTTGTCCATGTGTCCTTTATACCAGTTCCTCTAAATCCCTCCCCTTTTCCCCCTGAAAGTCCCTCCCCTCTCTACTCTGGTCACTGTCCCCCTGTTCTCTATTTCAGTGTCTGTTTTTATTTTGCTTGCTTGTTTGTTTTATTGTTTAGCTTCCTGTTAAAGGTGAGATCATATGGTATTTGTCTTTCAACACCTGGCTTATTTCACTCAGCATAATGCTTTCCAGTTCTATCCATGCTGTTGCAAAGGGTAGGAGCTCCTTCTTTCTTTCTGCTGCATAGAATTTGATTGTGTATATATACTATAATTTTTTTATCCATTCATTCACTGATGGGCACCTAGGTTGCTTCCAGCTCTTGGCTATTGTAAATTGTGCTGCTATGAACATTGTGGTGCATAGGTTCTTTTGGATTTGTGTTTTAGGGTATAATCCCAGCAGTGGATTTGCTGGGTCAAAAGGCAGATCTATTTTTAGTTTTCTGAGAAAATTCCATACTGTTTTCCATAATGGTTGTACCAGTCTGCAATCCCACTAACAGTGAACTAAGGTCCCCTTTTCCCCACAACCTCTCCAACATTTGCTGTTTGTTGCTTTATTTATGATAGCCATTCTGACTGGTGTCAAGTGGTATCTCATTGTGGTTTTAATTTGCATCTCTCTGATAGCTAGTGATATTGAGCATCTTTTCATGTGTCTCTGGATATTCTGTATGTCCTCCTTGGAGAAGTGTCTGTTCAAGTCCTTTTCCCATTTTTTAATTGGGTTAGTTGTCTTCTTAGAGTGAAGTTGTGTGAGTTCTTTGTATGTTTTGGAGATTAAACCTTTGTCTGAGGTATCATTGGCAAATATGTTTTCCCATAGAATTGGTTGTCTTCTTATTTTAATACTGTTTTCTTTAGCCATGCAAAAGCTTTTTATTTTCATGAGATCCCATTTGTTTATTCTTTCCTTTATATTCCTTGCTCTAGGGGACATATCAGTAAAGAATGTTGCTGTGTGAAATATCTGAGATTTTCTTGCCCATGTTCTCCTCTAGGACTTTAATGGTGTCACTGCTTATATTGAAGTCTTTCATCCACCTTGAATTTATTTTGGTGTATGGTGTAAGTCGGTGCTCAAGTTTCATTTTTTTGCACATAGCTGTCCAGTTTTTCCAACACCATTTGTTGAAGAGACTATCTTTACTCCATTTTATGTTACTGCCCCCTTTGTTGAATATTAATTGACTGTAGAGAGTTGAGTTGATTTCTGGGGTCTCTGTTCTGTTCCATTGGTCTATGTGCCTGTTTTTATGCCAGTACCATGCTGTTTCGATTACAGTGGCCTTGTAATACAGTTTGATATCAGGTATTTTTATCCCTCCTACTTTGTTCTTCTTTTTCAAAATTGCAGCTGCTATTCGGGGTCATGTGTGGTTCCATATAAATTTTTGAAGTGTTTGTTCTATGTCTCTGAAATAAGCCATTGGTACTTTAATAGGTATTGCATTGAATGTGTATATTGCTTTGTGTAGTATGGACATTTTGATGATGTTAATTCTTTCAATCCATGAACACGGTATATGTTTTCATTTGTTTGTGTCTTCCTTGATTTCTTTCTTCAGTGCTGTGTAATTTTCTGCATACAGGTCTTTTACCTCCTTGGTTAGGTTTATTCCCAGGTATTTTATTTTTGTTTTTGCTATATCAAATGGGATTTTTTTCTTGATTTCTGCTTCTGCTGATTCATTGTTAGTATACAAAAATGCTTTTGATTTCTGGATATTGACTTTATAACCCTCTGTTTTGCCAAATTAATTTATTAGTTCAAGCAGTTTTTTGCTAGAGTCTATAGGATTTTCCATGTACACTATCATGACATCTGCAAACGGTGACAGATTTGTTTTCTCCTTTCCTATTTGGATGCCTTTTATTTCCTTTTCTTGTCTAATCACTGTGGCTAAAACTTCCAATACTATATTTACCTATTTATATATCATAAATATATATAGGTAAATATGTATATGTACCTATTTGCTCATTCAATAGAAGAAACTTCATACTATTTACAAAATTAGTCTAGATCATTCTACTGTATCAAGATGATTTGTGACAAATATATTTTATGGTGACCAAAATGTACTTGATACTGTTCATAAGTGGACAAATGCTATAGGTTGGTGTGTGTACAAAAGTGATTGGAAGTAAATAGATGATGTCAGAGTTAAAAATAATAGGAATGGTAAATAAAATTTGTTTTAAAATATCTGAAATAAAATATTTTTTCAATTATGGAGGAAGAAGCTGGCCATTCCTTCTTCAATTAAATGTTATGGCATTAAAATTTTAAGTAATATTTTATTTTAATAGTGTCAATGCAAGAAGAACCCTAAGTAATAATAAGCTGAAGCATATTAGAGCTGTATCGGAAACCTGTGATCAGCATTTACAAGATGGCTGTATAAGAGTAGGGCTCAGAGGTGATTAGTAAGAAATTGCATTCCAAGGATATTGCCAATTTCAGGCACATATACTTTCAAAGACAAGGAATTGTGAAATATAATGTATGTTTAGTACATTTAAATTCTTTTTTTTCTTTTTGACCACTGACTTTATTTATTGTCTTAGACATACACACAGGTCTAACAGCCAAATGTGCAGAGGAAGGAAGCTCCTGCTTTGCCCTTCACAGTGCCCATCCTGTGGGTTAAGCTGCTGCCAGCCCTCCCTGTTTTCCAACACACATAGAAGTTCACAGTGGCTGCTTTTACACAGCAGCTGTAATGCATTTTGTATTTCATACAGTGTGTACATCAAAACATCACAGTCATCTATGGTCAGGGGTACATCCTCTCCAATGGCCCCCACAATGAGCTACTAAGGAGACCCGGTTGGGAATCAGTTTGGCCAGAGACGTGGGATGGCCAAAGCTGGAGTAACCGCCTGCATTGCTGCACTCTGGTATCAGAGTGAGGACAGAAGTAGTAATTCAGGGTAGATTGGAGGGCACAGTTGCAAGTAAGAAATCTACGAGACAATGTGGGGGGAACTCTCCCAACTGGGTTTAGACAGGTCAATGTGCTCAAGTTTAAAAAAAGTGGTTCAAACACTACCGAATTTTCAAACTTTTCCTACTGAAACAGGTCAAATATAGCAGTAACGTTATAGATCTTTCCAGGAAGTGAAAGTAGAGCCCCCGACAATCCTCCTGGCAGACCTGTGTTAGGCCCTGGAAGTATCTGCCGCTGCTACTGCTGTTGTTGCTCCCCCTGCACCTTCTCAGTCTCAAAGACAACAGAACAAAACAGGATCATGAAGGAAGTTGTCCCAATCCACAAGGGGTCCTGGAAGGCCTGCACATTTTTTGAGGCACAAAGAGGAAGAGATCAAAAGTGGCTCTGGCTGTGGACCAGATCCTCCCCGGAAACATCTCAGTGAAACCCCAGAGTCTCTCAACCAGGATCTCATTTAGCTTCTCGTGGTCTTCCTCTTCCAGCTCCTCTTCAATCCTCTCAGCATCACCTTTCAGAGGCAATTCGTCCTGGGACATAGGAGCCCCAGGGCCAGTGGCAGAAATGTCAGTAGCCATGGCTGTACATTTAAATTCTTATTAAGTTTTCTAGTAAATTTGTTTCCCACTATTGACTTTTTAATTTTTTAAAAATTATTCATCAACTAACTTTAAAAAAATAGTAAAGCATAGCTGGTATATAATATTTCATTTGTTTCAGATGAACAACAAAGTGATTCACCACTTATATAGCTTATGATGTGATCACCATAGTAAGTCTAGTAACCATCAGTCATCATGCAAAGTTGTTATGGTGTTATGGACCGTAGTCCCTGTGCTGTACACCACACCTCCCTGGTTATTGTATTACAAACTACAGTCCCCGCAATGTACACCACATCCCCTGGTATATTTACTTTTATCGCTGGAAGTTCGTACCTGTTATTTCCCTTCACCTTTTTCACCCATTCCCATATTCCTCCCTCTGTCAACCAACAGTGTATTCTCTGTATCTATGAGTCTATTTCTGTTTGATATTGTTTAGTTTTTAATCTGTTAGACTTATTTCACTAGCTAATGCCCTCTAACCCCATACCTCTTAGAATGGTTGTTATCAAAATGGTAACAAATAACAAGTGTGGGCAAGGATATGTAGAAAAGGGAGTCTTCATGCACTGTTAGTGGAAGTGGAAGTTTATTTAGTCAATATGGATAACAACAGGAAGCTTCTTCAAAAAATTAAAAACAGAACTACCACATGACTCAGTAGTTCCACTTCTGGATGTTTATCTGGAGAAAATGAAAACACTAATTTGAGAAGATATAAGCACTCCTATGTTCATTGCAGCATTATTTACAAAAGCCAAGATATGGAAGCCACCTAGGTGTCCATGGGTAGGTGTGGTACAATGGGACACTACTACCCCAAATAACTATTTTTAAATCTAATCCTAATTTACGGTACATTCACCATACCAAACCAAACAACTATAAAGTTTAAATAACTCTGAAGTTTAAAAACAAAAGAAGCAAGTAAAGCAAATAAAAATATCTGGGCTTTATTTTCAATTATGATCATTAGTTGCTCTCACCTCAGGTTGGTTAAATATTTTGTAGTTTATGTAAATGCATTACTTTCCAGTGATGAGTAGATTAAAACAATAATTTGAGCAACCATGCATCAGAGTAATTCAAATAAATTTATACTGGACTCCAAAACTGAAATTCAAGTTATTATCATGCTTAATTTATTGTCGTGATTAATTTATAGCTATCTCCATTTTATCTCTTGTGTTTTTACTATTCTTCAGTCCATTTTTAAGGGTCATAATAATCATAACCTTGATTCATATGTCAGTACAAGAACAATTGCATGGAAAAGATATTTTAAGAAGTTGCCTTTTCAGTACTCAGTTACGATGAACAGTGAATGCCCATGTTATACCATTAGTTAAATTACATATCACTATCTCAGATAATCTTAATAAAGAAGCAAACTCTCCACAGAAGTCATCAATGCCTACGTGTTTTACCAACTTTAACGTGAATCATAAGAGAATTTCTAAAGCAAAATTAGAATGCAGATGTAAAAGAGCATGAGAATCTCAGCATGAATCTTTTCTAATGGTCTCCCACAATATCATAGTAAAATGGGTTATATAGTATTCTATTTCTTAATGATTCATTCAAAATATAATTTTCTTCCTTTTTATTGAGAGCAGGCTGACAGCACTGAGTGGTAGTTAGAGAGTGGAGGGATCAAGCAAAAAAGGAAAAGGACTCATGGACATGAGCAACAGTGTGGTGATTGCAGAGATTGGGTGGGGGGAGGCGAGAGAGGGTATAAGGGGGATAAATGGTAATGAAAAAATACAGTACAAATAAATTGTAAAAAGAAAACACTTCAGCAATATCTTACATTGACCTAAATCCTTAATTTTACAGTTTTCAAACATCTACTCCTTTGTAATTTAGCTTCATGATACTTATTTCAGGCCAAAGTTATATAATCGTGTTTGCTTACATTATGAATTAATGTGAATCTTCTAAATGAAGCATGCCAGTGGTGTCTCATATATTATCTCATATCATTTATATCTAATACTTTTTAAATATATTATTTATGTAGTCAGCCAAATGCAAGGCGTTGTTGAAGGGACAGGAGTTAATTAAAGGATGGAGGTATAAACATGCCCAGTCCCCATGAAGCCTACAATACAGTGAGGTAGACAGAAAAAGAACAACAGCAACAGGAATGTGTACTGACAGCAAGTGATTCGTGCGAGGAAAATAATGATGTGTGACAAGAAAAGAGTTTCTTGGTTGCTACTTCACAGACCCGAATGGTTTATGTGAATAAGCAGTCCTCTTGTCCTCCATGGCAGTGCACGCAAAGGCCCATGAGGAGGCCACATACGGGGTGTGTCTGGAACAAAAAGGAAGCCATGTGACTGTCATTGAGGAAAAAAGGGACAAGAGGCAGGTGTTGACTGCAAAAGCTTAGCTATGGACCAGATTATATATACTTTGTAGTCTGTGAAACAGATGCGATTGTATTATACACATGAAAACATTGATTGGAAGCCTCTGAAGAGTGAGATTTATATCATGAAGTAATATTTTCAGCCCTGTAAACATCAGAGTCACTTTTAGACACTTTTCAAAAGCTGCCCAGATGAGTTACGACAGAATCTCCCAGAATGTAGCTCAGGTGTTGGAGTGGTGTCCCCAGTTAATTCTAATACATAAGTGGGTTGAAAACAAGTTGTTTACGAAAAGGTTTCTGTTGAGAATAGTTTATTGCATTCATCTCTACGGGGCACAAAATCAACTTAATAAATAACAGAAATTAAGGAACCAAGGGATAGCACCCCTCAACTATATGAATAAAACATTAATCAGGCTTAGATCTAAAAGTTTATTTTTTAAAAGGCGACTGTGATCTTTTAGGTACTGAGGAATAATTTGTGACGGGGTGTTTCCCTTCTCCTGTCTTCTGCACTTCCTTCTCCAGCTTTCACATTTCCTTGTATAATATAAGGAGCTATTCTTAATCCTCATTTTACTCAGATTTTACAAACGTATGAATGGATGAAATGCATTTCACATATATATGAGTGTGTCATGGATGTGTACCTTTGTTCCCTCAAAATTCATATATTGAAATCTAATCGACAGTGTGTTTGCAGGTGGGGTCTTTCAAAGATGAGTATGTCATAAAGATGGAGCTCTCATGAATGGGATCAGTGTCTTTATTTAAAAAAAAAAGCCAGAGAGACCCCTGCTCCTTCTGCCACTTGAGGTTACAGCAAAAATTTGCCTGCCTATGAACCAGGAAGTAGGCTCTCAGCAGACACTGAATCTACTGACGCCTTTATCTGGAATTTCCCAGCCTCTGGAGCTATGTACATTTAATTTCTGTTGTTTCCTCCCAGTCCATACTACTTTATTATAATAGAGCAAACAGACCAAAATGGAAAGAAATCCATATTTTATATAGAAAGAGATTGAGGTATATGAATTAGGCACAGTAATGCCCCCCCCCCCAGAAAAGTCCACCCTGGAAACTTAAATGGCAAAAAGGACTTTGCAGACATAATTAAGATTTGAATATTGAGATGGGAATGT
The DNA here is from genome assembly GCF_021234435.1 of Artibeus jamaicensis. Classification (NCBI taxonomy): domain Eukaryota; kingdom Metazoa; phylum Chordata; class Mammalia; order Chiroptera; family Phyllostomidae; genus Artibeus; species Artibeus jamaicensis. The sequence goes on from NW_026521954.1 coordinate 6,906,010, forward strand.
TATCCTGGATTATCTGCGTGTAATAACGAGGCTGTTCTCAAAGGAAGATGGGACTGTGGAAGGGAGGTGCAGAGAGGGTCAACATGACTGCTTTTGGGAGTGGCAGCAAAGAGGCCATGAGCCTGGGCCTGTGGGTGAGCCCCAGGTAGTCAAAAAAGACAAGGAAATGAATTCTCTCCCACAGCTGCCAGAAAGGAACGCAGTGCCAAGAGAGGGAATTGTTTTAAATCATTATATTTGTGGTAATTCGTTATGCAGCAATAAAACATGAATACACTCTGTAAAGGTGATTTCCCCAAATCATAAAACTCTGTGTTGTAGTGTAGTAAAACGGAGACTTTACTGATGTAAGAACTTAGGGGATATAGCCAGGGCAAAACAAGTGGAAGAAAAATTTTAGGACAATATTCTCATTCCTTAGCATAATAAGCCACCAAACCTTTATGTCTAATTTAATGATTCCTTAAACAATATGGAGCTCTAAACTGTATTGCATGTGGACCATTAATTGTCTGGTACAATTCTGCATGCTTTTCAGATAGTTCTCTAAATCCACCTGTCATCTTGTAAAACTCTTAAGCACAGTCTTTTGGTGAAGTCTTTATGAATCTCACAACAGAAAATAAATTAGCTTTTGTTTATATGTATTTTCATGAATGAATTTTGTTTAAATAATGTAGGCATACCCCTTATTAATTAACCTTACAGCATGATATTTGTTGTTCTTTATTTTTTAAATATTTTATTTATTTTAGTTTTTGAGAGAGGGGAAGGGAGAGAGTAAAAGAGGGAGAGAAACATCAGTGTGTAGTTACTTCTCATGCACCCACTACTGGGGACCTGGCCTGCAACCCAGGCATATGCCCTGACTGGGAACTGAACTAGTGACCCTTTGGTACATAGGTCAGCATTCAGTCCACTAAGTCACACCAACCAGGGCTGTTGTTCTTTCTTTAATCAAGGTTATTCTTCCAAATATACATTATCTAGTTCTTTCAAGTATTTAAGGTTTACAGAGAACCATAGTTTAATTTCTCTTAGAAATGTATATACCCAACCCTTCTATCAGGTCAGCTTTCACTTTGAAGATAAATATCTGAAGAAAATCTATTGATAATTAGATTACATGATTTGTTATAGAAAAAAGCTGAGAAAGATAATTATATTTGTCAAGATCTATAATTTTATGTGATAATAAGAAAATTTGTTGTTTTTAATTGAACAAATATAATTTAAGTACCTACAATATTTAATGTATAATAGTAGCCTGTTCAGGGATACAGGCAACAGACTTGTTTCTGACCTGGGGGAGCTGTATTAGGAGACATTCAGTGAAGTTTTCTACTTCTATTAACCTCATGTAAACAGTGTATATAGTGTCGGGATTCTAAGATCTGACCTTTGATTCCATGGTTCCAAAGCACTGCTCATCCACTTGTTACCTTAGAGAATTCTTTTCAGTATTTAAACATAAGCTTCCTTACTTAAAAAGAAAGGTAGCCCTGGCTGGTGCAGTTCAATAGATTGAGTGCTGGCCTGAGAACCAAAGGGCTGTTGGTTCTATGTCCAGTCAGGGCACTTGCCTGGTTCGTGGGGCAGGTCCCCAGTAGGGGGCAGTCGAGAGGCAACCACACATTGATGTTTCTCTCCCTCTTCCCCCCCTTCCTTCCCCTCTCTCTAAAAATAATTGAAATCTTTTAAAAATTAAAAAATATATAATTCTAACTATACTTACTTTGCAAGAAGGAATGAGGTTCAGAGATCATAGTGCCCATCAAGTGTGGAGCACCCATTAGACCCATGCCCATCTGAGCTAATATTCTTCATAAGTGTCTCTCCACCTCTGTGTGTTGGACAAACTCAAACTTACCAGTTAATGTCTCATTTCTTTCTGGTATACAGTTTCCTTTGAGGTACCACCCATGCTTTCCAAGAAGTTCTCAGTCTCTGAGAGTTCCACCTCTTTCCACCACATCTTGTTTTCTTCTAAATGATATATGAGTAAATGTAGGAGCACAGTGTCTTCATACCAGTGAGACAGGAAGAGTACCATTTGTGTGAAAGACTTCATGATGCTTTCTCCTACTGCCTCATCTGTGCAGCCTGAGTCCCTTGTTTGGTCTTAACCTCATTACTCTCACCCTGCTGAGCTTGCCTGGAACAGGCTGGGGCAGGCGAAGGCTGGTTGGGGAACACTAATCTTGCTGCACTCTTTGCATGCCTGGATTTTCACTTGCAGTCTGTGTTCCAAGACATCTGGCTGCACTTCCCATTTAGTAGCTTCACCACATCACCTCTTTGATAATCCCAGCTAATTACAAACTTTTCCCTGTCACTGCAACCCTCAGTAAGTAGTTATTGATTGACTGAATAATTAATGAATAAAGATTTCTGGGCAGCGCAGTCTGTAACAATACATGTGCTTGTGCGAATGTTTGGAGACACATGGGAGCTAAGAGCAATTTGAGAGAGAGTACCTCAGGCCTTCCCTCTGCTTATCTGCTTAACTCGGCCAAGGCACTGATTTTGTTCTCAAGTAGTCTCCTCACACATTGTTGAAGTTGAATGTGTCCTAAATCCCGAAGAGTAGCTTCTGCTCAGAGTCCCACACATGAACTGGGCTAAAGTTAGTTTGCTCAGATTTTCGCCTCTCTAGAATTTCAGCCTGGGTTTAGGAATGGGGAGAAGGGGATATAATTTGTGATGTGGGTCCTGCCTCACCTACGACTATCTCTCTTCTCCTTCCACTAGTCTATCAGTGCCAAAGAACGGGCTTCTCACTATCTTTCACCACTTTATAGTGACCTCTCCATTTTTTATTCTCCTTTCTAAGGTGCCCTTCACCCTCTATTTTTGTATGACACTACAAGGCCAGAAAAGCCATAGGAAAGGGGCACTTCACATAATGTTCACTGCTCATATTCAGATATTTTCTTTTTAATTGACATAATCATCCTCACAGGGTTCAGGCCCCAGCTTTGCTGTATATTTGAAGCATGCATGTGTGTGTATGTGCATATGGGAAGGGCTTACAATTTAAAACTGAGAATATTAGAGTAGTTCATTCCATAAGATTGCTGCAGTCCTTTTGTTAATGCTCACATTAGTCATATTAACACACAATAAAAAATCATGTCAGTTGGATAGATTATGATATCAATCAATGAGAAAGAGAAGTCAAGAGGAGGACCATATTTGATGAGGAGACATGAGTTCATGAGTTCAGTTCGAGATGTGTGCAGTTTGAAGTATTTTTTTGGACATTGAAATCAAGTGGTGAGTAGACAGAAGGATTTATAATTCTGGACTAAGGTACGGAAATAGAAGCTGGAAAATACATGTAAAACTATACATTTATAATATATAATATGTACAATAAGTTAAATGAATTAGATACTTAAATGGTTGACTTCAGGAGTTTACCATGCAATGTGGCTGAATTTATAAAGTAAGATGAAGAATAACATGTTTATTTTGTAAGCAATTTTCATAAAAACAAAACCCATGTGTACATATTTATATAAACATACTGCATTGAAATGACTGTATGTTTGCAAAATTACATATGCAAAAAGATAAATTTGAGATGATATGTACTGTATTGCTTATGTAAATTACCTACAGGGTGCCTATAGATGTGGAATATAAAGCTGGGCATGGAAACCTCTTATGGATGGAAGAGAAAGGGCAGAGTGGTAAGCAAAGCAAATAAATAACAGGACTATGAACCATGCAAATGGCATGATGTTATTGAAGGTTTCAGGGGGGAATTTTGAGACACCAACTATGGTCATTCCTTTTGGACATTTTATTCTAAGAGAATGAAGAGACTGAACAGCAGTCACAGATGAAACCCAAATCTGAAGAATAATTATTTTTCATTTGCTTTTATTAAGAGTTAAAAATACATATGAGGATATTTAAATGCTGGAAGAATATGTTCAGCAAAGATTAGAAGATTGAAATTATAGGAGATGGAATTTATTAATATTGTAATGCTTTTTGAAATGGCAGAAGAGAATAGGGTCTAAGGCACATGTAGAAATGTTTAGATTTTACAAATAATTTTCACATACAGTGTTTTATTTTATACAAATAAAAATTCTATGATGGCAGTTAAGTGACTGTTCATTTGAATACGTTTTGATGATGAAAACTATTATAATGTAACCACAGATAATTATAACATATGTAGATTTAAACTTTCCTGACATTAAGCCCTATAGAATTCTCCAAATATTAAAACCTATATAAGTGTAAATAACCTCAAAAATATGTATTGAAGCATTGTACATATTAGGCATTTTACAAAATTATAATTAAACTAATTTTACAAAATTACAGCTAAAGCCCATAATAACCTAATTAAGTAAACACGATTTTGTCTCTACTACAGTAGATGCTATTTTGGACAGATGACAGTATTGAAGTTCAGAGACATTAAATAATTTTCACTATTTTATTTAGTATGGCTTTAAATATGGATACTATGATTCAACTTCTCCTACAGTCTAGTTTCTCCAAAAAAGAGAAGATACTAAAAGATGCATTTATACTTTTCAGCCTGAACTGCCATCTTCTAGTAATTCACCAAAATGACTAACACAAAGGGAAAGGGAAGAGGCACCTGCTATGTGTTCTCTAGACCTTTCAGAAAACATAAAGTTGTTTCTTTGACCACATACATACAAATCTACAAGAATGGTGATGTAGACACAAAGGAATGGGTGCTGTTCAAAAAGGAATGGCCCACAAATATCATCATAGCAACATTGGAAGAGTCTACAATGTCATTCACATGCAATAGACACTGCTGTAAACAAACAAGTTAAGGCCAAAATTCTTGCCAAGATATTTAACATATATATATTGAACATATTAAGCACTCTAAGAGACAAGGTGGCTTCTTGAAACATGTGAAGGAAAATGGTCTGAAAAAGAAGGAAGCCAAGAGAAAGGTACTTGAGCTCAACTGGAACGTCAGCCTGCTCCACACAGAGACCCACACTTTGTGGGAACCAGTGGAAAGGAGCCCGGGCTGCTGGAGCCCATTCCCTATGAATTCATGGCGTAAGTGTAAAATAGATAGATAGATAGATAGATAGATAGATAGATAGATAGATAGATAGATAGATTAAATACCTAGGCACTAAAAAGAAAGATGTGTGTTATTGAGACTATCTGGAAGGTATGAGACTGAACTCATTGAAGTTCTCTACATAAACTTTTAAGATTCTAGCTGGTGGGTGCAGGAATCCATTTGTTTTGCAATTGTGTTTAAGTTTTTAAGTTTCCTTGCTTATTAAACCCACAGACTACCTATCTGGAGTGGCTTGCCTCTTTGCCCTCCGTGTATGGGGGCCAGATTCACAATTTACCCAGGAAGCTCCCAAGATTTCAAACCAACAGTGTATTTTATACATATGCATATATATGTATATTAATTATCTTAACCAAAGCAATTGTTATTTTAGTTTTATAGATGGGTCATATTATTATGTAATAAATCACAATAATAATTAATGATATGTTTTGGCCTAAATATTTTTATTCTGATGAATGAGTGCTGAAATTATAACAATTAAAAATGTCTCTGAAAGCAAGGCATGTGTATAAGACAGATGTTTCTCTTCGTCATATACTATTTGCATTAAATTCATTAGTTATTACTTCATATTTATTTCAGTGGAATTTATTAAATTATTCTTCTACTTATGTCTCTCTTGGTAAAGCTCATATAATGAATGACATGGGAAAAAGGAGACTAACTTTCTGTGCAGTTTATCTTCAAATCAAATATGTAAACCAACATACAGATTTGAACTGTAAAGACTTTTAACAAACTTCAAATATCAGGAAACACTATGAACATAAATTCTCTATTATGGAATTCTGATTGTAATTTTCCTTACTTACGAATCTTTATTGAGTTTTCTCGCTCATGTAGTGATATCACCATTTTATTCCAATGGGGTAGGGAGGGAAGAAGACTCCCATCATTTATCTTGTGTCTAAATCTTTAAATTCTTCATAAGCCATTTCCAAACCTTCTCCATGTCCCTGCCACTTATGTGTTAAACTTTCTGAATAAACCTGGATGCATTTACTCCATATTTTTGCTTATTCACACATATTGTCTCAAACCTTCTTCCCCATTTTCTGACTGGTGGATACCTATCCAAATATGAAAAAAATGAGTATTTCTATTTTCTAAAGCTTTTGATAATGTTTCAGAATCAAAAGTCAGTTTTGTGCAATCAGATATCTTTTATGTCACTCTATTGTCACTGTATTTATGTCACTTATAATAAAAACTATTACAATTGATATTTCATCTATTTGTACCCCATCCAAGATGAAATTCCTAGTGGGCAAGTGAAAAAAGTTATTCACTTTGTGTACCCGATGTTAAATCGGACAAAGATTTGATTTCAGGAAAAAAAATTATTAGTGACTAACAATTGATTAAACAATTCCTTTTTTAGAAATATATCCTGTGTAATAACCTACTTTGCTTTATAGAAGTAACCATGTTTAATGAATTAGTAATAAAATGTAAATATGCAATAGAAATATTTTTAAAGAAATTATTTTGAGTGAAACTACTTAATATTCAACTTTATCTTTTGTCAAATTTGTGTCTATGTGTTTTTACCATTAGTAAACTCAAAAAAATCAAAATCAGATTTTATTTCACTCATCTTTTTAACAAATTGCTCATTCTCTAAAATTGTTGCCCCGGAGGTAGACTTTAGTTTTATATATGAAAAGGGAGACATCCACATTGCCTAACATCAAGGTAGACAGTGAAAAGAAGAAAAAAAACAACAAAGGCTTTACTTTTTCCCCTTCATCGTCTTTGCCTTAGCTTTTGTACTCTTTCATAGATTAATCACTTCAAGGTCAATTGTGTAGTCATTACTCCTCCTGGCAAAACTTCTAGCTGAAGTCAATTAACGAACGAATCAGCTGAGAAAGCAGTAGCTTCACTCATTCTCACAGTGTTTAATCAGAAGAAAATCTCACTTTAATTCTACTTCATTTGGTCTGGGGCAGAATCCAAGCAAATATACCAATCTCTGGACAGTTTCTGAATCAAATAACCATTAACTTGAATTAATAAAATAATTAAATCAGGGAAGAATATAACTAGAAAAATAAAAAGTGCTTTGGTGATAGGTTTCACAGTTGATTAAAAAATACCCTCCCTAGAGTTAGAAGGAGGCTGGAAACTCTCCCTGGAATGTCTATTATACAGGCAGAAGTAAGGCTTGATTGAGTGTGGTCGGTTAGGGTAATAATTTATATTACCCTATAATGGGTGTAATAATTTATAGTTTTAATTCGAACGTTTCACCTAAAATGTCATGGTGTGCTTGATTGTGATTTTGTTCTGTTACAGAATTACATGTTTATGATTTTGTAATAGAAATCTTTGTAATACAAAGGGGCATTATTTGTGCTGGACTCTGCATATTGGCCCCTGAGATAGACAAGATAACTTTCCTCATTAAATTCCTTAACTGTCCCTTAAAGAGAAATTTGAGAATCCTGATGAGAGGTTAAGTTGATTAAAACCAACTAACTAACAAAAAACATGCAATATTATTAATATGTGAAATGCATTTTAAAGGACTTTTAACATTGTTTATGAACTAGTAAATGATTACAGTATATAGTACATTGTGCCTTCTAAGAATTGCCCATCCAAACATCTCTAGTTAAATAATAAGATCAAACATCACCTTCTCTATCATTTATCATATAATGTGTGATAAACCACCCCAAGAGTTAGGGGGTTAAAATATAAACCATTCATTTACCTCAGAGCCTAATGGGTGGCTGCTGAGCTGGGTTCAGCTGGTTGGTTTTGCTAACCTGGATCACATATGGGTGATATCAGTGGGTCTCTTCATGTGTCTACAGTTGGGTTCAGGATACAAATACCAGTGTTTTAGGGTGGTGGCTGACTGAGTCTGGGCGTAGAGAACTTATGATTAGGATGTAGTCTCTCATCATCTTGCAGACTAGCCAAATTTATTCACAGGGTAGCTTGGCATGTGACCAAGAAGGAGTATGACATTACCCAAGATATCTTGCGGCCTGCAGTCAAAATCAGAAATAGGTTACTTCTGCCACATTTGACTGGCCCAAGCAAAATCAGCTGGGCCAGGTTTAAGGAGCAGAGAAAGAAGGTGGTGCAAAATCTCATATGGTAAAAAGGCATGCATATGAGGGAAAATTAATTTTTTTTAAATTAAAAAATTAAAAATTTTTATAATTACCAATGTCTTTTGCCTCTTAAGTTTCACATGGCTCATGGCATTATAACTTGTATGATGACTTTATAAGAATGGAAAACATTATGCTGTCATAGTGTTTTGCATTGAAATCTTTTGCACAGAGGTGCTATTTCTATTAGGCCACTATCTAGACTGCATAGATTTAGTTTTGTGAATTGTATCCATCTAAGTTCACTGAAGAAACAGAAACCCAGTGTGTGTGTGTGTGTGTGTGTGTGTGTGTGTGTGAGTGTACAGAAAGAAGGAGAGGGGTGGTGAGTGAGGAAGAGAGAGAGACAGGAGAGAGAGAGCTATGTGTTGAGGAGCTTAAATAAGAACAGGCAGAATTTTTTCCAGCAAAACTTTGTGTTGGCTTCATTGCTCACCTTAGACATTGGATAAATGGCTTGCCAAGAAAAATAAATTACCTTATTCAAAGTACATCAAGGTAAATAAGAATAAAAGGATGCACAAATACCACAGAACAAAAGGAGAAAATAAAACAATAAAATAGCAGATTATGATCACTTACTGAAAAATAAAATTCTGTCCACAAGCAAATAAAAATTATGACAAAACATATTGGCATGAGTCAGAGAAATAAATAAGTAAATTGAATTCAGCCACCAGCTTCCACAATAGTGTGAGCCAATTTATTGAAATCAATCTCCTCTCTGTCTTTGTATATGTAAAACAATGTTAACTACCTCTCTTCACTATACCAAAGCATCATATTCATGGAAAAACATGGAATAATAGGCAAATCCCAGTGCTATTTTTAATATCCCAGATCACAGGAAAGTAGGGAAAAATCCACAATGCATTTATTAGGTTGTAAAAACCTGACCTGACTGAGGTTTCATGAAAGATCTTTTTTGACCAAATCACATGTAATATTTTTTTATTGTTACCAGGATTTTTTATTGTTGATCAAGTACAGTTGTCTCCATTCCCCCCACCACTCCCCCTTCCCCACCCATCCCCTCACCTCCGACACTCCATCCTGCTCCCCTACATTTTGTAATTCTACACAACAGAAAGGAAGAAGGCGCTCCTGTCTTTCACAACAGCATGGAGGGACTTGGAGAGCATTATGCTAACGGAAAGAAGCCAGGTAGTGAAAGACATATAATAATATTTTTAAGATGTAAGTTAAGTATTAGTAATCAGAATTCCATAGGTCATTAAAAGAAATATACAAGATTGATTCATACTGAAAATAAAAGCACTATGAATCATAAGTGGCAAAAAATATATTGTTTAAGGATTGCATATACATCCATGGCGCATGTACCTGATTTCCCCTGATCCAACTCTGTCTGGTACCAGGAGGGTGAAGGAGGACTTTTTTCTCTTATTCATTTAACTTGCTAGCCTTGCTCATGTTCAGTGTAAGAACTTTCCCCTGTTACCATCTCAGCCAATGGGGGAGACTTCCCAGTCTTTGATTGACCACCCACCAGTAAGGAGACACATATGTGTGCATATGTGTATACAGTAGAAAGTTTTAAATTAATACATATATATTTCAATTCATATTTTCCTATAATATTTTCAATGCCATACAAATTTAATATATATTTCCTCCCAGATTTCCAGGTCTCTGTTAATTTATTTTTCTACTTAGCTAACATTTAATTTTTCACATCATGAGATTTCATGTTAAGGACAAAAAAACGGTGAAATAGCAAGCAAAACAAAATTATTGAAACTTTCTGTTCAAGTTACTATAGTTCTAAATAGATGGACTCTAGAATAGAAAACAAGTGTTTCAATAAATTTAATTCTTTGTCCACTGGCCCACTGATAAAATCCTCCTTTGGGTGCATTTGATTAGGGAATTTTTTTTTAAATTTATGGTTTTGTTGTCTTAGTCATCATGAGCCACTGTGTTTTACAAAAAAAATCCTGTTAAAATTATTTGTGAATCTCTGCTGATTTTTGGTTTCACAGAAATATTTTCTTCTTTATAGAGCAAGTTAACTGTTTCTTTTTTATTATAGAATTTTACCATGACATATGATGTATTGCCAAAATTTTAGTCATGATGGGAAAGGGCAAGTAGATAAAAGCATTATTTTCTGTCTAGGCAAATATTTTATACTGGGTTGTATAATCTACCTTAAAACTGAAGCCTGAAAAAAAATCAATTATTTTATTGACCAGCTGATTTTTAGGCACCTACAGAATATGTCGCTGGTGTAAAAAATACCAAAAAATTTAAAATATTAAAAGGGCAAAACTGTTGAAACAGTAATAAGATCAGTCATTGCAGGGGCTCAGAATTGGGATGAAAGGGATAAATAGATGAAATACAACTCTTTTAGGAGCGTGAAAATATTCTGTGACTTTGCCATTACAGATACATGACATTGTGAGTTTTCAAAACCCATAGAACTATAAAACCAAAGTATGAACTCTAATGTGAAGTAGGTACTTCAGTTAATAATAATGTATAAACATTATTTGATCTAGTCTAAGAAATGTAGCACACTAATGCAAGCTGTTAGTAGTAGGGTGATTGGATGGGAGGGAATATATGGAAACTACTTTCTGTAAATAAAAAATGCTTAAAATATACTGAAAATATAACATTGTCTCAGTTATTAAAATAATCATATGCATAAAAATGGATGGGTTGCCTGACATTCAGGTTAAATAAACTTTATTGAAATTAGGAAAATGTTTTTAAAATTAGACTTGGATCACTTAAGAGATAGTAAAATGGTAGATTTCTATTTGGTCTAGCTATTTATAGTTTATATCTTTGATTATTTTTACTGATTGATATCTGTTATTTTAGCTATTGTTGATTATATTATCACCTACAAACCATCTATGGGAGTAAGTTAGACATTATCAAAGTTTTATTTTTAGGAATGAAAACAAAGTTAAATGTCCAATGTTATTTAAGAAAGCTTAACTCCATGGCACAGTGATAGAAGAATAGCTTCTATCATTTAATACAAATACAAGTCTAGAAGAAGATAGGATCCAAATGATAAAAAAAAAACCTCAAAACTACTTTCCTACTTGAAGTATAAAGTACTTTTCACTGAGCTTAGTTGGAAAGTCAGAAAAAAAAGGAATGATCACAAATAATTCACTGATGTCTGATTTCATTCAACTGTCAAAAAAAGCAAAAGTATTTGGCTGTTCCACTTGGAACTTAACTGTAAAATTGCTTGTTGTTTAAACTGGTTGAGAAAATAGAGCAAGTAGACTCTCTAAGCTTGAAATTTGATAGATATTCTTTTTTTTTTTGTATTGAAGTAAGTTGACTTTAAGTTACCTAGTGCTCAAAACACTCAACTTTTTTTGAGGGGAGACCAAAAAATAACAAAATCTACTTATTAAAAATTGTGCATTTATTCTTACATGTTTAAACTTTAGCCATCTACAAAGTACTCTCCAGCTGATGCAATATACCCAATGAGCCATTTTTATCCACTGCTCAAGACAGTTTTTGAACTCATTGATTTTAATGTCTTTTGGTGCTTCTGCCATTTTTTTTTGTTTGTTTGTTTCAGCTCTTCTACATCAGGAAAACATTTTTCATTAAGGACTTTTTTTTTTCCAACTGTGGAAGCACAAAACATAGCTTGAGGCAAAATCAGGTGAAAAGGGGATTGTGGGGTATGAGGTTTATGTCATTTTTGGTTAAAAACTGCTGAGCATTCAGCACAGTGTGGGCAGATGTACTTGTAAATCACCTATTATGAAATAGATAAACATGTTAAAAGAGTCTTCAGAAAAATTAACTGGAGCTGAATATAACCTTCTCAACAATGCCAGCTGGTACACTGATACAGATGTATTCCTAGAACACCCATCTAACAGAGGAAACATGTACAACAAGGGGCATACACTTGAGAAGATCATTCCATTTTTTTGTTGTCTGTCCCCCCTCATATGTAATGTCCAAGGATTAGCTATGCAGCATTTCTTCAGAGAATTACAGAAGAAGCAACAAAGAGTTCTGATTTCTCCCAAGACTAGGAAAAAATGGAAAGGGATAAAGTTACGTTTTTGAAGACAATTAGAATATATAAAATATGAGGACATAAACTTTATCAAAGCCTTATTAGAGGTTAAGTTTAAAAAGGACTAAAAATTGGTCTTTAAATATGGGAATTTAAAAGTCACTGGTTACTTCGAGATGGGGAGTTGTAATAAAATTCTAGTAGCAAGATACTGGAAGGAGTTGATTGAAGAAAATATAAGAAAATGAATTATATAAGTCAATTTTACAATTTTTTTTCAAAAAATTATTTTGTTTTTTAGAGAGAGGGGAAAAGAGGGAAAAAGAGAGGGAGAGGAACACCAGTGTGTGGTTGCCTCTTGAGCTCCCCCTACTGGGGACCTGGCCTGAAACCCAGGCATGTGCCTTGACTGGGAATCAAACAGGTGATCCTTTGGTTCAGTCTGGAACTCAAGCCACTGAGCCACACCAGCAAGGACTTAGACCACTTTTTAAATGAGTTTTATAGTGAAGAGAAAAAATGGTCCAAAACTGGCATAAAAATTGGGTTTAAAAAGGCTTATTTATATTAGGAGGTTAACATCTGGTTTCGTAGAGAGAATGTCGTATTGCAAGAAGGGGAATTTCTGGAGAAATGTTCCTATGTTTACACATAGTTGAGATATGTTGAGGTATAGCACAAAATGGAGAGTCTTCCCTTTGCTAGAAGGACACACAGATCATTCATTTTGACATACAAAACACAGAGTATACAGGATAGTGCAAAAAAGTAGCAGGAGCTTTAGTGTTTTCTGTTGTGGTTGCTTCTCTTCTCTCAAATCATATTCTGAAAGTGAGAATAAGGAAAAAGGTGTAGGTTAGAGAAAAAGGCAAGCACTAAAAGGGTCACTTGGAAGAATGGGGAAGAGAACTAGGAGAATATTGTTGAATTGCCTATTAAACTAAGGGGAGTGTTACCAGTTGAGATAAGTGATCATAAATTGAACTGGAAACAGAGTGGCTGTGTGTTTTGTTCTAGCCATTTTCCTCTTTGTGGATGCAGATGTCATACTCACAGAGATTTGATTTGTCCAGGGTTATTATTTAGCCACTTTAGTCCATTAGAGCAAAAAATGGGAAAGGAATGAAGACAATGGTGAAACATGGAAGTAAAGCTGTAAGCACAGAAAGGAAGCTAGAAGGGGGGGGAGGTACACTAGTGGAATCAACACTTTGCAGTAATAAGTATGATTGGTGGTATAGTCAATGCAGAGAATTGAAAAATGGCAAGTGGTGGCTGGTGATTGAAGTGCTTGAAATTGAGTTAATATAGTAGCTAAAGCTATTGCTATTGACAACATCTAGGATATGACCTTGAGTGTGAGTGTCTAAGGTGGGTTCAGACATCTGCCAGTTTGAAGATATAACATCAAGAAACTGAGAGGTGGTGATTTGAGGAGAGTAATTCCATTAGGAGGGAGGAGGGACAATGACATTACAGAGATTTATGACTGTGGTCGTGTTGGGGAGAGCATCAGTGTGGCAGGAGCTACAGTTTCCAGATCCTCAGGGAGAGTAACTCAAGGATCAGCAAATGATGAGAACACAGCAGTTGGTGGTAGAGTCCAGTCTCACAGCTGGATGATTTTTTTTTCTGGTACAGAGAGAAAGAACACTGAAAGATATAATGAGGAGTGAGGAAGAAAACTGTGCCACCTCAAGTTTTATTAAGTATATCAGGAAGTATTTAGAAAACAAAACACTGACATGTTTTCCTTTGAAACAATCAGCTCAATGCAGAACCAGATTTTAGAGCAGATACAGGTAAAAGGATAGTTTAATTGGTACAGATTTTGCTCATGACTGACTTTGAGTTACAGATGGTTTTAGTCAGTGCAAGCATTTTGGTAGTTGCTGAGGGTTGGGGAATGGAAACAAAACACTGGGTGTGCAGAATCCTATGGGGACCGGAATCCCTGGAAAAATTGAGTGATCTGGTAGAACTGGGGTTCTTGTGGTGAATGGCAGGCTTAAAAGGAATAATGAGATTATACCTCCTGTTTCCAAGACAGAGAATGGTGGGAGGAAAGAATATTGGAGAGGATTAGGTGAACCGGCCAGAAGCATTTGGTGTTTAAAGTGTCATACAAGACTCTTGCAGGTCCCAAGACCAGTAAAATAAAGATCTTATTGCAGTAGAGCAGGGTCCCTTTTGGTGATGGAGGCATGGAAATCTGTGTCTGAGAAGAAGACCTGTTGTTTGCTGCCAACTGAAGCTTACAAGAAGTGATCTAACTTTAAATGGACTGACATTCTCTTGACTCCTGACAATTAATTACAGTATTAATTTGAACTTTTCTCTGAGATCCTATGTGGTATTTCCTGCAACATGCTATTGAACAGAAATTTATAGGTAGTAAGAGCTAAATGAGATGTTATATAAGGTAATAAGTAAATATAAATATTCTTAATGTATTTATTTAATCATACATGTTTATTGAGTGCCCATGAAATATGTGTTGACTAAATATTGAGGAAAATATGTCAACTAAGACCATTAGCATATCTTTCCTCAAGGACAAGTTGAAAATAACGATATCTCAGTAATCCCTAACCTGATTTATAAGGTTAAAGAGACTCAATATTCTATATTTATTTTATAATCCTAACTTGTTTTGAATGGACTATAAAAATATTTTAAAATAAACTCATTTCTAATTTCAAATACCAAAATATGCTTACTAAGTGACTCAAAAGAAGTGGATCTATTAAAAAGTTTTAGTAAACTATGAATAATTTGTAACAGTGTCTTCACTGATTCATTTAACCAATACTGTTTACATACAGCACTCAGAGATTAGTAAAAGAGCTAATTAGTATTAAAAAATAACCCTAATACTAAATGAAAGTTATGACCTCTGAGTCTGAGTAGAACCCCAAGAAAAAAGTTGCCTCTTACTCAATGTGAGGGTGAGGGGAATTAGTGTTAGAAAGGATTGCCTCAAGAAGATAATGTCTGAAGTGTTTTAAATGATGTTCAGGATTAGGAAATCTGCCCTAGCAAAATCATGGACAAAACAAGTAGCATTTATTCTCTCTTTCTTTCTGGTTAATAAGATGCTGGTTTTGTTCAGGTGCCACATTTCCCAAATATTGTCATGGTCCACAGTTTCTTCTGCCAAACTCGGGCCAGCAAGGATGGCCCTGAATGTTCTAGAAGTAACCCCATGCCTCTTGCATATATGACTGGTTTAGAAATGATATTACCAACTCTAACATACCCAATGATACATGAGAAAAATGTACAGTGGGTTATCTGAGACCCTTTTCTGGCTCCTTAATAAAATCACAAAAATTATGGTATCTTTTATTTTAAAAAGATTGCTGTGGGGGGGGGGGGTGTAAACCTTGAATACCTACTAATTTGGAGGTCAAGACCGTGCCAAATATGTCAGAGCTGAGGCATGGAATGTGCCTAGATAGGTATAGCTGATATTGTTATGTAGATGAATCAATCAACTCTGAACTTGCCCTTACTTCCAAGCTTATTGTTTATTGGCAATATTAAATAATCTTATTATTTAAGCCAAGATGATTAGAGCGTTAAGGTAAATGCAGAGGAATGTATCCTAAGTGCAGTTACATGTGAGGAGATACTCATGTGTGTTTCATGAAATTTCAACAGATAAAACTGAGTTATAAGCAGAGGCAGATTGTATACCTTCTTTCACATAAAAACAAAGAGCCCAAACTCACATAGAAAGTAATGGAGACCTGCTAAGGGTGCTGAATAAAAGCCAAGTTTAGACTTTAGAGAATGATTCTTGACTTTAGGAGGAAAAACTGGAATTAGGAATAGTAAGAAGCTAATACAGTAGTTTAGGCAAACAATGTAAGTCTGAGCTAGGGTATCAGTAAGAGAATGAAAATGAAGAGTATTACAAAAGCTTTTAAGGAGTTAAAGATAGCAAAATATGATTTATGACTAATTTTGAGTGGTAAGGAAGCAAATAAGGATTATTTTAAATTTTATTCCTTGGATTAGTGAGTGGATAACATTGCCACCCATTGAAATAGAAACAACTAAAATTTGATGATTTCAAAACACTAACTGCTAGGCTAAAGTGATTTTTATAATGTCTTCTAACATCTTCAATTATATCACCTTTAACTGGAAGCTAATCAACAAAACAAACAAGAAAGCAAAATATGACCAAAGACATTGAAGTTTAGAACAGGCTGACAGCGACCACAAGAGAGAGGGGAGGGAATAATGGGAAGAAAGGGTGAAGAGTTTGCAGAAACAAGTATAAAGGACACATGGACAATAACAAGGGGGGGATGGGAGGGAGGTGGGGAATGATGGGGTGCTGGGGAGGGATGGGGGACAAAGGCAGAAAACTGTACTTAAACAATAGTAAAAGCAAAACTAAAAATAATATCTTCAATGACAAGCTTGAAGAAACATTTTCCCTTTTTTTGGCAGTTCCCAAAATTTTAATGTAATAGTTAAATTTGATAGTCCCTGGCTAAAATTCAGAATTTGACTTAAAAATCAATTATTAGTAGTAGTTATTTTTACTTTTTCTAATTTCATTTTACATGCTATACCAACCTTTACAAACATTAAGTTTAAAGACATGGACTAATTTAAATATACAAATGCAATGTTCCTACTAGATTTCACATTTAGTATTTTGAATCAGGGTGCTTTCACAGTTTTTCTGCATGTTGGTATTAGAATACATTGTGTTTTCTATGGGCTCTAAGACTCTTAACAACTTGGGATATCTATTTTACGGGCCTGGATATACTTCAGTGACCTGAAATCAATGCCATTTGTCACCGCTTCTTTTCACTTGACCTTCCCACTTCCCACTGTCACATTGTTTGATTATGTAGCTAAGCATCAAAGCACTTCTTGGTGTTCTTGCCTAGATTATCCAACCTTGAATTTTTTGTGCTGAAAGAATCTTTAAAGTCCAACAGTCTACCAGTATATTATGTTACACATTGCGAGGTTTTGAAAATGTGTTAACCAATGCCTAGAAAAAACATTGCTATTTCACTTTATTCAAAGATATAACCACAGAGTGTACTCAAGGCATCACCCATATACATGAAATTAAACATGGTATATTTTTTCATATTAATGGAAAGAATAAAAGGTGGATACACTAATATTCTTGTGAGTTGAACTATAGATAATTATAAAAATCTAGTATCTGAAGAGGTTCTGTAAAAATATTTAATAGATATTTCAGATAATAGGGTCCCATGTTCAGATAAGGTGGTAATATACAATAGAATATAGAAAGGGCATAGCTTGATCCCTCAGGTTCTTTTGAGAGCTGCCTATTTTGCTTTCTCAGCCAACCGTGTAACTTTTGCTGGGTCAATCAGTGTACTGATGAGATCAGTGATTATTTCAATGACAAGGCATGAGGGCTGAGTGGGTTTAGCCAACACCTTTTGTATATGCACATGCAGATTACCAACCAGAGAGAATGCAAACCATAGAGGGCAGTAGTCCTTTTCACACTACCCAGAGAGTTTCTCTCTATAGAATGAGGCCAATCTACCAAAATAAACAGAAAAAGAAACAGGAAACTGCTAGCCCTCAGTGATGTAACCGTTGCTCTTGGATTCATACATCCTACAGATAATTTTTCCTATGAATTAACTGGTACAAAAAATTCCTTCTTTAGAAAATTCAATTAGGGTTTGTATTATTTAAATGTTTAAAAAATCTCTGGGTATTAGAACATACTTTTCTATCACATGACATCACAGAAACTTTTAAAGGTTGTTTTTTTATCATAAATTTCCAAAAAGGTTGGCCAAATTTATTTAACTGTGGAACTTATTCTTACTTCTCTAAAGAGACCATGTATTAGATTATACTACCTCAAAACTGTGCAACCTAAATCCTGCACTAGAATAATAAAAGACCATAAAGCAAAAAGGTCACAGAGACACGTGCTTGCAAACTTTACAAGTAGGTTCGTTTTTCTTCTTCACCATATTTTCAACAAATATATTTTAGAATGCAATAATATAGATATTCAAGGTTTATAAATAGGATTGGTTTATTTTGAGCAAAGAAGTAAAAGAGCAGGTATAAAGAGAAACAGACCTAGAGATCACGCTTGCCTGTTTTATGATAGGTGATATATTTTTCTGTTTTGTTAGAGGCAGCATGGACCTCCACGTTTTTTTGTATAATTCGTAAACCAATGGTGACTTGATGCATCATTCCACTGAATACCAGGGATGCATGCTGATAGCTCTGATGTAGTCAGGACAACTGGCCATTCTACTGATATTTTCTTCACTCACAGTGGCACATGGGAAATGACATTAGAAGTATTAAGTTCTGAAAGAATACAGAAAATACATGCATGAAGTGACATAGGTATGATGTCAGATTATGTCAGTGGGGCAGAAATATTGAAGACTATATACCTATGTGATGACACTTCCAAATGTTTAGATTATTGTCCATACATTTCATTAATAAAATTTCTGGTGGCAGAGTCAAAGGCAAAGCGTGAGCTAAACAACAAAGCCTCTCATTTGCATGGACTGTCTAGTTGCTGCCCTGAAGACTATCAAATCTATCAGCATCATAGACAAATACTGACTTGCTGATGTGGTACCATTTCTCACAGAGACCAATCAGCCATTTAGTACAAGTTGATCACTTTGGGCACATTCTGTTTTAACAAGGGCAATAATTCATTCTTACTGAGAAATATAATATGTATTCCAGGTCTGGGTTTGCCTTCACTTCCTGCAATGCTTCTGTTAGCAATGCTATTGGAAGGTTGAAATAATTGTCTTATTACTAATATAGCATCCATGTTCTTGGACAAAGATGGTCATTTTGAAGACACAGTGACAGTGGACATATGGGTCCAGTGATCCATAAGGTCAACAGGCATTAATTACACACTGCTTCTCTGACTGAATGCTGAAATGACCTCTTACAGGTCTGATCTGGGCACCAGCCTAGGAATGATGCCATTCAGGCTGAAGATTGAAAGACTGCCCTTTTATCTTCAGTGTAAACCTTGACCCCAATGGCCAGTGCACAATGCCGAGCCCCTATACTTAGAATACATGTGTCCAGAAACCAAAGAGGATGGAAGAAGAAGTACTGATTTCACCATCACTCTCAGGGACTCACTTGAGAAATTTGTGTCACTCCTCATTATAGGTCCCCAAGGACACTGCCATCTCCCCATTTTCTAAAGTTATATTTTAAAGATTTGTTGTCCACTCACCTTGACCACTATGTAAAATTAGAACTGAAGACCAAAAGAAGTTCCAATAACATGTGGGAAGTTAGCCTTGATTATTATGAGCATCAAGAGTCCACTGCTACGTAATGGAAGCAGGGGAGCCTGTGCCTGGAGCTTAGGGGTACTCTGTGATTCTTCCTCATGTACTTGTGTCATTGACAATGGCAAATAGGTCACTGAATCTGAAAAGGGCAAGAAAACGGAAACTCAGATATCTTAGGAATTAAAGTGTAGTTCATGACATTGGAAAGGCACTGTAGACCAGCAGAAGGGTTGGCTTAAAGTGAGCAAAATTAAGAATGAGTAGACAAGAGGAAGATGATATCATTCACGGTCTCAGGACTAATATACACATCCAAGAAACTGTGACCTTAAAAATCTTGATTCATGATCTCATTCTCTTTATCACCATGAAAATGGAGTTTAAATGAATGGTAAGTAACTATTGACTTTATAAAAGTTTAGTAGTATATAAAATCTATGCAATAATTGCAAGATTGATAACAATAAACATCTTCCAGAGAGTAATATTCTTTGTTATCTCCCACAAAATGTTAGGTAGTTGAATGATTTAAAAACATTCCCAGAATATTTTTACAGTGAATATGGTAAGATACAGTGTGTTCCTCCAAATAAGAGAGTCGATTTCTTTGCTGTCCAAGATAACAAAGGTAAAGTCTTCCTCCAGAGCAAAGGTTGCGCATAGTTGCTATCAGCTCCCTTACAAGCTCAGGGGTTTTCTAACCTCAAGATTTTGAGCTGTAACACAGACAGACTATGCACACATCCACCGGGGCACACCTCTGCCTGGCTCCTTCCCACAGTGGGACCTGAGGGCAAGATGAGCAAAAGGAGAGGTGAACGCATGCTGCCAGCTGTGCCATGAGGAATAAACTATTTTGTTTCTGTCTCAGGACAGAATTCAACTGAAGCAAAGTCGTCCATCCTTTATAAGTTTTCCTAATATGCACTTGAAATCATTATTTAATTTTGGTGTTTTAAGTTTATTTGTGCAGTAATTCTCTCAGGCCAGGAAGCTTCCATCTTATTAAGACTGTTATTTGTTTATTAGATTGAGTACATATTTTCTTGCTACAAATCCTAAACATAGATGCTGGGCATGTAAAGGTTTATTTTTACAAAGCATTGGGTGTTATTTACCTAATTTGGTTTTTTGTAGTGCTGGAATTGGTCACATAATGTCTTGCCTTCATGGTGGGAGTACACTTCCCACTCTTTGACGTTGAACTTGGCTTTATGACTTGCTGCAAGTAGTGGGAGGTTAGTTGTCATATGTTTATTTTTGAGGACTTGTACCCTTGCATATCTATTATTACATAAAAATAACATCACTGAGTTAGTAGTTGCCACTTCAGCTTGGAACATAGAAAGAACTCGCATGATGCAGACCTAAACCCCATGAAGAGTGAGGGGCAGAGCCCAGATGGGGCTTCAGTCTGGGATCAGCCAAGCTCAGCATATGTTAGCCAGTTCCCCAGCAAACAGCAGACTGCTTAAGGATAATGCATGAATATTGGGGTTTTTAATTTAGAAATGGCTGGCTGATTATTTATATATATTTTTTCAGATTTTATATGATACCACTGAAAACATATGTTTATGTACATATACACATATATGTTTATGTACATATACATATACATATATATGTATATGAGAGAGAATGAGAGAGACAAAAGAGAAACAGAGTATAAGATTGGAAATTTTAGTAAAAGCTTTCTGTTGCCTACCCAAGTCATGCTTTTCTATCTTACTAACCAAAATCAAATCAATTTAGCTATCTGCCTCCAGGGAAGATGATTCATGAACTACCAAGGCAGGTTAGATTTTTATTATTATATTAGTTTAGTTTTTTGCTTTATTTATTTTTTATTTGTTTGGCTTTACTTTGGCAAATAGAAGCCGTTAATATTTAAAGGATGCTAAGGGCTATATTTCCTTTGTCACAACCTTGAAAGTGTGAAGGCAAGTCTCAGACCAAATTCTTTCAACACACATCGAATACATATTAATAATTAAGATACACAAGCGCACTGATCATTTAATCTGTTTTGTAACTTCATGGAGTCCCACCTCTCTGAATTAGTTGCTTTAAACCAGTGATGTACTAGTAAGCCAGCTCAGTGAATGAATGCCTACATACATACAAAAACTTAAAAGCAATTGTAGCATTTGCTGAGTTGAATGATGGAAACACTCTGATCCTGGCCAAATTGAAACAATTGACATGTCCCTGAATGTGGCACTGGCAAGAGATGCTAACTATGGACACTTTCAAGCTGCTATAAACTGGCAAGATCGTATCAGTCTTTTTTTAAAATTTATTTTTACAGAGAGGGGAGGGGAAGGAGAAAGAGTGGGAGAGAAACATCAGTGTTTAGTTGCATCTCATGTGTCCCCTAATGGGGACCTGGCCTGCAACCCAGGCATATGCCCTGACTGGGAATTGAACCGCAACCCTTTGCTTAACAAGCCTGTGCTCAATCCACTGAGCTACACCAGCCAGGGCCACATCAATCTTTAAACTCACTTTAAATGGTGGGTTTATACAAGACAACAAGACTATTTTGAAGGCTGAGTTCATTCAGTTCATAAAAGCCACCAGCTACCTGTCTTCTAAATTCTCTCTCTGGAAGCAAGAATCATTCCAAGGAAATCTTGCACAGAATTATGAATAGTAAATAGTAAAGGATTTACTAATTTCTATACCCTATCCAAGCAAATTCAAGTGTCCTTACAAAAAATGCAGCCCTTACATACTTTTTCATCAATTCACTATTTAAACAATCCAATTTAATTCATAACATCAGTTTGGTTTACACACTGTCCATTTTTCCACAATAATAGATTTTGAACTCTTATTTCATTAATTACCAACATCTCTGGCACTGCTTAATGACTAATAAAGCTAAATCATGGAACATGGACATCAGGTTGAATAATTATTCCAGATTATAGAAACTGGCAAACCCCTGGATGCAGATTAAACACACACACAAAGCTCACATACATAAGACTATAAATTACATTCTCCTTAACCGTGACATTTTCCAGATGTGGAGTAAATTTGATCACCTAAGTCAAACTCTAAACAGGGATTGTTCTGTGGCATCAATCTGATCCAGATTGGGCCAATGGGGAGAGTTCTGCTACTGAAAGATGCCTTTTCTTTTAAAATGAAACACATGGAAGACAGATATTCCATTTTTCTGTTTTGTATTAGACCATCAGATGGGATGCCAGGAATTACAATAGCTATTCTGTACCTATGATGAAAGCTAAGTTAAGGGGCAAAATCAATAGGCCATGGACCACACAACAGAAATGTGAAAAGAAACTGTGTACTTAACGATGCTACCAACACAGAATCAGAGTCCTACCAGCTTTCCTAACTTACACTTTTAAGGTGAGGCATAGAATTTACATAATTTTAAACCACATTGAGTTTAATTTTTTGTAACTTGGCAAGATGACATTATACCTGGAATAAATTTGTGTCTGTAGCTAAAGAGCCTTATTTGCATACTGTATTAGTGTTCATGGTAAAACCACTGATTTAGGAAGCATATTTCTAAAAAAATGTCATTAAAGAATAGTTAGATATAAGAAGGACAGCAATTTTCCCTTTCTCGATAAAGGTTTATTCTGACAGCATCATGTGATCACATTCCAATGTCTGAGCTGGTATAAATCCGTAATCACATATGCATGGATAAGGGAATATTGAGAGTGTAAAAATATTGTCAAGTGTATCTAAAAACATATCTTTTGGCATTGTCTCTCATGTTGTGGGTGGAGTATTTGATTTTTCTCACTGTATTTAAAGATTATTCTAGGCCCTAGAAAAATGTTAAAATCTGAGATATGCTATTTTTATAAGTATGATGACACTTATTTTATAGTATATCATCAATTTTTTGAATTACTAGAGGGAAATATATGTACAATTGCTTAATATTCCCAATTTCTTTCATTTTTTTTTGGAACCAAACATGAATAGTATTTTTCTGTTATAGTGTATTCCTGGAGATGCTAAAAATGATTAAATCACAACTTTTAAAAATCATGATATTTCTAGTTCTGATACAATATATCAAATGTACTATAAATCTGTTTCCTTTAGTGTTAATTCATTTTGAGATGTTTTTTATACATTCTTCTTTGTGATAAAGAATGGAAAATAACACTCTTAAAAACTGTAAGATTAAAGTGAAGGATGGGTAACAAAAATGAATAGGGAAAAATATTTCCCAGATAGCCATCTGCAATAATATCTGAGAATATAAAGCTTAACCAGATTCTGTTCCCAAGAAGGAGATACAAATGCTTCAAACATTGCAGATAACAAGTGATGCTGTGGCTGCCACAACATAATAGGGGTAAAGATGGTACAAAGCTTCAACATTTGTAGTTCTGTTTTTTTCTAAATTCCAACATAGCTGCCAAAGAAAAAGGAAAATTACATTGAAAGAAGGGTATGGGAAGATGTCAAGAATATAATGTCTTCTAATTACCTGTGGAAGATAGTATGAAACAATGGCCCCAACAATCCCCTCTTTTTGTGCATCCGTACCATTTCTCACATCAGGAAGTAGAGGTTCTTTCCTTTGCTCTAAATCTGGGTAGGCCTTGTATCAGGCATTTTCAATGAAGTCTATCACAAGTGACATTAATGGGCTTTCTAACCCAGCCTTGAAAGTACTGTCCGTTCTCACATCCTGCCTACTAGAAGTGAGCCCACTCTATGAGAAATCCAGGGGATGAGTGGTGAAAAACGGAGGTGTTTCATTTGATAGTTTCAGTTGATGCCAAAGCTGATTGGTCCTACTACCATCCATTTAGGATGTTTCAGACAAGTCAGCCCTTAGCTGACTGTAGACCACAGTATCAGGAGAAATAATGAAATGGCTCCTGTTTAATCCACTAAATCATGTAGTAGTTTTTATACAACAATAAATAACTACAAAAGTCTTCAAGATCCACATCCTACAAGGATTCATAGGTTTTGACTTCGAGTGTTGTCAGTCCTTTTATGTGGCTACTATGTGAAGACATTTGTTAAGTAAGAAAAAAAAAGAAATAAGGTGACTATTTGTAAGAGACTGTTCAAGAATTTGGAAATAAAGAAATAAATAACAAAATATTTCTCTTGTTATCTGGTAGCTTTATGGAAAGCTCAGTATTAAAAGCATGAAATTCTTTATTTATGTATTACATTTTTATCTGATAGTATGCAGAGGTTAAAAGAAATCTAAAGAAATTTCTGAAAACCATGATGAATGATGAAATTAAATGGGATTAAAATTGAGATTAAAGAACTGAATATCTGTTTGAGAAACACCCACTTTTTCCACACAGGACATTACTTTTAATTCAATAGATTTTCAATACATTTTGTGTATGTCTCAATACAGTTGATGTAGTAAGAATAAAAGCTGGAGAGGTAAGCAGGGGCAAGATCTTGGAGGCCATTTAAACTCAATAAATTTGGATCCATTGCATACACAGATTATCAAATAGCTACTTTAATATTTCAAGAAGGCATTGTCATTTATCAGTCTTAGGAAAAAAATGTTTGATAAAAGTAAAAACTATTTTACAGTGAAGTACAATACTTCTGCTTGTTTTCACAAGAGAATAGCAGTCTAGAATGACTTTTCTGGCATAATTTCTTACAAACCTTGACAAAATATATTAAAAAAAAAGTTGAGTTTGCAGCTATCAGGCAATGACCAGCACAGTACAGTCACTTTTATGAGGAAGAATACAAAGGACCTGAGCGCTACCATGGCCCAGACCTGCTGCAGAATGGTAGTTTCAGCATGTGATACAGAGAAGAGCGAGATATGTTCCCCGAGTTGAGGAGCCAGAGATCCAAGTTCAAGGAAGCCTAAGGGACTAGAATATTTAGAGAGTACAATTCCAGAGAGGAAGGAGCCATGGGGAGATAGCTTTCCAGAAATTTGTGTGGGGTTACCTACAGTCTTCATCTATATGCCAATCTGCACATGCATACGCTGAAAATCTATGGGCGAGAATTTCCATGAGAAAACAACAGAGATCCATAAGGCCATTCCTTCTCCCAAGAAGAGTTGGGAATTGCTCAAAATCTCTCCAGCCAGAAAGCAGAGAGCTTGCTGCTTGTATGTCACATTCACTGGAGACGACAGACAGGATGCCCGGCAAAAACGGTTTAACAGTCTTCAAAAACAACAACAAAAAATGATCACTTAGCAATAGAAAATTATATTCTGTATTAAAAAACCACAACAAATGAAGAAGCAGAACAATATGATCCATAACCAACAGGAAAAAAACCTATGGATAGAATCAAACCCCAAAATGAGAGAGGTGATGGAATACACAGATAAAACTATTCTAGTAAATACAATTTTATTATATAATAAAATCTTTATAAGATAATCAATTGATCCAAGCAAAATATTAGCAAAACTTTGTGAATTTCAAATTAGTAAATAGTAAAATAGGTCAATAGACCTCAAACGATAAGGGGAAAATGAAAGTACAGTGTTGCAAAGCTTCAATATATAAGAAAAAAGAGGCAAATAAAAAATCACAATTCTAAAAGGCAGTTGGAAATTTCAATACCCTTTTAAAAGCAACTGATAAAATAAGTAAATTTGAGAGCAGTAAAAATGTAGAATATTTTATCATTATTTAAATCAAACAATGAGGTCAAATTTACACTGTCCTCAACAGTAGAAGAATAAACATTGTGTATATATATGGTGACATTGACCACATCCTGAGCCATAACATAAAGTTTAACAAATTTGCAGAGATTGAATTTATGAAAATATTTTTGATCATAGATAAATTGAAATAACACATTATTAACAAAGCAATTTTATAAAAACCTTCAAGTATTTAATTAAAAAAATATATAATTAGAATCATCCATAAGAAAAAGGAAAACGTGATAAATTTTAAAAATATTTTTTACAGAATGAAAAGACAGCAAAACATGTTAAAATTTGTAAGGGCAAAATAAATCTATACTTAGGAACTTATAGATTTTCATGCTTGTATATGAAAAATAACCAGAGATTTAAAATCTGATAGAAAATATGAAAAAAATTAAGCATGAACTAAGTGGGAAGAAAAAAATAACAAAGAAAAGGGCAAAAAAGGTTTTAAAAATAGAACTGCTTTTACCTCCACGCTGTACCCATCTTTTTTGTTCTTTTCATAACTGTCGCAGGCTCCCCTCTGCCCAGTGTCTGTGTCTCAGTGCACACAGACCCGCGCCTGTGAGCAGTAAGCTAGCAGTTACACACAGCCATTCTGACTTTGAACTTCCATGTCAGGCTCTCTGCACCATACTTCCTAAAAATGGTTTGAATTCATTAAAGGAAATTTATCTATAATTAATAATACAAACTGAAAACAATTCAGAAATAAAAAAACTATTTAAAAAACTTTGACAGCTATCTGAAATGATAAAAAAAATTAAGATGGGCTAATAGCTTTTGAGTGGCCAACTAGTCAATCTTTCATTTTGCTGATAAAATTCTAAAATAAACATGACAAAATAAGCTATTATAAAAATGTGAAAACCCTTTCTCTAGGGAGTCTTGGTAAGTGTTTAGAAAGTAATAAATTGTTTTCCACACATCCTTTTCATTTTTTGCTTCTGTCTACACAAAATTACAAAATGAATTCAAGACAAGAGATATAACAATGTCCATTGTATGTCTCCCTAGGTGCTTCTCTAGAGAAAAACAATTTTGTTAATGAAAATGACTTGGGTATTTTTTTGGCAAAAATATAAATAACTGTACCTACTGACGATAAAATGCAATAATATTTTGTTCTATTTATGTAGAGTAACTATATAATAAAGATAAAAAACATAATGTTTTTTTGCAAAATTTTAGTTGTCATGGATTAGCTGTATGCTGGAATCTCTATCACTTTTTTTGTTGGGGAATAAAATATTTATGATTATTTAAACCATATTATACACCTGTCTTTTTAGTGGATCTCAAAAATTATTGTATATTATAATTAACCTCTGTACTTCCATTCTATATAAAAATATAGATATATAAAGATATATCTATATAAAGATAAAGATATAAAGATAACTGTATAAAGATAACTATGGCATTTCTTAGTATATATAACCATGGTCATGTATAAAACTAAATATCAAACTGTTTAAGTTACAACACATGGTCCCTATTTAAAAAGCAACATTCAATTCATCTAGTTATTCTCACAGATTTAAGATCTGTAAATGGAAATTAATTATCCTTTTTAAGTACACTATACACTGAGTAAAGAACAGAAGTGAGCAAATTCAAAAGTAATTACTATTTTCTTACAAATAAGCCTAACATGAGAGGACAAGTAAATTGTAGTGAGTTCCCATTTTTAAGAAGTAGGAATTTATCCATATGAGTTCAGAAAGAAATTTGTAATTTACAATTGATTAAAATAGCTACTGATGAGAAAAGTGCCATGGGCACTCAAAATGCAAATTAAAATATAGCAAAGAAAATTTTAGTGAAAGAGTGAAACAAGGGAAAGCTCCTTTATATTGGATTCAACATGTCAGGTGCAAAGTAAAACTCTTTCTGTCAGGAGCTAATATAGCCAACAATTTTGTTCTATCTATCTATCTATCTATATGGAAATGACAACAAACACACTTAAAGCATACTTTTGTTCAAGAAATCATGTTCAAAAGAATGCTTAGACCCTGGTGTGGCTCAGTAGATCGAGCACCAGACTGCAAAGCAAAGGGCCGCTGGTTCCATTCCCAGTCAGGGCACATGCCATGGTTGAGAGCCAGGTTCCCAGTAGGGAGCACGCAAGAGGCAACCACACATTGATATTTCTCTCCCTCTCTTCCTTCCTTCATTTCTCTAAAAACAAGTAAATAAAATCTTTTTTAAAAAACAACCTTTAAAAAATAAAATAAGGAAAAGAACAGTTGTACATTGTAGAAAATATTTTTCCCCTTTTGCTATAATTTTCTGTGGGAACATGTCTTGTCAAAAATGTGTGCTGATTAGCAGATTTGTCTAGAGCTATGTCTTTTATCTTGAGCTGTAGAGGTAGTGCAGAACTGAAAGAGAAAGCAAAGTTCAGAACATTTAGGCCCAGGGCAATGAGCCTGCACATTAACACTTGCCTGGATCACTCTGAAGAAATTAGCATCCATTTGAAGGGTGTCTGCAGTGCCCAGTTCTCTGGGAGTAACTGCTCCACTTTTTCTTTCTTGAACTACAACACATACATGAAAGAGACAACTATTTCTTCAAAAGTTGCCCTGACTGGAGGAACCAGGAAAGGCTCCCACTGCATCAAACCAATGAGGGAGGAGTGATGATTTCTTTTCAAGGAGTGTATTTCAGTTTCACAGAGTTACACATCTATATAGAATTTCAGTATACACATAGCATGTTTTTCTTAATTCAGAGATTGTAATTTTTATTAGAAAACAT
This sequence comes from Artibeus jamaicensis, assembly GCF_021234435.1. Classification (NCBI taxonomy): domain Eukaryota; kingdom Metazoa; phylum Chordata; class Mammalia; order Chiroptera; family Phyllostomidae; genus Artibeus; species Artibeus jamaicensis. The sequence continues at coordinate 6,935,051 of NW_026521954.1, forward strand.
AATATCAAATAAATCTAAAAGTCAAACAAAAGGAAACGATTCAGAATAGTGAATCCAGAGGGGGAAAACCCTCAGCCTTATTGAAGCTCAGTCTCTCATTGAGTCTCTATAGCACAGAGTAGGTTAAATAAATTTCCAGTTTTATACTTAATGCCTAGATAGATAGATAGATAGATAGATAGATAGATAGATAGATGGATATATAATTTATAGATTATATAAATGTAATATAATTACATTTATAGAGAGAAGATAAATGTGGAGGTCTATTTGTTCCATTGATACTGTAGGTGAATCTAAAACTCAGAAAGTGCCTTTAATCTCTAATACATAATGATGAGCTTTGAAACAACTTGGAATAGATATGCACAGCTAATAATTCTCTTGAACTTGTGATGAGCTTATCTTGATATAATTTTTTTTAAAATACACAACAGAGAAAACAACTTTTCCTCTTTTTTTGTTATTTATTTCATCTTAGAATAGCATTCCTTAAGTGAAAAGCAGTTACTCATATCTGTGGGTTCACATAAACATTTTCACTATGAATTTTTCTGAACAGTTGTTTATTGAGCCTATGGGCTATTTTCTATAGTATTGGCTATACACAGCACATTGTAATGAAAAAGATACTTTTGTGTCGCTACAGAAAGAAAAAAGATGTCTCTACCTGTGACGACATTCTGAATTAGATGTTGAAAAGTTGTAATTCACTTGAAAATCATTTTTTCAAAACTAGTCATGTTTTAGGCATGTGGAAAATAGTAAATATTACTATCATTTCCTCAGGGACTTCTCTAAGCAGACTAAAAGTTTACAACCCCATGTAGCTTTTGAACATACTTCCCAAAACTAAACACAGAGAAATATTTTCAACACAGAATTTCAGCTGAGAAATGGATGATGGGTATATGTAAATCTTAACATTTTTTATATATAACAAAATTGAAGGTAAACAGCCCTGGCTGGTGTGGCTCGTTGGATTGAGTGCCAGAATATGAACCATGGGTTGCCAGTTCGATTCCCAGTCAGGGCACATGCCTGGGTTGCAGGCCAGGTCCCCAGTAGAGGGTGCACAAGAGGCAACCACACATTAATGTTTCCCTCCCAATTGTTCTCCCTTTCCCTCTCTAAAAATAAATAAATGAAATCTTTAAAAATTTTTTTAAAAATAAAATTAAAGACAAACATATTCTGTAGGTAATAAATGAGGTATCAGACAAAGAAAGTATCAGTGTAACAGCTTATGTAAATTAGTCATATTTTTAAAGCACTGCTAAGTATTGTCTTATAGCACCATAAACTTTTACATGAAAATATGAAGAATTCACTACCTTTAATAGGTTTCAAATAAAGTTAACATGCATTAAAATACCTATACTTTGGGGTATTTATTCCCATAGGAAAAATTCATATGAAATAAATAAAGACTGCATATAAACAAAATTAGATGGAGACCACTGAGCAGTACCAATGCTAGTCAGGGTGAGTGTGTTTCAGACTATAAATTATGACATAGTAAATGTGGAGGACCGACTCTGTTGATCTCCCCTTCGGCTCACTTACTGGTATTTATACCTTTTGTAATCCTGTCCCTTTGAGTACAAGTGGGGCTATAATCTTTCTTCCAACTAATAGAATGTGACAGAGGCAATACTGTGTCACTATCATGATTGGGTTACATTGTGTGGCCCAAAACATGGGCTATCACTACCCCGAATGTGTTGTGTTATATGTCTCCTTTCTAGCTTACTTGAGTTATAGACTCAACTTGCAGAACTAAAGACATTTTTTTTACAAAACAAAAAAGCTAAATATCATAGTTTTAATTGAAAACAAATATATTTATAGAGAATCAGGTAAAATTTAGCATATATGATGGAAATAACAATTTAAAAAAATAGTAAATAGTAATAATAGAACACTTAATTTATATTTATGTATAATTTTTTGGTTGGAATTGGATAGCTATAAGAACATGTTTTAATTTTAAATAAGCTGTTTTTTGTATGTTATAATTTCTAAATATATACATATGCTAAGCCATGCCCTCCTTTTATGTGTTCTGATTTAGTATACATTCAATAAAAACTTTAATAAATTTAGATTGTATGCTTCTTTTAGAATAATATAATAAAGTCCAGTAAAATATAATACTATTAGATTACAATGTTTTGAGAGCTTTTATATATGTTTATTAAACTTTAATTGCACTGCCTTTTTTCAATTTAACAATAATACCTATAGTAACTAATAATAAAGTGCAAATTAAATGTTCTATTTATATGTAGTATTCTAGCATTTAAAAATGTCATGTGGGGTATTAATACATTATAATATTATAACTTGGTAAACTGTTTAAAGAAAGATTCTTCATGAAACTTACATACCAAAAAAGATATCTGGTCTCCAAAAATAAAAATACATACAAATTTAAGCTCTCTTTATTAGCATCTTAACTCTTGCATTTCTTTCTTGCTTTCTATGCCCTAAATCCCAAGCACTTAGTTGGTAATTAGTACTTTTACAAGAAAATTGCTTCTTTGCTTCAGGTCAGTGATCAGCAATAATTAAAGTAGCTAAAACACTAGGAAATTAGGCTACTAAGTAGAAGGACATGGTGACTCAATCCAATTTTTAAGTTGTTAATTAAAATAGGCAAAGACACATGTAAAAGGAGATAAACCCTTCAATCAATGCACATAAATCTATTTTTGTGCTATGAAATACTCATAGCTTAATTTAATCTTTATTATTCTCAATGTTTTACAACAAGATCTAGTTAAACAGATGATAGAGGATGAATTTTGCTTTGGTTGGCTTCATCAAGGCAGATTTCAAACAACTAATGATTAAAAATGAATGGCTTAGGGGTTGAACATTCCAAGAAGAGACAAGAATATGTAGGATTAAAGATGTTTAGACTTTAAGGTAGAAGGCCAAACCGGGAATCATCCAGTTGTTATATTTGGGAAAATTATTCTGGAGAAATAATTATTTGAAGACAATATTTAGATTGCATTAAAGGTGTTATATTTATATTTTCTCCTCAATTATTTGGTATTTCAAAAAATTATTTGATATCATGTGTTGTATCAGTCCATGAAATACAACAGAATCAGGACTTATCCTGTGAGAGTAATTATTAACTAATAATTACACAAATGTATAGATAAAAACTCATATTTCCCATGAAGGAAAGAATATGGTATATATAACATGAATTTTATAACGTGGATTGAATAGACAATTGCATTTTATGACCATGGATTAAAACTTTGAATAGATATAGAACAGAGATAAAATGCTAACCAAATTATGCGGTGCTTTAATAAATTGTGATTATACAATTTTATACACCTGACAGTTCTTTGAAAATATTCTGTTCAATATTCAAAAGTATTATAATAAGTTATCACTGGAAAACAATATTTCAAATCAAATATTTAAAAAATAAAATGTGAAAAGATAATATTAAAGCTGTCTTTTAAATTACTTTTTTAGTTAGAGTTATTTTTTTAATCTTTACTGTATTTTTCCCACTACCGTGTAGCTACCTTCTACTCGTCCCCCCAGCAATCACCACCACACTGTTGTCCGTGTCCATTAACCCTTTTTCCTTTTTGCTCAATCCCTGTACCCCCTAATATCCCCTCTCCCACTAGCTGTCATCCTGCTCTCCATCCATGAGTCTGTTCCCATTTTCTTTTGTTAGTTCAGTTTGTTCATTAGACTCCACATATGAGTGAAATCATAGGGTATTTGTCTTCCTCTGACTGGCTTATTTCACTTAGCAGAGAGAATAGATCTCCAGAGAAACATAGTCAATTAACTCTCATCTTTATTACATTTTTTTACTGAGAAGTCATAGTAATAAGAGTTGCAAAAATAAATATTAAACACTAATTGTATCTACATTGAACTAACAATATGATACTTTCATGTAGATTTCCTTCAGCTTGTGTAAAGGTCAGCATTTTGAACAAAAGATGTAACATCTGAAGTTTAATAATAGCTCTTGGTTCTGTGTTTATATCTTTATTTACTTTGGGGGAGGGCTTTGTTTTTTTATTTCTCCCTTCCCACAGCCAGTAAAAACTACAGTCAACACCAAGTATAAAGATCCAATTTTTAGGGTGCACAGAGGCCCTCAGCCCCACCCAGGTTTAGCTTAGATGTAAATTTTACAGAGTGAGGCACTGGCATGGGTAACAGAAGCACTTAGGAAACCAAGTATTACAAAAAATTCGAAGATGGTATTTCTTTGCTTTACATTTCCAAATGAAAGCCCAAAACAAATTGCCCTACTATTAATTATGTGACTTATAAAAAATGCTCTACAGGTGCAAGACGATAAGTACGGAGCCTAAATGGCTGGTGGGGAATTTGTATCCACACAGCTAAAGGTCAAGGGAGGGTTCCGTTTGCTATTCTGACCTGTTAAGAGTTAAGAGGAAGGATGAGTCTTGGAGTGCGGCAGAACCTCCCCCTGACCCCACCCCAGACTCGGTTGAAGTACATTCTCCAGGAAGGGCAAAGGGTAAATACAACAGCGGATCTAGAAGGCACAGAAAATATCTGGAGCAAGAAGCGCACCCCTTGAGCCACGCCCCACACACACAACCCTGCTGCCACTTGATGATCGGGGTCCTGTGGGAGTCCAGCCAGGCCCTCTTTCCCACCCTCGGAGAAAAGTTTGGAGCTCTGCAGGCAGCAGTAGAGGGCAGGGAATCCAGTTCATTTGTCTGTGGGGATGTGGTTGGATGTGGGTGAATGGATGGAAGCTGTGTTTATCTTCAGTTGTGAAAAGCTGTGTTACTGTAAACCAGCTCTTTACACACACACGAAAAAAATTAAATTTAAAAAGCCCCAATATAGCATTTGCCAATTTCTGTGGCCAATTTTAATCTATCAAAAATTGTCATTGAAACTTGGATTTGAGAAAAATATGGACAATTGGCACTTGCTAGCCATTATGAGCTGGGCCCAGAGCAACACTTCGTTCACCTTTTATGATACATCTCAACCTAGAAAATCAATTAATTTCTAAATCTATTATAGAAATTATAATATTGGGAAAACCTTGTTTAAATAATATAGAAAGGTAATATATAGTACAGGACCCCACCAGGCCTTTTTTTAAATTTAAATTCCCTACCTCATTTGCAAAGACAAACTGTTTTCATAAAAATTGAGTTTGTAATTTTTTTTCTTGGCAAAAATAACAAATAACACTGCACAACAGTGCTCACATCGAAAGGTTACACAGTTTTGGAAAGCCAGACCAGGCGTTTGGCTTTCTTCCCGTGGAGGATAATATTGAGCTCCATGTTAATTCCTCTTGGCGTCAGTTCTGTTGATTTCAGCTTTGGCAATACTGTCTGGAAATGTTAAGTTAAAATGTCACTACTCAATGTATCTTGTGTTTTCTTCACTGGGTAGAAATTGTTTCCAGTGATAATTACAAAAAAATAATCAAGAGAATCAAATAGAATAAAAAGGAATATCACCAATACCAGAACATATTTTTCACATGGCATCCTAATTCTGATGTTAAGGATATCGGAAGTGAGGCAGCAAGGAAGTAGTCTACTGAAGACAGCGTGGTCTCGTCCTCATTCAGCAGTGCATGCTGGGAGAGGATTCAGAAGAGTTCATAATCACTGGCATTGTCCTTCGGAGGCTAGTAACAAATAAGAGAGAAACGATAATTTCAAATCCTTTTTTATAAGCCCAAAGGAATGGTACTTGAAGCAGAATCTACATGCAAAGGAAAATAAAAGAACATAAGTGGGAAGTAAAATGACTATTTCAGAGATAGAAAAGGTGAATTGTGAATGATTCTTATTCATTAACTGATACTATATTTAAGTAAGTAAAAAAAAATGCCATGGTTCATGGAACAATTGCTTTGCTCAAGGTTAAAGTGCGCAGGGCATCAGGGGATTGTCAGAGGTGGAGATTTCTCAAGGACAGAAAAAAAGAATAGGTTATTTTAAAATAATTAAAAAGAAAATACACATAGAAATTTTTAAGGCTGTTTAAGGATAAATCAAATGAAGAAAAGAAAGTTCCAGTAATCTTTAGCAGCATTCTCTTCCTCCCTAAGTCATCTGCTTTCTCAGGTTTTTTGTTTGTTTTTAGTTACAAACTTCATGCCATTGCTTTTTATCCTTAATCTGATTGACTGTCTGATTATCTCTGGAAACTTTAAAACTATTTTATCTTTCCTTTTTCCTCCCTGCTATCTAAACCAAAAACCTCTGTTCCTGAAACTTTCTAATAAATGTAATTCCTGACTGTTCATCAGTTTGGTCACCTGATGTGTGACTTAGAAGTTTTTCCTTATGTAGGGTCCATCAGAAAACAGACAGTATAAAGACAACAAAGCTTTTCCCCTGAAAACCATTATATTGATCAGAACCAAAAGAAGATGCAAGAGGATTTGAAGCAGACCAGTCCAAACAGATGCAAATTCATCCACGGGTATATCCTTATATTACCAGAGCTCATTGGCATGTGAAATACCCTTTTATTCCTTTAACATCTTTGATATTGCAAATCAAAGTGATTATTTTACAACAAAAAGTTAAGCCATTTTAAATTCTTTCTTTTCATAATGCCATTAATATCAGGATTCTCAGTAACTTTAGATCCTGAAGACATTGCAGAGCATATATATTTAGGATAACTAAAAGGCAACTTCCACATTTTGTCTGCATCTGTTAAGAACTGTGAAGTGTTTTAGATTTTACCCTATTTGCAAACCAAGTCAGTATGACCCACTTTCACAGATATTGGTACAAGGTGTAAGTTTCCCGTGTTAAGAGAAACAGACAGTGTACTTATCACAGCAATGGCACTGGTCATTGCATTCCCATTTTTTCAGTAGTCCTCTGACCATCAATTTTTATAAACCATGCAATGAGGGCCAGAGGCTATTTGCACAGTGAGTTTCACTACAGGAGAGAGACTCCAAGATTAGAAAACCTAATCATTTTAAAATGGTAGTAAACTTGCCTGCCCTTTGTTCTGGAGAATGCAGTATCTCTAGACCAAGTCACTTCACTATACAAATCTCCTTGAAAATACAGTCTGGAGCAAAGTTAAATTAGTGCCTCTTCTCTAAGATATGCAGAAACATGAAACGCCCATAGAGTGATGTTTTCCATCTCAAAGGTGAGGGTATATGGGGGAGGAAAGCAATACACTTCCAGTCTGTTTTGGTGATACAAAAGCAAAGCTAACCTTGCTTTTTTGACGTTAATTTTGCCTCAGTGATTTTGTAGTAATATGCTTAATGGTCTTCAATATTTTACTTATTTCTTAAAATGGCAGTGCCAGAAAATGCATACGCACACAAACAGAATTACAAAGAGAGAATTCAAAATTAGGTCCATGGTAAGAACTGTGTCACCTAAAAATACAGTTAACAGATATCTCGTATAAATTCTCTACTGGAGAGCTGATCAGTTGACTAGAGCCTGAATAGCTGAAGTAAGACCTAGGTAGACTGGAGAGAAGCCTCATTATGATGGATGTTGTTTTTGAAGATGTCCAAATCATAATGATCCTTCCTCAGGAGAGAGTGCTAGGCCATGACTGCTTTAAGGAAATAGTCCCACAAGGTGCAAATAAACACCTCTTTCAAGATAATGGCTAACACTCTAGAGATTGTAAGAAAAACAGGAAAACCCTGGAATGCATCTTGTTTGGATGTATTCAGGACCTTATATTGGTAAGCCAATTTTTTATGAGTTTGGAATTGTGAGAGAATATTTTTGAATATTCTTTTATATTGAATTTACTTGAAGGAGCCTGAAGACAAAGAATTTTTACTCCACTGAGGCCAGACCAGTAAAAGACACATGTCAAGATAATATTGGCACTGATTAGAATGAAATTTACTGAGGATAAGTGAGTATCAGAGGCATTGAGAATTCCATATGTCAACACTAGGAACTTCACAGCCTGCTATCAAATTCAGATATTCAAGGCTTCGTTTTATCAATAAAGGCACCATATTCTTAGAGGAACTGAACAGTATGATGTATAGATAACAAAACAAAGTTAGTATAAACTATTTGCCTACAATGTTTATATAACTAAGTAGACATTTACCTAAAAATTTACCTAGGTTTCGATGATAAACTAAAATCAATAATACTAACTTGATTTTCTAGGCCATTCAGAACAGTATGAGGAAATATGATGAGCACTCTCTTAAGGTTATTTTTCTTGTGCAGGTTCATTAATTAAATTTACTATACCCAGCTATATTTTAGGTATATGTTTCTTCATTAAAAAATTGTCATCTCAGAGAACTATATAATTGTTTAGTCTCAGTTGTAGGAATAATATTCCTTTTTATGTAATATTTAAGAAATAGTAGAAACAAAATGACTACATCTTTATTCTCCAGGTATTACATATTTTGTTAGAAGTCACTAAGCTTACTTGGATTCTTTCATCTCCAGCCACCTGGCTTGTGTTTCTAAAAGTTGGCAGATTTCCATGCCCTTCCTTGTTTCTACTAACTTAATATTTCCAAAAGAAGACCTTGAGGACCTGGATTTTTACAAGTACCTAGAAGAATTTGATCATTAGTATGAGTTGGGAGACTCTGGTTCAGAGCAACTCTGTTGGTGGCCTTATTTACATAAATGAAATGAAAAGGATTGGGTCTCAAATACAAGTGATTCAAATACTAAAATCCAGGTGTTCTTTACTCTTTACTAAGCTCTGCCCTTCTGGTAAGATGTGTTGCTAAATACTTTAAATGTCTTATCAAGATTACTACTCATACCAGCTATTAGGCGAGGCAATGTTCTCTGAATAATCCTACCAATTTTGAAATGAGCTCAGTGAAGATTTAAGTAATTTGTCTAAGGTGAAAGTGGAGTAATGGGTGTTTGAAACCAGTTCTCCCAAAACTGGAGGCTGGGCACTTCCTTTGTTCATTACTTACTTAATTCTTTCTATTTCAAATATAGACATCATCCACCTTTGCTTCCTAGTCCGAGTTCATCCAGACACTGTAATTCTAAAGATCAGCCCCTTAATCACTCTTCTATACCTGCCTGATTCCAAATCCTAAATGTTAGCTACACAAAGAAATGCCAGAGAATTTCTATTCCTGAAAACCATGCTGTTATTGTGTATCTCCAGTGTAAGAGGTAAACAGGCTAATAGGATTTTAACTTTAATTTTACTTATTTGTGGAGAGAAACGAGAACCTATTCTGGTAATGTGAGGTTTTTTTTTAAATTAAGATTTTTATTTATTTATTTTTAGACAGAGGGGAAGGGAGGGAGGAAGAGAGGGAAACATCAATGTGTGGTTGTCTCTCACATGACCCCAACTAGGGACCAGGCTGCAACCCAGGCATGTGCCCTGACTGGGAATCTAACTGGCAACCCTTTGGCTCACAGATCTGTGCTCATTTCACTGAGATACATCAGCCAGGGTTAATGTGAAGTTTCATAATAGAAAATTCCAAATTTATTTTTCTGTTTTACCTATAGCATCAACATAATTGTGGCATACAAATGTATGTTTTCTTTGCGTACAGCTCTGCTAATATTTTCTCGTGTTTTAATGGTGCTTCAACTTCTAACTACAGGAAGATTCTATGGAGGAGGCATTAAAGGAAGGATTCTTACCAATGGGAGCTGTGGATATGGCTTGCGGGCTCTTGGTACACAGCAGAGAGTAACTAAATATGGTAAAAATAAGCAAATGTTGCACAGATGCTCATAGCTGACTTCTTGCTTTCCAACTTATTAAATGGTCTTTTTGCAGACCTATAGATCGTTATTCATGCAGATTCTCTATCGAGGGTGCTTCAATAGAGGCTGCCTATTCTGAGTTAATGAGAAAAGTCCTAATTAAGCTAGCCATATGTTCAATTGCATTTATAAATGGAAAAATAGCCCCTTTTTGCTGCTGATACGACCGTTGTTGTCATCTCCTGCTGCTATGGGTGTCACTGAAGCAGTTACTGTTTCAACAGTCTCCTCTGTAGTCCAGCACGTTCATTCCAGGCCTGCACTCTGTTTCCTCAGATATTCTTGGCACACACAGCTGAATGCCTGCAATGCTTGCTTGCGAAAATATCTTTCTGGAGATCTATGTCTGTATTGAATGCAACTATGTCTTCAATTTTGCCTTGGGGATATAGATCTAGCAATGCTGCCAAAACATATTCAAGCATTTAATCTATTCTGGAGCTCGTGGAGAGCCCAGGAGTCAGGTTTGCCCTACATAGCCCCTGTTCCTCTTTGCCATGATATTTAGATTTCATTTGGGGCCTTTTCTTCCAGTGCAGGTGCAAAATATGTGTTTGAATGTATATCTACATTGGAAGTCAGGTAAATTCTCAAAATGTAAAAGCTACAGAGCCTAAAACTGCTTAGAGATACATATTTCTTTAGCTACCAATGCTTAAATATCTTAAAACTATAAAAGAAAAATGTTAATTTCTGATAGTATCGGACCGATATTTACTAGTATTATATTATTTGTTTACATTGTTTATGCATATGATAAACATGCATAGCACACCTATTATGACCTCTATATTTTGGGGTGAATAAAAAGAATAATTAGCATGCATTTATAAGAATCTCATAGCTGTAGACATTGGTGGATTTTGTACATATAATACATGGTTTCCATGACACTAAACATGTATTGCTATTTTAAACATATATGAAGAAAAGGGGGAATATAATAGCATAACTATAATCTAAATAAAATGTTTTATATTAATTTTTATAATTATAAAACTAATATTTTAAAAAAGTTATTGTATGAAATGGGATATAAAACTTTTTGGTTTTTGCTTTCTTGTGGTCCGATTCAGTGATGACAATTAATGAACTATTCTTTCCCAGTCGAAGTATTGAAATAAAGTCAATTAATAGTTTCCCTAGATTTTAGTTGATTATCTTGGGTATTTCCATGAACTATTATAGCAACTGCAAATGATGGTTTTGGGCTTATTTCAAAATTTGTGCCCCATATATATATTTTTTTAATTTGAGATAATTTCCAGACAGTGTCTAGTGTAAGCATCTGTCAGTGAGCTTTTCTGATTGTGTTGCAAAATGCCTGAAGTTAAGCTTTTGATTGCCTGGGTGTCCACTTCAGAGACATGCGTTTTTGAATAAACACATTGCAGTTTAAATAAACACAACTAGACAAGGGGCCAGGCTACCCCACCCATAATTTCCCTTTTTTAGACAGTTCTTGTTTATTTAGATAATTGACCATTTGACTGCTTGCTTTTCTCTTCCCTTACTGTAATCCCCACTCTTATGTTTTAAATTTACCAATAAAGAGTGACCTTGTGAAACCCTAGGCACATGACCTCAACCCCCACAAAAGCATAATCCCAAATCTGCACTCTCTTTCTTTCTACCTTGCACCTCTCTGTGCGACCCCAAGCATGCTGTGTACCCAAGATCTTTGTCTTTGAGAAGTTCCCTGATGATTCTTGCTAAGGCAGTGTGTCTTGTAATCACGATAACAACAATGGCTACTGGGACCCTGGCTTTGGATTTAGTCAGGGAAATGCCTGTGGGGACTCCCACAAGTAGTACCAGCCTAGGGCAGTGCCCCGGGCATTTCTAGCCAATATTGTCACTCTCAGTAGGCTGAACCAACACAGAACACCATGTTACATGGCATTTATATTAATTATATTTATCTTATATGTGACTTTATTGGAAATAGAGTCACATTTCTATTGCAGAAAAATAGAATCTACATTTTTCTTGGTAGATTTGATGTTAGTGCTTGATTTCAGATAAACATTCTTTGGTGTGTTTAAATGTAAATTCCCATGCATAGGTAATCAATGTTTTTTTGTTTATATTTTGTTTTGTTTTGTTTTATAATGAATGCTTGCCCACATGTGATGTTTCTCTTTGGATTTGTTGATATGATAAAATGGTGTGGTCTGACATTCTAAGCTATATAAAGTTATTATTCATTCAGTAAATCATGTTTAATTTGGTATTTAAGTTTTTAATATATTGCTAGATTTCAATTAATATAAATACTCCTTAAAACGCTGTCCTTAGAATGAGGAAGAAGAAAGAAATCCTAATCTTAGCCTATCGTATTACTGCTAATTAGTATAAACACATAGTAGAAACTGATTCCAAGCCTCTGCTTTAGTTGTTTTCATTTCATGTTTTTGATATCTTAATTCCAAAATATTAGGCATATATATATATATATATATATATATATTCATAAAATAGCTGAAAAGGCACATTTGTGAAGATAGTCCTTTAAAGCTTCCATTTCCCATTGGTTCCCAGGTAAGAGACTCTAACTTGGAGATTGGGATGCAGGAAAATCAGTGGCGAGTGCTTTGAAGATCAACAACAATGGGAAGGTTTAGAGGAAATGACTGAGCAGAGTAAGAAGTTGAAACACAGCACAGTCCCAACAAAGATGTTGGGTGACCCTAAGATCCCACAGCAGGCTGTGTGCTGGAATGTCCTTTCATCACTGTCCTTCTTTGGTGCAAGAAGGCCAGGCTTATATGACTAGTAATTGACCAGTCATCCTGGGATGCTCTGGGCAGGGTCCCTGTGGGAAGTGTCTTTTCTTGCCTGAAGCAATTCCAAAGTCCTTTAAGTACTGACACACCCCAGCAACTGGGGCCATGAGTTTTAGTGTGCTGAAGGAGAAATTTGATAAGTGCCCCACAGCATCTACTGTAACTTTTGACATTTTTCAGTTGTTCCTTTAACAGATAAACTGCTCAAACACTCTTTACCTGGCAGTCAGGTATTCTTTTGGGTATTGAAAGATATAGCCATTAACAGAGCAGAGAGAAATCCCCGACTTTTGAGAGTTTATTAAATAAGAGAAAATACCTAATCAGTATTTACTATATGCCAGATATAACTTTATATAGCATATATTCATATTTTCCCTTTTACATATAATTCCCATTTTTACATATATTCACATTTTTCCCTTTGATTAAAGTTGCTAAAATTTTGTGTTTCATTGCACTTTTTAAAAAGGTGTTCCTAGAGTTATCAAACGTACTGTTTTTTTAATTGAATTTATTTGGGTGAGAGTTAACAAAATTATACAGGTTTCAAAAGTATTCAGTTTTATGATACCGTTTTTATAATTATGTTTGCTTTGGCATTATGTTTACTAAACTCTCTGTATATGTTCACACATACATGGCCACTGAAACAAGTCTTGCAGATTTTCTATTGCAGGGAGCACAGCCAATGACAGCAGTGTTTACACTGATGTCACACACCTGGTGGGCTGCCTCAGCCCATTATGGTGCTCAGTGTGAGCAATAGTGCTGGGCATTTTTTGAGAAATAAAGGATTCCTAATTTGGTACCTCCGTGTTAGACAGGTGCGGAGGATGGGAGATATGATCTTGGCAGTATGGAGAGCAAAGACCTGGAAGGTAAACGTAATTGTAATGGCTCTAATGAGTCATAAACACTCAGTACTTCATTGCTTGATGGCTAACAATATTTTCTATATAAATGTTATTTGAGAACTTAGCTTGTTTTTTAAATTATAGTGATTTGGTGTTTGTGTTTACAAAAACATGTATTAGGTCATGAGTGATAATAATATTACAGCCCAGAAAGGCCATGGAAGTCCACCTATAACCTAAAGGAATATTGCCTGTTGTGATATGACCTTGTGTAATCATGATTAGACCATGCTTGACAACAACAAGGGCAAAATGAAGGCGTAAGCTTTATATTTGAACCAAAATTATTATAATATCCTATTAATAAGTCTACTGATTCTCTTTTTCTATGACAAATGTTCACTGCTTTGACAATATTTTATCATTGTACTGTGTATAAATGCAGAATATCTAAAAGGGCATATATGAGGCTCACTTCAGTGACAATTGCATTGACTTTTTTGGAGATTTATCACCTAGCTAGGAGCATGTTGTATGCTGGTCTAGGGTTGATTCCTTTGGGAAGGTTCTGTTTTGGGTCTGCATTCCAAAGACATAATCATAAAAAATTACTCAAATGACAATAATTGTACAAGGTTTAAACAGTTTGGAAAGCATCCTAGTTTCTTTTTTATTTCCATCAATGACTGGTATTTGAACATGAGAAAAAAGAATCACTGATTGATGTAAATGGTATCTTCCTTGATATACATCCCTGAGCATGTTCTGAAAAAGCCAATCTTTCTGAATATGATATATTTGATTATTTTCCTATGGGCATCTATTTTCTGGGATTGTATTAATTTTATCTTTGTTCACAGATATTAGATATAATTTAAGACTTCTAATATTGAATTTAAGCAGTTCATTCAATACATTCCCTCTGTCTCAAAATACTTTAAATCTTGGGAAATTTTAAAATTATTTCTTACTGTACAGTTTTGTAATCCTGTTACAATGCTATATAAAAAGAGTCATTGATTAACAGGGCCATTTATGTCACAAATTACAATCAGGGTTAATTATTTAAGAATACTTTTGGAAATAATTGTTTATTTTTATAAATTATACTGACACAATGATTAATCTTAAGGCAAAAAAAATTAAACCACGTTTGCAATCTAATTTGTACCTAATTAGTTTAAAACCAATTTAAAGCTAGACTTTTCTTCTCTTTGAAAATAGCACAACCTACAAGTGACATAAGTTTAGAAATGCCTTATTTGACCTAATAATGTCACAGTTTGCAACATAACCATGATTTTTTCTATCAGTATATTGTTTAAATGTAATTACTCTGAAATTCAAAGGTGTGCAGAAACTTTAACAAGCATAATCTAATCAAGTTTTGAAATGCTTTGCTTGAGTTGACCTTTAAGCATGTATTCTAATCAATAATGAAATTTTATTTTGCACCCTGTAATAGTACTCTGAATGGCATTCATTATAGAGTAATAAGACAAAGTTCACTTGAATAAATAAGCTTTCAACATTGAAATATATTTTTACACTATATTGTTAATATATATATGAATATAAATTTTATGTAAATTACATTTTTTATAAAAATTCTAGCTGTTCATTAGAATAGACTTTAAATAAATATTTTAAATGTATTGTTATTTCTAAGTAGATAGTAATTTTAAAGTCTTGCTAGAAAATTCCAATTTAAAATAATACATTCAAAATGACAATTATACTTTTGATGTTTAATTGTAAGAAGCGTGACTAAAATGATGGCCAAAATAGAGAGAAAACTAAGATTTAAAAAATGTACTATCTTCAATAATATCACCATTTTTATATGTATAGAATTTTTTGTAGTAAAAAGTAGTGAACTGTAATTTCCTTCCTTTGAGATAATCACTTTCGATATGGTGGTATACATTTTTTAATTGCATTTTGTTTATATTGGGGCATTTGTTATTAAAATGAGATAGCCATAATTCCATATTTATTTTATTAAGTTTGTGTTCATATTTAAAAATTTGAAGCCCCAAAGCCAAGCTGATTCCAAGGACAACTATATTACAATATGAACTGTATAATTAACTTCATTCTACTTTTCTGAGATATTAATTAACTTCATTCTACTTCCCCGAGATATTAATTAACTTCATTCTACTTCCCTGAGATATTCACATATGCATGATTATGACAAAAAATTATTTTAAATAGTAAAATATTACTTATAGAATAAACCAAAAATAGGTGGAATGTATAATACATCTAATTATTTTCCCTGAATGATTCAGTTTCACATATACTGTTCTAAAACTCCACAATCCATTAAAATTTCCCAGCACTCTCATATTTTAGCACCCCAGCTACATATACTATTGCTGAATCATTTGATGTCAGACATAGTTTTATATAGTAAAAGAAAACTTTTACTAGTATTTGTTCAGTGCCCCCAAATATATGTCTGATGAGATATTGACAACTGCTTTGCTTGAACCTTTATTTATTGATTGTAAATTGATTAATAAAATCTTGAAAAATAGAAATGGCAATCCAAATGGACTTTTCAGACACCAAAAGATATTGATAAGCCATGATCAGTGTGGTTCAGTTGGCTGGGTATCTTCCCACAGGGTGAAGGGCTGCCGGTTGGATTCCTGGTTAGAGCACAGGCATAAGTTGTGGGTTTGTCCCTGATCAGGGCACGTTTGAGAGGCAGCCTGTTGATGCTTCTTTCTCACATAAATATTTCTCTCCCTCTTTTTTTCCTTTCCCCTGTCTCTAAAAATAAGAAAAAAATAGAGATTATTTACATGTGAATACAATTATTAAATTGTTACTAATGCTATTGAGTTAAAACTATTAGCACAAATGCTTATTTTTCTTATACCATAATACTTACTATGGTTGCAACTTTATAGTCTCTAATGTTTAGATAATGTCCAGATAAATTTGCAAGGTATCAAGCTTTTTGTTTTTGTTTTTTTTATCTTTGAAACCTGGACCTACTGGCATGGTCAAATCTCATAAGTCTTATTTTCCCCATAAAAGATTTTACTTGTTATAAAATAGAAACTTTATATTGTTATCTTATATACAAATTTTAAACTTTAAAATCATTGACTTTTCCATAACTTAAGTACAACTTAACTTTTGCATAGCCAGCAATACCTGACAAGTAGTATTGTCATGATTATATGTAGAACTGATTTATTAACAGTGTTAAAAATGTATATTTTTCCTCATTAGTATTTTATAATAATTAGTAAAGACTATTATAATTAGGGGAGGTTTAATTTCCTATGAGGTGAGGAATTATGTCTGCATATTAACTATCATCATTTAGGATATTTATCTAATTTATCATTTAAATATACTATTCTGTCCTCTTTCTAATTAGTTTTAATGTAACACCCACCAACATAATTCAGGTGGTGGACTCACATTTTGCCTCATTTTATATGAGCCAACCAATATTGATAAGCACTGTTTATTTTTAAATAGTTCTTGATATTGGAAAGGCTTTTAACACACAAGCTTTTTGTTGATTCTAATTTTCAAATACATCTGATTTTTTCCAACATATAAGCTTTTCTCCTACAGTGAAGTATTAGCTTGTCTTTCCCCTAAGTTGCCACTTACTATTTCATTAGTCTTTTTGAACAATAAAAATCCTAGCAATATTTTATATTAGCCAGTATACAGTATATTTTCCAATTATAAATATATAGGTAGAGATTAATCTACTACCGAGTAAAAGACTTTTTAAAATACATTTTAAAATTTTCACTGAATAATGCACTGATTGACAAAAGAACAGATGATAAACACTGGAGTAGAGACAGATATAAATTTAGTAAATTTTAAAATAGTATTCAGGACCTTAGTATTTAGAATAGAGGAGCAAAAACAAATTATGAAAAAATAATTAAAAGACAAATTTTTGAATATCTGGCATTTTGGTGATAAAAAAGCAACAGAAGAATAAAATGTAGAAAATGATACAAAGAACTATTTAAAGACACCATTGTCAATATTTTTCTTGACTTAAGAAAGACATAAACCCTCAATGCAAAAGTGCATTCTGAATCTAGATTAAAATATTTTAATTAAATCTAGATATGTCTGTAGTGTGTCACATGCAAACTTATGTTCCTATCCTAAATAAAGAATTAAAAATATATGGATTTAATTTTGTTCTCTTCCAAAATTTTACTAAAAGTATTGCACGGGGATGTTCTACAATGCATGGATCCAAGGCCTGGGTGAAACACAGGGAAGAAGTGGCAAGAACATTTGGTGGTAGAGAAGAGAAAGATAAGTAGCACACAATGCAGCAGATGCAAAGAAGGCTAATACTAAGTCCCAGGAAAGAAAAGAACTACTCACAGTTTGTTGCTTTTTTTTCCATTTTTTTCTATAGAAAATTTTATCTTTTTCAGTTTTCAAACCATACTGTTGAAATAGTTATTCATCCTGTGTATTGTAGAAGTTTTCTCTATTATTACATATTTATTCTACCTTTAGTTGGATATAAGTGGTATTTTGAAATGTTTTAAATTTTGTAGTTTTTAAGCAAAGTTATTAGCTAGCATATTTCACTTTATTTTTAAATGTCAAATATATACTCCTAGTTATCATAGTTGATAAGAAAAATTGCTTTTAAAATATGTGCTTCAACAACATAGAGTTATCATTACAATTTTTTAGAGTTTTATGTAACTGCTTTTATTGGTATATCATCACTGACTCATAATTATACCTTACACTTAAATAAACATAAAGCACACCTAATTTTTAAAGCAAAGTTAGTTTAGTATTCCATAGTTACAGTTTTAACTCTGTTGTAAAAAAGATAAATGATTTGTTCTAAAAAATAGTGAAATCATTTTGGTCACAAGCCTTAATAAAGTTTATGTTTCATATCATGTTTGTCAAATGATGTGATTTCAATGATGTGATTCTGGAATTTGTCATTACTGATGGCTGACCATTGGAGAATTCTTGTTGTCTGGATGATATTATTCTAGTGGACAGCAGCAGAAGACTATTTTTGAGAGGCATCTATTTGTCAATAGTAGACATCTATAGTAGGAATGAAGAATGGCTGATATTACCCATAAAACAGCCTGATGTTGTGCAGGAGGAAGTAGTTAAAATGGTAGTAGAAGCCTTGAGGGCAGTGTTGTGGACATCAATCTTAAAGTATGTCCTGCTTGTAATAAATATTGACTACATCATAGATTTGTCTTTCCACTCATAATGTTTGGAACTGTAGCTCCTTTAGTATTTATGTCATTTATTGATTTAATAAAGATATTCATGGAAAAAGAATAATTTTCTTAACTCACGATCATGCCCACTCTTCCTACACAACTGCAGAAAAATACAACCAATGATCAGAGCATCATCTAGTCTAATCTCTTATCTCATGTTTCCATCTAAACTTTACACATTACAATGGGCATAAGAAGTACCCTTTTCCTTCAGTGAATGTGGAATGTAGATGTAAGGAGTGATAAATGGGTTTATAGGCCATTCCCAAGAATACCTTGCCATACTGATTAAGAACTATAGTTCTGTTTATAAGGCCAGAGTGGAAAAAATTAAGTTGTACACTAGTGACTGAAGTTAATTATTGTGTTTATTGAAGGGTGGGAATTTTGAAAGAGTAAAAAACAAAGGAGATGGACACAAGAAGTTAAGACTGAGTTAAGGTAATATATCCTATCACTAATTCAAATGAAGCAAATATGATTATAAGGAAATTGATTGTTAATAAAAGAAATGATTGATAATGGGTCAATCCTTAAGCTATAATGAAAATTATAAATAGTATTACATAGATTAAATATATTACACTGTAACTACATATCAAGAGGCTTTCTATCAGTCTGTTTGGGTTGCTATCACAAAATACCATAAATTGAGTAGCTCATAAACAACAGAAATGTATCTCTTATAGTTCTAGAGGCTGAGAATTGAAATATTCCCTCACAGAGGAAGGGTATTCTCTCAGGACTCTTTTACTTTTATAAGGGCACTAATCCCATTCATGAGTCTGTAGACTTAGACATTGGGTATGTCATGCAGAGCCATATAGATCTTTGGACTGAGTTTTCAGAACCATGGAAAGCTATTGACAAGGTTAATCACATTGGGAAGTGGATCACATTTACATTTTGGAGACACCGATTTAATGGTAAATGCAACAACATCAGTCCATAGACATTAATAGCTATCTAAATGGGAGATGACATTACTTTGGCATATGCTGGTGTGTGAAAAAATGCTGAACAGTGGATAAAATGCAGAAGTATTAAAGACTAAAGAGTGAAAGTTACAGGACTTTTTCAGAAATTAATTTGGATGGTTGGGAAGTCAGAATTATCAAGAAGGCTATCTTCATTTCCATGGCACCATCATTTTTTTAATGATGGTTTATATTAAATATTACTTTGCATTACTTTTAAGTGTACAGCATAGTGGTTAGACAATTACATACTTTACAACGTGACCCCCCCCCCCAAATATTGCAAGTGCCACCTGGCACTATACATAGTTATTACAATATTAGTGACTGTATTCTCCACACCATATTTTGTATTCCCATAACTATTTTGTGACTACCAATTTGTACTTCATAATCTCTTTAGCTTTGCACCCTGCACCCTTCAACTCTCCTCTCCTCTGGCAACCATCAGTCTAAATGTCAGACACTTTGATTTCTTAAGAAATGCTGACTTCCCCATCCTGTTGATTTATTTATTTTTAAACACATTACATGTTTGCTAACCTTTAGTTTGGGTTTTCATAACTCATGTGGAGTTTAATTGTGAGGAGTCTGGCTCATGTTAAAAACCTTTGTGAGATTTTCAGGTGTACCTGGAGACAGTTCCAAGGCATGACCTGTCAGTCCTCACTCCGGAGAGCTGCCCTCCCCCTAGAACTGGTGCAGAGCCAATGCATGGTGGTCTCTGCAGGCAGTGACTCAGGCCCTTCTGCAGGATCATGCACTTCGGTGTTCCTTGTCTAGTTGCTTTATTTCTAGGTCACTGTATCTGGGGCCTTTTGCAGAGATTGTGTTCAGTGCTTCTAACAAGGTCTCCTTATGAGGCGAGGAAGGGAACCCATTGAAGACACTTTCCACTTTTCCCTACCCTAATGAGAGGCCAGCACTTTTATGCTGCTAGCTCTTTTGCTCTTATTCTGCCCCTATCCCCAGCACCCAAAAAACTAACAGAGCTTTTTGTTTGGAGCTTCCTCAACAAAATAGCACAGGTATGAGATGACCCCACACCTGTGCTGATCCATCAATCCCTTGTCACCATTCCACAGGATAAGTTAACAGGGAGGAGTCGGTGCTCCTACTGGTTGTAACATCTTGCTAACTTTTGCTGTGGTTATATTTCAACATTACTGTTGTCTTGGCTCATTCTGGCTTTAATGGCCACTTTGGCAGCTCAGATCTCTGTCCAGCTCAGCTTAGCTTCTGACAAATAACTTACCTATACTTTTTTTGTGATTACATATTATAATCAGATTATGTTAAAAATGAGCCTGAACTTAGTATTTGTACCTCCAGGGTTACATGGGACTGAGGAAGGGAAAACAAAATACTCCAAAACAACAGCCTATGTTGAATTTTCAAAGAAATTGTTTTTTGAAAGACAGCTGCATTTTGATACAACATACTTCATTTAAGTGAAAAAAGTATGCTTTATACATATGTTAAAAATGAAAGTTTAAAGGAAAGTATTAATAAATTACTTTCTGTAAAATTCCTTGTGAGAGTATATTTATCATGCAGTTAAAAGACTATATTTTTATTAACTGATATTCAGTACATACAGACATGTACATGTGTGTATATTGTGCATGAATACACATGCATGTATGTATAGATGTGTGTATATATAATGTGTTCACATACTTCTGTGTACCTATAAATTATCTATTTTAATAAATATTCTGAAAGAGTCCTGCCACTTAAAGTGGATGATTGCTCCTGGCTTATTTTCATTTTCTATATTTGGCTGTTTCTACCTGGATTCTTGGGAAACCTGGTTTGTGTGCTGCATGGGAGTGACTTGATTATAATATTTTTACTGAGTTTCTCTTTTTCAGCGCCATTTTTCTCATGGTCTTTAAAATCGCAGTTTTCGGTGATTTTTCCCTCTTCTTTGTGTTCTATTTTGTATTTCCCTAGGGCAGTGAGTTATTCTGGAAGTGCTGTGTAATTTCTTTTGTTCAGCAGATTTCTTGCCATGCATGTGCTGTGTGTTTAGCTTCTTTAAACTCTCTCTCCAAATACTACTTTCTTCTGGTGATCACTTTCACCTATTTAAGTTCACTGCCTGATGGTGGAGGCTGAGATCTTTCTCTACTTTATTCATTGTTATATTCCCAAATACAGAGAATTGTACTTGACATATACTACGTGTTTAATAAACACATGTTGAGGCAATGAAATAAAGTGAGCTTCCACTTCCTATTTCAGTTTTCCATGTGGTCCTGTTTATAATGGCTTACTGGACTATGTACTACACTTTGGTCAGAATTCCTCTGTTTTGCAACTACCTTTTGTAATTTTCCAAACACACCACAGCTATCTGTGTCTTTGCTATTAAATCAGTAAAGAAACCTTTAATTATGTATATAAAATATGTATGCATATATCTAAATATACATTTATATATTATATATAAACACTATATACATCTTAAATATATCCTGTAGGTTAGATAGTTAGGATGTTTTTATAGCTTCTTAGTAAAGATCTGCCTCTCTTTTTTTAAACAGTTGTTGCTGTGTACCAGAAAATACACTGTTTTTCAATTTCTTTGTAACTTGAGATGAAGGAACCAGGTGTACTCTGCCTCTGAATGGCTCTAATATCCATCTGGCTTAAGCTTACTTTGCCAAGCTCAGTAGCTGAACCCAGTGACTAAATGAACAGAAAGTCATTCCTTGGGCAATATTGCCCTTCACAACTGGTAGTGCTTTCACGAGTTAAATACAAAGAGACTTGCTTACAAGGCTGCCCTATAAAAACAGGGTAGCCAAATTTTGTGAACATGTGATTATTTTCAAGATAATAAGGCTGACAAAACACTTAACTCGCAGGGATTATAGTGTGGTAGAGGACAACTAAACAGATAACAGTATGCCAAAAATAAAAAATGCCCTGAAGAGAAATTAAAGGGATGGTTTGGGTTCCTGGGACTGAAAGTGTGTTTGGAAAGGAATTTGAACCTTAAAAGGGTGGTTATTCAAAACTTCACTGTGAGGTTCTTTCTTGTGAAAAGATTTTAATAAGGTTATATGGATTACTGTGAGTATAGTTTCATAAACAGCGCTGGCTAATAATTTGTTGGGAGCAGTTTTAAATGAAATTGAGGGCATTTTGTTTAAAAAGCACCAAGGAAGCATTACCTTGTCTCCCATGGTGTGTGTTAACTTAAGCATTTTTAATTTGCTATGTAATGTCACAGTGTTTTGCTCATGAAATACTTCCTGTGCAAGCAGAGACCCTCACAAGTCCCTGTAGCCCAACCACGTGACTGTACACCGACCCTTTCACATCTACATCTAAGCCCCCATTGGGAGTGAAAAGTGGCGGTTGTTGCTGGGTAGGGTAGAGGAGTGAGTACTTGAAAACCTATTCCCAGAAGATGGACAGGGCGAGAGGATGGACTTCACATAATCCTTGACTCCAGGTCTACAACACATGCACCATGTTCCCATTACAGAACACAGATTCAAAGATAGAATTAATGACAATTTCAGAAGCATGACAGTAAAACTTTAAACCCCAATTCAGAGCCTCCTTCTGAATGTGAGGTTCTGTGGGACTGCAGTGGATGCACATCATAAAGCCAATTCCAGTTACCAATGGAGGAAACAGCACATGCAAAAATCATGAAGTGAGAATGCCAGAGTGAATGAAGACAAGAGTAGTAAGGGAAAAAATTAAATGTAAGAAGGCTTCTTGAGTGTGCAAGGTCTTGTTGTTATTAATACTTTGAAATTTATGCTCAGTGAAATAGATAGTGAGAATAGATAGTGATGGCATGTTGAACCAGAGTACTGGTGAGGAGTGATTTGTTCCTAGATGTATTTTGAAGATGGAGACCAAAGGTTTTGCTGACTATTTGCATGTGTAATATAAAAAAAGATAAGCCAGAGAAATTTGAAGGGTTTGGGGATAGGGGCTTATTTTGGAATGGAAGGGAGTGGAATCAATTATTTGGTATTAGACAGGTTAAACTTGGGTAGTTTGTTTATGATTCAAGTAGAGACAATTTTTCATTGAATAAATCAATCACCAAACAACTGTTGAACAGTTGAGTGTAGACATGAAGGTAGAAGTCTGTGTGAGAGACATAAATCTGGAAACCATCCACACTATATGGTATTCAAAGCTCAGAGACTGAATGATTTCAGGAAGAAAGTGACAGAGTCCTAGGATACTTCAACAATAAGAAGAAACAAGGAAATATTTGGAAGGACCAATAAGGGTGGTAGATGAGAAGACAGTACAGTTTGCTTGAAGCCAGTTGAAGAAAGTATTTCTAGGGAAAAAGAGAAATCAACTGAGTTAAACACTACTGATAAGGACTTCAAAAACTGAGATGTGACTATTGGACCAGGCAATGTAAGTGACATTAACACACAAGGACATAATCTGTGAAGGTTGAAAGAAAGCACTAATAAGAAACTCAGGAAGGAACAAGAATAAAAATCAGAGACAGTTGAGTACAGAGTTGTTTTGTTATGAATGCGAGCAGAGAATTGGGCAGTAGCTGGTGGAGAATGGTGCTGAGATTGTGTCCTCATTTAGCAAGGACTCTGTTTAACATCTGACAGTACTACAGGGAGCCGTGGGCCCAGGTCATGCCTTACAGTGTATACATATCACCTGGCACTGATTCCACATTGCAACTAGAGTGAGATTGAACATGTTGTGCCTTCCTGTTGAGATGAAGACTGAAAAGTGTGCTGGAGCAGGTAGTGCAAGGTACCCAACTGTCTGACCATATTTTGATGGTTTTAATTTTATCTTTATGCTCTTATAAAAGCTGTCTTTTTTCCATATTGAATTATATTTAGACATATGTTTTCTGTATTATAAGAGGTGGTGTTTGTATATAGCAATGTGTGGACACCAATGGCATTGGCTGTGCTTTTATCAGTCTGTTTATAATGTGGCATATTATAAATATGATACATAAAGAAAGCTATGCAGGCGATACCATGCAAGTGAGTAAATGACCACTGGTTTGTGGTGCTTGTAGAAGTTACCCATCCTCCTTCTTCAGGAAAATAACTACAGTGGGGAAAATGGCCAGAGCTTTGCAGAGGTTAAAAGTTCCAGGCAAGTGATTATCTGGCTCAGTACAAGGCTGAACATTTAAGAAAGACATACGGTATCGCAGAGGCAATCCTTTGCAGAATCCCATCTAATCTGTACTCAAAGGGCATGGTATTGGACATAGGCTTACAGCAATTCAAGTGGGTCATGATGGAAAGTAGGACCAGATAAATTTCATGTTATTTCAGTGTGATTTGGGCATAGCATAAATTATTTGAATATAAGGATTAAAAATTATATTCCAGCAGATGTGTAAAAGTTCTGAGTTGGTATTTAATCAGTGGGGAAATGCAGAGTTCGTTTTAATCAGCTTGTGAAGAGTTCCTTATAGGAAGTAGCATTTAAGATAATATGGGGAAAGTTATATTTTAGTAGTATTGAGTGTTTCAGGTACATTTAGAATTACAAAAAAAGAAAAAGTCATACCAGCATATTTTTTATTGAATATTTTAACAAATATCTAGTTAAATAACCATGTTGCTTTGAACAAGCCAGGTCATCACTCTGAGCCTCAATTTCCACATTTGTGAAATGATGAATCAGACTAAATAATCTTCAAAATAACTTTATCTCTCATATTTTACAATATAAAAGAACACTTTGAAGCTGATGGGTTTTGGTAATATAAGATATATATGTGAGGAAGGTGGGGAGACTAGATTTGGTGTATAATTCAATATATTGCTATGGTAAAAGTGTAATGTAATGTAGAGTGTTTTTTTTAATTAAAGACTGATGTAAGTGTGAGAGGATGTAAGCAAAAAGACAATCAAGCAAGAAACATAATATTTAACTTAGAGAGCATCATAGGGTCAAAGTGGGAAAAATAAACTAGTTCAGAGAAGCATATAAAAGAACCAAACTTGGAGTCTGAATTCAATCAAATAATTCATGGGAAGTGAAGGTAGTGAGAAATGTGCTGACAATGTACAGTTAACTTCTAAAAATGATTATAATAGTGAGGAAAAATAAGGGGTTCAAGCAAAAATGAAGAATTCTAACTCAATGTATTACATTTTAAGTACAAATGTAAGAGTTTTTTTTTTCAAGTGAATACACAGAATGTTCTTTCAACTCTGCCTAATTATTCATAAATGAATAGAACCAAAAAAGAAACTCAGATGAAACATAAGACGTGATTTTTGCCTGTGGTCTGTTTATTGAGCTACCCGTAAGGGTATTTCTATTGTAGAATACTTGGAACTCATTTCCTTGGTATCACTATGAAGAAGTGACCCCTATAGTTTATTCCCTACACTTTCTTATTTCCTTGCTCAGTCACCCCTGAAGAATGAATTCTGACTGAAAAGTCTGGCAGAAGCATAGTAAAATTCCTAGATCCCTTTGGGTGTAAGTCTGCCCAGAGAAGCATGCATTCCCATTGTTTTTAACCTTGTTAAGCTTAGCAGTACGAGTGCTATTCTTGAAGCTAGCCTTAAACTGGACCATTTGACTTTGTCTAGGTAGTGAAATTAGTCATATTCATTAGCGATGTGTTGGAAGTGCCCTTGAACAAAGCAAAAACAGCATTCACCAAATAACATTATTAGTACAGGAATATCTTTACCTTCATTTGTCTAAATTGTACAACTCCCAGCTGTTGCAATATCAGTCAGGAAAAGAAATGTTATGGTCGCAAACCTCAACATGTGTCTTTACCTTTGTTGATCTAATATCTAGTGTGGAGTGAGTTTTGTGGAATATCCACAGCTTGAATCAAATGGGCCCATTGGGGTCTCACATACCTAGAAAGGACCCAGTAGGCTCTGCTTCAAAGAAAACGTACTCTAGGCTTAACCATCATTTCATTTGAAGCTGTTTGCTCAACTCTAAATCCCTTTTTGCCTCAGCTCCCCAGCATGAAACAAAAAGAGAAACAGTACAGAAAGGGCATCTGAAAGAGATAGCACTATTACTTTTTTTGTCTTACCAGTGACATCTTTCTATGTCTGCTCTTAATAAAGCTTAATTTCTGCTTCATTTGTAGCC
Organism: Artibeus jamaicensis; assembly: GCF_021234435.1. Lineage (NCBI taxonomy): Eukaryota > Metazoa > Chordata > Mammalia > Chiroptera > Phyllostomidae > Artibeus > Artibeus jamaicensis. Next base: position 6,961,845 of record NW_026521954.1, read on the forward strand.
CAAGGCTGATCACGGACCTGGGCTGAGTACCTGTGTTTTCAAAGCAGCAGTTTTGAGTAATAGTGTATTTCAGAGGGGTGCCTAAGGTAGTGTGGGAAGGGTCAGAGGAATATTTTTTAAGGGTACATATACAGGAAGGAAATATGATACAGACACAGGCATGGCATGTTTCTGGAATGTTGAGGAGTCTATACTGGCTGGAGCCAGGAGAAATGTACAGGAAGCATGGCACCAGATGAGACTTGAGAAGTGTCAAGGCAAGGTCTGGCTGACCGTGAGTAAGATGACAGGGGCAATTGTTTGGAAATCAATCTTTATTGGGGGTGGGGGAGGTTAATAGATAAACCATTATAAACATTTCAAAAAACACAGATAATTTGTAAAAGCACCAAAAGTCCTTCCTTCTTGGTTTGCACTGTTCTATAATTTTCAGTAAGTTTCTGTGACTAGATTGATAGCATATCCTCATTTACAAAATGCTGATCAGTGACAGAAACTTCTAATCTTTAAATAGTGAATTTTAGTGACCTGTAAATCTAATATGAAAGGTGCTATAACGTTGCAGCACAGTGTGGTATTATGATCTAGTTTAAAATATTCAGTCCCATTATGCCTTTAAAATGTTCTTAAAATTAGGTTGATTATACATGAGCATTCACTGAATGAGTCCAAGAATATAAATGATTGCTTCGATGGCGAACTCCACCTTGAACGATTTCAGAAACTAGGACAGAGGAGAGTGATAAGAAGTTTAAAGTTTTCCCACCTCTATATAGGCAGCTGTCATTTCAATTTATATTCTTTGTATAATGGACAGTTAACATGATTTCTGCTGCAGCGCCAAGTTAGTATGGAATGTTTCTGGAGCCTTCCCATCATTCTAAACATACAGCACAGCCCTCTCTAGGGTTCACAGTTGCCACTTGTCACCTTTATATGCCAACCAGAAAGAAGCAGCATGCTTCATCACGGAACTATTTGAATTACATTTCCCTTAAGGACACATACTGTGTCAGTTGAATAAGACAAAGAACAAGATTTTGTGTTTTAATGCACCTGTGCATGTAGTTTGCACTGCATCACGAGTATCTTTTATGTCAGCTCAGATCCTTGCTGCTAACAAGGTTGCGTACTTTTATTTCATGAATACAATGATAAATATATAGCCACCACCATCAACTGTCTTGTTTTCTCATCATTCAGTACTTTTTGTATGTGGAGATAAAGTTTTATAGTATGTTCTGCATTAAAAGTGAATTATGGCACATCCTCTGCATTAGCATATAGTCTTAATTTTAGGCCATAGTATCAAAATGTAAATGCCTCAGAGCCTTTTCTTGAACCAATAACTTCTATCTGCCATTGTTATTTGCTTGTGCTCATAAAAAGAAAAAAATCTTTGTGCAAAAATAACATTGCCGTAGAGTAGGAAATAGTTATTTGATACTTAAGTTCAGCGGAAAATGTCATCGCCAGGTGTCGTGTACTTGAATGCATTTTATTATTTTTCAAAGTAGCATCTTTGGCAAGAACTTGCAACTTGCATATCCTGATGATATTAAATGAATATTAATATGATTATTAATTGATGATTCACATACTATCTTCAAATAACTGTTCCACAGCTTGGTTTTCTAAGACTGATTCTGACTTCACTCTGATACAGTAAGATCTCTTTAACTCTGTTTCTTATCAGAGATTAGTCACCCTAACATGTGAGCCCTATTGTAACACTTAGGGCCATTATCTGTGGTTCGCCCACAGCTTGATTCCAAATACCAATAAATACACCTCGTGAACTGTAGGAGTCAACATTCACCTTCCTCCTACCACACTTCTCTGAGCAATATTCTTGCAAATTTGTCTCTTCATGATGCTCAATGCAATACTTGGTGACAGAATGTTTTCAACCAGTTTGTCAGCTTACTGAAAATACACAAAAGAGAAGATCCTCCAAATGCAGAGAATGGATTACTTTTTGTCCCATATCATTTCATGAATCCAATGAGAAAAATGGCATGTGAGCACATCTGTTGTTCTGCTGGAATTAACTCTGTGCTCTCAGGCAGTTCTTCCCAGGTTCACTGCATAATCTGTATGTTCTCTTACCTACTGGACTGAGCTTTAACTGCTCTCCATCCCTAACAAGTGTGAATGAGCTCTTTGTAATGTGTCCCACTTCAACTTTAATTTCAGATATCATTTAGGAATCAGTATTTGAGGAATGTTTTCCTTAACTTCTCTACCTCACAATATTTGGTTTTACTGACATTTATAAGACAGTCGATTATAAATCACAAGTAATTATATGTTATTAATTTTGGAGTGTTTACTACTTATTTGGTGTTCATTAGTTGGTTTGCATAGTGAGTTCATGGATGTTTTAAGAAAGAAAGGAAACCAAGTTGATACATTTTATGTATCACTTTATTTCAGTCAGTTGAAATAAACTGATAAACTATTGATTCATTTAGGTATTCCATATTTAATATGTTTCTGTACACTAACTAATAGAAGAATCACATGGCTTACGAGGGTTAAAGTTTTGAGAATCATTCAGTTACTCATCCAGTCTCAGAATTTACCTAAGCAATGCTAAAATGGGTCATTGCGGTTTACTTCTGTGTTAGAGAAAAGTGCTAATGATGATTAATGTTACTTTCAGTGTCCTGTCTATTTTTAAAGAGTGACTTAAGAGAAGCCTTTCCATGGAGATTTGTTAATTTTGAGGACATATTGACTTTTAAAAAAATGCTCTCCATTCCCTTGTCAGTGTCCTTGAAAATTGCTTTCTTAGAGATATGTAACACATACAAACACACTGTCTCTAAGAAAGATAGTGGATATTGCAGTTTCTCCAACAATAATTGAAATTCAGAGAGTTTGTACACAAAAATGTTTAGCAGCATAACATTTGGAGAAAAACAGTGTTTTTGTAAATATTTAAAATATGATATTGTCAGTTTCCATTCTATAGGGCTTAAAGGAACTCCTTCTTTGTAGTTGTATCTGTCAAAGTGTAGTCAGAAATCCGGATGCTAGTCTTATAAAGAAGCTCTAGAGTTTGCCTAGGCTCTACTCAATTTATAATTTGGGACATCCATGCAAGTCATATAAGCAAATAGCAAAAGGTACAAAAGAGGGAGCATTGGCCTGCAAGTGACAAAGGGGGCAATGAGAAAATAAGTGAAAAGTAAAGGACAAAAGTTTTGTGTGTTATCTTGCATGATACACAAAATGTATAATGAATAAAAGGTTATCCCTGACTGGTGCGGCTAAGTTGGTTGGGAGTCATCCTACAAAGCAAAACATCACTGTTTGGATTCCTGGCCAGGACACATGCCTGGGCTGTGGGTTTATTCCCCAGCCTGGGTGCATATGAGAGGCAACTTATCAATGTTTCCCTTTTGCATCGATGTTTCTCTCTCTTTCTCTTTCAACCTTTCCCTTTCTTTAAAAGTAAAAGAACAAAATCTTAAAAAATGAATGAAAGTTTAGAAATTAAGGAAAATTTCAACATAGAATAAAATTAGGGAAGGAAATAAATTTAAACCAGGTTTCTATGGAATTATGAACATAGATAATGATACAATATGTGTATGTGTGATGAAATAAAAATGAGCAAGTCATATAATAGAGAAAGCACAATATTCATAACTCTATAGCATTTCATGAATGTCTACAACTGATTTTTTCAGTTCAAATATTCGCATGCTCACACACAAACAGAATGTCAAATTTTTATAAAGAAAGAAAAATGGAATTTCTACAATTAATTTTGCATTTGCAAATTAGCATGGTAGTAACCACAATTTAAATGAAAGTGTGAAGAAAGCTTGACAATGCACCAATAAACATTTTGCTAAGGTGTTTTGTTCATATATACAAATAGTGTTCAAAAAGCATAAATATAAATATAAATGTATAATACCTACATACATCCTCATAATTCCAACTTAATATTTCTAGAGAAACATAGTGTAAGCACGAACATAAACATATATGTCATAATTGGTGCTTTTCATTGAGAAAGAATTACTTTTCATAGCAGTCTCAGTTTGCTGTTTGGAGGAAGATTCTAGTAGAAACTGCTTGGAAGAAGCTGTTTCCTTAATTCACACCAGATGGCGCTATGGAACTTTTTCATTTCCTTCAGAGGCCAAGCAAAAATAAAAGTGATGAAATACAGTGAGAAAATATTGTTGAGTAAATTTGTCTCTGGCTTCTGTTTCACGAGGTCGCCTGACACTGTTGTTCAGTACGACACACAGGCACATGCCAGTCTAACGTGCTTCCCCTCTGCGTCTCCTGAAGTGTAGATAAGCACAAAACTATTAATCACCTCTCCTGAGAATTCCAGGAAAACCTGAGTTTAACTGACTTTCTAGGACATAAGTTATTACCTTATGATTTTTCTATCTACTTCATGGATCTTACCGAAATCCATCAACAAGGTATAACCACTAATAATTTTTCAATGTTCATATTCCTAGCATCATGCTTGCTTAGCTCGGTTGGACCTCATTGGACTACTTACTAATTTTCAAGTTGCACCAATTCCTTTCTTTCTCCCTACAAAGAAAATGCAGATAAAAATTAGATTTTCTGTACATTATGACTTCATTCCATTTATTCATTTTATATTTTCACAATATTTACGTATTTGTTTTTCTATTTTTTTCTACAGTGAAGGTGATAATGAATATACAGTAATTGCTTTTCAGTTGTATTGGTGAAAGCACTCCAAGTATGGTATTTTATGAATGATGAAACAAAATTCATATCAAAAGGACATTTGCTTCTGTTCTAATTCCCTTTTTTATTTTATAGTTTCTTTGGTGCTATTTTTCAAAAGAAAAATCTCAGGACATAATGGCATAAAAATCCATTTAGAGTGCTATGCTTTGCATTTAAATATGAATAATTAATTATAAATGTATTTTGCATGCAAAAACCAAGTAATATATCTTCTCATGTTTCTGTAATTCAGTTGTTTTCCTGATATTTATGTGGAAGTCTATCAACATCAGGTTTTTAAGAGGCTACCCAAATGAATGTACTTTTAAGAAATATCTTAGCAACATTTAAGATGCAAATATCATTTTAACAAATCATTTTTCTATACTTAATATACAAATAAAATTATATATTGCTGTGTACTATGTAATAAATTACATTAAGCGACTATTTAAATAAATATATTGAAATAATATTGCAATTATCAAATCCATAACTATACATAAATCAACTAAGAACCATGTCAAATATATATCCATTCACATCTAGTGGAGCCTAAGTGCCACAAATATCTTTGTCTTTTATGTATGTGCCTTAAAAAGTAAGAACTGTAAATATCTTTAAACCATAAAGAGACATGATAAATTTGACATTCTATAAATAGGGCTCTATGATGAGAACTTTTTAACATGCAGGAAAAAAGCATATGCTTACATGGATGTTTTGGTGGAACCAACTAAAGGTTACGTGAGAAATAAGTTAATGGACTGAAGTTTATAGCTCTGTGTATAACTGTCAAATCTTTCTGTAAATTACCTTTCTGTTGCGCTGGCTGGAATGCAAAAAATCCAATAAACTGTTAATAAAAATGGAAAGGTCATATGCAAATATCAAAGATCTTGAAAATGAACCAGAAAAGATGATAGTTTGCAGAAAAATATCATTTCATAATCTGTTTCACTGTATTCTAAGTGTGGTTTGGATTGCAAAGTATGTTTCCAAGAAAAAAAAAGAGTAGGGAAATTTTCTCTTAAAAAGAGATTAGTTTTCCATCTGAAAAGAGGAGTTTCAGTACTAATTGGCTGTTGGTTTCTGCAACTTCAGAAGAACTGCAAACAATTAGACGCTTTTATATTTTCTCTGATTAAGCAAACTCTTAATAGGGCCTCATGGAATTATTCCAGAAACAGTGAGAGAGCGAAATCTGTGGAGGGCGTGTGTATGAGATGGAAGGTTCGTTGCTTCGGGGTCTTCTGTCTGCAGCCAGACACCCCACGAGGCAGCGCTTGCCAGCCTGGTTTTAAGCTTGCAAAGAATTAGGACCTGGAAGAACTGGAGCAACAGAAACTACACTTTCCTGCCCTACTCCATTTATCCAGAGACAGCACAGTCCTTTTAAAGCCAATTTGAAAGTTGTAGCCTCATAAAGAGAATGTATTTAGGCCCAGGGAGAAGCTGAGTTTGCACACATGCTGCTTTTGATGAAGCCACGCATGGTGCCCTTGATCTTCTGTGTCTGCGTTTGAAGGGCTTTTGTGGCGCCTGGAAAAAGTCCTTGGTCCAAGGGCAATGAAGGGTTCGGTCTCCTAAATAGGTCCTTGAAAGAACAATTTTCCCCCTTTTCTTCCTTTTAAAAAAATTTTAACAGTGTCTAACTGTAAAATTATTATACAGAAAGAACACAGAAATCAAGTTTCACCAAGAAAATGAAGTGATGTGTGGCATCGATGACTAGTGCAGTCTTTTAGCTGAGGGGACAATTGATTCTCTATGATTTAGGCATATACTCAGTTTTCTTTAAATGCTCTAAATTATTCACTTAGAGCAATGAATGAATAGATCAATTTATTTATTCCAATGCATCATGTTTTCCTTAAATGATCTAAATTATTCATCAAAAGTAGTGAGCGAATGGATGAATTTATTTCACTGGAAACATATAGCAATAAAGATAAGATATCCAAATAAATTAGTTATGTTCCCGTTTGATGTAAGTTTGCTTTTTTCACTAATGAAAGGCTGGAAAATATGCTTGAATAACAGTGAGAGAAACCCAGAAAGGATCCAAATATATACCCAAAGGGGATTTTAAATTTCTAGAAAAATTCCTTCCAGAAGACGTTATTTAGCATATTTAAATAACATTGGCTTAAGGTCAGATTTAAACTAAAAGCCCTTTCAATGTAAACCTTTCTGATTCCTTGTGATCACTTTTCAATTAGACAATGAAAAACAATTTAGTGGCTACTTAGCTTAATTGGTTTGCTTCTGCGTTTTGACCTCCAGGAGTCCACTTATTCTATGCAATATGCTTGCACAATTATATTCCTCTTTACAATGCATGTTTCCCATAATTTTGAACAAACTGTCTGATTCAACCACTGTTAATACTTGTTACTCCTTTCTTCCTTTAGGAGTGTAGGGCTCAAGATGTTGCTTTTAAATTCTTGCATTAAAAGAAAACTAATTTCTTATTAATAGGAAAAGACAAGTCAATCAGTAAATGAGGCTGCCATTTATTTGCATAGCTTTGCTACATGATGTTATACAGAATTCCATTTAAAAACATTAAATAAAATAGTACAACAAGAAGTTGTTAAATACTTAGTTAATATACTAATACCAGACACAAAGATACAGACTTGATCAATTACATATTTTGTTGTAATAGAATGTATTTCTGTTTCTGTCTGTGTTTGTGTTAGAATTAAGTTTAATAGGTCATCAATTTATACTTAGTTGTATGCATTGCAATACATTTCATTAAGTTGCATCCAACTAGGTATATGAAAAAAATCTCAAATACGATATACATTTAAAAGCAAAATCAGTTTCATATGAATTTTGATCTCAGTTATCTAAAAGCTTTCGCGATGAAAAAATAATTTGGTGTTACTGAGAAAAGTTATCTAAGGATTCAATTTTCTTGCTATGGTTAGATACAGAATAGTAAGTGGCATCTCATGTTGAACAATATAATTTTCAAAAATCTGATATTTTCTAAGCTTTTGTTACTGAAGGTCATTTTACCTTATTTACCTCAACCTCATTCATTCATTCATACATCCATTCATTCTTTCATACAGCCAAGCATTGAAAAGGGAAGTGAGACAAGCCCTCCCCAGAAGGAATATGCGGAGCTGTAAAGCAGATAAGTTCTCCTCTACAGAAGAAACAATAATTATTCAGTGTGACAAGTCTCCTCTCTCAGACCCATAAGCTATTTTTTAAAAAAGTATTAAGTCTTAGCATAAATGCTACACGGGATTTGTACTTTCTTTTTCTTTTATAGACATAAAAATGAGTCCACTACATCTACAAATTTCAGGAATTAGAGAAGTCATTCACTTTCAGGGACCTCTGTTTTTCCACCTCTAGAAGGGAGTGCTTCCAATGGGTCAAATTCTAAATTTAAAAAAATACTCTTTTATTATTTTATTACATTTTGAGGTCATATTGCTTCTTAGGATAGAGTTGATCATTATCATCTCTGTCTCGTCCCAAATTACCCAGACCTTTCCTGAAGCTTAACTTTGTTCCTGCAATTAGACTTATCAACACCCCCATTCTTTAAAAAAAACAAATAACAACAACAACAAACATTCTTGTATATCTTCAGCTCAGGTTAATTTCTTCCAGCTTTCCGATCATTTGGCGTGAATTGTAATTTGTATTTCAATTCTAACATCTATGTTATGATTTTACATGTTTTTCTATTTCAATCATTTCTTATTTTCAATTACAGTTGACATACATTATTATATTACTTCCAGGCATACACTCCAGTGATTAGACATTACATGATTTTACATTTTAATTGTTCTTTCTTGCTACATTGATCTGTCTATATGGTATTCTTATGGTTACTTTACTTGTGTGCATTTTACTTTTGTTTATTCGTGAGGCTAAAGTCAGACTATATTACAGTTGACATTCTCCAGCTTCTAGAACCAAATAAACCTCAGTTCAAATCTCAGTACAGCTCCTTGACAAGTAGTATGTGTTTAAGGAAAGTTGCTTAATTTCTACATAGTTGCTTAGATTTTATATTTAACTAGCTTTTCATGTAAAATCAGAATTACAGAGATGAACATTCCAATATACTTATATGATAAAAAGATCTTAGTGCTATTGATTAGGTAATGACTTTTCTATAGTACGCTAGTCATATTTCTTGGTCTCCCAGAGTTTTGTTTCTGTCACGGAAGATCCAATTAAATATTTTTTCCTGTCTGGCTCTTCTAATTGCGTATCATCAGTGCTTCCTTCTATCAGAAATGTATAAAGTCTGAACGACGTGAACTGGTACAGATGTGTAACATGCAAACACTGTCTGCATCCAGGAGGTTGTTAGCTCCAACGTGAACCAGTCTGTCTTCACACCAGTGCTCCTGGTCTTCAGTTGCTTTGGTATTGGAAGGATTATCGCAATTTGGGAAAATATGCATGGTTCATTTCAAAAAAGTAAACTAACAATGCCAGGCCCATGAGATTTTTTTCTTATCCTCTCTTAGATTCTTATGCAATCCAGGTATAAATACTTACCTCTTCATTCTCACTGAAGCTCTTTGATGATAGAAAATTAATGCTAGTATTTCTGAAGGTTTGGCTGAGGATAAGTGTGCTTGGATACTTTAAAATTAATTGCTGATAGTACAAAAGAAAGTAGGGAAAAGGATGTTACTTTAAACTTTTCTTCTTGTTATGGTTTCATCATAGTAAAGTAGCTTATGAGCCCTTTTGTGGCAAAGCAGACATATTAGACTCATAACAACAGCAGCAGAAATGTTCTCTTTCTTTTAGCTATAGATCACTAGCACTGCGTGCTTTGAAAAATAGAGGTGAGGCAAATACAAACCTGTTGATTAAAAAAACAATGCAGAACAGAGTCTAGGGACTATAAGAAGAAAAGATAAAGCTGCAGTGACATGATGAAGTCAAACTGCTTCCTACATACTCTGGCTAATTCTATGTCAGACTATACTTAGCAGCAACCATCAGGCAGAGCAATTATTATGGCAAGACGATCAGATGAGTGGGGGAAATAGAATGCCTTGTATTTGCCCTTGAATATTAGAGGGATCCTTATGTACATTATGTACACTCTTTTACATTCTGGAAGCAGAATCTCTTAACCCCCCAAGTTACTCCAGATATCATTTTAGAAACGAGGTCCATATTTGCCTAGCTAGATCATGCTGTGAGACTAATATCAGTATTTTCTCCATAGTCTGTTCTGTCTTATACCAACTACTGAAGCCTCAATGGTTACTGATTTACCTATTGCTCTTCTGGCTCTGCTTCAGGCTGGGACTTCTAGCATGAAGCCTGCGTATGAGAGTCCATAAAAAGATTCTCCCCTCATTCTCATGGCATCCAAATAGGGGAAGATGGACCCTTCCTGTAACTGTTGCTTGCATGGATGACAGCTTTGGAATTGCAAAAGAAGCTAAATGTTTTTACCAGCTGACAAATACGAAGCAAGTGTAACCAAAACCAGGTCTGGCTGTCTGCCACTATGAAAGCCAATACTCAAGAGGCAGGTGCTGAAGTAGTTTATTTTCAGGTGCAGCCACCTAGAAGATGGGGACTCAGGTCTAAAAACTTATCTCCGCCCCTCGGTGAAGGCAGAGGTTTTTTATAATGAGGGAGAGGGGGACAGAACAAAGAGATCAAGGGAGGGGTTGAAATGTTCTCTACATGTAGATGAGCACAGTCCATGCCTGTAAGGCAGGCGATGGTCCGGTGTGCATCATCCTGGTTTGGTCATCCTGGCTTCGTATCATTCAGACTCTGCAGCTGAAGTTCAGCAAATCTCGGGCACCTGGGGTGCCTGAGCACAGGGGCCTGTATCTTTTGAAGTTAGATCCTAGGATTCTTAGGTTACAGATGGGGAGAGAAAGACCCAGTCAAGAGGCTCTCTCCCCCACCTGCGTTTTTGTCTCCCTCACAAGAAAATAATTCATATTAGAGACAAACATGTCTAATGGAAATGAGATAGTGAGTTTATTTAGGAAACACACATGAGCACAAAGGTACAAGCAGGCACCCAGTTAGTCTAAGTGTCCCAAATGTAGGGGAAATAAAGTTGTTAGTAAGTTTGTAAATTGAGTTGAGGCTACAAGTGGATACTTAATTAGCCCAGCTGTTTGGGATTCAGGGGTTATATACCTTAACTAGCTTCTAAGTTCCCTGCTTTGGGAATAATGTACAGTTTCAAAGGCTTTCTTTCTCAGTAAAGATTCTTTGTCTTAGTGAAATTGTTACAGAGGCTTCCCTTCTCATCATAGCCCCACCTCTTCCTCCTGTGCTATTTTGTCTGCAATGTTCAGAACACCCAGTAATCTCAGAAAGATTTTACTCAGCACCGTCTCAAGGATTCTCCCCTCCTCCTGGGCTATTTTGTTTGCAGTGCTCGGGACGCTCCACAATCTTCTCAAACCAAGCTCAGGGTCTCTGAGTAAACTGTGGAGACATATTTTCCCTTTGCTTCCAGACTGCTGTATTAGGTTCTTCATTAGATTGCAATGGCAAGGGCCCTGCCTTTATTTCCCCTCTGGCCACTCATTCCAGCTGCTACCTAACGTTTGTACAAATAAGCTGTTAATCTACCAGCCACGTATTAGTCAGTCAGCATTTACAGAAACAATGTCAAAAAAAAAAAGGTAAGGTGGGTTACAGTTCCCTACTGTTAGACAATTTTCCATGGTTATACGAGTACTGTTTTCTGCATTTCAGTGTTTTGAATGGGATGACTAGACACACTTATTTAATTTCTTCAGTTTATTGAGAACTTACCATGGGCTTATACTGAACTAGACCAAGGGGAAAAGGTAAACTAGAGCTTTGGTTGCCTGTGCTTCCTTACATAAACAAGGATAGAGCTGAGCACATGGAGATGAAAGAAAATTGATATGAAGTCACACTTACACTTAGTGTAACTAAGTCTTAGCACACTTAGTCTAACTATCGACATGGTAATGATAATACATGGATATCAGTATATTTTCTTATTTCTGTTCATTGACAGCCAACTGAATGAGGACAGAAACTGTAGTGTTGATTTTTGAAGGCCCAATATGTGTTTAATCGTTGATGCATAAGAATTAGTCAAAATACATTGGTGAATGAAGACTGCTACCATTTTCAGTCTAATGTTTTCTACGAAATGTTATATTTTAATGAGTTTTATCAACATGGATGAATTTTCTTCCAGAAATATTTTTTAAAATATTAAACATATTTTAATCCTTAATCAATTTTTATGCAGTTAAATATTTTCATTTTGCCCCTTTTTATGGGAACAATGACTTTAATTGCACACACAGAAAAAAAGCAGTCCAATATTATTGTTGTCTAATTATTTACCAATTATAACCCTTGGCCATTCTTAAGTTTCCTTTTGGGCTGTAACTATATTCCATTTTTCCTAGCCCAAATTTTTCAAGAATATTTTGTTATTTTTTTCAATGGTATCAATTGTTAGCATAGACAAAAATTAATGACCACTGGCATTGTAACAAAGGTCTATTTTATTTAATGTCTGATGCAATTATCAATTATAGTAAAATAAAATTATTTGTCTGGCACTTCTTTAAATTTTGTCTTGATAGCATCACTTTAATATAACTGAAAATATTTCCCATCTTTTTTGAAAGGATAGCATTTCCAGGCATCTAGTCATGTAAACAAGAAAAATAGGCACCATTCTTTCTAACCTTCTTCTAACTCTGACTCCCTTATCTAATGCATCAATAAATCTCTTGGAATTTACCCTTGAAGTATATTATAAGTAAACCCACCCTTTATAGCTGGCTGTATCTTTGCTACATAAGCACCCAAAATGTTTTGGCTAAATTACTGTAATAGTCCACTTTTTTATCTCCTCCTCTTATCCTTTCTACTCAGTTTACACTGAACTCAAAGCCTTTTTTCCCCAAAAGAATTCAAATTGATTATCCTACAACTTACCACACTTCAAAGATTCTGAAATGTCAGTTGGTATCAATCTTATCTGAACTGATATACATTATAAAATATGAAAGAAAAGCCTAAGTGAAATGCATTATTGAGGTTCATGTGAGAATACTGTTAACAATAACTCTCACTATTTTTCATTACGCATTTACTGATCACTTAAGAGATCATTTTATTTCTGACTTTAAAGTCAACAATGAGTGTGCAGGTATGTTTATGAGGGAAACCAAAGTTTTGCCACCCAAAATGTGCCTTTTGGTATATCGATTTTGAGCTGGTTATTAAGAGTCAAAAGACTCACAAAGAGCTTTCCCTCCTTATCTGCTTAAAGGAATTTAGATTTACAGAAAACTGTTTAAAGGAAGAGGGCATCATCTTACCATCATAATATAAACTAAATGTTGCAGACAAGGAAAAATCTAACAAAGCCTGTTTGTTAGGTTTCCCGGTGTCCTATCGTTTCTAGGTGACCAAGCAAGAATTTGTTTACTGCACATTTGCTCTTTCTCATTTACCTGTTCATTGTCTGCTTTCCTTTTGAAACCCCAGAATCCTGCCTCCTTCTCCTTAGTCCAGAATGGCCTATAAACCAGAATTGCTCAGTGTCTCCTCGGGTCTCATATTTTCATGACACCTCTATGTGTATATCCATGGTAAATTCCAAGCATTTTCTCCTGTTAATCTGTCTCATGTTAATTTGATCATTACCCCAGCTAGAAGAACATAGAAGGTTTTTTACATCAATCGCCTGGGAGTAGTGCTGTAAGAAGGGACAACTGCCTCTCTTCCTCTCTGTTATCTGCTGGGCAGCTGTGAGGAAGCAACCATGCATGAATGAGTCTTTATCCACATTGGCCATATTGGCGTCCAGATCGACAATGCTTGCAGGGATGCAGGGAGCTCTACTGCCTGAACCATGGCATGCAGCCCAAAGGCCAGGTGCCAAGTGACAAGACCACTGAGGGGGAGATGACTCATTCAACACCCTCTTTAGTGAGACAGGTGCTGGCAAACAGAAATGTGTCCAGGACAGTGTTATTGACCTGGAACCCACAGTCATTAGTGGTTTTCACTGGCACCTACAGTGAGTTCTTCCAATAACTATGCCTGTGGACACCACACCATTGGCAAGGAGGTCATTGACTGTGTCTTACACCTAATTCAGAAACTGAGCAACCGGTGCCCAGGTCCTCAGATGCTTTCCACAGTTTAGTAGTAGAATTGCCTCAGGATTCACCTCCCTACTGGTGGAAAGTCTCTCTGTTGATTATGGTGAGAAGTCCAAGCTGCATTTTTCTATTTATTCAGCTCCCCAGGTTTCCACAGCAATGGCTGAGCCCTCCAAGTCCATCTTCACCATCCACACCACCCTGGAGCACTACAATTGTGCCTTCATGGTTGACACTGAAGCCACATGCAACATCTGTCATAGAAACCTCAGTATGGAGCTCCCGACCAATACTAACCTGAACAGGTTTATAGGTCTTATTGTGTCCTTTGTAATTGCTTCCCTCAGATTTGATGGAGCCCTGAATGTCAATCTGATGAAATCCCAGATCACTCCAGTACCCTATTCCCAAATCCACTTCCCTCTGGCCACATATGTTCCTGTCATCTCTGCAGAGAAAGTCCACCAGGAACTGCTTTCTCTACCAGAGTCAGTAATGCATGCTTTGCCCCAGCCAACCAAATGGCAAAATGTGACCCTTACCACAATGTATACATAGCTTGCTGCTTGTTATACCACGATGATGTGGTCTCCAAAGATGTCAATGCCACTATTGCCACCATCAAGACAAAGTGTACCATCCAGTGTGTGGACTGGTACCCAGTGGGTTTCAAAGTTAGCATTAATATCCAGCTTCCCACTCTGGTACCTGGTGGAGACCTGGCTAAAACCCCGTGAGCTGTGTGCATGCTTAGCAATACCACAGCTAGTGCTGAGGCCTGGGCTCACCTAGAGCACACGTTTGACCTGTTGTGTGCCGAGTGTGCCTTTGTGCACTGGGTGAGGGTATGGAGGAAGGTCCGTGGGGACATGGCTGCCCTTGTGAAGGACTGGGAGGAGGGTGGTGTGGATTCTGTTAAAGGAGAGAGTGAGGATGAAGGAGAAGAACGCTAAAGCTAAAATGTCAATAAGACGTTGCTTTTACAGAGAAACTTATCATGTTTCAAACATTGAAAAACTGTGGTCCCATCAGTTAGTTTGTATGTAGCAGTACAAACTCTCCTGCAGAATGACTAGCCTATGCTTCAAAACATGACGTTTTGATACAGACACAAACTATCTGTTTCTCTGATGGGTTTGAATACAGTGCTCCCTGTCTTAACTGGAAGAAAAAGGTAGGAGAAAAGGTATTTTTGACACCCATATTTACACATTAGTTTTCCTAACTAAACTTCGAGTTCAGGCATGACAATTATTACTGTAGACACAAGTACGAAAACTTAATGGTTCTTAAAATATATCTGTTGTCAGGCAGTTCTGTCAGCTCTACAGACTTAAAAATGATTAATTCTTATGGATTCCTTTGTGACTAGATGTAACTACTCTTATTACCTTCATATTCTCTTAATATTCTTTTATTTATTTATTTTAAAATATATTTTATTGATTATGCTATTACAGTTGTTCTGTTCCCCCCTCATTTCCCTCCACCCTGCACACCCCTCCCCCACCATTCCCCCCTTTAGTTTATGACCACGTGTTTCAAGTTCTTTAGATTCTATATCTCCCCTACTATTCTTGCCCTCCCCCTATCTATTTTCTACCTACCATCTATGCTACTTATTTTCTGTACCTACTACCCCCTTCTCCTCCCACTTCCCTGTTGCTAACCCTCCATGTGATCTTCATTTCTACGTTTCCACTCCTGATCTAGCTGTCCTCTTAGTTTGCTTTTGTTTTAGGTGTGGTTCTTAATAACTGTGAGTTTGCTGTCCTTTCACTGTTCATCTTTTTTTTCTCACCTACAAAGGAGTTCCCATCAGACTCTTAATATTCTTTTAACATATTTAGACACTGTACTTATATTACTTCTAATTTTTACTATTGGTAATTAGTATATCTTATCTTTTTTTCCCCAGTGCTCAGTCTGGCTCTTGGCTTATCAAATGTATAGATCTCCACAAAGAATTCGTTTTTAGTTTTTTAGAAATTGGCTTTGTTTTCTATATCACTGATGTTTAATAAAAATTTACATTGGTTTAATCATAGATTCACATGCCATTCTAGTAAATATTATAGAGGTTTCATGTACAGGTTTTTCATTCCCCCCTAGTGATAACAGCAGATTCACTATCCACAAGCAGAGAACAAAGAATATTTCTCTACAATGTATTCACTGCGGAAGCATCAGCCTCAGGAACCCTCTAGCCTCTGGCAATAAGAAGGGTATATTGGGCTCATGAGGACAAAAGGCTTCCAGGACCAGGCTGTTTGTTGCAGAATACCCCCTTCCTCTGGGTTATGAAACACCAGGTTGGGTGCTTATAGTCATGGGATGATCTACTGGCTCCTAGAGCTACAGCACTGTTTGTGGGTGGCAAAGGAATGAGTCTACTTGGGTCCTCCTCTGTTTATAGGTTGGTAGCTGGAAAACATTGAGTCAGGATCTTCTGTTGTTGAGTAAAACTCAAAACTCCCTAGCCTTATATGTTCTTCTGGACATGGGATTCCAAATCAGTTCACTTTTATCTTTTTACCCTTCATAATTCTACTTTTTTGTCTCTTTCATTGCTTTCAGGGTTTTTAATTTTACCTAGTGGAAAAGAGCAGGGAGAAATGTAGTTATGCTATCTCTGTGGATTAGAAGTTTCTATTTGTTGACTTTTTCTCTGAATTTTATTATTGTTATTCTGCCTACCTTATTAATAATTTGACTGCATTATTTACTTTCTTACGGTGAAAGCTGAGGCTATGAGTTTGAGACCTTTCACATGAGGTGCTAAGTGAAAGGTAATTTCAATTAAGGTTGTGAAATCTAAAATTCAAAATTCACTTTCCAGAAGTTTATTTTGAAAGTGTACTTGATACTTAGGAAATATTGGCAGGTGTTGTTGGAATTCATAGTCGTATGTAAGAAAAAGAGCACAAAATATTATATTGTCATGATAGAAGCCAGAATGACAATCCTTTTTAAATGTGGGTGAAATCTCACCACTCTTCTGCTCAAACTGCTGCAGTGTTATGTCACTCAGACATAAACGTTAAATCCCACACAATTACCTGAACTTCTTAAAAAGATGCTCTGAATCCCCACTCTTTTCTCTGAACTTATCTAAAATGACTCTCCTGTTACAAGGTCTGCTCTGATCATACTAATGTTCTTGATATTCCCCAAGTACATACAGAGCTCCCACCTGCAGAGAACCTTTACCTTTCAGGTTTCTGTGCTTGAGATTCTCTTTTCCCACAGAATGTCATGACTCTCACTCACCTTCACCTCCTTTAGACTTCAGCTTAAATGTCTTTCTATCAATGTGGCTTTCCCTGATGGCTTGGTTTAAAATAGTAATGGCCCAAACTACCAATAATGGTGCCTTTTATATGCTTTGTTTTTTCTTCAGAGAACTTATAAAAATTAAAAATATTTTCTATGTTTCTTCTTTGTTTGATGACTCCATGTTTCCTCATAATAGAATGTAAGATCACTTAAGTTTTTTACCTTTATATCATTGCTGCCTCTTCCACATGAGGTGCAGTGATGCATATACAATAAATGCCTTTTGACAACAAGAAGATAGAAAAGAAGGCAGGGGAGATGAAATTAATTAAGGGAAAAGAGGGGAAAGAAGGATAAAAGAAAGAAATAAAATGGAGAGAAGGAATAAATGATTGAAGAAAGGGAGAAAGTAAATAGACACACATCACAAATATGGAGGTAGAAAATCATATTCTTTCTTATCTGAAGCTTATGATCACTGTAGCTAAATTTTAGATCATGTTGATATGCTGTTTGTAAATATACTTAAAACTTTCACATGCCTCTATTGTATCTTTTCAACTTGAAGAGAATAGGGGGTCTGGTAGGCACTGTTGTTGAAGCTGTCCATTTGAATAGGTTCCCTGGAGGCAGATTCTGAAATGAAGACTTTCACACAGATGGTTGGCTAAGAAGAGGCAAAAGAGATATACTTGTAAGAAACTGAGGCAGGAAACACTGACTGGACAGAGGCTACCCATTAATATCCAACAGAGGCCTCAGCCAACCACAACTGGAAGTTCTGGAGCTGTGATATCTCTTCAGTGTCCCTGGGGCTGGATTTGTACACTCCTCACTCAGATATTGACCACAGGTTGACTCTGGGAGGGAAATAATCTTGAGTTAGGTTCTGGGAGGATGAATGCATCTCCTAGTGCAGCTGATACTCCCTTTGTTCAGGGACAGATGTGTCAACCTTGCCACGGATTTTGAGCAGAGCAACACAATGGGATATCCATTCTATTTTGTGTTATTTTCCAGCTTTACTGAACTATAAATGACACATAAAATTGTACGTTTAAACTTTACAGTTAATTTTGTACCTTTTTCTGTCCTTGCACCTGAAGTGAATCTCTTGTAGGCAGCATATATTTGGGGCTTGCTTTTTATTCATCAATCATGTGTGTGTTTAACTATTAAGTCCCATATCATAGTTGTTTATAAAAGATCACTTATGCTTATTTCAAAGAATGTATTGTAGAGAATCAAAACCAGACACATGACATATATACACAAGGTGAGAGAATTTCATCTTCCTTGGCAATGACACTAAGAAGCAATAGATTTTATTGGATGAATTACAGATATGTTTGTAGTTAGAGAAAAATTAATTGCTAAAAGATTTATAGGAGGGTAGGAGAAATATTATCCAAGAGCAAATATACTATGGCCTAAGAAATTGTAGGCTCCTGGTAGAGTTTTTGAAGAGGGAGAGTATTCTCAGACTGAGAAAGGAGTGGATATTGTGAAATATCAATAAGCCTTGGGGCTTATGTTAAGTTTGACGTGTATGCTAAGCATCTAAAATAAGATATGAAGTGGGCATTTGAATATGTTTATCTGAAATTTTGTAGAAAATTCAAGCAGTGTTGAAGATTCAGAATAGATTTAAAGATTAGTTATTTTTAAACCCATACCTTTCTTGTGTGCTTGCTGCAAAGCATGTAGATACAATAATGAGGGGGAACCCGTGGTGCAGCCAAACTTGTAAGTCAGAAAAGACAGAAATGCTAATCAAAGAGGAAGGAAAAGAACTGTCAATAAAGTAGAAAAAAACTTGAAATGTGTACAAAAAAGGCCAAAAATGAGAAAGTTAGCTATCCCTTTTCTCAACTAGGTCAGTGCTTTAAAATATATGTAAAGATAATTGAACATTGGTTCTAGAAAGCTAGACATAAGGGGCACAATTTTTAAAATCTAAGTGGAATTATAGGGAGAAATAGAAGGAAATTGCCACTTAGACTATAGAAAAAATTATTTAAAACAGTAATCACACACACATGCACACACAATCAACACAAAACCAAGGCCCTGAGATACAGAAGTACAAGGGAAAAGAAAATGTAGCTCTTGCATGAAATGTCTTTAAGGCAATCAGTCATTAGAAGAAACCCAGCAGTGAAGTTACGATAAGTGGAAAAGGTAGCAGGAACATATAAGACATTGAATATATGGGGAATTTGTTGATAAGAAAGGAATTTTGCAAGAGGAAAGTGTGGGGATTTTTATCAGACAATTGGCTATACAAGACCTTGTGCTAATGAGGATCTGGGTTGTATCAGTTGTTATTAAGGTAAACAGGTATATGAATTATAACGTTCCATGGAAATGCATGCATTATATGAGGAATGCATTTAGGGAATTAACAAATGGAGATTTAGGTTATAGATATTGATTACCAAGTTATATTTCAAGTTATACTCAACTCTTTTGTGAGATCTTCTATAAGCCTCTTTTGGCTTAGTTTTATATGTCCCAATATTGTCTTATATGTTTATATATTGTCTTATATGTCCTATATTGTCTTGTCTTACATGTTCCTATATTGCTATATATATACATATTTCCATTCTTTCATTGTTCTGTGTTTTCAATGTTCTGTTCAAGTGTCTTTCTCTCCCATTACATCTTTGAGAAAAGAGATCATATATTATATAACTTTGGATTCTGAGTAGGTACAATAGTGCTTATGAAGAAGATGAAAGACACTAGAAATTTATTAGTTGATGGCATTAATTTACTTCAAACACCTAAAGGGAAAAATATTCAAGTGTCATTCAGAGGCTCAGAATGATATTTTCTTTGTAGATTTCTTAGTAAGAAAAAAGAATCACCTTTCAGTTTATCTAGTCTTTATCTCTTTATGCTTGAAAAACAAACAATTTATTTGTAGGCAGGAAAGTTGAGAACAACCTAAGTATTTCAATCAGAGAAAAATTAATATGGGGAGTTGGTTACATGGATGATTGAAGACAAAAGGAACACTATGTAGGAGAAAGAAAGCAGAGATTAGAAACAATAGGAAACACTACCAGTCCTAAAACAAGAGGGACACATGAAAGAGTGATGTTATGAGAGCCCTGAGGCTGTTAGTCTATAGAAAGAGCTAAACCTCAGCAGGAGCTGAGGTACAGAGAGAAGAGCTAATTTGTAGGAGAGAGAATAATGGGAAGGGAAACTAATGCCAGTGACACCCCTGGAAGCAGACAGAAAGAGCATAGTAACAGTCCTTCTGCTTTCCCGCACTTAACCCTTTACCTCCTGTGTCCTACCATGGGCACTCGGACAATTGTGTTTCTACAATGCTGCGTGAAGCAAGAATAGAAAGTGTTAGGCATACATCTAAAAGGAAATAGACCAATTACTGGTGCACATGATTAAGTAATGGGAATTCAAAGATAAATCTCTCAACTATGTCTCACTAAAGAATAAAAGATGATGACAAAACCTTTATAATTTTGTTAGTAATATGGAACAACTTGCTGAAACTGCATACACTTGGACTTATTTGGAAGTGCTGTCCATTAATTCATAAATTTGTATCAGTACAGAAAAATTTATGACAAAACATCTCGATTTCCTCATTTGATTCATTAGAAGAAAAATCCATTCTTTCTATCTGATATAGAAAGAATCATATTAAGGTGGTAGAGTTCACTCACTTTTGACGGCATTGGAAGCAACTGATTGAGCCAGATTTCTAGGCTCAGAGCAGTACTGTACACCATTTTCAGTTGGAAATTACCCATTTGATTCTGTTACATGGAAATGATGTTAAACAATTTAAGTAATAGCAATCAGAATTAATGAAAATGTTTTCATTAAATTCAAATTCACCAAAAACATTATCACTGGAATCATGTTTCCTCAGCCAAAGAGACACTTTATTTTCAATGTTTTTCTCTAATAATTTTTACATAAAATTACATAGAGTAAGTCAAAATATCTCCAGTGTATTCATCCAACGATTTCCTAATTGAGGATTGGGTTTCAGTTCATTTTTCTTTCATAAGAGGATATATCTGTTTAAAAATAGAGGAGAAAATGTCTTCAGCTAAACCTCACCACAAATGTTTACTTCTGATTAATAACTTGATATTAGTGCATATTTTCCCCCTGAACTCTGCAGTACTTTTGGCAAATCAAATGCTATTTTTCTGTTATTGAACAAACAGTAAATCAGACTGGTAGAGGACAGTAGCTGAAACCATATGAACTACTAAATTATAATGCATCTTAGCTTTCAGCACCTTCTTGGGTTTATCCAATCAGAGTTTTTCAGGCAAAGACAAAATGACTTGGGGCAAGCAATAGAAAAGTAGTCCAGAAGGTGGAAATATTCTGTGCAAGCACCTAGAGTTAAGACAAAGCAAGTTATGTAAGGAACAACCAGTGATTCTATGTAGGAAAAAAATATTGAGTACTAACAGAAATTTGACAAAATATAGGTCCAGTGTGTTAATAAGCACTGGGATTGGGCACCTTTTCATGAGAGTGGTGTGATTTTACTGACTTTTTCAAAGAGAAAGAAGTGATTAACATTTTATTCTATAACATTCTTGCCTTACTGTTAAGAAAATATTGATAGGGTACATGGCATTAAGTTGAAGGGAAATAGAGGAAGTCAAATGTCTTCCCAATTGTCCTTGATAATGATAGTAATTCCTGAGTTGCTCAGAGGTCAATGGATTTGAGAGAATAAGTATGATTTAGTAGCCATAAAGAAGAAAGCCAAGGTCAATTCAAGATGGTAGGGAAGCAAGTAGAAGTCACACTAACCTTCTCCCAAAACTGGAAAAGAAAAATGAGATGGACAAAACCTTAACCAGACTCATCAAGGAAATAAGAAAAAGGGACTCAAATAAATAAAATCAGAAATAAAAGAGGAGAATTAACAACTGACATAAAAGAAATTCAAAAGACTCTAAACAAATATTATGAACAATTGAATGTCAACAAATTGGAAAACCTGGATGAAATGGATAAATGCCTAGAAACATACAATCTTCCAAAACTAAATCAGGAAGAACCAGAGAATCTTAATAGATAGAACCTCATGAAACTGAAGCAGTAATCTAAAAACTCCCAACAAACAAAAGCCCTGGACCAGATGGCTTCACAGGAGAATTTTGCCAAACATTTGAGAAGAACTAACACCTCTCTTTCTCTAACTATTTCATAAAGTTCAAAAGGAAGGAAGGCTAATTTTACAAGGCCAGTATTATCCTAATTCTAAAATCAGATAAAAACACTACAAAGAAAAAATATATAGGTCAATATCCCTGATGAACATAGATGCTAAAATCCTCATCAAAATATTAGCAAAGCAAATATAGCAATGCATAAAAAACATCATACACTGTGATCAAGTGGGATTCATCCCAGGGATGCAAGGTTGGTACAACATTCACAAATCAATAAATATGATTCACCAAATAAACAAAATGAAGGATAAAAGTCACATGATCATATCAATAGATGCAGAAAAAGCTTTTGAAAAAATCCAGCACCCATTTATGATCATAACTCTCACCAAAGTGGGAATAGAGGGCACATACTTAAACATAATTAAGGTCATATATGACAAACTCACTTCCAGCATCATACTCTACAGACAAAAATTACAAGCATTTTTTTTTAGATTAGAAACAAGACAGGGATGCTCACTTTCACCTCTATAATTCAACATAGTACTGGAAGTTCTAGCCACAGCAATCAGACAAGAAAATGAAATACAAGGCATCCAAATTGGAAAGGAGGAAGTAAAACTTTTTTTTGGGGGGGATGCAGATGACATGATGCTATACTTAGAGAATAACAAAGATTCTACCAAGAGAATACTAGAACTGATAAATTAATTTAAAAAATAGCAGGATACATAATTAGTATCCAGAAATCAGTTGCATTTTATATGCCAATAATGAACTAATGGAAAAGGAAATTAAGAAAACCATATCATTCACAAATGCTTCAAAAAGAATAAAATACCTAGGAATAAACATAACCAAGGATGTAAAAGACCTGTAAACAGAAAATTATAAGACACAGAAAATTTCTCTCTGAAGAGAGAAATTGAAGAAGATACAAATGAAAGCACATACTGTGTTCATGGATAGGAAGAATTATCAACATTAAAATGTCGATACAACTCAAAGCAATCTATATATTCAATGCAATTCCTATCAATATTCCAATGATGTATTTCACAAAACTAGAACAAATATTTCAAAAATTTATATGAAGCCAAAAAAGCCCCATGTAGCAACAGCAATCCTGAGAAAGAAGGACAAAGTTGGAGGAATCACAGTGCCTAGTATCAAACTATACTTTAAGGCCATAGTTATGAAAACAGCCTGGCACTGACATAAGAATAGACACATAGATCAATGGAACAGAATAGAGAACCCAGAAATAAACTCAGAGCTTTAGAGTCAATTAATATTCAACAGAAAAGCAAGCACATAAAAGGGGCTAAAGATAGTTTATTCGATAAATGCTGTTGAGAAAATTGGTCAGATACATACAGAGAAATGAAACTAGATCACCTTCTTACGTTACACACAAGAATAAATTCTAATGGACCAAAGACTAAAATGTTAGGCCCAAAACAATAAAAATCCTAAAAGAAAACATAGGCAGCAAAATCTTGGGTATTGATTACAGAAATTTTTATCAGCTATACTTCCCCAGGGAGGGGAAACAAAGAAAAAAATAATACTATATCAAACTAAAAGTTTTTTCACAGCAAAATAAATCATCGACAAAATAAAGACAACACACAGAATGAGAAAACATATTAGCCAATACATTTGATAAGGGGTTCATAGCCAAAATTTACAAAGTACTTATACAACTCAACATCCCCCCCAAAAAAATGATTGAAAAAAGGGCAAAGGACCTTGGTAGACACTTTTCTGAAGAGGACTTACCAATGGCCAATAGACATATGAAAAGATGCCCAACATCACTAATTATCAGAGAAATGCAAATTAAAACTACACAATGAGATACCATATCACACCTGTCAGAATGGCCATCATCAATAAATCAACAAACAAAAAGTGCTGGCCAGGATGTGGAAAAAGGGAACCCTTTTGCACTGTTGGTGGGAATGCAGACTGATGCAGCCACTGTGGAAAGCAGTATGGAGATACCTCAGGAAATTATAAATGGATTTGCCTTTTGACCCAGTGATCTCACTTCTGAGAGTATATCTGAAGGAACCCAAAGCACTAGTTCAAAAGAATGTAAGCACCCCTATGTTCATTACAGTATTATTTACAATTGTCAAGATAAGGAAGCAGCCCAAGTGTCCATCAATAGATGAGTGGATAAAACAACTATGGGACATTTACGCAACAGAAGTCTACATGACCATCAAAAAGAAGAACATGTTACCCTTTGCAACAGTATTGATGATCCTAGAGGACATCATGATAAGTGAAATAAGCCTGTCAGAGAAAAACAAATACTGTATGATTTCACTCATGTGTGGAATCTAATGAATAAAATACAGTAACAAGCAAAACAGAGACAGACTCATAGATGGGGAGCAGATGACAACTACTGAAGTGGGTTAGGAAGTGGAGGGACTGAGCAAAAAGGACTCGTGTACAAGAACCACCATGTGGTGATTGCTGCAGGAGGGGTGGAAAAGATACAGTATCAATTAAATTTAAAATAAATAAATAAAAGAAAGCCATGACATTCATTGATTAGATAAGACGTTTGAATTAGAAGGAAGACTTACTGCATTTTGCCATGTATAACGCCCACCCATGGTTTTGGCTAAAACTTTCAGGAAAAATAAAATTTTTGTTTTAATTTTAATTCAATTTTTATGTATTTATGTATAGAGATACTTATTTTTGTATTATAAAGGGACTTTAACATTTATTTTTGAACATATTATGGTACAAGAAATTTTATGCAACAAACAATTACAAAGCACAAGCACAGATAAAAGGTATTTCAGGTACTACCTATGTATAATATGCATCTTTATTTTTCCCTCAAAAATTTAGGCAAAAAAGTATGCATTATACATAGCAGAATATGGTAAATATGACATTAATTTCTGACTTCCTGATTTCTGTTTTTGGGGGTTAATTTTGAACCAGTACATTCAATAAGGGTGATGGTATTTTGTAAGTCTACATTTTGGGGTGCAGTATTAGTCTTTATAAGCACTACTCCATGTACTATTTTTATAGTAAGTAGTATGTTAAATAATGAGCCAGAAATGACTTTAAATATCATTTAGTTCAATATCCTAACTGCGATCATTAATTATACATATCAGCTTGGCTAGACAATGATGCCCAGTTGTTTAGTCAAATAATAGTCTAGCTGTTGCTGTGAAATAATTTTTTATCTGTGATTAACATTGAACTCAGTGGACTTTGAGTGATACAGGTTATCTTTCACAATGCAAGTTGGCTTCATCCAATCAGATGAACCCCTTAAAACAAAAGACTGAGGTTTCCTGAAGAAGATTCTGCTTTCAGACTGCAAAATAAAGTTGTTATCTGGGTTCCTAGCATTTGGGCTCAACACTGCAACTTCATCTCTTATATTTAATGTCAAGCCTGCTAGCCATAAAGTGCATGAAACAATATTTTAAAATAAGTAATCTCTAGAATATACCCATACACATACATATACACACATGTATATGTATTCAACCAAAAAAAGTTTAGGCTGTAATAAAGAATAAAAAGTATATATTTGTACAGAAGGATTGCAAATCAAGAGACGCAGATTCAGGTATTAACCATAATCACTATCTGAAGAGAACAAAAAATGGCAGTGTTTATAAAGGCATAAACTACAAAATGTAATTCTTTCATGCAAAAGGTGCATTACTGATTAGTTTAAAAAGGATTGGTTAGTTCCAATGTACAAACAAGGGGGGGTGAAAACTACAGGGCAGGAAGTGAAGTCCATATGTGTCCATGCACCAGCCATTTTTCCAGGATGTTTATGGCTTCAGTATGTTTTAATCTGAGTTTATCAACAGGTTTCACAACTTAATAGCAGCTGTGAGACACAAGGTGTGTGTAGACTGCATGACCTCCACTTCCCTAATCTGCTCTTGAATCTGTTACAGCTAACTCTTAGCAATGCTTATTCCACTCGACTTTCAGCTGTCTGTCTGTCTGTCACCTAGCTAGCTAGCTATCCTCCCCATCTTTGCCAGCGGTTTTTAAACATTTTCATCTCATGGTACACATCAACTAATTACTAAAATTCTGAGGCACACAAAAATATATTACATTTTTAGCCAACCTCACAAAAATAGATATAATTTAGACATAATTTTGATTTATTCACACCAGACAGCTATTGTTGTGTTGGCTGTTACCATTATTTTACTTAACAATCTAAGGGAGAAGGCATCAGTGCCCCTGACTGATAGTCAGATATTGCCTGTTTTAGACATTCTTGTGGCACAGGGGTTGAATATCACTGATTTATCCTGTTGGTTGTCTCTCTGGAGAACCCTGACTGAGTTAGCAACCAATGTGAAAATCTTTGCTCCAACATCCCTGTCAGAAACCCTAATTATCTCTACTTGAAGTATTACTGCAAAGGAGATTTTCTTTCATCAGAAATAGTTTTTCTTTCTGGGGCATATTCAGTTGTTTGAAATTTCTGTTGTTTTCTTTATCTTCTCTTTTTTTCACGGGGGAGCGGGAGTAAAAATTCCCTTTTTCTCTAACTTTCTTTCACTAATTAGTTGTATGTGCTGAGATGGAAAGATCTTGCATTGCACCAACACTTTTCACCATGTAAAGTGGGAAAATTAGTGGCTGCCCTTAATACCATATGCTGTTGATGAGAGAGAGAATGGAAAAATATATGTTTAAATTATCTGGCATTTATGATGTAAGGCTTAATTTCATTGCCACTTTCTCTTCTGAGTCATATTCATAGGGCATTATGAGCATCTACAGTGCACCTGACATTGTTTGGTGCTGTGCTGCGTTCATTATGGATATGGGTTTCATTATACAAATGAAGAGACGCAAGAATTTTTATTTCTTTTTTCTATATGTAAACATAAATTCTATTTCAAGTGCCAGTGTTCTTAGCAGACAGAAACTTAATCTTCCCTTGCATTACATCTAAGTTCCTGAAAGCGTAGGCAGTATCACAAAAATAAAAAATTAGAGCTATAGGTAATGAAATATGGTGAAGTTTGTCCAGATGGAGAAGTCTTCTCTTGCTTGCATATTTCTCTCACCAGAACCTGCTGTTTTGCATCACTTCTCTATTCTCTTCCCTAAGGCCACTTCAATTTCAGTGTTTTTTGATGACAGTTACAGAGTTTCTCTCAGGTGCCCTGAAATTCATCTTGCTACTCCTCTACGACTGTGACTTAGAGAAAATTTGATGAGGTTTCTAAAAACTATCTGCCTTCATGAATTAATGGAGTTCTTCACTCTGAAAGTTACAATAGTTTTTCAAGAATGTCTGGGACAGAAAATGTTTGTTGTTTCTTCTCTTGGATATCTCAAACCTACAAGAGGTTACCCCCGTGCCTTGCCCTGGTTCTGCCCTGCCTCTCACCGCTATTTGGCTCAAGGATTGTGGGAAAAGCAGGGTATGTGAGAAGCCTGCAATATTGCCCCTTAGTTCCTCCCCTCCCCTTCATAATGTGTACTCCTCTGGGGTAATGCAAATGACATAGATACAGTGATAAAATGGAGATAAAAAAGAAACATAGATAGAGACACAGGTGACTTTGCCTCTTTGTGTCCTCTTCAGCACTCTGCCCAATTTAATCCCATAGCAAATCCTTACCATGCTTCTTTTGCTCAGTCCCGTACTAGGACTTTCTTGCCTCATTTGTGCTTCGTACTTTTCTAAACCCAAATGAGACTTAAACCCTAAACTCTTTCTATCCTGTGATTGCTGTGCTTGTTCCTGCACAGCTCTGCATGGCTGGAGGAGAAACACACAGCCGCATGGACTGGGTCCCAGTTAACACACCTGT
Source organism: Artibeus jamaicensis (assembly GCF_021234435.1). Classification (NCBI taxonomy): domain Eukaryota; kingdom Metazoa; phylum Chordata; class Mammalia; order Chiroptera; family Phyllostomidae; genus Artibeus; species Artibeus jamaicensis. The sequence continues at coordinate 6,990,042 of NW_026521954.1, forward strand.
GGTTTTTCAGTGCTTCCTGGCTGCACTCTGCTAAGTCATTTATTCTCACGCTATCGAGAATCACCATTTTACACCTTTCCCTCTACAGTCGCTCACTCATCATTTCCTTTTACACTCATCCTCAGATGATGTCTTGCTTTGGGAAAATTGGAAGTTAATCCATAGACACTTATCATGTATACACACCTACCTGCAAAAACACCTACAAACTCTTTGTGCCTTGTAATCCATAATTCTCTCTGAAGTTCGCCCCTTTATTTGGACATTAGATCCCAAACCTTGGAACCACACTATAATTTACCATTCTCCTTTTCTTTCCAACAATTTAATGTCAGAGGAGCAGTTCTTTGGTGATGTGATCAACTTTCATGGCTTTAAATATCAACTACATATTGATAACTCCCAATTTTTCAGTAGTTCCATATTTTGATATTGCACCATTCTTGTCATTTCCACTTGGATATCTAATATATCTTAGTCTTAACATGGCCAAGAGAAGCATGCTGCTCTTTCTTCTCAAACCTGCTCCACCAATTACCTGTCCTCAGTTGGTCGACAACTTTAGTTTTCTAGTTGTTTTGGACAAACACGGTGAAGTTATGCTTGATGTTGCTCTTTCTTTTATATCTTGTGTCAAATATATTATGTCTTATTTGCTCAGTGCTGAAAGTATTCAATACGTGCAATATTGTCACTTCTCATTACTATGTAACTACCACTCCGGACACTATTGTTACCTCTGTGGGCTCATGTAAACAGCCATCTAATACATTCCTCCACTTCCATGCTTGGCCCCTTAGAGTCTAGTCTTCATTCTTCTGCCAGAGTGAGTGAATCACATTACTCTTCTGTCCAGAATCTCACAATGGCTCCTCCTTCCACGAACACAATGCCAATACCATCGAAATGGTCTACAGGGTCCTTCTGAAATTCCCCCACTATCTCTAAGGGGCAAATTCCCCATTACCTCTGAGTTCATCTACTTCTCATCCCTAGCTATCACAGCATCCTTCCTATAACTAAAATGTGCTAGAAATATCCCTTGTTAATGTAGTTCTATTACTGGGCAGGCACCAGCCCAGAGCGGGTCTGGCACAGGCTGGCCTGTAGTGTATGGGTTCTTGACTTCATGTAGGAAAAACTTCACAACACCAATCCAAGTGATTTTAAGCATATTGTTATTAAGGCTGGGACAGTGAAACAAAGAAATTACTTAGGACAGAAGAAATAACACAAGAGAACATGGGGGGTGTTCTGCATTGGCTCCCTAGAAAAGTTACAGGAATGAGAGAGCCAAGGCAGTGCTGTTGTTAGCTCATTGGGAAGTCAGAGAAAAATGGGGCCCTGGGACAGCATCAGGGGCTAAAGCTGGGTAGAGCTGCTGCTGCCCACTGGCTGCAAGTCTCCTGGGGACCCTTAGAGTTTAGGAATAAATAGAAAGTTTATGCTTAGAAATGGTATTGGCATACTCTAGAGCACTGCCCTGAGTCTTTGACCTGAGGACATTTTTTTTAATGGGTGAGAATCTTAGGCAGGGGTTCAGCAGAATATCCATCAACTTTCTAATACGCACCTAATATTCATCAGGTGCATTTTAATATGCTGATGTGTCAAAATGAGTGCATGGGAAATGTTGGGAATAATCTTTGTTCTGCTAGACTGCACAGCTTTTCATATTGTGTCTGCCACCTGGCTTTTGACAGTGTTTAGTTTTGTTTTTCCGATTTCATTTGTCCTTGGGTTTAGCTGGCACAAATGACATTAACTGGGCCTCTGTTCTCTATCTCTCAGACCAGGAAGATTTAAGCTGTGTATTCTCTGATCAGGGAGGAGAGGTACAAGCCATTCGGTCTCAAGTGTCCTTGGTTAGGGAAGATGAGTTCTTTGATTCGCCAGCTGGCTGTAAGTTGCTCACACTGTTTGGCCTTGTTTAATTTCCTTGTCTCAGTTTCCCCATTCCACTTGCCCAGGATTTTTCCTAGCTTCTTGCTATCCTTCCTCATTTTCTCTTGGTATTTCCTCTGAGTGGATCACTCAAATCCCCAGGTGTTCACTTGGCTAACTCCATGACTTCCATGAAGTTTTGGCTCAGCTTTTATCTCCCCAGTTAGGTCTACTTCTGCCTGCCCTACTTACCGGTAATACTGCAAGTTTTCCTTTCATCAGACCACTTTAAATCTCCTTTATCCTGCTTCTCCCTCAATTTTTAAAACATAATTATTTTACTATATTTACTGGTAAATTTTTTCTTTTACCTATGTATTAAACACTTAAAAGGCAGCTGTCTTTGCTGCTTTTTAACTGTATATCCTAGTTAACAAAAAGCAAAATCTGGAGCATAGTAGGTGATAAATAAATATTTATTAAATTAAACAATACATGGAAGACTTCTATTGCTTCTGCCCAAATTTTCCTAAAAGCATATCTGTTTGAAGTGCAAGAATCTTTATTTTCCACTGTAGCATCATCCCGGAGGTCAGAAGGATCATTAGGTATAACTGCTTAAGTGACATAGAGTCCAGGGTATAAAGCAAAATACCTTAAAATTATAAATTATTGCAACAAATGTTATCCAGCAGTTGGCTGGCTGATTTCTAATGTGGTTTTCAGAACCATCTGGAAGTTGCTTTAATGCCCACATTTTATATAGGAGAAATACAATTTTCAGAAAAATTAAGAAACATACTTAAGGTGATATGATCAGAAAGTGGTACAACTAACTGTTTGAGAAGAAGTATTTTCAACTGTATTCCCTCCATTTCATATGGAGAACCATCATGTTCTACTTTTTATTTACTATAACTATTCTTAAATGCCACGTTTTTTCATGTATTTTTTTTTACTTTCTCATCACGCTAATCAAATTCTTTAGGCTATAAATTCCACCAATGATCATAGCCTGTCCCTTAAAATCAGCATGCATTTACATACATACCAAGTCTCAGCCTCAGTGTGGACGTATAAATATAGTGATATGTGCCACAGGCTTATTTCTTTCGAAGCAACACTTTTTTTTTGCTCCAGAAACATTCAAACAGTCATGTTGGTGTTTGCCATGGTATGAGTAACATTCCTACCTCTATGTATGATAGCCAGGAGTAAATATGAAACACTACATGTCTTTGTTCCCAAATTGCTGGCTTGCATTTTTCTATTGTGCTTCTCTTTCTTTCACACTTATGAAAACCCTGCTATGGAAGAGATGTATTAGTAGGCATTAGGAAGCACAAATATAAAGATAGGCACTTACCAGGGCATTTGGAGTACAAATTTTAATGCACCAGGCTGTGAAAATTCTCTAAATATTGTGATAGAGATATGAGTGTACAAATAGGGAAATTTAAGTTTTATTAGCATCTCATTATTTTTTTCTAGCTGTATGTTTCTGTGTGTGTTTAAATCAAACAATTACTTTTAACTGAGTCTGCCTAAAAAAAACAAACCAAAAAACAAACAAACACAAAGAAACCTCTGCTTCTGTTTTTAAGTGTGATTTTGTAGCAAAGATTCAGGAATCACTTGTCATGCATTGTCTGAGATTTCAAAGTTTTCGTTTACATAATAGTGAAGACACTGTCAACCTTTGAGGGGAAAAAAAGTGTTCTATAGAGACTGAGCACATTGTAAAGCTTTTTGCAGGCTTAAGCCAGAACTATTTTAAGGACAATTTAACATTAAGCTAGAAGATGCTCTAAATAGTAGTGGCATGCCTTTTGAATTTAATGGGTGCGCAACTTCAATCACTGATACTTTTCTCAAATTTCTTTTCAAACAGAAAACTACAAAAAGGAGTATTAAACACTGCAGCCAGATAAAGCTTAGATGGAACTTTTTTCCAGACATAGTTGCACTTGTTTGGTTGAGTCAAATTCAATATTATTGTGAATGTCATGCAGAATTTGGCATTGGTGCTTCAAATATTTTGCTTGAAAATGTGTATTTAAACAGCTGAGTCAACATAGAGGCATCTGTGCATCTTCTACAAAGAAGGGACCCAAAGTATGTCCTTCAGACGTTGGTGTTTGCAAAGACCAGTGTGGCAAATCCTGGGGAGAGTGAAACGTATGAATACATCATTGTGAGGGTAATGCTTTCTATTGATATTTGGGCAGAAATAAGAGTAAATTCAGAGAATTACATAAGAATGGACATGTAAAATAAAAAAAGTTTCACATGGTGATCATGAAGCATCTTCTGAACTCCTTTCTTTGTCTTGGAAATTTCTCATACTATGATCCATATCTATTGATGTATGAGTTGAACTTGCCTTTCTGTTCATAAGAGCAGGGATACATAGGTCTGTACTTCAAAAGTAAGAAAGCAGAGTTGCACAGAATTCATCTTTTCTTACAGAAGTATTGGAGATATCCAGCTTTAGGAGGACAGAAGAATCAAGCTTTTTTCCTATTTAATCACTTGACTTGTTAAAGCTATGATGTGTTTAATGAGCTACCTAATGCAGAATGGGAGCAGCAGCAATTTTTTTCCTAAAGCATCCCCATATTGTTCTGTGTGCTTTTCTGGTTGGGTGGAAAGGCCATGAGGTATGAAATTAAATGTAATTAATTTATTCTCTGATTATATTCTGATGTTAGTAACCAAAATCTATGTATAATGGAGGCGACTTTATATCATAACAAAAAATTTTATTGACTCTTTTGACAATGGTCTCAGTTGTCTTGCCCTCTGTTTCTGCCACAACTTTTAGAAAAACATGCATGTACACACATGTACACACACACAAAAAAACCTTTTATTAAGGCTTCATTTTCTTTTGGCCTTCATGTAGGCCCCTGGAAGTTGCTGGAAAAATCGCAAAGCTAGACTTGTTAATATTGTGATAAATTTGTATTAATTAAACTCAGTTAGGCTTTTCTCATCAATATTTAAGCATCCCCAAAGTTCTAAAATGTTGAAAATGATATATTCCCTTACCTTATATACATTAGTTGTACCTTATATACACTAACTACAAATATCTCATCTCTTCCTTTCACGTTATCTTAATAGACCTTTGTCAACCTCAAGGCTTCTTTGTTGAAGTGGCTGCACAAAGTGGTGAAGATAAAGCCAGGCAAGGGTGTATCTTGGGTTGGATGGCCAGAGAGGGTCTTCTGTAGTGGGACCATCTCAAGAATCTGTAGTTATTTTGCCTGTAAAATGGGCTGGATAAGCCTGTGCTTTCAGATCCTCCAGCTGAAATAAAATTAGGATATTATTATTATGGTGAAGATAGGAAATAAGTTTTATGAAGAACTGGAATTTTTCATGTTAAAATGTGAATTTTAATTATAAAAACTGTCTTTGTATAAGTAGTCATATCAACTTGTTTGCACACAAGTTCGGTCAGATACATGACATCTGTCCAGAAAGTATCCAGGCATGTAATATGAAAAATTGAGACATTTATTGAAGAAGATATAAGATACAAGAAACATTGTACCTAGGACAATGACACCTCCATCCTCTTCAAAGCTGACACCTGGGGACCTCACACAGTCCTTCCAATTGCCATAAGCTGCCTTTTTGTATTTTCTGGAATTGCATTGACGATCTGAAATCTCTTCCCTTTCAAAGATAATTTTAGTTTTGTAAAAAGCCAGAAGTTGCAGGGCACCAAAACTGGACTACAGGAGATACAACATCACCTGGATGATTTGATATTTCACCAAAAACTCTGCAAGATGTAATGAAGCTGCCAGTCACCAGTTGCTCATAGCCGTGGCCTTCTGAGTCATCCTAATAGTTTCCACTGTGTGATGTCCAAGCTTAAGACAAAATGTGATACAGAACTCAACTCAGTCAGTCATTTTGAAAGCAATGGCCACACAGTACACATGCTTATTCAAGGCCATCTACCACCCTCCACTGACTAGTACAGTTAAGTCACCATTGTTCACACATGCACATTCCAGCCCACTCTCCTTGGCTGCCAGGTTACATCAATGTTGTGGTAACAATTCTCATTATATTAGCAATGGCTAGACTTTTTCTAAACAGACTTTGTATGTACAGATTTTATTATATATAGGTGTTACTTATACTACAGAACAAAATCAATTTATTCCTCTCTTAACAACTCTCTGACAAAAGTCTTGTCTCTTGATTTTCATGATACATAAGCTCTGAACTTTTCCTACATATCTCTGTCTTTTACTTGTCCATATGCTCTAATCTTTAATACTCAACTATCAAATAAATGTTCAGTACTTTCCATGCATCAAGCTCTATACATCCACACCTGGATTTTCTATTACTTTTAAACCAATTAGTTTTATTCTCTTCCCTCTGTCCATCCATCCTTTCCATAATTTCCTTTATGTTTGAAAATACTGGAAACCTTAGTCTATGACTCTGTTTTCTTCCCTACTTCTCATAGACTGTCAATCACCAGTCTCAGAAACCCTATCACCACTTACATGTTTCTATAATTTATCTACTTTTTTTCTCTTTATAAACTATACTAATTAATTCAAGAACACCACCACTCTTCACCCATAATACTGCAAACAGTCTACCAATCGGAAATAAGTCTATATTCTGATCCCTTTTTCATTTATTCTCCACATTGTGTCCTTACAAATAATTCTAAAACTTTCATGAGTAAATGTCTTGCCTTATGTGAATTCTTTCTAAAGCTAACATTGAAATTAACAGTATAGCCTAACTACTCCTTCTCACTTACAGGTCATGACCTAAATTCACTTTTTTAGAGAAATGATTTGTAACTTGCCAGAAATACTGGTTACCTTTTTTAGGGCTTCCTATAACAACTGGCATGAATATATAAATTGTAGTGTAACTAAACCTAATTATTATTGAATGTTGTATAGTTCCCTTAATATTGGGTTGACCAAAATGTTCATTTGCTTTTTTCTGTAAGATGTCTTTAGTAAAACTATGTTGCCTTTAACCTCATTCAAAACAATTTTGTTAGATTGTATTGTGACAGCATGAATTTAAAAAAACATCAAAATTGGTGAATTTTTGCGTAGCCATTTTAATATTGCATATGGAAGAAAATATGCAACTGATTGTACTTTAGTATTTCAAGGAAGACAAAAATGCAACTGAACTCAATAAAAAAAGATTTGTGCAGTGTATGGAGAAGGTGCTGTGACTGATTGAATGTGTCAAAAGTGGTTTGGGATGTTTCAGAGATTTCTGAATGGACGATGCTCCTTGGTAAGGTACACCAGTTGAGGTTGATAATGATCACATGGAGACATTAATTGAGAACGATCAACATTATACCACAAAGGAAATAGCCAACATATTCAAAGTCTCCAAATCAATAAAGTTATTGGTGAAAATGAAAAGTGTGTTTTTTTTATTTTATGGAAAGAAACTGAAGTGACTTTTTGGGCAACCCAATATATTAAAAGTCCAATGAAGCAGATTTAAAAAAATTTCTCACCATTTTTTTCTCACAGCCTAGCAACATAATACTAAGTAATAGATAGCAGGCGTGTGTATATGTGTGTGTATATATATGTATGTATATTATATATATAAGAAATAGTGTTTATTTTACATAAAGGGTGTTTACTTTGGAATTTGTATAACTTTTTATGGACTTTTGAAGTATATTAAAAGTAAATGTCAATAAATGACACATATGAAGATGTACAATTTGAGAAACTTAATATGCATGTAATTTTCTGAGAGGGCATTACCCTAGCAAGGTCTGTGAGGTAGCATGGAGGCCTGAGCTTCTGGGACTAGGACAGTTCAGCAAGGCTGGATGGAAACAAAGAACATAGATTCTCAGTGTTAAGGTGAATTCCACATACTCGTGCTTGGCCATGGTGGTGGAAAGAAGCTGTGTAGGTTCTGGGCTACTTGAGGATATGACGATGCTTTACCAGATGTATCTCTTGTCCTCTATCCTTCTATGAAGCTAAATAGATACAGCATTAGGTGAAAGCCCACTGTGTCTTGGAAGTTTGACACTTGAACTTGTAACAACCACTATGCCAGAGCAGAGACCTGGCTCTCTAATATTCCTCAAGTTTTACTGCTGACACAACCACTGGAGGAGGCTGCCTGCAGAGGGCACATAGTTTGTTGTACAATAAATTGTAGCTTTCTTCTCACTCATCTGAAGCCAGGAAAGCAAGAACAAAACAGAAAAGATCACCCTTGCTCTGAGCTCTGCCCATGGGAGGGGTGATAATGAGAGTGAGACATGAGAACAAGACCATGTGTGCAGTGCATATGTCTTTTGATGTGCAACTTTACCCAGTTTGTTTTCTACTTCTATTTTAGTTTAGAACTTCTTTATGATTTTATCTTTCTGATTTTTTTCTTGTTATTCTTGAATAATTTGGGGTATTTTTTGCTGAATTTTGCTACTTGTTTCCCCACGATGTTATATGTTATATGTTCACCGTGTTTCCTCAAAATTAATAATGAGATCTAGAGGTTTAATTTAATCAGTACATATATATATATATATATATATAGGGATGTATGTATATGGGATGCTTCAAAATGTTGTGGTATACTTACATCATTCATTTTATAATGTCTGCTTGTCTTAGCTTTTTGCAATGCTAGTAGCCATTGGGATTATTATATGGAAAGTCACAAAATACAAATATTCCAATTAAATTTTCTTTCTTTGTTTATTAGCTGGAATGTGTATATAAAGATAAATTTATTTTCATTTACTATTTGTGCTCAGAGGTATAATCTATATAGGGAAGAAAGGAAAATTTTCCAATTTTTTTCTTAAATTGGCATTTTCCAAATAGTTGATTTTTCAGCCCCCACCACAATGATCAAAAATACGCTCCTAATTAATACATCACATCAACTTCATGTATTAAAGTTATTGTTCTGAAAATGCTCACTGATACATGATTTTTTTGAGAGGAGTGAGAAAACCCAACTTAAACAATCTATAAACAGATTTTATTGCATGAATAAGGAGATGTAAGCACAAACACTTTGAGTAGCTTTAAATTTTTTGAGATAATATTTAAGTTTTGAATGCTGTACATTTAGACACCCTTTATTGCCATTTATCTCCTGATTTCTTAGAAAATATTCTCGGTTTGCTGTGTGGCACCTGTAGTTGTGTGAACCTTAAAAATAGCAATATGTAAATGTGAGCCTCCTTTACAAGCTTTTGCTTTTATACAGAGTTACTGGCATCACATTTAGAAATGTCAATATAGCACTTCCATTTATTAACTTATATCTCAAGCCTGAGTTCAAGGTGAAAATAGATAGCAACTCTTGATGGATAGAGAACCAACATTAATTACAAAGTGGCATGAACATTGGTACAGGAGACTTTATTGTAGCCATCATTGCAAAAATCAACTTATACTCTTATAATCTTATAAACTGTCACATGAAGAGCAACTACTTGAAAATATGAACTTAAAAATACATGTAAATTGGCTCTAATAATTCCTTGAACATTTAACTTTAAATAATTATAGTTGCATTTACAAGTACAACCTATAAATAGGACTAATATGTATATCAAAATTTAGCACATTGTACTACATACAATGTTTATTAATTAGATGCATAGTAGTTCATTACATACATCATTTCTGAATCAGATTGCCTCAATAGAAATCCTAGCTCTGCTCTAGGCTGTAAAATCCTGGGCTCATTTTTAAAACTACTTAACCTTCAACTTCCATCTATTTGAAAGTAGTGTAATACAAGCATTCCCTGGTTGTATGTTTGTCATAAGAATATGTTATTATTTTCCTCTGGCAACTAGTGATATATACATTTTATTGAGCATTTACTAGGTACCAAAAACTACTTAATGCACGTAAATAATGAAGCATAAACTTATGAACTCAAATATTTTTTAAATTTATATTTAATTTACATTTCTTTATAAGAAACAAAGGCTCATTTAAGCTAACTTGAGGGGATTTATTAGAAGGGGAAATAAGCAGAATTTCCAAAGAAATCAAAAGTGAAATTTAAGAAGCATTGGACTTCACTGAGGGCAGTCTTTGCTGCAGAAGCCACAGTTGTGCAGAAGTATAATTTCTTACCCCATAGACCTATGTCTGGCCCATATGGCTTACTTAACCAATGGGGTATGAGCAAAAGTAATGCATGCTTGTATGAGTCTGTTTCTTAGTTTATTTTGTTCTCTAGGTTCCACAGTAAGTAAGACCATATGGTATTTGTCTTTCTCTGACTGGCTTATTTCACTTCTGGCAATTGTCAGAGGGGAGAAAATTTGGAGGGGGTGAGGTAAAAATGTGAAGAGTTTAAGAATAAATAAACAAACAAGTAGACAGACAAAACAATATAGTGATACTAGAGGGAAAGGCTGGGTAGGGAGAGGTATAAAAGTGTAAAGGAGGGATAAATGGTCACAGGAGGAGGCTTGACTTTGGGGTTGAATGCACATTACAATATACAGATTATGTATTATATGGTTGCACACTTGAAACTTGTATAATTTTACTAACCACTATCACTTCAAAAAATTAAATAAAATTATAAAATATCATATAACATAATTACAAAAACAAAGATATTCAACAGAAACTATGTAAACTTCAGCCTTAGATGAACATGTCTATGTTCCTTAAGAAGAATCTCTCCCAATGCTAGTCTTATTTAAAGAGGCTCTCCAAATTTAGAATAGAAAATATTGAATGAAAATCCCTATTAAACTTTAAATTATTGTCATTGTCTGAAATAAACAAAGAAGAAATGCATGCCGGTTCTAAGCAGAAACTTTGAGTTATATTTTGAACAGCATGCTAAAGTGAGCATCTCGTTCCAAGGTTGTTAGTGCCCTAGCCTGGAAACTTGAGTGAAGGTGATTCATGGGTCAGAGCCAAGCAGAACAGAATAGAGGTATTGCTGGTCACAGTAGACAGAGCAGCCGCAAAGCAGAGCTGCGGCTGACATGCAGTGGGGCAAGAAGAAAAACTTGGCTGTGATTAAATTGCCGAGATGGCAGGTTGTTTACCATAAGATTGCAATCCGGCAGAGTTGACTCAGAGTGGTGAACATCAAAATTGTATCCTGAGGGTGGTGGCAGAAATTTAGAGGAAATATTCGATGGAAGAAAATCTAGGAAACTCCTTTCTTAGAACTCCTTTAGAATATGGTTCTGTGGAGCATATTCTGCAGGTAAAATCCATTCTATGCCCCTTCTTGTTGAAAAGTAAGAAACTAAAAGGGCATTACCGAGACTCACTTTCAGGAACCTCGCCAATCATATGCTCCTGTGTAAATGTGGAAGGAAACAGTGAAAAGGACACTCTCTTCTTGTGTTTCTTGGCAGTTGCTATTGGCAAAAAGGACATGGGAAGGATGAGGCAGCATAAAATTTCACTATCTGTTCAACTTAGCTCTATTCCACTCAGAGATAGTAACTTTTATGCTAGTGAATTAATGAGATTTGACCAAGGGCCTACCCATTCTTTGCATGAAATACTTATGTAAGCACCTGATTTTTATGCATTACATTCACAAACTGTATTATTTACTCCTGTACTGAATATCAGATGACAGAAGAGCCATTTTGTCACAACACATAATTTTTTAAAAACTACAAAATAACATATTCATTGAACACTCTAACAAACTCATTCATAATTTTTCTCACTTAAATACACAAAGAGTGATTTAAGGAAAAGTTTCTTATGGGGACATTTGATGAACAGAATCAAAGTTTTCACTATTCAATAAAAAAATACAAATAAGAAGTGGTAAAAAGTCAGAAAAAAAGGTGTAGATGTAAATTAGATGTAACAATAAGTCTGGAAGGCAGAAACATGGCTCTCCAGATGTGTCCATGTTCTAATTTCTTGCACCGGTGAATATGTCACTGTGTATAGCAATAGGGACTTTGTAAATATGGTTAAACTAAAGAATTTGTGATGGGAAAATTGTCCTGCTTCATGTGGGTGAACCCAACCCAATCACAAGGAAGGAGTCTTAGTCAGGAAGAGATTTTAAGATGTTGTGCTTCTCTCTTTGAAGATGGAGGAGGCCAAGATCCAAGGAATACAGGTGCCTTAGAACTAAATAAGGGAAAACCAGGCATTTTCCCCTGGAGCCCCCAGAAGGAATGGAGTCCTGCCAACACATGGTTTTAGCCCATAGAGACCCATTTCATACTTCTGACCCTCAGAACTCTAAAATCATAAATGCGTGTTGTTTTAATCGCCTACATTTTTACTAATTTCCTAAAACAGTGATAAGAGAAGGGAATTTAAGGGGAAAAATGGGGAGGGATTTTGAGGAACAAGTATGAAAGACACAGGGATGAGGACTGGGGGGATGGGAGAGAGGGGGGAGATCGGGTGGGGGGGGCTGGGATGGGAGAAATAGACAAAAATGTACTTGAAAAATAACTAAATAAAAATTTAAAAAAACAGTGATAGGAAACTGACAGCATCAGATCATAATTTTTTCATTAATTTTGTTAACATATTATAGTAGTAGAATACACAAGAAGAAATACATACATGTTATCAAACTAAACATACCTCTCAACCAGAAAGACCAAAAACATGTCAACACCCCAGAACCTCAGTCTCTCACTTGTGTTAAATCAACATTGGCCTAGTAGATTTAGCTAGATTCTTTATTTTTTATACAAGTAGAATGAAACGATATACTTATTTTTTCTTTTGGCCTTGTACTCGATGTTTGTACTATTTACTCGTATGTGTAGTTGTAAATTATTAAGTGTTCATTCTATATATTATATCTTTGGTAATATACTGAAATTTCTTTGTCAACTGTACTATTAATGGGCATTTGAGTTTCCCCCTTTTTAAAATTAAAGCAGTTTTATTATGAGCCTTCAATACATGTATTTTGGGGACGTATGCACAGGTTCTGTGTTAAGTGTATATTAAACAGAATATACTGGAAGCAAAAGCTTGTTGAGTAAAACTATGTGTATATGTTCAGCTTTAGTAACATTTACCAGTGACAGATTAACAATGAAAGATAGCCACACGTTTTTGACATGCCTTCCATTTGGAGTTTGGGTCTGTATGTCTTGTTCCTCTGATTCTGGGCAGGCTCTGCACCCTCCTGGAACAAGTGAATATAACAGAATGATACTGAACCTGTGTATGGCCTAAGTGCCTAAGAGACTGGCCTCTTCCACATCTGCTTTAGAAATGCTCGCTGATGGTTTCATTCCCTTTAGGAACCAGTCACAAATGCTAGAGAAACTCAAGGTACAGAGAAACCTCATGCAGGCACTCTTTCAACAGCCTAAGTTGAGCTTCCGGCATTGACTGCTCACATCACAACACGGGTGCCAGACATATGGGTAAAAAAGCAACCTGAGGAGTGGATGTTTCAGTGCTATTCACCCCACTTAACACCATCTGGTTCAGAGGAAACAAATGCAGCCAATTAAGGATAATCTTCCCATCACAATTTTTTAATTTAACCACACCTACAAAGTCCCCCTGGCTATACAAGGTAACGTATCCACTTGTTCCAGAGTTTAGAACATAGACGTATTTGCAGAGCCGTTATGCTGCCTTCCAGAGGTATTGTTGCTTCTAATTTACATCTCATTTTCCACCACTTCTTATTCATATTTATTTTTCTTCTATAGTGAAATTTTTATTATGTTTATTAAACGAGCTCCTAAGAAACTTTTCCTCAAAGCATTCTTTTTGTGCTTAAATGAGAGAAATTATGAATGAATTGAGTACTGAGTGTTCAATAGATATAATACTATTTTGTAGTCTTTTTAGAAATTTCGGTTAGGTCTGTTTGATATCTTTTAGAATTGGTCAAGATTAATAAAGTTTTAGTTGATTTGGTTATGGCCAAGTGTGGTCTCTGACATATGGGATTTATAACTGATAAATAAATTATATTAACTTATTTTTTTAATTTACTGTTTTTCAGTTACAGTTGTCCTGCCTTTTCCCCCATTTCTCACCCCTACCCTGCCCCCTCACTCCCACAGTCAATCCCCTCTCTTTCTGCTCAGGATTCCCTTTATTCGTGTTCCTTTGTTTGCCCGGTCCCCTTCTTTCTCCCATTATCACCTTGCCCCTCCCCTCAGGTCATTGACAATTTCTTTTTTATCTCCAACTCTCTAGTTCTATTTTGCTCGTGTGTTTATTTTGTTGACTAGATTCCACTTGTAAGTGAGATCCTGTGGTATTTGTCTTTCACTGGCTGCCTTATTTCACTTAGCATAATGCTCTCTAGTTCCATTTATGCTATCTTGAAGGGCAGGAGCTCCTTTTTTTTCCTTCTGAGTAGTGTAATATTGTGTAAAGTACCACAGTCTTTTATTCACTCATTTAGTGATGGGCGCTTTGGCTGTTTATAGCGCTTGGCTATTATAAATAACACTGCTATGAACACTGGGGTGCATAAATTCTTTTGAATTGGTGTTTCAGGGTTCTTAGGATATAAACCCAGCAGCAGAAATGCCAGGTCAAAAGGCAGTTCCATCTTTAGTTTTCTGAGGAAATTCCATACTGTTTTCCACAGTGGGGGCTCCACCCTGTATTTCAGCCAACAGTGTACTAGGGTTCCCTTTTCTCTACAACCTCACCAGCACTTGTTGTGAGTTGCTTTGTTTATAATGGCCATTCTGACTAGTGTGAAATAGTATCTCATTGTGGCTTTAATTTACATCACCCTGAGAAAAGATGTTGATCATCCTTTCATATCTCTATGGGCCCTCTGTACGTTCTCCTTGGAGCAGTCTCTGTTCTGGTCCTTTGCCCATTTTTTAATTGGATTATATATCTTCCTGCTATCAAGTCATGTGAGTTCTTTATATATTTTGGAGATCAAACCCTTGCCCAAAGTTATCATTGGCAAATGTGTTTTTCCATATGGTTGGTTCCCTTTCCATTTTGTTGATATTTTCTTTAGCTGTGCATATGCTTTTTAGTTTAATGCATTCTCATTTGTTTATTCTTTCCTTTAAAACCCTTCCCCTCCTCCGACTTTGGTTTCTTTGAGAGTTATAATAGTTTCATCTCTGTCACAGAACCTCAACTGTCAAGTCTTTAACTCTTACAAACTCTGGCTCTTCAACAAATATCTCTTAATATGTCTGATGAATGTTAGAATGTGTCTTTTTAAAAAAAACATATTTTTACCTCTGGCAATGTGTTTTTACTTCTGGGATGTATTGGTAAAAATGTTGCTGCATGGAATAGCTGATATTTTCCTGTTTTCCTCTCTAGGACTTTTATTGTATCATAATGTATATTTAAATCCTTTTTCCATCTTCAGTTTGTTTTGGCATATTTTTTTGTCTTTTAAAAAATGATGTGTTGCAGAAAATAGACCAAAAAAAGAATACAGTTTATCTATTTTAAATAGAAAATGATGTAATGCATAAAATCAGCTGTTTACATAAGTATTTCAAGCAAAGTATGGGTAGACACTTGGTTTAATCTCATTAGTTTATCCCTCCCCCCAAAAAATTGACAATCACAGTGAGTCACTTATCTGAAGTTCACATTTAACTGGGTATTCTGTATTTTATCCGACAATCTTAAGTAGTAAAGTTCCCAAAATATAATTGGCAATAAGTATTTTTATATAATAAATGACTAAATTAGTAATCCCTTTCACTCAGTAAAAACTGATTGGTTGTCATTTTCATGGGTAGTAAAATCATGATTTGATGATCTGTTTCTATATACTGTCCCTCTTTTTTCTCCCTGTTGCCTTCACTATCTGTCTGGATGTGGTTAGTTACCTTCCCATGGCTCTTTTAGCACTTGGTTCCAACTATTCTTTTCAAACAAATTGTGTCTAACTACTAGAACACATTATGGCTTATTTAATTCTGGATCAAGCGTATACTCTAATTTCCTATCTAATAATAATTCTTATTTTTATATTTTATAACTGGGCTTCAATGTTACGATCACTTGTGAAATATTGACTTTTCCATGGACTGGATAAAATGGAAGAGGTGTGTGTATTAGATTACTTTGAAATTTAAAAATTTTTATTGATTTCAGAGAGAGAGAGGAAGGACTAGAGAAGAGAGTGTGGGAGGGAGAGAGAAATAGAGTGATTTAGTTGTACCACCCACCCACACAACCTTGACTTGTCAGGATGACATTAAACACCCAAGCAACCCTACCAGGGCCACTTTGGAATGTTTTACATGTAGAATTTGTTCAGTTCATATGATATAAGAAGTGGGTTGCAATTCCAACACCTTATGTGGTTACCACTACAAGCTCACAAGATGCCAAATCCCTGGTGTCATACAGTCCAATTGATTAAGAGCCAAATTAAAACAAAGGACTAAAAGAACTCAGCCAACCACCAAACCATGTCAGAAAAAGATAAGCGCTTTCTAGCTGAGTATATGCTTGTCATGTCCATTAACCCAGTTTTCCATTATTAAGCTACTCATGTGGATGCAATTGCATCATGAGTAGCACAACCACCATTTTTTCCTGCCAAAAATATTCTTATAAGAGATTGTTTGAACTAGAATTTCCATTTCCCTGGTGGAAGTTTCCTTTTGAAACTTTTCTCTGAAAATATCTCAACATGATGCAGATTGTTTGTATAAATTCTCAGGGCCATGTTTTCCCCCTCATTTTATATTAAAAAATCTGACAAATTATCTGTGGGATACTTTGAATAAAGATGTTTAGGAAAATTGGTGACAAGTGGAACATTAGTTTGTGTTATGTTTAGTCAAACATAATATACAAGAGGAAGGTTTTCTCCTGTTCAAGACTTGAACTTGGAAGAACCTGGCTCAAATATACACTAATTCAACTAGAGAAACATGCATATACATTTCATCTTGACATATACAGGTTCAGGCTGGTTTACAGAATCTTGTCAACACTGAAAGACACCAGAGCCTCAAAGTTAAACCTCTTCAAAATATTTTTTTTAGTTTATTGTTTGGGCTATTAAAGTTGTCCCCCTTTTCTTCCTTTGAGGCCCCTTCCATCGCCCAACCCCCACTTTGGTTTATTTGAGAGTTATAATAGTTTCATCTCGGTCACAGAACCTCAACTGTCAAGTCTTTAACTTTTGCAAACCCTGGCTCTTCAACAAGGATCTCTTAATATGTCTGATGGCTGTTAGAATATGTCTTTGAAAACAACCATATTTTTACTCGTAGCAAAAAAAATGCCTCTGAACATGTTAGATTCCAAATTATTGTCTTCACAATAGAGTTGCTTTTTTCTGTTTTAAATCTCAGTGGATTATAGTGTCACAAGGGTCAAACTCATCGAGGGTCACACATATGTCAGTTCCCAGGCTTTGGTATGGTTAATCAAAATATTATTACTCTTGGAGAAATAGAAATTGAAGGAATTACTTACGTGCCTTCTCTGTCACTTAATAAAGCCTGGATTTATAAGATCAAAATAGATAATAGAGTCTAAGAGAGTAGTGGCGAATTATTAGAATCTTTTTCTGAATTTGTGGCATGCAGAATTTGGACAGCAGTCCCAGATGATTTCTCGCCTGAACTTCCCTGCTGATAGCCCCCCTCCCTTTACAAATGAAGACACCCACTGATTGAAAGGAAAATTACATCGACAGTATGTTCAGAATGCAACTGACTGGGAAAAGGATGAGTCAATTTAGAAAGAGTTTTATATAGATGCCAAACATAGGCTATTACAGTTTTACTCAGTGAATTTTATTTTCTCACTACATTTAGCACTATCCTTCACTGTGATTATTTGTGAAGTTCTGTTGTCCTCTGTTGCCCAGACAGCCACTTATGCAAAATCATTATGAAATGCAAACAAAATATCTTAGCTTGTGTGTGCATCCATTAAAATGAGTTTCTCTGCATCTACGGTTTTCTTCTCCTAAACAAGAATACAAAATGTTTCTGTTTTTCTGTCTCCTTGCAGTGTCAGTACCCACGCTTATATTATGCTTTAGAAAGCAAAACATTCGATCTAAAAATTATACTGAAATTAACTCTTTAGTAATGAGTCCCTGTTGCATGACAATATGATATTTGTTAACTGATTGAAGAAAATGCTAACTCATTTGAGAAGAATTCATACTGGCTAGACACTAGGGGAATGATACAATAAAGCTTTTTTTTTTTAATTTCTGTGTACTGCATAGGATTCTGGTCCCTTGTAAAATACAAAAGTGAATATTCTAGAAAAAAAGCTAACTCTGAATTACTTAGCTCTCCATATGGTAAAGTCAAGTGTAACTGATTTCACCATTTGTAATTCCCTACCCACTATTATTGTATAAGAAATTGAAAATACTCTTCTCACAACAATAACAGGGGTATTTTAATTAAAAATTTAAAAACACCAACAACTTTAATATATTCCTTGTTAGCATCTTGTTTCTTTTATGGGACTTCCTGTAATGTACATAATTACAGACAGAGAGAGTACACAGAAGGAACATGAAAACTCTTCCTGCTTGATGAGGTTTTTCTCTTAGACTTTTAGTTTCCATGAACTTGAACTCCTAATTGTTAAGTATTGAACTATACAAGGTGGGGCAAAGGTAGATTTACAACTGTTCATATGGACTTTAATATCATCATTAATAAATCATATTATAAAAATAAACCCTATGTTTTGCATACTTTTGCCCAACACTGTATAGTTTTCTTTTTTTTAAAGAATAGTCAAATAATTTAATCTTCTATTCAATATTCAAAGAAACCCAAAACAGAATAACCTCTGGTCTAGTGTCTCAGGATATAATCAGACAGAAAAATGTGTTATTTAATCAGTTGTTGATGGGCTGAATTTAATTTTGTCAGTATTAAAGCTAAGTATTAATCTTAACATAGGCATGTATGTTAGTCAAGAATCTTTCGTTGCTAGTGACATGAGGCCATTACACATTAGTTTCAGGTTTAATAGGATTAATGGGATGGTGTAAGTATGAACAGCCAGGGTACATTTGGGAAAAATATTAAACCAAGGTCATTGTCCCTAGTAGATTTCCCCCTTTCTCTTCACATTAGTCCTATGTATGCAGATTTACTTATTTTCTATTGCTGATTAGAGTTTTCTACTTGTAAGCCTATAGAAAAGAAGGGATGGCAAAAGCTCTTTGTAACAAAAGAGGAGATATCTTCTTCCATTCAAAATTAACCTTGGTTGTGTGTCAACTCTGAATCATCATAATAGCCACTGAAATCGAGTATTATCACCAGTTCAGCGTAGGCCCATGAAGGCAGAAAAACGATTGCTATATAATGACTGGTATAATAAAGTGAGTGACAAGATTTTAGAAAAAAAAATTCAGTACAATGTGGTAATCATTGTTGAAATATAGAAATCATTGAGGAAATACAAGCACAGAGAGGAATTAATTTGTTTTATTTGTGGATTAGAGACAGATTCTGTGCGGGAAGTCTGTGGTCTGACATAAAGCATAAATATATTTTTGTCAGTTAACAGAAAACAGGGAACATCTTGATAGAGAAGACTCTATAAAGGCCTGAAGGTGAAAAATCATGATATGCATATATTTTAAGTATTCGTCATTACCTAGACACTTTCAGATGTTTCCGAGTGTTGATTATTCATATTTTTAATGTGATGATTTATGCAGAAATTGAGGTTTACTGAAAAAGAGTGTAAATACCATAACACAGGCTTTTGAAAAAGGGCTTCACTGTAAAGCCAACCAGCATGGAGACAGGAGGCAAGGCTCAACTCTTTCTCCCCAGCAAGCGTTTGAGGTGGAAATGTAGTGGATGGGAAAGGACAGGCTGGTGTGCACATGCTATGAGGCCAGATTTCAGCTGGAGACTTCTCTACTGAATCTGCCTGTACAGGGACCCTTTGCTTCTGAAAATATTCCAGGGATGGAGTTCCAGCCAAGTCCCAGCAATCGGATTCCATCCTGGGGGTGAGGGATGGGGAGGGCAGACTTTGATTCCTGGTGTTACTGAAGGTCAAAACTCTCTCCTCTGTGCATGCTTGGGCTGCATGACTTACAGCTTTGCTCCATTTTTCCTGGAAAACAACTTAGTATATTGTTCAAAACAGGGTAAGACCAGTCTGAGCTGGTTTTGTGGTCATTGTTCTAGCAATATCTTTATTTAACCCATTTTTAGAACCACCATGTGTAAATGTATGCATATTATTTTGTATAGCACATGGTCTTTTCATCAGACAGTATATGGAACATTATATTAAAATATCATGCTGATAGGGCTCTTGAGCCTTTTGAGTTCCCCAATGCTTTCTACTCTTTTTATGGATTATTTTGCTCTGCTAGGAGACTAATCTGTGTCTTAAAGAATGTGAGAGCTATGGAGTTATTTTTTTAAATTTTTGGAAAGGGGATTCCTATCCAATTTGGAGTTAGAGAACTGAAATAGCATATAAATAGTCCTTTTAATAAGCATACGTAATACTTCAGAGTTTATGTAGTGGAGTAAAACTTTAATAAATAATACTATATTTCTAATGGAATATTAGAATTTCATGGCATATAGTTTGAGTGTCATCTTAAAGTATAATACAAGTACAAAGACAAGGTAAAACCCCAGGGCAGAACTGTATTAGACAAGATGAAGTAGGATAAAGAGAAAAGAATGAACTAAATCAGAAAACACAACCGGAGAAGTCTCCACATGACACATTGATGATCTCCCCCCACCACCATTTCAATAATATATAGTGTAGTCTAATTTTAAAAACAAATGGAAGACCTCCATGGGCCACAGAGTTAGGATCTCAAATACAGTGTGAAGTTTAAAGAGGAACACTTATTGATTAATTCATGACACGGGCAATGTGAAGAAGGTTCAGAGGCCACATGGCCTCATTCACAATTGTCAGGCTTATTGAAACTTATATAAATAATACAAAGAGTGATCATTTTGGGCTGAAGGGTATTTTAAGTCAACATAGAGAAAATAACGATTCTTACAAACTACTAAGGATAATATCCTGCACAGGAATCCTAGAACTCTATGTATTCTGCATGGATGACTCAGTAAGCCTTCCAAACTCTCAAATAAAATCTGATTTAATTTATTCCCTTCAGTTTAGGGCTAGTAACCCAAGGAGAATTAAATACAAGGATGGATGATTCATTCTACTTTCTTCCTGCTTCTGGTAATAAGTTCATAATTGTATCTAATTTAATTTAACCTTTATGACAGATAGAGACAAATTTTAGGTACTAATTAGAGGTGAATAACATTACCTTTTAAACCTCACAGTAATGCCTCCTACACTCAGGGCCTCTGAGTTTTCGCTCAAGTCATCATCAGTGCTTTACATTTAAATCGTTTCAACCTATTGCAGTTGATCAGGAGTCTAGGTATTAAATCCATTTTTTGCCTGTCTTTGATTCCTGAAATATAGTCATGGTAATAATAATTTTTGGTGAAGAAACTTTTTCTAATTCTGAAAACTAATTAATGATTCAATAGACCACAAAAGATACATCTTACAAAGGGAGGCCTTCCCCAAAACAGACTGCCTTTCTGAAGGGCAGGCCCCTTGTAGTACAGGCTTCCCCCACTTGGTGAGTGTTTCTAGGAATCCATCTGTATCAGTGTACCAGCTGGCATTGTAGTGGGAGGCTGTGTTCGGCTTTGGCAAAGTTTTTCAGAAGACTCTTTCAGTGCATTAGCCCATTTCATGATGGGTGACTTATGAGCACAGCTGCCCACACCATGCTGAGTGTTCAGCAGTTTTTGACCAAAGCATTATAACCCCCCTTTCCTTGCCCTTCCTATTCACCCAATCTCACCCCCAAGTGACTTTTATTAGTTTCTCCAGATGAAAACATTTCTCAAAGAGAAATATTTTGCCAGCATGGAAGAGGTGAGACAAAAAATGGCAGAAGCTTTAAAAGACATCAAAATCAATGCGTTCAGAAACTGTTCTGAGCAGTGGAAAAAGAAAACATCTTGGTGGGTGTATTGCATCGGATGGGGAGTACTTTGAAAATTACTGATGTTTAAACATGTAAGAATAAATATAACATTTTAATAAATTCCATTTTGGGGGGGTTTGCCTCATATGACAGATTATGAGAAGTCATTATATTAGGCAGATATTCAAACTTTGCAGAATTAGCTTCCTTTCTCATTAATTTTCTATAGGTATAATGAGACTTATTTTTTATGTTCCCATCAAATCAGGCAAACTGTCAATGAGTCAGTTGCTAGTCATGGGTAGTGGTGAATTTTTATTGTTGATGGAAGCAAAACACATCTTGGGATTTAATGTGTTGACAGCAGAAGACTTTTCTACGCAATCTTTAAATAAGAGAGGCAATTCAAAACATACTCATTTGTGAGTTTGATGTGCAGCATATTAAATCTCAAAGATTTACAGATATGAATATTAAAGACCAAATCAATAGAAAAAAACATTGATAACTTATAATAACAGCAGTACCACCTTTTCTTAGTGTAAAGAAAAGGAAGATTTTTAATGCTGGGGATATACAAAGAATATTCTTATAAAATTAATATCACCACTGCTTGTATGTCTGCCTTTGAGTTACTAGAGAAAGTCTATCAAAAATAATTTTTAAGTTAAAAAGATTTTATCCACTTGGGCTTTAGCTTAGTAGCCTTAAGATAAATTAAAATCTATATCCAGACATTTTCCTTTGCTCTTTCTCTAGATAAATACATACAAGTTATTATATATATATATATATATATATATATATATATATATATATAAATTTATAGATTTAAATCCACATTTTTCCATACAGTTGGAAGTCAGCTGGAACTTTATTGTTTTTTGTTTGTTTAAATAATGTGGAACAGACCCTTATTCTATCACTATTCTTCTCTACAGTTGCAAAAATAGTTAAGTATCCAATCCTGCCCACAAAACTTAATGTATCTCTTTGTTTATATATCTGTATAAATCACAGAGTTTATTTAGCACAAGTCACACATTTGTTTCTGCATAAGGACAAAGAATCATTCATGCTATGAATGATTTGCTCCTTCTTTACCCCTTTCTATATAGTAGGAATATTGCATTTAATTAATCTCCAGACATGAGGTGATTATAAATAATGTGAAATAATTCATCAGCTTATAAATCCTGATGTATGTTAATTCAGTTTATCAAGTCCTAATAACTCTGGAGCATTGATTATATTAATGCTTTAAAAATGGAATTGAAGTGAAACTGTGTTTAATAGAAATGCTTCGTACTTCACAGGCATGAACACCTTGAAACACCTTGTTGATCATTCTCTACAGTTTAAAAATGTAAGCTGAATAGTTCCATTGTGTTAGCCTTTAACTGTAACTGCACAGAATAGAGGTCTTGCATTGGACATGTCTGCTTCATTAGTTCTCACTAGAATAAACCTTGGATCATTCATAGTATCTGCTGATAGTCTTGGCATTTCATCATGTGCAGCGTATTACTTTCCTTGTTTTTAACCTTTCGATGTTTTAGTTATACTGTGTCTTAGTGTTGGTCTCTTGGGTTCAAATTGTTTGGAATTGTCTGGCATTCCTGGATCTGGATGTCTGCTTTTCCTAAATTAGCGACAATTTCAGCCATTATTTTTTCATTTTTTTTCTGCTTTATCTTTTCTACTTCTAGGATTCGTATAATGCAACTATGAGTCCACTTGTTATTTTCCCATAAATCTCTTAAGCTATCTTTACTTAATTCTTTTTATTTTTTGCTGCTCTGACTAGGTAAGTTCCTCTGTCTTTGACTTTCGTGATCTTTTCTCTGATACTCTAGTGTGCTGTTACACTTCTCTATTTTGTTTCTAAGTTTAATTCCTGTGTCATTCAGCTTTGTGACTTCTGTTTGAAACTTTCTTATATTTTTCATTTCTCTTTTGAAGTTCCCATTGTGTCCATCCACTCTTCTCCCAGATTCGATATGCCCCTAATTATTATTTTGAATTCTATATCAGGTAAAATACTTATTCTATTTTGATAAGGTTTCCTGAAGTATTATTTTGTTCTTTCATTTGAAATATATTTTGTATGGCTCTATCTTGCTAGATGTTGTGTGTGTGTTTCTATGCACTATATGAAATAGTCACCTCTACCAGTATTGGAGAGTTAGCCTTGTGTAGAAGATAACCCTTATCTTTCAACCCTGCTTAGGCTCTTGATTATCTCCCAAACCTTTGTAATTGTCCCAGCAGTTGTTTTTTAACAGCTCCTAGCAGTTGACCATGTGCCAAGACCACTAATGTTCCAAGGGGGATGATCTCAGTCAGCACCTTAATTCAGGCCAATTGGAACCCAGATTCTCATTCAGCATCTTTTTAAAAAAATTTACTCATTTTTTCATTTTTATTGCATTTTTATTCATTACCATCTATACCTTCTTCCACCTCTACCCACCCTACTCCCCATCCCCCCTACAATCACCACACTGTTGTGTCTGTTTTTGAGTCCTCTCCCTTTTTGTTCAATCCCTCGTTTCAATAACATGGCTAAATTATTCCACCTTCCAAAGGAATCCCTTACCTGGAATAAGACCTCACCCCCATCGACATCGAGAGCTGCCAGCCTGCTTTCTTTTCTATCCATGAGCCTGTCTCTATTTTGTTTGATAATTTGCAAGGTGATTATGGAACAAAGCACCAAAAGGAGGTGCAAATGAACACAAGATGAGAGAAAAAAGTCAGTGTGTAAATAAGCCAGGCAGACATCCTCTCTTAAATTTAAGGCATTTTCATCTTTGAACCTGCTGATGAATTTTATTTGGAGGCAAGTCCTTTCTGTCCAGTAGATATAGATCCTGCTCAGAGAGTCCTCTAACTAAATCTTCAGAGGAAACTGCTACTGATCGTGGATTCAGAGGTATATTTCCTTCTGGGTCGGCTGGTTTGAAGTTGATTTTGACACATCTGTTCCTTGTATTTGTTGACTGCCCATCTCCAGTTTTCTAGACCAAATAAACTCATGTTCTGCTGGAGCTTTCTTTAACTTATAACCATTTTTATCTTCTAGAATTATTTTAAAAAATGGGTAATATTCATAGCCAAATGTGTCCACATGCCCTTGATAGAAGTAACATTTGTATTTAATTAGTATTATTTTCTAAATGATTTCTTTAAAAATATAAAACTAGTACTTGTTGCTAGTTTAAATGAGCCATTCCAAATAATCTTTTACATTACGCCCATGCATATTGATTGACAGAGACAGGTATAACTGTTACCGAACAACAAGAGGTCCGAGGGAGGGGCAATACAATATTTGGCCTAATGCCACCACTAAAATATCAAAGTCCTTTAGGGTATACACCTACACCCACACAGCGCTCCCTTCTCCCAACGCCCCAACTCCGGGTACCATAAATCAGGAAAAGAGCACACGTCTGTGTTGCAGGCCGCTGGCACCATCAGCTGTGTCACTGTGCAGGATCTCGAGTTAATCCAAAGTACTCTGGTACCCTCTCATGGTCCACTGGCAAGAGTCCTTTGTACCCAGTTCCAGTCAAAGTCTCTCTTGCTTTTTCAGGCCCCGCAGCCAAAGGGGGCACCCCAAAGCCGCATGGGCCTCTTCTACCAAAGCTGCAGGAGTCTGCACTCCACCAAAACCATGTGGCTGTCTTCTTCACTTGGCTGCAGGGATCTCCATTCTGGCAAAGCTGCGTGGTTCTTCCCTTTCACCTGGGAAAAAGGGGGTCCACACCCTGCCAAAACCACGTGGCTCCCTCTTTCACCTCACCAAGAAGGGGTCCTCACTCTGCTGAAACCGCGTGGCTCTCTCTCCATCTGGCCAAGTGGGGACCCTTCATGTCTCGGAGCCAGTCTTTTCCAAGCTCCCACCCAGGCCATCTCGCTCAGGAGCGCAGCCCCTTGTTACATTCTGAGTCCAAGCCCTTCTCACTCCGGAGAGCAGCCCTTAATTCCCATCTTGAGTCCCCTAGTTCCATCCTCAGTCCCTGCTAGTTCCTTCTCACTCAGGAGACCAGACTTTAGTTACATCCTCCTGAGTCCCAGTCCACTCACTCAGGAGAGCAGCCCTTAGTTACATTCTGAGTCTCTGCTAGTTCCTTCTCTCTGGCCCCAAACTTGGCCACTCCTATTTAACATATCTATGAAACCAGTTAAAGGTTATAGATATGTTAAATAACCATTCCTCCCGAGGTTAGCTCCAAAACTGTTGCTATGCAAAATAGCTCTCAATGGCCCTGCTCCATTCATCCCTTCCCCCTGGGGGGGGGCGGTGAGGACATCTTATATGTCTCTCCAATATTTCTATACACTTTGAATTCTGGACACCATTCCAAATCCTTTTTGGGGGGCCCCCCCTGGCTGCACCCTGTATCATAACTGTAGGTATACTGCCACAATTGTATAGAGAAAATTATCCTACCCATCTGTAGATTTTGAACTCTTTGACTCTAAACTTAGGCGTATTTTCTTCTGAATTGCTAGTTAAGAGACCATATGGAAAGTATTTTTTAGAATCTTGCTCTCTCATTTAGTAAGACTGTCCTGAAGGAAGGAATTTCAGTACTGTAAGTCATGGTTCTTCAGAGAAACAAAATAGCAGGATGTGATACATATGATGACTAACAATAATTCACAGAAGTTATTGATTTATACACAGTTTATTTGTCTGGTGACACCTGTAAGTATTCTTTAGCAGTATTTTCAAATTCTGTTACACAAAACACAGGTATACCAAAAGCTCTGTAATGAACAAAATATGCTTGAAAACCCTATTTTATAGCCTACTTCCTGAAAGCCCCAAATTACATTAGTATATTAATAATTCTGAGAAATCTGGCCTAGAGAAAATTAACTAATTTTGATTAAACACTACTTACCAAAATTCCACTGCTGAATGTTTTATTCCCCCAGTAACATCCAAGCACATCCTTAAAAAATTAAGATATTTTGAAAAATTTTTGGAGGAATAAAGTATTCAACAGATAAAAATATATGCTTCAAGGTCAGATGAACAGAATTCAGATTGCAACATTTATGCCTTTGGATAAATTATTAAATATTTCTATATCTACTTTTCTCATCAGTCAAATAAGGGTAATAATAACTTTCTTATAGTATTTATAACATTAACATATCTAGGAAAAGTACCCTCTACCTAACTGCATAATATAATATGTGCTCTGTAAATGTAGATATATATATTGTATTTGCATATATATATATATTTTAAACAATGATGTTTAAACAATTGTAAACAATGATGAAATGACCATATTTATTTTTTTTATCATACTCTTTGTTCTGTAGCAGTGTGGCACGAATGTCTGAGTAAGAGAAATGATAATAGTTACCAGCCATATGTCTTGCAAGTGCTCAGTGAGAAGTGAAATGGTTACATTAGCAAACTCTTCTAAGGCAACATTCACACATTTTAAAATAGATCTTCAACTATTTTTTAAAAATCCTGGACACAACCAAAAAAAAATCTTTCCTATTAAAGTCTTATTAAATTACAGTTTTACATTTCTTTAAAGTCATCTAGAAATGTCTTCATTTTTAAATGATGAAATTTACCAATTAATCATTTAAACTCAATTTCTCTTCTAGGTCAAATGAACATATTAATAAACTAAATTTAAATAAATATTCTCCTATAATCAATAGATTAATTTCATGAGTCCAAAACGATGATTAAACCTGTATTAGAAAAATGTGAAAAAATACAAACAAAATCTTGTTTCCTTCATGTCTGAAATTCAAGTTAAAGAGTGAAAAAGAGATAGAATGGTAAGAAGATGTTAGTAATAATTTTTTAATTTATGATATATAAAGTATATATACATTTCAGTTTGTATATATAAATGGCTATATAAGATGTAGATATTAGAAATATCACATGAGAAAAATATAATTTGTTAACCAATTTGAAGTTATTTGGAATAATATTGATGCTTGGAGAGAATGAGCAGCAGACACATGGCAATTTAAACTTAGGGGGGAAGAACAGTGAGATGACGAACCATTTGCCTTACTAGTATCTCTTCCTTCACTCCGAGTTCTTTATTAACTTTATCTGTAGAGGTCTGTGTGGGAGGTTTTGCTAGTTAGTGACTTTTTTTTTTTCATTTCTAGTGTCAATAAGTTTTAAAGGCAATTTTATGTGTTGGAAGTGAGTGTTGAAATATAAAAAACGTCTTATGAATTGTCCCAGAAGGAACCTGTCTCATAAAAAGACATGTTTAATTAACCTTCCTCTGAGAATTGTAAACCATAAAATGGAAGAATAATAGATAATAGTAAAACTCCTGAAAATTGGCCTCCATAAACCAGTTACTTATAAAATTGTGAAGTTCAATTATCTTGCTCATATGCATACATGATGTATTCCTCCCTGGAGTGTGCCCTTGTTAATTGATATGAATCCATGGTGGTGTCCCTAGATAAACAAAGGAACCAGGGATTTTCAAAAATAGAAATTGATATTGAATCAGTATCATGTTAATGACTTAGCAATCATTCTGTTTCACCTTTGTTTCTTTTTTTTAATAGTTTCTTCTAACACATTACTAACTCCAATTTGTAATTTGGTTACAATGCATCTTCATCTGAGAGTGTTATTAAGTGGTAAATAAGTTGATAAGGAAAAAAGGTGAAATTGGAGATGCTAAAATTGTGCAGAATCTCATAATGGCCCATGAAACAAAACATAAATGGATACACAACAAATTGTCCTGGCATATGTTAAAAAACAATTCCTCGTCTTGATTCTTTTCTTTTCTTTGCAATTATCTATTAAATAATAAATTATAGATACTACATAACATATACACACAAATTATATATAATTGTATATAATACCACATTAAATTGGTTAGTCTGATTCTGAAATTATATCAATGACATTTTTTTCAGTGGAAACAATTGAAGCAGTTTGTTTTCATGTATCATTTTCTTTACAATTCCTTTAGAGTAAACTCATTATAAATTAATCTCTAATGGTCCTTTTACATGACTAAATCTAGAATGTCTGTATTTATTTTCTTATATTTTGCACAGATAGATACATATGCACAAATATTTTTCAAACTCTGGAAATTATGAAATAGCAAAGAGATACAATGTATTTCAAATTCTCTATTGAAATTTAAGATTGAGTCTTTTGATTCTGTGATAAAACAAAGTATAAGCAGACTTAATAACAAAGAGTCAGAAACACACACTGACGTTTTGTTCAAATAAGCCTTTTAAAACTGTTGAAACATTGCTACAAGTATAACAGTTTATTCTGGATTGAAAAACAGCTTGATTATTTCAACAACAATGAGTTATTTATATCATGTAAATTTTTGATACAAATTGTGCTCAAAAGCTGTATTGTTAAAAGTTGACAGTGTTAAAATTTATATTTTATCAAATTATCATTTATATTCCTTTATGGCTTATGCTTAAAATAAAGAAAGCCTGCAATCAAATTTTCAAACAATGAAGCAATTGAATTAAGAAAGAAAATATTTTATTTATTAGAGGTGGTAAAATATAAAATAAAATAAGCAGAACCTTAAAAAATGACCTACTGTGTAGTTTAACTAAATCTGACCATTTTGGATTATGAAATAATATTTATCTACCTATAACATTTAATCTGGTTTAATGCCAGAACATGTTACAAAACTTTTCCCAGTTGAAATTAAGAAATTATTTGGGGGGATTTGTAAATCAAATGTAGGGTAAGTGCCTTAGCTTTCTGAATATGACGGATGTACCTGACGTGAAAGTTTTGGTTGCTGAGGAAACCATTTCAAAGACTTTCATGTGTGTGGCGCAGTTACTGCCAACACATCTGTATAAGGAACCTGTCTACCTCTACCCATGAAGTTCCCTGTTTAGAAAGCTTTGAAATTGACATAACTGGCCTTTGGGTGACCTTACTTCATTTGCCCTAATTCCTGCTCTTATGCTTTAAATTCACTGATAAGGAGAGAAGCCTTGAAACCTTGAAACCTTAGGCACCCCACCCTTGCACCCTAATAAAGGCAAGACAGGTTTCTTCTTATCTCCTCTATCTACCCTTGACCTTGCTGTGTGGTTTTCCTGGTGATCTGTATCTTCCAGGACCAGTGGATAATAAGTCTTGTACCTCAAATTTCCTTGAGAGTTTTTTGCTGAAATCCCACTAAGAACCACAAGGGCCAGTGAAGGCACCACATCTGCTCTGAGCCCAGGTGTGTGCCTCGGGCATCTCCAGCCAGTGCATCACTACTGATAGGCTGCCACTGAGACCCCATCAAGGCAATAAGATTCAGTCACTACTGATAAAGCTTTTACTGTTTTTTAGAATTATTAGATAATTATAATTTCAAGACTTTGAGAATAGTGTATTTTTAAATACTTTGTGTATCATTCTGGGAAGCTGAATAGGCTAACATCTGATATTATGTGGAATGTTTTTGAAAAAAATTATAAGGAAATATGTATATAATTATTTACTGAATTTTGGGCAGAAATTATCAGTGACTTGCTAGGAAGATGGTGTAGAATATAAAAATTTTTTTCTGAAATTTCTAGTTTTTTTGTCTGTTGCATTTTATGACAAGCAATCTGTTTATGAATACAACAATCACATAACTAAATTAAATAAATATTTAAAATCATCTTAATAAATATTCTACTTATAAGATAAATCACAATCATCAGTCATATATAATTAACCTATCTGTATAGCTGAGGACTGAAGTAATGAAATTGGAAGAACAATTGGGTATTGGCAACTTCTTTTTCTAAAGTTAAAATTGCAGATCAGAAATTCTGGCAAAGCTTAAACTGTTTTTTGTTTGTTTGTTTGTTTTAAAATACATAATAATAAAGCAAAAATAACATTTACTTTATCTTGAAAGTAGAACACTTACTGATATAGACAAACTGATTAACAACAAAAGTGGTTTCATGTGTACATACTAAAAATGGGAATAGCAAGTGGAGCAGAGAGACAATAAGAAAAACAAAAGAAATAAATGTATGGCATACTTTTTAAAATAAGACAAAATAGATAATGTATTCCAAAAGAAAAACTATTAGATTTTCTTATAAATTACATAAATTGTTCTTTGATTTTAAGAGTATAATGGAATTATGCTTTAACTGTAAAGGACACATGGACAAAACCAAGGGGTGTGTGGAAGCAACCAAAGGAGGTGGGTTTGGAGGAAGTGGAGGGAGGGGTGGGGAGAAAATACGGACAACTGTAATTGAACAACAATAAAATAATTTTTTAAAAATGAAGGAACAGAAAAAATAAACACGTCTATGTAATATTTATCCAAATGACATTTATAGAACTTTATATATTCAAGGTAAACATCAGTTCAAATTTAAATATAATATTCTAAAATAATATTCTGTTTTAATTTGTTATGGGTCTTTGAATAGTCTATATAAAATCTCAATATTACTATGCCTAGGATAATTTTTAGTATTAGTAATATGAATTCAATACAACCAGTAAGAACATTATAAATAAGTAAGGGGAAAGTATGTTTGGAAGTCACATTGTGATCAGTTACTCAGTGGGCAAGTCATTGAGAGGTTTGTTGTAGCTGCTTTTAATACACAGCTGAGGCAGGTAGATGGCTAGAGAGTGCAAGAAAAGAAAAACAAAGAAGCAAATTAAAGAAAGATAATGTCAACATTTGTAATAATTTTCAGTAGATTTAGAAAGTATTAGAATAGTTTACTTGACAATTTATGCTTTTATAACATTTGATGTACAGTTTAACATTATGTAGAGTTTTACTTATTTAGAAAATGAAGGGGAATGTTTAAAACTTATTTACAAATTGCTATGCATTTTAAAATCTAATCTGGTAATCTCTTTTATCAAATACTTAGAACAATTAAATGTACAGTGATTGTTTATATTATTAATTTAAAATTTACCATCTTTCTAATCATATCCTATTTGTTACTTTTTCTTTGTTTTATATTTTTCTGCCTTTTCAGTTTTTAATTGAACACCTTATATGACTCCATTTTATCTTTCTTAGTAAATCATTTTTACGTGTTTGTTGGAGATAATTGTAGTGGTTGCCCTGGGCTTTGAAATATATGTCTCAGAATAAACTAAATGCAGCTTTAATAACATTTTTTTTACATGTAGTTCAGGCACCAACCACATCACATAGAATTCCCAGTCACCCCCTCCCATCCATTTGACACGGCTGTCATTCATTTTATATATCTGCATGCTAGAAACATCTCTCACCTTGCCATTGTTGCTTTGCATGCAGAGTTGTATTTTAGATACATTTTTTAAAAGATTAAATAGTTGTTTGTTCATTCTTTGACACACTTACCTTCTTTATATTGGTTAGTTCAGGACCTATAGCATTTTACATCTGCTGGAAGGCCTTCGTTTAAACTTCCAAGGGAGATTCGCTGGCAATTAATTCTATCAGTTTTTGTTTGTTTAAGAAAGCTTCTATTTCCCTTCGCTTTTTTAACAATCCTTATGGAGCTATAATTTACATAAAATGTACCCTTTTAAAGTGTACAATTCATTATCTTTTTACAAAGTTGTACAACCATCACAGTATCTTAATTATTTTAAAAAAAATTGTTGTCCCAATTAGAAATCCACACTCATTAGCTTCCTCTTCACTTTTGAATAATAATTCACTGCATGTAGAATTTTTAAATGAACAGATTTTTTTTTCTTTCAGCACCTTCATTATCTCCCCCCAAGCTCTTCTTGCTTGTTTGACTGTAGTGAGAAAAGCCTTTGATCATTTTTATACTGTTTCTTCTGCCTGTCAGGTGTTCCCTTCTTTTTCAATGCACCCCAACTTACTGGATTTATTCAAGATTTTCTGTTTTTACTTAATTTTTGCCAGTTTGGAGGTGATTTTTTTAGCTGTTCTGTGGTTTGAATATCTTCTGTGAAGGAAGAGGTTGATTTCCTTTCCTCCCTCTATTAGTCACGTACCGAGCGAGTTTTGTAGTATTTCTAGGATTCTCTCTGTCGTAATGTGGTGGGGTTCCCTGAAGAAAATTATGGAAAAGCGTATCCTACCAATAATACTACAGCACCGAGACCTTCTTACTCTCACTTTTGACCTCATTCATCCTCAGCACTTCATCTACATTATCATTTATGGGTTTCTACTAGCTTATGCTATCTTCCAGCTTCTGTTCTAGAAAAGCCAGTCTTGGATGCAATGCCTTATCTCTCTGAAAACACCTGACTCAGCATTTTGTGGTCCTGGTTTTTCCTCTGACCTTAATTCTCTGACAAATTCAATCAAAGATTTCAAATGTCTGGTAGTTTTTTGTAGGGAAAGGAATAACATAATTCTAAGCTCTTTATTAAATCATCAGAGCTTAATTGGGACATTGTAATTACCAGTTGTTAAACAGGTGGCCTGTCACTTATATCACAATGGGACTCAAGTCCTTTAAGGAACGCCTATCTTGTACTAATTGAGCGATCTGCTGGAGGGGTATAAAATCTGTGGGTCCACACTTATGAGTCTGTTTTTACTATTTGAATTTGGAGTTTCTATTTTTCATTGAACTTTATACTACTCTCTGCATTTTTATTTTAGTCCATTATAATTGCCTCAGTCCCTACACTTTCATTTTAAATTTAGAACATTTACTTATATCAAATAGTCTGAATTGTACATGTAAGAGTATATTTACATGAGAGGGATCACTTGCTATTGGTCACCAGGCTTATGAATTGGCTGAACTTGGGTCTAACGTTTACCTGAAATTTGATCAATTGTGGCTAAGAGAGTGGATTCATACATTACTTATATGAAAGCTGTATTCAAGGAATTTCTTATGAGAACACAGTAGATGAAGAAAACATACTAATATCTGGCCTGAAAAGGAAAACATTGAATTGAAGTCCATCTAGGGATGTCTAGAAAATTGTTGACGGGGATTCGATATTTGTCTTTTTCCTTTAAAGACTGAGTCTTGTGTTAAAAGTGAAACCATTATATTAGGACAGAGAATTGAGTTTTGTTTAAAGAAAATGAGGGTGGCAGAGATATGCAATTGTGTTGTAAGCATGGTCAAGTGACCTAAAAACTCTAATCTTTCTTCTTCATCATTTAAATAGGAAGAATGTCAGTGTATATTGTAAAATGTTTTGAAAGTAAAATAATTCATATAAAAACTTGGCCTTTAGTGAATATTATGTTAATTTTATTGCCTAATGAACCACTTTTATAAAATAATAGGTTCTTATTTGATGCTTGTTGATAAAAAATCAATAATTCCATAGATTAACATTGAATAATTAATCCAAAGAAAATAGACTGACTACAGACAGTAATGTGTAAGAACACTTGTTTTTTTAAAGAGGAATCCTTTCTCTTTAAATATTTTATCTATTTATTTTTTAGAGAGGGAAGAGGGAAGGAAAGAGGGAAAGAAACATCAATGTGTGGTTGCCTCTCATCTGCCCCCTACTGGGGACCTGGCCCAAATCCCAGGCCTGGACCCTGACTGGGTATGGAACAGGGGACCCTTTGCTTCACAGTCTGGCACTCAATCCACTGAGTCACACCAGCCAGGCCAAAGAAAACTTTTGAAAGTTATAGAATATGTTTTGTTTTAGATTTGTGAAAAAAAAACTAATGTTCTACTAAAAATAAAGCAAGAAAATATTAAGCATATTTTAATAGTTATCTTTGAAACATTTGAAATAATGTCAAATCAGGTCTTTACAATGATATTATAAAAACTTTATATATATGTATATATATATGGTATATATAATATAATCTATTTAGTTTTGAATATTAAACAATATATTTGAACACAGTATACAAACTGAAATACCTAAAAAGCAGGTAATGGACATTATCAGGAAATCATGTTCTCTACTCATTATCTGAAAGGTCTGAGCCTGTCTGAATTGACAGATGTTGGCATAAATGGTTTATATTTTAGAACCAAAGAGTAGAAATTACAGTGGCTTAGGCTGAAAATAAAACAACACTTTCTCACAGTCTGCATTACCAGTGATGATTGTACTGCCCTGCAATACATTTATAGTCACTCAGTTTTCAAATAACAGATTAGTTATCATCTGTTCTGTGTTTATGAAAGAATTTGATAATAATAAAACAAAGTTAACTTTTCTTCAAATGTGGTGCAACAGTTCCTTGCAAGCCCTTGAACTGAAAGGAACAGGCAGTTAGTATGCCAATGAGTGCCTCACCTGCTGAACTTTCTGCCCTCAGTGCTAGAATTAGAATTCATGTTGTCGCTCTCATACATAAGAATGTCCCCTCTCTAGCTTTAGTAAATAGCATGCAATTATTCTGCAAGTTTAAGTACTTCACCCATATCATTCCCAACTGTCTTGCTTATTCTGAATGTAATATCTGGAATTATAAGCAATGAGAAATGCATTTCACTATTGTTATTGATAGGGCAAATTCATGTAACTCTTATTCAGTGAAATATCAATTGAAAAATGAGAAAAATATTAATTAAACAGTCCTACAGCTCAGTAGACCACCTCACCATCTGATGTGTGAGAGAATAAGATAGCTGGTGCCCTGACCACTGCAGCTCAGTTGGTTGGGCATTGTCTGGCAAAACAAAATGTCATCGGTTCAATTCCCGGTCAGGGCGCAGGCTTGGTGGCAAATCTGGTCCCAGTCCGGGTGCATACAAGAGACAAACTGTGTTTCTCTCTCACGTCTGTGTTTCTCTCCCTCTCTTTCTCCCTCCCTTCCTCTCATTCTAAAACTAACTAAATAAATTGTTTTAATAAAGTAGGTAGCTAGCCTTGTTCTGTTTCAGCACTACCTATAATTCTTAGGGAGTAGATGGTAAACTACAACACAATCGTGCATGTGGTAGAAATTTTAAAGGCAGAAGTTGGACAAAACTTGAGGGACAGCCACAGACATAAATTTAACCTGATAAGGGTGAATATGAGAATGAAAACAATAGAATTTGATGAGATAGATGCCTGAAGTAAACAGTGGTCAATAGGGCAATCAACCTACCTAATGAGATCATGTATCTAGAAGGGGACAATCAGACAGTTTGGGTAAATTATGATTTTTCATTTCCCAAGTGAGAGATTTATAAGTAAATGGGTAACTGAAACAGCAACACAAGGCAGTGGTACAGAGATAAGAAATCTTACTTAGAATCTGACCCTTCTGCTTATGTGTATGTGAGTCTTGGGAAGTGTTAGTTAAGGCTATCAGTATTATTTTTCTTTTCTATGAAAATATAGAATTATATTTGCTTTACTTTTCTTTCTGGTTTTGCTAATAACTAAAGACAGTTTTAAATTTATTTTATTAGAGTTGATGACAAGTATTTTAATAAGTAAAAACACTGGTAATTAGTGCATTAGCATGTGTGTGTTGTGAAACCCATGGTAAATTTCATTAAGCCATGAATCTTTTTCCCCAGATCAGGTAAAAGTCATATGTGTTTATTTTAGATACAACTTTAACAAGAGTGTGGATTATATGAAACCTATTTTGAGAGATTTATGGGCCCATGAACCCTAAGTTAAGAAATCCCACAAAAACTATAGTATGGATATCAGGAAATTATTTTTTTCTATCTCTTTTTTGAACAATTGTGCTGTGTTGGTGGAATAGAGAAATTTCTTGATTAAAAAAATCTATTTCAGTCTGACTGTAGATAACTGAGTTCTTGTGTCAGGAAAAGCTGTTCAATCACTGGCTCTTCAATCACTGGCTCTTGTCTTGAGTTACATACTCATTAGTTCACCACCAAACTTTTCATTGAACGAGCACTGAGAGAGTCAAAAGTTACTTAGAGGGGGGAAGACTCTTGTTTGTTTTTAACAGAAGGTTCGATATACAAAAAGACACTTTGAATTGGAGGGCTTACTGCAAAGAAATAAAGTCACACACCACTGCAATTATAACTGCAGGCTCATTTTTTGGGGGGAAAACAATGGAGAATATGTTTAGACAGTTTGGGGTAGCAGTAGGGGTTGGATCAGATTAATCCTGAAACAGATACTTGGGTGACTGCATATCTTGGGTAACTGTTACATTGTCCTCAAGGACAGTGTGACCTGGGGGGCAGGGAAAACACGGCAATTTCAAGACATTCATTATGGCCCTATTATCTGTGTCCTGCACGTTTTTCTAAAGTTTCCTGACCACCTGTTTCTCAGGAAGAAACTGGGGCTTAGAAAATTTGACTTGTTTATCAAAACTTCCACATTATCCTGAGTGAAGAGATCATTAGAGCTTTACAAAACGTTACCAGATATTTCAACACAAAATCACACAAGATTACTGTGGGTATATATATATATCCAATGCTGGGTAGAAGTTTACAGTGAGGTGCTATGAAACAATAGTATAATTTTAGTGGGTTCACGATACATCTTTGATAAATATCGACATTCCCTCCTGTTGCTTTCACTAATGGCTATCAGAGTTCAGAAGGGCTCTAATGAACCAACGTTGGAACAGAAAAGAAAAGCTGTTGTTCCTGGATGTCAATAAAAAATATATACAGTAATAACTAATTAATAGAAGACATTTAAAAATTAAGCAGCAAATTTAAGTTTTAGATAAATAAGAATATAGCACTTGGCATTGAAATAATTCATGTATTTTTCTATTAAAAAAGCATCCCTTTAAATTTATGACCAAAACAAAATTCTACCTGAAGGCCAGTCTTGGAAACATACTTAGATATTTCAGAGAGTCTCCTTTAACTTCTGTTATGTTGAAAACTTTCAGAAACTATTTTTGGAGATCAAATGGGGGCCACTTTGAAAAGCTCAGCTTGATTAAGGACAGACAACGCACATTTAGGAAATAAAAGGAACCTCTCACTATTTTTGTGAAATTCTTCAGGGACTTCACTCCAGGTGGACCAATGTGAGAAAGGAGTTAAAGAGGGTTTTAAACTTAGATGTTTGGAAATCCTTTGACAAAATTCTTTACAGTCGTGTGAGATCAGTGGAAAGGATCAATGAAACTAATAGTAAATTGGCTCACTGTTCTGCACAGTGGATTATGGAAGGAAAGGCACTAGAAATAGGTTTCCATGGTCCAAGCCAACTTTAAATATTCTGCTTCTTCATAGGTCAGAAATAAATCTGTAGCTTTTTATTTTAAATCAATTTTTGCTTAAGAAATTATATTAAGCACTTATATTACAATAAGTCAAATAAAATTAAAGTTTATGCGACAGTTAATGATAAATAGAATGTCACAAATAACAAATAGGTGTGTTTTATTTGGGATTCTTTGGTTTTTTAATAGTACTATATTTTAGGAAAATGTAATAACAATATATTGAAACATACATGGGAATTATAAAACAAGTACTAAGAAATAATTACCTGAACCACCACGGTTAACATTATTGCAAAAATTGTGTGTTTTATTATAACTGCTGAATCACGAATACAGTTGCTTTATTGTTTGAGAAGCAAGTCATTTGATTTAATGATAATCCGAAGTCAAGAACCAAGCCACAGGGATTCTGTCTGTCTGATTAATAGTTTTACACATCTAATATAACAATACCTGCCATAGTAAGTTCTCAATACATCTTTGTGAATAAGTTAATAAGTGACCAAACACATTTGATGAAGTGACTCTAAAATTGGAATGGATTATTGATATATCAACACCTTGTGCTAGATTCTCTCCAAGAAGATCGGACTTACCATTGAGCTTATCTTTATTTTAGAAAACATGATTATTTATAACAGGAAGATTAAAAAATCACATACTCAATCTTTGTAAGCCTGTATCTAAGCACTGTTTTACAGTAAAGGAGGACAATGCTAACGAGTTAGGAGGCACCCTACTACATTTCCTTAACACATCAACACGATAGATTTTTTGTTTTGTGTTGTTTTGTTTTATTCTGTTCTGTCTTGTTTTGCTTTGGGTAAACCTAAAATCCTCTCCACGTTTTAGTTTTTGATCAGCAGAAGAAGAGGCATGTCAGGGTTCTCAGATAGAGAGGATGAGGCATGGTGTCACTCAGCAGGGTTTAAGAAAGTAAACCTTCACATCATGAGTAGAAAACATAAAGCACCTATTTGAAGGGGTACTGATAATACAGTTTGAAAGAGGTTACATGTGTCCAGTCAATCACTGGGAATTTATTAACAGCTGTAGCCTTTGTCCAGGACGATACATATTCAAGTTCTATTTCAAAGCTTCAGTATTTGATCAATACGGAAACCATTAAGTATTTTTTAAATGAGAGTTCTAGAATGTTTTCTGTGTAGTAATGGGAATATTGTGCTTAAAATTATGATGTTATGGCCCTGGCTGGTGCAGCTCAGTGGATTGAGCGCGGGCCTGTGAACCACACAATCATGGTTCGATTCCCAGTCAGGGCATATGCCTGGGTTGCAGGCCAGGTCCCAGCAGGGGACTCACAAGAGAGGCAACCATACATTGATATTTCTCTCCCTCTCTCCTTCCCTTCCCCTCTAAAAATAAATAAATAAATAGTTTTTAAAAAGTAAAATTATGATGTTATAATGATATTATTATTGCACATTAAATCTGTTTGGATTTTCAAACAAATAAGACATTTTACATGCCATAGTTCAGTACTTCTCACAAAGTTCTGTGTAGCAGCTGCTATTATAATATACATTCAGGGCATGAAACCAAGACAAGTAGAGTTTGGAAGTTGGATTTATTTTCAACCCCTGTCTGTGAACCCATATGCTATAGTGTCTTCACATTTTTTAAATTTATTTATTTTTAAGATTATATTTATTTATTTTTAGAGGGGAAGGGTAGGAGAGAGGGAAAGAAATATCAATGTCCAGTTGCTTGTCGTGAGTCCCCTGCTAGGAACTGGCCTGCAACCCAGGCATGTGCCCTGACTGGGAATGGAACCGTGATCCTTTGGTTCGTAGGTCTGCGCTCAGTCCACTGAGCTACACCAGCCAGGGCTCTTCACATTTCTTTTAAAGAAGTAAGGTGAAATTAGCACAAATAACATACCAGTTACATTTAATTAACACTTGAGAGATCTTAATGAACTATATAGCATTGTCTCTAAACAGTTATAGCTTTTAAATGGCTTCAAGCTACTAAGGACATCAAAGGGGGGGTTCAGTATAATCACAAATCAAGATGAACTTTGTCATGCCACTACAAATATAAAATGACTAGAAGGTTAAGGAATGATGACAATGTACATTATATTGACTGGGATTCTTAAGAAAAAGTGAACCTCATTATCTAATGTCAACCTAATATGAAGTTTATTTGTTCAAACTCAGAGTATACCTTGCTGTTTTCCAGGCTTTATTTTCCATTGATCATTCCTTTTAACACTTATTACAAATGCAAAGTATCCCTTTTCCCATTTCTTTTTCTTTTTCACAAAATTTAACATAAGTAGAATCACATTTGTTTAGATAGACTCTAGTCACTTTATAATCACTTCTTACTGTTTAAAATAATGATAGAAATGTAATAACTTTACATAGAAGGCTTTTCCCCCCACCTATTCCAAATACCTCAAAGTACTAGAAAGGAAAAGAGAGGGATCAAAGTACTAGAAAGGATCAGAACCAGTGTCAGAGAAAAACTATAACTGAACATTTTATATGCTAAGATTTTTGTTTATTCCAATGTTTTTCTACCCAGACATTCTTTTTATCCTAATTAAAATCATGTAGACACCTAGAATATTTTTCAATCATTCAATCTATATTTGATTCATTCATTTTAGTTCAATTGTATGTATTAATATTTTATTTATACTCTGTGTTGAATGGAAAATGGTAAACAACAGGTCTTCTATTCCAGGCTTTGTTAAAAGTACTTCTAGATGTCTCCAGTTATGAATGAGCTGGACTCAAGCAGGACAGTTGGCCTGACGTTTGCTCATAGCCATAGTAGGATCTCTCAACATACCACGGTGTGCCATCAATAAAACAGTGAATATTCAAAGACTGATTTTGTCTGTGGATATTCCATTCCTAACCATGTGATCTTTGGAGAAATTTTTACCCACCCTAGCCTTCAATTTTCTTGCCTGTAAAATAAATGTAACAGTGTTACCAAATAGTGGGTGGGGTCTTGCTGCTCTCCACCACTGTCTAGGCAAAATTCTGGAGGCAGAGGCTGGTGAAAAAGGAACGAAATTTTTATTCAAAAGCTATACAGTTTTGGAATAACAGCTTTCCACATATATTAGTCACTTAAGCCTATCAATTAAGGTTAAAAGCTTTAACTCCTAAATTCCACTATCATTCTTCCTATTAGTTTTTAATTATCTTATTTCTCTAAGATTAGTTTACAAACTAAAACAGAGTAAGATACAAACGCTATACAATTTTGGGAGAATTTTAGGCTTCTGCCTCAGAGCCTGTTCCCTCTAGAACACCCAAAGGAGAATAACCCTGCCACCCTCTGCCAGGCCGGCCTGATCATAGGCTGAAGCCAGAGTTTCTTCTCCCATCCAGAATTCCATCCTTTGGGAAATGATGTCCCTTGCTGGTGTAGTTCAGTGGACTGAGCTGGCCTTTGAACCACAGGGCTTCTGGTTTGATTCCCAGTCAAAGCCACATGCCTGGGTTGTGGGTCAGGTCCCCTGTAGGGGGCATGTGGGAGGCAACCACACGTTGATGTTTCTCTCCCTCTTCTCTCCTTCTTTCTTCCTCCCTTCTCTCTCTAAAAGTAAATAAAATATTAAACAACAAAGTAAAATATCAGCCTTTGGGAAATGATTATCCAGCAAACCTCAAGGAATAGAGTTTGATGTAAATTTTTTGGCCCATAATTCCACACTCTCCAGAAACATTCATCTTCTCAGCCAGTCCTGTCTTAGACTGTTCACCATTGTCTGGGGCAACCCCCTCCTAGGGCCCCTCCCTCCTCATCCCCAGTGATCTGATCAGATCTCTCTGAGTCAATAGTTACACTGTTGAGATATTGTGAGAAGTCAAGAGAATAATATATATCAAAGTTTTACACTGATATTACATAGAAGGCAGTCAATAAATACATTTGTTTAATCACTCATTCATC
Organism: Artibeus jamaicensis; assembly: GCF_021234435.1. Classification (NCBI taxonomy): domain Eukaryota; kingdom Metazoa; phylum Chordata; class Mammalia; order Chiroptera; family Phyllostomidae; genus Artibeus; species Artibeus jamaicensis. Next base: position 7,031,960 of record NW_026521954.1, read on the forward strand.
TCAGTATCTTTTTTTAAATTTATTTTTATTTATTTATCTTTAGAGGGAAGGGAAAGAGAGGGAGAGAAATATCAATGTATGGTTGCCTTTCTAGAGTCCCCTGCTGGGAACTGGCTTGCAACCCAGGCATGTGCCCTGACTGGGAATCAAACCTTGATCCTTTGGTTCATAGGCTAGTGCTCAATCCACTGAGCTATACCAGCCAGGGCTCATCTCAGTATCTCTTAAGTTCCTACTTAAGTGCAAGGTATTATGATGGTTCTAGAGATAAAAACGTTGAATATAGAATTATATCTTACCCCCTGGACTCACAGTCTCATTAAGGAGGCAGGGAGTAAAAGGCAGAAAACTGTACTTGAAAAAGAATTAAATAATAAATAAATAAATAAAAGATATTCAATATATGATAATGAAACAGATCATTTAATTTAGATTTTGAAAGATACTAGTAGTTAGTTACTTAGTTTAGGAGATTGGAAGACTACAATATAAAAATTTGGATTGGAGAAAATTATTCAACAAATTATAGTTAATCAGCAATTAGAAGGATGCAAATTATGGGTTTATAGAAGATAAAATGTGAGGAAGGAAAGGCATGATGGAGGATTTGTTCGGCTCAAGTAGAGTATTAGTTTACAATTGCTGCTGTGGCAAATTGCCACAAACTTAGTGTCTTAAAACAACAGAAATTTATCATTTTGGAGACCTGTAGGTAGAAGTCTGATGCAGATATTACTGACTAAAATCAAGATATTATTAGGATTGCGTTCCTTCCTGGAGGTTGGAGGATGGAATTTGTTTGTTTGTGTGTTTTGCAGAGGTGGTAGGCTTTCCTTAGGTCCTGGGCTCTTTCCTCCACCTTGAAAGCCAATAAATAACATCAGACCTAAGTCTTTCCCATGTTGTCATCTCTTCGATTCTCCCTTCTGATTACTCTTTCCACTTTTAAAGACCCTTGTGATTACATTGGGTTTACCAATATAATCCAAAGTAATCTCTCAATTTCAAGGTCAGCTGATTAGAAGCTTTAATTTTGTCTACCAATTAAATTTCCCATTGCCTTGAAAAGTAGATACATACAGGTTCCAAAGACTTAGCTGTGGACATCTATGAATGGACATTATTCTTATACTTGAAAAAATCTCCTGACTGTAATCTGAACAGATTAAAGGAAGGCCAGACTGTACATGTAGTAACTAATTATGACCCTTTTATATTGCTATACAAAATATATTGGTGGCCTGGTCTAAAGAGTGTTAGTGAAGTGAAGAAAAATGATTAGATTTAAAACGTGTTTTAAAAAATAATCAGTAAATTTTTGTATTTTATTTTTTGAGGAGTTAATGTTGACAGAAAACAGGGTGTTGGGTATGAATTCTGGTTTTCTGGTTTAACTCCTGGATAAAGGGAAATTTTTATTATTGAAATGTTTACTACTGGAAATAAGTCACATTTTTGAGAGAATATGTAAGTTCAAACATGCATATAATGAGTTTTACATGTCAATAAGATCAAATGAAAGTGTTCTTTGGCAGTGGGATAAGCAAGACTGGGGATACCCAGGGTATCGGCATGTAGGAACTCAACATAATGATACCTTTGAAATCACAGAATTAAGTGTGATCATCTAAAAAGAAGGTAATGAGTTGGGAGGAGAGAAAACATAGATCCTCTAAATATCAAGCACTTAAAGCATGAACAGAAGAGTATGAAATGTGAAAAATTGTTATTAGGTTGCAGAATTCTTGGATAAAACAAGGAAAAGGAAATTATTCTAAGAGAGGAAAGTCAAGAACATAAAATATTTCAACATTCAAGGAAGGTAAAAACTGAAAAAATTGCCTTAGAAAGTATCTTCCTTCAGGCAAATTCTACATAGCACTTTCTGTGAGCCAAATGCATGAATACTAGTCACAAAGAAATGAAAAAGGCAGAAAACCTCATTTAATTCACATGCAAGTGGGAGGAGTTTTATTGAAATGGTTCAATCCAACATAAAGCGACAGCTGAGATGAAGTTTTGCAGATCAGTTATTGTGAGAGTGTGGACTAAAGAGGGAGACAGTGTGATTTTTGAAATTTAATGAAGTGTAGTTGCGATTAAAAAGAGCATGGTTTTTAGATGGAGAATCAACATTGGTAAGTAGGCAATGAAACTGTAACTGATGACATTTGCCAGAAATTAGATTTTTAGGTAGACAGACATAGAGAATAAATGCTCATATTTAGGTCACAATATGTAGGACTTTATTCTTAAAGCTAAGAAGCTTAAAGTTTGCCTGACATGATAGAGAACAATTGAAACAGAAAGATTTTCCCAGTTAATGTGAAATGCACTTGCCCGGCTTCATTGTACAGATGACTTTCAGAAGGCTCATAGCAGCAAGAATATGCAGAAGTTTCTTGACATAATTTTGAAACAATAATATGAGGACTTCACAGAAAAAAAACACAACATTTAGAAATTTTTACAAGATAAAAATCAGTAGATGTGATGAACTACATTTGGAACCAGAAGGAGAGGTTTAACATTCTAAATCTTGGGGATTGGGCAACAAGGTGGAAGACAATAGTAGCTTTAAATAAGGAGGAAATTTTAAAAAGAGAGAGTTCAGGTCATTATGGAGGGAAACATGAGGCCAGTTAGAGGAATGTTGAATTTAACATTCCTATGGAGACACAAGTCAATAATGTTCAGCAGATGTAAACAACAGAGTTTTAAGGGCTCATTTCTACAAGAATAAACAAGGTGTACTAGTGAAAATACAGAGTTGGAGAAGTAAAGTGAATTGAATATGGAAACCTTGATGAATACCAGTGTTCAAATAACTGTTGTAAGAAGATATTAATGAGGAAGAAAAGAAGCAAATGGTAAGAGAAATAAAAAAGAAGAGAACCAGTTAAAAATGGTTCAGAAAAGGCCTACATAATAAAGTTTTATATACAGAAAATGGTCAGCAGTCCTTATAGTGGTATGAGGCAAAAAGAGACAAAAGAGTTTAAAGAATTCTGAATCAACCTCTTTGTCATCCCTCTGAGAGACTGGGTAGAAAAAATGTGATTTGTATTAAATTGCCTGTAAAAGGAAACAAACAAAAGCCTACTGGAAACTAATATTAAATATTATTAACTACTAAGTGTTTCAATTACAATACACAGGCAAGCAAGTTTTCAAGAGAACATCAAGTATGCACCATTTGCCAACATTGTATAAGAAAGCAGGATAAGGCCCAGGAGATCTGGTCAAGTGTTTGCAGTGAGTAAGGAAGTAAATGAGCAAAAACAGTGGGAGTCTTTCACCTTGATCTCAGCAAGACAGTTGATAAATTGGTATATAAGATGCAACTAAGGGAAAATCAAGGATTCTGAATCAATGCTATAACAAGCTAGAAAAGAAGATGAGCAGATGCTGAAACTTAGTCGATGGTGGTAAGCTGTGTTTGAAGGGGGCAAGCAGCGGGATGCCTTTGAACTCCATGCTATTATACATTCCATTTAATACTCATAAAACAATTGTCAGAAAAGAATCACAATCAGTGTTGGCAGTTAGTGTGAGCCCTTGTTGGCAGCATCAAGAGTTGTGATTGATTTTCTACATTAATTCCAATTAGACTGTGTTTCTGTGGACCAGTTCATCTTGACTTATATCATATTGTGCTTTTCACTTTAAATACCACTATGGATCCATAAAATAACTTAGTCAATAACTGTTCTAATTTAATAAGGGAGAAGCGAACACTGCTGTGCTTACAAAGATTCTAATGGAGGCATTTTATGAGGATGAGCATCATGTTCTGCTAGTTGGCTTCTGGAGAGAGCAAAGGGTTCCAAGTAGAAAGACTGTTTCTCAGAAAAGAAATAAAATAAACACTTGGGGATGACCTAAATAACCATCATTTGATGATTCCTACCTGTAAAGATCAGTGTGAGTAAAAGCCAAAATGATGGAACCAGGAAAGCTGGAGAAGAGAGATTAAGAGAATTTCAATGAAGGTTAGTGAAATTCTAAACTCAGACATTTGTATTCTAAGATCGGTCCTTTCTAATACTTTACATTTATTTATTGAATTTACATTTTAAGACATTTTTATTATTGCTATATTTTAACATTTAATAAATGCACTGTTTGGACATGGTACAAATCAGTATAAATTCTTCCTCAAACCTGCTCCTGCCCTGGTTTCCATAAATTTCTAAATAGCATCACATAAACCTGGCTGATTAAATCATGTGTAAGATATCTTCTCATTTTATCTTTTCTACTGTCCAATCCAATCACTCCACTCATACATTTTTATTCATTTATAAGAAAGCCTATTTTGTACGAGGTACTTTCCTAGGTCCTGGGAAGTCATATGTTTCTATTCCAGTGAAAAGCAAAGAAACAAGCAAAGACATAGACAGACACATAAAAATCCTAAAATGTGACTGGTGCTAATAAGCATGATGGATAACTTCCAAAACCTAATAAAGGATATTGCTGATCTGACCAGATTTTGATAGTAGAGAGTCCAGGCCTGCTGGCTGGGGTAGTAGTTGAACATGAACATGTATGCAGTGAGGGAATAAGCCATAGGGATTTCTGAGGTAAGAACTTTAGAGACAGATGAATAGACAGGAGTGCGCACCGTCAGGCCTTTGCAGCTGATTGCGGCAGGAGGGAGACTGTGGGAAAAGACATGGGGGGGATATTGGCAGTGGGGTGGGGACAGAGGTAGTTCCTGAAGAACTTTGTGAGTTGTGGTAAGAGGTAAGGACTTTGCACTTGATGATGGATGAGAAAGGATGTCATTAAATGGTTTTGAGCAAAAAAAAATAATGCATTTCAATAATGTCTTTAAAGAACATTAACAGGTTACTGTATGCCAACTGAGCTCTTTATGGGTAGGGATAAAAGTAGGGAGTCTAATTGTGACTTCTAGTATAACAGTTTTGGTATCTTTTCACGAGCATGATATTCAAACTATATCTCTATTCTTCATATCAAAATACCTGTACCTGCACCCTCGGTCAAAATAACCATTAACCTCTCACCTGAAATAAAAATCTAATACCTTATAGGAGGGGTACAAAAGATTATAGTTTCTCTGTTGTGTTCATTTGTGTGTTTGTTTTTTGTTTGTTTGTTTGGTTAGCCAGGGCACATGAGATTTCCATTATTTTCTTACACAGCAACTTATCTCCAGTCACTGATGCAACAGTCCCCATCAGACGGTGGGAGGGTATGATGTCACTTGTACATGCCCATGGGGTTTGTAACACAGGGGAAAGACCAAAAAAATTATGAAAGTGGGAGCAGGCACATCTGTCCCTCCTCCCACCCAGAGAGCAGCCAAGATACTTTCCTCTGCATGAACAAATCCTCACAGGACTGTATGAATGAGATCAGAAAATATAACACCAAACAATTTTTTAAAATGTCATGGATTTTGATCATTAAAATTAACCCATATTTATAAAATGTTTCCTTGATGCAATATATTGGTTCTTGCTATTTTACTGAGAGTATTCAATTTTTGTAGTACTATGATTATATTAGAGTTACTATATCCATTTTTTATTAGTTAAGACTATAATCTTCTATACACCATGGTATATATAAATTTATAGGAAAAAATTGGTGTCTAATTCCAGTTTTCCTATTAATTTGGAAAACTTAGTACATGATTTAACAGATATGCTCTCTGGCATTTTCTACTATAAAAGGAATTGTCAAAGTATACGTTATTTTTTAGGCTATGCTCTACAGCTACTTTAGAAATTTTCACAGCTCAGTTAAGCTGCTGCTGGAAGAGAACATGGAGTAGGGATGCTGAGCTTCTTTGGACCTTCTCTGCTATCTCAAATTAGAACATAACCTATTACCCACTTTAGTTTTGGGTATTAATCCTGCTTGGTGTTCTCTGAGCTTCCTGCTTTGGTGTCTGACATTAATTTGTGAGAATTCTTAGTCATTATTCTTTCAAATATTTCTTCTGTCCCTTCCCTTTTTTCTTCTCCTTCTGAAATTCCTATTAAATGTATGTTACAACTTTTGTAGTTATCCCAAGGTCCTTGGATATTCTGTTCTGTTTTTTTCCCCAGTCTTTGTTCTCTTTGCTTTTTGATTCTATTGATATATCCTCTAGCTCAGAGATTCTTTCTTCAGATATGTCCAGTCTGTTAATAATCCCATCAAAAGCATTCTTTATTTCTGTTACAGTATTTTTGATCTCTAGCATTTCTTTTGGGCCTTTCTTAGAATTTCCATCTCTCTGCTTACATTGGTTTTGTTCTTTCATGCTTTCTACTTTATACATCAGAGTCCTTAGTATATTAGTCATAGTTGTTCCAATAGCCCTGCCATATCTAGTTTTGATGATATATCTCTCTTCTAATTGATTTTTTTGACTTTTTCTATACCTTGTTAATTTCTCCTCATAGTCAAATGTGATGTATTTGGTAAATGAAAGAATGTTATAAATAATCTTTGGTAATGTGGAATGGAGGGGTAGGTGGAAGGGAAAGTTTTCTATAGTTCAGTGATTAGATCTTCATCTTTTTTTATTGAGTCTGCGCTTCTAGATTATGCAATTCACAAGCATTTGTTTGTGTGTTTGTTTTCTCATGGCTAGAGTTGGCAGGAATTTGATTTTCATGTCCTTCAGGTAAGTTAGACTTTGACAATACCTCAGCAGGTTAGGCTTTACTTAACTAGTTTCCCCTAAGGTCAGGCCTTGTGAAGATGAATAGAGTACTCTGATTTATATCAAAACATGATATATAATTGTTATTTTGTCACTATTTCCATGAGGAAAATTCTAGGCAGGATATGGGATATTGTAGAAAATATGTAATTTTTAATAAATTACAGTAGACAATAGGTTATATTATCTAAATTTTCTAAATGAATGTTGGACTCTGTCTCTAATTTTTTATGTTTTCTTATAGTGTACTTCTTTAACAAATACTAATAAATGATTATTGTAATTTTTCTGAATATAAAACTAGTGGACCTTCTATAGAGAAAATTAGGTAAATAGTGTCCTTTATAGTTATAAAGGACAATGTGACAATAAATATATATTTAATTTATATATTTAACTTGCTCACTCGGTGATTTTCTGTGTCTGCATATTTATATGTGTATATATACACATATGCCCATATACATTATATCTGCACTGATTTGTTTGTTAATTCCTCTGCTTTATAGTACAAAAGCTAGTGTTTTGGAATCATGGATTATCTCTGAGATCGAAAAGAGACACCAGTCTTTCCCCATGAATAATGGGGTATCTTCCTGTCACATTCCTACTTTGGTCAAGTCCAGCATACCTACTCAAGAAGGAGGAAGGAAGGGTGAGGGCAGGGAGCAGGCTATACATTTTTAACAAGGGGTCTGCTATGTAATTTTCTCTGACAAACACAACACTACTCCTTCTGGAATTTTGTAAGAAAGGCATTTAGCCCAGTCAGCACTGCTGTAAATTTGTAAACATCAGCTAGACAGAGTTGAATTCAATCTTTTATGTGCCTTGGGAAGCATCCAGCACATTTCTGATTTTCCTCAGAAATCCTGCTGACTTGGAGCAGGTGTGTCTTAAAATAACAAGAACTCATCAAGGCACGATTGTTATCACTCTGACGGCTTCATCTTAACTCCTTCCTGTTGTGCACACCTGGTCACATACACACCATGGATTCTTTGGAGCTGGCAACAGCAACCCTGCAGAAAGATATTCTGTTGTTGTTGTTTTTGGAGATGAAAAGGGATTGTATTAACAATTGATGATGGATGTTGAATACCGAACTGCATTAAAACATGTTCTCAGTGGTAGGAGCCCACCTGTGCCTAGTTTGGTCTACTCTTCTTGGTTGTTCCTCTTTTACAATAACAGGTGCAGACTTAACAGGCAAATTACATAAGCCTTATTCTCATGACAAAATATATGAGGGGGAACTTCCCCCCAAAATGGAATTACCTTCTGGAGGGCAGGCCCCTTATAATATAGGCTTCCCCCCAAGAAGAGTATTGTAGGAACACATCTGTGTCAGTGTGGCAGCTGGTACTGTTGTGAGAGGCTGAGTTCGGATTCAGGAAATTTTTACTGAAGACTCGACGCATTGACGCATTTCATGTTGGGTGATTTACTATGTACCTGTCCATACCGTGCTGACTGCTCAGCAGTTTTTGACAAAAAAATGGCATGACTCCTGTGCCCCACTATTCCTACTCACCCAAAGGGAAATGTTCTCCCAAAGGGAAAGGGAAATCTCAAAGGGAAATGTTTTGCCAAAGTGGAAGAGGTGAAGCAAAACAAGGCAGAAGCACTAAAAGGCATCAAAATCAATGAGTTCATAAACTGTTAAGCAGGGGGAGAAAGTCTTGATAAGTGTACTTTATCGAGCAGAGAGTACTTTGAAGGTGACTGAAGTTTAAACATGTAAGAATAAACACACACTATTTTATAAATAAATTCCAGGATTTCGTGGTAGTGCCTCATATAATTCCTGTCTTTTAAATTGGAACACACAGAGAACTCCTCTGTATTAGTACCAAAGTTACCAGCAACTATTTATTTTGTCATTCTAGTTTTAAATTATGTAAGCATTCTCTGCAAGTCTCCAATCATGATATGATGAAGTACTATAGCAACTTTTGAAAAGCAGTATCTTTTTAGAGTGAGATATAATTTGTTACTTGAATGGTTTTCCCTATGAAGGAAATATATCTAAAATATGTCTAAAACAATGAAATATAAGTGCCTCATAATTTTATTACATAAAAGAGCTTTACACACTATATCCACATGGTATCACCATTGAATATGGATGAACTAACATAGGGTACCCAGAAGATTTATGACTGATACCAGGATCAGAAGATAAATGCAGATAATTTTATTTGTCTATATTATTTAGTGTTAAAACCTTACTGTAATTTTTCTTATTTTCACTGTTTTCCACTTCTCTAAATTTATTTGAATCTTCTTGTTTCAAACCGATATATAAAATGTATTTATAAACACTTTTCAGGTCAAATATTTTTATATTCTAGTCACTTAATCTCAGTTGGTATTTAACGATGCGTGTTAAGTGTGTGCATGTACTGCATGTGTGTGTGCTAACAGCAAGCCTAGTAAATGATTCTAAACCCAATCTAACCACTTAGGGCATTAATTAGAGTAGCCCCATTAATTAAACTATAATACAAAAGTGAAATATTTTGATATATGTAATAAACACTAAAACAGAGGTGTGCTGGTGTCATGAATTATACACGAAGACTTCCCAGAAGGATTAGAATAAGTGGGTTGAATAAGTAAAGTAACACGTGGTGGCAAAAAAGTGGGAACTAGAAAGATGTAAGTGGAGTTCTGTGCTTACCTGTACAGGGTACGGTAGGAATACCTCTATTATATGGTAGAATGGCCAATACATTCCTCAATGCTGAGAATATAAATATTATTCTCAAAGTTAGAAAAAAATGGGCAAAGTTTGGAAAAAACAAATGAGTTAACTTGATTAGCTGCTTACAGTTGATGAGTTAAAAAGCTATTTTAATATAATTAGAAATTTATATTGTGTTTCATGTTGAATTGAGTGATACATTGGCAGTGAAGATACTTTCCCTTTAATGTGTTTACAGAGTTGAACATTATTTTAAGATCTACCAATACTGATTAAAATTTTAAGTAATTTGGTAGTTACATAATTGAATAGGACATTGTGTATTGGTCAATTTAAATAATAATACTTTGGCTAAATGATGAAACATGATAAATAAAATCTTCCAGTGGCAATGTCCCTGGTTACGTTTGTATTTCCTACATCCTTTACATGTGCTCGTGGCTGGTGCTCTTTTTTGTTTGTCTTCTTACAATTCACTTAACAATTATCTGGACAGCTATCAGTGTTGCTGCGTGTATCAGTAGCTCATTCCTTTATATTCTTGAGCAGCACTGTGTTTGTGTATCCATGGAAATGTGAGTATATCACAATGTATTTATCCATTGGCCTGTTGATGGACTTTTGGGTGGTTTTCAAACACTGCTAACTCTTGTTATCATCAGTCTTTTTAAAATTTTATCCATTCTAGTAGGTAATTAATAAAATCTAATTGTGGTTTTAATGAGACTGATTAATGACGATTCATAATGTTGATCACTTTTTTCATATTACCCATTCACATAACTTTTTCACGAATTGTGAGAAATTTTTTTCTTTGAATTTAGAGATTCATTTATTGTTCTGTCTTATAATTGAGATATAAGTGGTTTTATTGTTGATACTAGTCATTTGTCAGACATATGTTTTGCAAAATATTTCTAAAAGTTAATCATTTACCTCTACATTTACTTAAAATTAATTTTGAGGGGCAGAAATTTCTAATTTTGAAAAAAATTACAAATTTTTATTTTATGGCTTATGCTTATTTTCCTATGTAAGAAATCATTTATTAACTTGAGTTGGGTTTCATTAAGAATCTATAATTTTATTTTTAATATTTAGTTTTAGGATGCGTTATGAATTAATGTACAAACACTTCAAGTATCTAAATTCATGTTTTTTTCACATGGATATCAGTTATTCCAGCACTATTTTTTAAATGGTTATCATCTCTTTATAAATTACTTTGCCAATTTGATCAAAATTCAAAGATCATATGCTTACATTTATTTATTGTAATTATTTTATTATACTCATTTATATATGTACATTTAATCTACTTTATTGATAAATGTACCTTTTATAGTAAAATTTAAAATTAGGTGTATAAGTTCTCCAGCTTACACATTAGCACTCTAACTTGTGGTTGTAATAAACTAACTTACTAGATCACAAAGTTTATTTGTAGATTCTTTAGAAATTTTTACATACACAGCCATGATGTCTATAATCAGATGACATGTCTGTTTCCTTTCCAATATGTGTGAAAATCATTCATTTCTCTTATCTTATTACAATGGCTAAGACCTCTTCAACAATGTTGAAGAGAAGACGGATGGTAAATATCCTTGACTAGGTCAAGGGAAAGCATTCAGGGTATCGTAATAAAGTACGGATAACGCTTATGTTTTTGGTAGATGCCTTTGACCAGTTTGAAGAGGTTCCCTTCTTTTGTGTGTTTTCTGTGTGTTTTTAATCATGAAAATGCTGGTGGTGGTATTGTGAGGAAAGGGTTCCAAAGACCCCCACACAGGAAAATGTGGTGCGGCAAAATGGTTTATTCACATAGAAGGCTGCCCCTGGATTTCTGATACCCCATCTCCCTTCATTCCACCATGGAAAAAGTTCAGCAAGGCCAAAACAAAAGCCAACAAACAGAGTTGCTGCTTCATATTAAAGTTCTGTCTTTTGGAACCCACGCAGTCTGCTGTGGGCCCCAGCAGCTGCTAGACCCACATGGTAATAGGCCTCTGGGTTAGAGAGAACGTGTGAATGCATCTGACAAGGGTGTTGTTGAGGGTGTGAGTGAGACAAGGAGAGAGCTTCCCTATTCCCATGTAATTATATTAGCTGGGGTTTGGGATGGACCAAGTGCTTCTTCAAAATAACCTATCAACTTCCCAAGGTTTCATGAGTTTTCTGATAGGCCCATCCCCCCATTTAGACTGGTGCCCTCTATGGTCAACACCTCCTCTTGTACCCCCTAACAATCAGATACTGGAGAAGGGAACAGAGGAGTGTTAACCCCCACAGAACAATGCTATAATGCCTGCAGCGTGAAAAGCTATGGCTTCTTGGTGAAGCAAACAGCTTATGACCCCCATTGTTTAAGCTCAATGTCTAATTTCCTTTGTTCACTTTCTTATGAATAACTAGCTGACTACCTCCAATAACAAAATCATATTGAAATGCACCAACAGCTTTTTCTGCTTTTATTGAGATGATTATTATATGATTTTTATTTTACTGTTAATATAACACAATAGATTACTTGATATTTTTAAACAATCCCTGGATAAGTATGTATCATTTAATGTATGTTATTTTGCAAATAATGTCATACTTAATATATTAAAAATTAGTTAGATATCAATTCTTTAGATTTATATTCATGAGGAGTCTTTTATTGCCTTATATCTTCCTTCAGTGTTTGGAAGAGTTCACCAGAGAAACCTGGAGCAGTTTTCTTTGTAAAAAAAAAAAAACTTCTATAAATAATTTTAACTTATTTCTGTTGTAATTTTTCCATTACCATTTATCCTCCATACCCTCTTCCTTCTCTCCCTTCTGTCCTCCCCCTCACAATCACCACCGTTGTCCATGTCCACGAGTTCTTTCTCTTTCTCTCTTTTTTCTCTTTTTCATGGACATAGATATTAAAGTTATATGAATAGCCTCAGTTAATTCTGGTAATTGGAGTATTTTGAGATATGCCATTCTACCTACACTATTGATATCAAGACAACAAATTCTAATGTCACCATGTTTTTCTGTTGATTTTCAGGTTTTGATTGCACATATCTTTATTTTTTCCTGCTTACCTTTAGTTTTATTTGTTATTTGTATCATAGCTCATTAAAGTGTGTTCATTGATCATATTCCTTTCTTTCTTTATAACATGACATTTTATATACTTGAATATTTTCTTTAGCTGGTTCATGTAAATTTTGGTATTTTTATTTTCTAATTTTTCTTTTATTTTCTTCTTAGACACATGAGATTTCCAAAAGTACATCAATAAGTTTCCAACTATTCATATATATTCCCAATATAATTCATTCCTTTTTAATTTAATATTTTGTTGTCAGAAAACATATTCTATATGATTTTAATTTAATTTTTAGACTTTTTATAATCTAACATATAGTCTTTCTTTTCCAAGTTTCCATGGGCACTCTTAAAAATATGCATTCTGTTATTATTAAGTGGATTATCATAGAAATGCCAATTGTCAGTTGGTGATATTGTGTTTTGTCTTATATTTCCTTACTTTATGTCAAATTTTTCTGTCAGTTAAGAGACAAAATTTGAAAACATAGCATTAAACTTCTTCCGTGATGGTAAAGATTCACTAGAGATGCATTGGTGTTTCTTGGATGACAAGTTTGTTGTATTCTACCTCACTTGCTTACTAAAACTATTGCCTCCCAGACATCTGAGTTTATGATCTCTGTGATAGAGTCTACCAGTTTCCTTCTAACCATGGGAGGGTTCAAGGAATGTGACAGATCAATCATTTTACTTGCTACATGGCCTGTGGCTGTCCCATGAAGGGTAGAGTCAAACCCCACTTAAAATTTGTTTTCTTTTTAATCTTTTAAATTTTTTAATTTATTGATTTGAGAGAAAGAGGGAAAGGGAGAGAAAGAAAGAGGGGTAAAGAGAGAGGGAGAAAGAGAGAGAGAGAAAGAAAAAGAGAGAAAAAAGAGAAAAAGAGAAAGAGAGAGAAAAAGACACCGAGCTGCCCCTTACTACACAATTACTCCCCACTTTTTTTTTTTTTTTTTTTTTCCACCCCCCCACCCTCCCCCCCTTCCCCCCCCCCCCCCCCTCCTTTTTGCTGTGTTTTACCCCCCCCCCCCACCCTAAAAAAAGAAAAAAAAAAGTTCCTCTTACTTATATATTCATTGGTTGAACCTGCAACCTTGGCTTATCAAGGTGACACTCTCACCAAATGAGCTACCTGGCCAGGGCCCCCATATTTAATTTAGTTATTAGGAGGGATGATGTCACATGTGCACTAAGAATAACATTAAATGGTTTAGACCCATATCATTAGGCTTTCTGTGAAGAGTGGGGCAGACTCCCAAACTGCTCTGAAGATGCTTGAGAGGGCAAGGTGGGTCAAATGGCTTGTGTGGTTTGAACTTCCCTCCAGAACCAGAAGGGAGAGCACTCGGGCTTATCTTTTCAGCCTTTCAGATGTGGGCCAAGAAGGGAAGAGTGTAGTGGGGCTTGAAAACTGTCAGGATTTAAACTGTTTAATTGCCAGTGTGTTATAGTCTTTGCTTCATGAAAATACTGTCTTGTTCATTCCATATAGGCCTAACATTAGAAATCAGACTCTAGTCAGGGGTGTTCAACCTGCAGCCCACAGGCCACATGTGGTCAGGGTGGCTATGAATGTGGCCAAACACAAAATCATAATTTTACTAAAAACATTATGAGGTTTTTCTTTTAGTTAGTCTTTGTGTATTTAATGTGTGGCCCAAGACAATTTTCCTTCTTCCAATGTGGACCAGAGATGCCAAAAGTTTGGGCAGCTCTGCAAGGGTTTTATGACATAGGGTACCACAAAGAAAACTTTAAGGAAGAAAAAAACTAAGCTGATTACCATTAATAATAATAAATTTGCATTCATAATTTAGAGTACATGCATAGAGCTATTAACTATTTTAAGTGTATGTTTTGTTGGACACCTGAATAGAAAGTACTTTCTCATGGTAAATAACTCAACTTTTAATGAGGATATTTGTGTTATGGTTTGATATTTCATGAAAACAAACTATGTGACTTGATCGAGATGAGTTTATTCTCTATATGAGAGTGTATGGCTTAAGGGACAAGGATACAAAGTTAGCAAAAGTTAAATTTACTAAAATTTAATGACATTAATTCATAGACCTAAGTCTTAAAAAATGAAAAGGAAATTGATAATTTTGTGCTATTTTAAAAAATACTCTAGTGAATAATTTCAAGCAAACATAACATGGTTATTCAGAAAGTAGGACATACAGTACAGCAAGTAATTATAGCTAGGTTAAACTTGCATTAGCTATGGGGAAACAGTAAATAATACTTTCTAGCTATTTTAAAGAAATACCTGAAAAAGATGATTTAATGAGAAATAATGTAAACTGATTCAACAGAGGGCAATAATTGTACTTTAAATTTTCCTATAGTTATATAAATACAATATATATTTAATGAATGTGTTTATTTTCATTGTTGAGTATTTAAAAATATTTTTTGGAAACACCAGAGTAAAAATCTGGTCAAATACCGATGAAAAAAGCAATTAAGATTAAGAAAATAAGCCTGGGTTTTCAATTACCTTCTTTGCCACACACCATTTAAATGGTTCAGTTGGTAAACAATATGCAAAACCATCCAAACTCTATTCAAATTATTAGAATTTGTGGCCTAGGATTTAGGAACTTGTAAGTTGTTCAGCTGATTTTCTTAGTTCATAGGTTTTAATATAATAAGAAAAATATAAAGTAAAAAAAAACTTAGGGCACAACACAAAACAGAAAACATCCACTAACCAATAATCAAAATATATGCAATTCATGTGAATTTTCTTGACCCTCTGCTACCACTTCCACCTCTCACCCACTATCCAAACATTACAACTGTAAAGATCACTTCCTCACAAAGAGTATATACTATGAAAAATACCATATTAAAGCACCACAATATGGCCATTTTCCAAATACATATAATTCTCCTGTGTCATTCATTGTGAATCAAAATAAAATAAAATATAGAATACACGATGCTACATAAATTGCATGTGGAGGGAACATGAACTTTTACTGCATCAATGAAAAATACCAGGAATGAAAGTAAGCCACCACTGTGAGTTATTCTCATCTATCAGTCCCATCTACAGACATCTAGACTGAAGAATAAACAGTGAATAATAAAAACAGGAATTACAGTTAATTTATAGTAGAAACCTTGATGCTGGTTCCCCCAACAACAGCTATAAAAGTAATTATGATGCCATTCCAGAGAGACTAAGAAGCTTTTTTGGAGAATAATGTAGGTGCTAGTTATGATCATTACAGCGGCTGAAGAGTCCTCTTTAAAGTCGACATTTCTTTAAAATGAAATAAATTATAAGCTAATCATCCCAGTGAGTAAAATTGCTGTTTTATTCTTCCACAGGAGAAAGGAAAGCAGTGTATATAAATAAAATTAAAAAAACAATCACAGCTCACAAGTGCAAAATATAAGTTTCACCTACAGGGTCCACTTTCTTACCAAAGAACCTAAGGCTTCTCCTCTTGATTTCACCATGGGAACACCTTTATAAAGCCTAATGAATACTTTCTAGTAGGTGCAATGGAATGCTCATCTGCTCAGGATTTCAGAAAATAATGGAGGTAACCACTAGTAATTCAAAAGAGGTATGTTTTCCAATCTGTTACACATAATAGCCTTCCTAATTACAAAATCATCTCTGCAATGTAGGTCAGGTTAGTGGATTTCTGATCATCAGATAAAGCATTGGAAAATTGAATGTAGAGGCCTTGAAAATTCAAGAGGAAATTTTATTTTCTTTTTTTCTCCTTTAACTGGATACTTGGCTTCAAATTTTTTTTTTAATTTCAAGAAAAAAAGTCCTGGGTTTTAGGGTTTTTTACCTTAAAATAATTTAAAAAGACTTATTCTAAGAATGCATATTATTATTTTTTTTAGATTTTATTTATTTATTTTTTAGGAAGGGGAAGGTAGGGAGAGAGAGAGGGAAAAAAGCATCAGTGTGTGATTGCCTCTCTCATGCCCTGACCTGGGGATCTGGCCCAGAGCCCAGGCATGTGCTCTGACTGGGAATCACACCAGTGACCCTTTGGTTCACAGGCTGGCACTCAAACCACCGAACCACACCAGCCAAGGCAAATACATACTATTCTTAATAATCATAAATGCTTACAATTACTGACTGATTCTTTCTACATGTCTACCCTCTTTTATGACTTTTAAGCCTCAAAGAAAACCTGTTGAATAAGTTCAGTTTTTTATCACCATTATACAATTGTACAACTAAATAAACGAGGATGCATAGAAGGTAAGCTACCTCCCAAGAGCGAATAGTTTGTGAGTGTTGAAGCCTGGATTTAAACCCTGGTAAAGTTACCACCAAACCCAGGTCTTTAACAGCTTTACTTATTCTCTAATAATGCCTCAGTCAATTTTGTTAAAAAAAAAATGTTTCAAAACTTTTCATGCTAATGTCAAATTAAGGAATAGTTTACTTTTTGATTAGATAATAATAATCTGTCAGTTAAATATAGATAAATCAAGTGACTAAACTTGGAAATTAGAATTGCCAGTACTTATTTACACAAAAACATGTGCTATGCTTTCTTTTTTTTTAAATTTTATTTATTTATCTTTAGAAGGGAAGGGAAGGAGAGGAGATAAATATCAGTGTATGGTTGCTTCTGGTACATCCCCTGCTGGGAACTGGCCTGCAACCCAGGCATATGCCCTGACAGGGAATGGAGCCACAATCTTTTGGTTCACAGTGCTTTCTTAATAAAATTATTGTATTTTAGTTACCAAATTAACATTACATTGGGACTTAGTTGTTTGGAATTACCTCTAATTAAAACTGCCTAGAGAACCAAAAATTTCATAGAAATTCTACGATCATTTTTAAACAGATCTTCAATTTCTCACTTATAAATTATGTGCCCAGCATTGTGCTTCAATTAATTTTTGAAGGTGATGATAACATAAAGCCGGCTATCTTTTTTGGTGGGTCGGCCATACCCCATTGTTTAACATGTGCACACTAGTTAGTGTTGCCTTGAACATCTCTCTCAGTAAGTAGAATGTGGCAAAAATGATAGTATAGTGCTTGGCTTTCTAGGTTAGGATACAAAAGGCATTGCTGCTCCTCCGTGTTCATTCCTGGCTGCTCACTCTGTGGCCTCACCACCCCGTGGTAAGACACTCAACACCGAGGAGACCCATATGGAATAAAACTGAGGATCTAATCAACAACCAGCACGAACTTGCCAGCCATTTTGGCAGCACATCTTCCAGCCTCCAGCGGTTTTGCAGCCCCAGCTGACACATTCTCACGCAGCTCTAGAGACGGCAGGAGACAGGGCTTCCCCGCTAAGCTACTCCTAAATTCCTGAGCCTCAAGAACTGTGAGGTCTGCATGCATATTGTGGCTTAGTTCTCTAAGTTTGTGGTATTTTTGGTTTGTTTATTTTTAGTTTAGCTTTTGTTTTTCAGTGTAACTACCGATAATGACACTTTTGTTCTCGAAAGTAAAGGATCTTTCTGGAATTTTACCAGCAGGTTTTTTTTAATGATCATTAGTCTAGTAATTATCTGTCATTTTATGATAACTTATTTTTAATGTTGTATAGTTATGGAGTACTAAGCATGTATTCTGCATTGTGCTTAGACAATGAGGTGAAATAATTCCCATATTCTCAATATTTGTATGCTTTATATGAATGAATTCCTCACCATAAAATGAGCTTAATAAAAAATAGTAAGTCAGTACTGCTTTAAAACAATGTATTACACACCTAGAAAAATCATCCTAATTCATTTTATATTTATTTATTTTCCCACAATACTATGGATTGTAATGTATTTATTTTTAGGTAAATAAGAAACTTAGGTTACATGCAAATCAATTGGGCTTTAGAAGTATACTAAAAAGTAGACTTCTGTATAGAGCTACCATAAGACCCCAAAATCCCTCTTCTGGCTCCCCACCCTGTGTTCATTGCAGCATTATTCACAATAGCCAGACCATGCACACAACCTGAGCATCCTTTGACAGATGATTGGATAAGAAAGACATGGTACATATACACACTAGAATGCTAAACAGACATAAAAACGATGCATATCTGCCATTTGTGACAACGTGGATGGTTTCTGAGAGTATCCTTCTTCGTGAAATAAGTCAGATGGAAAAAAAACCCACCATATGATTTTTCTCCTATATAAGATATAAAACATGAAGTAACCTATGAACAGACAAAACGAGCAAATGCATAGACACAAGTAGCTTTATGGTGGTTACCAGAGGAGAGGTAGGGAGAGAGTGGAGAAATTGAAGAGGGTCAGATAGAATGCACAGTGACTGGGAGACTGGAGTGAGTGGGAGCCCACACTGCGATACATAGCTGTGGCCTTACAGAGCTGTGGACCTGAAACTTGTATGTAATGTTATTAAGGAATGTTAGCCCAATAAATTTAATGGATTTTTTTTTCACACAGGAGATTTCTGAGTGTGCAGAGTTACCAAAAGAGACCGTTAATAACGTGCAAAAATACAGGGTGAGAGGTACAAGTAGGCTTACAGTCGTGAGGACATGAAACCGATTATTATTTTTTATTTATTGATTTTTAGAGAGAGGAAGGAAGAGAGAAACATTTGTTTGTTTTCCATTAATTTATAGATGATCATTTATTAATTGTTATATTATTTTTCACATGAAAAACTGTAAGCCTACCTTTGCTCCACCTAGTATATAAAACTGATGACTATGAAGAACATAAATTAAATGCCAAAATTGTAGTAATAATAATTATTGTCACATTCAGGCATTATTTTATTTTTATTTTTGAATTTATTTAAGTATTATTTTAGAGTTTATTTACAAATAAACCATAGTAAACTCATAGGCCAGGTATATAACTATCAGATTTCTTAATAAAGGATCACTTAAATCAAGATTGACCTTTAGTCACTTTAATAACTTTATTAAATTAATGATGATTAATAAATTTATTAATGATAATTCACAACTTTAATTATTAAAAGTTATGTTTCCCTGTGGCTACTTAAACAAAAGAGTGATTAGAAGCTGTGATTATTAATTATTAAATGCCAGAGTGCTATTATCAAGTACATAGCAATTTTGCATTTTAGAGTAATAAATTAACAAAGGAAAGAAGTTAATATGACACATGGTTAAAATTGAAAACATTTCATTACAAATTTGTGGAACTGCATAGTGAAACATTGACTAAAGAAAAAGCCTACTAATAGCTAAATAAAAAGTCTTTGGAAATATGAAAAAATGTTTGCAAATATAATAATGTAGAAAAATGATAATAGCTCATCAAAAGTTGATGAAAATATTCTAATATAAGTAGACACATATTCTTTATTTGAAAAGTTCTAATTTTTAATTGTAATGTTGCAAAATTATGAGAATCACCATTTGAAACAAAGATTAACTAAATCTTTTTAGGCTTCCTGATCCCCTAAAAAGCTAGCTTTTATTTTATTTTTCTTCACCATTTCTTCTTTTTCATGCAAAGCTTTACATCTACACACCACGCCACTTTGATTTGGTCCCTTACCTTTAACCTTTGATTTCAAGAGCTCTTCACTGCAGGAGCAACAGCAGAATCAAACAACAGTGAGGAAG
The DNA here is from genome assembly GCF_021234435.1 of Artibeus jamaicensis. Taxonomy (NCBI): domain Eukaryota; kingdom Metazoa; phylum Chordata; class Mammalia; order Chiroptera; family Phyllostomidae; genus Artibeus; species Artibeus jamaicensis. Next base: position 7,052,034 of record NW_026521954.1, read on the forward strand.
GTTCGCCCAGGCAGCAGTGAAAAGGATCACAGTAATGAAAGGGATACTTTAGGCTCCTTGCCTTTGCTGTAATTGAAGATCGAGTATAGAGTCTTTCCCATAGCCATTAGTAATTCCTATAATTTATTAGTAATTCCTCTTATGCTGCTTCCTGACCATTTGACAGTTTGAAACCGAGCATTACAGTTAAGCAGAAGAAACAATCATGTTCATTAAATAATAGCTGCATGAAACAAGTTTAATGATCAGTGTTATTGGAAATGCAATGCTTGCCAAACATTTGCTTTGCCAGGCTGGCTACTATATTCCATCTATCAGACCAAAAACCTGGTGAGCATTTGATAGATGGTCCAGTTATTTAATTTATACTGACTTCGGTGAAGACCTTGTTCCACCATAGGGATTGCAATAGTTGCATTAATGTTTTTTTGAATAATGAGGGAGCATTGTCCCTGCCATGATTATTAGGCAAATTTCGTCAAATGACCTATATATGTTAAGCTGTCACTGAAACACTAATAAAGTTATTTTCAAGTGTAAACATGATGCACTCTAGAGGAAAGAACACCATGGAATTTGCCAGAAATCTTGATTTTAAGAAAGTCTCTGAAATGTACTGCACTATCTTTGAAACCAAAGTTAAGAATATGGATGTGCGTCAGATACTCTCTTATGAAGCCCTCATAGCCTCTTTAGTTCTATAATCTTGAGTAAGTTATTCAACCTATTGATAACTCATCATTAAAATATATACAAATTGTTTACAAAGTATTTGCTCACTTGTAAAAACCAGCCTCTGGGCAAAAGGGTATTAACAGCAGTTGTATTTACCCTCCCATCTCATGCAACAAACAACACACACAAAATACATTAAATCCATTTTTGATGCCTTAGTAATTAGGCAACAAAAGACCATACCCCCAAGAGATGGAAGAGAGATGGAATTAAATTGAGGTAACCAAAACAATTTGTGCAGCTTACTTCCTGGAGAGGGTTTGCACAGGGAGAGAAGTCTTCTCCAGTTGGGGAGGTGAAACTCATTGTTCAGAACACTATGGCCATTAGAATTTATATAGTAAACACTAGAGAAAAAAGAGCTGAACAAAGAGAAAGTTCTGGAAATCTGCGCAGGATGTTGTTTGAGTCTATAAGAGGATACTGACCTTTCTTATATAATAAGAAAATACTCTGTCTTGTATCATAAAGGACCTGGATTAGTTATTATTGTAACCAGCCATAGGCAACATCCTCATAAATCATGGGATATCTATCTGGTAGACTATTCAGAATAGTCAGGCCTCGATGGTTGGGTAAAATTATCCTTTCATAAACACTGTGAGAGAAAGCTCAAAAAATTTAAAATGCCTTTTGACCCAGTGATCCCACTTCTGGGGATATATCTGAAGAAACTCAAAGTACTAATCTGAAAGAACATAAAACACCCCTATTTTCACATTTATTAATACAATCACCAAAATATGGAAGCAGCCTGAGTGTCCAATAGTAGAAGAGTGGTTAAAACAACTGTGGGACATTTACACAGTATAATATTACTCAGACATAAAGAAGAAAATTCTACTCTTTGCAACAGCATGGGTGGACCCGGGGAACATTATGCTAAATGAAACAAGCCAATCAAAGATAAATACCTTATGATTTCACTCATATTGGAATCTATAAACAAATTGAACTAACAAGGAAAATGGAGACAGACTTACAGACTGAGAGCAGGATGGCAGCTGGGGGGAGGGCAGTCCAGGGGGTGGAGAGATAAAGCAAAAAGTTAAAAAGACTCATGACCATGGACAACAGTGCGGTGATTGTGGGGGGAGGGAGGGTGTATCAGGGGGTTAAGTGGTAATGGAAAAATAAAAGAAAAAGAAAAAGAAAAAATGATTATTCTTGTTCTACCTAACACCTTAAAAATAAGTGACAGTATCAAACTAATTCTAAGTAAGTAGCTCCATCCCAGAGCAAATATTTGAGTATATACATGATACAAAAAGTCCAAAATTCAACACGGTAAATTACAATGCCTGGCATTAATAAAAACTTACTAATTACACAAGAAAGTAGGAATAATAACCTATAAAAAGGATGAAAAACATCGAATCGAAACTGACCACAAAATGAAAGATATGATTGAAGTAATTACTAAGTTTTAATATTAAAATACCTATACAACAATATTGTATATGTTCTGTAACTTGGGTGAAAAAAAATGATCAATGAAGTAGAGATGAGGAATATATAAAAAAGACTGGATAAAATTTTTAGAGATTAAAAACTATAATATTTAAGATAAAAATACACAGTAGAATCAATAGCAAATCAAATATTGCATAAAAGTAGTAAAATGGAAGAAATACCAATAAAATCTATTCAAAATAAAATACAAACAGAAGAAAAAACATCTGAAAAAATTCAATATGGCATCAGTTATTTTGGGGACAATTCAAAGCAGCATTGTATATGCCACAGGAGTTCCTGAAGAAGTTAGACTAAAAAAATGTATTTAAGAATTTTAAAAATAATGCAAATTTGTTGAAACTATAAGCTCACATATTAAATAAATTAATTAGCACCAATCCCAAGAAACAGGTAAAAAAATACATAATCTTATTGTAATGGCGTAGGTTGGACCTGAGATCCCTAGAAAGTATAGGAACGACAAAATCCGGGCAAGGCCGCTGCCCTGCTTACCAAGAAAGACAAGGGAGTTGGGTGAGCTGGGAGGCTGCAGGTTAAAAGCACCTGCATTCTCCAGGGCAGGGAGGAGCCAAGGAAGCAGAAGGTGATGATGTGCTTAAGACACATTGCACAAGGAAGGCAGCTATCAACTGTGAATGAGCCAGCATGCATTACCCTGACAACCAGGCATAAAGGGGAAGCTGGAAGAGACGTTACTACTTAATCAGTGAGGAACAAAGGCAAATATGGCCGGCACTGGCCTTCATTGGTTGGAAAGTTGGGCACTCCCATTGGCTTCCAGAGCACAGGAGATTCTGGGAAAGAAGACTTTGAAACAGGAGGTCAGAAGAAACTCTCTGCCTTGCTTTGGTGAATGGTGCAGACTCTGTTGACTGTTGGCTCTCTTGGATCTTGGCTCTTGACTTGTGAGGCTTTGGATTGGTTGCAGGTATACCTGGGCAACCAAGGGTCTCTGGCCCTTGCTCCGTTCATGGACAGGAGCATTAATAGGACAAGTAGATGCCCGGCACACCAGGGGCTTAGGCCTCATGTGGTTGGAAGCCCACTTCTGGGAAGCATTCCTCACTGGGCTCCAGCCTCTGGGACACTGCAATGCAGGGCAGCGTGGCACAAGGAGCCTGGACTGCTGCATGGACACCGAGAGCAGCACATCCCAGGTTCTGAAAGAGAGAGAGATGCTGCGAGAAGATGGCAACTCTGAAACCCACGGGCGCACGTGCCAGAGAGGATGGAGATCTGTTTGTGTGGCTGGCTTAAATTCCAAAAAGACAGATAAGAAAATAGTGGAACTTCTGGGTGTGGTTTTGGCGTCTAATCTTTGGGGGAACTAGAGAAGTCCTGGGCCTTGTGGGAGAGAAGGGCTCCAAGCAGGAGTGCTCTCAGCACCGTTAAAATCGGAACCCTGTTAATAAAAGCCTTTTTCCTTCAACACTAATCTTTGGGTGAGATGCGTACAAAGTGACAAGTGGTCGAACACTTTGCTGCATGGTTACATTATTTCTAAGAAAAAGTGAAAGATAAAAATCTTTTTAAAAAAGAAAAGAAGGCATATGAGGACAAAAAACAAGAGCAATAGCAATTTTTTTTTCTGGAACATTGCAAACCAGAAAATAGTTCTAAAGTTTAGGAACATTCCATAAAACTCCTCTTACCTCTGACACTAGTTGTTAACGTAAGGGTCCCCAAGATGACCTCAGTTTTGATAAACTGCTGGAAGGATTCACAAAAAGCTCACTTAAAGCTGTTATGTTCACATTTATAGTAATTATAGTAAAAAGGTAATGATTAAATTCAGCTAAGGAAGAGATATATCAGGCAGAGTACAGGAAACTTCTCTATATGGAAATTTCAATTGTCCTTCCCCAGTGGGTCTGTTTTCTCATACTGATGTGTGACACCATGCAGAGTGTTGCAAACCAGGAAAGCTTATGGCATTTTGGTGTCCAGAGATTTAATTAAAACATGGTCAGGTGGTCATGGGTAACAGTCCATGTGGTTTACTTCAGTCTCCAGCTCCTCCAGAGGTCAAGGCTGATTGATGCTGAACGCCTCAGTCTCCACCATAAGTTATATTGTTAGACTACTGGACAGGGCCCCATGTCTTTAAGTGAACAAAGTCACTGTTACTCTGTAGGGTACTCCAAGGGTTAGAGACTATCTCTCGTTGCTGAGGGATAGGCCTGAGCTCTCTTTGAGCATGGTTAACTTATTCAGGGCAGTGGATCACAATTTTTAGAGTAGGTCAATCCAGAATTCTATACCAATGAAAGTATTTTTCAAAAACTAGGCAGAGACTCATACAGGCATACAAAAACGGGAAGAATCCATCCATTGTATTTCCATACTGCATGAAGTATTCAGTGCCTTTAGGCAGAAAATGTTGCAAAATGGAAGTCTAGATCTACAAAACTCAATGAAATACACCAAGAATAAATAGTAACTACAGAAATAAATATGATTTTTCTTATTTTCATGTCCCTTTCAAAGGTCATTGATTTTAAGTGTAAAAATAGGAACAGGGTAATCTGGAATTTATAGAACACATATAAATAAAGTACATAACAACAAAAGCAAAAACACCAAGACAGAAGACATGGAAGTACACATTTGGGCCCCCTCACGAAGCTTAGCAAACAAAAGTAATAAACTTTACGTGACATAAGGTTCTTAAACTTCACATGAAGCACTATAATATCACTTGATGGGAGACTGATCTGTTAAAGGTGTGTAGTATAAATGTAAATGTAACTACTAAAATGCAAAATGAAGTGTTATAGCTGATTAGGAATGAAGAATATATTATTTACTCATACAAAACAATTTTAAAAAGCAAAATCCTATATTTGAAATGGTACTCTTCTCAACAAATATTTTATAATTCAATAAGATTATATATTCATAGTATAGCAGGGTGCCTGCATACCACTTTGTTAATGCTCAATATGTTTTGGTTAGTTATTTTAAGAAAAAATTATCACTTCTCTTCTTGAGAAAAGCCCCAGTGTATAATCTCTCAAATCAATCTCACTGTGTGACCATTCTGGCTTAGTTTTAGTGTCTTGGTCTATAAGTGTTTTTTACCAACATTATAATCCATTTGAGTACATATATATTAACCAACATTCTTGTAGAAAACCTCAGAATTTGACTAGAATTATTTTAAGCATATATGTGATTTCTTGGAAGCTACTGGGTAGATTTCAGAATAACTGAGAAGATAAAATGACTAACTGTGATATGGTCACCATCACAGGGTCATACGGTCAAAAATGGGCCAGAGTCCGGGGGTTCTAGGTGATGAAAGCTACTAGGCTACATAAAGCACCCCGTGTGGAAAGACCTGCCTCCTGCAGTGCCATCTCAGCCACACTAACTTATCGCTGGACACTGGTTGGGCTGCTCATACTTCCACTGGGTAGAATGAATCCCAGAAACCGCTTCTTTGAACTACTCATCCAGATTAAAAATCCTGCATAGGATCCAGACACTGAACTAGCTATTTGTGTGCACCTGTTGCTGTGTATCTGTGGGGTAGGACTGGGAGAATCGTGTACTCCCTGCTGTTGGAGATGATAGGCCTTCCCTTCCACCTACACTCGTTCTATGGAGAACTACAGAGAAGCAGAGTGTGCACAAAATTTTAAAACTATGCTAGAAACTGTAGCAAACATATACAGTTTATTTCACTGCATTTCAACTTCAAATGTATGTACATCCTTCTTCCCAAAATGACACTTCCAAAATAAAAATAAAATTAATTGTTCATAACAGATAGCTACTCCCAATGCATCATGCATTTTACCTGCAAGCCCTGCCCCCACCACTTTTCAAAGGAAGAATACCTAAAATTTCACCAAATATTATGTTCTAGTCCATCTTCTACACTTTTTTTGGTGACATTGATATTTTTCTGTTTCTTTGTCAGTCCCAGTTATCTCAAATATGTCAATATTAACAGGAACATGATGCTGGACCTTTACACCGAATCTCTCAAGCATTTCTGTATTTCCTTTTTTTTCATATAACACTCCTATGGCCTCAGTTGTTACCTAATGTAGTGGCTCAAACATTTATTCATGAGGCAACTAACACCTAGTATCAGTGTGGATGAGGAGTCTTCCCATTAAAGTTTACACTGGTCATTTGCATAATTACAAGACCTCGGACAGCCCTTTCCTGCTCTAATCACATCCTATGCCTCATTTTTTTCAAACTCAGTCCTCTGAGGCAACAGTAACCCACCTCCTTTCTTTCTTTTTTTATTCAGGAGATAAGTTCAGAACAGCTGGGTAGAATCCTACCTTCTAAAGTAATAGGGCAGTATTCCTCCATTAATTACTAAAACCCTTAACTGAGTAGCATTCCTGGATGCCAGGACAGGAGACAGTAATTTGAAAAAGTAGCGTTAGAGGAAGCCACAAACTGTATTTCCTACATTTCCACTTCTGTTATGCACTCATGCATTTAAAACAGCACCTGTTTTCCTGGATCATGTAATTCATCCTGCAGGAAGGCATCCCAAACCCACATGGATTCTTAACTAGATCACCCTATTATCTTGAAGAACTGGCTTCACAGGGTGCACTGGAACAGGAAAACAATAGTGCATTCCAGGAGTGTACACCTTTCACGGCAGTTACTTTCTTTATTCGCAGTGTTGGATTTGCTTGATTTGGGGTGTGGCCCCAGGATCACGCATACAGTATCCTACACCTAATAACATGATGGTCTGGAAAAGTCTCTTCCGTTATATTACAATAAAATCTTCACTTCCTTGTAACAGAACATTGCATTGTCGGCTTTGCTTTGTTCACATCTGCTAGAGACTTAGGTATGTTTAATGGTGGTAACCAGCTTTACCTTGGATAAGGCAGTCTCGGGTTGGCAAAAAAGTTCATTTAGCTTTTTCCTGTGTGATGACTCTAGAAGTGCTTTGTTGTCTTTAACTTCATTCAAAACGAATTCTTAGATTGTATTGTGAAAGCTGTCGTATCGGTAACAAGGAGCTTATCACACTTGGAGATTTTTTGTGCAGACATTTTAATATTGAAGATGGAAGAAGATATGTAACATTTTGTATGCATTATGCTTTTTTATTGTTGTTCAAGTACAGTTGTCTTTATTTATTCAAGAAAGATAAAAATGCAATGAAAATGGAAAAAAATAGATCTGTGTAGTGTATGGAGACCATGCTGTGACTGATCAAACATGTCAAAAGTGGTTTACTAAGTGTCTTGGTACCATTAACATTTTGGTACCAATAAATAATTGTTTGCTGTGGGGCCATGTCATGCACTGGAAGATGTTAAACAGCAACCCTATCCTCTACCCACTAGAAGCCAATAGCGGGGGGTAGGCAACATACTCAGACTATCCAAATCAATAACATTATTGATGAAAATGTGCCTTTTATTTTATGGAAAAAGGTAAATGCACTTTTTGAAGAACCAATATATACCTTTTAGCTCTCACAAAGTTTCCCCATGATATATTTATAATCACAATGTTACTGAGTTCATTGATGAAAACGGAGATAGCTGTGGAATAAGGTGGACTTCATCCATGAGAGATCATTTGGCCCTCCTTATTATGGGACTTTGTAATCACTCAAATAAATAAATATTCTCATATTATGTGTCCATAAAAAGGATAATTTTTATGTACTTTCCCCCAATTTTTATCAACCAATGGATAATCTTTCTCTTCCAACTTTGTTTGCAAAGACAACTTTTTGAAAGCAGGAAGTCAGTAGCAAAAACCCTCTACTTGCTGGAGATAACTGTGTTAAATACATACTCAGGGATTATTAAATATGTTTGCTTGGTATTCCTTGGATACAAGTGCTATAATTCTTCATCTTTACTAGTGTTTAGAAGTGAGTAGTGACCTTAGGATCCCCAGAAATCAGCGTCGATTTCCAGGAAGATGGAAGTACCTGCTTTCCGTTGTTCACAGGGAAAGTGGTAAATTTCTCTAAATCATCATCATTCAAATCCTTCTGTATCTGTGAATTGGAGTGGGAATTCAGTAAGGAGGTATGGCTCTCTACCACATTGACTCAAAGCAGTATCAAATCTCCATATTTTATTATTTTTTATAAATAACACAGGACATTGTTAGACTGCTCATCTATTTTATTCTAATGGCTACATGAGCAATTAGCCCAAGCTAAAATTCAAATGTGGGTCATGATTTTAGTTTACTATATTATCTCTATTGCTATTATGATAATTGTTCAAACCATAACTCTAGCAGTGTTATTACTTTCCTCTAACACCTTAGGGTTTTCTTTTATACTCATTGAAATCCTTGGCCTAACACATGTCTGAACTCTGTCATTATACCTATCCCTTAAAAATTATTGGGGTCTTCCTAAAGAGTTATTCACATCCCCTCTTATGATGTGTAATTATGAGAATCTGCATGATTATTGTGAACACCTATATATAGCTAAATATATTTCAGGAAATTTCATCAACTCTTTAATAATATAACCTTATTTAATTCTCCAAAAGTCCTCCTAGAAAAACTCTGTTAAAAGTCATCCATTTTATGAAGAGGGAGTATAATGACTTGCAGGGGGAGAGGTAGGGTAAAAAGGCAGAAAACTGTACTTGAACAACAATAAAATTCAAAAGTATTTAATAAAAAAAAGAGGAAAAAATTATATGAAAAAATGGTTGTAAATGTCACATGTGTTTGTTAAAAATCACTTCAGGATTTCCATTTCCTATATTTTTTGTGTTCTTTACTAATATCAAGGAATGTTTTGCATTTCTACTTAATATATTTTGTGCCATGGTAAATTGAGGATTTAGTCAATCAGAAAAGGAGACAATTAGAACCATTCCCAGCTCTTTCAATTTGCTCATTAAGGAGACAACAATGACAACAGCAAAACACTCTCTCTGAGTCAGTGAATCTCAGCTTTAGCTATACATTGCAACCGCCTGGGAGCTTGTAAAAATTACTTATAGCAAGGCCACACCCAAAAACTATTAAATAAACATTTCTTGGGTGATAACTTAAGCATAGTTTTTAAAAGGATTTTCTAGAAAGGCAGAAACAGCCTGATCAATTTGATAATACATGACTACTTCTAAGGGATAACAGGATGAGTGGAAGCATATGGCTGTACCAAGTCTTCTGGACACCTCAAATAGGTGACTGTGATTTAAAGAATCTTTCCCACTCTTTTATGGCATGTGCCCTTTTTTATATCATATGTCTGGTTATACTGTGAGTTCCACTGATGACATGCATGCATCAGTGGATCAAATTGTGGGCTTGGATTTTGGTTAATCAGCTCTCTAGCTGCAAGAGATAGAAGACTATTTTAGCACAGATACATGAAGTCTCCAAGCTTATGTCCACAATGTTTTCAAAGCTGTGTTTATCTTTGAGAAGTGGTCTCTCTGACCTATAGTCCTAGAATTCCTTGTACCCTTTATTCTCTATGGCAACAGATACTTGTTCCCCAGGGTTTTGCCTTTAATGGACACTTCATTCCAGGTATCCATTAGCAATAATTTATTTTGCTACTTCATGACTACATGCCATGGGATGACAATACTTTTTAATACTAATTGGATTCCTGCTGCTTTCAGCACCAGCTCAAGGAGATAATCAAGCCCAGATCAGCCCTGCCCTTTCTCCTGAGGTACTATTGCCAGTTAATCCACTACATTTATACTCTTACTTGTCATTTGCAAAAATTAGAAAGAAATTTTCATCAACCGAGGCGGATTTCTTCTCTAAAGAAAAGGATAGATGCCCTAACTTCCATTATAAAAGATTCAAGCTCCCAAATGTTCATACTTCTTCTTCTGTAATGCAACCCAGTGTGTGTGTAGATGCTACCCCACCCTCTTCACGTCTCCCTGTGGGTGACAGTGCCTAGGAAACAGGCAGATTCTCACCTCGACCAAATTCTACCTAGGCTCTTATGAACTCTCTTCTCAACTAAGACCCAGATAGCTAGATTAGATAGCTAGATAGATAGGCAGATAGATAGAGAATAGATGATAGATAGATGGTAATTAGCTCTGTTTCCAAGTTAGAAATAATGATAAGCAATTCTATCAAAAATAGGAAAAATAGTTGAGAAGATATTTTTCAAAGTAAGACATATGAGTGGCCCCAAAATAACAGAAAAGATATATCAAAATGTCATTAGAAATTAGCAAAGTGCAAATTGAAAACACAATGAAATATTACTATACACCCACTATAACATTTAAAATAAAAAGACTGAAAATACTTAATGTTGACATTTTCAATAGTTATTGATGGGAGTGTAGAATATATTCACATTAGAAAATAGTCTTATAATATCTTACAAACCTACACTTAACATAAAATCCACAAATTATACTCTTAGTTATTTATCCAAAGAACACAAAGATATGTATATACAAAGACTTGTACAAAAACTCTTATGACAGCTTTGTTTATGATAGTCAGAAATTCAAAACATTCCAAATGCACAGCAAAGTAAAAGGACCAACAGATGGTATTATATCCAAATTTGGTTGACTGCCCCCAAATAATTAGTAATGAACTACTTATTCATACACATAACATGAATGACTCTCAAAAAATATGTGGAGTAAAAATGCCAATCACAAATCAGCACTTTCTGGATGATTCCATTTGTATGTAATACTAGAAACAGCAAAATTAATCTGCAGTGACCATAAAACTGATCAGTGGTTACCTGGGAGGTATGAAGACTTACTAAAAAGAGGAATGAGAGAATATTTTGGGGCGACACAAATATTCTATATTTTGATTGTGGTGGTAATGTATATTTGGCAATACTCATTAGCTTTTGTGTTTAAATGATGTATGGTTTATTACAGGTAGATTATATCTCAAGGTTTTTATTTTAAAAATTGAGTGAGTTCTATCAATAAAAACAAGAGTCAGGAGTAGAAAGACTATTAAAAAAGAGCATAAATCTTCTTTTTAATAATTTGTCCATAGTGAATGTAAAAAATACATATGTACTTTGCATATATATTTTAAATATTTAATCAAAACAATTTAGAAAAAACAAAAGGCAATGTCATTACTTAGTCAAAAAAACGGCAGAGTTGTATTCGAGATGGCACTGCTTAAATATATACATATGTGTGTGTATATATATATGTACACACAGAGAATATAAGAGATATGTAGACATAAAGACTTGAGAACATTAAGACATACAGTTTACTTGTTTTCTTTATTTATTGTTTCTTCTGTAAGACTGTAACCGTTGTCCCTAATGCTTAGTACACTGCTTGACTCTTGGTAGAAAACCAAATAGTATTTCTCACTTGAATAGACATCATTATCTAATTTTACTCTTTTTGAATTATTTTTTAATAATTCAAAACATTATTTTGAATAAAACAACTATCACAGTTGTCCTCCATTCCCCCCACTCTCGGCTCCCCTCCACCCAGCCCAGGCCCTTGTTCCTGGCCTTCACCACATTGTTGTCTGTGTCCATGGGCTATCCATATATGCATATAGGTTCTTCGGCTAGTCTTCTCTAGTCCCCTCCACCCTCTCCATTCTGAGATCTGTCAGTCTGTCCCATATGTCCATGCCTCTGGTTTTATTTTGTTCATTAGATTCCACATGAGTTACATCATATCTTACTTCTTTTTCTGTGACTGGCTTATGTCACTTAGCATGTCCTCCAGGTCAACCCATGCTGTTACAAAGAGGAAGAGTGCCTTCTTTTTTACAGTTGTGTAGTTTTATAGTTTTATAGAATTCTGTAGTTTTATAGAATTCCATTGTGTAAATGTACCTTTGCTTTTTTATCCACTCATCTACTACTGGGCACTTGGGCTGTTTCTAGACCTCAGCTATAATAAATGATACTGCTCCAAACTGTTGTGAGAGTAAATATTATTTATTGGCATTACAGTTTCCTTTTAGACCAATTTTAAGAAGTTGCGCCAGTTAAAATGCTTAAATTCACCTTTGTTACGTGTAGGCAGTTGACAGCTGCTAAGATCACTTACTAGTCACCGCAGAAATCCACAGTCACCTTTCACAAAGTTTGACTCAATGTGTTTGACCAACAGCCCAACAAAGTTATAAAACAATGGACAACATCTATAGTAAATGACTCCTGGACAAGATTGCACTGGAGATCAAAAAGACATTAACAATTTATTGCAAATATAATTATATTTTGCATAACTAGAGTTGATGCTATTATGAAAGGAATGACAGGATAATGAAGTTTTTTCATTAGTTTTTATCTTATCACTATCATGTCAGTGATCATTTTACTTTTCAGAAGTTATAAAATTGACAGACCATTTGCTACAAATTGTATAGCTTTTCAAGAAAGGCAACTTTGAGACAGTTTTTATTGAATACCTAGCTGAGTTAGTACAGAAAAAACAAGATAAGTATGTTCAGATTTGGAAAATTATTAAAATTACCCAATGGACTTGCAGTATAACTGTGAAGTAGCCTCAAATCATGGGCCAAAATGTGACATGCAGATGAAATATAGAAAATAATTTTTTAGTCAGCGTAAGAAAATAAAACAAAATTAACCCTTTATTAATATTTTTGCATAAATATAAGGAATTATCAAAGCTCCTAAAATCAATGATTGCTGGAACTAAAGGGATTCAACTTGACAATTGAATTTTTTCTGTATCATGTTATCTTGCATTTGGAACTGAACTGGTCAACCAGAATTTGACAACCCTGATTTAAGGACTCTAATTTGATATATAGCTTCCTAACATAAAAGTAGTCTCTTTCAAACAGCTCTTGTAGGGGAATTGATATCACTTTTAATAGTCAGGTTTTTATCCATTGTTATGTCTTACTTAAATCACTAAACTGAATTCTCTAAACAAGTATTTGAGGTTTATTTTAGAATTTTCTAAAACACTTCTGCTTCCATTGAACTTGTCATCTCCTGGTGGGAGTAAGAAAGCAGGAAGGACAAAGCAGGCCACCAGTAAAAGTGTAATGTAGGTACTGTCTATTGTTGCTGTCACCAGCGTCCCCTCTCATAGAATTTATCACACTAATGATACCTGTCTTACTGTCTCCCTCAGTGCCTATCACCCAGAGGTCACCTCTGCTTACCCCACCTTCAAAACCCTCTGTCTACAGAGGATCTGAAGAAACTCATTCATATACAGATGTACATGACTACTGTGTCCTCAGAATTTATTTGCTGTTAAGGAACATTAAGATTTCCCTGAAAAAATAAAGTTAGAATTGTGTTGCTTTAGATATTAGTGAAATGAGAAATTTCTGGAGCAATCAGGCACCTGATTGTCTAAGTCTACTCATTACTAAAAGAGTGTCCTCTTGTGAAAATGCGGTTACCAAGAAAGGACTAAAATTGAATAACTGTGATAACACCTGTATATTCTGGGACAGATGGCCCAGGTGATAACCTCATTCTCAGTAGCTCCATTTCATTCATGTAGGTCCTTCGATCTCCTAAACTAATTTAGCTATAAGAGAACAGATCTTTATCTTTTGAGTATATATTTCAGCATAAGTTCTCCACATTTCCAGAGAAGAGGATTAGGAGAATGACTGCACAAGGTTTTGAAAGCAGAAATACAATAAATTTTCTGCTGAGAACATACAGGGATAAAATGTAGAATTGCAGATAAGTAAAGAATCTGTGGTGTTGGACTGCCTCAGTGAAGTACTGCTGACCTCATTCCTGCTGGTATTGTTTCTTTGGGCAATTATCACACAAACCACCTGTGTCTCAGGTTCTTATTTATAAAATCCTCATGCCCCCTCTTTAGTAAACTGAGGACAGCTGTAGAACGGGGTGATATTATTGAATTCTTATGAGAAAAAAATGTGCTGATCAATATGAACAGTATAACAAGTACCATAGAAAGACAAAAGAAAACAACTTAATATTCATTCTTGTTTTTTCTTGGTGGGATACTTTTCATACTGAATGAAATGGACATAGCAACATTCCTGAAAAACTAAAATGACTGATGAAGTAAATCTACCTTGAAGAGCAAAGTGCTATCACACTCATTATTCTTTCAAAATCTTTATAGAGCCATATAAGGCATGACTATTTTCCACAGATAATCAGGATTTTGGAAGCTAGGCAACTCTGAAGAAGCTGTATGCCCTCATTTCCACTTATTTGTGAATTCTCCAGTTTTCCTTCTACTCTCGATTCCTAGTTTCATTTCATTATTACTAGAAAAGATATTTGGAGCCCTGGCTGGTGTAGCTCAGTGGATTGAGCGCGGGCCTGCGAACCAGACAGTCGCGGTTCGATTCCCAGTCAGGGCACATGCCTGGGTTGCAGACCTGTTCCCTGCAGGCCAGTTCCCAGCAGGAGATGCACAAAAGGCAACCATACATTGATGTTTCTCTCCCTCTCTCCTTCCCTTCCCCTCTGAAGATAAATAAATAAAATCTTAAAAAAAAAAAGAATAGATATTTGGTAAGATTTTAGCCTTTTAAAATTTGTTGTCTTATTTTGTGACCTAATATGTAAATTTTCCTGGAGAAAAATGCCAGTTCGTTTGAGAATGTATTTTGCTGCTGATGGCAGAAGGTTCCATATATGCTTAGTAGGTCTGTCTGGTTCACAGTGTTGCTCACATCCTCTGTTTTCTTCTTGATATTCTGTCTGGGTGCTCTATTCAGTATTCAAAGTGGGTATTGAAGTGTCGTACTATTATTGTATTTCTGTCTATGTGTCCTTCAGTTCTGTCAGTGTTTGCTTTATATATGTAGCATAGAGTACATATATATTTAGAGTTGTATCTTCCCGTTAGACTGACTCTCTTGTAATAAACAGGCTAGGGACTTAAAAAAAGACATTCTCCAGAAAAGATTTGCAAAAGGCCAACCAATATAAGAAAAAATTCTTAATAGTACTAATCATGAAGGATATACAAATCAAAATCACAATAAATATCGTCTCATACCTGTCAGCATAGCTATTATTAAAAGAAAAACAAAAGACAGCAAGGATGTAGAGAAATAGGAACCTTTACAAACTATTGGTGGGTATGCAAAATGGTATAGCCACTATGGAAAAGAGTGTGGCGCTCCTCAGAAAAATAAAAATAGAACTACTGTATGACATGGACACCCATTTCTGGATAGTTATTCAAAATAATTTAAATTATCATCTAAAAGAGATTTCAAAATTTCTATATTTGTTGTAGAACTATTCACCGTGGTCAAAATGTAAAAATAAAAAAAAATAAAACATAAAAAAAATAATTGTCCAGCAACAAATGTGTGGATAAAGAAAATCTGGTAGACACATATAAATAGACTACTCAGCTTTAAGAAAGAAAGAATTTCTTCAGTATGGGACTATAAGGTTAACCTTCAGGACATTATGTTAAGTGAAATAATCCAGTCACAGAAAATACATACTGCATGATTCCATTTATACGAGGCGTCTAAAGTAGTCAGATTTACAGAATGAGAGTGATTTGGTGGTTGCCAATGACTAAAAGAAGAGAGTTACTAATCAATAGCAATAAAGTTTCGGTCAAACAAGATGATAAACTCTAGAGATCTGCTGTATGACAGTGCATTTATTGTCAACAGTAATGTACACTAAACATTTTGTTAAGAAGGCAGAACTCATGTGGAATGTTCTTACCACAATAAAATTAAAAAAAAAACTGAAATTTTGCATGGCTAATAAGAAGCTAAGTTGTACTTGAACTTAGAATTTTCAGGCTAGGATTTCTTTTTCATAAATTATAGTTGCTATCCTAAAAATGTCTCTCCTGCTGTGCTGTGAATGAAGGGGGAAGTGTTACAAATGAGAAGCTTCCTTGTGGCGTACCAAAGATTCTGTTGCACCGGACACACTAGACTTTATTTCGGTGTGCCCTTGTCCTCCAGATCTGATGGGAAGGCTGTGGCAATTGCTTGCTGAATGTGACTGTAAATCTTCAAAGACCTGTGATCCAGTCACACACCTTTCTGTGCTCAGAGCTGGTAAGAACCCCATTTAGATTCTAGCTGCAGTCAGAGGAAACTAAGTTAATAAGACACTACCAACCTCAAAATGTATCCAGGAAATTGAGTTACACTTTGATGTGAAGGTTAAATTGACCTTTAACAAAACTATTCTTTAATTTTTCTTCTTTCCTTTTTCTCTTGGTGCCTTGTCTCAATCTGCCTTTCCATTTCTCATTGTTTAAGGACATTATTTTCTCCCTTTTTCTAGGTCTGTCTTTCTCTCATCCTCTTTCTTTTAACCTAGCCTTCACATAACTTATTTTCTTTAGAACTTTTATTCTGAAAACAGATTTTCCATATTATCTTACTTTTTAAGTCTTGCATTTCCATGATATTTCAAAACCTTGGACACTTAGATTTCAAAATTTTATAATTTAGGGAGAACTTGAGGGGTGTTTGGAGATTATTCAGTTCATCCCTTTATTGTTTTCTATTGGGCTCTGAAGCTTTAGTTTTAAGGATAAACAGCTTCATGGAGGATTAACTACCTAATAATATTTCTACAACTTAATTGATATACCTTATTTCATCAATGTATTCATCATGTTTACATCCACTTGAACTGCCCTGTATTCAGTACTTGAACTCAGGCATTGTTAGGTATTGTTGTCTATCATTATTTTTTTATTTGCATTTATTTCAAATTGGGGAGAATCTTGCTGACATACACCCATGCTCATCTTTTTAAATAAAAAAATGCTTTTGTTATTCTTCTTAAAATAAGATCACATTATAGTCAATTATTTGTATTAATAAATTTTTCTTTAGAGCAGTTTTAGCTTCTTAGCAAAATTGACCAGAAAATACCGAGTTCCCACCTAGAGCCTGCCCCACCTCCCACAGGCACAGTCCCTTCCACTGTTCACAACAGCCATCTCACCTGGACAGGTACATGTGGTACAACTGAGGAACCTGTGTTGACACATGATCATGGTACACTGATTGTTATCATCCAAAGTCCACAGCTTACATTAGAGTCCACACTTGGTGTGCAGTCGATGGATCTGGACAAATGTAGATGACAATTGTCTACCATTATAGTGTCATACAGGATAGTTTAATTGGCCTAACAGTCTTCTATGTTCCTTCTATTCATCTCTGCCCCCTCCTTAACCCCTGGAAACCGCTGATCTTGCCTATTTTAGAATGTCATATCATTGGGCTCACACAGTGTGCAGCCTCCAGATTGGTTTCTTTCACTTAGTAATTTTCATTTAAATTTCCTCTTTGTCATTGTATGGCTGTACAGTTTATTTCTTTTCATTGTATGGATGTACCATAGTTTGTTTTTCCACTTACTTATTAAAGGATATTTCCATTGTTTTTAAGTTTTGTCAATTATGAATAAAGTTTAATGGGAAGCTTTTTTTCTTGCCATTAGCTATGAATTTAGCTGTAGATACTTTGCAGATGTTCTTTATCAAGTTGAGAAAGTTCCCTTCTAATCCTAGTTTAGTAGAGATTTTTATTATTTATGTGTGTTAGATTTTTTCAAATGCTTTTTTGCAGTTATTGACATGTGATTTTTATTCTTCACCCAGTTGATATGATGGATGACATTAATTGCTTTTCAAATGTTGAACCAGACTTGCATACCTGGGATAAATTCCACCTATTTGTCATGTGTAATTATTTTTACATATTGTTAGGCTTGATTTGCTAAAATTTTGTTGAAAATTTTGATATCTAGGTTTATAAGAGACAGCAGTTTGTAGTTGTTTTCTCTTGTAATGACTCCATCTGGTTTTGGTATTAAGGTAATGCTGGCCTCATTAATAAGTTAGGAAATATTCCCTGCATTTCTATCTTCTTAAAGAGACTCTAGGCTATTGTTCTAATTTCTTTCTTAAATGTTTGGTAGATTTCACAAGTGAGCTCATCTCTGCCTAGTATTTTATATTTTGAAATGTTATTAATAATTGATTTAATTTCTTTAATTAATGTAAGGTTATTCACATTGTCTATTTCTTCTTAGGTGAGTAATTTTCAAGGTTTTATGCATGTCTTTTATCTTTCATATTAGTGTTCTCTACTCTCATTATATTTGTTGGGTGATAAATGTATTAAAAACATGATATACATAGCAAAGACCAAAATAAATGTAAATGTTGCATACATTTCTGTTTGATAAAGGAAAAATACACCATGTAGTTTTCTGTTTTACCATAGAAAAACTTCGGTGGAATAATATAATGGAAGGATTTCAGTGGTGATGGTGATGGTGGTAGGGGTTGTGATATTAGAAAATGAAAAAAAGAAAAGCCTGTGGATAAGTCTTAATTATATAGGTCAGGAGAACGGGGATATTGAAAGAGAATTCAAGAATGGAGTGGAGACAATGAATAGCATATCTAAATGTCCTATAAGGCCCAGGATTTTGTAAACATTAAAAACCAGCCAGAAATAAACCCATGTGTCTATGGTCAATTAATATTCTAAAAAGGGAGCAGAAGCAAAAAATGGAGTAAAAATAGCCTCTTCCACAAATGGTGCTGGGAGATGTGGACAGCTACGTGCAAAAAAATGAAACTCGACCATCAACTTACATCATACACAAAAATAAACTCAGGATGGATCAAAGACTTAAATATATGTTGCAACATCATAAAAAGTCCTACAGGAGAACTCAGGCAGGAAAATCTCAGATATTCCACACACCAGTATTTTCACTGATAATGTTTCCTAGAGCAAGAGACATAAATAAAAGAATAAACAAATGGGACTTTATCAAAACAAAAAACTTCTTCACAGCTAAAGAAAACATCAGCAAAATGAAAAAGGAACAAACTGTGGGGGAAAATATATTTGTGAATGATACCTCTGACCAGGGTTTATCTCGAAAATATATAAAAACTCACACGACTCCACTCCAGGAAGACTAACAATTCAATTTAAAAAATGGACAAAGACCTGAACAGACACTTCTCCAAGGAGAACATAAGGAGGGCTCAGAGACATATGAAAGGATTCTCAGCAACACTAGCCATCAGAGAGATGCAAATTAAAACCACAATGAAATACCACTTCACATCAGTCAGAATGGCCATCACAACCAAATCAATAAACAACAAGTGCTGATGAGGTTGTGGAGAAAAGGGAACCCTCGTGCACTGTTGGTGGGAATGCAGACTGGTGCAGCCACTGTGGAAAGCAATATGGAATTTCCTCAAAAAACTAAAAATAGAACTGCCTTTTGACTCAGCAACTCTAGTGCTGGGACTATAACCTAAGAATCCTGAAACAGCAATTCCAAAGAACCCATGCACCCCAATGTTCATAGTAGAACAATTTACAATAGCCAACTGCTGGAAGCAACCTAAGTGCCTATCAGTAAATGAATGGATCAAAAAACTATGGCAAATTTACACAATGAAATATTACTCTGCAGAAAGAAGGAGCTCTTTCCTACCCTTTGCGACAGCAAGGGTGGATCTGTAGAGCATTGTGCTAAGGGAAATAAGCCAGGCGGTAAAAGACAAATACCATGTGATCTCACCTATAAGTGGAACTGAATCAACAAAATAAACAAGCAAGCAGAATATAACCAGAGACATTAATAGAAAGAACAAACTGACTGATTAAAAAGGAGAGAGGAGGGAGATAAGGGGAAAAATAGAAAGGGTCATTAAGGGATGTGAAAAGGGCACATGGACAAAGGCAAAGGGGAGTAGAATTGAGGGTGAGAGGGGGGTTGGTGGGGCAGTGCAGAGTGGTGGCAGGAAAATGGAGGCAGCCATACTTGAACAATAAAAACATAAATTAAAAATGAAGAAATACAGCAAATGATAGACTTTTAAAAATAAATATATAATAAACTACAAAAACTATATGGCTTTATTCAGTTAAGTGAGATAGTGCTAAAAATAAAATATAAGAAGTAGTCATGGGAAAAGTAATTTTAGGCCATTAAGTCTATATTGAGAAATTTGTAGCAGTTTGTAAATTGAATCAGAGGTGCCTTTTAAAAGTTTTGATTGGTGGAGTAAACTAAGCTGATTTATTCATTACAAAAAAGAATTGCTACAGGTGCTATGTGAAAATGAAGGGGATAGCTAAAGGAGGAAAATTATTTAAACCATAGTTTGAATCTATTGTCATTATTCAAAGCTAAATAATATCTAGACAGAAGAGCATTTTCTACAAAAATTTTTTCATTGTTTTTCAGAGAGATTTTAAAAAGCAGCATTTTGTTATTATCAGAATTCTTTACTACCACAAGAAGTAAACAACTATGCAAATATGTAGAAATTCACAAATTGAATGCAAAATGTTCACAAATTGAATGCATTAGAAATTGAAACCAGAATTCAATTATGCCCAGAATCATCAAAATATGGAATATTTTATATGATAGGTAAATAATGACTTAATTATCAAATACAAAACCTATTTAAATTTTTAAAGTTATCTTCAGGAAACTAATCTTCCATGTTCTAGATATTACTTTGGAACATGCATACATCAGCCAATTGAGTATATTACGATCTTCTCAATGGAAGAACTGAGCTCTCTTTGAAGGCCAAGAACAAAACAAAACAACAAAAGTAAAAAGTAACTTTAAGTAATTGGGGAGTGCATGGGTCATATTGGAGTTTCAAGACTCAAGTCATACGTAACAATGATATTAAAGCTCCCTGGCCACTCATCTCTGAGATCGTGTAAGACCAGAGTAAAACTAACATTTGATGTAGCCACATGTGTGTTAGTATGATTGTTCACTAATCTGCTTACTCAGCACACCACAGACTTACCTCAGAAGCAATATATTTACCTTTATTTCATGAAGATTGTCTCAGACTAGGTGCAGAGATAAAGCATGTGTATAAATTACAGCAGAGCACATTTCAGTAGGGAATCTGGTTCCAGTGACGGGTGACTGCAGCAGGTATTCTCTAAGGTAATTAATCACCGTCCCTTATTTTTAGCAGTGACTAATTTACATTGTCAGAGATAGATTGTGATTGGCATGTGATAAAGTGATTTTAAACTGTTCTTCCTGATACTGCAGTCTATTTCAAGTAATTATGACATGTTTGGTGAGTCTACTTTTTAGAGAAGATGAAAGGAAAGCCCTCTACAAGTATGAGGGACTGCCTTATTTTCTTGTCATTTGGATATTATATTGTTTTTATTAATGCTACCTCTAAAATTGCTAAATTAAATCATCTTCTAAAGGCTATAACAGTGGCTATGTTCTTGCATGGTATATTTTAAATGTTTAATGTAGCATGACTAATTTAAGTTTACTGTAAAATGAAAAAAATAATTTCCCTAGTAACCTAACAATAAAATACAACATAAGAGCTTGTGTTTATAAATAAAACTTTCTACCGAATTTCAGTTTTAATCTAAGTGTCCCTGATTTCATTTTACATTATATAACCTTCTAATTTAGTAACAGGAGCCTCAGAAATGACCGGTTACATTTAAAAAAGAAAAAGAAAAAATGGCATAATACCATTGTTTTACAGTTGAATGCAAATTCATGTTCAAGTGCATTAATCTCTTGCTTTTAATTCAGTGGAATTTTCCTTCCGAGGCATTGCCATTTGTCAGTTCTTCACTAAAGCAGATATATGTTGTGCAATATAATATGATTCCCTGACTGGATTTCAAATTAACCTTTTTCTATAAATTCTAAAATGCAATACTGGACCACTAAAGGTACTGGTATCATCTCACAAATTTAGTGTTCTTGGACTTAAATCAACAAAGTTCGTGTTAAGACCAGATTAAAGATTTACACTTGGTAAAAGGTTAAGCAAATCTCTATGCTTTTTGATATTTTTAATTTGCATCTTTAATAAGCTGTAGTATCAACAGAGCTACTAGTTTCATTTTTACATATTTCAAACTAGAGAAACTTGTTCTTTTTTCAACAGTGTTAAATTATTCTAGGTCTGAATTTAAAAGTCTTCAGCATACCAACATGTTTAAGCTGTCAAATCTTGGTAATTTAAAGAACTTCAGCCCTGATGATGGTCCTGGAAGAAGCTATTATTTTTCTCAACATGTATTTTTATTATCTGGTGCCTCCTCACCCACTAGTATTGACTGATCCTGTGCATTTTGACCTGGAAGTAAAAACCCCTATTAGGTTTTTTAACCTAAAGAAAGTGACTCAACTTTAGCAGAAACTTGAGCATTAACTCCTTCAGCCCATTGGAGGATTACTATGTAAATTTTCCTACTGAGTTAATGCAGCTTTCAAAATTGTCCTTTTCCCCCTGAGGATGATTTAGACAACGGAACAGTCTGTAATTTAAATTTTCTTCAGTTGCTTAATTACTCCTTCCCACACTAGGTGTTAAAGGATGCACTTGAGCATGGACTATTTGGGGTCACTGGGGCATCCTGGAGCCAATTTGCATCGGGAGGGTGTTAGAGCATACTGACTCTTCAGACTATTAGGGGGCCTTTTCATCTGCACGAGTCAATGCACTCTCTGGCTACCTCATTTTCCACCAGAGAATTTTGCAATCTGACTGGGATGAAGAGTTAAGTGAGTGTTTTACCTTTTAAAGACTCTACCCAAAATGACAAAGATGTGATTCCAAATGGTAGGTTTTAATAAGAAGGGTATTTTTTTTTTTGTGGGCTGAGAGTTACATTGGGGCACTTCATTCACATGCTTGATTGCTTGTGTTTGTGTAAATTGTCTGTTTTACAAATTCACCACTATGCTCCTAGTTTCCAGGGCTGTTGTAGTATATATTTGGAGCAACATTTACCTTTTAACTGGAATTTGTAATTGTGAATTCAAGACAAAGAAAGAAATAATGATCCAAAGGATTTCTTGAAAGCTCTATTCAGTTAGGCTTGCAGCAAAAAACTAAGTACTATAGTACTGGGTTTACCCTATAGAACTAGGAGGCAAAATCAGATAACCTCTCAGAATTACCCAGTCAAGGGAGTCACGACAATAAGGAAAGGTAAATATAGAGTGTACCAGTAGCCAGGAGTCAAAGGACTCTGTCTCCCTCTGTTCATCCGTTTGCTACAATATGGGCAATTCTAAATTTTTTTCTGAATACTAAATATTAACTGGATACCAGGAGGTTAAATATGTTTTAGCTCAGAGGGCAGATTGAAAGATAAATGACAATAGAAGCTACTTGTTCAGATTAAAAAAAAAAAAAGAAAACAGAAAAGTGAAATTGTCTAAAATAACTGTATCTATATTCTGAAAGCCAAAAATAATTCATGTATAATTGGGAAGAAGGAAAGTGGTAAAAGAAAAAAATGTTCATGACACTTCTTCATTTGTCTTCATAATCTCACTGCTTTAACTTTAAGAATAATAGTTTAAATTCAGGTTCAGTTGCTTCCTTAATCTCTGAAGGCCTCTTACAAAGAGATCCATGATAAGACCCAAACCTCTGTATACATTTCAGTATGTAAAGCAATCATATTTATTGGATGACAGAGGCATTCTCACATTGAAAATCACCATGGGGCAAGCACTAAATTCTGCATATCGGCATGCTTAATTTGGTATGAGGATATAAAACAGTGTGCTGTGGGGAATGAGAGCAGATGGCTGAGGTCTTTCCCCTGAAAACTAGTTGGTGGGACTCCATGCTCACTTCAGGGACTTAGTAGCCAAATGACCTCGTCACTGACGACCTCCTCCGTGTCAAAGTGAGGAGGGCCCATCTATCCTCACAGTGCTGTTGTGAGAATTAAATGAATTAATATGTGTAAAGCATTTAGAGCAGTGTCTGGTGCCTAAAAACCCTTCGGATACTAAGATGTAAAAGTGATAAGTGTTCGTACACTAACTATTTTCTTATATTTTGTTTATTTCATGATCATTTCAATTACAGTGGCATTCTCAGATAACCATCTATTACACAATTTGGATCATATTCTATGGCCCATAGAACATTTTCCTTGTTTGTTCCAATGTACTGTAATTTTTCTTTTGCTCAATTTCTCTACCACGTGCACTATACTTAGTTACATGATGTTACTGACAACACATATGCAGTTTTAATACCTGCTATCAATTCACTCTGGATCAGATGAAAACTCAGACCCTGTTGGCTCTTCTACAGAGCCTTGGGAACATGATGAGGAGCAGGACACGATCATGTACACAATCCCACCCTGGAAACTGGAAGTCCCATACCTTGTAGTTGCCTTTCTGTACCCTGACTACTGCACTATAAAACGTGTCTGGGAAACGTTTCCTCTCCAAGTCTTTATACTGTAGTCTTCAAATACCATTCATCCCACTGCACCCTCGAAACTTCCTGATCCCTGTTCCCTGGTTTTCTGAGACAATTTTCTGCCCTCCTTTCCCGGTGCTAGAGTAAGACAACAGCCTAATATGCTCCATGCAGGGCAACACCTGCTTTGTCTTCCTGCCCAGAAGTGATCCTTGTCTGAACTGTCTGTGGATAATGTGTCACATCATCACTTTTTTTATTAATTACTAGTTTTTTTAAATAATAACTCATGACTTTTTTCCAGGAAAGGTCAATATATATTTTTTTATTCTGGTTGGGTTACCTGTTCTGTGAGCCGAACAATATCCAAAAAGTTCTGAAAAACATTTTATCTTTTCCCCATTAGGAGTGCTCTGTGATCATTACCGAAGACAATGCGGCATTTTAGCAAATGGTGCCAAATGATAGTCTTTCTCACCCGACCCAGTGTGTCTGATATGCATAGTCAGACTTACCCCTCTACGAGCAGGCAGAAGAAGATGTGCACTCAAGCTTGTTTTACATATGTAAACACTTTTACTGGTATAAGGGAGGCAACGGGGGAATCTTTTTCCTCTACTCTTCTGAATTCTCTAGCAAGGGCCCTGAAAAGTAAACTGACAAAAGGCAAATTAATGAGCAACAAAGCGAAGGAGCTTAATGCAAAGTGTGACACAGACCTCTGCTCTACTCCCTCAGTCATTTTGAATGTGACGGCCACACCATACACATGCTCACTCAAGGGTGCCGACTGCCCCCACTGACGAGTACAGTGAAGTTGTCACTATTCACACATGCACATTCCAGTCCACTCTCCTTGGCTGCTGGGGTATATCGTCAACATTGCACGAATCGTTCTTGTTATATTAACGATAGCTGGACTTTTTCTGGACAGGCCTCCTATTTTAGTTGATACACAGACAAATTCATGCTAAGGAAAATTTTAAACCTAGCATGGGCACTTTCAGTTATATTGATTTTTATACCATTTATCATTGAAAGACTTAGCCCTGGGTCTCTCATCTCTTACACAGTGCAGAAATGCTGATAACTGAGTCAGTAGTCGGTAACCTGCCAGGCACTTGGACCTAAAACATATCTGAGTGACTCCAGTGCAGTTCTTTCATTAGATCACGGAGAAGACTGTAGCTGCACTTGACAGCTGCTAAGTTCTCTGAATGCAGGGTTCTTCAGAGTGGTTGCCTGTGTATCAGCTTTAGAAAACGAGAAGGAGGCTTGGAATCAGGCAACACAGGGAAAGTAAAAACAGGTCCAAATTAAGATAAACAGGGCTACTAATGGACCATCTGCCAGAGATGCTGGCTATTTTCCCAGAATGAGTGAAGTCCTGATAATAGATTGTACAATAGACACAAATGTTTTTGAAAACTAAGTAAAAAGCCATTTATCCTGAGCCACATAATTTAAAAGTAAATTGAAATATAATTTTCAAAAACATAGACTTTGCACTTAAAAAAAAACAGCAGGGGGAAAAAATCTTTGGTTCCCATCCTGCCTCAGTCAATTAATGTGTGATCATCTCTAAATTATTTCATATATCTTACCTCCTGTGAAAAGAGTGATAACAATGTTTCTTATGATCTTAAGTGGTTTTTGAAGATTAATAAAATAAGGTACGCAAAGCACTTAATAAAATGCCTACAAAGAAATAACTGCTCAATATGTGGTGGCTAGTATCATTTTTGTAATTATTGCTGGTATTACTGAATTTCTACTTGTATTGAAGATTAAGCAATATTTGAATCTAAATTAAGGACTCCTGAGATTAGGATGAATTCAACTTTTAAAATCCTTTTATCTGTAATCTGTGAGTAATTTTTTTCTCCCCTAAGTATGATAATATATTAAGGAAGCATCTAGAACATGGGGCCTAGCACACAGAAACAGTTCATTATATATATATGTTTTTTTTAAGATTTTATTTATTTATCTTTAGAGGGGAAGGGAAAGAGAGAGGGAGAGAAACATCAATGTATGGTTGCCTTTTGTGCATCTCCTGCTGGGAACTGGCCTGCAGGGAACAGGTCTGCAACCCAGGCATGTGCCCTGACTGGGAATCGAACCGCGATTATCTGGTCCGCAGGCCCGCGCTCAATCCACTGAGCTACACCAGCCAGGGCTAGTTCATTATATTTTAATTCCTGTTCTTTAATTTATTTTGAGTTGGTACTTTCTGAACACTCATATGATAGCTGTGTATTTAATGATATTCTAGAAACTGAGGTAAATAGATATTTTAAGATTAAAGTCTTAATCTTAAAATGAAGGTTGAGAAACAGACTGGTAAGTGCCTCTTGTTTCTGCACCCTCCATGAGCTCAGGAAACAGAATCCACTCCAGTTATATTAACTGAAATTGAAATTTAAAGAATTGTTAACTAGGCATTGCAGAGCTGAAAAGGAAAAAAAGAAAAGGGACACAGCGGTATTACGCAGGTAGTAACTTCAGGCAACAGGACCTAAGAAAGAGAGGGAAGAGGTTCGGCTTATTCTAGTTTTCAGGAGGAGCCATGCAGAACAGGGATTCAGACATCTCCCAGGAGGGGGGTGGCTCAGCTGGTGCTCCAACCTCCAAGCTAGAAGTTCAAGGTCAAGTAAGGGGCCTGTGGAGCTGGGAATTCAGCCAGACCTGAGAAAGAGGAGAAGCTGGTTGGTTTTTAGCTATCAAAAGGGGTGTAATAAGACAAATTCTAGAAGTATGAGGAAAATGCCAAACTGAAATGAACTGCTATCACTGTGATAAATATCCAGCCAAGTTGAAGAATCATGGCTGAGGTGATGCTACCGAGTGAAGCAAACAGAAGGGATCAAGTCCCTTCTTCCTGTAGACATCCAGTTTCTCCTCGCTGCGTGGATGTAGGAGCTGGCAGGGAGGAGCGTGGTGTGCAGAGCTCCAGTCTCATGTCACAAAGTAGAGTATAGGAGAAAGAGTTTAAAAATAAGAGAGAGTAGAATCAGTGAGTATTGTGTGGTGGAAGGTAAATATCCTGTTGTTAGGTCTAAGTCCATGATACGGATAGTTTCCAATAATAGCATTTGTGATTCTAACCACCTTCTAAACAAAAACAACAGTAAAATGGAAAATAGTTTGATATGATGGCCTCCCTTTTATTAATAAATGTAGTAGGATTACTCTAAAGGGTGAATAAAAGTCTGTTCAGAAGCTTTTTTGAGAGAGATGAAAATAAACCAGTGAGCCTCAGTTTAAAAAAATACTCATAGTTGTAGAACTATAATTACTCACTGACAGATTTTACTTGTAACACATGAAATGATATATATCAATATTTTCAAGAATTCTCATGCATTTCTATAGATTTTATTTTACTCAGATGCTAGTTTAGTTACCAAAAATGTAGATATTTGACTTAGAAAAATGTGTGAGGAAACAGCATTTTAGGAAGGTACTTTTAGGTTAAATTTCCAAAGGTTCATTAAAGAATATATCATATTTTAAAAATATGCAAAAAACTTACATATAATACTGCATTTATCTTGTCCTGTAATTGTATATTTATCTTTCCATAATAAAAAGTTCTTAGAATGGAGACATTCATACATGCAGTTCATCACTGAGAATAAGTAAAAATAAGTTGAAATTTCGATACTATTTTTGTGATAGCACTGGAATCTAAATTAGTTTTTTTCTAGCATATGTATAAAAAATTATTAAAATTTAATCATACTGGCAAACTATGAGCATGTTATGTTTCAGGAATTACACCTAAAATAATTTAGATTTTATTTCTCTCCATCTACCATATATTAAAACTAACTTAATGTGTACTACTTCATTTATTACATTTGCTGCTGATCTTTTTTCTCATCTCAGATGAATACCAGTTTGTAAACATTTTAAATTAAAAAAAAATTTTCCCCTAAGAGTGAATATTTCTCATTACCATTTCAATCTTTCAGACAACTGGGGGTGGGAAACGACTCACCAAAATTCCAGATCAGGTTCAAAACAAACCCAAAAGCTTATTTTTAAAATTTGTGACAAAGGGTTTTAAATAGAAGCCATGCTGAATGAATATGCTATCATCTAAATTTAGCTAGACCTCACACAAGTGCCAGAAGAGTAGGAGAGATTAATATCTTGTACACCAATATATTTTATTCATGGTTATAGCCACTACACTTCCAAAATCTGAAATTCAGAGGCTATAAATCTCTAAAGAAGTGAGAAATGCAAAAGGTGGAGAAAAGAGGCCAAAGTTCTGGAGTGAGGTCTTTACATCCACACACACGGCTATGGCATCATTAGTCATGAGTCACCTTCCCTTTAGAGAATGAAAACTTCTTTTCACCTTACAATTATTTATATATGTTAGATAAATAATGTTCAAATGGTGCTGTCTTCTTCTCTCCAGGTCGATGTTCCTCTTCTTCTTGGAAATGGGATGTTCAGGAGTGGCATTTCAGGATTCCACATGGCTTATTATGGACAAGGGAGGTGACTTATTTCCTTTCCATAAAGAGCGCATGGCCAAGTGGCACTGCAAATACTCATAAAGAAGTAGTTTACAATTTCATGCTGGTGTTAGATACCTACATGGGGCTGTGAGGGACAATCAGAGGCAGCTGTTCCAAACCAGTATCTTACACTGGTAATAACAAGGATCTGGAAACAATAAGCCTAGCTAAAAAGATGCATCATAACTCTTGCCAGCAGTAACAGCTAGGAGTAAGCCTACAGAAAATGATGCCCCATCTTTGTAAGAACAGACTTGCACTGTTCTCTATTTGTTGTAGGGCCTTGTTTTCTGACCAGGTTGTAGGACCTAGCTTATCTTGCTCATACTTTAGGGTTTTAAAGTGAGTTTAAATTTTTGCCTTTTGGGACATAAAAGAGTCAGAGGAGCACATGGGGATAGTGATCCAAAAAAAGGAGGTATCCTTAATTATAACTGATCAAGAAATTCTGCCTAAAAATCAGAGACTATAATATAACACGATCAGTCGCCAATAAAGGACATGTTTCAGAATATTTATCTGGGACCACTTTAAGGTTTAAGTGGGAGACTTGGGCATATCAACTCAAGTTCCATGAAGTCTACTGTCTGCTTTCATGTTCTTTCATGTCCTTTTAATGTATTTCATATGTTTGCTGGTAAACTGGCTGTCAGATTCTTTAGAATGGCCCTGGCTGGGAAGACTGAGTGAAGTCCATTCAGTGGTATGTGTCTTGTGCTAAGCAAGCCATATCCTAGTAGCTATGGAGAGGGACAAATACAAGGAGCCCAAACTTGGGGAGAATGAATGCAGAAACATGCATGTACTTTTAAGCTTCTGTTACAAATGCTGACACCCCATTGAACAAAATTAATCACATGACCAATCCTAGTGTCAGAGTCAGAGTGTGAGATTTTTAGGAAGGAGGGAGTAGATTTATTACAGTCCTTCATGCAGTCAGTTCCACCACGCACTATCTGTGATTCTGATTTTACTACACACACAAAATGCATGTCAGTTGAGACTCTATCACCTGTGAGAGGCCTTCTCTCTTTCTACAACTTATGTCTTTTCCACATTTAAATAGTAACTACATAACCCACAGTAAAAATAGTTGGAATGTCATGCTAAGACTAAGAAAGCATTAACTTACTTTCCTTCAAATTGAGACTAAGCTTCCTAGTTTCCTGGGTATGAAGAGGACATGAGCCTACTTATACCAGAGGTTAGCTTTTTTGAACTTCTTGCTGTCTGTGGCAGTTGTGGTAATTTTGCTAGAAGACAGAATATCTGCAGCTACACTGTGCATTGTAGGTGCCATGTTTCAGCATTCAGAACAGGCATTGAATTCAACAAGTGTTCTGTCTACCTACAGTCTTAGAATATACAGGGTCTGTACAGAAGGTCTTCAGCCATGTAATATGAAAAATAGAGACATTTACTGAAGAAGATACAAAATACAAGAAACACTATACACAGGACAATGAGACCCCAGTATCCTTCAAAGTAGGCACATTGGAATTATGTGAGCACAGTTCTCCCGATTGCCATTAGCTGCCCCATTTTTTTTTTTTCTGAATCACACCGATGGTCTGAAATCTCTTCATTTTCAAAGGTGATTTTAGTTTTGGAAAAAGCCAGAAGTCATAGGGCACTGATTCTGGACTGTTAGAGGGCTGAATCCTCTAGGTAATTTGATGTTTCACTAAAAACTCTGTGTGAGACATGATGCCTGAGTAGTGGGTGCAAAATCATGCCAAGTCATCTTTTCTAACCTTAATATCTGATCACTCTTTATATCTGATCAACTTCCTCATCCCCCACCTTGATGTCTAAATCTTTGGTCTGCCTTTAGCAAAAATCCTGTTAAGCCAGTTTAGCAGAAATACTCAAATCTATTGTCTACTGTTAATAATTTCCACCCACTGCCTCCCTTACTCTGCACACTGATTAGAAATTCCCAGGCATCTTTGCTGTATAGTCATACCTCAGTACTCAATGGCTTCAGAACTCATCAAACCTTATACTATGCATTTTGAGGAGAAAAAGAAATGTTTTAGCACTCAGAGCTTGCTTGGCACTCATCACATTTGCTATAGCTTCTATAAGTCATGATACCACTGCACAAGAGAAAATGTTTCATGGTTTGGTACTTGATTTCAACACTTGTCATGAGTTCTAGAACAAATCAACAATGAGTATGGAGGTAACACTGTATTTGGAATTGACTCAGCCCTTTTCCCTATTGCAATAGTACAGCATAACATTTGTCCTGATGTTATCAGTGTCATAGCTATCAGAGAATAGCATAATTTTAGGAAGAGGAATCTTTAAAAATATTTGTAAACAAATTGAACATATCTGTTCAACAACCTATTAATTTTTTTAGCTTCAGGCTGGTTTTTAATGGGAATTAAATAGATCAACTATTTGGTTAAAATTAGCAGAATTGAGGGAATTTTGAATATGTAAAATATATCATATTCCATACCACTAAATACCAGCTTTAGAAAATGCATTTGTGTTCTGCAAGAGAGAATACAAGTATTTGCTTGTGTGGGTGAAATAATCACTAGCATTTTGGTTACTGCAAAAAATTATCATAAGACTTCTTATCAAGAGGATGCATATGTAAACGCATCGTACCTTCTCACACAACCATAACAAAAATTACAACTAAATTACAAAACTACTCTCACCCAGAATCATCAGAAAATTGAGCTGTATGGAAGTCCAACAACCAAGGAATTGAAGAATTCACATTCATGCAGATGGGTAGGAGGGGCAGAGATGTGGAGATGCAAATATGCAGAGCTGCAGAATGGGCAGTTCCATAACCAATTGAAAGAACAGAATGAAACTCCAGAAGAAGAGCTAAACAAAATGGAGATAAATGATGTACCTGATGCATAGTTCAAAACACTTGTCATTAGAAGGTTCAAGGAACACATTTGGTACTTCAACATCATAAAACAGACCCAGGCAGGAATGAAGGTTATACTAAGTGAAATAAAGAAAAGTCAGAGGCCCAGCTGGTGTAGCTCAGTGGATTGAGCATGGGCCTGTGAGCTAAGGGATTGAAATTTGATTTCCAGTCAGGGTACATGCCTGGGTTGCAGGCCAGTTCCCAGTGGGGGACACATGAGAGGCAAACATACATTGATATTTCTCTCCCTCTCTCCTTCCGTTCCCCTCTAAAGATAAATGAAAACATCTTTAAAAAAAAAGAAAAGAAGAGTTAGAGGGAATCAACAGTGGAGTGGATGAAGCTGAAAATCAAATCAATGTTTTGGAACATAAGAAATAAAAACCACCACCACAACAATATTCAATCACAACAGCAATATGAAAACAAGAATCAAAAAAACAAGGATATGGTAACGAGCTTCTGGGGCAACTTCAGATGTATCAACCTTGGAATCATAGGGGTTCTGGAAGGAGAAGAGAAGAACAAGAAATTGAAAACTTATTTGAAAAAATAATGAAAAAAATCTTCTCTAATTTGGTGAAGGAAATAGACATACAAGTCCAGGAAGTACAGAGAGTCTTAAACAAGATGGATTCAAAGAAGACCACACCAAGACATATCATAATTAAAATGCCAAAAAATAAAGATAAAAAGGAAATCTTAAAAGTAGCAAGAGAAAATACAGATAGTTACCTTCAAAGGAGTTCCCATAAGACTGTCAGCCTATTTCTCAAAAGAAAATTTGTAGACTAGGAGAGACTGGCAAGAAATATTAAAAGTGTTGAAAATCAAGAAGCTACAACTTAGATTAGTCCACCCAGCAAAGCTGTCATTTGGAATGGAAGGGCAGATAAAGTGCTTCCCAGACAAAATAAAGCTAAAAGAGTTCATCATCACCAAGCCATTATTAAAAGAAATGTTTAAGGGACTTAAGAAAAAGAAGATAAAAACTATGAACATTAGAATGATAACAAATGTACAACTATCCACAACTGAATCTGAAAAACACATTAAGCCAACAGACAGAACAGAAACAGATTCATAGATATGGAGATCATTTGGAGGGTTATCAGTTGGGAGAGGGAAGGAGGAGAATGAAGGAAAAAATGCAGGGACTAAGAAGTACAAATTGGTAGGTACAGAATAGACCAGAAGATGTTAAGAACAGTATAGGAAATGGAGTAGCCAAAGGACTTATGTGCATGACCCAAGGACATGAACTAGGGGGGTGGATTGACAGAGGAAATGAGAGGCACTGGATGGAGGGGACCAAAGGGGGAAAATTGGGACAACTGTAATCATATAATCAATAAAACATATTAAAATATATCACAAATATGGGAGGTTGAAACTACACATATTTACTATCCTACAGTTCTGGAATGAGTAGCATCTAAAAATCAGTGTCAGCAGGGCTTTGCTTCCTTCTAGGGACTCTAGGAGATTTTTTGTTTGTTTGTTCTTTTTAGCATCTAGAGGCCACCCACATCCCTTAGCTCATGCTCTGCTCCCTCTATTCGCAAAGCCAGCAATGTCAGACCAAATGCTTCTCATGCCTCCATTTCTCTGCTTCTATATTCTGATCTACTTCTCCACTTTTAAGGACCCAAATAATCCAGGATATTTTTTCTATGTCATGGTCAGCTGATTAGCAAACTTAATTCCCTCTGCAACCTTAATTTTCCTTTGCCATGTAATCTAAGGTAGTCACAGTTTCCAGTAATTAGGACATAGGCATTTGGGGGCAGTCATTATTCTGATATTCATAATATTTCTCGAACAAATGGACATCCAGAGGGATTTATAGACAAGGAAAGTAAAACATATTTATTTTATAACATTCAAAATCATTGTATTTTTGAAACAAACATGACAAATGTCCTAACATAGCTCTGAAGAGTAAGTATCTACTGGCATCAAAAAACAAGATGTCATGCCTGTTCACGTGGATGAAAATTGTCTAGACCAAGAAAGATTTTGGGGGGGACTTTGATGTGTGTGAGCTCATGAAGTGATACCTTTATGCTTCTTTATTTACATGTGATACCTTTTTATAAATCATTTTTGTTTTATATACTCTATCATTTTCAGAAATATGTTGCTCATTTAAATCTTTAGGGTCATTTTCATATTCCCTCTTTAAAATTTCTTCAAATTGGTTGGTTCACAGTTTCTAAGAGCTATTATCTGCTTTTACCTATCAGCATAATGGAACCCTGGCAGTGCAGTAGTGAATCAGAGGGCCATGGTCTCTGCCATTATTTTTTTCCTTTTTACATTTAATCTGTCATAGAGATTTCTATACATATTTTACATTTTCCAATAAATTTAAATAGTGATTGCCACTGTTCTTGTTCACTTTTTAATGGCATAATGTCATTTTTGGATTAACTCACATAGGAAATACTAGGACATATAATCTTTTTAGCTTTCCCCCCAAAATCTTTCTTTTTCTAAATAAAAGTAACAGTCTAATAACAAAGTCTGTTAAAATTTGTTTAGCTTTCATGTGGGCTATGAAGTTTTTACATGGATTATTTCAGTTACTTATTATTTGTAAAATAAATGGTTAAGACATTTATCTGCTTCATAATCACATAATAAGTAAACGACTAAACCAAGATTTGAATAAAGGCAGTGTAACTGAAGAGTGTACATTCTTAGAAAATACACCATAGTGGAAGCAGCATTATAGTGAATTGCTTTTCAAGGGCTTCTATAACAAAGGACCATAGACTAGGTGGCTGAAACAACAGAAACCAGTTTTGTAGGATTCTGGAGATTTGAAGCCCATGATCAGAGTGTCAGCAGGGTAGATTTTATTCTAAGGCCTTTCTTCTTAGCCTGTAAATGGCAGTCTTCTCCCTTTGCCTTACACAGTCCTCCCTTTGTGTGTGTCTGTATCCTACCCTCCTCTTCTAAGGACAAAAATCATACTAGATTAGGGTCTACCTATATGATCTTATTTTATATTAATTACCTCTTTAAAGGCCCTGTTTCTAAATATAGTCATATTTGGAGGTCCCGGGGTTTAGGAGTTCAACCTATGAATTGTGAGAAGACATCATTCTACCTATATTATATTTTTTAAATGAAAAGGGATAACATAGATTCATTACTGCTCAGGGAAAAATATACCATTGTCCAAACTAAGACCAGAACACACGATACTTACTTCTAATATAGTATGCCTTGCTAAGTAAATTTGGAAAGAAGTAGTAAATCGCAATGTTTGGGAGATAAAGAAAGATGATCAAAATCCTTGGAGCTGAAGACACTGAATATAAAAACCTCTGCAAGAGTAAAGCATGAAATACGTACAGTGTGCTGAAAGTTTAGTAACTTGCTGATGATGAGTTTTTCCATTAGGCAACAGGCAACACTATTACTTAGAATTTTCACAGAACTAAGAGGAAGAGAACCAATTTAGTCCTCTAGGGAGTGCAGCCTAAAGTTTGGTGTGTTCAGGAACATTCGCCAGAGCATGAACAGACACGGAGGAGGTGGAGAGCGGGGGTGAGTGCTGTCAAGTGAGCTTAAAATGTTAAAGAGGAATGTGGAGGCGGAGGCTGAGGGCAGTTTCCTGCTGATGTACAGAGCTCTTTCTCCTCGCCTCTCCCAGGGTAGGCAGAGTGGCAATTTCGGCGTGGGCCACTTGTCTGAAATCCTCAGAGTGAAACCTTTTCTGCTGATTTTTCCTCCCTTGTATCTGTCCTAGAACACATAAGCATGTTTGTCCATAATAAGTGCCCCGTGTGTCTAAATACAATTTCCTCATTTACTACCATTTTAATAACTTGGTAGCACTAGTTTTCTCAGGGCCAGTTTGTGCTAAAGAGCCCCTTTTGTTGCAGATTTTCTCTTTCTCAACTTCCTGCCTTTCAAATCAAACTCTTATGGAAACAAATCTGCACCAACACATTTTCTTCAAATACAGACAACACAAATGCATCTAACTACCTAAAATTAAGCCATTAATTATTGTCTGGTATTGGACATTTTAATGTCAAAATTAACTGAGTAAAATTAACCCAAATATGAATCCAAAACATGACAAATCTAAAAGAGATGTCATCTCCAGACTTCTTGCTGAGTTCTTGTGCCCAAAATATTGACTTCTAGGCATTGAATAAAGACAGCATAAACGGGGCTATATACCAAGTGCAAACGCCTATGTTCTATTTCATTATGCCTCTGGACTCCTCATCTCCTTGAGGAAACTGTTGCTGAGCATGTAAGAGATGTGTTTCTACTCAGAAATCCTTGGTTGTAAAGAGTACCTGATGTATTCAGTCCTATTTTAGCTTTTTCTTTATCTAGGCATTCTCCCTAGATGACTCGGTGTCATCTCTTGGCTACAAATCATCTACATGCTGATAACTTAAAAATTGTATCACTATCTCTGGTCCCTCCCCATACATCATGATTTACATATTCAATTATCCATCTGACTGAAATAGCTGGAAGGCTAATAAATAAGTCAAAATGAAAATGGGCAATGGAGAACTGCTGATTATCTTGTCTAAATTTGCTTCCTAAGTTTTATCCATCACAGTAAATGGGCAACCATTCACCCAGATGAGCCATTTAGCAATCTAGGTTATAGCTTTTATTCCTCTCTGTGATTCACTCCCATATTTAATTTATTAGCAACTCTAAGTCCAAACAATATTCCAAGCTTAATCACATCTCTTCATATATAGTGCCTACAAAAATTGCCGTGAGCCAATTAGACAGCAAATGATTTATTCAAAGTCTATTGCAACAGGGGTCAAAACTATTGTAGTGTTGTAGAAGCAAACAGAAAGAGGATTTTGAAATGCTTGGATGGCCTAATGGAAAAGTCCTTCAGGGTTTCGCTGAGAAGTTGGGTGGATGTGATTAAGCCATCTGTATTTGCTTATAGTAGTTTATTGAAGTTGGGTGGCCATCCACCCACAGACACTTACAGAGACAGGAGAGAGCCTTATCTTTTCCGATGATTCCGTTCCAAAGGGATGGCTTTCAGCAGCTTGAGAAAGATATTCCTGAATGAAGAAGAATTTACATCTCAAAGAGACCAAGACCACATTTACAATTTTATGTTTTCAACAACATTGTGTCAGAGTGTATAGTGGGGACAAAGCCTATTTAATGTTTGGAGGAGGTGAGGGGATGTTAAGGCCTTCTGGTCAATTGCATGATTACTCTAACCAAAGGTTTAGTTACTTTTTGACTGGATTATTGACGTGTTTTTCTAAACTCTCTTCCTTCTTTTCCCTTCACCTTTGTTATTCACTATAGGTAAATAAAAATAGATTATTTAAAAAAAATTAATTTATTTTGAATGGAGTTTATTTCTAAGGACATAATAGAATCTTTATAGTGAATATTTACTTTATTTTTTACTAAATAGTTGCCCAAGTGAGTTTTTAAATATAAAATTAAATTATATAAGCCCATGCTTAAAGTCTTTCTAATACTTCTCATAAAATCTGGAGTAAAATAAAAACTCCATATGCACGTTTCTTGAGCCTTCGTCAATCCTGTTTCTTTTTCTGTTTCTTGCTCACCCATTTGCACAGACGTCCTTCTTTACCTAAAACATGCCAAGGTCTCTTCATGGTTGGGCCTTTCAGTTAGGTCTTTCCTTGGCTTGAGGTATGTGACCATTAATTTTATTTATTAAATAAAATTAGTCAGAAGACTAAGAGTTACCCAGATAGCTTATTCTTCAGTGTGTCTATGACTGTGTTTCTGGAAGAGGTTAACCTTTGATTTGGTGGACTAAGTAAAGACATACAGCCTTACTCACATGCAGGGCAACATCCAACCCACTGGAAGCCAGGGCTGATGGAGTGTGATTTCATTCTGCTACTCAAAAGCAAGTGCAACTTAAACCTAAGAGTTGTTTGTTTCTGGAATTTCCATTTAACATTTTTGGACCAAAGTGGACCATGGGTAAATGAAAGCGAAACCGTGGGTAAAAGGGACTACTGTACCATTCTATAGATGTAGTTAAGATGCAAATTAAGAGGAGGTCTTAGTGGAGTAGATTGACACCTTAATCTAATTTGACTGCTATTCTTAGAAGAGAAGACAAGACACAGCCATAAACACACATAGAAAGGAGACCACAAGTGAAGACACAGACACACAGAGAGAAGATGGCCATTTAACAATGAAGGCAGAGATTGGATATGTGGCTGCAAACCAAGTAACACTGAGGGTTTCCAGCAGAAATAAAAAAATTCCATGGAACAGACCCCCCCCCCAGCCTTTCAGGAGGAACCAGTGTTGCCATGGCCTCAGATTTGGACTTGTAGCTTTCAGAATTGTGAGAGGACAAATTTATCTTGTTTTAAGTAACCCAGTCCTTGTTGCTTTTTTAGTCATTGTAAATAAGATAGACCCTAAGATTCTCTGCCTCCACATTTACAATTCCTGACAGTTCTCCAGTTTTGTGTTACCTGGCTCAGGTGAAATCCAGGTGGACCTAATTTCTCCCTGAAACACAGAGAAATGTGTTCTGTTTGGTAGCAGAAGAAGATAGAAGAGGAATTTAGAAACTTTCGAAGTATAAGAGGGATCTGCTGTGCCATTACTGGCTTGAAGACTAAAAGGGGCAAGTGATGAGGAAGACAGGAAGCATTTAAAACTAAAAGCAGTCCTTTCCTGACAACCAGCAAGAAAACTGAGACTCAGACCTATGGCCACAGGAGCTGGATTCTAGCAACAATTTGAATGAGCTCAGATGCGATTCTTCCTCAGCACCACCAGATAAGTGATGAGCTAGACAGTATTTTGATTTTGGTCTTGTAAGATGCTTCAGCTTCTCTCACCTCCAACATAGGAAGGGCCATGTTTTCTCTCCTCAATTGTATAAGATATTGTCTTAGTGAAAACCAATACATTTCCCTAAAACTGGTTGGTGCTCATCTCAAATAAATATTAGTGAGTTGAGTAACTAGAAAAAATACCGGGTTCAGGCCGCTTGTCACTACCAAATTCAATAAGCAATGGCAGTGATTGAATCTTTTATTGGCCCTTTATTCAGATGGTTGGACATCTGAGAAGATGGTGGTTCATAACCTAACAGATAGATCATCTTGTCTTTTCTTTCCAGGCCTAACTTATAACAGGGAATAAACCAGGTGCAGTGAGGGCTTTGAAATTCAAGGAGGATTAGGTGATAGAAGTTGAAACATTCCTGTTCCGGGCAGTTAGTTGTTCCCAGGGGTGGTGGTCATCTGTCCCTCCCTGGTACACAAAGGTCCGGATGCTTCCACTTGTCCCCAGGCAGTGACCTTTAGCAATGCCCCAGGAGGTCCACTGTTTTCTCAGGAGCCAGGATGGGCCTTATCTGTAGTTTCTGAAACAAAAGCTTTAACATACATATTACTTGCTAGACTTATAACTTTCTACCTTATGCTAAAATTTTCCAAGTCTTGAGTCCCCTATCATTTGGACCTGTAATATGTGACTGTATATGCCTAAGTAAGTGACATTGGCACATGACCCCCCCAAAATAATGGAAATTTTTGATAAATAAAATTTAAAAAATAAGGGGTGTTAATTTTTCAATATAACAATTTATATCAATATTTTAAGAAATCTAGATTATAAAACATTATTTTCTAAAATTTTGTGATTGTGCCTCTTTCTATAGCACCTTGACTCCTTTATAGTCATTTATGTCACTCTAGTATGAAGAATAAGCTCCACACACACAAGAACATTTTTGTTTTGTTTATGCCATATTCTAATATTTAGAATGGGGTAGGCACATACTATTCATTCAATACTAATTTTTAAAGGAAGTTATATAATACATGAATTTCCATAGATTTTTCTCATCTGTCTTAAATCAGAAGCACTGTTTGCATAAATCAGTACAAATACTCTCCTCAATTTTTTATATACAGATATAAAATTAGTTGGCAGAGTAAAATGTATAATAGAGCATGGATCAGATAATCTGGATAATCACGCAAAAGATAATTCCAGCAAAAACACGGTTTTCCTTTCCTTTACTTTTTTTCCCCTCACAACAATCTAATAAGCTTGATAAATATAAAATCTTCATTTTTCTTTGGGTTACATAGACACAACCTTAACTGACTCTTTATATAATCATCACCGAGTAATTATATTCCGGCTGGATGCTTTGTGACTCCCATTTGACCACAAATTAGTTTGCACAAAGTGACACAAGCCATATTGTGCGGCATCCTTTATTACTGCCAGTCACTGACACGGTGCTGAGGACAATTAATAGGATTTGAACAAGAGGTGTACTGTTATCTGGAAGGCCCAAGGAAAACCTGCCCAGCCACACATGTCTAAATAATTATTTTAGACTTCTTTTTTCAAATTTCACCTCTGATTCCATAGTAATTAATTACTGGCAGTGCTTTTACACATATTACAAGTTCTTAAGACACTTTTTTTCTCTTCACATACTTCTTTCTCAATGATGTAGAGTTCATGTACAAAGTAGTATTTATAAATGAATAGCTTCATGCTGGGGACCATCATATTGGACACTTTCCTTTTCTCAGATGTTGTGAGACAATTTGAGTACTTTATAAAGCAATGGAGAATAAGGGAACAACTAATGTTGAGAGATTATCACAGCCAAAAGAGACCAAGAACTCTCCTTCAGCTTTTCAAAACCTAATGTTTTATGAGTGAGTCCTATTCTTGTACAGAAAAGAAATTCAATGAGCAATTATTTCATAAATGAAAATTCTCAATAATCTACTTACTATATATACCATGTATATATATAAATATATACATTATATATTTAAATATATATACACATTATATATATTTATATTTATATATGCATTATATATACTTATATATATAAATTAACCACCTTCCAAGTTATTATTTTAAATATTACCTCATAAAAAAAGAAAATTAGAGTAAATTTTATTTCTAAATATTTGCTAATATTAAAAATAAATAAACCAAAGCAACGGATGACAAAGGTATAAGTACAACCACATAGCAAGTGCTAACCACAAAGCAATTAAATAAGATAATGAAATGCAAAACATTTTTGAATTACAACATTGGATTAGACTAAAAAGTTTTACATCAATGATCTTACTGTGTTAAGGTATAGCATGAAAAAATAAATGTTTTGTTTAAATGTTTATTTCATTAAACATAGCTTATT
This sequence comes from Artibeus jamaicensis, assembly GCF_021234435.1. NCBI lineage: Eukaryota > Metazoa > Chordata > Mammalia > Chiroptera > Phyllostomidae > Artibeus > Artibeus jamaicensis. The sequence goes on from NW_026521954.1 coordinate 7,093,080, forward strand.
AAAAAATGGTGGCAATAAAGAATACCATAATAAAAAAACAAATTAAGCGATGCCTAATATTAAATAAACACATTAGAAAATTCATGAGGTTAGTTTAAAAGTGTATACTCACTACATAAGTTTTTATGTGAAGAATTAAATAATGTGAACACAAGATAAATATCACATTAGTGTTATATTTAATGTTGACATGTAGAAATCAAAAGTTGGAAAAGTAAATGTGCTAAGGGATCAAAAGAATATTAGAGATTTATGTTTTAATAGTGAATCTCAATTCACTATTGTTTTCAGTGTTCTCAGAATCAAAAGATAAAGATTATCCTCTGAATATTTAATATATTTTTGGAACTGCATGATCTTTGCTAACCTGTGGCTCACAAATACTAATGAATCTCTTACAGATATATAATAAGTACATTGTAAATGTATATTAAATTCCACACCTAAATACTTTTCACATTTACTTTAAAAATTTCTTTTCAGTTATCTTACAAATTATTATTTTTCAAACCTCAAGTTCTGGTAAAACACAATATGTATGCTAAAGAGGTCTATATTCCACCTTTATCTTCTCAAGTAAAAGTATTCATTTCGTTCATCTCTTGTGTAGACTTCTGTGCGTGTATATCTCTCATATTATTTTTTATTTCATTTCTTTCCTTCTTTTTCATACTATTTTAATATTTGTTCTTCTCATTTCCTGATTCTATGGCTCTTTTATACTCTCTCAATCTCTTGATTCTCTCTCCTCCAAGTTACCTGGAAGGGAGTTATTTCTTTAAGTCATATAATAAGATATCTTTAAGTTCAAGTTCTGCCACTGAATTAATAAGAGAATATAAGAAGAAGAATGCTGTGTTTCCATGCCCTAGAATTAGAAAGAATGCTACTTTTTTTCTGCAACATTTCAGACCCCCTGATGCTCAGAGAGTAAGAATTTAGAAAGACAATAAAGGAGCTAATTGCAATAGTCAAGATGGGAAGTGATTAAAGCATTTAATGGAACCATTTCTGTGATTGTATTCATTGTCGAAGCACTGCAAAGTCTTACAGGGATCACAGAAGCTCATAATCCATGAGCAATAAAAATGTGTGGGCCAATATTTTATTTTAAATTGCTTCCAGTTTTAATTTCCCAAAATATAGCTGCACAATGATTGTGAATGTCCAGTGTAGATACTATGTGGATAGTAAACATTTTCTACTCCAAAAATATTTGTCTAGTGAATGCTAATTCTTCCCATTTGTACCTGTCTATTAACCAAGTTATAAAATCATGGTTAACCACTACATAAGAAAATGCACTCTATCAGGAAATGGAGTGTACAAGAGAATGGGAACAAAAAGTGATCGTTTGATGTGTTTCTGTGTCAGAGATTTCTTACTTCACAGGACACAAGAGCAGTACCTCCTGTGTCCCCTGTCCCAGTTTTTTTTCCCTTATTGTGACCTGGTAAGAGCTGATGGGAATTTTTCCTAAATGAGTGTCCAGATACTCAAAAGATGAGGGACAAGAGAAAATGATTTTTTAAATCTTCTTATAAAGAGAAAAAGGAACCTGTATAACTCTCCTTACTCCTTGCCTCTCCAGAAGGCTTTTCTAACATGAATTTGTTTTCAAGTTCTGGGGCTTCATTCTTTGGCATTTATATTCCTAGGGAAGTGATTTACTCTAGTCTCATAGGTACCTTGGATCTTAAACCAGGACCAAGTCTGGGTTGTAACCATTTCATTCTGGGGAATAGAAGAAAAGTTTTGTTAGCCTTTTGAATCAGAACAAGTAACTAGAAAAATAGCTGCAGATATAATTCTCATGAAAACATAAGAGAATTAAAAACCAACATTTTCTACCTTTATACTGCTTTTGTGTCAGTAGATTAAGAGGATACAAAGCTTTTTAGAGGAAGACTGAGAAAAAACAAGAAAGTTTTGTTTCTCAGTAGATAGACAATCTGATTCCATGTAAAAACTATCGTCAGTGTCCTGTTGACACTATGAACAATTTTCAGGGTTGCAGATGTAAGAAAGTTGGAGAATTTTTATGAGTTTTAATTGATCCAAACCAACATCATATCTGGGAGCAAGATCTCAAATGCTTTTGGAGAATAACAATTTTGCAGTTTATTTTATGCATTTAAAATTACGGAGGGAAGAACAGGTAGCAGAGCTGACAGAAAGCCAGGTCGAGACAGGATTATGAAACGGTTGCAGTTACCTGATCTTTTGAGGGCGATCATTCTTTAGAAGGGAGGGTCTAACGAGTGATTAGGTACGAGGACAAATCTGAAAGAGTTGTCAGTATCAGAAGGAGGGGTCAGAAAGGAGATATTTCAAAGATGCGTTACCTCTATACACAGAAATTATGGATAGGGCTTGCTTAAGCAAAGATAAACCTATTACTAAAGAAGTTATATATCTAGTGCATGACTGCCTACCATGACCTGCCCAGTGGGAAATTTATGACCAGATTACCCTGTGAGGTGGCTTTCCTTACAATCTGTTTTTGTCATAAAACACAGCATCTTCATTCCAGGAGTTTATAACTTCATAGTGTCATTGAAGCCAAAAAACAATGGTATAATTTTAAATTCGTTGTTCAGTTAAATTCAGTGGTATTTGGTTCAGTACTTTTTATTTAAAATGATAAAACAAGCAAAAACTAAATAGTAAACTACTTTTGAGATCAGTTTCTCTGACTGTAAGTAAAAGGTTGATGTCGGTCATACACATCTCATAAAAAGTGATAACAATCAGCCATTTCCAGGACGTATGTGTATTGTGAGTTCACTGTTTTATAAATATCTAAGCAAACACTCTTTGTCATGTGTTAATGCAATATTTATTAAACCCAAGCAATCATATGCAGCAAAAGGAGAAAAAGCTTACACTGTTTTCTGTGCTCTCCCGAGGGCTAGACACTCATACCTTGGAGGAGCCCTGCAGCCTGGCTCCTTCCTCACAGGGTGTAAAAGTGCCTTTGTGTGAAATTCTTCTCACTTAGTGATGTCTTCATTGCCTTCCAAGATAAGACCAGGCATCCTTTCTGAAAATAATTTTTTCTTTCCTTAAGCTAAGATTAAATTTCTCCCTCTTTTGATCTATATTATACCTATGCATACCAGGATTACCATACTGACAATGATAATTTGTTTCAATTGTTATCCCTGACCAGCCTTTCCACTCTGCAGGGCAGGGCCTATGCATCTTGTTTCCCAGCACCTAGGACACTGCCCCCTTGCTGTCAACACTAATGTATTTGTTGATAAATGAATGAATGCAAATGCAGCCGAATGAGCAAACTTGCAGTAAGCAAAGGAGTCGTATAAGATAATTTGAAATATATTTGCAACTCTTAAGAAACATCATTATATATTTTTTAATTCAGAAATGTGCCTTAATAAAAGGCATTTTCTGTGAGTTTGCAAAGTTATTTATCTTCTTTTTAACATGTTTGCTAGTTTTCATTTCCTTCCAATAAATTTACTTAACATACAATGATTTTGTTTTGATTAACTCATAGTATTGCATAATTTGGATTTGATATTTCTTCAAAAGACTTACTCTAATACATTTCTAGCATTTTCTACTTTTTGAAGATAAATGAAAAAGAATATCAGATAAGAAAAACATTTCTTTTTCCTGAAAAACAGCAAGGATGTATCTTCAGACCATAGATAATATGAAAGGAAAAGGAATGTACTATGCATGAAATGATCTGAGTCTTAGTTCTGGTTTATTTCATCAGTAAAAAGAAAATTCCTACTGATATTCCATTATGAAGAGTTCTTCTGTGAGGACCTCACATGAAAGACTGTGAGATTAGACCCTGAGGCTGATCCTCTCAAAACCATGCAAGGACACCCAGAGAGTCACACGTAATTTAACTGGCAAAGTTTTGAGTTTTTCTGCTAATACTGTAGTATATCATTTTCACAATTCCTCTTGGCAGTAGAAGGACTGTAGTAGCAAGTCGAGGGTAGAAACTGAGGAGAAAATATAAGACTGACCTGCAAATATATCTTTCTACAAGGCTGTTTCGATAAAAAAGGCGAATCCACTGTCTTTAGTTAGCACTCACTTGCCAACTCACCTTCTCTACCACTCCCACTGGCTAGTTAGCTGTGACCCATTTGGGCAGCTAGATTATGACATATTAAACTACTAAAATTTTCCTTCAAAGTAGAAGTCTAGAAACAAAGATAGAATATCAAGACGATGTACAATCAGAGTTTCTTTTACCCCATCTCTTTTTTTGACCATTTAAATTAGATAAAGTTGTTTTAAATCAGTTTCTATTACACAAACTAGAAGGCATTAAGTAGATGGTGAAGAGAAGGATTTTGGTGCTGGTGAGTTGTTGGGAAGAGGTCCTGACCTTTGTCCCACGCAGAGTTATGGGTAGGAACATAGAACTACCATATAGGTTTTTGGGTCAGAACATACAACAAGACCTATATCCTTCCTTCAAGTTTTTGGTAAAGCAGGAAACCTTCAGAATTCCCTGAGCTGTTCACACAGTGTAAGGAATATTGTGTGGGATGAGCTCTGTGTAAGCAGAGAAGCTCTTCTCTGCCCGAGTTAAAGAACTAAAGCATTTTTCTTTAATGGCTACAAAAATCTTGTATTTGATCTTCTTCTTCTCCCATCCAAGTTTCACCAGCCCCTGAATCCTCCTGTCTCGAATCAGGACTAACCTTAATTTTCTTGTTGCCCTCAGTAGGATACAAGCAACACTCGCCTGTTGCTATCCACTGAATATTTGTGTCCACCCAAAATGCCAATGTTGATCCGCTAATCCCCAAAGTAGTGGCATTAGAAGGTGGGACCTTTGGGAGGTGATCATGTCATAAGGGTGGAGCTGTCATTATTGGTATTAGGGCTCTCCTAAAAGAGACCCAAGAGACTTCCCTCACCCCCTCTACCCAGTGGAGATACAGTGTGTACAAGTCAGGAAGGGGGCTCTTACCAGACACTGAATCCGCCAGTGCCTTGATCCGAGACTTGCAGCCTCCAGAACTGTGAGAAATAAATATTCATTGTTTAAACCACCTACGGTATTCTGTTATAATATCTCAAATGGACTAGTATGCCACTTTTGTCACTAAGCCTGTTAATAGAATTAGTGTCTTGAACATCCAAGCCTCTTCCCATCACCATCAATACTGCTCATTATTTTCCATTATTAATATTTCTGAAGTACTGGTAAGACATGATTAGCTCTACTACCCAACAGGCTAACTCTTATGTGTTTTGAATAAGAACCTTGCTCCTCAGAATTGTAAGCAATATCTTTTATAATCTGGTTTCCACCTAATTCTTCATTCCTATCTTCCAACAATATATGTTCTATCAACCTAGATGCTGCATAGAGTTAATATAACCTCTCTGAATGCACCTTCATTCGCTGTTATTGGCCAAGCATTCTCTGCTTTGCTTTCATTGAAATCTAATTACCCTTCAACATCTAGATTAAATCCATTTCTTTCACAAAAAAAGTCCTTAAACACTATCTAAGGATTTATTTTTTTCCTTTGCATTCCTAAGTAAATTATTGCACAAACCCGTTTAGCCACTATCATTGCCGTTATCATCACCATCATCACATTATCCTCCTTATTATAAAAGTTTTCTTATCCGAGGCTACATTTAGTCACCTTTTGTATAGAGTAGGTGCTTCACCTCCAAGTTTCTAACCTAGTGCATTGCATGAAGAAAGCATTCCGCATGTTTTTTTTTTAAGCAAAGGGAAAACAATTGTTCTAAAATGTCTGTAACAGTCTTGCAGCACTGCAAAACTATGGAGAAATCTCTTTACATGTGCACTTAAATAAATAGGCGTATTTCTGCCTAACCTTTCTCCTCTTGAGGCGCATCTGCAGCCTCCAGAGGCAGCAAGAGCAAAAGCAGAAGCAGCAGCAGGCTTTCTGTGTTTAACATTGCAGGCAGCAGGTATGATCTTTGGAAATGAGCAGGATCCAGTAGAGCTTTGAGTGGTGCTCTCCGGCTGCTGAAGCAGATTGCCTACCCATCAAAGTATCTTCCTCTTTTCTTCCTTTTGGCTTTCCTCAGAATTGGCAAGGCTCCACAGAGGAAGAACATGCTAAAAGAAGAAGGAAAGTAATGGGGAATAATTAGAGGTGGATTTTTGCCAACACATGTCTGCATTTGAGCAGAAGAGAAGCCGTTGGTCAGTATTAGGAAAATAACTCCATACCGAAAATCTAAGTGGATATTGCTACACAGGGTTAAAAAGACAATACAGTGAAAACATGAACATTCTCTAAATTTCCATTTACTAATGACTGGAGCTTATTTTCCAGAAGCCGTAATGCAGTGGGTTTGTAGCTGAAGAACTGACATATGGAACTGAGCACCATGAACTGACTCTTTCTTTCCCTCTGACAATCCCCTCATTAATGCACAGCCAGGAAACCTGGAAAATGTACGCTTTTGCTGAGTTGGAGAGAGATAACAGTGCTGTCAGCCACTGGGCTTTTGTTCCTTTGTTCAGCCATATTAAAATGATAGACGGGGAATGAGGATGAGGCTTCTTTCTCCCAAGGCCCAGTGGTCTACAAGATTTGTTGGACATCTGCTTACCTATTGCTGGCTTTTTAAAAGATTTCTTCTCATGTCTGAAATCGGAAGCACAGTGGACTATCACATCAGGCATTAAGGCTATTAGATGATTAGCCAGTTGCTTCTGTGGGTAGAAGATACTTGGATAATGGGATCAGGAAAAACACATCCAATGCTTCTTTCATAGCAGGAGATTTTTTAATTTAATAAGTAAGATTTCTCAAAACTCAAGCTAGCCCTTTGGCCTACATCAGGCAATCATGTTTTGGGACTTAAGTGGAAAACTCAGTTCTGTTTTAGGAATTTCATGAGTTTTAGTGAGTAAGCTGAAAGAGTAAAACACTAAATTAATTCGTTTGAAGCAAAATCCTCAAGTGTCTTTGCTAAGTAGAGTATTTGTACTCTACAAAAGTCCTTCTAAGGCATCATAAGTGTGGAATAATAATTAGTTTTATATGTGTCTATTTTGTTATATCCCCCAGTATAAACACTAAGCGACCAGAGAAAAACAGTCTATGCATTGCTCTATTTATTCCTTGCTCTGGGTCCCTGAGTAGGTAACCTTCATTAGAGCAGAGATATATCCAAATGGTGATTTCTTTCCACAGTGTCACTACCCGGGTCATAAGCACAGTAAAAAACCATTTGTAATTAGCATCTCAAATGGTCTGAGAAATGAAGGTGCCAGGTAAATGAGATCAACTCCTAATGGACTTTATTCCCCTCCAGTGAATAGTCTTTCTGATCAATTCTAAATATTTAAAGAGATAAAATGAATGCATAACTTGCCTCCAACGTATCAATTGTACCATCGATGGAACAGGAGGCCAAATGTAGCAAGCAACAAGTGCTCTAAAAACTCAGACATACACACACACACACGCACTCACACACTCACTACTCTACTATCTTCAATACCTATCAACCTTTGGATCTAGATAGAAAAGTAAAAGAATGTGGAAAAGATTTAAAATTATTTTTTAACTTAAGTTTTAATAGCATCAAGCAATGAAGCATGGAATGCACCCTGATGAGGTTATAATGAGGAAGATAAAGAATTAAAAGATAAAAGCAGCAGGTGAGAAGAGAGATACATTATGCAAGTAAAATCTTTTTATATTCCCTTTTATCCATTTAACCCCTCCTACCCCAATATGCTCTTTTAAAAAACTTGTATTCTTCTTAAATATGGCCATTTCCAAGGTTAATTAATTAAGTCAGGGCTACCCTGGAAAACACTGCCCATTTGCTTCTATTTCACCAACTATTGGTGAAATCTTTAGTCCCGATGTTGATTTATTATCAAGAAAACAATCAGAAACTCGTAGGGGTGTCCAGAGGTCAGAATGAATCATGATGGAAATTAAGACCTCAATCCCATAATACAATTGGATATTAAAAATTCCTTAGAACTTTCTTGAGATTCATTGCCTTCTCATACCAGAAGTAAACACATATGTGAAAGCACAAAGATTATTTATTGTGTACATTATGTTCTCAGTAAACTTTTAAATTCCATTGTAAACCAATGTAGTATTTATTTTGCTTTTTTGCCTATAATTCTTTTTGTTTTCTACTGTTTATGGGTGACAGGTGTTGTGTGAAGACTTTTACATTTATTGTCCTATTTTTTTCTGTAAAACAAACATGTTGTAGCTATCACTATAATCACCATTTAAAGAGGATAAATATTAAGGCTGAAAGAAATTATATGCTTTAAATTTAACTAGCTAATAAAGATTTTTTAATTGTGGTAAACACATATAACCAAATTTAATCATATTAACCATTTTAAGTGTACAGTTCAGTGGTTTTAAATATATTTACATTGTTGTGAAACAGGTCTCCAGAACTTTTTTATTTTACAAAACTGAAAGTCAATAACCATTAAATGGCAACTCTTCTTTTCCTCCCTTCTGGTAACTACCATTCAGCTTTTTGTTTCTGTGACTTTGACAACTTTAGGTACCACATCTAAGTAGAATCATAATAGGTATTTTTGTGACTGCCTTATCTCCCATAGGATGTGCTTAAGATTAATCTCTGTTCAATCTCGTGATAGGATGTCCTTCCTTTTTAAGGCTGAATGATATTCCACTGTATTGAAGTCATCCAGAAGACACAGCTGTGGCATTGCAATTATTTGGACCCAAAATAATTGGAGAATAGAACTTTTAATTCTCTTACCTGCCTAAAAACAGAGCCTCCCACAAGAACCCAATTGTCATGAATCTCATGCCCAGAAATTTCCCTGGCAAAGAAGATAGACTCACCACCAAAGAGGAGTCGGCATCAAACCTAAACAGATCTTGCCAAGAAAATTTCTCATCTCCCCACTGTTCCCCATTCAGCTTTCTAAAAGGTGTCTGTTTTCCTGCAAGTGCCTTTGTCCGCCTTTTTTCCCACTATTAAGATGTAAGACTTATATTTCAACCATCATATTGAGTCACATTTTTCTGTATGTACACTTTCCTGAGTATATACATGAAAAATAAATTGTATGTTTTCTTACTAGTATGTCATTTATTGGTTTAATTTACACAGGCCCCAAATCATAGAACATAAAAAGAATAAAAGAAAAGTTTGTCCTCCCCAATAGGATATATACAATCAGTTTTATTTATTAAGGCATCTCAATAGGGGAACTCAGGAATGAAAGATTTTAGCTTCAGTCATAGTGGATAGGCTTAGGTGATGGATACAAGTAGAAATATGTTATTCCAGGAACTGGAATACCTGACCTACTTGGCTCTAGGAAGTGGACTAGCCATTGACCCTCTGTGTCCCGGGGCTCCGTGAGCTGCGGGCCAGGAGGTGGTATCAGAGGTGCTCTGCTCCAAGGCAAGGAATGTCCCTGAGGCGGATGAAGAACTGCCGATGAACAGATATAGAAAGACTATGAAAATTGCCACCAGGCTGCAACCCTCACCCCACGAACCCTTTTTTCAAACCCCTCATTTACCCTTTCTTCTCCTTATAAAAACGTTGGCTTGAAAAGCGATCTTAAGATGTTTTTTGATAGTCCATAACTCGTCATCTTCTCAGATCACTGGCATCTGAATGAAGTGACCAAAAAGATTTAGTGACCAAGCTTTATCTCTGCTTCTTGGTGCTGGTAGTGACAGGCATTTCGACTTTTCTGGTTTTAATCTGTCTCTGGACTTTCAGGTAGTTTTTACCTTTTAGCCATTATTGTGCCATGAAAGTGGGTGTGAAAATATTTTTGGAGACTCTGCTTGCAATTCTTTTGAATGTATACCCAAAAGTACAACTACTGGATTATGTGGTAATTCCATTTGTAATTTTTGGTTTCATTTTAGAAAATCTTTACTGTTTTCTGTAGTGGTTGTATCATTTTACAGTCCCATCAACAGTATTTTGAACAAGGGTTTCTTCATTTCCCTCTCTACATCTTAATCAACACTTGTTGCTTTCTGCTTTTTGCTTTTTTTTTTTTAATACAATAGCTATTCTAGGGAGTGTGAGGCAATGTCTTATTGCAACTTTTATTTCCATTTCCGTGATAACTGAGCACTTTTTCATATGCTTATTGCTGAACTGTTTTTAACGCTGAATGAACTCAGTCTAACTTGGGAGCCCATATTTAGTATACTAAATTATACGCTACATAATTTTCATTTTTCTTATTTTTATAGATTATTTGCTTAACTGAAAAAATGTTAAACATGTACTTCCTAATTTTATCTTTTAATTTTTTAAGAAATGCATTATATTTTTAATTATATCTTTTCATTACCATTTAACCCTTTGTATCCTCTTCCACCTTCTCCTGCTCCTCTCCCCTCTGCAATCTCTACCCCGTCATCCATGTTCATCAGTTCTTTCTCCTTCTTGCTCTCATTTTTTTTCTTTTTTGCTGAACTCCTCCAAACACCCCCATCTTTTTTTTTTAGTCTGGCTATCTTGATGTTTGCTTACTATGACTAATTATGAAGGCTCTCCAGTGACTTAATCGTTAAGTCAATAATTTAAAACTTTGAGCCCTGACAGGTTTCAGGGACCTAGGACTTATAATAGATTTTTTTTCATAGCCCTTTCTCATGCTTTCCAGGAATGTCCACTTATGGAATAAGTACCTTCACTTGATCTAAGTTTGTACACTTCTATGGTGGGGTTTTTCATTTCTCATTTTTTTGTGACTCCTTGCACTCTAAGGACCACAGTTCTGCAGAATAGATGACACTAAAAAAGGGTTATAGAAGGAATGGGTTTCCAAATTAACTTGAGTTCTTTATTTCCTCTGCAGATGGAACTTTTGGAAACTGAATAGTTGGGGCCATAGGCTATACCTCAGCATGCCTGATCATTTTAACCCTTATACATTGAGCAATACGGTCATCAAAAGCTGTTTATGACAATTCCAATTGATTTATTTTTACTATAAATACACAGCTTAACTAAATCTTATGTAAACAAGTAGAGCATGGACAGGTAAAGGAGAATAACTATAACTATGGTTTTAATTAAAACCTTGGCTTAATATTTTGGAAATTACTTAATGAAAGTGAATCACTAAAAATAAAAATGAATTTAAATTTAAAAAATATCAAAGTTGAAAAATGCATAAACTGCTTTTAATATATGGAAAAATTAAAGTATCTAATTTTAATATTAAGTTGCTTTTCTTATATTTTTAAGTTCTCATTCCTCTTCCATTTGGTAGTCTAAATCCAAATTTTATATTATATTTCATGGATATAGTTTACAAGTGAAAATACATCCTAGAACTTTAATTTGTCACCCAACATCAAGGGAAAACACTTGGGCCCACATAAAAATGTTATCAACTGACATTTACTTATGTGTTCATTTAGAAGAATGAGGCAGATATAAATCACATTTTTTAGTCTTATGCTTACCTGACATTTTAGTTAATCAGCTAAATAGTTTCATGGCTTGCTTTAGATAAAAATGCCTTTTAGTTTAGAAGCTAGCATGTTGACCGCTCTCTTGGTCATTTTGTGCCTCTCCTTCACTTTTGTTTCTTCTCGTCTATCTGTTTCCTTCCCTGTGTCTACATGTATAGATGTAGAAATGAACATTAATATCTATCCCACAAATATGAAAATATACTCAGTCCTTTCATGAGAGAAAAATTGAAACTACAAGGTTTCTATTAATGTAAAATTTAATTAAAGAATCAAGCTTGCACTAGCAATAATGTATTCAAGATTATATATCATAGATGAGTCAATTCTACTATTAAACAGTTATAAAATATCCAGAACAACATGGAGCTTGATAGTGATATGGGAAGCTTTGAAGGACCTTTGTTTAACCTTTATTTGCCCAGGCCCCAGGCGCCCTGGGGAGAATGATGGGCTGTCTGGGATAAGTAAACAACGGTGCATTAGCTAGGACTGAGATTAACACCCCTGCTGTTAAAAACTGACCTTCAAATTTAGCCTTTGTACTTTACTTTCGCATTCCTGCTTCTGTATCTTGCTTTACTATTCCAAAGGCTATATAAACCCCAAGAATCCTTTGTTTGGGGCTCAGAATTTGGAGACTGACTCTTATGGGTTCGTGCACGTTAATAAAACCACATACTCCAGAAACCCTCGGTGTCTGGTTGCTTCATTTTCCTGCAACAATAGGAGCTCTAACAATGGCAAAGATCAATTGATTCAGTTTTATTGTGAACATTGGCAACCATTTTTATAAATGATGTATTTTATTCAGATAAACATGCATGACTCAATTTTGTCATTCATAAAATGGTATAATCATACTTCACAGGGCTACTTTGAAGATTTAAATAAATTTGTGTGTGTGTGTGTGTGTGTGTGTGTGTGTGGCTTAGAATACACACTAGTACATTGTAAGCACTGTATGTGCTAGATTCATTATTATTCTTATTCTTATGCAAGAACACAATTATACAAAATCCACCTTAATAGGCTGGTATCTGCATCAAAATGCGAGTAGAGAAAAAAATGTAACTGAAAAATTTGATCAAGATTCAGCCTGATAGGCATATGTATAAAACAAAAATGATGAGTAGAAATGTAAATTTTTGTAGAGAAACAAATATGTTAAAGGAAGACAGTCCAATTTGTATTCATGGCTTGTCTTCTTTAAAGCTTATAGAGACCTCATTTTTATTCCTCTAAGCTTGGATAAGACAAGATTTTATAATATTCCTTGAGGGATTTTAAAAAGATAATAATAATTTGCATTTTGAAGTGTCTTTTGTAACCCTCAAAAAGATTGAAAGGTGTATTAAAATCCTAGGAGCAGCTACATCTCTGTGAACATCTTGTCTGTGTTTGAGGTGAAAACCTCAGAATAGAGCCACTTCGCCTCCAGTCCGTCCCTTGTATTTCGGTTCTGAGTTGTGTCGGAATTAATGTTTATAAATATTTTACCAGGTTAGTACTTTTGATGTTAGAGCTACACACTTTCCCTCCACTGACTCCTATAGCTGCAGTCATTACCCCTACGGAGTCGAAGACCCGACTTTCCGTTTCTCTCTGTCAAAGCTGCAGTTTCCCGGTAACAGAGCTCCGGGGACTCCCCAGTGCATTGCGTACCCCGCTACGGTCTTCATTCATTGCCGATTTATCCGCACCAAAGCACCTGCTGAAATTCAGGCAAAAATAAAAGGAGTAGCGATTCCTTAAAAAGTCAATTTTATGAAAGTGTAAGTGTTAGAGAAAAGCTTTTTGTGAACTATTGATAGATGTAGGGTTAATATTATAAAGTGTTTATAACCTAAAAGTCTGGGGGAGCGAATAGATTGCCAAACCTTTTAAACCCGATTTTTGTATGATTTTTGAGAATATTTTCATGCTATGATGCCTGTAATAATTACACTTTCTCATTTGCCTGCATCTAGTATTTTACAGTGCTTGCTTTTCCACCCCAACTATATGAAATGGTTGTTTTCAATGGAGTCTCACTGAACAAAGCATTATTTGAGGCTGTCTCCCCCCTTGTTGCTGGGTAATGCTCACATGTGTGAGTACAACTGAAGCACAGTCCCTGTCTCCTGGGCGGGTTGGGTCTCAGGAAGAGAACCATCATTGGAGGAGTCTCGGCTCCTCCCATTTCCAACCCCGTTTCCTGATAAACTTGTACCTAAACTATAATATTTTGCTTCAATTATTTTTCTACCTATTCTATGCCCCTACCATATTATTCAATCAAAAGAATGCAGTAGATGGCAAAAAAAAGATATATTAAATCCTATGTTATATAAATCTGACTTTATTATTTATCATTTGTTTACTATAGTGGACTGAATGCTAATCTCATATAAGATATAGCCACATCTTCATCTCTGGAACCTATGAATGTTATCCTATGTGGCAAAAGATGTAATGAAGTTAAGGTTCCTGAAAAAATGGAGTTATTCTGTATTGTCCTAGTGAGTCTTACACACCATGACATGTATCCTTATCAGAGAGGGACACTCAAAAGAACTCACACGCTTCACAGGAGGTGATGGCAAGAGGAGGGCAGAGACTAGAGTAATGCTGTCACCTGCAGCTGGGAGAGACAGGAGTACATTCTCCGCTAGAGCTCCCGGAGGGGACGTGGCCCTGCCAACACCTTGATTTTGGCCAATCTGGTATTTCGGATTCGGACTTCTGGCCTCTGGAACTGTGAGGCAATAAACTTGTTTTGTTTTAAGGTACCGACTATGTGGTGACTTGTTTATGGTCATCGCAGGAAATGAATACACTTACTAATAATTTTGGGAAAAGCCACCAGAAGCAAAGGAAGCCAGAACAATGTGCAAGGAGGCCGGCCGGAGAGAGAGTACAAGTGTCTGAAATGTTCTCACTGTCAGAAGGGCAGCCTTGCCTTCCCTGCATGTCCTCTGTGGGCTGCGTGCTCCCACCACTGTTCTGCTCCGAGTCACGTCAAAATTGTGACTTTGGGTTTTATTGTCCTTCTGATCCCTCCATGATTTTTGGAGCATCTGGTTAAGCACCTACTTGCTCCCTATTAAAATTAGCAATGAAAGTCCAGCCACACATTTTACAAAGATTTCTCTAAGGTTGAATCAAAGGATTTTACAAGGTCAGCATTCTTGATGTTTCATATTCCCAGCAGGGCAGGTTTAAAGCTGAATGAAATCTATTTCTTTACCTGGGTTTAAATTCAAGTCCTGCTAATTACTCAATCTCTGACCTCCAGCAACTTAATTAACCTCCAGATTTGTGGTTTGTTATCCATAAATCCCAGACACTATCGGCTTCACCAGTTAGTTAGGAGCATTATAGTTATGTGAGTGAAATGTCAGGCAAATATTCATCATTTAGAAAATGGAGGGATTTCTTCTTCTTCTCCACATTTTGCCCAGTCCTGTCCTGCCTTCACTCAGAACAAACCACAGGGCCAGGTACAGCTGTCCACTTTGCTTAGGTGAAGGGGTGTTTTAGGTGAAAGCTTGGCCAGTGCAATGTCTTTCTACTGGACAGATTATAAATTTGTCAGTTTGAACCCCTTTGCTCTACTCTACAGGGAACACATGAGAAGTTCAAGCTTTACAAAATAGGCAGTTGTCAGAATCACTTTTAAATTACATCGTTATCACTTTCTACTTCAAGTAACACTAAGTAACAAATCCATGACTGGCATGGGTTTCACAGCCTCTGCTGCTTACCTCCCCACCCTTGCATCGTTTTGAAAATGTACATGAAACCTCATATCCATGTCCACCCTTGTTTGCATAGGGGGTAACAAAACACAACACAACAAAACAAAAAGTAGAAACTTCTGTAAGCAGGTTCCATGGATAAAATATTGTCACCGTTTATTTTCTCACTTGGGAACTGGGAGGCTAACTTCTTCCGTTCTCTAACAGAAATATTAAAAAGTAACAAATATGAAAAAAATTCTCAGATAATACTACTAAAGGCTACGTTATGCCCTTGTGGAAACTTAAATTGTATCTGGAAGATGAAACGGCTGCAGTGCTGTGGGCTCGGAAGGAAGTATATCAAGTTTCCCTCCTCCCCTCGTGAAGACAGAATGTGCACATGGATAACAGCTAAGAGCTCTGCTTCCTGAGCCGAGATTTCCGACATCCTTCATGACCTGAACTTCTTGCAGTCTTACTGGATTCTTCTCCTCTCAGAGAAATATCTTTTAAAGGACTGTGAGGATGAGCCTCCTGCGGCCTTTCTCTGAATTCATCTTGCAATCTGACTCATCCATGCAGCTTCTATTAAGACAAATATAAACCATGGACTGTATTTCTGATTAAACATCCTCTGGAGTTTCTCACCCACGTTTGAGGTTGTTTGCTGACATATTTCTTACCTGATGTTATACAAACACTTCAAGCAAACAAGCCCAATGCAGAACTCACACATACAAAGATAATTAACAATTCACAGGGGCATAAGGAAAAATGGTGGGGATGGTTGGGGGGGGGGTGAATGGGGAGAAATGGAGACAATTGTACTTGAACAACAATAAAAAGTATGAAAAAAGAAAAAGTGTTGCAGATAGAGGGTAGGAAGTAACAGCTAAAATTTTCAAGGAGGTGTTACTCTGCTGCTGGAGTGGTTGGTGTGAGCTCGATCTGAATGACAATTTTGAAGTAACCTTTAACTAACAGACTGGGAGTAAACTATCAGAAGGTTACTCAATTCATACAAAGAGCAGAGTGCTGGAATCCTGAGATTCAGTGGTAGTGGTGCAGGTTTTCAGAACCCAGGTACCCAATAGTCTATGACCATGGTGGGTTCTTGGCTTCCTATAGGAATGAATTCAAAGGTGAACCAGCTGAGAATTTAGGCTGAGAGTTTATTAGCAGTGAGTCAGAGATGGGCTGTTCCACAGACAGAGCAGCCAGCCCCTCCCTCATGGGGTTTACTTCTTTTATTGAGACTCATTTAATGAAGGGCTATGGCATTATATAAGAGAGAAGACCATGCAGGATTTTTCCAGGAAAGGGTAGGTACTTCTTGGAAGAGCCCAGTGGTTATTTTGTGTCCCTCTATGGGCTTTCAATTTCCGATCATGGCAGCTTGGGGCGTGTCATTTAGTATGCTAATATATTATAAAGAGCTTGTAATGAGGCTGGCAGTGAGGTGAAATTAGTCTCCATGTTGGATTGAACTGGTCTATGCTGGTTCTAAGCCTGCTGCAGCAGGAGCTGGTCTTACTATATCCTTGATAGTCTCCCTTGTCAGTTACAGCCATCTTGCCATGTACTCTGTGTCCGTAGGAGGACTTGAGGGATGTTGGGAGTAAGGTGATTAGCCAAATTTGGATAGAAAAAGAAAAGTTCTAAGCTGGTCTATTGAAACAGGAATAAAGTCTTACATGAACTTAACATTAAACATTCTCCATAATTTTGTATATAATTCATTGTTCTCATGAAAATAGTTGGTATATTCTTATTTTCTTATTCTATTTGCTTGCTAAATCTCAGTAAATGCTGTCTTATAATATCTTTCTCACAATATTTTATTAAAATACATTTTTTAAAATTTATATTCAATCACTTTAATTTTTAGGTACAGCTTCCACTAAACATTGTGTTTGTTTTTTAACATCATGTTCAAAAGGTCGGACCTATTGTGAACTTCTCCTTTAGCACTGAACCTGGTGGCATCCTCACCTCCATCTCCTTGGGCCTTGGGCAATAGCATTGTAATCTGTTCTTAAAGGGACAGGTGCAGCCACCTCTATTTGGCCCATCTATCCATTCTATGAAAGTAGAGAATCAGAGAAACTTAAATGTGTTTTCAAATGCACTGAAGCCTCTTTTTCTTAGAAAAGGACAAACATTGAATTAGCTCTATTGCTGAACATACAGTCTCCTTGGAGAAGTGAGGTCCGGCCTCTGGCTATCCAAACACTCAGCAATCTAACCACTTGACACGATCCCATTAATCCAGCTTCAGTTAGGCTCTCCGACACTTCAGGGTTGAATTCCACTGTGTGTCAGCAGCTTGATGGCCCTCCCTCAGTTATTCCACGGATGTGATGACCACTTTGCTTTTGCATCCAGCCAAGAAGCAGTGTACACAGAATTAAAGATCATACGGTTAAGTGGAGTAGCCTCTGTGTGCCACGATATAGCATACTGCTGAAAAACTGTGTTTGAACTAAATAGGCAACTATATTAATGTTTTCATGAGATTTTTGAGGGATAAACAAAAACAAGGAGATCCTTATATAAATAAATCCCAAATTGAGCATACCAAGCCATATAGTTATAAGCATGGATTTCAGACTGATGATACTCAAAGTAGCATGATATTTAATTATGCTAATATGAATATGCCTTTTTCTTATATTAAGGAAATTAATTACTTTAAAATATTTTAGGAGTTTTAGCCCTGGCTGGTGTAGCTCAGTGATTGAGTGCAGGCCTGCAAACCAGAGGATCATGGTTCGATTCTGAGTGGGGGCACATGCCTGGGTTGCAGGCCAGTTCCCAGCAAGGGGACACATGAGGGGCAACCATACATTGATGTTTCTCTCCCTCTCTCCTTCCCTTCCCCTCTAAAGATAAATAAATAATAATAATAAAATAATATGTTTTAAGAGTTTTAAAGTTCTACAATATTAAAAATAAACAGAAGAATTGTGCAGGGAAAGTTGATTTCAGGTAAAAAATTATGCATCTGTCAACAGACATAAATTTTCAGAAATGTGGTGACTTTCATCTTTATTATTCAATTCATGTTTCTGAATTGTTTTCTCTTTTGATAATGAGTATCACAGATATAAATGTACAAATTATAACATTTTAGGTCATATTCTTCTATAGGCTAAAGTTTCAAATTCTCATGATAAAAGATTGATGTTTTACAAGTTTTATTTTCTGACTTTAAAATATTTGATAGAGATTTAAAATTTACTTTGAAAGCCAAAGTTCTCTTGAGATAGTAACTGACGAATTCCAGAGCCAGGTAAAGATAGTGAGGATTTCTTTGCAGTCACATTTTTTCATCCTATTTAAATATCTGTTATTTAATTCCCACTGAAAAAAAATACAAAAAATGTTATTTGTAAAGTCTTTGCCTTATTTTATGTAGATAATTATGAAAAAGTATGAGGGGTAATTCCAAACTTTCATGTGTGAACTCATTACAAATAATGTAAGTGCACAATCACTTTAACTTACCAGTTAAGATTGATTACGGCACATTGCAGAACAACCTACAGGTGCTGTTTAAGAGCAAGCATTACCTATTATGGGTGTATAAGCAAAAATCACCTGGTAGTAAAGAAGTTTAGATTGGACAGTAATTTTGTGGCTTAATGATTCATTTTTGACCAATCAAGCACATTGTCAAAGACATTAATTTTACTGAGAAGTAAAATATCTAGAAACTATAGTAACTTTTTACCCTGGTGATTGACTAGTGTAAATACAACCTAATTTACTATATTTCTGTTTTCACTAGTAAGTATTAATGTGTCCCTTTTCTATGGGGACATATCACATATGTTTTTCAGATATTATAGTCTGTTTGATTCCAAATGTCTACTATGAGGCTTATCTCTATTTTTTTCAGTATCCAAGAAGGAAAATATGAATTATTGAATAAGATAAAGTCATTTTTAGAAAATTCAGTGGAATTTTTGTGTTATTATATGCATGTAAGACATGCAGGAGCCCATTCTTCATGAAGTATTGGCAACCAAAAAGTCATTTTTTGTTGTTTGCTCTGATTTGGCTTTTGTTAGTTTTTGAGCTTCCACCTAAATAAAATTAGTGTTATATATCAAGTGATTCACTTGACAAGAATAAGTTAGCATGTCAATTGAGGTATGGAAGAAAGGTTTTGTAACAATATGATTGGAGGTAGTAATTATTTTTTAGAAGATCAATATCTGAGTGTCATTATTGGATAAGCAGCCTAAGACTTATTTCTTCTCTTACATGATAATTATCTTGCATTGCTTTGTGTTATTTTAATTTATTGTTTCTTTTTCTAAAAAAATATAGTTTATTTTGTGCTCCTCTTTTGCTTCATCTGTCTATGAAAACCAGGAAGGGAAAATGCCACAAGTATCCCTGCTATTCCTTTTGCAAATGTCCTTTGTGATATGTGATTTCTAGTTTTACAGGCTGTGAAGGTGGATGAATGTGGATAATGCTTATTACAGTTCTTCGCTTCCTGTTGCTTACCCAACTTGCAAATGTATTGTGAGGATTAATGCCTATTTAAAGTACCTTACTGTTGCGCTTTCCATTAGAGAGAATGGCTCATGCACATTACAAAAATCACCCAGTGGAAATAAAATTATACATACACTTACAATTCTCTGAACTTGCAGTAAGGTAAATTTCAATGAGACAAACATTTTCTATAGCTATACTACAGTATTTTCAGTGATCAAAAAGAAGCCGTTGAAATGCCATGAAGAGAAGAATTTAAGAGAAAGTGTAGGGAGCTTTTCACATTTATGGCTATTAGTCAAGTAGAATTTAAAGAACACTAAGTTATCTGCATTTGGATTTTATAGTCAGTCAGCTTTGTGAAAACAAATACTTTTTTTAAAGAACAAGCCCATATAAGCTAATTTCCCCAAATAATGTTACCTTTCCATTTTGAACAGAAAAATTTAATAGATCATAAAACTACATTCTCATCATCAGATACTGTGCCTCTTGGCCCCAGAATTGCCACCTAGTGACTATTAAAAATAAACAAATCTCATATGTTAGAAAGTGAACCTCCTAGTAAATCCAGCTCGCTCTTTCTCCGTGTCTCTCCATACACACACACACACACACACACACACACACACACACACGTATATATATGATATATATCATTCTATTTAGTTACCCAACAAAATACATTGTCTTAATCTATTATTCTACCTTGGGAATAATGTTACTTTATTAATACTAATTTCAAAAATGTGGTCATTTTTATGGAAGGGAATACTGCAGTTCAACAGTGGTAGCACAGTTTCTGCTTACTTCCTGGCTGATGAGACCGTCCTCACAGATCCCCTGGACCACACCAGGAACCAGCAACTCATGTAGAATCGTGGTCAGGCAGGGCCTCCCCAGATACCTCTCCAAAGCTTTCTGAATCCATTCTGACCGACCAGAGACCTTGCTCTGGAACAAGATGATTATTCTGTGATTGTCAGTTTGCAACAGTATTTTTGTCTCAAGAATTGAGACAGACGAGACTTTGGACTTGAATAAAAGAAAAAACTATGCTGTACATCATTCTCTGTCCAGTGGCCTGAACTGTGCCAGGTAGAACTTATTAGCCTGGAGTCATGTTTTCTCCCTTGTGGAGGAAACCAGGTGTAGTCAGATAGAAGAACACCAAAATGTGCCCTGAAAGGAGATGATGGACAGAAGGAGAAAAAGCCCACTTACCATTGCTCCTCTAATCCAGGCTGCCTTTTTTTACAGCTTGGTGGCTCAACCTTTCTTTAAGAGGTTACAAACCATACATTTTGTTCTTAGCAGGGTAAGATTCTAGCTATTTTGTTTCTTATACAAGTAATAATTCTCAAGGGTTTTTGCCACCATTTTGAGTAATTTATATGTAAGAGACTTGGAAAATTAGACAATGAAGAATAGTTGTAAAATACTAATCCTGAATTTGTCACAATTGTATTTTAATTGTATGCAGAAAAATATTGGGATGCATTCAGTTGGAAAACAATTAAAATCTCATGTATTATTTATTTATGGAATAAAAAATCTCATATAATTCCAAACTAAACTATGTGAAACAATAAACTTAGAGCCTAATGAATACTCAGCTTCACTGTTTTGGTATAAGAAGAAAAGAAATGAGTGATACACTATTCTATAATAATGTAATCTATTGGACTACTAACGAATATGAGAATAAATGCAGAATCTCATATAAAATAATCATTGATTTTAGTTAATATAGGTATTACACAAGAGAAACAAAAAACAAATTTGAAAATCAAACAATACTCATGAAAATTTATTAACACCAAGATTTTAAAGTTTAATACGAGGTCTGTCCAGAAGGTATCCATCCATATAATATGAAAAATAAAGACATTTATTGAAGAAGATACAAGATCCAAGAAACACTGTACACAGGACGATGACACCACAGTCCCCTTCAAAGTAGGCATGTTGGGACCTCACATAATTCTCCCAGTCGCCATCAGCTGCCCTGTCCTAGTTTCCTGAATCTCGCTGATGGTCTAGGATCTCTTCCCTTTTAAAGATGAGTTTCATTTTGGGAAAAGCCAGAAGTAATAAGGCACCAAATCTGAGCTGTTGCAGAGGCTGAGTCCTCTGGGTGATTTGATGTTTCACCAAACCTCTGCATGAGACATGATGCCTGAGTGGGCACATTGTCATGATGAAGCTGCCAATCAACAGTTTCCCACAGCTGCATCCTTCTGAATCCTTCTGAATCATCCCAATATTTATGTGGAGGAATGTTCAAGCTTAATGCAAAATTAGATGAAGATTCATTGCTCTACTACCTCAGTCATTTTGAATTGATGGGCACACGGTCCCTATGCTCACTCAACAGTGTCTACCACCCCCACTGACTAGTATATTGAAGTCATCATTTTTCACACATGCACATTCCAGTCCACTCTCGTTAGCTACCAGGTTATATCAATGTTGCACAAAACATAGGTGTTATATTAATAATGTTTGGACTTTTTCCAGATAGACCTTACATTATATTCATTATTAATAAAGACATAAGTTAAACAAATGAAAGAAAGAAGTAGAGTGAAAGAGATTGAGAATACATAAACTTATACAAAAATTGACAAAAATGAAATATTTAAATATAATAAATTCATAATTATAATGAAAAGAAATGATAAGACTCATTATTTAATTTTTAATTGTGGCTGAATGTGTAAGAAGTTGGTCAACATCAAATTAGGAAAGAAATTTATGACTTCAGATACTTTCTTTGGTAGGTTACTTTCTAATAAAAATGTACATATTCCAATGTTCTACTGAAATGCTTCTTAACCCACCTTGTTTTTAGAATTCTCTTGAGGGTTTTATAAAACACACAGCCGGAATTTTACCATATCTTGGTGAACCAGGTTATTCTGTGTGATTATTTACATTTTTAACATTCAAAAACAATAGCTATCACTTTTCTGTTGGTTAGGGCTAAGAACCACAACTTGAAGGATCCCTCTTTCTTATATCCAAGAGAAGACACAAAGATGTCTAGTGAATAAGCTGCTTCTATAAATTTATAAAATATATATTTGAATGACTTGTTTTCAATGATATTGATGGTGTTGACAATTAAATTATTTCCATTATTTTGTCTTCATGTGCTTACAAGATTCTTCAAATATAGCTAGCTTGCCATTTATATAATCATTCAAAATTATTATAATTACCCCAAATTAAGGCAATTTACATTGAAGAATTTAGATGATAGCATCATATAAATTTTTAAATGTTTTTAATTGTTTTAAAATAGATTTTTATATCTTCAACTAGATGAATTTAATCAAACTACCTTATATGCAAGTCAGCAAACATATATTTGTACTATCACCCTTTTCCATCCATTATAGAAAGTGCTTCTGGTAGTTTTTGCTGAACTTCACAATACAATATGCAACCATTAGGAACCTATTGACATTTAAACACCTGAGATGAAAGTCATATGCCATCTTAGTTATATAATTTTCATTTCACCAATAGAATAAATTGTGGTGGTTGTATGTTAGTCTCTGAATTAAGCTATTAGAGAAATAAAATAAAATAATAGCCCTCATAGTTATTTTCCAGGATCTCTTTAAATTTTTTAGCTTCATTTTCTTAATTCATCTGCCTAGCAACACTGCAGTCCAGTTATAATCATTTTAGAACATTTGTGGTAAAATCACAAAGTACAGGGATATAAAATAAACAGCCCAAGGTCATTCAATTAAGAATTGGTATAAGTATGATTCAAACCAGTCTTTTCTTAAAGTCACTATGAGGCTTCATGGACTTCAAACATTACAACACAAATGATGACAAATACAGGATTAGCATTTTCAAAGGTGACGGTGTAAAAAGTCTCCAAGAAACACTACATTTTCACAAAATGCAATTCTACTAAAATGAATGTCCTCTTGAATAGTAAGAAATGGAGCATCTCAAACACCTGAGATAAATTGACAGCTTGTCAGCTATCACGAGATATCTTGCTCCTCTCTATAGAATTTATAAAAATAGTTTTTCATTGGTTTTGTGGAGCTCTTGCTTTGTCTTTGCCACATGAATTGCCTGTGAACTGATGGATTGATTTTAATTTGACCTTGGCAGATTTTGTTACCCTCTGAGGTATTAGGCTTGCTCTCTTCCAGACCTTTTCCTTGAACTCTGCCTTTAGACACTACCTTTCTTCTGAAAATTTGTCCCTGGAGCTCTATGTGGTCCGTCAGTCATAGCTTTGTTGGCCATGACCATTCTGCTGTGTAAAGCCCATTAGTAATTTTGCCAGTTCTATATTTTAAGAAAAGGTACCTTAGCTGTCCAAAACAATAATCTATATCTTTTTTTCTAATTTTTATTTAGTTATTTTTCAAGTACATTTTTTGTCTATATCTTAAATACCTAATTTCTATAAGAAACTTACTGAATGCAAAGAATGCATCCAATTTTTGAAATAATAACTATATTAAGCACAATGTTTTTATATAGAAAAGTTTAATTTTTGCATATGTGATTTCCACATTCTCCTCTATTTGCCTAAATTCTATAACAAGTACATCTACTCAGGAATTGATATGTGCTTTAGAAATTTCAGCCATAATCAAACAAACCATGGTCAATGAATTAGGAGAGATGTTTTCAATTCCATGATGTCTGATCCCAAAGTACATTTGTGTAATTATTCTCACCATCATTTCTTTTTTAAAAAACATTTATTTATTTATTTATTTTTAGAGAGAAGAGAAGGGAGGAAAAAAGAGAGGAAGGGAAACACTGGTGTGTGAGAGAAGCATTGATTGGTTGCCTGTTACACGTCTCCAACTGGGGACCTGGCCTGCAACCCAAGCATGGGCCCTGATTGGGAATCAAACCAGCAAACTTTCAGTGTGCAGGCAGGCATTCAGTCTCCTGAGATACACTAGCCAGGGCTCACCATCATTCCTATTAATATTAGTATGATATCTATGTACTAATTTTTTTTAATTTTTTTTATTTAGTTATTTTTCAAGTACAGTTTTTTGTATATTCCTCCCATCTAAGCCCACCCCCCATCCTGCGCTCCCCACCTCCCCCCTCCCCCACCCCCCAGCCCTCGTCCCTGCGTCCCTCACATTTGTTCCCCCAAATCCCTCCCCCCTTCCCCCTTAAATTCCCTTCTCTCTCTCCTCTGGTCACTGTCCCCTTGTTCTCTATTCAGTGTCTTTGTTTTTATTCTGCTTGCTTGTTCATTTTGTCGTTTAGCTTCCTGTTAGAGGTGAGATTATATGGTATTTGTCTTTCAACACCTGGCCTATTTCACTCAGCAAATGCTTTCCAGTTCCATCCATATTGTTGCAAAGGGTAGTAGCTCCTTCTTTCTCTCTGATGCATAGAATTCCATTGTGTATATGTACCACAATTTTTGGATCCATTCATTTACTGACGGGCACCTAGGCTGTTTCCAACTCTTGGCTATTGTAAATTGTGCTGCTACGAACATTGTGGTGCATAGGTTCTTTGAAATTGATGGTTTGGGGTTCTTAGGATATAATCCTAGCAGTGGAATTGCTGGGTCAAAAGGCAGGTCCATTTTTAGTTTTCTGAGAAAATTCCATACTGTTTTCCATAATGGTTGTACCAGTCTACAGTCCCACCAACAGTGAACTAAGGACCCCTTTTCTCCACAACCTCTCCAACATTTGTTGTTTGTTTCTTTATTTATGATAGCCATCCTGACTGGTGTAAAGTGGTATCTCATTGTGGTTTTAATTTGCATCTCTCTGATAGCTAACGATATTGAGCATCTCTTCATGTGTCTCTGAATATTCTGTATGTCCTCCTTGGAGAAGTGTCTGTTCAAGACCTTTTCCCATTTTTTAATTGGGTTAGATGTCTTCTTAGAGTGGAGCCGTGTAAGTTCTTTGTATATTTTGGAGATTAAACCTTTGTCTGAGGTATCATTGGCAAATATATTTTCCCATACAGTTCGTTGTCTTTTTAATTTAATACTGTTTTCCTTAGCCACGCAGAAGCTTTTTATTTTGATGAGATCCCATTTGTTTATTCTTTCCTTTATATTCCTTGCTCTAGGGGACATATCAGTAAAAATGTTGCTGCGTGAAATATCTGAGATTTTCTTGCCGATGTTTTCCTCTAGAACTTTAATAGTGTCATGGCTTATATTTAAGTCTTTTATCCACTTTGAATTTATTTTGGTGTATGGTGTAAGTTTGTGCTCAAGTTTCATTTTTTTGCATGTAGCTGTCCAGTTCTCCCAACATCATTTGTTGAAGAGGCTATCTTTACTCCATTTTATGTTATTGCCCCCTTTGTCAAATATTAATTGACTTTAGAGAGTTAGGTTGATTTCTGGGCTCTCTGTTCTGTTCCATTGGTCTATGTGCCTGTTTTTATGCCAGTACCAGGCTATTTTGATTACAGTGGCCTTGTAATACAATTTGATATCAGGTATTGTGATCCCTCCTACTTTGTTCTTTTTTCTCAAAAGTGCAGCTGCTATTCGGGCTCATTTATGGTTCCATATAAATTTTTGAAGTGTTTGCTATGTACAAAATTTGATTACATATACTAATGTAGCTCCTGTTTTACTTTTCTTTTTGATATTTCTTTTGCTGGGTCTTTTACTAATTCTTTTAATTACCTTATGTTCACAGACTCCATTGATCTTCATAATCAATAAAAAATAATTGCTTTAAATAATTATATCTTTGAAAAATGAAGGTAAATGCATTTTAATAAGGCATGTATATATTATATCATTTTTGACTGGTGTTTTGACACAGAGTACTATTATGTACATTGGAAATATTTGATATTAAAATAATTCAGGATGTTTTTCTTTCTTGTCATTTACTATGTATTTCTTATTACTCATTTCTTAAATTTCAAGGTGTTATATTTTTGTATCACTTAACATTTTACCACATAAGCAATACTTTGAAACAATTACTGGACAGAAAATTATAAGTGAATATTGAATTAATCTTAGATGATGAATGGATATGATGAGCAAGGTAAATGTATGACTATAATAACTGTTTTACTCTTCATATATAATAACATTTTAAAAATTACTGTAGATTAGTTTCCCATTAATTTTCATCAATTCAGAAAAAATTAACTCTCTATTTTACTTTACTAAAAGTATATAATACCAGTCAAAATCTAGGAAATGTAATATCATTGATGAGTATGTCTCTAATAAATGAATAATAAGTATTCAAGATTATGCAGATGCGGTGATTTTTTTCTATAATTCAATAATAATATAGTACATAGTTATCCATTCAGAAAATAGAGAAATTGAAATACTATTTTAGAATATGATCCATAACTCTTCATTGAACAGATTTACTTCCATACATATTTTATTGACACCATTCTATTTAAAGTTAGCGTTGAAACAAAACATCTTTTCTATTTTTTATATCAGAGAAAATAATGATAACATTTCTCTTTACCAGGTGTGTATACACACACAGCTGGGAAACACGCAGTTTCATACGCCTACCACGTTTAGTGAAATGGGCTTGGATTCCCAGAGAGCCTTGACACTCCACACAAGCAGCAAGTCCGTCTGTAGGAAAGCACATGGCACTAAACAAGGGGCAAGGTTATTGGAAACAGTCAAGTATAGAAAATAGATATTCTCTCATAAAGACTTTGGCAGTAAATGGTGAAGCAGTAGAAATCATCAATAACACTGGTTTTTATGTTACATATTCTGGGCTTTTTTATAGACCTCACCTGGATTATAATAAGATAATAATAAAACTTTTCCTAAGATATTGCCTATGTTGTAACTTTTATTTTGTATCAACAGTGAAAGTAGTCTCTCTCTTCAGAAGCACACGGCCACATGTACACAGGCACATTTTACAGTACAAGTATGTGTGTTATCTATTTTCTTCCCACATTTGCCAGCTCAATCTTTTTTAATATAAACCTCCATTTTTAAGATAAAAATCAAACGAGAGATCTAGACAACTTCATTACTCTTAACTTAGACAATTACAAATATTACAAAGCATTTCATATTACCCGATATTATAAAGCTGTATATATTCTGATACTTGAGCTACAGAATTAAAACAGAAAAATACAAAGGAATACAAACATCAAAATCTTTTTTAGTAAATTCCAATTGTTTTTACAAACTATGGCAAACATCTGCGCTTGATCAAAAATTACTTTCCCTTTTAAGTTCTGGAATTATTTTGAGTCAATTGTGTATCTTCTATGCCTTAAATTAGATAAACATTTTGGAATGTATTTCAGTTCATTGCATGTTAGGCTGCAGTTGTGCCTATTTCACTTCAGTTCATTTGTGTAAGTACAGGAACATGGTTCTTCACAGTGAATGAGACAAATAGTATAGAAAGGTCTATTTTATTTAAATTGATTTATATAAACAAGCTATCCTTACCAGAAATTAAATTGAAAGTGTTTGAATTAGAATCATTTATATAAAAATAATGATTTTTTTAGCCCTGGCTGGTGTAGCTCAGTGAATTGAGCACAGGCCTGTGAAGCAAATGGTCGCTGGTTCGATTCTCAGTCAGGGCACATGCCTGGGTTGCAGGCCAGGTCCCCAGTAGGGGCGCCCGAGAGGCAACCACACATTGATGTTTCCCTCCTTCTCCTTCCCTTCCACTCTTTCTAAAAATAAATAAATAAATATAAAAAATAATTTTTACATTTTTAATAACAAAATGTCTTAAACATTCAAGAAAAACTCATTTATCATGTACACTTTATAAGCCATCTTTCTAGAGTTTGGCTCTATGGCATTGCATAAACAACACTTGTTTCATGACAAAGATTCTATCGTAGGCATCTATACTACAGTGTAGTGTAGTTTACTGGCAGGGACTGAGAGACACAGTTAAACATTAAAATATAAAGAAGAAAATGTGATAAAGTAAGTGGCAATGCATGAGTGATGGCAAATAAATCAGGGAAAGAACACATATAGTGTAGAGGGAATATTATTTTATGTAACTAGGTACACAGAGGCCTCTTGGGTAACGCAATATTTAAATACAGACAGAAGGGGATGCAGGAGCCAACCACTTGGCTTTCTGTGAAAACGGTGTGTTTAAGTTGTGAAAATAACACACGAATTCTGTAAGGGTGGGTTGAAGTGCACCGGAGCCTTGGGACCATGCTGAGAACGGAGTGCTTGGGACAAGGGGAGGAGTGACACTGAGGGCGTCTCCGATGCGGAGGGGACCAGGGCCAGAATAGGCTTTGTTCTGAATGGGATCAGAAGCCACGGAGCGGAGCGTTGACAGGAGGGGGGAGTCAGTTTTTAAAGCAATGACTTGGTTTCTGCAACGTAGAAAACCTTCAGGTGTGGAAGCAAGAGACATATCAAAAGACTATTTCATATATTAGTGTTTTAAATGAAACACTCTCAAAAACCTTACGAAAATTAGACATTGTCATATATTATTACTTCATGTGTGCTTTCAAAAAATGTGTTCAATGTGATGCCCAGAGGATCCTTTCTGGGAAGAAAACCCGCATTTGACTGCACTCAGTCTATAGGTGAGGTCACTGAAGCTCCGTGGAAAAGGTCCTTGACCTTGTCACAGGCTGAAGTCTGGCCAGGCCTGGCCACACAGAACATGTCTTCACTGCCAAGTTTGCTGTTATCCACTGATCCCTGATTATCACAGCAAGGGGAACGCTGAGGGGGGACAGTGCTCTTAAATTTTACTTATTCTGAAAGGCATTTGTTTAGCCTGCAAATCCCCGAATAACAAAAGGAAACTTGAGTAACAGCCTGGAAAGACCGGAGGCACCTGATGGTTTCGGGTTGACAGTGATATGCTTGGCTTTCGGAAGACATTTTTCTGCAAGTGTTACCTTCTCCGAAAAAGACCACTTATGATAATGCCCTTTCACTGACCTCAACCTGCTTCCTGCCATGGGCTTAAATTAGCCAGGGTTTTTGTCAAAACAGTGCAAATCTCTACTGTATAAGGGCTGCAAAAGAATAGCCTTTAAAAAATTACAACTTGAGGAAAGTTGTTTAAGAGAACTCCCATGCTTTCCATCTCAGTATTTAAATAGAAGAACGGAAGTGTTTTAGGAAATCTTTTGTTCTAATCTGAATAAAGAGATCAATTTAACATTTAAATTTTAATCAGTAAATGGTTATACCAGTCTAAATCCTGTTCAACATGTCATTTTTATGCAAAAATTTTTTTAATGTAAGAATCACATAATATTTTATCACTAGCAAACTAAATTTTACTTTTCAATCATTAGCTTTTATTGCATTTAAAATTTGGCCTGTAGTTCTCATTTGCAGGCATGAGGCGGTGTGTGTTGGTAAGGAAGTCCTAAGTCCGGTTTTCACTCTGAGTGGTATTGATAATCTCTCTCTTTCTGTATCCATCTCTATCGCTCCGCCTGTCTTTCTTCCAGAGTCTTCTTCTCGTGTTGACTTTGTTATGCCTAATAATTGTGAGGTACTTACAGATAAGTATTCCTACTAGAAGCCCATCTTTGAATATAATATTTGTTATATAAAAACATTTTCAAAAAATATAATAGTATTGAAATAGATAATTTTAGAGGAAGTAGGTAGACCATTTTTCTTAATTTAAAATTAGAGCCATTTTCAGAATTAGAATTCAAACATGCAGGTTGTTCAGATTCAAAGAAGCAGCGCTCATCCATTTAAAATGGAACTTTTCTTTTTATTTAGGAATTTTGCTCTGAGGTTTTCTATTGAACTGTATGTGTACCTAGCCTGATGATCTAATTAGCCTCCTAATGAGAAGTGAAAACATTTAAACCTGATGCATATGTGCACATTTTAAAACAACCAGTTCGAGTTAAATTGCTCTGTCTATATTTCTTTGTACCTGGGTGGCAACCACATGGTACATCCTGATTTTGTTGCCACAGGATATTTTCTTTAGCTACCTTTTGTAGCAAAGTGATGTCTTACAAGCTCTGTGGTTAGTATTGAGGTACTGTTGATGTTAATGTTAATAATTAGGCCATAATATTAATCTCTCACCACCTCCATATTTTAAAGACTGTTACTGATTCCTGGACACAGTATTGTGTAGTTTTTGTTTCAGGATTAGAATAGATGTGTCCCATGAATGCTGTGAGTTTATAGGGCAGAATTGTTTAAAATTGTTCATTCATCTTTTTAGTGTTTAAAATTTCTATAAAATAGCCTTTAAAATGTTTAAATATATTCCAAGATTAAAATGAAGGAGAGAATCCTAGAAGCAACAAGAGATAAGGGGATAGTCACCTACAAAGGAGTTCCCATCAGACTGTCAGCTGATTTCTCAAAAGAGACCTTACAGGCAAGAAGGGGCTGGAAAGAAATATTCCAAGTCATGAAATCCAAAGACCTACAACCAAGATTGCTCTATCCAGCAAAGCTTTCATTTAGAATGGAAGAGCAGATAAACTGCTTCTCAGATAAGATCAAATTCAAAGAGTTCATCATCACCAAGCCTTTATTATATGAAATGTTAAAGGGACTTACCTAAGAAAAAGAAGATAAAAAAGATGAACAGTGAAAGGACAGCAAACTCACAGTTATTAAGAACCACACCTAAAACAAAAGCAAACTAAGAGGATAGCTAGATCAGGAGCAGAACCATAGAAATGAAGATCACATGGAGGGTTAGCAACAGGGGAGTGAGAGGAGGAGAAGGGGGTAGAAGGTACAGAAAATAAGTAGCATAGATGGTAGGTAGAAAATAGATAGGGGGAGGGCAAGAATAGTAGGGGAAATATAGAATCTAAAGGACTTGAAACACATGCTCATAAACTAAAGGGGGGAACAGTGGGAGAGGAGTGTGCAGGGTGGAGGGGAATGAAGGGGGCAATAGAACAACTGTAATGGCATAATCAATAAAATGTATTTAAAAAATAAAAAAAAAGAAAATAGTAGAGGCCTATGAAGGAAGGGTCTTGAGAATTTACCTTAATTTTACATGTAGTTTGTAGGGGGAAAAACAGTAAGAGTTAAGCTAATTTGTGCTTTCCTCAACTCTGAACTCAGTTGCAAAAGTACAATTAATGTTTCATGGTTGTTGTTTATTTAAGTGATTACGTTACTGTATTTCATTGAGATTAAGTTCAACTGAGGTCAAACTTCAAAGTGAAACTCCTTTAGAAAAATCTTGCTTGATTTTCATCTAAAACCTGGTAGTCAGTATTTCCCAGACTTACAAAACTATTTTTTGGTTATGTAGATAATGATATCCCATGTAGGTTGTAACTGAAACTTTAACATTTTGTATTTATTTCTTACACAAATTCACATGATTTATATTTAAATATGTAAATAGAAAAACAGTATGCTATTCAAGGCATGTCCTTCAAAGATGTCATTTTTCTTTGAGATTTCACCAAACCATCAACTGAATAGCTAAAATGTTTGTTTTTTGCAATGATAACTGTCATTCTGACCCTCTATATGATATGTACCATTGTCTTTATATTGTAGTTTATACAGTGTGTCTATCTTAGCAAATAGTTTGCAAACAGATGTCATACAGAGCTTCTATGTGATATGCACTGTCTTTCTATTGTATTTATTTGTATAGTATGTCTAAGTATCTTAACAAGTAGTCTACAAAGCATATTCTTAAAATTTATTGCTCAGTCCTTCTACCAGCCCTAGTAGGTAATTAATAACTAAAAAGAGTTCTGAACATTGTTTGAAACCACAAAGCCCTCCTTTTGCTACCTTTTCACCACCTACTGTGCTCTTAGCTATTAAGATGTACTGTGAGAGAAGCCATCCATGCTTCCCATTATGCTCCTCATGGGCAAAAGTACCAGGATGTTTCTGACACGGGGTAAAAATAAAGGGTGGTGAGATGCTGGAATTTTTCACAAGGGGAAAGAGTGTACAGAAGACAACAAGTTAGGGGTAGGGGGGAGCTTTCTGTTTACTCCAATTACAGACATAGGCTTCTCCGATCAAATGTAATCTTATTTTGACACCAGTGATCCTTTACAATAATCTCCCATCTAACCTTTCAGCCATATGTCCTTGCAACTTTATTTCTGCACCCAACATATATTTAATTCCAACTGAGTGGCATTATTGAAAGTCCCGTGCCTTTTAATGCATCCTTGACATTTCCCAAAACCCTCCCCTCGGTCTGTTATATTCTCACCCTCTCTAGCTAGTGAATTTCCATCATTCTTGAAGATCCATTTTAAACCCTGACTCTGTGACACCTTTCTGTATTCCTCCAAGTGGAATTAATGTGCTTCTCCCTCCTACCTCTTGCAGCACAATGTGTGGAATAGAGCAAAGCACTTCATCCTAGCTCACATCATCCTGGCCAGTATTGCAGTCTCTGTCTTGTTGTCTTGCAGTCTTGCCAACCAAAACAACAGCAATTTGGGGAGGGTGACATTTACATGGAATAACAACCACCGGACCCTAACCCTGGGCATTGTACAATCTTACTATTAACTGACTGGAAACAAAGTGCATTTGTAAAAATAATAATGGAAATTTTGATAAGACTCTCTTCTAATATTAATTTTCCATTAGTGATGTTTTACAGCATTTTGATGAAAAGAGCATTACATCTAAATCTTATTCCTTGTGACTGCCTTTTTCAATGTAGTAATGTGCTGTCTAGCTAGCAAATAGTTTATAAGCTCAGGAAAAATGTCAACACCAGAGTCTGAAATTTAGCTTCACAAACAACAATTTGGATTGGAATGCTACATTAAATGCATTATAACATTCCGCTGAGTTGCAAAGGGAAAAATGAAAAGGTTTGGAGTCCACATATAGATATCCTCTTGATATGTTAAAAAGCGTGCCAGTTTGGTTTCCTGTGCCTTTCTAAATGTTTTTAAACAGTTGCCCTGTGCACGAGCAGACAAAAGCCTGCAATGTTCATGTTTAAGGGCCGTTGATTGCTGGCAGCAAAGAATTCCAACTGTGCTGGCACCCGAGAGCGTATCTCCACATTTTCTTCCAGGATCATCACCTTTATTCTAAATAGCTCCCTCATAGTGGGAGCAGAAGTCATATGCTTTAGATTTTTTGCCTTAGCACCCAAGAAATCAGTATGATTGAGTAAACATATTAAGCTTCCCCTGTATTTCCAGCCTGAACAGATGTTAAGTACAAGCCGATCCACCTACATTCAACCCGAGAGACTCTACATCTACAGACTGTTTCATTTTCCTTTTTCCTTTTATGTAGAAGCGTAGATTCTTGCTGGCATGTATAAATGTGCCATTTAAGGCAATCAAAAGTGACTCCATGTCTCACTTGATTTCCACAATTGTTGCTGTTCCAATGGACCACTGAGGAGAGGAACTTAATTTCCCTGGCAGATCTTCCCACGTTGAGGCAATGCATTCTCAGAGAGTCAATATTCAGTAATTACAGAACAATTCCTCACAATGTCACAATTCACTAACAGTATGTATGTTCACAATGTAAAGCTGATTTCCGTTTAACCAAGTAAAGTATGAAAATAGAGCTACAAGCAATGGGCAAGCCAGATCATTAGATGATTGACATAAAGCCTCTAAATTCACATTTAGACTGGAATGGGTTGCAAACAACAGGGTGCGTAAAGAGTTTGTAAGCTCTTATTTTGAGGAAATATTTTGTTGATGTTCTTGCCACTCTTGGTAGCAACCTATCAATTTGAAAAAAAGGTTCAAAAGAGTTTACCCACCAGTTACTTTATGTCATTATTTGCAATTATTATATGTTGCACAGCCTTTCTTGAAAGCTCTCAACTTGTTCACCAGGAAACAATTTTCAGTTCTAATTCTGTTCCTCTGCCCATACCATTTATCTTACCTCATAGACAAGTAACTGAAATCAAGTAATCACAAACTTAAAACTTTGTATTTATGTCTGATATTTTAATGTTGTAAAAATTGTCTAAATCAAATGAGTTACAGTATTAATGTAAATACACAGAACTGATATGCCAGGTTTATATCATTGTAAGTTAGAATATGTTCTTATTCAGATATTCTTATAAAAGTAATGAAGACTATTGTGAATAAATTATGTTAAGCTCTTTAGTTATCACAACTAATTGTGTAAATCCTGTAACCTATCTCTGAAGCACAAGTAATCATAACATAATTTATACCTTCTATTCTTTCTAACAGAAGAAGGTTAAAGAAAGAGGGAGGGAGAGAGAGACATCAGAGTGAAACCGGGAATAATGGAATCTGCTATATCACGTAACACAGTTTCTCAAAGCATATGTTTTCATGACAGCATAGACAAGGGACTGTTGGACAGGAAAAGCCTTTCTATTTAAGTAATGCTGAAACATCGACAGAATTTTTAAAATGATGTGAGCTGGTTAGTCCCCAAAAAGGAAATATAAGCTCAGGGACAGAAATGGCATGTACATTCACAAGGCTGTGACACAAAATAATATATAGGCATATTGGGTTTTGC
This sequence comes from Artibeus jamaicensis, assembly GCF_021234435.1. Lineage (NCBI taxonomy): Eukaryota > Metazoa > Chordata > Mammalia > Chiroptera > Phyllostomidae > Artibeus > Artibeus jamaicensis. The sequence continues at coordinate 7,128,263 of NW_026521954.1, forward strand.
TGTGCTTTACAGATACCTTGTTTTTTACCAATTGATGGCGTGTGGCACCCTGCATCAGGCAAGGCAGTTGGTGCCATTTTCCAAACCACTTCTGCTCACTTTGGGTCTCTGTGTCACATTTTGGTAATTATTGCAATGTCTTAAACTTTCTCATTATTATTTGTTATGGTGATGCATATGATCAGTGATCTCGGATTTTACTATTGTAACTGTTTTGGGGTGCTCGGAACTATGCCCAGATAAGAGGGAGAATATAGTTAATAAATGTGCGTATTCTGACTGCTTTACCTAACTGCCATCCCCCTTTCTTTCCATCTCTTTGGGCCTCCATATTCCCCAAGACACAGCAGCATGGAAATTAAACCAGTTAAACTATGATGTCCTCTAAGTGTTTCAGTGAAAGGAAACCATGCATCTACTCTCGGTGAAGATGTCGTGATGATTGCTGAAGTGACAACAAAGGATTTAGAATGCTCCATAAATTTAGCAGGTTTTGAGAGGATTGGCTTAAATATTGAACAAAGTTCTACTGTGGGTAAAATGCTATCAAAACAGAATCACAAACTGCAAAGAAATTGTTTGTAAAAGAGTCAGTAGATGAGGCAAACTTCATTGGTGTCTTATTTTAAGAAGTTGTGACAGCCACCCAGCTTCAGCAACTCCCGCCCTGGTCAATCAGCAGTCAGCACTCATGGGAGAACCTTCACCAACCAAAACACTGTAACTCACTGAAGTTTCTGATGATGGTTGGCGTTTTTAGCAGGAAGGTGTTTTTAGTTATGGTATATAAATTGTTTTCTTAGACATAATTTTATTGCATACTTAATAGACTATATGAGAACATAAACATACTTCTATATCCACTGAGAAAAAAAATGTGATTCACTTTACTGCGATTATTGCTTTATTGTGGTGCTATAAAACCTAACCCACAGTATCTCTAAGGTATGCCTGCATTCCATGTCAAGGTTTATTGCCTATCATCACCACCACATGTGAAGAAATCACTCAATAGTAACAAGAATTGAGATGATACTTGTAATGATAATGGTGATAGGAAGAAAATAGAGCCTTGGTTGGATCCTGGGCCAGGAGAACAGGAAGTAAAGAACTGGTTCTTTCACCAAATAACTTACCAATGAAATGCTTCTTTTAATTATTCATGCACATCTAGCATTCTAAATATTCCAGTTATTTTACTATTTCGACAGATTGAAGTGATGGTATTTACAGGCGTTAGATGACGCCAGTAAAGTACTGGCTTTAGTCTGGTGATGGATGAGGCAGGCATGTGGATTTGGGTATGGCTGATCAAAAGGGGGGCTTGTGGGTGATTAATAAAGAAAGAACACTTTCATAGTGTAAAAGCACAGTCTGAAAGCGAATAATATTTCGTACATGATAAATATGGGAGGATTTAATACTTGGCGAATGTAATCAGTACTTTCTTATTTGCCCAGGCTTCTCACAATAGCCAGAGCCATGAAACACGTTGTAGCCAAAAGGTTGTGAGCAGAATAGATATGTGCTCTTTTGGGCCAGTGAAAGTAACCTTTAGCAGTCACCTCCTCTGGTACAGCAAAAATGATGCTTGTGTTTAGAGGGTGGAGACATAGAATAAAGGTGACAGCAATCATTGAAGTATTGTACGTCATCCGGATATCCTGGAGAATAAGGACCCCAGGTGATTTTGTAAGAGCAAGAAACAAATGTTTGGTGTTTCAAACCACTGCAATATTAGAATCAGTTATTACAACTGCAAAGTATATCTTGACTTGGTTAAAATAGTTCATCAAAAATGAGGAGAAATGGACAAATGAAATAGATCTGGCACAGATGTTAAGTACAAGCTGATCCACCTACAGTAACGGGAATAGTAATAGTAAATTTTTGCATTAATAGTAAATTACTGCAAAACAGAACATCATCTGTAACATTCCACCCTGCATATTGTTGAGAATTTCTTCTATTTGACAATGTGTAGAGCCAGCCATGGATTCAATTGAATTAACCAGTATTTATTCATTTTCTTTAGATTATTTAAGTAACAAACCTATCAATGTTATTAAATACATGGACAAAATGAACAATGGCATATTTAATGCTTCCTATTGAAAATAGTCACATAATATTTTAATAATGAAAAAAAAAAGCTGAGTATAATGTGATGTTAAGACTGAAGTGGTTCTTTCCTACCATTTAAAGGATAGGTTCCAGAAAAGACAAGTTCTGTAAATAAAACACTGCTACCATGGCAACATGTACTTCAGGTTTTAACCTTTCATCACACAGAAAGCATTTTAAACATTTTTACGTTTTCATAGTTTGTAATAACTGTGCTGATCTCTGAAGCTGGCATTTTCTGGAAGCTAGTAACTGGCAAAGCCTGAGGCCCTCAACTTAGAGAGTTGACTAATCTGCTTGGAGAGGTTCACCCGGGTTTCTCATTACTTATAACAATTCAGTTCATTCTCCGAGTGCAGAAACTTAAAGACAAAATATATTCAACCATGCATTGTTTGGATAATGAATATTTAAACACAAATACTTTACTTAAGTGTCAGATATACCTTTCTCTGAATCCAACACTTCTATATGGCATATGTTGTATGTTTGTATGGGTGTGTGCACACACATATATGTGATTGCTGGTGTGTGTGTGTTTGTGTATAAGGCAGTTTTTTTTAATTAAAATTTCTGGTAAGTGAGAAAGCCAATGATAAAATAGAAATAGTATGAGTGAGATCACATTAGTTACATATTGACATAACTATAATCCCCCAAATTTTTCCAACTTCAAATGAGGCTGTATGTTATTTCACAGAATCAATGGGTGTGTATACAATTTGGGTGAACCTTCTGCTTAAGGCCTTAAAAAGCTTCAGTCGAGGTTTTGGCAAGGGCTGTGGTCCCCTCTGAGGCCAAACTGGGGAAGTAGTGGTATCTGCTTAAATGGCTGACATAATTATCAGAACCAAACTAATGATCACTAATTATCTCTCATTGGAAGTTCAGATAAAGTTCTGAATACAAGTTGTGTGTGAAACTTTGTATCACATGGAGATACAAAATTGTGAATATGCAGAATATTTTACAATACTGAGACAAATTCTCTTTGATGATATCTTTATCCGTTTGTTGTCACAGGCTCTCTAGCAAGAAGTGATTAACTTCTTGTGTGAAAAAGCTGAAATTAGGAGGTTTAGGATATTTGGTGCTTTTTCTTCAAAATTTTCAAAGCAAACATTTATTATTATAATGTAAGAATATCTGGCATCCTCTACAAATTTTCTTTAGAAATATATTTGAATATGGAGGTATATATGCATGTATCTTCAAAACTTCAAAGAAAAATCTGACTGAGAAGAATTTGGCTAGATATTTTTTCAATTAAAACAAAATGACTAAACTCCAAAAACTAAGAACATTTTTTCTCTAAATATGAAGGAAATCTTATTAGTTTATAAACATATATTATCAAATGCAAGTAACTGAAAATAAGAAACTGCATTTTAAAGTTTCTCTTAATATTAACAAAAAATGAAAGCTAGAAAAAATAAACTGAGAACATATGAAAAATCAGAGTCATGTGAAAAATGAAATGCCTTTCTAAAGTGTATTATGTAAGAATTTCTGTTGACATCTTTATATTATATAAAAACTTGTATGAAAGAGGGAGGGAAGGAGAGGGAAAGAGGAAGGGGGGGGAGATTGAGAGAGAATTTCAGAATCACAAATCTGGCCAAGATTTTACAAACATCACTATATAATAAAAACGTTATGAAGCATATACATGTATAAACAATTTACACTATTCTCTTCTATGTGCAATTGTGTCCAATACGTAAGTACCTATGAGTAAAGAATGCAGACAAGAATTGGAAGGAACTGCAAAACAATGCAGCCACTTTGGAATATAGTTTGGAAGTTTTTTACAAAACTCATTATACTATTGCCATATGATCTAGCAGTTGTGCTCCTTGGTATCGAACCAAATGAACAGAAGACTTACATCTGCACAGGCCTGCATGTGAATGTTACAGCGGCTTTATTTATAACTGCTCAAAACTAAAATCAACTAACATGTCTTTCATTAGGTGATTGGAAAAATAAATAGGGGTACATACATCTAATGAAATGTTATTTAGCTATAAAAAATAAATAGGCTAGCAAACCACACACACACGGAAGAAACTTAAATGCATATTGGTAAGAGAAAGAGTTAATCTGGAAAAAGCTCCATACTGTATGATTCTAACTATATGACATCTGGGAGGGGAAAACTATGCAGGCAGTATAAAGAATAGCTGCCAGGGGTTGGATGGAGGGAGGGAAATAGAAATAGTTTTTATTTAAGTCAGTGAATCTATGTATATTGTACCACATGCTAGATAACCTGCCATTAGGTGTTTTACAAAATCCATAAGTTGTGCAGCACAAGGACTGAGCCCTAGCATATACTATGAACTTTAGTTAATATGGCAATCCTGGCTCATCATTTCTAACAATGTACCACACTGAAACCATACACTAATTAAAAAGGAAATTGGGGGCGGGGGGGGGCAAGAGGTGGGAGTTTATGGAAACTTCTTTTCTACTCAAGTTTTACATAAACTAAAACTCTCGAAACAAAGCCTATTAATTGAAAAATAAAAGTAGTACATATCACAAGTTCATTGTTTTTCAGTTCAATCAAGAAAATTTTACTGAATTCCTCCTTTGTTTTAAGCCCTGTGAAAAAGTGCAGGAAGAAATACAATGAACTCCCCGGACAGTGCTATAAATTCTCCAATTGAGAATGAAAGCAAACTATATAATTGTAAAAAATAATTATTTGCTCAAAATTTCATATTTCAAATTAAAGTGTTTTTACTTTAAATAAGTTCTATTTTTCCAAAGCTAAGTTATATTGCAAATTATCACTTAGTAAAACTTTTATTAATGGTTTCTTGGATTTATATTTATTTTGGATAATAGAAAAAAAATGTTTAAGGCGAAGTTGCCAAAATGGGTTGCACAAACTATGTCCCCTTTATGTTCTTCATATTTTTGAAATTGTTACCCTAATCAAATTTAAAATGTCTGAATTGTGTAAAATATTTTGTTAAATCAGAAAAGTCATATCTGTGGAGGGGAAATCAAAAGGGCTTTACTTTCAGAATACTTAACTGCATACTCTACAAGAATGGACTTTGTCATGATGTCTAGTTAAAGTATTTTAAGCCATTTACGAAGAAAGCAAAACAGATGTAGCTGATTTACAAAAGAACAATTTCAACTTTTTATTTCATTCTTACTTTTAAGAAGCAGGAACCAAGAATGCTCAAATGGAATGACTTTTATACCCAACCTCAGAAGAAAATGCTATGCTTCCTTTGGAAAAGCTAAAAGGCCAACTTTATTTTAAAAGAAAAATGATTCAGCAGTTTTTAATTTAAGAAATTTTTACAACACACTTAAAGACACTTGCCAATGAAAACTGAAAAGGGTAATTAAGTCCTACACCCTCTAAAGCAATACACAAGACATATTATTAAACTGAAAATTTAGATTATAATGCTCTGACTACATTAATAAATTGACACTAGAAAGTGATTCTTTGCTACCTAATGATAAACTACAGGATATCAGTTTCCAAACCATTGGACACTTTCAAAACCCAAGGCTAATAGTGAAGTGAGTGTGTGTGTGTATGTTCATAGGGTACTGATTATTGAAGCTGTCAGTAAACACCCGCTTTAAAATCCTGCTGTATTCCTTATATATCTGAATTGATAGTTGAGTTGCCATTGATCCTTTTATAATAATGGTCAAACCTTTATTTAAGTTCTTTCTTATAATAAAGTTAAAGAACTAGGAAAACTTGTTTATATTGTTTGCAATAAAACATAAATCTGTTTCAATGTATTTGGATTTGGGAGTGTTTTACATCAGGTATTCATTTATTAATATTAATTAATAAGATTGAATTTTCTAAATCCTTTAAAATATAGAAAAGCCAAAAAAACTAACTTCAAATGGAATCTCTATACTGTGGCCTTTCTGAATTTTCTTACCCAGAGTTTAGCTTATTTACGGAGGCTATCATGCTGTTTAAACATAGTACAATTACAAGTCACCAAATATCTGTATTTAAGTGTGTGTATATATCTTTCTTTCTTCAAATCAATTGTGTGTCCCTGTATTATATACTCACTTACTTTGAAAGTTTCTTATGATATGTCTGACACACAGCAGACACTAATTCGTTACTTAAAAAGTAATAATTAAGTAATTTACAAGAGAGGGTCATGGTAATTGTCAGTTTGGATTATCTGCACTGTGGAGTTACTCTGTATCTGTTGAATGTGTTGTAGGTTGTAGTATTTTTTCCAAATTATATTTGTAAACTTGATGACATTTTAAATAGTGCATTCAATATGAGAAAACTGAAATATTCAGAATAATGTAAGAAGAAAAAAAAACAGATAGTATCCATCGCCCTGCTTCTGTACAATACAGAAAAGGTGAGGACAAGTCCTAGCCTCATCAGAGTAACAGCAGCCGGTCTAAGGGAGGCTCGGCGTACTCTACTGAGAATTGCTGTGGCCTACATGTATGTACTCCAATGGTTGGTCATATGTGTGATTAGTTTGTGGTATTTTAGTTCATTAACATGCTCTTCTTCCTCCGATTTGGAAACAAAAATGGTTTGAGTACAAAATACCAGGAGAACACAATGGTTTGCTCATGCTTTTAACAATTGTATTATTTTATCTTAGAAATTTGAGAATAAAAGCAAATTAAATGAACATAAGTGTGCATATACCTTTATAAACAAGTGTTTTCAAAAATTTTGATAGGGACCCAGAAGAGGGGTTGCTGGGTCACATGGTGACTGTATTCCTAGTTTTTGTGGGGGAGCCTCTGCACTGTTTTCCATGGTGGGCGTACACGTTTACATTCCCACCAATGGTGAATGAGGGCTCCTTTGACTCATGGTGGCCAGGACATGGGCTCAGCCAAGGTATCCTTGGTAGACAGTTAAACAAAGAGTTTGTGGTTCATCTATACAGCGGAATACTACTCAGCCACAAGAAACAGTGAAATTTGGATGATTCTTGAGAATATCACAATAAGTGAAATAAATCAGACAGAAAAAGTTAAGAGACACATGATTTCATTCATATATGGGATACAAAGCTAAAAGGTAGAAATAAAACAAAACAAACAAAAACTCAGCCACAGGCAACATCATGGTGGTTATAAGAGGAAAGGGGGTGGGGTAGCGAGGGGTAAAGCTGGTCAAATATAGGATGACGGAAAACGTGCCTTTGCATGGTGGGTACACAGATGATGTATTATAGAATTGTGCACTTGAAACCTACATAAACTTTTCAATGAAGTTCACAATAAATTTAATTTAAAAAATAAATAAAAATAATTAAATTCAATGAGCATTATCAACATTACAAAGCATATTAGTCAGGAACCAGAACGGGATTATTCTGAGGTGTGTCAATAGGCTGGGGCACTGCTTTCATGAGCTGCCTTCATTTTGCATAGAGCAGATTCTGCTCCCCCTTTCCCCTATTTATAGTACCAGTTCCTTTTATCTGTGTCATTGCTTTGATCACATATAAACCTTTTTACTAGTTTAATGCTATTTTCTCCACATTTCAAAAATTCTACATAGATTTTTCTTAGAGCCATCATTGCCAAGTTTCTTTAAATGTGTGGCAGATTTAAAATAAAACTGGGAAATATACATACACCTTAAATACTGCATATATTCTGAAAATCACATTAAAACTTTCTTTCTCACAGAGTTAAATTGCATTTCATTTGTTGGTAATGTTTGGTTACTGAATGACTCTTGGGAGAGAGAACGGCTGTTCGGTTTTACTGTTTAACGTATCCTCCTCCAGCTCTGCAGTTCAGTGTGAGCTGCTTCGGGTGCATCTGCACACGCACAACAGACAAATTTTAAATAAGAAATAAATCGCTAAAGTATTTTTTGCCTTAATACTATTACTAAGCACTTCTTATGTAGTGTGTGACATACAATACCTTTTAAATTGTTTAACTTAAAAAATTTAAATCAGTATTGAAACAACAGTAAGAGACTTTTATGTAGGTAAAACTAATTATAGTATAAGCGGTATTTCTTGGAAGTAATTCCAAGCAATTAACTTTGGGACTATACATTCAATAGATTATTCCAAAGTTATAATAGTCATTCACAATTAATCATTGGTTAAAACAATAACTTATCATAGAAAATAAACATTTCCCAAGAATCACACATACATATCCACACACCCACACCAGCACCCCACCAGAAAAATGGTGTCCAGTGATTATTATCAATTTGCTAGTGAAATAATGAAAACCAGAATAGATGAATACATGAAATATTTATACCAAGGGTTACCATTTAATACAGCTCAGACTTTGAAGTACAAAAATTACAACAACAAGCAATATTTTGTATCTGGGTTAATGCATTATCCGCTCAGGAATTAAATGAAAGCATTAGACTTCTTCCCACATAAGACAGTCAAGCACATTTAAATAATAACACTGCCTGCTTGAAAAATGCAATTAAATTGTATTGGGGTGACTTGTTTTATTCCTACCAGTTTATATAAGCTATGTGAAATAATGATATCTTTATATTAAAAAGTTTAATATTCGAATGTGCTTTAAATTACACAAATCTTATTTGAGTTTCGGTAGCAGCATTGTTCACTTCTAACTGCTAAAATAGTGTTATATTATTCTTATTAAAAAAGCCCAGCTCATTCTATAGATATGCAGTCTTCAGCAAATGACTATTTAAGGAACCCAAATGAAATTATATGCAATTAAAGGGAAATTGAAATATTAAGGAAAGAGCATATGATTTGCTTTTAGCAGTTTTAGTACAATTGCAGTTAGATTGGTTAACATGCTGGATTCAGGTCATTTTCTTAGTCATCTTGATGCTCCACCAGAAAAAAAAATTGTGCTTTCAGCTTTTCTCTGCAGTTGCTCTATCTCAAGGACTTTCAGGATATGTTTCCTAAAGTGTACATGTATTTTAATTTTTATTTTAACTCAGTAAACACATTAGCAAAATAAATCCCTAAACAATGTTACTGTAATTTCTCAAACGAACCACAATTTCATATACAAAAAATTGGAAACACTGAAAGATGGACATGGTGATTATAAAGATGCATTGACAAGATCAATTTTGTTTTAAAAGGATGAATAAAAAGAGAAACAATTAGTTTTGTCTACCGCTGCAGACCAGAGCATCTGGCCGGTGTAATGCACTGCCAATAGTGCCTGTCACACATGAACTGGGAGGAAAGGAGACACAGTCAAGGTTACGCCAGTGCTGCAATAAGAAGCTGCTTCCCAGTGAGGCTGATGGAAAGAGAAGCACACACACACTGCACATGAGTTGCAGCTCCCATCTGGCTGCTATTAACACTTGTTCAGAAGATTCGTCCAAGCATTTACATTTAGCCTACCTTGTCAACGTTCAGTGTCCTCAAAGAGCAGAAATTTAATTACCTCACTCAGAGAAGAGAGAGAAAATGATTTTAAATAACTGCCTGACACAAGATGGAGCTATAGAATGCAGAACTGTTCTGCAATTTTGCAGTGAAAAGAAAAAGTAACATGAAGCTCTGGGAAAGGGAAGACCCTTAACAAGTTTAATAGATTTGTGTCTTTTCAAACAAGTTTGTTTGACTCTGGATTCATTGGAGAGATGCCTTGTTGACCTAAATCCTTTATATAAGTAAAATATGAATCAGGAAAAAAAACATGTTGGGACCTAGATGAAGTGTAATCAAATATTATAAATGAAGTTGCCAGGCAGCTAAAAATATGTTGTGTTTAATAAATGCATACCACAGTGAAGGAGACAACTTGTTATTTCTCAAATTGGTAGCACTTTGATCATTGTTTGCGTCTCTTGGCGGCTGCTCTATAGGAAAGCCTAACGGTTTGTTTTGGTTTTTCGTGTTTAACTCCCCTGATTTGGAAATGGTTCTAGATGTTAGAAAAGGGAGTAAGAGAGCAAAGGTTTTGCTTCTTCTGGTGAACACCAAATGATTCAAATGAATTATTAATGTTACTAAATTTCTGTTAGCTTTCTTTTATTTTTTACTCATTTGTGCTGAATTCTATTACAAATGTAGTTTAGTTAGTCAGATGAACCTTTTTATGCAAATTATTTAGTTGATTGCAAAGCCCCTTCTAGAAGTTTTGCCTCATCACATCAGAAGCACTATCATTAGAATTTGTGATACTGATAATAATACAAAGTACAATGACTTCCTTAAAAACTATGAGGAAAAATTTAATTACAATTATATTTACACTTTTATTTACTTATGATTTATAAAATTGTGACTTTTGTTAAAAGCAGAATATTAGTAAAATCATTGATTCACCTGGAATTATATATGCTGCTCCCAATAGAAATATCATTAAATTAGAAAACACTATTTTTGCAAAATAAGAACAGTATTAACAAACAGGTCAACATTACATTTCTAAGTGGAAAACAAGTAAGTGATTCTATTTTTTTCTTTTTTTACAGAGGATATTATGAAAGATGAGAATGTGAAATAAAGATATTTAGAAAAATAATTTTTCAAGAAACCATTTGAAAGCAACATTCTCTTATTTTTTTGAAGTTCATGTTTGCGAACTGAATGAGCTTGTGAAATCTCATTACTAGCAGGTTAAATGTTATATTTTCTATTTTGTGGGTAATGGTTCCTGCTATAGTGATTGATTTTAGAACCTCATAAAAGGGAGATAAATTGTAAGGCATCTGTGGATATAAATTAGCAAATATTATCAGTAAGAAATGCTTTGCTTACAAAATCTTAACATTTCATCAGAAATTTACAAGTATATATAAAATAAAATACAGATTTCTCCATTGCAGTTATTACATTTTACAGATTTTAAAGTATAATTTAGATAAATTAATAAACTATAAAAGCAATAAATAAATAAATGTAAAATAAACTTTATATATTTAAAATGAATATTGTGTGATGAATATTACTGTATTGTAATATTACTTAACATGTCAAATAATTAGGATAATGAACAATCTCATTAACTCTTATATTTCCTAGTAAGTTTTCATAATTCTTTCTCCTTGAAAGCCCATCCTTTAGACAACCAACTATTTTCTCTCCCTATAGATTAGTTTGCATTTTCTGGAACTTCAGATTAATAAAATTTTATATTATATACTTATTCTTCTGTCTGACTTCTTTTAATCAAGATAATAAGAGAACAAGTGGGCAGCGACCAGGGGGGAGAGGGAAGGGAACTTAAGGGGAAAAAGGGGGAGGGATTTTGAGGAACAAGTATGAAAGACACAGGGATGAAGACTGGGGGGTTGGGGAATGGGAGGGAGAGGGGAGACCGGGCAGGGGGGTGGGGTGGGATGGGAGAAATAGATAAAAAAAAAGTACTTGAAAAGTACCTAAATAAAATTTAATTAAAAAAGATAATAACTTTGTTTCATCTATGTTGTAGCACGTATCAATATTTTGTTTGTTTTTATGGCTGAGTAGTATTCCATCGTATGGATCCATCAGTTTTTTAATCTGTTGACCCATGGATGGGCATTGGGCTGGTTTTGGTTTGGGGCTGAAAGAAAGAGCTGCTATCTACATTTGAGTCAAGTCTTTATATAGGAATATATTTTCATTTTTCTTGGGGTGTCTTTTCACTGTGGCTTGGGAACCACAAACTATTCCAGGCTTTAGGTGAACTCAGAGGCCTGTTCCACTGCTTCCTTCTGTTGATTCTTTCCCTGGCCTTGCGACTTGTTCAGAGAATTCCATAAAATTATGTCTGCTTTCTCCAACTCTATCTCCTCATCTTAGGAAGGCTGTGGAGCTCTATTTGTTTTCACCTCCTTTATTTCTTTTCTTACAGGGATCACTCTTTCATACTGAAATGTCTGAAAAGCATATATATATACCCTGACTGGTGTGGCTCAGTTGATTGGGTATCATCCTGCAAAGCTAAAGGTCACTGGTTTAACTCATCAGGGCACATGCCTGGGTTGTGCTTGCGTAGAGGCAACTAATTAATGTTACTGACACCAATGGATGTTTATCTCCCTCTCTTTCCCCTTCCCTTCCCTTCTTTCTAAAAATAAATAAACAAAACCTTTAAAAATATAAAAAATAAGAACATACATATTTTATATTGTCGTTCTTGTTCTTCTTCTTTTTTTTTGTTTTTGTTGTTCAAGGAGAGAGAAGGGTAAGTTAGAAATGGCCAGAAACATGTATCACACATAAACTCTTAAAAAGGAGACTTGGAAAGTGACATTCTCTCCAGCTTGCAATCCCCCTACCTACCTCAGGAGCTCGGCAACATGGAAGTGGACTAGGTCTCACTAGTCATTGCCAAATTGACAGTCCAAAATATCTTAATCAATTTCTCATTCCATAAGGGCTCTATTAGGATATTACAGTGTCCTGAATCACACTAAAATCTGTGATCTGGTTTCTCCTGACCTCATTGTTAAAGGGTCAGGTGGTAATTCTCCCATAGTGATTAGGAAAACATGAAAGAATTTATAAATTTCTTCCAATACATTATCTCTGCCACCTTCTAACTCAGGCCACACATGCAAGAGTTACCGTCCAGTCTCAGTCTCCCTAAGGATTTCATAGAATTTGTAATATATTTTTCCTGAGGATAAATTTTGGGAAAAAAAGCTAGAGCAATGCTACCTTACCATCTTGACAGTAACCATAAACTAGTTCCTTTTCTTTTTATCACACAGATATTTATTTATTGATTGATTGATGGACTGTCAGCCCTTTACCCAGAGACTTAACACCCTTAACTTATTTTAATAAGTGTTGATTTAAATTGTTTCTTAACTGCATAAAATATATATGATCTCACTGAGAATTTATTCTTATAAAGATGAGTACGAGATGATTTCAAGTCTCATGGATTCATGCTCTGGTTGGGAGACCAGCATTGATTATAAAAGGCCAAGTTATAAAATGGGAAATGTGCCTTGGCTGGTGTAGCTCAGTGGATTGAACACTGGCCTGTAAACTGAAGGGTTGCTTGTTCAAATCCTAGTCAGGGCACATGCCTGGCCAGTGTGGGGTGTGTGAGAGACAGCCACACATTGATGTTTCTCTTCCACTTTTTCACCCTTCCTTCCTCTCACTCTCTAAAAATGAATAAATTAAAATCTTTAAAAAATGAGAAATAATCAGAAGTCATCAAAGAGGTGCAAACTTTAAAGTGTGTGTATCTTTATTTACTTGAGGCAATGACTTCAGTCCAAATGTATTTTCTGAATGGCAATAAAATTTTAAAGTAATAACTACATTTTCACCATTTTCATGTTATATTTGTTCTGTTTCAATCTCACAGATGCACATTAAAACTCACTTGGCTTTGTAAATTGTACATTTCAGGTATAGCAATAATGCTTTGAGGAAATAAAAAGTATATGAAATTTCCATTATGATAAACTACCACTAAATTTTAATATTTTGAAATTTAAGTAAATTCTGTTTTAAAAAACTGAGAAATGCAAAGATTTATGATGTCATTGATTACTGTAAGCCAAATGCCAGACATTTTGTTAAGACTTTATTTCCTCAAGTTTTAGGATAAATATATTATAGAAAACTGATAAATTTTGTGTTCAAATATTAATTGAAAGTTATCTCACTTTTAATTGACTTTTTATAGTGATTTAAAAATAATAATTAAATAAAATATCTTGACTGATATTAAAGAATTGTAAACTGCTTCAAAACCTACATACACTATATTTTACTCGAATACCAATTGGATTGAGTATATGAGTAGATGGCTTGGAATTTAAATGTTTATAAGTGGGACTATAACTAAGATATGAGGAAATTAGTGTTATTAGAAAAGTTCTGTAGCCTCTGTTATTCATATCACCCTTAACTTACTCAAATCCATGTGCTTTACTGCTAATAGAAAAGAGTGATCATGTAGTAATCAAGGAGATGAAGCGGAAATGGCACCATTGCCAAAAAATGTAACTTGGGTAGAGATCGTCTGAGAAAGGAAACAACTTCCTTCAGCATTAATATCCCTTCCAATAAACAATTTTACTGGGAAGAATCATTAGTAATATAATAAAATAAAATATATATGAATATAATTTAAAGATGTACTGTTACATATAATTTAATTTTAATATAAAGCCATCTTGAAATTATAAATAATAGAATATCACTTGTCTGTTATCTTAACTGTTAGTTAGTAGTGAAATAGTTCATGTTTTTCCAAAATACTGAATAGTCAATATACTTCTTTAAAATACTTAAATATGTAAGATATATTGCAACAGGTAAATAATTAATAGCTGGAGTTTTAATTTAAAACATTTGCTTTTTTTTTAAACTTTACATACAAAACATAGTCATTTTAGAATATTTAGTCATTAAGTTCTTTATTTACCTAGAGGAATTATTAATTTTGTAAAAGTATTAGATAATTGAGAATTCTTATTAATAAAATAAAAATAGTAACATATTACTATTTGATTGACTAAAAGATTTTACAGTTTTATTTTAGTAAGCTTCTGTAATTTCTGACAATTTGACAGCAAATAAGCTCATTGTATTCTATTAAAAATGATATCATTTTGATTCAGAGAAAAACAGAAGCCTGGTGCAAACACCTTAGGCCCTCAGGAAAGAATAAGATCTGCTTGTAAAACAGTTTAACAACCTATAAGGATGTGAAATATTTTGAGCAGCTCCAAAATAAAATCCCCTTGCAAAGATGGCAGAAGGCAGAAGAAAAGCGTGACTCCTGCTATTTAAATGCACTGACATTTTAGACTCCGCTAGTGCCAGTAGCCCAGTGGCACTCCCCCAAACCTGAAATGATTTATTCCTTTTTGATCAGGCCCACACGGATACTGTGTATGGAGACTTCAAGCTGGCATTCACCTTCCTTGAATTTCTTCCTTCAAAGCAGGTCATGGTGCAGTTAAATGGGCAGTGCCAGCAGTAGTGGGTTGGATGCAGCAGGCATCAAAAACTACAAAAGCAGTGCCCATTCTCCCAGCATTTCTCCAGGGACTGGCTGGGATGGTTCGTTTTCTGGAACTTGACAGACCTCTGTTCTTTTTTCCCTGCCACTCTCGGAAGATTGCTCAAAAGTTCCCTTAGGAGCTTTTGCTCTATCTGCAGTCATTGCATTTTATCTCGTGGGATTCCTCCACAAACTAGTGATTATTTTCCTATGGAACAGAAATGAATAACTGTTCATTGCATGTGTTGTCTGTGAGTATATTTTAATGTAAATGAAAGTAAGGGCAAAATCTAAACATGAGAAGAAGCTCTCTGTGATATTATGTGATATATAGGACTCACATTTCAATAGTACAGTCAACAATATTGGTTAAGTACCTGGTTTGAGACAAAGTACTAGAGTTCTGAATGCTAGAAGTAGGGCAATGAATAAAATACTGTCCTCTTCTGAGAGAGCTCATCTCATAATTATCTTCACTGCTGTTATTGACATTAATGTTGTACTAATAGATTTTGTGTGTGTGTTTTAAGTAAGCCCACGTGAAGAGTTCAAGTGTAGAAGCAATATGAGAGCATAATAAAAATCAGATTAACTACTGTAGAATTGTCCAAAATGAAAGGGATTTCTCACTTTCACATCTTCAATATCTTTACACACTTTGATATAAATTGTTCTCATTACTGAATGAAATAGCGAGGCAATGATTCTATAGGATTAAACAGCCACTTTGTTTCCAAAGAAGGTGGGCCAAGTGTGCAATACTTAATCAATAAGTCTTTAGTATTTTCCTTTTAACTTTACTATTACAAAATGCAATGCCTCAGACAAAGGTTTGATCTTCAAAACATACCAAGAATTCACATGACTCCATACCAGGAAGACAAACAATCCAATGAAAGAATGGGCGAAGAACCTCAACAAGCACTTCTCCAAGAAGGACATACAGAGGGCCCAGAGACATATGAAAGGATGCTCAGCATCACTAGCCATCAGAGAGATGCAAAATGCAAACCACAATGAGATACCACTTCACACAGATCAGCATGGCCATCATAACCAAATCAACAAACAAGTGCTGGTGAGGTTGTGGAGAAAGGGGGGCCCTAGTGCCATGTTGGTGGGAATGCAGACTGGTGCAGCCACTGTGGAAAACTTGACAGAATTTCCTCAAAAAAATGAAAAATGAAACTGCCTTTTGGCCCAGCATTTCCACTGCTGTGACTACAGACTAAGAATCCCAAAACAGCAATTCAAATGAACCTATGTGTTCCAATGTTCATAGCAGCACAATAGCCAAGTGCTGGAAACAAACTAAGTGCCCATCAGTAAATGAGTGGATCAAAAAACTGTGGCACCTTTACACAATGGAATACTATTCAGCAGGAAGAAAGAAAGAGCTCCTACCCTTGTCCTATCATAGATGGAACTGGAGAACATTATGCTAAGTGACATAAGCCGGGAAGTGAAAGACAAATACCATGTTTCACCTATAAGTGGTACTTAACCAACATAACAAACAAGCAAGACAAACAGAGCCAGAAAAATGGAAATAAAGAACAAACTGACAGTGACCAGAGGAGAGTGGGGAGGGGATAATGGTGGAAAGAAAGGAAAGGATCAAATCAAGGAACATGTATAAAGGACCCATGGACAAAGATAACAGTGGGGAGGATTGAAAGTGGGAGGTGGGGGTGGGTAGGGCAGGGGAGAGTAATGGGGGGGAATGGAGACAATCATAATTGAACAACAAAAAAATTAAAAATATGTACTATGTTTTTTTTCATCTGTGTAGGTAAAGTTTGAGACTAGTATATCTTAGGTCAATGTCAGAAAGGCAAAACTGTAGCCTCAAAAAGTTCTTACTTGTAATTTTGATTTATATTGTCATTGGTTTATTGATTTAGTTATTTAGTAAAATAGCCCTGAAATATTAACCATATAAACTAGATACTGCTATAGGCACTGGGCATACAAAAACAATCAATAAACAATGTCCAAATTTTCATGGATTTTCATTGTAGACAAAGAATAAATGAACAATACATATATAATTTATAAAATGGAAATAAATGCCGTGGAGAAAAATAAAATCATGCTGATTTATACAGGTGGTCAGTAAAGTTCCCTCAGATAGACAGCAATTCAATGAAGGGAAAGAGGCAGCCATAGAATGGCTATTTGGAAGAACTGTACACCAGGGGTAAGGACACGCTAAATATGAAGACCCTGAGCCGGGGGACATATTATATTTAAAGAAATGAAGGAAGTTGATACAACTGGCCAGGACTTAGCACAAGGGCAGGGCGGCAGGACGTGAGGTGAGAAGGGGAGTGGGAGGCCAGATCCTGTGGGTCACTGTAAAGACCTGTACTCTGAGTGGAACACAGTAATGCAATCTGACATCATCACTTAAAATTGTACTACATTTCCCATTAACATTTTCTAGACATCCCATATA
Organism: Artibeus jamaicensis; assembly: GCF_021234435.1. NCBI lineage: Eukaryota > Metazoa > Chordata > Mammalia > Chiroptera > Phyllostomidae > Artibeus > Artibeus jamaicensis. Next base: position 7,145,787 of record NW_026521954.1, read on the forward strand.
TTTGAAACATTTCTGATGTTGGTGTGTTTATTGTATTATCTGAGGTCAAGCCTGAAGAGAGAGTATGTGTGTGTGTGTGTGTGTGTGTGTGCACAATAAATAAATTTATTAAAAGGAGGAAAGATCAGGGACATGAGGAAACCCTCAGCCACAACCTGGGATCCTAAGAGGACAGATTCAAATTCATGTCTGTTTCTGGTGCCCTTAATCTTGGCAAACCTTATTGTGCAGAAGCAGGGAAAGACATTAAGAAAATAAACTTACATTTATGAAATAAAATATCTTAAATACTCTTTTAGATAAATGACAAAACTGAGAATGAGTAAAGCATCTAACTCAATATGAGAACAAGGAGAGATAAAATCAATAAAAAATAATTTTAGCAAACTCTATTTTTAAATATTCTATCTATCTATCTATCTATCTATCTATCTATCTATCTATCTATCTATCATCTATCTATCTATCTATCTATAGAAGGGCAGGGAAGAAGAAAGAGAAGGAGGGAAACATCGATGTGTGGTTGCCTCTCCCGTGTCCCCCACTGGGAAACTGGCCTGCAACCCAGGCATGTGCCCTGACTGGAAATTGAACTGGCTACCCTTTGGTTCCCAGAACTGTGCTCAATCTACTAAGCTACACCAGCCAAGGGGAACTTTGGCCAATTTCAACTAGCAATATTCCAAAAGTACTTTTTCAAAGTTTACTAATACAATGTACTATACTAGTTTTTTTTCTTCAATGATGTTTTTAAATTAAAACATACAAATAAAGGAATTCTTAAAAATCTAGCATTTCCTGAAAAAAGAAACAGTGCATGATTAGATTGTCCTTCATACATTAAAATCACAGCCAGGAAACGTCACAGTGCTCTTGTCATCTGTAAATATTTAATTAAAATAAATTCCATAAGGAATTCATGTAGAACCAACTTAAAAAGAAACAATCAGAACTCTAAAGATGTTGAAACACCCTCAAGCTCTATTTTTTACATTTTAAATAAAATATACATGAATTTTAATTAAGTTAAAAATAAAAATTTACAGTGGATTTTGATTCATTAATAGCAAAATGCTAGAATGCACTAACAACTCAGGATTTATATTACATCACTGTGTTCTTCACTATTAATTGAATTATAAACTTAAGAGTGTGTGGTAAACTATAACTATAACCTCCCACTGATGAGTCTTTAGATAACCAAAGCTCAGTGATTGTGTCCCAAATCATTAGGCATTTCCAAAATACTTGAAAGCCAATTTGGATAAATGCATGGTTAGTTTAACCAGGTGTATGGAAATTATATATAATAATGAAATATTAAACTGCCACAAAGTTAACAAACATGCAGATTTGGTGGCTGGGATCAATTTAACTAAGCTATTTGTTTCTTCTTATTAATATTGTTTTTGAGGCTTACCTTTGTGAAAGTTTAGACCTTAATTTTTATTAAATAGAGAATTCATATTTGAAGATAATTTAATCTTCATTAAACTCCTCTGATGTTAATAAGATACAAACCTTTCTCTATATATACACAATGCACAAGTATTTATAGACTTTGAGCAAATTTATTTAAAAATAAAGGGGCAAAGAAAGGAGGAAGATACCAAACTTTTACTAAAGATGATAATACTGGTAATTAAAGTGCCAAAATTAAATTCTGATAGCTTACATCCTCCCTTGATATGGTGGCCATGTCGTTACTGTTAGACACACACAAAATAAATATATGTCATATATAAATTATATATTGTGGACATATGTACACACATACATACACACATGTATGTGTATATAGCGCATATAATTTATATATAGTATGTATGTATGTATATATACATATATAATTAGAGCAGGAAAATAACTTGGTTAAGTGTTGCCTAAAAAAGGAAAGTTCCACTTTATTGAATATATACTAATTTTATGTGCAGTGAACACAGAGCAGGCATGGTGCTTATTTATATAGGCAAGACAATTAGACAAATGAATGTGGGTATTGATTTGGCCAGCATTTATGAGCTCAGATGATATAACCAGCCTTTCATCTCTGTTCTCCTATCTATTAGACAATTCACTGGAAACACAAATTTTTCCCAGTGTTTATATAAGCCAAACATGTTTACAAGCTATTACACTCACCTAAATAATACAAAAACAAAACTCTGAATAAACTGAAATGTATTTCATACCAAAATAAAAGTTCATACACATTTTAGATTAAGACATCTTTGGGGCAATCAGTTAATTAGATCTGTTGAGTGTTTTGCTTGGGATGTAGGTACACATGTGTATGTGTGTATGTATAAGTGTGAATAGCATCAACTAGAACTAGCTTAAGCAATATATAGATAGAAGAACAAATAAGTAAAATAGGAGAGGTTAAGGGGCAAGATACTGAGGGAGCCACTGACAAGTCTGCAAAAATTGTATGCATATTCTAGAAATAGTGATCCTATATTATTTAATTTATTATTTCTCTATTTTTATTTTCATTGAATTTCTTTCATTACCATTTACTCATCTATACCTTCTTTTGTCTCTACCCAACCCCCTCCACAATCACTGCACTATTGTCTCTGTCCATTGTTGCTTTTTCTTTCTTGCCCAATCCTTTCATCCCCCAACATTCTCCCCAGAGCCATCAGTCTGCTCTTTATCTCCAAGTCCCTTTCTATTTGCTTGTTAGTTCAGTTTGTTCATTAGCTTCCTTGTATGAGTAAAACTATATGGTACCTGTCTTTCTATGACTGGTTTATTTCACTTGTAATAGTGTTCTCTAGGCCCATTCATGCTGTCACAAAGGATAAAATTTTCTTCTATATTTATGACTGAGTAGTATTCCATTATGTAAATGTACCATAGTGTTTTATGTAGTCTTGTACTGGTGGACACTTGGGCTGCTTCCAAATCCTGGCTATTGTAAATAATGCTCAATGAACACAGGGAAACATACGTTCTTTGAAAGTAATTTTTCTGGTTTCTTCAGATAAATTCCCAGAAGTGGAATCACTGGATCTTAAAGCAGTTCCATTTTAAATTTTTGAGAAAACTCCATACTGCTTTCCGCAGTGGCTGCACCAATCTGTAATCTCAACAACAGTGAATGGGGGTTCCCTTTCTCCACATCTTTGTCATCACTTCTTGTTCATTGATTTATTAACAACAGCCATTCTAACAGGTGTGAAGTGATAGCTCACTCTGGGTTTAATTTTTATTTATCTGATGATTAGTGACTTTGAGCATCTTTTATACCATCTTTTATATAACTTTTGGTCATCTGTGTGTCCTCTCTGGAGAAGTATTTGCTCATTTTTAAGTGTATTGTTTGTTTTATTGGTCTTGAGTTGTATGAGTTCTCTACACATTTTGGATTTGAACCCCATATCAAATGTAACAGCGAATATATTCTCCCTTTCAGTGGGTTGTCTTCTCATTTTGTTGGTGGTATCCTTTGTTGTGCAGAACCTTTCAGTTTGATGTACTCCTGTTTGTTTATATTTTCTTTTGTTTTCCTTATCAGAGGAGATATATCAGAAAAAATGTTGCTATGACAAATGTCCAAGATTTTATTGCCTATGTTTTCATCTAAGATTTTTATGGTTTTGTGTCTAAGATTTAAGTCTTTAACCCATTTTGAGTTTATTCTTGTGTGTGGCATAAGCATGTGGTCTAGTTTAATTTTTTTGTACATATCTGTCCAATTTTCTCAGCATCATTTATTGAATAAACTTTCTGTAGCCCATTGTTACTTTTTGCCTCCTCTATCAAATACTAATTGACTATAAAGTTGTGGGTTTATTTCTTGTCTCCCTGTTCTGTTCTATTGATATATATAGCTGTTTGTTTGTTTTTCCATGCTGTTTTGGTTACCATTGCCTTATAGTATAGTTTGATATTAGGCAGCACAATTTCTTCAAATTTCTTCTTCTTTCTCAAGATTTTGTTACTATTTGGTGTCTTTTTCTGGTTCCATATAAATTTTTGGAATATTTGTTCTAGTTCTGTGAAATACATCATTGGTATATTGATAGGAATTGTGTTAAACCTCAGAATTGCTTTGGGTGGTATGGGTATTTTAATGATGTTAATTTTTCCTATCTGTGAACATGGCATGTGTTTCCACTTATTTCTATTTTCTTCAAATTTTTTCTTCAGTACATTTTACTTATCAGAGTACATGTCCTTCACATTGTTGGGCAAATTTATTCCTAGATATTTAATTCTTTTTGAAATAATTGTGAATGTGATTATTTCCTTAATTTTCCTTTCTGGTAGTTCATCACTGGCATATAAAAATGCAACTGATTTCTGGATATTAATTTTGTATCCTGCTACTTAACTGAATTCATTTCCCTGTTCTAGGAGTTTCTTGGTGAAATCTTTAGTGTTCTTTCTACACAGAATCAAATCAACTGCAACCTACAGGCTTGTAATAGAATTCCCATAATTTATGCTTGATAATATTTCCATTTAAAACCTTCTCAATAAATATGCAACACATAAACATAGATATAAAAATAAATTAAAAATGAAAATTTATCTTGTTATATATTAATTTATGAAAATGCCATTTGATTCTATTCATGTACATTTCACTATTTTTTCAAATTTGCAAATTAAGATTCTTTCTTTAGCTTTTCATCAGCTATGTATATCTAGCAGTTGTTATGAAAAATTGACATATATTTAGATAAGAATTTACAATACTTCAGAGATAATACATATTTAATAGTGTAGATTCAGTGTATTTTTTCAGTACCATTACTAGACTTTTAAACAATTATATGTGATGTTAATTTTCTTCTTTATGCATATTTGTATTTTTTATTTTAACTTGAACAATATGATGCATTGCCTATTTGGCAAAAAAATCAATGAGTTATTTAAATTTAAAAAATAAATTTTATATTTATATATCTGTATCTATATCTATATATCTATATGTAGATATATACACATTTGTATATATATATACACATTGATATATCTATATATAGATACACACACATATATCAATGCATAAGGTGACTAAATTTTTTCATTTTATGAGAATCCATAAACCATGTCTTCAAATTTTCTTATATGTTGTAAGAAATGTCTTGAAAGTGGTTGGTACAACTTTTTACACTACACATTTTTTACTAGTATATTCTATGTAAACATATTACCTCTGTTTACTATGTGTTGTATCAATTCATTTCTTAGTTTTGATTTTTAAAAAATTAGCCTTAGATGAAAAAAGAACTTTAGTTACATCATGTTACCTAAAACTAGTGATACTTAATGCACGTGTGGGGGTTATATGTATGTATATGCATACATACATACATAGAGATATACACATATACATACATAAAAACACATTTGCATCTTTTTATCAATTTTAATAATAGGAATGCCAGAAAACCAATTTTATAAACAATGGTACAGTGAACCTTTAGGGAAACTGAATGACAAGCAAAATACAACATTTTAGGATGAATAGGTAAAGAAACTATTTGGTGTATTAAAAAGAAACTATCTGGTTTATTAAAAAGGTTATGATATGTAATTATGATGTGCCTTGGTGTGTTCCTTCTTGGGTCCAACTTCTTTGGGACTCTCTGAGCTTCCTGGATTTCCTGGAAGTCTATTTCCTTTGCCAGATTGGGGAAATTCTCCTTTATTATTTGTTCAAATAAGTTTTCCACTCCTGGCTGTTCCTCTCCCCCTTTTGGTACCCCTATAATTCGGATGTTGGAACCTTTAAAGATGTCCTGGAGGTTCCTAAGCCTCTCCTCATTTTTTTGAATTCTTATTTCTTCATCCTTTTCTGTTTGGTCATTTTTTTCCTCTTTCTGGTGAAGCAGAGAATCCTAGAAGCAGCAAGAGATAAGGGAACAGTCACCTACAAAGGAGTTCCCATCAGACTGTCAGCTGATTTCTGAAGATACCTTATAGGCAAGAAGGGGCTGGAAAGAAGTATTCCAAGTCATGAAATCCAAAGACCTATATCCAAGATTGATCTATCCAGCAAAGCTTTCATTTAGAATGGAAGGACAGATAAAGTGCTTCTCAGATAAGATCAAATTCAAAGAGTTCATCATCACCAAGCCCTTATTATATGAAATGCTAAAGGGACTTACCTAAGAAAAAGAAGATAAAACAGATGAACAGTGAAAGGACAGCAAACTCACAGTTATTAAGAACCATACCTAAAACAAAAACAAACTACAGGACAGCTAGATCAGGAGCAGAACCATAGAAATGAAGATCATGTGGAGGGTTAGCAACAGGGGAGTGGGAGAAGGAGAAGGGGGGAGAAGGTACAGAAAATAAGTAGCATAGACAGTAGGTAGAAAATAGATAGGGGGAGGGCAAGAATAGTAGGGGAAATATAGAATCTAAAGAACTTGAGACACGTGGTCATAAATTAAAGGGGGGAACAGTGGGGGAGGGGTGTGCAGGGTGGAGGGGAATGAAGGGGGAAATAAAACTGTAATGGCATAATCAATGAAATATATTAAAAATGAGGAAAAAAGGTTAGGATAATAAGAAATGAAATAAAATCTGAAAAAAATTTGCTGAAGTTTAAACTATTTTTAAATTATATTTATTTTGTTGTTGTTGTTCATTTATAGTCGTCCCACTTTTTCCTCCACAGTTCTCTCCCCCTCACCCCCTGCTCCCATAGTCAATCCCCACAGTGTTGACTATGTCCATGGGTCCTTTGTACATGTTCCTTGACTAGACCCTTCCCCTCCTTTCCCCCATTATCCCTCTCCCCTCTGGTCACTGTCAGTTTGTTCCTTATTCCCTTGTCTGTGGTTCTATTTTGCTCATTTGTTTGTTTTGTTCACTAGGTTCCACTTATAAGTGTGATCCTATGGTGTTTGTCTTTCACCTCATGGCTTATTTCACTTCACGTAATACTCCGCAGTTCTGTATATGCTGTCTCAAAGGGAAGGGGTTCCTTCTCTTTTAATAAGAAATTCTTTCCTGTAAAAAAAAAAGACAAACCTCTGCTCTCAATAGATTTTACCATTTATGCTTTGTGCATTGCTTTTTTGTCATATATAGGTAACAACATAATTGCTAAAGTTGAAGTAACACAAATCAAATGGTCTAGACTTTTGGCCTCTGTATACATCTTCTTCCCCAGCTCCCCTACATCAAAGGAGTTTGCTAAATGCAGAATCTTGTGAATTACATAAAGAACAGTCTTCTTGACATGGAGGCAAGATGGATTCTTATGAAATACATAAATATAAAGATCTGCTTATGTATGTGATTCACTTTTAAAATGTTAAATGCTATTTGCATTCCTTTTTATTATGCTGTTGTAATATACTCAAATACCTTGATAGAATCCATGCTATTTAACATAGATTTAAATATATTTCTTAATATTTCTTTCTGAATGTAGTAGTACATTATATGAATAATTCAATATTTTCAATTATCTGTAGATCTATTGCATTAACACCAAGAAACCATCACCAATGTTTTTAAAAATATATAAATGATATTAAATTTAAATCAGTTAAGTTGTGGCATAAATCTTATATATTACTGACATTCTATTACCAAGAATAGGATCTTTTTGTTATCATTGTACAAGGGTCAGCATTCTTTGATTTATTTAACACATCTGCTCAATCTTTTTTAGTCAATGACATGACATTAATGTATGGATTTTTTTATTGTTGTTCTATATAGTTGTCCCAATCTTTCCCCCCATTGCTCTCCTCAGCCCCACCCAACCCCCACAGTCAATCCCCACCCTGTTGTCAATACCCATGGGTCATTGATACCTGTTTTTTAACTGGACCCTTCCCCTGTTTTAGCTGTGTCCCCCTCTGCCTTCCCCTCTGGTTACTGTCAGTCTGTTCCTTGTTTCCATGCTTCTGATTCTTTTTTGCTAATTCATTTGTTTTGTTCGTTAGGTCCTCTTCCAGGTGGGATCATAAGGTATTTATCTTCAACCTCCTGGCTTATTTCACTTAGCATAATACTCTCCAGTTCTATCCATGCTGTTGGGAAGGGTAGGAATGCCTTGTTTCCTTCTGCTGCATAGTATTCTGTTGTATAAATGAACCACAGTTTTTGATCCACTCATTTAGTGATGGGCACTTAGTTTGTTTCCAGCACTTGGCTTTGTAAATTGTGCTGCTATGAACATTGAAGTACGTAGATTTCTTTGAATTGCTGTTTCAGGATTCTTAGTCTATAGTCATAGCAGTGGAATTTCTGGGTGAAAAGGCAGTTCCATTTTTCATTTTCTGAGGAAATTTCATAATGTTTTCCACAGTGGCTGCACCAGTCTGTGTTCCCACCAGCATTGTACCAGGGTTCCTTTTTTCCACAACCTTCCCAGCACTTGTTGTTTCTTGATTTGTTAATGATGGCTGTTCTGACCCTTGTAAGATGGTATTTTATTGTGGTTTTAATTTGTATCTCTCTGATAGTGATGCCGAACATCCTTTCATATGCCTATGGACCCTCCAGTACTTAGTCCATTTTTAAAATTGGATTGTTTCTCATCTTGGTATTGAGTCAAATGACTTTTTTCTGTATTTTGGAGATCTCACCCTGTTCTGAGGCTTCATTGGCAAATATAGTTTCCAATATTTTTGTTTCTTTTTAATTTTAATAATATCGTCGTGCAGAAGCTTTTCCTTTTGATGTAGAGTCACTTGTTTATTCCTTCTTTTATTTCTGTTGCCCTAGAGGATATATCAGTGGAAATATTGCTGTGTGGAATATCTAAAATTTTATTGCTTATGTTTTCCTCTCTGACTTCTAAGGTGTTATGGCTTAAGTGTTATGGTGTTATGGTGTTTAAGTCTTTTATCCATTTTGAGTTTATTCTGATGCATGTTGTAAGTTAGTGGTCGAGTTTAATTTTTTTTCACGTACCAGTTCAGTTCTCCCAACACCAATTGTTGCAAAGGCTTTTTTTACTCCATTATTTGCTCCTGCCCTTTTTGTCAAATATTAATTGACCATAGAGACATGAGTTTATCTCTGGGCTCTGTATTCTGTTTCACTGATTTGTGTTTCTCCATTTTTATACCAATACCAGACTGTTTTGATTAGAGTATTCTTACAATATATTTTGATATCAAGTATTGTAAGTAATTTTACTTTGTTCTTTCTCAGGATTGCTGAGGCTATTCAGGGCTGTTTTTGATTCATATACATACTTGAAATATTTGTTATAAATATATAAAATATGTTATTGATATTTTAATATGGACTGTATTGAGTCTATAGATTGCTTTGGGTAGTGTGGACATTTTTAATGATGCTAATTCATCCAATTTATGAACAGGGTATACTCTCCCATTTATTTGTAGATTTCTACATTTCTTTCTTCAGTGTTCTGTGGTTTTCTGAGTATGGTTTATTTACCTCCTCAGTTAAGTGTATTCCTAGGTACTTTATTTTTCTTGTTGTTATAGTGAATGGGTTTTTTCTAGTCTTTATTTCTGATATTTAATTGTTGGTATACAAAAATACCTTTATTTCCTAATTATTGACTTCGTAACCTGCTATTTTTCTAAATTCATTTATTAGGTTGGGGAGTTTTGTTTTGGAGCCTAAAAAGTTTTCTATGTACACTCTCATATAATCTGCAAATAGTAACAGTTTTACTTCTTTTTTTCTGATTCGTGTCTCTTTTATTTCTTTTTCTTGTCTGATTGCTTTGGATAGAACTTTCACTACTGTGTTGAATAAAAGTGGTGAAAGGAGAACACCCTTGTCTTGTTCCCGATCTTTGTAGGAAACTTTAGCTGCCATCCATGGGAGCCCAGCCCACTCTCTTGCGTCTCCTCTGCACTCCATACCAGTCATGTTTTTGTGAAGTGTTTTTTTCTGCCTGTCCATAGTTATAAGGCTTCTTTCCAGCTATTCTTCATTTGGTTATTCTGGGTGATTTCTCTACAATTCAGTTGTAATTCCTCATTTCTCCTTAAAGGAGTTTAGTGTATCTTCCACTTACTCTTCCACCATCTTGGATCCCACTATGCAAATTTAAATTAGGAAAAATCAATAACTTTCACAAAATATAGACAAGGAATTATTTTGACATCACTTCTTCTATATGTAAGTGGAAATAAATGGTCATATGTTTTCAATCTTAGATATAAATACATAATTTGTGAAAAACTGAGTCATCTGCTTACCTTTATTTTTTGTACCAACTGATTTTAAAAACAATAATTTGCTACCACATATGTATGTGTGTTCTTATGTACAGAAAAATATACACAGAGAGGATCAATATTTTCAGATAAATCTGCTTAGTACTCAGGCTATGGAAAGAACTTTCATGAACATTCAAAGATTGGACCACTACAGCATTTATCCTTATAACTAAAAATATTTTTATCCTTGAAATTGTTTACATTATAAATGTAAATAGTATCATACTCCTTTGCCAATTAGATTAAGAGTAAAATAATTTTTTAAAGTGTACTTAAGGAAATCTTTTCTAAGTCAGCAACAGCATCAGTGCTGTTTAGAAATCATCTAAAACAAGCATGTTTGTCAAAATCTTTTCAGAAATATGTAGAAATAAAAGAAACAATTTCAATGACTTAACACCTAAAATTTTAATAGTATGTTCAAATTCTGGGGAAAGTAAATAAATAAGAGGAATTGTATAGAAAAATCCTCACTTATGAAATATTGGTGTTCCCATACCAGTAAGTGATTGGATATCTATGTGCACAGGTCATGCCTAAGCATAGGGATTATATACACAGTTCATCCAGTGATTTGTGTAATACACAATTCTGGGCATATGTGATCTCTGAGACATGAATTTTATTTGTCATTCAACATATGAGAGAGCCTCAAGCTCATTATTCTTTAACATCTCTTCATTAGCAATGGCATCTCTAGACCTTAGAGAAATGTCAAAGACACACTGATGCTATGAAAACAAATGTGCCTTTTATTTTTGTTCATATTTTGCATGAGGAGGTAACTTTGACAATATCATTTAGTAATTCATATTCTGTAGTTTATGGGGGGCAAGAAAAGATCCCTTTATGTAGTGTTTTAGCAATTTTACAACTTGCTTTGTCTGTGAATTATGTAGGCTGAGAACAGCACTGTGATGAATATCAGAATAATTATTACTGTATTTGATTGTAAGGGGCAAGTGGACACCCCATTCTAGATTTCCTTTATTTCTTATATCATTAGACTGTAGCCTGCTACCCCTTCCCTAATGTCAGGGTGATAGAGACCAATAAAATTGCTTAATGTCATTATAATCATTGAAGAGTTTTATAAATATATTTTACCCACCTATATTGAAAAAGTATTTCAGGCATCAGAAATTTTAGTGGAAACTATAAACATATAAATATGTTATATGAAAACTATGTTTGTTAGATTATTTTGTTCAGTTTATGTGTACAGAACTGTTATTTGTATATAGTAAATATTTAGTAAATACATACCAGATTTATATTTATTTTAATTAACAAGACAGAATTGTTTTATTTTTCTTGGCTCTAGTGAGAAAGATTTGTGCTCAGTTTTGGGACACCCTATTTTAAAAACTGACCAATTATCCCCGATTGACCATGAGTTTTGAATGACTTTTATTAGATATACAGGATATATTTTGCATAGATTCTGAGCAGCTCTTTAGAGAATCTGAGAAAGGAAGTATTATAAACTTTTCTTAAGCACTGAAATTTTAAACTCCTGGAAATCTAACATTAAAAAACAAAAAATATGGCCACACTTATGAAAAACTAATCAAATCATAAATGTACTTATTTACTTTAAAATTTTGCTACTCTCTTTTTAAGGAAGATTTAATCCTGTTTTTCTGATTTAAAATTATTTTTAGGCAGTTTCTAAGGTTTATGTACTCAACAGTTCTATGTTAAAGAACAACATATTGTTATTGGTCAGTAATTCTTGGATGTCCCAACTGATAGTTCCTAGGGAAATGGCAAGCACCACAATGAGTCTTTTGAAATGTAAGCAACATAACATTACTCTGCTAAAAATTCTTCAATCCTTCCATTTAACTTAAAATGTTATTTGCTGGCCTTTGGGGCCTGCATGATTTGCATCCTCTCCTCACCACTCTAGTTTCTTCTTCCCCATCTATTTCTCCCTCTTTCTACCTTCCCTTTGCTCTTCATGGGATCTTCTTTTTTCTTGGTGACTACGTAGTCGGGGGAAATTAGGCTCTTCCACAAGGTCACAAGGATCCACACACATGGGAGATGGTGTTGTGACAGGTGGTTTATTTGGGCAAAAATAGAAGCTGTCCCTGTGTTTTTAATGACTCATATCTGTCTATATACCATGGGACAATTCTGAACATATCTTCTGAAAGGTGAAAACAAGGGCCAGTGTCCAGAGTTTCTGCTTCATATTAAAGCTCAGTCTTTTTAAAGTCTGCTCCTGGGCCCCACTAGCTGTAAGATCCACATGGTAGCATGCACCTGGGAGAGAGAGAGTGCACAAATACATGAGACAAGTGTGTTACCAGGCAGGAGAGAGACAGAGAGAGAGAGATTCTTTGTTTCCCTGAGATTACGTTAGTCTGGGTTTGAGATGGACCAGGTGCTTTTTCAAAGGGAACAACAAATTTCCCAAGATTTTATGGGCTCTTGATAGCCTCACCTGCTAATTAGACTGACAGGTCTCTTTGGTCAAGCAACTCCCCCCATCACCCACAATAATCTGGTACTGGAGGTAGGAAGGGAAGAGTGTTAATCCCATTGGTGGATAAATGCTGTAATCCCTGGGGTGTAAAGCTGTAGTTTCTTGGTGAAGCAAAGAAGCTCATTACGCCCCTCCCCCCCAGTTTATTAAGCTCAATATAATTCCCCTTGCTCTCATTCCTTATTAATAATTAGCTAACTACCTATAGTAATGAATACATTTTCACCTTGGAATTTATTTTCACCTTTTAGCCTCATGGTTAACTCATTTACCTCTAGGTTTTGTTCAATCCTTCCCTTTTTAATACATTCTGCCATGAGCACCATGTTAACACTACTACCTCTAAAGTTCCTTTTTCTAGCCAATGACTCCTGATTTATTTGGTGTTTGTCATGCTTTCTATAGAATCCAATGTCTTTTAATATTCTGTATAACAATTTTTATGACTATTGGCCTTGGCTATGTGGTTTTCTCCACCCCATAGACTGAAAGTTCTATGGAATTTTTTATTTCTTTACAGATACATCTCAAGAACCTAGAACAATGCCTGGCATATACTTCAAACTTCATCAGTCCACTCATTGAGTCACAACCAAGTGCTAGGAATTATATATATATATATATATATATATATATATATATATATATATATATATGTTTATGTCAATTCAGTGAGCAAAACAGGACAAAACTCGGCCCTAATGAACCTTTTATTTCATCCAGGAAGAGTCAACAATAAACAATATAAGCAGAAGGGCAAAATAGGGCAAATGTGTATGAATGATGGTAGAAAGTTATATATATGAGATGATCATTTATAGACTTATTAGGTAGCCATTAGATAGTGAATATAAAATAATGTTAAGATAATGAGAGCTAATTCCTTAATATAAATCTTTTGGAATGTATTTACACATATAAAATTCTAAGTAAGTTTAATAAAAACCAAAACATAAATATAAACTATAAGAAAGTGTGTCCAAAAAACCCCCCAAAAAACACACACAGACCAGTGCGGCTCCATTGTTTGGACTTCAGTCTTGCAAAGTAAAAATTTGGACGTTCAGTTCCAATCATGGCACATGTCTACACTTCAAGTTTGGTACCCAACTGGGAAGCATATGAGAGGCAAAAGGCCGATGTTTATCTCACATTGATGTTTCTCTTCCTCCTTTTCTCCTTTCTTCTCTTCTGTTTAAAAACAAATGAATAAAATCTTTCAAAAATTCAAAAATGATTTCTTTCTTGAAATAATTTGTCATTTAATCAGGTCCTGTTATCTGATAATAATCAAATAAAAGTAGAAATTTGCACTGTCTGGACATAGGAGAAATTTTAAATAAAAGATAATTTTAAGTAATTTTATGATATAGAAGGGGCATAATAAATAATTGACATACCTCTTATAAAAAACATAAAAATATGGCACATAAATTTATTAATCTTAGAAAAGCCAAATAAAAATTAAAATGGAAATTAATGAATTAGTCTTCTCTGGTGTCCCAGGTGCGAATGCATCAACAAAATGTGGTTCTTAGGCTTTCCAGCCTTTAAAGGAAAAAAAGGAAACTGAAAGGAGACTGGTTATTATGTTACCAGTCTCCTTAATTGGAGGGAAGATGTTATACAGAATGAGGAATCAAGTGTAAAGGAGTACAAAGAAGAGCAAAATGTTTATATGGAAATAGAATATTAACCCTGATAAAGATTGCCATAGAACCCTGCAAAAAAAAAAAAAGATTGCCATGGAATCCTATTTCCCACTAATTAAGAAAACAGCTTGAAGTAGGTGAAATAATGTCTCCTAAAGATGATGACATCCTAATCTATGGAATTTAGAAATATTTTACCTCACTTGGTAAAAGGCACTTCGTGTGTGTGCTAAGACTGAAGACCTTGAGATGTAGAAATTTCCCTAGGTCATGTGGATGGACCCAACGTAATCAGATGACTCCTTAAAACAGAAAGGCCTTTCCTTACTAAATTCCCAGAGATCCAGCATAGCTGGTTTGATGGTAGAGGGAGGAGGACTATCTACAACATGTGGCAACCTAGAGAACCTGGCGGAGGCAGTGAAATGGATCTCACAGAGTTTCCAAAATGCAACTTAACCCCGCTGACACAACGATATTAACTCCAGAGTCAGACTTCTAACAGAATTGTAAGATAATAATTGATTTGTATTATATTAAGCCATTAAATTGTTATACTTTGTTAGAGTGGCAATAGTAATCTAATATATAACTATAAAATATTTTCCTGTTTGATTGTTATGAATTTTAGGGTAATGTGTTTATACTAGAGATGTTGAAGAGTGAGATATGAGGATCAATCATATTGACAAAAGGCTTTCAACTTTCGTTACGCTCAACATAATAGTGTTGCAAAGTTTTGTAGTTTCTTCTTGCCTTAAGTGAAGTTAAAATTTGTTTTACTTGTTTATGTGTTTAACTTTGAATTTGTTCCCAAAGGATTAAACTAAATAATTCAGAGTGAAACAGGAAAACATATGCTATACCTGGTATCATACCTGCATGCCTATTGCTGGGATGAGTACATTTTCATAATTAGGAAATCTTAAAATTTTAAATTAAAATCTTTAAAAAGCACATAATTTCTTATAGAATACTTTGAAAACTAATTATATTTTTGCTATAGCATCAAGATATATTAAGAAAATTTTATCTTTTCCTAAATGCAAATAATTTTTATGAAAAACATTGAGTTGTTCTCTCTAATGAACAAAAAAACAACAACATTTGTGTTTTTCTCATTGTTAGATTTTCATCGTCCATTTTTAGCAACTCCTATTCGTAAGCTGACATTTTATTGGGCAGAAGGAAGAAATAAAATAATCAGTGAGTTATAGTCATGACCTTAATTCTTAAAATATGTAATAATACAATGCCATTTCATATGAGAGCAGGTACATTTCTCCTCTGTTCAAAAAGAGCATAAGTTTGATTTAAAATGCAAAGACATTTTTTTCTTTTTTTCCAAGCTATACTTTGCACTAAATAGTCAAGGATTCTTAAAAAGCAATATGCTTCTATTCAAAATATGTTGTATCTATATATATAAATGAATTAATCTGTCAATCAATACCACTAGTGCTGACTTGAAATTCCTAAGACATTAGTCTGTGTGTGTTTTGTGTGCACACACACCTGCCTCTTTATGCCTGAGTATTTTAGGAATTATTTTGGAAAGGCAGAATTTATACAATATTTTTTTAAATTATGACTACAGAATAGATGAAAACTAAATTGTGCATATATTTTGGTACACAAATTATATGTATGAAGAGATAAATGGCACCAGTCAAACCTATAGAAGAGGTGAGTAAAATGGTAGTTGTCAGGGGCAGGTGAGGGAAGTAAACAAGAAAGTATTAGTTCAAAGTGGTAAAGTTGCAGTTATGTAAGATGAATGTGCCCTAGAAATCTGTACAGCATAGTGCATATAGTTACTATGTTGTATCATATATTTAAAAATTTGCTGAGTAGATCTTTTGTTAAGTGCACCCCCCCACACACACATATAATGGTAAATAGAGAGGTCAGAGGAAACTTGGAGCTGACGGATGTTTCAGGCATGGACAGTAATGCCTGTTTCACTGAGGTATGCTTATATGCAGACTTACCAAGTTATGTATATTAAATATGCACAATTTTCACACTTCAGGCTCTTTTCAATAAAGTGATTTTTTAAAAGAGAAATTGAAAGATTTTTCAGAGAAATTTTCTGGAAAATTGAGATATAAATTAATTATTTAGAGTTAAGAAAGTTAAGATCTGTTGCTCTCATTTTAAAGAAAAATTATGTTTGAATATGTATAACATAATTTACCAGTTTAGCCATTTTAAGGGTACACTCCATCTCCAGGACTTTTTCATCTTTCCCTAATGAAATTCTGTACTCAATACTAATTCCTCATTCTCCCATCCAAGACCCCTGGCAACAGCCCTTCTACATTTTATCTTCATGAATTTGTCTACTCTAGTTAGCTCATGTAAGTATAATCATGTAATATATTTTCCTGCATGGCTGGCTTTATTGCACTTAAAGTGAGGTTGTAGTGTGTATAAGAAATTCCTTCCTTTTAAAGACCAAATCATATTCCATTTTATGTACACCTCATTTTGTTTATCCATTCATTCAGCAAGAGACACTTCGATTGTTCTACCTTTGGGCTACTGAGAACCATGCTACAATGAACATGGGTGTACAAATTTGGAAGTGGATTTGTTGGGTCACATTGCAGTTCTGTGTTTAAACTCTCTGAGGAATTGCAGTAAATATTCCCATTGTGGCTATAACAATTTTACATTCCCACCAGCAAAGTACAAAGGTTCAAATTTATCCATAACCTCATCAATACTTGTTATTTTCTGTCTTTTTAAATCTAGCTGTTCTAATGGGCATGAAGTGGTATCTCGTATTTTTGATTTGTATTTCCCTAATGATTTGTGACATTGAGGATCTCTCTAAGTGCTTATTGATCATTTTTAATATCTGTTTGAAAGAAATGTCTGTTCCAGAGCTTTGCCCATTTTTTAAATGGGTTGTTGCCCAGATGCTTTCCTCCAAGAGTTCTATAGTTTTAGTTCTTCCATTTAGGTTTTGGTCTATTTTGGGTTAATTTTTGTGTATGTTGTATGGTAAGCTATATGCAGGGTAAAGGTGACCTTATTATTATTATTTTGCATTTGGATATCCAATGTTTTTCCAGCACTTTTTGGTGACAAAACCATTCCTTTTCCATTGAATGATCTCCATATCCTTGTCAGAATTATTTGATTATCTGTAAAGGTTTATTTCTGGGCTCTCCGTTCTATCCTATTAGTCCACATGTCTGGTGTAATGCCAGTGCCACACTGCTTGAATCACTGTGTCCTTGTACTAAATTTTGAAACCAGGAAGTGTGAGTCATCCAACCCAGTCATTTTTTCCCCAAGATTGTTTTGGCTATTTAACATACCTTAGATTGCATGCAAATTTTAGAGTAGATTTTTCTAATTTTGTAAAAAAAATATATCATTGGGATTATGATAGGAATTGTATTGAATTTGTAGATCACTTTGGGTATTATTGACATGTTACCAATATTAACTATTCTTGTCCATGTATATGAATATCTTTCAATTTACTTGCATCTTCTTTAATTCGGTAGTACTTTGTGATTTTCAGTATACACACCTTTTGCCCCTTTGATTAAATTTATTCCTAAGTATTTCATTCTTTTTGACACTACTGTAGCCCTTCAACAGCTTCCTTTACCTTTTGAAGAACTAACCAGCAACGAAAATCTATAGCATGATTTCCACGTTAACAAATTTTAATTGAATTTATTGGATTGACATTGGTTAATAAAATTATATAAGTTTCAGGGGTACAATTCTACAATATATTATCTTCATATTATAATGTGTGTTTGCTACCCCAAGTCTCCTTCCATCACCATTTATTTTCTGTATACTCTATTTTACCTCCCCCCTTCCCTTCTGAAAATCATCTTGCTGTTGTCTTTGTTTGTTTGCTTAATCCATCCACCTTTTTCACTCAGACCTATAATTTCTTTCCCCTCTGACAATGTCAGTCTGTTCTCTGTCTATGAGCCTGTTTCTATTCTGTCTGTTAGTTTAGTTTTTCATTAGGTGCCCACATGAGTCAAGTCATAAGGTACTAGTCTTTTTCTGACTGGCGCATTTCACTTGCATAATGTTCACCAAGTCCATCTCTGCTGTCACAGAGGATAAGATTTAACATCCTCTCTTTGCCTCACAGCCACACTCGATTTCTTTTCTCCATTCTACCTTGCTTATGTTCTTTTCCCAAAGTCTTTGCAAATGTTATTCCTCTGTAAAATATACTTTCCCAACTTTCTTCTCTTAGCACATTATTCTCAAGTATTAATTTATTTATGATTTATTCATAGAAGCTTTTCTGGCCCTCCTTATGAGATATTATTAATAGTATTATTTTTACTAGTAGTAGTACTAATAGTAGCATAGTAATAGTAATAGTACTATTACTACTATTAAAATCCCTAATCAACATTAAAGCTGTTCTCAAACAGTCCAGTTACCCCTTCTTTCCATGCTCATAAATGAATTATACTTACCTGTTTTTGTATTCAGGTGTAACAATGTTTTCTGTGCTTTTGGGTAAATGAAAATGAAAATTTCCCTTTGAGATAGAACATTTTAGGAATTGTTTACACTTAGCTGAACTCTCTTTTTCTTTCTGTGATAATATGGAGCCATCACCGGTACATGGCTTTATACCAGTGATGACCCTTCAGGATTAGTGTGCCCCCTTTCCTACTGCTGGTTCTATAGCCTAAGGAAAGTG
Source organism: Artibeus jamaicensis (assembly GCF_021234435.1). NCBI lineage: Eukaryota > Metazoa > Chordata > Mammalia > Chiroptera > Phyllostomidae > Artibeus > Artibeus jamaicensis. Next base: position 7,164,828 of record NW_026521954.1, read on the forward strand.
AGTAATTCTGGTTTTGGTCATAATAATTAGGGCGTCGACGTCAGTGTAGCATAACCTACATTAACCTAACTGACACAGAATTTCAACCAGAATAGTGTGCCACCATTGCCTAAAAGCATGGCCTAGAATAGGAAACATTGGCAAAGTAGCCAGCTAGTAACCAAAGGGGGAATTGTTCTATAGACTAAATAAAAAGTTACTGTTTTAGAGAGTGACTAAATATTTTGTGAAATAGAAGCTTGCAGCCACTCGAACAAATAAACTGCCAGCCCTACTGTTAGAGGTCAGACAACAATGGTGACTGTGTGTGAATGCAATTACAAGTCTTTGTAATAACAGGAAAAATAGAAGCTCGGAAAATAACTGACAGGCTTGTAAACAGGAAGTAAAAGGAATAAAATGTGTTAATAACTTTATGGAGCTGTAAGGTAGAAAAAGAAAGTTCCAAATATAGTTTGTCACCAAATATAGATTATGTTTAGTAAATCGCTAATATTTTATTGTTACCTTAACATGAAGAACTCTGTAGTATTTTGTTTGTTTATTTATTTATTTTAAAAGATTTTATTTATTTACTTTTAGAGGGGAAGGGAAGGAGAGAGGGAGAGCAATATCAATGTATGGTTGTCTCTTGTGCATCCCCTGCTGGGAACTGGCCTGCAGCCCAGGCATGTGCCCTGACTGGGAATCAAGCCGAGATCCTCTGGTTCACAGGCTTGTGCTCAATCCACTGAGCTATACCAGCCAGGGCTGCAGTATTCTGTTTAGGTTGTGAAGGAGGTATTATAAAGATATTCTCTTATTGACCATTTAAAATCTTAGGGTTAAATTTGAAATTAACATGTATTTTCTCCTGTATTTATGTTTTTATAGAAGAATGCAGTCAGCATTATTAGTTAAAGCAAGCAACTAAATCCATCACAGGTCTTTCAGTTAATGGGTTCCAAGAATTCTCAGTGAAGTGTATCAATTCATCACTGAGTTACTTTTTAAACTTTGAAGTTATTGTAATTTATTTCATCAGCTTTTACTGACCTTTTACATATTATTGTTTTGTACTGTAGGTATATAATGAACTGTAAATTCAAAGTTAATTTGATCTTTTAAGTAGTCACAAAAAATCACAAGTCTTTAAAACAGATGGAATAGTGAAGCTGTATTTTTGAGTTTTCAATCAACATTTATACCTTTGTGAAATGGGGTTGCTGTTGCATGCAAGGCTATGAATAAAATCAGTGGTAAGAAGCAAAAGCTACTGGAGTATACACTTACAAATGAAAGTATTCTATGTAAGTATAAATACTTTTGCAAGTGAAACAGAGAACAACGAATGGCTTGGAAAGTCATACATACTATCAGATAGACTATCAATGTTGAATATTCCTTTTTAAGAAAAAAATATATTTGTTTTTAATGGTTCTGAATTAAAAAAAACAGAGTGCTTTGACACACAGTGAGTTTAGATAAAATGTAAATTATATATTCACAAGGATATTTCAAAACAAGTTAGGGGAAAATCTGCTCATTTTACTATCAGCCATGTTTCTTTTTGTACTTGCTGCAAGTTCTTAAAGGACTTTTCTTGTCCTAAAGTGATTTTGTTCAGATGTAGATAAGGTAACTTCTATTAAAAATGTGTATAAGTTATTTAGTAACAACTATTTGAATGAACATGGGCATCTTCAAGTGAACTGATTTATGCACATGTTTGAGAAGAGTTATTTTCCTAACTACAACACATTTTTGTGGTTTTGAGGAATTCGATAATTTTCTAAGAGGTCATAAGGCCAGAGCAGGGAATAATGTCTCCTAATGCACAGAGAAAGTCTTGACTGAGAAGATAACATTTTCCATCTATAAAAATATACTGTGCATAATTGTGAGATTAGAGAGATAGTGGATATATTTAAATTCTGTAACCAAGTATATAAAAGCAGCAAAAGTATAATAAGTTAAACCATATCTACACTTGCAATACCCTGATATATATAAACCACCACTGGGGCAGATAGTGTAAACTAAAACTCTGTGCATGTTATACAAAGCTTCTGTTTCTGCACATTGACCCAAAATATTTAAATAAAAATATTGCCTCTGAATAATGTCCTTCCATGAAAATTTATGTGCAAATAATTTTTATAAACACATTCACCTCAAAAACTTTAAAATATTCTATTTATCAAATATATACTACATGTGTTATTTAAAATTATTCTTTTTAAAAAATATTATGCATTTGAATCATTTTCTTAGAAATCTTGTTTATAATCTGATATCTTTAAGTGTCAAATTTTTATGATTTTCATTACCCTGAATGACAGAAACTTCAACCAATCAAATTAGACTCTAACTCAATTAACAAAAATATTGCATATAGAACCCAATATAAGCCAGTTGTTGGTATTACATATAGAACCCAATATGAGCCAGTCAAATTGCAGCTCTGTGTATATGTTGAGTATTCACATTTAAAAGAAAAACTTTGTGTTTAGAATCAGATATCTGAGAAATAAACATTGAAATAAATACAATGAATATATGTATATACATTATATATACATATTTATATATTATACACTATATATATATGTGTGTGTATGTATATTTAAAATGCTAGAAAATCTGCAAGCTGGGTAGGTTGCTATATTTAGAGTTCAATTCTCAGTTCCAAAGGTTTAGAAATGTTTTATATGTATATATATTTTTTCCAGATATATATCTGGTAGCAGAATTCACAAAATAAAGTTTACAAATGTTTAAAAAACATGCAAGAACATTGACTTACTGGTTTACAGAGATATCTTCATTGATCTATTTTATCTGTAATCTAAGACACTTTTGTCCTATTTATTAAGATTTCTGAAAATTAAAAAAAGTAAATAAATAAATACAAATAATTTTAAAAATAAAAGAATTAGGGCATAGAAAGAAGTTGTTCTTGTAAAGACTATAAAAATAAGAGCTTAAGTAGCCAAAATCTCTAAGAGTGTCTCTTTCAAGGAATTAAAATAAGAAAATCTGTCAAATACAATGTGACTTGAAACTTAAGGAAATAGAATAAATAACAGCAAATGCCAATTTTTAAAAAAAATTCCAATGTAAAATGTAATTTTAATATCAGCAAAAAGTACTTTAGTAATATTCAAATAGAAAATGTAGTTTAGAATTGATTCGCCATATCACCTTCCAGCAAAGTCTTGCTGAGAATATACTTTTATTTTTTTAAAAATTGTAAATACTTGGGAAGTATGTTTGCTTCAAAATCATTCACTTCTTTACAGATATACTGTCTCATGTGTTATTTTACTCAAATTCTCTGACATTATCATTCCTGAAAATGTTCTCCTCATGTGGTTTGACCTGCATTTTCCAGGTAGTACTACTATATTTATAGATACATGAAGACAGTGATATTAATAAATTAAACCAGGTATTGGGAGAAGAAATTATTATATTTGTGATAGGAATCACTTTCCGATGGTCAGGGAAGTGTAGGGCACACCAACCAGCAAACCAGTTCCTTAGTCATCTACTCTAAACTTCTCATGTAGAAAGGGAGACTTCAAATTGCCTAAGAAAACATGGCACAGATTTGGCATCGCTGGGGTGCCTGCTCATCCATGTGCTCATTTCCATTAAGCTCAGACATAATTTGGCATATAATTAGGAAAGAGGTTTTTACACTTGGTGTTGCTATACCAGAGTCATCATCTCAGGAGCCACTCAGGCCTTGGACTCTCTTTAAAATATACTTAACAGTCTAACAGTTCTCCATGTTCTCTTGGGAGCGTAGAATGAGCTATCTGGACTATTTTTGCATGACCCTTTGCTCGGTTGTGGAAGATGTATTATGCTCTTTTCTTTATTTTTTCTTGCCTTTGCTAAGATGTTTAAGCCCTCATTTCCTTTTCTGCTAAAATGTTTCCTCAGCCCCTCACTACACCAGCCTTACACTTGACCTGTTTTCCTCTTTCCACCTATATTTTTAGAAGTTCATTTCAGGAACTTTGTTCCAAGGGATTTATATAAATTCAAACTTGTAGATCACTAACAAAACTTAAAAGTTCCAATGTGCCGGCAATGAAGTCCTTGTGCAAGATAGTGGTAATTATTTTATCATCATTTTATACATGATTTGAGACTTAACATGTTAAAAATCATCTTTTAATCTTACATGACTGATACTGTGCTTCCTTGACAACACTATAGTCACTGAAAGCCTTCTGCAGAAATTACGCATCTGTGGGAGGTGGGGGTGGGTGGGGCTGGGAAAAGTGGTGGTGGGAGAATGGAGACAACTGTCCTTGGGCAGCAATAAAAAAAGGAAATTATGCACCGATTGCATTCAGCATTGTGAAAGGCTGGGAAACAGGTAAACAGAAGTTGTTAGATTATCTAGGTGTTTTTCTGAACAATTGCCTCAGTTTTTCATATTCACAGGTAAAAGACGGAAGTAGCAATATCAGTTAAAGGGATTTCAGTATCTTCATACTTTAATATGCTCAGAGCTTTACATGAGAAGTCCAATTAATGATTTGATTGGGCAAAACATTTTCATCTATTCATACATTTATCCCTGTAAGAGTCATGTTAAAACTTGCTGCTTCTTCAGTAAACTTACCGTGTGAATTAGTACTTTCTTTATCATTCTGTTAGCACACCTTTGTGGGTTGATAACTTAATTGTCATTCCTTCATTTCTTGATCCCCAAATGGTTCTCTGTTCCCTTAGCAATTTAGATAGTCACAGTTGTTTCAATAGCTCAAAAGAACTCTCATTTCGATGGGGCTCTTCTTTCTATCTGTCCTTTGTTTGTTAGCCAGGCACAGATTTGCTAGAAAAAAATCTTTCTTCTTGTGGAGTTTGCATATTTTAACAGCAGTTGAACAGCTGTCTTTGGAAATAACGTTTCTATATTTCACAGCTTGCAGCCGTGCCATTAATGCCATTTTACTTCTCTAATGGAGGTAATTCTTAAACACCACAAATCCTAATTATTTGAACAGCAGTGGGCCTTAATTCATAACTGCTTCTTCTGAAAACAAAAGAACTTTATAGCTTGGAACAGAATGCTTGCGAAGGGCCCTCCCCTTTTATCTCATGATGAACATCATTTCCAAAAATACTGCTCCCTCAGAGGTGATAATTATCCCCATGAGCAGCCCCCAGCCTCCCTGCTGCTTCTTGGTGGTGCCGTTAGCAAACCTAGACTGTCTGGAGATGCTCCCTTATGGCCACGCTCGAAGCTTCTCAAGTGATCTAATCATTGCTCTATTTGGGGAGGGGAGATTAGGAGTGTAAGAATACTCTTTAGCCTTTAAAACTTTGTGTTATACATGGCAACATCCCGGTGGTGTGCAAACTTTTATTTCTCCCCCAGATATTACAGTTAGGTAATAGAAGTGATTCTGTTGATTGAATTATTCAAATGCCTGTACTGTTCATGAGTTCTAAATAATTGTTAATAGAAAAAAATGCTATTAAAATATGATGTTTATTATCTCTGATTAATAGTACATATGTATGTATGTGTGTATATGTATATATATTCTCTATGCATCCCATTTCAAACACGTGAGTATTTTAATATGTGGTACATATCTTTACTTAGCATTTACAAGTGTGTGTGTGTGTGTGTGTGTGTGTGTGTGTGTGGTCAATTGCCTCAATAAATTGTGAAGGCCTTGAAAGAAAAGGTCTTATTATAAACTGTAGGTGGCATACATGATAATAATAACAACTATAGAATTATCACTAGATCCTACCCTAATGGAATGTAGGAACACACTGGATATTTATATTGAATAAAACAATGAAATATAAAGATACCTGAAAGAGAATTCAACCAAGCATAATAATGCCAATAGTCTCTGTCTCTCACCTATTTTTCTATTTATACATGTACTTATGTTTAATGTATGTATACATATATACATATAGACAGTCCCCAACTTACAATGGTATGGCTTATGATTTTTGAAAAATTTTACAATGATATAAAAGAGATACACATTCAGTGGGAATGGTACTTCAAGTTTTGAATTTTCATCTGTTCTTGGTCTAGGAACATGTGGTTTTACTCTTGCTGGGCAGTGGCAGTGAGCCCCGGTTCTAATCAGAAACCATATGATAGGGGAAACAAGAGACACTCTATGAGGTACTTTGTTGCCAGTGTTTTTTGGATATTGTATTGTTTTGTGTTCTTGCATCTCATCTTACCAAATGCCCATCTGTGTCTCTTGCTTCTGGTGAGAAGAAGAGGAAGGTGATTACTCTTCACCTGAAACTCAAAATAATTGTCCAACTCTAGGTTCATGTAAGGGTTTTGAGAATGTTTTAGATAGGCTAGGCTAGACTATGATGCTCCACGGTTAGGAATATTAAATTCATTTTGTCTTCAAAGTAAAGACAAATATCTTCATTTGAAGACATCTTGCAATGTCTTCAATTTTTTTACAAACTGTTTATCAGGATGTAACTCCATTATAAATCAAGGAGCATGTATGTAACAAAATATGTATTCCTTGAATATATTTCCCTATATTTTCTTCAGTTAAATTGAAAGATAAACAAATGAGAACTAAAAGACATGGTAATATTCAAATATTACATACTTAATAAACAGATATTGAATAGATGGGTATGGGGTTGGAGGATCAATATGTTAAGAGTTATCACAAAAAACAAATCACAACTTTTATGATCTTGTAGTGCAAAAGTGCTCTTTTTATTTCAGAGTCTGCTGTGGTTAACTTTGGGCCATGAAATTCCTATAACTTCACTTGTCTTTCTCTTTCCTATCTTTTTATAGTAAAGGGAATTTTCTAAATGACCAAGTCTGGTCTAAGAATTTTATAAACTCACACACTGCCAGCTGCAAGGTGAGTTTTAGCAGATGTAATTCCGAGCTGACTGTTCTCATGTTCAGTGCCAAAACTGATAAAGAGTTATATTTCTGGATCCTTGAGAAGCCCTTGCCTTTTTTTTTGTTCCTCTAATTCCAGTAGCATTGCAGCTGTGCACAGACCCTTATGACTGGTCTCTTGATTTATTATAGTCATGGTTTAATAAAAAGATTTATAGATGAGGATTGAAAAGATGTTCCACAAAAAATTAACGGTATGGTGAAACTCTCACTATTCCCATTATAGCTAATAACATGTCCCTTTAAAGAGGTGTGAATGCAGTAGTACCATCCGTGATTATTTGCTAGAAAATTACAATTGCACTGACTTTCCAATTCTTTATGTAATTAACAGTCTCTAATAAGATTTTCACATTTATATTCCTTGAGATCAGGAATGCAGTTGACTGTCTTAAAATAGTTTCTCTACCCACAAAACCTCAAAGAATATCCAGTGCAGATTTCTGGGATATGTAAAGTCTGAATCTATTATCATGCTTTCCTAGAATGCTTTATTTACTATTAGTGCATCTGGTCCTCTGAATATTTCAATATATATTATTTGAGTATGTTTTTATCATGTGTTTTAGAAAATACTCCCTAAAATATGGTTTTTAGAGTGGTCTCTTTTATTATTGTGTTGTGTTTTTTTGGTATTGTCAGTCTTTATATTATTTATTTTTTATTGTTATTCTATTGTAGTTGAGTGTTTTTGTTTGATGTTTTTGCTATTATAGTGTAGAGTAGTAACTATTTAATAAGGAACATGACTTTTCCAAACTAACATTCTTTAATGAATGATAAACAAAATAAGATATACCTATATTTATACCCATATTCTTATATTTTCTAAATCTGAAATTAAAAGATAAAAAAGATAACAACAAAGGCCAATGTAAGAATAGTCAATAAATAGATTTATTTGCAGAGATATATCAATCAAAAAGAAGATGTATTTGGGCTTGATAAAAGTAACATCTCCTCTGAGTTTAAAATTTCAAACCAGAAAGAACAAAATATTTTATTTTTATTATTCTTCCATTATACATGCACATACATTCACCAGATTTCCAATTTTTCTTTCTAAAATCAAAATAATTAAATTTCAGCTAGAGAATAGCTCACCCATAATTTCATCTAAGGCATGATACTGTTTTCCTTATGGAGGAGAAATTAAGATTCTCTTTTTGGTACAAAATGTCTCATGGGTTTTACCACACAGGAGAGTGAGGGAGGAAAGAAATCAAGTGAATTCAGATTTACCAGATTCAGATTATTCATTATTTTATTTGTAAGACATAAATTTTTAGTCAGCAGGGAATGAGTCATCCTCTTGTTCATACAAACTTAGTGGAAATCTCCATGGGATTTGTGATGTTATATTCTCTAAAAACAAGAAAAAAAGTCCTTCAGTTGTGATGCTGTTAGTTTTATTTCTGTCATTTATTCTGTTCTACCCTGTTGGCAATGAAAATCTTATAAATGGCAAATTGATTTATTTCAATAAAAATGTATGTTCAAAATTTTTATTTGATGCTGGACTTTTAATAATATCTTCCAGTAAAAAAATTCTGGAATCTTATCCTCAGACCCAGCAGTAATAGAGACTGACTCATGATTCTGTTACTTGTACAATCACCTATGGTCTTTGTTATATGAATATTTAAAGGCTAATTGAACTTTCAAACATCTCAGTATTTTATCTGAATGGTCACACAATATTCTATTTTAAACTTAATATAAAATTACACAATTATAAAATGTGCCGATTATGGATTAAACACTTAGCAATTTAATATAAAATATATGGAAAACTTAAAAATGGTTGAAAATATAATACCACGGGATTTTGCTCACATACTTTGTAATCATTGGGAATAAAGTGACATAATCAAAATGGAATTACCTTAGGAAAATGAAAACTAAAACATTCACAAAACCTAAAAATGATTTCAAAACCCAAGAAAGGCAGACTCTACTTGAGCCTCAAAAAGAATTGGGACAGAGACTTGAGAACTATTCAAGTTTTCTCTGAATTTTTTGAGTCTGGTAATTCTCTTCATAATGTCATCCTTCTGTCTCATTGAAGTCAAATTTTCTCAGCAAGAGATAGGTTTGGCACAAATAGCTATGTATTGCTTTTGCAATTATTTCAATTAAAAATAAATATTATGGGGAGGATACACGCTAATTTTCACCAATTATGCACCTCAACATGTGATGATCTCCCTTGCTTGAACTGAAAGTCTATTCATTGATGAATTGATAATAGCCTGTGGCATTTTTCAGAAGGTATTTAAGACCATTATATATCAAAGTACAGTAAGTTAAAAGCCAAAAAAAATTAAAAGCACATTTTACAAAGCTGACAAGAATTCAAATAGCAATTTTGGGTGGACCAGCTAGATGATTGCATTCTTAGGCAAATCATACATCCTCTCTAACTTTGTTTCTCTGTGTGTAAAGGAGAAATCATGCTGGTGCATTAAAAAAACACACCTCAGTGACTCACACCCACAAAGCTTTGTTCTCAAACATTATGGGTAATCAAAGATTGTCACAAAATATGCTCTACTTAATTTAGTGTTTTTAAAGACTCAAACTGATAGAACTATGTCAAATGCTTATTAGTATGCAGAAAGGAAAGAAATATCTGAGAAATCTTAATGTACCAATTAAATGATGTCTTCTGGAGCTGACACCTGACATTTTTCTTCTCAGAACACATTGGGCAGACGTTGTCACTTGATTTCATTCAACAAATGGGCCTAGAAATGTTACTGTCGGTATTTAGGTACTTATTAATAAAAGAGAGGAGAACAGAGAGACTTAGACATTGACCTTAATAAAATAGAGAACATGAGCCTGCTTGCACAGACTGGAAGCAACAGCTTCCCTTCCCAGGGCATTACAACCTTGCTTCCTCAAGGGATTACTACTCCATTCTCCTCTCTAGTACCAGATTGTTGGGGAGCAGAGGGGGGGGGTCTTTAACCAAAGAAGTCTTTCAGTCTCACTGAGTGGGGGTGGGGGTGCCCATTCAAAGCCTGTGAAAGCTTGATAAACAGATTGGTTCTTTTGAAAAAGCTTCTCATCCCCCCTCCCCAAGACTGAGATACACAATCCCAGGAGATCAAAGAATCTCTCTGTCTCTCTTTTTCTTACCTGATGGTCTGAGCTCACCAGGTGCACTCACCTGTTTTCTCCAAGGCCACGTGGCCCTAGCATTTGCATGTCTCATGACTGAGTGAACTCTGCACACAGACTCCAGGAGGGAGCCTGAGCGCCACGGCACAGCAATGGGCTGTAGCTGGAAGCACACGCTGAACCAGTTGGATCCTGGACTGGACTGGACTTGAATGTGGAGCGGAAACTCTGGGCAGTGGCCTTTATCTTGTTGCTACTGACAACAAGGTGGGAGAAATGAAGATGGGATATTCTGGAGGACTCCCTTAATTTTACATTATCAGTAAGCTTACCACAGAATCCCATTCTCCTCTACAGGTATCCAGGAATTCTTTTTCTCACAACACTGCAAGAACTTCACTTCCACTTATAACGGAAGTATAATACCACCTATTCCCAGATTTGGGTCTATTGATACATGAACAGTATAACAATTTCTGTTCTTCACTCCTAGTTATCAAATATTTGTTTTTTCTTTCATTTTATACACTAAATAAAAGATATATTACTATCTCCATCCAAAAGATATATTACTGAATTTGAGTCTCTTCCTGGCATCAAGTTTGGTGTCCAATATCTATGCATTGTTTGTCAATATCTAGGTCATGATATTTTTCTATTCTATAATATTTCATATTTGGTCATTTCAATCACCAAAATATATTTCCCACATATATTTGATCTACTTCCCAGTTCCTGGCTTATAGCTCTACAAACCCTTGGAATTTCTCAAGTGATGAGAGCCATAAAAGTTTCTTTTATTATATTAATGAGATAACTTTTTAAAGCATCAAAGTAATTCAAGAGTTGGAACCTTCAGTCCTACCCATAACCTCTGGGGAGCATAAAGGACCAGGAGGTGTAATCAGTTGCCATTAGACAGTGATTTAATCATCATGACTGTGGAATGAGGCCTTTGTGATAACCCAGAAGGTTGGGGTACAGACAGCTTCTGGATTTATGGATACACAGAGATTTGGGGAGAGTGACCTGCCTTGACAGGGCGTGGAAGTTTCACATCCCTTTCCCACTCTTTGCTTTATTCACCTGTTTCACCTGACTACTCCTGATTTCTAATCTTTTATAATAAACTGGTGATCTAGAAAGGAAAATGCTTCTCTGAGTTCTGTTAGCCACTATAGCAAATTAATTACAACCAAAAAGGCCATGGAGTTTGTGATTTATATAGCCAGCTGGTCAGAAGTACAGGTGACAAAATGGGTTTGCATTGGCATTAGAACTGGGCAGTTCTGTGGGGTGGCTTTTTTGTGGTGCTGAAAACTCAACCTGTGGAATCCGTTGTTATCTTCAGATGGATAGTGTCAGGATTGAGTTGTTACATTTTCAGACACTCAGCTGCTGTTGGAGAATCGTGTGGTGGTGTGGGGAGCGCCATTCTCTTCACCAGTTGAAATTATATGCTTAGAATGCAAAGAGTCTATTTATCAAATATTCCTGTGTTTTTTCTAGATCCAGACATTTATGAACTAAACAAAAATGGGACAGTATGTCCAGGGGAACTGGATATCTGCAAACATTGTGCTTCAGAAAGAGAAAAAAAAGTACAGGTTTTTGCATCAGTTACCATGAGGGATCTTCAGCCTTCAGTCTACCATTTTTCTGTGCTTCTTGGTTCCATTCTGTGGGTAATTTTCTCCTCTTCATTTTTCTCCTAAGCCTCATATGAAGGAAACAGTGGAAAATAGTTCCTTTTTGTAAACATAGCTTTTTCCCAGACTGCTTCCTGCCCTTGGAAGATTGGGGATCTTGAACAGTTACATCCTGGTTCTTCTAGTCATGATATTTCTCCTATAAATTGGTCTTGAATAAGCACAGATTTTCTGTAGTATAAAAGACTACAACTACAATCATATAGTTGACCATGATTTCATTGATAGCACAAGTCTTTTAAAAAATATGGTGTGCTTCCCATCAATTTGATTTACTCAGCAACATGTTAGGGTAATCTTTTCCACATTTATTTTTCCATGAGCGGTTCCATGGTAGATTTGTGACAAATCTCTGTTTTTTTGACTCTGTTTGTTCTCCTTCCTTAATAGCTACTACCTTAAATATATCAAGTTTCTTTGTGGAAACATATTTTACTCTACTTTTTCTTCACTGTTATGCCCCATAAAGACAATTTATCAGGAGTCAAAAGTAGATTGAATCCTTGATGTGAAACACCTAAATCATCTAGAGCTTTTAGAATGAATGTGACCTAATGTAATTCTTGCTGCAACATGAGTCTAATCTAACTTTATTGATCAAAGGTCTTCTCAATTTGACTTTTTTCCTGACTGAAAATGAGAAGCAGTTACTCTTTCAAACTTGGAAGTCTTTTAATTTCTGGTTTGTTTTACTGTTTTATTGTAAGACAATAAAACTCCTAGTAACTTGACATATGCAGCCAACAGTAACTAGTATAATCAACTAAGTTGTTGTCTTTGTCCTCTAGGTATATAAGCTCATTCAGTATCAGAAAGTCAGCCATTCTCAATATATCTCTCATTATTTGGGTCAACTGCAGGTACCATGTGATTCCATTTCTACTGTAGCTGCAACAAGGTCATCTCTACTGTCTATAAAGGCAGGAGGTAGAGGTTTACATTGACAGCATCTAGTCAAAATATTGTGAATGACCATACATGTACACATGCACACAGAATGATGTCTAATAAATAGAAGCTATATGTATGCACTAATAAAAACCTAAGTTTTCCATAAGCTATCCATTTATTTATATATTTATTTATTTAGAGAGAAAGAGAGAGCAGAGGAGAAGGAAAGAGAGGTAAAAACAGAGCGAATAGTATGAATACCTAAAAGCTGTGTTTATACCTATTTAAAATGTAATCTAAAAGCAATGACAATCTTAATAAAGATTTAGATTACATAAGAAAATAAACCCTACCCCTTTATTTTAAGATATGTTTTAGTTCTGCCTCTAGAAGAAGAACAGACTAGAATATTTTGATAACTAACATTTTCTTTGGCTACTGGTCCAGGAAATTTCCCTTTATAGGATTTCTCCTATGATGAACATTTTTCTACCATTCCATCTAGTCTGAAGGTCAATTACGCCTCTTGTGTTATTCTCAGCCACACAAGCTGCAGGTGGAAATCTAATCATGTTTTATACTCTGTCAAAGTTTGTGGATATTTTAAAGTAACCGCACAATGTCATAAAAATATTGAAAACATTTGACCATCTTAAAATGTACCAAAGTTATTTCTTTCTCTCCTATAAGACACTGACAATAATGCATGATCACAATAGAAACACTAGAGAATAATTAAAGAAATGTTGTTACAAATTTGAATTTGTAACAACAAATACCATGATTAGAAACTGCTGGTAGAATTTTGACGTATCTCTCTTCAGAATGATTTCTGTTAGTATTATTATTGCAGAAAGGGCATCACACTTTGGCACTATTTTTCCATTTTATTCCCTTAGTAGTAGTATACAAAAAACAACCCATGCCTCCATACTCCTTCCTACTCAATCCATGGTCCTCTACCATCAGTGACAATCTTTGTTATGATTTCTTCTACCACTATTAAATTTTCTGCACCAGTAGCCAATAAAATATCGTAGACTTCAAATTATTTTGATCCTTTAACTTTGAGGGAAAACGAATGCATATCTCCAATGAAAGACATAGCTTTGGTTTCCTTGTGTTTAATTAAAACTGTATTAACATTCAAGTTAGGTGGTTGGTGGGCAATTCTTGTTGGTAGGGAGACCTGATAGTCAGGGACTCCATACAAACATTTCTCTGTATTTACACTGATATTTCTGAAACTGTCTACAATGTTGTAAGCAAGAAATACAATAGTCATGCCTTTCTACCAAAAAGTCACAAATGTTTTCACTCTACTATATAATAACCAAACTTGCTCTAAATAAAATGTGATTCATGTAGAATAAGGTTATCACTGGTCAAAATTATTTAAAAAATGAAGAATTAAATATTTTGCAGTAATTCAATTCATTAAGGGAAAGCACATTTTCTTTGAAACTTCTATAAGATCATGCAGCATTTTAGTTCTTATGACCTACCTAAAGCAGGATTTTAATATCAATTGACATAGAATTCCTGTGGATGGTTATGGTATATTCTATTCCAACTTCATTTCACAAGTAAAATTTATTTTTTTTTGTCTGACATTTGAATGTTAAAAAGGAAAACATCAGATCAGGAAATGTGTCATTCTCTTATTGTAAGGCCACTTGTGACTTTGGGTTGGTGACCACATTTTCTGTAAGGATTAAGTACTATATGTGTAAAAACAAGAGATGGACACATCTTTCTAACTTCTCTTCCTACTATACAAGCATTGTGCAATCTACCATCTGCCAGAACAGTTACATAACATTTTATTTTTGAAGAAATTTTTTAGAACAAACTACATTTTTCAGTTTTTGAAAGATTTTTACCAGCCTAGATAGATAATTAGATAAATAGATAGATATTAATTTGTGTTTGTGTCTTTATTTGATGAGGATTAGTTATTGATGTAATGATCTATTTATTGTTCTAATGCTATAGTAAAATGTAATTTTATGATGCCTAATTTCTTTCTTATATTTTGAGGAAACATTTCATTCAGTGTGATAAATCATCATTAGATTAATCTAGATATAATGTATAACTCATAGGCATTTTGAAGGGTGTTATTACAAATTAATATCCATTTTTAGATGGTAATTTAAATTCAATTAATCACTCTTCATATATAACCCAAATTCAAAAATTATTTAAGATATTTTCCTATTTTTACCTTACTTGCTACATTATGTTTTAATACATTCAGAGAATACATAAGATAAATTTAACGTCTTCAATTAATATTTCTTTTGTAAATTTGCATACAATTAATAAACTGTATCAAAAAAGAAACTACTATCTTACATTTCTTTAAAGGACTATACAGTCTGGTCTCCCTTAGCAAAATATACTGCCAGGAAGCTGTCCTAAAGACACTCACACCTTTGGTTTAAGGCTCTATCTTATGTACTGGATCTGAGATAAGGCAATGAAGGGAGAAATTGAAGCAACAAAAATTCATGTAAGAGGTATCTGAAAGCTACTGTATAACTAATGCTCTTAAATATCAAGAACAGATCATTACAAAGAGGAGCCTAAAGAAATTCCCTGAGCAAGGAGCAGGAGCATTGGCTTTCAAGGTGCCTATCTTGTGGCACCCTGTTCTAAAATGAGGAATTTAAAAGTAGAAATCTATAGACAAGTAGATAGAAAAGCTATGATCCATGTATACAATGGAATATTATTCAGCCATAAAGAGAATGAAATCTTATCATTTGTGATAAGCATGGGTGGACCTAAGGGTATTATGCTAAATAAGACAAGTCAGCATGAGACAGACAAATATCTTGTAGAATCTAAAGAACAACAAACACAAAAAGACTCATAGACACAGAGAACAGACTTATGGTTACCAGAGGGAAGGGGATTTGGGGGACAGGGTGAAAAAAGTAAAGGGGTTAAGAAGTACGAATTGGTCATTACAAATAGTCAAAGGGATTTAATGTACAGCATAGAGAATATAGTCAATAATATTAAAATACCTATGTATGTTGCCAGGTGGGGACTGGAAATATCAGGGAGACTGTTTTATATAATAAAAAATAAATGAAATGATAAAAAATAAAAATAAAATTAAAATAGGAAGCTGGGCTCTTGATTTATCAACTGATTTCTGTACTTCCTCTCCTGAGTAAATCCACAATGAAATTAGCTGGCACTTGTTTCTATAATCTTTCTTTATTACCTCAGCCACACTAGCGGTTGTAGAAATACCCAGTTGCAGGAATTAAATAATGTCCTGCTTGAAATCCAGAGTGTGGCTCTGTCTGACTGAAATAGACATCAAAGAGTAGATGGTAGAGGCAAAACTAAAAACCCGAATCTAAACTTAATATCTATGTGCATTACACCAAATGGGCAAAATCCAGGAACTAAAATGTATGTAGCCTCCTTGACTTTAGGTCCATGATTTCTTTGCTAGACCATATTACCACATAAAAGACCTACAAGGTTTTTTTTTTAAATAAAGAATTTCATACAGACATGACCATACCTAGGCAAATTTAAATTTGAGGAATTTACATCAGTTATTATTTTCAGGGGAGAGTATCTAATTCTCAGATTTCAAGTGCAGCGGCTGATTAATTTATAGTAAAATTGATCTCCTTGACTATCTTTCAATATAACATTAACTTTATTTTTTAAAGTTTATTTTTTATGTATCCCCCTTTATACCCTCTTCTACCTCCACCCACCCCCTTCTCCTACACCTCCCACCCACAATCAACACATTGTTGTCTGTGTTCATGAGTCTTCTTCTTTTTTGTTCGATCCCTCCACCCCCAAACCCCTCCCTCCAATGCTGTCAGCCTGCTCTCTATCTAGAAGTCTGTCTCTTGATAGTTCAATGTGTTCATTAGATTCCGCAACGCATATGAGTGAAATCATATGGTTTTAGTCTTTCTCTGACTGGCTTTAAAAAAAGTATTATTACCCTTGCATTTAGGGTGGTTGTTCTTTTTTTTCAAATGCTCACAGATGTCATTTATCACTTATAACTATGTTTGTCAACCAGAGTTTCCTTGGGAGAACAGAGAACATTTGAAAGGGAGAGAGAGCAGCCACAGGCATGGATGCGTTTCATTAATCTAGACGGTCCCCTCCGGCCGTGGTTTCAATGTTATCTCTGCTCTCTCTCTACTACCATCAATCATCTGCTCTCTGGGAGTCTCACCTCATTCTCACACTTTTTGCTTCTTTCTTTTATATAGTTTGTATTCTTTCTCTCAACTTAAAAATATCTGAGTGCATATCAATTTAAATATAGTATAATTTTAATATGTACAAATATGTTTTAGTAGACAAAACTATTGATGAACATTAAAAACTGAAGACACTTTGAGATAGTTTCAGTCAATAATCCTACAACCCCACATTGTATAGGGTCATCCGTATACGGGTGAGGATAGATTGTTTGTGGAGTATTGTGTGAACTAAGACAAAGTATATCAGCTATGTCCCAAAATACACACTCATTTCACATACAACTCTTTCAGGTCCTAAATCCTGGATCATGTAAATGTTGCCTTCTTTGAAAAAAAAGGGGTCTTTATGAATGGGTTTAAATGCAGGCTTTAAAATGAAGAGGTTATCCTGGATTAACCGATTGGACCCCAAATTTGATCTCATGAATCCTTATAAATCAGAGGCAGAGGGAGATTCAACACAGACACACCCCCACTACACATGCAGGCACATACAGGACCACGGAAGAGATGGTGATGGAAGCCAGAACAGAGAATGCTGATAAGGCCTCGAACCAAAACACACCGTTAGCCCCCAGAGGCAGAAAAAACAAGAAACAGATTCTCCCTTACAGACCCTAAGGGTAGTCCAGCCTTGCCAACAGCCTTGATTTTAGCGGAGTGGTTTATTTAGATGTGAACTTCTTGTGCACAGGTCTGTGAGAGAATACATTTCTTTTGTTTTAGGTCACTGAGTTTATGATGCTTTGTTACAGCTGCCACATAAAAGTAATATAAAGTACCTGTTTATTTAAAAAGAATCTTGACAGTTTAATATGCTAGGCTTGGAAGATTTAGGTAAAATACAAGTTTCCTTCTTTCTAAAATGATTAAAATATGTATTATGTGTTTTATTTTCATCATTGCAGATGCATAAGCCCTCAACTCATTCTGAAGATACATCATTTCATGCAGATACACCCTGTGTGAAATCTTAACTAAATATGTATGTGTTGTGGAGATGTAGCATAGAGATATACACACACATACACACAATTTTATATAAAATTTGTGCTCCTATGGTAAATGATTTGATGTTCTCATTGAGACACAATACAATATACATATGATGTATTTAGAATTTTATACTTGCAACCTATATAATTTTATTAACCAGTGTCAGGCCAACAAATTCAGTAAAATTTTCAAACAAAATTGTTCTTTTGGCAGTAGAGTAATACTCTCTGAGTTGAGAGCTGCACCATAGTTTTGTGAAGTGGGAGAACTGACCTTTCTGAGGAGTCTGTTTCCGCAGGAGCAATGTGTGCAGAGCACCATCTCACCCGTGAGTTATTGCTGGGAGCATTCTATGGAGGTAAATTAAAAAGTGCAGCCACAGAATGGCACAGAGTTTGAAACATAGTAGGCACTCAGTGAATACCATGGTGTTACCTTCCTTTTCCCCACAAACAAGCAATATATTTCTATGAGAATTACACTGGCAGGAGACCAGCATTGTGAAGATTGCTATTTTGAGAAGTAAGATTATTTCAGTATCCATTTTCCTTACAAATGGTTAGGTTTGGATATTTGGGAGGTTGAATCTAATTTATTACTACTGTGAAGATGTCATGTAATACTGTATAGAAAACTGGCTTTTATGAGTGCAAGAATGTTATCGTTTCCAATAAAATTACGAAATATTTACTGCATCCAGACCAGAAACTGTGTCTTATTTCAATAGCAGGTAAATAAAGACCTGTTCCCACAGCCTTAAATCACTGTCATCTCTACACAGGTGTGTTATTCATTTCCAGGAGAAAAGGCCCAATGCTGCCCAGTTCTATTGCACATAAATTTTCTTCTTACTAAATTTTACAATCTGAAGTAAACAACAGTGACTCAGAAAAAACAGTAACAGAATTATTGTAACTCAAGTAGAACTCATTTAACAATATATAATGATAATGTATTTGAAAATCTTTGAAGTCAAAATGTTAATTTTCTGAAATTTAATTAATCAATTATCATGCATGTTCTGAAAGCAATCTTTTCCTAGGGGATGGAATCAAATTAATTATGGAAAAGTTTACAGACAAGTATTTGTTAAATGAACAATATAAAGGTTTAATGAGGGTTTTATTTTTTCCTCTAAATATTGGGAGTGCCAATTTTAAGGCTGTAAAGAGAAATGGTGCTTCCAGTGAACCCTGGGATAAATCTGTGGGGTTTTTTTTGTATCCAGCTCCTGATGTAAGATTCTGGTTTTGCATTGTAGAAGAGCAATCATAGACTAAGTGTATAAACCATGGTTAAAAATGACAAGTTTACTTATATGTGGCAAATTAAGCATTTTGAATTAAAATCTAATGGCCGAATGGGTTAGAGTGGTACGCTGATAGCTATTTCAGAGATGCAATAACATAATGATGCTCGCATCAGCCCCCAGTGTCCAAGTCATTATGGATGAAGTGAGACATTCACCCAGACTACCTAGTCTGGTAGAGGAAAAGGGACAGCGTGGCTTCCCTCTCAAGGGGAGCAAAAGCCCTCAGCCTCTGCCATGACCGGCCTTTATTGGGTTTCTCAGCACATTACATGATGGTCCTCATTTACTATGCACAGGTTGCTTTAGGTGGTTACTTTTACAGAAAACAAAGGAGCCAATGCCGCTAATCACATCACAAAAGAGGGATATTTGCAAATGAAAAGGATGAAAGTGTTTGAACCAGTTACACTTATCCATGGAAGGTTTAGCATGGATTCTAGGAAGTCACTTTGCAGTAAATGTTTGCCACTGGGGGCTGGGCCCACACCACACAGAATGGTCTTCTACAATATAATACTACTCCCAGAATCATAGACGTGCTCTAACTGATGCCACTGTTTAACAGTTCCTGGCTCTTCTCTACACTCTATCACAGGATACGTCAAATAGATGAAATATTTAAATGCAAAAATGGCACCAACAGTGAATTTGAGGAAAGCTTGAGTGAATTCCTTTATGATTTGTATTGGGAATACCATTCTAACTATAGAATTGTAACAGGGAGCAGCCAAGAGGGGGGTGCCAGAAAAGAATTTTGGGTGGGGTCCAGAGTTACAGCACCTGCGTGAGAGCTTGGAGTTGATTGGCTCCATGCCATTGGGCCACACTTGCCCAGCCTCACTATGGCAGCCCAGTAAAGCCGGGAGGATATGGCAGTCCTGGCAAGTGTAACTTGTAGGAAGAGTCGGAAATGGGGCTGCAAAGGAGGATTTAAGGACAGATGTGGCAGCCATGGTGGCGGGGGGAGCCATGGGGTTTAGGGCAGAGTGCAGACCCCCTCTTTCCCAGGTGAAAGGGAAAAACACACAGCTTTGCCAGAATGGAGATCCCTCCAGCCAGGTAGAGGAGAAAGACATGCGTTTTTAGTGGAGCGCGGACCCCTGCAGCTTTGGTAGAAGAGGCCCACTTGGCTTTGGGGTGCCCCCTTTGGCCTTGTGGCCTGGGAAGCAGGAGAGACTTTGACTGGAAAAATGGGTACAAAGAACTGTTGCCAGTGGACCGTGAAAAGGTGCCACATGACTTTGGATTAACTGGAGATCCTGCCTGGACGGTGACACAGCTGATGGTGCCAATGGCCTGAAACACAGACGTGTGCTTCTTTTCCTGAGATGTGGTACCCTGAATTAGGGCAGGGGGGAAGGAAGCACTGTGGGCGTCTGTGGTTATCTTAAAGGACTTTGATATTTTAATGGGGACATTGGGTCACTACTTGAAGTCTGTACAGCTTTAAATAAACCTTTCCTTTTCACAAATCTTTGGCATTGAGAGATGTCTTTCCAGTTGGTGGCAGACAGATGAGCCCAGTATGTATTAGTATACTGTCCTGGGGGGGCTGTTGTTCTGTAGCAGTTTTTGGCGTCCCTAGGTGGGCCAAATATTGCACCCCCCCTCCTTGGACCTCTGTTTGGTAACAGTGTAGCTCAACATTCAGAAGTCATAAAAATGACTTATAACATTACCTACATAAGTGAACATATAAAAATTATTTGAACAATAGTAACAAAATACTTTGCTCCTACTCAGTTATTTTTTATCACTGCCAGTTTTCTTTAACTCACAAAAGAAACAGTATTGTTAAAAAATATTTAAACTTCAACTTGCTCCTCTCTCACAATATTCTACCAGACCTTCATTTCTTTCAAGCATCCACATTCTGCTTCTTGTGTGTGTATGTATTTATATCTCTTCTTGTTAATCCACTCTTAATATGATTTTATTTTATGAGTATGATTTGGCAAGATATGTATTTATTATTTTCGAACCTCATGTTTAGTACTCAGTATACTCTGTGTGATCTTGGCCTCAGAGACCACACCCTGAATTTCCCAAAGTCTCTTGCCAGAGAGTTTTTCTCTTAAGATGTATCACTGGGAGGCATCTGTGGAAGACTGCAAAGAAGGAGAAGGAAGAGACAATTCTCTTTTGGTTTCCAGAGATGGCCTCCATTTCTCTACCTGCAAGAGTCAGTTGGGTCCAGTCTCAGAGTCTCCCATCACTCCTACCACCACCAGCCATCTGCACCCTATCAGGGACATCAGAACCAGGTGTACTGCATGTTGACACCCCACCCCTCACGCAGAAGTCTGGGCACCTACTGTGAGTCAGGAACATCCAGGAACCCTTACCCTGATCTTCAGAGATGAAGTGGAAACTCGTTAGTCACCACCCACCCCAAGCTCCCAGGTTTTGTGAAGCCATCTCTTCCTTCCCTTAGCTTCTCAAGCCAGCCAAGTGCTAGCTTTTCAAAAGCTCTGCTACTCATTCTCTGTGTTTGTTGTTTTTGGTGAAATACCAACCAAAGTTTCTATTTTTTTTAAATATGATCCTAACTGATTATATAAGTAGTATCAGGAGCAAGCACGGGAACCATACTTTTAAATATAGAATCCTAGAATTAGTTTTGATAATGAGAACAATTACTGGAAAGTAAAACATTTATAGCATGCAGTGGTATGAAACTACTTAGATCAACACTTGTAATTTCTCTGGGTTAAATGGTCTATTGTAGACCAAGCTTCAGGATATCAAGTGACTGTAGTGATTGACCATCCTCATATTAATGATGATGTTCAGAATGAAGAGTGGGAGGCTGGATTTGATTATTCTTAAAGGTCGACAGAAAGAAAATGGCAAGCTTAGAGTTATAAACTCTTTGACCAGTCACAGTCAAATTACCAGAGAGGTACTATTGTAGTTTTGAAATCATCGTATATATCTTATAGTGTCTAGAGAAATAGCAATGAAAATTATATTCCATATTTAATTATTTGATCAAAATTAACCATGCAAGTTCAATTCCAGTATCACAAGCTCATCCCCGGAAGGTGAACTTGTAATATTGGAATATGAAAATTTGCATGTTCTTGATAGAAGTTGAAATCCTTGAATATTCAGCTCTCTTTGAGACACTCTTACCAGTGGAAGCAGCACTTTCACCTGTGGGCAAGGAAAGGAAATTTCCCTCACTCTTGTTTAGAAAATGGCCTCATCCTAATGTATAAATTGTGTTTCAAATATTCTTTCTTTAAAAAATGGCATACCCCTGTAGACGGTGTAAGTTGGTATATCCCATCACCTACAAATACCAAGATATTGTATTGCTACATTTTGTGTAGACATAATCTTCTACCACATAACTTTAATATCCTTGAAAGCCTGGACTGAATCTTAATCGTCTTTTTTATATTCAGTTCCCGCATTATACTATATCCTCTTATTAAGGTCTGCTGGAGAAAAAGTAGCTTTTATGGCAACTGGTTAAGTAATGGTGCAATTAATTGAGATTAAAAGCTGAGAAGAAGAGAAGAGCACAGGAAAATAATACATTGTATTTAAGACACTCTGAGTGTGAAGTATCAGAAAGAAGAGTCTAACAAAGTGATATAAATATTGTTTATGAGTTAATAAATGAAAAGAATAAATAAATGACAAATGAATAAATGTGAAATACTCCAGTGGAAAATTCCCTTAGACTTCTGAGGCTACAGATTAAATAAAAAAGATTTCTTAACAAGGTAAACATATTATTCTGTGGCTGCTTTATCTTTGCAGGGCAGAATGACATACTGCAGCCTCTTAAAAAGTCTCAGAATCACTCCATGAGTAAAGTGCCTTACAATTGTTTTTTTACACAGAATTATTAGGTAAAATTGATATTCAGTGAACAGTACATATTTACCACATAGAGCACAATGTAGCACATAGATACTGAATAGAAATACTACAATGAAGAGGCTATGTATATATATCTAACAAACCACTGCTTCAATTTTTTCACTATATATTAGTATTTATTTTCTTGAGATTTATATAAAATTAACACTATATACATTCTTTTTGTCTGACTTACTTCACGCCATATATATTCATTTTGAGAATCATCCATCTTTTTTCATGTGTCAATAGTTCTCTTCATTTAAGAGTATTATTCTACTCTAGGAATATACCTAAAATATTTATGCAGTGATAAGCACCTGACCATAACTGGGTGATTTGGATAACTATCATTCTGTTAACTAATGGATGACTTGGTTATTAATTATCTTGAGATGAACATTAGGACTGCTTCCAGTTTTCAATTATTATAAATAAAACTGCAACAGATATTTGTATACAACTAGTTAAATGGACTTACATTTTTTTTTGCTTTTTTCTACAGACCTAGAAGTGAAATGGTTAGGTCATATGATAGGTCTGTGCTCAATTTTTCAAGAAGCTGACAAACATTTCTCAAACGTTATACCATTTTACATTTATACCAGTGTTACCAATGGAAGACCATCTGTCACCAGTGGGGCTCTGGTCATCTGAAGAAAAAATAAGTTCCTGAGATCCACAAAGGAGGATGTGCCTCTGCAGTATGGTTTATTGATTATGCACAGTTAAGGGGGTCCACTCCTGATTTCTCAATGTCCCATCTCTGTCCATCTCACTATGGAAAAAGTCCAATCTGACTTCAGTAGGTACAGGATGAAGACTGCTTCCCAGAGTTCAGGCCGCACGTCATGGCACAGTCCGGTCCAGTTAGCTTAACGTGTATTTCTAGCTGAAGTCCATTCCAGGCTCCCTTCTGGAGCTTGCGTGTGGAGCTGCACGCTCATGGGCTGTGTGGCTGTTAATGGAGCACGGCGATGGAGAAAGGGTGCGTGAATACACAGGGTGAGTACCGGTCACCCAAGCGAAAAAGAGGGAATCTTTGTTCCTCTGGAATTATATTAGCTTGGACCTTTTCAAAATGACCAATCGACCTCCCAAACTTTCAGGTACTTCAAGCGATTCTCTCTTCCAACCAATCCCTTCTCTCCCCGTGTGGGACTGATATAGGCCTCTCTGGTTCAGCACCTCCCCCTGCACCGTGTTGATCTCCCTTGTGCAGGTGCCTGCATTTCCTTACTTCCACCTGGACACTGGGTACCAGAGGTGGAAAAGAAGAATGGCCAATACTCTTGGTAGAAAAATACTGTAATCCCCTAAATTATGAAGGTTTTTCTTCCTGGCTAGCAAGCAGGTGTATGCTTTCCAGTTTATCAAACTCAACCGATATTTCCCTTTGCTCCCTTTCCTGGGTAAACAATGCCAGTAACACCAGCAGCACATGAGACTCAAAGTGAACAATTTGTCCAAAACATAGAATCATAACACGAAGAAAAATTCACATAGATATTATATATTTAGAATTGTATTTTTTCTCCCATTTGTGTTATTTTCTCACATTCCTATCCATGCTATAATTCCTTTTAATTGAGCATCTCACAATTCCTGGTTCACTTTTCATAGCATTTCCTTTCTTGCGTGTAGGACCCAGTTGTCCTGTGCTCTAAGCTGGTTTATAGAGTGATTCTTCCTAGTCGTCTTTCTTCCAGAGGCACAGACAGCAGCATACACATGCTTCCCAGAGAGCTGGCACTTAATCTTGTCAGTCAGAGAGTATTTTTGGAACAGGATTTTCAATTTCCAAATATTTTTATTATAGATGGGATCTTCCTCCTCTGTGGTTTATTAAACTGCCCTGGATAGCTGCCTGTTCCTATTCAGACTTCTTATGTAAATTTCCTCATATGATCTTACAGTTCCCCCATTACTTAAATATTAAAAATTGCCTTAGTGTCATTCCAACTAATTACCAATACATATTAATTAACAATAACCAATAATAACTCTCAACTGAGAAATAGGCTCGAATTTTAGAAACCCCCAGTTTGTTTTTCTTTGGCCAAATCCTGAATATTTTTCACTCTTTTTGCCAATATCAACATTACCATGAGCACTGATATTTTATCTCTTGGCTGAGCTCAAAAACGTCTTTAGTGAGAAAGAGCTGTTTTCTCACCCCAGGAAACTTGCCATGACTATGTCTCTTTTTGCACTCCCTGTGTGGGTCAGTACATTTTGTAAAAAATTATAGCACCTCCTGTATTATAAACTAAATATGTATAAGTTTGCCTTCCATTATTATGGTAAGCCTCATCATGGTAGGTCGAGGTTCATTCGATTTTTTTACTTTCTTGATGGAGACTCAGTTCACATATCATCTTTTCAGGTGTCACGTGTGTGATATCTGCTTTCCTGATTCCAGGACTTGTGAGACTTAGGCATCTAAGAGGCAATATTAAATAATTTATAGGTCCATGAATCTATAAGAAATCTTTTCAAAACTATTAAGCCATATCTTTATTGATTCTCAACTAATATGGGCTTGTGTTGAATGCCTTCTTTTAAGTAATGTCTTGACAGAGAATCTGAACATGGTGATCTTCTTTTTTCATTAGACAAAATTTCTTCATGATATGCAGTAGTCTATGACTATGGATGCAAGTCACAACTTTATATTATCATGAATACATTTCAAGTGTATATTTGCCTTGAACATAAATAATGTGAATAAGCTAGAAATTAGTATTCATTCTCTTCATAATTATTGACACATTCTACAGACCTTATTCTGTTTTATTCATACCAGTTTTCTGAGGCAAATAATGCAGGAAAAGAATCACCTCCAGTTACAACCATTCAGGCTACACCTTATGCAAAAGTTGCCAGCGAGAAGCACATATCCATCAATCATAAAAATCAATAAGGAAGTTATAAAACTAAGAGCATGCCTGTAAGCAATAAAAATACTAAATAATGGTGTGGCAATTAGGTCTTCTGCCTTCCCTCACAACCAATATCTACTTGTGAAACCCAAAACGAACTCAGTAAGATCACCTTTGAAATATTCAGAGTGGATATAATACCAGAGCATTCAGAAATGAAGAGTTGGATTTGAATAGCAGTGCTGACTGTGATCTTAGTCATGGGCTACCACCTTTAAAAAGAGGCTGCACATTGTCAAAGAACATAGGAAAGGTATTATTCCTAATATAATATACATTTCTCCTCCTCCAACATACTCTATCAGTTGGTAATAGACGTGTTTGCTTTAAAGTTCCTCTTTTATGTTGCTTGTGTTCCCTAGAAGGTTCATTGTAATTGTTGTTTTCTAGGATGAGTGAGTTAATATCAGACAGTAGAAGTCCACTTAGGTTAATTGACCTTAGGGAGGATAAACAGAGTGAAATGTGGTTATGGTGGGTATAATGCACGCCTAGGGTCTTAGGAAAGAGACAGGTGCCTGGATGTGGGGGCACACAAAAAAGTCAAACTTTACTAAATTTGTTACAAACCTGTCAATAGACTAACCCTAATGTATGCAGAATGTGTCTTGCTCTGTAACCATTGTGATTTCATCAATTGCATCCTATCACCTTTTGGCTTCTGGTCAAGTTCAATCACTGAGAGACAAGGGTAGGAGATTCAAGAGCAGAAGGGAACAAAGAGAATTTTTGTCGGCTTTCTCCCTGATTTACTCTGTGATTACAGAAAAAGCTGAATTTCTTCACCAAATGGATCCCTTTCAATAACTTCAGCTGTCATTGGGCTCTAGAAACTTTCTCTTTACACCATTACCTTAAGGATGGTGATTGTGTTTTAGTCCTTGGATACTTCAGCATCCCTTCCTAGTTCTCCTTTTATAAAGTTTTCTTATTCCTGTTCACACTCCAGTAAAGACTTACCTTATTAAAAATGAGTTTCTTTCATTTTACTTCATAACCTCAGTCTCTCCTGTCATTTATGGCCCATTTGATTTCTGAAAAATGCCTTTTCTTAGGAAGGGTCATATGCAAAGTTGATGGATGCGTAAGGATCTAAAGAATGTGAAGTAATTATCCCTGACATCCTATTTTCTGGAAATTGTGGGTCCCTTCGGACTACAACTTTTCATACTCACTGTTCCTTCAACCATCTCTATTCACTTCCTTTCTCATTTTCATTCTGATTCCCCTAATCTTTTATTTTTATCATCATTAGTCATAGATTGTTCATCTCATTGTAACTCCATTGTCATTTTCTCCATCCTCTGATGAATATACCATTCTCTGCTTAAGGACAACTGTATGTGGTAGAACAGGCATTGAGAAGACGCACCTTCAAAATTTGCTTGCCCACTTATTTATTGGTTTGGGACCTCAATACGCTGATTTGTCTTAGAGAACTGCTCTCTTTTCTGTATCACAACAGTACTGAAAGCAGCCCTGCTTGCCTCAGAGTTGGTATAAGGACCAAGGAAGTCATATAAGTGAGAGTGCTTTGAAAACTCCAAAGTAATATCTAAACATAAAGTATTTTATCTGATCATTTAGTGGCTAAAATGAACTCTTTTATTACCATTTGTGATGTGTCACTTACGAATGTTGGGAAAATGGTGCTCAGAAAGTTGCAATGACATTTTATGCATAATCATTTGAAATTTAAATAGAAAAACATTTTCTCCTAGAAAAGGGAAACAAAAAGAGTAGCTGAAATTAGGAACAATATCTTGCATACTCAAATCCCATTACAATAAAGTGAATGGAAAATAATTTTAACAGAATAAAATAAAATCTAATGTTAACACATAAAATCATCTTTACCCAAATTATATGATCTTATATTTTGGGTTTTAGTCATCTTTTTATTGATCTTTGTATTTTTATATCTTTTTTCTTTCCTATTTTCCCCAGTGTTGGAACAGAGCCATTTTCAGCAATTTCTATAAAAGAGAAAAATCCTAAAGATGTTTGTCAAGATTTTTTACTTTTACTTAAATGAAATATGTACTTTATGCTTATTTCTTTAAAAAAAGGTCAAGTCAATCCATAATGTAATTTTTAAAGATTTTATTTATTTATTTTTAGAGAGAGGGGAAGAGAGAAAGAAAGAGATAGAAGCAATATCAATGTGTGGTTGACCCTCACGTGGCCCCCACTGGGGACCTGGCCCAAAATCCAGGCATATGCCCTGATTGGGAATCTAATCGGTGACACTTTGGTTCACAGCCCATGCTCAATCCACTGGGCTACACCAACTAGGGCTATAAATGCATTTTTGTAACTTCAATTTCAATATGTGTATTATAAGAATAAGAATATACATAACTTTTTGTTGAATGTGCAAGCCTGCCATGAAGAAATGTATTCCCTTTACATACTTTTGGAATAAAATATGACGAGGACTCTTTCTTTATATATATTATGTAAGACTTACACAAAACTCTCTTGATGGAAAGAAATGTCCTCAGAAATTACACTCAGTATGTTTTCATTGATATTCAGATTGCATGTTGAAGTGACATTGTAATTCCTGTTAACTAAGCTATCTTTATTTTAATAAAACAAAAAATGATTCTGTCCTCTTTCTTTTCTAATGAGGTATTAAAAAGTTTTCCCCATCATGTCTCAGACATCTTTTGTCTTTTTTTACAACATTTAGTGATCATAATCAAGTGGAAACATCTTTTCTGCAATGGTTTTAACAAAGAAGAGAGTTAACCTCCACTAAAGTGTTCTATCTTGGTTTGTCACAAAAAGATCAATTTGAAAACTGGCTTGCTCAAGTGACAGCATCCATCAATTTCAGAATACCAGTGATGTCTTCTGGAATCATTAATAGTATGGCCACATTAGTTGTAAAAACTAAAACAGTTAAAAACATTGAACAAGATTTCAGGAAGGCATTAGCAAAGCATAAAAATGCTATTTCATTGTACTTTTAGAAGTGTGTTTTTCAAACCAAAAGTGTAATTTCTGACCTCATAAAAAAGCAAGTATTCTATTTTGTATTCATCATCTGAAAGAAATAGTGATAATTAACTGTAAACACCAAGATAGCAGCTAATGATATGTACTGAGACCAGGCAGCTAATGTGGAAATAAATTGAACCAAAGACAGGCATTTCTACAATCCAATTGTGATCTTTTTTTTCTTAGAAAAATGTTAATAAGATCTGCAATATAATAAAAATTGCTAATTACTTGATGAAGGATTATATCTCATGATGATTCATTGTTTGAGAAATGGCATATGTTCTTTAAAATTTTAAATTTACTTCTGAGAACTGTTAAGCTATCTTTGTGCTTTTGAGTTATAATTATGTAGCTACAAAGTTTATATATATATATATATATATATATATATATATATATATACACACTCATGATAGCATAACAATATTGTTCTAAATTTACTCAAACTATCATTTTTCAAAAAGATACTGTTGAGATATTCAAGGCTATGTTCCCTTTGTGGCTGGTGAATAAAAAATTTATATCATGGGGAATTTGAATTTTCCATGAGAAGGACTTGAGGTAATACTTATATCAGTAACTAGAAAGAGTAATTTTTGAAAAAAAAAACACAGGAATTAGATCTTTCAGTCATCCATAAGTGATCCCATTCTTTAACAATCATCTAATGGTTATTTTTTTTAACATTTTATTTATTTATCTTTAGAGGGGAAGGGAAGGAGAGAGGGAGAGAAATATCAATGTATGGTTTCTTCTGGTGCACCCCTTACTGGGAACTGGCCCCTGCTGGGAACTGGCCTGCAAACCAGAAATGTGCCCTGACTGGGAATCAAACCACAATCGTCTGGTTTGCAGTCCCGCACTCAATCCACTAAGCTACACCAGCCAGGGCTAATGGTTATTTTTTAATAGATTTTATTTTTAGAGCAATTTCAGGTTTATGTTCATACTAAGGTAAAGGTACAAAGATTTATTTTTTTTCTTTTTTAAAGATTTTATTTATTCCCCTTCCGCCAAGATGGAGGCGTAGGTGGAAACACTTTGCTTCCTTGCACAACCAAATCTAAAAACAATAAAGTTTTAACAATAATAAACATAACCAAACCACAGAAAATCAAACAATACGGAGTCCGAAAATAAGGAACCGCTAAACTGGTGAGAGGGGCGAAGCCAGCAGCGGAGGGAGTCAGGCAACAATGATCCCCCAACCCAGGCAGCGTGCAGGCAGCCGAGGGCACCGATCCCAGGTGCGGGGTAGCTACGGGAGGTCCCAGGGAAGGCAGGACGTGGCTGACTGTCTGCGGTCCCACATTTGCACTCAGATAAACCAGTGAAGAGACGTGCATTAAGACAGACTGCACAGGTCCCTGCACAGGGTGGCAGGCCCCCACATTTGCACTCAGATAAACAGGCAGGGGCAAGCAGAGAGGACTGCCATTGCTCCCTCTCTGACCCCGCCTCCACATACAGTGTCACAAACCAGCACCTGGGTGGCCCCACCCTGGTGAACACTTAAGGCGCCTCTCCTCATATGTAACAGGCGCAGACAAATCAAAACACGGGTCAAGAACAACTCAGAGCCCCAGAGCCAATAAATCTAAGTGATGAAGAAATAGCCAAACTTTCAGATGCACAGTTCAAAACACTGGTGATCAGGATGCTCACAGAACTGGTTGATTTTAGTCACAAATTAGAGGAACATATGAAGGCTAAACTAATTGAAATAAATGGAAATGTACAGAAAACCAATAGTAATGGAAAGAAAACTGGGACTCAAATCAAGGGAGCAGACCAGAAGGAAGGGAAAAAATGACCAAACAGAAAAGGATGAAGAAACAAGAATTCAAAAAACTGAGGAGAGGCTTAGGAACCTCCAGGACATCTTCAAACATTCCAACATCCAAGTTATAGGGGTACCAGAAGGGGAAGAGGAACAGTCACAAGTGGAAACCTTATTTGAACAAATAATAAAAGAGAACTTCCCCGTTCTGGCAAAGGAAATAGACTTCCAGGAAATCCAGGAAGCTCAGAGAGTCCCAAAGAAGTTGGACCCAAGAAGGAACACACCAAGGCACATCATCAGTACATTAGCCAAAATTAAAATGAAGGAGAGAATCCTAGAAGCAGCAAGAGATAAGGGGACAGTCACCTACAAAGGAGTTCCCATCAGATTGTCAGCGGATTTCTCAAAAGAGACCTTACAGGCAAGAAGGGGCTGGAAAGAAATATTCCAAGTCATGAAAACCAAAGACCTACAACCAAGATTGCTCTATCCAGCAAAGTTTTCATTTAGAATGGAAGGACATATAAAGTGCTTCTCAGATAAGATCAAATTCAAGGAGTTCATCATCACCAAGCCCTATTATATGAAATGTTAAAGGGACTTACCTAAGAAAAAGAAGATAAAAAAGATGAACAGTGAAAGGACAGCAAACTCACAGTTATCAACAACCACACCTAAAATAAAAGCAAACTAAGAAGACAGCTAGATCAGGAGTCAACCATAGAAATGAAGATCACATGGAGGGTTAGCAACAGGGGAGTGGGAGAAGGAGAAGGGGGGAGAGGGTACAGAAAATAAGAGGGTACAGACAGTAGATAGAAAATAGATAGGGGGAGGGTAAGAATAGTAGGGGAAATACAGAATCTAAAGAACTTGAGACATGTGTTCATGAACTAAAGGGGGGTATGGCAGGGGATGGGTGTGCGGGGTGGAGGGGAACAGAGGGGGGAATAGAACAAATGTAATGGCATAATTAATAAAATAAAAAATATATTAAATAAATAAACAAATAAAAGATTTTATTTATTTATTTTTAGAGATAGGGGAAGAGAGGAAGAGAAACATCAATGTGGGGTTACCTCTCCTGCACCCTCTACCGGGGACCTGGACAGCAACCCAGGCATGTGTCCTGACTGGGAATCCAACCACCAACACTTTGGTTTGCTAGCCAGCACTCAATCCACTGAGCCACACCAGCCAGGGCTTCAGAGATTTCTTACTCCCATGATATACTCCCATGCCCCTGCACATGCATACCAGAGGATGCACAATATCCTTTACCAGAATGGTACGCTTATTACTTTAATTGATATGCTTATATTGATATACCATTATTACCCAGAGTAAATAGTTTATATTAGGTCTTGCTCTTGTTCTTATACATTCTATGGGTTTGAATAAATGTATAACAATGGGTGTTCATGTCTTTTCATGGCTTGATCTCTTCTTTTTTTAACATGGATAAAATTTCACACATGCATGTACCACAGACTCTCCATCCATTTACCTATGTCATTTCCAAAGTTGGAATGACCTCTAGATTGATTCCAACTTTGGCCATTATGAATAAGGCTGCTGTAAAAAGATGTGTGCAGGTTTTAGGATAAACACATGATTTTAATTTTTTTTAGTAAACACCATGGGGTGCAATTATGTACGGTAAGAACATGTTCAGTTTTGTAAGAAACTCCCAAACTCTCTTCCAAAGAAACTCTACCCTTTTGAATTCCAATCAGCAATGAAATTCCCTCCTGTTGCTCTACATTCCCAATATCATTTGACTTTGTTTCTGTTCTGCACTTTGGCTACTCTAACAGTCCTGTTGTGATTTGTTGTTTGTATCTACATTTCCCTGTTGACATAGAGTGTGGAGCACCTTTTAACATGTACATTTGCCATCGATACATCTTCTTTGGTGAAGTGCCTGTTGAAGTCTGTGGCCCATTTATTAATAGAATTGTTTTTTTGCATGAGTTTTTGGATGAGTTTTAAGAGTTCTTTGCATATTTCAGATAACAGTCATTTATCAGACATGTCTTTTGCAAGACAAGTCTGTGGCTTGTCTCTTCATTCTCTTGACAGAGTCTTTTGCAGAGCAGACATTCTTAATTTTAGCAAGTCCAATTTCTTAATTATTTTATCCTGAATTAGGTCTTTGGTGTATCTAAAAAGTCATTGAGAATCCTAAGGTCATCTTAATTTTTCTCCTATGTTGTCATTTAGAAGTTTTATAGTATTACATTTGACATTTAGGTTTGATTCAATTTGGGATGATTACTGCTAAGGGTGTAAGATCTCTGTCTGTGAATGCACACATGTTCCATTGTATTACTTTTGCTATTTTGCCAAGCATCGGTTGACTCTATTTTATGTTTTTTATTCTCTGGGATCCTTTTTCAGTTCTGATCTATTAGTCTATTCTTCTACCAGTACCATGCTCCCTTATAATGGTAACTTTATAGCAAATTTTGAAGTTGGGCAGGTCATTCCTTCCACAATGCTCTTGCTCTTCAAGAGCTTATTGGCTATTGCCTCTCCATATAAACTTTAGCGTAAGTTTGTAAACAACTATCTATAAAGTAACTTGCTATGGTTTGGGTTGAAGTTATATTGAGTCTCTAGATTAAATGACATTTGACAGTATTGAGTCTTCCTAGCAACAAACATGTATTAATACTGAATTACTGATTTAATAATGAATTACTATATTAATATTGAATTCTGGTGTGATATTGAAAAGTACTGAGGAGGGAGGATGTCTTTGCCAGTTACAAAAATTAGTAAGAAAGCTCTGAGTTTTCATAATTAAAGATGATGTAAAGTATAGGTCTTTTGTAGACTTTCTTTATCAAGTTGAGGAAGTTCTCTTGTATTCCTAGTTTATTGATAGTTTTGATCATGGATAGGTGTTGGATTTCTCAACTTTTTTTTTGCCTACATGATAAGATTTTCTGAATTTTTAATTTTTGATATGATATATTACATTAATTAATTTTCAAATATCAAACAAGCCTTGCATCTGGGTTAAATTCAATTAGTAATGGTATACAATTCTTTTTATACATCATTAGATTTGATGCATTTATATTTTATTGAAAATGTTTGCATTTATATTATGAGACATTGATCTTTAATTTTCATTTCTTCTAACATTTTTGTCTGGTTTTGATATTGAGATAATGCTGGCCTCATAGAATGAGTTAAGATGTGTTTCTTCTACTTATCTCTTCTGAATGGGATTATATAGATTGGTAAAATGTCTTCTTTAAATCTTTAGTAGAATTCATAAATGAATCCATCTGTGCCTGGTGTTTTTGTTTTAAAAAGTATTGATTTGATTTTTTAAAATTTAGTATAGCCTATTCAGATTTTCTATTTTATTTTGTGTGAATTTTAAAAGATAATCTCTTTTAAGAAATTGGTCCACTTCATCTAGGTTATCAAATTTGTGGGAATACAGTTTCTCATAATATTCCTTTATTATTTTTAATGCCTATGGGATCTCTAAAAATGCCTCTTTTTCATTTCTGATACTCATGTAACTATGCAGCATGGGGCTGAGCAGCTTGTTGCCTTGATACATGACCCAAAGATTTGTGTTGAAGGAAACAGGTTTTTATTAACAGGGTTCCACTTTTGAGGGGGCTGAGAACACCCCTGCTATGGGCCCTTCTCTCCAACAAGACCCAGAACTTCTCTTGCTCCCCAAAAGATTACAAGCCAAAACCACCCCTAGAAGTTCCCCATTTCCTAATCTGTCCTTTTGGAGCTTAGGTCAGCCACACAAACAGATCTCCATCCTGTCTGGAGTGTGCACTTGTGGGTTCAGGGTTGCCATCTCTCGCAGCAGCTTTCTCAAAACCTGGGATGTGCTGCTGTCAGGCTGTGTGCAGCAGTCCAGGCTCCATGTGCCATGCTGCACTGGATAGCAGTGTCCCAGAGGCTGGAGCCCAGCAAGGCACACATCCCAGCATAGGACCCTGCCTCCAGGAGTGGGCTTCCAACCATGTGGAGTGCAAGCCCCTGGATGGCCTGGAAACTGCTGGTCCAATGAATGCTTCTGTCCTCCTAGGAGGCAACAGCCAGAGACCCAGAGCATCCAAGCACACCTGCGACCTAAAATCCAGTTTAGAGTCCAAAGCCAAGAGAGCCTGCACCAAGTGCCAGAAGCAAGCGAGTCAGTTTCTCCCTACCTATGTTAAAAAGTTTTCTCTCACAGAATCACTTGCACTCCAGAAACCAGTAGGAGTGGCCAACTGTCCAAACAATGGGGGCTACTGCTGGCTATATTTGCCTTTGTCCCAACTCCTGAGAACCTGCTAGCAACAAATCATCTCCCAGATTCCCTCCCTGATGGGGGGATGTTTGTTAGGGTTCTGCCTGCTAGCTGCATTTGTTATGCAATGCCTTCAGCATTGTGCCTTCTTCTGTAGAAGGCATTGTAGACTCCACTCTGTCTTGGAGAAGACAGTTTTCATCTGCAGCCTGGACAGCTTTCCCCACCCTCTGCCCTTCCTGGCAAGAGGGGCAGTTGGATTTTGGATCCTCCTGCCTAAATGGGGTCCCTTGCTTTCTAAGGACCTTTGCTCCAACCTACCCCATTACATTAGTACTTTGTGTCCTCTCTCTTTCTCTTTTTCAGCATAGTTTTATGATTCTTTTCACATCATATTTTCTTTTTTCGTAGAGTGCTAATATAACTTCATTATAAATTTGATTCCTTATACAATTAAATGCACATCAAAAGAATGGGTTCATACACAAAACTAGATCTAATACAATATTTTAAGAGATTCTTATTTTTATATCAAAGCCATTATTTAGAAAGATGATCTTTTTCATGGTTGAGTTTATTTTGTTAATTTATTTAATGATTCTTTCTCTTTCTAAATGAAAACATTTAGTGAACATTTGTTATGGTCCATTTACAGGGACAGGCACTGAGGATACCTCAATAAATGATGCATGATTCTGGCACGAGGGATTTGCACTGAAGAGGAAACACAAACATGCTAGCATGTACCGTATTCCCATTCATTTACCAAGAGTGACATGTGGATGATTCATTTCCACAGTAGCCATCTTTACTAGTAAATCCATGTTTCTGTCTCAACAAGATGTTCACAAGCCAGTGTGGGAAATATATATATATATATATATATATATATATATATATATATACCTTAGTCAGAAACAAACACAACAAAAGTAAAACTTAGGGTATATTCAAGTGAGAAGAGCACTAATTCAGTTTGATAAAAATAAAATTAAAGAAAATAATCTGTCATCTCTAAAAAAAACCAGATGCAAATATATAGAAAGTCTTATTTTTGTAGATCAACTTTTAGTTTAGGTTCTTTCTAAAGTAAACTTCTCATGTTTATTTTCAAATGGTCCAATTATACCATAAAGTATCCCACTTGGAATTCAAAACATTATAATAAACTGGTTAGATCACTATCATTTTAGTCAATGATTTTCATTCCAGAAAGTGTTGTTGTAACTACTAGTGGGAGATAAAGGTATATAAGAGGAAACAAATTCCCATAGAGCATTATTATCTTTTACCTTACTTTTTAAAATGTTTTCTTTTTTAACTACATTTGGCAAAACACAGGCACTGTAAGTCCAGAACATTTAGAATGTGTGTTTTGATTTTTTTCTTAAAATCATCTGTACCCTCATAGCCCCACGATAAATAAATATAAAGCTTTTTAGGGATTTACTGATGTAATGGATCCATTTGATGTTTCTGTGTATTCTTCTGACTTTGAAGAAGAAAAATGTATTCCATCTTCAGAAAATATGTGCATTTTTATTCATAGAGAAACTTCAGTCTGCTTTAAATATAAAGATACAACATAAATAAAATGTATAAATTTCACATGAGTGTACAGAAAATGACATCTTAATTGTTTTGAAGTGGATCAGGACCAAGTATTATAGTTTCAGTTATTCAAAAGTACTAGTACCACTAAGAGTTGAAATGATTCAACTGCTTTTCAAAAGTAATGGAAGAGAGAGCTCTTGGATCTTTTTTTTTAAATGGTTTATTTTCACTTTCTCTCCCTCTTTTTAAGATTTTATTTATTTACTTTTAGAGAGAGGGAAGGAAAGAAGAAAGAGAGGGAGAAGAACATTAATGTGTGGTTGCCTCTCATGTGTCTGCTACTGGGGACCTGGCCCACAACCCACACATATGCCCTGACTGGGAATCAAACTGGTGATGCTTTGGTTCATAGCCCTCGCTCAGTCCATTAAGCTACACTAAGTAGGCCCCCTTGTATCTTTGTTTCCCTTTATTCCAATGAATTATAAAAAGCTGTACAGGCATGTCTTGATGGTATTGAGGTTCAGTTCCCGGCCACTGCAATAAAGTGGGTATCACAATACAGTGCTACTGGAGGGTCTTAGGGTCAATTTTTAAAAATGAAACATCTGTGAAGTAGAGCATGCAAAAGCAAGCTATGCCTACATTTAGGAAGAAATGAAGGATCATATGCATCTTTCACTTATCTGTAATTTTCATTTCATAAAAAATGTAATTGCATTAAAATTACACAATTAAATGTGAGATTTTTCTAAGTAGATTAACATTATAGTGCTTAATGATAATTGGCTGAGCAACAGAATGATAGATAATTAGTAATTTTATTTTATCTAAATATATTTTAATTTTAGATAGTTTGTAATCAGTAAAAATAATACTTTGCTTGTTTAGTATTAAATGACAACTATTATGAATGTTTACTATGTTACAGACATTTTTCTAGATTCCATACACGTGTTTCTTCATCACATTAACCTACTATAATCAGTACTATTAGAATCTCCACTTAAGAGTCATAAAAATTAAAATCTTTTTCTCCTTCCCTTCCCAACAATTTCAGGCCCCCAATCAGTTTAACTGTGCACCTATTAGGATAATGGAGGTACAAAGCTAAAACATAAGGCAGAAAATACAATTTTATGAACTGGAAAATAAAGTTGGTGTTAAAATCATGAAATCAGAATGTATTTATTTCGAAACTCTTACTAATAATTATTTGATGTATACTGGGCTGAACAGTTTCCTGCAAATATTCATGTCCACATGAAACTTATGAATGGTACCTTATATAGAAGTGGGATTTGATTACTTTGCAAAAGTAATCAAATTAAAAAGAGGTCATGCCAGCCTTGGCTAGTGTGGCTCAGTGGATTGAGTGCCAGCTGACCAGTGAACCAAAGGGTTGCACTCTTGATTCCCAGTCAGCGCACACGTATGGGTTGCAGGCCAGGTTCCCAGTAGGGGGCGCGCTAGAGACACTCACACAATGATGTTTCTCTCTTTCTCCATCCTCTCCCCTCTGTCTAAAAATAAGTAAGTAAAATCTTTTAAAAAAGAGTCATACTGGATTACAGTGAGCCCTAACCCAGTGACTGGTGTTCTTGCAAGAAGGTGGATAATTGAAGGAAGAAATACACAGGGAGAACATCACGTGATGTTGAAGGCAGAGATTACTCTGCCAGAAGCCAAAAATACCAAAGATCACTGGCAACCCTCAGGAACTAGCAATGGGGCTTAAAACAGACTCTCCTACTGAGCTCCTAAGAAGAAACCAACCCTGATGATAATTTGATTTTGAATTTCTAGCCTCCAGAACTGTGAGGGAATACATTTCTGTTGTTTAAACCTAGGTTTGTGTTAATTTGTTACGGCAGCCACTTGAGTCTAATATACCACATCTCTTAAATTAAAGAGGCTGAATTTCCTCCATCTGTCCCCACAACTGATCTGTGACCTAATTCTTTCCCTGTCCATAGATGGTATTTTAGCCATGTTCTTCTTAAATGTAACAATGCCCTCATTTACAATAATTGAAGCTCTACCTAGGCTATTGTAATAATAAAATACTTAAAATTAATGACAGTGAATTGTCTTCTCTTGTGTCTGTTATAGGCTGGGAAGCTTGCATGGTGGCCTAAGGCAGAGTTAGCTTCTTTTTCCTACCATTCTCTTTTGTATCTTTTTCCCAATTCACTGTTTAATTTACAGACAACTCAATCACAGAGACATAAAAACAAAGGACACCATGTATAGTGCTTTGTGAGATGTGCCTTCCTCCACCCTCTCTCTGGTGGCATCCCTTACTGTGCTAATTAGACATCACACTCCTCCCACTCTCACTCCCTTCTGGGAAACCACAAATGCAACTCTTCCAGGGGCAGCCATATCTTCTCCAGATGGAATTTTATGACTCCATTGCTGAGGCCTTGGCTTCCTGGGCTCCTTGAAGTGCTAGGTCAATTTATAACTT
The DNA here is from genome assembly GCF_021234435.1 of Artibeus jamaicensis. Classification (NCBI taxonomy): domain Eukaryota; kingdom Metazoa; phylum Chordata; class Mammalia; order Chiroptera; family Phyllostomidae; genus Artibeus; species Artibeus jamaicensis. The sequence continues at coordinate 7,203,953 of NW_026521954.1, forward strand.
CGGGTAAAGACTGCTGGGTAGACACTCATAGGAAAGCTGCAACCAACTGCCTTGTTCATGGCCCATTTTTGATCTATAGAATGCGAGCTTTTTCAAACTGCCATTATATATGGAAACATGGGTGATAACTAGTGATTCCTATGACCGTCTGAATTCCGGTCATCCTGAAGTAACCATCTAGCCGCAGTCCCTCAAAGAATCTATATGCCTCCCAAACTTAATAGGATATACATGACTCTCTCTGATTTATCACTTTGAAACCCCTGCATTGTCCTCGATCTTAAATAAATCGGTAATGCGTAAATTACTGGAAAGTCCCTCCAAAGAGATAGTTTCTCCTTGAACTTGAGATTTCTAAATGCTGGGAGAATGAGTACTTTAATCTCTAAACATGTCATGCACACATTAGAATCTGGGGTACATGGTAAATGGTAGCTATTAGATTAATTTCTGCACCCAGGATCTCTGCTAAAACTCTCAAATAATATAAAATTACCACATTAAATATTTTGATAGATTTGGTGGGGCAAAAGTATTTACAGAGTAGGTCATGTGGAAAATAATACAATAATTAATAAATAATACAGGTAAACTGTGTTTCATGTATTCAGAACTGTAAACCTACTTTCGTTCCACACTGTAGTGTTTTCTTCCTTGTGTCTTCCCTCTCCAACTCACACGAACTTTTTTTTTAAAGTTTTTTTAGTTTAATTATTTAATACACTGACAAGTTGTCATATATTTGTAGCATAATTTAACTAAAAGCTTATCACATTGAATGAAATTCTATGCAGCATAGAGAAAGGAGCTCCTTCCCTTTTTATAGCATGGATGGAACTGGAAAGCATTATGCTAAGCGAAATAAGCCTGGAGGTGAAAGACAAATACCACACGATCTCACCTTTAACAAGAACCTAATCAACAAAACAAACAAACAAGCAAAATATAACCAAAGACACTGAAATAGAGAACAGGCTGACAGGGACCAGAGGGGAGAGGGGAGGGAATTTCAGGGGAAAAGGGGAAGGGTTTATAGGAACAAATATAAAGGACACAAGGACAAAAACAAGCGGGGGTGGAATGGGAGGGAGGGAGGGGGGCTGGAGGGGTGAGCTGGGATGGGAGTAAAAGGTAGAAAACTATACTTGAACAAAAATTAAAATAAAAAAAATAAAAGCTTATCACAAAAATATATCATCTCTATTCATGTATTTTTACCTCTGTCATATGGGTATTCAGAAAGGTGAATAGCTGCATGTGTAGGTGAGGGTTTATGATTTGTTCATTTTTTAAATGTTTAAAATAGATTAATACTTCTTGTATTAGCCTAGTTACAAAGGTTTTGTAAGCTTTGTGGGATTAATTGCATAGCATGTTTTTGTCCTCTTCAAGCATATTTAAAATCAAATTATGTATGACTGTAGGTGCATATTCCCTTTGGTAGTGAGCATCCTGAATCTCTAGTGCCTCATCCACTGCCTAGGGCACAGAAGACAAGCAGTAATTAATAGCCCAATGTCAGGAACCTGGAGAGAGAGCAGGGTTCTCCTCCTGCAAGAATAAGGAGAGTCTGTGAGGATTCTAATGGATTCAGGGACCTATTAGATTAATCAAATGTTTTAGCTAATGAGAAATGAGCAAACCCAGAGAGGCTCTTTTCTGGATCTGGCATGGTGTACAGAGAAGGAAGGCCAACATAAAATAACTTTTGTAGTTAATAAACTGATTGAAATTTAGATTTTCATAATAAAGGATGCGGTCAAAATCCTGTGAGGTTTTACTAGGTTCCCTTGTGTGAGTATACATAGAATGCTATGGATGAGACACCAAGTTCAAAATCAACATGGTCATGTCTGAGGTGTCACATTCCTGCCTCTCACTGACTTCATGTCCTCTTTTCAATGAAAAATTAGTGATACTAAAACACCCCAAATGTATACATATATAAATTCAAATTATATTGATGTATATATTTTAATTTTTAAAATTATATCAATATATATTATAATTGGATAAATACAATATTAACTGTATATATTTAATGTTAACGTGACTATAAACATATTATATAGAATGCATGTTTTCATGTATACATATGTATAAAGATGGCTATATGCTTTGCACTTTGGTTATTGTGACAATCATATCAATAATAATAATTACAATTAAAGCTTACTGAATTCTTTATTCTTGGCAGGATGGTTTTGAGAACATTATATAATTGACTTCATTTAACATTTACAGAAAATCAAAGAGTTAGACATATTATTACAGTAGTCCCACCTTATCCATGTGGCATATATTTCAGGACCCCTAGTGATGTCTAAAACCATGAATGGCACTGACCCCATATAAACTATGTTTTGTATTATATATATCTATGACAAATTTATTTATAAGTTATACACAGTAAGAGATTAACAAGAATATTATAAGACAGAACAATTATTATGCTATGATAAAAATTATGTGAATGTGGTCTCTTTTTGTTTTCGATACGCAAGATGGCTACTCAGTGACAGAGGGCAGGGAGCATACACGGCATGAATATGTTGGACAAAAAGATGATTTATGTCTCATGTGGGTTGGAGAGGGACAGCACAAGATTCCATCATGATATTCAGAAAAGCATGTGGTTAAAATTTATGAAGTGTTTATTTCTGGAACTTTTCATTTAATATTTTTGGACTGTGGTTGAACAAGGTTCACAGGAACTATGAAACGCAAAATCGCAGTGATGGGGGGGCACTGCTGTGTCATTTCCATCTTGTCAACAAGGAAACTGAGGCACAGAGAAGATGTGTTTCTTGCCCAGGGCTAAACAGTCTGTAAAGTGATAAAGCCAGAATTTTCATTTTTATTACACTGACTTCAGAATTGATGTTTTTGCCTATCATACTATACTGTCTTTCTGAAAAAGTCATATTAAAATTTACAAAGAAAATTTAAATTCTATAAACCTCAGCCATATCAACATTTCTATATATATAAGGCAAATTCCTTAGTTTTTATATTTTTATATGGACTATTTAAATCCACTGAATTTTTTACATGAAGACAAGTTTATCCTCATAACATGGATATGTTTCTCTGTAAGAAATGTTAGTGCTTTCTAAATAACAGATGGAAAGTAAAAACAACAGAAGAACTTGGGCATTGAAAGACATTCTTAAAAATATGTGGTCATTTTATAGCAAATTGCATATAGAATTATGTTTATGGAGAAAGTTGTCTTAGGTTCAATAAATCTACAAGGTAATATGACAGTAGATATTTCTTTAAAATTCAAAATAGCTCTTAAGTTATGTAAATGCCCCAGGGAAGAATAGAATGAATTATATAATTAGTCTGCCCTGTTTTTATGATACAGCTAAGAAAAACCCCTCTTGCCTGTATATAAATGCAATCGGTGCCACAGAAAACTGCAGAACTGCAGGCACTTCATATTTCCTTTTTGGAGGGAAGCACCCTGTCTGAGCAGAAATAACCACAAGAACAGGATTCTGGACATATAGATTCTCATGTTTGTCCTACCTCTGACTGAGTTTCACTAAATTTTTTAGACTTATTTCTCCATCTGAACAACAAAAGCCATGAACCATTTCACCTCTATGCCCCCTTCCAGTCTGAATAGTCCAAAGTCAACTATATGTTTGAGGTGGTACAAAAAAGGCAAGAGTGTATGTTTCAGAGGATTCAAGGATCCCTGCCACCGCTCGCTGTGGTGTAGATGACATCCCCCCTCCCCAGCTCTTCAACACAGGAAGACATAGAGATGACAATCACTCTAATAAAATGTTAAGAAACTTGTTCTTATTATTTTGTTTTATGTCTCTTTTGGCAGATTTTTAGAAAAAAGATGGTATGTAAAAACATATTCTAACATTAAGTAGAAATCATAGGTAACTTTATAAAATGCAAATTAGGACTAATTAGTTTATGGCTCACCAAAAACACATTGTTTATATGAAAGTAGTATCATATTATGATGTATATGCCTTTGCTTTAGTTCATAATTTTAATTCAATACTTGATGAAGTGTGAAGTTGCATATACCTGAGGATGTAATGAATAAATATATAAATTCTACAGATTACAGTGAAGAAAATATACTCCAAATTTTATATGGTGTTTTGTATGTATTCATAGCCAAGAACATGTTCTCTAAACACATGCTATGTTTTGATTTCTACTTCACAATTAGAATTACTGAAAGAGGAGATCATTTAAATAATATATTCAGATAATGTTATAAATCCCAGCCACAGCAGGTGGTTGTAGTATCTCTGAACAGCATCCCCTGAAATTGTATAGTACCCAACCTGTGCAGTTACACCCAGTATTACTGAACAAACATGAAGTTTTCAAGTAAAGGGAGTCTTTCAAAATATCTCTAGATATATAGTCTGATGGGCAGACTAAAATTTAACAGAAGTAAGATAAATGGAGAAATAATTATTAAGGCTGTTTCTCAACAAAGATAAGTGAAAGGGGACAAAGAATTAATCGGATCCATTTTTTGTCTCCTTCATCATTTTAAATCATTTTGATACTCATGTACATCCATTATAAAGGTAAGAATTGGAACATAGAAATTATGTGTCTGGATGAAGGTTCCATCTGCAACCAGTGAAGTGGGGAGGATTGTGTTGAGGCAACAGAGCTGGGGCTCAAATCTTTTCTTCTCATTTCAAAATCCAGTTACTTCATCCTTTTGTGGTTTTCCACAAAATTTCTAACCATTTTAAATTTGGTTAGAGTATTTTAATCTTGACCCACACCAGTTTTCTCACTGAGAGATTAATAATACTAATAACACCTAACTCAGAAGGCTGTGGGGTGCTTACATGTGCTCATTATGTGAATACCTTGGGATAGTGGTTATTTTGGTTAGAAATATGATTATTTTATTACTACTATTTGGTATGTTTTATCTTGGATTAAATCTTTTTTATTGACCAACAATTCAATGTAAAACAGTTTATTGTAAATTGCAAAGTACTTCTTAATGAATCCTAAAACACATTTTCAAATAGTTGTCTCTGAAAGCTGGTAAAAACTTTTTTTTTTCCCCGGTGATTTGGGAAGGAAATAGTTGTGATATAAACAAAATTAGTTTTCTTAGAGTAGATAAAGCTTAATAAATAAATTATTTGCAATTCAGTATTGAAAAAATCAATAGTTTCAATTTTACTTTTAAGTAATATCGAATTAAAAAAAGCTGCAAGTACAAAACACGCTTTAATTCACAATATGCTTTATTTTAAAACAGTCAATATAGGGAAATCAAACTGGACACTGATATGTAGCTGAGGACCATTTTGAATACCACCTAAGGGAGAGTATTAAGATCAAAAGCACCTATTGCATCAGAAAGTGATCATTTGTGTAACAACAAGAATAAATAGAGAATGAGGAAAAAGTCCTTGGGAACCGCTCTGCCTGGTTTCAGGAGTTGTAACTACCTCCCATGGCTAAAGATGAGTGAGCAACCTCTGGAATCCGAGCCACAAGGAGACAAAGCTTGTCTCTGGTAGCAAATGCTGCCTCTGCTTCCTCCCCCTGCTCCCTAAAGCATGGTTGGTTAGTCCATGATGGGTACAACCCCTCAGAGGGGGGCAACCTAAGCCAGACACGATCACTTGGGATGCCATCATGGAAGGACTCGGGGGCTGCAACAAAGAGGGAGTGATGGACCCTCGCCCCTCAGATATTCTGACATAGCCCGAGTCCCCATGTCCTCTGGGAGAAGTGCTTCCTGGCTCTAATCCACTTAAATCTTAAAACCTTTGATGGGGAGGAGGTGCAGCTCCTTGGCTTGCTAGGGCAGGATCTGGAGTGATCAGGCATAAGAAAGAAAGTCCTGTGAAGCCTGCTTTGCTAAGAGTGCTTTCATTCATAAGTTAAGGGTCCGAGCAGGAAATGAGTATGTCTCCCAAAGTTTCTGCAATCCCCTTTCCTGACAGACACTGACTCAGACTAAACCCTCAGATTTCTTTGAAATGTTATCCACTGTTTGATCCTTACTACCTGTATTCCTGTGTATTACAACCCAATAAAATTCCCTGGAGGAAGGGGCTCCCAGCCTTTTTCTCTGAGAAATTGGCCACCTCTCCTCCCCAAGCAGATCATGTCTTGGTAGTGTTACTTTCATACGTGGTAGACGGGGGGACATGCAGGCCAAGTCACCCCCACAAAAAATATATTGACTAAATTTTAGTTGAAAAATTTAAGTTTCTTCTCAATTGTCTACAGGGCTTTGGAAGGATTCATTGATCAGCATCATTGTAGAAAATGAAAAAAAAGTTTTTGAATTATGAGATGACACTGTGATCCCTTGGCACATATGTTATGGAAAAGCCTCGCTCATTAAAATCTATCTGCAAAGATAGAGATGCTCTACATATATTCTGTATAATAACATGTGGCTATAGAACATTTGAACAGGACTAGTGTCACTAAGGAAATAGTGTTTAATGTTATTTTTGTTAATGAGTTGAATTTAAACTTCATGAAACTTGTATAACTAGTAGCTGACCTATTGGACAGCGCATGTGTTATTCTAAGAACCTTCTTGTCATGGGCAAAACAGTGAAAACAAACAAAGGACAGATGTAAAATGGGGAGAATGACAGGAGTTACTGAATAGGGAAGTACCTAGTGAGAAATTCCTACAGGAGAGTGGCGGCCAGAAGATTTTTCAAGGAATGTTAGAAAAAATTGGTATAATGATATAATTTGTGTTTTTTTGAAAATTTGTATCCTGAAATGCACCAAAATAAGTCCAAATACTAAATGAATATGTTGTGTGTGTTTCCATGTTAGTCATCTCCTCATTTTTTTTCATGCCTATAGGTTTGGCTTATTGTTCTTTACTAGATTCATGAGAGAGATATTTTCCTACACACACACACCCACACACTACCATACCTATAAAAGAGAGGGAGATTTAGTTAAAGAGGAACAATGAGCAAAGAAAAATATGTATATGACATATAGTTTATGGTAAAATATTAAAGATATCAGCAACCAGCTTGGCCATTGAGGTAGTGAACTTTTTTTTTTTTGGTAAAATGTCCAAAGTCCTTTCTTATTTTGGCCTTAGTTCCACTGAACAGGTAATCATAGTCACTAGCTTGACATTGTTGCTGCCTCTCATTTCATGATAGAATGTATGTATATGCACTGGAATATATGCATAAACACATATTCTATCATATAGAGTTTATCTGCCTGCTAGTTTCATGATAGAATATATGTATATACTTATATAGAAAACATGAACATGTATGTCCTGTCATAGATTCTGTCTTCTAGTTTCATGATATAATATATATTTATGAAATGTTAGAAATCGTGAAATTTTTAAGAAAAAGGATCACTGCCCCACAGGTCTCACTCAGTGTTGACTTATCAACTAAAACTCAGGGAGAGACCCCTTGCAGTAGATCAGATCTTTTTACTTTGCCCCCGTGATAAACTTAGGTCACATAGACCATCTTTGAAATTAAACAGGGAGTCCTTTCCCTCATTAATAAAGCAACACCTTTTTATTTTCACAAGAAGAACGCGAAGAGGAGGGGAAAAAACTAATTACAATTCTTTAACAATCTGATACTAAATAATTTGTGTATTCCATAATTTTAAACATGTGCTGTAGAAAGGAAAGTCTGCGCTTTTATTTAGACCCTCAGAGATGTTATTTGTTATGTAATTGCTCTTTTCAGAACATGGAAAATGTTGGAATAAAATTCTATCTCACACAACCGGAAATTCATTGCATTGAACTTTATTTTCTAGTAAGTATTTATGAGTGAATAGTATAGTCTTCGGAGTAAGTTTCATACCCACGTAATGTTCCCAGCAACATTTCCTACATTAATTTGGAAATGAAAAAAAAATTGTACCTGAGGGTATGCATCATCTCCTAGCTAAATGCACATTTTGTAGAATTTAACGAATTTAACTTTGTTCAGCACAAAATTGGGTCTTTAGAAATTGCCTATTATTTTATATATGATTAGCATTTTATTTATGTAGAAATTCACTTCTATATGTAAGTCTGCACTTTTTTTACCACTTCTCAAATTATAGGAAAGGTATACACATAATTTTGTTGTTTGCTCCTCACACAGGGCACACACTTTTCTGATACTTGTTAGTTGCCCTCGTTTTAGTTCTTTTTCCCGAGCATGTAGACTGTATGTTTTTCTACCCTCTCCCTTCCTTTCCTCAACCTAATCTTGTTAGAGTCACTTAGATGTCTCCAATGGAGATATGTTTTTAGGCTTATTTCACATTTTTAAAACCAGGCCTGGATGTCCATTCTACACTTGTCTAACCAATTTAGACCACATCCTGCCATGTGAAATTCCCCTATTATTCATCCACCAACAGCTTTGATGATTTTTTCTTACTAGTTGGAAGATGGTTCTAAATGCCACTAAACTAGTATCGATCCCTGCTTGGCTTCAGAAAAGAGTGAAAAGAGCCCCTAACTTGTGTGTACCTGAAAAAGCTTCTTGTTCCTGTGGGATGTGCTGACTTTTAAAAGAAACTATCCACATCTTCACAGAATCTATACAGTAAACAAATGAATAATCATGTTATATATTGAAAGAGATAAATAAGCATTCAGTATTCTAAACCAAATTTGCCTGAACAGCAGCATGCACTTGAAGGTAATTTGTATTTTCTGGACTTCCTTACAGTTACAGTGTGTGAGCGCAGATGACATACTTTTTTGCATACACAAAATTATATTTTACCCACTTGGAGAAAATTTTAAATGTTAAACAACAGTGACAGTATGAATGTGGGGAACAAAAGGAATATGATAAATTGATTCTATACATCCTACCATTTAGTTAAAAACAGAAGGAAAATGATAAATTGATTCTATATATTCTGCAATTGTATTATCCCCAAATTTTAAGTTTGTGATCTCTACTCTTGGCAGGAAGACTGTGTGTCCTTGTTGAGCCAAGCTGATGATTATTAATATTTACATTTTCCTTATTCTCTGTAACACAGGAGGCATTTCAGAATATTCTGTCTTCTCCTTGAAGTAGGTGAGAAATTTTAAATTGCTATCTTTCCATATTCTCCTACACAGTCACACAATGGAACTCACTTGCTTTTTCCATCCTACACTTAACTTCACCAGGAATAGAAAAAAGGCATCTGTTCTTTTGTGAGCTTCTCACTACCTTCCAAGTAAGTCAGCATTTTAGAAATTGCTGTTACCACTTATAATTGTGTCTTCTCTACTTGGAATAAAAGCTGGATCATAAAGAAAATGAACCACAGAGAGTTTTGTGTGGTGTGTGGAATGTGTAGGCGGAGAGACTTCACACAATTTAAACACAGCTTAATTGTAAACTCTTTTTAAAGAAAATAATATAGAATACTATTTTAGATGTAAGTAAATCAGAAGTCTTAGATGTATTAAGGAGGAAATGTATTTAAACATTTTTTGTGGAGGATAGTTTGAATACAGGAAAGTTGTTCTGTATATTGAAATTTATAGTCTCCTATCATATCCTCAGAACATAATAAATGATGCATAAAAATATTTTGTTGCCAGAATGCTCATCATGGTGTTATTTTATGACTTTATACTGTTTATCACCACCAAGATGTATGCCAATAGGTAATTGGCTGAATAAATGATGACACATAGTTGAAGTACCATGAAGGTGTGTTGGGAAATGAGTGTATATTTGGGGGTCATACCACTTGGGGAGAATCCTAGTTTTGCTACTTTCTAAATAGGAGATTTGAATTAAGTTGTGCATTCTCTCACATCTAACTTTCCTAACTAGAGGAATAGTAACAACACTAGCATCTACTTCTAAAGTTTTTGTTAGCATTAAATAGTTTGACACATGATAACTTTTTGGAGTAATGTATAGCATGTAATAAGCATTATATCATTGTTCATTTTGGTTAGCTAGCCAAGTACATTAATTCTATAGAAAACATAACACAAAAAGACTTTCTAAGAGAGGGAATGTATGCTATTTGTTCCTATCTTAAATGGGACAATCACCTTTAGAGATACACCTCTCTTTACTTAAAAAACAAAAATGTAATTGCTTAAAACTATAAAAAACAAATATTTAACATATTGCTCTCAATAATATGTGGTTTATAAATGAAAGTAGTTATGGAAGACTCAAAGAAATTCACTGATTTTGGTTTAAGAACATACGGTGAATTTTAACACATCTCTTTAAATATAAGAAAATAAAGATACATTCTGAATATGTGGGGGGAAATCACATGATCTTAATTTTAGAGATATTTATATCAGAAATCTAATGTTATGAATACTGACCCACCTAGTATAGTGGTTTGGTGTACTACTTAGGAAATTAAGGGGAATATTTTTTTTTCCTGAAGCGTTCAGTAGGCTTTCAACAACCCATAGATTTAAAGAATGAAGGTCACAGTGCAACAAAAAGCAAACACAAAAAGTAAAAGTAAAAGACTGACCAGCGACTGATGTTATCATCAGTTCTTCTATTCAGAGGTTCAGCTTTTATATCGTTAATAAAATGCCATCATTCCTGAGGCAAACTGTGTACAAATCACATGTATAAAGGCAACAGGTAAACTTTCGACCACTCGTGTGGTGATGTTCCTGCAGAGTCAACCAGTCTCACCTCTTTTCCAGGAGCATGCTTATTAAGTTATAATTTTATTATTCAAATGGTGCACATTTTATATTCTTATGCAATTTTTGGAAGTGTTTATATATAAAAGAAGCCCAAATAACTTTATTTAAAAAAATAAAGTAGCAAAAAGCCACACAATGTTCCAAAAAAAACTTTTCCAGTTGTTAGTTTTCATATTCTGAGATTAAAAAAAAATAAAAGCAAAGCACAATATCATTGGGCTGGTCTCTAATACTTTCTGCAGATTTCCCAGATGACTGATTTCTTCCAGTTGCAGCTGCTCCAAATATTTCACTTTATTTCATAAATGCAACCTCCAAATATTTCACTTTATTTCATAAATGCAACTCCAATGTACATGTCTGGGCACTTTGTATTCTCTTTTTGTGGTTTTAACATATGAAGTTAGGATTATAATCTAGGCTTTCTTTATCATTGAACTTGAATATTCATCTTTCATATTTTCTGAAAATGATAACTATATGATTTGATAACTATATTGTAAATGACAATTTTTGTAAGTGAATTTGGCATTTTCAAGGTAATAATTATAATTCTAAAATGTTGGCCAGTTTAGCTTTTTTCATAATTATATGTAATTAACAAATAATATAAAGTTGGTAGGATATTTATACTGTGTTTTAGTCACACAGGGACTATTATAGGTACTAAAATTGCAACAGAATGTACTGCTTATCTCAGCTCTGCTGCCTGGGGCCACGTATTACTTATGTGTGACTGTGGTTATATATTTATTTTTATAGAAAAAACTGGGGCCATTTCTAAAAATAATGATGAGGTGTATTTAAAACTGTTGATACAGATATAAAAAGCTAATCTATGTATAAAATTTACATGATGACATTTTACCTCAGCTGAGGTGAAGTCATTAATGGACAGTATTTGTCACACATAATCTGAATACAGTGGCCTGAAACAAAGTGGGGATGGACACAAGGCAGATCTTTATGAAATTTTAAACTTAAACCACCTGTATGGAGTTTTATTTATTTTAAATGTTTGGCATGCATTCTTTGATAATACTTCACAAATTATCTAGGTTCTCAAACATTTTATTTTCTAATGTTGTATAAATAAATTATATAATTTATTTATTTCTTACCAATTTGTCTTTATCTTTAACTACAAAAAAAATGGAAAAAATAAACACATAAACCACGCTACACATCCTAGAGTCTCGGTGCGGGAAGAATGAAGTGACTCAGGCTCCCTCACAGGGATGTCTGGGCGACTATGACTTAGCAGCGTTAGCGTAACTTTTTAAATTTTTATTTAGTTATTTTTCAAGTACAGTTTTCTGTTTATTTCTCCCATCCCAGCCCACCCCTTCCCCATGCTCCCCACCTCACTCCCATTTCCATCCCCCTTAGTTATTGTCCCCGTATCCTTTATACTTGTTCCTCTAAATCCTGCCTAACTTTGAGCAAGGCTCCAGGTGCTAGAATCAAGCTCTGTTATGTAACTAACTAGAAGGTCGGTGTTGGCTTTGCATGTACTTAGTGTGTAAGGAAGCTGGGACTTCCCCTGGTGCGACTGGAGGGTGGCCCACCCCAGACTAAAGGCATGTCTGGCATCCCCATGGCTCAGCGAATTTTCTTCCATCTTCCCAAATCCCATATGAACCTACCTGGCCTTGAATGGTGGCAGGGCACGTTGAGACTTTGGGTTTACAGTTGACATTCTAGTGCCTGCAGCCCCCACCTCTCACCTGCAGAAAAACCAATCCCTGGTGCCAAAAATGTTGGGGACCCCTGGAGGATGAAAATGCACAATGCCCTTAAATTGATGGTCTCTTTTTCAATGGTTTATTAAAACAACGAGCATAAATATATTAAATACTGTTAAATACAATTTTTAATATATTTGGATTTTCTTGGAATGTAAACAGAAAAATGATTTTAAAAAGAATTCTTAAGTCTAGTCATTAATATGAAAATTAACATTATGGCAGTTGCTTTTGTGGGTACTAAGTTTTTAATGAAAATGATGCTTGTGAATAACATGCAAAATAATGGTAAACAATTAAGGCAGTTATCTAGATGATGAAGTAAGAGGAATACTCTAAAACAAGGAAGCGAGTTGAGGGATGAATTTTTACATGAGGAAACCAGACGATATCTGGAGTAAACATTTTGATAATATCTTCACTTCTCCATTCAAAATGATTGAGTCTGTACAACAAAATCACCAGCAAAACAAACACACACCTGCTACTCTATTCTTCAATAAATATGAGATGATTAAATATGTAATGTATTCTTTTGCTAGGTTATCAATGATTGGCATAAATCTGCAAATTATGGAGATATTTAGTAAGAGTTCTTCAAAGCATTATTAAAGTTATATATAACTAAAATATTTTAAAATGATTATAATGGTTCCTACTTATCAGAATAAAATATAACAGGGAAGAATCTTTTACACTGAGACATTCAAAAGAGTAATTTCTGACTCTACTCAACACATTTCTGTTGATGGTAGCTGTAGGTAAAATATTTTAAAAGAGAGGCAAATATTTTATTTAAAAGAAAAAGAAAACTTCTGACGTCTTTTTGAGGTTCTTTGAGTAAATATTTAAGGAAAATGCAAATTACTTATAATTTTCCATAAAGCTTTAAGGAGTTAATAATGTATACTCTTTCATTTCTTTCTGTCTCTGAATATCTACTAAAGACATTGAAGAGAACAAATGGGAGCCAACATATAATTTCCTAAGTAGTCATAGATTAGTGAAAGATGACCCTAACTCTTCTGGGCAGACAGCTGTGAAAAATCCATGGCCTTCTAATCATTTCCCTCCCCTTTAATCATACATGAGTCTCCCCAAAAATAAGCTTAACTCAGCCTCCTTGGATTTTATATAAGCTAACCCCCCTTATCTCTTGTTTGTTCAATCACTATGAACATCAACTACTATTTATTGAATTTTAATTTCTTAAGAAAATTTTATTGTGAGCATTTCACTAGTACTGCAATATAATTATATTCTTCTTCCTAATCAAACAAAGACTGAATATGTCACAGGTACATGAATTTTTCCAAGTGTTGGATCTGTTTTCTCCACACATTCTGTCCGATTCTTTTTGTATAAAACCACACTGAATTTTTAACATTGTCATTGCTTACCACAATTTCTAGTGTTGAAACCTTTTCAAAGAAAAGGCTTCATTCACTTAAATGCGTCATTCTTGTCCTGGTCATTCCAGTTTCTGAAGAGATGAAAGAAAACTAGCACTTTGACACAGAAGAAAATGCTTTGTGCCTATTTGTTTTCATTTCAAGTTAGAAGTTTCCTTTTGTAAACATAACTGACTAAACTAAAGCCAATGGAAGCAGAATAACACTTTTTTTTTGCAAAAAGAGATGATATACAAATAAAATAAGAGTGTTGCGAAACAGTCCCCTAAGAGATACTGCAGAACACGTGCTGTGTTTGTTGTGAGCCCATGGTTTTAATAACCATCTAGTGCTTCTTTGCCAATCTTGGCTGATTTTGGATGCATTATTCATAGAAATATGTTTATAAATTGTATGCCTATTTCATTTAAATGAGAAAAAAGTATAATTCACCATTCAGTTGAGACACATCATCATCATCTCTCATTGCATAGTCTTTGAAAATTCTTTTTAACCTTCCTTATTCTTCTTCTAAAAAAGCCAAAGGCAGTTATTCCCTGAGAGCACATGCCATTAGCTCTATGTAAAAATTAATCAATAGCTTCTGAGAAGTCCTAAAGATCATAGATAAATAAAGTTGTATTTTACTACAAGCTTTCTCTTAAATATCTGAGATGAATATGCATATTATAAAATTTTCTTCTTTAAACTTGAAATATTTTTAAAACATCAGAAGTGTCATGGCATTATGTATTTAGCATAATCTTTTTCAAGCTTTTCTAATTCCCTAAAAATATAGATCATTTATTGTTCTACCTATTTGTGCATTATTTGTTGTTTCTTGTATGTGCCCTGACTGGGGATCAAAATTGCAACTTGGTTTGTTGGGATGACACTCTGTTCAACTGAACTACTCCAGTAGGTTGGATACATTCCTTTTTGTTGCCATTTAGAGACAGAGGAAAGACCTTGGACAAAGTACCCTTTAATACTTCTAAACTTAATTTTCCTTATTTGTAAAATGGAGACATCCAAAGTACTTAACTCATTAATCTACAAGAAAAGGTGTAAAATAATTTATATGAACACTAGCATCTGAGGATTGCATGAAAAATATAGTTATGGCAGAAAGAAAAGGCTAATATGTAAAAATATTAGTCTAATACTATTCTGAAACCAGTAATTAAACTGCCTACGTAGTAAACATATGGTCTTCCAAATAATTTCAAAGATTAAGAATTAACCAAACACTTCTTCATTCATTGTTCTCTGGATAGTTTCTCTAGGTACTATCTACCTTCAAGATATACCCTACCAATTGCAACATGTAGAAAAAATAGCAGCTATATATGTATTCCTTCTAAATTTTATTTTATAATAAACAGTAACTTAATCTTAAACACTAATACAAAAATAACAGTTCAACTTGAGAAAGTTCTATGGCAACAGTTTTGACATAAATAATACTTTCAATGTTAGGTTAAATATTTTAAATTCTTGAAGTTAGGCAAAAATATTTGACATAAGTGCATGTATTAATCATGAATATTATAAGACCCAAAATCATTTCAAAGTAAAATTGTAATTTATTTTTTTTAATTTAATCTTTATTGTACTTTAAAACCCAATTAAGGAATAATTATCCACTATAGGTTAATGTAAGCTTTATTAAAGTAATTTATGACTGTCTTTCTCTGCTAATTATTCAAAGAAATATATATCTGTAATAATAAATATGATTTATTTATTAAAATAATTTTAAATTAACATGTAATTTCCAGAGCAAAAAAAACCCATAAATTACAATAATGGACAACATGACAGTCGGTCAAAATGCAATAATGCAACAGTCTTCAGTAGATCATTGTCTGATTTTTAATAACTCAATGGCTAACTAAAACAAGAAAATTTTATAATATTAGCAAGAAGAGTTCTAACATGTCTGTATTGAAATAGTTATAATTAAGTTAGGTAAGGGAGAATCATCTCTTATAATGCTCCAAGTTAGCCTCATCCATTTCAGTACAGATGGATAAGTTTCTGCCTTAATCTGTGGGCCACGATGTATGAATCAACTTTAAAGAAGCATTTTGGTGTTATAATGACTTATGTCCATACACCCTGTGATACATGATTAATAAGGTGTTAATTTGTAAATTGTCCCAGGCTGTCCTGAAATAGGTACTGAGCTAGATGTGTGCAAGCAGGGAACTTACTAGTGAGTGCTCTTATGGTCAACATTCGGGGAAAACAGAAAGAGACACTGGGCAGTGGTGCACTTCAAACAATTCTTCTACTCACCCTTGAGAACCTCTACAGCTAGGGAAGCTCTTCAGAACCAACCCAATCATCATAAAGAAAGCTGAGACCTTATACCCTGTGTTGATCAATCCCTGAGCTTAGGCTGACTGGGGAAGAAGGCATAAACTGAAGGGTGATGACTCTTCAGCCAAAATAGTTTCTAAAGAAGTTCTGAGCACTCGAGTGGCAGCATTCTGAGTAGGCACAGTCTTTGGGAGGACACAGCAAGACATGAGAGTCCTCTCTTTATGCTTTTGAGTTAGACCCACTCGCTCAGTTTGAGTCCCAGGAGCAGCTATTTCTGTACAGTGGACCTCTTTTCCCAGGGAAAAATATTAAAGAGTGGTTTATGAAACAAATTACAACAGCATTTCTTGCTGGTGATCTACAAGAAGTGCATTACCTCACTTCTCTAGCTCACTAAACTCTTTGCACCCTTAGCAAGCAGCACTTCTACAACAAGATCACCTGGGGGCAATCAAGACTCATTCTGGAGAGAGGTTCAATCTGTTTACCACACCCTTCTTAGGCCACATGGGTTACTTTTCCATTTACCATTACAATCTTAGGACTTAGGGAGTACTTAGCACAAGGTAGTACTTAGGGATGTCTAAATAAATAATCTGGGTGCCAAAAATATTTGTTCTTACTGTGCCTCCTCCTAATAGTTAAAATGAATTTACCCTGAGAGTGTAATTTGTATTTATATAATTTATACTTATATTCATATAATAATTTATATAAATTATTCACCATATTACTTACTGATTCCTTGGCACAAGGTGCACAGTGCCCAAAATAGTTGTAACTGAAAACTCAATAGGACTTTCTCTTGCTCTCAGCCTTGGTAGAAATATTCCCCTTTTGAGAAATATAATGTAATTCCACAGAGCACAGAGTTATTAGAATGAAATCTAAATTCCTCCAACAATTCATGGGATGTGACAATCTGTGGGGATACTCCTGCTTCTGTCCTTCGGTTACTGGACCTATGTATACACCTACTGGGAAAACACAACCATAATGATAACTGATTTAGCATGTATACAGCAACCTGGGAACTAGTGACCATGCTCCCATTATATTATCCCAAAACAGGTAACTCGGCTATACTTTCAAAAGGCTGTTCTGCCACTCTTTTTGTTGATCCATTATCCACGGTTCTTACCCGCTGATAGAATTTTCTTCAACGCAAACCGAGTTCCTTGATCTGGTACGGTATCATATGGGATGATATGATACATTGTTCTGGTGGATCAGGCCTCCCGTGAGCCCTCAGTGTGTGGTGCTGGTTGAGGTAGCAATGGTATGGAAGGACAAACTCAAGTGCAGAATAAATGATGATTGTAGTGAAAATAAATTGCTGCCCAATTTCAGTGAGAAAGCGTTCCAATTTAGTCAACTTATCACTAAAATCTTGTTGGTATCCCTGAGGAAGAATGCTATATTCATTGTCCAGTGTTCTGGTTCTGGAAGATTAGACATTCAGAAGTGTCACCGGTTTGGTCAGCCTTTGTGGGATGAAGTATGCATGCACAGTCTGCATCTCTGTCCTTTTGACGGTTCCGTTTGTGCACATTTTTGTGCCTGCTCTCAGGTGGTCAGTGATGGAGTCTGATTGATATCAACTGGTTGAATCATTCTGTTTGGTGTAACTCAGTGTCTGTTGCAATATTGATGAGTCCTATTAGGCATTAACAATACAATGAAACACCCTCATGATTTGTGACCACTACTGGTCAGTCCTTCCTCAAGCTTACATGTGATACCTTTATCTCCTATCATCCCATATGTTTTCTTACAGGCTTTTGAACAATAAGCCCAGCATTTGCAATTCTCTATGAATTTGTATATATGTATTCTAAACTTTAGCTATTTCAACTATGCATAATATCAGATGTACCCCCCGAAATCTGTTTCTTGAAGAAGTGAATGCATCTCATCACTGTCCTTTATATTTTCTGAGTGGAGCTCTGTAGCAAAGCCATCACCCATTCTCAACTGCACCCAAATGCCAAAATAACCCACCAGGAGACTAAGCTCAGATGGTTTTCTTTGTTGTTGGAGGTCATAAAAGGTCCTCAATAGGACCATAGTTGCGTGTAATGCTTGTTTCAGCTTAATGCCAGGCAGAGACAAAGGACAACCACTGTGAACCACATGACAGTTAAAATTACTTACTCCTGAAGCATGCTTGTACCTTCTGATGATGCTTGCATTTGAACCCAAGTGAAACAGGGTGACTGAACCACTGTAGGCCGTACCTTACAGTGGGAACTGTGGTCACTGAATTGGGAAGCCTAAATACTGTAGGAATATTTGGTTCTCAAGGTGGGAGGAGCCAAGTGGCCACACTTACATTATGGAAAAATGGAGTCTCAGGGAGTTGAGAAAGTTGACCAAGAGCACAGAAGACTGCATGGACTTGAAGCCCGCACTTTCCCATTATTTTTCACCATAGTCATGTGGGTTGGTCAAAAGGAAAGTCTATGGAGTCAGAGGAATCAGGTTTCAGTCTGTGCTGTCTCCATCCCAGACAGATTTTTCGTCTTTCGGTTCATCTGTGAATACTTCTTCTTGCCTGGACTTCTATCACTATCTCAACCTCCCTCTACTGTTCACATGGCATTTGTCCCCATTGCTAGACAAGATCAGGTGTTCCTGTTACATATTCTTTTATTGCTTATTATAGCTTGAAATATTATTATTTCTGTGAAATATTGATTCATACCAATCTGCTCAATCAGTCTGTATGGGTAAATTTTGTTTTTTCTCTTACCATTGTATCCCTAGAGGCCAACTATAGTCTTTCAGGACATAAAATCATGAAAATATTCATTGAATGAATAAATGCTGTTATTTGTTTTATTTGAAATCTCTTGAAAATACTTGAGCCAGAAATTTCCAGTTTATGTTTTTTGGGGAAAAAGTAAACTAATAATGTATGAACTAAGAAGTTATGGAATGTGATTTTCTTCGGCCATATGCTACTTAAATACAAATTAAATATAT
This sequence comes from Artibeus jamaicensis, assembly GCF_021234435.1. Taxonomy (NCBI): domain Eukaryota; kingdom Metazoa; phylum Chordata; class Mammalia; order Chiroptera; family Phyllostomidae; genus Artibeus; species Artibeus jamaicensis. The sequence goes on from NW_026521954.1 coordinate 7,223,083, forward strand.
ATTCATATACTTACAATCAGAAGTTACCTTCATGGGAGCCCACTGTGGCCATATTCTCAGTGTAAGTGGGATATTAATTTACTGTCTGGCCCACACTTGTATGTTGCCTTTAATTATTCTCTATGTGTTTCATTGCATCAAATTTACCTCCCTACATAGACATAAGAATACAATACTCTCCATTCTTTGTTAGAAACCACAGTACAACTAGTAAAAGAAGGGACCCTCATTGGCATATGGGATACATTGTCAAATGGATGCACCATTATATTCCACATGTCACAATGAATTGAAAAGCAACCTAAAATTCAGCAATATCTCATCTCACTCAGGAAAGCAGAAAGTCAAAAAAATTAAAATGCAGTGTTTTGCCTATTTGCTTTTATGACAGACTTAGCCTGACTTAAGCAGTCTTGATTTAATAAATCTTTTAGGACTCAAATAACTAAAAATGTAGTTTAGTTCCCATTGCTATATTTTAGTACAGGCTAACATTTTGCTTCCATATATGAACAAATCGGTTGCTCACAAGAGATGTTAACAAGATGATAAAAAGCATTACCTTTGAATTTTTGAATTTGGATTGAATGCTTTAAAACATATTTCCTCCCAGAAATTATAAAAGTACATATATCAGAAAGCTTGTTTTAATATTAAAAAAGATAAGAGGAGAAAAACAATTTATAGAGGTTGTATTTCACCCTTTTCACAAACAATTTTCATTTCACATCATAAATTTAGTAATTAATGAAATAATTAAATTTCTTTAAAATGTTTTCATGGACTTCTGCTTCCAGCAATGATGAATTAGCATGTAGTAGAGCAATATTCCTGCTGAGAACATTTAGAAAGCAGAAACAAAGCAAAATATAAAATAATATATATCTTCTCTTTAATAGAATGAGAGAGATGCTAGGGTTATAGAACTATGGGACTTAGGAATCGAAAGCATACATGGAAAAACCACTCATGACAGAGATGCTCACTATCCATGCCACTGTTCTATTAAAGCATGCGGTAGGTCATGTGACATGAGCAAAGACATTGAGATGATGAGCAAAGACAAAGGTTGAAATATAAGATGACTGGACATCAGGACCTGAGAAGTCAAGAGACAAAGAGAAGCAAGCACATAGAAATGAAACCAACAATCTGAGCTGGCTTTTTCTCAAAGGTTTCACTGATTTACCAGCTTCCCGGGTCACAAGTGGCAGAAGCTGAGTGAAGTCCGTAAGTCTCAACCCAGTGGGCAGATAAACACTGGAGTTCAAGGCCAATGTAATGGGAGGGTCTGTTAACCACTCTCAGCTTTCCACTGGGGCTCATGAACAGTTCTTACTGTAAGAACAATTTATTTGTGCTTATACTTTGATTTGATTTGATTTATTTTCTAAGATCTTATTTATTTTTATTTTCAGAGAGAGGGGAAGTGAAGGAGAAAGAGAGGAAGAGACACATCAATGTGCAGTTGCCTCTCATGAGCCCCCAACTGAGGACCTGGCCTGCAACCCAGGCATGTGCCCTGACTGGGAATCGAACCAGCGTCCCTTTGATTTGCAGGCCAGCACTCAATCCACTAAGCCACACTAACCAGAGCTTATATTTTGATTTTAGAGAGTAAGTTGTGATAAAGTCACCATGCACTATATTCCCCTTCAGCTTTATTCACCTTACTCTTTGTCCTAAATGAGCTCTTTGCTATGATTATGGGCTATAGTTTTTGAATTTGCGGGAATACTCTGTGCCAGCTGTCATTTTTCTGAGTAAACCTGTAAACATCTCTCCTTTGCCAGTTGGCTCAGTTTGAAATGTTTCAATGGGCATAACTGGAAGAACCCTGAAGAAGCTTGTCTTCCCAGTCCCAGTAAACTTTTCTTTCTTGCTCCTGTGGTGCGTTTTAGCTACCCTAAAATGTCTAGGTTCCTCCTGGTTGCCGACCTCGGGAATTTTAGTGGCACTCCAGCCGCCAATGTTCTCGTGAGTTTCAACACCATGCCAGTGGGTAGCCTTTGAGTAGATCTTGCCAGCATATCAGTGAGATGTTACTCAGTGAGTCACCAGGCACTCTAGAGAGCTCTTCATCAATACTTATCAACGCCCTGCTTGTCAACTCCTGATTTCAACCCTGGACCATGATATTTTCTCCATCAAACAGTGGAGGAAAGCCTCTGGATTTCCAAAGATGTCTGCATCTCAGAAATGGTGGGGGTGAGGCTCTTCCAAGTTTATTCTACGCTTGGAGACCTACTTCGGTCTTAGTGGTTGATCCCTATATCTGCTATTGTTATTATTATTTTCTTTAATATGCTCTTTTAACCCTTTTAATTAGTAGTTTTTAGTTAGTAGCTCTATTAAGTTAGAATTCTTGTGTTCAGTTAATGACGTGGTGTGTTCCTTGCCAGGGCCATGGTTAATATCCACCATGTTATTTTCTATCTCTTAATATTCTTTTATCCACAATCTTCTCATTTATATCAACTCATATCATATCCATAGCTTGCCTCATGGTATTTATCACTCAATTCAAAAGTCCTGCCAAGACACAGCTGCATAAAATAGCATGTGCTCCCTTTCAGCCCAAATATTACTTATTGATAGAATTCAGCAACACATACATGAAGAATTAGTTGTATTACATACTAAGACATTCTATTTAAAAACCACCAAGAAAAAAATAGTCTAAGATCTCTGAAATTTCATCCCAGTTGAAAATATTATAATGAAATCACCCTAATAGAATTTTGCTGTTTAGTGTAGTTGTCACTGCATTTGCTCCAAGTTGTGTCTTGGTCTTCATGATATGCCGGCAAACAAAATTTTTAAGTAAAGATGATTGGCAGGTTGGGGGACATCGTATCCATTAGAATAATAGGAGATTCCTCATAACTGTATAGATGATGAAAATATTCACTTAATCATAGTAAATTAAGTTTAGAATGTTTCCTAAAGGAAGTTTTATGCAATTGAGTTAGTTGTCACTTTATTAGAGAAAAATTCTGGTAATGCTTTGTGGTATGATTTTCATCATAATATGTCCCTGAAGTTTTGCAGAGTTCGGGTGAAGCAGCATTGCCACAGGGAGGTCCTCCTCACCATTTTCCTTGGCCTTCACCTTTTTCCTTGTAAATCCAAATCTACTGAATATCTGATTTAGATAAAATATTAAAAAAAAATAAAAATGACTACATACTTTCCCCTAAATTAAGACAGAATTTTTCTTACCTTTATTACCAAAGGGTTGATTAAGCAACTTTTCCTACTTGCTACTTTGTGGTAAGTAAACATGGGGCATGGATCAATGGTGAGGTTATGCATGTAACCAAATAGTCCCACATCCACATGTGTGGAAAATAGTTCAACAAAGCAAATCAGCCACCAGTGGGAGGGTGAGCTGTTCCTGAGCACAGCCACTGCTGCACAGCAGAAGCTGCTGCTGCAGGAGCTTCCCCTGCTCCTGGGATGGTGAGATTTTGTGATACAAATTATTATAATAAAACTTCAAATGATTGCTGAACAGTTTTGTCATGGATGATCCAGGGAGGATATAAAATTCTGGTCAAATTTCCTCTTAAACTTGTAAAATTAATTACAAGACTTCCACCACCACTGGCAAGTGCATTTATTCTCAGTGTAAGACTTCACACCGGTCTTCACCTTGCTGAGAATATCCACTTGAGACATAAGGAGTGTCGGACAACTGGAAAAACAGCACCTTCCTTAGAGTAGGGCCCAGGGGCTTGCTTTGCTCCCAGGAACTCTTACTGAGACTACTTCCTGAGAAATGGTAATGATGATAAAATAATGTTGCTGTATTCAGTCGTTTGTACTTTTTTCTGCATTAAAAACACATTTCTAGCAATACTGAGAGTTGCAACAATCTTCCTCTATTACAGTGAGTGAATTGAGGCTTAGGGAAAATAAGTGCTTTGTCAGTGCCCTGACATCAGTATGTGGAGGGCCCAGATGCAAACCAAGAACCAGGCTTTCCTATTGCATCCATGGTACCTGGGTCTAGTGGGAGCAGTTCATGGTATCTGGGTCTTCCTGAGTGTGGAAGACATGCAGTTCCAAAGTGGTATTTCACTGTGGTTACTGCAGTAGCTCTGGAGTCAGTACACCTAACTTTAAATGGCTGCTCCAGCAATCCCCAGCTTTGTGTGAATGGACACTTATGTAGTTCATTTCTCTGGGCCTATCTGCCTTATAGGGTTGTTGTGACTTGTTAGGGTAAATAGGGGAAAACATGTAAAGTAGTGAGAACATGTGCAGCATATAGTATGTGTTCAGAACATAATTTATTATGATGACATTTTGTGTCTATCATTTACTTTATCTCTAAAATGCTTAGATTTATTATGAGAGAATGTGTACTGGAATTACCTACTTACAAAGACAATTTAAAAAGTTACCATCAAGTACTTTTTTTAAAGGTAAAACTTACAAGCGATTCTCAAATATAAATTCAGAATAATGACTTCTTTTGACAAATCCCTGTCTTTTTAATAATGTACTGTATACTCTTTATACATTTCATTTCAAAGTCAACTTTTAGAGTACCTAATTTCGTTTTCATTTGTAAACTGTTTGTCCCTTTCTTCTTCCTTGTCTTGAATAAAATGCCAAAGTCCATTACCTTCTTGATTTTTTTGTCATATACAACTTGCTGAACCCAACTTAAAATCCATTCTATATACCTTTCTTTTTCTTAGTTTCTAGCTGCCTAAGAATTATTGAATAAAACCATAGAATTTGATGTTGATAGCTCAAGAAATATACTCATATCATTTCCATTATGAACTCTGGTCTGACTCTTTATCCAATAATGTCTTTAATCATGCACTCCTCTCCAAACTTACTTCATTATTTTATTTCTGTTTCACTTCTCTTGAAAGAATAGACTCTATTTCCTTACTTCTTCCCATCTTCTCACATATACAAAATATCTGGCATTGATCCCATACCTATCAAAATTTTCTCTTCATGATTCAGTGATGTCTTGCTGGGGCCTAAGACATTGATGGCATTTGATGTATCTCTGAGGATAAAGCAAGGCATCCTACTCTGAGATCACCTATAAAGGGACCACTCACTCTTCTTTGTCTGGCCACATGCCCGCATCCAACCAGATGCCATTGCCCGAGACTCTTATTTCACATGACATCTCTGTCCAACCAAGTCTCTTCCACTGGGGTAGAGGGAGCACTTTTCTAAAAAGCTGATCTGAGAGCACTAAATACAAGGGAAAATGTTCCAATGAGAATGCTGGTTGCAAAGAACAGGAAGTCCTTTTCTTATAAAATTTATTTCTGCAATAAAAGATGTAAAGGCCATATAATGTTGGATTTGCTTATGAAGCTCCCACACCTGGTATGGATAAACTTACATCAAAATGCTGCTAACCAAGAGGCAATCATAAATGAAACAATCGATTCTTTTTTTCCCTTTAAAGTAAGTGAGTTTAATTTGTATTTAAAAGTATTTGACTTTGTCTAGAATAATTCATATATCTAACTTAAATGTTTGTTTTAGAAATCAAAGTATATTATACTGTAATCACACAGATTTAGATATGATTTTTAAATACTGTAAGAATGAAAATCTGATACATACCCACAACACTATAACTTTTCACTTCCTCCTAAATTCTGTATTCTGTTGTATATTAAAATATGTTATATATTATAAAGCTGACGTAAGTGAATTCCAGATTGTTAACCAGTTTTAATCATTTACTGCACTGAACTCCCCAATTTTGCATAATAGTGATGGATTATTAAATAGTAATATGTGTGAGTTTTAAAACCAATATAGTAATGAACATAAAGGGGTCAGAAAGCAGTTATTATTTTTTATGTAATTTGTGTATGCATATATGAGGTAGTGTTCAAAAACAAAATTTATTTATAAAATTATGAACATATTCTTATATGTTTAGACTTCATTCACCTTCAAGGCATTCTCCGTTTGATGCAATACACCTGTCAAGACTTTTCTCCACAGCTCAGAATAGGTCTTGAACTTGTGGATCTTGATATCTTAGTGCTTCTGCCATTTTCTGTTTCACTTCTTCCACATCAGCAAAATGTTCCCCTTTCAAGATTTTTTCATCCAGGGAAACCAGAAAAGTTGTTTGATATGAGATCATGTGAACTGGGAAGTTGAAGCATTGAGGCCATGCCATTTTTGGTCAAAAACTGCTGAACGGTTAGTGTGGTGTGGGCAGGTGCACTTGCAAACCAGCCATCACGAAATGGGCAAACGCATTGAGAAAATCTCCAGAAAATTTACTGAAGCCAAAGGCAGCCTCTCACAACAACACCAGCTGTACACTGATACAGGTGGTTCCTAGAACACTCACCTAGCAGGGGAAGCCTGTACTACAAGGGGCCTTCCCTCCAGAAGATAATTCTATTTTGGGGGGTGTCATCCTTCAAATAGAAGTGCAGAATATTATTGAGCATAAAAATATCTGTGGATAACATCCATAATGAATATATTTGTAATAAGTTATGGAATAAATTATAGACTTGAGAAATAAGAAACGTAAAAATGTCATTGCTAATGTTCAGTGAATAAGCTTCTATTTTCTGGGTAATTTCATTGATTGGTACATTCAGAAGACAAGGACAAGGGCTTACAGTGTGTTTGAAGTTTATAGGGTTCCCAGTGCTACATGATTTAAAATAAAATAATAAATTATTTTCTTATGGTTCAGTTTATTCCTAATTATTTGGCTAATAATATAGTTTGACAAGAGCAGGCATGTCCTCTGGTATCTTTCCCTAAAGTAAAAACAGCTACTTAATCATAGATAAACACTGGAATTTGAAAAATGTAAAAAAATGATTTATGAAAATTCTCTAAAATATATTATAATTAACACTTAATAATTTATATGTAAAAGTAATCAGCTTCTTTTTTGTAATAAAGTTACTATCCCAGAGAACCAATAGAATATTTTATTGGTATTAGCAATGCAAATATACTTAATTAACTCTTCATTTGTTTGGTTCAAACAAATTAGATATTTATTTGTTTCAAACTTTTTAAGGTATGCCTTATTTAAACTATTTTCATTTTAAAAATATTGTTTGATAAATTTTAGCAAATGTGTAAAATTTTATAACCTCCACCAAAATGACAATTTTATTTAGTTTTTGCTAATTTGCTATCGATTCCTCTCTCTTTTCTCTTAATAAATTTAATAAATTTAATATAAATGGAATACCACAGTATGTAGTCTTTGGGTTTAATTACTTTCACATAGCATAATATTGTTGAAATTCAATAATTTGTTTTTTTATAGTGCTGAGAAGTGTTTCATAATTTCATATAGCACAACTACTTTCAAGCTGCACAATTTTTCATTCTAAAAAGGAACATATAAGTCTTAGTTGCCTCATATTCAAGATAAGAAAACAACAGCCTACATATTGGCAGAAAACATTTGCAAATCATATATCTGATAAAGGTCTCGTATCCAGATATATAAGGACATTTTACAACCTAATAAGACAAAAAATAAGACAAATAATTCAACTAAAAATTTCAGAGGACTCAGAGAGAAAGTTTTTCAAAGAAGATATACAAAGAGCCAATAAAAATGAAAAAAGGATAAGCATTATTAGTCATTAGTGAAATGGAAATTAAAATGACAGTGGGGTACCACTTCATATCCACTTGAGCAGCAAAAATAATAATAATAAAAATAATAATAACAGAAATAAAAAAATCACAAATGTTGGCAAGGATGAGGAGAAATTGATTGGAACTCTTGTATGTTGCTGAAGGGAAAATAGCAGTGTAAAATGGTTTAGGCAATGTTGAAATGGTTAAAAAATCATCAGAAAAATTAAACCTGGTTTTATCATCTAAACCTGCAATTCCACATAAAGATATATACCACATAATTTTTAAATGGATACTCAAATAGTCATAAATTAATATTCCTAGCAGCACTATTTGCCAAAAGGTGCAAGCAATTCACATTTTCATCAACAGATGAATGGGTAAAGAAAATGTAGTATATGCACAGAATAGAATATTCAGCATAAATACTGATACATGAACAATGTGTATGAACCCAGAAAATATTTTGCTAACCTCAAATAAAGCCAGGCACACATAAAAGAACACACAGTTTATTATTGCATTTATATGAATATCCAAAATAGTTAAATTTCTAGAAACTGAAGACTGATTAGTTATTACCAGGGCCCTGGAGAAAGGGAGAAATAGAAAGTGATGGCTTAACGGGTATGGGTTTCTTTGGAGTTAATGAAAACCTTTGGAATTAGCTAGAGGTTGCGGTTGCAGAATGTTATGAGTATACTAAACATCGCTGAATTATGTACTATAAAATGCCTTGCTGGTTTTGCTCACAGGGTGATGGTATGAGGGTTTGCTGCAGCGAAAGAAGGCAAACCCGGATTGCTCTAGAACTTTTAGTCCTGTAGCAGTAGCACATTTGCTTATATTCTATTGAACAAAGGAAGGCACTTGAGCAATCTAGTTTCCAGAGGAGAGAAGATAGACCACCTATCTTGATGGAAGGAACTGTAGGATCCCTGTCCAAAGAGCATGCGTACTGGAATACCAGAAAGTTATTGTGGCCATTTTTTAAAAAATCACCCATGATGAAGTGTTCTCCCCCAAAATAAATATTATAATTGCAATACAAATAAAATATCTATAAGTAAAATGCAATGTTGTAAAATGTCAGTCATAATGTATCTTATTTTTATATTATTTTACACATTATGTACAATCAAATTGGACAATTGTATTATTTGAACACATTTACTAACACATATTGCAAATGAAGTAATCAAACAAATCAAATTTCCTCTTAACGCAATTTACTCAAGCCAACTCAGTATTAATATCTTTCCTTAACTTGGGCTTCTCCCATCAGTGCATTACATGTTCCTGTCCTCATGAAAGGGGATCAGTATTCTAGAAACTAATGAGAAGTTAGGTTGACAATGCACTGGGATGTACTAGTTATGATGGTTAATTTTACATGTCAACTGAATTTGTCCTCACAGTGCTGAGATTAAACATCATTGCCGTATGTGTCTTTAAGGATGTTTCCAAATGCGATCAGCATTTGAATAGGTGGATTCAGCAAACGGCCAACCCCAATGAGAGCGGACAATATCCAGTCCGCCTGAATAGAACAGAAGTGGGGTAAAAAGGGGATTCTCCCCCTTCCTGCTTGCCTGCCTGCTTGAGGAGAAACATTGGTCTTATCTTTTGCTTTTGTGCTGGTATTTGTACCATCAGCTTCCCTGGTTTTCTGTTCTTAGACTAGAATTACACTAGAGTTTTTTCTTAATCTCCAGCTAGCAGATGGCTTCTTAACCTCCAGAAACAACTGCACAATTACGTGAGCCAGTTCCTCAAAATAAAATCTCTCTCTCTTCTCTTTCTCTGTATATAGTATGTAACTTATAGGAATATAAATCACATATACATAGTCTAAGAGGTATGTATGTATGTTTGTATGTCTTTATTTATTGTATACTTTCTGTTTGTCTGAAAGCCTTGACTAATGCAATAGTTTAGGCCTCCTCTGTCTCTTAGCTCATAGAGTTAAAAAGTGTTCTTAGTAACTTCACAGTGACAAATGAAAATGGAAACAACCAAGGATTAATTAACCATTAAGATATTTCAGGATTTAATGGGTGGAGCAATGTCCTGAGAATCCAGGAGTTTAAGCCAATTATCTTTCCCTTCCAGACATTTTATGCTTTGATTTTTAAAAACTCTCCAGGCTCATTGATCATAAAATTCAGCCATAATGAGGGGATATCTACGCGAAGAAGCTCCAAAATAACCCTTCTATGATTTCACGGCCACTTTATTTTTTCCAAGAGATCAATGCGAAGCACTAGGGTTATTGTAGAAAGAGGTTGAGTAACTTTTATTTTATTTTTCATCTAATTCACAGGGATCCTTCAATAAGCATGCAAATGAAAACAAACAATATTTAAAAATTCTTATGATCTTATACCTCTTTAGAGTACGCTAGTGCAAAGCATGATCTTTAGAACTCCTCATTAGCAATTTTTATTTATTTTTACTTTAGTGTGGGAATCTTAATCATACAGCCAGATAATTAGGTGCACTGTCCATATATTGGGCTACATCCACACCCTCAATCTCTCCTTACAGGAGAAGAAAATGATATGCATGTGCAATGCTTCACATTTTAGCAGGTGGTTTCATTTCTCCCTTCCCTTCAGGCTACTTCTGAGGGAGCTGAAGAACTTTTGGTGGGTGTCAACATATCTCTTAAATTTATATTTAATTTTATTATTGACATTATTACAGTTGTTCTCTATGTTCCCCCTCTCTTCTCACCTCCACCCAGCCCCCTCTTTCCCTGGTGGCCTTCATTGCATAGTTGTCTGTGTTCATGGACTATGTATATAAGGTCTTTGGCTAACCTCTTCCCCTGCTTTTATCTGGACCCTCCCACTTCTCTCCCCTCTACCTCTGTCAGTTTGTTCCATGTATCCATGCCTCTGGTTCTATTTTGTTTTTCAGTTTACTTTGTTCATTAGATTCAATATGTAGCTGAAATCATATTACCAATATGTCTTACAGAGCCAATTAAGCTTGTATTTTTCTTTTTTTAGATTTTACTTAGTTCTTTTTAGAGGGGAAGGGAGGGAGAAAGGGAGAGAAACATCAACATGTGGTTGTCTCTTGTGTGCCCCCTTCTGGGGACCTAGACTGCAACCCAGGCATGTGCGCTGACTGGGATTTGGAACCAGCAACCCTTTGTTTCACAGGCTGGCATTCAGTCCACTGAGCCACAGCATCCGGGAAGAATTTTTCCTTAATCAATTTGTTCATTGGGAAATATGAACATGCACACACACACACACACACACATATATACACAATGTATATAGGAATGTATAGAACTAAATATGCATTTCAAATGATATTTTAAATTTTTACTTAATAATTGTTGCTGGCATAGAACTGAACATCAGTTTAATGTATTTTTTATAGATTTGGTATTCAGAAATACTGCTAAACAAATTTATTAGTTCCAGTTTTTATTTTATTTTATATTTCTATATAGACAATTTTATTAAATACAAATAATGAATATTTATTTACTTATTTTTCATTAACATTTTAAAAATTCTATTATCACGGTATACTGGCTAAATTTTTAGACAGAACATAAATAGAAGAGGCAATTAAATGGATCATTGTCTCTTTCAAAATCTTAAGAAATTGCTTTTGACATTTCCCATGTTGAGAATGCTATTATTATGTAGTGGTTTTGCAGATGTACTTTATTCAATTATTTTTATTAATAGATACTATTATAATAGGTCATTGATTTTTCAAAATATTTTAATTCATGTAATGAAATTAAAGATAATATAGAGGTGGTATTAACATGTTTTCTGTTCTTTTTTAAGATATTATTTACTTACTTTTAGAGATAAAGGAAGGGTGGGGGAAGCAGAGAAACATATCAATGTGTAAGAGATAGTGACCGGTTGCCTCTCACATGTCCCCAGCCAGGTACCTGGCCCGCAACCCGGGCATGCTCCTTGGCTGGGAATCAAACCAATAGCCCTTTGGTTCATAGGCCAGCACTCAATCCACTCAGTCATACCAGGCAGGGCAATGTAACATGTTTTCTAATGCCAAAATAACACTGCATACTTGGAAAAAATCTATATGGTTAGTATGCACAATCTCTTTTGTGTGTGTGTAACCAGATTTAATAAAATAACTTGTTTAGGATTTCAATATCTGCTTATGAGTAAATTTAATATTTTTAGAATTTTTAACTTTATTCTATTGTTCACATTATTACAGATATGCCCATTTGCCCCAACCTTTGCTCACCCCTCACCTAGTTCCTATCCCCTTTTTATTTTTTTCCCATAATGTCTTTTAATGGTTTTGATACCTGGCGTGCTAGCCTCTTAAAAAAACCTTGAGAAGGTATGGTGTTTTCCTTTGTAAGAATCTGTGTACAAGTGAAATTTTCTATGCAAGAGTTTGTGTACAAGTGGGATTAGTGGTTACTTAAAAGGTTGGTGATATATGCCCGGAAATCTTGCTAACCTGATAGTTTTTGGTAAAGAGTTTTTAGTTACTAATTCTATTTGTTTAATTTGAATTATTATCTTTTCCCAGATTCTGTAATTCTTGAGCTTGTTTATTAAGTTGTAATTTTATAGTAATTTTGTATTTTATTAATATTTTTAATTTATCACCTATACTTATTTATAATATGTACCTTACTATTTTATTTTGCTAACCTTTAAAGTCATATACATTTTTTTAAGTTGAATGATTGTCTTCTCTTTTTTAATTACCTTGAAAAGGGCTTGCCTACATAATTCCTTCTGTGAAATAACTGAATTATCACTTAATTATAAAATTTTTCTTTTTCCTACTTTCTGCCAGCATATTAAGTTTTAAGTATTTAAACTTTGTAACTTATATGTTTAGCTAATTATCTTGATTCTATTTTCTCTTAAAACTAAACATTTAAGGTTAAAAGCTCCCTGTACATGATGCTTCAGCTTCATCTCACACAAGTGTAAAACCTATTATTATTTTTAGAATTCACTTACAAATCGATTACAGAAATTCCTCTAATCTATTTCCAAATCAATTACACTGAGAGTGAAAATATCTTGTTTTCATGGGGAATATGCCTATTTCATTCAACAAACATTTAGGTCCAGGGCTGTAATGGTGAACAAATAATGGAGGACAGTGATCTCTGCTCTCATGGTTCCATTCCAATGGAAAATAACATAAAACAAAAATACTGCAAGGAATGAAATATACGATTATTAGAAGACAATGCATGTTTATAAATGAACAAATCAACAAGGTGAGGAGGTCAAGCACACTGGCCAAGAAGATGTGTTGCAATTGTACTCAGGGCAGACTTTGCTGAGAAGCTGACATGATCTGTGAAAACGACAGAGTGAGACATTTGATTACATGATTGAAGATCATTTCATGGAACAAAAAAAGCAAGCAGAAACAACAATACAACATAAGAAAACAGTGCAAAGGCGGAAGGCCTGAGTATACCAGACCTAACTCAGGGACAACAAGGAAGTCACTGTGGCTGGAATAACTAAGATGGAAAGTAATAAAGAACTTGGATGAAAGAAAATGATTGCTGCACAATATTGGTGCATTTATTTTTTCTTTTTTAGCAGAGGATGACACTAGGGGATTAAATCAATGCAAAAGCATAATGATACTGGACCAGAATCTCAAAACTGGTAGACCTGTAGCAATATGAAGAAAACCACCATTTGTAAGAAATCCTGGCATCTTTTCCGTTTTTACCCATAGTTCTTAGCTTTATATTTCTCATTCTTAATTGAAATTTCAGTTATTTAAAAGATATCTGATAAACCTGCTTGGAGTAACCAAATAATATGAAAGTAAAATTTTTATAATTATTATGAAGTAATTTTAAGTGACTGATAATGTATACACATGAAATATTTAAAAATGGTTTTTAACCATTTAAAAATAACTTATAGCTATAATGACACTTTATTCTCAATATTTCTAAATACATCTGTTATTTTAATACATCTGTTATTTAATAGAAGATGATAAGGACATCATCTTTTATTATTTTAAAATATACCATTATTTTAAAATATAAAAAATTCCCAATTATTGCAAAAGTACCACTTAAAGCTTTTTATTGTGATAAAATACATACAATCTATAATTTACCATTTGAACCCCTTTAACGTGTATAATTCAGTGGCACTAAGTATATTTACATTGTTGTACAGCCATCACTATCAATTTCCAGAACTTCAATGCGCCTGTGATCTGTGCCATAGTCTCACAGCTCTTTCTGTATCCAGCTGGCTACTATCATCCGAATCTCAAACTCACTTGTTCTTGAACTTTTTGTTAGATGATGGTGCTGGCCAGAGAATGCAGAGCAGCCGAATGGGGAGAAAAAACATGTGTATTCACATACACACTGTGTCTTCTCTCTCCACATGATCTTACCTTTTGTGTGTTGATTTGTCAAAATCATGGCCAAGATTCCTATCCTGAAGCCCCTCTTCGCTGGTAGCAGTACATGCCATGTCCCCCTAACACCACTGCCCCTCTTGCTAATACAAACTTGGGGGACTAACAACTTTCCAATGTCACAGATCCTATCATCTTTGGTTCTGTGAATTCTGTTCACATCTCTGAGAAAAGCTCTTTTCTTTTAATCTTTTAAATGTGTCCTCTATCTCCCATCAGTATATTGACCAAAACAGTCATTCTTGGTTGTGCATCTCCTCAACATGTTTGCCATTTGAGATATTTGTGAAGCTTTGAAATAATACATATGTTAAAATATATTTTAAAGAATATTCTGAGCCCTAATGCTAGGCCAATTAAGTTAGAATCTCTAGGGTAGGGATTGCACATAGACGTATTTTTAGAGTTTTTCTATTTTCTATCAGGGCTGAGAAAAAGAAATTTTTGCTCTAAGGTCTGGAGTCACTAGCACACTGAGATCATTTGTATATTAACTTTGAAGAGAAACCTGAAATCTCAACTCTTTCCCTCTTGCCACTTATGTTATCCAACCAAAGTAGCTGCTTTGTTGTCACTCTGAGTAGATATGAATGTGGGAATCAGCAATGGGTATGCAGGCGAATTGATATAATGGTAAGATCTGGCCTCATTTATTGTGGAGTATTGTAGCTAATTACTGGAAAGATAAAAATATAGCAGATTCTGTGCTTCATATAGTAGAGAGATATTAGTATGCTATATGTTGTCACAGTCACTGAAACATTTTAAAAATGACTGAAATATAAAAGGTATGTATTAAATATATTAGTCACTATTGGGTCCCTTATTTATTAGGTTTATTAACTTAATTACATGCACAATTTTACTACAAAAAAGATAACATGGAGATAGTGTTTGGGGCTGAATACCATTTTGGCAGCAAATTTCTCTTAGCTTCTCACCCTGTAAATGCACAACTTGTATGCTCAGTTATTGATGTGAATATTTATGATGTCTGTGCTTATTAGTGCTGCATCCCATTCATGTCTGTGTTCAATAAGCATCTTGGTCCTAACACTTTTTTTTCTGTTAATGTTGATAATAATGATTTTGTATTGTATGCTCAGTGAGGACTAAATTATACCCATTTCTGTTGTTTGCATATCACTTTGCTATGAGCGTAATGTACAAACTGTGAACATCAGTTATTACTCAAGTTTTTTTTTGTTTTGTTTTATTTAACAACTTCCTGTATCTGGAGTGCAATAAAAACAAATATAATTAGCAAAATAGTTTAAAAAATAAACAATAAAATACATATTTAAGTAAAATACTGATCAAATTATCAATCTTTAATTTGCAGTATTTTAAACATTTTCTTGAAAGAAAATATATAAAGTCAAATAAACCTGGGAACAATAAGTTAACTTTATTTATTCAATGTTACATAATAAATGATGTTAAATTTCTCTATTTTGTTACAAAAAGAAAACTGAGAAATGAATTAGTAGTGCAAAGTGCTAGACATGGGTATAAGAATATGGAAAAGACTAAAAACATAACATATGCTCTTATATGCATATAAGTCAAAGGATACACTGAAACTTTCCATGTTTCATCTCACACAATGACTTATTTTTTATTTTTTTTATTTATTTACTTTTAGAGAGAGGGGAAAGAGGGAGAAAGAGAGGGAGAGAAATATCAATTTACAGTTGCCTCTCATGCACCCTCTACTGGGGACCTGGCCAGCAACCCAGGCAGATGCCCTCCCTGACTGGGAATCAAACTGGTGACTTGTTTGCAGGCTGGTACTCAATCCACTGAGCCACACCAGCCAGGACACATAACAACCTGCTAAAAGGCACTGGGAGCAGCCTGGTAGTGAATTAAGGTGGTTAACTCAAAAATAATTTCCCTCTAAATGTTCTATTGCATATTCTACCATAACAAATACTCATAGTTCTATGTTATTCTAATTACAGTAAAATTATCTGTTTAATACTTGCATTCTACCACTAGATAATGAGAATTCATACAGCAGAAACCTTATTTTTTTGTGAAAAAGAGTGTAGTCTTGGAAATTCTAGTTCTTGTGTTCGAATTGCACTCTGTCCCAAGTCTGCTGTGTAACCTGGCTTACTTAGCTATTTAACTTAAGTAACTGTCAGTTTGTTTTCTTCTACAGTGGGTGTAATAGTATTGCATACTTCATGTGATTTGCAAGCTATATTGTGACAAATAAGTATCAAGTGTTTAGATCAGTGCATAAAGTAAGCACTTCATAAAGCTGGCTGTGATTATTATCCCCAGGAGTACGACTGTGTTTAGCACATAGTGTGAACTAAAAATAGTTTCCTTAACTTTACAAGCAATGGAATGAAGGAATGAATGAGTGACATTTGATCTGAAACCCCAACCAAAGAATTGTTAAAACATCAGACACAAAAGCAAGGATAGCATTGCTTAAAGAGTCACATCAGTTCATCTGAGTTCCTGGATCAGCACTGAAATCCTTTGTGTTGCCTAAATTACTGGTTCTCCTTGGGAATAGAATCAGGAATATCATAATTTCACTTAATCTGTTTTTGGATACTTACTTTGAGACCAAAAAGGAATGTGTACTTATGGCAAGGACAATGAATATGAAATATCGATCAAGGTAACAAATAGACTGTAGCTTTTTGGCTAGGAAAGGAGGGTGGAGCTTAGGCTGGGGATCGGATAATGAGCAGGTGGTTTGAGGATGTAGCTTTGGTACTTGGTTTAGAATGCAGCTTGTCTCCTGGGATGCAAAGACATAAATACCCTTGAGAGATTGCAAAAAAAATAGCCACCAGAAAAATGCAAGTTCTTATTATTTTGACAGGTTGCGTGTTTTTTAAAAGGAAATTACTGTCATACCTCAGTACTTGTTGGCTTCAGAACTTGTCAAGCTCTGTACGTGCTGCATTTTGAAGAGAAAAAATGTTTCAGCATCGGGCACTGGCTTGGGATGTCGCACATGCTAGAACTTGTATGAGTCAGGATGCCACCCCCAAAGAGAAAATGCTTCATGGTTGGGTTCAGCGAGAGCTGAAACTTGCTGGTTTTGGCACTCGTCATGAGTTCCAGAATGAATTAGCCACAAGTATCAAGGTACCACTGTACATATTGGCACTTGGTATCCATATTCTATAATTGTAAATCACATTCTATTATTATAAATAGTAAATACAATAACAAATTCATAATGTATTTATTTCAAGTTCTAGAAACAAGTAGAATTAATCTATTATTATACAATGTAATCTCCTTGCTCTCTGTGTAAAAATGTATGAGTTCAGTGACTCATGATAAAATTTACCTCCAATAAGTTTAACTTCTAAGAACACGGGGACTTTTAAATAACAGAACAAATACCATAATATCTAATCATTATAGAACTATTATAAAATGTTGGTACTGTCTTGAGATTTTTGATTCTCTGAAAATCAACTAAGATTACATTTTAAGAATAAATTGTGTCAAAGGAGTGTGTAGAGAAAAATGTATTGAAAAATAAAATGAATCATGGTAGGAATGAGGAGGAAGGCATACATTAAACAGTAGATGCCAATAGTGGTTAAGAAACTTTAAAAACAAGCCTGATTTTACTAGAGACTGTATTTGAGAGATTCATCTGAAGATGTAATACTGGTGAGTTTCCCTTTGGACTTATCCTTGAACAACAGAAAGGAATGAATTTCCATTTCTACTGTAGACATCACAAAACCTCCTTGTTATTTCCCTTTTTTATATCATAGTAAGTTAGTCTTTGATCTTAGCTGCATAATATCTTGTGATTGTCATTAATTTTCTTTTTAAAATTGCCTTTCCACATGTGTGTAATTGATTAAATATTTAGATCCAGTCTGCACATTTAAACTGTCAAAACGCCCCCAGAAAAGGTGAAGAAATTTCATGCTCTCTAAAACTGTGAGAAAAAAATCACTCTCTTGCTAGTATCATTGGGCAGTGCCCAGAAATACGAATGCAAAATAATTCTAAGTAAATGCCAGGACTCAGGATGCACTGCTGATACAGGGTATTGATATGGGTTTACAATTTGATTGTTTCTATTGTTTGTTTTTTTCCTCAAGTGTATGGAGTCCATTACATTTTGGTAAATGATATTTGTCTCACAGTGAGAAAACATATATTCCTTCAGACTACTGCTCCTCATGCAGGGCTCATATTATTTAGATGGAAATTGCTGTTATAAAATGTCCTACATTATCCAGTGCATCTGGCCCTTCTTTTTATAGTTGTTATTGTTCTTATTCCTGTTCTTGTTCTTATTATTTGAAGGAGGAGGTGGAATAGTGATTATTGTTTGCTTATTTGTTTAACTGAATCACTACATTTTGAAATATGAGATTTAGGAAAACAGTAGTGAACATAGAGCAGCATAAATAATTGTGTCTCATATTTTACTTTCTTATGTGAAAAAATATTGTTATTGGTAAATATTTAATATTTAATTATGTGACAAAATATTGATGGATTATTTAGGTTTTAAAGTAAACAGTCATAATAGTCATACTATGTAAACTTTTAAAAAAATAATGCATATATTGAGTAGAACTAGAGTTATTTCAATTAAGGTATTTGAAAAGATAAATCCACTGTGTACAACATATTAGAATTTTTTAACTGATTAAAAACTTGAAAAATAGCTAAATAAAATTTAAAAAAAGAAAAAATAATAAAATTTAAAAAAAGAATTTTTTATCTGATTAAACATTTAGAAAATAAATCAGTGCCTTTGAAACCTATTGAAGAGGGAAGCAGCCAAAGAACAAAATATGTTTACACTTACATGAACAGAAAAATCTCTTTCATCTTTAAGAAATTTCTCTCATTTCTCATAAACAATCTGGAGCCGTTAACAAATACGCTTTTCTTGTTTAGTTTCCTATCTCACCTTTGAGGTGTTGACACCTTATTTTGAGTCAGCAGATGTTCATCTGATTTTCCTTCCCTATCCAAGTGCTCCATCTTCCTCCATTATAATGTAAAAACCCAGCACATTCTTCACCTGTCATATTACGTGATTCCTCGCCCTCTATTTCTTCCTTTCTCCGAACTGCTGAGCCCTAATTTCCTGCCTATCATGCTGCCCTAATTTTTAACAACTTATTTTACTCTCCTGTTTCTTTGGATCTGAATTCGTTTGTCCTTCATCCATCTTACCATTTGAATGTGTAGGTGCATGCACATTTATTCGAGGATCAAAATTGGAAAAGATCATGAAATAGTTACAAAGACACAAGAAAATGCTGTTAACTTTTCTCATTTCTTCTCAACATTTTCCAATTGTATTATTTAAATGAAATTGAAATTTACAGAGCTTTCACATAAATTACAGTATCTTTAAACTGTTTAGAATAGTCCAGGAAAAAGGAATATGCTTTTTCATCATTTTATATCTCAAGAGGGCATAGAGTCAATAATTAATGCACTGTACTTTTCATTATTTCTGGCAAGAAACTCAGGGCAACTGAATATGGAGGTCATGAAGACCACTTAAAATGTTCAAGGGTAGACTTTACAAAAAGTGTTTATATATGATAACATGCTCTTAATTTTAGCATTAAGTAAAATAATAACTCAAGGGTAATTTTTAACAAAAAAATAGTAAGAACCTCCTCAATTTAAATTTTAGAATTTCACAGAATGATTAAAAGCTAGTGATTATTTGATCCCAAATAGGAAACTTGTTTTCCAGGCAGCAAAATGAATTACAAAAATAAGACAAGTTTACTGGAAAAAACTAGAGCTTCAGAGCATGCTGGCTCATGAATATATTTTTGGAGATAAATTATGTGTTCGGACTTCATTCCCCCATCCCTGAGATTCACTTTGCATAAAACAAACAAACAAACAGGCACTAATGCACAAAGTCAATGTCAACATTTTGCTTGGTCCCGTGTTAAAAATGTCCTATCTGGGTTGATGCATTTAAGCAGTGATCTATTCAGCAAGACATTCTTAACACACAGACATGACCCTGCCCAGTCTTCCAGTCCAGGGGTCTGCAGAGGGCCAGTGTGTACATAGTTCAGGCTTTGCAAGCGTACAGTTTCTGTCGCAATTCTTCAACCAGGCCATGTGGAGATACAGCAGCCCTACATGGTATCTAAACACAGGAGCATGTCTATGTTCCAATTAAATTTTACGTACACTCACTAAAATTACAATTTCATGTCATTTTCATGTGTCGCAAAATACTTTTCTTTTCAGTTTTTATTTTTATGATACATTTAAAAGTGTAAAAATAAGTCACTGCATGTGGATCACAGACAATTAGTTCATAGATTTGATTGGTCTAAAACTCTGCTCTTTCCCGAGTGAAACACAATCATAATGCTGGCGAACTTAGCAGTACGGTTGGAAAACTCAGCAGAGTCTTCTGTTAAAAAAATATTTTTTAATTGAAAACTAAGTTTGTTCTTTAGAAGTAGTTAGAATATGGATAACGGATATTCACTCACTGAGCATGCGCCCTGGGCCAAGCATGCTGTAGATAGACTGCAGGCGTGTGAACAGACCTGCGTGCTGAGCATTGGGGATAATGGACTAATAGCAAAGGGTTTACTAACACCCCGGAACACTCAGCTGCTGGGTGGTTGAACTCAGTGCACCGATGCAGGTCTGGTGGATACTCGAAGCCTAGGTTCTGAACTTTCCATGCTATGCTAAAATAAAGTTCATATTAAATTAAGAAAACATATGCAATTTCGTCCCCAAGTAGTAGATAGAGTTCTTCAAAAAAAAATCTGAGATAGATTAGTGGCAACAGAATCTCAGATATCCTTGTGCAGAAAAAAGGCTGCTGCGAAATTCCCTGAAAAGAAGATGAAACCTTCGGAAAAAGGATGCAAGGACAAGTTTAGCCAAATCTCCTCAATATAACCTGACTTGTCCTTTTATGTGTCAGTGGCAAAAAGCCACAGAGTGGTCTGAGTTCAAGACTGCTGCTTACCCCAAATGAAAACCATTGCTAGTAGTGAAGGTATCCTTTGCCCTTCCACAATGTCTTGTTTGTGAAAGCAGAGTGCTCCTGTTTAAGGAAACTGGCAAAAACTTACATTCCCTTCATTTTTGCTGGCTCTGCAAAACATTGTGCACAGCTATACTCAAACCCATTAGATCAACCTTTCAAAAAATTCTCTTACAGAAATTGCTTAAAGGTACCTAGGCTGACAGTTGCTGTGTGTTTTGAGAGCTCTACCTGTCAGAAGCCAGCTCAGCATTCTTTTGCTTAATTGGTCTGTAGAGAGAGAAGTTTCACACCTCAGAGAGAATGACATCCACCTCAGTCCATAATCAGCTAATTTAGAGAATGGGAATACGACCAGCTCCAAGGGACACTTACCTTCCACTCCCTGTTGAGATGAAGCGAGAGGGCTGCAGAGAGCAGCACATCAAGCAACGTGAACTTAAGGGGAGTTGGGGAATTAAAGAAAGAGTTTTCAAAATACATGAAGGCTGTTACTTCAAAATCTAGGCATACAGCACCCCCGAGCTCATCAGATCTCTAAACTGAAAACGGAATATGTCATTTTTATTACCGACCACTGAACAGTGATATTTCAAGTTAGTTATAGCATTGTCTATCAGGTATCATTTTCCTAAGATCAATGGATGGTAGTAGTGGAAAAATGATCAAAAGCGTTCAGCAAATTGGACCTTAATTTAAAAAGCTGTGTTAGAAATCTTTAGGGGTGAGAGAAAGGCAGTGCACACTCACTCCCAAGCAGTTTACTAAAGAGGAAGTTTTGCCTCGTGGGCGGAGGCCTGGGCGTAGGTGCAGGCAGAGCCCAGTCAGCTCCGTGTTGTGCCTCCTTCAAACTACACACATTTGGGCAATTTGATCTCTCTGTGTTCCTATGTCTCTACCCTGAAAAGGAAACTCGATTGAATTTTCTTTCCTGACAAAGTGCAGTTAAAAATCTTCATCTCCAGTATTATCTATTTTTTAAACCAAAGCTTTTTATTTATGATGAACCTGGTGAGGTGCATCTACAAGAATTAATAGTCAAGGATCAAAATGCAACTAGTTGCTAACTATAAAGACAAAACAAAACCCTGGAAATTACATTAAGCAATATAACCTTCATGCTTTAAAATATAACATTTAAGCCTTGCTATTTTGAATTAAAGGAGAGTCCTTATACTTACTGGGCAGGGGAGATACCATGATCACAAAGGTGGTTTTCCCAGGGTGAGGCTTATTCATTGCACTCTGGGTGTGCTGATCCCCGTGATTTCCCTAAATGTGGGAAATTCAACTGTATAAGTTGTGGTAGAAGAGGACTATGTTCATGCTGAGCCCTGAAAAAGAAAAAGAGAGAGAGAGAGAGAGAGAATCCTTAAAGTATTCTGTTGGCAAATCAGTGAGAATATGCAAAGATGACTGATGAATGTCATAATTTCTGTAGAATGTTATACAAAGCTCCTATCATTCACTAGGTGGTTACTAAAGGGCCCATGAATCATCATATAATTCTACTTTATTTTTCAATGAATACACTTTTTGAAAAATAAAGCTGATAAACATGATAAACTCTCACAAAGAAAAATATCAACAAGAGCTGTGTAGGGTACTTAACTTACTGTTTTCTTCACTTCCCACTTCAGAAAATATTATAAAAGTAAGTTAAAACCCCCAAAAGACACTCAAATAGATAAATATTTATTAACCAAACCAGGATGGTTAAAAATTGAAATAGCTAGATATGTTTATAAAATTGTAGCAAATAAAAAAATAATGATGACCCTCATTTCAGAAGAATGAGGCAAAAATGAGTGCATTATAATATAGCAAATAAGAAATGCAAAAAATCAGGACATGCTCTATTAAGCTAGATTTGTAAGCATTTAAAATAAATAGTAAGTGCTTAAATATACAAAATATCACTTAATTGGCATACAAATTTCATTATGTTTTATTATGTGTGTAAATAAGAATGGTTTAGAGTTATAAAGTACTATTCTACAGCTTAATATAAATTATTATGGGGAATATGTTTGTGTTTTTTTAAGTGATGCAAAGCAGCTTGATGTCATCAGATACAAAATAGTGTACCAACAGTTTCACATTGATTTAGCAATTCTTAAATTAGTGAAGAAATAGTTTCATAATCTATGTGTAGTTTAACATGTAATAAAAATAGTCCTGTCAAGGCAAAAATTGTGCAAAGCTAAGTTAAAGAGGCAAGAAAGATCTGAATAAAGTTTATTGTAATGGAGGAGTGAGTAATAGGTCATTTGTGTTTGCTAATGGCCTTACTCAAATGAAAAATAATTTTTGTATCTTTATGAATGGAAGTCATTTTATCACTCGGACCAAGGCCCATTGAAGGTTGGCTTGGCCAAGAAGATGAATAAATTGCATGTGCAAGAAGGTCTGTCTGTAATTTGCAGCAGGAACAGAACAAGGCACATGTGCTCTGCTACTGTAAGCAGACAAATTTTTTATGTAGGAAAATCTAATCTAAAGGAAAGGAGACTGGAGAAAGAATATGAAACCCACTAGACCAGGGTCGGGTTCTTATCTGGAAATATTTCAATATGGGAATAATGAATATGATACATTCCATTTAAATGGAGCTTCCTAAGCCATTTAAAGTTAATGGAAGACCCATGCACATACACGGTGGTATGGGGATTGATGGTGGGTGCACAGGTGGGGCTGGGTGGAGGAGGGCAAAGGGGGACAATTGGAACAGCGGTAGTACAATGGCAATGAAATTAATAATAATGATTTTACATTTTATGTTACTATCAACTATTCTTTAACTAAACTAAAGACTTCCTGAGAACACTGGCAGCTCATGTATTTAATGACTATGTCACTTAAACTATGACTATGAGCCAGGCTCAGTCCACACAGAAAAGTTGAGAATATTTTTGATTTTCTAGAAATGTAAAATATTGTTTTATTAAAGATTCAAATGAAAATCTGAGCTTATTTTTTTACATGTCATGTTCTTAATTACATACTTCTACAGTATTTTATAACAATGTTATATCATGATAGCTTAGAGACCAAGAAAAACTTTTCCTTAACATAAATATTTTGAAAAGTATGGTTCTAATGGCTGCTAATGTAAAATTCTACAGAAAATACAATAAATGTAAATTTTTATCTCCTGCAGAATTCCTCAGAGCCATTAAAATTATAATATGCAGTTTGAATCTCCAAATGGAAATTGAATAGTTTTTCCCAAGATATTTGAACACAGTTTTTCTTTCTTATTCTTTGTCTTGTGATCTCAGGAGACTAAGATTCCTCATCACTTGGAAAATACTGTCTAAAAGTAATCAGTGTGTATGGGAAATGTCATCCGAGTAACTACATGACCAAGACATGAAGTAAGCACCTTCCAGAAATCCCCAAAGTGCTTCATATTCTAGAGAGAGAGTCAACTAGATACTAGGGGAAAAAGATTCTGTTTAGCTAATTAAACAGTAAGATATAAAAACACATGTGGGAACAATTGTATTTGATTTGCCTATACCTTTACGTTAAATGAATATGAACTTCTTCAACACTCAGCATATGTCATTGTCTACTCTTAAGCCTCCTCTATTTAAAGAGCAACGACTGAAGGAATAAAGCAATGAGCACATTCATCCCTAAAGGAAACTTGGTTGCTAATGAAAAGTATTTCAGGTTTTACTTCAGAAACAGTTTTATGTGAAAAATACTTGAACCTGTAGTTTCTTTGTCTTTTATAACTTTGAAAAGTCCGAGAAGATAATAAATTATATACTTTTTTTTTCAAAAGAGAACTAGACACAAATTGACTTCAATATATTTCACACATTTAATGGGATAGAAACAAAGACAATACATTATGTAGGAGAAGCTGAGCAGTACTACAGCCTAATGAATAAGAAAAAAAAAATTCAGTGCAGCCTGAAGGAACCAAAGGTACTTTTCATCTCAGAACAACTCACTGATGTTCTAGCTTGTTTATTCATTCACTTGCCTGTTAACTCCCAGTGAACCAAGTCACTTTGCGTTTCTACCTCAATGCCCTACTTTGCAGAGAGTTTTCTATGAACCACACCCATACCTTACTAAATGCCAAATCTCTAAAATAATGACACCCAACAACTCGTCATTGAGTCTGTCATGTTCCAACATTTAGCCAACCCTGTGGACTATACTACTTTGGGAAGATTTCATGGAAGAGAAATTCTACGTGGGGATGAGAGAATGAATAAGACCTAGAGAAATAGTTGCTAAGCAGGGAGAACATAAGATCAGCAATGGATAAAAATGGATGATGGAGTTAAGGCATAGCAAAAAGACCAATGTGACGGGTTCAGTGACATAGAAAAGTGGTAACTATAGTGTTTTCCTAGAAATTCACTAAGATTGGCCAGAGATTTACTGTAAGTAACCCTGAAGTTTAGATGTTAACAAATCAACAATTCCACACCACTGAGGACTTTTAAGGAACAAAGACAAAGCAGTTTTAGAAAATATAATCTGGCTACTAGGTGCGTGTGGGGTTGAACAGAAAGTAATTCAGAGTCCATAGGAAATATCTATTTATAAAAATCAAACATCAATTTTTAAGAAACTTAATTATATTCTTGGTCATGGGAAGGAGACAGAGAGGTTATTCTGGGAGACAAGCACAGCTACTTTTTCTAATACCAACCAAAAACTATCATAGGGTCGGGGTGAGGGGTCAGCAGAGAGAACAGAGTTGATTTTAGTTCCAGATCATCAAACCCATCCAAACAATAAAATCCCCAATGAAACTTAAAAAAAAAAACTCTTCTAAGAGGATGCCCACTGGTTGATGTTTAGACTTGTAGACAAGGACGCGATGATAGAATAAAATCTTATAAATGTGGACTAGGTAGTATATGAAAATTGATTGAAACCTAGGGGAAAACCTAGGGAAAAATGTAACAGTTATCATCACTGAAAACCATAGATGTGACAATGAGTGGTATATCTGAATGAATAAAGGCAGAATATAAATTGCAAGAAAGTCTACAACTAAATTTTGATATGTATTGAACATAAAAGAGATAGAAAAATGTCCAAATAAGAGGAGCTCTAGAATAATGTAATTCAAACACACATACACACACACAATACAATCAAAATTGAGCCAACCTGTAATATGCAGTAGTAATACCAATGCAGAACTAAGGAAAGATCCATGTGAAATAAGCAGATGAAACTTAAATAACTGAAACAAAATACTTTTCTATTCCTGCATTAAACAATATTGGGTCTAGTAATACTTCCATGCATAAACAATTCTTGGAAGAAATAAAATGTCCTGTTCTTTGCTAAGCAATATTGAAAGCAGGTTAATAATAACTCAAATGCTCACCGCAGGAAATACCAGTTCCTAGAAAGCAAGGCACCAAAACAACTCAACAGCTTACTGATAATGATGCATTTTAATTTCCTCATGTTGCTTGTGCCCCTCGATCCAAAAATTTTGTCATAATAGTAATCCAGCAACTGTCCACTCCCATAAAACTCACCCTCAAATTATTCAACTCTAGTCCTAAAACCCTAACTATAGCATAACCTCATTCCTCTTTTCAGACACTAATAAGCTCTCTCCTGCACCAAGTTTTCCTGCACCAACAGACAAGGGCTGTTGGAGCTCTTACAGTCAAAGTGACCTCGACAGTACACTGTCCCTAGGAGGAGGTGTGGGAAAAGACTCAGAGGGGTCCACCACATTGTGCTGCCCTGTACTCCATGCTCTAAAAGCCACATGATTGGTGACTTCTGGGCTAAATACTGGGAGTAATAGCAACGAGAGTCTGGGCACCCCACATTCTTCTGTCTGGGGCTCAGAGCAGCAAAGATCATTACAGACAGTTGGTTTATCACTTACTTTTTCCAGTTCACAGTTTTCTTGAATGATACAGTTTTCATTATTGTTTGAAAGCTTTCTGAAATTGCTGTGGGCAGTAATTTCACCACACCAGCCAGGGCAGATTATATAGTTTTCAAGTGTACATGTCTGTGATACATGATCTGTACATTGTGTTGCATGCACACCACCCAAAATTATGTGATCTTCTCCCACCATATATTCAGCCTCCTTTACCTTTCCTACATCCCCCTACCCCCATTCACTCTGGTAACTATACCATACTATAATCTGTGTCTATGAATTTCAATTTTTCTATATCATACATAAGTAAAATCATATGATACTTAACTTTTTCTGACTGTTATTTTCCTTAGCATACTATTCTCAAAGGTCATCCATGTTGTCAAAAATGACAATGAGATAGCATCCCCCACACCTGTTAGAATGCCTATTATTGACAAGACAGGTAATAAGAAGTGTTGGAGGGGTTGTGGGGAAAAAAGAAGCCCTCATTCACTGCTGGTAGGAATGTAAACTTGTACAACCACCATGGCAAACAGTACGGTGACCACACAGAAAATTAAGAGTAGAGTTACCATATGACCCAACAATCTCTCTTCTGAGTCTCTACCTGAAAAAATTGAAAACACTTATTTACAAAGATATATGCACCCCTGTATTCAGTACAGCACTATTCACAGTGATCAAGACATGGAGACAACTCAATTGTTCTCTGATAAGAGATTGGATAAAGAAGGTGATATATATATACACTATAGAATATTACTCAGCCATAAGAAACGTTGAAATGCAGCAGATATTTCAAGTTGCCTTTTTCAGAATAAATGGTTGACCCTTCTGATGAAGGAGCAGGAAGAGGAAGGAGGTGCATCCCTTCATTCCAGGTCTATGTGTAACTGTGTGCCTGCCAAATGCTAGAGTCCCCAGAGGGTGACAAGGCAACAGTTTTCTTCTCACAGACAGATGTTGAAATTGGAAACTTATTATAAAATACTGAATAGATAACTAAGGGATGTAATGAT
Source organism: Artibeus jamaicensis (assembly GCF_021234435.1). Taxonomy (NCBI): domain Eukaryota; kingdom Metazoa; phylum Chordata; class Mammalia; order Chiroptera; family Phyllostomidae; genus Artibeus; species Artibeus jamaicensis. The sequence goes on from NW_026521954.1 coordinate 7,251,068, forward strand.
GTTATATGCTCTTGTAACAAGGGGGATCTGGCCTGATCCCTGGGCAGAGGAGAGGGGGCCCTGAGGTGGCACAGGAGAGCCCAGGCCCCTGGCAAAGAAGGGGTCAGGAAGTGCTTAGATGGCAGGATTGAAATTGCAACCGAAAATGTGTGACAGACTTTCATACCCTGAGGGGAGGGTAAACAACTAACGTGGCTCATGGCATAGCTTGCACAGAGCATGCACAAGCTACAAAAGTCACAACACACGTATGTTGTGGGGATGAACACAGAGGCACCCCACCCCAGGCAGAGATGCTGTGCAAGCTGACATGCACCAGTCTAGTCCACGGAATTGTCTAGAAATGTTGGAATGCCCCCACAGCACACAGGATTTTGGTATACAAGACTTAAGTGGAGGGTGTGTGGTCTTGGCCAATTTTCCTTCCCTTTGCTAGCCCAGTTGGGGGTCAGGGACCCAGCAGTTACTGGGTCAGTGGATCCTGGAGATCTCATGGCCAGGTGACAAAGCCCCATGTCACTCCCTGCTCAAGAGGTATTGGCAGTGCTGGTGACTGGTGCCACGTTGCTGGTCCCTGGCACCATCAAGCTGACAGCCCGATGGATAGGATACAGGTACTGGGCCAGTGGGCAGAGGCTGCAGGAAAGGCCAGCATGCAGTGAATAGGCCACTGGTGTGCATGGACTCCAAAAGACATCAGGAGCCACACTGTAACCAAGAAGCAGCTAAGTGACCTGGATAATCATACTACAGCTGCCTGCAAATCTCAAAGGATAGTGTTTATAAATGGGAGAAGGAATTCCAGGCTCAGCCTTGAATTGGTCTGACAAAGGGTGGAGGGGTTATTCGTCTATGGATATTTTAAAGGAAGTGGCTCTGCGGCAGAAGCCTATTGTTCTTTTAAAAGTGTATATGCTTTACATAAAAAAAACCTTCTCTTTCACCAAACCTTTACTGCCAGAATGCATGGGTGGTGGACCGCAGAACCCCACGTGGCTGATTGGCAACACTAGAGTAAACAAAATAGGGTGAAGAGGTAGAACAACCTGTTGGGAATATTTAAATCTGTGGTACAAGAAGGTATCTTAGGAGGATGATATCTGAGTATAAGATGAAGGCGTAGGGAGATTTTTTTAAGTTGCTACATTTTTAGATTTCTAGTTCCATCGTAAAATTATATGCCAAAGAAAAGGAGAAGGACAGGAGGGGGGGGGAATGCTAAAAGGTATTACATATAAAGTCATTGCCAATTCTTTCATGTGCATTTTGTTTTTATACCTTAAACAGCCCTGAGAGGTGAGTACTGTTAGCCTCCCCATTATATAAGTGTTAACTGAAGTTGTCAGTGTTTAGTCATTAGCCAAGTTATATAATTAGTGAATGGTAGACCTCAGACAGTACCCACAACTACCTAATTAAAAAGCCTACATTCTTAAGTTAGATACTGTAAATGCCAAGAATTTATTACCACATAGAGAATTATACTCTAGTCTATGATTATATCTTCTATACTACATTCTTATGCTCTTCCTGTAGCCTTCCTAAGTTTGGTTAGGTTTTCTTATTTAAGCAGTAGATGGAGAAAATCTATACAAATTAGATACACATTTTAAAGGCCTCTCCTTCATTAGAAGTTCAGTTTTCATACTTTCCTAACCAATGAAATATCAAAATAAGTGTGCTTCCATAATTTCATTTTAAAAATAGACATGGACACTTAATTACCAGAGAATACAGAGGGTATTCCATTCTATTGACAAGATGCATTTGCCATGGTATGACTGAAAACACAACTCCATCAGCTATACTAGTAAACATATTGTGGAATACTCTTTCTAGTTGCCTTTTTCTTATACAAAAAACTGACTGTGGAAACTCCTGCCTGAGGGTTGGTGTGGAGTAGTTGTGTTCATTGATTAAAAAAAAGAAAAGAAACTAAAGACATAACAGAACAGAGTGCAACACAAATAAGGGCTTTCAAAGGCATCTAATGATGAGATTTCTTCAGGGCACACGCACTTGTCTTCAGCTTCTAAACTTCACATAACAGATCTTTAAATAATCTCAACTTCATTTAAGTTTTACCAGATACTATCACTCCTCGCAGGCCATGAAGAAAAAGTGGAGGTTTTCAAACCTACATTGAACAAGGAAAGAGCGTGCTAGTAAGAACAAAACAAAGATTTGGTTTTACAAATACATATAAATATGGCACATGGTAGCATCTTTGTTTTATCTGACACTGTAGGTGATTAAACTGCCTTTTATTTTAAATGTCATATGTCACAGTGCCTTCAACTCCAGGACCCCTAAGAAATGAATAAAGTGGAAAGGCCATATGAAATGTGATGTTCATAGGGTTCATTCTCCACCCTCCAGAGTGGCTACCTTAACCAAGGTTTCTAATAGCATGATGTCTTTGTCGTAATGGGTCATTTTAATAGTCTGCATAAAGTCTAGATGGTCTCGATCTCTTTGTACAACATCGTTATATAATTAGAGTTAGCATAGTCCTTTGTGCTAAGTTAGAGATATACAGTGTGTCTGGCCTGCATGACTGCAAACTGTGCCTTATCCTATTTTGATGACAGAGACAGAAAATAATACACTCAGAGCATCAATGCCCACATATCGTCCCCGAGAGCATGGAAATCTGCTCCAACAAGGACAATGCATCTGGCACAGTGAGTGGAATTGGCGCCACTAAGTGGAGTGTGTGGAAGGTTGGTGACACCCGGGATCTGTAGCTCTGCCGTGGGAGCCAGCCTGGTGAGATAGACCGAGATACCACAGGGATCCCCAGCAGTGCATTCTTTTTACACTTTGGGGTGGATTTAGTTTCACAGTCCCCCACGCTACCATGATGTAATTTTTCTAAATTCCTATCTGGCCAGTTGGAGAGAGCTGTCTCTAAAGCTGCGACTTGGCTTTCACCACTGTCAGTGCCCTTATGCAACAAAATGATGATGTAACCTGTGGTGTAGGAGGTTGTACACATCAGAATTATGATTATCCCAATTATGTATTAGGTATATTCATGTTTAAATGCTGCATAACAAATAACCAGAAATCAAGTGACTTATCTAAACACACATTTATCATCTCAAAACTTTCATGGCTTAGAATTCTAGAAATAACTTAATTCAAAGGTCTTGCATGGTTGCAATCAAGATGTGAGTCAAATCAAATTCACATCCAGAAGATTGACAGGGGAATAACCCAATTCTAAGTTCCACAGGTAATAGGCAGAATTCACCTCTATGTGGTTTAAGATTGAGGTTCTTGTTTTCTTGATGGTTGTTGGTCAGGGCCACTCTCTGAACCTGGAGGCTGTCTACTGTTTCTGGCCATGTGACCCTCTTTAAAGGCTCTCACGTAATATTTTAGCTTACTTCTTCCAAGTCTGTGGGAGATTCTCTCTCTTTAGTTTGATCAGATGAGAGTGATATCTCTTTATCTATACTGTAGAGTAACACATAATAAGAGGGATGAACATTCATTACTGCTATAATCTTTTTAAGGAACAAGTCACAGGATCCGCCAGCAATCAGGAGGAGGGGATTAAACTAGGTATAACTCATTAGGATAAACGAGATCTGCCACATTTGAGTACCAGGTAAATTCCCCTTGCCGTGAACAAGATAGTAATTGTTTCCAATAAAATTGTTTGCATTATTTTCAAGCAAGGGGTGAGTAATAGCCAGAGGATTTGGATGCCACATATCTGTGTTCATCATAACATTGATTGGCATTGGAAGCGTCAGTAATCATATCTTCTCTCTTCATCCAAGTTAAATAAAACAACAGCAACAACAAATGAGTTTCAGAGAGAAGGGAATACAATTTTATTATTTTTGTTGTTAAAGTTTATTTTAAAAAGTAAATTTTAAAACCAAGTGAGCTTGTTAACATGCCCTGAATGAACTTAGTCCTCCCCAAAACTTGTGGTTCTCACCTACTTAGTCCTGCTCTGCTTACGTCATGTCGGTGGAGCTGCCCAGTGTGCTTCCTGTCCCCAGACATGTACAGGAAAGGACTAAGTGTGTGCAGTGGTCTCTGTCGACTCACCAGTAAACTAATGCTCCCGGCTCTCCTGGGGATGAAGGGATTAGGGTAGGTACTAAGAAGACAACCCAGGAATATTAATTATCTCTGTACCTACCCCCTGAATTATTAATTGCAATTAATGCATTATACCTGTACCTATACCATAAAGATTAATATAATATCAAAATCACTATGAGTAATAACTAGAATCAGGCATACATGAATTTTGAAGTTAGCATTATCAAAACTAACCTTTTTTTTTTAACTTTTCTCAGTTTAGATATTTTACTTTGGGTTCTTCTACCTAAATTGAAAATACTAAATATTATTTACCTCATGAGGTTTTATTGCATTAAATAACTATAATGGATATTAAAGTCCACACCAAGAATCCCATTTCTGGATTTATATCCATAGGAAATGAAATCTGGACCATGAAGAAATACCTGCATATTTCACAGTAGCCAAGATATGGGAACAACTATAAATGCCAGTTGGATAAATATATAAAGAACATCACACACATATACACACAGTGGGATATTACTCATCTTTAAAAAGAAGGAAATTCTACCATTTGTGACAAAATATATAAACCTAGAGAACATTATGGTAAGTGGAATAAAGCAGAAACAGAAGCACAAATACTGCAGAGTCTTATTTGTAGGTGGAATCTAAAATAGTCAACTGCATGGAAGGAGAGAGGAGAGTGGTGATTGTCAGGGGTGGTTGGGTTGGAGAGGTTGAGGAGATATTCACCAAAGGGTACAAAGTTTCAGTTATACAATGTGAATGAGTTCTGCAGATCTAATGTACCATATGTTGATGACAGTTAATACTGTATTATATACTTGAAATTGCTAAGAAGGTAGACCTTGAGTCTTCCCACCAATACACACACAGACACTACACACATAGAATTATTACTGTGTAGAAGTGATGGACATTATTTAGATTAATTATGGTGTTTTTCACAAAGCATACATATATCTAAATATATACAACTTGTATATGTCATAAATATCTCTATTGAATTGTTTTTTTAAAAGTATATAGAGTTTCCAAAAAGTTGCTGAATAGTTATTATTAAGACTAGTATTGTAGTCACTTAAAAATTCTTTTGGTTTCTGTAGTGATGCATTGCTTGCTTCAGGATTCATATATTGGATGCATTTTCATTTTATTTTTTTCCTTATCACTATCTTTCCTCTAAATAAGGATGTGTTAAGAGAGAGGAGGCAACAGATTTTGTTCTTTTTGTCTTAGAGATGTCAGGCAGTCTCATTACCTTAATTCTCCCCTCTATAGAGATAAACCTTAAAACTAGATTGTAAGCATCTAATCAACCATTATGTATCTATTGTAAATAGTGCTGCAGTGAACACAAGGCTTCATAACTTCTTTTGAATTCATGATTTACAATAGCCAAGTGCTGGAAATGGTCTACGGGCCCATTAGTAAATGAGTGGTTCAAAAAACTATGGTACCTTTATACAATAGAATACTATGCAGCAGAAAGAAAGAAGCAACTCCTACCCTTCATGACAGCATGGATGGAACTGGAGAGCATTATGCTAAGTGAAATAAGCCAGGTGGTGAAAGACAAATACCATATTATCTCACCTATAAGAGGAATCTAATGAATAAAATAAACCAACAAACCAAATAGAACCACAGACATGGAGACAAGGAGTAGACTGAAAGTGACCAGAGGGGAGGAAGTGAGAGGGATAATGGGGGAAAGAAGGGGAAGAACTAGTCAAGGAACATGTATGAATGACCCACGGACATGGACAACAGTGTGGAAATTGACTGTGGGAGCAGTGGGTGGGATGGGCAGCAGAGGGCAAAGGGAGAAAATTGTGACAACTGTAATGGAATAACAACAAAAATGATTGAATCAAAATAAAATAATAAAAATTAAAAACGTCAATATCTGATCCTGAAGTTTGCTTTTTCATTTGAAACCAAATTCTCCATCCTCTTCTGTGAAATTCCTTGCTTTCTTAGATAGGCAAAACTACCATTCTTTCTGTGCTTCCTTTCTGAAACTTGAAATCATCTCTGATTCCACCTGCTTCTCCTCCCATTTCTAGATAAAATTTTCTTATGTTCTATCACTTAAAAGTAGTCTGAACTTTTCAGATTTATGTATATTTTTCCATTGTCGAAACCACAGACCATGCCTACACTAACTCTCTTTTGTGGACAATGGCAAACATTTCCAACCAGTCAATTTGCCACCTATCTTTTCTTGTTCCATTAGATCCCCTATAGTTGTCAGAGTAACATTATTGAACACAGATTAAACTGCACATAAAACCATACAAACATTGCATTTAAAATAAAATGAACATATACCCACTTGTCATTTGATACTCTTCATGATCCATAATATAATCCATTCAAGTTTATCACCAGCTTTTCCCTTAAACAAATTCTTAAATTCTCCACTAGGTCTGTTACAAACTCTAATGTCATGCCTTTTCCATCACATCGTTTCTTTCATGTGGCCTCCTCTGACTTAAGTCAGTCTTTCATAGTGACTGTTCCTTTGAATTACTGTATCATCCAGTGGTATCACACTAGGCATTATGTGCATGTTATGATATCACTGTTTCTTCATCTGAGAACTAAGGGAAAAACATTCATCTTAGAAATGAAGCACTATATGTAAATTGCCAAATATAGTGCCTTTCCTATGTTAAATACTGAAGAAATTTTCCTTATCCTTTCTTCTACCTCATAAAACTCTACTAATAGCAGCAAATAAAATGATATGAATAACCAGAGTGTTAAGGGGTAAAAGTAGTAAAACAGAGAGAAAATAAAGAAAAAGAGAAGAAATGTAATTGTTGATTTCTGTGTCAATGAAAATAAGGTTTTCTTGCACTCTATATGTTGTGCACACATTTTTGATACTAGTAAGACCAATAAATGTTTATTGATTAAAGATGAATTGAGTTCTTTTATATCTAAATGCATGTGGCATTTGCAATATGATGATGAATTAATATGAAGTATCACATCATTGAATAAAATATGTTTTAGAAGGATAAATGATTCCAATAAGTCAGATGGAGTGTATGGATCAATATGAATACTAAGAATAAAATCATCTATAATATATTTTGGATTCTTTTTAAGGATTCTCAGGTAATAATTTGTGGGAGGTAACACCATCAGAAATTTAATAGTAATCATTTATGTTAAAAGAAAGGATTTATGATAGGTATATTTTTATTCATGAAATAGATAAATTGGAATAATCCATCATTACTGTCCTGAAAAGTTTGGTTTATTATCATTTATTTTCCAGAGTATTCTGTAGGAAATAGAGTTGGCTAGATTCCATTTTATTATTACAATCACATTATTTTTATTCAATAATACTCAGCTGCCAAAATATGGAAAAGAGACTTGGAATATATTAAGAAAAAAACTTTTAATATTTCTTATTTTGTGTGGTTAAAGTAAACTTTAAAATTTAAATTCAGAAAACAAGAGTCCTGACTTGTTCCCTGCATTGTCACAGGCCAAATCATTTAAAATATCTAATCAGAGCTGTGGTTAGCACATAACAGTGTCCTGCTGTTATGCAATGATCTCTAATGGCAATGGTCTGCACAAGATTTTGACTTCACAGTCCCAAACATCAGCATCATGAAATGTCACTCATTAATTAAAGCAGTCATTTTTGAGTGCTATAATGTGCCCCAAACTGTGCTAGAAATTGTGAACAAAAATAAATGAAAAATAAGGAGTTTTGACTATATGACTATATTTGAAGGAATTTTAGTCTGTCTGGAAAAATTCAGAAAACACTAACTACATACAAAAACAGACACACACATATTACAAATATATTATTGTTAAGATATGTACATTATGCAATGTATTAAGGACTTTAACACAAGGTAAAGAATTTCAAAGAGAGACATTATAGACATTCTCATCAAGAATTTGATGCTAAAAAACTTGAATTTCTGAAAAACCATAAAAGATTCTAAGAAATGCAAGATACTTCATATAGCTAGATCAAGTACTCTATTTGGAGGAAAAAATAAAAGAAAAGCAGAAGGAAGCAGTGGCACAAAGATCTGGAATAATTAGTGCTTGTAACAGGATCCAATGGCTCTTGTTGCCAAATTTGCAAATTGAGTGTATTACTGTCTGTATTGGGGACCAATGTTATGAAGCTCATAGCTTGTTGTGAGAACTAAATTGAGGTAACATATTAAATCTGTATCATAAAGTTAAGGAGTTGGTCAGGAAGAAAAGTTTTAAAAGCATTTGTTAAGTTCTGGCAAAGAATAACAAAAACAAATGACCCAGTACAGATAAAGATGTGATATATTCAAAGCAGCAGGAATAATTGATAGCCACACCAAGAAAAAATCACTCTCTTGAGAATGAGTAAATGACAATATTTTGTAAGCTTAAATGTTTGCATAGTAAGAACAATAACAATATTACTCCATTAAAACTTTTAAATTATTTACTAGAACTTTAATATTTTTTATAATAAGAACAACAACACTACTTATATTGCTCCTGGTTGAATGTAGTATATTATGTAATCCATGAAACAGCCCTATGAAAGAGAAACTATTATTAACTCTATTTGAAAAATACAGAAACTAGTTTTTAATAAGTTAGTAAATGATGGAACTGGAATTCAACCTCTGTCACATTTTCATAGGCTGAATTCTTATGTCACTGCCCCTGCAATAAATCTCACTAAAAAATTAATGACGAGTTAAAATTTAAAAGCTGAAAAGTTAAATCCTAGTTAATTTATTTTTAGCATTATAATATTGTATTACTTTTGCTATTATAGCTGTCTCCAGATTGTGCCCCTTTGCCCATCTCCACCCAGGGACCCCTCCCTGCATCAGGCAATCCCCTTACCATTGTCCACATCAGGGGCTCACACAGACAGGTTCCTTGGCTAACCCCTCACCTGCTCTTATGCGGTGCCCTCCTCCCACTTCCGTCTGACAGCTGTCAGTCTGTTTCATGTATAGTTGGTATTTATTATTCAAGGACCAATAAAATGCTTGTATCATTGAATCATATTATATTTCCAGTCTAACTTTTGGACACAGTATATTTCTGAAAATATAGAAAGTTGTCAAAATGTCAAGTCAAATGAATTTTTGTGTTTTTTTCTTTCTATTTTGATAACTCCTTTTCTTGTTGGAAGAAAAGGCTCAGTGTTGTTTCCTTATTGAATTATTGGACTAGTTTATGTTTTCAATGCCATTGCTCTATTTATCATTTTTCCACACTTTAAAAAGATTAGAGACACCGCAAATTACTTTCACCCTTTGGTCGGTGACCCTCCCTCCAGTGAGCATTGACCTGAACCTGTCCTCGCATCCCCATGGCATCTTGGAGAACCTGACAACTTTAGAAGCAGTTACGTGCAATGCCAGTCATGATTTTTTCTGGCTGGAAACTCCAGTGTCAGATGTGATTAGGTACAGGAGGTTAAAAATTCTGTCTCTACTGTTTGCATTTTGACAGATTAACTAAAGAGCAAGAATGGCATTAATGACAGTCATTTCAGGTAGCAAGTAATGCTACCTAGGGCCTGATAACTTTAGGACAATTAACCACCAAAATATTGGATTCTCCAGGCCCAAAGTTCATGTAGATAGGAGCAAAAATCTACTATTATGTTATGATTTTTTTAAAGATTTTATTTATTTATCTTTAAAGGGGAAGGGAAGGAGAGAGGGAGAGAGACGTCAATGTATGGTTGCCTTTCCTGCATCCCCTGCTGGGAAATGGCCTGCAGAGAACTAGCCTGCAACCCAGGCATGTGCCCTGACTGGGAATCCAACTGCGATTGCCTGGTTTGCAGGCCCACACTCAATCCACTGAGCTAGCAGTCTTTTCTGTCACAGTAATTCACCATTGTATCTGAACCTGCTATCATTAGAGACATTTAAAAAATATTTTTATTGATTCTAGAGAGAGAGGTGAAGTGAGAAACATCTGTTGGTTGCCTTCCATATGCAAGCTGAACAGGGATTGAACCCACAACACAGACATGTGCCTGGACCAGGAATCGAAGCCCCAGTGTTTTGGTGGACAAACTGCCCCAACAATCTGTGCCACACTGGCCAGGGCTAGAAACATTTTGTTGAAAGAGGATGACCATTTAAATTTTTGTCCAAACTGAGACACTTTAGGGTATAAAAGGTCATGTTATAAATAATTACACTGGCACAATTGTGACCATTAACTGTCCTGGAAAAATCAATATGTATGGTATGGTTACCCTAGGATTGAGTCTCTCCTCCGAGGTCCCTGTTAAAACACAGATATGATACCTGTAAGGCTAACGTGATCTGTTCACTTGTTCACATAACTGATCCGTCTGACTCATCAGTGAGCAGAACCTGGAAGGAAGGGAATATATCGTATGTAAGCCTTGGTCTGGAGTAAGAGGCTTGGCAAAAATAAAGAATGGAGACTTCTGAGGAAGTAAGTGCAGTTAAGGTGTTTATGAGCAAGACTCTGAAATAAAAGCTGCAATTAGGAATAACGAAGAAGAGGAGAAGTACGGGAATAATTATTGCAATGTATCCCATGGTCAACCCCGGATTTGGTTGACAACTCTTGACGGAGATCTGTCTCTGAGGCTAGGCCTCTAGTTAGGCCATTTTCAGGTTTATGCTAAGTCGCAGACTTAGTGTTTGAATGAGTTTTTTTCCAAGTAGGTTCACTAATTTGTATTTTATGCAGCAGATTTTAGGTCAGGTCTGTGAAACTCAAATTGCTTTCCTCATTTAAATTGCCTTCAGGCGTGTATTCATATGTATTTCCTGATAAACTTATACTTCCCATGGATTTATTTAAACATCGAAAATTTTTAAATAACTGAGTTTAAAATAATGGTGAAGTAAAAAAAAAGAGAGAGTTGTTCCACATATTGTACTAGAAATTAAAATGAGGTAATATGAGTACTAATTATCCCAAACTAGAAAAATATTAAATAAGACAATATAAATGAAAAAGCCTAGGAAGGCAACAGGGTTTTGTACAGTTCTTGGAATATCAGCCTTGCACCTCCTAAGAATTCTGAAAGAAAAGTTGCATGAGACCAGTTAAACAGGCAAAAGATACTTTTTTCAAGACTACTGCGATCAGGGAAAAAGTTGGAAGTTAACTCCACTGAAACAAAAAGTGGAGTGATTTTTTTAAAACGTAGGGTGAGATAGTAAAAGAGTCCTGGAAGGTATTAGGTAGAGATTAGTCAATGTGCTTAGGCCACCTGTGTTTATTAATCATCACTTACTGAAATTAGACCCTTACCCTCCCACAGAGTCAGGGACATTAGGACCCTTTCTTAATGATTGTATCTCCAAGGGATGACTCCCAGGAAAGTGAGAAAATCATTTCTGGATTGAAAAAGATTTACATCTCAAAGGGGCAGAGAGAATCTATAATTGCAAGTTTTCTAATGTAAATGTTCTAAGTAAGATAAGTGAGGTCAGAAGCCTACAGTTAAAAAGAAACCTTTCTATAGTTTAGTTAAACTCAGGCGAACTTTGAGATCATCTTCCTCAGACCTGCTTGTGGTATGTTTGTATAATAAACTCAGTGCTCAGGGTCTGCATTGTGCCACCTTTCTTCTCTGATGGACTAGACTAACAAAAGAATAAGGGGGATCCAAATGCAATCAATCATATAATTAAAACTATTATTAACATTTTTAATATTATTTCACCTCTCCCCACTTGTTGCGACCATCTCCAAAAATATCTTCCCTTCATAAACTCCCCAATTATCTTTGGTTACCCTGCCTGCACCCCCAACTTCAGCTGTATCCTCTAGTCTAATTACTGGGGTGGCTGTGTATAGGAATGGAGGTGAGTAATAGAAGCACACTACCATAAACCTCTCAAGATAGAACCTTTTTTTTTATCCAGAGTACGGAGCAGACACATATTTCATCAAAAGGACACAAACTAACATGTCCATCCATTTTTAAAACAAACATGTATAATGAAAAGAACTTGTAAAACTAGAGTAAAGGGCCCTAACATAGATATTATTCACCAAGGAACTCAAAGATAAATTAGCATGTTATTCCATTTCTGGGTAAGATTTGACTCTAAATCTCTAAATCAAACCATGATTTTATTTGAATTTTCAGATTTCAGATGGTAATATTAAATGGAACTATATATCAGCAAATTGCCCATGAATTAGGTACTCTGAATCCTAGCTTTGTATTTTATATTAATCAAACCATGCCGAGTTACACTTATGACTGTAAGTAGTCATCTTTCATAAAAGTCTCTTCAAATATATTTATTTGGAATTTGCAGAGCATCAGGTATAAGCCTGGCCTCTTATATTTTTACATACAGAGATATCAAATATTTACTGGGTAGTCATTTTGTTTTCAGCACTGACATAGACAATTAGGTGATATGAGATAATGCCAAATTTCTACTATATACTGATATTCTCTTATAAACTTTTAATCATGTTTTAAAATATGGCTAATATTGACTTATTTAAGGCATTATGTATTGAACTATAAAATTGGATATTGTGATAAATGTAGAAAAGAGTCAAACGTGAGATTCTTCACTGAAAAAGAATTATTAGTTTTTCCTTCAGTGATATATACAATTTGAACTCAATTAGTTATTGAGCTTCTGAAATATGGCAGCCATTGTGTTAGCAGATGGAGATACGAATATGACCATGATCCCTCCCTACAGGAAGCCTTTAACCTGGAAACAGATAACTCACGACAATTGGACATAGTAATAGACATGTAGGGGGGGGACCCGATCTCGCCATAAAGAGCCGGGGTGTCTGTCTCAGATGTGGGATACAAAATGTTGAGACAGAATTTTCTGGTAGAATTAATGTCTCAACTTAATTTTCAAAGATACTTTTCATTTGTTCTAGATGGCAGAAGTAAATGCATATGGAAAGTAATTAAGGTTTGAATGAACACACTTTAAGGTCACACCGTGAGTTTAGGGTAAGCATCTGCCTCTGCTCACGGCTAAAGAGCTGACGTCTTCTGTAGCGCTCTCTGTAAGAGCGGATGCTCGATGTGTGATCCGTGAAGGCCTGCGCGGGTGGGCGAATTAACAAATGAAGTGGTAGCATCTGCAGGAAACTTACAGCCGTGTTTTGATGATAACAAAAGTTGTGAGGCTGGTGCTGGCAGAGATATGGCTGGGCAAGATACAAATTATACCACCAATATACCCATGTGCCAGACTAAGGAGCAAATTCAGGTTGGAATCTGCTGGAGAAGGAGAAGCCAATATAGAAGAGGGATACCTGCGTAGTGTATTTTCAGGTGACTTAATTTTGGTTACATTCATAGAGTGGAGAAAACTTTCCACAGTTGAGGGTTTAAATTATATTTTCTTAGTAATGTCATGAAACTCCTAGAGCATTTATTGGAAAGAGATATGAGGGAGCATTGATGACCAGTGCCCCGGGGTTGAATGAATTAGGGCAGTCATGTGGTGAGATTAAAATATTGAGTAAGAAAAAAAAGGGGAGAGATTTTGAGGAGCAAGTGTGAAAGACACAGGGATGAGGACTAGGGGGAAGAAGTGGGAGGGAGGTGGGGAGACCGGGCAGGGGGGGCTGGGATGGGAGAACTAGACAAAAAACTGTACTTGAAAAATAACTAAATAAAATTTTAAAAAATATTGAGTAAGATGAAATAAAGGGAAGATAGTGCTTTTCTTTCTGTGGTGATTGGGGGGGGGTGCAAGATAGAAGACAGGTTTGGGACAGACCTGAAATATCCCCGAAGTTGTCCAGTTCTTTAATGGTCAAAAACTAATAATGCTTACAATCACAGAGGATGTTAAGTGTCAGAACGTGGGACTTTGACTCACATACTTTTCAATAGAAAACATAGAGTCATACTTTAGAGGGCATTATAAGAAGAGATTAGACAAACCCTTCTAATAAGTGATAAGCTTACTTGGTATTTACTATATATATGCATTTCAGTTACCTTATGCATGTTAATTTCTTTCATACCTGCCACAGTCTTTTACTTCTTCCATTCTCTAACTAAATTAGAGAATTCAGTACAGATTGCCTGGCTGTACTATTTTTTTTACTATACAGCTAGTAAATTTTAGAGCTGGGCTTCAAACACAAAGAGTCTGACAATATGTTACTTTTGAATACTGACCCTTGCTACATGTGAATGAAACTTTTAACTACCCATGTTAATAAACTTTTAACTACCTTTTGTTAATAAAAACATTATTATTGTGTTTACATATAAGTGGTATATTTAAAAGTATCAAAATAAAGATACATTTTAAATTACATGATATATCATAAAATTTATATAAATAAATATGTATTATCAATATAATAAAATTAAAACATAAGCTTTACTCCCTTCCATTATATCAAAAGGGTTTTTTCCTAAAACTGAAACCTAAAATTTGTATACATTTCCACTTATTGTGTTAGACCTGCGCTTTGGAAGGCTTCTTTACTCTCATCATGTTTCTAACATATATCTATCTATATGTATATCTATATATGTATGTGTATATCTATAGCACACATACCCAAAATCTCTGTTGGTTTCAAAGTTAGAATGAATAGAAAGAACATGTGCACTAGAAAGCATGGCTGTTGAAGGCGGATTTCCCATAGCCATGGAGGGCTGTTTCCCATACTGTGCACTCACGCACAATATGGAATGCATTGTGGTTTAGGAATTTCCTCTGTCACATATAGCAGTTGCCTGGGGTTATGTCACTGTATTATTACCAGCATTGCAGCAAATAGCTTTAAGCATAAAGTACTCCTTGCTTTGCCATAAATTTTCCGCACTCCGTGAGGAAGCTGGCAGTATAGTAGAACTCAGACTGGTGGTAAAAAGACTGGCTTTTCAGCTGTGACTAGGACAGGCAATAAAGCTAGAGCAAAGCTGCACATCCTGGTTCATGACATTTCCTATGACAAAGAAAAAAACACAGATACAGTATCTTAAGGCAAGATAAAACATGACATCTGGCACGCCCATCAGTCCAGAGAGTATCTTTGTTCCCTTTCCTCCTTGTCCTCTTATCTTTCCATTTCTACTCTCTTCCTTAGTGTGGTGCTTAAATCATCCATCTATATTTGAGTGCCATGTTTCAAAACACAAAGAACACATGTATATGTGTTTAAGATTTTAAATAAAACATCAATTCTTAAGAAGTTAATAATATTTTTTTCTATCAATTTACTTATAATTTTGAGATACTTGTTAGGTTTCTCCATTTGTAATTAGTAGATAGCAAAATTATAGGCCTTTGAGAATTTTTTCTTGGCACGTAAGTGCTTTTTAAAGCATGCCTCATGTTTTCCTTTGTGATTTATTAACTAAGGGATGGCTAACTTCTAGAGACCTGAGGGGGAAATCTATAGCATATACGGGACTTTATTGTACTAAGCATGACAAATTAGAGGAAATAATAAATGAAACAGTATCAGTCCACTTTTTAAATAAGGTAGCTTCTACTAGTTTTCGTTTGAGCAAATGGTGTGGTCTTTTTTAGGAGTAGTAAAGTGCAGGTCGGTACTCTAAAGTTCCATGTTTACAAAGAAAATTAATTAGAAAGAAATCTGTATAGCCCTGCTCTTTCTCTTTGGAGCAGAGGTATATGTTTGAAAATGTGACAATCCTACTACACATTCCTTGTGGCCCTAGTTAGAAGAGGAAAACAATGTGAATATGTTTTTTTTCCCCACCACAGGGAAGATGGCTATGATTTTTATTGATATCTTTATACATTTGCTTTCAAAATTGCCCAGAAATCAAAATGTCAATATAAACTTTATAATTTTTATGGAGCTTATCCTCAAATATTAATTACATTCTTTTTATCTTTATTAATTTTTTATTGTTGTTTGAGTATAGTTGTCTCAATTAGCACCCCACCACACCCCTACCCCATCCCTGCTTCCCATCCTCGAACCCTTTTGGCTTTGAATATTTTTTAAAATTCTATTATGTTGTACATGTGCTATTAAATGCTGCTTACCAACCATCCACATTTCCTTCTCTTCCTAGTGATATTATATGCCCTCTTACCCTAGAACAAAGTCTTACCGCATATTTTTCTATGGCCAATGGTGTCTGCCTACAAGTCACAGCCTTCTTTCTTCCACTTTGCAGTAGCCACGGCAGCACATCTTGATAAAGAACTGCTACAAGTTTAAAGCAGTCCAGAATGCTGGGCTATAAAATAAAAGTCAGATGACCTGGTCAGCCACTCACATTTGACCTTGCATAGCATGAGAAAGAAACAAACTTTGGTTGTAAAGTCACTAAGATTCTGGTGTTTCTTGTTGCCAAAATTTAACAACACTTATTCTGAGGGAATAACACAATTTATTAAATTCTGAGAGAATTGAGTATTTCAAACTCAATTAAATGTTGCATCAAAATCTAAATTCTAACAGTTACATCTCTAAGGTATTTGTCTAAGATTGGCAGTAACAAATGAATTAATTAAATATTATAAATACACTCAGTTTAAAAACAGTTTATGATACACCAAATAATGATTGATATAATGTATGAATACTCTTCAGAGGATAAAATAAAATCACAGAAAGTACAGAGTCAAAATGTGACTGACACTTGAACTAAAATGCACATGTACACACTCATTTTCATCACTGATACTTAAACAAAGAAATGCTCACATAGACTTCTGTAAATGGTGGTAGCCAAGAAATGGAGAGAGAGACAGAGAGAGGTGAAATAGGGCCATATTAAACTGTGAGAAAGGCTCCTAATCATATTCCCATACCCAGAAGCCAATTGCTGTGTAGAACAAAATTCTTATTGATATCATAAAATCTGCAAACCAACAGTTGTCATGGATGTCCTCAGGCAGCGAGCAAGCAGAAGAAGCTGGTGCAACATGGGACGTGAGTAACTGTGACAAGTCCCCTCTGTAAGCCAGAGCTCCAGCGCTGTGCCCTGAGTTATGTACAAATTCAGAGCCATGAAATACCTGTTGGAACAAGAGACACATGCTCTCTTTATTATACAAATAAATAGGCCCTTGGTCTAAAGTATATGAATAAAGCCTTAAAATGATAAAATATTATCAAATCATTGGTGATATAGAGTATATGGTAGCTGAGAAAACAGAGTTCTTCTTGCATTTAAAAAATTCAAAGCAAAGTTCTCAACACTAGAGTATGTGATTATCAAGATTTTATTAAACATAGGCAAAAAAAATGACAGATATCCTGAGGGGAAGAAAAACTATTTTTTAAATAATTAATATAGACACTCAAGTTCTCCAAGTTTCTTTGTAGACACCCAATTCTAAAGGATATCAGTTAACAGAATTATAACATAAAAAAATTGAAGAAGTTACACTGTAAAAATTATCACTCAAACAAAAAGACATTCTTAAATTTGAAATTACTTAAATAGAAAAATCTACAAGCTCTTCTTTAAACAACAAAAAAAATAATTCTTACTAATTAAATGTAGTCAAATATTAAATAATTGAGAACACCATTTTAAAAGATGTTTTTAATAATAATTAAGAGTTTTAAAAAATGTAATGGTAAAGCTCTAGTAGAATACTGTGGCAAATGAGGGAATGAAACATCAACAGAGAAAAATAAAAGAATTTTGGTAGAGGGAAGTAGCATGAGTAAATATTGAAAAGCAGGAATGAATATCAAATTCAGGAAGGATGCTGAGATGTGAATGTCCAAGATCAGTTCGAGGGAAGCCTGGTATATAAATTTGCAAAGCTGTAGATAAAATAAATTAAAATAGAAAATATAAGATTTCTGAGCTAGACTGTGAAATAAGTTTTTGTTTTCACATATTCTATTAAAATCATGCAAGGTTGCTTAGAAAAGGGAATAAACAGAATCACGGAAACTGAGTTTGCTATAGTAATCTCAGTGCTGAAGGTGAGCGTAGGAGGAAAGACAAAATGAATGAAACCCAATGACTGGTCAGTAGCCATCTTGAAATGGAAGAAATGAAGGGGTGATATGCTAATGACATGAGAGAGGCACTAATTTGCTTCACTGTACAAGTATTTTGCTGGAACTGTGGTGCATCCAAATCGGTAATGTTTAGAAGAGAGTGTGAAACATGAAAGTGGAGCTCATTTGGATTTGAAAATCATCAATATAAAATTGAAATTTGAAACCAGGAGGATCAACCACTGCTTGAACAAAGAACCAAAGATTCATTTCTACTCAGAAGGCATAAAGAGAAGGAGGCATAGGTGATTAATGAAAATAAAAGGTACTCAAGAGGTACTCAAAAGGGGAAATTAGTTACTGCTACATAGGATAAAGATTATATAATTGATGTGTTGATTGGCAGTTAACACTGCCAAATGCTTTGTATGTCAAATAGCTCAATCAGGGAAGCAAAACCTCTATGAGTTATATTGTAAGGGATTGGTAAAAAGAAAAAGTAGGATTTAAGTCATGCACAATCGTGACAGATGACAGTGCAAAGGCCTGGAGCAGAAGTTGGGGCATTAAGAGAATCACCATCTGAGAAGTCAAGTATGAGCTGCCACAAAAGTGCGCCACAAGTTTGTAGATGAGTCTACAGGGCAAGCCCATTGGTCCAGAGATGAATGTTCAGTTGGAGCTGTAGTTGGTTATCAAGATCAGCAATCAGAAGAGTTGAATGTGGAGAGAAGATTTTCTGTCTCCTTCAAGGCACTTTCAGGAAGCAATAGCCACTGCTTCACTTTTGCTGTACAAATGTCCTATGAGTATCTCCAAGACTAATGTTCACCAGGAACTAACTATTCAGGGAACAGAGTTCTAGGAAACAAAGTTCTAGAATAACCAAGCTCACAATGCAATCATTACAGCACATGCATAAAGATAGCAAAGCTTACAAACTCTGGAAAATTTCATATTTAGAGAATTACTTTATTAATTGTTCCTTCTGTAGAGATATGACAATCTAAGATTTCAAGGAATTAGGATAAAAATGGCTTGCTATATATTATTGTTTATAGAAACTTTGTGGGATTATATTCTAAGAACCCTAAAATACCAATCCAAAAGAACCTATGAACCCCAATGTTCATAGCAGCACAATTAACAATAGCCAAGTGCTGGAAGCAACCTAAGTGCATCTAAGTAAATGAATGGATCAAAAAACTATGGTACGTTTACACAATGTAATACTACTCAGCAGAAAGAATGAAGGATCTCCTACCTTTTGCAACAGCATGGATGGGAACTGGAGAGCATTATGCTGAGTGAAATACGCCAGGTGTTGAGGGACAAATACCATATGATCTCACCTTAAGTGGAACTTAATCAACAAAACAAAGAAGCAAGCAAAATATAACCAGAGAAAATGGAATTAAGAACGATCCGACAATAACCAGAAGCAGGGTAGGAGGGGATAATGTGGGGGAAGGGGGAAGGTTTTCAGGAACAACTATAAAGGACACTTAGACAAAACCAGCGGGGAGTGGAAGCAAGAGAGGGAAGTGGAGATGACTGGGGTGGAGGTGGGGGAGCCATGGGGGGTAAATACAGACAATGTGATTGAACAATAAAATATTTTTTAAAAAAGAAACTTTGTAGTGGTAAGAGAGATAAGATAGCTAAAAGTGGTAGTAGAGTTCATGCAAAAACTGATGGTGATGTTGATAAATGAGATTAATTTATATTTAGAAAAAAGTGATACAAACCATTTAAGAAATTTTATTTTCACACCTTTAAAATAATGCACAGTGTAACAATAAAGTACCTGTACATTAGAGTCAGGTGAATTTCAGATTAATTATATATATTATCTAAACTTCAGTTTCCTAATGTTTACTATGAAGATAATGATAGTGTTTTTTTATAACATTGTCAAGAAAGAATGAGCTACGTCACTAGACTTGGAATATAACATTAGTGCAGTATTACTGACTTTTTATTAATAATGATATTAATACTATAGATTTTACCTTCAAATTGATACAGGAGAGATGACTGTGTTTCATATATATCAAAGGAATTGATTGCAATGCCACTTGGACTAGATTGTATCAGCAAAGTATTTTTCTTTTTTATCAGTGCCTTCTGAATGGATTTCTATTTGTAGATGTGCTTAGCTTGTTTGAACTGAGAAGTTATCAGATTGAAGAAAAGACATATGGTGTAGAGATGTATATGCTCACTGAATCTGTCATGTAACCATATCTGAAAAGAAGAGGAATACGGTAACAATGAGTTAAATTAATCAGATGATAACAAATTAAATTGTGAGAAAACCTAAAATTATTGATGATCATTAACCAATGGCTATTATAGAGACATAAGAATAACTCATCCACCATGGAAAGATTCCTGCTGACCATGTAATGTAAATCTACTATGAAAAATATGTCACAGGATTTTGTTTTCCTCCACTCAGTTTTTGGGATATTCTCATGGATAACTTTAAAATCTGGAGTGTTAAGACATTTAGTAATATCCCGGCTGGTTGTGGCTTATTTGGTTGGAGCATTGTTCTGTAACTTATGGGTCCCAAGTTTGATTCCTGGTCAAGGCACATACCTAGGTTGCAGGTTCACTATCCAGTCCTGGAGCATACGGGAAGGCAACTGAACTATGCTTCACTCTCACTGATGTTTTTCTCTCTCTCTTCCTCTCTTTATAAAACAATGAAAACTATTCTTGAGAGTGGATAAAAAACAAACATAATAATATGTACCCTTCATTTCCGGCAACTATTTTTAAAATACCTTTTCTTTTATTTACATTTATTTCATAATAGCTCCAGGCTGATACACTATCATCATCAGCATTAAACTTTACTATTTTACATCTAATACTCTATGATTAAAAATTTTCTTGTATTATTGATCTTCACATATTTGTTGTGATACAGTGAGCATACATGTTTCCCTATATGTATTGAATCATAAAAAATACAGTGCTAATGAAGAATATATAGACTATCCAGTAACAAAATTATGATTAAAATGTCATTTTGGGTTTAGAATAGTCAAAACAGTCTCGAAAAATAATAAAATTGGCAGGCTTGGAGATATTTGAAACCCGCTGCAAAGCTAAAATGATCGAGACAGTGTATACTGCCATAATGACAGAATTTAGAGTCCAAAGAGTATCTTCACATTTATGGTGAGTTAGTTTTCAGTAATGCTGCCTAGGCAATTGCCTAGTATGTCATCTGGGGAAGGAGTATACTCTTCAACAAACAGTGCTGAGACAACTCGATATCCACATGCAAGAGAAGAAGTTGGAACCCTTGTTTACACCATCCAAGAAAATTAATCAAAATGGATCATAAACCTAAATGTAAATGCTAAAGCTAAGAAATACTTGGAAGAGAATATAGGAATATATGTCATCCTGAACTTGGGTGAGACAATGGTTTCTTGGACATGATGCCTAAACAATGAGCAGTAAAATTGATAAATTGGACTTCATAAAAGTTAAAAACTTTTGTGCATAAAAGGCCATGATCAAGAATTTAAAAAAATCCATAGAGTAAAATAAATTATTTTCAAATTATATAGTTAGCCAAGTTTATATATGGAGAATTTATTAATAATCCCTAAATTCAATACTGAAAATAAAAAAATCCAAAGCAAAAATATGCACATCATTTAAATAGATTTTTCCAAAAAGATATATAGATATATAATACATATTTATGATGTATATATATATATTTATATACTCACAATATGCACATAGGAGATGGTCAATATTACTGGATGTTAGTTATTACATGCAAATATAAACCACAATGAGATGCTACTTCATAATCACTAGGAAGGCTATAATAAAAATACACGGACAAGATCAAGCATAAAACCTATGAATTGTTGGTGATCTTTACATTTTTGGTTGGCTTTAAAATTTAAAATCAGCCACTTTGATAAAAACATTTTGAAAGTTCTTCAAAATGCTACTCCTGGAGTTACCTACCACATGACCCAGTGACTCATTACTAGGTAATTGAGAAATAAAAAGAAAATCTAAAAGAGAAATGAAAACTTATACAAAAATTCATATCCTGATGTTTATAACAGCATTATTCATAAAAAATGTGGATACAATGTAAATGTTGATCAACTGAATAAATGATAAATGAATAAACAAAACTTAATATATACATATAAGGGAAATTTATTTGGTAATGAAAAGGAATGAAGTATCAATAAATGCTACCTCATGCATAGAGCATAAAAATGTTTTGCTAAGTATAAGTAATCAGAAAAGATCACCACGTCCTGTAGGCCCTTTGTAGAAACCCTGCAGAGTAGGGAGGTGTGTAGAGACAGACAGTGAATTTGTGTTTGTGCAGAGCTGGTGGTAGTAGGAGGAAGGACTGGAGTGGAGAACGAGAGTGGGGGATGGTTGCTAATACCTGGGAGATTTCTTGGGGGTTGGGGAGCTGTTCTCCAAACAGATTGTAGCGATGTCTGTAAAATGATGTGAATGTGCTAAAAAAAAACAACACTGATTTATGCATACAGTTTAACTGGGTGAAGTTTGTGGCATGCAATAAAGCTATAAAAATGTCATTTTGTTTCAATTATTAAAAATAGAAATTTGTCTATTTTGTTCTGTTGCTTTTTCCTATTTCCCATGTTTCTTTCAATGCGCATGCATGCATGTATGCATACAATAAAATTTTACATTTGATTAATTTAGTTCTACCTTAACATTAATTTCTACCTTTACCACTTTCTACCCTTATAAACTTGATGGAATGATCCTTGAACCTTCTTTGGTGACATATTTCTGTTCTCTGGTTCATTGCATTTTATGTTTGCATAGAATGGCACTTTTAAACTAAAAGTTGCATTACAATAAAAGGACAAAAAATGTATCTGTTCATAAATGAGTTATGATAACCTGCTCTGTAATTCTATGTGTAGCTCTTATATGACCATATAAAGCCCAGCTCTTCTGATAAAGGTTCACCAGCAGCGAATTTCCTGTGTGCATACAAATGTCACTCAATTAAAGCTGATCTGGGAATACGGAAATCAGTACTAGTGGTGTTAAAATAGGTTTTTCAATCATAAATTTTTTCACATAGTATGGTGTAGATGATAGGAATGGAAGGCAATATTATGATTTATGGAGGGATTCCAATTAATTTTAAAATACAGACATTTTTTATTATACACACGTGCTATTGGGAAATCTGAAATTACATGTATTTCTTATATAACTGATTCTCAAATTTAAGATGGCAACAGTTTATAAGCTATAAGACTTTAATGAAAAAATTTGAATTCAATGTAACAATAGTACCTCTATCAGCATATGTAGATGATTATACAATCAACAGGGTTGAATCATTATTGTGTATTTAGTACATTTTTCAGAACTGCAATTTCACCAAAATAGGTAAAATGGCATAGTCAGTCTGGCCTCCTTACATAGCATTGCTTTGTAATATTTGTTTCCTTGTACTCACTTTCTCTCCAGTTTCTCAACCCCCATGGTGTTTTTATCATCCGAATGGCCTAGCATTTATAACTGAAATATAATTTATAACCCTTCCAGAGTAGCCATCTTACAATCATGTGGTAGCAATTAATCTGAGGATTATTAATAACCCTGGATGCATATAACCTTAATTAAAAATCTTCTTTGGCATAGAGAAATGAGAGTAACCAGAAAGAGTAGAATTTCAATGACGTTTTAAAAATGAGTATTTTGGACTACTTGCAATGGTTCTTTCATTAAGGAAGACTAAACAGTAATATTGTTATGTACATAATAGATAAATATTGGTATATTATATATTGTGCATGTAATGTATATCATATGAATGATTGAGTGTATACAATATACATATGTTCAAAGGCACATAGACACTGGCATTTGGGGGCATTTTTTTGGTAAATTTAGGACATGAATTTTTTATTAGGGGCCCCAGTAAAAATAGCCTATGTGGGTCATTAATTAAAACTGAAGATGCATTAGCCTTGACTTCTACTAAAATAACTTTCACCTATAGAAAAGTGTCTTCATGTATTCACTAATTTGTTTTTCATTCATTTTAAAAGTAGTATTTAAACAACTTTCTATATGTCAGACATAGTTGCATTACAACAGAATATAGCCTGTGGAAGGTTTTCCCTTTCTAAAAGACGTGAAGGAAAAACCTTTTGACAAGTGTTGTATGAAATTTGACTTAGTAAACTGGGGTTCTCTGGGGAGCCTGCAATGTCCATAGAAAGTGGGATGCAGGTGGAGGAAAGAGGAAGAGGGGGAGATAGAGGAGAACTGCTCCTAAAATACCTGCCAGCTCTCCTAATGGACATTATAGCTTGACAGTATATGACAATATATGCACTCAGACAGAAAAATTTAAAAGTACCTTTAGTTATTTTGAGTTATTTTGCACCATAATTCATTCACAAATGGTAAAATAAACAACAAAAACAGGTATGTACTAGCTCCTTCATTATTGAAGTAAAACAGAGGACTGACTTTGCCCATGCCCTCTCCTGTACCATTGCTAAGTGGCCCATATACATTACCGCCCTTGGGGAAGATCCATTTTTATAAAATGATCTTCATCTCAACCACTTAGTAAAAATTGAATTTTACTGTATTAACATTTACATTTTATAGATGCAGGAACTAAAGAACAATTAAGTCAAGTAGCTCACAGCAACCGCTAGAAGTATGACTAGAAATCAGGTCATCTTATCATGATTCATAATTTAAATTTATAAAGAGAAAGAACAGGTGGATTAAATTCTTATAATATAATGCAGAAGTACAAAATAGGCTAATTGACCATGGAGGAACTACACATTGTGGTGTAGAACCACAAGGCAAGGTTATAACAGCTCATGGAGCAGAGCTAAAAATCCATTGCTTCTCATTATAGTTCAGCTTCAGGGCTGAATCAGGGGGAGTGCTGTTTAGCAAATTTTTAATTGCGCCAATGCAAAAATCTAAGCTTCATAAGACAGACTGAGTTTTCTACTTTTTCTTTGACATATTCCTAGACGTTATTAATACTTTCTCTATAGCTGGCACTCAATACATATTAGTTAAATAAATATATAAGGAACATAGACTACAGAATAGTGAGCAAGAGCAGAAAGCATGGTCAATAGTGTTATCTCTTTTTGGTAGGATCGCCCTCCTTCTCCTCTGTAGTATGTCCCTGGGCACATTACCATTTATCATTTAGTCCAGAGTTGTGCATGAGTATTTGCTTTGACTGCCAGACAGAAGTTAAGAGAAAATAATATCAGACAAAATTATATACACTTTTTAGCTCCTCTTCTTCCCAAGAGCAAAGCAGTTATCATGTAGTAATTGTTTAAATAAAACCTGTACATGACAGAGTTGAAGGAGACAATAGAGATACGACTTGTGGTTGACCCTAGACTTGGACCAGGGAAATCAAAAGCTCCTTATCATTTACCTTGTTTTTGGGAGGCCTTCCCCACATTAATGATAGAAGCTGTGTCTTCCAGGACATGGGCTTGATATAGTAAGGTGTTGCTGAGGTCATCTGGACAATGTACATGACTGAACATAGTCAAGGCCTCTATTATATAAACTTGTAATATTGGAACAGGTGGGGGTGGGGATGTGCTGGTCTTGAGGTCTCCGAAAACAATCCTCTTAAATTCCCTTACTTATTCAAATCTTTTATCAAACAATCTGGAGTGGTCTCCTTCTTTCTTCAGTCTCCCTCTGCCCTCCATGCACAAGGCCAGTTTGTTAACCAACAAACTGATGCATAAATTCAGGAGAAAGAAAGACACAATATATTACTAACACCAATAATTGTACTTATAATGTGATACAGCATAGTAAACCCAGATCATAAAAATGTTTCACACTAAACACAAATAATCTCATTTCTTTGTGAGAAGATGGTTTTTCTCAATATAACAGTAACAAACAATATAGCAAAAGTCTTTTAGAAGAAAATAAAGCTCATGTTAAGCAATTTAACTTTTGACTCAATAATCAAAAGTCTATTTGTTTTTGCTTTCATTATTTTTTACTCCTGAGTACACATTTGTTGTTATCTCTCTTGATATTATATACATGAAGTCAGTCTCAATGCATTGATTGCCTTTTTAATTTTTAATTTATTTTATTTTATTATTGTTGTTCAAGTACAATTGTCCTTATTTTCCCCCATTATTCTCCCCTGCCCTACCCACCTCCACCTCTCACATTCAATCTGCCCCTATCCCCATTGTCTTTGTCCTTGGGTCCTTTATACATTTCCTTCACTGACCCTTCCTTTTTTTCCCACCATTATTCCCCCTCCCCTCTGGTGCCATCAATTTTTTTCTTTATTTCCACGTTGCTGGTTCTATTTTGCTCACTTGTTTTTTTGTTGTTTAGGTTCTGCTTATAGGTGAGATCACGTGGCATTTGTCTTTCACTGTCTGGCTTATTTCATTTAGTGTAATCCTCTAAAATTATTTTCTCTTTTGGAGTACCATTATTGCTCTAAAATTTCTATTTATTTTTTAAATATTTGAATGTTACTTTCAACAAAATATACTACCATTCATCAAATATGAGCATATATCTGTAGTGATTTAAAAAGAGCATATATCTATAGTAATTTAAGAAATAAGGTAATTATAGTAATATTTTATTATCTGTTCTCTATCAATGGAATAAACAAACATTTTATGGCTGTTTCCCCTCTGAAGGCACACCCTATTTGCCCAGTGGGAAGAATCACGCACTGATGCAATGCAACGAGGCCATTGTTAATTGGTTAAGTAAGTGAAGCAAACAGTGAGGCTAAATGCGCTTTGTGAAACAGGTGGCCAGGCTTAATCACCTTAAAGAACTCTTACAAACTGTGTGTCAATCTTAGCATTATGTAGCTTTGCAAACTGCATTATTTTAAGACTGTAATAAAAGCAGTCTTGTGTGGTGAGATTAAAAGTTTGTAAGTTTTTATTCAAGAAATTAACATTTCAAAATGTTTTGATAAAAATGAAAATCTTAAAAAAAAAAAAAACCCTGGCTGGCATGGCTCAGCGGATTGAGCGCGGGCCTAGGAACCACATGATTGTGGTTCGATTCCCAGTCAGGGCACATGCCTAGGTTGCAGGCCGGTTCTTGGCAGAGGACTCACGAGAGGCAACCACACATTGATGTTTCTCTCCTTCTCTCCTTCCCTTCCTCTCTAAAGATAAATGAATAAAATCTTTTAAAAAATGTTTTGATAAAAATGAACTCAATAAGGAATGAGAATGGTTCACAGATTTTTCAGTTGATCAAAGAAAGATGGAAAAACTGGAGAGACAGAAAGAGGAAATTAAAATGAAGAGGTGTGAGACAGCATGAGAATGGCATTCACATTGGTGAAAACAGCATGAAACGCAGTACTGAGTTGTTAGTGAACATGAGCAGGACTGGACCTCCTGTGTCTGTGCTGTCCTCTGGCTGGCTCATCTGCTACAACCACGACCTGCAAAATTAAGGTGCCATTTAGTTTCTAAGCTTGATGAACCTGGACGATGAACGCTAACATGGCTCCAGGCAAATCGCATTATAGGGTTTATCTCATCACAGACTGGTTTCTGTGCATCTATAGAGGCTGTTCTGGGTGGCTTTTGCAGCATTACCTGGCCATTGATGTACAGGTTTTGCTCACACACTTTGTCTTCTGCTTTAGGTTACTGGGGAAGGCTAGTTCTTTGATGCATGGAGTGTCCTGGACACCCATTATTTTATCTGTTTGATAATTTATTGAACAAATATTAAAGAGCAACTACTATGTGGTAGGCTCTATGGAAGGTGCTGGAAGATAATGATGAACAAGAGGCTGGGGTGGGCCTTAGAGAGACAGGATGGCAGATTTAGGGAAAGGGGTATTTCCCCTGCAATGTGGGAATAACTACAGTAGGGCTAAGCATACAAAGCTTTGGGAAGAGTGGTGACAAAAATCAGATACCCAATCCAATCCTGTGTAACAGAGGACTCTTCTCTGAAGCATAAGTTGAGATCTGGGGTAGGAGAACTTTTCCAGGAAAAAAAAGAAGAAATGAATTGAAAGGCTTTTCAGATGGAGTTAAAGAATATGCAGTAATAGATCAGACCTAAGAGAAATAATTTTATTCCTGATTCGCTACTCATCCAGGGTGATTATAAAATACAAGAAGGTAAGTGAGACAACAGAGTAGCAGGGAGGAAGAAAGGTGAGGCAGACCCCTGCTATCTGATATACATGAGGAAGTAACATGAGGTGTTGGTCTTATTCCAAAACCCTACTGCAGTAGGGTGAACATTCCAGTGTCCACATCTGCAAGCAACTCAACAAGCAAGCAAATAAATAAAGGCTTTTTCTTTTCCAGAGAAATACAAAGAGGGAGAGTAGGAGTTTTGAAGGGGAATGAGGCCAGTAGGTAGGGAGCAGCAGACAGACTAATGGGGGCAGTTCGACAGGCAACACTCTCCGTGCTCAGCCACTTCTTGGAATGAGCATGCTCTGCACCTTTGTGCTTGTTTAAAGCCAAAATGTGGGGATGAGCCAGAGAGTTCAGACGGCTGTGGGGAGGAGAGCGACCTGACTAAAGTTTGGTCAAAGCAAGTCAGCGGGTAAGGAATAGATATTTGTGAACTCAGACAGGATTTTAAGCAAGCTGCCTGCCTGGCAATTTCTGCCTAGTTCTCCTTGGAAACTGAGTCTTGTTCTCCAGCTTGGCGATAGGGAGCTATTTGACCTGGGAGAGGCTGTTTCCTCAGGCCCCTTGCAGCACCACACATAGGACTTTGATGGTCTTGCCGCCAAGGGCTACAATAATTGGTTTGACAAGTTTGCGTGCCCTTTGTAACAGCACTGGAAACCATGCACCTCCAATGGCAGCCTCCCTTCCATTCGCCACCTGGCGTGACAGCTTCTTCCTTCAGCTCCAGGGCAGCCTTCCCTGCAACATTACCAGCCTGTCTTGAGTTATGTCAGGGAATTTCATGCTCAGATCAGTTTCTTATGCTTCTCTGTAGCTCTCTATTATCAAATCACTGTATTCTGAGCAGCGTTAGAGACTCTAGTGGGATTCTTTCTGACTGCCGAAATCCTTGCAGGATCAGCAATTATAACAGCAGAAATAAAATTATCATATGTGATGATGTGTGATGATTTCATATTTTATGTATGTGTTTTGCATATTGATCTGGATTACATCTGAAAAATAATATCTGAGCCAATGAATGGTAGAACAGAGTTACAGTTCTTTGTATATTCTATTAAGTTAAAAGTACACTTAAATCTTAATTATTCAGACCAGTCATGTACCTTGAACACATTGTGTCCAAACCTCAGGCTATAGTAGGAGAAAAAGATATTCAAATTTTAGTTATGCACTCAACAAAATTTACAACTTGCCATTTTATTGAGTTATTTTTTAAGGAAATAGCATTTCTCAAAAAAAAAATCAGGTAATTTGTAAAAGTCTCATTATTTTAAAAATAATTTTAGCAAGGTTCATTCTGAGTAGAAAAACAACGACAGAGTAATAGGCCATATTTTTTTAAAATTCAGTTTTATTGCTGTACGCTATGGCCAAACTAGGTTAAAAATTATTGCCTAGCAGAGGAAAACTGCTTTAATTATCAAGTAAGAAAGAATTGTGATGAGCTTCTGAAAAACTTTTACATTATTAATTTGCTTAGCAAACCACTTCTTTCTAAGGGAAAAAATCTCTTCTCAGATGTTCACCCTCCTTTTCCCTGCAATTAGGAGTTCCAGATATTCTGCCAATTCAGTTAAGCTTGATACAGTGATTTATTAGACAAAGATAGGCAAACAAAATATAAATTTGTCATGATTATGACTAAAAACAGTCTCTGTTTTTCTTGCTTTTTTGTTTGAATGTTACTCGGGGTAAAAAATAAAACTGAGTTCATCTCTTTTTGTTTACTTGAAGGTTATAGAAGCAGGTGTTGCAGAATATGCAGAGAGAGGAGTCATTCGAGGACAGAAGCCAGAGCAGAGGCATCATTTCCTAGGGCAGAGACAAAGAAGAGGCCGTCTCTCTGGAACAAGGGCAGAGCAGGGGACTGATCCATAGCAGAGGAGCGATGGACAGGCAGAGAGAGGAAAGGGCAAGAAGTAGCTCCTGCAGACCCACACTGCTGCTGAAGTTGCAGTCTTCTTTTAAAATTTCACTGTAGGGAAAAAGTGATAAGAGAATAAAGTGAAAGACATACCAGATGATCTCACAGATGTATGGAATCTAATGAACGAAATAAGCTGACGAACGGAATAGAGAGAGAAGCGTGGATATGTGGAGCAGACTGACAGCTGTCAGAGGGGAGGAGAGTGAAGAGGGGGCTAGATGTAAGAAGGTGAAGGATTACCCAACAACATATATGCGTAGTGCATAGACACAGACAACAGTGTGGAGGCCATGGCCAGAGAAAAGAGAGGGAGGGGCCTGGGTAAAGGTATGCAAATCGGGGAGGGGAGAATGGGGCAATGGGGACATCAGTAATAGCGTCAACAATAAAAAAAGTTAAAAAATGGTAAGAATGAAATACATCTAGAGATGCTATTAATATTATTTCAAATCACAGAATTTTATAAAAGGGCTATTTTTTAGTGTTTTTATAAAGTTACTGCTAATAGAATGCAAGCTTTTGAATTGGTGTTTCAGAATTCTTAGGCTATAAGGGCAGGGGAAAAGCAATGGGGGAAAATTGGGACAACCATAATTGAACAATAAAAATAATAAACCAACAAGCAAACAAACAAATAAATAAAATAGAATGCAAGCAACATCTATGTTTATGTTGTTTAGTACCCATATAAAAATAAAAAATACTCCCTGGCTGCTGTAGCTCAGTGGATTGAGCGCGGGCCTGAGAACCAAACAACCATGGTTCTATTCCCAGTCAGGGCACATGCCTGAGCTGCAGGCCAGTTCCCAGCAGGGGACACATGAGAGGCAACCATACATTTATGTTTCTCTCCTTCCCTTCCCCTCTAAAGATAAATAAATAAAATATTTAAAAATAATTTAAGGAATCTATTTCATTTAATCCAATATGCTCCAAAATGTTACCTTTTCTGCATGTAATAAACATGATTGGTGTCATAGTAGGCATTATCAATTTACTTTACAATGCATTTTCCAAAGGTTGCGCGTGCCCATGGCTCACGCAGCCATGTGGCCTTTGCTCAGTGAACCAAACCACAACAAAGAGGGATCATGGAAAGATTTCCTCCCAGCTATGCTCTGCACTGTGGGTTATTTCTGGGGTATTATTTAGTCAACTGTTAAGAAGCAAAGCCAAGGTAGGATGAAATTTGCTAAGAAGTTACTAATTAGCACCCTAATTAGCTGACTGAAAATGATCTAGAATACAGTATTCTACATTGTTTAATGACTACCTTTTTTTGGCCTTTCTTTTAAATTAAAGGAAATGTCTCATTTTATTTGCAAAGAAGCATTTTCTCAACCCTTTTTATTTTTGCTCTCTGTGGACTTATTTTCCACATTCTCTTAATTTCTTCTGAAGTTTAATTTTCTGCTCAAAATCTTTAAAAAACACTAATACTGTCTTGGCAATTGTCAATTATTTTGCATCAGTAAATAAACCTGTTGATGTGACATATTCTTCTTATTAAGATTATTCAAATTATATAGATAATTTCTTACTTATGAGTAAGACATTTATACTGTAATTTATTTCTTTAATTTATACTGTAAGGATATATTAATATAAAGGAATACTGTGGTTTAAGGTATCACAGAACTCTCTCTCCCTAAGAAATTCTATGCATATTCTACAAGTTGGTCTTCAAAGATAGAACATTGATATGTAACTGTAACCTGGACAATACTGGGCAAGGACTCATTGAAATGTATGATGCATTTGCTGCTATTTGGGGGGGTAGTGTTTGTTGGTATAGCAAATAAAGTGTTATTTTATATGCTGTTCTCACCAAGAGGGCACCCAGCTTCAGTTTACAGTGAAAGTTCAGAATCCATCAGCCAAAAGATGTTAATAATATTCCTCCTATTATCGAGAACAAGAACAAGAGAATGCTACTGCCAAAGAAAGTACCACAGCATTTAAGAGAGATCTAGTGGACTAGTGTGTGTGTGTTCTCTCCAAATTATCTTCCATCCACCTGAAAAGTAGTGTTTGTTGAGAGAGTGAGAGGAGAGAGGACAAACTGATTCCTGAGTATCAGATCAGAATTACTGAATCAGAATCTCTTGAGACGTGGTTCTGCCATTTGCATTTTGATAAGATTCCAATTGATTCTTGTGTGCTTTAATGTTTGAGAACCTCAAGTTTAAGAGAATATTCAGGGCATCATTCAGCCATTTTTGTGCAGGTCCAGAAAGGTTTTTAATTTAAATATACAGCTGTAATTTGCAGAATGCATTTGAGTTAACAAAGAGGGATAATTAATTCTGTGCTTAAGAGTACTTTTAAGCTCTTGCATAATCAAAGACTAGAACATTGAATGGAGGTACCCTAGCACAGGGATATATGGGCTACCCATGAACATCTACAAAGCCCTAATGTAAATATGTTTTGTCAATATAATATCTTTAGTAACATTGAATAACTTCCCCCATCCCTTATCCTCTAAAAGTATTTGTAATCAGGAAAAAAAGATTTTAATGTATTGATGGAAAATGCTTAATCAAGTCTTGCTGACATAGGAGACCGGTGTCGCTTCTCAGGGAGTGTAGTACAGGTGCCCTGGAAAATTAAAATACATTCCACATAAAGACCTTCAGAGACAACTCTTGCTTGTGGAATTTATAACAAACTTGTCTAACGCTGGCATGCATTTCTCACAATAAGACCCCAAACTGTCTTCCAGGGTTTCTCCTCATTATGCCCCTCATAAACCCTGTGTC
The DNA here is from genome assembly GCF_021234435.1 of Artibeus jamaicensis. NCBI lineage: Eukaryota > Metazoa > Chordata > Mammalia > Chiroptera > Phyllostomidae > Artibeus > Artibeus jamaicensis. The sequence continues at coordinate 7,284,019 of NW_026521954.1, forward strand.
TGCCTAGTAACACAGGGCTCCACCAGTTCCTTACGGAATTGGTATGCCCTGTTTTCTTAGCTAAGTCACCTTTCAAGAAATGTAGGGTGCATTTGTAACAATAGTGTAAATTTATACATTTTGAACAATCAAATTATTCTACAAAGGTGTAATAGGTGAAGCAGTCTCCTGTGATCCTTCCTCATTGCCTGCTCACCAGAAGCAACCACCTTCTGAACAAATTTAGCTTTACTCTTTTTGTTGTGTTGCATCTCTATTTTAAAATAACATTATTATTTTTCTCACTTTCATACCTGGAAAAGTAATGGTTGAGCACTCCTTCAGAATACTTATTCCGCCCCCTATCATTATTTAGCATGCTTCTGCTCACCCATTTCCACAAAAATAGCTGTATCACAATGTACAATTGTATACATATTATTACTGTTCACAGCAGACATGTATGGCATGGGATAATATTTCATTTCTTGCACAGTAACACTAAGCTACAACCCAGTAGTTCGATTTAAGTATAAAAAACACATTGCAAACCATCAAGGATTATCATTTTATAATCTTGTAGGTATTTGTAGAATCTTATGACTTTCTGAACAAGTCCCTCCTTAAGTTGGTTTCACAGTGCTTCTGCTCCTAACTACCTTTATCATCAACTTGGGGTTGCTTCTGCTGGTCTCATAGTTCATCCTCTGTTTCATGTGAAATGTGGTTTCACTTCATGTTCTCTCGTTGTGTTGCATGTGTTTTACCATCACTTCCTGAAATTATAAAATGTTTTGACATCTTACATGTCTTAAAATGTCTTTATTTACCCTATTTCATTGACAGTTTAGGTGGGTGTGGTGCTCTAGGTTGGAAATAACCCTCCCTCTGAATTTTGAATGCATTGCTTGACTTTCACCTTCTCACTTAGTTTCCATTATCAATATGATTCCCACAAGATCAGTTATTGGTAGTATCCCCCCCACAAAATGCCTCTAATGTATCCTCTCTAAAATATAAGTTTCAGTCTACTTCGAAGTGGGAAAGGTCAGTTGTATAACTAAGGGGAATAGCACAGGAAATATGCCACTAATCCTTCAAAATGCTTCACCCAGCCCTCCTGCTTTGTGAACTTTCTTTCCACACTGCCATAGTCAAAAATGCACCTCACCTCTTCTCCTAATCCTAAAGGTGCAGGTTTTCATTTATTTATTTTCTTTGTTTTCTTTTGTAATTAGTGTGGAGCAAAATATGTTCTTACCAAGCTATGCAGGGTTTTTGTTTCATTTCTGCTGTGAATATTTACATTTTACTGCAATGTTTATATGTGTATACAGTATACGCACCAGATTACTCTTCTAAAACGCAAAAGTGAGTTTTAAATTTCAAGACTCATGTGTTGCCAAGGAATTCACTTAATCAATGTGAATCTAAATTTGACACTACAAAACTCTGACATTTTGTAGGTTTCTGTGTAAGAAATTAAGTGGCCTCTTGGCTTCTTACCCAAGGACTGATGTTTGGAAATTGTTTCAATATGCTAAGTCAGCATTCCTTAATTCCATTTTGAACCTTCATAATTTTTATTGATTTTATCCTTTAATTTTATTTTGTGGGTTTCCTGTGTATATACTGTTAATGGCATAAAAGGATATCATTTTCATTGTTGTTTTAGTGAGTTTTCTGAAAGGAGATTGATTTAAACTCTCTCTCAAAGCAAATAGTAGTTTATCTTTACAACAGAAGAGCTAGCAACCATTGGGTATCTTTTGAGGTGAAAGCTTTGAAAATTTACATTAACAAATTCAGATAAGTATAGATTAGATAGGTAGGTGATAGAATACTGATAATTTCTGTATTTTTTCTCAACAATTAAAAAGTATGAATCTCAGTGTCTTTGTTTTTTGGGGGTTTTTTTCCTGCTTACTTGTTTGTTTTGTTGTTTAGCTTCCTGTTAAAGGTGAGATCATATGGTATTTGTCTTTCAGCACCTGACCTATTTCACTCAGCATAATGCTTTCCAGTTCCATCCATGTTGTTGCAAAGGGTAGTAGCTCCTTCTTTCTCTCTGCAGCATAGAATTCCATTGTGTATATGTACCACAATTTTTGGATCCATTCATTCACTGATGGGCACCTAGGTTGCTTCCAACTCTTGGCTATTGTAAATTGTGCTGCTATGAACATTGTGGTGCATAGGTTCTTTGATATTGATGTTTTAGGATTCTTAAGGGGATAGTGACCAGAGGGGAGAAGGAAGGGAAGCTAAGGGGAAAAGGGGGGAGGGATTTGGAGGAACAAATAGGAAGGACACAGGGACGAGAACTAAGGGGGGGGAGGAAATGGGAGGGAGGTGGGGAGCAAGGGGCAGGGGAGGCTGGGATGGGAAAAATAGACAAAAAACTGTACTTGAAAAATAACTAAATAAAATTAAAAAAAAATTAAAAAATAAAAAAAATTAAAAAATTCAAAAAAAAAAAGTATGAATCATAAGTGAAAGCAAATATTCAAATTTTCACTAAATTAAATATGGGATCTGTCTTTCCTCTATGATTGTTGGATTAATATTCTGTTTCCCAAAGAGAAAACATAATCAAGAATATAGTATACAAATATAATTTTGCTTCATTTGAACTTCTGTTTATGCAATATTTTTCACTTAAAATGTATGATGTCCAGACTATTTACCTTAAGTTCAAGAATAAAAGATAACTAGTGAATGACTTCATCTATACCTACTCTCCCATTAAAAAAAAGTGAATGAGCAACTTTATGAAATTATGAAAAATAAGTGCACCAGTGATTTTACTATCAAAATATTGTGACACACGTTTTGTGAGTTTGTAGACTTCTAACACCAAAACTCTAGTGATGATAAATCAGCAGCAAAGAAAAAGGAATGATGGAAAACACTCAATACATATGAGGGAGGGCCCCAAAAGCTAAACTGGAATTATCTTCTCGAGGGTCAGCCACTTTTGGTGAAGGCTTACCCTGCTAGGCGAGTGTTCTAGGAACCCGTCTATATCAGTGTATCAGGTAGCATTGTTGTGAGAGGCTGTGTTCAGCCTCAGTGAATTTTTTTGGAAGACTTCCAATTTTTTTGCCCATTTCCTGATGGGTGATTTATGAGTATACCTGCCCACATCATGCTGAGTGTTCAGCAGTTTTTGATCAAAAACTGTATGACCCTGGGCTACACCGTCCATATTCACCAGATCTTGCCCAAAGCAATTTTCTTGTTTCCTCGGATGAAAATTTCTCAAAGAGAAATGTTTTGCCAATGGATATGGAAGAGGTGAAACAAAAAACAATAGAAACAGAACTCAAAAATCTTCAAAAACTGTTTCAAGCAGTGGGTAAAAAAGTCTCAGTAGGTGTACTGCATCAAATGGAGCAGTTTGAAGGTGACTAAAGTTTAAACATGTAAGCATAAACGCACAATGTTTTATAAATAATTTCTATGTTTTCTTGGGTCATCCCTCTGATGAAAAGCATTAGCTACTCTAGACTTTGCATACACAGCTCTACTCACAGAGGAACTAGGGACAGCTCTTAAAACTATGGGAGGAAGAGAAACCCCTGATTTAGTTGTTTCCTGATCGTTGTATCTCGACAACTCTTTTGATATCATTGGGCATTTTTCTACCTTATTCCACACTTTATTCTCTTGGTGGATAGTCAAAACCCTTATTACCATTTACTTTGTGCTTCTGTATATATACCATGCTTATATTATTGATCAAAGAAAGATACTTTTAGCAAAGTTGTAATAATACAATCAATGCACCATAACTGTGCCTGCTCCAATATCTATTTTGATTTTCAATCCCAGAGCTAAAGTAGACTATTCTAAAGTTATTTGTATATTATTTCTTCATATTGCCATGATGCATTAGGTTCATGTGACAGCCCTTTTCATCCTTTTTAGGTTACATTTCATAATGCAGGATCTGAAGGCGAAAAGGGACCTTTCCCTTGGACCCTAGCAACTAGGTTTCTTGATGCAATGAAGAGTAGCCAAAGAGCTACACTTAATAAGGCACAAAGGAGGCTGACCATCTATCTCGCTGTAGCAATGATGGCTGATGAGCAGGTTTCTTCAAGCCAGAATGTTGGCAGGAGCTAGATCTTACATTCCACTATGCAGTCAGCATTTGGTGGTGGTGGTGGGGGTACTGTAGCGTGGCTGTGATACCAGGAACAGTGATAGTAGGTAACAACAGCAGTCTCTTCTGCTTCAGACTGCAGCCACTGAATGAAGGAACTGAACATCCAGGACTACTCCCCTGAATAAGCACATTAAAAGTAAGGCAGAATGATTATAAAGATTGAAAGAAATGAGTTTGTTGAATTCAAACATTGGTTGTGCTACAAACATGCCAAGTACCCAGCAAGTCCCTCATACATTCTGAACCTTAAACAATTCACAATGGACAAAACAGTTCTCCATTAGTTACTTCCAAATTTTTCCACCGAAATCTGCCAGATGACACACGATTTCTCCGAATGGAGTGAAGTCAGTGATGTGACTGTAGACCTATGATCTGCCAAAACATAAAGGATATTTGCCATGATTTTAAAAAATATCAACACTTCAAATGTAGCAGTCTAGCTCATAATTTTCTGGCGTTCCCTTCATACACAGAGACTCCAGTCATACACGGTGGTGCATCTAAGAGTCAGCAGCCAGAGGGAAATGGAGGCAGGGCCCTCACCACTACGATCTAACGAAGAGCTTAATGCAGGACGCTGGAAGCAACAGGGAGGCATGTCCAGAATCCAGTTTGATAAGATTGCTGGTCCCAAACATCAGAAACAAAAATCACACAGGATAAGCAGAGTCCCAGAGACTGTGCTAGAAAAAGGGGGCCTCTGTAACATTATCATCACAGGTGTTCCCACCATCACAAGCAGGGATGTTCACAAGTGTTGTTTCTCTCTCAGAATACCATCCCAAGTGGTCCTGAAAGGGAATCAACAAGATTTCTGTTCAAACGTCACAGGTGATCTACATGCTACTTTAAGGTAGATATTTCTTTTAATCCATTGTATTATTGTTATTTTTGTTACTACTACTACTGTAGTTCACTTGATGCATTTCTGAGAAATGTAGTCATATTTGTAAGGGACCGGTTTGTCTTGGCCTGGCAAATGTGACTCAGCTCTGTATGAAAAACCTACAGAAGGGAAGTGGTGGGCAGGAGCCAGACCTTCAAACCGAGTTTTCCTGTGGGAATCATGCCTAGAAAATGCACAGACTGTTAATGGCTTGCTCTTGCTAAAACTCCCTCACCCTGGTCTAAAACAACAAATGTGTATTGTCTGTTGTCAAGGTAATTTCCAGAGCCTGTATGAGTTCTCCCAAGGACAGAGCTAATGGGCTCATCGCCATTCCCCTCTGCATGTTATTTTCATTTTCTTGATTGTAACTAGAATCTACACAATAATATTCTATGTGATAGATAATAAATCTTTCTCTGATGTAAGACCCCAGGAAAACAATAAAAGCCTGTCTAGGCAAGGGTCAGGGTGCTCCCCTCTTGAGGGAGTGGCGGAGGCACCACAGGCACTCTCCCCTTGAGAGAGTGGTCGTGCCTGTTCCCTTTTTCCACACAGGGTTGTTGTCACCTGTGCATTGAGTCTCGTCTTATATCACAACTGGTGAACTCTGCTGGACAGGGTCTAACACAATATTTTCTTTTATTATTTAGAGATAATGAATAATAATTCTAATTATTAGTCACAAGAACCATGATATAATATCATAAAATGAAACACAGAAATGCAAAGACATCTGTGTATTACTCACTTTCATCAAAATTTGGCTTTAAAGATGCCTGTCATATGAAGAGCAATCATATATATGACATATGTTAGATGCACATGAACAGTTAGTGGAATGGCTTAGAGCAAGACTCTGGGTCATGCCAATGGTGTTGGAATCCTGGACCCACCACCGCACAGTGGCAGTCTGATCGCATCTGTAAAATGGAAATGAAAGGACCCGGTAGGGTGTTGTGGGTATTCATACACAGAACATGATTGAAACAGCGCCCAGCAGATGGTAAGCTGTAACGTAGTTATGACTGGTATTATATACACTTGGATAATTTGTGTGGATGTTGATGCTTTTTAGGGTGTGATATGAGCTTGTATGTTAATATAATAATATCAGCACTTTCATTTAGAGATCATGATTTACAAGCCAAAGAGAAGTCATTAATTTACTGAGGATTTAACACTTGAATTCAATATCTTTGTTTTTATAAAGCAACTTTCAGTTGAATATATATGGATGCACAACACTAGTTGTTGAGCTTTGGGTAAAAAAGTTGGATGATTTTAATTAAGTAATCTGAATATAAATTCAATAGACTTTTTAAAATATACATACATTGATGATCAGAGAAATGTTAGAATATCATATATTTATACACAAATTTAGATACATATATAAATTCTAAGAAAGTTAATGAACATTAAGAATAAGTGTCATATTGCCATTTCCAAGTTACTATAATTACTAACTATGTAAAGGACAAAAAGAAATACTTGTATATGTTCATGCAGCTCAATAAATATATGTGTGTAACTTCTGAGACCTGATTTTAAAAATTTGAGACTTGAGGGAATACGCTTGTAGCTTGCATCAATGTTACATTTTGGTGATTGAAGGAAAACAGGTTTAATGACAGGAAGATGAAGAAGTCGATTAATGGGATGTTAGAACTTCCAGCAATGTTAAAAACCATTTAAATCTTATGCTGCATTTTACAGATAACAGAACAATGTCCAGAAAAGGTGATGAAATACCAAAGGTCATATTAAAATTTTAATGGAAATTCTGAAGCACATATGTAGTTATTCGAGCGGCATTAAAGAATTGAAAGAAGGACTGGTTTCTTATTATATTTCAGCATTTCTAGAAATATCTTTTAAGTTTTCAAAGAAATGAAGACTCCTCATGCAGGTCACTGCCTTTGGTTAGGGTTTATGGTGAGGCAACTGAGAAATGAAGTGGGCATATGGAAAATTCTCAGTAGTCACATAGTCAGGCTTTGTGGTGAAGGGGTCACCTCAATAAATGTCTGAGTTCAATGTCAATTCCTGTAATACACCTAACATTTTTAAATCAATTGCCACATTAATGACACTTAACTCCTTGCCCTTTCAGAAGCAGCATTTTATTATTATGGAATAATAATAGTATCTCTCTTATAAGATATTTGTGAGAATTAAATACATTTCTGGAAAACTTTACATCAAAAGTTTCTAGCTTTATTTATACAAGCACATTTAATGGAATTTAATAGTAATAAATCTCATTTAAGAGATTAAATGATAATAAAGGTCTTCAATAGGAACAGGTACCTGGTATACTGGGGATTTAAAGATCTGAGAACATCTCATTAATCTTTTCGTCTAATTTAATAAAGTGCTTTAAATTATACTCAACTAGTCCTATTTTTATTATAAGAATCTCAAGAAAAGAGATAGATGAGAAAAATAAAGTACTTCATAAAATAAATTTTGTTTTGTTGTAGTTTTAGGAAAGGTCAGAAATGCAATAGTCTTCACCAAGTTGAGGTAAAAATCTTAACTAAAATAGAATCATGAGGAAAAAGCTAGAGTTTACAAGAGAAAATAAATTAATTCAGAATAAAGAAAATAATAGAGATATCACTCCTTTTGTTCTTAAAGTTAAATGTTCTGAAATATCATTTAATGTAAAAACTAAATTAAAACTAGATGTTATAGATAAAATAATATAAGAAAAATAATCATTCTTATAGAATACCTACCATATTGTAGTAGTAATATTGCACTAAGCAGTGAGCCTTTTATTTAAAATGTACTACCATAGAGAGGTTAAATAATATATAGATACCTACTTCTGCTGAACTGTAGAATGTCACAAGAAATCATTTATTTATGTAATTATAATAGGTAAGATTTTATTCTTTTTTGGTTAAGTAGTATTCCACTGCATATATGTAACATAGCTTTTTTAATTCATGAATCTCCTAATGGGCACTTGGGTTGCTGGTTTATTTTTAGATTTTATTTATGTATTTTTAGAGAGCAGGGAAAGGGGGGAGAAAGAGCAGGAAAAACATCAATGTACCAAAGAAACATTGAGAAGTTGTCCCTCACAGGGTCCCAGTTGGGGACCTGGCCCACAACCCAGGCATGTGCCCTGACTGGGAATCCAACTGTGAACTTTCGGTTTGCAGGCTGGCACTCAATCCACTGAGCTACACCAGCCAGGGCAGGGTTGCTTTCATACCTTGGCTAAGCTCCTGATTGTCTAACCACTATACTGTACATCTGAAACAAATATAGCATAGTACTGAATGTAAACTACAATTGAAAAAAATAAAAAAGAGAGAAACTATAATTCCACAATATAACTAAGAGCCATAAACTAAAGAATATACAGTCATGTTTTTTTTTATATTTAACCAACTATGGGGCTAAGGACCTAACAACAGCTACAACAAAATAAAATAAAACCTAATTGAAACAAACCTAGTAACATATGTTTGGTAGGAGAGAGAGAGCCATGATGTTTTCACTCCTGGCTAAGTAGAGGAAGAACACAGCCAGTCTCAAGAGGTGATGGAGAAACCGACCAAACTATTCACAGACTATTAGCAGTGTTGTGTGTGCCGAGGTGACAGTTTGGAAACCTAAGAGGTCCAGCTGCAGAGAGAGCTTATGGGCCTATCCTTCACTGGTGTGCAAGAGTAGTGTGTGGGAGTGATATGCAGAAGATTGGAGTTTGGGGAAGTTCAGTGAGCATGCATGATCTTCCCACATGGAAGGAAGTGGCCTATTGGAATCTCAGGGTGTAAGGAGAAGAAAGCAGACATACTTACCCAAGGTAATGGGGCATTCAGGCGTGCAAGTCAGCTGCTGCAAAATGCTGGCGGTGGGGCACAAGTGCTGAGAGAAGACCTTGTTAGGCACAATGACCTTTTATTGACTTCAGTAAACTCAAATGTTCACTAAAGGCTGAGCAAAAAGCTGGAGGCGTGAGAAGTTATTTTGAGGGACTCTGGTCTTTTGCTGCAAGGTGGCTGCTGCTGAAGCCCAGAGCAAGGCCAGAACATTTACTGACATTCCTGCAAGGCATCTGGGTCTTCACTGAGCCCAAGTATGGCAGCTAAAAGAATTTTTATTTTACGCCCATGCTTTGTTCTCTCTCTATTTCAATAAAACATCTTGCAGGTGGAAGTGGGGCTTCTGCTTCAGCAGAGCTTGGGGTGAGAGAGCCGAGGCGGACTCTGGATATTCTTTCGTGATTTGCACCACTGATGACAATTTGTAGAGTGGTGGGGGAGCTCCTTTTTCTGTTGCTCTGTCCCCAGCTCTTGTTGCTTCTGTCAGTCCATCTCTCCAGAAGAAAGGCTAAAGTACTTCAGAAGAAGTTGTTTAATGTGTATTCTGCATATTGACCTTATAGAAATGTGCACAAAACTGGTTAAAGCATGTTTTTTTTTGTAACAGCCCCAAACTGGAAACATGTAAATGCCTATCAACAGCATAAATGGATAAATAAATCACAGCATGTTCATACTATAAAATATTATTTAATAATAAAAAGAAACAAACAAATGATACATGCCACCACATGGATAAACCTCAAAACCATCAGGTTGAATAGAAGAAGCCAAAGACATAAGAACACAGCATTCTGTACACAGCATTTATGCTAAATTCAAGATAATGCAAAATTGATCTATGATAATAGAAACCAAAGCAGTGATCATGGTGATAACAGTGGGTGAAGGAGTAAAAAAGGCATAAAGAAAAATTCTGGGATGATGACAAGTGTCTATACCTTTTTAATGGTGTTTATACATGGGTGTGTGTGATTGTCAAAATTCATCAGAATGAACATTTTTAATCTGTGCATTTTGTAATATATATTTGATTGCAAATAGCACCTCAAACCCAACATCATAAACCAGAGTTCTGAACAAAAATTCTTATTTGGAAATACATGGTTTGACCATAGAAGAAATGGTTCTTCAGAATCAGAAGTTTTCCAAAGTAATATGGTGCAGAGTTCATAAGACCCTAAGTGTTTGACTTAACCTCCAGACAACCGAGGTGGGTAAGGATTTAAATTAGCCTGAGGAGGATTAGGCATTGGAGAAGGATTGATGTGCCAGGAAAGTGCAGGCAGACAGGCAGAGAAAGCATCAATAGGCCATCTAGTATGCGTCAAGAATGCCCTGGGACAAGATGGGAGACTGGTTATATACTCCAGACGATATACTTGCAAGTCACATCCATTGCTCTGAAGTCATTTAGAGAGAACAGATTCTGACTCCATCCCGGAAAGCAGATGGGGATTTATCATAAGATATAAATAGGCTTTCAAAATATTTGAGATGGCTAAGGAACAGATTTTAGGCTGAGCTTTTAGGATTGACTTCCAAAGCCCACAATATCTATCTAGACCCCTCAGGGAGCCCCAGCTCTTGCCAAAGTCGGAAAATCGCCTGCCCAATCAGAAAGCTACTGCACTCCGGCCGGATGCAGAGCCCACTGTCCCTGCTTTTTTCTGAAGCAGCTAAGGTTTCTCAGAAGTAAAATTGATTCGACAAACCAAAATTGCATCCAGATACTTCAAGGGAATCTGAAAAAAAAATCCTGTTTCTGTTTTGTTACGTTCTGTCTTAACTTTTTAGAGTCTGCAATGTAAGAAAGCACACAATAAGCAGTTTGAAATAAATGTTGAGCAAGCCAACCCAAATATATCATCACACACACTTTTCTCTTCCTAAACTTGAACTTCCAAACAGCAACAGCCAAAACAAAACAAAAAATCTCCTTTCAAACAAAATGTAACTATTCTAATGAAAAGAATATATTTTCCTCTCTTAAAAGCACAGAACAGAACTTTCAAGAACTGCATCTATTTCTGCGTGATGTTGACACCTCTTCAATTAAAATTCCTTCTGGACATTCTGAAATCTAAGGAATAAATAATAATTTTAAGCCCTGGCTGGTGTAGCTCAGTGGATTGAGCGCGGGCCTGTGAACCAAAGGATCATGGTTTGATTGCCAATCAGGGCACATGCCTGGGTTGCAGGTCAATTCCCTGCAGGGGACCCATGAGAGGCAACCTACATTGTTATTTCTCTCCCTCTCTCCTTCCCTTTTCCTCTAAAGATAAATAAAGAAAAAATCTTTAAAATATAATAATGTTAACTGTCATCAACATTTTTTGTAATGGAGGAGGCAAGGAGGAGAGCTAAAGGGATGCTGAATAATATTTGCAATATACATAAATAAAATAAGCGACAAAATGAATTAGGTAGAACAAATCTTTTATTTCTGCAACTGCACAATAGTCCATAGTCAGTATTTATAACTTGAAACATAGAGATGGTGATTATGAAGAGTTTAGAATTCTGCAACACTGACAATTAAATTTTTCACTTGGTTTTGGAATTTTGACTTGGAGCTTCTAAGAAATGAGCTATAATTTTAGAGCTGTTGTGGGAGCTTGCTGGTTCTCAGACTGTGACCTTTGCTGGGGTTAGTTCCTGAGCTCGTCTTTTCTTACTGTAAGTGCCCCGATGCATTCCAGAAATTCCGGCACAGTCTCTGTAGTCACTATTGTTGCCATACACAATTGCCATACGGGTTCCCCAAGAAACTTGATTCAGTCATCACTTTGTCACAGTCAACCACCGGTAATATCTTCACTAAATGTTATTGCACTTCATGCCAAAGATGACTAATACCTTTTTTCCCTTTTGGTGAGTGTCCTTAATATGCTCAAGTCCAGGGGTATGAGTAAACCAATTCACATTATTTCGTCTTTTTAGCTCTCTGGGGTCACCCCATTTCCTCCTACTGTCTGATAAAGAGGCCGAAACCACATTCAGGCACACCTGAAGTGCTGCACATTTGGTTCCAGACCACCGCAATAAAGTGAGTTTCACCATAAAGTAAGTCATAACGTTCTGCCTGTAGAGAGACTTGCCTTCAATTTGTTTTTTAAAATGCAACATCTGTGAAGTGCAATAAAGTAAAGCATAAGAAAATAAGGTGTGCCTGCCTGTACTAACTTGAACAGGGAAAGTTTATGAACTTGCACAGGGGATTAGCTGCGATGGAAAAGGAGAACTCCAGAGAGTCCAGGAGTAGCATGCAGAGTGTGCAGCCACTCTTTTAGGGCTGAGGCAGAACATCTAAAGAAAGAATTGATCTGAAGACTTCCCTAACCGCACAGAACTAAAATGCAGACCATCTTGCAGAAGGTTTAACCAGAGTGTCAAAGAAGTTCCTTTAGATGCTTCACAGTGGGAATAGTTTGCAAGGTTCCCTTTTCAGTGCTGGGAGAAGCTGCCTACCGGGAGGTGCCATGTACTGAGCACGCTGCAGGGGTGTGCCCAGAGGAGGACGGTGCAATCAGGAGGACGAGGCCATTTTATTCACAGTGTTCCTCCACTGCCCTCTACTGACGGTTCAACATCATGCTAACAGGCAAAAGTAAATGCTTAGGATTCAGCTCAATTATTACAGACCAGGAAATGAAAGATGGACTCGGAATTGAGAGGAAACACTGAAACTTGATCACTAAGTAGATCATTATGATGTTGAAATATCTGGGTTCTAGATACGCACCCAAAATGTCAGCAGTGGTTGGAAAGGATAACGTCTATTCAGTACCTGAAGTTTGTATAAGGTAGATAGTAGAGAGACATCTCAAATACAGGGCTTCCTAGCATCATTCACTATAGTAAATAAAATGCAGATGGAACAGAAGTTTATGTATCTCCCTGGGTTGCTTCTGTAAAAAGAAAAAGTTCACCAATGTGAGAATTTCGATTGTGGAGATTTTTTAAATACAACAGCGACTAGAAGAAATGAGGCAAGAAATGTAAGGCCAACTGTCACTATGACTAGAAGACGTGCTTCTTTTTGAACGATATAAAATACAACCAGATGGTTCTTACCTTTTCTTAGAAAAATTCTAGGAAAAATGCATTTGCTCAAATTAAAATATTTGGAGAGCTTACTGAAGAGTTACTACGAATAATAAAACTTTTAGTTTTCCTCATTAAAGAAGCATGAATGAACTCTATGAAAATAGGGGTGAGTTTCATCATCACATTCCAAATAACTAGATGACAATTCAGCACTGGCCAGAGTGACCTAGTTAGTTGGAGCATCCTCCCATAACCAAAGTTTGTGGGTTTGGTTCCCTTTCGGGGCACATACCTAGGTTGCGACTCAATCCCAGGTGTGGACACATATAGGAGGCAATCAATGGATGTTTCTCTCTCCCTCCTTTTCTCCCTTCCTGTCTCTAAAAACAATGAAAAAGGGCCTCCTGTGAGGATAAAAAAATATTCATAGGTACCATGTGCCCTCAGCTCAACATACCTTGAAGAGTTTGAAAGTATATATTTTTGGCTTTGAGTTAAAGAATAAATGTCATGAAAAACCTGACTATGGTGATGTGGAAGAGGACTAACTACTTTCATATTCCCCGTGGATTTCCATTCATTTGGAAGAATGTTCAGCATTGCTTTTGGGATCCCTATAATCTTTCAGTAGATGATAATAATCATTAACATTTATTGAGCAAATATTGTTTGCCAGGCAGTGTTATTAGAATTTTCCACATATTAATGCATTTAATACTCTCAGAAACCAGTGAGATAAAACACCATTATTATCATCACCATTTTACAGATGAGGAAACTTGCCAAATTCTTACTTCCAAAAGTCAACAAACTGGATAATAACATAAAATTTTCCATCTGGTTTGAGGGCTTGGTATTTCTAAGGTACTCTCTTCATAATGGAACAACTGAAAACATAAAGAACTTGTAAGTGCACTTATATTTGGTTACAAATTATTTCTTTAGAACACTGGGAGACAGGGTCAGTGATCCTTTACAGCCATCAGCATAATGGGTTAAAAGTGCAAAGTTTTGCAGTCTATGATGATATATTTCAGGCATATGAAAATAACCTGTGATTAGCATTTGAGGCATTGATAAAGTGTCTAATTGCAAACTCTTGATTTAGCTTTTGCTGATATTGTCAAATTCCTTTCACTTTGTGCACATTGGAGAATATTTTCCACCAGTCTATCATTTAAAGAGAGATTCCTGACATACCAATGTTAGGATTTAGGAAATTGATTTAAAAATCCTCTTATTTCCCTTTGGATGTGAAACAGATTGAAAATACAGGTTTTCCATCAGTTGTGGAGTCCCTCTCAGATATATACCCTTTGTGATCTCCAACGGAAACATGGTTATTATAGAAATGGAGATACTTGTCTAAAGAATTTAGGGTCTAAACTGTTCAATCTGAATTAAAGCCTGGGCTCCTTGACAGCGAAGCCATTGATGGCAAATCCAGTGTAATCATTGCTAGAGAAGAGCTCTGATGCTCTAGATTTTGTTCTTTAGTGCAGTTACAGCTCTTCGAGGTCAGATATGCTTTTCAATACTCCCAGTGTGAGACTCAGACACAATGGTAAAATAAGTTATATTACTCTTGAAGTTACTGAAGCAAACACATGCAAATCTCCAAGGACAAACAATAATGAGAATGAAATTATGAGAAAATGCAGTCTAAGCTCTTTGATAAAAGATATGTCCTAGTTACTAATGCTCATGCATTTGAAAAAATGAAGATTACATGAATCAACAGTAATAAAACACTAAGCAATGCACTCATTATTTTAAAATTAGCTCTCATGATTTCAATCAAGCACCTTATTTGAATTGCTTATTGTTGTTCTTAAGAACTGTAATATATTGCCCTGGCTGGTGTGGCTCAGTGGATTGAGTGCTGGCCTGAGAACCAAAGAGTCGCCGGTTTGATTCTTATTCAGGGCACATGTCTGGGTTCCAGGCCTGGTTCCCAGTAGGAGACTCATAAGAGGCAACCAACCAATGTTTCTCATACTCTCTTTCTCCCTCCTTTCCCCTCTCTAAAAATATAAATAAAATCTTTAAAAATAAAAAAAAGAACTAGAGTATTGAAAAGAGCTAATGATTATTAACAGATAATCAGGTACTAACATTCATTCCCCAATTTAAGGAGAATCTAAACAATGCCATTTTCTTAAAGCTGAAGGTGATAACCATGACCCTATTGATACAGCTATAAACAAAACAAAACAAAACTTCAACTCACTGAAGGAAAATTTCTCAGTTGAGACACTTTTGCTTTCTGTCTTAGGTGTTGAGATTTCTGAAAACTAAAATAGTAATGTACAAGAACATCAAACAATGAGTTTACAACATCCTGGTACGGATTGGTGTGTGATTTAATCAGGGAGATGATATTTTATACTTCTTAAGACCATGGTCTCTGGAATCAAACTGCATTGATATAAAGACTTGACTGTCTGATTTATTACATGTAAGTAAGATACTGGAAAAGTTCATTAATGCCCTATACTGCTGTATGTCAGCTGTAGGGTAGGCATAGTGATGGTTTCTACTGCGTAGCTATCTTGTAAGTATTAAATGAGATAATATATATAGTAATACCAGCTAAGACTCTGTTCAGCAGAGCATGATAGGGATCTAGAGAAACAGTGACTTAAAACAAGCAAACATACAATAAACCTCATTTATCTTTTATGCAGAAGTTTGAAATCAGGGAGGCCAAGGCTGACATGGTACTTTTGCTTTGTAAAGTACTTGTACATGCAGGGTTTTCCCTCAAGAACCAAGTATGATTCAGAACATCTGCCTCTTCTCCAGTCATTGTATCTGCATTCCAGTTTGTGGGAAGGTATAAAGGAGAAAGACAAGGGGTGAAGTGTTCACACAACTGTCTTTTAAAGAAAGTTCCCAAAATGTTCCCCGTGACTTCTGGCCAACTATATTCCACTGGCCAAAATTTCATTGCACAGCTTTCTGCAAGAAATCTGAACAAAGCGATCCTTCTCTGGTTGCTTATGTGCCTAGCTAAATATATGGAGTTCAAATGTCATCAAGTACTGCCACACAGTAGCTCCCAGAGCAAAATAGTACCGAATAAGTATTAGACAATTGTATAGTAAGTATAAATTACCAACCTGCTTCATTTTAGACTAATGTGTAGTGATTTATTTCAAGTAATTAGTTTTACTGGTTACATTAATTAAACTTGTTAAATAATGCAAAATTCCTTTCTTTCCTTCCTTCCTTCCTTCCTTCCTTCCTTCCTTCCTTCCTTCCTTCCTTCCTTCCTTCCTTCCTTTCTTCTTCTTTTTTTTCTTTCTTCTTTTTCGCCCTTAGACAAGTGAACAAGGAGAAGTTTCTATATGCCTTAAGTGATAAGTATATCCTCAGTTTTAGTTCTGACAATATGTTTCCAATTCACTCTTTCAATGTTATTTTTTTTCCTATGGAATAATTATTTGAACTTTTCTTATTTATTGTTTTATTTCAAAGCTAGCCATTTTTTATTTTAATAGACTCCAAAGGGGGATCTGTGTAAGAAAAATGGCTGAAAGCATATTTAATCAGACTTTTCAAGAATACCATGATAAGTAGAACTATATCTTAGTCACTATTGAAGAAAACTGAGTTTAGAAGAACAGCCCATTAAAACAGGTAATGATTTCCCTACATGTGCGTATCCTCATGTCCCCTTATATCTGTGACAATGGTCTGTAGCCTAAACTAATAGCATACACTTCCATTAGAGTGCTATCCTTTCCACAAGAATTTGATCATCATATTTTATTATCCAGAAGAGCCTTTATATTTCTTGTTGTGGGTTTAAATGACTGACCTTCACTTGCTGGTTCTTTATTGTCCTTAACCACTACCAAGGAAGATGGAAAAAGGGCAGCGATTAATGTTTTGGTCAGTGATCTGTCAGCTGGCAAAGAGGAGCTCCATGAATGTAAAGCAAAACAGTTATTTCTGTCTCAAGCTTTCCATTCATTATTTATGTCCAACATTGCTATGGTGTTGGTTATTGGTTTTCAGAATTATTAAATATTGAGACTAATGAAAGACAATGGAAGCAAACTATGATATGGATGTGTATGTTGTTTAATATATAACCCATTGTATATATGCATTCCATACTATGGGATGGTATAATGAATACAAATGAAAAAAAAGCAATAAAATAAACACCGAAAAGTTTGCTAGTAGTAGCTAATTTCTTAAAATTTGAAATAGAAAGTCAAAGTCATTTATTGAAAAATTTAATGACCAAGTCTTGTGCTCCTAGAAAATGGAAGGATGGAAATGTATTTAAAATGTCACCATGTAGAATTAGAAGATTTTTTAATGTAGAAAGCAAAAAAGCAGAACAATTCAGCACTTCTACATAGTACAACGTAAACTTTCATAACTAAGGATATAGAGGAAGAATAAATAAGAACTCTTCTAACCATGGGATAAATAATGTGGACCAGCTAATTTAACTCAAACAAAACAGAAAAACATCTGCTAAGATACCAGTCAAAATCTTGGTCATAAAACCTTATGAGATAAGCATGGTCAAATGACTTAAACCAAGAAACATTATAAATAAAGTTGCCCACAGATAATACAAATTCATCAAAATATGTGTGAAACTAGATACTTACCCAAACTAGAATCAATTGGGAACCAAGTGAACACTTGCCTCTAATATTGACCAATAAATGAAATGTTTCAAGACTATGGAAACAAAGGTATAATTTAAAATGCATTTTATTCACTTATTTTCCCTTTTATTGAATTTATTGGGATGATACTGGTTAAGAAAGTTCTACAGCTTCAGGTGCACAGTTCTACAACACATTATCTGTACACTGTATTATGTGTTCACCACCCCAGGCCAATGCATTTTAATATTTTGATTACTTAGTACAAATGTTTGGGTAAATAATTGCATCAGGATCAATATAGGTATTAGTTTTAAAGAATAGATTACTAATCCCCAAGCCAAATCAAATGAATTTTATTGTCTGGAGGAGAAGCCATAAAATGTAGATTTTTAATGAGTTTTCAAGGAGATTCGAATGTTCATCAAGTGTGAGACCGATCTCTGTATTGTAGGACATTCCACTTCATCTGATATTATGTGGTAATAACTAAATTCCTGCTCTTCATTACAGATGACTATCATGCATAGCTGTCATTTGCATTAGAGAATTATTACTGTGATAATACTGCTTAACAACCCACTTCAAGTCTCAGTGGTCTACTGAAACAAAACCATATTATTTATTTCCTTATAGGTGTACTCGTGATGGGGCAAGTTTTGTTTGGAGATAGGGGTCAGTTGAGCTTGGTTCCGGGTTCCAGGAAAAGGTGCAGCATGTGACCTGTGCCTGTGCTGGGCCTGTGTTGAAGGCCGGGTGCCAGATGTGTTCTGGAGAACACAGGCACACAGGATAAGTGTGTCTGCACACACACAGTGGCTCTTCTTGCTCCACAAGTTAATTTTCTTATGTGTTCCATCACACTTCTGCATCTGTTTTTCTAATTTTCTAGAATAATCTAGCCCCAGATATTCTCCTGCTATTTCTGCCCTACTCCAATTCTTCAATCAAAATCGAAGGGCGTCTTTTCAGAGAAACATGTCTTGAGAGGCTTCACTCTTCCAAATCATTCTTTACAGTATCTTCCAATTCCATTTTCTTCCTATGACATAAGTATTTGAACTTCTCTTTCTTAGTGCTTTACTATAAAGGTAACATTTTATTTAGGTATAAATTCCATAAGTCGAAATTCACAAATCTCGAGTGTTTTTATGCTACTGTTCGTGCAATCCTAAGATATATGTAGACAATTCAACTTTTTTCCAGTTGTATGATCTTTCACATTTTTTCCTTTACTATTGCAGGGCCAAGGACATCCAGCACAGGACTGTGTAGAAACTAGGAAAGGAAATATTCTCACATTAGTTCTAAGATTAGGAGAAAATTATTTTATCATTTAGTACGATTTGCTGGGAGAAATCCTATGGCTACTCTATAACAAATAGATAATATTTCTTTCCATTTCTAGGTGTGTAAGGTCTTTCCTATTAATGAATATTAAATTGTATCAATGGCATTTGCTCATCTATTGTGATTATATATTTATCCCCAATCACAATATTGTGATTGTATTAATTTGGTGAAATTATAATAATATATTTTAAATGTTAGGCCAACCTAGCATTACTGAAATATATTTGATTTGATTATGTTTTTTAATACATTGCTATGATTTTTTATTTTTTGGAATTTTTATGTTATGATAACAATTATTCTAAATTTTTTCTTATGATATTCTTATTCAATTTTGATATCAGTATATTACCCTGATAGAATGGCCAAAACAAAAGAGTGCAGACTGGGTGACTAGTCAGACTAATTCGACAGAAATGAATTATTTCACAGTTCTACATACTGAAAGTCCAAGATCAAGGTATTTTCCAGTACTATTTCTCCTGAGGCCTTTACCCTTGGCTTACAGACAGCTGTCTTGTCATTGTGTTTTCCTATGGCATTTCCTCTGGTTGAGCACATTCCTGGTGCCCCTCCTTCTTCTTATATGCACAGTAAAGTCCTGTTGGATTAGGGCCCATGCTAATGACATCACTTATCCTTAATCATGTTTGTAAGGCTTGGCTCTATTTTCTTTATTTTATTATATTTTATTTTTTATTTAATTGTTGTTCAAGTACAGTTTTCTGTCTTTTACTCCCATCCCAGTCTACCCCCCCAGAGCTCCCCACCTCCCTCCCATTTCCACCCCCCTTAGTTGTTTTCCATGTGTCCTTTATACTAGTTCCTGTATTTTCAAATACAGTCACACTGAGAGTTAGGGTTTAAGTTCCTGACATCCCTCCCCCTTTTCTTTTATAAGGACAGTAGTATTGGATTAGGAACCCAGCTTTATGGCCTCATTTACCCTTAATTCCTCCTTAAAGACCTTGTTTTCAATCAAATACAGTGACGCTGGGGATGAGGGATTAGCCTGTAAAATTAAGGAGGGGTGATACAGTTAGATCTATAACAAAGAAGCATGATGGTCTCATAAAATGTGTATTTCTTTATTATCTGAAATGGTTTACATAAAAATATTCTTTAAAAAATATTATACATATTAAAATTCACCTGTAAAACAATCTAAGATTGTGATTGAATCTTCTGATAAATTCAGTTTACTTAACAAATATAGGGCTAGTTACATTTTTTATTTCTTCTGTGTCAGATATGAAAGTTTAAGGTTTTCATAAATATGTCAATTTGTTTTAACTTGTCAACTTTATTGACAAAACTTTATTTACAATATTGCCTTATAGCTTTATCAAATTTTATGGGATCTGGAGTGATATACCTTTCTTTATTCCTAAAATTGGTTAATTATACACATTGCCTTATTTTCACATTTACTCATAGTATGAGTTTATTAAATTTAATAATCTTTTCAATATAATCTCTTGCCTTTGTCATTTTAATGTCTCCCTGTTATATTATTTTATTGATTTCACTTATCTTTACATTTCTACCTTGTATCTTTCCTTTTGCTTTCTTTTCTTTTTACAGCTTCCTGTGGCATAGACTTAAGTAAGTGATTTTAAAAACTGCTCTTTTCCTCCTAACCTATGTACTTAACAGTATAAAAATTCCCTCTAGTCAATGCTTTAATTGCACCCACAGATTTTGTCAGGCTTTATTTTCACTGGTATTCAGCATGAAGTATTTTCTAAGTTTTACTTATTTATTTTTAGATTCAAAGATATTTAGAAGAGCGTAGTTTATTTTTTAAATTTGAGGAATATTTAGTTATTTATAAAGCTAGTTATAGGGTTTTGTTTTGTTTTTTTAGTTTATTTTCACAGTAAGCAGATTGCAATCTTTGTGTGATTTAAACTATTTGAGACTAACTGAAACTCGCTTTACGGTTGAGACCAAAGTTTATTTGGTGAATGATCCCCCACCCACTTGAGAAGAATGTATAGAAATCTCAGGAGATTAAATTTCTATTTCTTGCTTCAGCTGTTTGTTAGGTGGTTAAAAGCAATGAGTTTCAAAATTCGATGCTGAGGAGGTAATCACATTGTATTTAAAAATAGCATATTGTGCTTTCCTCACATTTTACATTTGAAATGTGAACTCATATTTTTATGGTGGTTAAGATGCCCCTGAAGATCTATGAACACACAAGATATGATTATTCGAAATATTTTCCTGGATCCAAAATTTGTGATCCACAAATGTGTATTTTATGCCTACTCATATTTTGTCTTGTCAAAAATATACTCTCTATTTAAGACTAAAAAAAAGCATATTCTTTACTCCATAAATGTCTATTAAGTAAAGTTAGTTTGAATTTTCTGTGATATGTTTGCCAAATTATTCAACAAATTACTGAGAAATTAGTATTCTTTTTTCAATTTGATTATTTTTATTTTAGCTTATTTAATTTTGATTGTATGTATATTAAAGCTATGAAAAGAATGCATATACCTTTTTCTCATTATAATACACCTCTATCATTGGTATTATGTACATTGTTGGATATTAAAGTAATTAGTCCTTAATATGACTGTTTGGGTTGAATATCATTTTCCATTATTTAACTTTCAATTTATCTGTGTTCTTAAAATTATGTTGTCTCTTATAAACACCAGACAAGATGTTTGAATGTTGTTTTTAATATTAATTTTGGCAAGCTCTGTCTTTTAAATGTTAGTACATTTAAATTTAATTTAATTAGTTACATGATTGATATAAGCCTAGCATTTTGCAATTTCTTTTCTAAATATATCTTCTGCATTGTTATTCTTTCTTGTCTTCTTGTATTTATCAAGTATATATGTATGAATGCAAGTATATATGTATGCATGTATGCATATATTTACTTAATTGTATTTAATTTTAACTCATATTTTCAGCTGTCTGTCTTTGTATTTAGTAGTTGTTGAAAGGATTACAAAGCAGATTTTTAATCTAACACAATCTATTATAAATTAATAATTTATTACTTTGTATAACATATAAGAAACTTGTAAGACTTATAGTAATATAATAAATAAGAGAGTGTAGGCAGTCATTGTTTTTTTACAAATCTGAAACATAAGACTTTTTGTTACAGTGATTCAAATAATGTGAGGCCCCAACTCACAATGTAAAATTTAGATGCCATAGTGGATTAACTGTGGGTAAATGATAAATTTAGTGAGCTGTTCAGTCCACCAAACACAGTGTATGTAAAAGAGGTGCTCCTCACCCAGTAACTGTTACATATCTGCTTTTCAGTGCATTCAGAGACAGGAAAGCCAGTAGTTAGGCTACTTCCTTGTCTTCTGGTGGTAAATGTATATGTCATAATACCAAATGAATGACCAAAAGAAGGAATTGACTGATAAAGTTTAAAAATCAGCAAAAATAAAAAATTATGATGTTGAGATAAAATTAGAATAAAACAGACTCTTCTCCAAGAAGGACCTACAGAGGGCCCAGAGACATATGAAAGGATGCTCAGCATCACTAACCATCAGAGAGATGCACATTAAAACCACAGTGAGATACCATTTTATACCAGTCAGAATGGCCATCATAAACGAATCAACAAACAGCAAGGGCTAGTAAGGGATGTCGAGAAAAAGAAACCCAAGTACACTGTTGGTGGAATGCAGACTGGTGCAGCCACTGTGGAAAACAGTATGGAATTTTCTCAGAAAACTAAGAATAGAACTGCTTTTTGACCCGGCAGTTCTACTGCTGGGATTATATCCTAAGAATCCTGAAACACCAATTCAAAAGAACCTATGCACCCCAATGTTCAGAGCAGCACAATTTACAATAGCCAAGTGCTAGAAGCAGCCTAAGTGCCTATCGTAAATGAGTGGATCAGAAAACTATTGTACATTTAAAAGATGGAATACTTTGCAGCAGAAAGAAAGAAGGAGCTCCTACCCTTCATGACAGCATGAATGGACATGGAGAGCATTATGCTAAGTGAAATAAGCCAGTCTGTGAAAGACAAATACCATAAAAAAATCTCACCTATAGTGGAACCTAATCAACAAAACAAGCAAGCAAGCAGAAATACAAGCAAGCACAGACATTGAATAAAGAACAAACTGAGAGTAACAGTAGGAGAGGGGAGAAGGGAATAACAGGGGAAAGAAGAGGAAGGGCCAAGTCAAGGAACATGTATAAAGGACCCATGGATAAAACTAAACGGAAGAGGATTGAGGGTGGGAGGAGGGGGTAAGTGGGGGGGGGGTAGAGTCTGGAGGAAAAATGGAGACAAATGTACTTAAACAACAGTAAATTTTTTGAATAAAATAAATGCAGTAACAGAAGAAATGTCTGACCATGGGGATATTGACATCATCATTGGAAAGATGCTCAAAATGCAGACAAAGAATCTTGGTGAAGATGAATTATTGACATAAATGAGAAAAGTGTTCATTCGAAAAGGAAAAACATGGCCCAGAGTGACTCTGGCAAAAACTTTGTAAAATGTAGGTACTGATTCATGCTTAGGACACATTACAACAATTCACCAAGACACAGAAAGCAGCTCATTCTATATACTAAGGCATATAACAAGACAGCATGAATTTGTACAGTTGTTTCAGACCAGGTTTATATATTTTTTTACCCAAAAAACACATTTTTTGCATCACAAAGTAATAAATAAATATTTTAGATTTTTAATTATATTTGTAACTGCCACTAAGAAAGTGTTAATGTTTCAAAAATATTTAAAGATCACAGAACAATTGCAATTTTCCCCATGATTTTTAAAATCAATTTGCACACTTTCAGTTTGCAAAATACCAATGACTTTTCACTGCACCCTCCCTCTCCATTCTGTGCTATTATTTTTTTAATTGAACTTATTGGGGTGACATTGGTTAATAGGATCATAAAGTTTTCAAGTGCACATTGATGTGTATTTTTTAACACATTTTACTTCTATGGTATGATATACACCAGAGTGCATGGTTATAACTTTTACAAATACTTAATACTAATTTACCCACATAATTACCATTTCAGGCTTTCTTTATCTCTTTCTTGCAGTCTCAATTTTTGCCTTGATAATTTTCCTTGAACTTCTAAACCTAAAAAATTTTCTGTACTTTAAAAAATGTAGCTAGTGCTTCAACTTTTGTCCAAGTTACATACTTATTTCAATTTAGGTTGTGAATGGGATTTTCCTAAATATGGATCTTTTATCATTTGGAAAATAATGGCTAAATGTCCATTTTCCCTTTAATGGACATTAAAGATGTCCATTCAAGATGTCCATTAAAATACTTATTCTGATTCACACAGAATGGTTCCTGCATTTCTTCTTCAGAGCATTGTCCAGCAGCTGGAAATAGTCACTTTGTGTGTTTTGCTCAATGTCACGGGGTGTTTGAATGGGGTGTGTCTGATACCAGTTATTCCAACATGGCCAGAAATAGTGTTTATTATGTTTTAAAGTGTTTATTTTTCTGTTCCCCTAAAGTATAGAGTTCATGTGTTTTGTTTTTGTCTATTTGCTGAACTATAAGTGACCACATTTGTTGAAAAAAAGTTGTAAGATATTATTTAAAGACATGTTTCATAATCCTATTGTCAGATGATTCAAGGTATTATGAATACAGGTATTAGAAAAATTGATCAAAATTCTCTATATATCAATGCTGAAATTCATGAATACACACTAATGCATATATGACCTTTAAAATCCCATCCTCTTTTAAAGTTCTGTCTGCTTTCATTGTTTACACAAGAACAATGAATTTAATGTAAGTTTGTATTAATTTATTATTTCTATTTCTAATTTTTAGCACAACAAACATATTTTCAAATAGTGTAAGCTTATTAGTGTATAAAAATTTAGTATATTTATTCATCAGTCATTAGTAGCAAAATAATTAATTCTACTTTTATTTTGTATATCAATTATTATTGGCAAAATCAGACTTTTTTGTCATATAGCACTTATAATTTTAAATTAATGCTTTTTTATGTGAATTTAGGCTACTTTTTTATTTCTTAGCCTTAGTAAAAACACTTTATTGGTTTATTACAAAATAAATTAAGAACCATACAACCACATTTTATGATTGTTTTAAATTTCAATTTGAGAAAATATTACTGAAACGGAATAAAATTATTACCAAGTTTAAATGTTGAAAAAATAACAAACATTTGTAGATGGGTATTAAGAATGTATTTGCAAAATGTCCATACTACCTTGTGAAAGTATGTTATCTTAACAGTCACTATTCCCTTGAAGTCCTCCAAATTCTACTATTCCAGTTCTGGTTTATTTGTTTATTTTCAATTTGCAAGTAACTTTTTATTTCTTTCAGATTATAAAAATATTGTACTATTGAAAATAACAAATAATTGTACATAACATTTGAGAGAAAAAATGCCATTTATCTTATACATTATATTGGTCTTCAGTATCCATTTTTAATCTTTATTTTTAGCAAGTTTTGATATCTTATCTCACTTATACTAATTTGGTAAATAGAAAAGTCGCCTTCATTTCCTGTTCTAAAACTGTTTATAAAACCTAGAAAAATGTTTTCTGTTGAAGGTTTGTAAGCATTTATGTGCCATTAAATGGCTTCTTTGTTATCATTAAAATATATCTGTATATCTAAAAACATCTTTTTATATAATTTTTTTCAGAAGAGTCATCTCAACCCTGACTCACTTGCAGGGATAAGTGCTCAGGGATAAGTGCTCAGGGATAAATTAATGTTATAAATTACTATTCTAATCAATAATGATCTCAGTAAAATTTACTAACTCAATATTCTTATCTTTAACATAGTGTAGAACCAGATACACATTATTAGCATGCTATTTATTTAATGGACATATACCAATCATTTTTATAAAATATATTCTGTAATTCAGTTTTTTCATTTTAACATTACTAGTTTTCTTTTTGCTATTCCTCCTCATGGTTTTTCTGGAAAAATTACTGAATCTTTACAGTAAAATAATGTGGTAATATCTATTTTGAACTTCTGTATGTAATCACCACAGCTGTGTTTTATTTCTGGGAGGGTTTCATTTTTCAGCTTATGAAATTGTAGGGAAGATGATGAGATAAGTAGAAAGTAAGTAAAAGCTCCAACTGAATTTGGGAAACATTTTGCTTCTGTTCCCTAAAGATAATGATAACAGAAATTTGTTTTACCCCCATTAAAATGGAATTTTAAGATATATACAGTAATAGAGGTATTTAATGCTAATGTTCTTCATGCATATTACTGACTTGAAATTATTGAAATTATTTCAATAACCATCTTCCAACCACAATATTCAGTGATATGTGGATCTCTGTAGCTTTTTATATTTTTTAGTGACTTTATGTGTTTTGGGACAACAAACCATGTCTTGCATGTTACTCTAAATGATCGAAAATGGTATGGGTTATATAGATTGAATAATTAAATACTGGTAATTTATTAATATTATTCTTGAGTAGTAAAATAAATTACCCATTAGGAAATATATATTTATAAAGGTGTTCTTGTTACAGGGTGCTACCAAGAGGGAGGCCCCAAAAAGGGATTTGGAATGGGGCCCAGAAGTTGGGGTGTCCAGGAAATATTAGGAAGACATATAAGATTTCCTCACCCCTTCCCCCCTCAGGTGTGAGTTGGGGGAAGGGACACATGGAGCAGGAACATGCAGGGCTGTTTTGTACAGCAATGGCTTTGTAGCTAATCCAGGGCATGGTCATTTAACATATCTATAGCCTTTGGCTGGTCCCTTAGATATGTTAAATGGCTGTGGCCAAGCTCCAAGTCAGGGGGATGGAAAGGGACTTCTCCCTCAAGATGTAACTGTGGGGACAGGTCCCCCTAGTTACAGCGCCTATGTGAGAGCTTGGACAAGATTGGATCCATGACATGGAGCCACACCTGCCTAGACTCACAATGGCAGCCCAGTAAACTCAGAATATTCAGGAATGCTGGCAGGCATAACTGATTGTTGGAGGAGTCAGAAATGGAGGTACAGAGGAAGACTGTGCGGGGATTAAAACCCAGACATAGCAGCCATTGGGAGAGAGCCACACACCTTTGGCCAGAGTGGGGACCTCTGCAGCTGGGGTAGAGAAATTAGCCATGCAGCTTTAGCAGAGAACTGCCACTTGGCTTTGGCAGAGTGGCATCTGTCCCCCTGCCCCCCATAGCTTTGGTGGAGAGAAGAAGGACCATGGGGTATGGCCAGAGTGGGGGCCCCTGCAGCTTTGGTAGAAGAGGACCACACAGCTCTGGGGTACTCCCTTTGGCTGCATGGCCTGGGAAGCAGGAGAGACTTTGCCTGGAAGAAGGGTAAAAGAACTCTTGCCAATGGACCGTGGGAAGGTGCCACATGGCTTTGGATTAATTAGAGACCCTGCCTGGACAGTGACACAGCTCATAGTGCCAGTGGCCTGAAACACAGACGGACGTGTGCTTTTTCCCTGAATTATGGTACCCTGAATTAGGGTAGGGGGGTAAGGAAGCACCGTGGGCATCTGTGGGTATCCAAAAAAGTCTTTGATATATTAATGAATATAGGTCACTACTTTAAGTCTGTATAGCATTAAATAAACATTTCCTTTCTTTTTCACAAATCTCTGGCATTGAGAGACGTTTTTCCTATCTGGCAGCAGCCGTAATGAACCTGGGGGATCCTTTTGGTAATCATATGTCTTGACCCCTCTTGGCCCTGTATGGGTGTGCCCTTTGTTCTGTGACATTCTCACATCTACTTTTGACTTTTATATCTAAGTTTATTTTGATTATGGGATCTCTAATTTCCTAACCACATTTTTCCTATTGTATTTTTGAAGCACAATTATATATGTTTAATTTACAGTTTATCAAACTAGTAAAAAACTTCCAGCTTTGTATGATATTTTGGAAACTTGCCACTTGTCAGTCAAGTGGTTCCCCTTGACACTGGGCTGACCTTGACTTTTTTATTACTTTTGCTTACCACAATAAGAGTATGATGTAAGTAAAGTTATATAACTTCCTAGGCTAGGTCATTAACAATCAATACAGTTCCCATCTGTTTCTCTCTAGATATAGATATAGATACAGATATAGATTGATATTGATATAGGTATATACTTATATATATATATTCACACACAATATTTATATTTTATTACAAAACCATAAGCATGCAATTCTGTAATATAACAATATCATACTCAGGCACACTATGTGACATTTTTGGTGAAATATTAAAATTAAAACTATAAATTATCACACCAATATTATGATTCTACCGACCACCACACTCAAGCAGGCATTATGTCTCCAGACTCTGTATGTGTGTGTGTGTGTGTGTAAATTCACATTGGCATACATATATCAAGGTAATTGACTTTGGAATACAGCCACCAGTTACTCCAAAGAAGTCTAAGGTACATGAATTGAAGCCAAAGCCAAAACCCCAGACCTTAAACCTCACCGAATATGCTAAGTAATAGCCAACACCAACTTTTGCCAGCCCTGAAAGCAAGATGTGTTGGAAGGCCTCAGACTGCCTTAGCTCATCCTGTGTAAAACCAAGTCTTTCCCCTATGTTATATTCAAAATAAAGCTCTGTGACAAAATAACTGTTACTTTAAGCCATACAACAAGAGGTGGGTTTTTTAACAACAAATAATGAGAAGAATTCAAGCCAGAAAACCGATAATTTGAAAATTTTTGACAAGATATGCACATAAAGCCATAAAATTCAATACAAAGATGTTTTGAATCCCCAAACCACTGTTAAATCTCAACTTTGTCTTTGAGAATCTGTTCATCTCCCATCACTTTTTGTGAAGATTCGACCACCCACAGTTAGTATGTTAAAAAAAAATGTGAAATTCATGAGAAGCTTTATATTAAGTTTGAAGTATCATATTCTAAGTCAACAACAATTTTTTAAATTAAATATACTGGAGTAATATTTGTTAAAAAAAAAGAACAAAAATGTTGACGACTTAAAATTTACTAATATAGAAGTGATACTATCAAACGTTCCCTGAGTCCCGTGCTCCTGTAAAACAGGTAAGGTCACCAAATCTTCCCCAACCCCACACTTTTCTTTACAAACTTTTTTTTCTGCAAAGAATCACCCTCACTGTTTGACTTAGAACATGCGTTGATGACTTCCTTGTTTGCCTAAAACAAGTCCAGACACCGACCCTCTAAATATACTGTATCTTATAAATAATTTGCAGAACTGCTTGTCTCCACCAACCAATTTGGATGCAATTCTTGCAGTAAAACTCAGCCTCTATTCAACCAAAGCCCCTGAGAATCTGTCGACTGCAGGGAAAAAATATTCTCCATCAGCTTTCCAATCACTCTACTCCCACCCCACATCCCGTTCTTTCTAGACTTGCTTGTGTCTTCTCTTAGAAGAA
This sequence comes from Artibeus jamaicensis, assembly GCF_021234435.1. NCBI lineage: Eukaryota > Metazoa > Chordata > Mammalia > Chiroptera > Phyllostomidae > Artibeus > Artibeus jamaicensis. The sequence goes on from NW_026521954.1 coordinate 7,313,372, forward strand.
AAGCTGTTTCTGCCTCGGCACCTCTGCAAAGCATTTTCTTTTCTCGGCCAGACTTTGTGATAATGCCCCAATATAATGTGGATTGCATTCTATAGGTAGTCATTTCTGAAAAATATTTTTGTATCACTAAGACTCGCCCATTCTTGAGATATTTTACTATCTTTTTTCTCTCTAGCCTTCTTTAATATGGTTCAGTTTGTACCAGGAAGATGTTTTCCCTTTCAGACAGGGGGCAGCAACTGTGAGTTCTGTGCCTGGAGTAGGGTCCTTAGAAAGCCAGGTAACAATTCCCTGGACTATTTAATAATCCTGTGGCCTCCTTGGAAATGCCTAGTTTAACCACTTCAGACTTCTTTTGGATCAGAGTTGGGAACCTCTCGTTTTAGTAGCTGCTTCAGTGATTTCATGTATGTTATTGTTTGCAGACCTCTGAGCTACAGGAAGATTGAAATTACCTTCCTGTGCTTGTTACAAATTTGTGGGGATGCCTCATTAACCTTCTTCCAAAAACCAGTTTTAATCCTAACAAAATCACTTAATTAATACAAAATATGGCATAGATGGAAGACTGTGTCTTCACCCCAGTTTAACTTGGATGTAATTAATATTTAATTTTTTCTCATTAAAATGCTTAATGAAAATTGGTCATTTGCTGGAAATGTAGCATAGGAAAATTAGTGAATATCATAAGTGTCAGAATTCCTAGGATTTTATCTTGACTTGGGCAATAATTAGCTTTTTCACCTTGGGCAATTCACTTAAATTTTCTCTTATTTAAAAATTAATTTTGAATATATAAATCATACATGAATGTTATTCTCTTAAAAAGCAAAAATCCTAGGATATTACATATGAAGCTAAATTTTCCTTGGACAACTACCTTCAATTTTGGTTTCTTCCCAAAATTAGCCACAGTTATTACTTTTTCACTGGTGGCTACTGAAATTTTTGTGAGATTAATTTTTAATTCACTGGTATACATGTATTCTACCACATAAGTTTTGCACCTTTCCTTCATACTTTCTGTATCTAATATTAAGTACTTGCCATGGATTCAGTGAACCAATATAATATCTCTTGAAACTGGAAAATGTTTATGGTTCCTATACATTAAATTATAGCAGAGAGTTGGAGAATTTATACATCTAAGGCAACAAGTTTAAGGTATAAGCTGTCTCTGCCAGGTGAAAACACATTTCCTTTCATCGCAAAAGAAAAACTGATGTGTTGTTAAAAGGAGGAATGATGGCTTGTGCCATGAAGTGGCAATGTGTCAACTGCCAATGTTGGTATTCTCTATGTTCAAATATTTGTGAAATCTGCTGGAAGTGATTGAAGTGCTAAAAATGACCAAACTGAAGGAGTGGTAAAAAAAAAAGTTCGGCTCTTTAATGTTAAGGTGAAGCTAACTCTGTGGAACAGTTTGTGAAGCAAAGATTCGCATGAATGAATGACGAAGCTCGTCAAGATCACTTCCTGAGCTTTCTCCCCTTGTCCTGCTCTGCTTCCCTTCACCCCCTTCTTATGAGAAAATTTCCTCAACAAATCAGTTCCTCCTTTCTCAAGCCCTGTTTCCAGGAAACTTAACCTTAGACAGCTGGTGCCAAAATAGTGCAAGGCAGCCGACTTTAACAACGAGGTGCCAAAACTGAATATTTTTGAAGTCATATGTCAGTAAAGACTCCATCATTAATGGTGGTGGGTAGATTATTGATATTTCTTGGAAATGTTTTTCTGTGCATTTGTATTAGTGGAGATATTGAATAGACTCATAAGCATCTTTAAATTTAATCAGATTATGAATTCCAAAACTCAAGAACCAATACCATTTCAGAAAACTCATTCTTAAAATTCTGTTCCTCTAAAACTACCATTAGTACCAAAGCTGTATTCACCAGTGTTCTTCAGAGAAATAGAATCACCAGGATATGTGAGTTCTGTCCAGAAAAAGTCCAATCAATGTTAATATAATGAGAAGAGTGTGAGTGACCTCCATGTAACGTAGGAGCCAAGGAGAGTGGACTGGGATGCACAGGTGTGAACAATGGTGACTTCACTGTACCAGTCACTGAGGTCAGTAGATGCCTCTGAGTGGGCATGTGTACTGTGTGGCCATCACATACAAAATGACTGAGGGAACACAACAATGGATCTGCATCAAATGTTCCATTAAGTTTGAACATTCCTCTGTGGGAACTATTTGGATGATTCAGAAGGACGCAGCTATGGGCAACTGATTTTTGGCAACTTCATCACAACAATGTTCCTGCTCAGGCGTCAAGTTTCATGAAGAGTTTTTTGGTGAAACGTCAAATCACCCAAGTGACTCAGTCCCCCTACAGCCCAGATTTTGAATCCTGTGACTTCTGGTTTTTCCTAAAACTAAAATCACCTTTGAAAGGAGAGAGATTTCAGACCATTGATGAAATTCAGGAAAATACAATGAGGCAGCTGATGGCAATTGGGAGAACATTGTGATGTCCCAAGTGCCTACTTTGAAGGAGACTGAAGCATTATTGTCCTATCTATGTATGATTCTTGTATCTTCCATTTCATGTTACATGGATGGATATTTTCTGAACAGACTTCATGCGTATATGTATAATATATCATATATATGATATCGTATGTAATATTATCTATCTTCTATCTATCTACTAATGGAGAGAGAGTGCTTTTTCAAATAAGAAATTGGCTCATATGAATATGGAGGCTGCAATCCAGAGTTTTAAGAAAGTGGTTGGTAGAGGGACTGAGCAAAAAATAAAAAAGGCTCGTGGACATGGACAACAGTGGTGATTGCTGGGGGTGGGGTATAAGGGGACTAAATGATATCAGGAAAAAATCCAGTAAAAATTAAATGAAAAATAAAATAAAAAGAAGAAAAAAAAGAAAGTGACTGGTTTCATTTCTGTTCAAGCCTGAAGTCCTGAAAACAAATGAAGACAATGAAGTAAGTCCCAGGCAGAGTTCAAAGGCCCATGAACCAAGGAACCAGGTGTATCTCCCAGTCCATGTGCAAGAGAATATCCAAGTTCAAACAGTAAGACAATTCCTTCCTTTACCTTTTTGTTGTGGCAAGCCCTCAACAGTTTGAGCAATGCCCATCCACATTGAGAAGGGCAATCTACTTTACTCAGTCTACCAATCAAAACACTAATCTCATCTGAAAACACTCTCACAGATACACTAGGAATAATGTTTAGCTAAGTATCTGGGCACCTTTTGTTCTGGTTGAGTAGACACAAAAAACTAACCATAACAGAGTCCTTTGAAAAATTTCTTAAAGAAACAACCTAACTTAATTACATTTAAAAAAATTAAGAAAAGGGAGGTCCTGGATTTCCTTTGGGAAAATAACACTAAATGTTTAATTAAATACTTAATTCCCCACAAAAAAAAAAACAACAAAGAATTTTGCCAATGTTTCTTAATGATATAAATGAAAATTCTCTAATGATACATTATTTGACATTTAAAATATTCATGATTTTTGATTCATTGCTTTCTCTTTCAGCTTCTTAACTTTAGACCATTTTAAAATAAGCATTATTTTTAGCATGAGAAAAGTGAAAAGAGAGAGAAAATCTTGAATTAGCTAATATTGCTGTGTTTGTAAAAATAAGGTAAATTAAGAAACCATCTGCCCTGGCTGGTGTAGCTCAGCAGACTGAGCATGGGCCTATGAACCAAAGGGTCACTGGTTCAATGCCCAGTCAGGGCACATGCCTGGGTTGCTGGTCAGGTCCCCAGTAGGAGGCACACAAGAGGCAACCACACATTGATGTTTCTCTCCCTTTCTCTTTCCCTTCCCCTCTTTCTAAAATAAATAAATAAATAAAATATTTTTTAAAATAAGTCTTCTATACATTGTACAACACATGTGTATGCCTTCATTCTTCTCAAGCCACCACTACTTCAGTAAATTATGAAATCATATGAATAATATATTTTTAAAGGCAGACAAAATTCATCAGAGAAAATTAAACTGCATCAGAGTTGGAGGCAACTTTATTTCAATTCCTTTGCCAAAATATAGAAGCTGTAGGCCACTGATATTGAACAGGCCAAGTCATGAATAAGGTTGCTTCCCTGTGTGGTACCTTGTGATGGTAGACTGTCAACCGCAGCTTCCATGGAGTTCATCTAAGTGAGATGTAGCACTAACCAGAAGAGAGTAAATTGTGCTAATCATGTTATGTGGTATGTGCACAAATATTCACTTATAATATACCAGCATTAATTGTAATAGTGTATTTGTTAGTTTTGCAAAAACATAACATGGCATGATCCCCTAATTAAATGTCCTTAAATTTGCATACTTAAATTTCCAGAATATTGAACTGAATCTTCATCTGTTTGGTACTTGTAGCTTTTCTTTATTATAATTTAAAAAGTGTTCAATATCTAAAATTCTATATGAAAGATTTGGAGACATCTAATTATATGTATTCAATTGATTACTTTCATTAGTTTTTATTTAGACAATTATATTAAAAAACATTTTCGTGGCACGCAGTAAACATACATGAAATATTGAAACCAAGACTTGTACCTCCTAGATTGTCTCAGTTCCACCAACTCCGCCCCCTGCCTTATTCACTTTCTGATTTTCTGGAATATCTGGGATGACCCTAGTGATAGCTCACAGAAACTAGTCCCTTTTCATAAAGTCCAGGCCATCTTTTGTACAAATTTAAGAAGTTCTAGATTCATAGAGACAGATAATGAAGCTAATCTTGCAGAATGACAACACTGTAACTGCTGGAACTATGGCTTCCCAGTGGTAGGTCACAGTCTAGACATGTGGGCATGGTTACTTTGTCAGAAATGTGGGCTTTGTCAGTAGTCTTTGAATAATTAAAGACACAAGTAGGAGGCATTGCATAACTATGTGTCCTATCTCCCCTCAAGGACTATTTCAAGCCAGATTAGAGTCCTACTGACATCTCTAGAGGCTTCCTGCGTGTCCTGGCCCCAGTGTATTTGTCGCGAACCTGTGATAGGCTCTGTGGCTCTCCTGTATTTGCTCTTCCTGTACTGATGTCTCACTCCCCTCTTGATTTGACTGTTGGTTCTCGGGAATCTCATTTATAATAAAGAGTTAGCTCACAAGCTTTTTTGTCTTTTTAAATTTTTTATTGTTCCATTAGACTTGTCCCCATTTAGTCACCATTACACTGCCCTGCCCTTCCCATCCCTCACCTTCCACATTTAGTCCTCCCCACTGTTGTCTTTGTCCATGGTTCCTTTACACATGTTTCTTGTCTTGGCCTTTCCCCTTCTTTCACCATTTTCCCTATCCTCCTCCCCTCTGGTCACTTTCAGTTTGTTCTTTATTTCCATGTCTGTTTCTATTTTGCTCACTTGTTTGTTTTGTTGATTAGGTTTCACTAATAGGTGAAATCATATGCTCTTTTTCTTTCACTGCTTGTTTTATTTCACTTAGCATAATACTCTCCAAACTCTGTCCATGCTATTGCAAAGGGTAGGAGTTTTTAATTTATTTTTGGCTGCATAGTGTTTCACTGTGTAAATGTGCCACAGATTTTTTTCTTTTGTCATTGCAGTAACATTTATTGGCTTTGAAATATTCCATTGAGGATACTTCCCACATTTATTCAACCTAGCTTTTACTGAGATATTTTGTCCCAATTTTCTTCTGTTTTATTAGTATTTATTTATTTTTTATTGCTGTTAAAAGATCCATTCATTTACTGATGGGCACTTAGGATGTTTCCAGCACTTGGCTATTGTATATAATGCTGCTATGAACACTGGGGTGCATAGGTTCTTTTGAATTGGTTTTTCAGGATTCATAAGGTACAATCCCAGCAGTAGAAATGCCAGGTCAAAAAGCAGTTCCATTTTTAGTTTTCTGAGAAAATTCCATACTGTTTTCCACAGTGGCTGTACCAGTCTGCATTCCCACCAATGGTGTACTTGGGTTCCCTTTTCTCCACATCCCTTACTAGCACTTGCTATTTGTTGATTTGTTAATGATGGCCATTCTGACTGGTGGTATCTCATTGTGGTTTTAATGTGCATCTCTCTGATGGTTAGTGATGCTGAGCATCCTTTCCTACATCTCTGGGTCTTCCATATATTCTCTTTGGAGAAGTGTCTGTTCAGGTACTTTGCTTGTTTTTTAATTGGATTGCTTATCTTCCTGGAGTGAGTTGTGTGAGTTCTTTACATATTTTGCAGATCAAACCCTTGTCCAAGGTGTAATTGGCAAATACATTTCCCTCCCTTTTCATTTTGCTGATCTTTTCTTTAGCCACGTAGAAGCTTTTTATTTTGATGAAATCTCATTTGCTTATTCTTTCCTTTATATCCCTTGCTCTAGGGTACATAGTGGTGAAAATATTGCCGTGTGGAATATCTGAGATTTTTCTGCCTATGTTCTCCTCTAGGACTTCACAAGCTTTTGTCTCAGATATTTTTCTCTAGGAATTTAGTCTGTATTGTGAAATGCTATCTCATTTCTTTATCTCCCAGTTGGGCGCTCCTGGTTTATAAAGTTTCATTCCACACTGATTTTAGTAAAAATAATAAGTTGATAATGAAACTAAGGTTATTTATATAACCTTAGTAGTGAGGTTATTTTTTTAATTTCTAACTTTATAAAACCAGAGAGCAAAAGCTTAAAATTACAGTATATTTAATGTATTGCTATTCTAATCACATATACAGTAATTATAATATAAATAACAATGTTTTAGACACTTTTGTAGAGGTACATGACTTGGTGAGAACTGAAGAAATATGTATCTACATAAGGAGAGATAAAGCTATTTTACACAAAGTTATTATTGAATGATTACATATTAAATTCTTAGATATTAGCTATAATTATCGTGGGATTCAGATAAAGTAGTGATCACTTAGGTTATTGGAAGTATCTTGAAAGGGGGCAGATTGGTTCAAATCTTTATACATTAATAGTTGAAAAGCAACCAGAATGAAAATAGCTGAATCCTCTTGCCTCTAATGATAAGAAACACATGTCCAAGGAAGAAGAGATTAAAATTAATAGGAAACAATAGCTTTACATGAAGAAATCACTTAAGCAAGTGAAGTAGCTATAATTATGTAATTAAATAGTGAAAATTCAAATTTTAACATAGGCTAGATAAGCTAAAGTCTTTAAACTATTGTTTAATAAGATGTATAATTCCTTAGTGATTCTGAAACATCTCAAATTGATTTATATGTAGTTCTGACATCAATGATCATAATACCCTTAAATTCAGATTTTATAAATTAAAATGTAATTAATTAGTTTAAAGCAATAAAATAGATGATTATTTTACTAATAATTATTATAACATTCTCTGAGTTATTATAGATTTTTATTAAATGTAATAATTGAAAAATTAATACTTACTTGACTTAAATTTAATTTCATTTGCTCATTTAAGTATATCATTTTTATTGAAGAAAACTAGCATGAGAAAATAAACAACTGTTTACTTAATAAAGCCAAGTTTAGCTTCTATTTTTCTATTTATTTAATTTTAAAACTCAAGCATTACATCAACACTTTACACTAGCCTGAGTTTCAAATTATCCCAAGCTACACCATTCTTAAACATCATGAAAATTAATGCTCTTATATGAAGTAGCAAATATCTTTATTTAGCATATAGGATAAAATACCAATATGAGCTCACATTTTTAGTATGAACTAGTGGGGGGGTCATAAAAGTCATCAGAGATAATTTGGAAATATGAATGCTAAACTGAATTAAACTTAAAAAATAATAAATTACTGGTTATAACAAATGTAAACAGCACTACAGAGACACAAATGAGTGAATTTTCTAAGATATTTTCCCCCAGAATGGGAGGTATTTTATACACAATTAAGTTGATTTCCTTAACTTTAAATTTATTATAAAATAATGTGTGTCTCCTGAGATAAATTATTATAGATAGTTAGTTCTACAGAGCCTCAGTCTTTATCGATGACAATTTAATGTATGTAAATCAATAAATGTGATACATTGCATTAACAAAATAAAGACTAAAAATTATATGATTATCTCAATGAAAACAGAAAAGGCATTTGACAAAACACAGATGTTATTAATAATAAAAAACTTTCACACATTAAATACAGAAAAAATGTTCTCTACATAATAGAGGCCATATAAGTTAAGCTCAGAAGTAATATCATAATCAACACTAAAAAGTTAAAAGTCTTTTCTCTATGATCAAGGACAAGACAAAGATGTTACTTTTGTTCATCATTTTTGTTCATTATAGTACCTGAAATCCTAGCCTGAGGAATTAGGTAAGAAAAAAATACAAAATATCTAAATCAGAAATAAATAAATAAAACTATTTGTCTTTACTAGTGACATGATTTTATATTTTGAAAACACTAAAGACTCAACTTAAAGACTGCTAGAAATAACCACAAACTCACTATAATATCTAGATACAAAATCAACCTACAAAAATTAGTTGTGTTTTATTTAATATAATATTACATTAGCTTCAAGTATAATGATTATATATATATGATTACACATGCATTACCATATATAGTTATCATTTTTTCTTGTAATGAGAACTTTTAAGATCTACTCTCTTAACAACATAAAAAAATTTAAAGACTTTATTTTTAGAAAGAGGGGAAGAGAAGGAGAAAGGGAGAGAAACATCAATGTGTGGTTGCCTTTCATGTGCCCCCTACTGGGGATCTGGCCAGCAACCCAGGCATGTGCCCTGACTAGGAATCAAACCGGTGACCCTTTGATTCACAGGCTGTCACTCAGTCGATTGAGCCTGACCAGCCAGAGCCAAACATTTAAATATACAATAGATTATCTATCATTGATTATAGTCACCATGTTATATATTGCATTACTAGGATTTGTCTATTTTAAAGCTGGATGTTTGTATTTTTGACCACCTTCACCCATTTTGAACTACCTCTCCCTCCACCTTTCACAACTGCAATCTGTCCTCTGTATCTATGAATTTTGTGCATTTTGTTTAGATTTCACATGTAAGTGAGATAACATGGCATTTGTCTTTTTCTGTCCAGCTTTTATAATGATTTCAAGATAATGAAATCTTGTCATTTGTGACAACATGGGTAGAACTTGAAGACATTATGCTAAAGTAAATAATCTTAAATTAGCCCTGGCTGGTGTAGCTCAGTGGATTGAGCAGGGGCCTGTGAAGCCAAGGGTCACTGGTTCGATTCCCAGTCAGGGCACATGCCTGGGTTGCAGGCCAGGTCCCCAGTAGAGGACACATGAGAGGCAACCAGACATTGATGTTTTCTCCTATTATTTCTCCTTCTCTTCCCTTTTCTCTAAAAAATAAATAAATAAAATATTTAAAAAATAATCTTAAATTAAATAAATACATTTATGAATTGATTAACATAAGTTGCTCTCATGTCTTAGCTATTGTAAAATAATACTGCAACAAACATAACAATGCAGACATATTTTAAGTCAGTGTTTTTAATTCCTTCAAATAAATATCCAGATGCAAAATTACTGAATGATATGGTAGTCCCATTTTTTTAATATGTTGGGGAACCTCCCTACTGTTTTCTAGAGAGGCTATTTATATTCCCACAAACAATGTACAAGGATTTCCTTCTCCACATCCTTGCCAGCACTGGTGATGTCTTGTCTTTTTGACAATAACTACTATAACAGGTATGGGGGATTCTCATATTTTAGTTTTAATTTGCATTTTCCTGATGATTAGTGACATAGAATATATTTTCATGTGCCTGTGGACCATCTTTATGTCTTCTTGGGAAAATGTTTACTTAAATCTTCTGTGGTCCATTTTCTAATCAAATTATTTTTGCTTGTTTGTTTTGTTATTGAGTTATATGAATTCTCTACATATTTTGGATACAATCCCTTGATTTGCAAATGTTTGCTTTTCAATTGGGAAGTTACCTTTTTATTTTGTTTATGGTTTTCTTGCTGTGTAACAGCTTTTTAGTTCAATGTAGTTCCACTTGAATAGTATTGTTTTTGTCGTATTAGTATCAAATCCAAAAAATACATCACCAGGTCAGGTGTCAAGGAGCTGACCATCTGTAATTTCTTCTATAAGTTTTATGGTTTCTGATCTTACACTCCATCTTCTATCCATTTTGAGTTGACTTTTGTGTATGGTATATGATAGTGGTCCAGTTGGCCATCCAGTTTTCCCAACACCGATTATCAACTCTGGACTAAACTATTTCAATGCATTTTCACCAGGTCTCCACACTTTTGCTCATCCTATAACATGCTGTTGAGAGGTTGAGGATGAGAACAGAGATGAAACCATTAATTTGGGCAGAAAGAAAGTGTTTGATATTCTGGAAAAAGTTGTTCATGGAAATGACTGGTCATTGCAAAATAAATTCAGATAGTGGAAGATGCTTTTGTTCTAAAAAACACTGTTTAAATTTTTTTCTGAGAATCAAAGGAACTATGGGAGAAGGAAGGAATCAAAGGAAGAAGTAAAGCTGATGTATTTATTGTTCTATTCCATGAAAGGTCCACCCGAGTTGCTGAGTCTGCTGACTCAAAGCACAAGTCCTTCCATGTGCCCTTTCTGAGTGCCTACCATGTCCATAACGATGAACATTTCTATTCTACTCTTTATGGATTCAGATTCAGGGATAATAAGTGCTCCAGGTATGACTAGTCCTGTTGCATTTCACTGTCATTTGCGGGTTTCTCTAAACCTAACCTAGCCCATTTTGAATGTACTGGGACTATAACTGATATAAGAGAAAACAGCATAGCAGTCTCAGTGGATTAGTTTCAACATTGGACTTATGAGTGATAAACTCAGAAGCAAATGAAAATCATAGCATTTCAGATAATATTAAGTATTAAGAAGAGGATAAAGTATTTAAAAGGGGGACATGCAGCAAATGAATTATGTGGGACTTACTCTAGTTGAGATTGTCAAGGAAGGTCTTTCTGAATGATCCATAGAAAGAATTTGACCTTCTGAGGAGGAATGAGCCATTAGAAGATCTAAGCCAAAAGTATTCCAGGCAAAGGAAATGATAAACGTTTTCCAAATAATTAATAATCTGAAAATTTAACAGGAAGATTTGAAAGATCAGAGAAGCAGAAACTTAAGTGAAAAAAAAAGTAGAAGAAGGTCAGAGGCTCAAACAGAAACACCCTAGGCAGCCTCATGTTGACCATAATAAAGAGGTTATAATTCCAGGAATAATGGGAGACTACTAGAGGTATTTAAATAAGGAGGATGTGACCTGATTGGTATTTCAAACAGGTAGCAGAAGAACAAGTTGAGAAAAGGAAAGACCCAAAGTGCAAAGATAAGCTACGATGCTACTTCTGCAGTATACGTGAGAGATGATGGTAGAAACAGGATCATAGTGGAGGAGTAAGGATTTTAAACTTTATTTTCGCAGAGGAGCCACAGGATTTTCTGATGACAGTATATGTGGAAATAGGGGAGACAGGTTTGATTAACTGGGAGTGCCAAAGTACCATTTCCAGGGACAGGAAAGATGCGTGAAAAAAACAGATTTGATCGGAGAGTAAAAATAGGAGTTACATTTTTGGTGTGTTAATTTTTACATAATCAAACTAGAATAGACACAAGGAATCAACGATGTCTTTGCTTCCACTGAAAAAAACTGCTTGGCATAGAAAGTAGAAGAAAGTCAATAAGAAATCTACTCAGAACCTTAAATGAACTGAAGACAAAAAATCCCAGCAGCAGCAATTGAGTCAAGTTCTGCATCCCCCCAGCAATTCTGGCACCCACTAAGCATGTTGCTTAACATGCATTATCTGAGTTTAAGGAGGCCCCAGAAAGAAGCCTACAGCCAGCATCACTGCAGCCTTCGTTTAATGAGGGAAATGTGCAAGAGGAAAAACACAGCTAACGGGGAGCTGCCACAGCAAACAAGGACAAGAGGTTCTCAGCTCAAAGAGAGATTCTTTGATAGTAATACTCTCTCTTTCGCCTCCTTCCAGAAACACCTCAGGCTTCCTATTTACAAACTACAAAATACAACTACAGTAAACTTTCTGGTCAGCTTTCCTTCGGGCCTCCAAGATGCAGCCTCCCTTCACCAGTCCTGATCCATCATTTTGCCTGTTTTCACTTAGAATCCTTGCCCTACTCATGGCAAAGGTGTCTTTAGTGTATTCAACACTGTTTTCTGTTTTTTTGCACCTTAAGCTACTTTTAAGCAAATAACCCTTGCATTCGGCCCTATTCTCAACTGCACCTTTGAACAGAATCTACTAGCTATAGACCAGTACAGTCTATTCTTATATTCAGATCAGAACAAACTTACTTGAAGGGAAAGATAGGTTACAATGCAGCCTCTGACTTTATCTTTCTATGATTCTATAATTTAAGCTACTGCCTCTAGCATGCTATATCTTATAACTAAGCTTTTTCCTATTGCTTTTTTCCTTCTACCAGTGAAGTTCATTCTATTTTTCTGGTGTGGGAAAAGTTTATTTTAAAATTTACACAGTAAAACTCTGTTTTCTCTGGAGAGGTACAATTCACCCTCAACTGAAATATAATCTCATATAAGTACAATTTTAATGATGTGTTTCTCTTAATTTTAGAAATTGATAAAACCCAAAATTTGTTTTGCTTGAAAGTCAGACATTATCCTCAACAAAACAATTTTCATATCTCAGTGTGACAACTAGAAATGCATATTTGCATTATGCAACCTCTGGTACTAGTATATATTTTTTCACATAGAATATAAAAACTAACCTCAAAAAATTGATCACCACAACCACCTACACACTGAAGATGTGAGCATAGAGACGATCCCCAGGGTTATTATTCAGTCACAGTGTAGTCTTTTTATCAACATGAAGGCAAATTGCTAAGTAGCTGAATCTTGCGTCTCTTGCCACTATTACTATATTTCACTGTTCTTGCTAATATGCCTAGGAAATGTAAAAAAAAAATAGGAAGGTAGGTTTTTAAGGGGAAATGAAAATGCAAAGGAAAAGAGAAATCAAAAAAGAGTTAAAATAGATGGCAGGCATTTGGGGAGTAAAATAAGACAATTAAAAGGCAAGTGAAAAAGGTCCGAGGCACCATGACTCCTAAGAGAAAAATGCAGAGATCAGGCTGTGTTCTCTCTCACATGGAGATTAAATTCAAAGACGTTCATACTGTGTGTTGTTTTTCTCTCCCAATTCTCACAGAAAATATCTCAGGCTGACAAATTGCTCCTTCAAGGAACACTTTAAACAGGTGTATGACTTTCAGATCTAGGCAAGGTTGATTCTAGAAAATGCTGTGATGTAAGAAAAATATTTGCCTCTCCTTCCTCACCACATCCCACGGAGTCCCCACATGACTTCATTTTCTCCCAACCTGCAGTCCTCACTGGCATCTCCTGCTTCAGTTTCAATACACAAATCACTTAATACCCTCTAACACGGACTCATGGGGAGTCTGGAAAATGAAATGCACGATGTGGAAGCACATATGTGACAGCTGTGGAAATGTGCCACTCAGATCTGCAGTGGCAACTTGACCGAAAGCTCCAGCTGCTGCACCTTTACCCACCACTGCATTCCTGAAAGATTATGCTTCCCCAGGCTCCTCTGAGCTAATGACTGAGCACAGATGGATGCTTAAGCAGACAATACAGAGAAAGGCAGGAGTATTTCAACAGGAGAACACGGCTCAAGGGCTCCTTTGTAGTTTGGATAAGCCTTTCTTGGAACCATGCTGCATCCAAGAATCTTTCTCCCCAACACATCTTCCCTCCTCTTCCCTTTCACAGGTGTCAGAACAGTACGGTGGTGCCAACACTACTCTCCCAGATCCTTTTTGCACTAAATGTCTTGAATGTCTAATTCTGTCTTGATGTTTGCCACTTGATGGTCCTGAACTAATGCAAATGGTGCTGAGATATTTGAGAAAACAGATGGCAAAATGAGGGTTTTGAACTTAGTCCTTTATTGCATAGAAGAAAAATAAGACACTATACTAAATGGTATGAGGGGCACCAATAGAACTTGATACAGGATGGCATCCCAGTTGCTAAAGGTTCCTCTTGTGCTACCTGGGTAGATGGAAGAAGGCTTTATCACTGCAAGTGCAATGACTCAAGCATTTTAAATAATTGGTGGGCAAGGTCTAGCAAAATAGCAAATATGGGTGGTTACTGTTAACTTGAATTAACTCACTGAAGAACGATGATGAATACAATATCAGAGGTTAATAAACAGTTTAAGACTGATGGTGAGAGCCAAGGGATCTCTTCAGTCAAAAGCAGAAACTGTGAGGATTGAACTGAAAATCTTTTAGAACCACAGATGCCCCAAAGCATCTGCATGTTCATTCAAAGCACATTGGTTGTGTTAAAGTCAGGGCCCTGGTTGGGAAAACTTGGGGCCCCAACATGTGGGATTGGACCATGAGCTTTGAACATGTATTCTGAGGGTAATGCAGATGTGCCCCCATTATTTCCTATTGAGCCTTAACAGCACACTGTGCTGAAGAAACCTCTACACCACTAGGAAACTGTTTCTCGTTCACAAGCTGCACCCACCAAGACTAGAGCTATTTCAGTGTAACCTGGCCAAAGGCATGCTTAATACGATAAGGGAGGAAAGAGTCTACAACAAAAAGGAGGTAGAATGAACTGGGCTCAGTCAGGTATGCCAACCAGATGGTCCCAACAATACCTTACAATGCTGGGTCCTTGGAGTAGCTCTGACTGTGGAATGATGAGAAGAACATACTTTCAAAGGGTCGAGAGGGGGGTAGGGGACTCTAATTGACCAGTTCTAGCCCAAGGGGCAACCAGTGGTCATGCCTTTTTCGTGACCTCATCCAACAAGAGGGGTGCGGGTCAGGAGAGTTGGAGGATCTGTATCACATGTGTGCATGCATCTGTCTATCTGTCTCTGTGTCTATCTATCATCTATCTACCTTTGTATCTATTATATATCTATCATTTCTCTATTTATATATCTACCTGTGTGCTAATATGAATATAGATATAAAGCAGTATTATTTCAAAAGTAATATAAAGGTATGTTAATGTTTTGAAAAAGAATAGGCTTAAAGTAATAATATGTAAATATTCAGCTATAATTGAAATATTTGGTAAAATGTATATTTATGAAGGGTTGCTATAAGCACTGTTGTCAATATTCTATATATATTGATGAATTTGCTCTTCATAAAAATCTTATTAAACACTTACTATTATTACATTAATCACAGTACTTGCAGAAAAAAAAGGTCCCAAACTCAAGGCAAATAATTTGGAGAATACATATTATAAGAATGAGGGAGCTTTTAAAAACCCATGGGTGTAGAAAACCATAAGGGATAGTGCAATATCCCAAAGATGCATGACAGTGGGCTATCTATCAGGGAAATGCCTGGAAAACAAAATTGATAAGGTGATGGTTTAGCTATTGGTGATGGTTTGGCTACTGAAGATGAGTTAGAAGAAATGGCTCCTAGTTAGGAGCCAATGGCTTATAATATTTGGCTTATGCCATTGGAGGCATGGACAACACATTTCTATAAACTGTACCTATTAATCCAGAATATATTGCATTTATTGTGTTTGTGTATGTGTATATACACACACACATACACACTGTATGGAAATTGTTTGAAATCCTACAGTGGAGAAGATGGTAAATTCTCTTTGGATTTATTTATTTTCAGGCAAGAGAAATATAGTGAGGCAGCTCCTGACCTACAGGATCCGTGTATGTTGTGGCTCCCAGTGAACAAATGCACATGAACAACAGAAGTCCTGTGGAGAAAAAGGGACAGCATGGCCACTCTCAGAGAGAGAGAGAGAGAAGGTGCAGGAGCAAGAGGGCCATAGGCCCTAGCCCCTGCCTGGACAGGCTTTTATTGCATTTCTGGGTACATTACATGGAGGGTACTGTGCACAGGTTCACTGCAGGTGATTACCTTTTACAGATATCAAAGGAAAGAATGTTGCTAATTCAAAGAGGGGGATGTTGCAGATCAAGGGGAAAAGTGGTTGAACTGGTCACACTCCATACTTGAGAGGTATAGCACAGACTTTAGGAAGTTACAGCAAGCACTACCTGCCTCAATTCAGGGTGAGAGAGTTTTAGCAAAAGCAAGTCCCATAGCAGCCCAGGCACAGTGCAGGCCTGATTCCCCATGGGAAAAACCTCTCTGTGGGCATGGTCCTGCATGCCACTCGCTCCCCACTGGTTTTTTACGTGAGTGCTGAGCTATATTTCCATACCACGTGAAATGGTTCCCTACAATATAGCAGGTGTGTGCATGTGTTTACGTATATGTGAATGTGTAAAAGAGAGAGAGGTAGAGAAGGGTGGAGGGAAATGGGGGAGAGACAGAGAGTAATTTCTCATGTAGGGTGGAGTCAAAGTCATTCCAAGGAGAAACTGAAGAACGTGCAGTATAACACTGCTTCACCATACTGAGCATACACGTGGGAAGAGGCCCTTTTAGGTCATTTGCAGTCATACTGTTGATAAAGTTTAAGTGTAGGGTAAAAAGATAATGTTCAACTCTAAGTATTTTCAAGGAACTCCTGACAACTGTAACAGAATAACAATAAAAATGATTTAATAAAACATTTCAACAAAATAGAATTGTACTTTGGAAGATTGTTTCAATTATGAGAAAACTGTGTTTTTTACCATCAGGTAATTACAAATATGTTACTGTCTTGAATAGTGTTTAGTTAACAATTGTGTCTTTTCATCAGCTAAAAGCTATAAACATTCTTTTTGTGACATTATTAATGTACTAAATTACATCATAGTAGTTAGAATCCCTGGACCTCCCAAATTTGTTAACACTCTATTTTAATTGAGAAGGTGTTAGCTATGGAAACACTCTCCATGCTATGAGGTAGGTGAAATAAGAGATAACCACAGTTACAATTTCTCGATGGAAAGATATCCCAAGGAACCATCTGAGTGTGTATGTTCAAGCATATTTACCTATTTTTTATGTAATGAGTACTTGGAGACTATTTAAATAGATATTTAACAAGTATAGATTTGCTTAAAATGATCAAAGTGGGGTTTATTTCATCCTTTTATTACAATATTAAACACTAATTTCTGAACAGACTTTGTAGAGTATACCAAGCTATTGAACAAGTACAAGTACTCAGTGCCCTACCTGCAACCTGGACTTCTGAACTTGTATGCCAGAGTGAATCACGCATATGAGAATCTGAGCAAACAAAATGAGTTCCTACCTAATTTTCTTACCAGAAATATCTTTAGTACTTCCATGTCTCTGATTACTTGGTGTTATTCCTGCAATAATCTTTTGGACAAAAGCCAAGGAATGGAGTACTGGAACCTAAGGGAACTGCAAGCCCCTGTGCAATGTTATGCCTGAGAGAGTGTGAGGGTACCAGGTTTTGAAGTCATGTTGCTTCAGTTGAACATCCACTGTCACTTCCCAAACTTCTGGGAAGCCAGATCCCTGGCACAGCTGATGCTGCATTTTTTCTTTGAATAATGATGATGCTCTCATGCTAATGTACGTTTTTATCAGTATTAACTCTGGAACAAGCCAATAAATAATTACTAGTTGAGTATACACATAATATGGACTAAGGATGAGCTATTGAAAACACTTGGGAAATAACTTTAAATGAAATTTTATGGGTAAAAGTACTTCATCTTCCATGGCATTTTCTAATATTATTTATCTTTTTAAAGATTTTATGTATTTATCTTTAGAGGGGAAGGGGAAGAGAGAGGGAGAGAAATATCAACATATGGTTGCCTGTCGTGTGTCCCCTGCTGGGAACTGGCCTGCAACCCAGGCAAGTGCCCTGACTGGGAATCGAACCACTGTTGTTTGGTTTGCAGGCCCATGCTCAATCCACTGAGCTACACCAGCCGGGGCCTAATATTAATTTTAAATCTAAAATTTGTCATCGATACCCTATTGAAAGAGCTGCAGCTGATATGATAAATTTTGTTTTAGTGGTTCAAAGAAAAGCACAGATGTATCAGAATCTTATGAGGAGTAAAACTCTTTCTCACCACACAATATTAAGTTATTAATTGGCACACATGTGGAGACACTCTTAAAATAAATGTAGCATCTTTGCTTATCTTCTTTTTTGTTTCTTTCTTCCTGTTAAATTACTTTTCTTCCTCCCCATAATTTATTCTTCCTAAGGATTTTGTATTCCACCTCTCCAGGAAGGTTAACAGCAGGTCGGAAATCCATAACTTCTCCTGTGGATGCCAGAGGGAAGAATGCTTAATTTTAAAAGCCTGGGTAAATATTTTTATAGCAACCTATAAACTGATTTTAAAATTTATATAGAAGGAAAAAGGATATAAAATGGTGAAACCACAGTTGAAAAAACAATGAAAGATAAAGACAGCTCTGGTTGGTGTGGCTCAGTGGATGGAGTGCAGTCCATCCAGCACAAGGGTCTTCAGTTCAGTTCCCAGTCAGGGCACATGCCTGGGTTGTGGGCCAGGTCCCCAGTAGAGGGCGCACTACAGGCAACCACACATGGATGTTTCTCTCCCTCTCTTTCCCGCCTTTCCCATCTCTCTAAAAATAAATAACTAACCTCTTTAAAAGAAAAGTTAAGGACTTATTATATAACCATTCTAATCAAAGTAACATGGTATTGGAAAAAATACAGACTGAAAGACAAATGAAACATATTAATATTAACATTAATATTAATATTAATATTAATAGATATGCACAGGTATGGTCAATTGATTTTAATAAAGGTGAAAAGACAATTCAATAAAGAAATTAGATAACTAGAAAACTTGGTGCTGAAATAATTGGTTGTTGGAACAAATGATGCTGAAGCAATTAGATATCTATTTGCAAAGAAAAACGAAACTTAATCTGTACCTTACATAATAAAAATAACTAATAATGGATAATAGACTGGGACATAAATCAAAAAATTAAAATTTCTAGAAGAAAATATTTATGATTTTTCCTTAGTAAAAAAATAGCTTTCTGAGGAGTAGTGATGACACTGTTCTATATAGATCTTTTATCTATACAGCTATACATTTTATATATCTCATGCAAGTAATGATTCTTTACAGGCTACATTTTATAATATATAAATTATACCTCAATCAATAGTTAATTCAGTTTTATTTATAATAGGAAAAATAAATATGTTGAAACCACACAAGTGCCTATAAATATAAAATTGTTAAGGAAATTATTACATATTCACTAGATAAATACTCTTCAAAAATAAAAAGTAATAAATTACATATGTGAAAGAGTATGAAATCTTTGCAGCCTCTACAACTAGATGACTAAATTTGTTATTTATAAGCCAACCAGACTATGGTATTGTGTCATAGCAACGCAAACAAGACCGATTATAATGTGCTGAAC
The DNA here is from genome assembly GCF_021234435.1 of Artibeus jamaicensis. Taxonomy (NCBI): domain Eukaryota; kingdom Metazoa; phylum Chordata; class Mammalia; order Chiroptera; family Phyllostomidae; genus Artibeus; species Artibeus jamaicensis. Next base: position 7,332,773 of record NW_026521954.1, read on the forward strand.
ATATAGCATTTATACTAGCCAGTCCCTCAGCCACACTTAAAATGCTATTCACTGTTAAATCATAAATAGCTGCTTAATCGAATATGGTAGATTGACAACTGTTCTTTCTTGTCCCATAGAAAGGGCTATTATTTAGTCCACAGGCCACCATACCAGAATTCATTTAAAGGTACTAAAAACAAGGGAGAAATTAAAGTAACTAGTAACTGGTAAAGCAGCTAGCAACAATAACTAGTAACTTTTTTCCTTAGCCTAATCCAATTTTTCCCTGGACTTTTAGGTTATGCAGAAGTCACAGGGCTTCTAACTGGGGCTCTACAGGTAGCCCTGCTGCTGCCCCTGTTTCCCAGCATTCCTGGGCTTGGCCATATGCTCAGAATTACACCGGAGCTTTTCAGAGCACATCTTCTAGCTGTGCGGCCTGTGGAGGACTCACCGTGGCCCTGCAGGCTGCGGATGACTGCAGGACTTGCTGTTACTCTTCTTCCCGAGTCCCAGCACAGCAGATTTGTGATGCAGGAAGCACTGCTCTAAACCTAGAGAAATGGCTTCTGGCCAAGTCTTGGCATTTACTCAGGCTGTATCATTTATGGAAATTGATTCTCTTATTTATGCCTGGGAGGTCTAGCAACTCTCTGTGGAATGTCACCATAGGAATAGCATAAGAGGGCTAATGAGAGAGGCAGAGCACTTGCATATGTATGGAGAAGTACAAGAAAAGGCACAATTGTCTATGCAAATGTCAAGCGATCCCTTCATTTTATTCAGCACTTTGCAAATACCATCAGCCCAAGGTTTAATGATTATAAACCTAGCATTCCTTCTAACACATCACCGTCTTGTTATTAAATAAATTTCTGTTCACTGTTATCATTATTATTATTCGAGTCAACCCCTCTCCAAATGTGAGCATTCAAAGCCATGATTCCCTGAGTCAGTTTACTTTAGCTCTTTATATAGATATTGAAATCATAGGTTCGAGTTTCGAAATCATAGGTTCACACGTAGGGCTGTTCTGGAAAACAGGAAGAGTAGGGAAAAGCTGAGTTTCAGGAGGACCCAAAAGGCAAATTTCACCTATAGTTCTTAAAATGTCTTTCTCTTCCAAAAAATACTTACATTTTTTCTAACAAAGCATAGTTTAGGCACTGTATTTGAAACTGAAAATACACAGATAAAAAGATACATATTTGCTCTCAATTATACGCTAAGAAGGAGAAAGATCAATGAATGCCGAAGATAAAATGTGGCCACTTCTCAGACTTAGGTAAGACCAGAACGCACACGTACGCGCACTAACCTTGACAAGAAGGATCCAGTCAACATTCTGGAGAAAATAATATCTGATTTTCTTTCTCTAATTTCTATCTAATAAGATATAAAGTTCTATTAAAATGTTTACCTAGGCCCATCTTTCGATCTCCACTCCCAACATCCTACTTTAACTCATCATCACTTCTTTGAAGTTTGTAATGACTTCCTAATCAGTCTCTACACTCGCTTCTGCATATCTGCAGTCTAATTGTTCCAGGCCATATCCCAAATTGTGGTTTAAAAATTTATCTTATCTTGTGACACATTTGCTTTAAATCATATAGGACATTTTTTTCTAATCTTAGAGATTAACCTTTTTATTTATTTTTTTAATCCTGGCTTATAAACTTCCACATGACTATGCCCAAGTTTATATCTCTATTCTAAGTACATGCTATAGTCTTTCTGTATTACGTTTCTTTCTAAGCACACTGACCTTTTTATTCATTCCTCTAATGTTTAAATTCTAGTTTTATATTTGAAATAGAATATTTCTCCTCTTGCAGTGTTTTTTGTAAACACTGCTTTGACTTTGCTCTTTAATCATCATTTTACAATAAATGCTATTTATTCCTAGATGCCTTTTGTACCTCCCCAAAAAGCTGAGGCATTTTGTTATACACCTTTGTTGTAAAATTATGGTATCCCAAAATTTTATCCCATTTTAATAATACTGACTATGTATCTATATTTATTTTATAATTATTGATTTAATAAGTGTTGACTTTACTACATGACATATATGACTGCTATTCATATTTGTTTCATTCAGATCAAATTATATGTCTAAATCATTTTTGATTATTTTTAATACAATGTTTTCTGGTAAATATAGAAAAAAACAATTAATTTATATTAAGACCTATAATAATCTATTAGATCAATTATTTTTTTAATTTATATTACATTTATTTATGTTACACTGGTATGCATTCTTTTGTCAAGTTAAACTGAACATCAGCAAAAAATAGTTCCCAATATTTAGACCTCATTCATCTGTCTAATTATGTGACATAAAACCATGAACTTTGTAAAACAGATAAGCTTATAATGAAGTGGTATTCAGTTAGAAATTAAATGCTAATTAAATGACTAAAATTTGGAATTGATTGTAAATTCTTATTTTTAGTAACTTCGAAAAGTAGATATTTCTGCATTCTCATAAAAACCCTTTAGTGATATCAGAAAAGGTTTGTCTTATTTCATTGATCCAAAAACCATTTCTTTATAAAAAACATGATTTAAAGTCTGGCAAAATATTATAGATGTAAGGAAAAACAGCATATGATGTTTGAGCTGAACATTAATTACATCATCGTGCCTTAACAGAATGGAGATATATAGTATACAATTATTGCCATCATTCCAGTATTGAAGACACTGTAAAACTAGCTTGAATTTTGTTTTGATTCTTATTTTTTCATTTTTATTGTTTTACCACTAACATGCAGTATTAGAGATCATCTCCTTTACATTTTGTTGAGCTCATTATTTTCAGCTTCAGCAATATCACCCAAAGAATTATGATCAAAAGTTATAAGTTTAACAAACATTTTCTCTGCCAAAATTATCATCAAACACCTAAAAAACTTACCATGAAAATTTAAGCATGAAAACATCATTTATTTATGTGAAATCAACAAATAACTATTAAATACCTTTCATATACTGAGATTGAAGTAATTATTTTTAGAGAATGATGAATAGGGAACTAATATTTATGAAGTTTTAAATTCAAGAAAATATTGACTAAAATAAAATTAACAGAATTTCAAAGTAAGAAGAAAAATGATTTTCAGAAGAAATGTATAAAATAAATGAGATCTTATGTGTTCAGGGGTATTGAGTTGGGAGACATTACAATAGTCACTGGTGATGTCAAAGGGTGTTTTAGGGTTTGTACATTTATTAACATTTTCTTCTAACTTGTACTGAGAATAGTGTCATTGATTAAAGAAAATGGCAAGAATCTAATGTATATTTTATTTAAAATTTATAATCTTGGAAAGCAATTATTATGCTTGCTAATGGTGAAAGAAGATGGTATATGTAACTTTACCAAGGCTGTGGTTCTGAAGAAAGTAATATGGGAATGAAATCCAGATTCATTGCATTTGAAAGGTCATGTTCTTATACTATGATCTCTGTTTGGGACATTATTTAGCTTTTTAAAATTAAACTTTTACTCTAACACATTTTTAAAGAAAAGAACTAGCCCTGGCTGGTGTAGCTCAGTGGATTGAGCGCGGGCCTGCCAATCAAAGGATCAACATTCGATTCCCAGTCAGGGCACATGCCTGGGTTGCAGGCCAGTTCCCAACAGAGTAACCATGAGAGGCAACCAGACATTAATATTTCTCTCCCTCTCTTCTTCCCTTCTCCTCTAAAGATAAATAAATATTTTTTTAAAAAAAGAAAAGAACTAGACAGGTCTGAAATTTAAGAATTGAAAAATATTAATAAAGTCACTTAAGGACATATAAATACATTTTCTATGAATATTTTAATTTGCATTATTTTTATATTTACCTTATATGACCTGTTCTAATATTAAACAATTCTAGAACTAATTAAAAATAATTAAGCATATGGGTGATCTTTTTGGTAATTTGTTTTAACTTTGGAGTTAAAATTCACTGACAGAATACAAAATTAATTCCTGCTTAATTGTTCTGGCAGGTTCCTTCTACCTGAGTAAGTAGTGCAGACCAAATTCAAAGGATAAGGTTTAAGAAACAAAAAATCTGACTAAGCCAAGCTCCATTCCATCTAATCAATTCAAAAGTAATATAATAATATGTTCTATGTGGTGATTACTACTTTGAAACCTTTTTATCTACCCCAGCTAGGCTCTGGGTTGAAACGGAACCAGCGAAGCTTTCTTAGTTTCACTCTGCATAGAAAGAGATTATTGACATTCAGAATTTGAGAACAATGTGGAGAGAGGAAGCATCATCATGGGGCCTCTGTGTAACATTTTATAAGGGATTGAGAGGCAATTACCCAAAGTGGTTCAACCTCATTCTGAGTCTGGTAAGAGAAAAGAGGATAATGAGTAATAGAGCATCATAGTGTTGTCTCTAAGCATATTAGATAGTGTCTTCATTAAAACACCAGAGCTTATTTTTTTTCTTCCTGGAACAAAAGAGCCTATATTGTGTAATCCTTTGCTACTTTTGGCTGAAGATATATCAGGGATGCTTATGCTATTTTTTTCTAATACACATAAAATTTGCACTGATGTACACTGATATGTGGCGTGTTGTTTTCCATTTGAAACCTTTTTAGTAAATATAGTTAAGGAATGCACATTTTGATTAGATGTATCTTATTCTTTATGGTATAGAGTGAAAAACCAGATGAACAGGACCCATTTCCTCCCAAAATGTGTTGATCATATTAAAGTTCACAGGGTGTTGTTCTTTTTAATATCTTAATTAAAGGAATATGTGTTAGGGTTCCATTAGCTAAATTTAGATTGCAGTAATCTGATGATGCTTTATATTATGCTCATTTTTGTATTATTTTATTTTTAACATAAAGTAGTGTGAAACATTATCATAAGAGTATTTTAATTATAAAAACATGCAATTTTCAATAATAAAGTACATATTAGAAATTCATAATACCTGCATTAAAATATTAAGAAAAATCATGGCTATGTTTACATGCTCACAATGGGGACACCAATTTCTATCTGAAAACTCCATTTATTAATGTTCTCCCTCATTTTTATGAGACCATTTCAACACAAACATAACTTTCAAAGTGGGAGAATTATACTTTTAATACTTAGGATTAACTTTCTCATTGATTATTCTTTGGAAAGTAAGTATAATAATAATGCTTACATGAATCTCCTCCATCTTTGATCTAAAATACAGGTGGAATCCCTAACATGTACCAAGCAAAGGACACAAAAATACTAATGTTTCAGTAATTTCTGAGCTGGCCATTAAAACACAGTACAGGTTTAAACTTTTTCTCTAAACGTATTTTCAGGTAAGAGGCTGATGCTGTGCCAATAACGTTACGCTTTTCACTCATGCTGGTATCACCCACTCACAGCCAGATGCAAAGTCATCATCTCTCCAGTGGGTCTTTGGTATAAATCAGTTATTCAGAATCACACAAAAATAAAAGCAAATGATAGGTCTAAAATACTAAGTCTCCAGCTTTCAGTATTGGTTTATCTTTCTAATCATTTATATTTGCATTATCCTTTAGTATTCCTTTTTAAAAGACTGGTTTCCTAAAATAAGCCAATTCTAGGGCCTATAAATCAGGGAATATAAATGCCATGAATTATAAGTTCATGAAGAGATGCCCTAGTTTCCAGATAACAAAAATTAAGATTTGAACTCTTTCATTTATAAATTTTTGTTCCTTATAACTGTTTATCATATAGAGATAATATTTCTTTCTATGGGACTATGCCTACAACAAAGAGACCCCCCCAAATATTCTTATATATACATATATTCATATATAATATAAGTGTTACATATTAAATTATAATATATTTATATACTCTACATAATGGCATTACACATAGTATACATAATGCATTTTATATAATATTTGCATATTATATCAAATATGTTATATAGTGCCTACATATGTATTATAATACATAATATATATTTCAAGGAGGCTAAATAAATCATAATTATAAACTAGCTTAGAATTATGTTCACCATTTACAATGATATTAATAGGCAATGTAGTTATCAAAGTTATTGTATTTCTAATTTTCTAACTTCTAAGAGTAGGATAATATTTTCTTCAATACCTATTTTGATATCGTAACTAAGAAAACATTTAATGTCTATTCGCCTTTAGCTGTATCAAAGAAATTTATGAAATTTTTCATAGTCTTTAACTTATTATTCTTCACCTAGTTATAACCTGTCAAATATCAAGATATTCCTTAACCTGGTTTTGTTATTAGAGAACTCATGATTTTTTCACTTATGTATAATTTTCATGGTTTAATAGATTGAATATTTTAGTCTTAGGCTTTTTTTTTATGCCAAGGAATTCTGATTATTTTACCTTCATTTTTTAGGGCTACCTCCTAACAGTTTCTTAAATATAGTTCTTTTATTAAGCCACTTTTGTTATTGTACTTTTAAGGTATTCCAACTGGAGTTATGCAAAGTATTGTAAAAGTGCTCACCTCATTATATTACCCAAGAATAAGTGGACTTCCTTGCTTTTTCTGTTGCCCATATTTATCACAAATAATTTTTTGACTGGCTTTCTGTGTAAGGTATATTATCATAACTTTGTCTTCTAGGGGAGAATTTCTAGCTTGCAAGTGACAACCCAGGGACGATCATCATATAAACTTTCCACTGATAACTGATTGGCAGCTACTAATTTTAATCCCAGTGTAACTCAATGCATTTGCCACCTGAGTGTAATACATGAGAAAATAAGTACCCTCCATTTGCTGGTTCTTTTTTATGTTCCTCCTAGAAATGTAAAATTTTATAGCTAATTCCCAGGAAAACATTAAAAGCATTTATGATATGCTCATGTTTTAAGAGAAGTGAAAAAGTATATTATAAAATGTGTGTTCTAGAAATATGACAAATACAACTGCCAATAAAGTATAACACAATACAAGAAATGTAGTTATGCTTAGAAGTCAGTGATAACTAACTCCCCATGTTTCCAAAGTCAAAGAGAAGTTCTGATCTAGAGGAATGGCTGCAAAAACATATTCAGCTGGTTGTACAAAAAAGCATGGCTGTTCACACTCAGACATTAAAAAGATAAAGGGGGGGGGTGGAAATGGGACAACTGTAGTGGCATAATAAAATATATTATTAAAAAAGACAAGTTTTTGAAGACAGTAAATCTCCACTAAAACAATGACAATTGAGCAAAGATTAGGTGAAAAAAAGATTATTGAGCTGATATGTTACGGAAAAATACTACAAGCCTAAATAAATTATATGCAAAGGCTGACATTTGATGGAGATGAAGTCATAAAGATATGAGGGTGGAAGAGATTCTACGATAGAGAATGAAAATTATTGCAAACACAGGTAGATAAGTAACTTTCCCAGCAAAAGATATACAAGCATCCCCCTTACAGAGTATTTTTAGGAAGTGAAGTCTCTTTAAGGAATTAACATTCTGATACAGTATTGCATGCTTATTTAGATTAGAATTTATTTTATTTATACGGCTTACTAACTGCAAGATAAAATTAATTGTTAACAATATCACAAGCAGAAAGGAACTTTTGGTATGGTGGAATGAGGCGGTCTTCTCCTCCTCTCCTGCCCCCAGAATAATATAAAACTGGAAAAAAACCTCAGTGACCCCACCACATCATGCATGTATTTGGGAATTAACCAAATGCATACAACAAACTGAGAAACACTTATTCATGCAAACCAACTGAGCTTTGAGTACAAACAGTTGGAATCTGTGGGGTTGTTAACTGTATTGCTCCCATCACTTTGATCTTGGACAACATAGTACTTCTAGAGGGAGACAGATCATGGAAGCCAACCACTTTACTCATGAAAATGACCTCACTTGATTTAAACCACAACACAAAATAGCCATACCCAGGAATGATGTCAACAAGAATAACAATTATAGTCACAAGAACAGAGAGCAGTCCATCATCAGACCAGTTGGTTAGATCTTGTGATCACCAAGTAAAGAGGAACAATGAACCACTAAAACAGAAAAATATATATGTATATTTTTTTACAAAGGAGATCTTATAAACAGGTGGTCACACAGAGAGGAGCTTTATAATCTTTCTCTCTTCACTCACTTGATGATAGTATGCACATAAAAAGCAAAACAGGAGACATAATATATCATATTATTTTGGCCAATTAGGCTGGAAGCATGTGCCCAGGAGACACAAAAAAGCCCAGGAAAGAGGAAAGGCAGGGTCAGCACTCCATAGTCCACACACACATCTATCAACAGAGGGTGGATGCTGTGCTGGCAGAAGATTCACAAACACCCTCCACAAAATCACTAGCTAACCACTGTATGATGCAGATATAAAAATCTCAAAGAATCAGGCTCAAGAAAAAATGTCGAAGCAGAGACATCAGCCCTCATACACCAAGATAGAGTTGGATTCTACAGATTTAGTCTAAGAAGTTATTAAACAAATAACAAAGTCAACAAAACAAATACAGCAACAACACCACTAAGGGAGAATTTTAGAATCTAGAATTGCTAAAATATAATATTTAAAATGCTTAGATTTATAGAGCAAAAAGGGGAAAAAGTAATTCATAATTGAGAGGGGATATCATTAAAAACCATGTGTAAATATGCTGTTAGCAACTTTAAAGCAGTTATTACATTTTTTTCAAAATACAAATGAAAACATGATTATGAAATCAAAGGAAAGCATGATCACAATAATCTATCAAGTGAAAATTGTCAAAAATCAATAAAAAGTATATAGAATAATTGAGTACTCAACCTTGAAAAACTTAAACTGAAATCAAGTTCACTAGAGATACTCAACAATATATTTTATTATTCAAGTGAAAGAATAAGCAAATTTAAAGATAGATTAATAAAAAATACCTAATCTGAAAAATAAAAGGAAAAATATAGAAGAAAATGTACAAAGCCACAGAGACTTGTGGACACATCAAGTATACTAATATATTTGTGATGCAATTTCCAATAAAAGAGAAGGAAATACAAAAAATATTTTGAAGATAAGATGGCCAATATCTTCCCATACTGGTGAAAAACATTTGGCTGCATACCCAGTATGTTCATGAATCATAAAGAATATAAACACAAACAGATCTATCTACAAAATAGTGCAACTTTTGAAAACAAAGACACAGACAATATTAAAAGCAGTGAAACATAATTTACTCAACAGGTAGAGGCGGGGACTATACAATAGCACCGACTCCTGAAATGAAACAATGGAAACCAGAATGTGGTGAAAGAACATATATTCAAAGTGCTGAATAAAAAGAAAGAAAGAAAGAACTACGACTAAGAATTGTATTTCCAGCAAAACTATCCTTCAGAAAATGAGATGAAATGAAAACATGTCTGGAAATATAATGACTGAAATAATTTTTACAAGCATACATGTCTTATAAAAAAATTCTGTAGGAAGTACTTCAAGCTGAAAGTAAATGGCAGTAGCAGGAAATTTAAATCCACAAGAAGAAATGAAAATAACCCAAAGTAGTGATAAGTATAAAACAATCTGTAAATATTTTTTTCTTTTTGCTTGCCACAATGATAATGACACTGAATTGTTCAGTCTTCATATAGATGTAATACATATGAAAATCATAAGACAAAGTAAGGGAGTGGAAGTTAAATTGTATTGGAACAAAATTTCTGTGTAACCATTGGCTTAGTATCAGTCAATATCAATACAAATATATACACACACATCACACACTACATACATGAACAAGGAAAACAAGATAATATTCTATACTATTCTTATCATATTTAATTTTAATGTCTGATGTGTTAAAGATCTAAATATAAAAATAACTTTAAACTGCTATTTATTATGGCTTATTGAAATATTTTTCATGACTCTAAGACAGGAAAAACCTGATAAAATTTCAAATTAAACACATCTACCTTGAATTCCTCCTATTTGCCATTAATTCTCCTAGGTCCTAAAGATAAAATTATGGCCACTAGTAAAAATATTCCTCTCTCCTGTAGCTTACATTCGTATGAGGTTAACACAAGTCACACAACTGCACAAAGAATATGTTGATAAAGCTGTCCAAAGTAAAATGGAAAACTCGGCAATAAGCAATGAAATCAAGAGCGGAGGAAATTTAGGCTCAGCAACTGACCCTGGAGAAAGTGTTGTGCTCTTGCAAAGGAAACATGTCCATTAGTGTCCATGGCACCACTTATGTGGGGCTACGTACACACTAAAACAGCCTAAGAGTGCGATTTATTGGTAAAAAAATAAATAAATGTGGCTAATGTATACAAAAAGATATTGCACTATAATCAATTAGTGAGGTAGAGATAAATATATTCATAATTTTTAAAAACATTATGTTAAAGAAGAAATACATGTTTTAAACAGGTAAAGAAATGCTATTATTTGTCTCTTGTAAATATGCAAAACCAATCCCACATATTGGTTGCTCATATGCTTACATGAGCAGTTTTATACAAATAATACATTTTAGATATAAAGTCTCTAAATACTTATACAAACTTGGAGTTACTCAGCAGAGGGTGGGAGAGTATGTTATGGGAACTTGGCCATTAGCTGGGCTTTTCATGATTAAAAAGAAAGCTGGGAAGTTAATAAATCTAAATTTGAACATTCAAAGCTGTGTGGTCAGCCTATCTTTGGTATTACTTATGAAGTTGTATAGGTTTTTGGTTGATGTTATAATAAGTTTAATGTTAAAAATAATATGCTTTTGTATTAGCTTTTAATATAAATCTTAAAAATATAGAATTCAGAAGCCACGGTTAATAAAAATAATGGTATGTAAAAGTAAAGTTTTAAAAATCAATACTTCCATTCTTATTCCAACAGTGCATTTTGTTGTCTATTTGAAGCTCAGTTACTAATTGACAGAAACCAAGAATAGAAGAAAAATAATTTTGTGTTTTCATTTAATTGTCCATTAATTTGCAGCTAGGGATTTGAGAAACGAGTGAAAATATAAAGATACATGAACAATTATAGGCCAATCATAAAATAAAATAAACCATTTTTAAAACTAGGCCAATATGATAACAGATATATGATTTTTATTTTTTAATATTTTTTATTTATTTTAGGAAGAGAAGATGGGGAGTAGAAAGAGAGGGAGAGAAACATCCATATGTGGTTGCTTCTCACATGCCCCTACTGGGGACCTGGCCTGCAACCCAGGCATGTGCACTGACTGGGAATCAAACAGGCAATGGTTTGGTTGGCAGGCCCACACTCAACCCATTGAGCTACACCAGCCAGGGAAGATACATAATTTTTAAAAATAAAATTTACTTTTAGTTTTTTTTCTCTTCTGGAAAACACTCAAAAACCTAATAAAAATATTAACAGTTGGTTTAGGAGTGTAAACCAACTCCTCTGAAGTCAGCTTGTCTTCCAAGGATGGGCCATGAATTCATTATTTGGAACTACATGTATGTATACACATATCTACATAAATATACAAACACGTGCAGATGTATGTACATATGAGGTCTATTCCAAAAGTATCCATCCATGTAATATGAAAAATACAGACATTTATTGAAGATGATACAAGATACAGGAAACGTACACAGGACAATAACACCTTAGTCTCCTTTAAACTAGGCACCTTGGGACTTACACAATTCTCCCAGTTTCCATCAGCTGTCCTGTTGTATTTTTCTGAATCTCATAAATGATTTAAAATCAATTTGGGAAAGCTAAAAGTTGCAGGGTACCAAATCTGGGCTCTAGAAGGACTGAGTCACCTGGGCAATTTGAAATTTTGCCAAAAAACTCTGCACAGGATGTGATGCATGGATGGGCATGTTGTTGTGATGAAGCTGCCAATTAACAGTTTCCCATAGCTGTGGTCTTTCGAACAATTCAACTAGTTTCTACAGAAGAATAATACCAAATTTGATGCAGATGCATGTCTTTACTCTCTAGTGATTTTTAATGCAACAGCCACACAGTACACACGGTCACTCAATGGCATCTACCTCTACCACTGACTAGTACAGTGAAGTCATCATTGTATACACATGTGCATTGCAGTCCACTCTCTTTGGTTGCCAGGTTACATCAATGGACTTTTTCCAAACAGACCTTGTATAGACATATGTATGCATATGTTAATTTTACTATGCAACAATGTTTTAGTAAGTCTTCAATTTTCAAATATAATACTTTGAGAAATATAAGTGCTATGGTTTATTCAAAGCACTCATTCTTACCTTTTTTGTCCTATCAACTCTGTAAACTTATCACAAAATACTTTGTATGTGCCAACGCTGCTTTTGTAACACCATTTTTTGTGTTATTGAAACCACAATACTTATTCTTTAGTGTCGCTAAATTGTTTTGGTAAACACAAAATCAAAATTCTCTTAGTTTGTATTATAAAAAAATTCTAAGGGCCTGATAATAAGTATGATGTGACTTTTAGTTTACTCTAGAGAATAATTACCAAAAATATTTTTATAATACACCCATATTTTTCCATGTACAATGCACATCCATATTTTCCCTTAAAAAGTTTGGGCAAAGAAATGCATATTATACACAGCAAAATACAGTATATATAAAAGATTTTCTCCAAAATTGCCCTTTAAAAGAAAACTGTGACTCCTAGGTTTGGCCCCAGAAATAATAAATGTTGATTGTACTTCTAGTAATATTACGGTTCATGGAATATTTACGTATTCTATCAGTATAGTGGATTTACTAGAAAAATCAAGACAAACAGAAATAGAAAATAATATAAGATTTTAATCCAAGAAGTAATATAATACTTTAACTCAGTATTATTTTAGTATGTTTTTTAAATGGAAAATATTCAGTGTGACATTCTTTGGAGAACATATTTTATTCTATTGTTTAGGAATGTAAGTTAGTATTTTTACAGAACATTTCTGTTTCTTTTTAAATAGTTTATTGACTCATTGATTTATTATACATTTTTGAGGTGTCTATTATTGGTGAGGCACTGAGCTGAACATATGAAACCTGTAAAAATGAGTACATATCAGTCACTGATCTCGTGAAACGCACAATCTCCTGACACACAAATAACTATAATAACAGGCACAATGCTATAGATGCCATACCAGACATTGAGTATTATGTTATAAGGAATTAGCATAGAAAATGGGGAGGCAGCATAATTAATTTTAACCTACATAGAAATAGTATTACTCTTGTAATAATGAGTCATTTCTTTGTCTATTTTTTAAAGAGTAAAGATGAAGTTGATGGAAGAGAAACAAAGGTATAGAATGGCCACAGAGAATCAGGATTATATAGGCGTTTTTTTCCTTTTTCTTTGCCTGGTGAAGTAACATAAGAAAAAGTTGCTGCCTTCCCCAGCAACTTTCCAAGCACATGATGTAACTTGGGGAAAACTAGATTTCAATGAATATATCAAGCGAAAGAATTTTTAGGGCTGTGTCTGTACGTAAAAGGGGACAGTGGTGTTGGCCATCACTTGTATGTCAAGGGTGGAACACACCACTCTCTAGTATAACGGGAGGCAAGCTCCAGACCACTGCCGAGACAGCCGAGCTCCACACACCAGAGTGCTGCTCCACACCACAGTAATCTCCCTTGCCATCTGCTGCTGGAGGCCCTGCCCAGCTAAACTGAGGACTTCATCTGTCCTGCTGCCCATTTGGCTCCAGAGGTCATTCCTTGCAAGACACTGACAACTCCCTTGCCCACTATGCTGTCTCCCAAACCCATAGACTGAGACTCTGGGACTTGTGTCCAGTAATCCCTATTGATTACTCTATGTTTATGTTATAATTTTCTTAGGTTGTTAGAGTGTGAGTAGGATATTAAGGTATGTTGATGTTCTACTTTGAGTAAACCTGCATTCAATAAAAGTTGAGTAAATAGCGTAGTTACCTTGTGTGACTCCTGTCTTTTGGTGTCTGGTTGGTCAGGTGAGCAGTTGCTGGGCTGATTTATAGGAAAGACTATACAACAAATATACACTCATGACACTTTGTTTCCTACTCTCCTTTCAAAGATTCCAGACCTGTATGACCATGAGAAGTCTTCCGCCAACTCCTCTTTTATCATTTATCCTTCATCTTTCATAAATTTTGTCCCAATACATTTTTTGTACTACTCAGTACACATCATTGTTTGCTTCTTAGAAGAATCGAATAATAAATGGAAGTTTGCAGCAGCTGAGTCTTAAGCTATTCCTACATAAAATTTTGCTAAAATTTGCCTTAAGATCCCAAATATTTTAATGAAATTTTAAGCAATTTATTTGAGGAAAAAGTATATAGTTGTTGGTACATAATATAATCAATATGTCAGCAAATATGTATTGAACTAATGTCCTGCATTATTCCAAATGTAGTCCTAGTACAACTTAGTTATATCTTTATTAATGACTATTCTCTTTGAGAAATCACAGTATTAGAAGGCAACAGAGTACTTGTCCCTTAATAGAATTCATCACAAATTTTTACTGTGTAATAGTATTCAATTCAGCCCCCTGCTCAAAATTTTACTTCCTTGAGTCACTACACATTCTAAAATTCTTAATGTAATATAGGAAAATTGTGAATAATATCATGTCAATAAAGCCAATAAATTTGATGAAAGAGAGAGATTTCTTGACAGATACAAACTACAAATCTCACACAAGAAGTAATCTGAATAGACTGATATCTACTCATTAGATACTAGGTTTTGAATTCACAGGAGGTGAAAACCTAGATATAAAAATACTCTAGGCTCTGATGGCTTCACTGATAAACACATAAGGAAAACCATTTAATTCTGTAGAATTCTTTAAGATAAATAGAATAAAATTAAGAATACTTCCACTATTCTGAGGCCCACATTATCCTCATAATAAAACCAGAAAAGGAAGACATTACAAGAAAATATACTACAGATCAATATATCTTGTGATCATACAAGCAGAAATTCCTAGCTACATTTTCTAACATTGGATACAAAGCTATATAAAAGTATGATTTTGAAAATTAAAAGTTGCACAAAATTTTTGAAGGTGATAGGTATGTTTTCTTCTTTCTAAAAATATATTTTATTAGTCATGCTATTACATTTCTCTTAATCATTCCCTTTTTATCCCTCTCTACCCAGTCTCCTCCATTCCCTCCAGCAATCCTTCCCCCCTTAGTTGATGTCTATGAGTCATATAGGTTCTTTGGCTATTACATTTCCTATACTGTTCTTAACATCCTCCTTTCTATTCTGTACCTTCCAATTTATACTTATTCATCCCTGCACTTCCCCCCCATTCTCCCTCTCCTCCCTCCCAGTTGATAATCCTCCAAATGATCTCCATATCTACAGTTCTATTTTTGTTCTGCTTGTTTGCTTAGTTTTTTTATTAGATTCCATTTTTGATGGTTGTGAATTTATTGACATTTTATTGCTTGTAATTTTAACCTTTTTTTCCCTTAAATAAGTCCCTTGAACATTCCATATAATAATGGTTTGGCGACGATAAACTCCTTTAGTTTTACCTTCTCTGGAAAGCATTTTATCAGCCTTTCAATTTAAAATGATACTTTTGCTGGATAGAGTAATCTAGGTTGTAGGTCCTTGCTTTTCATCACATTGAATATTTAGTGTTAGCCCTTATTTGCCTGCAAAATTTCTGTTGACAAATCATCTGACAGGTTTATGGGAACTACTTTGTAGGTAACTATCTGCTTTTCTCTTAATGTTTTTGAGATTCTCTCTTCATTTTCTACCGTTAGCATTTTAGTTATGTATCTTGGTGTGGTCCTCTTTGGGTCCATCTTGTTTGGGATTCTCTGTGCTTCCTGAACTAGTATGTCTATTTATTTCACCAGATTAGGAAAGTTTTCTTTCATTATTTTTTCAAATAGGTTTTCACTTTCTTCCTATTTCTATTCTCCTTCAGGAACCCCTATGATTCAGATGTTAGTATATTTGAAGATGTCCCAGTGGCTCTTTAGCCTATCCTTATTTTTTGGATTCTTTTTTCTTTTGCTGTTCTGATTGAATTTTTTTCCTTTCTTATATTGCAAATCATTGATTTGATTTATGGCTTCATCCCCTTCATTGTTGGTTCCCTGTAATTTTTTCTTTATTTCATGTAGTGTAACCTTCATTACTGCCTGGGTGTTTTTATGCCGTTGTAGTATTTAATGAGTTTCTTGAGCATACCAATAACTAATGTTTTGAACTCTGCATGTGAAAAACTGCTTATCTCCCTTTCATTTAATACTTTTTTTCTGAAGTTTTATTCTGTTCTTTCATTTGAGCTGCATCTCTTTGCCTCCCTGTTTGTTTCCATGTATTAGGTAGAGCTGCTTTGGATCCCTGTCTTAGTAGCGTGGCCTCTTGTAGAAAAGTGCACAGTATGTTGGATGCGGTGGAGCTTTAAATTGTCAGCAGGGTGGGGCAACCCATGTGACCACTCTGTGGCCCTGTGTGGGGAGGGTTCAGAAAGGGGACAATACTGCTACCTGGTCTCTAGAGTTTTGTTCCGGAGGAAGCTGTCTCTCCACACTCGCCCTGATGCCAGCCACTTTAATTTCTCCCTGTATGACACTGTGACCTTCTAGCTATTGCCCTGATACTGAAGCCCATAGAGAATGAGTCTTCGTAAGTCCTAAGTCCATTGTGGGCCCTTTAAGAGTAGCCTCCTGAAAATCGTGAAGTGTCTTCCACCATCCCAATACTCCACTGTGCTTTAGAGCCAGAATGTATGCAGATTTATCTTCCTGGCACGGGAATCCTGGGCTGGGTGTTCTGGTGTAGGGCTGGGATCCCTCATTCCTGAGGTATTCCTCCTGATTTTTATCCACCACACATAGGTGTAGGACCACCCATTTCACATCTTTGCCCCTCCTAATCATCTGGATGAATGTAGCTTCTTTAATTCCTTGGTTGTTGAACTTCCATACAGGTTGATTCTTTGACAGTTCTGGGTGATACTTGTTTTGTAGTCTCCTTGTAACTTTTGCTGTGGTTGTGTAAGGTGGCAAACCATGTGTATTTATACCTCCATCTTGACCAGAAGTCTTGTTTTCCTCCTAATGCAATGATGTTTTCACAGAATATACACCTGCTGAAATATATCAAATTGTACACTTTAATTGTATGCAGTTCATTGTATATCAATTAAAACCGATAAGTCAGTTAAAAATAAAATAGTTACATTAGGACACAGTGTTTCGGACTTCACAGACTGTTACACAGCAATGAGCAATTAGAACAATATAATGATGACCATGTTCCCTTTCCTTCAGTTGGGTAACTTTCAACTTAAGCTCTACTATGGTTTTTGGAGTCCCCATGAACCATAGTTTCATGGTAACTTGGTTTGGGATAAATTCTTTGGCCCATTTGTAAATGAGTCAGTTAGGATTTTGAAACACTAGTAAATTAAGCTCTAGAAAAAATAATTCCCTTTAGGACAGGTCTTGCTAAGAAAAGCTGTAGTAATATTTCTAAGTGGCTATTTTTTCCAGAGCCTGTTGAAAGCACAAGGAGATTTTCTCTGATGATCACAGTGAGAACACATAGAGGCCCTGGAGGTAAGACTCCTTGACAGTGGTCTTGCCAACAGTTTTTCAGTTATGACTCAAAAAAAAACACAAGCAAAATCAATGCAAATGTTAAAATCAACAAGTAGGGCTACATCAAACATAAAAGCTTCTGCACAGCAAAAGGAAACAATCAACGGAATGAAGAGGCAACATGCAGAACGGGAAAAATATTTGCCAGCCACATTTTTTCACAAGGAGTTAATGTCTAACATATATAAGGAACTCATACAAATAAATAGCAAAAATAAAACAAACCTAAAAATAATTCTATTAAAAAATTAACAGAGAACCTAGATATACAGTTTTTCCAAAAAAGACATTACAAGTGTCTAACATGTACATTAGAAGATGTTCAACATCACTGATCATTAATGGTCATACAAATAAAAAACACAATACTGATATCTCACATCAATATTATTAAGCAAGCAGAAAAAAAAAAAAACCAAAGACACTGAAATAGAGAACAAGGGGACAGTGACCAGAGGGGAGAAGGAAGGGAAGTTAAGGGGAAAAAGGGGGAGGGATTTGGAAGAACAAATAGGAAGGACACAGGGAGGAGAACTAAGGGGGGTGGAAATGGGAGGGAGGTGGGGAGCAAGGGGCGGGGGAGGCTGGGATGGGAAAAATAAACAAAAAACTGTACTTGAAAAATAACTAAATAAAATTAATTAAAAAAATAAATTACCAAATTTAAAAAAATATTATTATACAATATAATCTTGTTGAAATATTTTTAAAAACAACTTTCAAAAATATTCTGGAGGTCGTATCTTTGTTCATTTTACTGTTATGCAATTTTTATTTTATAAGTCCATTGCAGACTTATTGATTTATATCTCTTCTGAAGGAGAGTGACTTTTCCCACTTTTTAAATATTTTAAATAGCACCACTACGAGAGAGCACACTTCCTGCACAGCTGTGTTGCAGTATCTCTACAAGTGAATTACTAAAATATTTGTGTGTGGTGTTAAAAGGCCTTCATTTTAATTAGTTGTATGCCCACTTTAATTTGCATTTCGCTAGAGAACAATGGGAACTGGTATTTACTTATTTACTTATTTATTTATTTGACACTCAGATTTCTTCTTCCTTGAATGCTTAATATTATTTATTCTGTTGTTTTTGCCTTTTTATTATTGATTTTAAGTGTCCTTTATATCTTTGTGATACTAATCTTATATAATTTATTTCACTACAAGTACCTTTTACCTGCTTGTGGTTTCCTTCTTTCTTTCTTTTTTCCCATGATGAATTTAGTTTTTACTTTGTGTGTGAAAATCTGCTTCCCAGTGGGTTAGAGTAATTGAAAAAGCAAATGTGACATCCTTTGGCTCAATTTCTTCCAACAGATGAGTTATCTAAGTGCATATTTTTTTCTAATTGCAGATTGAGCCAAATTTGACTGGTAGAAAGAACTTGACCTGACAGTTTATCAAGTAGAACTTAAATGCTATCCCCTTTTTGAATTTTACAATTCAGTTACTCAGATTTGAGACAATGTCATAATCATTCATGCCTCATCACTGATAGTAAAGAGTTTGTCTTTTTTTAATTTTCCAGTAAAGGCAGGTGAAATGATGATCTCACACTTGCTGAAACAAACACATTATCCTTTCTCATGCTAAATTTCTGGCAGGCTCACAGAAGGTACAAATCCGAGAGCTGCCCGGGGGCTGCCTCACAGTGCATTCTTCACAGGCCCCTGAAGAACCAGGTGTGAAGAGCCATTTGGCTCCCTATTCAGTCAACTTTTCTCCAACTATTTTGCCAAGTAGTTTTGCAGTCATGGCTGTGCTCCAGTACTAAGACTATTTCTTCTATTTTATTGTACAATTAATCAAATAACAAAAAGTTTAAAGGTTTTGCATATTTTGTTGTCTTCAGTATTTACCAACTGTGTCACTGAAACACTAAGACATGTCTTTAACCTCTCTAAATCTTTTTTTCTCACCTCAAAAAGATTTTTAAATATTTATTTTAAAACAAAGCCTTTAAAGTCTGGAAACTCAAATTGAATCCCCTATAAAAAAGTCATTTCAAAAATCTTTAAGAAATCATTTCATCTTTTAGACTAAAGAAGATTCTCAAAGGGAGCAGTTATGATTCCAGCAATTGTATTTAGCTGCAGAGAATACAAGTGCACTCTTCGGTGATGTGCTACTTCACAAGGAAATAAGACACATTATTTGCCTGGCAAAAATAATTTAGTGAGTTATTTGAAATGGTGGAAGTAATCTGAACTAGAGCTTACATTTAAAAAAATGCTAAATTGCTCAGCATACAATAGAGGAGAATGATTTGAAATGAGATGGAAAATAGTAGAGGGAGGGCCAGAAATTTAAGGGCTAGCTATTGCTAGAATGAGTGGTAATAGGGAGAATTGCTAATATTAGCATGAGGAAAAGTAAAATTGGAGGTGAGAGATGCCTTTTTTTTGGTTGAAACATTATTTTCTGCAAGAACTAAATTTTCCCTGTCAGATATTAAAAAATCTGAATTATACCAATTGCAGTGCCTATTAAAGTGGTTGATATATATATTTAACAATGTCATTTCTTCAGTTTCCCAAATACATATCCAACCATCCACAAAGTTTAGTCTTCCTTAGAGAACAGTCAGCCTCCTTGAGAATATACACTGAAACTGCATGGACTTGAAAGACCATTGCCAAATTGTGAATAGAACTATGAAAATATTATATAAAGAGTAAATAGGGGCAGAGGAGGAGGAGAACAAGAAACGCTAACAGTTTAATTCAATAAACAAAAGCTTCTCAAGAGCCAAAGTGAGTAAGACCGGGAGGCCTGGGATGTTGGCAATAAAATGCTGGGGGCTAATAAAATGAAGGCTGTTAGAAATGCCTATTTTCATAAGTATTTCTTTCTGAAAAACATATTTCTGCTGGAGTTAAAATTTGTGGACTGTGCTAACAGTAGGATGCTTAAGCACCGGCAGTCAAGTGAGCAGAAGGGGCACAACGTTAATCAGGTTGTGCAGTGGAAATGTTTTAAAGGTGCACTGAAGCACACATTCAAATGACACAGCACAAGTTCTTGCTAGGGGGCTCGCAGCGGCTGCAGCCAGACCTCCCGGCAGCCACTGATGGTTCCTGTCAGGCTGTGCCAGCAGACAAATTTGATTTGTTTCAGTTAAATGATGGCATCAGAAAGAAAGCAAAGGTGACTCCAAAGCTAACAAGGCTAAAGGCAAAGTTCACCCAGAAACAAAGCTGATTATTTTTTCTTCCACCTCCTTCTCTTTATATACACTTGTTCACATCTCCAGCCCTTGTTACAGGGACATCTCTTCCCTCATTAGATTTCTTCCATGAATAAAAACGACTTGTTTGATTCTCAGGCCCCAACCACCCCCTTCTCATTTTTTTTCCATGGATCTGCTGCAGACACTGTCTCTGAACTGCTCCATCTTCTGTAGGCAGTCTCCTGTGGTCTGCTGGGGGTCAACAACTGTTCTCAAGGCTTTTTTTACAAGACTGTGAATCGAAGCGTCTTCTCTGGTAGTGAAAGAAAACACCCTGCGTGTTTTACTTTACAAGGTCTGTGATATGTGCTCATGTTTTTCTATGCCAATATTTGAAAAGTATAGCATCTTATGGATTCTGCATGTAACATGTCAAAATATAAGCAGATGTAATACCTGCACATTCACACTGCACAATTCATACAACCACATCGATTGCAGTAAAGCAGAGGCATTGGCGTGCCTCTCAGTGGTCCATGCTCTTATATAAGCCAGGGATTTATTTTTTATAGTCTGGGTCAGCGTTAAAGACTCTCAGGATAGCACTCTGTTTGATTTTAGGCTGTTCTGCCTCCAAAAGGGTCTTCATCAATTCTCAACAAAGCATCCAGAGTGATATTTTCAAAACTCAAGCCAGGGTGTTTTATCCCTCCACTCAGAACCTCAGAAATAATGGCTCCCACTGCGTTCACTCACAAGGTCTCACCCAATATCGCCCCCTATTACCTCTCCAAATGCAAACATGCTACTCCCTCCCTCCTTCCATTCTAACTGCACCAACTTCGTCAGCATTCCCGAAACACACTTGACATACTCCTGCCTTGGGAACTTCAATTTCTCCTTCCCTCTGCCAGCATGCTTCGCTAGGATCTTGTAAGAAAAAGAAACCTGGTAATGGATCCAATAGAACCCCTTTGTTTGACAACTGATTAAGTCAAGACCTGTTGGGCTACAGGGCTCCCCAAGGTAACTACAGATCAATCTGTTAGAGACATTATAAAAGCTTGAGTGAGCCCTCGTGTTCCTGGACTGAGGGTCAGTGAAGCATCAAAACATAGGGTGCATCACCTGGCTCTGCTGAGAGGAGGCAAGAGTTCATCCCCCTCTCCATCACTTATCAGCTTTTACTTAGTCTTCAGGAAAAATGCTTAATCTTTCTAAGCCTCGGTCATCTTCTCTACAAAACTGGGAAATAATAGTCACTTCATAGTTTGGGTTGAAGATTAACAAAGTAATTTATATAAAATATTTAAGGCCTATTATATTGTAAACACCTTAATGAATACCAGTTGCTGTTACATTTCACATAAACAGTCACTAATCCAACCCTGGCTGGTTGTAGCTCAGTGGATTAAGCATGGGCTGAGGACCAAAATGTTGCTGGTTTGACCCCCAGTCAGGGCACATGCCTGGGTTGTGGGTCAGGTCCCCAAGGAGGGCCACACAAGAGGCAACCATGCACTGATGTTTCTCTCCCTCTCTTTCTTAAAAAAGAAAATCACTAATACATTACATCACTAAGGTCTGCGTTGTTGCGATGTAGACATAAAATATATTGTTTAGAATTATGTCTCTATGAACTAACAATGTTTATTTCCAACATACATACTGATATTTTTATGAAAGTCAGTCCAAATTGCATATGTTTATGTTGGTTGGCCTTAGCAACAACAAAATTGTTGATTAGAAAACTGTATTTAATGTAATTATGTCATGATGGTACATCCTCCAAAGAAATAGTCACAAGATTCTAACTCAGCATTAACACAAGGACAATTATTTATATAAGCATTTTCTGAAAGGCCAATGATAGTATAGTCACATGTTTTATCCTCTCTACAAATCAATAAAGCTTGCAGCAGCATAATTTTATTCCAAGGACAATGATGCACACAGTGTTTTCTCAAGTTTTAAAACTCTATATGACATAGTTTTAAACATAGTTATTTAAAGACAGTTTATTCTTTATTTCAGATTTTATTTATTTATTTTTAGAGAGAGGGGAAGGGTGAGAGAAAAGGAGGGAGAGAAACATCAATGTATGGTTGCCTCTTGCATGCTCTCTACTGGGGACCTAGCCCACAACCCAGGCATGTGCCCCTACTGGGAATCAAACCAGAAACACTTTGCTTCACAGTCTGGTGCTCAATCCACTGAGCCACACCAGCCAGAACTAAACATAATTTTTACTATCAGAAGAGATGTAAAAGGTTACAAGACTTTGTGAGAAGGTTGCTTTGTATTTGCTTTTTAATATAATAAATATGAAGGTACACCCCCCAAAACCCCCCCAAAACAAAATTATCTCCTGGGGAGTGGAACACTTGTAGTACAGGCTTCCTAGGTGAGTGTTCTGGGAACCCAACTCTATCAGTTACCAGCTGATATTGTTGTGAGAGGTTTCTTTAGGCTTCAGTGAATTTTTTTGAAGACTCTTTCAACATGTTTGCCCAGTTCATGATGGGTGATTTATGAGCACACCTGCCCACACTGCACTGAGTGTTCAGCACTTTTTTGCCAAAAATGGCATGACCACTCTGTTCCACTCTCCCTATTTACCTGATCTTGCCCCAGTGAGTTTTGTTGTGTGTTTCCTGGATGAAAAAAATTTGCTCAAAGGGAAATGTTTTGCCAATGTGGAAGAGTTGAAACAAAAAACAGCAGAAATACTGAAAAAGCATCAAAATCGACAAGTTCAAAAACTGTTTTGGGCGGTGGAAGAAAATCTCAGTAGGTATATCATATCAAATGGATGTAACTTAGAAAGTGACTGAACTCTAAACATGTAAGAAAAAATACAAAATTCTCATAAAAATTATTTTTGGGGGGTCCCTCTTGTATATCAAATAAATGTGGGACTTATAAATTAAGTTTCCAAAATGGACTGATTTCAAGGAGCAGTCAGTGAGTATTTTAGGAATTATGTTCCCTCTCCTATTGAATTAAGGAAAATATTCCTCTGAAGCTGACCTTGGATAAGAGATGGGCTATTTTATGACTTTTATACATATTGCTGTAGACTTGCAGGCCAGTGCTACCATGTCCTTGATGGACAGGCACAGCATTGCTGCATGCACAGGCCTGTCTTGTGGGGTTTTTTAAGGTAATCCCCATCGACATTAGTTATTTTAATCATCTTTGGCCAGGCCGATATGGCACAAGGCTGCAATTCTATAAACAGGAATTCCCATCATGATTCCCAGGGAGTACCACTTTGATCCGAACACATGGCTTACCAATAAGTGCTCTCAAGCTGGAATCCATGCTGTCAGCAAGTACACAACATATGAGCTGTCAACTGCTCAAACTATTACCTCGTTGAACCTACCTCGTTGTTGTTGACTATAACAAAGAAATGTCCTGAATCAACTGAGGATAAAAGTCTGAGGAAAAAAATCTGAGTTTAATGGCCTGGAAGTACCCTAAAGATTTTCTATTAGAATCAATTGAAGCACAACTGATATACTTTTTATTATACACAGTATTTCAAATAACAGATATTCTGGTATTGGCAGCAACTATAAAAGATCCAATGACACATAAAGAGCTAGATTGCAGTGCTGCTGGTTCCTACAATTTACCAAGTGCAGCTTGGATGCTTAGAATCAACAAGACTGATTCTTCTTATTTCTAGAATGCACAGATTTACAGTATTTTCTATTCAATACCAGGGAGCACATTCTTAGGCTACAAAATATATGTGCCTTTTACGTAGTGTTCCCAATATACAATACAGGATGCTATTTATAATCTCGTGTTTCACTGTCAAATATTTTGCTTCTTATATATTGCCCCTGTTATCTTTTATATTTTTGGTCTATGTTTAAGATATTGAAACAAACTTATTTATGAGAGCACATTGACATGATGGGGCTCTAAAGATTGTATGAAACAGAGATGCATAAATTTTTCAGGCCTCACTTTGATCTGTAAGGTTTCATTACAACAAGAAACAAGGTAAATGAAAATGTGTTGAACTTTGAATGTGACAGGTAAGGAATCATATTTTTCCACTTAGAATCTTTGGGACCTTAGGGAAGTTACATGGCCTGTCTGTGTCACCAATCATTGTGGCAGCTCTTCAGAAGGGAGTATGGTTTCTGGCAAGGCAGCTCCCTTCAGACGTGGGCGATGTGGTGTGGGAGAGATGGCGCCAGCCACCAGGAGGCAGCACTCGCAATAGTGGAGGGTGGAATCAAGGCACCTAAGTAGTGCATCATCATTGTCAATTATTTTGCTCATCCTTTATTTTCAAAAACGAATATTCAACCTCAAATAATAAGTCCCTCTTCTTCAAATCTCATAAGCCCCAGCTGTACAAAAATGTCTCTCTTTTTGTAATAATTTTACACTGCTTCCTAATCATTTACTTGTTATATAAGCAATATAGTAAAATAAAGAAGCAATGGTTTTCACATCCAGGACGAGTGTGGGATGTGGGACCAAACTGTTTGGATTCATCCCTTAATTCAATCACTTATTAGCCAGGAGAAATTATTGAAGCTTTATGTCTCCTCTTTTCCTCATCCACAAAATGATAATAATCATAGTTTTTACTTTACAGGTGGTGAGGTTGAAGAATTTTATAATGCATAATAAGTCCTTATTGGTATCTGGCTTAAAATAGTCACTATGTAAGTACTGGCTTTTGTTACTATGCCTTGCACTATGTTGTAGAATCCTGTTTGACATGATTCAGTATTTATTCCTATACTTCACATATTTTATTGTAATAGAAGAAAATGAATTCAAACTACACCGTTGTACATTAAAAAGATTTATAACATTCAGACCCCTCCCAGAATTGTTATTACATGAAAAGTGTAATTAAAAGAAAAAAAATACCCCTTATGCTTGGTGAATGTATTTCAAAAACCACATGAGATAATTTATGTGAAAACATTCTCTCCTCCAGCCAGGATATTCGTTTTTAATGTTCTTAGCATACCAAGCTTTCTCAAATCCTAGAGCTTTTGCAGACAGGCTGTTCTGCCTGGTTATTCCTTGATTCATATCGTTCTTTTGACTTCTACTTGCCCACCAACCTTCAGGTCTGTCCTCCCCTAACAGTTTTCCATAGCACTTCAGATGTCCCCACATGCCCACACCCAAGCTCCTGGACACTCTGTAGCTAACAGTACCATCATGTACATCCTACTTTTTCACAACTATTTGTTATGTGAGGGTCTTTGTTGTCATCGTCATTGTTGTTACTGTTTTTTAGATGACTTGAGAAAATTGTTCTTCTAAAGGAAGGCCTTATTCATTGCTTTGATATTTCCAAATGTAGCCCAGTATCTGGATCCCTTATCAATCAGAGGGGTTTATAGACTAAGTTGAATCTGTCAAAAACAGCTGGATTTCAGGAAATGAGAAGATAAATGTCAACATATTTGTTTCTATTTTATACGTAAAAATTTAACCTGTTTTCTTCCAAAATTATCAAAACTAGTTTTTTCTAGATTGAATTTCTCAACTGCTTTCAAAATTGTATCAAATTTTGCTCAGCAGCTCCACTCAGATTTAGGCAAACTCTTCTCTGTATTTCTAATGAACTTTTTTCAAAATGTTTACAGTGAAAGGTAATGCTTTTAATGTTTATTATTAAATGTGACAGAAAATGATATTTAAAAAGTCAGAAGAGGCCCTGGCTGGTATAGCTCAATGAATTGAGCTCGGGTCTGGGAACCAAAGGACTGAGGTTCCATTCCCAGTCAGGGCACACGCCTGGGTTGCAGGCCAGTTCCCAGTAGGGAGGGGATGTACAAGAGACAACCGCACATTGATATTTTTCTCCCTCTCTCCTTCCCTTCCCTTCTGAAGATAAATAAATAAAACCTTTTAAAAAAGTCAGAATAGGACTTTCTGAAGTGATTTACTATTTTATGTAATGTCATCATCCTAGATGGAGGTAAACACACACACAGGTCAGTGGTAATTACAATTCATATTTGTATAAGTAGATACAAGGACAGATAAAGATTTCTAGCAGACCCTATATTTCTAACAGTGTATTTGCATTTATAGCTAGAACTGTGGAATCAGTCCATTTCTTTTTTCGTGAGGACTGCAACAGAGTGAAAGTAGGAGACTAGACCATGGATGCATTACAGGTGTCACGGCACAAAGGAACCATAATTACACTTAGAAATGGTTATATTATTGAATTATCATTTAAATAAATTTTAATAAATAAGCTCTCTTTACATTATAACAGCTATGCTTTATTCTTTTAGTTGTTTTTCTTCTAACTTTATGGTGGTTCTTTTGGGGGATTTAGCAATATCTTTTCATTAGTGATACTTTCAATATTCCATCCATTGTAAAGAGAAGATCGAAGTAGAGCAAGGATTGCAAAAGAAGTAATGGACCAAGTTTCATTAAGTAAGGGATTCCTTCCCACTCTCACGACTTTCACTCACTTTGCAGAACGAGGAGCAGTGTTTCTGGGTCAAGTGCAGTTTCACATGCAAGGTTTGGTAAATTTCATTCCCATTTAAGCCTTCATTAAGCCCACAAATTTAGCTATGCTCTTCTAGACACCAGTGGTTCATCTTTAACAAGTAAGGGTAGCTATACTGCTTAGTGTCCCACACAAATTTTTGCAGGGATATAGGGATAATGATGCCCCCCCTTATTTTAACAGTGACATTAAGTTCACTCCCAATTACCTCAGGGTGGTTGTCCATTTTGCTCATTATTTCAAACCTTTACTTCTTCCTTTCCCCTGGCCTTAACATTTTTGGACTTTGCCTTGTGCAAGCATAAAATGGAAAGGGAAAAGGATGAACTACAGAATATAAATGAATATTGTGTTGTCATGTCTAGCTTTTTCAAAATGAAACAAAACTGAATTTTTTCATCAATTTTTTACCTTTGTCTTGTCTCTGTAGATTTATTTTTCTTTGCATTCCCAGTGAAAAACAAAAAAGTTAAGTAAATTAACAGAATACAGATTTAAATGAGATAATTAAAATACCTAGTAGAAGAAACTTATTTAACTTAATTTAATTTTTTAAAAGATTGGATTTATTTTCAGAGAGAAGGGAAATGAGGGAGAAGGGGAGAGAGAGAGGCATTGATTAGTTGCTGCTCACATACCTCCAATTGAAGACCTAGCCTGCAACCCAGGCAGGTGCCCTGACCAGGGGTCAAACCAGTGACCTACAGTTTGCAGGCCGGTGCTCAGTCCACTGAGCCACACCAGCCAGGGCAAAACTTACCTAATATTAGCACATCAATTTTTACATGAAAAAATGGATTCCTAATAATTACAAATTAGACATATATCAATTAAAGTCACTTCCTGCAGAGTCTCTGTGTGAAATCTCTCATTAGTCTATGTTACTATATAAATCTAAAATTAATAAAATGTGCATATTCTATAGATATAACATATTCCTATTTTTATTTGAATTCATGTCTAATTATTTTGGATTTATGAAGGACTTTTTATTTTTTTACAATACAATTTAGGTATTATGAACTATTCAGTGACTTTTCCAGACATAGTATAAAGGCAATTTATTTTTCTCCCATACCAAAACATCCTGCATGCTGACTCAAAGGTGAATGCCAGCCCCCCAAATGCTCTTTCAAAAGCTGTATGCATTTATCCTCAGATCAGTATAATCTGCTCTCAACATGTTTGTCAAACCACGTTTTACACTCTTCTCAAATTCATATTCTCTATGCCATCCTCACTTCTCACAAATATGCCATGTGGTTTTAAAATCCATTTTCTAATATACTTTTCATCATCGGTAATACACTTGCATGAATTCTATGTATTTTCTCAAAAGCGGATGCATTGGGAAGTAAGGCAGACATGATTTCATACACTAAAAGCATTAAGTGCAATTATAAAAGTTTTGATAACCATAAGAAATGAACACACATAGTGTTTACAATGTGTAGTGTTTTTGTACTTTACATATATTACCTATTTGATTTCTTACACCCCTACTCAGGTGGTACTTGTCATTATTGTTCTACAAATTTACTGCCTGAGAAAGTGAGGTTTAGTGGTTGATAGAACTTCCCAGTGTTACAAAGCTGTTAAGAGAAGGATGTTGGGATCTTAACTCAGGCATTATGGCCCACTGACTATCCTCTCAAGCAGAAATATAAGCTTTCTTTGCCACTTATTTGCCTGTGATGTTACATGGGTGACCTCACCTCTCTGATCCTTTATTTCTTTCTTTTTAAAATGAATTCACATTTGTGGACATGTTTCTCGTCAATCTTTTCTCCGAGGAGCCCTGGTGAATGGTATATGGAAACCAAGATCTGTGGGCTAATATGCTCAATTTATCAGAGTTTTTTTTACTCCCAAATGTTCTGAACAGACAGAACTGAAAACAGACACATACATCCATATTTGCTGCAATGTCTGTCAATTATATTGCAGCCTATAAGGTTGCCTGGTCCCTTCAATGCAGGTCACAGGCACCCATGCATGTGCACTCGCTGGAGTGCATCCCGCTTCTCTCCCTTCCGTGTTTGTAACTCCCTCATCTGATGTTTGTGAACTCTGATTTAAATGTGTCAGCCTATTGATAGCTTGTGAAGACTGATCTATAATTAAACTTTATTCAGATAACAATAAGGTTGCTATTCAGTTTGACTTCCCATGGTTAACTTTACATTTGGGAAAATACGATTATTTATGCTGATTTTGGATATTTCCTCCTGAGTTCTAGTTTGTGCTGGTTTGGGGATAACATGACCACATGTTAGATTTTACCATTATATTTAAATCAAACTTAAATATGAAAGGATGATAATATGAAGCAAGAAGTCTTTGGTATGTTTGGACTTAATTCTGAGCTTTTTCTTGGGAAGTGAAAGGAGATATTCAGAAATTCAGCCAACTAAGTTTTTCAACATCTTTTTAAGAATAGTTCAGTGGACCCTTAAACAATGCGATGGTTAGAGTCCCCACACCATCAAAAATTAATAAAAACTTTTGATTCTCAAAAAACTTAACACTGATAGACTGCTTTTGACCAGAAACCTTACTAACAACATAAAGTTAATTAGCACTTATTTTGTATCTTATATGTGATATATACTGTATCCTTATAATACAGTCAGCTAGAGAAAATAAAATGTTTACAAAATTAATCATAATGAAGAGAAATTGCATATAGAGTATTTACTGGAAAAACTGTACATATTGGTGGACCCACAGAGATCAAACCTATGCTGTTCAAGGGCGGGCTGTATTTCTAATTTTTAGGCTCAGTTAAGAGCATCCATAACAATGTCTAGGTCCCTCTGTTAATGGGGTGACATAAGGATTTTCCATACTCAAACCTGGAATTTTCAAGAGTCTTAAATGTGGAGATTATTGAACCATGTTTCAGATGCAGGCTAACCATAACTAATCGAATTTATTAAATGGCTTTCAAGTATAGGGCTGGGCATCTCAGTGAGATAATTTACATCTGGAATGGTCGAATTCTATCTTTCTGTCTGGAGATGCCTGAATGTCCTTTTATTGTTGTTGTTGTTTGTTTGTTTCTTTTGTTTTAAATCTTTAAGACAAAAGCAGTGGGATTTATGATGTACTTTTTTTCAAAGATTCCATTCATTTATTCTCTAGACAGATGGGAAGAGAAGAAGGAAGAGAGGTAGAGAAACATCAACGTGTGCTTGCCTCTCATGTGCCCTTCACTGGGTACCCAGCCTGGAACCCAGGCATGTGTCCTGGCTGGGAATTGAACCAGGGACCCTTTGGTTCACAGGATGGCACTCAATCCACTGAGCCACACCAGCCAGGGCCTAGGATGTACTTTTTAAAGTCAGAGACTCTCCTGGTGATCCACTGCACCCAGAGATAGCTTCACTGATGGCTCAGCCGTCTGAAACAGTGTGACAAGCCTGACCTGACCACTTAAAGAACTACTTTGACTTTTTTTAAGTTGTTTCTCAAAGCTAACATTCCTCACACAAACTTGGCAGTTCAGAGACTCAGTATAATTCAGGTGCAAAAGATCGTCTCTCAAGCCTTTGATCCTCACCTGAATTTCACCTCTCTTGCTCCTCTGTATAACTTACAATTAAATAAAACCCTTGTGTGAATATACTCCAGTCTGCTAGCACTTTCAAGTATCCAAACAAGGGAACAATACAGCACCATATTGACCACTCCAGACAATACTGAAATGTAATGTCAGGCAGGCCTAATATTGTTAGAAGGTGTGGGAAGGCTGGAAAACAACTCCAGCCTAGTCGAATGAAACTCTGGAAGATAAGACCCAGTATTGATTCAGTCATTCAGAACAGAGCAAACGCATGGCTTTGTGCCTCTCTGGAAGTGTGTCTTTACAAGGTTCGAGAATCTATTCTGATGTAGCTGAAGGAAAATCTGTGTTTTCCCGTTTTGCTTTAATTAGGGGAAGTTGTAGGGTCCCCCTGGTGATTGATTTTTCCTCTGTATCCTGCCGAAGGAACATTGATCCTTGCAGGAAACATATGTTCCCTGGTCAATCTCATTAAATTGAATAAAACATAACTTTAAACATTCTCTGATCTGTTGATTTACATAAATGAGCTTATTGTAGTAAGTCCAGCCATGTTCTTAGCAGGTAGATGATACAGAATTCAAATTTCAGCTCTAACACTAGCTAAATGATCTTTTGTTCTATTACAGTCCTTACCCATTAAATGATAATAACTCTACTTCCCTGGTGGAATTTTATGCATTAATGAGACAATGCATGAAAAGTACTAATATAATGCTGGCTTATACATGTTCAATACATGCTAGCATATTTGATATTTCTAGTCACATTGTCAGACAGTTTTCTCCATAAAGCCTAGCTTGATAGAATTAATCTGGCATTAACATAATACTCAGAATATGGAATATTGTGCATAGAATATCTAGTCCATACATCATATTTAACTGGCTAAATTTAGGATGTGGAGCACCATCATGTTACCGCTGGATCTAAAATGACTGCTTGCACTAAAAATCAGCGTGAATGAGGCTCTTGTGTAAGGTCCCAGGACATATTCTGTAACTACTCGGTTACCCCAGCCTTTTTCTAAAGAATCTTAATGTGCTTTTCTCTGGACATTTTACACAGTAAAATAAATCAATTTAAGTGCCAGGCAGACATCCTCATTCTTTCTGAACTGTAGAATGTAGTGTTTGCTTTGTGTTCATAATCATTTCTATATCTGAGCTAAAATTATTACATTCAAATTTAAAGGGGTTCTTTATTGCTTAGGTTAACCTTTGATTAATGAGTTGTATATTATATCTTATCACTGCTATATAACTTGAAGATCTCTAAAGAGTTAAAGATAAAACTCAGAGAGTCCCGAAGAAGTTGGACCCAAGAAGGAACACACCAAAGCACATCATCAGTACATTAGCCAAGATTAAAAATGAAGGAGAGAATCCTAGAAGCAGCAAGAGATAAGGGGACAGTCACCTACAAAGGAGTTCCCATCAGACTGTCAGCTGAGTTCTCAAAAGAGACCTTACAGGCAAGAAGGGGCTGGAAAGAAATATTCCAAGTCATGAAATCCAAAGACCTACAACCAAGATTGCTCTATCCAGCAAAACTTTCATTTAGAATGGAAGGACAGATAAAGTGCTTCTCAGATAAGATGAATTCAAGAAGTTCATCATCACCATGCCCTTATTATATGAAATGTTAAAGGGACTTACCTAAGAAAAAGAAGATAAAAAAGATGAACAGTTAAAGGACAGCAAACTCGCAGTTATTAAGAACCGCACCTAAAACAAAAGCAAACTAAGAGGACAGCCAGATCAGGAGTGAACCATAGAAATGGAGATCACATGGAGGGTTAGCAACAGGGGAGTGGGAGGAGGAGAAGGGTGGAGAGGGTACAGAATATAAATAGCATAGATAGTAGGTAGAAAATAGATAGGGGGGAGGGCAAGAATAGTATGGAAAATATAGAATCTAAAGAACTTGAGACACGTGGTCATAAACTAAAGGGGGGATGGTGGGGGAGGGGGTGTGCAGGGTGGAGGGAAATGAAGAGGGAATAGAGCAACTGTAATGGCATAATTAATAAAATATATTTAAAAATAAAAAAATAAAACTGCCTATAAAATTAATAACAAATATAGAGATTCAAATCTTAAAATGTTCACTAATAGTTTCCATTTGCCTTCGAAATGAGAAATTGACACTTTACAAATAATTGGTTGATATAGCAAAATAAATAAAATGATAGCTTTTACTTTAGAGTTAGAAAGAGTCCATGCACAGTGAAAGATATAAATATACCTGGCCTGCATTATTTCTTTTGAAATACTCCTTTGTGTGAAAGAGAAGGGCATTCTACATAATTATTAGCTTCAAAGACAATTTAAAGTATTTGAAAGGAAGTACATTATTTAAGACTAGCACATAAAAGGGGACTGTCAAGTCCTGATGAAATTTTATTAATGACTTTAGTAATTTAATAAAATATCCTATCCACTGAAAGTTCAAATCTGTTTGGTAGGAATTATATTTTTGAGTTTAAAATTAGATATTGCTAGGGTGATTTTGCCCTTTTGAAAGGAACAGTAAGTAGAAAGAATCTAACTTCTTTTCAATTTAAATTAAATGTCAGCAAAGTCACCAGTATTTTCAGTTTCTTTTACAAAATTCCAAGTAATTAGAAGTATAATTTCTTGTTAATTTAGAAAAATGAATACATTATTATGTTTATATGTGAGACATCAAATTTAAAAGAAGTATGGCAATCAAAAACCAAGTTTTATATTTGCATATATTAAAAAATAAGATTTGTCTTAGAAGAAATACTTTGTTTAATTTCCTGTATAGTCTATACTGGTAAAGCTTTAAGAGAAGTGAGGTAGCCAGTATTCCCAGCATCTGGTTAATTCAATCTGTATAATCCCTTCTTATTGAACATTGACAGACCTGTGATCATGATAAGATATCACTCATGATTTTGTTCCTAATCAGTTGATTTTGATCTAATCAAAAGGTAAATCATCTTGAGTGGGCCTGACTTGACTAGGTGAGCCTTAAAAGATATAAGAAGCATCAGTGAACACCTTCCTAATGAAAACTGTGATAAAGAGGGCCTTGTAACAAGGATCCAAAGAAGCTGAGAGCCTTTTCAGGCCGACATTTTATACTACACACTCTTTTTACTCTCTTATTTATCATCTTTAGAATCTGGACTTGATAGTGAGTCATTGGTCACCAAGACTGCAGACTCAATGGAGGTTTCATATAGGAAGTATTTTATTTAAATATCTTACAATATTTTTCCTTTCTTACTCATTTACTTACTCATTTTTTCTTTTAAATATTCTACTCTTTATGTTGTTACAGGTGTTCCATTTTGTACCCCTTTGCTCCCCTCCATGCGTCCCATGTCCCACTCCCATGGTCAGTCACCTTGTCGGTGTATATGTCCATGGGTCATGCATATATGTTCTTTGACTAGTCCCTTCACCTTCTTCCAGCCAGTCCCTGCCTTCTGCCTCTCCTCTGACAGCTGCTATTCTGTTCTATGTTTTTGTGCCTCTGATTCTATTTTGGTCATTCATTTGTTTTGTTCATTTGATTCCACTTGTATGTGAGATCATATGGTATTCATCTTTCACTGACTGTCTTATTCACTTAATATAATAATCTCCAAGTCCATCCATGCTGTTATAAAAGTTAAAAATTCTATTTTTACTTTTGTATAGTATTTCATTGTGTAAATGTACCACAGTTTTGTTATGTTTTTGTTTTGTTTTGTTTTGTTAGCTCATCTACTGATGGGCACTTAGGCTGTTTCCAAACCTTGGCTATGATAAATAACACTGCTATGAACATAGGGATGCATATATACTTTTGAATTGGTGTTTCAGGATTCTTAGGATATATTCCCAGAAGTGGGATTCTTGAGCCAAAAAACATAAATATCTTTCATTCTCATTGACAAAACTAAGATCAAAGCAAAACAATGCAACCTTGTTTGTAATAAAATTTGACAGAATGTGTATATACTCAGTGATATAATATCAACAGTAAATCATCAGAAAGATATTATATCCATATTATACATACACTAAAACATCCAAATAAACTACATTTCTTATAAATACGTTCATTAAAAAGACTAAATAATGAGTTGTTTAGTTAATCTCAGTGTACCAGATAGTTCAATTAGTAAAACATTTTGGTTAATTATGGTTTTATAATAGTTTGTTTATTTTCATTCCACGTGCCAAAAGGCATTAACTTAACTAATGTTTCACAACCAGTCAAATCATTTTCATTCAGTCACTTATTAGGTAGTTGCTACATTTCGAATTATACCAGGGTGAATAAAGATTCCTCCCAAACTAAATGAAATATATATTCCAGCATTGAGGGACATGTGAGAAGAATTCAGTACAATATTTGAAATATATATAATATTTTATAAAGGAGGATAGAGGAAGGCCACCTGACCCGAGCTAAGAGTTCAGGAAGTAAAAGTCCTAGAGAAGATGATGACTGACAATTGAGGTAAAGAGTAAAATGGGGGGAGAAGGGAAATTTTCCAGTGAAGGGAAAATGGGTCAGCATATTGAAAACAGGATGGCATTTTTTGAAAATATAGGGAGTTTAGGCTTGTTAAATTATAAGGCAGGAAATGGCTAAGGTAGTATGAAAAAAAAGATAGGGACCAGATGATGAATGGCTTTACATGTCACACGGTAAGGGGGACCCTACACTGTAGTGAAGGGGAAATCGTGGGAAGCATGTTAAATGGGAATACAAGGAGAGTAGTCATTAATCTTCTGAAGGTATGGTCTTATTTTCACTTTACATTAACAATTCTGATAGCAGTATACAGCTTCAATTTGATATTAAAATGCAATTTTGGCAACCTGTAAACCCTGTTATAAGGAGGAGAATCAATTGATATACACTATCATAGAAGAGAAAAAATGCTGAGAAATTTAGATGGGGTATTTAAATGTGTATTAATGATGATAAAATGAAGTGGTTAGTAAAATGGTAAATATATACATGATTTCTATGTTATGTTAGTTCAACCTTGCACATTTAGATTTACACTAGAGAATTGTGTTAAGAATGGGTAATATATTTAAATGGGAAAAGAAGAAAGACTGTCCAACTTAAGTCAACCATAACTAGTAATATATGGGAGGCATTTATACAACATAGGCTCTTGATCCGGGAGGTATCGAAGTTAAATTCTTCCTTTTATAATTTGCCACCTGTGAGACCATAGGAAAAATTTGTAAGTGTTTCAAAATTATCTTTTTCTTCATTAGAACCATTAAACATGGTTCTCCATGTTGAAACCATTAACCTAATACTTGGCAAAAATTGCAATCAATATCGGTTTGTATCTAAATATCAAAATAATTTCCAAAATGCTATTTATCCCTTAATAAGGTCAATATATTTCAAAGAAAAACCACTTATAGACTAACATCTTAAGTAAGCAAGCTTCTTGTTATTTGAGTGTATTTCAATATAGGCTACAGTTTGTATAAATTTCTATCAGAACGATTACTTTAGTATTAAATGTATTTCAAAGATGTGCTATTCCATTGTGACCTTAAAATGTTCATATGCCATAGAAAGCACCCATAAGAGCAGTTTTTCTACAGCTGTGAAGGTTGACCTGAACATGCATTGTGATCTGACCTGGCTCACACAATGAGCAAGAAAGACAGATACAGGGTGAAGGCCTGGACGGCTTCAAAGGTAATCTGCTACACTGTGGAGAGAAACATGGGGCTTGAAGGACTGGTTAATTCTGTGGGAGCTTATGTTATGCAGGTTTATGTAACTGAGTCTGCACAAAAGACAAAAATACTGATGGCTCAGCAGTCTACAGATCTGTAGGAATTGTATCTGCCTGGATAATTGCATAAGCAAAGAAAAAGATTCCTCACTCTCTGTAGTCATTGTCCATTCCCTTAAATGTCAAAAAAAGAGAGAGAAATCTATTTTTTATAAATAAAACTAATATTATTTAAAAACAGAATTTTCAAGTTTATTTTAAAATTTAACTAAAAAATTCAGATATCAGATTAATAAGTTATTGCACTTAAAATTGCAAAGTAATGGCATTTAAGTAAATAAAACAAAGACACTGAAATAGAGAACAAGGGGACAGTGACCAGAGGGGAGAGGGAAGGGAATTTAAGGAGAAAAAGGGGAGGGATTCGGAGGAACAAATAGGAAGGACACAGGGATGAGAACTAAGGGGGGTGGAAATGGGAGGGGGGTGGGGAGCAAGGGGCGGGGGGAGGCTGGGATGGGAGAAATAGACAAAAAACTGTACTTGAAAAATAACTAAATAAAATTTTTAAAAAAGAATATTTGCTTCATAGGAAAAGAACCATACAAGCAGTGTTTGGAAATAAAACTTTGGTAGTTGCAGTTATCTATTTTTGTACATATAGTGTTTGTAAAATGTAATTATATTTAAATAACTAAGGCTATTTATAAAATAGAAATCTGAAAATTCTGATATGCATAATAAGGTAAATGAGTTTAAAAGGTGGAATTATAGATGAACTGCATACAACTAGAAATAGTTCATACACATTTAGAAAATAAATGATACTGAGATTCAAGAATTAGAAATGTCAAAGGAATTATTCAAACATATAATGGCATCACATTTACAGAAGTAGTTTGAGAGTCATTAACAAAAATCATTTAGGAAAATGAGGAGAGCAAAGGGAAAGAGTAAATATTTTATTTGTTTAAAACTGATTTTTATAATGTAGAAAACCTTTGAACAATTTGATTTCCAAAAATATCTGTCATAATAATTACCACGATTCTACTGCTAAAGTGTGAGTGTGTAAGTTATCTGAGCATTTTCAGAATAACAGAAAATGACTCTAGTTTATCAAAATTACATAAAATTGAAAATCTTGTTGGGTGGGAGGCAAAACTTTTTGTGATTTCTCACTTGAGTCTGAATCATAAAAGTATATAAAGTCAAAAGAGAAAATATAAAGCTGAACAGTTTAGATATGGATCAAGGAACTACTGAATAGGTGCCTTTTGTACATATCAAAATTATGAAAACGGAGCAAATGAATAAAATAAAAGCAGTGAGCATGAAGGCTTTAATAAAATTCCAGTTTGACTTGGCATGCCATAAATGTCAGAAGGGGCATCAGCCAAAGAGAGTTTATTACCAAGGCCCTGCAGCTCAGATAAAATCTGCTAACGATTGGCCTTTGGACAAAAGTAAAGAGAGAGAAAAAATAGTAAATACAATCCCTGTTATGCCAGAGTCATAGAGTATAACAAAGTAACACAAAACTTTCTTACCTATTATTAGTTTGCAAGTGGAAATGTGGGGACAAAGAAGATCTTTGTTATTTCTCTAAAAGGTAGACACTGTCAGCCACCTGCATGCAGTTAAAAGGAAACTAATGTATAATCTAGGATGATGTAGATGGACATCCATCCCTCTTTTTATGTATTAAGAACATGTTTCTGTTTGTTAAGCTTTCCAAAAGTCAATGTTACACAGTGTGATTTTACTCCTGGGTGTAGCACTGAGAAGATGGAGAAATGAGGATTTTTGATAATTCTTCATATAAGCGTAACATAGTTTTTGTCTACCTAATGCCATAATGACTGTGAATGAAATAGAGTAGGAAAATGGCAGATGGTATGTCTCAGGAACAAAATCACCTATTTCATACTTCTGTCAAAAACCATAATAAGACAATACCAAATGTTTTCCTAGCAAATAGATGAAGAGTATATGAAGACAGGGTGAAGAAAGTCACTTTCAGCTTCTCTATGTGTGATTCTGTATTTTTGTCATTCCAATGGAAGATATTAGTAGTTACAGTTTAGCCTATAGATGAATTCAGCTACTTAATTAGAGTATACCTTCTTCTTCCTATTTTCCTTTGTATTTCTTTCTCCAGAAGGTATTATGTCAACATCAGCTCATCAATCTCTACCTGTTGTTTACTAAGAAGGATAACATTATTCGACACAAATATTTTGTTCAAACACTACTATTATAAAAATGACAGGAAAGACCTACAAGTTTCTGAGCAGAGAGCAGGTGACTTTTCAACTATGCAGTATTTATGCACAAAAAATTTACGCTCAAAAACCAAAATTTATCTTTATTTCTTCAAAATTACCTTTTGAAAAGGTGTTGCCATTCACCAAATTATCCACCACCGTTAATCCATCTTCCTTCCCAATATCACAGTGGATGCACTTACATCTCCTTATATTAGATGCTAGAAGTATTAGGATGGTCAAACAGCCTGTTTATTTTTTTCCAGAAAAATAAAAGACATGTTTTTCATTTTCGCCAATAACTTTCTCGAATTGGATACTTTGAGTATGTTGGCTATCTCTCATGTGGTTCAACACTGATCATTCTCAATTAATGTCTCGATTTGATCTCTACCCAACCTTGGAGTATCATCCCATGAGAAATCTCCAGCAGGAAATTTCACAAACCACTTTTGACACATTTAACTCGTCACGGAAACTTCTCCACACATGGCACAATTTTTTTCTGCGTGTTTCAGTTGTGTTTTCTCCTTTCTTAAAATAATAAGGCATAAAATGCCAAAAGGTTGTGCATTTTCTTCCATCTTCAATATTAAAGTGGCTACATAAAAATCCACCAATTTTGGTAAGTTATGTTTTTTAATGCCCACTGATATGACAGCTTTCACAATGACATCTGACAAAGTTGTTTTGAATAAAGTTAGAGACAACTAAGCACTACTAGAGTCATCGTATGAAAAAAAATGAACTTTTTGGCCAAGCCAATAGCTTCACAGGCAATGTCTGAACCACATATAATAATGTCCATAACCATCCCATTTGGATTCCCATGATAGAAAATTAAGTTCTTATTGCATTTTACTTAACACAATTTTTGAAAACATTCTTAATACAGTTGTCTGCCCTTATCCAATACCCTCAGTGGATTCCTGATGCTACAGATGGCACCGAGCCCTGGATATAGCATGTTTTTCTATACATTCACACATATAATAAAGTTAAAATTGTCAATCAGGCACAGTAAAAGATTAACAAGAATTACTACTAATAAAATAAAACAATTAAAACAACGAACTCTAACAAAAGTTATGTGAAAGTTGTTTCTTTCTCAAAATGTTGCGCCCTCCTTCTCCTGATGACCTGAGGTGAGAAAATGTCTGCATGAGTTGATGAAGTGAGACGGGTGAGACATCGTTAAGTGAAATGAAGTTACTTTAACCCAAGCACCACAACACCCCTAGTGATGGCCTAATAACCCAGAGGCTGCTGAGTGACCAAGGGGCCGATAGCATGCACGACGTGGAGATACTGGACAAAAGGAAAATTCCAAAACATGTAGTGTGAGTTTATACAAATTCTACACTGTTTTTGTGTCAAATGAAACTGAATAAACCTGCCCTGGCTGGTGTGGCTCAGTGGATGGAGCAATGACCTGAGAACCAAAGCGTCACCAGTTTGATTCCCAGTCAGAGCATGTGCCTGGGTTGCAGGCCAAGTCCCTGGCTGGGGGTTATGACAGGCAACTACACATCAATGTTTTTCTCCCTCTCTCCCTCTTTTCCCTTTTCTCTCAAAAATAAATAAATAAAATATTTCTTTTAAAAACCTGAATAAACCTATTCTATCTGTCATAGTTAGCCAATTGTGTTCCACTATATCAATATTCTGGTGGTAATCCCTAAATTCCAAAGATTTCTTAAAACATCTGGTAGAGTTGGAAGTAATTATATGTCAGTTTCAATTTCTGTACATCCTGGATTGATAGCTAAATCTTGGAATTGGTAAATGCCTAACCTTCACATTGAAACTGTATAAAATCTTTAATGATTAGGCTTAGCTAACCAATTAACAATAGTAACACTGAGAATACGAAAGGAGGAAAAATAATGAAAGACCAGTGTCCTTTATTTTGAGAACCCATTTTGACAAAATAATAAATGAATTCAAATATAACAATACTATTTTTACTTTTCCTAGAATTTTTGTGAATTTAAAGCCCAATCACAATTGATGCTTGATAAATTTAATAAATATTATCCATTTCACAGTTAAAGGCATAAGATAAAATGCCTTTAAGAATGATAGCACCATGAAATAAGTTAACTTGAAGACATCATCAAAGACTGTATGGAAATCAAATGGGTGGAATGTAATTTGAGAAAATTGGAGACTTTTTCACCCTTGAAATGTAAAGAAAGGTGAAAAGGGATAGGAGATAAGGGAAGCTGACGATACTTAATTGATAGTGCACACTTTTACCCAGAAATGGTTTTCTTCTTTTGGGCACTTGTGTCTTCATGTCCTTGTGTTGGTGTTCTGGAGAAGGGTGATTTTTATGTCCATGTGTTTATGATTATAGAACATGTCTAGCAAGAGTTTAGAAGTAAAGGACGTGTCTAATTCATTCCATCTTTGTCCTTAACTTACACACATTTGTCAAGTAGTTGACATGTGATGAAAGAATCATACACAGAGATATACCACAAGTGCAAATGAACAAGGTTCTAACAAATTTATTCATTAATTTATTCACCAATCAGTTGTTTAACAAGTACATGTTTTGTTCTCCTCTGCAGAAGAACTAGAGATAGAATGCTGAGTTAAAATGACATGTTTAATGATTTTGCAGAATTTAATGGAGGAGGCAATTATAATAAACCAGCCACATACCCACTGCAGATTTATAATTCCAGTCTGTAATTATTGCTATGAAGAGAAAATAGATAATGAAAGAGTTCATCAATGGGCCTGATTTAGGCCAGTAGGCCATGGACCACAGAGGCTTACCCAGAGAACTGAAGTTTCAGCTGATATTTGAAAGATCAGAAGTTATTTCTTTTATCTCTAAAATAGGTAAGAGCTGAGCATGCAGAAGTTTAATACCAGGATTTCTTTTCAGAATCTGGGGAGATTAAAATTAATTTATTCCAGTGCAATATGGGAAAGCTAGGGCACTGGTGCCCTGGATACATGCAGGATTAATTTCTTTGGGAGGTCTGCTACAAGTACATTAGAGAGGATTTATCTTTCCTTCTTTTCTTCTTCTTTTATATGTTTTGTTCTCCCTATGGCCTAGTTCCTAAGACTTGCACCTAATCACCCGTCTTTGACTGTTATCCCAATATGGATGACTCTTAAATCTTTCATTTCAGCCCAAACCAATCTCTGTGATTTCACACTTAAATTTACAACCGACTGATGGGTTTTTTTTTGGTACTAAAAATACTTTAATCTTTCCTTATATATACTACGTACATTTTTTAAAAAGTTTCTCATTTCTTCCTCCTTCCCTAACCAGGATAGTTATCTTAAAGATCTGATTCTAAAAAATTTAGGATATTATTGTTATTTTTCATGATCATTCCTTCCTTCCTTCATTCATTCCATGTATCTCTCCCCTGCAGATATGATATGTATGTACATAGTCAAGTGTGTCATTTCCTCGACTCATGTTAGGCTTTTTTTAAATCTATTTGTCTCAGCCTAAACTATGATACAATTTTGTTGTTAATTTTTTGTTTTTAGTTGACTTTCACAAGAACAAAATTATACCAAGTTTATTCCTTTAATATTTATTCAGTCTCTTGGGTGTGGCTCTAATTCTTCCATTTTCTTTTAGTTTAAAATTATATGAATATACTGCAGCTATGCTCTCTATTCTAAAATTGTTGGATCTTTGATACACTTTCACTTCATGGCTATCAAAAACCATATCAAAACTGTTATTTTTGTAAGTTTCTTGGTGTTTACATGATGGACATGCTTTATCTGTGCAGTCCAAAATAATAGCCAACTAGTCGTATATGGATAAATAGCCCTTGAAATGTGGTTAATTTAGCTGAATAATTATTTTTTTAGTTTAATTTTATTTATTTCTGAATAAATTGCCACACGTAGCTGTTGGCTAACATTGGACAGTGCAGGTTGTGGCATATACCTATGAATGGAATTTCTGGGTCATGAGTATGTATGTGTGTGCATGTTCAAATTTTCTACATAATGTCACATGCTCTTTCAAAATAATTGCAAAAATCCCACAATGGTGTAGGAATTTCTTTAGTTAGCATCTTGCCAACACTTGGCATTGACAGGCTTTACATTTTTCTCACTTTGATGAATGTAAAATGGTATTCCATTAAAGGTTTAGTTTGTATTTTTGACTATTAATAAATTGAATATATCTTCATATTGTTATTGACTTTTGTAGGTGTGGGTGTGCACGACCATGTGTCTGTGCCCATGCACGTGGTTTGTCTGTTAAATATTTTGTGTATCTTTCCCTTTGGTTGTCTACCTTTTTCTCTATAAAGGCAGGTGTTCCTATACATTCTAGATATTAATTCTTCTTTTTTTTTAGGGAAATGGAAACCTGTTAAAATGCTATTTCCCCCTCTTTTTGGATAATTTTCTCATCTTCATATCTGTATTTAGTGAATAAACATTATTTTAACATAGGCAAGTGTTTCAATATGTCTAATAACTAAATATATATTTATATTGATTTTCCTCAGATCTCCAAACACTATTAATTTGTATATGCTCCCAGAAGTCCAGTCAATGTCATGTCAACATACCCTCATTTCTCATTTGAACTGTCCTCCATGAATTG
Organism: Artibeus jamaicensis; assembly: GCF_021234435.1. Taxonomy (NCBI): domain Eukaryota; kingdom Metazoa; phylum Chordata; class Mammalia; order Chiroptera; family Phyllostomidae; genus Artibeus; species Artibeus jamaicensis. Next base: position 7,376,262 of record NW_026521954.1, read on the forward strand.
AATACCCTCATTATTCCCTCCCTTCTACACACACTCTCTCTCTCTCTCTCTCAACCAACACTCTCATTATCTGTGGGGAATGCCTCATTATGCTGACTGAAGCACTTGGGCAAAATTTAAAGCCCACAGAACTAGACTAAATACTCTCTGGCTCTGGGATTTACTACAACCAGGAAATACAAGACTTACCAGTCTTAAGCACACTTATTGGTTAATAAGTCTGTGAGTCTTGTATTGTATCTCTCTGAAACTTATTTTCCAAATTTATGTGACCCATGTTAATTCCACTGTCTTCTGAAAGAGGGCCTCCTCTAATCGAGAACATCTACTCGATCTGAACAGATAAGTCATGGCCTTAGAATGGCTGAAATGTTATTATCCTCTAACCATTATCAACTGGGAATACTTTTGGTTATTGCTTAGTAAATATTCATTCATTTCCCCCTTCCATGGAGCATAGAGTGTACATCCTCATCCCATTAGCATTGAGACTGGCTATAAGACTTGCTTTGACTAATGCAATCTCAACACAAATGTTCAAAGCAGAACAATTAAATAGTTTTGTTATCTGGGTTTATATTGTGAGAAACTTATGTAGGAGGTAACTATTTCCCCTTCAGTCTAGAACACAAAAGGAACTCACAACATAACCACATCCAAGGGGAGACAGACCAATCCAAGGTCAACTAAACAACAATCGACCAGTAGACTCCTAAGCATAAGAATGAATGATTGCATTGGAAAGCACTGAGTTTTTTTTATTGATTATGCCATTACAGTTGTTCTATTCCCCCCTTCATTTCCCTCCACCCTACCCCCCCGTCCACACCATTACCCCCCTTTAGTTTATGACCATGTGTCTCAAGTTCTTTAGATTCTATATTTCCCATACTATTCTTGCCCCCCATCTATTTTCTATCTACTGTCTATGCTACTTATTTTCTGTACCTTCTCCCCCCTTCTCCTTCTCCCACTGAGATTTGAAATGGTTTGTTATACAGCATTACTGTGACATCAACTGTGTTAGTTAGAATGTGGCAACTTGCCTGGCCATAGTTTCCCCAGGTCAGGCATTTCTGAGTGACTCTATAGATTGTCTTTCTCAAAGTGGCTGGGTTCATCTAATATAAGGGTCTAAATAGAACAAAAAATGGAAAAAAGAGGAAATCACTGCTATATTGCTTCCTGCTGCCTGCTTAAGTGGGGACGTCATCTTTTGCCCTCAAAATAGGATTTAAAAGATGAGCCCTCTGTTTCTCTGGCTTCAGACTCAAGCTGAAGTACACCGCTGGACTTCCTAGGTCTCCAGCTTGCAGATGGCAGATCATGGGATTTCTTACTCTCTATAAACACATACATGCTTTTAATATAAATAGTTTTGCATGTATCTTACTGATTCTGTTGCTCTAGAGCCTAAGACATCTGCCCTGATGTAGAATATTTATGTGTGATAAGTTTTGGATCCTTATTATCTATATTCTTTTATCACATTATTTTGATCTATTCTTCTTTGAGCACTGACCTCTCCCACAGGCCTTCTATTATATACACGCATATATAATTTTTATAATTATGTATACATAATTTTATATATTGTTCATTATAGAAACCTCCTGAAGATGAAGATGCTTCATAAAGATGAAGATGTTTTAGAAGAAAGATAAAAACAAGTTTTGTGAACATACTACTTCAAAAATAGCACAACAAATTCTTCCATAATATAAAATATATAATCAAAGCCAGTACAAAACATCTATTATTTTTAATAGATCTAATACTATAACCTGACTTTGTAGAATATTTCTACACTGGGGACACTATCTCATTAATCCAGATTTTAATTTAATTTTGTACTTGTTTGTTATCTAGTGACTTAGTTGATTTTATGTTTTTTTAAAATCTGATTTTCTATAAATGACTTTTATAATGACTAACTCTTTTCTGAGGCATTCTAACTTGAATTCTTTCTCCAGATTTGCTCAGATGTAATATGCATACTAAATTCAACTGTTCCATTTATGTAATATAATTTTTCTAGTCACTTGCTCCTTTATTGACTTCCTATCTTAACTTTAAGAAACAGTCCTCAATAACGTTTAAAGAGTGGTTTCCTCTTCTTTTCCCAGAGGGAAAACTTCTCTGATTTGAGAGCTTCCTTTTTTCCTATTAGAGTTCTCTGAGCCCTAATATTCCTCACACATTTTGTCATGAGTAAAATATCTTTCTGTTCCTAGCTTTGCATTTTGAAGCATTGATTCTAGATAGATTGATCTGGTACCATTCCTCTTTTCTTTCCCATGAGACTATTTTGATCCTCAAATTCGCAAAGTAGCTTCCTGCTTTTCTCCATCTTTGATATTACTCTGGCATTCTCACTGTTATTTCTAAAGCTAAGATTTTCTATTATGCTACAGTTCTCTGTTCAAGAAATTGTAAAAAGTAATTTTTGTAGTAGAACATCTGGCATAATAACATCTTAGAAGTGGTATTTGCCCTGGGTGGTGTGACTCAGTGGATTGAGTGTTGGCCTGTGAACCAAAGAGTCACTGGTTCAATTCCCAGTCAGGGAACATGCCTGGTGTGTGGGCTGGGTCCCTAGTGGGAGGCCCACAGGAGGCAACCACACACTGGTGTTTCTCTCCCTCACTTTCTCCCTCCTGTCCCCTTTAAAAATAAATAAATACAATTTTTAAAGAAAATTAAGTATTATCTGTGTGTTCTATTGCAATTTACTTAATATTCTATTTCACAGTATTCCATCAGTTAAATGGACATAGTAATAGTGTTTAATTCATGAATTTTTTCTGGGAAAAATGTAATATTTTATGTACATCACTTAAAACAGGACATTTGAAATATTTGTCCAAGTATTGTTAATTCAGATATTGTGAAGAGTAAATGAGATATTTCATGTAAAGCATTCATAATAGAACCTGGCCCATTAAAGACACTCTCTGAATATTAATTTTTCTTACTGTTATATCTATTCTATATGTCATTATAATTAAATATACAATGTCTGCCACTCAAGGTCTATAACCACTTTTAGGTATTTGTTTTCAAAGCTGAGACATGTCAGTAAAAAACTTTACTTAAAATAATAAGCACACCCATATTCAACTTTATCTTTCCCTCTCAAGTTTGTTTCTTAGTATGTTGTTAATGTGTGATCCAAATTATTAATTACTAGTTCTTTTCTGGAGATATAATGGACATACAACATTACATTAGTTTCAAGTGTATAACATAATGACAATATTCGTATTCACTGTAAAATGATCACCACAAGTCTAGTTACCATCTATTACCAGATTTACATTTTTTCTTTTGACTCACAGTCTCTTCTAATTAATATATATATATAAACAATGAAGGGAGATAACACTCAAACTATTGGCTTTATTATTTCACAGGCAAGATTTTACAGCCCCTAAACTACAGTGTTTCTTAAAACAGTCAAGAATCAAAGCATGTTAAAATATTTTTATCAAATCTAAAACCTTTATTCAACCAAGAGAGATAGTATCATTTAAAAACCTATTCTATTTTTTATTATTTTTTTTACAGAACAGCCAACTGACGGGTCATATAAATTATATTACCTACCCATGTAAGGCTGACAAGGGGCAGATTTTTCTAGTCAAGGTGATTATTGTCAGTGCTGAAACACACATTTTCAGCTGGCACCCCAAATACAAGATAAGCCAGATATGAAATCTAGATATTAGTAATGCACAATTTTTAAATTAAAGGCCCAACTACAAACAGTATAAATATTACAAGTTACACCCATTTTTGTTGGCTTTATGCACAGCATTGCTGGCTATAATGGATTTATTTGATTTCATATAACATCTTATTCCCCTTTTGTACCAATTAATTCCAAAACCTAGTATAATGTTTTTTCAATAAAGGATTTGATAGACATTGAAAGCATGAACACATGAAAAATATGAATGGATGAATATTCAAAAGTATGCAGAGTAAATCCTCAAATATCAGGCTTTACTTTCATTTCTATAAATCTGTAGAAAAATATTTCTCAAAATCTTTGATTTCTATCTTTAAGAAGTTAGACTGACATCAAATTTTAAGGTATTTCTAAAATTAAGTTATATCACAGAATTCTAATTACATTTATATTTGGTCTAAAAAATTAAATGAATAGCCAAGATTACTTTTTATGTTTCTGCCTATATGATGAACATAGCTATTGTTCTCTTTACTTACATATCTGCTCAGTGTTCCTCCTTCGGTGGTTTGAATGCTGGATGTGTGTGTGGTTCTAAGGAACGTTGCATTTCTCATGATATCAACCTTTGATTATAATCTACAAGTGCCAATATGTGAAATTGGCATATGTGTAACAGAATAACACTGTTTTAAAGAAGAAATTTTATTTGAGACAAAATAAGTGAAAACTCTTTTCAAATGGGAACAGTAACTGGTAAATAATGGTTAATAGAACATATGGAATACATTTGAAGTTATATTAACATACATTAATTTGGCTACCATTTTTCCTTTCTAACTAATTGAATGGAATTTGACAGATAAATACAAAAGTATCAACAGAGTAATGTTATGCAATGTAATCAGAAAATAAGAATTTTTACAATTTACAAAAGTTTACTGTGCCGTGGCTGGATATTCAGTTCATTAGAATGTCATCTGTATATGCCAAGGTTGCAAGCTTGACCCCCAGTCAGGGCACATACAAGAATCAAACAATGGATGCATGGCTAAGTGGAACAAAAAGTCAATATTTCTCTCTCTCCCTCTCGCTTTCTCTCTCCTTATCTTTCTCTAAAATCAATACATTAAAAAAAGAAAGTTCACTTACACAAGTTATGTTTGACTGTGTTTATTGCTCAAAAGGACATTTAAAAAATATTTTGCTCAATTACAGTTGTCCTAATTTTTCAAACATTTTGAACAAAATACTTGTTTTTGTTTTTGTTTAATTAATTTTATTTAGTTATTTTTCAAGTACAGTTTTTTTGTCTGTTTCTCCCAGCCCAGCCCCCCCCCCGCCCCACCTCCCCACCTTCCTCCCATTCCCCCCCCCCCAGTCCTCATCCCTGTGTCCTTCCTATTTGTTCTTCAAAATCCCTCCCCGTTTTTCCCCTTAACTTCCCTTCCCTCTCCCCTCTGGTCACTGTCCCATTGTTCTCTATTTCAGTGTCTTTGTTTTTTTTTTATTTGAATCAGTATCTCCTATAAAAATTCTACTAACTAAAACTACTTGTATGATAATTTTTAATAATTTCAACACAGATACAAGCCCCTTTTATTACTTCTTCCTTTAAAAATTGCATTTTTTCTATATTTCAAGGACATCTAAAATACCTGAGGATGATAGATGGAAATTGTATTATCAATGTATAGCAATCTAATTTTTAACAAAATGACCTATAAATTTTTAAGTGTTTATGAGGACAGCTGTTTTATTTTTATTGCCTTTGTGTGATTCACCTCAGTGTTATAGGCCATGCAAGTCATAGTTGCATGAATAAAGAAGTAAATTCCTCATTTTTAGTTTCAATATAATAAAGGTATCCCCAATACTTTTTAAAGTTATTAGGTGGTATTAATTTTAACATCATTTAGAAAATAAAGTGCATAATATCTAAATGCATCATTTATGCAGTGAAAAAGAACACTGAGGGGAAGAAATTTCCAAAAACCTTTACAAATCATGGTTATTTTTAACTTCATACTGTTTTCCTTTTTATGATCTGTACTTTTGGAGTTTTAATGGCTATGTACACAATGGAAGAATACAACATTGTGGTTGATTATAATGCTTGACTATCTGCGCTGTGTACAATAATGTTTCTCTAGTGGATAGCAATATAGATTCCATCATCTTATTACACATATAACCACTATCACTATGATTCATATTTATAGTCTCTTAAGTGAGTTGCATAGAGACCAATGTCTCAAATATTCTACAGCGTTCGGCCTAGTGCAATTTATGTACTGGGGTTCAAAGAATATTTATTGAATGAGTAATTTACTAAATAAATTATATCAAACTGTTTTGGCATTTTTATTAATTGATTGTTTAATTTACTTTTGTATTTATTCATATGTTCATTTTCAGAGTCAGGAATAAGCAGTACTATGAACTGTACGAGGGAAACATTTACTCCTTTGTCACAAATTAAATTCTTCAGTTGTTTTGGAACACATGAAGTTATTACTTCTTTAGCACACTTTGTGCATTTATATTCTAAACTCTATATTTATTCTTCAGAGGTCTTTTATGTCTCTATTAAAGACATAAAAGACTCTATAGCCCCTTCAACACTATTGATGTACAAGATCTTACAGAAAAAAAGAAAGATCACGTTAAGAGATGCTAAAGTTCCAAGCTCAAAGGGATTAGTTCTGGCAGAGAATTCTATTGCTCTGTGGCCCCAAACTACCCTCACATTCAAGGCATGGTAGAATAAAAGGGAAGAAATATGCAGAATATGAAATAATGATTAACCCACTAAGAAGGCAGTATTTAACATCTAAACAAGTGAAATTGAATTGTGTTCAGAGATGTAGATGGGGCAGAAACATAGTATAAACTGAGGTAGTTCTCAGGAATCAGCTACAGAAGTCTCAATTTTCGACCTTGTTAATCTCTGTTATTAAGGGTCATTTATTTGAAACTCAATTTCTTCCTTTCTCAAATGGAATAAATGATAGTAGTTGACTCTGAAGGTTTGTTGATTTTTCATTTTTTATTGTCATTTTTAATTTTTAATAGAATTGTATAAAGTGTTGCATTATAATAAATAATTTATTATTGAAATGGTTTTTGTTTAAATAAACGCTTTACTATTATGCAGTAAATCTCACAGAAATCCTCATTTTAAATTATATATAAGCATACACCCCGTGACCATCAGCTGAAGAGTTTTGCAATCATGCAGACATGGTTGAATCTTTGCAATGGTGCAGCATAGGAAATGGGATAAAAACTAAAATAGGCAACAGAACCATATTTTCAAGCTCAACTTGATTATAAATAACTTTGTTGTCATGTTATTTGAACTAGTTAGTGAATGTTTCTAAATGTCATGTTTTAAATGAAAAAAAAGGCCTTTGGCCCCAGATAATGTCTGATGACATAAGTATTTTCCAAATGCTAGACTTTGTAAACATTTTCCTTGGGACAATTTCCCGTGATGTCACTTGACATAACAAGTGACATACAGCATTGTGCTGCTCCCATGAGTCCAGGACTGTGCACAAACTGTAAGCTTGTGTTTGATTGGAACACAAGCAGAATGCAGACTCTCCTACTCATTCAAAAGTTCACCTTGGTGAGGTCCATTCTGCTCTTTCATATTGCTTTCTGCTTCACTCACCAAGAAGTTATTCATCTTTCTGGCCATGAAGACGAGACAAAGTTTGAAATATTCCCTTATAATGGCTCTCCATGTTGTTTGTTTCTGTCTCTGACAAAATCAGACCTGACATTTTAGCAAAAATACCAAGTTTTAGGACATCTATAGCATAATGTATATGAAGTTCTACATTGTTTCTTTGAATACAGGTGTACCTTGAAGATAGTGAGAGTTCGGCCCCAGAACACTGGAGTAAAACAAAAGTTAATCTTTTTGCTGGTAGAGGGTCTTGCCTTAGATTTTTAAACAATGCAACATCTTCAAAGCACAATAAAGCAAAGTACAGTAAAATGAGTTATACCTGTATACTTATTTCGTAATGAGAAACTTAATTGCTTGTTGCCTTTTTTTACAAAAATGTTAAAAACTGGAGTTGTTGTAATTTCTCAAAAGTGGTGCTAAAGCTTTTTCTAGACACAGCTAAAACAAGGAACATAAAATGTGTTCTAAATAATTTTAAGGTGAAATAGAAGCATGTACACTTCTAAATAAATCTGTGTGTATATATGTATGTATATAGAGATATATGCATTTATTTTTGAATATGTACATTCATATCATGATAGTTTTGCTCAAATTCAAGCAACAGGAATATGTTTAACTTACCTCTACTAATGTGGACATTTTATTATAAAATTGTTCATGAAAATAACACATGCAAGAACATGCTCAATTAATAAAATGAAAGCATCAATGTAAAGCAAGTGAAATGTAATCTGTGATATTGTACCCAGTCCCTCAGCACATGTATAACTCATGACTCAGCTCATGCAATTTAATCATGGTGCCTACTGTATCTATTTCTCATTCTCCTGCTCTTTCTTTTGTTTATGTCATTTTTGCCTTTACACTCCTCTGCATTCTTGGTTTTGACTGTGAAATGTTTTTCTCTAAGTGCTTTTGCAACACATATTTTTTTCCTCTTAACTTCCTGCAAAAATTTCTCATATATCTCATATTCTCCAAAAAAGAAATTTGACTGTGTAGGTAAACAGAATTTTAACATGAGTCTTCCTCATGAAGCCACTAGTCTCTCTTTGGTTTAACATAACTTTTGGTCAGGCAGAAATCCTTTTGGTCATGAAACCCAAGTCATGGCTACCCACATTCAAGGGCACGTGGCTAGAGAGGGAGATGCTGGTATAATAAGAACTCAGAGGGTCATTTATAATACCATGCTCACCCAAAATCTGTTTTAATAAAAATTACAAATAATTATTTTAAAATTATATGCACAAACATATATGAACATATACATAAATATATACATAATATAAAATTATTTGTGTATTTGATGTAATTATAATTATTGATGGCATGTATTTGCATTTAATCAATTTATAGCACTGTATTTCATAAAATAGATAGATAGAAGGTAGATATATAGATAAAAGAGGATAAATTAAGATGGCAGTGTTCTTTTAAAATAGTGTCCATGTAATATTTAATTTTCTATACTCAGCATATATCTAATTATCTTCAACAGAGTTCTTGAAAAGTTGAACTTGACATATTTTTTAGGGTTTGATTTTAATTTCATTTATTTACTTGTTTCAAAAGTCATCATTATATTAAACAGTCACTATGGCGAAATGTTGTCATGCTTTATGTATCAAAGGATAATATATTCCTTTTTAAACTAAGGTTTACATTTCAATGAGGACCTGAAAATATGTTAGCAAATACACTATGAACAGCAAACTAATTTCTTAGCAATCCCTTATTTGATAAGCACTGTCTGTCTTACTCATCTTTATAAGCTGTATTCTTCTCAGCCCACCTTTCTACCTGTCCCAGAACATTTTTAAAACAAGATTAATCACTACAATTTACATAATTGAGCAAGTCAGCAGTAATATTAATCCATCTTTTAAAGAACATTTTCTAAACTACTAAATCAACCAGGATTTATTTAGAGTGCCTACTTAAAATGTCCCAGAAAATGATTAGGAAATAGTTTACTAATCCTCACTTCGATGTTTCCCTGTTGGTTTCGATTATACTACCTGTGGACATGCTACTTATTCTGTTGGCCTTTTTATTTGTAATTACTTAGCAGCACAAGTGATCAGTACATTTGCTTTAAACTATATGTTAAACTATTTCTTAAAACCATATCTTAAACCAGCTGTCATACACTAATAATAGCTTCTATTTAAAGCATAACCACCAAATTTAGGGCTATTATTTTGTCGTATGCATGTTTAAATATATTTCCTCAATTAAGAGCATATGTATCATATATTTAAGTGAAGTAATTCACACATGGCAAGCTTCTGAATTCATAGAAATTGGGCCTAATCTCAGTTGAATTGCTCAATGAGAACTGGGTGAATTTGGACAATTTGTTTAATGTTTGGTCCTTCTATTTTTTATGTAAATGTGAATAATAATAATAAATAATAATAACATTCATTGTGATAATGCGTGTACATTTCTTTATGCAATTCTTGTTAGATGTTTAGTTGATGTGAGCTCCTTAATGTGAGACAGGTCAGACAAAAGTAAAAACACTTATTTTTTATGCCCATCTCCCAGGACATATCCCTGGCTGTCATTTTCTCTGACCCATGGGCTACAAGTGTTCTCTGCTGCTAAGACATAAATGCCAAAATAGGAAGTAAAAAAATTAGAATAATCATGTGAGTGTTAACTTGAAATAGGAAGAGATAATAAAGCTTGTAGTTTTCTGGACCAAAGTTTTTGCATAAAATGTTCTTTTCCAGGCCATCTATATTCTACAGGAAAATACCTTAAGAGTTCAGGGACCTAGAAGAATTCAAAAAACGTTCTTAGTATACAGCTTTATTGCTTGTTAGTTTTCCAGTACACTTGGCCAATTGAAGAAACTACAAGTTAATATGTTGCATTTAAGTTTAATACAGTAAATATATTCATTGAGACTAATAGTAGGAGGCAGTAATTTGCTCTAGACATCTTTTAGTATCATGAAAGAGGGAATCTTTAATATTCAGAATATTTCTGAGGCATTTTTTAGACATTGCTATGTTTAAATATTATGTAGTTACAATTAAGTAAATTATGTTTATAAAGTGTATTAAGTACCCAATACTCATTGCCCAATTATTTAACCATATTTTCCTCTTATTTGTGCTCTTGCATTTACATATCTTGCATTTCTGCAGTTCTGTGCTACTATTAATACATGTCTTTTCTCAACTCTGTGTTAGGTATCACTGCATTTGAAGTTTGAAGTCAGCTGTGGTAGGAATACACACATACACACTGATAATGGAAATTTGCAAACACTACAAATCAGAGCTTGATTTTTATTTTTAAATTGCCTAGATTTAAGAAAAATGGAAAATGTTAATAATGGAGAATAAATTTAAGAGTGTTGGATCTTTAGGTATTAACATTATCAGTACATTTCTCACACAGTAATTGATCACTAAGATATACTGTGAGACCTGAATTCTTGTCCTTATTTGCATCTAATTCTGAAAACTTATCCCTGCTCCACAATTGCCTGTAGTAATGGCTAGTTTCAGTTACAAAATCATCCTAGTTCAATTTCTTTTGACAATATCTGCTTCCCTTGCTCTTTTAGAGATGTTCTTGCCATTAGCATTTCAAAATAGGGTTATTGTATGCTAATTTTTATTTAAGTGTCTGTTTCCTGAGACACTCAAACTAAGACTATTGGTGTCTGCAGTAATTTAAAGAAGCAAATTATAAAAATGAGATTTTGTGGCAGGCTGTTAATGATGACCCTGTCCTCGATGGTAAGTGGATATGGGTAACTCCAGGTGTCTTGTTGTGGGCAGAATGTTGACATTGTGACTGTGGATGAACTGGGGTGAGATACCTGTGTAATTGTGTGCATTATCAGGTGCCACCATCTTGGAGCATTGACCAGTACAAGGGGATTAGTGATTACGAGGCCTATGTAGCAAAATGTCTGTTGTTGAGAGACTCATCAGATAAAGACAATGAAAGGCTGAAAAAAGATAATTATCCATTTGTAGCCAAACACGAACAACAGAGGTCTTAGATAATCATCTCTTTCAGCAAGAAGGCAGAACAAAAATGCAAATAAGTCCTAGGATTTAGTTTAAAGACTAGCAGAATGTCAAGTCTGTTTAATTTCTTAAGTCTAGCAAATCTGCTATGCCAAGAATAGATGTTTTATAGGGAAAAATAAAAACTGTAAGAGTTGATATAGGGGCATAAGAATCAAGGAACCGAAAAATCATGAATTTTTAAATTTCCCAGAATACTCCAGGTTTACCAAAGGGACCATCTCTCTTCTACTTTGCACCCCCTTTACAGAAATACAATGTAAAGATTCTATTTTAAAATACAACATGCACTACCCCATCCCCACCTGTCCTCCTGGGTGCCAGAGAAAAAATTGGGATCGAGACAACATATTCTGGATGCACAAGTGCTCAGTGTGATAAAGAAGGAAGGGCCATAGGCTGAAGAAACAGCAATAACTAGTCAAATGTTCTGGCAAGAACTACCAGACCATATATGAGACTGGGTCCCAACGCTGCTAGGAGGCAATATAAAATTGGAGAAGTTCTTCAATATTCTACCACTCTATTAGAACGCAGGATTTAACACCCTGACAAGCATTCTGAAAGCTATGCTAACATGTTACTAGGAAGCTTGGAGAAGCAAAAGTCCACAGTAAAATTGATAAGGCAGAAATCCATGGCAGATGGTAGAAGAAAATATCATAAGGCTCAGAAAGGTGAGAATATTAGAATAAATAAACCAGTAAAACCCACCTACGGACTCTGTCTGATGGGGGGACTGAGAGGAAATTCTGTTCGCTCAAGCAGTAAAGAATGTTGTTTAAAAATAGTGCTGGCATCTCTTATATGTCTGTTTTATCTTCAGAAATTGTCTTGTCATTTCTGGGTTTTTTAAAATTTCTTTTCTTTCCCTTATAATCAAATTAATTGATGTGACGTTGTGTCATAAGATTATACAGGTTTCAAGTGTAAAATGTTATGATACGTCATCTGTACATTGCACGGTGGGCTCACCACCCGAAGTCTGGTCTCCTTCGGTCAGCACATATGGGACCCACCGTCATCTTCTCCAGTGTCCCTGCACCCTACCCCTCTGACCACCGCCATGCTGTCATCTGTGCTTATGAGCTTGTTCTGTTTGTGTCTGGCTTTATATCCCACCTATAAGCAAAATCATGTGTTTTGTTCTTTTCCATATGACTTATTTCACTGAGACTGATGCTCTCAAGATCCATCCGTGTTGTTGCCCGTGGCAGCATTTCATCTTTTCTATGGCTGAGCAGTATTTCACTGTAAATATGTGCCGTGTCTTCTTTAGTCAATCATCCAACGGCACCATAGGGGTTCCTCCAAAAATGAGAGATAGTGTTGCCATGTGACCCAGCAATCCTTCGTTTGGGTCTTTACCTGAATCTTGAAAACATTTATTCATAAAGATATATAGATTTTTTCTTCTTTTTTTCCAGTGTGGGGAGTTTCTATTGACCAGTCTTTAGGCTCATTGATTCTTTTCTCTGCTATCATTTTTGTTATTTTTTCATTTTTCTTTGTTTTTGTTGAACTTAAATTCTCTATCTCTTTGCTTATATCACCAGTCCGTTTTGTTATGTTGTCTACTTTTTCTGTTAGAGTCCTTAATGTTAATTGTAGTTATTTTAAAACACTTATCTGAGAATTCCAAAAGCTATCTTATGTGTGTCTAAATTTGATTCCTGCTTTGCTTCTTCAAGCTGTGTTTTTTCCCTTGCATTATAACATTACTTACAGTTTTTGTTAATAATTAGTCATAATGTATTTGGTAATAGGACTGAAGATGTAGAGGAAAACACACTCCAGGACATGTCCTCCACTTTCAGTTCTTACAATACTGCTTCACTCCTGACACCAGGTTCCCTGCACATTAAACAATTCTACTACACCAGTTGATGTCCTACAATTTAACTCGATTCTAACACCATCTACCTGGAGATAACATCAGATCACATTAGGCTCCCTGCCTCCACTGCAGATGCAAATCACAAATACAAGTTGTTGCCTGTGTTTTGTTTTTAACAGATTTTATTCACTTAATTTTTAAACAGAAGGAAAGGGAGGGAGAAAGAGAGGGAGAGAAACATCAATGTGTGCTTGCCTCTTGCATGCCCACTACTGGGGACCTGGCCAGTAACCCAGGCATGTGCCAGACTGGGAATTGAATCAGTGACCAGGCCAGCACTCAATCCACTGAGCCACCGCAGCCAGGGCAAAGTTGTCACCTGTGCTTCTGATTGAATCAGGCTTCCACGCCCTCCCTCTGTGAGTTTAATTAATTTGCCACAGTGGCTTACAGAATTGAGGAAAACAATCCACTTACTAGATTACTAGTATGTTACACAGGATTTAAGAGGGTACAAAATAATTGCCAGATGAAGAAGGGAGGAACACACAACTTTCATGCTCCTTCCAGAAGCATCACCCTCTCTCTCTCCACAACATTTTCACAGACTTGGATGCTCTCTGAATCTGGTCAGTTTGGGATTTTATGTAGGTTTCATTGTGCAAGCATGCTTAATTCATTAATTAGTCATTGGTGATTGTTTTAACCTCCATTTTCTCTCCTGTCCCGAAGTCAGGAAGTAGGACTGAAAGCTCCAACCCTCTTAATCTTGATTGGTTTCCAGCAACCAGCCCCATCCTTAAGGGCTTTCATAAATTCTTCTATTAACATAAACTAAGGTGTGGCTGAAAGGGAATTATCATGAATGACCAGACACCTGTTTTATCTTTTTGGCTCTGGAGATATGTGAGGAACAAATGACAAAAGACCAACTGTAATAACAAAACATACTCTTATTGCTCTAGTCGCTAAGGAAATTCCAAAGATTCTAGGAGCTCTATACTGGAAATGGGAGAATATTTATACATTTCTTATTATAAATCACAATACCACAGGAAGTGAATGGTTATTTAGTGTGAGGGTTTATATTAACACAACTAAGAATTCCACTGTGTTTAATGTTTGCTGTAGCTGTATGTAACAGAAGTTCAATTTTTCCCACTGTCTTCACTGCTGTTGATTCTATGCTTCCCTGTGAACTACTGAGAGACTTTGCATCTTGCAGCTAGTTGTGGTAATTCCGTTATTATCCTTGAGCCCTGTTGGTGTAGCATGAGGCTTGAAGAATAAAAACCTCTAATTGTATAGTTAAATGTAAGCACTTTAATGGTCCCAGGTCCTTGAGATGTGAAATCACAGGTGTTCCTTAGCTTCCATTCTTCCCTTTCACCACCTGAGGTAAGAAGAGAGTGGAGCTTGGATTGGAGTAGGAGACATGCCCTTCCTCCTTCTCCCAGGTAAGATAAACTCTAGGAAAGTGCTTTTCTGGAGACTAGGCCTTTGTTACTGGGAATGCGGCAGATTTATTTCACAATTATTATTCACCACCCCCCACACTGAGAGTCAAGAATTAATCTTACTTAGTTCTTCACTGTGAGAATGTGTTCAGAGTCCTGGAGGTAACATCGACAGACTAAGAGAGGCCACCTGAAACCTGAGCCCCGGAAATTTCTCGCTTCCACCGTTAGCCCATTCTCAGCCTCCAGCAACTCGTCAAGATGACCATTTAATTGTTTCTACAAGTTTATGGCTTCAGAACTTCTCCAGGTAAGCAGATCTTCTGGTTACTAAATTCACTTATCTCTCCTGAGTACGAGGTGGCATTTTGCCCTGTGAACTTTTTCTCTGACGGCTTAAAAAAGTCATTGATTCTGAGGCTGTTCTGCTTGGATTTGTTGTAAAGATAGGAGCAATGACCACTAAACTCATTACATGTTGGAGCTAAAACAGGTATCCCCATACCCTTTGAAAAAGAAAGGCTAAAAATAAATGGTACACTGGAAGTTATAAATAGAATTACTTATTAAATGCATTATTTAAATATTCACTAAAATAATAAATCTGTCAGAGAAATATGAACTTTTAAAATTTAATACGTTGAAATTTATTTCCTGGTAATGCAAGTTTTTTTTTAGATTATTTCCATACATACAACATAGACGCAAAAGATTGAACTTTTGTATATATCTTATAAATGTAAAACAATTAGTAACTTCACAGAAAGTAGAAATGAAAAAAGAATACATTTTGAATAAAAATTCTTGCGCTTCAGTTAAAATGCATTTATTTTATTAAAGTTTTAAGTTATTTTTGTTGTTTTTTCAGGTTTAGTGAATACAAATAGGTATTAAATATGTATCAATATTTAGCATAAGATAAGGAAGTGAGACTCACAAAATAATGTCAAAGAGCAATGTTTTTAAAATAACATATCCACAAGCACTATTTTATAAATCCCAGTTTATTAATTATTAGGTCTTACATGTAGTTGAAATTTCCCTGGGAGCTGAATTAATTCACAGTAACTAAGATTGCTGCCGACCAGAAACGGGTTCTACTGCCTGACTCCCATAGGCAAACTCCAGAAGCAGAGGTTTGGTGAAAAAGGGATGTCATGTATTCAAATGCTATACAGTTTTGGGAGAATGGGAGTCTTTCGCATCAGAGATTCAGAAAAAAATTTGCCCTCCACCCTTGGCCAGACCAGCCCAAGGCTGCACCTGAAGTTCCCTCTCCCATTTAATAATACCATCCTTTGGGAAAGTGTAGGCAGCTGCTGAGTCATTCTCCAAGCTGCTCTGCTTCTTTCCCCATAACCGTCAGACTTCAGGGTCCTTTCTATTGTCCGCACATGGAGCCCATATCCTCCTTGCTGCATGCTGCCCTTTCTTTCATTCAATGCCCACAAGTCCAGCACCTGTGCACCAACCCTCTGACTGCTGGCTCACTGGTGCATTCATGAGCCCAACTGAACAGGACTGTGTAGTGCCAATCACTCATGCTCTGCCACTTCCCACGTCAGGGGGAGGGTGCCAGCTGACCACATGGCTTCTACTGCCCTCCAGTGCCCACTCATACAAAACAAGAGAGGGAAAGAGGAACTGCAGATTTCTACCTACCCTCTATTTAAATCTCCTGGCCCCAAATTCTGAGTGCTCTGGGAGGATCCAGGTTTCTAGCCCATCTACCCTTTTGCCAACTAGACTAGCAAGTCAGAACCTCCCCTTCCCCCAATATTCCAGAAACAAATAGGAGGGCTTTTCCCCTTTGTCAACCACCCACACTAAGCTGCATAGTTTCTGTACCAGGAGTTCCCTTCTTGCAGCATCTCAGCCTAGGTGTAGGGAAGTCCTTCATCACCTGCCACATTTGGCTTCACTCCTGCCAACTCTAGTGTTTCTCATGACCCTTCCCTCACTCCAGAGCCTGACCAGGCATCTACCTGTATCAGGGCTACTTGAGAAGATCCAGGGTGATAATGAGAAATGAACTAGGGTTATATAAATGTAGGAGGCCATTCTGCGTAGCATAGGCCCAGCTCCCAGTGGAAAGACGGTCCGGTGCACAGGACCCATGCCCATGGATAGGTTCTCCTGTGGGAAATCAGGCCTGCATTGTACCTAAAACTCTCTCACCCTGAATTGAGACAGAAAGTGCTTATTCTAACTTCCTAAAATACACGCTAAAACTCCCCAGTATGGAGTGTAATTGGTTCAACCACTTTTCCCCTTTTTTTTTTACTTTTAATAATGTAGTTTCTCTTTTTTTAAATTTTATTTAGTTATTTTTCAGGTACAGTTTTTTTGTCTATTTCTCCCATCCCAGCCTCCCCCGCCCCTTGCTCCCCACCTCCCTCCCATTTCCACCCCCCTTAGTTCTCGTCCCTGTGTCCTTCCTATTTGTTCTTCCAAATCCCTCCCCCTTTTTCCCCTTAACTTCCCTTCCTTCTCCCCTCTGGTCGCTGTCCCCTTATTCTCTATTTCAGTGTCTTTGTTTTTTTTCTGCTTGCTTGTTTTGTTGTTTAGCTTCCTGTTCTTCTGTGATGTGATTAGCAGCATTGGCTTCTTTGTTTTCTGTAAAAGGTAACCACCTAAAGTGAACCTGTGCATGGTAAATGAGGAACATCATGTAATGTGCCCAGGAAAGAAATAAAGGCCTGTCACAGTGAGGCTCATGGCTTTTTCTCCCCTTGAGAGAGAAGCCATGATCTCCCTTTTCCTCCACAGGACTCGGTAGTCAGTGTGAATTTCCCGTGCCTCATCCACAATGTGGTGGACCCCACAAGCCAGGGTCCGCATCATATAAAACCAAGGTGTTGATATATATATTCTAAACTGAAACATTCAAATTTATGTGAAAGGAACAGTGATTTATTATACTTTCTTCAGTTTTTTTTAATGTGTTACTCAACTTTGATTTTAAGTGCACATAGACTACACAAATATGTGATCAAGTTGTATGCTTAATCTGGATGTAAATATATTTATTTTGACTACATATTTATTTTAAACTGCAAGTCCTTATATAATTTGAATACAATAATATTATCAAATAAGAGTAGACATGGTGATTAAGAAATATGCATTCCATAGATAGTGAGATGTAAAACTATAAGGTCAGTCTGGAAAAAATCTAGCCATTGTTAATATAACAAAAACAGTTTGCACAATAGCACTGTAATCTTGCAGCCAAGGAGAGTGGACTGGAATGTGTGTGCGTGAACCATGATGACTTCACTGTACTAGTCAATGGGGGCTGTAGACACCATCGAGTGAGCACACGTACTGTATGGCTGTCACATCCAAAATGACTGAGCGAGTAGAGCAATGGATCTGCATCAAATTTTGCATTAAGCTTTAAGGCAAACATTCCTCTGCAGAAACTATTTGGATGATTCAGGAGGCCACAACTATGGGCAAACCAGTGATTGGCAGTTTCATCACGACAAAGTGCCTGTACATACATCATGTCTTGTATAGTTTTTTTGGTAAAACATCAAATCACTCAGGTGACTTAGCCCCCACTATAGCCCAGATTTGGTGCCCTGTGACTCCTGGCTTTTCCCAAAACTAAAATCACCTTTGAAAGGGAAGACATTTTAGATCATGGGTGTGATTCAGGAAAATAGGATGGAGCAGCTGATGGTATTTGGGAGAACTGTATGAGGTCCCAAGGTGACCACTTGGAAGGAAACTGAGGCATCATTGTGCTATGTAGAATGTTTCCTGTATCTTGTATCTTCAGTGATGTCTCTATTTTTCATAATTCATGGTTGGATACCTTCTGGGCAGACCTCAGTGTATGTCACATGAGCCTGATTGAAAGAAATAGAATTTGAAGTCATATGGGTATTAGAATAATGTACAACATAGCAATTGTGCAACAGGATTGGCAGTAATTTTGAAGATCAGAAAATTTACCATAAACTAGAATTCACAAACATGTCTAGTATTTCTGCAAAGTTAATTGAACTGGCTTTGATGTTAAGAAATACTCTTTAGAACTTGTAAATTGTTATACAATGTCTTTATCAGTATTCCTAGACACAATTCTTTGTTATTATTGGTGGGGATGGTGTGTTAATAAGTCTAGAAACAACAGAGAAAGTTGGGGTTACATGAAAAATAGTTACTGATTTATTTTTTTGCATCTCCAATTCATGACTTATGAAAGTTTATACACATTATATATTTTTTCAAAGTTTTATTTAATCCTCCTTATAATCTTTGGTCCAAATAATGTATTAGTGTACAGGGAAAATAATGGATGCCTTTGATTTAAAAATAATAATAAATCAATGCCATATCTAATTTTCATTTTTGTTTAACTTATTCACCTTTTCTTCTAGTTCATTATGTCATTACACACTTTCCTAGTTTCAGCCCTTACCTAGTCTCCTGGTCAACATCCACAGTAGCCAGTAAGTCTTATGGTCAACACTGCCTCGGTCACTAAATGACTGAACATTAACAAAAGTTCCCTGAAGTGATTTCCTTGCTCAATTTTCTAACTACCCACTAATTTTCTGAAATCTATTTTTAAAGCAGTGCTGTTGTTAAGCCTTTCCAAGGCTTTCATTGCCAAGAGTATAAAATCTTTCACAATGGTACATCAACCTAATGTTCTCAGTCTAAAATAAATCCAAATGTTATTATATATCTTTCTGAAATTGTTGTTTTATTTTTTTTCATTTGTGTCTTTATGTTATTCACTCACTCCTAGAATAAGCAGCTCCCTCATACCTGTTCATAAAATTATATAAATTTGACCTGGAGTGACCTAATATCATTTTTATCTATTTTAAATCTTTTGAATATTTTGTCTTTCTGAGTATTCTTGATCTTCTCACCTTCTACTGAGATCTTCCTATATATTTTAAAGTATTTTTGTGTGGTATGGATTAATACTTAACAAAAGGAGTAAAATTTTCATATAATTGATGTAAATTACATATTTAGTGAGTGATTATTGAATTAGCAGCAAAGGGCCAATGAAAAAGCAACAGAAAATAGCAAGTAGGTTAGTAAAACATATATAACTTTTTCTTTTCTGTGTTCTATCACTGTTGTTCTCTGTTATCTTAAATGATGTTGTCTTCAATTTCCCTTAAGAGCCAGATTTTCTTCAGATTCTCCAAAATCCAAAGTGTTTCAACTTCCGCCATGCTACAGCTTTGTAGTAAGATAATTATTATGTGATATAAATTCTGGGCCTCATATAGCAAACTTCCCCAAAAGCTGGAAGTTTGAAAAACTTTGAAAATGCAATGTATTATTGACCTGATTGTTGAGTACCCAACAGATTACTTTTTGTAGGGGTTAGTTCTCACGTTGTCTTTTGATGTTCCTGCCGCAGAGGTGAGTACTTGCAACGCCAGTAGCCTAATTAGAACACTCCCATCACTAGGGGATATCTCAGTCTTGTTCATGCTCAATCATCATGTCTTGAAATACACAGGGTGGAGTAATGCATCTTATAAATGTCAATTTGTTTAGGTTCTAATCACAGATACTTCATCAACTGACAAAAGAAAAACCTCAGTAGGTACACCACTTCAAAATCTGGGACAACTTACATGTAATTTCAGGAATCAGCAGGGACACGCAGCTGGAGAAAATAAAAAGCTTGATGTAATTGAAAATTGCCTTGTAGCTTGCTTGTGATTACAATGGAGTTCAGTTCCTTAAAATCTTGTTTAGCAATTAAATCCATTTTAGTTAGGCGATGAAATATTGTCTATTGTCCTGGAATCATCAAGCGGATCCAGACATGTATCAGGCATCAGATGGCACACGAAAATCCAAATTTCAGAAAATGTAGCCAAATAATCACCACAAGCCAAAAGCTGTCTTTCAGGATAATGAGAGAAATAACCAGTTCAGTTAAATGATCTCTCTGACTTACAATTTCACAATTAAATTGGATAATTATACTAGCAAGAAACAATACGACAAGGCCAAATATATCATACCTAGAAATAAATCACTACAAGGCCATGTGGTCTCTACACACATTTCTTTCTTCAAGTTTCTCTAGTTCACTTGTTTCACTTATGGGTCTGTTATTCTGGTATATGCAAATAAGTTTGTGGTTAATAAAATGTATTATCTTCAACTCGACTCAAAATTTCATTACTTCCCAATAGCCACTTCAAATAAATAAAGCGAAGGTAGCATTAAAAAGGGAAGGAAATATTCTCTGCTCTTCTAGAAAGGGTTCATTCTGAGCAACTAAATAAATATGCAGCTCTCGGAACCTGTAATCATCCTCGAACTTCTTGGGAATATGGTTTGTGATGACTTTGTTTTTTAGTTAATATTTTTCACTGGTGAAAGGCTTATGTATGTTTTCCTCCACTTTAATCTGCTTTCCCATAGAAAATGTAATAAATTCGACTGCAAGTATTTGCATGTCTGTATATCTCCCTCGGTTGCTTACATTAAGTCTCTCGTGCATGTTAGATGAGTTCACCTCAGTAGCTCCAGCTTCATTATAAGCATAGCCTGCATGGCATAGTTTAAAATCTTTCAAAGAGAAATTTTACATAATCACAGTTACCCTAAGTCCACATAACTGAATAAACACTATCAGTGTATTTCAGAGAGAAAGGAAAGGGTTCATATAGATTTTGGACGTCTTAATAGGTGGATTGGTTTGGTTTTGTTTCACAAAAAACTTTTGAATCATTTTTCCCTCTCCCCAAAGAAATGTTCTGTCTGAGGTTTGATTACTAGACGTGATATACTTCTATTATAAATCACAAGTGAGCTAGCTTTGCCTCTGAACCAAACTGTCTGCCTGTGCTCACTGTAACACTACCTTAAAAGCCAGTTTTAATCTTTTTGTAAAGGAAAAATATAAATATCTAGAACTCAGAGATACCCAAGAAATGAACATTTCACTGTGGTTTCTAAACTTGACAAGGACCACGTGAAAGAGATAAAGCAGAGTCTTGGGGTTCAAATGTCTGCAACATCACTATCTTCTTTTCAATGTAGAATATATTAGTATATTCTTATCCAATCTGTCTTTGCCTCCTACAACAACATTCGCCTTCATAGTGGAAGGAACTGGATGATGGGCTTTCCAAACATTTCTGTTTCTGAACGCCTTAAAATAATTCAGGAAAAATATGTAGTTATGGCGTATTTCAAATTGAAATCTAAATATTTTTATAGGTTTAGTTATTTGCCAAAAAGGATAATACACACTTTTATGTGCTTTAAGTATATTTTCATCAAGTTGTAGAAGTGCAAATTTAGCTGATTCTCTTTACAAACAATAACTAATATCTAATCAGAAAAAAAAAAAAGAATCCTAATCCTGGCTGGTGTGACTCAGTCAATGGAGAGCTGGCCTGCAGATCAAAAGACTGGTCTGAAGTCGGGGAACATGCCTGGGTTTTGGGTCAAGTTTTCAGTAGGGGGCATGCAAGAGGCAACCACACATTGAGGCTTCTCTCCCTCTCTTTCTCCTTCTCTTCCTCTCTCTCTAAACGTG
The DNA here is from genome assembly GCF_021234435.1 of Artibeus jamaicensis. Lineage (NCBI taxonomy): Eukaryota > Metazoa > Chordata > Mammalia > Chiroptera > Phyllostomidae > Artibeus > Artibeus jamaicensis. Next base: position 7,398,551 of record NW_026521954.1, read on the forward strand.
GATTAATAAAATCTTAAAAAAAAGAAAACCAAAAATCAATTCTTAAGTTCAATCAGTGAAATCAAAACTTTTATCAGAAAAAGTCTGATTTGACTTTTTATTTCTAAAGAACCTGTTAGTGAACACTCTCATGATAACCCTCTCACATCTTCTGAATGTATTTCTGTGATAGACTGCTAGATAAGTTCAGTGGGAAAATTGTTAACAGTATATTCCGAGGGGTGAAATAAGGCATTGACTCTGCAATATATCTTGTTTTGCTCATAGCAGATCTTCAAGAACGCACTCTCAAATTTCCTCAAGTCCTTAAGGTTTTGTTATTTCTAGGATGACTCTTTACTATGGTTCAAGATGAAAAATGTGCCTTTTTTGGTAAAGTGAACACAGACAGGTGATTTTAAAAATAAATATTGGAGGGTCAAGAGACCACAGTTTCTTTTTTAAAAATAGGCAGTTGGATATCTAAAAGATAATTTTCCCCAAATTATTTATGTTTTTGTATCTCCTAAAGATACTTTAAATGTTCATGAGAGTCTATGCTCCCCAGTGTGACTTTGAAGATTCTTGCTTAGGACAGCATGTGATTCAGACTCCTCTACTTTTAGGTGAAAAAATAAGGATGAAAGTAAATGAATTAACTACACCAAAAATCATGTGTCCTTTTACAGTCTGAAAGGTAGTCCTCATATTATTATCTTCCCGAAATTGTCCTATCTGACTCTACTATATATGTGTTATTTGTTGCTGATGGAACCATTTTTTGTTCTGTTCAAGAATCTAGCCCTGGCTGGTGTAGCTCAGTGGATTGAGCACAGGCCCTTGAATCAGACAATTGCGGTTCGATTCCGGGTCAGGGCACATTCCTGGGTTGCAGGCCAGTTCCCTGCAGGCCAATTCCCAGCAGGGGATGCACAAAAGGCAACAGTACATTGATGTTTCTCTCCCTCTCTCCTTCCCTTCCCCTCTAAAGATAGATAGATAGATAGATAAATAAATAAATAAATAAATAAACAATTAACATAAAAAAAGAATCTAATGGATTGCTATAATTGGAGGCTGAGAAAAAGCTACTAGGTTTTGTGGGCTCTCAAATGTAGACTTAGAAAGTTTGCCTAATTTGTTCATGAGGCTGAAATAAGGAGTGATCTTGGGGGGATATTGAAACACATTCAGAAGTATATGATTGCTCTCTTATTCACTGTATTTAGATTAACATTATAGAAATTGTCTACTCTGGGTATTTTGTGTGTGTGGGTGTAGGTGTGTATGTAGATTAACACTTAAAATTCTTTATGTGAGGGATTGGCTATGTTTTTCTCTGATTATCTCATCAAATTGCTTAGCAGAATGATTTGCCGATAATATACACTCAGTAAATATTGACTGACTTGCTTTAGCAATCTTGATTTTAAAGCTGTAGCCTGAGAAATAATTGTCCACAGGAAAATCTTGCTCCAAGCTATTAAATTTAAATTATGGTTATAAGCCATATAAACAAAGCATACAGTCAAAATTAAACAGGAGGTGAATGTCATAGAGCCAAAATAGACTGTTTGCTACATTTTTATCAGTTATAAAATTCCTTTATTTTATAATAAGCAGGGAATCCTGGGGTTTACAGCTATTTGCATAAACATGAGCAAATTTCTTAAATCATATATTCTAAATGTCAACATCCATAATATAAAATAAGAAAAAATTAAAAGACTCAAAAAACAGAAAAATATTTTTCTTTCTATGTCTTATGATTTTCTATGATTTTTCCTGCAAAAACCTGCATATCTCCATATTTTGCTAAAGCATATTTTGAATTTCCTGTGATTTACCTTAATAAAATTTCCTTTAGCAATTAATACATTTTAACTTCTTATCTACAAAGAGAAGTAATTATTATATCTCCTATCCACAATTTTATGACTGTATTTATTCAATCCATTAATCATTCCAAAAAGCAAACTTGGATGATGAGCATATACCAGGGACTAGGGTTACCTCACTTGCTCTATAGACCAGTCCTGATGTTCATAACACAGTCCCTCCTGAGCAAACACATACAACATTGCAACAAAGTGTGATGAGTGTTCAAATAACTGAAGAAATAAGTGCCACAGAAAACGTACTTGGCTTTTTTTAAGTCAGTATCATCTGTGACATACCCTCCTTGTTCTTCTTATTATCTATGTATTTGCAGGGTTCTTATACCATCATCAAAAGCTGAAGCTTTTATTTTAATGTATTTCATCAATTCTTAATCTTCTGCTCAATTATATGTACATCTATATCCAAGACTATTATCATGATTTGTGTTCCTCTCAATTCTCTGACAAAGTGTATATGACCTCAAGTACACTTAGATTTGTTCTAAATCTAAGATACCAATTATAAATTGTTTTATATTTTTCAAGTACTCTGCTTTATATTTTACAAATAATAATTCATGTAACCCTCACAAAAAAATTAGGTTGTTAATTGTGTCCCCTCAAAAACATATTGCAATCCTAATCCCTAGTATCTTAGAATATGACCTTTATCAGGTGAAATAAGGTCATTATCTTGGTCTTAATCCAACATGTCTGTTGTTCTTATAGAAAGGGGAAATTTGAATACACAGACATGCACAAAAGAAAGATGACATGAAGAGAGGCGGGAAAACATGGACACATACAACCAAAGAATACCCAAAACTTCCCTAATCTAGGACAGAAGCATGAAATCAATTCTCTCCTGGTGCCTTCAGAGAAAGCATGGCCCTGTCAACAGTTTAATTTTGGACTTCTGATCTCCATAACTGAATGAAAATAAATTTCTGTTGTTCTAAGCCACCTAGTTTGTGGCACTTTGTTATGGAAGGTCTAGGAAGCTAATAAAAAGTAGTGTGTAGTAAAGAATTAACCTTTTCTAAGGAGAGTTCTGTCTTTTGTTCCCTACTCCTTGAAACTGATCTCTAAACTCTTGAAATATCCTGCTGGATGAAACTATCTTCATTTACTTAGGGGTCTTGAGCCATGAAAGAGAGTTAATGCTAGTAATGTGATTAGTTTTGCATCTTTGAGACTTGCAGTATAAGCTTAACCCCTGGCAAACCTAGATGTTAAAGTCAGCTATGTGAGCAGTCAGCCATGTGTACGTTACTTAGTGTCAATAAAAACTGTGGACCTGAAGGTGGGTGAGCTTCTCTGAGAGCAGTGACAACACTGGGCATATTTTATGGATCAGGGCTGGGAGGAGTTGGTACTGACTCATTCCTCTGGGAGAAGACTGCGGGAAACTTTATACTAGGAACTGTCCTGGACTCTTTGACATGGGCTTGTTCCTTTAGCCAATGTAATTATGAATCATTTTAATGTAAAAAATAAATAAATGTGGGTATAACGGCTCTCAATGTGTCCTGTTCATCTTTCTAGTGAATTATTGAATGTAAGCATGGTTTTGAAAAACCTTAAACTTACAACAGCTTCAGAAGAGAGGGTGGTGGTCTTGGAGATATCCTAAAATCTACAAGTATACACTATAGTAGGCTTTTCTGTAACATAGCAGAAAAATTGCTTTCTGAAAAATTAGAGAATCTTCTCATTTAATTAAATTAGGAACCAAAAATTTATGGCCCACAGAACAATTAAGACTTTATGAATACTCTTTTAAATAAAATTTCATTGATAAAAACTATACCCATTTATTTACATATTGACTGTGGCTGTATTTTTGTTACAGTGAAAGTGAAATAATGTCACAGAAACTCTGGCTCTCAAAGCCTAAAATGTACACTGTCTAAATTCTTACATATGCAACCATGGTATTCTGTATGATTGTGTCCAGATCTATCCATCCAGAAAGATTTGGCATTGGCACTCTTGTTCAGAAATTCAGAACAGCACCCCTTAGTACCACAACCAGCTTTCTGATGCTATTATTATTTGCAATACTATCTACCCTTATGTATATATGTTAATCATATGACCTTGGTCCACAGAAGGTATGTAATAAATATTACATTGCTTTTGAGAAAATCTTATTAGGCTTAATTTTACTTAGAGAATAAAATTCCAAGTTACTTCTATGTCATACAAAGCTCTTCATGATTTGGGCTCCAACTTCTTTCCAAAGATATTCATGTAACTACTGATCTAAGTCTTATATGCTATGACTAAAATTTGCTGGAGGATTAACATTTATTTCTTTTAGCTATGAATCACATTATTTGTATTGCCTATCTTCTAACAAGAGCCCTGATTGTCATAGTCATGTCATGTTTGTTTGTTTTTTTAATTTGTCACAAGACTTATTACAGTGTCTGAAAACATTCTAGTTGCTTAAAATTCATGATGAATAAATGAATGAGTGTCATGATCACCTTAGAGTCCTTGTACCATTCCTTCTTTCATTTGCAGTGAAAATAGAGGCTGTTACCCTCTATTCCAGTGTATCAAACAGTATTTTGTCTCTATTTTGTTTAGATCACTTTCATCATAGGATTCCAGATGCTATTCATAGTTTACCTATGTCACAGAGAAATAGTGCCGGCTATTTTTAACTAGAAGAAGGTGATAAAGTTGCACTCAGTGTATGGATCACATACATTTGGTATTTGCAATAACTGGGCCTTTAAATTGTTTTGCATTTTTATTCGTCTTTAATTAATTCCAAGCCCCAGTGGCTAGTGCAGCTGGGGCAAATTTCCCATTAGCCTAAAGTATCCCACCTCTTTCCCTCACCCCACCATACATAGATCTACACTCACAAGATTGATTCACCTATTGTTGAAATTTAGGTAAAATAAATTATTCTCCTCATCAAATTATTATTCCAAGATGTTAGTGCTTAAGAGTCAAGTACATAAACAAATGTAATAATTTAGAAAACCTACCCAGGTAAAGTTTCCCTTTGGAAGTAAACAAAATATAAACTTTATGTATACTCATTTCTCTAAATTTTGCAAGCTTTCTTAAGGAGATAGGTCCTGCTAAAATTTTATAGTAACTTCCAGTAATTTAAATAGGTCTGATAATACAATGAGTCAATGGTGGTAAATGGTAGTGTATATATGCCTGATCTGCTTTAAAAATTCTGTTAGAAATGGTTTCAATACAAGACTGTACCTCATTATTCACCATGATATGAAAATGAACTGAAGAAATTCATGCACCATAAAGTTTCTCATACAAGTAGGAATTATATCAAGAAACAAATCAATATTTTATAAGAAGATGTATACAGCCAAGTAGCTACAATTCTCTGCTGTGCTTTTTTCTATAAAAAGTCTGGTAGGGAGAAGCAACACTACTTACTACAAGTCAATCCAAGTCCACTTTAAAGTTATCCTTGTTCACTAAGTCACTCACCAGGATTTGAGTGTGTTTATTCAATAATTTTTCCTATAAATACATTTACTACTACACGTGTTTTGTTTTTGTTATTTTTTTTTACTAAAGGAAATATAAGATAAAACATGGGACTTACATTCCCATGACAGAAAAAGATAAACCTGCTATTTAATGCTACCTGTAGTTCTTCCATCGAAGCTGGAATCCACCACAGGAGCAAAAGTATAACAGGTACAAAAACGTGTGTTTACTAGATAAGTAATGCAATCCATGGAATGCACATGTAAATAAACATAATATTATAATTATTAAAGCATTGTAATCTGCAAAAGCAGAAGGAGAAATTCATTGTGATTTTTAGAAGATAGTGCCAAAGAAACTTCCTTAAAAAGGACGGCTGTTGATTTGAGCCATAAAAGATGAATCAGTTGGTTTTGAAATGGCAAAAACAAATGTTCCCCTTCCTGCAATTTGAAAGAGACCAATAACAGCTAAGTCTATACATGCATTAGAACATTTGGAGTGTAGTACATAGACTAGTTAAGAGCTTAACATATGAAAAGCCTGCCATATTTATTTAGTTACTACCTTGTAAATTTGATCAGGCTATTTAATCTTAACCTCTGGACCTCAGTTTCAACTTCTGTAAAATGCAAATAATCATTTTATCTTTCTCATCACATTGCTTCTGGGTTATATTAGTTAATGAAAGAAAAATATTTATTATAGATTCTAGCTCATGGCTAGTGCTCAACTCATGGAAGATGATATTGAAAAATTTCCTGCTATTGCCCTGGTTGGTGTAGCTCAGTGTATTGAGCACAGGCCTGTGAACCAAAGGGTTGCTGGTTCTATTCTTACTCAGGGCACATGCCTGGGTTGCAGGTCAGGTCCCCAGTAAGGGGTGCAGGAGAGGCAACCACACATTGATGTTTCTCTCCTTCTCTTCCTCCCTCCCTTTCCTTCTCTCTGAAAACAAATAAGTAAATAAATATTTTTTCAAAAAAGAAAAAGAAAATTTCCCTCTATGAATGGTCTATACTGCACAATCACATACTTAGAATCTATAGCACAAGTGGCAAACACAAGGCTCATGGGCTGAATCCAGCCCTCCACCTTGTTTTATCTGGCCTGGCACCTTGTTTCTACCCAGCAGCAGTGCCAAGCTCTTGCTTAACTGTTAAGGAGTAGTTACATTTATGCAGTCCTAAAATTGCATTTAGCCCTATGAAGGCAACCATGAGGCTGATGTGGCCCCTGGTGAAAGGTGAAAATGAGTTTGACACCCTGATCTATAGAATTCCTGTGCTGTTGGAACAGCTCTGCTGTTACACAGTGTGCTTTTTTCAGAACAAAACAGAACAACCAAAAAGAACTGATGTTTCAAAGCCAGTCCCTGCAAACCAGGAGTAGATGCTAATTTTTGTTCTTCTACCTGCTGTTTAAGTGTTAGACTATCTCATGTGTCATACCCATCCTAGGGAAATTCCTCATTACCCTTCAAATGACCTATATAAAGGTACATTTTCCATCTTCTCTACTGATTAAAACATGCTAATGGCCCTTGTTTCCCAACATAAAGATCTCAAACTCCTAAACATGCCCTCCATGGTCCTGCCCCATCTTGCCTCTATAGCTTAATACCCAACTAATAACTATTTTTGTCTCTTTTAACTTGGACCATTCACCACATCTGAAAACCCTGGCCCACCATGCCTATCTGAAAAAAAAATCCTCTTTCAAAACAGCTAAAGCATAGCCATATTTTGAAACATCCCTTCTCTCCTTCCTATCCCATTTTTAGTGTAAAGTTGCCATTTTTTAATACTTTTCATGTACTTTTATTCTGGCATATCACCTTTCATTTTAAGGTGCTTTACTGTTCTGTGTTCACTATAATGTCCTGAATTCCTGAGCTCAGTCACGTCTGGGTAAAACTAGGTGCCCAATAAATACTCGTTCCTCAAATCAGTCAATGTCTTACATAAAGACTAATGAAGAAAAATCATGTAATACTATAGTTTTCTTTAGGTGAAGTATGTCAGTTATGCCTATTTGGATATAGGTAAATGATATTTTTAAAATTTTTGTACAGATCATAAAGTTAGGAGAGGATTTCCTTGGATGCCTTTAAGACAAAGATTAATAATAAATTGGCACTCCTGTGCAGTAGAATTGTTCCAGTGAATTTAGAGCCAGTGAGGAATAAGAGGCTGAAAAATGGCTAGTGGTTTACATAGTGATTTATGGTGTGCTTGCATGTGATATTGTTATGTTGCAGAATCCCGTGCTAATGATTTTGTAGCAAAAGGTATTATAATAAAAAAAAAGAGGCATTATTTGTGCTGGACTCCTGTCTATTTACATGCATCTATACATGCATTTAATGCTTGGAAAATTCTTGACCATCACTGATAATATGACTAAGGTACTCTGTAGAAACCTTAAACCAATAATATCTTATCCTATAGCTCAGAATTAAAAATAAATAAATCAAGATATTGCTGTCTAAAAACCCCAAAAATATGAAGGACAGATCTTTATCCACTCAGCTAATAATGATTCACTTTATGATGATAAAAATATGACTAGTAAATACAACCATTTTACTGGACATCTTTGCATAATATCTAATCATATGTCCCACAGTAGGAGAGAGAAGGAGTTTGTGCTGCAGCTAACTTTAGTATGGGGAACACCAGACTGATTGTTTGTGAATGGACTTCTCAGAGTACACATATTAAAGATTATTGTGTGTCCTCCAGAAAGAGATACATCATGCAGCAATTTGACTTGTTTATATAAGGACTCCTTACACCAATATTCTAAAAAAAATGAGAGATGAAGTATACACAATTGGAAATTTCAGACAGCCCAAGAATACCACATTCTTTTTGTCCAACAAATAGAACTGTTCATTAAAAAAGAAATACCAGTTTTATATGGCAAGTCTTCTCCCCGCCCCCCCTTATTTTTTTATTATTAACAATTTAAGTTAACCATGTATTGGTTAACTGATAGGGACTATGCTAGCCCTTAGAGGAAGATTTTAAATATATATATATATTCTTTTTTCTCCAGAAATGCCCTATCAATAGAATGACTAAGATTTATAGATAAATACATCTTTCTGTGTACAATACCAACATAATAAAGATAACTTAATCCTAAAACCACATTAACTAATGTCCTCTTATTACCAAGGCACTAAATAATGCCCATAATTATAATTGCAATCATTTATACAAAGTTAAACTTTTAAAGAAATATCTTTTCCAGTAATGATTTTTAAACACATAATTAAACTTTTCATAATTTAGATTCCATATGAGATATATTATATTAATTAGACTGAATATTAGAAAAAGAAGCTGTAAAAGATGTAGCTAAGAAAAGTAGTACAACATCCTGTAAAAGCACAGACTTTCTTGTCACACTTAGTGGGGGGTTTGAATTTTTACAGTGTGACTTCGGATAAATTATATTTTTATCTACCAATTGAGATAGTTAATAGCTATGGCTCCTAATGGTTCTAAGGAGATCAGTTACAACTTCTGGTACATAAATGTGCTTAATAACTACTAATTGCCCATCATCTTGATTTAATAAAATAACAATAAACTCATATGCTGGTAATATTAAAATTTATTTATATTGTGATTATTTTATTATAGTTTGTTTTTTCCTAAAATGTTGACATAAATCATGTTAAATGTCACCCAAAATATAATTATTATGTAACATCATGTATAATATGAAAACTAATTACATTGGGGCAGGGGAAACTCAATTTTCTTATTTTGTAGATACAGATATAATTGTAAAATGTTTTGTTTAAGGGAGATCTATTCATAAGATGCCTACAAAATAAAGGCTATTGTCCATATAGGTGTCATTTAGAGTCATTTTACTGAAAACTAGTTACAAAATTTGAAATATTTTTATACTTGTTTTTGTTCATCTAGGCCATTATACTTAATTTTTAGCCTAAATGTGAGATATATTACCATTTCTGATTTTCTGCAGGTTAAAGTAGTACATTGGTAATGCAAATTTTCAGTTAATGGGTGGAGGTAGGTAAGGGCTCTCCAATGACAGTTATTGATAATCGATTTTGCTGCACTTTAAGTACACATCCAAAAGCTCCACAGAGTGCCTGGAAGTGTCCTATCAATCATTTTCACATGCTGTGCTCTCGTTTGTTAAAGGGCCAAACAGGCAAAGAATAAATTACACAAGACCATAGGGAAACTCATTTCTTAATCGCTCTGCCATATCAAATTGTGTATTTCATGAGAAAAATGTACTCATCTCTAAGTCAGAAAATTCCATGATTCTGTGTGTCTACTTCCTATTCTGCCTCTTTGACGTTTCTGAGGAAATGATTCTATCACAGTTTCATTAGCATCATGAAGCAATAACATCACATGAGCGATGTATGGAAATACAATGATGCAACTGACTTAACAATCCAGTACCCAAGAGCTTTCTCTCTCTCTTTTTTCTGTTTTATTTTCTCGATTATGATGCAACAACTCAAAAATATATGACCATGTCGAGCAGATTTTTGTTGTTTCCAATTGTCCTAACAAATTATTTTTCCATCAGCAAATTGGGTTACAACTTCAAAATTCTTTAAGTACTCTTTAATACTATATTTTGAATTATTGTTTTTACATTAAAAAGGCATTAAACATTAGACATTAAAAAGTCTCAGTGCAATTTCCTGATGTCCAAAGGTATCAGAGTAGTCGCTATTCATGTGCACAAAGGGAAACAATTAGAAACTGAAGTCTCTTTAGAACTGTGTGTGTTGCAATAGCTTACCAACTTTACATGAAAACATTCAAGAAGCTCTATGAAATGTAATTGTAATGCTCATTTTAATCCAATTCTCAGAAGCCAAATACAAAGAGAGAATCTTCAAAGCAGCAACAGTGGAGTAGCATGTCCCATGCGAGAAACCCTCAATACGGTCATCTGCAGATTTCTCATCAGAGAAGTTGCAGGTCAGGAGGCACTGAGATGATATATTGAAGATGTAAGAGACAAAGAAAAAGATTATTAATAAATTGATTTACACAAAGGAGACATATAATAATCACAAATATGTATGTCTCTAATAATAGTTCGACAATATATATGGGCAAAAAATGGACAGAACCTGAGGAAGAAAAAGCCGTTTTTTCTAAAAATAATGGTTTTTCTAACATAATGATTGGAGTCTTCAACATACCACTCTCAATTATGGAAAGAGCACCCAAATGAAAAAATAAGTAAAGAAGCAGAGGACTTGAACAACACAATAAATCATACAATGACACAATCTAGCTTCAGAACAACGTATTTGAAAGAATAATAGCAGTATTTTGTGGTCATATCATTTTATTTAATTATATTGTTTGATTGAATATTGGTATCTTTTGCACCTTTGATATCAGCTGATAATTCAGAAGGCTAATCTGAACTAACTAGGCTAAAAAGGAAGGTTTGATAAATGTAGAAAACCAAAAGAAATTTGTAGGTACATACAGATATGGGTTTATTCTTCCCATCTTTAACATCCCAAGTACAACACTTTCCAACTCTTTGCAAAAATAGCCAAGGGATTCATTCTTACTAACTTTGGATCATGTACATATTATGTGGGTTAAAAATTGATGCACATGAAAGCAGATACTATCATCTTCTCTGACATTACAGTCTCAAGGTTAAAGTGAGGAGGGAGTAGCTCCCCACTGAGGGGGTACCCCACACACGGCCTATTCTTGTGACGTATGCCAGACATCCTCCCGCATAGACTAAAGGTCCATTCGACTCTACTTTGAAAATACAGAAGCCCTGGCTGGTGTAGCTCAGTGGATTGAGTGCGGGCCTGCGAACCAGACAATCGCAGTTCGATTCCCAGTCAGGGCACATACCTAGGTTGCAGGCCGGTTCCCTGCAGGCCAGTTCCCAGCAGGGGACGCATGAAAGGCAACCATACAATGATGTTTCTCTCCCTCTCTCCTTCCCTTCCCCTCTAAAGATAAATAAATAAAATATTTTAAAAAACCCTGTGAAATGGACATCTAGCAAATTATAAGTAAACTTTCATAGTAAACTTCTTGAACATCTTAAATATGCAAAAAGGCCAATAATTAATTAATATTCTTTTTTATTATGCAGAATAAATATAAGAAACTAAATGATACTATGCTGGCATATATACAGTTTTACTCAAAAGCCAAGCTTAATTATTGAGGAGATAGAGGCAAAACTATAACTGAAAATAGTTTGTTATACTATATGCAAATGTTGTTTTATCAGGGACATCCAAATCACCTTACAGCCAAATATGTCATGATTTCTCTTTGACACTTCCTGTGAACTATGCTAAATCCATGCTCCCAGAAATATAAAAACACAAGCAAAGCCAGGACAGCAGATAGCCATTTATTCATCTCCTCAGGTTAGGTACAATGGTGACGGCATTTTCAAAATTATCAGGGCCATACAGACATTGGAGCTTAGGGATAAAATCCAATTTTATAACAATCTGTTAAGCTCTAAGCCATTCTTATGACACAAATGTCCACCATAGTAATTAGCATCTTAAATGATGATGCTAGGAATACAAAGAAACACTGTATACCTAAAATAAAATATTTATGAAATGAGACCAATTTGATGAAAAAAGGCACATTGTGAATAAAAACTTAGGGTTTTTGAAAAATATTTGCTTATATTGCATGTGCCCATATTTGTGAATTACATTTAAACAGAAATGCGATGGTGACATAAAATAATAATACTGGAAATTGTTGACTTTATATTTAATATTTGCACATATAAATGTAACTTCTCACTGAATCTATAGGTTATAAATCTTGGAAGCCAGAACTGTATTGTGCAAAATAGGAGTTGTGAAGGCCTGACTCTCAAGAAAAACAGGAATCATTTTTTTTTTTTTACTTCTTTTACCACTAAGTAGATCCTGAGCATCGGCATTTCTTGCCCAGATAGCTGGTCATTGTTTTTGTTAGGGACGAACAAACATTAACTAACACAGCCCGTAGTATTTAAATGCTACAGTTATTTACCATAGAAACTACAATATTTACTTGAAATGGACAATAGTGCTCTCTCCAGGCAGACAAAAAGTACATGACAACCCAAATTCTTACCAGAAAAATCATCTGACATATTTAAAATCAGTAAAAGGAAGTCTAGGAGGAGTGACGTCAACAAGACAATGTTACGTGAGTTTCCAGAATGTACACCCTGACAGATACGCGCATTAAAACAACCGCCCACAGAAAAGAGCACCTTTCTAGGAGTCTACAGGTCCTGCTGAGAAGTTCCAGCACCCAGTGGAGCCAAATGTCCGGGAATGGGCACCCTGCAGAGGGTGAGAAGAACAGTTTAATTTTGCCTGCACCATGCCATGCTAATGTGAAATACGCCAGAGACAGAAATACAAACAAGATACTCTGTGATCCTATAATATGGAGAATGTAAATCATTCAGACTCAGAAGCAGAGAAGAGGATAGTGGTCGCCAGGGGCTGTAGGGATGCGGACATAGGAGATGTTGGTCCAAAGGCACACAGTTTCAGTTTTGTAGATGAGTTCTGGAGACTGACTATACAGGATAGTGCTTATAGCAAACAAGATTTTATGGTATAAAAGTTCTTCGGAGGGCAAATATTACATCAAGTGTTTTCATCGCACACATGCAAAAATAATAAAGGCGGTGGTAGGAAATACTAGAAAGTGATGCATGTTTATGGCCTTTGTGGTGACTGTGTCTCTGGGGGGTACAGTTATTCCCAAACTCATGCACCTGTGTACATTAAATACATACAGCTTTGAACATGCTAATCATACCTCGATAAAGTTGTTTTTAAAAGAAATAAAATGAAATTTAATTGTATGGATTTAGTATTTTGTTGGCATCAGGTTATCCACATTTAGAATAACATGACAGAAGAAAATTGACTGTTGACCTCCTGCACTAAAAATCCAACAATCATGTCAGTGACTCAATATTTTCAAAATCTACTCCCCCCCACTTTCTGGTTGATGATATTATTTCATCCTTCTTGACATATCATTCACTTCCATTATAATGATGTTCTTACTATATATTTTACTTAAAATTTAATGAATGATGTTGTTTCAGTATTTTCAAGATCATGTCTCTACATTCCAGATATGATTCAAGAAATTTCTGTACCAACTAGTAAACTCAAAACCTTTTAACTCAACAAGTCAGCAGAAGAGAAAATGAATCTTAATATAATTGACTCCTATTCGTTAATGTAACAAAGCATTTTATTTCATATTTTCCACACATTTACCATGTTTAATAATTCCAGAGTTAAACGTATCTGTAACACCTGTTCCTAATTATTAATATGCAGCCCAATATCTTATTTCAGTTATGACCTATTTCTTTAGTCATAATGCTGTATATTGGTTTCAGTTTCTTCTAACTCCTTTAAGGTATTTTGTGTTGGCGTAGACTAGCAGATGTGCTTGTTTAATTACTTCTTATCTTTTTTCTCTGCCTCATAATTTTGTTCGCATTTGCTGTGGAGGTTTTAGAAATCATCTAGATTGTTTGGTACAGGAAGGAAATCAACACTGGACTGCCTAAGTACTGGCAATCTTCCCGTTTCTCTGGGATACATTTTCGTTCTTACACATATTGGGCATTCTGGTTAACCCTTTCTATATGCAACTCTACTATACTTCCTATAATAGCTTGCAGTATATTAAGGCAATCTCTTTCTCTATTCAAAGTAGATAAGGTAATTCGTGCTGTGGCATCAGAAAATACATTTCATCTGCAATTCTTTAAATTAACTGTAGTTTGGAAGTTTCATATGCTGTCATTAACAGAAAGACAATTAAAAAAAGAGATGCATATGAAAATATGTCTATATATTGATCTATTGCTTATATACATCAGAAATTTTTTTGTACTTTCACATTGTCTTGGCCTTTGGCTACATTCACTTCTGTTTGATTCACTTCTAAAAATAGCACAGGAAAGACAAGGACAACACACATAGGTTACAAATTGAGGGAACACAAGTTCTTGCAAAATTGGGGATGCACAGACTCACTAGTTTGTGTCAAAACCTAATATTAATTTCCCTTTGCTTTGCATCTCTACATGACTCCACCCCTCAGAACAAAGCTATTCAGGGCAGATAGGAAAAGGAATGAGAGCAAAGCTTAATATGTAAACTGGAGATTTGATGGAACAAAAGATTTTGACATTCCAATTAAATAAAATGAAGTTAACAAACTAATTAGGCTCCATAGACTACATAGATAGGTTCACACATTTTTAAAACTTTTTTCTTCATATTTCTTATTCTGAATTCCAAGGTGATAGAAGGGTATGTGATAAGAATAATAATCAAGCCACTTATATTTCCTAGGTAGGAAAACTTAATATACAGGGTCAGGTACAAATAATGCCCCTCTATTACAAAAATCTTTTATTACAAAATTATAAGCATTTAATTCTGTAACATAACAATATCATACTCAAGCACACCATATGACATTTTAGGTGAAGTTTTCTAAGTAAAACTACACATTATTACATCCATATTATTACCCTACCAACCACACTCAAGCAGGCGTTACTTCTGCTGTACCTTGTATTTTACGAACACATTTTCTTATTTTCCTTTTGTCATCATTGTTATTTATAATTTTTATACCTTTACATTTAGGCCTTCTCTCTTTCATGTATCATGTAAGAGATGCCATATACATTACTGTCAGGGAAAACTCAATTGATCTTGTATCTGCTTGTTTTTTGACATTTCCCAGTGCCTCCGTTATATTCCAGTTAAGTAAACATAGGCGGCTAACTTCCTTCTCCTCTGTATGTCTGCTCAGACTTCTCTCATTAATCATCCTTACACCTAGAGGTTCTGTTCTTTTATAAAATTCACACCACATGGAAGCTTTAGAGATTTGACAGGCATTATTTTTTTTAACTCGACTTTTTCCTTTCTTATTTGGAGGGAGTTAGTAACATTTTTCCACTTGGCAGGAAAAAATTCCCTCCGTCGCACATTTCCATGGTCCCCCATTAGCCAAGCTTATGTTTAGCACACTGACAGCCAGTTCTGCCTGCTCAGCACAGGAAGATGCAGGCTGGCTTTTCTTGGCTTGCCTCCCTTTCCAGATCCACTTTCTCAACATTCCTGGCCGCTGCTCAAATCTCCTCCTTAGAATCCCATGATGTCTCATGTACTCCGGCAAATTGTATGCTATTTTAGGTAGGCTTCATATTAATATTAAAATAGTTTTATGATGCATATATTATAGTGAGTATTACTAGAATATTTGTGATAAAAGGGCAGAAACATTACCATGGCGCCGATTATTTCTGGTGAACTGTACATTGATAGGATTACTCCACCGTGTTATCATAAGTTAGTAAAGAAAATTAAAAAATGGGAAACAATGCATGATGTCAGAACCTTATCATTTTCATATTTCAATATAAGCTAAATGCAGTGAATATGTTTTTCTTTAGTGAGCAGCAATCAATTCTCTTTGGGGTGGAAGAAAGCATGTGTTTGTGCCAAAGAACATACTACACTGGCCTCATAATAACACAACACTTGTGTCTTTAGAAATAATTATAAATCCAGAAAAGTAGAATATTTGCATGATGCCACTTTATAATAAAGAGTAAATATTCTGAATGCAGAAAGTTCACCTTGAGTGTGAATAGGAGCTAGAGCTGAGTTAATTAACTGGAGGAAATTACACAAATATATGAATAGACAACAGCATGTTTCCCCTTGAGGAGAGGAACAATAGAATATTCACAGAAAAGCAATTACTAGGAAACTTAGTGATGTATGCTGGAAAAGTGAAAGTTAATGAGTTGAACAGGAAAGAGAAAGGTGGCAAATAATAAAAACAGATTGTTAAAATGTTAAAAATATAAACAAATACATATGAATATGTAGTATCTTTAGACCACAGTCTCTCCAGTGCCCTTAGTTATATGAACACCACAACTCTCTGACTGAGGGTACCCTACCTGAGAAAAGAATCAGAGATGTGCTCCTTTTACAATTCTGACATCCCTCCTTCCAATGCCTAGCATGGAGTTAGGAGCTCCGAAACATGTGTTGGACAAGAGAACACTTTTTAACTAGAGTCTCTGTGGACATGTATAGAGTGTCTGGGAAAGTTTCCTGAGCTAAGTTTCAGCTTCCATATAGAAGTTCTCTGAACTAAAGAATCCAGCTGAGAGATTCATACGCCTTCCCTGTTTGATGGTCCACTATGCTTAGACATCTGAGTTTCAAGGCCTAGTGATCATTCAAGAAGGAGCTCACAGTAAAAGTCGGACCAAGAACTTTACTCATTAAACCATCTGGCAACTGAGCCTTCCAGAGAAAAATGTTTTCCAAAGCAGTGAGTTTACATTCTTTCCTAACCGTATTTTAAGGGCATATCACCTATTTGTTGTAAACCTAAATACTGTATTAGATTGGCTTTTTTCTTTCATTTTTTAAATTGTTGTTCAGTTACAATTGTCCCACCTATTCCCCCATTGCTCTTCTCTGTACCATTGCCACCCAGTCCCACCATCAAAACACCCCCCTTGTCCATGCCCATAACTCCTCTATTCACTCTCCTTGACTTGCCCTGATTGGTTTAATTTTTTAAAAGTATTGCCTTCATATTGTGGCCTAAGTTATTAGGTAAGTTGATTACCAGGACCGCAAGCTTGACTATGCTTTAGACAAACCCTTGATGTCTCTTTTCTTAAAGAATGTATATTAAAAAAACTTGTAATTCTAAATTCTTTCTCTGCCCCTTTGAGATCAATCTTTTCCTTGAAAGCATTTGGCCAGTTCACTAGCCAGGAATGCCTTCCTTATAGGCCTAGGGACCATCTCTGTGAAATGTAAGCATGCAAGGAGATAGCATCCCTACCTTCTTGTCTGTGTGGAAGTTAGGAGCCTAACTTCAGTGGGTGACGATTAGCAAAAAGAGTTAACTTAAGAGGAAATTATTAGCAAACCCAGGAACAACTGAATCTTTCCACATATCCCACTGAGCAACCTCTATCCAGATGTCTCCCAGTTCTTTTTCACTAGCTTACCCCTGTACTTAAAAGTTCATTGCCTGTTGTTTCATTAGAGCTGAGCTCAGACTGAGTCATGGTCTTTCTCACCTGTAACCTTGCATATAGTCCTTCTTGCCTGTTTAACTTTGATAGGTTCACATTTTGTATGGCAAAGGTAATCAGAAAAAGTAGTCATGAAACTAGATTTTCATCTGCCCTGCAATTATCACAAAATCTATTTTATGTTTTATTATTTGGGGGTTTCAGATAGTGTCTTTCATAAGATGGTAACAGTAAATAGTATTATTCATTTATTGCTTTTTCAATAGCAAAACTGCATATTGTTGAATTAATGAGGACACATTGAAAGGCCACTTGGTCTTTGTCTTAAAACATTGGTGGGAATATAAATTGGTTCTATTTTTTGCAAAGCCATTTAGTAATATGTATCAAAAATTTTAATTTTATAACCAAGTAATTCCAGTCTTAAGAATTTGCATTAAAAGAATAATCATTGCAAGCAACACTCTGTGGCAGATGAATGAAACTGTCTAACGCAATTTGAGCTTGCTATAGCAACGGGGTCTAACCTATTCTGGCGCTCTCTCCTCCATGGGACAAGCCCTTATACAGACTTAGAGAGTGTTAAAAAATAAAGAAAGAAAGAAAGAATTATCAGAGATGTTCATAATTATTTATTAAAAAACACACCTAAATGCTAAACAATGAAATAATGGTTAATAAAATTGTGGCATATCAGGAAGAAAAAATATTATAAAGGTAACTTTGCTATCAACTAACAGTGGTGACTGATACTTAATATCATAAATTTATTATCTTTTGTATTTTAATGCCAGTTTGGAATAGAAAGAAATTTATTATGGCCATCAACTAGAGATACAGTAGTAAACCACTTTGTGAATGAAGTAGCATTTTGAATAAGGAATTTTTACTTGGGTTCTATCACTCCAAGGGGGCTTTAGGAAGTCCATGCTCCTTGAAAATGACAGGCAAATCTGACTCTGTATGTATTTTCCTGGTGAAGGAGTTTTTAGATTCAATTAGGTCCTCAAAAAATTTGACAATCTCCAAAATCTAATGAACAAACACATTTGGATTAACAGAAGAGTATCTCATATTGCACAAGGGTAATTTTTCAGCTACTCCAATAATGACAAAGGTATTTTTAGCCATTCTTTTGTGTGTGTACAGCTTCTGGTAAATGCTGACCCACAGTCTAAATTTCATCAGCTACAAATGCAAATGAAAACGATTTTATTAAACAGGTGTTCGCCATTCCATCAATCAATGAGGCTCTCCTCACTTAATTTTGTACAATACTCACAATGTTGCTAAGAGTGAGAGAGACTAATAAAATCAAAAGTTCTCTCTCACACATCCAGGTGCAAGCTAGATTTCAAATTATGTAGTTATTTGTTTTGTTCCAGGGGAACTTATTTCTTCAGTAACACCACTTTACTTTGTATGGTAATTGAGCTTTCTGGAAGCAAACTGTCTTCCCTATTATGTTTCCTTTAATGACATTTTTGCAGAATATATTGAGTTCTGTTTCTTTAAAACCTTTAAGATGTTTTTGCATATACCATCCAAATGCAACATGGAGAAATTATTAAATAATTGTTATTTAATTGTTGCTCATGAAACTAAAATATTACCTTGCAAGAAATATAAGTGGCCATCTTTTCAGCATTTTAAAGGTATTACATGCAATATTCATTCAGAAAATCGTTCATTTACTTTTATTTTTAGTTTGATAGCATTTTGGGGGAAGTTTCTTTTCCCTGCATTAATTAGAGAAGGAAATACTTCATTCCTTTATACACACCTAGTTCCCAAGTGAGATTCATATATTTTAAACACATTGCATCAGAGACAGCATGTCTGTGAGCAAAAGGTAGTTCTGGTCCCATGTACTTTACTTAGTACAAACAGGATGTTTAAAGGTAAGGTTAGTAGGAATACACAACCTGTTTGATGAACTCTAGAAAGATTAACAAGTCTGGGATGTACATTCTTGATGCTTTGGAGAACAAGTGGAATGCAAGTGAATGTAATTAGCAAGTCCTGAAGCATGAAAGAAAAAGATTGGCTATAAGATTGTTTTTATATTACTACACAAACAACATGTATGAGAAACCAAGGAACATGAACAACAGTGTGGGCATTGACTGTGGGATTGGGTGGAGGAGGGCAGGGGGAAAATTGGGACAACTGTAATAGAATAACAGTAAACATATGATTTAATAAAAATGATTTTAGTATTATTATATTAAAAATGTGTGTCTGAATATTTTTAAAAACATTCATCATATGTTCTATGTTGCTTTTCTTTCCTCTTGTTTTTCTCTCTCTGATTCTGGGCCATTAGTTTCTTGAATTGTTTATGTCACATAGATACATATAAATGCTTCAAGGTTAACTCTGAGTCTAAATTAGACACGAGTGTGCTCATATTTCAATTCTTTTTATTATAAGTGGCCCCTCTCCAGACTATATTGTGTTCTATGAAACACAACAGAAAGCACCAAATTAGAGGAAAAGAGTGACTCAAGCTGCCCCAAGCAATTAGGAGAATTAAAGAAAATTACTAGTGGATGATTTATGTACAGCAGGGGCTCTGTGGATGAAGAAATACAACTTCTAGTCACACCTGTGCTGATTTGCACTGTGGAACTGAAATTATCATGAGTAAATATAATTACTTAGCAAATTTAATAAAGGAGTTTGAGGTTCTGAAAACAGCACTTGGATCTACAAATTGCCTAATGATACATATGATAGCACATATACCTTAAAGCAGGAAAGTATCTAGAATGGCTGTAATGCAGCGGGATGGTTATGGAGAAGTAAGGGTAATAGACTATCCAAACACTGGGTACTGACCCACTCACACACACCCATGCCCTCATGTTCTTTCTTTGATTATATAATTTTGTCAAAATTATTTTTCTAAGTTTCCAATAGCTAAGATATCCAAGCTGCTCTCCTGAATTACAAATAAGATTTTTAAATTATTAGTAAGATATTGGTAAATATTTGCTAATAATTGAAATGAAATGTCTTAAATAGACTTTTAATTAACAAATAAAGTAATTATTGCTCTCGAGCTGCAATGATTGGCAATAATTGCTTTATAGAATTTAATAGTTATAAAATTAACAGAGATAAGTAATAAAAGAAAGAGATTAAGCTACACTTATCATTATAAAGTTAATTTGCATGCCTTTAAGAATCATAAAAATGATTAGTCTTTTATTAAATGAATATTAATATAAACATTCATATATCCTATTTTATCTTTGGAGAACTATGGTGACCTATTTAGTCATAATTGATAATTAAAATGCAATACGATTTATTTTTATTAAAAGGAAATAAAGTTCTTATGTATATTGTAAAACTGCCATATGGTACAAGCCTACTCAGAGTATAAGTCTTCTGCTATAGTACAAATAATGATTAGTCTTCTAATTTAAATCAGCAGAGGGTTTAAAAAAATTGCAATAGCTTAAGTATTTTTAAACATGGATGGCAGTGTGGTGATTGCTGGGTAGAAGGGGGTAAAGGGGACCAAATGGTAATGAAAATAATGCTATAAAGATTAAATCAAAAATAAATAAATACATAAACTAAGAAACTAAAAAAAATGGTTTAAAACACTGCATCAGTTTCCCAGGGCTGTTGTAACAAAGCACAGACTGAGTGGCCTAAAACAACGTAAAGTTACCCCCACAGTTCTGGAAGCTGCAACTTGAAAATCAAGTTTTGTGCCAGACTAAAGGCTGTAGGAGAGAGTCCCTCCTGACCACGTCCAGCTTTTTCTGTTTGCTGTCAATCTTTGGTATTACATGACCTGTAGATCCAACTTTCCATCCTCTTTTTGCCACATGACCCTCTTCTCTGGATATCTCTGTATGTCTTCACATCATCTTCTGTGTGTGCCTGCATGTTTTTCCCTCTTCTGTCATGATACCAATTATACTGGGTTTTGGGGACATCCTCATCCAGTATAACTAATCTTAATTTTATTATACCTGCAAAGACCCAATTTATAAATAAGGTCAATGTCCTAGTCTGTTTGGGCTACTATAACAAAAATAAAATAGATAGGGGGATTTAAACAACAGATAGTTAGTTATCTTTCAGTTCTGGAGGCTGGTTAAGTCCAAGACCAAGGCACCAACCACTTCACTCTCTGGTGAGAGAGTACTTCCTGCTTTACAGACAGACATCTTTTCACTGTGTTCTTCCATGGCAGAAGGGGTGAGAGAGCCTTCTTGAGTCTTTTTTTTTTTTAAATGAGAGCACCAATTCCATCAAGAGTGTTTTACATTCATGACATGATCACTTCCCAAATGGCATACCTTTTCATACCATCACATTGCAGGTTAGGATATCAACACACTAATTTTGAGGGGAAACAAACATTCATGCATAATATTTATATTTACAGCTTCTGAGTTGGCATGAACTTTTTAGGGGACATTATTCACCCCAGGGTCAACATGAAATATCAGTGTTTGTGTAAGTCCTAAGACTGACTTCCCCATTTCTGTGAGTGTCCTACAATAGACAAAACTGTTGCTGAATATTCACCAACATACAGGAGATAATATTTCTTACTCTATAGTATAGGAGCTCACAAATGTTGTCTGTGTAAGGCCAGAGTAAATATTTTAGGTTCTGTAATGGGTACAGTTGATTTTGTCCCCCAATTACGGTTTTGCCCACAACTGATCTAGTGGACAGAAATTATTTTATTTAATATGGTAAGTTAAAGAATAAACTCCGAGAAGATAAAAAAACTTACTGATAAAAACTCACAAATGGTTGAAATGAATAAGATATTACTTAAAGTGCCAAATATAGTGTTTTGGACTTTGAGTGTTGCCCTGTCTTGAGACATAGATGAATTCACTGCTGTCCTTAAGGATATCAGCATTGAGTTGTGAGTGTTGCTGAACAAAGATTATTTTAAATAAAAGTTATTACATAATTAATAATATTATTCTTTTAATTTTAGTAATTTTATAGTCAAATATCAATAAATAAGTTGTTGCTAAGTTGTATAATTTTTGTAGAAATACTGAAAGTTTCAGCTACGAATGTTGAAAAATCAACATTCAGTGAACATTTTGAATTACTGAAGGAAAATAAACATCAGTGTTATAAAACTGCTGCAAATCTCATCCATTTAAGTTTTATTAGCAACAGAGGTTAAATTCTAAATAAAAATTTTGCTAAATAATTTTTACCATGATAAGTTTAGGAATGAAAACTTTAACGTCATCTACTTGTCATTTTAAATATATGGTGCGCAAACGTAGATTTATAGTTATGAGTATGCACAGCAAAGATTTTAATCTTGTATAATTTTATTAATTATTATATTATTTTCTATATGAACAACTTTACACCTATTTTTGTCCCACTCTGTGTATAACACTTGCTTCACTTCCTGAAACTTATGAAGTGCACACAAAATACATTATATAAGAAGATTCCTAGATTCTTTGTGCCTGCGCCTCATGGACTGAGCAAATTTTACCTGTGTGTTATATTGGACTTCTTTCACTGAGTGGCATATATCACTCTAGCACATCCAAAAGTCACCAAATCCTGTTTCATCCATTCAACAGTTGTGTAAGATTATGTTTATTCTGACCAGCCCCTCCATTCCTAACATGCCACCTTAATTTGAGCTTCTAAATATCTCCTCCTAGAATACTAGGTATGGGGCTCTCCTCCTTATGTCCTCCTGTACCCCCGCTAAATGATTCTCTGTAGTCTCCTGAGAGGACATTTTAAAATGCAAATCTTATTAAAAAACTCCTTACTTAAAGTCCTTTAATAGTGACTTTAGAGCTCAGAATAAATTTCAAATGTTTTCCTAAACAGCTTTATTGAGGTATAATTGATCAATGAGAAACGACATATATTTAGAGTATACTATTTGATAAATTTTGAAATATATATACACTCATAAAACCATCACTATAATCTAGAAAAAAACACCTCTATGGCCTCCAAAGTCTCATTCACGCTTTTTTATTGTTGTTTCCCTGTCTTTTCTTTTACTGAAAGAACACTGAACATGATATTCCATCCTAACAAAAATGTAAGTGCACAACATTGTCATCTACGGCAGTATGTCATAAAATAGATCTCTAGAACTTATTTATCTTGCATAACTGAAACATTATATGTCTCGAACAACATTTCATCAACGTGATATACCACATTAACAGAGGGTAGACAAAAATCGGATCATCATTTCAAAAGATGCAGAAATAGCATTTGCTAAAACTCAATGACTTTTATGTTAAAAAACCATCAACCAACTAGGTATTGAAGGAATTTACATCAACATTATAAAGGTTACATACACCCACAATAGCATCATCATTGACTTTGAAAACTAGGAAACTTTTCTTGTAAGATAAGAAAAAAGCAAAGGTGCCCACTCTCCCTACTTCTGCTCAACATAGTACTGGTAGTCTCAGCCAAAGTAATTAGGTAAGAACAAGAAATAACAGGCATCCAAAAGGAAAAGGAAAAAGTAAAATTATAGCTATTTGCAGATGTCATTTACTATGCAGAAAATCCTAAAAACTCCTCAAATGTCTGAAATCAACACAAAATGTCCTACAAGTACTTACATATATATTTGCAAGATTCTTGTAAGAACGTGCAAGATTTTTTCCTACTTCTTTTTCTTAGTCCTAGTCACTCATATATTTACCTGATGAACATAGATAGACAGATGATATACATATATATCTATGATCCATATACATAGTTATTAATGGGATATACCATATTATATACCATATTACATAATATACTATAGATAATATGAACATTATATGTAATATATATGAAGCATCCTATATTATATATGAATCCTGTGTGTGTATTGCCTCAGCTCCTATTAAGCTCATTTTATCTTTTATACAAAGTACCCTCTTTATTTACCTACAATACCATTACACCTTGATTTTTAAATTGAGTTAGCTTCTACTTGTCCCTTAGGAGAACTCCACTCAGTAATTAAACCTATGAGTCCATTCTTCACTCTCTCAATCTGATTTAAATGAGTATCCTCTTTGAATTTAAGGCAACCCCTGCATAAGTTGTAAATAGTATATACTCTATTGAATTGATGAATTGATAAATGCATTTCATCACCCAATAAACTATAAAGCTCACTGAAGGCAAGCAATATGGTTATGTGTTGAACCAGCACAATGTCCTGTACATTTAAGATTTGTCCTGTAAAAATCTTAAACTCTGTAAGATTTTGATGGCTTAATGAATAAATTAGTAAGTAAAAAAACAAAGAAGTAAAAATCATTTTTTCATAAAAAGGGTTTATTTCAGCTGGATCATAGTGTCCAAAGAAGGGAAACTTTGAAAAATGTTGCAAAGGTGAGTTGAAGTCACTTAATAAAGCATCTGGCACACCAAGGAGAGAAAACTTTAATTGTCTGCACAAGTGATGGAGTACAATCAACAAACTGTTGAATAGAATTATGGATTATGAGCCTTGGCTAGTGTAGCTCAGTGGCTTGAGTGCAGTCTTATGAACCAAAGGGTCACCAGTTTGGTTCCCAGTCAGGGCACATACCTGGGTTGCAGGCCAGATCCCTAGTGCAGGGCATGTGAGAGGCAACCACCCATTGATATTTCTCTCCCTTGCCCTCTTTAAAAATAAATAAATACTATCTTTAAAAAAGAATTATGGATTATGAAATTCAACGAGGCAGTGGTTACTGAAATGAATAGAGAAGAGAAAAATCCTCAGTGAGAATAGTTGGAAGAGAGCAGCATTAGTGACAGCGTTATCAGTGTCTATTCTACCCACCAGGAGAGAGGCAGTTGGGAAGGTCATTAGTGGAACCATTTTGTTTGCTTTGCTTTGCTTTCCCTCACGTGGGTTAATTCTTGTGCTCACCAGGCCTATATATCCTCGCGA
The DNA here is from genome assembly GCF_021234435.1 of Artibeus jamaicensis. NCBI lineage: Eukaryota > Metazoa > Chordata > Mammalia > Chiroptera > Phyllostomidae > Artibeus > Artibeus jamaicensis. The sequence continues at coordinate 7,423,970 of NW_026521954.1, forward strand.
CCTTTGGAAAGTCTGCTAATAACCTACAATTCAGAAGAATTAAAAACACTTTCCCCTATGTAGTAAAATTGGACTAAAGCCTCCTCTCAAAAGATTGTTTTCCTACTTCCTTTTCCTAGTCCTATTCACTCATATATTTATCTGATGAACAAATTTTCATATTACTTAACCTAAATCTTCTCATTAAATTTAAAGTTCAACTATAACTTTTTAAAATTTATCTTTAGAGGGGAAGAGAAGGAGAGAGGGAGAGAAATATCAATGTATGGTTGCCTCTCATGTGCCCCCTGCTGGGAACTGGCCTGCAACCCAAGCATGTGCCCTGACTGGGAATCAAACCACGATCTTTTGGTTCGCAGGCCCACGCTCAGTCCACTGAGCTACACCGGCCAGGACAAAAGTTCAACTAGAATTTTAAAACCAAAGGTTTTAGAAGATTTTATACCTCCACGGTTTGCTACACCAGGCACCTAATTATAATGATCACTAATATTTATTTAAGGCCAACTATGAGCCAATCATTAAGCTAAGTAGTTTGAATGTACTGTCTTTTTTAATTACCCCCCCACAGAATTGAATTATAAATCCTATTCTCAAAAATGAAAAAGTTGATACTTCTTTAGGTGACGAAACTTGTCAACACAATATGAGTAATTGGCACCAGTGGAAGTCAAACAATAAGCTCTATCATCGGCATTACAAAGAAAGTGTGAACTGATGATTTCTCCTATTCTGGAACCAAAATATGTATGTCGATGATGTGTTAATATGATCATGTAGAATTGGAGAAGCATAAGGAAGGCAAGGATTTCATACTGGCCATAGCAGAGATAATATCAATATGACTGACATTAAAATTGATCTGATGAATTTTATATGAAAACAGATAAATTAAGGATGGAAAACAATAACCACACTAGCATAATGGGAATATGGTTCTGCCCAAGTGGTTACAGGAAATTATTTTCTCACTATTAATACAAACTCATAGTTTTTTATTTTATTTTATCTAATTACTTTAAATATTCCTGGGCAGTAAATAGAGGGCCTTTTTTCCTACAAAAGAACATTTTAATTGCAGTATTTGTCTTTTCCAATGCAGCAAAATATTTCAAGTGAGCTCCTATTTTGTGGTCTTGCAGAGAAAACAGACATTTAACCTCAAATTTTCACTTTTCATGGATTATCTTTGCACTTTCACATTTAAACAATGTAAAATTTATGCTAGTTAATATATCTTAATAAAACAAATGAGAATTTTGTTAAGCAACACAATAAAACTAATTTTCTTTAAATTTTAGAAACCACGGGCTATTTTTTAATTAAAAAATTTTACTCTCTGAGATTATATAACCTCAAAATACCATCACATTTCACTCCAGGGTGAACCACATATTTTTCAAGATTAAAAGTTCAGTCGCAGTTCTTTTAGTAAAATAATTTACAGTAACACAGTTGGGATGCTGAGTAAGAGAGCATGTGGAAGAGAATAATTCACTTGCTTCAAACACAAGGATATAAAACTTTGCAAAATTTTACTTTGGACTATTTGGCTCCCCAAATTCATTTCCATCCTTTATTCTGAGTATAATTAATTAATTTTATTCTTAAATTTAATTATAAAATTTTCTCTGAAACATGCTTATGACCCCTCACATATTTTCTAGACAATTTAGAAGTATATTTATAGATTTAAATTTCAGACTTATTTTTTTGAAAATACAGAAATTAGACTCAACCCATAGCATTCCCCGCCTCCTTTTTTAGTGTAAGTCCACATTCTGTGATCAAACATATAACACTATTAAATATATTAACTAATATCAAGAAAGATTTCTATGTCTTAGAGAAGTAGCTTCATCACAGTCATTTCTGACAATGCATTTTGTTATACATAAACTTGATAAATTCTTTCTGTGGATATAATTGTAATTGTTTTATATAGCTATACTTTATATTTCTGAAATTAATGTCACATGTATATGTTTCCTGTTTTATCCAAACAAATGTTAAAAATATAGACTATAAAATTCCCTATTATTTTAAAATTAATAGTTATGTTGACTATAATAATAACTTTTCATTCTCAAAAACACTGTTTTGTTCACTGAATAAATAACTCAACTATTTGAAGCAATTTCTATATCCCATGCAGTGTGATAATTTGTGAGAAAATATAAAAGTGATGCAGCCTTGGCTGGTGTGGTTCAGTGGACTGAGTGCTAGCCTTCAAACCAAAGGGCTGCAGGTTCAATTCCCAGCCAGGCCACATGCCTGGATTTCAGGACAAGTTACCAGGAGGGGGTGAGAGAAAGGCAAGCACACATTGGCATTTATCTCCATCTCTTTCTCCCTCTTTTCCCCTCTCTCTAAAATTAAATAAATAAAATATTTTTAAATGATGCAAAGTTTTATCATTAAAGATGTGCGAAATACACTCATCACAAAATAGCTAGTGACTGCTCATGACTCAAAAAAAATAACAAATTTCTTCCATTAGAATGTAAGAGTAAAGAAATAGTCATAATGGTAATGAATGGTACTTAAGTTAGGTCTCAAAGGATAATAGAACATTATTAAGCATATATGGGAAGATCAAAGAAAAATTGAAGTAAAGGAAATAATATGAACAATGGCATAGGAAAAAATAGACTTTGAAACTTAGGAATTTTGAAACCCTGGATAACCAGTTCAGAAAATAACATGAGATTCTTCCTTTTCCCTAAATTAATACCCTCAGTCATTAGCATCATTGAATATTGCTTCAAAATCCCTCTAACTTCATTACTTCTTTATTTTCACTATTACTGTTCTAATACAAGTTTTTAGCATCTTGATGACTATTTCCCAACTGAGGGTGTTTTTGCTCCCAAATAGATATTTGGCAATGCCTAGAGGCATTTTCAACATGACAGTGAGCAGGTTACTCCTTGAATCAGTGGATAGTGGCCAAAGGATGAAGTTAAATATCTTACAATGCACAGCACAGACCCTTACAACAAGGATTATCTTGTCCAAAATATCAACAGTACCAAGGGTTAGAAACCATAATCTGGACTATGTCAATAACTCTCTAACCTTATCCCTGCTTCAAGAATTTACCATATCTAAATGAGAAATCATGATATATGTGTTTGTATTGGCATACATGACACTTGAGGTGTAGTACCAAAACCAAATTGAATCAGGGTAGAATACACAGCACTTGCTGAGTCTGAGGTGTCTGCAAAGCTGCCAAGGAGAGATATTTATTAGCTTGTAAAAAATGTAATGTTTGGGGTCAAGAGAACCAAGGAAGGAACACCAAGTTCTTTCAAGATTTAAACATTTGAATAGAGGCTGGAAGACATCAGCGGACAAACCTCTCTTAATTTTGACTCTTTCAATCCTACTCTTGATGTACCAATGACAATAAGAAAAGTGAAATCAGATTTTTTTTCATCAGCCATTTCCAAGAAGTCTTCAAAATGCTGCTCAGTTCAAAACAGAGGTGCATCTTTTCTTTCATAAAGAAAAATCGCCTAGGCAGGATCTGAGCTTAAACATTTTGCCCAACATGTTTAAATTAATTAAGTCATATTGCCCATGCTTGCAATTAATTGTGTTTTTAAAAATCTTGAGATAACTGTGTTGAGTGAACAAGGTAATTCCATATTGGACCCAACTTTTCCCAGGTGGGGAGAAAAAAGGCTTTATTTGTACTAGATTCTTCTTGCATTAAAACATCATTTAAATATTTTAACTTCGTTGATTTGTTAAATCTATCAAATGGTTTACTTAGTAAAATAAATATTTAATTCAGAAAATAAATTAAACCAGTTACTGCATGTAGATTCACTTATATAATTGAATGGCCTTAGATCACCCATTTAATTTCTCAAAGAGAGGTGAAGACTTCTTTTTCACTCATATAATCACATTCTCTTTTATATTCCTGAGGTTGTACGCCACAAATATAGTCACTAAGACAGAGGAAAAGAAGCAAGAGAGATGCTAGCAGATTTTTAAATTATAAGAAACAAAAAACTGAAATTGAGAAAATATTACCTTTTATGTGTTTTTTCTGCCAAATTTCCTCAATGAATTTTATAGACTAATAAATTAGACTACACAAGTTTATGACTAAAAATGTAAAATGAGAATATATTAAATATTATATATATACACACACATTTACTGATTGCTTTTTCAAAAGGCATTAAACTTGTGATTGTATTTGTAGCTATGAACAAGACAAGGAGGTAATTTTTTGAGCTTCTAGTCTAGAAAAAGAGACAAAAATCAAAGAACTGATTACAAGATTTATTTTGTTAAAATGCCAATCAAGGATGTTTGAGAAAATTAGAAGTTGCTAAGGGAGCATATACCACAGGGCATGACTTAAGTTCAGAGATTTGAATAAAGCTCTCTCAATGAGATTATGAATAGATTGAACTCCTAAGGGTTTGTGATTATTGAGTAGGTGAGCAAGAGAGGGACAAGTCCATTACTGGAAGAGAAAAAGGCATGGCAGAATGTCCTTAGGAAAAGGGGGGAATCAATCACTTGAACACTGAAAAATGTCTGGAAAAATGTAGGGTGGAAAACATTTTATGTTTTACAGATAATGTAGAACATAAAATGAGCAAGGGTCAAATCATACATATTCTAATCCATGTAAAGAGCATAGTTTTCACCCTATGTCAACATAAAGCTGTTCAAATTTTAAGAGTGTGTTGGGAGGAATATATGTATTTACATCGGCACACATGACCCTTGAGCAGCAGTACCAAAAGCAAATTGAATCAGGGAAGAATACATTTAGGGAAACAAAAATGTACCTCTTTAGGGAGAGCCTTGGTTAAATGTCATATATCATTACGAGTGGATGTGCAGGAAACAAAAGGATTTAAATGATTAAAATAGAACTTGATGATGAAAAGAATACAGGCTATGATGAAGGAAAGGGAAGGCTATGATGAAGGATGGGAAGATTATGACTTTAGTTTTATAGTTAGGAAAACTAGTTTTTTTAAAGTATCATTCAATAAAATAAAAACAACTTTTTACTTTAAAAATTAATGTTATCAGAGGATATATTTTGGTATACATTTTAGACAGTTTCAATTTGAAATGCCCATTAAATACCCAAATGGAATGAAAAACCATGTAGGACAACATATGACATTATAAGCATTTAATATATAGTAGCTTAAAAATAAATACATGAGTGTATGAATGAAGAAAACATTTAGCATGATATTTATTTGCTCTCAAGAGAAGCAGAAAATATTTATAAGATGAAAATAGAAAATGCACAGAAAATTGAGTTGCTTGGCAAAGGTCATCTGGAAGCATCAAGGAAAGAATTAAAATAAAATGGAAAGGAAACATAAGCTCATATTAAATTATGTTGAGACCAGTAGCTATATATTTTTTAAATTGGAACACTTTTCTCAGAACTCTAATACATCGAAAATATTATTCATACACATATCTAAGTCAAATATGTAATCTATCCAGTGTTTTTGGCCATATATTTTTCTGTCAATATTTCTTCAGTACACACTATTAAAATACATGAGATAAATTAGATTTATAAGGACAGACTGAGTAATTTTTGGATAAACAAATAAGTGAAAATGTAATTTAAAACATATCACAAGACTAACTTATTTGCTACATAAACGAAGTACATTTTAATAGATAATATAAGATGAGAATGTTTCCTTTTTACATTTCCATTGCACTGGTTAACAATGTTGTCCATTTTCCACTATTATTCTTGTTAGTGTGTCTTACTGTTGTTCATTTTTTTTTAATTGGATTTACTATAACAGATTATGTTTGGTTATAAGCTTTTAAGAATAACAATATTATTTGGGGCTATATAAAGTTTTTTTAACTCAAATGAATTTTTTGTGTGTGTTTACATCAACCATTTTCTCCCATAATTTAATTTATTGGAAATAGAGAACATACCGGTAGTACTTTTCAGTGATTGAAAATCCTATTAATGGAGAAAAATACATTTTACCTTTGAAAAATATAATTTTCATGAATAAAAGCATTCTTATATTCAGAGATCATAAAGTAGTCATTCTGTGGTACATTTTCAAATTTGCAACTATTTTGCCTGGAAAATGAAGAAAAAATCTGAATCCCCGTTTTCTGGGATGGAAGGAACATCAGAATAGCAACCTTCGACACTTAAGGCAATTTAGGTGTGTTGAGGAAACATAATTAGAACCAAAATCGCTTTCCCACCTTAAAAGAAAGAAAGCCATTTTATTATGGAATAAGTACTAAACCAGAATGTACTATACATCACAGGAAATCCACTTTACAGCTTTAGGGAACAAAAAGAAATTGCTCCTTTTTATATAGCCAACCAGATACTATGTATTACATAAGTGTATTCCAGACAAATAATAATTAGTCCTCAAGTAAGTAGTCTGACAATACCGTTTGTCACGCCAAGCACATTCCATACCAATTTGTGCTAGCTAATTGGCATGGTCCAAAAGAAAAAATAAACTTCTCATATCTTAGGACAAGATCTGGTTTTACACCTTAGAGAGAAGCACCTGCTAAAGTCAAGGTTCCTACGTGCCCACAGAAACTAGGAAAGAAGGATGCTATCTTCCTTGATGATTCCTTCTCAAGGAGAAGGTTGCAGGTCCTTGGGAAAGAGAGCCCAGGGTCTTAGAGCTGGCAGGAAGCTTAATTAGCTTTGAAACAAGGTATGTGCATTTCAAAAGAGGCACAGAAAAAAAAACTTAAAATTATAAATTGTGTCAAAAAATGCTATAAGAAAAGGGAAATAGTGGTTGAGGGGAGTCTCTTCAATTATTTTCAGCAGGAAGAATTAAGCTTCTTATTTTTAATTATTTTTTGCCTTTACCATCTCATTTCTGTGTTACTACAAAAGTAGTAACACTGCAATTTTGTAATTATCTACATTGCTGTTTCTTTCTCTGGGCAAATTTCAGCCATCTAAGTATCCAGCAAGACCATGCAAAGTAAAGAAAGCAATAATCAGAATTATGATAGAATAATAGAACTACTGATTATTTTAAAAAAGTCTGTATATAATTTATTTGGAGGAATATCTCCTTTGAATAATCATGCCAATGGTGGTTAAGATTCTTAGTAACCAATGAACAACATTTTTTCTTAGCAATACATAAATTTTACAAATTGTTGTGATATCTTTGTTCCTTGTATTTTTAATGATTACCTATCTAAGTATTGTTTGGGAAATTCTTATTTGGTCTATCCCTATATAAACCTAAAAATAGCCTAACTCTAAATCTTAAATTTGTAATTAAGGTGGGGTTTTTACGTAAAGCCCAATAAATTTCTTCTGAATTTTAGAGAATTAAAATACTATCCTATTTATATAACACTCTAAGCCCTTTAATAATTGTTGTATTTTTTTCAAATTATTTTTCCAGGTAATGCAATGACATCCTTGGCCACCATCTAGTATAAAAGTCTTATTATGAGGCACATGTTGAAAATTAAAGATTAGCCCTGGCTGGTATGGCCAAGTGGACTGAGTGCCAGCCAACCTCTAAACCAAAGAGTAGCTGGTTTGATTCCCAGCCAGGGCACATGCCTGCGTTGCAGGTCCTCTCTTTCTCTTTCAACCTCCCTTCCATTCTCTGTAAAAATTAATACAGAAAGTCTCTTCAAAAATTTTTAAAAAGAAAGACTATTTTAAGTATTGGACATGATTATGATTTTGAGGTAATTCATTTAAAGGCAGCACAGGACATGGTCTTAGGACAATATTCACAGGGTCTTCCAAACAAATCCAAAGGAAGAGATTCTGAATTTCTATGCAGCAGTCACTCTAACAAACATAAAATTATTTAATTAATTGAATATTAATCAATGCATATGTTAAAAAGTGATTTGATTTTATATACAAGTTACTTAAACATATGACTGACACACAAAAGTTATATGTTGAAATAAAGGGGATTAAAATAGTTTTAAATTTGTAAACTTTTTGCAAATAGAATTGACATAATAAAAATAAATATCTCTTCAAACATTAAAACTCCACTGCATATAGATATGCAGTGATTACATATGTGATCAGTACGTAAGAACATGTACTAATAGGTGGATTATACCAGCCCTTTTTCCCCTTCCATTATGAATCATTCTTTTCTGTCTTCCCCTCATCATAAGTTTTTAGCTGTTGTTGTTTTTTCTTTGTTACTATTTCCCATGTTAGACAGGTCCTTTTGTTTGTTTGTGTGTGTGTGCGTGTGTGCGTGTTGGAGATGTTGGAGAATGGGTAAAGGGAAATGATAGAAAAAAATAAAAATGGAAGATGAAAAAATTTGTGCAAAGGCTATGAGATGAAGTGTTGATGGATTTTGAAAGTGCATTATACAGGAGCATTGGTAAAACATGACAATTTTTTTTTAATTTAAAGAATTAAAAAATTGCTGTATTCTCTTTAAAATATTTGGCAAACGCATCTATAAAAAGTTAAATTAAAATTTCTTTTGAGCTGCTGCACCATTTTTTAACACATAATTGTTGAGGTCCTAGACCATGTCAGTCACAGATAGATTACCATACAGTTTTTAAAGCTGAATCAGATCATCAATCTAGTTTAGAAGAGTTGGTACTCTCAGTCAAAAAGAAAGACTAACAGAATACGGTAAAGCTTGTTTCCTAAAGTGAAACGTTTCCCCACTCAGCTCTTGATTATAAAGACATGGGGGTCTTTCATCTTCTTTCCAAGACATTCTAAAAAACTGAAATAGAAATATATTTCAGTTTTTGTCTGTATGTAAGGATATTGATTCCCCTATCGATACCCTAGGCTACACTACTTTACTTTTGTTCTATATTCTTTCCTCTCCCCCCACAGCTTTATTGGAGTATAATTGAGAAGTAAAAATTTTATATATTTAAACTGTAAAACATGATGATTTGATATATAGATTTTTGTCTTTTAACTTCTACATAAACATAAAGTTGAAATGCATATTTATTTTTAAAAACAGGAACAAGTATAAAGGACACATGGACAAAAACTAAGGGGGATGGAAATGGGAGCGAGGTGGGGAGCACTGGGGTTGGGCTAGGATGAGAGTAAAAGACAGAAAACTGTACTTAAACAATAATTAAATTAAAAAAATTCTTGCAAAGATGTAGCTATTACAGAAGTAAAATCTAAAGATATCCATAAATTGTTTGTTAGACTATCCAAATAAAAAATAAGCAACTGTGTCCTATAAGATTACACATTCTCTTAGTTACATTATAAGTACAACATGATGCAAAGAAACTGTGTAGACGTCTCTCTAAATATCAAAGACAGAAACACACAAAAACTTATAACTACAGGCATAAAACAAAAGACCTGATGAGGATTCAGATTTTGAGATTAGAAGCCTATGTGTCTTATGTTTAGTGATTTCTACCAGTGTACTTGCACTTGATATTAGCAATCATCCTGTATTCTGTCAGATTTCTACTGCTAGTTTTGTGGTAACTGTTGAGCAGATTACCCTGAACCAGTTATCAGTTCCAACATGCACCAGTTACCAACCCCAGGGAAAGATTCCAACTGTGAGGAGGATAGAAAAGGTCATCACACTGCCAGGCACCAGGATTAGAAGTCCAAGAACTTCTTCCCACTACATCTTGGTATAAGGGTCAGCAAAATGAAGACAACTCCTTCAAACACCGCATGCAGTAACAGTTTACTTGTGTAGTGAAGAAAAAGTGCAATCAGCCTCGAGAATGGGCATCAGAACCTGTAGCCAGTGGGTCTCTCCCAGAGCTTGACACAGAGCAGTTTGCCTATTCGCATCCCTCTTGTGTCACAGTCTAAAGGATTCTTTCATCTCCCCACAGAATACAAATGTAATGGTGGAGGTGGCTATGTGTCATATGACACATGCTTCAAGTACACACAAGAGAGCATTTATGGAGCCTGGAACAAGGAAAGATATTCCCATGCAAGGTGATAATCTGGGCAGAGTTAGTGAGGTCTCTTTACCTCTTGGTGAAGAAGTATTCCAGGCCTAAGGCCTGTTTTATGCAGCCCCGTGGTGGTCATATGACTGCATGCACGTGACTGCCACTCCCGCTGAGATACTCAGACTTAGCAGTGTGTGTCTAATAAGCTCAAACTGATGCAAGTGATACATAAATTCTAAAAATTTTATAACATATTTTGCTAATTCATGTTTGCCTGAAAATAAAAAAAAGTCCTTGCCCTTGTTATTATACCACTAATCACCAAAAATATATATAGTCAGGGCACCCCACATAAAATGAGTATATTATATATGGGTATAATAGAGAAATAGCATAGGTCATTTATTATTATTTAGTAGACTAAGTGTATACTTTCAATTTGTTTTGTTTTTATATAATACTGTATTATTTTAAATGTTCCCAAGAAAAACAGAGTGGATAGAATGTTTGTTGCAAATCTGATAAATATTAAACAAGCCAAATGCAAAATTGAGTAATTCAAAAATAAAAAAAATCAAGGAATAAAAAACATTTGAGCCCTGGTTGATGTGGCTCAGTGCATTGAGTACCATTCTATGAACCAAAGGGTCACGGATGGATTCCCAATCAGGGCACATGCCTGGGTCATGGGCCAGATCCCCAGTAGGGAGTATATGAGAAGCAACCACACATTAATGTTTCTCTCCCTCTTTCTCCCTCCCTTCCCCTCTGTCTAAAATAAATAAATAAATACAATCTTTAAAAAAAAAGAAAAACATTTGGATAATCATTAGTAATCAGATAAATAACTAGACGCCATCCTGACAAATTAGAGAAATGATTGTAAGCAAACCTATAAACATCCTTTATGTGTATGTAACAATATAGTCTCAATCACCATAACAACAACAACAAAAAATAAAGCGGCTGAGATGCTCACACACAAAACAGTTTGCTTTAGGACCAAATCCAAGCTGAATCTCTCAGGTACCCAAGATTTTTCTATCTCTAGGGTTTGCCTTTGCCCACTGATTGATGATGGCCCAAATGACTTTAGTTTTCCAATTTGCAAATTGGGAAAAGAGGAAAAGTAGTTTCTCTCTTTTGAGAAGCTTGGTTTCCAAATATCCAACACTTGCGCTTATGGCCCATTGGCCAGAACTCTGACATATGGTCATATGTAATTTAAAGAGAGGCTGCAAAAGTCACATTTTAACCAGTCCACCATGTGCCTCTTAAATATCCAATTATTATAGAAAAAAACAGCAAAGGACTTTGTGAGGTGCAAATAGATGCCTATCTCTCTACAAAATGCCCCCTTTGCATATAACAGGGGCACTATTTTCTGGGAAACATGAACCAATAAACCAAGACATAAAGAAAGTAGACATTTTACATAGTGATTTTATGTGTCTACGACAAAGCAAACAATGAAAAGAAAAACTGTTCAAAGGTGTTCATGATAGCTTTCATGTAAGATTGTAAGCAATCAAATCTCCAACAGTAACTCGTGTTCGGGTGTCACCTGATACAGGAGGCAGGCAGGGTGCTGATGTAGACAGGTTCAAATTTTAGATTACACAGGCTGCTATAAAATTGTTACTTAGTCAACCCAATATTCTACTTGATCTTCAGTTCCTCATTTATAAAAAGAAGATAATAGTTTTGGAGTGAAGATTAATAATAATATATATGAATGTCAAGAACCTGACAAATTGTATATATGGAATATACATTCAATTCAATTCCATTGAATTCAATTTATATATTTTTAAGAGAAAATATTTTATATTAAGAATCATTTGAGTAATATTTCTAAATTTTATGGAATATGAGAGGAAAGGCTACACACAGATACAAAATGCAAATTGTATTAGATCATTTATTCTAGGAAACAGACAAAACAATAAAAACAGTATCAGTTTTATATTAGTGTTCCAGATTGTGAGGCTATTTTTGAATAAGAGAAAACTACCCTCTCATCAAAATTATAGAATATATTTCCTCTTACTAATCGTTTATCCTTTTGTAATAGACACTTCTTCCAGTTTCTTGGATTAACATGATACCTAATGCCACTTTACAATATAAATAGTTACTCAGAACATAAAATGTTTACAATATAATTTTTAATATAGTAATATCACATTTGATGTACCTTATAAATACAATTTAAAAAGAGCCTCTCCTCTAGATGGAAATGCACTATTTTTAATAAATGAGTGATCTTGGTTTTCCGGTGGGTATTTTCTCTACATGCTACTATTGTGCATGTTCTTCCTGTACTATAAAAGTAGCATGCATTACATTATAGTTTAAGAATAATCACAATATACTTTTTTAAGTTTGGAGAGAAAGTATAAAACATTTAAAGGAATGGTTAGTGCAATCATTAGGGTGGCGATTCTCCATTTCTAGTAGTTTAGATTAATACTTTAATCATTATAATTTATGTTTGAATTTGTAGCTATCAAAAATGAGTAAAACTTTACATTTAAGGCCATAAAAATTTAAACATGGGTAGTAAAAATTCTTATGAAGGAAATAAACTTCTAATGTTGGTACTTTTCCATAAAGCAGTGTGTAAAAAAAGTTGAGTTTTTTTTGCTTTTGTTCATATTTGGGCAAGACTGCTTATCTAGAGAGATTAGCAAAGGCTTCAGTGCCTCTGGGAATCATACATACTTTTATTTCACCATCTCAAAGTGACTGACTTTGGTAAAAAGTATAAAAATAAAATACCCTCAGTTATTGATGTGGGACATTAGTCTTTCTGAGTTAAATTTTAATTTAAACACACTACACTACTATATATGATCTAATTAGGTGTAAAGGTAGGATTCACTGAAAAACAAAAGGCAATGATTTACCTAAAGGTGTGGTTCATATATAAGAGTCTCCTTTCTCTCAATTACTGTCTGCCTCAAGCTCTCTTGTGTTTTATTTGACTATATTTTTAATATGGTAAAAACTGGAATTTCTGAACATTTGAATCAGGGTTGCATTTGATTTTTTTCGTAACTGCCAATAAAAAGTGCTTCCCATCAGAACTCATGAGACTTTATCAGAACTCTTCTCCTATTTCTTCCCTGGTGCTTCCAGACTACTGAAAGCTCCTAATTTGCAATAATTAGCCTCCTGAGAATAGCATTTCTCTCGTATCCTAGGGAGTAGCCATATCTCTCTATTTTCAGCTTCACAGCCTCACAGTTTATTTATGGTCTGTATTTCAGGAATCCGGCAAATTATGTAGATAAACACTGAGGTTTTTGTGGTGAAAGCCAAAATTATATGAACAGCACGTGTCATGTGGAAAGGCATTTCCCTGTGGTCAAGAGCAGATAACAGGTTTGTGCCTGATTCTACTTAATGACTTATGTGATGTTAAGAATGTTGTACAATCTTTCTTGTCTCAGTTCCTCTATTTGGAATAAACTTATTAGTTTTTGTTTTTGTTTTTTTAGGACTAAAGAAGTTCATGTCTATGAGGTCCTAAGAATAGCATCTGTAACACAGGCATAGAAAGTTCTAGATAATGGTGGCTATCATTAGGGTAACAAAATTTTATTTTGAAACTATAGACATAGATAAAATTGGTATAGAGGAATAGCAAGAAAAGTAATTAATGTAATAGCTGAATAAATTATTTCCCAATACAAGAAGAATGTTTTCAAAAGAGGGAAGTCCAACGTGGGTTGAGAAGGCCAGGGTCAAAAAAAGATAAAAGGGTTTCACATTCATATCTTTACAAAGATCATAGAATACTCACATACTTTAGGATAAACATTAAGGTACTTGATATTTTCATTAAAAATGCCCCTCTCTTCAATTAGAACACAGTTTATAATAGGTATAATTGGCGTAAAAATATCAAATGGCAATGTGTATGTGTTATTAAATATGTTATATTTATATCACAATAATATATATCATAATCAACGATATAATTACTATTTATTTAAAGTGTACCTTCTACAGTTTAAAACAAAGGTATATGTCAATTCATATAAGTTGATAACTTTTTTCAAACTTTACTAAACTATAATTTACATGACATTGTGTGAGTTTAAGGTACAGTGTAAGGATTTGATTATCCCAGGAGGGTTAGTGAACACCTCCATCACCTCCTGTAATTATTATTTCTTTTTGTTGTGAGAGCATTTAAGCTCTCCTCCATAGCAACTGTCAAATAAATAATGCAGCTTTGTTAACTATAATTACCATGTAGTACATTAGATCCTCAGAGCTTACATCCTACTGAAAATTTTCTTTACTTGTACCAACATCTTCTCATTTGCACCAACCCCAGCCCAGCTCCTGGCAACCAGCTGTCATCTCTTTGTTTCTATGAGTTTGGCCATTTTCCACCCATATGTAAGTGGAAGTATATAGTATTTGACACTCTCTATCTGGCTTATTTGACTTAGCCTAATGCCCTCCATGTTCATCCATGTAGACTCTAAGAATATTTTTTCTTTTTTATGACTGAATAATATTTTATTATCTCAATACAAAACATTTTCTTTATCTATTCATCTGCCAAAAGATATGTAGGTTGTTGCTACTACTTGCCTATTGTGAACAACACCCCCACAAAAAATAAGAGTGCAAATATCTCCATGGGCCACTGATTTCACTTCCTATATAAAATGGTTCTATGTTTAGTGTTTGCAGGGACCTCTGTACTGCTTTCAACAGTACTGTAGAAACGAACATTCCCATGATGTGCACATGCATTCTCTCTTCTTCACACCCTCACCAGTGTTTCTCTCTTCTATTTTTGGTGATAGTCCTTCTAGCATGGGGGAGGTGATATCTCACTGAGATTTGGATTTGTGTTCTCCTGATAATTAGTAATGTTGAACATCTATTCATGTACCTGTTGACTATGTGCATGTCTTCTTTGGGGAAAAATATGTACTTAGTTACTCTGTCTATTTTAAAGTCAGATTGTTTGTTTGTTTATGTGTTTTGCCACTCAGTGCATGAGTTCCTCATATATTCTGGATATTAACCCATTGTCATATGTAAGGTTTGCACATATTCTCTCCCATTCTGTAGGTTGCCTTTTTATTTTGCTGATCATTTCTTTTGTTGTGCAGAGATTTTGCTTTTGTCACTTGTGATTGCAGGTAAAGTCAAACTGTTCCTCTAACCTTGCCAGTGCATCTTAACACTTGTTTGCTCCAGTGGGGATTGTTGTGGGTGATTTTCCAGGGCAATGTTCTCCAGAGGTGTCAGACTACTACTAAGAGGGCTGGAGCTGGTTTACAGGCCGCTAGAGTGTCAGTAGCTGGGGCTGATGTTCCTATGCACGCTTCCCAACACAGGAGTGGGCAATCTTCTTGCTGGGTTCCTTGGAGTGTGATGCTGAATCTCACAAGGTCACTGCTGTCCATGAATGGATGCTGACTTACCGGGTTGAGGGGAATACTGTGAGGAATGTCTTATTCAGCCGTGTAGCTGTTGCCACAGTAGTAGCTGATAGATTTTTTGCTACTGATAAATATAAATATTTCCACTAAATAACCTTATCAAATGTTTTAAATACGCAGGATACACTGAATTCTAGATAGAAAATTCATGATTTAAAAAAATGTTATTCAGTTACATTTGTTCCCTTTATTCCACATTGCTCTCCCCGGCTCTGCCCACCACTCTCTCCCACAGTCAGTTCTCCCTCCCCATTGTCCTTGTCTGTGGGTCTTTTATACATGTTTCCTGACTTACCTTTCCCCTTCTTTCCCCTGTTATCCCCCTCCCTCCTCCCCTCCAGTTACTGTCAGTTTGTTCTTTATTTCCATGTCTCTGGTTCTATTTTTGCTTGCTTGTTTGTTTTGTTGATTAGGTTCCACCTTTAGATGGAATCATATGGTATTTCTCTTTCACCACCTGGCTTATTTTACTTAGCATAATGCTTTCCAATTCCATGCATGCTGTCACGAAGGATAAGACTTCCTTCTTCCTTTTTGCCATGTAGTATTCCATTGTGAGTTTTTAAAATTATAGATGTCTTTAAAATGCATGCTGGGGAAAACTGCTATAGAATTAAAATTATAAAACAGATTTAGGAAATGTGTATAGAATAGGAGGGTCCCTAGCATGGGCTTTGGAGAAACCCCAGCATTCAGAGGAATCTCAAAAGAGGAGTCTATAAAGAAGATGCAGGACCACTGAGTAAAAGGTACAGACGTATAAATCAGGTATCAGGTGAGGAGGAATCTACAGAAAAGGTATTAGACTGAGGGTTGTAGATTTATTCTTTCATCATATATATTTTAAACACCTATTATGTTTCACTAATATGCTCAACATTCAACACATGAACAAGATAATTGTACTAAAGAAACCTGTAATTTATAAAGGGAACCAGAATTGTTAACAAGGGAATGAAAAGAATTTCTGTCCACTAAATTTGGTAGTAATGCATATATACTTAAATTTTGATTAATGAATAAATGAGTAAAGGCATTAATTCAAAAAGAAAATTTATAGAGTGCCTTTTATTTTCCTGGCACTGCCGAGGTACTGAAAATACAGCAGCAAACAAAACAAAGTTGCTTCCTTAGTGAAATTTTCATTAGATCAGCATTTCAGACCATAAAACAAGTAAATATGTAAGAAGATAATATGCTTCATGGTTTCATGGACCTTTAAACTAATAAAGCAGAATGAGAATAACAGCAAGAAAAAAGGAGAGAGAAGTAGATTTTCTGTGGTATAAGGTGATCAGGGAAGGCCTTTTGAAAATGATGATTAATAAGCAAAGAGCTACAGGAACTGAGAGAGAAATGGACAGAAAACATAACAATAGCAATAAGAGAAAATTATCATTACAAAGGACCTGAGCAAGACCTTACTAGACTGGTGCAACATAACTTTTCTATCCATGCCCCATTGCATCTGTATGCTGTTTACTTCAGAAATAACAAATTTTACATGATTGTTTGAATTCTTGTCTCTGTATCTTTTTTTCAGAATATTCTTCCGATCTGGAATGGTCTTCCTCCCTGTCCTCAAATCATTTTCTCCAAAAAGACTTATAATACAATGAAGGAAATGACATTTAAAATACCATTTAGAAATCTAATTCTCTTATTAAACAAGTTCCTTAAGATTATAATTATGCTTTATCTGTCTTTACATACATGGTTCGCCTATGGTACACTGCAGTATCTTGAGGATACATGGCACATGGCACATAGTAGGTACTTGAATATATCATTGACCAAATTATATGCTAAGTCATGTTATCAAAAACTATATATTTTAAATTATAAAACTACAACATGTTTATGCTTAATGCAATTCTAAGAGGTATTGAATACTTACTGTATTTTAATCTAATATTTTATATTCTTCATATGTATTAGGTTTTTAAACCTCAAAATGAAAAATAAATTGGAAAGGAAAGAACAATGATACTTGTTCTTCTAGAGCACAGTAAAAAAGAAATATGAAAAGAGGAAATACAGATAAAACTTCAATCAACAAAACTTCTAACTTTAACTGCACACAATTTTCAATCAGGAACTTATCTTACTGCTTCATAAACATGCTGAATTAGGAATGAGATGAATGTATAGCTGAAAACAAAATAATGCATCATTTTACTGTGAGAGTTTACACAGCTTCAAAGAGCAGATGTTTTGGCTCTACCAAACTGTGGTTGACAAATTTGCTAGCAGTGGGAGTGGAAAATTAGTTTTCATTTTTAGAAATTATTTGATAGCATTTACAGACCTTTGCTATTTATCACATTGATTAAAAGCTGTCATTTGCTGCATTTATAGTCTTCAAGTACATGTCAAAACAGTTTCTAGCCAATTCAAATGCTCTTCTGAAAAAGGCATATTAGACCAAACCAGGCTATATATATATTCCCTTTTCTTAGGCAATACATCAACACTATGCAGTAAGGTATATTCTAAATAGTATTGAGAATTTCACTTATTAAATTTGGAAAGATCCTTTTCTATCATATACAAACTTAGAAAGATATTTAGAGCCAAAGATAAATATGAATAGGTAAGAAATATTGCCTTGAAATGCCATGATTAAATGGCTGCAATTTTCATAAAAGCCACAATAACTCAAACTTATTTATCCCACGAGAACTAATCTTCATTTCAGAAGGGAAAAAAGAACAAGATAATTTATTAAAACTTATGAATTGGTAACTGAACTTCCATGAGGCTTTCTCATCATTACCATGAGTTTCTTACAGGGATGCTAGAAAGCACCAAGGAAGGAAAGGCTCCCCTTTCCCTCACAGTTTAGTCTCAGGATTTGCTATGAGCTGACTCACACATGAACTCTATTGAAAATTAAATTCTTAAGCCCATTGTATGATTTCAATCCTTTTTTAGTTATTTCTTTTTTTGTTATTATTGTTCAGTTATAGTTGTCCTGCCTTTTCCCCATTGCTCTCCCCTGCCCAGATCCCTCCCACAGTCAATCTCCACCCCATTGTCCATGCCCATGAGTCCTCTGTTAGAGCTCTTATTCTGAAGGAGGGGTCTGGGCTTTGTATCCAGGATTTATATCCAGATACTTTTTGATAAATTTTGAATAACAATGGTTTTTGACTAGTTTAAATATTCAACTCATTTTGTGTGATCAGTTTGCATTGCATATGAACAGTATTTAAACATCCTACATTATTATGTAGCATATATATGCCATCGTAATGTATTTTATATAGCATATATGTCATATTAATACATTTTACATGAAATGTATGTATCATAAAATATATTACAAACATATTAGGAACTAAGACCTAAATTACCAAGTTTGTTTTCTGAATATTGTAGGTATTCAATAAATGTTTGTTCCTGGGGTCATTAATGAAGGGTATGCCTGAGTGAATATATCTTTATATGTGTATTTTTTATGTGTATTAGCTAAATTGAACTCAAAAGAGGAATTTTAAAAGAAAAAACATAAAGGTATGTTCTTACCGTCCTTGTTTAAAAAACCAAAGCTATAAAGAGAGGTGGAAAGGAGATGAAGGAAGTACTGGATGACTTAGTCTTGTGGTGGGGTTCCTGATTATGTTAAGTATCAACTTTTTTATATTGGATCAAATTTTCCTTTTATCTCTCTTCTTATTCTGCCTTAAAAATAACTTCACATATCTCAAAAAAGTTTTAGTGGCATTTAATGTCTTCAAATGATGATATAATTGTGAACACATCTTTCCTAAACTTTGGTCATAGGCTTATAGGGTTCATCCCTGTTTTTCTTCTCACATTTTGTTATTATGGAACAGGTAGCTTTCAAACTATTATCTAATCAAGATAATAATATACATTTGTGCAGAATACTACTAAAATTATATATTATTTGAATATGTGTAAACATTTAAAATATATATGTTATTCCTGGCTAGTGTGGCTCAGTGGATTGAGTGCTGGCCTGTGAACTGAAGGGTCATTGGTATGAGTTCCAATCAGGGCACATGTCTCAGTCGAGGACCAGGTCCCCAGCAGAGGGCATGTGAGAGGAACCACACATTGATGTTTCTCTCCCTCTCTCTCTCCCTGTCTTCCCCGCTCTCTAAAAATAAATAAATAAAATATTGAAAAAATAAAATAAAAATGCTTTGAGTCTATATAGAAATATAATGGATATCAATATTATAACTGAAATTAATCTCGCCTAAAAGAATGCTATTAATGACAATATTTTGAGTGTGAAGTGATAAATTACTATAAATTATCTCTGACAAATACAAATGTGTACTTTAGCATAGAGTGTGTGTGTGTGTATGTGTGTGTGTGTGCATAATCTTGGTAGAAGCTTTGGACTTGTGTTAGGTGATTTGGGAGAGGTTTCAAAGTGTAATGATTTGCTTTGGTTGGAGGATTGTCTGAAAGTGGAAAATATGCTTGGGTGTCAACTTTATTTGGACTACAATACATTGAACCATATAGTATTATTTTCCATTACTTTTCAGAAATATAAATTTGCTCACGTATCTTTTTCTTTTTTTAAATTTTATTGTCTTTTCCCATTACCACTTAGTCCCCTTACACTCCTCTTCTCGCAATCACCACACTGTTGTCTGTGTCCATGAGTCCTTTTGCCACTTTGCTTAATTGTCCACTCCCTCTGCTCCACCTCTTAGCTGTCATCTGCTCTCTATTAATAAGCCTGTCTCTATTTTGCTTGTTAATTCAGTTTGTTTATAAGAATCCACATACGAGTGAAATTATATGGTATTTGTTTTTCTCTTACTGCCTTATTTCACTTAGCATAATATTCTCCAGGTCCATCTATACTGTTGCAAAGGGTAAAACTTTCTTCTCTTTTATAATCAAATAGTGTTCCATTGTGTAAATGTCCCATAGTTATTTTTATCCACTCATCTACTGATGGACACTTGGGCTGCTTCCATATCTTGCCCACTATAAATTACGTTGCCATGAACACAGGGGTGCTTAAGTGCTTTTTAATTACTGTTTTGGGTTCCTCAAGATGTACTCCCAGAAGTGAGATCACTGTTAAATAAATACCTATTTCAGAATCTGATCATTATACTTGGAACAATATTCACTCAAAGACAGTGTTAGATACTTGGCACAGGGCGACTAAAAACAGGTCTTATTTGTTTAGTCAAATGATTATTCTAAGAGTTAGACTAAGCAAATAAATGAATGCAGAGAGCCCAATGTAACACACCAATTAAGCTCTGACTCTTAGGAAATTAATATCCCTGTGTAACGCTGACTCCAGGAGCACAGTCACATCTTAGAAGAGGTGTACATTTGCAAACAGCATACACCTGTGCTCCTGTGAGTGGTTTGCTTTTTCTCTGTAATTTTCTACTTCCTCATGCTTCCCAGGAGACAGGGAGAGCTATCTTCTTTCTTATTATCCTTATCGTATGTCCTTATAAGTAAACTTGTTTTTTTATTATTCTCTTTAGACCATCGGCCTAGGAAGGAGAATTATATATATATATATACACACACTTGTTCCCTTTGACACTGTTCTCTTTCCTTCAGTTATGGCAAATCTTGTGGCCACTACAAACAAAACACAGGGAAACTGGACTTTTCCAGTATGTAATGGGGGAGTTTGTTATGTAAAAACAAGAAATTGCTCTTTATATGTATGATGATCAGAATCACAAAGCCATCTTTGACACATGGACTGGCCTGCAGTGTCCCCAGTTTCATGGATGAGATATGAGACAAATTCACGTAGAGTGAATTCACAAATTCATGAGTCCTGTGGAGGAAAAGGTATAACCTGGTCACTCTCTCAAGAGGAGAACATGCTGGCCCCTGCTTGGACAGGCTTATATTGAGTTTAATTAGCACAGGAATACAGGTAAAGCTCATTAATCATTGTCAGGCAGTAAGGATCAAACAATAGAGAGCATACAAAGAACTACGGGGGCCTATTCTGAGTCAAGGTCTGTTAGCTAAAGGGCTACAATACTTTGGGAAACAAACTCATTTCCTCCTCAGACCTTTATCATTGAATTCTTAGCATTCTTAGCAAAGCAGGTTTCACAGGATTTTATATATTCTTTCTTAGGCCTAGTCACCAGGGGAACCTGCTCTTTCCAGCACAGGGCTGCAGCAGTATCTCTCATTGTTTCAGGCTTATGGCATTATTTCAAGCTTAAGTCAGGCAGGGGAAGTAAGGCAGCCAAGATATTAGGAGACTTCTTGCAGACAGAATGAGGACTCAGGCTGTGTCAAAACCAAGGACAGAGAGTCCATCACCACCTTTTGCTATAGCTCCCCAAGTCCTTCCCTGGGGCCTCCACGTGATCATGCCTGTCTTAGGTTGTTCCCCCCTTGGAGAATCTTACCTGTCATTGGCTAACCAATCAAGCATTGGGAGGCCAGTTATGGATGAAGTAAAAGGAGCAGAGGTGGCACTCCTACCAGGAAAATAAGCTTTGTCTCCTTAGAGGTTTCTGGTCCAAAGGTCACTCACTCAGCCTTAGCCATGGGGGGATTACGGCTTCTGAAACCTGGCAGGGCAGTTCCCAACATCTCCCCCTTTTTTGTTTTTTAAATCAATTGTAGCTGCTAAGCTTGTGAAACCTACTAGTTGCTGTGCCCGAATGTGATCTTAAGAAAATAAAATACATGTATGGTGTGCATGTGTGTGTGTGTGTGTGTGTGTGTTGGAAGACAACCAGCAGCCATCCCTTGACACAGTCGGAACAGATGAGATGCATCTGCACAATAGAGGCAACTGTGGCTGGATTTCCTATCTATCTCTCCTTGCATGTTTGTTTTTGTGATTAGTAGGTGATGGGATTTTTAGATACCTTCATTTCAGGGTCAATGATCCTCATAATTCCAATGAAGTTATACAAAATAATTTCTTGGCCAGAGAACGAAGTCCCCCCTAATAAAGTAGCCCCTGAATATCTAAAAGTTGTTAGAGTAACAGCCCCTCCTCTACCTTGGACAGGAATATGTATCAAGTAGAATTAGACATTAAAAAAAGCAGGACATCAAAAGCTGTATGAATATACAGCTAGCTCTAATTGTCTGACAATGACTCTCCTGGTCAAAATAACCTTTGTTTAACATAACTTTATGCCATGCACCTGCTCCTTTAATGTTATGTATCAATCTCTATAAAAATAAAGCTTAAATCAAACTCTATGCGTTTGGTCAGTTCTACAGAGTCTGGCTGTTCTCTGGCATCCAACCGGGTGTCTAACTCTTCATTCATTGCCTGCGCTGTCCATCCTTCGGGAACTCTGAACCCCGCTGAGGCTGGACCCCGGCTTGTATGTATATATATTATAAAGCACAAATAAGGATTAAGACAAGGAGGAACCCAACAGCTGCCATGACCCAAACTCTTAAATTCAGTCTATTAAAAAATGTTGCAAATGCAAGGGAACTACAAAAGTAGCAGGTCTGGCTATATTTCAATTTTGGGGAGAATTAGCACAGACTTCAGGAAGTTATTTTAAAGATATGCAGCAAGCACTTTCTGCCTGAACTCAGGGTGAGAGACTTTTACTAACAGCAAGTCACAAAGCAGCCTAGGTATAATGCAGGCCTGATTTCCCCCAGGAGAACTTCTTCATGGGTGTGGTGTTGTGTGCTGCTATTCTCCCTATTGACTTTCCACGCGGATGCTGGGCCACATTTCCACGTCTCTCAAAGTGGTTCCCTACACACATTTTTAAAAATATATTTTATTGATTATGCCATTATAGTTGTCCCATTCCCCCCCTTCATTCCCCTCCATAACCCCTGTCCTCACATTCCCCCCTTAAGTTCATGTCCATGTGTCACAAGTTCTTTAGCTTCTACATTTCCCATACTATTCTTGCCCTCCCCCTGTCTATTTTCTACCTACCGTTTATGCTACTTATTCTCCATACCTTCTTCCCCATTCTCTTCCTCCCATTTCCTTGTTGCTAACGCTCCAGTTGATTTTCATTTCTGTGGCTCTGCTCCTGATCTAGCTTTCTGCTTAGTTTGCTTTTGTTTTAAGTGTGGTTGTTAATAACTATTAGTTTGCTGTCCTTTCACTGTTCATCTTTTTTTATCTTCTTTTTCTTAGATAAGTCTCTTTAACGTTTCATATAATAAGGGCTTGGTGATGATGAACTCTTTCACTTGATCTTATCTAAGAAGGGCTTTATCTGCCCTTCCATTCTAAATGAGAGCTTTTCTGGATAGAGCAATCTTGGATGTAGGTCTTTGGACTTCATGATTTGGAATACTTCTTTCCAGCCCCTTCTTGCCTGTAAGGTCTCTTTTGAGAAATCCGCTGATGGTCTGATGGGAACTCCTTTGTAGGTGACTGCCCCCTTATCTTTTGCTGCTTCTAGAATTCTCTCTTTCACTTTAGTCTTGGCTAATATAATTATGATGTGTTCCTCCTTGGTGTGTTCCTCCTTGAGTTTATCTTCTTTGGGACTCTCAGAGCTTCCTGGACTTCCTGGGGGTCTATTTCCTTTGACAAATTGGGAAAGTTCTCCTTAATTATTTGTTCAAATAAGTTTTCCACTTGTTGCTCTTACTCTTCCCCTTCTGTTGCCCTTATAATTTGGATGTTGGAATGTTTAAAGATGTCCTGGAGGTTCCTAAGTCTCTCCTCATTTCTTTGAATTCTTGTTTCTTCATTCTTTTCTGTTTGGTCATTTTTTTCTTCCTTCTGGTCCACTCCCTTGATTTGAGTCCCAATTTCCTTTCCATCACTATTGGTTTCCTCTTCATTTCCCTTCATTTCAATTAGTTTAGCCTTCATTTTTTAATCTAATTTGTGACTAAAATAAACCAGTTCTGTGAGCATCCTTATTACCAGTGTTTTGAACTATGCATCTGATAGGTTGGCTATCTCTTTGTCACTTAGAAGTATTGGCTATGGGGCTTTGAGCTGTTCTTCTGCTTGAGCCATGTTTTGGACTGTTTGCTCCTATTGTGTATGAGGGGCAGTGCTTTAGGTGTTCACCAGGGCAGGTCTACCCAGTCACTAGGTTGTGACTGGGGGTGGCATCAGAGAGGGAGCAATGCCATTTGTTGGGCTCTCTCTTGGATTTCGGTCCCCTCTGCTGCTTCCCACAAGCAAATTGGGCCCTTCTGGTGCTAGTTCCCTGGTGGGTGGGCTTGTGTTCATTCTAGGACCCTGTGGGTCTCCCCAACAAACTGGCCTGTGAGGCTGGGAGCCTCTCCTAGCACCTCAGTTCCTGAAAGTTACTCCAATAGGTGCTTTCAGGCTTTATTTCTGATCGCTGGGGCCCTGGGTTGCGTGGTCTCTCTCACTGAACATTTTTAAACCTGCCTGGTTTCTATGCACGCAAATGTGTGTCCACGGTCAGCCAGCCACTTTGCGAGCCTTACTGCATTTCCATCTTTACCCACCTGGGTCTGTTAACCATAGCTTTTTCCTGCCTCGACCTCTCTGCAGGCTGCTGACTCAGCCCCTCTTACCAGTCTGGATGAATGGTTCATTATTTTCAGACTTCAGTACAGTTCAATTTTCTGTCTGTTTTGGTTGTGTTTTTGTTTCTAAATCTTTGTTGTACTTAAATTTGGTTGTGTGAGGAGGGACAGTATTTCCACTGAAGGCTCCATGTTGGCCCCCTACACATCTTTATGATGCATGGCTGATATTGCTGAGTGTAAGGTGCTACATATATAGCTATATGCTACGCAAAATCAAATTCAGTCATTCAACTGAAAATTCTTCCTGAATGTTCTCTTACCCTCCAGATCAGCACCACTACTCTGATGAAATCCAAATTATTTTACCCATAATTCTTAAGTAGAAGACAGAGATGATAGGTAGATGATAGAGACATAGATAGATAGAATATGTATATACAAACATATACATATACTTTATGGCATGTAAGTTTTACTCATTAACACATTTAACAAGTGTTATTTCCTTATGTTACATAGGACTCTACTAGGCACTGGGTGACAAGACAAGACTCTTACTCTTATAGAAAAATTATTGCGCTGGAACAAATATTTACCTGATTATTGATAGAACGTGTTATGGAAGGAAGACCATTTCAATTAGGATGGATGACTGTGACTGTATTGCAGGGCACATCACATTTGCCTATAGACCTGAAAAACTCAAAGAATAATACTTGTCATTTGGTAAATGAGAATCATGATAGCTGTCTGCCTATAATGATCCATGTTTCTAGCGTGCATGGCCTTGAACAGAGTCTAGGCTGCCCTATGCCTGCATTCACCAGTGGAGCACAGCAACTATGAGAATTCTGACACTGGTTTTAAACAAACATTGTCTCTTTCCTTTCTTCTCTCTTTGAATGCTTGTCATTGGAATCCCTGAGCTGCCATGTGAGAAGTCTAGTGATCTTGCTCAGAAGACAACAGAGAGTATAGGGGCCATGTGGTGAAGAGAAGCACTGGACTACCTGGGGAGGGAGAGAGTGAGGTTCAACTGTGTCAGCATCCTGGTCCAGCCTAAGATGAGATGACACCAGCCCTCTTGGCACCAGGATTGGGTTCATGGGCCTTAGACCTGGGCACTCACACAAGAGATGATGCATACATGGTTAGTGAATTGGGTTAACTGCTCTGCTGTTGCTGTTATAAAATTCAATAATTTTTAATCTCACATTTTAACTTCTGTAGCTGACTCTGCTGAAAACTGACAATCAGCGCCTGAGATATGCAATGAAACAAGCTGAAAAATGACAGAGCTGAATTCAGTCCACCAAAACTTTTTGAGACTATGTGTCTTTTTATTTAATTTTAAACCAAGAGATTTAATACATTAGGGAAGTTTATAAATATAGAAAAAGGTGTAAAGATCTTTGTTTGGAAGGAAGAAAGAAAGTTTGGAGAAGAGCACCTTATTCTCAGGACTGTGCAGGCCAAATTACAAGCCTTTAGACTGAACATGATAAGGAGTAAAGGGGTCTCTCCAAATTCACCTTTGAGAATTAAACTATACAGTCCTTTTCAAAATTTTGGAATGGAGATATAGGAATACTGGGGCCTCAGTTTTATAATGTCAGAGTTAAGACATCATAATCTAAAATAACAGTCAAAGAATTTATTGTCCAATGTCTATGGTTATGCTGTTATAAATTTACTAAAATATCTATGTTTTTCCCCATAACACGAATATTGACATAGAGTCAGAACTCATTAATGTTGACTAAAGAGACTGAATCATGTTAATTAATCTGGATTGTTTCTGATTTCTTCATGGAGCAGGAACAGTTGATTATATTATTTATCAGGATTCAATCTACTCCTAAATACCACAATCTTTCAAAAGAGGTTGAATATTCCATGATCACTTTCTTTTCTTAATTAGGGTGATTTATTATTTCCTTCTTATTTCTATATTTCCTCTTTTTTGATCACCTTAAGTTAGATTAGTTAAAATACAGTCAGATTTCTGTATTTCAAAAGAATTTATGTTTCCTTTTACTCCACTGTGAAGTCGCTTCATCTTTGTCACCATTTTTGGATGGCACCTAGTTCATAATTCTGCCGAGTAAATCCAACCCCCTATAAAAATCATGAGAGAGCCTTCATGCCTTGTTCACAGCACTGTAGCACCCGATGGACCCTTTATGTTCAGTGCATTTCACAAATGCTCAGCTTATGTGTTGTAGTTTTTCAATTCCCAAACACATTGTGCTCTATGTTATTATAAAAATTCCACCTCTCCTCTGTCCACAATAATAATAGCAATTTATATGGTTCTTTAAATATATTTTAATTACTTACTTTAATTAAAATATATTAATTAAAATATATTAAACTTACTTTAATATATAAATTAAATATGTACTTTAATATATATATTAAACACACCCCAATTAAACTTAGAGTCCCCACTGAGGACTCCAGAGTCCTGATGATGGGACCTCAGAAGCACTCTTGCCTCCTCTCTTCCAAATGTCTCCTTCACTCACTGCACCACAGTCAGACTGACTTGCTAAGGTTGGAAAATACTCATATTCTTGTTCTCACCCAGCTGCCTCACACATGTTCTTTAGTTCATCTGAAGGACATTTTCCCCAATCCTTTGCATAGCCTTACTCTACTTATACCTTTATTTAGTCTTAATATTTCACACCCTCCAAAACCTTGTCTTGACTATCTACTTAGTCCACCCTTTGGTAACACCTTACCCAGGTTCATTGCTCATATTACTCCTTAGAATTTGATTTTATATGTATTTTATGTGCTTACTGGCACTCTTCTTCACTAGTAAGGTTTGGGACTTTTTCTTAGGCATTGCTGAACTCACAACATCTAGAACTAAGGCTGAATACATATTGATTGGGTAGATAAACAAAATAGAATCATGATAATATATAATCCATCTCAATGGTTCTTCTAAGTTTATTGATTTCATGCCTTCAACTCTTCTCCACTGTATCCACTCCTTTTCCTGGTAACTCTCAATGCTGGGTGGGATGTTCTGCCTAATTCCTTAACACTGGCCTCAACCTAACAATTTTTTTGACTAATGAGATGTTAGCAAATGTAAATAAGCAAACAGAAAGCTGACCGTGATAGGATACATATGTATATGTTAATACTTAGAGCAATAAATAAGAAAATTGTGGGAAATAACACACTGAAAAATACTATAAACAAATTACAACAAAATCTTTAAAAATCTTCAAATATCTGCAGGACATTCAGCAAGGATAACAGAGGAATGAACAACACCTAACAATCAGAATAGAAATATAAAAAATAGACGCTTTCCTAATATCCTTGGGTAGTTCATTTGAAGCTGTTGTACTTTATGCATTTTACAATTGAGTCATTAGCATGTTATTTCGAAAATCTCCACTTAAAGTTACTAAGCTTCTAGAGAACATAAGCCACTTCTTTTTTTCTCATTTCTGTATTGGAAATGTGTGCTGCAGAATGTTATTTGATTTATGTGTTTAGCAAGGTGGCACTGCCAAAGGATGACTCCGGGGGGAAAGATTTAGTCCTCTAGCATCCCTGCCATCCATCCAGTCCCAAGCCACTTACATTAATCTAAGTAAAAATGTGCGTGATATTTAAATACAAGTTCATGAGAATTCCCCCAGCGTCTCTCTTACAACAGTGTTAGTTTCTCAGTTCTTCACACAGAAATCCACACACAGGAGCTCTAAACATGTCAATGAAAACATTTTCTTTCTGTTTACCAGACTGTATGCTCTGGGGTACTTTTGTCTTACTATTAGATGGGAAAAAATTCAATCCAGTTAAGGATTCTCATATGCGATTAATAATTAAAATAATAATCTTTTATATTATCTGTCACAAATCAGAAGCACACATTCAATACAAAATTCTTCAGTATAATACCCAGATTTGTTCTTCATGTTGTTAACATATCAATAAACTGTTTATTTGTTCCCATGGATTAAATGACATACATATTATTTATTTATGGTGTTTGTCCTGAGTTTCTCATATAGATGATTAGGTGATAATTTGAGTGTTTGATGGGTCTTTTTCAGAAACTGAAAATTACTTTTTGGTATCCTCTGTCAAATATTTTATACACTAGAATGATGTCTTATTCTTTGTGACTATGTTCAATGAACTTTTCATATCAGTGTTTGATTTTTCTTCTTTCCTTGGCATGAATTTCTACATTTTCTTATGCCTCTTAACTATTTATTTGTGGCTTGAAACTACATTAGATTCCTCTTAAGCTAAATTTACCTTCATGGTTCAGTATTTAAATATTTCTGATCAGGGTTTCTATATTTCATTAAGACACTTTCAAGTTAACTGTCCTTACAGTCAATATGTCTCTTTGAGGTCTAAGTCTATTCAATTTTTGTCAACTTGTTTAACAGTTTCTTTTATATTTGTATGTGCTGTCAAACTTCTCAAAATTCAAAAAATCAAAAAAATTTAATTTACTACATCAACAAATTTGACAGTAATAAAAACATGAATTGAGGTCAAAATAATTTTGACAAAATAAATAGTTAAAGATAGAGACATTAAATATTTTATGATATTTCAAGAGTTGCCATATTTCATATAGTGTGGCTACATATCACATATATAGCTGTTAATAAAAAGCATCCTTAACTTGTATATAAAGCCATTTTAATTGCACAGGGGTGTTATTTAATACTACAAGTTAGAGAAGGTACTTGTATTTGTGTTTGCTCTTATGTATTTTATGATAACCCAGGAACTGAGAAAACAAAAACAGAAAATCAGCTGTCCCAGTACTCTATCACTCTGCCTCCATCCTTTCCATCCCTGCCTATGCCCGGGATGCTCTCCAATCAGGGCCTTTGCACTTACTGTCCTTTCTGCAGGTACCCAGATTACTCCTTTTCTCCTTCCCTTGCTCTCTCAGTTCTCTGGCTAAATGTTACCTCTTCATAAGTACCTTCACTGATTACCTTATTTAAAACATAAATGAATAAGCCATTTCTCTCTCTCTCTCCAGATAGGTATATGTGTGTGTGTGTGTTTGTACACACACATGCACATAGCATCTGACAGAAGTAAGGCCTGCTTGAATATGGTTGGTAGGTTAATATGGGGGTAGTAATTTATAGTTTTAATTTGAACATTTCACATAAAACATCATATGATGTGCTTCAGAATGATATTGTCTTATATAATTACATATTATGTTATATAATACATCATATTATGTTACAGAATGACATGTTTATGATTTTGTAATAAAAATTTTATAACAAAAGAGGTATTATTTGTATCAGATCCCTGTATATTTGCATTATTTCATAGTCACATCTACAATATATGTCCATATCATGTTTTTTCCCCAGTAAAATATAAACTTCTTGAGGAGGAGACTCTGTCTTCTTGATTCGCCCTGGCACATAAAAAGAGCGTCTAACAGACCTTTAATAACATGAATTGGTCTGTGGTCACTCTGCCTTTTGTAGTTGTAAGAATGCTGATCATTTCTAAGTTCTCTGTGTTTTATCTCCCATTGTTGTCATTTCTGCTTACAAGATTTGATTAATTGCTATAGCTTCTGATGCATGATCAATTGTACTTTCTAAAAATTTCTCCTGGCTAAATTTGTTGCCATTTCATCTTTCTAAATTTCCCCTTCAGTGCAATACTTTCCACTGAATGGCTTCAATATTGCTCGAGTCACACAATCGAGTTGCACAGTTTATGAATGTACTTGCTCAATTTTGAGTAAATGTAGGTGTTTGTTTGTTTACTAGCTCATATAGACATGCATTCTTCAATTCTATATGAAATACACACTGAGTGACAGGATTTGTAAAACTTTGCAATTGTTAAAACTTAGATTTTTTTCCTGCTACTTAGCTGGGCTAATGACTATGAATAAAAGACATGCTTCATGGTGTGTCATCTTCTAAATATAGGCCCTTAGCATAACCTTTCTGTTTGTGCTCTTTATAACTATAGGGGGCTTTTTTCATTGACCTACAGTGTGAACAACCCAACATAGTAAAGATGCTGCAGAACCTTCCTTGGATTTTCCAATCACTCCTTAGTAATCCCATGGCTCTGAATCCAGACTTCATTACAAAGTTCATTTTCACAGTACAAAAACATGGACTTATTTTCATCAGTATGATATGAGTATCATATGGGTATGAATTTGGTCTGATTCCTAGCAAAATGTATAGTTTATTTTAAAGTACTTGTGAAATGAATAAAAGAAGAGATATATGAAGGAACTACCTTTGACAAGAAAATAAATGTATTTTGAGTTTGTTTAAAAATGAATCATAACCTTAGAAATGAAATATAACTCTGTTGTATCTATACTTAGATTGAATATACTGATAAAATAAACTATTGATTTTTTAATTTAATCATAAATAAAAAGACAACCTCATTTTAACAATTCAAATTCAAGTACATTCTAAGTCTCCTAGCATTAAAAGTTACTATTGAAATCACCATAGCAGTAAATTCTGTTCTTTCTCTTTCATAGAGGTTCTCCAGGAAAGCAGTAGTCTTGCATCTACGTGTAGTCCTGAGACTAGTTCTAGATATCGCAATGTGAATGAGAGTGTTTTGTGTGGCTTTCAGGCCAGGGCGTTTATGGGAACAGGATTGCATCTTACACATTTTCTCTTTCATCTCCTTTAATTTGGTTCCCCAGGAGTTTGACATGTTTGCATGGAGGGTATTTAGGAATAGTATTTGCAGGGAAGTAAAGGAAGCAAGATTGAAGAAAGAGAGAAGTTGAACATTTCTCTCTGCAATAGAAGAATGCATCTGTCAACCCCAAGGGGTGTTCAAAGGCTGGAATAGCCTTTCAGAGAAAACAACTCTTAAGGAAATGAGATGAATCCTTGTAACTCTGTTGACCAACTGTTGTTTATTGACAGACTGAGAGGGAGAGTAACGTTGAGGAAGACACTTCTTTAGCCAAAGGAACTTCCTAGAAGACACTCAGCATTGAGCCCTCAACATCCAACATATCTGTCAGTTGGAGAAATGAATCCTCTAGTCCTGAGAAGCTAGTGTAGCAAAGCATTCATTCCACTCCTTCCATCCAGATGCAGATTGGAGTGGGGCTCAGATAAATAGTGGAGTTATTACACAGAAGGAACCAGAGGACCTGGTTGCTTTGTGAAGGGAAGCTACACAGGGACATCCATGGATAAGCAGAAAATAAAGTCTGATGTGTTTTAGCTACTGAAAGTCCACAGTCTAATTTTTAATGTGACATATATGTTACTGATAAATTTTGCCAATTTTCTTTGGAGTAATCTGTTTCTAATATTGTCCTTTTCCCTGTTGCCTTTTAAGTTAAAGGAATGAGAAGTACATAGAGCAGTTATACAGATGGCATAATGTTTACTAGTGTTTCAGGGAAACTCCTGTGAGGGGCTGTATTTCAGAAGCATATCTGAATCCATTGATTTAAAATTATTTAGCCCTGAGGGATCTTAAACTACATAGCATTCTCTAGCACAACTGTTTTCATGTGAGGTATTAAAATCCAGTGATTCCATCCACTTACAGAAATAAATGTTTATTACTATATACAACTTTTGAAGTTTAAAAGGTATAATTTAGTCTAAAATTGCTCTAAGCCTCAAAGGGAGATACTATAGGCAGGTATATATACATGTTCCTTCTTAAGATATATCATCTTAAAGTTTTATATTTTTAGTGGGAGCTCTAGAATATAAATCTATGACTAAAAGAACAAACCATGTTTACTACACAAACACAAATCTAATACCTGAGATAATCATTTTGTTTAGATATAATTCTGAATATAAACTACATCTTCATTCCAAGCTCAGTTAATCAATTCAGAGCTGAGTCTATCCAGCACATTAAAATGAGTGTATGCTGGGGTGTTACTAATATTTATGCCAACACAGATTTTCTTCCCAACATCATGATATGGTTTAGAGGTCTAAAATAAACAGGCATCCTTCATTTTACTGAACTTCATGAATAATGTGTCTTTTACAAGTTGAAGGTCTTTTGTAACCCTGAGTCAAGCAAGTCTATTGACACCGCTTTCCCAACAGCATTGGCTCACATTGTGTCTCCGCGTCATATTTTGGTAATTCTTGCACTATTTTAAAGTTGTAATTATATATGTGTCATGGTGAACTGTCATCACTGATCTTTGATCAGATGATTATTACTGTTTTTAACAATAAAATGTTTTTGATTTAAGTATATACTTTATTTTTAGACATTGCTATTGCACACTTAATAGATTATAAAATGGGGTGAACATGAATTTTATATGGATTTGGAAACTAAACATTTTGTGTAATTTTACTGTAATATTCACTTTATTGTGGTCTGGAAACAATCCTATAATACGTCCAAAGTATCCCTGTATCAATACAGTGGAAAATTTGGAGAAATTTAGGGATTTAACTTAATCATCCAAACCAAATGAACCCTGACTCTAATGTAGTCATAGAAAACAGTGAATACTGTTTAGCATTGGTGTTCAACAGTTGACTTTTGAAATAAAAATGGTCCTGGACTAGAATACAGTTATAACTCTTATTAGTTGTGTGTGATTGTGGATTAGTCACTGGGCCTTAATTTCCTTTTTAATAAAATGAAGTAAATTATGTCTATGTCCTATTGGATTTATAAAGATTAAATTATACACATGCAATGCTTTTAATATGGTGAATCATAGGGAGCAAGCCTTCAAAATGCAATTGATATTTTTTGCTTTTACTATAATTATGATCGAAGCACATATAAAAGCAAAGCTTCAGTTGAGGTGGATGATCAAAAAACAGCATGTTCTGGTTTGACTTCACTGGTTTCCACAATTTCACTAGAGTGTGGGACATACTATCAAACATAAAGTAGCCGAATGATTCAATCACTAAGGTATAGACAATTGTGGACACTGGAAACACATTTTAAATGATTAGAAATGGTTTCCTCATTTGCATAATTCAAAAATAGCATTTAATTAAAACTGAATCTTAGAAGTATATCAACAGCCAAGAAATAGAGGGTATCAGATATTTATGAAAGGGTGGATTACGATCTCAGTTTCATAAAGTACATACATCCTGAGACTCAGATATAAATATAAAAATAATTGTATGTAAGTAAGGTGGGGAGTAGATTATTTAGTCATTAGTTTTGAAAATAAATAATTTTATATGTCTACTTAACCTCTTAAATAATCAGAGTACCTTTACTTTCTTGAATGATAAATGTTCGTTTTTGATGTACAGTATTTGAATGAGTATTTCTTCCTGTTGGAATGTTTCTCTAAAATTCTACAACTAGTTAATTTCTATACCTCCTGCAGATTTTAGCTTGTCTTTAATTTCCATAGAAATAATTTTTCTGACCCCTCTTGAAATACCTAATCTATTCTTTATAACCTGGAATGGAGTTTGATTTTTCTCCTTTGTAGCATATAACTTTTGGGATTTTTCATGTATTTTAGTGAGCGCATGATTAATGTTTCTCCTTATTAGAACATACATTCACAAGGAATAACATCATTTTATTTTTATATAAAATATTATATTTCCCCTGGCTCCTAGCACAATAACTGATATTATTTGATTATCAATAAGTGTTTATCGCCAAGAAAGAGTAACTGAAAAAGTAAATGCTTAATCACACTGAGAAAATATATCTTAAAAGTATTTGTTCTTTGAATGGAGATCTTTTGTATTATAAAAATGAAAGTGATAACTTATTTTAGATACATTCAATTTAATTTACAATCAAGTAATAAAAATTTTAGAGTAAAAATAAACACAAAATTTAAATGTAAACAAAACCCTATAAATGTATTTAGAATATATAATATGAGAATTAATATAACATATAAAAATGCTGAGCAGTCCTAGATTAAATAGAAATGAGTGACATGAATATACAATTTGCTAAAGAAACATGAAAGACCCGTGCATAGGGGAAAACACAATATCATTAAATTTGCTCCTATAAAATTTCAATAGAAAAAATAGACAGTATTTGTGTTTAGGAAAATGATATTCTGATACTCTGCTGTTTGTGTATTACTGCTTATTTTCTTAAAAACGAGTTGTCTATTAATAACTTAATAAAGTAACAAAGATGAAAAGTAATAGTCCACAACTTACTCAGCTTCTTAATTGAGCAATGAGTCCGTTGGCCTGAGGTGGCTCTAATGCTGAGGCAGTTCACTTAACCAAACCAAACTCTAATCTGGAAAATGATTCAAGGTTACAATATCAAAACCTAAGGTTACAATATCAAAACCTAAGTATGAGCAACCAATCACAAACATCCAACTATCGACAATCCATGAATTCCTTACTCTGCTTTCCCTTTTTTCTATTAAGTCTTTTCCCAAGTCTTAGATAACAGAGAGCTCCTAACCACTCTGGTCTGACACTGCCTGATTTGAATGAATTACTCAAATACAATCTTAAAATTGTAATATGCCTTAGTTTATCTTTTAGCAGGCTCTAACTAGAAAGTATTTGTCTAAAGAAGCATAATATATAAGTACCTTTAAAGTGTACATATCTGAAATCCAGCTATTGGAGTTGCAAGTGATTATCCTCAAGAAATTATTAAAGATATATAAAGGGCACATGGGCAACAGCTAAGGGGGGTGGAAATGGGAAGGAGGTGGGGGGCACAGGGGGTGGGCTGGAATGGGAGTAAAAGACAGAAAACTGTACTTAAAAATGATTAAATAAAAAATAAAATAAAATAAAACTATAAAAAGGTTAAAATAATAAATAAAATCATTATTTTTCCAATTGATTAAAAAAAGAATTTATTAAAGTTGTAAAAGAAGATTATGAGAAAGAATCTTCATCCAAGAAATATTTCAGACTGCTAAAATGGAGTCATTTGATCTATCTTCCTCTCTCATGCCTGTGGGACTATTGCAAAAACTTCCTAATTGCTTTTCTACAGTTACTGTTATCTTTCTTCTTGTACTTTGCACAAAGCAAGCAAAAAGGTCTTTTTAAGACATAATTGTATAAGCCATAACACCATTAAAGTCCTAGAGGAGAATATAGGCAGGAAAATCTCAGATATTTCATGCAACAACATTTTTACTGATATATCCCCTAGAGTAAGGGACATAAAAAAAAGAATAAACAAATGGGATCTCATCAAAATAAAAAGCTTCTGCATGGCTAAAGAAAACAGTATTAAATTAAAAAGAGAACAAACCATATGGGAAGATATATTTGCCAGTGATACTTCAGACAAGGGTTTAATCTCCAAAATGTATAAAGAACTTACATGAGTCTACTCTAAGAATACAAACAATCCAATTGAAAAATGGGCAAAAGGCTTGAACAGACACTTCTCCAAGGAGGACATACAGAGGATCCAGAGACACATGAAAAGATGCTCGATATCACTAGCTATCAGAGAGATGCAAATTAAAACCACAATGAGATACCACCTTACACCAGTCAGAATGGCTATCATAAACAAAGCAACAAACAAGTGTTGGAGAGGCTGTGTGGAAAAGGGGACCCTAGGTCACTATTGGTGGGACTGCAGACTGGTACAACCATTATGGAAAACAGTATAAAATTTTCTCATAAAACTAAAAATAAATCTGTCTTTTGACCCAGCAATTCCACTGCTGGGATTATACCCTAAGAACCCTGAAACACCAATCCAAAAGAACCTATGCACCCCAATGCTCATAGCAGCACAATTTACAATAGCCAAGTGTTGGAAGCAACTTAGGTACCCATCAGTAAATGAATGGACCAAAAAACAATGGTACTTTTACACAATGGAATTCCATTCAGCAGAAAGAAAGAAGGAGCTCCTACCCTTTGCAACAGCATGGATGGAACTGGAAAGCATTATGTTGAGTGAAATAAGCCAGGCATTGAAAGATAAATGCCATATGATCTCACCTTTAACGGGAACCTAAACAACAAAATAAACCAACAAGAAAAATATAGCCAAAGACACTGAAGTAGGCTGACAGTGTCCAGAGGGGAGAAAGGAGGGAATTTAAGGGGAAAGGGGGAAGGGTTTACAGGAACAAGTATAAAAGACACATGGACAAAAACTAGGGGGGTGGAAATGGGAAGGAAGCAGGGACAGCTGGGTGCAGGGGGCTGGGATGGGAGAAATAGACAGAAAACTGTACTTGAACAATTAAAATAAAAACAAAATAAATAAAATAAAAAGAAACAAAATTGAAAACAAACATAGTTGCATTATTCCATCCTCTCCGGTAGCTTCCCATCCCACTTAAAGTCCCCTCCCTCGGCCTTCACACTCTCATCTGTCCAAACCTCAGATCACCTCACATTGTTCCAGTCATTCCGGTCTACTTACCCTTCCTTGTTAATACCATCTGCTGTCCCATCTCAGGGTTTTTGAACTTGATGTTTTTGCCTCTGAGAATAAATTGTTCTTGCTTGTGAAATATACTATCACTAATGTCTTTGTGCAAATGTTACCCCCTAGGAGATTCTTTCCCTGTCCATCCCAGGAAAGGAGCCATTCACCCTGGACAATAACCTTTTGTCGCATAACCGTTCTTCATTTTGTTCAAAGCATTTACCACTTCTTGACACACATATACACACATCTGCCCTCTGCAAACAATATAGGTTCAAAATACAAGGGTAGAAAATTTCCTACTTTCAGTTCTTAATTCACCTCCAGTGAATTCTTACTATATAGTAGACATTGTAATATTTGCCAAATAAGTGCATATATTAATGAATAAGAAAATAGTTTCTTTACATTAAGGCAAATTCATGTGTTGTGATGCAATGCAATCTTTATAAAAAAATTTAATTGACCAGAGGAGAGAACCACTTTATAAAATATTATAAATATAGAAAATTTGTATTTTGAATGTTTATATTTTCAATTTTTTAGTAGACATCTCTTATATATAATAATAAATGCATATTTTAATTTCTCAATTTTCTTAAAATATTTTCTTCACCATTTATAAGCAGACTCATGAAATCAGGCAATGCATTACTTGGTAATTAATCTGTTTCAAAGATGGAATACTTATTTAATATTCTTCTTTACATAGAATATCTGCTCTTATTTACACTTCTATTTTATTATTTTGTGATATTTCTTAATTTTAGAAGTACGCCCTATCTAGCCAGTTGTAGATACGGATGAGTGTAGTTTAGCCTATGGATTCCGTTGTGTAGTTTCTGTTTAAATGATTGCCACAAAGGCAGACTGCAAAGTTATCATAAACCAAAATAGATTCGATGTGATTCGAGAATAAGAGTTATGCAATTGGAGCTGTCACTGATGTGGTCTTTAACAAATTTACATAACGTTCTCTCCTAATTTTTTAAAAAAATATGCTTTCCTTTTCCTGTTTTTCCTGTGTTTTATTATAAAATTTAATAAATTTAGCTTACAAAATCTGTAGTGTAAGTATACTGGATAATGGGCTAACATTTAATTAATCTAAGTCAAGCTTTCTGAGTCCCGGAACTACCGATTTGGGGCTGGGAAATTCTTTATGGCGGGGGAACGTTGTCTTATCCATTGTTCGGCAGCTTTCTGGGCTTCTACCCAAGGGATGCCAGTACTAATGTTCCTTGCCTGCCTTCTGCCCAGTTGTGACAAACAAAAATATCTGCAGCCAACACTGCAGGTCCCCTCGGAGGCAAACCGGTCCCAGCTGTGGAAGAACAATCAAAGCAGAGGGCAGACGCAGTAAATATGGTCAAAGTTCAGTTCAGAAGAACAGAAATAAGTACTTCCTTATAAATACCTAATATGATTTGCAGGCATGGAAATGGAATATATTAGCAATGAAGCAATTTACTGAACTTCCAATGTGTATGATTTATTCATTTCTAATTCAGGTAAACAGGGACACACTAATTCCGCTTAAAATGCCCTTCAGTTCATGGAACAGTGCATTTAGTTTCTATTACTCAGGTTTTTTTCAGTTAAAAAACATATTTATTATCTGAAATTTATTAGTCTCCGTTAGGGTCGATATAGCCCATAAAATAGACATGGTTTATTTTCAACTTTTTCCAAAAAAGTGCCAATAAATTTAGAAGTTTAATTACATAACACTCTGGTATCTGTGAAAGGTATCATTTTGTTTGATTGTATTTTATTTCATTTAGTTTTACTGTAGCTGATTGCAACCTATATTTCATCAAGGAATGAGTTCCAGTGTCTCAGAGGCCTTTTCCCCTTATTGTAAGCCTGTCACATTCATTTGTACACAAAATGCTTGTTTTGGATAGAGGATTTCTCCCTACCCTTTGGACTAAGCTGATAAGAAATAAATACACATTTTTTTTTGCCTGCTAGCTTATTCTCAAAGAAGAATAGAACAAATAATACATATTTAATGTATTTTAACTGAACTCAGGGATGGAGTTAACTGAATACATCTCTGATACATCCTGTATCTGAAGATCTCCTCTTTCTACAACAAGCATTGATTCACTCAGATAAGAACCCCCTCTGACCAGTTTGGAAACACTTGTGGAGAATGGAGAACACCTAAGATGAGGGGAAAAAACTGTAGAATTTTACTACTGGAAGAGAATCTGCATGATTTTATAGAATTTAATTTCACTTTCCAAATTTTAATATGAGACTCACAGGGATTAAATAGCAAAGTAATGACCCACACGACTTTTTAATTTACAGATGGAATTTATTCCCACTGACTAAAAAGAGAGACTGAAGTAAAATTTATTGCCATATAGTTTTGATTTCAATGCTTACATGCTTAGGCAAATAACTGAAAATAAATTCCCAGGTCAATTTGAGCATCTTAAGAGATCAAGGTATCTTGTAGCTGCTGACAGGACTTAGTAAAATTACAATCAGACCACAAATCTGTGTACAACAAAGTGACAGACCTAATAAATCAATCATAAGAAATATGTGTTTGTGTGTATACATGTATATCTACATGTACAGAGAGATATAAACACATGCATATACATGTACACAGAACATATGTATGACTATGCCCAAGTCTATGACTTTGGCGACCTCTATGTCCATATCTATCTCTTGATGTATTCTGTTATGAATATGGCAAGACATCAATTCTCCAGTGCAGAAGCTTGCTTCGGGTACAGAAGTACCTAGGAGAAAAACATGCAAATAAATTCTATAATTATTATATCAAAGGCAATCTGCAATTTAAAGAAAGCGAGTCATGCAAATAAATGTGTCCTAGTAATATTTTGATTTTCTGTTTAATTTTGTGATTCTTTTTATACAATTTTTATATTATATATTATGTATTCTATTATAATGAATGGAGTAAACAATTGATGTAGAGATTTGGAAAAAGATATCTTTTTTGTGTCCTTCAGATTATATGATGTGTTTCTACACCTGATTGAATAATCAAATTTGTTTACAGAGTTTTTCATAATACTACAGATTTAATATGTAAATTTAAATGTTTTTCTACTATTAATAAGACATGTACTAGCTGGCAGGTCTCATTAATAAAATCTGGTTGGAGAGTCATTAAAAACCTAGGAACTCTTCATTACTTATACCCTCTCTCCCCCATACAGACAAGATAACTACTAGTAAACTTTCTGTAACAATCCATACTTCTGCTTTATAGCCATCATCCCATTTAGCTGTATTTATCTTGTAGTTATCTTGTTTTATTTGTGTCTTAATTATTTCACTAGCATATAGGTTATATAAGGACAGAGATCAAGTCTGCATTGAACTTAGAGTACTTGAGTTTAGTAGACCATTCTAGTGTAGTGTAGAATAAATGACTAAATAACCTGATCCATTTAAAAGT
Organism: Artibeus jamaicensis; assembly: GCF_021234435.1. NCBI lineage: Eukaryota > Metazoa > Chordata > Mammalia > Chiroptera > Phyllostomidae > Artibeus > Artibeus jamaicensis. The sequence continues at coordinate 7,464,674 of NW_026521954.1, forward strand.
GAAAATAAACTAAGCATTGAATTAGTAGAAAATACACTTAGAAGAATGGTGAAGTTATCGGTCTATTTATTTCCATTGACAACTTTAATCTAAAATAAAATATTGGAAAGCACTGTCATAGAAGTGCAGATAAACAGTGTCCTTACATGTAACATGTCCAGAAAAGAAAGTCAGACTGCTTTTCCACTGGAACAGTCACAAGTAGATTCATTTAGGGCTTTCTTCTTGTTTTATTTTTTTGTTTTGCAGTTACAGAAATTTTTACAGGGGAGAGAGGAATTTTTAGTCCTGATATAATTTCTGATTTTTCAGTTGAAATTGCCAGAGATCATTCCTTGGCGATTCCTGCCTTTAAAAATGTCGCCTCACTTGATTCACACCATTGCTCTGCTTTTCACATTTCTAGTTGCTTGTTATGTTTTGTCTCTCATTATTCTCTTGTGTCAAATCATCTGTTTCTCAAATTCAAGTATATGTAAGCAACCATTCTAACTGTATACCGCCTTAATCTCTTCACATTGATACCTCAAGGCATAATTTATTCCTTTAAGAAACTACATCTGTTATCTGTTCACAGCATTTAACTGAGTAATTATTACAAATATCACCAAATTATAATAATCAATGGGATCTGAAAAAGAAAAAGTTAAATTGTACTTTGTGTAAACTCATAGAAGGAAGATATGTATTATTTAACAATTACAAAAAGTCTCCTAACACCAAGGACTTAAAAAACTGCTTAAAACTAATTAAACTCTATTGTACAAGTTTACATAATTTAATTTAAGCAAAGTTTTCACCTGGAATAAAAAAATACATTTAACTTTCCATGCCTCAGTTTCTTCATAAGAGATGAATTGTACTATGTTATATGAATTCTACCATATCTATAATAATATAAAATCTGCATCTAAAAGTGATGTATTTCTATACTAAAACTCTATAATTATTGCTTTTCAAATTGTATTCAAATTAATTTAATGTGAATATTTTATTGTCTAGCTTTTTAGTGGCAGGAAATCTTGAAACTTTTAGGATATCATAATGTTCCCTGTTTCCTCTTAGCCCGTAATTGTTTACAACTTTATACGAAAATTGGATTTCCACTGGATTTGGAATAAAATATAAATTCCTCATATTCATCTATGTGATTAATTTGCTGGCCAAATTTCAAAGCCCTGGCCTCATCACTTCTACCTCTCTCAGTATCCTTTCTTTTAATGGTTTCTTCCTGTTCTGCTGCACCTAGCACCTTTTCTACTTCAAATGCATACTTGCTCTTCTATCTCATTATCATCTTTCAGGTCTTAATGTAAATGTCACCTACTCAAAGAGCATTTCCTATATCAACATAAAATAATTAGTAAGAAAATGAGAAGTTTATTTTGGTTTGGGAACTACAAATTTCATGATTACTCTGAATAACTTTGCTTCTTCAACTGAATGTCAATGACTTTGATTGCTTTAGTCCAAATAATTCTCAACAATTTTGGATAATAAATTACAATGCATGAGGGGATTTTATGTGTACCAAAATCTGATCCAGTTGAGATCCTTAATTGGCTGGAATTGAAGCTGTAGCTTCTGTAAGTCATTACCACATAGATGCAATTAGCTTTTAAATCATTCAAATAATATTATTATTATTTAATCAAATGCTATCATAGCTAAGCAGAGATTAAACATTTTTCTGAGATAAATGCTATGTGAATTAATCACAGATGTTCAAAAATGCATTTCCTTGTTGATATAAAAATTATGAGATCCATAAGTATTTATTGTGTGATTAGAAACCCTCCTACATGTACAGATAAATTCTATGACTCAGTTTCCATTGATGATTTTTCTTTTAAGCAGTACACTTCCATTTGCTTGAAGCATTTTAATGAAATAATAAAATAAAAAAGAATACTTGATACATAAGAAACCAACATTTTATAATAAACATTTACTTTATTTTTGTTATGTTTTAAACCATTTTATTTATTTATTTTTAGAGAGAGGGGAAGAAAAGGAGAAAGAAAGGGAGAGAAACGTCCATGCGTGGTTGCCTCTCACACGCCCCCTAATGGGGACTTCGCCCACAACCCAGACATAGGCCCTGACGGAGAATCCAACTGGTGACTTTTTGGTCTGCAGGCTGGCTGGCACTCAATACATTGAGCCACACCAGCCAGGGCACATTTTATTAAAAAAAATAACTATAGCAATATATGCTATGAATTTTAGCCACTGTTTTAAGTAAACATTCCTGCCATTTGATTTACTAACTAACATATATCTTTAAATAATAGTAATACTAATATTAATTTTTAAACTATTAATTATATCAGTAGATGTGCTGAAGAGAGCTCCTTTTTGATGCAATTTGACGGAGATGATAACTTCACTCCATATTTTTTTCTCCACATTTCAGGCTACTTACCTGAAATTTTGGTCACTGAAAGTATCATTAGGACTCTTCCTACTTCAAAATAATTCTTTTTCAACTGCATTTAAGTGACTCCAAAAACATGTTATATTTAGCATTAACTGATATCTTGAGAATATACTATACACCAGCTATTACTTTTCATGTAATCTTATTATACTTAAAACATCTCACTAAGCACTAGTGTTCACATTTACAAAGCTCATGAGATCACACAATTCATGAAATGGAAAAGCAGAAACTAAAACCAAAACACATGATTAGAAGATTATTGCTCACTTAGTAGTGTAACACTGCACATTGAGACTATTATTGTTTAGACTAGAAAGACTGCTATCTCTACCATGGAATGTCCCAAAGGAGAGCAGATAAAAGTGGAGTCCAACCCCGTAGAGTTCTGATCAGGTTTTATCTGAATTAGAGATGTCCAGGAATTTGACAGTTCTCAGATCTTCCTGGACACCCAGTTAGCAGCATGTTGTTCTCCCACTGTTGGACGCCAGGGTTCCCTACAATACAAACTGACTTTGCTTCACAACCCCACTAGAAGTTAAAGAACACTTGTTTTATAGTGTTCTTAAACTAAAGAAATCTCTATATATTTCTTGAATCAAACGTTTAGTAATTGGATTTTTGCAGCTAGCGTGCCCATGCATTTGTGGAAGAAAAGGGACCACATGTGAAAACCTGACAAGCTCAGAGGAGGCCTGCCTGGCAGCCTTACACACTTGGAGACTGAAAGTACCCACATAGGATGGTTTGAAATGAAAACTCTCTTACTAAAAGCAATTCATGGTGGGCATTTGTGTCCTAGGCAGGTACTTTTCCCTAGTAAAGGCCAGCTTTTACTTTAACTGAGCCTGTCTTGTTGTCATTTTTCATCAAAGATAACATACCTTTGGAATGTCCATTTTCTTTCTCTGGCCCCCTCAAAACACAGGCAGGGTTCCAGGGAGTGACTGCAAATCCCCTCATTGTTATTGCTTCCATGCTGTTAGTTGACTATCAACTAACCTTTGTGAAAGTGTCTATCATTTTACTTTTTACGTAATCCCAGAGGTTGCCCCCTTCTCCCACTGTTTGCTTTCTCCTGCCTTCCTAATCTATCACCACGACATTCCATGTAACCTCCCTATGGCTCCTCTTTTGGTTGTAATGTATAAAATAAGGTGCTAAACTGACATTTTCCAGAGTATTTTCTGAACTTGCTACGGTTTTGCTTCCTGGCAATTGGCCTCAATTTGGTTCAAATAAACTCACACAATTATTACTGGTTTCAGTGTTTCTTACATTGACACATTGTAGCCAGAAAACTGACCATAGTCTACTTGGGTCAAAAATGTCTGTATCTTTTCAATCAATTTGAATTTACTTAAAGCAAAATTATAATAACATCATTACAGTGGTTGATGGTCACAAAAGAAGAATAACATTGCAAATTGCTCCCAATAAACTTTTGCTTTTTTACATATTTTACTTTGTCTTAGGCCATTGTCATCAAAAAATTTTTACCAAAGTATAGACCTAATAGAAAAGAGACACCAGGTTTATATAATTACAACTTAATATCTCCCAAGAAACACTAGGGGTGGAAAGAAAAAATAAATGATGACATTAAATAAGAGAAAGAATCATCATTGAAAACTAAACACAGAGCACATTTTTCCAGAATAGTAACAAAACTGGTAAAATACAAAATGCTATATGCATCAATTGGGATATTGTACCACTTGATTTTATCCATTTCTTTACCCTTACAAGTGCTAGATATTTGTGTGTGTGTACGTGTGTGCGTGTGTGTGAACTACACGTGAGTTTAACACACTATACTTTGTTCTCTGTAGGTTTCCATTTACATTATCCAATTAGTTCACCTCCTTCAGAAGTGAAATCTGGCTTTCACTCATCACTGATGCTCACCTTCTGACAGGTCAGATGGCATTCCCTTGCCTGACTGAGCTCTCTCCTTAAAGGGAAGGGCAAGTCTCACATTGTTTTCCTGATACTGCCCTTCCCTCGCTTTGCCATTTAGACCATAACCTTGAAATAAATTACATGTAATATGCATGAACCTTGCCACAGTCAGGCCACTCTTAAAAATATTTCCAACTAAATTTGAAATGTTACATCAAGTTTGATATGTTACCTATAAAGCAATAAATTAATATTAAATATGGCTTTCCCCCAAATGTGTATATCTTCAAAACTCAGCATCAATTTGCCATGCCTGGATTCTCAGTTTAATTTCTGAAGATTAAGTGAGGAAGTGAGGTGAGGTGCTTTCAGTCATTTACAGATATTTAATAAAGAATGGTGATATATTTCAGAACCATTTTCTAAGCAATACAGTACATGCAGTAAATTATTGCAATTATAATAGTTAAAAATGACATCAAAAGTAAATGCCAAATTGACCATATGCCTTTCTCTTGTGTAGTACTTTTTCTTCACAATTTCTGATCATCTGATAGTGTTACTAGACTAAAGAGGTGGACCTGCTTGTGTACAGCAAAGTCCAATAAGACATTAACAGGAGCTTGCAGCAAAAACAGTAATGGTTTAATTATGTGGCATTTGTCTTTCTCTGACTGGCTTATTTCACTTAGCATAATGTTGTCCAGGTCCAATATCATATGGTTTCACTCATATGTGGAATCTAATGAACAAACTAAACAAACAAGCAAACTAGAGACAGTCTCATAGATATAAGAAACATGCTAACAACTCTTGGGGTGGGTGTTTAGGGTTTGTAGGGATCCAGCAAAAAGGAAAAAGGGCTCATGGACATGAACAACAGTGTAGTGATTGCAGGGGGGAAGGGAATACAAGGGGGATGGATACATGGTAATGAAAAATATGATAAAAACAAATGGATTGGATCTTTAGTCCCTCCCCATTGCACTCTGGGACTGGAGTTTAGCAGGAAGAAAAGAAAACAGTAAACATTTATTAGCATGGAAATGGCCCAGCCCTGGAGTCCCAGCTGAGTGAGATTATGCTCAGAAACCTGGGCCCCCAATTGCTTTCAAAGGATGAGTTTGTTGTATGGGGATAAGTCATTAACTGTAGGGACTAAGGGAGTTAGGGCCATGACTGGTCAGTGCCAGGGGGTAGGTGACCACTGGATCTCTTCCTGAAGGCAGCCATGGCATGACCTCATGCAGTTGCACAGATTTTCTGGGACTGGAGCTGAAATGGAACTGAGGCCTAGGCATTGGAGACACTGTCTACCTCTGTAGTCACTAGACCCTGTGCTTCGTTCCCATGGTTGTTTAATGCCTACCAGGGCTCATTGGCCTGGGAATCTCAGGATTAAGGGAGTAGACATGCAAGGGAGAAAGAGGCAGGTGAGTCAGGGTGCTGAATGAGGCCAGTGTGATTCAAAAGGAAAGAAAGAAGAAAAGGTCATGTTAAAAAATAATGTCTGCACGAGAGTGAATTTTTCCACTGAACCTAAGAAATTATTTGTTTTTACAACAAATAGAGATTGGTTGACAGGTCTCATGTACATCATTGGCAAGTATGCGTTCCCCACCACAGGTTATATTTCTGCTCTAGTTTTCTTACTAAAATCTTTCTGCCCTTCCCTTTAGACTCAATAGTTCTTCAATGACCTTAATTCTCTCTTTAAGTGTTTTTTTTTCTTGAAGGCTTTAAAAAATTCTCTTGCAATCAAAACAAGTAGTATTCTGGTTGAAGAAGTATAAATAAAATCAAACAAATTAACAGTTAGATAATTGTTTGAGTCCTGATGACTATTTCCTTTTAAGAAAGAAAATAGGAATCAAAAATATGAGATTAACCTTTATATAAAGAATGGTATTCAAAATGCTATTAAGTCATTAACTTTGGTAAATAGGCATTTAACCTTTGTCAAAATGCAACAGTGTTTAACCTTTGTGTTTAAAATAGTGCTTCTATTAGGTATGCTTCAATTGCTGCAGATCAAATAAGAAGTAAGCTGCCTCTTGACCTGAAATTTAAACTAATCCTGATGCGACCTTTGCAGAAAGTTAAAGCAAAGTTTGTTGAATTTTATTTTAAAACAGCAGTATTTTTTTCGTTTTGCAGACCTTTGCCTATATCCCTCTTCCTGCCCAGTGAGGATGGGAAATAAAATACTGCAATGAAAAGCTTTGCTGTTGTATTTGCAGTTTTTTTGGAGGCCGAAAGCAAAGAATATTCTCTTGAAAAAGTATGCTTTAACCATGTTGCCAGCCAAATTTTGCAAACTCAGGAGGTTCAGATTCACATTTATACTTTTGCTATGGAAATGTACAATGCTGATGTCTTGCCATTTACTCACTGTTAATTTCCAGTCATGATGGAGAAAAGGCATAATTTGATTTACCTATTATGGGCATACCAATTGTGCAGAAAACATAATTTCAAATTAGAAAGAGCTATTTTCCTCCAGCCATTTTACATCAGTTACTTTTAGGGATCCACTGATACATTTCAAGTAATTTTCCTCTCTAATTAGAGCACATGGGTCTGTCTTCTACAACAGATGTGATATTTGCAAGCATCTCAGGGGAAGGTATGTTTTTCTGAAAGATGCTTACCTGCACAACCAAAAGGTTTTCAGGAGCCTCTGAAAATCTAAACTAAAAATACAACTTTTTTTACAAATAAGCACAAGTAGAAAGTGAGTGACTTGGGTCCCGTTATCCTTAATTTCCTCCTCTCCTCTGGTGCCAGAACTTCAAACAGACATTAGGAGCTAATGTAGGGGAGCACAACGTACCACTCCAAAATATGTGTCTTTGGATTATGCGAAGCTGTTTAGTTTTGAGAAACAAAAGACTCAGAAAAAATCTTTGACCTTCCCCCTAACTGCCTAAAAGAATTTAGAGAGAGGACCTGTCCAGAAAAGAAGCTATCATCATAGGTAACTATAGTTGAATATGGATTAGGTGTAATAGGGAAGAAGCTAGCAGAGCCCTTTGGATCAAAGCTCTCTGGGTCTCATTGTTAAAGATGACCCAGCAAATATTCATTTACCAAACATCTGCCTTTTTATCTCCATGTGTCTTCCTCCCCTTTGAAGCCCAAACCCTACCCACCTTTCTCCTTAGATGGCATATATGCCTCGACTGCTGGATTGGTCCTGGGCACCATTAGTCCCTTATGGGACTCTTGAATGTACATATATAATTAAGTTTATTTATGTTATCCTGTTAATATGTCTCATGTCAATTTAATTCTTAGGCCAGCCAGAAGCACTAACAGGGCAAAGAGGACACTTGTCCCTCACACTAGAGATAAAATAGTTTCCAATATGGAATCATGAAGGACACATTACATAGGAGAATGCATTCACATTTCAAGGGGAAATATTTCTCCCTGTCCGAGTATAACTGTATCATATATCCTTTCATGGAGTGCTGAGACACATTACTTTACTTACACTTACATAGTCTATACATTTTAGATGTGAGGGGTTCCCAACCCTTCAAGTTCCAGAAAGAAAAGTAAAACCCCAGCAAAGAGAAAAGTCATAGTGTAGCACTGAGACTTTCACCTAGCAACGCCAACACAATTTTTTTAGGTAGGTGATCTGTACCTTGTTGGTGTATGCTTCTCTCAATGTCTGGTTCTCCCAGGTTCATTAACTGACTGTCTATACCTTGTCTTCGACTGGAACATTATAAACACCAAAAAGGTTGGCTTCCGTATGCGTTTGTTTCAGGTCTGTGTCCCGAACTCCTAGAGCAGCATTTAGGCAAGAAACATGAGTGACTTAGTAAGAGTCTATTGAAGAAAGAAAAAATCCATTAAAAATAATTAACTATTGACTCATGCTACCTTTTCCAATTACATCTGCATTATAATGAGCCAAGGAACCCTGAAGATAAAGAAATAAAGTTTTGTTAAAGAAAGTTTGAGGAATTAACCAATGTGTTTAAAGATAAATTTGGTGTCAAGAGGAGATTCAAGTAGAGAGAATTGCATGAAAGGGTATTTCTAATGCTTGGATTTAGTAAAACAATGAAAATCACCTACTTTGTCTTTGAGTAAAACCTACTTTTCAGAGATTCATTTCCTACGAAGTAGTTCGTGTAGGAAAGAAAAAAAGACTTTCTTAACTTTCTTAGTGTCCCTGGATTGGTTGAAAAATTATATTGACAAAGACAGATTAAGAGGAGAAAAGCACACACGTTTATCTAATGTAAGTTGTATGTGACACAGAAGACTTAAGGGAATGAAGATGTAGACACAGTAGACCTGAATATGTTTATGTTGAGTTTGATGAAGAGTAGACAGTTCTGGAGAAATACAGAAGGTTAAAGAGTACCAGTGAGAGTAGTAAACTGGGAGAAACAGCACAGTAATCTTCCTGATTCGGCCATATTTTCAAATTCCTTTAGCTTAAAATATTCAATATGCAAAGATGCCATATTTTGTGGTAGTGTGTTCTTAACCTCATCACTGGCAAATGGCTGTTTATGAAAAGAAAGCAACCTATTTTTGGACACTTATTTGGAGGATCATCTGGAGTTTGTTTTCCCAAAGATACTTATTTTTTGTAAGTTTCTTTGGAAAGCTGTTTGAAGACTACATTTTTTTCTCCATTTCTAGTACTTGGAATGGGATCTGTCTTAACAGCTTGGGATGCCACAGCAAAATACCAGAGGCAGCAACTTAAACAACTGGACCAGGGTGCCAAGATGCAGGACTAGTGAGAACTCTCTTCCTGGCTTGTCAATGTTCGCCTTCTAGCTGAGCCCCCCCCCCCCGCACAAGAGCACTTCCTCTCCTTATAAGGGCACTGAGGGAGGGCTCCATCCCCATGACCTCATCTAAACTTAATGATCTCTCAAACACTTCACCTCAAAAGCCATTATACTAGGGGTTAGGGCTTCAACCCGTGATTTTCAAGAGGACAAAATTCAGTCCATAGCAGTCCTCGAATGCAAGATTTTTTTATGGATCCATTTGTACCTAGGCAAAATAAATAAGTTCTTATATAATTTCCACCTGCAGATTTCTCCCCCCCAAAGTACAAACACACACACTCACACTCAGGAGAGCCCTGGCTGGTGTGGCTCAGTGGATTGAGTACCAGCCTGTGAACCAAAGAATAGCTGGTTGGATTCCCAGTCAGGGCCCATGCCTGGGTTGCTGGCCAGGTCCCCAGTGGGAGGGGTGTGCAAGAAATAACCACATATTGATGTTTCTTTCTCTTTCTCTTTCTCTTTCTCTTTCTCTTTCTCTTTCTCTTTCTCTTTCTCTTTCTCTTTCTCTTTCTCTTTCTCTTTCTTTCTCTTTCTCCTTCCCTTCCTTTCTCTTTAAACATAAATAAATGAAATCTTTTAAAGAAAAGGAGAAAAATAGCCTATATGATCCATACCATTTAACTTATTTTTCTGTATTAGCTGCATTCCCTTGACTTATACCAAATTTTTATCTTTCTTTGCAAAAATATCCCTGTCCATACTTAAGCACTATGTTTTTGAATATTATCTATTTCTCATGGAGCTGGCAGATAAGGCCAGAGAATTTGGATAAATGCAGTGTGCTCAATAGCTCTGTTGAGATGGCACCAACACATCGGATCCAAGGCATAGGCTGAGACACCCAACCCTCTGTTAAATCTTCAGAGCGCTTTTGCAAATCTTAATCATGTATGGCCCCAAAACCACACTTTTCCCTACAAATAGGGTAATGATAACACACATATTGATTGAGTTCATGCTATGAACATATCTATTCATTTAAGACCTTTAAAAATTGTCTCAATATATTTTCTAAAAGTTCTATAAGATAAATGTAATCTTTGTTATTTAAATAAGAACCTGTACCTCATTAAAAATTCCCTTAACCAGAAAAGACGGAATTTCAGCCATGATTTGGCCACAAGTTTAAGGTTTACCTTGGTCACAGTCATTCATGTGCTTCTCCTGTAAGTGGGGAATTCATACAGAAAAATAGGCCTGAAACTTAGAATAACAGACCTGCCTTTTAAACTTAACCCATTCACTTAACATCTATTAACATGTTTTAAAAACAAAAACATGTGTTGATATTAGAATAGACTCCCCTATAGTGCCATGTTCCAAGGTTTTAGGTACCTGGTCTGAAAAAAATTTAAGTGGAAAATTCCAAGAATAAATGGTTTCTAAGTTTTAAATTGCATGCTGTTCTGAGCAGCATGATAAAATCTTCTACCATTCTACTTCATCCCTCCTGGGACGTGAACCATCCCTTTGTCCAGCATCACCACACTGTACACACTGACCACTCCTTAGTCATTAGTAGCTTTCTGGGATACCAGGCTGACCATCATGGTGTATCATCAGTTACTATGTGCAAGTAACCCTTATTTGCTTAACAATGGTCTCGTAGCCATTCATAGAACTTTTATTATAGTATATTGTTATAATTCCACTTCATTGTTAGTTACTCTTGTTAATGCCTTTCTATGTCTGCTTCATAAAATTAACTATCATAGGCATGTATACATAAGAAAAACATAATGTATAAATGTTCAGTTTTATATATGGCTTTAGGCATTCACCAGAACTTTTGAATTATGCCCCCCTGAATAAGGAGATACTACTCTATTTTTGAAAGTGAGCTCTATTAGAATAGACACAGGCTAAATAATGATGAATCAGGAAAAGTAAAAAGTATTTTTATTTATCTGGGTTTTGACCAAGATAGATTTAATGTTTTCCTCAGCTTGACTTAAAGTGTAGACAGGTTTCTTTCTGACTCTGGGCTCTGCCTGATCTTCCTTTCCTTAGAGCATTCATTGTAGACCTTTTCATTGTAAATTATTTCTCTGACTCTTTCTAATATACCTAAATCTTTTTAAAAGCCTCTTGCCTATTGTACAACCCAGAAACGTCTTTCTCAAGGACCCAGAAGTCATCTATCAAGAAAGATAAGACCCCTATCTCCTAGTCTCTGTGTGAGACTAGGAGCCTGAATTTGACAGGTGCCATTTAGCAAACACAGATGGCCAAGTAAGAGAGGAACACATTTGCAAACTCAACAAACTCAATACGCTTCACATATTCCGTTGATCAGCCAACCTCCTAATGTTCCAATACTTTTTCACTAGCTCATGCCAACAATAAAAAGCCTCTTGCCTTTTGTTTCAGCAGAATTCAGTTCAGACTGAATCCTGGCCTTTCTCTCTTATTGCAATGGCCTTCGATAAAGTCTTTCTTGTTTAACTTGAATTCAATACTTGCAACTTCAAATTATATGTGTAATTAAAGAATATAATTTTCATTAAGATAACTGCTTTTGAATTTGGGGAGGTTGATAACAAATTAGGTGATGTTTCACCCTGGCTGTTGTGGCTCACTTGGTAGGAACGTCATCCTCTAAACCAGAAGGTTATGAGTTCCACTCCAGGTCAGGGCACAGGTCTTGTTTGCAGGTTGTCTCCCTTTCTCTCTCCTTCCTTTCACCTCTCTCTAAAATCAGTGAGCATGTCCTCAAGTAAGGATTTAAAAAATTAAATTAGGTGACTTTCTAAATTTCCTTAGAGTAGATTGATTATAGTAAAAAATACATTCAGGAATGTATATCCATTTTCCAACTGTTAAAGCTTTTTTGCTTGTTTACTTTTTCCCTTAGAACATCTCTTCACCAAGAAATAATGCCCCTTCCAACATGTTTGTTGCTGACTTCACCATATGGGAATCATGGTTACTTAGATTTGAGAACACTCAGATATACCAAATAAATCCTCTCTTCTAAAGAATTTCAAATATATAGTAGAGTATAGATTCCTACTGGAACTAGAGTAAGGTACATAATTATAGAACAAAGTTTGTGAATTATCAGCTAAATACCATATGCCATGGACAAAATAACAAGTAACTGGGATGAGTCATAGGGGATTGGAACAAAATCCCTTTACTATAGAGAACTCTTCAGTGGTGGTTTAAGTCAGTGGCATATATTTTCAGAGTATCCCACTAATATCCCCCTGCCCACGGCCAAGAGGTAGAAGCCAAAACAAGCTATGGAAGGAGCTTATGTTATTCCAGTTGGCTCAGTGATGCTGGCCAGATCCAATGTGAAGCAACTCCATCATGTGGTTAAATGTTTTTAACCCTAACTCAGGTTTTAGACTAGGAAGGCAAAGTCCATGAACAAAGATAGTTTCATATCTGTAATCAGAAATGACATGGTGCTGCAAAGAAAACTACATACTAAGCAACCAAAGGAAAAGAATCTATAGTAGTAAGGCCCTGGTGCAACCCGTGTTCTCCATGAATTACCCAAATCTATTGTACATAACAAAAATCTGAGGTTAGGATAGTCCTTGTAGAATAGTTCTACTAGAATTGGAGATAAAATGTACTAAGGCAAACTTTCCCAACAGTTGACCAGAGGGCCAAGCCCTCAGATCCTTTCCTCACTCCTTTGAAGGAGAGAACCATGACGCATAAAACTACAGCTAGTACAGCCAGCCCTCCCACTCACAAGTAGGGGAGAAGATTAAGGTGGTGCCCATGTAAGCAGAGTAGAGACGCATTTTGAGGCAAACAATAGTGCAGGTGCAATTAAGCTTATTCAAATATGGGTCGTTGATGAAACAAAATTTTAAAAATGGCAAAAATGAATGCGACTTTTACCTCACCACCAAATTATATATGTGTGTGTACATATATATATGAATCTCTATATACATATATATGTATGAATGTATATACATAATATATGTACATATACACACACATAGAGATTGATATACAAGTATGTATAGATATAGATATCAAAAATAATGCAATCTCAAAGTGTTTTTATGGTTACAAAAGTTAAATTAGTAGATAAAATGAAAACCCTTGGGATTACTGATACATATTGGCAGTCACCTTCCAGGAAGTATTGTCTACCACCAATATAGAAAATTAGCTCTTTTATTAAACTTTTTCCAGGATTGGACATTTAAAAAATATTCAGTAATTATCAAGCACCAAGTTTATTTTAGACTATTACTGTCTAAAATTGGTGTGCCCTAAAATAATTGGTCCAGGGACCATAGTTAGCCATGTGTAATAATGAGATTTACAGCATTGAAATAAAATGGATAGTTTTGTTTAGCATAAAAGAAAAACATTCTCTTCAGGTTTTTGCTAAGCAGTTCCAGAAGGTAGTGTACACTCCAGCCCTGTGTGGCGTAATGACTGATGAACTTTCATTGCTGATTTCAACCAGGAAGCAATTTCATTTTTACAGGGACATTAACCCAAAGTAACCCAACTCAGGTGAACAAACAAGGAATCTCAGTGGAAACTGAACTTCCCTTGCTCTCACAAAAGGAAAGAGCTACCCTTTACTTCAATGGGCAGACATTTTCCATTAAGGGACTGTAAAGATCAAAGGAATTATTCAAGTGTTTCTCTCTTATTAATAAAGTGCCCTTCTGTATATAAAATTGGGAGTTACTTCATTCAAGCCATTTTTCAACTATGATGGGCTAGCAGCAATATAATACAATTATAAATCAATCTAGATTAAGTACAAAGATAAAAAATAACTATTAGCCCAGTTGTCTGATATACGTATTCCAGAGTAGGTTATTATATAATATCTGGTTATGGATTCTAATCCCCTGCTGTGCATTCACTACATTTATGCCTCTCAGCTCAAAGTCATGGGTCTAAATAGTCTCTGTGTAATGAAGAGTATTCAAAAAATCTTCTAAGCTGAAGTGTTTCCATTTCTGCCACTAAAAATCTAAAAGTAGTTAAAGGTAGAAGAGACACATTATAAGTGAATATGTTGAAAAACAGATAAAGACAACAGTGGATGCAGAAAAATTAATGATACTATATATACCAAAAAATGGTAATTACAATAGAGAAAATTATTCAAACAACTTATTACTTTGTTATTTGAAGTCTTTTTTTCCTAAAAAATATGGAATGCTTCACGAATTTGCGTGTTATCCTTGCGCAGGAACTGGGCTAATCTTCTCTGTATCACTCTAGTTTTACAGTATGTGCTGTCAAAGCAAGAACTGTTATTTGACGTCTTAACTGAGACATAATATCATAGAATAAATTGCACATATTTCAAGTGTATAGTTTTTGACATAAATATACACCTGTTAAATCATTAACACAGAAAAGTAGATGAACATGTCATCACCCACAAAATTTCTTTTTGACTTTTAATGACCTCTCCTCCTGACCCTTTCTGCTTTCCCTCCACCTGCATCAATGCAAGCACCAATTTGCTCTTTAAAATTTCTTACTTTTCTGACTCAATCTAAATATCTTAAGATTTATTCATATTGTTGAATTTATTAAAATTTTATTTTATTGCTGAGTAGTACTTTATTTTACTGTGATGTAATAATTCATTCTCCTGATAAACTGTGGTAGGATATCCAGGTTATTCCAGTTTTGCATGTTACCTATATAATTGACTTGAACAAGTATATATTGTGTACATGACTATATGTGGACAAAGGCTATTATTTCTCTCTGGTGAACAACTAGATGTGAAATGGCTGTATCCTGTGGCAAGTACATATTTAAATAGTTGTTTTCCCAGAAGTCCTGAACCCTTTCCCATTTCGGCTATAGCGCCCTCTATTCCCATGAGCATTTTCACTTCCACTATATCTTGTCTAAACATTGTGGGTCAGTGCTTTTAACTTTCATCATTCTAATATATGTGTATAGTACTACCTTATTGTTGTTTAATATGCATTTATCTAAGTGATGGTGATTTCAGGGAAGTTTTCATATACAGGTATGCAATAAACATATCATCCATCTTTATTGATGTGTCTACATAAACACTGTATTAATTTTTATGTTTTTATTCTGCATTATTAAGTTCTGAGAGCTCTCATATCTTCTGGTTTGAATCCTGTATGATATATTTGATTTGCAAATATTTTTACTGGCAGTGGTTGGGTTTTATTCTCTTTAAAGTGTATTTTAAAGACAATTTATTTTTTAAAATAAAATCTACTTTATCAATTTGTTGCTTTAATAATAGCATTTTTGGTGTTTTGTCATCATAAGTTTTGCTTATCCCAATGCCACAATGGTTTTCCACTATATTTCCTTATAAATGTGTAAATATTTATATTTTTGTCTTTGATTTATTATAGTTTAAGGCATGAATTAAAGTTTTTTTCATTGTTTTGTTTTTGCATATGGATTTCCAATAAGATGATTAATTTAAAATATTATCCATTCTCCACTAAATTATCTTTATACTTTTTTTGAAAATCAGTGGTCTATATATGTGTGAGCCTACTTCTGAAATATATTATGCTTCACTGATGTATTTGCTTATCTTTAGGCCAGAGCTATACAGTGTTACTCAGTGAAGATAGACTAATTTTTGAATTAAGTTAGTGAATAAACTTCAAAGGGATATATTTTAAAATGGGTAGTTTGGGTTATTTGTCTATTCATGTAAATTTTACAGTCATCTGGCCAATTTCTACAATATTATTCAAATGTAAAAAAAAAATCACTTCCAAGCAATGAAAAGACAAGGAGGAAACCTAAACATATATCACTAAGTAAAAGAAGTCAAGCTGAAAATGTTACGTGTTGTGTGATTTCAACTGCATGATGTTGTGGAAAGGGCAGGCTCTATGGAGGCTGCAACATTAGTGGTAGCCGAGAACATACTGGGAGGAAGAGATAAATAGGTGAACCAAGAAAAATTTTAGGGCAATGAAACAATTCCATATTGATGTTATAATCATGGATATATGTTGTTATGAATTTTTTGAACTCATAGAATATACAATACCAAAAATAACTCACATGTAGTTATGCATTGGGTGATGATAATGCATGAATAAAGATTTATTAATTGTATTAATCTACCATTTGGGTTGGGGATGTTGATAATGACAGAGTCCATGTGTGTGTTCATCATCCACTGACTCATTTAATTTTTATAGACTTTTCATTAAGTAAGTACTATTGCCACCAACATATGTTTCTGGCATATGATACTTAATAATTGAATACTAATTTGGATTAGAAATATGACCAGTTGTGTGTGTGTTTTTTTGTACCTCCAATTTTTGTGTTTTGTTTAGTAAATGGGTGCCTAATTGAAATTTTAATTCAGGCACACACAGCCAGTATTCTATCTATAAATTATTCCTATACACAAAAATGAGTCTTAATGAGCTCTAAGAATAATAAAATCAGAGGAGTAACAACAAAAAAAAAGCAATTTAAATTTATACTAAATCAGAAAACCACAATCAAAGAAATCACAATGTATATGAAAGTCAAGCTATCACAGTGTACACTTTAAAAATATACAATTGGTCAATTATTCATAATTCAATATGGAAAAATAATTTTTGATTTTAGAAAACATAATTACTTTTCCAAAAAATAATGTTTCTAGGTTAACATATAATCAGGTTATAATTTTAATTTCCAAAAAATCAGTATTATTTTAAACTGTAAAACAAATAAGCTAAAAAAAAAAGAAGTCACATAATTCAGATAATTAGGACATTGAATCAAGGTACGTTGAAATAAGTAAAGAATAACAAAACAGTATGGTAAAGAGTAAACAGGAAGACAATCAAAGGTGTTTTTGTTATGGCAGAAATGTTTACAATAGTAATACCAGCAAATATTCATACTGCACTTATTATATACCAGACATTTTTGAAAGCTGATTCAATTTTCTCATTGATGCTGTGTAGCAAGTACTATGATTATCTCCTTGGAAGAGAATAGAATGCAGACGCAGAGAAAGCATGGATGACTGATGATTCATAATTACACTAGAATCTCCTACAGAGTGAAATATTGTTTATAATCACACTAAGGTATTTGAGTCACTAATATAATTCAATAACTTTGATGTTATACTTATCTTAATGATGGAACTAGGTGGTTCTAAAAATAAGATCAATTTTAGTGCTTTATAACTGGAAATTTTACTCAAAAGATTATCAGAACACTAAAATGGTCAAATACAACTACCACTGCAAAACAGTGAGAACTAATAATTATTGTGAGGAAGTTTTATACCTTTACCAATACACCCTGTTTACTCCTTTCTAGGAAATTTTACTTTATATAAACCTTTTACTCTCATGAGTATAAATGTTCAAATAATTGGGAGAAATATTCAATTCTCTATTTGCTACTACATAAGGAAATTAGTCTCTGAATGGCAAAGAAAAAGAGCAAAAACTCTATATTAAAGGTACTTGCTATGACCGTATGCTCAGAAAATTATTACCAATACACTGAGTCACAGCTTAACTTCTTTGGTGAGAAGTATGGGCTGGAGGAAAATCACAAAGTTTTTACAAGTGTTATATATTGAATTTCATTTCTGGATTCATATAGATTCTATCAGCAAAGCAACATTCAATAAAGTGTTTGGAGACTTCAATTTTCCATGAAAATCAAAAAGTTTCCAACATAACTTTATGAACATTCTCTTCTAAATCTGATGGATCTTTAGTCAGAGAAACAATGCACTGTCTTCAATGCCCTTCTGTACTGAGGAGTCAGGTTACAGGAACCCTGCATAGGTATCATATGAGTTAACTTATTCTAAGTCATTACTAAAATTTCTTTCTTCTACTAATTAATAATTATTTAATAAAGAAACTTGGGGATACAATAATTCTCTATTTGCATTACAGTCTCCATCTTCACTACAACTTTTCCACACAGTCTACATGCAATAAGAAGAATACAGGTAACCTTTAGCACATCAGTAAGTCAATACGCATGAGCAGACACACTGTATGCTAGTGGTGTGTGTATATATGTGTACAGATGATGCTGCCCCTTTAACTAAAAAAATATCTAGTAAATGAAGTTATAGTCCAATGAATAGACTTATAGTCTAATGAATGAAGTCATAGTCCAATGAATGGTCCAATGAAAAAAATCTAGTAAATGCAGTTATAGTTCAATGAATTGACTGATTTTAACTTTCCACTGAGAGAGAAAATCCTGCAGATTCTCTTTGACCAAATAGCTGAGATTTCACAGTCAATGTATTATTTTGGTTTATGTGGCTTTTTCTTCAGTTGTTAAAGATCTGATCATCACATCACGTAAAGACAATATGATGTTAAAGCTAAGCAGCTGATGTACTAATTTAGCAGTTTATAAGAAAAAACCCACTTTATTAGGCTTTGGAAAGTTGTGGCCATCTGGAGTATCAGCATGAAATTTGGTCTCCACATTTGCATCAATGTAAAGGTCAGCCATGTTTTCTGTTCTAAACTTCTCACAGAAAATTAAACGTACACATTTTCTATAATCTTTTCACCTCTCAGAGTCTGCATACAGTGTAATAACATATGGGGGAAAACGTGACAGTCAAAGCAATTTGTGGTTTCTGACCTACAGGTGTTCAATCCAAGGGAGAGTGATAAACGTTAAAGATCAATCCACATCGACAGTGTATATTTCTTTAGTTTCTTTGTTATTTGTAAAAGGTCATGTTGCTAGTTTACTGCTATGGGCCAAACATTTTGATTTTTAATTCCTTAGAGCAATACTTCTCAAAATATCTGCAGTAAAGAACTATTAAAAATTCTCATCTCACAGAAACTAATAATGTATGGATTACAATAACAATAAATTCCCACAACCAAGTGCAAAAATGCTACAAAGACATACAAAATACAAGCTCTATTTTGTTAGCACTGGATTCAAAAGACATGGAATTACTTTGCCAAAGTGCTCTAAATATTTCTACATGCTAACTCTCAACTTGGGCCTTTATTTCAATCTGTTTGGTATGCATTAGCATCTCACTGTGATTTTTAACTTGTATTTTTCTGATAACTTACAATATATTGTCAAGTCTTTTTATATGCTTATTGGCCATGTGTAAATCTTTTATTGTGACATGTCTATTCAAAAATATGTTTATATATAATATATATATATTTTTAATCAGTTGTCTTATTACTGAATTGTAAGAGTTATTTATATATTCTAGATATAAGTACCATGTCAGACATCTATGTTATAAATAAAATTTCCCTGTCTGTGTCTTGTCTTGTTACCTTCTTAATGGTGTCTTTCACAAAGCAGAAGTTGTTTAGTTTTGTGTAAGTCCAATTTATGAAGGTTTTATTTTATGTTTTTAAACATTGTCTCCTAAGGTGACTATTTTACAGTTTTATGATTTGTGGTTAGGATTGAAATTTATTTCAATTTAAAGTTTGTGTGATAAAGATTAAGGCTTTTTCCATAGACCATCTAATTGTTCTAGCACCACTTTTTTTTATAATTAATTTTATTTAGTTATTTTTCAAGTACAGTTTTTTGTTTATTTTTCCCATCCTGGCCTCCCCCACGCCTTGCTTCCCACCTCCCTCCCATTTCCACCCCCCTTAGTTCTCGTCCCTGTGTCCTTCCTATTTGTTCCTCTAAATCCCTCCCCCTTTTTTCCCTTAACTTCCCTTCCTTCTCCCCTCTGGTCACTGTCCCCTTGTTCTCTATTTCAGTGTCTTTGTTTTTTTTTCTGCTTGCTTGTTTGTTTTGTTGTTTAGCTTCCTGTTAAAGGTGAGATCCTAGTACCACTTCTAGAAGCAGTTATCATTTCCCCGTTTTATTACATCAGCATTTTGTCAAAATGTAACTACCCTGTATGTATGGGTCTATTTAGAATTCTGTGTCCCACATCGCTTATCTGTTTGCCTCTTCTTCAGTAAAAGGTGAAAGATTTGTATGATATGAAGAGAAACCAGAGAATGTATATGTGCTTCTTCTTATGCTAACACAAGACTCCTGATTATCAAGCATCAGAAGTATTCCAAATGCATTTTTCTTGTTCTGAAGTATTTTACTTATTTTATGTTGTTTCCACTGTTACATATGTTTTAGAATTATTTATTAAATTCCACAAAATAAAGACCACTGGAATTTTCATTTGTCTGACTACAGATCATTTGGACGAAGGACTGACAACTTAATATTGTGTCTTCCAAACTCTGTATTTAAGTTCCTCCATTTACTAGTAGTTATTTCATTTCTCCTCAAAAAGATGTAGAAGGGTAAACCCCAAAATAACTGGAATTATCTTTTGGAAGACAGGTGCCTTGTAGTACAGGCCTTCTCAGCTAAGTGAGTGTTCTAGGAACTCATCTGTATCAGTATTTCAGCTGGCATTGTGAGAGTCTGCATATTCAGCTCCAGTGAGTTTTTTTGAATTTCATCATGTTTGCCCATGTCATGATGGGTAATTTACAAGTGCACCTGACCACACCTCACTGAATGCTCAACAGTTTTTGGCCAAAAATGGCATGACCCCCATGCTCCATCCTCCCTGTCCACCTAATCTCACCCCAGAGACTTCCTTTTTTCCCCCATGGGTATAAAAAAGTCCTCAAAGGGAAGTGTTTTGATGATGTGGAAGAGGTGAAACCAAAAGAGCAGAAGCACTAAGAGGCATCAAAATTGACAAGTTCAAAACTGTTTTGAGCAGTGGGAAAAAGTTTCAATAGGTGTATTGCATCAAACAGAGTATATTTTCAAGGTGACTAAAGTTTAAGCATGTAAGAAGTACACAATTTTTTGTAACTAAATTCCATTTTGGGGTTCTCCCATCATATAGCTTCAGTGTCAAAGTTTTATACATACTTCGCTAAATTAATACCTAAGTATTTTCTAATTTAGATGGTATTATAAATTATACTTTTAATTTTGTTTCCAAGTGTTCATTGCTAATATGTAGCAACATGCTTTATTATTATAGATCATTCATGTATATTTGACTTGCTAATTTCATCTTTGTTGGTGCTAGTAATTTTAATAAAATATTTGATTATTCTATACTCTTGATATTTGTGGATACTATGTATTGCTGTCAAATTATGCCCAAGTAAAACATCTTATCTAGATGCTGGAATGCTCACTGCAGTCAGTGAGCAATTATTCACTCCTTCAGACTTAGCTGAAGGCAGCCAATTTGCCCAAAGGTAAATTCCCTCCTACAGCAGTATAAATGTTTGGTCCTTCTCAACCCACAGATACCTTGGATCATTTTGAGGCTTTTCTACTCTTGTATCTCAGCATGGTTTCTCCCTTTCCCCAGTATTATTTTCTTACCACGCACCCCTTCTCTGGGCCTGCTAAGGATGTTGTTACAGACGTGTTTCTAAATAAAAATCCTACATGCTAACCTCCATCTTAGATTCTGCTTCTTAGGAAACCCAAAAGGCAACGTGATCTTGTTTTCTATGAATTCCAGGTTTTCCTCTTTCTTTCTAAGCTGTTTTCTTTATGTCTAGTTTTCTCACTTATTGTATCTGCTAGGACATGCAATGTTAACTTGAAATTGTATAGGTGATATATTTGGCTTGTTCCAATTCAAAAGAAGAAAGTATTAAGTCATTCAATTACCTATGGGAGCTTGTATTTTTAATGGTTTTACATTACGGAGTCAATCAAGTCCCCTTATTGGCCAAGACATTTTATCATAAATGAGCTATTCAAAAAATTTGCCTAATTTCTAAGTACTTGGGGTTTTGTAGATATATTTTTATAAGGTATCAATTCTTGAACTTGTTGAATGTATACTGTTAAAAGTCTGGAACATATTTTCTTCCTTTAAAATGTGTTGACTTTTGCTTTAAACAGTCAGTTAAGTTGCTTATGGATCAACCTCTCTGCCTTTCAAAGTCTCGTTTCCAGGTTTGTTTTAGTAAGGCCATACCTCTTCCCCTCGGGCTAATTTCACTTTACTGTGAGATTACAACCCTTCTACACATGCTATTGAATTCTTTTGGCATTCACCACTTTTCCCCCAGTCTGCTTAATTGAAATTCAAATGCTTACCCCAACCTCTGTGAGATGTGGGCATTGTTCACTTTGCAACTCATTTTAGTTTGTCATTGACTGGCCTTGTGGAAAGTCTCCCTCTTAATCACAGTCTAGTGTTCAACAAAAACTCAAGGCTGTTTCATTCATATTTCTTCTGGACCTCATTCTCTGCTTGGCTCACTTTGTTTGGTGTACTGTGAACTGCAAATGCTAGCCACCTCAGCCTCCCTCAACTTTAACTTCTCTTTTCCCAACCCAGTGAGATCACAATGCTATTCATTTTCCTTCTCTATGTTTTGGTTTCTTTCCCCTCCTTGTGGTACTGACTAGAAATATCTCCAGGCAAAAAGCCAGTGATGCTGTAGAACTTTTTCCTAAACTCGAGAATGACAGTTGTGTAACACCTGCTATCCATGGTTAAAAACCCTTGTTAATGTGCTGAGCAGTGTCCTAGTTGGTAAAGGGAACATGCAATCTGGTGCCAATTATACCATCATGGTGAGAAAAGAATCTCTTTACATATCTTCAAAGATATACATCCTTGGAAGCTAAACACAGTCATACATAACTGTCACACACCCATGGACACACAGTACTTAAAAATTTCATGGGACTCAAAAAAATCATGAAAAAGGAAAATATGAACATATGGCATTGCTAGAAAACTCTCATTCAGATAGAATTCTGGAGACACTCAGACTTGACAATATGATAAGTAGGATTTACAGGAAACACAAAATTTGATCTGAGATTAAGGAAATAATTTCATTTGGGAGAAGTGCTCTCATTTATACCTGTCCATGTGTGATAAAGTTTAGGGATATCTCTAACAACATGAGGGAAGGTAATGTATATGGCACTATACTTGATGGTACTTTAGGAAATGGATAGATTGTTGGGATTTGTGTAATTAATTATTTTCAAAATTAATAATTAAATTGATACTTAACTCCATTAGATTTTACTCAAAATCTCAATATTAATATTTATAATTTTGTAAGTTATTCTTATTGATTACATAGAAGTTTGATTCTTAAAAGGAGTAGCAAGAAGCAAAGAATGAGATGAAATATTCCATTTTTATTATTACTTTTTTTACTCTTATCTTGAAGTCTTAACTTGGTCCTTTTTACTTTTATTAACTTTAGATTCATTGTTGACACTATTACAGATGTCCCCACTCCCCCCTTTGCCCACCTCCATCCAGCCCCTGCCCCTTTTTTCCTCACTCTTCTTCTAACCTTTATAGTTCTTTCATACTCATTTTATTTTTAACAGCTTTGACAAACTCTAATTCTATGAAGAGAGAGATACAAGAGTTATGACCCTTGGTTCTAGAGTCTAAAATATAGTCTACTTGAAAGAACACATAAAATAACTGAAATGTTAGATATTTCTTAAAAAGCTGGCTTTGTTTGGCTTCCAGCTGAGGCTTCAAGTGGATCAGAGAACAGACAAATTAATTGGTGCTTCTCTGAACCAAATAGAAGTGCCTATGGTTAGTTGCCCTTCCTGGGTCAGTGTAGCATTGAGCCTTATGCTACTATTATGTGAGTGTTCTCTTGTGGTGGCTGTCCTGGGTCAGAGCCTGATCTCAATGGCAACAATCAATGATTCTTCAAAAGTCAAGCTTTAGGCCTCATGCATTTCCTGACATTGTGCTGCTGAACAAAAACTTCAGAGACCAGTCATGGACATATTTTCATTTTCAATAGTAGATTTAGAGGTTCGATATGCAGAAATATATTAAAATAGCAATTGCCAAATTGAGGGCATTGCTGTCAGACTGCATTTAAATATTTTATATTAAAGTATTTAAAAAACAGGTGAATTTTATTTAACAGGCTACCCAGATCTGAAGTAAGACCAAGAAATGGGAACATCCATAGAACGGTATTTTTATGGCTCCTTTAAAACCAAACCTTCAAAAATCTTAACCATCTCTCAGAAATCTGCTGCAAACACGCTGGAAGCTTTCTGAGTTTCCTTAGAGTGGGGCAGCAGGCAGAAGGGGGAATTGTGCACATGTGTTTTAGAAACCGCTTCACAGAACGCTACTCCATCTCTCCTGAGAATTGGCCTTTGACACCAATTCCAGTTTTTCTTTAGGGAAAAATAATACAGATTCATAGAATATACAAAAATTAAAATTAAGAGATTGAGGAGTTTGAGTATAATTATACCATCATTAAGGATATATACCATTGTATGT
This sequence comes from Artibeus jamaicensis, assembly GCF_021234435.1. Lineage (NCBI taxonomy): Eukaryota > Metazoa > Chordata > Mammalia > Chiroptera > Phyllostomidae > Artibeus > Artibeus jamaicensis. Next base: position 7,489,092 of record NW_026521954.1, read on the forward strand.
CTTTATATTTAACTAGTGGTACACACTCAATAAAATGCATTGGAGAAGTACACTGAGTTTACTCTCTAAAATTGTCTGTGAAGTCATGACCTTCTGTGCTATCAAGATAATTTTATGTTCACTCTCTTTTCAACTTCTCTAACTCTAAATCTGGGTGTCCTCATTCCTTTTTTTTTTCTTTCAGAATTCTCATGCTTCATTTTGGTGACATATTTTCACTGTGGAAGACTTATTGCAACCAAAGTACTCGGCACACTATTCCCTTTATCTACTTCAATTTTGTCCCTAATATAGTGTAACTTGGTAATGTTCAATTTCTCTAACTCCTGAAAATTGTCCTAAAACAAAATAAATCCATTTTTTTACAATCTTTTGCAAGGCAACCCAGTTTAAATGAAGTGGCTAACCTCTGATCATTTCTGCAATTTCTAAATACAAAAATGATTGTGCCAAGAATGGCTATACTTTTTACCTGCTGTATAAAATCATAACAGGTATTTATATATTTTTATCCTTTCTCTATAATTATTTATGTTATTTAGGTAAATAAAAAAATAACCACTCAACTTTCTCCCACATTCTAGATTTTGAACAGTAATTTTGTTTTGATCTCTAAAATGCCTTTTGAAAATACCTTTTGCATTTTCATCCCACTTCTATAATCCTCAGGCAAACTTTCTTTAATTAATTCTCGAGTTACAGAGAACTTTGGGTATATTATAATTATATCTAAATGAAGTGATATGAATTAAGCCAAGGATTAAGGATACTTGACCTCTGACCTCTAACATCTAACTTTATTTCCTGAGCTACCTGAAGAAATTCTATTGTAGAATAAGGCAAAGCAATGGAAAGAAATGTTTGATTAACCACAAGGCTCTGAAACCAAATACATATAAGGGTTTGGTGAGGTTAGTTGGGTTTCACAAAGAAGCTCTTCTTAAACTGAGAAGTCTAAATCACCTAGAATCAAAGCCAACGAAAAGGTTTAATTTGCCCACTTTCAATCTAGTCTCATAGATACATCATTTTACCAATTCAAGATAAGAAAACATGAAAAAAATGAGAGTGAAAGTGAGGAGGCAAAGGAGAAGTAAGAAGGTTGGTCGCAATGTTTCAACATAATTGGTGTCACAGCACAGCTGCGCCAGGCAAATTTAAATTCGGAAGGAAGACTGTTGAGGTTATGGCAATGGGGGAGAGAGACCAGCACATAGTTGAAGCTCAGCTCTGCCGAAACAAAGAATGAGCACATTTTTAAGGGCAGAGTTTGAGGGAAATTGTAAGCCCTCTGCATCTGCTAATTGGTCTTATCTGTGTCTTTGGACAGAAGATAATTTTATGACTTAGAACTGAGCCTCACTGAAGTTAGTTTCCTGAGCTCTCACAGAGATTGGGAGACAAGAGCATCATCTTCCTTGAAGATTGTTTCTCAGGGGTGTATCTACTAGGTCCCTGAGAAAAACAGCTCTACATTATAAAGCCGACAAAAGACTTTAAAAAATTACATATTAAAGGGTAGAAAAATAATTTACAATGAAATCAGTGCACTAAGGTTTATGAAGTAAATGCTCTAAGAAAAAGAAGGGACTCCTGTGACTGAGCTACCTGGGTACTGTAAGAACGGGGGTGACAGGGAGGTCAGGAGCCTAAATGTGGGCCGTATCTCATCACCATTATCCAGGCTGAGGGAAAGGTATCTTAAGGCCATCTCAGGCATAAGAAACACCTTAGAACTACTGAACCTTTCATCTTAGCCATAGAAAAGTGGGAAGAATATTTCAAAAGTGATAATTAGATATGGCATTAGCCTAAAAGTAGAACTGCAGAGAGACCATATATATAAAATTGTCTGTTCAGAAAATGCCCAGTCATTGTTAATATAATAAGAATGGTTGCATGACATTGATATAATCTGGCAGCCAAGGAGAGGGGACTGGAATGTGCATGCTTGAAAAATGATGACTTCACTATAGTAGTCAGTACGGGTGGTAGATGCCATTGAGTGAGCATGTGTACTGTGTACCTGTCACATTCAAAATGACTGAGAAGGTAGAGGAAAAAATCTGCATCAAATTTTGCATTAAGCTTGAGAATTCCTCAACAGAAACTATTTGGATGATTCAGAAGGCAGCACCTACGGGCAACCGGTGACTAGCAGCTTCATCACGACAACGTGCCCTCTTATGCATCACGTCTTCTCAAGAGATTTTGGTGAAACCAACTCACCCAAGTTACTCAGCCCTCCTACAGCTTAGATTTGATGCCCTGTAACATCTGGCTTTTCCCCCCCAAAAAATCACCTTTAAAGAGAAGAGGTTTCAGACCATTAATGAGATTCAGGAAAATATGATGTAGCATCTGATAGCAAACAGGAGATCTACTCTGAAAGTGACTACGTCGTTGTCCTATGTATGTATCTTGTATCTTCTTCAATAAATGTGTCTACGTTTCATATTACATGGTTGGATAACTTCTTGCCTGGTTGTAAACAGAAGAAAGAGTGAAATCTAAATTTGTTCCTTAGAGGCTTGATCTAAACCAGATACTGATAAAAGTTACCATCCTAGAGACAAATATTTTTTCTTTCCATTCCCATTCTTTTCCACTTTGTTGGAATTAATATCTATTTTACATATAGATATATCTTTATTTAATTTAATTAGACTGTGTTGACATATGCTCTGTGTGAGGTGCTGCACTGGGTACTTGGAAATCAGACTTGGGTAAAATTACTCTTTGCTTTTGAGCAGTTTAAAGTTCAGTGATCAAATCTTCTAGTATACTATTGCTAATAATATACTATTATTTTATACATTATACTAGTATAAAATAAATCTTCTATTATAGCATAATGGGTGAATATTATAATAGATATAAGCATGTACTGTTAAAATGGTCATTTAGCTTTGCTTCGAAAGAAGAGTAGATTAAAGGCAATAATAGCAAATAACACTTTAAAACTCCCTAGTACTATCACACTTTGCTCAAACATCCACTAACACTATACCCTAAAATGTCCAAACTCTTTAAGATGTCTTTGAATCTCACATCAACTTACCTTTTCACACCCTGGGTGTTTCATAACTAAAGTGCATGAAATCAATTCTATGGGCCATAATAATTTTCTACAACTCTAACTTCATTTATGATATTTCCTCCAAATAAAGTATTTCACTTCCATTTATATATATCCAAATGCAACTTCTCTTCAAAATCCAGGCTTACATCTTCCAGGAAATGCACTGAAGAGCAACCTTCAAATTATACATGGTAGGAAGTCATTCCTCTGCTGGTGCTTTGTACTGATGTCTGTATGGTGCTTATCTTTTGGGGAAATTACCATATGACATATTCTTTGACTATTTCAAGGCTTATACCACCTCCTTTGCTATGACGTTAGTTGAAAAAGAAACCTCTTTTATATAATACCTGCATTAATTGTATCAGTATTATCAATAGTGTTGATTTATTTCAGTATAAAATACAAATTAACAAATGCAAATTATACCTTATTGAGGGCAAAATTATTGCCTTATTTATTTTTCTAACTTCCAAGATTTTGTCAAAGTATCTTGTGTATTGTAGCTTTTCAATGAATGGAGTTAATAATTTCTGTATTTATATCTTATTTCCCACAGATTTTTTAGCACTTCTATACTAAAGTGTGTTAAATAAGTGATTATTAAATACTTTAATCAATTCTATATAGCTCTGAAATCCTTGAGTGTTATTGTGAGGATGTATCTAACTTTTTTCTCACTTTTTCAATACCCTGCTCTCAGCTTCACCACAGCTCTGCGCTCTGATTTCCACAATTAAATGATATTCGAATCCATACTGTGTTATAAATATATTGTCAAGTATTTTGCTTCCTAGCATTGGTTCGAATACAAAGGTGGGAAATTTAGATACGTGAGATGTGAAGGAAAAGAAGCAAGAGACCCGATATTTCTTCGGTGCCTGCATTAAACAAGGAGATGCAAAATTAACTCCCACCCCCATCTTAAATTTATGCTCAGAAGCTTCCCTAGCCTATTTCCCTGAGAAAATAGGGAACTTTGGGTGTGAACTTCTCTCCTAATTAGCTTTATGTTTCTCCATTCTTTTTTCTTTAATCTTCTTTCTACTGACTCTGCAGAAAAAAAAAAAAAACCCTGAATTTGTTTCTCCACTAAAGTACCTTTTCTTTGTACTTTTTCAAAGATCCTAAAATGTCCTGCTAGGTTAGTTACTTTCTTCCAGACTACTTCCATTTAATAAGAAAAAAATAAATCAAATGCTGTGCAATTAGCCCTGCTATGCTATGTCGCTTCTCCCCTTCCCTACTTTGTACGACTCTCTTAAATAAACACTGGGGTTTTTTCTTCTTTCTCCACACATTTCCTAGTCAACTAACCTTAATCTCTTTTCTTGTCAGTTACACTAGTCACTAGTCAACTGACAAAAAAAATTCTTACTCCAAAGTTATCAGCATTTTGAGTTACCAGAACTTTGGAATCTTGTGTCCTATTCAAATACTGCTAATTGACATAGTTGTTTAGCATTTATTCTTGGTATATTTTATCTATGTTTTATGAGATAACCCTATATTTTTATTTTCTTCTGATCCTTCCATCATAATAGTTTAGTTTATTGCTTATCCTCAGCATTTACAGACAGAATTTATAAAGAAAGAACTCTCTGGCTTGTCTTTAAAATGCACCACTTCTGAGATTTGGGTGGGGTTGGGGTAGGGCAACACAAAATTGGAAAATCTTTATCAATACCTATTAAAAGGAAATGTGGAATATTAAAAGAACTCATGTTACACTTTTTCATTTCTAGCCTTTAATTTTTAACTTTCATTCTATATTCCGGAAAGTTAGAGATTTTTTAAATGGACCACATGATTCACTGAAAAGTAATATAAACAGTACCTTCCCAGAAATTTCTGAAGATGTTTGCCTATGCTTAGAAACACTGAGACCAAGGCCAGCTTCACTTCCTGTTGTGATGTTCTTGTAGATGTCACTGACATTCCAGATAGTGCCAGCCAATCATGACAAAAACCTCGTGATGACTGATCACAAGACTGGAGAAAACAGGAAATTTTTCAGTGGGTTTTTTGATTGGTTTGCTTGTTTGTTTTTTGTACTTTCTAAATGACAAGGTTTGCCTTAGACTTTTTTTTCTGGGAGGCCGATATATCATTTGGGTCAGGACCAGCTGCCTGTCTTGTTGGCAATTATTTTCTCTGCTGAGTGAGATACTATTGAACCTAACACCCCATAGTCCTCTTATCTCCCATATCTCTGCCCTCTGGAGAGTGCAGCACCATTAGTAAATTATCTTAAGAAAATAAGTAAAATGCAGGAATGTAACAATGGGAAATTGTAACTGACCCCATCACAGTGTTGACGTTTTTTCTGTAAATTCTGGCTCTGAGTAATAGATAGCTTGTAGATAAACAGCATGTTTGTATTAGAATCCTAGGAACTAACTTCAAAAGACACAGACTCTGACTTTCAGTTATCCCAGATCTGGGAGATTTGCCGATCTTCAGTCATAAAACCAGGATGATGTAGGACCAGGATGACACACATCAGACAATCTCTTGACCAGTGTCAAGGTCCTTACCCATATGGACTGTGCACATCTTCAAGTAGAGAGATTTTCAACTCGATCCCCTTGATCCCTTTGTTCTGCTTTCCCTCTCCCTCCTTATAAAACCCTCTTCCTGAACTGAGACATTAATAATGGCGTTAGGACAAGAGTCTCTCATATTCTCCAGATGCTGGCTCTCTAGTACACCAATTTTTTTGTTTCACCAGCACCTGTTTCATGAGTATGGATTTTGTCACCAGCAGGCAACCAGACCTGTGTTCAACGACACCGACTCGACCATGAGGAGGAAAGGAGTAGAGATAGGCGGGCAGGGTAACAACAAGCTTTTATTTGAGACCGAGGCGAGTTTCCAAGACATTCACAGGATTACTGCACTGCGAGGATTACCAAAGCAAAGGCACAGTTGTACATGTGCTTCACAAACCTGTGGGGTGGTGGGAAGAAAAGGAGCATGTTGGCACAAAGTGGACACTCTTCTCTTGCAACATTCTAGATGCCTGAATTACAATAAAACAGACTAAATCTTACTTCTTGGCACAATGATAATGCAATATTCCTTCTAGTCAACTCCTATGATTTCTTTAGTAAATTCTTGTTCATTCGGAGGCTGAACCAAATAGGACCTCTCTGTGCTAAAACATCAGGTTTCATTGGGCATCACATCCTATAAAGTGCTGCAAACATTTTGTTTTTTGTAATTGCCCAATGTTTCAAACAATAAATAAGTTTTATATTCCAACCGTGTTCTTCTGTTGTCACAGATGAACTTTTTGATGAAAAAGCATTATTATTTTTTATTTTGCATGTTTGGGTGTTCTTTGTTTTACAATATCCATGTTGAAACAAATTGTGAGACATTTCTCATTAAAGAATGAGCCACAAATCAAATCTAAAAAATTTCCCTCATACCCTCCTCAATAAACATAGTGTCACTCTTTCTTTTCTTAAAAAATTATTTAGTTTATACTATATGTAAGGCTCTGGGCTAAAGTGGTATGGGATAGTACATCACCCAAGATGGTCTAGGTTATTTTCATGATCCAACAGTGGAAAAATCTCAGGGGTTTAAAACACTATTAGCCCTGGCTGGTGTAGCTCAGTGGATTGAGTGCTGGACTGTAAACTAAAGAGTCATCAGTTCCATCCCCAGTCAGGGCATATGACTGGGGTGTGGGCCAGGTCCCCAGTATGGGGTGTTCAAGAGACAACCACACATTGATGTTTCTCTCCCTGTCTTTCTCCCTCCCTCCTCCTCTCTCTAAAAATAAATAATTAAAATCTATAAATAAATAAGTAAATAAGTAGTAAGTAAATGAATAAATAAAATATTAGCTTGTTGCTAACTCCAACTGTATGTCCATCAAAAGTAGCCAGAGAGGGACAATTCTGTATAGTGTTGCAGAAAATCAGTCTTACAGAGCAGCCTTCATCATAAATGGTATACATTTTGGTGCCAGAGAGAAGGAAAAGTGTTACACAGAGTCTCACATTGGCGATTAAGTCATTTGTCACAGAAGTGGCACCCATCACTTCTGCTCACAGGGCATTGGTTATAATTAACCACATGGCTAAAGCAATCACAAATGCAATATCACTGTGGGCCTGGAGGTCAAAGACCCAAGAATATTTGGGTGGCAGTTCTCATGATGATCACAATGAGAGTGAAAAAAATGGGTTTGGTCTTTGTCTTCCTGAAATTCACAATCTACTAGAAAATTCAGAAAATAAACAGGTAATCAAACAAGTCTTCAATTCTAGATTATTATAAGAACTATGGAGCTGAAGAAGAGTGTTTGTTGTTGGAAAATAATGGAAAAGAGGCCACTTTATCTACTATCTCAAAGAAAGTGGCATTTAATCTAAAATTGTTGCATGTGATTAAGAGGTAGGATGCATATATTATAAAGCAGTAATCCACAAGATGTTAAACACAGGGGTAACAGTTCAAATTTAAATAAAATTTTAAATACTTGAGATTTAAAGTGAAACAATATGTGAGAATTTTAAATAGGGGGATTTAAGAATCCCCAAGAAAATTTAGCATAAAACATTTTGTGGGTTAAAACATTTGGAAGCTTAAATAATGTCAAGGTTCTTGGTGGAAATGTGTATTTTTCTTGGATTTTCCCTTATACCTGTTATTAAGACTAAATGATATATTCCTCTAGCACATCAGTTGTATGCCCTCTTGTAGAATGGGAATTACTATCAACTGAAGAGAACCACTTTGCTTTGGGTTGTAACACCCTCCTAGGGCAACCTGTATCTGACACCAGTTGGACTCAATAAAGTGAGTAGTACTCTTTTTTGCTCATGAAGGGCCTTGCCTTCAATGAGCAATTTATAAAAAAATGCAACACCTGTGAAGCACAATAAAGTAAAGTACAATAAAGAAAGCTTTGCCTGTATATGAGCAGGAAGTCCTGGCCCTTTTCTCTAACTGTCCTAAGCATGCCTGACTGTCCTAGTCCTCTTGTTGTGACCGCACCACATCCAGATTCGTCTGCTGATGGGTTATGCTTCCTACATCTCTGTCACAGTTTCTGATGAGAAGAGGACATTCCCCAACTTTATTTCCCAGTTAATTCCTGTATGCATCGCTATCTCAGAGTCCATTTTCCTAAGAGTCTGAATTCAACATTTGGTTCCAGTGTTCAGAACTGTGAAGGTTCTGTGATTTCTTACTCTACTGACCAGACACAAAATTTAACCTGCCAAAGATTCATGGGTGTTGAGAGAAAAACAAGAGTACCCGACAGGCAAAAAGGTAAATTTATTTCTCAAAGCAATAACAATAGCCAGATTAATATTTGTGCTCATTCCACAAGCTCCATTTCCACAACCCTACAGAATGAATGTCAATGATATATTGCAGTCACAGTGAAGTGCATTACGAAGAAGAAAAGGAGTAGGTACCCAAGCTTAGGGTACCTAATACTTATAATGGACAATTAGCCTGCCTTAGCTTTGCGAGATGAAGATATGAGGTATGTCTGGTAAAAGTTGAGCCATCGTTAATATAACGAGAATGGTTTCGGTGACATAGATGTAACCTGACAGCCAAGGAGAGTGGACTGGATTGCACATGTTTGAACAATGACGACTTCATTGTACTTGTCAGTGGGGGTGGTAGACTCCATTCAGTGAACATTTGTAATGCGTGGCTATCACATTAAAAATGACTGTGATTAGAGCAACAAATCTGGATGAAATTTTGCTTTAAACTTTAACATTCCTCTGTGGAAACTATTCAGATGATTCAGAAGCCTGCAGCTATGGGTAACTGGTGATTGGAAACTTCATCACGACACTGCTTCCTCTCTTGCATTGTATCTTGTGCTGTTTTTTGGTGAAACATCAACTCACCAAGGTGTCTCAGCCCCCTACAGCCCATTTTTGTTGCCTTGAAACTTCTGGCTTTTCCTAAAACAAAATCACCTTTGAAAGGAAAGTGATTTCAGACCATCAATGAGATTCAGGAAAGTATGACTGGGTGGCTGGTGGCAATTGGGAAAACTGTGTGAGGTCCCAAGGTGCCTACTTTTAAGGGGACTGAGTTATCAATGTTTCTTATGTACAATGTTTCTTGTATCTCGTATCTTCTTCAGTAAATGTCTTTATTTTTCATAGAGAATGGCTGAATACTTTCTAGACATGCCTCTATTATCTATTGCAGACTTGATAGTAAATGAACTTTCCTTTTCAGAGAGAAGCATTATATCTATTTTTCAAGGCTATTTTCTTTTAAAGAATACTAGAAAATATAATCTAAAACAAAGGCAATCATCTGAGAACTCTATCCATGCAACCTGGAGGAGTCCCCAAAAGATGGTAAAAATTGATTTTTGGAAATGGATTGTCCTGGCTGACAAAGGTGGCCACAGCGCTGGGAATAGGTAACAGTGCCATAGATCAAATATTCATAGTCATGAACTGGGATGCATACTCATATAAGTAATTGTATTAAGAAATATAGAGCTATAATGGAGGAAATAAAGGGAAGGGTCATCAAGGATCATGTATAAAGGACACATGGACAAAGCTAAAGGGGGAAAGGAGTGAGGGTTGGAGATAGGGGTGGGTGGAGTGGGGGAGAGTTGTGGGGAGAAAATGAAGATAATTGTACTTGAACAACAATAAAAAATAAAGAAAGCAAAAACAAAAAATTCAGTGTATTAAGTGTTATAGGTATGTGGGTAAGACAGTAATTACAAGGACATGGAAGTAGATGCTCTTTTTTCAAAGGACTTAATGATCTGGATATATGTAATAAATTATAACAAAATTTGTTTACGTAATAAATAAAATGATGCAAGACAATGCATAGCTCAATCTCTACAAATTGCCCCTGCCTCTCTTTCTGGCATTTAAGATCAGAGCTAAGGGTAATTAAAATTTTCTAGAAAATATCCTAACAGTTTTTATTAATTTAGACCTTTTTATAAGTATATAGCTATAGAGAGTACATATCCCTACATGTGTGCATGTAGTATTTGTGGTATCATAGTTGATTTGGGGAATGGCACCATCATTGATCTCACATGAATATTTGAATAATATAAATATTCATATCATTCTTAGTTTTTCTCTGCTCCCTCACTCCTTCCAGCTCTGGGAAGGAGTAGCAAATTAGCATCCTAAGATCTCCAGAAGGAATTCTATACTTCTCCAGTGCAGAGGAAACTTGACATTCTGCCAACTCCTCCTGAAAAAGAGGAAGGAACCCTCTCTTCTTTTGTAGCTTAGTGATAAGATGCCCATGTTTGTCCAATATCTAAATAATGGTTTCCAACAATTCTCTCTGTACGTTGGCACAATAACGTGATCTTTACTTGCATATTTCCTCAGTCTTTTACTTAAGAGTGCCTATTCTGAAAGAAGGTGTTCTGCAGATCAAGTCTTGTACACGATGACTAGGAATCCATGATTGCCAAACTCAGAGCCAGAGCCAGATTCCAGCTCTACCACTAACTAAACCTATGAATTTAGTAGAATCACTTATACATAAGTTATTTTAGCTCCTGCACATGGGAAATAGATTTTGAACAGTACCTGACATTCCCAGGCATATAACAAGTGCTCGGTGTTATTTATATCAATAAAATGTTTTATGATCTTAAATATAGCCTTTTCAATGTCCACTATATTAAATTAGATTTTTATACTAATTGTAACAGGGGAATGGACTAAACTTATTTAAATGTATTAACATATATTGGGAAAAAAGTAATTTCTAGATATTTCCAAATTTATTGGAAAAGTATGAGTTAAAACTGATTCACAGTAATCTTCAATTAATCTTGCATGGCATTTAAAATGTAGATAAATATAAATCTCTGGGACTAGGTAAACACACATAAATAAACAATGCTTGCTAGTTAAAAGCATTGCAGTATGACAAAATTCAATTTATCACATCACTTTGCAGATTTTTTTGAATAAGAGGAAATGTAAATCAATTTTTCTCCAAATAAAAATGCTTTAATAAATGGAATGTGTGAAAATTTTTGAGATTTTAAATAGAACATTTTCACAGTAACATCTAATATCATCACTTTCACACAGCAGAAGGTAGTTAAAATATGCATTAATCATGCTTAAAATGGCAATCTTTGATGCTAATATCAGAATTTTTCAAAAAGTTTTTTAATTATGGATTTTTCATAGATGGTTCATTTATTTGCTAAATTTTAAAATGTGAGTTTTTTAACATGAATAGGTGTAAAAATTTTGCATGAATCAATTGCAAAACAGCTCATCTATTTTTCTAGATGCTATTTTTAATTTATATTTCATGCTTTTGGAAATTTTCCATATTTAAACATAATCATACTAAATTCTTTTTCAGTCACTGTGACATGAAAGACAGAAGCAATTTTTAAATAAAATTTTATTTCATTGAAATGTTTAAAGCATTTTCTTCCCATGCTTTTACACTTGTGAATGGTGTATTTGGCCAAATATGTAAAGTGTTTTTTCACCTCTGACTCTTTATACAATTACTAGATCACTTCTCCCAAAGTTATATTATATGTTTCTGGAAACAACCTGTAAAAGTTAATAAATTAATATAACCGCCCATATGCCTTAAAAGTAAGAATAAGTCAAATTCTCCAATATAGTTGTCTGATGGCAAAAGATTCGTAACACTTAACTCCTTCCCTCTAAATGAAATGAATGACTGTATCATTCATAAGATTTTATTATTAGGATATATAGTTATCATTATATACACACACACAATACATAGAACACATTCTTAATGTATATATTGGGAGTCTTCAACTTAATTTTTGTTACTTGTTTGCTCTAGAAAATCTTTTAACTCAATAAATATTCATGCAGTTTTTCTATTGAGTGGGAATCTATTAGCACTTCAGCTCTCCCACTAGAGAACAGAAATAGCAAGAATGAGCTAAAATTACAAAAGTGTGAGCCATGGAATAGTAATCTGAACTCAGCAAGTGATATTACCCTGCAGGAATTTCAGATACTAGACAAGGACAAGAGTCAAAAAAACTACGATGGCACTTCTAGGAACAGGAAAACCAGCAGAACTTGGAGAGATGCATGGAGTGAGGCAGTTTTCAGTCTATTTTTCTTCCAGAATATCTGCTGAAATTATGGGCTGCAAAACTTGATCAGGAAGCTAAATTCTTAACTGAAAAAACAATGGGACACAGAACAGGTATTTGCATTTTTTTAAAAGAAAACCTAGAGGGGCCATGAACACTCAGAATTCTCATCTGAGAACGTATAAGACATATAAGAACTAACAGAAACCCAGAGGTAGAGTAAGCATCATAGTGCAGTAATCTAGCTAAAAATAAGGCCAATTCCTGACTAGTAAATAATACCAGGCACCACTTTATCAATCTAACAGACAGGAAATTATATTCTTCCTGGTAAGTGTAACCATTTGGAGACTTTGTAATTTTTGTACAAAATATAATACATTTAATTAAAAAAAATCTATTTGAAATGCCACATGATCAAACAAGAATGACAAAATCAGCCCCCAGCATAAAACTATTTCCAAAGATTATCCTGATGTTAGAATATGGGACAGTGTCTTTAAGTGACTACAATCGATATATTGAAGAAAGTAGAAAAATATAGAAAACTACTATTTTGTCATACAACTAGAATGTGTAAGAAAACATATAGAAATATTAGAACTAAAAATAAAACATTTATAATGAGCAATATAACAATAAAATTTATAGCAAAATTAATTGTAAAATCTAGTGTTGTAAACCAGGAATTTACAACACTAAAATCAGAAATATCTAACAAGAAGATATATTAATGTCAATTAAATGAATTGAAGTACAGATCAGTGAAGGAAAAATACATAAATTGTATCAAATACTTGTGGGACCCACAAAAAGAGTTTGAACATACATGTAATTGCAGTCTTAGAAAGAACAAAAAGAATGAATGAAACCAAACATTATTTGAAGATATGTTAAAGAAGTTTTAAAACTATTGGAAGGCAGTAACAAACAAACTCAGGATAATATGTGAATTAAATATGAGAAGAGAAGAAGAAAGAGAAAAAGAAGGAGGAGGAAGAGGGGGAGAAAGAGCAGAAAGAGAAGTAAAACAAAGGTAGCAACAATTGAGACTATAATCTGACTTCTTAGTAGAAATAATGAAAGCTATGGACAATGGAATGATATACTCAAAGTGCTGAAAGAAAATAATTATCAAATTATAATTCCATATTCAATAAAAACACACAAAAATAATGACATTAATAAATTTTCACACAAAATAAGAAAATTCACTGTGTGGAAGAAATGAAGAATAACAAACATGCCACTACATAGGTGAATAAAATGTATAGTTACTAAACAAAACAGTAACACTAAAGCATTAAAAATATACTTGTCTTGTGAAAATTATAGGAAAGTGGCAGAGTAGGAAGCACCAGAAATCTGTCTCCCTACTTACAACAACTGCACTGGCACGATCTGCCCATTTTGGAACTGTGGAGCCTACTGAATGCTCACAGCTTCCAGGACAAAGTTTGAATATTTGACTGTGATTAATTTTCATAAATGTCAGATTTTAGCACAGTAATACCTACCAATCCCTCACCCTTCAGCACTGTGGCAGTTACCCGTGTACCTGTTCCTGTAGAAGTTTACACACAACTTGCAGAAGCCAAGCTGGTAAAAAAAAAGTATATTGTCCTCCAAGTATCAGAGGTATGTGCTCTGATCACCGATAGCTGCCTGTGATTCTAGAGATGGAGAAATATGCATGGTCAGTATGGTTGTTATACTGCCATCCATATTTTACCCTCCTTCTCTAGTTGAAATAGCTTTAAGTGGATTTAAAGGACTGGCACTTTTGTTCTACCACATTCATTTTTTTTATATTGAAACCAGATACTGAAGACAAGGACATTTAAAAGCAACTGCATATTGGTGGGGGTGGGTGCATTACACACAGACCACGAATACCCAGAGGATGGTACAGGCTCCGAGAAAAGCAAAGAAGCCTTTAAGATTACACCTCATACTGATCTTTAGTGCAGAGACAGCATGCAATTATGAAAAAGGCAAAACAACAAAACCTCAGCAAACACCTGAAGGGAGAAACTGTAATTTCTAGAGTTGCCACAATATTTAATTCTAATCTCCAGTTTTCAACAAAAACATCACAGCTCATACAAAGAAGCAGGAAAGTATAACTCATTACAAACAAACAGAAAATGACCCTAGAAAAGACCTGATAATGGATCTAGTAGACAAAAACTTTAAAAAAAGCTATCTTACAGATGTTCAAAGAACTGAAGGAAGATACGAAGGAAGTCAAGAATACCATGTGTGAATAGAATGGAAACATCCATAAAGAAAAAGAAAACCTAAAAAGAAACCAGTAGAAATTCTGGAGCTGAACAGTACAATAATAAAAAACAAAAAACAAATGTACTTGAAGTATTCAAAATCAGATTTAAATATACAAAAAAATCAGTGAACATGAAAATAGAGCAACGGAAATTATCCATTTTAAAGAACAAAAAGTGAAATATTAAAGAAACATGAACAGAAGGGACCTGTGGGACACCATCAAGTTACTCTACCCACATTGTCAAAGTCCTGAGAGTGGAAGGCAGAGAGAATAGATAAAGAAATAATAATCACCAACTCAAATTTGATGAGAGACAGCAATATAAATATCTGGGCATTTCTGAGAGTTTTGGGATGAATAACATTTAAACTGGCAGTCCGAGTAAAGCAGAATGGCCTCCAAAATACTGGTGAGTCTCATCCAATTGTTTTAATTTTAGGACAGAGTAACGGGTTAATCACCCCCTCCCCACAAGAAAGAAAATTCTCTTTCTTGATAGCCTTCCAACTGGATCATTGGTTCTTCCTGATTCTAATGCAACCTGTTGATCTTTGGACATGAGCTAAAATATTGACTCTATGGATTTTGGGCTTGCCAGCTTCCATAGTAGAGTGAGACAATTTCTTATCACACGTACTACTGGTTGTGTTTCTCTAGAGAACCTTGACCCCAAAATATTGGGAGTGAATGAGTCATCCTTTTGAAGATTGTGGAGAGTCTGAGTACCTGATCCAATTAAGTTTTCAAAATCAGAATCAGAAGTATATAATTATTAATTAACTCTGCTGTCAGAATAATCAGAAACTGCTTAACCATGATTTTAACATTATACACCATTTTTTGCTTTTACAATCCATAAATCCACATGTGATTTCCTTTGAATTCTCAGTCATTGTACTCATTTCATGTTCATTGGGAATTTGTAGCATATTGTTTCAAAACTGGATTTAAATTTGTAAGTATAGCATAGAAACAAAGCTGCTAGGCCAAAATAAAGATTATCACATGAATTCTTTAAAACATAAGAATAGCTTAAGAAAACAACAGGCTTTGAAGAGTAATAGGAAGGTATATATTTTTATCTCAATTTTGGTTTATGCAAATGTAGAGTGTATTTCAAATAATTTTTTACGTGTAATGTTATTTGCCTAGAAGCAGCCGTATTAACAGAACTGGTGAATTTTGCCTACACTTGGAATTATAGATATTATATTTCATAGTGCAGAGGTGTCAAACTCATTTTCCCGGGGAGCCACATCAGCCTCACGGTTTCCTTCGAAGGGCTAAAATAATTTTAGGACTGTGTAAATGTCACTACTCCTTAACAGTTAAGGGAGACTCAGAACTGCTGCTAGGTAGAATCAAGGTGCCCGTCTGTCTAGTATGAGGTGGAGGGCCAGATTCGGTCCTCAGGCCTTGTGTTATAGTGTGTTTAGGGGAAAATGATATTAAAAACTCATTCAAACCAAGTTATAATAATTCCAAATCTGTTAGTATAAAAAATTTTAGCTGAATAATCATCATGCCAAGTAGACATACATTTATAAACATAAAAATGAGAAGCAAAAGAAAAGAAAGAAATGTGGAATCAAAAATATTACAATACAATTTTATACTGTAATTAGTAAAGGTAAAATATGGTGATGTCTGGAATAATTGCTAAATTAATAATAAAATAATTCATAATTAACAATGGAAGAAAAATGATGTAGTAAAAATATCTGATTAATCCAAAATAAAGCTAATAATGTCATGAGAAATGTAAAATCTAACATATTAATTACTCGAAGTAATTAGATAAAAGCTTTCCAATTAAAAATAATTTGATATTGTTATCTCAACGTCTTGTTTGATATCTTCCTCATTTCTCTCTTCATATGTAACTCAACAATTAAGTATCTAGGGACTGCAGTGTGACTTTGTGAGCATGAAAGGAGCTGTTCGCTTTTGGAGAATTCTATTTTAGACATTCCCCTCTAATCATCTTCCTAAGAGTCCAAAATCTGAGGCTCCACCAGTCCAGAAAGGACATACCGATATGGAAAAGGGCTTAAATACGTAGTTACTTCTTCATACTGGCGTGAAAGACAAAAACATTTGAATTATTAAAATTAATTATATACTTTAATTTTAAATCTATGGGCACATTAAGAACAAATAAATATGACTTTCAATAGCCTTTAACAATATTCTGTTTATGATAGTCAGAAATGTTTGTCAGCCCTGTAACTCAGCCTTTGCAAAGAATTGACTTATTTTTCATGTTTTAGGACTTGAGGAAAAAAAATGAAAGATGCCCGATGACTTGGGGGACAATCCTAAACAGCTTTTGATTTTGAAGATCTAGCGGTTATACATCAATCACCTGTAACATAATACTACATACTGAATTCTTTCTCATTAATTGCTTTTATTAATTCAAGTATTTGGTTTTGCGATATGTAACATTTCTTAAGCATTTGAATTTATTGCAGAAAAATGTTTTCAGAATCACCTTTCCTTGACAAATTCGGACTCTCCAGCAGTGGTGGGTCAGCATTCTGCACACTAGCCTAGCAAGGAGTGTTCCCTTTGGCATCAGTGGTCACTGCCGCTCTTAACAACAGGGTCAGGACGGCCTGCTTTCTCTCACAGTGAAACCAGCCAAGTGTACACTAAAATGTATCACTTTGGTTACAATGTTCATTGTCTTAAAGTTAAGTGAAAATAATGCAATGTGCTTTTTATATATGACTACAAAATAGGGAAAAACAAAATTTAGACAAATAGTGGGACAGTTCAATAATAATTCATCCAACATTTAACATGAATTTTACCTTATCATAGGTACTCTTATTAATATAATATTTAGCTACCTTGGTTTTCTGAACATACTTAAAGATCAACTTGGCTGTTGATTCTTTTGTGTTTATATTTACTTGATCATATTTTTCTATAAGTAAAAAACCTTTGTATTTTTCTCTTTTTATACTACATCATGACTATATTTTAATAATGAATAAATGCACTTTATTGAGATTATTGGCCAGTCTGAGGAAGTTTTAAAAAGAATGCAGTGAAAGGAGTGAAGACCTTACCTCCTTAGAGATAAATCATGTTTTGGGTAAAATGGGCAACTTGACAAGATTATCAATTTTTTTGAAAATGTAATATTGTATCTAAGAAAGCAAATATATTATGGAATTGGTCACAGTGGTCATCTATTATTTAAAATACTATAAAAGCAACCACAAAGTGGGTAAATGTAGAATCACAGGGAAGTTGAGGCCGGAAGTTGGTTAAAGGTGCATATAAACTCAGTGGGTGATTCAGTGGACACCGGACATGTAATATTTACAATTCCAGAATAATGCCAAATATATATTATTCAAAAAATGAATAAGTACATGATTTCTTAAAATTGAAATGTTATTGGAAAAATATGTCTGTATTAATAAAATCTGGAATTGTTTTCAATCAGGTAAACATCCACCTCCTACACAATTTTATCAAACTTTGGAAAGTACATTTGTATGTCATATAATAATAAATAGAAGAATTCATCTGATTACGAAACAGCTGTGAAGCCAATCATGAACATATTTATTTGCAATGGCCTGTCCTTTTCCTTGAAATAAAAATTGAGAAGGAAAGACTAGTGCTACGACACAATTATGCAGGTTATTACGATTCTGCAACACTGCAGCTCTATGTCATAACTCTCAGTTCTATGTAGTTCAGTGACTTGTGGTCTAGAATTTTACTTTTTAAATTAGTTAAAAGGAGAAATCTTTGTAAGAAACTATATTTTTCAATCAATAACTAATCATATATGAGCAACTCCATTGAATTTTAAAGTTATAGCTTGAACTAAAAGTTTTAATGGAATGAAAAAAACAACTACTTCACTCAAAACAATTACAAATATTTGTTACATAAAAATTATTGCAATAGTAATTTAAGACATTATGTGAAAGAGGCCAAAATTTAGGCTGTCATGCAATTAATGTCTTTATTCATAGAAACGGTAAGGTTGGCAACCTGAGAAGTAAAGCAGAAATATGTTTTATAGGCCTGTTTAGAATTCTTATGAGTTATATTGAATAAATCCTCCTCTCAATGATATCTGTTTATATTTCATATAAATAGATTTCATATGTTACACAAGACACTGAAGTTTTAGTACTTTCTTGTGTATATCACAATTCCATATTCTTTCTTCAATGGCCATGTTAGAAATAAATATAAAAAAATAAAAAAATAAAAATAAAAAAAGAAAAGAAATATAAATTTACTATATGTACCAGATTTCTGAATTATAACTAAACAATTGGAGCAGTTATTTGGTCATTTTCAAACTTTATATATGTGCATTTAGATAGGTAAAGCATCCAAATACCTTTGTAAGTATTTAGGTTTTATAGTGTAATTAAGAATTAAGAATTTGTAGAAATATTTTTTCTTAATTGCTCAGAATAGATTTTTTATTATTTCATTAAGCAGTGATTGTTTTGCTTGGACTCAGTCAAGGTAATAAATATTACCTTTATTCTTTTTGAAATTTATAATATCTTTTATAACATTGCACCATAATGTTATATTATATGTGATACATATGATACATTATATAATATATAACATGAATATATTATATATCCTGTACATAATTTATAATACATAACAGAACATTACACCATAGCATTACTTCACTCATAATATAAAATATTTTTTCTGTTAAATTTTTACATCTTAAAGATGTCTCTACTACCTAGCCCAGTCTTCTTCTTAATTCTCTCTTTTATCCATACCTTAAAACCAGAATATCTTTACCTTTTCAATATTACTTAATGAGCTATTTGTGTGAGTCAGTAAAAGTTTTGCTTACGAGAAAGTGTTCTTTGTGCGGCTAAGATCTTGAAGGAAATTCCATGATTTCCTTCTCTGAGCATTAAAAAATGAGTTAAATTATTTGGTTTCTGAGTGACTGGTATATTCTGCCCAAGGGCAAGAAAATGAACTTTATGCTTTCAAATGTCTTACACTCCCAGAAATTCTAGCTTTTGAAAAAATACAATCAACAGTATTCATTAAATCAATAATTATGCAATAGCCTACAGCACTCCATGATAATTAATCATTTTAAAGGGCTTGGTCTCTGAATGAAAGAGCAGATGTACTTTCACATTAGTTCAATTAATTACTTTCATGATTTTGTTTCTTTTATTCATTTTAAGGTCCTTCTTTTCTTCTATCAATTTCTCCCTCCCTTTCTCCAGGCTTTTATCCTACTTTTATTCCTTTTCATTTCTTTCTTTCTTAACTAACTTAAGTTTCTGCCTCATTTTGAATTAACGATATTAAAAGTTTTATTTATTTGAAATGTATCCTGAATATTTTAGAATGTTTTGAAAATATATAAATAGAGTTTGAGATATGCTTTATTCACATTTAAATCTAGTTAAGGGAGAAGATTTCTTAAATTTAGGTAGCTTGTGTTAATCGTGGATTGATAAGAATTTTAAGAATGAATGTTAAGGATTTAGGACATAAAGAAGTGCATATTCAGAATGGTGGTAGAAAAAACTAAATACGAACATATACCCTTCAGACTTAGGGATTATCATCCAACATAAACTAAGGCAAGGTCATTGCCATATATGCTTATCCTATCTGTGGTTTAAATAAAATTGTATTTCTTACCCTCTGGTAGTGCAATATATTGCCTGGGAGATCAAATGCCCATTCCAGGATTTCTGCAAATCTTGGTGTTCCAACATTTTTCATGGTCACTTTCTGGATCAAGTTGCTATGTTCAATTTCATCCAACATCTATGATTATTATTTTTTCCTTTCTCATTTTGACTCATACATAATCATCTCTTGGCCTCTTCTCACTGATTAATATACTTCCCCCAAAACTGACTGTTGTGGTCACTGAAGTAGATGAACTTATCACCTAAAATTTGATATGAATGTCAGTTCTGATGATCTCATACAAGTGTATGTCTCCCAAGAGAGTA
Source organism: Artibeus jamaicensis (assembly GCF_021234435.1). Lineage (NCBI taxonomy): Eukaryota > Metazoa > Chordata > Mammalia > Chiroptera > Phyllostomidae > Artibeus > Artibeus jamaicensis. Next base: position 7,509,560 of record NW_026521954.1, read on the forward strand.
TGAAAACACTTATTTCTGACATGATGTTTTCTGGAAAGAGGGGCAAAGGATTCTAAGCAAATCTGAAAATAGCTTGAGAGTGCAAAAGAAGGGCGAGGCTCTACTGTGGTTGGCAGATGGATCCTAGATGAGTGTCCCTATAGGGCTTGCATAGTGTGAACTTGCCAAGTGCAAGTTCATAACATTTTATGCCTATATTTTCTACTAAGAGTCTTTGATCTATATTTAGTTAGTGTGAAGTAGGGGTTCAATTTCATTCATTTGCATCTGACAGCAGTTGGCTTTCAACAATTTGCTGAAAATACTATTCTTTCCTTATTGACTGATCTTGGCACTCTTGTCAGAAATCAATTCACCTGAAATATACACATGCATTTGTAGGCTTTCAAGTACGTTTATTGGTCTTATGCCAGTACCACACTGTGTTGATTGCTGTTCTTTTGTATTAAGTTTTAAAATTGGAAAGTGTAACTTCTTCAAACACTTTGCTTTTTCTTAATATTATTTTAGCTATGTTTGAGCCCTGAGTTTTCATATGAATTTTAGAATCAGCTAGTCAATATCTATTTAAAAAGTTATCTGGGTTTCTGATAAGGACTGAGTTGAATAAGTCGATCACTTAGGGAGTATCTCCACATTAATCAGATTAAATATTCTTATCCATGATAATGTAATTTCCACATATTTAGATTTTCTTTTATTTTTCTCAACAATATTTTTGTATTCAGGGTATAAGGTTTGCACACTTTTTGCTAAATTCATTCATGGATATTTTATTCCTTTTGATACTACATTAAAATGTTTCCTTAATTCTATTTTCATATTGTTTGCTAAATGTATATATAAATACAATTGACTTTTATACATCAATGATTATATATCTTGCAAACCTGCTTAACTCATTTTTGAGTTATAATAGTAGCTTTCAATTAATTTTTAAGATTATCTATAATTCACAGTCATTTAATCATGAATAGATATATTTACTTCTTCTCTTACAGTGTAGATATATTTTCTTTTCTTTTATTTCTTTATTGTCCAAAATAAAATTTCTAGAACTTTATTAAATAGAAGTGGCAAGATTAGGCATACTTTTCTTGTTCTTGATTATAGGGTGTGTTAGTTCATTTAGGTTGCTCTAACAAAATTTCATGAACTGGGTGGCTTATAAACAGCACAAATTTATTTCCCATAGTTCTGAAGGTTGGGAAACCCAAGATCAAGTTATTGGTGTGACAAGGGCCTGTTCATAAATGCTCATATTTTCACTGAGTTCTCACATGGCAGAAGGGGAAAGGGAGCTCTCTGGGGTCTCTTTTATGAAGGAATCTCATTCGTGAGGCCTCCTCCTTTATGATCTAATCATCTCCTGTAGGTTCCAAATCCAAAAAGCATCACGTTGGGGGTTAAATGTCAACATATGAATCTAGGTGGAAAACAATAACATTTAGTGTATAACACTCCATCCCTCCTGCCTCTCCATCTCCTGCCAAATTAATGTCTATCAGTCCATTAGGGCTCTTATGACAAAGAACCACACTGGGTAACTCATAAACAATAGAAATTTATTTCTCATAGTCCTGGACACTGGAAGTCTGAGATCAGAGTGCCCCCATGGTCAGATGGGGAGTGGGCACTCTCCTGGGTCATAGGCTTTTCATTGTATCTTCATATGGTGAAAAAGGCTACGGAGCTCTGTGGAATCTCCCTTATAACAGTGTTAATCCCGTCCAAGAGAGCTCAACTCTCATGACCTAATTGCTTTTCAAAAAACCTACCATCATATTTGGGGATTAGAATTTCAACATATGAATGTAAATTGAGGGTATAGAAACTTTCAGACCATAACAACATTCTTCTCACATGAAAGATATATTTATTCCATCTGAGGAGACCCAAGTCTTCACTTGTTCCAGCATCAAACTCAAAAGTCTAAAGTCCAGAGTCTCATCTAACAATCATCTGAATCAGCTATGGATGACACTCAAACTATGTTTAATCCTGAGACAAAATTTCCCTCCAACTGTAAACCTGTGAAACCAAACAAATGTGCTTTCAAAAGACAATCTTGGGATTCCAGTGGAGAAATAGGAAAGAAATAAGGAACGAAAGGTTCCGGGCAGGTCCATAACCTAATGGGATAAACAACATTAAACTCTAAGGCTCAACAGAAATCTTTGGCTCCATGTTTCACCCTGTGTGTCCAGTAGAACTGCAGGTCACCTCCAAAGCTCTCCCGGGCTGGAATCACACTTCAGTGGCTCCGCTGAATATTACCTTAGAAGGGGATGTCTGTGGTGATACTGTATAATAATTTTTATACACTGCAGGTCTCTAATTGCTGGTATTTTGTTGATGATATTTTCAATCTATATTTATAAGATACTGGTCTTTAGTTTTTTTTTCCTTGTGATGATTTTGTCTGGTTTTAGTATGAGAGTAAATACTGACCTCATAGAATGTGCTAGGACATTCTAGTTTTTGGAACAGTTTGTGAAGAATTTTATTAATTCAAAGTTAAATATTTGCTTAAAATTCAACAATGAAGCACTTTGAGCTGGAATTTGAGAAAGGATTGTGTTTTAATTACTAATTTCATCTCTTTTAGGTTTATTCAGGCTTTATATTTCTCTTTGATTCATTTTTTATAGGTTGTCTATTTCTAGGAATTTGTCTACCTCATCTAATGACTATTAGTATACAATTGTTTATGTTTCTTTTTAATCCTTTTTATCTCTGTAAATTCTCTACTTTGTTCCTCTAACGAAGTACTAATTTCATTTATGATTAATATTTTGCTCTAATTTCATTGCTCTCTTCCTTCTGTTTGCCTTGCTTTAACTTACTCTTTTTTTTTCTAGCACCTCAACTAGACAGGTTAGATTTTCTCTTTGAGATCTTTCTTCTTTTTAAATTATATTTTAATATAGGGACTTACTATGGCATGTTTCCCTTTAAGCATTGTTTTTGTTACATCCCATATGAGACTCTGGATATTTTCTTCATTCTCTTTCTGTTCAAAATATTTTCTAACTTCTTTTGTTATTTCTCCTTTGATTTATTGCTTATTTAAGAGTATGCTGTTTAATGTCTGCATATTTATGAGTTTCTCACAATTTCTGGTATTGTTTTCTTATTTCATTGCAGTCTGAAAACATAAAGTTGTCTCACTCCTTGATAACATCCAGATAATATACTTCCTTAATTGCTCACTGACTTTTCTATCATTTTAAACAATGCCCAGGGTCATACACTGCTTCAAATACCAAACTCATTTAATTTGGGATCCTTTGCAAGGTTAGTAGTTATTGTGATCATTATCAGAGGTTTGTTTTTGACTCCTTGTCTCTTTCCTTGATGTGCTCTGGTGAATTAGCTGACCTGAGACTCAGTTTATATATTTATATATAGACTGTTTATAGTTATTCATTTATTTGCTTTTTACCACACCTTCACTGTTTTTGAGAATGCTCTTGTACTTCAACTTCCCCTAACTATTTCCTTGGGAAGAGTGTTGGAGCTCTGTGTGGTATAGCCTGTTTCTCCTTATGGGTAAAACTTCTGAGCATTACTCTGTTGCTCAGGGTGGAGACTGGTGACATGCTTCTCTCCAGTGACATCCCTGCTTTGGGAGCTGGGCACTGGGCAGTTGGGGGTCTAGTCTCTGAGATTCTCAGCTTGCTTCTCATTGTATCAAAACTTTGCCTTAAAACAAGCTGAACTGAAAGCAATTAAGGCTCAGTGTGCTCAATCCAAGGTAGAGCCCCATGAGTGGGACTGGTAGAAAAAAGTGAACTCTGTCTTCTTGGCCACACTTTCTGGGAGCTTAATCTCAGAAGCAGGTATCTGGGGGATTGGGTGAGAAATTCTCATGTTCTCTTCCTTCTAGAAATATGCTATAGCCCTGAACCAGGACCCAGCAGAAGTCCTGTGTTGTTGACTGTGTCCATCTTAACTGGAGTATTTGTTAAAATAGGTGGAGAGAGAGACGTAAGAATCAGTCATGGTTCAAATGTAAGAGATTCTCACTCTTCTCACTGAAGTTCAGTAGATTTTCATCAATAAATCTTTCTTCATTTTCTGCATACTACTACGACCATTTCAAGACACCTAGATGGCTGGCTGTTGTAGAATTTTTACCGGTTTCATAAAGATAAAAACTCTGAGCAGATACACAGAGTTCTTTATATAGCTACTCTAGAAGAGGAACATCTATGTTTATTTTAATGCAGAAAAATTCAGGAAGGTCGTTTGCTTTCTCCTTTGAAATCATAATCTCAGGTCTCAGCTTCTATAACAAATTGGCTTCTCAAGGTATTTTCTTTTCCAAGAAACTCTCTGGTGGACATGAAAATACATTTTATTATGTTCTACATTTTTTAATTTAAAGCATTACTCCATTGTTAAATAATTAACAGTACAAAGATCAATATAAAAGCCTCACATTGATTTGATGAAAATAATCTTAGTTCAGAAACATCCATAATATATTAAGTGCACATAATGCTTTAAAAAGAACTAGATTATGTAATCTCCATAGACAGATAAAAGTTCATGACTTTTTGGTGTTACCCAACTGTCATCTTTTGATTTTCATGCACAAATTACTGCTAACCCTTTGCCATCTTATTTCACCAATCACTCAGGTTTTTATTATTTTATATTATTAATGCCATCATTTATAAGTGTATTGAATGGCACCTATTTAAATACCTAGTGTGTGCATTCCCAATTGTTATCCTTAAAAAAGTACAAAATTACTTTGAAAGATAGATTTTTTCTTTATAAACAAGAGCCTGAAGTTCTAATATTCCTTCTTAAAACTTCAGCATTTGAAAAACATCTTTCATTTATTATTAAATATAAAATGATCCAGAATACAGCAATATGAATTGGATATAAAGCCAAATCTAAAACAATGTAATTTTTACAAATGTATAGTATTTTCAGTTATATGTACAATCTCTTATTGCTGACTTGACCTTTTATTTTCAGATTTATATCCAGACTTAAAACCTTAATTTCTACTTCCTCAGCAAAGGATATAATTCTAACTAAAAGTATGAGATAATTAAATAACTCCTGACATCCAACTCTCATGACAGTAATATAAGACATTCCTCTCAGGAAACAACTTGAATATTTTCTGGTAAATGTTACTTTTTAATGTAGGTGTAGGATTTAATTTCCATAACAAGTTCTCACGTATCAAAGGTATTTTAATCTTCCCATAAGAGTGTGTCCTTGGATGCTGTACTATATGCCTATATATATATATATATATATATACACACTTAACATTCATTTAACTCACGTAGCTACTATGTTTATGTTATTTATAGCTTCTGCACTAATTCTAGTGGAGTTTAGTAGTAAGTGTGCTGAAAAGAAAATATAATGTCACAATAAGGTAAAACAGAAGATGGAAGAAAATAACTGGCGACACTCACCATGGAGAGCAGTCTCATATTGTAGTTCCGAGTACTGCATCAGTTTATCAGGCTCTTATGAACTAGCATCCAGCCAATTCAACTGACAAGAGAGAGAACAGAGCCAGGCGAGTCAGGAGTAAGTGGGTGGTTTTTTTGTTTGTTTTTTGCTACTGTCATTTTCTTTTCAGGAAGAAATATTGTACTCACGGTAAGCGTACCAGGAGTATAAATAAATTCTAGGGATTGGGGTCAGAAAGAGGTAGGTAGAATATCTGCACCCTGGATATAGAATGGCTATTTATTATTTTGTGGGTCCAGGAGGTACCTATTCTAAAGCAAAGAAGTAAGATTTATGTGAACTCTACAGTAGAGATGACATCCAATAAGCAAGCTTTCACTAGGTAGCACTGGAGACTAAGGAACTTTCAGATGCAACTGAAATCAGTATGAGAACTTATATCATATGTTTTTAGTTGAATGTTTTCTTTTTTAAAGTAGTTGTCATATGAAACTATACACTACTTTTTAAAAAAATCATGACCAGGATCTCTTTGAATATAATATTCTCATGGAGTTTCTTGCTATACTTATGACACAGTTTTAGAGTACCAGCTTATCTCACATTTTAGTAAGCTTTTATTTAAAACCATGAAACAACATAGCAATACATTTTAAAAGTGTGACTAGTAGCACTTGTGTTCATTTTTGTTTAATATGTGGGTGAAGACTACCTACAGGTGTGAAAAATAAATCCTCTTCTGCAACCCAGAACTCATTGTTCAGTATGAGTTTTGATACATATAAGAAGAAACATGATAAAAAATTTTAAAAATAGCATGACTAGGTGAATTGTGTGTGATAAAATGGTTTTATAATTTTAACCTCTTAGTTGGGGCTTAAGAGTATGAGTCATGAAACCAATATTCTATGTCCATTGTACAATTGTAGAAGAACAACATTTTTGAATGAGACTACATGGAGAACATCAAAAAGAAAAAAATATGATGATTACCAAGGTTTCTACCCCAGAGAGTAATATTAATCACTTCAGCTAATATTGTAAAACAAAAATCTGAAGTCCTTTGCTTATCACCACCCTTCCAATGATTTCCCATTGCCCCTGAGAGAAATTCCCATATTAAATACTTTTTATTACACAGCCTCTGCCTTCCTCTCCTGTCACAGGCCTTCACTGGTCAATGTGACCCAGCAACACTAATCCTCTCTCATTTTCTCCAAGCTAATCCACATTCTCTCTCTTCTGGGCTTTCTCCCTTGTTCTGTCTTCTCGGAATAATCTTCCAATATGTATGTTTGTTATCATCTATTCATCTTCCAAATCAATTCAATCACTAATTTTTCAAGAAGGCCTTTTGTGATCTGAGACTAGCATTTTTGCTGTTGTATATTTCTATAGCAATGTGGACTTCTCTTTAACATTCAACATGTGATAAACTGTTTGTAATACTCTAACTTTCATGGGGACCACAAAAGGGGCTTTTTATGCACTTTTGTATCCCAAACTATATATTCCTCTCTATCATGTAGCCACATATTTGTGAAACTGAATTGAAATATTATGTATCACTGATTTGCTCAAAAAAACCCAGAGCAGGTTTGTAATGGGTAATTATAATATTTGTAGTCCTTTTAATATGCTCTAAAACAGTTTCTGTTGAAAATCAGAGTTTTAATATTGAATTAGATTTCATTTAGATTTTTAAAATGTAAGGACACTTAAATCACCTTAAGTAAATTGTAACATAATGCAATTTTAGTTACACTCAGTAGTGTAGTTTCATCTTGAATAAAATCATTATAAATAAAAAGTAACTGCACCCTGATGGTCTTCCTCATATTTATTTAGGTTGAGGATCAGTTTATTTATTGGAAGAGGAGTATCACCTACCTGGACCTATATCATTGTCTAAATAGCAGCTAGAACTTTAATTTGCATGTTTATTATTCTTGACATTAAATCAATATAATGGAATGAATTTAATATTGTAAAAGTATTTTTTTTCTGTTTATAAGTGTGTTATTCCTTGGAGCTGACCCTAGTGAACTACAGAAAAGATACTTGTAGTTAGTTTTGGGGAAGTGTATCTAAATTATTTTTTCTGAAATTTTATGAATAACAATAATCCTTTACACACTTAATGGGAGTCTAGATGCTTCTACCTTAAACTAGAATTTAAAAAGTTATCTGAAGAATGTTAATTGTATATTTACCAAATATTTTATAGTATGACTGCTACTGACCACATCTGGTATTTTCATTCAAGGAAATAGTTAAAAGTCAGTTTAGGGCAAAGCAGGCTCTCTCAGAACTATCATTGTGTCTATCTTCCCGTTTCGCTGCTCCATCCTCTCTCTTTTAGGTCGCATCTCTTGCGTTTCTACTGCAGCTCTTTGTCGTGCCTTCCTCTGCTGTCTTTGAAAATGTGCTCTGACTGTCCTACTGACCTCTGTTCCCACCAAGCACTCTTACTTCTAACTGGCCAGCCATGCTTAATTTCATGATCATCCGGACAACCGCATGGCACTAACACACACTAGTTTCCACTATTTTGCTCCAGAAAACTTCAAATATCAAAGTTCCCTCCTGTTTTTTCATCTTCCCATAAGGATATGGATTTGAGACTTTTTAAAACTAAGAGTAACCACACTTCACTGTGAGGGTAAAAAACCACAGTGCATAATTTTTTGTAGGTACGATAACAGAATGGACAAGGTTCAGAATGCAATGTGTCATGCAAATCCCTAATAGTCACTCAACAGTAACTTTACTACTCAATGGTGAAAAGTGATGAAAGAAAATTGAGCAACTTTATGTCATGGTTCTTGTATGCCATCATAAATATAAAGTCCTTCAGTTCTGTTAGATAAGAAACCAATGATGGCACTGCTTTCTGAAAACCATCTGTCCATGTTCATCTATATCAACAAACTCTGGCCAATTTGCATTAGTGCAAGCTGTTATTCCTGCCTTCGCCAATGTTTAACAACGTTACATGATTTTTACCTCTTCTCAGACAGCATACAGAGTGGGCAAAATTAGGTTTATAGCTGTCAGTATACAAATCACAGAGTTTATTCTTGTATTATTATTTATTAATTATGGTATTAATTTTTATACCAAGAACTGTAAACCTACTTTTGTCCCATCTTGTTTTACATGAGCTACTCAATAATATATCTGGTTTTCTGGGAAGATAATATTTTTATTCTTTATAATGTCAAAATATATTCAAAATTCTCTGCTCAGTAAAATGTGCACACTAAAATTGTTTCAATTTCATTTTATATATTCAATTCATACGTGCATAATTTTATGAGGGTAATCTAATTATCTAAAATGTTTATATTACCATTAACATTTGCTTAATACTTGGCATTCCTTCCTTTTAATCAATCAAAAAGGAAGTATTATCTGTCCAATGAAGCTTAGCTGTGTATTATGCAGTTGGAGCCTATGTGAAAGAATCCACTAAGCATTGACTTTTAGATGTTTAAAAGGGAAATTAAAAAATAAAAACAATTGAATATTAAAAATGAGAAATTTACAATTCCTCAAGCTTAGGTATTTCATATTTGATACTGAAAAACTGGAAGATATTTGAATGAAATTGTCTATAAGGCTACCAGACTGGAAGTACAATTTCAAAAAAAATTGTTTTTAGGAGAAAATGTAAGACTTCTTCCCCCAAATCCCCCCAAAAAGTAATCTTTCTAATCAGGGATTGAAAGTGTAAAACCACATGATTAATATTTTTAAAATTTAAACGTCTGTTGAACATATTTTTCTAGTTGATGAGACTTCTATTCTAAAAAGAAAGTCTGGGCTGCAAAGCAAGAAAGTGTCAAATCTCTGTTTCTTCCATTTGTGCAAACAGAATTTACCTCTGTGACTCATATAATTCCTGTTATCATCATGTACAGATATATTCTGATGCCTCAAAGCATCTAAAAATTTCCCCAAATGAAAACTATTTTAGATTAATCATAATTATAATCATCACTTTAGCTTTTTCTATTTATAAGCAAGTTCCAATATATGAGTATTTCACAAACTACCCTTCTAAAAGTTGTTTTTCTGTATTTCTATTCCATGCGTTATGATGCAGAACTTCATGCTGAACAATGCAAGGATATTTTGTTTTCTCACCCCCTTTACCTTATAACCTCTTTCTTCTGTTTAATTCTACCTTTGCTCTGTATTCGCCACACCACTCTCTTCTGATTCCCACATATTTGATTACAACCTCTCTGAGCTCGGTGTAAATGTGGAGTTTAACCTACCACCTATATGTGTTTTGTGATCATCATATCATGTTCCAGTTCAAATGTTGTAAATGTGTTCCTGATTTACTCTACAATTTAATTTTTATTTATAAAGTCAAATATCTGTGTATATACATATATATATAATACACATTTGGGATACAGCTTACCTTTCTTATAAATCTATGCACAGTGAAAAATAATGTAATATTTTATTTTATTGGATCCAGCAGAAACCTATTTACTCATTGCCCACCATGCTTCTAGACCACTTTTCTCAACAAACCGTTCTAGAATCAAGATACTGAAGGAACTAAAATTTTGCCATGCTGAAATTGCTTTTGGGGATATTGATTTTAAGCTGTTTATTTTTAAAAAATACTCAGAAAGACCCTTTTATGTCCCCTGCCCCTCTCCACACCCCTGCTTCTCTGCTAAGGAATTCAGAGAAACCTGCTTCAGGAAGGGCATCTTGGGATGCAGTTTAGCCAAGTTAGAATTAAGTAGAGTAAACAAGGCCTCCAGGCAGGTACCTGGAGGGGTATCTGGATACCCTCTGTGTTCCATTGCTCCTCAGCCACCTAGCAAGGACTTTCCTGCCGTGGGTATTCCATTCTTCCTCAACTGCCTGTAAATAGCTCATTCTCACTTCTGACATCTAATACTCCATTGCCCCCTTTCTCCTCTATCCAAAATGTTTTATATAACATTGTTTCACTGTTTTGAAATTTTTATGAATTTATCATGTCTGTATGATTTTCCCATGCACATGAATTTAATTTTGATATTCTCCTATTAATCTGTCTCTGTTAATTTGGTTATCACCCCAGCCAGAAGAATTCAGGATTTGGGAGGAAAAGTATTAATATATTTTAGCCCTCACAACACACACAGGTGACTGATTGTGAGTATATTGGAACTCTGAGGTGCTCCATTTGATACAATCAGATTACTCCAGGAATATACTTCTATTGATTACTGGCATGCTCTCTTTTAAAATGAGATATTAAATCATAGAGATATCTATCTAAACACTATATATCTCTTCCTAGGAAGGCAAATCCTGAAAGCAGCATTTCACAGAAAGCAGAAGAGGTTGAAAGTGGCTAGACAAATTAAAAAAAAACACTTCTTATTTAACAAATATCATTGTTGCTGGTAGAAATCAGGCTCTTCCATGGGATCATGAGGAAAGCATTTCATAGATCCATGCACAGGAGATTGTGGTATGGCAAGATTTATTTGGGTGGAAAGCAGCTGCTGTGTCCGAATTCCTTCTGTCCTGATATGGAATGAGCCCTACCTTATTTTCGGCAAGGCCAAAAGCAAGGCTAGTGTCCAGAGTTGCTGCTTGTTATTAAAGCTTAGCCCTTCAGAGCTCATGCAGTTGGCTCCAGGGCCACACTGTTGCTAGAACATGGCTGTGTGTGTTCTCAGGAGAGAGAGATAATGCACAAACATAAAGGGCAACTGCAGGTCACTGAGCAAACGATAGAGTGTGAAGCTGTAGCTTCCTGGCTAAGCAAACAGGCTTATGCTCCCAAGTTTATTAAGTCCAATGTCCAATTCCCTTTTCACCCTTTCTTATAGATAATTAGCTAACTGTCTACAGCACAGGTTGCAAACACGAGGCCCTCGAGCCAAATCCTGCCCTCCGCCTTGTTTTATCCAGCCCAGCACCTTGTTTTTATCCGGTGGCAACACCAAGCTCCTTGCCCCCAGTTAATGAGTAGTTACATTTATACGGTCCTAAACTTACATTCAGCCCTTTGAAAGCAACCACCTGGCTCATGTGGTTCTCAGTGAACATGAGTTTGACACCCCTGGCCTACAGTAACATTCACCCCTGAAGATCAGAGACTTGTAATCTTACAAGAGTAAATGGATGAAGGTTTCATCTTGTATAGATGCCTCTTGTCAAAGGGACATAGTCTTGCCTATGCACAAGCACAAAGGGTTTTTCTATCGGCTAAAGGAAAAAAAGAGCAGAAAGAAAAGGGAGTCCTCATGCAGAATGAGAGACTTTGCAAAGTCCAGGTCAGTTCGCCCTCCCCGGGAGGCAGTGTATGTGATGTGTGGGGGAAGGCACTGTCTATAGAATGGCACTGCTGGACAAGTTGGCATCCTTGTTGTATTCTAGATTTGAAAGATTTGACAAGAAGGTTAAAAATCAGAGGCCAAAAATGGAGAGAAATATAGCAGCTGAAGTTCTGGTGAGAGGTAAGAACCAAGTGATAGAAGGAGGGACTAACTCTATAGTGTCCCAAATTACGTTGGAGAAGTGGCTTTTCTGGAAAAAGAATGTCACACTTATACAAAGTCCTTTTGTTTATCATATATAACTCAAATTATGCTGATGGGAACACTCCAAGTTTTCATCCACCCTCTGAAGAATGGTGGGAATTTTCTGTCTGAACCATTAGAGCAGAAAGGGGAAAGCAGTTTCAAGGGAAGCCACTAGACCTTCCCATGTTTCACCAACTCAACCATCTAGTCCTGACAAGTCAATCCAGCCAAACTGTTGAGTCACATTTCAGAAGGTGGTGATACAGATGGGCTTCTAAAGTGAGGACTATACTATGTAAGAAAGCAATCAGATAAATAAGGTCATGACCATACACCTTATTAAAACAGAGGAAAGAACACAAAGGTTAATGAACACAGCAACTCATAAATAAGTTTCTAAGTCTGCAAAACAGTTGAGATGACTTCCAGATGCAAGAATTTGCTGGAATAAAAGCAAGTGGGGACAGTTTGACAGATCATCCTTGTCTGCAGTTTGAACATCTCTGGCAATGTCATCTGGTGCTCAGGTAATTCTGTATTGGGTACACAGATATAGCCTTAAAATAAGCTTTATTTCCCAATACTTCCTAGTCCAAAGATGGGAGAAAAAAAAACATTAGCTTGGAAGGTTGAAAAAAAACTAGAATAATTTAGGAACCAATTCAGCTACAAGTGGAGACAAAACTTCAAGACAGTTAAATGTATTAGAGTTTGATATTGACAATTGGACATCATGTTTCCACTGAAATACAATTTTTCTCCCTAAAATCACCCTCATTTTCATCAAAGAGGCAGCATTAACTCCAATTTTAATTTGGTTTAATTATTTGTATAAACAGTATAAGAATAGCAATCCATCATATAGACCCTTTAAATTCACTTTGCTGAAATTTCACAAGGAATCTTCAGATTGAGTTTTAGTCAGCTCCTCTAGGCAAAGATGATAAACCACAGCTTGTTTCAGGCTTTGCCTGCAATACCTATAGTTTTAGGTAACTTTCTGATGTTCTTGAAGTTCCCAAATATGTCTTGAGGTTCCTTCCTTGCCATCTCTCAAGAAAGCAACCTTCATTGATTACCTGGAAAGATTGTCATGAACCACATGACCAAGCAAGATATGAGGCTTTTTTTTTACAGTGGGCTTCTATTAGCATAAAAAATCAGTGATACTAAATAAATAAACAAATAAATAAATACATAAATAAACTAAAATAAAAACTAAAAAATACACTCTTGAAAGAAAGAGAGAAAGAAAGGAAGGAAGGAAGGAAGGAAGGAAGGAAGGAAGGAAGGAAGGAAGGAAGGAAGGAAGGAAGGAAGGAAGGAAGGAAGGAAGAAGGAAGGAAGGAAGGAAGAATCTTAATTTCTTAAGGCTTTCTGGTAATATCCAGAGTTCAGGGATGTCTTCTGTTGACATGACATACCAGCCAAAGTCTTGGATAGTAAAACTACAATTGATAACTGAACTTATTGAATTCATGCAAAGAAATCTATTGGTACAACTCATTCATTAACAATTTCCAATTTCTGGAGGTGTTAAGTAGGGAGAAAAATATAAAGCAAAAAGATAATCCGAGTCCTTTTAACAGAGTGAAAATGACAAAATTCCAATTCTGTATTAGACAACTCAAAGGTAAGCAATTGCCATTTGTTTTATTGACAAATACATTCGGTAACTTTTAAAAACATTAGTGCCTTTTTGGCAAACATAGTCACACTTCTGAGAGACATACTTTCATTACACAAGTATCATACAGCAAAAGTCACTGATTTACAAATTTTGAACATCTGAAATAAATTCAGTTGATTTGTTCAGATGGCCAAGTCTTGTCTTCCTTTCTTTTTGATAAGATCTATGTCTCGGAAATTTGCATTCCAAAAGATGGCCCAGATAAGGGTTTTTGGAGACCTTGTATTTGCATCTTAAAAGCAGACTTTATTTCATAAAGGCAATTATCTATAAGCGTTCTTGAGAAATCCAGAGTTATATTCTACCCAGTGAGCAAATATGTAACCTAAAAGCATATTTTGAGGCACTGTGGATGGAGATTGTATTGCCTATTATCTTCAGGGAGAGAAACTTTCATCCTTGTAAAAGAGGGCGAAAAAAACCTTCATCTTTAAGCAGAGATATTGGGTAGCTGAGAGAAAAATGAGCATCCCCAATTTTTCTCAGCTCTCCTGTGCTATTGCCAGATCCTAGGTTGGTACATGACCACCACTGCTGGCTTCCATATCCTGAGGCTGGATCTCACCCACCCACACCAGTGGTGAGACCCTCCCAAAAATGGTGATATAATTTTGCTTAGGTGTGGAACTTTACTAACAGTCAGTGTTGATCAGATCCTGTTAATTGGGTTTATTTAATTCCTCATGGGCGATTATGATGACCTCTGGCCTTAATTAGTCTTACTAGAGGTTTCTACCCTTGTGTCTATCTGTACAAGGGATGCCTAGCACCTCCACTGCCTTAGGTAGGAATCCTCATTCTTTAACTCTGGCCTTAGTAGGTGGGCAAGTAACATGTTTCCCTGCCTTTCATATTTCCAACAGCCTTGCTTCTTCAAGAGGCCTAAGTGAGGCAGACTCCCTGTAGGAGAGGGGCATAGGTAGAGATGATTGACTCTAGAGGCCAGTAAGTCTAACCTGGAAAAGGGATCAGTTGGTTATGGGGTGGACCCATCAAAAGCCCATAAAAGCATGGGGAGAAAATTATAATTTTGAACTAGCTCTTGGTCCTTTCCAAGCCTGAGAAAGTGTACTGTATTTTACTATGTATAATGTACATCCATATTTTTGGCCCAAACTTTCAGAAAAAAATCATTTTAATATTTAACTCAATTTTTATTTATTTATATTTAGATATTTGTTTTTTGTATTATAAAGGAGTTTTAACATTTATTTTTCATCATATGCTACAAGCAATTTTACGTAACAAGAATTACAAAACACAGGAATGAATATAAGATACAAGAAATTTTATGTACCAGTAACAGACTTACGGTACTTATATATCATAGAAGGCCAAGAGCTTTTTGTCACTCTCAAATCAGGAATATCATTTTATTCAGTTTCTACATTACCAGTGTCTTTCGAAGAGTCACTTTCCTCACCCCATCATTTCATCATTATTGGTTCCATCCATAGCATGGTTGATGCTGCATTTTTAAATGATTTCACAATCACATTCTTCCTGACAATGTCCCACCATCTTAGGAGCCAATCACAAACCTGGGCGATGAATGCTTCCCTGATCCTGCCTGTAGGTGATAAATCATTACTGGCTGGCTGAATCCATGACTTCTACTCTTTCTTCATTAGGGTCTTAAAGGGCTTGTTTATTGATACATCAAGAGGTTGCAGGTGGCTGGTTAGCCCACCAGTATCACAGCAAGTTGGGTTTTCAGGTCCACTGTGATTGCTTTTGCATTTTGTGTAGCTCGGGTTTTGAAATATCAAAAGTAAGAACATTTTTAATTCCAGGGTATTATTGTGCATATGGATATCATTATTACTTTCTAGAGTTACACTGTTAATGCATAAGCATAAGTAAATGAATTAAAACATTTATATAAATATATAATTAGTACTACCATGTATAAGGCACATCCTTATTTTTCCCTCAAAAGGCTGGGAAAAAGTACACATGATACATGGCAAAATGCAGTAATCACAGAGAACAAAGAAGTGCTCTCTCGGTGGCCTATGCTCGTGAATGTTCTTGCCCCATAACCATGTGGCCCTCGCAGCTGTGCAGTCAGCAGCCACGTGGACTCTAATTCAGGCTCCAGGCAGGAACCTGGGTACAGCAGTACAAGTAGGAACAGCATTAAGCTACCTGAATGGAGACTGAGGCCACTTAGCAGCCAGCCACCTTTGGGCTCTGAACGACTAATGTTTGATATGAAACAGAGCCACTGTACACTGGCCTTTGATGGCCTTTGTTTTTGGCCTTGATGAAGACACAGTTGGAATTTTCCCATGGTCAGTTGGATGGAGATGGGTCACAGGGGCAGCCTTCCATTCATATTAATATATCCACACCACCATCTCTTGTGCATGGGTCTGAGAAGTGCTTTTTGGGGGGGATTCCTGAAAGAGCCCCACTTTCATCATTTTTTTTGTTTTAAATTATATATTTTTATTTAATTATTTTTCAACTAGTTTTCTGTCTATTACTCCCATCCCAGCCCACCCTGCCCCATGCTCCCCACCTCCCTCCCATTTCCACCCCCCTTATTTGTTGTCCCTGTGTCCTTTATACTTGTTCCTCTAAATCCCTCCCCTATTATATTTTATCGATTATGCTATTACAGTTGTCTCAATTTCCCCCCTTAGCCCTTCTTCCACCCAGTACTCCCCACCCCCTCAAGCAATACCCCCATCATTTTTCATGTTCATGGGTCATGCTTGTAAGTTCTTTGGCTACTCCATTTCCCATACTGTGCTTTACATTACCATGGCTATTCTGTAACTACTTATTTGTACTTCCCAACCCCCTCACCTCTTCACCCATTACCCCACACCTCACCGTTTGGCAACCATCAAGACAAAGAGCCTCACTTTCACTGGAAACACAACGATACTGGCCCTGACTGAAGATGTTATGTTTGTATTATTTTTATCTTGTTTGATAACCATAGACAGGAAAGCCAGTACATCCTGTCTCTTCCCTCTTGCACAATTTTATGATACTAGATGTTAACATTTCTGGTGAATTAGTCTTTTAAAATGATGTTTCATTTATTTCTACAAAAAATATCAACACAGATTTCCCTTGAAGGCACCAAGCACTTTTTTTAGATCTATGTAAACCATGCATTTATATTTTCAATCAATTTCTAACAGTCGGATTTATATTTTTATTGATTTTCTTCTTATTTTTTTATTTTTAAATCAAGTTTATCAAGGTGACATTGTCTAATAAAATTATCTAAAAGTATTTTAGGAAATAAAAGGAAGCATCTCTTAAAACTTTTACTTAAGAAATAAATTCCTTTATTTATAAAGGAAACCATTATTTCCTTTCATTGTAAAAGGGATTCTGTTTGGTTTTGACATTAACAAAGTTAATTGTTTCATTTTCAGTGCCATTCAGATAGGAGTTTTAGTATACATCCTGGAGTAACTGTTACCTTTGAGGGGGTAAAACTGAAATCAAACCCAAGTTCAACTGTCTGCTGCAATGCAAGCCGAACTTGTGAGACAGTTGCTGGTGAGAAAGCAGATGGTTTATTCAAGCACCAGTGTCTTGAGAAGATGGGGGACTCATGTTCTAATAAAACCATTTTAACATCTCAGTGCAGGGAGAGGCTTTTGTAGGGAGGGAGAAGAAGAGCAGAACAAAGAATTCAGTGGGGGAGATTGTGACACGCACGCAGGCAATGTCCGTGCTGGTCCCCATGTGAATTTTGAATAGCAGCAAACTGAAACCAGTCAGCACCAGTAACACTCTGGCAGCTGGGTAATCTGGGTCAACCAAGGCCATGGTCAAGGCTGTTTCATGTACAAGGAGGAACTAGAACTGCTGATAACTGCAGTATGCTTATGAAGAAATTGTCAGGATGTGAGTTCTTTTCATCAGTTTGTTAGTACATTTTATTCTAATTTTATTTCATGGTAAGTCTGAGTAGTATAAAGTTTTTAATCCTTCTTATAAAAATCAGTAACAGGGGACATTGTTTGAATCTACCATTACTGTTTTTCTGGCCCAAATGCTACCACATTAAAAAAAATAGGCTCTGATCTGAAACTTACACAAAGTATGTATAAAAAGAGAGAGCATCAACATTAAGTTACATAAAGAAAAAAGCTGGAAGTACACCTCAGTTACAATGTTAACATAGTTTCTGTGCCTTCGTTTTTTCATTTGTACACAGTCTGCAGATGTGGAAAAGACATGAGTGGAGTAACACATTGCCATTAATAGGCTGAAGATCGGGGCACATACTGAAATCAGTAGAAAACAACTTAGAGTGAGCTGTTGTTTTTTTTTTTTTTACAAAAACCATCTTGTATCTTTGTTTAAGGTTTATTTTGCTTGAAGAATCTTTTCTTCTTAAACCCAAATACTCCAGAAAGACAGTAAACTTCATTTGCTTGATTTCTAATATTAAATTCCTCTTCAACAAGGAAAAGACTTCCCTGCTACTTTAAATGTCATGTGGAATCTCAGTCGTCTGTTACAGTCTGCTTTGATGTTTTAAATTGACTTTTTCTATATTTTATATATAACATCCTTTTAGAATAGTAAAACAATTCAATGCAGATAAACAAATCAATAAATTAGTTAATCCCACAGCAGAATCATTGCCTAGATTCCAGTTCTGTAGGAACAATTACTGTGAAACATTAGAGCTTCACAAAATTGTGATGCCATTTAGTCTCTGTGCCCAAAAGTTTCTTTCTAATACTCTCCAATTATGACATGGTACGTGTAACTCTTGGTATAATCTCCAAGTTTTTTCTTTATTGCACTACACTCTCAAATTTTAATATAACACTCCCTATTGTCTAAAGGAAGACCTGGTGGGCTAGGAATTTGAATGCTTATATTATTTCCTCAGTTTACTAATCACAATCGAACAATCTTAGGACACTAAATGTCTTTATATATTATTACCATAGATTAAATCCAGAGGGGAGCAAAAGTCAGTTTACAGTTGTCCCTATAGAAAAATAATACAATAATTCATATATAGCAACCCAAAATTACTCTGTTTTGTATAATCACAAATGTAAACCTACTTTTGCTACACCTCGAATAGCTGACAATATATTATAAAAAACCATGAGATATTGCAAAAAGAAAATTAGACAAAGGTGAAAGTTATCTAAAATTATTTTTAAAAAGTCAAAGGGCAAGAGAATAGAGTCTGAGAAAGCAAAAGTTACTATATTTTAGAGTAATTACTATTTTTAAATTATAGGCCTAGATATTAAAATTTATATTAAGAGTCTCACAAATTTGCTTATATTATATCTATCCAATGGAGATTTGGATTCCTACATCTAATTTTTCAATTTCCAATTTGAGAAAATTTTCTTTCTTTACTTTTCTCTGCTTAAGTGTATATTCATTCCAGTATAAAATAAATTTAGAAAATGATATAGTAGACTCAATGCTTTAAAAAAAAATCTCCTGTAGTTCTAATGTTTTATAGTTCTTCCAGATCTGATTTTTAAAACATGGATATTAATATTTTAACTAATGGCATCAAGCGAGTAAATTTATTTTTAAGACTGCACCAGTTTTAAAGATGTGGTGTTTCATTTTTCAACATGTAGAATCAATCTGGACATAGAAATAGCCTGGTCGCTTGCAGATAATCTAACTGATGATCTAACCACTAAGTTTTTTGCTCTGATACATAACATTTTTATTTGAATTGGTAGGATCAAAGGCACATTTTTATACTGAACATAGAGTATAATAGTTTAAGTTAAAAGTAGTTAAGAAATGCATAGTGACTCACAAAGTTTTTGAAACAAAGATTTTATGGAGCTTAGCCTCTGGCTAATATAAATATTTCTTCACTTCTGATAGTGTCAAAATAGATAGGCAATTTTTGCATACATACCGAGTCTAACTTTAAGGATAAATTATCCCAAGTGAAAATCCTTTAAATGCTTACTTAACTATAGCAGTGAGAAATCTCAAGCAAGAAAAAATGCAGAGAAAGCCTGGGGGGGATAAATTGAGTATTAACCTCACAATGAAATCTACAGTTTATCATTGCCAAGTCAGATCACATAGCATTACCTGAATAGCCTTATTATATTTTAAATAATTCCTTGACCTTGTATATTTTTTAACATTTAAATAATTACTCCTCTTATAACAATAATTTGTTGAAATAATTAAACTGCTCCAACACCATATCTTGATGGTGGATTCTCTTTTCTCTAGGCATTTAAGATTTTTTTCACTTGCATTTGATAATCCAACCTGATACCGGTAACCTGGCCACTGCTGGTGGCCTGGCCAGTGCCCTGAGTGTGAGCAGGAGTGGAGGAGAGAGGCCACAGGGGCAGCACCGCATTGCCTGGACAACCAGGCTGGGGCCAGGAGCTCCCACTGCAGCAGAACATAACCGGAGGAAGCCATTGCACTGAGCATGCGCAAGGCTAGCGAGGGTGAACACTTAAGGGAAAAGCTCTCCTACTCCCTTGCAATTCAGTGAAGACCTTCAGTCTAGCCTGAGAAAAGACAGGATTGGTTGGGTGGGCTGGGCCTTTCTGAAGTGCCCCAGAAGTTTGAGCAGCAGCCTGGCCTAAAGAGGTAGCTTATATAAACTGAGAAGGGAGAGGCGCACTCTCTTGGACCCACTGACAGACATGCAAGCCAGTGCTTTGTGAAACAAGCCGACCCTGAAAGTCACATTGCCATGGGTGGGCACTGGGCCCTACAGTATACACAGCAGAGGCCTTGCACAGCTGGCCATGGGCTGCAGCCCTGGGTCCCAGCATAGGAGGCAGTGTTGGCACCATGGCCACGAGGGTACCACAGGTGGGTGCCCAGAAATTAGCTTAAAGCCAGCTTGCACCCTGGAAGAAGCCAATTCACATGGACAAGGATGATTGTGCAGTAGCCATCTGCAGTCCCAGAAGGAGGATTTTTTTTTTCTTTTCTTAAATGGGAGAAGGAACTCTGGGTGCAGCTTTGGACTGGTGTGGCAGAAGGTGCCTGGGTTTCCCGCTAGGATTTTTTTTTTTGCAAGAGCCTGCTATTCTCCCTGACTGTGCAGCTTTCAAATTAAAGACCCCTTGCCTTTTCTCACCAAACCTCTGTCTCTGGAATACGCCTATCGTTGGGGCAGACAGCTGAACCGCAGTTTCTGTTCTGTAACCAAACCACTTGGTTTAGAATTCCCACTTGGTACTGTAAAGAATTTACTTTGACTTGATTTTTTTTAAAATTTAAAATGTTTCAGACTGTCACTTCTAATTATGGTAACATTTCAGCAATGAGACATAACAGGACCTCTAACGAAACTAGGTATGACTCAAATGCATCAAATTTGGTAATACCTCCTCTGACTTTATATTACAAAATATTTTATTTCAGTTTTTAAATAATTTTACCATCTATTATTTCTCTATTTAGTAATATATAAGAAATATCATGTTTTATGATTAGTGGCATATAGATTAAGGACTTGAAATAAGTAATAGGATAGTAGGTCCTTAAATGTACAGATGCATTTAAATATATTTATAGATATAACCATTTAGGAGGGCCTGCTTTACAAAACTTCTTCCAGATACAGAGAGTTGTAACTTTGCATCAGCCTAAACTTTTGACTTTTATTACCAGTAATCTAGGAAGCCAGTCACTAGATAATATTAAATAATAAGATAAAACAATTCATGTGTGAGATTGTGTTCATACGCATTTTTCCTCCCTCCACCAAGTCTGTGGTAAAGAGAATTCTGTTCATATTCTGCAGATTCCTTATATATCATCTGAATCATTACTGTGTGTTTACCAATTTTCATTGTAGTGACTAAACACTTATCTGATAATCCCTGCAGAGATGATTCGGTACAGTTCCTAAGCAAATGTCTTCATGATGTATTCCTACATTTTAGTTGCAGTTTTGTTTGGCCCTTTAGAGTATGAGATTTGAGTCCATCATCCACAGTCCTGAGAGGCAAACATGGCAGTTATTTCCTTTTAGATAAAGCAGTTAAGATTGATTCCATAGAGACACTCGGAGGAAAGACAGGCATTGTATTTATTAGGTTCAATTGAAGACTTTACTGACTCCATTTAAAAAATCATTAAACACTATGAAAAAATGCCAAGGCATCATGAAGAAACTTTTAGGATCGCCCTGGTGTAACGGGGCGCAGCCAGGAGGGGGCCCCCAAAAAGAATTTGGAATGGGGTCCAGAACTCAAAGTTTCTAGGAAATATTAAGATGTCCTCACCCCCTACCCCAGGTGTCAATTGGGGGAAGGGACAAATGGAGCAGGGCCATTGAGAGCTGTTTCGCATAGCAACAATTTCACAGATAACCTTTGGAATGGTCATTTAACGTATCTATAACCTTTAACTGGTTTCATAGATATGTTAAATAGCTGTGGCCATGCTTTGAGCCAAGGAGAAGGGAGTGGCTTATACCCAGGATGTAACTGGGGGCTTCCCCTGAGTTATAGCACCTGCCTGAGAGCTTGGAGTGGTTTGGCTCCACGCCATGGGGCCACACTTGCCCAGACTTACTATGGCAGCCCAGTAAAACTGGGAGGGTATGGGAGTCCTGGCAGGTATAACTGATTGTGGGAGGAGTTGGAAGTGGGGCTGCAGAGGAAGATTGGCGCAGGGATTTAAACCCAGACACGGCTGCCACTGGGGAGAGAGTCACACGGTTTTGGTGGAGTGCAGATGCCCTCTTTCCCAGGTAAAGAGGGAGGCATTGGAGAGGGAGCCATACAGTTTCAGCAGAGTAAGGATCCCCTCTTGGTGAGGTGAAAGAGAGCCATGCGGTTTTGGGAAGCAGGAGAGACTTTGCCTAGAAAATGGGTACGAAGAACTCTTGCCAATAGACCATGAGGAGGTGCCACATGACTTTGGATTAACTAGAGATCCTGCCTGGACGGCGACACAGCTGATGGTGCCAGTGGCCTGGAACACAGACGTGTGTTTTTCCTGAGATACGGTACTCTGAATTAGGGCAAGGAGAGAAGGAAGCTCTGTGGGTGTCTGTGGTTATCCTAAAGGACTTTGATATTTTTATGGGGACAGTGAGTTACTACTTTAAGTCTGTACAGCTTTAAATAAACCTTTCCTTACCTTTTCACAAATCTCTGGCATTGAGAGATATCTTTTTTTCTGGCGGCGGACAGACGAGCCCAGTAGGTATTAGTATACCATCCTTGGGAGGGGGCCCTGTTGTTCTGTAGCAGCTTTTTGTGTCCCTAGGTGGGCTAACCCTAACCCCCCCAACCTTGGACCTCTGTTCTATAACACTGGAACATCGCCTTATCAATGCACCCACAGGGAAATTATTGTCTATGTAAATTTCTCAACATGATACATGGATTTCGCAGTGTTTTTTTGTGAATTTGTAGATTTCTCTCTGAGAAAAGAAAACACTCAAAAGTTCTTCATTGCCCTGAGGGATAGTAATGGATATTCTATTTTACCTAGTGATCCTGTTTTAATATTCCCCAGACCCAATGCCTTTATATGCAATTCTACAAAGTATAATTTGAACCAGTTTTACCTTCTTTTTGTTTCCCCATTAATTGAGTTAAACACAAAATGCTTTTAGTGTATTCGTGGGAGTCATATTTTAAAATTTATGAAACAATACATTGGTAATAGTGCTACTTAGGATAACGGGAAGGATCTGAAGTTCTAACCCTATTTCTTACTTAATATATATGTAAAGTGAAATCATCTACTATAGTGAAATAAAATGAAAATACATGCAGCTGATGTTGCATGCATAAAATACTGAGTTCATATAAAATGTGGCATAGTACTAGGCACTTTGGTATTTGTTATTTAATTTTTAAAGGTTGAAAAAATTGAGTCACAGAGACAGTGTTATATGATCAGGTACAATTACAATATGAAATAATAATTGACAAGAGCTTAAAGACAAATATAAGCAATGAAGAAAATATTTCATCTAAGTGATGGGTGTAGGAACAAAAAGACCGAGAGCTCACTGACGGATGGAAATGCTACAAACTTGAATGCACACATTGGGTAGATTGATGTCCATCATTTAGATACAAACAAATGTTTAGAAAATGGTTTATTCACTATTTATTATCTGTATGAAGATTTTTAAAAAAGAAATATAATAAAATATACAGAGGATTAAAGCATTTCAATAATTTAACCTTTATGATAGCTATTTTTCCTATATAAATACATGATATCTTCTCCCTTGAGAATTTTCTGTCATTAACTAATCTCTAGTTAAATAATATAAAACTGGTAACTTTTGGTTCTGTCTCAAATGATAGATAAAGAGAAATGATTACACCTGAGGTTTTTTGTTTTTAATTCTAATTAAACTCTGTAACACATCTAGTTAATTTAGTTCAAGGCATTTGTGGAGTGGCTGCTTTGGCATATAAAGTGAGAGGAGGTAGTCATAGAAATACATAAAATCATTTAAGGTGCTTCCTAAAAGATAAAGTAAAAGATAAGAGATTGAAAGTGATAAATGATAAAGAAATATTTATAGGTAGAATGTTTCACCTGAAATGTAGGTTGCTGTGGAAGATGGTTAAATGAAAATGGCTTTATTGAAAAATGACTTTAAAGGAGAATATGACATTCCCACTAAAATTAAGTAAATATTAAATTTATATTACAAATAATACTGTTTAATATTCCTAAATAACAATAATCCCTCAACTTCTTTCTATTTTTGAAACTATTTTTAAAACTAAGAACCCTTTAATTTCCTCAACATTCTTGGCCAATGTCTCTTATTTAAAGCAACAGCATTTGACAAACATCTTTTTCTTTTTCCAGAAGGTATCATGTTAGGTGAAATAAGGCAGTCAAAGAAAGATAAATGCTACACGATTTCACTTATATGTGAAATCTGATGAACGAAATATACAAAATAGAAGCAGACTCATGCAGAGAACAGACTGACAGCTGTCAGAGCTGTGGGCCCAGGGCTAGGTCAAAAGGTGAAGAAGCAAAGCAAACAAACAAACAAATCCAACAACAACAAAATCAAAAAACCTCAGACACAAACTACAGCATGATGATTACCAGAGGGACAGTGGGGGGGGGGAGGAAAAAGAGGATAAAGAGGGATAAATGGTGATGGAAGGAGAAGACTCTGTGAGGTGAACACAACTAGAAGAGATCAGATCACTGGGAGGAATCGGAAAGGAGGAGGGTGCCTAAGGCAATGGTAAACCATCTAGGACAGTGTTGGCTGGGACGCCTCCAGAGAGCATGGAGTTATGAACCAGAAGATTTGAAATAAAAGGGAGGCTGAGGCAGGCTGTCAGGCTCTCTTCTGCAAGGAATCCTGGTTGAGGGTCCTGCAGCCACGGGTGTTTCCCAAAGGACGGTATTTTGGGTGGGAGAAGGAACCTCTTGCAGCCTAGGATCAGCCTGGCGTAGGAGAGGGTGGCAGGGTTGTTCTTCTTTGGGTGCGCTAAAGGGACAGGCTCTGAGGCAAAAGCCTGCTCTATTTCCAGAATTGTGTGCCTTTTGTGTCTTATTCTGTTTTAGTTTGTAAACTAATTCTATAGAAATAAGGTTATTACAAACTGACAAGAGGAATGAGAGGGGAACTCAGGAGTTAAAGACTTTAGCCTTAATTGATAGGTTTAAGTGACTAATGCATGTTGGAAAGCTGTTATTCCAAAATTGTGTAGCTTTTCCATAAAGACTCCTTTTCTTTATCACCAAACCTTTGCCTCAAGAATTTTGCCTAAGGGATGGTGATGGGCAGCAGGATCCCACTTGTTTGGTAACAAACACAGTGCAATATGCAGAAGATGTACTATAGAACTGTATAGTGAAACTTATATAATCTCACTAACCAATATAACCCCAATAAATTAAATAAAAATAACAAAATGAACAAATAGCTTTTGTACACTATTGATATAGTGAATACAGATACAGCCACTGCCTTTAAAGATCTTGAGTCTGAGTAGGAACACCAAAAAAAAGATTTATGAGTAAACAACCAGTTCCCAACAAGTGTAATATCCTTTATTTTGGTATACATATGGAAATCAGGTACATTCCTTTTGAATCCTCTTTTACTTATGGAAATAATTTTATCAGGAATGCTCACCACATTAACTGTTTCACTTTTCTATTGAGAATAATTTCAGATCCAAAAATTTTTTGAAATGGGGTTTTGTATTTACCTCCCAATGTGCCTCAAGTACTTTGAAACATAAATACCCCACAAGAACCATAGGTAAGTTAAAGGATAGTAAGTTTATCATTTTGATTTTTGAGACCAAATGTTTTCCCCTAACTCACCTGTAAGAGCAGAACATCTTTAAAGATGGAAAAAAAAGTTTTCATTTTATGTTCAACTAATTAAAAATAAATAACAGACTCTCATGGTGATTAAATAAAAAATATTTTTACACTGTGTAAGGCCATGCAAATATTACAGATAAATCTTAAATGCTTACAATCATATATGTTTAGGAAAAGTTAAAATCTGTCCATATTAAAACCATGCCACTGTAGAGCATCTGATATGGTAGTTTTGATCAGAAAGTTACAATAGTTTATAACAAATAGTATAAATTGAAATAAATCCAGTATAAAAATACAAGGAAATGACGCAGTGCTGGGGATTATTGGCAAGTTCCAAAGACTTAGAGATTATAAAAGTCAACAGGTGTAGTGAGGCAGTAGGTACCTCAAGAGATTCTTGAAGTAAAAAGCAGAATTAATTTACAAAAGGAAAATGAAAATTCCCCCAGAGTTTGCCCTAACCACTGCACAAACGACTTCCTAAGGGAGCAGATAACTTTGTCTCAAAGTTTTTCTACAGTGATGCGTATAACTGGTGGTGTTCATGTATCCAACTGAAGCGGCAGGGTATACTAGACCATTAATGATGTGAAATACCAGGAATATTATCCTGTTGCAAAACAAACAAACAAACAAAGAAAACATCCTGAGAGCCAAGTTGCTGGTATTGAGATTGAGGAGGTTGTGTATGGAGCTAATATGGACTCACATAAACCTATTATTTCTTCATTTCAATGTGTTTCAGCAAGCCATTACTGTGTTCATGTACTGGACTAGGTGTTGGAGATAAAATGATGAAAAACACAGACATGGCCCCTGCTGTCAGTTTACTCAAGTAAAATGACTCAGGTAAGTAAGCAACACAACAAACAGCCACAGTGCTTCCCTAGAAAAGACACAAGTTAACTGTGGCAACACTTTTAACAGAAAATAGTTTTCTATGAAAGATTTAAGAAGACATATTTATTACATAAATACTCACCATGATAAATACATTTAATTATACATTTATAATAAGCTCTACATTCACATACTGAAATTCAAATATTACAGACTTATTTTTTTTCTCTACAATATGAGTTTATCTTGTTTTAGAGTCCTTTTGCTCACTAGGAAAATGAACAGGAAAATGCATACCCACAAATGCATGTACACATTTATATTTATATGGTTACTTAGTCTCTATAAGTTTGAAAACAATTTATGTTACCATCAATTCTTTGTTCTTTTGAGTCACCCAAATTTAATAACCCCTGTTCAAAATTCATAAACTGATTTAAAGGTATAAGCATACTTAGGATATACTTTAGTGAATTTGTTGTGTAAGAAAATCAACATTATATGACAAAAATAGAATGCTTCTTGAAAAATAATTGCAAGAAGGAAATTCACTGTTTAACAGAGAAAATTAGCAGTGGAGTCAAAAAGATTGTTATATGTATACATTAAATTACTTAATTGTGTTTGGATTCTATATCTGAACCAATTTTCTCCTTTTTGTTGAGTTCTTCGAATGAAAAAGGCATATTACACCTGTGCTTTAGAGTGACCAAAGGAATTTATAAATTGATATAAATCTGATTACATTTCATAACATTATGAAGGATTCATATGTAAGATCCCTAGTAATTTCCCCAGGGCTCTTAATGTCAGCTTAGGTAAAACTAATTAGAACAACCATAATTCAGGAAAATCAAATCAATGAACAAAGACTACCATCTATTTAAAGGAAATAAGAGCAGATGAGAGCGGTGTCCAAGGAATGAAGTAGGGAGTGTTAGTCACCGGCAGATGGGGAAGGCAGAAAAAATAAGATAGAGTTGTGATATTTGTAAAAATGGTTTTGGAAGAGTTATTTACACACCTTGGATGAACAGTTTCTTCCTGGGGAGTGTTTGCTGCTGAGGTTGGGCTAATTGTCAGTTATAAATAAATTTAGTTTTGGTAGATTAGATGACTTTTGGAAACCTTCCTTTATTTGGATCCCTAAAAAATATCCTATTTACACAAGGAAAGCCCATTTGCTTCCTGACTTACTTAGCCTTAGGGCATTTGGAGGCTGGCACCCTTGGAGACAAGGACATCCTGAAAATCAGATGTTCCCCCTAAAGGAATAGTTTGTGGTATTTCTTCAATTGGGGTTTGTTTTTGGTATTGATTTGCATTTTTCTCAGGTTAGAAAGGATGCTAGGAACATACCAAGGTAATTAGCATTATCATACTCCTTTAATAATCTATCTAAATGAAAGTTCTCACCTTACCTTGAATAACATATCTTATCCATTACTCATACTTATTTATGCATTTAAGAGTTCTTGTCACTACATATTTAAAAAAAGAATCTGTGATTCCCCAACTCTGTCCCCAAGTTTTATAGGGATATTTACTTAATAATGTATGCATGTCAACTGTTGGATGGGAAGGACCATGTTGCTGTCCCTTTTGAAACAAAAGGTTTGCTTTTGCATATTTTTAAAAATACCAGTTGCTGCTCTGGACTCTTTAGAGTCAGAAGGAAGTAATTTGGGGTATATAAAAATGACATATTTTAAGGGTATAAATAATTCATGGTTAGTCACTTATTTTTATACTTGAAAGGTAATAATCAGACTAGAAATTTCTGACAAGAGTATGTAAAATATTTTAACAACTGAAAAGAAATACTAATGATAACATTAACAAAGGCAAAATATGCCCAAATGTTGAAACGAACCTGAAACAGTCCAGTTTCTATATACCTTTAGCTTTCTCCAAGAACTATTTTTGCAAAATAGTCCCTAGGCTGCCAAGATAACCCACATAGACGATGTTATTAACATGCAGCCCTCCTTCCTGAAACAGTTTACATATGCAGTATACAGCATCTGGACCTTGTAATTGAATTTTTGAAGTTCACTGTGATTTGGGAGCTGCATATGGGTCAGTAATCATTATCCAGACACCATCATTCATAGTACACATATAATTAATCAACTCATTAATCATGGGAAAAGAGTCTCAGGGAAGTCTAGTACTCCTATTCCTTAAACAAATATTTTACCCTTGAGCTGTGAAAGTAGCATCTCCATTAGCCATTGCTTTAGATTACTGTTAGTGATTTATTTAGAGAGCTTTTAGAATAAGGTCCAGAGGAAGAGTCAATATAAAAATCTTTTAAGCACAGGACCCATTATATATAGCCAAAAATTTTAATCACTTTCTGGTTAAATCATTGCTTTGGATCTTTATCTTCCAAAGCTAATGTCAATAACACTTTATTTTTAATTTAACTAGATTCAGCCAACTGTAAGAAAAACAAATCATGCTCTTTTTTATTAGTTTTAGTAGATGGTTGCCAGGGTAAAATTAGTAATTACGGAAAGCAAACTATTCCTCAGAAATTTTTTTGTTACACATTAGCAAGCCCAGGTTGATTAACAAAGACACTTTATAGATGCATAAAGGAAAAAGAAAGTATATAAATATATTTTGTCAACTTTTTGGCTATTAGCTTATCAATCCCAACTATTTTCTTTTCCCTACTTATCAATCCCACTTTTTCTATTTTTCCTCTACTCTTAGCAATTCATCCTCATATTTCATTGACTTACATTATGACCTACAAAACTTGTAGCTAGACATACAGCATTACTATAAAAATAAACTAATTTTGTCAGATAAATACCAATCCTAAAATAATAAAAAATATAATCAGATATCAGCTCAAGGTAGAGACAGGAAGGACTGTTTATAGAATTGCTGTGAAATGAATGCAAAGCTTAAGGAAGATGAACAGCTGTTTGCTATCTTCACTGAAGCTAGAAATAACTTAGGCTTAAAATGAGAGACGTGAAGAAGAGATATCTGTCTGCAGATTTGTAACAAGATTTCTGGTCAGGAACCATGTAATCCATAGAATTTTATTTCTTGTTAGATGCAGAGAAATATGAGATAATTTAGGGACTATTCAATTTAGAGCTAGAGGGAACAATCAATCGATATTTTAAGGGTCCCTCTTTTTCTAATATCACACCAGATTTCTCGGAGTCTCAGCTTTCTGGCTAGAAGCCCCTCTGCTTTAATATGGTAAAATATCACACAAATCAAGGCTTACACTTCTTGCTAGTTCGGCCAAGGTGCTACAGATGATAATGAGCAAAGGCAAGACAAAGCTGAGCTCCCGAAGTTTCAGAACTGTCACTTACAGCTCACAATTTAACCCAGTTTTAAGTGTTTTTAGTGCATAATTGGACATGAAAGACACATTTCCTTCTTTCTTACTATGTAGGCACTAAAAACATTTTCAATGCAGATGAGATGCATTCCCAATTATCAAATTTGTCTCCGTGTCCCTGTTCCATGGTCTTTTGGGACTTCTTATTCTCTATACTGTTAATTACATGAATGTAAGGCAGAGTGATATGAAGTGTGATGTGAGATGTAGGACTGTGGGTAACAGAACACATACAGGCAAAGGAAACATGAAAGCAACATGTTCATTTTCAAATGAAATAAACAAAATGTGGCAATATTGTTTTAGATGAATATGAGAAGAAAGAAAGGAAACATACTACAGAAAATCCTGGGTGCTCAACTAAAGAATTTCATGGATTGCCTCAAGTATATTTTAGCTGTTGGATATGTTTTTTCAAAAGAAAACTTTTTAGGGAGTGTAACATGAAAATCAAATAAACAGAGTTGAAATTTATTATCCAGGTTCCCTACTGTAATAAGCAATAGTGAAACTGGAGGATGCCAAAACAGTTTCAGGAAGCCGTTTCTGTTCATATGACATTAGTTTTAAAACTATAACCTCTATGCTAGAGGCAAATTTTTTAAAAAATATACTTTATTGATTATGCTATTAAAGTTTCCCCAATCTCTTCTCCTTTGCTCTACTCTGACCAGTACCCCCATTCTCTCCAGCAATCTTCCCTCCTGTAGTTCATGTCAATAAGCTGTGCATCTAAGTTCTTTGGCTTCTCCATTTCCTGTTCTATTCTTAACATACCCCTTTCTATTTTGTACCTACCAATTATGCTTCTTAATCTGTGCACCTTTTTCTCCATCTTCCAACTTCCCCTTCCCAGCTGATAACCTTCCAAATGATCTCTATATCTGTGATTCTCTTCCTGTTCTGGTCATTTGCTTTTTTTTTTTTTTTTTTAGATTCAGTTGTTGATAGTTGTGAATTAGTTGCCATTTTAATGTTCATAATTTTGGTCTTCTTATTTTTCATAAATAAGTCTCTTCAACATTTGATTTAATAAAAATGTGGTGATGATGAACTCCTTTAGCTTTACTTTGTCTTGGAAGCACTTTATCTGTCCTTCAATTCTAAATGATAACTTTGCTAAACAGAGTAATCAAATTGTAGGTCCTTGCTTTTTATCACTTTGAATACTTCTTGCCAAATTCTTCCTGCCCGCAAAGTTTCTTTTGAGATATCAGCTGAAAGACTTAAGGGAATGCCTTTGTAGTTAACTCTCTACATTTCTCTTACTGCTTTTAAGATTCTCTCTTTGTTTTTGAACTTTCACAGTTTTATTATGATGTGTCTTGGTATATCCTCTTTGTGTCCAGCTTGTTGGTGACTCTCTGTGCTTCCTGGACTTGTATGTCTATTTCTTTCACTAAATTAGGGAAGTTTTCTTTCATTATTTTTTTTCAAATAAGTGTTCAATTTCTTACTCTTACTCTTCTTCTTCTGGAATCCTATGATTTGGATGATGCTATATTTGGAGATGTCCTAGAGGAACCTTATACCATCCTCAGTTTTTAAATTATTTTTTCTTCTTGCTGTTCTGGTTGAATATTTATTTCTTCCTTATGTTCTAAAACATTTATTTGAACCCTGACTACATTCCCTCCACTGTTGGTTCCCTGTATATTGTTTTATTATTTTACTTAAAGTAACCTTCATTATTTCACTTAATGTAAACTTTATTTCTTCCTGCCCTTTTTTTTTTTTTCTGTACTCAATGAGTTCTTTGAGCATCCTGATCACCAGTGTTTTGAATTCTTCATCTGATAGGTTGGTTATCTCTGTTTCGTTTAGTACTTTTTTTGGAGTTTTTTTTTCTTTCTCTTCTTTCATTTGGGCCATATTTCTTTGTCCCCTCAATTTGGCAGCCTCCCTATTTTCATTTGTATGTATTAGGTAGAACTGCTTTGACTCCCTGTCTTAATAGCATGGCATAATGTAAAAATGCACCTGTAAATTGTGTGGGGCAGAACCTTATAATATTCAGGGCCTGCTTCACTAGTTTGTTGCTCTATGTAGGGAGAGGGCTCAGAGAGGGGACAGTGCCACTCCTTGGCTTCTGAAGGTTTGCCTGAAGTAGCCCTCCAACTCCTCCCAGGGAGGGAACCTGTTGCAACTCCAGTGCAACAGGTTCCCTCCCAACTCCCTTGGTGTTGAAACTACATATGTTTTAAGTCTGTGAGGGCCCTTTAAGTAGAATCTTCTGAAAATCTGGCAGTTTCTTCTGCTGCTCCAATCCCCACTGGTTTTTCAGCCATAAATTATGAGAATGTATCTTCCTAGTGCTGGAAGTCTGGGCTGTGCAGCCTGGCCTGGGGCTGGGATCACTCACTCCTCTCCATTTTTATCCATGATACTTTAATGTGGGACCATCCCTTCTATCAGGACAGAGTCTCCATGCCTCTCTGCCCATCTTCACATCTCCAGCCCTCTTGCCTACCCAACTGGATAAATGTGACTTCTTTAAATCATTGCTTTTCAGACTTCTACACAGCTAAATTGTCTGACAGTTCTAGTCCTTATTTGTTTTGAGGTCTAGTTGTAATTCTTTCTGTGGAGCATGTTTACCTGTGCTTCCATTTTGACTGGAAGTCTCTAGAGGCAAGTTTTTAAGCAACAAAGGGCTATATGTGGCAATATGTGGTTGTTCAGACTATATAAATATAGATCATAAGTGTTCCCATTATGCCTCATTCCTTCAACCAGCTACCTTTCCTTGCCTGGGTGGCAGTTAGGCAAGGAAAGAAAGAAAGGGTATAGTGTTGTGGGCCCCTAATTAAGGGGAGTTGTGAGAGGGAGAGAAGGAAGTTCCACTCATTCCCCACTGCCAGTATAAAATTATTAGTGATGGGAGAGTAGTTAATAGCACTCTATTACATCTATTTAAAGAAAAAACACCCTCAAGATTATTTTAGTTTTTATTATCCTTTTCTTTGTGAAATACCCATTCCACATCTCTGAAGATTTACTCTCCTACCTACGCCACATATGTTTTTGCTTTTATTGTTTAATCTTCTTAATTTAAAGTATATTTTCACCACTATTTTTCTTTAATATTAAATCTTTTATAAAAGACAGAATCATAAATAACTGATATTTACATAGCTAATTAACAGACAGCAACATGTAAAATGTTAAAATATGAACATCCTACCAGACTCTTTAATATCAGAGTCAGCCCACATCAGTCCAAACAAAGACGTACCTACAACTTACATTTCCACAGTTAATGTTCCACATGATTAAATGCAGATTTAAAATTTGTTTTTAATAATTTTGCTTTTGAATCATTAACATTTCTCAGTTTTTATTTTGTAGAGCTCAGTTTTTATTTTGTTTTAAGCATCTTTACTTGATTAAAAAGCTCATAAATACTAGGGCCTTACTAGTTGAGATAATAAAAACTGGTCAGAATTAAAACATTAGATCAAATGAAAACTAGAACCATCTTTAAAATTGATGATTTTTAAAATAGTAACATCTGTTTACTATTAATCAGCAAAAAAATCCTTGCTAGATATCATCTAGCACTATTCAAAACGACTGTGGGACTCCATTACTGTGATTCATACATTTCTGTCTAATACCATGTAATAATAGCTGACTCCCTGGGGAAAGAATGCCCTTCTTCATTCCACAGCCGTCAGGCTTGAGCATGTTACTTACCTGGTGCATTGATCTGCTCAGATTACCATATACTGGGAAGCTAAAACAATAAAAATTTAGTTTCTTACAGTTCCAGAGGCTAGAAATCCAAGATCAAGGTGCCAGCAGATTTGGTTTCTGGTGAGACTTCTTGTCCCAGTTTTAGACAGATATCTCGCTATGTCCCCATGTAGCCTTTCTTCTATGCGTGCAACTTTGGTGTCTCTTCCCCTATAAAAACACCAGACATAGTGGAGTAGGGCACCCCACATTTATTACCCTCCTTAAACCTACCTAAAAATACAATCACACTGGGAGTCAGGGCTTCAGTATTTTGAGGAAACACAATTCAGTCCATAACACTTGAGCTAATGGAACATGGCTGAAAGTAACATACAAATTCTGAGTAAAAGGTTGAAGAGCCTCCTCATGGTTAAACTACAGCCCTCTCCTCCCTGCCATTAGGCCAACATTTGTCCTGAAGTCTCTGCCTCTGTACTGCGTGATCTGGAGTAAAGAATACCTGGATCGCAGCAATAGCCTACTTGTCCCTAACATGTAAAGAGAAACATAATTAAGTATCCTTCCCTTTAACATTCTGTTCTTTTTTATAGCACAGCTTAGCCTAGCAAAAGCTTATTAATAAAGCAATTTGTGCCCACTTTTTCTAAATACACTATATAAGTAACTAAATCAGAGTCTAAAATTTTCTGGTATTTCTCCTATATGTTTAGTGTTTGCTGCTTGGTGATACATTTATTTGACAATATAGTGCTGTTTCATTTATTGTGCTATGGACATAGTGTCCTAGTACATGAGAAAATATATTTAATACTGTACAATATTTCTACATATCACATTTGTTACAATACTAAGCATTCTCTTTGTCTACAATCAGGAGGCTAACAGGAGTTCAAAGAGTAAAATCCTTAACACATCCCAGTTCCCTGTTATACTAAACTCCTCTGAGCATCATTCTTTAACTACTTATTGGATAAGTTGTTTATTGTTAGGGGGCTCTGTTGAAGAAGCTGAAGGAGCATTTCAACTGTAAGTGTTTACTTTGGAAGGTTCTGGGAGTTTGGGAAAAAAAAGAGTGCTCAGCATTGAGACAGTGGGAATGGACTTCAGTGATTGGAAGGTAGCAAAATGGGAAATAAGATATAATGAAGGTGACAAAGCCAACAAAGGTAGCGGCATCAAATGAGCTTTAAACAATTGCTGGGAGAAAGCAAGCTCTGCTTCTATGCTGATAAGCCCATGGAATATTATTCCTTCCTTAGAGATCACACAGGGACTTTAAGTGATAAGTAGCAGAATCAAATTCAATAAGGCAAAAATAAAAACTTTATTTTATCTCACAACTCATTTCAAGATTAAGCACCTCATCTAATAAGGCAGAATAAGCACATACTTTAATTCAAGTGAGGAAATATTTATTAATAATCTGTTATATACATGTAAGAAATAGAAATAGTCTCTAGAAAGAGGGAGGAGTAGGGCGTTTGGAAAGTGGGAGAGAGGAATAATGGACATCAAGTTTCATTTTGGGAGATGAAAGAAGCGTTGGGGATGGTGGTGATAGCTGCACAACGATACAAAGGTACTTAGTACCTCTGAACTGTACATGATTAAAATAACACATTGTATGTAATGTACATTTTAGCACAAAAAGGTAACAGCACAAACTGACACGGGACTAGTTGTATTTGATGATGGTTTTCTCCCTTACTCTTTCTAAGTTGTGCTACTCGTAAATGCTTATTACAGAATAAACTCAGATTATGCTTAATATTAATAATGAACATGATTAATATTATTAAAACCGTCAATAAAACAACTAAGCAAGGAAACTATAAACAGAGTCATTAACATAAGGAACAGACTGGTAGTAACCAGAGGAGAGTGGGGAGAAGGGTAATGGGGGGAAAATAGGGGAAGGGTCATCAAAGAACACGTATGAAGGACACATGGACACAGACAAAGGCAGGTAGAATCCAGGGTGGGAGGTGGGGAGGGGTGGGACAAGGGGAGTTGGGAAAAAATGAAGATGACTGTACTTGAGAAAAAGAACAAAAATGAACAACTTAAAAGAAGAATAAAAAAGCAAAAACTTAAAGCATGTTTGATATATCAGAGAATCAATATAGCCAACAAGATGAAACTGTCAGAGATTTTGAAATCTCAAAATTCCCTTAGGATGATAGAGTTTCATCTTTTTCCCTATGCCTGTATTCATCTAGTACTAACTTCCCCTATTACCAGATCTTATCTTATTTTATATCCACAATATTTATTTTATTCTACATTTGTTTTTAATCTTATTTGAATTATAGGTCTTCATGAAACCATTGCTATCATCTCCTGGAACCACTCCCAGCTGAGAATCGCTAATTCAAAGTTCTCAGGCATCTGGAACCACAAATGCACAGCACACCAATGTATCTGCCATGACTAAAGCTCCTGTCACACAATGGTGGCTTAATGACCACCTGTTCAAGTAAATGAACTAGCACACCAATCTATATGGTCTTCCTTCCTGTCTTGCTTTTATTTTTCACTCATCACAAAACACCATCTTTCACCCTTTCAAACTAGTTTTGTATGCACTAAAAAAGAAGAAAAAGGAGAGGATGCAAAAACATATTATAGGAAATGAATGAGAACCCAGTTGAGAGGTAGCAGTAAGTGGGATCTAGCTGAAAATATACAATGTGTTTCAGCATAAATTATACAAACAGCAAAAAAGGAAGACTCAAATAAGAAAAGCATATTTTCCTAAATAGAAAAAGTAAGAGTTTCATTTTACTCTCTCTGTGCTAAAACATATCTGCAGTCTTATGTTTGACTCAGGACACCATGTTTAAAGAAAAGTGTTGACATATTATTTCTGAATGGAATGGAGTTGGATGTATTTGCAGTTTCAATTGAGTTTGACAAGCAGGAAAGTGATGCTTGCAGAGCGGAAAAAAATATCGGAAGTCCAGAGTTGTTGATTACACAGATGACCACAAGAACCATGATGAATGAAGCTGTACAAATGAGATGCAACTGTCCTTTGAACCCTTAATACTAGAATATTGCTTTGATTGTTCTGACAAAGTACAATCAATACCCAATGGTCTTTAAAAATTCCTCTTAGAATTAATAGTTCCAGAAGGCTGGAAAGCAATCACGAGCATCTTGTGGTCATTTGCCTGACAATTCTGCAACCTTGATTCACCTGCCAGACAGATGCCCTCATTCAAATCCCCATACGTCTCTCTTGCATAATGAATTAATAACTTTCCTTCTTGCCTTAGCCAATTGTAAACCTTCCCACCTAATATTATTTATAACTCAGTGACACAGAAATGACAAAGTATCTGGACTTTTTCTAAAGTTAAATTAGAAGAATTTTAATAATCCAATTAAGGGAAGTGTCAGTATTAATAAACTTTTTAATGGTCAGGCAGTATGTTATCTTTGGCTCTTGGGGTAGAAATTTTGAGAGACAAATTGACAAATTAGAATGTGTCCAGAGAGGGAAAAAAAGATGTTGAAGTGTCTGGAAGAGAACATAAAAAGTAAATGACTGATGAGTTGGTGATATTAACCTTGAAAAAGGCAACACCTAAGTGGTGTTAATAACAGTCTTCAAATATTTGAATGACTAGCCCATAGAAGGGTCAGTGAATCCATTCTGTTACTTTGAGGTAACATACTAAGAATAATAGTTGAAAGTTATAAAAAAAGACATAATTTGGCTCAGAATTAGAAAAGTGTCTTTAATAATTATTATTTTTCAGAATTAGAATATTTAGCTATAGGAAGGAGTTCACCAAAAATTCAAAATTTTAGCCCTTGACCAGATTGTTATATATGCAAGATGATGATGAACAGATTTTAAGAGGGTCAAAAGAGGTATTTTTAAGCTTGCTTTATTATATATTTTATTTTTATCTCTCTATGAGGTCAGAATTATTATTGCTACTTTAAACAGAGAAAGTTGGACATAGAGAGTTGAAAAAAACAGGACAAGTCTATGCAGGTAACACATAACAGGTAACCAGTTGTAGAATTTGGTTTCTAGCTGAGGTTTCTGTGACCATGAAGCCCTTCCTTTAAATCTATGTATATAACACTGGAAAACCAAAAAGTACAGAAAGAAAATGTTAAAATCAGTTTTCTCTGGATGGCAAAATTTAAAAACAAGCTATATATTTTTACTTGTATTTTTAAAACATTACCATAATAGACATTCACTAAGCTAAATAAAATTATGACTATTTGGTTTTAAAGCAGAAATGAGAACATATTTTCAATTAATGTCTTCTAATTGCACATTTTTCTTAAATTTTACTTTAAACATTTTGAAATAATTTAAGATAAAATAGCATGAGTCAATGAAATAATCTGTATATCAGAGGTTTCCAGTTATCATTTTATCACATTTACATTTTCTCTCACTAAGTTGTGTGTGCATGCACATGTGCATGAGTGTGTGTGTGTGTGTCTGTGTGTGTGTGTGTTTACACCACTATCTGTCAAATTCTATTCCCATTGCACAGGATTCACTCTAGCCTTCCATCTGTCTATATTTGCACTTTCTTCTTCAACATTGAAAAGCATGACCCCATTTTCTTTAAACTAAATGTTTGCTCTATCATTCTGTATCTGATCAATATCTCAAAGCAAAGTGCTGCTTTCTAAGTCCCAGACCATTGGCCATGACCATGGCGGCTTCCACCTCAGTCAGAGCCCTGCCCAATGTACCTGCCCACAAACATGAGAGCCACACCTGCAAAGTTCTCAGTCTAGCAAGGGCTAGGAGATGGTGAAGACGGGGAGGCTACCATCTGCATACGTTAGAATTTTTTATTATTACATATCTTCTACTTTATTAAAAATCTTCTTCAAAAATGTGTACTATTCAGATGTTGAATCTTTGCTATTCAGTCTTCAAAATTATAACCTCTCTCATGATTCTTATCTTCTCGTACTTCTCTTTTGTAGTTTCATAGAACATTTCAAATATATTCTCCACATCAATCATTTGATTTCCTGAAATTTCAATTATGTTCTTCATTGGATTCAGAATTGGATTTTAATTTTACTATCACAGAAGAAATTAACTAGAAGACATTCCCTGTATCAGCCCTGGTTTCACTGAGAATGAAGTTGTTGTCATTGTATCTTATTCTATTCTTCTCTGGCCTTGTTTTGATTTTATCTTAATTGAAGTCACAGATTCACAACACTATTTAGAGGTCTAAGTAGATGTTCTTCTTTTTTATTTGCAATTTTAATCAGAAGCATACTCTCTTTTTGGTATTGTTTTTCACGTGTTTAGTAAACATTACTTATCCCACATCCTATTTATTTCTTCACTTATAATTTATTGAAGAGTTTTCTCTAAAAGTGATTTTTTAAGAGATGAGATGATGATTACTTATGTCTGTTCATGAGGCACTTGAGAATTTTAACATTTTCCTTTTCACGTACCCTGCCAGAGAGTAGAGCAATTGGAAGAGTTTCACTCCCAATTTCTAGTGATTGGTAGGAATTCTTCACATGAAGATCTGTTATTTTGGTAGTAGGAAAAAAATTCACCTACTGCCCTGGTTGGTGTGGCTCAGTGGATTGACTGCTAGCCTGAGAACCTAAGGGTCACTGGTTTGATTCCCAGTCAGAGCACATGCCTGGATTGCAGGCCAGGTCCCCAGTTGGGGGGGTAGTGTGAGCAGCAACCACACATTGATGCAGTTCTTCTTCCCTTCCCCTCTCTCTAAAAATAGACAAATAAAATCTTTTAGAAAATTAGTCTACTTATATTGCTTGGGAAGGACACTTAGCTCAGAGGTAGTTGACGAAAAGTCACATTTTCATGTGTGCTCCACTTTCTTTATTCTTTCTGCCTTGGATCCAGGCTACATGTCTAAAGACAGCACTGTGAGGAGGTGATGACTTGTACAGGCTTTCTAGAGCCCAGGGAGCACACCTCTTCCCAATTTCATGCTCATGGATGACATACTGTCACTTGAATGGGAACATTGTAGCAGTGTATACTGTTATGAAAAGATCTAGACAATATAAAGGAAGGCTTATGTTTCTGGAAAAACAGTTGTTAAACATTCATCAAGACATCAGAGAGTTAATGCCTTATTCCCTCCTTATCATCTGAAATATAGGAAGTGCAGTTCTTATTCAATCTTCATGCGAATGATCTAACTGAAAATTCCTCACCAATTCAATACATTGACTGTGAAACTGTGAATCCTAGTTAGGTGTTACTATAATTATATAGACTTTTTTTTTTACCCAAGAAATAGCTGAGTTGGTAGAAAGTGAGAGTGGATTTAAAAACTGCTTTTTTTCCCTGGGATTTCCAGTGTGGCATCATTTTTAAAAAATATGAACATTTTCATTAAAAACAAATATTTTATTTTATTTTAATAGGAAATTGTTTGACCAAGGAAATTTATCCTTGGTCAAAATATAAATGCAAAAGTATTACTGTAGAAATTAAGCATCCATTTGTAGTAACAAAGAAGCTAATGATTATGAACATTATGTTTATTTTCTGTCTTTTTAATAATTATAAAGTTCTGGTATTAAAGGCAACTTAGAGCCTACTTTTTTTAGCTTTCAAGGCATGATGAACACCTATAAGCCTATTCTTTCTAAATAATACAAGATCCATTCATTATCAAATATTTATTGAATGTCTAATGTTACCCAGACACTCATCTCAGTGATAGAATGGATATACAGCAAACTCCCTGGCATTCATAAAGTTATCTTTCTTTTCAGTTTTCCACTGAGATCATTATTTACCTTGTTTCATTTTGAGTAAATGGCTTTACTTCACTTTTTTATCTAACTTTCTCCAAAACCTGATTCTGCTGATAGCATTTTGTTATTGACAATATTTTTCATTGTTTACATCCTACCTTGCTTTGGGCAAAGGCAATAAAGTAAGCATCGGCTGAATAAATCATCTTAGAAATATGAGGTATATTTTCCCCAAATTTTCTAGCATGCAGCCTGACTCTACATAAACATCCCTCTTTTAAAATAAACTTACCAGGGAACGTGTACTCACAAATATCCATGTCTACACTTTTGTTTACATAAAAAAATGACCAGATATTTGTAATTTGTAAATACTTATCAATTTCCTCTGCATTTGATTGTTTTGCAAAGACCTTGGTTGGGCCACTGGGCTTTGTGTCCATTTTTGAGCTCTGGAATGTTATTGGCCACTGTGCATACTAGTTCATTTAGATATTCTGTATTCCTGGAGTAATTTGTGGGTGAGCATATGTGTGTGTTACAGTGTGTGCAATTAAGGGCTGAGGCATAAAAAAGAACAATAATGCACACTCTTCTGCAGTTATACCGTATCCAAAGGGTAGACATATGTAAAGTAAAACCACTCTCCAATGCCATTCTGATCTGAGTAAATTTTTATTTATTTTTTCTTGTAAACGTTAGAAAATCTAATATATGTGATTCTACCAAAATGATATAGAATAAGAAAGAGAAATCCCAGTGTGTCACAACAGCTCTGTGCATTCACAGGTTGGCAGTGCAGGGCCACAGGTCGGCATGGAAGAGAACAGTAAGATAAGGCCTAATTGGAGCTCTAAGGAATTGGACTGGCTTCGCAACTGTGAGGTGGGACCTTAAACATATTGCATCTTTAATGAAAAAAAATTAGCAAAGTTTTACTTGTTGGTTCAGGGAGGAGGCACAAGGTTCGTCTTCCCAAATAAAATCTGTTGAAAAAAACAAAGAAACAAACAAAAGCTTCTTTTCTAAGGGGGCTAAGTTCCAAACTAAAAATCTGTTGAGAGAAACAAAGAAACAAAAACTTTTTTTTTCTAAAGAGGTTAAGTTCCAAAATAAAAATCGGTTGAAAGAAACAAAAGAAATACATATAAATTTTTTTCTAAGGGGGTGAAGTCTATGTTAAAATGCATCTTGCTGGAATAAACGACCAAGGGTAAATTTAACATAAAATTCATACATAAACTTTAACATAAAATTCAGTGGCATCTTAAGGCATTTAGCTGAATAAAACAAAATAAAACAAACACAGATTAATCTGTGAACGAACATAGCTGCAACCTGAGTCTCACTTTTTCCACTCACGGAAAAGAAATATCTGTCAAAAATCAGTTTACATGAAAAACTTACAAACCAATGTTAGCCACAATCAGGAAGGAAGATATAGATGAAAATTAGCAGTGTGATTCTCAAAATCAAAAGATAAGGGAATGATATATAAATGATTATAGCATGTATCTTCTATCTGAGGACTTTTTATAGCCATCATTACTACAACCCATTCTTTTTCTAAAAAATATTTATTTTAATTGTTGTTAATACAGTTGTCTGTCTTTTACTCCCATCCCACACAACTGTGTCAGTCCTTCCCACCTCCCTCCCATTTCCACCAGCCCCTAGTTTTTGTCCATGTGCCTTTTATACTTGTTCCTGTAGAACCCTTCCCCTTTTCTCCTGAAATCCCCTCCCCTCTACCCTCTGGTCTCTGTCAGCCTGTTCTCTATTTCAGTGTCTTTGGTTATATTTTGTTTGCTTGTTTGTTTTGTTGTTTAGGTTCCTGTTAAAGGTGAGAACACATGGCATTTGTCTTTCACCACCTGGCTTATTTCACTCAGCATAGTGCTTTCCAGTCCCATCCATGCTGTTGCAAAGGGTAGGAGCTCCTTCTTTCTTTCTTCTGCGTAGAATTCCATTATGTAAATATACCATAGTTTTGGGATCCATTCATTTACTGATGGGCACTTAGGTTGCTTCCAACACTTGGCTATTGTAAATTGTGCTGCTATGAACATTGGGGTGCATAGGTTCTTTTGGATTGGTGTTTCAGGGTTCTTAGGATATAATCCTGTCAGTGGAATTGCTAGGTCAAAAGGCAGATCCATTTTTAGTTTTCTCATAAAATTCTATACTGTTTTCCATAGTGGTTGTACCAGTCTGCAATCCCACCAATAGTATACTAGGGTTCCTTTTTCTCCACAACCTCTCCAACGCTTGTTGTTTGTTGCTTCTACAACCCATTCTAAACAACTCCCATGTCCTAGTGTGACCTAGAAACAAAGCCTGAATCAGGTTTTAGATTAGACATTAAACACGGACCATCCACCAGTGTCTGCAGAAGTGTTCCCACAATAGCAGGCAGAGGGGATGTACTAAAACTTAAGTCCCTTAGCCCCTTTCGCTCAGAACTTTCCATTAGTTTTACGGCTCACAAAGAATAAAATCCAAAGTTTTTGCAATGGCTGAACATGACCCACACATTATGCCCACAGCGCTTGCCTCCTTGATCCCATCTTCTGCCTCTATTATTTTTGCTTGCATCCGTCAAGTCATATTTGCCTCTCTGCTGTTCCTTCAATCCGTGAGGCAACCTATCCCCTTGGGACCTTCGAATTCGCTTTAGTTTCTGCTTGGAACCCTCCCCAATAGAATCTTTCCTAATACCTTCAAATGTTTACTCAAATGTCCTCTTCTCAGTGAGGGTTTTGATACTACCCAGTCCAAAACTATAACCCAAGTCTCATGTTGCTCTTTCCCTTTTGAGATTTATTTTCTCCTTAACATATATCTCTCTAACTTACTATATTTTATGCTTATTTTCTTTATTGTGTGCCTAAAGGAATTTAAATTTAATAAAAGCAGAGGATTTTTTAATCTGTGTTTTTCACTGATGTTTGAAAAAATCCATGAACAAAACCTAAAATAGTTGTGTTCATATACTCGATAAATATATATTAAAACTGTAACTATGAAAAACTGTCAACATTCAAAGGAAATACTTCACCAAGAGCAGACAATGAAAAACAGTAATAAAGCAGATATAAAAACAAAACAAAACTAATATAGAATACTTAAAACTAATCTATTTGGAGAGGTAAATGTTATGTTGAAAGTTATACAATTGTATTAAAGGAAATAAAATAGTCAAATAACTGGAAATATGGATAATTTGCATGGGTTGGAAGGGTCTGAATAATAAGAATAATTTTTCTCAAATTAATCTCTGAACACAGTGTAATTCTAATCAATATTTACACAGGATTTTTCCAGTTACTCAGATCAAACCTAGAATTCACATTCATGGTAATATCAAAAATATTTTAAAATATGGTTCAATTAGACAAAAAGAAAAAGTAGAGGAGAATGCATGTAAGCCAGCTCTACCAAATAGCATCTTACAAATAAATGACTTTGAAGACAGTGGTATATGTACATGAAACCTGTATAATGTCATTACCCAATGTTACCCCAAGAAATTCAATTAAAAAATAAAAACAAATTTAAAAAAACAGAATAAGAATGTAATAAAGAAGGTGGTATTTGGGCAGAGGTAGAAAAATAAAGCCATCGAAGAAAAGAGTAAATATAGAAATATACTCACATGTTTGAAATTTGTATAAATGTAGGCAGGCCCCCACTGCAATTTGTCCACATCCTAATGCCTGTAATCTAGGAATAAGTTTCTGTAAATAGCAGAGGAAACTCTACAGGTGATTAAATCAAGTGTCTTGAGATGGAGAGATTCCCCTGTACTGTCTGGGTAGGACCAATATAACCATATGAGCCCTTATAAGTGAAAGAGGGAAGCAGAAGAGTCAGAGTAGGAGATATGATGATGGATGGAAACAGAGCTGGAACAATGCAATGGCTGGAGACCCAACCAAGCAAAGGGAAGGAGA
Source organism: Artibeus jamaicensis (assembly GCF_021234435.1). Classification (NCBI taxonomy): domain Eukaryota; kingdom Metazoa; phylum Chordata; class Mammalia; order Chiroptera; family Phyllostomidae; genus Artibeus; species Artibeus jamaicensis. The sequence continues at coordinate 7,554,170 of NW_026521954.1, forward strand.
CAGACTCTGCAACCTGCAACAGGCAAGGAAACAAGTCCTTCCCCAGCATCTCCAAAAGGAACATAGCTTTCTGTTATGCTGATTTTAGTCCATTGAGACCCCTTTTGGACTCCCAAACTTCAGTCAGAGCTGTTCACTAAGTAACTGATATTGTTTTAAGCCACTAAATTTATAGTAATTTGTTACAATAAGAACAAAGATAGTGTATAATGAGATATTACAAGTCAGTCAAAATGGGATGAGGCATTCAGTAAATTAAACACTTCTTTGTAATAAGCAAAACTTTAAAAATGTTTAGAATTTAATTATCATAAAATAACTTCATGACATTTGGTTAGGAGAAGGGTTCCTTAAATAAGGTGCAGAAACACAAAACACTTGATATTGATAATCACTATTATATTACACAAAAATAGCATCTATATGTCAAAAGCCACCAGATATTTACCTATCAGGCTTGCCACCTAACAAAAACACTGAGAACTAATCAATGCAGAAAGTGCTATTTTAAAATTATATATATGTGTGTATATATACACACACAAACACATGTATGTACATATACACATACACATATATACATATATGTAATGTTTTCCCAATGGATTGTAATAATATGACAGCAAAAGGAGATATAATATATTTTAAATAAAATTATTTCATAAATAAAATTATCTATTCCACTATAATTTTCAACAATGCCATTTCATCAGTACTGATAATTACATATACAACCTTTTCTAAGTGTTGAATTTATTTAATTAAGTACATAGCTTTGTTCAGAAATGAAAATTGTATTTCATAAGCCAGGTGTAATATTAGTTCATTTTGCTGAATTGAAGTATATCGTAGTCATTTCAAGGAAAGAAAACATTCAATGTAATGCAGAATAAATTAATCATAAGTATGATTTCTATATAATGTATTACCATATGATAGCCTATAAGACTTTCAACTTTAAAAAATAATGTACACATTTCATCTAGGGAAGAAGATCAAGATTAATTGAATGGGAATATCCAAGTTTAGAACTGCAACAGAATCATGACTTAATTAAAGTCAAAATCTCATGGCGTCCTTCAGGTGACACCATAAAGAAATATCAGTAGAGAAGAGTTTGAAATTAATTAAACATCACAATGAATAATAAGTCACATATGTCTTTGCTAAAAGCTGCAGGTTAATTTAAACAAGATATCAGGGATTTGGTTTACCTATGAATAAAGCAGACAGTATTCGGTGTATATTGTGGGAATATTTTTATTGAAACATATATTATTGTTTCCTTTTAATTCCTGCCTAATTATTTTACTGCTGGATCTAGAAATTTTATATTCCAGTATTAGCTTAATCAGTCTCATATTTTACATTGAAGGATACTTGAAGCAAAAAGGATAAGGAAACTATACAGAATGGTATCATAATCTTATTTCTGAAACCTGATCCAGCTCAAGATCATGTGACTAAATGTGAATGTCCTTCAAAATTTCCAACAATAAAAGCTAATTAAGCACCTCAATGTTTGACCTGAGAAAAATTGGCTATGCCACTTACTAGCTATGTGAACTTCACCAAGTTAGCTAATCTTTCTGTGTTTTATTTTCCTCATCAATACAAAATAATTATGTACTTACTAGGATTAATAAAACTATATAAGAAGACAAGCAATTAAAATATTTTATACCTTCTTCTAGTTGATAAATACCTTATTCACATCCTTCTCTGTGAGATCCTTCTTTTTTTAATATTAAATTTTATTTAGTTACTTTTCAAGTACATTTTTTTTTATCTATTTCTCCCATCCCACCCCACCCCCCCGCCCGGTCTCCCCCCTCCCTCTCATCCCCCCCTCCAGTCCTCATCTCTGTGTCTTTCATACTTGTTCCTCAAAATCCCTCCCCCTTTTTCCCCTTAAGTTCCCTTCCCTCTCCCCTCTTTTTTATAGGAAAAACATGATTTTCACAGGAATCTCCCTCTCTTGCTTTGTCTGTCTGTCTCTCTCTTCCCTTCTTTAACTTCCTCTCTCTCTGATGTACAACACTCTCTGCACACACCCCTACGACACCATAACAAACAATATATTGGGGCATATTTATATATATTTCATATCTGATTTTAATAAAAGACTAAAGATCTACATTGCCACATGTTTCTATATTCAGCCAATGATTTAAGAGAAGACATGTTTTTGGCTAGTCTTTCTTGGCATTCAAATGTCATCACTGAAACTCCAAAAGAGATTTTATCTTACCGGCTTGGCATCTTCTCAAAAGGAATCCTTTGTTTATCCAGTCTTTGCTTTAGTCTTGAACCCACTGCTCTCCATTTCCACTGCACGTCCATTGTTTTTTACCTATCTACACTCAGAAGGATTGAGTTCTACCTGGCCTTCAGGTCCAGCTCAAATTCCATTTCGACTGACTGCTAGAACCTACTGATAGAGAGGCTCGTTTAGACATTTTCTGATCATACATCCCTTTTCTCTGTGATTGAAGTATAATTCCCGTTAAATTAGTCTGAGAGAGGGTCCTTTGTTTTCAAGTTATAAAACTTGAAGTTTAGCCAATTTTAGGGGTTTTTTTTTAAGTTTACTGGATATACATTAAGAGGCATATAGGATGTCCTGGATAGGTTTCTAACTTGGAAACAGGGTGGAAAACAGAACATGCTTTACAAGATTCCCTGCATGTTGTGAACACACACTACCCACTTGTTTTATTTTTATCTTCCTTTTAACCTGTTGGTTAAAAAGTCAGTGTCCTGGGTGATGGGCTATAGGAATAGGTCAGTTAGTGAACTCAGATTCTTTTTATTAATATGCCAGGGTGATGAGAAGAACTCTCTGACCAATGCAGCCTCCTGGAAGCCTCTCAGGAGTAGGAGTGACTTTATTTACTTTTCCACCAAGAAGGCATGCAATGCTGGGGAGGAAATTCCCCCAGAAGAAATCTATATGCTGTTAGGAAAAAGAAAATCATGTCAACGACTTAAAGCAAAATAAAACAAAACATCTAAAGAAACAAATTGTTCTTGTTTCATGTATTAAGTATTTTATCAGTGCTATAATTTGAATTAGATATCTTTTCTGCACTGTTATTGATAAATTTTCTATTTAATACTGAGTCTGCAGGAGGAGGTATGTTAAGGGAACCCAAAATTGAGGTGGAAGACAGGCAGGCAGGGGTGGCAAGCGACACTTCTTGATGTTATATCACATTAACTAAGAGAATTCTTATCTATTATTACCTAATGCTCAGTCAGTTTATTCTTAACAAATATATGAATCCGTCTATATGGAAAGTGTTGATTCAAAAACTTATAATTAGTTTAGTTTACATCAACTCATGTCAGAGGAAAAGCAGGATCAATAAGATCCTACTCTCTAAAAATATATGATTTCCAGCATAGCAGTTTATCATATCTACCACTACCAATACTAATGCAATCTGCCTCTGACCTCTATTATTATGGATTAACTATTTCTATCTAATGCCAAACATTTCACTTGGGTACTACACCCCATAGCCTGTAGCCAACTTCAGATACTCCAGAAACTCTCTTTGTTTGCTTTACCAACAATTCACCCCCCTGCTGAATCATTTTTATCAGAGTACGGGGTAGGCTGAATAATGAGCACACCACGGTGATGTTCAGGCCTTAAGCCATAAAAACTATGAATATATGGCCTTAGATGTCAGGAGATTTTGTAGGTGTGATCTTGAAGTGGGGAAATCTGGATGATCCAGGAAGGCCCAAGGTCATCACAGGAGTCCTTGTAAGAGGGAGGTAAGGTGTCAGAGGGAGCAAATGAAGTGTGATGATGAAAGCAGAGAGATATGTGAATGTGTTACATTATTGATTTAATGATGAAGAAAGAGACCATGAGCCAAGTAACACAAGCGATATAGCTGTAAAAGCTGAACAAGGCAAACAAATGGATTCTGTCCTACATACTCAAGAAAGAACTAATCCTGCCAATACCTTGGCTTTAGACCCATAAGACTCATTTCAGATTTTTGGCCTCCATAACTGTATGAAAGTAAGTTTAATTGCTTTATGTCACTAAATGTGTAGTACTGGGTTGGCCAAAAAGTCCATTTCGTTTTTTCCATAAAATAAAAGACATGTTTTTCATTTTCACTAATAACTTTATTGATTTGGATATTTGGAGAATGTTGGCTGTCTCCCACTATTAGTTCCTAATGGGTAGAGTCCAGGGGCGCTGCCAAGCATCTTCCAGGGCATAAGACATCCCCAGAGCAGGGAATTGTTTGGCTAAAATGTCAGTAGTACCAAGAAACTTCACAAACCACTTTTGACACTTTTAATCAGTCACAGCACCTTCTCCATACACTGCACAAATCTTTTTTTGCATCAGTTGCATTTTTACCTTTCTTGAAATAATAAAGCATATCATGCAGAAAATGCATCTTCTTCCACCTTCAATATTAAAAGGACTGCATACAAATTCTCCAATTTTGATGTTTGTTCTTTTTAAACACACACTAATATGACAGCTGTCAGTACAATCTAATAAAATTGTTTCTAATGAAGTCAAAGACAACTAAGCACTACTAGAGCCATTGTGCCAAAAAAACTAAAGGAAGTTTTTGGCCAACCCAATAATTTGTTACTGAAGGAATAGGAAACTGATATTGTGCAGACATGCTTTTTATCACTATGCGCTTTTTTAAAAAGCATATAAACAAAAGTTTTATGTGCACTAAAATTTTCCCAGTAGCTACCTCCCAATTTCTATATTCTTTTTGGTTACAACAAAAAAATCTCCTCAAAAGAATCATCTGCTCTTGCTGTCTTTAATTCCTCTCTTCCAATTCACTCTTAAACACACAGAAGCCAGGTTTTCGCTCACATTAGTCTTGTTAGGGTCAGGATCAGCCTACAGATTGCTAAATCCAATGGCACACACTGCAGTTATCATCTTATACAACCTCTCTGTAGAATTTCAGTTAATTTTCAGAATCTTCACTAATTGAGTTTGAGGGGAAAATAATCTCATTCACTTCATTACCTTACTGGCAAATCCTTCTTGATATTATTTGCTGGCTCTTTCCACTCCTTCCAATATCTTAATATTGGGGTTATCTAGAACTGGCATTCTTGTCTTTGGTACACTTCCCTGTATACTTGCCCTCATTTGCTAATTATATGGAGACCACTGGTTTCAAATGTCATTTCTGTCTGCGAGTTCCAATGTTTGGCAGCTCTCCTCAGATCTCTCCTCTGTATTCCACCTTCCTTTCCGTAGTCTCCTACTTAAACACTGAGCGGTTATGTAAAACTAAATACGTACAAACTGGAACCGATCTTCTCCTACCCCGACACCCCAAGTGGATCTTCTACTACCCATTCTGTTCTGTTGATAGTGAATCTAACCAATTCCTTGCTCAGGCCAAAAAGTTTAAATTACCTTTAAGTCTTCGTTTTCTCTCATATCCTGCATTCAGTTTGATAGAATATCACTTCACAAACCTTGGTCTCCTTTGCCAAACTCATCAAGTTTTCTCCCCTATGTTTTTGTGATAACTGGCCTTTCTACCTCTACTTTTTTGTCTCTATAGTTTATTCTCAGCAGCACAAATCCCCAAGTGCCAAACTTTGTAGCATTTGCACACTTCCATCAGAGCCAAAGCCGAAATAGCCTCCCAAGGTGCCTGAAGTGTCCTTTGGCCCCTGCGTGACTCAGAGAAGTAAGGATGAGTTCATGTGCTAATGCGCCTTCACTTGTTCAAATTCAGCATCCTGGCCTCCTTGGTCTTTGTTGAGCATAAAGCATGCATCTGCCTCAGGGACTTTGCACTGATGTCTGTTTTTTTTTCCCCCTTGAAACAAATACCCTCATCCACAGATCGCAACATGGCTAAATTTTTTACCTCTTTCAAGCCTCTTGTCAGATATTATCTCATCAACAGGATTTATCCTGGCCATGGTATTTTATATGGCAATATGTCTTCTCAATTTCCACCCAGGAAGTCCTCATTTAAATATCTCTTGTGTTAAATAAAACATATGTCTATAAACAACTATTACCATGGAAATTCTTACTTCAGAGAAGAATTATGGTTTCATCAACTGAAACAGATACCAAGTACATTAATGGTAGAGTGATACAGAGGGACCCAATATGCAAAGCTCTCTAAAATAACTCAGGCAGATTCATACCAGTGAGTTAACCCATTAATAATCCTGTCCCCACAGAAGGCAATGAGTTGTACATGCAAGATAGAGCAAGGGAAACAAGATCATGTCTATAAATAAAATTTTTCAGGTTAAGTACACAATACAAAATGAGGTTAAAAAGCTAATGTCAGCTAGTGGGTAGGAAAACCAAGTGCCTGTCTGTGTGACTTCAACAGGATATCTGATTAGTGTTGATGGATTATACCATCATTAAAATAAAATATGTTGTAAGTACTATAGATTTTTGAATATGCATATATACACATGTACATTAAAATCATATTTTGTTTTCATAATTGTCTTGAACACTGAGAAGAAATGGACTTCTGTTCTTTTCTGCTGTATACTTACTTTAAAAACCTGTTATCACCTATCAAGTAAATAATAATCATGTTAAACTGCTGGCACTTAGCCATCTACACAGTAACCCATGATGAGTCCTGGGGAGTCTTTACATCATAAGACGGAGGAGGCACGTTCAGAGCGTCAGTGATGAAGTATTCACATCGGAACACATAACAGCTCTGAGGAATCCTTCACAGACTACTCAAGTAAACAGGGCAGGTTTTGGGAATCAGTAATTTACTACTTACTAAAACTTTGTCAACTATTGTAAATACACACAATAAACATCCTTAACTTTTTTCTTTTGATGCTAAGCACTGTGAACCTCTGCCAACAGTCCAGACTACAAATTTATTCCCAAATCTGTGCTTCCCCTTACAAGAACCTTCCTGGGACAGTTGTCTAAACTGCTGAGGTACTTTGTCTAAGTCTTAATTTCCAATTATTTTAAAAAATATACTGAAGATATACATCTTCATGCCTGTTGGTCCACTGAAATCAGTGTTAGTAAGATCTCCTTTATCAAATCCAATGCTCCATTCTCGACTTACATGAACTTTCAGCAGTAAACACACCTGATTTCTTCGTGATTCATTTTCATCACTGATCCCTTAACATGACATATTCTCCTATTTTACTGGCTATCTCCTTCCAAGTGTCAGGTTCAGACTTGTCCTCTCACTTGAGAGTGTCCCAAAGCACTAGGGTTAACCATAAACTCTTCTCCGTCTTCAGTGACCAAATATATCTCATTAAAGACCTTCTATTTCAATACTATTTATATTTGGTAGCCCATATTTGTGTGTCTGAGCTCCAGATATATGTAACAACTGCTTACATGGAATCTCCACATGAATATCCATTAGTGTTGTATAGGAATCAGGCTTAAATGCTGCCACCAAAAAGCCTAGTAATAGAAATCAGATGTGCTCTGGAAACTATGTGAAGGTCTTATTTGTGAGAAGTGGTAAGAATAGAAGGCCTTTCGATTCTCTCTCTTACACATTATGTTCTCTTTGGATTCTCTTTCTTACACATTATGTTCATGTTAAGCCCAACTACCTGTGACTTCTTGCAGCCCTATGTGTTCTCATTTCTCATGCCTCTTCTCTTGGCCTGAACTGTTCTCTTCATGCTTATTTTATTAAGCAGGCTCTCAATGACTCGTGTCTTTAAGGGTGAAAAAGGAGTGTGCGAAGGATCTTTTCATGGCCTAGGGCTCAACACTACTGCAAATGTGCAATTTGTGCAGGAAGTGGGACAAGAGTGAAAATACTAATTATTCTCAACTTGATGAATATTTCTGTCTTTTTACCTTTATTTTTTATTTTTTAGAAATATTTTAAATTGACCTATTAATCAAATCAAAATTGGTTAGATGTATTGTCATTTCTATGTCTGCGAGTCTACATTAATACTCTAAATCATGTATTGTCTACATGATTTACTGACATACTTGAGGTATGGGGAATTGATATTTAGTATCATTAAACCTTGATTCTGATTCCAAGTGAGGGTCATATAAATTAAATACAGAACCAAAATGTAAAAAAAAAAATTGCACCTGGGAATCACATTTTCATATTCATAAATTAATCCAAAGTTTGATGTATTCATGTTCTTTGGACTTTTTCTATTCCTAAGTCTTTGTGAACATTGAATAGATATTCATATGCAAACATATGGTTTTAAATACTTATAATGCTTTCTGTTTTTAAAAGAGTTTATTTATTTTTAGAGGTGGGAGAGAAAGAGAGAGAGAACACCAATGTGTAGTTGCCTCTCATGCATCCCTCACAGGGGACCTGGCCTGCAACCCAGGCATGTGCCATGACCAGGAATCAAACTGGCAACCTTTTGGTTCACAGGGCAGCACCCCATCCACTAAGTCACACCAGCCAGGGCTTATAATGCTTTCTGATTATTGAATTTCTGAAAATATATATGCTTAGGAAATATGTAGAATAATTTTCTACATATTTTTAGTAAGATAGTGTTGGTTTTCAAAATACATTAAAATTGATGTTCTGTTAGGTTCAACATACACAAACCACTAATGATGTAATGACATTAGCTTATTAACTGCCTAGAGAAATTACAGATGTTTTAAAAGGTACTAAAGTGTATATTACATTTAGTTAAAATTTATTAAAGAAATTATATTTTCTTTTAAGGTGTTGTTCACATTGTTTTATTAAAGAGGTTACTGTTAAAAGGCACAATATGCAAACATTTTCATTGTATCAAAATATTACAGTAAAAGTATATTATCATATTTCTTCAAGTTTTTGATTATCTGAATTATTGAAGCATTTACCTTTACCATACATTCCTATCTCTGTTAAAATACTTGCACTGTTACTATGTCAATAATGTTCAGTTAACAGGGCACCATAAGATTTATGTCAGATTATGAAATAGTCAATTAATGCTTTCATGATACTGACCATAAAAAGGGTAGGTTAAAAATTGCAAGAACCATATTTGATCCACTAATTGAGAATTACTGAATAAACCACAGTACTTCTGTGTTTTTCTTATTATGAGCCATCATACATTAGACTTAGGGATTATTCCCAACATTAAAACTTAAATAATTACAGTAGAACAAGGCAAGGTATAGTAGCAAATATCCAAGTGCATTGCAAAGGATTGCATTATTTTGGATCACTTTTGTTTCCTATGCCTGTGCATATCTATCTCTGTAATTTGACTCTAAATAATTGTTCTTGCTTCAAACCAACATGGTTTGGTAACTATATCCTCAGTTTGGATGTACACATATACAAGTTTGCCATGTTAAGAACAACCAGTTAATTTTATTTCATACGAGAGAGTAAAGATAGACAACATTTTAATAAAAAAATACATAAATATTTGAGAATTATCCACTTTTGATGGATATTTAAAAGATAATAGAACCTTTCCCCAAGAAGCTACACAGCAGTGGCCCCCCTTTGGTTAGAATTCTTAAAAATGCTCATTCTTAAAACAGTAAGTTTTCAAGGCAGTGCATCGGTACGGACGGATTGCATTGATTAACTGCTTCAGAGAGGGATGGGTCCATCTCACTAGGTAAGCAAATGGCTGCTAGTTAGGGAGTAAACAAAATCGGTGCTGTGCTAGAAAGAGGGCAGTTGACATTGAATAGACAAAGGACACTGTATGACAACAACATTTCAGCTCAACAATAAAATAAAACAAAACTTATGAATTGTGAGTATACAGTTTGATATGCTTTAAGACAAACACATGCAGAGAACAGGAGTGCAATACAGAATATTTTCATCGACCCAAATAGTTTCTATACTTTTGCAGTGATGACCCTGTCCTCATCTTTCTTCCCAGGCAACCACTAATATAGTTTCTAGAAGTTCATATAAATTAAATGATATAATATGTACTCATTTGTATTTTTTACTTCTCTAGTAAGCACAGTTTTTGAGATTTTGATGCTGTTGCATTTATCTGTGGTTTGTTGTTTCTTTGCTCAGCAGTTTTCCATTGTATAAATATAGCACAATTAATTTACCCATTCACTAGTTGATGTGCATTGGGTTATTTCCGGGTTCTTTTTAGTAAATAAGTCTATATTACAGGTGTGGTTTTGATTACTTTATGGGCATGTTTTTGTTTATCTTAGGAAAATGCCTAAAGGTGTGATTATCAGATGATATGGTAAGTGAATGGTTAACTTTATAAGAGACTGCTAAATTATTTTCCAAAGGGGGTGCATCATGCACATTTCAACAAATAATCGATGAGCATTCAAATTCCTCCACAGTTCCAACAATATTTAGTGTTGTCCATCTTCTTAATTTGAACTGTAATCATGAATGTGTAGTGAGTTTTACTGTGGTTTCCACTTACATTTTTCTAAGGAATAAATATATATACAGGGTGGTCAAAAGTAGGTTACATTATCAGCCATAATTACTTAAAAGATAAATATAAGTAAAGATATAAAATAATAACAATAATAGTACAAACCCACAAATAAACAATATAATAATTAATAAATAATACTAGAATAAATTGTGTGTTTCATATACTCACAACTGTAACCTATCTTTGCCTACTGCTGTATGTTTGTGTGTGTGTATGCATGACAAAGGTGTATCGGATACATGTATACATCATATACATATATATAGACTGCTTTAAAAAGTCAACTACATTTTACAGAGCTTAAATAAGTGATTCCGTGTACTTTCTACACACAGATAGTTTCCATTTCCCAAGTTCAGCTTATTCTTATGCAGACCCAGATTTCTAGTTAGTATTGCTTTCTTTCTTCAATAGTTAGTATTTCTTTTCTTTCTTTTAAATATTTTAAAATTTCAGGTAACATATCCGCTGATGATAAGTTCTCTCTATTTGTGTTTATATAAACAATGTCTTTTAGCTTGTTAAAGGTTTTGTCCTCCTTGCTTCTAGATTGAATAGCTTCAGTCCTGCAGTATGTTGTCATTCACACACATCTTTGGTTCTCTATACACTGTGTCTTTTTCTTTACACTTCACTGTGTTTTAGATTTTTCTTCTCACTGTTTTCTTAGCAACAGGATTACCATGTACCTGGAGATGGTTTTCTTTTGGATTCTGCTGCTTAAAGTTCGTAGAATAAAATTTCAGAATGCACACTATCTGATCACAACACTTACTTTAAAGCTACAATCAACACGACATCTTGCTGTCAGAAAAAAGGTATACAGATCAATGGAACAGAAAAGAAAAAAAGAAGTAGAACCACACCTATGTGGTGAATTGACCAAGCACATTGGAGGAAAAATAGTTTTTTCAACAAATGGAGGTGAAAAACTTTGGATATTCATATGCAGAATAAAGACACCAAATTCATTACTCATATTAATTCAAATGGATCATTGCTCCAAGTAAAAATCTGAAATATGTAGTTTCATGAAGAAAACACACGAAAAATATCTTTTCAACCTTGGATCTGTCAAATGTTTGTATAGTCTGATGCCAAAAGCATGAGCCATAAAAAGTAAAATTGAGAAATTGGGCTTTGTATTAAAAAAATTTCGTTCCTCCAAAGATATTGCTAAAATAATGAAAATAGAAGACAGACATTAGAAGAAAAAAAACTACACAACAAAATTGAATAAAAGACTTTAAAATATATGTATACATGTTTTTACACTGAATAATAATCAAAGAAAAACTAAATAAAATGGACACAAGTGTTGAACAGGTGCCTTTACAAACAATAGATACAGATGGCAAGTCAGAACACGAAAACACACTCTGCTCTAAACTAAATCATTAGGGAAATCAAAATTCAAACCAAAATCAGATACACACCTAATAGATTATCAGAAGAAAGAAACCATAAAACCAAAGCTGACAAGTATGCAAATCAACTGAAATTTTCTTACATTGTTGGAGGGAATGCAAAATGGTCAATCACTTTGAACAACTGTTTGGCAGTTTCTTATGAAGTTATATAAACACATACAATTTTCATATAGCAAGTCCAATCTACTCCTGGCATTAAGCCACAATAAATGAAAAATTATACACGCACATAAACCTCTATTCAAGTGTCTACAGCCACACTATATATAATATCTAATATCTGGATGCAAATCAAATGTCATTTCTCTATTGAATGTTTAAACTAACTGTAGTACATTCATAAAGTGTAATATTTTTCACCCATGAAAAGGAAAGAATGTACTGATAGATGCAGCAGCATGAATCCATGTCAGATGTATTCAGCTAAGTGAGGGCAGGCAGACCAAAGGGCACATATGTGATACTTACAAAACATCCTGGAAAAGGCAAAATTATGGGGCAGGGCACAGATCAGACAGAGGTTGTCTAGAACTGATGACAGCTGAAGGGAATTGACTAAAAGAGACAAGTGACTATCTTGGGATGAGTAACCTGTTTTATATTTTGACTGCTGTGGTAGTTCCATGATTATGTTCATGGGTCCATATTTATATATGTACCCTAAAAATGGTGGATTTCATATGATATAAATTATACCACAGTAAATGTGACCAAAATGTAATAAACATTTGGCCTTCTAGATGCTTTACTAAATGATTGTAAAAAATAAGGGTGGTTTTGATTAGAAAGTAAATGTTCTACCCAAGTCCCCGTATTCACAGAAACAAGAGTAAGGAACAGGCAGGGAACCACGGTGTGGGTAGAATGAGGACGTTACAGTGGTTGTGGTGAGTGGAGGAACATCAGGAAGACTCCAAATGTCCAGTTGAGGAAAACCTGTCAAAAAATAATGATGTCACCACAGTTAGGGAGCATAACACAAATTAGTGTGGTCACACAAAATAATTTTTTTCATAGCGCTGTCCCTGACCTTTTTTTTATTTTTATTTTTTAAATTTTGCTGGAGGAGGCCTATGACCCTCTAAAGTTTTATTTCTGGTTAACCTGCCTCTTGGAGGTACTGTGATGCTCATCTCTTGTTAAATTTCTCAGTGTTGGATCAGGAGGTATCTGACTCTGTCTGTTCTGGCCTGGAGCATTTGACAATGATGAATCAGCAAAGTGTCCTTTCTAGCTACATGTATTATGTACCCTACCCCGGACATCTCACTGTTCCCAAATCTCCCCCCTTCTCTCTTAATCTTTCTTTCTCTCTCTTTTGCTCTATTTATAGTTTAGAGGAGCTGTTCCTAGACAAAACAGGTAGCCACAATGGTATATGTAAAACAACTTACAGGATGTATGCAGGACAGTAGGCAGAAGGGTTATAATTCTAGCATTTTGTATATAACCCTTTAATCCTTCTTCACTCTGACATTTGCCTACTATGGGGCTTTGGAGAAAAGCTATCTTGTGCCTTGGTGTTGGAGAATGATACTGATGTATCTGCTTTGTGTATCTGCTGAACTGGCTTCCTTTTGTAACCTTTAAATAGATACACTCTTTGATATAGCAGTATATTATCTTTTCCAGCTTATTATGAAAAATGTATACTTGCTATTGACATTTGTCAAGAGTAGAAATACAATTTTCTTCTGGAAATTATAGAAATTCCTATGGCTGTTTCTCTCCATAATTATTATAAAATTTTTGGTGAACTAGATTGGTCAGACCTAGATCAGGGGTTTTGTTGTCCAGGGTTTTATGAGAATTGCCAATAAAATGTATAAGATGCCTGTCACATTTACTCTTGCTAAATAAACCTTTTTGTTATTTGAATAAACACAGTGGACATCACAAAAAGCAAAAAAAAAAACCTGAGCCTTATTGTTCTAGAATTGAACATGAGTCCTCTAGTTATGGGTTTTTTGAAATTTTGTATTCATATCTATAAATCAAGTATCCAATAATTATGCTACTCTTAAATAATTAATCTGATAATTTAAAGAATTATCGAGATAATATATGCAAAACACATAATGAAGTTACCAGCATTTACTATGTACTTGACAAATAAAATTATCCTTATTGTTACAGTAAGCAATGTTGTTTTCAGTCATCAAACTCTTCTGAAAAGGGAAAGCTTAACAACATTTGAATTTGATTTCATTAGAATTTTGAAAATAGCCTTTGCACATGTTGCTTTGTAATACATTTTTATATTTTCTTTTTATTCTTACTACGTAGTTTTCATAACTAATGTTTTTATATTATCTTGGTGAACTTAATTATTCATTAAGTTGTTTGGCAATAGTAAGTGGGCAGATCTTTCTTCCCTATCCTAAAGTTTATATATATATATATATTCTGATATTATTGGAAGAGGAAATGTCACAAGAATGCAAAAACAACCGTGGCCCGGAGCATCCAGTGAAGGTGTACATGGGATTAAATAAGATGTTGTATCCCGCAGACTTCTGAAGTTTGATCTCGTTTTTGTTGAGATGATCCCTATAAGGTTGAAAAGTGCTAGGTTCATAGTACACACTCCAAACCGTAATCATTCACCCAACCTCTTCTACTCTGCTGAAATCTATCTGACATTTATTCAAGTGAGAACAACAATGCATAGTCATCAGCTACAGATACATTATTCCCTACATAATTATTTTCTTCACTTAAATACAAGAACAAACTAATTTACTTACTGCTGATCTAAATTTGAAATAAAAATGTTTACTAAAATATACCTCATATTACTTGATATTAGTTTGGAAAATCTAGCTAAATGAATATCTATTGCACCCACATTCTCATTCCAATACAAAAATTTGAATTTGGTACATTATGTTAGCATTTTAATTTCTAATTTTAATGACTTCAAAAATAATTTAGAGGGCTATACTACATGTGTCAAATTTTCTTGTAACACATTTTGTGTCAACAAGGATAATATTCACTTACATGATAAGAAAGTGACTAATGAAATGCAGATGGAACTAATAAGATTTATGAATGCTATATTGTATATACAGGTATAGCACTTAGTTTAAAAATATATGACTTTGAAGGTCCTTAATTACTAAAATTTTGAAACTGGTCACTGAATAGATAAAATTATTTTGGATTTGTGATAAATTATTTTATACATGAAATATTTTGCTTTTACTTTTATGTTCAAAAGTAGAACTTATCGAGATATATGCATTTTTATAATAACAGCATTATATATAAATGCTATAAATTGCTTCGGCACCAATAACTTCTATAAAAATATTGTCAAAGCAAAGTTGATATGCTTTGCAGAATTAAATTTCTTAGAAGATTTCCACACTGCAGGGTTAAAAAATGAATAATTACATGAAAATAAGACGTTAGCCCACACATAAACTTATGCAAGATGTTATTTACATCACATTTGCTGTCTTAAAATGATTGCATTTCTTATGGTGCATAGAGCTGAATTTTTAAAATACTATATTTTCTACTCTTCTACATCTGATAAAAGATGTGTAAGCAATAATTTACACTCAAAGTGAATTCTCAGAAATTTTAAAATGTAATTATTTGCATATTTCTAAAAGCTAAAATTATCTCCCAATGTAATAAGTTATAAACTTTCTTATTAAAAGTGTGACATATTTTGCTGACATTTACTTAAAAATAGTTACTGAGTAACTCAAATGGTATGTGTATTAAATTGAAAAGACAAGCAAATTCACAGTATAAGCTGTCAAGAGTTGTGTTTTTGGTGATAGTAGTGGACAATCTCCACTGCCAATTGTCCTGGACACCAATCTGGAAAAGGAACTGCAGCCACAGGAACCACCATCAAGGTGGGGGCAAGGGATAAGGCAGAGGGTTCCTGGAGAATGTAAAGGCTGGCTGCCAGTGGGGGAGAGCTACTGTCATCTTTCACCTCTGTGAGGCATACTGAAGATAGTAAGCCCAGAGGCATCTACAGTTACACTGAGGATAGCTCTGGACATTTACAAACACGCTGATACTTGTGAACAATGTTTTAGTTGTTAATTTCTTTCATGGTTTGTGAACATAGAGTCTGTCCTTTTTTTTCCTTTTTAAATTTCATTCTAAGCTTTTTTAAAGTTGTGGTAAGGAGACATGAGGCATAGTCCCTGTTCAAAATGTTTATAGGAGTAGTAGTGGTGAAGACCCAGGAATTCTTACTTGAATGCAGAATAGAAGTAGCAGCATTGGAAGACTTGTGAAGATCACTATATTTAATGGAGTGGTGCTCTCGTGAAGTATGGGAGACAGTAATCCTGCCATCTGTAGAAGCCATAGAGAGCCTGTCCTTACTTAGACCACAAAAAAGCATCCTGAGTAGCAAACCAGGTTATTTAAAAGGGAATCTTGTTTATTTCAGTTGAGACAAAAATCCTAATCACATACAGATGGATTACATTCTCTTGACTCTATTACATATAAATATAAATGTGATCTATATTTGAAGTCTATATTGTAGGCTTCATGGCAAGATCCTGAAATTCTACAAACTTGTCAAATTTGAAGTGTTCCCTGTTTGTACATAGTGGACCTTAATTCTCCCCAATTCTATTGGTAGAATTTTCAGGTTTTTCCTTCAAAGCACTGTGTTAATTTTTACCTCAATAATTTCAAATTTTGGGTTCTTTCACTTGAGTTCATTTGCATGAGAAAGATCCAGATCCCGCATATGTTTTTCCATTTTATTCATTTTGACATTATGTAAATTGCACCCAAAATAACCCTAATTTTTGTAGAATTTTATTATTTATCAGATTTAGCATGTGTTACTTTCTTTGGTTGCAATAATAGAAGAATGATACACAGAAAAAGATGGTTTATGGTAATTTCTTCTGCTCACTGGAATGACATTTAAAGACTACACTCCATTATGAGGACTATTCTTTGAAAGTAATATAAATAAATTAACATATTCAGAAGGAATTGATAAGATTTGTAAGAGAACTAAAATTTTTCCATATGAGAAATAACTGGAGGAATAGGATAGTTTACTGAAAGCAATAATATTCCTGAAGACTCATAAAAAATGCACCAAATATCTAAAAGTGGACATATTTATCTGTTTTTTCCCTAATGGTTCTAATGTAACTATATTTGTGAATCAAATTGTTAAACTTCAGTTTGAGAGAGTTATGAACCTCTTTTTTTTATTAGTATCTAGCAGTTTTCACATTAATTTTAAGTGTTGGATTTTTAAATCTACTTTGTGCATAGGCACAACCCATTACATTATGAATTATGACCACATTGAGGTTGAGAACTTCATATGGCACAGAGACACGTGACTCAGTGCTAAGACCGATACATAGCTCCTCTTCCTTGTCCTCCATGCCATCATTATTATTATCATCATCATCATTATCATCAATAACATATTTTTTGCATGATGAGTATTGATGGACCTTTACAAAGAGTACCTCTATTGCTTTCGCAATCCTGAGAACAAATGCCATTGCATCTACTTTTCCAATAAAGAAATTGAGCATAGGTGTGTTTATGCAAGTTTTCTGAAGCTATATGACCATACATTGGAGAATAAGGCAATGACAAAACACAGGGTAAGTATTCCAACCCAAATTGGGTCTACACAATAAATATAATGAATAGACAGTAAGGATGTTTTATTTAAAAAATAATGAGTGAAAGACTTAATACATAAAAAAATTATGCACATACTTTCAGTTGTATCTTTACCTAAGGAAACTCTCACTCAATGTTTATTAACGACTATTTCTTTCTTTGTAATTTTTCTCCAAAGCTTTTGTTGATTTTGATTATTCCTCTGTGGATGTGTGTACTGCACTTCTGTGCATTGCACCTCTGAATGTATTGATGCTGGTAATATATTCCCCTGTCTTAATACTATCTGAATATAAATGAATTGAAGAAATGTAGAATCAAAAACATCACTGCAATACTTTCAAATTAATAGCATTAACTTGCATTTTCTCAAAAGTCCCAGCTGCATGTAGGAGTAAATAAGCAGGCTTAATGCACAGGCATGGCAAAAACAGAGCACCTTCCCCTAAACCCTAGGACATTTTATGTCTCACCTTTCACCTGTGCCTTTTTCTCTTTGTATCAGAGTCAACTTCGTGCTGAAAATATAACTTTTTGTAATTACAGATTACATATCTTAATCTCTCTCCTTTACCTTCTTTCAACCTGCTCACATGAGAGAGTTACAATACTTTATCTGAAGTAGCTCAGATGAGCCTGAATTAAGATTCAGGCCTCCTTCTCAAAGATCTTCAAGGCCGTATTCTTCTCTTTTCATTACATAGAGTATGTCAAAAACTTATGAAAAAGTAATCAAAATTGACCATGCCATGGTTCTGATCATTGACAGGAAAACATTGTTTTGTTTAGTTTTAAAATTTGATTAATTTTTCCCTGGCTGGTGTAGCTCAGTGGGTTGAGCATGGGCCTGCGAACCAAAGGATCACAGGTCAATTCCCAGGCAGGGCACATGCCTGGGTTGCAGGCCAGTTCCCAGCAGGGAATGCATGAGAGGCAACCATACATTGATATTTCTCTCCCTCTCTCCTTCTCTTCCCCCTCTAAAGATAAATAAATAAAATCCTTTAAAAATTTGATTAATTTTTACTCAGTTGTTAGTCAATTTCTCAAGCACATGTATTGAATTAGTACTGAGTCTCACCAGGGCTTCCTTCAAAACAGCCTTGCAGGTATGCACTGGATCATTTCTTAGCCTTTTAAGCCAACATATATCCTCCATTAAGCCTCCAGTATCCAACATTAGGCCTCCAGTATCTGAAATCCAGGCTTTTTTAAAAAAGCATATTATCAATATTATTGAGATTAAATGCTTCTCTGTGTTTTTGTTCTTCAATTCTGTTGCTCTCCTTGGAAGGCATTCCTTAAAATGGTGCATTATATAAATACATTAAGAGATATATCTCTTGTTTTGTATATTTAAGGTAAAACTCAAAGTTTCAGGAGTCTGTAATGTAATCAGATTACAATAAAATGATGACAGACACTCAGATTATACTTGCAGTTCTATCTTCACTAGGTTAAATTCATATGAGATTTGACTAGTGTGTCAATACATATCAGGTCCAACTTTTCCCCCCTCTGCAAATAACACAACATTTATATTTTTATTTCTTTGAAGAGATATAGTGAAAAGTCAAAAACATGTTCCTATTTGGAAAAGAAGCTCACACCTCGCCAGCTGGGACCATCTGCGGGGAGACAAAGTGGGTCAGCACCTTGTCTCAGCAGCACTTCTGTTCTCCAGAAAACCCACCTGGCCCCAACGCAGAGAACATAGACTAGATGGGCCTTTGGTGAAAAATTCCATTACAAGGAAGACACCTGTTCAATTCTGTGGCCTACTTAAGTTTCATTTTCAAGTTTAATATTGCCACCTTTGGCAAACCTCTTTTAGAAGACCCTTTCCTTCATGAGATACTTGGTATTAGGAGGTTCTATTGTACAGTGGAGAGAAAATGGGGTTTAGCATAAGGCAGGCTTAGTGGTGAACCCTGAGTATATTCCTCTTATTGACCTCTCATATACTTAGGGTTGCTGCCATGCCTATTTATAATAATTGCCATTTAGTAAATAGTGGGTAAGTGGCATGCATAGTATAAATGTTTTGCACATATTGTGTAAACATTTTACATGCATTATCTCGTTTATTACATCATTATCACAATGTAATAAAAACTTTTTATATTTTGCTACCATTTTACTTTAAAAGGCAAACAAAAACCATGAGAGGAGTTGAACTAATAGTCCAAAAGTCCATTTCTTTCAAAGAGATAAGGAGGGATTTAAGTTATGACATTCTAACTCCAGGTTTCCCTTTAACAGAAATAATATTAGTGGTGGTCAAGAGTGATTCACCCCAAGAGGTACCTCAATGTCCTGCAGATTGTTTTCAGCTAAAGGCAATTTTAACTTCAAGCTCAAGAGAAAATCCTGCTCCTTTCTTTACCCAGAAGTACTTGAATTACTGGCCTTGCCCATACAAGATTATCAATACTCTTTTGACCCACCTATATGTCAGGGTAAACTTTTATTTACTAAATATGCGTTCTTCTGATCATTCTGCAATGACCCCTTGAAGCTCCCAAGGGGCATTACCTCATTGGCTTTTCAGGATGTCTTATATAACTCAATCCTCCTTCTCATTCTGAAGCTCTGGTGCACACAGGGTCTCTGACTCTCTTATGTATGTGAGGTTCCTATACATATGTGAGTATTAAATTTAGATATTTCCCCTTGCTAATCTGTCTCATGTCTATTTGGTTATTAGACCACCCAGAAGAAACTGGAGGGTAGAGGAAAGTATGTTTCTCTCACATATTGGTCTACATACAACTTCACTAGTTTCTCTAACATAAGCAGGAACAGACACTGAGTGACATATGATAGATAGCTGATGATGGATGGATAGATAGATAGATAGATGAATAGATAGATAGAAATTAAGATATTTACATGTTTCTTTCCCTTAAGATAATTTAGAATAGGTTACCTACCAAGTCCAGGATTAGAATACTATGTACATTAACAACCGTATTGTCCTGTGACCTTCAGCACAATTCCTCCAATTGAACAGTATTATAAATAAAGACATATTAATTAAGTGTAACAGAACATTTGAAAAACATTTTAAGACATCTTTATTTTTAATTTTTACATTAAAATCATAAGCTGTCAATATATTAAACCAATCAAAAGTACAACATGATTTCTAATATTCAACATAATGATGTAGACAAAATATTCACAAAAGTGAGAGACATATTCAGTAGAAATCTGAAATTCAAAGTTTGGCTTACTGGACTATACTGTTAAATTGGCATTTAGGTACAGCTAGGTGCTATATTAAGATAGATGCTTAAACTGGCATTTAAGCATCTAAGTAAGTATACTAAGAATACTAAGAATAGCTAAGTATTGTTCTAGACATTGAGAATGCTGATTCAAGTTTGTAGTTTTATAAAATTATTAAACATTAACTTTGAAAAGTTACAGCAGGAATGATGTAAGCTGTTCATAATTTTATGAGAATACTTACTACCACATTTCTCAGGAAATCAGTTTTCCACTGAAACAATATCTCGTTTAAATTTTTATGAACAAATTTGTATCTATTGAAATAGTTCCAGCCTTTAAAAAACTTATGATTTTTACTTGCATTTGGATTTGTATTTTGAAAATGCACACTGATTAATATTAGTAAGATTCATCATCCCGGAACTCTTCAAAATAAGTATGTTCAACTAAAATTATATATAATTTTTGGCTCAGTAACAAATTTATATCATTTATCTTTTCTCTATTTATATTATTATAGGCATGGTTTCATAGCTGATATTTTTGGCAATCAATATGATTATTCTTTCTTTAGTATTTTAAGAAAAATTGAAAATAATTGTCTTTATTTTGTTTTCTGAGAGTGATACAGAGTTATTTCATAAAAAACCTGATTTATTTATTAAACCTGACCTGATTTATTTTTATGCATGGAAAAGTTCTATAAAGAGATTGGGGAATTGTAAATCTTTTGACTAGAATGACAAAGATTTCATATGCCTGAAGTTTCAGATAATTAAAAGCTTTGTTCTGCTTTTTTTATGTATAATATCATGAGTCACATAATGATTTTACTTCATAAAATGTCTTCTCATTTTTAAAGTTGATATAAACTACAATTCATGAATCACACTTTAAACATAAATATGATTTAAATCCTTATTAACAGTTGGTTTAATATTCTTGTTCATCACTTTCTACATACCTTTACTGTGATTATGTAACTTTTTCTTTAAGTTCTCATGACTAATGAATTATTTTTGTTAATTCGTTTTTTAAGAAAAAGTTATAGTTTACATGTTTAAATGAAATTTACATAATAATTATCCCATTTACAAATGATTATATTACTATAATAATACAATTATATGACCCCGACATTTTAAAGTGTCTAGTCCTCTACTAATCTTATGGTAGTGGCATATAAAAAAACAGGCAGCGATTAATCTAAACAGCAATTGGTCTTGGCAGATATTGTCTTTTGAGGCATTTTCATCAAAATTGTGGTTGCCATAAATACGTGAAAGAATGAGTTTCTAACTCTGTTAGGTATGCGACATTTAAAATCACCACCTCCAACTCCCACTTCAGTTTTCTTAAGACCTCATTGTTAGCTTTATCTTCCTAAATCTTCCTTTACTGAAAAGTATTTAATTTAGTAGAGTTTCATCTCTATGGCTTTGGATTTCAAGGCATGCTTGTAGGGCCAGAGAGATACTAGCACTTGACTTGATTGTGAGTCTTCAAGTCAACCCCTCCAGGTAACTTTATGTTCCTGTGCCTCAGAGACAGTCCCTTTCTGGTAAGGCAAAGAAATTGAGCCTGTAAAATTAACTATTGAAAACATATTTAGAGCCACTGATATAAGAAGAGATAAAAATGATGAAATTTTAAAATAGTTTGAACTTATAAAATATCTGAGCAAAGAAATAGAGATTCAGTCATATAGCCAAGTTCTAGAATATGCTTAGAGAAGAATAGCCATTCTGTATGAGACACAACCAGGATGTGATTTTCCTAAATTTGAAGACTCCTATATACTTTTGTTTAGTTTCAGTTATTCAGCAAATTGCCCACATTAGCCAGCTTGTAGAGTTCCAGTTGGTGATTGTTGCTATGGCAAATTAGCACAGACCAACAGACATCTCTGTCAGTGGGAGGGCCCGAGCTCTCATTTCATTCCCACATACTGTATTTGCCCTTCTCTATCCCCCAAATATCCTTTGACCCCAGCAACTTATTTTAAAAATTACCCATCATGGAGGCTGCGTTCACTACTTCAGTTTCCTAGAATTTAACTGTATCGTTTGCAATATATAAATATATTTTGCTCATTGTGATAGTTGTATTATTTTTACCCACTTCAGTGACTTTTTGAAATCAGACTTATTTTAACTTCTTTTGACCAATGAAGTATGAATAGAATTGACAGACTCTACACTTAAGAAGTATTACTGATGTTTATGCTGTGCTTTTCCCTTATGTATTGTATGTAGCTGGTAATGCTCTCGTAGGGTTTACTCCTTCAGCTTATATCCTAGGAGGAAGGATACATGGATCAAAACCTTAGCTTTCCTATCGGGACATGACATGAATGAATTAAACTTTTATGGTTAAATCAGAAAACATAGAACTATTTTTTAATGCACCATAATTTAACTAAAGCTGACTGATAAATCTATTGCCTCACTTTGTGATTTTAATTATCACTAGATTTTTATTGCTACAAACTAATCTACATTATTTAATAATTCTAGCTCTACTTGTCTTGTAATTGTTGGGTTTTGTATCCTATCTAACTGTCAACAATAATGCGATTTTATATATTCAAAACTAAGGTGTAGGTAGAAAATGTGATATTTCCAAAAGTCTCAGAATTACTAATTGCTTGAGATAGGATTTGAACTCAAATCTGGATAATGCTTACACTAGAGATATGCTGTATGGCGCACATAGGAGATGATCACATATTAGCTGTGAGAATGTAGAAAATAAAATGGAATAAACATTGCTAAGACTGTGGAGAGGCTGTTAAGGAAGTGGGGACCCAAGCTGCTGCTGATTGCTAAACCTGTTCCTAAACTCACCTCCAGGCCAACCCATAACAATCTGGAATCATAAGCATTCCAGAGTCATAAATATACTGTAATAACTGCTATATGGATACATATAGACTTTACTTTCTTCTAATTCTTTCCTTATTTGCATATTCGAGTTAACCAATCCCCATTAATCTAACCAGGATCCTCCATTTGCCTGGAAGAATTATATTTTGTGGTTTCTGCATTTGTAAACCCTCGCCAGGGTGCAGTTTTGGATGCCACCTAAATGTATATCTCTGGTATTACACTCCTTTTGCTCAAATAAATGCTTCTTGTTCTTTATTACAGCCAAAAAGTCTTTACTGGTCAACATTTGAATGAAGGAGTTAATCGTAGAATGAGTGAATCTATCATTAAGGGCCGTTACAGTAGAAACACAAGGAGTAAGAATACACTGCCCATATAATTAAGTAGCTCATAATCTGTGGTGGAATTTAGAAAGTAAATTTGCATTTACAATAAAATCCCAGGAGGGCGATGATAGGAATATAAACAGAGTTCTTAGGGAAATCTGTTCTACACAGATGGATGATTTCACACATTATCATATTTCTTTAATCTTCCCAATAATCTCAAGGAGTAAAACATACCCCATTTTTTCTTAAGAATTCAAACCCATAAAAGTTTTATTTGTATTTTTAAAAAGAGCTGAGGTGAGCCCTGGCTGGTGTAGCTCAGTGGATTGAGCGTGGGCCTGTGAACCAATTGTGGTTCAATTCCCAGTCAGGGCACATACCAGGGTTGCAGACCGGTTCCCTGCAGGCCAGTTCCCAGCAGGGGACGCATGAAAGGCAACCATACATTGATGTTTCTCTCCCTCTCTCCTTCCCTTCCCCTCTAAAGATAAATAAATAAAATCTTTAAAAAAAAAAGAGAGCTGAGGTATAAATATGGCTAAGTCCAAATTTCATTACTAAAAAATTCATGTTTGTTTGTTTTTTTCACTACCTGCTAGAGTTCTTTGATGAATAGATTCTGAAGTTTGGATAATTCAACATGTTTTATATGCTCAGTTGATTTTTCCACGGTGACTTTCAACACAGTCTGAGGGAAATTGGGTGAACCGCTTGCTCTCTGCCCTAGCAAATTGCATTCGGAGTCAATTTATGATGAAGGCTGGCCAGAAAAGTCACAGCCTGCTCCAAATAAGTGTGGATGCTTTGTAACTGTGGAGTACATTTCCATGGTAATTTGTATTTCTAGTAGTCTTCATTGGAGAGATCAGAATTATGAACAACTCATAATATGGTAGAAGGAAGCAGACCAGAATCGAATAGATTTGTTTTATTTGCAAGTTCTGACCAGTTATTTAGATTCTTAAATCTTCAATCTCAGTGATCCATCATAATTATAAGGGCAAAATACAGCAAAGATACAGTGTCTTTTTAGTCTTCCTAAGTGTTTTAATAGAATTGACTGTGTAAATATTAAACAGTACTTTGTGTAGAAATGGCATAAATCTATGCTGTTTTCATAAATAATGTAATTTTAATAGTGGAGTAAAAGAAAAGAATTTATCATGCCCTTAATTTACTTCAGTGAGTGAATGACAACCTTTCCCCCTTAGGACAACTCAAGTAGCAAATTGATTGCATGCAGTACATTTCATGGATCAAGAGATAGTATGAGTCAAATAAGCACTATAAGCACTACTGTCAGAAAACCTCATCTGGAGAGTTAATTTATATTCACTGCACCGATGTTCATACTGCTTTGAGTTGGCAAGTAGACTCTTACATTTTTCCCTCTAATATATTCCACCACCATGAATTCTAAGTGTGATACTAATTTCTAACCATGGATAGACTTTGCCCATGAGAAGTAACACTTAGAAAAGACAGAAGTAGTAGTCAATATAAAATTTAATAATATTAAAGTATTAATTCAGTATTGGAAATTATACCACATCAAAGTCAGCAATACACTACGAGACTATTGAATATTTTTAAAAGACTCTTAAAATCATAATACAAATTCAAGTTTCAATGCAAACTTTTGAAAGTTTGTATATTAGTATCAGAAATAAAATATATGCTTTTGGGGGAGACATTAACTCCTAAAGCCCTTTGTTATACCATGAAAAAAGAATGTTTGCTAACCTGAATACTAATTGCAATGCTTACACAATAACCTAGAAATATTAATAATAATCTCTCATATTTACAATAAATTTATGGTTTAAGATCTTATGCCTATATTACTTTAATCTTTTTTTAAATTTATTTATTTTAATTGTTGTTCAAGTACAGTTCTGTCTTTTACCCCCATCCCAGCCCTCCCCACCTCCTTCCCATTTCCACCCCCCTTAGTTATTGTCCATGTGTCCTTTATACTAGTTCCTGTAAACCCTTCTCCTTTTCCCCTTAAATTTCCTCCCCTCTCCCCTCTGGTCCCTGTCAGCTTGTTCTCTATTTCAGTGTCTTTGGTTATATTTTGCTTGCTTGTTTATTTTGTTGTTTAGGTTCCTGTTAAATGTGAGACCATATGGTATTTGTCTTTCACCACCTGGCTTATTTCACTCAGCATAATGCTTTCCAGTTCCATCCATGTTGTTGCAAAGGGTAGTAGCTCCTTCTTTCTCTCTGCTGCATAGAATTCCATTGTGTAAATGTACCATAGTTTTCGGATCCATTCATCTACTGATGGGCATCTAGGTTGCCTCCAACTCTTGGCTATTGTAAATTGTGAAGCTATGAACATTGGGGTACATAGGTTTACTTTAGTTAATCTTAACTAAAACATTAGTTATGGATAAATATTTAACATATAGGAACATTTCAACATGAATTAAAAGTCTTCATTTTTATTGTAATTTTTTGTTGTATTTTCTTCCCATCATAATTTAGTCCTCTTAAATCCCCTTACCCTGCAATCACCACATAGTTGTCCTTGTCCTTGAGTCATTTTTCCTTCTTGGTCAAGCCTGACACCACAGAATGCCTCCCCGCTTAGCTGTCATCCTGCTCTGCATTTATCAGTATCTATGAGTCTGTCTCTATTTTGCTTCTTAGTTCAGTTTGTTCATTACATTCTAAATATGGGTGAGATCATATGGTATTTGCCTTTCTCTGACTACTGTATTTCATTTAGTATAATGTTTTTCATGTCCATTCATGCTATCACAAAGAGTTCAATTTTCTTTTTTTTTTTTTTATAGCTGAGTAGTATTCCATTGTGTGAATGTCCCATAGTTGTTTTATCCACTCATCTACTGATGGACACTTGGGCTGTTTTCACATCTTGGTGATAGTAAATAATGTGGCAATGAACCTAGGGACGGCTTATGTTCTTTTGAGTTACTATTTTGGGTTCTTTCAGATATGAAAGATTGACAGAAGTGGAATAGCTGGGTCAAACCGCAGCTCCATTCTTAATTTCGGAGGTATCTCCACACTGCTTTCCATAGTAGCTGTACCAGTGCATTCCCACCAACAGTGCAAAAGGGTTCTCTATTCTCCACATCCTGGCCAGCACTTGTTGTTTGTTGATTTATTCATGACAGCCATTCTGACTGGTGTGAGATGATATCTCATGTGGTTTTAATTTACATTTCTCTGATGATTAGTGATATTGAAGATCTTTTCATATGTCTATTGGCCATCTGTATGTCCTCTTTGGAGAAGTGTCTAAACTATTGGTCATTTTTTTTCTAGTTTCTCTGAGCCTGAAAACCATCTCACTATATAGGTTCCTACTAGTTTCAGGAGTCTAACACTACACATTCATTTTATTTCCCAATACAGAAAAAGTACAGAAAATAACAGTAATATCAATAATAACAAAAAATGACTTTCTTTGTTCAAGATAAAATGCTGAGAACTGTACAAGAATTAGCACATTACATGCATATTAAAAATGCATGAGATAGAACTAGTAACCCTTATTTATCTGTTTAATGAATGTGGATTCTGAATTTAGGAGACCACAAATAATTTGTTCAAAATCTTATAGCTATTAAAACAGAAATGCAGTTGGAAATCTAGTCCTATCATGAAATAAGTGATCACATTCCAATCTGTAAATTGCTTACAATGAAAAAAAAACAATAATGAGATATGCTGAAACTCTGAAATATACTTTTTAAAGGCATTTTCTTCCTAATGAGCACATTGGGCTTTTCTTTATGGTAGCATACAAAATGTATGTAAAGCTAAATCATCATCCTTAAGAATCCATTTTTTCAACTTCTGCATAGTTTAGGATCCATTTCTTATCAAATTTAAATGGTTTCAATGAGTCTGTTGTGACAGTGTTACAATTTTAATGGTGTTAGAGTTCAGCAAGAGCTTTCTATGCAAGTTAGACTGAACTTTATTATTCACAAGGCATTTTAGGGGGGAAAAACGCTAAGTTTAAGTGATTTCAAAAAACAAATATTTTATGAATCAGTACATAGAATAGGAGAGAACTTATGCAATTAGTTCTTTAGTTAACCAATAAATAGATTGCTATTTCTTCAGGTAAAGCAAGTTTGAGGCAGTGAAAGCCCATGATACTCACATAGCATCTCAGTTGAATAAATAGCAGAATATTTTAAAAGGCCCGATAATACTTTTTTTCAATAAATCACTTGTTTCTTATGACAATAGTATAATGATGATAAAGAATTTAGAAATCTTAGTGAAATAGGAAAAGCAAGTAGAGACAGGTTTTAAATCTCTATAGGGGCTTTAGTGCCATGGCTGGTGATCTGAGAAGGCAGGGGGTTATACACCCTAAAACAAAGTCTTCTTTTCCTTTCAAGCCAGGCTTTTTTGCAAGGAGAGAAAAAAGTGCAGGTAAGAAATTTAGAATTCAGGAAAGATGTTAATCAGATAAGAACTGCAGTCTGGCAATTACCCTAGCTTCTTTTCATCCCTTGAGCAGTGAATCTTTATCAGTGCCCTGGGCATCCGCGTCCTGGGAAGTTCTTTATCGGGTGTCCTTTGTCTCAGGTGGGGCAGCCAGGTATCTCTTCCTGGAACACAAAGGCTCAGACACCATCTCCGGTCCTCGCAGTCCCCCTGGGGCAGAATGTGGAACTGCCTGTGATCTCCTGGAGTCAGGGTGGGTCATACCTTTAGTTCCTGAAACAATAGCTTTTCACATGCACTAACTACTGAGCTTTTTAACTATTACTTGAAACAAAAATTTCCCAACTCTCAAGTTCCCTCCCCCATTATTAGAAAGGTAAATAAAATGTCACTCCTGAAGTACACATGGTTATCAACACATGGTTAAGTTGCTTCTGTGTTTTTTTTCCTTGCAAATTACATAAAATGTTTAATGTAAAAAATAATAATGAATAATAATCTGCCCTGTAGTAAAATTTTAATTGTTCATTTTTTTGTATCAGCTTTTTCTACCTTATTATTTTTTAAATATACTAACAGCTTCATACTGGAGTATTTTATGGGTAAGTCATCCTATAGTTAGTACGGTTTCTTACTACTGGATTTGAGTTGTTTTCAAACAACTGTATATTTAAACTTAGTTTTCTTATAATATAGTCCATAGCATAGATTAAAAGTTACAAAGTTTTAAGCCAGCCAAAACATACTGGAAAATGGCTCCTCAGAAAAATGTTTATATACAAATACAACTTTATTCAAGTGATGTACAATTTGCATAAAAGATTTTAACTTTGACAAAATTCTAAGGGATATAGACCTGTTCATTTTAACCATGCCAATTCATACTCACGAAGTCCAGGACCTCCAATGTTTTAGCATTTCCTCTCTAGATGTCTATTTTATTTGCTCCAAGCTGTGTAGACTTGCACGGTATTCCTCACAACCAGAATGGAGGGAAGATGTTATTGTTAGCCTGATTGTTGTCAATAAAGAAACTGAGGCTCAGAGTTTAAGTAACTTTTCCTAAGCCACAGAGCTGGCAGAAGGCAGAGCTAGAATCAGGTCTATAACTCCATCTTCTATGAGATTCAGGCTCTTCCACACCACATCTCCTGACAACTAGGAATCTGAACGTGGGTGCACACTGCATGCACACACAGAGAGACTACTAAATATGTGGTCCTGCGTGAGTCTGTATTATTCCACTCGTCACCACTATGATGGCAATCACATCCAGTCTCATGTTTTTAAGAACAGCTATGTCATCCTATTCTGTAACTATCCTTACAAACCCCTGACTGGTATACCTTACTTAATCAACCTACTCACTTGGATATCTTACAGTCATTTTGAACTTCATGTGTTCAAAACTGACTTTCTGGCCATCTGTTAGAAACGTCTCCTACTCTGTCTTCTTCATCTTCGTTAATAACTACTTCTTCTACTTGCTCAGGACAAATTTAGAGTCATCCCCGACTCCTCTCTTTTCTTTTACACTGACTATCGGATTTATCACAAAATTCTGTTCTCTTTAACTTTAAAATGTATCCTTAATCCAACCTCTTTTGACTACCTTCCCTCTTAGCATCCTGGTCCAAGCCTCTGCTAAGATTATTCTAACAGCTTCCTGAGTGGCATTTCTATACTGACCTATTTCTCAACAGCCCAAGTGATTCTCATAAAATGGAAGAAAACATTCTATTGCACAAAACATTACAATGGCTCATAATAATGTTTTGAGTGCCTATAAATTCTGATTCTTCTTATCTTCTTTTATTTCTCTCCTGCAACTTGTCCTCTTAATATTGTGTTAAAGTCAAAAGGACCTCTTTTTTCCCCATGTGAAGTACGTGAGACTATGGGCCGAAAAAGAATTAATACCTAAAGTATTCTCTTTCCTTTACTGTCCAAATACCTTGCCTAATCCTTCACAGAACACACGGTACTCTAGAGTTACTCTGTTCATTGATTTACTTGTTTATAATTTTCTTTCCCTTTAACTAATACTAATAAGTATCAGTATATATCAGCATAAGGTAAAGGAAGGACAGTTGAGTCAACAGCCTTCCCTGACACTCATGACTCTGATCTACCTCTTCAGTCCAAAGAAGTATCTCCCCATCTTGGAGTCTAAGCACATGTCAATACCAATGGATTTGGTATTCATAAGTTGAAGTAACATGAATTGACTTAATTTATTTTCAAGGCCTATAAATGCTGGAAAAATATGTGTAGGTATATTTCAGTTCAGTTTACTCATTTATACAAAATATGAAACTAGATTTTCACCTAGCATCTGCATAAAGCATTTTCTAGTGCTCTCTCCTCCAGGGAATATATTAGGTCATCCTTCCTCATCATTTTTCCTTATTATGCCTTAGGGCAATTATGTATTAACACATACATTTTACTTGATGGCTTGCTGAATGCCAGTAAGTTTAATTAGACCTACCTCATTTTAAAATGTGCATATACTTTTTGATCTACTTTTATAGCAAAGGCATTTTTTTTAGGTTTGTTTCACTGATATTACTCATTTATAAAGTACTGTATGGTAGGTTTTCTTTCTTTTATTCCTGACTAAAGCGTAAGCCAAATGGCATATATTCATTCATATGAATCACTGCTTTAGTCCTAGTGAATAAGGCATTGTCTAGCAAGGGAGGGTCTCCTTCATTTCATTCATTCAACAAACACTTAGTGAATGTCTGTCTACTCAGTGTCAGGAATTGCCCTAGGTTTAGAGGATACAAGAATCAATGAAACAGAAAAAGTAGTCCAGCACCACAGAACTTTAGTTTTATTAAGGGAAATAAAACTAGAACAAAAACAAGGAAAAAAGATACATTAACTAATGAAAAATGCTAAAGATAAAAATAATAGCAGGAAAAAGCATAAGATATGTTGAGGGGGTTCAATTTAAAATAGGCTCATAGTAAATGCCTCCCTGAAAAAAAGTGATGTTGGAGTAAAGATCTAAAATGTAAAAAAGGAGTGCGCAAACCAAAAGAGCTTTTAAGGCTGGGATGGAAAGAGTATTTAGGTCACAGCTGGTAGAGCAAGTGAGTGCAATCAAAGGCCATGGTGAGGCGTGTTACTGGAAGGGGTAATCCAGGACTGGCGCTGGAGACCAAGAGACTGGAGCAGCATTAGAAAGAGGAGAGCTGTAGGAGGTGTCCTTATTTTCCAAAACTTGTTCTTTTAAATCTGTAAGTGGTAGCAAATCCTAGTTGGGATTTGAGCTTGGGTGACATGCCTTGACTAACAGGATCACATAGATTTTCAATGACTGGTTAAATAAGTTGAAGGAATTAATGGGAAGCTCATAATAGAAAAAGGACTAGTTAAGGGAAAAACAAAAGCAAAATTCAGCTGGGTAAATTTGAAGATCAAATTGACTTTATTAAGTGATTAGTGAGTATGGGAGCATCTCATCCAGAACTAGAAGGTCAAGAGTGCTCCAAAGAGTTGTACAGAATGAATTTTTTTTTGTAAGTAGAAAGATGGGGCAAGGTAGCTATTTACAAAAGTAAAGAAAGAATTATTTTTAAACTATGACAGGATAGGGGTGAGGGTGGGGGAGGGAGGAGCAAATGTTTTATCATGCAGATTACCTCTTCTTTCTAAGGAGGTCAGGGGTTTCCACAGGCCCACGAGACAGATTGCCTCAGTGTTGTTGATCAGAAAAATTTAGGCTGGTTGATTAATAATAAATTTCTGAGATGGACTGGAACAGCAATAGGTTGTGCTTTAAATATGAGTTAGATATCATGGGCTTTCATACAAGTGATATTATTTTGGGCCTGTGATTTTTCTCTTCAACAAAGACAATTAATAATAGCAACCCAGTTACTAGAATCTCAGTCTGGTTTCTATTGTTATCTGTATGCAAAATTAAACTAATATTTTCATATATTTTCCTTTAATACATACCAAATCTCTACAGACAAAGCAAATTTATTTCTGTTATTGTTGTGTAAAACATCAGATGCTTTCAAGGCATGAGCATTTACAGAGATTTTATTTTTTTTTAATTCTAATGTCTTCTTGAAATAAAACATTCTTTCTCAACACTGCTATTTGCCTTTTAAAAATAGATTTAATTTTATATAGGACAGATTTCATAAATATGTACAGTGCCATAGAATTTAAAATAAGGACAATCCTCTTGCCTAATGCTGCCAGAAAATCTAAGTGCCATGCCAGGCCAGAAAACCAGCCTTTGGAGACTGGGGTTTATCGACCCTTATTTCTGAGAAGCAGCATTTAATTGAACTCTTCTTACTAGCTCCATTTTCTGGAATGAACAAAGGCCCTTGACTTTAGCTCTAAGTGAAAATTACCAAAAGAAAATGTTATTACTTAGGCACCTCTTACAAGCATTTTGTTTGCCTTTATTGGTACTATAGTTTAAATTTAAATCTTTTTATCTGTCATTTTTATTTCTTGGACAAGGCAATCTAATGTGGCTGCTCTTGCTCTACAAACAAGTTTAGTAAGCAGTAAAAATATGTTCACTAAGGAGGATATTGGGTGAGGATATTGAGTCCTATTCGCCTACACTGTGCATTCCAGAACATATGGTTGAGAAGATAAAAGTAAATTCTATTGCACCTTCAATTATTAAATCCTACATGTTTGTCATGGGGAAAAATGCACTGAAAACCCTTGGGTCATTGCAAATGAAAAGATTCCTACAAGTGTAATTCTCCCTTTTGAACAGTGGAATCATGCATTTTAACATCACTTTAAATGAATTTATAAACCCGACGAGACATTTCAATTTGCACTTGTTTCTTTCCTGATTATCAATCATTATGGCCTGCATATTTGTGCTTCCCCCAGATTCACCTGTTTAAAATCCCCGATGTGATGGTATTTGAAGATGGGGTCTTTGAGAGATAATTGGGTCGAGAGGATAGAAACCTCAGGATGAGATTAGTGCCCTTTATAAAAGACTCCACAATGCTCCTTTGCCCCTCCTGCTGGAGTGCACAATGAGAGGGTGACATCTAGGAACCAGGAAATGGGCTTGCAACAAACCCTGCACTGGCTGAAGCCATATCTTAGATTTCCCAGTTTCCTCAGTTATGAGAACGAACTGTTTGTTGTTTTAAGCTACATGGTCTATACAATTTTGTAATATAGAAGCCCAAACAGAATATGACATCAAACTATCAACTTTTTGTTCATTTTAAAAATAATTCTTTCATGTTTATAGAACATGACCAATTTAAAAAGTATAAAGGTATATATCTGATAATTTTTTGTATTTACTTCAATTTTTTAATGTACAAATTGCTTGGGTGTTGGATTAGAAACCAAACGTACATGTTATCTTTTGGCTTTTTTGACACTCTCTATTAGTATGTATCCATTCTGTTTTATTAAATACCCTGCTAACTTTTTGGTTTCTTATTTTGTTATTTTATCATAATTCTGTTTTTGATTTGCTAATTTTAAGGGTTTTTTTCACCCATTTTCTGCAATGGTATTGACAGTTAATTATTACTTTTCTTGCTAGTTCCCATCCCAACAAAAATAAGAATAAAAATTATCGTAGTCTCCTAAAATGAGATGAAGTATAAATTAATATTCTTTTCTCTAGTAGTATTTATGTAATAGAATTTTTCCTCTTTGGATGCTTGGCAAAAATTATTAATAAAGTCATTGTGACTTTAATTTTTCCTTATTATTGATGTTAGAGAGAGAGGAAAGTGAGGGGGCCTGGAGAGAAAGAAACATCAATTTGTTTTTTCATTCATTTATGCATTTGTTGTCTGTTTCTTCTATGCACCCTGACCAGGGATTGAACCCATATTCTTGGTGTATCAGAACAATGATCTAATCAAATAAACTACTTGGCCAGGGCATCATGCGATGTTTTTAATGAAAGATCAAACTGTTCTGTTATGTCAACATTTGTTGAAATTGAATGTTAGTATTTATGCTATAGTTATGAATAAACATACCTGACTTATAATATAATTATAATTCAGTTATTTAGCTTTTGCTATAAAATGTAATAAAAACATTAATTTAATTAATGATTATCCAGTGGTAGTTAGATATTGATGTCATTTAAATGGTTATTAGTGAAATACCTTAAGAAAAGTATCTATTATTTGAAATAACTGCTTGAGAGCTTTTAAAAGGGTAGGAGACTAAGGCTTTGTGAAAATATATAGCATCATGGAGCTAGAGATATTCCTAAAAGTATAATGACAGATGAATCACTGATATACAATTAAGAATTTACCTTGATGAAATGATGTTCAATACGGAGAGAAGGAAAGAGGGGACTGAACAGAAATCAGTGTTAAAATAAATCCAAAATCAACTTATTTCCTTCCACTTAGATTTTTGTGGACATAAAAATAACTTCATATTTTGACACATTTGTTCTTATCTTTTCATTGTTTTATATACTATTTTCTAATATATTATAAGCAACTTCAGAACTTGTAACGGTCACCTAAAAATATCACCCCTCATAATAACTATTTTAGATTCATGTATATAGTGTACATTCAATAACAAGTTAACCAAAAATTCAAAAAAATCACCTTAAGTTGGAAAGAAATTAAAATATAAACATCAAATTCACATTCTATTGCCATAACACTTAAAGAATTAGAAAGTGTTCATCTCATGGTCATTAGTGCTATCATTTTCCATGTCTTGGAAAAAGCATTTTCTCTTAAGTATTATAAAAATTACACAATATGAACACCACACTTTTACACTCCAACTTTCAGAAAAGCAGTGTCATTGAAAAGTACAATCCATTGCCTGTGGCGCACCATAAAGCATTACAATGAACAAGGATGTTGTAATGAATAGATTAAGAATGAGTCCCCTCATTCATGGAAAAGAAAGAAGCCATTTCATAGCTCTGGGAATTTTTAGTACATGGAGAGTCAATTATTACAAGTTTGGCTTTTATTTTAAGGACATTGTAGTGAGCATATGTTCATGATATAGTCTTCCCTATAAGTCACAGGGGCAACTGCTCGGCTAGCTGCCTGCTGAGCAGCTTGGCACCAAGGAATAGACAAGAGTCACATGCAGTAACTATGCATTTCATTCAGCTTTTATTGAATGCAGTTTCACTCAAAATAGAACATCGATGTGTATTAGTATCCTTCTGACACTTTAACAATCTAAGAGAAACACAACATACACATGCACAGCAATCACTGGGGAATAACAATCCCAGAGTCTCCGTGTGCAGGTCTGGGAGACAGCATAGTGGGCAAGGGAGTTGTCAGTATCTTACAAGGAAGGATCTCCATACCCCAGGGGGCAGCAGGGCAGATGAAGTTCTCAGTCCAGCAGGACAGAGCATTCAGAGGCCAATGCTAAGGGAGGCCAGGGTGGCATGGAGCAGCACTCTGGTGTGTGGGGCTCGGCTGTCTCAGCAGTAGTCTGGCACCTGCCTCAGTTGTACCTTGAAAGTGGTGTACTCCACCCTTCTGGGTCTCTTGATAACTGTTTTGACACCCTTAATGGCAAGTAGAGAATTTTCCCAAGGGTCTCTCCATGGGTGGTTCAGCTATGCAGACATGTCTGCTCTAGTCATGTGTGCAGGTATCTTAGGTGTGTGTCCTTGCCAGATGTGTCTAGCATGACTTGGGTAGTTTCCCTCTTGAACCAGAGTGTTATGGTTGACCGGCAGTCATCTTGGTTGACATGAGTGGCTCCATTTTGTTTTATGTACTTTATGCTCTTTTGAGAGGACCAATGCCATTTTATTGGCCCTTCTCTCCACAGGCATCTTGACAGCAAACGCATTGTTTTTTTTTATACAGTAAATTATTTAGAAGGTTTGAATTAAACTGAGGTGAAATGAAAAAAAATGTATGTGGAGTTCATAGTGTCTGCCATGTAATTTGTTCCCTTGCTGCTGGTATGGTAAAATGTGAAATTATGGTTCTGATATCTGCTGAATCAGCCTTTCTAGTCCAGTCTGAGTATTATTACTACTAATTCATTTTTCTTTCCTGAGCTGTTCAGAGTCCCATAAGGCTTCTCAATCAAGAGCTCAATAAAAGACTGAGCAACACCATATGGCTCTGTGGTGGTGGATGTAGAATAGGTTATCAGCAAGAACATTCAGAGAAGGGAGGACTAATAAATTCTACACCTTCAAAGGCTATAATTTCAGGTGATAATTAGAAGAAACTACAACAGAGAGATTTTGTCCAGCAATATAAAGTACTCTATGTTTGAACTTTTTACTAAAATAAATAATAATTGTCATCCCGGTTTGGAAGGAAGAAAAGGCATCATAAATCATCTTTACTGTATTCGCATCTTAATGTCAAAATCTTGCCCCCCAAAATCAAGTTTTTAATATAGATGTTTCAAAAATCAAAACAAAAAAAATGTTCCAGTACTGTTTTGTAAAAGTTTTATCACCACCTGACCCAGTAAAAATTTTATGACTGTGAAATTAAACAGATGTGGGTTTACATTCTATCACCTACTTGGTATGTGAACCTGAATAAGACACTTGCTATTTATACCTCTACTTTTCCTTCTCATAAAATAGAAGTGCAATAAATAATCTTCAGCAGTTTATACTATTAAAATATATAGTGTTTATAAAAATTTAACATGTACTAGTCAGCATATTGTAGTTACTCAACCATTGCAAGCAAAATTTGTGTATGTGTTACAATTCACACAAGACCAGAAATTTTTCAGTAAACCATAGATGCCATGAAACAATGTTTTTGTCATTAACGGATGAGGTTTTTTTTTTTTTTTTTTATTGTCAAGTCCTTTGCTCCCAAGAACGTCTAATTTGGAAACTTTTTTAGCCTGCATTGAGTGTTTGTATTTTGGTTCACATATTTGAATTGAGGACATTTTTGATGTAGACACAATTTTTTGAGTTTTAGGAAAACAATAATAGTTTGAGTTTCAAATCCTCTAATTCCGACAATTGTTATTTGGAAAGCAACGTGTAAGGAGAGACTAATAAATTTGCCTAATAAAAATTAAAGTAAGAAAAGAGATAAATTGTGAAATCAACTGTGACCAAAAAGAAACAAAAGAAAGCAAAAAAAAAGTAAATATGTATATGCAGCATATCTCAACTCATAAGTAAGCTAGAATGGATTCTTTAAACAACTTAAGCCAATGTTTTTGAGTTACATCTATCCTTAAAATTTTCCATTTTTTTTTCTTCTGACCCAGGTTTTCCTTCTAAAAATTTGCAGCTTATTTTATAGTATCTGTTCAATTTTGTCTTTCTAATTTATCAACAGGAACTTATTGTCACTTGTACTTGAGTAACAAATGGCATTTTCAGAATCAAGAAGACCATTGTATAATTTCTAGACACTCATGCTTTTGATAAACAGAAATATGTTTCTCTATTATTTAAAATTTTTGTGTATTACTATAATTTTCTCTGTGGATGGTATCATAAATATAAATTTCTTAGGAGAAAAGTTGGCTTAAAATAAATATAAGCCAAATGTATAGATACATTAATTTAAAAATTATAATTTGGAAGATAGGAAGAAATTACTTGGTAACATAAGCTTTGCAAACATAAACTTTTTTTGTTCAAAAACATCAGAACCTAATTGTGTTATAATTTTAAATGACATTAAGAAGTCTTGAGTGCTGTTTCAATGTTTCACCAAAATGTCAAGAGAAAAAAAAATAGTTGGAAATTGAAAACACTTTCATCATGAATTCTAGTGTGTAACTCATTACTAGAATATTTTTAAAAATCTAATTTTAAAGAAATTGAAGAAGAGGTACTGGGAGATTAAAATGGGTGCATTTCTCTGTCCTCACCAAATAAAATATTTTCTCCTTAGGTTATAGAGTGTGCAATGATATTTGAAAACCTCATCCCTTTGTCTAGCTCATCTTCAGAAATGCAATTTTATTTTGCATATAGGATAATGTTTTTAAGATAGACAGAATTCTCTTCTTTCTTCCTAGTTTTTTCAAGTCTTCTCCCCAACATTATGCTATTATTTCTTGGAGACTACTGAAAAACATTAAGCTTTTAAACTCACTTAAAACCCTTTGAAATAAGCAAAGCTACACTTATAAGACCACCGAATGAAGGAAGAACTATCTTGACAGTCTTAGTCTTCTCTGATATTAGAGAAGTTAGGGAAATCTATTTTGGGGTTTAGAACAAGGAGAATCATGCAAATCAGAGACTGGTTGAGCAATATGGGAGTTTTTGATATAACAAGTCAACCCACAAGTGTGGGTTAGTCTGTTCAATGCGGCTTGGAGTGGACTGTCATGAGCAAGCTTATAGTATTGATAAGAAGTCTACTTTGATTGTTTCAATATTTTACTATCTGGGAGCAGGTATTTTCTGGACAGAGTAGTTAAGTTGCTTTCTCTCTGGTCTCAGTATTGTTTAGCACATGAAAGGAAAGTACATTTCACTCTTGACTTTGTTTGTTTGGGTTGCTATAACTAAATATCCTACACTAAGCAGCTTATAACCAACAAACGTTTATTTCTCACAGTTCTGGCATCTGGAAAGTCCGAGATCATGACTACTGAATATTTGGTGATTGGGGAGGAACTTTTCAAATATTTCCTAGGTGGTTTACCAATATTTCATTGGTTGAATAACTAAGAGCAAAGGAATTGGAATGATTTTTAGTTAAACAATTTTATGAACTAGAAGTTGGGAAATATTTGAGTTATTTTGTTTTGCAAATGACAAAATCTCTATACACCCAGTTCATTATAATAGTTCATTTGATATGCCTCCTTGACTGGGCCATGGGATTCACAGATATTTGGTTGAACATTAGTCTGAGTATGTCTGGGGGGTGGTTTTCTGGATGAGATATACATTTGAATTGATAGGCTGAGTAAAGAAGATTGTCCTCTCCAGTGTGGATGGGCTTATCCAATCTTCCTGAATGGAACAAAAAGGCTGAGTAAAAGATAATTCATTCCCTTTGCTTGACACTCTTTAAGTTGTGACATCTGTCTTCTGCTTTAGACTCAGAGCGAATTTAAAATATCAGTTTCTCTGCTTCTCAGAACTCTGGGCTCAGACTGGAAGAAAAATCATCAACTTTCCTGAGTCTCCAGCATGCCTACTATAGATCTTGATACTTCTTGGTCTCTACAACTTCATACAGCAAAAATCTCCTATTGATTCTGTTTTTATGGAGCACCAGATTAACACAGGTTACGGTACAGAGTAGGGTAAATCTGATTTAGCTTGGGTTTCCATGAAAAGAAAAATAGACAGAGTAGCTTAAACAACAAAAAAATCATATATCTCAGTTGTGGAGGTTAGAAAGCCTAAAATCAAGGTGCTGGAGGATCTGATTTCTGATGAAGACTCTCTTTGCTGGCTTACAAAATGTTACCTTTTCACTGTGTATCCTCAAGATGAAAAGAGAGAGCAAGATCTCTATTCCTTCTCATATAGGGTCACTAATCCCATTGTGAGGGTCACACCCTAATTAACTCATCTAAACATAATAATCTCAAAGAGGCCTTATATCCAAAAACCTGGAGGTGGGGTTTAGTAGGGTTTTAGCATCGAATTAAGGGAGAGCACAATTAAGTTCATAGCACTCAAGTAAGGAAGGTTGTAAATGTAAGGGTACCTTTCATGGAATGGAAGGAAATAAGTTCAGGAGACACTCTTTATCTAAACCTGAAAGCTATGATAAAGGAAGATATTCTCTTGTCTCACAGGTATTCTTGTCCTCACACCACTATTAATCTTATTTTATTTCTTCCATCACCATTTTACTCAATATGATTTTTTTTCAGTAACAGTTTGCATAAGACTCCCAAGAAACCAGAATAAAGTAAAAATGAATAAAAAACTTAAATATAAGCCATGATACCATAAAAGTCCTAGAGGAAAACAGAGGCAGTGAAATTTCAGATATCCCACACAGAAACATTTTCACCCATATATCTGTTAGGAGAAAGGAAATAAAGGAAAGAATAAACAAATGGGACTACATCAAATTTAAAAGCTTTTGCACAGCTAAAAAATAATCACCAAAATGAAAAGGAAACCAACCAACCCTATGGGAAGACATATTTGCCAATGATACTTCAGAAAAAAGGTTTGATCTCCAAAATAAATAAAGAATTAATACAACTCAACACCAGGAAGACAAACAATCCAATTAAAAAATGGGCAAAGAACCTGAACAGACACTTCTCCAAGGAGGACATACAGAAGGCTCATAGGTATAAGAAAGGATGTTCAACATCACCAGCCGTCAGAGAGATGCAAATTAAAACAACAATGAGATACCACTTCCCAGCAGTCAGAATGGCCATTATTAATACATCAACAGACAACAAGTGCTGGCAAGGGTGTGGAGAAAAGATACTCCTAGTGTACTGTTGGTGGGAATGCAGACTAGTGTTTCCACTGTGGAAAATAGTATGAAATTTCCTCAAAAAAACAAAACAAAAAAATAGAACTGCCTTTTGACCCAGCAATTCCACTGCTGGTATTATACGCTAAGAATCCTGAAACACCAATTCAGAAGAACCTATGCATCCCAATGTTCATAGCAGCATTATTTACAATAACCAAATGCTGGAAACAGCCTAAGAGCCCATTAGTAAACGGGTGAATCAATAAACTGTGGTACATGTACACAATGGAATACTACACAGCAGAAAGAAAGAAAGAACTCCTACCTTTTATGACAGCATAGATGGAATTGGAGAATATTATGCCAGTGAACTAAGCCAGGTGGCAAAAGACAAACACCATATGATTGCACCTATAAAATAAACCTAATGAACAAAAGAATCAAGTGAGCAAAATAGAACCAGAGGCATGGAAATAAGGAATAGGCTGACAGTGACCAGAGGGAAGGGGGAAGGGAGAGAAGGGGAAAAAAAAGGGAAGGGTCTAATCAAGGAACATGTATAAACACCCCATGAACACGGACAACAGTGTGGGAATTGACTTTGGGAGTGCAAGAGCAGGGGAGGCAAGGGAGAGCAATTGGGAGTAAAATTGGGACAACTGTAATAGAACAATAATAAAAATTAAAATTAAAATTAAAAAAACATATATAATAAGTTCTAAGCGTTAACAAGCTAGGCATCCTGCAGACCACATACATTTGGCTTTGGCGTCACCCTTAGCCAAATCACCAATAGTTGTGGATGTGAGGTCAGATATTCCACTAAGATAAAAGAATTTATGATCTAAGAAATGAAGGATACAGGCAATTAGTTTAGATAATATGCGCACATTAGTGTTCCCTGTAGTTTGCCAATGTGAGAAGATCACAGATTTTGAGGCTCTTGCCAAGATCAGGGCCATCCACAGCATGGACCATCAGACTGAGGCAAAACCCTTGTAAAGGGTTTAGTGCCTCTCTCATGAAGTTCTTAGATTCCTCTGTCATAGTGCAGTTGAATCAACACATTTCACAAATGACGTAACAGACCTAATATATAAACTGACCTGTTTAAAGTTTCAAATCAGTATATATCAGTTAGGTCCATTTCATCAAGGGTGTTGTTTAATGCCGCAATGTCTTTGTTGATATTTTGTTTGGAATTGAAGGACAAATACCATATGATCTCACCTTTGACAGGAAGCTAAAGAATAAAACAAACAAGCAAACAGAATAAAAACAAAGACACTGAAATAGAGAACAAGTGGGCAGCG
This sequence comes from Artibeus jamaicensis, assembly GCF_021234435.1. Taxonomy (NCBI): domain Eukaryota; kingdom Metazoa; phylum Chordata; class Mammalia; order Chiroptera; family Phyllostomidae; genus Artibeus; species Artibeus jamaicensis. The sequence goes on from NW_026521954.1 coordinate 7,596,279, forward strand.
ACCAGAGGGGAGAGGGAAGGGAACTTAAGGGGAAAAATGGGGAGGGATTTTGAGGAACAAGTATGAAAGACACAGAGATGAGGACTGGGGGGGGGAATGGGAGGGAGGGGGGAGACTGGGGGGGTGGGATGGGAGAAATAGATAAAAAAAAAATGTACTTGAAAAGTAACTAAATAAAATTTAACATTAAAAAAATAAAAAATAAAGTTTTAAATCAAAGCAATGAATAAAATGAGATTAGAACCAAGAACATGACATCAGGGATAACTGTCACTCCAGTATAACGTGTGATGTTTAAGATTTTATGTCCAATTGAGTACTTATGATATAACTGCATACACATACATAACTCAAATAGACTACTGATTCAGATGTTTAAAAAAGTTTGCATATTGTAAAAATTTAAGAAACCTAATATTATAATACTGTAACTGGGAGATTGTTCTGTTATGATGAAAACTTTGGAACCACTTACAATTTCACTAAATAAGTCATATGTTTTAAAATCTTTTATGCCAAAAATAAAATAATCAGAAACATAATATCATAACATTTTGAAAAAAATTCAACAGATGTAACTGGAGGAAAAAAGAGATTTCTAAAAAGTTCTTGAAAAAAAGGGTTAATAATTACACAAGAATTCTGTTAAAAATAACAAAAAACAAAACAAATCTCATTTTAAAAAAAAGAGAAGAAAATCTTGGCAATTGTTTTACTATTTGCTCCTCACAAGAATGACAAATGGCCACTAACCATACAAAAATTATTCTCACTTGATAACAATTTTGGAAAAGCCAAATTACATTATATGATATTTTATCTATAATTTTGGCAAAAATGTGTAGTATTTAAAATATCCAGTATTGAAAACATCACAATTTCATCATTTATTTTCAGTAATGAGAACTATACTAATTTTAATAAGAGGCTTTACTGTGTTTTTGAACTTTATATAAATAAAAACATTTCTTTGTTTATAGCTTATTTTGCTAAAATTTACATTAATTAGCTTTGTCCATGATTATTCATGTGCTATATGGCATGTGCTATATAAATTTTTAAAATCTATTTTAATACGTGATATATTATTATAATGATAGTTATTTGGATTATTGTTGTGGACCTCTCTGCCTGGTTTCAGGAATTGTAACTCCTACTCTCTGTGGCTGAGGATGAATCAGTGAACTCTGGAATGTGAACCATAGGAGACAAAGCTTGTCTCTGGTAGAAAATGCTGCCTCAGTTTCCTCCCTGCCCCCAAAGCATGGTCAGAAGTCCTTGATGGGTAAGACCCCTCAGAGGAAAGTCAACCTAGCCAGACACAATCGCTTGGGAGGCCACCATGGAAGGAATTGGGGGGCTGCAACAAAGATTAATGGACTCTCACCCCTCCCCCTTCGGCTTTGACATTGCCCTGAGTCCCTGTGTTCTCTGGGAGAAGCACTTCCTGGCTCTAATCCTCTTAAGCCTGAATACCTGATGGGGAGGGGTGCAGCTCCTTGCCTTGCTAGAGCAAAAATCTGGCTTCACAAAGACTTCCTGAAAAACCTATGAAATCTGTTCTGCTAAGAGTGCTTTCATTCACATTTTAATGGTTCCAGCAGGAAACCCTAAAAATTCTTTTCCTGACAGACTCTGACTCAGACTATCTCCCCGCTACTCTGTATTCCTGTGTATTACAACCCAACAAAAGCCCCTGGAGGAAGGGGCTCTGGGCTTTTTTTCCTCTGAGAAACTGGCTACCTCTCCTCCTCAAGCAGATCACATCTTGTCTTGTTTACTTTCATCCATAAGGAGAGGGGGGCATGTGAGAACAGTCACCCCCACAGATTATTTGCAATTTTTTGTTCTAAAAATAAGTGATATGAATTTGTAATTGGATTTGGTGCAGAAGTGAATGGATTTTTGCGGGAATGCTCATGTGAGTTATATTGATGAGTAATGGGCAATGTTTATATTGTTTTAATGGTTTCTAAAGTGGTTTTACCAATTTTGCTCTTAAAAATTGTGTATAAAATTCCTTGATGTGTTATATCCTTTCCAAAACTTGTTATTTAAAAAAATAGCAATTCTGTCATGTATGTATAGGTTCTTATTTTCATTTTATTTTACATTATACTGATTATTAGAGAAACCAATCACTATTTCACAATGTGATTGACTTGGTTGAATTCTCTTGTAAAATACTTGCTAAAGTCTCTTTCTATTGAATCGTCTCTATTTGTATACTTATCTATCTATCTATGTACCTATGATGTACCTATAATATATGTCTACCTACCCATTCATCTATTGTCTTTATACATCAATATGTCTATACAGATGTTTATATATATCATACATCTATATGTCTATACAGAAATACATTGCTCTATAAAAAGCTCACTGCTATGTAACTATAGTTATATTTTATTTTCTTATATGTATATTTGAACTGTGTCTTTAAACACACTTTGTTTACTTGTACCTTACTATCTAAAATAAGTTGTCTGATGAGTAGACATTTGGATTTGTAATGTATCCTTTATTCAACTTCCCCTTAGCTGGAAGCAAAGAATGTCTGCATCTTGTCTAACTCTAGCCAAGATGAGAAAAAGTATTATAGTTAAAAAATAAAATCAAAGTAGAAAAAGTTGAAAGACGTAACAATGTTAACCAACTGTCATGAAAATGGCTGAATTTTAAAATAGTACAAAATGTTGTGATTGGGTAAAATATTGCTGGTGCTGCTCCCATTTCTTGGAATGGAACTGTGAGGGGTCTTACAGTTTATGCTGTTAGAGTTAATGACCAATCTGCCTCTTCTTTCATACAATCAATTAATATGTTTTGTTATTGCCTGCCTTCCCTACCAGAATATAAACTCCAGATGATAAAGACTATTGACTTTTTTCCAGCATTATATCTCTAAAACCTAGAATCATATCTGGCACAGAAGAGGTCCTTCTAAATATTGATTGGAAGAAAAAGTGAATGTAATAAACTAAAAATATCCATCAGAAACAGAGAGAACCCATTGGATGCAGAGATTAACACCATGAAGGGTTTCATAACTAAGACCAATTGTACAAAATCTTGTTATACTTTGATAACTTTTGATAACTTTATTTCACTTTTTAAGCTACTTACTTCACCATTCTTCCCTTTGGTAAAAATGTGACACTTTGCTGAAAGCTAAGCTCTCTTTTAACACTGCATCTTTTCCCTCAGTTTTTTGTCCTGCCACCTAAAAGCTATGATTCTCCAGTTCACCATCACTTCCCGGAGTAAAATATTTTTAAAATCTCTGAAGTGTTTTAATAGGGCATTGCAATGGGAGGGAATATACATGCATGTATATAAGTATGTCTTAAAAAGTAACATGAGTGCCTGGTGGATATTAAGTCTTCAGTAATGGGTATTTAGTTGATAATATTACTGGATAAATGAAACAGCTACATTTAAGGGGTTCTCAATACTTATCTCAAATAAAGTTTAAAGTCAATGATGGAGTTTGAAGCTCTTCTAGCTGAAGTAGTATTAAGACTTTCCTTAAAGATACTGAGGAAAGAGGAAGTAGGAGTTAAGTTTATTTCAGGTTTGATAATTCGTTTCCTGAAGCAGCCAGAAATAAAATACCGCAAGTTAATTTAATACAATCTCTGATCTATTTTTAGGCAGGTATAGTTCGTTCATAAGAGAGTAAGGCAAAAAACAGTTGAGGAAAAAACCCACAAAACTTTCCTTTCTGCCGGAGGGATTGAATTTAAGAAAACCAGCTGAGTGTATTTTTTTTTATACATAATACTTTGGAAAAGAAATAGAAATGGAAAAAAGAAGGGATTATTTGATAGAGTCTTCCTGCAACATATTAGCCCTAATTACAAATTAAGTACTGTTTGGAAGGGTCATATTACTGTATATCTCCAACAGTGCGGGGGGAGGGGGGGCATCACTTGCTTCATTGCAAAATATAGTCTGGATTAAAGCCATTAGCCATAAGTACCATTTAAGCATTCAGTTTAAAAATGGGCTAGACATTTTAAAAACGGAACATGTAATATTCCTATAATAAACACAGTGGTTTTATTGACTTCATTTAAATAACAATGTGATTTACTTTAGAAACACACCTGATAAAAATTGAGACAATTTTTCCTGTTAAGATAATATTTCTTATGCCTACTCTATGGATTGTCAATACCTTTATTTTAGACTCTATCAAGATGTTATTAATAAGCAGTATACTGGAATAAAACAGAACACACAAAAGAATGTAATGCTTATATACAGAAAGCATGAACCCGTATCAGACCCTCAGTTAACTTCCCATAATACTAAAATATTATAAGTATGACAGTATTTTTCACTTTGTTTTAAATTATACAATTTTTCATAATCAAGATACTGCATCATGTCTCTGAATAACTCCTTAGTAAAATAAAATAAATATTTAGCAAATATTTGTTGAATGACAATTCACTGTATATCGTTTCCACTTCTTTGATTTATTTAAAATATTATTTTTAAAATGTTATTTTTCAATTAGAAGTGATATACATTTTTAGACCTGGCTGGTGTGGCTCAGTGGATTGAGCACCAGCCTGAGAACCAAAGGGTCACCAATTCAATTCCCAGTCAGGGCACATGCCTGGCGTGAGGGCCCGGTCCTGAGTAGGAGGCGAGCCAGGGGCACCCACACATGGTTTCTCTCCATTTCCCCCCTTCCCTTTCTCTACAAATAAATAATAATGTCTATAAAAATAACTGATATACACTTTTATATTCGTTTCAGTAGTACAACATAGTGATTAGAAATTTATATAATTCACAAAGTGAATTCTCTATCAACAACAACAATCTCAAAATACCTACTAAATGGAAAAAGATATGGGCAATGATACATCAGAGAAGGGACTAATGTCCAACACATATTAGAACATCAAACAACTTAAAAACAGAAAAAAACAAACTATCTGATTTAAAAAATGAGCAGAGGACCTAAACAGACATTTTTTTTAAAGAGAGCTGACAGACATGAGAAAAAATATTCAATATCAGTAATCACCAAGGAAATGTAAATAAAACCACAGTGAGATATCACCTTGCACCTGTCAGAATGGCTACCATCAACAAGTCAATAAACTAATGTTGGTGGGCATGTGGAGAAAAGAGAACCATGGGAATTGTAAATTGGTGTAGCCTCTTTGGAAAAGAGTACTGAGGTTCCTCAATAATTTTCAAATAGAACTACCACATGACCCAGAAATTCAACTTCTGGGTTATATATGCAAAGAAATCCAACACAAGAATTTGAATATTTATTTATTGCAGCATTATTTACAATAATCAAGATATAGAAGCAGCCCTGGCTGGTGGAGTTCAGTGGATTGAGTGCGGGCCTGTGAACCACGTGATCGCGGTTTGATTCCCAGTCAGGGCACATGCCTGGGTTGCAGGCCAGTTCCCAGAAGGGGACTCACGAGAGGCAACCATACATTGATGTTTCTCTCCTTCTCTCCTTCCCTTTCTCTCTAAAAATAAATAAAATCTTTTAAAAAAAGATATAGAAGCAACTGAAGTGCCTATAACTAAACAAATGGTTAAGTAAGAGGTGTTGCATATATGAGGTCTGTCCACAAAAAGTCCAGCCATTGATAATATAGTGAAAATGATTTGCACTACATCGATGTAACCTGGCATCGAAGGAGAGTGGATTGCAATGTGCATGTGTGAACAATGATGACTTCACTGTACTCAGTGGGGAAGGTAGACACTGTTGAGTGAGCATGTGTACTGTGTGGCCATTGCATTCAAAATGACTGAGCGAGTAAATCAATGGATCTGCATCAAATTTTGCATGAAGCAGAACATTTCCCTGTGGAAACTCTGGAAGATTCAGAAGACCACAGCTATGGGAACCTGGTGATTGTCAGCTTCTTCACAAAAATTGTGCTCATTCACATCATATCTTCTTCAGAGTTTTTTGACAAAACATTAAATCACTCAGGTGATCCCGATAACCCAGATTTGGTGCCCTGTGACTTCAGACTTTTCCCAAAACTAAAATCATCTTTGAAAGGGAAAAGATTTCAGACCACTGATGAGATTCAGGAAAACATAACAGGGCAGCTGATGGTGATGGATAGAGCTGTGTGAGGTCCCAAGGTGTCTACTTTGAAGGTGACTAAGGTGTCATTGTTCTATGTACAGTGTTTCTTATATCTTATATCTTCTTCAATAAATGCCTGTTTTTTATACTATATGGCTGAATACCTTCTGGACAGAATTCATATGCCATGGAAAAAATAAAATCTTACCATTTTTTGACAACTTGAATAAACCTAGAGGGTATTATTCTAAATGAAATGTCAGGGAGAGAAAGACAAATAACAGGACCTAGAATGAATGTATAATGTATGTTGCACTGCTTTCTGTCTTCTATTCTCTTAACCTTACTCCCCAGATTATTTTTTGCTTCTCATTTCTTAATTTTACTTGTCTATCTTATTTTACCAGTACTCAAATTCATATTTCACCTATGACTAAGCTGCAGATAAATCCAAGCAGTAAGATCATAAATATTTTTATTGCATTTAGATAGCATTTCCATTTTGTACTTTTTGTTATTTTGAGTGAGTTTTGCAGTTATTCTCCAATCTTATTTATTATTTTCCTCAATAAAGTGACAATTTCAAAAATTACAGTCTGACATTAGTAAGTTGGGAGAACAGAAGCCAAGTATATACTTTGAAGCACATTTCTAATGTATTCCAGTCTTCTACAGCCATAGAGACCACAGCATGGTTTAATATCTCAATGTGTCACTCTTATTGGTGAACAATGGAACTTGCACCTTCGTTCCAGTGTCTATGTCACTCTGCTCTCTCCTAGCCATGAAGCCACGTGCCCAGTTGGCCAGGCCTATATTTTGAACCAGATTCACAGCAAGATAATCATTTCCACATGGAAGCTAGTGGGGCTATAAGAATGATAGTCTCAAGACTATCAAAGAGTTGTATACATGAAAAATAATTCCACTTCCTTTTTTTCAAGTGAAGGTTCACTTGGAAGGTTTTCTTCGGTCAAAAATGCTTTTTTAAAACCAGAATGTGAAGCCTTGGAAGAAAATGATTTTTTGACTCTGGAAAATGCTTTAGTTAATATTAAATAATTTAAAATACAACTATCTTTGGTTTAATGTCAACTAAATAAATACATATTCTTGTTCACTGTACTGAGCTCATCCATGAATCAAAATTGCACAAATGCTTTTCTCATCCTTGAGGTCCCTGCACTATTCCATGATCTCAGGGATCAGAAACTCACATGGCAGGAGGCAGCTATGGATTTTGTTACCATTCTCTGCCTTAAGTTTTTTTTGTTTTTCATTTAGGACCCTCAATATTTGTTTCAGGAAAAGGACAAAAACTTGAGTCTAATTTATTTTGCAACCAGAGTTGGCTCCATTTCTTTTTATTGCTTTGATTTCCCAAGACTTACTCTCAGTTCTTTCAGGGATTTCGCTACAATTATGGCATTATGACATGTACAAATTTTAAAAGTACAAACTTGTCTTCACTTCAGTCACCTCTGTTATGCTCCATGTTCAAACCCCTTTAGCCTTTGCAGAAAAAAGTTCTTCTGTGCACATACCCAGTTTGGCCGGAAGTATTTTTGTCTTGGATAGAAATGCTATTCTTAGATTTCCACTTGCACAGATGGCACTATGAATCCCCACTATTCCAGGGACGTACAGAAATCTAATCTTCCTAGGCTCTCAGAAGCAACCAAAACTTATGTGCAGGTTTCTGCCATCAACCACACTGCACCTCCCCTGCAATTAAAGCAGCTGGCTGTGTATCCTTTACTTTTCCCTTCCAGTCCAATCCCCCTGGAGGAGCCTGGAGTTCACTAATTCCATCTAGCAGCACTACTCTGAGGCAAGGGAACATAAGCATGTAATGATAGAAAAGAAAGGTTACTCTTCCTCCTGTCTTTCTTCTGAGTACCAAGGATGAAAACATGACCTTGGGAAATATTTTACCATTTTCTTATTATATGAGGTTGCTACAAAAAAACTTTGATGTATCCCTGACTGGTGTGATATAGTGGATTGGTCATCGCCCCACAAACCAACCAAGAGGTTGCTGGTTTGATTCACGGTCAGGGCACATGCCTGGGCTCTGGACCAGGTCCCCCGTTGGGTGCACGTGAGAGGTGACTGACCGATGCTTTTCTCACACATCAATGTTCCTCTTCCTCTTTTTCTCCCTCCCTTCCCTTCTCTCTAACAATAAATAAAATCTTTTAAAAATTTTATGTAGTTTATCTTAGGTCTATCCCCATGATTATCACTCTCACGATTAGTTACCATGTAAAGGTTCATCATTACCATTAATAGAACACTTGTTATATGCTTCCCACATTACTAATAGCTTTTTACTATTCATCGTAATCTTCAGAGCAAGTATATGACATCAATATGGCAGTCACACCTATTATAAAGATTAAAAAAACTAGGGCAGAGGATTTTTTAACTTTATCTAAGATCACATAAGTCGTACATGATGGCAACAGCCACCTGTGTGCTTATCTATTGCACTAGGTTACATTCTCTCACCCCTGTATTTATCAAGTCACTAGAGGTGTGAGCTGAATCCTGAATCAAAGAACAAGGTAAACTCCATGCATTATTTGAGCTTCTAAATGAATATACATATTCATGTTGTTACTGAACAGACTAAATACTTCCTAAATTTACAGAGCTGGAATAATGAAGATCAAATAAAACCAATTCTATCTGGTCTGGTTTTTGGTCCCCAAGGCCTGAGAGAGACATTCTCAGCTGTATGCACAAGAAAGGAATACTTTTAGGACCTTGTTGAGTCTAATGCTGGAAGTCCAGGAGAATCACAAAAGAGCTTCTCCCCTCCCTCACCTGGGAGCATAGGGCTTATGGCCCTCTGTAATTTATAATCAGAAACACAAGCTCATTAACCCCACCCTATTATTTTTCTTTCTTTATGTATAAGTATGTATTGAAAGTTTTAAGAACTCCGAACACTAACTCAGGCAGCTTTCATGTAAATGTTCTATTATTAAGCTTTCCCCGCTGCATATTAAAATCAATGTGGTCTACAGAGGTACGTCTGTGCTCCAGCTGCACCATGTAACAACAGTGGTAACTTTGGAGATTTAATTAAAGAATACTTATCATGGCTGCATGGCCCAGGAACATTGGATGGCAAAACCCTGGTGTTGTGAAATTAATTACATCACTGTAGTGGACTCGGTGCATGTGGACTGTGTGAACCCAAAGAAAGAGCTCATTAATCTTCACAAGCTCTCCTAAGCTAGAGAAGTTATTTTTGTGTGTGTGTGTTCACAAGCCTTCCAGAGGTAAGCACCTAGGGTTTTTTTTTCCTCATTGGAACAATTGTTTATGCTGCAGAAATAAATTAAACCTAAGAAATACTACATGTTAACATATGCAAAAAATTTGGTAGGCCCCATTCTTTATATTCCTATAAAAATATCTTTCAAAAAAGCCTGAATTAGAATTTTTAGTTTCTATTTATTTGATGCTTATTCTGAATCATGCACATATGGAAAGCCTCATCTTTTTAATAGCAAAATGTTTCAAAGTTTTTATGCCTAATTTCCCTATGCTGTAGGCAGAGAAACCGAAGCACATATTGGTCAAGCGACATATGAAATGTTACTCAGTTAATAACAGGAAAATTACATTATGAGTCCAAGCTCCATCAGTTAAAGCCCACTGCCAAGCGAAACTGACGAGCAAACAAACTAGTAAAATTTACAAGGACAGAAGATGCAAAAGAAACTTGATGAGCTATTAATGATAGGAAATTGAAAGTGCTTGTTCCAGACTGTTGGCTTGTGGCAGAAATTCTTCCATATGTTAATCTCTTGGAAATCTCTCACTAATGTTTAAATCAGATTTTAAACACAACAAAATCATACTCATTGAAAAAGTACTAATAATCATTCAATTTTTATAATTATTATGATTAATAATGTTAGCTCTGAACAACTGATGATTAACAAAGAGATAAAAATGGTGAGCCACTGTGTTTTGGTTAAGTTATGCTTTTTCGCCTGAGTGAGGAGGCAGAAGAGTTTAAACACAATGGAATCCTCAGTTTCACACAACATTGGAGAGGCTGCCGTTTGGTGGAGTCAGCATGACAAACTCACACTTATTCTTCACAGTTGATGGATACTTTCCCATCGTCTTCTTTGTCCTTAGCAGTGTGTTCAGTTACCATATACTGAAGGGTTACTGAGCTCACCAGTACAGGGCTCAGATCATAATGGCAGAAAGTCACATCGATAGCACATGGTCCACATTCAGAGTAGCACATGCATTGGGTGTCATGCAACCACTAATGACATGCAACCACATGTCATTAGTGGTTGTCTCCAGGTCCATTCTGGTTACTATTTGCTTGAACACTTCCTGCTATTAAATAGTCACACTACCTCTTCTTTAACTATAATAATTTTGGAAATCCAAGGCTCACAGTTCGACTCTAGGTGATAGCATCCTCTCTAGACCTCTAGCATAGGATTTAACTAATGCTAGAAATTTTACATATAACCCGCATTATACATACAAAGTACCAGGTAAACTGGTGTAAAAAAAGTATAAAATAGAGTACCAACTTGAGGAGAAGGATAAATTGATGTTTTTTTTAGCTTTAGATGCCAGAATATTTGCCCCTGGCTAAATAACTTAGTTGGTTAGAACATCATCCCTGATACACCAAGACAGTGGATTCGATCTTCAGTCAGGGCCCATACAAGAAATAACCAATGAATTCCTAAACAAGTAGAACAAAATTGATTTATCTCTCTTTCTGTTTCTTTCCCTTTCTCTCTCTCTCTAAAAATCAATTATTCTTTAAAAAAGATCCCAGAATTTTTCCAGTCCTTCCTCTGACTTCATCTTATAATACAGTTATAGCTCATAAAGATTAAGAGATTTTTTCCCAGGTCATATGGCCTGTATAATGATAGTCTAATAATAAACTTGTTTCTTCCATCTTTTCTCAGTGCTCTTCCCATTAGACCATGCTGTAAGGGTCTAAAATAGCACTAGGCAGACAAGTTGTTATTTTAATTATAATGCTTTATTATGGCCTTGGAATAATATAGAGTGTATTATTGGTTCATCAGATAAGCATCTCTAATCCAACTATAGATATTCCAAAAGTAAACAGTAGTTCAGCTTCCTCTTATTCTATAATAAGCAAGGTTACATCTTCCTTCTGCATTGCCATACCCGGTAAACAAATGCTGCTTTTTATGGTCCTATATTTGAAGTGTTGCTTTCAGTTGATCCTCAATATTCCTATTGGAGGCTGGATGTGAGGGAGATAGTCTACTTTTCATGATTTCTGTAAATTCATATGCTGAATCATGTGAAATTTCAATGTGAAAAAAGGGAAAAGAACCAGCATAAAAAATAAAAAAATAGACAAAGTTGATCTGTTCATGGTCTTTCAAGTGCTGTTCCCTTCACCACAGTTCACCCCTTGTGGTCACAACAAAAGGGGATTACAACTGGGAGAGTAAATTTGGCTTCTAAAATCTTTGTGAAAGTTTCTCTCTAAGTTTACTTGGGATTTTGCTTGATTCATACCACACAGGGAAGGTCATATAGCCATAAAATTTCCCAGGCTTCTGCCTTCAATCGTTATTGTCATTATTTACGCTATCCCTGGGGCCATAGAAGCTTGCGTGACTGGTTCCCAGGGTGTATAAAACACTGGGCTGGAAAACTTTTGAGTCACTTTCCTTCTGCACCTACAAACTGATAGAAAAAATAATAATAATCACAGACGAACAGATTTGTGAATAGGGATAGGAAAATAAATTAAATTTTGCTAATTTTTAACCATGTACTCTAACACTGGTCAAAACCAGTCATCTGAGCAATTGAAACAAATTAAGCAAACTAGACATTTGTTTCAGACACAGTTTATTTTATTTCAAGGTAAAAGATTTTTGGCATATGTCCTTAAAGCCCTTTAAGATTTGAACATATATTTTTGAGAAATTCAATTATATTGGTAAATATTTTAATGTGCATTACTAGAATAATTTGTTTTTGTTAGAATACTTCATTGTGAAATTTTATAACTTAGAACTTTATTCCATTCTATTAGTCTGCATTCTTCTAAATTACAGATGCAGCCCTGGCTGGTGTAGCTCAGCAGATTGAGTGCGGGCCTGCAAACCAAAGGATCCAGGTTCGATTCCCGTCAGGTCACATGGCTGAGTTGCAGGACAGTTCCCAGCAGGGCATACACGAGAGGCAACCATACATTGATATTTCACTCCTTCTCTCCTTTTCTTCCCCTCTAAAGATAAATAAATAAAATCTTTAAAAAAATAAAATAAATAAAAATAAAAATAAATTACAGATGCAATCTACATGTGAGGCAAGTCGTCGCAATGCATCAGTTTGAATACGAACACCACTGCAAGAATATAGCCATGACTGGTGAAGAGTAAAATATTCAGTGTTGCATCTACATATCTTAGTATTTAGCTTGTTTCATTTTGATATGTAACAGCAATTTTCCACCTTTTTCATCTCATGGTACATATAAACTCATCACTAAAATTCTGTGGTACACCAAAAATACATGTTTAAAAGCTGATCTGACCAAAAATAGGTATAATTTTGATTCATTCACACCAGATGGCTCTTGTTGTGTTGGCTGTTGTCGTTTTTTTTACTTGACAGTCTAAGGGAAAAGCAGTCAGTACCTCTGAATGAATAGCCAGATATCGCATATTTTAACAATTCTGTGGCACACCAGTTGAAAATTGCTGGTATATCTGTATGGCTTGTAAATAAAGATCAATAAATTTAAATTCAAAAGACATGAGTCATTCCAGTTATCACTCTGGTTTTGTCATGACTTAAGACACTAAATTCTTATGTTTATGTCATAAACATAATCAAAAGAAAAACATGTTATCTTTAGACATTTGTCAACCCATTAAACCTCTGAAATTTTTATTTTATTTTATTTTATTTTTTAGATTTTATTTATTTATCTCTAGAGGGGAAGGGAAAGAGAGAGAAGGAGAAACATCAAAGTATGGTAGCCTCTAGTGCTTCCCCTGCTGGGAACTGGCCTGCAGGGAACCGCCCTGCAACCCAGGCATATGCCCTGACTGGGAATCGAACCGCAATTGTCTGGTTCGCAGGCCCGTGCTCAATCCACTGAGCTACACAGCCAGGGCCAACCTCTGAAAATTTTAATAAAAATATCTGAAAATAGTAATAATGATATGAACTTGGGAGGGATAACGTACTCAGTAATTGAATACCATGCAACTCCTGTATTTCCCCATAAACTGATCCAGTCTTGGTAGTGACAGAGAGATGCTTGCTTTTGGCAGGCGTGTTTCTATAGGAAGTGACAGGCCCTGATGGCAAAAGTCAGTAGCCTCACTTTTTTCATGGCCTTATAGTTGACAATTCAGTTTAACAGATCTGACTTCTTCTAATCCTTACAACAACAGTATGTTTTGATGATAAAGGAACAGATTTATTGGTAGCAACAGATGCAAACTCGTGTATTTTGAATCTGTGCTCAGCGTTATTTTCATTGCAGCAGGATGAAAGAGACAGAAATGAGTGAGATTAGAAACGGGAAGATATAGATTGATCAAACCTAATTTTAATGATGTCTTGGTGGCAAGAAAAACAGCACCAGAGGTCCGACCATCAGAGTCAGACCAGACCTCAGTTCAGCAACCTCCGTACTTGAGTTTTGGCTAAGAAAGAATTCAGAGCCAAGACTCAAACTGGAAGAGAAAGTATATTTAAAAAGTCATGAGGATAGAAGTGAACGGGGTCAGGAAAGAACTTTCAGAGGCAAAAGAAGGACCCTTGGAGCTTAGGAGAGAGAAAAGCAAAGGTAATGCACCTGCAGGAGGAGCGCAGGTGTGCTCCCTGGAGGGCGAGCCTGGCTGTGTCCTGTTTTAAGGGTATTTAACTGGAGGAGAGGACCCACATATATTTGTCAGCTTTCCAGCTTTCCTGTTGGGGTCATGGTCTCCACTGATTGCTTGGTGCCAGAGCATCAGGTCATTGTCAACAGATCTGGTCCTGAGGTCAGCCATGGCATCACTTGTCTTGTGTTGCTGCTTTTCTTAGCCTGAAGCAGAAACACAACTGAGGCCTAGATGTCATCCCTAAAGGTTAATGCTTAAGGGAGGGGTCTCGTAAAGGACCACATGGGAGTCACATGAGGGTACTTTTTTGCCCCTTGTTCCTCTTCCAAGCAAGTCTACTACATGACTAGCAATATGCCAGGAGAGGAAAAGTCAGGGGAGGGTCCGAGCCACATGATCAATGATGTGAAAGGTCAGGGAGTCTAAACCACATGACCAGCAATGTGATAAAGGAAGAAAGGTTACCCTGGGGACAAGGTCCTTGTTTCTCAGGTTTGCCTCTTGGTAGGTAATCAGGGCTTTACATTCTGGTGACCTTCTGTACCTGGCCCATTGTCTTTGTCCTGCTTTTGTCTTTCTAACTACCTACCACAAAGTTACCTACTTGAAATTCCATTTTCAACTCATTGTTGTTTGTTTTCCATTGACCTTGCATTCAATGTCTTTTGTAATATATGTATTAATTCTAATATCTTACTTATAAGTTTTTGTATTTTATATGTATATTCTCATATCATTTGAAAATGACTTTTATCAGTTTTCATTTTTCCCCTATAGTTCTGGTTATAAGGTCTAGAAAAATATTGAATTAAGGAGTTTGAAGAGTCATACTACTTTTATTCCTAAATATGATAACTTTTTGCTATATATTATACTACTTGTTTTTTTTTTTTCCTATCACTCAGTATGAATATTTTCTTCTAACCTAGGCTTGTTTAGCTTCTATTGGGTGACAGTCACTGTAAATATAAAACTATAGAGATAATTTGAGGTTCAGTATGATGTTATCTACCTCAGAAGTTTAATTAAATTTGCTTTTGCCAGCCTGTTAGCCTAAGGGCCATAATCACCTTAACCAAGTAAATGATTAAATAATTGGAGTGTAAGTCCTTGTGAAGACTGATTTATTTCTGGCTCTCCCTTGTTCTCATCATCTAGACCTTGAGACCAATGGAAAATTTGTTACCAGAGACTTTAATCCATAGCAAGATTTGTACCTTATTTTTTTTCTCCCAGCCCTATCAGTAGGGAGAATATTTTGTGAATTTTTATATAGTGTAACACTTATTAAAGGCAACTCTTATCAGAACTTCTTTTATATCAGTGTCAGATACTTCACAAGTAGTTGTAGCTTACTGCTACCTAATTAGATAAATGCCGTGGCTTTGCCTGCAAGGCTGCCATTCCTAAGCTCTATTGTGGTGAGACCATGTTTGTGTTTTGTCCCTGGAATAGACCCCCTCTATAACTGACAGATTGAATCTGCATTGGACAACCATCCCAGATTTCAACTTTGAAAGGCTTGGGGAAACAGGATCTAACAAATGGGATGTGGTGGAAGTTGGCTTTTTAACATTTTAAATGTACATCGTTATGTAAATGCACATAGTTAAGTACTAAAAAGCAACATTTTCTCTATTGAGTTCTCAGTGTTCAGAATAGAAACCGGAGCAAATTAAAATTATGTAATGAAGCAAAGATGTTTTTCTCAGCCAGGAAATCATTTGCCTTGTTTTCTTCCCCCATGATGATTCACATCAGAAAGAAAAGATGTAAAACTGTTAATATGAAATTAGCCAATTAGAAACAGAATGTTGGAATCCATCAGTTTATATGTGTTGCTTGCAGTTGCCTTCCTGTTTGTTTTTGAAAGTATTTTGGCCTAGAAAAAGCTGTCGTTTTCTCCCACTTGATTCAATCTTATGTTACTTCTCAAAAAAACAGTAAGAAAGAAAGACGGCTAAATGCCCCATCTTATCTGCATCCTAAGAAGGAATCTCGTCTTAAAGCCTTATCTTTATTCAGGTGATGATATGTCTCCTCTACATATTTCCCATCTGCCATCTTATGCAAATTTGTTTCCCTTATTACTTTTTATAATAGTAAGTAGTCAAATTTCCCTAGTTATCCACAAGCATAGACTGAAATGAGATAAATTATTTTATATACAAATAACTACAGACTTATAAGGTCAATAATGCTTATGTAGGTGACATATGCCCATTTTGTATCATATGCTCCTGCTGGTAGAGATGTGCTTCATTGTCCCTATACTAAAATGTCACTTTACCCCTAAGCGTTTATCACCATTTATTCCTTCTATTAGCTACCCACCCATTTCAGGGTTGAGTCAGTCATTTTTGTAAGGTATTGAATTTAATTCAAGTTGGAAAGAACATTTATCTTCAAACTAAGGAACTAGTGGTGTGGTACTTTCACAAAGGAGATGTATATATATAGCGTCTTGGTATAAATATCTTGTGTCTATCGCAGTCCCCTCTTTCGGGCAATGAGTGTTGTAGAGATCTTGTTCTCTAACATATCACTCAAGGATTAAACACAGTACACTTCATCTAACAATCTCCTTTGGGTATTCTCAAATCTATATAACTGTTGTCTAATACATACCCTAAATTTAGTGTCCAATTGCTCACTGCTTTCTGCACTTGGATGAGTGAATGATTGCTACCTCAAGATCACATAACCTACGTCAAAGTCATCATGTTCCCCTATAAAAACAAACACAATCCAACTTTTATCTTTTATGTTTCTAGCAATTTCACCGATATTAAATTAAAGTTAATAAACTTCATTGGGCATAGCTATATGTAAGGCACAAACCATTCTCTAAGAGAATGTATTATCTATGTCTGTCATCATAAAGCAAACAATTTAAAGTCACAGGGTCACCTTTTCCTCTAATTGATGGGCCTAGAAAATGAAGGCATACAATTTCCATTCTCCAGAGACCTCTGGAATGCAGAATCTCAGAGATTTGTCTTGTCACTGGGCACAGGGTCCTTGAAAAATCCAATTATTTTCAGAGTGTTTACAGTACACATGTAAATGTCCAGGGTCCTTAAGGTGCAATTATAATTATCTGTGAGCACTGGTGATTTTCATACATGGGCAAGATCACAGCTGATGGACAAAGACTCTCCATGATCTTTACTCACCAGTGATCGTAATGTCAGAGAAGAGCTACTGTGCGCTCTCAGACACATAATGGAATTTTCTCTTTTTGTTCAGGGAGAACGCAGTATTTGATAAAAGTAGTGTTTCCTTAACTTACAGGCAGAGATTTAATAGAATTTTCAGTGTCACATATTCAATAAATTTTCCTCTTTTCTTTTACACATAGTAAACAATAATAAGTGAGGTCTTACTATATTCAAGGTTTCTGCCTCTAAGTAAATTTTCCCTCAATTAACATATCCAGTAGTAAATGCGAAACAAAACAAAAATTAAAAAAATAAAAAAAAACACCACCGAAAAGATGTTATACTAGATTATTCTTTTAGGGTTTAATACAATGTGTTGTTAGGTCAAAAGAAACTGCTTGGAAGAAAAGATGGCTACATTTATATACTGAAGAAAATTTCCTAGTTTACTTTTCCGAGTTTCAAATACTTGAACTTCTTTTTTTTTTTGGTTCACCTCTGGTGATCACAATCAGTGAAAAGCGGCAATAATAGCAGAGGCATTTGCACTGCTGCACGTCCTTAAGCGGAATCTCTTGCCAACAAACCCAGCTGCACTGTGATCTTTTTCTGCTGTCTCATTTCACTGCTCAACAGCTTCTTCCTCTCTCTCTATCCTAGCTTGAAAACATATAGTTAGAATTTCAGATCTTATTACATATTTTAGAACGTTTTAAAAATCACACACAATTGCCATGATAGGGAAATTTTGGATGTGCAACAACAGAGAATGAAAAAAAGCATTTTTGTAGCATCAGTTGAATTACTGGCACATTCAAAGCACAAGCAGGGATCCTATTTGCATCAAATCTGTTAGAACAATGATCCCTCTGCCAGACAGAATTAAATGATTGTGCACGCTAAGCAGTTCCATAAGATGTCGCTGCAGAACTAAGACCTCAAAGCACTGATACATAGACCAAGTAAATCTTAAAAATTTTGATACATTTAAAAAAAATCAAGCTTTTTGAGAATCTCAATAAGCTTGTTGACTTTAAAGCCCTTAACTTAAAAACAACATAATTCACTTCCCTCTACTTATGCCTTATTTTGATTTTATCTTTAATGTTTAGACATTTATTTTACAATAGGCAGGGCAATACTTAAGTCTGTTTATTAAGAAAACAGCACTATTTGTTAATTCACTTTTTTCAAGTATTTTTTATTTTTTCCAACATCGTAAAACCAATGATGATAAAGTAGCAAAGCATGCAGAAAGCTTTGCCATTTAGATTTTTCCCCTCTGTACTAATCTCTGTAAAGTTGTTGAGTTATTGTTGAATCACCCCCATTTTAGCAATTAAAATTTGTTCCCAAATTTACACAGAGAAATGACTCAAATTAGGCATTAATTATAGTCATTTTTCTTTCTATGAAACACTTTCAGTGGCACATTAAAGTCACTGAAAAAGATCTTTGTAAGTCTTCTTGTGAATTCATAGATATTCCAAGCAGTTCTTTCCTGAGTATGTCTGTACTAGCCTCTTAATTGTTGAAACTTTCCTTATTCTCCACTGAGTTATGGAGTACCTCATTTCACCATTCCAATGCAGAATGCAATAGACCTACTTTGTGGAATTTCATTACTTTTTTCATAGTTTCTCTTCTATTAACCAGTCTAAGGTTGTTTTACAACAACTCTACTCATCAGGATTCCTGATTGCAAACCAAAGAAATATCCTCTGATTATCTTAAGCACATAAAGAACTCATTGAAAGGACATCAGGGAGATCACAGGAAGATAAAAATGCTGGCTTAGATGGAAATAGCCAGGAAAAAATAAGCCAAGCAGAACAACAGCTTCACAGGACACTGCCACAGGTCCTGGAGACCCTACGCCACTTTTATTGCTGTTCCTCAGGACTCTTTCTCTGCCATCCCTTAGGACTACTAAGCATTCCAGTCATGCTAGATGACCTCTAAAGGACCCCTGCGTTTTCAGTAGCCTCTAAAAATGCCACACCTTGAGCAGAGCCTGTGCTTGGCTATGCTTGGGTAACATGAGAGACCGTGTGTGAAAGCCAATTCTGAATTCCCCAAGGTGATCAGGAGGTAAGCCTGAACCTCTGTCTCTACAGCACACTCCCCAAATTCTTCTCCTGACAAGTTGTAACAAGAAAAAGAAGGCAAAGTGAATAAAGGATTACTTGATATGAGGACAAAGAAATTAAACAGGAATTTTGGACAACTTTATGACTCTTACACTAAATTTCCCATTAAGACATCTACTTGGCAAGAAGGTCTTGAGCAACTGGGGATTCTGAATAAACAAACGCTAAGCCTTAAGAATGTCTCTTGAATGTTTTAGTCCCTCATAGCAAGTGTCCATTATACTATAAAAAGAAAAGGCAACACTGGAATTAATAAAGGTTAGAAGGGGCCTGTGTTTCACCTCTTAGGTTTCTGAAGGCCACTTCAAGTTTTCACACCCCGAGTGTGCGACCAAAGCTACAACTAGTGTGACTGTGTTCAAACTCTGGCTTCTGGGAGGTGGTGTGAAAAGATATTATTCCCTTGGGAAATGTCTGAATAGGCTTCAAATCACTTTATGTCTGAATATGTTTCAAACCACAAGATGGATGAGACAGAGACCCACAATAACAAAGTGGGCTGGGAATAGAAATTTCACACAAATTTTACGTCCTTAAACTCTTCTGGTATGTAATAAATCCTGATCATTTAACTGAAAAGTTTTTGTGGACTTTATTTTATACAGAATTTAACAGTATATTTATTTGTAGATAATTGTTTACAAATATTTTCAAGTTATTAGGAGATTCTATTAGGGACAGACATTATATGCCTACCTAAATTATACAAACCACTTACCATTTTAGACTGTGAGTTCTAACGGTCAAAGTCTTCCATAATCAGACTAGGGAGTTTATGGTACAGATTTACCATCAGTCTTGAGTTTCAGATTAAGAAGTTCTTCTGCCTGTGGGGTTAAAAATGGCTGACTTTTTACTTCAGTTTTAAACTTGTCCACCTATCCTTCCACAGTTTGTACAAAGATGAGCTCAAGATATAAAAATTATTTCAAGTGATTTGTTCAGTCATTAATTTTCTCACTGGAAGAATAGAGAGAGAGAGAAAAAAACTTTGAAGTTGCTTTATTACCAAGATGCTAAATTTACTGCTAACAAGGGAGGAAAAAAAGTAAATAATCATTCCCCAGTTAAAAATGGCAACACAAAAATTCATTGTACATTATACCTTCTTTTTGCCTTTAATTTAAATATCACAAAATTGATAGTTAATCTTTGATTACACAGACCTTTCTCCCATGACAGGAGAGGGGTGTATATTTCTCTACCTTTCAAAAAAATAGAGGGAATGTCAGTGCTACATTGTGTTCTTTAAATATAAGTCTCATATTTTTACAAAGCTATGTTTGAGTCACTCTATTGGTAGTTTCAAGATAGCAAAGAAATGATTGCTTAATGTTTAGTTGGTCAAGATATTCACATTATGCCTTCCTATTCTACTACATACGTCATTCTTGCCACCAAATATAAGCCTTGTATATCTGCTTTCTTAATATATCTTGTCTAAGTTGAAATGAAATATGCCATAGAGGGTTGCTATAGCGTATTTTAAAAAACTGGCCTTCTAATTGTAGGGAAGAACAGAAAAACTAGCAAGTATATGAGTTGAAATTATTAGTGCATGAAGTACAGAGGTAATGCTGATCAGTTGACAGGCCTCCAATTTTGCACCGCTATGGTACATTCTTTGGCAAATTTAATGGAAGAAAGAACCAACCAACCAGAAGCAATCTAACACAAGCAATCAAACAAACTGTCTGTTCAATAGATACTGGTTTCTTAGAAAATGCTAAAAACAATGCCACATGTTAAAGTTTCTGTAAAGTCAGGAGTTAACGTGATTACCTTGCTGTGGGTCACCACATGTTGTCCTTGCCACCATTATTGTTTCCTGCAGAAATAAAATGCCTAAGGGTTACCACAGGCTGATAGACATAGTATGCCAAATTGCACTCTGCATCACACCATCTGCCAAACCAGATTAGGACGCTTCAGCACTGCAGAAAAAAAAAGGCTTCTGTTTCAGATTATCTTAGAGACGATAGGTTTTTCTGATCTCTTCTCTGGAATTATTTTTATGAAACTGATGATAAAGTATACGGGACAGGGCGTGAGTGGTAATGGATTCCTAATTAGGAGAAAAATCCAAAAGCCCAGTCCCGAAGAGCTCACTAAGTTTAACAGAAGAGAATCTAAATTCAGCTAGTAGCATTTGCTCTATTCTCATTTTTAATTAGCATCAAAGAGTTTAATTAGAAGTATAGCATATGAGAATCACAGGGAATGCAACAGCTAGAAGGGACTATGGATTTCTCTGGCACAGTTGCTTCCTTTTTCCCAACAGGTCAGGACAGATGTGGCGAAAAGAGGAGGCTCCCCGGACCGAACAAATGCAGAGCTGAAATGAAAATATGCATGTTTGTAAACTTGTGGAAACATGCACACACACACACAGAGAACATTCATTAGACATGTATTTCTTTTATTCAATTATTGCCCTCTTTCTGTGTATTTTGATGTCCATAGTAAGCAAGGAAAACAAACCACAAAGATCCTTTTTGTGTACTATGTTTTTGCCTTTCCAGAACCTCTCTATATAATATGATGTAACAAAGCCAACTGATTCTCATTTAGTTTTTTATTTATAATAAATATTTTTGAGGAACATCTATGCACAAGAAATTTATATTAGGTAGGAAAGAACATGTGCATGGGTGGAAAGAATGGGGACTTGTATGCCACAAATGGAACTTTTAAACTTATAGAATGTCTAGCCATCTTATTCTGCTTATCACATATTCTGCTTTAAGTGGTGTACCAATTAAACTCAGTTCTACATAATGAGATCAAGCTCCCCCCAATAATTCTGATATGAGAATATTGATTAGTCAGTGTTGTCTTAAGTGAAGCACTAACCTGGGAGGTCAGGAGTTCTGGTCTTCTAGTCTTAGTTCTGCTAGAACATTAGCTGAGTGTAAAAGATCAAATCTCTTAATATCAGTTTCTCTGTTTAAAGATTTAAAAAAATGAATATATATGATATTACAAATTTGTATATATCTAACATTTATTTTTTATTAATTTGTTGTGTTCATATCTACATGAAGCAGGGCAACCAAAGTGATACAGGAATGTAAAGGCTTTAAGAAAGGATTTCTTGACATGATTTGTTAGGATTTTGAGGTTCAAATTCTTTGATCGACTAGTTTCTCTGTCCATATTTCTTATTTGTTTAGTTTGTAACTTTATGCTGAATGGTATGCTCAGGAACAATTTTACATTCAATTTCTAATCTTGGAATTTATTCTATGAAGTTAAGTGATGTCTTGGATGAGAAGGTACCTAACAGAATTGCTTTCATATAATTTTTTTCAAACAAAAAATTAAATATGTTTCCCAGGTGGTCTTTAAAGTAAGTAGAAAGAAGCCAAACTTAAAAGCAATTCCTCATGTATTTCTAACTTATAAAGTAAAGCCAAAGATGTAACTGTCTTTTATAATAAAAAGTAAGGAATTAATTCAACAAAATTTATTGACAATCTGCCATGTACTTGGCACTTACCACTGTAGTAAAGAAAATAATTGTTTTTATCCAAATGCTTTTACTATGACCCAGACATGGCTCTAAATTAACTATATGTATTGACTTAATTAATTCTTGCAGTTCAATGAATCTATGCTGCTTTCAGTAGATGTATATGAAGTGGGAGTAATGAAGGGAATACCCATTCAAATAGCAGATGACTGGGGAAACTTCACTTAATTAATTTGTAAGCAATTCTCTGAAAAATGGGATGTGGGTTTTGGGAGTATTTGGGAAAAATACTGAATCAATAAATTAATCAATGTGTTCCTTTTATAAATAAAGCCATAAACTGCAAATGTTGAATGACTTATCTCATATTCTGCCTCCTAAAGCTTTGGAAACTTAATGCTGTGTTTTTGGTTTAAGATCAAGTAATATTAATAAGAGAAGAAGAAATGTTCACACTGATAAAAAAAGTTTCAGGCCTTAATGCTTTTATTAAAAAGATTGTCAAAAATTTGTTAGATTCATGACAACAAAGAAAGGTCATATAGGAAACTAATGTTTGTTACTTTAGTAACTTCCACGTCCTAGTTTAATGAATAAAAAAGATGTTTTGAAGAATAAAAATAATTTAGAAAAATAGTAATGACTAAAAGATAATAGAGTCATTGAGGAAACCATTATGCTCAGAATAATGTCAAATGATCTATCATTTTTAAAAGAAATACGACCTAAAACAAGTGTATAACTTATACTCACTGAATGCAACTTAAAAATCAAGTAACATTCATTAAAAGCTGAGTTAACGTTACAAAATTTGTGGAAGGGGTAATGGAAAAACATCAGATGAGAGCACAAGATAAATAGAATAAAGAATTTCCTCCATTAATAAATCAATGTAAAATGATAACATAAGCACAAAAATATCAGAGAAAAAGCAACTGAAGAACAGTAGGATACAAAAACATTAAAAATAGGCACATTTTAGCTAGAAATAAAAGAAAATGTATCAAATTCTAAATTTTGTAATCAATTTAAAACTTGTAGAACTAAAACATTTAAATATTTCTAAAGTTATTATGAACACAGTATAGATTAAGTAAATAATGTAAACAATCAAAAAGTAAATAGGCTTTGGCCAGGTAGCTCAATTGATTAGAGAATCATCCCAATATGCCAAGATTCAATCCCTGGTCAGGGCACATACAAGAACCAACCAATGAATGCATAAATAAGTGGAATAACAAATCAATCTCTCTCTTCTCACCCCCCCATAAAATCAATACAAGATAAAATAAAAATAAGTGACTAAATGTGTCATCAGATGCTTGGGTTCCCAGTTTTTTCTGAACCTCAAAAATAGCTATGATGATAATTATGATTCCCAGTAAAATAAAAATTTGTTAAAACTATTAAGTATTGAGAACACACACACACACACACACATATATTAGTCAGCTCTATAACAGAGTACCATAGATGGGGAGGCTTCAACATCAGAAATTAATTTCTCACAGTTCTGAACGCAGAAGGGTCCAAGGTCAAGGTATTGGCAAATTTGGTTTCTGATGAGATCTGTCTTCCTGGCTTGTAGAGAGCTGACTTCTTGCTGTGACTTGTCATGGCCCAAACAGAGCTCTAGCATCTATCTGTTCATATTGAATTAGGCTCTCATCTGTATGACTTCCTTTAACCTTTATTAATTTTTCACAGATTTTTAAAATTTTCAAATACAGTCATATTGGGGATTAGGGCACCAACATAAGAATTTTGAAGGGACACAATTCAGTCAAAAGCAACCGAAATTTGGAATTGCATCACATAACTTGGTATCATGTACCTTGTACCTCCTTTTATTTTATATTTTGCTATTAATCTTTTGATAAATGAGAAAAATCAGTTGTTATTAATTTTACTTGAAAAATGAGCTCTTAGAGTAATGAGCATACATCCAAACCCAAGCTTTCCAGTCAGATTGACCTTTTAAAATTTGATCTTGAACTCTGACCTTATTTTTTAAATACCAAAAAAAAATTTCATAGACACATTATTTTTCTATTGTGTTCTAAGGGAATGCTGAAGTAGATCACCATGATTTATGGTGAGGGGAAAAGCAAACTGTAATGTAACCCAGAAAAAAAAATAATGAGCCTAGAACTTTGGAGGACATACCTACTTGAATATACAGAATAGAAACTTAAATTATTTACCAATTCTAACCAAGTTATCACCTGGCATATTTTTGGGGTGGTTAATTTAGGTGTCAAATATATCTCAGTTTCTACTCTTGCCCTCTTAAAACCAGTTGTTAAAATAGCTGCCAGCATGATCTATTAAAAATGCAAATTAGGTCACATGATTTTTGTTTTAACCTTTCCAATGACTTTTTATAAAGTGTAAACTGTTGAACTTAATTTATGAAGCCCCACATGAACTGGTGTCTGCCTACCTTCATTATCTTATGCCTTATCACTCTTTCTTACTATGTTGAGAAGACCACACTGGCCTTCTACACGTCCTTGACTTCATCATACTCATGTGAATTACACTCTCACTTGAGGACATTTGCAATGAAACCCTTCACCCCTTTTAAGAGATCTTTCTGTCTTTAACTGGTGATTTCTTCTCAGGCCAATTTCAGCTTAAATATTACCTTTCAGAGAAGCATTTGTTGACCAACAAATTAAAAATATCACTCATTCAAACTTTATGACTTTAATTGTCTGCATAAAGGACAACACTTTTTGATGGGTTATTATTCCTGCCTTTATTATCTGTACTTGTCACTTTGGTATGGTAATAGTCCCAGGTCACAATAGGTGATAACAAGAAAGGGTTAATTCTTCATCATATTACATGTATGCTGCTGGAGGCTGGAATCATGTTCCAGACTTATCTATGCCAGTCTGTGACCTCGCTACAGCTTGTTCCACAAGTTACTTCATCCTGAGCCTTAAGGTGAAACCATATTACATATGCAGATATATGTATTTTTAAAACAGAAGGATAAATGTGTGACATTTAGAACTGCTCAGGCACGCTATGTACCATATCTACTCACATGCCATTGTGCAGAACAAACCAGATTGCCCAAACCAGAATCACTGCAATTCCTTCCATGGGGAACATGGGTAAGTCATATGACAGTAAGTGAGAATGTATAATACTCTGAAACAAAAAGACAAATAAAATAATGCAAACATACAATACCAAATGTTTTAGCTCCTTGGAGATTTTTTCCCTCTCTTGGTCATTGTTCTCACTAGCCATATATGACACACAAAGTTGTTTAATAAGTGCACATTTGATAAATAAATAACTAATGCATAAATATTTCTGCATTTCTATTATCCTGTAGCCAATCAACCAACCACTATCCCATTGCCAATTAGCTAAGGATGTATAGTAGTTTCATGTTTTGCTTTGTTGACACAGAATCTTTAGTCCTAAGTGGAGGGTGAAAATGGGTATGGACATCAGATTTCATTACGAGAAATTAGTTAACCTCGTAATTTTACCGTATATTAAATGACAAACATTATGTGATAAGTAAGCCATCATAAATAGGTATTAAAATATACTGTATAAAATGTATTCCATTAACTAGATAATCAGGACTATAGTTAGAGTCATGAATTATCAAGTTCTTACCATGTTTCATACACTGTTCAAAGCAATTTTTTAATATTTCTCAATTTGTCTTTACAACAAATGTTGAAGATATATTAGAAAAAGAAAAAAGATAAATCATGTTAACCAGTTGTATATAACTAACAGTAATATGAAACAAAGCTTTTAACACAGATCTGATTAATTAAAAAGGAGCCCATGTTTGCTATAATATGATTTAATGTCAACTGCCAACCCATAAAGAAATATTTAGTTTACAAAATAAAAAGAAAATGATATATTTAACAAAGATGCCTATTATTTTTAACGGGAAGAAAATGACTAGAAAATATTACCAAGAGTTTAGAATATTTCCTAATTGTGGCCAGCTAGACTTATTCATGAATACAGTGTTTGTTTCTGTAAATATCCTGAAAAATTCTCCCTTGAACCAATCAAAACATCTACAACTTGGCAGTTCTTGTGTCTTCAAGAAAAATTCAATTGCCTCTGAATTGTGCAAATTTGATTAAGTGGAAACTTGAAAGAAAGAAAAAGAGAGAGAGAGGGAGAGAGAGAGAGAAAGGAAGAAGAAAGAAAGGAAGGAAGATAGGAAGGAAGGAAGAAAGGAAGAAGGCAGAATGAAGGGAGGAAGGGAAAAAAGTAAAAACAAAAAAAGAAGGAAATAAACACAAAGTCCTCCTGATTTTTCCAAATCTCATCTCAAGGTAGCAAAAAATAACCAATAAAAACTGAGCTTTATTTGCAGTTTGACTAAAAAATATTTGATATATAGATTATATAAAAATGACAACCAACTCTGTTTTTTGTTAAGTTGTAAAAGAGTCCATGTTGCAAACTGGGTTATTAGCCTATTTTTTTACACCTTTGAATACAGAGAGACAAGCACACAACTTTTTTCTTAATTCCATGTGGCTTAGTTCTATAAATATTAAGCTCAACTCTCTGATTTCTCATTTTAACAACTTCTTTGAATGTAATTTAATAAGTGAAGAGTTCTCCTTACTCTCCTCTCTTGGATTGAAATCTGTATTAAAAGCAAATGTTTTACTGACTGAAATAATGGAGATTTCCTGAAATGAAACCATAGAAATGTGAGTTATTGGGCTTGTGATCAATAAAGGGAATGGGCAACTTTTGAATGAGCCATTAGATATTCTACTAAAAAAGTACTCTGTGATTATGTCAATGGAGAAAGAAATCCATAGTGCAGCTGAGTGGCCGATTGAGTGACACCCTTCATACTTGACAAGTAAAATTACATGGTAATTTTTTGCTAATTGAATATTTAAGAAATTTTATTTTTCAGGTTTTCCAACTATTTTTACATTTACATATGTTTATATGCAAATTGGCACACAATTGTTCTAAAAATGTTAGCATAGCTCTTTAAGGACAACTTAAGTTGTTTCAGAACTATGCTTCCTTTAATATACATGGATAAATGTGAAGGAAAGGGAAAATAGAAACAAATATTTTTGAGTCCATGTTATAGGCTGGGCATTTTCGCATATCCTACATCATTAATCTTCAAAAAAATTCTCATGGGCAGGTATTTTTAGCTTCAGTTTTTCAGACGAGAGAAATGAAGCTCAGAGAAGTAATGCTATGGGAATACAATAACGCTAGTCTAATCAAGTCTACACATTTCCTGTTGACAAGCATTTTGATGGTCTGAGGAGAAATGAGTTGGTAACTGTTTTTAGCCCTTGCTTCAAATTATCTGTGCCATAGCAACCCAGCTCACTGTGAGGTATACACTGATAGAAAACGTGTGTCTTTTCCATGTTTCAGAGAAAATAAATTTTCTAATCTCTCTAGATTGCTGCAAAGATACATTAGCTCCTTTTCACCAAAGAAATAAGGCTCATAAAATAAATATGACAAAGAAACAAACAAGTAAAAAAACATAAACGTGATTTCAGAGTTTTCAAATCAATTGGAAATATTTTTGATAAAACTTTGAGAAGCTGTGAACAGCAGTAACAGAAATGTTTATTACCTTTATAGAGAATTTCCCTGTTATGTCAATCTTAATAGATGATGAAATAAGAAAGTGGAGTAGAGCAGGAAGAATAAGAGACAGTAGCATTTTTGTCATTGCTGAAGTGACATTGTAGTGATGAGCTTCAGCAGGTCTTGGTGTGGAATAAGATACTGAGCAAGACTTTGAAGTCACACCATGCCAGAAATTCTAACATAGCATGCAAAAGTCTAGAAATATGATTTAACAAACAGAATGCCAACTTACTGGTATGTAATTGTGCTATGTATAGAAGCAAGGGAGAGAACTTCTGCAGTGCTCATCACTAGCGCAAAAAAAAGTCTTTTCATTTGTGAGAACAAAGTGGAACAACGTATTCCTCTATCCCCAGAGGTAGAGTAAATGGGAAAACTACAGATGATCCTTTCCATTTTTCCAGGCCTCGAAAATAATAAACAACACTATGAAAATATCCCATTAACACTTGGTTTTGGAGATTTTAGCACAAGGTTATTCTTACCTATCAACATAAACCTTTGGAATGTGAGTCTAACTAGGCTTAGCAGATTAATTATCTTGTATGATATTGCCTACACAGTGATCCTAACATGCTCCCCTTTTGTTCTAGAAATGCTTTTAGAACTTTAAAGACACACAATTGAAAATATGTAACTTATTTTCCATCACTTAGTTAATCTCTCTTTTTTTCAACTATATGAATTTGGTTTCTACCAAAGTTCATTTTAAGTAGCACTTTTATTTATTTATTCATTAAGCACTTGCAACCTGTGACAGAAAATAAAGTAAATAAAAGATTTAATATAAGTCTATGTATTATAAATACAGATGAGAGGGAGAAATGGTGTTCTCCAAGTGTAGGAAGAAGAATCTTTCCCAAAGGGAGTGATTGGGAATGGTATGAGCAAGAAAGTGATATTCGAACTCAACTAAAAAAGAGATAAAATATGATATGGCAACGGCGATGACAAAATTAGAAAAAAAAACATACAGTGTGAGTGTTACAAACATAGACTCATAAAAATAGTGAGGGAAACATACATATTAACCAACCATTGCACTTGAGCTGAAATAAGGGAACAGTGAAAGATGAGACATGTAAGAATTATAGATTTCAAAAAGCCTAAATCCCAATTAAATTCCTAAGATAGTAATCACATAGAATGTAAAGCAGAAAAAAAACATATTTCTATATTTTTGCAATGTCTTTGCAGAAGTTGATTGGTTCATTCTTTCATTCATAACAACAACATTTATAGGTTCTTACGTGGATCAAGTATTGAGATAAACAGAAGAAAGACATGGGTCCTGACAACACAGGGATCCTGGTGAGAAAGATACAAACAATTTCAATGACTGCCAAGTGTTTCCTATAAACAATGCATTGGAAGTCAGATGGACACCATACAGCTGTGAATACAAATCATGGCAGAATCAAGTGGAAAAGGAGCAAGGTGGAAGACCCATCATAAATTTAAGTTATAAGATCAGACATTCAGTCTATTTCAAAAAAAAAAGCAAAATTAAGACATTTCAGTGAAAATTTTTGTGAGAATTCAATGATCAGATTATAGCAAAAGATAACATGTCAAAAGTGATTTTTAAATTTCCCAAGCTAAGAGAGTGTGAATATACTTAGGTTTGGGAAATTTTACAGTTTCTTTTTTTAGGTTATTTGTAGACAAACAGGTAGACAATATCTAAAGTTATAAATTTATATTTGGAAACAAAAAGGGCAGATCAAGAGAAACAGTTTTTATCTACCAGTGTAAAGCTGGTATTTGAGATTGGTGGAGTAGATTAGATATCCACAGAATAAACAATAGAAAAATAAAGAATGATGGCTAAGGATAGACTTAGGAATACACATATTCAGAGGGCAGATATAAGAAACATATTTAGTTAAGGAAAGATAAAAGGAGAGTCAAATGGCAACATTAATTGCTATTTTAATTCAAGTTCAAAGAGAAAGGTTAAGAGGAAGGTAATATATAATCATCAGTAAAAATATGGATAGAGATATGTCAAAGATGTAAAAAGGATTTGGACACTAACTGATCATTGGAAATTTTGAAAAACAGGTTTAGTGAAATAGAAGAAGTAAAAAAACCTCATTGCAAGAGGTTCAGAATAAGTCTATGGTGAGGTTGTAGAGCCAGTAATAGAGTTTTCTCTTTAAAAAATGTTACACTGAAATAAAGAAGTGATATAAGGCAGAAACTTCAGACTAATAATTTAAGTACTCTGGCTGGTGTGGCTCATTGGATTGAGTGCCGGCCTGTAAACCAAAGGGTCACTGGTTTGACACCCAGCTAGGGCACATGCCTGGGTTGCAGCCTAGGTCCCCGGTAGGGGGCGTGCAAGAGGCAATCACACATTGATGTTCCTCGCCCTTTCTGTGTCCCTCCTTTTCCTTCTCTCTGAAAATGATAAAGAAATCTCTTAAAAAATCGAGTAATAGTAGGAGCATTGGTTGAAGAAATATGTCCTTCTTACATATAGAAGATACTTGAACAAATTAATCATTTCTGAGTCAGAAACTAATATAGAAGGAAACACAGATAGAAATTAAACAAGAATATATATTTTTAAAAGCTTGAAGTCCAAATAAAATCTTTGGAATTCTTATCGTGAGAATTGCATTTTCAAGTTTAATGAGAGATTTCTAGAAAAGTGAGAAGGCAGTTGAAATTTCATAAGCAGAAACAAAATTACGAAACGAAAATTTTTATGTTGGCTTAAAATTAGTTAAAACTTAGAACTTAAAAATTACTGTATCGGCTAATTGGGTTGCTTTCTTGGAGAAAAGAAGTCACGTTGGAAAGAATGTTTATAGCAGCCGCTGTGAGCAGTGAAAGGAAGAACAGGAAACCTGCTGGGGTGAACGTGAGGGGTAGGGCATTGACCTGAAGCAAAACAAGATAGTGTTACTAAGGAGGGATTTCCACAACAGAGCTATTCCGAATGGCAACGGGTACAAGATATAAATGTTAAATATGTCAACTTGGGAATGCTAGAACGTGTTGAAAATCACATCATCGACATGGTTGAGAAGATACAGACTGTTCATCAATAAGAGCTTTCAGAGTGGCTAAGGAAACTAGAAAAAAATGGGAACATGTGAGTCCAGTAATTAAAGCATTTAAAAATATCGAGGTCCTTATCCCACACCTCTAGAAAATAAAGATGGCTATTCCCGGTAAAGGTTATTTTGCTTCAGGTACAGCTTGATCACACATTTTGACTAGTCTCCCCAAGGAATCCCAATATACTTTCAACACTGAGATCATGATCCTAGATATAGATATATAATGTAAATGCATGGAAAACATAAAAAAAAGGATAAAACGTTTAAATAAAGCATAAATAATAGGCATAGTAGACAAAATGGTTTAAGAAATTTAGAAAAAAAATTCCAGTTTTTTCAAAACAAAGAAGGACAATTTTCTGAAGGGCCATGTAGAGTACCAAAAGTACCACCTCATTCAGCCTTGCATTTTAAGTAGTCCTGTGTGTGTGTGTGTGTGTGTGTGTGATAACTAAGGCTTTCTCTTGGCTATATAATCCATCAAGTTGCACTGCAGAATAAATTTCCCAGGGACAGGGGTTGAATATTTCTTTGATGACCTCCAATTCCTAGCAAGTTGCAGAAAATCAATAAACATTGGTTTAATGGAACTAAGGCCTCCCATAGTGACTCCACCCAGAAGAATAAAGCTAGTTGTGGGAAGTGAACTGAGATTAGTAGAAAAGACATGCCACTTTCCATGCTACTCATAAAACAAAAGGGAGAAATGGGAAGGAAGAATAGATGGTACAAACAAAACCAAACAGGAAAATGTCAGCTGTAAACTCCAACCTATCAATGATTACCTTATGTATAAATTACTCAAACACTACAGTAAGACTGATTACAATATTGGTTAAAACTCAACCCCAACTATGCACTACCAAAAATGACCTTAAATATAAAGATAGAAATAAGTTAAAAAATATACGCTGGCATAACAAGTGTATCATACTAATGCAAATCAAAAGAAAGCTCAGTTACTCTTATTAACATGAGGAAAAAGTAGAGTTGAAAGCAAAAAACAATTAGGAATAAAGAGTCATTTTATGGTGATAAAGTGATGTAAGATCATCCAGAAACATAACATCATCAAGACAACTTGACAAGTCAAATGCTTATGTGCCTAACAACAGGGCTGCAAAATACATGAAGTAAAAATTGGTAGCACTAAAAGTAGATGTGTACATGCCTTCAATTTTAGTTGTAAACTTCCACACTACTTTTCTAGTGATTAATAGTGCAAGGAGACAGAAAATCAGTTAAAAGGTAGCATCCATAAACAACACTATCAACATATACCCACTTATGGCATTTATAGAACTTTCTACTCAACAACAGCAGATTACACATTTTTTAAAAAATTCACATAACATGTATTCCAAAGTAGACTGTGTTTTGGCTCACAAAACAGACCTCAATAAATCTAAAATAATTTTAAAAATACAGTGTATGTTATCCGATTGCAATATGTCAATTCTTTGCAAACTGATTTATAGATACAATGCAATTTCTATCAAAAAACCAACAGCCTTTGTAGAAATTAATAGCTAAATTGATTCTAAACAAAAGCCATACAAAGACCCTTGAATTGTCAAAACTCTTAAAAGAGAACAAGGTTGGAAGGCCTGTACTCCCTGGTTTCAAAACTTACAAAGCTACGGTAATGAAGAAAGCTTGGTATTATTATAGTGATAATCACACATATTATGAAATAGAAAAAAAGAGCTGAGAAATAGATCTACACATATATGGTAAATTGATTTTTAAAGATTTTATTTATTTAACTTTAGAGGGGAAGGGAAGGAGAGAGGGAGAGAAACATCAATATATGGTTGCCTCTCATGTATCCCCTGCTGGGAACTGGCCTGCAACCCAGTCATGTGCCCTGACTGGGAATGGAACCACAATCCTCTGGTTCACAGGCCCATGCTCAATCCACTGAGCTACACCAGCCAGAGCTGGTAAATTGATTTTTGATAAAAGGTATTAAAGTAACTTAATGGAAAATAGATATTTTTTTCAAAAATTGGTGCTGAAACCTCTGGATCATCACACACAAAAAGTTAACTTCAACCCTTCATGCAGAATAAAATATTAATTCAAAATGTAAAATAGTTTTAAATGTAAGAGCTAAAGTAAAATTCTTTTTAAAAAGCTTTTTTTAAAGTATAAATTTTTAGTGCCTTTTAGCAAAATTTGGCAAAGTTTTCATAAATAGACACCAAAAGCCCAAACTAAAAAAATAATGACTTGAATTTCCTGAAAGTTAAGAATTTTTTCTTTAAATAAACACTATTAACTAAATCAAAAGGTAAACTACAGATTGGGAGAAAGTGCAAAGTATAAATTTGACAAATTTTTTAAAACAAATCTGGAATATGCAGAGTTCACAATGCGATAACAAGACAAAAACGCAATTCAAAGTAGCCAACAATTTAAACAATAAGTTCATCCAAAATGGGGGGCGGTGGGAAAAGTGGATAAAGGTAATCAAAAGAACAAACTTCCATCCTGAGGATGTGATGGACAGCATGATGGTTGTAATTAAGAATACTGTGTATTTAAAAGTTGCTAAGACAGTAGATGTGAAAAGTTCTCATCACACAAAAACAATGTAACTACGTGTGGTGATGAATATTACTGCAGTAATCATTTCATGATATATACATATAGAAAATCACCATTTTGTACTCCTTAAACTAATACAATGTTACATGTAAATATATATCTTGATTTTTAAGAAAATAAAAATAAATAAAAATGTAGAAAATCTATACAATTACACAAAGGAAAAGTACACTTCATCATAATTCATTGGAAATGCACACTACAGCCATACTAAATTTCTACTATACAGTCAATAACATCGCCAAAATTTAAAGGACTGAACGTGACAATTGTTAGGGAGCATGTGGAACAACAAAAAATCTTATGAACTGCCAGAAGGAGTATGAAATGATACATTTTACAAAACCTTAGGCAGTTTTTTAAAAAGTTAAATACACACCTGCTGTATGACATAGTCATTCTACTCCCAGATATTTACTGAAGAGAAATAAAAACATGTCTCTAGAAAGACATTTGCATGAATGTTTTCAGCAGCTTTTATTTGCAATAGGAGCAAAATGCATAAAAAAACACAGTATCTGTCGACAGATGAATGGATAAGCAAATTTGGGTATTTTGTATACAGTATGCAGTAGAATACTATTCAGCAATTTATAGCACTGAACTGACACATGCAATAGACATGAATGAATCTGAAACTAATTATACAGAATGAAAAAAAGATATACAAATATGAATGCTAAACATCATTACTGTATTTTGTAAAATTCTAGAAAAATTGAACTAATCTATAGATAAACAAGCAGAGCAATGAGTCCTGGAAGACCAGAAAGTGTGGAAGGAAGTGGAAAGGAAAAGTGAGAAGGGGAAGCAGTAATCACACAGTGGCATCAGACATTTTCCCAGGGATGCATATGCTTATCATCATAATCGTATACTTTTAATATATGTGATTTGTTGTACTCACGTATGTGTTAATAAAACTGTACAAAGCAGGAAAGAAGAGTATTCTGGATTCATAAGTCTTTGTCAGAATCCTGTATATCACATTCTGAAGGGAATTGACTCCTTAGTTTAGGATCTTTTATACTGCATGGGCTTACAAGGGTGAGGTATGTTCAAAGTTATCTATGTAAATTAATATTCTTTAATTTTTTTCTAGAGATCAAGAAAGGTAAATCGTTTTTAGAGCTATATCTTAAGTATAATCTCCAGATTAGAATTTTCCATTTGTAGCTGACCAGCTCTTGGATAAACATTCTCTCTTAGAAAAATGAACTGTCCCTATATTACAGATTAAATATAACGCACAAACACATGCATATCATATGTACAATACAATATAAATTATACGCATAATTTATAGAGACTGGGGGTTCAGTTCCATATCACCACAAAAAAGTGAATAATGTAGCCCTGGCTGGTGTGGCTCAGTGGTTGAGTGCCGACCTGCAAATCAAAGGATCACTGGTTCCATTCCCAGTTGGGGGACTTGTGGGTTGTGGGCCAGGTCCCCAGTAGGGAGCATGGGAGCAGTAGAGAGGCAACCACACACTGATGTTTCTCTCCCTCTTTTTCTCCCTCTCTCCCCTTCTCTAAAGAGTAAAGAAATAAAATCTTTAAAAAAGAAAATTGAATAATGCAATAAAGTGAGTCCCATTATTGGTTTGGTTTCCCATTACATATCAAAGTTATAGTTACACTATACTGTAATCTATTAAGTGGGCAATACTTTTATGTATAAAAAAAACAATGTACATACCTTAATTACAAAACACTTCATGGCTAAAGTGTAACCATCATCTGAGCCTTCAGTGAGTTGTAATCTTTTTGCTGGTGGAGGGTATTGCCTCAGTGTGGATGGCTGCTGACTTATTGGGGTGGTGGTTGATGAAGATCGCAATGCCTGTAGTGGCAGTTTTTTTTAAATAGGGCAATAATACACTTTGCCTTGTCCATTGACTCTTCCATTTGTAAACAATTTCACTGGAGCATGCAGTGCTGTTTTTACCCACAGTCAATCCTCTCAAACTCTGCCACTTTGTCAACTAAATTTATGTAATATTCTAAGCTCTTTATTCTCATTTCACCAATCTTTACAACATATTCAACAGGAGTAGATTCTACCTCAAGAAAACACTTTGTTTGCTCATTCATAGGAAGCAACGCCTCATCTCTTAATAACTTATCAGATTGCAGCAATTCAGTCACATTTTCAGGCTTCATTTCTAATTCTAGCTGTCTCGCTATATCTACCACATCTGCAGTTACTTTTAGCACTAAAGTCTTGAACCTGTCAAAACCATTCTTGAGGATTGAACTCAACTTCTGTCCAACTCCTATTCATATTGATGTTCAATATATTTCATTTCTTCCCATGCATCACAGAAGTTCTTGATGACATCTAAAATGGTGAATCCTTTCCAGAAGGTTTTTAATTTGTTTTGCCCAGATCCATCAGAAGCGTCACTGTCTGTGGCAGCTGTGTCCTTATGAAAGTGTTTTTTAAATAATAAGACTTTAATGTCAAAATTCCTCCCTACCCATGGGCTGCAAAGTGGTCATTGTGTTAGTAGCCATGAAAGCAACATTAATCTCATTGTGCATCTCCATCAGAGCTCTTGGGTGACCAGCTGCACTGTCAATGAACAGTCATATTTTGAAATAAAATTTTGTTTCTGAGCAGTAGGTCTTAACAGTGAACCTAAAACATTCAATAAACCATGTTGTAAACAGATGTGCTGCTACCCAGGCTTTGTAGTTCCATTTACACAGTGCGGACAAAATAAATTTAGCATAAATTTGAAGGATCCTAGGATTTTCCGAATGATAAAAGAACATTGGCTTCCACTAGCTCTATTAGCCCCTAATAAGAGAGGCAGCCTGTCCTTTAAGGGTTTGAAGCCAGGCCCTGATTCTCTACAGCTATGAAAGTCCAATAGGGCATCTTCTGCCAATATAAGACTGAAATCTA
Source organism: Artibeus jamaicensis (assembly GCF_021234435.1). Taxonomy (NCBI): domain Eukaryota; kingdom Metazoa; phylum Chordata; class Mammalia; order Chiroptera; family Phyllostomidae; genus Artibeus; species Artibeus jamaicensis. The sequence goes on from NW_026521954.1 coordinate 7,633,280, forward strand.
CACTGAAAATCCGTTGTTTACTGTAGCTGCCTTCATTAATTGTCTTAGCTAGATCTTTTAAATACTTTGCTGCAGCTTCAACTAATAAATCATTACTTGACTTTTGGTTTTATGTTACAGACACGGCCTCTTTCCTTAGACTTCATGAACAAGCCTGTGCTGACTTGCAGCTTGTCTTCTGCAGCTTCATCACCTCTGAGCCTTCACAGAATTGAAAAGAGTTAGGGCCAAGTTCTGGGTTGGGATTTGGCTGATGTGAATATTATGGCTAGTTTATTCTTCTATCCAGTACACTAACTTTTTCTTCATATCAGCCATAAGGCTTTTTCACTTTCTAATCATTTATGTGTTCACTGGAGAAGCAGTTTTAATTTCTCCCAAGAACTTTTCTTTTGCACGTAGAAGTTGGCTGACTATTTTGCTGAAGAAGCCTACCTTTTGACCTGTCTTGACTTTGGACATGACCTCCTCATTAAACTTAATGAATGTATTTCTAGCTTTTGATTTAAAATGAGACTTGCAACTCTTCCTTTCACTTGAATACTGAGGAATCTTAACTGGCCTACTTTCAATATTGTTATGTCTAAGGAAATAGGGAAGCTTCAAGAAATGGACAAAGACAGAGGAAGGGCTAGTTAGTGGAATAGCCAGAACGCAGAGAACATTTATCTATTGTTTGCCATCTTATGTGGGCACAGTTTGTGGGGACCCAAAACAATTGCAATAGTGACCTAAAGATCGCTGGTTCCAGATCACCATAACAAACATAACAATGAAAAAGTCAGAGACAGCGTGAGAATGAGCCAAATGTGACACAGAGACACCACGTGAGCAAACACCATAGGAAAAATTGTGTGGACAGACCTGCTGGATACAGGGTTGCCATAGACCATGAATTTGCAAAACCCAGTATCTGCAGACTATAGTCAAGTGCAATAAAAAGGTATGCCTGCAAATTATAAAACAAGATTACTTGTTGCCTAATTTATCTTAGCCTTGTTGTTCAGCTCAGTAAGAATGTAATGCTATCATTTACACTGCTTGTCAAGATCAAAAGAGGACATGCGTATAAAGCATGGGTGCAGAATGAGTATTCAATACCTGTTATTATTTCAAGCGGAATAAACTCTTGTACTACAGCAAGGGAAATCACTTCATGAAATATTCTCTTTCTGACTTTGCCAGTTCTGGGAGTTTCAGCAGTTTTCCTGGGATGGCTGTGGGAGCTCCCATGGGGGCTAATGATAATCAGGACAGGTATATAACGTGACCCCCACCATTCTCCTTTGCTCTGACTTGAGAGAGAATACTGCTTCTAATATATTGTGTTCAAAAGGTGGTAGCAGAGGCCATGTGTTTTTTACAGCTCAGTGGTTTTTAGCCTGACTTCATATTAGAATCAAATGGAAAATTGTTAAATGCCTGTAACTGGGTCCCATCACAAACTATAGAATCGTTGAGGGTATGACCTAGGCATCTGTATTAAAAATTGTGATAAATTCCAATGTCCAGCAAATATTGAACATGTTCAGGTAGCACTTTCTGAAGTTAAGAACTTTGCTATAATATTTTACTAAGTAAATACTCAGATACTTCTATGTATTAAAAATTTATTCCAGGAAAAGGAACAGAGGTACATACTATATACATAATTTATATATACTATATTAACATTATACTACGATACACTATATATACAATGTAAAAACTTAGTCAAATAATAAGTTATACTATTTTTACAATTTTTGAATCATCTTCCTGACATATTCTTTTCACTTTTGACTCTGTAAGTTATCTTTGTTATACAAAGTTAACAACAGCACTAATTGGTGTGGCTCAGTTAGTTGGGCATCATCCCATGAAGCAAAAGGTCACTGGTTCAATTCCCAGTCAGGGCACATGCCTGGGTTGGAGGTTCTGTCCCTAGTCAGGGCAGGTTTGAGGGGCAACCCATCAATGTTCTTCTCTCATATTGATGTTTCTCTCCTCCATTTCTTCCTTCTTGATCCTCTTTCTAAAATTAATAAATTAATTTTTAAAAAGTTAACAGATATAGAATACTAATAACTTTTTGTGTGCTTTAAATGACTCATTGAATTTATTAAACTGTGCTTACTGTGAATACATGAAACCTCAAACTAAAATTAAATCAAAAGGAGTTAAACCTGGAGACTGGCAGCAGATGCTAACTATTCCACTTAATTGTCTAACAGCATATGCAGAGAGACAATCTCCAAGGCAACTGAGACATAAAACCACAGAAAGATTTGATTTTGTTGATTGAAGCAACGGTGAAGAAATTACACACTAAAAACCAAATAAACAAAAAGAGATAAGAGAAAAAGAAGTCATTCAAAATTAAGGTAGGTTAGTTTAAGGGATGGTAAACATGATCTCTAGAAATTACCATTTGTGTGCTGAGGTTTAAAGCCCAGATAAGTGCTAATATATGCAGTGGATAAATAGACTCAGCTTGACCCAGGACAGCAAGAACACACACATATATGCATACTCATGCTCCCTTATGTATATGGACAACGCTTCTGCTACTCACTCTAAAAACTGCACAAGAAACTGTGGTATAAAGACACTGTCCATTGTTCACAAGGCATAAAGGGACCCAGGCTCGGGTCTCAGTGAGGTGAGTGATGGCTTTTGACAGTTAGGAATACCATGAATTTCCCCCATTAAGACCTAAAAACAAGCAAATTACTATTAAAAAATTCTTTTTGCTCGATCAACAGCCCAAGCATAAGAAAAAAGTAAGATTCAGTTAATTTATACAATGAATAATTGCCAAGGAAACTGTATTCCGAGAAACTATGTTTACTTTACTCTGAGAGGAAGTGTACTGCTTTAAATTCAACCTCTCAAGATACCTGTTGATGAAAAATCATTATTAAAGATTTTGTCAGCAATTTTCTATAATTTCCCTTCACTTTATCCTTGCCTTGATAGTCTGAGCCACCCCTTAATTTCTTAATACCATGACGATACACACTGACAAACTCAGGCATTGTACATGTTTTTGCTGGATAAGTAATCATTGGCAAACCTTGTTCCTTGAAATTAACAAGTATTTATTGAGCTCCTAATTCTAAAAGTTAATTTGGATTGCATGCAGCTAGGTAATTATCTGGCTTCATTCATTCCTCTGTGCTCAGCTTTTGGTCATTTCACAATATTCGTTTCAGAAGGTTAACTGGATGACCTGAGTCACAGAGGCTGCTGGGTGGCATGCCCTCTCAGACAGCAGTCTCACACAGTCTCATTTATACGATGTTAAAATGTTCCAAGAGAATCAAGTCCAACTGCCCTTCAAGTCGATGCAAGCTTCACAATCGCCAATTTCCCATTGGCTAAGGCTAGTCATGTGGGCAGTGCAGATTCAAGGAGACTCCACTCTTGAGGAAAGAAGAAAATTGTGATAATTTTGGCCATCTCTCACAGTGTCCCTTATAGCAATAATCATTCACATTTCTTCTATTAGCGAACTATATTCATTCTATCCCAAGAGTCTGAAAATTCTCATCCAAGCTTGGAGTCTAGGATCAATCAATATTCATCAAGTCCTGATGTAGCTCCTTTTATCCTGGGAAATTTATTTGTTTCCCTATCTGAATAGATTGCCAGCTCTCCCATCCCAGGTACTTCTGACCTTTTTATTCATTTATTGTTCATTGGCCAAGGTACATTTTAGTTATTTGAGTGCTTACTTTCATTATAGCATGGGTACAAGGGCAGAGCCAGTACTTTTTATATTTCGGCCTACCTAATCTCAATTTGCTTTTTTGTAGTTACGTTCTATAAGCATTTTTTAAATTGTTAAATGAAGAAATAGTTGTAAAATGAATGATAAAAGTTGATAGCCTGCCCGATGTTGCAAAAAGTGTTTTTTATAAGATCTGAAGTAGCCTATATTTTGTAAGAGTAATATCCAAAACTCAGCTTTCATAGAATCACGAAGAAATTAAAGCTCAACATGACAATATCTGAATGAATCTTGTATCAACATATATCATGCCATTTTTACTTTGGCACTGCACAACTCAGAAATTATTCATAAACTCATAAGCACTAGAGGAAGGAATTGGTCAATTCAGAAAATATCAGAGGTCCCACCTATAACTTCTGATTTTGAAAGATTCTATGTTATAGTGATATTTTTATTCAAATTATTTTTTTGCCATCAGCTTTTACATGAAGTCTAAAAACAAATGCAAATGGGTAACACAGTAAGTCATTTTTATCTTTACATCCCTGCCATTTTAAACCAAAAGAGTAAGAAAAACTTAGGCTTATTTAAAAATATAAAAAGATTCAGAATTAAAAAAAACTCTGCATAAGTATTTTTAATATAGAGTATTAGTGGGCCTATCTTGTATATCAGTGCATATTTCCTTTATTACCACTGTTTTATCTTCATAGGAGCACCTTTCTAAGTGGGTACATTTGCATTTCTCTGTTTCCACATTACTATTTTATCTTGATATATATATATATATATATATACACACACACACACATATATATGTGACTGAATATAAACCTGTTAAGATACCTATGGATATATTATTTGTGTGTGCACTTGTTTATTAGTTAGGGAGTGTTTTTCAGGGGATTGTGGATAACTTCAGAAGATCACATTATCTGTAGGAACATTTTACATTTTTATGACTATAGTGTACTTTGTATCATGTGTCTACTTATGATGGGAACATACCATTGGGCATGTCTAGGCCCTCCATATCTGCCTTCTAAGCAGTTGAGACATCTGGTTGTCAGAAAATCGTCAACAGTTTTATTTATTTATTTCTAAAGTGTTAAGGTAAGTAGTGGGAAACCAATTTTAGAGACCATCAGATTTCTGTTCTTATTATTTTTTTCATTTTTCACCAGTCTCGAGTGAACAATTTGCCAGATTTCAGTGAATTCGCACTTAACATGAAATAGTTGTGTGTGTGTGCTTGCCTGTATTGAATACTTGAACCACCGCTATGTTCGTTCTTTTCTGCCCACAGTTGAAAACTAAGCTATTCCTTTTTCTGCTTCAAATAGTTGCAAAACGCTAAAGAACATTACTTTATAATTTCTATTATTTATCTATTAATACATTGAAATATTGCCCCTCTTAAGACACCCTGCCACTAGTTTCTTCTTAAAGGAATATTTTAAAGCATTTTTAGATTCACTGAAAAACTGAGAGGAAGGTACAGAGATATCCAATACACTCCCTGCTCCACCCATGCTCAGTCTCTTTGATTTTCAAATTCCCCAAGTAGAGTGGTACATTTGTTACCATTAATAACCTTTGTGAACAGATTACTAATATTTTTTTATATTTATGTTTTGAACTTCTTCACACTTAGCGAAGTAGGGCTTTCCCATTTCTACCCTTACTTGTCAATTTATGCCAACCTTTCCACAAAGGTAAGCCATAAGGCACTCAAAATATTTACATCAATGAATTGTTAGTAAATATTTATTAAAACTTACTAAGAAGTCTATGCTTCAAAATAGCTAATTAGAATACATAGCTGTAGATGAAGATAGAGGATTTGTTGCTAAGACATAAGTGTATTGAATTAATTCAAAATTGGTAGCACACTTTGACCTTCTTCCTGATACTTTTTAGAGAACATTTGAGAAAACACAGTCTATTTCTTTCCTTTGTACATTCCCCTGCTTCTCAGGTTCTATTTTATTTATTCCACTAGATTTCTTTAAAACGCAGTTAATTTACACATCAAACAGCATGACCTAACTCTCAGGGGTTGTTTACCCACCACGTCTTTTGTTCATCTCCCTTAATGTACTATCACAACCGGCTTTTATTTAGCACAGCAAGCAACATTTCCAATGCTGGAAAGAGAAAATAACAAAAGAGCAAACAGAATCAACATATATGTCTTCTTAACTTAGGTATCACCAAGTATTTTGTCTAATGATTATAAAAGGTTCCTCTGAATAAAAATGCATATTCAAGATACAGTATTCCATTTCATTTTAAGGAATATGATTTAGGTAAAAAATAGTCTAGGAAGAAAAGACTATTTTCTACTTTTGTCCTAGTTTCTAAACACTATAAATATTTTCAGGTTGACATAGGTTGGGATTTTAAGAATTACCTTGAGAAATGTCTCAGCCCCTATACTATTAGAGCAAGCGAGACAAGAGGGCATCGTTAATTCTATCTACAATGAGACTTGTTTGTGTTTGGGAACAAAACAGGAGACTGGTTCTCTAAAAATAATTAAAAAATGTGTTTAAAAATCATAGCCAAACAAATACTCATTTCTTATTTTAGTAATAGTCATTGAAATAAACTTGAACTATTTTATTAAATTGTACTTGTCGATAGAAAAATCTTATAAATCATAAAAGAAATACAAATACTGCTACAAGTGCTTTCTCTCTGTTTTTTAAATTGGCCTTTGCTAAAATTAGTCATACGTTTCCTTCCTGACTTGAGAACTTTCCTTAATGCAGTGGTACCATTTTTTTCATCACGTCATCTATTTACACAGAGCCCATTAAAATGTTTATTTTATTAGCAATTCTCAGCCATGAAAATACTATCACAAGGCCTCTTAAAAGAATCTGTACATATTCTGGGTGATTGTGTATCGAATACTTCCCCTCATATGTACCCTTGACACAATTTCAACTGCAACTATAACTTAAAGTGTTAGGTAGAATCCTGCAGTGTTTCATATTCCTGATCATAATCCTGGAGACCTTGGACATGGTAGTATATCACTTCCATAATTATGTTATATGGAACAGCTGACCTTCAACTTGAGCCATAATCAGAGAACATAAGCAGAGATCTCACCTGAGGCATAACTTTTGACCTACATAACTGTTATATAATAAATGGGAGTGAATGGGAGTTGTTAGGTTTTGGTAATTTGTTGCCTAGCAATAGAAAACTAATATAGTCTAATTTGATTATTTTCAAAATTTGGGGGGAGTTCCTACTTTCCCAATGAAATCTTGTACAAAGTTAGTAACTAAAGCTTGAGTAAGCGGAATTTCTTAGATGGGCCAACTCTTCTCGGTCAACACAGACCCACAGTTTATTCCACCAGTGGCCCATCGCTGAACCTCAGGAATCTTCAGAAGCCTGATAAAGCTCTTGATACTGGATGAGTGTTATCTGAGTATTCAATACTAGAGCCAAATAGTAAGGCTTTTCAACCTAAAAGTTTATTTTGTCTGTTCTGGTTTGACAGCAGTTAGTACCAATTAGCCACTTGGATTTACAAAGTCTAGACATAGTTTTTATCTATGTCTTAATAAGTTTCTCCTGTACCTCCTAATTCTGGCAACCATTCTTTGTACTGCTTTATAATCTAAGCAGAAAATAACCTACTGCTACCTCTAAACCTCCTTGTGGCTCCAACTGAAGGAAAATAGAGGAGAAAACACATGATAGCATACATCCCACATGGAATAATTTCCTGGCAAGCTGCAAGCATGCAAGACTGCAACCTTCCCATGCACTTTTGAAGTCCGTGAACTTTTTCATGAGTGAATTGTATCATTAAAAAGAAAAAAAAACAACAGGTATATTTTAGCACTGAAACTAACTATTTGAACAATGGATCCTCAAGAAAACAAATAGATTTCTTGAGAAGGTAAACAATTCTTCAGCTCATTTTCAGTTTAGAAACTCAGCATGCCTTTTAGATGGTATTCTTGGAAATGTCTGACTAGAATGATTTAGTTTTACAATGATTATTGGGTCAGTTATATAGATTTGAAATTTATTCACAAGTACTTTGTAAGCTAAACTTGTACATGTGAAATTTCTCTTTCCATGCACAGCCCATTTCTCTTTTGTCTTTCCACTACTAGGTGTTTGTGGAGATTCTCAAACAGAAGTTCCAAGGGACAGATAATGAACCAAATCCATTTTGGGAGCTATTTTCCGTATGACAGAGAATTCCTGAGTAGCTAAACAATGCAGGGCTTATTTGGGCAAAAGCATAGGTAGCACCTCCTTGTGAATGGTCTTGTGTTTGAGAATTTTTAGTAGAGTTTCAAGGAGCTGTTACTCATTTGTTTAGATTATTGTAATTATAATAACACTTTCAGCATGAGTAATATCCCCGAAGAGATGATAATTTCATACCCTCTTAATTATTTTATTTAATTTTATTTATTTTTTTAAGATTTTATTTATTTATCTTTTAGAGGAGAAGGGAAGGGGAGGGGGAGAGAAATATCAGTGTATGGTTGCCTCTTGTGTGTCCCGTGCTGGGAACTGGCCTGCAACCCAGGCATGTGCCCTGACTGGGAATCGAACCTCGATCATTTGGTTCGTAGGCCTGAGCTCAATCTACTGAGCTATACCAGCCAGCCCCCCTCTTAATAATTTTAGATGAAGATTGATTAAATATCATGTCCCTGTTTGGTTTGGTCGGGAAAATTGATGAAAAACACTTTAAATGATCAAAACAGACTAGTGAATGTCCTGTGTAGTGCACCTGTCTGGGTTAGTTGATTCTATGTATCTGATTTTGTCTTTGAATTTGACAACTTTGTAAGTTGTAGGGAAACAACAACGACAACAAAAGCACTGACAACAATGCCAATGATATTTGTCCATAGAAATTGGAACATGTATCATCCAGTGAATGTAGTTGATCACTGCTCTGTGGATATTGACCAGTTTGGTATATATTTGCAAATTCATCTCAGCATTCCTGATCACCTATATACTTGTTATTTGAATTCGTCTTTGACTCAGTTTTAACATCTTATTTTTTATTAATTAATGAATGTAGTGGTTCTCTACTGCTGCATAATAATCACCATAAACATAGCACAAAGACCACAAATGAATTATTTCACAGTATTTCTGTGTCAGTAGTCTGGCCATGCTTAGCTAAGTCCTCTGTTCAGGTAGGTGGTCAGGGTATGTACTCTGGCTGTGATCTTATCGGAGGCCTGCGGTCTTTCTCCAAGCTCACTGGGTGTTGGAAGAATTCCATTTCTTTGCACTGTAGAACTAATACTATCAGCCCATAGATCTCCCTCTGGTCCCTCTCACATGCCTCTCTCTACAACTTGGCAGAGTACTTCTTCAAGGTCAGCAAGACAGAGTCCGTGCTGCTTCTACTCCCTCTGACTTCCTCTGTCTCAGAACTTGAGACCTGCTTTTAAAAGGTTCATCCAATGTGGTCAGGCCTACCCAGGGTATGGGAGTCAGAATGAGGAGCTACAATATGCACCTAATCTCAGTTCCAGGAATAGAAAAAAGAAAGAACAGGAAAAACACTATATTAAGAGGTGATGGCTAAAAATTCTACAAAATTGTTGAATGTACCAAAACTCATATATAGACAATCCTGTGAATTGCAAGTAAGAAAAAAGTAGGAAAAGTGCATTATTTTATATAATTCTTCATTATTGTGAAACTTCAGAACACCAAAGAATATGATTTCAAAAGCAGTCAGGGAATGACAAATGGACTTATAACAACTTATCTATGTATTAAAAAAAATGGAAGTTAGGAAATAGTGCACTAATGTCCCTAAAGAGTCAAAATAAATTTCTGGTGAACTAACTTTACACCAAGCAAAATAACCCTTAAAAATGAGAGTTATATAAACATTCATGCAAACCTTGGCCGACAAAAGTTAACCTCAATAAATAAATGGTCACTGATAGAAATTCTGAAGGAAGTATTTCAAACAGAAGGACAACGATTCCCTGATGTTCACTGAATCGCACAAGGTAAGTGCAGATAAAAATAATGGTAAATAATCAAGTAAATCTCAACCAATTGACAATATAACAATTCTAAATGTCTAATTTGGCTTGTGATTAGGTAAAAGTAAGCTAGTATTAGTATACTGAACATCAAAAACTATGAGCAGGATAAGACTTGCTATAACTTAAGTTTATTGTAGATCCTTGTACTCTTAGAGAGGGCAGTAGAAATCATAAATATCTTTAGAATGTAAGTATGCTTCTTAAAGTAACAAGAGTAACAACACTTAAGATGGATATAGTGCATATAGCTTCCAAAAAAGTAAAAGGGGAACAATAGAATAAGAAAGAAAGTTAAAAACATCAATTCGGTCTACAAAATGTCATGAAAGAAAGAAAAGAAACCACGGAGCATCAGGAATAGAGCTGGCCGTGAGGCAAAGAGATGTTTGTGGAAGCACAGAGGGCACAGGGTAGGCACTGATAATCCATAATCGTGACGATAAAATTCTAATAACAGAAAACATACACACGGTGTTGGATATAGAGGATGAGAATATATTCAATTGTTTACTTAAATGAAGAGCAGTTAAGGACACAGGTGTTTGATGTGGACAATACCATGATCTAATGGACCAGAGTCTAGCTTGGGTCTACTCCCAGTTCAGCTGTGAATCTGGCAGAATTTAAGCAAATTGCAGGAGAGTAGGATTTAAAAAATACTTACTTGCTCCTTGTCCATATCTTTCCTTTCCAGCCCATGGTCTTTTATTGCATCTTGAAAAACACTAAAAGTCTGCTCTCAAATGTTATTAATCTTTCTTGAAAAAAATACTATGATGCATAGAGTACGCATATAGATAGTGTATAGAACAAATAAGAGCATATGTAGTAAGGAGAAAGGCATATCAAAAAGTGGGTGTTCATCAGTTTATAATTGTGGGTACCAGAGTCTCTGATAAATGTGTTAAAATATAATGATAGGTTGTACATGACTGTGTGCCCTCATCCTAATGGTTAGCTCATGATTGGACAGCATCAATCCCTATTTTCAGATGCACAAGGAAAATGATGATATTTCTTGCATGAGCAATTTTGTGCCTCATTGCTCTCAATTGCATGCTTAATTCTTACTCTTTGAAAGCATACACCATCTTAGGAATAAAGGAGGTTAATATATGAGATCTTGCAGAAATACAAAAAAATTGGAAGAAGAGAAAATATCTGATGCTTGAAGGAGTAAACTCATTTAAAAACACAAGTTCATGCATTGAAATTAAGTACAAGCATAGCCTATAGGCTATTCAAAAGAATTTCATTACACAAAAGAGTAGTTCAAATCAGTAACAAACTGCCAAAGTCAATAATAAGGGAAAGTGGTGTAAATCAGCTCAAGAGGGAACTAAATCAATTCTCAAAATAAAAGAAACCAGGGCTACTGCCTTGATTCCTATGTCAGAAAAAAATATCTAAATTAACTTCTTTAGGTTATCATTTAATTTAAAAAATCCTTATTAGAGGTAATGAGATTAATAACCATGTAGGCATTTATTTTAAGTTATTGTATTTGCTAAATAACACTATAGTTTTCTTTTTACTTAACCTAAGTTCTCTGAAGTAAGAGTCTCAGGCAATTTTTCATTATTTTATTCCCATGCCTAGGATAATGCCTAGCAAAGAGCAGGACCTCAGTTAGTAGTTACTAAGTGAAATAATGAAGAAATGAAGAAAAATGCTCACTCATAGCATATGAGCTATTTTACCAAAATATTACCTGATTAAGTCTACTTGGAGCAACTTTAGCTCACAACAGCAAGGCCCGTGTATTACTGTTCCAACAACATCACAACCAGGGCACCATGGCACCAAACACACCTTTCCCTTAGAGCCATGACCTTGATTTCTGGTATGTCAGTCTGGTTTCCCTCTCCCCTTCATGTTTCTCCAATAGTCACTCACTTAAAGCATTCTTTTCTTCTCTAAAGGAATTAAAGCTAGTGATTTTTTTGGTTGCCTGCCACATCTTTTAGTGAGTATATGAAGTACATAAGCAGGTATTAAATGCCATGCTTCCACTGATAGTATTGAGTACAAGCATAGCGTATAGGCTATTCAATAATAATAATCTTTCATAAACTTCTCATTTGCCACTTGAGCACTTGAGAGAAAAAAGTACAGTAAATATTATGGGCCCTTTTAAAAATCAGACCATAATGAGGACCTGCAAGTATGCATATTCCCTGGCTTCTTCCTCTATAATTTATTTTTAAAATAAAGTGGGTTTTATTTCATATCAAGGGGGATTTGAAGTCTTGGTTTGGGGGAATTTTGGTAGGTACAAAGAAAACTGGGAATCTGTCCATAAAATATTTTTGCAAACCACTTCCAGTGTCTCAAGCAACCAAGATTTCTTTTTATAGAAATTATTTAATTACTTGAACTGGGGCAGTTGGTTGCAAGGGGACATTTATTTTCCTAAAGATACTACCTAACTATTTGTCTGTGACTATGGATCCAAACTCCAGACCGAGAAATGCAGTCTCAACTGGAGGAGATAAGCTATACACAAAATAAAATTGCAAGTTTTACAAACTCTAAAGTTATTAAATCCAATAGGACTAAATTTATCAAAAAATGGTTCTAATCTAGTGTTTTGCATTTAATATGCAGGACTAAGCACTTGAGAATGCACAAAAACCTGTGGCTGGAAAATCCTGTGGATGTAGTGGTGTCCGGAGGAACTGCTGGTCTCTTGAAAGCAGGGCAAGAGCCAAACAAGTGGCATTGTCCCCTCTCTGACCCCATACCCCGAATATAGCACCACAGCATGGCAAAGTGGGTCACCTTGCCCTGGCAAATATCTAAAGCTCCACCCCTTACAGCATAACAAGTATGCCTAGACAAAGAAATATGGCCCAAATGAAAGAACAGATCAAAATGTCAGAAAAAGAACTAAGTTACTAGGAGATAGGCCACATATCAGATGCTAAGTTCAAAACACTGGTAATCAGGATGCTCAAAGAAATGACAGTATGGTGGCAAAATAAAGAAAGAAGTGAATGCTGTGCAAAGTGAAATAAAGAATAATATACAGGGAACTAACAGTGAAGGGAAGAAAACTGGGATTCAAATCAACAATTTGGACCAGAAGGAAGAAATAAACATTTAACTGGAACAGAATGAATAAGCAAGAATTCTAAAAAATGAAAAGAGGCTTCGGAATCTCAGGGACAACTTTAAATGTTCCAACTTCTGAATCATAGGGCTGCCAGAAAGAGAAGAGGAAGAGCAAGAAATGGAAAACTTATTTGAAAAAAAATTATGAAAGAAACTTCCTCCACCTGGTGAAGGAAATAGACATACACATCCAGGAAGCTCAGAGAATTCCAAACAAGTTGGACCCCAAGAAGAACACTCCAAGACACATCATAATTAAATTACCTTAGATTAACGATAAGGAGAGAATCTTAAAAGCAGCAAGAGAAATTACCTACAAAGGAGTTCCCATAAGAAATCAGCTGATTTCTCAAAAGAAACCTTGCAGGCAAGAAAGGGCTGAAAAGAAATATTCAAAGTCATGAAAATAACGGACCTGAATCCAAGATGACTCTTTCCAGCAAAGCTATCATTTAGATTGGAAGGGTAAATAAAGTGCTTCACAAAGTAAAGTTAAAGTTCATCACTGCCAAGCCCTTATTTTATGAAATGTTGAAGGGACTTATCTAAGAAAAAGAAGATCAAAACTACAAAGAATAAAATGACAATAAACTCACAACTATCAACCACTGAACCTAAAAACAAAGCAAAAACAAAAACAAACTAAGCAAACAACTAGAAGAGGAACAGAATCACAAAAATGGAGATCATATGGAGGGTTATCAGTGGGGAGGGTGTGGGGGGAGACTGAAGGGAAAGATATAGGAAATAAGAAGCATAATTTGTAGGCATAAAATAGACATGGGGAGATTAAGAATATTATTGCAAATGGGGAAGCCAAAGAATTTATATGTACAACCCATAGACATGAACTAAGCAGGGGGGATGCTGAAGGGAATGGGGGTACCAGGTGGAGGGGGTTTAAGGGGAGAAAAAAATGTGACAATGCTAATAGCATAATTAGTAAAATATACTTTAAAAAAAGACATTGAACAATGAATATGATCTCTAAAATTTTCCCTGACCCTTGTCACAATAGGAAAAACCAAATAGAAGCCATCCAAACATTCCCCTTTTTATGGTTTATCTTTATGGGAATAGTAAGTCAAAATAGAATCTATACCACTTTCGATAGAATGCAGAGGATACCACTATATAAAAACTTTGAATAATCAAATATGGTTGTATTCTTTTCCTCTGGCCAGTGAAAAATATTTGATGGCTCTTGGAGAGTAACCGTGCATTACCATAAATTTGATAAGATAACACTGTCCATCAATTCCCTGGTAGCTGGCATAAAGAAACTTATCTGGGAAATATGTTTTTATTTCTTTGTTTTTGTTTCCCAATGCATTTAATAGGAAATATTGGAAATAATTCTCTTTCACTGGGAAGGGATGGCTTTACCTTTTTATTTGAAGCAATGGAAAATTTACTGCTCTTCATCATAATGAAATTTGCAGAGACCTCAGTTACATGGATACCCTTATAGGAAGAAGGACCCAGTATCTTAGATATCTCAGACACATGAATTCTTGAGAATGGAAAATTAATTCATAAAAATTTAGATGAGAGAACTATTGTCAAATTTTCTAGGAGTCTAGAGGTCTCTCAGCTTTTTCTTTAAGTAAAAGACAAATTGCTGCACTTTGCTCCACCCATCACAAATAAGAGGTTTTGTGGGCATCTTAGGATTTTGTATATAACATGCAGCACATTTTGATGAAGTTCTCTGACTTATGTATCAGATACTGATATATGAGGTATCAATTTTGAATAAAGATGAGGGAAGAAAAGGCTCTGTAGCAGGTCCAGTCTGTGATGTAAGCTGTTTTGCCCTTGTACTTAATGGCAGAAAAAACAGGCATGAAGAACCTTTGGCAGATAAGGATGCTGTATGGAGCCACTCTGAAACCCCACTGGGAAAATCACAGGACATGGTTGTAGAATGTGAGAGCAAAGCCATGTCCTTTTCTGCCAATAACTATCTTTATCTAGAAGTAGCCCAGGACTTATAGCTGTGCTGTGACAGAAGTTCAATGTAGGACACAGAGTACGTTGATATTTGCACAGCCCATCAGAAACTGCTTGGCATATGATGCATAAAATCATTAATTGGGCTTATGCTACAGCAGTCCATTAGTTAAAGGAAACAGTTTTCTATGACACCAGGCTTAAGCAGGTCAAAAAGACACAATGGAGATTCATTAGTCTGCACCTCAGACTGCTTTAAGTAATTAGTCCTGATATTTTGCAATCTCCTTCTAAATTGAATCCAACAGCTTCCTTCTTTTAACAGAAAATAAAAAAAAACATGAAGTTACAGATGCTTCTGCACGGTGTACATTCAAGGAGAGAAATTTTCCCTGAAGGTAAAACTTAAACACAGAACATCTTGTTTTTCACTTTGCTTGGAAGCAAAGATGGCCTGAGAAATGGATTTATAGTACCTCGTGGGCAATGGTTAAAAGACTGCATAGCTATTCGGTGGCTTATTTAAAATAAACATAATGGATTGGCAGTGATGAAGTCTGGAAAAGAGATATATAGATGGACTACTGGCAATAGGCAGCAATCAAAATCGTCTACTTTTAGTACTCAGTTAGACAAGATAAACAATCCTCTCTACACCCATGTCTTTTACCCATCTGCCTTTTCTGGTGCTTGCTCAATAAACCTATGTACAAAGTGACCATAGCTACACGGTTAGTTGGTAAGCATGATTTCAAGAAGATGCATTTTACTCAACCAAGACTAGTCTATTTACTACCTTTGTTGAGTCCCAAACTTGCAAATGACAGAGAGCAATATGCAGTTCCTCATTTTGCATCACTATTCAGGAAAACCTGTTAACCACTTTGCAAAGAATGGTTACATTGTACTATTTTAGTCAGAGAAAAAGCAACCATTCAGTTTCTTGTGAATAAATAATACATTTATATGTTTTTATTTCCATGCCCTAAATAATTCTGCTAGTATTATCATATATAGAACTATAGATTATTTCATTCATTACCATGCTAACCCTGCATGGCATTGCCTCTGTTTAAGGGAACTCAGTTTACCATGCTATTATTGAGGAAGTAGTCCTACCATGTACCTCACACACAGAAGCAATCAAAGTGAGAGCAGACTGGAATGACTATTGGAAGGTCAGTTATAACACTATCCAGAGACAGCATTTGGAGAGGAAAGTGTGCTAACAGAATATGAAATATTTTTATTTACTGTTCTGCAGGTACTGTTGTCTTGCCCTTTTCCCCATTGCTCTCCCTTACCCTATCCACCCCACAGTCAATGCCCCCCATTGTCCATGACCATGAGTCTTCTATTTGTGTTCCTTGGCTTGCCCCTTCCCCTTCTTTCTCCCATTATCTCCTCTCCCCTCCCCTCTGGTCACTGTCTGTTTGCTCTCTATTTCCAAGTCTCTGGTTCTGTTTTGCTCTTTTTTTTGTTTTGTTTTGTTGATTAGGTTCAACTTATAGGTAAGATCTTATGGTATTAGTCTTTCACCACCTGGCTTATTTCACCCATCATAATGCTCTCCAGTTCCATCCATGCTGTTGCGAAAGGTAGGGGTTCCTTCTTTCTTTCATCTGCATAGTATTCTATTATGTAAATGTACCATCGTTTTTTATTCACTTATTTGCTGATGGACACCTAGGCTGTTTCTAGGACTTGGCTATTGTAAATAATGCTGCTACGAACACTGGGATACATAGGCTCTTTTGAATTGGTGATTTGGGATTCATAAGGTGTAGTCCCAGCAGTGGAACTGCTGGATCAAAGGGCAGTTCCATCTTTAGTTTTTTTGAGGAAATTGCATACAGTTTTCCATAGTGGCTTCACCAGTCTGCATTCCCACTAACAGTGAGCAAAATATACTGTATCTTTTAAGCCAGCAACTGATCCATGACATTTTTCCTTAGACAGCATTGAATGGAATGGATACTGAGGAGTGAAGATTGGGGTGGCACTGATTATACATAATAATCTATTTATATTCTTGTGGGGTTTTTTTTGTTGTTTTTTTCTTGTTCTCCCATTACCTAGTGAGATTGGAGATTCTACTTCCTGAGGAAGAAAAGCTTGCACTGGGGACCACAGCCATCATTTTATTAAACTGCCTCCTGGATACATTGGTCTTCTCATGGATCAGAAGTGCAAATAAAAGAGTTATTTTTCTGGCTAAGTTGATTGATTTTTGTCTTAGCACAGGCTGCCATCATAGAATACCAGAGAATAGGTGTTTATTTTTCGGTTTGGGAGTCTGGGAATTTGGAGATCAGGGTGCCAACATGGTTCTTGATGAGAAAATGTCTCCCTTGTTTACAGACAGCCTCCTTCTTGCTGTATTCTCACATGGCAGTGAGAAAGCTTTCATTTCTTCATTCACTTACATGAGCCCCAAATATTTGGTCCATTGGCAATAAGAGGCCACGGAAGTGTGATTGTCACATGGACATGAATTCTGCCAACAACCTGGGTGATCTTGGAAATGGATTCTTTGCAGTTGAACTACCAGATAAAAAAGCATAGTTTGGATGACACTCATTGCATGCCTTTAATGTCCAAAGCAGAGGCCCCAGGAAACTAAGCTGAGATTCCTGACTCAGAAACAGTGAGGTGGTGAATGTATGCTCTTTGAAGCTACTAAGTTTGTACTCATTTATTAGGCAGTAATAAACAAATAATCTAAGTGGATAGGTGAAAAGGGACACTTTCAAGCTTGTTAATCATATAATAGTGTCAATATTTAGGAAACGGATCTAACATAAGCCACAGCTCTAAGATATCTTTGTATCTAAATGTGGTACAGTGATTTAAATAGAAGGGAGAGTGATGAGCTTTGTGGGTGTGTAGGAAAGAATTATTGTAATACATTAGAATACTACATCCTGTGAAGAAGGAGGTGAACAAAATAGTCAAATAAAAAAGATTAGCTTATTAAAAAAGCAGATGATTTTTCAAATGAAATGGGTACTGGACTAATTTTGTATTGCTTTGGAGAGCAAAGCCATTACTAGTGAATGAAAGTCATAAAAAATGCGGTTAACGTTTTAAGTAACTAATTGTTCTAAGTAGATATGAACAATTAAAAAATGGCCCCCTGAAAGAATAGTAGTTTTTGATTTCTGGAGAAATTTAAGCAAAGTTTGAAAACCTGTTTCTTATGCTACAGGGGGGGGGATATGATAGATAGATAGATAATTAGATAGATAGAATATAGATAGATAGATGATAGATAGATAGACAAAAGGTGGATAGATAAATGAAGCTAGGTGAGTAGTTGGATAGATGGAAATATGATAGGTAGACCAATATATGGAGAAATGGAAGAGAGTTGGATATATAAAGGGGCAGATAGGGTTGTCGGTAGACTGATAGAAATTAGATCAATAAATGAGAGAGAAAAATATCAGGTTAAGAAGTAGATAGATGGTTGAAAAGAGGGATGGGTAGGAATAGACAGATGGAGAGAGAGAGAGATGATAGATAAACATATATAATAGATAACATAGATTTCTGAGTTCTTTTTCTACCTTTCCCTTCCTTGAATCCTAAAAAAATTTCAGTGTTCTCTCTATACTGATTTATTGCCTTTGGCATGAAAATACTACAAGTGGTGTAAACTGCTTTGATAAAAGCATCAGAAGTACAGTAAGCACCATAAGCAGGAGGGAGTGATAGTCCCTTTATCTATCAATCCCCGTTCCTCTCAATGGCTGATATATTTCTTTTCTAGACTAATTTGTTTGTTGGATGGTGAGTGAATTGCAAGCAGCACACGTTGGAATGCTTACTCTATCAAAACAGAAGTCAGCTGCTTTCTATAGCAATGACTCGTGCCAGCTGGCGGAAGAATGGCACTGGCTCCAGCTGTGTTTTGAAGCTAGACATTTCATGTTTTCCAGTCCAATCAGATGCACTGGCACTGAATGAAATGGTTGTAGAAAATACAAGAGAAGTTGAAATGAATACAAAAAGAGGATAATGCTGTGCAGTAAAATAAATTCTAGCTAGGATTCGACTTAATCGATCACATTACATACACATACAGTTAATAATGTGAAAGCATTATTTCAGTTTCTATAAAGCCTTTTATGTATATATTTCAGTTGCATATATTAGTGTATGTATAGACATTTCCATGCACAAGTAATGCAAATTAGGGGAAAAATAATGGAAAGATGTTATCTTTAGATTTGTCTCATTTGAATTTTAGCAAATTATCCCTGTATTTCTTTATTTAGCACTCAAATAATAAAATAAAGTATATATATATATATATATATATATATGTGTGTGTGTGTGTGTGTGTGTGTCCACAAAAATCTCAATTCTCTTAATTTCTTCATGTTTTCATTTATTTATTCACATACTGAGCACCTACTGTGTGTCAGGAACTGTGGATTCTAAGACGAACATGTTACAATCATTGGTCTTAGGAGGTTACATGCTAAGAAGAGGTACAGAAACAAACACAAATCATTTGTGATAGTTTCTAGAAGAGATATTTTCACTATATGGAAAAGCCTGAAAGGAAGCAAACAATCAATTCTCTCTGATGAGTCTGGTGGAAGTTGCTTAAGGAAATTAAAATTTTGTCATGCCCTCCAGCATGTGTAGGAAGACCAAGGAGAGAACTGAAGAGCAGCAGGAATCAGGGCCAGGCCAAGGATGCAGCACTTACAAGGTATGGACACTTAGAGGAAGAGTGAGTCAAATTATCACCTTTCTGAAGGAAAACTTCTGATGCAGTTCTGAATGAAATGGGGAGAGATGGGATGTGAATAGAAAGGTGGAGAAGAACAGGAAAAAAGATGGAATGAAAGAAAGAGGAAAAGTAAATATACTAACTAGAGCATGAGCAAGTGAAAATGAAAGGAAGGAAATGAAAGTAACTAAGAAAGAAAGAAGAATCAGGCATACAGGTGTGAACAAAAGCATTTATCACTTTCATGAGGTGTTTTCAGCAATTAACATGAAAGAGCTATGGTTCATGTGTATTTTAAGGTTTTGTACTATTACAAGTAAATCATTAAACCCTGTTGAATGTATCATTGGCAAACATGTTCTCCCATTCAGTGGGTTCCCTTTTCATTTTGCCAATGGTTTCTTCAGCTGTGCAAAACCTTTCTAATTTGATGTAGTCCCGTTTATTTATTTTTTTCTTTTTTTTTGATTTTTTTTCATAGCAGCTTTTTTTTATTGATTATGCCATTACATTTGCTCTATTCCCCCCTCCCTTCCCCTCCACCCTGCATACCCCTCCCCCACCATTTCCCCCTTTAGTTCATGAACATGTGTCTCAAATTCTTTAGATTCTGTATTTCCCCTACTATTCTTACCCTCCCCCCTATCTATTTTCTATCTACTGTCTATACTACTTATTTTCTGTACCTTCTCCCCCCTTCCCCTCCTCCCACTCCCCTGTTGCTAACCCTCCATGAGATCTTCATTTCTATGGTTCTGCTCCTGATCTAGCTATCCTCTTAGTTTGCTTTTGTTTTAGGTGTGGTTCTTAATAACTGTGAGTTTGCTGTCCTTTCACTGTTCATCTTTTTTATCTTCTTTTTTCTTAGGTAAGTCCCTTTAACATTTCATATAGTAAGGGCTTGGTGATGATGAACTCCTTGAATTTGGTCTTATCTGAGAAGCACTTTATCTGTCCTTCCATTCTAAATGAAAGTTTTGCTGGGTAGAGCAATCTTGGTTGTAGATCTTTGGTTTTCATGACTTGGAATACCTCTGTCCAGCCCCCTTCTTGCCTATAAGGTCTCTTTTGAGAAATCAGCTGACAGTCTGATGGGAACTCCTTTGTAGGTGACTGTCCCCTTAGCTCTTGCTGCTTCTAGGATTCTCTCCTTCATTTTAATCTTGGCTAATGTAATTATGATGTGCCTTGGTGTGTTCCTTCTTGGGTCCAACTTCTTTGGGACTCTCTGAGCTTCCTGGATTTCTCGGAAGTCTATTTCCTTTGCCATCTTGGGGAAATTCTCCTTTATTATTTGTTCAAATAATTTTTCAACTGGTGGTTGTGCCTTTCCCCCTTCTGGTACCCCTATAATTCGGATGTTGGAACGTTTAAAGATGTCCTGGAGGTTCCTAAGCTTCTCCTCATTTTTCTGAATTCTTATTTCTTCATTCCTTTCTGTTTGATCATTTTTTTCTTCCGTCTGGTCCTCTCCCTTGATTTGAAGCCCAATTTTCTTTCCATTACTATTGGTATCTTTTGTATCAGCATTCATTTCAATTAATTTAGCTTCCATATGTTTCTCTAATTTGTGACTAAAATCCACCAGTTCTGTAAGGATCTTTATAACCAGTGTTTTGAACTGTGCATCTGAAAGACTGGCTATTTCTTCATCACTTAGGTCTATCGGTTCTGGGGCTCTAAGTTGTCCTAGAGCCATTTTTTGGTCTATTCGTGCTGTTAAGTGAGTGGAGCGAAGCCTTAGTTGTTTACCAGGACGGGGCGACCCAGGTCGCTGGTTTGTGACTCTGTGTGTGGGGGCGGGGTCAGAGAGGGAGCAATGGCATTCCTCTCCGCTAGCCCAGCGCATCCAGTCACTCAAACGCCTCGGGCTTGCTTATCCGATCCTAATTTTGCGAGCCTGCTGCACCGCGCGGGTTTCCCTTCTCACTGGTTTCTCCGCACATAAATGCGGGTGACCGACCGACCCACCGCGCCTCTTCCCTGTGCGCTCTGGCAGCCAGCTCGCTGGCGATCAGCGCCCTCGGTTGCCTGCGCGCACCGCCCCGGGAATGTTTTCTTGCTAACCTGCTCTGCTGCTGGCCTCGCTCCTCGTACCGGTCCAGCCGAGTATCTAGTTGTCCTTTGGACTCCGTATTGTCGATTTTCCGTGTGGCTTGGTTGTGACTGCTGTTAAAAATAGTTGTTCTTAGATTTGGTTGTGCACAGAGGTGAGGTGGAACCTCCACCTACTTCTCCATCTTGGCGGAAGTCCTCTATTTATTTTTTTTCTTTGTTCCCCTTGCTCTAGGAGACATATCAGCAAAAATGTGTTATGTAAAATTTCTGAACTTTTGCTTACTGTGTTTTCTTCTAGAATTTTTATGGTACTGTGACTTATATTTAAGTCTGTTATCCATTTCGAGTTCATTCTAGTGCATGGTGACAGTTGGTGTTCTACTTTCATTTTTTTTGTAGGAACTTGTCCAGTCCTCCCAATACCATTTATTGAATAGACTCTTTATTCCATTCTATGCTTTTGACTCTTTATCAAATATTAATTGACCCTATATCAAATTAGAAAGCTTCTGCACAGCTAAAGAAAACATCAGTAGAATGAAAAGGTAACCAAATGTACGGGAGAACATACTTGCCAAAGATACATTGGACAAGGGTTTAATCTCCAAAAATAGATAAAGAGGTCATGTGATTCAAGACCAGGAAGACAAACAATCCAATTAAAAAATGGGCAAAGGACCTAAATAGATACTTCTCCAAAGGCTATACAGATAACCCAAAGATATATAAAAAATACACATTATTAACGATCAGAGAGTTACAAATTAAAACCACAATGAGATACCACCTTACAATTGCCAAAATAGCTATCATTAATAAATCAACAAACAATAATTGCTTATGAAGATGTGGGGAAGACAGAATCCCATTACACTGTTGGTGGGAATGCAGATTGGTGCGGCCACTGTGGAAAACAGTATGGAGTTTCCTCAGAAAATTAAACATGGAACTGTCTTTTGACCCAGTGATTACACTTCTGGGAATATATCCAAAAGGAATCTTGAAACACCAATTCAAAAGAATACATTCACTCCTATATTCATAGCAACATTATTTACAATAGCCAAGATTTGGAAACATCCTAAGTGCCCATCAGTAGGTGAGTGGATAAAAAAAGATGTGGTGCAATTACACAATGAAATACTATGCAGTAGTAAAAAAAAAAAGAAATTCTTCCTTTTTGTGACAGCATGGATGAAACTGGAGACAATTATGCTGAGTGAAATAAGGCAGTCAATGAAAGACAATACCATACCATCACGCTTGTAACTGGAATTGTGGCATCCACCAACACGAGCAACAAATGGTCGGAAACTTTCAGGAGTTTAAGATGGAACTTTATTGGCCAAAGTTTTACCTGCTCAGGGGCGAACTCTCGAGGTGTCCGGAGACATGGTGCCCAGAAAGAACTGCAAATGAGAGTCGCACCTGGTGCTTACAGCCTAGGGTTTTTATTGGGGTGAGCAAGCAAGCAAATACAGAAGCAGACATAGCCGTTAGCGATTGGCTATCTCAGGGAACACACATGGCTAGGCTTTCTGCTTGCAGCAGTGGATACTTTTCTGTAAAGACAAGGTCATGCAAAGGCAGTTATCTTGTTCAGCACTCTTTGTACTTTCTGTATTTTCTATCCTCCTTGCTGAGTCTGGAGCCTGCCTCGGGTTCATTGTTCCTCTTGGCTACTTTTATCTAATTCCGGGCCTAACAAAATCTAAGGAACAAAACAAACTAATGAGCAAAATAGAACCAGAGACGCAGAAAGAAGGAACAGACTGAGAGGTGTAAGAGAGGAGCAGGGGAGAGTGGGACTGATTAAAGGAGGTGAAGGCATTAGACAAAGAACACGTGTGCATCACCCATGGACACGAACGACAGTGTGAGATTAACTGTGGGAGTAGTAGGGGAGGGGGAAAGTGGGACAACTGTAATAGCATGAACAATGAAAAATTAAAAAATAAATGATAACATTTCTAAAAAATAAATCATTAGAAAAACAATATCTAGCAATGTAATTTCTAGGCTTAATTTGATGGTATCTTCTACTCATATTCCAGGATTTTCAAGGGAACCTTTAACAGTGCTATTATTTATTGCTTATATTCATTCACTGATTCAATAATCATCTGTTCAAAAATCAAAAATGATCACCTATCAAAATTCAAAAATGTTTTAGAGCCCCTGTGAATTTAGGAATAGTGCCAGGTGCCAGGATATATCAGTGAACAAAATGGTCTAAGTCCTTGCCTTCTAAATAAACTGCTGTGCCCAACTGAAATGATGTCAGACTTGAAAAGAATAGACTGATTAAGGCTACTAAGGCTCAGATCTCTTTGCTTGCCATTTAGAATTGCTATCACCTCTTGTTGTGTTCACTTTCATGAACGTGGCTATTACTTTGCCTGTGAAGAATTCTGATTTGGGCAAAATGACCACAGTCCATCCTTCTGAAAGCAAATTTGGCCATTTGTGTAAGATGACTTTGTGTATTGATTCTCTTTGTGGTTTGTTTTAGGCCAACTTGCCAAAGCCTTTAATTGAATAAAATTGTTATCTCTATATTTATCTAGTTATAATAATCAGTACTCTTAATTTTTATGCCAACTTTTCTCCACAAGCTGCCACAGGAGGGTAGTGGTAATTGAAAAGCCTTCAAAGAGGTGGGAATAATTATTGTGACCTGCTTGTCATCAGAACAAGTTCTATTAATCCTCAGAGAAAGTACTGCCAACCCAGCAACCTTTCCTTCCCCCTGGGAGGGTAAGACTCCTCACCCTTTTTTTTTTAAAGTTGCTGCCCCACATTTAATGTGGCAACTGCATTATTGGCCAGTGACCCGATGTTTCTCCTGCCTGCCAAATGGTTAGAAAACCACAGGCAGGCTGCTTCCTTTTCTGGAGGCAGAATTACCATACACAAATATCCGACACAGGATAAGGAAATTACCTTGGTCAACTGATTTACACTTTATCTGGGGCAAGGTTTTGATAGAGATATTAAAAGGGAAGTAAAATTTATAACACGCTCATAAAGTCCCGAATTCACAGCTTCTGCCAAAAACAGACAACTTTCCACACTCCACCAGTCAGATTAACTCAGCCCTTTGGCTTATTGGAATTTTCCATTTCTGACAGTTTCATTTATGCTTTGGGGTTTAAATAACCTTCTGTGTAAGGTCTCAGGCCTCCAGTGGATAAAGCCTTATGTGTATGACAGCAGTCACTCTATAGTCTCCTGGGTGTGCTCTGGAATCAGATCACCCTGTCCCTTCCTTTGATTCCTCCTGTTCTCCAGTAGGTGGTGGACAAGCAGTACTGTGACTCTGTATTTAAGCTGCCAGTAGATGGAGGGATAGAAATGTTGGCATGTTTTTCCCCAGGCCAGGAATTGATCAGGATGCATTAGGATGTTGTTTTCTTCCTGACTCTTGTTTTGGCCACTGAATATACTTTTTAAAGTAATGTATCAAGTCACATTTTTATAAAACAAATATTTAAAAGGCTGCTTGATAACAATAACAACAATAGTAATAATAATAATGATAGCAATAATTTATAGTAATAAAAGTAGAAAATAATTTTGTGGCAGATTTTTAATTTTTGGGTTGTGGGAAAGGTAGCTACTTGAGAAAAATCAAGTAACAGAGGCACAATGCTACAGACTAAACTGCAAACTGAAGGAGACAAGGTCCTTTTCCTCATAACTTATCTTTATTCAGTAGTCGTTAACAATGCATGACACATGAAAGATGCTTAGTAAATTTATTCTATAAATTTTGTGCTAGAAGATATTAAGAGAGAGAGAGAACCTTAGGCTATGTCACTTGTCAGTGTGATCATGGATTATCCTTATTTTGTAAACTTTACAGTATTATGATGGATCAAGGAAACTTTAAATTGTCTAAGTGACAGATCTTTTTCTCATGGAAAAATAATAGGGTGATAATCTTCTTATTAAGAAAGATCAAACAAGTCAAACCACAATCTTTCTGGCTAACATGTTGTAGTCAAATAATTTTGCTTGAGACTCTGTGTGAAGTTCTCATGCTATATTCAGATACTTGAGAATATAAGGAATAAGGGTCTATAAAATAAAAAACAAGTAATTAAATAAAATACAAAAATGGAAATCTGATAACTATAAATAGCCCCTACCGCATTTTTCTGTCTTTGTCTGTAATCAAGGTTAACTGAAAACCCCCTTTGAATCCTTTGAAAACAATAATTATTATTCAAACTCAAAAAGAAAACACCAAAGGGTGGTTTGCTCCTGGTCGTTCTCCACGCAGCTCTGTGTGGAGGGCTGTGGCAGGTGTTCCATGTCTTCACCCCATTCACAGCCCTGTTGGTGATTCCTATCTCCTTTTTTTGTATCCAGATTTTATTCACTCATTTGTTTGTACCCTACACTCACCCATTTGCTAATATACTGAACCTCTATGACTATATTTTATTGTTTTATTTATCATTGCTCAGTTAGAGTTGCCCTGCCTTATTCTCCATTGCTCTCCCCTACCCCATCACCCCATTCCTGCGGTCAATCCCCCCATTGTTCGTGCCCATGAACCCTCTATTCATGTTCCTTTGCTTGCCCCTTCCCCCTTTTTCCCCTGTTATCTCTCTCCTCCCTCCCCTCTTCCCCTCTGGTCACTGTCAATTTGTTCTTTATTTCCAAGTGTCTGGTTCTATTTTGTTCATTTGTTTGTTTTGTTGATTAGGTTCCACTTATAGGTGAGATCACATGGTATGTGTCTTTTACCACCTGGCTTATTCTATGATTACATATTATTTAATCTCCAACTTAAATATCTGGACTTTATTCTTATCCTTACATGGCCTAAGAATTGTCTTCTAAATATAATCAATTAAGAATGTCCTATCACATTAAATTGTATTGAAGTTGTTTCTGTCCATCTCTGTAAAAAACTGGACCTGACTCCGTCTCACCTTTTCTCTTGATTATTAACTGATATTCAGGAACATGAACTGACTTCATCTTCAGGACCTGTGGTATCTCTATACCAAAGGCAATTAAGAAGCCAAAAGCACCTTTCAGAAACTTTGAATGTCCCTCAACTGGCTCAACTAAGCCTCTACTTCCCTATGATCTCTGCTTCCTCCCTTCTATCTTTCTACTATCTTCCATCTTTTCCTCAACTTCCTTTACTCCTTATATCTGATCCTTTTCCACCTCCACTTACCGCACCCTACTATCCATCCTTGCCAGACCTTTCATTCCCACTTGAGTTCCCTCAATTCCCTATTGTCATTTGAGTTCAAGAGCCCTTTTTCTATTAAGTGTTCTTAATAGGCTCAAGAATCCCAACAGCAACCAAAAGAAACTAAATGAACTGGTTGAAGACAGGCCAGATGTTTTACCTCTTGGATGGGCTTTGCAGACACCCAAATGGTCTCTTGGTTTCTTCCTCACAATTCTTTGTCCAAAATTTAGTCCATATTCCCCAAAAGATTATGCAACATGACAGGTAAACCCTTATAGATTTCTTCCACAGTTGTTCGTGGGGAACAGGTGAATACACTGTCCCGTCTTCTAGAAAATATTGCTGGTATAAATAAAAAAAAGACGAGGAAAGGAAAAGAGTCAGCTTTTTTATAAGCCAGAGAATTATGCCATTTGTATTTATGCCTAAAACATAGCTAATGTTTTAGAATTGAAGCCATAAACTATTTCTGTGTGTCAGTATGTGTACGGGTGTGTATTTAATATATATATATATATATATATATCCAATATTTTCCTATCTTTAAGTGATATTACCAACTTAGATTATGTAACTCCTTCAAAGAAATATTAAAGCACTTACATAAAGTGAATATATCCTTAAACTTCCCAGAAAGTAATGAAATTGAACTTATTCTGAAAGAAACTTATTCAACAGTAATTCTGTTTGTAGTACATTAAATTACAGATAGCATTCAAGATTTAGTCATTTAAAACCTTAGACTTACACTAAATTAAATAGATACAGTATACAAAATATGTTTTTGTTAAAAAAAGAGTACTTTTCCCTCTAAGGTTAAATAACTTTTTATTGCAAATAAGAAATATGAAAATGTAGAAAAATACCTGAAAGGATATGGAGAGTGAAACAGGGTTTGTAGAAAGCAAATTTTATTTGCAAGGGACACAGTTGGCTAAGGTTTGAAGTTTTGATGGGTTTATTGCTAAGATTTTAAAATGAGATTTCATAATAAATATTATATGCATAAAAACTAGAGATTGGTTTTCTCTCTGTTAAAATGTCAAAAATTTCTTGAGTAGCTGATCTCATTTTAATAAGATTTTGTAGAAGACTTTTTGTTCTGTGTTTTTTTGTTTACACTGTGAAGTATCTGACTGGAAAGTAAGATCCTATGTCTTATCAAAATAGTTTCCTGTGACTTATCTTGATTTTATCTTGTCCTTCATTATGTCAGGAAAAAAGTCTTTGCACTTTTAAAACCAAGGTAATGCCTTGGCTGGTGTGGCTCAGTGGTTGAGTGCCGCTGGCCAGGGATTCAAGGGTTGTGGTTTCGACTCCCAGTATACAGCACATGCCTGGGTTGTGGGCCTGGTCCCCAGTAGGGGGCGTGCAACAATCACACATTGATGGTTCTCTACTTCTTCTCCCTCCCTTCCCTTTTCTAAATAATAAATAAATAAAACCTTAAAAAAAAAGCAATTTCTTTCTTTCTTTTTCTTTTACAATCATGTTACCACCTTTTTAGATTTTTTAATGTTTTCTGTTGCCACTTTGGCAACCCTATTTAAGCACTTTTGTCATTTTGCCTTCCCAAAAGCAAATGAAAAATGATAATGTTTGCACCTAATTTTGTCTTTGATATTTCTTAGAGGGTCCCTGAAAAATCACAGAGGATATGTTCTTTCACTTTATAAAAAGAAAACTGCTGAAAATAATTAGTTTAATTGATATTAGATGTGTGGGAAGTGTCACATCAGAAGGGATGCATAACTTCTCCTAGGTGAAATTTGTATGGGCAAAATATTGTTGTTACCAAAGTGTAACAGGCTACAGCCAAGCGGGGGTTGGGTGGCGAATGGGGATTTGTAATGGAGTCCAGAACTCAGGGTGTCCAGGAAATATTAGAGAAAAAATATATATGATGTTCTCACTCTTACCAGTCTGAGATGGGGGATGCGACACATGGAGCAGGGCCATTCAGAGCTGTTTTGCATAGCAACGGCTTTGCAGCTAACCTCTGACATGGTCGTTTTAAATATCTATAGCCTTTAACTGGTGTCATAGATATGTTAAATAGCTGTGGCCATGCTTTGAGCCAGGGGGATGGGAGTGACTTCCACCCAGGATGTCACTGGGAAGCAACTCCCCCTGGTTACAGAGCTCGCACGAGAGCTCAGAGATGACTGGCTCCACACCACAGGGCTACACCTGCCCAGGCTTACTGTGGCAGCCCAGTAAAGCTAAATGAATAAGGGAATGCTGGCAGGTATAACTGATTGTGGGAGGAGTCGAAAATGGGGCCACAGAGGAAGAACAGTGCTGGGATTTAAACCCAGGTGCAGCAGCCCTACTAGGTCAGGACCACTTGGCGTTGGAGAAGTTGGGACCATGCAGCTTGGGCACAAGTTAGAACCATGTGGCTCTGGAGTGCTCCCTTTTGCCGCGTGGCTTAGGCAGCAGGAGAGATTTTGCCTGCAAGAAACGAGGGGAAAGTATTCTTGCTGGTGGGTCATGAGAAGTTACCATGTGGCTTTGGATTAACTGAAGGTCGTGGTGGCACCACAGCTGATGGTGCTGGGAGCCTGAATCACGGACTTCTACTTCTTCTCCTGAGATACGGTACCTCCAACCTGGTGAAGGAGAGAAGGAAGGACTGTGCACGTTTGTGGGTATTCTAAAGAACTTTAGTATTTTAACGAAGACATTAAGTCATTACTCTAAGCCTCTATAACTTTAAAATAAATAATTCCTTTCCTTTTCACCAATTTCTGGCATTGAGAGGCATCTTTCCTCTGGCAGCAGGCAAAACAAACCTAGTATGGGGTAGGGGGACCCCCAGAGAAAAAAGGGGAGGTCCTTTTGGTAAAAATATATTATTTACCCCCCCATCTTTTCTGTAACAGAAAGGCAAATGGGGTTCTGCTGCCAGCTGCCACCCTGCAGGCAAAATTCCGGAGGCAAAAATTTGGTGATAGGAAAAGGAGTCTTTATTCAAAAGCTACACAATTTTGGAATAACAGCTTTCCGAGTACATTAATTACATAAGCCTATCATTTAGTGTTAAAATCTTTCTCTATCATTCTCCCTGTTAGTTTTTTATTATCATATTTCAACAAGATTAATTTACAAATTAAAACAACATAAGATACAAAAGCTACACAATTTTGGAAGAATGGCAGTCTTCTGCCTCAGCTCTCATCCCCTCTAGATCACCCAAAGAAGAACAAACCTGCCACCCTCTGCCAGGCCAGCCTGACCCTAGGCAGAGCCTGGAGTTACATCTATTGTCCAGAATACCATCCACAGGCAGTTGCAACTGAGGCATCTTCCAGGAAGAGAGCTAGAGAGCCAGCCTCTGCCCTCCCTTTATTTTAAAATGTTATCTTTTTAAAAATTATATGTTATTGATTATGCTATTTCAGTTGTTCCATTTTTTCCCCTTTGCTCCCTCCCCTCAGGCAATCCCAACACCGTTGTTCATGTCTGGGGGTCATGCAGATAGGTTTTTCGGCTGCTCTATTTGCTAAACTGTACTTTATGCCCCATGGATATTCTGTAACTACTTGTTTATACTGTTTAATCTCCTCACCTACCCACCATTTCCCCAAGTCCTCCTCCCATCTCAGTCTTATCCATGATTCTGTTCTTCTTGTTTGCTTACTTTTTTAGATTCAGTTCTTGATACATGTGAATTTATCACCACTTTATTGTTCATAGTTCTGATCTTCTTTTTCCTAAATAAGTCCCTTTAAGAAAAGAGTCACTTTATTTTTCACCTCCCTGCCCCAAATTCCGTGTGTTCCAGAGGTGTTCAGCTGCTGAGCCCACCCCTCCTAGACTGTTTCCCATTGCCTCAGGCAACCTCTTCCTGAAGCCCCTCCCTCCTCCTCAGTGAACTAATTGGATCTCTGTATCATTATTAATATAAATATTCCAGAAATTGTGTAACCATGGCCTTGTTGCCCACACGCTTTTTATTTATGAGTCCCCAAGTGGTTTTTCCTGACATTAGACAATAGTAGAGTGTTTTCAGTCATAAATTCAGTTTTTTTTTAACTGTTGCATGCCATAGAAACAACCAAATTTCCTTGTCAGTTGTCTTGTGTTTGTAATAAACTTTTACCAGTCATTTAGAAATACACTTTTTTTTTTTTGCTTTACTCTGATACTTCCATGATTGTTTTACAATTAGCCGCAGGCCAGAGTCCTTCATCTTCAACAACAGAAAAAGGACTTGGTCAGAGACACATGGTGAGGATGGTACCAGATTCTTTTGAACAGAGGTTTCTGGTGGCTCTGAGACCCTCCCACTGGACGGAATCAAAGTGTCTAGAATTCTAATGTGGAGGCTGATGGACTCACTACGCTGCCAGCTTAAAATGGAAGAATTAATTGCACAGGAATAAATACTCTGATGAGGGATGATTATGGGTTTAGAATATAGCTGATGCTTTAATGCTTGATTTTTCTGGAAATAAAAAATCTCTCCCTTTTCTGAAGCTATCTATAGCTCATACCAATTTAAGATACTACACTTTTGTAAATGGAAATGAAGCATTGATTGTTTTCTCTTTACTTGATTCCTCTAGAATTTAAAGTCTCTTCATATTTTTATTTACATGGCAGTATAATTATTTTCATAGGTTCAATACAAATCAGGACTCCTTGTTAACAGAACACAACTGAAAACATTGATTATGAAACCAAGGCTTTGACTGGAATTCCTTATTTATTGTTAATGACGTTTAATTCAAACACAACTAGAAACATTTAAAGAACTGGGTTGACTTCGTGGAGTCAAACTTCCAAAGCTCTCCTGGAAAAACTGGCTTGGAATCTGGCTTAAAAGATTCACAGCCTAACAGATGATTAAGGAAAGTACATTTCAGGTTGGCTCGGGGACCTTAGGATATTTGGGGGTAATTGAGAAGAAACAATTTCTCCATGTTGAGAGATAATGCAGGTAAAATCTAGCCTCAAGGGAGTTTTAAAAATCTAATATGAGATTCTTTATGAAAACTTCTGGTGAAACCACTTTTTAATGGCCTATATGTTAAATTACCATTCTTGCTATACTTACATAAACAATCACACCATATCTGGTGAGATCAGCATTATTTTGTGATCAAGAATAATCTTTCTTTAGTATTATCTTTGATTAAACAATGGTTAGGGAGATGGCTATAAAGAGAAATATTGCATTTCAGTAAAAAATTGCAGTATACACTGGCGGATTACCATATTCTGGCTCTGTTCATTGTCTCTGAGCTGTTTTCTTCTGCTTCTCTTTTAATTTGCAGGTCACTGATAAATGTGAAAGAAGAGTCTGCTACCTACCTATAAACAATATCAACATTTGTTAACTTGCACACACTCTCAATCCTTACAAAAATTTCAGTATTTGGCTACAACACTCCAAACAAACATAATCATTTTTTTCCTTCCTTGCCAACTTAGGACACAGAACTAAAACCTGACCGCCTAGATCCTTATTGAAACTTTATGTTGCCTATAGTTCAAATTTCCCCGAAGGTCTGAAGAAGCACTCTAAATTAAAGTCTAAGGAGTCTTTGTATATACTCCACAAAGGATTTATTACTGTAGCTGGCCAACTGTGGGCTGGATTTCTCCCTGGAATAGCTGCTGCCTAGGTCACTGAGGAATTATGGTAAAAAAATGCTCAGGTCACATACACCATTGTATAAGAGGTAATCGTGGCTATGAAATGCATCACTGAAAGCTTCAGCCTTTTAGCTTTAATGACTCAAAGAACTGTGCCGCATAAAAATATTTTAATCTACTGACCTCTTAAACTTCAATAAAAACATTTGTGTTAATATTTCTATTTTGAATTTTCAGCATCCCTGTTTTTTAAGATGCTTAAAGAAACCACCGTATGTTACAACTTCCAGTAGATGGTTCAACTGATTTTGTAGAAACAATGTCAGGTTGACCTGAATCCTCAGAAAACTATTTCTTATATTGTGCCCCAGTTGGGAGATCTTCAGTCCTCTGAGTTGTTCCGCAAAGAAGGCATATCATTATTCCTGAAAAAAAAAAAAAAAAGAAGAGTCTGACTGTTGGAGGTTACCCAAGACTTGTAATTCTGAAAAACAGGGAAAGTTAATGAACCCCACCGCCACTGTTTTATATTTGGAAAAGGCTTGCTGCAAATAAACACCCCTCCCCTGGTGACTTAGATGAGACTCAGGGATGTCCCCTGGTTTAAGCATGACAAGATCAAGCACAGGCCTACAATTCTCATCCTTTGCCATATAAATGAGTAGCTGAACTCCTTTGTTCTCATTGTTCATTTGTAACAAAATACTTGTAAATCAAACTTTGGTTAAGATTCTTCTCCCAGACTCCTGAATTTTGACTCACCTTCAGTCTAAGGCACCATGCAATCTCTCCTTAATTCTCCCCCCGTAAAGTAGGTTAAGCTCAAGGTAAATCATTCTTTGGTCTACTACCTCATCATGCCACCTTTGCTCATTCACTTCCCTGAACCTGTTTTTTTCTAGACTTGATTACTCCTCACAAAAGAAAAGCCCTTTCTTTTCTTCCTGATGGGTGGGGGTGGTTTCTTTCTATTGAGCATTTTCCTTAGGGAAATAGCAATTCTTAGGACTGCACATGGCTTCAACACTGGCCTGGGTCAATGGCTTTTGAAGTTTCTATGACCCCACAGTTCTCTGAACAAACACTAAACATAGGAATTCACCATGTGTAACTGCAATAGAGACTGGTCATCTGTGAGTTTTAGGCCCAAATCATCAATAAAAGGTGAATTTTGAATAATCACAACTATCCTTTAAATCTTTTACAAAGGTCAGCTTTTTAGATTGTGACATCATTTCTTAGTAAGCTCAAGAGCCAAATTTTCTTACATCATTGAATAGTTCACATTTCTTTGGTTGTGACCTAGTGGATGGCTTGCACTGAAAGGCTGTGTGAAAAATGTATTTCTTCAAATTCTAGAACCATGTGCAATTAAGATAGCCACAGAATAAACAGCACACAGTAGTGTATACCAACAATCTACCAGTATTTCTCACTTCACTCCAGGTATGTGTTCATTTTGTTACAGAACAGAGGTCCAAGGGGGGGGGCAATATTTGGCCCACTCAGGGACGACAAAAACTGCTACAGAACAACAGGGGCCCCTCCCAAGGATGGTATACTAATACCTACTGGGCTTGTCTGTCTGCCGCCAGAGGAAAGACATCTCTCAATGCCAGAGATTTGTGAAAAGGAAAGGAAAGGTTTATTTAAAGTTATACAGACTTAAAGTAGTGACCCAATGCCCCCAGTAATATATCAAAGTCCTTAAGGATAACCACAGATGCCCACAGCACTTTCTTCTCCCCCTGCCCTAATTCAGGGCACCGTATCTCAGGAAAAGAAGCACACGTCTGTGTTTCAGGCCGCTGGCACCATCAGCTGTGTCACCATCCAGGCAGGATCTCCAGTTAATCCAAAGTCATGTGGCACCTTCTCACGGTCTACTGGCAAGAGTTCTTTCACCCTTCTTCCAGGCAAAGTCTCTCCTGTTTCACAGGCCACGCGGCCAAAGGGAGCACCCCAAAGATGCGTGGGCCTTTTCTACCAGAGCTGCAGGGATCTGCAGTCTGGCCAAAACCGTGTGCTTCTCCTCTCCACCAGAGCTACAGAGAGGGTAGGTTCACCACTCTGCCAAAGCTGAGTGGCGATTCTCTGCTAAAGCCACATGGTGATTCTTACATGGCTGCAGGAGTCCCCACTCTGGCAAAGTGGCATGGTACTTTCCTCAGATGGCCAAGAGAAGGTCCTCACTCTGCCAAAACTGTGTGACTCTCCCCTCAATGGCTGCTGCATCTGCATTTAAATCCCCGTGGGCTTTAAATGCAGTCTTCCTCTGCAGCCCCATTTCTGACTCCTCCCACATTCCGTTGCACCTGCCAGGACTCCCATATCCTCCAGGCTTTACTAGGCTGCCTTCGTGAGTCTGGGCAGGTGTGGCCCATTAGTGTTGGAGCCATCAACTCCAAGCTCTTATGCAGGTGCTGTAAGCAGGGGGCGTTGCCTCCTAGTTACATCCTGAGTGGAAGTCATTCCCTTCCCCCTGGTTCAAAGCAGAGCCACAGCTATTTAACATATCTTTGAAACCAGTTAAAGGTTATAGATATGTTAAATGACCATTCTAGAGGTTATCTGCAAAACTGTTGCTATGCAAAACAACTCTCGATGGCTCTGCTCCATTTGTCCCTTGCCCCAACTGACACCTGTGGAGGGGGGTAAGGGGTGAGGACATCTTATATGTCCTTCTAATATTTCCTGGACACCTTGAGTTCTGGACCGAATTCCAAATCCTTTTTTGGGGGCCCCCCTTCTTGGCTGCGCCCTGTTACAATTTGACTATCCACAGTTTAAGTTGAATATGTTTAATGAATATTTTGATGTGGCCTACTCTACTGCAAGCTACTTTTGTTGAAATAAGTTAGGTATAGGTTCAGAATTGCACTGATGTCACTTTCTTGCCTTCCCTTAACTTCTAAGAATCCCTCAGCTGTACTGAGTGTTAATTTATACCCCTAATGTAGCCTAGCCACCCATCAGTGCTTTGATAGTACTTGTCAAATATGGAGACAAAAGGCGTTCTGCCTTCTCCAATATGTTTGTGTATGATTTTCCTCAAGTCACGTGAACTTCATTATACTCGAAGCTCTTCTATTGGTGCAACTTTGGGGGCCTGTGGAAAACTGCTTTAAATAGACTTGCTATTGATGTAGGTGTAACTTTTACAAGGGTAAAGTTCTGGGACACTGAATAAACTAAAACCCAAAACAACACCACTCCGAAGACTACTACTTGTCTTGCTTATGTACCATGTTTATAAACTAAGACCCATTTAATTTTTAAATAAATCCTATAAAAACATAGTTCCATCAGTGGAAAATAGTCTCTAATGTACCTTATGGCTTTTAGTAAATCTCTAGATGCAAATGGAGATCATGGTATTTAAAATTGTGCCTTCCCATCCAGGACTAAATGAGACATCCAACTAGGTATCTTAAA
Source organism: Artibeus jamaicensis (assembly GCF_021234435.1). Classification (NCBI taxonomy): domain Eukaryota; kingdom Metazoa; phylum Chordata; class Mammalia; order Chiroptera; family Phyllostomidae; genus Artibeus; species Artibeus jamaicensis. The sequence continues at coordinate 7,669,189 of NW_026521954.1, forward strand.
AACAACCTAAACGTTCCTGGATTGTATCCTGATTGGGACACCTCAAATGCTGACTAATTCCCCTAGTGCCTATAATTAAAGTCAATTTATTCAGAATTATTTTAAAGTGACTCACAGTCAGAAGAACAGGCCCAGGGAACCTAACAGAGTTAAATGATGTCCCAAGTGCCATGAAATTATTTAGCAGGCATAGTGACATATAGTACAATTATATCTAGAACAATGTTTAGTCTAGTTTTTGCATGTATTGATTTGCTTATTTTCAGATGTGTACTTTTCCGTAGAATAAGGGATAGAGCCTCAGTATCAAGGACCTCTGGTCCAGGGAGCTTTTCAATACACAGGTTAAATATTCTGTTTCTGAAATTCTGTTTGCGCCTCAAAACCTACAGTTTATTTTAATTCTGAAGTGAATTGGATTTTTTAAATTTCAAAATTTCGATAAAACAAGTTAACAAAGGAAAATTTTAAAAAACTACAAAATAACCATACCTCCACCTTCCTCAACTAGTAAAATTACCTTTTATGAGTCATAATAAAATTTTAAGTGTTCTTGTCAGTCTTTTGCAAAGTACCTCTCTAGTTTTTTATTACTTATATTTTTATAAATATAATTAATTATATGATTTCAAAATATTGCATACTCTGGGTTCATGAGTATATATGAAGATACTTTACAAATTTAGTGAAGTACAAATTAATTTGTATTTCTATAAAGTAAATGACTCATTTTATCTTGTGTATGTTGTTTCATATTTTATAATCCATTTAAGAATTTTTTAAAAATTTTCATTGCTAACTTGAATATAGAGATGCTGATTATTTTAAAGTGTCAAAATTGCTACAAATGTCTCAAAATATCATGTGCTAAGAGAACAACAAATTCTACATTTGGAACTCAGAGAAATAATGAGGTCTACAATATGGTTCACGAGCACTGCTGATTTGTAAGTAAACATTATAAAACAAATTAATGAATATTTTAACAATTTTGATGCAATGAAGTTTGATCTGTGAGAATATATTGCTTAATACAAATTTCAGTGCCTAATAAGGCAAATATTCCCTGGGAAACAATATATACATATATTTTTTCTACATGCATTATTTATTACCAGATAAGAAAGATCAGCATGCTTTGAAGAAGCTCATAATAAAGTGTCAGGGCACTTGGTAGCAAATCAGTGGCTGTTTTAATGATTGTTTTTCCTTGAGGGAAAATGTATTTTAGTTTGGAGAACTAACTTCATTGTACTTCAATACATACTGAGTAAAAAACACTATTTCCATCAGTAATGTGTTTATAAAAGCTTTTTGTTGCCTGTGCTGCAATGTCGTTTGGTTGAAAGTTTTTCTTTTTGTGATGTATTCTCTGACAGTAAAAGCTAAAGCACTCAGTAGCATTTACAGACTTTCAAATTTTAACTAAATTTTTAAAGAGGAATGTATCTAACTATATTGTTAATGGTTATGAATTATGATCATACATCAATCATAAATTGATATGAATACATTTTTAAACTAAGAACACCAATCTCTTCTCATAGATATTTCATAGTGTTCACAGAGAGATTTTAGTGGTTTAATTTCACTGCAATGATCTCTCCTGGAGCTATCCAAGCCTGTTGAGTTTTTCTTTCTATTATTGTATTTCTATGAAGATATTTCTAGAAGGAGAAGCAGAACGACTAGTATTTGAGCTATTATTGCTACCATACTTGATACTATAATAAATGAACTCTTAAAAATGTTGAGCTAATCACGGTGGAAACAAGGGAGGGAGGAGGGCTTGGCTGGGTTGGGGGCAGTGGTAGAGGAAACATGCAGACAACTGTAATTGAACAATAAAGTAATTTTAAAAAAGGTTTAGTTAATCAACATTAATTATTTGTAAATACTCTTAAATATATTTGTTTTTCTCAGAATTTGCCTTGCTCACTAATGTTAACAATTTTTTAAAAATGTCACACTTGCTCAAGATATTTAGTAAGTCCTCTATCTAAAAAAGTCTAAAGTTCCTAAGTGAGTGCTGTAGGTCCATCATGCTATGTGCTCACACATACACACACAAAGTTGACTCTCCAAAGCCAAAGGAAAGAAGGTACGTTGTTAACCTTTTGTTTTTCATTTCCGATGATGTCTTTGGTACTTTTACAAAGATACGTTTATGAAGATCATGGCTAGGTTTTCAATGGGACTGAAGCAGGTCCTATATACACGAAGACTGATTTATATAATCTTTATAAGGGATTATATAAAGCATATTGATTTCCATAATTCTGGGTCAAGATGTCTTTCAGAGTAGACTAGATTCTATTTCAATCATATTCTCATATTAATAGTTATTATCAATTCAATAAATACTATTGAAATTATGAAAATGAGAAAAATTGCTATTTTGTTAGTGATACATGAAGACTCTTGATGGACTCATATTTGTTAAAACAAGGATCAGTAGATTAGCAATAACATAGAGTGTTAACTGCAATAGGTCTGAAATATAGCAAATGCTCTGTCAATAATAACTGTCATTGCTATTACTAAGTTATGTTCTTTTTTTCTGGGTTATTTATACATTTAATTCTTACATGCTACTTATGGTTGCTATTTTTACCCTACATTTAGAGAGGGAGCCCTCTGTAACTCAAGTCACATGAACCAAGAGTAAATAATTTATAATGTATTAAAATGTGTTCGTTTTCTACTACGGCAGTAGTAAGTGATCACAAACTTAATGCTTTAAAGCAACACAGTATTTTTTTATTCTCCAAGTCTGAAGTCCAACATGGGTCTCACTGAGCTAAAATTGGGGTGTTGCCAGGGCCACATTCTTTTCTGGAGACTCCAGGTGACAATCCTTTTTTTTTTTTTTTTTGAGTTCCCAGTCCACATTTCTTCGCTCTGGTGACCTTCCTCCATTTCCCAGCAAGCCAGCAACAGTGAACTGAGTTCTCCTTCACTTTCATTCTCTCCTTACTACACCATCTCTCTAACCCAGCTGGGAGGAGTCTTTACTTAAAGCTCATATGATTAGATTGGGCCCAACCAGATTATCTAGGATAATCTCCCCATCTCAAGTTCAGTGCCTTTAACCAGCTCTCTGTATTCACAGGTTCTGGAGTTAGGGTATATACATCTTTGGGGACCATTGTTTTGCCTACTATAAAAACCCTTTTAATATATTTTTCTTTTTAGATATTATGCATTTTAGTTAAGTTTTAATTATATCAGATTCACCGTGAACCCTGAATATATTTCAGCACATTTCTCTTGAAATAAGCTAGTTATTTCACTTCACCAGTTATGGATGGAGATCAACAGCAAAACAACAAAAATAGGTTCTGAAGGAGGTCTCTGGCCTTCTCATTTAACCACTCTCCTCTTTTCTCTCAAATCAATTTCCTTGATACAGGCCCTCACTCTTTCTCGTGTGGATTCAGTGAAACAAACTGCTCTGTCTTTTTTCTCTGTGTCCGTTTTGTTTTCACCTTAGCCTGTTTCCCATAAGTGAGTATAGCCTAAAATCAAAGGCTTATCATGCTACTTTCCCATTTTAATAACCTCATTAGCACACTGGAACAGATGCAAAGCTCATATTCCTGCATACTAAAAACAAGTTTCTTCAAAATTACACTCTCCAGACTCATCGGTAAGTACTGTCATGGTCACAGCTGTCAGTCTGGGGAGGCGGGAGGTGAGGACAGTTGGAAGAAGGTGAAAGATTCATTCAAAAAACATATATGAATGACCCATGGCCATGGACAACGGGGTGGAGGACGGGCTAGGTGGAAGGGGGCAAAAGGGAAAATTGGGGCAATGGTAATAGCATAAATGGTAACATACTTAAAATATTTTTTAAAAGTATTCTCATCTTACATATATCAGTCTTCATATTCCCACATTCCTCATCATCTCTTCAATTCCTGCTCTTCATTAAACATATTTTTTCTCATTTTTATTTGCATTATTTTTTGCCATTTTGGCATAATACTGCAAAATTTTACTCATTCATGTAAGATGTTCAATATGTGTTTGGTAAAGTTCATCCCATTACCTTGAGCAAAATTACTACATTCCCTTCTATGATCCCATAGTCTTCGTCTATATGCTATTGCATTATCACATCCACAAAGCGATCATCAATTTACTTTTCTGTCTTTTCTCCTAGAATATGTGAGTCACTAAATCAAGGACATGTTGTTTATAGCTATCTGTAGCTCCTGTTTTTTTTTTTGTTTGTTTAACAAATAGTTTTAAGTGACTAGCTATAAGAATAGGCTGTGGATTCATATAGCACTGCATACGTCCAGTATATAATACATGGTGAAAGATTATGCTATGCATAAGAGCAAGCCTTTAGCTTTCTCTGTTACCATTTATTTTGAAGAGTTTATGAGCCCAACCAGTTGTAGGTACAACATTATTATTGTAGGCCAATAATAATGGGAAACAGAAAAATAAATTGTCAATAAATTTTGAAAATTATTTGCTATATTTGCTTTATTAGCAGATATTACTTTTGTTTTGAAGTAAACATAATTGTTTATACATATTTATCCTCGTGTTAGCTGTCAAGTCAAATAATTATATATTCCCTTTTGGCTCTGCAAAAAAAATAGGTGATTTATGTACAGCGTATGCTTTGAAGTCAGTTAAATGTTATGGGCAAATTCTGTTTTATCAACATAACTGTTAATATAACTTCAACAGTATCACTATATATTACATATGTAAGGTTATTTCTAAAGATTACTAATCAGTAATTTATGCCACAGATAATTAACTCACTAGAAAAGATGTAACTTTGAGATAAATTTAGTACCTCATACATAAAAACATGACTCTCAAACAAATAAAATGTTTTCAATGATGATAGTAGAGTTCTTATTTTACTTCTCTGTGAGAGTGAAAAGTCAATATTTACCAATTTGAATTTGCCTTTTCACTTGAGAAAGTGAGTATGAAAACCAGATTAATCATAAAACCTCCATATAGCAGTGAGTCTGGGTATAAATGAGACCCAGAGAAGTTGTTAAAAGCTGTGTAAATTTAAAGACTGTTGAAGTGAATAGCAGAAAGAAATCTAGCCTGGAAATCATCTAGGATTGTAGAGTTTATTGGTTTATTTCTCACTTGAAAATTAGTCAGCTATGCTAGTGGTCTTGGACAAATTATTAAAACTTTCTGGGTGAAATACGTAGCATTGAGCAAATATTCTATAAATTTCCCTTCAGCATTACTAATTAGAGTAGTCTTTTTAAGTCTGTAAAATCAGTTACAGTTAATCATTCATAGTAAAATAGTTGTTTTTTTAAAAAGGATGATTAAGTATACTACCAAAAAGAGCATGCATTCAGATTAAAGTAAATGATGCATTCCTTCCTTCCTTCTTCACTTCCTTCCTCCTTTCTCCTCCCTCCATCTTTCTCTCTTCCCTTCCTTCTGAATGAGATAATTTATGATAAGCATTCAAATACATGAGAAGAGACTAAATGCATTTTATAGCATAAATATTGAACATAATGCTTTGAAATACTGTGTACCAAAACAAGAGTAAGAGTAAAGATCACACAGTTTCTATGAATAAAAACAAGTATTTTAAACACCACATGATAACATTATTTTTTTCTAAACTAAATGAGGAAGATTTCTCACTCAGATCTTCATATAAATTTTGAGAGGGACAACAAAATATTGAAACCTTTCCATTACCGACATCTGCAATTTAATTAATGCTGAAGACATTTTTTAATAAGCACATCAACTCGTGTAAAAGCCAGGAGCAAAATTTTAAATCGTTGTTTTGTGAATATAGTTTTCTAGACAGTATGCATACTGTCAGATAAGAATACTGTTTTCTGGAATCTAAGCTATAAGTGGGTGGAGATAATGAACCTAAAAAGTTTTAAACACAAGTGCCCACAGAGAACAGGCAGGGGGGGTGCAGTGTGTGAAACCGTTAGGTGCACAGTCCCGCGCTGTGTGAAACTGAGATTGAGCGCACCAGGCGAGGACCAGTTCACACAGAGAGGGTTTCAACACTTCGCTCCAGGTACTGTGTGCTGCTGTGACCTTTTAGAAAGAGCTTAGGGAAAAGGACAAATTATAAAAGTATTCTAACCAAAGCAATAACCGTAATGATAAGTCTACTTTATTTTCTTTAAATAACTTACAGTTTTTATACTTTCACCTACATCAGCTTTTACTTTGGAGCAAAATTCAGGGTCAGAAACAAAATAGTGTTGTTGATTTACACTTAAAAAAATTGAATGAAGTTAAGAGACTTGATCAAAACCAGGCGTGGGATTCAGATCAAAGCTGCTAGGTTTTGCTAACCAGGTTTTGCTATGTCACACAACGCTCACTCCCTGGTTTGAACTTGGGAGATTATGATTACCCACTGACTCAATATATGGAAATTTTTGAAAGTTCTCATTATGAACTAGTTCTCCCTATATTCATATTACTATGGACAGAAGTAATAGAAAGTAAACCAATTAAAAAATGTTTTCCAAACTTGTAAAAGGCACAGTTCTAAAGTAGTTAAGTATTGGTTCTTTATAGAAACTCCAATATTCTAGCTGTACTACCTATTTTCTAGCAACTTTGTCAAATTTGTTTCCTGAGCCCCAGACATGAGCTAAGAGATGTCTTATGGATAATATGAAATATATGTATTAAGCACTTAGCACAGCAAAGGATCATTGCTCATGATAAGCATCTGATAATATGGAAGGTGCCATGATGATTCCCCAAACTACCTTAGTAATGGAGAATAACCCTCCCAATTGCTGGATCACGTAGATGAATGGCCAGCTTTTTCTAGACTGTCCATAGATGAGACATGATGCCTCACCCAAGTCATATTCCTTTTCCAGATACAGCTGGATCCTATGACTACTTAAGACTTCCTCCTCCTCCTCCTCCTCTTCCTCCTCCTTCTTTTTTTGGTTGTCATCTTTGACTCCACAAAGGCAACACGGTGAAGGGTCATAGCAGCTCCGGAATTCTGTGTGGATTCAGCTGCAGCCTCGGTTGAGGCTCCAATGCAGCCCACGGCCATTTTCCCTGCACGTCACTATCTTTCCTTTCCCACCAAGTTCTCATCCTGGCAGCATCCCTCGAGTAATTTCCTGCACAAAAAATCTCTGCTTTTGAATCTGCTAACCCAGGAACTGAACTGCCAACATATATTATGACTTTCACTTACAAGCTTTGAAGTTGTGCATATTAAAAACAAGATTAGAAAGTCTGAGAATGATTTCTCATCTCATGTTATCAGCTAACACCAAGACTTTTGGGCAATAGCAGGGCTGACAGAAAGATTTCAGAACAGTGGGATGAAAATCTGAACGAAAGTGTAACAAACTTCTTGGCTGGATTTGAAGTTTTAATGCCTGTGGATTCACATCAAATACCAGTTAGGTTTTGCCATGGTTTCTGCTAGTAATCAGTTTCATTTTTATTTATTTTTTATAACTTTTATATTTCAGATATATAGAAATCACCTTTAAAATAAAGGAAAGCATTATGATGAATGAAATAGACCAGGTGTTGAAAGACAAATACCATATGATCTCACCTTTAACAGGAAGGTAAACAACAAAACAAACAAGCAAGCAGGATAAAAACAAAGACACTGAAATAGAGAACAAGGGGACAGCAACCAGAGGGGAGAGGGGAGGGAATTTAAGGGGAAAAAGGGGAGGGATTTGGAGGAACAAGTATGAAGGACACAAGGACAAGAACTAAGGAGGGTGGAAATGGGAGGGAGGTGGGGAGCCCGGGGTGGGGGGCTGGGATGGGAGAAATAGAAAACTGTACTTGAAAAATAACTAAATAAAATTAAAATAAAATAAAATAAAATAAAGGTCCCATATTGCTCGGTGGAAAAAAACTGTGTAAAATAATTTTTACATATGATATTTTTTAAACATCATGTCTTCGAAGCTTGAAATACTACACATTTCTTTATCTGAGTTTCACTTTATGACTTGAATTCTCTGGAATATGTAATATTTTATACACTTATTCTTCTAGGTCCATAAAGCAATAATACTGGTACAAACTAGCTCTGAGGCGCCTTTTAACACTGAATTGGGGAAATCAATTAGGTAGTTACTGCCCACAGAATATCCTACAATATTCATTCAGAATTCAATATTTCAGATAAATCTTTTCATCAGCTTCCTTTTCAAAAATGCCTATATTGCTTTTAAAATAAAATAACATATTTCTCTTATGCACATTTGTTCATGTCATTTTTCTGATTCCAATTAGAAGTAAACATCTAGATTTTTGGTTTCAGCTTGAAAATGTACAAATTTTATTCAAATACATATTTCTCAATGATATTTGTAGTAGAATAACTTAGTTACATTAAATGTATTCTAGAATCCAGGCTTTAACAACACAAGCAAAATTTCTACATGCTCTCAAATAAGAAACTTGATGAAAGTCATTAGTTCAACCTGTTAAGTCAGTTCTATTTACCTTCAAACTTTACTCACTTGCCAACTTTTTAAACCAAAAATGTTAGGATGGTCCATGACTTGAGCTGTGAAAAAATTCATAAAAAAGAAGAAGCCAGAGAGTGAAGTTTTAACTCACTCTCAAAGAGAGAAAAAGTGCTTGGTGTAGAGAGATACACCAGCAATGAAGGGTGAAGCTTCGAGGTTTCATTGGATAATAATTGGAATATAAAAGGGTAAGGAGGTCACTGTTCTCTCCTGGAGTATATGGGGCATTGTGTGGTTTTGCGTAAACTGCAGTTTTTTCTAATGTTATCTTTTGCCTGCAGCTTTGGAGGGTGTTTAGTCACAGTCTGTTCTTGCTTTTCAGTAATTCCAGTCCTGGGATGAACACTTAGAAGAGTAAAATGGCAGTCAAGTTGAACAAGTTATAGGACTACCTGGCAAATGGTGCTACAATAGCAGATGGTGTTGGCTTTATCCTTTCAAAAAACACTTTAGTAGACATTTTTATCTTTATATTATCTAACAATAAACTATGCTTTCTTTCAAAATTATTGCAAAATTGTTAGTATTCTCAGAATATAAAGGTATTTATATCTCAACTAAATTCTACACCTTCTGCATGTTTTGTGCTTGTGAAACTTATAGGCATGCTTTTGCCAGAACAATGTGAAGAAATATATTCAACATTTAATTGCATATAGCTTATATTTGTTATTAAAATATTTTTTATATTTTAGAATAGATTAAAAATTTTAAGAAATGCAGTTTGAATTTTTAAAAATAATTTTATTTATTTATCTTTAGAGGGGAAGGGAAGGAGAGAGGGAGAGAAACATCAAAGTATGGTTGCCTTTCATGCATCCCCTGCTGGGAACTGGCCTGCAGGGAACCAGCCTGCAGGGAACCGGCCTGCAACCCAGGTATGTGCTCTGACTGGGAATCGAACTGTGATTGTCTGGTTCGCAGGCCCACGCTCAATCCACTGAGCTACACCAGCCAGGGCTCAGTTTGAATTTTTAACATGCACAATATACTCCTTTTTATCTATTAGTATGTTTTATAACTATTTGTAAATACTGATTCTTTCTGGTAAACAATTCAATCCTTTGCTTTCTTGAAAAGATAATGCCAAGCACTGGCCAGGTAGCTCAGCTGGTTAGAGCATTGTCCCAATACGCCAAGATTGTGGGTTCAATCCCCAGTCTTGAGCACATACAAGAAGCAACCAATGACTGCATAAGTAAGTAGAAAAACACATCAACACTTCTATCTTTCTGGAAATAAATAAATTAAAAAATAAAAATATAATATCAATAGATAATATGCTAATTTAGTTGATATCCTTTCAAGCTCACTGTCACATAGGAACTTCCTTTAATCAATATTGATAAAAATGATTTGTGCTTATAATTTCAATTAATTATTTATAGCTTTTGTTCATAAATCTCCATTTATTCTCTGGTGGAACAGGATTTTACATCAATTATTCACAGAATAAGATTGAGAAGAAATACATATATTTTAATATTAATTTAAAATTTCTGAATAATTTTTTATAAAATTTCAGCAATTATCAGCAATTTTTGTTTTAATATCTATGTGACAAAATGAGACTGAAAATTAGAGACAGAATAAAATTGCATTACTTCTTGGGAGTGTGTCTGAATAGATTAAAAATATAAATGCTTTAATAAAACATGTCACACTAAATATCCAGAATAACAATTTCAAATACATTTTTTAAAAGCTGACATTTTGTAATCAGAATTGGCATACATGTGGGTTTATAGGCCAAAAGGGCACTGTCTTGTCTACCATTCATCAAACCAAATATTTTAAATGAATTCGGTTTTAGGATGCTGCCAGATGACAGAAAGATAACACCTCCATTAATCTATTTAGGCCTTAAATATTGCTCAAACATGAAACTTCAAGGAATATTAGTTTTCAAAATAACGTGCAGGAATCAATGCCTCTGGTGGGAAACAGCAGAATTAATAAACAGCCAAAATGAATTCTACCTTTAAAGATAGATAGATATAGATATAGATTCCAGAATATGATAACTAGGTAAGAAGCATCCAAACCTATAAGAATTTTTATGAGTTTCTTTGCACCAAACTGATGACAATTGCCAGGAAGCAAAATCTCAATGGATTGAGAAAATGCTTCAGAGAATGTCAGTTTTGCACCTTATTTTATACTTTACAATTAAAGGAAAAGACAGAAAAAAGGTTACCAGTGAAACTCATTGGTAATAGGTTAGAGAGGCAGGAGAAAGCATTTTACTTTTATCTGGGATTGGATAAGAGTAAAATGAATACACATAATTCTTTTATATCTGTGTTTATAGGATAGTTACCCAAAGTAATGAGACAATACTAACTAATAGGGAGAGGATTTGTAGTTTCTGCTCTGGTGCTGTGGTTGTGCTTTGAGGGGCGAGGGGAAAGAAATTACTTTGATATTCCAAAGGTATGTTACCTGAAATGCAAAAAGACAAGGGACAGGCTCAGTTAAAATTAGGGAAAATACTGCCTTAGGACATGACTACTCACCGTGACCTACTTTCAGTTAGGAAGTTTAATTTCAAACCATTCCGTGTGGTTACTTTGGGTCTCTGCATCTGGAAGGCGACCATGCAGTTCTCCCCTAAGCTTGTCAAATTTACTATTTGATCCCCCTTTTAGAAAAAGATGTCATGTATTTGTTTTTAGAGAGAGGAAGGGAGGAAGGGAGAGAAACATCAAAATGCAGTTGCCTCTCATACGCCCCCTATTGAGGAACCTGACACACAACCAAGGCCTGTGCCCTGACTGGGAATTGAACCAGCAACCCTTCGGTTCACAGCTTAGCCCTCAATCCACTGAGCCATACCAGCCAGGGCCGTGACTCCTTTTTTGTTCAAAATCATTTAAGTTTTAAAAAGTCAGCTTGAAAATCAAGAGAATTTAAATAAGAAAAGAATCATGTAAAAAACCTAAATAGTATTGAAGTGTCTTTATAGAATTTATATAATTAAGCAAGTGAAATGTGAAATTTAGTGAATAGTCCAAAAATCACATTAAAAATAGAGAAATAAGGAGTGAAAGGTACTTAGGAAACTGTTACAACAAGAATGCAACTCAAAGAAACAAAAATAAGTACAGTATGAGATAGAGGTTAGGAGACTTGAAAGGCAGCGTGACAAAGTCTTGTGTAGATATAATTAGATTTTCTGAAGAAAATCTTGGAGAGAATGGAGAATAATGAAAAATATTCAATGATATAATTTTTGTTATCAGTACTTAGGTAGTTATTAATAAGAGAGTCAGAAAAGCGAATTACATATTAAACTTAGTAAACTGGAGAGCTGAATCAGATATTGGGACAACATTCCAGCAAACTTGCTAGGAAGCTGTACCATTTACAAACTAGTTCACACGCTCCAGGGCCTGCTGCTGAAAAGATTTAGTTTTCAGAGCAGGCAGGAGATGCCCCCAGGAGTGCTGCCACCAGTGCAAGATTATGGAGAGGGAGGAGACAGGAAAATTCCTCCGCTGGTCAGGTGCACAGAGGAAAGCAAATGACATCAGAGAACTTTTTGACGTGCACAGTAAGAAAACAAGATGGCACAGGGGGAGGAGATTTTACTTTTGTATAGGGGCACTAAGAACCATAAAGAGACAGGCAGGGCCTACCCTGGGAAAAACCAGAAAAGGGACAAGATTGGATGGAGGGCCTGGAATCCCGGTATGTCCCAGAAAGACATTGATCAGGGGGAAGGCTCACCTCAAGCCCAGGAAGGATCAGGAAGTTTGGTTGGATGGCTTGAATGATTCCTTAATCATTATCAACAATCAAGAAAATATACGGAGGACTTACAGAAGCTTTGAAGCAACTGCTGCTAGATCCTTCCTGCGTTCAGTATCTTGAGGGTGTGTAATTTCTCTTAACCCTAGTAAAATGCTGCCACCATGTTTAAAGCTGTCCACACATGCAGTTTGTTTGCAATTAGTTTCTCTTGACACCACAAAAGAACTAATTTTCATGGTTAACATAATGGCTAAGGAGTTTCTAGAATTGTCTGAACAAACTAACCCTTATCCAGAAATCCCAAAACATTCCCAAGGAAACTCAAACACATTGGAGTAAAACTTCAGAATTCTAAAAGACAATGCAATAAAATTAGAGTGGGAAAGCCAACAAAACAGCCATAGATTAGTTACTAAAATGCACTGAGATTAAAACAATTTACTACAGCAAAAATGATATTCAGAAGACATTAGAATAATGCCTTTATCATACTAAGAAAATATTTTGATCTAAAATTCTAATCCCTAAAAGCAATTTTATAACTAAACCAAAATATTGAGCAGATGTCTTAAAAATAATTTTAATAAAAAGAGAATAACAAAATATGTTGATTAAGGATATAAAAAAGGCAAGATTATCTCAGATAAAGGTCTGAAATGAAAAAAATAGCAAATGTTCTGATTTCCATGTAAGTACATTTACATAAATCTTCAATTAAAAAGTAGTAATACATAAATCATAAGGAAAATAAGAGAAAAGTTAACAAGACTCTATCAAACAAATATTTTACAAAGTAAATGTTTCACTTACACTCCCAAAAGCAAGTGAAATACTTTCAAATGCTCCAAATCCTTCTAGAGTTGAGTTTCTTACTTAGCCCTAGCGAAAGCATTTTTCAGCAGTTCCAATAATCTTATAGTAGTATCTCATTTGTTTTAAATTTTTATTTTCTTAATGTCTAACAGTGATGAATGTGTTTTTATGTTCTTACTTGCCATTGTTTTTGACTAGCAACATGTTTTTTAAATGTATTTCAGTATATTTTTTCCATTATCATTTATCTCCTTAATACCCCCTCCCCTGCAATCACCACACTATTGTTCATGTCCAGAACTTTGTTCCTTTTTGCTTAATTGCTCCACCCACTAACTACCCTTTCACCCAAGCTGTCATCTGATCTCTGTCTATGAATCTGTCTGTTTTCTTGTTTATTCAGTTTGTTCATTAGATTCCACATATAAGTGAAATCATGTGGTATTCATGTTTTTTTGACTGTCTTATATCACTTAGCATAATGTTATTCAAGTCCATCCATGTTGTCACAAAGGGTAAAATTTCCTTCATTTTTACAAGTGAGTAGTATTCCATTGTGTAAATGTCCCATAGTTGTTTTATCCACTCATTTACTGATGGATCCACTTGGGCTGCTTCCAAATCTTGGCCATTGCAAATAATGCTGCAATGAACATAGGATTGCTTATATTCCTTCAAATTAGTGTTTTGGGTTTCTTCAGATGAGTTCCCAGAAGTGGATTTGCTGGAACAGAATAATAAAGAAATAAATCCATGGCTTTATAGTCAATTAATGATTAACACAAGAAGCAAGCACATACAATGGGCTAAAGACAGTCTATTCAATAAACAGCTTTGGGAAAATTGGACAGATACATTCAGAGAAGTGAAACTAGACCATTTTTTTATGCTACACACAAGAATAAATTCAAAGTAGATTAAAGATTTGTATGTTAGACTCAAAACCATAAAAATCCTGGAAGAAAACTAGGCAGTATAATCTCAGACATTACTTACAGCAATATTTTTCTGACATATCTCTTCAATATAGGGAAACAAAAGTAAAAAGTAAACAGATGGGAATATATCAAACTAAAAAATTTCACCCGGCAAAGGAAACCTTCAACAAACCAAGGCAACCAATTGAATGAGAAGCCTATTTGCCAATAAATCTGATAAGAGGATAATACCCAAAATTTATAAAGAACTTACAGAACTCAACATCAAGAACAAACAAATAATCCAATTAAAAAATAGGCAAAGGACCTGAATAGATGCTTCTTCCAAGAGGACAGAAAGATGGCCAATAGACATGTGTAAAGATGCTCAAAGTCACTAATCAGTCTCTAATTTGCAAAAATGCAAATTAAAACCACAATGAGATATCACCTCACACTGGTCAGAAGAGTTATCAAAAAATCAACAAACACCAACAGCTGGCCAGGATGTGGAGAAAGGGAACCTTTTTGCACTGTTGGTGGGAATGCAGACTGGTGCAGCCGCTGTGGAAAACAGTATGGTGTTACTTCAAAAAATTAAAAATCAACAATTAAAATGAAACTTTACCTTTAAATGTGTAATTTACTTTTCGCATTATTACATCTAGTTTCTATTACAGATAGAGTTAAAGACAACTATTTTCGCATTATATTTCTCAATATGTGTACCTAACAACATTAATTATAAAGTGAGTTTTACCCAGCAATTGTTTCCAAGTTGTTCTTCATGGAAAATGAGTTGCAAAATATCATATTTTGAGAAATACAATATTATGGATATAAAAAAATTCAAAATCCTCTTGTAGCTTCATGGCAGTGTATACCACTACACTGAAATAAATATTTATTTAGTTGACATTATGTTTTCTAAGTTACCTGACAAAAACAAACTTAATTCCGACTCTTCGAAACACCTGAAGCCTTGTAACGGTATAGAAAAATGGGTTCTGAGACAAACCAATCTGAGGAAACAAATCTTAGAAAAGCCCTAGGTTTTGCAGAAAAGTACCTGAGGCTTTTTTCGAGAAAGCTGAAAGCTTTTCCAAGATTGTTATAAAGCTGGCTGCTCATCCAGACGGAACGCAGTCCCAATTCACTCATTATGTGGCTTTGATGAAAACATGTCCGCCTTCTCCCAAATGTGTAGAAACATGGCAACAAAGTTCAATGACCAATTTGTTAATTATCCAGGGTCCTGTTATCACAACCTTGTTCTTTTTTCCCTCATAATGAAGGAAGGAGAAAAACTAGAAACACACACACACACACACACACACACACACACACACACACACACCCCTTTAATGTCCGAGGCAACAGATTCCAAAATCCTTTTTGGGAAAATATGTCGTGGCATGAAAACTCAGTTAATCTGCTTCAAATTAATGCAGAATATTTGCTTATGTGATTCAGAAGTTATTCTGGTTATCTTTGAACAAAGACAGTAAATGCATTTTAAAGTGATAGAGTATCAATCTCCTTTTTTATATCCTCCACATTTTCCTGTAGAAAGGTGCCGGCAGACCAATGAGCAGAAAGAAAGAATACACAGGATAAACATCACACTGCGCAAAGCAAACAAGTTTGCTTCCGCGAATGCACTGGGCTTCAACAGCTTCCTATTTTTTTAAATAGAATATGTTAGATTCTCAAAGCTTCAAAAGATATTTCTTAGTAAATAAAGGCATAAACACTAGTGAAATAATCCATATTATGTTTTTTTTAATACTCTTCCACAATAATTTTCCCGTTCTCCAATAGAACCCCTGCCACATGCTTCCTTGTTGTGCTGTTTTCTTACCTTTCCCACTGGTGCGAACCTTGAGCGTCAGCATCGTGTCTCATTTCTGCCTCTTTTCCACGCGGCATCTGCAGAGTCTTACTCATAGTGAGCCCTGTACAGGTAATTTCAATATTAGATGAAGATAAGGGGTGAGATATTATAAGATTTTTAAAAAATAATTTCTATTTTGAAATAGAGCTTTCTTTCTTTACTTATTTTTAGACAGACAGGAAGGGAGGGAGAAAGAGAGAGAGGAAAGCATCCATGTGTGGTTGCCTCTTGCACAGCCCCCACTGGGGACCTGGCCCACAACCCAGGCATGTGCCCTGACTGGGAATCAAACCGCGATACTCAAAACTGGTGACCCTTTGGTTCTCAGGCCCACACTCAATCCACTGAGCCACACCAGCCGGGGTGGATATTATGATTTGTAAACAAATATAAAACTAGATGTTGTGAAACTCTCAAACAAGAATATGCATTTTAATATTTCTAATCACAAATAAGGTTGAACATCTACTTTGATATACTCATTGGGGATATATATCTTTTTCTGTGAATTTCAAACATAAGGCACTAACTCTGAATTTCTATTTTCTGCATAGGTTAATTATTGAATTTGCACCAGCTTTACCAGTTAATATTATTAAATTGCTTGTTACAACTTTAGTGTCACTATGTCCCATAAAGTTATATTACATACATAACTTACATATGCTTACTTATTCACCAAAGCAAGCATTTTAATAGAACCAAATGTTTTATTTAATGACTTAATATTCACTCTTCCATAAATGATTCTCAAGGTTTAAATAATAAGTATAGAGCTTATGTTTCTCTTTTTATTCATATGTACATCATCAAATCATCAGTTATGTTCCTGTTTTATACTTTTCTTGTTGTAAGTAAGAAGGTTGAGTTCTTGATATTTATCCTGGATTTTGGAATGTTCATTGTATTGTGAAGTGAATACTGCTGTACCCAGAATTAAACACAGTATTTTGGCTCAGTGTATACTACGCTGAATAGATTTCTGATTTTACATTATACTTAATGTATTTATTCATTTACCTATTAAGATGTATATATCACTTGATTAATGTGCATCAATGGATGAATGCTGGAGATATTTGACAACAATTTCACAGTATATATTTTCATGGAATTTATAGTTTAATAAGTAATTATTAAAATGTAATTTAAAAGGTATAATTATGACTCATAAAATATAACATAAACACAAGTTATAAGATTTTACTCAACTGTTTATTAATAAAGGGTCTTAGAAAGAGCTTAAACCAATACAAAAAGCATTTGAGAAGTGAGGGTGTTTTCTCAGAGTAAGTTACAGTGCTGTTTATTAACCAACAGGGCAAGAAGATATTAGGCTCTGGGATTGGTTATATGCACCAAAATTATTTTTACCTATACTAATCTACATGTTACATGACCTACAGAGTTGTAAATTAGCCTAGACAAGATAAAGTCAAGTCCAGAACTGCACTGACAAAACACCCAGCAACTTCTCTAGCCTTTTTCTAAGTCACAGATAAATTGTCTAACAGTACTACTCAGTGAACAGGTAATTATAGGTGAGAACATTACAATTAACGTGTCTATGATGACAGTCTAAGTTTATTAGGATTTTTAAAAAGTTAAAGGTCACAGTCACTGTTAAGACTAAATTAGTGATTGGTTCTTAAAGGACGAAGTGATGAACCATGAGATTAAGCAGCCTAGATGTTAGGGAAAAATAGGTGTGGGTAGAGGGAAAGGTTGATTGCCATGGAAGGAAACACGTGGGCTGATCACTAATGACTTCTATGGGAGAAATTACAAATCGCACCATAATGCGAAATGCGCCAGTGGATCTCTCTACTTTATTAGGTACGAAAATACACTTATATAATATTGTTCACCTGGGCTGCAGAGGTCATCTTGGAATACAATGTACCTGAACTTCTCTTCCCTTACCTGGAAAAGATCTTGTTTTAACCTGTCAAACATAATAGGCACTATAAAAATACAACTGATTCTGTTTGGCACAGAAAGTTTCATCCTTTCCTTTGTGTTAAGGTAGGGAGACCATCTATAAATTAAGGGTTGTTAAAGACTGAATTAAAAAATGGATGCCAATTTATTTTGAACTTTGATATATTCTCCATTCTGATAATATAAATTTCCATTTAAAGACTTCCTGCAAAACATATAAGGATTTGCTTTATGTGCAGTGAAAAGCAGTAAATAGATTGCAATAGTTGAGGTCACAATTATCAATAATTACAGGATTTTTATTTATGATTAATTTCTCTACATCCCATCACCAAAGTCTATTGTTTTTCCTCCTAAATACATACTGGCTCGAATTCCTTCCTTCCTGGGGTTTTATTAAACTATTTTCATTCTTTATTTGTACTCCTACCAGAGCCTGTGTCCTAGTACTCCAACTTTTGGTCTTATCATCCTCATTTCCATCTCATTTCCATCCATCCTCATTTACAGCCAGACCCTTGCTACTGAGGTTACAGTCTGACCACGGCCATTCTCTGGTTGAGACATTTTAAAAGTGCCCCCTGCAAACACTGGGAAAAAAAACAAGCTCATTTTCCATGACAGGAAATATGCAGCCCCCTGCCAACTTTTCCAGACTCAGTGCTCTGTCACAGTAAGTTATCAGACTCACTCCTGGAGACTGCATGTGTCAATCTAACTCAAACTATGTGACAGGTACATAAGAGAAAGAAAGTGAATGACACCTTTAGAAAGAAAACTACAATGCTCACTCAATACTTCGAAGTGTCTGGATTTCAATGATTACTTTCCATTCAGTAATTGTGTGGTTTGTGCAAGTTCAAAAAATAAATTTATTAAGGTGACACGAGTTAGCAAAAGTATACTGGTTTCAAGTGTACAATTCTACAATGCATTATCTGTATATTTCATTGTGAGTTTCCTACCCAAAGTCAAATCTCCTTCCATCACCATATGTTTGACCCCCTTTATTCTACTGCTGTCCACCCCTCTTCCTCTGGTAACCACCATGCTATTGTCTGTGTCTATGAGTTTTTATTCAGTTGTTTTTTCTTGTGTGTTCATTTGTTGCTTTTAGTTTAATATTCCACACATGAATGAAATCAGAATAGCATGCTAGAGTATCATGCTAAGTGAAATATGCCAGGTGGAAAAGGCAAGCTTTTTAATTTTGCTGAACTTCTGTTGATAGAGAAGGACAGAGAGAGAAGAGGGAGGTGAGTAGATTAAATGAGCCGGGGTGATTAACCACCTTAATCAGGTTTAAGTTATTCAGTGACTCTGAAAAAGGACAGCTATTCATAGAGGATAGTGCTGTGGTAAAGCATTTGTACTGATCTAAAAGAGAGAATGAAGACATACCATTTTGAGGTGGAGATTTGAATGCTATGTCAAATGTTAATTTCTCCTTCCTATCATAACGAGCATGGTTGTTTAAATATTGATGCTTCTAGTAAAACATGGCAGGAAAAACAATAGTATTAAAGTACAAGCTCCTTACCAGTGATACAACATGAATATTTTCTCTAAACTTCTGAAAGTGAAATATTGTCTAGATATTTTAAATGTTCTGTGTTTGCAATAAATATGAATATTGCAAACATCTGGCTTGTTAATGCAATCTGAAGAAAAATATAAATGCATTGATTTTGTCTGTTGACCTGGTGGTTACAAAATTTTTCTATAATAAGAGGGCAAATCTAATTTTTCCTAATAAGCCCACCCACCAAAATTCACAGCATTTCCTCAGCTTTCAACTGTTACCTAACTCTGGCATGTGTGCAGCTGGTTACAGCTGTATTTGTATTAATAAAATCACCTCTGGGATTGCAGATTGGGTTCTTTCCAAGACCTTGTAATCAGTGATCCTGTCTTTCTATTTAATGTTAGTGTGGCTTGTAGATGCCACCGATGGGACTGCTCAGAAAAGTCAGATGTGACTTTTGTAACAGATTAAACATAATCTTTAATTAATGGATCTGTAAAAAGAAAAGAAAATCCAAAACTAAAAGCTCTTCATATCCTGGATACAGGCAACTTGACATTTGCATTGAAATCCCTTCATTCTGTCTTTTGGAGAATAATGCCTTCCCTTTATATTTTAAATTAAGCTGTATATTTGTCACTGATGAACAAAATCATAGCACTGTGAAAGTCATTTTCAAAGATGTGCTGTAGAAATTTAAGAGTAGCCTAGGAAATTTGTTGAAATGAATAAAACCAGTTCACAAAACTGGTATGTTTTAGGCCTTTATGCAATGTTATCAGTAAATTATATGATATCATTTTATTTTATTTTATTTATATTTAAATAAACTTTAATTACCACTTAATTCTTCTGTAAGGCATTGTTTTAAATTAATCTGTATTACTTTTTTGCAAACCTATTGACTGAGTTTAGAGTTTTGATGAGTGACAAACTTAAAGATGTCAGCTGATACACTTCTACACTATGTGTGTATGTGTATACATATATATGCATATATGTATATATATACACACATATATATATATTCTTTCTGTGTGTATATATATATATATACACAGAAAGTATCCAGCTGTACAATATGAAAAATACATTTATTGAAGAAGATACAAGACACAAGAAACATTGTACGTAAGACAATAATACCTCAGTCCCCTTCAAAGTAGGCACCTTGAGACCTCACACAGTTCTCCCAATTGCAATCAGCTGCCCCATTGTATTTTCCTAAATTTCATTGACAGTTTGAGATCTCTTCCCTTTCAAAGGTGATTTTAGTTTTGGAGGAAATCTGTAGTCATGGGGCACCAAATCTGGGCTGTAGGGGAACTGAATCACCTGGGTGATTTGATGTTTCACACAAAAACTGCGTGATACATGATGTATGAGGAGGCACATTATGAAGTGCTTGGAAACTTAATGAAGTTTCCAATCACCAGTTTCCCATAATTGCAACCTTCTGAATCATCCAAATAGTTTCCATGGTGGAATGTTCAAGCTTATTGCAAAATGTGATGCAGATTCGTTGCTCTACTCAGTCAATTTGAATGTCATGACTACACAGTACACATGCTCATTCAAAAGCATCTACTGCCCCCACTGACTACTACAGTGAAATTGCCATTACTTACACGTGTGCATTCTGGCCCACTCTCCTGGGGTGCCAGGTTACAATGATGTTGTGCAAACCAATCTTGTTTTATTACCAATGGCTGGACTTTTTCTGGACAGATCTCAGATGTATACTTATTTAGTTATTATATATCAGAGATAAGGCATTCTATTTCTTTAAAAACAATCATCCTCATAATGCGGTTTAGTATACATTAAAATATTTTAACATATAATCTTACTTCCAACAAAGTAAGACTTAAACTTGGCAATATATATTTGAGTTTTCATTCATGCTCTTCATTTTTATAGCATAATTTGTTGGCCCCTTCCCGGTTAGGCAGTTTGGAACTAGCTTTTTTAATCACTAATCTAACTTGCTGTGCAACTGGTTGCAAAGGTCCAGAAATTATAGTTTTCTGGATACACAAATGAGAAATCAGGTAGATAAAATCATTATTAATGATGGGAAATGTCTGAAATAAGAGGACCATTTACTTTAAATGCACTTTAAAGTAAAATTCTCTCCGTCTCATATTCAGTGATGGTGTAGAGGGCACAACTTGGTGGAGCAACACATCACATATCCAATTTAAACTGTATTTCTAGTTAATAATATTCTATGATATGTTGCACGGGCATGTCATTGCTATTAGCTATTAATATAAGAATTAATTCAGAAAATACAAAACCCAGAAGCTAAACATATGAAGTGCAATGTTTAGTTTAATTGCCTGCATATACTATTTATAATTAAGCACTATGTAGTCATTTCCTAAAATTTAAACAGTACATAAAATCTAGAAAAACAAATTTAATCATAATTTGACAGACAATAGTAGATCCATTATTAATAACTCTTCAGAGAGTCCTATGAAATGAACATGTTGTATTAGTTCTGTGAACCATGAGGTGACTGGGGCTTCAAGGTTGGGTTAAGTAAATTGCCCACATAGTGGAACCAGAATGGAATGTAAGTTCAAGCTGATTTTGGAATATTTTTGTCATGTAAAAATTGTCTCTAAACTTGAAAATTTCCAATATCATTCTTATTTTGTTATTATGGTGATTAGTTCTTTTTTCCCAAGGACTACCTACGTCTAAGAAGCAGGTTCATGTCCCACTTCAGAGCACTCATATTTGCATAGAATATCTTTGGTGTTCTTGCCACATAACCTTAAATGAGTTAGTTAACTTGTTTTCATTTCCTCATCTTTGACTAGTAGTACTTACTTCACAGGATTATCTGAATAGTAAAGTGTTAAGACCTCTAAAACAATTAAGAGCACTACTCAGTAAGGGTTGGCAATAAGTATAGTCACTGTAATTGCCCTCCTTTTCCTCCTAATTATCACCATCATCATCATCATAATGGAGAGAAGAGTAACAACACTGAAAGAAAAAAGACTCTCCAAAATTATTAACACTTAATATGTTATAAAATTAAAGTTAAAATCCAAAAGGAAAATACCTTAATATGAGAAAAGATTATTTATTGTCATGAAAAGACCGTTGAAAAACTTTATATTTATACTGTCTTATTTTCTTATGTATAGATATTTTACAGGGAGTGATTTCAATACATTTGTGAAATAGGAAATTCCAGCCCTTGTTCTCCCACAAAAACACCAATTTAACAACTATCCATAGGCAAATATAACATTAATTATTTTTATTTACTTACTTGTATCTAATTCATTAACTGCCAGTAAAATGACTGGATTAAGATCATGTGTCTATATCATTATACTTTAGGTTCTAAAGAACATAGCATTATTTTTCATTACATAAATTTTACTTTCAGGGAGGCTGTGATTGTTCAGAGAAATGAATACAGAACTCTGGAAAGTAGAATTCCCTACACTTTTATTCAATGTATTTTATTTAATATTCACTCTGGCCAAGTACCCTACTAGGTGTTGTATCAAACAAAGCTGAACATTTGCATATCCATTATGAAATAAAATAACAAAATGCTTTATATACAGTTGGCTTATGCCACTGAGGTTATTTGTAGTTTAGTTAGTAGGAGGCTTAAGGTTAACAGATTTATGCTTGTAGCTCGACAATTTCTTCAAAGACCCCCCAAAGATCTTTTTCCTTCTCATTATTTTTGGGTAGTTGCTTTTGTCTTCCTGCATGTTACTGTAGATTTAAACATGTATTCCACATCTCCAAGAATCATGCCCGCTTTCTGGTTAAGAACAAGAGGAAAATAATAGCAGCAACAAGCTCTCTTCTTACACTTGTCTTTATTAGAGAAGAGAAGAAAAAATCATTTTATGTACAAAGCAAAATACTAATTGTGTCTCATTAGCTAGAAGTAAGTGACATATTGAAGCACAGCTCTAAGGAAAGATGAAAAGTAAGTATCTATTGCAAATAAATAGGATTTTCAGGTTTGGTTGCATTTGAGGATGGAGAAATGTAATTGTAAACAAATTTGGTAGTCTCAGTAAGACGAAAGGGATTGAGTATAACAAGATCTATTATAGTTAGCTAATTTTGACCTAAAACAGAATTATCAAGCATCTTGTCTTCCTTCATTTGATATCCATTCAATAATTCTTAAGTATCTACTACATAGTATATAAAAGCACTCTACTAACTTTGAAAATATAACATTGAACAAACAGAAATCACCACTGCCCTAATGGCAAATAAACGATTACACCCCAGTGAAACACAGGCTGGTCCACATGGCCTGGAAGGACATCATAAAAAGAGGAAGAGTCATCTCATTTACAATGAGCAGTTCAAAAATCCCATTCCAGAGGAAGGGATGGCCAACCTTAAACTGAATGAAGTAGAGTATAGGTAACAACTCAAGATTTGAAAGTGAAATGCCTAGTGTTCGTGAAGACAGAAAAAGACAGTGTGATTCCTTCACTGTAATGCCCTCCAAGGTGTTAGAACTTTGATTGCGTGTGTTTGCAGTGGAGATGAGGGTAAGACAAGAAGTGTGTGTGTGACTTGGAGGCATGTTTATCAAAGAGGAGAAAGGAGACTTTAGTTGTAGCTAAATTTACAAGGTAAAGTTTACCTTTAAAATTTATTTTCAAAGTAATAAGGACCATCATAAGGGTTAAAGAAAAAGAACTAAATGTCTGGCTCTGAATTTTGAGAATTATCTCACATATTAAGGAAATTATAATGATTTGAGAGTGAGCAGGGCTTGAAAGAGGAAGAGTAACTAATTAGCTATTATAGTAATACTGGTGAGCAGTGATGATGTTTGGAGCAAGAAGGCAAATAAAGAAAAATCAATAGAGTCAAGGGATATGAGGATGTATAATTAATAGAATAGCTTCTATGTTAAAAGTGGCATGAAGAAAAGGAAGAATAATTAGTGACATTCAAGGTTGAAGTTTGAGAACATGCTGTAACATTTATTTAAACAGGTAACAAGGAAGATGAATAGATTGGTAGAGATGAAGAAAATGATCTTGATGTCAGAGACATTGATATAACTTGTTGGATACTCAGGAAAAAACGTACGATAAGAAGTTGACTCTACAGATTAGAATCTGAAATATATGGTATTAGTTGGAGATTTAGATTTGGGAATTATATGCACGTAGAAGATGAATGAAGTCAAGAGAGTAGATGAGGGTGTTCAGGGAAAATATATCTAGTAAGAAGAGAAGAGGGGCTAAGGTAGAACTCAGAAGACTGACATCTAAGGACAGCATCGGGAAACTAATTCATCATTCCTGTTGGCTGCAATACAACTGAATATGGCAGAAGACATGCTCTTGGATAATCATACTATCTCTTGTCAATGTGAAATTAAATGAGCAAGATAAATTGACATATTGTAAAACCAAATGATAATGATTAAGTACTGACCATTCTCTGAAATTCTCTATCCAGTTTCTTACTGTATACAAAGGGTAGAGTGACCTTTTCAATGAGACTATCTGTGGTAGAATGGTCTACAGTTAAAAGCATTCTTTTCTTACAATGTGACAGAGATAGAGGAAAGATTTCAATGCTTTAAAAAAGTAGAACATGCTTGCTCTCAGACATAAAATAGCTGCTGATCAGAGGAGTTCAGATTCTATACTTTTAAAAGAAGCTAAATTAATAAAATTGTCTTATTCAAATCCACAGAAATCAACCACTTAAATATGTCAATTATTTGGCTGGCTTTTTCTGAAGGCAAAGAAATTATGTTTTACTTTACCATGTCATTTTTTGGATCTTTTGAACACATTTATTATTTCAGGCACTATGCTAGGTCTTGAGAATGAACAGATGGGTGATAAATGTTTCTGATATTTGAAATTACTGTCCAGCCAAAGACATATAAATGTATATAGTTAAATTAACATGCAGTGTGGCAGATTTTATAATATAGGTAAACAAGATTATTTTAGGCAAGATAAACTTCTTCAGACTCTGGATCAATGTATTCATTATTGAATCTTCAACAAAAAACACACTGGCTTTGTAGGCATTTAAATGTCAACATAAGCAACATCCGAACCTGTAGCAAATTTTTATTAGTTTATTTGAGCCCAAACTTATGACAATTGCTGTAAAGAAAGATCTTAGAAGCTTTTGACAGTAACAGTTTGACAGCTTTTTTTATGCCTTTGAAATTAAGGGGGGGAAGTAAGGAAGATTACGTGAAAGTGGGAAAAAGCAAGGTGAAGACTGGATTATAGGATATTTAAGAGCATGTGCTCTCTTGAGGTTGGTTGTGCATTCAAGGGGTATTATTCTTTCATTTCAAAGGTGTATTAACCCAAATGTGCTAGATCATTGGGCAGAGCTTGCTTAAAAACCCTTCAGAAAGAATTTATGGACCTGGGGAATAACTACCTATCATGTCCTGCCTAGTTGAGGATTTATGATTTATTACTGCATTCCTTTTTTAATCTACAGCATTTAACAATGTATTTATACCTCATTTTGTTTAAATAAATATTTAATTCAGTTTAGAAGAATACATAAAACAAGGTAGCATAAACAAAAGCATGACAGTAGAAGAGTAAATAAAAGGTATGAAATGAGTATAGAAATGAGGCCAGTTTAGAATACTTTAATGGCCTTTGACTTCACACTTTATGCTCCATATAAAAATGCTTTAGTGTATAGGAGATTGTTATTACCTGGAAGGCAACTTTTGAGAACGCATTTGAAAAAAAATAGATGTTTTTTTCAGGTGGAAAAGTGATAAGAGCACTTGAGGTACCATAAATCTTACTTGGAATAAATGTAGGTGAATGGAGTGGATTAAATTGTCAAAGGATGAGAATAGAGAGATACATTTATATTGAATTATAAGGGCTTCATGTACCTGGCAAAATAATTTGACATTGTTATGGGCTAACTTTTACCTCTCCAACCCTTAACTTCTAGTATCTCAAAATGCTACTATATTTGAAGATGGAGACTTTAAAGAGGTAATTAAGGTACAATGAGGTCATACATGGGCTCTAATTCAATATATCTGTGGTCCTTATAGGAAGAGGATTTTAGAACATGGACAACATGTAGACTGAGGGAGGAACAGTGAGAAGGCAGCCATTTGCAAACTTTGGAGAGAAAGGCTTCCGAAGAAACCAAACCTCCTGACACCTTGACTTTAGACTTCCAGCCAAGGACTGTAAGAAAATAAATTTATGTTCTTTCAGTAACTCAGTGTGTACTATTTTGTCATGGTAGCCATTATAAACTTATACAATCCCCAAGGTCATAAGACTATCAGCATGCATGGTTTTATGAAGATTAACTAGAGAGGCAATATAGAATATGGGTTACAGGTAAGTTGTAAGGGTGTTTGAGTGTAGGGTAAAAATAAAGTCCTAACCTAAACTCATGCCAATGATAATGTCAAGGAGAAACTGGATTTCAGAGATATTTTTGAGGTATAATTAATTGACTGAAAATATTGTAGAGGGGTTTCAGTGATAAGGAATCATTATGCCATCCATTATACACTTCTATATTGAATATTAACCAAGATAAAATTATTGAGTATTTATACTTTATGTACTTTTTTTTAAATTTAAAAGTACATTTTTGTTTTGAATGTGCGTGGCTGTGTCATAGGGAATGGGATGATGAAGTCCGTTTTACATGTATTGATTTTATGGAGTTTTTCAGACAGTTTCTTGAATTTCTTCAACTAAATATAAAATAAGAGTCTTACTTTAAAAAATGTTTTATTTATCATCTTGATCAAGAAAATGGTTGCTTGCAATGCAAGCAGGCAATCCATAAACCTGGAGCTGGCCCTGTATGGTGATTGGGAGAAACCCATGTGGTTCTCTCCTCACAGCTGTCTATGGTCTAGTATCATCTTCTTCCACTGGGCTTTCCTCCGTGCTTGACAGTTTTACTCCATTACCTCTCCCAAAATCACTGTTAAAATGTATGACTTGTTTATGAACAGATTATGAGTAAACTGCTAACTAACTCTCTCACAATCATATTGCATGGTTATGCTAGCTTAAACCTTGGTATGTAAGAAGGGATCATACTGAGCCATGGGATTTTCGGAGTTTGGGTACAGAAAACAAGCAAATCAACACAATCTTCCAAAATAAACCTTGACTGGCTTGCATCAAAAGTACCAACCAGTGCTTTGTTTGACATGAAGGATGCACTCAGTAAAGGCTTATTGAATTAATGCAGAATACACTTGATCTTGGACACAAAGCACTTAGGCAAAAGAAAATGGGTGATTATGTGAAGCATCCATTATAAGACAATCATATAAGTCTCCAAGAAAGACTAAGTTTGGTTATGTAAGCATAATTATTTTCCATTCCTAATAGGAAAGCCATGGTATTAGGAATGCATCCCTCTTAAAATCCACTCACAGAAATTAGTAGCCATAATGCAAAGGCTGTGTGTACAAAGGCCTCAGAGGAGGCATTGTGGACTAAATGGATTTCAAGCCTTTCTTTCCTAAAATCACAGTGTTGACACTATTGCCAGGAAACAAAAATATCTTAGAAGAAAACTCTGAGATGTACCTCAAAGTAATGTTTTATTTTTTCCTGTGTATTTAGAAAAAATGTACTCTTCAAAATTAATGTGTGAATATGTCATTGTTGCATAATAAATATTCAAAATGAAAAAAACACACTGACATATTGGAAATCTCATTTGTGAATGTGCAGTCAAAATGGAGAAAAGTAGTTTTATTTTACAAATCTGGCAGGAACAAATGTGCTTCAAGAAATGTTCCAAGAAAGCTAAGATCAGAAAAGAGATCATAGAACATGAAAGTTTAATGAGAGGTGCTAGAACCTAGAACATATTTTAAAAAATATTTAAGTCACCCACCCGCCCTTCTCCCCACCCCCCCCACCCCCCCGTTTCCTCCTCCCCCCCCCCCCCCCCCCCCCCCTTTTTTTTTTTTTTCTTTCTGCTTACTTGTTTGTTTTGTTGTTTTAAAACACTTTTTTATAATGTCAAATTTTATGTAAGTTACTGTGAAAAAATATTTTTTTAAAACTGTAACTTCTATGATAAGCATGAACATACCATGGGGGAGAGGAGTGAAAATGAGAAAAAATTTTGTCTTTATTTTGTCAGTGATTATATATTTACTAAAAATTTTTAAAAGTCAATTCAGAGTAGAAGACCGTGTAAAGGAATTATCACCTATTGCTAGCTGATAATTGTTCAGCTACCAGACTTGATGAATGAAACCAGTAGAGACCATCATGGAAAACCACGCAGCTTCACGGGCTCAGCTCCTAAAAGGAAATTGCAAGGTCTAATGAGAGTTAAACAACAGGCCTAATGAGAAATGCCGTATCTTTCTTGTACGCTCATTTCTGTTCTGGTTTTATTTTAATGGGAATCTGTGGGAAAGTCTAAACCTATTTATGGGATGCAGGCACTTTTGTTTGAGGAGTCTAATGAATTCAAGAACAGGGAAACAAGAGGGGAATAGATTTGAAAGGAGCAACATTAGGAAATTCATGTGGATGCACAGACTTTGGAAGACCAAGTAGTTCAAGAAAATGATTTGCAAGATTGAACAAAAACATTTTGATTATAAATAGTATTTTATTAACTTAACTTTTCCTGAGAAAAACAAACATTTACGTGAGAACATTATAATTTTTTTCCACTGAAACTGCATAATACTTTATTCAAATGAAGAAAAGTATTTCTTTATTTCTTTTTCTTTTACCACCAATATATTTAGCAAGTCAATGCCAGAAATATGGCTGGATAGTGTATGTGGAAACAACTTCTAAGTACATATTATCCTAATGAAACCACCAAATAATCTCGCTGTAAAGCAGTGACCAGTCTTTACAAACTGCTGCAAAACATAATAGGTCTTTACATAGTGCTTAAAAATATAGACATCTTACGATAGATTTTAAATGATATCAAATATATTATCTGTATACAATTATAGCAATAAAATTATTTATAAATAATCTGCATAATGCAGTCTATTATATGTGATAATATTTTATCTAACTTGACAATGACCATTTTCTCGAATTGAAGAATAAAAAACTCTCATTTAGTAAAAAGGGTTAAAAGATAAATTTTCAGCTTGCTGTTTCACTACATGAGGAAAAATATTCAAAACATTGTAAAAATGTTTAAGAAAGTATATTCACAATAACTATATAACTATGACTTTAAAATCAAATTCTTATTTTAAAGGTGTAATGTTATACTTGTGGTTAGTTTATTTAAAACACTAAGTTAAAATTTTATCCTCTAATATACAAGTCAAAAATATTGACTCTGCTGTTAGAACTCTGGATGAATGACTGGATTAAAGTATAAACATTTTTTTCAGGTAATTCTAAAATGGTACAGGTTAACAAAGAGAAGAGAGCAAAAATCATGCAGCTTCAGCAAAACAGGCTAGAAAACTGGAACAGGTTGTCATGACTCAGACTCAACTTGTAAACATTCAAACTTCATGAAGCATCTGGAGAACATAACCTGGCCCATTCATGGGGCAGATAAAACTTGCTCAGAAAGAGACCTGGCGTGATACTAGAAGGCAAATATGTCCACTGCATGTGGAAACAGAAAGAGGCAAGCTATTTTGTTATCAGCAGAAGTAGAAATAAAAATCAAGAATTGAATAATTCTTCTCCATCTCAACAAGGAAAAAACATTCTCAAAGATTCAGTGTATTTTAAAATTCACTGTAAGATACTTATAGTAGATTCTAATGGGCCCAGAGAAGTTATTAGGTACAGTGACAAAGAATTTATGAGAATGTAGAAATCTGATTATGTTAGACTAGGACTGATAATCTTCTTGTTTCTTTGTTTGTTTGTTTTTTGTTTCTGGAACACAGTTTGGGGGAAATAAATATGATACACTAAAGACTAACTTTATAAGGAACAAACTTAAGATGAACTGAATCTACAAAAGAAAGTAAAATAGCTAATTAGAATTTGCCAAAATACAAATTGGTTCCCAAAGGGTGTAGAATAAAGTATCAATATAATTCTAGAGGACATATATCTACTTGAATTTTTACATTTGCATGATAGAAAGTTTCATTTCTTCTTAGGTCATGACTCAGTGTGATATCATAGAATTCTCATTTCTGAGAGTCTCCCAAAGAAGAATACAATTTCTAATTATGTTATAATCATCCAAAAGGTGGTTCTGAAGATTACATTTTCCCTGTTCCTTTAGAAGGTTAGGTAGGAGACATTCTTATTTCTCTTTTTTCTTTATTTTAATCTCCTACAGAATGACATAACATATTTCTGAAAACTCTCATGAATTACGTCAGTTGTAGAAGTAGTAGAAGTTTTCTATGTCAAATGCCAAAGTCTACTGGACAGGATCAGACACCACATGATAAGTTGCTAGTTACTGAGCATTAAAAATCCCAACAACATTCATGCTTCTAGAAATCATAATTCCTAAAGTTTTATTCACTAAAATTTTATGAAGTGAGGAAATACAGTTAGGTTAAAAAGGTATAGACATGAGTTTCCCCTAAATTATAGAAAGAAAATATTAAAGGAGAGGTAGACTCACAAAATGAGTGCAGATCCCATAAACATCTATTAAAAGAAAATTCAGCATCCAGATAGCACATCACTCTAGAGTTGTGTATTTTAGACAACCAAAAACTAGGTTAGAACCCACATGTAATTACGAAAAAATCACCTAATTATCTGGGGAAAAAGCCTGAAAGTGACACTGAGATCTAAGGATTTTGAGACAATCTGGATCATTGCTGAGGCTGTTCTGGGCTTTGCTGGCATATTAAGTTTAAGATTTTCCTGAAGTTATCTTTAAGCATCCTCAAAGGCTGTAAATGCACCTATTCATGGGTAAATTTTATAGAATCACAGATTGAGGTTAATACATTCCTGTCTCAATTCTTCAACATTCCCTTACCATCATCCATATTTTCTTGGTCTATGTGCCTGCTCATTTGTAAAAGGACATAAATATATTTTATTTTTTAAAGATTTTATTTATTTATTTTTAGAGATGGGAAGGGAGGGAGAAAGAGAGAGAAAGAAATATCCATGTGTGGTTGCCTCTCACATGGCCCCCACTGGGGACCTGGTCTGCAACCCAGGCATGTGCCCTGACTAAGAATTGAACCAGCAGCTCTTTGGTTTGCAGTCTGCGCTCAATCCACTGAGCTACACCATCCAGGGCAACATAAATATATTTTAATTTATAAAAGTGTTTTACTGGCCATTTTATCACCTTAAACTACTTTCATAAATAAATAAATAAACAAATACCTTACATAGAGTCAAGTAGCATGATTTTTGAATTACAAAGTTCTGTGAATACTTCGTTTTTTTAAAAAAGCTTTATTGTATCTTTTCCAGTGCTCTGTCATCCCGTTATACTGCCCTACACCCAGCAATCACCACACCGTTGTCCATATCCATGAGTCCTTTTTCCATTTTGCTCAATCCCTCCACCCTGTAACCGCCCTCGTCACTAGCTGTCATCTGCTCTCGATCTATGAGTCTGTCTCTGTTTTGCTTATTAGTTCAGTTTGTTCATTAGATTCTACATATGAGTGAAATCATATGGTATTTATGTCTCTGTAAATAGCTTATTTTACTTAGCATAATATTCTTCAGGTATATCCCACACTGTTGCACTTTTTTCCTTCTTTTTTTATGACCAAATAACATTCCATTGTATGAATGTCACCTAGGTGTTTTATGCACTCATCTATTGATGGACACTTGAGCTGCTTCCATATCTTCGTGATTGTACTGTGAATACTTCTTAATCTGCTTTGATGGTATTGTTATTGTAGGTAGTTTGCTAATTATTAACAAGAAAAGAAGAAAAGGGGGTTAGACATTCAGCTTCATAAACTGGGGAGCATGAGGCTGTTTGCTTCATTAGGAAGCTAGAGCTACACACCCCAGGGGGTTACCGCATTGCTCCACCAAAGGGATTAACACCCCTCCGGGACTGTTGGAAGGATGAAGGGAAAGTACTTGACCATAGGGCTGGTCAGTATTACTAGGGGTGGACCCAACAGAAAGCCTGCAAAAGTTGGAAAGTTGATTGGCTCTTTTGGAAAAGCACCTGGGGTGTCCAAAGCCCACCTAACATGACCTGAGGGGAACAAAGAAGTACCACCTCTCTCTCTCCCTCTCTTTCTTTCCCATTTGGTGATGCATATGCCCTGTTTGGTCACATGTTCTCTCATCTGGGAGCACACCACCATGCAGGTCTAGCAGCTACTGCATTCTACAGAGAACTATGTGGGCTACAAAGGACTAAGTTCTAATAGGAAGTAGAAACTCTGGACCTTGGCTTTTGTTTTGACATGCTGAAGGCAAGACTGGACTTGTTCCATGGCAGGACAAACAAGAGATGGGGCATTGGAAACCTACGGGTAGCCTTCCACATGAGAAAAACATTTTGCCACACCATGATCTTGCATGCATGGTTCCTTGGAATGCTTCCTTCATGGCCCCATGAAGAAGGCTGCTTTCCAACAATAATATGAAGCTCAGGAAAAGAAACGTACAGATCTGCTCTAAATTCATATTTTCTTCAGTTAACAACAGAACTGTTTCAACTAGATATTTTCCACTCTCGTGCTTAATAATTGTGTTTGAAAAGCTTCTAGATTTTATTCTCGCTGCTTATTTATTTCTTTTAAAATATTTTCTTGTAACCAAAGTATCCACATATGCTTTTTAAAAACTACTATTGTAAATAATGGAAAACAGTTTAGAATATTTGTATTAAGTTGTCGGAATTCAGAAATCAAGAGCACTGTATTAACAGACTTCTAATTTCACTTCTGAAGCTGATTTTGGAATTAGGACAAACTCTGAGTGACCAATTTATTGCTAGGAAGCATTAGGGCAAAGATCACTTTTACTCCTCTCAAGAACTCATTCTGGTAAAATTATGATTTCAAGAGCCAATTATGAGTTCTTTAGGTCAGAGATTAAGTTTTATTCACTGTTAAGTCCCTAACATTAAAAGCCAGACCTAGTCCTTGATGCATGATATGGACTTCAAAATTATTTTAATCAGTTTGTGAAATGGAATACATTGAAATTAGTTAAATGGTTAACTGAGGCTTTTACTGCATTTTTCAGAGTAAGCCACATATTACTGCTTAATTAAACAAGCCAAACTATGAATTAATTAAATATCTTGATAATAAAACTGGCCTATGAAGTCTGTCCAGAAAAAGTCCAACCATTGTTAATATAGTGAGAACAGTTTTCATGACATGGATATAACCTGGCAGCCAAGGAAAGTGGCCTGTATTGAGCATATGTGAACAATGATGACTTCACTGTACTAGTCAGTGGGGTGGTAGGTGCTGTTGAGTGAGCATGTGTACTGTGTGGCCATCACAAACTGACTGAGTAAATAGAGCGATGAATCTGCATCAAATTTTGTGTTAAGCTTGAACAGTCTGTCACCTGATGCACTCACTATTCAGGGGACTCAGAGGCTTTCAGGAATATACAATGAGTGCAGTACAAATAAAAATGTGATACAAATACTTCAAATATGGTCAAGAATCTGTCGAAAGTGATGCACATTTCATGAACTCTGCAACAAGCAGAACACTTGAGAATGAAGAATGTGCACAGCTGCAATCAACAAAGACCCTTGACCGACAGTGCAAGAACTACAACTGATGTAGGGACTCCAAACACTGCCGGGCCTGAGATTTTGATGCAGGATCTTGGCATGAATCATGTCATGGCAAAATGTGTTCTGTGGCTCCTGTTAGCCCAGAAGGAACATTGTGCTGCAGTTGGGAGAACTGTGTGAGGTCCCCTCAGTACCTACTATGAAGGGGACTGAGGTGTCATTGTCCTGTGTACAATGTTTCTTGTATCTTCTTCAATAAATGTCTATTTTTCATAGTATGTGGCTGGATACTTTCTGGACATACCTCATATGTCAACATTCAAAAATCAATTTAGATCTATTTATACTTTCTTACTTTTTAAATAAGTATTCTATTTTCAGTAAAAATATTTATTGAATATTGTAGATATAGAACATCCTCTCAGCACTGGATTTAGTTACCAAATATGTAGAAATGATTATAGCACATGGGCTATGGATAGTGTTATTTGGTGCCTGAGAGGTGAATTTTTTCTGATTATCTGAAATAGCTTACAACAGGTTAATTTATTTTTATTGTTAGAAAATTTGTAATTGACAATAATAAATTACTGTATAATTAAAGACCATCATTTTTCAACTCCTTAGTACAAACCAGGATACATATAACATAGTTTCTTTCTTTTATTTCCATGTAAATCGAAAAATAAAGTGCATGTAAATATACTTGTTAACAAGTGAATACAATTCTTGGATGAAGAGAAGAATATGAGACCTTAGAGCTGGTTTCACTTGGTGCCATTCCACAGTTTTGCAGGTTGTTGTCTAGGAGAGTTAGTGGGGACACAGATTCAGCCTCTGATGTGCTTACTGGGTCAATATGGACATTCTTCTGTCCAGAATAGATAAGTTTTGTGATTCATACAGAGATGTGGGTAGGCTAACATTGGCTCTGAAATTCTGAAGACTCAGAAAATTTGTTTTTAAGGAAAAACCTGATTTTTTAGTGAATAATGTTTGCTTCTACCCTATTTTCTTTTTTATCTCACAAAATTTTATTTCAGGAAAAAGTTTCATCCCAATTTTAATTCAGATAACATGAGAAAAATTTTCCCTCCAAACCACCTTAAATCTTTAAAAGGAGAGAAAAATCTAAGTGTGTCTTATAAAAATCTATTTTAGTGATTGCATGAAAGGCTTGTTTTCAGAAAGATAGGGTAACTGAGCATAAAGCAATTGTTTTCTTTGATTGGTTTGAAATGAAAGACTCCTCAATTTCCATCTGTCTCTGTTAACAGCTACATGAACAGGTAAATGAGTAAATGAACAATGCTCATTTCCAATATCTTCTGTAAAAGTCTGAATATCAATATAAAAATTTCCCTCCTTTCCTTTGTTTATTAAGTATTCTTAAAACAGAAAATCTTACAAGGTGCTCCAAGCACTCCTCACTTTGTTACTCTTCTCAGGTTTCTTCTCAAATCTCTATGATATTTTCTATAAATGAAAATGCCCAGTATTTGGCTTGGATTTCTGAGTGTAGGTGAAAATAGGTTGCCCTGAGATTTTGTTCAGTTTCTCTCCATTTCACATTTTATATAGAGTCAGTTCATGAATCATGATTTCTTATTGTTTATATGAAAAGTCAAAATAATATTGCATTACATTGTTCTTCCTTAAATATATTCATAACAAGTATAAGAGGCTCTCCTTTAAATAACCTTTGCTGCCGGCTGAGATGCATAGTGAGATTTAGAAGCACTTCAACCTCAACATAGGTAACTGAGTGCAATGAATAATACATTATTATAAATGCTGCCTTAGCATGATGGAGCCAGTTACAATGGCAAGAAAGTGAGTGCATACTATGTATAGGAAGTTAACTAAAACATAAAATTGCAACAAAGTAGCCACAAAGAGAGTAAAACAGTTTAATCTATAATGCAGCCTATATGACTTAATTGGCATAAATTGTTACACACTGCAAAATGAATCTCTTTATTCACACATTTTGCAAGTGGTGATTTTGTGATTCATATGCTAAAAATATGATAACAGTTGTTATATAGAAGCCATCCTGATGATGATGTTCATATAGGCAGAGTAATTCAACACTGTATCTTGACTTAAATATACTTTTC
This sequence comes from Artibeus jamaicensis, assembly GCF_021234435.1. Taxonomy (NCBI): domain Eukaryota; kingdom Metazoa; phylum Chordata; class Mammalia; order Chiroptera; family Phyllostomidae; genus Artibeus; species Artibeus jamaicensis. The sequence goes on from NW_026521954.1 coordinate 7,705,359, forward strand.
TTCCTCAAAATAACATGTTTTTCCCTTGAAGTTCCTGTAACTGGCCCAACTGGTTGTGTGTAAAATTGTGCTTACAAATAGCACATGACTTAAAATGTTCAGAATCAAACATATTCTGGTTAGATGCAGGCTGCATAGTATTTGTTTAAGGTTAAAAGCAAACCAGGAACAATATTCTGAGCTATACTGCCTTTTTATGTAATTCAAGACGACCAGGTTTATACTGAATTATCTATGTATCATTCATTGGACTCTTATTTCAAGTGCTTTCATGGACAGTGAAAGCAAGCAAGTGACCACTTTAATCCAAGGATTGATATTAAGGATTATGATGTCAATTGCCAGGTAGTAAAATACAGAGAAATGATTTCCTGAGTCAGGAAAATATGGAATGAAATCCTTGCCTTATATGTGATAAGCTCTGTTACCTTTTCAGAGTAAATCAACACATGAGCCTCAATTTCTTGAAACAAATACTTGTTCTAAGCTCACAGTGTGGTGACTCAAGAACTTTCTACAGGGACTGCAGGCAAACCTGCAGCTGAAGTTTCTACCAAGCATTATCCTTTATGTTCATCAAGGCAGTGGACTTCTGTAGATGTGAAACAAGAACGACTGTTTTTGCTTTTTGTTTTAAATCTCTGTTTTCCTTTTAAGCCACAACAGTTAAATCACCCTTTCTCACTTTGACTAATGCTTGGCCTGATCGACAGCTTTTCAGTCACTTTTGAATATGAAAGCAGTTTCATTTTTCAGCTATTACAAGTCTACAAACTAAATGCAGCATTATCTTTTTTTAATTCAAAGCTACTGAGTGCTCACTCCTCACCCCCTATTCAAATCATGGTGATCCAATATCCTCCCTGTCCTTCTTTCTAAAATTGAGACAAAAGTCACTTTACTTCCGCTTTTTTCCTCAAGCCATCTAACCTCACTCCAGGGAAAATAGAGGGTACATCCTTCACTTGGAACCCCCTCTTACCTTGGAGCCGAGGGATCATAGAGGGAAGTTTGAGAATTTTAGTTCCTTTACAAAATCTTTTTTCTCCTTAAGGTAGCAAACCTCATTACCAAGACCACAAACAGATGAACTTCTTTGTACTGTGGGTACAATTTAATAACTGGGGTTGAGTTCCGTAAATTCAGTAGTTTATTTTTATAACCGAGAAACTCAATTTTTTTAGACTAAAATACTTTTCATATTTTATTTCATAATAGTTGTCCGTACTCCCCATTTTCCATATGAATTATATAACTGACTTTTATGCAAGTGTATGACTCAGATGAAAAACACTTTCCAGAAAAACGTTTTGCTGAAAATGTACTAGTATTGCAACTGAATTCTTCATATGGTAATGGAACCAAAATAAATAAATAAATAAATAAATAAATAAATAAACAAATAAAAGTTCAGAGTCTTCTTTCAAAAAATAATTTACCATTTACCATTTTTGTAGCCAAATATTAATTAACCCTCTGAAATTTCTAATTACCTCTTTTTAACCATGAAAAGAACATTGCTGTGTCCACCCCCACTGGAAAATCTAAGGCTCTTGCTGGATTAAATGCTATTTCTTTTGCTTTTGCAGACACTCACTTTTCACATCTGTTGACGAACTTCCTTGTTGTCTGAAAGGCAATATGTAAATTAGGCACTGGGAGTGAGGGTTTACACTGCCTGGATTAGGCTCCTGCCACTACTTCTAAACTGGCTGGATACATTTGCTGAAGTTAGTTTACTTTTCTGTGCCACAGTTTCACTGTTTAAGTCAGCACATTACGTGAGAACAGGGCAGAAATCATCCTCATCTTTCACGGTGTCATTAATTCCTGCAGTTCTCATGCCACCCCAGAGGACAGACTGCACCACAGACCTCAGAGAAGCTCATTGTTCCAGGTCAATAAACTGTGAGTGCCTTGGAGAAGGGCATTTCCTCTGGGCCCTTCCAGGGGCTATGGTTAGCAGGTGGCTGATTAGTGGCTCAAAATGGATTAATTCTAACATTTTCATTGCTTGAGACTTGAAACTCCTTTCTCTGTAGTATGTAAGGGAAATTCCAACAGTTTAACTTTATTGACTAAGTGTCACTGTTGAGTCCAGGTTTCAATTAGTTAACCTAATAGACTATTAGCAGCACTCCCAGTGGACTGAACCAACACATAAAATCCCCAAACCTGGATAAGTACACCCATGCTAGTGATTTGTCTAAACGAAACCTAACATTTGATTTACCCTTTATCTACTTCCTGCTCCCCCACATGCTCTTAAGGACTTGCTAATATGTATTGAATTGTTCTGTTAGATTTGTGGGTGGGTATGAAGCCTTCTCCTGCTTGTACTTCTCTTTTAGGGATACGTAGGTGTTGTTACATGACAGGTGGTACAGGCAGGTGGTGGAGGTACTTATAAGATAGCCATTTCCTTCTGTAAGTTGCTTATGTCAAAATGGGATGTGTTCCAGCAAAGTGGGCATGGTGTTGTCTTCACAAGCAATGTTAGTTCACAAATTTTGGAGACTAGCTTTCTCAGACTCATTTATTTTTGCTCAAAAACTTCATTCTGTATCTTAGGGTTCCACTCATGGTATGGGGTCCACAAATGTTTTCTTTAAAGATTTTATTAATTTACTTAGGGGAAGGGAATGAGTTAGAGAGAGAGAAACATTAATGTGTGAGAAATACATCCATTGGTTCCCTCTCACATATCCCCAGTAGGGGACCTGGCCTGCAACCCAAGCTTGTGCTCTGACTATGAATTGAACAGACAACCTTTTGGTTTGCAGGCCAGCACTTAATGCACTGAGCCACACCAGGCAGGACAAACATTTTCTTTAAATAGCAAGATCACTATTTGATGTATTTTGAGCCATACAATCTCTGTTGAAACAACTCAGCCCTGTAAACTCTGCCATTGATATCATAGAAACCAATGTTGTCACAATTCCAACAACACATTTTTTTATTTTAAAAAAAGGAGGGGCTGGTAATTAGAGATTCATAGTTTTGCAACTTTTATCTTAGCACACATGATTTAGTATGATTTAACCTTTGACAGGAACTGCAACTTTTCTACCTTTACGATCAGATACAGGCTCATCCATAACTATATCTGCCTGGTGACTACAGGTGAATAGACACCTTCAAAGCCACACAGGTATTCTCACTCTAGACACAGGTTGCATTTTATATCTTTGTTGATTCTCAGGGTTTTTTTTTTTTACAATATGTGCTCTGTGGGAGTGTCAGAGGAAGCTGACTGACTACCCAACTTTGTCTTTATCCTCATTACCATTGTACCTAATTATCACAGCTACTTCAATCCTTACCACCTTGTTCTCCTCCTCGATTTCATTCTATATTATACCAGGATTTGTTTAAATAATTATGATAAAACTGCACGCCAGAAATCACGTGTGTAACATTACTGTTGTGATGAGATTATCCCTGTACTGCTCGAATGTTTGAGAAAACCAAACCAATCTCTTGTTTTCATGGTTGCTCCAGGCCCCTTCCTGTACTAGTTATTGAATCGGTGATAACAGATAACAGTCGGTCACCACAGATAACAAATGACAAACACAAATTAACCTAATCTGAGGATGCTTTAATAAAGGACCTATTTACAAAGGTGGGCACAGTGTGTAAGAGAAACATAGTATTCTTTGGCAAATGTCTTATCTAAGATGAATTGATTTGTATTCATTTGAATTTCAGCTTGTATCTTTTTAGTTATATTTGACCTGGTACATCTTAGAGTTATATAGTATGATAACTAGGGAGTAATTGTAGACTGTTTAAAGATGCTGGTAGAAATACCTGTAAAATTAGAAACATTAGAGTTAATCTTTCACAAAATTTACCATTAAAATCATAATGTAAAGTTGGAATAAATTCTGATAAATTTTGAAAATATTGGATTTGCTCAAAATTGCATTATAACCAATGATTTTGGTGGAGGAGTGAGAGAGGGAGAAGAATATACAGCCCAGAAAAAAACCCTAATTTTTAGTATTTAAACTAAGAGAAACATAAAATACAGAAAAATATGTAAATGTTGGTATATGTTCTATATGTTCTCAGTTACATATAATAACTTTAACTAATTAAAGTTGTTTTGGTTAAAATATTAAGTGTTAAAAAATTTGCTTAAAGCCACACATGTATTTAGTGGTAGATCCTAGGTGAGCATAGAAAATCCAGTCCACAACCCCTAAACCAGAAGGTCCAGACTGTGATCTACCCAGAGTCTTAGGAAACCATCAATGGTTAATTACAATGATTATTATTAACATGTTCTTCATGTCTTGTTTATACAAAGGGATGTTTACAAGGTAGCATAAAATGGCTTAACTTAAAGTTTTAGAACTATTCTCCCTAAAATAATGTATTTTGGTATTTGATGACATATTATTTTTTCTACCCATCAAAAGTAGTTTTAAGTTAACTTTTAATTGGGCTATTATTGTTTACTTTTTGCCAAAATTAATTACTGAAATGTTAAAAGGAGTTGGTGTATATAATACCTTTGTATTTGGAATTATTTTATGTTTAATCAAAAATTTTATTGTTATTTCTTTCAGCCTGGGCATCAATATACATTAAAATTATTTGTCCACTTCCTTATTTATTAATACCAGTAATTCTTAATTCTATTTTGTTATTTTTTTAGTCAAAGTTAAAACAAATAAAAATGTCCAGGAAAGAAGTTAATGCCCATTGTGCATCTCAGATACTAGGATAAGTAAGAATGGAAAACAACTTCATAACCACTAAAAGGCAAAAGTTTGGATTTAGGGAAACTCACACCTTCAATCATAAAATATGTTTGCTTAAGGATGTGTAAGAAGTTCAGGTGATTTTATCTGTAGGATTTAGGTAAAAATTGTCCCCCATGTGTTTAAATATTTAAATAATACACCAATATTAACACAAAAGAAGTAATACTTAAGTCAATTATTAACAACTTTTTAAAAACTGAGTGGCAGGTAAAGATGCCTTTTTATGGTTATACATTTTTAACTTTTAAGAAAGATTTACTATTGTCTCTGCTAATGATATTACTTTCTCTTACATGAGTATTTGGTTCCTACCTTGTTCTACTGACACGTGAATGTGAGATTTGAGTAAGGGTTGCATTTCTATTCTCTACTGCTAAGGTGGCTTCCATACCATTCCCATTACTATTTTAGAAGCACTATGACTTTTACTATATCTCTCTAGCAATAAAATGAACCCAATGAGTCTCGATTTTAGGGTCAATGCAGGTCCTGTATTTAATGGAATACCATCAGTGGCAGCTAATAGCTTTTTGTCCAGAAAGATATACTATGAAGCCACACATAATCAAGTATTTCTTTTCACCGGCGCTTGGGAAACTAAATAAAGCCATCATGTAAAATGTCCAGTTGCTATTAGCATGTCTTCTTTGACAAGAAGTTTTTATGTTTTGCTTGTATTTTAATTTAGAAAAGAGCACTAGAAGGTTTTATTTTTTATGTCACAATTATTGAACCAAACACCAAAATGAAACGCAAAAGTTTAGCTTTTATTTTGTATAGAAAGGAGTCAGACATAGTTAAAAGACATTTCTTTTTTTCTTATGGGCCATTCTATAAAACTGAGTAAATGTGAAAGATCACACACATAAAATAACACCTCAGAATTTGATTACTGTTTACTCTCAGATTTAAAATATAAGGGTAAAAAATTCTTTTCTCATCAGCTTTTCTGGTATCTCCTATATCTTTATGTTTATATAATTCCAGTTATACCTTGCTTTTGAATATAAATGAATAAGAGTATAACATTTAGTAAAACAATCAAACAATGCTAGTAAAGATGCATGCTTGTACACTTAAAATTCAATACATAGTTTTATAAAGTAGAGTAAGAAGTAATAAGTGTAAATAGAGCACTAACCTAGTATACAAGGATGCGACTATCACAGACAGTCTCTTGGAGAGACTCCAGTTGATTTTGAGGAATAAATAGAATGAAGAAGGAATAACACATTTTAGACAGAGCCCCATGAGTCTCCATGGAACATCTTGATACATTCAGAAAGCAAATCATTCTATGTATCTTGGTTAGAAATACTTTCACAGAATCTTCTGTTACCTACCAAATGTTATTTCTCTCTCTTCCTCTATTTCTCTATTAATACTCTCTGACTGTCCTAGTCACAAAACTATCTGGTTCATGTTTAAATCTAGGTGAGTTTCCATAGCTAACTTTGGCCAAAAATATGCATGTAGAGGTTGATTCTGTCCTTCGGAAGAATCTTTAAGGAAGGAGACATGAACACCCTTGTGCCTTTTTCTACTCAGCTGCTTTGGATACTGTTAGTTGTATGTATGTTTTGTGAGAAATAAACTGCTATTTGTTTTAAAACATCTATTTTTGAGTTGTTGTTACTAAAACTAAACATAATATTAACTGGTACAAGTGTATATGAAGAGTAGTAGAGAGAAACGTTAAGTTAAATGGTATGGTGAAGGAATTTGTATGTTAAATTAAATGTTTTGAACTATAGCTTCTGAATATGGGACTATCACTGAGTACTTTTAACAAGGGGATAGTATAAATGAATTTCAAATTTACAAATATTGTGTGATAATAATAGAATTGGTTAAAAGGTAATGAGAAAGTAATCTCACTTTATCTGGGAAGACCCCAGATGTTTGATTCAATGACAGCTATCATTTACCAAGATGGAAAGTAGAAAAGGACACATCTAAGAAGCAATAATTAGTTCAGCTTTTGGGTCATTGTGAGTATCTGTGGGACATTCAAGAAGAGCTATACCAGAAAAATCTGAAAACAGTAGTCAAAATCCTTTGTATGCAAAGATATAAATAGAGTAACTAGAAATTTGACTTAAAAAATGAGTAATGTCAAACCCTTCTCTACAAAGCAAAGAAGCCATGAAAGATCACTTAAATAAATAAAGTAAGTAAGTAAGTTAAGTAATAAAATGAACACCGTCTTATGTTACTAACACAGTCTTACTGCCTCATTTCAGAGGAGAATAAAAAGGAAGAAATCACTGTAATGTAGATGTATAAAATACTGAATTTTTTTTTTTTTTGTCTTTGCTCGTAGTTCTGTCCTGGGTATGAACTATGGTGCAAAAAACCAAAACAAAACAAAGAAGTCCTGTTATGATGTCATTTCTAAGCCCTTTATAGCTCTCAGAAATTGTGTGGTACAATCCGATAAGAATATTAAATATGAAAAGAATTCGGTGATATCATAGATTAATCCAATAATAAACTTTTAAGCTAATGACTCTAAGAGTACACTTTAATAATTAGTAAATGACTAAATTCCTATTCCTATAGACTTTTTGAGATATAAATTTCAATTTAGTATTTCCCTGGCCCACTAAAGGCAAAATACATACACAATTAAATGTTACTTTCTTATTCTAAAAGACTTTGTAATAGATCAATCACTTACATTTCCTTACCATTTATTTCAGTTGAATAAATACAATACATTTCTCTCTTGTTTTGATTGAATAAGTAAGACATAATATGCCTTTGTAATTCCTACATTCATTAATAGAAAGAATGTTCTTAAAACAGACAAAATAGAATAAATGCATTTCCATCTTAACAGGTATTTATTCTGGCATTTTTTAAAATGAGAATGAAAGCAGATTAGTTGCATAATAATTATTCCTAAAGTATAAGTGTTCTAGCTAATTATTTAAATTTATACATAAAATTAGTTTTAAAATGTAAAATTTGATCATTTCCAACCAGTTTCATAATTATAAAAATATACTGTGTAGGACTTCTAAATATATTTTTATATATCCATAAATTAGAATATCATGAAGACACTGAAATTATAGTATGATAGCATACAAAATGCCAGGACACATGTTTGCAATCCTTGATATGCATAAGAAGTATATATAAAACAAAATATCTCAATGAAAATTTTTCAACAAAATAAAATGCTTAATACATATGAACTCAACATGTAAGTGTTTTGTGGTACAATATTTCATTCTATATAGTTATTATCTAATTTTGGATATCTATACTTCCTTTTGTGAACATATGTTATTTTTACAATAATATAAACTAAAGAAATACATAAAATAAAACTGACACAATATATTTTTTAAAATATATAGCAAGAAACAAAATAAAACTACTCAAAGCTCTGCTTCCATAAAATTCAAGAAAGAAATTTACTTAGATATAATCTATCTGACAGCCAATGTCAGAATAAAAACATACATTTAAAAAAAAATTGGACAAGCAATGTGAACTTGAGCTACTAATATTACATTTAAAATGAACTATTAGTGAATTTCAACTTAGTTCAGTTGATTTCTTATACAATCAGATGTGATCTCATGTTAACCAACACAATTTGGCTAAAGTTAACTTCAATAAAATGACAACTTTATTATCTTAATTGAAGTAATTGGTGGTTAAATCTTGGGAGTATCCTTCATATAACTCCAATTGTGTCCTTCAGACTATTTATTTATTTGCTTATTTATCTATTTATTTTCTTATTTATTTCTTCGGAATGGGCATGGAATTGAAGACTGAAAGGAATTGGCAGTTTGCAATGAGTCTACAATTTAAGATCTGTTTGGATTATCCATTGCTGCGTAACAAAATGCTCAAAATTTAGTGGCTTAAAACACAATACCTCTTTACTTGTCATAGCTGGTGGATCGCTACACTTAGTTGAGTGGGTTTTGCTCAGGGTTTTCAAGCAATTGCAATCAGTTGTTAGATGAGACTGCATTCATTGAACGTGTGACTGTCCTCGAAGCCCAAGGAAACTAGCTCACTGGGCTGGCAGTTAATGCTGACTGGAGCTCAGCAGGGGTACTCCATTGAAGATCTTGAACAGAAGTTCTCAGTGTGGCCTGAGCTTCTTAAGTGATGCTGTCTGGATGCCCAGAGGCTGTGTTCCAAAACTGAGATTCTAAATAATCCAGAGAGATCCCTCCTAGGTTCTAGGATGTCGCTCAGAGGTGCTACCTCATCACTGTGCTGTGTTTTCTTGGTTACATAGACTATCCCTGATTCAAACTGAGAGAGGCCACAGGAGGAAGAGAAAACCAGGAGTGGATCATGGCAGAAGTGGGTGTGAGGGAAAGTGACATTAGTTGAAAGGTAGCACCTTCAGTCAGAAAGCTTACTAGGCATTTGAAATTATTATTTGACCTTTTAAAAAGAAATACTATATCTCACTGAAAGTAATGCTCCAGACTAAATGGACCTGCAAAATATGATTGTCAGTTCAAAAAGTGTTCGGCCCTAAATGGAGACAACTGTACTTGAACAACAATAAAAAAAGAAAAAAAATTAAAATTAAAAGTGTTCAGGCTTATCTATACTCCCTAGTGGAGTTGCTTTCTATGTTGATTTATTTTTCTATTTTGATTTCCATTGCTATTTTCTGCTTTACAGAATTTGTTATTAGTTGTATTTTAAAAACTAGAAAAGTATAGCATCTAACATTATACCCAAGCATAAGTTTGGATTATTTTTTAAGTGATGTGCATATCATTACAGTTATTGCCAATTATAAAATAACCATACACTGGGCATATGTTTGGGAATGTTCAATATGAAGTAGACATTTGAAAATATAGAATATTGGGTTCACGCATTCCAAGTATTCTACTACCATTCCCTCCTCTCTTTGAGCATACTACTTAGTTGTCTCCCTTATATGCTAAGCTGGATCAACTTCCTTCTTAATTATGTCCCGTTTGAGATTTAGTGCCTTTTTATTTGCCTTCCAAAGCTCTGATCAACTCTTCTCATTCCACATTTCTTGCTCTTCTTCTTCTATACAGCCCTAAACTATAAATGGTCTGTGTTTATTTGCAAGTGAGAAATAATGATCCAGAAGAATGTCTTCATGTATGAGGAAACACAAGGCATCTAGGTAAGCAAGTGTAATCTGAAGCAAATCACTCGATGTGAGCAGGAGAAACCATATAGTACTTGGATGAGAGTGAGAAGGATACCTTGATGAAGAAATAATCAGCAAGAGAAAAAAAATATGTGGAAACAAGGAATAAATTTAATTTCTTAATTAAAAAATTAACAAGTGAGCATAGCCAAGAACTCAGCAGGGACTGTAACAAATAGAGTTAACCATTTTAGTTGCTTTGGCAACAGAACCACCATCTTATGCTAGTAATATCATGGTGATAAAAACACAAATAAGTGAAGTAAAAGCAGTCTTGTTAGTTCTTCCTTGTAGAGTCTTCATGGGAAAATTTCATAGTTCTTTCTGCTAAAGATCATGTAGGAAGAACACAATGTATGTGCACAGGAACACAGAGAGAACCCACAACCTCCCCAGGGCCCCCTACGTCCTCATCCCCCTTTCTTGCCAGGCACACACTTATCTCTGTTACAGGTTAATGCTAACTAATGAACCATGTTGCCACCCAGGCTGCTTTGGGGAATTTAATAGGCATCAATGCATGAAAAGAAAGCCCAGGAATCAAAAACCCAAAACGGAGTTCTCTTGGTACTCTGTATTGTAGTTCAGAGTAATCTTATGAAACTGTTATTCCCATCTCCCTTCTTTCATTACACTCACCCTGGAGAGCTGTGCTATGTGCAGAATGACAGTGTAGACAGGGAGTCAAAATCAAGTGTGTATGAGACATTGACGAAAAGGAAATTCATCTAGACTAAATAAGTAAGTAAGTAAATAAATAAAGAAAGAAGTGTGAAGCATGATAGCTGGGGAAAATTTCTAGTAGACCTCATCGGTTTCTAACGTCTTAGGTCAATGCATACTTGATTCTTTAACAGCATCACATTAAAAAAAATGGAGGTGTGATTGTAATGTCTCAAATACTCCTCCAGGGTAATTAATCCAAATGGTAAAAGAGAGTTATTCCAGAGTAGAGAAAAATAATCTCAAAATACCTATGTTTAGAGGAGAAGCGTCTGTGTGAAAAGCTTGCCTTTAACAATGGCTAAGAAGTAAAGACAGAAACTACAGACCCAGGATAAGAAGGTCCTACTGCAGAATTCAACCAACAGGAAGACAAGTAGTTGGAAAATGAAAACAGGTGTGCCTGGCAGGTAAACTTACTGTCCTAAGAAGGTGATATAGTAATCTCCTCTTATCTGTGGGAAACGTGTTCCAATGACCCCTCCAATGGATGCATGAAACCATGAATAGTATTGACCCCTATGTTTTTAAATACATGCATGTCTATGTTGAAGTTTAATCAAGCAATGTTCTTACTGTAGATATCAGCAATCTCAGCATACAATTTTTAAATACCTCATTAAATTGAGAACTTTTATCTTTTTACTTAAAGAAAGCACTTTATGGAATTTCTTTGGCATACCTCAATTACCAGCATCACTACTCTTATGGGTTGGGACCATTATTTTGTAAAATAAAGGTTATTGAACACACGTACTGTGATACTGTAACCATCAATCTGATAACAGAGATAGCCACTAAGTGATTAATAGGTGGGCAGTATAAAGAGTGTGTATACACTGGGAAAGGGGAAAATTCATGTTCTGGGTATACAGCACAAGATGACAAAAGATTTCATCACTCTACTCAGAACAATGCATAATTTAAAACTTATAAGTTGTTTACACCTGGAAGTTTCCATTTAATATTTTTCAACCACAGCTGAGAGGAGAGGACTGAAACCGCAGGAAATAAAACTGGAGATGAGAGAGGACTGCTGGGTACAGACCTACATGTCAGATTCTCTACTATGTTGTTAGAATCCCACTTCCCAGGCTTCACTGAGGATGATGCAAAAGAGTAGTTCCCTTTTATGAGAGACTGCCTTTGTGAAAAATCGGAGCAAATCTCTGAACACTGTCAGCAATAAAGGGACTGTACGAGAGAAAAAGAAATAAATGCCAAAGAAGAAGATGTGGGGAAAAAGGGCAGAGTTAAAAAATTCTATTTTCTATCTAGCTTCTCTAAGAAAGTTAAAGAAAATGACTCCCAGTAAATGTATCACTGCAAGAAGTCTGGTGAAGAAATAACTTATCTTAGGTACAAGAGAATTGGCCTTGGACACAGCTTTTAATAATATTAGTATAAATCATTTTGGTTTCAATTAGTATTGAGATAATAGTCTTCATAAGTAACACATGTATTTCTACTGGTTAATAGTAATTACCCTCAGGTATTTTGTTCTAAAACAAATGCGCTAAATATGCCAGACCTAAAGGAATGGTTGGATATTTGTGAAAGATGTGTGCAAACATAACCAGCTGAATATTTCTGCATTTCCAGGATGCTCCTTAATTCCAAGGTATTAGAAATGAAAGGAACACATGTTAAATAACCAAAGAGTTTTCATTCTTTAGCAGAAGGTGATCGAGGGGGTGTTTGCCACCTAAAATTATGCCATTTTTGAGATATTACTTTAAGCTGCTTATTTTTAAGAAGCAAAAGACTCAGGAAAATCCTTTGTCTTCCCCCCATAGTGCCCAGTAGAACTTAGAGACAGGACTTGCTCCAGGAAGAGAGCGATCATCATAAATAAGCATAGTTAATATCAACTAGTGTGTGACAGAGGAACCTAGCAACGCTGTTTTGATCCAAGTTCTCTCTGAGTCCCATTGTTAAAGACGGCCCAGCAAACACTGTTTACCAAACACTGGCTTTCCATCACTAGTGAATTGCCTTCCTCTCCTTTAAGCCTCCAAACTGCCGCACTCCCACCTTTCTGCTCTGTAGTTTGAGCTGGTATACAAGCCTTAACTGCCCTGTTTGTCCTTATGTTTAATATTCTCACGAAACTCCTATATGTACATATGTAATAAATTTGGTTAATTTCCCCTGTCACTCTGTCTCATGTCAAAACTGAAGTGTAGAAGGAAAATTAATTTTCAGTCCCCAAAATGTAAATGGAGGACGTTGATGGTTTACCTTAGTAGAAAAACAAACTATACATTTGTTAATGTGTATAAGCTTGTGTGTGTGTGTATATATATTTGGATAATTTTGGTATCCTGGCAGCATCCATAGTTTGTGATTTTTAAGCTGGGATGCACAGTGGGAACAATTGATGGAGCTGTGGGAAGTGCTTAAGACAGAAAAGCATTTTGAAGTAAGGGGTCAAGGAGCCAAAAAAAAAAGTCATTTTTATTAGAGGGAGAGATACCAGAGTAAGTTAAGAAGGTTTGGCACTAAGATCGTGGTTCTGGTAAAGATCATAGAGTACAAACACAGTAAAGCTTTGCATCTCGTCCTTAGGTGACATGGCCAAAACCAAGCTGAGAGGAAACAACTTAACAGATGAGGCAATGAATTAGGGAGAAATGAGTAAATCAAGCCGTGCCCCCTTTGCTCCTAAGCAGAAGTGGAAGTCACAAAGTGGACAGGGAAGAGACAGAGGCAGGCACTTTTTTTTTCTCAGAATACAAATGTTTCCAAGAGCAGCAGGATGAGCTCTTTCCAAAACAGATGATATCACCACAGTGTCTTAGCACCCTCCCACTGGGAAATTTATAGAAGAGACAATGTAATGGCTTGAGTATTAATTGTAGGATTTTGGTAGGGTTTTTTCCCCTGCCAGAAGATAGCCAATAAAATGGGCTTCAATGATATTACCCCAGGGTAGTTAATATGAAGCATTTGAATTCCTGGGGATCACTTGCTTGCAAGATATCATTTGAGGCAAATCTCATACAATCAAGAATTTTGTAATGTTCTGAGTTAGAGAAGAAACCCTATTTGGTGAACATAGTAATAAAGTGGAAGTGACATAGTAAAATATGAATATTTAAGCAGATTCCAAGAAGTACATAAACTATTATTTTAATCTGTTTTCTGGAGTAAGACATATCTTTGGATTCGAAGAACCTACTTTGTTTATGTCCTTGTCTTGTCTCTATTTTTTTGTCAGTAAGGAATTAAGAAATAATAGCTAAGTATTGTCTACGTTTTTGAAAATTATAATAGTCTAATTATCTTCAGATGACATAAAATTTTGTTGACCAATTGGTAATACTATTAAGAATCTAGGATATCTATCAAGACTTTTCAGAATGATATAATTAATGTAAAAATCAGTTTATTATATTTGAATGAAGGTTCATACAAATGTCCTTCTGTCTTGGTATCAGTACATTGAGTGTTGAATAATCTACTTAAAACAAACACTTAATGATGAAAGGTGCAGAAATGTAAGTGTGCTTCAGACAACTAAGATTGAGACTTAGAAAAGTGCCAATGGTGAGGATTAACAATCAGCTGAAAACAAAGAATAAAACTTTCAACTGAGACTATCAGGTAAGGAGGAAATTTAAAAAAAAAGAAAGAAAGAAATTCCAAGCAAACAACATAAAAATGCAAAGAAAAAAAACTTTTAAAAGAAGAAAATATAAACTTATCCCTGTGCTTAGAAATATCTTTTGGCCATAAATCTGAGAATATATTAATTTGCACTTTAAATATGATAAAGTTTCTATTTTAAGGGGGCAATATATTTAGACACATTTCTAAAGTTTTATTTTATTATAATCATTACTTAAAATGCTTTTACAGAATAGTTCAAAGAAATGATCCATGTTCCATGCCTTATATAAAAGAACAATGGCCAACACACACCCACAAACAAGCTGCATATTTTTTTTGTCGGATTGAAGTGATCATTACCTGCTTATTCCCTTAGTTGCATCAGAAGCAAGGTGATTTACAGTTTGCACTAATTTTTCCTTTAAAAAATTTTTTTAAAGTTATTAACTGTAAAAGGCATAAAGGAAAGATGTAAGAGCCGAAAGTGAAAACATAATTGTAGCTGAGAGAATTGCAGTGCTCTTGGAATTTCTGAACATAGAAATGCAACTACTTTTACTGGTGCAGCAAAACCAAAGCCTATGAGGCCTTTAGAAATATAATTTTATTCGTCTTTTTTTGTTTTAAAATTTTACTTCGGAGACTGGTAAGTTTTTCATAGGTTCTACAACAACGTTGGATTTATAAAAACAGTTTTCTTAAAGTCTTAATAATAAATATATTTACTGACACTATGGGAAATACCAGGTTGTTCATGTTTAAACAATTGATTATTTTTTGACATACAAAATGGATTACAGACCCATAGCAACTTAACTTTAATAATTCAAATAACATTCTTTTTCTTGATTATAGAGGTTTCTAGAAATAATATGAGTTTATAGTGAATCAAAATTAAAGCTATATTTTTGCTTTGATTATTTTTACTAGGTATTTTTATTACACAGAATCCCAATGCATCAAAAAAAATAGTCTCTCTCTGTTTCTGATTTAATGTAAAATGCTCTATGAATTAGAGATGAGATACAAGGACTACATTAAATTACAATAAACATAATTTATTTAAGGAAAAAGCGCATAAAATGAAGCCTCATGTTTGTAAATATAGTCTATCTTTTAGTATCATCATTCATTAAGGTTTATTTGCCAGTTATTTTGTTATTTGAACATAAACAGCCATCCTGAGTGTCTCATGCTTTCAGAATTAGAAACTCCATTCATGCAGAGTTTCAATGTGCATTACAGAGAAAGCAAAAAAGGACAAATATTCTTTTTGTTTGGGGCCCACTGAGTAGATATTTTTATTCAATTTGTAAATAAAATGGGCTAATTCTTGATTCAACATTATGTTGGTGAGCAAAATTTGCTGAAAAAGTGATGCTGATGTTGAAACATTATGCAAAGTTGAGAGGTAAGGAATGAGGTAGAAGATGGTGCAAAATTCCATCTCTTAATGTTTTCCAAAGTGCGAAGGAAAAAGGGTACTGTCAGAAAGTTGGTGCCTGTACCTGCTGATTTTACCATTAATATCAATAATGACAGATCATTACAAAATATTTACTATATTAGTCCATGCTCCACCAGGGGTGTCCAGCCTGTGGCACATGGGCCGTGTACATCATGCGGCCCAATGCAAATTCATAAATTACTTAAAACCTTTTTTTGCTAATCAGTTTTTATTAGTGTTTGTGTATTTAATGTGTGGTCCAAGACAACCCTTCTTCCTCTAGCAAGGAAAAAATATGCCGAAAGTTTGGATACCCCTGCAGCACTTTACATGTAGTAATTCACTTAGTCTTGGCAACAGCCTCATCAGGCATCATGTTTGAAGTGTAGATAAGGAAACTGGACATGCAGAATTAGATAATGAACCAAATTAAAATTAGCATTATGACTGTTAAAAAACAAATAAAATACAATTATAGCTTTAAATATACATAATTATAGGGGTAAGTTTGGCCTTTGGACAAAAAGGAGGAATTCTCCCCTTGTGGTTAACAGAAAATGCTGAGGGTCATTTTCTAAAACAAGACAAGAAACTTGTGACAGATTCCTTCTGAGAAGTTTATCTTCACATTTATAGCCTGATTAGAACTGTTCCATTGTAAAGCTTGGGGTAAACTAACTCTTCTAGACCCATGTTTCTGTTACACGACCCCTCACAAAATGTAAGCACTGGAGTTACCCATCCTCCACTATATTCTAAATTTTTACTCTTTCAAACTTTCTTTCCCCTGGTTAGTCCACTCTCTGCTTCTCAGCTTTTCCAGATCTTCCACTACACATCTGGAACCTCATCATATGTTGAAAACAAAAATCCCTGCACATCCTGCAATCGCTCAGGTAGCACACTGTCAAGAAAGAAGAAGTGCAATGGAAAAAATTAAATGGGCTAGGAAGACTTTATCTAAGGCTATTAAAATATGGGCAAGAAGCTAGACATGCAGCTCAAGTCCCCTGAAACAAAAGATGGTTTTTAAGGGTTGAAAGGCACTGAAGGGCATTAATTGGAAGTTTGGCCAAAGGGATAAATCAAACATATTAAGTTATTCCTGAGCTTGTACACGTTTTTTTCTCTGAGATTTTCTCGTCTGGGTTTGTTAATCTGCAGCAATGGTAGCTAGGCTTCTACCATCCTAGAGACTGAGGAATTGCTATCCTTAACAATTGCATTTCAAAAGGATGACTCTGAAGATTTTATAAAAATGTATGTCTCCACGGGCCACAAGAATAATTTACAATCGCAAGTTTCCTAAAATAAATATTCCTAAAAAGGGAAGTCAATGGCCTATAGTCAAAAAGAAGCTTGTCTTAAAATTGAAACTGAACTAACAAAGAAGATACAGACCTTCTCGTAGATGACAGTCCTAGTGGGGGAGGGGCCAAGGGCCAGGAGCTGCTGGGAAGAAGGTTAAAGTGGTGCAGGGACCAAGCCAAAAAAAAGAGGGGAAAGAAAGAACTCATGGGTATGGGTAACAGTATGGTGATTGTGGGGAGAAGGTAGAAAAGGGGATAAATGGTGATGGAAAAAATAAAAACGTTTTTTAAAAAGTTCAAACTGAAATGTTAGGCAGTCTTGGTCACTACTCTCTCCCTCAGGCTCCATCATCTCAAATGCAACTAGAGTGTTCTCTGAAGACAGTGTAATTTTCTCATGAGCACTTGTTCTCCTGCCTTGGAAAGAACTTAGTGACAGAAGGCGTGCCAGTATTTCTCATGTACCTGCACTGACTCATCCTCAGTTGTATACTCACCGCAGATTCTCTGCAAATCTCTTCAATTTTCTTTCTGTGCAGCTCCCTCTTGCATAGCATTATTTTAAAGATCTTATTTATTTTTAGAGAGGGGAGGAGATGGAGGAAGAGAGGAAGAGAAACACCAATGTGTGGTTGCCTCTTGAGTGCTTGGCCCACAATTCAGGCATATGCCCTGACTGGGAATTGAACTGGTGGCCCTTCGGTTCACAGGCTGGTGATCAATTCACTGAGTCACACCAGCCAGGACAGTTTGATTTTGAAAGCATGAGTCATGTTAGTTGCTCTGGACTCTCAGCTCATCTCCTCAAATCAGGGAATCTGCCAGGTTTTCACAGATTTCCTTTTCCATGCACTACACCCTAAAAAATCTCAAGAGATGAGCTTGGTTTTCATTGCTGTTGTTGTTTGTTTAAATTAAATTAACATTTCATTTTTGTACTATCTTTTATTTTCTTTTGGGGGTAGGGGTGAAAACATGTTTCAGTTTGTTGCTATTAATCTATCTTGACCCAAGCAGATTTCCACATTTATAAATAAAAATTTATAATTCCGCATTTATTTATATTTTTGGTATTAATAAGGTACATTCAGGTGCCACTGTGCTAAGACATAAATAATGTAAAACATGCTAGAAGTAATTGTTAAAAACTTGCCATAAAGGACACCGTATTTTTAAACACTACTTAATTTCACATCTGTGTGGTATAGATCCCCCATCAAAAAAGAACATCGTTAAAAGTGTTCTATGTACTTCCTTCACCTCATTTATTAGTTGGTTTCATATATGCATTAGCATGAGGGTGCACATTGATTATTACAGAAGTAAATCAAAGTATTAGGAATAATTTTCTATATATATATATCAAAATACACATTATATATTATAAATACTGTGCACATTTATAATGTGTAATATACATGTGTGTAAAATCTTAGGATGTCTTTTCATTAGATCAAATCAGTCAATATGGTTCAGCCCATAATGTGTCTGGTAGGAAGCTTGTGCTGGTTGTAGACGGGACACCTCTGCAGTTTGCCTGGGAGTTGACTGTGTATATACTACTAGTGTTAAGTTTACCAGGGCCGCAGGCTATGGCAGTGCAATCAGTCAGCAGCTCAACTCTAGGAGATGCAATTCTCATGAAGTCTGACACATGCATAGTGACATTTGCTTCACAACATTAAATACAGTAGTATATACACATACATGTTCCAAACTCTGTCTCCTGAGAGAGCTTAGAGGCAATGGCACTTGGAGCAACAAGCATACCCCACACCTAAATCTTGGTTTCTAACATTACTTCGAAGTAAAGTGAACCAAGGCTCCTTAAAGAAATAGCTGATTCTATGACTGGGTCAAGGAATATGTGAGGCAAATTAAGAAATTTGTAGTGGCAGAAAGTAAGGTGATGTTCTAACAACAAAAACCCCACCACTTCTATCACTAGGGCATATCAAAGGAGGCTACACAAAAAGCTCCCAATGGTCATAGCTAGAACAATGTGAATCAAAAAAATGCTGTGTTGAATTATAAACCAAAGAAAAAATAAACATCTATCCTGATATAAATTATTGAATAAATGCACAGTTGGATAAAATGGACAGATAGCTCATGTGAAAGGATTCCAAAGATTTTTTATACATGCTGCTCCCTACAGAGATGAAATCTAAGACCCCTTGAATGGGGGTCCCCCAACTTTCAGGTTGGTCTGTTAGGAACTGGGCCACACAGGATGGGGGGAGCTTGAATCTAATGGGCTTGAATGATCCTGAAACCATATCCCCACCACCAGTCTGTGGAAAAATTATCTTCCATGAAACAGATTCCTGGTGCCAAAAAGGTTGGGGACCGCTGCCCCTGGAGGTAAAAATGACCTTCAAACTTCTACATCGACAGCAAGGAAAGAACAACTGCACCGTTTGCCAAATGCTAAATCTGTCATGTAAGACCTAAAACAAAGTAAAATCAGAGGGGTTATTTGCGGAAATACAGAAAGATTATGTCCTCTCACACCCCTATCCAAAATTGTACCCACCCCAAATACTAACTTATTCTTCATAACTGAGAGATGCAGCTGAAGCCAAAACTTTGTGTATGAAAAAGCAATTGAATTAAGGCCAGACCTTGCTGCTCAAGGCATATTTATACAATGCATATTTATTGCCATGATTCACATGGTGCAGTTTGGATAATTTGACATTTGCAGGATTCAGGTTTCATTGTATACTCTGGTTTCCTGGGCTGTTACATGAAAGAAATGTCATATGCAGGCAGAGTGTTGCTACTCAATAACTCAACTTCTATTTTGACTTGAATGTACAGTTTGTTTCCTATATAAAGCACTAATATGTAAAGTTCTGGAAATCAGTTCCAATGGCATTTTTAAAGCAGAGATTAAAGAGATAAATATACATTTTTATTGACCAGCAAGACTGAAAGCACAATGCTTAGTAGTAGATCTTATTTTTTCTAAATCCTGCTCATCTCTGAGAGCCTATAAACTAAGGTATTCCAGTTCATGTTGACAAACCCCAACTCAAGAATGGCTCTAGTTTTCTTACAAGTAAATCAGCAATATATATTCCGTCCCAAAATTGAATATCCATCGTATTTCAAATGTCAAATTTTACTGAAATTTCAAGTAACATCCAGAGTAGTAGTATGCAACATGTAATTACCAAGTCTGGTTCCCTTTGCTCTCACTCAGACCCCTTTGATTTTTTAAGAGTCCAGATTTCATTTGATATGTGTGGGAATTTATGTATCCCAGTTTCTATCTCTTGTTACCTTCCATTTATTTTCTCTCATGCTCCTTCAAGTTCTTGTATATTTACTATGGAACGGAAACTTTTATCTCCTATGAAAAAAGAGCAAAAGTATGAGAAAAACAGGTAATGCAGAAAAATGCCATCTAATCATTTTTTCTAGCCATCCTAATATGATCAGAAGCTAGAAATGCAGTTTCTATTGTTCAATCTCATCTTGTTTTGACTGTCCACCCACTTGTGAGATATATATTTAAAATGCACTTTGAAAGAACACGGGGCATAGAAGAAATATTTATTGCATTATAATTAAGTTGTCATTACATGCTAAAAAAAGGAAATGGAAAAAAACAACAAAGACAATATTAGCTAAAAATGCTATGTATGCCAGAGAATATTATGTCCCAATCTTAATGGTTTTCCCCCCCTTGGTCCTTTGAATCAACATTAGTGTGTTCTTTCTAAGTGTCAGTACTTGCCAGGAAGTAGAAAATGGTTTAATCGGTATTTCTCACTATTAATAAATGATTTTTGTTAAGACCCACTTTCTGACTCCGTGCCCTTGTTCCCTGAAAATTACAATGCTATGGAAATGTAAGTGATCAGTTTTCTATGACAGTGCTTTCAACAGATTATGATGTCTCAACATATGAATTTTCCTCCGTAAGTAACGAGTCCTTTCACCTAAAAGGAGGATGCTAATTCATACTGTATTTCTCCCTAATCCCAAAAGGCATGTGTGCAGATTGAAGTGTTCAGTGGGTTAAATTTTATTACCTGTCTACTACAAAATAGAAAACAGTCTTATCATTATTTTTAAAATACTGATGAAATAAAGAATAATGTAAGAATAAAACCAGTAACTTTATTGAAGCTTCATAATAAAATTTAATGGCTCCTCATGAAAAAGATGAATTAGAAAGTGTGACCATATGGCTTCTACATACCTGTGTTCATCAGCATGTGTATGTGAGGAGAAATGCCAGTACATGTGAATCCAGGACAATGCTTTTAAAGTGTCTTCTGTTTAGGAGAGGAGAGAACATGTATTTGGAACAGAATTTTGTCTCTGGAAAAACAATTCTAGGCGTAGAAAGCAATTCTTCTTTGCAAAAGTCATATGTTAAGCAATTTTAATACATATTATATAGAAAAAATAATACTGAAGGTGTCTAAAAGCTCTATGAAAATAAGTAAATCCATATACGTGAGGCACAGATATTGGATCCAGATAACTCTCGGTTGTATGTCTCACAGTGGCTCCAGTTGCTCACCACCTGACACTAGTGTGATCCCCACTCATCTCATAATGCCTGGAAGTAATTTTCTCCTGTCTTTCTTAACATTTCTCCCTATTTTTTCTTTTACTAGCACTATCATATTATTACTATTATTATTTTAACTGAAGAACTTGAGCAGATTTTAATCTCCATGATAATTTGGAAGATCCAATAAACCAAATCTAGTGTCTAATTCAAAGTCACCAGCTAAGTGTGGCAGTTCTCCTTTTCAAACTTGGGGTACTCTACATGAGAGCAATCAAACGTGTCAGTGGGAAATCACACCTCACAGCTATTGAACAGATGGGTTTTAAGTGTACACTCCCTTAAAGCACCCTGACAAGACAATCTAGTTTGGTTGTTGAGAAAACTGTGTCCATGTCTGAACATGTCTGTGTGTTATTCTTCAAGAACTCAATGAGTGTTTTGAAATTAACCCAAATGTTTGAAAAATTCATAATATGAATTATTCTCTCTCATGCATTGATTAGTTTTCCATGCTAAATAGCAAATTACCACAAATTTAGCAGTTTAAAGCAATACAAATTTATTATCTCATAATTTTTTTGCCATCAAGAGTTGAACACATTTAATCTGGATCTCCTCTGCTTGGGGTCTCGCTAGGCTAAAATCAAGCTGACGATATCCTGGGCTAAAAGTTCATCTAGGAAGAGAACCACTTTTGGTCTTCTTCAGAGTGCTGGTAGAATTACCTTCCTAGTGATGATAGAAGGTCCTGTAGTTTTGCTAGGTGTTGACCAGGCACCGCTCTTAGCTCCTGCATGCTGTTCTTGGGTCCTTATCCTGCAGTTTCTTCTATCTCAGCAACAAAGGAGTTCCCTCTCACACTTCAAATCTCTCTGACTCTCCCTCTGTGACCAGATTTTTCTGCTTCTAAAAGAGAGGGGGGATATTAATTCTCCCTTCTTCTTCCCTCTGTTCTAATCAGGATTGGATGGTGCCCACCCACAGCAGGGAGGACAATTTATTTTAATAAATCCACTGATTCAAATGCTTCTAATTTCAATCAAAGCACCCTCACATGCACAGCTAAAATGTTTAATCTGAACACTCTTTGGCTCAGTAGAGTTGACCCCCAAAATTAATTACAAGCTCCTTTTCCTAAGGTTAATTATGCCCTGTAATATAGCACACTCATGGGAGTGAAATCCATCAGACACTTAGTCTCAGGGATTATATAAAGCCTGTACACCAGGCTTTACACTTGTAGAACAAGCCTGTACACTGTAGAACGTCTACAACATATGTGGATCAATGATCTTTATGAAGAGTTTAGTTTTATTCCATTTGTATTAGTTCACAGCATTGAAGAAAAAATTAAAAAATAAAGAATGAGAACCAAAAAATTATCTATAAAACTGACACAGTAATCTATGACATCAGTGCAACTTATACAGCGCTTCTCACTTAGCCCACACATACATATGTGTACGTGTGCACTTGTGCACACACACACATTTTGGAGAGATGTATTCACATTTTTTAAGTTACTGGAGTCCAATTTTATATTGACTTGGATTCTTCACATACATTATCTTAACAATATAAAAAATAGAAAATCAAATAGGTTCAACACGTATCTATACTTTTAAGTGAAAAGTTTTAATTCAATTTTTGCCATGAGAAACTACTTTATATATTTAACTGGACAATACCCTATATTATTTTTAAAAATGGGCTTTGGATTTCAAATTCTACCTAGCTCAACTGCATCTAGACTATGACCTAGGTCAAGTTTCATATCTTTTCAAAGCTTTGCTTTATTAATCTCTAAATCTGAGATAATAAAATTAAATTGAAATATCAGAAAATATGAGTAAATCACTTACAAGAACCCTGCACATTTGATTCCTGACTGTTAGTTAGCAAGGGAGACCTATTGATATTATGATACATCACTGCTTTGGTTATATTAAATTATATGGTCCAAAAAAAAGCAACTTGCCTGAAATAATTGAGGTACATGATAACTTGATTTATATACCTGAATTCATGTACCTAGGATTCAACCCAATTTAAACAGTTTGATTAATATTCAAGGATATACTCTGGGTGGTCCTGGCCAGATCAAGGGGGGATTTAAAATCAGGAAACCCTCTCAAGAATTTAGAGATATTCAATATGTAAGTGGGTCTATGAAGAAGGCCAGGTGGTACGGAGTTTTATTTGCCTCTCACTGTTGAGAATGGGCCCTATTCTCAAAAACAGCAAGTGAACAGCACTCTCAGTCCCTCCACAGCAATAAACTGCATTCTACCAATAGAGATGGGAGCTTGAAAAAGGACTCTGAGTTCTAGAAAGGCACACAGCCTTACTAATAACTGGATCTCTTCCTTTTGAGGACATAATCACAGAATCTAGTCACTCGTGCCTGAACTTCTGATATAAAAACCTGTCAGTTAATATATTGGTGCTGTTTTTAAGCCACCAAGTTTGTAGCAAATTTGTTATGTGGCAATAGAAACTTAATACAGTTTGGCATATCTATCTATATCTATATATATATAAATATAATGGGTATGTTTATTATTACTGTTATCCTCCAAATTAATAATGGGACTTAGAAAACTTTTAGCAAACATGAAGTAATAAAGAAATTGGAATTCTTTTTAAAAAGATTAAACTGGTCAAAAATTTTTAGAAAACATAGACATTACATATTTTTAAATTTAAGATATTATTTATTTTTTATAGAGAGTGAAAGGGAGTGAGAAAGACAGGGGGAAAACATTCATGTGTGAGAGAAACAGCAATTGGTTGTCTCTCCCCTCCTCCAAAACCAGGTATCTGGCCGGCAAACTAGGCATGCTCCTTGACTGGGAGTCACACGGGCAACCCTTCCATTTGCAGGATGACACCTAACTCTGAGCCACACCAGTCAGGGCAAACATGACATTTTATTCATCTCAGTCAAAATTATCCCCAAGATAACCTGTCACATATTTTGCATTTTACAAACAAAGTGGGCATGACAAGGATTGAAATTCATAAGATGTGAAATTTGTTGATTAAATAGAACTGTTTTTTTTCATTTGAATAAGCTATAAAGATTTTTGAGGCCTAAAGGGACAGTTATTTTGAAAGTGTGTTATGACATTATTCAAGAGGAAGGAGGAGAAGAAGGAGAAAGGATGGAGGAGGTAGCAGAAAGGAGCAGGTAAAAAGGAGAAGAACAGACTATCATTGACAGAGCTGCGTCCACCTCCAGGAAAAAGAAAAGCTAAACTAAGTATAGAGAACATTGAAAAGCACAAAATTGGAAGAATTGAAAAAAATGAAAGAATTGGAATTCTTTAGCTTGAAAATTGACTTTCTATAGCTTGAAAGTTGACTTTTGAATATCTATTTCTATGGCTTGAAAATTCTATAGCTTGAAAATTGACTTCTAATGTCTATTTCAGAATTTCCGCGTAGAAAACTTTCATTGTTCATCACATCTGCTCTTGGATGCCTTTCTATCTTTAGACTTTAGTTCTTTCCAAGACAGTAAAGTTCTGGCACACCAAAAATCTTTCTCGGTTTCCTAAAAATCATATTCTTTCTCAAATATGCGTGTCCTTTTAAAGCCTTCTTGTCAGTCCTGAAGCAATTACAAACTATTTAATTATAGAATCTACAGCTCAGCTGTGACATAAAAAAAAAAAACTGGAAAGCATTATGTTGAGTGAAATAGGCCAGGTGTTGAAAGACAAATACCATATGATCTCACCTTTAACAGGAAGCTAAACAACAAAACAAACAAGCGAGCAGAAAAAAACAAAGACACTGAAATAGAGGACAAGGGGACAGTGACCAGAGGTGAGAGGGAAGGGAATTTAAGGGGCAAAAGGGGGAGGGATTTGGAGGAACAAATAGGAAGGACACAGGGAGGAGAACTAAGGGGGGTGGAAATGGGAGGGAGGTGGGGAGCATGGGGCGGGGGAGGCTGGGATGGGAGAAATAAACAAAAAACTGTACTTGAAAAATAACTAAATAAAATTTAAAAAAAGAAAAAAGAACTATAAATCTTAGAGTTTCAATTAATATATTTTCTTAAATTTGCTTATGTTTTGACCAAAAGGTGTACCTGAAACAAATTTCAGAGGAAGGTTGAAAATTGGGAGAATAATGTAGATGATGCTGGACGACGTATGTAAATTGAACATAATTCAAATAACTAAAAAAGGGTAAGAAAAACATATCCACAAAACCCCATATTAAACTGTAGAAAATATCATTTTGTTACTGAAGAAAGAGAAAATATAAAAACGTTAAACCATGTGCCAGTTTTTGTCTTTATTTAGAATTAATACATCGTGATAAATTTTATAAATCAGCAGGGGTAAAAGTAGCTAAAATATAGGTCTTAATCTTAACCTAATAAAAAATTACAAAATATATACCTTTTTATTCAGCAGGAGGAAACGATATACACAGACAATGTACATAAAAGTATTCAATGAAAAACTAGTAAGAAAAATAGATTAAAAATATGAAAAATTAAATATATGAAATAACATCCTCCAAACAAGTCCTAAAATAATGATAATTATGTGAGTGTATTTGGGTGAACCACATTATCTAAAGGATAGAAACTACCAAATCCAGAAAAATAATGAATGAAAGAAACACATTTTATAGTTTTCTGATTTTTTTTGCCCTGGTTCCAGTACAGTACTTGTTCTCTCATCTTTATAGAAACAAGAACGTTACCTATTTTTTGATTTACATAAGAAAACAAATTATTTAAATTCCTGCTTTTTCATACTATGGATTTAAAATTTGAGTCTCAGTTGTTTTGTTTTTTTTGTCTGTTTTTTATTTCATCAAAGTCTGAAGCAATTTATAGAGCCTGGAAAAATGACAAAATACACCAGGAAAGACACAGCATGTCGTCAGACAATGGCTAATTTGAGGTGCCAGTTTCATATGGGCCCTATGTGATTAATAAAAGGATATGATTATGAGAAATAACAAGTATCCCAAACTAGTTATGGCTAACACATAATGTTTATATACTACTTTACAACAAACACACAGGATTGCCATTGTCAAAGAAACTCTGAAATAAGAGGCGGATGTCTGAGTTTGGCACCCAACCAGCCTGTGTTGCTTTGAGCCTCAGTGTCCAATGAGACACCAGCTAGAGGATGCTGGTGATATTTCCACCCAGGAAATTGGATGAATCTAGAACTTTCCACAACTAGACACCTTCTAGTGTCTCCTAAGCATTTTATACAACGGCAAATCTACAGTTTTCTTTTCTCCTGCTCCCTCGTTTTATCAGGTCCCTTTCTTTTTAATTTATCAGTCTTGACAACCAAGTCTCTTTTTTAGGTGAACTAATAATCCTTATTCCCATGGGGACAGCGGTGTCTCTGCTAATAATATAGCCCCGATCTACAAAAAAAAAAGTCCTCACACTTTTCTCTCTGAATGTAAGACTTTATCTCCTGAGACCAAGTCATGCAAGAGACAGTTAAATTGATCAGTGAAGACTAACTACTCTGGCAGACACCTCTGGTTTCCATTAGGAAGGAGATAAGAACTTCACTAAGTATATAGGCATTCTAATAATGCCTATCTATATGTCTTACTAGGTTATTTTTGTTTGTTTGTTTTATATCATCTATGTGCAGGCTTCCAAAACTCAGAATAAATATAGATATAGAGGTAAATAAACAACTTTGTAGCATCTGTTTATAAAATTTTAGAAAATTGGCCATAGACCATTTTAGTTAGTAGAGCCTTTTCTCAGAAAAGAGGTAGGTCCTTAATTTTGAGTTGATAATTAATTGGTGAATGCAATTAGCTGGAACAAGGTCTTGTTTATATTAATTGAAACATATTTAATGAAATAACAATTGTCTGCCAATCTGCACACTTACATGAGCTAGATGTTTAGTTTAGTTCTCCGTGTTTAACAGGTGCTCAGATAATGTTAGCTAATAGTTAATTTTATATAAAAACCACCAACATAAAGAACATGCCTAATTAATATGGTATATGTAAGTACTTAGGACTGTGTCCGAAAACTATAGTTTTAGCAGACAGTTGGTTTGTGCTTGATTCACCAATTTTATTTTATTTTAAAGATTTTATTTATTTATATTCAGAGAATAGAGAAGGGAGGAAGAAAGAGAGGGAGAGAAACATCAATGTGTGGTGCCTTTTGCACACCCCCAACTGGGGACGTGGCCCACAACCCAGATATGTGCCCTGACTGGGAATTGAACCAGCAACCCTTTGGTTCACAAGTTGACACTCACTCCACTAAACCACATTAGCCAGGGCTGAATTCACCAATTTTAAAGTAACAATGTGTTGCCCTGAGCTATTAAATTCACTGAGATTTATTTTCATGGAATCAATTTTTGTCTCCAACACATTGTGTCAAAAAGACACACAATAGTGTGTCTATAGTGTAAACCAACCACTATATTTATTGTGTTAGTCCATAACATGTTTATTCCATTAACCCTACACATGGTATAATGAAATCTATTTAACTATTCAGAAATAGAATAATGTGTTAATCTCTTAGGCCAAGCTTTGAGCTTTTAATAATAATGAATTTTTCCCTGTCTAGTAAGTCTCTTTAAATATTCTTACACTGATCCTTCAAAATAAATTAGTAGAATAATAATGATTTTTATAATTACAATTATTTCCAGCCCAAAATCTAAAAATCATACATATTAGAACTAGAAGAGACTTTTAAAAAAACATTAGGAGAGTTATGCAGTTTATGTATATTGCCATGATTTAAAGAATCACCAATGAGTTAGTATTAATAAGAAAAAAAAACTTAGGTCTTTTACTGCAGTGATTAGGAACTCAAAGTGAAGCAAAGAACATTTGAAAATTCAAGAAATAACTAATTTAGATTACCCTGTCATGGCTCATTTTCTATACTAATTATAACTGTGTATTATTTTGCTAAGACTGCAAAAACATATCATGAAGTGGGTGGCTCAAAAAACAGCAATTTATTTTTGCATGATTCTAGTGTCCAGAAGTCCCAGGTCAAGGTACTGGTGGGGTTGCTTTGTCCTCAGAACTTTCTCCTTGGCTCTCAGATAACCACTTTTCCACTGTGTCCTCACATGGCCTTTTCTCTGTACCCGTGTATCCATTCCTGCTTTCTTGCCTTTTCTGTAAGGATACCTCCAATTGGATGAGGGTCCCAGCCTGCTTTTAGTATAGTAATTTTAACATAATCACCTCTTTAAAGTGCTTACCTCCAAATATGACTACATTCTGAGGTATCTCGGACTTTAGCATACGAATTTGTGGATGTCAAAATTTAGCCCATAACCTAAGTATACTTAGGCTGTGTGCATGTGGTAAGGTAAACATTCTGATCTCTCGTATCTCCCATGTACTGTAGCATGCTGAAATGGGACAGACACAGGCTTACATAACAGAAGGCATGGCTTCTAAGCCTTACTGACTTCGAGACAGACTATTTAACTCCTCTGACCCCCAATTTTATTACTTAAAAAATTAACATAATGTTCACTTTTAAATGTTCTTCATAATGAAGATCAAATGAAATCTTTTCTCTTTTTTTTGGGGGGGTAGGTAGAGATTAAAAGCTGTCTATAAATAAAGTCATTATTTTTTATCAGATATTCCCCTTCTAATTGCTCCCTTCTAAACTTCTCTTGGAAGAAAAAATATCCTGCCCTGATATACCATATATATATATATATATATATATATATATATATATATATACATAATTTCTTTGGCACTACATTTTGGTTAAAATGTTAACCAAAACATTTAGTTAAACATGAAGTTAAAACTTTATGTTCAGCCTTTTCTTAATCATCAGGTTAATATATAATTAATACATACATTATATATGGTAATCATCAGATTAATTCCAAATTTCTTTCCTTAAGGGCGATGACTTCCATATTTTATGTAGAATTATACTGAATAGTTTAACCTCAATTGAAACTTATCACCCTGAATTTCCCTTAGTTGAAAGAGATCTGAATCCAGTTCCACTGGAATTAGTCTCTTGAGCATGAATTTAACCATGAGTTATGCTATGAAATTGAATACCAACTTTAAAACTGATATTTTCCAAAGCCTTTCAAATTACAGGCAGTTTGTGCTTCTGTCAGGTAATAAACCTAGTGGACACATCAAGCTGTGTGCCTTTCTTTTTCTTTTAAACAGATTCTACTCTTTAGAATAGTTTTAAGTTCTCAGCCAAAGAAGGTGGAAAGTACAGAGAAGTGCCATCTACCCGTGGCCCCCCACACACGCACTGCCTCCCCACGATGAACATTCCACACCAGAGTGGTGGATTTGTTACAGATGACGGGCCTGCATTGTCACATCATGGTCATGCAAAGTCTCATGTATACATTAGGGTTCACTCTGACTGATACCCAGTTCATAGGTTCAGATAAATGTATACTGACATATAACCAACATTTCAGTATCTCACAGAAGAGTCTAACTGCCTGAAAATTCAATGCTTTTCTCATTTATCTTTCTATCCCCCACTACACTCTGGCAACTGCTGACCTGTTGACTGTCACTTTAGTTTTATGATCCAGACTATGACATAGTTGTCACAATATACTATGTAGCCTTTTCAGATCCGTTCTTTTGTGTACTAATAAGTATGTAAGTTTCTGCCATGTCTTAACATTGAGTTGATATGGCCCTGTTTTTACTTTAAAAGATATACTCTGTGTATGTGAGAATTTACAAGCCATATTTTAATAAGTTTTCCTGGAGTGTGGTATTAAGAAGACTTTGGTAAACCTGGAAATTTCTTAGAATTTTACCCAACAGTCTGTGGGAATATTTTGATGCATTTTTTTCTGTGATAGAAAAGGTTTAAAATTGAATCCCACTCCCAAAAGTAAATTAAAAAAAACAATAGCTTAGAGAACAAATGGTCACAGCGTTTTCCTCTCACAACAATCAACATGTTATAAAGAAAAGAGTAGAGATTTCAGGACAATCACATTTAATTTTGGTTCCTTACCTTTTGTAAAATGGGGCTCTGAAACTAAAACAATTACACGTTCCCAGCTTGCTCACCTACAAAACGGAGGTCGTAACACCAATCTCATATTTAAGGGGCAAGTAATCTAGGGAGATAGAACTCCAAACAGTGTTTATTTGGGGGGTTGTTGATCATTGGAATGGAGCTTAAGAAACTTCTATATCTTGATCTGAGAAATGATTAATTTTATATGTTTACTTTAAAAGCATTCTTCCCCAAAATTACTGCATTATAATATATATTTATTAAACATTTTTGGTAATTTAAATATATATATTTACCATACCATATTTATATTTTAAGCACTCTGTAGTAGGTGCAATAAGATAATTTGTTAAAGTATTGCATAAAAACAAAAGAATCTTAAGTTAAAAGAATAGTAGACTATTACATGGCTCCATTCCAAAAAATAATAGTAAATCCTTCCCCCCACACACACAAATATTAGCATGCACATATATTTGAATATCGTTCTTCCAAAACTTGAAGATAGTATTAATCAAGGTGATGGGGAGCTCCAAAATTTATGATGAGATATAAAGAAATCTTTTTCTCTAGATCACTGGTTTAAATGTTCCTGCTACGCTAATAAAGAAAGTTCATTAACTTCCAAAGGCTGTTTGGTGTTTTATGTAAAATGAGATGATGGCCTCCGCTGACACCATAAAAAGTCATGTCTATAATTTAAATTACAAGACTAGCTTTCCAACCTATATCCTCTGAGGCCAAGGATGAAAGGGCATTGAGGGAGCAGAACTCTTGTGCCCCTACAGTTAGCTTTCTCTACCTGTTGTGCTGCATAAGATAACAAATGGTACTGGAAACCCAATGATGGTTGGATAATTGTTTACTACTTCCTTTCTATCCTACCGTTTTTATTTCAAGCACAAGGTAATCTTTGCTTTCTTTCAGGATCACTTTGAGGATACAAAACAATGTACATTCAAGCAGTGTATATGGCTCAGCAACTTCTGTGTCCACACTTTATGACCTGGCAGCTGGCAGAGAATATAAAATCTGGTTCTGTCTTTCTAAATTGTGGAAAGTACAGCACGACGGACTCTGCTTTCGTGGGTAAGATTGAGAAGATAAATTCAGCTGGAGGCAAGTAAATCCATTTGGCTGACTTTGTAAGACATTTTCTCCATATATCTTTGTCAATAGTAGAGAAGATGTTTTGATCTCCAACTCCCTGACTCCTGAAACCATTTCTCAATGGTTTCTATTTGTTTGAGTACACAAACTCTTCTTTTGTAATCCCCAAATCCAAAATACCATAGAATACTGAAATAAATGAGGACCTAATCATTCTTATTCCTATTTAAGTTCTAGTTTGCAGTATATTTACTTAAGGATTTAGCCTCAACCTGACTTTACTGATCGAATAAATGGTATTAAGAGCCCCAAATATGAGCATAAATTATTTTTGAGATTTCTCACTGGAACATGAAAGACCACCCGCAATTGTCCAATTCAGGCCAATTACTACATTCAGGTGATTAATAGCCATAGCATCAACACTGTTTCTCTGTTGGTGATGGCAAGGCTTTGAGTAGGGCATGCCTTGGGCCAGATATTCAGTCTTTGTGAATCTGAAAGCTTACCTGCTGCATTCTACTGTTCCTCAAGGAGAAATTACTTAAATAAGTACAGACATATTGTGAGTGAGATGAATAGAGTTAAAGAAATCTTTTCATAAGTGTTGAGTGAAATACATCAAGCTGTTGAATTACAAAATAAATAATGACCTAAAAGGTCATATGGCTGTTATTTTTTACCCTCTTCCAACATGTGTTTTACCTAATACTAGGGAAAGCATATAAAAATCTCTTTTAAAGCTCTAATAATCCTGAAATAGTTTATTCATAAAATCAAGCACTATTTCATGAGTGTTTTTTTCTCATGAAAAATTATTATAAATTTACCAGTCTTCTTTGTATTTTATAAAACTCTCAATTTATGCTATTTTAATTACCTAGCTAATTAGGTCTCCAATGAATAGACATGTAAACAAATTCATTTTTAACCTTAAAAAATAATTTTTAACACTCTTGGGTGCTGTTAAAAAACAACTAGTAAAAATTGTTAAGTTTTTGAGGATAATGCAGTTAATAAGAGATCTCTAAAGAAATCCTCTGGATAGAAACATTGAACTATGCAAACTAATGTGAAAATATTGTAACCTCAATGCATTTGTAACCTCAATAGGGAATTTAGTTCTTTAACTTAAAAGTTGGTAAGTGGTACTTGTATCATTACATCAGTCACATTAATCAAGTTTTCATACAGAGAAATACAGTTGAGCAGAGCAGCCGGTTAAGTCATTAGGGATAATGACTGGTGTAACAGTCTAAGAATGTGAACATAGTTTTGCTATTAAAATATTAAGGTTAATTCTACGTATCAAATATAATCCTCAGATAAAGTCTAGGAAACAAAAATTCACAGTGCAATTTTTCTGCTCCCACTTCCTTTCCCCAGATACATTACTAAGTCATTGTAGAAAGACAGTAGATCTTCTCTAAGCTGATAACATATAATAGCTGAGCATATAGGTCTCTTAACTTTTAACATATAAGTTACCCCCTTGGAATTATAATTATATGACTGCCCCTCCCGAACATTCTGAATGTAGTGGAAATGATTACCTTGATGCTCTAAAATTTTTATTTTGAAGATTATGGGAAAGTGATGAGCTTAATGAAAAAAGCAACTAGTGAGGCAAAGGTTTTACAATTTTGGAGGTTTCCTAAATTCCCAGTAGAGTCAATCAGTATTTTAACCTGTGATCACAGAAGTGACTGAAACTCATAAGAACTACGGTCAGAAACATGAAGGAACTTACATGTAGAGACTTGGCATAGAAATCAAGAAAAGGGAGAAATCCCACATGCTTTTTAATGTGTTTTTACTTTTTATTGTTTTTCAAGTACAACTGTCTTCATTTTCACCCCATCACACATCGGCATGTATTTTTAAAACTTGGCTAGAACCCAATATCCCTACCAATAGCAGGAAAGCAAACACCCCTGGTAAAAAAAATCCTGTAGTCAATGGTATCACCACTGCAAATGAAATCTAAATTCTTCATGTGTATTGGCAATCTTCTCTCAATGATGAAAGTCTGAGTGGGGGTAATAGTTTTCCACAGCCCATGGCACTGTCATATCTCTCCAATACTCATTGAATGTGATGTTCTCCCTGAGTGAAAGGATTTGTGCACTCAGAGTTGGATAATCAAAGAGCATGCATATACTTTAAATATTACGAGCTTGCACCAACTTTTTATAATTATAACCTGAATTGAGTTTTGTCACTAGGGAACAGCAGACTGTTTGTTAGAATAGCAGACTATTTTTTAATATGAAGAGATTGTCAATTCAGATGTAAAGTAAACAGTGGTCTTCAAGGAAGAGATATCAGGACTGATACTCCAAGATGAGAAGTCAGAAAAGAGTTACTGAAGAATATTTTCTCTCATTCACAATAATCTTACTACTAGTATCTTTCTAAACAATGACAAACTTTCCAGGCTAACTTTGCTTAGCTGAGAAATGGGATGGTATCTTTGTTAACTCCTGGGCATATAAAACAGTGTGTCTGTCAAGCTATAAATTTACGCTCAGGGTTGGAGCTGGGGTAGCAGAAAAACCCTAAAAATGAGCATGCTCTGGGTTTAGTGGAGTTGTGCATGTGAAGATATGGTACATTAAGGGTATTGATGGCACAATATTTTGCTCATCTCTCTCAATGTCTTGCAATCTCACAATGACTTCACATTGTAGCGTGGTCATGTGACAGATTTGGCCATTAACATGTTACCGGATTAAATGCTGGGGTTTGACAAGGTATATCCGTACTTCTCTTCATCCTCTTGCTTCTCTGCTTTTACTACTTGAGAGTAACATGGCCCAGTGAACCCAAGTGTGCCACTAGACAGTCATTTAACTGCCAGACATGTGAGTGGGCCCAGCTGGGACCAGAAGAATTACCGTATTTTTCAGACTATAAGACACACATTTCCCTCCAAAATTTGGGAGGAATAATGGTTGTTAATGCTGCTGTTGAGTTCTGTTTACATTGACATTGGTGAAATATGCTATTTATGTTATTAAGTATTTTACCACATTTTTTGCTTCAATTTTTTTTCTATTTTTCTCTTCTGAAACCTAGGTACATATTATGGTCTGAAAAATATGGTAATCAGACAAGCCTAGCTTAAATTGTTCACACTAAGACTTTCAGAATTAGGGCAGTTTGTTAAGCAGCATTGTTTTATAGGAGATGACTGATACGGTGCACATCAAGGGAGAGTACTACTTATATGTTACATACCATAAGCTAGAAATGATACCATTGATTATTACCATAATCAATTACAAAACTTTAAAAAATATATCCAGTCTGTTCTCTAAATCTACTAAAGCCCTTGTTCTGGGGAGATGGTAAATGTTTTGTGTAAGAGAATTTGCATTGAATATTGAGACCCACTGATTTAAGCATATCATCTTAAAAACTGGAAGGGAATATTTCTAGAATAGTTGCACATTTTCTCACTATTTTAATATGCCAATACAGAGTACCAATTAAGTTTGATGTTATAACATAATTATCCTTACAACCATAATTTATTTTTCTAATCTGTATACTGGTCATGTGGACAGTGGACTGAAAAGTCACAAAGCAATGATGGACTAAAAATCATTTTCTTGGAAAAATGCTACCTGCAACAAGCTGAACAATCATTTTCATCTTCTTGAGAAAGGTGAAAAAAGGCCATGGATGTATGTAATCTGATCTCTAAGACAGACACAAGCTCCTTTTTGACAAATAAAATAAAGCAAACAAATAAACAAACAAGAAAATAAACTAGTGAAACTACTCCCAAGCAACTTCTCCCTAAACCAGAACAGAATCATCTTTGCTGCTGATTGTTTTATTCCACCACTATAATAAAACCTCAGGGTTTTTACCCCACTGTCTATTTGCCAGGAAATCTTTCTATGGCCCACTCCTTCTAATCATACAGAACTCAGAGTGGCCCTTCCTGGCCTTGCTTTATAAAGCCCATCCTGCCCTTCCTTTCTCCACCACCATTATATACCTCTCTTCATTCAATTACTTCTCTCTGTTACCTTCAGAGCTATTAGCACTGAAAGGATAACTATATTTGTGGTATATCTATGGGTAAATTGAGCACCAATTAGGTAGTGGGGCTCCTGTATCCTAGATGCTAGAGGAAAATCTATTTTATTTATTAATTAAGAAGACTTACATTTGGTCACGTGAGTAGAACTGGAGTATCCATGAAAATCTTATTTTGTCTAAATTCACTAGTGAAATTCATGCTTTCCTTGTGTTGCATATTCTTAATTTTTATTATATACAATATTCTTAATTCAATTAAAAAATAAGGTACAAGATAAGTGAACTAGGAGCAGAGATGATTCAGGTATGCCCAGTAGTCTTTGACACATGACTAAGGCTATTGGCATTATTAAATGTACTGTGATTCATGGTGTTTTTCAACTAATTAAACAAGGGGGCTATTTGACTGAGGCGGCTCTAATGCTGTGGTGGTCTACATAGTAAAAAAAAACAAAAACAAAATCTAAGCCATCAATGACTCAAGGTTACCAAATTAAATCCTCAGAACAACCAATCACAAACAGTCAAGAAGACTAAGCTATAGCCAATCGGTAACTTCCTTGCTTTGCTTCTGCCTTTTTTCTATAAAGGTTTCTCCTCTGCTCCTGTCTGATTTGATACCTATTCAAATCAATTTTTGGTCACATAAACTCTTCAAATTTTTTTTGTATCTCATTTTATTTTGCAGTAATATGTCTTAGAGGCAGAATATGCTGATGAACAGTGGCACTATAGTAGCTATCAGGAGACTCGAGGACACTTTCTGGCTCAAATGTTGGCCAACTCTGTGATTATGGAAAAATCATTTTACTTACCTTTCCCTATCTGCAAATTAATCCAACTTGTTGATCTCAAATTAGTCTGTATACTATTAATGCATTTTCAGCATTTGGCCTTGCATCCTTCTGGCAGTTAAATTTCCATTGGCTCTGAGAACAGCACACTCCTTTGATGAAAGAAGCAGCAGGAGGTGGCAGAAAGAGCATGGGCTTTAAAAACAGACACTTGTGTTTGAATCCTAGCTTTGCCCTTCCTGGTTTTGGGATCTTGGCCAGTTTTCTTAACCTTGCCAAGTTTTAGTTCACTCAACAGTAAAATGATGATAGCAATGTCTTTCTCACAGGATTTTGAGGATGAAATGAGACAACATGGAAAATGCTCGAAACCACATTTCAGTACTTAATAAAATGCCTTCCCTATTGTTCTTTTTCTATTTCTTTGAAGTTCTCACTCTGTCTCTATTGGGCCCTTTTCTCATCTTAAGTACAAATACTTCCTCAATTCATTCACAGACTCTTCTCCTGGGATAAACTCGTCTTAAGTGATCATCTTCCTTGACTTCCCCTTTATATAACTCTGAGGATTATAGGAGTTTTATTCACAAGAGTCACATTTCCAACACCCCTATGGAGGCATGAAACTGATAGGGGACTCAAGACTTGGAAAATTTTAGCTTAAGGTAAAAAGTTGTAAGTCTGGCAAGTAATGTGTATGTTAAAGCTTTTGTTTCAGAAACTACAGATTAGGCCCATCCTAGCTCCTGGGAAAACATCTGACCTCCTGGGGCACTGCTAAAGATCACTGCCTAGGGACAAGTTGGAGGCATTCGAGCCTTTGTGTTCCAGGGAGGGACAGATGACCACCCTCTCCTGGGAACAGCTAACTGACCAGGACAGAAATTTTGCAGCTTCTGAATCTCAAAGCCCTCACCCCACTGTGTTTATCTCCCCTTCCCTTACAAAAGGTCTGGCCTGGAAAGAACAGACAAGATGGTCTATTAGGGTATTAACCCACCATCTTCTCAGATCGCTAGCCATCTGAATAAAGTGCCAATAAAAGATTAAATCACTGTCATTGCTTATAGGGTTTGGTAGTGACAGGCAGCCTGAACGCTGGTGTCTTTTCTGGTTACAAAGCCATGAAAAGTACTAAATTCTATATATGCCCTAGTTTTTTTGTATATACATACCTATGATAAAGTTTAATTCATAAATTAGCAACAGTAATAGATCAAGAGCAATAATTAATAATAAAATAGAACAATTATAACAATATACTGTAATAAAAGTTATGTTCATGTGGTCTTTCTCTCTCTCAAAATATCTTATTGTACTGTGTCACCCATCGTGTGAAGATGTGAGATGATAAATGCTTTATTAAGTCAACAACTTTCACCTTTTCACATAAAGGAAGCACTTTGTGGCTTTTTAAAGTATTTGAATTGCCAACATTACTATTTTTGCATTTTAGAGCTATTATTAAATAAAATAAGGATTTTTGATCACAAGCACCATGATACTGAGGAAGTCAATTTGTCAACCAAGTAAGCTACTAAGTGACTAGTAGGCTAAGTAACGTACACAACGATGATATGCTCAACAAAGGAATAAGATTCATGCTCCAGGTGGGAAGAGATGGTACAAGATTTCACAATGCTACCTAGAATGACTTGCAACTTTAACCATAAGAATTCATTATTTCTGAAATTTTCCATGTAATATTTTTAGACCAGGGTTAATTGTGGGTAAGTGAAACCTCAGAAAGCAAATCCATGAGCAAGGGTGGACTACTGTACTCGTAAATGAGTATTGCCACAGTAAACCCTTCATACGAATCATCCAAGTAGTAACTACCTTCTAGATGTCACCCTATAACTGTCCAGTTGATCCCTCAGATCTATTATAGACAACATTAAACTCCATAGAGCTATTCCCACCTTTTTGTTTCCCATTTTAGTTTGCTAGTGCCAACATCCTCCCTAGAATTGAAACTAAAATCATCTTCAACTCTTCCATGCTTCTCTTCCCCTATATTCCGTAAATTACTATAACCCTTCTAGCTCCAAAGCACTGTTTCTATCATCCCCCTCCCTTTCATTTGCATGATTTTTCTCATTCTGTATATTAATTACAACTCTTTCAACTATGAGCTATAAAGAATCAAATGCAAATAAGCTGTAATGCAAATGAATTGTAAAAATGTAAAACAGCTTAATTGCATAAATTAATGTAATAAAATTGCACTGGGGGTCTGAATGCAGACACCTAAAGTGCTGTTACCAAGTATCTTCCTTTGCATTTCCCATTTATGCCCTTTTTTTATTAACTTAACTTCTAGGCAGACTTTCCCTGGGTGGTAACAGAGACTTTAACAGCAACACTAGGAATGCGTTGGATAAATTACAAGACTGCGAAGAATGAGTCCCATTCAAAATAGGTTTAATAAATTCCCCATAAGAATGTTTATTGGTACTGCTTAGTATACTTGCTTTTTGTTTAAAGAATGTAGCAGATAAGTGGTAGCAAAAAAGCTTGCTATATCAAAATCACAGGGAGCATGGCAAGAGGAGTCTTAACCACTTCTTTACCTCTGAAGTCTTGCCATTCCAGCCCATCCTCTCTGCTGAGGAGTGTGTAGGAGTGTTACTGTGTTAGAGGTCCCTCCACATGAAAACAAGAGTATTACAAAAACATGAATACCCCTTTTCTATCACACTGCCCTCTAACATACCAACCTAATATGATTTATGAAATTCTTATTTTAAAAAACATTTGATTGCTTCCAGGTGTCGGTTGGGAGAAAAAAGTCCTTAATCGCATTTGAGACATTTAATTGTTCAAACTAATATTTTTCAAATGCATATTTTGTTACAGGCACGGTCCTAGGTACTAGAGATATAGAGTGACAAGGTAAAAAAACTGCTGCCCAGATGGTGCTCATATTAGATGGAATAATGAAACTTTACAAACTTGTTCTTTCTCATTAAAATTTCTTCTCAGTCCTTTGGCATTGCATTCAATATTTACTTTCTGTCTTCTGGGGGATCTTATATATTGATTATATTATCCTTTCCACCTAAGTCTGTCTCTCTTTTACCATTTTACCTGCATACACACACATACTATTTAACTTTTGCTGCATAAAATCAGCTTCAACATTTCATTAGCTTAGTGCAAGAAACTTGTATTGTCCCTCTTTATGAGTTTGAAGGAGCTGGTTCTCCAGCTTGCAGATGGCATATTGTGTAACTTCCCTGTCTCCATAATCACATGAGGCAATTCCATAATAAATATCCTCTCGGTCCTATTTCCCTAGATAACCATGAGTTCTAGTAATGCCACAAAACTTTGTCTCTCACTTGTAAATTGATGTTTGTTGATGTTTTTCTTAGAAGGTGAATATAGAATATCATGTACCAATTAAAAAGTACTATTACAAATCTACTTGGAAATTTCAAAAACTTAATATTTTTTATAATTATCTGTTCTCCCCTCCCATCACTCTTTGCACTGAGACACATAGATAGAGAGGACTGTTAAATGGTCTAAAAAAGAAATTGAATAATAAAGCTAGGCCTGAGCTTCATCAACAAATGGCACATTTAAACAGAAACTTACTGTAAACTTCTAGAGGTGTCTTTTTCATAGCCTTGTCCTTTTGAAGATGCTCAGTCATTCTTCACTACAATCATTAGAGATCAGGTATAAAGATCTGGAATTTTGAAAAACTATATAAATGCAAAGTTAAATTGTTAATGTGTTGCATTTCTAAATTGAGAAGAATTTCTAAAAATGAAATAATTAGTTAGAAGTTTTATATCAGATTAAATTTTCAAGATTTGAATGTGTCATTTTTAAATATATTTTATTGATTATGTTATTACAGTTGTCCCATTTCCTCCCTCCACTCCCCTCCACCCTGCACAACCTTTCCCTCCCACATTCTCCTCCTTTAGTTCATGTCCATGTGTCTTAAGTTCTTTAGCTTTTACATTTCCCATCCTATTCTTGCCCTCCCCCTGTCTATTATCTGCCTGCCATCTATGCTACTTATTCTCTGTACCTCCCC
The DNA here is from genome assembly GCF_021234435.1 of Artibeus jamaicensis. Taxonomy (NCBI): domain Eukaryota; kingdom Metazoa; phylum Chordata; class Mammalia; order Chiroptera; family Phyllostomidae; genus Artibeus; species Artibeus jamaicensis. Next base: position 7,745,987 of record NW_026521954.1, read on the forward strand.
CCCCACATTCTCCTGCTGCTAACCCTGCATGTGAACTCCATTTCTGTGGTTCTATGTCCTGTTATAGCTGTTTTCTTAGTTTGTTTTTATTTTAGGTGTGGTTGTTAGTAATTGTGAGTTTGCTGTCATTTTAGTATACATGTTTTTTATCTTTTTTTCTTAGATAAGTCCATTTAACGTTTCATAAAATAAGGGCTTGGTGATGATGAACTCCTTCAACTTGACCTTATCTGAGAAGCACCTTATCTGTCCTTCCATTCTAAATGAAAGCTTTGCTGAATAGAGCAATCTTGAATGTAGGTCCTTGTCTTTCATGACTTGGAATACTCCTTTCTAGCCCCTTCTTGCCTGTAAGGTCTCTCTTGAGAAATCAGCTGACAGTATGATGGGAAGTCCTTTTTAAAACTGAGAAAAACATTATTGACTTTATCTGAAGTATTATTTCAGAATTTTCTTAACCATATCTTGTTGATTTACATGTGAATATTATTACTTTTTAGTATGAGCATGGTGCAAAATGTATTTTCTATGTATTCACAAACAGAATTCACTATTTTGACAGTTTTGAAGTAAAATACGCAAGTGATTATAAGATATTGTTCCAGATAAAGAACTTGTTTTCCACATTCTCCATGTCTAGTCTAAAAATATAATCATTTCTGAAGCCTTCTAAAGTCAACACACTAAATGGCTCTCTTTGTTCTTTCATTTAAATTCTAGTCAGAAAGCCTTTTCAGTAAACTTGCTATCACTGCAATTTTAGGTATAAAATATTAATGTAACTGAAAATGAAACACATATTGTTTATTAATAAAACTACATGTGTAGGTAATATTGAACAAGACGATTTTTTAAAGATTTTATTAATTTATTTGGAGAGAGGGGAAAGGAAGGAGAAAGATAAGTAGAGAAACATCGATGTGTAGTTGCCCTTCAAGTGTCCCCCACTGGGAACCGGGTCTGCAACCCAGACATGTGCCCTGACTGGGAACTGAACAGGCAACCCTTTGGTTCACAGACCCACACTCAGTCCACTGAGATACATCAGCCAAGGCTGCACAAAATGATTTAAAATCAAGATCTGTCATCTAATTAATATTCTTGATGAATAATAAAAACAGTCCAGGAGTCAAAAAAGGTGTTTGTGTGGACGGCTGAAATACTGGCTGTAAAAGCTTAGTAAGAATAGATGTGAAACCCTAAGGTTCTTCAACAATGCAATCTGACATTTTTGTCAGGAAATGCATACGATTTGTAGATATTAGCCATAGATTAGTGAGCAGTAGTTTGTATTTAAATGTCTGGTATATGTCAGTCTTCATATACCCAAACTTTTATTTCTATTCCTTTTTTGGTATTTATTTTTTTTTCAATATTGCTCAACATTTTTACAAAACCTTGATATTTGGTGGATGGTAATGAATTGATTTGAGAATTCTGAGGTTGAAATTAGAGAGAAGAGACCACCAAAACCCAGGCTCCAAGAGGGCAGTACATTTTATTCACTGCCTTGGCCATAAACCCTGATAATTGAGGAGACCCAAAGAAGGTGAGAAGGTGAGAGGAGCGTCTGCACCAGCCATCTGGATAAACTATGGCGTTATGCTTCCAGATCATACTCATCAATATTTACTCTTGGATGATGATGTTGAAATAAGACAGTTAACATGTTTTAGTTTTTCCAGTGCAGCAAGCACTTTTTATGCCGCGTTTCATTTCTTCATCACGATAGCATTGTTACGGAATTAATTGTGTCCCCCTAAAATTCACCAGTTGAAGCTCTAACCCCCATTGTGACTATTTGGTGATGGGTCCTATAAGAAGGTAATTAAGCTTAAATGAGGTCATAAGTTTGGGACTTTAATTCCAACAGGACTTAGAAGAATCAGAGACTCCAGGAGTGCAGGGTCAAAGAGGAAAAGCCACATGAAGACACAGCAAAATGTGGCCATCTGCAATTCACAAGACAAAACTCAAGTGAAACTGGGTCAGCTAGACCTTGAACTTATACTTCCAGGCTCCAGAGCTCTGAGAAGATAAATTTCTGTGTTTAAGCCACTAGGTCTATGGTATTGTATTATGACAACCTGAACAGACTAATAGAAACATCATCAAAGAACACTATTATAAACCACATTTTACAATGTACAGCAGGAGCCTCTGAGAAGTGAAGTAATTTTCTTCAGTTACTCAGAAATGGCAAGGTACATCTTGAACCCGGGTAGTTTTATTTTTCAGATCTTGGTTTTATTTGCTTTGTAATTCTGCCTCTATGATATAGATAGAGGTGGACAATGGTATATTTTAACTTTGTTTATTCATTCTCATATATAATGGGTTGTTTTATTGCACCCAAATAAACTTCCTTGGTATTACATAAAAATCAGGAAAGTAGAGAGTAAACTCTATCTTCTTTGGTAATCTTAGAAATATTAAGTGTTGTTTAGTCACTTATGTAATAATTAGCACATAATAAGGATTGCAGTGAATCAGCTGGTTAATGCTGGTAATGTCTTACAAATACTGGGTCTTAGATTCATACCTGCTAAGTGCTTATGTAAAACATTTTTGAAATCTTAACATTTTATTAAATAAATAATGGGAAATATTAAGTTTCAGTGAGGAGTGATTATTCTATTTATATTCTGCTTGAGCTCATTTTAAATAAGAGCTAATTAGGTATTTCTCTGGATGTCAGGAGATGAGGCTAAGGAAACTATGTTAAATGAAAATGCCTTGCAGCAATTACATCTCCTTATTTGCCCAATTCGAGACTAATAAAATGGAGCAGTTTATCAATAAGGTAATTTATCAATAATGTATAACCATTAAGTGAGAGTCACAAGCATAAATGCTAGAAGAGGTTTTGTTTAGATAGTTGTTTTATACACTGCACTTTTTTTAAATGTAAAACTGGAAAGTGGGTTAAACTCAGAAATGCCTAAGAATATGTAAGAAAGATTTTATTATTTTACTAACAACTTTGTAGATAGTGATTTTATAATATTTCTAAATGACAAGGTATCAGTTATTTATTGATGGCATGCAGTGATGTCCACACACGTGTCTACACAGAGGCCAGTGCCAGGCATCCCCACATAGGTACTGTGAGGCTGAAGTCCCCATGTCTTTAAGACTTATGTCTCCCCTTCCTTGGGACCATAGAATTAATATTGTCTTTTCTTTTTTTTTTAATTGCCAAATGCAGTGTACTTCTTTGGAGTTTTTCTTTCCTCAGAATTTGCTGCAGGAAAGCAGTGGTTCCCATCTCTCCCTCCACTTTCACTGATTTCCTTCTTAGGAGCTCGATATTAGCTATAACAAAGACTCAGAAACAGCTACCATAAAATAAGGGAAATTAAAATGGATTCCTAAATGATCACCAAGTTGTTGAATTAACAGATTCTTATTTTTGTTGCTGACTTACTTTGGTTCACATGACAAGGAAACCCAATGCCCCCTTATTTTGGTTTTATTTTGAAGAATGTATGTAATTCACATCTCTGCACCTATATTTATTCTTTTGTATCATCAAGCAGCAGCATTAGAATCTCTTCTCTAAAAAGAGATTATTTAGGAATAGTTCATCTTACATCTTCAAAGGTCTTTTAAAAACCATTTTCAGAATTGAGGAAAGGGCTAGGAGCAGGGAAAAATGCCATAGCTTTAGTCATCACTCTATCAATATGCGAGTCGCAGACATGTCCCTATCCGGCCAGCAGCCTACTCTGGACTCTATTGCAACAATCCCCTGAGAAACATTCTGGGAGAGAGCTCATCATAAAGAAAGAGGCAGGCAGTCAAGCTTGGTTTAGTAAAAAATTTTCATTACCAGCCAAGAGAAGTAATTCTGAGCATAGAATAATGTCCATCACTCATACAGGGTCCAGCAAAAATAACACCCCTTTTTATTACAAAATCATAAGCATGTAATTCTGTAACATAACAAAATCACCCTGAAGCACACCATTTGACATTTTAGGTGAAATGTTCAAATTAAAACTATAAATTATTACAACCGTATCATTACCCTACCAGCCACACTCAAGCAAGCCTTACTTCTGCCAGAACCTGTATTTGTCTTTAAGCCTAACCATCCTATCCGTAACTTCTCTCTGAGTCTTGTTAAGGAAAGTGATGTAAGATATTGTTACATCACTACTTTGATAGAATGCATGCCTATACTGGAAGAATAAAGGTCTGTGCCCTTTTGCGGAGGCAACACAATGTGGCCGCAGTGCTGAATGCGTGCGGGAGAGTGCTATGACTTGGAACCACCTCGCAGACTTGGTCTGTCAGAAGTAGCGGGATCCAGTGGGAGGTAGTACCACTTCAAAGCGATGGTTTATCCACGTGAACCACAGGAAGCTTACTTCTCCAGTCAGGGCTAGTACAGGCAGGGATACTGATGACGATGACTCTTTAGCAGTAGCCTACAGGACTTACTTGTAGTATACACATCTTGGAGAATGTCAGAAAATAACCACTGGGGAAAGACTCCATGATGGTTAATGTTATGTGCCAATGTGGCAGGCCTGCAGTACACAGATATTTGGTCAAACATATACAGGCATTTTTTAAAAAATAAGATTAACATTGAAATTGGTGGAATTTAAGTCAAGAAAGTAAAGATTACGTTTCTAATGTGGACGAGTGTTATTCAATCAGCTGAAGACCTTAAAAGAACAAAGAAGGACCTCTTTAAGGAAGAAGGCATGTTGTCATCAGACTGTCTTTGGGCTTGAACTGCAGCTTCTGTTTGGGTCTCCAGTCCCCTGGCCTGCCACACAGATTTGGGCTCACCAAGCATCCACAGTCCCATGGGCCAATTCCTTACAAAAAAATCAGTCTTTCTTAATTCCTCTCTCTGTTTCTCTGTCTATGTCTCTGTCTCTTTCTCACTCTGTGCGTGTGTGTCCACACACACACACATGCTGTTGAATTCCTATTTCTGGAGAACCTGGTAGGCAGACTAATGGCCTACCAAAGACAAGCATGCTTTAATTTCCAGAACCTATAAATATGGCGGGAGAGACCTTGCAGATATGATTGAGTTAAGGGTATTGGGATGAGAAAATTATTCTGCATTACTCAGGTAGGCCTAAGGGAATCACAGGGATACTTAGAAGTAAACAAGGAGGCAGGACGATTAGAATGAGGAAAGGAGAGGTGGTGAGGCGCTGGCCCGCTGGGACCCACAGCTGGGGACTACGTGTTCACCTCTAGAGCTGGAAGAGGTGAGGAAACAGGTTCTCACCAAGAAACCTTAGAAGGAATGCAGTTCTACCAGCACCTTTATTTAAGCTCCATGAAATTTATTTCACTTCCGACCTTCAGAACTATAAGACAATACTTTCTGTTTGTTTTAAACCACTAAATTCCTGGTCATTTCTTTCAGCAGAAATAGAAAACTAATATGCCAGAAATGTTGCAATAGCAGATGAAGAAAACATAATCTAAAAAGAAATGGGAGGAAGGAGGAAAGGTAGGAAGAAAGGAAGGAAGAAAGGAGGAAGAGATGAAAAGAAAAGAAAAACATGAAATCAAGAATAGTATAAGGCAGAGAAAAAGGAGCAAAAAAGAGTGGTAAGACTAGGCCCAGGAAAGACAATGTGGCTGTCAACTTTGCTTTAGAGTAATTGCATTTGTTTTAATTTCATGGAACTTGAGCCACTCTTTAACGGTTTCAGTGTGCTTATAGCTATCCCTACATTCTCTGGAGGTTATTCCCCCGATATACCCAATGAGAAATTAATGTGATTTTATTTTTCACTATTAGCTCTTCATTTAAAATAAATAACAGCCCTGGCTGGTGTAGTTCGGTGGATTGAGTGCGGGCCTGTGAACCAGAGGATTGCGGTTTGATTCCCAGTTAGGGCACATGCCTGGGCTGCAGGCCAGTTCCCAGCAGGGAACGCACAAGAGGCAACCATACATTGATGTTTCTCTCCCTCTCTCCTTCCCTTCCCCTCTAAAGATAAATAAATAAAATCTTTTAAAAATACATAAAATTAATAACAAACTGACAGTGACTAGAGGGGAGGAAGAGGGGGATAACAGGGAAAAGAAAGGAAAGGGGCAAGCAAAGGAACACGAATAGAGGACTCGTGGGCACAGACAATGGGGGGATTGGCTGTGAGATTGTGAGGGGGGACCGGGCGTGTGCAAGGGGGAAAAGGTGGGACAACTGTAAATGAACAACAATAAATTAAAAAATAAACAAAATATATTGATATTGTATCTTTATTATTATTTTTCCAAGTCAATCATATTTTAAAAACTCTGCTCCCTCTTGCTGTAAAATATAGGGCATAATTTGTGTAATGATATTTGTATGTGAGCTGAGATTTTCCTAAATTATTAAACAAAGTAATGAGAGTTTTAATATGTAAAATCTTATATTTTAACAAACAAACATGTATTTTCTCTATTTATATACATAATATCTCAAGGGCATTTCATTATGTTACAAACAGTTCTAACTTTTGCTGTCTTTACTGTAACTATTTAGCAATTTTGAAATCTTTTCAACTCCATAAAATATTGTACCTGGAGTGTAGTACCTTTTCATCTGATTAGTAATGATCCCAGTGTTTCTCAATCTCTTCATTTTAATGCTCTTTTATCTCTGTTTATACTTTAAAGAAAAAGTAGTTCAATAAATTGCATTATATTGTAATATGAAAACAAAGACAAGACGTATGCTTATCTAATGCTCTTGAAAATGTATTTAAGTCAAGGTGTAAAACTCAGAATGCTGCTACAGCTTCAAACATTCTTTCCAAAGACTTCTTCAAGGTACATGAAAAGATAGTTAGGCAGTCTAGTGAGTGAAGTGGTGGAATGAAAGCAAATGGAAATTTGTTTTCATGACTGACTGGTATTAGAATACTTACTATGGTATACTTACTCTGGAAAGCTGACTAGTTTGCATTATTTACACATTACTAAGGCAGGCAGTTTTAGTCCTTTGGTGCTAAGGGCAGAGAAAGTAATTGGCAAAGAAGTGAACATTTCATGATTTTCTGTTTCCAAAGGAATTTTTTAATTCTCCTGTTGAAAGCAGCAACTCCATTGAAAGCACCACAATGGAAGTAATCAGATTTAATTCCAAATATAAGAATTCTCTCTTCCTTCCACGCACATGTAGACTTGGCTTTAGTACTGTCCATCTTCCAGACAGATGGTAAGGTTGCACCTTCTACCTCCTAGGACGTTAAATGTGTCTGTGTGACTTTATGTGACAAAGGAAATGTGTGTGGAAGAAATATGTATCACTTCCAAACAGAAACATTAAGACCCAGTAAATGACTTATCATGCGAACTCTTCTTGTGTAGGTGATATTGAAGCGTGTCGAGAAGGAAGCCTCCTGAACGCCCATTTTGGATACAGTGATTTAAATGAGGGTTTTGGGGTTGCTTATCATAGCAGTACATATCAGCATATCCAAACAGGAATGTTTAAATTCAGACAGTATTATTGTGGTTTTTGTTTCATAATTCAAGTTATAATATCCTAGAGGTGATTCTCCATGGTCTTTCACAGGTTTTCATGCCTGTGAGTAGTGACACACATGGCCTTTTGTTCTGAGCTACATTTCCTGGGATATTTGTATAACAAATAGCTTTGGAGTATAGAGGTAGTATCTCCCTTTAAGCAAAGAGCAGGTTTGCTAAAGCCTGCTCTTTGCTTAAAGTAGTCCATTATAAAAGATTAATATGACTTGAATAGCAAAATTACACAACACTCATCAAAACAGGAGTGACCCTACAAGAACACATGTGAAATGTATGTAAATAGAATAAACTGTGTGAGGTGCATTGAATAATCTTATTCATAACACACCTTAAATATCATTTTCCTTTTCAAATATGAAGAGTAGATAATTCCAGCACAATATAATATGTAGACTTGCATTATTCTGCAACTCTATGCCTTACCTGTGTCCAGGTTACTGGCAAAATAGAATTCATAGAATTTGCAACTCACTTAATTGAAGCTTCGCCTATACAAATGACTTCATATACAAAGATGAAAATCTTTCTAGAGTCAAATGCAGAGATTGAGATTTTAGTATGAGTTTTTGCTACCAGATAATTTTTGTTATTTTCCATGCTAAAAGAAACCCAGTTGTGCCATGTGAATACTCATGAAGTTAGTAGTTATTTTCATTTTCTTTTAATGGTTCGGATATTTCAAAGATAATTTATGTGAATTAGCAAATGTTCAAAGGCTAAGTAACCCTGCAGAGTGACTGAGATGCTATCAAAGCTGCTTTCTGTTTTCTACGGGCTTTTCCATTTTCCCTATGCATTTTCTTGTGGCAGGCGAGTTTATTCCTATTTACTTGTCAGTTTTAAAGGCTATTTGTAGAGTTTGAGCAAAGATAAAAGTCAATGCATTTAATAATATCTTTGGCCTCTATGACTAAAATTGTTAGGAGAGCACTGTCATGGGGTTATGGAGTGACTGAATCTATTAAGGCTAAATTGAACATTCAAGCAGAAAGTATTATTCCATATTATAGTAACTAAATTATTTTTAATGTTTCCAGCTAAATTACAGCTATGCCACTTTCTTTCTTTCTTGCTTGCTTGCTTTCTTCCTTTTCTTTCTTTCCTTTTTTCATTCAATTTACGATAGCATTATTTATTAAGCAAAGTATTGTCCAATTTATATTGAGCACAAATTCTGAAGAGTTTACAAGTTACGTAAATACTGGCATGCTTCAGATATTTATCCCAGGGGAATGAGCTTATAAAACCACAAGGAAATGGCATTCTCATTTGGGTCTAATTTAGAATTGTTGAGCACCATGGCCATGTCTGAAAGAAACTTACAGAGCAAGTAAACTTTACTCTCACATACTTTCTCGGTTTTGTTTCAGTATACATGGTGGCAACCTAATGAACTGTTCCATTTATTTTTCAGCTGCTGGAAAATTAATCTGGTTTCCTTGTTGTTTGCTTCACTGTTCAATGTGCTTGCTAACATTTACTTAACCCCCGCCACCCACTACTACTTGGCTGTAACCTACATTTTCGTTGAAGATTTTTATTATATATCACTTCTTCTGTGATGATTTTTCCAACCAATAGCATGCCTCCTCCACCCCACAGTAATTTGTGTTAACAACTAAAAATATATGTTTCGGTGTTTTTTTATACTTCTATAGTGATATATAGACATTTCGCATGCATACATGTAACATATTACATGTAAATCACCCTCATGATTACACTTACACTGTATCATTTAGAAATTTTATGTCACAGATGTTAATAAACCCATTCAATAGTGGCTAAAGAGGTGCATTTTATGTTTTCATCATATGCCGAGAAATTCGGATGTTGGACAGCTCTAAGATGTCAGTATCAAGGCAACCAAGTTTCTCAAGTAATTTTTTTTTCACTCTTAGTTCCAAGATGGCTGCTGGAGTAAGGTCAGTGAAGTGAAAGCAAAAGATGTCTAAGATACAAAACGTTTTTCTTTACATTTCCTTCTACTCGGTTGAATGAATACAGGACCAAGCAATACTGTGTTTCCTGGTAAATAAGAAATAAGGAATTCCTTCACATCCTACATGCGTGTAATTGTTAGTCAATTCTCAGCTATTAAGCTCAATGTCTACTTGATCACCTAAACATTACTAAAAGTAATGTTTACTGGAAACATTACTTTTCCAGTAATGGAGTATCAACCAGTACTATTGTAATAATATATAACATGATGTGGCTTGTTCAGATGTAATTTGAAATTGATTTAGCTTGCCATATAGCGTATATAATGCACTAGGAAAAGAGAAGTATGACTAAGCTACTCTGTCTTATATATATTATCCTCTTTTATATGCTATAGAATGTTTTCAAAACTATATATATGCATATATATGTGTGTGTATATATATGTATGTATATATATATATATATTTAGGGTAGGAGATAAACTAAAAATCATTGATTACATTGAAGTGCATAGAATCTGTTATTATTGACATAAATAAACTTTCAGCACAATTTAAACTCTTAGGTTTAAAATAATTTAAATGCAATTAAAAGTGATTCAATGTCATCTTAACCTTTTTAATTACGTATGAAATATAACATTTTTTAATTCAAACTTAGCTTCCACCTATACCTAACCAAAACCAAAGTATGAAAGGACACAATGAGTGAGGTTTATATTGGAAAGATGAACGGCTCAGGTGAATGTGACATGTCAGTATATCAACACATCTTAGAACTGATACCATGGAGTGATTGTAGCATCTGAGCTCTTATTCTTAGTTTATCTGTCTCTCACACATATGTGTATAACATATACATATTTATATACACATGTATAAGTAAATATAATGTTCTTTCCTGCTCACATATTCATTCAACAATTACTTAGAGTCCATGTGATGCAAACTGTACAGGGTATTAGAAAAAGAGATGAATAGACGTCACTCTTCCAAGGTCATAGTGAAGAAACAAAAGTGAAAAAAAAGACAAATAGCATAGTAAAATGTAAAAAAAAGATGAAGATAATGCAATAGTATGCTGAAGACAAAAACGTGCTTTGCGAAAGAAGGTATTTCACAAAATAAAAGATGGCATTAAATTTTGAGAATAAATTTGAAAGTTGAATTACATTTACTAAAAAATACAAGAGGAGCAAGCTGATCATTTCCTCATTCCATACACAAGCAATCATGAATTCTTATGATTTTCCCTCTTTTAAAAAATTCTTAACCCTGGCTGGTGTGGCTCAGTGGATTGAGCACCTGCTTTCGAACCAAAGTGTTGCCTTTTTGATTCCTACTCAGAGCACATGCCTGGGTTGTGGGCCAGGTTCCCAGTAGGAGGTGAGCAAGAGGCAAGCACACATTGTTGTTTCTCTCCCTCTCTTTCCCCCTCTCTTCCCCTCTGCCTATAAATAAATAAATAAATAAATACATAAACTCTTTAATAAATAAATAAATAATCTATGTTTAATAGCTCATATGTATTTCTCAAGATGTAAACATTACTTCCATTTATGCCTGTGCAATATCAGACTAATAATTAAAATGAAAACTCTTGTAAGTGAAACTGACTTTGTGTTTACATGATTCCAAACAAGAGGCAGCATGATTTTGTTTTTCACTGAATTAATGAGCTGTTTAAAATATGATAGACATAGGTATAAATAGTTTAAGCAATATGTTTGAATTATTATTTAGTTTAACCACCCTTCCTTTCTCTTTAAGTATGTGGGTAAGCTTTGAGAGATTTGAGGTTGATGAAAGAAAAAATATATGTGGACATGAGGTGGCAGTAGCACGCAGAGCTTCATTGGTCCATTCTTGACAGCAGGAGTCTATTCAGAGCCTGTGTTGTGGGATCATCACTGGGCTGAGGGGTCAGGCTAGGAACTCCCAAGGAGAGAGGTTAAATCAGAGAGGGGGCTTACATGTACAGAGACATCCCTCAGCAGCAGGGGGTAATCTCTGGGTCAGACTTCTCAGAAGGGCAGCAGAGGCTTGGAAACTTTATGACCTGGGCTTACTTTGTCTATTGCTCTCAGATGTTCAGTGAGGTTTCATGGGAAATGCAAAATAGGCAGGTTCTATCTAAGTGGCTAAAAATATATGCTTGTTTGTGGTACTTGTTAATAAATCTCATAAACTAATGACCAAAACAGTGGGTTATGTAAAGAAATACATAACCTAAAGACCAAAACACAGAAACAATCTTTGGCACATTTATATAATAATATACAAAAAGAAATAATATCGAAATGACTGGATAGCAGAGGCATGTTAGTACCATTTTACTGTTAGAGTAAATCTCATGGATTAATAGCATCTGATAATATTTTTACCAACCACAGCTTGGGAAAACCCATTAGAATAATAAATTTTTAATAAAGATTATAATCTTAATTTATTGACTTAATGGTTCCTTATAGACATGCAAGAAAACATTTGCCAAAGAAAACACCTGATATTAACAACATAACCAAGAGTTTATATTTTATTTCTTTTATCTTAACCTAGAAACAAAGAGTATATATAAGTTCTGTCAGAAGAGTTTTTATTGAAAAAAACCCTCATCTGCCAGATGCGAAAAATTATGTGCTGTGATGACACAGATTAAAGAGAGTAATCACACATCTAAAATCTCAAGACCAAGTAAAAATGTTTTATTAATTCACATAATACATTTTTGTTTGTTTTTTTAGTTTTTTATAACTTTTATTTCATTTTTAAAAATGCTTTTATCCTCACTTGCAGACATTTTAAAATTACTTTTAGAGAGAGAGAAAAAGGGTGATGTGAGAGAGAAACGTCAACTGGTTGCCTTCTTGTATGTACCTTGACTGGGGATCAAACCTGTGTCCTGGGTATGTGGCCCAAATGGGGATTGAACCTGCAACAACTTGCAAACTTTGGGTCTATGGGAGGATTCTCCAACCAACTGAGCTACACCTGCCAGGACATGTTTTACATTTTTTTAAATGTAACTGTAGATGTCTCCATCCTGTGTCTTTGCACAAACATTTGAATATATTTATTTTGATTATTTGGTTCTTCCCATTATTGTCAATGAGTGTGTGTGTGTGTGTGTGTGTGTGTGTGTGTGTGTGGAGTGCAGGGACTGAAATCATTCAGAACCACAATTCTGCAAGTGGGAAAGGTGAGCTAGAGAAAGAGAGGAACCAGATTTTAAATTATAGTTTCAATTTTTTCTTTCCTTTTTTGTGAGTGGGGATCCAATTGAAAACATAGCTACTGTAATGACAAATAATGATCATCATTATATGTGTGCCACACCATTCCATTTTTCCAAAACAAAATAAATCTGAGTCTGTGCTCTTATTACCATCAGAAAAATGTTCATGAAAAAATGCTATTCATTGTGGCTTCTTTTCAATCACTCCTATGCTTGTCTGAACATCCAGAGACTTTCGATTTCTATACTCTTGAGTCTTGTTATCTTTGACCTATACCAGTCACCCAGTCCTAAGACTGCTTCATCCCCTGGAAAGAGGCAGGCTTAGCTACCTCTTTACCATAGGTACCCATTTGGCATTTTGCTGAGAAAATAAATCAGTAGGTCCAGCCTGTGATAGTAAACCACAAGCATCTGTCCTCTTATTATTCTGAAGTCCAGACGCGTCAGTCTCTTCACATCCCACATCGAAAAACAACCACCATCTATGATGATGTACATAACACATTCAGCTGTTGAAAATAATCTTATGTATGATTTGGAGATAGGGGACATCTCAGATCTGAAAGCCTTAACCTGATGGAGGTGGGAGAAAATACAATAAAATGCTGTTTCTGACATTTCCAAAGCTAAAATAGGGATTCATTTTCTAATAAAAATTTCTGGATACATTCAAATTATTTGGTTTAGACCTGAAAGTCTGTTTCCCTATGCTTAAAAAAGTAAATATTCTTGCTGATATTCAGAAAGTGATCATGTTTATTTTTTTCTGCAAAACACATAAAAGTATCGGTTTTCATATTTTGCAAAAAGATTTGTGTAAATTTTTATGGCATATTTATGTATATATTGAATGGTGCTTGTGCAACTTATTGAGGGAAATGATGTGAGTGATGTCAGTAATCATCTTATTCATCTTGCCTCATCCTTATCCTATTATATTTTTCTCTAATAAGACAATAATTCTGCAAAATGAACTATAGGAATAAAGTAGATATGTCATTTATGCAGTAGGCCAGAGAGAGACTATATCAGTTTATGTAAGCTAATTTTGGAAAGCTATCAAGATGAAAAGGTGAGAAGACTGCAAACAAACAAAAACAAATCAAGCAAAAAACAAAACTATCACCACCAATATCAACGACAATGAAAAGTTTGGTGACTGATAAAAACACACAAAACATTGACTGTACCTACCTGTTTTGGTTTGAAATTATGCCTTTCTCCTCAGGCATGAGTTCCCATATTTGCATGACCACTACAAAATGAGGTGCCACTGAAACATTCTGGCATGTGCTTAATCACGCATTTGCTCTGCAGCATCAGAGTCTCTGTCTCTTCTATATCTCACAGATGCCATCCTTCAAAGATAATTTAAATCTCATGTTTGTAATGAAATATTGCCAATCGTCTTTACTCCAGTCTTTTTCTTTGGTTAACAAATAATATCTGACAGTTTCTAAATTTATGTAAGGCTGGATTGTGCATGAAAGACACGACCCTTTTGTTTTCAATTGCCAGCTACATAATATTTTATCCACAGTATAGACTTGATTTCCTTTGCTTTTATAGCTTAAACTTATATGAACATCTTTCTCTAATGTTATTTCTTTGGAAAATATTAAACTATGCTTATATTGATTTTAAATACTTTAAAAATATAAGTATTTCTAGAGATGCTATCATGCAAATGAATGACATGATTTTGGATTTTTAATTTCTCACTTGCTAAACTGTGCAACAAGTACAAACTGTCTTATTTTTTTGGACTTCTCAATTCTGAGTAGCCATAATAGTTCCTCCTTCAAGCGCTTGTCAAAAACATATAGATACTTATGGTGAAATAATACTTATGAAGGGCATGAAAGAACTTTTGGTACAGCTTAAGCACTCAATAATATATTTCATATTGTTCCCTTTAATAAGAAGATTAGAGAGATATTTAAAGTTTTTAAATATTTGCATTAGTTTGAATTTTATGTCTACTTTTGCTCTGATGGAAGACATCCATATTTATATGTCAGCAAATATTAAGTAAAGTTATTGTGAACCCAATAGACATGTACAGTAGGAGGAAAGTTGAGTATAAAAGCCAAATAGTATAGAGCATTGAGGCCAAGCATGAGTAACAGTTGCCACAAATGTATTGTCAGAGAATTACAAAATTTTTTTTTCTAAAGACAGAAATGAATTAACTGACCTACTACTTCCTGAACAATATACAAAATCAATTCCAGGTTCATTTCTAATTTTTAAAAATGCAAATAGTGTATATTTAAATTTAATATGTAACTATAAACTTGAGGAAAGTATTATTCTAACAGAAAAATTATATGAATATAGCTGCCATTTAGATTCAATGTACCCTATTAAAAGTATCAATAATACCAGCCTAAAGCAGAAAAAAAACAGCTAATATCAAAGTAATGAAAAGCTTTTTAAGATACACTATTTTAGCATTTCGCAAATATACAGTACATTGTCTTTAATTGTAGTCATCATACTGCATGCAATATCCGGAGAACTTATAACTGGAAGTTTGTGCCCTTTGACCACCTTTACTTGATTCCCTGTACCCCCTCAAGAAATGATTATTTTATTTTAATTTCTCCATTGACCTACTGGTTGTTTAGAATTGTGTTGTATAATTGCCATGTATTCATCACTTTTTCAGTTGTCCTCCAGATACTGACTTCTAGCTTTACATCACTATGATCAGAAATGATCATTAGTATTATTTAAGTCTTCTTAAATTTGCTAATAATTTCTCATGGCTCCACATATGATCTGACTTAGAAAATGTTCCATGTGCACTTGAGAAGAAGGCTGTATGAATGGTCTGTACATTTATGCAAGGTGTAGTTTGCTTGCAGTGACGTTCAATTCCACTGTTTCTGTACTGATTCTCTGGATGATCTCTTCAGTGTTGAGAGTGGTGTATTAAAGTCCTCAACTATTCATGTATTGGTATTTGTTTCTCCCTTTAGTGCTTTTAGTATTTGCATTATATACTTAGATGCTATAACATTGGATGAATAAATATTACAGTTACTACATCTTCTCAATGCATTAACTCCTTTCTCCTATGTAATCACTTTCTTGGTCTTTTTTAAAACCATTTTTAGCCTAAAGACTTTTTATATATTTTTAAAATGTATTTATCTTTAGAAGGGAAGAGAGGGAGAAAGGAAGAGAAACATCAATGTATGGTTGCCTCTCATGCATCTTCTGTGGGGAACTGTCCTGCAACCCAGTCATGTGCCCTGACTGGGAATCAAACCACAATCCTTTGGTTGGCAGGCCCGTGCTCAATTCACTAAGCTATGCCAGCCAGGCCAGCCTTAAGACTTTTTTTTGTCAGATATTAGTATACTTATTCCTTTTTTCTTTTTTTAAAATTTATTTTTACTGTATCTTTTTCCATTACTATTTATTCTCCTTATGCCTTCAAGTAGATAAAACAAGTATGGTATATTTACACAATTAAATAATACTCAGCCATAAAAAAAAGAAGATTTTACCTTTAGGACAACATGGATGGACCTGGAGAATATTATGCTGAGTGAAATAAGCTACTAAGAAAAAGACAAATATCATATGGTTTTATTCGTATGTGGAATTTAATGAACATACTGAACTACCAAATTTTTCGGACCACAAGACACACCTAAGGTTTAGAGGAGGAAAATAGGGAAAATTGTGAAGCAAAAAATGTGGTAAAATATTTAATAACATATAACATTGGCTGCCACCCTCTCCCGCACAGTGAGCCAAGTAATCTACATTTGAACTATAAGACACACCTTCCTTTTTCT